>NC_073232.2:33687500-38487500 GCF_029281585.2 Gorilla gorilla gorilla | reverse complement strand
AGCTCAGACTGAGTCTCAGTGTTTTCCTAAGGGAAAAATAAAATGATTTTTTTCTCTTTACTGTTTAGCAAGTAGAGTTGATATGTTCTTGTCATTCCTAAGTCATGAATGGTTCTCAATAGAAGAAGATATAGGCCAGGTGCGGTGGCTCATGCCTATAATCCCAACACTTTGGGAGGCTGAGGCAGGTGGATTACTTGAGATCAGGAGCTCAAGACCAGCCTGGCCAATATGGTGAAACCCCATCTCTACTAAAAATACAAAAATTAGCTGGGTGTGGTGGCACACACCTGTAATCCCAGCTACTCAGGAGGCTGAGGCAGGAGAATTGCTTGAACCCAGCAAACAGAGGTTTCAGCAAGCCGAGATAACGCCACTGCACTGCAGCCTGGGCAACAGAGCGAGACTCTGTCTCAAAAATATATATATATAATATATAATCTTGCCACCAAAAAAGGATTTTTGTTATCATACATTTAAAAATATCTGTAATATTTCTGCAGAGCCATTTAATCATCCATAGGTCCCCTAAATTACCAAGCTAGCACTATGAAACATCACATTTGACTTATGGAAGCACATGCACAAAAATGCTGTAAATTGATTCACTGGAAACCAAGACTCCAAACAACGGATTAAGTAGAGATGTATTCAAGATGAAAGAAAGGAAGAAGAAAGAGGGGCTTTGTAGTTGGTATTTGGGATTATAGCATTAAAATAAAATGCATGGGATTGCCAGATAAGAGTAAAACTGGTTTGTTCACATGTAAGGAAACCTAGTAAAAATCTCTATGATTTTACAGGCATTAGGATCTGGTGCTTCCAAAAATGCAATACTATGAAGCCATACTCAGTGTGCAATGGACTGAATTCTTAGGACACACATGTAAATTGGAGAGAATCCTTCCTTAAATCACCTCAAATGTTTTCCATAACTTTTGGTATGAAGAAAAAAAAAATCCCTGACAGAGTCCACAAGGCCCTGAAAACTCTGGTCTTTTCCTCCTCTCTGGCTTTATTTCACATGCTTCCACATCTAGACTCCAGGAATCTAACTTGCAGTTCTTCTCATTCTCCATTTGCCTCCTCCCACCCCAACCACCACAGAGCCTTCGCACAAGCACTTCCCTCCTCTCAGAAGCCTCACCTGCTCACATGGGATGTCCATCCTTCAGAAATCAGCTCTGCTGTCACTTCCCTGCCCACAGGTATAGTCTGTTTTGTGTAGCAGTTAGCAAAGCAGCAATTTTACATGTCTTTGTGCAATCATTTTGATCAATTGCTCTCCTCTTTCCTTTGCTGGATGGCAAGTTCTATGAAGGCCGGGTGTGTGTCCATTTTTAGTTATCACGAAATTCCAAGAAAGTAGCAAAGTGTCTCAATCAGTATTTGTTAAATAAATAAATATGTGGAGAAAAGGCTGGAGAATTAGTTTGAAGACTGAGTGTAGTGGAAGCAAAAGAGAGGTGGGAGAAACATGGATTACCCTCATTGAGTGAGACCCTGAAGTTTATAACCTGGAATAAAGGTGAGATGCAGTTCCAGGTAATGGCAGCATCCAGGGGATCCCTGGTGAAAGTGGAGCAGGAAGAAGAGCACCGTGGTGGTAGAGGTCGAGGGTCTGAGACACACACAGGGATAGCAAGGACAGTCCTGCACACAGACTCAAAGGGGATGGTGAGAGCTGAGGTTGAGAATAGAAGAGGACAAAGCCATCCCTGAATAGGGGGAGGGGCCTGGACCTAGATGGGTGACAGCATCAGGAAGGACAGAGAGAGGAAGGATTTGGTCGGACGGCAGGAGCCTGGAGAAAACAGGTTTCTATAAGAACAGAAGGTCAATGAAGGGCCAGAGTGTCCAGCACTCCTGGATTATAAAGATGGCCGGGCATGGTGGCTCATGTCTGTAATCCCAGTACTTTGGGAGGTGGAGGCAGGTGGGTCACCTGAGGTCAGGAGTTCAAGACCAGCCTGGGCAACATGGTGAAAACCCATCTCTACTAAAAGTACAAAAATTAGTTGGGCGTGGTGCTGTGCACCTCTATTCCCAGCTACTGGGGAGGCTGAGGCATGAGAATTGCTTGAACCCCAGTGGTGGAGGTTGCAGTGAGCTGAGATCATACCACTGCACTCCAGCCTGGGCAACAGAGGGAGACTCCATCTCAAAAAAACAAACAAACAAACAAAAAACAAACAAAAACAGAAACAGCAACCTCGAGAGAGAGGAGTGAGGGAAACAACTATGTCTCTAGGAAAAACAGATTCAACTGAGGTGGCAGATATAGGGAGCATTACGTGAAGAAGCAGAGAATTCAGATTTGAATCAGGACTAGGAATCTGTGAAAACAGATGTCATAAGAAAGTGAGATGGAGAGGCATAAAATAATGGAAATGCCAACGTTCCAATAATAAGTGAATATATTTGTGTGTATTTGTATGCACACAAACACGCTGCAAGGGGCACAGAGACAAACTGTGATTCCTCTAATCAGAAAGACCGGGTCTCTATCAGTATTTATTAACCACCTGGGGGTCTCTATCAGTATTTGTTAACCATCTGCATGCCCCCCAGCAGTTTGTCTCTGTCCATTTTCAGATCAGATCACTTCAAAGTGACTATAAATACATACGAAACCCTGGGAAACAACAGGGTTCCCTCTTACTATAAGTTTACTATAAATCATGCATCCATCAGTATATAGACAAAGTTAACTGCAATCATGGACTTTTTTTTGAGAGGGCAGAAGAAAACTTGACTCATGCAGATAGACACAGTGTCTGAATTCTTATTTTTTAATGCTCCCCAAACAAGAATCTGGGACATGATTACTACAAGCCAATTGCCCAATCTCTTCCCTTCTGAGGGCTTCCTGTGACATAACTATAGGGCCAGAGTCATGTGAACTTCTGCAGGTTCGTGTTCCCTAAACATCGCAGGAGTGTTGTCCTACATCCTGGATTTTGTTGATGATGTTCATCTCATTTTGCCCAAATTAAAAACACATAAAAGTTCAATATATTCCTCCTAGGGCTTAATTTATTATAACTGAAATGAGGGAAAGCAGTTGTAACAGGAAGTCAGAAAACTTTCCCTAAAACCTGTGTCCTTCCTGCAAGTCGAGGTTTAATGACACTGAAATCTTACATCATTGCATCATAAAACTTAAAAGGTTGCTTTTTGCATAATTTTACCAATGACATTAAAACCGATGCACTGGCAAGCATGATAAAATCTTCCATTTGAGGTCTAAAGTTGGAAGACCTTTCCTGTCCAATTATTGAAAAACCTAGGGGAAAAAGTTCCATCTGCTGGTGGAGCGCTCAAGTTTGCAGCTAATGAGCTTTTTAAGAAATTGTCTGGCTTAAGTGCATGTGGGTTTGGCCAACTGGATTTTTAATTTAATTAGGTTTATGAGATGAGAAATCTTCTGTAGCATAGTCAGGTCAGAAGTTGCCACTCACTGTCATCAAGGACTAAATTTGTGGCTATCTTTGCCCTACTTCTCAAACCCTGCCAGTTGTTAAATTACATTAAAGGAAAAACTGGAATTTAAAGCTGGGACTCAAACAAATACTTATATGCCCATGTTTGTAGCAGCCAAAAGGTAGAAGCAACCCAAAGTGTCCATGGACAGATGAATGGATAAACAAGATGAGGTCTCTCCATACAGTGGAATACTATTCAGTGTTAAGAAAGAAGGAAATTCTGGTCCATACTACAACATGAATGACCCTTGAAGACATTATGCTAAGTGAAATAAGCTATACATAAAACGACAAATATTGTGTGAATCTACCTAAAGGAGGTAACTAGAGTAGTCACATTCATTGAGACAGGAAGTAGAATGATGGTTCCTCGGAAGTGGGAGAGAGGGAGAAGTGGGGAATTATTGTTTAATGGGTACAGAGTTTCTGTTTTGTAAGATGAAAACAGTTCTGGATATGGATGGTGATATGGTTTGGATGTTTTCCCTCCTCCAAATATCCTGTTGAAACATGACCCCCAGTGTTGGAGGTGAGGCCTGATGGGAGGTGTCTTGGTCATGGGGGTGGATCCCTCATGAATGGCTTGGTGTCCTTCCAGCGGTAATGATTTAGTGAGAGATATGATTGTTTAAAAGAGTCTGGGACCTCTGCACTTCTTTCTTGTCCCCTTGCTCCTGCTCCCTCTCTTGCCATGTGATACACCAGCTCTCCCTTTGCCTTCCACCATGATTGTAAGCTTCCCGAAGTCCTTACCAGAAGCCAAGCAGAAGTGGGTGCCATGCTTGTACAGCGTGCAGAACCATGAGCCAAGATAAACCTCTTTTCTTTATAAATTACCCATCTTCAGATATTCCTTTATGGCAATGCAAATAACTAGTACAGATAGTGATGATGATTGCACAATGTGAATGTACTAAAAGTCACTGAACTGTACCCTTACAAATGGCTGAAATGGTAAATCTTATGCATATTTTACTGCAATTTACAAAATGGAAGGAAAATTCTGAGAACCCACAAGTAGAATTCAGAAGCATATGTATATTTAAAAACTCAAACATCATAACCCTCCCACAGGAATACTGACATCTCTCAATTCAATGGCAGTGGGTATCTCCAAGAAACTTGTATTACGTGCAAGTGACTCTTCCCTCTCTAGAGCATTGATCTTACCCCCTAGGATGCTGGAATTTCTCCTTTCATTTCCAGAATCTATCCCCATGTAGCCACAGAGATGTTATGTGTGTCCCGCCTTTCCCTTGCACTGCACTCTAGTCTACAACCAATGCCCAAAGTTGGCTATGAATTTTTTAGAGACCTTACTTTGTCTTTCGGTAACTGTAGCTGAAGTCCAAGATATAATTAGGAACTTTAAAAAAGTGTTCCCTTCATCCTACAACCACTTTACAAACACTCAACAATTTCCTCTGGAAGATAATGAAACACACAGAGGGCATCTGGTCCCTAAGACTAAACCTCAAGGTCAAGCTTGGTTGTAGCTCCTCAGTGGGTTAATGGAACATTGAACGCACCCCTAGAAATAACAGAAAATTTTCATCTTCTACAGCAAGGATTTTGGCACCAAGGTCTTACTTTGTAAAAGGCTTATGTAAAAGGCTTATCAGTACATCCCAGAAAGCAATGCCATCTAAGCCCTAGAGTGTCAAGGGAGTTGGCCAAAATTGCTAAATGACCATTCAGCTGACAATATGACACCAACATCGGCTGTGCAGGTGCATGCTCACATTCCTGGCACCAAACATGTCACACTCCATTTTCTCCTCTGCAGAATCGAATCTGACCATAACAATGGACTGGGCTTGCTAAGAATGATACTAGCATGCCTCTTTGTTAAGACTTTCAGTGGGTTGAAATCCAGGTCTCCAAAGAGAAAGCCCTAACCTGTCTACTTCTGACATCTCTCCTTCCTGCCCTCACCTCAGAAATAAATGGTATTTTTGTAGTTACAATTGAATTCTTACAGACAAACTACCCTTCCCGAATGACGTAGAAAGTTTCACAAGATAGCATCCCTCATGCTCAATAAATTCCCACTCCTACAGCCTGGAAAATTGGAAGGCAGAGTCAGCAGCATAAACCTCTGCATGTGTATTCATGCAAGTTTCGAAAAACTGGCCCACAGCCCCTGATTCCACCTTGCTTCCTACAATGGTCTCACCATTCTCCCTCTCACCCAGTGAGGACTGGGTGATAATAATGCCTCTGTGCCCCCTCCAGCACAGGGGACCTGGAGCTCTGGCTCACTGGAGATAAACAGTCAGAAAACCACATCCTCTACATGTGTGGGGCATTTGTTTGAGGGTGGGGGGATGAGAATGTGGTCAGGTAACCCAAGCTTTCCTTCCTCCTTCAGCCTCACACTTTTGCAAACAAAAGAGAAGAAATGGAGTCTGTCTGTAGAATGTCACTTGTTATCTTCTCAAGGTCATTTTTAAAAAGGAAGATCATGTGTATGATGTTCAAGTATGCTTCATAGTTCAGCAGACCAGGCACACCAGGTACACAGTCAAAGAACTGGCAAGACAAGGGCCAGAAAATGCGTGGAGATCTTTCATTGCACAGTTTTAAGAGCTTTGACATAGTCATCAGGAAGAAATCAGAATTGAGGTGGGCTCCCTTAAGCTTACTGCATGGTTTTTCCATGTGTCAAATTTATATGTGAGGAGAACCTTCATCCTTTCAGGGTTTACGATCTCTTGTTGTCATAACCCGCCTGCATATTTCAGCACAGCCCCAGCCTGATCACCAAATTCCATCCCTCATCCACTCCATCAGAAGATCTTTATGTGCTAGAATAAATTTCTCTTAACCTCCCACACCAGCCTACAAGTCATTCATTCATTCATTCAGTGCACAAAGTTGCTGAGTATCCACTATAGGTTCAGAGTTGACCTGGCAGGGGACACAAAACTGAAGAATGCCCTTTTTTTCTGGAACTGGAACTGGAATTTTCATCCTTGGGCAAAGCAGGATGCCAGAAGCCAGATGATGTTCATAGCATCAAAAGACTCTTTTTTTTTTTTCCTGAGACAGGGTTTCACTCTATTGCCCAGGCTAGAGTGCAGTGGCACAATCTCGTCTCACTGCAACTTCTGCCTCACAGGTTCAAGTGATTCTCCTGTCTCAGCCTCCCAAGTACCTGGGATTACAGGTATGCACCACCACGCCCAGCTAACTTTTGTATTTTAAGTAGAGACGGGGTTTCACCACGTTGGCCAAGCTGGTCTCAAACTCCTGACCTCAAATGATCCAACCGCCTTGGTCTCCCAAAGTGCTGGGATTACAGGCGTGAGCCACTGCACCCTGCCAGAATGTGCATTTCTAATAAGTTTCAGGTGATGCTGATGCTGCTGGTTCAGAGACCACATTTTGAGAATTACTGCTTTTAACCTTATTTATAAAAGATAAAAAGTTTATTCTTTCAAGATATTCTTTTTCTTTGAACATGGGTATAAAAACATTTTAAACTGTTTACGTATGTGCCATTTGGACAAAATCTCTTTAATATATCTATAAAAATATACTTTGAAGGCTTCCAAAGGGGAGAAAACCGGCTGGAGCTCTTTATCTTGAATTATTGTTCAAAATCATTTTCAGAGTCTAGTTCAATGGGCTGGACAATGCCAGCAAGGTGTTTGGTTTTTAATTAAAGTTGAAATATCATCTCCATTGAAAGGTACCTCATGAATTTAACCATGATGCCATGGCTGCTGAAAACAAAACAAAACAAAACAAAACAAAAATACATAGGCTTAGGCTGGGTGCTGTGGCTCATGCCTATAATCCCAGCACTTTGGGAGGCCGAGATGGGCAGTTCACTTGAGCTCAGGAGTTCAAGACCAGCCTGGGCAACATGGTGAAATCCCATTTCTATAAAAAATACAAAAATTAGCCAGGTGCAGTGGTGGGCACCTGTAATCCCTGCTATTCAGGAGGCTGAGGCAAGAGAATCCCTTGAGCCTGGGAGGCGGAGGTTGCAGTGAGCTGAGATAGCACCACTGCACTCCAACCTGGGCAATGAGAGTGAAAACCTGCCAAAAAAAAAAAAAATACCTCGTAGGCTTAGATTTCTGAAAACATGCTTCCACCCAGAACCATAAAACTTGTAAAGGTGTGGCTGAGGAGACTTTGGGTTCCAAAGAAAGCATTCAGAAAGCACCACAAATGAAAAATAGGAGTTCATCAATATACTGTTTCCTTTATCATTAGAAAGAAACAGTGCTAAAAAAGAAGAATGTCCACATGACTGCCAAAAACAAAGGAACCCAGGGTCATGACTCTGTCTGTTTTTCCCAGCTATATCTAAGACTTAGAGGGGAGAGAACAGCTCCCTTTGTCCAGGTTCCACCCACTGCAAGAACTTTTTGGCAATAATATGACTTCTCTTGTGTGCTCTGTGCCAGCCAAACTTTGTAAGAATGCTGGTCAGCTTGGCGCACCCTCTCCAGCATCACCTATGTTTGTTATTTGAAGTTGCCATGCTAGATTTTACTTTAAATGACATTTCAAGTACATAGGGTAGTTGAGTAGGTTTAAGTTTTGATTGTTTCTTTTCTTTTCTTCTATTGAATAATCAATCCATTCAGGCACAGAAAGGTCAAGTCTTAGGCTTCCCTAATTACCCTGAATCTGCTACTTCACCCAAGGGACCTCTTGAAAGACCCCAAGGATGCTTTAAACAAAGCACTTCTTACTCTTTATTGTAGTCATGAGTTTTCTTCTCAGTCTCTTGTCTGTGATCTCCTCCTTGAGGATGGAAAGGGTATCAATCATGGCTGTGGCCCCACCATTCACTCATTCATTTATTCAATCAATGTATATTTATTAAATGACTGCTGTATACCAAGCTTTGTGCTAAGCCTGAATATGCAGCAGAGGACCAAAGAGCCACAGCCCTTGCCCTCATGAACCTTACAGTCTGAAGTAGGGACAGACACTCAACAAATGACCCCACTAGTGAGTAAAAATTGCACATGAATAGGAGGACTCTCCAGAGAAGGGGCAATGAGCTTTGCAGGCTGTGGAGTCTAGGGGTGTTCCATGGAAGGAGGATGAGAAGGAGTGAAGAAGATGAAGACTAACATTGCTCTCACAGAACCCAGTGCATCTAAAGCTCCTTAATGCTTCCCCCATGGATGCTTGTTGAGTGACTGGATGGACCTAGGCAGAGTTTT
Source organism: Gorilla gorilla gorilla (assembly GCF_029281585.2). Classification (NCBI taxonomy): domain Eukaryota; kingdom Metazoa; phylum Chordata; class Mammalia; order Primates; family Hominidae; genus Gorilla; species Gorilla gorilla. The sequence continues at coordinate 38,478,823 of NC_073232.2, read as the reverse complement.
GCACTCAATGTGACAGACTGGGGAGGAGTTCTGTGTGGAGCAAGCGATGAAGTCCCACTGAATTCAACTGAGGCAGGACCCACTGTCTTCAAAAAGGAAGAGGCATCTCCATTCTAAAGGTGGAGCAACTGAGGCCCAGAGAGCTTAAATGCCCTGTATAAGAGGCAGAGCTTAGTCTCAAATCCAGGTCGGACTCCCTGCCTTTGTTCTTTTAATCCATGACTCCAAAGCTCCTTCCTGAATTGGTGGGTATAAATCCTCCTGTCTCTCAGAAACTTCTTCTCCACTTTCCCTTGTGAAACTCTGTTTCATCTCATCAGCTTTCCAGAGTTATTTGGTGAAAGAGCATCCAAGGCAGGAAGATTTTTATTGGATCGCTGTGATGGCTGCACCCTCCAAAAATGGGTTCACAAAGGGTAAGCATCGGCCCCACTCATTTTCCCAAACCATAGCAACCCTCTCTTTCTCTCCAAGAAAATTTTAAGTTGCCTGCATCACTGTACATATTATTAGCATATTTTCCAATCTCATATCAGAAAAGTCTTCTAATGAGTCCCAATCTAACGTGACAATCATCCAACAATAGAACGGCTGCTGCATGTGGCACTGAGCTTTCAGTCCCTGGGGACATTTAAGTTGACACAGGAGATCACCTGCCAAGAATACCATAAAAGGAATTCCCTGTTATATCAGAATGCTGACTGATTTCTGATGGCATTTTAATAAGCCAAGAATAGACGCTTCTTGACAGTAGACCCTGCCAAGTGAACATGCCTAAGGAGACTCTACTTCCCAGTTTGTTTGATGTCCTGGAATAATTATTAAGAGCACCTCCTTTCCACTCTCACAAGCGCCCTGAGTAGATGCCAAAGAATATGGTCATCCAATTTAAGTTGCACTTGGGTCCTTGGAGAGAGGCCTAATGCATCCTGACACACTGGCTGCCAAACATCCAGGAGAAGATGGGGAAGCACAGTTGAGAATCTGCAGTGCTCCTGTAGCCACTCTAGGAGAGTTTCTAGTTCTCTGTTTAGTAACCTGATATACCAGCAGGCGAATGACAAGGTCTAAAACCTCCATAGTTCTGTGCCTACACACAGGCACACACACACTAAAACACATACACACAGACACTCATGCTGTTCGCAGAGTAGAGGAGATTCTCCGAGAGAAGCCAGTAGCCTTTCCATGCTGCTAGTGGTCTGCTGATGAGTAAGTGTTGTTTTTTTAAGGCCTTGTCTGGCATTGAACATGATTAATAAATTGCTGGAGATGATGGGGACTGCTCTACTGTGATTGAGTTACTGGAGGCTTACAAGGATGAAAACAGGGATCTCTAGATTTCAGATCAAAAGCAGTCCATAAAACACAGCCCCTCAGGTCATGGGAAGTGGCATCCACAGGCTTCTCAAGATCGCTTCCCGGTGAAAAGAGTAAACCAGCCTCTGATCCCATACTGAACTCTAACTCACATGGGGTTCGAATGTGTCATATGCTCTCTGTACCTCAAGTAATAAAGCAGGGAGTAGTGGGAGCCCATCGCTTATGGCTACTTTTCTCAGGAAAACTTAGACCATGCAGGATGGGCTGGCTCAATTTTGACAGAGAGGGTGTCTCTGCACTGCTGCCTTAGTGCGCACAGTGATTTAATGAATACACGCCTCAGTAGTGACTGAACAAAAGCAGTCTCCAGGAGACGCTGCACCAATGTAAAGAAACACAATCCAAGCATCTCGTGGCAGAAGTCCCAGCAGTCCCCAGCCTGGGACCAAAGGAGGCCTGGCCAAGCCTTGATATAAGCTGCTTTCCCACTGCACAAGGGCAAAGTCCCCAAGTGAAGCACTGCCCCAGTTCTGGCTCGAGGAGTTGGTGGTCACTCCTTGTCATCATTTCAGGGGCTTCTAGAAGACCCCCTTTCCCTGAAAAGTATTCCCTATCTAAGAGCCTGAAATTTCACCATTAGAGATTACTTCCTTTCAATTTTACCTTAACTCTCTTTCTTGGACTTCTTAAAAAGCACAAGGAATAAGGAGCAAATCCATACTGAGTTGTTAATGATTTCACAGGGTGATGTTGAAATGGCAGCCTACTGAATATCCACTTGGGCTGTAGGTTACAAGTGCATTTCCAAATATTCTGATTCCAAAGGTCTGATGAACAGCTTAGAACTCTGCATTTTCAACAGGCACCCTGCACCCCCATCTGCTGTAATTCTGAAGCACTTTGAGAAAGTTCATTTCAATGCACCATATCCTCTCAGGGAAAGATAACTTCAGAGTTTTTAAAACCTGGATTGTCAGGTTACACCCCAGAGCAATTACATCAGCATCTCTGTGGGGAAGAGCAGGTATCAGTATTTTTCTGATGTATTAGAAAAAGAAAGCTCCCCAAGTAATTCCAGTGTGCAGTCAGGGCCGTGGCCACCTGAACAGCCAATGGGTGGGATCTTAATGCTAACACAGCAGAGCAAATGGAACATGTGACTATGTCCAGGGGTCTGGGCTGCCTGGGACTCAGGTCTCTGCATTGGCAAAGTGGGCAGCTACCTGGTCTTCAATGTCCCCATTTGAGTGACCCTGGAGAAGTCTTCAGTTGACTCAGTTATGGAGGAGCCCCATCTCCCCTATACAAACCCACACCTCTCCTTGAAACCACGGTGATAGGGAGGCTGCCCCAAGCTGTACGTCTGAGGAGATACAGGTAAGTAGAGGCTGGGACAGAGCCAGACCCAGACAATGATTGGCCATTTGCTGCCACTTGGATTTCAGTAGCCTGAGTTGCTTTGGCAGGCTGTTCCCTGGCTCTGTGGGGTCCCTCAAGCAAGCACAGCCCTCTCACCTCCTGCTTTTGGGCACCTCTGGGACCAGGTGCAGGATTTGGCCCTCAAGCATCGTGCTGAGTGGATAGCTGCTTCCTGCCAGTGGCAATGCAGGCCTCGTTCCTTGTCAAGGAACAGGCAAGGGCAGAAGGCAGAAGTCACATATGGTTGAGAGACTCCCCAACTCCAACTAAATCCACACCATTTTTGAGCAAAATGGGGGTTGTGTTCATGTATGAGTTCCCACCAACCTCTATCCATGTGGCAATTCCATCTGCAAAACCCAAGAAATAGTGGTGCATGTTGGTCCTGGGGAACTGGGAACTGGAGTGAGCTCAGCAAGAGCCCAGAAGTCCGGGAGAACTGGTGCTTAGGATGATGGCTCGATGTCCACCCAAAACACAGCCGTTATTTCCTCTTTGTTCAAGCTCTCTTTCTTTCCTTTCTTTCCTTTCTTTCTTTTCTTTTCTTTTCTCTCTCTCTCTCTTTCTTTTTTTTCCCCAGGGTCTTGCTCTGTTGCCCAGGCTAGAGTGCGGTAGTGCAATGTCAGCTCACTGCAACCTCTGCCTCCTGGGTTCCAGCGATTCTCATGCCACAGCCACTCAAGTAGCTGGGACTACAGGTGCACATCACCACACCTAGCTAATTTTTTTTTTTTTTTTTTAGTAGAGTTGGGGTTTCACTAAGTGATTGGCCCGCCTCGGCCTCCCAAAGTGCTGGGATTACAGGCATTGAGGCACCGTGCCTGGCCCAAGCGCTCTTTTTAGAGGCTTGAGGGTAAACTTCATCCCAGCTCCCTCTAATAGAAATATTCAAAGATTCAAGCCACATTTGTAATTTTGAATGTCCCAGTTAGCCACATTTCAAAAAAAAGAAACAAATAATATTAATGTGCAAAGTGTTTCATATTTAACCCAATATATCCAGAATATTTTTACTTCAACATATCATTAATATTAAAAATTCCTAATGAGATACTAGAAATACTTCATGCACCTGACACCCCCACTGAAATATAACAGTGTTTCATGTGTTGCAACAATTGTTGCACCTTGTGAAAATTAGTCCTACCAAAACAACAAAGTATTGTTTAACAGACAAACATTTTATATTCCTTCAGTTTTTAGGTTTATATTTATGTTAATTAAAGTTAAACATGAATTAAAAACTCAGTTCCTCAGTTGCACTGGCTACACTGAAGTGCCCAATGGGCACATGTTGCAAGTGGGTACCATACTGGGCAGACTGAGAATGTTTCCATCAGGGTGGAAAGTCCTTAGATCCCTTAAACAATTAGAAAAGGTCCCAACTCTCATTCTGCTGGTCCAGGCTAGAGACGCTTAGAAGTGTCCTGAGTGACATGGGTGCTCTCTCGTCTCACAAAAAAGAAGCACAAGAGTTAAGGGCTAGAACAGCATAACTAGAACACTTCCCAGAGATGTGGCCCAGAGCAGGTAACTCTCAAGGCTCAGTTCCTGCCTCTGACAGAGGAGCCGAAGATGAGCATCTACCACAAAGAGGTGTAAGGATTGAGTAAGTTAATATGTTTGTAAAGCACTCAAAACAGTGCCTGGCACATAGCAAGCTCTCTAGAAGTAAGTGCTAAATAAATCCCCAGTTCAATGGCTGCCAGTTGGTTGCCAGACACTCTGACATCTTTCATCCCAGAATGGCCTTACTGGAAGATGCAAAAAAAATCTCTCATTGTGAACAGCTCCCAGCCTTCTGGCTGCCAAAATTATGCATTGATTCACCTGAGCCTTACCTGATGCAAAACACCATAACCCCACACCCTGGGGGAAAAAAAGAGCTCAGATGCTCTGAAATGTTCTAGAATGTCTGTCCCTTTCCTATCCTCCAAACCATATGTTCCTGACCCTCCAAGGTGAGAACAGAATGCCATCCCTTCTCCAGGTTATTTCTCCTTATTCAGGTCTGAGTCCAGGCCAGGTCCTCCTACAAGGCCTTTCCTGACTATCCTTTCTAAAGCACGACTTAGTTGTGAGCAAGCAAGTGCATGCAGTTAGGCGCACACAGCACTGGCCTGTCCCCTCACACTGTTTCATTTCCTTCATTGGCTTATCATTCCCTGAAATCACATTGTTGACTTACTTCTTACTTGTCTATTGCTTGCCTAACCTCAAAAGAAGATAAATTCTGTAAGGAAAGAGACCTGGTCTGTTCAGTCCTTGCTGTATCTCTAGTACCCAGATGTGAGTACCTAGAACACAGTACATGCTTTATATACAGTTGTTGAATGAATGAATGAATACCCTCCTTAAAGTATAGGTTCCTATTTCCCCTTGCTTGATATTCCAAAGCACTTTCCATCTTTCATATTTTGAAGGCAGTCAATTCCATAATACTTGATACATACAGTTAACTATTTTTGTGTATATGTCTTATCTCCCCAACTAGACAATAAGCCCCTTTGATGGTATGTCTTGAATGTACATCCCTCCTGAGGTCCTCTTGCATCCTCAATGAATACTTGTTGATGAATGACTGGGAAGAATAAAGCACAAATCCTAAATTAATTTTCTTGGTCACACATAGGAGACTATTTCTACAAATAATAATTTTTAAAATGAAGTAAATATATATATATACACATGCATCTATATATGTGTATTATGTTTCTCATCCTAATTAAATGAAGCTATTTTTGCAACTGTTTTCCAGTCCAAGTGTAAAACTGTAAAGAATAATGCTAAATGTTAGATCATTAAGTTGGTTTTCTTTAATTATATGGCAGTGTTTCAAAAAGGCTTTGAGTCACCTTTAAGATTCCTTGCCAGGGGTACAGCACACTACATTTGAAATGGCACTTATCTTAGTAAACACATTTCTATTGCAAATGATTTGTTCCAATAAGCAATCCCTTGGCAAAGAGCTGCTATTTCTTCTAGACCCCCTACCAAAACATGGACCTATTATAAGCGCCAGAGAAGAGAAAGCTTAAAAAGCTTCCTTTATCAGAAGTTACCAAGATACATTCCCTAAAGCAGAAGCATCTATTCATCTACCCTTTTCTCTGATTTCAAAACCTATAGCACTTACTTTTTGTAAATATCTTCTATAAGGTAGCTGTAAATAAGTCCTCAAAACCTATTGTGAAGTAAGCTATAGATGTAAATATACATTCATCTTTTTTTCTCTCTCATTTTCTTTCCTCCTGCCTCTCTCTTATTCTCCCTTTGTTTCTGTTTTTGTAAAACAAAAATCAGTAGGTTGGTCACAGGCAAATACAAGTTCAATTTCTACCAGAAAGCTGAGTTCTTGAGCGATTAAGCATACAAACCAATCATTTGAAGGGAAAAAAAATCCAGTAAAGGCTAAATTATTTTCTGAAGTACTTATTACATTACATGAAGAGCTTATTATGATAAGCTGTTATACTTGAAAGATGAATTGAATTCACATTCAGGCAACTCATCTATTCCTAGAGAAACACAGATAAAAAATTTTATAGCAACCTGAAAAGGTTTGTGGAATGGATATAAAAGAGATCAATACTATAAGATTTTAATGTCAAATTGAAACAATAGAAAACATGGTCCAAAACAAGGTCTCAATTTCCAATAAAAAGGAAAAGAAGAGATAACTGGTGAGCAGAGGCGAGGACAGTCCTTCAGGCAGGAGTGGCTGGAGAAGGAGCTGGTGGAAGTGTAATTAAGCTGTAAAGGAATGATGGATAGAATTTGGAGGGTGGAAAGCAGTCCACCTGTAAGTTCATTTATTCCACATGTATTTGTTGATTTCTTACTATATGCTGGGCACCATTCCCAGCACAGGGGCCATCACAGAGAACACGTGACAAAGACCCCTTATTCAGATGATATTCTAGTGGGGAAGGCACCACTTCTAGAAATTAGTTATGAAAAAGCAGGCACCCTTTTATGTTTACGTGTACATACATGGAAAGGAGGCATTCATGTTTTTGTTTTCTACTGCCCTTCTCTTGAGCCTGGAAGGTTTTCCTTTGTACTGATGGCTAGCATTCCTCTTAGCTTTGTGGAGATTTGCCTTGCAAACAAAGAGTTCCCTCTCTTCCCTCTTGCCACTGTTTACCATGCGGATGCAGTTAAGGACCGTGACAAGCCATAAAAGATTTCTCCTAACTCTTTCAAGTATGACTATCCTGATTATAGCCTCCAGGTATGGCCAGCCAGAATCACACACTATTTATAGGCTTAACCCACAGGCAGAATTAGTCATGTATCATACATGACTAAAATGCAAGACTCTCCCAGACCTAGGGTCCTAAACAAATCCCCTCTCCTTCCCTAAACCTTCCAAAGAAGGGCAGTGAGGATGCCCCCACAATGTTCTTCCTACAGACATGTTTATTTCAGATCTCCTCCCCATCCCCTAATCAAGGAAACTACACAACTGAGCTAATCATTTAAATGATGCTACTGAGAAACAAAGCCATTTTCCTTGTTAAAAATGTGCTTGCCACCCTATCCATTTATCTATATCCTTGGCAGTGCTCACTGTTAATTTATTGCCCAATAAAGCACAGACACTACCAGAGCTGCTGAACCATGCCTAGTGGAAGTCCCACTATTTCATCCCAGCAAAGGCAACTGACAAGCCCAAAGCACAAACACAAACACATTGGACGCCACAAAGCCGGGCTGGCTAACCCCGACTCCATTTGTCATCCCAGAGACACAGAAGGGAGGGCGGTTTACAGCCTTCTGGAGAATGCAGGTGATTAATAATTATCGATCGTCAGAGGAAATGGAGTAAGTTTGGTCAGTTAGCCAACTGCCATGGGGTTTCTTTCTATTGGATGGTAAACCTCACTGCCGCAGAAGCCATCTCATGGTGAGCTTTGTGGGGAGAGAAACTGAGAAGGGAAGTGATGAAGACCAAGATGGGGCAGCCTTGGCTGGCCATGGTGTCCACCATTCGGGCAGATTGCCTCCTGTTGCCTCCTGCAGCTAACACACAGCGATCACTCATAAAGTCCCAGGCAGATGTGTGCTTTTAGTGCAAAACCTTGGCAATCATTATCTTGAGTATGGAGGGGCTTTTCTTTTCAGAGTCTCCTTCATGGGCAACTGGATCAACCACACAGAAGGCAGATCCTTCTTATTTGGACAGCTTAGACCTCAGAGAGCCTATACCAACTGCACATTTGTGAGGTAGGATCTGAAAGCATAACCCTGAGCTTCAGGATACTCTTTCTGATGTCTTGACTAGCTCCAGTTTGCCTGGAGGTTTAAAGGAGAATGTACCCAGAAAACCTGGGCTCTTACTCCAGTATCTGTCTAATACAGGAGGAGGAAGCCTTCGCAAAGCCAAAAGAACAGAACACCAAGAGTGGTTCCAAAGATTGGGTTCAAAAAAGTCATTGAATGTTACTTTGAGAAGGAAGCAAGATCACCTAGTCATAAGCCTGTATTTTAGAGGAGAAAACTGGGACCCAGAGAGGAATTGACTTGTCCAACGCCCTATTGTGTGTTATGGACAGAAGCAAAATTAGGAGGATGGGTGAAAAAGAAGGAAGTTCCAAAAGCCCACAGAGTCTGCCTTCCATTGCCATAGTCCCATTGTTGCTCCCCCAGTGAGGGCACAGCTGGCCTAACCACTCACAGGCAAAAGACATAAGACTACAACAGACCCCACAAAACACATGCACATCATCCACTCCTGCAGGAAGTTGTGAGCAGGTTGCCCTGCTCCACCATCACCGCTCAGCAGGAGGTAGAGAGGTAGATGAGAGGAGCACAGGACCTGAGAACCAGAAGAAAAGGATGGCAAGGGAGGCCCAGCCCCAGCCAAGGCCCAGCCCAGTTATGTAATCCACCCTGGGAGGTTATGCCGGCTGCTTTCCATCCATGGATTTTGCAGAATGGGTCTTCACTAGGAAGACGGGGGAAATGTCCCAGAGGGAATCCTCACCAGCCCTGTCCCATGTCAAGTTATTTATGCCTCTGAACCTTCCTCAAATGGTGTCCCCCCTTCCTTGCCCTCGCCCCACCTCTCCACATTCACAGGGCGTCTAAATTCCCTAAGCTGAGTCAACATGAGTACCACAGTCCTCTCCGCTTAACCAGGCTGCTGCATCTCAGAGTGAGCCTCACAGACATGCACAGAATCAGCACCTGCTGGGCATTTTCATGTAATTTGATGATCACCTCTGTAATAAGACTCCTCAGGAGCTGAGACCATCCTTCGTCTACCTTCTACCATTGTGTCTCCATTGGGCCATTGAGGCCATCTGCTCTGGAAGTTCCTGCAGGGGCCTGCTAACAGGTAGATGCCTAGGCCTAATCCCTGACTTGCAAACTCAGAATCTTGAGCCAGTTCAGGAATAACTGCCTAGAGTTCCTCCCACAGCAAAGGGCATACTGCAGACATCAGGAAACACTCATTGATCACAGAGAGGGGCTTGGTGTCAGGGGACCTAATTTTAACCTTGCTGTGTGGCCCTGCAGAAGTCACTTAACCCTCTGGTATTCAACTTCTTCACCTCTAAAATAAATGTCAGACATTTGTGGATCATGGATGTGAAGTTACCAACACAGATCCAGGCTCAGTAGGTACTCAATTCGAGACGTCTGTATTATGTGTGAGGTTTGTTCATACACAGATTGACCCAGTAACTACCCTGAACCAGATCCCCAGGGAGTGGGTTTCAAAAGGCTGGGGACTGGGCCTGGCTTGAGAATATACTAATCACACAATATATTTATAATAGCCAAACACACTATATAACCTATCATATTATAAATGAATAATATTATAAAATATTAATAGCAAACAAAATATGGTACATACTTTGTGCCAGGCACTATTCTAAATATTTTACTTATATTTCCCCATTTAATCCCCACAAAAAATTTAGAAGATAGTTCTATTATTATTATCCCCACTTTATAGCTGAGGAAACTGAGGCCCAGGGCTGTTAGGTAATTCTCCCAATGTCCTGCAGCCAGTAAATGACACACAGTGGGGATTCTTCAAACTCCCACACCTTCCTGAGATGTCAGCTGGCTGTGTGGTTCGTGCCTTCTCTTCGTTGTCTCTGTCCTGAGATGTGCTCAGCAAGTGGTCGTTGCCTTAAGAGAGCTTTGCCTTCCCAGCATGGTTGGGGGAAGCTCTCCCTCGTTCAAGGGAGGAGAAGGGGTGAGGAGCCACTAACAGGGCCCACCTGCAAAGTTTTCAGGACCATACCTCCAGGCCAAACTCTAATGAGAAGGAGCATTCCTGGGCCTCCGCTCCCTGGGGTTCAGACTTGGCCCCTTACCATAAAGAGGTCAACTAATGCAAAATGCAGAGGCTGCACCATGATAGCTTTTCCACGATGTGTCTGGGCCAGGATTGAGGGCACTGTCCAGCAAGCTGATGCATTTTTAAAACTTCTGAATCATTGATACTACCTCCCCAGGGAGAGGAAGACCTCAGCAGTTTCTCCAACACCCAGTCCACATGCCAACCTGCCAGAGAAGCTGGGACGGACCACAGCAAAAGCACCAGCACCCAAGCTCTGCCACAGACAACTGACTTTCAGGGACATGACTGACCTCCTCACTGAAAATGACCTTCCCCAGGGGGCTCATTCTCTGAACTTCTGGAATCACCAATCACTTCTCCATGCAACTGACTCTACATCAAAGTCGATGCAACAGATCACATTTCTCACCACTCCCACTGCCCCAAACCGGATGCAAAGTGTCATGGTCTTTCACCAGATTATTACAATACCCTCCTAAGTGGTCTCCCTTCTTCTACACTTGACCCCAAGTACCACAATTGGAGAAGGATGATCTCCAAAGCTGCCTGGGAAGTCTGCAGTTACGCCTTTGGACATGGGCTATTGGGACTTTTCAGTTTCTAAGAGTTCAAAGAAAAAAGAATGCTAGAGATGTTTTCTTTCCATCCAAACAATTAAAGGCTTGTATCTTTCCATTAATCAATACCAAGAGCTGTTCATGCAGCTCAAATCCAAAAATGAGCATGCTGAGTTTCTCAAGTCTGTCCTCTGATGATATGTATATAATCAGCATGCTCTGTTGTAGACCTTTGTGACAATCTATGTCACTTAGTACAAGTTTACCCAATGTCATTTGCATTTAAGCAAATGGAAAAGAATTTTCTCAGACCCTATTGTGACTCTGGCCACCTGATAGGTGCTATAGAGGACAAAACAGAAATATAAAATATGATTCTCTCCTTTAAGGAATGTATTTTTTCTGATGGAGAGACAAAATAAACACCCAACAGATAGGTAAACAACCATATCAGACTGTATATGGTTAAATGGAAATATCAGTAGGAAAGATATTAAATACCTTGGGAATTCAGAAGCAGATGATCAGTTTGGCTAGAATGGCTGGGAAGATAATCTATCAAAAGTAAGTAAAGTGATAAATGTGTGAAGTGTAAATGAGTTGTAGTATTGCATCCCAAAAGGCAACAAATATTTCGTGCACTGGATTGAACTGCTGCTAATACTACTTTCCTCTCTCCTGCATTTGGAAAAAAACAAGGTGGTCTCCGAAATCCAGCCTCAACCCAGGACTATGGAAATTTGTAATGGCAGTGAAGACAAAAAATATTTTCTCTGCCATATGGGGTCACCAAAAGCAAAGCAAAAATTAAAGCAAAGTATATAGGATTTGGTATGGTAAAAGTGAAGAATCACATGACGATTCGTTAAAGAATATAACCTCCACCCAAGGGGACAGTTGAGGGATAGCAAAGTCATTAAAGCGTCACAGCTAAAAGGAAAAATAAGTCTTTCAGCTCCTATTATCCATCCCTCTGCTATTCAGTTTCATGAAGTGAAGCTACTGGAGTAGACACTGTATTACATCACAAATTTGTTACAGACATTCCTGTAAAAGTGGCTTTTTCCTCATAGACTGAAAATACACCTGAAGATCCCCTCATGATGAATAGGAACAGTCCATTTTAGATGAGTAGATTTTGGAAGTGTTTCCACACTTTTTTTTGTTTTTAGGTTTTTGGGGGGTGTGTTGTTGTTGGAAGCTCCAGCATTTTCCTCTTCACCACCTGCAGCACTGGGACAGCAAAGCTGAAGAATCTCATTAAGCTTCGACAAGACCAATTTTTTATTTTTAGCCAGTCTTTTAAGACAATGTGAACTCTACTACATTTAGAATAATTATTCCATCAACTATTTACTTAAACATTTTAGAGGAAAGGAAAGAAACTGGGAGATGTTTAAGGCTTTTTATAACAGATTGTTTCAAGGGTAAATAGAAAAATCCAAACGCAGCTGCTGAAAACATGTAAGCCCATGGCAGGGTGCCCACTTGCTGCAGCGGAAGTGAATGGTGAGAAGAGATGAAAGATGTGGAAGACAAATGTACCCAGGGCATCCAATCCCAGCAAGCGGACAAAGGGCAGATTCATAACACTACTTTGTGGTTAACTGGTACCTTTCATCAGGGAACCTCAACACACTTTACAAATAACACTTATTTTCCTGTCTCACAGAAGCAGGGAGATAAATGGCAAGCCCAAACGTCACACAGCAAGGGTGTGATGATTTTAAGAATAAAATCCAGACCTTATTTCCCAGTTGGTGGCCTACCAGGTGTCTTGATATGGTTTGGCTATATCCCCACCCAGATCTCATCTTGAATTGCAGCTCCCACAATTCCCACATGTCATGGGAGGAACCCAATGGGAGGTAATTAAATCATGGGGCAGGTCTTTCCCGTGCTGTTCTCATGATAAGGAATAAGTCTCATGAGATCTGATGGTTTTATAAGGGGGGGTTTCCCTGCACAAGTTCTCTCTTGCCTGCTGCCATATAAGACTTGCCTTTTACTTTCTGTCATGATTGTGAGGCCTCCCCAGCCACGTGGAACTGTGAGTCTGTTAAACCTCTTTTTCTTTATAAATTTCTCAGTCTCAGTTATATCTTTATCAGCAGCAAGAAAACAGACTAACACATGCCTCCCTTCGAACCCACAGTACATCCCCACCATTTGCTCTTTCCATAAACCAGTTTCCTTTGAAAACTTCCAGATCCTTCCTCCTCTAATAGAGAACACCAACATACCGAAGACTACTTCGGACATGAAAGAAATGGTGTGCTTATCTTGAAATCTCAAGTGGAATGGTAAAAACTTACCTAGGTTCATCAATGCGCTAGAAACACCACAAATTACCAATGCAGGGGAAAATGATGTATGCTGCTACAAGGGATGCATTGACAGATTCCAGAGAATGCCACTCTTGGTAAGCTGATTCTGACCATATAGAAGTTATTTTATAATTCTGTAAATTGTACATAAGTGACAGCAATGCAAATAATTCCTGTCCATGGACATGAAAATTCTGTCCTGTCCAAGAGAGGTTCCATTGACTTCTCCCCTGCCTTTGTGGAAAAAAAACAGTTTTGCCTCTGTTTCCACATTCATTTAAATATTACTGACCTGTAAGTGTCTGTTCTTTTCTTTTTTGTTTATGTTTGTGTCTTTGTTTCTTCAAGACAGGGTCTTGCTTTGTTGCCCAGACTGGAGTGCAGTGGCACAGTCATGGCTCACTGCAACCTCTACTTCCTAGGCTCAAGGGCTCCTCCCACCTCAGCCTCCTGAGTAGCTGGGACTACAGACAGGCATCACCATGCCTGGCTTTTTTTTTTTTTTTCAGGTATAGGCAGAGTCTTACTATGTTGCCCAGGCTGGTCTCGAACTCCTGGGCTCAAGTGATCCTTTCACCTTGGCATCCCAAAGTGCTGGGATTACAGGTGTGAGCCACCATGTCCTGCCTGTCCTCAACTGGTTATAACATCTGCCTGGTCCCCTCATTGAATAGGAGTAGAATAAAATCTTTAACACATATTAATTTTGATATCCGAAAGTCATGATTTTCTTCTTTTGTGAAAATTAATTTTTAATACCAATTCAATCTCACAAATGCTCAACCTCAAAGTTAGAAACACAGATGGGAACAGCAAGAGATGTTAGAACTCACAAGAGGACTGATGGAGAAAATAGGGGTGTAGATCTCCGAACACAAAGTGGAAAAGATTTTCTTATGAGAACAAATCCATAAATCAGAAAACATCTGTGATTTTATCCTCTATCTTCCTACCACTTCAATCTTGTTAACTCAAATATAAGACATGTTAACTGGATCCAGGACCTGAGCCCTGGCAAGTGCCGCAGACAACAGCATGCTATCCAAAGGACTGCCCTTAGAAAGCCCTTAGGAAGCCTTGAATGCATTAGAAAAAAAGTACTCTCCCCTCTGGCTGACACAGCACCATTCTGGAGCCCCTGGCTTAGCAAAAGGGGTACAGGTTGCATTTGAGTGCTTTCTTGTACCTTCTTCAGCTGGGCACCTTTGTGCAGTACTCAACCTATACAACCGTACATACACGGTGGCCGTGAATGGAAGGACCACTCATGACCCAGGACCCAAAACCATAACAGGGATATATAGCTAGAGAACAGCTGCTGCTAAGCAGGGCATGAGAGAAACTGAGAGGGCTGTGTCCGGGCTGACTTTAGCTAGACCACCGAGATCCAATACGATTGAGGAAAATCACTAACTCTATGGCACCCTGCTCCAGCCATGCCTGGGAACCGGTGACTGCCTTATGATGGGATGCCCTTTTCAGGGAGTCAAGAAGTGCCTGACTGGTAATAAAAAGGAATGAACTACTGATACCTGCTACAACATGGAGGAACCTTACAATCATTATGCTGCATACAAAAAAGCCAGACATAAAGGATTACATACTGTATGAGTTAATTTGTATTAAATGCTCAGAATAGAAAAATCTATAGAAACCTAAAAATAGGTTCATATAAAGTAGATTAGTGGTTTCCTACGGCTGCGGTGGTTGGGGAGGGGACTGAAGGGATTTCCCCAGACACTCCAATCCACGTGTCTGGGTGTTACGATAACCATGATAATAAAAGCCAGGGAGACCTCAGTTTGGGTTAACAGGGAGGTTAACCTCATTTTCATGCTTTGTTTTTCAACCCTTATTACTGACTGGTTCTGCCACGATCCTTAAAACATGCTCTTAGCAAATTTTATTTTTAGTAACTATCACTTAGTCTTTCTCCCCAGCTTTTTCCCACTTTCCTCCCATCCCTTAGATCCCATCTCTCACATCTGTATGTTTTACCCAACAGGATGGAAAGAGAACAATGTGTGGGGGCAGATTTGGTACCTGTCATGGCCTTGACCTCTGGCATCAGGCTTCCTCTCCCTAAACACCCCAGCCAGGCTGCACTTTCCTCCATGACTCAGGTGAACCTTCCTCTGTGCCGCCACGTGGACTTTGCAAATTCTGTTTCTCCTATCTGCAACATTCTCTCCCATTCTCCTCCCACCAGTCTTCTTTCATCATGGATGAAGGATGACTCTTATTCTTCCTCCCAATCTCAAGCCAAGCATTCTTCTCGGAAGCCTTTGTTGATCTTTAATCCCTTGGCTCTCATAGCAGAATGTGTGCAGGGCAGGTATATTAGAATTTCTGTAGGTTAAACTCATAAACTGTGGGACTTTGTTGACTAGGTGACATCAAGGGAAACAGAGGCAGGCTTCTTCTGTGGAATAACTGTGCATCCTTCCTGCCCTTCTAGGGGTCCTGACTATCTCCCCAGCCCCCAGCCTCCCAGGCTCCAATCTGCAACAACAAAGAGATAGAAGATCTGATAAGAAACACAAGTGGCTGGGCGGGTGGTGTGCTCTGTAGTCCCAGCTACTCACAAGGATCCCCTTGAGCCCAGGAGTTCAAATTCAGCCGGGGCAACATAGCAAGACCCCATCTCTAAAACAAACAATCAAAACAGAATTTCTTTGCTAATTACTTTTGACATAAAAAAACAAAAGAAAGAAACACAAGTGATTGTAGCACCAGGACCCCTGAAGCTAGCTGAATATGTTCCTGCGTCTGGCAGAGTGAATGTTCTCTACTTTTGAGTCAGACCAGTGAGGGCCAATCTTCATCTTAGGAAGAAGTTGTGGTGCCAACATAAGCTTTGGAGCCAAACAGACCTAGTTTAACTACCAGCCTTTACCTAGTTTTTGGTGCTCCCATTGACTAGTCTGCGGCAACAGATGAGTTAAAGGAGATGATGGGTGTGTATCCTAACACACTGCACAGGCTGTGTTGCAGAATAGTCAGTAAATGTCCATTTTCTTTCTTCACCTACACCTTCTTCTTTCTGCACCAATAATTTAAGTAAGAACTTTCTATTTTCTCCTCTACCAATCTCAGAACTGTCTAGATAGAAGTTAAAACCACCTCACTCTGGCTCGAGGAGGAGGGAGAAGGAGGCAGGGTTTCATTTCAAGATCAGTCAGCCCATTGCAGCTGGCTGTCCTGCAGCTTCAGGAGAAACACCAGTGGTCCCACAGCTAACCGAGATGGTGCCTGTCAGGCACAACAGCTTGATAGGGACAGCCGCATTCCCTGTCAGATTCTTGATAAAGTACAGCACATGCCAGGAATTCTGTGGGCCCTTCAGGCACTTGTGCTGTTGACACCCCTATGGCTCAAAATCAGAAGCTGTCTCTGTGAATTTGATGAGGTGGTAGAGTTGGATCCTTTGGCATTGAGGGAAGAATGGCAGAACGTGGGTGTTTACAAACACTTCTGTCCACTTATGTATACTGCAGATACTTAATGGAGTGCTCATCCTGTGCTGGGATAGAACTGAGACAAAAACCAGATAGTAGCTGCTTTCAGGGAACTTAACGATGTCAGTTAATGGGGGAGACAGGTATCCATTCATAATCATCCCCAATGAATGTGAACCCAAAATGAAATAAGGGCATGGAAGAACATAACACAATTCTAGAAGAGCTGCTCACAAAGGATCAAGGTGAAAAGAAGTTTCTCAAGAAAGTCGCACTGGAGCTGGCATCTGAAGAATGAGTAGGTGCTATTTGGGTGAAAGGCGTGTGCTGTGGGAAAGGGATGCGAAGAAGAGGAGAAAGAGGGAACAGCATGTGCAAACAGAGGGAACAGCACGTGCAAAGCCCAGTGGCAAGAAAGACTATGGCGTGGTGAAAAAATTGGGCTAAAGACAATATGACCAGGGCTGGACACTGAGGGTGAGAGTGAAATGCAGCATTGGGGAAGAGAAAGTCAATTCCTAATTGTTCAGGAAAGGTGACTGGGTGATAGGCATGACCAGAAGAAGAGAGGTTTCCTATGAAACTCTACTGGAAATAGAGCTGCCACAATAGGCAACAAGAACTAAGGTACCTAGAACAAAATGCTCTGTCATTTTGTTCCCTGGGAGAGTAGAGTAAAATTCAATTGAACAGAGGTTGAGACAGCCTATTGATAACTTAAAGAAAAAAATTTTAATGGGCTAGGTCATCATACAGGCATATTAAAATGTAAAACAGCAGAACCAAATCAAATTTCTCTTTGACAGGCTTGCCCTGGTTTTATAATCCCTCTTTCAGGGGAGACTCTGTTGTTGTTATTATTATTATTATTATTGCTCAAGATGGTGTCTCTCTATGTTGCCCAGGCTGGAGTGCAGTGGCACGATCTCGACTCACTGCAACCTCCACCTCCCAGGTTCAAGCAATTCTCTTGCCTCAGCCTCCCAAGTAGCCGGGATTACAGGCACATGGCACCACACCCAGCTAATTTTTGTATTTTTAGTAGAGATGGGGTTTCACCACATTGGCCAGGCTGGTCGTGAACTCCTGACCTCAGGTGATCCTCCCACCTTGGCCTCCCAAAGTGCTAGGATTACAGGTGTGAACCACCGCGCCCAACGAGACTCTGTTAAGCTGAAAATATTGAGCTAAATGCCAGTGTCATTCTTCTGTAAATATATGTAATTGCCATTTAAAGAACTCTCAAATTAAGGTTATAACAGCTAGTGATAAACATTCCTTCATTTCTCACAATATTATAATAGAGAAGAGGACCAGCATTCACAAACTGGCTTTTCCTGTTCTCCCGAAACAGTCTTAAGTGATCTCATTTATCATGAATTTCTGTAAGCATTAACAGTTTGTAAAATGAGTTAATTATGTTCTTTGGAGGTTTAATAAAATCTACCAACTTAAGTAATATCCCGATGCTCTTGAAATTTACCCAGAAAACTTTAAAGAAAGAAATAAATGCATTCGACTGAGCAGAACATCATGTATATTTTTAGAAAGCATACATTATCTCACAATACTTATGCTAAATATGTAAGAAAATTGCTGATAGACTCTAAATCAAGTCTAGTTGTAAAAGGATCTCTCCTCTAAAGTTTTTTTTTTAAATCTTCGTATCAATGTATAAATATTGGCATCTATGCAAGCCGAATATATTCCAAATCCAAAAGCTTTGGCAATCCAAACTTTGAGAGAAAGAATAATAAAATCTAACCTTTAATGAGAAAAAGTAGGAATTTCAAGAACATGCATCTATTTTCAACAGGCAGTGGTATGAGAGAAATAGAACAGACACTGAAACAGGTGAAAATTAAGATGTTACATAGGGATGGCATATGGGACTCATTAAGTTTAGGATGGTGTTTTGCCCTTCTTTAAAATGTGTTTTTCTTTTCCCCCACCATAAACTCAATTTGCCCCAGGTAGTAAACTGAAATGACTGGAATTTTCTCTGATTAGATTTCTCTGGGGCTGTTACTGGGTGTTACCAACATGGCATAGGGGTGAGGTGCCAGGCTCTGGAGTCAAATTGCCTGTGCTCAAATGCTGCCTCTGCCCCTTACTGGCCATGTATTTTTGGAAAAGCCAGTTACTATCTCTAAGTTCCAGCTTCCTCATCTTTAAAGGAAGAGGTTTGTTATTATGCATACCTCATGGGTTGTTCAGATGATTAAATGAGATGTGTGAAAAGTACTTACTTAGCACAGTGCCTCTGTAAAGGACAGCGATCAGTATTCCCCTGGTGGAAACAGTGGCCATGTTTACAAGATGAAGGAGGAACCAGTCCTTACTGCCTCCCTGTGTAATCAAAGTAGTCATTATCTCCTATTGCCAGGGTTTCCTTATCTCTATCACTCATGTCCTGTCCTGACAACATATTTATAATGGGACTTTACCTACACAATTAATTGTGTAATTTTTTTTCTTTAAATCTCATTCTTTAAAGTTTAATTTTTAAATTGAACTTTATTTCACTACCACAAATGGAAAGCCCATCTCACTTGCTATAACTAGAAGGTAATTCTAAACATACAGCAAAAAAGAAAACCCAGATCATTTAAACGCCACCTCGATCTTGTCACCCCAACAAAGACTCAGAGCCTGAGAGCGGAGGCTGATTGCCAAAGTTTAGAGAGGTGTTAAAGACCTGGTAGAACCTAGAGAAGACATTCTCTCTGTGTTAAAGAGAATGTAAAAGAAAACATAACCCTCTCCTCACTGGAGTCTGTGCCATCCTATGCTGGGTCAGGCCACCACCTAAAATTACGCCATATGCCCCTGGTAATACCCATCTCTCACGTTGTTATCTAGAGTGATTTCCATTGTAGTTTATGGAGTTTTATGCATAAACAGACAGTGTTCTGTGATACCTAAGAATACTTCCAAAATTCCCATGGAAGGAGGCTCCCAATTAATTCCAGTCCATTCATTTTTAAAATTGCTGAGTGAGGCATTAGAATTCATAGAATTTGCAGACCTGTGAATTCCCCTAGCAAGCAGCAATCTTATTGGTATATCCGTAAGTCTTTGCAAATTTGACTAGGGACGGTGTGTGTGTGGGTGGGGGGGGTTCCATTCTTACTTTATGCATCCTCATTTATACACCCTCCTCTCTCTTGAGGTTGAGTTTCTAAGCTGATAGATCATACCTTCCATCTCTGTCCATAAATGCCTTTGACCCAAATATCATGCAAGTCCAATGGTACACATGTCCTCTAAAACACCCTAAGTGGAAAGCATTGCCTGTTGAGGATTAGAGTAGACATATAATCACGTTTCATACTGAGCTATGGCCTTCATCCAATACAAATGCCACATTCACTTAGGAAGGGTGTGTATACATGGGAAACAGCAGGGGAATCAAGGACAATTTCCTGAATCAGCCTGCTCAGCAAATCCGAACTCATTCAGCCACAAACCCAGTTCATTCATGCATCACAGTTTGCACTGCTCTAATAAGATGAATGGAAATGCAAAGACAACACTTGGAGGGAGTCCTCTCTGTGCACTCAGACCCTTGTCTGAAAATACAAGCAACTGCTGCTGCTTCACACTCAAAGAGCCAAACATTTTGCATGGATAATTCAGAAGCAGTACGTCACTGCCCCATACACAATCCTCATGTTAAGGGAGCCTGCATCAGGAAAGCACAGACTATCTACCTACACAAAGAGGTCATTGCAAATTCCTCCTCTCCTTCCTGTTGCATTCACTTTAGCAATTTTATTACAGAAGAGACTGTCTAGTCCAGAAGCTTGCTCAGTGATGAAAGAAGCCAATTTGGGATCCTAAATTTGACTATAGAGCATTCATATGGACAACTGGGAATTACCTGGTTTGTGAACTAAGCAAAAGCCAAAACTCCAAACACCTTCTGAGCATCTATGAAAAGGTATTTCCAAATCACAAGCATTCATTTTTTAGATGGGAGTTGGCATGAGGATCTCCTGCAAAGAGAGAGAGAGAGGTTTCCTGGCATGGGATGGGGAGTGCTGAGCACCAAGACACATGTGCAAGCTGAAAGCACACCAAGTGCTCTTCTCTGCATCCAGCACCTCACACACATTAACTCAAAGGGCTGACAAGTCCCTGGATCACTCAGCAGGCAGGCAGCAAACTCTCAGGGCAAACAGAGTTACTGCTGCCTTATCTTGAGCTCCACTATTAACACGCTTGTCATCACTAAGCCAGGTTGTTAGTCTCTGGAACAATTTGATGGAAAGGGCAAACACCAGAGAAAAACAAGTTGACCCAGATGGGCTGGCAGAGGGGATCAAGTGGCAATAAACTCCGTTATCACTCCTGGTTGGCAAACAAAAAGCTCTGCCTAAGCATGCATTCCAGTTAACTATGGACTTCCCCTCATACATGCATGGAAGGCCATTATGCAGAGAAATGGGCACAGCAAATCACACTAAACACTGAAACTCTGCTGAAGTGACTCCGGTGACTTGGAGTTGTTGATCTAAAAATTGCTTATTCTTGCCTTGACAATAAAATCAGAGTCCAAGTTAATAAAGATTTCTAGTTAGCAAAGTCCCCAAGAGCAAACAGTTTATTCAGATCACCAGCTTTCTGCTTTGCAGTGTGAAGAGATTAAGGGTCCAGGGACACTTCTAGTTCTGGTTCTGCCTGTGTACATCACTGAGCCTTTGTAGACCTCAGCTTTATTCCCTGTGAGACTATTAGACTGATCAGCAGTTCTCAATCTGAATGTGATGACAGAGTAGCAGAGGTGGCCGAATATAGAATCCTCAAAATTAACTTACAACCAAAGGCTGGTATCTGTCAGTAGCTTTACATGTATTGACCAATTTAATCTTCACAGTAAACCTATGAAGGAGGTACTATTATCATCTCTATTTTACCAGTGGAGTAACCAAGGCTCAGAAAGGCTGACAACATGCAAGGGTCACCCAGCCAGCCAGGTGCAGAGGTGAGACTAGGAATCATGTGGTCTGTCTCCAGAAATGCTGCTTTTAACTACTCAACTCTTCATAATCTAGTGCCTCTCAATAATGGTTAATAATAGCTATCAGTATGGCCAATTGATGGCCTGATTAGAGGAGATCTGAGGCTTGAAATAAAAGGCTACTGATACTTGCATTTTAACAAGCTTTTTTTGAGAGACAAAGAAGTGGAGTTTCATAACATAACCTGGAGTTTGCATCTCAAAAGTGAACACCATCCACAAGGCCAGGCAAGAAGAAAGGTTGGCACTGGCTGACCACACAATGTGGTTGGTTCCACCTCACTTAGCCATGGAGTCTATGATTCCTTGGTGCTATGAGAAAGAATGCTGCAATCTGCTCACTCTCATTTTGGGAGGACCAAAGCCCTGCCTAGCAGCAATGACAATCCTGGCCCTAACACAGCTGGGAGCCTCTTGACAGGCTTATCTCCTCCAGCTCCCCAGGAAGTCTCCCATTGGCTGTCAGCTCAAGATCACCAAACCCATTCTCCTAATTAGCTCCTTGGCAGGCAAACCACACAGGAGCAGTTCCCTTTCCACCTTGAACCCAGCAGACAGTCCCACTCCCCAGCATCAGCCAGCCCCAAAGGCACAGGGCTCCCCTAAGGCCTGCATGCCCTAAGTGTCTGAGAGGACCCCATGACTACAGCACATGTCACTAAGTCCCTAACATTCCAATCATCAGCAGGCATCTGTAACTCCAGCCGGCATCCCTCCAGGTATGCAAATGCCATCTGCCCTTACATGAGGGAAATGGACAGCAGCAGAAGTTACCAAGGGCCCACAGGGTGTCAGCATCTGGGACAGAAATGAAGTTCCCTCCCTATCACCAACTTCTCTTTTAAAGAACCACTCAAACCCTGCCAAGCTTGTACAAGAGGAGTAAATAACAAAATGACACAGATGACCCATAAAGGATGTATATTTGCTTAAATGAAATAACAGAGTACTTCACAAGTGCCTGGTCCATATAAGACTTTTGTTTTGTTTTGTTTTAATGGCTATTTCAATATAACACCAATTTAATAGATATAGTTTAAATATAAGGGACTGTAAATAGAGTCTTCAAAATAGTACATCAAAAATTTCCTTCATGATGAAATAGATGGCCTACTATGCTTATCCAGAGTTATCCTTGCAAATTTCTACCTGTAGATATTGTTCGGCAAATAGGCAAGTTCAATGGATTGTTGATTTTAAATAAAAGTTCTAACTGAGAAAAAAAAAGTAAGCCCATAAGAGAAACGAGTCTCAAAAGGCCACATCCTGTGGATTCTCCTTATTTGACATTCTTGAAAAGATAAAGCTATGGTGATGAAAAACAGATCCCTGGCTGCCAGGGGTTAGAGATGGAAGGAGGCGGTTCGATGCGGTAAAGGCACAGTTCCACTGATTATAGTGGTGGTTACACGCCTCCATACATTTGTGAAAATTCATAGACCCACACACCAAATTTTTTTAAAAAGTCAATTTTATTTTATGATTACCTAAAAAATAAAAATGTTTACAAGGCCCATGAATTGGGTTGTCTCTAAAAGATGACTTTTCTTCATATTTCTTCCAAATTGGATCATATTTAGAGCACTATTGATTATCTAACAAAATTTTCAATGGAAATAGTTGCAGTGGAGATTAAATGAAATAACATATTAAAACTGCTTTTGAAATAAAAAGGGCATGGAGGATGTCATAGAAGTAGCGGTGCTTGCAGTGAGAAGTCAAATCAGACTTTACAACCTTGTTAAATGAGGGACTCAAGGCCTGGGGTCCCCACCACTCCTTCCCATGAGCCAGTGCCCTTCGCACTCCACTTTCCTTATGTGTGAAAAGGGGCACCTGAGGAAGGGTTGTATCTTCAAGCACTTTAATCCCATTACCCAATTATTCACGTGCACAGACCCATAATTGGGAGTTAAATGTTTTCCTTCAGTGCTCAAAATAGAGCAAGTTTGTCCTTCAAAACCAAAAGTACTCAGGTCATGAATGAAGGCTGAAGAAATTCTGATCTCGCGGGAAATTCCACTTTCTGACAACCCTGATGGTACCTCTGAAAAAAACAAACACAATGACTGCTTTTGAAGGGCAGGAGACAGAAAGACTTAACCAGTACTTTTCAAAGGGAGGAAAATTCTGTGTCATCGTAAGCTTGAATAAACCCAGTGCTGTGAATTGCCAGAGGAGAGGTTAACTGTTTTGAAAGCTGTGGCATTTTTCTCATCAGTGTCTCATGAGGCTGGCCAGGAGGGGCAGTTGGAAAGAAGGCTCGGAGATTTGATATTCAGGAAGTCCACCAGACATGCAGCATTCTTGACAAGATGCCTTTCACCTAATGTCATATTAGCAATTCAGACAGAAACCCAGGAAAGTTAGCACACACATATGCCCCATGCTACACATGAGCCCTCCTCCCAAACCACAGCTTCCCGTGCCTCTCTTCCCCATGAATTTAGCACCAGCCTCCAAGGGTTTCTGCCTTCCTTTCTGCAAGTCAGTTGAAGTAACTTCCAGAAATGCCTTAATTACAGGCCAGTATCACTGTCATTAGAGGTTTAAATAAAAAGTCCCTGGATTCTAACCTGCTGAGATTTCTTGTATGAAATGTACTTACGGAACTTTGATAAAGTACCAGTCAACTCTAACATTTAAATGGGAAAAACTGTTGCAGCTCAAAATTCAACTCTCATGCAAAACTCCAGGGATGAGGCAGCAAAGGTACCACCTCAGCAAGAAGAAAAAGGAAGAGAGAAAAAAGAAAAACATGTACTCCATAAATTACCCACATAAATCAGTTTAGGCAGACTACAATTTTTTTTAACACAGAAAACGCTTAAAGGAAAATTCACAGAAAATCCACGATTACTCCTTTAGCAGGGCGAAATGTCTCAATAAGAAGGAGATGTATTAATGGGTGGCCAACCACCTCTTTTGCTCCAGCCGTCTTCCATGGAGAATAATCAACAGAAGGAAATCTAAAAATCAACATAGAGAGGCTGCAGTGAGCTGCTTCATGGGTCCCGGGATAGGGGGCATCTGAACTATTTCCCAGCGTCTGGGGGAAAAGGAATGAATATTTTCAAGTGCCTCATATGTGCTGGTGCTTTACCTGGGCTGTTTATTTCATTTTTTCATGTTCCTTCAAGGTGTTCTTAATTCTGCCTTACAGACCAGTGGAGGCTCCAGTATGTTAGATAAATTCCCCAGGGGCACCAGTTAAGGATCACTAGGAATGCGGAATTCCCCTCCAGCTCAGCTCTGCCCTGAACATCTTGATGCCAGGAGTAAATCCAGGGCTCTGAGAAGGGTCCCAAATGTTACAAACTTTAAAACTGAACTAAGGGATGAAAGTTTAAAATTGTCTTCAAAGGAATTCCTCAAGTAACATAACCCTGCACATATAAAAGTGTCAGCAGGCTCAGATTAAAGGGCTCATGAAAGAGGGTTATTTCCAGAGATAAGAATCCTTCATCCTCCTCTGGGCAGGGCAGCAGAGATAGAAGGCACAGCCGGCTGAGACCCCGCCGGGCCTCAGGAAGTCTCCACTGTTAAGCCCAGCCTGCAAAGCCCTTCGCTGTTAGGGATCCACTCCATTAGAGTTGGCCCGAAAGCTGACTCCTTTGGAGTGTTGCATTCCATTAATTCATCCATCCAACAATTGCTTGCTGAGGACCTAGTATGTGTCAAGACAGCTGGAGATAGAGCACGGCACCAGTCATTTCAGTGTTTTCAGATGAATTCCCCACCTATTGCCTGCTCTATTCTTAATCACAGGGGCGGCCCCCACTATGTTTTCTGGCACTGTTGCCAACTGGATCATACTGGATTTGGCCAGTGGAAGCACTGGGCAAAGCCCAGAGGGCGGAAGGAAGGGAGAAGTTGGAACCTGTCCCTCTCCTGTCTGTTCTTCAGCCATGATTAGGTCTCCTCCATGATACCACCTCCTCTTTTTGTCCTTCCAGGCCCCAGCTCCTTTCTCTTGTCAACCTCTGGGTTGCCCTACAGTGACCTACTTAGCCATTCCACTCTTCTGATGCTAGGGTAATAGTTCCCTACATTAAATATACTCTCTTGAGCCACTTTGTTTTCCTGGCTGGGTTCTGACCTCTACAAGCATTGAATCTGACTAACCAGATCCCTGCCCTCTTAGAACTTACATTCCAGTGAGCAGGAATACAATAAGCAAGTAAGCATTCAAATACATGAATAAGAACAGTTCCTGATCATGTTAGGATTATGAAGGAAATTAGCATCGAGGTGGCAGGATTTGGGGGTGGGGAGCTATATCAGCTGGTAAGGGGATATCTCTGTTGAGATCTGAAGAATGCAATGGATCTACCTTTGAAAGGCCAGGAGAAGAGCATGGCAGGCAGAGGGAACAGTAGGTCAAAGGTCTCCCAGGAAGAACTAGCTCAGTGTGCTTCAAGAGCCTCCAGAAGCCAATGTGGCCAATGCATCTGAGCAATGGGGGATGTGTCAGGGGCCAATGCCATGGGAAGGAGTTTGGAACTTACAATTGATTTCATTTACATTTAAAAAGATCACTTTGGCCAATGTATAGGGAATTTTCCTCATTGTTTATAAAGAGAGACCCTTAACGCCTCACCCTGTCCAGGCATATCCCCATCTTGAAGGTCTAAGAGAGAACTACCCCTCCTAATGAGTTTGCACAACAAGAATTGGGGGGACAACCATAGCTCCTAAAGCATGGTTCTGAGGGAGAAACGGTGGTTCCCTTGATATCAGCTCTACCATGTTCTGAGGCCATGGTAGAGAAGAGGTAACCATTCATGTGCATGACAGCCCTGACTCTCAGGGGCATTGTGGGTTCCTTTCTTAACCATTCTGGAAGGTTCCTGGTGAAAGGACTGATGCACATCCACATAGCCTTGCATTCCAAGGTGATCCGCTGGACCGTCTAGACTTTTATCTCTGGACCCTGGGAGTTGCATACACTGTATCAGAACCTCCAACCTGCCCCTTGGCCTGCCAGAAAGCTGAAAGTTTCCATGCCTCTGCTTTCCAGCTCTTTCTCTGCTACATCAGAGAGCCCCTTTCTCATGTCCTCAAAGTGACAAATGTATGCTGCCAAGCAAGGCTGAGGGAAAGAAGGAAATAGAAATGCAGTCTCCATCATGCATTCTTTCCCGAAATGCTACTAATCTGGCATTTAGGTTGTTTGCTCCTTTAATCAGAATGCCATTAAGAAATCTCTGCCGGGTTTCTGTACACAGTTTTTCTCTAATGAAGCATCAAATCTCTTTCACAAACAATAGCTGTGTCACATCCAAGCACCCTGGCCCCAGCCGGTGTGGCTGCAATCTCTGCTAAATGTGCTGCCTCTTTCAGGTCTGTTCTTCCCAGAATAGCCCGCCACTGCGGTACTCAAATCAAAGTCTCGACACTGTCTAGCTCCAGCAACGTGGACAGACAAAAGAAATCAGAGGTTTTCAAGAAGACATAGTGCTGTGTCCCTAGAATTTGACAGAATAGCTTGGAATATGATGTTTAATGAATAGCCTTTCTAGTGAACATGTTTGTCCTGGCTTCAACTCTGGGCCCAGGTTTGCAGTGGCTCACCCAATGGGTGTACTTATCATCCTTGACTTAACCCCCAACTAGTGAGCTATTTCCTGGAGGGTGGACATTGTCAGAGGCAGAACTATAATGAGATGTCCCCAGAGCTATTAGTGAGTAACATGGCAGAGCCCTGCTGAGCATGGTGTTTGACCAGGCCCAGGTGCCATGGTCTCTAAGCATATGTTCATATATACATCTTGGAAGGCAATGCAGCAACAACTATCATTACTTAAGGTGCACATAACCTGGGACCCAAAAATGCCATTCATAGGAGTTTACCCCATAGATACACTGGCACATGTGTGCAAAGACCAATGTAAGAATGCATTTGCTGTTACATTGTTTATTACAGCACAAGATTAGAAACAATGTTACAATCAGGGCCAGGCACAGTGACTCACGCCTGTAATCCCAGCACTTTGGAAGGCTGAGGTGGGCGGGTCATCTGAGGTCAGGAGTTCGAGGCCAGGCTTGCCAACATGGTGAAACCTTGTCTCTACTAAAAATACAAAAACTAGCCAGGCCTGGTGCCACACGCCTGTAATCCCCTCTACTCAGGAGGCTGAAGCAGGAGAATCTCTTGAACCCAGGAGGTGGAGGTTGCAGTCAGCTGAGATTGTGCCACTGCACTCCAGTCTGGACAACAGAGTAAGATTCTGTCTCAAAAAAAAAGAAAAGAAACAATCTATTGATAAGGGGCTCCCAGTTACATATATTTGGATACACCAATGCAAAGTAAAAATATGTTGTAGCTGTTTTTAAAAGCAGGTATATAGGTCTGATGTGAATAGATCATTAAGAAATAGCGTGAGGCCGGGTGTGGTGGCTCAGGACTGTAATCCCAGCACTTTGGGAAGCCAAGGTGGGCAGATCACCTGAGGACAGGAGTTCACGACTAGCCTGGCCAACATGGTGAAACCCTGTCTCTACTAAAAATACAAAAATTAGCCAGCAAGGTGGTGCATGCCTATAATCCCAGCTACTCCAGAGGCTGAAGCAGGAGAATCACTTGAATCCTGGAGGCAGAGGTTGCAGTGAGCCGAGATCACGCCACTGCACTCTAGCCTGGACAAGAGTGAAACTCGGTCTCAAAAAAAAAAAAAAAGAGAGAGTAGTGTGAAAGTGCACCATCATTTTTTAAATGGGAAAATTATACATAGACACGCATATATGTGTGCATATATGCTTGTATGTGCATAGATTCTCACTGAAAGTGTACACTAGAGATTGTTAATAAACATAGTTTTCAGCTCTGGGAAGGAAAAATGGGGCATTAGAAACTGGGGATGAAGAGATATTTTAAAGCATATGATTTCAAACAAATTAACTTTTTTTTATTTTTACAAGTACATACTTAATCTCTTTAAAAGTAATTTTGTAAAAGGGCAAAATGCAGTGCTCCCTGAGGCTCTGGTAAATAAACCGAGAAATCACTGACTGGAAGTTGTGGTAGATAAAACAATGACCCTCAAAGATGCCGGTATCTTAATCCCAAGAACCCATGAATATGTGACCTTACGTGGCAAAAGGGGCTTTGCTGGTGTGATTAAGTTAAGGATCTTGAAATGGGGAGATTGTCCTTGATTATCCAGGTGGGCCCACTGTAATCACTAGGTCTTTATAAAAGGGAGGTAGAGGGTCAGAATCAGAGAAGATGTGCCAACAGAAGCAAAAGTAAGAAATGATGTGAGGAAGGGGCCATGGACCAAAAAGCATAGGCAGTCTCTAGAGGCTAGAAAAGGAAAGGAAGCAGAGTCTCCCCAGAGCCAGCCTCCAGTCCTGCTGACACTTTGACTTTAGCCCAGTGAGATGATTTGGGACTCTGACCTCCCAAATCTGTAAGACAATAAATTTATATTGTTGCAGCCACTAAGTTTGTGGTAATTTGTTACAGCAGCAACAGGGAACTAATATGGAGGTAAACCTTTTAAAACCAACTAATTCATGTGTCAGAAGGGGGACCATCAGCCATGCTTACCCTAAGTGGAGGCTCATCACCCTTGATTGATCATTCTGCTGGGGACAGGACAGATTTTCCATAACACTATCAGTTCCAATGAAAGCTGATGTATGAAAAACATCTCCCTTAGTTGGTCTGATGGTAGCAGACTCCTGGATAGAACTGCCATCCCATACCCACACAGGGGTGAGCTTGGCAGCCATCTGGCCTCATCACTATGCTCTTCACAGAATGCTATCTCCACTCTAGCATGTGTCTCTCTCATTTATCAAGCTGATGACATGGCGGTATGAAAAAAACAGATGAGAGGTCCTACCTGCCGATCTGCTCCAAAGAGATTATAAAATCTAAGAGGAATGCCTGGGTGTGTGTGGGGGGTGGGGGAATGTAGAGAAGAACAAAGTTCCTTCTGGAGCTTTGGGAAAGCTGTTTGTGAGCCTGGACTTCCCCCAGCCTTTGAATCATTAATCTGGTTGTACCCAAGACATCCAACAGGGTGCAGACTTGCCTCATTGCTCCAGAAGCTGAGACCACCCCCGTAACTTGTGAGGACGGAGGTCCTACCCCCTGTGAAGAAGGCTGAGACACAGAGAAAACTGAGAGATTAAATTTATAATCATAACCTTCCTCTGGCTTCCAGAGAACTACAAAACAAGGACACATTCCCACTGTCTCTTGTCCCAAGAGTAGAGCCAAACCAAGTGGCCTCACCACACCCAACATTATGCAACTTGAAGCCCAATCAATTGGCTCCACCCACATTTCATCTACAGGACATTGTTGCCAAACTTCTTAGGTATCTTCAATATGAGATTTTTAAAGAGCTAAAGATATAACAGAAAAAGCCTCAATGGAAAATTTACGGCTATTTTCTTTTGCGGCTCAGGGAACATAAGCTTTTATCATTTTCCTTCATTCAAGTAACAGCTTTGCCCTAGCTCCATGGTTGTCATGCATGGTCCATGGTGCTGCTTTGATGATTTATAACCAGCTAAGTCATCATCTCATTAAGTCAAAAGAGATTAGTATGTGAACCTATTTGGTAAACTGTAAGGCACTACACACGTCTGGTGGCAAGGCTTGTAAAGCTCTAAATACATGCATAATTAATGTGACTACTCCCCAAGACAGAAGGTATAAAGGAGACGACCTCTACCTATGAAAGGAAGGGGAGAAGAAAAGATCAAAACCACCTCCTTCTCCAGCCAAGCTATGTTTGCTCTCCCATTCCTCTCCTTAGTCCCAAGATCTAAACATGACAGGAGTGGAGAAGGGAAGATGCCTTTAATTTCCTGGTTAATTTCTCCTGCCTGGATTCCAAGATGGAGACCCAAAGGGAGACCTGTGTGATAACTGGCCCTCAAAGGAGTGCACACAGTAGACCCAGGAGCAACATCAAAAGTTGCTGACTAAACCTGGGGACAGCAATTGGTATCCATCCCTCAGGCATTTACTTTGCCTTTTCCTCACCAGTCAACTTCAAGGCCCTTGAAGTTGTCAAGAAACTGGCAACCTAGACATTTATATCCAAACCAGATCCAAGAATTGTATCGTAAGAATGGAACAATAATTGAACCTTGTGTCCCCTGCTAAACCAGAGAGAGCTTGTCAACAAAAAGGACTGAGAGAAGAATCCTGGGGAACGGGCTAATGAGAAAGGCTACCTGAACCTTCAGAAATACCTGGGGAGCTTATTTTATTTATTTATTTATTTTGAGACAGAGTTTCACCCTCAACGCCTAGGCTGGAGTGCAGTGGCGTGATCTTGGCTCACTGCAACCTCCGCCTCCTGGGCTCAAGCGATTCTCCTGCCTCAGCCTCCCGAGTAGCTGGGCTACAGGCATTCACCACCACGCTCAGCTAATCTTTGTACTTTTAGTAGAGACAGGGTTTCATCATGTTGGCCAGGCTGGTCTCGAACTCCTGACCTCAGGTGATCCACCCATCTTGGCCTCCCAAAGTGCTGGGATTACAGGTGTGAGCCACCGTGCCCAAACTTGCAGCTTATTTTAAATGGATGTCTGGGCTGCACTGCAGATCTATGGTGACAAGGCAGGAGGGGGCACCCTAACTGAAAAAAAAATCTCCAGATGATTCCAATACCCAGCTGAGTTTAGGTCCTACCACATTAGGTGACCTCCCAAAGGTCCCCTCATTTGAGTTCCCTCCCACTTCCACACTGAACACCAGCAAGTCCAGAGAGAAATGGCCCTCGGCATCCAGCAGAGTTCTTTCCAGTGCCCACCAGAGTGATGGCCACCAAACCTTCCTCCAGACTGGCTCCCATTGTGTGCAGGGCAGGCAGGACAGTCTGTAAGAGATCATCACTGTGGACAATCGGGGAAGGAGCTGGCCTGGGCAGAGACTGCCCTGAACATTCATGGGAACTGCGCCCCAGAGCATCAGATGGCCCTCTCTGCTGAAGGAATAATAAATATGTCTTTTGAACAACTGATTTTGTTGTTGTTGTGTTTCCACACATATATGTTCACCAGTGCTGGTTTCATAGTAGTTCAGTCGTACTGCACAGGTGAGCTAGGGGGCTTTCTTAAAAGCCAGAAGACTATTTAAATTTAGATTTGCATGCTGAAATGGAGCAACTTTTGGCATGTGATAAAGATGGGGAAAGTTGAAGACCACACCCTGCAACGCCCTCCCTGACTTACTACTACCACCAATCATCTCCCATTAAAAGAAACAAAACAAAACATCATTCTAATGCCAGTTAAACGTTGCATGTATTGATTAAGCCTTCCCTCCCATCTGAAATTCTCCCTAAGGATTAAAGCTTGCGGTGAGGGTCCTAAGGAGGCTGCTGCTTTGACAGCCTGCATGAGCAGCAGAAGGGACCTTGCTCCCTAGGCCAGCATCTGGATTTCCCATCTGGCCCACGCCTGCAGCTGCGTAACCCTCTGGCACCCCTCCAACGTGCCTCAAAATGTTATTTCACATTTTGGGTCCAAATGGACACTTTCTGAGAAGTCGGTGTAACCTATCAAGCTTTGGAAACAAGTTTAAGTTGTTTTTGTACTTTCCATTACCCAGGTTGTTCTGGAACGCGGCTCTAAGAGGTTCAGCTTGCCACCACGTCAAGGAATTTGAGAAAAGGGAAAAACAAAGAGGGGGAAAGCCTGCAGAAGAAGACCGAGGGTCTGGAAATCAGAACCTGGTGTTTTCCAAAGGTCCTGTTCAGCCTACACTCCCCTTTTCCATTTCTGCCATGCTGTTGGGGCAAACTGGCATGGGAAGTGGGGGCTTTTGTCCTAAAGGCATAGCATCAAGGTCCCCAGAGCTACAAGGCTCTCCAATTCCTTCTCCCTGGTCCCGTATCATCAGACAAAACCAATAGAGTGATTCTTTAACATGCTGTGCTCAGAAAGGTGAAAGAACCACCAGGCGTGGTAGGGAGGCTGTGTCCACTGTTCAGCCCAGTCAGTGTGGCTTCTCTCCCTGGGCTGGGCTCCATCAGCTCATGCTGAGCCTCTGTGGCATTAGAAAAAATAATCCCTTGGCCTCAGGGCCTGCTAAGGGACCTCAAGCCAGATTTCATTCCCACTCACTTCCTAAGCCAGGTACCCTGTGCAGGGCATGAGAGCCAGTGGACAGGATTGCCCCTGCACTTGGGAGATTCGGTACCCTGATTAAGGGAAAGCCACCTCCCTGGCTCTGGGGAAGGTAAGAGACCTGAGAAAGCAACAGCCTTGGATCTCACTACATTTTGTGGGCTACTTCTGAAAACCACACTTTGAATTCCAGTCCCATCACTGACCAGCTCTGGACTACCTGTGACTTTGAATAAGCTATTCAATCTGTGCCTCAGCTCCCTCCCCCATACAATGGGGAGGATGTTAGCATCTATCTCACAGGTAGAGTTGTTGTGAGGATTAGGCAGAGTAATCCATATAAGGCACTCTATCATTATGTTGTTAGATCAATTTCAAGAAGCACATTTTCCAACATAAAATGATTTGTGAAACTGAGATCTATCTTATAATCAGTCCATATGTTAATACATACTTAATATTGAGTTTTCTCCCACCCCATCCTCCAAAAAAGCAGGTATTAAATCAATGGTGCATCTTTCTAATCAACGTATTTGAGTTAAGAAAATATGGTCTTTTAATTACCATTTCATGCATAGTAATGGCTGCAATGTTAAAGACTCACTTCTTCCTGGGTAATTTTGCAGCATAGTCTCTACCAGCACCCCTGGGGATGTAGGTGCCTACCAAGCCACCATCTCCTTTCTTCTCCAGCCTCTCTGGACTCCTTCAGGTGCTCTCAAACCTAAACTCATAAAATCCTTGCCAGATCCTTAGGGAGCATCCGACAAGTGGTTCTGAGCCCGAGCTGCTCACAGAAATCCTAGGGCACTCGCTGGCCCTACATGTTCTGATTCCATTAATGGAAGTGAGGCCCAGGCATCAGCATTTTTAAAAGCTCCCCAGATGGTTGTAACATGCAGTGGAATCAAGAACTCTGGCTCCAGTCTGTCCCCACCTCCATCTGATGCCTGAAATCCCCTCAATCCCTGCAGCTAATGAGTAGCTGGCCAGCCTCTTCCAGGAGAATCAAAACTTCACTGACTTAGGTTGCAGAACACCATAATAAAGCAGAGGTTCTTCCTCAGGCAGTGTCTTTGTTGTTCTGAGATAGGGAAAAAGACCTTGAAGGCAATTCTAAGCTGGGAAATGAGAAAACCTGCCTCAAATGGAGTCCTTCTTCCCAGCCATCTTAAGCTCAGATACCTGGAATTTATTTATTTTGAACTTTGTAGAAATCTTTTGACTTACAAATGACCTAATTCTCTAAACTAGCTATGCTGAGAATGCAAGATAACTTTTATGCTGGCTTGATTCCATAAGAAATAGTGACTCATAAGGATCATCATCAGAAATAAATTTCTCAAAACTTTTAAGTAAATCTGTTTCTAGGTAAACTTGATGGACTTTTGAAGGATTATATTTCCCCCTTCTTTTTCCTCTTGCATCCATACCAAGCTCTTTTCTTTATGGCAGACCTTGTTTCCTCTCCATCTTCTACTTTCATAGATACAGTCCATCAAATCATACACATGACTCATTTCACCAACCACGAAGATTCTACCATGCACTGGAGAATTAGTGAGTTGGCTTCAACTGCACTTCAATTGACCCCCTAGAGGTGGGTAAGCATACATTTCCACATGTATGCAGATAGAAAAATATCTGATTGGGCACAAAATGTTTAATTCTCTGAGAAATTGGCAATCCAGTGAGAAAGCTACGCTAGGCATCCTAGATGCTTTCAGATCACAGTAATGGGAGCATCTCACAACAGCTTAATGTTTTCAACCCATCAGAAAGCAGAGTCCCAGAGAGCCTATGGGGACTCAAAACAAACCCAACTAAAGCCAGGTGGAGTGACCTCTCATCTCAGACTCCAAGGCTTGGGAGTAGGAATGGGCAAAGTGAAGACAAGCTGCCAAATATTAGGGGTGCACCATGTCCTACATGTTGGATGGGCCCTTTACACATGCCATCTCCTTTAACTTCCTTCTCACAGTAAGTGGGGAGACAGAGATTAGAGTCAGGCTCACATAAGGTCACAAAGATAGTAAACAGCAGACCTAGGACTTAGCCCTGGTCCCTCTGATTTCCAAGCTTCCTTCCACCAAATGGTGGAGTAACTTGCTCCCAATCCATGGATCCAGACCTGGGAAAGGGGCTGCTTCTCTGAGCTCCAGGAGCTCTTGGTTGAGAATCCTCTCTTTTTTGCATCCCTGGGTTGCTGCCCACCCCCATACTGCTCCTTAAGCACTTAATTAATGGTGTGCAGTGGCCAGTCCTGATGATGCAGTTTTTCTTGGTCACTCTGTGGGCCACAGACTTCCAGCTGCCAATTCCCCCTACAAGCATTGCTCGGGTCCAGGCCCACTGTAGGAGACACCCTGACTACTCCGGTGCAGATCTCACAGCTACCATGACTGTTTGTTCAGCCCCCACAGTCTCCAGGGTCCCGATTTCTTGCCCCACATTCAAAAAGAATGAGATTATGCTGCCAGCCAGTGGGTGAGCAAGGTGAAAAGTTTTATTAACTGATGAAACAGCTGTCAGCAGAGAGGGGACGTGAGAATTGTCTACCACCCAAAGTCAGGTAGTCTCTGTGTCCCAGTGTGGCTGAGTCCAGGGTTTTTATGGGCTCAGAATGGGGGGTGCACACTGATTGGTCTGTGAGTATGCAAAAAAAGGCAACAGTGTAAAAACCAATTGGGGAAGGGTGGGTATAGGTGAAGAGGTGGGGGTTAATCAGAGGAAAGCATGCCAAATGGGAAGAGAGGTTCTCAATCCAGTCTGTGGATTTATCCAAGACTTGTAGCTTGGCTTTCAGGCTTTAAACTGGCTTTGGTTTGCAGGTGGGGGTTTCACTGGGGACTCACCTGTGTTTGCCTAGGGATTTGTCTACCTCCTGCTGTATCACTGAGTTCAAATCCCCATTCTACCACTTGCCAGCTGTGTAGCCTTGGGAAAATTACTAACCTCTCTGGCCTCAGTTTCTCCACGTTTGAGGTGGAAATAATAATACCTACTCTGCTCTGAACACTAAATGAGCTCATTTACGATGGCATTTAGAAGAGTGGACAGAAGTGAATGTTCCTTCTCCCATTATTCATATTGATTCCACCAGTACTGTCTCACAGGGTCACTGTATCATGGCATCCATCTTTCCATGGGTACATGTCTTGTATAGTCCTTAGGGGAAGGTCTTGTTCTTCTCTCCTCTCCTCAGGGTCCACTCACTTATGCATTATCTCATAAAGGATACTGAAGCCCATTGAGGGCATTTCCTAATCTGAAGGGGCCTCTGATAGACTTCTGCTACTTAAGTCTCCCATCACTTTCCCACCCATAACCCCCATTCTAGAAAAATCCATAGGTAAACAGAGTATACCTGATTTTCTAATACCCATTGAATATTTTATATTTGTTTTTATACTTTGCAGTGAAGAATGTTTCAGTAAATTTCCTAAAGGAAACAAAAAACTCACAGATGATATAAGTAAGCCATGTCACCCCTGGGCTTCCTCCACCTTCCACTGTGTACCACAGGCAGCACAGTCCCTCCCATGCTGTGCTCTGACCTTGCCTGACCTTGCCACCCTGAGTGTGACCTGCAGACCAGCAGCATCAGCATACCCAGGAAGTCAGTTAGAAATGTGAATTCTTGGGCCACAGACTTAAAGACTCAGAATTTGAGCCCATGGATTCTTGCTTCAGGGTCTGTGCTCTTCACCACCACACTACACTGTTTCTCTTTATCAGCAATGAAATTGAGAACAGACTCATTGCAAGACACTCATTGTCAGCTCCGTCCTCTACTGACTTCAAAACATCATCAGTTTTTCACATTAAATTTGTTTATCACCCGTCTCAGATACTATCTTTGATATCAGAGGTAAGACTGGCATCGTGGACAGATGTTTTCATGCCTTGACCCAAAAGGGTAACAAACATGGATACTGAAGGCCAACACCAAGGAACTGTGTTGATCGGCCATAAGAACCACAATGGGTCCCTTAAACCACACCTCAGCTACCTGATTTCCTGCACATAGGGCCGGAAATATACTAAGGGGAAAATGGTAGAAGGGAAAATGAGAACAAGAAAGAATGAGATACCCTGCAGGTGTCTTCCTCTACTAGGGAGGTCCCTGAGAAATGACTGAATGTTTTTAGCAAAAGATTAGAAGAATAATATTATCTTGCCATCTGTTATTGCTTGTAGAGAGCCAATAAGTGTGTCTTAGAGATTCTGAGTTCCAGGGATGATCCCACTCAGGTTCCCCGACCCACTGTGAGTCATACCTCCTGTCTTCACCTCCATAGCAGAGGGGCCCCTAACCCCAGGATTTCCATGCCTTCTGCAAGCTGGTGTTTTAGATTTCATCAGCAGTCAGTCCTGAGGCCATGGAACGGGGAACGATCAATGACAGCCCACTGAAGGAGGACCCTCTTCTTGTTTGCTTGGTTCTGGGGAATGCATCTCCTAGGCAGGATCAACATGTGCCATAATGGTAAAATAATTTGGGGAAAAAATGGCAAAAAATATTTGCTTTTGCCTTAAATCTACCAAAAGTGGATCACAGGTTGAAAACTGCCTGATCTTGGTCGTTCGAAGCCCCTGAGTGGCTCAGTATTTGAACTCAGCGCAGCCCTGAGCAACCAGTTAATATTTGCCCAATGGGCAGGATTGACTTCAGTTACCTAAAGATGTTACTACTGCTCTTCTGGTTGCCCAGAGATTCCCACACCCCGTGTGCAGCACAGATCCAGCAGAGACTCCTTGCCAAAGGCCACTGCGGTCCAAGACCCCAAAGAGGAAGGCTCCAGAGGTGACTGCTGCTTGGGAAGTCAATATCGGACATGAGTGCTACAACCAAGGTAATGCTTCCCAGACTTCACTATGCCCACCAGACACCTGGAGAGCTTGTTAAAATTTTGACTGCTGGGCCAAGAGAGCTGGGGCTGAACCTGAGAATCTACATTTCTAACAAGTCTCCAGGGGATGGTGGTCCACGGACCACACTGAGAAGCACCACGTCTGAAAATCTTTTGAGCCAAACATTTTATTTCACCAATGAAGAATTTGGGACCAGAGAGGCTAACTACTATGTCCAAAATCACCCAGCACATCAGTGACAGGGTTGGGACCAGGTGCCCTGACTCCTAGTTTCCACTGTGTTCCCACTCTACCAGCTTACCTTAAAACAGCAATCATCATAGTCATTTTATGAACTATAACTCATTTTGAGTACCAAGTGCTTTTCCTATTTCCTCTTCTTTATCTTTATAATCACCCTTTGAGGTTGAGGGCATGGGTCTCAACTTATAGAGAAAGAAACAAAGGTTCAAAAAAGTAACAACAACAATGAAAATTGGCTCTAGATCACAAGCCAAGGAGTAGAGCTGGATTCCACCCAGTTCTCTCTGACCTTGTGCTGTTCCTCTTTACGTTTCTTCAGGTTCTCAGAGGGGAGCTCTCTCTACCAAAGGTTTAATGCGAAACCCACATAGTCACCTAGCTTACGGAAAGGACAGGCCTGAAGACTAGGGTAAAATTAAGATGATAAAACAGTGAACAAATATTTTAAAACTATGTCCAGGAGGAAAGCTAGAGGAAAGAGCCCTAAGCCCCAACTGCTCCAAAGGCTGCTTGTCATTCTCTTTCCAAAACCTTTCAGGGGTTTAAGACCTAGAACCACGTGTCTGACACCACAGCCCTGTAAATTCTGTCCCCAAGAGTCCTGAGGCTCTGCGCAAACAAAATTAATAGCCTGCAAACTCTAAATGGGTGATTACAATCTATAAAGCAGCCCATAAAATGACATCATGGGGATTCATATTTATTCTCTCCCACTGATTTCCACTATAAATTTGCTTGGTTTATGAGTAGAAACACTTTCTTCTGCTATGTGCCTGGGCATAAAGCTCACCTAAAGATGGAAACCTAAAGATGTCTGGGGCTTACTTCACCCCCAGTGGTGCTCTGGTCAGTGGGACACACAGAAGAAACCTCCCAAGGAAGCTCTGGAAACCCCAAAGCAGCCACTGCCTCTACAAACATGCCCTGAGAGCCTGCTGAGCTGCAGGCTTCTGTGCTAGGTCTTGAGCAGTAGCCAACAAAACGGGGGTGGTCTCTGCCCTCAGGGACCTTGCAAGGGTCCCTGAAAGGGAAAGAGGAGACAGACAGTAAACAGAAAACTACATGGATAACACATGGGGGTTCATTAGGGAATGCAAAGGGAAAGTACAGCAAGCTATGAGCTGTGGAACAGGAGCAGCTAACCTGATCTGGTAGGGGTGATGCCCAAGAAGGATGAGTAAGTGGAGGCTAAGCAAAAGGTGGGGAAAGGGAGAAGAGGAGAGACATTCCAAGTAGAGGGATCCACATGGGTAGAGCCCAGCTGTTTGCTTTGCTGCTGTTGCAGTTGAGCCACATGAGTATCAAATAAAGAATGACAAAAATTCTGGGTCAGACAACACATATAGGATATAATAAGATTGGGTTTTCTTCCAAGTGCAATAGAAATAAATGAAGAGTTTTAAGAAAAGAATTAACATGATCAGAAAACCATCTTAGAAAGATTCTGCCAGCCGCAGTTAGAAGAATGGATTTGACAGAGAGGGGGTGTTTAGGAGGGAATGTCAGCAGATTTGTAGGACACTATTGCAGTTGTCTACACAAGAAGTGATGGTGGCCTGAACTAGGTAAGAATAAATGGGCCACAGTGCTATCTAGGAGGTAGGACTGATTAGGGCTGTCAGACCCAGCTTATGCGAAAAGGGCAGGGCATTTAGTAGGTGCACAGTAGATAATGGTGATCACTGACCTACTGGCACTTGCAAAGGCTTTGAATCCAATCTCATTAGCCAAGGTCAATACCTGGAAGCCACTCAGAAGCCAGTATTGGTACTAGGTCAAGTGACCACCTCACCAGTGCAACATGGCACACGCAGCTCAAGTCATCCCCAGACCAGCTGACACTCTCAACTTGCAAAAGAACACATGAGGCAGAATCCCTTTCCTTTAATTTAACCCAAGCTCTACTACTGCCTCAGTTCAAAGGTCATCAATTGCAAGATCAGCAGAAGGGGCATGGCTCTCTGAATCCCAACAAGGCTACAAGGGTTTTGTTTTTACATAGCTCATCCAAAGCCAGTCTCTTCTGGCCTTCAGAAATTTCTCCCTCTTCCAAGCTCCAAGGGCATTTATATCATCCCTGTACATGCAGACACAGTCCCCAACTTACAATGGCTCAACTTATGATTTTTTGAGTTTACAATACTCCAAAAGCAATGGGTATTCAGAAGAAGCTGTACTTCAAGTACCCATACGACCATTTTGTTTCCTACTTTAAGTGCAATATTCAATAAATTACATGCAATGTTCAACACTTATCACAAAATAGGTGTTGGGTTAGATAATTTTGCCCAACTATGAGCTAATGTAAGTGTTCTGAGCACATTTAAGGTTTAAGGCTAGGCTAAGCCATGATGTTCAGTAGGTTCAATATATTAAACACTTTTTTTTTTTTTTTTGAGATGGAGTCTCGTTCTGTCACCCAGGCTGGAGTGCAGTGGCGCGATCTTGGCTCACTGCAAGCTCCACCTCCCAGGTTCAGGCCATTCTCCTGCCTCAGCCTCCCAAGTAGCTGGGACTACAGGTGCGCACCACCACACCCGGCTAATTTTTTTGTATTTTTTTAGTAGAGACGGGGTTTCACCATGTTAGCCAGGATGGTCTCGATCTCCTGACCTCGTGATCCACCCTCCTTGGCCTCCCAAAGGGCTGGGATTACAGGTATGAGCCACCGCACCTGGCCTAAACGCATTTTTAACTTATGATATTTTCAACTTATGATGGGCTATCAGGATGTAACCCCACTGTACATTGAGAAGCATCTCATTCTACCTTGCTTAGATTCAATTTAGAATCACAACTTAGGCTGTCATTGTTGTCTAATAATTGCATGTTCATTAACCTGTTTTCCAAAAAGACTTTAAGCCACCTTAAGATAAGCACAGCATACCCAGCGACAAGGTGCTGTAGATGAGTACCTACTAAATATCAGAGAATGAAGTCAATTGACTGGGCCCAGAAGAGAGGAAAATGCCAGTCTGGTGATGCCAGACCAACAGAGAGGAGTGAGTGGGAGGACAGGCTCAGCACTGAACTATGCAGAGTTGCCCTTGAGTCCTAGCCAAGATGGCTGTCACTCCCCAGGTGCCCAGAGATGGTGGCTTTCTTGAGCAATTGATCTGAAAATAGGTCCTCTAAGCAGACCTTGTCACTGAAGTTCAC
The DNA here is from genome assembly GCF_029281585.2 of Gorilla gorilla gorilla. NCBI lineage: Eukaryota > Metazoa > Chordata > Mammalia > Primates > Hominidae > Gorilla > Gorilla gorilla. The sequence continues at coordinate 38,438,018 of NC_073232.2, read as the reverse complement.
ACACTGCCCAAGCTGAGTGCCATGCTGAGCATAGCCCAGATGAAATGATTGCTCATCTTGAGGGCAACATCCCAGACAAACCAGTCTCTTTTATGTCTCACTCACTATGGAGGGAAAGCCCCTGCTCTCTTGCCCTCAAACATTAGATGGGCTTACAGAAATGCATTCCCATTTCATAATGCCTGCTGTGATTCCAGGTAATTCCTCTAAGTGCAGTATTAAATCCCAGCAGCTGTTCCAGATAACAGCAAAGTCGACAATTCCAGCTGCCGCCTTGTCAGGAAATGAAGCAAAGCAGCTGTAAGTTTCCTAACACTGAGATATGACCAAAATGGCAGCATGAGGGATCACTCATGTGCAGGTTTCTCCACCGCCATGCAGATCATGTGTGTCCACCATCACACATACATTACCTGCCCTGAGTCTACTCTGATGTCTGAGGCTGGAGGACTCAAAACTGTGGGCCATATTCCCCTGAGATACCCAGCTACCGTTATCTTTGAGATCCTCATGAGAAAGAATCCCAAATTAACACTGAGCCCCTACCCACAAAGCATGCTCAAGGTGCTGGAGAATTGCTTAAGGCCACACAGCTAAAATGGCAGCCAAGTCAGGATTTGAACTCTGATCCTGTGAGCTCCAAAGCATCAAGCTTCTCTATCCTTCACTGTTCCCTACTGCTCTTAAAGCCCTGTATTTCCCTTACCCAAAGGAGCCCGGCCATCTCAACAGTATTTTCCCCATCTGGGCCAACCACGTGCCGGCAGAGGGCATAAATACCACTTTTGTGACCAAAACTGTATTTCCTCAGTTGATCCAACATCAGCATCTTTGCACCTGCGACTTTCCTTAAGAAGAATTTTTCCATGATGTGATGACAGAATTTGCAGCCAGCAAAGGAGATCATAGACATACATGTACACACGAGCCCACAACCACCCACTTCAAAGCCTCCCAGCCTGAAGTACGCTCTCCAGATGTCTCTATATACCAGGTGCTTCGAGGCTGGCCAGCATCTCCCTGACAGCAGAACAAGTTAGTATAAGGAATTTCTATTTAAAAGCCAAGTTCTACAAAAACCAAGCCAAGCAAGGTTCTAATAAACAGTAAAACCGCCACGTTGTGACACATGGCTTAAAGTTGGTCACTCACCTAGGTGGGTCAGAAAGACACCAATGCTTTTCATTTTTCCCAGCACCTCAACCCTGGTTAGTGCTAGCGTGGGATCCCTGGTGGGAGACTCCACCCACACTGAACCTGGCTGGCTTCATTTTTCCAGACTGGTGTGTTCTCCAGGCAAATATATATTTTCCCCCTACCCACCTCCCTCCGTGTGACTCAGCAAGCAAGTGCTGGGTAGGAGGAGTGCTGATAGTGTGGGGGACGACTCTGTTCTCATTCCAGGCTCAAGGAACAGCCTCAGTCATGGACAAGAAGTATAGGCAGAGAGTCAGGAGACCAAGGCTCTAGACCTGTTGTTGATGACTAAGATGGCCTGGGATGAGTCCCACAGCCTCTCTGGTCTCAGTTCCTCATCTATAATTTGCAGGTTGAATGATACCTGAGGCTCTGTGATTGCTTGAGTCAGCCAACAGCTCAATCAGCCACACAGAAACAACCTTTCCTCTTCTCTCTTCCAGCCTGGATAAAGCTTGTGGGGCATGAGATTTATGGGTTTGGTGCTGAATTGCATCATGTATGAGGCAGAATTTGAGTTGGATTTTCATGGGTTGGAAGGATTTGTAAAGGCATTGAAGGCATGGGGGGACATGAGTGGCATAAACAAAGAAGTGGAGTCAGGAATGTGCTTAGCGTCTTTGAAGGAACCACTAGGGATGATAATTTAGACAGCGTGCACTAGTACAACTAAACCAGTCTCTCAAATATTGAAACCTTTTGTACTGGCTGATAAACAGCCAATGGCCTTGACTCAGGAGTGCCCCCTCAGCTGCCCCTGCTGCTGCAGTGCCTATCCCCCATCCCAACCCCATGATCCAACAACCAAAGGGTTAATTTCTGAGATCTCGATCCAAAAGGTGCCCATACCATGGTGATCCTAGTCAGCCCAAAGCCACACCACACATCTAACAAGCATTCCTGTGTGCCAGATACCATCTTAGGCACATTAACATATGTTACTTCTTCTCCCCTTCACACTAACCTCTTCAGATTAAGGAACTGAGGCTTGGAGCAGTTATGTGACTTGTTCAAGGATGGAATAACAGTATTTGAACAAAGACCATTAAATCCAAGTCCAGAGCTCAGTTCTTAAAACCCCAGCTGCCTCTGAGCAGCCTTGGCCCGCAGACAGACGAGCTTTGGAGGAAATAGGAGGAATTTCTCCCTGCTATGGAGATTGTTTTAAGATCATGAATTGTTAGCGGAACAAGTTGTCATGGGAGCTTATGAAATCACCCTCTTCTGTGATTTTTATAAGTAAGAGGGGTTAGAATAGGCCCAGAGACAGAGGGAGAGATGAAATGACCTAATAAAACCCTTTCCAACCCTGGAACACTTCAGCCCCACATGAACAGAAAAGTCTATTTATTTTCAAAGCCCCATTTTAACTCCTGAAAGACTTAGGAGACTTAAATATGTCTGAAGGCAAAACAAGTTCCCTCTTTTTCCTCTTTTCCTACCACTCCAACTCTTCATTGCAGATTTTCTTCCTGCAGGTCTGACAAACACCATTTTCGGCCACAGCTGCCGTCAGTTCAAAAGTTTGGCTCTGGGGTCTGAAGACCAAAGTCTGTCCAAGGCTGATCACCTGCTGAGAAAGACTCTTAAATTCTGTGAAGAGTCTCCAGCAGAGGAGAAATTGGTTTAAAAAAGCAAGAAGAATCACCACAATGCATGCCCACTCCACATTACCAAGCCTGCACAACTCATGTTAGGGGATGTCTGCTGCTCCTCCAGCTTTCTCCCCTGGCAAATACAGTGGTGGTCCCTGAGTCCCCATTAGGGCCCAACAGCAGGACCAGTAGCAGCCCCTGTCAGATAAACCACAGCCAGTTGGGGAGAGCGAACTTATACTATAGGCTTGTTTCCATGGCAACAGATGCTCCCTCCTCCCTGCTTCTCGGCGCCAGGGAAGGACAAGGAAACCCATGAGAAGACAGTGGCAACTAGGGGGAGGAGCAATGGCAGCAAGTCCCCTTTCTTTGAAACCCAGGCAGCTGCTGCCCCACATCTTGGTGGTTACAGCTCTCAGTGACCTTGGACAAGTTATGCCCCAGCTCTGAACTTTGTTTTTATCATTTAAAAAAATAAATAAATAAAAAAGATCAAGAGATTGAGAGAGAGAGCGAGCGAGCTGGGCCAGAGATGATGCAATAAAGCTATTTCAGCTCTGATGTCCCAGAATCCAATGATTTGTCTAACCTGGCCAGTGATTGGGAATGGGTTCACCTCCTCTTGCAGCCCTCTGCAGGAGCATGACATTCCGCAAGGCTGGAGTGGATCTGCCTCTCAGGGACCCAAGCCTTATCCATTCCCCCAGTCATGCTGCCTCCCTCACAATGGTCTGCTCTCATTTCTCTGAAATCATCTCAGGAGATCTATCCCATGCTTTCCTAAGGGTGCACGGGTTTCCTGGGGCTCACACAAGCCATCCAACATGACAGGTGAGCCAGAATGTCATGGCACCCCACCCAGCCACTTGCCTCCCACCTCACTGATGTTGTTGGATTCAACCTGCAATTCAGATGCACACAGCCCACTAGGCACTAGCCTGCTATGACTGCGCAAGTGAAGGAACTCCAGGGAGAACACCCAGAAAGGTCATTTTGTTTGGTATGAAGAGTGCTAGGGTGAGGTGAGGGGCAGGGAGTGGGATAGAAGCTTCCCAGGAAAAGGGGAAACCATGCACAGCAGCCAGGAGCCATGGACTCCAATACTCCCCAAGGTTTGGAAAAGTACTTGTAATTTTGGCTGATTGACCAAAAGTGGAAACAGGAGTGTAGCATGAGAGAAGGGAAGAGAGGAAGGACAGAAAAGTGGACAAAGAATTTCAGGAGGTGGCTAGCCACAGTGGCTCATGCCCATAATCCCAGCACTTTGGGAGGCCAAGGCGGGCGGATCACCTGAGGTCAGGAGTTCGAGACCAGCCTGGCCAACATGGTGAAACCCCATCTCTACTAAAGATACAAAAAATAACTGGGCATGGTGATCCACATTTGTAATCCCAGCTACTTGGGACGCTGAGAGAGGCGGACTGTTTGAACTTGGGAGACAGAGATTGTAGTGAGCTGAGATCGTGACACTGCACTCCAGGGCAACAGAGCGAGATTCTGTCTCAAAAAATAAAGAATGCCAAGAGGCATAAAAACATAGCAATGCTTCCAGGGCTGGATTTAGGGGAGAAAAGGGAGTACTCATTGTTGGAAGTACAAGCTACATGCCCAGTGCTAGCTTTTATGGGAGTAGCAGGGGACAGCTGAGGGCCAGGTTAGTCACTGAGCCCTCCACATGAGCCTGGTGGGGGTGTACTTGTTTCCATTTTATGCATGAAGAAGCAGCAACTCAGAACTACAGCATGATTTCACCTAGTAGGTCAGCTACCCCTTTTCTGGAGTATACAATCTTGCTGGGGGACAAAATAAACAATCACGGACAAATTACCACATGATTTAAAAATTGACACATGGCCACTCTCACAACCATCCTCAGAAATCCAGAAGTTCAGGGAAGAACAACAACAAATTGGACTTCTGAGGACTTCCTGTTGCCAGTGGACTTTAAGAAATGTTCAGCCTGTCCAGCGCAATTCACCCCTAACCTATCAGACTCCGCGTTGGTCTGTGATGGCTCATCTCTGGCTCGGAAATGGTTAAACAGTTCATTTCTGTGCTTGAATCAGGAACTTCCTTAAACGCTAGCATAAAGCTGGTCTACACATAAGAAATCTGATTAGCTCCCAGCATTGGGCAATCCCAATTATTATGCCCTGCAAGTTGCTCTGCAGGATTAGCAGTCTGCGGAAGAAACGAATCAATATACAACAGTAATTAGGGCTCCTGATGCCGGTGAGAGGAGCACTTCTCTTCCCCTTAAGCCACTCACGACAGAGTCCATGAGGGGACAGGGCCTTCACAGCACTGCCAGTCTCTGTTTTCTAGCATATGTTCATTTTGACTTTGGTTTTTATTTACTGAAGGATGTGAAATTCTCTGCTACTGGGCCAAGACTTTAGGGCTACATACGTCACCCAAGAACAGCAAACAGGACGTGTCATGCATGGGACCTTCCTTCCAAGGAAACTCAGGGAAAGAAGATGCTAGGATCCTGGCAACCCCAGGAAACCTAATCAGTGTCCCTGTAACCAAGAGCTCTTTGAGAACAGGGGCCGTGTCTTATTTACCTTACATCAATGTGGCCTAGCACAGTACCTGGCACATGGTAAGTAATGAACGGGATGGATGAGGAAGTGAATCAATGAGTAAGTGAATTAATAACACATGGTTTTCAGTTTGTCAAAAACTTTATCTGTGAGCCTGCTGTGCACAGAATTTTGTACCCTAATACTGTAGTAGCAATTTACATTGGACTCACAGGATTTGGGGGTTGAAGGGAATTTGAATATAACCCAATCTGGTATTTTTAAAATCACAGGTTGCAACCTATTAGTGGACCAGGAGATCAGTTTCATGAGTCCTGACCGTCATTTTATAAATGAAATGAGAATGGAATGAAATGAAGTGGAGTGGAGTGGGATGGAATGAGATGGAACTAGCAGGAAAGAATAGAATATTCCAGAATAGAAACTATCAAAGTACATCACATGTAGTAAAGGTGAGTACAGGAAAATTAGGCTTGTACTTGCAGGGCATGAGTGTGTGTCTATTGGGTGTACAGTGTCTTAAGGCCAAAAGCCACTGATGAATCTAACCATTCATCCAGTGATTTTCACTGCCCTCAGAGGCCACATCAGGGACAAATAATTTTCCTTTTTGATCCCCTCTTGTTACAGGAAATGAATTTCATCCAGAAGCAGCCAGTTTCACTTACAGACTGGCTGCAGGAATTAGGGCAAATCAGAGATGTTATAGAAAGAAAAAGAAAATGTTTCCTAGATCAAAACACCCATCTAAGTGCTGGGGCCATAGAGATGAGATCGATTCCATTTTCCACATGACAAACATTCAAATATTTTAGAATGTCAATTATGCCCCTGCTGAACGGCTTGGAGAAGAGCAGGAATAGTTCTAGTTATCCTAACAATTGCTCCTAAGATGTTGCTTTGTACCTGCTCGTTATCCATCTTGGTTGTGTTTATGTAAGTTCCAGCCCATTCATGACCCCTGGTGTATGGCATGAAGACCATCACATTCAAGTCTGGTCTGAAGCTTGTCTGGGTGATGGCTGAGGTGAACCCATGTTAGCTCCTGGTGCTCACCAACTCTCTTCCTAAAAGCTCTCACATTATCTGTTCAAAAGCCTGCATCCACCTAGCAGGGTAATTTCATCATCCCTGCCCTCTTGTCTGTGAATAAACAGCTTGAACTAATAGTATTTTTCAAATGTTTTTGACCACAACCCTCAGGAAGAAATGTACTTTACAACATGGTTCAGAAGACACCACCACACCCCCAACACACACACACACACACACACACACACACACACGAGAAGCAATGTTTACCTTTACTATATATAATGGGATGTACTATGATGTTTTATTCTATTCTGCTTCATTTCTTATGATGTTGGTGATGACCCACTAAACAGATTTCACAAGCTACTGATGGACCATGATCCACAGTGACACTGAACTAGATAGTGCCTAATAATCTGAAAAGGCAGGGAAGGGCATCTGGGAAGAATTTCACACCAAACCCATTTCTTTTCATTATGTTTATTTAGCCGTGTGCCTACGTTTGGTTGTGTGTAAAGGAAGATAATGGCTTAGTGAGCTGCAGCCAGGCTGTTTTGGGGACTCACAAAGGAATGGTCACAGTTTCCTGCCTGTCTCTTATTGCCTCCCAGGCAAGCTCATTGAGAAAAGACACTGTGAGTCTTGTACAGAGCACGCTGATAACTATTACAGATACATGATTATTCTCGGTTCTGTTGCTGATAACAACATAGCTGCCATCTTGTGTTTGTTTCCTCTTAGGATTAGAAAGCAAAAGCAATCTGAAGATTGAAAGTCAGAAGCAAAGTTAGAATGGTGATTTTTTTCCCCCAACCCAACTTGGAAGAATTTGTCTTTGGAGAACCAACCTAATCAAATAAAGTAGAATCAATTTACTGGAGACATAATCCAACTTGCATAATTGTCCTGGCTGGTTTACACCACAGCTGTTCATATGACATGGTTCATTAAATAATGAAGTCTTCATCAGGCTCTCCTGCACTGGGCTGCAATTCTTTTCCCCCACACCACCAAAGAAGTGCTGCCTTTATTAGAATGCAGTGCCACCCATTGGCAGTGGGATAATCAGGGGATTTGTTTTTATGTGACATTCTATTAGCCAAACATCATAAACTGCATCAAGTAAAAGCCACTGCATTTTCCCCAGTGGAGGATCCCATCACCACATAATCATTCTAGACTGTGGGTTCTCTGTGGGCAGGGACCACATTCCTTCATCTTTATATTCCCAGTGCTAAGCAAAGTACTCAGCATTGGTGGGTGCAAGATAAACATCTATTAAATTAAGAGGAAAATATCTCCAGTGTGGGATTCAGAAGAGCAATGCTTAGAAGCCTGGAGCCTCCCTGGTTGCAATGAGCATTTAGTGTCTTGAATACTGTGTCCCTTTCCTTTCTGGTTTATTAATTTTCCACTTGACTGGACCAAATTTTCCAAGTCCACGTGATAGCAGACAGGACTCTCAAAATCCCCTCTGGCCAACAGAAGGTTCAACAACACCAATTTTGCTGTCTTCAAGCTCAGGAGCCCTGCTGGGCAGCAGGGAACCTGTGCCAATCTCAGTCTTCCTAAAGAATCCCACAGTTAAAAGAGGCCACCTGAAAATGGGCTGCTGAGAGGTAACGATGACCTTGGAAATGTCCTCAGGTTTGGGAAGTCAGCAATTTGGTTTACAAAGCATGAAAAGGAAGACTCGTTGTAAAATACGGAAGATTTACCAGCTTAAGTAGTTTAGACTAACTCAAACTTGAGCTTGAGCCTGCATGGGACTCTCCTGGAGGGCTTGTTCAAGCACAGAGGGCTGGCTTCACCCTCAGAGTTTCTGATTCAGGAATCTGCACCTCTAAGATCCAGGTAACGCTGCTCCTCCAGGCACCCCACTTTGAGAAGCATTGGTTTAGCCTGCTTATTACAAGCAAGGCTCTAGAGCTGGCTATCTATGCTGGAACCCTGAATCCACCACCTCAGCCAATAATTTTAGGCAAGTCATTTAAACTTTCCCATCCCCAGGATGCAAGTGTCAAACCAAAGCACCAAGAGGATCTTTCTCACGAGATTGTTACGAAGGTCAAAGGAGGACATCCACTGCTTAGGGGTGTGCTTGGTAGGTAGAAAGAGCTTGATTAAAGTTAACCACATAAAGGAAAGTAGGGATATGGTCTGGGGGAAAGACTGCTGGTCAGAGAAGCCAGATATGCATTCTAGCTCTAGCCCTGCCACCCTGACTTGCTGTGTGACCCTGGACAAGTGACTTCTTTCTGGGTCACGCCCTCATTCATAAAATGGGGACACTGGACATTCTATAATGGACTGAAGGTGCCTTGGCGCTAGAAGCTTCCAAAGCTCCTTGCTCCTGACTCTATCATACAGCGTCACGTATCTGTAGTGCCTTCCCAGTCACCCCCTACCACTTAGACTGCCAACTGCCAGGCCCCAGCAGGATAACTCAAGACTGCCTTGAAGACATTGTCTGGTTCCTTGGCCTTGAAGGGTCTTTCCACTTGGCCACAGGTGCCCACCTGACTCACCGAATGTAGTCTAAGGAACCCACTTCCACCTGGGAAGTGCAACCTGGGATCCTTCTTGCTGAAACCCTATTGCACTCCACCAAGATTTCATTCACGTTTCATTTGTAGCCAGCTCCACTCATGCCTCTCATTGATATTCTTTTGTGGTTGCATTCCAGACTGGAAGATAAGGGAATTCATTGAAGTGTTTAGAAGGGACAAGTGTGGTTTCATCGGGAGTGTTATGCTCAGATGAGTATTGGAGGATTAGTTGGGGAGAGAATCCACACTCGCAGAGGGAGATGAGGTTCTGAAATTTATTATCATAGCCTGGTTGTGGGGAAGGGAGCCTCAGGAGGAGGGTTGGAAGCCCAAATTCCTAATTGAAGATGCGAAGCCCATTTTCATCTTATATTTTTATTAGCCCCATAGCAGCCCACTGCACTGGCTTTCTGCTAACAGCCGATGGCAGGGAGAGGACGCTTGTTGGCACAAGGCCGCTGTACATTTCATTTTTGTCAGATGCTGGCAAAATTTCCTCATCAGGGAAGATAAATTCGAGGTGATATTAATAAACCTCTGAATGCAGCAATCAGATCTGGCTGGCACTCTTAATGATCCCACCAGCAGTGAGCCATTTCCAGCCTGAGGAGCTTAGAGATTCATGGTTTTGTTTAAGGCATCCCAAAAACTAGAAATTGTTTGCTTGACTCCTGGGTTGAGCCCGCATCTTCAACCTGGATACTCCCAGGTGCCCCAAGTGAGGCAGTAGTGATGGAAGAGAGGCATTTACAAAATAAAGTCTTGGGTAAATGTTACTCAATATTGTTTTGTACCCAGAAAGTGCTAAGTGTCTCATACTATCTCATGTAATTACCATAGGCTCAGTGATGGAGGTACTATTTTTAGGTGAGGTCACTCCAACTTAGAAAGGTTATCATTAACAATATTGGCATCATCATATTGCAATATTGACTGACACTAAGTGCTTTCTATGTGACTGAGCTTAGGATTTTACCTGCATTTTCACTTTTCATTTGCACGACAAGCTATCAATTAAGCACTGTGATCGCCATTTTACAGAGTTGAAAATAGAGGCTTAGAGAGGTTAAACCTGAGGCTCAAGATCAGACTCAAGATGCATAGCCAGTGATGGAATCCATGTGTGTTGGATTCTGAAGCTCATGCCGCCATGGACTGTGCTTGTTACGGCTCACACCACCATGGACTGTACTGTGGAGGCACAACCAGACGGCCCCATGGGTCTCCACTTGTAGAAGGCGGTTCACCTATCATCCTACCTTCTAGTATGAAAGCAGCTTGCACTCATAGGCAAGCTTACAGAAGGGTGCAGCCCCAGCTCTTGACATAGAACCAAGCACCTGGTAGGCACCCTTTCAATGTTTGAGAAATAAATGAATTGATGGTCAGTCCCTACTCATGTCCTAGAAGATTTGTGAAAGGACAGTTGAAATTAGTCTCCTATGCTGCTGTCCACCTCTTGGTATCTTGGTGGACCTATTCACCAAGGGCCAAATGTCCCTAAGCACAGGTGAGAAGAGTTGAGGAACGTTTTTGTATCCTACTCTGAGAGCAGTTGGAGACTTCGTTCCTTGGCTTAGAAGTCAAGATTGGATGCAGAACTAGGCAAGTTGCTTTTCTGAGCAAAGAGAGTGCTGGCCCACCCCACATCCTCCCCTGGCTGCTGGCCCGCTGCAAGCCTTGGCACACAAGAGAAAGAGGCAGAAGCGCATTTGCTCGTTTATTCATTCACCCACAAACATGCCTCAAGCAATTGAGCACCTACTGAGGCCAGAGTAGTTTTGGGCTCTGCGGAGAACATACATATAAATAAGAAACCATCCTTGACCTTGAGGAATTTATGAGCTAGGAGGAAAAATAACAGATACATTAACTCAGGTGTCAGCTGTCTCTGGCTTCTCCAGTGCCTAGGCCCATGTATACAGCATCTTGTTTTGCCCTGAATAACTTGTATCCTGAAGGTTACACTTTTTTGAGCTTCTCCCTCTTGTCCCTCATCCCACCCCATCACCACCCCATGCCATTACTCCAGATACAAGCAAAAAGGAACAACACAGACTGTTGAAGATTTCACAGGTAAGGCAGAAAAGGAATTTAAATCACATATCTCACAGCAAATGGCTCTAACAGATTTTGAGTTTGCCTTAGTTCCTTCCAGGCCAAAGCACAACCAAGGATTTCCTTCCCTGACCTTTCCCCACAGAGTTCCTTGAGGTAGAAAGGTGGCTCCAAGAAGCTCAAGTCCTTCACTCGCCCTCCAAAAGCCTCACCTTTTCACTAGAGCAGTCTTCACCCCTTGTAGATGTCATTAAGGATATTCACAAATACTCCTATTACGTCCTCTTTCTGGGCAATTGTAGGATTGCACTTTCTAGTCTCCTAAAGTTAAGTGTGGCTGAGTGCTGAGTGGTTTGCTCTAGCCAATGTAACATGAGCCACATGATGCGTGACACTTCTGGATGGAAGCTCTTAGCCAGAGCAGTTCACCACTGCCTCCTGCCAGGATGGTGCTGGAAGCAAAGACCAAGAGGAAGTTTCCATCAATCTGGTTTGCTGAGTGACTCTGATGAACAGCCTCCACCCTCCTACTGGCCCCCTACCTTCATGACTGATATATACTGTATTGAGCAAGAAATAAACCTTTCTTGTGTTATGCCACTGTGGGGGTTGTCTGTTACTGTAGCAGAGCATGGCCTCACTTGACTGATACTGCCCTCTTCGATGCAGAACAATTCTGCTTTGCTCTGACCTACAGTCAGACTTTCACACTAAACCAAGGTGGGCACTCACCAAACAAAAGATTCTCCAGGTAACACAATCTACACTCTGTGGATGGAAAGTTATGGCATCTTTTGATGGTGGAGCATTTTCCTTGAGGTCTTACCCCTTACTCCATGAGACTCATCAACATATTTTTTCTAAACAAAATGGTGGAGAAGAAGAATTCTGGGGAAAGAATTCTGGGGAAAGAGTGTCTGGCACAAAAGAAATATGCTCTGGGAAGTGCATGAAAAAGGTAAGTGTCAAAACAGTGGAGACATAGGAAATAGCGTTAATTTGGACATAAGATGTCTTCAAGAAGAAAGTGAAGTCCCCCAAACTTTCATGCAGGTTTCTCTGCAAGGAAGGAAGGGGCTACTCCCCTAAGAACCTAATTGGAATGTGGCTCTGGGTGCCAAAGCTGAGGCTGAGACCCCAGGCACACTCAAAGAAGGAAGAGGGAGCTTCTGTGGCTCTCGGTGCTCTGCTTCTCTGGGTCAAACCCTTCTTGCCACACAAGTGTGGGAGCCTGAGCAGGCCAGTCCACTCCTGCCCTCCTTTCAGCCCACTTCCTGGGCCAGGATGCACACAGGTATGTATTCCCCAATTTGAGCCCTGCCTCACTTCTTCCTCCTTGTTACCTGCCAGCACCACCACACTTGAGAACAGCAGACACATTGAACTAAATAGGATATGACGTAACTCTAGCCTAGGAGTTATAGAAAAAAACCCAAGCACATTTCTAAAATATTTGAGAATCCTGTGTTGAATGTTAAAGAAACCAACCGCATAGGATCTTTATAACACACCAAGGCAGGCACTCACGGCCTGTCCTGAACAAATCCAAATCTTTTATCCCTGGAACCTGCGTCATTGTCCACCTCCAGGAATCTGTGCTGTTGAGCTGAGGGCTCCTCCACTACAATGTTCTGCTCATGCAAGACTCTGTCCTCAGTGGTTCATCTCCCTCATTCACGTCCCCCATCAAAATATGTCTGACTTGTATCCTATTCTTTCAGGGCCTTTCTAAGAAAATTCCAAATGTATGTCTCTAGCAGCTTAATATTTTGCCTTCCCTAGGCAAGATGTTTATATTTAATCAAACAACTTCTGGGAATGATATATGTTTAGTGTAAAGATATGCATTACTCAGAGTGGAAATTTTCAGTATGCAACAGAACATAATGGACAGAAGGCTCTTTGTGGAGTCCGTGGCTTCACCCTACATGCCATTCTATAATATATACCACATGTGCCAAATAAATCCCCTAAATACAGCTCCAAAAATAACATATCAGTATCCATTCTCAAGTAAGCGACTTCTGCCATACCCAGAGGAGAAAGCATCAGATTAGATAACTCTGCTTAGTGGTAACATTCTCTAAAGAGGAAAGCACTTTTCCCACTGACAGAAGCATGGCTCCAAGAAGCCCAAGTCCTGAAGACATTGTCAGTAAAACCACACACACAGGTCACAGCTTGTTATTAATCAATTAATTCTTAGCTTGCTTTGTCCCAAGTCATCCAGCAGACAGAATAAGAAGAGATTTACAAGCTGTGTACATTTAAATTAATATTTTTAAATGGCATGAGTATGCAATTAATACTTTCGAAGAACATGTCCACACCAGATCAGGCAGTGTCGGGTTTTTTTTCCCCTGTCCATATGAGTCTATTTTTAATTCCTTTCTTGGGGAAAGACAACAGTCCTAGATTTGTTTTGTTTTGTGTTTTTCTTCTGAGACTCAAAATAACCATGTTCTTTCTGCTTCAGTAAATCATTACTGCAGCTTGAAAGGGTTCCTAGAAAGTTCTAGTTCCATTCAGTTTTTAGGAGGAAAAGCAACCTAAACATGCCAAGAACTAGAAGCTTTATCCACAAGGGAGTACGCTTCAGGATGATACCAACTGCATTAATCAGGATAGACAAGGTGATGCTGCAGTAACAACTAAAACCTAAAATTCCAAAGGCATAACACTTAAACATTTACTTCTCACTCAGGAAAAGTCACTTTGGGTCTGGTGACTCTCCAACACAGCTTCTTTTAAAGAGATGACTCAGGGATTCAAGCTGATTGTATCTTGTGGTCTACAATCTCAATGCATGGCCTCTGCAATCACCATGAAAGGCCAAGGGAGAGCATGGAGAAGCAGGTAGAGGCATTTTACTGACTTGGACTAGGAGGGACATAAATTTTTTCTTTGCACAATCCACTCAAAAACAAGGGGCCTTGGAAGCATGGGAGAGTCCACAAGTATTTGATGGTTATTAAATCTCTCTTTACACGGGTTATCTCATAGTGATGTTAAGAGACTTCATGATGTTGTTACTCTACTTAGAAACTCTTGGATTCCAGCCCTTGAAGACCATGCTCCAACTTCATCATCAAATCCTCACCAGAAAAGACAAGAGGATACAGAACACTGAGCAACTCACAAGATGTGTGCTACAGATGTGTTTATCAGAACTCAAAAGTTTCCTCTCTTTTCTCTGTCCTATGACTATTCCAGTAGTGCCAGACAGAACTACTTCTTATGCTCTGCGAAGAAAAGAGTGGACCGGAGGTGGGTCACTTTGACATTTTGGTAAGAGCCCTACTCCTTAGAAACAGAATGAAAGTTGTCAATGAGGGGAAGGGAGTAAGGACTGGCCAAGAGTAGCCATGCTGGGAAGATTTCATTGCAAATTTTCCTCTACCTGGGAGCTGGCAGATAAACCAGATCATTGTTCCCAAACACTGGAAGGAGGACTGACTGTTAAAAAAAAATACCCATGCTAGAGCCTAAATACTCTATGCTAGAGCCTGGCTATTGACATATTAGCAAGCATCCCTGGGCAATCCAATGCACGGTCATATTTTGCAGTCATTGCACTAGAGGAATATCCAAGGTCCCCACCAACACTAGGATTTCACAATTTATGAGCATTTTGAAAGAATTTACCCCTGAGGATTGACTTATTCAGCATTTAAATGAGAACTAAGACCACGTGATTGACTGGGACCAAACCAAGATCAGAATTCATAACCTCACAGCTGTTCATCATGTCAACTCTTTCTATTCTAACACACTGCCATCCTCATTTTAAAAAAGGGAATGTGGCCTTGATATTCCCATAGATTGCTGGATGCATACTTCCCTGTCACCTCCCAGTAGGGACACAGGCATTCTATTAGCTCAGCAGAATACAGGGCTCCCATCCACATCTGATGGAAGGCAAAGGAGATGAAACTGGTCTCCATGTTGAGGACACACTGGTACATTAAAGAAGCAATAGGTCCCCTCATTTGTACACCAAGACTCAAGAGTTGAATCTTTCCTTTAGTGACAAGTGGAAGTCCATGGAAGAATATTTACAGGCATGGAAGAGTGAGTTTGAAGTGGGGGGCAAATTCTAAAGAGCAAAGCCTTTACCAATGGTAAACTGTGCCCTTTCTATCCACGCCAGCTTGGGAACCCAGTTGAGAGTCTGAAGGAGCAGGACTTAGCTTTGGACCTGTGAGATTTCCTCTGTCCCCATCCCAACTGTGCTCAGGCCCATCACTTTACAGGAGCATAATTTTATGGCAAGAGGTTCACCACATACCTATTGAGCTGCAAGAGGAGTGATATCAATGTGCATATAGTTAGGGAGAGCAAAGAGTGCTAATTTAGTAACTGAAGATAAGTTACATTGTATATGAGATGTATTTATATGCATTTTCTACTTCTCTCTCCTGCCTCCTGTATCACTATAAACCCTAGCAGTCAAGTTCCATGTCAGGCCTGTTGGATCTTTTTCCTGCCATAGAGGGAGGGACCTGGGAGATGGGGAGGGATTCAGGGATGACAGTGTTCCAGAGTTTGAACTGGGCATAAAGATATAGAACCATCCACTGGCCAAGGCTGTCATAGGTAAATCCTGCCTGGAGGCAATTTCTAGACAGAACATTCTGTGAGCTTCTAAATGATCCTGAGGTCAGTATGCAGACGCTGACTTACCAGATCTAATTTGGGAAAAAGAAGAGGGTAAGAAGTAATATCTTCTGTGGGGATTCTGGTGGTAAGGATGGGCACAGAAGCAAAAGAGTGTTTCCTCCTTCTCCAGAACATCTGGCTTCATCGCAAGCCACTGCGGGCTACTGGAGTAGATGGAGAGCAGACAGCATGCCACCAACTGGACACTGTGCCCACTCTCCAGACCTGTCCATGAAACCCACAGTAGTGGAGTGGCCACTCCAGGGTCAGGTAGATATGGCTTCCTTCCCAGCTCTGCCAATTCCCAGCTGAAAACGTTCTTAAACTTTTCCAGTGTCCTGTAAAATGGGAAAACCAGACCTGTCCCATTGTATCATAGTGAGAATTACATGACGTCATGCCATTAAAGTACCCAGTACCAAGCCTGGTACATTATAAACATCCAAGAGCCTAGGTCTTAGCTTCTTCACCTAGCATGACACCTCTCCCACCCAGCTCACTATACCACTGTGAGATGATAAAAACACACAAGCCCTGTCAATGCTAAAATATTTATGAAGCTATAGAGAATATTTTTTTAAATTTTCATCCTGACTGTCTGATTTTTTTCTTCTGTATAGAGACAGGGTATCACTATGCTGCCCAGACTGGACTCAAACTCCCATAATTCTCCAACCTTAGCCTCCAGAGTAGCTGGGTGCCACCATGCCCAGCTTGTGTAAGAGCTTTTTTGTCACGTTCTCAGCATTCCTAGATGCATGCATCAGGACTTCAATTCATGCTTCTTCTTGCCTACAAGTGGGTTCTGTTGGTAGCTGGAAAGCCAGGCTATGGTGGAGGCAACAGAAGGAATACAGGAGTCTCCTTTCCAAACCTCCAAGTTATCTGGGTTGGGATACTACAATTTTAAGAGTATCAAGGAAGGAGCCGGAGAGAGGAACTTCTGGACACTCAGTATAGCTCTAGACTCTCTCTCTCTCTCTCTCTCTCTCTCTCTCTCTCTCTGTGTGTGTGTGTGTGTGTGTGTGTGTGTGTGTGCATGTGTGTCAGAGAGAGAGAGAGAGTGAGATTGATTTTTTATTTTGAACTGACTAGGTGCCACCCCTTCATTACCATGCTGATTTAAACTGTCAAGACTGCAGCCTGGCCTGACCACTGAGGAGCAAAGACAATAGGAAAACAGAAGGCGACTCAGGATGCAAATGCCTCATTGTTACAGAACAATAAACAGATTCACCCTTTTGCTAAAAGTCAAGTTAATATCCTCTTGGCACCAGCTGTGCCTCTCCCCTCCTTCCCTGCCACAGTGAGTCCAGGCTCCTGGAAGTCTGCCCTCCACCAGCCACCTAGGCTCAGCACTGCGCGTTGAGGAGAGCAGGTGTGGCTGGCACAGTAAATGCAAACACAACCAGTCCAACCGCAAAGTAGAATCAGCCTTTGCATGGAGTGATATCCAGGGACAGCCTCAAGCTCTGACTTTGGGGAGCTCTGGGCTTTGGGCTACAGCTTGGGTAGCTGACTAAGCCAGGGGATGGCACTAACACATGTTCTCCGTGTACTTAATCACAAGCCAAGAACAGGTAGGCAAGGAGGGAGGATGACCTTCAAGGCCAGTTACCAACAGGCTCCAAATGCACTTCCCATGGATGCCCACTGGGCCCATTCCCACTCCTCCCTCCACCAAGTCCCTATCCATTCTAACTTCTCATGATCACTCCTTTCTGCCTTATCTCTGCTTTGACATTGACACTGTTATTGCTGGGGGGCTTTGCTGTGCTTGCCTCTGCGGCCCCAACAGGTCTCCTTGTCACCATACCATTCTCCACAGTATCTGCAGAGTCTCCCCAATTAGATGATCTGGCCAGGTCACTCCTTAACTCAGAATCCTTCTGTAGCTCCCTCTGGCTTTTAATGTAAAGCCAAACCCTTAGCAAGCCACTGAGGAATGAGTTTGACCCCATTCCTCTGAACTCACATGGTCCTTTGAGTTTACCCTTTGCCCAACCCTTATTATCCAGGATGGGGGTTGACTGTTTCGGTGTCTTCTCCCCCATTTCTAAGGACAGGAACCATGCCTCTTACCTCTGCACACCCAGTGCCTTACATGGGGTATGGAACAGGAAATGTGCTCAGTAGTGATTGGAAGCCATTCATTCCTTACTCAGACCTCTCTACAAATTGTCCCTGAGTCTAACCCACAACCTCCCTCACTGCAAAAATCCTTCAGGTTGCTCCTGACAGGACTGTCTTCCTCATCTCATCTGTTTTCTCTGTCCTTATCACTCTCTGGAGCTTAGCTCAGGTTCCCCCACAAGTCTCACCACCATGAAGCCTCTACACTGTTTTGTCTTCTCTAACTGCATCCCCCACGTGGAACTTCATAACGGTAGGCTTTGTAATAGTTACTTTACACCTCTGAACCTCATCTACAAGGATGGTTCACAATAGATTTGCCATAAATTTTAAATTATGATGCAATATAAATAAAGCACATAGCACAGAATCTGGCACACAGTAAGTGCTGAAAATAGATTTGTCTGATGGTGAGGACGAGCGTGGTGGTGGTGGTGGTGACAGTGATAATGATGATGATATCTCTGTTTTATATTGCAAGACCCAGAATGTCAATTCCTTCTTTGAGGGAAAGGGCCACTGCTTACAGTGGTCTTGACAAACTTCAAAACATATGGCCCAATGCTTATTTCTGGTGGAAGCTTTACTGACCATATTAATGCTATTGATAATATTTTCATGTTATTGGTATTAATCACATTACCAGGGAAAGAGCATTGGATTCAAAGTCAAATGCAGACTTTCAGTCCTGTTTTTCCACTTTGGGCCTCAGCTTCCTTAGCTATAAATAAATAAATTTTCCAGAGTTTTCCAGAATGATCTGTAGTCCTTTCTAGCAACGATAATTACGTGGTTATTAATGAGACTAGTCCACAACAAAGTGAGCCTACACTCCATCCATATGGGTCATCCCTCCCCAGTATACCTGGGCCCCAAAATGCAAGCACACCATGGGGAAATGGAAGAAATTGGGACTTATGTCATCCAACCAACAGAACTCCAGTCCTCACTTCAACACACAAATGTTTTCTGTTTTAAAATCTACTCCAGCAGCACTACAATTGGCATTCCCCCTCCTAGCAGTGGGTTAGCAGCAGATGTTACAGCAAAATGATCCAGACTGGAGGTGATTATTAACCCTTCCGCACAGCATACCCATTTTTGCTTCTGGGTCCACACTTGCACACCTAAGACAAGTTCACCTGCCATCCCTGTCATCAAGAGCATCATCATCTTCTTGTCTAAACAAGCTTGAATCCCAAGCAGAAGAGGAGACTGAGCATCATATCTTTGCTGTTGTTGTTGTTGTTATTGTTGTTGTTGTTGTTGTTTGAGATGGAGTCTCACTCTGTCACACCCAGGCTGGAATGCAGTGGCGCAATCTCAGCTCACTGCAACCTCTGCCTCCTGGGTTCAAGCGATTCTTCTACCTCAGCCTCCTAGGTAGCTGGGATTACAGGTGCCCACCATCACATCCTGCTAATGTTTTATATTTTTAGTAGAGATGGGGTTTCACCATATTAGCCAGGCTGGTCTCGAACTCTTGACCTCAGGTGATCTGCCTGCCTCAGCCTCTCAAAGTGCTAGGATTACAGGTGTGAGCCATCTCACCTGACCAGTATCAAATCTTATCAAGTATCAACCACATCCTCCTATAAGGTGAGAAACCAGACCCACTGTAAGGTAGGACTGCCCACAATGGTGTAAAGAGCCATCTGGGAAATAAATAGTAAATAGCCCACCGCAAAAAAAAAAGTTTCAAGACAGACAAATCTGGCTTCTCTATGTATAGTCTGTGCGATCTTAGGTAAGCCACTTATATGCTCTCTCAGTTTCCTCTACTATAAAGTGGGGATTTTTATGTCAACACAACCCCAGGAAATAGGCTTTGAGTATAATAATATTCACAAAGCACACAAATAGGCACTCTGAAGAGGTCAGCCCCTCCCTTTCCACCCTGAGGACCTTGTGGGAGTGCACACAATGTGACCTCAAGGTAAAGTGGGACTCTGCTCCACTGTTTATGACATAACTGGGTTGTCTTGCACATTTTAAATATCTGTCTGTGTCTCATTTTCTTCATCTAAAACTATTCATATCCCCAAGATTTGTTGTTGGGAATTAAACAAAACAATACATGCAAAACAGTACTTGGTGCACAGTAAGCACTCAATAAATATGTAATTGTCATCACCCATGTTATCATCATCATTTAATGATGCTGAATAACAAGTAAGTGCTTATCACTTCCTTTAAATCTTGGCACCAACCACACTAAAATCTCAGGCAGGCAGGCCAAACTGCAAGTCAGAGGGCCAGTACTGTCAAGTCCCAACGAGGCCACAGGACCAGTTACCCATCCACAGATTATCCTTGGAAAATGTTTAACGCATCATCCACTCTGATATCAGCAGGTGTGTGCTCAGGCAGTGCTAATGTGACATCCTATAAAAGTCAGAAAAAATGCCTCAAAGAAGATAACCTGAGCCAAGAACACAGGCGTAGCTTAACTAAAATGTTTGTCTACTCAGACACCTTGGCCCCTGTCCGTGGTCCTGAAAGAGACAAGTGGACAAAGACTGACGGGTGGTCGTGACTTTTCTTTTTCCCTTTTGCAAATAGTTGAAGACCTCTTCTGATGCAAATGGTATCAACAAAAGATAGCAGAAGAAAACATATATGGGAGGTCATGACTTCTGAGACATTTCCAAGGAGAAAACAGAAAGACTCTTTGGCAGCAAGTTCAAATAAACAAAATTATTGAGAATAAATATATATCTATATTTTTTGCTTTTGTTTTTATTTTGTTTTTTTAAGATGAAGTCTTGCACTGTCACCCAGGCTGGAGTGCAGTGGCATGATCTCGGCTCACTGCAAGCTTCACCTCCTCAGTTCACGCCATTCTCCTGCCTCAGCCTACCGAGTAGCTGGGACTACAGGTGCCTGCCACCATGCCCGGCTAATTTTTTGTATTTTTAGTATGGACAGGGTTTCACCATGTTAACCAGGATGGTCTCGATCTCCTGACCTCGTGATCCCCCTGCCTCGGCCTCCCAAAGTGCTGGAATTACAGGTGTGAGCCACTGCGCCCGGTCAATATATATCTATATTTTTAGTCATTGGGCTTCCCCACCTCTTATACCCTGACTCTAAAATCATCAAAAAACCCTTCATAATGCATACCAGAAATAACACAAATCACTTGTGTGGTCTTTGGCTACTGCTATGGTCTGAATGTTTTGTCCCCTCAAAATCCATATATTGAAATCCTGTCATCCAATGTGATATTAGGAGGCAAAGCCTTTGGAAGCTAACTAGGTCATGAGAAGGATCTCTCATGAATGAGACTACTGTCTTTAAAAAAGAGATTCCAGAGGGCCCTCTTGTTTCTTTTGCCAGGTGAGGACACAGTCAGAGGACTGCCATCTGTGAACCAGAAAGCAGGCCATCACCAGGCATGGCATCAGTTAGCGCCTTGATCTTGGACTGCCCAGTTTTCAGAACTGTAAAAAGTGTTTTTGTTTCAACCACACAGTCTAGGTATTTTTGTTATAGCAGCTCAAATGAACTAAAACACCTCCCCTCTGTTGGTTTGGATAATAAGAAACTGAACAACACGAATGTCCTATCCTGAAAATAATTTAATTCTTCTATTCCCTCATTTATTGCAAAGACATGGCAGAAAATATTTAGTAGGAGCAAGGCTCTGAGATTTCAGTCCTAACCTCTGATTCCAATCCTAAATCCGTCACTAATCAGGATAAGACCTTGGGCAAATTGCTTCACCTCTTTGTCCCTCAGTTTATTCATCTATAAAAATGATAACATAAATAATACTTAGTTCATAAGGTTATTATAAAAATTAAATGAGATAATGCACCTGAATAGCTTAGAAAGTGCTTGCCACATTGTACAACCCCAGTAAGGATAAATGTTAATATTATAATTAGTTTTATTGTTATTATTATTGTTGTTGTTCCAAATTAGATGTAACCACATATTGGTTTGCACAGGTGCCCTTTCTTTGTACTGTTTCTAATATCTAACCCCTTCTATCCTCTGCCTGAGAAAACTGTGGACATATCACGTAAGACCTGAAGAAAGTTTGTTCACTCACCCACCCACCCACTGAGTTCACCATAAAAAGAATGCAGAAATTTCTTAAAATGGGAGACAGTAAAAACATAATGGCCACAATTCCCAAAAAGCTGCAGAGAGCTTATACACCCTCAGTCCACATCACAACAGAGCCACTCTCCACTCCCTTACCCAACCATGCTTGGGGCCACTCCTACTCACTTCCTCATCATTCTGTCAGTTTTAGAGGAGCCCACGGGGCTCACACAAGCTGTGCAGATCACCAAGGTCAGTATCTCCATTGCCTTGCTCCTTGGAAGAATGTTCAATATTAGTTCAGTGTTCCCAGCCCACAACCTAAAGCCTCCAGGAGTCAGGATGAAATACAAACAACGGCAATGACCCCTCCTTATCTGGAACTCACAATGATTTCGTAAATACTGCTATGCACCTTGGTTCCTTCAATCTTCTTAACATCCCTCCAAAGCAGGCAGTTAGTGACCTCCCAATTATACAGAAAGGTAGCTAAGGCCTAGAGATTGACATGACTTGCTAAAATTCACACAGCTATCAGTGAATGGCAAAATCAGAACAGCCCAGGATGGCTCTTCAGGCAGCAAAGTTTAGTGGGAAAAGCAGCCAGGGAGAACTCTACTTGAATCTTAACACTTACTACCTATATGACCTCAGTAAAGTCACTTAACCTGTGAGGACTCAGTTTCCTCACATGTAAAACGAAAACAGTATTTTCCATTCAGGATGCTGGGGCATGCAATAATGTGGGAGAGCACTGAGCCAAGTGTTTGGCACAGAGATGGGATTAAATAGGAGGGTTCTATTGTTATTATTACTATTGTTAGGGGAGCCCCATTCCCTCTCCAACGTACAGAGCCACACGGAATCTAAACTAAGGAGGCCGTAAAACACACTGGCTCCAATCTAAGTCCAGTGTCTTTCTCCCTGCCCCCCATGTACCTGCCAGCCACATGCCTGAACAGCAGAGAGCTCAATCATCACATGTGGCTTATCTAGAGAACTTTTAAATCCCACACTGGCCTGACTCACCCCAGCTGGCATACTCTCAGGCCTCTGACACTGGCAGCAGGTCTGAGCATGAGGAATACAGTATCTAATCTGAGCAATAACTTGCTTATCCTTATATTTAATTTATACAAAAGTGCTTTATGATATATGGCATGATGGCAACAATGGGTCAGTGAAACATATGAATTTCCATTAAACATATCCATTTCCATAAACAACCATTCCTGTTTTGACTAGGTAGAGCCAGTAAGGATGAAATGATGCTGAAGAGGAAGGCAGTGAAGGGTATTTTATAAATATCAATATTCAAATACCACTTAAGTCCTCATATTTACTTAATAAATATGACAGTGGGCCAGGCACAGTGGCTCACACCTGTAATCCCAGAATTTTGGAAGGCCAAGGCAGGAAGATCACTTGAGCCCAGGAGTTCAAGACCAGCATGGGCCTGTCTCTACAAAACCTTTTAAAAAAAAAAAAAAATCAGCTGGGTATGGTGGTGCATGCCTGTGGTCCCAGCTGCTTGGGATGCTGAGATGCGAAGATCCCTTGAGTCCGGGAGGTCGAGGCTGCAGGGAGCTATGATTGCACCTCTATACTCCAGCCTGGGCAACAGAGCCAGACCTCATCTCTAATATATGTATATATATAAAATAGGTAACCTGTCCCCTGTCCCAAATTGCCCTGGGGAGCACTGCAAAGCCTTAAAGAAATAAATTGGGGATTATCTGCTTGTTTGGTTACCCAAGCTGCTACTTCCTTTTTTGTCTATAATTAATGAAATTAGACCATGCACATAGATGAGATCCACTCAAGTCTACAAATATTGACAGCACTAGAAATACATTTTGAGGCCCTGAAAATGCAATGAGGAACAAGACACAATCCCTGTTGTTACGAGGGCACAGCCCATTGTGGGAGACAGATTACAGAGCATTTGCAGTACGATAGGCTGAGTACGCAGGGGTAAGGGAACACAGAGGAGGAACATGTTTCCTGAATTTGGGGCCCAAAGCAGAGACCTAAAGGGTGCACAGGAGTTGGCCAGGGGATGAGAGGGAAAAAAAGGAGAGAGAGTTGCTCTGAGTTAAGGAAACATTTGAGCAAAAAATCCATTTGTAAACAGAGCTTGGGGACCTCAGTGCTGCCACTGAGTGACAATTCATAAATGCAGCAACTCTCAGCCACACACCCAACATTATTCTGTGCTTGATCAAGAGCTGAAGCAGCCTCCAGCTGCTGCCACCTTCTGCTAGCAGTGTTAGTTCCATGAGGGCTGTTCTGCCCATGGATCATTGATGATCTGTTGTCCCCTGCATGCACAGACCAGAAACCCCACCTCCCCACCTGCTGCTGTTACCCTAGTTGACCTCCTGCCTCCCTGGGTGGCAGAATGGACAGCCCTGCCATCTGCTTCCCTCCCCAGAGCACCAGGCATGGAACACGGGGGATTTATGGGGTCACCAGGCAGAGCTAGGAGAGTTTTGCAGTGGTAGGGAACTAGCAGTACACTTGAACACATCCATGGGATCACAGCAAGGAGGCCAAATGAGATAGGATAGGGATTCAAAGGAGAAAAACAGAACCACAGAAGTACACAGCTCTCAGATGAAAGCCACTTAATCAGCCTCATCCCATTTTCCAAAATTCAGACTAATGCAGAGAAACACTGGACTTATTTAGCAGTATATATACTCCAACACACACATACATGCACCTGTGTGTTAATCTAATTAGACGGCTTTTCTAGTTCTAAAGGTGAAATGCACAAAAAGCAAGTTCTTAGGTTATTTTCTCTTTAAGCAAGGAGGACTCTTACATCCAACACATGCAACAGCTTTTTAGTAAAACAAACACATGTTTTCATTCTGCTTCCTGCTTGGAGCTCCAGAATGGCCTCATCTGGTCAAGGAAGGTCTCAGTTCTGCCAGCCCATTCGAGAAGGCAAATAGCAATGGTATAGATGGCATACAGCAGGATGTGAGTCCTATACCTTGGATTGCCCTGGACAGAGGGCCTATTGTCTCCTCTATTTTTGGACCAAATGGGTGAGAAACAGCTTATATCAAGAATGGCCTGGCACATGCCTGTAAGTCCAGTACTTTGGGAGGATTGAACCCAGGAGTTTGAGACCAGCCTGTGCAACATAGAGAGACCCATGTCTACCAAAAAAAAAAAAAAGAAAAAAGAAAGAAAGAGAGAAAGAAAGAAAGAAAGAAAGAAAGAAAGAAAGAAAGAAAGAAAGAAAAGGAAAGAAAAGAAAAGAAAAGAAAAGAAAAAGAAAAAGAATGGCCTGGCAAATAACCCAAAGTCTTCTCAAAGCTACATTACTATAAACGAGTCGCATGCTTATAATTCAAAAATAACATTTGTGCCTAAATTCAAACTAACACATTTTAATGGAATGGCAACATTTTTAGGCCTCAACTCATTCTGGGCTCAAAATAATAACTAGAACTTCATAGCATTTGCTTGTGGAACCCATATTCCTTGAGCAGTATCTCCCTAGGCAACAGCTCCAGTATATCCTGCATTAGAGGATATTTCAGATGAGATGCACTTGTGTTGCCTCAGACTACTACGGAGTGACTCCGCAGCTGCTGAAGTGTTGCCTAATTGAGGATCTACTTTAGAAAGGATGTGAGTGTGATGGGTAATTGGCACGTTTTCCTGCTTCTGAGAGTAAGCTGTGCGCTCCTTGGGAGGTGAAACCCACTTCCTTGTCTCACCATGGCTTGAACGACACAATAGGATTTCAGTATATGCAATTGTTGAGTGAATAAATGAATAAAGAAACATATTAGCTGAATTATTGAAACAATAAGATCAAGTAAGCCCACATAGATTTGTTCACCTTCTTCACATGTCCCCTGCCTGCCCCAACCACACCTCCTTTCCTTTGCCTTGTTTGATTTTCCACCAGGCTGCTTATTATACTATCGGACATGTAAGCACTTTACTTGGAAATGTGTTTATTTTCACATGCTGTGTAAAGTCCAAAGGGCATGGATTTTTATCTCATTCGCTCACCGCTCTACTCCCACCACCTAGAACTGGTCCCTAGCATGAGTTCACTGAGCATTTTGTGGGGGAGTTCATTGTAAGACTCTTTAAGAATCACTCTATCTCTAAACAGAAATGATGGAAGATGTTTTTGTTCTGTGTATCAAGGGTCTTTATATATGTAAATTAATCAAAAATTAAGGTGTATTTGAGGGCGCTTGTTCTTAAAAATGTAACCATTCCACCTTGCACTGTTTTCTTACAAAAATCTTTGTAATTTGGCCCCAATATACCATTTGAGCTTTATTACATCATCATCTTCTTCATTACCACAATCATCACTACCATCACTGTTATCATTCACAATTACAGAAAACATTTACCAACTGCCTGCTGAGTACAAGGCATTTTAAAAATAGGTGTTTGGGGGCCAGAAAATGAATGGGATGCTGAGGTCTCTGTTCTCAAACTGCCCATCTAATGCAAGCGTTGAGACATATTTACACATGAAACATACACTCAGTGTCAAACAACGGGTTGAACCAGTTCTGTCTGACAGAAATATAATAATGAGAGCTATATAGCTAATTTAAATTTGTCTATTACTCATATTAAAAAATGAAAAATAAACAAGTAATTTTGATACTATTTTGCATAACCCAATATATGTAATATATTATAATTTCAACATGTATCCAATATTTTTGAAGTTTTATTAATGAGATATTATTTTTCTTACTTAGTTTTGGAACATGTATGACACAGCACATCTCAATTCAGGCTAGCCATATTCAAGTGTCTAACAGCCATATGTGGCTACTGGCCACATATTGGACCCTCAGGGTTAGACTAAAGGATTTTCAGAGTACAGAGGAGGGGACACATCTCAGCAGGCACAGGAGTGTGGAGAAGGTCCCATGAGAAAAGCCTCTCCCCTTCCCTCCTTTTCCTGCTCTTTCCTTCCCCATCTTCCTCCTCCTCCCGTCCTCATCCTTATGGAAGCACAAGCGGTATAGTTGCAGGGGTAAATAGGTGTCCCAAGATGAAAACAAAGGGAAACCCTGGGCTTACCCACTGAGAGTCCCTGTTCCACACCGCCTCTTCTTCTCTTTCTCCTAGGCACAGCCAAGGAAGGTTAAATCCCATTCCATCACTAATGAGAGATCTGCCCACAAGCACTAAAATAAGATTCCTCTGATCTTAAAAGTGTATTTGGACTTTAGGCAACCCTGGGGACTTAGAGTTGTTCTCAACCCTAGCATCCATCAGACTCACCTAGAGAAAATTTTAAAAGTAAAGATGCCACAAGTATACACTCCCAGATTCTGATTTAATTGGTCTGGAGTGAGGCCTAGGGACGTTTGCACCTTTTTTAAAGGCTCCTAGGTGACTCTAATGTGTATCTAGACCTGAGAACTGCTGGGCTGGGGTGCAGAAATTGCAGAGTGGAGGAGAGGAAAGAGTGGCCAGTTGGCTATGATGCCATTAACCACAGCACTCAGCATCACTTTATGTACCCTTTCTCGTTGGATCCATATGATAACCCTGTGTGACAGGTACCACTAACCTCATTTTGCAAGTGAGAAAACCAAGGCTCTAGGAGGTTAAGCAACTTTTCCAGGGTCACACAGTTAGCAATTGGCAAAGGAAGAAACTCAAGCCCAGTCAGGTCTGACTCCAAGACCCATGCTCCTCACTTCATATCACCCCTTGTCCCTCCTCTTCATCAACCTTGCCCTCCATTTCCACTCCACCAATCTTGGTTCAAGGTGAGAAACTGGGATGGGAATGAGAGGATGAAGAAAACTAGGTAAGATGCAAGGACAGGTTGGGAAAAAATAGTAATGCATACAGCAGATGCAGGGGGAAGTTGGGAAAAAAATAGTAATGGACACAGCAGCAAGGGAGAAACCTCCTTCATAGATGGCCAGCATCTCCCAGATATTTTTTTAAGTGCTAGAGAGATTAAGTGTTGAAAGGACACATGCAGGGGAGGGTGCTGATATTGACTACGAGACTTGTTTGGCATCATGACAAGGAAGAAGTGATGAGAAAAGGTGTCCCAGAAAATTAACCATTACCTAGCTTCCACAGAGGATCCTGCCCTAACCAACAGATAGGCTAGAAAGAAGGCTACAGAACAGAAGACAAAGAATAAAAGAGCTGTACACAAAGATATGTTCTTTTTCTGAGGTTTCATACACTGTGAAATTTCCAAGTAGTGAAAAATTAACTCAATGCTTAAAAAAAAAAGAAGATGAATGCAAAGAAAGAAAAATCTGGCAATGTTGGAAGAGAAATCAGTCTTGCCTGACAGTATTTAAATTGAATGTCTGTGAGCATGGCCCACAATTTTTAGTGAAAGTAGAAGCTATTAAAAAGTCGATGCACAAGATTAAAATTTAGAATGCTATTTTAATAATACCAAATTCTACTCAATTTCAAATGGCTGTCATTTTTAAGCTCCACCAATTTGATAACACTTGACTGATGGCATTGGGAGCTGAGTGATGGGAAGATTGAATTCGGCAGGTCCAGCTCAGCTGACACAGCCAGAGAGATGAATACTCATCCTCAAAGAACTAAGCAGACCAGGCTGATGGACCTCTTAGAATCTGTTTTCCCATCTGTAAAATGGGACTAACAATATCTGCCCTACTGAAAGGAACAAGTGTGATGGAGGGTGAATGAACCATTGTCAAAAGCATTGTGAAGGTCAAGAATGCATTGTGCTCCCGCTGTGGGTAGAGCCTGTGCTAGGTCACAGGTCATCTCTTTCTGGAAGCTTCCCACATCTCCCAATTCTAACTTAGAGAATCAACAAGTAGTTGGACTAGTCAGTGCTGGGATGAGAACATGCTCAGGATGTTCCAGAACTCGGAGACAAGTCATCTGTCACGTCATTAGATCCACCACCTTGTAGGACTGGGAGTTTGCTCTGTGTACCTAGCACTGTGCCTGGTATACAGTGAGTGGATCCTCAATAAGTATTTGTAGCTCCCTCATTCAACAGGATCTTGTCCCTAATGTTTTGACTTTAGATGGGAAGACAAATATTTACCAAGCATAATATAAGTACTGATGCAGAGACCATCAGAGCATTACAGAGGAAGAAGAAACACTAGGCCGGGCATGGTGGCTCATGCCTGTAATCCCAGCACTTTGAGAGGCCCAATGCCAAGGCTAAGGCAGGCGGGTCATTTGAGGTCGAGTTCCAGACCAGCATGGGCAACATAGTGAAACCCCTTCTCTACTAAAAAATACAAAAATTAGCTGGGTGTGGTGCTGCACACCTGAAATCCCAGCTACTCGGGAGGTTGAGGCAGGAGATTCGCTTGAGCCCGAGAGGCGGAGTTTGTAGTGAGCCAAGATTGCACCACTGCACTCCAGCCTGGGTGACAGAGTGAGACTCTGAGTCAAAAAAAGAAAAGAAAAGAAACAGAAAAATCATTTCAACTGGATATTGAAAAATCATTTATTATAATCACTGTGGTCATGTTTAATGCTGTTGACAAATATTTCCTGCTCTTCACATCCTAGGCATGCAGCAGGATTACATTACCCTGCACCCTCTGAAGTTAGGCTAAGCCATGGGTCCTACACTGGCCAATGAAACATCAGCAGAAGTGGCATATGTCCCATTTTGGCAGAAACTTTAGGAGCTGTGCAGTTCTCCATGTTTTCTTCCTGCAGTATGGTAAATGGAAGGACATGTTAAAATGAAGAATCTTGGGGGAAAATGGCTCCAGAAGCAGGGGTTTCAGTACAACCTACACAGAACATGAAGCACGAGCAAGAAATACACCTTTGTTGCAGAATCCGACTGAGATTTGGGAGCCATTTGTTATTGGCGCCTCTCTTTACTAATACAATCATGTCAGGAGGAGCTCCAGCAAAGTATCTGTAAGGGAAGGGGTGAGTGAGCCTGAAGGCTCTTGAGAGTGAAAAGGAAACAGGACTCAAGCCTCTCTTTGGTCACAGACTCATTTACCTTCTTTCGGAGATTTCCTCCACAGGGATACACTGAAAATGCCACTCAGGTTTCAGAAGCCTCTGAGTGAGGAGCCCCAGACTCCTGCCTTTTATATCCCCATCTCCCGCCCTCGTGCCTTCTGGAAATGGTGCTAAGTATAGCTGGGTTGGATCCCTGGCTCAATACTACATCACAACCAGAGACTGAGGAATAAACATGCCAGGGTGGGGCTTTTTCTCTTTGCCCGGGATGGCTCTGCCTCCATCTCTCTCAGCTCTCAGCGAAAATCCTCCCCTGCCGCCAGAGGCCCTTACAGACCCTAAGCCTCTGCTCCTGCTCTTCTCCAGCAGGTGCTGCCTCCCCGTCTCATCTCTGCATCTGTCTGTCCTGCAGAGCTCAGTTCACACCCCATCTCCTCCAGGGAGGACCACTACAGACTCCAGCCTATTCTGTGCTCATCCTACGAGCTTTGAACCCATCTGACACTCAACCATGCCCTGTCATCAGAATAGTGCTAGCTTGTTCATCTGGGCAGGTTGGATCTCTTCAAAGGAGGGAGGAACCCCTTAATCTTGATGATGTCATTTGTGAAATGAGGCCCCTGCTCTGACCACTCAGAACTGCCATTGGGCATCAGGTGAGTTGTCAGACCTAAAGCCCCTGTCTTGGTGCCAAATACCTAACAGGTGCTCAAGAAATGTAAGACTCTTCTCAATTCCCTTTGCCTACAAGACAGTTTGACAAAGTGGGACCAGCTCTTCTCCTCCCACAGTAAGCCCAGATGCGTCTCTAGAGATGTGTCTCATGCATGTATTCTCAATGGGGGCAAAGTCTCCTCCAGGATGGCAGACATTGAAAAGTGAAAAAACAACCTTTATGTATAAACACAGATACATACAGAGTACACACACAGATATACAGTGTATCTGCGGTATTAAAATCTCATGGAGAGGGGGTAAGGAAGTGTTTTTTTAATGCTTAGAAAAGCTCCATAGGTATGCAATAAAGGAAAAAAAAAAGGCAGGCTCTTCCATGCCCATCTCAGCTGAGCCTCTTATCACTTGTCTCTTATATTTCCTCTCTTGTGTCTCTTCCAAATCAATAAAGTGATATTTTAGAAAATTCTGCCAAACCCACATTTCTCCCTCCTCCACCGCATTCCCAGCCTCTCTGCTCCTGCGCTCATCTAATCTGCTGCCTTTCCTGGGATGTCAGCCTTGCAATTGGCTACAGGGAAAGCAGGCACTGGAGAGCTGAGAGACTCCAGTCTTGGTTTTCCAGACACAGCAGATGTGACTGTGTTTGTATCTACCCCCAGCAACACCATGGGGAAGCAGAGCTAGTCACTCCTGCCTCACCCCACCTCCCCACCACCCAGCTTGACTCAGAATGGTGCCTCAAGTCAAAGACCTGCCTGCAACTCCCAAGAGAACTAAATGTTTCCCTCCACTAGGGGAGGGTTACTGGTGGGTTTGGGCTTAGGCTGGTTTGTTGGAAGGTGGCTGACACTGCAGTTTGGCTCACCCAAGGTGGAGTCCAACCCTGCCTGTCCTTGAAGATGGCAAGCTGAATAATCACCTTCCAGCCTCCCTTGCAGCTATAGGTGGCCACGCCACATATTCTGCAGGGGAAGATGTCTGATAAAAAGCAGGAGGGAACAGCTTAACCTGATATTGCCCTTCCCCCTTTTCTGTCTACCTTGAAATGGACCCAAAGTCTGAAGCTCTCCATCTGTCTTGCAGCCATGAGTGAAAAGCCAAGGGAATCCTGACATCCTACAGACACTACCTTGACATGATGTAGCAGCAGCACTAGTGCCAGAAACCCCTACATCTAGACTTCCACTTGTAGGAAAAACTGCTTTTCTCTCTGTTACAAGAAGCCCAAGGAATCCTAACTAACACAGAAGTCAAGAGTGACAGGCACAGACACATGAAAAAATGCTCATCATCACTGGCCATCAGAGAAATGCAAATCAAAACCACAATGAGATACCATCTCACACCAGTTAGAATGGCAATCATTAAAAAGTCAGGAAACCACAGGTGCTGGAGAGGATGTGGAGAAATAGGAACCCTTTTACACTGTTGGTGGGACTGTAAACTAGTTCAACCATTGTGGAAGACACTGTGGCGATTCTTCAAGCATCTAGAACTAGAAATACCATTTGACCCAGCCATCCCATTACTGGGTATATACCCAAAGGATTATAAATCATGCTGCTATAAAGACACATGCACGTGTATGTTTATTGTGGCACTAATCACAATAGCACGGACTTGGAACCAACCCAAACATCCATCAATGATAGACTGGATTAAGAAAATGTGCACATATACACCATGGAACACTATGCAGCCATAAAAAAGGATGAGTTCATGTCCTTTGTAGGGACATGGATGAAGCTGGAAACCATCATTCTCAGCAAACTATCGCAAGGACAAAAACCAAACACTGCATGTTCTCACTCATAGGTGGGAATTGAACAATGAGAACACTTGGACGCAGGAAAGGGAACATCACACACTGGGGCCTGTCGTGGGGTCGGGGGGAGGGGGGAGGGATAGCATTAGGAGATATACCTAGTGTAAATGATGAGTTAATGGGTGCAGCACACCAACATGGCACATGTATACATATGTAACAAACCTGCACGTTGTGCACATGTACCCTAGAACTTAAAGTATAATAAAAAAAATGCCAAAAAAAAAAGAGTGACAGGCATAATCCTTACCCATCTGACTTCCCTGGAGTCTCTTTATAAACACATCTGTACTACAAAACAGAATGACTAGTGCTTCTCAATGTCCAGAGTGCAGGGAGACTCAGAGATGTTCTGCCATGCTTTAGGTCCCAGGGTCATGGCTTCTCTGCAGGAGGTTAAGCACATGGGCTTTGCAGTCAAATTGACCTGGATTCTAGTCCTAACTCCTCCACAAAAGCTGTGTGATCTTAGACACTTCACCGTTCTGTATGTCCATTGTTTTCACTGTAAAATGAAGTTGACAACAGCACTTATCTCATAGAATTGTTGCAAAGATTAAATGAGATATATCACACACTAATCTCAGTGCCTGGCACATACTATCTTCTCAATATGTGTTAGCTGTCAAGATAATTTTCCACTTTCCCTTTCTGGGTCTAAGTCCTTCTATGAGCTTGTCTGTCTCATTTCCCAATTATTTCTCAGTGTTTTCTCATTTCATTATCTCTGTAGCTCTTTCCTTCTCCTTTCTCTGTTTCTGCATCTCTCTGCATGTGTCTCCATTTTTGTCTGGCTTTTTCTCCCTCCTCCCTCATTCCCATTCAGGTTTACAGTGGAGAAACACAGCAATTTGCCTAATTTTCCCTCTCCCAGGTCAAGAGAAAGCCCTTCCCAGGCTCTCAGTCACAGTTCCTTAGACGTGGGTCCCCCAGATCCCCTTGTGTTCTGAAATGCCTGTGATGGGAAGGGGAGGGGATGGTGATGTGGTCTCCTGCCAGGAAAAGTTGCTGAAGGTTGGGGCTGGTGAAGGGGGTAGTGAGAGAGGGGCCTGCTGCCCTGCCTCAGGAATCACGTCCACTTCATGACTGGCTTTAGCAGCTGAGTCTAAAAGCTTTGGAAGGAAACGCTGGGTCCACCACTGGCTCCATTCCTGCCTCCCTTTCTGGCCTGCCCCAGGATTCCTTGGCAGAACTTGAAATTTGGTATAGTCAGGGCCAAACTCTTCTCTCGGATGCTTACTGTCCCAAATGGAAAGCAAGACCTATGTGCATAATCCTAACCCACCATGGACAGACCCCTCTGGCTCCACAGCACCCAAATGACCCCTCTGGTGAGGGGGGCAAGTCACCAACAATAACCCACAACACTTGCCCTGCACTGATGCTGCTTCAAAGGCCTTTCCTGTGCCAACCCACTGACATCCTTGCAGCTGCACCAAGGAACAGACTCCTCTTTCCCCATTTTACAAATGTCATGGCACATGGGGGCTAAGTGATATGTTCAAGGTCACACAGTTATAAATGGCAAAGACATGTTCCAATCTAAGCAATAACAACAGCAATAATAACAGCAACAGCAAAATAATATTAAGATAATTTTAATGATAAAAACACAATGTAGCATTTATTATATGCCAGGCACATGCAAGGGCTTTGCATCTATTAGCTCATTAAATCTGACACCTACCCTGTGAGATAACTACTATCATTGTCCCCATTTTACAGGTGGAAGGGAAGGTCAAGGGAAATTCAGTCATTTGCCCAAGGCCTCAATACCATAAGAGTGTGGATTCAGGGATGTGCATGCTGCAGTGGCCAAGGCCCACAATCTTGTGGGACAGCTGACCACCCAACCCCCAGCCAGATTCCTACGAGCCCCAGGAGTAAACACTCCCATGAAGAATCAGCTCAAGCTCACCTCCAGGCTGTGACAAAGGGTCACCAAGGACTGGCCACCACACGAATGCTTCTCCTTGGTCTTACAAAACATGAAAGGTGCTATTATCAGAAGCCAAGCCTGCTTGCAAACTACAGAGGTGACACGAGGTAAATTCATTTCCTTCCTGTCAAGAGAAACTCAACAAGGGTATAATCAGAAGCTAATGTGTGTACTGTGATTGGGCCCATCACGGGGTGGCACATAATTGAACAAGTTCTCCATGCCTGGAGGAGCAGAGCCGAGCCCCATCACTGGGAAGTGTCACTCATCTGGCCAGCACACATTGGTTTTTAATAACATTATGGAAATGATGCTGCAGGGCTGTGGAAAGGACAGAAGCTTGAGGGGCAGGGCCTCATCAGGTCTCCAAGAGCTTTGACCTTGAGAAAGAACCTTCTGGCCCCATCCAGAATAGCCACTTTCCTCAGGGATCTCTCCTGTAGGCTTTGTGGATTTATGTCTCCTGGGCTTAAGGAACACGGCTTGGTGTGGCTGAACCTTCTTGCTGAATGGATCCCAGGGGACCCCAGGTGAGCATTGAGGCCGGGTTCTCAAGAGACTGAAGGGGGTCGGGGGGTTACCAGAGAGAGGACAGGCCCTTTGCTTCCCCAGTAACTGTTGACAATGGTAATACCTCCATGGCCCCTACTATGAATCAGATGATTTTCTGAGGACTTTATGTATATTAACTCATTTAAACTGAAAAACAATCCATGTGATAGGTATTGCCATTGTCCTGATTGTATAGATAAAGAAATTGAGGCACAGAGAGGTGAATTTATCTAAGATCACACAGGTGGGAAGTTGTGTTTGAGCCTGGGCAGTCCATCATCCTAACCATACTCCCTACTGCCTCAATGAGCTGACACAGCCCAGCCCTGATAAAGGGGGTGGCAGAGGGGAGGGGGATGAGGTGCCTTCCTGGCTATTGGCATTCATTTCATTCACATTTTTATCAGGCACCCCTTTCGACCAGATACTGCTGTAGGCACTGAGGATACAGTGGAGTATAAATAGATAAGAGTTATATTCTAGCGAGGAGACCCAAATCCCATATAAATGTACAAATAAGACAATTTCAGAGAATGCCAAATACAATCAAGAAAATAAAACCAAGAGGTCATAGTGTCCATGGCAGGAAAAGGTAAGGAAGTTATTTTAGAGAAGAGGAAAAGGTAACTTTATGAACCAGAGACAACTGTTTAGGAGAAGGCCTAGCCAAGACTGAATAATTCATGTGTTAAGAGGTTTTCAATCACCTACCAAATACAGGAAGGAACCAGTCATTGAGGCTATTGAGAAGCCAAGAAGTTAGAGACCTATGAAGACAAAGACAGCCTGGGCTCTGCTCCACCTGCCCACTCATGGGCCTAGGCATCAGAAGCTCTGCCATCTTGCACTGCAACCCTGGAAGCCACAGTCTCTTCAGTGCCATCAGGGAAGACAGCAACTGCACCACCACACACAGGCATCCCCTGCCTCAGCCCAGAAGTGATGCACATCTCTTAGTGCCTCATGTCCTGCCTAACAGTGGATGCTGGAAATTTACAGGAGCAACTGGAATATTCATAAGCCTAACTGCCTCGGCCACCAGCCCACAAGGGACACTAATGGAGACAGCAGAGTTGCGTGAGGGCTCACGAGCTAAGAGGTGGAACCCAGCCAGGCTGAGTAGAAAGTAAGCCAATGACAAGCAGGGAGTTCATAGGTTTTTCCAAATGAATGGCCCTTAATTTCAATTCATTGAGAGGTGAGGGATCAGGTGAAGGAAGCAAGGTGAAAAGGAGGATTAATCCATCCATCAAGGACCTTGGGTACTGAAAACATGAAAAGATGAATTCATTTGTGAGACATACTGATTCACTACCATGAGAAATAATTATCTTGAAGCTTATTTGGTCCCAGAATCAATCTTTATTTAACCGTACTTATTTTTGGTGGCTCATCCTGCTTGCCTCTCTTGGAAACTCAAGAAATGCTTTCTCTATTTTTTTTTTTTTTGGGTAAATTCCAAAGACTTGCATATTTCATGTTTTTCAACAGGATGATCTTTGTGTAGACTGACTGTCTTCCCTCTTCATCGGTCCTCTCTATCATTGGACCTCACCCGTAGTAATCACTCACTCCACATTCATCTTCTCTTGTTTCCTGCATAGCACTCATCACTACCTTAAAGTATTATTTATTGATTTATTATTTTTTTATAATCTGACTCTTCTACTGTAATATAAGGTGGGTAAAGACAGAGACCTTGCCTGTCTCCGTTGGCCACATCCCCAACACCACACCAATCAAGCAACAGACTAAGGACACAGCTAAATAAATGAACAAAAAGATACTAATAACAATCACGTGTTAGTCTTCATAACAATCTCCATTTATTCTTTTTGATTATTCGCATGTTACACATGAAGAAATGGAGGCACAGAGAATAATTAAGTAACTTGCTCAAGGTTATACAGATATTGTAAAACAGCCAGGATTTGAAACCAGAGAGTTTGGCTAGAGGTTCCATGCTTTGTTGGTATAAATATTTAAGAAATATTTGTTGATTGAATGAATAATAAATAAATGAATGGCTTCCTTGGGTTTCCTGCCTTCTTTCCCAGGGTTATTTGCCTTCAACTTTCACTGGACCCTCTATGTGTCAGGCATGGTCTTAAATTCTCTTCACACATTATTCAGTTGAGGGTAGTCCCATCTACCATCTCTCCATAGAATCGGTCCCAAGCCTGGTACTTAGAACTGCCCTGCATTGTCAGGCTCCCCCTTTGCCAGGTGGTGCCTCCCTAATCTGAAATCATGGACTGAGTACCTTCAAAAGAAAAATTAAACCAAAGATCAGGAGGAGATGCTTCTGACTTAGTGAGTCTAGAAGACCCTGGCCTCCCTTGCCCACTCTGCCCAGAAACTGAATCCCAGAGAGATGAAGTTACGGGTTTCATACCTGTGTCTGCCCATCAACCCAAGGGACAAATGCCAACATAGAATGGCAGAGAGGGAAGGAAGAAAGTGTTTTTCCTAATTAATTGGCTCTAAAAGTGGAGAGGAACCAAGCTGGGTTATTATAGAAGCATCAGCATCCGACACAGGTCTTCAACTGCCATGCAAATACCCCCTACTCTGCACCATGCAGTTCCCATGGTTTACTCTGTTGTGATGTAACTGTGCATGTTTCTACCTGAACCCATTGAACACGGCTTTGTGCTTGAACCTTGAACAATGCCTGGGACACAGTTGGTGCTCAATAAATAATGATGGGATAAATGAATGAGGAATCCCCATTCTCCTACCTACCTTGGCCTTGTCATCATCTCTCACTTTTGCGACTGCCAGATAACACCTAGCTCTATCCCCTTGAGCCATCCAAGTCTCAGACACATTCATGTACTGACTGACCTTGAATACATACTCCCTTCCTGAAAGAGATGCTTCCCAGGACCATGCATCATGGAAAATAGGAATATCATGGTAAACGTTGCTTTAATTGAACAGTGGAATCTATACTAGTCTTCATGACGAACCTTGAAACACAAGAGTGCTGCAGTAACCATCCTTCCTGAATTGTGGAACTTCACAGACTCAGGTTAGCCCCAAGTGATGCTTTGCTGAGCAATTTAAAACCCAGTCATGCAAAGCCAAGTGCTTTCATGTTTGAGAAACAAAAACATTTCAACTGCTCAGCACATCTAAATCAGTACTCCCTAAACAACCCACCTTGGTTCTTCCCCTTGATTCTGAAAGCCAATTTAGTAAGAAAAGCATATTAATAATCTTGCCCTCTCACTGGCCTTCCCTCCCTCCCTCCTATTCCAGCATCTTGCAGCTGGTACCTTGGGTCATTTGTTTTGTTTTTGTCCCTTAGGCTGAAGTGCGTCCACAGTTTTGAAACTGCTAACTAGAGTTTATATGGAAAATTCAGATTAGAAACAAATTCAAATGCACTCTCTCATTTTCCTGTAATACACTGGGTTTCTTCCCCCAATCAGCTAGAAGACTTGCTGGGTACCTCCTCATTGTGTCCTGTTGGAAAGTGTCTCTTCTGGTCACCTTGACTGTTAAATAAGTAAACAGACTCATTGGGGTTGCTGTGTCCTGTGACATTGGCACAGACTCTGACCCCAGCCAAGCACGCACATATCAATGGGCCACCATCTGTGGCAGAATTACCAGACCCAAGACTGAATTTGATGCATCTGTCCTGGTGAAATGGCATTATACTTCTGCCATATTCTTCTGGTTCAAGAACATTGTCCTCAAGCCCAAGGGACAGCCCTGTCCAGCATAAACATGATTAAAATGCCCATTGCCCGACTGCCCTGCTGACCAAGAAACATGGCCAAGCACAGAGTGTGCAAGCAGCCTGCATGTGGGTCTAAAGAAGAGGAAGGGGGAAAGTGTTTCCAGAAAGTAAGGTTGCCAAGATTTGAATCTCCATGTCACAATCTGGCTTTATGACCTTGGGTGAGTCCCTTAATCCCACAGAGCCTCAGTTTCCCCATCTGTAAAATGAAGAGTACCAATATCCTGATGTGTTGTGAGGATTACATGAGATCATTTTCGTAAAGCACCCTAGCAGAGAGCCTGATACAGTGTCATTGGGAGCTAAGATTTACTAGCACTCATCATATACCAGGCCTTGTGCATGAACCCCACCTACATTATGTCATTAAGCATCACTGCATGCATAAGAAATGAGTGTTACCATCCGTATGTTACAACAGAGAAGACTGATGGTCAGAAAAGTTAAGTAACCTGCACATAGGCAAGGAGGTAGAGATGAGTGAACTTAGGATTGGAACTCAGGACTCTCTTAACCACATGAAGAGAATCCAAGTGGAAGGTGCCTCCTACCAACGCTGAGATGAGGTTCGTGTCTGTGGGCCCCTGTCTGAGGCTGGTTGACAAGCAGCTTTAGAGAGATGCTTGGTGATGGCAGGCTTGCAGCCAGAGGCCAGGGTTTGACTCCTGTATGTGCTGTGTGACCCGGGGCCTCTTTACTGCTCGGGTGTGCTTCACCTCCTTCCTCCATAAGACAAAGACAACTGCATCTTCCCTGTAAGACTATTGGGAATAAAACAATAGGGCTTTGTGACCTTTGACCTAAGGTAGGATTCTTATACTACCCCATACTCTATGACATGATAAGAAGACAGTACCAACACTCAGCACAGTGTTAAAAGATTTCAGCAAATAATAATGGATACTAACATAATAATAGCTACCATATATAGAATACATTATATTTCAGAAACTGTACTAAAACCTTAATTAAAGCACTTAATCCTCAATGCAACCCTATGAAGTAGATGCTTTTTATTATCCCCTTTTACAGATGAGGAAACTGAGGCATGTAATGATTAGGTGATTTGCTCAAGGTCACAAAACTAAATGCTGAAAACTTGCGATTCACATGGTTGCATCAAACCTTTATTGAAAGGATTGGTCAATCCAAGTGGACAACACATCTGGACTGTGCCCCACAGAAACAAGCATTTTAGTTTCACTAGAATCACTGGGATAAACAGAGGCAAGCTAACCCCTTTACTACAGGACATCTATGGTCTTTAACATGTAAATACGAGGAAACCATCAAGAGGGAGATAGAGTATGCAGCCTTTCCTGAGCTTTGAGGGGCAACAGTGTGCTCTGACATACGATTCGAGATGTACCAAGTCTGAGTCATTTACTCTAAATAGAACAGCCTTCCATTGGCTGTTGGAAACACAAAGTAAAACGCAAAGAAGAGAGAAAGCAAAAGTGAAGAGGCCATTGTCCTCCATCCTTTATCTTTTGTTCTCTGATTCAGATCAGGAGAGGTGTGTATGCCTGCAGACCTGGACACCCGCAAGCCACATGCTGAATGAAGGCCCACAGAAGTCCCAAAAAAAGATGGAACCAGGGAAAGGAGGTCAGCCTGGAACAGTCCTGGGAAGCTGAGACCCAGCCCAGAACCTGCTGGAATCAATAGTCTTTAACACAACTGTGACATTCACTTGGGCTGCTGGGATCCGTCTTGAAAGAAGAAGCTTTGTATATTTCTGCTCTTATTCCCCACAGGATCCAGAAATATATTTCTGTAATTCTTTTAGCTGATAAGTATGAAAAACAGAATTTTAAATATTCCAGTAGGGACCTGACAGAACAGGGCCATCTTCATTAGCTGCTGAATTTCCCAATGACTCCTAGAAATTGACACAATTAGACAAAATTAAGTGCTTCTGTCCTGAGGATAGGCCACCACTGTTCTTCAGGGCATATCTTTGCAAAGGAAGGTGCTGGAATTCCTCAAAAAGCCACATCCCTCTCCCTCTCACACTTTTTCTCTGAGCAAATCTAAAATCTAGTGCCAAATTCCTTGGAGCTAATTCTAAAACCAGGAAAGCTTTTTGTAAGATTATAAAGATTGTATTGGACTTTGAAGATGAGTCCCTTTGCTCAGCAACTTACTTTCTTAATGCAATTCCTGAATTCTCCTTGCTATGCTCTGAATGTTTATGCCTGCCCACCCCCAATTCATACGTTGAAACCTCATTACCAATGTAATTATATTAAGAGATGGAGCCTTTGGGAGGTGATAACGTCATGGAGACAGAGCTCTCATGAATGAGATTCATGCTCTTATAAAAGAGCCTCCAGAGAGCTGCCTTGCCCCTTCCAGCATGTGAGGACACAGCAAGAAAGTGCCATCTATGAACCAGACAGCAGGCCCTCACCAGACACCAAATCTGCTGGTGTCTTGACCTTGAACTTTCCAGCCTCCAGAACTGTGAGAAATAAATGTGCTTATCAGCCCCCCAAGTTTATGGTATCTTGTTACAGCAGGCCAAACAGACTAAGACATTCCTCCATCCTCCCATTGACTGGGCAAAAGGATAATATTACTTCCATTTCTATGGTGATTATGGAAACTCAGACCCAGCAAGTGGCTCCCAACCCACTGGGTGAGTAAGCAGGGAAACTGAGGTTAGGAAATGAACTCAGTTCCTTTTCTCCCCATCATCTTTTCTCCCCTATAAGAAACTTATCAGCAGTTCTTTTGCATCTAGAGTCAATCAGAAAATCATTAGCCAAGGTCAGACAAGAAACCACAGCTTTGGTTCCTTTGATTTCAAGCTTAGAATAAGAGCAATGGAACTTTAAAGAGCATGGATGGCAGTAACTGTCTCTGAGAAGCCAGCCACTCAAACTTTCCAGGCCCAGAATCAACATTTATTTGGAAAAACTTGTTGTTGTCCATTTTTTTAAAGAGCTCTAAACTTCCAGTGAGTCTTATGTAGATCTATTTATATGCCCATTTCTTCTTTTTTTTTTTTTTTTTTTTTGAGACAGAGTCTCACTCTGTCACCCAGCCTGGAGTATAGTGGTGCGATCTTGGCTTAGCTCACCACAACCTCTGCCTCCCAGGCTCAAGCGATTCTCCTGCTTCAGCCTCCCGAGTAGCTGGGACTACAGGCGCCTGCCACCACACCCAGCTAATTTTTGTATTTTTAATAGAGATGGGGTTTCACCATGTTGGCCAGGCCAGTCACAAACCCCTCACCTCAGGTGATCCACCAGCCACGGCCTCCCAAAGTGCTGGGATTATAAGCATGATCCACTGTGCCCAGCCTATATGCCCATTTCATAGGCAAGAATACTGATGCATAGGGCACACCACACTTTACAGGCACAAGAATGGGTAACTATTTCTTGTGAAAGAATCAAATGCAACTGCTGACACTTACAGTTTTATCTCTGGTGACAGCATGAGTGGCTGAGTGAGCAGGATGAATCTTGAGCCTGGGGTGTAGACCAGAGCAGGGGCTTCCAGGTGCTTACACCTCTGGAAAGCAAGAGGAACTGGAACAGTTGGAGTTCAGAATAGGCTAAAAAATCTCCTGCCGGTCTTCACAGCAGAATCTCTGAGTGGAACACACAGCTATTTTGAAGTTGGCCTACATGGATGCCAGGGCTCAAAAATTCTAATGTGGCCAAAGAAACCTTCAGAGAACTACAGCAAATTCAACTGATAAATTTGTTCAACTCTAGAAAAGACACTGCCAAAATTCCAGTCCCTACCTATCAGGGACCTTGGATAAGTCCCTTCCCCTGCATGCATATCATCACAGACCATCCTCATATGGGGGTGGGGAGGGTGTCTCTCTCCCCTCTTCAGCTGCCTTCCTACCTCCAGGGGCGCACCAAGTCACTGTGATGATCTCACAATCATGCCTGGTGATTATGAGGACTTAGTGGGATGATGCTCCGGGCAACCACAGGGATTGCTCACCGGTGACTCAGTGGTTGACTCAAAGGCTAGGGGGTGGTTTGGGGGTGGAGGCAGAGGTCCAGTGAGCTGGGCTCCACCCTTTCTCTCCCTGCAGTCCCAACTCCATTTTTATCTGTGCTGTATGTTGGAGTCTAGCCAAGATGTCATTTGAACAAAGATTCTGAAAGATCAAAGAAAAAAGTTTGAAAACCACCAGGACAATGCTTTCAGGGGACTTTATCCAAAAGACTGCAACAATGTAAAGAGATACGATTGCTTTTATTACTGTGATATGTTTAAAGTATTATAAATTTTTTAAGAGCTTTGTAAGT
Source organism: Gorilla gorilla gorilla (assembly GCF_029281585.2). Lineage (NCBI taxonomy): Eukaryota > Metazoa > Chordata > Mammalia > Primates > Hominidae > Gorilla > Gorilla gorilla. Next base: position 38,395,203 of record NC_073232.2, on the reverse strand, counting down.
GACAGAAGTGAAGACATGCTCATTTTAATGTTATCAGTCAACTCTGAGAAGACTAAAGGTCAAGGGACAATGAAAATGTGACCCTTACCAACGACAGAAACTCCCAGGAAGCCACAATTAACTCAAGACTACCAGGATATTTGGGGAAGTTTATCCTTCTGGAAACCAGAATTTCTGATTTGTGGAAAATTCTATAGATATTCTCTGCCAGACTCCAGCCTATTTGGTAAGCTGGCCACAGATGATTTAGAACACAATGACCCTGATACTCACTAGAGCTCTGTGTGTGGCTGGATAAGCCCATTTCAGCAGCATGTCAGCCCTTCCCTGAACTAGGCTCTGTCACTCAGATCTCAGATCTTAGGGCAGCTGTAGTCTGCCCCTTGCTTTCTTATTACCCCAGATAACCAATGTTATCCTCTGTTTTTCCTTCCTCCCAGGGGGAAAAGAATTCAGAACCCTAGTCTGAGTATATGAATTAGACTCTGCAAATTGTTTATACGAGTCATTCTCGAAACTAGGTCTGGAGGGTCCCCAAGAGATCCACGGATTTCTTGCAATATTCATGTAACAATGTTCATCTCTTTATATCTATTACCATTGAGTAACCCATTGATATTTAACAACAAAACAACAGCAAACACCATCCTGATAGCTTTAAAGCAACCCTGTTCTTCTAATTGTTTCTAGTGCATGCTTTTTAAGCTAAACTAGTAGACCGGATTGTCCTCAAGTAGGCTGGCTCACCAAAGGTGTCCACAACAAGAACATTTCAAGTTCAGATTGGACAGGAATATTTATGAGGGTTTGACCAGTGCTAGACTTGTCAGAAAATGTGCCTGAATAGTCTCCCTGAACTTCTCTCTTAAACACAAACAAGATCCTATGCTGGCTTTCTGGCCACACCTGTGCCGGCCACACCTGTGCCAGCCACAAATGGGCTAAAACACGTGAAATGTGCTGTCCACGTGCAGGGTTCAAATCAGATAACAAAATACGCATTGACGGTTCTCTATAGAATGAAAAATATCCTACTTTCATTGCATGCTGGTGTTGGGTCAGAAAACAACAGTTTCTTATTTCTCCTGGTTAGTGGTCCTTTGGAAATCACAGAGGAAATACATGCAGAGAGTTAAGAGGACTACTTCACATCTGTTGTCCCATGATGCTACTTAACTGAACACTACACTCATGTGCCCATTCCCGTTCCCTTTCCCCTTTATGGTAAATGTTGTCCCATATGACTTTGTGATTGATGGAAATGTCCTCTATCTGTGCTGCCCAGTATGGTAGCCACTAACCACACATGGCTATTGAGTACTCAAAATGTGGCTAATGCAAAGAGAAACTGAACCTGTAATTTCATTTAAATTTAAACAACCACTCGTGTCTAGTGGCTATCATATAAAACAGTGAACTAAGTCTAAAATTTAGGATCTTGCAGTACGGGGTGTGTGTGTGTGTGTGTGTGTGTGTGTGTGTTTGTGTGTTTGTGTTAACAAAACAAACACTGCTCCTTCTGTAGTGAGCACTGGCCTATGGCCAGGGTCTAAGGAATATGCAAAAGGAAGTGACTGGAAGTTTTAAGCTTTTAAGGCTTTATCAAAAGAAATTTCTTACCACTCCCTCTGGGCAGTACTGTAGAACATCTACTAGGGAGAGGATGATATGAAGATAGAGAAGCAACAAAAGTACAGACACATTAGAGGCAAAATATAGATGCCACCTTGTAAACTGGTTGATAATTCAGAAAGTGACAGCTCTCCCCGACTTAGTTGGAAAGGCAAAGGCCAAATGGGAAACATCAGTCTCTTCACGTCCATGGAAGACAATCCCCTGAATGCAAAATTAGAACTTGGTGACTATTTCCTGATCCAGCCCCTTGTATTTTTCATGAAGCTTAAAGGAGATTAATGGGACAATCAGGATATTACAGATGAGAAGCACAGGCATTTCAAATGAGGCTGTGACAAATGGCTGGGAGGCCTTTAGAATGGGGGAAGAGAGGATGTGGAACAAGCCCTGGACTGGGAAGCTCCTCACTATGATTCACACCCTGGTCCTGCTAATGACCACCTGGCCAGGAGACCCTGGAAAGGCATCCAACCCTTCCCTGAGAGCCACTGGACAGAGGAATAGGAGCCCCATCACTGAGTGGTTGTAGGGCTCAAGAAGGATCGTATTGGCAGCAAGAACTCCAGAAACTATAAAGCTCTATTTAGATGAATCACATTATTATTAAACAGTTCAATCAACATAATACTTATTAATAATAGCTAAGATTTCTTCAGTGTCTGCTATTGCCAGACAATATATATGCAAAATCTCTAGGGCTTACAGCAACCCTATAAGATATGTCTATCTATCCACATCATTCGTGCTTACTATATGCTGCTACAAGTGTTTTCCATATATATGAAGGTATATATAATATATACATATATAATGCATAAAACTTGTAAATGAGTTAAATGAGGATTAATCCTTACAACAACCTATAATGTGGACATTACTCGTATCAATATTTTACAAATGAAACAATTGAGGCCAAAGAGGTAAAGTGACAGCCACCATCATCCCAACTAAGTTGGAAGGCCAAATGACAAAAGGAAACATAAGAACGCAATTACCTGAATGACAGATTAGAACTCAGGGATTATTTCTTGATCCAGGCTTAGTCAATGGAAGAGCTGGGACATGAACGCAGGCACAGTTGGTGAACAGTAGAGCCAGGATTCAGACTCAGGCAGCCTGGCTACAGGGCCTGTTTTCTTCAACCCCATGGCATCCTGCCTCTTTTTTTTGGGGGGGGGGGGATGGAGTCTCGTTCTGTCACCCAGGCTGGAGTGCAGTGGTGCAATCTCGGCTAACTGCAACCTCCGCCTCCTGGGTTCAAGCGGTTCTCCTGCCTCAGCCTCCCAAGTAGCTGGGACTACAGATGCGTGCCACCACACCCAGCTAATTTTTGTATTTTTAGTAGAGACAGGGTTTCACCATGTTGGCCATGATGGCACAATGGTCTCGATCTCTTGACCTCGTGATCTGCCTGCCTCAGCATCCCAAAGTGCTGAAAGTGACAGGGTAAGGATTTGAAAGTCAGGCCTGCCTGCCTGTCTCCAACCACACAGTCTTTTCTCCAGCCATCCTGCGTCCGTTACAATTCACACACTGTTTGTCACCACTGGCTAATGGCTTTGGATATTTCTTCCTCTTATCAGTGTGAGACATCTGGGGAGGCTCCCCTTTTTTTCACCATTTGAGGACTGAAAGTAAATTTAGCTTCCTCAGCAGAAAGAAAAGAAGCTGTTTTAGAGGTTGGGAAGAACTTTAGAAAATGCGGCATCAAGTCTGTTGCCCCCTTTGAAGAAAGCAGCTCTGGAAAAGGCCTAGGACATTAGTTGCTACAAAGTTCTAGATCATTCTGTGTGGTAAGTATGCCATCATGCCCATAGCACTCTTCTCTGTCCACAAAATTCGTCATATACTAATAAAGAAAGGGTGTCTTTGGACAAAGTCAAAGCAAGTTTGTCCAGAGTACTAACTAAGAAGAGACTACAGAGGGAAGCAAAAGGTAGTTCAGTGGCTGAATTATCCAAGGAAATGCCTAGAATTTGAGTTGTCATATCAAAGATTATGTCTTGGAGCTATATAGAACCTTTACTGCCCAAAAAAGAGAGACTGTGCAAACTTCAGTGCTCTGGTAAACATTTCTTTGATGCCTTACCAAAACATACGTCTTCTGAGCATTTGATATGGTTTGGCTCTGTGTCCCCACCCAAATCTCATCTTGAATTGTATTCCCATAATTCCCATGTATTGTGGGAGGGATCCCGTGGGAGATAATTTGAATCACGGGGTGGTTTCCCCCATACTGTTCTCGTGGTAGCGAATAAATCTCATGAGATCTGATGGTTTTATCAGGGGTTTCCACCTTTGCATCCTCCTCATTTTTATCTTGCTGCTGTCAGGTAAAGAAGTGCCTTTCACCTCCCACTGTGATTCTGAGGCCTCCCCAGCCATGTGGAACTGTAAGTCCAATTAAACCTCTTTTTCTTCGCAGTCTCAGGTATGTCTTTATCAGCAGTGTGAAAACGGACTAATACAGCATCCACTGTCCACTTCCTCCTTCCATCAGTCTGCAAAATTCCATTTGGGGATCCATGTGGCTTCAGGGAAATCAACTTTATCAATGTTCTCTGTCCCGTGGCAGCAGTGATGGGTTTAGGGATGGGCATGTGACCTAAGCCAGTCCAATCAGAGTGACTCTCAGGTCTTGCTGAGAGTGCCTGGAAACGATGCCATTTCCTTCCTGTTGGGCATGATGAAGGAAGCATCTAGCCCCAGGAGCTCCTTCGGTCATATTAGGGCCTAAAAGGTGCCAGCCTTTGATAAAGACACCAAAGGATATGAAAGATAGCATAAGACAGAACGGAGAGATGGAAAGAAGCCAGATCCTTGGTGATATTGTTGAGCCAACAGATCAAGTTTGGCCTTAAGTCAGCCCTAATTCTGTGCTTTTCAATTAGATAAGACAATACATCCCCTTTATTATTTAAGCCTATTTGTGTTAGGAGTTCTAGTCTTTGCAAATGAAAGCACCTAACTAATACTAATGTAGATCTCTGTGGCCATCCTTCTGGTAAAAGGAGAAGGCAGAGTCAAGGGTGACATTACATTTCCTGAAACTGGCAGCTCCATCTCATAGAAAACTCACGCATTACTCGGTGAAAAAACAGATTCCCTGTACACAATATCCACGTGGGAAACTCCTACTCACTCATCAAGACCCATCTCTAATGTCCCTTCTGTCTCCTAGACTACATTTACGTAAAATTAATCACTTCCTTCTGTTTTATTTCCATAGAGGCATATTACTCATTCTTTTATGTAACTATAAACACAGAGCAATTACATACAGCTCAAGGGCAGAGAATGTCTTATTCATCCCTATATGCATCAAACCCAGCACAAGCACATAGATGCTGGATTCTCCAGGTTGCATGGCCTTTAACAAGTTCTCTACCATTCTGACCCTGTTTTCTCTCCTGTAAAATACGGCTAATTGTATATCTCAGAGGATTGTTGTGAAAAATGTCAATAACGGAAGCTACAGGAATTTCATTAAAATGTGTTTAATTATAGTAAAATTAAATTGATACATAATTTTGTAAATCTTCAATAGTCTTTAGCTCAATATTGATAGCCAAAAATTAAGCCTGGAGGATAGAAATAACTTCTTAACTCTACCGCTGGAAAAGTGTGGGCATAGAACTTGTCTTTGCCTTCTAGATCAGGTCTGTGTTGGTAAATTAGACACCGTGTGGCCTTTCAACATCCAGGAGCAAGATGGCAGGAAGATCATGCCAACAACTGAGGTACCTTGCAGGAAATCAAACAGGAAGAAATCACCCAATGGGATCAGCTGGGCAAACATGGGTCACCCCAGGTCTGGTCCCTCAAATCTACCCAACCAAACCATATCATAGTGGATAGCTATTATCTTTACGTGACTAGCATTCATTGCCCCTTCTGGTATGCCCTATTCCCCACTCTCAATCCATCTGTTTTAAGAATGCCCCCACCTCCACCTTCCATCTCCAGGAGTGATATCCACCCAGGTTTGCTCAGTAAGACTATGAGACCTGTCTTCCTGGCTGTGGTGATTGGTTCAGAAGCAACATGCCAACCAACCTGATCCAATGAGAGTGAGTTCTAGGACTTTTGCTGGAACTACTGTATGTCTATATATAAAAGAGAATCTATCTTTCTATTGAAAGCCAAGGGTAAGCAGCCAATATGATATGCATTTGATTCTGTTACGGAAATCCACATAAAAGAAGGCTGCCCAAGTATAAAACCAACACAGAAGAAAGCAGAGGTAAGAGATGGAAAAAGAAATGGAGAGAACCAGTAACAGCAAGAGACTGAAGAACATCATTTGATTGCCTGGAATCTGCTAAGCCTGAAGAGAAGCCTAACCCTAAGCTTTTCAGTTACCCAAGCCATCAAATTCCCATCCCCATTTTTTTGGTTCTTAAGCAGCTTGAACCATAGTTGTCTCACTTGCATGCAAGAGATCCCTGAAGATACATGCACTTCCTCAGGTGAAGATTGCCATCAGTTAACAGATCCTGGCACCCATGGACCCTGGGACAGTCATTCTGGTAGCATCCTCTGGTAGAGAATAACATAGTCAAATCTGACAGTCAGAGAGGATCTGCCAGCCTCTGCTTAGATATAGCCCACTGAAAGGGAGAGATGATTAATTTAGCCTTGATTTCAAAACCTTGTCTTGTATATTCCATTCAGCACTTTTTATCTTCCTGTATTCCCCTGGTTCCTCTCTAGCTGAATAAAGAACAATTTTTAAAGCAAACATCTTCACTGTGTATCTAGCAAAGCTTTCTGCTTTATTGGAATATGTGATTTATTTAAAAAATTAAATTTCCCATGAGACGCAATAATTTAAATTAAGAGAAAAGCTTGTCTTTTTTAAACTTCAGTTTCTACATACAAATTGATGTTTTATAGATTCCAGAAACTTTCACTGTTATGAAGATGGCTCTCAGTTTTCCTGCTGGATTCAGATTCTCTTCATGACTTAAAACAACATGAGGAGGATGAGTCACAACTGTAAGCTGGTGAAATGCAGAAAGAACCACCTAGGAATTCAAATGTCAGCTTAAGAAAGACAGAATGGCTTAAAAATCAAAGATGAGATGAAGTGGACTGGGGGTCTCGGGAACACCAAGTCACAAAATCAGCTTACAGTCAGAGGGAACTTGCAAATGATCTGATTCAAGATACAAAGAAAGGTTTTAGTTCTTGAGGACTTTTTCCAGATAAATATTTGAGCCAAAGCACAATATAAGAAAAAGATGCAAGTGGAACAGCTCCTTCAAGCAGTGGGGGATGTTAAGGAAAAGCAGGGAAAATCAGCTGAGAATCCTCTGTCCCACCCCCAAGACTCCTGCAACCTAGCTGAGAGCCACAGAACTGGTCCTCTCTCTCCGGCTGTTCTCCAACATCCCAGAGCCTTAGGTGGGGCTACACTAAGAGGAAGTCCTCCAAGGAAACTCTCAGGATTAGACCAGTCTTTTTCTGCTAGTGGTCTTTGATAAGCCTACATGGTAAAGAGTGGGATTCACTGACTTATCTGTAGTAGATATTATTAAATATGTCTCAAAGCATCTCCCCCACCTTCTCACACCCACCCATTAGAACAGGATGTTATCTACAGGCTGATACCTCCCCACTCCCTCCACCTCCCTTCTAATACATGGCACCAAGACACTGCCTAGGACCTAACAAGTGATTGGCCCCTCCTTCTCCAAGACATTCCCTTCTTCCTTTTTCTCTTTTAAGCCCAGAGGGCCTGACCCTCTAATGCCTGTCCCAGACCACTCTCTCCCTCCAGGAGCCTGCCAAGTTGAACACAAAGTCCTACCACTCCTGCCCTCAACACAGACTTCTCCAAAACAAGTCCACAAACACCATTCAGGATGATTCCTGCTAAGACCCACAGGGTTGGAGTGATAAAATTTCCAGTAACATCTACCATGATATTACTTACAATCCTAAAAGAGGAAATGTTCTGTATTACATAAAACATGTCCAAGGTCCTCCTACAAGTACGAGTGAATCCGTGCCTGGTTCTTCTTTGTCTTTGGATCCTGCCACCTCATCCCTGTCGTCATCTGTCTAAGTTTTGCTTTAGAAGCCACCCTCGGTCAAACCTTCACTCTCTTACACAATGAGCTGGGCATCCTCAGTTTTCCCTTCATGCTAAAAGTAAGCCCCATGTTTTGTGCATGTGCCCACACCATTTCCTCAAGTTCTTGCTCCTAAAGGTAACAGGGGCTGGGTAAGGCACTTCCTGCAGAGATCAAAGAGACTCGTTTACATCCAGGAGGAGGAATATTCTTCCTGTTCTACCCCATTTAATCCTGTCCCCTCAACCCAGAGGTGTCCTCACTGTCCAGCAAGTGCTTCAGGCCTGCAGTTCTGCTGTTACCCTATTTTGAATCTCATAGGTGTGGAGGCATGGGTTGGCGGGGAGGGGCAGGAAGGTTTGTCCGCCAGGAAGAAGAAACGAGTGTGTCGGTATGTGTGTGTGAGCGCCGCAATGACAGTGCTGCCACCGCTGCTGCTGCATGTGCTGGGTCTTTGAATGTGGCATCTGTCAGGGCTCAGTGAGGATGACAGATGTCTCTCTGCTTTACGAACAAACAACACAGGCCTGTGGGGTGACAAAAACAGCCTCAGCCCAACCAGAGCGGAGAGGTGCAGTTCTCTGGGAATAATCAGAAGACAGCAGCGTAGGAGTCCAGAGTCTACCACACACCTGCTCCCCTAAAAAAGCATGTTCTCATTATGAAACCTTAGAAGGCAGCTCCCACGCCAGGGACAAGTATAAGGGAGCCTGTGTGGCCTCATTCATTACCAGATGAACCATTCATTCAGGGAAGTCTTGAGGCACGTCCAGGAAATGGCACCCCAAAGACTCAGTTAACCCACAGGGTGAGTGCCCACGGAGATGGGAGCTCTGGGGGTGACACTGTTGAGCCAGTGGATCAAGCTTCACCCTGAGTCAACCCTAATTCTGTGCTTTTCAAATAAATGAGCCAATCAATTTTCCTGTTCATTTCTGTATCCCCAGCACCTAGAACAGTGCCTGGCACACAGTAGGTGCCCAGTGGACATTTTCTGAAAGAACAAACAAATGCCAAGGCAGAAAACGGGGGTGAGAGGAAAAGATGTATAAAAAAAAGAACTAAGCAGAGCAAAGCAATAAGAAGAATATTAATAATATGAACCACAAAGACATGAAAGTCATCTGATTATCTGATTTCAATACACAAGAGTATAAACTCATTATGGATGCTGAATTACGCTAGTGATAGTTTAAATATTCCTTGGAACTGAATATGCACATAAGAAGAGGCCATCCCAGGCTTAAATGAGTGCACATTCTTGTCTTGGAGAAAAGGAAGAAAAATATATAAAGCAATAGGTACAATACGATGCAACAGATGTTCTAGAACAAAGGCCTGGAGCTATGATTCCAGGGCAGCCTGCAAAGATCTCCCAGTGGAGCTGATGATTAGCAGGCCTTGAAGCAAGGATGGAAGCCTGGCAAGAGACAGGTCAGTCATCGCAGGCAGGAATGACAGCTTCCAAGAACTGTGTCTTCTGTGAGCCCAGGGGCCAGAGAGCTGCTGGGTTTCCCAGTCTTTCCAGGCTATGGCCAAACTGATGAAGCCATCGTTGTTTCAGTCTCTGATTCCTTCAGAGAAGAAGAAAGAGTTGAGTCTAGCAGAGTCTCACTCTGCCTGGACGCCTGCTGTACCAGGAGAGCACTCCCTCCGCATGCCACTCTAAACAGAAATACTCCCCGGAGCACCTGGGACGACCGGCATCCTCTGCACTTCCAAGGCCTTCACTCTTCCCAATTTTGCTTACTTCTTATCTTCCCATTCACTTCCCAGATGTGTTTCTCGGGTCTCCAAAGGGAAACTCAGGGGTGAAACTGAGTCAAGCTACTTTAAATCTCCTTTCCTACCTGGCCCTTTCCACAGCACTCAGCCCAGAAGAGGTGCTGTGGGTGAAACGAAGCAGCAGTCGGAATCTCTGCAGGCCACAGGGAGGGAGGGACGGGTAGAATCAAGGAGTGGGGCACTAGCACAGAGGCCTGAGCCTCCTCACTGCCAGGATGAGGGAGCCGCAATGATCTGGGGTACTGGCAGCTCTGGGAGCCTCTGAATAGTGACCCTGGGGCTCTCAGAAGTACTAGGTCAAGGTGCCCTGGTGGACACAGCTGGGCTTAGTCATCAAGACATGGGTACAAACCTCAGCTCAGTCACCATCCAGCTGTTTGAGTCTGAAAGTTACTTAATCTCTCTAAGCACAGATGTTCTCATCTATGAAAGGACTATAATGCTTGTCTTGCGGGGATGTTGTTAGAATTACATGTGATGAGGTCTAAATTGCTCCTAGTACAGAATAGGCAATTGGTAACTCTTAACTACTATTAGTGTAGTATTATCATGATCGTCGTCGTCATCGTCATCATCATTGGGGCAGACAAATCTCAGACCAGGCCTGAGAATTCCCAGCTCTGAATTCAGAGCCTTTTGCTTCAGCAACAGAAATGAGAAGGTAAGGCCTAAAGTAGAACAGGACTAGAGGAGGCCCTGAACAGTGCTGGGCGCCCAAACAGGGACTTCCTCCCAGGAGGCCTCTGTGCCACTGGCCTGGGGTCTCATCATCACCACCAGCAACAGGGTGACTGGCTGCCCCCTGGATTTTCTGCAAGCAAAGAACAGGAGGGCAGAGCAGGAAAGCCCGGGAACTAATGAGATTCAGAGAGCTCGAAAATTAGAGGTGCACGAAAGGAGCTTCCACCTAATTGCTCTGACACCTCCCACTCCCACTGCAGAGTCACTGCAAGGAGGAGGCGAGTGCAGGAGCAAAAGGGGATCCGTAGGTCTGCTGGTCCAGGTCACTGCTCTCTCCAGGAGCACTGGCTCCAGCTGGGAGTGGCCCAGGGCCTTTCTGCGGCCTGGCAGGACAGGGTGGCCACTGCCCGTGGCTGGCCCAGAGGAGTGCACCTTGTGGGTCGAGAGCTGCCCAGGCTGATATGTGCCTTAAAAAGCGGGGATGAAAGCCAGGCAGCGCACAGCAAGCCCAGGCACCTCCTCAGCCGTGCAAATGGGAGCTGGTGATATGGGCTCAGGAACTGCCATTTCTGACCCAGCCCAGGCAAATGTGGCCCAATTCTCTGTTCCCTTGGAGCTGAGCCCATTTGTAGCCATGCCAGGCCTGGGGTCTCCCTCAGTGGCTGCTGGCAGTTGATAGCAGCTGTCCTTAGAACCTCAGCTGCCTCTCCTGCGCTGTGTCCTCCCTAAGGGGCTTTCAGATTGGTTGTCTCACACGAGGCTCCCAGCAGGCTGGAGGAGGGCAGGCTGGCAAGGCAGCCACACTGCCCCTGTATCACAGAGGAGAGGAGGGTGGCCCACTGACAGGCCAGAGGCAAACTGAGACCCTTCCGATCCATTGTCCCTTCCCTGCACCCCCAAGAACAATGACTTAGCCCCAGGACACATCCTTAAGAAGAAGGCATCCCTAAACACCACCAGCCCCCACCCCCTATCCACCCCCCCCCACCCCCCCCCCCACACACACACACGATGCTGGGATAGGCTGTGAGACAATATGGAAACAGCCAGAAAGATTTGCATTCAAATCCAGGTTGTGTCACTTCCTGCCCATATGTCTTTGGGTGCTTTATGTAACCCCTCTGAGCCTCAACTGCTCCATCCATAAAGCGGAGCATGACTGGGAGGGATAAATGGAATGGCAAGAGGAAAACACAGTGCCCAGAGGATAGCAGGCTTTCAATAAATGTGAAATGCTCTCAGCATGGCCCTGCCTGACGTCCTGCGTCAGACCCCACCGTCCAGCTCACAGGACAAGCCACAGCCTTGTAGGACACTAGAATTGCTGCCAGTCTGCCTTCAGTTCCCTTTCTTGTTTAGGAGTCTCCCCTGGACTATCAGCTTATAAGAAGACATGTATCCATCACAAGGGCCTCTGATAAATCTCTTCACGGACCGCTTGTTTATATCAAGAGGCAGAACATTTAGAAAAGACATAGTGCCTGCTGCTGTCTGGGCCAAGCCATCCCACAAGCAGGCTGAAGTGTGAGAGAGGCAGATACATTCCCTTTCAAAATGTCTATGGTCCCCTGGTCCATGATATAATAGGAGAGATGCATAGCTGGCTTAGCTTGCGCCGTCTCCCAATGGGGACAGGCACCTGGGAGAGCCAAGATCGTTAGCCCTCCAGGCAAACCATTCAAGTCCTTGTGCTGTCAAGGTGACTTACAATATTGAGAGTAGTTTGAGATTGTTAAGAATTATTATTTTTTTTTTTTCTGAAAAATACACAGTGAGTTTCTAAACTCCAGTTTACTCCAGCTAACACCACAGCTTTACTGTTCCTCTTCCAATCAATAGTGGAATGAAATGATCCAGTTGGAATTCCAGTTCAGGCCACATAGCTGACATCTTCTGGATTCCCACTCCTGGGGATTCTCAGACTCAAAGGCAAAATGGGCCCTGGTCATGGGAAAGTCCATGGCTTTAGATGGGCAGAATCTGTAGCCACTGAGGCTGCAGAATCTATGAGCCTGTCCCCAGCTCCACAGCAGGGACCAAAGCCAGGAAGAGCCAAGGACACTCAATGCCACTCCTGCCTTATGCCAGCCCTCAGGGTGAGTGCATAAGCTCTTCCCATAAAAACGGCATTTGCACCCTTACTAACCTTTTATTCAATTCAACTTCATCTAGTCCTAGTAAATAGAATTACATTACTTCCTTGCTTAAAACACTTCCATGGTGCCTATGCAAAAATGTAAAATACTTTCTCTGGCACACAAAGCCCACATGCTCTTGCCCTCCTCTCCAGCCTCCTTCATGCCAGGCACTGGCTTGGCCATCCAATTCAGACTCCCTGGCTTCACTTCTCCTTCCTTGACTGTGCGTAGCTCTTTCTTGCTTCGTAGTCAGACATACACTCCTCCTCCTCTTTGTCCAGTTAATTCCTGCTCCCTTTTCTGGTCTCAGCTCAAATGTTGCCTCCTCAAGAAAAACTCCCCTGACTGCTTCCCAGTACAATTTATTCCCACTCCTGCCCCCTTCTCTCCTATAGTTCCCTGTTCTTTTTAAAATGGACTTGTCAATATGCATGATGATATGTTTTTGTGTTTATGGTCCTCGCTCTCTGACCATGTAAACTCTATGAAGCCAGAGAGAATATCTTATTCTCTCGACCAGTTTGCACAATGCCTGACACCTAGCAGATCCTCAACAACCTTTGTTGAATAAATGTGTCCATTTATTCAGTTCTCCAATGTCTGACTTCATTCAATCACTTATAATTAAAATGCCAATTTTTATAATCTCCATGAACCATAAATTAAGAAATCACTGTGCAGCCGGGCGCAGTGGCTCACACCTGTAATCCCAGCCCTTTGGGAGGTCAAGGTGGGCAGACTGCCTGAGATCAGGAGTTCAAGACCAGCCTGGCCAACATAGCAAAACCCTGTCTCTACTAAAAATACAAAAAATTAGCCAGGTATGGTGGTGTGTGCCTGTAGTCTCAGCTACTTGGGAGGCTGAGGCAGGACAATCGCTTGAACCCCAGAGGCAGAGGCTACAGTGAGCCAAGATAGTGCCACTGCACTCCAGCTTGGGTAACAGAGCAAAGCTCCATCTCAAAAAAAAGAAAGAAAAAAGAAAAGAAAAAAAGAGAAAGAAAGCACTGTCTTCCAAGCTGTGACTGGAGGCTTACATTAACTCATTTATATTTGTAGTTAGTAACATCACCATTTTTAAATGAGTGAACCCTGACCCCAAGAAGCTAAGTAACCTTATAAGTCATAGAATCAGTAAGTGGCAAAACCATAATTGAAACCTCTGGCTCATAACTTCTCACTTTTCCTACCAAATGACACAAGTGGCTACAACCTGAGTGGCCAGGCCTGAATGGGTAGCAAGTCTAGAACTGTCTTGGTCCCTAGCCCCACAGCACCTGGGACAAGACCCAGAGTGGCATCCTCCTCCTCCACAGCAGAGGAGACTACTTAGGCAATGAGATGAAATTGGCACGTTTACCTGCCTCTGATTAAACAGAGTTTTTACTGGACAGCAGTTGTTGAAATAATTTGGGCTATAAATAAATAGGAACCGGGCTAGAATCTGAACCTGCTTACAAAGCTAGTCCTTTTCCATTTGAGTCATAACAAATCCAATCCACTTGGGGAAAAATTAGGAAACAAGGGGGAAAAGCTTTCAGTTTCTGTAGCATTTTAATGAAGGATTGATTGAGGTTTTATGCAGCAAGAAGGGCACAGCTGGGGAGTAATTGCCAAGAAAATTGAGGTGCAAGAGCCATTTACATAGAAGAATCAACTAAGGTTCCTCACCAGTGCTCAACTGAAAGCAGTAGCAATTGGACCAAATGACAAGCATCACAATCTCACTCTCTAGCACCCCACCCTAGGAAACAAAGCCACCTTGTCACTGTCTCCTTCAAAAGTACCACAACCCAACCCAAGACAGGCAATGGCAATTCATGTGCATCCTCCACTCCCAAGCCTTCAGCAACCTAGATACTTTGTCTGGGGACCTTCTGAAGAGGAGGCTTTAGTTGACTTCTTCAAGATCACTTGCTACCATAGATGATGGCTAAAGCAGGACTGAATTCCAGATGTTATGATCCTAGAGAGTCTCTCAATCAATGGTAGAACTCTCATGCACAATCTTCTTTGGTTGGGGGCAGAGGAGGGGTAACTTGGAGCAGGTGATAGTGTGGCTCCCAACAGGCTAGCCACTTTACAAGGATTCACCTTCTGTCCCTTCACTATGTATCAGAAGCTACACTTTATGGCCACGTTTTGTTTCCTCTTTTCTTCCTCTTCCTCTTTACTGTACCTCCATCCATCCTTTTATAGTGCCGCTTTCACCTTGGTGTGTGAACTTGCCGCTGACTTCCCAAATGAGTTCTGAGAACCGATTTCCTGTGCTTTGTGCTCTGTGATGGTTCAGGCCACTCATCACACCTCTCATGGGGATCTCTGGCACTTTGGTGGGCCCTACTTAGAAACCATCTTCCTCCTTGATCCTTCGCTAACAAGTTCTATAATCTTAACCTCCCAGGGTCTCAGTTATACTACCTGCAAGATGGGCAGAAGAATTCCAGCCTAGAGCCCCACACAAATGTAGGAAATCCAAAGACAATAATATATAAGGGCTTGGAGAAAAGAATAAAACTCAGACTGCAGTGAGGTGAATAATTCAGTGCATCCTCCTTATGCAGCTGGAGTTAATTCCAAGGAAGCACTTTGCAAATTCTCAGGTACTATGCATGTTTTTTCTTTCTTTCTTTCTTTCTTTCTTTTTCTTTCTTTCTTTCTTTCTTTTTCTTTTTCTTCTCTCTCTCTCTTTCTCTCTTTCTTTCTTTCTTCCTTCCTTCCTTTCTTTCTATTTTTGAGATCGCGTTTCTGTCTTGTCACCCACGCTGGAGTGCAATGGCACGATCTCAGCTCACTGCCACCTCCGCCTCCCGGGTTCAAGTAATTCTCCTGTCTCAGCCCCTGGAGTAGTTGAGATTACAGGTGCCCGCCACCATGCCCAGCTAATTTTTGTATTTTTATTAGAGACAGGGTTTCACCTTGTTGACCAGGCTGGTCTCAAACTCCTGACCTTAGGTGATCCACCCGCCTCAGCCTCCCAAAGTGCTGGGATTACAGGCGTGAGCCACCACGCCTGGCCACATGTGCTTTTTAACATTTTTATTATTTCATTTTTGGAGTCATTATTATTTTTGTTACACCACACAAATTGCAATAACATTAAGAGATTGAGATGATGATGGTATGAGGGTGGTGTTGGTGATGACAGTGATGATGATGGCAATGTTGCTGATGTTCCATAGTGGTAATGGTGAAGATGATGGTGATACTGGGGAGATATGATGGTGGTGGTGATGGAAGTGATGCCTACATTACAAGTCCACTCTACACACACATGTTCTTTACAAATGTGGATGAACCCTATCTCCTGCATGGAGTGGGCAGCACAGATTGTGGAGGAAGCTGTTTTCCTTCCCTGGCATCTTCTGTTCTTGGAAATCAATGAATGTCCTTCATTATTTTCCCCATAGTTCCTAATAGGATACTTTCCTGCTTCTGAAACATTCACTATTTCTATAAAGTCAGTTTGTATTCATTCTGTAAGCTCCTCAGCGACCCTCACTATTTGCCATGATGCTGGTCACTGGGCCTACAAGACATAGATCTTGTCTTTGAAAAGCCTGTGTTCCTAGGGAGAGAAACATCTGAAAAGTGAAAGAACATGAGAGCAAAATAGCATGCATACTGCATTAGAAGGTGCACCCTCATTCCGCATGGGTGTGTCAGGGACTGGCAGGGTCGGGGATGGCTTCCCTGGGAAGGTGCCTTTCAAGCTGGCCAGTGACTAAGGGGTCACTCATCCTCCAGGGAATGGGTGGATAAAGAGCACTCTAGGCCACAAACAAAGCAGAGAATATACACTACTGTAGGGTATGATCTGAGAGATATGGGAGATTTCAGGGGAAAGAGCTTACTTTAAGTTTTTGAAGTGATAAAATATTTGAATTTTATCTTGGAAGAACTATGGATCCGTTAAAGGTCTCTCAGCGTAGGAATGAAATGAGCTGAATCTGCATGTTACAATGTTTCCTCTGTAGAGCCTAACCCCCTCCACTTGTGTTCCCAAGAGCCCCAGCATCACTCAGGAGCTCATAAGAAATGCAGAGTCCCAGGCCCCATTGCTAGACCTCTTGAATAAGAATCTGCACTTTTCAGAAGTTTCATTTTCTAAATTACTATACAGTAAATTTAACTTTTTATTTTTGGTGTAAAGTTCTACGAATGTTAGTATATGTGTCAATTTGTATAGCCACCACCATAATCAAGATACAGAAAAACTCTGCCCCAAAAACTATCTTGCATTATCCTTTATGATCACACCTATCACCCCTACCCATTAATAACCACTAATCTGTCCTCTGTCACTACAGTTTTACCTTTCCAAGGAAGTCACATAAATGAAATTCATATAATATGTAACCTATTAACACTGGCTTTTTTAATTGAGCAAAATGTTGTTGAGATTCACCCAAGTTGTTGCTTTTATCAATAGTTCATTCTTTTTTGCTACTGCATGTATTCATGGTAAGGATGTATCACAGTTGTTTTAGCCATTCACCCACTGAGATTCTTCCTAGTTTTGGGTAATTACGAATAGAGATGCTACAAACATGTATATGAATGTTTTTTCTGCAAACTTAAGTTTTCATTTCCCTAGGGTAAATATCTAGACGTTGAATTTCTGGTAATATGCTAAGTATATGCTTAATTTTATAAGAAAACTTCTAAACTGTTTTCCTGAATAGCTACATCATTTTGCATTCCCATTAGTAATGTCTGAGAGTTCCAGTTGCCCCCCATCCTCACCACTACTTGGTATTGTTAGTATTTTTATTTCAGCCATTATAATAGGTGTGTTCACATCTCATCATTGCTTACACTTGCATTTCCCTAATGGCTAAAGATGCTGATGTTCTTTTTCTGAGCTTATTTGCCATCCAAATATCCTCTTTGATCATGTGTCTATTCAAGTCTTTTGCCCATTTTCCAGTTGGGTAGCTTGTTCTCTTCCTGTTGAATTTTGAGAGTTCTTTATATATCCTGACTATAAAGCCTTCTGTAATATATGTGATTTTTAAGTATTCTCTCCCATTATGTAGCTTATCTTTTCATTCTCATAACAGTATCTTTCACAGAATAATAGTTTTTAATTTTGACGTGTCTAAGTGATCCATTTTTCTTTTGTGAATCATCTTTTTGGGGTCATGTCTAACTTACCTAACTTCGGGTCAGAAAGATTTTCTCCTATGTGTTTTTATCAAAGCTTTATAGTTTTACACTTGTATCTGTGATCCACTTTGAGTCAATTTTTGTATAAGACATGAAGTTTAGGTTGAGCTTTTTGTTTTGTTTTGTTTCATTTCATTTGCCCTTGGATGTCCAATTGTTCCAAAACCATTGTAGAAAAGACTCCTTCTCCACTGAATTGTCTTTGTACCTCTATCAAAGCCATTGACTGTATTTGTTGTAGGTCTATTTTTGGACTCTAGTCTGCTCCATTGATCTATGTGTCTATCCCTTTGCCAATATGACACTGTCTTAATTACTATAGCTTTATAGTAAGTGTTAAAATCAGGTAGGGCGATTGGTGATTTCTTCAAATATACACTTCTTTTTCAAAATTATTTTACCTATTCTAGTTGCTTTGCCTTTCCACATAAATTTTAGAAATTGGTTTGCTTATATCCGCAAACAGTCCTGCTTAGATTTTGGTTGGAGTTATGTTAAATCTTTAGAGAAATCTGGGGGTGAGCTGGCACCATTACTAGGATGAGTCTTCCAGTCCATGAACATGGTATGTCTTGCCATTTCTCTAGGTCCTCAGAATCTGCATCTTAACAAGAATCCCAGGTAATTTCCCTGTACATTAGAGTCTGGGAAGCACAGCTCTAGAGTGGAAATGACAGTGAAGTCACCTGGGAGGATTTACAAAATATGGAAGCCTAGACCTCACTCAGACCAACTGAATAAGAATCTCTGAAGGGGGGCCTAGGTGCTGGAATTTTTTCTAAGTCTTGTAGGTGATTCTAACTGGCAGCCATGTGTGAACCTCTACTCTAAACCCAGTCTGGGCTCTTGTGGCTCTGGCCCTATGCTCATTAAATCAGTCTGATTAAGGCCATCAGTTCATTCCTTTTCAACCCTAGATGCATATTGGAATCCTTTGAGGATAGAGGTTACTTCAATGAGAATTTTCAAGAAACAATTCTAGTTGACAGATTCACCAAACTTCCTCTGAGGCCCCACCTATATTTGAGGATTACCTTTCCCTGCCCAACCCCAGGAGCTAGAACAACATTCCAGAAGTTTTAACTCTCAACTCTAAAAACCTGCTCTCTTTTTGGAAGTCTCTCTGGAAGTTACTGAGGCAGGAGGAGACAGAGGAGAGAGGGAACATGTGTGCACACAAGAGAAATGTCCAATTGAATGAGTCTGATCAGTAAGATCTATGACTCAAAAATACTTGCTTCATGGCAAGGGAACATCTTTTGCTTTCATATCCATCTCACATACCTGCTGAGTCAAGAAAACAGCTCCATATTTAGGAGAAAAACCCTCCTCTAATCTCTAAATGCAATCGAAGGTTTTCTCTGTCTTTTTCTGTGACTCCTTGGAAATGTTAAATGCATGTCTCAGCTACAGCAAGGTGGCGCATGACATATTGCCCCCCAAAATATGAACCAATTGAATGTCGTCTGAAGTCAGCTCTGTTTCTGTTATCTTTTAATGGATTTTAGGTAAAGAAGTGTTGATGTAGATAAAATAGATATAAAACCAAACTCTTCTGCTTTGGATGTGCACCAACCCCAGCAGGCTAAAAATAGATTCAACTGCATCAATAATATTTCTCTTTAAAGTTGCAGGTCCTTTGGGGGTTTGGAAACATTCAGAGAGGATAAAAGGGGAGAAAGATATGAAAACAGCAGAAGCTGCAGTCTAAGCCTCCAGGTGGGGGCCTTGGGGACAGCCATGCTGGGATGCCTGATTTTTACATGTCCAAGTACCTATTTCCTACCAAAAAAAAAAAAGCCCTTCCACATATGATAAGAACACATCTTTTCTTGCAGGGCTGTCAAGTTCATTCTAAACACCCCTACCGCTGCCTGTTTGAGATTGATGCATGTCCAATCTCTAGCTCTTTGTTTGAAATTAAACATCCAAAGACCTTTAGAATAAAAAAATGTCAACATACAAATGAGATGCATTTCAACATGCATCTCAACTGCAGAACCACAGCATGTTGAGATTGGACCAAGCAAACCCTGAAGAAGTTTCCCCTCTTGCTCCTCTGTGGAAGATGACCTATCCAAGTTCACACAACAGGTAACATGGAGCATGTGGAGAGACTCAGCATAGGCCAGTGCAGCAGCGGGGTCTACTGGAAAAGACTTGGCCTTTGAAGTCTCATTCCAATCCCAGCCTTGCATTGACCAACTCTGTGACCTTGACCTTGAAAAAGTAGAGTCACAGTGCCCTCTACTTCATAGGGCTGTTTGGAGAATTACTGAAAATGTGCACAAAATACCTCATACACAGTGGGGCACTCAGCTAACACCAGTCATTCCTTTAATCCAGGTCTCCCAACTTCTAGTCCAGTGCTCTTTGCACAACACCACCATATGAAGACTCTGAGCTATCCAATAAGTGCACTTGAACCACAGGTTAAATCCCCTTCCTCTCTTCAGAAATACAGGCTAGCACTGCCCAGCGTTCTATAAAGACAGCCAGGAAAACAAACCAAATTCATACTACTTACCCAACCCTGAACGAGACACGCTGGCTCCCTTTCCTTTATTTTGTTTCCCTTCTATTTGTCCTGGGTTTGTGGTTCTTGGGCAAGGTGAACTCTGCTCAGGATGATATGTGACCCCTGGCCACAGTTGCATATGGCCCTGCCTCAGTTGCTTCCTGCTCCTTACTTGGTTCTCCAGGTCCACACTCCTTTCCTGTGCCATCTTCCCCTGTGGCACCTGTGTGTAGGAATCTTCAACAGCTGCACTGCCTACAGAGAAGCCACAAGCTAGAGCCCCACAAGTTTCCCCCCAGGCCCCATGCATGGGTCAGCAGTCTTGACCCATGGGCTGATTTTAATATTTTAATTAAATTGACAACATGTAAAAAATCTGGAGATTTCACAACAATGCAGATTTCTGACTTCTTTTGACAAATTACAAACTGGCCAAATGTCCACAGCTGGCCAGAGCTGTGAGGCAGCCGCTCCCTTCATCTAGAAAGACTCTTGCTCCACTGGTCAAAGTCCCCACTGGTCCCCTCATTGCAACCTCCCCATTCCCTATCAGCCTCTGAGTTTTCCACCCCTGTTATGATATGCATTTCCAGTTCTCCAGCTGGACACTCAAGATGTGTCACCACATGGCCCACTGCACCTATTCAATCTCTTCTCCTGGGAACCCTGGAAAATCTCTCTGCTTCTAGGCTCTGCTGGGAGCAATTCCCCTCCTACAATGTCCTCCTTGCTCTTTTATTTACCCAACCCAATCAAGAGTATCTCTCCTTAAAAAATTCTTGCTGACCACCCAAGCCACAAAGAGCTCTCCTTTCCTTAAAGCATGGAGTCAACAGTTATCTTACCCACCTTCACATAGTTGGTTCTTCCTGTTAGCACATCCTGTTTCCCTAGCTAAATTGTAAACTTCTTGAGTTCACATTTGTTTGCCTTCCCCAGAAGGCAGCCACAGACTTTCCAAAGGGAAAGTTCTGAACAAAGATTAATTGTTTGGTCAGGAGCTGTCAACCATATCATCACTCAGTGCAAGACCAGTCTCTCCAGCCTCTTTTGCCTCCACTCCACTTCCCTTGTTCCCCTCTCAAATCCACCCAAACCCCCATCCTCCTGGAATCACTCCAAAAGGACTAGAATTTGTTTCCTGTTTTGCCGACGATTGTTCCCATCTCTGCTACTCCCCAGGGCTAAACACAGAACCTGCCACATAACAAAAGCTCAGCATATGCACATTAAATGGAAAGTGCCTTACTTTTTAGTCCCTATATCTTAACATCTGCAGTTCACCAGGCTGACCATGCCCTTCTCCCTTTTCACCAACAGATCTACGGGTCTTGGAAATCCCAGTTCAGTGTTCCTCTCTCAATCTTTTTCTCTTCCTTTACTCAGCCAAGTCACTCCTCTCTCTAGGCTGCCGCAGTCCTTTGCTCTTGCCTGCCACAGCCATTGCCAAATGTTGGTGCAATTGTTTGCCCACACCTGTTTTTCCCTTGGATGCCAAGGTCTTCCAGATCCAGGATTGTGTGACCTTCTTCCATGCGCTTGCCTGGTTCCCCAAGTCAAAACTGGACATAATTAGTCTGGTGGAGAAGGCAGGTATTATGGCCCTCATTTTTCCAATGAGAAAATGGAAGCAAGGCACCAGGCTCCCTGCATGCAGCAGAGAGATGGAAGAGGAAGAGAGGAGCGGCTTGGGTGAGAAGACTTGGTTCTATTAGCAGGGGTCAAGCAATGGAATGGAAATGTGTCATGTCCTTTCAAGGTCATCTTTGGAGCAATCTTTAACAGCCTGCCCAAGAAATATTTAATTACCTAGAGGAAAGTAAGTACCTTTGTTGACTTGATATTTGCTACCAACTAAATAGCCAGATTATGTGAAATTACACATTAATGTGTAGGATTTTGCCTAGTAGAAATACAAATGTTTTCTGTTCAGGAGAAAAGATAATCTCAAAGTTTATTAATTGACTCCCGTGTAGGACATTAACCAGTTTTGTTTCTAATTTAGCAATCTCATTCCAACACTCTTTCTCCAGTGCCTATGTAAACTCATGCTGCCATCTTGTTGGTTTCCTCATTAATGAGCTAAATGCATTTTTGACATGTCCACATTCTAGATTTGTATGAGTCACAATTTTAACTTTTTGAAAATTATACTTTGCCACCCTGGTGCCACCAACTCTGGGAGTGTGAGCAAGTCCCTCCCTCCCCTCTTCTGGACTCAGTTTCTTCAACAGTAACATGAGGGCATAGGTCTGCATGGGAAATTACAAGTCCCAGGAATATTTGATTTTAAGCCTGAATCTTAAAAAGAATAATTTCCTCATAGGGTTGAACATCTTACGGAGTTATTTTCCAAAATAACAACAATAATGGGATAGTGCTTCATACCTAGGGCTAAGTATTTTAATTCTCACATAATGAGTTGGGGCTATTGTTCCTAGCTCTATTACAGGTGAGGTTAAGAAAGCTGAAACAGTATTTTTTTTAACGAGGAGACACTATGTTTGTCCTTCCACTCATGTTTCCTTCCATTCCTCTTTTCACCTGTCTGGTCATCCATGTTTCCAGTCATCCATCCCACTGATGCAAAAAGAAGGTGGTTTCCATTTTCACTCTGGATCTATCTAATTGACTATTTAATTGATGTGGACTTTAGTAGAGGCAGTGATTGCTTCCAGTTGGTGGGCCCAGGAAGACTGTGAAAAAGGTACCACTTTCAGCTTGACCCTGAAGGTTCAAGCAGAATTATTTAGGGATAGGTTGAAGAAGCATCTTTGCCTGAAGGAACCATGGCAGGGACACCAGGAGACAAAAGAGGGAGACATGCACAGTGACCACTGTGTGGTCATGGCTGTGGGAAGGGTGGATAATGGGAGATGAGGTGAAAAAGATTGATTGGTCTTGGCATATGTCAATGGCTGATTGAGAATCTTAAGTTTCCTTGATCTGAAGCCCTGTCCACAATCACCCAGACTTTGAGTACTTCATGTGGTAGTAAGAGGCAGAGACAAACCCTTCCCCAGGTGCCCTGATCTGGCCAAGCCTGGGCGCTCTGACTACCAGAGTCCTGAACTCTTAGAAGGGAGAGCTGCAAACAACCATGGCGGGAATCTACTCCAGCCTCCCTTCCCGAACACGTGGGCCTGAGCTAATTTAAGCTAGTCTGAGCTCACTTTGCAAGCAGTTGTCACAAGGTGCTACATCAAAAGACTCCCAAGGCCCAAATATTTAACAACCAGAACACTCCCTCCATCCATCAGTTTGGTAATTCTATCCACACAAAAAAACTACTGGGGTTTCATTTCTGGCCTGTTCATTTCTTATAAACATGCCAGGGCCATTTACAGCTCACAACTCACTGCTCTCTAAACATTTACACATTTCTCCCTCTTAACACATCCTTGGCCATTTGATTAAGTAGTAGATCACAGGGGATGGAAGGCAAGGCCTTGGCATCTTTGGGTTTTCTCCAAACCTATCTTGACATGGGTTCAATGCCAGCCTCCCCTTCCAGTAAACACAAGGATTATTGCACTCCTGGGCACAGACTTGCTGATGCCTTGGTCTTTTCTATCCCTTCTCTTGCAGTTTCTTTAGGTAGGAGGGAATACAAACCCCAAAAACAAACAGACATGAGTCCATTTTACCAGCTGGGTTTAATAGGAAAGCTGGTAGGGTTCCCCATGACCCCTAGGACTGAATGAGTGCCCACATTTCACAACACCCTGATTCCAGACAGGAAGCTTGGAGAAGTATCTATATTTGGGGGAAGGAAGCTGCCCCAGACACAGCTTCCTGGACTGTTAGCAAAGGAATCTCACACAAGGCCTAAATCAGTTTCCATACAACTTCCTTGCCTTTTGGGAAGGTGCAATCTCACAGGACTGGTGGGACTTACCCAATGCAGTCATCCAAAAACACAGTTATGGCCAACACCTAAGTGCTGAGAAAAGTCAAGAGGAAGAGGAAGCCCCAAGGGCAGAGAAAGTGGTGAAGGTCACGGAAGAGGCATGGAGCTGTGGCACCATTGGCAGGGGACAGCTAGAGTCCAGGCACAGAGCTAAAACTGGGTATGAGCAAGGGTAGGAGAGGGTACACTGCTGAACACCCACAATGGTCCTGCTCCTGTTGGCTCTGCCTTCAATCTCAAAGGCAATTATGAATAAAGGAAAGCACACTGCCTTCAGAGACCGACCTAAGTTTGAATCCTGGCATCTTTCCCAGCTGGCCGTATGACCCCTAGGAGCTACTCAACACTTCAGAACCTCACTTTCTTCTTCAGCAAAACATAGGTGCAGGTATATATCTCCTAGGAGTGACAAGGGAATTCACACGGCTGTTAATGACCTGGTGCCTGCCTGGGGCTACCAAGCAGCCACCACAAGAGTCCTCCATAATAGCATCCACCGCACTGCAGTCAGGGCAACAGCACTGCAAGCACTTCATGGACAGAGACCAACCCTTTCCAACCTGATCTGCCATGTTTCAACACAGTGCCTCAGCCATTGAGAAAATCCTGTGACAGGCACAGACCCCCTTCAAGAAGGACTTGCTGCTCAGCTCCTGAGAGGGTTGTCAGCAGCTTCTTCAGGGCTTGCTCAGTTGCAGAGAGCTACCTGGCCCAACGTCATGCCCTTCAGGGGCAGCCCACCTCCTCTGAGTGATGGGAGTGATGGAATAAAGGCCCATGTCAGCCCATCCCAGCACTCATTCCAGCACAATGCTGGCAGGCCATCTTGGTGCTCTTGGGGCTGGCTGTGGCTGCATCCAGCCTGCATCATGACTCAACCTCTGCACAGTCCTGCTGCCTTCCCCTCCTCCCGTGGGTATGAGCCTCCAGCACACTCAACTTCGTGTCAGAGCTTACCTTCCAAGAACCCTACCTGCAATGAACTTGGTATTTGTTGATGAGTAAATGCCTGAAACAAGATCCCCAATCTTCTAAATCCAGAGTTAAAACTCAGACAGGCCATGGTCCTTGGTCATTCTAGGTCCAAGAGGCTCTTGCTGCTGGCATGGCCAAGAGATACAGGTAAGTAAAGAAGTATACTGTGGTGCTATGACCACCCAGGGGGCTGCCGTGTCCCACTCAGGAAAATCAGATACCTGGTTGGCTTCCAACAGAGGCTGGGGAAATTTCAAGTTGAGGTTGGGCTCTGTAGACCTTCTCCACCACTAAAGGCCCCAGGTTTATCATTTCCCGGGAGAATAGGTCCTGGGGGAGAGGGGGAGATAACAATGGAACACACCAAAAGGGAACCCTGTAATGGAACAGTGCCCACTAATGTTTATTTTATCCCAGGAGTCACAGAAGGCCTGGAATGGCTGCGATGGAGATAAAGGATGAAGGGCAGTCCCCTCAGGATGTTATCCAAAAAGTCACCTTGGAAGAGGAAGAAGCTCGAAGAGCAATGAACATTTTTTTTTCTAGAAGATAAGTGGCTAATTTCAAAATAATTATCAACTGCCACATAAGTTTTTTTTTTTTAATTCATTTAAAAAAAAATGAGGCCGGGCACAGTGGCTCATGCCTGTAATCCCAGCACTTTGGGAGGCCGAGGTGGGTGGGTCACCTGAGGTCAGGTATTCAAGACCAGCTTGGTCAACATGGTGAAACCCCATCTCTACTAAAAATACAAAAATTAGCCAGGAGTCGTGGCGCATGCCTGTAATCCCAGCTACTCAGGAGGCTGAGGTGGGAGAATCACTTGAACCCAAGAGGCAGAGGTTGTAGTGAGCCGAGATCGTGCCACTGCACTCCAGCCTGGGTGACAGAGCAAGATTCCCTCTCAAAATAAATAAATAAATAAATACATACATACATACATAAATACATACATAAATAAAAATGAAGTGCTTCCCTTTTCAAATGAGGAGTGGGAACACTTAGATTACAGTGTTAAGTTCTTTTTGTCTGTGAGGTAAGGAGAAGAGCCTGCGCCTAGGTGACCTTGGCCTGGTCAGAGACGCTGGGACAGCCTGGACGTGGGGAAGAAGGGATCTACGCAGGTCTGTCCACAGCACATTCCAGGGCAGCTTCCTCCCGGGCTGCTTCTGTGCCAGAACCTGCTGGCCTCAGGAGCCCCAGCTCACCTTTCACTGACCTTCAGCCCACAGGAGAACAGCATTTCCTACCTCCCCCACCTGCTGACAAGGCCTCTCTCTTTCCCACGCCAAGGACAAAGATGACCTCTGGGGGATTCCTTTTAGCTGGCTCATAAAAGGAAGAGAGATGGGCCAAAGAGAAAGAGCTGCTGGGTCCTTCCCCAACTAGACCTTGGGAAATGATGATTTTCCAGTAGGGAAGTGGTGGCCAGGCAGGCAGGCGTCGACTAGATGGGTCCCTCTGGGGTGTGGTGGAAATGACCTCAACTTCAAAGAGACAGACTTCCAGAGAAGGCTGGCATTAGCATCCTGATCTGCTCTACTGAGAATCCCAGGGGTTTTGCAGAACTCTTGCTGGGCCATGAGGGTACAGTCTCCTCCTGACCCCAATCCTTTAACCAAAGCAGCTAGGTTTCAGTTAGTGTACACAGAGCTCCAGGCCTCTAAGAGTGTGAAAGCCACTGCCTCAGGAGATATCCCTTGCTGGAGATCCTGGGAAGTAGAGGCTATGGAGGCAGACCACTTAATAGCTGTGCAACCCTCAGCAAGTCATTCATCCACTCTGAGCCCGAGTTCCCTCCTGTGTAAAACAGCAATTATCACAGTGCCTAGCTCCTAGTCTGGGTGTGAGAGTTCAAGGTGAGGCCAAACAGTTGCTTCACTCCGTGCCTGGCTCATAGTGAGACCTCAATAAATGTGAGCTATTTTCTTTCAATGAATATTTGCCCTTTCCAGCATCACAAATACATGAGCTTCCAATTCTAGGGATACAAAGACAGAGGGGCTTTATTTCTTTCAATGAGTTCAGAGAAGTCCCCAGCACTTAAACTGCTATACACTGAGAGAGTAAGCCATAGTTCTGAAAATGCTCTGTGTGCTCATTCACCTGAAGCAGCACTGGGGGTCACTGCAGCCTCAGGTGCCACCAAGCCGACAGGCCATGAAAAGAACACCCACTGACTCACTCATCTGGGTGGAATGGTTTCATGGGGACCCAGGTGAGGTGGTGAGGTTGCTGCTTTTTTATGTATTGGCTTTTTCTGCCTCCCCATTGCCCCACTTCCGTCGCAAAAGTGTCTGAGTTGTGGAGCAAAGGCTCAGCTAGGAGAAGTTTCAGATATTTTCTTTTGTCTTAACCCTTCAGGGAGAGGAAGGAAAATCTGTCTCTTGCCAGGGTGAGGGCCACCAAGCGGGTTAGCTCACTCTGCCACATTCTGCATTTTCTACCTTCAACACAGCGGACAGTGGGATGTCTCTCTCTTGCCATATGCATTCAAGAAAAAAGCCCTGGTTTGGGTGGGGCTCTGGTTTGGGTGGGGTTTGCATTGGGTCTACAGCCACTAGCAACTTGCTGTAGTCAAGGCAAATGACATAAGCTCTCTGATCCTCAGCTTCCTCATTGTAAAGAGAGCTCTTAGCTCCAGGTCTCATTACTTTCAGGGTATTTAGGACGTTTAGATGCCAAATAAGATAGCAGAGGGCAGAGCACCTTAACAAGCATAAAGCACTGTATGCAAACATAAAGCATGGTGCAATCTCACAGGACTGGTGGGACTTACCCAATTATAAACAAATTTATAATCACATGGCAGGAAGGGTGGAATTTCAAGACATAATTATTATTCATTGTAAGATGACTTGTATAATATTGTAAATGACTGCTCTTCACCCCATCCTCTGATTCAAATTAAAATCCTCATTCCATAGCCCCTACATGTACGCTCATTTTCACTGTTCAGTAATAAGCATCAAGATGAGACATTTTGACGCCCTTGGTAATTGTCTGGTTTCTAGAAGTTCTTGGTTCACAAGCCTAAGCATGTTTCATTTGATGTTTGGCACCATAGAAAACAGTGTATGTTTAATGATTTCTGTGTTAAATTGAATAATGAATAACCAGGAAAGACAACAGACCAAATAGCAACTTCTTGATACACCTGCTTGACGGAATTCTGAGCCTTTTCCCCACTCCATCAAGGACAACTGCCTAATGGAGAGTCAGAATATTTTTCTAATACAAATAAAGTAAAAAAGCAATGTAATGTTATTATCTTTTAAAGACAGAAATACTATTAAACCCTCAACCATTTTTAAATTAAAGCATAAAACCCTCTTCTACCCAATAAGCAATAAGAACTCGCTTGAATTCCTTTTCACAGGCATTTAAGGGATACTAATGGGTCCAGACAGAAGAGGGAAAAGTACAGAAAGGAAAACAGCAGATAAATATATAGAAGCAGAAAACAAGAGTAACAGAAGAGAAGCAGAAGAGACTAAGGAAGGCATCTAGGATGCAGTTGTGAAGAGAAAATCAGACATATGTAGGTAGAAAAGAAAACAATCAAACAAACAACAATAATAAAATTAGAACTAAAGAGAAACTTTCTTAAAGGAACCCATAATTTTGGAAGCTTATCAGTAGATTTTAAAAGTAGACTACAGATTTATGACTACAGGAGTAAAGGGTGTGTTACTCTTGGTAATCGTTTCCTTAATGACATAAAATCACATCAAGACTATATCCAGCTCACGGGCCAGCAGCTCCCCATCCCTGCCCCATAATGCTGCACTGTATTATTTTTCAATATAAAACATTTGGTGTCCACTTGGGTCAGCACCTCCATCAGACTGCCATCACTAAGGGAAGTGAGCCAGCCTCCCACGTCAGTTTCCTCCCCTATGGGCTCCACGGAATGGGGATGAATGCAGTACCTACTCTCATAGTAGGGATATGAGGATTAATGAGGTGATGTAGAAAAAGCACCTGGTATTGTAGGTGGCATTTAGTAAATCCTTCATAAACACTAGTGTTCATTATTGGTTGGGGTTACAAATAGTTACTCTCAGAGGGGGAAAAATGAATGAAAGTGTGTGAACAGGTTAAACAAAATATTTTGGAAATTTTATGTTGTCGTCTGAAAGTTCTTTCATATGTATCTGAAGGCATCATACTCACTGTCACCCTCTTCACATGGTGGGTATCAATATAAAGAACATTCTTCAATTTCTGCTTGACTGCTACATCTCATTTCTGTCTTTAAGTTTCCACTGAGCCCTCCAGCTCAAGGGGCCTCCCTCCGCATGAGTCGTCTTTAGGAAGCCCAGCCTGGTCTCTAATTTTGAGAAGCATTTCCCTTATTTCAGGTCTTCATTCAGCCAGTGGTTCAACCACTGAACCACTTCAGTTTCCTTCCTTCATTTTATTCACAACAGAATCCTTTCATCTACAGCCCCTAGCTGGGCTCCTTTGAAGAGACTTTCTCTTCTTGCATTATTTTCTTGGTCAGCCTTCCTTAGGAAGGAATTAAGACACATTTCAGGAAACAGGCAGAAAATGTTAATCCTTCTCTCCCTCATTGTCCTACTCATAAACGCTTATTCCCTCAAATGCACCCATAAATAAGATGTAGATCCACATCTGGTTCTGAGCCCGGCACATAGTAGGAGCTCAGATGAATGATCAGGCCTGACTTCTCAGCCTTGCTTCTGCCATCCCTTCCCCTGAAAAATCTGCTCCTCTCTACTTAACCTAGTAGAACCCTCATGAAAGCTGTTGTCCCTGTTGAAGGAATGATGCCCCAAGCATCCAGCGTGTCTGCTGTTTACTTCATGCACCCTAGTGGATGTGGTGAAATGAAATGACTTTTCCATTTCAAAAGAGAAAGTGCAAAGTCTCCAAACTTATGACCTCTTTCTCAGAATGCCAATATTTACAGCTTAGCCCTGGGCAACCCTGTGCTTTTCTGACCTTAGATTCCCATTTGGAGTGGAAATGGCTTTTCTATTTCTCCCCAAGGTTCTCTGAATTAGATGACCAAAGGAGAACTTACTTCTACCAAGATGGGTCTATGAGACCCATTCAGGCTCTCATCCATTCGTTCAACAGATTCATTCATTCAGCCCCTACTGTGTTCCAGGAAATAAGTGTCAACCATACAGGAGTGACCCAGACAAAAAGCCCTGCTTTTATGGAGTTAGTTTGGATTTTAGTGGAGACAGGGGAAGATAGATGATAAGTAAAATAAATAAAGTATCTATAGTATATTAGAGAATTATAAGGTTTATAAAGAAAAAATGAAAGATACAAATAGTAGGGAATGGGGATAATTTAAAATAGGGGGAAATTTATAAACATAATGGAAAATATGCATGTAAGTAAAATTCCTTCCAAAAAATGGAATATTTAACACTAACTTGCGGTGTAAACATGAACACATCATGGGCTCCCTCCAGGCCTCAGTTTCCTTCTCGGCAGTATAAGGTGGAACTACAAGGTCTCTCTATGGTACCTTCTGGCACTGAAATTCTTTCTCTACCCAATAGATAGCAATTTGAATTAACACTAGAGCCTGTTGGGACCCAGTGATTGTGGTCTAAGTTTCAATGACATTTTTTTTAAATCCCTATATTCCTTGGGGTTCCCAGCAATGTCTCCAGTGGGCTGCTGGTCCAAATTAATTGTCAGAGCAACCACAAATTCCCTTGTTTATATTTTTGAATTGTTGACTTAGAATCAGTTTTAAATCTGAGCCCTTCTTCCCCACAGATACTCTCAAAACAGCCTCCTGATAGGCACTAACCCCTAAGAGGGTCATAAAGTGGGGCTCTGAGAGCAAGGATGCTGGGCAACCCGGCTTCCAGTGCCACTTATCCTAGCCACATGAGTACTCATAACAGGCTTGACGTCAATTAAATCAGACTGGCCCTGAGAGGCGCCACCCAACAAACTGTTTCTTCTTCGTGTTCCCTCTTTATTTATTTTCCACTGAGCTACAACAAGGCTCAGGAGGAGGCCCTTCATCTAGGAAGAGTCATCTTGGGACCATCCAGGGAGGAAAAAGCATCCATCAGGCACTCATCAGCCACCTCTGATGAAAAGCTTCCTTTGGGGTAATTTCTCTGCACCGCCGAGTAAGCCTTCTGCCTGCTGGAGGAGCTGTGGTGAGCATGTGAAGGGAGGTTCTGAAGGCTTCAGCAGCAGCCACCAGTCCCCCTGCAGCCCCTAATGAGAGGTGATCCTTGTTCAGCTCCTGCTACGTGCTAGACACATTCTAAGCACTTTACATGTATTAACTAACAAGCCTATGAAACAGGTGTTATCATTATTCCCATTTTACAGATGAAGCAAGTGAGACACAGTGAAGCAGCTTGTCCAAGATGACAGTTTGTAATTGGAGGAGAAGAGCCCCTATCAGCATCGCTGTTCAGAAGAAACATAAGACAAACCACACAGGTCATTCTAAATTTTCTAGAAGGCACATTTCTTTGACACTTATTTTATTTACAACTCTATGCAAATTTAAAGACAAATAATATTCCAAGTGGGGCCGGGCATGGTGGCTCATACCTGTAATCCCAGCACTTTGAGAGGCCAAGGCGGGTGGATCACCTGAGGTCAGGAGTTTGAGAACAGCTTGGCCAACATGGTAAAACCCCGTCTCTACTAAAAATACAAAAATTAGCTGGGTGTGGTCATGGGTGCCTGTAATCCCAGCTACTCAGGAGTCTGAGGCAGGAGAATCACTTGAACCCAGAAGGTGGAGGTTGCAGTAAGCCGAGATCACACCATTGCATTCCAGCCTGGGAGACAAGAGCAAAGCTCCGTCTCAAAAAAAAAAAAAAAAAAATATATATATATATATATATATACACACACACACACACACACACACATATACGTATATATACATATATACACACATATACATATATATACGTATATGTGTGTGTGTATGTATATATATATATATCCAAGTGGAGGAAAGAAGTTTTCAGATTGCTCTCACTTGTAACTCCCATACATTAATTTTCTTGTACATTTTTCTTTAAGATTATAGGTCCGGCGCGGTGGCTCACGCCTGTAATCCCAGCACTTTGGGAGGCCGAGGCGGGCGGATCACGAGGTCAGGAGATCGAGACCACCCTGGCTAACACAGTGAAACCCCGTCTCTACTAAAAAATACAAAAAATTAGCCGGGCGTGGTGGCGGGCGCCTGTAGTCCCAGCTACGCGGGAGGCTGAGGCAGGAGAATGGCGTGAACCCGGGAGGAGGAGCTTGCAGTGAGCCGAGATCGCGCCACTGCACTCCAGCCTGGGCGACAGAGCAAGACTCCGTCTCAAAAAAAAAAAAAAAAAAAGATTATAATGTTGATTGCCTCCTAACAGTCATTTCCATTCCCCTCCCTCATTCAGAGAACCCTGATTTTGTTCAGGGGTGCAGGTACCTCACCAAAACTGATGCTGGCCCCACTCCTGGGCAGACCTCAATTAGTCTGAGCAAGCCCTGGTGCTCTCATTCTTATGCCAACAATTGGCTTAGGACCGACCTGTGACTGGTTCTTGACCTGTGAAATAAATGTGCAGGTGTGCTGGGGGCTTCTAGAAATGTGGGCCAGACTGCTGAAGAAGAGGCCTGGAGAGATGGTTCCTTAACCTCGACATTTTTTTTTTTTTTGCTTTCTTTTTAGTATGATAAAATATACATAAGATAAAATTTACCATTTAAGTAATTTTTAAGTATACAGCTCAGTGGTATTAAATACATTCACATGGTCGCACAGCCATCACCATTATCCATCTAGAAAGCATATTTTTTAAAAGTAAAAAGAAAAAAGTGAAATTACTTTTAATAATGGAGTTTAATCTATACAAAATATTATCAATAAGTAATCAATATAAAAATTATAATAAGGTTTTTTGCAGTCTTTTTTTGTACTAAATTTCCACTTACAGCATTGTTGCTTTTTTAGAGACAGGGTCTCTCTGGAGTGCA
Organism: Gorilla gorilla gorilla; assembly: GCF_029281585.2. Taxonomy (NCBI): domain Eukaryota; kingdom Metazoa; phylum Chordata; class Mammalia; order Primates; family Hominidae; genus Gorilla; species Gorilla gorilla. The sequence goes on along the minus strand of NC_073232.2, from coordinate 38,362,323 downwards.
TTGGCATGATCATAGCTCACTGCACAGTCCTCGAACTCCTGGCTTCAAGCAATTCTCCTGCCTCAGCCTCCAAAGTAGTTGGGACTACAGGTGTGCACTACTACTCCCAGCTTTACAGCACATATCAATTCATATTTCAGATGCTCACTGACCACCGGTGTTGGACTGCCCAGGTTTAGAGTTTCTCAGGCTTGTGCGTGCTCAGCCAGCTCATGGGCATCCCCAAGGGATAGCAGCATGCTGTATGTTTATGAAAGATTTGTGCGTCACCATCAGCTCTCTGGGGCAGTTTGCGATTCACCGCAGGACCCTAGATGGTGTCTGACTCTCATGGTTCTAGATCAGCCTCTCTAACACCCGCGGAGATCACTGTCATCACACTGACGGACGATACAAGATCTGAAGCCTAAATGAGAGCTTTTCCTGGTGGAGCAAATATCGTGCCTCCATCACCCAGCTGTGATTTCATCTCCCAGTTGAGAACATGACCTCAATGGCAGAGGTAGGGACAACACCTACGCAGCTGCACAGGCACTCCCAGGTTGGACCAATAATAAATAAACACATTCCTACTTGGAAAGAGGGCAGCATGTGTGCAGGGTTGAGGCAAGCCGTGGTTGCCATGGAAACCAGCCAGCATCACTCCAGACTTTTTCCCTGGTGCTCGGATCATTTGGTGGCTGACGAAGCCCAGTGGAGAGGCATTGTTCCTGTACCTATGGAAACCTTCCAAATAGGCCCATTATGATGAAAGCACATCAAAGAGGGAATGATGACGTACCTTTACCATCCACCGTCACATCCACTGTTTGTCCTGGGTAATACCCAAAAGAGAAGAAAATAAAGCCACTCTTGCCACAGAGGGAAATAACTGGAGAGCACTGAGGTATGACACTAGGGGTAGCAAGGTGGTCCCCAAAGGGGAGGCAATGAAACTGCCCCATCTCACCACCATAGTGAATGCTCGACTGGACAAATGGTTATGGCTTCAGGGATTTGCTACCTGCCCAAGCTGACTTACAACTCACTTTCTATGGCAAGCCTCTGGTTTGCTCTCTTTCTGGAGCCACGTATGTTTGAGATCTTCCCATTCACTCATTCTTTCCTGTGCCCATTCATTCCTTCACTCATTCTTGAACGAGAAGCACCATGGTAACATGAAAACAGCCTGGGTCATCGAGCCATGAGATCCCAGATTTAAATCTCAGTTCAGATGCTTATTGGATGTGTGATCTCACCTAAGCTATTAAAGATTCTCTGAGCCTTGGTTTTCTCATCTGTAACATGGGGACAAGAGAAGAATAATGTTTGCCACTTGTCTTCTACACAGTCATATTCAATGTGTTTATACATGATTTATATCTCATTCCATTTTGATCAACAATTACCCAACAGAGAGCCTGGTCTCTCCAGATACTCAATAAGATTATCAAATTATTGATTATTGAATAAAAATATGACAATGTGCTTTCACATATATTTCCTCTCTCTCTCTCTCTTCAAATTTCATTTTCACAGCAATCTGGTTCAAGGTTATTTCAGCCCAGCACAGGACAAAGAGGATTATAAAATTAAACCACATGTTTCTGACTCTCAGTGAACTTACAGTTTACTATGTTTTATTAACAATGTATACAACACTTCGTCTGCCCCAGCTACTGTTCTAAGTACTTTATAAATATTAGGTCATGTAATCTGCATAATAACCCTACGAGGTAAGTACTACGATTGTCTTCTGTCACTGGCTCAGGGTCACACTAGTACATGGCAGAACAAAGGTCAAACTCAGCCAATCTGGCTCTATAGCCTGTGCTCTTAACCACTCAGCCTCATTGCCTTTAGAGTGGATAAGTCACATTCACAAGTGTATGCAAATACTCTCCAAGACTGATGGATTCAGAGGAGGGAACACTATGCACTGCATCTTAAAGATGAGGTAGAATTTGAACACATGGAGTGCATGGAGGAGAGCAGAAGAAGGACAGGTTGGAAAGAGGATAGGGGCCCTGACCATTTGCTTGAAGTGTTTGGGCTTTAGACCTTGGAAAGCCACTGAAGGTCTCTGAGCCATGGGGAAACCTAAGCAAAGCTGGCTTTGGGGAAAATTCATCTGGCAATAGCATGAAAGATGGACTGAAGCGGGGAGATGGGACAAATGAGAGTGACATGTAGCTGCCATAATGAGTGAAGGAAGGGGTCACAGGGCTTAAGCCAGGACAATGGAAAAAGAAGCATCAAGGGCAAATCCATAGGACGTGCCTCCTACCAGGATGTAATATGTCTCCCTGAGTTTCCCACCAAAACTTTCACATCAGAAACAAGTTCCAGGGAGCACTCACTGGGCACTTTTGTGGCCATCCAGAGTGGCACATGGGTGCTCTATAGCACTGCTTTCCTCAAAGGAAACATGGGGTCATCTTGAGCAGCTGGAAACACTGGCTGAGCCTTTCCTAGTTGCATGCAGCCATTTACTGAGGCCAAGGGGGCAAAATCTAATCCTGACAAAGAATCCTGGCCACCTCAAATGCAAAAGATAGCCAAGTACAACGAACCGTAGTCCCATTTGTTATAATGCCCTATAAATCACAGCCTAGGCCTTACAGTTAATGGGGCTTTCTATTCCAATTCCCATTATGCTGGAAGGGGAGGAGGAAGAATTGAGGAACGAATGAGGAGTCTGAGAGTGAGTTACGGCCCAAGAATATGACTTGTCAGCCGTCTTCCAAGCTCTACCAATTGCCTGAAATTCTCTATCCAGTCATAGGTTTGCATAAATTCCTGGAGAAGGCTTTGTCTGATACCACAATGAAACAGACGCCAGGGTGCAGGCACAACAGGTAGACTCATAAAACTGGTAAAGAGAACTTTGCTTTGACAAAAGCTGGAGTTTCCCTTGTTATTTATCTTTCCTATTTGAAGCCTTGAAATCCCATTTTCATCTTGATGGAGATGATAAACTCTTAGAAAACTTTTATGGCTCCCAGGATGAAACTGAGGACTCTGCCTGTGCTCCCCACTGCAATTCTGGCAGGCTTTTAAATTCAAGTCAGGGCAGAAACTGTTTTTGGTCAGAGGCAAAATGTATTTATCTCTGTAAGCACAGCCATTAAGATGTGAGCATGAATAGCTAAGAGAAAGAACATTAAGGGAGAAACAGGAAGAAATAGAAGGTGAGGCTATGATGGAAGGAAATGATGACGCATCAACCCCCACCAAAAGCTTTTTACAGTGCCGGGGGAGTGGGGCACAGGGAAAGGCATCTGCAGCGATTGGGAGAAACAACCCGGGAGTGGGCTGAGGGGAAGGCTTTGCAGTGGGAGGGCTGTGATCAGCGTGTGCTTCATGCAAAGAGAATTTTGAGAGTGGACATAACAAACAGGAAAATTGTGCTTGCATTTCTGTTTGTCTGTAGAATCACTGTGGCTCTGAAATCCACCCCCTCTGCTCTCCAAACACTAAAGAAAGTCTCCAGATGGAAAAATCTGAAGTCAGGCTGCAATATGAAAAAAGAAAAGAAAAAGAAGGCTGCTACAGGAAGCTGACAAATTTGCTGTTTCTCTGAGGTCTAACCTATGCAGCTGGGGTATCAAATACTAGACAGGGTCAGGAGACATGTCTGAAACTGACCAAGTGACCTTGGACAAGCCCCACTTTAATCACACATAATGTAAACTTTAGGGAATGTGACCTAGAACAGGTAGCTAAGGCACAAATAACACTAGTACTACCACCCTCCAAGCTGGCACTCATGGCAGGCATCATTAGTCAATCATGGAATTATTTTATTTATTTTATTTTATTTTATTTTATTTTATTTTATTTATTTTTAGATGGAATCTTGCTCTGTCACCCAGGTTGGAGTCCAGTAGCGCGATCTCGGCTCACTGCAACCTCTCACTCCCAGGTTCAAGTGATTCTCCTGCCTCAGCCTCCCAAGTAGCTGAGACTACAGGTGCCTGCCAGCATGCTCAGCTAATTTTTACATTTTTAGTTGAGACAGGGTTTTAGCATGTTGGCCAGGCTGGTCTTAAACTCCTGACCTCAAGTGATCCACCTGCCTTGGCCTCCCAAAGTGCTGGGATTACAGGCGTGAGCCACTGCACCCAGCCTTCGGAATTCTTTAGAGCAGAGCCATTATGACTGTTTGCTGCTGAACCTTGAATCTTTGGCCAAATATTCTCTGTAGCTGCTACTGATCAATCAGAATGAACCCAGAAGATGAAAGATGATGAAAGTTCACCATTGCTAGACTTGATCTCTTCTAATCCTTAAACACTAGAGCCAGATAAGGTTGCACGTCATGTGTAATCTCATTATAGACATCCTTAACTAAGTCCTACCTTGCTTTTCTTTTCTCTTTGGCCTTCTTTCCAAGTCTTAGCAGCCAAGGCTGTGAAATAAGAACTGGTATGAAGGCTCTTCATTCAACTCCACATCTGAAGCTCTGAAAGTGACTTTGTGCACTTTTCTTGAGCCTCTTTACTTTACGTTCCCCCATTCTGCCACAAAGCTCCTGGTGGGGCTGGTGTCTCCTCTACTCTCCTGCTGATTTCATCAAGGTAAAGAATTCTATTCCTTTTCAAATGCTTTGAGATCATGGGATAGAAGACAGCCTGGGGAAGTTCAAAGATGTTTAATCATTAGCCTCAGTTCTTTTGAAAATTATTAAAGAGCCCAGAATTAGAAATTCAGATTTCCTCCATATCCCTGAGAACAAACAACTCTCTTGTAAATGGCTTAATGTGTCTGTTTAATGTACACAAAATTATCTTTCAGGAAAGTGGATTGTTTTTTATATCATTTTGCATCTCTAAAATATACCACCTATGGCAAAAGGATAGGGATTCAAAGTCTGACAAAATCTACAGCAGAAATAATTAGCACCAGAGGCTGTTTCTGAGAGTTAAATGAAAGAGAAACTGGTTATTTCTTTCTTTCTTTTCTCTCTATCTGTATCTCTCCATCTCAGCCCCGGGAAGAGGAATTGTATCTCTTGGTGCTAGAAGGGTGGCTTGCTGAATTGCCTTTACAAGGTTTTTTTCTGTAAGACAACACTGAGCCCCCAACACACAACTCCCTGTGGGCCGGAGTGCTATGGAAACAGCTGCAGTGCTCCAACTCTGGGGAAAACAACCAGATAAACCCACTGGTTTGCAAACTAGGCACAAGGGCAGAGGAATAGTGATGTTTTCTAATTTAGCATCCAGGGAGGCAAGGGAGAGTCTTTGCTTAAATCATGTTAATGAAATTGGAAACACTTGAAATAGCCCATTGAGGGTCTGTTGCCCCTGTTTTTTTAAAGTTCATCTAAAAGTTAACCTACAAGGAATTTTCATTTGGGGCATTTCTGCAATGTCAACTCCACTGATCACCCACAGTGTTTAACACCCTTGCTATAAATTTGGGGGCTAGCTTGGCAGCTCCTGCCACCCCCCTGAGTCTGCTACCTTGCTCCAGAAATAAAAAATGACTTTGGCCACGGTAATGTTTCCTCGATCCTCAGCCCCTCCTGGGGGCCTCCGGCAGTCATTATTTTAAATAAACATGCCTTTTATTGTTTTCAGGTACACAGAGATGGAGGCGCTTCTACCTCTGGAGGAGGGATGGACTTTCAGGGGCCCCATGATTTGCAGCAGTTCAGTCAAAAGCAATACAAAGAGCAAAGGATAGGGGCTGTTATCCCACCCAACAGCTCCTCAAGCAGAGGATACTCAATTGGAAAGGAGGCTCTTCCAGTCAAATTTGGGGCTAGTGGGGTTACCACGTTTGATACCAACTAGGAACAAGATCCCCTTAGACGCTTCCAACTGAGGAGGGCTCCAAAAGAGAGCTCCATGGCTGAAATGATTCAAAAGAAGCCAACTCCTTCTCATTGAGCTGGCCCTTTGGAATATGGCCCCCTCCTCCCCAAGGCATCCTTCCCCCTGCCCAGTGCCTCAGGCCCATCTACATGCTTCTACCTATAGGCTTTGCTTCTTCTCTGGAAAGGAGCGAAGAAGGAAAAGAATCATTGGAGGTGAGTCAAAAGCAGGCACCGTAATTCACGGGGCCTTGTAAGCCAGGGACACAGTTTGAGATTTTACTTCAAATGGAGGCAAAACCAGGGGAGAGCCATGCAGAGACACCCCTTGATGAACTCTGCTTCATGCCAATCACTCTGGCAGCTAAGAAAAGTGCATTCTCTCTCCTTTTGCAGTTCTCCTGGTGCCTAGCACAGGGCCAAGGGCACAGTAGATGTGAGCCTAACCCTTGTGGCCTTTGCTGATGAAGGACAGAGAAGGGGATAAGAAAACATAAAGACATTTTGGGCTGCAAGGGAACGAACTACTGAAAAGCTACTGCGGCCCCCTCTATTTATGGAGATGCTGAGGCCTTGGAGAGGGAATTGACTTGTCCATGGTCAACCAGAAAAGTGATAGCAGAGCCAGGGTTAGTATCCAGGTTTCTGCTGATTGCAGCTCCTCAGATAAAAGTAAGTGACTTGTCTCTCTTCTCCCATATCCAGAATTGATCTCAAACACTGTCATGAATCCCCAAGGGCCAGAGAGACACACAGCATGGACCAAGGTGAGTAAACTGTTTTCTCTCTTTCTGATGATCTGAGCTTTTTCCTGGAGAGATCTCAGGTGGCCAAGAAACCAAGTTGCTCACCTCATGGTTCAGAGGGAAACAATAACCTCATGGCAGCTTCCCCGGGAGCCCATGCAGGTGCCTCAGGGATTAAGGAGCTCCTGAAAACAACTCCTTTCCTTTGCAGGAAGTGATTTTCCACCCCTGAGGCATAACACCAGGCAGAGGCTCTATCAGTGCCTGCTGATATAATTAGCTCTGGACAGACTTTCCAACCAAGGCAGACACAACCAGGCCCTTGCTCTAGAAACAAAAAGAATGTTCTGGACCTATCCCAGTACACTTCCAAACCCCACGCCTTCCTGGGCAAGTCGGGGCTCAGAGACCAACAAACCCAACAGACTTCAGCAGCAGCCAGGGAGCTGGCAGCCTCTGTCCCCTGAAATGCCACTTTTTTGTGTGATTCAGCCTCTGTTTCAAGCTATTTTTAGTGTAAGCAAAGGCCGCATCTGAGGGAAGGTGGTGTGGGAAAGGGGTCTTTACTTTCTCTCTCCTTTTCAATGAACTGTCCTGTTTCCCTTAGGACAGCCATTTCACCAAAAGCCACAAAACGTGTGGGGAGGGAGGATGAAAAAGAAAAATGGGAAAAAGGTCAAAATTCAGCCTGTTTGCTAAAAGTCTGGGAACAGTTCTAGGAAGGTGATAGTTTCTCGATCCTTTGCGTTAACCTGCTGAATCCTGGGCTGCTCCTGCCAGTGGGGAACCAATATGCCCAGTCCATCCACCTTCCGAATTAACCAACCTCCAGTAAACAAGGAAGGCCCAGAAGTTTGCTCTCCCAGGGACGTGGTGCAAACAGGTTTAATGGTCCCCCTTCATGCCCCAGGGAAGGATGTGTGCCCTTGGAGGCTTGTGAACAGAGAAGCAAGCTTCCGCTCACAGGGGACCCTGGCTTCCCACCCTCACCCTGTCTCCATCATGTCAGCACAAGGCCAATTTTACAAACTGAAATTAACTGGATGAGCAAAAAGATAGCCTTGGTGCTTAAGAGCCTTGGGTACATTTAATTGAGTTTCCAAGTGCCCTGATTCCTTAAGAAAGCCAGAGAAGCCACTGTCATGTCCTAGAACCCTCACTACTCAAACAGGAGAGAACAGTTTTTACAATAAAAATTTTAGGGCAAATGGTGGCTTTCTGTTGTTGTCATTTCCCTGAAGTAGGTTTTTTGTTTGTTTATTTGTTTGTTTGTTTGTTTCTGGAAAAAGCCTCACTCTGGACCCAGAGTCTAAAAATGAGGCTTTTAGTGCACCAAATTGGGCTGTTTGGGGCCCGTAGGCACGAGTCAGTCTGCCTCCTCCTAAACATAGCCTCGTAAACTAAACTTGGAAGCATCAGCTTGCGTGTGGTCCCGAGTGTGACTTTCCAAGCATGCGCTCCCCTGCAAAGACGATGGCTGATGACTTTGTCATCATCATCTCTATTTTTGAGTCTCCCTGCTAAACAAACTTTCTCGCAGCTGAAATGGAGGCTCTAAGGATATTTTTCTGACAAAAACGGAGTGCTAAGCCATCAGCACCCTCTGAAGGCCTTGGGGGAAAACCTGGGTAAGAAAAGTCTCCCAGCCCAACTCAGTAGCCACAAATACAGACATTTCATTTCCTGAAATGCCTCCAGGGGGCGCCAGCTTTCATGGGTTGGGAGGGAGGGAGGGAAGGACAGAGGAATGGAATGAGGCAAGGAAGGAAGGAAGGGAGGGAGGAAGGAAGGGAGGAAGGGAAGAAGGGAGGGAGGGAGGGAGGAAGGGAGGGAGGGAGGAGGGAGGAGTGGGGGAGGTGGGAGAGGGGCAGTGGGGAGGAAGGAAGGAAGGGAGGGAGGGAAAGAAGGGAGAGAGAGAGGGAAGGGAAGGGAAGGGAAGGGAGGGAAGGGAGGGAAGGGAAGGGAGGGAAGGGAGGGAAGGGAAGGGAGGGAAGGGAGGGAAGGGAGGGAAGGGAAGGGAGGGAAGGGAGGGAGGCAGGGAGGAAAACCACTACTCACATATTCGCCCAGGCCCCTGGGATTCAGCTGCAGAACTGCACAGGATGTGCAATCAGGACTCGAATGTTTGAGCTCCCAGGCCTGTCCAAGGAACTGAGAGATGGGTCACAGGTTCTGACTTATCACTCAACCCTACTTCAGAAACCTTGCCACCCCAAATCATTCTAGAAAATGCAAGCATAACATTTCCACCTTCAACACTTTGGATGACTGCACTTTACAGCTTTTGCTGAATGAACCAACATGTGTCCAGCACATTGAACAGTATCTGACCCCGAGCAGGTGCTCCAGAATGTTTGAAGGAATGGATGAAGGGATGGAGGAATAGCTCAGAGGAGCTGCCTCACATGTGCAGTAGAATCTGGGTCTTTATCTTCTGGTGACCTCACACGCTTTCCCATCTCCTTTCAATGAACGTGTGGTCACTACCTGTCAAAATGTACATCAAACACACCTCCCCAAATACTGGTGCAGATGTGCCCTCCGAAACCAGCCTGTTCCTGCCCTGTCAGCCTCGCCCCACCTCCAGGGAGAAGTGGATACGGAGACCACAGTAAGTGCACTTGACCCTTTTTCCTTAAGACTCATCTGTTGTCCTGCCAAGGCATTTCCTGTGACACATGCGCCCACAATGTACAGCTCCAGGGAGAGCCCAGCCCGTTCTCCAGTCCCCAGCCAGCTCAGGGAGGCTATATGAAATGAGAATTTCCTGGCCAACTTGACAATGGTGAGTCAGGCTGGCATGAGCCAGCTGCAAAGAGGACGCAGCCTGGACAAGCCTGAATTAAGTGTGTGCACAGAGCAAACATCATCATCTGGATGGATCCAAACCAGGGCTTGCCTGGGGCATTCAGAGCCTTTCAGATGGCCCTGCCCAGAGCTGTTCAGCACTCTTGGAAGATGTCTGGGTTTGGGGAGGCTCAAGGGCTGTTCTACCCCTGCCCCAGAAAAGGATTTGTTCTTCACCCCCTGACCCGTCTGTCTCCATACCAGCCCATTTCCTCCATGACATGGTGACCGGGCTCACACACACAATAACAAAAATAATAATAACCATGCTTATCAAGCACTAACCATGTCAGAGGCACTGTTCTAAATATTTTACATGCATTAACTCATTAAGAGGCAGGGACTATTATTGTCCCCATTTTGCAGATGAGGAAACTGAGGTATGAGACAATGAAGCCACTCGCCCAGGGTAAAAGCCAAGCCCCTGAGACAGATGGAGCTGGGAGTCAGGAGTCTGCAGAGGCTGGGCTCCCAACTGCCCAGCCGCACCACACACAGCAGCTCCTTCCCAAGATGGGTGTCCCAGGGGGAGAGGCAATGCAAGAGCTGGAGTGAGTTTTGAGGCTGCTATGTGCTCCACCCATCCTCCTTGTGTGTTCCAATCAAGTGAGAACAAGACACAAGGAGCAAGATGGAGATCAAAAAAGAGTAGGAGCTCTAGTTCAGATCATGATGCACTGACAAAGGGGCAGGGTTTCTCACTCCCAGGCCCCAACAGAGACTGAAGCAGAGCGGACAGAGACAAGACAGGACCGGCAGAAGCAGGCCGGACTGGCTGCTGACTGCACAGAGGCTGCAAGTGCCTCTTACCTCTTACTGGTAAGTGCTTGCTTACCAGGCCCCCACTGACCTGTGCTATGCTCAGTTCTGTATACTAGGGAACACCAATCAATGTCGGTGGATCACACAGGTGGATGAATGGACATAGATGGATGGGTACACAGACAATGGGATAGAAGGCCGAAGCAGGCACCCACATGCACCTGGAAACTTCAGAGGAGAGGGAAAACAGCCATGCCAGCACTTGCCATCAGAGCCCTGAGGGCCTGGGAGCCAGAGATGAGTGGTCAGGATTAAGTGGGCTGTCCCTGGACCAGGAGGCTCTTCCTCACTCTGGAGCCAACTGAGGGTTGATTTCTGAAACTCTCCTTCATTTTCATAGCAGCCCTGGGGAGGGCAGAGGAGCCAACACACCAGCTAGTAAAATTAACAGCTGCTCTTTACAGGGCGTGCCGGAGAGCCCAGCACATGGCGCGAGGCCTGCAGACCAGCAGCTGCTGCGAGCTGAGGTGCCTGGCCTGCAGGCCCTGATCGGGGTCCTCTTGGGGGTAAGGCTTAGACTCTGAGCTGCCAGCAGGGCCTGGGGTGTGAGGGCTGCCGAAGCAGTGGGCAGGTGGATGGAGAAACTCAAGGAATGATGCTGCTACAAAATTCTCAGACACATTCTCCTGACCTTGCGAAGTGGAAATCCATATGTTCACCCCAGCTGGGAATCTGCTATGGAACTTGGGGACCCACCTGGCTCTGGCCTCTCCATCTCTAATGCAGTACTTAGTTGAGCTTGGGGAAGTGAATGTAGACACGTCCCCATGAGAAGGGGACAGATGTTACATCTTATCTATTACCTATGCCATAGGTAACTTATGGAGCAAGTCCTGTAGGCCACTTGAAGAGGAATATTGACAGGCATACAGGGAGTGGCAATTGTTTCTTTACAGGGACAGATGGTAATTATTTTAGGCTGGTGGGTGTTTTGGACTCCGGATACTACTCGACTCTGCCTTTGTAGCTTGTTACAGAAGCAGCCACAGACGATACGTAAATGAGTGAGCATGGCTGTATTCCAATGCAACTTTGTTTATGGACACTGAAATTTGAATTTCATATAGCTTTCACATGTCACAAAATACACTTATTTTGATTTTTAAAAAATAACCATTTAGGCCAGGTATGGTGGCTCACATCTGTAATCCCAGCACTTTGGGAGGTCAAGGTGAGAGGATCGCCTGGGCCCAGGGGTTCAAGACCAACCTGGGCAACACAGTAGAACCCCATCAGTACAAAAAATTTAAGAAAACATAGCAGGTCATGGTGGCCTGCACCTGTAATCCCAGCTATCAGGGAGGCTGAAGCAGAAGGATCACTTGAACCCAGGAGTTTGAGGCTGCAGGGAGCTATGATTGCACCAATGCACTCCAGCCTGAGCAATAGAGTGAAACCTTGTCTCTGAAAAAAAAATAAAAAAATGTAAAAACCATCCTTAGCTTATGAACCACACAAAAGAGGCAATGAGCCAGACTGTCCCACAGGCTATAACTAACTGATCCCTGGGCTAATTAAATGTTTCCCAAAGTGAGTGCTATGTGATGCCCACAGGTATTACATGGGGAAAGGATTCCACAGGGAAATGAAAATGGAAAATGCTGGGCAAAACAGAGCCTCTCCGCTTTCTGACTGCAGGACTTCTGTAAGTATTTATATGCTGATATGCATTGGCAATCTCGAAGAGGGGGATGAGAAATTAAGTCTATCCAAGTTCCCAGGGAACCATTTTTATCCGGGAACAATTCGTGGGTCTAGTGTTCTATGGAACCTAATTAAAGCAATGAGGATAAAGTCTAACCAACTGTCAGCAACAGCACCATGAAATGCGATCCTGCTGCTCTTTGAATATTTCTAGTAACAGGCAGCTCACTACCTGTCGGGGGAGACTGCTCAATTCAATTACTTCTCTGACTCATGTTTTCCCATCTGGGTAAATGATGTTGAGTCAAAAATAACAAATCTAGTGCAAATCTAGTGTATCTTTCATTAGATAAAGACAAAATTTCATGTTTAATAGTAAAAAGAGAATGTATCTTCTTTGACTTTTTGACTGATACCCATAATGTGATTTCAGTATCTATGCATGGGATGAAATACAGAACCACTATTAAGTCCTGGAAAGAAATTATCATATGGTTCCTTTAAACAGAAGCCTCCCTTAGGAGTCTTAAAACAATGCCAAGAAAACTCCAACTGATTCCCAATAGCAGAGAGTAGGACATACCTATTCACTATGGGACATTCTTACTAAAAGTACAGTCCTGTGAAACCTCTAGTCTTTCTGCTACACAAGGCATTGGCCAATGATGTAAGAATTTTACATAGATTTGCCTAAAATATAATAAAAGCTGGGGCATAGATGAGGGGGGTGAGAGAGAGAGACAGAGACAGAGAGAGAGAGAAGTGTGTGTGAATTTGCCACCAGGCACCACTGAGAAAGAAAAGTAGAGGATACTGATGGGAAATGTCACAACTTCCATAGGGCACCTAACAGAAGTGAATGCAATGAATGTGATACATTTGATTATGTGTGTGCCCATGTGTACTCCCACTGGGTTCAACAAGTCTAATTTCATGTGCAAACAGCACATCAGTGAATGTACATCTATTTAACTCTGTTAAACCAATAGGATTATTCCTATTTGAAAGGCATATTTGACACATATTTTCTTTTGGGCCCTTGGAGATAAAGATGAAATGGTCCAGGCTATGTATATAACGTTAATGTAAAATGCCACACATGCAACATATTTAGGGGGATAAAGAGAGAGGCTGATATTTTTCTTTCTTCTTACATCGATAAATCATCCCTATACATTCAAGCAAGTAGCATATGCTTTCAGTTCATAGAATTAGCTGTGTAAGCTTCCTGGAGCAATACACAGATGTAACAGCATAGGAATATGGGGAAAGTAACTACAAAGAGTGATTCTAAGGGCTCTCTCTAGCTTTGCTCAGGAGCTGGTAGCTATTTTGGCAAGACCAGTCTTTGAAGAGACACACAAAACATTGAATCTGTCAGGGGGTTGAGGTAAAGTCTAGGCAGTGTAGATGTCGCTCCCAAGTTGAGGTAAGGCTGTCCTTCACCACAGGACATAGTTTCCCTAGGGAGACAGTTGCTGTGAGATCAACATGGAAATGAATATGAACATGCAGAAACTAAGTGACAATGTGGACAGTGAGAGTATGTGTGTGTGCCTGTATTTATCTTTGTGTGTGTATCACTGAGTCTGTAACGCTCCCCTTTACAAAGAGTGTGACACTCTTGCTACTCGACCTTAGAGAATCTCTTCGCCTCCAGCCCCAGACTTTCAATTTCTTTATGTATAAAACAAGGGGATAAATTAGACTGAGTCAGCAAACTATGGTGTGTGAAACAAATCTGGCCCACCACCTGTTTCTTTTTTTAAAACGTTGTATTGACATATAATAGTGTACATATTTTGGAGGATGCATGTGATATTTTGGTACATGTATAACGATTAGATCAGGGTAACAGAAAACCATCACCTCAAACGTTTATCTTTGTGTTGGGAACATTCTAATTCTTTTCTAGCTATTTTGAGATGTACAGTAAATTTCTGTTAACTATAATCTCCCTATTGTACTATCACATGCTGGAACTTATTCCTTCTAGTCAACTGTTTTTTCTACCCCCTATTTCTATAAATACAGTTTATTTGTATAAATGTAAGGAGTACGAGTGCAGTTTTGTCACATGGATATTTTGCACAGTGGTGAAGTCCGGGCTTTTAGTGTAACCATCATCCAAATAGTGTGCACTGCAACCATTAAGTAATTTCTCATCACTCACCGCCACCTCCCACCCTTCCACCATTCTGAGTCTCCATTGACTACTATTCCACTCTCTGTCCATGTGTACACACTATTTAGCTCCCACTTATTCATGAGAACATGTGGTATTTGACTTCGTTTCTGAGTTGTTCCACTTAAGATAATGGTGTCTAGTTCCATCCATGTTGCTGCAAAAGACATGATTTCATTCTTTTTTATGGCTGAATAGTATCTTATTGTGTGTGTTTGTATATATATAAATGTAATATATATACATATATAATGTGATATATATGCATGTGTGTGTATATATGTGTGTGTGTGTGTGTGTGTGTGTGTGTGTATATATTTTTTTTTCTTTATTTAATCATCCATTGATGGACCCTTGGGTTGATTCCATAGCTTTGCTATTGTGAGTAGTGTTGTGATAAACACAGGAGTTCAGGTATCTTTCTTATATAATGATTTCTTTTCCTATGGGTAGATACCAATTAGTAGAAATGCTGGATCAAATGGAAGTTCTGTTTTTACTTCTTTGAGAAATTTCTGTGCTGTTTTTCATAGAGGTTGTACTAATTTACATCTCCATATAAGTGATCCTTTTCTCCACATCCTCACCAACATCTGTTATTTTTTGTCTTTTTAATAATAGCCATTCTAGCTGCTGTGAGATGATATCTAATTGTGGTTTTAATTTGCAAGTCTCTGATGACTAGAGATGTTGAGTATTTTTTCATATGCTTGTTGGCCATTCGTATGTCTTCTTTTGAAAAATGACTATTCATATCTTTTGCCCACTTTTAAATGTTATTTGGTGATTTTTGTTGTTGAGTTTTTTAAGTTCCTCGTGAATTCTGGACATCAGGCCCTTGTTGAATGCATTGTTTGCAAATATTTTCTCCCATTCTATAAAGAAAGTTTACTGGAACAAAGTCACACCAAGGCTGTTTGTGGCTGCTTTCAAACTACTGTGGCAGAGTTGAGTCATGGAGCCCACATGGTCTGCAAGCCTAGAATACTTACTATTTGGCCTTTTACAGAAAAACTTACCAACCCTGAATTTGACTATCACTGTTGACTTTGGCTTATGATTCTATACAGCACAACCAAACTATACTAAAACCTACACCATATGTTTCTTGCCCTCTTTATTTAGAAACCACCTTATTCTTAGGGGGATTTAATTTACCTGACAAAAATGTATGGAACACATAACTGCATACATGTAAATTTCAAATAGGAGTAAGAAAAGTAGGGCAAAGGGAAAATGAGAGGAGAGATGATGAAGACAAGCCAGAGCAGGGGTGCAAAGACACAGAGCGCAAACCTGAGCCACTCTGTATTTTCCATAAGCCACCGACTTGGCTCTGAGCAGCCACCACTGAGAGACATGATCCCTTTCTCGATTTAGCATGCTCATTGGATGTTCACCAGGAAAACCACAACAATCTCTGGTGCAAAACACTACTTATCCCATGAGTCTGTGCATAAAGCAGGTAACATGAGATGCAGTGAACAAAGTCCTCAATGACACCCAAACAGTTAAGAGAAATCCTGACGACATTGACTGCTATATCCAAATTTCCCTCCGCATGAGCCGACTCCAAATCCCACAGTGGAATTTATCAGCACGTCTTCCAGTACATTTCAATTTTTTTAAAAAAAGCAAACATATATTACTTTTACAATCAGAAAATAAACATTTGTTTAGTTAAGAAAAAAATAAAAGGAAGCAGTACCCTTGACAGCCTGGTGTTCACTTTAATGTAGAATCCCTCAGCCACGTGCTCCAAGAGAAGGCTCTGTCCAGTCCTGCTGTTTTTGGCCAGTTGAGCCTGAGTGCCAGGGTGAGAGAGGAGGCAAAGACAGGCTATTCTGAGATCTGGAGCCGGGGGATCAAGGAATTTTTATCATGTGGATAATCAGGCTCCAGGCGTTGACTATAAAAAGCACTGGTGAATGGCAATTATCATTTGTCATTTCTTAAATTGAGCTCTGCATCCTTATATCTAGTTTATCAATATAAATAATTCACACCTGGATCTCTGTTGCTCACTGCTTTATGCCCAGTGCCTTGAACAGTGCCAGGTACAGATGAGCTGTAAACACTTAGTGAATAACGGATGTGCTCGTCTGGGAGATCCTACAGATATTCTGAGGTTGTATTGGCAAATTCTTCCCCAGCTGGACCTTACTCATGATGTCCCAGCTTCGAGATTCACACCTGTGACAATTAGACAGGTGAGATAGAGGCCCAGATGAGGAGGCCAAGCTCCTGAGCATGCATCAAGGAAAACAAATTAAAAATTGAAACGGAAAACTGAATAGCCAGCTGTCTGGTCTTGCTTTGGTCCCATTGTTGCAGGGATAAACATTTGGACAGCTCAAGACAAACACAGCTTTGGGTTCTGAACAGGCGGTGCTGCTTTCTCTTGCCCGCCATTACTTAATTGTGAAATCTCTTCTTTGTTCAGTGCGGGGACCTGCCTGCTCCTAAAGGGCAGGCCTATTCTCAGGATACCGCCTGGAGCTCTGAGATGCCTGCTTTCTGTGCAGCGGGTCCCACTTGCTCTGCATGGCCCCAGCAGCCTGGGCAGGATTTTCTCCAAGGAGACCTTCAGAGAGCAGCTGGCACCTTGGGCAGGCTCAGGCAAAGAGGCCTGAGTGGACCATGCTTCTACATGCAAATGTTTAACAAGCAGGCCAAGCATCCTCAGGACCAAATTGGCTAAAAGATGGTAATGTCAAAATGTCACAGCCAAAGTGACAGCTGGCAGTGGCTTAGAAAAGAAAAGGCATTATCTTCGACTGGGAAGTAATGACACAAAAGGAGCACCAGACTGGGAGACAGGGAGCTGGCAGGTACTAGCCTGGCTCTGTCACTCAAAGCTGAATGTTTTTAGACAAATAATTGCCCTTGCTATATCTTGATTTTCTCAACTGCAAAACAGAGATGAATTCACTGATAAGATTGGCCTGTTTTCTTGTAATGAACCCCTACAACACAACAGCAATAAGGAGATATGGAAGAAGTACGACATTGTCCTTCCCCTTCAAACTGATCATAACATATAAGGTTAGCACAGTGCCTGGATCACAAGAGGCATTCAACAGTGTGATTGCCAGGAGAGTCTCAAGGTGGCCGCTGGGTGTGCTTGGCCCAATGAGTTCCATTTCCATGATATCGCCCACATAGGCTACCTGCATCTTCTGCTTGGTGTCAGTGCAGACCGTGCCCCACCAGGACCACAGCAGGAATCTGCTCCCATGCCATCACTAAAGCAGTAGCTTACTGCCCTAACTTGTCCTATAGCCTCCAAGCTCTAGCCTCACCCATTCGGTCTCCACTTGTCCCCCAGCTCTCTCTGTACAACACCCCCTGCCTCAAAATCTCCTTGTTCTACAAACTTCAAAAATTCATTTTTTTTTTTGAGATGCAGTCTTGCTCTGTCGCCCAGGCTGGAGTGCAGTGGGGCGATCTCAGCAGAGCGGCTCACTGCAAGTTCTGCCTCCTGGGTCCGTGCCATTATCCTGCCTCAGCCTCTTGAGTAGCTGGGACTACAGGCACCCGCCACCACACCCGGCTAATTTTTTGTATTTTTAGTAGAGATGGGGTTTCACTGTGTTAGCCAGGATGGTCTCGATCTCCGGACCTCATGATCCACCCACCTGAGCCTCCCAAAGTGCTGGGATTACAGGCGTAAGCCACCACGCCTGGCCCCAGAATTCTTTAGCATGGCCTTTAAAGCCCCACCAGGCTGTCTCCAGGACACTTCCCCAGACTTTGGGGTCTGCACCCCCCATTTCCCAGAGCGCCAGGCTCCTTCTCTGTTTTTCCTGCTCCTCACTTTGAAGGCTTTCCTCTCCTTTAACTCTCAAGATCCTAACTCACACTTAAAAGCTCACTGCAAATGCATTCTGTCTTATTAGGTATTCTTCACAAATTCCGGCCCACCTAGTGGTCATTTTCTTGTGTTTAAGCTTGGATATGTTTTTATTTTTTATATCTTCCCGCCATAAAGCAGTTCATCTTGAAATGGGAGTTTTAGTTCAAAGGCTTTCCTCCCTATGAAAGCTTTTCTGATCAGCCCTACTTTCCCCTACAGCCCCTCCCCACACTCCACAAGTGCACACCGTGTTTGTACTCATAGCACTTATCCTCCATGCATTCCTTCAATAACTTCCGCATATGGTGCAATAGAATCAGGATCCTTCCTTGTTTTCTCCAGAGCTGAAACAAATACACTTGGCCCAGAATTAGTGTTCAGTAACTCTTGCAATGCTGATGAAGAAAATTAGAACTGTCTATAATGGCCACATGGAAGGAACAAGTGTCACATTTGTGCAGCTAAACTGTCTGCTGCTCCCCATTCACTATCACCACCATACATATAGAATACACTACCTCCATTTTGTCCCCATGAATACCCAGACTCAGAATTCAACCTCTCTTAAGTTTCCAATGCAGAATCCACTCCTCTTCAAGCATGAAAGAACAATGGAGACTTCAGTCAAGAGGCAGGAGGAGAGATAGAGGTGCTGTTACACAGCTCAGCCAACAGCAAGTCACCTCCAAGTCTCCACTAGACACTGTCCCTGCTGGGTCACACCAGACTGAATTGTCTCCCTCTCTGCCTTCCTCCAAGCAGCCACTGACCTCACCAGTTTCTCTCTCCTCCTCCAAAACTCCAACTTTAAATGTCCCCTCTTTCCATTTTGCCATCAGTTGACATCAGCCATGGTTTCACAACAAGGCCCTTCAGCACACAGCTCACGGCAGATCCCTCGGTGAACAGAACCTGTCCTTCTTGAAGGCTGTGTGGCCAGCACCTTTGATTACTCAAGCACCACGTTCATTCTCTCACTCCTTCCTGCAAAAGTGTGTGTGATATTGATCCCAGACATAACATTGAGTTCTCCCCAAGAAGGATTCTGAGAAGTGAAATTCTCACCACCTCCCTCCATCTACAGTCACCTCTTCACTGAGTTTTTGCTGTGAGACTCAGAGATAATGACTGTTTTCCAGTGTCCCTGCCTGGTCTTTGGGCCTCGCAGGCCTCAGGATGTCCCTACTCCTTCCATCTATGAGCCAAATGACTCTTGACTAAGCCCTAGCTTCATGCCAGGACAGGTGGCCCAAACAAAACAGCTTCCAGAATCACAATGAGAAATCACTCCGAATGCAATATCCTTCTCAGGGAAACTCCTGACCCAGAGCAGACCGAAGAAAGCAAGCCAGGGCTTTCCTAGAGCATGGGCCTGGCTATGGCAACCAATTCATCCCTGTTTGCCCAGGACTTTCCCAGTTTTTGCACTGAAAGACTCATGTCTCATGTACCCCTCAGTCTCAGGCAAACTGGGATGGTTGATCACTACAAGCCTGTCCCAGTAATGATCCTTGACAAAAACCAGGGGCTCATAAGGCCAGCCAGTGAAGCCAAGCTTCATATAAGCAGATCAGAGAGATGTTGGAAACATACAGAGAAGGGGCAGAATCAGCCCTGGTTGCAGGTGGGCTTAGGAGACAATCTCATCAGAAAAGGGCACACAAGCGAGCTCTAGGTACACGGGCCAGGCAGCCTCAGGTGGGCTACTGATGCATCCACCATCAGCATGACTGATTTCTACCGTGCACAGGGCCCAGCTCACACACTGCAGAAAATTAGGAAACTGCTCCAAGAGGGGATCCCTATGGGCTACCACAGGACAAGAAGAACATCCCCCGAAGACCACCAAACACACACTCACTCAGCACTCCCCAGGATCCCCGCATTTGTAGCCCTTCCATGAGTTTCTGGTATATTTCCTTAACCCTCTTCTCCTCTCCAAGATGATGGAGGGTGTGCGTGTGTGCGTGCATGTGCGCTTTAGCAGAGGAAATGTGCTACATCTTCCCACCAACCCTTCTCCACTGCAAATCCCACTCCCTGAAAATCCCTCCACAAACCACTGTACACGAGGAACCGAGCCTCTCCTCCATGACCATGCGGGAGCACTTGCTGCTCACCCCCACCTCCCAATAGCCAGCCTCCTGCAGAAGACCCTGGGGAATATCACGTCTCATAAGCAAAGCCATCTTGGCCCAGACAGCAAGGCCTCCTGGTGTGAGAAGTGGGTGGAGACTCACCAGGACTCTGCCAGTCAGTGTCTGGGCGGATATCATCACCCCCGCCCAGTCCTTCACAGAGGTCATCCAGCCGACCTCGGCGGCCACTGCCTCCTCTTTTTCATCCACTGGTTTGAGAGTGCCATCCGCCTGGCTTGAGCCATTGTTAATCTTCTGGGCCTCCTGGCAACAGAGAGAGCAAGAGTTAAGACATAGGGAACAATGGATTTAAATAACATGCCCTACCCATAAAGAACCAGAGCCAGAAGGGGTCCCCAGCTGAGATGGAAACTAGCTTAAAGGTACAGGAGTAAAGCAGAAGGGGTAAATTATGTCTTTGATTTTTTAAAAGCCTTTATTTAAAAAACAATATTTTCTTTATTTCCTCTTAAAATATCTTAGTGAAACAAAGAAGGATGGTATTATTCTATTTTATTTTATTTTATTTTTTGAGATGAAGTGTCACTCTGTCACCCAGGCTGGAGTGCAGTGGCGTAATCTCGGCTCTCTGCAACCTCCACCCACCAGGTGCAAGCAATTCTCATGCCTCAGCCTCCCTAGTAGCTAGAATTACAGGCGCGCGGCCACCATGCTCAGCTAATTTTTGTATTTTTAGTAGAGAGGGTTTCACCATGTTGGCCAGGCTGGTCTCAAACTCCTGACCTCAAGTGATCCGCCCACCTCAGCCTCCCAAAGTTCTGGTCTCCTCCCATTTTAAAGAAAAAGAAAATACCAAAGCAAGAGGAAACGCAATCTGTCTAAGATTAGGGCATGCTGAGGAGGGAGGAGGAAAGTGTGGGAGATGTCCTGTGGTCTTTGCCTACCCAGCCTCTATGCCCCTTTTCACAGCAGCACCCCCACTTTCCTTTAGGAAAATTATCTCTTCCTCTCAGTCTATGTAGTTCAAAGGGGACAGATGGCCTCACCTCGGCTCCAACATTGGAGTCCTTTCTACCCCCTGCCAACAGCAATTGGGCCATTAATAATCACATGATCCATGCCAAGCCAATAAGACTCAAGCGTGGAACATTTGCAGGAAAGAATAGGAAAAGTCATCCTTCCCTGAGAATGAAGCCACTGCAGAGAAAAGTAAAAGTAATAGACTACTAATGTCATCATTTGAGCACCCGGATCCAGCTGTGCCTGAGATCTACACCAGACCTTTTCAGTTACAGGAGACAATACATTCCCCTTCTGGCTTAAAATGTGCTTGAGGAAACAAGGCTGATTTCATCAGATAACTGAGCCCCACATAGGGGCCGAAACTGTAAACCTTTGCATACAGTGAGTGTTCTGCCTGGAATACTCTTCTCCCACAGAGACTTATGGCCTGCTCCCTTAAGTCTTTGCTCAAATATCTCCTTTTCAATGAAGTCTTCCCTGGCCACCTGTTTAAATTTGCAACACTTTCTTTCCAATAGCACTTTTCTGCTTTATTTTTCTCCATAGCACTTAAAACCGCTAATATACTTAATAATTTATTTACTTCTTTTACTTACTGTCTGCCTTCCCCACTGCTGCAGCCTTGGTGCCTAATAGAGTGTCTGGCACAGAGTTGGCTCAATAACCATGAATGAATGACTAGAAAGGGCTATGAGTATCAGCCCCTCATTGGCTACAAAGGCTGGGTTTAGTGTTGCCAGAAAAAATACAGGATACCCAGTAAAATTTAAATTTCAGATAAACAACAAATAACTTTTTAGTGTAAGTATATTCCAAATACTACATGGGACATACTTATACTAAAACCTTATTCATTATTTATCTAACAATGTACATTTAACTGGACCCCAACACAAATACCCACTGCAATTATGACTGCAGATGAAGATGTTTAAAAAGATGCCAGCAAATTATGTTCATCATTTAAAACTCTGGAATTAATTCCCAAGGCAAAGCCACATTGGGGATCATTGTGATTTGGAGTAAGGGGAAGAACCAAAGACAGTGGTGAAAAGCTTTGTCTGCAGTGACAAAGGGGGCGGGGCAGAGGGAGGCCAGGCACGTGGGAGGCAGGTGGGGAGGGTGCACTGGTGAGTCATCCTCTTGGGGACTTGGCCACGGCAGGCAGGAAGCTGGTCCTGATTCCTGCTTCTCTCCCTCTGGCTGCCTGTGGCTCAGGGAAGCTGGGGAAGAGAAAAGTGGGACCTGCAGCCCTGGATGCTAATATTTTCTTTCCAAATGTGTTAAGCCCCACAGAGCTACAATGATCCAAGAGGAGGCCCAGGAGGGGGAGGCCACAGGGCAGATGTATCTGGGGGCTGCCTGCTGACATGTGTGGGACCTGCTGCCCAAGCCTCCCAGGCCAGCCTCAGATAGGACCTGTTAGGTCTTGCCCTGGTCCCTGAGCCTCTGCCCTGTGAGACTCTGAACAGGAGGGTATTTAGGAGGATGGGGAGGCCCTGATACAGGGTCAACCATGGTAACTGAAGGTGTAGATTCGGGGGAAAATCCAGCTCTCCCACCACTGTGGGACCTCATCCATAAGATGGGGACAGTACTGCCAGCCCCTCAGGCATTGTCAGGATTAAACAGTGTCCAATAGTACAAAACACAGGTTCAAGCAATTATCCCAGCACCCCTTGCTTCTTCTCGTGCCACTGACACCATAAAGCAATGGTTATCACAATGAGCAGGCATCATAAGCACACCAGAGGGCTTGTTGAAACACAGTGTGCTGGGCCCATCCCAGAACCTACATTTGAACCAAGATGTCAGGCACTTCTGATGCTGCTGGGCTTGGAAGCCCACTTTGGGGACCACAGCTCCTGACTACCCTAGTATGGCTCGGTGACTGCTGAAATGAGACATGGATCTTCACCCCCAGCTCTCTCCTGGCCTCTCCCTTCACCCAAGGACAGAACCACCTGCTTGTTTCAATACTGGACATTGGTGGAGGGGTGAGGAAAAGAAGAGGGCAGGGAGATGGTCCCACATCTGAGGCTCTAGTGTTTCCTTTTGAGTCAAGCCTCCCAGGATGTTTCTGAACTGGTCCCTGGCCACCACGTGGGGACCTGGAAGACTAGCTCCCTGCTCCTCAGTCCTGGGGGCCCAAGTTCCACAGCCCCTTGGTAGACCCTGGAGAGGAGAAATCAACGTGAAAAAGGCTGGGAGGCAGGGGGGCCCTCCAGTCACAGTGGTTAACTGCATCAGTAATTCATAGCACAAGAGGTATGTGGCAGATAATGCTATTTCGCCAGCCCTCTTACCTATTGTTTTACAAGGCATTCATTATTTTAATTACTTTATGATAGGCAAGGAAAAACACAGACTAAAGGGAGATAATGCCCTTGTTATTATTTGCTTACACTAGATGTTGTGAGCTTAATTACCATGTGTGGGAAGCAGGACTGGGAGGAGTGATGGGGGAGCTATTTAAAGCCTGATGCCAGCCGGCCAGACTAGCCACCAGGCTAGCCACAGATCTTGTGCCCGGAGGAAGAGGCCCCTCTCTCCACCACTGACTTCACTCTGGCCAAAGCACCTCTTATGGGGAGCAGGCATTATAACTCCATGCTCCAAAGAAAAAGCAGAGAAGGTTCAGTAGCCTTGCTGGGAACACGCAGGGGCAGAGTCCATTATAAGAGTGTTGGCCACCATTGAACAAGCCAGAACTAGGTGCCAGCAACTAAGAATTAAGTGTTTTCTATGCATTGTCTTGCTTAAACCTTATAATACATCCAACAGGCAAGTGAAATTATTTCCATTTTACAGACAGGGTAACTAAGAGCAGGTATCTCTCAGAAAAAGGCACAGAGCCTGAGAGCTCAGGCTGGAAGCAGAGAGCCCACCTGGGCTTGTACCTGCTCCAGAACTTCCAAGCTGATGGCTGTGGCCCATCAACCCTTGAGTCTCAGCCTCTTCCGTGTAAGATGGGGACAAACATGCCGCCTCATTAAGGTGGTGGGGAAGCTGAAGCTTGGCACAGTCCTGGGCACACAGTGGTTACAGCTGCCCTGATGAAGCACCCACTGATGGGGCTGGGGCCTCTAAGAGTAATCCATTGAAGCTGCACCACTTTCATCAACCAGTGGCCCTGGGAGGCACACTGGCCAGAGTGAACCTTTAATAAATAATCACAGAATGGAGGATAAGGAGGTGCAGGTTCTAACACTGTTATCCTCCAATGAGCAAGGAGTCCCTATAAGGCAAGGTGCTGTGACTCCTGCAGGGCTTCTAGTAGGCGCTGTGTGACCACCACCCAGGACAGCTGGGGCAGGGATTCCCGCACAGGGTGGACCCCAGACCCAGTGACATCTCAGACCCCTTCTGACTCGCCCCATTAGATCAACCTCCCATTTTTAAGATGAGAAGGCTGAGGACCAGGGAGAGGCTGCCTCCTGAGTCCCAGCATTTCGTTCTTGCTCCTGGCCCCACAGGACACTGCCTCACAGGGGAACAAATGGTTTGTTCCAAATAGCAAAGGGGATATGCAGCCACGCCCAAACCTTCCACCTCCCACTGCAGAGGACCCTGTCCTTACACAGGAAGCACTTCCGAGTAGGGGCAGCCCGATGTCAGTCGGAAATCACTGTGTGCGTGTGCTCACACATGTGTGTGTGCATGTGTGAGAGTGTGTGCATGTGTGTGCACGTGTGAGTGTGTGCATGTGTGTGCACGTGTGAGAGTGTGTGCATGTGTGTGTGCATTTGTGTGCACATGTGTGTACGTGTGTGAGTGTGTGTGTGTCTGAGAATGTGTGCGTGTGTGTGCATGTGTGTGTGCATCTGTGCGTGTGCTCACACATGCGTGTGTGTGTCTGTGTGTGTAAGGGAGAGAAACCCCACTGGCTGCAGCCTCCAGCTACCCCAGCTTCAGGAGGACAGGCCACCAGATCTTCTGAAATACAAGAAAAGATGCCTTGGGAAAAGAAAGGAACATGGAGGGAAGAACAGGGAGAAAAATGATAGGTGAGGCCATCACGTGGGGAGGCCATCTCAGAAAGAGAAGGTCCTGCAGGAGCCCTCCCCCTGCCCTTGGCAGCTCCCTGAGAAAGGGATTCGGCCTTGCACTGGAGGCCACTCCTGATCTGCCTCCAACCCTGCCCTCTCTCCCCACTAGAGCCTTGTGTAAAGCAGGCCACAGCTGCCTCTCAGTGACAACAGTGACATCTAATTTCAGTGCCCACATCAGAAGGTGGGGAGGAATTCAGGGCAAGGGTGCAGGCACAGGAGGCAGGGAACACCAGAGAGAAGAGTGGCCACAGTCCCCTCCCGACACCCACCCTACCAGGCAACCTCTCACGGGGCTGTGCCCAGCCTTACACCCTCACCCCTTTCTATGCCTTCTCCCCATTCCCTTTAGTGGTGTTCCCCACGATGACTTTCTGTTGACATGGCCGCAGAGGGGCTCACCCTTCCTATGTCACCTGGGGCCAAGGGCCTGACTGGACCCCATCACCTGGTGCTCAAGATACAAACCTCATCTGATGCGTTTGGGCATTTCCCGCTGAATCACAAGATCAAAGACCAAAGCTTGAGAAGGGACCTTAGCAATTCCTGAGGATCCCCACCACCACCCAACTACCACACACACAGTGTACAGATGAGAAAACTGAGGCCCAGAGGGAAAGCCACAAGCTCAGGGCCACCCAGCCCAGCCAGGTGACCACCGGGCCAGGAAGCAAGCCCCAGTTGCTCTGTTTCCCTTATCTCTTGTTGCCTCCCCGATAAGACAATTGCTCCAAATCTAGCCCAAGTGACAGTCATTCTGCTGCCCCAGCCTGGAACCTGGAGTTCAGGGTGTTCCTAGGACTGGCAGAAGGCTCCACCTGGCCTGGTACTGGGTTTAGGTGTGAGGGTCACGACAAGGGCTAATCCTGCTTGTCTTCAAAGGGCCCAGCCTTCCCCAGCCACGACAGCTGCTCTGGTCTAGCACAGGAGACCAAGCTTGTGCTAATCCTAAGACCCCACAGCCCCAACCCTCAGATTTGGCTGTCTCCGTCTCTCATCCTTGCTGAATTAGACCCAGTATACTGGGACTCTCAGGTCTGTGGTGTGGCAGGAAGAACTATGAAAATCAAAAGATACTCTGGACCAAGTCCAGCTTTTCTGGGTGGCCTCCAGCAAGTCATGTCATTCCTCAAACCCTCCATATTCTCTTCTATGAACAGGGATGAGTCCTGCCTTGTCACCCTGCCTGATTCTTGCAGGAGCCCTAATCTGGTAACAGAGCATTGCCTTTCTGAAAGCAACTGCTTTACAAACGGCAGGCAAGTGGAGTCACTGTCCTCTGGTTCTGGGCAGGAAGCAGGGCTGCTCTGGAGAAAGAAGTCCTGTGCCACAAAGCCAGAGGCCTCACAGAACGCAGGGCTCAACACTCAGATTCCTACCCAGCTGCAACTTGCAGGGCAGGTCCCCCGTTGTCACCCTGCACCCTAACAGGATGTCAAATTGCCAAGTCTCAGCAGGTGACCTGTCATGCTGGGCACACCCTCCCTGACAGGGTGAGTTGCTGCCACACCTGCTCTCACCCGGTTGGACTCTCTCACCCCCAGGCACACTCCTGACACCTGTCAAGCTGAACCAGGCACCAAGGTCACTGCAGGCACCACACCTGCTGGATGACTGCCTCAGGCATGAGAAGCTGGCTGGGCCCGCCTTAAGGGGATCCCAGGGCCCCTCCCTGCTGCCTGCCTAGAGCCAAGCCTTGAAGCTCCAAATCTGCCTCGGGTTTAACTACGTGTCAGTTCTTTGGACACTGGTTCCTCATCCAGGATCTGGGAAGTCTTTTAGGCAAAGGCCATCTGGGAAGAAAAATACTTTTCAAAAATGTAACTGAAATCATGTCACTGTTGTACCCAACACCCTCCTATGGCTTCTTGGCCCATTCAGAGGACAATTGAAGTCTTCACACCCAATCAGCCCCACTCGTGCCTGTCATCTTGCGAGTCTGCCGCTCACTAGCTCCACTTCAGATGCAATGGCCTCCTCATGCTGCCAGGACATTCCAGACCCAGTCCCGTCTCGGGGCTGTCTGCACTGGCCTCTGCCTCTGCTCCAGAGATCCCCGTGGCTGCAACCTCATTTCTCTCGAGTTTTGGTTCACATCCTCACTTTGTCCATGAGCTCTCAACCTCATCCCGACCTCTCCCTGTCTGTGCTGTCTTCTCCGGAGTGTGTCTGCCACCTGCTTCCTTTATTTCATCATTGTGTACTGTCTGCAAGCTGCATGAGGGAAAGAGTTTTTGTCTGTTTCTTTTTGTTTTGTTTGTTTTGTTTTCGACAGAGTCTTTCCCTGTCACCCAGGCTGGAGTGCAGTGGCATGATCTCGGCTCACTACAACCTCTGCCTCCTGGGTTCAAGCGATTCTTCTGTCTCAGCCTCCTGAGTGCTACGAGTACAGGCATGTGCCACCACACCTGTTTCGCTTTTGCATTTTTAGTAGAGATGGGGTTTCACCATGTCTGTTTCATTTATGGCTGTATCTTCAATATTGAATCCCTGTGAGCTCAGAGTAAGCACCTGACAAATCTTGGTGGGTGGGAGGGAAGGAAGGAGTGGGGGAAGGAGGAGAGGAGGGAGGAGAGCTACAGCAAATGGAAAGTCAGTTCTTACCATGCACAATCTAGAATAGATATTACTAGTAAATAGTACTACTAACAATAATTATACTATCGACTACTGTTTTTTAGCATGATCATAGTAACTCTATGAGGTTGGTACTAATGTCCTCCATTGACAGATGAGAGGTTAAGTAGCTGGCCCAGGAAGACACAGTGCGAATTTAAATCCAGCTGTCTGATGCCAAAAAGGGACACGTACCCATCCTGCTGTCCTCCCGGGAACAGTGTGAGCAGCAGACGGGAGAATGCATGTGCAAGGATTATTGGCTGCTACAAAGTGCCCACAAAAGGTTTATTAACATGAAGAGCACTCAATTCATCCCACTTCTGGGTACTGCTTGTACCATCACGACCCTTCTTCCAGGGCCCTGTGCCTATGGAAGGCAGTTCCATCAAGGACAGAGAAACACAGTTCCTTTCTCTGCCAAGAACCTGCCCGGAACCATAAATTCACCCTTCGTGGAGCAGAGCATCACATTGGAAATGAGCGTGGCCAAGCTGACGGGCTGTGAAGCCCTCCTGCTAAGAACCACGGTTCTCTATGCAGACGCTGCTAAAGGAAGATTTGGCTTCCTCCCTCGCCATGCGTATCCTTGGAGTCCTTAGCACACTCTGCCCAGCGGTCTCCAGCACTAAGAGGCTGAGCTCTGCAGGGCCTGACGCACCTGAGTGGGAGGTAGGGTTCTGACAGGGAACAGGAGAGATCAGGTTAGCACAAAACTATCTCCCCTAGCCCTTTTGGGACCAGAGTAGGGCCTGGGAAGCCCCTCTCATCCCTGGAAGCTGGATGTTCTGCCCAGCACCCTGGAACCATGGGATAGTCCCAGGATGCTTGACCCCCAGAGGGCTGTGAGAGAAGGAAGGGCCTCATGCCTCACAGCCCCTTTGTCCTCAAATTTTCCTGGTCAACATCAGAAGGCCGTTTTCCCTGAGCCTTCATTGATGGACTGTGCTCTGAGTTACTCATTCCATCTGCCAGGAGCCCCACCCCACCCTCTCCCTGGCCACTCCATTGCCCCATCTCCTCTCGTCTGTTGAAACTGACCCAGCAGCCTCACATGCTGCTATCCTCAACTGGGCACAATGCAGAAGGGCTCCTTCTCTCCTACCAGAGGGTGGGGGCAGGGGGAAGCCTTCTGGACCAGAAGCTATGAAGCAGAGCCAGACACAGGCTGTGTGCCCTGGGCCAGTCACCTAACCTCTCTGAGTAGAGTCCCTATCTGGGAGACGAGAGGGGGTGGTGAGTTAAATCCACAGTTTTCTGTACCTTGAAGCCCAGCATTGTGAGGTGCCCCAAGGGGGCTGGTTACCAAGGGAGGGCAGAGGAGGCAGGGCCCCGGACCCCACGGAAATAAAAGCACCTCTGCATTGAGCAATTTCACCTATTATGGTTCTGTGCTAGACTGCATCTGAGTGAAGGGATTTTCTGGGGAAAAACATTAGAAATCCCCTGAGTAAAAGTCCATAGGCCCATGATAGCTTTTTTTTTTTTTTTTTTTTTTTTTGAGAAAGAGTCTCACTCTGTTGCCCAGGCTGGAGTACAGTGGCATGATCTCAGCTCACTGCAATTTCTGCCTCCCAGGTTCAAGTGATTCTTGTGCCTCAGCCTCCTAGTAGCTGGGATTACAGGCGTGTGTCATCACACCC
The DNA here is from genome assembly GCF_029281585.2 of Gorilla gorilla gorilla. Lineage (NCBI taxonomy): Eukaryota > Metazoa > Chordata > Mammalia > Primates > Hominidae > Gorilla > Gorilla gorilla. Next base: position 38,332,993 of record NC_073232.2, on the reverse strand, counting down.
AGCTAATTTTTGTATTTTTAGTACAGACGGGGTTTCACCATGTTGGCCAGGCTGGTCTCAAACTTCTGACCTCAAGTGATCCACCTGCCTCAGCCTCCCAAAGTGCTAGGATTTACAGGAGTGAGCCACCTCGCCCGGCCCCATGTTAGCTTTTTAAAAAATGCTTTATTTCATGACAATAACTATGACATCCTGTGGCACAGTTTGGCCTAAGATCCAGAAGTGTCTGAACCTCAATACCTTAGGAAGCCCTGGGGCTGCTGGTCCCTCCCCGCGGGCTGCTCTCCTCTCCTTTGCCTCAGGTTTTCTCCAGCCCCGAATGCTGGGGCTGGGTCTTCCGTGTCCCCCCTCCCATGCCAAACAAAGAGGAAATCCACCCAGCAACCTCTTTCACCTCCTGGGCGGGTTTCCCAGCCACGGGCATTCTCCCAGGTACCAATAATCCTGCATATTAGGGTATTAGGCAGATTACCCAAAGCAGCTCAAGCAAATCAAGCATAGCATGGGCACCACCAGCTGGGGTTTTCACGGCAAGAGTTCTGCAAAGGGAATGGATGGAGGAGGTAGTTACTCTGAGACTCAAGGACCAGAGAAATAGGGCAACAGGGGACCCAGGTCTTTCCTAGAGCTGGTGTCAGGAGTGGCAGAGTTCACTTCTGCCCCTGGGAAGTTGCATAGTCCAACCTCTCCCTGGCTGCCATCACTTCTCCTGCTCTGCACCCTGAAGACTCTGCACCAGCAGGGCTTAAGACATTTGCACTGATTAATTCACCTAGCAGTTACTGTGTTTGCTAACTGTGGGCTGTACCTTTAGGGAAGGGACACACTGTCCACAGATTCAGGCAACAGGAACTTATAAAGAAGCTGAGACCTAACCGATTGCCCTGAGCTGTCAGAAAGCCTTGTGAGTTTACTGGGTGTCTCGGCTGGACTTACAGTGCTCCACCATTGAGGCATTTTTAGCCATTGCTTTCTGGGTGCACTGTCCAGATTCTCGCTCTTAGAAGCACCCCTGCGTTGGGTGTGAACAACTACTCTTTGGAAGTCTTCATGGTAGAAAAAGGCCAGGTGACCTTTAACAAGTCCTTACCATCTTGTGCCTCAGGTTTCTTTGTCTCAAATGCAGGGAGCCATGTAAACACTCCCCAAGGTCTGTCCAGCTCTAAACTGTCTGACCCGGAGGCCTGGATTGTTAAGTCCCTTACTTCACACGCACTGTCTCAGCTCTGTAACCCTGGGCAAGTCAATCAAGCATCATTTCCCTCCCCCAGGAAATGCTGCAGGACAGATTCCTTTTCAGCTCTTCTCAGAGCCAGGTTCAAAGCTGCTCTCCCATTCCCTGAGGACCAAGGGGGTCAACTGGCGCTCAGGAGATCACTGATCCCCTCTTACATCTACTGTGTTCTGTCCTTGGTGATTTTACGCCAACTTAATCTTCACAACAAGCCTGCAAGATAGGAATGTTTTTTCTTTTTTTCTTTTTTCTTTTTCTTTTTCTTTTTCTTTTGAGACAGAGTCTCACTCTGTCGCCCAGGATGGAGTGCAGTGATGCAATCTCAGCTCACTGCAGCCTCCGCCTCCCAGGTTCAAGCGATTCTCCTCCTCAGCCTCCCAGGTAGCTGGGATTACAGGCACCCACCACCATGCTCCAGTAATTTTTTTTTTTTTTTCCTAGTAAGATGGGGTTTCAACATGTTGGATAGGCTGGTCTGGAACTCCTGACCTCAAGTGATCTGCCCGCCTCAGCCTCCCAAAGTGCTGGGATTACAGGCGTAAGCCACCACGCCTGGCTGCAAGGTAGGAATGTCATGAGGCTCAGAGAGGTTGGGTAATTTTCCAAGATTACCCATCTTGTAAGTGGCAGAGCTGAAATTTCAATCTAGTCCATTCTAACTCTGAAGGCCATATTTTTTCTCTCTATTCCACACTGTCTTGGGATAGTTCCAATGTACAAGAACAGAGATGGAATCTCCATATAAAATTCTGTTTACTACTACTACTGAAACAACCATCTCACAACCTATGGCTTCTAAGTAACAAAATCCTGTAGTACAGACATCTAAATTCAGTTATAATCCACTATGTATGGACAGAGAGTTGGAGAAATGGGCTAGGGGACGGGGATCCAACCTGGGAATACAATGCTCATTAGACATTAGATATGTTCTCAAACGGCCACATATGCTGCCTAAAATTAGTAAGGCAACCTCCAAACTTTCAGGGCTGATACATACATCCTGGCCAATGTGCCATATTTGTAAAATAACAATCTCCTTCTCTTTCAATTAGCTTAATAAAATTGGAAAATATAAGTGACAGTCCAGAGTCCACTATCAGAGCCATAGAGACTTTGAATTGGATTAGTAGAGTCCTCAGCCAGGATGACCCTGGCAGGGTCCAAGACAGCCTGCTGTCCATCAGAGACGCGGAGACTCAGCTGCCAGTCTGCAGGGCAGCCCATCCTGCCCCAGAAGCTCAGCTCAAGACCTGCCCAGACAAGAAAACTGTGGCAGGGGCCCAGCAGGAAGGTAAAAATTACATTTGTTTCTCATCAGGGCAGACTGGGATATGGATAACCAAACACACAGGAAATCCCAAACCCTCATGTTCATAAAAGAAGGCAGAAATCTTCATGCCAAGTTAACTTTTACTGGAGGGAGCCCATTGCCATCCTGTAGACCAGGAGGAGGATCCAGCCCCCAAGGAGCCTCACTCTCCTCAGCAAAGGCTCCTGCAGGCGGCTCACAGGTGCTCTGTTCCCATGGGTCCTGCATGGCCACAGGGCAGTGCTGCCCCTGATGTGGTACGGAATGAAAAGCCCCAGTACAGCGCACTGTGTGTGTCAGTGGAAGACGACTGATGAAGGGCCTCTCCCGGGAAGAACTGTCCTTTTCTTTGACATTATGTCGTTACTCCTTTGTTGGGTATTAACATGTCCTTTTAATGAAATGACAATGGTGGCAGAGCTGGCATTTGACAGTTTCTTTTTTTATGTTTTTGCTTGTCAAAATAAAAAGCTGGTGGCCTTGTGATATTCTGTTTTATAAAAATTCATTGATTATCCCACAAAAAGTCTAGGAACTACTCCCCTAGCCCAAATGCCTCATTCTACAGGCAGGAAATTTAAGGCCCCAATATTCCACACTCATAGTGGCCAGGTTCCCCTCGAAAAATATGGCTTTCAGACTTCAGGGGCCCAGGGTGTGTCTGTCACACTAGCCAGAGGCAGCCTTGGGGCCAGGAAAGGTAGGGTCTGAGGGATGGAGGCATGGTCTCTCAGGGCTGGAGGAGCTCTGCAAGCTGCTGGCCCACACAATAGGGGAAAGGGGAAGGCAAGCATTTTCAGAGCTCAGGGCCATACCAACCGCCTGAGCTCCTGGCATCTAATGCCCTCACTACCACTACTGCAGGAAATGCACAGAACTATAACAACCTCCCGGGAAATACTACAAGTGTTACCGTGGCCCCAAGCCACCACCCAAGGGGCAACTGGGAAGAAAGAATTCAACCACAGATAGCAGATAGGATGAATTGTTTATGGTTGAATATTCCCTTCAGAGTCAACAGAGGACTCCAAGCAATTTGGAGTAAAAAGATGAGTAACCCGAGAGCAATATAAGTCATAGCCCAGTGCCCCACATGGAAGGGAACACGGTCATCCCCTTCGCTGCTGTTCTTTGCTTCCCACCACTACCACCTTCATCACACACGTGTGCTTATTCTCTAGCAGTCAGGGCAGAGTCTGCCCGATTTGCCCACTCCACATCCTCAGAGCCTGAACAGCACCTAGCACACGGTGAGCATTTCACAGTGCACTGAAATAATGAATGAACAAATTCTGTTTTTTGTTCTGTCCTGCTTTGTTTTCGCTCTTCGCTCATATCTTCTGGAATCTCAAAAATCCTGCCAAGTCCACAATGCCCAAAGCATAGAAGTCAAACTCCTTAAGGCCTGATCTTCAAGGCCTGGAGCTGAGGCCGCTGGCTGCCCTCCCCACTCGTCACTGACCTGCTCTTCCACCTGACTTCTCGGCTATGACTTGGTCCTCCTGACTGCCACACCTCCGTGCTGGCTGTCCCCACTCCTGGGATGCTCTCCCCATTGCTCCCCAACCATCTTCATCCTCCCTGATCAAATCCCAGAGGTGCAGTGAAGTTCTCCTTCCTGGCTAGATCTCCCCGCAGCTCTCCCTGTCCTGTCTCCAGGGCCCACATCTGCTCCCCCAATTCCACATGGGACAGGTACTTAGCTGTCTTTTGGTCCATGCATGTTGCATTGCCCCAGTTAGCCTGGACAATCCTTGAAGGCAAGGCCTATATACTTTTTATGCCCAAAGTGTTTGGCATACAGCAATGTGCTTAACAGACACGTACCGATTGAGTAAATTAAATCTCTGCTCAGTGGGCACTGGAAAAGCAAGAGCTTTCCCAGGCATCACTGACATCCGGGTAAACCAGGCCAGTTTCCATGACTTGAAGCTTAAACTGGGGGTTGGCTCCTAACTGCTGTTCCTCAGGGCAGCTACATTTTCAAATACAAACACTAAATCGCAAATGAGATCAGATGACATGGAGCTTCTGAGAGGCACATGCCCCACCAGGCATGTCAGTCAAAAGAAAGATGAATGTTCTTGTTTACAAAAGGATTTGTCCCGTGCCAGGAAAATTTCCACCATGATTTAGGACCTAATCCAGTCTGTGCCTATAGACCTCACCAACTGAACATGTTCCCGCTTCTTCCATTTGCTGAACTTGGATGGGGCTTGGCTTCGGGTCAAAAGAGCTGTCCCAATTAGGTCGTCAGACAGCCTTTCCCCACACTTAAGATGACCCCCATTCAGGAAACCAAGGGCTAGCAAGACAGACAGACTTTGGGAGGCAGAAACATGGCCAGGTTACCAGGCATACAGCGGCAGTCAGGATCTACCGCTCCGAGCACAGCCCAGCCTGACGAACCAGGCTCCCAGAGCTACCCTGTTCCCTGGACTCTGCCTCTGACCTCACCCCTTGCAAGAACTGGCTGGATTCCAAAACTTCAGCCTCTATGTCCCTGGGTTCCCACACACCCTAGTTTGGATCTAGGTCTCCAACACAACAGCCAAACACAAGAGAGTCCAGAGCAGTTGCTAATGTGAAATGAAAATAATTCAACAGCCCAGGGAAAGGAGACAGGACTTCTTTTTCCATTGGATTCAGAGAACTCCTTCTCCTTTTCCTTCTCGATCCCTAATGGGAGTTAAGGATGGCAAGCGCCTGGCCCTGCAAAGCCTCAACTCTCTACTTGGCTCCCTCGACCCATCAATCTTCTCTCCATGGCCTGGGACCCCTCCAACCCTGGACGTCGAGAGAGACTCGGCAGCTGTGAGAACCTTCTTTCTCAAGTAAGGTTTTTTTCCAAAATTATATCAGGTTTCCTTCTACCCCAGCTTGACAGTGGGGGACTCTTTTGCCTAACATGGTTGAGGAATGTCTTAGAAACTGGTGTGATTCAATCTGGCTTCTGATGAGGTTTTCCACCCAGACAGAGCTCACCGAGTGTCTGGAAGCATCGGTTCCCTACACCCGGGGGCATCCACACCCTGTCCCCATCTCCAGACCTCAGTGAGGAGGATACCCTTGACAAAGTGGCTGGTCCAGCCCTACGATGAAGTTGGATCCAGAAAAAGAGCCAAGAGGAAGCCAAAAGGACTTGCCCACACACTTGCATCCACGGGGGCCTCCCTCCTACCATGTCCCCTCTTCCCCCCAACTTTCTAAATTGGTGAATCTACTTGCAACACACCCAGCATAAATAATTGAAGAGCTCCCGATGGAAGTGGCTCAATAATTGAAATCTCAAAAGGCACACACCTTTCTTTTAGAAGAGAGGGCCACCTCATTCAGACTTCTCCAGGGGAAGTCGTTCTTCCCCTCATTCCTTTTCAGACTGGCCTCCTTCTACAAATACAGATTTTAACCAGAGGGTAATTGTTAGAAAGTGCAGTTTGCAAAAATGTCAGTAACCTGAATGCCAAGTTTACTAATGAATTGTGACTAGGCTGTTGTTAGTGCTGCCACACTCTCACCTGAAGACCCACAATCTCCCCTGGACAGAGGGAAACAGGCTGTCCCTCTGTTACTGCTCAGCTACTGCACTGAGGTGGGGTGGCACCAGGGGGGCTGGCATGAAGGTCACATGAGGGGAGAGTTCCTTTTACATCTCAGAAGTCTCTTATTATAAGGATCTGCCAACTGGAAGGAGAGAAGAGCCCTGCAGAGCAGGGGGACCTGCCAGAGCGCTGCAGGCATCAACTTTGCTGGCGTCTTGGAAAGACGCCCCACGTCTCCATAACAACTAACCATCCAGCCCTTAGCACTGACAGGGATGGAGACCTTTTTTGGAGGGGCAGATCCGGAAGAAAGGTCAGGTGGTTACCTGAATCCCAAGTCTCTGTTTTGTTTTGTTTTTCTCCTTTTGCAGCTGTTTTTCTTACTAGAAGCTAGGCAGAAAGAGTTGTTACTCAGATTTCTTGAACTTGAGACATCAAAGGTGAGACGCCAGCCAAGGAGACGGGATGGTCAGGGAAGCTTCTGGGGATACCATCAGTATTTTATTTTTTGAACTCAGTGGTAGTGACACAAATTTTCTATAATAATTTGCTATTTTGTAATTTTTCATTTTATAGACTTTTCTGTCTATACTATTTTTTTAAAGTCTTTAAAAAATAAATTGGGCAAACTGCTCTTCAGGGACCCATCGTCATTGCCAGTATTTATTAAGTATCTTCCGGCACAGGACAGAAATCAGTCTGCAAATCACCCTGTGTCACAGCCCTGGAAAGCAGGACTGAGAACCAGAAAACTTCAGTGGAAGTCATTGGTCCCAGTGGCCAAAGCACCAAACTGAAGGAGAAAGTGAAGAGGTCAGGGGCAATCACAACAAGTCATAGGATCAATGGGCTAGAGGCCCCAGAGGACTTGCTGATGCAGTTTGCTGTTATCCCAGCTTTAGAGCTCTGCCTATAAACAAAGTCATAGAGAGGGGAATGTGATTCATGATTTGTACCTGCCTTGGAAGGGCCTGAAGTGAATTGGGGTACGCAGGGCCCTGGCCATCAGTGGAAGAGTGGGTCTTCCGCTGCCCTGCTGATCCATTGCTGAGGGTAACTCATGGTCCCAGCACAGCCTTCACTTAACTGTCAGGCACATGAAGCAATCAGGAGTCTAGACTGAGTTTCCAAAACAGGAGCACCTCTTTGCTCTCTGTAAGCCTCCACTGATGGCTCATGCCAGCCACATGGCTCCCCTCACCTCCCCTGCACCCACCAGAGGCTGTTAATAGACCTGTCATTGTGCTCATGTTGGATTAATGACCACTGTCCTCCTTCCCAAATCCTACACATTGTTTAAGAGAAAGCCTAAACGCTGCCTCTGCCATGAAGCCTCTCCAGACCTCTTCAGTAGAGCTAACGTCTCCAGGGCTGTCTGCTCAATACTTCCTTTCAGGTATCAGTCCCTTCAGATATCACTTGTTTCTCTGCTTATCAGTCCTCATTACATTCTAGTCTAGTGGCTACATCCATCAGTCTCCCAGCTAAGAACCTGAGGTCAGGAGCCAGGGCTTATTAATTCTTATATTTCATAGTATCTAGCACTGGGCCTGGTGGATTTGTAGCAGGTGTGCAACAAACAATCAATATTTATTAATATATCAGGGTCCAAGAGCACAGACCCAGTAACCAGGAAGGAAGGTTCTTTAGGTTGTCAGAGAACACAAAGGGCCTGGCAGGAGGGAGGCCAAGCATCACAGAGAAACTTCACCTTTCAAATCTACCCACTTCTCTCCATCTCAGCTTCTCTCCCCTGGTTGACTCCTAAGCTTCATAATCATTTACATTGTATCATGCAATGGTACAATTCCCACTTAGTTCTGCCCCTCATTCTCCACACTGAAGCCAGAGAGATACCACAAGGTTTCTATCAGTCACATCATGCCTGTGCTTAAACTCTTCTCAGGGACTCCCCCTTGCTCTTAGGCAAAAGTTAAGGCCCTCAGCATGGCTGTTGAAGATGTTCTGGCACATCTGGCCTTTGCCAGGCATCTGGCCACATACTGAAATACTCTTGGCCTCACCTCCCTTAATCCACAGCAATACTGGACATTCTTGCATTCCTTCGATGAGCACTCCTCTTTTCTAATTCAGGGATCTGCATGTCCTAGGTTTCCTTTTCCTGTAACAACCTTCTTCACACAGTCATATTCCAGATGTCCTACTCATATTTAAGATCTCTCCCCAGAAAGCCTTTCCTAACTCACCCTCCACCTCCACTCCACCACCACCATTGCTATCAGTCAATAAAAGCTTCCAATCATGTGGTCTTTGCACTGCTCCTTCATAACACTCAAGGCATTTGCAAGTACTTGTTCAGGGCCTCTTTGCTTCACTAGACTAGAGGTGGGCAAATTGTTTCTGTAAAGGGCCAGATAGGAAATATTTTAGGCTTTAGCATATGGTCTCTGTTGCAACTATTCAGCTCTGTTGCTGGGGGGCAAAAGTGGCCTTAGACAATATATAAACAAATGAGTGTGGTTGTATTCCAGCGGAATTTTATTTAGAGACATTGAAATCAGAATTTCATACCATTTCATGTTTCATGAAATATTCTTCATTTAAAATTTTTGTTCAACTATTTAAAAATGTGAAAACCATTCTTAGCTAATGGGCCATACAAAAACAGATGGCAGGCCAGACTTGGCCCACAGCCTGTGGTGTGCCAGCTCCTGCACTAGACTATCAGTTTCCTAGAGACGGAAGCCACGTCTTGTTCACAGATGTATCTCTCCAGCACAGCGTCTTGTTCTCACAAGGCGGTTCATAAAAATTCACTGAATGCCTTGATATATGGACTAGAGCCATGTTTCCCAGTGTAAATTCATGGAACACCAGTCTGATGGGAAACTCCATACAAAAGGGACACTTCTCTTTGCAGTGAAATCTGGAAATGCCATCATTCCTCTTCTAACAAATGTTCAATGCTCACTGCATACAGCATAGCAAAAGCTCAGAGCTAGCCTTCAGTCCAGGAACCTGTTCAACATAGACCAATACAATGCTGCCCACACTCATTTTGACCAAAGAACTTTCTTCTTTAACCCAAAACATCTGCCAGTGTCCAAGGGCAGCCCCACTGAAAAGTGATGCAGTGAGGAGAGATGGCAGAACTTAGAGGAATGGGTCTCAAACTTTAGTGTGCATCAGAGTCACCAGGAAGGCTTATTAAAATAAGAAACTACCCCAGCCCAGAGTTTCCAATTCAGTAGGCTTAGGTTGGAGCGTAAGACTTTACATGCCTTACATGTTTCTCAGCTGACGCTAATGCTGATGGCTAGTGGAACCCCGTTTTGAGAAACACTGATCTGCAGAATAAATGATTTCAAGGCTTCGGTCCTCTAGCTGGAGTTTGCTCCTCCATCCAAGGATCTTATTCCCAGGTGAACTCCAACTTGTCCACTTTCTCACACTGGCAGTAGCAGCCCTGACCCATCTTTCTAGTGTTAGGCACCTGTAATGGGTTGCAGTGTTTTTTTCCAAAAGATTTGTTTCAATAGTAATCCCCAGTTCCTGTGAAGGTAAGCCTTATTTGGAAAGAAGGTCTTTGCAGATGTAATCAAGTTAAAATGAGGTCATACTGGAGTAGGGTGAGCTCCTAATCCAATATTACTGGTGTCCCTAGGAGAGGAGGAAAGAGACACACATAGGGAGAACGCCCCATGACCAAAGAAGCAGAGACTGGAGTGGTGGCTGCAAGTCAAAGACTGCCAGCCACCAGCAGAAACACGGAAGATGCAAGGAAGGAGAAACCCTCCAGGCTTCAGAGGGAGGCTGGCCCTGCTGACATCTTGATTTAAGCCTTCCAGCCTTCTGAGCTGTGAGACAATAAATTAACATTGTTTTAAGTCAACCCCGTTGTTATGGCATCACTAAGAAACATTCTAGTCCAAGGACAGATAAAGCTCTGGCCAAGGCCTTATTCTTGGTAGGTGTCCACATGAACTCTGAAGGAGGAAGCCACGATGTCAGCTATCTGATCCCTTTGTCATCACTGCTAGACAGTGGATGTCTGCGCTGGGGTCTGTTTTTGGAAATTAGATTATCTAATTAATGTGATGTTTTGTTGGATCCATGCCTTAGGGCTGGATTTGGCAAAAAGCATGTGATTATTTTTTACTCTTAAAAAAATGTCAATAAATAAGACAAGGAGACTTGGCTTTGCCCTATCTTGGGCTCCACAGGTCCTGTTTCTCACTGAGAGACCCTGGCAAGGAGTTTCTCAGTGACAAAGAAATGGTTTCTTCTCCTCTAGGTCTGAGCTATAAACACCTTCTCTAATCGACATAGAAACGGCTAAGCAGTAGATATTTTCAGTCAGAGCACCCCAGTTTTAGTCATAAATTATATGCCTCTCCTTTTGGAAATACAAGGGGTATAATTTTTATTCTTGGGCAGACGTAGTCCTGTGCCCGATACCTTAGGAAAGAGCCAAAAAGAGAATGTGGACACAGCTTGTCATGGTGGATGGAGAGGAAGGAGACACCAGGGGTGGGGACTCTGTATTCTGAAGCTCTGAGGCCACAGGATGAAAAATCAGAGCCAAGTGAATGCCTTCTCTGCCTCTCCAATCCATGCCAACCCAGGGCTGGCTGCTCACATGGGGTCTGCACAAACTTGAAAATCTCCAGATGTTTTATACGGGGGACAAAGCCACGCTTTCTGCTGCAACAGATTGTGAGACTTTTAGGATGCTTACCCCAAGGCCCTTGAAAAATGAGAGAGGGGTCTGATTCTTTGAGATGGGTAAGGCAGAGGCACCCCGTGGAAGTCAAGCATTCCTTCTCTCTTCCCTCCCAAGGCCAGCATGTAATTTCAAATGTCCAGTCCATCCATGAACAATATGTTAGCCTTTGGCCAGGCGGTGAGCTTCCAAAACGCAAACATCTCAGCCTCTGTCTGCAGAGGTGAGAATTCAGCTCGGCAGAGGAATGGGACACTGTCAAGGAAGACAAGCTTTTGGAGTCAGACAATCCCAGGTTTGCATATTGGCCTTGTTTTGTTGGTTTGTTTTGCTTTGTATTAAAATCTAATTTATTCTGCAAACTACAGCAGATTAGTTAATCCTTTGAAACCTCAGGTTTCTGAGCTATAATACAGGAATAATTATAAGTGCTTTGCAGCAGATTTGTGAGGATTCTGAGAGTTGTTGGATGTGTCTAGCACATTCCTTCTAACTTATAAAGCATTATATGCCAAGTATGAATCTAAGTAATGCACATGCCCTAATCTTTTCCATCCTTACAACTATTTATAGCATTGCCCCCATATGGCAAATGAAGGCTCAGAGAGGTCAAGGCACCTGCCCGCAGTCACAAAGTCAGTAAGCAGCTGATTCTGGAGCTGGTGCTCTCACCACAGGGACTGCTACACACCCATAGTGGATGCCTGGGGCTAGGAATGAAGATCTGTGTTCATTCATTCATTCATTCATTCATTCATTCAACAATTCACCTGGGCATCTCTGAGAGAGGATTACTCACAACAGGTTCTCAGACAAAAAAAAAATACAATCTCTCCTTTCAGGAGTTGAAGATCTCTCAGGGGAAATAGACAAGTACCCAAAACTAAATCAAGGTAGAATATGACACCAAGGAGGAAGAGAGTATGGCAGAGGACCTGTTAAATGGCAGGAACAGACTGATTTAATGAAGGTGGTGGTATTTCTGCTGAGCCTCAAAGGATAGGCATGATTTTGACAGATGCACTCAGCCTGGTTCAGTCCAAATTAGGGCCCCCTTGTTCTTTCTCATCACAACCCATTCATTTCCTTTGTTGGACTCACTGTGATTTTAATTTCACAGCTATTTGCTGATTTATTTGTTCAATGCTGGTCTCCCACACTAGACCATGAGCAGGAAGGAGAGGCAACATGCAACTGTGCTCGTTGTCTACACAGGGCCTAGCACTGGGCCTGGGCCAGGGCAGGCACCTGGGAGGTATGTGCTGAATAAATGAATGGATGGATGGGTGGATGGATGGGTGGATGGATGAGTGGATGGATGGATGGATGGATGGATGGATGGATGGATGGATGGATGGATGAGTGGATGGATGGATGGATGGATGGATGGATGGATGGATGGATGGATGAGGATATAAGTATTGGCAGGCTGGTGGCAGCTTGCAGAAGGAGAGCACATTATCTATAAACACATTGCCCCGATTTATTTAACATTGTAGTCACTCCAAATCTTGGTTACCCTCACCTGAATTTTCTCTTTTGGGGGAAGTTTTACACAACCACCCCAGTTTCCCTAAATGCCCCCTCCCTGGATTCCTGCAGCACTCGAATTTAGGCTTCTGAGCACTGGTATCTCCCCAAATAGATGAGACTCCCCATGTGGGCAGCAGCCCTGCCTTCTCCTTCATGTTTGTCCACAGTGCTTGGGTGAGATCTGGACATGTAGCCCACACTCGGTTGAAACCTGCCCATGGCATGCAGCTGAGGGGCCCTGCCTTCTCCTTGTCCTCATTTATTGCCATCAGTCAACCACCAATCATCCCACATCGACCCCAGAGGCATTGGTCCTGGGGTCTCCCTGGTGCGGCAATGTGGGCTGCCTTCCCAGCCTTGTCCAGGTGGCAGGACTTCTGCTGCTGAGAACAGGGCTGTGATACTCAGCTCCCCAAGGCTGAACTGGATGACTAAGAGTCCTAATGATTCTGGTATTTTTTCAGGACCTGTCTCCAAAGGCAGGAGGACATTTAAAAATGCATGGGTCTCTGCTAGGTGACACATCCTGCTTAGGAGTCTGCTGGCCTCCAGTCTGGGACAACAGAGCACTTCAAATAGGCACCTGTGTTCATCGCGGTGCTTTCTGTCCACACAGGGCCTTGGTTTCTGAGGCTGAGAGAGGATAAGCTAAGCAAGGTGCAGAACAGGACACCGACCATCTCCAGACCCCAGTACAACACAGATGGCAGGCCAAAGAGGGACTGTGTCGTCTGATTCAAGAGTACAGACTACACAGCCAGAATAATCGGGGCCTGGCTTGGACTCTCTTTAAATAGTCATTCCTCATCTGTAAAATGAGCATATGAGTCCCACTTCACCGGACAGTAGGACATACGTGAAGGACTCTGCAGTGTCTGAAACATATTTATGGCCCCTGAAATAAATAGTTATTGATGACAGAGATGAAAAGAAGAAGATCCAATGGAGTAATCTTCAAGGCCTGCTTCAAGTCTTGCCTTGGTAAAGCTTTCTATTGGGCACCCAAATAAAGCTTATATGACTTTTTTTTATATATAACAGACATGTATATATGATGACTGTCTACTGGGTATGGTTCTGAGCACTCCCTAAATAGTAACTCATTGAATCCTCACAACAACTTTATGTAGTATGTACTATTATTATGCCCATTTTACAGATGAGGAAAATAGGCATGAGGGGTTAGGTGAACGACTCGAGGTCACACAGTTATAAGAGGTTGAGCTGGGATATAAATCCAGACAGTCTGCGCTAGAGTTCGTGTTAGTTAAAGATGGATACAGTGTGCTGCTGTTATTATTCTTGTAGATGTTGACTATTATAGTCTCTTGTCTTGCGGAGCAGAGCTAGTCTCTCTCCCACTTTCTTGACAAATGGTAGGGGCCTCCCCTATAACATCTCTGAAGCCCCTGCAGCACTTCATAGAGCCAGTCAGAGTGAGTTTGCTGACCCACTTGCCAGGACTTGCTGTGCCCTCTGCCTTCTTCAAGGCATCCCCAGCAGAGCCTTAAAGGGCAAAGCCTGCACACCTCCCTCTGCAGCACTGCTGCATGCCCCACCTCCCTCCAGGGCCACGCTTTCCAACTTGTGACCTGGACCCAAAGTAAGAAATACATTTTACATCGTGACCCACACATACCTACTATACAAGCAATTGCAACACAGGATTCATGAAACAATACCTACACTATTACATGGAATGTACTTTGATATCCTGTATTTTTTTAACACTGATTACAACTCACTAAATTGATTTCATAATCCACTTAGAAAATTCCTCTTAGGGGAGTTCAGCTCCAACATCTAGCACATGCAATTTCTGAGTGCAGTGCACAGCAATTCTTCCCAAAGGCAGCCCTTCCTGGTGCACATCAGCATCATGGTGCTGTCCCAGCCCAGATGGTCACTTATATACTCCCCAGAGCCCTGAGCCTGGCTGGAGCACCCAGGCAGTGGAAAGTCAATACAGGCTGGGAATCAAGAACCCATTCAAAATAGTGCTCACAGCAGACACAGAGTGAAGAGCCTTGCTTTAGAGTATGATAGAACTGAGCTCAAATCTCACCTCTGCTAGTTACTCAGATGTTATTGGATGGGTTCTTAATCTCTGTGAGCCTCAGTGCCCTCCCCTGGAAGGGGGCACTATCAATATGCACCACAGAGGGTGTTAGCTGAGATGTGGAGATGACTTGGCACAGCACCCAGATGCAGGATACTGAATCGGTGCCAGTCAGTGGTGGTGAGAGGTCTTTGCTGGGCCCTCTAAGTCTAACCCAACACCTCACAAGGGCTTTCCCTCCCCTCTCTTTTTGTCTCTATATTTAGAGATTCTACAACCTTCAGAAGAAATAGCAGTACTTCCTAACACATAGGTAACACTCAACAAATGTCTGAACCAATTAAGCAAGGGCCCAGGCTTTTGCCCAATAAGTCATCCAATCCTGAGCATCCATTTATTTATTTATTTATTTATTTATTTATTTATTTATTTATTTATTTATTGAGACGGAGTCTCGCTCTGTCACCCAGGCTGGAGTGCAGTGGCATGATCTCGGCTCACTGCTGCAACCTCCACCTCCCGGGTTCAAGCAGTTCTCCTGCCTCAGCCTCCCGAGTAGCTGGGACTACAGGTGCATGCCACCACGCCTGGCTAATTTTTGTATTTTTAGTAGAGACAGGGTTTCACCATGTTGGCCAGGATGGTCTCGATCTCCTGACCTTGTAATCCACCTGCCTCGGCCTCCCAAAGTGTTGGGATTACAGGTGTGAGCCAACATGCCCAGCTCTAAGCATCCTTTTGAGGAAGATGTGTTTTATAATCCCTTCTAAGTTCAGTGGCCAATAAAGTCTGCTCCGTGAATTACACTCATTCAATCACAGCTGATATCTCTAGATCAAGGATAATGCCCCTCTCTACAGGTGGGAAGACAAAACCAGGAGGTCCCAATGTGGCTTCTCCAAGGTTCCCCAAAGTTACTGTCAGTGCAGAGCTGGGGTGACAGAGCCCCTGCTCATTACTGCCTATGTTGCCTTCCAAGAGAGAAGCAAGTTGCTCAATAAATAGCTCATCGCCCTAAAAATAACAAGGTTTCTGATGAGACTTAGTCTCTGATGAAACTAAGCACAGGACTGAGGGGGTGAAGAGCAAGCAGAAAATGGATTTCCACCATGGGCTAGACTGTTCACGTGGCCCAGTGGTGGAGAAAATCCTTAGGGAAAGCCTAACTCCGAAGCCCAGAGAAGGAAGGAAAACTAATAAGGAGTGTGTTTTGCAGGCTGATTTTTCTGAAGTTATCCATAGGAAAATTCATTTATGTGAGAGGCTAATTAGTCATGACAGTGCTTTGCTCCAGACATAATTGTATTGGTCCCATGCAGTCTCTGTGGGTCAGCCTGTAATGGAATTTCCATTACCTATTGTGTTTTGGTTACTGGAGAAAAATGTGTGATTGGGGAAGAAAGAGGGATGAAGAGAAAACATGAAAGGCTGGAATACCTTGAATATCCATAAAAACCATCTGTGATTTTAAAACTTCATAAAGATGATGGATCTCTAAGAGCCAGATAGTCTTCTTGGAATCTGAGCTCTGTCTGCGGGAACTGCTCCTGGCAGGCAGTGGGTTTTGAAATCCAAGTTTGTCAGACCACAGAGCAAAGCGAGCTGCCCCAGCTTGGCCACTAGGGTTGGAAACAAGACCCAGGAAAGGGAGACTAAATGTTCTTCTCAACTAGCCACCAGCTCTCGGGCTGCCAGGAATGCTGGGCTGTGGTAAATGAATATATAGATATACAGATATATGGGTCTGGTGCCAGAAATGTGCAGGTCTGCAGGGATAAGTATGAAAGGCCTCACCTCTCCTGCCTTCTAGAGAATAATATACAGTTCAAGAGCCAAAGATGCCTGAGGGTGAACTGGTATGCCAAGTTGGGAAGGGTCACCAAACCACCTAATCCCCCAAGTGTTAGAGCCAGGAACAGAAGGGGGTTTTAAGTTCAGGGTTTCTCAACCTCAGCACAATTGTCACTTTGGCTAGATGGATAAACTTTTTGTTGTGGGAGGCTGTCCTGTATATTGCAGGAGGTTTGGCAGCATCGCTGGCATCTATCCAGTAGCTATTCTCCTCCATTCCACCCCCATCCCTAATTGTGACAACTAAAATGTCTCCCAACATGGCCAAATGTCCCCTCGAGGGCAAAATCACCACCATTTGAACATTGCTGGTCTACCCTTACAATTCCCAAAGTAGAATTCCAAGGAATATTAATTTCATAAGCTTCTCCCCAACACAAATATTCCATGGTCAACTAAGTTTGAGAATCACTGCATATTGTACCCTCTTTTGGAAATTCCCCATAGTAGTCTATTAAAGGCCCTAAAAAGTTCTGCAATAAGAAGAACACTGTTTAATTGTTTTGTTTGACCTAACATCTTGCAAGCTTTCTCAAACAAAACCCCTTTATTCCTATATTTGCATCTTTCAGAGTTCATGTTCCAAAGAATATTGTGATTTATATATATGTTAATATGTATCTATCATATATGTATATATATGATATATCAGGCAACCCAACCTTTCCATTGAACAAGAGGAACTGAAGCAATAAGCAAGTCAGGGTTCAAAATCCTACTAAGAGATGAGTGTCAGAGCCATGCATAGAAGCTGAAGTCCTGATTCCCAGTCTACCTCCTTCTCTTACACAAATGATTTAGATTAATCCTCAAGAAGATACAAGATATAAGAAACCATCCTCTCACAGCCATGTCACAATTTGGTTTGTGAAAGGAAAGTAAAATCTTGGGACCCTCAACTCACTATGCCAAAAGAAAGAGTGAACTTTGTCATGCAAAGGCTGCTTTCTCTTTGTTCCTAAACAGATTGCTGCAAGAGAGAAGGTCACCTATCTCCCCAGGTAGCCTCTCTCACCCTGACAACGTATCTTCACAGGTAAGGGACAAAGACAAGACTAGAAATCATCCCTCT
The DNA here is from genome assembly GCF_029281585.2 of Gorilla gorilla gorilla. NCBI lineage: Eukaryota > Metazoa > Chordata > Mammalia > Primates > Hominidae > Gorilla > Gorilla gorilla. The sequence goes on along the minus strand of NC_073232.2, from coordinate 38,315,706 downwards.
GCCCACCTCAAGACAAATGCAGATCTGACTTCTTCTTCCTCTACTCTATGTTTACTTTATCTTATGTTAAAATACAAGATTTACTGAGCAGGAGTCGAATGCACTATTGAGTGTCCCTCTTTTTGCTCCTTCCCACTCTCCTGCCTTTAAATACTGAAGTTCTCAAAACCCTCTTTGGAAAAAGCACAGGCCACAGAGTCTACTGTAGGCTTTATCTCTTTTTCCTGGGCTCATCCTCAACCTTGGCAAAATGAACCTCTAAATTGATTGAGAACTCTTTCAGACATGTTTTGGTTTATAGGCTCCACCACCACCATCCAGAATACTCACCTAGGAACAACGCCTAGTGAAACATCAGCATTTCTGTTCCCCAGGAGAACAGACAAAGCAGGCACTTTTTGCAGACATAGCTGAGAAGGACCTCACAATGGTCATAACAAGGGAGGGTGCAAGGAGGCGCCATCCACGTACATCATGTCCATGCACCTGCTAATCTACTATAAGTACAACTCCCATGAGAATCACTAAAGCTGATTCGTCTTTGTATCAATGCAGTACATCTTTGTATTGTGGTGAGCACAGAGTGGGCCTCCATTAAGTTAGGTGGAAGGAATAAACTGTCAGGCAACACATGCTAAGGACTTGTCCATCAACATGCCTTGATTATAATTCACAGATCGTCACCAACACAATAAAGCCTCCCCAATCCTCTCTGTCCTCTTCATGATTTTCTTGGGTCATATTCTACCCTGGCCTCTCCAGGCTGCAGAGAACTACTCCTTTTAGGATGGCAGCTCCCCGCTTCCCTGACACATCTACTGTCATCTCTTCACTTGCACCAGTTCAGAAAGATAAAAGATCAATTTCCAGCTCAGATCAGGCAGCCCAATGTCCCTCCTGAAGACAGTACATCAAGGGACCAGGTTCCTATCATTCTAGGTAGAAAACATGCAGTGACTGGTCATTCAGTCTCTTGATGGTCTCTCTTGCCAAAAGCAGGCACTGGAGAGGCCATAGATTGGCTCCCATTCTCAGATTGCAAACAATAGAACTAATATTGACAGAGAAACTGGATGGTATGACATTCTACAATTTTGCATGGGGATTGAAATGTAATCATACCTTGAGGCCTCTGGTATTCCAGGAATCCTCTTTCAGCCCTGGGAACAGAACAGTGTCCTAGGGATTTCTCTAATCCTTTTATGACATTCTAAGCAGAGTGTATGGATGCAGGAACAGCCAAGAGTCTCAGCCAGAGGGCAGACCTGGGGCCCCCTCTTGGTTTACCTTGGCTCCAGCCAGTCCAAAGAATACACAGGCAGCTTGCAGACCACTGATTTGAGACTAAGGGCTCAGCCCTAGGGCAGCTGCAACACAAATGCAGCAGCAACTGCTAGATATTTGCAGCATGCCCCTGAAGTCTGGTCTGTTAAAAAAAAAAAAAAAAAAAAGGCCGGGAGCGGTGGCTCACGCCTGTAATCCCAAAACTTTGGGAAGCTGATGCGGATGGATCACGAGGTTAGGAGATTGAGACTATCCTGGCCAACATGGTGAAACCCCATCTCTAAAATACAAAAAATTAGCCGGGTGTGGTGGTGCACACCTGTAGTCCCAGCTACTCGGGAGGTTGAGGCACGGGAATCACTTGGACCCGGGAGGCAGAGGTTGCAGTGAGCCAAGATCGTGCCACTGCACTCCAGCCTGGTGACAGAGCAAGACTCTATCTCAGAAAAAAAAAAAAGGCTCACAGCAAAGTGTGTGGAGGTTGGGATGCTCAGCTTCGGGGCAGGAGAAGCACACAGCAAGCCTCTCACACCTGCAGGACTCCAGGCTCCCAGAGCCACAGCTTCACTCTACCTCTCTCCTTTCCTTTCCCCTTCTGAGCACCTTCGGGTTACTGGGATAAAGTAGTGCTTAATGAGAGGCCAAAGGGACTTTGCCTTCTTGAGGCTTTTTGATTGCTTTGCACAAAACTCATAGAATCACCTTATGTTCCTTCACTTAATCAGTCACTTATGGGCACTATTCTAGGCACTGCGTGAGGCTGGGAAGGCCCTGCTCACCTGTTACTCTTACTCTGTTATGCTCTTCATAAAATCCATCAAAAACAAGCAGTCATCCTGCTTTTCTTATTTCCCCATTTCACAACTGTGGAACCCAAGTACAGCCGTCCAGTGTCAGACTCATGAACTTCAGAAGCAGAAGCCTGAAGATGAGCTTTGGAGTCATGGTCACAGCAACAAGCCAACTGGCATGCAGAAATGAAGAGACTCACTCAAATGAGGGACCTACATCCCTTCTATGGTCAATGAGAAACAGAGGCCCATGAAAGGGAAAGGCCAGATACACCCTCACACAAGGAAGTGGTGGCAGAGCCAGGCCCAGACAGCAGAGATCTCAAAGGTCCCCATTTTCAATGTTGTGTTTCTTCCATACTGTCATTTCAAAAGAGCCATTTAAGGCTGGGACATTCTGTTCCCACTCAAAAAAAACAACAACAAATCATTAAACTTTCAACTTTTAAAAAACTACCAAGCAGGTTGCAAAACACTTTCTTATCCTATACCTGGGCGAGAGAGACTTACAGAAGGGGAAGGGGCAGGGAGGGAAGAAGGAGAGGGTTATGAATGGTGAGGGGGAAGGGACGGAGTGAGGGTGGGAGTGTTCATGATTGGGATGGAGTAGAGATTAGGGAGCCATGAACCTCCCTGAAGGTGAGAAAAGATCACGGATATCTGTTCATGAATTTAAAAAGACTACGTAACTTCATATTCAGAGAGGAGCAGGACTCAGGAATCAGGCAATGGTCATGAGGTAAGTTTTAATTTTTCAAAGCAAAGGTGATTTCATTTTTAAAAATTTGTTGTTTATTTGTCAAGAGAAACTATTTATTTATTTTTATTTTTATTTTTATTTTGAGACAGAGTCTCACTCTGTTACCCAGGGTGGAGTGCAATGCTATGATCTCCGCTAACTGCAACATCCACCTCCCAGGTTCAAGCAATTCTCACGCCTCAGCCTCCCAAGTAGCTGGGACTACAGGTGCACACCACCACATCTGGCTAATTTTTGTATTTTTAGTAGAGACAGGGTTTCACCATGTTGGTCAGGCTGGTCTTGAACTTCTGGCCTCAAGTGATCTGCCCACCTTGGCCTCCCAAAATTCTGGGATTACAGGCATGAGCCACTGTGCCCAGCCTTAAGAAAAACTATTTCTTAAGCCACATATTCGTGTTTTATAGTTCAAGAACACAGGTCAGTGACAAATCTCTAGGTAATTCTTCCCAAAGGAATACTTTATATTCCAAAATCACTTTGCACTCTGAAAGATACCTCATCTCCTCAAAATCTTTCATAGAATCATAATTTCTGTAGAATCCATGTATGCCTTCTTTTTTAGTTCAGCCACAGCAAAGTTACAGAGGGTTGCAACCCCCAGGGAAATAACAAATGCGCCAACAATATGAAATCACAGATGCTCAGCCAGAAGGCCATGTATCTGAGGTTTTGTCAAAGCACCGGAAGCCACAGTAGTTATTATGCTCAAAAGGTATGTCAGCCTCAACACCAGCATCCTTCCTGGCTGATCGATTTCATTTTTTGACAGATGAGTTTGACACCACCAATCCAATCAGTGGCACCAAGGGACTGTATCATAATATCCTAATGGTCCCGAGGCTGATTCCCAGGCCACAAGGGTAACTGCAATTCCATCAAGCCACAGCCAAATACAGAATGCCTCCCGTTTAAGAAGCTCAGTTCAACTTTTTATGTCACCAACACGCCCCAACCTCAGAGTTGTCCCTTCCTCACTCAACACACGGGACATTTATCTTCAACGTCACCACCTAGCTTCAAGCTTCCTTCGGCTTCCCCAACCACAGTCCCCACTAACTACAAGCTCAGGCCAGCGCTACAGCCTGCTGACCACTGGCAAGGGGCCTTGGCACATCTAGACATCTGCAGCCAGGCCTGCCTCTCACCTTCTAGGCTATTTTCTCTGTAGAAGAACAAATTGCTTGAAAATCAGACTGCACCAGAACAGGCATTCTTCCTGCTGCTGTGGATGTGTGTCTCGTTCCTGTGGAAAGGAGGTATCTTGTTCTGGACAGTGTGGGCTGGAGCTGCTGGTGGTCAGAACAGGGAAGATTGTGTTCAGGAAGAACACCATCCCTGAGAGAACCAGTCTCCCGACACACATCTCAAGGCCAGCCTGCACCAGCTCAACCCTCTCCTAAGCGAGAGGCTCCCCTATTAGCATGATACATGTCTTGGACCATTATGGATTGACATACATTCTTTTGTATGAAGATATTCAATGCTGCACATGGCATCTCTCACTACAGGACCCCCGAACCCAGAACACAGCTGCTGAGGAACAGGTGCTCCATCAATACGGGTGAAATAGATGAATACGTCCAGGTGCCGGTGTCGAGCACTGGAAATACAAGGATGATAAAGACACCACCCCTGCCTTCAAGGAGTTTTTTGGCTAGTGGGAGATTCCCCCTTGTTATTTGTCACTGGTGGGGTCAGAAATGGAGTCAAGGTCAGCGGGTTTTGGACTAATCTAGAAGAAGGACTGGATCAGTGCTTCTTAAATGTGTTATTTACATACTCCCATCACAACTTCTGCCCTAGCTGCATGACTCCTATGCTATTCACTAAACATTTTTTTTTCAATGGAGTCAAATTTTTTAACTAAATAAAGATATCTTTTTTGGGGAGAGAGTCTCACTCTGCCTCCTAGGATGGACGACAGTGGTGTGATCATAACTCACTGCAGGCTCAACCTCCCACTTCAGCCTCCTGAAAAGCTGGGACTACAGGCATGTGCTACCACACCTGGCTATTTTTTTTTAATTTTTTGTAGAGATGGTGTCTCCCTCTGTTGCCTAGGCTGGGCTCAAACTCCTAGGCTCAAGCGATCTTCCCGCCTCAGCTCCCAAAGTGCTGAGATTACAGCAATGAGCCACTGCACCCAGCTTAAATAAATATATCTTAAGGATACTCCATAACATTACCACATGTGAAAAACTGGTATCACCAGTGAAGAAATAGAAGATAACCTTCAAAATAAACAAAATAGAAGAAAACTTTCAAAATAAATGCAGAACAAAACCAGGGTATGAAATTCTAGGTAGATGCCTCCGTTTCCATGCAGTCTCAATGGGGGCTGTTCTGTGCCTTTGTTCAAAAGGGAGACAGGCAAGGGTTAAGAGATGTTCAAACAGTAAACCGAGACTTTCTCCCTGAGATAACTAGAAAGACTGGAAGAAAACTGGAAATGAACTAAATCCCTCCTTGGTGACTCAGGGTCCTGTCCACATATCACTAGAAGGTATCTGCTACACCACCTGCGGTGTGGGGAAATCATAAAGCTGAAATGAGCTTTAACATTTCTTTCAACATCCAGGTCCTATAACACCATAAGCAGATTATTTAATGTCAAAGAAATCAAGCGCATGGAAGAAAGACAGCACCTAAACAACACAGGTCTGTTGACTGAATTAGATTTCCAAAGTTTCTGGCCCTCCCAGATTCATTATATCCTATGGTCTTCGGGTTACAAATGAGGACAGAAAAGCAGAGAGAGAGGAGGGAATGTACCCAACCCATCCACCTGGCAGTGACAGAGCTCAGAGGTCTTCATTTTGGATGAACCATGGGACCCAGACGCCTATGAAAGGGGAGGACTTGTAATCTTTTTATTCCCGATCTTAGACTACCTGTGTGTGCAATATGTGTTTCCACCACTTCGTGAAGTTCAGCCAAATGGCCCTTAAGAAATGAAGGCAATGACTTGGTGGAGGCCCTGCACGTAGAGAACATCAGAAAAGGCTGAACTGGATCCCCAGATGTTCCTAAGACCTGCTGGGGGAAGCTTGCACAAGTCTGGTCCAAAATCCGTTTGTAAGGAAATTGGTGAAAATCACAGCAAAGCTGGCCTTCACAGGCCACATACCCAGGCCCTGCTCTCAAGCAACATCAGGCTTGGATAGATTTTTCCAGAACCCCAGATAGAGCTGGGCTAACTTAACAGGTTGAACTCAAGGCGTACCAAACTTTAAAACTGGAATTGGAGTTGACTATTTATATTACAAGAAGATTCTTCACTCTCCAAAACCAACCCTTTGTCGTCTGAGCACCCCTAAAGACTTAAGTGTTTGTTAACAGATTACTAACCATTTGGCAGGAGTGCAAGCACTAAAGAAAACTTGCAGAGAAAGGAAGGGGAGGGAACTGGAATCTCTGCACCATTGGTTCGCCAAGCTTTGTGCTACATGCTTCACTTACAGTATCTCATTTAACTAATCCTCCCAGCAGGGTTAAGAATCTCCATTACACAGAAAAGGAAACAGCACAGAGAAGTGAAGTAACTTGGCCAAGGTCACACAGGTACTACAGCACTAAAAGCAGGGGCTGTTTCCAGCAGCACATGACATGGAACTTCCTAAGGAAGTGCCATTTGCATTTTGTTATCACCATCTACTAAAACATACCCCTCTGGCACACAGTGCAACAACTATTTATTGACATGAATATACATAAATGCTAAGAATGCCATACACAGTAAAGATGACCATATGGAGCTTAAAATTTATTACAGGTCAGAGGTATCAAAAGAAAATTATCTGAATATGCCAGGCTAGCAAGGGAGGGGATTCTTGGTGCCTAAAGTCCTACTATTCCAGTCTTCTTTCTTTACACACACACACACACACACACACATACACATATACACACACACAATCCTTCAGCCAAAATGTTCCACTTTAGTGGAGGGAAAAGAGAGCCTGGAGCCAAATGTCTAGCTTATTGCTGATGCCTGGTGTTCCCCACTCTGCCTCCCAGGATCTGGAATTTATCTTGACCACCAGACAGAGCACAGAACTCCATTACCTAGGGTGGGCCAGGGCTGCCACGGAGCAGCATTGTGTGGCTGTACCCTCCAGAAACTCTGGATGTAAGATGGAAGGATTGTAGTACCTGGTGGACAATACGTGGGAAAGGATGGAGGGTAAAGAAAAGCACAAGACAGGGAGAAAAAGGAAGGGGAGAGTGGGAGGATGGGAGGCAGGAAGTTCGGTTAAAATATACTGTCAGTGGCACCGGATAAAAATAATAGCCTTTTCTGTGATTGAAAGCACTTCTAAAAATCAAAGATAGGAACAGCTGCTGTGCTATGGTGGTGGGATTATGACTGCTTTTGTAAATGTCTTTTAATGTTCTTATATAGTTTTACAGCAGGTAAAATTTTGGAGCAGAAAGATATAAAAACATTCATGGATAGAAAATTCAGAACAAGTCACCAAGGGGAACTTGGTTTGTGATAATTTTATAAAACAGTGTTACATACATTTCTAACCTATCCCCAGGCCCCCTGAGAGCCACAACCAAGACCCATTGGACCAAGCTTCTGAATTTCACAGAGCTTAATGGGGCTTCTGATGGCAGGGGCTAGTCACCCACAAAGAGAGGCCACAGCATACAGAGGCAGGAGGCCTGCACCGGGGCCAGGACCATGCTCTGTGGACAAAATAGATGATTTCAGGCAAATCCCTTACCTGGCTGACTCGGGTCGTCTTCCTTAAAGTAAGAGGCTGCATGCGATCAGGAGTGACAAACTCAAATGCTTTAAAGAGTTAGGCTGGGATCACAGAACTGAATGGGCCATCAGAGCCTATGGTGGCCTGGAAATCACACACCCGGAGGCCAAGGGTGCAGCTGCTACCCAGACCTAGGTGAATGCTGGGCCCCATGCTGCCAGTGTAGAGAAGTTGGGAATCTATACTTTTTTAGATGTTTGGTTTAATTTTAATTTTTTTTGTTTTTAGAGATGGGATCCCACTGTGTTACCTAGAGTGAAGTGGTGCAATCATAGCTCACTACAGCTTTAGACTCCTGGGCTCAAAGTGATCCTCCCGCCTCAGCCTCCCAAGTTGCTAGGACTAGAAGCATGGGCCACCACACCAGAAGAAAACTAGACTTTCATGTGGGCTCTAATTTTTCTGTTGGCACCCAGTTTCTAAGAAACGTAGTACCAAGCACAGTGCCTGAATCTGTAATTCCAACACTTTGGGAGGCCAAGGCGGGCAGATCACCTGAGGTCAGGAGTTCGAGACCAGCCTCAATTAGGAGAAACCCCGTCTCTACTAAAAATACAAAATTAGCCGGGCGTGGTGGTGCATGCCTGTAATCCCAGCTACTTGGGAAGCTGAGGCAGGAGAATCGCTTGAACCTGGGAGGCAGAGGCTGCAGTGAGCCGAGATTGTGTCATTGCACTCCAGCCTGGGCAACAAGAGCAAAACTCTGTCTCAAAAAAAAAAAAAAAAAAAAAAAAAAAAAAAAAAAAAACAAAGAAGTACTTCAAATGTATTATCTCACTACTCTATGATATGTTGTACAATTGGCCCCATTTTTACAAATGAGGAAACTGAGGCTCAGAGACATTAAGTAATTTGCCCAAGGTAACACAGCTAAAAAGGGGCAGAGCCAGGATTGGCTACTACAAAGTCCTTATTCCTTCTCTCCACACCATTTTATTAAGAAAATTTCAAACAAGGCCGAGTGTAGTGGCCCAGGTGGCTCATGCCTGTAATCCCAGCACTTTGGGAGGCCAAGACGGGTGGATCACCTGAGGTCAGGAGTTCAAGACCAGCCTGACCAACATGGTGAAACCCCATCTCCACTAAAAATACAAAAATTAGCCTGGGTGATGGTGCATGCCTGTGGTCCCAGCTACTCAGGAGGCTGAAACAGGAGAATGACTTGAACCCGGGAGGCAGAGGCTGCAGTGAGCCCAGATCATGCCACTGCACTCCAGCCTGGGCGACAGAGCGAGACTCTGTCTCAAAAAAAGAAAGAAAAGAAAAGAGAAGAGAAGAGAAGAGAAGATTCCAAACATACAACAAGGTTGAAAGGATTTCACAGACAATACCTGTATCCCATCACCTAGATTATACCATAAACATTAAATTTTACTGTATTGCTCTATCACAAATCTATCCAAAGGTTGTCTCCTTTGGTTCCATTTGAAAAGCAACCTAGAAAGCACATTAGAGGTGGAGCCCAGATGTTGCCATTTCTGAATTAGAAATAATTTGGCCTCTTCTGAAACCCACTCATCCCATTCCCTTTGTGGCTGGGGAGTATGGGGGTGGGAAGGGGGCAGGCAGGAAGGAGAGTGTTGATCCAGGAACATCTGCGCACATCATCACAACACACATCCCAACCAGCTCTGATTTCTCCCCTGGCTCAAAGCAGGGAGAGATGGGTATTTGGGAAAAGCTCACCACCCCAAAATATCTCCCTAAACCCTGAAGGCTAAGTCAGCCCATGGGCTCTCTGAAAGTGGCCAGGGGACAGCAGGAGAGGCAGTTCTCGGAAAAGGGCAGCGGTACCTATCTTCGGAGCCCTTTCACCTGCTCCAGTGGGATTTTATTCTCACTCTGTGGCCCTGATACCTCCTGTGTCTTTTAGCTGCATTCGTGGGATGGGAGGGTTGTCAGGGAGGTTTCCCACCTGGGGCCTCTTTGTACACCTCAAGGGGATACCATGCCCACAAAATGCAATGTGAATGGTCCTCCTGGAGTCCTGCAGAGTGGTGGCAATCTTCAAGTCCATCTGATTCATGCAAAAGTTGTTTGAGCATAAACAGCAGTTTTCTCCAGTGTCCCACGCACAGTAAAGACCCTGCAAGAGGGCTGGCTATGAAAGGCCTTGGGGCCAGGGCTGGGGCTGGGAGTGCTGGACTCTCAATTCTGACACCATAGCTTCTCCACCACTTCTTGCTATGTGACCTTAAGAAACCTTCCTATCCTCTCTGGGTCAGAGCTTTACAAATGACGCCACACCAAAGGAAAAAAAACAAGCAAATTCTGGCCATCTCCTATGTTCAAGACAGTGGGCCAGATGCTGGGTGGAGGGGAAAGAGGCATACTAAGGAGCTCAGCAGATACCTCAGAGCCCTGGTCTAAGCGCTTTGCACGTTTTTAATACTGACATCAACTCTACAAGGTGGGTGTGACTTTTATCCACATTCTATAGGTGAGAAAACTCAGGAGGAGAGAAGTTAAAACTTTCCTAAGGCCACAGGGTTAAGTAAGAGGCAGAGCAAGGGTGAAACATGGGCAACAGTTTCAGAAGCCTGCACAGGTGACCACCACAAAACGCTGCTTGCTAGAGAAGCCCAAGACCCCTTCTCTGCCCTCCAGGAAGACTCGGTCCAGGGGAGGGAGCAAGACAAAAGTGAAGATTTAAATGCTGATAAAATATTTAAATAACTCTTTGAGATAATAGTGGGAAAGATGCTGCCAGGGAGAACATGATTAATTGTCAAATGAAAGTGTTCAGACAAAATTGCTCTAACAGTCCAGAAAAGGGGAGGAAAAAAAACCCTCTACCGTGAGCTCATTCTGAGTTGGAGGAAGCCTGGGAGGTTAAATGTCAATGGCTTTTGCAGAGTGAGCAGGACTTGAACAGGAAAGAGTAGGGCAGAAAGCATTCCTGCAAGAATCAAAATTCTTTTTTTGTTTTTGTTTTTGAGACAGAGTCTCATTCTGTCGCCCAGGCTGGAGTGCAGTGGCACGATCTTGGCTCACTGCAAGCTCTGCCTCCCGGGTTCACGCCATTCTCCTGCCTCAGCCTTCCGAGTGGCTGGGACTGCAGGCGCAAGCCACCAGGCCTGGCTAATTTTTTCTGTTTTTTTTAGTAGAGACGGGGTTTCACCGTGTTGGCCAGGGTGGTCTCGATCTCCTGACCTTGTGATCCACCCTCCTTGACCTCCCAAAGTGCTGGGATTACAGGCATGAGCCACCATGCCCAGCCAAGAATCAAAATTCAAAGGGCCAGCTCTCATGTTTGGAAAGGTGAAGGGCCCTGAATGACTGAAGATGGCTCAGGGGTGCAGGAAGGGTGAGCTGAGGCTGGGTCTGAACTTTGCCTTATAAGTAATAGGGAGTCATAGAGGAATTTCAGTAGAGTAGAGGAGCATCATGACCCAAATGTCTGCTGATGACACACTGGATACACTAGGGGTGCAAGGGAGAAAATTAATAAATTCCCCAAAGTGTTGGCCAAGGAGTCCTTGGGTCTTGACAAAGGAAAGCGAGAAGTTAAGGTCATGATACTCCTCAGAGACTGACCAAAGAAGGAAGAAGGGGGATACTTCAGCTGGAAGTCTTCAGTTGGGTTCCATCCTAAGGACTTTAGAATTTGGCACTCTGCGTCATCAGGGAAGCAAGTAAATATGATCCAAAGTCCCCCCACCCCCTCGCAGGGTTATATCCAGAGAACAGAATTTTTTAATGCTATTTTTAATCTTTCTGTTGACCAAAAACACACTGAGAAGAAATGAAGCATGAACATCAACAAGAAGCTCTACAAACTCCCTCCCCTCTCTTCCCTCCTGTTAACCACTCTGCGACCCTGCAGACTCACCATATGGTCCACCAGCTAGATGGCCCCTTCCGATCCTGGAAGGGCTGATCTGCTTAATTATTTGGCAGCTATAAATAGAAGCATTGGACAATAGCCTGAGATCTTTTTTTTTCTTCTTTTTTTGGTCTTGCAAACAAAGAGAGGGTCCCTAGTTGGCAGGATTGGAGAGTAGGATTTCACTCCCTCCCTCCAGGCCATTGTCTTCCACCTGAGCCACCACAGCCTCAGGGCGGCTTCAGAACTGTCCTGGATGAGCTAGGGACAGCCCTGTCTCAACTGCGCCAGCAAGGAGACGTGCTGGGGTCACTCACAGTTCTTAGAGTCGGGGTGGGTTTCAGGAAAGAGATCACCCAGGAGACTCGAAAGGTCCATTTGCTTTAGGCATGTCCTTGCCTATGGGGCCAAGACCTCACTCTAGCCACCCACAGCTTTTCCTACCTTACCACTCACTGCATCCACGTTCAGCCTTCACTCTCACCCCTACCCCATTCCCAGGCGAGAGCAGCCACCTGGAGGAATGGACTCCTCTGGATCCAGAGCCAGGAGGTGAGCAGAGCGAATGTTCCCAGTGCCTGCAGGAGGAAGCCAGGCACCCAGGGTTCCCCTTGCCACCTAAACCCCCGCCACCTCCCCATCTAGGATGGGCTTTCTGTACTCCACACATAAGCACTCTCCTGCCCCAGCTCCTAAGCTGTTCTCCCTACCCCTAATCTTAGCAGGGACCTGGCATGGAAGTCAGATGAGCCTGGCTTGGCCTCTTGGGTCTGCTACTTTACTAGTTGTAAGATCATGAGCAAGAGGTTTCATTGCTCAGTGCCTCAGCTTCCCCACCTGTACAATGGGCACAATAACGATACTGACCTCTAGGGACTGCTTATGAGGACCTATCAAGAGAGCAGGTAAAGGTTGTCATCTAGAGCCTGGCACACAGCAAGTGCTTGCTAAGGGGTGTTACTGGCAGCTTTTCTCCGAGTCCAACTCCCACCACCTATATGCATGGGACTCAGCACACATTTGCTAAGTTGCTGGTTTCTCCACGCTCCCCTCCTCCTCCTTCACACCCAAGAGGAATGACCAGGTGGCCACAGAAGTCAGCATGTTTGACTTTGGTACCTGGGGCTCCTGACCATCCAGTGTGAATCCGAACGCATTTCCCTGACTGTCTGACACCTGCTGTTTAATCTCCGTCACCTTCCCTCCTCCTACCTGGCTCAGGGTCCCTCACTCCGCATAGGTGGCCAAGGTGTGGGGGAGAGCCCTCCTTCCTAATGCTTGTTTGTTTTTTTGCTCATGTGTTTGCTCAGAGACAGGATACCATGGTGACACCCACGATCCAGGGTGGCTGGGTACACACACATAGACAGGGAAATCAAGTGAAAGAAAAAGCCCATGGGGGCCACCATAATCCCACGAGGGGCCAGACTGGCTCCCAAAAGAGGGGGAAAGGCTGTCCCTCCCAGGGGCCTACATATGTTTTCCCAATGGAAAGCTTTTCTCAGTAGTCCCGGCAGGCTTCCAGGACACTCCTGCAGGCCAGGGACTGGTTTCTGTTTGTCTAGAAGCCCTGCATTCATGGTCTAGCATAGCCACCAACCTCCTTCAGATCCATCACTATCCCCCCATCATGGGCATCTGCAGAGCATTCATGGGTTGTGGTCATGACTTGGAAAATTATTCTTAGGCTGGGAGTATGGCTGGACTAGGCTTCACAGAGAACACGGAGGGCAGGGTGAGATGCTGCCAGTTGGAGAGAATGGCAGCCCCTCATGAAGTTCAGAGACCCCAGCACACGAGGAATGTACCCTGCCTGGCACTGCATTGGTTCTCGTGGAACATGGAGGGAGTGGGCTTTGGAATCAGAGACCAGGGATCAATTCCTAGCTGTGCCACTTCCTAGCTAGGTCAACTGTGCTGTTTCCTTTAACCTTTCTGAGCCAAATTATTTCTAATTCAGAAATGGCAACATCTGAGCTCTGCCTCTAAAGTGCTTTCTAGGTTGCTTTTCAAATGGAACCAAAGGAGACAATCTTTGGATAGATTTGTGATAAAGCAATATTGAATGCTGAAATGCAAATAAAAATATCTTCTGCAGAAATAAGACCTAGTGTTTGATAGATCAGTAGGGCGACTATAGTTTAGAAAATAATCTATTATATATTTCAAAGTAGCTAGAAGAGAATAATTCAAAGGTTTCTAGCATAAAGACAAATATTTAATATGATAGATATCTCAATAACCCTGATTTGACCTTTACAAATTATATCACTATATTAAATATCACATGTACATATGTACATTTATTTATCAATAAAAATAAAATTAAAGTTATAAAAGGGAGAGAGACTTCCTGCATATGAAATAGAGATTACAAATCCTTTCTAAGTACACATGGGATACTGACCTGTATGCTAAGTCATTAAAAAAAGAAATCCTTCTGCAAAGGACCGTTTTGAGACTATGAGGCTCTAATTTAGAAAGGTGACAAGCACATTGCAGGACCTTACTTAATAGGGCTGGGGCTTGCCAGCATACAAAATTACTGCAGTGACTTGTTCAGACTCCTGCGCTGGGAAAAGACTTAGTCCAGAGACTTACCCAATGTTTTGCCATAGTAAATTCTCCAAGGATGAAGGAAGGAGGAGGAGAGAAAGAGAACTTTTCTCTTTCTTCTTCAAAAGCTGTAGCAGCCAGATGAAGTATGGTGTAGGTGGCCAAGCAGCCAGATCCCTAAACAGCAACTAATGACTTTGATTGAAATTAATAATGAAATGACACCTGTTAGCTCACTTGCAGCCACTTTAATTTGTCACATGGCAATTATATTCACTATCCTATCAGCTGGTCCATGAGCTGTAAAATGCTATAATGCCATGCCATATGCCTCTCTTGTCTCCCATGTTAAGACGGGGGCTGTCCTCAGGGTGGTTATCAATTCCAGGCCTCCTAACCACTCTGGAGATTGTCCTGGGAACTTCCCCGGCATTCAAAAAGACTTGAGGACCACTAGCCCCAGGGAACCTGCTGAGTCCCAGGGAGCAGCTGGGCAGCCTCTCTGAAGGTGGATTCCCCCCCGAGCAAGGGGAAAAACATACCAAAGAGTTACCAAGTCCCTTCTGTGGTTGGGTCCTTGAAAAGCCTTGTTGGGTGATAGAGGGAATTCCCCACTTGAGCAGTGAACAACAGTGTCACCATCCACATTATCTCCCCAGACAGAGGCAGGACATGAAGAACTAAACAGGCCCCCAGCAGGCCATGAGATTTGGTTTCTATAGCAACCCAACTGAGGTTGCATGAGTGCCTATGAGACAGATGCCCAAGGTTCACCCCAGACAGGGCCAGAATTCCAGAATCCCAACGGCAAGGACCACCCAGCAGCGTTTAGAGATGGAAAGCAAGGTTTGTTCATGTTCAGAAAAACTCAGGGAAGCCACAGGAAAAAAATGGGGCTAGGATACCCGCTTTCTATAAGGCAAGCTCCAAGACTATCTGGCAGCCCAAAGCTGGCATGCAGAGCTGAGGCAGGCCCCACAGGTGAGTTGAGCCATGCTGGGGATTTTAACAGAAAATAATACTCCATCCACCTCTGCATCGTCCATATTCTCTCTCTCTCTCTCACACGCACACACACAGAGACACACACACACACACACGCACGCATATATATGAAGAAATAAAAAAAATCTTGCAATTATTCAAAAGAAACTATGGTTGATTTGTTGATCAGAAAAATATCAATGAATGACCAATTGCAACAAGGCCCAAGGTCCTTTAATGAAAGTTTCTAATTAACTCTACCTTTGAACACTTCTATTACTCTATCTGTAGAGTAATTGTTATTTTAGCGATGCAATGTTTCCTAATAAGACCAAGCATTGGGAGAAAGGGAGGAAGGGAGGGACCTGAAACCCAAACCCAGCCCAGGTACAAGCTAGCACAATTAGCAGCCAGTGTACTGGCTTCTCAAATGCTGATATGGAATAGCTCAGGAAATTCAATCCCACCAGGGACCTGCTTACTGTCCACAGATGTCATCACAGTCATCGGTCAAGCTGAGAGAGGCTAGCGCAAACAGGCGATGGGGCCGCTCTCTCTCCTCCTTCATCAAATCACAAAATACCATGACAACACCCAAGCCAGGGCCTCTGAGGACACATGAAAGGAAATCCAACTTCATGCAACAGGGACTCAAGGTATGGCCCTTTTCGGCCAAAAGGCAGCGTGGGCTGGAGAGAGAGATAAACACAAGAGGCTGGAAACACAGACAGGGTGAGCGGGAAAGCTCAGAAGGCACTTAGCAGGTAAGGCTGGCATCGGGAGGGAGCTGGATGGACCCTAATCCCTGAAACTTCTCTCCCTGAAACCTCTCTCCAAAGAGATCTGCACTTTCTGAATCCTGCCTCCATGAGATGAAACTTCTGTTCTGTGTCCCGCTCTTACAGCCCCTGATTCCCCCAGGGCCTAGCTAAGGAGGCCCTTGGACCACCAGTGAAACTGAACAGAGTCACTGCCTATGAAGTCCCTTCAGTCTGGAGCTGTCTGAGGAAACATATAAGCCTTCCAGGCCAAAGACCAGCCTTTCGCCATCTGAGGGGCTATTAGATGCCCAGCAAATATGGGTTGCCTGGCTGGTAGCTTCTGGCCCAGATGCCAGTCCAAGAGCTAGAGTGGCCTCTCCAAGCTTGGGAGTTAGGGAAGCTGTACCCAGATCCTTGGCACCAACCCCAAACGAGCCCATGAAGAGAAATGAATGAAAGGGCCCAGGGAGATTCTCAAGGCCCCGGTCAGCTGCCCTAGAAGTCACCTCAATCTTAGTCAAGGATGAGCTGAGCCTTGAAAATCCATACTCTGTGCAAGAAGATGCAGATAATCTGCCCAGTTGCCCAAGGCAATAACTTGGAGGACAACCAACAAAGGCCAATGGGGGTCACTTGGGAAGACACATCCCTAAGTTGACCTGACTTCCTTAGAGTGGGCAGGAAAAACAGGCTTCAGAGGATAGCTAGAAAGTAACACCAGAGAAGGTCACCCTAGAGGTGGCCCCTGGCCATTTCTCAAAGTGACAGCCTCTCTGCCCAGGCGTCCACACTGCAATGTTTTCCATATTGGCACTTCCTTACAAAGTCCTCTCTTTCTACCTCCATACCTTTGTTCACACTGTTTTGCTTAGCTGGCAAGTTCTTCTTGCTCCCCTCTGCCTACCAAAGCCCCACTTGCCCTTCAGGGTCAGGTCAAACTCAAGCTCCTCATCAAGCTCTGCATGCCATGGAGATGTGCTGCCCCCAACCTCACCTCGAAGAAGGACTTGAGACCCAGCTTCAGGGAGATGGTTTTGCAAACAGCCCCCAGCTGTCGGTTCCTTCAGGGTCAGCCTCAGCTACAGCTTCAGCCAAGGTCACCCTTCCTGGGACAGTCTGCATCTGGTGACAGAGTGAGGTGGGGTACAGAAGCACAGCAATTTGGGCCCAAAGGGATCATCTCTGTTGGATAAATCCACTCCAGAGCTGTCTGCTGGGTTGGCCGAGGTTTTGTGGAAGCTGCATCAGCTCTTGACTTGTCCCTCTTGTCACTCTGGCCTCTGCCTCTCCCTTCTCAGAGGTGGATTCCTAATAAACATCATGAGCTCAAACTGGTCTCCACCAGTACCCATCTCCCACCAGAAATTCAATCAATGGTCATTATTATTACAGCCCACATTTCTGCCACAAAAGGTGCTCAATAAACCTTTGATAAACACATGAGATAATTTAGCATTTCTACTTGCTGACAGAGCTCTTGCAGAGCCTGCCACTCTTTCAGGCACACTCACAGCAGCTGCTGATCAGGTAGACCAAATGACATGAGGCCAGTGAAATAAATATGCCATCACAAGAGCATGGCTTCCTCTGGCTCCCTAGGAATCACACAGCATGCTGGCTCCTGAAGAACACACAAGGAGATGCCTCACCTGAGAGGTTTTGGATCCTGGGATCAAGAACAGTGGCTCATTGGTACCTCTGTGTCCATCCTAAATGATGGCTCACTTAAGAAGTGATGGAAGGTCAGCTTTAGTGACACCTTCTCATCAGCAATGCTGCCACTAGGTGCCAACAGCATCGCTCACCACAGCACTTTAATCAGGATGGCATGACACCACTGTAAATATTAAAAAGGTTATAATTAGAGATGCAGTTAAAACAACCGAGGGCTTAGTGTTACTAAAGATATTTGCAGAATCTGGTGCAATATAAATAGCAGGGTTTATGGTGTCATGCCTAAAATTTTGAGCAGGCTGATGTTCCAAGGGGATGTTCAGTGAATGCCCATCCAAGCTGGGATTTCTCTCAATTGATTGTTTTCTCCCCAGTGTCAGAGTTCTCAGAAATAGATATCCAGAGTGTGCCCATCCTCATAAAGGGGTGAAAAGACCTTGCTACTCAAAGAGTAGGACAACCTTGCACCAGGACACCCGTTGAAGCTCAGTGGGGCAGCTGCAGCCCCTCAAGCTGCTAGAAACACTGTCTCCTGCATGGAGAGGTCACAGCATTGTGATTCCATCGGCTCCAAATTTAAAGCAATCTTGCAGAAAAGGGCCAGCATTTATCAGAATGAGGAAATTGTTTTCTAGGGTGATATCAACTGGAGTCTGCTGGGTACACATGACACAGAGAACAGGCAATCAACCTACCAACAAAGACGATAATTGTCACAGTGCCTGCCACCGGCCAGGCCTCTGCACACATTCACTTTATCCTCACCACAATCTTACAAGGCCATTGTTGACATAGTCACTTTACATATGAGACAATCAAGACTCGTAACATCATAAAACTGATCAGCAGCGACATCTAAATTTGAATTCAGGTCTGTCCAATTCCAGGGTTCTTTCAGATGTGAGAAGGGAGGTTCAGGAAGGGCCCCTTTTTCTTCTCCCTCCGTGTACTTCTGTATTATTTGAAATTTTTAACAATAGTATATTTTCTTGTATTACTTTTTAAATCTTCAAATCATCAAAAAGAATTTATGGGCAAGAGAAATAGTCCTATTTCTGTTGAAAATGTATCTTAATTTGATGTAATAAAATACTACTAACAGGCCAGGTGCAGTGCTCATGCCTGTAATCCCAGCACTTTGGGAGGCCATGGCGGGCAGATCACGAGGTCAGGAGATCGAGACCAGCCAGACTAACATGGTGAAACCCCGTCTCTACTAAAAATACAAAAATTAGCCAGGTGTAGTGGTGCATGCCTGTAATCCCAGCTACTCATGAGGCTGATGCAGGAGAATCTCTTGAACCCAGGAGGTGGAGGTTGCAGTGAGCCGAGATCACATAACTGCACTCCAGCCTGGGCAACGGAGCAAGACTCCGAAAAAAAAAAAAAAATTACAAACAGCCATTGAAATAAAAAAAAAATCTGTTCTTTGCTACAATAATTTCATTTCTGGAAACCTATCCTGAAAAAAATAAGCAGAGACACCAAATTATATTAAATAAAAAAGCTGCCTTTATTTTGAAGTGTTACCTTTAATAAGAAATAAACTGGCAAGAAACTCGATACCCAACAACAGAAAATAAAGACTGGATATCCTCATGATAAACTAAGGTGATGCTATTAAAAATAGTTTTGAAATGTCAGCAACCACAAGGGGAAATGCTCACTACATGTTTCTAGGTTTAAGAAACAATAAATAAACTAAATATTCATGCATGTAAATGCTGGTATATGCATCCCTCCCCAGGACCCACAGGCATACAAAGGAATTTAGAAAGAGTAGATATCTTTGGAGAGAGGTTTCCAGGATTAGGGTGGGTGGGGTAGGGTGGGCAGAAAACTTTTACTTTTCATTTTATATTTTTATAAGTTATTTCAATGTTTACCATATGTGTTACTTTTATTTCATTTCACTTTTTCAATTATTATTTTTTTTTAATTTTTAATTTTTTTTTTTTTGAGACGGAGTCTCACTCTGTTGCCCAGGCTGGAGTGCAGTGGCGGGATGTCAGCCCACTGCAAGCTCCACCTCCCGGGTTCACACCATTCTCCTGCCTCAGCCTCCCGAGTAGCTGGGACTACAGGCACCCACCACCATGCCCAGCTAACTTTTTGTATTTTTAGTAGAGACGGGGTTTCACTGTGTTAGCCAGGATAGTCTCGATCTCCTGACCTCATGATCCACTTGCCTCGGCCTCCCAAAGTGCTGGGATTACAGGTGTGAGCCACCATGCCTGGCCTATTTATTTATTTTTAATTTAAGATAGAGAATGTGTCTCACTCTGTCACCCAGGCTAGAGTGCAGTGGTGCAATCACAGCCCACTGCAGCCTCCAACTCCTGGGCTCAAGTGGTCCTCCACCATGCCTGGCTTTATTTCATTTATTTATTTATTTGAGACACAGTGCAGTGGCACGATCTTGGCTCACTTCAACCTTTGTCTCCCAGGTTCAAGTGATTCTCCTAATTCAGTCTGCTGAGTAGCTGGGATTACAGGTGCCTGCTACCACGCCTGGCTAACTTTTGCATTTTTAGTAGAGATGGGGTTTTGCCATGTTGGCCAGGTTGGTCTCGAACTCCTGCCCTGAGGTGATCCACCTGCCTCGGCCTCCCAAAGTGCTGGGAGTACAGGCGTGAGCCGCCATACCCAGATGTATTTTTTAAAATAAGTATATTTCAAAGCTTTACATATATTATGTATATTAACCAATATACATATTAACATTTATATATATTAACCAATCTATGTTTTCAGAATAACATTTCATTATATAATAATAAAATACACCCAAATGTGATTTCTGCATTGCAGAATTACAGACATTGCTTTCTCTTATAATTTTTCTGTATTTGCCAAGTTTTCTCCCATAAAAGCATAATTTTATTATCATAAAAAGCCTCCTTTTCAAAACTTTAAGGTATCTCACTAGTAAGAGGATATACTTTCTCTAATAAGAGTTTGGGTTTCACCACCAGTCATGTCCTGCCTCAGACCCACCCAAAGAGTCATACTATCATGAGTACAGGGGATAGAAGGACCCCGTGAGACTCATTCCAGGAGGTTACCAAAGTAGTAGACCTGAAATGGTTTGGCTCTGTGTCCCCACTCAAATCTCCTCTTGAATTGTAATAATTCCCATGTGTTGTAGGAGGGACCCAGTCAGGGGTAACAGAATGATGGGGGCATGTTTTTCCCATACTGTTCTCATGATAGTGAATAGGTCTCATGAGATCTGATGGTTTTATTAAGGGGAGTTCCCCTGCACGTGCCTTCTTACCTGCTGCCATGTAAGATGTGACTTTTTCCTCATTTACCTTCTGCCATGATTGTGAGGCTTCCCCAGCCATGTGGAACTGTGAGTCCATTAAACCTCTTTCCTTTGGAAACTACCCAGTCTCAGGTATGTCTTTACTAGCAGCATGAGAACAGACTAATACAAGACACAAGCCCTACTGGCTTAGCCTAGAGCCTCAGCTGAAGCCACAGCCCTCAGCCCTGGACCCCTGAGATACAAGGGGAGCCTGACCAGTGACATCCCGGAATTAAACAGGGGGAGAATCTTCCTCTTATTGTCATCCTGAGCAATACACTAGACAGAGGCCATCGGGCAGATAAAAAGAGGAACCCTGTGCCCCTGAAGTTGATCTGACCACCAGCGAGAGGTCACATCTGCTATGTGCAATGCCCTGCAGGGGTCACAAAGATGACTTCAACCTCGACCCTGTCTTCAAAGGAGAGTCCAGTCCAGGCGAGTAGGTGAGAAGGCATGTACCAACTCAAATCCCAGGTAGAAAGTGACCAGAGCCCGAACTACAGAGGTATGAATACAGGGCAATTGAAGTTCAGAGGACGAAAGCTCACTTCCAGCCTAGGGTGCAAGGACAGCTTCCAAAGGAGGTGATTCCCAAACTGGGTTTGAAGTCTAGGTGTATTCAAATACAGGCCAAGTGTGCCCCTGCCCAGGAGTAGGCAGTCTATGCAACATGTGAACCACATGTTCAAGCACCTGCCTCACCTGTTTTATGGGCAAGTCTGCCAGCTACAGTCCCATCAGGGCACCTATAATTCTAAGGACCTGGGTGCCTGGATGTTTTTTCTCTCCAGGGCATATATCTCAATTACAAACCTGCAGGAAACAAAAAGTTTGTGGAGAGTCACAAAACATATTTGAAATGTATAAGACTTTCACCACAGGAAACTAGGCCTAACAAGTATTTTCCTGTGGAACACCCCTGGCTTTGATGAAACTCCCCATTCAATGTCTCTTTCCTCCTGCAAACTTTGCTAATAGCAGTGAAAATAAAAGCACAGATCCTATATTTACTTAATGATCTTGGCTGCTTTAGACATGAGATAGCATTCCAAGAGAGCAAAGTGCTTTTTAACAAAATTCAACAAGACCCTGCCCTTTCCCCCGCCCTCCCACCTGGCCTCTGGAAGGAGGAAGGAATTTCTCATTCTCTGATCTTTTCGCCTGCCATGACCCCCAGGGCAATCCAGACAGTAAAAATGGCCATGCTTCCTGGTCATGTCCCAGACCTCATGTCCTCATATGAGACCCCAGATGGGGGAGATGATCACATTTGAGTTACATTTGAGGCGGAGATTCAGGTGGGGGCCCAAAACATGGCTGACATCCAGCCAGCATTCTTTGCTAGATGGAGCTGGGAATGGGGGGTTAACTTTTGTGAAAGTTTATTAGAGAATAAAGTAAGTGGGTTAATTAAATTGGAGTGTGAAAGACATTTGGGTGGTGATGAGGAGGCGAGGTGATGATTTATTTATAATTGACAAGGTTGCATCTAGCTACCGGGATAGTAATTATATACTTTATAAATGCGCAAAAAAAGTCCTTTCATGCGATGGAGGTTTAAGGGAAAATCCTGTCAGGGAAGTTTCTGTCTGCCCATGAGTATGACACCACCTCAAGAGCTGTTGGCCACTTGGCTTCTGTCAACCACAGCTGTAAGTTGGGGACTGAATAATCTCTAAATACCCTTCTAAAAATGAGGCCTTTTCTGGGAATCAGTACTTAGCCTCCACCTGCTTCTGATGATGTTTTCTTATCTCAGTTCAGGGACAAAGAGGGATCCTTTATCTTGTGTCTGATTCTTTGTTTTTGTTTTACTGATTCATATTCAAGTTCCAGCTCTTGGATCCTCCCTAATCAAGATGATAAGAAAGATGCTGCCCAATGCGGCATCTCATTTAAGGGTGAGCAGATGTGAATTCAGACCCTAAATTTGGGAAAGTTCCTTAATCTCATCTGGAAAACAGGGATGGGGGTACCTAGCTGACGGGGTTGCTATAAGGACAGAACCTGGTGTAAAGGCAAGCCTGGTGCCCAGTTAACACTCATTATCATGCACCTTAGGTTAAGTCATGGTAAAGGAAACGTTCCAGGTTAACTTCAGTCCCTTGATAACTGGGGATTCCAGCCTGACCTGTTTGCATAGAGTCTAGCTTGGCCCCTGTGACCAGCATTTGCCTCTCTAAGGGCTCCTAAGCACTCAGTTTTAAAATCCAATCAAGAGTATTTCCAGAGATAAGCCACGACATCATTAGAATACAGATTACAGAATCCATCTTCTGACACCCACTGAGAAATTCTAACAAGCACAAGAAGTTCCAGAATGCTAGAGGCAAAAAATAAATAAATAAATAAATAAATAAAAAATCTTATCTCACCATTCAAAGATTCTCCAAAGTAGTAGCATGGACTAGATCTCTCCTCCCACCTGAAACAACTAAAAATTCAGACAAGACAATGATTTTCAGACACTGGAGCTCAGTCAGGGAAAGACAGCAATCCCTGAGAGAGGAGAAACGAAGTGAGCCCTACAGTTGCCTCAACTTCCTGTCTGGAGAGAGTGTCCAAGTCACAGCAGAAAGAAGGAGGACCCCAGCAGGGCCCAGATGTCTCCCTGAGTTGAGGAGAGGAAGGCTGGATTCCAGCGAGGCCAAGGAGGCTGGAATTCACAGGCCAGGGCAGCAAAAAGGAAAGAACTGCCCAGTGAATACTTGAGATCAGCAGAGGGACCCCCTTGAGTCTTTAGCTAAGTATTGGTGGACCCAGGCATGTGTGAAAGCTATCCAAGGTTGGGGACAGAAACACCCTAAAGAAGCAGACAGAACATTTCCCAGAGTTTATACAGGGCTGGGAACGGTTCACCTTCCCACCAGCCAGAGTGGAAACCTCAAGCTCACAGAGCACCTGGTAGAGTACTGAGAATAGCAGCGTCTCTGTAGTGGGAAAAAATTAGCCCTAGATTAAGAGAGCTCTGGTTCCACCTAATAAAGCTCAAAGGCAAGACCCAAAGAGATCAAACTGTTTCCATACAACTTGATCATGTCCCAGAAAATAAGCTCAAGAATGTTTTATAGGAGTACTAAGATATCCAGCAACCAACAAGGTAAAATTCACAATGTCTGGTATCCAATCAAAAACTACCAGGCATTCAAAGAGGCAAAAAAATTGAACCCATAATGAAAAAAAAGTCCATCAAAAGACTCCCCACTTCTGCAACCACATCTACAGTGTATTTCAGGACCCAGCCATAGAGCCCCTCTGGTCCTAGAAATGCATTTCAAAGTGCCTCTCTAGCTCTGTGCAAGAGATTTTCTCTTTTTCATTCTAAAGACAGTAATCCTAGGTAGAAACAAGAGAGAAAAAAAAACCAGAAATGCTCACTTTCTAGTTTGTTTCTCTGTTTGCTAACAGTGTCACATTTCCCAAGCAGTGATACTCTCCCATCTCGTTCATCTTCTAATTCTCTGCCTATAATTTCACAAATGTCTGTGGCTATCTTTAGCAGTTTTCACCAGTTTTGTGTTTCAGCCACCTGAACCCCTTTCACTCTACCCTAAGTTAGATGACTCCTCATTCCGCATTCATAAAGTTCTGTCTGTTAAACCTAGAGTTGATCAGCAATCACGATACACGAACACGCTCTCTTCTTCAGATGCCCTCACATTTTCCTTCTTTACTTGGGGATTAACAATTTAATTTTTAATTAGTGGAGCATACTCAAAATGTCATGGTTGCAGCCTTCCATCACTCTTGGGCTATATTCTCTCTTAAGGTCTTCATGTGGACTGCTGTCTAAAACAATCTAGAAGAGCAAGAAATCCAAAAATGGGCCCAAGTATCCTAGGGTTGTGGATCCAAGGCATCCATCCAATGTGAACTAGATAAACTGCAGTCTGTCTGCACCATTGATCTTTCTGAGATGAGGGCACCTGAAAGAGTGGGCCAAGCCACTAGAACCCTGGACCCTCCACACAGGTACCTTGTGGCAGTTGGCTTTAACTTCCTCCCTATCCTTGCCATATTAATCTTCATTCCCTGTAGTCATAAAGTTCTAGAAGAATATATCAGCTTTGATCTCTTTCAGTTATTCATGCATTCTTTCATTTAAGTAAACAGATATTTACTGAGTACCTACCATGTGCTTGGCAATACTTTCCAATCTTCAGAACCGGGCTCTCACACCAAGCCCAAGAGGTAGCACAGGCGGCTATCCTTACTCCTACTCAAAAAGGTGAAGAGGCTGAGGCTTCTAAAATAGAAAAAGTCACCAGCTCAGGGTCAAATAATTAATGGAACTCGAACCCAGGACTCCTAGACCCAAGCCTCTCCTGGCCAAGTCTCATTCACTGCAATCACAGGTCCAGCCTGGTCACGATGATGAGTGGGACTGTCCCCTGCCCTCCCTTCCCAGCCTATTCTAGGCTTCCTCAGAATTCCCTACTTTGAGTGCTCCTTTGCCATGTGAGGCTCAGTGATTTCCTTCTCCCAGTCCACTCACATTTGATGGGCTCCTATGAAATGTAGGTGAGCTTCACCTGAATCTGCACCTGTCCTCATTGCTAAAGTGATGAGCTAGTGTCAAGAAAGCCTGAGGGATCCAAGGATGAACTCAGGCAGGGCTTGAGGCCACTACTCCTGGTTCCCCTCCTCTACTCCCCATGAATCACCTTCAAGGACACTTCCATCAAACCTGACTCACACAGAAGGCCCAGCCCTGAGAAATGACCAGCCCCTGGGCCAGAGCAGAGAGCCAGAAGGCAATTCCCTCCCCCATCACTGCTGCACTGGGTGGAAATTGGGTCAGAGCTGGCCAGCCCATTCATTTAATCCAAACACCCCCTTTCCATTCAGCTCTTAGTCCTCAGAGCTTTCAGTCGAAGGAAGCACTATTTCCTCTGCAAAATAAACAAAATAAATTAAGCCCATGCTCTTTGATCTCAGGGCTTTTGTGTGGCTGATGAATTGAACAGAAATGATCTGCCATCCTCCTGGCATCTCAAAGACACTGCAAAAATTCAGCTGTAGCTTCCAGCCACCTGCCAGGCACCGTGCTGACAAGGAAGCATGGCTAAGGAAGGCACTTTTTGCCACCCATTCTCCCAGGGAAGCAAGAAGAGTCTGCAGGAGGCACGACAGGGGAAGTCAAAAGAGTCAAAGACTGTGAGGCAGGATTCGTCTTTGGCCACATAGGCATGGATTCTTCTTCCTCCGCTCATTCACACCCCAGGGACTTTGCACTGGCTTTTGTCCCCATGTGGCATACTTTCTCTGGAGACCTTGGAAAGCTGGCTCCTTCTCATCCTTCTCATGTCAGCTTGCACAGGACCTCCGGAGAGAAACCTTTCCCATCAAAAGTAGCCCCCAGACTCTACCCGCGTCACTGTCTGCCAGCCCCCTACTCTATTATCTCCACACTTATCATAATCAGAAATGACCTTGTTGCTGCATTTGTTCTCTTGTTTGTTTTCTGTTTCCACTTCTACCTCCGTGACAGCAGGGACATCATCTATCTTGATCAGTGCCACATCCCCGGCAGTTAGCAAAACGTCTGGCATATGGCAGGTGCAAGGCAAATGTTTGCTGAAGGAGGGAGGCTGCATGGAGGAAACTGGGCCCTCTTTCCGGTGCCAGCTCTGCCTGCATTGAGCACTACGTGGCGCATCTAGACCAGGATCCACATCCATGGTACGGTTTCCCCAGGCTGCAGAAGTGCACTGTGGAAGCAGGTCTGTGTGCTTGAGATCAGGGAAAGCTGACCAAGAAGATGGGACACAGTCGATTCTCGAGAGGCAGGGAACAGATAGGGGACTCTCCTAACAGGCTGGATCTTCCAGGACAGTTGAAGGACAACATCCAGTAGGACCCTAGACACTGTCGCTATGGGTGTTTCTCTGAGCCCTGAGACTTCCCATGTTTAAGATAAGCTGGTTGGATTACTGGTTATTGATTATGTTGAATCCTTTGGTGGCACAGACCAACTTGAGAATCTGAAGATATCAACTTTCTTTCTGGAGAAATGCATGTGCTTACATAGAGACAAAATATGCCTGCACTTCCTAGAAGGGCAAGGACCCCTCCGAAGTTCATTCACAGCCCCAGGATGACAGCCTCTCACTTAAAGGCTCTTGGGCCGCCCTGCTAGTCATTGGCCTGCTTGCTCTGAGACCCAGTCTTTACCCCTCGTCTGTAGACTGTGGACTACACTCCCCAGGCTCCCTCGCTCTTTCTTCTAGGAAAGTTCGTTCTATTCAGCAGGAATGCAGGCAGAAGTCTGCAGGGTGGGGGCAGGCAGAAACCAGGACATTTCTCCCTCCTTCTGCATTTGGTGGCATCTCCAGATAGAGAACATTTCCATTATTATATCTATCACCTCTGGGTATCCTGCCCTCCCCAGAGTCCTTTCCTCTGTGGTCCTGCCCAGCCCAGCAGGCCTTCTGTAGTTCCAGCATCCGCCAGGTGCTGCTGGATCCTGAGTTCTAGAAAACCAGCTCCTCCCTTCCCCCTCTAGCCCTAGGGATGCTAGCAGCTTCCTGCCATTGCTATTCTCTGGGCTGCCTCTCCATTTTTTGCTTGACTTTTTATCTCCTTGGACACCTTTATAACTAGTTCCCCATATAAACTCCTTCTACTAGATATTTTGGCATGAACTCTGGGTTTCCTCTGGGGTCCCTGGTGGGATCAGCCTCCCTCCAGCACGGGCATTCTGAGAGCCTGGTAGCTTCCTGGAAAGGCCAATCTGAGCTGAATTAACAAATCCCTAGGAAGGTCAAGAAGATGGAGGGGCTGGGAAAACCCACGTTGCCTGCGAGTGCAGTGCCTCCATCCTGTCTGGTTCCATTCCAGGAAAAAAGTTATATATGAAAAGCCTCACAATCGCCATGTAGTTAAAAACTGTTTACTGCCTTTTTCTAAATGAGAGAAACAAATGTAAGGCCCAGAGCAGCCTCCCATCAAATCGTGCTCTCGCTCAGATCAAACGGCAGCCCGAGTGAATGTTCCTAGAGTTCCTACTTGGGAGCTCACGCTAGCTACTAAGTCCTCCCTGCCAAAAAGACCCGATTATACAAAGTGGGGCAGCAGGAAAGCCAGTCTTGTAGCATCAAAGAAACACACTGTCTGAATTCCATCAGCCACAAGCAGGCATCCTCCACCCAGGGATAATGCGGCCAGGGCACTGTGTCCCAGAATGGCCCCACCCACGCAGGAGGGCACCTTCCCTCCTCACTGTGCTGGCTTCTTTTAACAAATAGCCCTATCTATGAGCTCCCTTGTTCCTTCCAACCATTCTAAAGATAGGGCAGGCACCAAGGCCAGGGGTATGGGCAGGTCCTCCTCACTGAGGACCAAGGCACAGAGAGTTTCCAAGGCCACACAGCCACTTGGAAGCAGAGCTGGGATTAGAACCCTGCCTGGACAGGGAATGACTTCAACTTACACACATGAACAAACACGAATCTCAACTCCCTGTTATGGTGGGGTTCCCCAGACACACATGCATGGTAGAGATTTCAGTGCAAATTTAATCATTTGAAAATACTGACATTCAACCATTTTTTAACCTCAAAAATGGCAATTTCATATGGCTTACATGAATAGTTTATTTGGGTAGTGATCCCAGGGGAGAACCAGCTGGGGAGTGGGGAAATAAAATGGGAAAGTGAGAGGGCAGGGTTTGCTAATGGTCAGGGCACTGCTGCAGACAACCAAGGCTCAATGCCACTGGAGACCTCTGGGAGATGGGGCAGAACCACCCTGTCCAACATGGAAGGCACCAGCCACATTGAGCTATCTACATTTAAATTACTTGAATAGAAAAACTTAGTTCCTCAGTCCACTAGCCAAATTCCAAAAGCTCAATAACCACAGATGGCTGGTGGCTATCATATTGGATAGCACACATACAGAACATTTCCATCATTACAGAAAATCATAGGGGTAGCACTGGGATAGAACATGCCTCAGAGCTGTGTCATCTGAGGGGTAGAATCTGGGGTATTTATACTCCCATTAGGGTCTATCATTGGCAAGGGCTGCACCTGGGGGTATTTGCTGCAGGCACTTCCAGATGTCTTGGCTCACACTGGTAGGGGGAGGGAAGGCACTGACAGTAGGGGCATTTGAGTGGGATAGGAATAGAGTGACCTGGGGGCATGGGCAGGGCATTCACAGCCTCTGCCACAATCACCAGCCCCTCCTGCACATCACCTCTGCTCTTGTTGAAGCACCTCTGGACGCAGGCATTTTGACAGCTTCTTCGCAATGGGAATGTGGCCCCAGAATCCTCTGACCTGATGAGAAGCCATTCTCCCTGGAGACAACACACAGAGAGAGACACAATCCAGGCCTTCCAAGCATTTGTGATCTACAGCAGGCAGCTAGGACACAGACCACAGCACGCAGCAACTATACAACACTGACTAATAAGCTAAAATCGGAAATCTTTATGGAGAAACCCTTGTGAGCAGTGCCTGGCTAACAGCATGTAGGTGTTGCCTCCAAGAACTGTCTAGCATTTGAGAGACACAGTTGGAGACTGAGCATCCCCATTAGGCAGGCTGGTCCCCGAATACCCACATTATTGTGGTAACCAAAACACAGCTTTGAGACATCACTGTGCTGGTCACAAACCTGGCAAGGTCAAGAAAGTGCTCTGAAGACCAGCACCCAAAATCTTCTCAGCTTAGCCTTCCTCCCAGGGGCCCGCTCTTGGCACAGCACAGTGGCCAGAACACAGACTCTCTGGAGCCCACTGCCTGAGGTCATGTCTCATCTCCTCCTTCCTCACTGCGTGGCCTTAGGCGCACTATTTGATCTCTCTGAGCCTGCATTTCCTCATCTATAAAGTGGACACAATAACAATAACTTTCCAATATGGTTGTCAAGAAAATTAAATGAGCCCATGCTTTTAAAGATCTTATAAGAGGGATGGCAAACTTTTTCCATAAAGAGCCAGATAGCAAATATTCTATGGCATTGCAGGTCACACAGACTCTCATGACCTCTCACTTCGGTCCTTGTAGCTCCAAACCAGCCATAGGCAATATGTAAACAAATGGATGTTCCAATAAAACTTTATTTATAAAATCAGGTAGTGAGCCAGATTTGCCCTGCAGGCCATAGTTTACTAACCCCTATCTTAGAATGATTCCTGCTCTATAGTGAGTGCTATATGAATGTTCGTTGATAAAGTCTGCTGTGCTCTCCCACCTCTCAGATTCTTCTTGTATTATTATTCTCTCTGCCTCCCTCTCCACCCATCCTTTAAGACCAAGCTCAAGAAGCCTTCCTGAAACAGTGTGGAGATTTCTCAAAGAGCTCAAAATAGAACTACTATTCAATCTAGCAACCCCACTAATGAGTATCTACCCAAAGGAAATCATTAGACCAAAAAAAACACCTGCACTCATGTTTATTGCAGCACTATTCACAATAGCAAAGTCGTGGAATCAATCTAAGTGTCCATCAATGGATGGCTGGATAAACAAAATGTGGTACACACGTGCACACACACACACACACACGCACACCATGGAATATTACTCAGCCTTAGAAAAAAATTGAAATCATGTCTTTTGCAGCAACACAGAGGGAACTGGAGGCCGTTATCCTAAGTGAGCTAACTCAGAAACAAAGTCAGACAGAAAGTGATGGGTACACTAAAAGCCCATGTTGTCACTTATAAGTGGGAGCTAAACTGGGTACACATGGACATACAGAATGGAATAATAATACTGGAGACTCCAAAAAGTGGGACGGTGAGGGGGTGTGGGATAAAAAATTACCTATTGGGCTGGGCGTGGTGGTTCAAGCCTGTAATCCCAGCACTCTGGGAGGCCGAGGTGGGCAGATCACCTGAGGTCAGGAGTTCAAGACCAGCCTTGCCAACATGGTGAAACCCCATCTCTACTAAAAATACAAAAATTAGCTGGGCGTGGTGGCATGCCCCTATAATCCCAGCTCCTTGGGAGGCTGAGGCAGGAGAATTACTTGAACACAGGAGGCAGAGGTTGCAGTAAGCCAAGATCACACCATTGCACTCCAGCCTGGGTAACAAGAGTGAAACTCTGTCTCAAGAAAAAAAAAATTACCTATTGGATATAATGTACACTATATGGGTGATGGGTGCACTAAAAGCCCAGACTTTACCACTGCACAATATATCCATGTAACAAAACCGCACTTGTACTCCCTCTTTTTTTTTTTTTTTTCCAAAAAAGAGGCCTCCCTGGACCCTCCCTCTTTTCTTAGCCACATCCTTAGACCACTTCCAAGTTGCTCTTCTGTGGTGACCCTTGCCCCACCCTGCTATTTGTGGGGCAACTTGTTTCGCTGTAGAATTTCATTGTTCCTGTTAAATGATGAGATGATCCAATGTCTTCATTTTACAGGGAGGGAAGCAAGGCCCAGAGAAGCCAAGCGACTTATTCAAGGTCACACAGTGACGGCAGAGTCAGGACCAGACATGGATGTGTCTTGATTCATGATTCAGTACAGTCTTGGGCTTAAGGAGATTTCAATACTGAGGAGAGTGGGGGCACAGATCACCCAGCCTTCTACCCTTGATTTAGGGCTGGACTAGGTCACCCCTCCACAGAGGTTCCTTACTTCCTACCTCAGCACCCCTCCAGGCAGAACACTTATGGGGCTTGTTGCCCCAACTAGACAGGTCTGGCTCACTTCTGAGTCTGTCACATATCCAGCATGGGCCCAGGCACGCTCCAGATGCAATAGTGTTGGCCCTGTGTGCTTTGTCTTCCTCTTCCTTCCCCGTGAGTCTGCCCATTGCCCCTGGGACACCCAGACTCACAGATCTTCCCCAGGGGACATGTCCTGTTCATGCCTATCTAAGTCATCAAAGGCAAATTCCAGAGCAGCCTATAGCCAGGGCTGTGTGGGGACTCCCCACTGACTATGGGGCTTCACAGAGCCACAGCCCAAAGTACCATGCTCACAGACACACAAATTCAGACACACACATGCACACACACACACAAGCAGACACATGCACACACTAATATAAACAACACAGACACACACATACACACGGACACATACACACACAGAAACATGCACACACTAACATAAACACATACATGCACACATATACATGCATGCACACAATGAAACAGGCACACAGACACATGCACACACTAACATAAATACACACAGCACATATACTCAGACAGATGCACACACCTAAACACAAATATACACATGTATACCCACACTGATGCTAACACATACACACATGAGCACACACACACATACACAGAAACATATGTAAACTTAAATACATATATGCATGGAGAAACAAATGCATACATGTGCGCACACACACTTAGACGTAAAAACATATATTTACAAACATAAACACAAATGTATGCACTCAAATAGACATATAAATACACATGCATACACACAGACATGTAAACATACACACACATAAACATACACACACCTATAGATGCTCATGTGCTCACAGGGACCCTTATATACCTATGCACACACGGATAAACACACACACTCTCACATATGCACTTACACACTGTGTGATGTTTTTAGCTTTCACCTTTACAGATAGACATGGGAGCTTTCCCTGGAAGATGTAAGGTCCCTGGGAAAGGGACTGTGTCCTGTGCTCTCCCCCGGGAGAGAGTCCCGCCCACCCACAGCATCTGCCTGGTGTCTTGAACACAGCTAGTGCTCACGTTTCCTCAATGGACGAATGAATGAAGTCGTCTCATGCCTGGGCCTCAGGTCCATGGGCAGAGCTTGGCTCAGGAAGCCGGTGCTGCCTCTATCACCTCTGAGTTTCCAAGCCACACTCTCTCACCCCATCCCAGCTTGGGAAACAGCCAGCATCTTGCTGGCCTCTTGGTGGAGTGTTGCTGATCCACGCCTCTGCCAGAGGTGGGAGAAACCTCGATGAAACTCAAACCAAGTCTTGACTTATCTAGGGATGGCTGAAGGTCCTCCTGGGGTGGGGAGAAGGTGGAAGAAACCACTGACTAAAGTGGTCCTGGCCCCATTCTCCCAGCATGTAGGTTTTCTGGCTGGACTTTACAAGTAAAAACCACAGCGAGGAGCTCACTTCTACCTGAGGTAACACAGCGCATGGCCCCCACCTGCTTCCCTTCATATCACTATCTTGCAAAACTGGCTCAGAGAGAGCCTCCTGGCCCTGCGTAGCCTGGGAAGGTACCACCCACCATCATTTGTTACCTCCCCACAGTGGGAAGGTGAAGGGCTTAGGAGACCTGCTTCTTGGCACCATCGCACTGTACTGTGTTGTCACCCCATCTGGACCTCAGTGTTTCCTCTGCTTCTATAAAACGCGGTGAATAACCTTTGCCTCCTAAATACCAAGGATACAGCATCAAGGAGAAAGGACTCTGACCTCACAGGAGGTGGGACCAAGGAGAGGGGCAACTCACAAAAGCCTGAGGAAGAACACT
The DNA here is from genome assembly GCF_029281585.2 of Gorilla gorilla gorilla. NCBI lineage: Eukaryota > Metazoa > Chordata > Mammalia > Primates > Hominidae > Gorilla > Gorilla gorilla. The sequence continues at coordinate 38,282,530 of NC_073232.2, read as the reverse complement.
CTTTGGCGGCACCTCCCTGATGAGCAGAGAGGAGCCGCTCTGCAAGTTAAGTAATTGATGGAGCACACGCTAAAAATACAAACTAGGTTAGCACTCAGGGTGGTTTATTGCTCCAAGAGGGAGTTAATTCAGGCACTCAAATCTCCACGGAACAGGGACTGTGAGCCCAGAGCAGCAGACTCCTGAGCCAGGAGGCCTCATGCAACCCAGCTGAGAAGTGCTGTTTACTTAAAGCCTGAGCAAGACGGAACCAGAGAAAATGGGCTGGGGAAGCATAGGGGGTGGAGGAGAAGGGAGTGCCCAGGCCTTAGCAGCATGAGGGAAAGAAAGGAGGCAACATGCAAATTAGTAACAGGAAGTGGGACAGGCGACAGGAGCTGGAAGGGCTACTCCCTCCTAGATTGGGCTGCAAAGACCCCAGCCTCCCAGCTTTATGGAGCCCCTTGCTATTCCAAGTAAGCTCCAGAGGCCAGTGGCCATCTGCATCACCAGGGCTCTCATCAGAAAAACAGAATCTCAGACCCCACCCTAGACCTCCCGAATATACATTGCCGCAAGATCCTCAGATTTCCTGTGCACACTAAAGTTTGAGAAGCACAAGATTAGGAGTCAAAATCCCCGAGTTCCTGGTCCAGCTATTGCCATCAAATTGCTGTGTGGTTTTGCAGGACTTGCTTGACCTCTCCGGGTGCTAGAATTTCTTCCTCTGGGCTACAGGATGAGTGAGGCTTGTTTCTTTCTCCTGGGTTCTGAGAGGCTCAAGTCAGACCCTTCATCTGCAGGCCTCGGAAGCATGGGAGGGCCTTTACAGAAAAATGTTTCCATTTTCTACCAGGCTGTCCCCTTCCACTTTCTTGGAGTCATTAGTATACAGAGAGGTAGATGGGGAAATAGATGATCCTTGAAGGACACACTGCAGTCAGGAAGAAGACTTCTTAATGTCATTTTAAGCCTTGATATCTCTCCATTAAAAAAAAAAAATTATAAAGCAGCCTCTTGCTAATGGGGAAGCAGCGGGTCTGAGTCATGCTAAGTAAGCCAGAGCATTTCATCTGGAAATCCCTGGTCTGGTGTTACCCATTGCCTTTGGGACATTCAATATCACTACTGCACTTGAGAAATGTGGCTTCTGGAGCTCAGAGAGGTTAAGTGAGTGGGTCAGAGTCACACAGCCAGTGAGAAGCAGGGCCAGGACGGGAAGCCAGGCTCCCGGCCCTCTAAGAGAAACTCTTTTAAATACCTCAAGGTGCCCACGTCTTTGACAGCTGACCCAGACTGGTGTGAGGACAGGAAGGGAAAAGACATTCTGACTATTGCCTGAGTTGGACAGAGTTAAGAGGATAAATCTGGGAGGATATGATATCACAAGGGTTTAGATAGAAAGTTTCTAAATTATTGCTTAACTTGTTTCATCAAATGAATTGCTTCCCTCCATTAGCCCAGGGCTGAAGTGGCCAATTACCTGCCTTCTGCACAGGACGGCGGCCGTGTGTAAATCAACTTGGGTAGGTAACAAAGGAATAGCCAAATTTCTAAAACAAAAATAGATGAGAGACTTAAGCACACCCCAAAATAAAACACACACACACTCGGTAACTCAAGTATTAAGTTCTGAGACGGCCAGGCCTGAGTCCCTCTCGGCCTCCAACCAGAGACCAAACACACAGTCTCTGATGATGCTGAGCGTGGCAACGAGGCCTTTGTATAGGCCACGATCCCTGCAGCAAACTGCGTTGCCTTCGCTGGGCTTTGGGAAGGACACTTAAGGCTGGAGATTCAACTAAGTGCAAAGCTGGTACCTGCAGACCCAGGGGCACCAGTCAGTCTACAGCTATGGAGGGTGTTTTAATGCAAATGGTAAGGCAACTTTGCTGGGCCCTCCTTCTGGCTCCAGGATGGCACCTCCTGGGGCTGCTGGGCTTTTCCCAGGTCTTAAAAGGAATTCTGGTATTACAGAAATACTCAGAGTTTTGGAGTTAGAACAGCCTGAGTTTGATTCTGGATGCTGCCACTCACTAACTGTGTCTGCCTTGGGTGAGCCATTTAAACATACTGAACCACAGCTTTCTCATCTGCAAAATGGGGATAATAACAATGCCAGTGTCAGAGGGCTATCAAGAGGATTGAATAAGGTAACATATACAAAGCACCCTATCGGCACCTGGCAAACAGCAGGCATTTAATGAGTGTGGGCTCCCTCCAACATAGACCAGAAAAACTGGTCGAGGGGTAGCCTCTCCCTAGGAATATTCTCTTCCTTTATACATTACATTAAGAGGGTGAACCAGTCCAAGCCAGATTCCCAATTCCATCCTTCAGCCCAAGGCTGCTCCATTGCACAGCTTCAGGAGGCACTGCCCATATGGTGGTCTAGATGTGTGACGCTTCCCGGGGCTGGGCAGTCCACAACCTGCCTCAGCCTATGGAGACACCCATGGGATGCTAAGAGGGAAAGAAGAGATCCAAATCCACCCTTGGCAGAAAATGGGACACATCCCAAGAAAGTGTTCCTGGCAGGAGCTCAGTGGGCAGGAAGTAGGATGCCCAGCAAGGGCATACCCTTGGCAGGAGCATCAGGAGCTGAGGCAAAAACAGACCGTGAGGCCCAGGGCTGCATCCACCTCTTCCTGGCCCAGACCTCTCTGCCCCTCTGAAGCCTGGCTGCCCTCACTCCTCGATCCTCAGTGCCTAGCATGGACTCTCCACACCCACTCTCCCTCACTTTGCCTGGTCTCCCTAACTAGACAGCAAGCTCCCTGTTGGCAGGGGAGTAACTGATATCACTGTGGTCCTCTTGAGCCAAACACACTGTGCTAAGAAAGCCCAGGCCTGCATCATCTGCTGGCTAGCTGCTTCTTCATCTCCAAAGCCCAATTGACACAGCCACCCACGTATCTCAGAGGATGGTTAGAGAGCCCAAACGATGCTCGCTCAGTCTTTCAACAAACATGCATTGAGAACCTACTGCATGAGCTCTGGAGTGCAATAGTGAAATAGGCAGAAAGGATTCCTGTCCTCAAAGAGCTTATTCTCTAGTGAGAGACAAAGGCCAATCAAGTACACAAACAAATACTACATATTACATATATGTTAAATTGTAATCAACTACAAGAAATGAGTTCACTGCATTATATAATCAACCATTGAAGGCTTCAATAGTCACAGAAAGACTGATGCAAGAGACAGGCTGAATGTAGCTCTAGTGAGAGAGTAAGGAGCCAGAAAGGTAAGGAGGGGAGAATATGAGCAAATAAGCCTCCTATGCAGGACATTTCTGTCTGCTGTGACGACCCTTCACAGAACTGAGGGCTTGCCTGTTCTGTCACGTGGGATGCTGATATCCATGAGGGAGGCAGGTTATCACCTTTGATTTGAAAGCCCTAGAGGCAGTGAAGTTGCAATCAGATAGACAGGACCTGAAAGAAAGAAAAAAGGGAGGGAGGGGGGAAAGGGGAGGAGAGGAAAAGGAAGAGGAGAAGGAAAAAAAGAAAAAGTAGAGAAAAGAAAAAAGAAAGCCAGACCCCTGTGCTAGGAAAAATCCAGCTAGAGGAATGCAGAGCCTAGCCTGTGATCTTAAGGTGACTTCTAGGCCAGACTGTGAAGGGCACCATGTCATAAAGCCATTGCCACCTCCATTTGATGTGCACCATCACCTCTCCTGGCCCTTGGCCTTATAGATTCACCGGTTTTTAAAAAAAACTCTTACATTGCAGCTGCTTCTCAGAGGCTGAGACTCAGTGACTGTGTCAGTTTTCATCTTAATTCATGGCTGTACTGCCACACTGTTGGCAGGACATGTTTCACACCAAATAACTACACTTTAATCAAGCTCTCTGCTGGTTGCATTTTTTGATGATGGAAAGTCCGTCTCCGAAGCAGTTGTCTTCACTAATGTTGACTGAGCAGTGCTCAGCAGATGTAATGCTGAGCGAATAGGGGATCCCAAGGGACTCCAGGGTGCCAGTGCGATGATCCAACAGGGTTCCAGATATGGCAATTTAGTTGGATTTCATCCTCAGTCATAGAATCCAGTGGCAGAACTCTATGTCACAGCATCACAGTTGCGTGGACACACAGAGCTGCCAGAGACTATAAAGGCCATAGCCTTTTCCGCCAGCGCCTGCATTTGCCCCTAGGGAAAGCCAACTCGAGGTCAAGGCTAGTTCCCAAGTTTCCAGACTCGAGAGAGGACAGTGGTCAGAGAGTCCAGAAGTTTCTGAAAGGCTGCTCCAAAAGGACAGGGAGGCACAGCACTTGGCCACTCACCGAGTTCTACATTCACAGGGACCACGAATTTTGACCTTGAAGCTATTCCTGATTAGGTTATGTACACATTCCTGGAGATGTATTCATGGAAGGAAAAAATATGGCATTGATCATCTGATTTAAACTTTTATCCTGTTACCAGATCTCATTCTGGTAGTACACTAGGAATTAATATTAAGTTTGCAAATTAAGTATTATCCTTTGAATAGTACAATCATATTGTTTCCTTGTTTTTATTTTTATTTTTATTTATTTTTAAATTTTTTGACACAGAGTCTCACTCTGTCGCCCAGGCTGGAGTGCAGTGGTGCGATCTTGGCTTATTGCAGACTCTGCCTCCCGGGTTCCAGTGATTCTTGTGCCTCAGCCTCCCAAGTAGCTGGGACTACAGATGTGCACAACCATGCCTGGCTAATTTTTGTATTTTTGGTAGAGACAGGGTTTCACCATGTGGGCCAGGCTGGTCTCGAACTGTCAGAACTGTCAGGGGATTCTGTCAGAACCAGGGGATTCTGGAGTCAGAATGCCTGCCATCTTCTCCTATAGCTCTGTGTCTACACACAAGTTACTTAGCCCCTCTGTGCCTATTAAGGGCTGATTTATGTTCCCCATCAAAAATTCACACTGAAGTCCTAATGCCCAGTACCTCAGAATGGGATGTATTCAGAGACAGGATATTCAAAGATGTGATAAAATTAAAATGAGGTCATTAGGGTGGGTCCTAATGCAATATGACTGGTGTCCTTAGAAGAAGAGGAAATTAGGACACAGACATATACAGGAGGGAGATGATATATACACAGGGAGAAGAAGGCAGTCTTCCACAAGGCAATGAGAGAGTCCTGGAACCGATCCTTCCTTCACAACCCAGAGAAGGAACCAGCCCTGCCAACACCTTGATCTCAGACTTCTGGCCTCTAGAACTGTAAGAAAATTAATTTCTGTTGTGTAAGCCACCTGGCCTGTAGTACTTTGTCACAGCAGGCCTAGCAAACTAATACAGTGCCTCCCTTTCCTCATCAAGAAAATAGAAATGATAATAGTCCCTTCCTCACGGAGATGTGTTGAGTACCCAGTTCCCAGCACTCAGTAGGTGTCCAGCAAATGTTTCTTGCACTACTTGTGATTAGTACAGAGTCTTAACCCAACCTGGTCTCCGCATGCTTCATCTTACTCTTCTGTGTGAGAAAAGAGGCTTATAATGAAAGCAGAGAACAGTAAATTCTGCAGACAAGTCACACACTTCACAATCCTCACCACCCTCTCCGACCACTTCACCCCAAGCACCTTAAGGTTGAATGGTTTGAGTCCCAAATCTGCACTTGCATAAGGTTTCTTTTGCTCTAGCCATGTACTTTGCTGACTGTTGTAGGACCTGTCTGCCCATCCTGTGTTCTCTCCACCCAATACCTTCAAAGGCCACAATAGGAACCCCGCTTCTCCTTGGTTTATCAATATTAGACAACTTAGGATGCAGTTAGAGATCCACACGCCATCCAAGTCCCCACATTACGGAAATTAGAAGCCTCTCCTTCCAGTTTATTGGAGAAGGAGGATTTCTGGTCAAGACGTCCACCTTCGAGATGAGGTGAAGAGCAGACACCACTCTGGACAGTTTGCCTGGCCACCTAAGGAAAACACAGCGTTTAGGGGGCAGCGCCAGAACTGTGTCTCCTCAAGAAATTTGTCTTGAGAAGGGTCCCTGAATATAATGGTTGCCCGAGGGGACTCCTTGGGGCCTACAGCAAGCTTACTGGAGGTCCTGGAAAAGTTCTCAGAGGTGTGTGAACTCACTGGCAGCTGACTGAGAAACTGGGAGTGGCACAAAGACCTTTAGAAATCAATAAGGACTTCAGAGGTATCACCCAAGAGCCCAGAAGTGTGGCCAAACTGAATACCCCAGCTCTTTGCTGCCTCAGCAAGGAGCCAGGGTTTCAGTGATGGTGTCTTCTTCCAAACCCGTATGGCATGGTAATTAAAATCAAGGTCATTTAGAACCCAGAAACCAAAGCCATTCTGACTCTAGAGGGAATTTTAATTTGTTAATGGATCTTCCGCCCGATGGCTGGGGGAAAAGATAGCAATTCACAATGGGTTTGAGGCCAAAAATGGCACCACAGTGGCCGGGAAGCCGCTGATAGCTCCTCAGTCACTCTTCAACTGCAGCAAGGAACAGGCTGGGCTACCCAGGGATACAGATTTTTTTTTTTTAACTTTTTAATCAGCTAATAGCAGATGAAGACCTAACAATGCTGCCAAGATTCTGCTCCTTCTGTCAGCACTGGTGAGAAGGAGGCCAGGGTCGGATGCGTCCGGCTGCCTTTGCTCTCTGAGGTTCTTTTGGAGGGATGTAGGAATTTGGGGCTGAGGAGGAAACCCCAGGGCCATCTTCTCTACTGGTCACCAACTGCAAGGATCCAGGAAAGGGAAACAGGTGGAATTCTCAGTTCCCTATGCCAATCCTGGGGGAGGGCCTGAGACATGTACTGTATTAATTTACCCCACAAATGATTATGGGCTGCTTAAACGGTGCCACAGATGTAATGGAGACTCAGCAAACTGAGGAGGTGAGGCCCGGAAACGTGTCACTAAAGCTGCTCACTGTGTGCCGCAAAGGGAAGACTCCGGGTGGCCTCAGACAGAGGGAGGGTAGGGCAGCAGAAGAGCTTCATCCAGAAATGTAAACCAAAGGCCCGGCACCCTACCTTGAACACCCAGTGCTGCCGGAAGATCCTGTCCCCACACGAGGGCTCTGGGCAGGGGATTTCCTCCTAACCAGCGCCAGTGACCACAAAGGGTGCTCTTCAGTGGAGAAGAAAAAGAAGAATCTAATTCCTGACTTTTATTTTTAGCTGCAAGTCAGACAGAAGAGCAGAAAGAAGGCCCTTGACCATAATCCCGATCATACTGAACGAGTAATTTAATCATTTTTAAAGCCTGTGTGCAGGCTCCGCCATCTTACTGGGGTCTAACTTGGGAAACTCTCACCTCATTTCAAGCAACCAGGGTTTCTCTACAAGAGCCATCAAAAACTACTTCTTTAGAAGCACAATTTCTAGGCATTTGTTTTGTCCAAAAACTTGGATTCTCTTACTTTGTTCCTTGAGCTAAATCAAGCACAACTATGCCAGCTGAGGCAGTGAGGAGAAAACCGGGGTGGGGAATGAAGCAGGCAAGAGGGCCTCCTGCCCTCAGAGAGGCAGCCCGGCTCATCCAACGGATAGACGCACACCACACACACACCACACAACACACATGTAACACAACACACACTACACACTGCACACCACACACATAACACAACTCATACTACACACACAACACATATACAACACACAATACACACCAGACATGTTACATAACTCACACTACACACCACACACATAACACAACTCACACTACACGCACACCACACACAACACACAATACACACCGCACATGCAACACACACTACACAACACACATTACACACATAACTCACACTACACACAACGCACATACAACACACAATACACACCACACATGTAACACAACACACACTACACAGTGCACACCACACAACTCACACTACACACACAACACAACACATGTAACACAACACACACTACTTACCACACACACCACATAACACACGTCACACATACACACACCAAGCACCACACACAATGCAACTCACACTACACACACACCATGCACCACACACATAACAGAATACATGCTACACACACACTTCACACCATACACCACACACCATACACATACACACAGCACACACTACACACACACCATACACTGCACACACTCCATACCAAATACCACAGGTCACACACACACACCACACACACTATACATATACATACATAATACACACCCAACACATATACACACATCACACGCTACACACACACACCACACACACTATACACACATACACATTATATACACATATCACACATATACACATAACACACATACACGCATTGTCCACATGCCACCCACGTACATACCACACATATACACACACCCAACAAATATACACGCAGCACACACAAACTATACACACATTATACACAACACATGTACACACTATACACACATCACACATATATACACTACACACACATAAACATACAAGTGGTATACACACACTATACACACACCATATATATATATACACACACCACATATACCATACATACACCACACACTACACATCACACACACATAATGCCACATACACACACCACACATACACCATACACACACCACACACATGACACACACATATTCACATATATATACCACATACACACATGCACCATACACATACACACCACACACACACCACATACATACCCACACACCACGCACTCTGCACACACCACATACCACACATATCACACATATATTATATATTCACTACCCACATACACACCACACAAATACACCACACACACATACTACACACACACTATACATACATCACATAGACACAGACACATACACATAGCACACCTAGGCACACTATGCACATGTCACACACACATCACACACAGAGAGAGTGTACATACTAAACACACATCACATATACACATACACACACCACACACATACTACACACACACTATACATACATCACAGACACAGACACATACACATAGCACACCTAGGCACACTATGCACGTCACACACACATCACACACACGCACAGAGCATACATACTAAACACACATCACACATACACATACACACACCACACACACATACTGTTTATTTCCTTGCTTTAATGAAAAAAAAAAAAAAGAGAGAGAGAACTTTAAAAGGAAGCAGAGGAAAATAGGCATTTGGAAAATTAGCCCCATCCTACCATGATAGCTCCTATAAAACATCTTCTAGAGTCTGATTTCCCCACATCTAAAAATTATTTCTTTTTATTCTGTTGTTGTTTGGCACTACAATATAAATATCTGTGCGTGCAGAAGCAGCTTTTAGTCTTTCATCTGTGACATCTGTGGAGAGCGCTGGAGCTTGTGTTTATTCATAGGCATCAGTCCGTTCCACCCTTCAAACAACAAAGGAGGCAGGTGGAACCCAGAGATCAGAGGAGTGAAGACATTAGCTCAAGGGCTCAGGATGGGCTCCAGGTGCACTTACTCTATGCTGTCTGACATTCATGGTGGGCTCGTACTAGGATTGGGCGGGGTGAGTTTGGCAAACCAAAACCCAAATGTGCACTTCCCAGTGGGGCCACCCACCAGGGTGCTGTACCCTAACCCTCCATGGCTGTGGCATGCCCTGGGTCACCTCATGGCCTGGTGCTGCCCTTCACACGAGGAAAACCCCTCTGTCAGTTCCTAGCCTCCATCTTTCTCCTCCCTGATTCCAAAGTGCAGGTGCCTGCTGACTGAGTTCTTTTTAGATGAAGTCTGTTTTCACCATAGGCCCTCAACCAAAGGCCAGTTGACTTCAACTGGCCAACTTTCATCTCAACCCAGAATTACAGCTATCCCCAGGAGGCAGGCATTGGAGGAGTTGCTGGACCGCAGAAATGAACACTCACATCCTCTGAGAAACTGAGCAGTGAAGGCTCTTGCAATTATCTCCTGAGGGGGGCTGATGAACTGGGGGCCCCAGCCTGGAGCAGTGGAGGCCAAGAAGAGCTTTAGCCCTGTCTTCAAGGGCCTGAAGAGAGTGGCCCAGTGGTCAGATGTATTCTGTCCATCCCCAGGGGGAGACCAGAACCACCAGACAGAAGATTTAGAGAGAAATCTCTCTCTTGCTTTTCAGTAGAGCCTGACTTTCACAAGATAGGAGGGGCCTCCATGGACGGAAACAGGCTCCCTGGCACAGGAGGCATTTAAGAAGAGGTGGATGGTCTCTCAGTGGGACACTGGAGCAGGGGGACAGACATCGGGGGAAGGGTGGGCCAGTGCGACCTTTCCAATTGCCTCCCACCTTGAGAATCCCTGACTCGACAGAGTGAATACACAGCCATCTGAGACCTCATGGTCACCTGCCTGCAGGGCTCTCTTCTGGGCCTAAAAATAAGATTCCCAGAGTCCTGATCCAAATTAGATCCTTAATAACGTGTCACCATGGCTATAAATAAGTCTCTTTGAGGGCCAGTTAATATAATTATTTTAATCAGCTACACTCCCTAGAAGGACTGCCAGCTAGCTCCCCGCTCAGCCTCGCTGCGTTCTGAACAGGTGTGCTCCTCCTCCGCCTCACCCAGTGCCGGTCCTTAGAGCAGTCACAAGGATGAAGGGTGGGTGGCAGTCTCTCTGCTTCCCTCTCTCTAATGTCCCTGAGACACTCCTTCCATTCTGGGGCCTACATTCTCCCTTGATCATTCACCAAGACTTCCAACAGGAAGACAGGGGTGAAAACGCAAAGTCTACAAGAGCCAGACACACAGCAAAGACATGTAAATCACATGCGGCATGATGTGAGAGAGAGTGTTACGGACTGAATTGGTTCCCCGCAAATCCACATTTTCATGTCCTAATCCCCAGGACCTCAGCATGTGGCTGTACTTGGTGACAGGGTCTTTGAACAGGTGATTATGGTTAAATGAGGTCATTAGGGTGGGCCTTCATCCAAGAGGACTGATGTCCTTATAAGAACAGGAGATTAGGACATGGACAGAAAAAAGACCATGTGAAGATACAGGGAAAACAAGGCGGCCATCTACAAAAGCCAAGGAGAGAGGCCTCGGAGGAAACCAATCCTGCTGGCACCTTGACCTCAGACTTACAGCCTCTAGCAGGGTGAGAAGGTAGCTGTCGGTTGTGTGAGCCACCCAGGCGATGGTCCTTTGTTACAGCACCTCAGGAAACTCACATGGGGCGTGGTAGGGTGTGCCCTGTCCGGAGGTTCCACATTCTTTTTTTTTTTTTCTCTCCCAAAGACTGGACAGCCAAACAACACAGAGCCCTGGACTTCTCTGTCATTGTATATGACTCCCTGAGAGAATGTAAGGAAAGAAAAGCAATAGGGTGTCAGAGAAAGGACATTGGCCTGGCCGGGAGAGCTGGTGGGTTTAGCCAGGCTACCTGAGCAAGCTGCTCAGTCTTGGGAACTATTCAATTATGTTGGCCCCCATCCTATCATCAGTTAACTGAAACACCTGGCCCACAATGACCTTTAAAGAGCCTTCCAGGACTAACAATTTTGCCCCTGGGTAGCAAGGGGCAGCCTCGGATCATGAGCCTAGAAGGGAGAAGCCCTGGAGGACACAGTGGGACAACCGCAGAAGGAGCACACAGAGGTGTGGGTGATGTCAGGAGGCTGCTTGACTCTTTCCCGGAGCTAGGAGCTTTCGTTCCTGTCCCAGCTGCTCTACTTGCTAAGTGCCTCAACTCGTCCCCGTCCCGGGCATCTGTAAATGAGATAATAGGAGTGCACGTGTTGTGTACCAGTGAAAGCCTACACTATGCCAAGCATGCTCACCATTACGAAAGAGGACAAGGACAGGTGGGTGCCCAGTGGCTTCTCAAGACTGACATCTACATCTATCAGATTCCCCAAGGGGCAACTCCCTGGGCAAGGCAAGGTGGGTCTTCAGAGTTGGGGCCAGAGTGCCTGTCTTCTCCCCACCACAAACCTAGGTGCCACATTACTATACAGTCCTAAAGATGCTTTAGGATTGTGGTTTCGTGCTGAAGGAGGCAGGGGAGAAATTGTAACTTGCATCTCCCAAAGGCTAGAAGTGAAATTAAGATCCTTACACACGCTTAGTGGTCTGCATTTTACATAGAGCTTTCACCAATACAATCTCCTAGGTATTATTATTCCCATTTTACAGATGAAGAAACCAAGGCAAGGGGAGATTAATGACGAAAATAAGGCACTGTAAAAAAAAGCACAAGGCTTGTGTTCTTACTTTGACCTTTAACAAAGTCACTTAATATTTTGTTATCACATGGCCTGCAAACAAAGTCCTGTAGCCAGTACAAGCAGGGTCAAAACATGACCTGAGGACTTCCACCCAGAACACGCCATATGCACATTCCACAGATTCAAATAATCTCAGAACTGGAAGGGCCCTTGGCAATCACAGATCTGATTCCTTTGGATTTATGCCAAGGAAACTGAGGTCTAAAGATCTTGCTCAGGGTCTCACAGTGAGGCTCTGGCTGGACTAAAACCAGAGTCCAGGGTTCTTTTTCATAGACCATCCTGCCCTGTCAATTTGACTTCAAAATCTTCCTCTTCAACACAAACCACAACCACAAAGAGAAGGGTCTTCTGGGTTATCTGTATTGGGTTGCAGAAAGAAGTTCCACCCCCACCCCCAAACCTGGATACTTCCTCCAGGCCTCACGGTGCTGGCCTCCTGCAGCGACTTTGAGCAGGAGAGCAAATGAGTCAAGCTCCTCTCACAGGATGAGGCTGCTGGGAGCAGCTCAGAGGACTGGAATTAGAAATTCTAATTATTAGAACTCTCGGAATGCACCAAAGGACAATTTATAATTAGCACATGTCAAAAGGCCATCCGCAAAGGGGACACATTATAAATCAGAAAACAAAGATGGCCCCAGAAAGGGACTGGGGAGCTGAGTTGTTTGGCCTCCCACCCCTCCTGATGGCTCTAAATCCAATCCACCTCCCACTCCTGTGAGCCCTCCTCCCTCCTATGCCAGCCTCTCTCCTGCTGCTTTGCCCTTTGCAAGCCCAGCATTGGTGCTTCCCGCTCCCTAAGCCCTCTTCCCTCTGCTGCTCGGTCAGGGCCACTGTCCTGGAAGGCCTTAGCACAGGGATCCCTCTCTTCAGGGTCCATGCAGCTCTAACCCCAGGTCCTGAGCTGGTCAGAGGCTTTTGGCTCCTGCTGTCACAGGCTGCAAATAAGGATTTAATGACTAGCCTTTTTATGAGGAAGAAAATGTCTCCAGTGGACTGATAATGTCATCGTCTGCTGCTCAGGTGCATGTGCCCAGGTAAGCCTCACAGCCAGAACCCTGCTCTTATGATGAAAGCTCAGGGCACAATCCCAGTGCAGACTTGGAAAGGCCAGCATGCAAAAGAGGTCGGGGCACCTCCTTGTTTCTTCCATGAATGAATGAATGAATGGATTTTCTACTGACTTATATGCCATAAATATTTTCTTGAGTACTTCCTATGTGTTAGTCACAGCACTTGAGACTGGAGAGAAAAGCAGTCAAAAACACAGAAATAAATAAGACACGACCCTACCCTCCCAGAATTCATAGTAGCACATACTTGACAGGTGAAAACATTTTTAGAAAAACAAAAACGAAAACCAGCAAGAGAACTGGCATCTGAAGGCAGGACACCTGGATTCCAGGAAAAGCTCTTAGCTGCATGACTTGCCTCCTGCCGGTCATTTGTCTTCCTTGGGCCTCCATCATCTGTGCCATGGAGATAATACCAACCTCGTGGATCCCACAGGGGTTGCCATGGAAAACATGATAAAACACAGGAACAGACCCTCTGAGAAATGTCTGCAGTGTAACTCCTTATCATAACACGAACCACTGAAGATTCTGTTGGCTGATAGGAATAAGAATTCTATTTTCCCACACTTGCCAGTCTGACTCAAGATGGCACCTAGTTCCTTGGACAAAGATCGCCAGGGTAGAGAAAGGCAATTTATCAGGCCACCATATGTCTGTGCTTACCAAGGAACCTTCTAGATGGTGACATTTTCTCATATGCTGTGGCTCACAGGGGAAAGACTGCCTCTATGTCTAGGGATGACAAGGTTTTATTCCAGGAGCAAATGAACCCCATCTGTGTGGTAGTGGCTGCCTGAAGCACTGTGTTAAAAAAGATCCTGAAGTTGCATCTTGGCTTGGCTAGAAAGAACATCCTGATAGATTATGGATGTCTGTTATGAATATGGAGTTGGGGAGCGGCACTTTGTTACTTGTGACCTAGGAAGATAACATGCCCACTCAACCACACTCCTTGTTGCACACCTTTCTTTAGAGCTGTTTCCTCTGGCCATTCAAAGGTGAGCTGAGTATTGGTCAATGCCCTGAACACAATTCCTTCTGTGTGAATTGTTAATATTAAGTTCGTAGAGCCAGCAAAGCCTAAGACATATCCCTAGCAAGAAACTGCTATTTTTAGGAAATTAGCTGGTCCTTCAGACCCGGTTAAATGTGCTAAGTGGTCTCAGTCATGTTCTTTATAATCTGAGAACAATGCCTCACAAATTTGGGTGTCATTAGGGTCTGTGGATCCCGGGCACTGCCACACAAAATCACCCGGTTCAAATACCCTGCAGGTACATGATACCCTCTGCCGTTAATTCTATGCCATTTTGTTGAAGTCTATTCCACTTTCTTCCTTTACCACTTCTCAGGACAATGTGTTCTCTGAGTTTATTATGAGCTTTATGCTCTATGAATTCTTACCATTTTTCTAATATTTACCCTGCTTGCGTTTTAAAGGGGACCTCTCTCTTAGCATGTCAGGATGTGGCAAAGAGTCTGTACTGGCTTAGTTGCTCTGCTCACACTTGTATAAAAGTCTATTATGTCTGTGTTAATTCCCAACAGAGCTGAGCTGCAGTCAACCCCTGAACTACTTATTAAAAAGAAGCACTGAGCAGATGAACGCTCTGCTCATGACTGAGAGGGGAAGAGAACAGACTGTGTCCAAGTCCATCAACACATCATCTGTGCACCAGGAATGCTCCAAACACAAACAGCCCTAGTGAGTCACAAGGATAGACGAATGCTACGGTGATTCTTACATTTGCAGTCAGGACCACAGAGTGCTGGAGACAAGAGGCAGCTTAGAAACACCATCTAGTGACTAAAGATGCAGAAATTCAGGCCCAGAACAATTAACCGGCCCACAGTGTTACTCCAAGCCAGGTATACTTACTATAAAAAAGAGTATCACAAAACTCTACATGTGAAGTATTTCATTTATGTCTCTTTTTGCTATTTCAGATGGTTTCCTCTCAGAACTAAAAGCACATTGTATTGCACATTGTAGATACTCAGTCTGTTAAATAAATAAATCAATGAGGTAATGTACATAACCCTGCAGAAGGATTTCAGTACAACGCTATTTATAATAGCAAAAAAGAGGACAAAGTAAAGAGCAAATATAAGGAAAAGGAGTGAGCATCCATGTAAGATATAGTCATTTAAAATATGTTTATAGAGTCCCAGTGTCACTTGGAAATGCTGATAACGTAACGTTAAGAAGAAAAGCAGAACACTAAATCGCACATATTCTAGGATCTCGGCATTATAAAGAAAAATGCACAGTAATATATTTGGGGGAAAATAAAACAAATCATGAACAGTAGTAGATGTTTCTGTTGTGATTATGGGAGGTTTTATTTCTGCTTCTTTGCACTCTGCTGTTTTTTGCAGATAATTTACAATGTGCCCATAGGATTTTCATAAGCAATGCGAGGGTATTAAGAAATAGAAAAGAATATCCACAGATATTATTCAGCCTTGCTGGGATTTAGAAAGAGACAGAGATCATTTCTCTCTTTTCACATAAAGAAGCTGATAAAACAAAGAGAGACACTAGTGATGAAGGCAGGCATTAGCTCTCTGGTGTGGGGGGCCATCCAATGCCAGGCAAACAACAGATGTGGGATAAAATCCACTCAAACCACAGTGGGAGGGGGCAGGAGGTGTCCAGTCTTCCTCTTCACAAAGGTTCCATCCTTACCTTATCCAAAAGATGAGCAATACAAGGCTAGGCTCAGCCTTTACCCGCAGAGCCTCCCCAAAGACTCTCTGGCCCCTGCAGCCAATGACAATAAATTAACTATCACAGTGAGGTTTTCCCCTTCGTCAGGCAATGTGCTATACACATTGTCCCATTAAATCCTCCCCATGTCTCTGAGGTAGGTCTTACTGTGCCCATTTGAGAGATATAGAGACCAGGACTCACACAGGTAAACCCAGGTGGCCAAGGTGTCACAGTTTGTAACCGGACCCCAGAAGCCTAAGCCCTCGCCCCTGTGCCCCGGCTGGTCATTCATTCCTCCAGATCTTTGCAGCACTAAGAAGATGCTGCCTGGTGACATTTCCTGAATTGTTTCCCACGGGTCTTGTCTTTCAGGCTAGGACAAGTTGTTTAACCTTTCACGTGCGTCTGTCTCTCTTGCTTCCCTCAATTGGACTGTTAGCTCCTGAGGGGGATGAGGGGGTCCTGCCTTATAATTCCTTGTGTGTCCCACGGAGCCAAGCCTGGTGATGTCTTCAGTACTTGACACTTCAGATCTCAGAAAATACCTGCTCATCGATTATTGGATTGAATAGGTTAAGGAGGAGAACCGTCTCATGAGCAGACCCGGCCTGCAGCCGAGACAGAAGCTGGATGCGCCTCCCTCCGGACTCTTGACCCCACCAAATACGACGCCCATATGTGTCAACTGTGGCATTGGTGTTTGTCCCCCACACCCCTAAACCACAAGCCAATAAATTGCAGGGCACTCAGACATCAGGATGTGTCCCTCACTTGCCACCAGACCTGAGCTGGCTATAGGCCAATGACAGCATAGGGCTGGCCCTGCCCGCCTCCCATCTGGCAGCAAGGATCCAGTTCCAGATTGTGACCTGCGGTTGAGTCTGGCACAGTGACCCAGGGCTCCAGCAGGCAAATCCCAGTCATAAAACCCTGGTCTGAACCAGCCACGTGATGGACCCCAGTTATCTCTTCCTAAATTGCAGCAGAGCTGATCTTCTTCCAGCTGAGCCAAGGGCCATCAGACAGGGACATGTTTACTTTTACTATCCTATTAAAGCATCCCAGAAAAAAAGAAACAGTCCCCATATCCTAGAGCAAGAAATAAGCAAATCATTATTTACAATGATATCCTTTAAGTATAAGCTTGCCCAGAAGGTGTTGCACATTTGGAGACCAGGCTATGGCTCCCCTCTCTGAATTCTTTTGAAACCGCAGGGACTGTTACAGGCGCCTCCAAGACTCTGGAACCACAGCTTGCCTAGCGCAGGTTCCCCCTCCCGGCAAAGCCCTCCCTGACAACCCTACCCATAGTAATCTCAACTTCCACGAACCTTTTCTCTCCCCATAGGGTGAACGCCTAAAGACACACATGTGCAGCCGGGCACAGTGGCTCACACCTGTAATCCCAGCACTTTGGGAGGCCGAAGTGGGCAGATCACCTGAGGTCAGGAGTTCGAGACCAGCCTGGCCAACATGGTGAAATCCTGTCTCTACTAAAAATACAAAAAAAAAAAAAAAATAGCCGGAGGTAGTGGCGGGCGCCTGTAATCCCAGCTACTTGGGAGGCTAAGGCAGGAGAATCTCGAACCTGGGAGGTGGAGGTTCCAGTGAGCTGAGATCATGCCACTGCACTCCAGCCTGGACAACAGAGTGACACTCCATCTCAAAAAAAAAAAAAAAGATACACATGTGTATGCACATACACACGTGTGCACACACACACATACACACAGCGTGTACATGTTATTTCTCCAATGAAAGCATATTTCCCTTAAGGGATAGGACCAATCACTTATCTTTCCAGAGTCTAACTGAAAAATAGACCCAACATCCTTGAATTAATAAATAAATGAACAAATAAATTTGTTGATGGACTGGTCAGTTGATAATGTCAAGGAACTCCCTGCAACAGCCTACACAGGTTCACCCTCCTCCAAAATCATACCTTTCCAAGTCCAAGGAAATGCTCAATTCAATCATGCTGTTTTAGAAATAAAGTAATGAATGATATTAACAATTGTTTAGAAACTAACAGGTGCCTGGCCAGGCACGATGGCTCACACCTATAATCCCAGCACTTTGGGAGGCCGAGGCGGGCGGATCACAAGGTCAGGAGATCGAGACCATCCTGGTGAACACGGTGAAAGCCCATCTCTACTAAAAATATAGAAAAATTAGCTGGGCATGGTGGCAGACCCCTGTAGTCCCAGCTACTTGGGAGGCTGAGACAGGAGAATGGCGTGAACCCTGGAGGCGGAGCTTGCAGTGAGCCGAGATCGCACCACTGCACTGTAGCCTGGGCAACAGAAAGAGACTCCGTCTCAAAAAAAAAAAAAAAAAAAAAAGAAACTAACAGGTGCCAGGTACTAGGCTTTTGATATAAATCTCATACATTAATCTTGTAAGTGAGGTAGTATTATCATTATTATCCCCATTTTACAGGTAAGAAGAATAAAGACCAGAGGGCTATCCACAACTGAAGTATAGACAGTGGGTGAGGAAACATGAACCAAATGGTTTTTCCAGACTCAGGGCCAGATCCCTGGCACAAAGTGCCTACCCTGCATTGCCTTCAGCTAATGTGCCAAGCAGACAGTTCCCATCCTTCAATTTTATTTAATCAAAGCAAAGAATTCATAAGAATCTGCCCATGTTCATTATTCAGGCAGATTAAATATTTGATAGCCCTGTAGTTTAATTTTTTATGGCTCAGAGATTGGAGTGAAGTGCTCCCTGGGAGGCCACACTGTCCCTGGGACAGGGCAGCAGCTGGCCAAGGAGGCCAGAGGTCGAGGCTCCACAGGGCTCTGCTCAGCACCCACATGCATCTGTCCTGACTCCAGTAAGCTGCTCATGCTGGGTCCCAGGGCCAAAGGTTACAGACGCTTTGTAAGTTTGCAAGAGAATCTACAAACAGGAAAGAAGGGCTGTGGGGACAGCAGGCTTAGGGCATCACAAAATCAGAAAGGAACCCAGATGAACCAAAACATCCAGGTCCCAGGAAGGGGAGGCAGCCTCCTCCTTCTGTCTCTGACCACGCAGCAGAAACAAAGCTTTTGGACAAATGCATGAGACGGCATAAGGGCAGGATCAACTTGTCCATCTCTCTGCCAACTAAAGCACCACAGGGCCATTTGGGACCTTTTGCCTGCCCCTTCCAGCCACATGTATCCTTCACAGTCACTACGTATTCCTCCCAGTTCACTGTCTCCCTGCAGAAGTTTGAAAGTCCACAGAGAACAAGAAGAGCTGGGGGCCAAGAGTCCTTCACAGCCTCAATCTGTTCTCCTCTGGCCTAAAGAAGCTCTCTTTCCTAGTCCTTTTCTTAACTTCAAAATGAAATTCCAGCAGTTTTTGTCTCAGCTACTCCAAAATGCCCAAATGTCATGCAGCATGATTTCAGTCTCTGAACTGCTCCAACCCACCCCGATGCCCCCAAGTCTCTCTCTTGCTCTCCTTCCCTCCTTTCCTCCTTCCCTTTCTCCCTCCTTCCCTTCTTCTCTCCCCCATCCTTCCTCTCTTCTCTCTCTCTCTCTCACATACACACACACACACACACACCTTGTTCTTCTGTGCCTACCATAGAAGAAGACCTAATATCTAAGAATTTCACTGGTACCCAGTCAACATCCAACCAATTAATTTGTTCAAGGGTTTAGAGGGGCCAGGAGAGGAGACTTTTTCACTCCAGCAGCCCACGGAGATTTCTGTTTTAATTTCTTTTTAATTGGCAGCGCCACTAACAGCATATCAGAAATCTCTCTGCTCCGACCCTTCTCCTCTCCTCTGTTCCCTTCAACTTTTACAAGGGAAGGACATCCGGCAGTTTTCTGGAAAAGTAGAGACATGTCACAGCAGAGCCCAGCTCCTTTTTCCTGCCATCCCTATTCATCACCAGCCTCCTGAGGAGTTGGGGTGGTGACGCAAGCTCTCACTTCATCCATGTGGGGCTCATCGGGGCAGGTGACGAGGAGAAAGGCATGAGCCACTCCCCCCAGAGATGGGGCCTGTCACCTCCTGGGAAAACTGGGGTGGAGGGCTCTCTTCCCCGATCACCTGGCTCTATCTTGCTCTACAGGCACCTCACTGGGCCCTCAGTACTCTCATGAGAAGAGAGCAGACTTCCAGCCACCCCTGCTTGCCACTCCAGGCCTCTCTGGTGATGGGTGTATGGCCACGGGACACTGGAAATAACAGGAGTGTGTGGGTGAGGGAGAACTGTTTGCCCATTTTCCACATTCAAGAACCTGGTGAAAAGATAAGCAAGGATTATCTCCACACTGGAACCATTCATGTTGCAAAAACAGCACTGAGACATTGAAGGGGAGGAGGCAATTTATTTGCTGTCTTGACACCATCGCCCAAGCAATTCTCATCGTGACAAAAGAACGCTCTGGACAATCACTGCCCCTCCTCTTTCAGGAAACCACACTGAGTTTTCATGACTTGCAGGTGACATTTTAATAAGGAATCAACATGGAACCACAGGGGAAGTAAGCTGAGGCCGGGATCTAGGAGGACCAGGGTGGGAGGGGCCAAAAATGGCACTCAGGAAACAAAGTCACCTATGGTGCAAAGGCTCTTTGTGCCTGCAGGTCTGGCACCGTGGGACTTCTGGCTTTTTTCTCCTCTCTTATTTACTATTTGGGCAGAGGGGAAGTATTTTCCAGAAAGGACAAAGTAGAAGCAGCCTCAGTAAAGAGCTCTCTAGAAACTTCTCCTATTCAGCTGGTGTTTTACAAAGTGCAAAGCACTGCAGGCACCTCCATTCACTTATCCTGTTACATGGGTGTCGTTATCTACATCTTATAGGCAAGGAAAATGATGTGCCCAAGGTCACAGAGCTACTGAAAGAAGGAAGGAGAAATCAGACATTTCTGTGCCACCTCCTTATAGAAGTTGCCATCCCCCATCATAATCCAATTAATGGTAAAAATCACAAGTGAGGCTAGATATGCAGTAACTCCTTGTGCTCTGCACAGTGCTAAGCACTTTACATCAGTTGTCTCCGATTTTAATCCTCATACTAATGCCGGGAGAGAGGTGTTATCACTCTCATTTGTCAGATGGGGAAATCAAGGCTCTGGGCCATCAGTCACTTGTCCCAGGCCACAGAAGCAGCAGGAGCAGAACCAGGATTCAAACTGTGTGCCCCTGCCTGTGTATCTCTATGGTTCTCAATCTTGCCTATCATCAGCATCACCTGGACAAACGGTCCAAACAAGACATGCTGGGCCCCACCCAAAGAGTCGCTGAGTCAGTGGGGCTGAAAGCAAGCCTAAGAATCTGCATTGCCAACAACTTCCCAAGTGAGGCTCTTACTGCTGATATGAAAACTCCACTTTGAGAACCTCTGCTCTGTCTAGCCTGCCTCTTGTCACCCACCAGCTAATGTGAGCATCCTGTTAGACAAGTAATGGAACAAGATGTGCAAAATGTGGCTGCAGGAAGTTCACTTCCTGATGCACAAAATCGCTCCAAGAAATCACACACCATCCAGAGACACTTAAGCATCACCTGCATTAAACATCAACTAAGGGATGTTCTAAGCCAATTTACTCTAAGACTCACTCTCTCCTTCTTCTGAACCTCCTCTGCTGAAAGTGACCATCTTCCAGCCAGCCCACCTCATGATCATTAAAATACAGCTGCGGAGACATAGGGAGCACTTCTGAATGAGCAACCCCCATCAGTGTCCACCCCCACGTGTGTATTTGTATGCCCATCATGCGCCATATGGTGCTCATATTACATACACAATAAAGTGCACACAGATGTAATCATTTTAAAGAGTGATAAATGTAAATAGAAATAGATGTCTTAACATTTTCTTCCCCTATTCCAAAGGATAGTTTTGTGCATCCCACTTTGGAGGCTGCTGGTCTAGAATTCACTGTTCCCGTTTCTAATTTCTGATCATTAGAACTTGGCAACCACCCCCTGCCCCTGCAGGCTGACTGAGCGTGTCTGAAGAGTTGCTGTGCTCTGTGGTTCGAGGAAAAGCCATTTCCTTTCTGTTAACAAGCCCCTAGAGAACACAGGCTGCCCCTCCAAGACTTGCCCAGCACAAGTTCTGTTAAGTAAGGATGGCTCAGCCAAAGCTTCTTGATTGTGGGGGTCTTTTCTCCAAAAGAGAATAAGAAGCATCTCGGAGCCCATATAGAAGACGGTGGCTGTCTCTAAAAGCTTTTGACCTAACAAGCAAGAGCAGGAGACTGAGCCCTCACTTCTAAAGCAGCAGGAGGAGATGGCACTGGATCAGGGTCAGAGAGCAGGCCTTGGGATCAGCCTCCACCAATAACCATGGGTGAGACTGGGACCACACTGTGTCCCCCAAGGACCAATGTCCTTGCTTGTCAAATGAGATATAGGGTGACCAACCAGTATTGTGGGGCCTCCCAGAATGCCAGAGTTTAGTGCCAAAACTGAAACACACTAGAATGTTTGGTCACCCTAGCCATGGACCAGGTACCGGGCTCTGGGCAACTATAAGTGTTTATCAACCCTACCCTGACCTCTGCTGTAAGGTATCCTAGGAGAGCCTGAGGGAGCTGGAGGCCATTCCCTGCTCACTAGGGTGTTGCAATCCTACCAACATAGAGATAATGATAAGCCATGCCAAGTCAAATGTCAATACCAGGTCAAAACAGAAGCTGGAAAGAGGACATAATGTAGGCTGCAGTGGCCAGGACAGACCTTCAGGAGGAGGGCAGGGTGCAGGAGGAGGCAGATTAAGCACACACTGAAGTATTCTTTCCTTAACCTCACCTCATCTCCTCCCTCCCCTTCCCCACCACCAAGTAGAGCAGGACTGCAGAGAATGAACTTAGGCTCTGGAGTCTTCCTGTTTGATTCCAAATCTGGTGCTACACTTTTCCTTTTGGAGTGATCTCGGGACCATTACTCAAACTGCATAGCTGAGGTATTGTTTTCTTTAAAATGGAGCCAATTATACCCCACTTCCCAGGGTTGTTCTAAAGATTCAATGAAGTAATGCACACAGAACACTTTGAAATTGTGGCTGAGAGCACAAGCTCTATAAATATTGGCTGTTCTTAACCTCTCTTGACCCTTTTCAATCTGTTCGTGAATCTAAGGTATTTTCAAAGAACAGTGAGCTCTCCATGAGAATGAGCTATCCTGAATATTTCTGTTATTAATGATGGGTACAGCCGGCTTAGTTCTGCTTCTATCTGTCACTCGTGAAGCCAGGGAGGATGAGAGGTGTGTGGAGAGAAAGTCACAGGGAAGCCAGCCCTGGCCCCGGGCAAAGCCCAAGGGTTTCTCCTGGCCCTGTGCAGAACAAGAAGCAGCTTCCTCTGTCTCCATTTCCAGCTCCTAGCCCCAAGCAGGCAAGTCATGGAGGGGTTGCCCTTCCTCCCTAGTCCCCCAGGTTCTGAAGAAAGAAAGGTTCAGAGGCCTCCTCCCTCTGAAGAAAGGGTATGTCACCTCAGGCCATGACAAGTCCCCAGCTAAGCATCCACTCAGAACCACTTAAAGCTCTTGAAAATGAGCTGTCTTAGCTCATGGCAGGTTTCAAGAATCCCTGCAGGATGAAATACCAGCAGTGTTCCCCATAAACTCAGTCAGCGATGTTGATGGTAGGAACCAGGAAAGGTACCATCCTGCCTAACTTTCTCTCCATCCAGCTCAGCCCTAGAACTAAATACATATAGTAGAATTTAGATGAGTAAACCCCCACACAGACTTGGCCCTGAAATTCCACCATTAGGCATTCACTTCTTTGATATGAACTTCTTTTCTGTAGGTAATACATTTTTTTTTGGTTGCCTGGTATGTCAACTGGAACACACTTAAATGAAGAAGACCAAGATTCACCTCAGACTCTCCCCTTAGAAATCTCACAAGTCAAGTGGGGAAAACAAGCCACACAGAAGTGTAATACACAAAAAGAAGTGTATACTTCTTCAAAAAGTATATACTTTTGGTGCAATACACAGAAAGAGAGAGAAGTGCAGTACAAAAGAGAGAGAGACACTATCACACTTGCCCTCAAAGGGATACCCCCAACAACACTGCACATTCCTCTTACCACACCCCCATTGCACCTTCAACACAATATCCCAATAAAAGTAATTAGATTAAATGGCCATTGTTTGTCATGGGCAATTCTCTCACTGTACTGTGAGTTCCTTGAGGCAATTTTTATCTTTTTATCCCCAAAATTTGGTGCATGGGACAGAGTAAGTAGTCAATGAAGATTTTAAAAAATTGTTAATTAAGGAATATTTTAATAAAAGTAAAATGGAAATGCAAGACATTTTGAGAAGGGCACCAGCTTAAGCCAGTGGTCCTCAGATATGGCCCTGGACCTGCAACATCACCTGGAGATGTGTAAGAAATGCAAAGTTGTCCCTACCCCAGAACTACAAAGTCAGGAGTCCCCAGGTTGGGCTGGTACTGTGTGTTTTAACAAGGCCATCCAGGTGATGCTAATGCCCACTCAAGTTTGAGAACCAATGACTTCATTCAGCCTTTATCATCAGACACCTTCTGCAATATGGGTTAACTGTCCTCAACTCTGTGTATGCATTCAATATATGCCTATTAATAAGCACCCATGCAGCAAAGGCCGGGTGGAGCCAGCCCTGGTCATTAGGTGGCCCAACGATGTCAACAAGATGGCAGACAACATGGTGCGTCCCTGAGCAGTTACTCCCAAAGACCCTCAAAGGCTGTTCTGAGTCAACAGGAAGAAAGGCCACCAAGTTGTGGCTGTGGCCAGCTGACTGCCCTTTAGGAGGGGCTGTGAGGATGAGATTTCCTAGCAGGAAGCTGCTCTGGGGAAGGGGGATGGCATCCTGACACCTGGGAGCAACAGCCCGGACCATGGATTGGGAGGCAGAGGGAATGGGGCAGGGCAGTGGGCCACCCACCTTGTGCCATTGGCTGTCGGACCCTGAGCACTGACTGGTTTGGAGCCTGGTGTCTGGGCTGGTAAGGAAGCAAAGGTGAAAGGGGTGTGGGATAAGGCAAGGTGAGGGAGCAGCTGAGCCAGCATCCCCTTCTGATCTGTTGATAGGCTCCACATCTAGGCCTCTTCTAAACAAAAAGGCTGAGCTGCTGGCTCAGCAGCAGCTCTGTGGGTGCACAGCCCTGCCCATCATTTCCCCCTGTATTAGGAGCAACTGCCCAACTCTGGCCCCTGGGGCAGGCCCAGAGCCCAGGGGTGACGAGGAGACAGCACCTCAGCCCTGGAAGGTGCCATGTCCAAGTGCTCCTCAGCCAGGGCAGCCGTGTTCTCTGGAAACCAGTAGAAGTGCAGAGGACACTCTGTTCCCCATTCAGGGGCAAAGTTGCCACAACTTCTCCAGACTTGGTTTTCCAGGGCCATGGGTCACCTGCTGACACTTCATTTAAACTATTCTCCTGTTATAAAAAGGGACAATTTGGCCAACCTCTCAACTTACAGGCCCTTTAGCCCAGTATGGCTAGCCGGCTCTTCCCAGGCACCCACAGGCCAGGAGCTAGGAACGCCTGCTCCACTCAAGGCCCACCTGCCCCTTCCCATCTTCCGCCTCTAGGCAGAGGGGGTCATAAGGGATGCAGGAGCCTCAGACAGGGGTAGATGACCCCAGGGCCTACCTGTGATCTCAGGGCGATGGGTAGAGCTCACAGGGCTGACAGACAAAAGATAGGGTGCCAGTTACATTTGAAATTCAGAATAAACAAGAAACAATTTTTTAGCATAAGTATGTCCCAAATATTGCATAGGGCATACTTAAACTAAAAACTAAAAACCAAAAACCTATCTTGCTTATCTGAAATTCAAATGTAACTGGACAACCTTATTTTCTTTTTATTTATTTATTTTTTTTTTTTATTTTTTTTTATTTTTTTTTTTTTTTTTGAGATGGAGTCTCACTCTTGTCGCCCAGGCTGGAGTGGAGTGGCACGATCTTGGCTGACTGCAACCTCTGCCTCCCAGGTTCAAGCAATTCTCCTGCCTTAGTCTCCCTGGTAGCTGGAATTACAGGCACCCACTACCACACCCGGCTAATTTTGTTTGTATTTTTAGTAGAGACAGGGTTTCACCACGTTGGCCAGGTTGGCCTCGAACTCCTGACCTCAGGTGATCCGCCTGCCTCAGCCTCCCAAAGTGCTGGGATTACAGGCGTGAGCCACCGCGCCTGGCCTGGACAACCTTATTTTCATTTGCTGAATCTACCATCCTTACTCTGTCAGCAAGCCCAGAATAGGAAAACCTGGTTTTTCCAAAGCAGAGCTTAATATCACAAGAGAAAGAGCCTTGAAAATAATATAGAGTAAGGCCTCATTCACATGGGTGAGGTTGATAATTCACTTCACAGGTGAGATGACAGTATCAAGGTTCCGTCTGGCCTCTGGCCTCTGGTCAATTGATTCAAACTTTGGATCCCAGCTCTGGTGCAGCTGTGCTGCCTAACCTCAGCAAGTCACTCCCCCTTCCTGGCGGTCAGTTGTCTCATCTTCAGGTTAGGACAGAATTTCTCAACCCCGGCACTGTTGACATTTTGGTCCAGATTACTCTTTATTGAGGAGGGTTATCCTGTGTATTATAAGATGAGCAGTGTCCCTGGCCGCTACGCACCAGATGCCAGCAGCACCCACCCCGATTTGCCAATGTCTCATGGGAGGCAAAATCACACCTGGTTGAGAACCACGGGGTTAAATGACCCTATATCCTAATATCTAGGGCTCCCACCACTTTTAACAGCCAAGAATTATTGGGTTTACACATGAATTTGTGGCAAAGATTCCTCTTAAATATCCAACTCCCATAATGAATCTAACAGGAGATATGAATGACCAGGGTTTGATTACATGTAAACTTTTTAAAAATGTATCCTCTACCTCATTCCCCTTAACCTCATTCCAGCATTCAGAAATTGACCTAGCCTGATTCCAGTAAGTGGCTCCAGCTCTTTGATGGCCTTACAGACAGCAATGACTTAATAATACTAAAAAATAAAATTATCATCACCCTGATTGAAGGGAATGATTTACTGGAACTTCTTGAGCAAACAGTTTTTGCTAGTTTAATATTAATATGACTACTACTAATGATAGTTAGAGTGTGTAGAGTGCCTACAACACACTAAGACCATACTAGGTTATGTCATTTAATCTTCACAATAGACCTAGGAGGTTGGTGCTGTGCTTATTCACATTTAGCAGTTGAAAAGAAGTTAGGCAGTTTGCCTAAAGTCACAGACTCTGCCTGTGCTCTTTCCAACATAGAAACAGTCTATTTACACAGCTCTCACAGGAGTAGGGAAATTCATTCCTCCCTGGGCCTCCATTCCAGGTAAACACTCACAGTCTTTCATCTCCAGGACCCAAATCTCTAGGACCACACAGAACCCCAGTCCTTATAGGGCTGCCACGTACAGACAACACACTGGCTTGTAAATGTATCTTGACCTTGCTTTTACCTTGAACCACTCTTTGTAACTCCAGAGCCTACTGTAGGAGCCCTAATCAGCCCTACTGTAGGAGCCAGGCTCACATCAGGCACTCCCTCAATAAATGGTTGCTAAATAACTCAGTGTTCCCCCATTTCAAAGATGGAGACTCTGAGGTCCACCTCTTTCCGTGCAAGTCATTATCTAAAAGAAAACCAACGCTGGCTCTCAGGTTTTGTTTGTCCTGCATCCAAAATCCCCCACAGTGCTGATTCACTTTGTTTTTTAACTTGCTCTTAAGATCCCACATTTCCTTTTGTATTATTAGTGGATGGAGAGTTGATTGGATTTGAGTGACCTGGTTGCCTCGTGGCCCAAAGGACTGGCCTGGGAGACCACTGAAGAGTTCTAGAGCCTGGATCTGGAACTAGGGCCTGGAAAATTGTGTGTCCATGCCCTCAGTTACTAGGTCACCTTGAGTGGGGCTGCCACATTGTTCCATGGCCCAGTTTTCCCTCGGACAGCATGCTGAGTGAGATTCCCCCCACGGCGTGCTATTATTACCTGGCACACCAAGGAATTAGGCCACTGCTACAATGAGGCCACCCCGCCCTCCAAGATTCTTCAAAATTCTGCTCCTTAGAGCAGGACAACAGGGCAATGTAGGGCAGTGGCTCCAATTTGCTGAGGACTGCAGGATGAAAGAGGGCATCTTGGGGTGACTGGGTGAACACTGCTCTGGGACACCCAGCTAAGACAGAAGGGACCACAGAACAAAAGGGTGCAAACTGTGGGCCTCACCCTGGGGGGAAATGGGCTTAAAAGTCATACACACACACACACACACACACACACACCCTACATACACCACCAGGGAGTCTAATTTTAGTAGCCATTCGCCCCAGCAAAGCACTTTGCAAGTAGTTATTTTGAGAAATGGTATTAGCCATTGGGTTATTTTTAATGCCCCTTCTGTGACAGGCATTTGTGACATAAACAGCAGCTGAAAGACCATAAACCCATAGCCCTTAGATGTGTTCAGGGCCCAGGCAGCAGCCCCTTGGGACGTCCCAAGCCCAATTCAAATGGAGGGAATGGGCGAGCATCTTGTACGCCCTGCCGGTCCCGCCTCACTGCCTACTGCTCCGTTCACTGGGGATGGGCAGCAGGATTTGAATGAATGGGAAGCCCCTCTGGTCTGTGACAGCCAGTGTGCTAATGACAACCTTCAGTGCTTGCCGACAGAGTGCAGGTGAAAATCCACACTGCTAATGAAGGTCCCTCGTGGGCTGTCCCCAACCTGATGTTCTCAGACCCTGCTCCCAACACACGGCCTCCACACTCTCTACCTTCCCACATCCTCCCCTCTGCTCAAGCTGACCTCTCATTTGGATCAGCCCACTCCTCATCTCTCATAACCCAGCCCCTGCTGATCTGCATGCTCTGATTCCCCATAATGAAAGAGCTAGATCACCTCCTTGGCCTTCTGCATCTAATAGCTTGAATTGTTGGCCACCTGTGTACTTGTATTTCTTGTTGAAACCACTGCATTTACTCTGTACTGAGGATGTACCAGGCATCATTCTAAGCCCTTAATGAAGTTCAGGGAACTTTCCTGAGGATCCTAGCTGGTATCATCATCATCTAGATTTTCGAGATGATGAAATGGAGGTATAGGGAAGTTACCCAAGGCTTCTTTGCAAGTAGTGCTCTAAGCAAGACTACAGATGCAAGAGCCTCACGGTCTAGGTCAAACCCTGGTTCTGCACCTTGGAACCATGGACAAGTTCTTCAGTCTGTGCCTCAGTCTTTCCCTGAGTTCCTGTAAAGATTAAATGAGTTAATGCTTATATGATCCCTTTACAGATGTCTGGCACATGACAGGCACTGTCTAAGAGTCCTCGCTTGTATGGGAGTGGAGAGGAGAGGCCAGAGTATTGTAAGGTAAGATGTATTAGTGCCTACAATGTGTTATGCAATGTACTAAAGCATTCTGCATGTATTATCTTATTTAGTGCTCATAATACCTTGTGAAATTTTGCAAAGAAATTAAGCTTAGAGAAGTGAAATCATTCTCCTGTGGTCAACGCTAGTGAAGGGGGATTTGAACCAGGTAGTTGAACACAAGTCTAAGTTTATTAACCTGAATCCTCTGCTGGTTGTCTTGACTCTCTGGAAACTGATCATGTCTTCAGATTTCCCACAGTTCCTGGCACTAGGTTGAGCACTTTAAACAGATTCAATGCCAACTTCAGGCTTCTGACAAGGCTTCCTAAATGCAGAGCCCTGGCTGCAGATCAGGAGCCCCTGGCCACTCCAAGGGCACCCCGGCTAATCAGCCTCTTCTTATGACTTCTGACTCCACCCCAGGACAGGCATGGTGCTTCGAAAGCAGAAGTAAGGCAGCAGAACACTTGGAGAAGCCTCGCTGAGAGCCAGGGCCTGGTGGTTTGGATGGCAGCAAGCTGCCCCCAGGGACCCAAAACCCAAAGGTCAGGAATGCAGTACTGGCCAGCCAGGGCAGGCACTGCTGTGTGGTAGAAGAGAAGTCCAGAACTGTGAGGCGTCAAGCGTGAGCTGGAGGCAGGATGGCAGTGAGAATGCAAGCCCAACTGAGCGAGTGCGTGTGAGTGAATTATGTGTGTGGTTCAGTTTTAGGCACTGGGCAGATTTGCAAAGCTCATCACCCTCCTAGAGTTGCCTGCAAAAGGCCACATGTTTAACACCACGTCAATCAATCAACGGAGGTGCACTGGGTGGGGAGTGCATGGCCAACCCAGCACGGGGAGCCCTGCAGCTGCAGGGAAGAGAGCATCTCTGTCCCCAGTGGCTCATGGTCATAGCTGAGGACACAAGACTGGCCCTTGTGGGAAAATTGAGGGGACTGTTAAACGCTGACCTCTAATGTGGCTCCAGTTGAGTCACCATATTTCTTGTGAACCTCCAAAGCACTGGAAGACTTCTGGGCCTCGCTTGGCTGCAGGTGAAACATACAGCCAATCACTCCACCCTGGAGTCTTGGTTTCCTCCCCTGCAGAATGAGAGTGATGCTGATAAGACATCTCAGGCAGAGGCTGAAGGAGGTGAGCCCTGTGGGAATTTCGGCTGCCCCTGTGCCAGGCTGAACAAGACAGGGCCTTTTCTTTCTGGGGGCTGATGAGTCATATAAAGGGGATAGAATCAAACATTCAAAAGACAATAACCGCAACACAGGGCTGGGTGAATAAATACACAACTGGCTACTCAGAATGGGATAACCATGGGAGAGGACTTTTAATGCCAAAGAAACTCACCACGTTGCCTTTGACTTTGAAAAGTGATCTGTGCTTAGTCTGGTATTTCGCCAATTGGACCATGAGCAATGGGGTCCCAGTCCTCATTACCCAGTGCCTCCTTTGCTTCAGGCCAGGGCTGGATAGGTACTTAGGACATTCCTAAGAAGGACTGTGCAGGAGGAGGCTAGCCCAGCTGCCTGGCTAGCCTCAGCACACACATTCCCTGGAACAGCAGCCTCGCTTACTGCCAGACCCCACAGGGGTTTCTGCAGGGGCTGGACAAACGGGCACATGGGGATGAAAAGGGTAGAGTCCCCAGAGTCAGTCAATGTCAATGAATTGGCAGCCTCTGCTCACAGAGCTGTCTGGATTCTTTGCAGCCCAGAGAGCACCTTTCACCACCCAGATGGGGAGGCCTTGCCAACCCTGAGCCCCTCAGGGAGGTCATACGTGTGATTCTCAGACACCAGAGGGAGCAGTTTTCCAGAGAGTGAAGAAATGGGATCCGGGAAGCTTGGTGAATTCGTCTGCTGGGGCTGCCATCATAAAGTATCACAAACTGAGTTGGATTAAATAATAGAAATGCATTGTCTCACAGGTCTGGAGGCCAGAAGTCTGACATGGAGATGTCGTTGGGGTCAGTTCCTTCTGAGGGCTGTGAGGGCGCATGTGTTCCAGGCCTCTCTCCTAGTTTTCTTGTCCTTCCTTGGCTTACAGATTCATCACCGCAATCTCTGCCTTCATCTTTATAGGCATTCTCCCTGTGTGCATGTCTGTCTCTGTGTCCAAAGTTCCCCTTTTTATAAATATGACACCAGTTATTTTGGGTTAGAGCCCACGCTAATGATCTCATCTTAACTTGATCATCTGCAAAGACCTTATTTCCAAATAAGGTCACATTCACAGGTATGGAGGGCTAGGACTTCATTATCTGTTGGGGAGACACAATTCAACCAATAATATTTGAGTTCCTCAAAGGAAAAACAGCTTTTTAAAAAGCCAAACTGAAATTCCTAACATTACTAATATACTGGAACAGAGTCCCAAGAAGTAGGCTCAATGTGTGAAGGAGCTTCCCGGTTCCGGCCCCCATGTTACCCCAGCCCAGGCCTTTGTGGCCTCCCGCCTGCACTGCTCTGTGACGGGCCCCTTGCCGGCTGCCCTGACTTGGCCTGTCTCCCTTCTGCTACCTCCGCATCAGGCTGCCACACCTTGCATCTCACCACCAGGTCCACCTCGGTCACGACACCTTCCTGGTCTAAAGCCCCCGGTGGCAGTCAACCACCCAGAGGGCTGACTATGGCTCACTCCTTTTGACTTCAGCACCCTTGGTAATCTGCACCAACAGGAACATCAGCCAATGAGTGCCGTGATTTCTCTGCCCGTTTTCTCATTCATGAAAGGGAGAAAAAACGAACTCTCCATGCATCTACTCCCAACACATTCCCCTGAGAAACCTGTGGGGAAGCTCCCTGGGAGCCCATTGCCAAGGCTACCACCTCATGGGGCTGGCGTGTACACAGACAGACACAGCCTGCCGTGCTGGGCCACCACACTGGTGACTGGCTGTGCTCTGGTCCCAGCCCAAGGGGTGGGCAAAAGAGGAAAGCCAGCCTCACGATGAGCAGAGGACGGGGAAGAGACCCCCATACCAGGGACAGACCCCTCCATTCCCTCAGAGGAAGCAGAGGCTACTGAGCCACCAGTGCCCCCGCGGTTCCTCCCTGTAGTTGCTCATGGAAAGCCACCAGCCTCAGGAAGTCTTCCTGTGTGGAAGCTCACTGGCACCAAGGCAGGCTGAGCCCCTCTGCCAAAGGTTCTGGGCAGCCATTGGTCTGATAAAGACACAGAGCCCTCCTTGGAGGCCTGGAAGCCCCAACCCTAGAAGGTGGTCCTTGAAAACTCTGTCACTCATTTCTTCTCCAGAGCCCCTGAGGCATCCTCCATGCAGCTGTGCCCACCTGACCATACAGCCTGGCCCTCCCTTAGCAGCACCCTGGACTCCATTCCTACCACCTCCTTGACAACAAAATCCTGTCTGTCACCCTCCTCACCAGGTGCAGGTCTTCAAGATAAGAGACCACCTCATGCGTGTTACAAGGAATGCTCTAGAAGGAGCACCATTCAAGAAAGAGAGGACAGGGCCGGGCACGGTGGCTCATGCCTGTAATCCCAGCACTTTGGGAGGCCGAGATGGGCATATCACAAGGTCAGGAGATCAAGACCATCCTGGCTAACATGGTGAAACCCCGCCTCTACTAAAAATACAAAAAAATTAGCCAGGTGTGGTGGCGGGTGCCTGTAGTCCCATCTACTTGGGAGACTGAGGCAGGAGAATGGCGTGAACCCGGGAGGCAAAGCTTGCAGTGAGCCAAGATTGTGCCACTGCACTGCAGCCTGGGTGACAGAGCAAGACACTGTCTCAAAAAAAAAAAAAAAAAAAAGAGGACAGGTTGAGCGCCCTGTCAGACCAGTGGGCCCCCAAAGCTATATACCATGTTTGTTTACCTACTTGATTTCCCAACATCACTGTGAGGGAGCTATGAACATCCTCATTTTACAGGTAAGGTAACTGAAGTTCAGATAGATTAAGTGTGTTGCCCAGGACACAGCACTAGCAAGAGCCTGAGGACACCTGGCTCCTGCTGTCACCTGGCTGTCTTCACCTGGTGTCCCACAAGTACTTCAAACTCTGCTCTCCAAAGCTCTGCTCATTGTTTTCCCACTCGCCATCCTTACCAGCCCCTACCCACGCTACCTTGCTCTTCCTGAATCCTTTGTCCTCACTAGGACACCACCCTCTACTCTGCTGGCCAGGCAAACAAAAGGACCCAGGCGAACAAAAGGACCAGTGTTGCCCAAGGCCTCTGCAGAGGTCTGTGCATGCATCTCAGAGAGCGAACTAACCATGGGAGTTCAGCACTGATCCTATTGTGTCCTTCCACTGGCTTTTTGTCTGAGCTCCCACTGGAAAAACCCTGCATTCTTGCTTGATGAATTTTCAAAAGCAGCCAGGGCTTTATTATCAACTGTCTTTTACGAATAATCAAAGTCCAATGGGGACTCCCTAATTAGCGTGGGCATGAAGGCCATTTGCATAACATATTGAATGCCTCTGGAGTGTCAGGTACCTCGGTAGACATGATGGTTCATGCACTAAACCTCAGCATGTGACCAAGCCTATGGCCAGACACAGATGAACTTGAAAGTGATGTGCTGGAAGTCGATGCCCCTTGAGGGTGGGTGAGCTCACAGAGTCTATTCCTGACACTGTTGCTCTCACCTCGTGACAATGAACCAATGCTGCTTTCTTGCATCCAACCCTGAGTTCCAGAACCCCCGCAGACAGGCTTCCAAAAACTGTGTCCCCAAACTAAGACTGTGTGATATGTAAGAAGAACTGGCAGGGGACCCAACCTATATTATAAAACCTCTTGATCTCCTAAAAGAGAGCTGAGTTTAACCCGACTTAGATCACCAGGACAGATGCTATCACAGAATCTTAGAATCTGAGGTTGTAATGGTCTTCTCCAATTCAATATCAAATCCAGTGCTCCCAGTCCTCTTCTCCTAGGACTTTGTATTTGAGGTGGGGAATAAGGGAGAAAGTGGAAGATGTGACTAACATGTAGGTGAGTAAAGGAGAAGTCAGGAAGAAGTAGTGACTTGTCCCCCAATTCCCACACTCAGGAGCATG
Source organism: Gorilla gorilla gorilla (assembly GCF_029281585.2). Taxonomy (NCBI): domain Eukaryota; kingdom Metazoa; phylum Chordata; class Mammalia; order Primates; family Hominidae; genus Gorilla; species Gorilla gorilla. Next base: position 38,248,196 of record NC_073232.2, on the reverse strand, counting down.
GGCAGTAGAGGGAGAAGGATGCTGCCACTGGCTTCATTTACATTTGTCCATTTACAAATACCATGGCAACATGAGCACAGGCATGCAATGCCCTCCTGCCCAGATTCCTGCTTCAAAATCAAAACAAATCCAGTATGCCTGGAAAACCTGCCACAGCTCAGCAAACTAGGAACAGGTGCCATCAATGTGCCAAAAACCTAAAGGAATCCGAAAAAAAAAAATCAGTTATGCAGAAAAAGAGAAGGCAGGGAGGCCCCTTGGGCAGCTTTGCTCCCTGAGAAGTGGCAGGATGGTTGTGAAACAAGGAGTGAGGCCCTTGAAGAACCTCACATCAGAGCTGCCTACATCAGTAGGGCTGAACAGGGAGGTGAGCCAAGTATCAGGCACCGGGACTCCCTGGTCACTATGGATCACAGCAGTGTTCAGCAGCAGCAGCAGCTCTGAGAAGCCCTGGGAATCACATGGCAGATACATCCAGAAGAAAACTGGCCAGGGCAGGGGCTTGTCCCTGACACAGCAGGTGGCAGCTCCAGGAAGGAGGACAAGTCCAAGCACAGTTTGTACCTGGCATGTTGGCCAGGTTAAACAGCAAGCCAGATGCAAACAGTTGGCACAAGGTGCAGTGGCTTTACCAAACACAGAGAAGAAATATCACAGGATTAAGTTCCCCTTCTGGAACTATTCATGGTTCCAGCTCACTCACCCAGACTCACAGGTCTCTGCAAGGCTTCGCTTCATCATCCAGTGCTCTGGTGCAAGATCCGAGAGGAGCATTCTATGGGCAATGAGGTGCACAGCAGAGGGGCCCAAGAGAATTGACCCTCCCTATTTACAGGCAAACACTGACTGCATTCATGGATGCAAAACACGAAAACCTCCCACCAGACCTTGAAAACATTCTTAACTACAAAAGGCAGAGAATGCAGCACTCAAAATAAATAAATTTGAAAAAAAAAAAGGACTGGGTGGGAAAGTGCCATTATCATCATGGCCAAGAGCACAGGCTCTGCTGTGAAACTGGCTGGACCTGAGTCCTGGCCCCCAGTCAGTACCCAGATGAGGCTGAGTAGGGCTCAACCCTCTGGGCATGCGTTTCCCCAATCTATATAATGAGGACAAACAAAGCACATGCCCCTTGGAGTTGTTCTGAGGTAATGCATACAAAGTGCTTAGCACAGTGCACAGAGGACAGTCTGTGCTCAGTAAACAACTCGTGTGATATTGTGATAATTGAACATGGAGAAACCATCTATTCTATGTCTGCAGTAAAAGTCAAGAGAACTTATTTCTGAAACAAGATGTGTTATGAAGGGCACATTTAGAAAGCACTCTCAAAATGAAGAGGAAAAAAATACAGAAGCAGAAATACTGTGAGGTCTAAGACAGATTATACAAAAAGATGACAGATATAGAGGACAGGCAGCCAATTCAGAATAAACCTAACTGAAAAGATGAAAACAAAAAAAAGTTTCTTAACACAGAAGACAGACCCAAGTCTGAAGGTCAAAATGCTCAGTAGGCATATATATATATATACACACACACACACACACACACACATATATATACACATACATACATATATTTTAATTTCATGGTGAAGAATTATCAGCATCCAAACAGAAGATATCAGATTATCTATGAAAAAAAAAAGAAAAATCAAGCTGATATCTGATGTCTCCTCTGCAAAACCCAACAGCAGGGCCAAGTTGTCATTCATATTAAAAGAAACAAAGTGCAAAGTGCGATAAAGCAGAATACGTTGTTCAAGAAGATTAAACAGGTGTTAAATTTTTCATATTTGTAATTAAGACATTAATCAAAACAAGGAATTCAACAACAGGAGATGTCCGTGGTAATAGAGATCTGGCAATGAACCCTAAGATCTATTAGGTTTAAATAATTGTTACAACTGTGATTACAAATCAAAATGAAAATGAAAACTAAAATTTATTGGAAGAGAAGATAAAATGTGAAAAATATAATAATAATAAGTAGAAGTTTTAAATATCAGATTATACCATAAAAGCATGAATGTAATATTATGGAATGGGGGAATGAAAAGAAGAAAAATTATTTATCTTACGTGGCAAGGAGTAAGAGGCTATTTCACTCTATACATTAACCATTGGCAAAATATGGTTGAACAATAGTTTTAAATACTTGAGAGGCAGCATGGGTAGACATTCCAATTTAATAAAGAAAAGTATAAAATAAAAAATTTAAATATCTACTACAGATAGACAAAAAAGACTACAAAAAGCATTTTTTGAAAAACAGAAAGGCCAAAACATATTAGTTATTACAATCAAAATGTGTGGTACACATTATATATAGTATTAACTATATGCAATAATATATAATAAATAAATGTATAAAATTATACACTGTTTATAAGAAATATATCCTAAACCAAGTGATAAAATAAAGTTAAAAGTAAAAGAATAAACCAGAATATGCCAGGCAAAAATCAAGTGAGGCTCACACCTGTAATCCCACTACTTTGGGAGGCCGAGGTGGCAGGATCACTTGAGGCCAGGAGTTTGAAATCAGCCAGGGCAATATAGCGAGACCCCATCTCTACCAAACTGTAAAAAGCAAGCTAAGGAGTGATGCCAAGTTAAAGGCAATGGTATCCAAGCAAGTGAAATTCAAGGCAAAAGACATTAAATAAGGCAACACAGGAGGTTTCACATTGATGGAGATAATCCAAAGTGAGTATCTAAAAGTCAATGACTTTTAGGCACAAAGGAAGCCTCACAACACATAACATCAAATTGTCAAAAATAAGAGGAGACAAGTGACAGAAACCCAGTAGCAGTAGAGGAGTTTACTGAAGTACTATTGCTCTCTCATATATTAAGTTGTCCAAAACTAAACATAATTATGGGTGATTAGAAGGCTGGAATTTCTGGGTTAACTGGTCAACTGGAGAGAACTGGTAGAAAGCTCAACCCTCTGGTTTCGGAGGTTGGAAACTGAGACGGGATGATGAGTCAGTACAGCACAGACTAGTGTGGTCCCTGGGCTTTACCTCAAATGGAAACTTATTAAAAACACACATTCTCAGACCTATCGCAGACCTGACCGAAATCAGAAACTCTGGAGTGGGGCCAAGCCCTCCAGGTTGTTCTAATGGAGGCTCAAGGCTAAGACCCACCAAGGCAACAATTAAGCCCATAGGCTCTGGAGGGCCAGGGCCAAATCCTGCCCCATTTCAGCATTGTTGGGTGACATCAAACAAGTTGCTTAACCTCTCTATGCCTCCATTATCATCATCCATAAACTGAGAAGAAGAAGAATAGTGCCTCCTCTTGGCATGGCCCTGAGGACAAGATGAGATCACGTGGACACAGGCTCACAGTGCCTGCACAGTGTGAGCACTCGTTGATGGCTTGCTTTGGTTCAGGAATGCTTGGCAGAGCTGTGCCTCCAGCCCCACTGCTCTCCTGCCTCCCAACACAGTGAACTCCTCTGCACCCAATCCTCTGTGCATGTGCCTGAGGAGGATGGACTGTCCCCTGACAATGGATGGATGCCACCTCATGGCTGATCACTGCTGCATGAGGCAGTGCCATAAACCCCTCCTTGATGCTCTCTGGCTGGAGCGGCCAGTTGAGTGACTCATGGAGCTTGTCATCTCAGGGCCTCCTTCCCTGATGCACACAGCCCCCTATCCCTGCCCCCCAGCCTGATTCCTCCTCCCCCTGGCAAGACTGCAGAGCTGAGCAGAGGCTGACCCGATCCGGGCCCCTCGTCTCTGCAGAAGAGAGAAAGCCAGCATGCAGCGGACTCCTGGGCAAGTTCCAGGATGCCGTCCTCAAGTACCACGTGGCCACTGCTACCCATGGTGGGGTGGGAGCAGGGGCAGGCAGAGGCCTTGGGCCACAGAACAAATTCTCTCTGTCTGTGAGCAGACCAGGGTCAGGTGTGTCCTAGTTAAATCAAAATGTCCTGTGGGGCAGGAAACAGTTTTTCCACTCATAAAGATGCAGTTCAAATTTGAGATGTGTCAGGGATTTCACTGTGGCTGACTGTGTGTCATCATGATTAGATCATACACTCGAGCATTTTAGAGCTGTAAGTCCCTATGGAAATCACCCTGTGTATCCCCCTCCTCTGCCAGGTGAGACCCATGAAGGACAGAGAGGCCCTAAGGCAGCCCCAAGGTCACACAATATAAAAATCTAACAGCAAGAATGGAAAAGAAACTGCCTTCTACCACATTGGGTTGCCATGAAACCTAACAGCTGGGGGCGCCTGGGAAGAGAGAAAAAGTCACGAAGTTTCCTCCTGACACTCCCACTGACAATCGTGATTCTGACACCAGAAATGCCTTTTCTTCATAGCATTTCCCTTACATGGAGAAATACACCTCTTGTCTTGCTTCATTCACAGTTAAATGTGCTTAGGAAGACGAGGAGACGGAGGCCCGTACTCTTGAGCCACCCACCTCTGAATCCACCTGCCTCTGAATCCACCGAAATACCTGCCCTTCCTATTTGCCCGAATGCTCTCATGTTTCAGAGCCCTCTCCTCCAGGAAGCCCTCCCTGCAAACTTCATCTTACCATCCCCTTTTCCATCCTGGATACTCTAGAGAAATCAGAGCTCAGATTGAAGCTGAGTCCTCAGACTTTCAGTTGCGTCTGATTTGGAAGGAGAAAGAAGAACCCCCACATCTCTGGCACCCCCATGGACACCAAGAGAAGAACTTCAGTCCATCTGACAGCAAAGCCTGAACTCTTTCTTCACTGAGTTCAAATTTTGCCTCTACCACTCACCCACCCTTTGTCATCAGGCAAGCCGCTTACAACTCTCCGAGCCTCAATTTTCCCACCTGGAAAAGGGCAATAATAATGATACCTTCCTCCTAGGTTGGTGTGAGGATTAAATAAGATTACATGTGCAAAAGCTCCAAGCACCCACAATAGATACCGAACTGGAAGTCACTATAATAAAACTGATAATGACAACGATAGTGATGGTGATAAATATCATTAGTGTATAATCCATACTTGGACCAATTTGGGTTTTTTGTTCAAGATCGCTCGGTGAGCTGAGTGTGGCGGCACATACCTGTAATCCTAGCTGCTTGAGAGGCTGAAGCTGGAGGACTGCTTGAGCCCAGGAGTTTGAGACAAGCCTAGGCAACATAGCTAGATCCTCTCTTCTAAAAGAAAAACAAAACAAAACCAAGACCACTTGGCAACTCTATCAAAGAAAGGTAAACAGGTAAGAGCTTTTTGGGTTAAAATGTTGCAGGGATCTGAACTCCCACCCCTCTAGGCCAGGGAAGGAGAATGGGAGTGGTAAGAGACTTCCTAGTTTAAAAATATAACAATAAAATCCATCTTCCAAATAAAAACTGACCTAGTACACATTTTGGATTTTTTTTCTTTCTTCCAAAGCTCTGAGAGTTAGTTGAATCCTTTAAAAAGACAGCATGCTCACCTCTTTCTCCCTAGCACCAATGATTTGGAGAGACAGATCACTTCACTTCTGACATTCTAGACACATCTATATGTGGGGATTCTCCGTCCACCCAGCTAGGGCATTCTATGAAGCCAAGAATTTAGTTCTAAGCTCCCAAAGGAAGCTCTATTTCAAAAAGCCGGGTGGCTTTATTTCAAATTGAAGAGGTCATTAAATTCACAATATTTTGCCAAATGAATTTCTCAGTGATCCTGAGCAAATCCTCTGAAGTCAGCTGTCCTTGTGCAGTCATGGGCCCAGCACAGAGCAGGTGTACATACTAAGCACCTGTTCCAGCAGGTAGAGACAGTGTAGTGACTGGGGCAAGCCTCTGCCCTCATGGATCCAGCACTCCTTAAACAATTTCTGAAGAAACTCAGGGAAGCCAGTGACTGGTGCATTCTCTGTTTGAGCTGCCACAAGTGCTGTGGGATTTTTCAGTGCTGGAAGGGGTCCCCACCAGATTAGCAACAAGGTATCAAGTGCCAAACACTGTGCGACATCTTACCTAAGTTTTCACTGGGCATTTTCTGTTTAGTAAGTCAGGCACTGAGGGAGGGAATATGTGTCATGTCCAATGTTCAGCTCGGCAAAGAGTGAAGAGGGAGTCCAATGGGGGGCAGGGCACAGGTGGCTGGGATATGGTGCTGGAGGGTCTCTCCACATAGGGATACAATTGGGTAGCATCTCCATCAGCTGACGGGCTCCCAATTATCCTTTCTTGGTTATTTGCCTGCCTGGCAAGAATGTGTTTCTTACACTGCCGCCATGGGCTTACACTTCACTCACTATATAATTTATTCCACGCACTTTTCACAGTGATAGCAGGTTGCCCATATGGCTTTATCTCTTCTGGAAAGGGAGAGTGAGCATGTCCCTTGCCCCATCACCCTCCAGATATGGTGTCTGTGCAGCTGGCAGGATTGGAACCCAGTTCTGTTTCACCGCTCTTCAAGTGTAACCTTCATCACATGTCTACACCCTACAGAGAAGAAGCCATGGAGTGGGGAGGCAGTGATGGGGAACCGAGCAACCGAGGGGGGTGCCAGACTAGCCCAGATCCTTGCAAACTTTCCCATGACAGCCCTGAAGGCAGAAAAGAAGAAACTTTTACCTCCTACCTCAGGGAGTCTGGATTAGAATTTGAAGCAAGCCTTCCACAAGCAGACAGTTTCTTTATATATTTTTTAAATTTTATCTTTTTATTTTTGTTATTTTTTTAGAGACAGGGTCTCACTCTGTTGCCCATGCTGGACTGCAGTAGTGCAATCATAGCTCATTGCACTATGATGCAATGAACTCCTGGGCTCAAGCAATTCTCCTGCCTCAGCCTCCCAAATCACTGGGTATTACAGGCATGAGTCACCATGTCCAGCCAGGAAGCTTCTTTAAATTGTTGCATTTTATCTTTTAAAATATGTATGCATATTTTATTCCTCCTCATGACAAATGTGATTGAATACAAAATAATATTCATTCCCAAACCTTCAAGAAGAACTGGTTCTCCAGGAAAATGTGCCATGATTATACTGCAGCTTCTAGCATTCCCTGTGAGGCTCTGGGCTGTGCACCTCTAATGCTGGAAAGTCCAAATCCAGGAGACTCGGGTCTCCTGAGATTCCTTGGCCATCTGTCCATTCATGCCATCCACTCATTGATTCAGGGCCCAGAGGAGCACCAGGGTTAACGGCTGGCGGCTGAGTCAGCAGCTCTCAAGGCAATCACCTTTTCCACCTACTCATGAATCACTAACCTGCTGCCCCCTTGCTACGTGCCTGGAAATGCATAAATGTGCTTAAAATAAGTGGTACCTGGGTAGCAAGTTTCTCACCAGCAGGAACCAGTCCAAGTGAGTACAGAGCAAATAGCAGTGCGGGGTGAAAATAAAGACTGACTACCACTGGCAACCCTTGGTCACTCTTCATTTATTCATCCAACATTGCTGAATATTTGCCCTGTGCAAGGCTCCATGCCCTGGCAATGGGGGGCACTTGAAGGCAAATAAGAGCTTTACAAGGCTCTAGGAGATGTCACTAGTATTCCAAAAACCCTAACAGAAGATACAAAAGATTCGTGCCATTAGAGAGGAAATGGGGTAGAAGCTTTGGTTGGGGGGAAGCTCATTAGTTAGAGGAGAGAGATATTACTTCTAACTTAGAACATCAAAAACAGAAGCTTCCTGGCTTTAGCCCCAGGCCAGGAAGAATGAGTGGAATTTCAGGATACACAGACAAGAAAGCAGAAAAGATAAAATGAACTCCCACATAAGGCAGGAGATAGGGGTGACTAGTTATGTGGGTTGCAGCCCAGGAACACAGGGAGGAATGATGGAGATCTTTGAGCACCAAGAAGAGAAGTTTGGACTTTTTGTTTTCCTTTGGTTAATGAGGAGCCATGAAAGAGTATTTGTGGAGGAAACTGAAGTAATTAGTTAACATTTAGAAAGTTTAAGTGGGTAGTAAGATGTATGACTAATCAGAAATGACAGAGTCACGAGACCAGCTGGAAGAGTACTGCAAGAGTCCAAGCAAGCAGCAATGGAAGCCTGAACTAGAAAAGAGACAGCAGCAGTGGAGAAGAGTTGAGCCACGAGGATTTGGCAACTGACTAGAGAAGGCGCCAGGAGAAGCAAGTCCCTGAAAACCATGCTGCTTGGGAAAGACCAACTCTTTCTCTCATTTCCTCTTAGGGAATTGTAAAAGGAATTCCCTATCACCATTTAAATTTGGTTAAATTCACCAAAGAGTGATAGGGTGAATCACTCTTTGGTGACTTTAACCCCTCTGGCTCTTGTGTAGAGCTAATTAGAGTTTCTTCTGGAAGATCTGAAGCCACCAACAGTGACACTCCTCAGATGACCCTGATGGGCAGGTCCATGATTCAACCTGTTTCTTCCAGCATCTCCCCACTGGCTGCAGCACATCTAGGGGTTCAACCTAAGGGAGCCCCCTACTCTGGGTATGGTTAGAGCTCCTTTCAAGATCATTTTAAAATCAGAAGAGGGAATCTTCAAGGAGCCTTGTTGGCTTCTTATACTTAGAGAGAAACCAAGAACACAGTCAGAGTTGATGTTTTTAAATACCAAATCTGTATGCATCTATCAGAGAGACAGAGAGAGAAAGAGAGAGAGAGAGTTAGAGAGAGAGAGAGCTTTGAAATATGAAGAGAGAGAGGGAAAGAGAGATGTTCCGAGAGAGAGAGAGAGAGAGAGAGTGTGTGTGTGTGTGTGTGTGTGTGTGTGTGTGTGTGTGTGTGTGTGTGTGTGTTAGAGAGGGAGAGAGACAGAGAGGGAGAGAAAGAGAGAGAGAGAGCTTTGAAATATGAAGAGAGAGAGGGAAAGAGAGATGTTCCAAGAGAGAGAGAGAGAGAGTGTGTGTGTGTGTGTGTGTGTGTGAGTGTGTGTGTGTGTTTGTTAGAGAGGGAGAGAGACAGAGAGGGAGGGAGAGAGACAGAGAGGGAGGGAGAGAGAGAGAGAGAGAGAGCTTTGAAATATGAAGAGAGAGAAAGATGTTCCGAGAGAGAGAGAAAGAGAGAGAGAGAGAGTGTGTGTGTGTGTGTGTGTTAGAGAGAGAGAGAGAGAGAGTGTGTGTGTGTGTGTGTGTGTGTTACAGAGGGAGAGAGAGAGAGAGAGCTTTGAAATATGAAGAGAGAGAGTAAAAGACAGATGTTCCTATGAAGCCCTCAGCTCCTAACCCTCTCTCTGGCTCAGTGTTTGAAGCCCCTCCAGCCGCCCATGGCAAAACTTCCTTCCAGAGGAGCAGGCCATGCAACCCAGACCCATGTGTATGCTGTCCCCTAAGAATGAGAGCAGTGCTCTGTTTCCCAAACGGGCAGGGGAAGCAAACTTTTGTTTCCATAGTCTATAAAACATTTTTAAATTTAAAAACAAATGCTTTGCAGCCTCTGAATTATTAATTTTTTATTAAAAATACAAACAGCTCTATGGAACACCATGGGAAAATGAGGACTCTTGCAACTTCGTTTGGCTCCCTGTTAAACAGAATAATGTTCATGAGGAAGAAGGCACTGTTAGTTTGTTCCTTAAAATGTTGTATTGCGTACAATGGAGAAGAGCAACGTGGAGACGCCTTTCCAATGTATTCCCTTGAAATGACCTGAGGACCGAATCAGGAAGCTCAGTCTGACCAGCTCAGCAGACTACCCCCACTGCCCCATCCCAGAGCTGAACTTGCAGTCAGCCCTGATAAAAATCTCTGGACTAGAACCAGAGCACCAATATCAAGGGATTATCCATGAACTGACTGTTCTTTTCTGCAGGCAGGCTCCATGCTCCTGGGTGGCCAGAGTGCCAATCAGCCCTGTCCCAGTGCTCTAACGAGGTGCCCATTCACTGTCCAAGAGACAACATGCCCAAGCTATGACCCAGCTCCAAGATCTGAACGGGCCAGACTGCCTTCCTGTCTTTCTCTGCATCCCCTGAGCTCCCTCTTGAAAAGGGAAGGAAAGCTAACAGAAAAGCCACTTTCTCACACACTTTTGGTGAGATTTCACGAAAGCTGCATGACCTTTCTGGAAAGCAACTTGGCAATATAGAGAATCTTAAAAAACATGTGCATCCTTTGGCCCAGCAATTCTGCTTCTAGGAATCTGTCCTAAAGAAACAAGTCTGTGATGTAAATAAAAATGGACATATTCAGTTCTTGACTGCAGTGCAACCTGAAACACTGAAAAACTGAAAATAACTCAGAGGACCAACAATAGGGAGATGGTTAAGTAAACTGCAATGTATCTACTTGGGAAACTAATATGCATCATTTAAAAGCATAGCTTCAAAGAATTATTGATAAAACAGGAAGATATTTATGTATGCATCTAAATGCATAGAGAAAAGAGGGACATAAGACATTCAAATATGAACAGCAATCATCTCTAGGATTTAACTGCTGCTTTCATTTTTATTTGATTTTATTTTGAGACAGGGTATCACTGTATCACCCAGCCTGCAATGCAGTGGCACGATCTCAGCTCACTGAACCTCAACCCCCTGGGCTCAAGCAATCCTCCCACCTCAACCTCCTAAGTAGCTGGGACTACAGATACGCATCACCATGCCTGGCTATTTTTTTTTTTTTTTTTTTGTAATTTTTGTAGAGATGGGGTTTCATCATGTTACCCAGGGTGGTTTCAAACTCCTAGGCTCAAGCAATCTGCCTGCCTCGGCCTCCCAAAGTTCTAGGATTAGAGGTGCGAGTCCCCGCACTCAGCCTGCTTTGACTCTCATGCTCTTTTTATTGTGGCAAAATAAATATCACATAAAATTTACCATTGGAACCACTTTTGTTTTTTCTTTTTTTTCTTTTTTTTTTTTTTTTTTTTTTTTGTAGAGGTGCTCTCTCTCTCTCTCCTTTTTTTTCTTTTTGTAAAGGCATGATCTCACTATGTTGCCTAGGCTGGTATTGAACTAAGTGTCTAGTTCTATAGCACGAAGTACATTCACATTGTGGTGCAACTATCATCACCATCCATGTCCAGAATTTTTTCATCAACCCATGGTGAAACCCTGTAACCAAAAACATCTCCCTATTCCCTCCACCTCCAGCCTCTGGCCACCACCATTTGCTTTTTGTCTCTGTGAATTTGCCTACTCTAGGTATCTCATATAAGTGGAATCACACAGTATTGTGTTTTGTCTTTTTGCGACTGGCTTATTCCACTTAGCATAATGTCCTCAAGGTGTGTTCATCCATGTTGTAGCATGTGGCAGGATTACCTTCCTTTTCAAGGTAGAATAATCACTGTATGTCTATACACATTGAACGGACATTTCAGTTGATTCTACCTCTTGGTTACTGTTTTTTGTTGTTGTCGTTTTGTTGGGTTTTGTTGTTGTTGTTGTTGTTTGACAGAGTATCACTCTTGTCACCCAGGCTGGAGTGCAGTGATGCAATCTCGGCTCACTGCAACCTCCACCTCCCAGCTTCCAGTGATTCTCCTGCCTCAGCCTCCAGTAGCTGGGATTACAGGTGCACGCCACCATGCCTGGCTAATTTTTGTCTTTTTAGTAGAGACGGGGTTTGACCATGTTGGCCAGGCTGGTCTCGAACTCGTGACCTCAGTGATCTGCCTGACTCAGCCTCTCAAAGTTCTGGGATTACAGGCGTGAGCCACTGCGCCCAGCCCTACCTCTTGGTTATTGTGAATAATGCTGTTATGAAGATGGGTTTGCAAATATCGTTTTGATTCCCTGCATTCATATCTTTTGGTTATATACCCCAAAGTGGAACTGCTGGATCATGGTAATTCTATGTGTCATCTTTTGAGGAACTGCCATACTGTTTTCCACAGTGAATGCATCATTTTACATTCCCGCCAGCAATGGACAAGGGTTCCAATTTCTCAACATCCTGTCAACACTTGTTGTTTTCCAACTTTTTTGATAATAGCCATCCTAATGGGTATGCATTTTTATGCTTTTATGTATTTTCAGAATCTCCTTCGGGAAGCATGTGGTATGTTTATAATAAGAAAAACAAAAATTAACGTTATGTTTTAAAACTGTGCTAGGGAATGGCTCACTAGATGTTATCCACTTCACTCCTCAATGCTGCTGGGCTAACAGTCCTCCTCCCACCCTCAGCAAGGCACAGCTAAATTCTGGGGATCATTAGTTGTCAAACACCAACTCTATGGCAAGTGGAGTGCAAGACCCTACAACCTTATGGGGCTGATATAATCACCCAATTAGCACGATCCCACTGCTGCTGCTTGGAGGCCTGGTTCTCCTTCCATGAGTGTTGCTCCTTTCTCCCCACTCCTAACCCCCACTTCAAGCTCCAAGCGATGATAGGAGTATAGAAAGGAAAGAAAAGAGATTTGGGGATTCACACAGTGCTGGGGTACAATCGCAGCTCCACAGTTGCTCAGTGATAAGATAAGCAATGTCACCTTCCTGGACCTCAGATTGCTCATCTGCTAATTGGGTGATGGTATCAGGTCCATAAGTTTGTAGGGTGTTGCACTCCACTTGCCATAGAGTCAGTGTTTGACAAATAAGGATCCCTATTCATTTCTGGAATTGTGCATAGCTTCTGCCACAGGAAGAAATATAGCGTACCTACTAGTAAATACCACTTAATTGACTGATTGAAAGAAACCCGTCACTGTGAGGATCCCAATTCAATTATTTATGTCCTCTCCTGGAAGCCTCTATGGAGTGCAGGTTTCTCAAACCTAGTCCTGTTCTCTTCTCCCCAAACAAAGGATCTCATGATCAAATAAGCCTGGGAAGCACAAAGATTGCTATCTTCAAAAACAGCAAAAGAATAATAATCAACACACGAAAGGTCTGTAACCAAGGAACCTATGTTTCTCTGGCAAGACCCTGTCTCTACAAAAAAAAAGAAAAAATTAGCTGGGCATGGGGGCACACGCCTGTAGTCCCAGCTACTTGGGAGCCTGAGGCAGGAGGATCACTTGAGCCCAGGAATTCAAGACTGCAGTGAGCTGTGACAGCGCCACTGCACTCCAGCCTGAGCAACAAGCAAGGCCCTGCTTCTTTAGAAAAATAAAAAAGGAGAAACCTATGTTTCTGAAACATATTGACCACTGAACACCTTTTTGGCATAACGCCAATTAACAACACATGGAGATGACTTTCCATGTGGAAACACATGGAAATAACATATCTCCAACACATGGAGATAACGCCGATTAACAACACATGGAGTGAGCAGTGCTGCTCCGCTCCTCATCCGACCTGAAACCTGGAAGTCTGGTTCCTCAAGGACATTGAGCCTTGAATTTCCACATGCAAACACCTGTGAGTATGTTGGGGCTGCTGCAGATCAGTGGTCTCAAAATTCATAGAGCTTGAGAATCACCAGGAAGGCTTGTTAAATCAGCGTCCTGGGCCCCAGCCTCAGTTTCTGATTCAGCAGTTCTGGGCTGGGACCCAAGAATGTGCATTTCTAACAAATTCCCAGGTGATGCTGATGCTGTTGACCCAGGGACCCCATTTTGAGAACCACTGATGCAGACAGTCAAAAACCCCTCACATACAAGTTTAATATAGGACTATACAGGAAATCTGTCTACTTTCCGCAATGCCAAAGAAATCAAGTATAATTCAGAACTTGAAACATCCATTCTCTTCTGGGACAAGTTCTTAAAGGAAGCATTTCATAGTAGTTAAGAAAATGGACTCTGGAGTCAGAAAACAGCACGTTTGCAAGTCCCAGATCTCCCAGTGCCTGGCTGTGTGCACACAGCAAGTTATTAAAACTTCCCAAGCCACAGCCTCTTCATCTCTAAGGGAGAGAAAATCATGGCAATGCCTAGTTCATAGAATTTCTGTGATGTAGAAATAAAGCAAGCAGGATGCTTGGGGAATGCCTGGCATCTAGTAAGTGCTCAATAAAGATTGGTTATTCTTTTTAATGACTGTTATTTAATCATCTTATCTGGTAAATAGCTCATCTGCGTACTGTCAGCTGACCTCAGGATGTGACTATACAGTCGTCCCTGTCATGGGCGAATGCAGGCTGATGGCACAGGCGTAAAAGAATTTACCAAGAAAATCATAGGTCAAGAAAGGCAGATTTATTAGAGAAAGTGGGGAAATATGTTGCCCGAGAGACAATGGGCAAGTTAGCCTGAGAGAAGCTAACTTCCAGAAGACAAAAGCTTGCTGCAGATTCTAGAGAATGGAACTTGGGCTGATTGATAATGCTAAGGCAGCAGGGAGCTTAACTTGCATTCCTCTGTCAGCCTGGATGTTTGATAAATTGAGGTGTTTGATGGTGAGCAGGAAGCCCGGGAGTTATGTATGTTATCCAGGAATGAAGGCCAAATGTCTTGGGTCATAGATCCTGGGCCATATGCCCTGGGCCACAAAGAAAGGCAGACCTGTAACTTATCTGCTTTCTCTTTTGTTTAAATTCTCTGGATGTGAAGAAAGGCAGATTTATAGCTTATCTGCTTTATCTCTTGCTTTCCCCTGGTCCCACCAGCCTGACTCCTTTTCCCTAATTAGGACTCCACAGTCCCCCCTTATCCATAGTTTCACTTTTCATTTTTTCAGTTACCCACAGTACAGTACAATGAGGAATTTTTGTGCTCTGTAATGAGACAGAGCACAGTCACATGACTTTTATTACAGTATATTGTTATAATTGCACAATTTTATTATTCATTAATAATGATGTTGCTCATCTGTCACTGTACCTAATTTATAAATTAAACTTTATTGCAGGTATGCCTGTGTAGGAGAAAACACAGTATATACAGGTATCGGTACTATCCATCTGCAGTTCCAGGCATCCACTGGGGTCTTGGAATGTAACCCCTAAAGATAAGGGCATCTACTGTATTTGGAGACAGGGTCTTTAAAGAAGTAATTAAGTTAAAATGAGGTCATTAGGGTGGGCCCTCATCCAATATAACTGGAGCCCTTATAAGAAAAGGAGATTAGGGCACAGACTTACACTGAGAAGACAGTGTGAAGACATGGGGAGAAGACAGCCACCTACAAGCTAGGCAGAGAGGCCTGTGATGAAACCAACCCTGTCAACACCATGATCTTGGACTTCCAGATAGTAAGGACTGAGACGGTATATCCGACTTGAGCCTTAAGTCCAAGCCACCGTTCCACTATTAACTCCCACCAGGACAAGTGCAGTGGCCTGAGGGGCCCTTCTGCTTCCACTCCTGCCCTTACTCCCTTGCCTTACTGTTACAAGAGTGAACTTCACCAGTGTTAACCAGATCATACGCGTGGCTGCCTAAATTCCTCCAATATGTCACCTAATACTGAGAAGGAAATCCAAGCTCCTCACCATGGCCAACAAAGCCCTTAAAAATGGCCCCTGCCAGCCTCCCCCTACCCAGCATTTCCCCCACCCCCACCATCACCACCTCATGCCCTAAACTCCACTCAGAATGGCGTTTTTGCTGTTTCAGAAACAAGCAAGCTAATCCTTGCCACCAGGCCTTTGCACTAGCTGGTGCTACTACGTGGAACGCTCTTCCCCCAAATTTCCTCCTGGCTGGCTTCCTCTGAGTTCAAATGTCTTCTCCTCGGAGAGGCTTTTCCCATCCATCACAAAGAAACCCTCAGCATCATCTCACGCTATTGTCTTCCTACAAGTTAGCAGTAGCTTATCACTGTCTCCCTGAGAGCAGCCACCGTAGCTATCGAATGCACTGCTGCCTCCTGGGAGCCTAGCACTTATTCCAAGGCCTTGGAGCTTAGTAAATATGTGTTGCCTGGATAATGTATGTGAAAGAGCTTTGCAAACTGTAAAGTGCTGCATAAATGTAAGATAATGTCACAAATATCAAAAAGAGCCAGCCAAATAATTCAAAGAAAATAGGAAACAAGGGGAGAAGAGGGATGAGGAATTCAGAATGAAGTTGAGAGATTTCAAGTGATGATTCAAGAAATAAACCAAGCAACGAATTTTGTTAAATATGTGAGGCCACAGGGCGAGGGAAGCACAAACCACTCCAATGATCCATTCAGGCCATGTCTGCTCCACTCAGCCATAGAAACTGCATAAATTATAGGCAGCAGCAGTTTTCCTGGAGCCAGGCAGCAGAACACTCTCCTTGGGGCCGGCCTGGGAGGAGGATCCTGGCCTGGCAAGCAGGGCTGACTCAAGCTCATTGCATTAGCCCTCCCCTCCTGCATCTGGGCCCCTCTCACCGCAGTGCTGCCTGCCCAGGACCTGCACTCCCCCAGCGGGCGGGACTGTGACTCACAGATGGCCCGTCACTCCCAGTGCCAGCACAGAGCACCACCCGTGCCTATCTTTAGAACTTCCGCAGGCTGAAAAATCAATTTGCCCGCCTGGCACCTGGGTCTGGGGCCTCCCCGCTAACATCAGTGGCAGGCGAAATGTGGCCTCCCCTCTGCCTGCCCTGATGCGTCAGACCTTACTCAGGGTCCCGAGGGCCTGGCAGTGCCGCCCGACAGACTCCTGTGAGCTGCTGCACCCACAGGTGTGCTGGTCTGCCCCTCAGAGATAGCCAGGCCTCACCAGAAGCTGCGGGCAAACACCACGCCCTAGAAAATACTGGCAAGGGGGAAGCGAATCACTTTGCATCCTGGCTGCCTGACTGGCACATTCCCCAGGTGGTCACCTGGCACCCAATCCATGTGTGGTCACAGCAAACTGGCTTGCCCAGGTGGTACAAGTTCAGCCTCTTCCTCCAAGCAGGGACCAGAGGTAAGAGAACAGCACACAACTCCACACCTTAATAAAAAGGCCCAGGAGGCAGATTCCCAATGCAGTGACAACTCCCAGCTGGCCCCCAGGCTTCCCACCTACTGAAAATGGCCACATGTGACTCCCACAAGCCAAAGGGACCCTGTATTACTGGGTATGCGGAGAGAGAACCATCTCAGACATTTCACCATATTAATAATCTCTCTTTCAATAAAGACTCGCTGAGCACCTGGCAGTGGCAGGGTGGGTGGAATAGGGTAAGAATAAGCTGAGGAACAAGAGAAAGGAAATCTCTGGCCCTGGCCCTGTACTTTCTCCTTGCACCTGTGGGCGCTCTGTGCCCAGCCTTTGAGATTTCCAAATCCCCTCTGACCTTCTGCCTCTTCACTCACGTCTAGACATCATTTTTACAGAAACCAGGAGCTACTGCCTGTTTTGTTTTTTTTGTTTTTTTTTTCCCGTAATACAGCCTAGGGCCCTGCCCACCCCACCTCCTTTTCTTTATGAGATACAGTGAAGTCCAGCTGTCCTGCAGCAAATGAAAACAGAGAGAGGGCTCCCACCCGCTAGCTCTAGTTGAGAAATGAGAATGCCCCAGAAGAGCTTAAGGGCTCAAAAGCCATCTCTGAGAATTTGCAGAAGCACAGTCCTACATGTTTGCTTCCTTAATCCAAAAAAGGATCCAAGGTCATGTGTCCACAGGAGCCAGCCTGTTATGGTGAGTGAGGGGTGCTGCATTCGGCGCGGGGGGGCGGGGGGGAAGGAGAGCGCGCAATGGCTCTGCCCAAACCAATCATCACCATGAGGGGACATAGGCACACAAAGGTACATTTTCATTCTTTTATTTTTTCAAAAACAGCTAGCAATCCAGATTTTTATCCAAAATCTCCTTTGTAAATATAGGCAATTGATGAAAAAAAAATTAAAAAACAATGAAGCCACGTGGGCTAAACCAAACACACCTGCAGACTGCCAGTTTGTCCCCTCTCATAGGTAGGATGGGGTGACTGGATTCTGGGGAGCACGTTCAGAGGTCGCTATCTTACTCTGCTTCTCCCCAGAGAGGTCTTCCTTGGCTGCCTCTCAGACACACAGCACCAGCCAGAGGGCAAGGACCAACTGATAAGCCAGGAAGTGTGGCTCCCATCACTTTGAGGAGGGAATCAGGAACTCTTTGGAATCCCCTGCTGTACACCTTGCTGGTGCCATTTCCCAAATATTTGTGGTTCACCCCTCGGCTTGCAGTGTCTCTTTCCTTCTCTGCCTCCCCACCCAGGGCTAACTCCTCTCCTTCCTGAAGACTCTGTTCAAGCATCAGCTCCTCCAAAGAGCTGCCCACTAAGCAGTGCCCTCCCTCCAGCCCCTGGGCTGGGAGGCTTCCCGGCACCTGGCATATCATGCACTCTGCATGCCCACACACAACTTCCAGGCACTGGATTGACCCTCACTAGTAGGGAGCTCCTCAAGGGAAGGGCTGGTTCTCTTCCATACCTGTTATCCCTGCAGCCAGCGCAGATCTTGGAACACAGAGCAGCTCCACACAGAACTGAACCAGCAACTTCTCCAGGAGCAAATGTTTTCTGAGCACTGGCCTACACCAGGTGCATGCGAAGGGTGCATAAGGCCACTGAGATGAGTTTGACATATCCAGGGGCTTCAGGGGATCACAGTCTCTTGGGTCTGACAGATGTTTAAGAAATCCCCATCATGGAGAGTACCCACAGCCCACCCCCTACTCCACCCCGCCACAGCCACCCTCCTCCCAACCTTCCTGGGTCTTGGCCACACTTGCTCTTCCTTCTGCCTGCAACATGGCCCTTTCCTGAAATCTGCTCCAAACTCCCCTTAACAAAGAGCTTTCTCTCCATGCACCCTCCATAGCACTATTTTTTCCCATTCCCTGTTTCATTTGTGCTTGTGCACTTATGGCCACCTGGCTTCTCCTGTTTCCCTATTTGTCCTGTCTGTGGTCTGTCTCCACTACTAGACCTAACCCAATGAGGGCAGGGCCTGCGTGTGCTTCGTTTTCTGCAGTATGCCCGGTGCAGAGGACAGCGCCTGACCCATGGTAGGTGCACAGTAAACAGTGGCTACCCGAACGAATTTAAGAATGAGAAAGTAAGATACGTTCTAAAAGCTCTGCATGCTGCAAAGGCCTCTGAGCCTCTATATGCTGAGAGGCAGCTGGACCTCTGCCTCCTCCTTTGCACGGCGGGCAGAGCACCTGCAGAACTTTCCACTTCTCATGCCTCATCACGTGCCTGGGCTCCGGTGCTGCAAAGCAGGTGAAGGGCCCCCTGTGCAAGTGTAAGAGGCTAAAACGGGGGTGCCTGTGTGAGCAGCTGGTGTGGGGTGGGCACCTGCCTGTGTACAGGAGACTGAAGGGTGGAGAGGGCCTCTCATGCAGGCATGTGTGAGCAGCTGCAGGTGTGTGAGCAAATGTGCATCATTGGGGAACAGGTGTCTGTGGATGAGGGAGGAAGTGAGGGTGAGGGTGTTTGTGGACATAGGGATGTGTGTTTTTTACAAAAAAAAAAAAAAAAAAAGGTGAGGGGAAGCCGGCCTGCATACATGTGCATGCATGTGAACATGCGTGTGTGAATGTGGGGAAGTGTGCATTGGTGAAAAAGGTGCTGGTGCTTTTTCTCCCTGATGCAAACTCAGGCTGGAGAGACTGGGACTAGGCAGACCCTACCCTTGGCGCTCCAGGAAGAGTTCCTCCCTCTATGGAGAGCTGCCTGACCTCATTCAAGGTGTACAGAAAGAAAGCAGTGTCACCGGAACCCAGGCCTCCACCATAAATGGGCCAGAGGCAATTCCACAGCAGTAACCGGGCAGGCAAAACCACCCCTGGAAAACACAAGCTGACACGAAGGACGAGCCTCTCAGGCCCCCTGGGCATGGGGTCCCTGGAATCCCTCTGTCCCTGGCTCCTAGTGATTTTGCACCAAGGCTGAACACATAGATTTGAGGCACCAGTGCAGTGCAGGACATGGGCGTGTTGTTACCAGCTCCAAGGTTAATGAGCACTGCATCCACTGGGAGCAGCCAGGCTGGGGATGCTAAGACCTGCTGGGTGGTTCTGCTGAGTTGGGGCTCATGGGGCAAGAAGGCCAGTTTCTGCCAGCCCCTCCCAGCAGCAGTGAGACAAGGACACAGACACTGAAGGGCCCGTGTTCTCAGCCTCTCCCCCTCCGACTCCTGCCCATCTTCCTGGTCACATCTCCTCCCACCGTCTGCCTTGCTTGCTGAGTCCATGCATTTGTTCATTTCCCCATTCAACAAGGAGGTATCGAGCACCACTATTTCCCAGGCACATTCCTAGGGTGTAGAACTGAACAACACGGGTAAAGTATTGCCTCCATGCAACAGACATTGTAGTTGAGGAAACAGGCAATAAGCCAAACTGATAAGACAAATATAAGGTGTGTTAAGACAAATATAAGATGGTGACAAATGCCCCAGAGAAAATAATAAAATAGGGAAGGGAGGCAGGAAGAGGGGCCATTAATCAGGGTAGCCAAGGAAACTCTCCAGCAGCCAGCCTCGTTCCCTCCCCAGAGGCTTCACAGCTGCTGTTCCACATACCTGAAGTGCTGTTCCCTCAAACATCCCCCACAGTTTCCTTTTCCAGGCAAGTTGATCTTGTTCCACTCATTGGTCACTTCCTTAGAAAGACCCTCCCTGGCCAACTACGTAAAACAGGTTCCCCATTGCACTCACATCACTATCCCCTTAGCCTGTTTCATATTCTAAAACCAGTTCTCATTATCTGAAGTTAGTTTATTATTTATTTACTATGTTTCTGCCTCCCCCAGTGAAATATGAGGTCTCAAAGGAGAGAGGATGTGTGTCTTGCCGACCACTATATCTTCAGCACCCAGAACAGGCCAACACACGGCAGGCCCTGGGACTGAAATTTCATAGTCCACTTCTTGTTCCTTTGGGTTAAGCAATGCCCTCCCCCAGCATCCATTTAAAAATACTCTCAGGCAAGTGATACATGAAATCATGAACACTCTAGTGTGAATCCGTCACTTCTCTCTAGGGGCTGCTCAGAAATCTAGGAGCACGTGTTAGTACTGAGGGAAGGGGACAGAGCCGAAGGAAGAAGCCCACAGGCTGCCTGCCCAAGCACAGGACTGGAAGGGAGGAGGCCTGGGTGTGGTGCCAGCTCTGCCCCCAGCTTCTGGGTAACCTCCCTAAGCATCCGTTTCTTCATGACTTAGAGCTGAGAGGGAGCTCTTGGTCACCTATGCTTTGGGGACTCCAGCGGGGAGGAAATGAGTCAATTAGGAGGACATGAACTTGGCTGCCTCCTCACTTTGCCATCAAAGACAATAGGTCTGTGTTCTGATCTCTGCCTCAGACAAAATGGAGAAAACCCAAAGATAGTGGGAAGCCGCCTGCACTGTATGAATGCACGCTTGGAGAAGACTGTCTCCCTGCTGCCCAGCACCCACTGTCCATGCATGGTTACTATTAGAAAGTTAATCATGGAAAATGCTGAGGTCTCTTTCCCCAGCCCTGCACCTCTCAGCTCCACACTACAATTTCATCTTCCATATAGTGTTACCAGACAGTGCCATTGGCTCCGTCCACTCCCTTGTCCCAGGCCTTTATGACCTTTCCATTCAAGCCACACACCACGTCTGCTCCACAGAGCTGTAAGACACATTGGCTTCAGCCCGCCTGGCCTGGGCCAGCACGCTGACATTTTCCATGAATCCACAACAGCCAGTGAAATGCTCAGAGGGGATTAAGGCAACCTTCTCCATCACCCCCGAGTTGCTTTAGGAAAGAGAATAACAGCACTGACCCCTCCGTTGGCAGCTGGTGATATCCACATACCATCTCTATCCAGAGATCAAAGGCTCCTTCTCCATCCTTGACTTGCAAAACAGGGATTATTTCCCACCTCACGCTTTCTGAAATATCACCAGAGATGCAGTCGTGTTTGAAGGCCAGCTTCGTAAAAGGCATAGGACCTACGTGTCAGTCAACACTCCACTGAGAAGATAATTGATTTTTTTTGTTTTATGATTATTTGCGGGCACTGGTTCTCTTTCCATTAGCCTGGATAATCGAGGGAAGACTGTAAAGAGTATTAATATCATGGCTAAGGTCACTCAGCTGGCTCCTGCTGCCATTCCAACCCAAAGGCTGAATCACTATGGCTTTTACTAATAATAACAAGAACAATAAATAACATGAGTGATTATAAAGCCAGGGAACTCTGCAATTACCTCAACAATTAACACGTCCCTTTGTGAAACACAGAACAGAAAAAATTTTCAAAGGTTCAAGTTAGAAAACTTCTGCATTCTGTTTGGTGCAAGTGACAGTCAGAAAAGGGCCTTGTTTGAGGGTATGCAGTGTGAGAGTATGCAGTGTGAGGGTATACATGAGGTCTGCAGTATGCAGTGTGAGGGTATGCAGTGTGAGGTGTGCAGTATGCAGTGTGAGGGTATGCAGTGTGAGGTCTGGGGTATGCAGTGTGAGGGTGTGCAGTGTGAGGTCTGGCGTATGCAGTATGAGGGTGTGCAGTGTGAGGGCTGGGGTGTGCAGTGTGAGGGCTGTGGTATGCAGTGTGAGGGCTGTGGTATGCAGTGTGAGGGTGTGCAGTGTGAGGGTGTGCAGTGTGAGGTCTGGAGTATGCAGTGTGAGGGTGTGCAGTGTGAGGTCAGGGGTATGCAGTGTGAGGGTGTGCAGTGTGAAGTCTGGGGTATGTGATGTGAGGGTATGCAGTGTGAGGTCTGGGGTGTGCAGTGTGAGTGTGTGCAGTGCAAAGGTGTGCAGTGTGAGGTCTGGGGTGTGTGGTGTGAGGGTGTGCAGTGTGAGGTCTGGGGTATGCAGTGTGAGGGTGTGCAGTGTGAAGTCTGGGGTATGTGATGTGAGGGTATGCAGTGTGAGGTCTGGGGTGTGCAGTGTGAGGATGTGCAGTGTGAGGTCTGGGGTATGTGGTGTGAGGGTGTGCAGTGTGAGGTCTGGGGTATGTGGTGTGAGGGTATGCAGTGTGAGGTCTGGGGTGTGCAGTGTGAGGTCTGGGATATGTGGTGTGAGGGTATGCAGTGTGAGGGTGTGCAGTGTGAGGGTATCCAGTGTGAGGTCTGGGGTATGCAATGTGAGGTCTGGGGCTGGCTCCAGTTGGTTTCCAACTTTACCAGGTGTGTGGCCCAGGCAAGTCACTTCATCTCAGCAGGTTCCTGCACATAGGGGCTGGTGAGGACTCAAGGATAAGGCACACTAAAGGGCTTGGCACAGTGCCCAGCAGGTAGCAGCACTCTCTAAGTATTAGCTGCCATTGTTGTCTTTATCATTAATGTAACTACATCTTAATTAGGAATGATGGGATCTCATTTGGCCCCCACATCAATCCAGGAATTGAGATGAGAATAGTGTTTCCTCTACCATCCATCAGCCAATATCCAGCAGCCACCCCAGGGGAGGCCACTGGTCATCCCACGCCATATAAAGTTCACTGCCCCTGGATGGTAGGCTCACCCCAAGCCTGCTCCCTCATCCTCATTCCCATCCTCAACAGAGAGGAAAGTCCACCACTGTCTCCATTTTAAAGAGGCAGCCTGTGACATCCAAGAGACCTTCCAGCCTCAGGGAAAGGCGTGGACAAGAGCTCCAGCTGGGTCTTTACAAATGAAGCCCCACTTTGGCACCTCTTCTCCTAACAACCCCAGCTTTTGGAAGACATCAAAATTCCAAAGGCTCAGCTGCAGAAAGATCTTCCAAATTTCTCATTATAGTTATTCCCTGAAAGGCCAAGAGCTTTACTCTTCATCCATTTACTCAACACTTTCATGGAGCAACTGCTACGACGTGTCAGCCTCTGCAGGAGGCAGCTTTAAACTAAGTGTGACAGATGAGAAGGAACCATAACACACAAAGCAGGGGGAACAGTGATTCCAGCCAAAGAAAACAGCATGTGCAAAGGCCCTGAGGTGCATAAAATTTGGCATGTTCTCTGTGGACAGGGTTCTAAATCATGTCCAGGACAGGGGGACACCTTTGTGTCACCCTCATCTGAAAGCAACCTTTAAGAAGCCACAGGACAGACTGTCTTCAACTCAGAAAACCTCCCTGATACCCATCTTCCATCCTCCACCCCTACATTCTCACTCTTGTCTGGTTTCCTCAGTTACCATCCTGGTGCCTAATTTCTGGTGGCAGCAAAGTGCAAGACTAGAGGCCCACACACTAGTGCCCGGAAGCTTGGGCTTCAATCCCAGATCCGCCAATTATGGCTTCAGTGGTTTGGGGCAAGTGATCTAACTGCCTCTCTGTGCCTCAGTTTCCTCATCTGTAAACCATGGATAACAGAGAACCTCTTCTGAGATCTGCTGTAAGGATCGGACAAGTAAAAAGAAGTGAGGCTCTTGGATAAATAAATACCTAAGGCACATAGAAGTTCCCTGAAAATATGGGCATTATCAATATTTATTTTAAGTATCATCATTTTTCTTATTATATTCCCTTTCTCCATCTGGTCCCTTGAGAGTGATGACTCAGTTGAATGAATGACACCCACCCCAGTTTCTCACCCCATCTCCCAACACCAGGATCCTTTTGCCTAGTGGGTGGTTATCACTTAGATGTGCCCATCCCCAAACCTCACTTGATATAGTGATTTCTGGAGACCCTAAGAGGACTCGGGGACCAGGCACAGTGGCTCATGCCTGTAATCCCAGCACTTTGAAGTCGAGGCAGGTAGATCACCTGAGGTCAGGAGTTTCAGACCAGCCTGGCCAACATGGCAAAACCTATCTCTACTAAAAATACAAAAATTAGCCAGTCATGGTGGCAGGTCCCTGTAATCCCACCTGCTCAGGAGGCTGAGGCAGGAGAATCACTTGAACCCAGGAGGCGGAGGTTGCAGTGAGCCAAGATCATGTCACTGCACTACTCCAGCCTGGGTGACAGAGCAAGACTCCATCTCAAAATAAATAAATAAATACATAAATAAATAAATAAATAAATAAATAAATAAATAAATAGATAAATAAGACTCAGGGGACTTCCTGCACATTCCCATGAGCCATGAGCCATCTCCAACACCTTGAGGCAGAGTAGGGGACTCTATGACTCCACTGGGGGAGGGGTCCTGCAATGGGGCCTGAGATGTGCTTTCCCCCAGCTGACACTCTTTTCCTTATTTAACTTTTTCAAAAACACCCCCAAATGTTTTGCCTTTTCATTTGCCTCGCCTCCTCCTTAACACTCTCCACCTGCCCCAAAATCCCCAGTAGTTTCAAAATTGAATAACTGTCGGGAACAGCATTTAAAGATGCTAATTTAAACACACGCGTCAGAAAAGGCAAGCTGGATCCCTGCTCCTAGCAACAGCCCCTCACCCACACCTCACAGCTGTTGCTGCCCAGAAACAGGGCTTGCTTGAGTGAGCTGGCAGGGGGGCCGGATACAGGGAAGGAGAGTTGTGGGACCTAGCTCTGAGCCTGCTTCCAGCCTTTCCCCTTGGAGGGAGGTCTTTATCCTTGGAGGGCAGCCTTCAAAGGTGCAAACTCTGCCAAGCTGCCAATTCCTCAAGAAAGGGGTCTCGGGGCAACCAATGGTTTAAGTAAACCCATTGTATCACATTTTGAACATACAGAACTGCTAACACAGAGACCTCTAATTTCCTTTAATAAACCCAAACTCTTCCATTTGAGTAAGCTTTATACATTAAATAGCAACACCTACTGTTAAAGCATAACAAGTCTCCTTTCCATTTTTCACATCATAAATGTAAGTTTGAGTCCTATCAAGGGGCAGATTCCTCTAAGTGCCAATGTAAAGTGCCCCCTCCTCTATGTAGTCCTCCTGAATGTCCCTCCATGCCACAGGTGGGAGTGGTCTTTTCCTCCCCTGAACTCTCTCATGCTCTTCCCAGCTATCTTTCATTGTAGCAAGATCTTGGTCAAGCTCATGCATAGCTTATCTCCACTTCTAGACTGGGACATCCTTGAGAACAGAAGCTATGTCTTACTCAGCCTTGGACGTGCCCCGCCCCCCGCAATCACACCACAGAACCGCATAGTAGGTGCTTAATAAATAGTTATAAATTATTAACATTAGTCGCCTTGGAGCTCACCAATTTAAAGAAACAGTTTTTTAAAAATATGTATAGTAAGTAGACACTGCCCCAGTAGTTGGTCCCATTGGTAAATATAGCTTTTCATGTGTTGGGTTTGCTTCAAATGGAGGTATACAAACACACAGAAAGACCAAGACAGAAGCTAAAACATAGGGAATGCAAGCCTAGTAACCTCTACCTGGGAGAGAAATTTGCCCAACTGGGCAACGTGCAGGCAAGGCTGATGTCAAGGGAAGATGCTGGAGAAGAGAAATGCTACTGAAAGAACACGCAAGTGCCTTTGCATCTCCAGGTTAAGTGCTTATTTCAAGAAAGTGTAAAGCAGCTATGTTTCTTGATTTGGATGTTAGTTCCATGGGTGTGTTCAGTTTTGAATATGCATACACTTTGTGGTGTGTTCAAGTTTTAGTATCATATTATATAGTTCAACTTGAAAAGTAAAAATATTTGTGGGATCTAAAAAATCAAATTAGAGTAGAAGGAGGGTTACCAGAGGCTGGGAAGGAGAGTGGCGGATTGGAGGGGAGGCAGGATGGTTAATGGATACAAAAAAATAGAAAGAATGAATAACACCTACTATTTGATAACATAATAGGGTGACTATAGTCAATAATAACTTAATTGTATATTTTAAAATAACTTAAAGAATGTAACTGGATTGTTTGTAACTCAAAGGATAAATGCTTGAGGAGATGAATATTCACTCTCCATGATGTGCTTATTTCACATTGCATGCCTGTATCAAAACATCTCATGGGCTCCATAAATCTACACACCTACTATGTAACCCACAAATTGTTTTAATAATTTAAAAGCTTTTTTAAAATAAATGACTAAACAATATTTCTCAAATGGAAACTTATCCTCGATGTCCAAGTGAAGTTATTGTGAGAATAGGGTTTGTGGTGCAAAAATTCACTCTCTAGAGAACACAGCTGTTACCACCTATAAAGAAAGCGAGATCTCCACTCACAAAGGAAAGCAGCAGGAGTATGTGAGATGTCGAAGGAGAACGTGGAATGCCTAAGTAATAAAACAGACACAGAAAACTTTCCATCCCCACGGTAAGAGAAGCTTTGGCAGAGTTTGCTCTTCAGCCTCAGACCAACAGAGCTCCAGCATCCAAATGTTGAGGAAGCCAAGAATGTGCAAACTATGCTCTCTCAGAATAATAATAAGAAGAATATTCCCTTCCCCTCTGGGACTCTTCAAATGTTTTGAAGTTTCTGACACTCTCAAAAACATGCAGAAACCGCAGCCTGAATTTAGAAACCTCAGCATGGTGGTATGTGTGGTATGAGTTCCAAATTCTTGACAGCCCTAGAAACCTGTTTCTAGAGGAGAAATGAAAATACCAGGCACACTGATGCAGCTTGTGGGTTGCTTTATTGCTTTATTTAGGGTGGCACCTCGGGACTGAGGGACCTGAGTCTCATTATCTATCAGCTACCTCCCCACTCACATTTTCTGCAATTGACATCATGCACAATGAGAGCCACCTAGCTGGTAAGAGAAGGCTCTAAAGACTACTCAGAGGGTTATGCGGGAGGGAAGAGGAGGAAATAATATGAGCCCATCCACTTCCTCTAAACACTGGGGTCGAGGGCTGTCATAGATCACCCGCACGGATATGATCCCTGGCCTCCCTCAGCACCAGCAGGCTGAGACGCTGCCACTGCCTGACTCCCTAAGCCAGTCAATACCCAACCATCAAGATCACAGTCCTCAAATGAGCTCACTTTCAGTAAGGTATCGTGTTCGATTTTTCTTTGGACAATTTTATCTAGACGATATCTACCATGACTTAATTTTGTAGCCAATGTATACACATTAAAATAAGATGAAAACAATACTTTCTGGAGCTCATGCAGTTCTAATTAATATAATTCCATATGGATTTATGGATGCCAGTTGTGTTCTAGACACTGTTGTAAGTCCTTGGAATCAGGCAGTAAGAATATGAAAAATGAGACCAAAATGAGAATTATCTCCAGAAGAGAAAGCACACCCAGCCTGGAATATGTCCTTACAGGTTGGAACCCGTTCTCTTCCAGATGCTCTGTGGCTTCTTTAACTTTACTCTTTCTCATAACCACCCAGAAAGTGCAGGGTTGGAGACTCAATGGTTGATCAATACATTTATTGAATGAAAATGACAGGCCCTACAAGTAGTTTCTGGAAGCCCTGCCAACGTTTTCCCACCCTGGGTTCTGGTACTGCTCCCAGGCTGTGTGGCATTGACTAGAGTGCTCCAACGGCCCACTGGCCCCACACAGCTGGTGCCTGGGGCCCAGGGTGGATCCGTGAGTTTGGGCAACTCCTCCTCATTCCTGGAGCTCAGTTTCTTCATGTGTAAAATGAAAGGATTGAAGAAGATTGTCTCTAATTTCCCTTCCAAGTTCTAGCATTCTGTGATGCCATGTGCACCCCAGTTAAGTGAGAACTGCCCTTTGCTATTCATGGAGGCAAAAGATGTCACCCTCCTCCTCGTTACTAACATGGCCCCATCTTGTCCAGGTTCCCACTCCTTCTCCACACTGTCTTGCAGCTCAGATAAACTGACCCCATTCCTTCACCAGCTGGTGGGTCCTGTCTAGTTTACAACCATCAGGGCATTCCCATTCTATTGACACTGACTGATTTGGAGCCAGGCAAGTGGCCTGGTTTTGGTCAATGAGAAAAATGGGAGAAGTATTGGGGGCTTTGGAGAAAGATTTTCTCTATATATAAAGTTCTCACCAGAAGAGATGGTCCCTGCCTTGACTCTGGACGTTGCCATGTCCAGATATGATGTCCAGAACCACTGCAGCTATCTTGCAGCCATGAGAGAAATCAGACTTGGTATAAAGCTGTCACTAAGGACAGTAGAGTGAAGAAAAGAAAGGGCCCAGGGCCTCAACCACATCACTGAACCACTGATCCATCCATAGTGGAGCCTTTCCTCCCCCAACTCTGTTCTCTTATGGGAGATACATTTCCTTACTGTCTAAGCCCATTTGAGTCAGTGTTCTTGATCATTAGTAATCAAAAGCATCTAACTAATGTAGTGGACCCCCAATTTGGAAAGAATGAAAATATTCTGAAACACTCAACACTAAAACTACTGTACACAGTTGAATCTTTCTAATGTCTGAGAAAATGCTCTACAACACCATCTGGATGGAGGTTACCCTTTCAAATAAATGCCTGACATCCTTTCTTTCTCAAAAGCCAATAGCATCCAGATATTTGCACTTTTCGGTTGCTTGGTTTCTAGACAAATGTTAGTGGCCCGATCATTCCTACAAGAAATGGCACTGACTTGCCCTTCTCCATGGAGACGATGAGCACAGCCATGAACTCAATTCAAAGAGCAGCAGAAGAGTCAAAAGTGGCACCTTGAAACTGAATTCTCTGTTGTGTTGATTTTCTGAGCTTTCAAAGTGTTATTCATTTTTTTCTACCTGTGAACGAATCCTTGATTTCTCAATCTGCCTACTCGCTGAGATAGATTTCAGCAAAATAACAGTAGACATGGGTTTCCTTCTCCTCTCTCTCTCTTCCCCCTCTCCAACTTCCCATCCTCCCTCTCCATATCTCCCCCTCTCTAATTCACCAAGGTAACAAAAGAAACAATAATTAAGTCAATGAGCATGCTCGCATGTGCAATAAAAAATACCTCTCTTATTACATTGCCATTTCCTTTTCAAATCCTTTGGGGGCATTGTGTACAAATATAGTAAACAGCATTAGAGGGAAATAATGCCGACACATACTTCTGGGAGCTCGTCATGTCCCTTTAAGACAAGGCCCACTGTTCAGTTCCATTCTAGGCCACAGCTCGGGTTTCAAGCCCGAGGTCCCCTTACTGCCTCATGCAGTATTAATATGGCCCTGGCATACTCCCAAATTTACATTGTGAACCATAATCTGGGCCAGCTCCCACAGGATGAACTGGCTTGGGGCTCCCCTCTTCATTTCCCCAGAGGGCCTTCTCCCCATCCATAGCCAGGCCACCCCCTTCCCCAGGGATCCCCCACTTTCAGCCTCAGCCAGGGGAACACACAAGTGCTTTTCAACAAGTAGTTAATGCCCTAGCATGGAGTATCATCTGTGGGGGTTGCTTATACAATGGCAGAGGAATTGCACTGTCCTGCAGGCAGTCACAGGGGGAGAGGGGAAGAAGGCACCCTCAGACATTAGAGCCAGAGCCAACTCAGGGTCACTTCTGTGGCAGGCCTGAAAGCACCACCAGGATGTCCAGGCCAGGAGGTCCCATGGGCATACCCAGATCTGCTGAAGGAGGCCTCTCTGTCTCTTCTCTGTGTCTCTTTCTCTCTCTCCCCCCAGTTATAACCAGAAGGCAGGTGCAATTTCTAGAAGAGCCCATAAACCATTTCCATTTATTAAAAGAGAAACAAAGAGAGAGAGAGAGAGAGAGAGAGAGAGAGAGAGAGAGGTGAGGCTGGTGGGGAGTGAGGAGGAGGCAAAAGGAAGGAGTGAAGAGGGGAGGCAAGGCAAGGAAAGAACACAGGGTGGAGGGTAGCCGAGTGGGCCCTGGTGCAGCCCTCATCCCCAGGGGCTGGCTCAGGCTCCATGCTGTGCGCACAGCCTCCAACCACCATCAGGAGGCTACAGACTCCATCCAGGATGTTGTCTATGGGACTCCTGTCTCTGAGGCACCATGGGGTGTGTTAGGGAGAGACTGCACTCTGGACAGCCTGTCTGGGTTCAATTCCCAGACCCTCTACTCACAAGCTGTGTGACCTTGGGTATGATGCTTAACCACTCTGTGCCTGCGTCTCCTCATCTGAAAACCAGGACCAAGAAGAGTGCCCACCACCTGGGGTTGCTTGTGAGGATGGAAAACAGGACCTGGCACAAGGTGTCTAGCCCATGCCTCAGAGCTTGCACCCAACAGAGCAAGTAACAAGGTCAAGGCTCTGAACAGAGGGTGGACCTGAAACACATCCTCAAGAATCCAGCAATTTCCTCAATAAGTTAAACACAGCATTACCATAGGATCTAGCAATCCCATTCCTAGGCATATACCCCAAATCAAACACAGGCCTGGCACAGTGGTTCATGCCTGTAATCCCAGTACTTTGGGAGGCCAAGGCAGGCAGATCACCTGAGGTCAGGAGTTTGAGACCAGCCTGGCCAACATGGTGAAACCCTGTCTCTACTAAAAATAAAAAAAATTAGCCGGGTGTGATGGCGGATACCTGTAATCCCAGCAACTCGGGAGGCTGAGGCAGGAGAATCGCTTGAACCAGGAGGCAGAGGTTGCAATGAGCTGAGATTGTGTCACTGCACTCCAGCCTGGGTGACAGAGTGAGAGTCCATCTCAAAAAAAAAAAAAAAAGAAAAGAAAAGATACCAACAAAAGCTCGTACACGTGTTCATAGCAGCACTATTCACAATAGCCAAAGGCAGAAACAACACAGATGTCCATCAACTGATGTATGAATAAGAAGAATGTGGTGTGGCCATGCACAGAACTAAAGGAATGGAGTACTGCTGCATGCCACAACACAGGTGAACCTCAAGAACATTGTGCTAAGTGCAAGAAGCCGGACACAAAAGGCCACATATCCTATCATTCTACTCATAGGAAATATCCAAATAGGCCTCAAGAAGCAGCAAGCAGATCACAGGTTCTCAGGCTGGATGGAGGAGAGAACGGCAGTGACTCCCCATTGGTCCAGGGTTTCCATCTGCAGTGCTGGACGGTTCTGGAAGTAAGTAGCACAGATGGTTGAACAGAATTCTGGTTGTATACTTAAAATACTCACAATGGTCAATTTTATAGTGTGTATATTTTACCATAATAATAAAAAAAAAGAACTCAGAAAGGGCACAGCACTCAGACTCTTCTCCCCTGAGTCCTCTCACGTGGTGAAGAGCCAGGCAAAAGGGTTGAGGGCATTGTTGTTATGCACTAAGTTCCCCCCCGTGTTCCTGCCCTCCCCTCTTTTTCCCCCGCACCACTCTGCCTGTGGTTTCCCAGCTCATCTCTGGGCCTTTCCTGTGCTATTCCCTCTGCCAGGAGTGCACTCCCTGCCACCCCAGCACCCTCCCACCTCGGCCAGCCTAGCTCCTCTCAGCCCTCCAAACCCAGCTCAGCCCCTGCCTGCTGTAGAAGGCTTTCCCTTGTTAAGGTCTCCTCCTCAGGGCTCCCACCTCACTCCCCGGCACCTACCCTTTGTCAAAGCACCATGTTCTGTGCATGCTAGACAGAGCTCCCCACCTCAGCTGTAAGCTTCTTCCATGCAAGGGCCAGATCTAATTTACTCTTATACCCTTAGAGCCGAGCACAGAGAAATGATATAAATAACAAATGAGTTAAAACTACAGACTATTATCTAGAAGTCATGAGATAGGAAAGAAAAATTAGTTATGAAGAAGGGACTCTCAATTCCTAGATAACTTAACCCCATTCCCACCCCTGATCCCAGAACCTCTCCAGGGAAAAGAACGAGGACACCCCAAGCAGACAGTGACCAGGCCAACCCAGAGCCCCCACGTGGGCCTTTGTCAGGAAAGTCAGGGGCTGAAGAACCGTGATGTCCTAATCCCAGTTTGGAGTGGACAGCCTGGCCTTGGATTCAGTCTCCACTACTTTCTTCAAGGGAGCCAAGTACTAGGCTCTCCCCACCTCTTACCTCATTCAAACCTGCAGAGGTAAAAGCCACCTTATAGAGGAGGAAATTGAGACTCCAGGAGGTCAGGCACATGCCCCAACAACAAAGCTAATGTTCCACACCACAGGCATCTGAGGCCAAAACTTGTGACTTTTAAATTCATTTCCTCTTCCTCCAGCAGTGTCTACATGGTTGCCTCCTCAATCTTCTAACCAACACGAGAAGGCCAGAGACACAGGCAATGCTAAAAGACAGATCCTTGTGGTGCTGGACTAACCCACCGAATGCAGCTGGGTCCTGTTCCAAAAACTCACTTCAAACAATGATGCTATTGACCAGGATAGACAGAGGGACAAGGAAAGAGAGATCCTTGGGGAAAGACACAAAACAATTCGTCTCAGCCACTATGCTCAACGACTTGTGTGGCTTTGAGTAAGTCCAGGTCTCTCTGGGGCTTTTTAATTTTTCCCTTTTGTAAAAAAATTGTCTAAGTCTAACATAAAATGCAGTAAATCATCTCCAAAGTCTCTTCTAGCTCTTAGGTTCTAATGCTATTACAACTAACAGCTTCCCCAGAAGGATCTAGAAAAAGTGGCCATCTTGTCCACATTCACTTAGTGCAAGTCACGCCTAGAGCAGACAGCGTTGCCTGTGAGGGTGATGCAGTGCACAAAGCTAAGTCACCATCACCTTTTCTCTGGGAGCTTCTTATACCAATGCCCCAAACATTCCTTGTACCAGGACAGACACAAAGAGAAAGATGCATTTATTCTGCTCCCACCACACGTTCTATAGGAGACCTGTAGCATAGGTCTCAGTAGTACTCCAAATTCTGTCATTCTCTCCCATCTTCCTGATTTCTGCCCCGCCTGCCTGCCCTGCACTAATATTCAGTGCATATTATCCTTGAAATCAATTTGAAATTGTCTCGATTTTTTCAAATTAGCATTGTCCTGGGCAATAATATCTGTGAAATCACGAGCTCTGATGTGCTAGTTCTATTTTTCCACAAGTGTATTCAAATACACAACTATAATAAGAAATTCGTCTGTGTCCCTCCTCAAAGCATCTTGCATCCCACCAGCGTTGAGGTGTGGCAAAACACAGCAGTGGCTCACTTAGTCTCCACCAGCAAACCTCTTAGGCCAAACAAAGCTGTTTCCTACCATTTTAGAAAAACCGAGACTCGGGGAAGCAAGCGTTCAAGGTGACGCAGCCAGAAAGCACCATGCGGGGCTTCAGACTTGGGTGTGCCTGATTCCAAGTCCCAAGTCTTTGCCGCTCTTGCAAGCATCCAGCTTGTCTACAGCAGTTGGGGGTGAATGAAAGTCAAGAGATTGTAAATAATGCCAATGACCTTTATCACCTATTCTACTTAATCCTGTCCTAAGAACTTGACAGCAAGATTTTCCACGATAATCTGAAATGAGAGTAATTCATCTATGCATAAACAAAGCTGACAGCCAGCATACTGAAATGGACAGAAGGAGAGCACTGTATGAGTCCAGACCAGTTAGCTCCCTGGGCAGGTGCCCCTCTCCCACGCCAGCAAGGTCAAGGTTTATTCCCACTCCAGGCAACGCTGGGTTCAAGCTGTCCCAGTTCAGAGGCTGCACCACCGTCCCTGCCAGCGCTCCTGCAAATGCACAGCTTAGTCACAAGGGACTCTGGCTGTGCATGTGCATGACTCAGCACACATCCCTCAGCCCTCCAAGGAAAACAATGACAAGAGCACATGGGATCAGCAGTGTCATCCGTGAACACAGAAACAGCCGGCCCTTCATGCATAAACCCACCAAAGAAAAGGGCTTCCAACCTAGCCTGGAAAATTCAAGAACTGGAAGGGCTGGTGCTCAAAGTCGTCTGGTCTGACCCCTCACAAGACAGCAAGGAAAAACCAGAGCCAAGAAAGAGGCAACAAGGGACTTGCCCACGGGCACTCAGCTGTGTCAGTCCAGGGCTGAAAGGAAGTGCCCCTACAGCTTCCCGCAGAGTCAGCAGCCCCAGGCACAGTACTTCTCTCTGCCCACGTGGCACTGAGGAAATTGCCAATTACAGAGCTATGCCCTAAATTCAGGAATCAATAAAGTGTAAGTGGAGAGCCCAGTTACCCATATGAATTCAACAACAACAAAGAAAAATGAAGAGGAAAACTACCCAGCTCATTATCTCTCTGAAGTGTTTTCCAGTAACAACTCAATATGCATCAGAAATAATCTCCTACGAGAAGCAGCAACTGGGGGGAAAATGCACTGAACTGTGCTTGGAGAAAGAAGGGGCTAGCCATGCATTCCAGCACGATGAGAATCCCCCCGTGTGTCACGCAATACGCCAACTGCAGGAGGATCCCTCAAGCAGGCGTGTGCTAACACGTCATTTGACTCCAACACGAGATGACTTTGAGTTCCCAATGATGTGCGCAAAAGGGACAGATTCTCCCCGCCAGCACAGTGGGCTCTCTGGACCTTCTGACCAAGCCAGGAAGGGAAGAGGTTGGCAGCAGATGAGGGACTGATCAGCGAATGAAAACACAGCGATGCCAGATGCAAAGGACACTCCTTGGGTGGGAAGGAGGTAGGGTTGGTTTATTTTTTCCCAGACTTTTTCACTCATTTAAGCCTGGAGAATACCTCCCTCCAAATTTTATCCAAGAACCAGCCAATGGCCAAACCCCACTCAAAAGAGAAAACATGAACACTAAAATATTCCATGTACTGAATATTTTTAAAGCAAAGTTAGGATTTTCTAGGTTTGTTTCCACGGGGGAAGAGGGTGGTAATTAAATGATTTACAGCAGAATTTTACAACCTCTTCATTTTACAGATAAAGCAAGCAAGACATAAAGAAGCAAATGATTTTTTCAAAGTAACCCTGATAGTCAATAGCAGAAGCAAAACCAGAATACAAGTGAAAAAATCCAGATTTGCCAAAACCTTCCTATTGGCTCTATGAGAGCCTAACTTCTGAGTCCGGGCTATCCTGATGATACTGACAGGGTCCCCAAAAGCTATCATGCCTCTCTGAGTATGTTCTCTTGGCAACCTGAAATCACTCTCTTCCTTAGCTCTTCTACCATCTGTAATTAATTATTCTATAACTTTTATTGAAGACTTTCTCCCCTGCAATAGTAGAAGCTCTACTATTATGCTCGGAACATAACAAATATTTGAAAATATTTGTAGAGTGAATGCATGTGTATTTCTGACATACGAACACTCGTGCATTCAACAAACCAGGGCTGACCATCCAGGGCATGACAGTGCTTTCACCCCTCAGTGTTGCTAACATGCCCAGTGTTGAGACACCCCAAAAAGGTCATACCACACATGCAGGGGATTCAACAAGGTCAGACACAACCAGAGCCCCAAGGAGCAGAGTCTACTGGGCAGACTAGCCAACACACAGAAGCGGCTGCATGACACAGGAGAAAGGGCACCCGTGAAGCTGGAGCTCCGGGTCTAGTTTCCCTTCCCTAGTCAATGATTACATGACTTAGGACAAATCATTTAACTTCTCTGGAACTTGTCTGCTTCATTTGCAAACACAAGCCAAACAAGAGGAAGGCAGGCATCCCGGGAGGAGGAACAGTAAATGTTGGAAGTAAAAACCCTAAGGATCCTAATCTCCTTGAGTACAGGGACCAGTCTTTCTTCCCGCATCCCACCACTCTTCCCCAAATTTGTGTGCCAGGCTCTGCCCCTCCCCCACCTCCATCACTGCCAAGCAAGAGTCACCAAACTCTGACAGCATTATTCTTCCAGCCACTGACCTCCAAATATCCCTCTGATAAAATCAAATCCTAACAAAGGAGGATGAACTCCCCCTGCTTAGGCTTTGTGGGAGAGAACTGCCTGTTGATCATTGGTAACTCAGGGCAGAAATATCAGAAGGATGAACTGTGGGGAGGCTATAAATGTGTGACTGTTCCTTACCACCTCATGGCCACCTCTACTGTCTCTATAGAGCCAAAGCTCTAAAAGGTACTCATTTGTCTTAGCTCCATGCCTGAATGTTCTACTCCTGATTACAGAGGGAGAACCCTTCCCTCTCTTGCTCCATCTATGCCAAAGCTGGCCCACTATGCTGCTTGGTGCTGGCCTCTGGGCCAGCAGCCCCTGCCAAGGGCACACTTGAGCCAGGCAGCCAGGTAACTCCAGGCCAGGCTTCCCCCTCAGGGAGTTACCAGGCTCCTCCCCAGCTTCTCCCTAGCCCGGCAAACATCCAGCCCTATGCTCACCCCAGAAACCTAAAGATAAAATCATTAGGAAAACTTCTAGCTCAGAGATGATTATTGCTATGTTATTTATAATAGCCAAACAGCAGAAACAGCCTAAATATCCTACACTAGAGAAATTATGGTGCAGCCATACCAAGTAGAATGTAGTCATAAAAAGGGTTTACATAGGAGATGTTTGTTATAGTAACTGGGAGGCAGAAGGCAGCATACAAAATTGGCAGGGGGTACAGTCAGAGCTAAAGAAGTTGAAATAATTTAAAAAATTGGTACAAGCAGGCTTAAAGAAAATGCATCAAAAGATAACCAACTGGTGTCCCTAGGAAGAAACTAGATACGAGGTCCTTTCTCTATCCACGTTTATGTGTATTTATTATAGTGAAGCATAAACATTACCACTGAAAAGCATCTCATTTTTCCTGAAGGAACCTAATATACTCAGGAAGATCAGGGATTTGGGCATCAAAAGTTCTGGGTTCAAGGTCCAGGTCTATCTATACAATAGGCACAAAAATACAGGTAGGTGGAAGGAATAAGATCTAGTGTTCAGTAGCACAACAGAATGACTACAGTTAATAATAATTTACTCTACATTTCAAAATAGCTAAAAGAAAATATTTGAGATGTTCCCAAAACAAAGAAGTGACAAACGTTTGATCAATGTTCTTTCTGTTTCCAGCCTACAATCTATACCTACAACCCACAGCCTACAACCCATACTTACCATTTACAGCTATAACCTACAGCATATAACTTCAAACTAAAACCTACACCCTGTACCTCCAACTTATACCCTGCAACCTACAACTGCAATCTATATCATATACCTACAACCTATAACCCATAATCTACAACCTATATCTACAACCACACCTACAAACTACAGGGATGCTATAAGGGTCGTGGAGATTCACCAAGTGCCAATCTTTACATGAATATGTTATATGAAGGTGGCGCATGAATTATAATTTCTTAAATTCTACACACATGCACACACTCCAGTAGCAACCACACATCAGTTACTAAGCACATCTTAATTCCAGAAGGACGCTCTAACATCCCAAAATACTCCAACCAGGGCTCAAAAGTCAAAAGGTCCCACCATTGACTCCTGTTCATCTACCCCATATATCTCAGGACTCATCAGATTTGGTCCAAGAAGTTTATTCCCCTCCTTCCGAAAAATACGGATGGAAGTAGCTTTAATTCAGTTTTTTAAAAGACAGCTATTATCAAAAAGTCTGAAAATAACAAATGCTGGCAAGGAAGTGGAGAACAGGGAACATTCATACACTGTTGGTGGGAATGTAAATTGGTACAGCCACTATGGAAAACAGTATGAAGGTTCCTCAAAAAACTAAAAATAGAATTACCATATGATCCAGCAATTCCACTGCTGGGTATATACCCAAAAGAAAAGCAATCACACGGAAGAGATCTCTTCACTCCTGTATTTATTGCAGCACTCTTCACAATAGCCAAGATACGGAATCAACCTGAGTGTCCATCAATGAACAAATGGATAAAGAAAATGTGGTACATATACACAATGGAATGTTATTCAGTCATACAAAAGAATGGAATTCTGTCCTTTGCAGTAACATGGATGGAACAGGAGGACATTATGTTAAGTGAAATAAGCCAGGCACAGAAAGACAAATATGACATGTCCTTACTCATGTGGAAGCTAAAAAACTATCTCATGGAGCAAGAGAGTGGAATGGTAGTTACCAGAAGCTGGGAAGGGTAGTGGGGAGGGGATATTAAGAGGGATTGGTTGATAGGTGCAAACATACAGGTAGATAGAAGGAATATGATCTAGTGTTCAGTAGCACAACATGGCGACTGTAGTTAACAAGAATTTATTCTACATTTCAAAATAGCTAGAAGAGAATATGTGAGATGCTCCCAATACAAAGAAATGATAAATGTTTGAGGTGATGGTATCCCAGGTGCCCAGATTTGATCATTACACATTATGTGCTCACAGCAAACTATCACAGGGGCCTCATAAATACATAAAACTATTATGTATCCATAAAAATTGTTAAGACAAAGAAAGGAAAATGCACTAGCATGTGTATTTTGTGGAATGATTTGGTTTGGCAACTACTCTTTGTCTAGAGATGGAGTTTAGAATTGTCCCTCAGGTTTGAGGCCACAGTTCCTGGCATCTCGGAGCAGGAGGACACCAGCATCCTTCTTGTTAGAATCAGAGAGCATGGGCTTTCCCAGAGCTTACTTCCTGCTGTGGTCTTTCTTCCCAGTGTTGGGAGAATTCCCTCACTTCACTGATCTTCAATATCCTCATTAATGACAGTAATGCCAATATTTTTATCATTTAGAATGTGCTAGATACAAAGCTAAGGGCTTCATACCTACAAACTCATCTACTCTGTGCAACAGCCTTACTATGAAAATAACATTAGATACTTTGACTGCCTACCCCAGGTAGAGATGAGGAAGTAGAGGCACAAAGAGGTGAGTAACTTACTCAGGTTCCCACAGCTTGTGGGCAGGATGTTGGGGTTGGAACTGGGTACTCTGTCTCCCGCACTCTGATATGTCTGTCAGCTGGAAGCAAAAAGGCCCACTTCAGAAGTCATTGTCTAAATTTTAAAAGCCAATGATCTAAACACCATAGTGCGCCCTCAATTGGTGTCATCACTGGTCTCCTCCCCAGAGCTGCCAACATCCACACCTTTCTCTCAACAGCCGTTTGAACACAGGGAGAACACATGATTCACCACAGCCAATGACTGGGAAAAACCAAACACCAAGCTCACTGCATGGAGTGTGATGTCCTGTGTCCCATTCATTTCCCAGTGATTTGCAGGACCTTGTATGGTGCCTGGGAAAAACGTGTTTTGACTTTAGTTCATTTCCTTTGTAGGTTCAGCCTCTTATTATTTTATGTTCATATTTATTTTCCAGAGATAGCCCTAAACACGGGACATCACCAGTTCCAGTGAAATCTCCAGGGGGAGTACACAGAGCCCCAGGACAGACAGGAACTGTGTCACCTAACCCAACACTCCCAAGACCTCTGAATGCTCCTAGAACCAAACTCCTCTTCTGCTCCATTGCTTCCCCTCCACCCCCCTGCTCCTTTAATTTCAGTGACAGGAAATGCCTTCCGTTTGGTCCATCCTATGTCATGCATCACTGTGCCAACTCAGGGGTCACATTCTTCAGCCACAAGAACACCACCCCAGCAGAACCACGTTGAGCCTACAGTGCCCACACCTTGCTCCAAAAGTCGCATCCTTGCCCCCACCCAGGGCCTGCCTTCCCCAAACCATGGACAAATGCCAGAACCAGGCCTGAGAAGGGCTCTTTCAGAGTCCAAGACACGTGAGCTTCCTTGGAAAGCATCTTCCCTATGGAAATTCCCCCCATGACTGCAGAAAAATTAAAATCACTCAGAATTCTCTATTTCTTCTTAGAGTTTCAGAATTGACTTGAGGACACCTAAAATCTCAATCTCACCAACTCTCCATCTCCTCCTCTGCCTCTAAAGGAAGAAAAAAAAAATTTAAAGAATGGACCTAGCATTGAGAAACAGAGAACAATCTATTATTGTGACTATAACAACTCCTAAGGAGCCATCAGAGTCTCGGTGGCACCGCTGGCCCCATCGTCACCCAAATCATCACAGTGGGCCATTCGGACTGCAACACGCTGCCTGCTCCTCCCAGCGCACATTCTTCCTGGCTCTCCCTCGCTGATTTTTTGGCAGGGCTCAGCAGGAATGGAATGGGCTTCCACGCCCGTTATGATGATGGATGGGCAGACTGCTGGTGGAGTGGGGCCTTTGGGGAGGCACTGTATACACACGCACATACACACACACTCATACACACTCACATACTCTCACATTCGTATACTCTACACGTACTCTCACACACACTCTCATATTCACATACTCTACACACACACTCACACACGTCCACATACTCTCACATTCACATACTCTACACACACTCACACACACCCACATACTCTACATTCACATACACACTCTACACATACTCTAAACACACACACATACACTAGACACACTCATACTCACACATACTCTCATATTCACATACTCTACACACTCACACTCACACACACATATACTGTCACACTCACATACTCTACACTCACACTGCATACAAGTGCTATACCCTACACCCTACACATACCCATACACACTCACACTCAAACTCTTGGCCAGCAGCACCCAGGTGAATCCACTGTGGTCTCATGGGCCAGGATTCTCCCCAAGATCCTTGGTCACTGAAGCAGCCCCAAACCCGCTTTGTCTGGGTCTCTTCCAATTCTAGAGCCTTCATTGCCATCATTACCCCCAGCTGGACTTCTGAGTCAACCAGATCTGAGTTAGAATCCCAGCTCCACAGCTTACTAGCTGTGTGGCCTTGGCAAGGTCACCTCTCTGAACCTCAATTTCTTCAGGTGTGTCTTGGAGAATGCCAGTACTAAACTCCCAGGCTAATATGGAGTCCTCAACAGCCCAGCTAGATGATGAGTCCCATCTATGATCCATCAATGGCACCCCCCCCACCTTAGTCCCTCTGCCACAGACTCCATGGATCTCCTTAAAACCTAAGGATATGGAGTTAAAATCTGACCCAACAGAGGGCCTCTATGAACCTGTTCTCATGCCACAAAAGGCATCTAATCCCATTGCTCCCTGCCTGTGAAGGGCTGGTTGTCAAGACTGATTCAGGGGACAGTGTGTGTGGAGTGGTTAGCACAGGGCTCAGCATGAAGGCTCTGCATAGTAACAGCTGCCTCTGAGGCTAGGAGGCTCCATACATAGATCCCCCCTCCTGCTGAGCAGTAACCTGTCTCCTTCATGCCACCACCCACGGTCCTACATCTACCCAAGAGGCTGAACACACTCCAATACAGGCTGGTTGGTCCGGGAGGACCCTAGGGAAGAAGGTGGAGACTCTGAGATTTACACCATTCATAAACCAGCTCCCCCACCCTAGGTAAGAGCATATGTCTCTGAGGAACCCACTTTTCTCTTTTCTGTTCCCTCAAGAGCCTGCAAGGCCATTCTCTTATTTGCCATTCCCAACTTCCCCATAAGCTAGCATGACAGGTACTAACATTCTGCATTTTAAAGACAAGCAAGCACCTAAGTCAGGTTGCTTGTCCAAGATAATGCAGAGATGGAGATGGGATCAAAACCTATGTCTCATCTCCCAACAACGTATCCACTAAAATACCTGCAATTCTAGTTTTACAGGTAAGAAAATAGACATGGGTGTGATAAGTGAGTGGCCTGGGGATACCCAGATAATGGAGCATGGAGGTGAGGCAGAACTGAGCTTGGGGACCGAAATTCTATCCTCTCAAATGGCAGATTTGGGAGACATTCCCTCAAGAATGAACCCAGCTCTGGCAGGGCCCCTCATCCCCAGCTGTCCCCACCCAATTCCTGGCCCCTGTTATTTTGGAAGTCTATCAGATATGGGCAACCCAGACACTGAGGAGCCACGGGTGAATTCCCAGCCCTAATTTTCTGTTCTGTGCGCAGTCTGTGGGCCCTGGGCTTGGGTATTGCCCTCTCTCTGCAGAGTGTGTGCACCACCCACCAATGCAAATGCTGTTGGCCGCTGGGAGAAAGCAAAGCAAAACTTGCTGCCAGCCCAGCTCTGCTTCGTAATCTGCCCTTTGCATTGCTGGGGAGGCAGTGGGAATACAGTTGCAGCTACCTGATGGTACATCTAAAAAAATAACCAGCTAAAGGGGCCCACAGACTCCCACCTGTCCTCTCCTACCCACCACTCTGGGAGAGCAGCGAGGAGCTGCTGTTTCTTTTTTCTCCCACCCCAAGGAGATCAATATGTTATGCAAAAACAACTCCTTCCAGCAAAACTCCACTTTACACCTACCTCCATCTGGACCATCCCTCAGAGCATCCCCCCAATTCACCAATAATTCCTCCCAGAATCATCATGATTGATTTCACAGACCTGGGTTGCTGCCTGTCCTGCTATGTCCCAGCCAGGTGGAGCAGAGCAGTCACATCCACACTCAGTCCCCAAAAGCTTTGGGTCCAGGGTCACAGCCAAAGAGACACATGCCTAGAACTGGCTTGCAGAGCAATAAGGCAAAGCTGGGGTGTTTTAAAAGGGAAGTCCAGGTTGGTATCCATATAAAGGCTAACAGTGATTGAGCACCTACTGTGGGCTAAGCACTCTGCAGAACTTACCTCATTGAATAATCAGTATAACATTTTACAAATGAGCAAACTCCTTTGGGAAAAACTGGCACTGTTCAGACTATAATTTGTTCATATAACTTTCACAATGTTCATCTTCTTGATACCATACTTATGGATAAAAATAATACTTAGTGGCTCTTTGGGTAAAAATGGTAATATTAATTGGAGTGTTGGCAGTAGTAAGACTAGCACTAGCAATTGGAATTTATTATGCATTTTAATGACTGTCAGGCTTTGTGCTGAATATTTTGAATACATTATTTGAGTAAAAATACTGTTATCACTTTCAATGTTCCCAGAATTATGAAAATGTATCTCAAAAATTTAAGAGTAATCACTAGGAGAAGGCTGGGCATGGTGGCTCATGCCTGTAATCCCAGCACTTCGGGAGGCCGAGTTGGGCTGATCCCCTGAGGTCAGGAGTTGGAGACCAGCCTGGTCAACAGGGCGAAACCCCAACTCTACTAAAAATACACAAAAAAATAGCTGAGTGTGGTGGTGCATGCCTGTAATCCCAACTACTCAGGAGGCTGAGGCAGGAGAATCGCTTGAACTCAGGAGGCGGAGATCGCAGTGAGCCAAGATCGCACCACTGCACTCCAGCTTGGGCAATAGAGCAAGACTTTCTCTCAAAAAAAAAAGAGTAATCACTAGGAGAACAGAATATGATCTACAGCTTATGAACCAACAAAATTTAAAAAAAGAAGAAATATGGAACAATTCCTTTAATATAAGACAGGAAAGGGGGAAAGAGGAGCAAAGAAACCCAAAATAAAACAGCAGAAAAAACTCACATATTGTATCAGTGAGTATATTAAGTATAAATGAATTAAACGTACCTATTAAAAGACAGAGATTATCAAACCAGATGAAAACATTAAACAAAATTCAATTATTTGATGATTGTAAGAAACATATAGAAAAGCCTTATTAAAAGATTGACAATAAAAAGACAAAAAATAATACGTCAGAAAAACTCTACCCACAAGAAAACTAGTGTAACATGTAATTAATATGATATGAAACTAATTTTGTTCCTCAAAACAATGCAAGGTAGAATTAAAATCCCTATTTTGCATGAGACTGTGAAATAGAGAAGTTAGGTACTTGCTCAAGCTCACACAAGCAGCAGGGGCA
This sequence comes from Gorilla gorilla gorilla, assembly GCF_029281585.2. Taxonomy (NCBI): domain Eukaryota; kingdom Metazoa; phylum Chordata; class Mammalia; order Primates; family Hominidae; genus Gorilla; species Gorilla gorilla. The sequence goes on along the minus strand of NC_073232.2, from coordinate 38,204,192 downwards.
GAAAAAGGACCCACACTTGGATTTCTATTACTCCAAAGCCCATTCTTGAAACTACGTGACTCTATTGTTCTAAGTAACATTATCTTAGAAACTATTCAGTGTGTAGAAAGTACATGTTCCAAAAACAAGGCTTGAGATAGGAGTAAGGAAAATGGAGAATGGATCATGAGTCACTAAAAAAATAAGAAAGAACAATCTACTGGTTCTCAGTCTTGGAAGCACGCTAGATAGAACACCTAGGGAACTCAAAGAAAAGGCCAGTGATTTGGCCCTACCCTAGACCAATTAACTCCAAATGCCTAGGGGTGAGGCCCAGGCATCAATATTTTAAAAGCTTCCAAAGTGATTTTAATGTGCAGCCAGAGTTGAGAACAACTTATCCATTCATTAACTCAAGGGCAAGTTTGCTAAAACATGGAGGGTATCTTTAGGTCATTGTGACAAAGAGAAATGAGAAGATCCTCCAACCTTATCCCTTTGCAATGGTTTGAATATTTGTGTCCCTCCCCAAAAATTTATATGTAGCAATTTTAACCCTTATAAGTGGGATTACTGCTCTATGAAAGAGGTCCCAGAGAGCTGCCTGGTCCCTTCCATCATGTGAGGACACAGAAGGCTCCATGTATGAACCAGGAAGTGGGCTCTTACCAAAAACCACAAGCACCTTGATCTTGGACTTCTCATCCTCCAGAATTGTGAGAAATAAATTTCTACTGTTTGCAAATCACCCAGTGCAAGGCATTTTTATTATATCAACCCAAATGGACCAAGACAAAAGGAAGAATTGGCACAAAGAGAGATGTAAGCCCTTCTTCTGCATAGTGAGAGGATGCCATGCCTGAGAATATGACAGAATCCCTGTGCTAACACCCCCTCCCTGCTTCTTAAAGAGAACACAATGAACCACAGAATCTCAGCACTGGAAAGAATCTTAGGGGAAACTTAAAATGGATCCCAGACTTCGCTGATTGTTAGAATGCCTTGGAAGTTTTATAAAAATATAAATTTCTGTGGCCCTCCCCTAAGGGAATCTAATTCTATAGCTCTGTGTTGAGCCTAGGAAATTGTATTTTTTTAAAAGATATGCAGGGAGGCTTTTGGAGAAAGATGGCAGAGTGTCCCAATACATAATCAGACAAAGCAAAACAAAAAAACAAAAACCAATAAGTGAAGGAGGAAAGTGAGCAGCAATCAAACAAGGAACTGGCACACACTCATACTATCAACATCTAAAAGACCTGGGGTGAGGGTGGAGGCAGGAACAGGATTTGGCAGAAGTTGTCAGGTTCCTAACCCCACCCCATGCTTCAGAAGTATTATTGCTGAGGCCAAAATCTTTAGACTTCTCACTAATTACTATATATTTGCAGAGAAGCAGACTGTGAGTGTGACATCATTTCTTCCTCTTTTCTGACTTAATATGGAGAGAGTTGGGGAAACAGATTGAGAACTATTAGAAAAAGAGCTATAAAACAGCAGCATGAACAATCAAGACTCTCTGTCTTTCTCTCTCTCTCATTCTTTCTCTCTTTCTCTCATAGAAACATAGGTTCCAGGGCTCAATGCTTAATTGAGGAGATCATCTAAATGGCAAGGACATCCCCTCCTATATCCCCTCATTAGTGGAATGAACCCTGGAACAGCACATTTAACAAAGTCATGCAAGAGTTAAATGTGGTCTTACCCAAAGGAGCACACAGCTCTGAGTCTGACCACCCTCATCTCCCATGTTCCCCTATAATGCTCCCAGGCATCAGAAAGCATCTTAAACTGGAGCTGACACCATGGCAGAGGTTTCAGGTAAGTCACAAAAGGAGTCCTAAAGAATTTGCCCTCAATATCAGAGTGATTAGAAGAAGTGGACAGAGCTACCCAAGTTAAACATATGCAAGATAAAAAAAATATGGCACTTGTGAACACACACTACAGGAGGAAAATAAGGAACATAATAGCATATTGTGCTATTATGATGATGAAGAACCTCTCTAGAAGAAAACATAACCAAAGAAACAAAGAAAATTCCCTGCAAATGTTTAATGCTATAGAAGAAATTAACAAAAACATATATTCAATGAATTCAGAAAAGTTAGCAGGTCAAAGAAAACAAATCAAAGACCAAAATAATCCCATTTTAGATTGTCGAGTAAACTAGAACAGAAAGAATACAACTGGAAATTGAATTCCTATGTAGGGAACATGCTTGAGACTAAACAACTCAGGGACTTGTTAGATATTATCAGCCTTAACAATGTAAAAATAAGCTATAATTAAAATAAGAAAGGGGGTAGGAGGTAGGAAGAAGCAGGTGATTGCTAATTTTTTCATCATTTATAACATGGGCTCAAAAGTCTAAAATTGAAACTAGGTATTAACAGAAAGCAATGACTCCATCTTCTTAAAATTTTTCATAACCTTGATGAGCTCTTCTAAAAGATATCCATTTTAATGAAGACATATTTATCCAGAACTCAGAACTTCCTTTAGATGTACTTGTTTCCTCTTAGAAATTTAAGCCACGTACGTTAACACTCTTTGTTAAAATTGGGATGTAGAGTGTGATCCCATTATTCTAAAATTATTCCTGTCAATGTGTGATCTACGTATCTTTCCAGCTGTGTGTGTGTGTGTGTGTGTGTGTGTGTGTGTGTGTGTGTGTGTGTGTGTGTCTGTGTGATGATAGAGAGATTATGTGAGTTTCCTTAATGTTCATGATGGTTATGTCTAGGAAGTGAGATTTTTGAGTAATTTTTAAATTTGTTCTCTGAACTTTGATATTTTCAAAAACAATTGTTATAATTGTTTAAAGGAAAAAATTCCCAAGTGGTTGAGATGGTCACAGCTAAACTTGAAGAGCACGGCATCTAGCCCAGGAATCTGATTCCTGAATCTCCAAAAATCACTCCTGAGAAGAAGCCACACACCAAGCTGCTGTCAAAATCTCCAGTGATGATGAAGCACTCACTATCCTCATATGCCCCATCCCACTGCAGGGCAACTTCAATTTTACAGGACCACAGATTTTCTTTCTACTGCTACCCTATCTTCTAGTAATAATATCCACCTTTCACTGAATTTCCCTAACTGTGAGCTAAGCGTATTCTTTAAATCTTCAGAGCAACTCTATGAAGGTATGAGGTTTCACTATAGTTTTGCCCGTCTTCCTGTTGAAGAGACTGAAGACCAGAGAAGTAAATTTTCCAGAGGTCCCCCAGCTAGTAGTTTGCAGAGCTGGGCTTCAGCTTTCATTGTGGTTGAATACAAAGCCTGTGTTTTTAACCAAAACTCTTTGCTAGAAAGTATTGCATCATATTGACCCCAAATCCACTTTTCTATAACTTCTAACCAATGGCACCGACTCTGCTCCCTGGGGACACAGCAAAAAGTCTAATCCCCTTCCATAAGCATTGTCTTCCAACATAGGAAGACAAAAATCATGTGACCCTCATCTACCCCATCTTCTTCCTCCCCAAGTGATCCTTCTGCAGGTGCAAAATGTACCGAGAAGAAAGCATATTTTTTCTGACCCACGATGAAGTCACTGAATGATTAGTTTAAATGGAATCATGAAGTTACTAATATGTACTTAACTATATGCTATCATTTAAGTTCTGCTTTTAAGGAGTTCCTAATAGTTGGGTTCCTCTGGAAAATCTCCTAAGAGGGTTTCATCCCACAGACAACTCCCAACTCCCCGGGTTAACTGGAGGGGTGCAGTGGTGTGGATAAAGTAATTTATGTCTGACACGGAAATGTATTATATGCATTTTTCAATTTATCCTCCTAATTATATTTTTTCATAGACTCATATTTAAATGAGTTTCCACTCCCCTAACACATGAAGACTGACAGTGAGTGGAGGGAAAATAGGATAAAAATGTTAAGTAGATTTTCCACCAAGTGTGAATCCTCCACACACGAATCACTGAGGGAATCGCTGGCACTCTGTGGGCTGGGTGGAGGGGTTCTCTTTGGTTTATAAACTCCCCAGAACCTGATTTTCACATGCAGACTTGAGAGTCTGTCCAGCCAGCAGAGTATATACTGTCCAGCATCTCCTGTGCCAGGAGCCACAAGGCAGTGGGGCATGGAGGTGTCCCCCGGGCCCTGCCCGGAACATATTCTCCCAGGACTTTGAGCTTCCTGGCAGGGTCATGTTCCAGGAGCCCCGATTTCAGGGAAATATTCTGCTCCCTTGGTTTCACACAGAGGGTAGCAAGCCTCCACCAAAATGCACACCTGTGTTGGCAGCAAGGCTGTGGACTGTGGCCTGGAAAACATGGCCTCACGCCTGGGAGAGCATGCCTCAGCGTAGGAACAGAGACCCAATATAGCTCAGCTTGGACTGAGTCAGGCACTGACCCCACTACCCTGTCCCTAAATCCCCCCTGCAGTGTCCTTGATGTCACCTCCTTGATGTCCTGAAATCCAAGCCCCCCAGCCCCCTGGTGCACAGGCACGGCTCTTCACTCCCTCCCTATGGCCATTCTCCAGTTACCATCTGAACTCACTTATTCCAGGCCCAGGCCTGGCTGTCCCTTGGAGGGAAGGAGAGACACCCAACACCACAGCCCAGAAGGAACCTCCACAGGGAGTCAGTCAAAAGCCAGACACTAAAATTACATTTTCTCACTCCCTTCTCATTTGGAGGAAAGTCTGTGTGGGGCTGGCTGTGATCACACACTTTCATCACACACTTTCTGCATAAGTGAGAGAACTGTCTCAACTGCCTCCTCCTCTTCCTCCTCATCCTCCTCCTATTCCCTCTCCCTCCTCCACTGAATTCCCAGCTCCCTGCCTCCCACTAGTTCACAGTGTGCTAGGGCCCCCCAGCCCCACCGAGAAGCCACAGGAAGCTCTGATCCACCCCACAGGGAAAAAGGGATCAGAACCACCACCCAGCACAGATATAGGGGCCTTGTGTAGGGGACCAGCCAGGGAGCCCCTCCATCTTAAAGAATCTAAGTCACGAGGACAAGCACAGGAGCAAAGCAGGCAGCCTGAGCTATCCATGTCCCAGGCCACTGCCGGCCTGTTCTGAAAAATTTCACACAAGGTTATCCCCAATATTCCCAGACATGTGTCCCTTCCCCGGTGCTGCGTGGCCCCCACACTGGCTGAGTATCTCCAGTGGGAGAGGAAAGGACAGACCGACTCTCAGGAATGCCTGCTCACTCCGTGGTAGCATGTCCCCTTCAGGCCTCCTTTCCCATCTTTGAAAGTGAATCCTGGGTGGTTCCCTGTCAGGGGAGCACACAGACAACCTAGCCCCAAAGATGGCGGGGCAGACCTGGGTATTAGCAACTGGAGTTCTGTTTTCCCTTCTAGGCTACCTACTATGTGTCGGGCTCTGTGCTCGGTGCTTTGTAAACCCACTCTCATTCCATCACCCAGCAACAGTGAGGCCCAAAGCTCAGAGAAGTCAAAGACCTTGCCTGAGGATCTTACCTACAATTAATGGCACATGGTCAAGACACAAATCTCATTCCAGAAACCAAGACCTTGCCTGAGGATCTTACCTACAATTAATGGCACATGGTCAAGACACAAATCTCATTCCAGAAACCAAGACCTTTCTACCACACAAAATGTTTCCCTAAAGAGAGCCCATAACTCCACACAGGAACCCAGCCCAGCCTGGATAATCCATCAGAACAGAGAAAGAAAACTCCTCTGTCAAAATGAAAGATGCTAATAGCAAGGGTGTTTACTAGGAGTGTTCAAATTTCCATTAAAACCTCCCTGTGCAAAGATGAGCTACGAAAATTTCCTTCTTGGAAGCTTGTACCTCCTGGAATCCAGACATCTACTTTCAAGCTGCTGAAGGCTCCCACTGCCTCCCCACAGGGATGCAATCCTGACCATGGATTATTAAGGAGTCCACGGGCTTGGCTCAATGAGCAGAACGGCCCCGTTATATTTCACCCTACCCACTAAGACTTAAATATCACACCCTAGTTCAGACAGCCCTCGCCTTTCATTTTTCTTGGCTTTAGGAAGACAGGGAGGGAGGGCATACAGAGCCAAGAACCCAAGTGTCTGAGCTTTTACAGTAACCCAAACTCACCCAAGACAGGCTGCCCAACCGGGCCCACCTCTGTGTGGCTTCTCCAGATCAACAGAAATTTGGGGTGAAAGCCTGCCTTTCTCCGTGCAGTAAGGCATCTGCATGAAAGGCACATGTTTCCAGGACCTTCCAAGCTCTTTCTTGAGTAAATATTCTCTTAAAAAGGTTTTGAAGCAGAGGCTAAGGAGAGGAGTCAACATGGAATTTTATTTCTCTTGGATTATCTGACTCAAGCAGCACCCAAGACTAGCAAGACCAAAGATGGGCTGACCCAAAGATAACCATTTACAACAGGAGTCAGCAAACCAACAGCCTAAGGGCCTAATCCAGCCCGATGCCTATTTTTATAAATAAAGTTTTATTGGCACACAGCCATGCTCATCTGTTCTGGGGTGTCTGTGGCTGATTTCATGCTACAAAGGCATAGTTGAGTGGCTGCAATAGCATGGCCCAGAAAAGCCTAAAATCTCTATTATCTGGCCTTTTACAAATTAAAAAAAAAAAAAAATTGCCAACCCTTGATTTAGAAAAACTTTCAGATGTAGTTAGGCCTATTTCTTGAGCCTTTTTAAGAGCAAATAATATCTCTGGAATATATTTGGTATAGTCTTACATGGCGGGAAAAGGACGAAAAAAATGGCCCCTGAGTTTCCTTCCAAATCCACAGGAAGCCAAAAAAGGAATGAGGTGCCTGGTACAAATGCCTCAGGTGACAGACATCCTATTTACAGAAAGGCAATTTGTGCACCACCTCAGGGAGGCCAAACCAACATGCCTGGTGCAATCATGCAGCCTTACCCTGCAACCACGCCCAACACTTGGAAGCCTAACGTGGACAACGCCTGGTGCAAGAGGGCATGTGGTCAGATGTTCCACCCCCACTTAGCTCAGGGGCAGACAGAAACCTTCTCCAAAGCTGTCCCTTGGCAGGATTTCATGTAGCAGATGCCACTAGTCTACAGTCTATACAGCCTCTGACTCCCAGCATGTACACATGTAGGTGTGCACAGAGGCCCAGAGAAGCAGGGTCGATGGAATCCATGAAGCTGACCTGGTGGCAGCTCAGGGTTTATTCCCTGCTTGCAACCTACCAGCAGGCACAACTCTTGATAGATCTAACAGCACACTGGGGATGGAGCACTGCATCAGGACTGAGGAGACTCAGGGTCTTGCCCCAGCTCTGTGGCTAACTCCTGATGCAACCTTAGAAGAGTCATGTCATGTCTCTGGGACTCACTTTCTTCTTCTGTCAAATGGATTAATACTACCCACTCCATCTAACTCACAGAGCTCAGTCATGCAACAAGTAATTATTGGGCATCTACTATGAGTCAGACATTATGCTAAGCACTTGGGATATAGTGGCAATCAAGATGGACAAATTCCCTGCCTTGTGGAGCTTACACTCTGGGGTTGGTATGGAAACTAATAAGGGATGCATAGATGAATACTTTGAAAAACCATGATGTGCTTCACTTGAGTCGTGGATGGTGATGCTATCTTCCCACTCTGGGCCATTCATGGACTAGACTCACACACTGAGCAGACCTGCTGGGAACACATCACTGATAAAAGTCATTCATTGGGAACTATTCTAAATGCCTTGTATGTATTAACCTCACCATCACAGAGAGTCCTCAACACTGAAGTAGGAACTCTAAATATGCGTACTCCACAAACAAGGAAGCTGAGGCCTGGAGCACTGGAGCTAAAAAGGAAATATGTGTCCTGTCCCTTATGATATCTCCCATACTGGCTGGAGATGTTGAATTTACTGTATTAAATTCTTCTCCATTATCTTGAGGAGTAAGGCCAGGACCCTTCAGATGGAGAGGAAGTCTCTCTCCCTAGATGGGGAAGGGAAGTTCTCCTTCCCTAGTTCAATCATCACAGAAAAGGAAAGCATCTAACAGGAAAGTAGCACCCAGAAGAGACGCCTTAAACTCCTTGGAAGAGGTGATCCTCCTATCTGCCTCTTTGGGCTGAATTCTCCTAGCAGGGGATTTTTAGAAGGGTGGATAACCAGTTGTGGGCTGCAGTGAGAAGAGCGAACCCAGCCCATGAAGAAGGCCAAAAAAATGAGGACTCTGCCAGGGTCTGTGAGCTAAGATGAGCTATGCCCTACAGGGCAGTTATCTAGCTCTGTCAGCCTCCATTCATTTCCTTTTTTCTGTCTCCACATTTTCAGTAAAGCCCTGTCTAAACATCCCACCAGACTCTTAATGCAGCATAGACAATTAGCGAAAGGTTAGAAAGTCATGCACCCAAGCTTGGCCCACCACAGTTAGAGGAAAATGGCACCACCTTAAAACTAGTATGTAGGTGTTCGTACTAAATACGTGAGAAATTCTCCCAAAGGAAGGTAAAGCTGGAGAGAGTCAGGGTCATCCAACTACTTTTTGCCCTCTCAGAGCATTTTCCTCCTTGCCAATGCTGGACAATGAAAGCACTAGTTTATTCAGGGAAATCACAGTTTCCTTTTTAGAAGAGCAGGATGCTAAGAAGGGAGCAAAAATGAGTTGAAAACAAATGGAGTAAGATTCAGCATTGTGCACGAACCCCCAGCCCAGCCACCCAAGAGATTCTCCCAAGCCAGGCAGTGATGCTCACATCTGGTCCTTCACCACCAGGACCAAGTCAGAGCAAAGGAGAAAAGAAGAGAAGGAAGAGACAGGAGCACACTGGATGGGAGAGTGAAGGGTTGGAGAAGAGAGGGATCCCAGCCTACTCTCAAGCCCAGTGGGATCATCTTCCCCTAGGAACTCCCATCTGATATTGGCTCTGGTTGGGGCTGCCTCTCTCCCAGCACCTGCTGGGTAGACTTCCCCATGTTTGGTCCTGGGAGGTGCTATAGCAGCTGGAGCTGTCCTCTTTCTGCCGCTGGAAGCAACTGGAAGTCCCAGGGGCCCTGGCGCTCCCTCTGGGATTTCACCCTATTCTTTCCTGTCTCGCTTTCTCTTTTATCTCCTGGATTAACATACTGTTGTGCCATCTACCCAGTTGTCAGCGTGCCTGTCTCAGCTTTGTGATCTCACGTAGATCCACAGAACCTAAGAGCTGGAACAGGCCCTGGAAACATTCTGGAGCAGGCGTCTCAGCAGACTCAGGCATGCCTCTCCCCAGGGAACCAGGCCGCGTCTGGGCAGAAGCAAGGCTTGGGGGAGTGCCAAGGATTGTGTGTACTCCCTCGAAGCACATCTTCAGAAGTGGAGCATTTTCAAGGTAAGATGTTGACATAATTGTTAGGTCCATGAAGGCAGATGCTAGAAGCAGTGTGAAAATAAGACTCTGAGGTTGTCCATGTGGGGGACTATTTTTATACATTTCCCCCCACAACCCAAGCAGTACATGGGCCCTACCCCTCAAGCTTCACCTCCCAGATGTAAGACTCCAACCAAGATTTTGGAGTCAGGGGCATACGAAGCCCACTCAGGGGACACACTCATAGAGTATTCAACTGATTCAGAGATGTGGGAAGAACGCTATTCCTATTTATTTTATTTTTTTGTAGAAACAGGGTCTTGCTATGTTGCCCAAGTTGCTCTCAAACTCCTAGGCTCAAGTGATCCTCCCACCTCATCTTCCCGAGTAGCTGGAACTACAGGAACACACCACCACACCCAGCTACCACTATTTTTATATTAAATAAAACATATATCATGGAGTGACAGGAAAAACCTATGCAAGTTTAAGTAAATATTGTACTTAAAGTGGGTGACTTTAAATTATGCTCTTATATGTACAGGGGAAGGACAGAGGAAGGGCTCATTTACCTTCATTCTTCTCTCTCCCTAGAGAATTCTGTGTATCCAATTTTAAAAATTCATCATATGTCACAGACAGAGGCACAGACCCCCTGAGCCATGGTGGGAAGATACTTCTGGACAAATGTATACCCAGCAAAAATCTCAAAAGCTCCAACTTTCTAATGGCTTCATTTTACAGATGAGAAAACTCAGACCTATAGAAAGAAGAGCAGAAACAGACTGGATCCCAAATCCATGTGCCCCACAGTTGATGCTCTTTCCACCTCCAATCTGAGGCACTGCTCTCCATGTGGCCAGGAACTGTTTCCAACTAAACTGGTCCTGCCTAGGGCCTGGGAAAACACACTGTTAACATGCAGCCTTAATTAAATATTTCTGATGAGCACAATGATGCTTCAAAATTCTAGCTAGGATTCGACTGATGCTGCAGCCTGGAGCCATCAAGGAAGAGCCTCTTTCCCCTAAGCATGGTGTGTGTGGAGCTTGCTGGGAGGACTGAGACCTTCCAATCCAACCTGGCCAGCACATCTACTCAAGCCATCAACCAGAGGACAGATGTAGAAGTCACCTTCTCCTTCCAGGGACCACTCTTGGAAGCAGATTTCCACAAAGGGGACCGTACAGTTCTAAGCTTACAGATAGTTAGAACAGACCAGCCCCACTGGAAGGCCAGAAGTGACGAGGATGAGGTCAAATGTCAGTGACAGAGAGGCTCAGACCTCTCTGAGCCATGGTGGGAAAAATCTCTCTGAGCCATGGTGGGAAAAATCTCCCTGAACCAATCTGCAATTTCCAGGCATTTCTGACCAGTAAGGAAAGGATTTGGTTGCAGAAGGCTGGGAAGCTAGATTGTAGACCAAGAGATGGAGAAAACTCTTCAAGGGGAGAGCCCAGCCACTACAAAGAGGCCCAGCATGAGGTGTGCTGGAGGTACCCTGAGGGCCGTGGCTGCCTGACTGACTTATCCTCTACTTTGGGGAATAGGCAACTCAGTGCCTGGGTTAAACCATTAGCTCTGGAGGATGCCTGTCTGGTTTGAATCTTAATTTCTCCATTTCCCAGCTGTGTGACCTCAATAAGATTATTTCATTCTCTGGGTCTGCTTCCTCATATGAAAACAGGAACAAGAAGTGCATAAACACATTTCAGGGATGTAGGGAAGACTAAAAGCGTTAATATAGGGCAAGCACTTAGCACAGTGCCCAGCATAGAGCAGTACTATCTAGGCTGTAGCTACCACACATACCCAGTGAGGCACTCAACTACCAGGTGGACAAGCAACTGATACATGTGTGTGCTGCTCTCTGCTCCCCTTTGGACATTTGGAATTTCAAGTACTGGGACTTAATACCACAGAGGGCAGAGTTTTGTTTTTCCTGCCTTTGACATGATGTTTATGATCTTCTCTTGTTGTGAACACCCCAGACCTAGGGACCAGCGGTGGCCTGGCTTCCTGATGCAGCCCATGAACACATTTAAGAATCCAAAAAGGTTAGCCAGGCGCAGTGGCTCACGCCTGTAATCTCAGCACTTTGGGAGGCTGAGGCAGGCCGATCACTTGAGGACAGGAGTTGAAGACCAGCCTGGCCAATATGGTGAAACCCTGTCTCCACTAAAAATACAAAAATTAGCCGGGCATGGTGGTGCACACCTGTAGTCCCAGCTACTCGGGAGGCCGGGGCATGAGAATCGCTTGAACCCAGGAGGTGGAGGTTGCAGTGAGCCGAGATTGCACCACTGTTACCCCAGAGCAAGACCCTGTCTCAAAAAAAACAAAAACAAAAAACAAAAAAAAAAAAAACGCGGGGTGGCGGGGTGGGGAGGTGGGGAGGTGGGGAGAAAGCTGCCTCTGCATTGCAACTTCCCAAACAGCACAGACATTAACATTTTAGTGATGAAATAACAAAGCTGATATTCTCAGTATCATTCCTTTATTGAGTGAAATCAGAAATATAACTTTTTCTTCTTTTTTTTCCCCCCGTGGGACTCCATAAAACTATTTTTGTTGTAAATGTTTTAAAAGGCAGCCTGTCAATATTTCAAATGTTCCTGAATTGGAGCTCATGGATAAATGACTCTTCCCCCCATTGGCCAAGTCTCCTCTCCTGCTGCAGCAAGGAAAGGGGCACTTGGGAGCTGAGAAGGCAGGAACCAGGCGCCGTTGACACTCCTCTAGTGAGACGAATGTTCCCTCCACTGGGCCAGCAGTGAGCACCAGCCCAAGAAGTGCCCTCGCCTCCCTCCTGCTGGGCAGTCACCAGGCAACACCGCAGGCAGTGCACCAAGCTGTTCCTCCATAATGCACACCCAGCCAGGGCCTGGGCACCTCTAGTTACTCAGCAGTGAGCCCACCTGCTATGCCTCAGGGGCATCCCACACCCAGAAAGCTGCTTCTACTTCAAGCCTACTCCCAGGGGATGCCCCATCAGGGACTAGAGGGTCCTGCTGAACCCACCCCAGGTTCAAGGTCAGCAGCAGGCTGTTTCACCAGGAAGGCCAGGAGCTATGCTCAAGGTAACCAAAAGGACAGAAGGCCCCTCCCAAGTGTCATCTTGCCCCTCCTCCCAGCTTCCTCATTGGCTAGTAAATGAGTAAACAGACATGGTTCTAAAACTTAGAAGAGCATCAGAACTCCCTGTGGATCTGGGTTCAATAACACAGATTTGATATTCCACTCCTGGATATTCCAGTTTTGTAGGTCTTGAGCAGGGATTGACTTTTTTTTTTTTTTTTAGGTTCCAACGGATGATACTGTGGCCACGATGGGCAGCTCAGATGTAGGCCACTGGCAACACAGAGTGGAAGGAGAAGCCCACAGGGTTCCTCACTGGGCGACACAAGCTCTTCAAAGCAAGCTGAGCAAATCCCTTGGTAACAAGCCAAGCCGGACTGCCCACAGCTATGGGCAGGTCTGCTGTGTCTTTGGCCTGCTGAAAGCCCAGGTTGCAGCACAGGGAACAGCAGAGACAGGATCAAAGGCTCCCTGAGGACAGTCTGTGGCAACAAAGTAGCAGCTCCTCTCTGATGAGGTAAGGAAGAGTCCAAAGAAATTACTTTTGGGCTGGGTGTGGTGGCTCACACCTATAATCCCAGCACTTTGGGAGAACAAGGCAGGCAGCTCACTTGAGGTCAGGAGTTTTAAGACCAGCCTGGCCAACATGGTAAAACCTCCTCTCTACTAAAATACAAAAATTAGCTGAGCGTGCTAGTGTGCACCTATAATCCCAGCTACTCAGGAGGCTAAGGCAGGAGAATCACTTGAACCTGGGATGCAGAGGTTGCGGTGAGCCGAGATCGCACCACTGCACTCCAGTCTGGGTGACAAGAGTAATACTCCATCTCAAAAAAAAAAAAGAAAAGAAAAGAAAAGAAAAGAAAAGAAAGAAAGAGAAAGAGAAAACACTTTTGAAATTTGGAAATGAGGAAGACTAAGGAAGGGTCCAAAAGAAACTTTGCCTCTGCCCAAGGAGCCCACACACTCTCCAAGGCCTTCCTGTTCCTGGAAACGGTGCCATCTCCAAAGACTCCTCCGCACATGGAAGAGCCTGATCTCTCGGGCATAGTCAACCATTACAGCCCATTTTCTCGAACTAGGCCCTCCTGGGGGTCTTAGGGAAAGGGGGCAACATTACACAAGGCAGGTGAAGGGGACAGCCAATCACAGAGGGGTGCAGGTTGGCATAGACCTCTTCCTAACTTTTCTCATAATATGAAAGTGACTTCTCTTCTCAGAAGAACCGTTCATAATGAAATTCGAGCTGCCTCAATCTTCCTTGATCATCTCTTCACTCTTACCACATACACATACACACACACACACACACACACACACACACACACATGCACACCACAGGAAAACGCATCAGATGAAGAACTTCCCCAGTCCAGTGCAGATTTAAGAAAGAGGACACTGACATAGGGAGGTGGGCTGGGGAGCTGGGGAGGGGGCAGACAAACAAGGGCATGTGACTGATACATTTCGGGGCGGGAGTCAGACGGCCCCCTCACAGGCCAGGGTGACATGTGACAAAGTCACAAGGCCCTGTGGTATTTCTTGAAACTTGATTTCAGCCCAAGTCAAACTCCATGGATCAAGGGTCATTTCTGGCTATTATAGGATGAGAGTATCCAGGACTGAAGACCTCATGGGGCAGAAAGAAAAAAAACAGAAAGGTAGCTCTTGGAGAAATAACCTAAAGATTAGAATCAAGGAAGAGCCAACCTCTCTTCTAACAGGGAAAAAAAAATTACTAAAATGACACTTCAGCATCATCTATTTTTTCAAGCTTGTCTTTCTGAACGGAACTTAAAAATACAGTTGTAAAACTGTTTTACTAGTTCAGCCGACTTAGAAAAACAAAAAGAGCTTCTCACAGCTTTAAACAGAGTCCTGTGCTGAAGTGTTCCAACACTCCAGCCCCACTCTGGGGTTAAGAATGACGGATGATGCAATGTAAAAACATCATTTTCCACTGGACACAGAGAACATGGTACAATACTTTGGAGGTTAAACAGATGAGAAGGGAAAAGTACAGAGACCCAAACTTAGCTCCTCCATGCCTCTAGCACACACATATGCCTCATGGAAGGCATCTGGAGAGGTTAGTGCTAGAGAGGCCAGAAATCTTGTTTGTATTTGGGGGCCTCTGGTTCTGTGCTGGAATTAACTAGGTAAACCCTGGATGAACTGTTACATCTTTGATCGTCACTACCTGAGAATTAACTTAGACAAACATTGACACTCTATAAAGCAGCAATTGCAAAATGTGGGTTTTCAAAAGCTCTCTGAGTTCTTTTCAAAGAGGATGGCATAAGAATCGACACAGCTGACATATGGTGTGGACAGAGAGAAATAGCTTGGGCTTGGATTTCCGGTCAGTTCCCCTTTCTGCCAGTTACCATCAGAGGAACTGTGGGCAAATTACCCAATGTCTCTGAGCCTGTGTCTTCACCTTTAAAAATGGTATTATAGTTCTCAAAGTAATTGGGAGGAATTAAAAGTCAATTCAGGGTCAGGCGCGGTGGCTCATGCTGTAATCCCAGCACTTTGGGAGGCCGAGGCAGGTGGATCATTTGAGTTTAGGAGTTCGATACCAGCCTGGCCAACATGGTGAAACCCCATCTCTGCTGAAAATACAAAAACTAGCCGGGCATAGTAGCATGTGCCTATAATCCTAGCTACTCGGGAGGCTGAGGCAGGAGAATTGCTTGAGCCTGGTAGGCAGAGGTTGTGGTAAGCCGAGATCACACCACTGCACTCCAGCCTGGACAACAGAGTGGGACGGTCTCAAAAAAAAAAAAAAAAAAAAAAAAGGGAATTCTATGCCCTGTAAAGTGCAGTCTATGGAAGTGATGATGATGAAGAACAGGATACAGTACAATAAGGACTCTTTATGCTTTCAAAACCATGATTATGCTGCATCTGGTGGAAGCCAGGACCCTGGAAATATGGCCCAGACACACCCAGAACTGAGGATCAAGATAAGCGTGGATCCCTGGGTCATGAGCATCCCAACCAAGTGCCTGATGCCCAACTCCAGGGAACCATCTTCCCTCCACACACAATAGTCATTCCATGGTGGTGCACACCTGTGAGTCAAAAACACCCTAAGAAAATGTAATCCTTGGGGCATTTCCTCAGCTCCAGCCTCCAGCCCATCAATCACAAGCACAATCAAACTGCAATGCCTCAAACCAATCTCCTAGGGCCCCTGCCAGGGCAGAGACTGAAAGTCACTGAGGCAATAGAGCATGTATTATATTGATGATCCTCTAGCTGCAAGACCTGACTGGTTTGAGACTAATATAGATAACTCCCTTGGATAATGCTGGCAATTAATTTTGGCAAAAGAGCAAAAGATAGATGTGACATCCATTGAACACAGAGCTGCACAGGAGTCAGATTTCTGGAAGGTAGGAAGAATGCAAGGAAATTAACTCCAGAGTGGTTTGCAGGGAATGGGGGCTCCAGGCTCATTATTTCAATCTTGAAAGCTGTCAATCACTGTCAAAAGGCAGTTTAATCTCACCCTGAAGCTTTCAAGAACACTATGAGTCCAGGCCTACAATTAGCAGTCCAATGTTGGGCTGATGAGTTATGGGCATTTTCCAGCTGGGAGGGCATAAGCTTCTCCTATCCAGGGCATGCCCTGGGCATAAAGGATGTGTGGACAAATACAAACACTCCGCCAGCCAGAGGTGACAGAAATAGGCCTATAATATTTGCCCAACTGGGTTTATGAGACAAGCATGTAGTTCAACACTGTTTATATAGTTCATGAGAGAATCTTGGGCAGTGACAGAGAATGTAACTCTCATCCTCCTTAGGGCTTCCAGAAATGAACAGAGGATATACATTTTTTTTAAAAAAGTGGATCCTCCACATTTTCTAAAGTTTTTAAGCTCTCTGGGGCAGGTTCAGAAATTCAGACTGCCCAGGAAGTGATTTTTTTTTTTTGCATGGAATTTCGTTCTTGTCACCCAGGCTAGAGTGGAGTGTAATGGCATGATCTCAGCTCAATGCAACCTCCGCCTCCTGGGTTCAAGCAATTCTGCCTCAGCCTCCCGAGTAGCCAGGATTACAGGTGCCCGCCACCATACCTGGCTAATTTTTGTATTTTTAGTAGAGACAGGGTTTCACCATGTTAGCCAGCCTAGTCTTGAACTCCTGACCTCAGGTGATCTGCCGGCCTCGGGCTCCCCTCTTTACACCATTCTCTAAGCAAATAAGCTAAAATCCCAGACTGGAATTATAGAAAGATTGCACCAGTCAAAAAAGGCATTTGGTATACATATTCTAAGAAATGCTACATAATAACAATATGAATTAATAATAAATTACCTTCTTTCACCTTGAACTGAAGGATTTGCAAATTTTCTCAAGTTCTCTTTCATTTGACCTTCACAACAAACCTGTAACATTTCTTACCCCCCATGAATGGTTAAGGAAAAGACTCAGAAAGTGGGTTCTTGCTTCTTCAGATCCCAGATGACTCCTGAAATATTCATAATTCTGATCTTAAAAAAAATATAACACAGATGGTAGGACATGCCTTGTGAATCAGGTAATACCCTGGCAGCATCTCCCTTAGAGCGTAGAATTCCACAGGCAGGGATGTGCCAAACACCCCTGCATGCCAAGCTGGGTGTAGCAACTCCATCAGATCCATTGGATCACAATGATCCTGGTACAGGGAGAGGGGACAATGGAACAACCAAGGCCCTGGAAGACAGCAACTGAAAATTTTGACCTGTGGTTCACCAGCTTGAATCCAGCACTGGGATGTCGGGGGTGGGGTGTTCCAGGGAAAAAGACCACAGCTTCTGGATGGTTCCAAGAAGATAGGTTCCCTCATTAAAACTGGTATCAACCAACCCTCTTGTACACAGACCTCTGTGATGGGTGTCAAGGGGAAAGAAACAGATGGGCCCAGGATAGATAACATGGATGCCCAGTCCCTGCCCCCAAGAAGGCTGCCCCTGCCAGTTGAGAACACTGCTGCATCTCATCTGAAGAGAAGCCTACACAGCAGTCCTGGAATTCCAAATCAGGTGGAAGAAGGCAGATGGCGCAAAATAAACTCAAGAAACAGACAATGGGAAGTAAGCATCAAGCCAGGTACCTTGACACAGAACCTCTGGCATGGTCCCCAACAGCTGACCTGTTGGCTTCCCCAAACAATGCCTCTTTCTAATGAGTCTTTCTTTAAAGTGGTCACCGACTATACACCTTAGTGTAGAGCTGCTGGTACAACTTCCTGTAACATAGCAGTTGCAGTGAAGCTCCAGGGCTATGCTGGGAGTATGAGTGACTGTCTCAACCCCAGAAGGCAAGTCACTCTCCGTGTCCTGGTCAGCCCAGCCCCTGTCACTGGGCAACATGTGGTTGCATTCAGACATCTCCCACCTGTCCATAAAAGGTGAGGTCTAATGGTGGCCTCTTTGGGACAACCTTAGGGCAATGGGGCATACGCCCAGGACTGAGGCTGAGAAGCACACACTGGTGCATCCCTACCAGGTGAAAATATTGAAATCCTTTTTACATGGTGGTAAGTAGCGGCTTCCCTGAATTCCTGCATGCCTACTACCACCACCCAGCCTCTACAATGGGACTCCATGCCTCCCCATGATCCAGCGACTGAAGGGTTGGACCTGGCACAGTTGACACTGCTCTAGGACTCTGTCGGTGCCCAGGCAGCTGTGTAATTGTGAAATGCTTTGAATATCCTCCCCACATGGGCCCAGTCAATGGTGCTGCACCTTAACCCAAACACCTCACTAGTAGAAAGGCTAAGGAACTCACCTTCCTAAGAACCTGTTGAGGCCACACCACCAGCTGTCCTCCACTGGGCAAGAAGGTGTCACCCCCAGCTCTCCTCTCTAGCTAGGGATCCTCCATTCCTGCTGAGAGGGACAATCCTGGAAAAAGAACTATAGCCCTTCAGGTATTGTATCCATACCTCTGAGTCTATGTGTGTTTTTGAGAGGAAAAAAAAACGCTTCTGGTTTCACCTTTAGAACTAAAAATCTGGTTGATCTAATATGCTAGACATTTCAGCAATCTCTGGCCCAACACAGAGTAGGGTGCCGCTGTTCTCTATATTCCTGGCCCAGCTGAATCACAGCATCATAGCATTTAAGCGCCCTCAACTATATTCAGCCCGATATGTTTAAAACTGCAGGTTATGGCCAGGCATGGTGGCTCACACCTGTAATCCCAGCACTTTGGGAGGCTGAAGCAGGTGGATCACGAGGTCAGGAGTTCAAGATCAGCCTGACCAACATGGTGAAACCCTGTCTCTACTAAAAATACAAAAAAAAAAAAAAATCAGCCAGGCATGGTGGCGGGTGCCTGTAATCTCAGCTACTCAGGAGGCTGAGGCAGTAGAATTACTTGAACCCTGGAGGCGGAGGCTGCAGTGAGCCAAGATCGCACTACTGCACTCCAGCCTGGGTGACAGTGCGAGACTCTGTCAACAAAAACAAAACAAAATAAAACAAAAACCCTGCAGGTTATGACCCATCAGCAGGTCACGGAATCAACTGAATCATTCACAATCAGCATTTTTCAACTGAAACAACAGCACAGAAAACAGAGTACTGCATATTAAAAGGGTTGCTGCATGGAACTTTTGTTTAATTACATACATGAACATACGTATTGGGTTGAGAAAGAAAAGGTATTTCTTATTCTGGGTTTCAGGGGAAAAAGCTTTTGAAAGCCCCTGATCTAGCTAACTCCACCCTATCATTGATGAGGAAACTGAGGCTCAGAGAACAGCATGGTCAAGGCCGCTCAGAGAATGTGCAGCCAGGTGAGGTGGTTCTCAGTCCATGCAGCCTGCGGACTTTGCTTTTCTTCTAAGCAGCTCTGGCTCTGGCCATGGGCATTGGGATTCTGGGATGCTAAGTAGCTGGCTCCTCAGTTCCTAAG
Source organism: Gorilla gorilla gorilla (assembly GCF_029281585.2). Taxonomy (NCBI): domain Eukaryota; kingdom Metazoa; phylum Chordata; class Mammalia; order Primates; family Hominidae; genus Gorilla; species Gorilla gorilla. Next base: position 38,184,928 of record NC_073232.2, on the reverse strand, counting down.
AGCTGTGCTCAAGTGGTCTCTAGTGCCATTGAGATTTTCCCCAGCAGAGTAACCCTTAGCACTAGATCTCCTGAGGCTGACCAGGAGGCCCTGAGAAGAGATGCCAGCCAAGCCCCCCACCATTCCCACAGCCTGGTAGTGGGTTTGGGCCCAGCCTCCACATCTCATTCTCTCTTTATAAAGTCTCAAGCAAACTGTGTGGCTGGGACTTTATAATAAACTTGGAGCCTTCTTCAAGCTGAGGCTCCAGCAAACAACTAGATCTTTCTGAGCAGATGCTTCTGCTCTTTAGGCAGGATTCCTGTCTCTACAGGTGGTCTAGCCCTGGGACTACTGGAAAAATGAGGGCGTGAGGGTGTGCTTTGTGAGAGGCTGGGACAGGGGAACGGCTCCTCCTGACGATGTATGGAAACACTTTTTTTTTTCAATTAAAAATAGCATAGATCACAGATGAGAAACTAACCAGAACTATATAAAAATAAAACTATTTTTTTTCCAATGGGACCTGCTTAGATAGAAGCTAACATTCCCTGAAAACTATTTGTCAAGCATTGTGCTATGGGCTTCACACACATTATCTCCCTGGATGGTATAGTAGTTATCTCACTTGATATAAAATAAAGTTCAGTGATACCAGTGAATGTATTAATGATGTACACAGAGCTATCACTTCTACAGTGCTTATTCTATTCTAAGAATTGTGTATGTTATTTGATCTCATCATCAGCTTGATACAGTTGGTGCTATTCTCATCCCCACTTTGCGGATTATGAATTGAGGTAAGAAAGGCTACCTGACATGCCCACACTCACACAGATACTAAGTGGTGGGGCCAGGGTTTGAACCCAGATGGTCCAAGCTTTGGACCCTCCTAATTACCTCCATTACACTGGTTATGATTCCTTCCACTTTCTGGTGCAGAATCAGAGACTCGGGAAAGTTAAATCATTTGTGTCCACTCCACCCAGAAGCTCTCCACGTACACCAGAGGGATGGAAAACATTTAACAATGGGTAAGGCAGGTCCATGACCTTCAGAAGGGGCACCATTGGCTAGGCTGGAGACCTCCTGCTATGCTGGAAACTGAGCCATATTAGGGGCTGCTTCAAGGGGAAACCCAGAGGGTTTCAGAGAAGGGATAAGGTAACAGGGACACTCACAGCACTTAGGGCAATGTCTATTTTAATCAGCAGGGAAGTTTTCCAATATGTTATCAATTTTGGCCACTACAAACAGCCCAGATAAGAGAGTGCTAAAGCTCTTAGTCGAAACTGAATTTTTGCATGTTTCGGGGCTGGAAAGAACTCTTGAGCCATATAGAATTCAACAGCCTCATCTTACCGATGAGGAAACCAAGGCTGCTATGCAAAGCATGGTGCCCAAGGTCAGAGAACTAGTAAATGACAGAGTCAAAATGAAAATCCAGGGTGCCCAGATGCCCAGATTGGTACTTAGGGTGTTTGGTGGTGGTGGTTTCTTTCTTCCCTATCTGTGCTGATTATATTCAATACACAGATGCTGATGTGCATGCACAGGACCCAGCCCCCAGCTGCTGTGCCACACCCTGACAACCTCAGGATCTTCAGAGAGGCTCAGCTGCTCAAAGTTCCACCAGGGACCATACAAGCTTCATGGATATTCAGATTTTTTTTAGTAAGCACCTGAATTTTGTGTAACTGATTTCCACACCCATTGAAGGCGGCTTCTAAATTTATAATTAACATCCAAAGCAGTCTGTTGCACAAATGTATACTTCCTCGCAAGCTGTTGTCAGAAACAGTAAAATTGACATCCATAAAACAGTTTCTTCATACCTTAATAATATTGAACTATAAAAATAGAGGATCTCAAGCAAACAAAGCTGTAACCATAATAACCTTTACAAAGTTTACTACCACAGTCAAGTACTGTCCAGATCTTTTTTTAATGAAAATGTAAAGGTGGCCCCATCCTTATTCTCACATGACAATGCAATTCCCTCGGCCCAGCATTCCCTCTAGACACTTGTCACTGCCCAATCCAGAACTTTAGTAATTGATCATTTGGGGTACTAACCTGCACCTTATACAATAAAGCCACCTTTGCAGAAACTGCAGCTTCACTTTCATCACTTCCTCCTTTGCCTATTCCAATTAGTTGCTTAGATTCAGTTAGACACGTCTCCCCATACCAAGCACATTCAGTTGTGCCAGGAGGATGGAGGAAGTCTTTCTTTCAAGACATCTTAACAAAATAGACATTGCAACGCAATAAAGTAGTGAGACTCATGGTTGATGCTTACACACAATCTTCCAACAGAATGCTTTATCGTCCCTTGCCCAGAACAGATGGGGAAAAAATTACACTATGCCCTGAAATTTTCCATTCTTGATCTCAGCCCAAAGGTGACTTTTTTATTTTTAAACTTCAGACTTGAGCAAAAAAAAAAAGTTCAACTATTTTTGATTCATGCCCAGGCTAAAGAAACACATGGTAAGATTCTTTTTTTTCCCAAACCCGTAGGTAGCTCAAACAGCTAAGCTTCAAAAGCTCAAGCTTTCTAACTAGCACTAATAGTGTTCACAGAGGCAGCACCTCTGCAGTAATTGCAAGGCCAAAAATCAATAGCCAGGGTGAGAAGGAGCTGGGATTCCACTTTCTGGACACATTGTCCCCAGTACCTCTAAATACTTAAAAGAACTGCGTAGAATTCTCAAATGTTTAAGCAGGATGGTTGGGCCTGAAGCTTTTCCTCCCTTCTGGGTGATAAGGCAACCCGTCCTCATCACCATTTTTTCATTACCCATCCTTTGATGCATTTCAGTCCTCTCGAGAGTCCAGGCTACCCAGGGAGAACTGACAGGTCGCCTGACTGCCCTCTGTCCCCAGAACTTGCTCTCTTCTACCCCATGCCTTCCAGCCCTAGCCCCAACACTGACCCCTCTACTCCTTCTACCCTCCCTCCATCCTGCTATTCCCAGTCTCCATAGAGGAAAAAGGGAGTGTCATGCCTAGATGAAAAGAGTTGGTGTTCAAGTCACCCCATGTACCTCCCTGGTTCCAATGAACCTCTGGAATTCTAGCCACAGTTCCCCCTCTTGCCCTCTCATCCTCCCCTAACACATCCCTACACATTGCAGGCCCAGGGAGGAGTCCACAAAATGGGACTCCATGCATCCATCCTTCTGTGGGGCCGCGTAGCACACCCACGGCAATACTCCAGTCCCTGGTCCCGGCTCTGCCACTTATGAACTGTGTGCCCATAAGCAAGTCGTCTCTTGCTCTGCAGACTGGGGCTTATCACATTTGTCCCACCTGTCCCAGAGAGCTGTTATGCAAAGTAAGGGGAATCACAGATGTGAACAGGCTTCAGAATCAGAGCTCAATATAAATGTACCTCCTTATTATTAGGCACATGGCACAGTGCCAGGCAGTGTGGTATGTTCCTTGGGGCTAAAGTCCAAGAGATACTGGCAATAAAAGAAAGCGAATTATACCGGGCAGAAAACAAGGAACAAAAAGAGAAGAACAGAGATGAGGATTCACCAGTCTCCAGAGAAGAATGAATTCACAGTGACAGTGCAATCAATAAAGGCTTCCTGCAAGAGGAAGGCTTTGTATGCAGCCTGAAGTGGCTCTCACCACGCTGATCAAAGGTGATTTCATGGCCAGGCATGGTGGCTCATGCCTGTAACACGAGCACTTTGGGAGGCCGAGGCGGACAGATCACTTGAGGCCAGGAGTTCAAGACCAGCCTGGGCAACATGGTGAAACCCCATCTCTACTAAAAATACAAAAATTAGCCAGGTATTTTTTTTACAGGTGGCACACGCCTGTAATCCCAACTACTCCGGAGGCTGAGACAGAAGAATCACTTGAACCCGGGAGGCAAAGATTGAAGTGAGCCAAGATCACACCACTGCACTCCAGCCTGGGTAACAGAGCAAGACTCTGTCTCAAAAAAAATTTTAAATTTAAATGTAAAAAAGGTGATTTCATGCATGCCCCTTCCCAAGACCAAGAACTCTTTGAGGGCAGGTGACATGTCTTTATGTCTCAGCCTTCGCAGCTTCCTCCTGGCATCTAGGTGAAAGAAAGAATGAATGGAGCCTTGAACTAACCAGGAACTCAACTAAGTGGAAAAGAGGAGAGACTCCCAGATAGCACAGGGAAGACAAGCTGGGGTCAGAGGGCGGACTCTTTGGCTTAGGAGTAGAGGAGTTCAGAAGTTCAGGCTTCTGATCACAAAGGGAGGTAAAAGGAGTTCAGAGGAGTCAGTGACATCATGAAATCAGTATTTGGGGAGCTTAATTGGGCAGCTGCATGCAGGACATGCAGCAGGGGGTGAAGGAAAGCTGGCAGAGTGGCCAGGAGGCAAGGGCAATGAGTCAGGCAGACGGTGAGAAGGGAAGCCACTGCCTCTCGGCCAAATCGCCCTCTGGGAGCACCCATCTCTGTCCCAGTGGAAGCCCCATCAAGGGCCACTCTCAGTGACTGTCCTCTTTAGGCTGGACCTTAAGTGTCCCCTAGTCCTCCTGCCTTGCACCCAGCACTGGCCTCCTGCAAGTGGTTACCTTCCCCTTGTGAATCCCTCCAGGCTCAGGGATTCCAGGGATTCCCTCCCATTCCGGTTTTAGAGGACAATGTGGATGGTAAGCACTCCCTTAAAGGAAGCACAGTGATGCAGCAGCGGGCGGGGAAACAGGGAGAGAGCTTTTACTTCTGAGCACATTTTCCCAAATTGCTATCTTTTCAACACTTTTATAAGGTAGTATGTTAATATGACAGTTAAGATGATGATAAAAAGAAGGTAGAGGGAAAAAATGTGGAAGACAGGACCAGTGCATTCAACACACAGCTCAGACATGATTGAGAAACAGATCCTGGTGCTGAAGAGCTGCGGACAGGAGCCTGGTCATGGGCAGCCTCGGTTCCAGGGCAGGCCCTGCCACCAACGCACTGTGTGACCTTAAGCAGCTGTGCTCTTCCCAGTCACTCTCTTCCACCTGTAAAATGATGTCAGAGATAGTTCCCACCCAAGAGGGTAGTTGTAAGAAGGAAATGAGTTGATCTGGTGCAGTGCTTAGTACCTGGCACAAGATAAGTGGTTAGTAACTGGTATCTGTGATGGGCACCAGGCTAGCAGTTACTGCCTCTAACATCTGGAGACGCAAACCCTAGCACTGCAGCTGTCCCACAGGAGGTGTCAAATGTGAGCCTCCCACCCCATCCCCCTGAGATCCCCAGATGAATGCACCTCCCCACAGCCCTAACGCTCTCACCAGGGACACAGAGAACAAGCCAGTGCCTCCTCGCTTTACAGACCATCAGAAATGCAAAGGCAGTTGCTGTGCCTCCACGGAATATTCTCTCCCCTAAAATCTTCATGTTTTTCTCTCCTCTTATTTCTCTTCTATTCACCCACTGCACAAACAAGATTAGGCAGCAGTGATAAGCAAGGAAAGATGGAAATATTCTTTAAGTGGAATAGCAAAAATAGGCTTTGGAAATTAATGCCTAGAAATTTACCCCGTGGGCTCTCTGGAGACCAACCCAAATGAAATCCCATTGACAGAAAGCTGCAGCCCTCTGGGGAACGTCCCCCCATCCCCTCCCCCAGGATCCCTGGTCCAGGAAACATGGAAGTTGGCTTCTGATCTCCCTGGTCTCCCAGGGATCCTGCCCGGTGCACCACCTGAAAAGTCCCTCGGCAGAAGCACTTCTCGCCATGCGTGAATGCTGTGGAAAGCATCTGAACATGAAGTTTCCAATTACTGCTGGCATTTCTGGAGTGTCCTGATGCTGGCTGCAGCTGTCCCACGGAAGGCCAATGATGTCATCAGCAAGCCTGACAGCACTGAGTTCCAAGGCTGGCTGGGAAGAAAGGTTCCCTGCAGGCTGAGCCCCCAACACTGGAGAGGGAGGAACCTGCCATTTCCCCCGCAAAGGTGGGCACTACTCAGGTTTGCTGCTTCCCTTCCTGGGTAGAATTCCATTGCCATAACTTGGACTCACACCAGGAAAGGTTCAGAAGCTGCACCAATGTCCAGGATGATTCCATCTGACTGCTTCTGAAAACTTACTATGTGTCCAGAGTTGTTCCGGGTGGAGGCAAGCCCAGGTGAGACCTACTTTCCAAATGTTCATGTACTCACTTCGTGGCATGAAAACAAAATGGTCTTGCATTCTTCGGCTACAGAGAGACAATAAGGGAAGTAAAAAAGGGAAAGAGAGAAACGGAGAAAAAGCAAAAGAAGGAAAAGGTGGGAAGGAAATGAAAAAAGGAAAAGAGAGAGAGGGGAAGGGAAGGAAGGAGGGAGAAAAGGAGGGAAGAAGTTTTTGTCCTATGGCTAGTTTTACCTTGAACCTCCCTACTCAAGACCTTCCCAGTTCCTCTCTCCTCCTCTCCCTTGCTCAGGGAGCTCAGGCCCTGGGGGAGCCCTGGCAGATACTGTCCTCTAGAAGAGCTGACCAAGGAGACAGAGCACGGGATGCCTGCAGAGCGATGTAACAGATTGGGCCCTGAGCCCTACAGTAGAGTTCAAGCTCAACGCAATGTTCAGATTTCCCAAGGCGGGGGATTAGATTAATTGGAATTTGCAGGCTGTGCCCAACCAAGATCCATATCTGTCACCATGTTAACCACATTCAGGCCCCTCTTAAAATCAGAACCCTGCCATCCATCACCACCCTGGTGGAGAGGCACGGCCAGAGCCTCGCAGTCCAAGACTGACCTTCTGGCTGGCAGCCTACCTTTTAGCCGCCAGCCTCCTCCATGGGCTTCCAGATAAGTGTGTGTAACTCTTGAGCAAATCCTAGCCCCTGGAGGAACTACCAGCGGTTATGAACACAGTCCCTTTGTTCATCTCAGGAGCTGATTTAATTAAACGAGAAACTATGGACCCTTCCTAAGGGAGAAACTATTTAGTATCCAGAACTAAGGAAAGTAAAGGCTAAAGGGAAATCTAGATCCTTTCAAAAACTATCTAATCGAACCTTGGGAGCAAAACCATGCAGTCAGATTACACAAGAGGATCCAAGGGGCTGCAGTGTAACCCAAGGTGACACCGCCATTAAGTGAAACACTCAGGTCTGAGCTAGGGCACCCTTTCCAATGCATTATGACACATTTAATCCGTAAAACTGTAAATTATTTTTTTTTAAAAAAAGCTGTCTTGGGCCAGGTGCTATGGTTCACACCTATAATCCCAGCACTTTGGGAGGCCAAGGCAAGTGGACTGCTTGAGCTCAGGAGTCGAACACTAGCCTGGCCAACATGGTAAAACCCTGTCTCTACAAAAAGTACAAAAATTAGCCAGGTGTGCTCTACGCAAATAAACTAGAAAATCTAGAAGAAATGGATAAATTCCTCGACACATACACTCTCCCAAGACTAAACCAGGAAGAAGCTGAATCTCTGAATAGACCAATAACAGGAGCTGAAATTGTGGCAATAATCAATAGCTTACCAATGAAAAAGAGTCCAAGACCAGATGGATTCACAGCCGAATTCTACCAGAGGTACAAGGAGGAACTGGTACCATTCCTTCTGAAACTATTCCAATCAATAGAAAAAGAGGGAATCCTCCCTAACTCATTTTATGAGGCCAGCATCGTTCTGATACCAAAGCCTGGCAGAGACACAACCAAAAAAGAGAATTTTAGACCAATATCCTTGATGAATATTGATGCAAAAATCCTCAATAAAATACTGGCAAACCGAATCCAGCAGCACATCAAAAAGCTTATCCACCATGATCGAGTCAGCTTCATCCCTGGGATGCAAGGCTGGTTCCACATATGCAAATCAATAAATGTAATCCAGCATATAAACAGAACCAAAGACAAAAACCACATGATTATCTCAATAGATGCAGAAAAGGCCTTTGACAAAATTCAACAACCCTTCATGCTAAAAACTCTCAATAAATTAGGTACTGATGGGACGTATCTCAAAATAATAAGAGCTATCTATGACAAACCCACAGCCAATATCATACTGAATGGGCAAAAACTGGAAGCATTCCCTTTGAAAACTGGCACAAGATAGGGATGCCCTCTCTCACCACTCCTATTCAACATAGTGTTGGAAGTTCTGGCCAGGGCAATTAGGCAGGAGAAGGAAATAAAGGGTATTCAATTAGGAAAAGAGGAAGTCAAATTGTCCCTCTTTGCAGATGATATGATTGTATATCTAGAAAACCCCATTGTCTCAGCCCAAAATCTCCTTAAGCTGATAAGCAACTTCAGCAAAGTCTCAGGATACAAAATCAATGTACAAAAATCACAAGCATTCTTATACACCAACAACAGACAAACATAGAGCCAAATCATGAGTGAACTCCCATTCACAATTGCTTCAAAGAGAATAAAATACCTAGGAATCCAACTTACAAGGGATGTGAAGGACCTCTTCAAGGAGAACTACAAACCACTGCTCAATGAAATAAAAGAGGATACAAACAAATGGAAGAACATTCCATGCTCATGGGTAGGAAGAATCAATATCGTGAAAATGGCCATACTGCCCAAGGTAATTTACAGATTCAATGCCATCCCCATCAAGCTACCAATGACTTTCTTCACAGAACTGGAAAAAACTACCTTAAAGTTCATATGGAACCAAAAAAGAGCCTGCATCGCCAAGTCAATCCTGAGCCAAAAGAACAAAGCTGGAGGCATCACACTACCTGACTTCAAACTATACTACAAGGCTACAGTAACCAAAACAGCATGGTACTGGTACCAAAACAGAGATATAGATCAATGGAACAGAACAGAGCCCTCAGAAATAACGCTGCATATCTACAACTATCTGATCTTTGACAAACCTGAGAAAAACAAGCAATGGGGAAAGGATTCCCCATTTAATAAATGGTGCTGGGAAAACTGGCTAGCCATATGTAGAAAGCTGAAACTGGATCCCTTCCTTACACCTTATACAAAAATCAATTCAAGATGGATTAAAGACTTAAATGTTAGACCTAAAACCATAAAAACCCTAGAAGAAAACCTAGGCATTACCATTCAGGACATAGGCATGGGCAAGGACTTCATGTCTAAAACACCAAAAGCAATAGCAACAAAAGCCAAAATTGACAAATGGGATCTAATTAAACTAAATAGCTTCTGCACAGCAAAAGAAACTACCATCAGAGTGAACAGGCAACCTACAAAATGGGAGAAAATTTTCGCAACCTACTCATCTGACAAACGGCTAATATCCACAATCTACAATGAACTCAAACAAATTTACAAGAAAAAAACAAACAACCCCATCAAAAAGTGGGTGAAGGACATGAACAGACACTTCTCAAAAGAAGACATTTATGCAGCCAAAAAACACACAAAAAAATGCTCACCATCACTGGCCATCAGAGAAATGCAAATCAAAACCACTATGAGATACCATCTCACACCAGTTAGAATGGCAATCATTAAAAAGTCAGGAAACAACAGGTGCTGGAGAGGATGTGGAGAAATAGGAACACTTTTACACTGTTGGTGGGACTGTAAACTAGTTCAACCATTGCGGAAGTCAGTGTGGCGATTCCTCAGGGATCTAGAACTAGAAATACCATTTGACCCAGCCATCCCATTACTGGGTATATACCCAAAGGACTATAAATCATGCTGCTATAAAGACACATGCACACGTATGTTTATTGCAGCATTATTCACAATAGCAAAGACTTGGAACCAACCCAAATGTCCAACAGTGATAGACTGGATTAAGAAAATGTGGCACATATACACCATGGAATACTATGCAGCCATAAAAAATCATGAGTTCATGTCCTTTGTAGGGACATGGATGAAATTGGAAATCATCATTCTCAGTAAACTATCGCAAGAACAAAAAACCAAACACCGCATATTCTCACTCATAGGTGGGAATTGAACAATGAGAACACATGGACACAGGAAGGAGAACATGACACTCTGGGGACTGTTGTGGGATAGGGGGAGGGGGGAGGGGGGAGGTATAGCATTGGGAGATATACCTAATGCTAGATGATGAGTTAGTGGGTGCAGCGCACCAGCACGGCACATGTATACATATGTAACTAACCTGCACATTGTGCACATGTACCCTAAAACTTAAAGTATAATAATAATTTTAAAAAAAAGAAATTACTTTTGAATGGGAAAAAAAAAAATTAGCCAGGTGTGGTGGCACATGCCTACGGTACCAGCTACTCTGGAAGCTGAGGCAGGAGGATCACTTGAGCCTGGGAGGTGGAGGCTGCAGTGAGACAGGATTGCGCCACTGCACTAGAACCTGGGCAACAGAGCCAGACTCTGTCTCAAAAAAAAAAAATACTTTCTTTGACATATCTTTATGAGAATTGCTATCTTAATGTTGCTCATAAAAATAACTTACACAAATGCATGCCAATTGCTGAAGATCTTCAATTTCAGTTATTGTATTTTTTATTTCTGGAAGTCCTATTTGTATTCTTCAAATCTCCATGGATTTTAAAAATTAGTCTATTGTTTCTTCCTCATTTGTTTCAAACATTTAAAATACATTACCTATTCCATTGGAACTATATCTGAAACCCTCGGGAATCTGATTCTTCTGTCTGTTGTTTCTGCTGACTTTCAGTCATGGTGACTGGTTTCCTCATCTGTTTTGGATTTTGAGAGTGAAAGCTCATGCTTGAATGGCTGGGTTTTACCTACAGGAATCCATCAAGGCTTGAGCTATAAGTATGTCCCTCCAGAGAGAATGTGCATTTGATTCTGACAGGCTCTGGTGTGACCAACCCCAAACTACCTCCAGTTAATTTTGCAGCGTGGAGTTTCCTGGGTCACCCAGGCAGTACAAATTCAAACCCCAAACTTGCATGAAGGCAGACTTACGATTACAAATTCTCACAGGAAACATTGTTCCATCCTTTGGCAAGCCAAAGCCAAAACAGATAAGGGCCCCTGTCGTCTCCCTTTGCCCCCCTGCAGATGTCTGCTGGACCACCTGTCTGTCCCCTAGGGATATATTTCTCCTGTAGGGGAAAGCTTCAGACAGGAATCTCATTTCCAACTCCCCACCTGGCAAGGGTCCCAGGTCTGGTTCCCTGGGTATTCTAAAGGCCATGCTTTCAATCCTGGCTTAAAGCCCGACACGCCCTCAATCTGATTTATTGTAAACACAGCGAAGTCTTTCTTAGAGCCTAGATCTGTGCTTTTTCCCGTACCTAATTTAAAGCTAGATACACCTTTCTTTGGTCTTTGGAGCCCAGAGTTCCCAGGGCCTTCTAAGGAATAAGCTTTCAAAACTTCAAAATGTAGATGTATTTATAGGAAAAGGAAAGCAGCAGCAACAAGGTTTTAATGACCTATAAGGCTAATGGAAGGGAGGAAAAAACGCACACGCCTGTGTAGTCAGCAATTCCGATTGAGGAGCATCTGAAATGCTGTAAGAAGGAAGAACAAAGTGGGAAATATTAGAACAGAGCAGAGTGGATGGGGAAAGAATCTACAAAGACTGCAGAGACATTTCTCTCTGTCTCCGTATCTTTCTGTGTCATTCTTCATCCCAGGATGTCAACATAAGAGGTATATTTCACCCTATACACACATGATGTGGGCCAAAAGTTGAAAATGAGTGTAGGATTAGAAACTACAATTCAGAATTTTAAAAAGAAACCAGACGACACACAACACCTTATCCAGGTAGTTTCCAGCAGGCTTCATAGCCATCACTCAGTTCGTCCTCACAAAAGCCCTCAGAAGTGCATTTTATAACCAGTAATGGCCAACCTTCTGATAACCAGTCTACTGTACTTTCTCACATCTGTCACTACTTCTTATCAAAAAAAATTCATTGATTAATCAATAATACGTTTGGGAGGCTGAGATGTCTGGATCACTTGAGCCCAGAAGTTCGAGGCAGCCTGGGCAACATGGCAAAACTCTGTCGCTCCAAAAAAAAAAAAAAAATCCATATATATATAAATTAGCTGGGCATGGTGGCATGTGCCTATAGTCCCAGCTACTCAGGAGGCTGAGGCAGGATAATCGCTTGAGCTCAAGAGGTCAAGGCTGCAGTGAGCCATGATCGTGCCACTGTGCTCCAGCCTGGGCAACAGAGTGAGATCTTGTCTCAAAAAAAAAAAAAAATCAATAACATGCACACTGCAAATATATCTCCAGCTCTATGATTCCTCACTCAAAATCTTCAAAACCAGATGTGTTATAGAATTCCAGTTGTTTCGGGTTTTAGGAAATTATTAAGGTGAATCTCTGAGGTTTGGGCTGCACATCACAGTCACACACACTAACATTTCTTCAATGACACATGACAATTCAGACTAAGCTGGATGAATGAAGACCATAAACTGCCTCGCAGTTCAGGGCAGCTTCCACTCACCACCAGCCCCTCCATGAATTAGGTAAAAACACTCACTTTTCAGAGTTTGGGGGACTTCAGGTTGGGAATGAGGTGGTGTAGAACTGGATACATAAGTCATCTCTCAAAATATCTTATATTTAAATCCATCAGCTTAAAAGTCCTTCGCACTAAGTCTCAAAATCTTCACTCTGATTCTCAGAAGGGGCATAAAAGAACAGTGACCAGAAGAGGAGAGGAGCATGGAACAGTTGATGGCCAGAGACAGCCCAGTGGGCCTCCCCGGGAGTCATGATGTGTAGTGTGTGCATGGGCGGTGGGGATGTGTAGGCATAAAACCACAGGATAGGTCAGACATGACCCAGGAAGACTCTTAACAAAGCCTCAGGTGTAACAGCAGGGGCAGGCTGGGCAGGGGTGGCCCTCAGTACAGTTGCATTTGGCCTCAGATTTGTGACTAAGAGAAGCATAATATGAGGCAAAACCTCAGCATCCTCCTCTACAGCAGGAGAGCTGGACCACAACAGCAATTTCAAATGGCAGGCCTCAGCCCCCTAGTTGACCAGGAAATCTATGTAACAGGTTATGAGCAATTTTTTTTAAGAAAATGGAATGGAATGGAATGGAATGGAATGGAATGGAATGGAATAGAATAGAATAGAATAGAATAGAATAGAATAGAATAGAATAGAATAGAATAGAATAGAATAGAATAGAATAGGTCCGTACCTTGCTCAACAGGGACAGAAGCTTCTGTACTCAGGACCCTTCCAGACTCACCCTGTATACCTGTCTACCTGCCTGTTCATTTATATCCTTTATAATACTCTTTTTTTTTTTCTGAGACAGGGTCTCACTCTGTCACCCAGGCTGGAGTGCAGTGACACAATCTCAGCTCACTGCAACTTCCGCCTCCCAGGCTCAAGTGATTCTCCCATGTCAGCCTCCCGAGTAGTTAGGACTACATGTGTGTGCCAATGCCAGGCTAATTTTTGTATTTTTAGTAGAGACAGGGTTTCACCATGTTGGCCAGGCTGGTCTCCAACTCCTGGCCTGAAGCGATCCACCCATCTTGGCCTCCAAAAGTGCTGGGATTACAGGCATGAGCCACTGTGCCCAGACTTATCCTTTGTAACATTCTTTATAATGAAAAGATTATGTCAAGCTGCATCTCATGTGGTAAGGACAGCCATTGTTTCAGGAACTTTTCTTTCTATAAGACATGTATATATATTAATATCTATGTGTGTGTGTGTATATATATATATATAATCTAGCAGAATGTATCCACATGTATATATAACACATAGATATAATACACATGTATATACACAATGTATGCTTTGCACACACAATGTGTGCTTTAACTGTGGGATGTGGTCTAAAAAATTTAGGATTTACTGTGCTAGATGACTGCCTCTGAATCTTTTTAACACAAACATCCTGTGGATTGTTTTTTCTGGTGTTACTGAATCCAGGCATTCTGTAATAAAATCATCCCAGACTGAAAATCAAAAAGAAGTCTTGTTAAATTCTCTCTTTTTCAGGTTGTACTTTAGCCACTGGGACCTGACTTCTAAGGTCTCTGCCACTCACTCATTATGACCACTAGGGCATGTATCTAATCTCTGAGCCTTTAGTTCCTTATTTCTGAAATGCAGAGGCTGACCATCACAGACCTCTGAAGAGCAACTGCTCACATAAAATTGGAGAAATGACGACTCCTAGCTCATAGAATGGTCATGAGGATCACATGAGGTCATACTTTGAATGGTGCACCCAACACACTGTAAGTGCCATATAATTTCGCCTCTAAGACAAGACTATGAATGCTTTCCATGTCTGGTGCTTCATGATGCTTTTGAATCCAGTATTCATTTTGCACATGCAGCCTGCTTGGAGTGGGAGCTGATGGCTTTCAGGAGGCCCCAGGGCCCGACCACTGCAGGGGCTGGGACCACAGATCGTACACCACCCTTTGTTCCTGCCTCCTCCTAGTCCTTGGGAGGCGAAGCTTGTCCCCTCAATAAATGATGACCAGAACCCTGTGTTTGTTGCCCAGCCTCCTGGGAGATAGGCAGTGGCATAGCAAAGGGATTACTTTGGGTAAATATTTCTCTAAACCTCATTCTTGCCACCACCAGTGCCCAGAACGAGCCGGCCAGGTCCCCAACAGCCCCACCATTCCAATGCTAGGACAGTGCTGACAGCATCAGCTCCCTGAATACAGGGCAAATGACCTCACTAAAGGTAAGCCCCAGAATTAAGCAGTGGTGGCAGAGGCTGGGAAGCACAAGAGGAGGAGAATGCATGGACTGTTCTCTCAAGGCACTAGCGATTTCCTTTTCCAGAGCAGGTTATCGCCTTTACAGCACTTAGTACTTGGACCAACCAGCCACCACATTGCAATTCCACCTGAGGCCATGGCAGGCATCCAATCCTGCCTCCTCCAAAATGGGAATCTTGGCTGCACCTTTCTGGACAGATGGAAGCCCACTTTCTAGTGTGCCTTCCAGAACCCAGGGAGCTAAGTCTTAATGCTCCCCAAGGCACTTTCCCATCACTGGCAGGCAAACAGAGGTTAGTCTACCCAACTGACAGCTGAGAACACTGAGATTTAGTTCACAGGCCTAAAATGCTGGTTCGCAATCTTGGCTGCACATTAGGATCACCCGGGGAGCATCTGAAGTTCCCAGAGTCCTGCCATACCCAGAGGCTATTCGGATTTGTTCCAAGCATTTGCTTTATCTCCCCAGGAGTTTCCAACGTGCAGGTGCTCTGGCTCTTGGTTATCGATCTCACTGGTGCCTCAGAGCCACTGGAAGGCCAGTTAAAATAGAGCCCTGGGCCCCACCCCCAGAGGGGAGTCACTGACTTGGGGGTGGGGCCTCTGAATTTCCATTTCCAACAAGCTCCCAGATGAGGCTGATGCTGCTGGTCCAGAGAGGAAACTAGAGCTTTGAGATCCGGTGCTCAAGGCCCATGTTTCTAGCCTTAGGCTTCTCAGCCATGGATTGGGGAGAATGGCTTCTGGCTTGAGAAGCTCTGTTCTAGAATAGTGCTCCTCAGTCTTCTGTGTGCACATCCGGACGCATCTAGATTCATGCCCAGTAGGTTTGGGTGGAACCTGTGCTGCTGATCCTCTAACCACATTCTGAGGAACAAGGCCCTAGACTAGCAGGCCTGACTGCCAAATCTACATTCTTCCCACTTCAAGCAGGTCTAGGGCCAGGCAACTCGCCCTTCCCTAACAGAGATCTGCCTCCTTGAAACCTCCACTCTGAGAGACTTGCTTGAGCCACAGGACAAAGAAAAAGACTTCTTCTCCCAGGAAGGCACCCAGGTATCCTGTCCCCACCTCTACCTCTTGGCCTCTCTTTCTCCCTACGAAACAATCCCCCATCCTTTAACTCCTCTTGCTATGTCACAACAAACAAAACCTCAGGGATCTTGGAAGCAGGCGGACTCTCGGCCTCTCCCAGCACTTGATGGGGCAGTACTACGTGACAGTTAAGTCCCCTCCACTGGAGACGTGCTTCCTAAGTGTCCACCACATGCTGCATATGGTCCTCAGGGCTTGGGACCCAGCTGGGGCACAATGACAGAAACACAGGACGCACACAGCCATGCAAGAAAGCTCACCATGGGATTCTAAGAGGAGTGACGCTAACAGCTGGAACAAGAAGACTGCAAAGGAAGAAGATCCAGTTCCCATCTGCAGGCCAGGGGTCTCAGGACTGCTAGCCTTCTGCCCTCTAAGTCACTGGTCCCATTCTGTAGGCTAGAGAGCTACAGGATATCAAGCCTCGAGATGCTGGTGACCCGTCCAAGTCATTTAACGGGAGGAGGAAGGACGACAATGGCTTACACTGTTTCCCATGCACCATGTGTTAGGCACTGTGTGAAATGCTCTGCAGGTATTATTTCATTCAATTCTCACTGAAATCCCATGAAATGCTCATTGCTATGGCACCACAGTTTAACAGGAAAGAATGGAGAAGAATGGAGAATTACAGATGTGAAGTAGCATGCCAAACAGGAGGTAACAGCAGTAACTGACTCCATGTTGACGAGCCTACACACTCTCTCTCTTTTTTTTTTTTCCTCAGCTCACTGCAACCTCTGCCTCCTGGGTTCAAGCAATTCTCTGCCTCAGCCTCCCGAGTGGCTGGGATTACAGGCGCCCACCACCATGCCCGGCTAATTTTTTTGTATTTTTAGTAGAGACGGGGTTTCACCATCTTGGCCAGGCTGGTCTTGAACTCCTCACCTTGTGATCCACTCGCCTCGGCCTCCCAAAGTGCTGGGATTACAGGCGTGAACCACCACGCCCGGCTCGCACTCTCTTAACTGCCATGTAGTTAAAGCAGTTAACTTGCCTTAACTGCCTAAAGATGAGGCACTTAACTTGCCTCATCAAGGACTGGGAGAGACTGAGACTCAGCCTCCTTCCAAGATCCAGGTTTCTATGCAAGATGGTCCCGTCCTCAGGCCATTTCATATGGTAATAAATAACATCAAGCAATATAATTGCACTTAATACACCAGGCAACTCTAAATTACATGTGTATACACATATATACACACATACGTAACTTATGTATAGATAAAAACATACATTCATTCCATCCTCACAACAGCCTTCTTTGTAGATATCTAGATTTCCATTGTGCAGATGGGAAAACTAAAGGACAAAGAGCTTGGGTAACTAGGGTCTCCCAGCTAGTTGGTGATGAAGCCAGAATTTGAACTCTGACAGTCTGGTTTCCAGGTTGTGCTGGTGACATCCCCCTGCCCCCTCCACAGTTCACATTGGCTTTGGTGCCTAAACTGAATAAAGAGCACAGTTCAAGGTGCTTTCTGTGCCCACATTGCACCCAGTCCAGTGGCCAAATCCTCTGCAGGTACCTTGATAAACATCCAGTAAGGACCAAACAGGTGCCTCCTGCCCTATTTATAGCTCCCAGCATGGCCAGCTAGCTATAATCAGCAAAGCTCCCCTAGGACTGGAGCTAAATTAAACTGGTGGGATTAGAGGCCAGCAGCTTCTGACAGTGCCTCTGGACACCTCCAGCAACACACCACTGGTGATACTAAGAGAAGCCTCTTCAAAGAAGTAGTTTGGCCTCACCAGTGGGCCTTTCTCCTGAGTGGTGTGTGGACCCAAGGGGTTCCTTTAATGGCCTCCTCCCAATTCTAGTGGCTGATCTGTCCTGAAATCCCCCAATTAAATCAGAAGAAGATGAGTGATCTCATGCTCTGAGGGTCAGAAAACCAGAACTCTGGTCCCGGCTATGCCGCTGATCTGCCCGGTGGCCAAGGGACTCAACTGCTCTAGGTTTCAGCTTTGCTTCTTGAGATGAAGACAGGCCTATCTCTGAAGTCCTTCTTGGCCGGAAAATCCCAGACATCTCACAGATCTCAAAAAGGGGCTTCCAGTTAAGTCCTGTGGTAGGGATCAAACGCCCTCTAGAGAAGGGTCCGAGGGAAGCCTGCAGCCCCCGAGGGAGGAGGACTCTGACTTGAAAGTCTGGTGTAAACTCTCAGGCTGCTGGTGCTGTGAGCCTGGAAGAAGAGAAGTGACAACCTCTCACCACCCCCTGGAGTCTGAAGAGGACACAGAAAGAGAGCTCATCTTCCCTCTCGCTCCAGAGTATCCAGCCACCAAGGGCTCTGCCTCTCTCGGGACTCAGATGTCACCTCCTCAGAGGCCTTCCTGGGTTCCTTATCTAGAAAATCCACCTGCCACCACTTCCTAGCCACTGGCCAGGGCACTCCCAAGACATGGACTCTCATCCCCTATATATTTGTTAAAATGTGCATTAACTGTCTGTATCCCCCACTGGGATGTGAGCCCCACAGAGGCAGGGCCTGCATCTGTGCTCTTCACATCTAGAGCACCTGGCATATACCAGGCACTGGGTCTGCTGATTCAGTGAGCCATTTTGGCCCCAGGCCTCCTTTCTCTGTGCCGAGCGCCCAGCTGCCAACCTCCCGGAGTCGTTGGGCTTCTCTCTGTTTTTCCTGTCCAAACAGGGAGGGAGCCACTAAACCAAACAGGATGAAAGGGAAAGAGGGGAGGTCAGGAAGGCTTCTTGGAGAAGGGGATTTCTTCAAGGATGAGTCAGTGATGTCTAGCTAAGGAAGCAGCAAGGATGGAGAGAAGAGAAGGGGCAAAGCACAGAGATGGAAATGGCCCATGCAGGGCATCTGCCGGCAGCTGGGAGTTGCTAAGAGCATGGAAGGTTATCAAAGCAGGAGGGATCAGGGAGGCAGGGGTGTCAGTGACAAATGGCCACAGGTGTGTGCAAAGAACCCTGAATTTTATCCTACAGCTCAGGTGTGGGCAAACTTCTCTGTAACAAGCTGTCAATCTGTCACAATTACTCAACTCTGCCACGGTAAACTTGAAAGCAGCCATAAAAGATACATCAGTGAATGCAGATGGCTCTTTCCCAATAAAACTTTATTTATAGATATTTGAATCTGAATATCTTATCATGTTCATATGTCAAAAATATAATGTGTCTATTGTTTTTTTCAACCATTTAAAGATATAGAACCCATCCTTAGCTCATGGACTATACAAAAAGAAGTGGCCGGTAGACTCCTGCTGTGGGCAATGGGGAAGTTTTGGGAGGTTTTAAGAAAAAGAAAGACAAAATCTGGGTTATGTCTTCAAGAGGCCTCTCTGGTGGCCAGTAAAGAACGGACCAGTGAAGGTGTTATTCCAGAGGCTGGGAGACCCTCAGGAGGCCTTTGTGATGGTTTAGGTGGAAGACAGAAGGGATCCCAGCAAAGGAAATGAGTCACAGAAGCTCCCCTAGAAAGTGATTTCCATCTGACCCATTGGGGCAGTGAGGCAAGTGTCCCCGGATGTTTCTTCCATGAACAGCAATTGAATTGAATGCCAAATTTGAATTTGGATAACAGCCTCTCATCCTAGCAAACCAAATTAATACTAATCACTTTCCCTCCCCACACATATCCAGCTAACTTTCCATAAAATGCTATCCTTAATAAAACCAGAAAACAAACAAAAACCTTCAATGTCTACAATAAGATTATAGTACATATATAAGAAATGTCTGGCCGAGCGCCGTGGCTCATGCCTGTAATCCCAGCACTTTGGGAGGCCGAGGCGGGCAGATCACGAGGTCTGGAGATCAAGACCATCCTGGCTAACACAGTGAAACCCCGTCTCCACTAAAAATACAAAAAATTAGCCAGGCGTGGTGGTGGGTGCCTGTAGTCCCAGCTACTTGGGAGGCTGAGGCAGAAGAATGGTGTGAACCCAGGAGGTGGAGCTTGCAGTGAGCCGAGATGGCGCCACTGCACTCCAGCCTGGACGACAGAGGGAGAGGGAGACTCCGTCTCAAAAAAAAAAAAAAAAAAAGAAATGTCTTTATTTTCAGAAATGCAAACTAAAATCTCTAGGGATGAAATCCTGTGATATTGGTAACTGACTTTCAACATATTTCAGCAAATAAAAAATGAATGCATCAAAAACAGCTCCAATCTCTACTGCCTTCCTCCTGGCCCATGACTTGGGAAGTGCAGGGCAGGGTCAGCCTGCCCCAGGATCCCACACACACTTCTGGGAGGTAGGTGTCTCTGGATCCATGTGGCCTGTGCATGTGATGAGGGGCCTCTTGCTCCTGCAGAAGAGCCATCTGTGCTTTGCAAAAGAGGTCAGAGTCCCAAGCCATAGCAGCCAAAGGGAGAGACCAAAGTCCAGACCTGTTCCTGAAGCTGAACCACTGTTGCAGGTACCTTTGCTCTCCGTGATCTTTTGCCAATGACCCAAAAAGAAGCTGTGAATTTCTGACCCTGCACTCATAAATGCTGGTGTCCATCAAGCCCTTACCATGTGGCCCAATACTTTATATGCATTATTATCTTTCCTAAACTTCACAACAAGCCTATGAGAAATATACTATTTTCTCCACTTTGCAGATGAGGAAACTGAGGCTTAGAGTACAACCTGTGCCATCATACAGGTCCCCACACCTGGGAGGAATCCATGCTTGGCCTAATGCTCTGCGATCACCATCATAAAATTCTTCATACATTTTATAGGAACCCTACATTCGCATTTTGCACGGGACCCTGCAAGTTACATAGCCAATCTCACTCAGGTCTCACGGCTCACTGGTGGTGACATCAGGGTTAATGCAGGCAGTAGGACTCCAGCAACTGCCTGCCATCCATGACAGTGTTAGAAATTTCATGTAAGTGGCTATTTGATTCCAGGCTGCTAAAAGCCAAAGCCAGGACAGACACCAGGCTCTGTTTGATACCCAATTCTCAACACTATTTTTTTTTTTTTTGAGACAGAGTCTTGCTCTGTCACCCAGGCAGAGTGCAGTGGCGTGATCTCAGCTCACTGTAAGCTCTGCCTCCCAGGTTCACAGCATTCTTCTGCCTCAGCCTCAGTAGCTGGGACTACAGGCACCCGCCACCACGCCTGGCTAATTTTTTGTATTTTTGGTAGAGACGGGGTTTCACCGTGTTAGCCAGGATGGTCTCGATCTCCTGACCTAGTGATCCACCCACCTCTGCCTCCCAAAGTGCTGGGATTACAGGCGTGAGCCACCACACCCAGCCCCAATTCTGGACTCTTAACTCAGGCAGGACAAACAGTTGGTGGCCTGGGCCCATCCAACTGCTGTGTTCAGCTCCCTTACTCCCTCCACTCTCAGCCTCCTTGAGAAGCACCTTTCCTCTCTCGGCCACTTCTGTTTCCTCCACAGTGACCTTGGAACGGTGACTAGAAGTGCTGCAGGTGGTGGCCTTAGAAGGACAGGGGCCCAGCCCAGTCCCACTCTCCGGCTGTCACTGAAGAAGCACATGCTCCTCAATGGAGGAAGACAGCTTCAAAGAGCACCTGAGTTTTAGGAAGGGTAGGAGACAGCTGGAACAGAGGCCGATTCTGCCAGCTGTCATCGGTCTCTGATCTCCTGGCAAGAAAGCTGGCCATAGAGTAAAACCTCTTTTTAAAAATTCAGCAAACCAGGAGACATACCCTCAGGGTGTAGCTCTGAGGTTCCAATGTACATATTTTCCCAGGGCTGAGAAGACTGGAAATTTCTGCAGCAAGATCAAATGCAATGCATCTCAACCCAGACCCACCAGGGCAAAAGCAGAGTCTGTCCCCGAAGGTCAACGACATCATCACTGACATTGACTCTAGCTCAGGCTCTGGAGCTGGTCTGCCTGGGCTTGAATCCTAGCTCTGATGCTCGCTAGCTGATTGGCCTTGGCAAGTTATTTAACCTCTTCGTATCTTTGTTTCTTCCTCTGTAAAACAGAAATAATGATGCCTGCATCAGGGTTATTATGAGGCATAAACAACTTAATATATGTGGAAGAGGAGCTTAATAATTGCTAGTGATTAATGTTGATATCATCATTTTCAAGCTCTGCTTAGGGACCTGAAGAAATGCTCATTCCCTACCTAATGCAAGCGGGGCTTAAAACCTAGATGACGGGTTGATGGGTGCAGCAAACCACCATGGCACGTGTATACCTATGTAACAAACCTGCATGTTCTGCACCTGTATCCCAGAACTTAAAGTAAAATTTTAAAAAAATGTTCATTCCCCCGGAAGTAGCCCCAACCTTGCCATGCCCTAAATCCGCTGCTCTAAAATCCCTAAGACAAGCAAGAAGTATTGCCTCTTCTTGACCAACTGCAAGGAAGTGCCTGCTTCTCCAGGACACCTACAAGGGCAGCTCACAGAGCCATGCCCCTCGGGGGACTTCTTGACCTTGGTGGTGGAGGCCTTGGCAGACACTCAGGTGTTTGGTTCCATATTTACTTCCAGATGAGACTGTTTAGTAGACATGCAACTGCTTAGCTATGCCCCAAAGCATGGGGCAAGCCACTAGCCAGGGAGGGCCCACTTCCTCTGATTCATCTGCACACATGACAGGCCACCAGCCCCATCCGCCAATAGCAAGGCAAAGCTGACTCAGGCAACATGAGATTACGAGAGCATCTCCCTCCCCTCCTGCTTCAGTCCACAGCAACCTGTGCCTCCAACCTTCTTTGTGCTACAAAGATCACTCACAGGTCCAGGATTATCAGGGTACCTCTGCGACAGGCTCATCAGCAGGGCTGCTCTTGCCAATCACTTACTGCTCAGAGCCTGGCCCTTGTAGCTCTGCCCACTCTTCCCTGGTCCTGAACCTTGCTTCTGCTCCTTGGACTCCCAGGTTGGGCTTCTTCCTGGTCAGTCTTATGCTGGTCTGACCACAACTAGTCCCACTATGAAGCCCATCAGAAATGAGGTCAATGCATCACTGGCCCAGTTTCACAGAAAGATGGACGGGGGCACAAATGGCTGCTGGAATCCATGTCCTGACAAATAGAGACTTGATAGAGCGTGGTTAAATATTTCTCATATAGGGACACAAGTCCAGAAGGCATATGGCATCTCTGAGTACTGGATGTCATACCAGGAGAGTCTCATCTCAAAAGGAGGTGATGATCATGTATTTGGCCTTCAAAGCCCATGCTGCTATAATTTTCTAAGATCTGAAATCTGAATAATACAACAGCAGTCAGCTTCATGACCAAGAGCCCATCCTTGAGGGAAACTGACTCTTCCTCCTCTGATGAGTGACTTGACTTTCCAGGCAAGTAGAGCAGGATTGAGCTTACTCCTGGGTCTCAGGGTTGCCTCCCTGGCCTGGGGCAGAGCAGATGAAGAGGAAGTGGGTGTTGATTCTTGATGGTTTGGGGGCTTCAACCTTGTCACCTACCTTTCAGGCCTAGCCTCAGTCCTGACTCAACAGGAGAGGCCAACACACCCAACTCCACTTCCTAAAGGCTTTGGTGCCCAATCCCAAGTCCTGATCACTACTCAGGTAGGAAATACAAGGAAATGCCTTCCAGGTAGGAAAGGAGGTATAACCATAAGTAGATAAAAAAGGAACTTTCCATTTCTGTAAATTGAAGTCTTATTCACACAAGAGACAGATTGCAGGGGGCTGGATTTATGGGGTAAGATGATTAAATTCTGTGTCCTCTTTCATATGCCATGCTTTATCACGCATTACTAAGGATCTGATTTGGTGGCAATTTGTTGATTTCTTCAGTTCTTAGCTCAGTTACAAAAACCCAGTGAGCAGGACTTGGGTACCCTGCCAGTCAGCTCCTTAGGGTCAGAGAAACACCATCAGACCACAGTGCTTTATAACCACCCAACCACCTTAGATGGGGCCTTGGTATTCACTACCCACTAGTCCTCCCCTAGCAACAAGCACCAACAATCCAACATATACGTAAGACCTGTGGGAAGCCCTTATTTGTCTTTATAGCCACAGAATGTGGTACATTTAAGTTGTTCCATAAATGTTTTTGGTTTTGTTTTGAGACTAAGTCTCGCTCTGTTGCCAGGCTGGAGTGCACTGGCACAATCTCGGCTCACTGCAACCTCTGCCTCCCAGGTTCAAGCAATTCTCCTGCCTCAGCCTCCAGAGTAGCTGGGACTACAGGTGCATGCCACCACGCCCAGCTAATTTTTGTATTTTTAGTAGAGACAGGGAGGGTTTCACCATGTTAGCCAGGGTGGTCTCGATCTCTTGACCTCATGATCTGCCTGCTTCAGCCTCCCAAAGTGCTGGGATTACAGGCATAAGCCACCACGCCTGGCCTTGTTCCATAAATGTTTTTAAAGAAGAACATGCTCCCTGAAATCCAGCCCATACGCCATTCAGTCTCTGACTCTGTCTCTGACAGAGACACTCAAGAGTGAGCTGGGAGAAGGCCTGGCCGTCTGACATCACCTAGGAGGCTGAGGTCTGACCCAGTCTTCCAGACCTTAAGAAGTCTCACAGAAAACCCAGCACTCGGCTGCACTTAAGGCTTCCACAGCACGTTGTTTCAGCATCACCTCCAGCTCCCTATGGGCAGCCCACACACCTGGCCAAGGGACACTGGAGCATGCACTCCCTGCACAGTCCTCTCAGCCACTCTAGCCCTTTGCTCACGTTCTTCTCTTACCCCAGAACAACCTCCCTACCCTTCTCCAAGCTGTCCCTCAAAACCCATTGATCACTTAAGAATCTCCATAGCAGATCTTTTGTACTTGGCATACTGAACTCTGACCACATGCTGGGCAGTTTGCTGGATGACAGGAGTACCAAGAGGATGAAAACACATGCCTGCTCTCAGGCCACTCAGACTATCGGGGGAGGTGAACAGAGGAACAAATGGCTGCAACTCCTGCACAGTCAGACTGGCTGGGGTGAGTCTCAGCCCCACGATGCACTAGCCAGGTGACCTGAAGCAAGTCGCTTAACTTAAAATGTCTGTTTCTTCTTCTATCATATGAGGACAAGCATGGTACTGATTTCATCAGGCCGTTGTCACAGTTGTATGAATTAATATAATTAAAGACAACATTTATTTTACTCAAAAATTACTGGAGTAAGAGGAGTGAAGGTAATGCACAAGCTATATTACTTGGTTTTGTACCAAGCTCTTATCAGATTGCTTTCACTAGATTGGTGCCCTGTGCACATGGCAGGCCCTCAAGAAATGTTTGTAACCCTTCCTTGAACATGCTCTGCACTTTACCCAGCTTTTCTGTTCTCATCACCTCTTCAACATTGTTTGTATAAAAATTATGTATTCTGCAAGGATGAGATCAGATGCCACCTCCCCTAATTAGGTTTACATGCTTCATGATTCCCAGACGAACAACTTCCCTGTCTTGTTTTTGGATTTCTCAGGCATCTAAAAACAGGTCCTCACCACCTTCAGTTATACCCATCCATATAGGTATACTATATGCTCCTATCAGACCACAGCTCCTTGAAGACAAATACTGAGATTCATGCATTGTTATTTGGGGCCAAGGCTCTAGTGACAGAACAATTAAAAAGCAGTGCTATTTCTGTAGGGGAGCACTCCAAAACTCCTTTCCGAAACCTTTTTCTCATAAGCGCATGAGCCAGAATGGCTTTCCAGAACCTCACTTTTATCAAAAATAGAAACCAATCTGACCACGCACACTTTATATCAGAGTGAAATGGAACATCCCAAACTTTTATCAACACGCATTTTCTATTCCCGCTATATAATAAAGGGTCCCAATGTTTATCTAACATTTTTCTGAAATCAGTATGTAACATTCTCCACTTCTGAATCTGATGGGGCACCAGTCAGTTTCATAGTCATCACTGGAGAGACTCTGTGCCAGATTTTGTCTTCAGTTGTAACACAGGATCACATGGTCACTCTACTGAGCTATTCCCACCCACGCTCTTGGTTCTAGGGATGATGAAGGGAAAAACAAAATGGTTCTAGCACCTGGATGCAGACCGTTGCATGTTCGACGTCCTTTTCTTGTGCTCCATATGAAACATGTCCCAGATCCTTCGCGAGTAACCCTCCACTGTTCAGTTTCATAGGAGCGCAGAAAACAAGTCCAGTTTCAAGTAGGTAGTAATTTCTGTTCCATTTCATGAACAAAATAGAGATGCAGCAATAAATTACATGATTTGAGCCCTCATTAGTAGACAGTAAATGTCATTGTTTATTAAAAAGCTAATAATCCATTCAATTTTTTAAATTAAGCAATAAGACTCTAATATAATAAATTTGAATAATTAAGCCTAATATTAATGGAGTGAAAACATGAGGGAAGAAAGAAGTTCTAAAATCTTTATTTTTCCCTCCACATAAAACATGTTGATAATGATCCCACAGGTGAAAGAAGTTTCTATGAGCATACCAATGGAGTACTTATTTGTCAAAGCAAGAACTCACACGTATGCTTAGATGGCTGGAAATCTCTAGGGAAGTACAGAGAACTCTCCTAACTCAGCCCTCACTATTGACTCCTAGCTCTATTTTTACCTGATCTGTTTTTATTGCTGGACTCCACTCTCTTTCCATTACATACAGCCTAAGAATTTTCTACTCCAGCTAGAAAGAGCTCTGACTAGGACCCAAGTTTACAACCAGGATGGTTGGTCTGTACCTGTCTTCTCCCTGCTCAATAAAAGGAGAGCATCCTTGTGTTAGAAATAGCTTGGTATCTACAGCCATACCACCCTGGACACACCTGATCTTGTCTGATCTTGGCAGCTAAGCAGGGTCTGGCCCAGTTAATACTTGGATGCAAGAAACAACTTTGCACAACAGTTCTAAACAAAGCACAGTTTGAACTTATTCTTCCTGCCACACAGCCTTCCCACCACGTGAGGCTGTAGCATCATCTCTGCTTGGAAACTCTACACCAAGGTTGCACCATCATGCCCTGAAGAAGGCAAGAAGCCTTTTCTCAGGCCACTGAATACAGGCTTATGTAAACAGGCAGTATAACTCAGTAGGCGGAGATGAAACATTTGCACTTCTCTCCAAGCATTATAATGAGAAAGCAAAACTCTTTATACAAGCTAAACCCTCTTCTACATTCTTAAGTGTCCAAACAAACTTTTCCCCAGCAGCCTGCACTTCTATGGCTTTGCATTATTGGGATAAGCCAAGAGGGAGGGAACAGGAGCCTTTCCTCCTAAGCTCAGAGAGATCAAAGAGAACAAAGCTAGAGGGTGTGAGGGATTCTGCTTGGTGAGCATTTCTCAGCAGAGTGGACTTTCTGTGTCTGGGCTGCAGGCCCCTGAGTGTCCGGTGCTCTGAGGACACCTTCAGTGGAATCTGTGGAAGGTACACATCAGATCTGCTCCCAGTAATAATGCCCTGCTTTGCAGAGGCTGTTTTGCTTTCCCAGGCGCTTTCATGTCTTTTATTGATCAACAAGCAAACACTTACTGAGCGCCTATCAGATGCAGGGCCCCAGGTGGAGTTATCTCACCGACAGATCATCTCACGGCCCCAGTCTTCAGATATATGTGCCACTCTGAAAAGAAAATAAGGCCCAGATCTGCCTTCAAGATGTTTATAGTTTATTTGGAGACACAAGCAGAGTCCCATAGAAAGAGAAATAATACTGCAAAGCACTCTATTTTAAGTTAGTCTTCCTCAAACTTTGATCACAATCACAACCACATTAGGAGCTTATTAAAAGTCAAAGGGGCCTGGATCACATCTTTGGAGATTCTAATTCCATGGGAATGAAGCCTGGGTCCTTGTATTTTTAACAAGCAGCCAAAAAGATTAAAAATTTAAAACATAAGACAGTGCCTAATTGGCAAATGAGACAGTCACTCATGTTGGCCGAGGTCAAAGGACTCCAGCAAGGTCAGACATAAAAGAGACCTGTAAGGGCAGACAGGAGGCTGAGAGCAGAAAGACAGAAAGGGGAAAGGTAGGAAGTTAGGAGGGAGAGGGGGATAGGGTCCCAAGAAAAAGTGCAATACTCATGTAGGGGACAGAATGCAGAAAATTCTGGATGTAGGAGAAGGCTGCCCTAGAGGATTGAGAGATCAAGACAGACAGGTAGGTCTGGAGTCCGGGGCCGTGGGACTGCAGTCTGGGCCCTTATATTTTATCATATCAAAGTAAGGAGGATCATGAATGACAGGTGTTTACTTTAGCCTGGAGGCAAAGGGTGCCTCAGGAATGGCAGGGCCATGAGAGCAGAGAATTTTAGACAGAGAAGTCCCGTGCTAGGGCTGGATTGAAACCATCAGGAAGACCGGAAGCTAGGCCCAAGGTTCTAGTAAGATATTTTAATATCCTGTTCTACCCTCCCTGCAGATCAACGAACTCAGCAAGATAGATAATATTATCTTCTTTCTGTAGAGAGAAAACTGGGGCACAAAGTGGCCAAACAGCAAGAGGAAAGCTGGGGAAGCCAGAACAGCCATGTGGCTGCGCTCATCTTTGACAAATCAATCCACTGCATTTCAAGCCTATTCAACATACATTTATTGAGTGCCTACTACCAGCAAGAAACAAGAAGCAGCAAGATAAACGGAGTGCCGTTCCTGCCCTCAGGGAGCTCACCTCCCAGGGGAGGAGCTGGCAAACATTTTCTGTGAAAAACCGGATAGTGAATACTTCAGACTGTGCAGGCCAGTTAGTCTCTGTAGCAAATGGTCACCTCTGACATAGCACAAAAGTGGCCATGCACGATACACGAAAAAATGAGCATATCTGTGTTCCAATAAAACTTTATTTACAAAATAGGCAGTGGGCTGGATTCGACCTGTAATGTACCAATCCCTAATCTAGTGGGTAAAACAAACCCCTTCATGGCTACTTATAAAACAAGAGAGGTGTGTTATAAATAAAACGACTTTGCAGCCCAAAGGAAAGATAGAGTAATTTAGTCTGGCCATGGATGACTGGGGAGGTAGCACTGGAGTAGGACAAGTACTTAGTTTTCTAGGTCTCAGTTAAAACGATGGGGCTGAATCAGAAGCACATGGACGGCCCTTCTTGTTCCCGCGTTCTCTGACTTGGATGTGGTGCTCCTTTCCTGCCCAGAGTCTTCCAACTGCACAAACAACGTGGCCTCTCCCAAGCTTCCTGGGCCTCTCCTCACCTCTACCATCAAGTTTTGAATGTCACTTAAGGAATAAAAATTCCTAAATGATCCTGGAAGGCTAAACACACACACACACACACACACACACACACACGCACAAAGTGTGTGTACATCCTACTGTGTCCGGAATTGGTGGGTTCTTGGTCTGACTTCAAGAATGAAGCTGCGGACCCTCACGGCGAGTGTTACAGCTCTTAAGGTGGCGCGTCTGGAGTTTGTTCCTTCTGATGTTCGGATGTGTTCGGAGTTTCTTCCTTCTGGTGGGTTCATGGTCTCGCTGGCTCAGGCAGGAGTGAAGCTGCAGACCTTCGCGGTGTTACAGCTCATAAAGGCAGCGTGGAACCAAAGAGTGAGCAGCAGCAGGATTTATTGCAAAGAGGGAAAGAACAAAGCTTCCACAGTGTGGAAGGGGACCCAGGTTGCCACTACTGGCTCCTGCAGCCTACTTTCATTCTCTTATCTGGCCCCACCCACATCTTGCTGATTGGTCCATTTTACAGAGAGCCAAGTGGTCTCTTTTGACAGGGTGCTGATTGGTGCGTTTACAATCCCTGAGCTAGACACAAAGGTTCTCCAAGTCCCCACCAGAGTAGCTAGCTAGATACAGAGTGTCCATTGGTGCATTCACAAACCCTGAGCTAGACAAAGGGTGCTGATTGGTGTGTTTACAAACCTTGAGCTAGATACAGAGTGCCGATTGGTGTATTTACAATCTCTTAGCTAGACATAAAGGTTTTCCAAGTCCCCACCAGACTCAGGAGCCCAGATGGCTTCACCCAGTGGATCCCGCACCAGGGCTGCAGGTGGAGCTGCCTGCCAGTCCCGCGCCATGCGCCCGCACTCCTCAGCCCTTGGGTGGTCGATGGGACTGGGCGCCGTGGAGCAGGAGGCGGTGCTCCTCGGGGAGGTTCGGGCAGCATAGGAGCCCACGGAGGTTGGGGGAGGCTCAGGCATGGCGGGCTGCAGGTCCTGAGCCCTGCCCTGCGGGAAGGCAGCTAAGGCCCGGTGAGAAATTGAGCACAGCAGCTGCTGGCCCAGACGCTAAGCCCGCTGAGCCCACACCCACCCGGAACTCGCGCTGGCCCGCAAGCACCGATGGCAGCCCCTGTTCCCGCCCGCGCCTCTCCCTCCACACCTCCCCGCAAGCTGAGGGAGCCGGCTCCGGCCTTGGCCACCCCAGAAAGGGGCTCCCACAGTGCAGCGGCGGGCTGAAGGGCTCCTCAAGTGCCGCCAAAGTGGGAGCCCAGGCAGAAGAGGCGCCCAGAGCGAGCGAGGGCTGTCAGGACTGCCAGCACGCTGTCACCTCTCACTACCACCGCCAGATGCTAAGTCTAAATTTATTTAAATTTCTAAAGGTTTTCTCCCTCCTTCCCAGAACCTCTCCCTCCTGAAAAAGGTCCAGCTGCTTCTGTACCAGACACTCTAGCGAGACTCAAATGTTCTTCCTGACCAAATGCCCACCTCAAGAAGAACCTGGAGCCAGGAAGAAACCAAGGGTGGCCACACACCTCATCTGCCCTGCTGTGCTGGTGCCAGGTGAGAAAACAGAAATAGAGCCACGGAGCTCAACAGCAACACCTCATATGGTGCCAGCAGGCAGTGAGCAAGGCCCAGGCAGATAAACACATTAAGGCAGGCTGTGCAGCACAGGCCACGTCCAGGCCTCAGAGTGACTTCATCTCAGCCAGCCAAGGTCAACTCCATTCTAAGGCTTAGTCAGCCTCCTCCTCTGGGGGCTCAGACTCCCCTGGCCAAGATCACTCATGTACCAAGAGGATTGGACAAGGCCACGAGTGAGGCCAGGTGCCAGCAGGGCAAAGGCAGGCAAAAGGCACCACAGATCGCATGTGGTGGCAGCAAGCCAGCTGTGTATAGATTCAAGCCTCAGACCCACCTCTGAAAATCCTACCCTACTCAAGCCTGACCACCTCCTCCAGGAAGCCCTCCTGGCTCTTGCTAATTAGCAGTAACTTGTGTGTTCTCTTAACATCTAGAGTAATACTTCTCAACATAGGGTTGCGAGACCAGCATCATCAATAAGCATCACCTGGGAAGTTGCTGGAACTGCTGTTGGAAGTTCTCAGGCCCCACCCAGGCCAAGCAACTTAGAAACTCTGAGGGTGGGACCCAGCAATTGGTGTTTTAATAATGTCCTCCTAGTGATTCTAAAGCAGGCTGTGGTTTGGGAGCCACTAATCCAAAGTCTAGATTCTAAACCACTAACTGGACACCTGTGTTTTACATGCAATCCCTGTGCTCCTGGCTTCCCTGGGAATGTGGTTGCATTTCAGAGCCTGGATCGCACATGCCCATCAATCCCCCACCTTGCCCAGCCCAGGATGCCACAGCAAGTACTTCCTCAGCAAACACCTGTGGAATTTAATTAGCTTGAGTTCAGATACCACCATCAGGTTACAAAATCACAGAACCTGAATGCTGAAAGAGGCTTTAGTGCCCATCCAGCCCAACTGCCCATCAAGGCTCTGCCAGGACCCAGCTTCTCCACGTTTCTCTCAGGTCAGGTCAGATGCTCCACTAATGCCTGGGAGTTCAGTCTCATTCGTTCGCCCAGCAAATATTGACTGAGCATGGGTGCAAGGCACACACAGATGTTCCTGCACACAAGTGAACCAGACCAATGAGAATCCTTGCTCGGAGGGAGCAGATATTCCAGTGGCAGGAGAGACCCAATCAATAGCAATAAATAAATAAAACAAAAAAAAACCCATATGCTTTAACCACTAGAAAACATCAGACACACCAAAATATACGGACCGCCTATGAAAATAACTAACCAGCACTCTTCACCAATGTCAAAGTCATGAAAGGTAAGGAAAGACGAGTCACAAAAGCACACTAAGGAGACATGGTGGGTACATGCAATGTGGGACCCTGGACTGGATCCTGGAAAAGAAAAACAGCATCAGTGGGAAAAGTGGTGATATTTGAGGAAGGCTTACAGTTTGACATGCAGTTTTAGACCAACATGAAACTTGTTCCATTTATAGTGATGTAAGATGTGAACAATTATGGGAAACTGGCTAACAGGTAGACAGGAATTCTCTGTACTAATTTGCAAATTTTCTGTATAATATTTTGATGGCAAATCCAGTTGGGAAAGATGGTCCAAATAAGAGGTGAGGTGCAGTTGGCATCCTTAAATAGAGAAGTGACATGTGGGCAAGATGACATTTGGGCAAGACCCAGAGGCAGGAAAGGGGCCAACCAGTGGCACTGTGAATGACATGAGGCCAAACTCAGTCTTGCCAGGATGTTTACCCGTTTGTGCTTGTTATTCTATCCAGATGAATTCTGACCATGCTTTGAACACTTACAATAATGCTGGAGGCCCCTCAGTCTTCTCTTTAGAGGAGGCCTCACAGTCCTGCAGCTGTGCCGACTGAATGTGCCCCGGCAGCCTGAGCCCCTGGAGTGGACAGTGAGAGAGAGCGCACAAAGGCAGTGGGGTCCAATAAAGACCAAGGTTGAGACCAGGAGCACCTCCACCTTCTTTGTTCTGGAATTGCCCTGGTCTCCTTTTCTTGCCAGCAAACCACTTTAGTTCCTACTTTCTCCTCTCTTTGACCCTGTGCCCAAGCTTCTCAGCATGTGAGCTTCTCCTCTAAGCACTGTCCACATGCGCCCAGAACCTTAAGCAGTGGAGCTCAGAGCAGGGTCGACGTGAGTAAGCAGACATGAGTCAGGCTGAGACTCCACCTAATGACTAAGGATCAACGTTCCACCCAAAGTTCCCATGTCTAGCCCTTCAGAAAGGACAGGGAACCATAATCCAAAGTAAAACAGCCCACTCCCTAGGAATGACAGCCCACAGTCCTGAGTTCTAGGGACCTCAAATAAGTCTCTCCCTTCCAGGCGCCAGGTCACCATCTATAAAGCGATACAGTTGGATTAGTTAATCCCCAAGATGCTTTCCAGTTCTAACACTGCATAATCAGTAATGTATCAAATGAAATTGTGCAAGGTAATTGCAGCTTTGAAGTACAATGTGGGGTAGTAATGGTAGCAGTGATGAGATCTATGGGCTCCTACCCCAAGTGAATCACCAGAATTGGAAATGGTAATTGTTACTATTAATATAATAATGTCTTAAATTGCAGAGTGCTTTTCCATTTACAAAGCATTTTTATACACATTATCTTGTGTGATCCTCATAAGAACCCAGTGAAAGTGGTAGGAAAAATGTTATTTCTTTTGCATAGATGAGGAAACAAAGTTCAGTGGCCATTCAATTAGGAGTGAGGGTGCTCAGCCCTGAGCGTAGGACTCAATGCCTCATCTTCTTTCTGCTGCTTGGTGCTGTCTTTGCTACTCCAACAACCTGTGCAACCATCTGTGATTTTGTGTCTCTAGGTTTTGACCAGGTTAGTTCAAGGCATCTGCACGATAAGGAAACCCAGGCATTCCCCTGGAGGGGAAAGCATCCAAATTGTGCCCAGAGCTGCCTTGGCTCGGTCCATCCATTGGGCTCCTGGGAGCACAGTCCTCGCCAGGAGGGGAGGTAGCAGCATTCTCCATTTGTCTCCCTGCAGCTCAAAATAGAACAGATGATGTATCACAGCTGATCTCACTGCAGCATCAGATGTTTTAAAATAATTAAATAAAGAGAAATGGGAGTGTGAAGAAAAAGGCCCCAATTTTTCAACACTAGTGTCCCATGGAAGTGATAAGAAAGGGACAATGGTCAAAGTCAGGGTGAGGGGGCAGCTCCCCCAGAGGTGCCAGGTTTACAGCCATTCTGTCCCTGCCATCCAAGCCTTCCTACTAGTAGCAATACTGTCACCCCTCACCATTTGGTTGCAATTTGCAAAAGGCAAGAGACAACTTCCTTTCTTGCCACACTCTAGGATAGAAGAAGCACTCCAGCCAGCCACCAATTTCCCCTCGCTAAGCAGCCCTTTTCTCCCATGCCCACTACATGCAGAGGGTGACCCAGGCACACCCAGAGTGGGTGCTCTTGTGTCCTGTCGGACGGGGCCGGTCAGCATGAGAGCTCTTTGTTCAAGCCCCATCTCCATACCGTTTGTGTCCCTACCTAAGTGCCTACCCTTGCCCACGATACTTATCTCCCTAGACCTCAGTCTCCACGGTTCTGAACTAGGAGTTAGAAGCACTCATCTTACTTCCTCATAGGGTTGTCAGTGCTACGAGGATGGAGTGAGATCACACTTGAGAAGACACTTCAAAAACTTACAAGTTCCACAGGGCACTAAGAGACCATGGTTCACCAAGCACCTGGTCAGGACTGATGACAATGGCGTATGGCTGGCCTTTCCCAGCCTCCCTCCAGTTAGATGGACTGGAAGATCAAGTTCTGGCCAGCAGAATGTGGGCAGAGTATCTGCTCTATAAAGCCTTCACACATGATCCTGCTCTCTCTTTTTCTCCTCTGCCAGCTGAAGACCCAGAGGAGGATTCTGGGTACCTAGAAAGGGCAGAGCCACAGACACACCCTTTGATTGTGTTACATGGCTGGAGTTGGGGGTTGCTTGCTACAGCAGCTAGGCCACCTGGACTAGAAAAATGTCCCAGTGGAGTAGCTGCCTAGAAAATCTCACAATGAGGTTGTAAATTCAAGTGAGTGGAAAAAAAGGTTTTAGTGGTCGGGCGCAGTAGCTCACGCCCGTAATCCCAGCACTTTGGGAGGCCAAGGCGGGCAGATCACGTGAGGTGAGGAGTTCAAGACCAGCCTGGCCAATATAGTGAAACCCCATCTCTACTAAAAAATCCAAAAATTAGCCAGGCATGGTGGTGGGCGCCTGTATTCCCAGCTACTGGGGAGACTGCAGCCGGAGAATCACTTGAACCTGGGAAGTGGAGGTTGCAGTGAGCCGAGATCACGCCACTGCACTCCAGCCTGGGTTACAGAGCGAGACTCTGTCTCAAATAAAAAAAAAAAAAAAAAAGGTTTTAGTAGCAAACAGCCAAGTTCCCTCATAATTCTTCCACCCACTAATAGGATAAAAATGAGACCATATAAAAGATGTACCCCGGCAGATGGACTTCGGGGCCCCACAGTTCTGTGATGTCTGTGTTCAACCTGTTTGTGGAACAGTCAGTACAGCACACACCAAAACGCAGCTCCCATCTAGTTTGTTGCTGAGGTGCTCTTCCTTTTCTCAAACACCTATTAATAGATTTACACTCCTGACAAAGAAGTGTGGATCAACCTCTAACTAGCCAGACAGGCTAGTTTTTGTTTTGTTTTGTTTTGTTTTGTTTTGTTTTTTGAGATGGACTCTCACTCTGTTGCCCAGGCTGGAGTGCAGTGGCGCAATCTCTCCCTCCCAGGTTCAAGCGATTCTTCTCCTCAGCCTCCCAAGTAGCTGGGACTACAGGTGCCCGCCATCATGCCCGGCTAATTTTTATATTTTTAGTAGAGACTGGGTTTCTGACCCATATTGGCCAGGCTGGTCTCGAACTCCTGACCTCGTGATCCATCCGCCTCGACCTCCCAAAGTGCTGGGATTACAGGCATGAGCCACTGCCCCCAGCCCAGATAGGTTAGTTTATCCAATCACAGTATCAAATGCCCTCCTAATGTGGACAGGCCATGCTGGGCCACATAAGAGACTAATAAGCCACTAGAAAAAAAGTGGGGGACAAAGGACATGAAAGACAATTCACAAACATAAAACAAATAGCCCCCAAACATGTAATGTTCACCCTTACTCATACAAAATAAATCACGTCTCACCCATTAGACTGGCAAAAATCAAAAAGGGTGGCAAGACCTCGAATTGCCGAAGAAGCAGGGAAAAGGCACTCACTTGTACTATCTGTGGACAGGGACACTGGTTCCTCTCCAGAGATCAATTTCATAATATCTATCAACTTGTAAATGGCAAGTCCCTTTCAATTCAGCAATTCCACTTCTAGAAATCTATCCAAAAGAAATCCTCATACATGCATAAAAAGACTCATACACAAGATTATTCATTGTTTGAAGTGCAACAGATGGGACATGGCCTAAATGTCCAGCAGTACAAATCACACAAATACATTTGGCTACTAAACAGATGAAAAGTCTACCCCAAAGTTTAGACGATCCTGCTCCATAACATCCGGAGGTTGGGGGGCGGGGGAAATGGCAATCAAGCGCATACCCACAGAGGTTGTACCAGGATTTACACGCGCACAAGAAGGGATGCTATGGGGAAGCATTATCCTTAAGATGCTACGGGAGCACGAACCAATGTTCGACAAGGTATGAATCTGTTTCCATGCAGTTCCTTGGTGTTGTGCTTATTTTAAACATATGGAAAATTAGCCATAATGCAAATAACACAGCAACAGCTGTGTTTTCATCTTCTTGGCTATTTTGACGTCACAGCCATCAAATACAAGCTCCAAAAAAGAGCGAACGATATTGTTCCCAGCAGCACATGCCAAAAGGCCACACACCTTCCCACGGGATGAAGGATTCCAGGGACATCTCTTTTTATAGGTGTGACTTCCCCTCTTTGCAGAGTAGCTATTTAGCAACTAGGGGGCAAAGCCAGGCAACTGAGACTTAGGAACAGAATTATATCAGAGAAATTGGCGACAACCTTTCTGGAGTGAAATCTAACAGTGTCTATTAATATTCTATATAGACATACACCTTTTGACTTAGGAATCCCGCTCTCTCAACACCAGCATGAAAGGCAACATATATGAGATGTAGTGGAGAAAGAAACCGTACCCTGACAACAACCTGAAAGTCCATCAAAAGAGAATGATTGAAAAAATTATGGTACCTCTATACTGTGAAAATTCTGTAATTATATTTTAAAATGAGATCTATATCTACAGGAAGATACAGATCTCATCTCTCCTGCCTCAGGAGAGATGTTCAGGATGAAAAACGTAGTTACCAACAATGTATTGTATATTTCTAATGCATATTTCAAAGTAGGTAGAAGAGAAAGAATTTCAGATGTCCCCAACACATAGAAATGATAAATACTCAAGGTGATGGATACCCCAAATTCCCTGACTTGATCATTATACATTCCACACACATAACAAATATCACACATACCCCATAAATAGGTAAAATATTATGTATCAATAAATAATAATAAATTGAAATTTAAAAAGAAAAGCAAGAGGCAGGGGACAAGAATGTAATAAGATCCCATTTTCATTAAACAACTGAAAAGCCATATACAAGGCTCACAAGGCCCTACCCAATCTGCCCTCCTCCAATTCCTTCCCCTCCTTCTGTGACTTCATTTCCTGCCTTTATTCCTGTCACATGCTCTGCTCTGTCCCATTGACAGGACACATTTCCAGGTACATCCTGCCCCAGGGCTTTTGCACTTACCCTTGGCCTCAGTGCTCCTTCCCCAGAAAGCCACATGGTTTTCTCCCAAGTTCCTTTTAGTCTCTGCAAAACTGACCTTCTCAGTGAATTCTACCCTGATCCCTCCTTTAAAATTACAAAAAAGGAACTTTATCCTGTTTTATTTTTCTCCATAGCACTTATCATCGGCTGCATTCACTTCACTGTAAGATATTTTTGTTTTGTTTTGTTTTCATTTTTGATGAGACTGAGTCTCACTTTGCCGCCCAGGCTGGAGTGCAGTGGCGCGATCTCGGTTCACTGCAACCTCTGCCTCCCAGGTTCAAGTGATTCTCCTGCCTCAGCCTCCCCAGTAGCTGGATTACAGGCGTGTGCCACCACACCTAGCTAATTTTTGTATTTTTAGTAGAGACGGGGTTTCACCATGTTGGCCAGGCTGGTCTTGAATTCATGACCTCAAGTGATCCGCCCACCTTGGCCTCCCAAAGTGCTGGGATTACAGGCATGAGCCACTGCACCCAGCCCACTGTAAAATATTTTAATCCCCTGGACTCTCAGCTCCAAAAGGGCAAGGGTTTTTGTCTGTCTTGTTCCCTGTGGCATCCCCAGCACCTAGCACACAGTAAATATCCAGCAAGTTTTTGCTGAATGAATGGAAAACCTGTTTGCCTATCTTGACCCGGGCCTGGGGAAATAAGTGGAAGGGTCCACCCTAGGCCCTAAGCACTTGGCCGGGAAAGCTGCAGGAGAGGAGTGCATGGCATCCGAGAGCCATCAAACAGTAAATAAGAAAGACTTTCTTTTTCTCCATATTATGATTCCACCAGTTGCTGTGAACATATGCTATTTTTATAACTTTTGAACACACATTAAATAAAACAAAAAAGCAAAGATGTAAGTCAGACTCAGAGGAGCAGTGTGGAGGGGAGGGGAGACAACGCGAAGAGAGAGGGACCCAGGCCACGCCAAACAACTGCCTGGCTCTCTCCTCCCTCAGAAGAACCCATCTCTGCCCCGCATCCAGTGCAGCAAGCGTCCTGGGAAGGTCAGGCTGTGGCTCGTGAAAGACACTATAGAGTAGATGCTAACTCAAATCCAAACACTCCCAGACTCTCCCTCCCACCCAGCTCAGCTGGTACTAGAGGCAGACAATGAAAAGCTGGCAGAACAAGACAAATGGTGGAGACAATAAGGTCTGAAGAAGGTGGGGTGGGTAGAAAGCAGCAAAAAGGAATGAGGGTTGGTCCAGGGGGCCAGGCCCCACCTCAGCCTCCTAGTCACTGACTCAGCTTGGGCAAGGGTGCTCTAACCTCTGAGCCTCTAGTTCTTCCTCACTAAAAGTCAAAATAAAGGTATCTGCCTTGCCCCAGTGGGCTGGATGTATGCGATACTGCTTTATCATGCTGTACAAATATCACTAGAAAGAGAATCAGCGGCGTGGATGCCTCACTGGATAATGCAAAACCCCGCCCCACACGGAGCCTTGGTTTCCTCTATTGTGTTTTCCAATTACTTGCTGTTGGTCTATCAAAAATGCATTTAATATGCATTTTAATATCTGACCTTTGGCCACCTGGCTCAACTCTGTTGCTTCTAATAATTTATAGATTCGGAGTCTATGATTTCCTCCAGCCAGATGATCGCTGCACCAGAAAATAATGATGCCTTCATCTCTTCCTTTCCAAGACTTATGTCTCTATTGGTTTTCTCTTGTGGTATTGCACTGGCTCTGACCTAGGGTGCAAGGTTGAATAAGAGAGGTGATAGTGGGCGTTCTTGTCTTCTTTTTAACCTGAAGGGATTGCATCTCATGTCTATCTATCAGGAATAACGTTTGCTAGAGATTTCAGTAGATATCTGTCTTCAGATTAAGTAAGTTCTCACTGCGCAGAGTTGACGATGTGTGATCATGAAGCACCTACTGGATCATATTGAATGTCGTTTCAGCAATTAGAGAGATCATTACATGATTGTTCTCCTTTGTTTTAATAGAGGTCTGCGAAACAAGGGGATGCCTCTACCCAATACTGCCTTTCAGGGTCAGGAGGAACAAGGCCTGGGACCCTGAAGATAACGACACCACTCCCACCTCAGCCGCCAGCCTGAGCCCCTGATGGTCCATCCTCCTGTGTGCCACCCCTCCTCTCCTCAACTCTCAGAGAGCCCAGATTGGCTCTCTGGGCCAATCTCCTTCACCTCCATCGTGAACTCTCACTAGTCCCTAAAATGCCACAGACTTGTCCCTGTGTGAAGTCACAAGAGAAAGCTCACTGCCAACCATCTCCATGTCACAAGAAGTCACCCTGAGCATACGCTGTGGGAAGCAGGCTGATTGCATCATTTTTTTCAGGATGAGCAGTTCAGGATTCTGATGCAAAGACTCCACATCCACCTTGGCACATGCTAAGATTCACATGAAGCTATTCCAAAATGGAACAGGATACCTAGGAGGCAGTGAGCTCCCTGCTACCAAAAATGAGAATGTCCCCATGACATTTGTTACAGAGGTATTTCTACAAAAGATGAAGAGTGACCCAGAGTCATCTGTAAAATGAAGGTAATCAGACCTATCAAAAGGTAATGGAGGAGGAGGAGGTGGCAGCCTAGTAGGGAGAGCAGGAGGTGGGATGGACTGACATTCCAAGCACCTGACATACACCTCCTCACTTAGTCCTCGCAGCAGCCCCTGTAGCTATCAGGACACAGAGAAGTTGCTACAAAACACACACACAGAGGCCGGGCACAGTGGCTCATGCCTATAATTCCAGCACTTTGGGAGGCCAAGGCAGGCGGATCACCTGAGGTCGGCAGTTTGAGACCAGCCTGACCAACATGGAGAAACCCCATCTCTACTAAAAACACAAAATTAGCCGGGCTTGGTGGCACATGCCTGTAATCCCAGCTACTCAGGAGGCTGAGGCAGGAGAATCGCTTGAACCCAGGAGGAGAGGTTGCGGTGAGCCGAGATCACGCCATTGCACTCCAGCCTGGGTGACAGAGCGAAACTCCATCTCAAACACACACACACACACGCATGCACACACACACATATGCGCACATGCGCACACACACACATACACAGACACACCTTGTTCAAGGTCACATAGTCAGTAAGTGACAGCGCCCAGGCATGCACCAAGGGCTTCTGTTCCAGTCCTTAAGCTCACTCCACTCCACCACTCCCCCTCCCAGGCTCCAGGGTATGCTTGTCAAACTGCCTAACACAGTGACAGCCACATAATGGGCATTTAATGATTCTCCCCAGATTCAGATGGTCAGACATCCCTCCCACTGAGCAAAGTCAATTTTCTCATCTGCAAAGCAAAAGAGAGACTTCATCTTGGCCCTTCACAGGCAGGAAGGTCTGACTGCCTGGCTTTTACAGTCAGCCCTTGCCACCTTTGCAAAATGTATTCAGAAACATGATCTCCTTTGAGCTTCACACCTCTAAGAGGCAGGGTCTCGGCAGAGAAGGTCACTGGGGCTCACGTGGGGAAGGTTCTGCCTGAGGTCCCATGCTGAACTAGCACACTCACATCCAGGGACATCAGCCACCTTTACTATCTCCACCCCAAAGCCTCATGAGTGAAAAGGATGGACGATCTCTAAGATGTCATGAAAACACGGAGATACAATTGAACCTATCTTCAAACCCAAATGTGTGCCATTGACTAATGTGTGATGTCCACTCTCTAAATGGTGAAGTGAAGAAGCAGTCAGCATAAGATTCCGTCAATCAAGCACAAATAATACTATCGCCTTAGACTCGGACCATGTGATGACCTTTATACCCGTGGATTACATATTGACTCTCCTTTCATAATCTAGGCACCAAAATATCTGCTGGCAGCTTATTCCCATCAGCTGCAGGACAAAGTAGCTTCTGCATTTGGTTCCAAGACAGGAGTCAGCAGGACACTGGAGGCCACAGTCCAATCCCAATGGTCTGTTTATTGTCTGAGGTCATTACCATGGTGTCTCCCCTCCCCGGGCCCTGGTAAGCACCAAGGCCACTTTATTTGTCAGTGACTCAACCAGGAACCACATGGACTTCAAGGCAACCTCCTGGCCCTCAAGGACACAGAGTAGCTAAGCAAAGGATACAGCAAATTTTTTGGACCAAGAGCCAAAGCAGGTGGCGCAGACTCTGCTAATGATCAGATCCAGGCAGTACAGAGTTCTGAGCAAGGGATATAGCAGGAGTCCAGCTCCGGCTCCCTTGATTTCGAGAAGAGCCACACCACCTAAGAAACTCACCTTGCTCCTCATCAAAACTGCCCTATTCTAAATGGCACTGAGAATGAGACTGTCCTTTATACTTTTCACCATCCCAGTTGGTGGGAGGGGTCTTTTGAATGTATTCCCACTTGTGAGGGACACAAAACTCACCAATGCCTGACAGCAAAATCTGGGGGCAGGCTTCCCAGGTCTCCCATGTCTGCCCTGGCACTGAAGCCTGGTTTGGGGGAGACGGGGATGCGCTTGTGATAATGCCAACTCTTCAGGTTCTGAGCACTCTCATGTCTGTCATAGAATAGGATAGGGGTTCACTATTGTAGCATGACACGGGCTCAGAAAGGCCACCTATTGTATGAGCACATTTAGATGGAATGGCCACAAGGGGCAAATCCAT
Source organism: Gorilla gorilla gorilla (assembly GCF_029281585.2). NCBI lineage: Eukaryota > Metazoa > Chordata > Mammalia > Primates > Hominidae > Gorilla > Gorilla gorilla. Next base: position 38,143,193 of record NC_073232.2, on the reverse strand, counting down.
ACAGACAGACAGCAGTTCAGTAGCGTCTGAGGCTGGGGAAGGAGGGGTGTGGGGAGTGACTGCTCATGGGTATGGGGTTTGTTTCCTTTAGGTTGATGAAAATGTTCTGGAATTAAATAATAGCAATGATTGCACAACTCTCTGTATATACTAAAAACCACTGCAAATGAGTAAATTTTATAGCATATGAGTGATACCTCAATAAAGCTCAGTTTTTAAAATTTGATGGTGTAGAAGAATATGGAGGTAGCACACTAGGAGGTGCTTCCCTGCCCCACAAGCTCTCTGTCATTTGTCACCTGGGCACTGGGCACATATCAGTCCCACCTAGCAGCCCTTGCAATCCTACCATAGGAGACCAGCACCCCACACGGGCATTTGTTTAGCCCTCCAGCAGCCCCTCCTGCCAGCCAACCACCCTCATCCCTCCCGTAGATTTCGGGGTTCTGAGTAACCAAAGCAGGCATGGGAACATTCTCAGAACATGTCCAGGGGACACCTCCGGGAATATGCATTCATCTCAGAGGGGAGCTGAGTGCTTATTTGACAAGCACAATGTAACCAAGCCAAGAATGGGGAAGGGTATGAAACAAGAGAGGCGGCCCTCTTCCTTCTCAGGGAAGCCGGGGCTGGCAGGAAGTGGGGCTGCAAGTCCAACAGCTGACACCATCATCTATGTTCCTCTGAGCTGTGTGCAAGGAAGAGTACAGTCTGGGGCTGCAGGCATGACAGACTTCAGAGGGAAACAAATCAGGCATAAAAACTGCTAGAGGTTCCATTAGCAAGACAGAGCAAAAAATAGGATTCCCACATCCCCCTGGTGCCCTCAGGGCTCCTCGTACCACTAAAAATAAAGCAACAGGCAATGGCGTTTGTAATGCCAGCGTTCTCAGGACTTCCTGCAGAGTCAGGCTTGCACAGCTTCCTTCGGTCCCCCCACCCATCTCCACCCCCTCAGCCATGGATTTCTGCAGCACCAGGGGCCAGCAAGGAGCCCAGGACTGAATGAGATGCATCCATGGATCATGAGGCTGAGATAGATTTCCCTCTGTTGTCCCACTTCAAGGATGCAGTTTGGAGCTTGCAATCCAAACAGGGAGACAGGTTCTGTGTCCCTTCAGGAGAACAGGGTCTGAGCATTTGTGTCATAAGCAGGGAAGGAGAGGGACCTCAGATCCAGCCCATGATTGGACACACCTCCCTCTACCCTCTGGCATCCTGGCAGGCATCTAGGAGGAGGAGTTAGAAGAGGAAACAGCTGGGGCCATAAGTCAGGCGAGTTCACACCCAACCACCTGCCCCATTACACAGCAGAAAGCACCTCCCTCACTCCTTCCACAGCCCACACCCCACAACCCAGCCCCCAGGGCTGCCCAGTACTAGCTCTTGACAGAGGACTCTAGTCTCTCAGATCAAGAACAGCCCTCAGAAAGGCAATATGGCTCTCAGTGATTCTAAGTGCAGACACTGGCATTGGGCTGCCTGATTCAAATCCTGCCTCTGCCACTTGCTACATGTGTGGCCTTAGACAAGTTACTTAACCTCAGTTCCCCTACCTGCAACATGAGGTTAATAACATTTCCTGCCTCCAGGACTACTGTGAATTGCTCACAACAGTGCCTGACACATAAAGGTGTGTGATAAAGGCCAGATATTACTGGGGACCAACTAACACTGTCTTTCCTAGGGAGCCACTGGCATCTGAGGCTGGCAGCCTTCTCTTGATTCTCCAGGTTGCCCTGTGTGCAGCAGGATGCCAACTTGTCCTGGCCCCAAGGAAGTGAATGCTAGGAGTTGCTCCTCTAGTCTAGGTGACAATCAAATCAGTTCAGTGGTAGGGACAGGATTCAAACCAAGCTTTGTCTGACCCTAAGCCCATGGCTTTCACTACCACTCTACACTAAACTATCACCTGCAAAACCCACAGTGGGCATAAAAAGCCTCTTTTGTCAAGGACAGTGAGGGACATAGTAACAGAAACTGAAAGAGAAGAAAAAAAGAAGTCTCAAGAAAAAACAATCAGCAGGCATGATATTTATTTTAGTTTTTAAAAGTTGTTGGCCAGGCACAGTGGCTCACTTCTATAATCCCAGTACTTTGGGAGGCTGAGGCAGGAGGATCGCTTGAGGCCAGCAGTTCAAGACCAGCCTGGGCAACAGAATGAGACCTCATTTCTACCCCCAAAAAAATTTATTTAATTAAAAAAAATTAGCTGGGCATGGTGGTGTGCACCTATGTCGCTTGAACTCAGGAGGTGGAGGCTGCAGTGAACTATGATTGCACCACTGCACTCCAGCCTGCACAACAGAGCAAAACCCCATCCCCTCCCACAAAAAAAAAGAGTTGCCTAATTCTTCATCTCAGGTCCCTTTTAGAAAAACTTATGTCGTATCCCATAAACCAGGCTATCATTCCTTCCTAAAGATTAGTAGACCTAAGTAGGCAACTAGAAAAACAACTCATCCCTCTGAGGTCTCAGGCTCACCTGGAAATGCAGGTCCTGGCCTCCCTGCCTCTGCCCTCCCCCACCCCTTCCTTGTCAGGCAGCTTGGGCTACCCACCATATGCCGCTGCAGCCCATAAAGACTCTGGAACATTTCAAAGGCCTTGGCCCCCATCTGAGGTGTGGCTCCAAAAAACACAGGGTCACCTATAAAAGGTTGAGCACAAGGAAACAGCCATAAAACCCGCAGTCCTAACAGCAGACACCCAGTGGCCAGAACAAAGCAGCCAGCTGCCGGGCTTTCCAGGAACCACAGAGGGACATCCCTCCCAAGGACCACGCCCAGCCGCAGCCCAGGGGCACATGGCTGAAAGGTCCTCAGAGGCCACCTGGTAAGAAGGGCCCTGTGTTGGGTGCTTGCTAGCTGCCAGGGACTGTCCCAGATGCCCTCCTTGAAGAAGGTCAAGGAGGTAACACAGGAAAGAGCTGGCATGGTGCCTGCAGCCCTGAGGGCCTCTAAAAGAGATCCTTCATCTTTCCTGAGCTTCAAAGCACCCGGCAAGTGGGACGTGACTCCCATCTTTCAGGCGGCAAAACTGAGGCCCTGAGGAGTAACACAACTAGGAAGTGAGCTTCAAGCCAAGTCTGTCTGTTCATCTCATGCTTTCTTGCAGGCTCCTGGAGAGGTCAGATGATGGGCTGTCGGTGCTCAAAGGGGCCTGGAGACCTCCCAGCCCTCTGCTGGGTACCCTCCCTACACAGTGCAGCCAGGCTTCCAAGGCAGCCTCCCTCCTCTGCTGGGACAGTCGTCAGGGGTGTTTCAGAAGGAGCAAGCCCCGAGCAGCCTCCCCACACTCTGGCCCAGTTGGGGGAGGTGACAGGGCGCCATCTCCTGCTCCCTTTCTGGAAAGCTTTCCCACATCCCAGGCCAGGCCCTGCAGGCCCTCAGGCTGGCTGACTCATGGCAATGACAACAGAAACGGCTCACACTTGGTAGGTGCTTCCTAACTGCCACAACCTTTACACGCAACTGCACAAATGCTCTACATCAGGGATGCCCATGTTATAGAAAACTGGGACTTATGGAGGATGTGCAACTTGCCCAAGGTCATGCAGCTATCAGCAGCCGAGCTGGAACTGAATCCATGGTCCTCACGATGCCACGCTACCCTGCTTCTGCCTGAACGCAAGCAGGTGCAGATAAGCCGCAACACCCATGACTATACCCACACACTACCATCTTCCCAGCCGCATGGCAGTGCTGCGGCCTGGACCCATGGCTCAGGCTCTGCCATCCACCCTTGGTGCAGCCCTCCAGCCTCCCAGACACCCCTGCATCAGCCTCTCTCTAGGTAACAGATAATACTGCTGAAAGACCAGGCTGGCTCTAAGTTTCGGGTCCCACTGTCCCACTGTCCTAAGTCCCACTCTGACCTGTGGGACTAAAAGGAGGGATGGGACAATCATTGCTGCACAAGCAGCTCCTCCAGAGAAATGCCCAGACCCAGAGCAGCAACCCCTCATGGCCCTCAAAAAGGCATCTTTGGCCAGGCACAGTGGCTCACACCTGTAATCCCAGTGCTTTGGGAGGCCAAGAGGGGAGGATCGCTTGAGGCTGGGAGTTCAAGACCCCATCTCTACAAAATAATTAAAAAATTAGCTGGGCACAGTAGTGTGCACCTGTAGTCCTAGCTACTTGGGAGGCTGATGTGGGAGGATCACTTGAGCCCAGGAGTTCAAGGCTGCAGTAAGTTATGACCATGCCACTGCACTCCAGCCTGGGCAACAGAGTGAGACTATCTCTTAAAGAAAAGAAAAAAGGCACCCCTTCCTAGAGTCCAGAAAGACATCTGTATCTGGCAGTGCCCGTCTTCCTAAGTCCTTTCTGAGGGTCCTGAGCTGAGGGGAGCCAAGCACGCAGCTTCACTCCATCACTGGGTGGTCTCCTCTGGGAACCTGGAGTACTCCCTTCCTACAGCAGGAAGAGCCACCAAGAGTTTATCGTGTTCAGTCCTTTTAGTCACCTGATGCCCACAGGCACCTTGACACCATACAAAGAACTCCTCTGGGGAAGCCAACAACCCCAAAACCCTTGCAACCCTTGCACCCTCTGCAGCCAGCCCTTGGTAGTGGCCTTACTGTATTCTCACTCTCCATGACTCAGTTTGCCTCCAATAAGCCCTGGGGCCTCAAGTTCAGACTCATCCAACCAGACAGGTCAGAAGTGAGCCTCTGCCCTGACATCTTCAGGCACGCTTTTGTCAACTACTCACAAGGATTTATCAGATAGGAAGGGAAAAGGACAGAAAGAACTGTGGGATAAGGAAGGCTCTGAATGTCAGAAAAGGGTCTGAGTAGGATGATTTGAGACTGAAGAAGCTACGTGGTATCACTTAGGAGCAAGAAAGGAAAGATTAGGGCAGGTGAGGAGGATAATGGACAGTGGAGCCTGGCCAGTGCCAGCTGACGGACTAGACCGATCTTCCTACCTCTGCAAAAGGCATTGCTTCCTGCTTAGCATGCCTCACTGATTCCCATAAAAATGGCATTCATCTATATGCTGAGGTGGGCTGAATCATGGCCCTAGAAGATGTCCACATCCTCATCCCTGGAATCTGTGACTGTGACCTTAACTGGCACAAGGGACTCTACAGACATAATTGAATTAAGGACCTTGAGATGAAGAGATTATCCTGGATCATCCAGGTGGGCCCTAAATGCAATCACAAAGGTCCTTCAAAGAGGGAGGTAGAGGGAGATTTGACACAGAAGAGGAAGTAAGAGATGTGATGATGGAAACCGAGATGAAGCAATGTGCTTTGGATATGGAGGAGAAAGCCACAAGACTGGGGATGCAGGTGGCTACTGGAAGCTGCAAAAGGCAAGAAAAACGACTTGCCCCTCAGAGCCTCCAGAAGGAACCAGCCCTGCAGACGCTTTGACTTTAAAAGCCCAGGGAAACTGATTTCCGACTTCTCGCCTTCAGAACTGTAGGAGTATATTTGTGTTATCTTAAGGCACTATGTTTGTGGTCGTTACAGCAGCAAGGGAAAACTGACACCCACACTCAGCCACTCGAGAGGTCCCTTCTCCTGCTCAACACTGCTAGCCATTAGGGGTTAAGTAATTCACAAAAGAGACCCATCCCTGCCTTCCTGTAACATATTGTCATCCTCTTTCCTCCATCCTCTTTCCTAGGGTCCCTGTGGCCTGGACTATGCTGCTTTCTGCCTAAGTCCTCCCTGTCCTTCCAGCTCTCATTCCCTCCATGAAGCTTTGTCCCAGCCTGAGTCTTCAAAGACACCATTCCTCTGCACGTCCCCCTGCACCCACCCCTGGCTAATGCCTCTTCATCCTGTAGATCTCATTTCTTTTTTTTGGAGACAGGGTCTCACTCTGTTGCCCAGGTAGGAGTGCAATGATACAATCTTGGTTCACTGCAACCTCCACCTCCCAGGCTCAAGCGATCATCCCATCTCAGCCTCAAGAGTAGCTGGGACTACGGGGATGTGCCACCACGCCTGGCTAATTTTTTGTATTTTTCGTAGAGATGGAGTTTTGCCATGTTGTCCAGGCTGGTCTCAAACTCCTGGGCTCAAGCGATCCACCCGCCTTGACCTCCGAAAGTGCTGGGGTTACAGTCATGAATCACCATGCCTGGCCTGTAGGTCTCATTTCTGCAGGGAAGCCTTCCCTGAGCCCCAGCCAAGGAGAGGATGCACCCCCCCACACACACGCATTATAGTCCATAGTCTCTCATCACACTCCAGACTGAAGTGTGCATATACGTGTGTAAGAGGGGATTATCTATTCAATCTAGTCACTGATGATGGAATTGCTCAGACCTCTGAGGGCAGGGACCTTGGTTGTCCTGTTCACCAGTGAATCAACTCTCAGCCTGTTATAGACACTTGCATTGATCTCCCTCTGCCCAGAACTGCTTTATTTAACATCTCTATCAAAAAGAACCGTTGCATAGACATTTTTCCAAGGAAGGCATACAAATGGCCCACAGGTATATAAAAAGGTGCTCAACATCACTAATCATCAGGGCTACACAATCAAAGCCACGATGAGTTATAACCTCACACCTGTTAAAATGGCTATTAGCAAAAAAAGAGAGAGAGAGAGAGAGCAAGTGCTTGTGTGGGTATAAAGAAAAGAGAACCCTGTTACACTGTTGGTGGGACTGTAAATTGATAAAGTCATTATGGAAAACAGTATGGATATTCCTCAAAAAAATCAAAAATAGAACTACCATATGATCCGGCAATCTCACTACTGGGTATATATCCAAAGGAAATGAAATCAGTATATCAAAGAGATGTCTGCATTCCAATGTTCACGGCAGCATTATTCACGATAGCCAAGAAATGGAATCTACCTAAGTGCCCATCAACGGATGATGGATAAAGAAATTGTGGTACATGTACACAGTGGAACACTATTCAGCCTTTAAAAAAGAAGGAAATCCTGCCATTTCCAACAACATGGATGAACCTAGAGGACAGTATGTTAAGCGAAATAAGCCAGGGATAGGAAGACAAATACTACGTGATCTAATTTATATGTGGACTCTTAAAAAGTTGAGCTCATAGGAGCAGAAAGCAGAACAGTGGTTACCAGGGGCTGGGATGGGAGGGGAATGCTGGTCAAAGAGTGCAAACTTTCAGTTAAACAGGAGGAATAAATTCAAGACATCTATTATTGCACATCATGGTGACAACAATTAATAACAATGTATTGTATTCTTGAAAACTGCTAAGAAAAGAGATTTTCAGTGTTCTCACCACAAAAAATAGGTATATGAGATAATGCATACGATAATTAGCTCAATTCAGCCATTCCACAATGTATACATATTTCAAAACAACATGTTGTATACAATAAACAAGTACAATTTTTATTTATCCAGAGAAAATTTTAATAATAAGTGTTCATTTAAAAAAAAAATACAGCCGATTGGCACTCTCAGGCCTGCGTCAGGAACAAAAGGAAGTCAGGGCTAAGTTTCAAAAACACAGACTGAAAATAAAGCCCCAAACAGACTCAAGGATGGAACTCCCCACAGCCTGTCAGCAGTGGACAAAACCTTCCATAGCAGAGGCTGCAAGTAAAAGATGTCTGCGTGGGAGGAACCATTTAGAAAAAGCAGTAACAAGGCGATGAAAACAGAAACAAGGCGGCCAGTCACCCACCATCCCCAATTCGCCCAAAGGCCAGGCCACCCTGTTCCCACCCTGCACCAGCTGCTCCTCTGCCTGCGGCTTTCTGGCCCAAATCCTGTGTGGCCCTCACTTTCTCCTCAGTCCCGCCTCTGCCATGTGACCATCTCCTCCTCGAAAGAGGCTTCTCTGGCTACCCACCAAAGCAGCCCCTCTGACACACACAATCCCATCCCCTGTTCAGTGGTCTCATTGTGCCACTGTAAATTATCTCATTCATTGATTTACTGATGTGTTGATTATCTGCACCCCCCCACCACACACACTCAAACCCAACCCAGCCCTTTCTGTTGCAGTTTCCCAGGGCTTCAGACAGTCCTTGGCACATAGAGGGTGCCGGAGAATCCAGAATGACCCTCACTGTGCATATCCATAGCTGCCCTCACTGAGCCGCAGCCTCGGGCTGCCCCAAAAGGTAAGCAGGGTACAAGGGTGGAGGCTCTCTCTCTCTAGCACAGAATCTCTTTCTTCCAGAGTCGGCCAGCGGTGCTGTCTCTTTCCTGCTGGGAAAGATAGGAATGGAGATTCCTTGAGGTCAGACACAGTAGATCCTAGTCAGAAACTCCCATTGGCTAAGTCAGAGAAGCCAGACACAAAAGGCCACATATTGTGTGATTCCACTTATATGAAGTGTCCAGATCAGGCACATCCAGAGAGCCCACACAGAGTAGACCAGCCAGGGACTGGGAGCAGAGGGAATAGGGAGTGACTGCTTAATGGTACGGGACTTCCTTTTGGGGTGATGAAAATGTAGATAATAATGATGGTTACACAACTTTGCAAATAAGCTAAAAAACTACCGAACTGTATGTACACTTTAAAAGAAAGAATTTTATCTCAATTAAAAAAACAAAAAAGCACTTATTGAAAAATGCCATGGAGTGGTTAGCAGAGCAAAGCTCTGGAGTCCAACTGTCCAGGCTCAATTCCTGGCTCAAGCCATGAGCTATGTGAACTGAGCCAAATTACTTGGCCTCTCTGTGCCTCTGCTTCCTTGTCTGTAAATGCGGGTGATAATCATGCCAATTTCACAGGGATGCTATGAGGATTAAATGCAACCACCCATGTGTAGGGGACTTTGGCTAACTCCTTTCCAAACTTCCACCTTCCCCATTCCTTGCAGACCTTGTTTTCCATTTGAGATCCATAAGGTTCTGAGGATACTGACAATAATCCCTGGCTTCAGCCAGTTCAGTCACAGCAACTCTCAGAACCTGTGCTAGGAATGCTGGTGCAAAGGTGATTTATTTCCTGACAAGGTTGAGCAGATCAGCATGTGCCCTCCAGAGCTGCAGCAGCCATGTGTGAACCCAGAGGCAAACCAGCCTCAGGACAAGGCCAACTGTAAGGAGAGCAGATTAGAGTGACAGAAAGAAACTGGGTCCATGGAGACATCATTGAGCCACTGGATCAAGGCTCATCTGAAGTCATCCACCTTTCCAACTATATGAGTCAATGGAGTCCCTTTAATGTTAAGCCCATTGAAGTGAGCATTTCTGCTACATGCAATCAAAAGCATTATCACTGATTCAGCTACGTAAAGTCCCTCATACCCAGCCCGGCACATAGCGAGTTCTCCATTAAGTGTGAGTTATTATCATTTTTTTTCCAAGCTTCTCTGCTGTTCCCCAAGGCCAGTGTTCACCCAGATGTCTAGATACAGAAACTGTTCTACTGGCTTATCTAGATCCAATCCTATGTCCCTGTAATGGCAAGCCACAGACAACTTTACCAAAAACCCTTGCTGTGTGCAAAATCAGTGCACACAGCAAGCATTCATGGGGCGAGGTACTGTGTGCTCAGACAAGACTAGGTACGCAGGGGACAGCACATCAGGGAAGGACAAGGCACTCTGATCATAAGTCCAAAGAGGAGTTTATAATCTAATCAGCAAGGCAAGATCAAGGTCCACAAAACAGTAAAGTATATATTTGACTAGTGACATGATTTAAGAAATGCAACAGTGCAAGCTAAAGGAGTCCAGAGAAGAAAGAGATGGGAATCCTGGTGGCATTCTGGTTTCTCCTGGCTCCCAATGCTCCCAACACATGGACCTAACCAGATCCAAAAACATCCTCCCAAGAACATATGGAGGCCACAGGACATCAGAGCCCAGCACCAGGCCTTGCTCCTGCAAATCCCAAAGATAATGTGCACATTTCATGGACATGGCCGAAGACCCAGGCACATTCTAGGTCATGGTCACGAAACTGGCTGAACTAGTCAAGAAGTCCTATCATCTTTTCTTCTCCCAATTTATTTTCTTCTTCCCTCTTTTTCTCCCAACGCAGTAAAAATGTGATGCATGAAACAATTATTCTTCAGAACTCAGGGGCAGGTGGGGAGCCTCAAATCCAGAGAAAGCAAACTGTAAATGATGCAAAAAGAGATCAAGATCCATGAATATTCATCTCCCTCTCCCTTCTGGTGGGAACTAGATTTGGAGGGGTTCATTGCGCTCCATTTCCTCTGAATTCCTAGGAGCGCTTGTGGTCGGCATCTCCTCATTCTGCCTGAAGACCACATGCAACTCATAGGGCTCTTGCCTCCAACAACAGGCGGCTGCACAGGCGCATACATTGTACCAACCTGTACACCTTATGTCTGTGCATGCCCTACGTGTATGTTAGACTTCAATTTAAAAAAATGAAAGTCAAAAGACTGGTCAATTCCTTCTGGTCCTCAAGGCATATTTCCAATGTGGGGGTACCTTCCTCTCTTCACTTCACGGTGGAGGATGATTCTCTACTCTACCTCCTCACCTCCCTGACACACCTCCTTGCCCCAAAACAAAACAGTAAAAATGAACAATCCCCTCTAAGCCATTTGCTTATGGAAGACAAAGCTGGAGCTGACTCCTTTCTGGATTCTCTCTCCCTACTCCCCCCACCCCCACTGAGCACAGGCCTGCAATAGATGCTCAATAACTGTTTATTTTGGGAATAAATTACAAATGGTATGGAACTATCTCACACACAATAAGTCTGTAAGTTCCTGGATGTCTGAGCTTGTCTTCTACCTCTTGGGATGCCTGTGTGGCCCTCCCCAAAACCCCACCACCAGGTGATTTCTTAACCTCTGTGAGTCTCAGCTCCTGAACCACACTTGTCCTTCAGGGTCACTGTGAGAATTTTACCAGCTAAGATGTAAAGTGGCCAGCTCAGAATGCGATATATTGTAAGCCCTCAATAAATAGTAGCTCCCTGGACCCAACCTTCCCCCACAACCTTCCCCAGTTGCAGCACAGAGTTTAAAACCTCCCAGGAGCCCCATAAACTGTGGCCGACCAGGACTGACCAGCTTCAGCTCTGGGTGCTCTGTGCCTCTCTCCAATACACACAGTGCCTCATTAAAGAACTCAAAGCTTATCTGGCCCAAAAGCAATGCTTTTATCTAAAATCAGACCACATGGGCAACAAGTGAAGCAGGAAGCCTATCAAGGCATTTGGGCCAACTGGTTTTGGCTGCCAAGGGAGCCCTCCTTATAGGAGGCGGTTCACACCGCAGGCCGGCTCACATACAACACTGGTGTACACGGAGGGGTTAATTAGCAGTAAACAGATGCCATGATTCACCTCTGTGCTGTTATTTCCCCGTGTGCAGCTAAAACTATAATCACTCTGTTCTCCGACAGGATGTTTGCGTTCAAGCTAAAACTGCCTCCTCTATCCAACTTGCTGCAATTCGGTTCAGCACAGGGCAATGAGGAACTTGGCTCCTCTCACGATAGCTTGTGGCTGGCCTGACAGAGGCCCCTTTAGACAGGGAAGGAAAGAGGAGATGGATGGGGTAGAGAAGAAAAAAATGAATTTGTCATTTTATCAAACACAGGTGAAGGCTGTCTGCTGACGGGAACTGCTCCTCAACACTTACACCCACAGAGCTCACAAAATACCCTTTCTTCTGGGGCAGTCAGGCATGAGAGGCTTCAGGAGCCCTGTGACAAGTCATTGGCATGAAGGAGTTGGGGCAAATTTGCAGGCCAATGCCTGGGTTACACCCTCCCTACCACTGCCCAGGCCTGGGTGGGTGTCTCGTCTACTTGGAGCCTGGGACCTGGTGAAGGTGGCCTGAAAGGCTCAACCTCAGCTTCCAGAAAAAATTAAATACCCTGAGAGAGCCAGACAACAAAGAGATTCAGTGCCCAAAATATAAATGTAACCAGTGTGGAGTATTAGTCAATTCATCAGCAAGAGGTTACTGAATGCTCGTTTGTTCATTCATTCGCCCACCATCTGCCAAATGCCCACCAGAGACATGCCATGTGTTTGGTGCTGGGAATACAGAGAGAAATGAAGAAGATGTATGTCCTGTCTCAGTGGCCCACAGACCAGAGTGTGCCAAATCCTGAAGGATCCAGTTAGGAGCTTACAATCTAGCTGGAAAGCTAAAGAAGGGAAGCCATGTGGAATTCTCCAGGACTCATCGCCATCCCTCACCTAACCAGTGCTTTGTGTAAGATAGACTCAAAGGTGAGCTTGAATAAATTGACTTCTGCTAAATGCCATTATTCTACCTGGATACATCACAAAAATGGGAGCCATTACCTACTGAGTATTTTTCATGTGCTAGGTGGAACTTTCTCTGTGGTCTTCACCCTACATGTAATGGAAACTGAGGCATGAGGAGGGTAGACAACTTGCCCAAGACCACACAGGGGAGGCAAGAGAGGAACCCAGGTCCTTGCACCCCAACCCCATGCCCTTTCCACCTCACTGCATAAGCAGAGGAAGGAGCCCCCTTGTCCATCCCTCACCCAGCCCCGGCTCAGCTTGGCCTCCCCCAAGCAAGCACCACATGACTGACACTCTTGGAATCCTCTTCATAACCTGGCCCAGGTATGGGACAAGTTGCCAATGAGCAACATATTTGCTTAACCAAATGCCTGTGGCAGAATAAGCTTGAGATAAGAGGGAGTGTGAAATGGAAAGAAGACCCGGAAGTCTTCATGAAGGAACTCGGTGTACAGAAAGATGTTTTGGGTGCCTCAGAACACATAATCCCTGATAGAGGAAAGAGTCTGGAGACGAATACCAGATGTTAAGCAACCTTAACACAGGCGCCTGGCCTGCCTCAGCCTATCAGAGTAGCACAGGTTCCTAAATAGGGGAAAGTGCCAACTAAAAAGCCCACCAGGCAGGAGGGCTGGGTCTGGAGCCTGGCCTTTCTTCTTTGTTCAGAGCCCAAAAGGTGCCTCTGGTCCATTCACCACTCACCAGGCCCCAGAGCAGCCCCAGGATCACCAGATGGGTCCACCAGGTCCGTCCTGCTCTGGCTACCAGGCTTCTAAGCCTCTTTTCAGACCCTCAGCCTTCTGGGAGAAGCCATTCCATGCCCTCCAGCACTTTCCACCCCTTCTGTTCCTTTTGACATCATCTCCAACTGCCTGAGGCTGCAGAAGGTGGGTGGTGTAGGGGCAGAACAGGCAGGAGCACAATCACAATTCTTATAAAAATGCAAGGGACTGCTGGAGCCACCAGGGACCCTCAGAATGGCCTCATCCAATCCTCCGTTTTACAGGTGGCAAACTGAGGCCTCGCCCCTGAGTTAACCCTTTCAATGCCTGACATCTTGTACTGCAAAATTCTTCCTTTCCTCTCTCTCCATTCCCCTCTCCCTCGTCCTTCCTATAGTGGTAGGGGGTGTGCCGTGGGCGATGAGAGGCAGAGGGAAGGGAGGGTTTCTCACCCCATTTTCCTCCCACCCTACTTTCTGCCTCCATCTTTAGCACCACCTCACTGTCCGTCTTGGTGCTCACTGTTGGCCCCTGGCTACCCTGCCCCTTCCAGTGGTCTCCTGTCCCTCAGTTCAGCACAATCCTGGTTATATTGACAAAGGAGAGGGATCTAAAATAAAGGCCAACTTCATCATAACAGGGCCATTTATTGAGCACTTACAAGATGCTAAATGCTATTATACTCACAAAACCTTTACGTGGCTGGTATTTTTAGTATTCACAGTTTACCAATGAAGAAAGTGAGCTTTGCAAGGTTAAGTAAATTGGCCACAACCACCAAGCTAATGCAAGGTAGAGCCAGGACTCAAACCCGCCTTTGACTAATTCCAAACTAGGCTAAGAGGCTCACAAGACTGAATTTAAGAGACCAAAATGAACATTCAAAATGTTGCACTGTGGATGCAAAGATGGAAGGCACAGAGTCCTAGGCTTCAGAGATGCTACATTCCAGCAGGGGTGGACATTCCACAGGCGTGCAACCCAACCTGGATGGACTAGAGTGGAGACTTACCAGAAACAGAGTGACCAATGACCTAGGAGGTTATTGTCAATGCCCACATTAGGGGAAAATGTCACAGTCTCCCAAAGATGACCAAATGAAAGTAACAATAATAACTAACACTTTCCTAGCCCTTGGTTTGCAGCAAGTGCTACCCTTAGCATTTAACTCACGATCCTCCCAACAACCCCAGGCAGCAGGAGGATAATGTGGGGTGACATCTCCCAGCATTTGAAAGTCAATTTGAAGACCGGGTGCAGTGGCACATGCCTGTAATCCCAGCACTTTGGGAGGCTGAGGCGGGTGGATCACTTGAGATCAGGAGTTCGAGACCAGCCTGGCCAACATGGTGAAACCCCGTCTCTACTAAAAATACAGAAATTAGCCAGACATGGTGGTGTGCACCTGTAATCCCAGCTACTCGGGAGGCTGAGGCAAGAGAATCACTTGAACCTGATAGGTGGAGGTTGCAGTGAGCTGAGATTGCACCACTGCACTCCAGTCTGGGCACGAGAGTGAGGCTCCATCTCAAAAAAAAAAAAAGCCAATTTGATACTAGAAACTGTTTGAGGACGTTTTCAGTATTATTTTATTCCCACTTTCCAAGTGAGTGAACTGAGGCATGGAGAGCTGAAGTGGCTTGCCCAAGGTCCAAAGGTCAGCAAGCAACACAACTATGATTTAAGCCTGAGTCGGCTGGCTCCAGAGGGCATGCCCCTGATGACCACACTGAACTATCTAGAATGAGAGACGGTGCTCATTGAGACATTACAATTCTGGTCCATTGGATTTTAGAAAGGCAACCGTATTACTTATGTTACTACTCACGTTTGAGACCCTGTTTTCTCAGCAGTGAACTGTTGAACTTACTTTGCTGAGACATAAAATTGGACGTGGGTAGAAGGGGCTACAGTGAAGTGCATTTCCAAGGTGAAGCACATCACCACAGGAGTGAGACAAGAAACCCGGGAAGCAGCCTCTGTCATCCACGAGCCTTCCGCTCTCAATGCTCCAGGCAAAGAGCCACGCCAGGTAAGATTCAAAGTGGGAGAGGGTAGACTGGGAGATGACGCATTCAAATCATGAGGGCAGGCTCGGGTAACTACTGTCAATTCACCACCCCTGAATTAGGGCCAACGTTACCCAGTGACAATCTCTTTGAAACATGAAGCAGGGAGGCAGTTATGCCCCTTAGTCCCTTTATCCTGAAGGTGTTTAAGAAGCTGAGTAGCTTTCAAGTTGCAGACAGGGATAAGAAGAGGCAGAGCTGAAGGCACTCCAGAGCAGCATAGGAAGAGGCTAAGAGTTAACAATCTGAAGACAGAAAACCCTGGGTTCTAATGCTGGTACTGCCACTTATTAAGGATGCCTCTTGGGCAAGTGACATCACATAGCCATTGCAAGCCCCAGTTTTTGTACATCTGTAAAATGGGAAAAATACAGATAGTATCTACATCATAGGCTGATTTAGAGGATTGAGATAATACATATAAAGTGCTTGACACCATGTCTGACACCTAGCAAATACCCAGTAAACATTTAGTTTTCTCATTGGGTCATGATAATGGTTCTGGCAGAGCCAGCTATGGACAGCAGAAGCCCTCAGTGTGGGACTCGGGAGCCCCTTCAGCAGTCCAGGTGTTCTCCAAATCTATTTCAATCTCCTGGGTGCAGTGCTACATTTCCCAGGATCCCTTGCAGTTAAAATACCATGTGACCAAGTTCTGGCCAATGAACTGTGTGGGTAGACGTGATGTGAATGACTTCCATAACTACCCCTACACAACTACCCCTCATGATCCTTACTTCTCATCCCCTATCATCCAGACAGATGCAGAGGGTCCAGCAGAGACCTTCAGGGGCCCCTAGAAGATTTCAGGTCCACAAGTGAAAGGAGCCAGGGTCCTTAATGACTGTCTGAAGTGTGTCTTCACTGCACCCTCCACACACACCATCAATGGTACTTTGTATGAGCAATATGTAAACTTCTGCTGTATTAAGTCATTGACATGTTGACCTCTTGTTACAGAGGTGGCCTAGCTGACTAATACACATTTAATCAAACCTCAAGATGGACTCACAGGTCCCTGTTGCCTCAATGATTCCATCACCACTGCACACACCAGAGTCTAGATACCATAAATATGGTCCAGGAGAGAAACTAGCAGCGTGGTGTGGTAACTGGCAACTGGCCAGGTATGGTAAGCATAAGGTAAAGCCTGCAGCAACTCAAGAAATGCAGAGGGAAGACCACTCGTCTAGAAGAAACAGGATGGCCCAGCAGCAATATTACCTGTGCTCATAGCTACTGGTTCTTCAGGAGAACAGGAAAGAGCATGGTCTCAAAGGCCAAGCATATCAGAGGCCATATCTGCCTGGGATCTACCCAGAAAAGTGACTGAACTCCTCTGGGCTTCAGTTTCCACACCTGCCAATCATGGATAACAATACCCTATGTTCTGTGACATCACACTGGTATCTTCAAACCAGCCAGGGCAGGAATATTTATACCATAGGAATTGACGAACACTGTATATAGGGACTTTCTTCTCTAGAAATCCAGTTGTTAATCATTTACCAGCACATCCCTGGATAAACAGGAGTCAGCTAAGTGGAATGGGAGAAGGAGGACAAGAAAAGAGAAGTCCGGCAGTGTGGACAGCTTGTGTGAAGGCCCAGAGGTAAAAATCAAAAGGTTTAATGAAATGAAAGAAGTCCTAAGTGGCTGAGTGTGGAGAGCTTGGGAAGATGTTAAGAGGAACCTAGAGAGAGGGCAGGAGCTGGACTTTGTGAAAGGACTTCACTAAATAGTAATTATTTGTTCCAGTCATCCATGGCTATGTAACAAATTACCCCAAAATGTAGTGGCTTAAAACAATCATTTCATTTTGTTTATGACTTTTAAGTCAGGAATTCATAGAGGGATCAGCTGGTGGGTTCATCTCCAATCTATGTCAACTGGGGTTGGAGGATCCACTTCCATGATGGCATCTTCACACATATGCGTGGTGCCCCGGTAGTGTCTCTCTGTCTGTCTCTCTCTCTCTCTCTCTTTCTCGTATGCCCATGCACGTGCTTCCTCTCACTCTCGCTCTTCCCCCTATAGTGGCCAACTTCCCTAAGAAGTAGCATTCCCAGATAACAAATGAACTGCCAGGGTTCTTCCAACATAGCCTCAGAAGTCACATAGCATCATTTCTACCACAATCCATGGGTTACAAGCAACCCATGGATTACAGGGGCTAGCTCTGCCCCAAAGGGGACAACCCAAGAGGATGAACGTGAGGAGTCGTGGTTCACTGAGGGCCTGCTTTGAAGACCAGCCACTGCATTGAGCGACCCCTGGTCACTGCCCTCTAGGACCACCTGCCAGGCACAGATCCAGAAAGAAACCAGGACCAGCCCTGTCCACAAGGAGCTGTCTGCAGAGGAGACAGGATGCCCGTATAGAAAATAGGGCTGCAGCATCAGACGGCTGCTCCCCACCCAGGATGGAAGGACAAACAGAGAGGATGCATCAGGGAAGGGAGAGGCAGAGAAAGCTGACCAGGGTAGGTAGAGAAGGCTTCCCAGGAAGGCGGCATTCCCAGCAAGGTGAGCTAAGACTTGGAGGATGGAGGAGGTGGAGGGTTGGAAAGGAAGGAGTAGGCCATCCCTGGGGCCACCCCCAGCCTTCTATCACATTTGGATCACTATGGACCACGCCAGGTCATCTCCGCTTTTCCCAGCAGGGATGTTGATCAGACCTGGGCACTCTGCAGTGATGATCAGCAGCTCAAGAGCAAGGGTGGCTCCTGACCGTGAGGGGTCAGCACCAGGCCCACAAGCCTGTCTGTTGCACCAGTGCCCAGGAGGGGCTGTGGACTGCGGACCTGTTTTCTCTGGCTCGACCTCACCCAGAACCAGCGGCAGAAAGGCCAGTTATGCAACCATCCTCACCACAGCCTGCCAGCCTCAGAGGCTGGGCCTGGCCGCCAGGCCTGGTAAGGAGACTGCTGTGGCCTGCACAGCACAAGGCCATCCTGGGCCCCGACTGCCACTTTCCATGCAGGTGCAAGACGCTCTGCTGACAAATACCTGGGGAAAGCAGGAGCTGTGGGAGGGAGGTAAAAACAGCACAGTTGGCAACAGAGAAGGCTTTTCTAAGTCCTCAGGGTCCTATTATTCCTTGTCCATGGGATACACATGAGCTGGCACTGAGCATTCTCTCTTCTCCAAGGCTCATGCTTAGAACAGGCACAGAGGCCTGGGAGGCCTCTTGTATCATGTCAGGAGCTGCACAGTGATCAGAAGTTAGGGAGAGCGCCTGTTGCAGAGGCTGGATTTGAAGGATATGCTGGGGCTGCCGTCATAACCCCACATCCCCAGTGGGTTCTCTCTGGCCACTCCCTCTACGGCCAGTTCTGTTTTCTCCCCATTTTTGGAAACCCAAATTCTTGATGTTTCTGTTATTCACATTGCCATTAAGAATTACGGGCTTTGCGCTGTGTTTTTAATTTGTTGTGTAAGGGTTTTACACAAACACAGCTAGATGCCTAGAAAAGACAATGTATATGGGCATGCAGGCTGTGCACTGCACAACTCCAGAGGGCTTCATTCATGACCAGGATGTGAGCGGCGCCCTGGAATCATGCAATGTGGTTACTGGTATTGCCAGAGAGGAAATGATGTCTTACATGACCCCATATCCCCGGGAAAAGGCCAGCCATGCTAATAAAGATTTGCTAACTAACCAATTTGTCTCCTGCTTCCAAATATTCCATGCATGGGGTTTGGCAGGCACACAGCCACAATGCGCAATGGCCTAGAAAGAGAGCCATATTGAAATATAATAATGTATTTCCAGGCCATGGAGGTGGAGAGGCACAAGGAATTGATCTTTCTAAGGCAAGGAAGATTCATAACCACTGAATGAGTTAACCACTACCTTCTTCTGAATGTGCAGATTAAATTCTCTGTTGCACCATCCAAGTGCGCTAAATTTTAACAGACCTGGAATTTGGATATATGTATTTCTCTTTCACAGAATTTCCATTCTTTTACTAACACAGTTTCAGAGTTTGAGATATGAGCAGGCAGTGTGTGGGGATAATAAGGCATCATTCCACACCAGGATGCACAGGCCCATGGTTTAATGATGAGACTTCGCTGGTGGGTGCAAACTTTGCTGGTCCCCCATGCTCTCTTGAATCTGTGTGCATCTCACACATACGTACACACACACACACACACACACACACACACACACACACACCTCTCAAGTTTTTAAAAACCTACTTAAATTCTGCATCCTACCTCCAATATACTCTGTGTACAGTGTAAGTGTTAATACCAAAAATAGTGTTTTTCTGCTGGGCACAGTGGCTCACGCCTGTAATTCCAGCACTTTGGGGGCCGAGGCAGGTGGACCACTTGAGCTCAAGAGTTAGAGACCAGCCTGGGCAACATGGCGAAACTCCATCTCCACCAAAAATACAAAAAATTAGCCAGGCATGATGGTGCATGCCTGTAGTCACATGCCTGCAGTCCCAGCTACTCAGGAGGCTGAGGTGGGAGATTGCTTGAGCCCAGGAGGTGGAGGTTTTAGAGAAAAATAGTGTTTTTCTCCAAAACTTCATGGAAGACTGTTGACACTCAGAAAAATGACCCAATATTGATTCTGTGCCTCCACATACCCCCCAGCACAGAGATGTGGCACATGTGCTGTGGTTCATAAAGTACATTTATATGTCATCTGATGTGAATCTCACAGCAGTCCTGGAGTTGTACATTGAGTAACCTGCATGACTGTATACAGCCCACTGCCTGTCAGGTAGAGAAAAGATGATTATCCCATTTTCCAGCAAGAAAAACTAAGACTCAGGGAATGTAATAGAACTAGACAATATTTAAGGTTCCTTCTCATCCTGGGAATTGACATACCTGAGAATTCAGTAGTACAAAACTCTCTGAACTTATCAAGGGACCTCACATCTCTCCAGGAACAACACACCACTCCTCTTTTCAGTCCTGTCTATGTCATCAGAGTTTCCCTCACACTGTGGCCAGGAAGAGCTAAGGAGGTATAAATGAGGTGTACAGTGTGGGATTAGGTGCATGGGATCCACAGCCCACCTGCCTGGATTTAAACTGGCTCTGCTCCTCACCTGTGTGTGACCCTGAGCAGTTACTCAACCTCTCTGTGCCTCAGTTTTCTAATCCATAAGTGAGTATAATAATACCACCGAATTCACTGGGTTGTTGTGAGGATTATATAATACATATAGTTTAAAAACAACCAGACACACAGTAATCAAAGTTTGTTATCCAAAAAAAGAAAAACATTCTCATTCTCTATGCATCCATTTCCTAACCTGTAAAATGGGAATTTAAAAGGGGCCTACATCACAGGATTGTTTTGAGGATTAAATAACAGAATAAACATAAGGAGCTTAAAACAATGCTTAATGCATAGAAGCCACTCAAACAAGTTTGTTCTAATTTTTTTTCCCCTAAGAAAATAGTAACTCCAATTCCCACAGAAAGACTTCCCAAAACAAAAGTACCAGTAAGTCTGAAAATAAATGCAAGACCTGAGGAGGAATCATTGCTGTTTTCTAAAACCAGTGATAGACAGGCTATCTTAGAGACCGGAGGTTCTTGCTTTACATTCATTTTCTGAGGTCAGGAAGTAAAAACGATCATGGGTGAACAGGCACTGGTGAGATGAGGAAGAAAGAACAGGAACATCTCAGTTGCTAGTTTCTGTTTTCACCATGAAAATCATTTTAAAGCCCTGCCTAGAATTTAAATAGCATCATCCCTGGAGATAGCTGTTTTAGTTTCATTACAGTCTGTGTTCGTAGAGTACAAATAGAAACCTTCGTGATTTTATTAGTTTCCATGCAACTTAGGAGAGATTTGCATGATAACATTTCATCTCCTGACTTTAAAAAGGGACCAATTAAAAATACAGCACTTGCATTGCCTGTCACGGGAAAATGAAAAGGTTCACAGAGTTTTAAAAACCTCTGCCATATCTAGTCCATGGTCATAAATCAAGTATTCAGTACTACGGTGGCAATCACTATTGTCTAAATTTTTAGTTTATTTTGTAAGAAGTACTTGGAACAGCTGGGTGCAGTGGCTCACACCTGTAATCCCAGCACTTTGGGAGGCCGAGGCAGGTGGATTACTTGAGATCAGGAGTTCAAGACCAGCCTGGCCAACACGGTAAAACCCCATCTCTACTAAAAATACAAAAAAAAAAATTAGCTGTTCATGATGGCGCATGTCTGTAATCCCAGTTACATGGGAGGCTGAGGCAGGAGAACTGCTTGAACCCAGGAGACAAAGGTTGAGGTGAGCCGAGATTGTGACACTGCACCCTAGCCTGGACGACAGACCAAGACTCCGTCTCAAAAAAAAAAAAAAAAAAAAAAGAAAGAATACTTGCAGGATGTTTGCACCCCCGAAAAGAGTTAAACTATAGTACAGAAGAAACAAAATGTACAACTAAGTATTTTTGCCTGGATTGCAGCAAGTCCTACACAATTACCAACACCCCAAAGCTACCTGGTACTCTGTGGATTTGTGAAGTGTTAATGTAATGTATCCGTGATAAGTTAAAATTTAATGCATGGCTCCAGTAGCATAATCGAATCGATGTTATGTAACCTAAGATAACTATTCCAGTAAGTTCTGATGTGCTGGCTGCTTACGGTTCAGGGGGAGTTTTTTTCGGAGGTTACTGAGTATTTAGGAATCATCCCTTCAGACACTTGCTCTTTTGCCACAGAAGCCGCAGTTATCTTATCCCTGCTTTCGGCAGCTGGAATGCTCCGTGGAACAGGGCTGAGATGAACGTTCTATCTCCAAGGCTGCGTTTTGGGGCAAGTTAAGGAAAAGGATCAAAGTAAGTTGATTTGCATGACCTTCTCTTTAATCAGATGTTTCTTTTTATGTTCAACCTCAACAAAGCCAGCCTATCATAGCACACTATTTATAGTCTATAATCTAAGATGTTCTGAACCATTCCCCCACACCAAAAATTAAAATTAAAACCTCAGTAGTGGTGTGGCTATATCATTAGAAGTAATAGTAGAGTCACAAAAACCTATTTCTGAGGCTTTTTTTTTAAATGACAGGTTTGATGGTATTTCCAATGGGGCCTGTGTCCCCAGATTGTAATTCTTAAATATGTCATCAAAGTCAATATTGAAGTTCTGGGGACAAGTCAATCAAATTTCACTCTTGTGTTTTATAGTAGAACAAGAACTTCTCCCTGGATCCACTGCCCTCAATAACTTAATCTTCGGTTCTTTATCAGGTAAAAATGATAGTTTTAAAATCTGACTTAAGAAATGGCTTTATATTGAAATCATGAAATCAGAGAATTTGTTATATGCATGAGAAAACTAAGGTCTGGAGCCTATGACTTGTCTAAGACACTGTAGCTAGTCACTTGTCATATGTCAAAATCAAAAATCCGGCGCTCCCTTAACTTCACTCTAAGAGTAGACACCATTAAACCAGACCCCACAGGCAGAAAGAGGGTTGTTCTCTTCATTTGTCTGCTCTCAATGTGGGCAGCGCCTACATCAAAGTCAGCCTGGGTGCTTCTAGAGGGGCTGCAATCTTTAGAGGAAGAATATCAGCTGCCCACCAAGAAAACAAGAACGCCACCGTAAAGAACATGTCAGGGAAGGAAATGTGCCCAAAGATAATGCTGGTCATCTCCTGGAGGGGGAATTTGGAGGAATGTTTTTCCCTTTTCTCAAATGTTTATTTATAATTGTGGTGAAATACACAGAAGACAAAAATGTACCATCTTAGGCCGGGCACAGTGGCTCACGCCTGTAATCCCAGCACTTTGGGAGGCCGAGGCGGGCGGATCACGAGATCAGGAAATCCAGACCATGGTGAAACCCCGTCTCTACTAAAAATACAAAAAGTTAGCCGGGCGTGGTGGTGGGCGCCTGTAGTCCCAGCTACTCCGGAGGCTGAGGCAGGACAATGGCTTGAACCTGGGAGGCGGAGCTTGCAGTGAGCCGAGATCATGCCACTGCACTCCAGCCTGGGCGACAGAGCGAGACTCTGCCAAAAAAAAAAAAAAAAAAAAAAAAAAAAAGTACCATCTCAACCATTTTTAAGTGTGTAGTACTTCACACTTTAAAATGTGCATGTTTCACATTGTTGTGCATCCCATCTCCAGAACTTTTTCATCTTACAAAACTGAAACCCTATACCCATTAAACACTTCCCTCCCTCTGGCCCCTGGAAACTACCCTTCTACTTTCTGTTTCTATGAGTTTGGCAACTCTATGTACCTCACGTAAGTGGAAGTTATCCTTTTGTGACTGGCTTATTTCATTTGGCTGATGTCCTCGATGTTCATCTATGTGGTAGCACGTGTCAGACTTGCCTTCCTTTTAAAAGTTGAATAATACTCTGTTGTATGTACCTACCACAATTCGCCAATCTATTCATCTGTGAATGAACCCTTGAATTGCATCCACCTTTGGCCATTGTAAATAATGCTGCTGTGAACATGGGTGTACAAATATCTCCTTAAGACCCTGCTTTTAAGTTTTTTGGATATCTAACCAGAAGTGGAATTGCTGGATTATATGATAATTGAATGATTAATTTGTTTTGAGAAACTGCCATACTGCTTTCCACTGCATCTGTACCACTTTGCATTCCCACAAACACTGCACAAGGGTTCCAATTTCTCCACATCCTCACCAACACTGGTGATTTTCTATTTTTTCTTTTTGACAGTAGCCATCCTAACAGATGTGACTGTGTCCTTTTTGTTTAATGCCCCTGCACGGCCTACGTTTTCTACAATGAACATGTAGTGTATTTGAGATTAAGGACAAAATATAAAATACTGAAGTTAAAAAGTAAATCCTATGGAGAAAACAGGGTTGTGAAAGAACTTAAGAAATGATTGGGTTTTTTTTTTTTTAGACTGAGGCAAACTGTTGAGCCCTCTTGTGGGCTCAGCTAGAGACATCATTCCTATACTCTTCAAGAATCTACCACCTGATCGGCTGTGGCTGCCACAAGCCACAGGAGAAATGGCCATAATTCATGGGCAGCTGAAATAATTCCTCTAAGCTCTGGGAGGAAAGTGTTCCCAGATGCAGGAAGGAGAACAACAATGTATATTAAGCTGTTGCCAGCTAATGTTGGTCATAAAAATCCCTAGCACTTGGGTAAGGCCTTCATCTTCCAAATCTTTCCTCCAAGCCTTAGAACACTTATCTCTGAGTTCTCCATTTGAATAACTGGAGGCCCATTTTTCCCCTTCTAGAGCCACAAAGGGTCCACTTTCCAAAACCACATAAAGAGAAAACAACGTGAATGTGGCAACTTCTCCCAAAGAGGAGCAGAATTCTGCTCTTGGTTAACAAGCACACAAAGAACATCTCCCACAAACCCTTCCAACGCTTCACCTCTGAGCCACACAGGCCGCGTGCTATCAGTTCATTCCACAGAATGTCTCGTTTGAAGAGCTAAAATTTTCCAAACGTGAACTCATTCTACCCACTGGTCTTTATACATGCTTTACTCCTTGGAGGTGAAGTCATTTGATATGATTTATTCATTAAGACAAAGGTGAGGTAACTAAAACCAAAATCCATCCAATTAGCTATTTATCCAACCTCTAACTCTCAGAGGAGAAATTCTGTTTTCCCTGGTGTCAACCTCTCTCTCTACCTCCTGCCCTCCCTCACCTTCTTCCTTTGTGTGTTTTGCTCTCTCTTCTTTTCTGGTTTCTTTCTGTTCAGCAAAATAGGGGAGATGACAGCAGAGGCATACAGGAGCCCCAGAGGAAAGGAGACCCAATGAGCAGGTGGGAAAGAAACAGCCTCCTATTCTAAGAAGCGGCTGTATTCAAGTGATGCAAAAAGAGGTTCAAGAGCACTGTCTGTCTCCCTAGGTGAAAAAGAGTCAACACCTAGAAAATGGAATCCAACTCGAGTTTCCTAACAAAGGCTCTGTACCCTACATCCAAATTCTTGGCAGGGCCCCCAAATTACAACCCCCACGTGAAACTGAGAAGGGGGCTAAACCTTGGAGACACAAGGCATGTGACATTGATAAGGAGGTGAATGTATGGCCCAGCGACAGTCAAAAGCCTCCAGTCACAGCTGCTGACAAGACCGAAGAGACCTCAGAAGGCAAACTTCAAGAAACAACCAGAATGGGTCGTTTTCGCAACTCTGGGCAAAGGGGCAAAGGGAAACCACACTGTCTCAGGAGGACGAAGAACCCAGGGAAGCCATCAGGGAGAAAAATAAAGTGGCCTTCATGGAGGAAACACAAGTTAAGGTTAAGGTCATTCTATGTCTCCACAACACTGCGGACATGGAAACACCACCCAGCTCTGTCCCTTCCTGAACTGGATTTAGAATTTGAAATCTACCATCCACCAAGGCTTGTTCTGCGTGTCCCAGACACAGACTAGAAGCAAACAAGGACTAGTGCAAACAGAAAGATCTTTCCAAGTTCATCGTAAGGTGGGTTTGTCCCCAGTGGAATAGTGGCCTCAGGAGATCATAAACACACTGGTAGGGTGGGCTTCCAGCACTGGGGAGGAATCACATAGGGCCTGAGGCCCCAAAGCTTCCTTCCACCACTGTGAATTTATAGTTCCATGCGCTTCTGCACTTGTTAAATCAGGTGGCTATTTGTTGTCTACTAATCTACAAACCTGAAGCCCCCAGCCAGCAGAGGCCACTCTCGATCCCACCCCCCAGCCCCAGTTCACTCCCAAAGATGAAGACAGAGAGGACTGTCCAGTCTCTAAAAGGGATGAAGGAGCAAGAACAAGACATGGAACCAGAAAATAAAATAAATACTCATCTTATACTCCCAACTTGAAATGCACATACAGGCAGCCCAACAGCCTGTAGATAATTTGGTTTACAATGATATGCAAAGATGCAGACCCATCGTGGCTGAATAGTTTCATACAGTTAGAAGTGACCCTGGAAAGAATATTACTGACAGTCTTGCCTTAAAAACTCTTTTGCAAAAGACATCATGGTCCCAGACTTCAGCAGTTAACAGATGGAAATTAACTTCACTTCAAGTCAAAAACCTAAAATCTGGCCGGGCGCGGTGGCTCATGCCTGTAATCCCAGCACTTTGGGAGGCCAAGGCGGGTGGATCATTTGAGGTCAGGAGTTCAAGACCAGCCTGACTGACATGGTGAAACCCCGTCTCCATTAAAAATACAAAGATTAGCCAGGCATGGGGCATGAGAACCTGGAATGCCAGGTACTCGGGAGGCACTAGAACCCTGGAGGGAGAGGTTACAGTGAGCCGAGATCATGCCACTGCACTCCAGCCTGCCAGCCTGGGCAACACAGCAAGACAGTATCTCAAAAAAAAAGAAAAAATCTAAAATCCTATTTTTCCTTTTTAAAAAACACCCCTTCCCCAAGTAAAAGTCAACTCTGATAATGGGGAGATCTACATAATGTTTACCTTAATTACTTCTTCCCCAAATTGAAGTATTCCTCCCTATTGTGCTAGAAACTAAAATTAAACAGCACCAACTTTCCACAGAAACCCTCAGGAATGAGAGCCACTAAGGAAAGAAGGATGTAAAAGAAAGGATGGAGCGAGAGGAGGAGGGGGAGAAGGCTGGAATTCAGGCTTTCCTGTGAATTCGCTTTGAAATGCCTAGAGGCCACTGGATCTGAGTCCCCAAGAAAATCTGGTAGAGAGGCCAGTGAACCAGCATAAAGAATAGAAAATAAATGAGATGTGTTAAATAATTTTGATTTTGGCCACGTGAAGAAGTATTAGTCATACAGGTAACAAGATCTTACAGGGAGATGATTCCAAGGCTCGGCTTGACAACGTTAAGTATATATCCATTCTGGGCCTGGAGTGCCAATTACATTTCCAAATTGGCAATTAGACACAATGTCCCAAGACAATCACCAAATAATGCCAAAAACAAAGCAAGTTCCATCTTAAAGCAGCCATTCTTTTGAAACTGCCCTTCCCTCCCGTGCCTGACTCATCCACCTCACAAACAACTGCCCATTATGAACTAAATCCTTGTTAGCTACTGATCAAGAGAAACCAGGTGGCATGAATAATTAAAATCCATGAATGATTCAAGCACCATGTTGTCAACAAACCAAGCCCATCTCTTTCACCAGGAGTTTCTCCATAGCATCTAACAAATTACCCAAAAAAGCAGCAAAATATATTTGCCACCCCCAACCAATGCATTCTCGTTCAGCCCCCAGCTAACTACTGGAAAGAGCCTTCCAACATCTATGTGTGTTTACATTTGCATGACTCAGTTCCTGCCCTCAAGGAGTTTGCAGGCAATTCAGAGATCAGATGTTCATATTCCATGAGAAGATAACTGTTTTTTCCTGTGCTCAGCCTGTCAAGTACTAATAGAAGTCCTAACAAGCAGGGAGTCAGAACTGGGTCTTAATTATTTTTCCCCCAGCACCTAGCTTGGTTTCTGGCACATCGTATACACTTAATATGCAACAAAAGCAAAAACAACAACAATAATTATAACCAGAAGACTTCTTTGAGGGCCTACTGTATGCAGGCCACGATGCTAGGTCCTTCTTCATTCTGCCTGCTGCAGACACTCATGGTGCTCCCCTCTGATGATGAAACAACATAAAAAGCACATCTCATGGAAAAAGTCCCTGACAATGTGAGCTGTGAAAAACCCTGGTATGGTGAGAAAAGGAGCTACTTTCACTTTCATCTGCTGGAATTCTTAAGAAGTGCATTGGAGGGCCACACAGCACAGTGCCACGCGTGTCCCCCAGTCACTCCACGGGCAGCTCTTCAGCCAATTCTTTGAGGTTGAACCCTCCATTTGGGAAGGCCCACCCAGGCCCCTACAGAAAATCAGGCTGGCAGTCTTAATGCCCACTGACTTCAAACACTCCAGAGGGAGTGGTTCCCAGCCAGCCTGGAGCATCACCGAAGTGCAGCCCTGGTGACACCACCAGCCTTTAATTTTGCAAGGAGGTAGTTTGGCTGGGTTGCCCTCCTGGGCTTCGGGAAGTCACACCCTTTGCAGAATGACCAACTGGCACGAGGAAGAGCCCACACATTGGTGGGTAACACACAGACCACACCCTGTAAACACTGCTCTGGCCACCACAACCCAACCCTAAATCCACAACGCTGATGGGTTCCTTAGGAGCAGGCACCTGGACCACCAGTTTTCGCAAATAAGAGCCCAGCCCGAACCACAGCTACCCTGGTCTGAAAGGAGTTTTCTCCACCCAACGATCTGGCAGAGCAAACCTTCTGCTTCTCATCCCTTCCCCCTTCAAGAGCTGGGAATTTCCACATTTAAAAACAAGCCTGTCTTCAGGGATGGACTGCACGGAGGCTGAGGGATGGACCAGATCCTTGATACTCAAAGTGTGGTCTGCACAGCATCAGTACAGCCTGTGTCTCACCAGACCAGCAGAATCTCAGGTCCCACACTGGATCTTCTGAATCACAGCCTGCATTTTAATAGCTCCCGGTGATTCCTGAGCATATTATAGTTTGCGTAAGCCAGGCACAGTGGCTCACACCACTGTGGGAGCACTTTGGGAGGCCAAGAAGGGAAGATCACTTGAACCCAGGAGTTCAAGACAAGCCTGGGCAACATAGGGAGACCCCATCTCTGTAAAAAATTTTAAAACTAGCCAGGCGTGGTGGCACACACCCACAAGTCTTGGCTACTTGGGGAGCTGAGGCAAGAGGATTACTTGAACCTGGGAGGTTGAAGCTGCAGTGAGCAGTGATCATGCCACTGTACTCCAGCCTGGGCAACAGAGTGAGAACCTGTCCAAAAAAAAAAAGTTTGAGAAGCCCAGGCCTAGAGACACTCTCCAGTCCTTGGAGATAAAGATGTGATATCCCCACTGAACATTCCCCAGGTTTTCTGTCCAAAGTGCTAGGACACCCTTGCCTCCGAGGGTCCCTGGGTTTCCTTTTCTAGGTGCCTAATGCATGGGGTTCCACCCACCCAAGAAGCAGTTCTAAAAGAGACATCCTTGGTCTGCTCCCTGACTGTGCACAGAAAGGCGTGGCCCTGTCTGATCCCCAGGGATGTCTCCAAGGGACCCAGTGTTCCCCACACGGCCCAGGGCCTGGCATCACAGCACAAACAGCCCTTTCAATGGAACCACAAAGGCGACCTTCCAGGGGATCTGCAGCTTGGCAAGGTGGTATTGGCTGCTGTGATTCACAGATTAGCATGGTCACTGCCAGTGTGAGCCGGGACGCCCACCTTGGGAAGGAGGTCCTGGCATTGCAATCGAATGCCAATGTAACTGTTTCTGCACCAGGCCTCTCATGCCCTGATGAGAGAGAGAGAAAGAGAGAGACAGCCCCAAAGCAAGCACTTACTCCTGGCTATCAGCCACCAATGAATGTCCCCATCCAGGGAACAAAATAGCCGTGAGGCAGAGAAGGTCCATTTGGACTTACCATTGGAATGCTTTATCCCCCAGGCCAAACAGCAGGGGGCAGGCAGCTCTTCTTTTCCTCCTGATGTATGTTTGGTCAAGTTTCCTGGGCACCTAGAAGCAGGGCTAGCCCAAGGCTCCCAAAGGGAGGCCATAGGTTCTCAGTGTTCTCCTAGGAAATGCTATAAAATGGGGTTGGTGAAAAAAACCACCCCATGAGGCTGTGCTCTATCACAGACCTCAATTTGCAGGTGAGGAAACTGAGGCACAAAGGCATGACGTCTTTGCCCAGGATCACAGGCTGAACCTTGGGCACTGCACAGCACCCCTGACACTGAAGCAAGACTGCTCACAGGTAGCACATTTGAGGGCATTTTAACCACTTTCTCTACCAGCAGCATGCCGCCAAGCCTGTGATGTGGCCCTCCAAAGGGGAAGCTCAGCCACGCCATGCCTGCTGATTTTTTTTCACAAGGTAATTTAAAAGGCAGGTGTGCCACAAAACACACTTAGGGAAACACTGGCCTAGGGGGTGTCTTGGAAAAGCTGGTCTGGGTAGACAGTGAGTGTCCTGGCCAAGAGACCGTGACATCACTTGGGAGACAGGTCTACGAGTTCTGGACTTGGGATAACAGGGATGGAATTTGTCCCTCCTCAAGGGTACAATGCTGGACAACCACACCTGCCCACCAAATGCCACAGTGTTTCCCTTCTGCCAGCCCAGCAGCTCCTGGTCCCCCATACTGTTAATGTTCGTCCACTGATACCCCACCATCAAAACTGTAACCATCCTGCCAGGACCCCATCCGTGAAGCCTACCTCTGCTGCCCTGCCCTAACCTTCCAGCCTTGCAATAGCCAAGAGCCATAAGCCCATGTCTCAGTCTGACTCTAACTGGTTTTTTGATCTATGACAGTATACTTCAGGATCTAAAGGCTCCTTTTGGCTCAAAAATTTTATTTGTTATAGTCTGCGCCCTTCAGGAGCTATAAGTTCAATGAATCAAAGGGAAAATAAACTCAGCACTTCATGAAGCTATGATAGTTACCACTTACAAGAGGCCTGCTAAGTGTCTGGCATTTGCACGGTGCTATGTGCCCATTATTCCTGCTCCCTATAAGAACCCTACAAAGTAAGCATCAGTATGCTCTTGGTATAGGTGATGTAACCAAAGCTCAACATGGTTGGCAGTCAAAGATGCCCTGCTAATAAATGTGAGATCCATGATTTGAACTTGGGTTTGTCTGATTGCAGAGTCTTGTACTGAAGTGTGCATTTCCATAAAGAGGGCCAGGGGCTGGACGCAGTGCCTCACGCCTGTAATCCCAGCACTTTGGGAGGCCAAGGTGGGCGAATCACAAGGTCAGGAGATCAAGACAATCCTGGCCAACGTGGTGAAACCCCGTCTCTACTTAAAATACAAAAATTAGCCAGGTGTGGCAGCGTGCGCCTGTAGTCCCAGCTACTTGGGAGGCTGAGGCAGGAGAATTGCTTGAACCCAGGAGGCGCAGGCTACAGTGAGCCAAGATCGCGTCGCTGCACTCCAGCCTGGGTGACAGAGCGAGACTCCATCTCAAAAAAAAAATTAATAAAAGGAGAGAGAGAGAGAGCAAGGAATGAGGAGCACGAGCTCTCTGGACAAGGGCAGGTCAGCTGGAGCTCCCCCGTGACTAGGACCCGAGAACTCCTCCAAGGCCACCCCAAGTGATCTGCTCAAAAAGGAGTATCTCAAGGTCATCTGGTGCAGCCGATCCCCAGGACAGGATGAGATGAGGCACAAGGGCCAATCTGGAATCAAGAGCTCCACGGCACTGAAGCTCCAGCCCTGATTGAATGCGTCAGGCCAGACCCTGGGTAATTACCAAGCTGTAATGGGATCTGATATTTATATTAGTCACGAGCCTGACAGAGAAAACGTGTTGTTTTCTCAGGCACAGCCATGGAGACAACATCTCGATAACTCATTACACGCAGACCATCCTTGAACAAGCCCAAGCTTCTACAAGGACAACAGCTCAAACTGAGAATGGAAATAACTCTATGCCCAGCCACACTCAGGCCCCTCAACAAACCACAGCTCCATCAGGAAGTTGGCCTCAGTTTCCCCAGATATTTAAAGAGAAGTAGACCACATGCTGGAAGACGAGCAGAAGATGGAAATAAAGATATGTAACTGTCCCAAGGCTGAATTCCTAGAGGAATTGCTAGGGAATTGCAAAACACATTCTGAGCTAGAAACTTTAACCCTCATTCCTCAACTCCTCCCTCTCTCCTATATCGAATCACAGAGCAGGAAGTGACATTAGAACTCACAGAATTCAATCCCCACATTTTATACACAAGGAAAGATAGACACCAGAGAGGTTAAATAACTTCTTCAAAGTCATGGCTTTATTCAGGCTACCAGAGCAGCTCCCTATTCAATATAGTCTACGACAGGATTGAACTTCACAACATCACACCCAAGTGAATAGAGAGCTCTGATGAAATCCCACAAGGAAAAAAACAATAATGTGAAAAAGTACAGCAAAGAACACAGTACTGGAATGACTGTGACCAGGTTCCCAACAGGAGGAAATTGTAATGTTTTCTTCTTCACTTTCTGAAAAAGTCCACACGCCACTCTTTTCAAAAGACTAAAGTCATTCACTGTTTGAGATTCAGAGGCCAAAGGTACTAATGAAGAGATGTCCCACGATGCATGTCCACAGTCTTGGGTTCCTTTGATCAAAAAGGTTTGGTGCGATCCCAGAGACCATACGCTCATGAAATTGGAGCTCCTTGCTGAATTTTATCTCCCACAGAATTTCAGATGCTACAAAAGACCTGCTTTCCTCTGGACTCCAGCTCTTGATCAAACCATCTTGGGGCTGAAGGAGGGTGAGGGTGAACCCATCTGAGGGCTGGTAGAATTTTCTGGAAAGGCAGCCTATGTTTTCTTGGGAAATCTAGCACAAAAATTATTATTCTAAGCTTAAGCCAAATACATGCCTGTGTATCGAGTCTTGACAAAACTACCAAATACTTGGAAAGAAAAAAGAAAAAAAGACAAAAACACACACACACACACAATTGCAATAAAAATACAGACCTCAAGCATAGAAAGAAAAGCTTTTAAAAGGCCTAACTTACCATTATTGCATATAATGAGCTGGCTACCTATGGCTTAAGTGAGCAAATCTAGGGGCAGGTATCAAGAGATTCTGGGTGTGCTTTAAAACGGACTTATGGTATCAAAAGGAACCTGCACTCATTCTATACTGGCCTCCCATCTTCCGAACAAACCACCATCACCTCTCATCCCTGGCGGATTTCTTATAGCAACTCACTTCCAGTTATGTCCACTCAGCAGGTCTTGGGGCTACAAAACATAGCCAAATATTTACGAATTGTTTTTTCTAATCGTTGCCAAAAACCTATTTTCTTGAGTAAACTGACGGAAGTTATGCTTGCTCATCATTTAGGAGATCCTTTGTGTGTGCGATGGGATTAGTATTTCATTACACACACTGCAATTGCATTTATGTACCCCCTAACATAAAAAGACTTTGGAAGCTGTGTTTAGGACCCCAGGTTCACAAAAACACCACAACTTATTTTCAATCATTGAAAAAGTTTTCATTATGATAAAAATTGCCCCCTGCCTGAAAGAAAGCAAGCTGTTAAAAAGTTCACCCAGATCACTCCATCTAGGGAACATTTCAGACGCACACAACTATGAGCTATCTTTCCCCTAAAGACAGTCGCTGAATCTCAGTAAACCGGGGAACAAAATTCCCGAGACTGTTGGGGGAGGTGGAGGAGAAGGATGGAGAGAGGGAATGTGGGAATTTGAAGGCTCCAGGAATAAGCTGTTCTCAGCAGGAAGGCTAGGCAGGGATCTGGTGTATAGAGCTTTGCTTAACCTGAGGGCTTCTCTGGAAGGTGGGAGGTTTGCCTCCTTAACAAATAAGAAGAAACCTCTACGGCTGAGAAGGTAATTCCAAAGAAAACTCTCCGACCAGCACCTGCAGGCCTCCGGAGAAGCCAGAGAATGACGAAGAGAATGATGGTTTTCATATTTCTCCCTTTGTTCCAATACACCAGTATTTTCCAAAACACAAATGTGCTGCCACAAAACACAGCTGAGCTCCAGCACCCAACAGGATGTATAATTAATGATCAGGAGAGACAGGCTCCTTCCCCCCTGGTGTTTTCATAGCCAGCCTTCACCCATAGCCCCAGGCTTCCCTACTTCTCTCAGCCGCCAAGGAGGCTGCTACAAGTTGCTGTGCCCTGTAGAAGTTTGAGGGGTCCTCGGTTTAACTTTACTAGAAAAGATGTGAACATGTGGAGGCTGCAATGTGTATCTACCCTGCACTATTCCCCTGGATGTCCCTTCCCTCCAAAACGGTTCGCGCGTGAAGTCCCCTAGGATGGGAATCACTCAGAAAGAAGGCAGCTGGGTCACTCTCTTTTTTCCAGTTCTTTCTTTTTTATTCTGCAGTTTTCTATCAAACAGTGTCGGGTCCCCCATTCCAGCCAGTGGCTGTGGGGAAGGGAAGACATCTCTAGGGACACGACTACAGACCAGGCAGTGAGCCTAGCAACCATACATCGAAGGTGTCGCCAGCCTCAGTGCCGGTGGGCGTCTGCGCCAGGAATAGCTAAAGCCGACGACATCTAGCCACCTCGAGCGCCATGGAAGACGCTCCGCGTAAAACTGCGGCCTCAGGCGGACCCCCGCTCCAGCTCCGCGCTGCTGGTGGCATTTCGGGGGACCCAAAGTGGGTGGCCTGGGGGCAAAGGAACAGAGGCCGAAGAACTTGGGGTATGTTCCACTAGAGCACCTAAGGGACGGAGTGGGAGGTTACATCAGATATGCGACCTCGACACATTCCAAAAGTGGCAGCCCCGTGGGCTACCCCGAATACTGGGATGGATCTCCCCAACTTCTCTCGCCCTTCGAAGTCCCCCTGTTATCTCGGGCCATGCTCCTCCCCCGGGATTCCCTTGTGCAAAATTATTCTCTCCCTTGCCCAAAGGATTTTTCCCTTCTTTCTGACCCCACGAACTCATCTCCCCAACAGGTTCCTAAAGTATGGGCGGATGTGCTCCCTCCCGCCCACCGCCAGGAGCCGAGCCCTGGCAGGTGAGCGGTGCAAAACACGCACCCTGCTGCCCCCAGCTTCCTCCGTCCCCGCTGAGTTGGCTGTCCCCACCCCGCACCACGGCACCCGAGCCTGTGAGTCCCCGACCCCGGCCCCAGCCGCAGCCGCCAACAACCCTACAATAAACAAGAGGACAGGATTGAGCGTCCGCGTCCCGGAGCGCACTGGCTGGGGGCAACTCCTCACCCCCGGAGCGCCGCCCGCTGCCCCGATCCGACAGCACCGGGAGAGCCGAGGGAAGGGAAGGCGGCGAGGGGAAGGCAGGCTGGGATGGAGGGAGGAACGGCGCGGCGCGGAGCGAGGAGGTGGGCTGCAGGGGACACCGAGAAGCGGCGGGGCTGGCGCAGAGGGCGGGCGCCCGGGGCGCGCGTTACCTTCGTCTTGCCCCCGCAGTGGCAGCACACGGTCCACAGGTACTTGAGCGTCCGCCAGAGCAAGATGATGAAGAGGCCCCCGAAGAAAGTCACCATGGAGGAGGCCAGGAAAGCCCACCACATGCGTTGGCCCCGGCTGTCGCACGGCACCTCCATGGTCACCGGGATGATGAGCGCATCCATCTTGGGCTCGTGGACTGAGGACGAGGAGGAAGAGGAGGAGGAGGAAGAAGAAGAAGAGGAGGAGGAGGAGGAGGAGGAGGACGCGTCTAGGCTGAGATGGTTCGCGTGGATATTGCTACTCATTCTAAGACTGCTGCCTCCGCCGCCGCCGCCGCCGCCGCTGCTGCCGCCGCCGCCGCCGCCACCATTTGCCATAGCTAGCAACGGGCAGCCGGCGCAGGGGCTCGGGGGAGCTCCTCCCGCCGCCAGCGCCACCCCAAACACCCATCAACAGCCATATTGCTGCTACTGCTGCCGCCGCCGCCGCCGCCGCGGAGCGCGGGAGGGGGGCGGGGAGGCGCCTGGGCTCTGGGCGCTGTGCGCGACCTGGCGGGGTGCGCCGAGATATATACAGCGAGCCGCCGCCGCCCGCCCTCCCCCCGGCCGCCGGCCCGCCCGGGGGGGAGGGGGATGGAGTGCGCGGGCAGCTCCCCCTCCCCGGCCCGCGCCCCGCTCGCCCCGGGCTGCGCTGGCCCCGAGCGCCGAGAGCCAGGGGGCGCCGCGGGCCGCCCGCGGGCCCGGGTGTCCTCGGCGCCGCGCCGCCCGCCGTGCGCCACGGGTGTGCGCTGCGCTCGGCCGGTGACCCCCTTCCCCGAGCGCCTCCCGCGCGGCTAACGAGCCGCTCTCCGCTTATTAGGTGGTAACTCGTTAATAATGGATAATCGGCCCCCTCCGCCCGGGCGCCCCTGCGCCAGCCCTCCTCCCCCGGCTGCGCTCGGCTCCGGCTCGCCGCGCCAGTGCGCGCCCGGCCACGGCAGGTTCACCGCGTCCGGCCGCCGGGCCGTGGCCGCCTGCTAGCCCATGTTCTCGGGACCCCCTAGTCCTGTCGCCACGCCGCTGAGCCCCTCGGCCTCCGCTCGCTCTTCCTCCTTGCCGCCTCCGACTCCTCCTCGTCGCCGTCCTCGCCGCCCAAGCCTCTTCGGCGCGCGCCCCGCGCTCCCCGCAGCCGCCAGCAGCAGCAGCTGCAGCAACTGGAGCGGGCGCGGACTCAGGACGACCCAGGCGGGAGGGGAGGAGGCTCGCCGCGCTGGCTCGCCTGGGCTCCGGGCTGGGCAGGGGTGGGCAGGGCCCCTCGGCAGCGGCCCGGCAAGCGCCCCTGACCCCTAGGGCGCAAGGTAGAGCGCCCCCAGCCCAGGCGCGGGGCCAGGCGCCTCTCTCCAAGGTGCTGCGCCCCCAGCCGAGAGCGGTGGGGTACACTGGGAGGACGGCGGGGCGCCGGGGTCAAGCCGTTTTTTTCCCAAAAGAGCCCCCAGTGGGGAGGGGAGGAGTGGCCAGCTGTCAACTGGATTCCACAGGCTGAGCTCCCCAGGACCCTCGGGCTTCGGGAGTAAGGAGGACCCCACGCCAGGATACACACAGCTACCCATCCCTACTTCGCTCTTCCTGCTACCTATGTGCCCAGGGTCCCGCGTGTGGCTGGAGGGTAGAGTCAGGAAGGCCAGCGGGTGGTCTGTGGCCTCTGACAGCAGCAGGTGGTTTCTCTCCTTTTTCCTTATTAGCAACAGAGGCTGCCCAACAAAGAGTAGGCAGAAATGATCAGGACGACCTGGCCTGGGGATAGTGCAGGCCCCGATAGACAATAGAGTTCCCTGAAGGGTTGCTTTCCTCTTATATAGTCTCAGACTCCATCCATCCTGTGAGGAGGGCAGATGGGGGAGGAGGGACTCCAGACTTCATTCTGGCTCACCGTTCCCCATTTAGGGTCTTCCCTTCTCCCCGCTTAAGATGAAGAAGGAGTCCGTGTTTGTTCCGTAGCGTGTCTCCGTACACCACCAGGGGAATCCCCCTTCTGACACTTTCAGAAACTTTGCGCCCGCTGAACAGCGTCCGTCCTCGTGCTACCAGCTGGACCCCAAGTTTTTCCAGCGCTAATTAAATCGAAGATGATCACGCTCTTCCCTCATTGCTGCAGTGGTTTCCCCAAAGTTTCCAGCTCATTAGTTTAAGCCTAATTGGAATTCTCAGGTTCCTTTCAGCTCTTCCCATGGAAAAGGCCCAAGTTAGCATCCTTAGCTTTACACCTGAGGCTGTCTCCGTGGGAGTCAGATCAGCCCTGCCCTTGTCCTTGGAGGTCTCTGGAAGGAAGAGCGAGCAAGGGAGGCTGAGCTGGGCAGAGAGGCTGAAGAGGATGTTTGAAGCTTCTCTCTTGCTTGATTCGGAATACATTCATTGGGTTTAGAGTACACATCCACTAAGAAAGAGTCAAGGCCAAAGTCAAAGGAGAAAATGGAATGAGGTAAGAGTTCTTGAGTATTTGGTTCTCAAAAAGAAGTGTATGTAAAAGGGAGCTGCAGAAAGTGTGCTCCAGAAAATGGAATTGTCTGAGCCTCCTCTCCATACCATCCCATAGTACCTCCAACCTCGGCCTCTGTGTTCAGCCACTCTGAATGCATCCCTGCCACACCAGACCCAAGCATGCAAAGGCCCTGGGCCTTTTCTGTTACTGGGCTGGGGGAACGGGACCCAGAAGTGCTGTGGGGATGCGCAGGAAGGTGACTATGACATTGAGGTTCCTTTATTTATTAGCCTCTCAATGGCTGTACTTTGCTGCTTTTGTGCCTCAGCAATGCCAAGAAAGTTAAGGACATTCCTTAAATCAAGGCCAAGATTTGAAATTTAAAAATAAAACACCCAGAACATAAAAAGAGCAGCAAAGGATAGGACTGTCTCCCCAGTGGGATATGAAACCTCCAGAATGGATTCCCTCACCCACAAAATTGAAATTTTGCAAACCAGCAAATCCCCTCTGGGGCCTTCTTAGACGTTCCCTACAGCCTGGATTCCCCTGAAATGCCAGTCTGGGGTCTACTGGTAAGCAGCCGATGGCTGTGACTTCTGTCACCCCAACTGCAGGATCTATAGCTTTTTCTCCTCCATCATCACCTTCATCACCTCAGCATCTTTGGAGAGGGTGCTGGGAGGCCCCTCAGATGCCATCTCCTGCTCTCTTCATCACACCTGCCTCTGCTGATTGAAGCTTTTAGCAACTTCTGTGCTGTCCAAAGCCTCAGCTTAGTCAGGAATCATCAGAAACTCTCAGTGTTGATGTCAATATCCTTTCCTTCCTACAATCCCCAGTCTCTCACCTCCTCCCTGAATGGCCTGGCTGGTAAGCACTGAGAGAGTGCCACCATCCACCAGAAATAGACATTCCCAGGCCTTTGCCCAGTTCTCTCTGGCCATTTCCACATTGTTCACAAACTTTTGCACCACTTCCAGAAAACTTGGCCCCTGGCATTACAAATTTAGGAAAAGGCTCTGCACAGACAGAACCTCAAACTTAAAAGGAACCTTAGGTATCTTTGATTTGATGTGTTTCTTCATTTATACAATCAAAATAAAGCCAGAAACTTCCCTGCCTACCTCGAAGGGTTATATGTGAGGATGAAAAAGAAGGCTGGGCATGGTAGCTCACTCCTGCAATCCCAGCACTTTGGGAGGCTGAGGCGGTGGGATCACCTGAGGTCAGGAGTTCAAGACCAGCCTGGCAAACATGGTGAAACCCCATCTCTACTAATAATACAAAAATTAACTGGGCATGGTGGCACATGTCTGTAATCCCAGCTACTCGGGAGGCTGAGGTATCAGAATCGCTTGAACTCGGGAGGCGGAGGTTGCAGTGAGCCGAAATTGCACCACTGCACTCCAGTCTGGATGACAGAGTGAAACTGTCAGAAAGAAAGAAAAAAGAAAAAGGAAGGAAGGAAGGAAAGAAGGAAGGAAGGAAATATTATACAGATCTTAACTATAATTACTGTGACCCCAAAAATGGACAGGCAAGTCTAACCAGATCTTCTGACCCCTGAGCTCGTAATTGTATGTGCACATGCCTGCATGTCATGCTGTCCACAGCATGTCCACAGCCAGACTGTGGCCAGACTCCAGGGCACAGCAGAGCCCCTCCAGCCTAAATGAGCTCTCTGGCTACCCAACACTCATGCCCACTCCTTTTCTTGCCAGTCCCTGGACAGCCTTGGAAATGGGAAAGGTATAGAGAAGCACTCTAAGCCCAGCACATCTTCCCCTAATGTAGGTGTGTCTGCAGGCTGGAAATTGAGGTCCATTGCACAAGAACTGAAAGTCTCAACAAAAGTAGAAACTTCACCCTCTGTTCTGAAAACACCACGAGCCTTATTTTTATTTCTAAATTCATTCAAAAGCTTCCCAGAGAGAAGGGCAGCCTCTGTACCATGTGCATGTGTGTCTATGGCAGCTCTCAAAGCAAATCAGAGGTTTCAAGCTTAAATATTCTAATCTGAACAGTCCTAACTGATTTAAAAGAAAAAGGAAGTGCATAAACATACATACTAAAAAAGCAGAGTGACTAAGGTAAAAGGAGAACAAAAAAGATTATTTACTGAAATGTTGGCCAGCATCGCAATTAATGTGCAATGGATTTTCTTTTCCTCCGACCTGGACCTAGTTCCAATACTCTGACATCAACCTTCGTGAATTTGTGATGGAGAAGCCAGGTGGTGACTCTTTAAATGATCTAGCGCCCTCTGGTGGATTTTCCTGGCACATGACATTATTTCATGAATTTTCAAAAAAGGGACTTAACAGTCTGAAATTTGAGATATGAAAATTCCAAAGAGGAAAACCCTGCTGGAAAAAAAAAACTACAGGGAGTAGGAAGGAGGCATGGATCAGGACGATGTTGGTCCAAGGATACAAAAATTCAGTTATACAGGAGGAATAATTTCAAGAGATCTAATTGTGCAACATGGTGACTACTGTGGATAAACAATGTTTTGTATACTTGAAAACCGCTGAGAGATTTTAAGTCTTCTCATCACAGGTAAATGATAAGTATGTGAGGTAATACATGTGTTAATTTACTTAAGTTAGCCATTCCACAATGTATGTGTATTTTGAAACATCATGTACACCATAAACACATTTTTTGTCACTTAAAAAAATAAGAAAAAATGATAAAAAAACAACAAAACCCTACAGCTTCAACAGTATGAATTATCTAGTTACCAGTCCTACCAGCATATAAGCTGTTGTGGATAAAGGCAGCTAACAAAGTTCATGTTATTACTATGACTTGATGTCAGATCTCAACTGTTACTGCCACGAGTAACCCTGCCCTTCCTTGAATCACCACTGTGTTTTCTTTTAAAGTCAGCAGTATCCCTCTTTCTAACCACCCCGGTCTTCACAGTCTCTTTGTGAAGTAAAAAAGTGCAGTAGTGGCCAGGCGCGGTGGCTCACGCCTGTAATCCCAACACTTTGGGAGGCTGAGGCAGGCAGATCACCTGATGTCAGGAGTTCGAGACCAGCCTGGCCAACATGGCAAAAACCCATCTCCACTAAAAATATAAAAATTGGCTGGGCGCGGTGGCTGACGCCTGTAATCCCAGCACTTTGGGAGGCCAAGGCGGGCGGATCACGAGGTCAGGAGATCAAGACCATCCTGGCTAACACAGTGAAACCCTGTCTCTACTAAAAATACAAAAAATTAGCCGGGCGTGGTGGTGGACACCTGTAGTCCCAGCTACTTGGGAGGCTGAGGCAGGAGAATGGTGTGAACCCGGAAGGCAGAGCTTGCAGTGAGCCAAGATTGCGCCACTGCACTCCAGCCTGG
Source organism: Gorilla gorilla gorilla (assembly GCF_029281585.2). Taxonomy (NCBI): domain Eukaryota; kingdom Metazoa; phylum Chordata; class Mammalia; order Primates; family Hominidae; genus Gorilla; species Gorilla gorilla. The sequence goes on along the minus strand of NC_073232.2, from coordinate 38,102,501 downwards.
GCGACAGAGCGAGACTCCGTCTCAAAAAAAAAAAAAAATAGCTGGATGTGGTGGCGCATGACTGTAAGCCCAGCTACTCAGGAGGCTGAGGCAGGAGAATCACTTGAACTGGGGAGATGGAGGTTGCAGTGAGTCAAGATCGCACCACTGTACTCCAACTGGCAACAGAGCGAGACTCTGTCTCAAAAAAAAAAAAAGGCTGTAGCTATTTTCCCACTTTACAGGTGAGAAAACTGAGGCTTAGATCTGCCAGATTACTTGGCACGACAAGGAAAGTCTGTTACCTCTGAAGTGATTTATCTGTTTGTAATTTATAATGCTGGAGAGTGGGACTTAGAGAACAAGCTTTCAGGTGCTTACATTTTTATAGATATTTATTTTATATTTACTTCTGCTTGTAAGAATAATTCATATGTATTATAAACTTTGGAATATAAAAGTTTCATATAAGCTTCAAGTCAGTGACAAGAAAAAAGAATATGTCACGTAGAATCTTACCACCCCAAAATAACCACTATTAATATTTTTATATATTTATCTCATACCTTTTCCTTGGGTGTGTATTTCTGCAAAATTAGGGTTAGATTAAACATCTAACTTTTATCCTATTTTCTCTTAACAGGAAACTGTTAGCATTTTCTCTAAGTCATTAAATATCATGGAAAACACTATTTTAAAAAATGATAATTGGATAACATTTCAGTAGATGGCATACTCCTGGCATTTAGATGATTCCAAAGTTTAATATGTTTTAAAATAAATTATAAAACTGTGTGCAAATGACTTCTAGTTGTCAAAAAAGATGTCCAGAAGATTTCCACTGACATGCTTCCATCCTGTCTCCAGTGCCTCGGGAGAGCAGGTGTGTGTAGGAAAGAGGTGCCTGTGGCAGTCAGTCTGGCCGTGGGATACTTCCCAGCCCTGCCCCAGGTCACTGGCCTCAGATCAGCCAATTGTGATGAAGAAGTTTTGAGCCAGGGCATGTTACCCGCAGAGTAATTCTCTTCTTTTCTAACACATCAAAGCCAGTGCGTTGGAAGAAAATAATGCTGTGGTCTCATCGTATCCTCCTCAATCATTGCGCCACCTGCCTGCCAAGATACAAACTTGCAAGAACATCATCTTCATTCCCCAAAGGACATCCACGGCTAGGTCAAAGAAGGCACAGCTCATGTACAATGCCCTGCCTAGAATTCACCTTTCACCACCATTCTGCAGGATTTCCAGAATAACAATTCTGCAGATTCCTGTGTCCCTTTCCTCTCTGTGATCAGTGTCACCCCCCCAGCAGAACACCACTACTGTGGGCCTTGCCTCTGGGAGGTAGGCAGGGCAAAAATCAGTCCACCCATTTTTGCTGGTGGGAGAAGAAGGCACCAAAAGGAAAAAGATTTTCCTCAGTGCTACAGAACTTGTCTTCCTGACTGACAGACCAAAAAGCTTTCTAATCCTTTTCTTAGAGTTTTCCTGATTTAATCTTTGCAAAAGCTCTAGTTCAATGCCTGGGCAGTCCAGGACTTGACTTCTTACTCCTAGTGCTCCAAAATAATCCAATGACCACAATCTAAGGGACTGTGCAGATGAAGCAGGGACTTACTCCTGCCTCTTCCTGGTAGCTTTTGCAATATTTGCAAGTAAGAACAATGCTGAGATCATCCTTCCCACTTACAAACCCTCTTGGGAATAAGGAGAGAAGTCAGGAAGTACAACATCTCTAAGAGTTTCATTTACTTCCAATTCTGACTGGCTTTCCTGGTGTCTACTTTTGTCATAATGTTCTCCAAAACAAGGTCCCTTTGTTTCAGGAAAATAAGTCATTGTACCAAAAAAATGCATGCACTTGTATGTTCATCACAGCACTATTCACAATGGCAAAGGCATGGAATCAACCTGAATGTCTGTCGATGGTGCATTGGATAAAGAAAATGTAGTATGTGTCCATGGTGGAATACTATGCAACCAGGAAAAAAATCACATTCTTTGCAGCAACATGGTTTGCAGCTGGAGGCTGTTATCCTAAGTGAATTAACACAGAAATAGAAAACCAAATATCCCATGTTCTCACTTGTAAGTGGGAATCAACTCTCGGGTTCACACAGACGTAAAGATGAGAACAACAGACTCACACTGGGGACTCCAAAAGGAGGGAGGGACGAAGGGGAGCAAGGACTGAAAAGCTGCCTATTGGGCACTGTGTTCACTGTCTGGATGGTGGGATGAATAGAAGCACTAACCTCAGCATCACACAATATACCCTTGTAACAAACCTGTACATATACCCTCAAATCAAAAATAAAAATGGAATTTTTTTAAAAGCCCTTTGTTTCACAGTGGCCTCCCTGGAAGGTGCATCCCTTCTTCAGCCTTGGTATCCCACAGTTGCCAAGCACCCTGCTTCCCAAAGATGAGATGATCATTTGATGGTTTAAAAAATTATAAACCATGATGCTTTTATGAAAGGTAAGGCTCTTTCTGTGAAACCAGGAAATTCTGCTTTTGCTATATTTTTGCAAAGATAAACATTTTTTTTTTCAGAGCAGGAGTGAAAGTTTATTTAAAAGCTTTAGAACAGTAAGGAAAGGAAGGAAAGGAAAGAAGGAGAGTACGACTTGGAAGACGGTCAAGTGGGCAGCTTGAGAAACCAAGTGCATAGCTTGACCTCTCGACTTGGGGTTTCATATGGTTTGGCTGTGTCCCCACCCAAATCTCCTCTTGAATTGTAGCTCCCTCCCATAATTCCCACATATTGTGGGAAGGACCCGGTGGGAGGTAACTGAATCATGAGCGTGTGTCTTTCCCATGCTGTTCTCATGACAGTGAATAAGTCTTATGAGATCTGATGGTTTTATAAAGGGGAGTTCCGCTACACAAGCCCTCTTGCCTACTGCCATGTAAGACATGACCCTGCTCCTCATTCGCATTCCGCCATGATTGTGAGGCCTCCCCAGCCATGTGAACTGTGAGTTCATTAAACCTCTTTCCTTTATAAATTACCCAGTCTCAGGTATGTCTTTATTAGCAGTGTGAGAACAAACTAACACAGGGTTTTATACTTTGGCCTACTTCCAAGATCTTGCCTTACCCCTCCCCACTCCTGAGATCTTATTGGGAAGCTGCTGATCAGTTTCAGCTGTTTTCTATCTATCAGGAGACTGCTGTTCCCTGGCTCTGGCTGTGACCAATTATTACTTTAGAGAAACAGTTAACCCCCTGACCATCACCTGATGGTTGCCCAACACTCCTAGTGTGTTGCGGGGAGCCCTCTCCTGCCTTGCTCATACCTGAATGGCTACCTACTATAACACGTCCCCCCTCAAGAGTCCAAGATCCTAAATCTTTGGGGGAAAATGGATGAAGGTCAGTCTTCTGCAACTTCTTCCTGCTGACAGAGGGGCAGTGGTGGTTCTGTGGGTCTTGGCCTCTTGCTAGCTGTCAGGGCCGACTTGGCTCCATGAATTGGTGAAAGCGGTATCCAGCCAGGTCTAAGGGAGACAGGGGCAGGATTTTGCCTCTGTCGTGTCCCACTGATGAACAATCTAGAGGTTCCCTTTAGAAAGGTGACTCTTGAATATTGAGAGGACAATATCTCTCACTGAGGATCATCTGGAGCTTAATGTCCTTTCCCCTTAAAGAGGAACCTCAGATCTTTCAGGGCCTTGCAAGTGTATTGAGGAGCTGAGGGCATTGCTTCCAACTCTGGTGTCCTGAAGCCTTTTCACGGCTTCACTCGGGTATGTTGTATCCAGCTGGCAATCTCTAGTACTTTAATGGCTCTGGGGGTAAATAATAAAACAGTGAAGGGGTCCTTCCAGAACAAAAACCCAATCTGGCAGTGTCCTGCAAAAAAGCCATCAATACAGACCAATAAACTGGTTTCTGGGTTCAAGAGGGAAGTTCAGTAAAGGTCCTAGTAGAAGGCGCTTACCATATTTCAGCAGAATGCTGTTAGAGTCCCAGAATGTAAGAATCACCATTCTAGGAATGCTGCCTGGAGCCAGGAAGGAGAGGTAGATCCTCATCTTTGGCTAGAAACTGAGTCTTTGAGTCTCCCACCAGGGAAATTTCCCCAGTGGACTTTGCGTGGACATCTGACTAATCCAGAAAGAGAGCTGAAGGTGGGAGAGACCCTGCCATCTTCCTGGCCATTCTAGAAAGTCCAAACACAAAGAGAAATGACCTCCTGTTTCTCTGAGCACTGCAGCCACTACGATTTGGTAGCATCCACAGAGTGCCTCGCCAGCTCTTTCTCTCTGAGGACCTCTGACATGGGCTTATTTAGGCACAAACTTTAGATGCTTCCAGAAAGATGGCTTGCCTACAGCACTATGCAGCTGGAACAGGGAGACTGTTAGAGGCAGACACTGCCCAGCATGTGTCTCAGACCTCCCTTCAGAAAAAGCCTCTGTGAGCTCCAGGACACTGTGCTAAATGCATTTTCTGCAAGATGCTACACTGAATTGAAAGCGTGCAAAAACATCCTTTTGGTTATCTATAAATTTCATTTTGTTCTTCTCTCCTAATAACAAAATTGAAAGCTGTAAGTTGAACAAAGCAACCTGCAAACTGCTCTAGCAGCCCTGGGAACTCCCTGGGTGATATATGGTCATGGGCTTAGAGCTTTTCATTTGACTTGCTCTTGGCTTTTCTATCAAGATCTGTCTTGGTGACACTCTACTGAGATAGATGAGTTTGTATGCATAAGTGGCTTTTATTTCAGAAGGTAATACATATTCTATTTAAAGTACAATGACCCAGAAGGGAATTCCAGCCCCTTTATCATTAGTATAGAAATTCAATGGTTCATAATCTGGTAGCTCATTGAAATGACTTTTCATTAACTTCAATGGTTCATGATGTGGTGGCCCATTGAAATGACGTTCCATTAAATTCAGTGGGGGATATAATTTGAGTCAGAACCAATTTACAAACTAAACAGAATGCAGGCACACATCGCACTGCCCAGAGGGCTCGCTCGGCTCTCTCTTCCCTGGGTCTTCCATGAAGACTGGTGAGATCAGCACTGCCTGGGAGCTGAGGTGGTAGGCAGAGAAAAAGCATGTAGTCAGGGCATGCCCTTCCTTCTAGGGGAATAATAGTTGAGGCCAGAGACCATAATGGGCAATTTACATGTCCCAAAATTCAATGCACATATTTCCCTAATGCTTAGACCACCTTCACAATTTTGACCATATCGTCATACTGCCTTTTCAATTACTTACTAATATTTGTCTTCAATAGACTACTTTTATTTACCTGAATTTATTTCAAAAGGAAATTCTATACCACTATCTTCCTGGAAAACCAACATCACTGTAAGTAGCAGGTAAATAAATACAGTAGTCTCTCACTTTTCTGCAGGGCATACCTTCCCAGAACCCCTGTGGATGCCTGAAGCCGCAGATGGCACTGAACTCTACACACAGTATATACAAGTTTTTCCATCTGATAACCAAGAACACTGCTCAGGTACTAACAGGCAGGTAGTGGGTGGTGCATACACTGGACAAAGGAATGATTTATATCCCAGGCAGGATGGAGCATTTGGTAAGAGATTTCATCATACTACTCAGAATGACAGCAGTTTAAAACTTATGAATTGTTTATTTCTGGAACTTTCCATTGAATATTTTTGGACTGTGGTTGATCACAGGTAACTGAAATTGCAGAAAGCAAAACCTCAGATAAGAGGGGGACTACTGTAATAATAAAAATAAGTAACAAATCAAAATATAAATACATTAGAAATAAATAGAAGGCAAGTGTAAAAGTAAATATAATAAATGCAAACAATGCTGTAAAATCAGAGCTTGCTGTTTTCAGGTGAAAGCCCTCCATCCGAAGCCTAGACTCCCTTTGCTAAAAGGAGAAATTGGTAAGTGTTGTAGAGATGTTCCAGGCACAATGACCATCTCTGTGGCAATCAGGTTAGAGAGGGAATTGGGCAGGGCATGACTTTCCCACTGAGTGCCAAGACCGGAGTATAAGCTCAAATCATCCTTTGTACCACGTGGGGTCAAGCAGGCTGCCTTTTTGGAAGCACTGCTTTCCTACTCGTTTTAATTCTTACACGAGGCTGGGCACAGTGGCTCACGCCTGTAATCCCAGCACTTTGGGAGGCCCAGGCAGGTGGATCACCTGAGGTCAGGAGTTCGTGACCAGCCTGGCCAACATGGTGAAACCCCATCTCTACTAAAAAACTACAAAAATTAGCCAGGTGTGGTGGTAGGCACCTGTAATCCCAGCTACTCAGGAGGTTGAAGCAGGAGAATTGTTTGAACCCGGGAGATGAAGGTTACAGTGAGCCAAGATCATGCCACTGCGCTCCAGCCTGGGCGACAGAGCAAGGTTCTGTCTCAAAAAAAAAAAAAAACCTACACCATCTCCTAAAGTATCACCCCCACTATACAGATGTGGAAACTGAGGCTCAAGTAAGTTAAGTAAGCAACTTGTCCAAAGTCACACACACAGTGTCCTCAAGGTCAGTGCACAGCATTATCAGGGGTCACTCAGCCCTCCGACCCTACCGCCATCTGGGCCATTATAATTCTAGAAGGAAAAGCACATTAGAGATTTTGTCTGACTTCCTCTTTTTAGAGTGAGAAAAGTGCAGCCTAGAGGTGTTTAATAACCTGCCCAAAGCCTCTTTGTTCCCCAGCGACTGAGCTGAGGTTAGAATCCTTATCCTGTGCGCTTTCTGTCCTCTCAAAGGCCACCGGGCCAGCAGATGAGCCTGTTGGGAGCCAGGCAGGTGGTAAAGTTTCCTCACCATCCTCCTTTCTGCTCCCAGCAGGCCTAGGAAATCCTTTCTTGCTGACCTTTCTTTCAAATGCTAATCTGGGCCTCTGAGGCTGGAGGGGGGGAGGGGGGGCCTTTCCCCCATTGGGAGCCCCACTGCCAGGCGAGCCCATGGCTGTGAGTCAGCACAGAGAGCTTCAGAAGTCCCTCACTGATGGGGGGCATGCAGGGAGTTTGCCCCATGGCATCTGGGCCTTTGCACAGCCTATAGGGGCCGGGGTGCCCCATTAGCCCAGGAGATGCCCCTGCAGGAGGCTTTAAACTCAGCAGGTGCACCTCACAGCTCCTCGGTCTCAGACACAGCCTCAGGCCAAGACAGAAGCTGTGAAGAAGCTCTGTTGGGTGAGCCCTGGGGCTGCAGGCAAGCCAGGACCTTTGGAGGCCCTGGGAGGCTGGCAGGGGTGAGGGAGAATGGCAGGTGCAGGTGCCATACTGCACCTTTGGGAAGAGCAAAGGTGGTGGGGTGAGCGGGTCGAGTTATGAGAAAGTTCACAGAAACAAAAGAGGGGGTATGAGAGTAGAAGTGGGAGGACAGAGAAAGAGAAGGAAGAAAAGAAGTAAAAAATAAAAGGAAAGAGAGAGAGAAGAAAAAGAGAAGGGAGGGAGGGAGGGAAGGAAGGAATGAAGGAAGGAAGCAAGGAAGGAAGCAAGGAAGGAAGGGAAAAGAAATAAATAAATAGAGAGACCTAAGAAACAAGGCAGAGAAAGGGACATCACCTGCCCCAGCCAGTGGCCTCTTCTGAGTTGCTCCACTTCCCTAACAAAGCACAGAGACATTATGCCTGTAATATAAGGGGGTCCAAAGTGCCAACAGTAAGAAACAAGTATGCTCCCATTAAAGGAAAGGCACAGGATCCTGGTGGCAAATTTCTGACAAGTGAGCTCCCCACCCCCAACACACACACACAGACAGACATACACACACACACACACACACAATGGACTGTCTCCTTTCTCAGAGGGATACATGCTTGAGATGCTGGGTGTACCTGCAAAGCACAGGCCTGGGAAGCCCCTCCAACACAGATGGTCTTGTCTTATAAGTGTCAGGGTTTGTGCCAGCTGAAACGGAGCCCGGACTTCTGTGTAGGAGGTGAGGACAAGGGCAGAATTCCCTTCATTGTGTATTCTTTTCTCATCACCCAGAAGAGGATTAATCATATTAGGACTCAGCAGAAACAAACGAGAAGAAGCTGCACATGGCCAGGCAGCGCCTCCCATCCCCAGGCAGTGCCTCCCATCCCCATTAGTGGCCTGCGGGAGGCACTTTCCATGGGAATCCCACCCAGCCCAGCCTCCTTGCAGGGCAAGGGCCCAGGACACTGGTCTCTCCAGCTGACTGCACAGGGCTTTAAAGCCAAGGATGAGGCAGGGGAGGAGAGGGTCTCAGTGTAACACATTCTACTCTACCCTCCAGAGCTCAGTTCCTCAATTCTACAAAGGAAAAAATATTAGGTGTTTATTAGGTAAATATTTATTAAGCACCTACCATGTGCTTTGTGCTATTGGCAATTTCTATAAACAGGGTTTTCCCATCCACAGCAGCTCTCCCTACCACATGAGAGGGTCCCTGGAGGAGCAACCACATGGATTAAATATTTCACACCATGGGTCAATGGAAGTGCTAGCTCAGCCCTCAAGTTGCTGCATGATCCCACTCTGGAGTTCCATGGAGCTGGGTTCCAATTTCAGCTCTCCTCCTCTCTCAGGCTGCAGGCTGTGGGTTAGGTTTCTTAGCCTCTTGAATTTCAGTTTCTCCATCTATATAGTAGGGAGAATAACAGTGCCTTCTCAGTGAGTTGGTGTGAGGATTGAATGGAAGAATCCTGGTAAAGCTCTTAGTTAGCACAGTGCCTGGCACATGGTGTCCTTTTGTTGGCCTTTGCTACAATTAATGAAGGCAGAAGTGTGGTTATATAAACCTGTACCCACTTTCTCTGAGTCTCCATCCTCTGATGTATACCATGAGGTACTCCCTGCAACCCCTTTAGTTTGAAGCCATGCTATTCTTGTCTTTGCTCCCCTATCTCAACCCAGGAATGGTGATATTCTTGTTTACTCACCTTTGTTTGGTGTTCAATGCTGTCTCTCCTTCCTGTGATGGAAGGATTGTTCTGTCCTTTTCCCCCTTCCAGAACCTGTTCTCATTTCCCTTCTCCCAAGGCCAGCTGCAGCCTCTTGTCTCAAGAATGTGTATCTTAACAACAATGAAAATCCTCACAGACTCATAAACAAAACATCTTGGAGAGGATATCTTAGAGAAATGAGGTACCTTTCCAATAAGGGGAATGAGGATCTTTGGTGTCTTTTTGTGGGTCTTTCATATCATCAACAAATACAAGTGTTTGTTAAGCATCTATTACACACATGCAAATATATTAATTACCATGATTTAAAAAGGGAGAAGACACAAATCCTCAAGATGAAAAAGATTCCTAAAGATAAAGGCTCATTTAATATGAATTCACAATTCAAAATTTCAAAACCCATGAATAAATAATCACATTATGAGCAAATGTCAATAAATAGAAAAAAAGCAAAATCAGATAAGACTGCCAAGAACTTGAAGTAAATGAATAATATGATAGAGACCACAAAACTAGTAAGTGTAAAATTATTAGACATAAAGGAAGGAATATTAAATGTAAAAAACACAACAGAAAATAAAACAGATTTGGAAAAGAACCAAATAGAACTTATGGGAAATCCTTTCACGGCCACAGAAATTTTACAATTCAGCAAGTAGGATAAATAGCAGATTAGACTCACTTGGACTGTAACAATTAGGCCAATAAAAATAGATCTGAGAAACATAATCAGAATGTAGTATATACAAAGAAAATGATAGAAATAAGAACACAGGCATGGCTCTTATTTCTATCAGAGAACAGAATGAAAATAGGGCCAGGCACAGCGGCTCACACCTGTAATCCCAGCACTTTGGGAGGCCAAGCCAGGCAGATCACTTGAGGTCAGGAGTTTGAGACCAGCCTGGCCAACATGGTGAAACCCTGTCTCTACTAAAAATACAAAAATTAACCATGCATGGTGGTGGGCAACTGTAATCCCAACTACTTAGGAGGCTGAGGCAGGAGAATTCCTTGAACCTGGGAGGCAGAGGTTGCAGTGAGCTGAGATCATGCCCACCGCACTCCAGCCTAGGTGACAGAGCACAACTTTGTCTCAAAAAAAAAAAAAATGAATGAAAATAGAATGAGAAAATCTACCATACACCTAATGAGAGTTCCAGATGAAGATGATGGAGAATGGGGAGAAGCAATAATCAGAGATAATGGCTGGGAAGTAAAAAACAAGAATTCATAGATTCATAATGCCACAAATTTTAAGTAAAATAAATAAAAACCCACTTTTACATGCCTTATAGAGAAATCATAATTCACCAAAGCCAAAGAATAAAATTTTTAAAGTAACAAGAGAGAAAGGAGAGACTACCTACAGAGGAATGACAATTAGACAGCCAACTTCTCAACAGAAACAACTGAAACAAGAAACAATGGAACAAGATCTTCAAAGAACTAAGTGAAAATTACTGTCAACCTAGAACTGTAGGCTGAACACAAAGTGTTTTTAGACAAATAAAAACTAACAGAATCTGTCACCAACAGACTCTCCCTGAAAGAATTTCTAAAGGATAAACTTCAGGAGAAAAGAAACTGAACCCAGAAGAGTAATAAAGAAGCACTGAAGAGCAAAGATGATGATTACCATATAGGTAATACTAAACAAGCATTGATTTCTAAAACAGAAAAAATATTAATGATAATTTTGATCATTACCAAAACAAGATGGAACTAAAACATTAGGAAACAATAACATGCTAGACAGGGACTGTTACATCAGAGTTAAAGCATATCAAGATTCCTAGATTGTTTGTAAGGCAATAGAGGTATGAATTAACTTGATGCTGTTAAGTCAAGTAAACATTAAAAGTTTAGGGGTAACCACTGAAAGAATAAAAATGAAATACATAGCTTCCAAACCAGGGAGGGATGGAAAGGGAAATAAAGATAGAAAAGAAGAGTCAGCCAGGCATGGTGGCTTACACCTGTAATCCCAACACTTTGGGAGACTGAGGCAGGCAGATCACCTGAGGTCAGGAGTTTGAGACCAGCCTGACCAACATGGAGAAACTCGTCTCTTATTTTTTTTCTAAAAATAAAAAATTAGCTGGGTGTGGTGGCACATGCCTGTAATCCCAGCTACTCCGGAGGTAGAGGCAGGAGAATCACTTGGACCTGGGAGGCAGAGGTTGCAGTGAGCCGAGATCGCACCATTGCAATCCAGCCTGGACAACAAGAGTGAAACTCTGTCTCAAAAAAAAAAAAAGAAAAGAAAAGAAGAGTCAGGGAAAGCAGTATAAAGTAAAGTAAACAGAACTAATAAAAGAAAATGCTATACGATAAATAAATACAATATATTCAAACATCTGAAGCTGTAGTAATTGTAAATAGATTCGACTCACCAATCAAATGAAGAATTTAATTGCTTAGCAATGTGCTATTTCACAGAAGCATATCTATACATTAAAGACTCTGAAAAGGACTGAGGAAAGATGTACCAAATTGTAACGAAAAGAAAGCAGTGTAACTGTTTTAATACCAGACAAAATAGACTTTAGGAGTAACTAGAAGTGACCTAAGTACAATGGCAGGTGGAGAAGGAGAGTCATTGAAAGCAGAGAGAACTGCATGAGCAAAGACATCAAGGGAGGACTATCCCTAACAAAGTGCAATAGCTCAAGTTCAAATATAGGTTAAAATAGAGAAGCTTCTTCATTGTAACATTATGCTCTGTTATTTTTAATGTATATTTTTGAGCATGTAGGCACCAGACACCATGCTATAAATTATTTCTATAAATTATTTCTACTCCTTGAAAAATCTCACAATGCAGATGCTTTGTTATTCAGTACAATTTTGGTTATAGAAAACTGAAACCCAATTTGAATCAGTCTGAGTTAAAAGTAAGAATAGATGGATCTCCCACTAGAAAAACCCCATAGAAGGAAGGACACTGTTTGGGCCAACTTTGGATCCCATGCCCACTCTCCAGCTCATTACTGAGTTCAGGAGGACAGGCCAAGCTTGGGTCAAGTGCCTGCCCAGCCTGAAGTGTGGGGTGTTACAATAAAAAATAAAAAATAAATAAAAGAAAACACAGTTGATGTACAGAAGGACTGCTTCTCTGAAAGTAGGGGTCTGACAAAAACAATCAATTCCACAAGAGTAGATTGTATTATCCTCATTTTATAAATGAAGTCTCAGACTCAGAGGCCAAGGGACTTGTCCAAAGCCCCAAGCACCTACATGGCAGGGCTGATGGGAAACCAGGTTTTTTCCTCTAAAAGGCTGAACTTTTTCTCCAAGCAATGAACATAGAACTTTGCACAGAGTTAAGTTCTCAAGATATATACTAATTCATTATTTTGAAGGACCTATAGAATATAAAGAAAATTGATCGTTTTCTTTATAATCATTAAAAGATTTGGAATGAGGAACTTGTTTCTAGGGCCAACAACCCTACAGCATATGGGCCCTCCCAAGGACCCTCCACAGACACCAATGAACTTGGCATCATAGATCCTCATGCTTAGAACTCCTTTGCATTGATAATTTGTACTGTGCAGTTCAGCCCTAAAACCATCTTTAATTATTTCACAGCTTGTCCAGGTCTAGCACCTCCCTTTCTCCTCCACAACACCCAAATGAGCCACTAGTAGATGTTTAAATGATTGGCTCCAACACTTTTTAACTCATGAACCCATCTGGAAAACTGATGAAACCTATGGGCTCCCACCCCGAGGAAAAGGGGGAATCAATGCCTATTTGCACATACACACACACTTTCAGCAACTTTGCAGGCCCCTGAAATGTATCCAGGAATCCCTGGGAGTTAAGAACTGCCTCAACAAGAAGGGAATAAAACTTAGTACCCCCAAGAGACAGCATTGGGAGGCTATTCAATCAACTCAAAAAGATTGGGGCCAATTCATATGTGACTATCTTAAATGGACAAGAAGTGCTAACCCATAAAAGCACATTTCATAGTTAGCTGTTGACTGCAATGGATCCCATTCAGCTCCAATTTTAAAATATCAGCTGAGTGCCACTATGTGCCAGGTACTCTGCTGGATACAAACTAGAGTAAGACCCTGTCCTGAATCCCTAGAAGCTCAAGACAGATGCATAAGCAACAATTTCACTTCAGTGTGGTGAATGCTAAGGTAGAGCTATGCTAAAATCCTATGGGAACACTGGCAGGAGGTGGAAAGTAAGGGAAGGTTCCAGGAGAGAAAGTCTCAGTGGAAGGAGGATCAGGTGTTTTCTGGCAAAGAACTGAGGGAGGAGGGGAGCATTGCTCGTGGTAGAAACATGAGACCCACATGCATGTAGAGTGACATGTGTGGGAACATCAAGCATATTGGTATCACTAAGGCAGTGGTTGTCAATAAGGGTGATTTGCCACCCCACTCGCGACATCCCATTAAGGACATTTGACAATGTCTGAGTGTTATCCAACAGAACTGAGGTCCACTTGCCCAGCACAGTTAAGACCAAACATCCACATCTATGTTTTCAGCAAGAGAAATAATGGCATTTATTTGCAGGGCACCAAGCAAGGAGAATTGAGCAGCTCACACTTAAGACCCAGCCTCCCCAATGGCTGGCAGGTAACGGTTTTCAAAGGCATGGGTAAATTTCATGAAAGCAGAAGTTACAGGCAAAATCCTAAATCAATACATAGAGGTTACACAGTGGGTTGGCTTGAAAAGGTGGGATATCTGGAAGCAGGGCCTTAGAGGTCACAGGAGGGTTTAAAGATTTTCTGATTTGCAATTGGTTAAGGAAGATAAGCTTTGTTTAAAAAAAGAAGTAGAGAATGTTACCTATTTCATGGGCATAACTTCCTTCAGGACCCTCAGGAAGAACTTTAGAACAAAGACCAGCAAAAGTGGTAAGAGTTCAGTCCTCAGTTCCCCCTTATCTGAGGTCTATGTGCCAGTAGATCCATCTGGTAGGGGTCTGGGTTTCTGAAGAACCACTCAGGGACATGTGTTAAAGTGTTACCTTTAGTTTCTATAGGGAACCAAACACCTCATGGCTCTAACGTCCTTGGCTATTGTTTAAGCTACCATTTCCTTTTAGGTTATCCACTTGCTCACTTTCTTCTCAGAGCCAGCTCAGTGCCTCGAATTTCCCTTGAAGGAACTCAAGATTTCCCTTTATTTCCATGTTTAGGGTGCATTCAGCTCCCTGAGAGGGGTCCCTGCTCCATCTCACGAGGATAGCTTTGGTTGTCTTATCTCGGGAGGGAGTGGAGTTGCTTATGGGTATCTAGTAGGTAGAAGCCAGGTCTGCTGCTAAATATCCTTCAATGCACAAAAAGCCCCTGACAACAAAGAATTTTCTGGTCCAAAATACTGATAGTGTTGAGAAAGCCCACATCAGAGGATCAAGTGTGGATAGGGAGTTGTTGCTTGAATTGAGAAACCAATATTCCTGTAGCTTTGGGGCTGCTGCCATCAGACCCTCTCTTCCCTAAAGCAATGATACCAGCTCTGCACCTCATCAGCAGGAGGAAAGAATGAGAGTGGTTTGTCTCTGTACAGTGAAAACACAGGTTAGTTATTGAAGCTAACTTGACTTCTGCACTCATGTATCAGTTGTGATTATAGAAGAAGGCTCGGCTGCACTCAGCCTGATATGGTCTGGATATTTGTGTCCACCAGCCCCGAAATTTATATGTTGAAACCTAATCCCTGTTGACAAAAAGAGTCAAACTCTGTAAAATATTTTAAGAGATTTATTCTGAGCCAAATATGAGTGACCTTGGCCCCTGACACAGCCCTCAAGAGGTCCTCAGAACATGCGCCCAAGGTGATGGGGGTACAGCTTGGTTTCATATATTTTAGGAAGGCATGAGACATCAATCAAATACATTTAAGAAATACATTGGTTTGGTTCAGAAAGGTGGGACAACTTAAAGTGGGGGCTTCCAGGCTACAGGTAAATTTAAATATTTTCTGGCAGATAATTGGCTGAGTTTGTCTGAAGACCTGAGATCAATGGAAAGGGATGTTCAGGTTAAGGTAAAGGGTTGTGGATACCAAGTTTTATTGTGCAGAGGAAGAGAGGAAGCTCTCCAATAGCAGACTTCAGAGACAGCAGGTTGTAAATTGTTTCTTATCAGACTTAAAAGGGTCCCTGGTTCATAGTTGATTATCTCCTGGATCTGGGAAGGAAGGAAGGAAAACAGAGGTGCAAAGGTATTCTCTGTAGAATGTGGCTTTTTCCCACAAGAGACTTTGCAGGGCAATTTCAAGGTATGGCAAGGAAATATATTTTGGGGTAAAACATTTCAATTTTCTTCCTTGTTATGCCAGAGTCAGATTGGAAAGTAAGTCATGATATACAGGGTTAAATAAACCCATCTGATGAGAATTTATGATTTGTAGGGCGTGACTCCCCACACCCCTTAGGAATTTGGGCAAGATAAAAAAAATCAGAGCTTAGTCCTCATCCCCAGTGTGATAGTTTTAGGAAGTAGGGCCTTTGGGAGGTGAATGGGATTAGTGCCCTTATAAAAGAGTACTCAGAGAGACTCCTCACCCCTTCTACCATGTGAGGACACAGCAAGAAGGAACATCGATGAACCAGGAAGCAGGCCCTCACCACACACTGAATCTGCTGGCACCTTGGCCTTGGGCTTTTCCAGCCTCCATATCTGTGAGAAAAAAAGCTCTGTGGTCTGTAAGTCACCCAGTCTGGTATTTTGTTAAAGCACCCCAAGCAAACTAAGACATGGCTCCACCTGAAAGTAACCTGTGGATGACTTGTGTGAACCCCAAACATTTGAGACAGGTCTTAGCTAATTTAGAAAGTTTATTTTTGCCAAGGTTGAATACGCGTGCCCCTGAGACAGCCTCAGGAAGTCCTGACAGCATGTGCCCAAGGTGGTTGGGGCACACCTTTGGTTTTATACATTTTAGGGAAATATGAGACATCAATCAATATATGTAAGAAGTACATTGATTCCACCCAGAAAGACGGGGACAACTTGAAGCAAGGAGGGGTCTTCCTGGTCACAGGTATGTGAGAGACAAATGGTTGCATTCTTTTGAGTTTCTCATAAGCCTTTCCAAAGGAGGCAATCAGAATATGCATCTATGTTAGAAATACCAAAATTGTTAGAAATAGATAATCGGTGCCATGAAGAAAAGTCAGCATGTAGACATAAGATCTCTCAGCAAGGCAATCTTTACTTTCTGCAGAAAGGGTGCTCAATCACAGATGGAACAATGGTGAGAATATACGTGAACAAAGGAAAAGCAGACATATTTATCCCTTACTCATTTGGGTCATCCTTACTGCTGTGTCCTGCATCCATTTGCTGGAGAAGGACCTCACAGTCTTAAACTGATATCCGATTTGCTAATAACCTGAAACTTTCCTAAATAGGTAAGTGCAGGGAAGGACAAAGAAGGAGAGGAAGTTGCTTATGAAAGGTTTAAGGAAGCAATAACATTTCCAAATAAGGAAGGGGCATAAGCTATGAGCTAAGATTTGCCTGGGCCTGTCCAGACATGCCTGAGTAAGCCAAAGCAACTAACTGGGCTAAAGTGTAAGAACTAATAGTTGATAGGAGGGTTTAGAGTAAGGAACTATTATTCCTAGTGTCTATTATTTTATTTTTAAACCAAGACAAGCTTTGAAGAGGAAGTTTTCTACTTTCTACAATCTCAGTGAGCGGAGGGATTACTTTGAACAGAATGGGAGGCAGATTTGCCCTGAGCAGTTCCCAGCTTGAATTTTCCCTTTAGCTTAGTGATTTCGGGAACCCAAGATATTTTCCTTTCACATTTGCATACCCATCTTCGGGAGTAGCAGGTAACCCAGGTTATTCACGGGATTTGGTTTGCCTGGTTAGCCCACAGTGGGACACAGGAAAGAGAATTCAGAGCTGTTACCAAGTGCTACCTGAGATCACACACAGTTACTAAGGTCTGGAGAATTCTCTCCGCAAAGCTCCAGATGTAACTGTGACTCTACAGTGACTTCCTGACTCTAGGAACAACAGAACAAGTTCCTTAAGAGAGCTTTCAGGAAATAGCCTGGGAACTCTGTAAGCAGGGTCAAGAATCCATACAGTCACAGGGGCAGCATCTTGCTGAGGGGTTTGCAGAGGGTTACCACAGGAAAGAGAAACCACCCAGAGCAGAGGGGCAGCAGGAACAACCACCACCAAGTGGGTCACTAGCCATGGGAGCCTCTGAGTCCTGCTGACAGCCAGTGGCTGGAACAGCAACCGAGACCTGCACAGGAGCCAGGGCTTCCAAAGCTTATGATGAAAACTCCCACTGAGATGGTCAGAGAGAGGGTCTAGTTCCAGGAACTTATTTATCAGAGTGCTCTCTCCCCATCTTGGCATGTGTTACTAGATATTGTGATTTTTTTTTTTTTTTTGAGGCAGAGTCTTGCTCTGTTGCCCAGGCTGGAGTGCAGTGGTGCGATCTTGCTGCAACCTCTGCCTCCTGGGTTCAAGTTATTCTCATGCCTCAGCCTTCAAGTAGCTGAGACTACAGGCATGCACCACCACCCCCACTAATTTTTTGTATTTTCAGCAGAGACAGGGTTTCACCATGTGAGGTAGGCTGGCAAAACCTGGTCTCAAGTGATCTGCCCACCTTGGCCTTTGAAAGTGCTGGGATTACAAGTGTGACCAACCACACTCAGTAGATATTGTGATTTTTAATAAGAAATATATATTTGGTCTTCATCCTAGCACACACCTCCTAAAACCCTTAGAGTAGCAGAAGTGATTTGTCCTTTTGTATACTAATGGGTTGCCTGTTGGCTGGGGGCCCCTGGATAGCCTCAGAATGGGGACTGGTTGCCAGTGGAACCAACCTTGTGATTGGAGGATTGGGATATTCAACTCTTCCCCCTGACCTCCAGGGAGGGGGAGGGCTGAAGGTTGAGGTGATCATCAATGTCCAATGATATAATCAATTGTGCCTACATAAAGAAGACTCCATAAAAACCCAAAAGGCTGAGGCTCAGGAAGCGTCTGGATTGCTGAACACATGGAGGAACTGGGAGGGTGGCGTGCCCCTAGAGGGAAGCTCTGCACCCCTTCCTTTATACCTTGCCCTATCTGTCTTTTCTTCAAGCTGTACCTGAGTTGTATCCTTTTATAATGAATGGGTAAAAGTAAGTCAAGTATTTCCGTGAGGTCTGGGAGCAATCCTACCTCATAATCAACCAAGAGGAGGGGGTCATGGAAACCTCCAATTTACAGCCACTTGGTCAGAAGCACAGGTCACAGCCTGGGATTTATGACTGGCTTCCGAATGGGGGCAGTCTTGCAGTCTTGTGGGACTGAATCTTTAACCCTGTGAGATCTGACTCTAACTTCAGGTGGATAGTGTCAGGATTGAATTGAATTAGAGGACACCCAACTGGTATCAAAGATCTGGTTGCATGAGAAAAAATAACCCACACACATTTTGTTGACCAGAGGAGAAGTATTCTGTGTTGAGTGTGAATGTAGAAGAGAAAACTGTTCTTTTCTTCCTATTATACAGTCATCCTTAACATCTTTGTAGAAAGCATCATTGATTTTCAACATACCCGTCACTGAAAGGAAAAGCCAGCTCCCCACCAGCAAACCTCACCAGGAAAAGGTCCAAACAGCCTGAGAGGGAACTTAATTCACTGTAACTAGTACTCAGATCCTGGAGGGAGGCTATGGCCTGGGGGAGAATGATATACAGGTATACCTCAGCTGCTGGTCACAACAAAAACAAACCCTGAATACTATACCCAAACATGCTAAGCTGACTGTGGGAAATCGGCTGAGATAAGGCAAACAGAACACAATAAGGCCATTTATCCTGAAACAAACTGGCCCTTCAGTTTCCAAGGGACACCCATAACTCAGCCCTCCAGGAAGAAGCTGCACGTCAGTTGCCTCGTTCTCTGGGCACAGAACACCATTAACTTTAAAAATACATCAACGGTTGTACGAGAGACAAGTCATCAAGCATGGTGCTGGGAACAGGGCGGTTTGGGCTCCATTTAAGGAAAAGCACTGGGCACTTGCAGGCCACAGACTTCTGCAACGGAATCTTTTGAAAAAGCTTCTTCTTCCGTCTGGTGATCCCGTCAGCAGCAGGCCTGTCCCCTAGGTCAGGTAGCCTGGAATTTCAATCCCCCAGATGCCAGCACTTCTGCTTCTCAACTTGCGGTCCCTTCACTAAAGTCAAAGGAGGATGAAGGCTGTGCCTCTACTTCTGGACCCTACATTTATAAATATCCTGCAGTGTAATTATTTTTATGACCAAATTTTCTTTTGACCGTTAGGCCTCCTCTGGGACCATGTAATTACCCAGCCCTATTTGCAAGTTTAAGTGCGTGGCTCTGCGGTCATCTGAACACAGGAAGAGGCTTTGCCGTGCATCTGTACGCATATTGCCTTCATAGCCAAGCTATTCCTAAATCGTTCACCAGTTTAAAGATGTGTCACATAAAAACCTTCTTCTGGGCTCCATCCAAGGCAGTGGAGCCAGGATGGCCCTGGACGGATATTTCAGGGAGGCTGCGAGCGACCGCAAGGAAGCATTGTGCCTAATCGTGGCACTCGTCCGGATATCGTAGGAAAATTATGACCGAAAATACCTCCTGAAGACAGAATGACCACATGGCCTGCGGCAGACTGGCGGTGTCAAGGTGTTCAGCTTTTTCCAAGAATGGCACAGAGAAGAAGACCACAGAAGAGCTAAGCTTCTTGGAAAATGGGTGTGTCATGCTAGGGAAAGCACTGGCAGCGCAGGAAATAAAGAAAGCTCCCCACGTAAGCCATCTAGCACAAGGGAATGTATGGCAGAGAGTCAACAGCCACGTCTTGGCAGTGGAGGATCTAGGTTCAAAAGGCAGCTCTGCACCTTTCTAGAAATATGACCTTAAACAATTTGGTTAACTACTCCGATTGCCAGATTTCCCATCTATAGTACTGAAAATCATTCTATCCATAGGTTGTGTAAGGATCAAAGAAGATAACAGACATAAAATATTTAGCATTGCACCTGATAAATAGTAAATATTTCACAAATGAGAGTATTGAGAGTATTATTACTCTCAATGGTAATTATTATTATTATTAAGAGTATTATCATTTTCTCATTATTAACTCCTTATAGCTGCATAGTGTTTTAGAATTTGCAACGGGCTGCTCTATTCATTCCTTTTTTTGTTTGAGAAAAATCTGACTAGGTAATGTATTAATTCATATAATTAAAAATAAAAATGATATACAAGTACATAATGAAAGCCCAGCTCCCACCCCGTCTCTATCCACCTTCTCCCCTCCTCCACAGCTGCCCTTGAAGGTAACACTTTCCTTAGGTCCTACGTATGCACCAGTGTTTCTTTCTACAAATACATATATTCAGCTTCCCTCCATTTTTTACACAAAAGTAGCATTCTATTCACACTATTCTGCTATTTGCTATTTTTACTTTATATTAATAAATCTTACTATGGAGAGATCCTACTTTCCATATTAGTATATAGGAAGCTTGCTGGATCTCTTTCTCTCTCTCATACGCACACACACACACACACACACAGAGAGAGAGAGAGAGAGAGAGAGAGAGAGAGAGAGAGAGAGAGAGAGAGCTACATTGTATTCCTTTGCATAGCTCTATCACAGTTTATTTAACCAGCTCCCTCTGAACGGACACCTGGGCTGTTTCCAATTCCAATCGTGTATTGCTCTTGACGCTGCCACAGTGAGGCCCCTTGTTCATCGTCATCTTGTACAAGTGCAGGCACATCCTTAGAATGAATCCCCAACAGTGAGATCATTGGTCAAAGGGCACAAGCATCTGTGACTGTGGCTGGTTATTGCTGAGGGCTCCCCATTGGGATTGTGCCATTTTGCACCTCCCCAAGCAATGTACAAGAGGGAGCAATCCTTTTAACTCTTTTCATTGTTTCTTCTGCTAGCTGCCCCCATGTCTCCAAATGTTATGCTCAGCCAGTTTCTTTTCTTCTCTTTTTTTTTTTTAACCATCTTAACCTTATTTAAGCATACAATTCAATGGCAGTAAGTGCATAATGTTTAAGTGTCACCAAAGCATTTATCCCAAACTGAAACTCTGTGCCCATTAACAAGAACCCCCCATTCCCTCATCCATTCTTGTTTATGCTGGCACTTGCCCATATAGCATAGTTGGAGGGGAATAAACCTTCCTGACAAATCCCCCAAAACACTCCCACTTGCTCTCTGAAC
Source organism: Gorilla gorilla gorilla (assembly GCF_029281585.2). Taxonomy (NCBI): domain Eukaryota; kingdom Metazoa; phylum Chordata; class Mammalia; order Primates; family Hominidae; genus Gorilla; species Gorilla gorilla. The sequence goes on along the minus strand of NC_073232.2, from coordinate 38,081,393 downwards.
CATCGTACTCGTTTAATAATAGAGGAACAAAGGCTTTCACTGTATGATGAGAGATTAGCCTTGTAGAAAAAAAATTCTCCTGGAAGAAGAAATCAGAATCTTTAAATTTCACATAAACTTGTGAATGGCTCCTTTCTATATGCAGCTCTCTGTGTGGGTCAGGTAGAGGATGCTGGAAAGGGCAGTGGGGATGGTATATCCCATGGTATGTGGGGTCAGGGGACTCAGAAAAAGAATGCTATATTTTATCTACTTCTTAGTCTAAGGACTAAGTTGCCTAGTTGTCGGATAGAGGAGAGTGAATTTGGCTTTGCACCCAGCAAGTACTTGGTTTTCTAAGACATGCAGTTCTGTGGGCACCTCCCTAATGCCATCGCCCTCTCCCCAGATTTCCCAGCTGTGTCAATATTCCTCTTCCCAAGCTCCAAGCCACCTGAGGACCACATGCCAGGGGACATTGAGAGATAGGTAGGATGAGCCTGAGAGAGCAAAGGAAGTAACAGTAAGTAGAAAGGACGCTGCACATAAAGTGACAAGCTATGTGGACAAGATGATGTATGTAAAGTGCTTAGCAGGGGGTCTGTATCCAGCTACTGTTCAGTGAATGGTGATGATGATGCAGATGACTGAAAATGATAATGGTAATGATGATAAATTCCTCAAAAATCAGCTGCCTGAGTAGTGGCTCAGCTCCTAAATATTGGAGCAGCTAACCTCCTTATACTTATCTGAAATCCAATCCCTCCAACTTCCAATGGGTCTTAATTCTACATTGGGCCACCCACAATCTGATTACACTTCCCATTACACACACGTCAGTGGGTTAAAGACAGCAATGGTTCCTCCTGGTATCTCCTCTTCTTCAATCTGAATATCTCATCATTCTTCAAACATCCTTCAGAAAACTTGGTTTCTAGACCCTCATGAAGCATTTTGACAGATTGAAACAAGGGAGACATGAGGAGAGGAGCTCCATTCCATGAAAGTGAGATGGGCCACAGATGAGAAGCAGGTAGAATTTGAGACCCAGGGACAGAGGAAACAGGATGAGAAAGGAGTGACTCCTTGGGTCAGAGGCCCAAAGAAGTGATTCTTCAGAACTTAGTTCAGAGCAGTGATCCGTGAGAGCACCAATACAGGACTATCAGCCAGGTTAGCCCTGGACCAAGGAATGCCAGGATTTGATAGGGCTCCATGGCTGAGTCCCTGGGAATTCTGCTATTTCATTACTAAATCTCTGAGGTTCACCTCCATGTGAGCCCATCTAAGTAGGGTATTAAGAAGGTTCTTAACACCCCCCCAAAGTCACCCTTTCCATCTTTAGGTGGAAAGTTATGCTATGAAGACTTTGGCCTCCACATTCCAGGGGCTAAGTCCCACCCTTGAACAGAAAATGTCTCCCTTATTTCCCTGTGATAACTTGGTGGCATTGCAGGACAGAGTACAGGGACAATGTATAGTAGAACAGGCAGGGGATACTGAGTGGCTTTGTTCCCCTCCCTGGAAATCCCTGTGGACCCCAAAGACTATACAAGAGCAGTGGCATTATCACCGAGATCTACTAATTGATAGCGGTTAATAGTGATAATCTGATTAATCTATTAACCTAGTTAATAGGTTGGCAGATCCCTGGTGTTTACTTCAATTAGATCCCATGCATTTGCACATTTTTTTAGTCCTAGGTGATTTTTTTCATCTCAAGTTATCCAAGTATTTGTCCTCTGCTGCAACTCAAAGGCTTGTTTTCCTAAACATTCATTCATCACTTTCCATTGAGAAAATCTCCATCCATTATTCTTCCTCCTTACATCACTCTTTAGTTCTAACAACCTCCCCAGTGCAAATACCACATCAACACTCCCTTTTTCTTTTCTGTTTTTTAAAATTATTTTTTATTATACTTTATGTTCTGGGATACATGTGCAGAATGTGCAGGTTTGTTACATAGGTATGCACTTGCCATGGTAGTTTGCTGCACCCATCAACCCATCATCTACATTAGGTATTTCTCCTAATGTTCTCCCTCCTCGAGCCCCCCACCCCCTGACAGGCCCCAGTATGTGATATTCCCCTCCCTGTGTCCATGTGTTCTCATTGTTCAACTCCCACTTATGAGTGAGAACATGCGTCAACATCCCCTTTTTCTATTAAGCCTAGCAGCATTCCAAAAAGGAAGGTAGATGTAGTCTTTCATACAGAGAATAAAGCACTGAGAAAGAAAGTTCATGCCCATCTGGTGTCCTCTCTTAAGGAAGCCACCACCACAACAGTGAACAGATGAGCAATCATTGGCTCCCTACTTCTCCCAGCTCACTGGACTCAGGGCCACATAGCCAAGTACAAGATACCTGGTTGGTATAAAGAGTTCCCAATTATATCACCAGGCCTGGTTATTTCTGCATGCCAGGACAGATCCAGGTGGCCCACACTGGGGGGCCTGGGAGCTACCTTCATTTTTGGATTCACCTTCACAGTGTATGGATCTGAAGCTCAAGTTCAGGCTCTGTTTCTGCCTTGGCCCCAGGGAGAAGATATGTGCAGTGGCACGTAGCCACCGTTGCCACCTCCCAAGTTGTGGCTACAAGTTCTTCCTGGCAAAGTCCATCTTCATTGATGCTCTCCAATTTCCCTCTCCACCCACCATCTCTTTTCTTTTTTGGATGATAGTGACTGCCTGAGTTAGCTCTTATGAGTCAATTCCACCTATTTTTGGTCAAACTCCACTCCTGGTTTGGTCCTCTTCCAAGACAAATCCAGAAGCCACAGGGAGCTGGAGAGTTGCCCTGGCAGAGAGTTGCCCAACAGAACTTCAATTAATTTCCCAGGTTGCCATCAGGACCTCCGACATGGGAGTGGAGCTCAGCGTCCAAGCCTGGCAGGGAACTTGGCTGGCATTTGGGGAAGACATTTAGGATGCTGGGTCCTCCTTACTTATGCCTTTAAATATGAGGACCAGTTCCTGACTCCAATGCTCTCCCAAACACAATGGGGCCCAATATTAGAATTCCACATATTTTCTAAATTCAAAAGTCAGAATGAAGGAGAGGTGGAGAAAGACAGCGACACCAACGAAGACACAGAAGCAGACAGAAAGCTGAGAGAGGCAGAGAGGCAGACTACAGGAACAGAGGGAGCCTCGTTCCAAGTTGCCTAGCCCATTTCTCACACTCAGACACTTAACTGTGCTCACCCCTCATGTTCAAACTCATGCCCCTCTTGTTCCCCAGCACCTGCAGTGGTTCTAGAATTTTATGTAAGAAGTTGACCATCTAGTTGGAAGAGGGGCTAAGGAACTAGCTTTGAGGCTGCATTTGCATACTGGGCACACTTTTGGTTTTGACTAAATGCTCACTTGGTGTGGCCACTGAGAACTGTCAGGGGGTTTCCACTGCCCAGTACAATTTCTCTTCCATCAATCCTGCCACGTGGTCCAGTCATTCTCTTGCCCCTCAACTCATGATGTCCAGACTCATGTGCCTAGTTGTGCTCATTTCACTTCCTTCCTTTTACCCAGACTGCAAAGACCTTCCCAGGCTCCATGTCTCAATGAGACCCAATTAAATACCATATTGCTCACTTATGTGGCAGCTGGGTACAGTATCTGGCTGGATGCCAGGGACTGCCTACAAGCATTGCATCAGTACAGGACTTTGCAGTCTGCAAAGTGCTTTTGCATCCAGCATCTTATCCAACTCTCACAACAGCCTTACATGGTAGCTAGGAGAGTAAGGGTCATTGTTCCATCTTAAAGATGAGGAGAGACAAGAATGGTAGCAGGTACACCAACTTTAGACACACAGACCCGCATGGAAACCCCACCTCTGATGTCTATTGCTTTGGGTGAGCTGGGACAGTTCTGAGTCTCAGTTTTCTCATCTCTAAAATGGGCCCATAGTTACCTACCTTGCAAAATTGTGTTAGATCTAGAGGTAACATATTTAAGGTGCCTAGCAAAGTACATGGAATTGGGTATAAGCTAAATGGTAGCAATTTTGAAGATTGATGATGATGATAGTGGTGGTGGTGGTGATGATAGTGACTGTACTAACCAAGATATTAGTAGTGGTTTTATTGTTTACCTATACTTTCTATCTTTTCTATAGTTAATCATGACTAGCATGATTTATGAAAAAATGGTTTAAATCTTTCTCTTTTTTTTGAGACAGAGTCTAACTCCATCACCCAGGCTGGAGTGCAATGGCATGACCTTGGCTCACTGCAACCTCCATCTCCCAGGTTCGAGTGATTCTCGTGCCTCAGCCATCCAAGTAGCTGGGATTATAGGTGTGCGCCACCAAACCCTGCTAATTTTTTTTGTATTTTTCTAGAGACAGGGTTTCACCATGTTGGCCAGGCTGGTCTCGAACTCCTGACCTCAAGTGATCCGCCTGCTTTGGCCTCCCAAAGTGTTGAACTTACATGTGTGAGCCACCACACTCTGCCAGTCTTTCAAGTATTCCTGATAAGAACTTTATTCTTCTTCTCCAGAGCAACATGTTAGTTCTGCAAAAACTCCACCAGGAAGCTGGCAGCCCTGGGCAGGTGCTGTCTGAATGCCTGGCCAAAGCCTCATTCCCCACGCTCCATCTCACTCACCACGTATTCAAGTCCAGGTAATTGTGCCTAGCAGCTACCAGTTCCCACGTAATTGTCCCCAAATTGCTCCGGGTGGCCTTTCCAGGCAGAAGCTCTCCACAATTAGTCCTTTCATCAAGATGTTGAAAGACAAGTGATTATTTTGGGGAATTACGTGTCAGCAAGAAGATGCAGCTTTAATAGGGCACTATAGGGCCCTCATGTTAATTACAATCTGGAAGATACTATCACATCATTTCTTCATCCACAGCTCATTAGGCATTCCAGCCTCAGCTCCCTGACATGACTGTGGATTTGTTACAATGTGCGAAGGAAAAAAAGCATCTCAAATGAGGACAGTGTAAGGATTCTGTGGATGCACCCATATGCAGGTGGTCAGCAAACATCTTAATAAGCCTAATCTTGTCTTGGATTCAAAGTAACGTGTATACCTATGAGAGCAAGCATATCCATGCACACAACACACACACACACACACACACACACACACACGCAGCACTCTTAGAACATCTTGCGAAAAATATCCAAATGCTTCCTGATTACATTCTTCTGCTTCACTTTCTTTAGCTTTTTTTAAGCAATGAGGAGTTATTTTTTGAAATAGGAAACCAAAATCTTCAATTAAGTATTCAGTATTTCTTGAGGGCCTACATATGGCCAAGTCTGGTGTGGGTACCCCAGGGGATAACAGAGAAAAACACATGTCCTCATGGAGTTTATAATCTCATTAGGGAGAAAGAATCAGTGCCCACAAAACAAAGCACTAAAGAAACAACAGGCCTGGCGCAGTGGCTCATGCCTGTAATCCTAGCAATTTGGGAAGCCAAGGCGGGTGGATGACTTGAGGTCAAGAGTTCGAGACCAGCCTGGCCAACATGGTGAAACCCTAACTCTACTAAAAATACAAAAATTAGCCAGGTGTGATGGCGCACCTGTAATCCCAGCTACTCGGGAGGCTGACACTCGAGAATCGCTTGAACCCAGGAGGCAGAGTTTGCAGTAAGCCGAGATCGTGCCACTGTACTCCAGCCTGGCAACAGAGCGAGACTGTCTAAAAAAAAAAAAAAAAAGAAAAAGAAAAGAAAGAAAGAAATGACAGCAGGAAAAAAGGAGGGTATTGTCATCTTTTAAATGCCTCTGGCACTCTGAGAGAAAGGTCTGGGCATAAGGGATCTCAGGAAAAAGTAAAAACCAAACTGGGCTTAGCCTGGAGGGATGAGTCATGTTGTACAGGCATGAGACAAACATATAGAATGGTCTTTCTTGAGAAGAGGGGATAGAAGGCAGAAGACAATGAGAGAGACAGAGAAAGAGACAGAGGAGAGAGAGAAAGAGAAAATGAGAGAGGGAGGGAGAAAGGGAGGGAGAGAATGAGAGAGGGAAAGGAAGAGAGGGAGGGAGAGAATGAGAGAGGAAGGTGGAGGGAGGGAGGGAGAGAATGAGAGAGGAAGGGGGAGGGAGAGAATGAGAGAGGAAGGGGAGGGAGGGAGAGAATGAGAGAGGAAAGGGGGAGAGAGGGAGGGAAAGAATGAGAGAGGAAGGGGAAGACAGGGAGGGAGAGAATGAGAGAGGAAGGGGAAGAAAGGGAGGGAAAGAATGAGAGAGGGAGGGGAAGAGAGGAAGGGGGAGAATGAGAGAGGGAGGGGGAGAGAGAAAGAGGGAGAGAATGAGAGAGGAAGGGGGAGGGAGGGACAGAATGAGAGAGGAAAGGGGGAGAGAGGGAGGGAGAGAATGAGAGAGGAAGGGGAAGACAGGGAGGGAGAGAATGAGAGAGGAAGGGGAAGAAAGGGAGGGAAAGAATGAGAGAGGGAGGGGAAGAGAGGAAGGGGGAGAATGAGAGAGGGAGGGGGAGAGAGAAAGAGGGAAAGAATGAGACAGGAAGGGGAGGAGAGAATGAGAGAAGGGAGAGAGAAAGGAAGAGAGAGAAAAGAGAGACAGACTAGGGGAGAGAAAGAAAAAGGGGGAAGAAATATGAAGAGCAGTGGGGACAGAGGGGGAACAGAGAGACAGAGAGAATGAGGGGGAGACAGGGAGACTGGCAGAGACAGGGAGAAAGAGAGTAACAGGGAGACAGAGATAGAGAGAGACACAGGGAGAAACAGAAAGAGAGGGGAGAGAGCAATAGGGAGAGAGAGGGACAGGGAGAGAGAGACAGAGGGAGAGACAGAAAGAGAGAGGGGAGAGGGACAGGGAGAGACAGAGAAAAGAGAAAGAGAGACTTGGGGGAGAGAAAGAGCGGGAGAAATATGAGAGGAGGAGGGAGGAGAGGTGGGGAGGGGAGGACAGGGAGACAGAATGAGGGAGGGGGAGAAAGAGAGGTAGAGAGAGATGGACAGAGGGGAAAGGGAGGAAGACAGGCAGGGAGAGAGAGAGAATGAGGGCATGAGAGAATGGGAGAGGGAGGGAGGGACGGCACACAAACACATAAAGGAGAGGAGGGAAATTGCCAAGCAATGGAGACCCGGAGAGTGATCTTGAATAGCAGACAGAAGGTTGGGGTGACTGAAGGGAGCACTATTTCACATTCTTAGGCAGAGTGTAAGGTGGTAACGGAAGTGAGCTAAGTATTTGTGAAGGTCACTGGGGACGCTGTGTCCAGATCTTTGGAACCCTGCTCTTTTGGAGGAACTTCATGGAGCTAGCTGAGCTCGTTGAGCCTCTCAGGTTGTCAATTTCTCTTAGAAGTAAAAGAGCGCTGACTGCGGAAGTGAGAGGCAGGGGGTGTGTGCATGTGCGTGCGTGTGTGTGTGTGTGTGTATGTGTGCAAGTGCGCTACATGCTGCCTTGATGAGACCATCTGATAGGTCCCTGCCATGCCAACCTGGCACTCTTGTTCTTTGGGCACAGATGAAAGAGCTGGGATAAAACCAACTGGGATTAGGGAGTTAATGATGTGCTTGGCCTTGGGAAAGTTTGAGGGGATCTGGCTTCCTCAATCTTGTTACGCAATTTATAACCCCGTCTTCCAACTCGGCAGCCCCTCCTTCCATGTCAGTATTATTCTTGACTAAGAATTGCTCTTGCTTGCTGAGGGTGTACCTATTTGTGGATTGCTTGTCACCTACAGTTGAAGGGAACTCAGATTCCTAAAGGGCAGTGTCCTCAGATTTAGTCCATTTTTGTCCAGCCTGTAAGTATGAGCTGCCATGTTCATTTTCCCCCTACCACCCAAGCCAAGTCGTTTTAGGGTCTAGCCGCAGGAGGCCAGTGCTGGGTCAGCTTTGAGCCACGGCAGGAGGTTTACAGGGATTAAGGCAAAGCGAGGGACACCAGATTTGGTTTCAAAGTGATATTCACCAGGATATTGGATTGCATTTTAAGGAGCTACTAATGGAGATGTGGGTGAGTGGGGGCCAGCCCCTGAAGATTTTCCATTCCGATAGTGAAATCGAGTCGCCCAGTGCAGGCTGTCATATGGGGCTGCTGCTCTACTTTGCTTGTTTAGAGGGGAGTCAATGACAGTGGAAGGCCTTGTACCAGGGCCAGGGATGGGAAAAGCCACCACAGGCCTCTCTGTCTTCCTGAACCTGTGGACCACCAGTGTAGGCTCAGGAGTAGATAGAGACAATAAGGGGTGCTGGGAGATCCTCCTACCAGAATTTCCCCATTAATGACTCCTCTGCGGACAGCCAGGAAGGCTTTGGGGGTCTCTGAGAACCCCTTACATAGCATCAATAATCACAGAGACACAGGAGGGGGAACCTGACATGGTGTGAGGGGAGAATAAGAGAAGGGATAAGGGGCAAAGAGTGGACCTGTAGCTGAATACAAAGCCTAACAGGATCAGAATTCAGTCTGGGCTCTGGGAGGGGGTGAAACACTAGCTAAACGTTACTGACATCACTATTTCGCCAAGGTCAGCCTTCAGGGACACAAGACCTTCAGTGTTGCTGACTCAGAAGTTATCCTTTAATGCAAAGCCTACGCTTAATCCCTCTCATCTCTCCTTACCACCAGGCCAAACTGTTTACCCATCCCTCTTGGAGCCTGCGGTCTCCGGCCTCCCTGCCTTCCCCAGGGGCCATTCACAGCACCTCCTCCAAGTCACCTTCTAGGCACTGTGGAAGAAGCTTTAGCCTGGGGGTCCCCAGGGCTGGAATTCCAGCTGTGACACTGGTGGTGGTTGGCCCTTGTGACCCTCCACCTTGCTGAGAGTCAATTCATGGATGTCATTATCTCTAACTCTTGAGTTCTAGTGCAGATTAAAGGAAATAATGAATGCATGTGAGGGGGCCAAGCACCAGGCTTGGCACCACAGTAGGTACTAAATTATTTCTCTCCCTTCAGAACTGAACCCCTGAGGTTAGGGACTGGGTGTTCTTGGTCTGTGCTTTGGGCCATCCCACAGTGGCTGGAAAGGACTGATGTGTTCAGGGAGGGCTACCAAGTAGCCAGTGGCGAAGGCCCCAGGGCTCTGAGTCACCCTCCACAGGGTCACCAACCAAGAGGTCTAGCCTCCGCCTCTAAACCAAAGTTGAGTGACTGTTCCCAGCAGTTCCAAAAAGCAACAGCCAAGGCCTGTGGATCTGGATAAAGAGCTGAGAAACACTCTGGCCACTGTACATTCTCCTCCTCCCACATTGCTACCCTCCCCACCCCCAACCCTGCCCCACCTTCCCACTGTCCTACTCTTTGCTGGCAGGGGCAAAATCAATCGCATCTTCAGGGGGATGAAATTCTCCCATTCACTCTCCTCTTCCCCTTCAGCTAGCAACTACAAAAGTCACATTTTATTATCAAGATGGAAGATCTTAAGGGTGGTCAGTGAAAAGCAGCATAGCCCAACAGAAAGAACCAGAAGACTATGACATCGTCCTGCTCTGCATTTATTAGCTGGGCAATCTTGAGCCAGTTGCTGAACCTCTCTGAACCGCCTTTTCCATATCTGTGAAATGACAATGAAAAAGGAAACCTTTGCAGGGTTTTTGTGAAGAAGGGAAAGCAAGACAGTGTATATGAAAAGGCTTTGTTAACAGGAAGTGCTGTGAAAATATGAGGCAGTTATCAGAAAGAACATGCGTTGTAGGAGATCACCTAAGGATATCTGTGATTGCGTCACCTCCTAGAACACATCTTGATTCCTGTGTTTGTTTCCTGTGTGATAGGCAGGGCCCTAAGCTGGAGGGAAGCTGCAGTGAACAAAAGGCCACATCCCTGCCCTGGAAGAGCTTACACTCTAGTCGGGGAAACAGACAGTGAATGAATAGCATGACATAGCATAGAGTTATGGGCAGGAGATAAGCAGGTGAGGCTCAGGAAGTGTGGGGTGGCCAGGGTCACTATTGTAAAGAGAAGGGTCAGGGAGGAACCTTCTAAACAGGGTTACTGGCTCTCCTAAGAGGCTTCTCATAGCAAACTCCCCCTCCTTCCTCTGAGAGGGTTTGATGGCAGGCAACAGATGACTTAGGACTCCTCTAATGGTCTTTAGGAACAGGAAGGCACCACCAACATTATCATGCAACATTATTCTGGAAGTGCAAGCCAATGCAATTAGATAAGGAGAAAAATAAGAGGTAAATGTATTAGAAAGGAGGAAGCAAATTTAATATGATTTACAGATGATATGATTATATATCTAAATCAACTAAAAAACTTTAGAAACAAAAAGATAATTGACTTGGGTGGCTTCTTCTTATATAAACAACCACCAGTTAAGAGAATATACTCGAAGAAAAAGTACCATTTATAATATGAAGAAAAAGAAAAACATATCCAAGAATAAATTTCACAAGAACTGTGCAGGATCTCTATAAAAAAAAAAAAAAAACTTTAAACTGCCACTTAGGAATTTTAATCACACTTGAATAAAAGACATATTCTTGAATACAAAATTTCAGTGTTGTAGAAATTTTGGTTTTCCTTATTCAAAGCAATCCTTGTTAAAGTATCAGCATAATTTCTTTCGGCTATACAAACTTATTCTAAAGTTGATCTGGAAAAGCAAATATATGAGAATAGCTAGGAAAAATGATGGAGAAAAATGAAAGTGGGCAGATGGACTTCCTCATCAGATATTTAAATGTATTTATTGTAAATCTACAACAAAACAATTCGGTAAAGTGCAATTTGGCACAGACAGATTCACAAGAGAGAGTCCAGATATAAACCCAAATGCATATTGGAATTGGGTGTACCATAAAGGTATAATTCAAATCAGTAATAAATAAATTACTCAATAAATAAAATGGGAAAACTGCTTAACCGTTGGGGTTGGGAAAGAACTAAGCTGGAAACCCATTTCACACCTTATACTAAAAAAAAAAAATTACAGATGAAGCAAAAATTTAAACGTAAAACGTACACCTTAAAAGTTCCAGAAAGATACACAGATGACTTTAAAAATAATCTTAGGCTAGAGAGAGTCTCTGTATGCATAACACAAAACCCAAAAGTCATTAAAAATATTGACCATGTAAAGTTGTGTAAGTCTGTAGGTTTAGAAAAATAGCATGTAAAAGGTCAAAAAACGAATACTAAACATATTTAGCATATAAGTTAAATAGACTACTTCTTGGGTATTTTGTGTACTAGTTAGGATAGGGGAACTACTATTATATTAAAAAAAAAAAAAGACCTAAAGTGTATGATGGTTCAAGTCCAGTGGTTTCAGTTAACTACAGAAAAGGGAACCCTCTCCTCCAAATCATTCAAAGACCAGGCTGACAGGTCTTACCAGCTGTAACCCCGGGTGTCATGGAGGCGAGTTGGTGGGAAGTTCCCATGGGCTAGGCTTGGCAGTAGCGTATGTCATCTGTGTGCACAGTCCCTTGGCTAGAACTCATTCACATTGCCATATCTACCTTAAAGAGGGCTGAGAAATGTAGTCCCTCGCTAGATGCTTCTTCCCAGGGACAATTCTATACACCAGAATGCAGAGCACACATTTCTGATGAGCAGTTAGCCATCTCAGCCGCATCGTTCATGCATGTCACACGTAGAAAGGCAGAGGGCAAATATTGCTAAATTAAAAAGAGTTCCAGAAATCTATTCAAAAAGACAAGCAGAGCAGAGGCTATGAACTCACAGTTCATAGAACAGAAAATGCAGATACTCATTAAGCAAATGAAAAATCCTAAAGTTTGTCATAATTAAGCACATTAAAATAAAAGCAACAGGAAGATGCCACTTTTTATTTATCAGACCGGTAATGATGAAAACGTTTGGTAAGAGTTGATAAGTGTGTGTACCATACACACCTTCAAATACTGTTGGTGGGAGTACACATTAGTGTAACACTTTTGGAGAATGATTTGGTAATATCAATAATAATTTTAAATACATGTATCTTTTGTTTAACCTAACAATTCCACACTAATAAATGTGTCCTATACTGGTTAAAGTACACTAAGTCATATGAATAAGGAAGCTCATTGATGCATTGTATATATTAGCAAAAAAGCAAAGTAGACAGACAAAAACTAGGAACAATTTGTATATCTACCAGTAAGAAACATATGTCTATATAATGGATGTGGTACAGTCTGTTAAGAGAATAATGTGGATCCATTTGTCCTAACAGAAAGATCTCCAAAATACCCAGAAGATGCTCACTTAATGGGTCTTCACTTAACAGACTTACCACATCGTGTGATGCTTAGTCCCTCCAGAAAATACACCACGTGATGAACATGGCCTACTCTCTGGCATTCCAGGACCCTTCTCCTACAAGTTGAGTAGGGGGCTTAGCAGGAGCAATTGTGTTTGTCGCCAGGCCTGGTTACTCAAGTTGCATTTGTTATTTTTTATTCATAACTAAATACTATGAAAGAACTAATTGAGCATGAGTACAAAATAAGAGTCAGTTCTCTGAAAGCTAAGGGAAATGCTTTGAAAATACTCAATATAAGTGAATTTTTACCAAAAACCAAAATGATGTTAAAATAGATGTGAGGTGACTGTGAAAGACGGCAGGCAGGAGTGATCTGGGGAGGTTTCTACTCTCAGATATCTTGCAAAATATCTTTAAATTCTCATTCCAACTTCGGGAAAGAAACGTAAACCGCAAATTGTAGATTACGCATTACTCATTACAGGTATGGTTTTGACTGACAGTAATGTGGGACTCCAATTAGCTGATGCATCCTCATAAAAGAAGAGTCTTAATATCACATTAAAAGTTCATCCACCAATACCTATGAGCTTAAAGATGGATTTTGTAGGTGCAATAATATTGTTATTATGTTCATTTGTTTGAATTTTTACCTTTTAGAGATGCAGGCTGAAATATTAGGGAATGAGTAAAATTACATCTGAGATTGGCTTCAAAGTAATAATGGAGGCCAGGTGAGGTGGCTCACACCTGTAATCCCAGCACTTTGAGAGGCCGAGGTGGGATCACTTGAGGTCAGGAGTTCAAGACCAGCCTGACCAACATGGTGAAACCCCATCTCTACTAAAAAAATACAAAATTAGCTGGGCGTGGTGGTGCACACCTGTAATCCCTGCTATTTGGGAGGCTGAGGCAGGAGAATCACTTGAACCTGGGAAGTGGAGGTTGCAGTGAGCCAAGATCGCACCACTGCCCTCTAGCATGGGTGACAAGAGTGGAACACCGCCTCAAAAATAAAAGTGATAACAGTGGGAGGGCAGATACAGATGAAACAAACTTGGCTGTGATTTGGTAATTTTTGAAGCTGAATGATGGGCCCATGAGGGTTTATTATACTATTCTGCCTAATTTTTGTATATGTTTAATATTTTCCATAATAAAAAGTAGAAAAAAAGTCAGAATAATATGTGTTTATATATCATAAATTAGAATAAAATGTTTAAAGTATGCGCATATAATTTTTATATCTACTCTCTTAACCTGCTCTTTAAAATTAACCAGCAGTGACAGCATCAGATAAAAGGGTTTTGGCTATATCATTGTTTTTTTTTTAAGGGTATAGATACAGTATTATTGTATTATACTTAAATATGCTGGTAGATGTATCTGTAGCGATGTCAGTTTTACCCCAACACAAGAAAACATCACAGCACTTTTCTAAAATCAAATTTAATTTACTCCAAGTCCCCATCCCACCAGTGATAAAAGTGTTCATCTCAAGCATTCCAGAGTTTCTTCTCACCCCATCTAGTGGGCATTCACTAAGGGAAATTATCATTGCTCTCTTCCTCTTCCTCTTCCTCCTCCTCCTCCTCCTCTTCCTGGTCAAGATAGTAACAAAACAACAAAACTCTACCATAGAAACAGACCCCATTCCTTTATCCTGGTGCCAGAAGTCACCACTACCCCTCCACAACTCAAGCTCCCAAATAACTGCCTCCCTGCTCCCTTCTCTCTGTCCCCAGCCTTCACGCAGGGCACATGCAGGGATGTAACTGACCTCCGTGAGGCTGACGAAGGCAGGTCAGGGCATTCTGTCCAGGCATTGCTCAAGCATCTCCATGGACCTCAATCTCCCTGTACAAGAGGCCAGCCCTGCCCTGCCACAGAGAGAAGCAGAGGACAGCCCACCTTCTTCTGAAAAAAGATACAGCAACTGAACCTGCCTTTACATCCATCCTGGCTGGATGGTACACCTTCTCTAACACCCTGCTGATATAGTTTGGCTCTGTGTCCCCACCCAAATCTCCTGTGGAATTGTAATCCCTACATGTTGCAGGAGGGACCTGGAGGGAGGTGATTGGATCATAAGATTGGATTTCCACCATGCTGTTCTCATGATAGTGAGTGAGTTCTCACAAGATCTGGTTGTTTAAAAGTGTGTAGCACATCCCCCTTCACTCTCTCTCTTCTACTGCCATGTGAATACATGCTTGCTTCCCCTTTGCCCTTCTGCTATGATTGTATGTTTCCTGAGGCCTCCCCAGCCATGCCTCCTGTACAGCCTGTGGAACTGTGAGTCAACTAAACCACTTTTCTTTTTAAATTACCCAGTCTCAGATAGTTCTTTATAGCAGTGTGAGAATGAACTAATACACCTGCCTCATCCCAAGTTTGCCCTTCTCCAGAAAAGGTGGCTAACTCAGAAAGCTCTTGTCACTTTGAAGTAAGTGAAGCTCTTCCATTTCTGGAGTCTTGAGGGCCCTCCCTTCTAAAAGCTTGTCTGTCCCTAAGCATCTCTCCTAATTACCTTTTTTTAATCAAATTTTGGTGGTTTTTTTTTTATCATTGATAGTTTAGAGAAGTTCCTTTCAGCTTCACAATTTATTATCACTATTATCATCCACACCTTCAGAATGTCAGAAGCATCTGAACCAGAGTGACTCCATCTAGAATAGGGGCTGCGAAAATGAGGCTGAGACCTGCTGGGTTGCAATCCCCAGAGATTAGGCATTCTTAGCCACAGAATGACATAGGAGGTCAGCACAAGATAGTTCATAAACACTCTGCTAACAAAACAGGATACGGTAAAGAAGTCACCCAAAACCATCTCCAAGATGATTAGGAAAATGACCTCTGGTTGTCCTTACTGCTCGTTATACACTAATTATAATGCATTAGCATGCCAAAAGACACTCCCACCAGCGCCATGACAGTTTACAAATGCCTTGGCAACATCGGGAAGTTAGCCTATATGATCTAAAAAAGGACCCTCAGTTCCATGAATTGCCTGCCCCTTTCCTGGAAAACTCATGAATAATCCACCCCTTGTTTAGCATATGACCAAGAAATAACCACAAAAATAGCCAACCAGCAGCCCTTGGGGCTGCTCTGCCTATGGAGTAGCCACTCTTTTGTTTCTTTACTTACTCAATAAATTTGCTTTTATTTTACTCTATGGACTCGCCCCAAGTTCTTTCTTGTGTGATATCCAAGAACCCTCTTTTGGAGTCTGGATCAAGACCCCTTTCCAGCAACAAGAATTGTTAGCAAACTGGGGAAAACTTTTATTCAGATTCTTTCATATATCAGCAGAAAAATGTCAAGACATTTCAATTTTTCTTAAGTGTACCATTCAGTGGTTTTTATTATATTCCCTAATTATCTTTGAAATGCATTTCTTTGAGGCTTTGGGCTATGATTTCTAAGACTCTTCAATTAAATTGCTAATTCCCTGGGAGAAGAAGATGCAAGGCCATCATCTTTCTTGGAAGTAGACTTTGGTTTGGGGAGTAGAGGCAGAAAGGGAACTCCCATGTGCTGAATGTCTGCTGTGTGCCATACTAAGGAGACCCTTTCATCACATTTCAATTAACTATAGACCGGGCACTCTCCTCCACTAAATCATTCAAAGACCAGGCTGACAGAGACCTTATCAGCTTTAACCCTGGGTGTCATGGAGGTGAGTTGGTGGGAGGTTCCCATGGGTGGTTTACAGTGCTGGGAGGTAGCTCTCGCTTATCCACCTGGTTTGGAGTATGAGAGGAAGCTACTTAGTTGCATGTGGTGTGGCTGTACAGGTCAGGTGCTCCCTTTCATGGGAGGCTCTCCAGGGCCACCAGCTTGTGCTGTGGCTGTGTGCCCCAGGACCATGGACAGCCCATGATTCAGGCAGTGGGAGCTTTGCTAGCCACTGCTACGCAGAGCACTAGACAGTTGAGGTCATGTCTGGGGTTCCTGGACCCACTTATATATTTTTTAAAATTCTATTTAGAAAGTTTCCAGGCCAGGCATGGTGGCTCACACTTGTAATCCTAGTACTTTCGGAGGCCGAGGTGGGCAGATCACTTGATGTCAGGAGATCGAGACCATCGTGGCCAACACGGTGAAACCCCATCTCTACTAAAAATACAAAAAAAATTAGCCGTGCGTGGTGGCAGGTGCCTGTAATCCCAGCTACTTGGGAGGCTGAGGCAGGAGAATTGCTTGAACCCTGGAGGTGGAGGTTGCAGTGAGCTGAGATCACACCACTGCACTGTAGCCTGGGTGACAGAGCAAGACTGTCTAAAAAAAAAAAGAAAGAAAAAGAAAGTTCCCCTTATTTGCAGGACTTGGCTAGAAGTAGGTCCCCAAAAATATCATAGCTGTTACTATTACTGCTGCTGTTATTCCCCCTTTTCCACTCTTCTTTCCCCTCCTCTCATGAAAGCCCTTCTAACTGCAAAGGTGAACTGGCTCCTCTCTGCCTCCCCACTATTCATTTAGGCTGTGAATCAGCAGATGTTCCTGGAGATCAAGGGTGGGGACAGGGACTTTGAACATGGATGCCAGCAGGAGAGGCATCCCGCTGACCTCCACCGCCTGGGGCCACCACCTGGTGCCATGGAAAGAACCATGCTTTTAAAGTGCACAGCGGTGGCCTGGCCTGGTTCTCTGGTTCTCCTATTTATTGCCTACAAATACTATCTTAGCCGAGTCACTTCTCCTTGCTAGATTTCAGTTTCTCCTTCCTGGAAAAGAAGAAGATTGGACTAGATAGGATCTACTTTTCAGCCTTTTCATTCAGCAGGTATTTTGAGAGGGCCTGTTGTGTGCACGGCCCCGGTCTAAGCAGTAGGTTGGATAGAGCCATGAGTGAGGCACACCAAGTCTTACCAGCTTTCTGATTAGCAGAACATTCTAGCAGCCTAGGTTCTTGGATTCTGAGGGTCCTTGGTGCATTTCTCCAGCTCCTGAGGCCTCGCTCCTGGTTCCTGCTTGGGGGTACTTCCAGCTTCTGAGCCAAAGATACTGAGACCAGCCTTGCGTGGTCTGCCGTTTGCAAAGAAACTCAAAGGACATTCACAGCTCACCAGGGTCAGGGGGTAAATGTGACCAAACCCCAGTCACTCACTGCCTACCTCCCTCTCTGCCCCACAATGGGGATGCTGACGGGGCTGGGCACAATGTAGTGAATTCTTATAATTTATGCTGCCTCAGGATCCATTTTGGTTTTTGTTGTTGGTTTTGTTTTTGTATGTTTGTTTGTTTGTTGAGATGGAGTCTCGCTCTGTCGCCCAGGCTAGAGTGCAGTGGTGCAGTCTTGGCTCACTGTAACCTCCATTTCCTGGGTTCAAGTGATTCTTCTGCCTCAGCCTCCCGAGTAGCTGGGATTACAGGTGCCCGTCACCATGCCTGGCTAATTTTTGTATTTTTAGTAGACACGGGGTTTCACCATGTTGCCCAGGCTGGTCTCGAACTCCTGACCTCAAGTGACCCACCCTCGGCATCCATTTTAAATATAAGCTTACTTTTCTCACACCAGAAGCAGGGCTCAGTTATCCTTGACACAGTCTCTCCTGCTACACCTCCCCCCACATCCTTCAACGTCATACACAGCTGCTCCCTGGTGCTCACCTCCCCACGGGACAGCTAGAGACAACCTATTCAGCCCGCTAACTTTCACCCCCTACATAGACTGCAGATATGCCACAGTGACGCCCTCTCAGTCACAGCATGACCTCCTGGAACTCATGCCTGCTTGCTCTTTTGCATTTAAACCCACCAATTAAAATTCCCTATGGGAAATGTGCATGGATAATGCCCTGGGCCTCAATAAAAGCCCTGATGCATAGGGGGTCCCCCACCTTCTCTTTCTTCGTGCACCCCCTGATCATTCCCTCTCTGTTGTGGAGGAGGGGCTCTAGGCATGCCGTGAACTTTCCAAGACCTGTAAGTAATAAAACCTTTATTTCTATCTTGTGTCTCTCCTAATCGTTGAAGGGGCAACCTCTATTACAAAGACCCGAAATTAAAACACATGGGAAGCAGTGGCTCTGAGCTTGGGGAGCCAGGTTCCTGACTGTCAAGCCCTTGCCACAGCCAAGAGGTTGCTCAGGGGCTGCCAGGGGTGGGTGCAGATTCCCACACAGTTACCTAGGAGAAAGGCGTCAAGAGGGATAGAAGGAATATACTCCGGGAAGGCCAGCTTCAAGGGCATGAGGTCATGAACCACCCAGACTGAGGACAGCCCTATGCGGACAGACAGATGACAGAGTGGGTCCTGAAAAACCGTTCTTGTATCCACTGTAATGGGCTGGCTAGCTTGTGGCCAACCCAAATTTCTCAGGCATGCACCAAGAAGAATGGACCCAATGAATAAAAGCTGTGGCAGCCAGACCTCAGAGCACAAAAATCCAACTCATGCCAAATTCATATCCGCTGTACATTTAGAAGGACCATAGCATCGCAGTCAAGATCATAAGCATTGCGGCCCCTTGCCTGGGTTCAGATTCTGGCTTTACCACCTGCTAGCTGTGTGATTCTGGACAAGTTACTTAACCTCTCTGTGCCTCAGTTTTCTCATCTACAAAATAGAGATAATAATAATAACTCCCACCTAATAGGGTTGAGGGAAGAGAGAGAGACCCTCTCATATTGTCTTATATTGTTTTATACTCAGTACCTGTTTTAAGAAAAAACAACAAGGAAGTAAAACCAAAGACAGACAGCCCGGCGCCAGGCCCGAAACCAGGCCTGGGCCTGCCTGGCCTAAACCCAGTAGTTAAAAATCAACTCATAACTTAGAAACCAATGTTATTCATAGATTCCAGACATTGTATAGAAGAACATTATGAAACTCCCTGCCCTGTTCTGTTTCTGTCTGACCACCTGTGCATGCAGCCCCTGTCACATACCGCCTGCTTGCTCAAATCAATCACGACCCTTTCATGTGAAATCTTTAGTGTTGTGAGCCCTTAAAAGGGACACAAATTGTGCATTCGGGGAGCTCGGATTTTGAGGCAGTAGCTTGCTGATGCTCCCAGCTGAATAAAGCCCTTCCTTCTACAACTCAGTGTCTGAGAGGTTTTGTCTGCGGCTCATCCTGCTCCAGGGTTACGGTGAGAATCAAATTGCTATTATATTGTATTAGAACAGTGAACAGCACATAGTCAACGCCACCACATAAGTGGCGTTGCTACTTCTTTGTGACAATCACCCCTTATTTTATGTAGCATATAAAGCTTACAAATTCCCTCCAAATTCATTGTTTGAAACACAAACTTGTTGACTTTGTTCATTCATCCACTAGATTGTAAGTGTTATGCAGGTAGGGAAATTTTAGTTGTTTTATTCACTACTGTGTCCTTGAAGCCCATGACAGTGCCTGACACAAAGTAGTTGCTCAATAAATATTTGTTGATTAGATGGATAGATAGATGGGTGGATGAATTCAACAAACATTTATAGAAGCCTATTATATGCCAGGCACTGAGGATTCAAAGGTTAAAAACCACGGTACTTGCCCTTTGAAAAAGACTTGAATTGACTCATAATTCACTTCTATAATGATGAAATGCATTACTCTGGAATTATCAGCCATGAGAGTGGTGGTACTCAGTGCTGATTTTGCCCCCATAACCTGAGGAACTAGACACAACTCAAGCAGGGATAGTGGCCCTACATCAGGGAGCCTTCCCCACAAAGGCTGGAGGGAGGGAATGGTAGGCACGTGCCCTGAAAATCACTGTCTTGTTGGCTCTGTTGGCGATATGAATGTCTATCATCTATCTGGTACTATGATTTTTTTTTGTTTGTTTGTTTTTGTTTTTTTTTTTTTGAGGCAGAGTCTGGCTCTCGCCCAGGCTGGAGTGCAGTGGCGTGATCTTGGCTCACTGCAAGCTCCGCCTCCTGGGTTCACGCCATTCTCCTGCCTCACCCTCCCAAGTAGCTGGGACTACAGGTGCCTGCTACTATGCCCAGCTAATTATTTTGTATTTTTAGTAGAGACGGGGTTTCACCATGTTAGCCAGGATGGTCTTGATCTCCTGACCTCGTGATCTGCCCGCCTCGGCCTCCCAAAGTGCTGGGATTACAGGTGTGAGCCACCGCGCCTGGCCCTATGATGGATTTTGTTTTGTTTTTTACTATTGTGTCTTAAATGAACTGGTTCCACATTTCCATGTCATCCTCTCTGCCCTCATCTTTTAAAGTCTATTTAAAAAACAGATTTCCCAAAAAGCTGTGGCCTGAGCTTTTTGTATCATCTATAACACACTGTCCCATACTGTCATTATGTCCAATAGAGTTTTCATACAGTGAATCTGAACAAATCCCTCTCTCCCTAGACACAGTAGGAGGGAATGGTAGAAGATTCCCTTTCCCCACATCATTGCTCCTCTTGTTTTTTGGCATTGTGGGTAAAGCAGGGACTTGGGAATTGAGGCTTGAGTTTAAATTCCAGGTGTGCATTAAGTAAATAAAAATCAAAACTACAAGGAGATACCACTTCACAGTCTCTAGGATGACTGAAACAAAAAGACAGATGATGAGGAGTGTTCGCAAGGATGTAGAGAAGCTGGAACCCTCAGACATTGTTTGTGGGAATGTACAATGCTACAGCTGCATGGAAACCAGTCTGACAGTTTCTCAAAAAGTTAAACATGAAGTTACCATAGGACCCAGGTATATACCACTCCTAGGTATATACCCAAGAGAAATGAGAACATGTACTTCCACACAGAAATCTATACACAAATGTTCATAGCAGTGTTATTCATAATAGCCAAAAAGCGGAAACAATCCAAATGTCAATCAACTGAGGAATGGATAATTAAAACTTGGTATATCCATACAACAGAAGATAATCATTCATCCCTAAAAAGGAATGAAGTTCTGATACATGGATTGACCTTGAAAATATTATGCTAAGTGAAAGAAGCCAGACACAAAAGGCCACATGTGATTCCATTTCTATGAGATGCCCAGAATAGGCCAATTCACAGGGACAGAAAGGAGATTAGTGGTTTCCAGAAGGAAAGCCATCCCCGAAATGCATCTGGTTTAAACATGGTCATCTTATTAAGTTCTTACCATAGCCTGAAAAAAAAAATACAATTTTATTTAAAACTCACCAGGGATTGCCTGGTTAAAGGATTCATTATAGAAACGCTTCCTGTGTTAAGAGCATAATTACCTACTAATTTACCTTTCACTCCTCCAGCCTAATTTTCCCATCATGGACTTGTTTCAAGCCAGTTGTTGCTGTATTCTGACATAGGTGCTGTGCTTAGTATGAGTGGGCATCATGCTGCTGACCGCCTGCTGGTGAAAACGTTTCAAAGCATTCTGCCAAGTTTTAAACAAAGCCTCAAATGCAACCTGCCTCTCTGACTGTATCACTCTCAGTGATAAATTGGCTTCCCCCACCCACCCCCCACCTTCTTTTGAAGGTGTCCCTGAACGAAATAAAATAATAACAGGCTCCATCTCAAAAGCCCAAGTAAGGAGGCAGACAATAATCTTTCTTCAGAATCCTATTTTTCAAACCAACATTTAGCCTGCATAAAGCTCTCAATGGGGCAAGACCCGGAAGCAGGGTGATGGGGAGAAGAGCAAGGCCCAGAGGACAGTTTGGAGGCAGAAGCTCAATAGTGGAGTGTGCTCCTCCTGCCAGGCCGACAGGTGCTTCCCGTGGAAGGAGCTGATGCCAGCATGAACCCCTTCCCTTCCCTGGATGATGGCTGGTGAAAGGCAACCCCTGACAAATCCTCCAGGAATAGAAGAATCCTGTAGGGGCCAATGGATTGAATGGAAGGAATGCTACAGCACCAAGGAGCCTAGCAATTGTTCTCCAACCAAAAAACTTGTTTTACAAATTGGGGAACAGCATTTGTGGTGAGGAAAGGGAGAGTCTTCCCCCCAGGCCACAGGAGATGGCAGGGAAAGAAACAATCAAGAGCTAAGCCGCCTGTGGGGATTTGTAGTGGGGCCCACAAGGGCCATTAGAGGGAAACACAGTGCAAGGCTGTTTACCTCTCAGTTCATCCCCAAGCCTTCTGATTGTCTTAAAGAAAAAGCCTTATTTGGAGGTGGTCTCTCTTTAGGATTGAACATTTGCTATCTCAATTTTGACATGGACCACGACACCGGCAGTAGTTCCAAGCTAGGATGAACACTGGTTGAGTTTGCTGTGGTGGGTGTAGTGATTGTAAGGGTTATCCTCTATTTATGATGCATGATTATTCTTTCTTTCCCTTATGATATTGATTTCAAGTTTTCCTTAATCATATATCTATTTGTGTCCAAAACGTGGTCACAGATAGGTCAAAAATCTGAAAGAGGAGTGAGAAACACTAATCTAGTCGAAACCTATGCTAATGGTGTGAATCGCCAATCCATTCCTCTTTTGAAACACACACACACACACGCACGCACGCACGCACGCACGCACACTCTCAAGGGGCCTTTACCCAGTGAACCAAAAAGGTTTCCCTTTCCACATGTGTTCCATGAGGAGATTCCCTGCCTATCACTTTCTGGCCTTGCCAAGGTGCATTTTCATGGATCCCTGTGTTCTCCCTGCTGCCAGAAGTGTCCCTGGACCCCTCCCATACTGAGCCTGCTTCCTCCCCATCAGCTTCAGGAACGCTGCTCCCTCCAGCAACTCTGGGGGTCGGCTCCCAGTTGCATCCTTCCTGAGTCCCATCCTCCCAGCTGCAGTGTCCTCAGCTGCCTGCTCTCCCGCTTCCTGGGATCCAGGTCACAAGGCCCTTTGCTTTCATCTGGGTTTAGCTGCCTATCAGTACACACTGAAGTGATCACAACCAGCAGGCATTGGGAAGTGATAGTTCCCAAGCTGAGCAGACAAGTCCCCTCCTGCTGGGCACTGGAGCCATCCCCCACCCTTTGATGGCTCAGGAAGACTCCAGCACTGCACTGTGACACTTATCCCTCTCTGCTCCTTCCTCCCACCTCACTCCAGTGGGGCCCCTTTCTTCACCCAAGAAAAGTCAGTTCAGGTCCTTCCCCACCAGCTCAAAAGTCCCTAGAATTGCAGTTCCTTTCCTCCTGGTTGGCTCTCAGCACACAGGTGCCTTCTCTGGCCACCCCCAGGGATGGCAGGACTGGGAGGGGCTGGCCTGGGGGCAGCTGGGAGCACTTAGGATTTTCCAAGCTTTGGTGTAGCATCTCTGCAAACAGGTGGGTTGGGCTTTTCCTTCTAGAAACTTTTTTCATCTCCACTGAAGCATAAAGTGTGATTCTTTACCCCTTTCCAGAATTTTAAGCCAAAAGCTCAGAGCTCCCACTTTGCAGCTTACATTTGATTCAAATCATGCAATCCCCACTCCAGGATCAGGGCTACCAGTCACCAAGCAGCCTGGGTGTATATGGCCTTAGACTGTATCCTCAGGGCCAACTCCAGCTCGGAGGACAGTCCTTAGAAGGTGGCAGCCTCTCTTTCCTGCCCCCTGCCATCCACCTGGCTACCCTGCAAACAGTGGCAGAAAGACTGCATTGAGAATGCCAGTCATACACTCCTAGAAAGGGACACAGTGGGGACTATGGCCTGAATATCTGTGTCTCTCTAAAATTCCCATGTTGAAACCTAATCACCAAGGTGTTGGAATTAGTATTTGAACATAGGGCTTTGGAGAGGTGACTAGGTCCTGAGGGCTTCTCCTTCATGAATGGGATTAATTACCTTATAGAAGAGGTTCGAGGTTGTTCACCCCTTTGCCTTTTGCCCTTTTGCCTTGTGCAGACACAGCAAGGGGGAAGCAGGGGGCGGCCCTTGCCAGACACCTAATCTGCTGGGGCCCTGGTCTTTATAAATTACCCAGTCTCAGACATTTTATTATTTTGTTATAGCAGCAGGAACAGACTAAGACAGAGAGAAATATGTCCAGCCCTTTCCCAATGGGTCAGATCTAAACAGAGGAAAGTGGAATAGTGTAGAGGAAAGTGGCTCCCCAAAGGCAGGCCATCTTCAAGCCCCAAAGACTGGCTGAAACCTAGGTTGCCTTTTAGATGTAGGAACACCCAGTGAACTGAGGAGAGAGGCTGGAAATTGTTAGTCCCAAGACTCTCTGGTGAAAAATGGTGCAAGCTTTCAGGGGACCCTTAGAAATGCCAATCAAAGTCTTTCACATACACAGAAAGCTAATTTATGGCTAAAAGAATGATCAAAACAGCAGTTTCCTCTGGAAATGGGGGTAGAGACTGAATTAGAATGGGACATGAAAGAACTTTCCAGGGTGATGGCAAGATTCTGTACCTTGATTTTGTGTGTTGCATTGTAAGTTTTATCTCAAAAGAAAAAAAACTGTAAACAAATATTAAATTATAGAGCAGTGCAGTCTAATAGAATGTTCTGCAGCAATGAAAATGTTCTACATCTGTTTTGTCCAAAGGCTAGCCACTAGCCACCTGTGGCCATGGAGCACTGGAAATCTGCCAACTGAATTCAGTGCTATTTCACACAGACTCTCACCCTATGGCTTGGGCAGGGCCATGGTGATTTCTCATAAATACAAAGGGGCATTCTTGGGCACACAGTGCTTAAGGGACTCAACCAAAGTCACACACAGCAGCAAGATGGCCAAAGCTGGAAGTCTCTGAACCTCCCAGTTCTCAGGAGTGAGCTTGTTCCCCTCACCTCCCAGGGAGAGACCCCTTAGAACTGAAGTAAAGAGAGCTCACTGAAGGGTAGAAAAGCCTGAGAGCCTCGGCAGATGCTAGAAATCCCGAACTCTCGGCTCAGAGAGGGCACACTTCCCTTCCTGAAAGAGGACAGCTTTGGTCTAACAATGATACTCTAGTCCGTTTTTACACTTTATATTTTAGAAAGCTCTTTCACACGCCCACAGTCTCTCACTTCATCCTCACAGCCTGGAAGAGATCCTCCCTTCCTCCCTTCCCACCTCCCTCCCTCCCTCCTTTCTTCCAAGTGGTAGGCAACAAGTAACGACTAAGGGTAAAACGTTTAGGCTTTGGAGTTGGACTTCCAGGGCTTGATTTTGATTTCCCAAGCAGATGACTTTATAAAATGGTGCATTTTAACCTTTCTGTGTCTCTGCCAACTTGCAAAATAGGAATAATAATAGTATTTGCCTTGCTGGGATGGCAAGAGAATTAAATAAAACAATGCATACCAAACCGCCTATCATCATCATCATCATCATCATCATCAACTTATTTATTGAGCTATGTACATGTCAAAGTTGGAGCAGGAGCTGAGGCCAGGGGCAAGTTCAGAAGCCCACAGGAGGCAGAGTCCTGATGAACTGAACTGAGCTGGGGTGGCTGAGACTTCACACTAAGGGAGGGCGGGTTGCCAACACGCTCTCCCCTCAGCCAGAGCAAGCACCTCAGCTCCAAATTGTTTGCTCTCAAAGAGGGATTGCCTTTTGCTCACAAATCTCTCACCTGCAAAAGGTCTGCTTCCTGAGCCGACTAGGAGATAAATCACTAGGATCATCATCATCTTTCATGTTCCATCTCCCTTTGCCCAGCAAGCCCCACAATGGCCTCTTCTCTTTAGAGGCTGCAGCCGAAGATAGAAGGGAGATGCACAGGATCAAATTAATGTCGGGAAAAAGGACTTCTGGCTTCCTATCTTCTACTAGCCTATTAGGTTGAGAGATGGAAAAACCAAAACTGTGTGTGTGTGTGTGTGTGTGTGTGTGTGAGAGAGAGAGAGAGAGAGAGAGAGCATTTACATTTGCAGAACATTATACTTACAAGCTAAGTTGATCCTTATAAATGCCTAGAAGGGCAGATATTTTTTCTTCCTACTTTTTGAGATAAAGAATTGAGTCGGAGAGGGGTAAACAAACTACCCAGGAGCAGCTGTATTAAAACTCGTTGTGAGTTAGCATCATCCCATCAATTATTAGATGTCTGAAATGTTGCTTGGAAAGAAAGCACCACCTTTGATCAGGAAGGTCATTGCTGAAGTCACAGCCAGGCATCTGTCCAATAGGGTCCCACTGGCCTCTTTTTCCTTGGTCCCATCCTCAGGCATTGCCGATCTGCCATCCCTTCTAGAACAACCTCCCCCAATTGATGCATGGCATATTAAATGCTGGCGGGCAGACCATTAGGTAGAACCCACTGTGCTGAGCCTGAGGCAGGATGGCAGCAGGCTGGGGAGGGCAGCAGGCTGGGGAGGGCAGGAGCGGGGAGAATTCAGAGCCACACAAAATGCAGAGGCTGGCTTCGTGAAGGTAGGAGACATCTGTGAGCTCAGATACCAGGGCTCCAGTCTCAGCCAGCATTCAAGTCCACAGCTGGGAAGAACAATGTGTTCGTACTTTGGCTGTCAAGGATAGAGCTTTGTAAGTTTAACTGAGACTTTGTGTCTTAATTATGATAATAGCTATGATCATGGAGCTCATCTTGTTTGCCAGGCCCTGTGCTAAATGCCTTATCTAGCTTAGACTCTGTTGAGCCCCATTTCCATTGATAGATCCCCTGTGAAATAGACACCACTCTCAGCACCATCTTGCACATGAGGAAGCCGAAGCGTGCCAGAAGGCTACCCAGCTCCTGGTATAGAGGTGTAGCCAGAATTTGAACCTAAGCAGTTTCCAGAGCCTCGTGCTGAACTGTCTGTGTAAGTCTCGAACCACAAAAGACCCTTTTCTGGGCCTGGGTACATCTAACATATATGTGGAAGTTTAGATGCATTTTCTGAGGCACTGCATAACAAGTGGAACATCTCATTTAAAACCCGTATGATTCATTTTAGCCATGGAGATGCAAATAAAGCTTCTCTTTATTCAGTTTACTAAGCCCCTGCTCACCTCTAACTGAAGACTCCAAAGACTTCGGTCACATTTCTGTCCATAACATTGATGTAAATCAAATAAACCAAATTCTTGTCTATCTGAACTTATAGAAATCACAGGCTGACTTCTGAGTCTTGAACTTCACTGTTTCATTTTGTGGCACTTCAGAGGCTGGACATCACACCATAGTGGGGACATATTTCCTAAGGTAGAGGCCACTGGGCTTGAAAAAAGGGCTCTGTCCTTTTAGCAGCCATGTGTCAGAGGGTAGTAGCTTCACCTCCTGCGCCCAGTCCCCTGGTCCTGCCTGCCCAGAGCAGCATCACTCACAGTGTGCCAGGCACCTGTCCTGCCTTATCTAATTTGACCCACACAACAACCATTTAAGGTAGGTACTAATTACAACTTGCATTTTACAGATGAGGATGCAGAGGCTGTGTATTAGTCCATTCTCACGCTACTATAAAGAACTGCCTGAAACTGGGTAAATTGAAAAGATTCACAGTTCTGCAGGGCTGGAGAAGTCTCAGGAAACTTAAAATCATGGCAGAAGGAGAAGCAAACACATCCTTCTTCACATGTCAGCAGGAGGGAGAAGAATGAGAGCAGAGTTAAGGGGAAAGCCCCTTATAAAACCATCAGATCTCGTGAGAACTTACTCACTATCATGGGAATAGCATGGGGGAAAATGCCCCTATGATTCAATTACCTGCCACACACATGGGAGATAATTGAATGGTCCTTCCCAGGACATGTGGGGATTATGGGGACTACAATTCAAGACGAGATTTGGGTGGGGACACAGCCAAACCATATCAGGCCCAAAGGGAAAAATGTTTTGTCTGGGGTTGGATGGCTAATCAGTGATGTGGCCGTGTTCATTCTATACAAGCTCTGTCCTTGAACTACCAACATGCCTGTGGATATTCGACACATGGAGGAGCTCTGCAGAAGGTAAGGGCCTATCAGAAGCGTGTAAGCAAGTCCAAGCTCCAAGCACTCGAGCTCACTGAGCTGCCTCGGTTCCTGCCTAATCCTGTTCTCTTGGTCTATTGGTCTTATAAGTATAGAAGAAATAAGAGCTGGTTCAATAGATCAGGAGGGTGACTACATTTTACAATAATCTATTGTGCACTTCAAAATAGCTAGAAGTGAATAATTTGAATGTTTCTAGCATAAAGAAAAGACAAATATTTAAGGTAATGGATATCCCATATACACAGATTTGGTCTTTAAACATTATATGAATGGGCCGGGCGTGGTGGCTCACGCCTGTAATCCCAGCACTTTGGGAGGCTGAGGTGGGCGGATCACGAGGTCAGGAGATAGAGACCATCCTGGCTAACACAGTGAAACCCCATCTCTACTAAAAATACAAAAAATTAGCCAGGCGTGGTGGCAGGCACCTGTTGTCCCAGCTATTCGGGAGGCTGAGGCAGGAGAATGGCGTGAACCTGGCAGGCAGAGCTTGCAGTGAGCCGAGATCGCGCCACTGCACTCCAGCCTGGGCAACAGAGCAAGACTCCGTCTCAAAAAAAAAAACCTATATTAGTATATTAAATTACCATATGTACCCCCTCCAAAAAAGTAAAATTTTAAAAATGAATTTAAAAATAATTTTTTAAAGAAGTATAGAAGGATCCATCTCCTCTGGCTTTAACAGCTCACTTCTGCCTGATGGTGGTGGTGTCTGGAAACACATACTTTCCCAATTCATCAGCCAGCTGCATGCAGCCCTCAACACAGGGCAGGGATTTGATGAGTGTTCATTCAGGAACTTATCAATGTTCCACTCCTGTGGAGGTGGGGTCCTGCAGCTGGCGATGCATAGAGGCTCGGATCATTGGCGGCTGTCCAGGCACCCAGGCAGAATGTTTCGCATCCCCAGCCCACCCTGGCAGACCCATGCAGCTGCCCAGAATGAAGTGAGTCCTGAACCACAACAGACAGGCCCATTGTTGAGCTACCATGGATGGAGCTCATTGAGGACTTGCCTCTTCCAGGACTGTGAGAGAGCTCCTCGTCCACAACCCTCAGCCCATCTCAGCTTCTGTTAACCACCTTCACCCCCAATACCCTTATAAGTGCACTTACATGGTGCTAGGCCCTATCCTAAATGCTTGACACGTGTTAATCCATTAGTCCTAATGACCCTTACCTGCCATGCTAGGTTTACTGGAAAAAGCTCTGGTTTATATTGTATCAGATTATATCACATCACATTGTTCGAATTGGTAATACAATTGCATGGTGAAAAATACAAGAGGGATAAAAGAATATAAGTCATCCCATATCCAGGTGGGCCATTCTTCCATGGCTTTAAATGGAGACCCAAAGGGGCTTCTCCTTTCTCCCTTCAGTCCAGCCAGCTCTGCACTGACTTTCTGCCAGACTCTCAGCCCTTGGGGCAGGACAGTGGAGCCTGGGCTAAACTGATATTTCCCAAAGTTGGATCTTTTGAGGACCTCTGTCTCAATTTTTATGCATCCACATAGTACCTTTACTTTTTATTCTTTACTTAAGAAGTAGCTTCAGGCTGGGTGCAGTGGCTCATGCCTGTAATCCCAACACTTTGGGAGGCCAAGGCAGGAGGATCGCTTGAGACCAGGAGTTTGAGACCAACCTGGGTAACACAGCAAGACTCTGTCTCTAAAAAAATTTAAATAAAAAAAATAGCTGGGCATAGTGGCTCATACTTGTAATCCCAGCTACTTGGGAGGCTGAGGTGGGAGGATCACTTGATCCCAGGAGTTCGAGGCCAGCCTCAGCAACATCTCTACTAAAAAAGAAAGAAATGATTCACAACACGGCTTAGTACTTGGTAAGTGTTAGCTACTACTTACAGCATATTCCTTGCCATAAGTAGGAGATAACTGAAAAAAAACACAATGAAAACCAAACTATTAATTAAAAAATTAACTAAAGACTACCTGCCCAAAGACAAGTTTTCTCCTTGTCAAAATTTGAGATGAACCAAAGTTAGAGAAGTCATCAGCAGTGGTGAGGAGAATTGAAAGGGGAACAGCAATCTTGCCTCATGATACACTCTTATTCACTGCCCTTCCTGCCTTCCATCTAGATCCACCTTTCATGGCATTTGTGCCCCTTGGTCCACACTCTGGGGAATGCTGGGCCAAGCAGTAGTTTCATGGGAGATGGAGGAAGAACCGTCTCTCCAGGGAGAAGGCTGTTGATTCCACAAGAGGCTTTTACAAACTAGCTGCCCCAACTCCTTCCCCACCTACCTCTCCCTGGTTTTGCTGTGTCTATCTTCCCTGTGTGGGAATTATAGTGTCTAATGAAAGCTGTTATTTATGGAAGAGTGTTCTCACATGAAGAGTCTAGAGGCAAAAAGGGCTTGAGACCAGTGTATGAAGAGGAACTTTGGCCCATAGGGATTGAGATGGCATCTTAAGGGTTCCTTTTAAGCCTGGAAACTGGACTTTGAAAAAAAAAAGTGGGAGGTGGGGGGTTCCTTGCACATTCTGCAGTATTTCAGAAAGATTTCATGTTCACTTTCTTATTAAGTTCTTGATCAACCCAGTGAAAAATTTGGGCAGATGATGATGAAACCAAAACCCAAGATGTCACAGCTCCCAAAGTTTGAGCTGAGGCAAGAATCCAGGTTTCACCACCTTCTGCTCTTTGTTCCAAACTAAGAAGTCACCTCTTGAACACTTGTTCAGTGATAAAGGCCATCAGAGTATACCATAAAACACCTTGAGAATTGCTTTTATGCAATAAATATTTGAATGAATGAATGTATTCATTCAGTTGGTGATGATCAAAGTGATGATCGATAAGTAGCTTATTATTGCATTTTTATTACATGCCCAGTAATGGTTGCTAAGGAACTTACATACATTATCTCATTAAACCTACACAACAATCCTATAACATAAAGATTATAGTTTATCATTTAGGAATCATGTTCAGCTGATGGTGTATGAAGTAGACTCCAGTGGCTTCAAACAATAGTTTTATTAGGGTATGTGTGTCCTTGGGTCTGTGAGCACTTTCCAAAATAATTCAGGCAAAATGGATCTAAGAGAATCCATTTCCAGAACTAAACTTCCACATTTACTCTTTCCCAATGTCTCCTTTCCTATGGCTCCTTTAATAATTTTCCTTCTCCTGGTTTACAAAAGAAAAGTGTATCTCTCACCTGTCTTGAATCATAGTATGGTGCATTGCTCATGGATGTCAAACAAAGGAACCATTCAAAATCTTGGTGTCACAAAGCCTCCCTTAATCAAGGTACCATAAATCAATGCTCTCATTGCTACCCAATAGCTCATTATTTTTCCCTTAAACACATTTCAGTTAAGGGTGAAACATGCTGTTAGAAATGGGGTATTTTGGACTATACTGGGATGTTTTGAATTCAGACATATTGTAGAGTGATGTTTAGGAGTGATGACAATTTTTATTTAATGATATCTCACCTCTTCCAAACTCTAAGTATTGTCAAAGAATACATTGCTTCTGAAGGAAAGCTCCATGAGTAAAGGGGGAAAAAAACCTGTCAGTGAAAAATATTGAATGAAGCAGCATCTTATTTCATTTGGTGACACATTCATGGCACCTTACCTTTTTTCCTTAGAATTAAAATTCAGAAGTGAGGTTTGCATGGGATTTTATATTAATATATCTACTTGAGATAATAATAACTGATTACATGTATGTATAAATATGGAGAAATTTATTGAGTTATACACTTAGGATTTTTGTATTTTATGTATATAAATTAGACTTCAATTTTAGAATATAAATTAAATCTGATGCTAATGGCAAATTGAGAATATTTAACCAATCTCTTAAGGATGGCTTAATTGAAATAGAAAATGGGGACGTAGTATTTTTAAAATCCTCTTTAAGCCATAGGAGAACTACTAAAACAGTAAGAAACAAAAAACAGGTAAACAAAAAACCTGTCCAAGATCTAGGACAAGACAGAAATTCAGAGATGCAACTGGTGCCATAGAGTCGGTCTGCTTTTCTCCTGGGGACGTTTGATAATTCTGCCTGGAAAAGCCAACTATAAGAATGAGAGGCGAAGAGGCTGAAGAGTGCTTCTTTGTTGTTCGTTTGTTCGTTTGTTTGTTTGTTTGTTTGTTTTTGAGACAGAGTCTCACTCTGTCACCCAGGCTGGAGTACAGTGGCGCAATCTCAGCTCACTGCAACCTCCGCCTCCTGGGTTCAAGCAATTCTCCTGCCTCAGCCTCCCAAGTAGCTGGGATTACAGGCGCACGCCACCATGCCTGGCTAATTTTTTTTATATTTTTAGTAGGGACGGGGTTTCACCATGTTGGCCAGACTGGTCTTGAACTCCTGACCTCGTGATCCGCCCGCCTCAGCCTCCCAAAGTGCTGGGATTACAGGCGTGAGCTACCGCGCCCGACCTGAAGAGTGCTTCTATTACTTCACAGGACAAAAGGGACAGAAGTTGGATACCAAGGCCCACCATAGCAGTGGTACCTAGGAGTAAAAAAGAAACAGAATAGTCCCTGAAGCAACATAAAATTTTTTCTTTGAGACAGTCTCACGCTATCACCCAGGCACAAGGGCAGTGGCATGATTGTGGCTCACTGCAACCTCTGACAGTCAGATTCGAGCGACTCTCGTGCCTCAGCCTCCCGAGAAGCTGGGACTACAGGTGCGTGCCATCACACCCAGCTAATTTTTGTATTATTAGTAGAAAGAGGGTTTCACCATGTGGGCCAGGCTGGTCTTGAACTCCTGGCCTCAGATGATCCCGCCGCCTTGGCCTCCCAAAGTGCTGGGATTACAGGCATGAGCCACCGCACCCAGTCTAAACCAGCTTTAACTAATTTCAGCCTTTACATCTGGAATAAGGTGATGCAGGATAGCTAGTGCCCCCAAACATCTGGCAGAAGCAAAAACAAATCCTTTCTAGAAAAAGAAAACATCCTCCTAGATTAAACATTATCTTTTAAAAAACAAATTTTCAAATACAATTCAAGCACACAATAAAAGATAACCAGCCACATAAGACAAGACAATATGAAAGAAAAGAAGCAGAAACAGGCCAAGCCTGTTTCTTAGCTGTAATCCACAGTGGCTTAGCCTGTAATCCCAGCAACTTGGGAGGCCAAGGCAGACAGATCACCTGAGGTCAGGAGTTCGAGACCAGCCTGGCCAACATGGTGAAAGCCCATGTCTACTAAAAATACAAAAATTAGCCAGATGTGGTGGTGGGCACCTGTAATCCCAGCTACTCAGGAGGCTGAGGCAGGAGAATAGCTTGTACCCAGGAGATGGAAGGAGCAGTGAGCCAAGATTGTGCCACTGCACTTCAGCCTGGGTGACAGAGCAAGACTCTGTCTCAACAACAACAACAACAAAAGCAGCAGCAGAAACAATAAACACTAGAAACAGACCCAGGGGCTCCAAATATATATTATCATATATATTATCATATATATCATATATATATCATATATATCATATATATATCATATCATATAATATATCATATATATTATCATATATAGACTTTAAAACAACTATACTGTGGAAGGAGAATTGTGCCACCATGACCAAACACAATGTGTAGACTCTGTCTGGAGCCCGGGTTGAAAAAAAATTAAATTGTTAAAAGAGTTGTAAAGCTAATCTGGGAATACTGAAAATTGAAGGTGAACAAGGTAGTAGGTGACATTAAGGAATCAGTATTAATATCACTTAGTATGATTTTGTGGTTATATATATATATATAAATGTATATATGTATATATGTTTTGCGTGTGGGGGGGTGTTTTTTGTTTTTTGTTTTTTGAGATGGAGTCTTGCTCTGTTGCCCAGGCTGGAGTGCAATAGGGCAATCTCGGCTCACTGCAACCTCCACCTCCTGAGTTCAAGTGATTCTCCTGTCTCAGCCTCCCAAGTAGCTGGGATTACATGCACATGCCACCAAACAAGCTCATTTTTGTATTTTTAGTAGAGATGGGGTTTTACCATGTTGGCCAGGCTGGTCTTGAACTCCTGACCTCAAACAATCCACCCACCTCAGCCTCCCAAAGTTCTGGGATTACAGGCATGAGCCACTGTACCCAGCCAGTTATATATTTTTTAAAGTTCATATTGGTTAAAGAAATACGCTAACATCTTGGGTTTGCTTTTTTTAATTATATATATTTTTAGAGATGGGGGTCTATGTTGCCCGGGGTGGACTCAAACTCCGGGACTCAAGTGATCTTCCCATCTCAGCCTCCCAAGTAGCTAGACCTACAAGCACACACCAGCATGCCTGGCTCTTTGAATTTGCTTTAAATTACAATTTAAATTTAAAGCTTTAAATCGCTTTAAAGTAAAGAAGGAAGTGGAAGTGAAAGAGGAAGAAGAAAAGGAAGAAGAGGAAGATGATGATGAAGGAGGAGAAGGAGGGGAGCAGAAGCAGCAGCAATGGGGAAGGGAGTAGGGAATACATTTTGTAAAGGAATTAAAGAATATTGATCATTATTGAAGCAGAGTGAATACACAGAAATTCATTATACTATTTTTTCCACCTATGCATATTTAATACACAGATCCATACACAAATGTTCATAATTTAAAAGTTTTAAAAATTCTGTGCTTCCTGTGTATATGCAGATAAAAGGAAAAAAAACAATGTCAGCAAAATCCAGAAACTATACAAAAAGACACACCAGATTTGGGGAAAAAAATGGGAATTCTAGAATTGAAAAACACAGCAAGTAAAAATTGCTTAAAATTGTGTTCATTGAGATTCTAGAAGATAATATGAGAAACTACCTTCATAGCCCCAGTGTAGGGAAAAATTTCCTCATCAGGACACAAGAAGAACTACCAATGAGGAAAAGCTTGTTATTCAGACCCCATTAAAAAAAGAAGTTCTTGTTCATCAAAAACAACCATTTAAAAGTAAAAAGACAAATCACAGAGTAGGAGAAAACATTGTAATACATGTAAGTATTAATGGGATCATATCCAAAATATAAAAAAGAACTCCTGCAAAACAACAAGAAATAAAGATTGCAATAGATAAATGGCAAAGTCTTAACAGGCAACTCACAGGAAGAACTAAGTCTCATTCATTATCAGAGAAATGCAAATTAAAACCATGGTGCGCTACCTCCATGTGCCCTCCAGAAGCTACATAAAATGCAAAGGTATACGCAGGAGTTACAAAGAAGGTACAAATGTGTGGTCTTTGAGCTGATGAACCTAAGTGTGGGTGAGGACGTGAAGCAAAAGGAGTCTCCTATGAGTAGGAGTGCAATTTGGGTACAACCACTTTGAAAAACATTGGCACTATATACTGTAATTGAAGACAGACATGTTCTAGAATTCAACAATTCTACTTCTAGGTAGAACAGAAATGCATATTCATAGCAACATGATTCATTGTAGTACCAAACTGGAAATAACCTAAATGCCCATTAACAGCAGAATGGGTAAATTTATTGTACTAATTTTATACAATGGACAACTGTAGCAAAATGAAAATGAACACATGTAAGTGTATGTATGAATTTCTCAAACACAATGTTGCAACACAAAAGGAAACACACAGTAAAATTTCCATTTATAAAAAATTCAAAATTAAGCAAAAACTAACTGTATTGTTTAGGGATAAGTACATGCATGGTAAAATTATAAAGAAGAAAAGCATGCTTACCATAAAGTCAGGATAGTGGTATCCTCTAGCAGGAAGGGAGGGAAGTGTGAGTGGGAAAGGAGAGGAGCTGCGCTTTCTAGGATGCCAGAAAAGAGTGATAGTTACATGCAATGAGAACACATGGACACAGGAAGGGGAACATCACACATCAGGGACTGTTGTGGGGTCGGGGGAGGGTGGAGGGATAGCATTAGGAGATATACCTAATGCTAAATGACGAGTTAATGGGTGCAGCACACCAACATGGCATATGTATACATATGTAACAAACCTGCACGTTGTACACATGTACCCTAAAACTTAAAGTATAATATTAATAAAATAATAATAAAAAAAGAGTGATAGTTACATGGATGTTGGCTTTTGATTATTTACTGACTTGTAAAAGTTTGCTTAGTGCAATTTTCTGAATGTGTGTCATATTTCAAAATAAATAATCTTGACTTGACTCATTGGTTTGGCAATAAGAACTAGCTTTACCATCTAGGATATTTGGTGGACATTTTCCAACGTTTGGATGAAAATATGTTTAAAGCTGGCACTCAGACAAAAGCATTCCATCAAAAATATTATGCTGATAAAGGTAAATTGAAATTTATGTTTGGATATCTCCCAACACGTTTTGTGAATAGCAGTTTAAACAAGTGCCCCTGTGTAAAGGAATGAGAAGGTAATTAATAGTCATTTGATAGGTTTTGGTGCATAGCCTTTTTGATACAATTCCCAGAAACTGAGAACGTGAATTACTCTAATGATTGGGTTGCAAATCCTATGAAGCCAATGATTTCTAATTCCTTGCTTTCAAGAAAATTAAAGGAAGGCTTAATCAAACTATTAGCTGATAGAATATTAAAAATGGTTTTGATGATATATCATTATGCAATTTTAGCATGCAATTCATAAAAAGTTCAAAGAATCATGACAGTGCTATAATAAAACATATTCCATTTTTGTTTACTTATTTACATGAACAAGGTTTCTGAGTGCTAACATCTACAAAAACAATTAATAGGAAGACTAGCCGAATCCTGTTTCATTCTAGCAGTATGTAATATTCAACCATGAATGAACAAACCAATTAGTTGAAAAAAATACTCCATTCATCTTATTAAGAAATGCATTTCTCAATTTATTTATGTTTATGTTTATTATTTATAAAATTTGAAATACTTTTTTCTCAATTGTATATTCATTAAAATTGTAATGTAGCTTAATTTGGACAAAATTTTAATCCTCAGAGATGTATGGTCGCACAAAATAAGAAAGGATTTTAATGTATGTGTTCCTGTGTATGGAATTTTATTGTAGAAACATTGGCAAATGTAATCTATAAAAGACTTTCAAGCATAAAAGTATGTTAGGTTGAATTCCTATAAGATACACAAAATGAAAATAAGAGTTCAAGCAGAAAAATGAATGATCTAAAATTAAACCGTTAAAGGAGGTTTTGTTCATGGTTTTGTTTTTTGTGTTTTTTGTTTGTTTGTTTTTTGTTTTTTTGAGACAGCATCTTGCTCTGTCACCCAGGCTGGACTGCAGTGGCACGATCTTGGCTCACTGTAACCTCTGCCTCCCGGGTTCAAGCGATTCTCCTGCCTCAGCCTCCTGAGTACCTAGGACTACAGGCGTGCGCCACCATGCCCAGCTACTTTTTGTATTTTTAGTAGAGACGAGGTTTCCATGTTGGCCAGGATGGTCTCAATCTCTTGACCTCTTGATCCACCCGCCTCGGCCTCCCAAAGTGCTGGGATTACAGGCGTGAGCCACTGCGCCCGGCCTTATTCATGTATTTCTAAGTAGATGATAGTGAATATCAGATTATTATAAAATTTATATTTCTTTGAATACACTTTGTTTTTTGAGACAGGGTCTCGCTCTGTCACTTACACTGGAGTGCAGTGGTGTAATCAGGGCTCACTGCAGCCTCGAGCTCCTGGGCTCAAGCGATCCTCCCATCTCAGCCTCCTGAGTAGCTGAGACTACAGGTGTGAGCTGCCACACCCAGCTAATTTTTGTATTTTTTGGTAGAGACAGGGTTGCCCATGTTGTCCAGGCTAGTCTCGAACTCCTGAGCTCAAGCAATCCTCCTGCCTCGGCCTCAAAAACTGCTGGGATTACAGGCATGAACCACTGCGCCCAGCCTCCTCTGAATGCACTTTAAAGAATGATGTGACAGTTTTAGAATGTTAACAGTTTCAGTAAGTCAGAATTACATTATTTGCAACTATTTAAACTTATTAAGAATTTTAGATTTCAACTTTAAAATGTTCATAAGGTACATAGTTTTTAAAGCCTAATGGCTGGAACA
Organism: Gorilla gorilla gorilla; assembly: GCF_029281585.2. NCBI lineage: Eukaryota > Metazoa > Chordata > Mammalia > Primates > Hominidae > Gorilla > Gorilla gorilla. Next base: position 38,043,507 of record NC_073232.2, on the reverse strand, counting down.
GACTAATGGTTTATTCTCTGACATAAAAGAAGTTGGAGATAGACAGGTTATGCTTGTGTGGCAGCTCCTTGAAACTATCAGAGGCTCAGGATCCTTCAGTCCTTCTATTCTGCCATCCTTAGAAGGTGGCTTCTACCCTCAAGGCTACATTATGGCTACTGGAGCTTCAGTCATCATGTCATGTCTGGGGATCCCAGAGAAGGGACACAATAGCTTTTACCAGGACTCCTACTGAGCCACGTCCCACTCCTATCTGTCGGGGAGCCTAGAAAAGAACTTTTCTACTGGGCATGTGGCCAAGAGCCCTGTTACCACAGGAGAAGATGAGAATATACACTTGGCAGGCAATTCGCAGTCTTAGTCACGTAGAATATGACTCCATTTTTATTAAGTTGTACACTTACATGTGATTTTATGCAGTGTTACATTTGGAAGGATGTTTACCAATGTATTTGTGGTTTATCATCGGATAGGAGATCTCAGTTTACTTTTACTTACTTCTCTGAACTTTTCTACATTGAATTTTTTGATAGACATGGTCATCCTTTTTTTCTTTACCTTTAAACAACATGGGTTTGAACATGGTCATTCTTACAAAAACATTACAGATATTCTCATATTTTAGAAAGAGGCAAACTGGGAAAAAGAAAAATTAGAGACTTTGCAGTCAACAACCTGCGTTTAAATTCCACTCTGCAATATAATTTAGGCATATATCTTAATCTCTATGGACCTTAATTTCCATTGTATAACTAGGTTATAGCCTCCAACAGTATTAGAAGTAGAGGTCATATTTTCTTCTTTTGTTTTATATATCAAAATTTAGAAGTCCCATTTACTGGGAGTCTCTCCAGAGAGCACAACAGATATATGACCCAATTCGGGCCCATGAGATACAAGGGTAGGTTTGGTGGATGCTTTGGGGAAACTGCTCCTCCTTCTCAAGAGTCTCTCTTACTGAGGTTGTTGTGAGAACCTATGAATCCTGAAGCCACCACAGCTCAAGCCTCAGGATGAAGCCAGCACCAGAAGGACAGAGCTGAGAGACACACAGAGAAACCATAGTGTCAATGTGTCCAGTCTGTGGACTTTTCACTTATAGGACCCAATAAATCTCCTTTATTATTTAAGCCAGTGCTATGGTTTGAATGTTTGTCTCCCCCAAAATGCATGTTGAAATTTAATTGTAACAGTATTAAGAGGGGAGGCCTTTGAGAGGTGATTAGGCTGTGAAGGCTCTGCCCTCATGGGTGGAATTAATGTCCTTATGACAGGGCATATTTGGTCCCTTTTGTGTTTCTCTCTTGCCCTCTCTTTGTCCTCCCACCTTCTGCCATGTGGTCACACAGCAAGAAGGTCCTCATCAGATGACAGCACCTTGATCTTGGACTTCCCAGCCTTCAGAACTATGAGCCAATAAATTTCTGTTCATTATAAATTATCCAGTCTCAGGTATTCTGTTATAGCAGTGTAAAACAGACTAAGACAGCCAGTCTTGGTTTTGTTTTATTTTGCCTGTTTGCTGCAAGCATCCTAATCACTATTCAGCTTAAAATTATGTAAAATTACTTTTATTTATATTATCTTATTTGATCCTGACAAAAAACCTCTCAAAGTGGTCAAGAGTTATAATAGCTCAGGAAATTGAGAGCCAGGATGTTGAATGCTCAACCTCGCATGATAGAAAAATGGTGACAAGGATGGGACTCAAACCCAAGTTTCCTTGGTCTGAGTTCAGTTTCCTTCTCATTGGGCCATAATGCCTGCAAGGATAGGCAAGCAGAAGGTGTTCTGATGACTGAAAAGGAGTTGTCCACACTACAGATGCACCATGGTCTGAATGTTTGTATCCTCCCCAAATCCATATGCTGAAACTAATCCCTAATGTGGTGGTATGCAGCAATGAGGCCTTTGGTAGGTGGTTAGGTCATGAGGGTGGAGCCTTTCCAAATGGGATTAGTGCCCTTATAAAAGAGACCCCAGAAAGACCTCTTGCCCCTTCCACTATGTGAGGACACAGCCAGAAGGTGCCATCTATGAACCAGGAAGCAGGTCCTCACCAGACACCAGATCTGCCAGTGCCTTGATCTTAGACTTCCCAACCTCCAGAACTGTGAGGAATAAATTTATGTTGTTTATAAGCCACTCAGTCTATGGTATTTTGTTACATCAGTCTAAAGACACCCTGGGATGTAGTCAAAGCTTTGGGGATGACATTAAGAGGGTGGTGCCCATGGCCTCCCAAAATCATACCAGGGGATCTTGGGCTTATCAGGCTAGTGACACTCAAAACCAAGCACCCAACAGTTGGATTTTTATGGGGATTCCACCTGCTAAGTGGAATCCCTGGAGGGAGACACCTGGAGGAAACTAACGAGCTGTTTTCAGAGTGCACAGACCAAGGAGACTGGGAGTGAGTCTGGTGAGAACCCATTGAATATGGGCCTGAAGTTTGGCATTTGTAAATTAAACCTAAAAGCTAAAAAAAAAAAAAAAAAAAAGGTCGAGAATACTTTGTGACTACTGGCAGCATCAGCATCCAACCTAGGATATCCTTTCCCCAAGCCACTCACTGACATTTGAAGTTCCAGAAGTTATGGTAATTCCTTCAACTTTACAATTGAGATGCAGCTCCTGTCTCACCCCTCACCACCCCTCGGGAGCAGGGAGCTACTCAACATTGATAGTCACTTATTCTTTATTATTACTGAGTTATTGCTCCTTTCCTAGAAGACAGGGAAGTGAGATTATTGTTGGCAGGGGGGCAGTGGGCAAGACAGGAAGGATCCCCAAAAGAAAGGGTGTTGTCAGCTGGGCACGGTGGCTCACACCTGTAATCCCAGCACTTTGGGAGGCCGAGGCAGGTGGATCACCTGAGTTCGAGACCAGCCTGGCCAACATGGAGAAACCCTGTCTCTACTAAAAATACAAAAATTAGCCGGGCATGGTGGCGGGCGCCTGTAATCTCAGCTACTCAGGAGGCTGAGGCAGGAGGATCGCTTGAACCCAGGAGGCGGAGGTTGCAGTGAGCCGAGATAGCGCCATTGCACTCCAGCCTGGGGAACAAGAGCGAGACTTCATGTCAAAAAAAAATAAAATAAAAACATAAAAATAAAAAAAGAAAGGGCGTTGTCACCATGACTTTGGGAACAGCTGCTCCCTGGATGTCCTTGGGCCCCCTCTTGTCTGACCTGGCACAGGGCAATCACCACTGGACTGAAGAAGTGGCAAAGAAGCCCACTAAACCAGTCTGATGCTAGAAAGAATGAATCCTTCATCTCCCACAATTCCTCCCTAAGGCCTGCCGCCCAGAAAATAAACGCCAAAAGGAAGAAACATTTCCATTTCCGTCTATTGACCTCAGAGCCTCTTCCACCCCAATGTTTTGATGTCACTGCCTGTAGGTGGGCTGAGTCCTGCTATGACAGAGAGGGGCTGACCCTGAGCCAAAAGTGGAGGCCACAGCAGTTGACTTGCCTGCAGCTTTTTTGGGGACACTTAGGTTTCCCAAAGTTTATTAGGCAGAAGGACAGGAGGAACAAAACACAAACTGGCCAGCTTTTTGGGGAGAACAGTATGGTCAACGTAAAGTCAGGTGAACACTCCTAGCCACATCGGATCAATACAAGGGACAATAAAAAACCAAAAAATATCTCCTTACTTTGTGGAGCACAATTCAGTGGAGTCTAACAGACCTGGTTTTGAATCAGGCTCTGGATGTAACCTAACAATGTAACCTCAGACACGCTACTTATGTTCTCTGTATACCAGATTCCTCATCTCTAAAGAGGAGGTGATGATAGCAAATGAGGAGAAACTGAAAGCCTTTCCTCTAAGATCTGGAACAAGACAAGGATGCCCACTTTCACCACTGTTATTCAACATAGTACTGGAAGTCTTAGCTAGAGCAATCAGACAAGAGAAAGAAAAAACAGGCATCCAAATTGGAAAAGAAGAAGTCAAATTATCATTGTTTGCAGATGACATGATCTTATAGTCAGAAAAATCTAAAGACTCCACCAAAATACTATTACAACTGATTAGCAAATTCAGTAAAGTTGCAGGATACAAAATCAACATACAAAAATCAATAGCATTTCTATATGCCAACAGCAAACAATCTGAAAAAGAAGTTAAGAAAATCATCCCATTTACAATAGCGACAAATAATTAACCAAAGAAATAAAAGATCTGTACAGTGAAAACTATAAAACACTGATTAAAGAAATTGAAGAGGACACCAAAAAATGGAAAAATATTCCATGTTCATGGATTGGAGGAGTCAATATTACTAAAATGTTCATACTACCCAAAGCAGTCTACAGACACAACGCAATCCCTATCAAAACACCAATGACATTCTTCACAGAAATAGAAAAACAATCTTAAAACTTACATGGAACCACAAAAGACCCAGAACAATCAAAGCTATCCTAAGCAAAAAGAACAAAACTGGAGGAATCATATTATCTGACTTCAAATTTTACTGCAGAGCTATAGTAACCAAAACGGCATGGTACTGGCATCAAAACAGACACATAAACCAGTGGAACAGAATAGAGAACCCAGAAATAAATTCACATATCTACAGTGAACTCATTTTTGACAAAAGTGCCAAGAATATACATTGGGGAAAGCGCAGTCTCTTCAATAAATAGTGCTGGGAAAGGTGGATATCCATATGCAGAAGAATGAAACTAGACCTCTAAGTCTCATCATATACAAATGCAAATCAAAATGGATTAAAGACTTAAATCTATGACCTCAAACTATGAAACTACTAAAGGAAAACATTGGGGAAACTCTCCTGGACATTGTAATGGACAAAGATTTCTTGAGCAATACCCCACAAGCACAGGCAACCAAAGCAAAAATGGACAAATGGGATCACATCAAGTTAAAAAGATTCTGAGAAGGAAAGGAAACAATAAAGAAAGTGAAGAGACAACCCACAAAATGGGAGAAAATATTTTCAAACTACCCATCTGATAAGAGATTAGTAACCAGAATACATAAGGAGCTCAAACAACTTTATAGGAAAAAATAAAATAAAATAATCCAATTTGAAAATGGGCAAAAGATCTGAATAAACATTTTTCAAAAGAAGACATACAAATGGCAAACAGGCATATGAAAAGGTGCTCAACATCATTGATCATCAGAGAAATGCAAATGAAAACTATAATGAAATATCATCTCACACTAGTTAAAATGGCTTTTATCCAAAAGACAGGCAATAACAAATGCTGGCGAGGATGTGGAGAAAAGAGAACCCTTGTCCACTGTTGGTAGGAATATAAATTAGTACAACCACTACGGAGAACAGTCTGGAGGTTTCTCAAAAAACTAAAAATAGAGCTACCATATGATCCAGCAATCCCACTCCTAGGTATTTACCCAAAAGAAAGGATATCAGTATATCAAAGATCAGTATATCTGCACTCTCATGTTTATTGCAGCACTGTTTACAATAGTGAAAATTTGGAAATAGTCAAAATTCATCTGTTGTTCATCAACAGATGAATGGATAAAGAAAATGTACAGATACACAATGGAGTACCATTCAGCTACAAAAAAAGAATGAGATCCTATTATTTGCAACAACATGGATGGAACTGAAGGTCGTTATGTTAAGTGAAATAAGCCAGGCACAGAAAGACAAACATATGTTCTCACTTATGTGTGGGAGCTAAAAATTAAAACAATGAAACTCATGGACACAGAGAGTGGAAGGATAGTTACCAGAAGCTGGGAAATGTAGTGGGGGAGTGAGGGGAAGTGGGGATGGTTAATAGACTCAAAAATATTATTAGAATGAATAAGACATAGTATTTGCTAGCACAACATGGTGGCTATAGTCAAAAATAATTTAATACATTTAAAAATAACTAAAAGATTATAATTGGATTGTAACACAAAAGATAAATGCTTGAGGTAATAAATACCCCATTCTCCATGCTGTGATTAGTATTCAGTTCATGCCTGTATCAAAATATCTCATGCAGCCCGTAAATATATAGACTTGCTATATACCAACAAAAATCAACAATCAAAAATTCATTAAAAAATAAATAAAAAGGAAGTAATTATAATGATGCTACCTCACAGAAATCTTAAATGAAATAATGCTCATAAAGTACTTAATACAGGGCCTGGCACACAATACATTGTATTAGTCCATTTTCACACTGCTATAAAGAAATACTGGAGACTGAGTAATTTATAAAGGAAAGAGGCTTAACTGACTCACAGTTCCACGTGGCTGGGGAGGCCTCAGGAAACTTACAATCATGGTGCAAGGCAAATGGGAAGCAAGGTCCTTTACATGGCGGCAGGAGAGAGAAGAGTGAGGATTAGGGGGAAGAGTCCCTTATAAAACCATCAGATCTCATGAGAACTCACTCTATCACTACAACAGCATGGGGGAAACCGCCCCCATGATCCAATCAGCTCCCACCAGGTATCCCCCTAGACACACAGGGATTATGGGGATTACAATTCAAGAAGACATTTGGGTAGGGACACAGCCAAACCATATTATACATGTTCATTAAACGGTGGCTCTTATTTTTACTTGTCTTGGGTCAGAGAGAATGGAGGCAGATGGAAAATATTGCAAAGAGAAGGAAAGTATAAATTGTGGGGGCAATGGGGATGGCACTGGCATTTTTTTGAACTTTAATAATAACATTGCAAACCCAGTAAATGGTTACCAGACCTAAGTCTGAACAGGCAAGGTGTTTAATACAGCTTGTTGATTGGATTTACGGGTCCTTCCGGGCCTTTCATGGAGCTTGGGCCTGATTTCTACCTTTATTGCTTCTGATGCCTAAGGCTGACTCCCCAGGGCAGCTTGACTCCCAACAGGGAAGTCTCATTTACCAAAAAGTCTCAGTGATTCTGTTTTCACTGTCTTTTTTGCTTTTATTATTGTTTTTATTTTTTTAGAGACAAGATCTCGTTCTGTTGCCCAAGCCGGAGTACAGTGGTATGATCATAGCTCGCTGCAACCTTAAACTCCTGGGCTCAAAGGATCCTCCTGTCTCAGCCTCCTGAGTAGCTGAGAGTACAGGCACACACCACCACATCTGGCTAATTTTTAAATTTTCTGTAGAAATATGAGTCTCATGATGTTGCCCAGGCTGGTCTCTGACTCCTAGGTTCAAGCGATCCTCCCACCTTGGTCTCCCAAAGTGCTGGGATGACAAAGCCTCCATGCCCCACTGTCATGATGATTCTGAATCACCTCCAGCAAGGGACACCCTCTTCTTAGGGCTGAGAATAACTGCCAATGAGGAACCATGGATTTGGAGGCCCTTCAAGGGTCAGATCTTGGTTCCACCAGGTTCCCATCCTCACCTGTCATCAATAACCAGCACCTTGGTCTCCTTGTCCCCTGCCTTCAGCATCCCTGGCAGATTCCTGATGGTGACACTCCCAAGGCCACTTCACAGGATGGACCCTCATGGGTCATCTGGGCCAAACTCCTCCATGATAAAGCATGAGCACCAGAGAGGAGGTGGACTTGTCTAGGTTGCACAGGAGGCCTGGGGTTGCTATTGGGCTCACCCAGGTCTAGGGAGCCCAGGACAGCAGTCATCACCACCCCACTCTCAGTAACACTGTGCTCTTCGGTATGTAGACAGCTCACATCTATGCCCCATGCATGATTCACAAATGTAAAGACCATGCACAGGAGCTGGCTTAGCAAAAATTGATAAGCAGCAGCCCTGGTTATCATTACTGTCACTGTCCTTGTATCTCATAGCTTCATACTACACCCAAGTCACCATAGGCATGGGCATCTTTGTTTTATAGTAGGAAACCAAGGTTCACACCTTAGCCTGCAGGACTTTGTAAAAACCCTGCTGTGGGTAAAGAGCCCAAAATGGCCAGCCCCTCAGCCTTTTGCTCCCAACCCCCAAGCCCTTTCTTCTCCAGGGCACTGCCTCCCACCCTCCTCTGGTCAGGGGAGGCCACCAGAGGAGGAGTACTGGCCTGGAAGGGAACACTGGCAGTCTCGGCCCTTCACCAAACAGCAGGGGAAAGGCAGCAAGCCCCGCCCCGGTGGCCCCAAGATATGGGTGCCAGGAACCCGTCATTCAGAGACCACAAATGAAGAAAGCAGGGAGGCCAGCCCAGGCAGGCACAGCTCACCCCACCCTGCTGGGAAAACCCATTGTGTTTCAGCGGGCATCCTGGGGTGCTGTTGTGGGCCAAGAATGACACTTGCCTCACGCCACCAAAACCAGAAGGGTATCCTAAGGGGAGTAGGCTCGCCCTGCAGAGCCACACTAGATGGAAGCAAGGCGACAAGCCAGGGCAGAGCCCACCCCCCGCACCTCCCTCCCCACAGCCTGTGTAGACACACAGGCCGGCAGAGTCACCGGGGCAGCAGATGGGAAGGGCGGTTCAGGAAGCCAGGTACTTACCACAGGGGAGCATGGTCTCTTCAGCCTCACCCTCAGGTTCTCACCGTGGGCTCCACTGGGCATCCATAGGACCCTGCAGTTGTGGGCAAAACCGGGGAGACCCATACAGACATCGTTTTCCTGGGGAGAAAGAAAATTCGATTTCATCAGAGTCCTAATCCTGTGCAGAACATGCCTTGCACAGGGACAGATGGAAATAAGCTGCCTCCCTACCCAGGTCATGGGTCTCCGCACTCAGTGACAAAAATGGGAGAGCACAGAGCCAGCTCCCCACACCCCCTGAAAAAACAAGGAGTCTCTGAGGCCTCATGTTCAATCCCACCCCCACCCCCCTTTTTAAGCCCTGTCAACTCTTTCTCGCCTTCAGTCATCAGCTTAGGTGCCTCTTCCTCCAGGAAGCTCGCCTTCATCTTCCCGGGCTGGTTTAAGGGCACTTTCCGTGCCATGTGCTCAATTCCTTGTGTCCCCCACTAAACCTCAGATCCCACAGGAGCAGTGGCGGTGTCTGCCGGGTTCTCGCTCTGTCTTCTGCCCTGCTAAGGTGCCTGGCATACCATGCTCTCGATCCCAGATGAGTGAATGAACTAATGAATGAATGAATAGCAGCACCACATCAGGCTGCTCTCACATAACCCACATGGCTAAGGAGAGGTCTACGTTTTATTTTTTAAGAAGGCAGAGCTCGAGGGGACCTTGAAGTCACATCGCTGACTGCTGAGTCTACGAACAGGGAAGCAGCCGCAGTCCCCGAAAGGACCCGTCCCAGCGAGCCACGGCCTGGTTTTCCTTCCGCAGAAGGCGGAGGGACCGGAGCGGGCGCGGACACCCCTGGGCTCTGAGGGGCGCGCCCTGAAGGGCGGCGGACTTCAGGGCCATGCTGGCTGTCCCCAGAAAGCAGGAGCCCGAACCGCGGGGCCAACGAACGCCCACATTCTCTGCTACAACCTCGCCACTCCCCTGCGCCTCTCCCCTTGCCCCCTGCCCCCACAGGTAACGCCCAGAACGAGTGCTTCTCCAGGTGGGGTCCTGAGGAGCCTGGGCTGCAGCTGCCGAGCCGCCACAGCCACACTGAGCCCAGCCTGGCCTGCACACTGGCGCCACCGCCTGGCGGGGAGCGGGACTGACGCGCTCCTCTCCTCCCTCTCCTCCAGCCCAGATCACGGAGGCGCGCAGCTGCATCTCCTGCCCTGGGCGAGGGGAGCGAGGGAGACAAAGACTTTGGGCACAACACCCACCACATAGAACCTATTCTCTAGTTGGGAAACAAGTCAAGGCAAAGGCGCACAGAGTGAAAGTCAGTGTGTGAGCAAACAAAACACCAGCCAGCAGAGGTTAAGCTTCTATGCAAACAGGCCTGCCTGACTCAGGAAGCAGGGGAGACTGAGGCAGATGAGAAGCTCCCGCCGAGGCCACCAGGATGCCCAGGCCTTGGGGCTCCAGGAAACGTGGTCTCCACGCTCAGTCTCGACTCAGCCTTCCCCAGAAGATGCCTCTAGCCGGACAGAGCTGGGTTTTAATCATGCCGCCTTCATAAGCCAGGTGCATGATCTCTGGCTAGTTAACTACAGGTGCATTTCCTTAACCTATTTAAAAAAGGGGTGGGGGGATGGTTAGGAACTCTTGCCTGGTTGTGGTGTTGTTACAATTAAATCATGAATATGGAGCATTTGATGCAGTGCTCAGAATAGAAGCTATTCTTAAAAGCAATCCACTCATAATAGGGAACGAAGGTTCTAGAATGGCTACTTTTTAAAACTATAAATCAGAACAGATTCAATATAAGAACATCACTCTCAATTCTTACTCACTTCCATTCTGGAGTAGCAGAGAAAGAAGCAGAGGGGCCACTGGCTGCAGAGGGAATGGCCCAGAGCTCACAGCCTGTCCTGGTTAAGTGGCAGCCATGGGGAGGCCCTAGAGAAATGTCACCAAGAACTGTGGAGACAGAAAGGAGTAAATGCTAGCACTGATTGTCTGCCAAATGCCATTCAATGAACTACATTCTTTATAAGCATTGACTCATTTACTTCTCACACCACCCCTACAAATAGGTGTCATTATCATCCCCATTATTTTAGAGATGAGAAAGCTGGGACATTCACAGATTGGGGACCCAGACCAAAGTCACACTGCATCTAAGCAGCAAAACTGAAATTGTAGCCAGGTGTTCTGGCTCCAGAGCCTCTCCTCCCAACCACCAGGCAATACCTGCCTCTCTGATCTGGGAGCTATATTCATTCCCACTTCTCAGGCGAGAAAACTGCTGTTCAGAGCGATGAACTCTTGCAAGGTCACACAGGTAGTCACTGGCAGAGCTGTGATTTTTAGTCTTGAGCTTTCTCCCTAATTCAACTTGGGATAGAGAAAGTAAAAGCTGGCCAGGCGCGGTGGCTCACGCCTGTAGTCCCAGTACTTTGGGAGGCCAAGGCGGGCGGATCACGAGGCCAGGAGATTGAGACCATCCTGGCTAACACGGTGAAACCCCGTCTCTACTAAAAATACAAAAAATTAGCCAGGCGTGGTGGCGGGCGCCTATAGTCCCAGCTACTCGGGAAGCTGAGGCAGGAGAATGGCGGGAACCCGGGAGGCGGAGCTTGCAGTGAGCCGAGATAGCGCCACTGCAGTCTGGCCTGGGCGAAAGAGCAAGATTCCGTCTCAAAAAGAAAAAAAGAAAAGAAAGTAAAAGCCAGCCCCTCTCCAGCCGTCAGAATTACAAAAGGTGAACCAGAGACCTATTGGCAATCACATTTCCGGCCGTGTAGCAGAAGCTGGTCTATGGTAAAAGACGATAAAACCACCACACAGAGAGAAGCAAAGATGAGGCTCCGCCAACAGAGTTCAAGTCCCAGTTCCGGCCATTCCTGAAATCCAGCTGCAACCTTCCCTTTCTAAAACTTGGTTGTTCAAATTCCGGGTTTGACTCCAGGTGTCAATAAAGCCCCACTGTGTCCCCAAGTTGTTACAAGTTGGGGAATAATCAGTTGCAACCAAAATGGGCTCTGCCACAGAAGGTGACATATGGAAACAAGAGGCGGAAACCCAGAAGTCCAGAGGATCTGGAAAAATGAGAGGAAAGAGAAGCCGAGAGCAGCAGAAAGAACAAAGGGTGCAAAGCTATAAAGAGCCTTTTACCCATCTTGCCAAACCATCAGCTCTCTCACTTGTCCCTGAGCTTGCTGCTTCTGCCCACAGACTGCTTCCCAAACAGCTGTGAAAATATGGTGAACTGGTGCTTTTGAACATTTCCTCTTCCAAATGCATGCAAGTTTCACAGCCCCCTGAGTCCCACACGTAGACAATCACTTATACCAATTCCTCCTTCCGATAAATGTTCATGCCAGCTAAAATAACTCCCCATCCTTCAGATCCCCCCACACCAAGTAGTCTCCCTAAGTGCGTGTTCTTCCTGCCCCCCACTCCCCCGCACCCCTCCAGCAGGGTGCTTCTGGAAAGGCAGATGGCATGAGTGGAGAGCTGACCCCCAGCTCAGTCTTCAGGAAGGCAGGGCTGTTGATGAGTCAGCGGGGTCTGCACTGAAGCATCTGGCCCAAATTACCAGGATGAAGACTTTTTTGGCAAATTGCTCACAGCCCAACAGGCAGCACTCCACGCAGACCACCCCAGCGCTGCTGTTAGTCACGCGTGCATTTTAATTTAGCTACAGAAGAGGAAGGAGCAAAGAGCACAGAATAATCTTCTCCTTAGAGAGGAAAATGGGACCTCGGGAACTTGCATGGCTTCCCTCAGGTCACTCAGCCAGTCAGAAAAGAAGCGCTCAGCAGGGGCAGGCTCCCTGAGCGTGTCCTAATCCTGGTCCTCGCAGAACTCTGGTCATTCTGGGATCAGCATCTGCAATGGTCACATTCCTCACCTTCCCCCTGCCTCCCACCACCGTCACTTGACTTTCTCTCAGAGCTCAAACTAGAAGGGATCTGGTTCAGTTCCATCAACCATTCATTCATTCACTCATCCATTCAAAGTGGCGAGGCTGGAAGGGGCCTTAGGGCTCATCTGGCCAAATCCTTCCCATCCGGTGTTCACTGGGCTGTTTGACTCTAAGCCACAGACATTGACTCTAGCTAACTGAAGCAAAAGAAGGCTCGGAGTTTATTTAAAGTAAAAGAAGAAGCTCAAAGAATTGGAAAATTTTTTAAAAAGCTGAAGACTTGTGTCCTAATAGGACAGGCTCCAGGGACCTTAAAAGCATGAATTTAATGATCTATAGAGTGCATCTTCTAGCACTTTTCCACTGGTGTCTTCTGAGTGGGCTCGTTCATGAGCAAAATGTTTTCCCCTTTCTCTCTCTCCCTTGCCTCACCCATGGCTGCTTCTAGGTGGTGTAGCAGGCAGGGAATGGGCAGGGAATGTAAAATAAAATACACGGCCTCTTGAGGGCTCATGCAGACAGATTGCTGGACCCTACAGAGTTCCTGATTCTGGGGTAGAACTCCAGAATTGTGCATTTTTAACAAGTTCCCAGGCGATACCGATGTCGCTGTTCTGGGCACCATACTTTGAGAATCACCACTCTAAGGAAACCTCACTTAAGTTTTGTGTCACACTTAGCTGGGGAGCATGGGGCACGCTGAGAAACAGTCCCCACCACAGCTGTACTCAGTGGGATCACCAAGTCCCACAAGGCTGAAATCAATGGGATTTTCAAATGAAAAACAGGATACTATGACTAAAAGGGAGGATAGATGTTAGGCAGGAAAAAACACAGAGGTACACTGTGCCCCTCCCCAGGTGACATTTGAATGTTCATGACACCTCCACCAGGTGGCCCCCTGGCTTAGTCTTGAGTTCCTCCAGTGACAGAAGGCTCACCATTCCACCATACCCAATCTATTTGTGGATGCTCTGATAATTACTAAGTTCTGAGTCTTGTGATACAAGACTCAGAGTTACAATTCCCCTCTATGTAGCAACTCTTCAAATATTTGGGGGTAACTCTCAGGCTTCCTGGGGTCAGTGGGTTAAATCTCTCCAGCTACTTCTGCAGCTCTTCATGAGACATGTGGAGGAGCCTCCTTGCAATCTTGAAGGAGCCCAAGATCTCTCTTTGTTGGGCAGGTGACACCTTTATTGCAAGCCTGGTATCTGACAGGCCCAGTGCTTCTTCTGGCAACACAGTAGCAAAAAAGGCAAACACTGTGCCTACTCTCATGGAGCATTAGTGAGTAATCAAAATGGAACTGTGTTCTACAGATAAGTTCTCTTCAGCATTTAACAGTGAAGCTATCACCTCCCTCATTCTAATTAACATGCTTCTATTAATGCAACCTGAGATGACATCAGGTTTCTCAGCAGCCACATCCTACCATTGACTTCTTACCATTCTTCAGAAATCTTTAGAAACATTTACAGTGCGCCCAACACTATGCTGGATGTCACAGGAGTGCAACAGAAGCAAGAGGCCTGGTCTCAGCCTCTTTAGAAGCCACTGTTAGTCTCACTGAAATGCTGGTTAACTGGCAACTGGACAAGATCTTCAGGTCCCAAAGGAGATCCTCAAGGAGTCATCGTCACTGATTCCAAATCCAGGGTCTCATTAGGAGCACATGACCCTCTGCATCAGCAGAGCCTCTACTGGGGTCCAGGTCTCCAGGCTGAGAAGTCTGGCCATTATATGTCTTGAACTTCCTCAACTGCAGCAGACGGGGGCTCCCTGTGCCACCCCCTCTAAGGGGTTTCCTGAATGGTCAGCTCTAAGGCAGGAATCAGGAGAGAAGCTGAGAAGCATCAAAGAATAATGAGCTGGAAGGAGCCTTGGCAATCCCAAGTCCAACCTTCTTATTCCACAGAAGACCCTGGGCCCCAAGAAGTGAAGGGGTGGTTCGAGTGCCCACTGTTGACAGATGAATCCTGGGATCCAGCTCCTCTCTTGCCATGAAACCCCATTCCCTGCCCACCACACACCACCCAGAAACAGCCGTGAGTGAGGCAAGGGAGAGAGAAAAAAGCAGACATATTTTGCTCATGAACGAGCCCACTCAGGAGACACCGATGGGAAAGTGCTAGAAAATGCACTCTACAGATCGTGAATCAATTGATGCAACTTAAGCAATATATCAGGGGGAAAAACCTTTGTTGCCAGTAATGGAAGCGCCTAAGACAGAACATTCTTCAGTGCCGGCTGGGCAACAGAAACAGCAGGCGGCCGTAACTCAAAGCCCAGAAAGCTTTTGTTTTTAAACTTGCAATGCCAAGGAGGTGAGACAAGGGAGCCAATTCTCAGGGAGACAGGCCATGGGGAGCCAAATGCGTTCAGGTGATATACTGATCAGATGGTCCAGATTCAGTTATTCTCAGAGGAACGATGGCTCGTTAGCGAGCCAAGCTGTTGACCACAGCTCTCCAGGAGAAGGGAAATGAGGGCTACGTGTTTTCAAAACCAGAGCTACACTCGATGTGACACAAGAACTAGACATGCATGAGTGTGGAGCATCACAGTGAGTGGAAGGAAGCAAGACCCTTCTCTCCCAGACACCTTGATGTTGTGGGTTAGCCTTCATTAGAATAGGACTGATTCCTGGATGGGTGACATCATGAGCTAACACGTGTGTGCTGCTTACTACTTGCCAGACACAGTTTGCTATAGTTGGGATGTTTTTGCTCCAAATCACATGTTGAAATTCGATCCCCAGGGCTGGTGGTGGAGCCTGATGGGAGGTGTTTGGATCTTGGGAGTGGATCCCTCATGAATAGATTAATGCCCTCCCTGGGGGATGGTGGAGGGATAAGTGAGTTCTCACTCTGTTCTCGCAAGAGCTTTTTTTTTTACAGGAGTGTGGCACCTCCTCCCTCCTCTCTGTCTTCCTCTCACCAGCGATCTCTGCACCCATAGGCTCCCTTTCACCTTCCACCATGGGTAGAAGCAGCCTGAGCTCTCACCAGGAGCAGATGCTGGTGCCATGCTTCCTGCACAGCCTGCCAAACTGTGAGCCCAATAAACCTCTTTTCTTTATAAGTTATCCGGCCTTGGGCTTTCCTTTATAGCAACAGAAAATGGACTAAGACACTGTGCCAAGCACTTTGTAAATATTAACTCCTCACAATAACACTGGGTGTGCTATGACTACCCCATTTTACATATGAGTCAACCTTGTCACAGAGAGGCTGAGGAACTTATCCAAGGTCACACAGCTAGTAGCACAGCCAGGTTAGGATTGAATCCAAGTAGCTCAGTTAGGAATGCCTGACTTCGCTGCTGTACCACCAACAGCCAGAAGAATAAGGAGTTGCTGCTGATGCTCCCAGCGTGCCCCCATAAATATACAGACTACTCTAGTACTCTGGTCTTCTAACCTGCCATTTGGGACCTGCCTAAGCTTTCCAGTTTGAGGTGCTGTTCTCTGATATCACAAGAAAGTACCTCTATAAATTCTGGCCATGATAATATCTTTTCTTCCACTTGTTGATTACAGATCTCTGATGTACAGCCAAACTGCATTATTTGAGGTTTCTTAGCATATATAGAATTGACACATTGATATAATGTGTAATGGCCATTTACTTTTTTCCCCTTTTTTTTTACTTCCCCGTAATATAAAGAAGAGCTGCATTTGATCCTAAGCTCGAGTGGCCACCTCTGTATACTAAATGAGCCCCAAGGATAATCTGCCCCATTCATCAACACTTTCTAGTTTGCACCATGTTGGTGACTAAGGGGACACCAGGGGAGCAGATATGATCTCTACTGGCAATGAATTCAGTCTCCTGGGAATATTCGGTGCAAACGATAGTTGCAATAAAACATGGTGAGTGCTATTGTAGGGCTGTGCCTAAATGCTTCAGGAACAAAAAGAAAGAGAACCCGGCTCTTGAGATAGCAGCAGAAAAAGAGGTTCAGCAGGGAGACAGGGTCAGATTGAACACAGCTAAGGAGGCTGTGCAGTGTTACAGGAGTTGGTGGGGCGGGGGGCGGTCTCTGGAAGGATCTAGGTAGGGGGATATTTTAGTTAGGAAAACCACCCCACCCTTCTACATGCATGGAGGGCAGGCTAGAGGGCAGCAGTGCTGGGAGAAAGACAACTAAGTAGGAGATGACGGGGCCAGGCATGGTGACTCACGCCTGTAATCCTAGCACTGTGGGAGGCCGAGGCAGGTGGATCACCTGAGGTCAGGAGTTTGAGACCAGCCTGGCCAACATGGTGAAACCCGTCTCTACTAAAAATGCAAAAAACTAGCCGGGCATGGTAGCAGGTGCCTGTAATCTCAGCTGCTCCGGAGTCTGAGGGGGGACAATCAGTTGAACCTGGGAGGCGGAGGTTGCAGTGAGCCAAGATCCCGCCACTGCACTCCAGCCTAGGCAACAAGAGTGAAACTCCGTCTCAAAATAAGAAGAAGAAGAAGAAGAAGATGATGATGATGATGATGATGATGACGCATAGTCCAGGCAGGAGATGAGGGTTAAACTCAGGCAGAAGCACTGAGGATGGAAAAAGAGAATGGATTAAATAAAAAGAAATCAGAGGTAATAAAAATGAAGGTTTTTTCCCCTGTGTGGTTCACTTGGACTTCACATTCATTTGCCATAAAATTTTGCATCTGACTTGATCCTGACTGAAGCATCGTGGAGATCTGGTTTTTAGATTAAGTTCAAACTTCTGGGAAACACAAGTCAGACCGGAAGATCAGAGTTTCCATGCAGATATGATCTCTACTGGCAATAAATTCAGTTTCTGGAAAACATTTGGTGCGATCAGTCCTGTTTGCTTTTGAGCAAATTATTTGCATTTTCTGAAACTCAGTCTCATCATTTGTAAAGTGAGAATTATGATATCTACCTCTGCATCTTATGGCATAAGCTAACTTGGGTGCCAATATTGTCTCATCCCTTTTCATCTTTTCTAATAATAATGATAACAACAGCAACCTCCAACATTTACTGGGCACCTAATATGTGCCAGGCACTATTCAACATGCACTAATTCATTTGATCCTCACAACCACCTTAGGAGATAGGTTCTATTATTGTCACCATTCTGCAAATAAAGAAACGGAGGCAGAAAGATGCAGTAACTTGCCAACTCCCCAGGCTGTGGCAGAGCAAAGATGTGAGCTCGCCTTCTCTCATAATTGCCTCAGCACTCGCCTACCCTGATGCACAGGAAGTCCAACGCCTCCTTTCTGGGCCCTCCCTCCTCCCCTGTATTGTCCAAGAATCCTGCTTCTTCAGTCCTGCTCCCTGGCACCAGATGGACAAAGAACAACTCCAGCCCTATGCTGCCATTGCTGGATGCTGCCACACGGTGTCGCAATGGAAGGTGTAGCCTGCAATTGGCGCTGGTGGTCTGTTGATGGGATGTTCTTGCTGGTTCTGGTCCCTGTCCAAGCTACAATGGGGTCCCAAGCGGAGGCCCTGAGACTTCACTTCCCTTTTTTTTTTTTTTTTTTTTTTTTTGAGACGGAGTCTCGCTCTGTTGCCCAGGGTTGCTCTGTTGCCCAGGATTGTGCAGCGGTGCAATCTCTGCTTACTGCAACCTCCACCTCCCAGGTTCAAGCGATTCTCCTGCCTCAGTCTCCCGAGTAGCTGGGATTACAGGCACGCCCGGCTAATTTTTTTGTATTTTTAGTGGAGACAGGGTTTCCCCATGTTGCCAAGGCTGGTCTTGAACTCCTAGGCTCAAGTGATCCTCCCTCCTTGGCCTTACAAGCATCACAGAGCTTGCAAGATAGTTAAAAATTATCTGGCCAAGTTCCAAAAGAGGCCCAGAATCTAGAGAAGTTAGTAAAACAATTGGGCTTCTGTTGTTCCAAGTTTAGCTGCGCTTCTGGGCTTTGGTGGCCTCAAGATACTATGGGAAAAAGTTGGCATCCAGGGCCCACGACGTGTCAGACCCAATATATGATCTGGCTTTGGGATGTGACCCCAGAATGCTGCACACTTGAAGTAAGAATAACAAGAAACAAACCAGTCCTTGCATAGATGAAAATGTGCTTCAAAAATCTGAGTGCTGGAGAAAACAACAAGGCCTGAACTTGAATTAAGGTAATCCTGTGTTGGTAGTGCTCCCAGTCTCCTGGCAAAACGAATAAAGAACCTACTTTTAGAAGACAAGGGCACAGTATAGGCCTTAAATTATGTTTTCCAAGCACAATGTCTAACACAGAGTCAAGGATAACCAAGTACATGTGAAGATAAAATGCTATGGATGAGGCCAGGTGCCGTGGCTCACGCCTGTAATCCCAGCACTTTGGGAGGCTGAGGCGGGCGGATCATGAGGTCAGGAGTTTGAGACCAGCCTGACCAACATGGCGAAACCCCATCTTTACTAAAAATACAAAAATTAGCCGGGCGTGGTGGGGGGCCCTCAGAAAGCTGAGGCAGGAGAATCACTTGAGATCGTGCCACTGCACTCCAGCCTGGGTGACAGAGCGAAACTCCGTCTCAAAAAAAAAAAAAAAAAAAAAAAGATTAAAAAATGCTATGGATGAGAATAAACAGAAACAGCAAACAGACACGCCCACAGGAACTGCAAATAATGGAATCATCAGCAGATACCATAAAATAAATAGGTCTGCTATGTTCAAGGAGATAAAAGTTTATTTAAACCATTTTGGCAGAAAACTAGAAATCATAAAAAGTGACATAACAGATATGTAAGGAAACTGTGAACCCTGAACATCTGAGACAGTCTCAATTAATGTAGAAAGTTTATTTTGCCAAGATTGAGGACATGTGCCTGTGATACACCCTCAGGAGGTCCTGACAACATGTGCCCAAGGTGGTCAGAGCCCAGTTTGGTTTTATACATTCTAGGGAGACATGAGACATCAATCAACATAATGCAAGATGAACACAGGTTTGCTCTGGAAAGGTGGGACAACTCGAAGCAAAGATGGGAAGACTCGAAGCAGGGCAAGGTTTCCAGGTCATAGGTAAATAAGAGACAAATGGTTGCACTCTTCTGAGTTTCAGATTAGTCTCTCCAAAGGAGGCAATCAGATATACATTTATCTCAGTGAGCAGAGGGGTGACTTTGGGTAGAATGGGAGGCAGGTTGACTCTAAGCAGTTCTCAGCTTCACTTTTGCCTTTAACTTAGCAATTTGGGGGCCCCAAGATTTATTTTCCTTTCACAAAACCAAATAGATTTTTTAGAATTGAAAAATACAATACTATTAAAATTAAAAATTCAATAACTTTTTTTTCTGCCTGATTTTATCTTTTAACAGCTTTATTGAGGTATGGTTTACATACAGTAAAATCCACCTATTTAAAGTGCTTAGTTCGATGAGCCTGCCTATGCAGAGGACTTTTAGAAGGAGAGAAATTCTGAAATTATGAATCTAACAGTTTAAATTACGAACGTAATTCATATAGACTACACCATTCCCAGCTACAATCCTCTTTCAGAGAGAGAAGCACCTTTGCTCTCCAGTCATTTACAATTCTTCAGAATGGAAGCAACTGGCTCCATGGTTCCAGGTTTTATTCCCCTTTGAAGTGTAAATTAATAGTCTCAAAAAGAAAAATGGGAACGTCTCTACTACAGAATGCAAGCATTTGGCCTGAGGTGGGGTGGGTGGGAGTTAGAAGATGATAAATCTTATTGCCCTTTGAATGGGAGCAGATGGCTTTAGTCCTAACACCCTCTAACCTTAACTCAGATATCAATAACATTTGCTCAGAAAGCCCTAATTGTGAAGAGACATGAAAATAATTGCTTCTTGACAGATCGAGATGCAGAGGATATGGTGAGACAGTCTTAATGCATATGTTTTATTGGTGTCCCTAAAGAAAAAAATAATGGGAACAGAGGCAAATGTGAATAAATCATTACTAAAGAGTGTCCAAAACTAACAAAAGGCCAAGCACAGTGGCTCAGGCCTGTAATTCCAGCACTTTGGGAGGTTGAGGCAGGTGGATCATGAGGTCAGGAATCGAGACCAGCCTAGCCAATATGGTGAAACCCCGTCTCTACTAAAAATACAAAAATGAGCTGGGCATGGTGGTGCATGCCTGTAACCCCAGCTACTTGGGAGGCTGAGGCAGGAGAATTGCTAGAACCTGGGAGGTGGAGGTCGCAGTGGGTCGAGATCATACCACTGCACTCCAGCCTGGGCAATAGTGCAAGACTCTGTCTCAGAAAAAAAAAAAAAAAACCCCCATTAATTAAAGACACATAACCACGTGTTTAAGAAGCCAAATAAATCTCAAGGCAGAAAATTTTAAAAATAAATCAACATGTAGATACGTTATAGTGAAACTGCAAAAAACCAAAGACAAAGAGAAACCTTAAAAGATGTCTTTACAGAGGCAGCAGTTAGAGTAACAGCTAAATTCTCAAAAGAAACAATGGAAGCTAGAAGACAGTAGAATGACCATCTCAATGCACTGAAAGAAAATTGTTGGGGTGATCAGACCCAACACCAAGTTGTGGGGGTACAAAGTCTGGCAGAGTCAAAGGATTGAGAAAAAGACAGTTTGAGAGAGAAAAACCTGGGACCAGGGGGACATCACTAGTGTATGGAGGCTGCGAAGGCCCTGAGCTCTAGGAGCCCATGCTATTTATTGGTAATCCAACAAAGAAACAGGTGATGAGAATGTGGAGGTCAAAAGGGCATGTTGCATTAAGCACATGATTTACAGCTGTGATGGTTTAGCATTTGCTCTGCTACTTGAGATAATGGAGAGCAGATTCTTTTAATTCAAGATACAATCGATCCTGGGAGAGCAAGGAGCAAGAAGCCAGCAAGTCTAGACACATTCCAGAGCCTCGAGCCCTGGACTCTATCCAAGCCATGAGGGATTTTATGCCCTGGGTTTAAGTTATGGTGCATCAGGGTAACCTTCTACCCTTTAGCACAGAGCTTGGTGTTCCAAAGGCCACAAGGGGCTTTAGACCCTGGACCCTGGACATATTCCAAAACTTTTTTATATTATGTCAGACATGCAAACCCTGCCTCAGCTTCTGTCAACACTCAGCTTTTCCCAACAGAAAATAACTGCTTATATTGTTTGGATATTTGTCCCACCCAGATCTCATATTGAATTGTGATGTCCAATGATGGAGGTGGGGCCTGGTGGGACGTGTTTGGGTCATGGAGGCAGCTCCCTCGTGGCCTGGTGTTGTCTTCATGATAGTGAGTTCTCACAAGATCTGGTCATTTAAAACTGTGTGTCACTTCCCCCCAACTGTCTCTCTCTTGCTCCTGCTTTTACTACGTGAAGTGCCTGCTCCTGCTTCACCTTCCACCATCAGTAAAAGCTCCCTGAGGCCTCCCGAGAAGCAGATGCCAGTACTATGCTTCCTGTACAGCCTGAAGAATTGTGAGCCAATTAAACCTCTTTTCATATAAATACCTAGTCTCAAGTATTTCTTTATAAATGCAAAAACAGCCTAATATAGAAAATTGGTACCTAGCATGGGGCATTGCTATAAAGATACCTGGAAATGTGAAAGCAGCTTTGCAATTGGGTAATGAGCAGAGGTTTGAAGAGTTTGGAGAGCTCAAAAGAAGACAGGAAGATGAGGGGAAATTTGGAACTTCTTAGAGACTGGTTAAATAGTTGTGACCAAAATGCTGATAGTGATATGGACAGTGAAGTCCAGGCTGATGAGGTCTCAGATGGAAATCAGAAACTTATTAGGAACTGGAGCAAAGGTCACCCTTGTTATACTTTAGCAAAGATCTTGACTGCATTCTGCTCTTGCCCTAGAGGTCTGTGGAAATTTGAAGTGATTATTGACAGTGTCTGGCAGAAGAAATTTCTAAGCAGCAAAGTGTTCAAGATGTACCTGACTGCTTCTAACAGTCCACATTCAGATGCAGGAGCAAAGAAATAAAGTTGAAATTTACATATTAACAGGAAGCAGAACTTAAATGTTTGGAAAATTTGCAGCTGGACCATGTGACAGAGAAAGAAAAAGCTTTTTTGGGAGAGGAATTCAAGCAGGCTGTGGAATAACCACTTGTACAAGATATTTGTGTAACTAAATGGAGCCAAGTACCTTTATCTAAGACATGAGGAAAAGGCCATGACATTTTGAAGACAACCTTCGTGCCTGTCCCTCCCCTCCCAGGTCCAGAGGCTTAGAAGGAAAGAATGGTTTCATGGGCCAGGCCCAGGGCCCAGTGGCCCTGCACAGCTTCAGGACACTGCTCCCCACATCCCAGCTGCTCCAGCTCCAACTGTGGCTCAAAAGGGCCCAGGTACAGCTCAGGCTGCCACTTTGGGGAATGCAAGCCATAAGCCTTGGTGGCTTTCATGTGATGTTAAACCTGTAGATGTGCAGAATGCAAGAGTGAAGAATGCTAGGCAGCCTCTGCCTAGATTTTAGAGGCTGTATGAGAATGCCCAGGTGCCCATGCAAAAACCTGATTCAGGGACAGAGTCCTTATAGAAAACCTCTACTAGGAAAGTACCAAGGGGAAATGTGAGGTTGGAGCCCCCACACGGAGTCCCCCCCAACTGGGCCACTGCCTAGTGGAGCTGTGAAAAGGAGGCCAGCTTTCTCCAGACCCCAGAATGGCAGATCCACTGGCAGCTTGTACCCTGCACCTGGAAAAGCCACAAGCACTAAACTGAGAGCAGCCACAGGGGATGTACCCTGCAAAGCCACAGAGGTGGAGCTGCCCGAGGCCTAGGGAGCCCACCCCTTGCACCAGTGTCCCCTTGTTACAGGACATAGAGTCAAAAAAGTTTATTTTTGGAGCTTTAAGATTGAATGACCGCCCTGCTGGGTTTCAAACATGCATGGAGCCTGTAGCCCTTTTCTTTTGGCCAGTTTCTCCCTTTGGAATGGGAATGTTTATCCAATGCTTATACTCCCATTGTACCTTGGAGGTAACTTGTTTTTTATTTTAGAGGATCATAGGTGGAAGGGATTTGCTTTGTTTCAAATGAGACTTTGGACTTTCGAGTTAATGCTGGAATGAGTTAAGACTTTGGGGACTGTTGGGAAGTCATGACTATATTTTGCAGTGTGAAAAGGACATGAGTTTAGGAGGGGCCAGGGGTAGAATGATATAGTTTGGATATTTGTCCTTTCCCAAATCATGTTGGATTATGATCCCCAGTGCTGGAGGTGGGGCCTGGTGGAAGATGCTTGGATCATGGGGGTGTTTCCCTCATGGCTTGGTGCTGTCTTTGTGATAGTGAGTTCTCACGAAATCTGGTCATTTAAAAGTGTGTGGCACCTGGCCGGGCGCAGTGGCTCATGCCTGTAATCCCAACATTTTGGGAGACCAAGGTGGGCGGATCACCTGAGGTCAGGAGTTTGAGACCAGCCTGGCCAACATGGTGAAACCCTATCTCTACTAAAAATACAAAATTAGCCAGGCATGATGGTGCACACCTCTGATCCCAGCTACTCAGGAGGCTGAGGCAGGAGAATCGCTTGAACCCAGGAGGCAGAGGTTGCAGTGAGCCGAGATCGCGCCATTGCACTCCAGACTGGGCAAAAAGAGTGAAACTCTGTCTAAAAAAAAAAAAAAATGTGTGGCACCCCTGCTCACTCCCCATCACTTGCTCCTGCTTCCTGCTTTCACCATATGAAGTGCCTGCTGCTGCTTCGCCTTCTACCATGAGTAAAAGCTTCCTGAGGCCTCCCCAGAAGCATATGCCTCTATGCTTCCTATACAGACTGCAGAACAGTGAGCCAACTGCACTTCTTTCCTTATAAATTACTCAGTCTCAGGTATTTCTTCATAGCAGTGCCAGAATGGCCTAATACACCTGTTAACATACAAATTTACAATTTCCTTTACCCAGGAAAAAAACTCACCAACAATAAATACAAACTAAAGATATATGCAACAGATAAAATCTGAGGGAGTTCACCACCAGTATACCAGTATTCATTCTTCAATATGGAGCCAAGAAAGTGATATGTGTGTGTGTGTGTATACATATATATTACTTACATATGAGTATATATGTATGTATATGTGTATATATATGTATGTATGTGCCTGCATGTACATACTCACATCCATCAAGACATTATTATTTGCTTAATAAATACATACATGTTAATATATTAATTACATATTAATATGTATTAAACACATGCATAATATATACATATTTATATAATATATAAAGACATAAATATTAAGCAAATAATAATAGTGTCTTGATGTATGTGAGCATCCACATGCATCTACACAAATACACACACACACACTTCTACATATTTACCCTTTCCAACGCTCTTCTTTCCTACACATCCAGGATTTATCTGGTGTATCAGGCCATTCTTCCATTGCTATAAAGACATACCTGAGACTGAGTAATTTGTAAGAAAAGAGGTTTAATTGGCTCATGGTTCTGCAGGCTGTACAGGAAGCATGACAGCTTCTGTTTCTGGGGAGGCCTAGGGAGCTTATACTTGTGGTGGAAGGCAAAGTGGGAGCAGGCTATCTTATAAGAAGGGAGCAGGAGCAAGAGAGAGAAAAAAAGGAGGAAGTGCTACACACTTCCAAACAACCAGATCACACGAGAACTCACTCATAATCACAAGAACAGCACCAAGGAAATGGTGCTAAACTATTTATGATGAATCAGCCCCCAGTCGCCTCCCACCGGGTGGCCCCACCTCCAAGAATAGGGATTACAATATAACATGAGATTTGGGTGGGGACATAGATGCAAACCATATCATCAGGTGTCATTTCCTTTTAACCTAAAATGTTTGTAGTTTGCAGACTTATGTAGTGCAAGTCTACTTACTGGACTAATTTCCTCAGCTTTTCCCTGTCTACAAATGTCTTTATTTTGCCTTTATTTTTGAAGTATGTATTTTGAATGCTTTGTTAAATTCTTTCAGCATTTTAAAGAAGCCATTACATTGTCTTCTGCATTTTCAATAAGAATTCAGCCATCATTCTTTCTTCTTGTTACCTTCTTAAATGTATTTGCCCCTTTTCTCTGATAGCACTTAAGATATTCTCTTTAGTATTGGTTTTCAGCAATTTGACCATGATGTGCTTTGGTATGGTCTTCTTTGTATTTATTCTGCTTGAGTTTTAATTTTTCTCTTTATGCATCGGTTTGGATTAATTTAATTAACCTATCTTCAAGTTCATGGATCTTCCCTTGTGCTCTATTCAGTCTGCTGATAAGTCCTTCAAATGAATTTTTCATTTCAGTACTGGAATTCCCATTTTATTCTTTTGTAGAGTTTCAGATTTCCTGCCAAAATTTACAATCCGTTCACACATTTTGCTTGGCTTTTCCAGTGAATATTTTAACAGAGTTGTAATACTTATTTTAAAGTTTTTGTCCGCTGATTTCAACATCTGGGTTATTCCTCATTCTGTTTTTTTTTTGTTGTTGTTGTTTTTCTTTCTCTTGATTATTCATTACATCTTCCTGCTTTTTTTTTTTTTTTAGACAGAGTCTCACTCTGCTGCCCAGGCTGGAGTGCAGTGGCACAATCTCGGCTCACTGCAACCTCCACCTCCCAGGTTCAAGCAATTCTCGTGCCTCAGCCTCCCAAATAGCTGGGATTACAGGTGTGCACCACCACGGCTGGCTAATTTTTGTATTTTTAGTAGAGATGGGCTTTCACCATATTGGCCAGGCTGGTCTCGAACTCCTGACCTCAGGTGACCCACCCACCTCAGCCTCCCAAAGTGCTGGGATTACAGGCATGAACCACCGCACCCAGCCCTTCCTGCTTTTTATAAACATGTCTTCTCTATTTAGTTATGCGCACATTCAGAAAGAATTAGTGGGAAGGTGTGCCCTGAGCAAGTCTCTCTTAATTCTCCTTTCCCTGTACCTCCTGCTGCCAGGTTCTCAGTGAAGACTTAGGAAGAGTTGATTGGTGAATGGTCCTAGAGAAATCTCTTTACCCTCATTTCCTGTCGTTAGCCTTTACCAGGACAGGGCTATGAAGTTGGTGAAGACCCTGTAGATGAGAACTGGCATATAGATGTCATTTTGTATTTGGGACTTTGGGGGATTTTAATACATTTTGCCAGCTCATGCAAATTTGTTAAAAGTTCAGCTAGTTTCTCCTTGCATCTGCAAAAATTCCCATCTATAGTGGGTTCAATCTTCCATCCACCATACCCCTATGAGGAAAGCAGCCTTGGGTCTCACTTTCCTAGCAAGGGCTCTTTGCACTCTGGAATTTAGTTTATTTCCACTTCTTTATCCTCAGCTTGGGTTTTTAACAGCTATGCTTCTGTAGCTTATCCAGCTTACTCACATTATTTCAGTGAGATCAATGATCTCTTGAAACTTTCTATATCCTAATTGGAGGTGGCAGTCTAAATGTTTTTCAAAAAGACTTATACATTTAAAATATGAAGAGAAAAGGTGAGAATAAAGTTTCTGACATCTGTAGACTATTAGATGATCCATCCCTTTCCATATCCAGGGACCACATTTAATGCTAACTTGACTCAGAGAAAATACCACCAGGTCATTTAGCTAGGTCTATATCCCTGCTGGGAAGGCCCAGGAAGGCTAATGCATCAAATGCCCACTGGAACAAAAACATCTTCTTTTAAAAAAATCGCCTGTTTTAAAATGAAATTGGAGGAAAATGAAGCAAAAAAAAATTTACCCCTATTTCATCATACTGGATCTCTGTTTTCATTTAAAATGCTCTTTATCCTCATTTCAACATATTTCTACTTCTTAATCTGTGCTAGACTAGAACCAAATCCAGAAATCAGTTTTTCTAACAAACTTACTGAGTCTGAAGGGAGAGTTTGACTTTCTGCTCACCAACGAACTTGGGCATAGCCAGAATTTATGCTATTTCACAGAAAGAAAAATAGGAGGGAAACGGCACTGACCTGAGAGGCCTTATGCAGCAACAATTCTCCTGAAGTGGGAGAGAAAGAGAATTAAAAAGATGAAACACACATCTTCTTTCCCCAAAATGTTCAGTCAACTGCTCTAGGCCTTATTATGTAGAAGTGTACAATTGATAGATTCTGTAAGAAATTACCTAAAAATCTATACTTAATTGGTATCAAATAGTCTGAAATTTTCTGGTCACAAACCCTTTTTAAAATCTGATGAAGAGTCTAATGCAGGTAGCTTCAGTTGCAGGACACTTGAAACGCCCAGTGCCCTCCAGGGACAAATAGAACAATTAGGACTGCAAAAGGAGAACAAAAAGACATTTGTAGAACAGGTAAGTGGTACTTAGAAGGAAGGTGTAAAAGCAATCATCTAAGCTTCCACATTAAAGACTAGAAAGATAGATTAAACTGAAAATAAATAGAAGAAAAGAATAAAATCAAGGTGAGAATAAGAATAATGAAATAGAAAATGGATAACAGCAGAGATAACCCAATTAAAGCAAAAGCTGTATCTTTTAAAAGTATAATAAAATTGATAAACCTTTAGACTGCTCAAGAAAAAACAAAAATTACCAATATCAGAAGTTTAAAAGGAGACATAACTACAAGTCCTATGAACATTAAAATGATAGAAAGGAATAATATAAACAAACATATGCAAATACATTTATGGATATAATGAAATTATCCATTTTTTCAAAGAAGCAAATTACAAAAATGACAGAAGAGATAATCTAAGTTACACTATATCTATCAAAGAAATAGAAATTATAGTTTTAAATTTTTTTTTCACAAACAAAATACCAACACAGATCACTTCACTGGTGAAGTTTATAAAATATTTAAGGAGAAAATAACACCAATATCACACTAACACTTTCAAAAAACAGATGGAGAGAATATTTCCTGTATCATTTTATGATGCCAGTATTATCCTGATAAGAAAAACAAAGTCATTACAAGAAAACTACAGGCTAATAGTATTTCTTATTAATATAAATCCTTAACAAAATATTAGCAAATCAAACATAGTAATACAGAAAAAGGATAATACATGTGACTTGGCGGCGGGGGTGGGGCGGCGCTTATCCCAGAATGCAGAGTTGGTCTAATATTTGAAAAATTAGTGTAATTCGTGACATTAATAGGATAAAAGAGAAAAATCATAATCTTGAGAGATGTGAAAAAACTTAACAGAAATAGGTGTTTATAACATTAAAAAAAAAAAAACAAAAAACAAACCAAAAAAAACTCTTATCAGGCGCGGTGGCTCACCTGTAATCCCAGCACTTTGGGAGGCCAAGGTGGGAGGATCACTTGAGCCCAGGAGTTCAAGACCAGCCTGGGTAACATAGTGAAACCCCATCTCTATAAAAAATACAAAAATTAGCTGGATGTGGTGGCACATGCCTATAGTCCCGGCTACTTGGAAGGCTGAGGTAGGAGGATCACTTGAAACCAGGAGGTGGAGGTTGCAGTGAACCAAGATTGCACCACTGCACTCCAGCCTGGGCGACAGAGGGCGGGGAGAAAGATGGCTACAACCCCACTGGCAATGGCCTACATAATGGGTTTCTCACAGCGTCCTCCCTTGACAGTTACAGTAAAGATGGAGCGAAGTCCTTGAAAGGAGATATGCCTGCCTCTGAGGTGACTTCGAAAGACTCGACGTTCAGCCAGTTTAGTCCGATCTCTAGTGCTGAAGAGTGTGGTGATGACGAGAAGATCAAGGTGGATGACCCCCTGACAAGGAGGACGTGCAATCAAGCTTCAGGTCGAACGTGTTGACAGGGTCGGCTCCCCAGCAGGACTATGATAAGCTGAAGGCATTTGGAGGGGAAAACTCCAGTAAAACTGGACTCTCTACATCAGGCAATATGGAGAAAAACAAAGTTGTTAAGAGAGAAGCAGAAGCCAATTCTATAAACCTGAGTGTTTATGAACCTTTTAAAGTCAGAAAAGCAGAGGATAAATTGAAAGAAAACTCTGACAAGGTGCTGGAAAACAGAGTCCTGGATGGGAAGCTGAGCTCCGAGAAGAATGACACCTGCCTCCCCGGCACTGCGCCTCAAAGACAAAGTCATCCTCCAAGCTCTCATCCTGCAGCTCTGCCATCATGGCTCTCAGTGCTAAAAAGGCGGCTTCAGACTCCTGCAAAGAACCAGTGGCCAATTCGAGGGAATCCTCCCCATTACCAAAAGAAGTAAATGACAGCCAAGCACGGTGGCTCAGCCTGTAATCCCAGCACTTTGGGAGGCCAAGGCGGGCGGATCATGAGGTCAGAAGTTCAAGACCAGCCTGACCAACATGGTGAAACCCTGTCTCTACTAAAAATGCAAAAGTTAGTTGGGCATGGAGGTGCGCGCCTGTAATCCCAGCTATTTGGGAGGCTGGGGCAGGAGAATCGCTTGAACCTGGGAGGCGGAGGTTGCAGTGAGCCGAGATCACGCTACTGCATTCCAGCCTGGGTGACAGAGCAAGACTCTGTCTCAAAAAAAAAAAAAAGAAGAAGAAGAAGAAGTAAACGACAGTCCGAGAGCCACCGACAAGTCTCCTGAATCCCAGAATCTCATAAACAGGACCCAAAAAACCATCCCTAAAGCAACCGGATAATCCCAGAAGCATCTCAAGTGAGAACAGCGCAAGGGTTCCCCGTCCTCTCCTGCAGGGTCCACACCAGCAATCCTCAAAGTCCGCATAAAAACCATTAAGACGTCTTCTGGGGAAATCAAGAGAACAGTGACCAGGGTATTGCCAGAAGTGGATCTTGACTCTGGGAAGAAATCTTCTGAGCAGACGGCGTCTGTGATGGCCTCTGTGACATTCCTTCTGTTATCTCCAGCATCAGCTGCCATCCTTTCCTCTCTCCTCAGGGCGCCTCTCCAGTCCACGGTCATGACCAATGCAGTTTCACCTGCAGAGCTCACCCCTAAACAGGTCACAATCAAGCCTGTGGCTACTGCTTTCCTCCCAGTGTCTGCTGTGAAGGAAAGTGAAGACGGCAGGATCCCGAGTCATTAATTTGAAGCTCGCTAACAACACCACAGTGAAAGCCACAGTCATATCTGCTGCCTCTGTCCAGAGCGCCAGCAGCGCCATCATTAAAGCCACCAACGCCATCCAGCAGCAAACTGTCGTGGTGCCGGCACCCAGCCGGGCCAATGCCAAACTTGTGCCAAAGACTGTGCACCTTGCCAACATTAACCTTTTGCCTCAGGGTGCCCAGGCCACCTCTGAACTCCGCCAAGTGCTAACCAAAGCTCAGCAACAAATAAAGCAGGCAATAATCAATGCAGCAGCCTCGCAACCCCCCAAAAAGGTGTCTCGAGTCCAGGTGGTGTCGTCCTTGCAGAGTTCTGTGGTGGAAGCTTTCAACAAGGTGCTGAGCAGTGTCAATCCAGTCGCTGTTTACATTCCAAACCTGAGTCCTCCCACCAATGCAGGGATCACGTTACCAACGCGTGGGTACAAGTGCTTGGAGTGTGGGGACTCCTTTGCAGTTGAAAAGAGTCTGACCCAGCACTATGACAGACAGAGCATGCGCATCGAAGTAACATGCAACCATGGTACAAAGAACCTCATTTTTTACAACAAATGCAGCCTCCTGTCCCATGCCCGTGGGCATAAGGAGAAAGGGGTGGTAATACAATGCTCCCACTTAATTTTAAAGCCAGTCCCAGCAGGTCAAATGATAGTTTCTCCATCAAGCAATACTTCCACTTCAACTTCCACTCTTCAGAGCCCTGTGGGAGCCGGCACACACACTGTCACAAAAATTCAGTCTGGCATAACTGGGACAGTCATATCGGCTCCTTTAAGCATTCCCATCACCCCAGCCATGCCCCTAGATGAAGACCCCTCCAAAGTGTGTAGACATAGTCTAAAATGTTTGGAGTGTAATGAAGTCTTCAGTATGAGACA
This sequence comes from Gorilla gorilla gorilla, assembly GCF_029281585.2. Taxonomy (NCBI): domain Eukaryota; kingdom Metazoa; phylum Chordata; class Mammalia; order Primates; family Hominidae; genus Gorilla; species Gorilla gorilla. The sequence continues at coordinate 38,012,378 of NC_073232.2, read as the reverse complement.
TCAACGGCTACACATTTCCAGCAGGCTGCAGATACGAGTGGACAAAAGACTTGCACTATCTGCCAGATGCTGCTTCCTAACCAGTGCAGTTACGCATCACACCAGAGAATCCATCAGCACAAATCTCTCTACACCTGCCCTGAGTGCGGGGCCATCTGCAGGTCGGTGCACTTCCAGACCCACGTCACCAAGAACTGTCTGCACTACATGAGGAGAGTTGGTTTTCGATGTGTGCATTGCAATGTTGTATACTCTGATGTGGCTGCCCTGCAGTCTCACATTCAAGGTTCTCACTGTGAAGTCTTCTACAAGTGTCCTATTTGTCCAATGGCATGTAAGTCCGCCCCAAGCACACATTCCCACACCTACACACAGCATCCTGGCATCAAGATAGGAGAACCAGAAATAATATATAAGTGTTCCATGTGCGACACTGTGTTCACCCTGCAAACCTTGCTGTATCGCCACTTTGACCAACACATTGAAAACCAGAAGTTGTCTGTTTTCAAGTGTCCAGACTGTTATCTTTTATATGCACAGAAGCAACTTATGATGGACCATATCAAGTCTATGCATGGAACATTGAAAAGTATTGAAGGGCCTCCAAACTTGGGTATAAACTTGCCTTTGAGCATTAAGCCTGCAACTCAAAATTCAGCAAATCAGAACAAAGAGGACACCAAATCCATGAATGGGAAAGAGAAATTGGAAAAGAAATCTCCATCTCCTGTGAAAAAATCAGTGGAAACCAAGAAAGTGGCCAGTCCTGGGTGGACGTGTTGGGAGTGTGACCGCCTGTTCATTCAGAGAGATGTGTACATATCCCACGTGAGGAAGGAGCAAGGGAAGCAAATGAAGAAACATCCCTGCCGCCAGTGTGACAAGCTCATCCCACAGCCTGTGCCAGCACAACCGGATCAAGCACAAAGCCATCAGGAAAGTGTATGCCTGCTTGCACTGCCCAGACTCCAGACGTACCTTTACCAAACGATTGATGCTAGAGAAGCATGTCCAGCTGATGCACAGCCTCAAGGACCCTGACCTGAAAGAAATGACAGATGCCACCAATGAGGAGGAAACAGAAATAAAAGAAGACACCAAGTTCCCCAGTCCCAAGTGGAAGTTGGAAGAACCAGTTCTGGAGCTCAGGCCTTCCTGAGGAGCAATCACAGCAATCACTCAACCACTGAAAAAGCTGAAAATCAATGTTTTTAAGGTTCTCAAGAGTGCCATGTGTGGCTTCACCACCGAAAACCTGCTTCAGTTCCACGAACACATCCCTCAGCACAAATCTGATAGTTCTTCCTACCAGTGCCAGGAGTGTGGCCTCTGGTACACGTCTCACGTCTCTCTGTCCAGGCACCTCTTCATTGTACACAAGTTAAAGGAACCTCAGCCAGTGTCCAAGCAAAATGGGGCTGGGGAAGATAACCAACAGGAGAACAAACCCAGCCACGAGGATGAATCCCCCAATGGCACCGTGTCAGACAGAAAGTGCAAAGTGTGCGTGAAAACTTTTGAAACTGAAGCTGCCTTAAATACTCACATGCGGATACATGGCATGGCCTTCATCAAATCCAAAAGGATGAGCTCAGCCAAGAAATAGCCACAGAAGGTCCATGAGGAAAATCCCTGTCCACATTGGAATAAAAAAGATATTTTTGTTACAAAAAGTTTGCAGTATAATAAACAGTACTGTCTAGGCTGTTGCATTATGTTCTCTTTCAACGTACCTTCCTTCACCTCGTTGTATATATCCTCGATAAGTAGTAAAACAGTATTTGAGTTTAAAAGAGTTTGTATAGATTTAAATGAATAACTTTTTATACTGTTTGTTACACATTTGTATCAGTATTTAGTGGAAAACGATTTGAGTTGTTTTGGGTCAGAATTTTTCTTTTTGTACTGTTTCTTTAAAAGAGAGTTCTTAGTAACAGGGGCAGCTCCTGAATTCAAATAAACCATTTTGTATGTTTGGATTTTGAAGGGGTTAACTAATTACAGGCTAAAATAATGCTTTTTTTAGTGTTTTTAATTTTTAGAATACACTACATAAATTGTAAGTAATTGTGGGTCTCAAAAACCCTAGGAACTTTTAAGTGTCTTAGCACTTCCTCGATGTGCCAGCCCTGAAGGAGTGAGTTCACATTTGAGACAACAGCACTCCAGTGTGGGCGTGCCTTTGTCTTCAGGCCATGCCGAAGGGTGTTTAAAGCAGCTTTGCAGGTCGCTCCTTTCCCAGCCGTGGATAAAAACTGAAGCCAGGAATCTAATAAGGAATGCTGATTTCCTCAATTCCATTTTGGGGCATGGGGAAGGCTGTTCTAAAGAAAAAAATGGGACTGGTTTTCTAGGCAGATCTGCAAGGCTGGCTTTAAAAGCACAAGGAGGGAAAGTAACGAAAGGGCTGGACTACTATAAAAGTTACAAATACGTAGTTAGACCAATAGATTTATATAGTCAGGTTTTTGTCATGTAATTTATTAACTATTACAGAAACACAACTAAGAATATCAAGTATTTCTCTGGCTCTTGACAGAAAAAAAAATCGGTTGACTTAACCCTTTGCTGTCAGAAGAGTTGGCATTGCCTGTTCTAGGTGCTACTGCCAAACGTTCTGATACTTAGAGTTGGGATGCACAACGTCAGCCACTGACTTCTCAATGCAGCCGCCTGTGTATTGCAATTGGCCGTTACCTTAATCGCGGAGCCACCGGGTTTAGTTCAGCCATTTCAAGAAGTATATTTAACGTCGGTAGTTCTGCTTTATTAAAATGCAGCAGAGGTACTCTTCTGTCCCTTCCGTTTATAGTTCTCTGAGAGAGTTCTATTTTTTGGTTTTGTTTCGTGTTTTCCTTTTTTTTTTTTTTTTTTTTTTTTTTGAGACAGAGTCTTGCTCTGTTGCCCAGGCTGGAGTGCAGTGGAATGATCTTGGCTCACTGCAAGCTCTGCTTGCCGGGTTCACGCCATTCTCCTGCCTCACCCTCCCGAGTAGCTGGGACTACAGGCACCTGCCACCACGCCCAGATAAGTTTTTTTTTTTTGTATTTTTAGCAGAGACGGGGTTTCACCATTGTTGTGGGAAGTCAGGGAACCCAAACGGAGGGACTGGCTGAAGCCATGACAGAAGAACATGGATTATGAAGATTTTATGGACATTTATTAGTTCCCCAAATTAATACTTTTGTAATTTCTTAATGCCTGTCTTTACTGCAATCTCTAAACATAAATTGTAAAGATTTCATGGACACTTATCACTTCCTCAATCAATACCCTTGTGATTTCCTATGCCTGTCTTGTCTTTAATCTCTTAATCCTGTCAGCTGAGAAGGGTGTATATCGTCTCAGGACCCTGTAATAATTGCGTTAACTACACAAATTGTACAGCATGTGTGTTTGAGCAATATGAAATGTGGGCACCCTGAAAAAAGAACAGGATAACAGCAATTGTTCAGGGAATAAGAGAGATAACCTTAAACTCTGACTGCCGATGAGCCGGGCAGAACAGAGCCATATTTCTCTTCTTTCAAAAACAAATGGGAGAAATATCGCTGAATTCTTTTTCTCAGCATGGAACGTCCCTGAGAAAGAGAATGCGCACCTAGGGGTAGGTCTCTGAACTGGCCCCCCCGGGGCGTACCTGTCTCTTATGGTCGAGATTGCAGAGGTGAAATAAACTCCAGCCTCCCATAGCGCTCCCAGGCTTATTAGGAAGAGGAAATTCCCGCCTAATAAATTTTGGTCAGACAGGTTGATCTCAAAACCCTGTCTCCTGATAAGATGTTATCAATGACAATGGTGCCCGAAACTTCATTAGCAATTTTAATTTCGCCTCGGTCCTGTGGTCCTGTGATCTTGCCCTGCCTCCACTTGCCTTGTGATATTCTATTACCCTGTTAAGTACTTGATGTCTGCAACCCACACCTATTCGCACACCTCCCCTTTTGAAAATCCCTAATAAAAACTTGCTGGTTTTTGTGGCTTGTGGGGCATCACGGATCCTACCAACGTGTGTTGTCTCCCCCAGACACCCAGCTTTAAAATTCCTCTCTTTTGTACTCTGTCCCTTTATTTCTCAAGCCAGCCGACGCTTAGGAAAATAGAAAAGAACCTACGTGATTATCGGGGCAGGTCCCCCGATACACCATGTTAGCCAGGATGGTCTCAATCTCCTGACCTCGTGATCTGCCCACCTCAGCCTCCCAAAGTGCTCGGATTACAGGTGTGAGCCACCATGCCCAGGCTTGTTTTGTGTTTTATTTTGCATTTCATATCTTACATTTATCCCTGAACATGTTTTGTACTTTTTTTTTTGTTAAGAAAAGGAATTCTTTTGTGTATATATAGATACTTGCATGATCTACTGTAGTCAACGTTCGGTTCCTCGAAAGGTCTTGCTGCTGTCAGGTGTTATGCACTCCATCCATCATAACTGTGTGAAACACATTTCATATGTAAATAAACGTGGGACATTTGGCCCTTGTGCTTCTGTGAGAGAGTTATTGATTGTGAGTCTCTGACATCTTTGTGAAGTTTGGGAAGTGACTAATTGCAGGGACAAGCTACAGGATGTTGCAGAATCCTTCCCACTCAGAAGAATGGCATGTTCTTTCTCATTAGTAATCAGCTATTTTGTCACTTTCTCATTGACTCCATCAGTACATCGGTACAATCCAAGGGTGTGAATTTCAGCTTGAAATTCCATTGCTATTACTTGTTATGTTTGTATTGCTCTAAGTTGTATTCATAGCACTTTCATATGTTTCTGCATTTGAAACTTGCAATAAGCCTGTGTGGTAGGCCACATAGGTCCAAATAACCTAGTTTTACAGTTGAGGAAGCTGAGCTCAGATTCAGTTCTTTGCTGAAGCCCTCATAGCTGGTAAGTGGCTTTGCATATTAGAACCCAAATATTTTGCTCTCTAAATCTAATGCTCGCTCTATGTGGTTATGTACATATTGACAAATATTCATTTATTCAACAAATAAAAAGTATGTACAAAGCATGAAAAAAATAAAAAATAAAAACAACAACAATAAACTATAGCTTCTGATCTGAACGGAAAACTAAGCTGATGGAGGAAAGAGAGTTTCTTAAAAATGGCAGAGGAGATTCCAAAAAAAAGTAATTCTAGTCACTCAAGAGACCAAAAGACCTCATGATCACAAAGCCACTTATGATACTAAACACTCAAGGTAAGAGGCAAAATTTGTAGATAAAAGTCTTTGTGAAGATCATGAGACACATATATTAGAAGCAAAGAACAACAAAGAGTCAAGTGGCAATAAGTTACTTGATATTCTTAATCCACCAGGCACACAAATTGAGAAAGAGCAAATTACTGGGCAAGTTGAGAAGAATGCTACCAACCCTAAACCCCAGTTAAGCCACTCCTCTCGACTGTCCCCTGACTTAACTAGAGACACTGATGAAGCTGCTTTTGAGCCAGATTATAATGAAAGTGACAGTGGAAGTTATGTATCTGTAAAAGATGAGGAAACTTCAGGAAACACTTCTAAGGTCCTGAAAGATAAGATAATGGAGAAAGCAGGAGAAAGCAAAAGAAAGCCTGGACACAGTTGGCCAGGTAGGCATAGGAGGAGCCAGAGTCCAAGGAGAAGTCAGAGCCCTTCTAGGAGCTAGACTTGAGGCCATAGCAGCAGGGCCAGTTCCGCAGAAAGTTAGAATAGCAGGAAGAATAAGAAAAAGTAGGAAAAGGAAAAGCACAAGAAACATTAAAAAAAAAAAAAAAACCATAGATGCAGGTACTGCAGGGGAATTGGAAAAAAGCCGAAAAACACAGACATAAGAAAAGGAAGTCAAAGAAGAGCAAAAGAGAAAGAGAAAGAGAACAAAAAGTGAAATCTGTCACCATGTAAAAGGACAGATTTTTAAAATGGACTTAATGGCTAAGTCATCTGTATTCAATTTTGTTATTATGTAAAGAGATTCAGGTCTTGTAAATAATGACATGGAAGACTCTGTGCTGCACTTAAAATATTGCTGCTTGATTATTGGATTTTGACATCAGAGGTTGATGCCGTTTGGATATTTGTCCCCACCCCAATCTCATGTTGAAATAAAATCCCCAGTGTTGGAAGTCAGGCCTGGTGGGAGGTGTCTGGGTCATGGAGGTGGATCCCTCATAGCTTTGTGCTTTCTCTGCAAAATCTGGTTGTTTAAAGTGTGTGGCACCTCCCCTACTCTCTCTTGCTTCTACTCCCACCATGTGAGACACATGCTCCTGCTTCACCTTTCATCATGATTGTAAGCTTCCTGAGACCTCCCCAGAAGCAGATGCCAGTGCTATGCTTCCTGTACAGTCTGAAGAACTATAAGCCAATTAAACCATTTTTCTTTATAAATTAACCAGTCTCAGGTATTTTTATAGAAATACAAGAATTGCTTAATACAGAAAATTGGTATCAAGGAGTGGGACACTGCTATGAAGATACCTGGAAATGTGGAAGCAGCTTTGGAACTAGGTAATGGGCAGAGGTTGGAAAAGTTTGGAGAGCTCAGAAGAAGAGAGAAAGATGAGAGAAAATTTGGAACTTTTTAAAGACTGGTTAAATACTTGTGACCAAAATGCTGATAGTGATATGAACAGTGAAGTCCAGGCTGATGAGGTATCAGACGGAAATGACAAACTTATTGGGAAATGGAACAAATGTCGCCTTTGTTATGCCTTAGCAGAGAACTTAGCAGTATTGTGTCCATGCGCTAGGGATCTATGGAAGTTTGAATGTCAAAGTGATGATCTACGTTATCTGGCAGAAGAAATTTCTGAGCACCAAAGTGTTTAAGAAGTGGCATGGCTCTCTAACAACATGAGCTCAGATGTGGGAGCAAAGGAATGACTTAAAGTTGGAAGTTATATTTAAAGAGGAAGCAGAGCATAATAGTTTGGAAATTTTTCAGCCTAGCCATGTGCCAAAGAAAGAAAAAGCTTTTTCAAGGGAAGAATCCAAGCAGGCTATGGAGTAACCACTTACTAGAGATACTTCCTTTCGGTAACAAGTATTTAACCAGTCTCTATGGAGCAACCACTTGCTAGAGATATTTACATAACTAAAAGGGAGATGAGTGCTAATATCCAAGGCAATGGGGAAAAAGCGTCCAAGGCATTTCAGAGACCTTTGAGGCAGGTGGGAATGTAAACTAGTACAACCACTATGGAAAACACTGTGAAGATTCCTTAAAGAGCTAAAAGTAGAACTACCATTTAATTCAGCAATCCCACTACTGGCTATCTACCCAGAGGAAAAGAAGTCATTATATGAAAAAGATACTTGTACACATACAAAAGATATAGCAGCACATTTTGCAATTGTAAAAACATGGAACCAACCCAAATGCCCATCAATCAATGAGTGGATAAAGAAACTGTGGTATATATATATACAATGGAATACTACTCGGCCATAAAAAGGAATGAATTAATGGCATTCACAGTGACCTGCATGAGACTGGAGACTGTTATTCTAAGTGAAGTAACTCAGGAATGGAAAACCAAATATATGTTCTCACTCATATGTGGAAGCTAAGCTATGAGGATGCAAAGGTATAAGAAAGATACGGTGTACTTTGGGGACTCAACAGGAAAGGGTGTGAAGGGGGTAAGGGATAAAAGACCACAAATTTGTTTCAGTGTATACCGCTTGGGTGATGGGTGCACCAAAATCTCACACATCACCACTAAAGAAGTGACTCATGTAACCAAACACCACCTGTTCCCCATTAACCTATGGAAATGAAAAGATTTAATAAGAAAGAAAGAAAAAAAGAGAGAGAGGAAGAAAGAAAGAAGAAAGAAAAAGAAAGAAAGAACAAAAGAAAAGGAAGGGAAGAAGAAACAAACAGATTGGAAAGAGGGAAGTAAAACCATTTTTGCAGAGGACACAATTATATTTGTGTGTAAAAATCCTAAGAAATACAAAAAACTACTAAAATAAGAAAACTTATAAAAATCATAAATTACAAAGTCAATATCATAAATTACAAAATCAAATCAATTGATTTTTACATATTGACAATAAACTATTGGGAAATGAAAATCTAAAATATACCATTTATACAATAGCCTCACAAACTTTAAAATAATTAGGACTGGATTTAACAAAATGTGGACACAAGACCTATATACAAAAAGCTGTAAGCCAGGCATGGTGACATGAGCCTATAGTCCCACCTACTTGGAAGCCTGATGAAGAAGGATTGCTTGAGTGGAGTTTGAGTCCAGCCTGGCCAACATAGAAAGACCCCATCTCTATTTAAAATTTTTTAATACAAAAAACAAAATAAAATCCTGTAAAATATTGCTGAAATAAAATAAAGAAGACTTAAATAAATAGAGGGATATGCCATGTTCATGGATTGAAAGACTCAGTATTGTTAAGACACCAATTTTCTCCAAATCCATCTACAGATTCAACACAATCCGATTCAAATTTCAACAGGGTTTTCTTTTTTTTTTTTTTTGGTAGAAATTCACAAGCTTATTCTAAAAGCTATATGAAAATACAAAGAATCTACAATAGCCAGAACAATTTTAAAAAGAACAAAGAAGACTTATACTATCTGATTTTAAGACTTTCTATAAAGCTATAATAATCAAGACGGTAAGGTAGACCCACGATTTCCATGAGCATGAACCCACTGCTGAACTTTATTTGCTGTAAAATGAATTTCTTGGCCAGAAGCAAAGCAGAGTGTCATACCACCATGGTGAATAAGGCATTCTTTCTGTATATGGATAATAGTTCTGGCAGGAGTATTGCAGGCAGAAAAAGCAAAGGCTGGCTGGTTCTTCCAGGGAAAGGTGCCATTGAGGGCTCAGCTGGTCTCTGCTGTTCAAAGGTTGGCCACTCAGCAGTGGTGGTAGGCATTAGACTTTAGTAAGTGGACAGTCCACATCACTCTTGCCTTGGCCACTTTGAGCATGAACACTTTAGGTAGCTGAGGAAAGAGGCTGGCTGATCCAGAGGACAGATTATCTTGCCCACTTGATTATTAAAATCTTCTTCTGCTGTAATTACTCTAGGTGAGCATTCACATGGGATGCAGATATCTTCACTTTTGTGGCCAACCTGAGAGGTCTGTCCATACACCTCTTCCTCGAATGCCTTGTGACCAGTTTTCCAATTGTGTCCCTTCCAAGCCCAGCCAGCTAAACCATTAGCCACTGCCCATAAATCAGTGTAGATCTATATCTCTGGTAACCTCTTCTTTCCCGGAAATAAACAATCAGGGGTACTGCTTGAAGTTATGCCCAGTAGGAGTATTTTCCTTCACTACTGTCCTTCAGGGCCACACCAGAAAGTCCTCCTATTTAAATCTCAACACAAACAAACCAACTGTAAAAAGACATTGATGAGGCCTGGCACCGTGGCTCACGCCTGTAATCCCAGCACTTTGGGAGGCTGAGGTGGGTGGATCACGAGGTCAGGAGATCAAGACCATCCTGGCTAACACAGTGAAACCCCGTCTCTACTAAAAATACAAAAAATTAGCCGGGCGTGGTGGCGGGCAACTGTAGTCCCAGCTACTCGGGAGGCTGAGGCAGGAGAATCACTTGAACCTGGGAGGCAGAGGTTGCAGTGAGCCAAGATCGTGCCACTGCTCCCCAGCCTTGCAACAGAGCGAGATTCCACCTCAAAAAATAATAATAATAATAATAATAAATAAATAAAAATAAATCTACCTAAGAATGCATTCTAAATATTACCCGGCCTCAACAGCTTATGATCTCAAAATACGGTCCTATTTCTATTTAGACCCAATTTAGAATGATTGCAAGCATTACCCCCATCTGCCACATCCCCAAGCAGGGGCATATTCTCACCCTCTCCAGACTCCATTATTCTAAGAAGCCCACAAAGGGGTTCTGCATATTAGACCACAAACTAGGCAGAAGCTGACAGCCATCCCTATCATTTTCTATCCTCTGACTCTCTAAACCCAGCTCTCACTTGTCTACGTCTACTGCCTGAGAAGCCACTTAAAGAGGCTTAATCATTGCTGCTGTTGACAAAAAGAAAGAGAAAGAAAGTCCTAGAAACCATTCCAAATTAAAAGACACTAAGATACAAGACAGCTAAGTGCAATATGCAATCCTGAGTTGGGTTCTTTCTATGATTGAAATGTTTGTGCCCCTGCAACTCCCATCCTTACCATCAAATGTTGAAATCCTAACCCCTAAAGTGATGATATTAGAAGTTAGGGCTTTTAGGAGGTTATTAGGTCATGGAGGTAAGTTCTCATGAATGGGATCAGCGCCCTTATAAAAGAGGCCGAGAGACCCCTCACCCCTTTACCATGTGAGGACACAGCAAGAAGTCACCATCTATGAGCCAGAAAGCAAGGCCCTCGCCAGACACTGAATCTGCCAGCACCTTGCTCTTGGACTTGCCAGTGTCCAGAACTGCAAGAAATAAATCTCTGTTCATAAGCCACCCAGTCTATGGTATTTTGTTATAGTAGCCTGAATGAACTAAGACAGTCTTAAACTGGTGGAGAAAATGGCTATAAAGTCATGATTGAGACAACTGAAATTTCAATATGGGCTGTAGATTATAGTATATTCGTGTTAAATTTCCAAATTTGGATCATTGCATAGTGGTTATGTAAGAGAATGTCCTCACACTTAGGAAATACACACTGATGTATTTAGGGGTATAAATTATCACTGAAAATTCTCCCCATCAACACAGCCTTTCAGCCACACAATTTCCTTCCCAATAGCGAACAAATGTTATCTCCTTCTTGGATAAATCCTCACAGAGGCATTTCATGCTTTTACAACCAATACATGTCCTAAATCTCTTTTATAACAAAAATGAGACCATTCTCTACAGTCTATTCTGCATTTCGCTTTCTTTTTTTTTTTTTTTTTCTGAGACAGAGTCTGGCTCTGTAGCCCAGGCTGGAGTGCAGTGGCGTGGGTTTCCGCTCGCTGCAACCTCCGCCTCCCGAGTTCAAGCGATTCTCCTGCCTCAGCCTCCTGAGTAGCTGGGACTATAGGCGTGTGCCACCACACCCAGCTAATTTTTTGTATTTTTAGTAGAGACGGGGTTTGACCATGTTAGCCAGGATGGTCTCGATCTCCTGACCACCCACCTCGCCCTCCCAAAGTGCTGGGATTACAGGCATGAGCCACCACACCCAGCCTGGCTGTCTTTCTTAATACAGTCATGCATCACTTAATGACAGGGATATGGCCTTAGGCAATTTTGTCTGTTGTTCTGTGAACATCTTAGAGTACTTACACAAACATAGATGGAACAGCCTACTACTCACCTAGGCTATGTGGTAATGCCTACTGCTCCTACACTACAAACCTAAACATGTTAATTTACAGAACACTGTAGGTAATTGTAACAAAATGGAAAGTATTTATGCATCTAAACACACCTAAACATAGAAAAAGTACAGTAACAATATGGTAGAAAAGATGAAAAACGGTATACCTGCATAGGGCAGCTCCATTATAATCTTATGGGATCACCATTATATATGTGGTCCATCACTGACAAAAACATTTGTTAGGCAGGGCATCACTGTAATCTTGAAGATCAATCCACATCAGAACGTGAAGTGCCTCCTCATTATTTTTTACCACTACCTAGTATTCCACTGTGAGATGTACCATAACTGAAGCAGTCCCCATTCTCTGGATATTCAGCTTGTTTCCAATCTTTTGCTATCCCTTATTAACACCTGTAGAATAGCAAACATCAAGGGATCCAGGAAGATTGGGAACATAAACATATAGTAAAAGTATGACATTAATATGTCATTAACAATTTCGTTAGGAATTATATTTTAAATGGCTACTAAGAAATGCAATGTTTTATGTTATGAGTCAGGAAACTAGACGTGTGAAGGAATGATTGATGAGTATGAAAAGCCAAGAATGTGCCTGTAATCCCAGCACTTTGGGAGGCCGAGGCAGGTGGATCACGAGGTCAAGAGATCGAGACCATCCTGGCCAACTTGGTAAAACCCTGTCTCTACAAAAGTACAAAAATTAGCCAGGCCTGGTGGCATGTGCTGTAGTCCCAGCTACTTGGGAGGCTGAGGCAGGAGAATCGCTTGAACCTGGGAGGCGGAGGTTGCAGTGAGCTGGGATCCTGTGACTACACTTCAGCCTGGCAACAGACTGAGATTGTCTCAAAAAAAAAAAAAAAAATAGAAGAAGAAAAACCAAGAATGATTGTGAGGAGGTCAATGTTAACAGCTCTCTGTATTAACTATTAAATAAACCTTCCTGGAAAAGCATTTGAATACAATGAGTTTTTTTTTTTTTTTTTGGAAAACTATTCCAGACATGAAACCCAAATGACAATTAAGAGTACTAGTAAAACAATTGATGGTGGTGGTGTTATTGTGCCATTAATGAAAGTACTGACAGGAAAAGGATAGGACTTTGCGTTCATTAATAAAAGATCTAAAAAAAACCGTAATGTCCTATAATTAAAACAACAACAAATAAAGTTACCTTTTACTTCACTCTGCCAAATAAGGCTATACTGGAAGAGAAAGAGGTAACTATTGACCTAAGAGTGAAGACTGGAGTATAAATGTACATATACATACCTATATATACACTGAGACTATGTATTTGGGGATTGTAGGACTCTTTTGGTTGGTAAAAATTAATTCTGTGTCACTTTTATCCTCAGGTTCTTTTTTCCTCAGGTATTTTTCCTTAGGTTCTTGAATTTCAAAAGATAGTAACTTAATTTGACATACACTTAGACAATATCCCAAGAGCCCAAAACCACACAGGCAACTTATCCTGACCTAAGATCCTCTCTTCTTCCAGGAATCAGAGTCTAGTAACTGTCCTCTGCCAGCAGACTCAGCACTTTCTCTTCTATTACAACGGCCTTTTGTGGATTTTCACTCCTCGGACTAGACAGTTGGCCCTTTGAAGGTAGAATCCATATCTTAATGATCCAGCTGCACAGAATGTATTCGAGCAAGCGTAGTGTCAGCTCCTACTCTCCAGAAGCAGCCAGCACAGGCTCTGTCCAGTGTCCACTGTCCAGGGCCAGCGGTGATAGTGGTGCAAGTTGCAGCATCTATGCCAGCAGCGATGGCATTACTGTCTTCACTGAAGCAGTTCTAGCCTATGATTTGGGATGCTGGGCTTGAACATGCAGCCACCTAGCTTAATTTTCCAGTCTTATTGGTCAGAATAGGCTAGGTCATCCCATGAAACAAATAAATTCCAACATTTCAGCAGTTTTGCTTTCCAATCACACACGGGTGGAGGCGGGTTGGACAGCTTGTCTGGGCGGTGCATCTCCAGGCAGTGACTAATGCCCTGGGCTGTTCCTAGTGTGGTTCCAGCATCGCAGTTCCTTCTCTTTCACAGGACCATGAGAGCCAAGGATATGGCAAGAAATTTTAGGGACAGGCCTGGAAACACTACGCATTAATTTCCCCTTATGCTCTGTTGGCCTAACTGAAAGGCAGGCTGAAAAACCTCATCTTCCTATGTGCTTAAGAAGCAGAAATGGGACTGGGGAGGATCCAGCCAGGGTTTACCCTCCAAGAAATTTTATTCTTCCAATTTTGGTATGTGGTATATGTGAGCACTCTCTCAGAGATTTTATGAGCCACCTCTTATCCTTTCAGAGGTTCATTTTCTGATGACCCCAGCCAAGACTGGTTTCTATTGTCTGCAACTAATGTCCTTGACTGATAGAAAGATGGGAGGTCCAATAGGTTATACTGTTCAGGAGCACATACCTGCACTCAAACTCCAGGCTCTTGCTTTACTAGACTTCACACTTTTGGCAAGTGACCGGGCCTCATCTTCCATAAAGTGCAGAGAATAATAGCATCTACCCTATGAAGTTGTTGTGAGGATAGAGTAAGTTAATGCGAGGAAAGTGCCTAGCACAGCTGGCCTGCAGTAAGTGCTCAGTAAATGGTATCCATTATTTATCCTCCCAAGGTATCCAGCCTTCAGAGGCTTCCTGGAGGAGGTACTCACAAAGATTTGAATGATTGTAGAGGACTGGGCAGAAGAAGGGGTCTTATAGGAAAATGAGCTTCTCCAGGCATGATAGATGTGTTATCTTTGTTTTGGGTTTTTAGAGTTTGTTTGTTTTAGAGACAGGGTCTCACTCTGTCACCCAGGCTGGAGTGCAATGGTGTGATCATAGCTCACTGCAGTCTCAAAATCCAGGGTTCAAGTGATCCTCCCACCTCAGCTTCCCAAGTAGCTAGGACTATAGGCACACAGAACCATGGCCACCCAGCTGATTGAGATGTGTTATTTTTGAATTAATGGGTGCTGAGCACTGAAGAAAGAGCCCTCCAGTGTTTGAGTATTCCCATCATGTGCTCAAGGGAACCTCCTTGCCTGGGTCCCATTTATCTTCTCCTTTGAAAGTCAGATTTGGGGGAGTTTGACTCATGGACAAGGTCTGTGCGCACACTGCCTTTAAGCTCTGGGATGGGGGTGGCGGTGGGCAAGCCCTTCCCGGGTAAGGCAGAGCCTGTGTGGCCAGTGCCTGTGTGAAGACAGCAAGGATACTGGCAAGCACACACCAGGCAGGGTTCAGGCTCGGGCTTAGGGTGTCCGGAAGGGGAGTGGCTATTCTGAAATCCCAAGTCTAAGCTGAAGACCTTCCTCAAAGCCTCAGGAGATCCGGCTCACGGTGGGGACAAGTATAGAGTATCTGTTTCACAGCAGCAGTGAGCAGGCCTTCATTTGCTTCTGTGTTTTTCAAGTCACTTGCTGGGGTGTGAAAATCCCATCCCTAGATTCTCCACTAACTTCTTCACTGTAAATGCAGAAGCCCCAAAGGAGCCAATTTCATGTGCCACAGCCCAACAGGACTGGGCTCCCATCCTCAGTGTGTTATCATGGAAGACAAGGCAATGGCAAGGAAATGGTCTTTCTTTGGGGACAGTTGTAAAGCCCCTGAGTGATAAGCCCCCTCCAATGGAATGTGGCCCTTCCTATCAAGAACAGCTCCAGGAGGCCGGGCGCAGTGGCTCATCCCTGTAATCCCAACACTTTGGGAGGCCGAGGCAGGTGGATCACTTGAGGTTAGGACTTCGAGACCAGCCTAACCAACATGGTGAAATCCCACCTCTACTAAAAATACAAAATTAGCCAGGCATGGTGGCAGGCACCTATAATCCCAGCTACTTAGGAGGCTGAGGCAGGAGAATCGCTTGAATCCGGAAGGCAGAGGTTGCAGTGATCCGAGATCGTGCCTTTGCACTCCAGTCTGGGCAACAAGAGTGAAACTCCATCTCAAAAAAATAAAAAAGAACAGCTCCAGGGAATGAATATAGTGTCAGGTTGAGTCCTCTTTCTCTAGAGAGGGATTTTCTAAATATGAAAGAATCGAGGTTCCTATTTTGACCATGTCTTCTCAAAGGATGACAGTCCAAGTTCTCACTGAAACAACAGCAGTAGGCAGCAGAAAGACAGTGCAGAGGGAGGGGAAGAAGTAGAGGTATGGACTTAAGGACTGGGTGACATGGCCAGGGAAATGGACATTAATACTCAACAGGCTAAGTCAAGGATGTTTGATGTGCCCATCCCACTGCTGGGTTTCAGGGAGCTGAAGGGAGCAATGGGCCAGCACTGAGGTTGAGATCTGATTTTGTCTTTACTAGCCATGGAGCCTTGGTCCATGTTAACTGTCTCAGCTTCGGTTTCTTCATTTATCAACTATAGATAAAATTCCTTGCCCTGGCTGCTTCACAGGATTCTCATGATGAACTAAAACACACAGACAGACACACACACACACACACACACACACACACACACACACAAAAAAAAAACACTTTATAAAGCTTTATAATCCAGAAGGGGTTGTTTTAAAACAAAGCATTATTATTTCCAGTTGTAGAAATAAAATACATGAAATTAAAATACGTAAGTAGCAAATAATGGCAATCTGTGCTCAGCATGAGATAGTGTTATCAAACCCACATTCAGTAAGCTTTCTGAGAGTCAGATGTAGAGTGAATCAGGTAGAACAAATTTCATAGAAGTGGTGGTAAGAACTGAAATGGGTCCTAGAAAAAAAGAAGGTTGTAGAAAAATTGCAAGAAGGAAGGAAGGCAATTGCGTGTGTGTGTGTGTGTGTGTGTGTGTGTGTGTGTGTGTGCATTTTAAGCTGAAAAGCTCAACCAGGACATACACTATGCTAGGCTAGAGATGCATACTCTGACTGTGAAAGGTAAGAAATAGGTCTAAAGCAGAGATAGGCAAACTACAGCCCCATGAGCCAATTTTGGTACAAGCTGTAAGCTAAGAATAATTTTTACACTTAGAAAATGTTATAAGGAAAAAGAAAAAAAGGAGGAGGAGTGACACAGACTTTGTGTTATATTTCCTTATAACAGAAAATGTTATAAGGAAAAAGAAAAAAAAGGAGGAGGAGTGACACAGACTTTGTGCCCCACAAAGTCTAAAGTATTTACTATCTGTCCCTATACGGACCAATACGTACATGAAGATTCAATGACAATGAAAATACAACATATTCAAATTTGTGTGGTGCAGCCAAAACAGTGCTGATAGGGAAATTTATAGCACTGAGTGAAATGTTTATATTAGAAAAGACAAGAAGCCACAAATCAATATTACAAGGTCCTATATCAGGAAACTAGAAAAATAAGAACAAACTAAACAGGGGCTGGGCATGGTGGCTCACACCTGTAATCCCAGCACTTTGGGAGGCCAAGGTGGGTGGATCACTTGAGGCCAGGAGTTCAAGACCAGCCTGGCCAACATGGTGAAACCCCATCTCTGTAACCCCAGCTATGTGGAAGGCTGAAGCACAAGAATTGCTTGAGCCTGGGAGGTAGAGATTGCAGTGAGCTGAGATCGCACCAAATCCTTGAAATCCTCACATGCACTCCAGCCTGGGCAATAAAGCAAGATCCTGTCTCAAAAAACAAAAAAAAAGAGGAAAAAAAAGAAAATGAAACAAAAAGCAAACAGAAGGAAGAAAAAAATGACAATAGCAGAAGTAAATGAAACTGAAAAAACTACATAGTAAATTAATGAAGCAAAAACTGGTTATTTCAAAAGATTTGTGAAATTGACAAACTTCTATTGAGGTGGGTGGATCGCTTGAGGCCTGGAGTTCAAGATCAGCCTGGCCAACGTGGTGAAACCCATCTCTACTAAAAATCAAAAATTAGCCAGGCATGGTGGTGCATGCCTGTGGTCCCAGCTATTTGTGAGGCTGAAGCACAAGAATTGCTTGAACCCAGGAGGCAGAGGTTGCAGTGAGCTGAGATCACAACACTGCACTCCAGCCTGGGCAACAGAGTGAGAGTTTGTCAAAAAAAAAAAAAAAAAAAAAAGACTGACAAAGGCAAAGAGGGAAAATACAGTATCAGAAATGAAACAAGAGATATAATTACAGACCCTACAGACATCAAAAGGCTAATAAAGGAATACTACAACTTTACACACATAAATCTTGACAATTTTGATAAAATGAACCAAATCCTTGAAACCCACACATGACCACAAGTCAACTAATATGGTATAAAAAGTTTGAATAGCCATATAACTATTGAGAAAATTAAACCCCTAATTTTAAAACTCCTCCCCCAACCACATCTCCAGGCACAGATGCCTTCACCACTGAATTATGCCAAATTTTAAAGAAGAATTAACTCCAATGCTACACAATCTCTTCCAGAATATAGAAAATAAAGAAACACATCCCAATTTATTTTGTAAAGTTAATATTACCCTGATGCTAAAACCAGACAAATATATTAAAAAAAGAGAAAATGACAGATCAACAGGCCTGATGAATATAGAAATAATCGTTATTTAAAAATAGCAGAGAATTCAATAATATCCAAAAAGAATTATATACCACCATCAAGTAAGGGTTATTTCAGGAATGCAAAGCTGGTTTAATATTTGAAAATCAATCAAGGTAATCTACCATATTGCCATGCTACAGGAAAAAAATTACATGATTATGTCAATTGATGCAAAAGAAGAATTTTACAAAATTTGACACTCATTTATAATAAAAATTCTCAAAATACTTAAGAGGGAAACTTTCTCAAATTAGTAAAGATCAGCTACAAAAAAAAATCTACAGATAACATCATATATAATGGTAAAAGATGGAGTACTTTCTCCCTAAGATTAGACACAAGACAAGGATGTCTTTTATCACTTCTAGTACTGGAAGGGCTAGCCAGTATAACAATAAAAAGAAAAAAAAAAAAAGGAAATAAAGGCCAGGCATGGTGGCTCATGCCTGTAATCCCAGCATTTTGGGAGGCTGAGGCGAGTGGATCATGAAGTCGGGAGTTCAAGACCAGCCTGGCCAATGTGGTGAAATCCTGTCTCTACTAAAAATACAAAAATTAGTCAGGTGTGGTGGCTCACACCTGTAGTCCCAGCTACTCAGGAGGCTGAGGCAGGAGAATCGCTTGAACCCAGGAGGCGGAGGTTGCAGTGAGCCAAGATTGCACCTTTGCACTCCAGCCTGGGTGAGAGAGCAAGACTCTATCTCAAAAAAATAAAAGTAAATAAAATACATAAAAATCACCAAGAAAAAGTTGTCCTATTTGCAGACCATATGATCATCTATAAAAATCCTCAGGGAGGCGGGGTGCAGTGGCTCACACCTGTAATCTCAGCACTTTGGGAGGCCGAGGTGGGCGGATCATGAGGTCAGGAGATCAAGACCATCCTGGCTAACACAGTGAAACCCCGTCTCTACTAAAAATACAAAAAAAACCTTATCTGGGCGTGGTGGCAGGTGCCTGTAGTCCCAGCTGCTAGGGAGGCTGAGGCAGAAGAATGGCGTGAACCCGGGAGGCAGAGCTTGCAGTGAGCCGAGATCGCACCACTGCACTCCAACCTGGGCGACAGAGCAAGACTCCATCTCAAAAAAACCAAAAAAAAAATAGAAATCCTCAGGGAATATACCTAAACAAAACAAAACCAATAAACAAAATCATCCAACTCCTAGGAATTATGGTAAGACTGAAAGATACAAGTTCAACATACAAAAAACACTTGTATTACTATATATCCATGGAAACTGAAATTTAAAATACCATTTATGACTGTAATAAAAATTTCTAATACTTAGGTGTGAATATAGCAAAACCTATACAAGACTGAATGCAAAAAATGACAAAATGCTGATCAAAAAAATTAAAAGATCAAAATAAATAAAGAGAAATAGAGACATAGCATATTCATGGGTTACAACACCCACCATGCTGTTAATATATACTTTTGCTACAATTTCTATAAAAATCCCAGCAAGTGTTTTACAGATATACACAAGATTATTTGAAAATGTATATGGGAAGGTAAAGGAACTTAAAAAGCTAAAACAATTTTGAAAATGAAGACTAAGGTAGGAGGGATAATTCAACCCAATTTTAAGACATTGCATAGCTACAGTGATCAAGACTTTGTGGTACTGGTGGAGTAATAGACACATAGATCAATGGACTAGAAGACCCCAAAGTAGCCCTGTACAGGTACGATCTACTGATTTTTTTAAGGTGCAAAAGTAATCAAATGCAGGAAGAATGGTCTTTTCAACAAATGGTATTTCACCAAGTAGACATCCATACGCAAAAAATGAACCTCGACCTAAACCTCACAACTTATATGAAAATCAACTTAAAATATTTGCAAACTACTCATCTGATAGAGGATTAATATCCAAAATATACAAGGAACTCAAACATCTCAACAGCAAAAACAAACAAACAATCCAATTAAAAATGGGTTATAAATTTAAATGTAAAACTATAAAACTTCTAGAAGAAAACACAGGAGAAAATCGTTAGGACCTAGGGCTTGGTGAAGAGTTCCTGGTCATGGCATTAAAAACACAATTCGTAAAAGAAAAAAAAAGGTTAAGTAGTACATCATCAAAATTTAAAACTTTAAAAGAAAGAAGGCCCAAGCAAATAAACTGAACGACAAAAAAAATGAGATATCACAAAGGATAGCACAGAAATACAAAGGATCATTAGAGACTATTATGAAAACCTATATGCCAATAAATCTGAAAACCTAGGTGAAATAGACAAATTCCTGAACACTTACAACCTACCAAGACTGAACCAAGAAGAAATAAAAAAAAAAAAACTAAACAGAACAATAACAAGTAATGAGATTGAATCAGTAATAAAAAGTCTTCCAACAAAGAAAAGCCCAAGACCAGATGGCTTCATCATTGAATTATTCTGAGCATTCAAAGAAGAATTAGTACTAGTCCTTCTTAAACTATTCCCAAAAATTGAAGCAGAGTGTATTCTTGCTAACTCATTCTACAAGGCCAGCATAACCCTGATACCAAAACCAGACAAGAACACAATAAAAAAAAAAAAAACTTACAGGCCAATATCACTAGAGAACATTAATGCAAAATCTCTCAACAAAATACTAGCAAACTTAATTCAACAACATATCAAAAAGAAAACACACCAAGATTAAGTGGGATTTATTCCAGGAATGCAAGGATGTTTCAACATATGCAAATCAATAAACCTCATACATCACATCAATAAAATGAAGGACAAAAACCATATGATCATCTCAATAGACACAGAAACAGCTTTTGACAGAATTCAACATCCATTCATGATTTAAAAAAAAACCTCTTAATTAGGTATAGAAGGAAAGTACCTAAATATAATAATGGTCATATATAACAAACACACAGATAACATTTAACTAAATGGGAAATAGCTGAAATCTTTTCTTCTAAGAACTGGAACAAGACAAGGATGCCCACTCTTACCACTCTCATTCAAGGTAATACTGGAAGTCCTAACCAGACCAATTAGACAAGACAAAGAAATAAAAGACATCCAAATGGGAAAGGAAGTAAAATTGTCCCTGTTTGCAGATAACATGATCTCATGTACAGAAAAACCTAAGTACTCTTAAAAAAAAAAAAAAACCTGATAAACAATCTCACCAAAGTCACAAGATATAAAATTAATATACAAAATTTGTGTTTCGATATCTGAACAATGAACTAGCTAAAAAGTAATCAAGAGGGCAATTTCATTTACAATAGCTACCAAATAAATAAAACACCTAAAATAAATTTAACCAAGGAGGTGAAAAACCTCAACAAAAAAATCTCCAAAGCAGTTATGAAAAAAATAGAAAAAGATGCAAATGGAAAGACATTCCATGCTCATGGATCAGAAGGATTAATATTGTTAAAATGACAATACTACCCAAAGCAATCTATAGATTCAATGCAATCCCTATCAAAATACCAATGATACTCTTCACAGAAACAGGAAAAAAATCCTAAAAGTTGTATGAAACTACAAAAACTCCAAATAGCCAAAGCAATATTGAGCACAAGGAACGAAGAAAAAAGCTGGAAGTATCATACTACCAGAACTCAAAATCTACTACAAACCTCTAATAACCAAAACAGCATGGTACTGGCATAAAAACACATAGACCAATGGAACAGAATTGAGAACACAGAAATTAATCCACATATCTACAGTCAACTGATTTTTTTTAAGTTTTTTATTTTAAGTTCCAGTATACACGTGCAGGATGTGCAGGCTTGTTGCATAGGTAAACGTGTGGCATGGAGGTTTGCTGTACCTATCAACCCATCACCAAGGTATTAAGCCCAGCATGCATTACTGATGCTCTCCCTCCTGCTGCCCATGCCCTGACAGGCCCCAGTGTGTATTGTTCCCCTCCTTGTGTCTATGTGTTCTCATTGTTCAGCTCCCACTTGTGAGAACATGTGGTGTTTAGTTTTCTGTTCCTGCATCAGTTTGCTGGTTTCTAGCTCCATCCATGTCCCTGCAGAGGACATGATCTCATTCCTTTTTATGGCTGCATAGTAGTCGATGGTGTATATGTACCATATTTTCTTTATCCAGTCTGTCATTGATGGGCATTCGGGTTGATTCCATGTCTTTACTATTGTGAATAGTGTACAACAGCCAACTGATTTTTGACAAAGGTGCTAACAATACTTTTTAGGAAAAGAACAGTCTCTTCAATAAATGGTGCTAGGAAAGTTGGATATTCACATGAAAAAGAATGAAACTAGACCCTCACCTCTCATCTTTTTTTTTTTTTAAAGACATTTCACTCTGTCACCCAAGCTGGAGTGCAGTGGCGTGATCTCGGCTCACTGCAACCTCCGCCTCCCAGGTTCAAGCAATTCTCCTGCCTCAGCCTCCTGAGTAGCTGGGACTACAGGCTCGTGCCACCACGCCTGGCTAATTTTTGTATTTTTAGTAGAGACGAGGTTTCACTGTGTTGGCCAGGCTGGTCTCAAACTCCTGACCTTGTGATCCGCCCGCCTCGACCTCCCAAAGTGCTGGGATTACAGGCGTGAGCCACTGTGCCCAGCTACCTCTCATCCTATACAAAAATAAATTCAAAATCCTAAATATGAGGCCAAAAGTGATAAAACTTCTAGAAGAAAACAGGGGAAACACTTCAAGACATTGGTCTGGGAAAAGATTTTATGAATAAGACTGCAAAAGCACAGGAAACAAAAGTAAAAACAAAGAAATAGGAGTATATGGTAAAGTAAAAATAAATCGGTTTACAAATAGTATATGGTATATGGTATAAACAAATAGCATATGGTATAAACAAATAGTATATGGTAAAGTAAAAATAAACAGGAGTATATGGAACTACAAATCTTCTGCGCAGCAAAGGAAACAATCAGCAAAGTGAAAAGACAACCTACAGAATGGGAGAAAATATTTGCAAACTACTCATCTGATAGGGGATTAATATCCAGAATATACAAGGAACTCAACAGCGAAATAATAATAATCATCCATTAAAAATGGGCAAATGATCTCAACAGATATTTCTCAAAAGAAGACATACAAATGGCCAATAAATACATTAAAAATTCTCAACGTCACTAATTATCATGGAAATGCAAATCAAAACCCCAGGGAGGTATCATCTCACCCCAGTTAACATGGCTATTATCAATAAATAAATAAATAAATAAATAAATAGCAAATGCTGGCAGGGATACAGAGAAAAGGGAATACTTATACACTACTGATGGGGATGTAAACTAGTACAGCCACTCGGGAGAACAGTATGGAGGTCCCTCAAAAAACTACAACTAGAACTACCATATGACCCAGCAATCCCACTGCTGAGACAAAGGGGGATTGTGGGACTACCACCCCCAGCCCTGGAAACTCTGCTTTGTCAAAAACTTAGCCAAAGGAGATAACAAATCAAAGAGCGGCTGTTCAGTAGCACCACACTGTAGGAGGTACATTCCACAGCAACCCCCACTCCCCAGCACAAACCCCCAGCCAGCGGTCCCACACTGCCTGGACAATCCCTTTGAGACCTCCCTCATTTGGCTTTGACCATTTACTAGAGCCAACGTGAACTTGGGCTTGAGGCGCCATCTACAGCCAAAATGGAGGCAGCGACCTACTAGCAAAGATTTGCTAAGCTGATATATTCAATAAAAAACAAAAGTGAACGGAGAAAATTGGAGTAAATAACTAACCCTTCAATGCAAAGACGTAGATGGATACTCACAAGAAACAACAACAAACAGGGAACCATGACGTCCCCAAAAGGAGGTCATGAGACAGGTAAGTTCTTATCAATAACAGCACTGGAAGTAAATTGTCTCAATTCTCTAATTAAAAGGCATAGAGTGGCTGATATAGTTGAATATTTGTCCCCTCCTAATCTCATGTTGGAATTTGATCTCCAACACTGGAGGTGGAGCCCAATGGGAAGTGTTTACATCACAGGGGTGGGTCCCTCATGAATGGCTTGGTGTCATCCCCTTGGTGATGAGTGAGTTCTCACTCTATTAGTTCATGCAAGAGCTGGTTGTTTAAAAAGAATCTGGCACTTCCTTTCTCTCTCTTGCTCCCTCTCTTGCCATGTGATATGTCTACTACCTCTTTGCCTTCTACCGTGGATGGAAGCAGTCTGAGGCCTTCACCAGAAGCAGAGGCTGGTGCCTTCCTTCTTGTATAGTCTGTAGAACTGTCAGCCAAATAAACTCCTTTTCTTTACAAATTACCCAGTCTCAGATATTTCTTTAAATTACAGGGGTGTCCAATCTTTTGGCTTCCCTGTGCCAAGAAGCACTGTCCTCAGCCACAAATAAAATATACTAACACTAATGATAGCTGATGAACTTTTTAAAATAGCAGAAAAATCTCACAGTGTTTCAAGAAAGTTTATGAATTTGTGTTGGGCTGCATTCAGAGCTGTCCTGGGATGCATGCTTTATAACAATGCAAAACAGACTAACACAGTGGCTGAATGGATAAAGAAACATGGCCCTACTATATGCTACCTTCAAGAAACCCATTTCACCTACAAAGTCACACACAGACTGAAACGGAAGGGGTGGAAAAATATATAACATGCAAGTGGAAACCAGAAAAGGCTAGGTGTAGCTGTAATTATATCAGGTAAAATAGACTACAAATCCAAGACTGTAAAAAAAAGACAAAGAAGGTTACTATATAATAATAAAGGGGTCAATTCTTCAGGAGCATATCACAATTATAAATAGCTATGCATCTAACATTGGAACTCCCAAGTAAAGCAAATGTTAATAAATCTAAAGGGAGAAATAGACTGCAATACAATAATGGTAAGAGACTTTAACACCCCACTCTCAGTAACAGATAGGTTATCCAGACAGAAAATCAACAAAAAAAGCAGTAAAGTTAAGCCAGGCACGGTGGCTCACACCTGTAATCCCAGCACTCTGGGAGCCCCAGGTGGGCAATCACCTGAGGTCAGGAGTTCCAAGACTAACCTGGCCAACATGGTGAAACCCCATCTCTACTGAAAATACAAAAAAAAAATTAGCCAGGCGTGGTGGCACGTGTCTGTAATCCCAGCTACTTGGGAGGCTGAGGCAGAATTACTTGAACCCGGGAGGCAGAGGTTGCAGTGAACTGAGATCTGGCCACTGTACTCCAGCCTGGGTGACAGAGCAAGATTCTGTCTCAAAAAAAAAAAAAAAAAAAAAGAAAGAAAGAAATAGTGGACTGAAACTACATACTAGCCAGCCTGACCAACATGGTGAAACCCCGTCTCTACTATAAATACAAATATTAGCTAGGCATGGTTGTGGGCGCCTGTAATCCCAGCTACTTGGGAGGCTGAGGCAGGAGAATCACTTGAACCTGGGAAGCAGAGGTTGCAGTGAACCGAGATCGTGCCATTGCACTCCAGCCTGGGTGACAAGAACAAAACTCCATCTCAAAAATAAATAAATAAATAAATAAATAAAAATAAATGAAACCACATACTAGGGCCTAGCTGACATTTATAGAACATTTCATCAGCTGCTGCAGGATACACATTCTTTTGATCAGCACATGGAATATTCTTCAGAATAGATCATATCTCAGGCCAAAAAACAAGTCTGAACAAACTGTAAAAATAGAAATCACCTCAAGTATCTTTCCTGATCACAATGGAACAAAACTAGAAATCACTAACAAGAGGAACCTCAGAGAACACACAAACCCATGGAAATTAAACAACATGCTCCTGAATGACCACTGGGTCAATGAAAGAATATTAAGAAGAAAATTTAAAATATTTTTGAAACAAATGAAAATGGAAATACAACATACCAAAATCTATGGGATACGGTAAATGCAGTACTAGGAGGAAAGTATTTAGCAATAAGTGCCTACGTCAAAAAAGTAGAAAGACTTCAAATAAACAACCTAACAATGCACCTCAAGGAACAAGAAAAGCAAGAACAAACCACACCCAAAATTAGTAGAAGGAAAGACATAACTAGGATCAGAGCAGAAATAAATGAAAGTGAGACTAAAAAACGCACATCAACAAAATGAAAAGTTTTTTTTCTGAAAAGATAAACAAAATTGACAAGCCTTTAGATGGACTAAGAAAAAAAGACCCAAATAAACAAAATCAGAAATGAAAAAGGAGACATAACAATTCATATCTCAGAAATACAAAGAATCATTAGAGGCTATCATGAAAAACTGTACACCAACACATTAAATCAGGAAGTTAACACAGATTCAATACTATAATGAATCTATAGGCCTTATTCAAATTTCACCAATGCCTCTTAATTTAATGTTATTTTTCTGGCCCAGGATCCAATCAAGGCCACCACATTGCATTTAGTTGTCACATGTCCCTAGTCTCTTCCAATTTGAGACAGCTCATAATTTTGACACTTTTTTGCAAAACATTACTTTGCACAATGTTTGTCAACTTGCTTATGTCTGATATTTTCTCATCATTAGGTTGTAGTTATGCAATTTTGGCATGAACACTACAGAAACCATGTTGTGCCCTTCTCAGTGCATCTTATCAAGAGGTACAAGATGCCAATATGTCTTATGACTCATGTTAATTTTTAGCAATTGGTTAAGGTGATGCTTGTCACATTTATTAACTGTAAAGTTACTATTTCCCCTTTATAATTAGTATCTTCTGGAGACATATTTTGAGACCAATCAAATCTCTTCTTTTTCATTCTATTTTTGCCCACTAATTTTAGCATCTATTAACCCTTTTTCTGTTTAGAAAATTAAAAAGTGCAGCTCGTTGCCAGCGCTCATTTAATTTTACCTAAACACTCTCTGAGTTTGGAGCAAATCTGACTGATTTTCAATGTAAAAATAAAATACAATTGGGTGCGGTGGCTCACGCCTGTAACCCCAGCACTCTGAGAGACTGAGGCAGGTGGATCACCTGAGGTCAGGAGTGTAATCCCAGCACTTTGAGAGGCTGAGGCAGGTGGATCACCTGAGGTCAGGAGTGTGATCCCAGCACTTTGAGAGGCTGAGGCAGGTGGATCACCTGAGGTTAGGAGTTCAAGACACGGTGAAACCCAGTCTCTACTAAAAATACAAAAATTAGCCAGGCATGGTGGCAGGCACCTGTAATCCCAGCTACTTGAGAGGCTGAGGCAGGAGAATCGCTTGAACCTGAGAGGCGAAGGTTGCAGTGAGCTGAGATGGCTCCACTGCACTGCAGTCTGGGTGACAGAGTGTGACTCCATCTCAAAAAAAAAAAAAAAAAAAAAAGAAAAGAAAATAGAAAATATAAAAATTGTTCTTGGAGTTAATTCTAAACAGAACTAACATCAGAATCATCTGAATCATAAAAATCATCTATTTCAGACAAATAAAATTCACCAAATGAATCTTTGGCCAACAACTCTTTGAGAACAATGTTAACATCACTCATAGACATCATGGTGTGGGGGGCAGGGGAAGGGATAGCATTAGGAGAAATACCTAATGTAAATGATGAGTTAATGGTGCAGCAAACCAACATGGCACATGTATTCCTATGTAACAAACCTGCACGTTGTATACGTGTACCCTAGAACTTAAAGTATAATTTAAAAAAGAAAAAGAAATGCTACATTTGCCGGGTGCAGTGGCTCATGCCTGTAATCCCATCACTTTGGGAGGCCGAGGCGGGCAGATCGCCTGAGGTCAGGAGTTCAAGACCAGCCTGGCCAACATAGTGAAACCCTGTCTCTATTAAAAATACAAAAATTAGCTGGGCGTGGTGGTGGGTGCCTGTAATCTCAGCTACTTGGGAGGTTGAGGCAGGAGAATCACTTGAACCTGGGAGGCAGAGGTTACAGTAAGCAGAGATCACGCCATTGCACTCCCACGTGGGCAATAAGAGCGAGACTCCGTCTCAAAAAAAAAAAAAAAGCTACATTTTCTAGGATTTGACATTTTTAGCAATTGAGAATTACTATATTTTGTCAATGGAAATATCACTACTAAAAGCAGAATGCTATAAATAGGATGATGTTTTTTTTTTTTTTGAGATGGAGTCTTGCTCTGTCGCCCAGGCTGCAGTGCAGTGGCGCAATCTCGGCTCACTGCAAGCTCCGCCTCCCAAGTTTATGCCATTCTCCTGCCTCAGCCTCCCGAGCAGCTGGGACTACAGCTGCCCACCACCACACCTGGCTAATTCTTTTTGTATTTTTAGTAGAGACGGGGTTTCACTGTGTTAGCCAGGATGGTCTTGACCTCCTGACCTCGTGATCCGCCCGCCTCGGCCTCCCAAAGTTGTTCTTAATTTTTATTGTTCTGATGGCTAATGACGTTGAGCTTGAGAATTCTTTATGTATTCAAGATATGAGTACTTTGTCAGTAATTTCCAATTTTTTTCTTCTAGTCTGTAGTTCGCCCTTTCATCTTTGTAAAGAGCAAAAGTCTTTTACAGAGCAAAGCCTTTTAATTTTCTTTTAAATTGAGACGGAGTCTCGCTCTCACCCAGGCTGGAGTGCAGTGGCACAATCTCCACTCACTGCAACCTCTGCCTCCCAGATTGAAGCGATTCCCCTGCCTCAGCCTCCGAGTAGATGGGATTACAGGCATGCGGCACCACACCCAGCTAATTTTTGTATTTTTAATAGAGACAAGGTTTCATCATGTTGGCCAGGCTGGTCTTGAACTCCTGACCTCAAATGATCCACCTGCCTCGGCCTCCCAAATTGCTGGGAATACAGGCATAAGCCACCACGCCCAACCTAAGCCTTTTAATTTTTAAAAATGTTTTCCAGGGTGATCATTTCCTTTCTTTTAATTTGCATTATTTTGAATGTTCATAGAAGCTTTATTCATTTTTTGATTGACTATCAAAAAATATTCAGGTGTGGTGGCAGATGCCTGTAATCCCAGCCTCTTTTGAGGCTGAGGCAGGAGAATCTCTTGAACCCAGGAGGCAGAGGTTGCAGTGAGCTGAGATCACGCCATTGCACTCCAGCGTGGGTGACGAGCGAAACTCCATTGAAAAAAAAAATTGCCTCCAAACACTAGAGTAACTGTACGCAAAATGTAGCTCTGAGCTGCGCAGCCAAAGCAGGGAAGGGAGCAGATGAGTGACATTAGACTCTTTGACTAGTACAAAGATATTTATAAATATATGTACAAATAATCATTGTACATATTCATTGGGGTTCATAGTGATGTTTTGATAGAAATGTTATCATGATTAGATCAGGGTGATTAGCATATCCATCATCTCAAACACTTATCATTTCTTTGTGTTGGAAATATTCAATATCCTCCCTCTAGCTATTTGAAACTATATATTGTTATTAACTACAATCTTCCTACAGCGATACAGAAGACTAACTTTTTTAAAAATTACCTTGAGTATTTTTGAGATAAAATATACATATATAATATACCACCTTTACCATTTTTAAATGTACAGTTTAGTGGTAATGAAGATGTTTATTTATTTATTCCCCCTCCTTCCTCCCCTTCCCCAGCCTCTGGTAACCACTAATCTACTGTCTATGAGGTGAGGAGGAAAGGTCTAAGATCGTTTGCACATGTTTTCTTCCATTCTACAGGTTCCCTCTTCACTTTGTTGATTGTTTTCTTTGCTGTGCAGAAGCTTTTTTAGTTTGATGTAATCCAAAGTATCATTTTGGGGACCACGCATGGTGGCTCACACCTGTAATCCCAGCACTTTGGGAGCCTGAGGCGGGCAGATCATATGAGGCCAGGAGTCCGAGACCAGCCTGGCCAATATGGTGAAACCCCATCTCTACTAAAAATACAAAAATTAGCCAGGTGTGGTGGTGCACACCTGTAATCCCAACTACTTGGGAGGCTGAGGCACGAGAATCACTTGAACCGGGGAGGCAGAGATTGCAGTAACCCGAGATTGCACCACTACACTCGGGCCTGGGTGACAGAGTAAGACTCTGTCTCAAAAAAAAAAAAAAAAAAAAAAGTCCAGGTACTGTGGTTCATGCCTGTTATCCTAGCACTTTGGGAGGCTGAGGTCGTTGGATCACCTGAGGTCAGGAGTTCGAGACCAGCCTGGCCAACATGGTGAAACCCAGTCTCTACTAAAAATACAAAAATTAGCCAGGTGTAATGGCGGTTGCCTGTAATCCCAGCTACTTTGGAGGCTGAGGCAGGAGAATCGCTTGAACCCAGGAGGCAAAGGTTGCAGTGAGCCGAGATCGTGCCGTTGCACTCCAGCCTGGGCAACAAGAGTGAAACTCCATTGAAAAAAAAAATCATTTTTGCTTTGGTTGCCTCTGCTTTTCATGTCTTACAGAAAAAAATCTTTGCTCAGACCAATGTCCTGGAGCATTTTCCCAATGTTTTCTTCTAGTAGCTTTGTAGTTTCAGGTCTTGGATTTAAGTCTCTAACCCATTTTTATTTTATTTTTGTGTATGGTGAGACACAGGGGCCTAGTTTCATTCTTTCCAGGCCCATCCCCAGGAGATTTGGTAAGGACTGGGGCCTGGGACTCAGCATTTAAAACAAATATTCTAGATGATTCTGATTCAGGTGTCCTGTGACCACACTTCAGAAAACTTGCCCTAGGTGAAGTTTGGCATTAGATTTCTCCCCTGGATCAGAATCAGGCTGTGTTTGACCATCTGATAGGGATCCTGAAATGTCCCCAAGCCTAGCATTTCCAATATAGGGCTGGAGGTGACATTGGAGCAATTGATGACACAGAGTGTGATGTAGAAGATCACAAATGGATCAGAGAGAGGATACTTGGGTTTTAGTCCCAGCCTGGAAGACTCTGACCAAGCCTTGCCTCGCTTCTGTAAAATACAGTTAAACAGTCACCGCCCCGTCAATGCCAGCAAGCAGGTGAGCACCAACTGAAAGTTCCTGAATAACTGTCATGGGCAGTTGGGAGGCTCAGCCCCACCCATGTTGCCAGGGAAACCAGACCTCCTGAGCCGGGACTAGACTCTCAGACTCAGTGGCCAGTGTGACTCGATCCAGTGAAGAGGAAACCTGCAAAAAGAGCTACCAAGGAAGCCTGCAGGGGTGCTGCTCCTGGCCCTGAGGCTGGAGAGAGGCTTGAAGATGAGGAGAAAGGGAGAAGGGCAGTCCCTTCAGGGCGTAGGGAACCAGGCCCTAACAGAAGTCCAATAAATGCAGGTCTGTTTGAAGACCTGAAGGTGTCTTTCAGAAACTGGGTCTGAAGAAGCCTCACAGCTGTTGCCAGGCCTGGGAGAGCTGCCATCAGAGGCCGCTGCTGCGGAGAAAGTCCTGCTCTGTCCTGAAGGGGAGAAGGCCATGTCACCATAGGTCTCCTGCTGGGGGTGGGCCAGGATTCTCAGCAAGGAGGTAGAAAGGACCAGGGCAATGACAACATGGGGATTCACATGGACCTATGTTAATATATCAAGATATAGTCGGACCAAAGCTTGTTAACACAGAATAAAGCAGGGAAACCAAAAAGTAGTGGAGAGGGAATAGAGAAATATAATTCCAAAGAAATTGCCTCCAAACACTGGAGTAACTGTACACAAAATGTAGCTTTGAGCTGGGCAGCCAAAACAGAGAAGGGAGCAGATGAGTGACATCAGACTCTCTGACTAGTAGAAGGAAGCATTAGTATCCATTTCTCAGAAAAGAAAGTGCTTTCCTGACTTCTGCACAAAGGCAGCAAACCATAGTCCCTTCTCATACTTCTTAATGAAGAATCCCTAAACCAGGGATTCAGCATTCATAGCAAAGGGAAGTCTTACCCCAGAGGGAGGCTAGTGAGGGACACCAAATCAAAGAAGACAACAGTTTATTTAGGTTAGAAGGAAGAACAAGGCTGCAAAGCTAATGAAGCTTGGCTTCAGGATCGCACAGTTGCAGGTCCTTCCCTCACATTCTCTCCCCTTTCTCCGTCCACCAGGGCAAACTAGAGATTTAAGTTTTCGCTTTTGTTGACTTTACAAACTCAATTCATGGGTACAGATGGGGATTTAAAAACAAAAACAAGGACCTGGAGCAGTGGTTCATATGCCTGTCTGCACTCTGGGAGCTGAGGCAGGAGGATGACTGGAGGCCAGGAGTTCGAAACCAGGCTGGACAACATAGTGAAATTTCATCTCTACAAAATTTAAAATAATAATAATAATAACAATAACCAGGCATGGTGGCACATGGCTGTAGTCCCTACTCAGGAGGCTGAGGCAGGAGGAGGGTTTGAGTTTGAGCCCAGGAGGTTGACGTTGCAGTGTGCTATGATTGTGCCACTGCAGTCTAGTCTAGGGTGACAGAGCAAGACTTTGTTGTTAAAAAATGTTCAAACACACACAAAGTGAAAGCTGCAAGTGCTCTTCTAAAAGCAATGCATGTTGGAAAATTAGACTAGGAGGCACTTTGACATCTTTTTAGACCACAGATTTCTGGGGAAGCCAGAAAGGAGCTGGGGTGGCAAAACTAGGAGCACAAGGAATGCCTCATTAGCTGCGCTGGGGGGCCAAGGGTGTGGAGAATAAGCCAGGCACCAGGAAAAGGCAGCTGCCGTTCTCTCGCATACCCGGCACACCTTGCTGGGATGTTGGTATACCATGGGTAAAATGCCAAACCTAGCGTCATCTCTTCTTCAACCCCCTACAGTACTTTGTTTGTACTTAGGGTACTCATGTTGCCCGCCTCCCTTTATAGATGCTCATATTTAATCCTTCCAAGAACATGTGCCCTGATGCCAAGGGCAAGATCTTCCCCGCCTCTGCGTCCAGGAGCTCTGAAGTCTACACGAATGGAAATATATATTCAAAATACGTATTCAACATACCATTGGGGATTTGATCCAAATGGAAATCAAAGAAATAGGAGACTCAGTGTGAGCTCTGAGCATGTTTCCAGGCTTACTGAATAAGACACTATAAGTAGCTCTAACCCTGCAGATCAGTTAAACTGCAGCTGAGAGCTGCAGATGATCAGAATGGTGGGTGCAAGTTTATGTGGGGTTGAAGTTCATAATATTGAAATAACTTCTTTAGAAAAAAAATATATATATATAATTACAAATATATAATAAGGTCCAAGCCTTGGGGTTGTGAGGCCCTGAAGTTGAAACTTCAAGAACTTCAAGGGTAAATAGCCTGTGGTCTTTGCAGGTGGCTGGCGAAGGTGTCAAAGAGATGGGACTCACCCTTGACTGAGCCTTGAAGACTGGGCAGAATTTGGAAAGACCAAATAAAAAGGGCCGTGTGGCAGGATGAACAAAAAAGACATTTAATATTGCCAGAGGCCTGCTTGGGGAGCCCGTGAGCAAACCAGTGCAATTGGACAGAAACGTTGCAAAGTCCAGGTGGAAAGAGGAAGGCTGGAAAGTCAGCTGAAGTCAGTTGGGGGTGGTGGGGGTGGGCCTTGAGTGTAGGCTGACATCTGAATTATATTTCACTAGTTATAGGAGCCATGGATGTTTATTTTTTAAATGCAGTTCATTGACTTGAAGAAAACAATGTCTTAGGAAGATTAGCCTGGTTTTATTGTTCAAGGCAATGAAGCAGGAGGCACTTACAAAAGTCCAGGCTTGGGTGATAAGGGCCTAAACTTAGGCTGTTGATGAAACCCAGGTTGTAGTCGTGCGAATGAAAAGTAAATACCTAACTCAGTGGATTTTGGTGATTTTTAGAGACCAAGAAGAGAAGGATTCCAAGATGATTGAGGTTTCTGCTGAGTATTAGAGAATAACTGTATCATTAAGAGATATGAGAAGGTTAAGAGGGCCAGATTTGAAGGAGAAAATAGAAGTGGAGGATTTTAGATATTTCAGACTAGAGATGATGGGAGAACTATGAATTTTGAGATGGTCTTAGGGAACTGAGGGCTGGAGACTGATTTGGTAATCAGAAGCACCCATTTATTCATTCATGCCATAGGAATTTGGCTGGTAACCTCTGGAAAAATCAGCCCTGTGTTGCATGTCAAAAGGGATGTAAAAGATGAAGTGGTCCCTCCCTTCAGTGAGTTAAATTTAGGATCTCAAGAGAGAAGAGATGGAGGTGAAATGAGTGAAGTAAGGCAGGGTCTATTGTGTACAAGAATGAGCGAC
The DNA here is from genome assembly GCF_029281585.2 of Gorilla gorilla gorilla. Lineage (NCBI taxonomy): Eukaryota > Metazoa > Chordata > Mammalia > Primates > Hominidae > Gorilla > Gorilla gorilla. Next base: position 37,978,511 of record NC_073232.2, on the reverse strand, counting down.
CTAAATGTGGGGGAAGAGTTGGCTGTGGCGTCTGTCACCTACTGGTTTCCAAAGAGTATTAGACTCAGCTGACTCACCATGTGTATCCCCCATCCACTGTATCCCTCTCCAAATGGCAGGCTTGTCTGAAGAGAACAATGTCCATAAAGGTTACAACTGCCCTCTGCCCCCTGAGTAAAATGAGTTGTACAGACAATAAATATGATGCCGTTCATGAAATTGGAGGGAAACTCCTGGATCCTGGAGAAGGGAGAACTAGATCTGAACCTGTGATGACGAGCAGTTTGCATAAGTGGAGGGGTGTAGAGGAAGCTGCCTTCCAAAAATGGCAGCTACAAAAAAGTAGGGAGGATGTTTCCTAGGAGGTGGAGGAGATGTAACCCCATGGGGAAGCTCAACTGACTTTTCTCATGCTGTTCCCTCTGTTGAGAATGGCTGAAGCCAAGAAGCCAGTGTCAGAAACTAAAGAAAGGGAAACAAGAGTCGAGGTGGAGGATAAGGGTACAGGGTTGAGAGAGGAATGGGTGACAACTCCACGATTTTCAAGTGAAGCTGAACCCCCAACTTCCAACTTCTTGTTTACGTAGCAGTGAACTGCCTAGAGCTGTTTTTTGCAGAATCTTATAGAATTGACCTCATGCATGTTTCTTTAACTTCTATCACTGAAGTGTGTTTCAATTTCCTTGTTTCATGATACCCTTTCTTAAGCTTACGTGAATATGTGTAATACATTTTTAAATGTGACATATGTTAATTTTAGGCATGTCAGAGTAAAACAGCCACTATCAAGGGAAATCTGAAATCTGCAGGGTTTGATCTTCCTCTCAATAATTTGACATCAAACTGTGTGTCCCATACTTTTAAGAAAAAACTGTTTGTGGTATACCCGCAAATCACGGGAGATCATACATGTCTGAAGCTGCTGTTTATGAAACTACATTACTCTCAAACTCCTTGGCTGCCTGTTTTTTGTTTGTTTTGCCTTTAATAGGAGTTTTCTTTACTTATATGAATAAAGTGAAGACAGGGAGGACCAGAAAAAAGAATACAGTCACAATGAAATTAACTTTGCTACTTATTCCTACTTGGCCACCAAGATACAATAGATGTTGAGGCTGTGAGTAGGATGAGGGTTTGTAGTCATTTCCATAAATGGCCACACCCCATATTAATGGACAGATGGCCCATGTGGCAAGAGAGCTGGTTGGTCAATGGAACAGGACTTGCTGTAACCAGTGCTGAATAAGCTCACCAGCATCCAGCCTGAGATGAGGGGGGGAAGTCTGAGAGGCTTTGTCTGTCACTTTCAATTAACCAGGATCAACCAAGGTAAGCTTCTTGTACTAACTGCTGAAAAGTTCTCACCCTAAAGAATCCTACCTTCCCCGATGCAAGATGGAAACTTGCTCAAACACTTAAAGCTATTCTCAATGAGAAACAAAAAAAGGACCACCGATACAAAGTAAGATCCTTTTGTTTATTAGAAGCTATTTCCACAAACTGAACAATTTGGAGACTGAGCATCCTTATACTGTGTATGTAGCTCTAGAAAATCCTACTATTTTACTCTCCTAGCTCAGATTCCTTTGTAAAAAGTCAGATGCTGCTGATGTTCATGAGGCTTCTCTTCTGGCACCAGGGTAGACAAGACAACCTGAAGGGCTTTCTGCAACAAAATGCCTAGAAAATGTTGGGTGCAATTTATAAAACATAATTTTAATGCATAGCTGAGCTCACAGGAAGGTAATGGAAACCCCCAGGAGTCAGAAGGCCAAGGGGACAGAACTCTGGAGAATGAAGCATAAGTGCCTGCTGTAGCTGCCTTGAAGGTGGAAGGGTATGGTAGGATGGGGCTGTTTTAGGAAACACACAGGGAAAAGTGACAGAAACCTTTGGCCTTGCCTATGGGTTGTTGGAACTAAGAAATCCCTCACACAGATACATACATTTGGGATTATCTAGGAGCAACACAGCACCTTGGGACATTGAGGCGGGAGGACTGCTTGAGGCCAGGAGCTTAAGACCAGCCTGGGCAACATAGCAAAACCTTATCTCTGCAAAAAAAAAATTTTTTTTTAATTAGCCAGGCATGGTGTGACATGATACTTGAGTAGTTCCAGCTACTCAAGAGGCTGAGCTGGGAGGATTAACCAATGTCTAGGACTCTCAGGGGTTTTGAAGTTCAAATATACACTGTCCTTTTATTTTGGGAACTCAAAAAATTGTCTCTAAGCCTATACTATCCCTCGGTGACCTTGCATAAGCAAATCACAAATGTCTACAGGACCCATCCACAAGCCAGGCCTCACAGGAGTCCCACTGATACAGCCCTGCTAAAGCTGAGTGCACAGTCCAAGAATTAATCCATTTAAACAATCTACCCCTTGGCCTACATTTTCTCCCTGCTCCTTCCAGCTACAAGTTACGCCGCTCTGTGATACAAACTGTTCTTCTCACACAGCGGAATTAGAACCGAAGGACTGTTTTCCCTTCCTGTATCCTATTTCTTGCCTCCTTGAGAGCAGTCCCTAATTTCCTTTTTTTTTTTTTTTTCTAGTTCATATTATTATTATTTTATTTATTTATTTATTTATTTTTTTTATTTATTTTTTATTTTTTATTGATCATTCTTGGGTGTTTCTCGCAGAGGGGGATTTGGCAGGGTCACAGGACAATAGTGGAGGGAAGGTCAGCAGATAAACAAGTGAACAAAGTTCTCTGGTTTTCCTAGGCAGAGGACCCTGCGGCCCTCCGCAGTGTTTGTGTCCCTGGGTACTTGAGATTAGGGAGTGGTGATGACTCTTAACGAGCATGCTGCCTTCAAGCATCTGTTTAACAAAGCACATCTTGCACCGCCCTTAATCCATTCAACCCTGAGTGGATACAGCACACGCTTCAGAGAGCACAGGGTTGGGGGTAGGGCCACAGATCAACAGGATCCCAAGGCAGAAGAATTTTTTCTTAGTACAGAACAAAATGAAAAGTCTCCCATGTCTACCTCTTTCTACACAGACACGGCAACCATCCGATTTCTCAATCTTTTCCCCACCTTTCCCCCCTTTCCATTCCACAAAACCGCCATTGTCATCATGGCCCGTTCTCAATGAGCTGTTGGGTACACCTCCCAGAAGGGGTGGTGGCCGGGCAGAGGGGCTCCTCACTTCCCAGTAGGGGCGGCCGGGCAGAGGCGCCCCTCACCTCCCAGATGGGGCGGCTGGCCAGGCGGGGGGCTGACCCCCCACCTCCCTCCCGGACAGGGCGGCAGGCTGGGCGGTGGGCTGACCCCCCCACCTCCCTCCCAGACGGGGCGGCTGGCCGGGCTGAGGGGCTCCTCACTTCCCAGTAGGGGCAGCCGGGCAGAGGCGCCCCTCACCTCCCGGACGGGGCGGCTGGCCGGGCGGGGGGCTGACCCCCCCACCTCCCTCCCGGACGGGGCAGCTGGCCGGGCTGAGGGGCTCCTCACTTCCCAGTAGGGGCGGCCGGGCAGAGGCACCCCTCACCTCCCGGACGGGGCGGCTGGCCGGGCGGGGGGCTGACCCCCCCACCTCCCTCCCGGACGGGGTGGCTGGCCGGGCGGGGGGGCTCCTCACTTCCCAGTAGGGGCGACTGGGCAGAGGTGCCCCTCACCTCCCGGACGGGGCGGCTGGCCGGGCGGGGGGTTGACCCCCCACCTCCCTTCCGGACGGGGCGGCTGGCCGGGCGGGGGGCTGACCCCCCCACCTCCCTCCCGGACGGAGCGGCTGGCCGGGCAGAGGGGCTCCTCACTTCCCAGTAGGGGTGGCCGGGCAGAGGCGCCCCTCACCTCTCGGACCGGGTGGCCGGCCAGGCGGGGGGCTGACCCCCCCACCTCCCTCCCGGACGGGGCGGCTGGCCGGGCGGGGGGCTGACCCCCCCACCTCCCTCCCGGACGGGGCGGCTGGCCGGGCGGGGGGCTGACCCCCCACCTCCCTCCCGGACGAGGTGGCTGCCGGGCAGAGACGCTCATCACTTCCCAGACGGGGGTGGCTGCTGGGCAGAGGGGCTCCTCACTTCTCAGACGGGGCAGTTGCCAGGCAGAGGGTCTCCTCACTTCTCAGACGAGGCGGCCGGGCAGAGACGCTCCTCACTTCCCAGATGTGATGGCAGCCGGGAAGAGGCGCTCCTCGTTTCCTAGATGGGATGGTGGCCGGGCAGAGACGCTCCTCACTTTCCAGACTGGGCAGCCAGGCAGAGGAGCTCCTCACATCCCGGACGATGGGCGGCCAGGCGGAGACGCTCCTCACTTCCCAGACGGGGCGGCAGCCGGGCAGAGGCTGCAATCTCGGCACTTTGGGAGGCCAAGGCAGGCGGCTGGGAGGTGGTTGTAGCGGGCCGAGATCACGCCACTGCACTCCAGCCTGGGCACCATTGAGCACCGAGTGAACGAGACTCCGTCTGCAATCCCGGCACCTCGGGAAGCCGAGGCTGGCTGATCACTCGCGGTTAGGAGCTGGAGACCAGCCCGGCCGACACAGCGAAACCCCGTCTCCACCAAAAAAATACGAAAAGCAGTCAGGCGTGGCGGCGCGCGCCTGCAATCGCAGGCACTCGGCAGGCTGAGGCAGGAGAATCAGGCAGGGAGGTTGTAGTGAGCTGAGATGGCAGCAGTACCGTCCAGCTTCGGTTCGGCATCAGAGGGAGACCGTGGAAAGAGGGGGAGAGAGGGAGAGGGAGAGGGAGAGGGAGAGGGAGAGGGAGAGGGAGAGGGAGAGGGAGAGGGAGAGGGAGAGGGAGAGGGAGAGGGAGAGGGAGAGGGAGAGGGAGAGGGAGAGGGAGAGGGAGAGAGGGAGAGGGAGAGGGAGAGGGAGAGGGAGAGGGAGAGGGAGAGGGAGAGGGAGAGGGAGAGGGAGAGGGAGAGGGAGAGGGAGAGGGAGAGGGAGAGGGAGAGGGAGAGGGAGAGGGAGAGGGAGAGGGAGAGGGAGAGGGAGAGGGAGAGGGAGAGGGAGAGGGAGAGGGAGAGGGAGAGGGAGAGGGAGAGGGAGAGGGAGAGGGAGAGGGAGAGGGAGAGGGAGAGGGAGAGGGAGAGGGAGAGGGAGAGGGAGAGGGAGAGGGAGAGGGAGAGGGAGAGGGAGAGGGAGAGGGAGAGGGAGAGGGAGAGGGAGAGGGAGAGGGAGAGGGAGAGGGAGAGGGAGAGGGAGAGGGAGAGGGAGAGGGAGAGGGAGAGGCCTAATTTCCTTATAGCTCCCATGCATTGTTTGTACTTAAAATACACCACGTGCTCCCACAAATAATACACACTGGTTTGCAGCCTCAAGCTCACAGGTGATGGGAATAATGCCCACGATAAAAGCCTGTGAGCCAGCTCACGTCAGAATCAAGACTAGGGTACAAGTCCTCGGGCTCCTGGCTCCTGCTCTTTCCACTTCACTATTTTGCTTCTCTCTTTCTTGCAGCGAGTATTGGCAATAGTAAAATGAGTCCCACTTCTCTGATAACTCACCAACCATGTTGGAGAGAAAGTATCTGAGAAGTCAGTTGAAACAACCACCACAACAAAAACTAATTCCCAAGACAGATGATCCTTGAATGGATAATTGCCACTTGATTGTTTATTAGAGCCATGGCTCCTGTACGGGACTGGTGAGGGCAGGTGTTGGGATTACCTTTCAAAGGGCCATTCAGAGGGGAAAAGCTACCTGTGCTCAAAAACAACCAATGAGGGTCTCTTGGATTACCAGGAGGCTGAAAAGCCCAGAGATGGTGGGCACGGTGAAAGGTTGGGGCAGTGGGGCCAAAGACATAAATAAAGGACTCTGTGTTTTAGGACTCTAGGAGCTCATCACTAAACAAAGTGCATACTCCACACTCCCTGCAGAGGCTGTGTTGCCGTCTGCTGTGTGAGTGAAGGTGACAGCTCATCCCGCTAGCATCAGCACCACCAGATTGCTGTCAGGATCTCGAGGGCAAGGCCCATGTCTGGTTCAATAACCTGTATTCTGAGCACTCAGAAGAGAGCTTGGCACACTGTCAGTGCTCCCTAAAGAAGTTAAATGGATGCTGCATAACCAGGGCAGCCCAGCAGCGTCGGTCCAGAGACAAGGGAGTGACTGACACCTGCTCCCCGACGCAGTATATTCCGTACACCACAGCTCTGAATGTCCATGTTCAACTCATGCAGTGGTGGCAGTGGTGGGGAGGAGACGAGAGAGACCTGAGACACGGGGCACCTCTGAATGATTCCCCCACAGCCCACAGGGCTGGCAGCCCCCTAGGAGACCCTGGAATGGACTCGCGGACAACAGCCACCTATCTCATGGCTCACACGTCCCCGCCCTTCAGCTTATGTTGCTTCCCTGCTCTTTCCTGCTAAAGTGGCCCCTGCTGAATGCCGCCAGCCACGGGGTCAGGCAGCTTCCCTCCTGAGCCTGATCCACTGAGATTTCCACATGTGTAGTCAGGGGCTTTGCTATGGCTGAGCTGAAGACGCCTTCTTCCCTTTGAGGCCAGAAAGAGAAAGCCCACGGGAGCTGAAGTGCAGATGGGCAGCACTGGCTCTTCCCTGTCAATGTGTGGATGGCAGAGGCACAGTCCTGGCTGGTACCTGCTGCCTCGGCCTTGGAGGTCACCACAGACCTGTCTCTTCTGTGGTTATCGCGCTTTGCCTGCCGCTGAGTCTCTCTGAGGTGATGCTCCTCCTGTCGTTGGCTTGGCCCTCCAACCCAGACTGCATACTGTGGCCTCTCAAAGCAATGTCACCTGATACTCAGGCCAGAAAGAGAAGGGAGGAGAGTGGGGAGGAGAGGGGTGGAGGCGATAGCAGAACTTCCTTCCAAAGTCTCTATATTCTTCTGTGTTGTTTGAACACAACAACCATATACTATCTCTGTGATTTAAATTCAAATTTCAATGAGAATTAAAAGTTGAAGCTCAGGCCACACTGCTGTGCGTTTTTTAGAGAGATATGTTTGACTCAAAGCATATCAAGGGGCAGGAAGAATTTTTTGCTGGGCAGTATAACCAGGGCAGAGAAAGGTTTTTATTTCTTAAAAATATTTTCTATATCATAAAAAAAAAAAAAAAAAGGCCAGGAGTCAAAACTAGACCCTCCTTCGGCCCCATGGACCTAGCCAGTGGAGCAGGGGTCCCAGCCCTCATGCCATGAGGTGCTGGGGAGAGGCAAGAGAGAGCTGGTGCTGCTGCCATTCTCCCCAGCTGAGTACAGGACCCAGGAGGAAGGCCCAGCCCCAGTCAGGGTGCAGCAGCTGCAGACAGACCCTACTCTTTGTGGTCAGGCCACACTCTGAGACATAGTTCAACCTCTGGACAACTTTCCCTGTGAGCCCAACTCAACCCATCCCAGTCCGGCCCAAGAGGTGTCATCATCATCACATTGAGGGCCAGCTGCCCCATCACAGGGCAAGCAGCCCCGACCCAGGAGGTAACCGGAAGCAGCTTTGCTCCTCTAGAAACAGAATCCACGTGAGGCTCACTGCCCTCCTAGGGGGTCTCCATGTGTTCCCTTCCCCTATCCCAAGGGAAAGTCTCCAAGCCTTGTCTTTACAGAAGGGAACATTGAGACCCAAAGAACCGGGCTGACTCTGTCCACGTCACAGAGGCACAGCCAGAACCCTTTTAACACCAACCCCTTTGAAAAAGACATTTCTGGCACCCAGAAGGGATTTCTATGCTCAGAGCCATACCTTCACTCTTCATACAAGAAAGAAATTTCAGTTTACTCAGTACACGCACCCGAAGTGAGGTCAGAATTCCCCCTGATTTCATACCAGTAGTTTATTAAGGAAGCCAGGCCACCAGCTGTCATTCTGAGGCTCTCAAGAAGGCAGTCTCAGGTAGAAATGCACCAATCCTTTTCGCTGATGTTTCTCCTGCTTTTGAGCAGCCTCATTAAGAAAAGTAATTAGGACCTTATTAAGAAGTCCTTCTAGTTGTCGTCGTTAAGAAGAAGGTGCTCATCAGCTATCCTAGGTGGAGTCCTCGGCCTCCTCCCAGAAGAACTTGTCTTCATGGACACAAACATACATTCCCGGGAACCAATGAAGAGAGCTTGAACTCTGCCTTCTCCTGGGTTCCCTTCCCAGGAAGCAATCTTGCCCTGGAGTGGGGGCAGCAGGATTGCAGGACAAAAAGAGTAGGGGAAGGACCTCACATCCAGGGTAAGGGGCTATCTACCTCAAAAGGGCCAGTAAGGAACATCTGGGGAAGGAGACCAGAGGCCCTTTGTGACCCCCTCAGATTAGTTCCATGTGTAGGTAGAGCTCCAACCTGAAAACCCAGCAAGGAATTGGACTGGGGTCAGGGAAGCAGTGGCAGGGACCTGTGGCCCAGCCAATTCATGGACCAGCCTTGCCCAGCCGGGGGTCTGCTTGCACCAAGGAATGTGTGCAGTGGCAGGAAAGCTGTTCTCCATACTGATCAGAAATCTGCCTCCTGGAATGTCTTTCCTTGGGCCTGCTTCTGATGGCCGTCCAGATATGTAGGGTCCAGCCCTATGGGGCTTAGCGGGTGTTCTCCCCGTGTGCAGAGACAAGAGATTGTAATAAATAAAGGCACAAGACAAAGAGATAAAGAGAAAGCAGCTGGGCCCGGGGGACCACTACCATCAAGACATGGAGACCGGTAGTGGCCCCGAACAGCTGGGCTCGCTGATATTTATTGCACACAAGACAAGGGGGCAGGGTAAGGAGGGTGAATCTCCTAAGTGATTGACAAGGTGAAGCAAGTCACGTGATTACAGGATAGGTGGGCCCTTCCCTTTTAGGTAGCCAAAGCAGAGAGAGAAGGCAGCATATGACAGCGTTTTCTGTTCACACGTACAAGAAAGATCAAAGACTTTACTTTCACTATTTCTTCTACCGCTATCTACTACGAACTTCAAAGAGGAACCAGGAGTACAGGAGGAGCATGAAAGTGGACAAGGAGCGTGACCATTGAAGCACAGCACCACAGGGAGGGGTTTAGGCCTCCGGATGACTGAGGGCAGGCCTGGATAATATCCAGCCTTCCACAAGAAGCTGGTGGAGCAGAGTGTTCCCTGACTCCTCTAAGGAAAGGAGACTCCCTTTCATGGTCTGCTAAGTAACGGTGCCTTCCCAGACACTGGCGTTACCACTTGAACAACGAGCCCTCAAGCAGCCCTTATGCGGGCGTGACAGAAGGCTCACCTCTTGCCTTCTAGGCCACTTCTCACAATGTCCCTTCAACACCTGACCCTATACCCACTGGTTATTCCTAGGTTATATTAGTAATGCAACAAAGAGTAATATTAAAAGCTGATGATTAATGTTGATAATAATGATTGATAATTGTTCATGATCATCTCTATCTAATTTGTATTATGACTATTCTTATTCTAACTATTTTCTTTATTATACTGAAACAGTTTGTGCCTTCAGTCTCTTGCCTCAGCACCTAGGTAATCCTCCGCCCACACAGATATTTGAAGCCAGTGACACTGTCCCCCTAAAATGTCTCTGGATTTGCCGTCAGGATTTGCTGTAGGATGTGTTTTGTAACTCAACCTGTGATCTGTCCTCCAAAGGACAGCCTCAGGAACGTGGGGAATCTGATCGCCTGTATCCTACCTCTGTGTGGGCAGAGGAGCTGCTTTTTGTGTTCAGGGTGATAATGCATTTTCTATTTCATTTAAATTCACTCTCGGCCTTCTTTCCAGATTAGTAGCAGGCCCAGTGTCTCTCCTGGGAATACCCTAGTCCCCTTGAGTTGTCCCAAGAATCGCTAGAGGTGGCTCAGTCCTGTTTCCCCTGGGGAAAGGCCAAACCTCTCCATTCTCTTGGCGAGAGTTAAGAACCAGCCGCAATTGTAAGCTGCCATTGCTTCTGCTGCTTCCGTAGGGTGTTGCTGCTGACCCACTGATCCCAAACAAGAACAGACATTCTTGCCCACAAATAGGATGGTTTTCTTGATGGTTCAGATCCCCACTGAGGTCATGGACACACACTGAGCTGCTCTAATCTCGTCTTTTAGGCTCATCTACAGGGCCAGCTAGAGCCCTCGCTGCCATGTCATCTCCCTGGATAACCTTTCTTTGCAGTGGCCCTCGGCTGCAAAAGCCTAAGAACAAATCCAGAGGAAGCTGGCCTCCGAGGAGGAATGCACACGGAACCACCCTGTCTCCGGGGAGCTTGGAGTTTTAGTTTTGTCCAAGCTCGCAGGGCAAGGCTGCCCACTCATCTTGCGGAGGGACACAGCTAAGAGAGGCTTTTCTGGAGGTTCTCCTCCAAGCAAAGATCCTGGTTTGGGCTCTGATCTACACACAAAAGTAGCAGGATCCTGCAGCTTTGTTGACAAAACATTTGGAAAATGCACCCATGCCACCAGGCCACCTGCCTATTTCTAGCAATCACTTCTGGTTGAATTCTTTAAAAAAAAAAAAAAATTCTTGAAAATAAGCCCTTAAAAGGTTAAGAAGTCTACCTCTCTCACAGTCAACGGTACCCACTTTGGAAATGGGTCATCTCCCCTTCCTAACTGCCCTGGGGGATGAGGGTAAGGGATGATAGGGCCCCTTGTGAGATGACATTTGAAGTATTTGTGTCATTGTCCTAACGGAACAGATGCCTATCTGCAGGACACTGACTGGGCCATAGTCACTCATGCATGTGTTCACAGTGTGGTCCATGCACACCCCCTATCTGGCCCTTCCCTAACAGCTGCTGCAACCCTGCCAGACTGCTGGAGGTGGAATTGGCCAGGCTGGCTATCTCAGGCCTCTAGCCATGGCATTAGCCAGTCAGCACAAACACAACCCCAAGGGTCCACATGCTCAGGCAGACATAAGGTGGCTGGAAAGGCAGCTGCCCCTGCCCTAAGGACTGTTAGTCCAAACTGCACCATTCTGTAAACACCCTCCACCCATACCCCTGCATTTCACAGATCTTGGTTAAAGTGAAACATTCCATGGGGGTTTGGGCCATGAGAAACAGCCTGACCAACCACCTGACTTTCTTACATTCTGCTGTAAAAAAAGTACAAAGAACATCACATTCAGCCAGAACAAGGGCCAAACCACCTCATCGTGGGAACATGTTATCAACCTTTTCCCAGGCAACATGCTCCCCAAGATCCCTCCCGCCCAGGGCTATAATTGCCCCAGCCTGTAAGCAGTGGTGAGCACTGGCATTAAGCTGGTCCCCCATCTCTGCAGGTCTTATGCTGAACATAGAACCTGCATTGCTGTAGAGCTGCCGACTCCCTTTCTTTAACCCTCGCCTTCCCTTTAAAAAACCTAATGAGGATGTCTCACAGCTAAACCTTAGAAACCATGACCTTCACTGAAACTGGCCGAGTTTAAGGAGAGGCTCTTAGTCATGGTCAGTTTCCCCTCTCCTCTGGCTCCCACCTCCCTTGGCCATGCTGTGTCCTTGAGGGATGAGTACACCTGGCTGCTTCTCCAGACACTAGTCCCCTCCGATTACCAGCTCTGGGCTGGGCTGACCACCTTCTCAACCATCCTGGTCAGCATCCTACGTTCTATCTCTTACAGCAAACAACCAGCCTATTTCCTTCAATGCCTCCTTCACTGTTTCTTTGAGAGTAGAGTAATATAATGCTTTTAACAGTGGAAAGACTATAAAAAATGAAGTTATCAATACTCAACAAGTGAGTACATTCTCCCAAATAAATACTATGTGTGTTGCCATAAAAAAGAATGCAGCAGATCCACACGGTCTGATACAGGAAAATTTCCATGGCATTGGGTAGGGAAAAAAATCTAGTAGGTGGATTATAATTATGTTTAGGAAAAAATATGAAAGGGGAATACAAGACTATTTTTTGCTCATATAGACATTAAACTGCAACAGTATTTACTAAGTAGAATTTAAGATAGAGCACAATAGACTCCTCTCTAAACATGATTATAAAAAGTACAAACATACACTAGTCTGTTTTTCTGTCATGAAAACCCATGTACTCACCACTTAGATCTAAGACTACATTTCGCCATACTGCATTATAAATTTTTTTTTTACTGAGCCATTTCAGAGGAAATTACTTCAGATGCTGCATCTTTAAAGTGTTGAGTTTACCTTGCCTCAACATATTCCCCTACAAAATGCCATTAACACCCTAACACAATAAGTGATTCCCCAATACCATATAATTGAGTCCATATGAAAATCTCAATTGTTTCCCAAATGTTGTTGCTGATCACCAGGGGCTTGGTCTAGGTCCTGTTGCTCACCACACAGAAAGCCAATCACTGTGGCAACAAGTATTGCCAGGGAAGAAGATTTTATTTGAGTGATGTCAGCTGGAGAGAAGGGAGACCAGCCTCAAATATGTCCCTTCCCACCAACTAAAGTTAAGGGAAAAGAAGAGGGGCAGGGACGAGGAGTTGGTCAATAGGCAGCAGGCAGTAGTATAAGGGGCTCCAGCATCTCATTGTAACCACATGTGGGAAAACAGGAATGAGGCAGGAATAAGAAGTTGGTCAACAAGGAGCAGGTGCACCTCACTGTCCAGTGGCAGTGATCTGAAAAGTCTCAGTTCCCGGTATCATTCAGGAGGCCCGATGGTTTGTTTCCCAAGAAAGGAACTCAGATAAGACAAATGTAAGTTTTCCAAGCTTCAAGGTTTTTGTTTTTTTTTTAATATGGAACCCTTCACTAATTTAAGTGTCATCCTTACAGGGGCCATGCTAATCTTCTCTGTATCATTCCAATTTTAGAATACGTGCTGCTGAAGTGAGCACTTCGTTTTTTCAAGACAACAGTTTCATTCTTTCACCCAGGCTGGAGTGAAGTGGCACCATCTTGGCTCACTGCAACCTCCACCTCCCAGGTTCAAGTGATTCTCCTGCCTCAGCCTCCCAAGTAGCTGGGATTACAGGTGTATGCCACCACGCCCGGCTAATTTTTGTATTTTCAGTAGAGGTGGGGTTTTGCCATGTGGGCCAGGCTGGTCTCGAACTCCTGACCTCAGGTGATCCACCCATCTTGGCCTCCTAAAGTGCTAGAATTACAGGCATGAGCCACCGCGCCCGGCCCAAGCTTCAGTTTTATGAGAAAACTGGGCCTGTTTCAATGTTTATTTTATTTGGTTATTCAAGTCTCAACATTCTTTCAATCTAAAACAGTCCTCCCACCAGCCCTCCTTCCCCAGCCCTTTTTAAATCCATAGCATTGAAGAGACCAGGTCATTGTCTCATAGAATATCCTTCATTTTAGATTTGCCTGATTGTGTCTTCATTCCCTAAACTTCCTATAAACCAGCAGTTGGATTTAAAGCCTTGATAAGACCCAGGTGGAGGATTTTTGGCAAGAACACATTCCAGTTGACACTGTGTACTTACTTCATGTTGTAACTCATATCTGGTGGTTTCATTATGGGATCTACTAGAATATACAGACCATGGGCAGATCATATACAAAAACAGAACTCTGACCCACAGTCTGCAGTAACCAGTCCAGGAAGCCAAACAACCCCTGTAGCCTTTGGTCCCAAATGGCCAGGACTTGATCAATACCTGCCAGCTTCCCTAATTCTTGCCTCTGTTTTGAAAATCCTTTAGTAGGACCAACCAGAGAAGGCCAAATATGCTTCCCTAACCAATCACATAGGATACCCTGCTTCTAGTTAGCTCACCCACAGCCTCCAGATGCCAACAGCCTTTGATCAAGGCTCACCTGAAGCCTCCCCTTTTCCCAGCATAAAGCTTTCTCACTCCGCTGACTGCCTTTGAGTGTCTGCAATGGCAAGTGACTGTGGCTAACTCTCTGGGTATATACCACGCTGAGAATAAGTAGCTGCTGCTCATTCTCATTTGGGTGGTCTATAATTATTACTGAAGTGAAGTGTGATCACAGTTAAGGTGGTAATAGTCAGACCCTTTACACTGTCGATGGACTCAGACTTTTTACTTCATGCCTTGCTTATACTGCTTGGATGTTTTCCATGTGCCTATATTAATATTTACAATAAAAGCATGATTTAGATTTTCATTTAGAATTTATCTTAAATGCATCAAATATGCAATTTTAAGTCAAGTTTTGCATGTTTGGCTCAAAATATCAAAATAATGTTGTGTGGTTTTAAAATAACAAGGTTTATTGCTCTTTATATTAGACATGTAGTTAATTACATTGATCTCCATAAAAATAAGTTTAATTTTAATTTGAATAAAAGAATGCCACAATGAAATACTGACCATTAAAAAAAAAAAAAAAGAATAAAGGACCTTAACCCTGGGCAAACATATAAAAGCACAGGAAAGTCACCCAGTATAATGTCTGGCACATTGTAGGTGTTTTGCAATTAGAGCCCATTCCCACGGCGGTGCACACTGCACAAGACCACAGAGGTCCAGCCCTTTTATCTTTCTGGTCCCATCCAGTCATCACCCATAGTGAATCCCAAAGGCAGCATCTCCACCCACAGTACTCCTAGTCCTCAGGTGAAACTCCCTTCCATATTCTTCTTGGTGGCGGCCAATATACATTTCTTTCTTCACTTCCCAGGATGTTTGACATACTTGGTGTTCCTCCCTCCAAGCTCCTCCCTTCCCTTCAGGTCTCAAGGTCTCATCCAACACTTCAAGCTCAAAATATTACATAAGCATCAAGGGGGTGAGCCCAGACAGGCACTCTTCCTTGTCCAGTTTCGGGAGATCTCTGTTCCCTGTGACCCCAGGATACACAATGGCTGTTCTATACTCAGGGATCACTACATGTGATTCCCACGACAGGGGCTGCAACTCTTCTGCTAAGAGCTCACATAGCCCCAGGGTTCCCCCACCCCCACCCCATATACACACACCCCTCTCCCAGTCTTGTCTGTCTTTCTCGAGGACTGGTTAGCATTTTGGTAGCACCTTTGCCAGGGAAGCAGGCTCCCCAGGATGCACTTTGAACCCTCGCCCTACTGACATGGACTTGCGTTCTCCTGCCTCTAGGCTCCCTGCCTGGCAGTTCTGCACTTTCGGACTCCCCTCCTCTAACGAGTCCATTTGCCACCACAGCAGTGACTGCAATAGGGTCACGACACCTGTTTTCTGTGTTATGTGGAAAAAAATTAAGATACTGAACATTTATGTATGCTACCTTCTGAGTGTGAAGGAGGGAACATGAATTCACATTTGATTTAGCTGGTATCTGCAGAAAGCAGCAGTAGGGATTTGGAAATGCATAAAAATAGTGTTACTTTTTGGGATGAAGAGTGGCATGAGACTGATATCTATATATATATCTATATAGATATAGATATATATTTGGAAGCATTGAAACCTGCTTGATTTATTCTGATTATTTAATACACACTGACGCAACTGTGATCCCAAAGTGTGCAAAGTTAAAGGCTTCAACTGCAGCTGAGGGAGAGGGCAGGAATGGTACACCTCGGGACGGTGGTGAGTCAGGAATGACAGGCAGGTGGCCATGACCAGGGCAGCTTCCTCCCCAGGGCCAGGGACAGGGGAGTAGCCTGAGGAGCAGGACCCAAGGGTAGCCCAGGGCCGGGGAAGGGGGCAGAGACCTCCCCTTGGCCTAGGTCAGGAGCTCAGAAGTGCCACATGGCTGAGGGGACAGGACCCCGGAAGGGCCAGAGGCAGGGCCAGGACAGCATCATTTCCTGGGGGTCTGGGGGCAGGAAGGTGCCCTACAGAAGAAGCCAGGAGGGGTTGCCTGCCCCTGGGGTGGGGGCCAGGCTGAAGGAGGCTGCAGCAGGCTGCAGCAAGAAAGACCTGAGGCAGGTGCAGGGCCTGAGAGCCCAGCTGGCTGAGCAGGGGGTGCTCCCAGGGCAGCCTGGCCCAGGAAGCAGTCCTGACTCTGCAGGGGATGCCAAGCAAGGGGCCGCAGACCCCTCAGGACCTCCCCTCTCTCCCTGGAAAGGAGCTGGGGAACCCATAGTGCAAATCTGTGTACCACTCAGTGATGGAGGGAGACTGTGCCCCAAGGTGGACACTGGGGTGCACCCCCTCCACCACCTCAGCCTCCACCGCTGTCCTCATCACAGCTGCTTCTCATACAAGTGCAGGCCATGGACACCACCCTTGATCTGGGCTGACATGGTCTGCTTCTCAAACTTGAGCTCCCCTGAGTACATCATGGACCGAAGGACAGACAGGCTGCGGGCCCCGATATCCTGGCAGCTGTGCTGGATGCCCGCTATGAGGTAGGGCACGAACTTCTGAATGGACCCTTTGTCCTGGATGGAGCCGGAGACACCCTGTGCGACCTTCACCTTATCCCCCTTGCTGAAGTATTGTTTCTGGCTGTACTGCTCTTCTCCATGGCATCCAGTGAGCCCATGCCCTGGTACTTGTTGAGCTGTACCCTTTCTAAGAAGAAGTACTCACCAGGTGCCTCCGTGGTGGTGGCCAGCAGGAGCCCATCATCACTGTGGAGGCTCCAAGGGCCAGGGCCTTGACCACATACCCCACAGTCTGGATGCCACCATCGACTATGATGGGCACACCAAAGCACTGGGCATACTCAGCCACCTTATACACAGCAGTGCCCTGGGGCCAACCGCAGGCCATCACTTCCTGGGTAATGCAGATGGAGCCGTAGCCCATGCCCACATGCAGCCCGTCCACACGAGCGTCCATCAGGTTCTTGGCCTGGGCTGCTGTCACCACGTTCTCCCCAATCACCTGGAGGTGGGGGTACTTCTGTTTGATGTAATGCACCATGGTGATCTGATACACCGAGCTCCCTTGGGATGAGTCCAAGACTACGACGTTGACACCCGCCTGGGTGAGCAGGTCCAGGTGGCATTTGTCATCCTCACGGGTGCCCACAGCTGCCCCGCACAGCAGCTGTTTGTGGGAATCCTTGGAGGCCAGAGGGTAGTCTTGATTCTTCTTCAGGTCAGTGCGGGCAATGATGGCCACCAGCTCATCGCGATCACTGACAATAGGCAGCTTCTCTTTCTTGCTACGCTGCAGGATCTCATTTGCCTCTTTCAACGTCACACCTTTCAGCGTCAGCCACCACCAGTTCCATCCTTGGCGTCATCACCTCACTGAGGAAGGTGGTGTGCTCCTTCTTAGCAAGAAAGTCGACGTCTCGGGAGGTGATGATGCCCACCAGCTTGCTGCCCATGGTGCCCGTCTCAGTGAGGGGGATACCAGAGAAGCCATGCAGCATCTTGGCCTCCAAGCACATCACCCACGGTGTGCAAGGGGCTCAGCACCACAGGGTCCGTGATGAAGCCCTGTTCAAACTTCTTGACCTTCCGCACCTCATTGGCCTCGAACTCTGGGGTGCAGTTGTGGTAAATGAAACCAATACCTCCCATCAGAGCCATCCCGATTGCCACGTCAGCCTCTGTCAGTGTCTATAGGGGAGGAGATCAGCGGCGTCTTCAGCCCTTGCGGGTCAGGGCTGAGGTCAGGTCCACCTCATCATCAGCTATGAAGTCTATGAATCCTGGGAGAATCAGGAAGTCATTGTAGGTGAGGCCGTTGGTGCTGGTGAAGAGCTGCTGCGCGGTGAGCCCGTCCTCGGGCACGTAGCTGGTGCCGCTGCTGATCAGGTAGTCTGCCAGGCTGCCGTGACACCCCGCGACCCGACATAAACACCCGAGTGGCCACCTGCCACAGGCACACTGCCGCTGCGGGCCGGGCACAGGGGCTCTCAGTGTAAATCTTTTTATATCCCTTCTACTTTTGGAAAAAAAAAAATGCCCGAGGAAGGTCTGATCACCAAATCCTTCCAGAGAGCGATCTTCCAAGCCAAAGAGGTTTTCAGTCCCACCCACTGAAATCATCCAGTCCTTTATTCACCTGTGTCAACCCGGCTCGGAGGTGTGGCCTGCGAGATCCTTCATGCAATCAAGAAGTCAGGCCTCCACCTGGTCCTGGGGGTCATCTGAGGCCCGCAGTTTTGGAAGAGGAATGTTTTCTGCCAGCAGTTCCCACAGACGGGCTGGCTCCCCACTGTGGGGACATGCACCATGCCCCCTGTGGGCCTCTGTTTTTCATCCCTGAATTCATCCCCCACAGAATGGTTCAGTTGTCATATCTAGCTATCTAATAAGCTTGAGGGCACTGTGTCCCCTAGGGGATGCCCACATGCCTGACCATGCAGGCTGATGCAGTGACAAGCACAAAGTATCGTGATTATAGTTCCTGCTCTCCTTTCCAGGGCTTTGAGCCCAGCACATGATGTTGTGCGTTTCTTGTTCCACCAACTGGCTGCTGTGGAATGACTAGGAAACCTCTTGGATGACAGTTTAATCCTCGTGGGGTACCAGGTGGCATCTGGGCACAGGTCAAACTTTCCGAGAGCCTTTTTAACCTCTTTCACTGCAGCCAGGAATGGCTGGATCTCTGCTGCTGCCTATAGGGATTACAATTGTCCCATCCATACACTGGTCTGTGTTGGCTTTTGTCACCTGGGCATGTGCAGCCACCATCTTGACTGCTCAGCTAGTTCTGTACCTGGGTTCTAGAATGATGTCATAATGATGCCATTATGACAGATCAGCCCAAGGCTGCACACTGACCTAATCAACAGGTGCGGCAGAGTTGTGATTAAGAGACTGAGTCAGTTCCCACTTGTGAATAGACAGCACGAAGGCTTTAAACCTCTCTGAACCTGATCAGCATTGGCAATGATCTTCTGCAGATCCAACAACAGCACAGAAGAACGTATCATCAGGAACACATTTGGATATTGACACAACTTCATCTGCAGTTGGCTTGTCATCCTGAGCTCCGTTCCCAGGCAGCGTAGATATTGCACAGGATTTTGCTGACAAGGGAGTTGGGTTATAAGTGGTAACTCTAACCTCTTAATACTAACGACATTGACAGTACCATATAATCCATCTATTACACCACACAGGAAAATCAAGCCCAGTGGTACAGGACAGAAGAACTGGCTCCAGCCAGGATCAAGCATTGCTTTGGCATTGTTCCCCAATACCTGGGCCTTTCTTCTCCAATTGTTGGGGTAACTGGAATGAGGAGCCTGAGGGGACCCAAAGATGTTCTCCTGGTAGGATTCCCTCTCATGGTCTTCTGCATTTGTAGACATTTTGATTGGTTCCATTTCTAAGGGCCAATTATCTGTGCTTTAACCTGAAATAAGGAACCTGCCTTCTGATCTTCAAGGATATGTACATGGACACACATCTTTCAGATTCAACTCTTGAGATTTTTGGTTTTAAACAAACAATTGTGTTCATCACAAATGAAGATTCCCTCAAGCAGCAGCCTCCTGGAATCAACTGCTGAGTCCAAATCTTGTAGCCCTTAAAAATATTTAGTATTTTTACTAAGTAATAAGTATTTAGGGTGTTATGAAAAATGCAATTTGAAAAAGTACATTGGTTTTTAAGAACAAGAGGAACTATTTAGAAATTATACAATATATTAACAAAAGTAAATATTTAATATATCTCAAACACAAAAATGCAAAAACTGGTTACCAAACATCAAGAAAAACTTAAAACTTGTAAAATACAAAGGTTAAATGTATTTTATCTTCATTCTATTATTAGCAGATAACCTTAATAAAAATGAGCTGTTATTTACAGCAAAATATCATGTAATTTTAGATTTATCACTTTTTATTTCTATGGAAAAGCAACACCAGCATGTATTGTTGCTGAAGGTGAAGCAACTTTTTGATTCTGTTCTGTTCCACTCTGTTCTAAGATGTGTGTCAGATACTGGCCACACACCCTACATGTGCTCAGGGCACAGCCTGGCCCCACACAGCACTCTAGTCTGCAGGTGGGCACCTAAGGCCCTGCCATTCCCACTTCTTATTGTCATATTTACTTAGTTCTCAGCACCTCTGCCCATCTTTAAATGACTTAAGTGAGAGTACGTTAAAGTAGCTTACATGTTCCTAAGCTTCCTCACAGCACATCCCATCTGTGACAGCAATTCAGAAAAAAACAAATTTTCTTTTATTCTTAATGGTACACAGCATAAGAAAACAGCTTAGGCAGTTTACTGTAATTGACGGTCCTGATGTCCTTATCTATAAACTAAAAACTCCCCACAGAAGTTTCTGTAAGTATAATGTTAAATAAGTCTATAAACACAAATAACAGTAACAACAAGAATGTAATCTAAATGCCCAGTTATGGGAAACTAGTGAAGAAATTTACTGGTAAACCCACTGTGATGATGTGTGTGTATGTGTGTGTGTGTACATGTCAAGTTGGCTCAGTGACAGTCCCTAGTTATGTAAGCTAGGTGCTGCTGTGAAGGTATTTTGCAGATGTGATGAATATTAAGAGTATCCTGGACCGGGTGCGGTGGCTCACACCTGTAATCCCAGCACTTTGGGAGGCTGAAATGGGTGGATCATGAGGTCAGGAGACCGAGACCATCCTGGCTAACACGGTGAAACCTGTCTCTACTGAAAAATACAAAAAATTAGCCGGGCGTGGTGGCAGGTGTCTGTAGTCCCAGCTACTTGGGAGGCTGAGGCAGGAGAATGGCATGAACCTGGGAGGCAGAGCTTGCAGTGAGCCAAATCTCTGCACTCCAGCCTGAGCGACAGAGCGAGACTCCGTCTCAAAAAAAAAAAAAAGAGTATCCTGAAAGATCTGGGTGAGCCCGATTCAATCAGTTGAAAAGCTTTAAAAGCAGAAGCCTAAAAAGGCCTTAAAAGTTGAAGCTTCCCTGAAAAAGAAAAGAAATTCCACCCACGGGCAGTGGCGTCTGCTGTTACTTGTCCCTGTGGAGTTCCATTCTGCTCATTCACTTCCCTCCTGACTGCCCATAGACAATAGTTGTGGTCTGTGCCCATGACCTCCCTGATTCTGGACTTGCTTAGCCAGCACCCACAATCTTGTAAGCCAATTCCTTTAACAAATTGGTATATATATGAAAAACACTGGTTCTTCCTCTCTAATTAAAGCCTGGCCAACACACCCAAAAATTAGAAGGGGATGCTGCTGTTAGAAGGAATAAGGTATACATTTTAGGCTATTCAAGACTCCAATAAATGACAGTAAAATAATAGCAAAGAAAAACCTTACTTTGGGGTTAAGAAATCACAGATTGATACATAAACTTAATTTTGCTCCTCTATTAAAATCCTACTACAAAACAGTAAATATAGTAAAAGAATTTCTTTTAAAAGGACATTAATTTAGAAATACAGAGAAAGCAGAGGGGCAACAACCACAAAATCATTTTAGAAGTTGAAAAGGAGAGAGACCAGTGGCAAATTCCTTAGCAGACCTGAGAATACCACACCCAAAACCAGCAGAAGAAAATGCTAAGAATCTTTAAATACACAGAACTGTGGCGTTGTTACCCCATGGAAGTTGGGGTGGAGGGGAGGCTTAAGTATGGAATGGGTAAAAGCTGGGTGAGAAACCCATTCCTAGTTTCCAAATTACAGAGCTACAGCCTTTTCCTCAACATGGCCGAAGCTAGGAGGTTATTCTCTAGAGAGTATAAGAGAGGTTTGGAACTAGGGGATGCCAGCATGGATCCAGAGAATGGGCGCCACACTGAAAACAAAAGGATGAAGTGACCATATGCTGTCATGCTGAACGCTGAGTGCAAAGAGTCCTAGCCTTCTTCCCCTACTGGGCTCCAAGATGTGGCCAGGCTGATCCTTCCCATCACATAGGAAGGGCCCCTTGGGGTAATCTGGCAAATCTCTGAAGACCTAAAGAGAGCACTGCTGTGCTTCCCCAGTGAACAGCCCAGCCAGACCATCCTACAGTGAAACTCAAAAGACTCAAAAGACCGCACTCTCACCCATTTGATCTGGACTTTTACATTTCCCAGTCTTCATCAGTCGACACCAAGTGATTACCTGACACCTGAAGTTAAAACCTCTAATGTGCAAAACCAAGACCAAGGCAAAAAAAACAAAAACAAAAACAAACAAACAAAAACAAACAAACAAACAAAAACAACCTTAGAGGAATTGGAATTATGTGGGATGAAGAAAAAATACTATCCTCAGATAAGATATTGTATTCATGAAACAAGTACAGGAAGATATAAAAGAGTTCTTGGAAATTAAGAACTTGTTAGCAAAACTGAAAAACTCAAGAGAAGGGACTGAAGGATGAAAGCTGAGTGAATCACCACAAAATAAGAGTAAAATGACAAAACGACACTGGAGTAACCAAAAAATGAGGGAGCTGGCCAGACCCAGGGGCTCACGCCTGTAATCCCAACACTTTGGGAGGCCAAGATGGGAGAATCATGAGGCCAGGAGTTTGAGACCAGCCTGGACAACACAGTGAGACCCATTTCTACAAAAAATTTAAAAATTGGCTGGGCTTGGTGGTGTGTACCTGTAGTCCTAGCTACTTGGGAGGCTGAGGCGGGAAGATCGCTTGAGCCCAGGAGTTGGAGGCTACAGTGAGCTATGATTGCACCTCTGCACTCCAGCCTGGGTGACAGAATAAGATTCTGTCTCAAAAAAAAAAAAAAAAGAAAGAAAAAGAGAAGAGAAGAGAAAATGAGGGAACTGTCCAGGATCCCCAACACATAAATAACTGAAGCTCCAGAAAGAACAGGGAAGTGGCCTGCAGCAGGTGCTCACGGCCCTTGCTGTTTTGGCTCTCTGGGTCTGCGTGTCCACCCCAGCCTCCAGCCTCCCAACCCATACGTATCAATCCACACACAAGGATGAACACAGATTTTGCTAGTTTCTTTGTTTTTTGTTTTTGTTTCTGAGATGGAGTCTCGCTCTGTTGCCCAGGCTGGAGTGCAGTGCACGATCTCGGCTCACTGCAAGCTCCGCCTCCCAGGTTCATGCCATTCTCCTGCCTCAGCCTCCCGAGTAGCTGGGACTATAGGTGCCTGCCACCACACCCGGTCAAATTTTTGGATTTTTAGTAGAGACAGGGTTGCACCGTGTTAATCAGGATAGTCTTCGATCTCCTGACCTTGTGATCCGCCCACCTCGGCCTCCCAAAGTGCTGGGATTACAGGCGTGAGCCACCGCACCTGGCCAGACTTTGCTAGTTTTTACTTCATCCAGCCCTGTTCAAGAAGATGATGCATAGGAGAAGATAAACCCAGTGACCCTCCTGTGGATTAAGAATTCAGATCCGAGGCTAAGCCTTTCTCCTCAAGTGTTTCCTCACAGGAAACAGATCCATCGAAAGAGAGGAGGACAGGAAAATCAAAAGAAGTCAACATTCCCAGGAGATTCTCAGCAAAATAGAGGAGAGGTGTCAAGATGAGAGCTGGCACCAGACCCCGAGGGCAGTGACTCTGGCCTGGAGCAAGGATTCAGGACAGACACGTCAGGAGCCCTCAGCACCAAGATCCCTGCGGGCTTCCCGCAGCTCAGCTGAGGACAGGTCACCCGGGTGATCCCATTCACATTCTTTCTACTCGGCTTACCTTGACATGATGGAGAAGCTTCCTGCCCTCCAGATCAGCTGAAGATCCTCACTCCATCCCACAGCAGCGCTCGGCTTTGACGTCCTCCCGAAATCAAAAGGTCAGCTGTGGGGACTACAAAAACAGAACTCAGCAGCCGGCACCCTCCATCCACATTCTTGCCAGATGATCAGGGTCTGGTCCATGGATAGTGTGGCCACAGGCCCTGATGGTGGCAGCCCTGCTACACCCAGGACTCATTCAAGCCTTGCTGCTCCCTGGCTTCCCCAGAAGGACCCCTTGTAAATTCTTGGAGAAGCTGAGGTCCACTCTGACCTTGAGATCACATTATGTTCTCCAGCAGACTTCATTCAACATTGGAAACACTGTGCTTTCCCCACACAGCTAATCTGTGCTTGATGCTCAATGTTTTTAAAAATGAACAATATGTGAAGAGCAAGGAAATTATTCACTACAGGTCAGGCTAGCACTTCCTTTGGTAGAGAGGGTGGGGCATTCAACCGGGTGAAGACATATGAGTGCTTCTAAGGTAGTTGGTAGTGTTCTGTTCCTTAAAGATGGAAACACTATCCATTTTACTCTTTAAACTATACATTTATGGCCAGGCACAGTGGCTCATGCCTGTAATCCCAGCACTTGGGGAGGCTAAGGTGGGAGGACTGTTTGAGCCCAGGAGTTCAAAACCAGCCTGGGCAACATAGCAAGATCCCATCTCTACTTAATAACAAAACTATACATTTATATTGGATATGCTCTTCTCTATGGATGACATCTTTCACAGTTGGGGAAAAAAAGAGATAAAAACACACAGTAATAGGGAGAACTAAAGGGGAACCATTAGGAAGTCAGAGACTATATTCTACAAAGGGAGAGCAAATGAAAGAATATGGACGGACAAGAGAAGGGTGAGGGAACCCACAGACCAGAAAAGTAGCAGAAGGGGGCAGTACAGAAGGCCCACCCGCCCTGGAGCCCCCATCTGCTGAGAGGTCCACCGTTCCCACGCCAGCACGTGCACCCTTGTCTGCGGTTTATGTTCACTCTGCATCCCTTCCTGTACTTCACGTTTCTCTTCATCTTTGACATCATGACCCTTGTGGCCCTGTGTCTCATCAACCCCACAGGAGGTGGCAGCTCGGCTTCCCCAAGCCTCTGGTTAGCCCACTGCTGTTGAGCCTCAAAGCTTTGTCTTGGCTGGAAAGAAAGGCCTGAGGCTTCTGGCCGGTGCTCGGCTTCTACTCCAGAGCTGCTCAGGGTCCACGCCTAAGCGTGAGGTCTCCTCCTGCCTTGAAGCTGGGGTTTCCCACAGTCTCTGCTAGGCCAGGAGCAAAGTCAAGCTCCATTTGAGTCCTGTTGCCCACCTGTATCACAGAATCATAGCTGTTAGCATGGGAAGGGGCCGCAGAGGTCATCTCGTATTCAATTTCTTGGTCTCATGGCTGGAGTGGAAAATCTGCTCTGCCTTTCCAGAATGATCTGAGTCAGTGTGAGACAGACACCACCTCCAGGAGAAGGCCCATCTGGCTGTGCCCACAACCCCGCCCCCCAGCACGGTCTCCATGTGGGGTAAATAAGCCTCTAACCCACCAGGGTACAAATCCTTTCAGGGCTGCCTGACAGCATGTCTCGGGGCTGCCCTGCAAGGCCCGTGTGTCCAGAAAGAGCGATCTCAGTGATTTAAGTGCCTTCCACCTGAAAAAGACATAGGATTTTCCCCCCCTTGTAATTATAAAAGAAAACCAAGGTACCTGTAGAAAATCTGGAAATTACAGAAAAATCTAAAGAAGAAAATAAAATCACAATGGCCTAAGTACAAGTGTGAAGGTTTGGCATCACACCTGAGCTCTGTGAAAGAAACCAGCCCTAAAACCAGCAGCCACCACCCCAACCCCTACAACCCCATCTGCCCAGTCAGTGACTTAAAATCCATCGTGTTAGGCCGGGAGTGGTGGCTCATGCCTGTAATCCCAGCACTTTGGGAGGCCGAGGCAGGCAGATCACCTGAGGTCGGGAGCTTGAGACCGGCCTGACCAACATGGAGAAACCCCGTCTCTACTAAAAATACAAAATTAGCCAGGTGTGGTGGCGCATGCCTGTAATCCCAGCTACTCAGGAGGCTAAGGCAAGAGAATCACTTGAACCCAGCAGGTAGAGGCTGCAGTGAGCTGAGAGCATGCCACTGCACTCCAGACTGGGCAACGAGAGCGAAACTCCGTCTCAAAAAAAAAATATATCAACGGCGCTGCTGCCCATTCTGAGGATGGCGCAGGGTGTGGGCTGTCAAGGAGACAGAGGCAGGCCCTGTCCCTATGGACACAAGGGCCCACTCCAACTACCAGAGCCCCGCACAGCTCTGTGACACCCCGTGGCCACAGGTGAGATCAAGACTGCAGGGCCACAGTGGAACTTCACCCAGCAGGAAATGATGAGGGAGGCATCCACACCAGTCTGCCCCCACCAGCCTGGCCACCAGTGCAGTGTGAGTGAGGCTTCTGGAGAACATTCTGCCCCCAAGCCCCTCCAAGAAAAAGGATCAGAGAAGGAGGGCTCTGCTCTGCCCCAGGCCTCAACCTGGCTTCCTGCAGCTAAAGGCCCAGCCTCCCAACTTCCTCATCACCTTGCAACACGGAGTTCAGGCCCACGTGGGCTGTTTTGGGAGTCCAGCAATGCTGGGTGATCTCCCACTGTGATGCTGTCAGGTACCACAAAGCAGCCCCCAAGCAGGTGGGGCCATTCCCAGCCAAGGGCCCCAGACAGGGCCCTGACTGAGAATACTGCCCAGAGCACTCAGCTCACTCCCTTTTGCTTTTCCCAAGCCTGCAGAATTGAATGTGAGGGCCAGAGGGCAGAATCTGGGTCTCACACAGATGGGCAGCCTGGCTGCAGTCACCAGCTCATGCCACACTGGACAGATGGGTGGCAGGGAAGGGCAGGAAGGAGTGAGAGAGAGGCTGATGCAGCGGGTAGCAGGGACTGCAAATTGTCATGTGAGACAGAAAGAACCTACACATCAGCCAACTCCAGCTACGCGCTACAGAGGAGAAGCTGTCTCAGGTTTAGAAATACAGGAAAGCTGACTGACTAGGAAGAGATTAAAAACTCGCATCTTCAAACACAGCCTTACAGAAATTGACCTTTATTTGTTGTACTAAAGCCTGTTTAACTTTTGATACAAAGTAACATTTTAGTACAGAAAATCCCAGTCTGTCAGCTCAGTACCTGTCTGTGCACACTGTACCATCTCAGTCCCACTCTGCCTGTAACTTAGAAAACAACCCCTACCCCCAGAGGGTCTGCGAGTTAATACCTCGAGAATAGTCTACAGTTTTTCATAGTTTGTCTGAGCTAGAAAACTTGTACCTGTAAAACAAAGGACAGCATTGAGGACTGAAACTTGTCTCTTTTTTGAACAACTGTGCAAGAAAATATATCCCTTTTTAAAAAACATCAGTTATGGCTAAACTACAATCTAGTGTCTAGAATTACAAAGAATAAAATGAAATCAAAGATTTCTCGCTAGTAAAATGAAATGTTAGGAACAGTATTAAAATATAGGTCCTACCCCAATGACACTTACACAGAGCCCAGTACAGTACCTATTATTAACAGGACGCACAGCTTAAGGAGGAACCACATCAAATCTTCAGCCAGACATATCTAGCCTCAGAAGTGCAAAAAAAAAAAAAAAAAGCCCCCAAACAAAGACACCCACATTGAGTAGGGTGCATGCCGTGAGTGCTGTAATCAAGATTAAAAAGACCTCAGTTTTTCTTTTTAGACTGTTGATAGTGACAATAACCATTATGTTTCCCCTAAAAGCTCTCAATTCAATGTCTGAAACATGAATGTTTTCATATCAAAAAGAACTGATGTACCTGCCACCCTCTAAAAAGTTTAAGAATTACCCTGCAAACATTGCACTGATGAAGGCTGTCACGACTTACAGAGCCTAAGGAGGACCCAATGGCAGGCATCAGCACAGCTGAACACCACCTGGACCCCACTGCAGCCCTGCCCACGCAGCTCTCACGGAGCAGACACAGTGCTCAAGTAATAAGCACAGATGGAGGAGAAACGAGAGGCTGTGGAAGGCAAGAGAGAAAGGCCGAGAGACGAGTTTGTAAGAATGCCAAAGTCACCTTCCCCAGTGTGGGAGGAAAATGCCAAAGGCACTGGTTCTGCTGCCACAGGCAGTCTGAGCACCTGGAGTTGTGACGTCCTTCCAGGAGAGGTGCCACCAAAGAGTAGGAGGTTTGTCAAAGCTCTGGTCCCACCAACAAGAACCTCCCAAAGCAAAGCAGCCCCCATTGAGGTTCCAAGGTCGTTTTGCTGAAGACGGGAACGAAACCAACACCAAAGCGACAGGGGGTTGACAGAGGGGACAAGGGCTGGGCACCGGCAACATGGAGCCGTTCAAGTAAACATAAACCACCAAATACTTAGAAAAGGCTTGTAAACGAGTGATCCGAAAGGTTCTCTTTGCAGCATCTCTGATCAGCTGGCTAAAGAAAGGTGGGTGCTGAACCCGTCTTTAGTGTTATCTGTTTTGTGTTAAAGCACACGTGTGACACGGGCAGAGTGTGTGGGCCTGGGCCTGGATCGCACGCAGCCATGGCCCTCTGTCTACAAAGGAGGTGCTTCTGGGTCCTGGTTCCGGATCCTTCCCCTGCATGTTCATAGACGGACAGACTTCTACTTTCAGTCGCTAGAAAAGAGCTGAGCCTGGCGTCCCCTCAGGCGGCCAGCTGCAGTCATCCACAGCACAGCATTCTCCTAGAGCGGGCAGGCTGGAATCCACAGGACTTTATTTTGTTCTTGATTGACCATTGCCAAGATCTGAGTGCAAATGCTTGACAGGGCTCCTCCCTGGATGACCCCTGCAAAAGAGCCCCCCAGACACGTCATTCAGCTCAGAGTAAGACCCCAGGTTTGAGGTAAGGCAGTACAGCTTGCACTCTTTCTACTGTGTGGCTGTCTGCTTTGTGCTCCTTGGCACTCTGCTCCATCCCCACCTGACTCTCCTTCACCAGCAAGAAACTGGGAAAGAAAATTGCCCCTCTTGAGTTGATCACTCATATGTAAACTGCCCACCCCACTGCAGTTAACACCCTGGGTTGGGTTTGCGATGGTTGGGGGAACCCCAGGGCATCAGAAGGAAGTTTGGAGGACATGCGGCGGTGGTCTAATCATTAGCAGGGTTCTGCAGGAAACGACAAGTTTAAGGAGCCAGATAGCTCATGGCCAAGAGGAGAGTCACAGCAAGATGATGACGCCAACTTGGGCCAGCCCTGTACTACAGGAGTTTGACAAAGGGGTCTATAGACACCAGGCCAGAGGTACTCCAGTGTGCTCCACATAACAGCACCTGGACACAAACCAAGCCCCTACTGCAACAAGGCATGCTCAGAAATTGACAGTGAGTGTCTAGAAACTGCTATGGAAACAGGACGTCGTAATTTTATGTCTGTTGAATCTAACAAGAAAAAAATAGAGCTTACCTTTTGCAAGACTTAGAGTTTTAAATTTTCATCTCTCTAGGAATTGTCAGTGTATTTGGCTAAATACCAGTCTGTGAGGAATTGGAAATGAAAGTTCACACACACACACACACACACACACACACACACATGGAGGCATGCACACCTGCACATACCTACACACACATGGGCACCAAGCCCAGGTCCCTGGACTAGATCACAACACTCTCCACAATGCAGTTAGAATCCCTGTCCCATCCTCTGTGACTGCAAATGCTAATGCCCTGCAAATGACAGACTTTCCCAAAGAGGCTGAAGGCCAGAAGGTAAAATAGAACCACACTTCACTGAGTTTGTTTCACTTTGAAGACCAGAGATGGTAAGGGGACAGCATTGTTTTTTTTGTTTTGTTTTTTGTTTTTTTTTTTGGAGGGGGGTTTGCCAAATCCCGCTGCAAAACGGGACTGCCCTGGAGGGTGCTAGGGACAGATGGGCCCCTAGCCTCCGCTGCCCACACTGCTGGCACACTGGGGGCTGCTCCAGTCCCCGCCCTGCCTGGGGACACTGTGGCTGCACTAAACTGCACCTGTGCTATGAGACAGACCCACCACTGCACGTGTGAAAATGAGCAGGCAAGCCAGGCAGGACCTGAGGCCAAGATCAGTGAGCTTAACATTCAACCTGTAAGAATCCTGACGTTGGCCAGGGACTGCAATCTGAACACCTGACTTGTCAGGAACGTGCTCATGACAGCACTTGGGAGCATGTAGAAAGCGCGGGCTTCTCCACGGCTAAGAAAACAGCCTTGGGAAGCCTCTGCTTCCTTCCCTGCTGCCTGCTCCCCACTCCAGGCCCACGCACACCTACCTGTGAAGTACCTGCTGTACTCCTGCTCAAGCTTCTGCGCCGCCTCAAACTGCTCTTTGGAATGCCTCTGAGTCACCTTGTCCCTCAGGTAGATGGGGTCTCTCTGCTCCCTGTGGGGACAGCCAGACACCAGGCTGAGCACTGAGCCTCCTCCAGGCCCTCTTTCCTTCCTCTGTCCAGGCTAACAGGGGCCCCATCAAGGCAGGGGTAGGCTGTGGAGGGAGGCCCCATGTGCTCCCCACATAAAGCACAGCAACAGCCTGTAGGCTGTTTGGGGAGCTCTGGGCAGATGGGGGAAGGAGGGCCCCCCAGCACACACACTTGGAACAGATGCACCAGCAGCCCCTAGCGCAGGTCCCAGAAGCTCAGCAGCACAGAAAGGCAAAATGCAGCAGGGCCTTGGTGAGCCCTTGGCCCAACCAGCACAGGAGCCGAAGCTCAGCGAAGGCAACGGCTCCTGAGTCATGAGCCAGCTCGGGGCTGAGTGGGACTGTGCCCAGGCCACTGGCTCCCCTGCTCCTAAGCAGCACGTAGAGAGGAAAGGGGGCTGGGGCAAGAGAGGGGAGCTGTGCAGACCAAGCTGGCCATGCCCAAAAAACAGCGGCAGCACCCAAATGGCAGAGGGGCACGAGGAAGGGGCTGTGCTTGGCTGACACCACCTCTGAGTAGGGGACAGGGCCGAGAGGGAAGGGTCATTTTCTACACGTACTGCCTATTTCAAGACCCACAGGCCCATCTCTCATTCCTCAACCCCCCACCCCAACACACCCTGCTCCCTACTTGGGCTCCCAGCCCCACCTGTGACAAGGCCCCAGCGGAGCCCAGGGGGCCAGTTACCTACTTGATGTGCTTGGCGCTCTTGTAGTGGATGAAGATGACAATGGGGTAGATGTGCATGTGGTGGAGCCGCTCAATAGCGTGCGGAGCAATGTCCAGGAGGCAGTGTCGGTTCTAGGGGGAGGGGGTGCAGAGTGAGCCCTGGCGGGCAGTGAGGGGCAGCCAGCCCCCTGTCCTGCCACCAGCAGGACCCACCTCACCTCACAGGGCTCTACCCACAAACAAGGCAGTAAAACCACACAGTGCACCGTGGGGAAACCATACCCACGAAACTCCCAACAAACCCCTCTTGCTGTGAGGAAGGCCAAGGCTGGGAGCCAGGGCTTAGGGGGCTGGGGGTGCTGGCCAGCTCAACTCCAAACTTCCTTTCCCACCTTTGCCCACATACAGGGACCTTCTGAAAGCCCTGCCCCACCCTGGCCTCTGAAGCCTTATTTTTGCCAGACTGAGCAAATGAAGAGCCAGAGTCTGGTGAGCCTTTGTGTGGCTGAGACTGAAGTATGTCTGTCATGTCTGTCGTCCCCGGCCTCCAGGTGGAGTGCAGGCCCGTGCACTCCCGACCCCCAGATGCTCCACCGGGGCATTCCCCCAACTAGAGTTTGCCCACTTTCAGCAGTGAGAAGCCAACACCTTCATCTAACAGAGAAGGAAAGCAAAGCCCAGCAAGCGAGCTGAGCAGCCTGGAGAAATGGAGCCCAAGGAGCGGCTGTGTCCTTGGACTCCGAGTGTTTGCCCCGCCAGCACTCCCCACAGACGTCCCCGCCCTCGTGCTGCCTAGGATGTTCGAAGGCACCAAGAGTCATAGCCCTTTTAGGGGCAGGGACCCTGAGGGAAGGCACGTTCCTGTCCCCAGAAGGTGCATGTGAAATTGTTCGGCACATGCATTTGGGGACCCCGTTCCGGAATGCCCTGCGAGAGGCCTTTCCGCAGAGCTCAATACTCTCATCAGAGATGAGACTCCCCCCACCCGCCGGAGAGGGAGACAGGGTGGCCCATACACAGGGGAACTCCTCCATCCCCACCAAGGGATGTGCTTGCAGAAACACACAGCAGCCATGAGGGCAAGCCCAGGCACAGGTGAACTCAGACTAACACAACACGGTGGGCTCACTGAAGGTCTGAGCCGCTGGGGCAGAGGATCACGGACCAGGGGCCTAGACCTGTGCACAGGAGGTCTAATACTGGATGCCTAATCCTCAGACTGAAGCCCTGGGTACCTTTTCTGTGATCTCCTTTATTGACGCCACAGTGGTCACATCGAAATGGCCGCTTCTCCGCTTATAGTCGACAAACAGGCAATCTTTGACACCCCGCTCAATGGCCTGCTGGGAGGCCTTCATCACCTCTGCAATGCACAGACACAGGAATCAGGGAGCCCCAGGCCCTGCTGAGCCCCAGCAGAGGGAGCAGGGGAAGAACACTGCTCAGCAGCTGTCAGTAACCCAGTCCTGCCGTGCATGAATCCGACCCATGTCAGGAGGCTTCTGGAACACTGTGAAATCTGCCCCTCGGTACTGCCACCCACTGTGCACAGCTGGGCAGGCAGGTGGACAGGGACATAGAGAAAAAGAGCCCAGTAGGCACAGAGGGTGCCCCGTGCCCCTTACCAAGGGGACATCTGCAGAACTTGCCAGGAGCCTCATTCACCAGCATCTCCTTCACCACGTCCAGCAAAGGCCCCAGAATCAGGACAGGCCTCAGAGCAGTGCAGTCCACCTTCTGGACCCGCTGATAGGCCAGGCTCACCAAATCTGAGGGAGAGAGAGCAGCAGCGCCACGGACTCAGCTTGGAGTAGAGGACCTGAGTGGGGCTGGGGAACCCCGCTCCCTGACCTTGCCCACTCTGGTTTGCCTGGGACTCCCCCAGCTTCAGCACTGAAAATCTCGTGTCCCAGGCGCAACCAGGCATCGTCACCCCTGGAGTCCAGCATGAGCACCCCCCATGCCCTCTGTGAACACCAGAGGCAGCTGGTCTGAACCACTCATCCCAGGGCTTCCTTCTGCTCTGATTTTTCCTCGCGGGTCGACGCCTGCTTCCCCTGCCCCATCTCCATTCTCCTCTGCTCTCTGGCAAGGCAGCCTCTGGGGTTTGGCAGGTAAAGCTCCCACTCCCCAGGAAGGTGTGGTCAGTGTAACCCAGACCTGCCCAGTGACAGGTGAGGCCTCCCCCATCTGCACGGCTAGAACGGGTGAGTGCTGTGAGCCAGCTCTGGCCATGCAGTTGAGGATAACCCTTAAGAAATGGCAGAGGCACAAGATGGAAGGGACCTGGGTCCTGGATGATCCTCAGAATGCAATGCCTCTCCCACATCAACCACAGCTCAGACTTGTACATGACAGAGAAATAAACTGCCCATTATGCTTAAGCCACTGTTATTTGGTTTCAGTAAAAGCAGTCAAACCAATATCCTAGTTGATACATGCAGTAAACCTCCCCTTGCACCAAATGAATGAAGTCCTTGCAGGGAGACACAGTCTAAAACCCAGCAAGATCTTCCTGGCGTCTCCCTGGTATAAGTCACTGTGCTGGAATTTCAGAAACATAATAAAGAATAGAACACAGAGTTCCTGCCATTAAAAAGCGCACACTTTAACTAGAGTCACAACAGAGCAACACATGAACAGCAAGACAGCACGCAAGAGCTGCCTGGCAATTCCAGGAGCGGCAGGCTTCAGTAGACACTGCGGCTGGATGACAGGGTGAAAAGACCACTTGGGCAGGCCCAGGAGGGAAGTGGGATGAGAACGGTGTCTCCAGAAAGAGCAGGGCAAGAGGGTGAGTATGGAGGTGACGGGGAGGGCAGAGCACAAGATGACAGCAGGCTTGGGAGGAAGGGTCCATGAGAGGCTTGGCCTGGAGGGATCTGTATGCATACGCAGAGCAAGGAGTGACTGCAGAGCAGGCACGGGGACCAGGAGGCAGAAGGCTCAGGAGAACACAAGCACAGTGCCAGTTGCAGCAGCAGGCTCCATGAAGACCAACCTGTGGGCAAACTCGGGGAGTAAGTAAAGTCTCTCCTCTCCTCTTGCCCTGTCCCTGTGTGTGTGTTTTTTTAGAAGTGATCACTGCTGGGCATGGTGGCTCACGTCTGTAATCCCAGCACTTTGGGAGGCTGAGGCAGGTGGATCGCTTGAGGTCAAGAGTTTGAGACCAGCCTGGCCAATAAGGCAAGACCCCGTCTCTACTAAAAATACAAAAATTAGCCGGGTGTGCTGGCGCACACCTGTAATCCCAGCTACTCAGGAGGCTGAAGCACAACAATCAGTTGAACCCAGGAGGCGGAGGTTGCAGTGAGCCGAGACTGCACCACTGTACTCCAGCCTGGGCAACAGAGCAAGACTAGATCTCAATAAAAATAAATAAAATAATAAAACTGATCATTATCCACATACATCCACACAGTCTTTTACACAGCACTTCCTAACCTGGTGACCAGCAGCTCTGTTGTTTAAAACTGGAGGAGGGTTTGGTGGTCACATTCACCACCTTGGAACCCCATGTGGTCCCGAGTGAAGGCTCTGAGGAGGAGTCACCGGGCAAAGAACTTCCTCCGAGAGGAGTTTACATAAACAAATCCTCTCTGTAACAAATCTGAACCTCACGGATAAGGCCAGCACTCCTCTCTGATACCCCTTCCCCAACCCCAGTCCCCAATGGGCTCCTTGAAGGTAACCACTATTATGAGCTGGAAGTGTATCCTAGTTCTTCTTATAAACTGATTTTTATATGCTAAAGAAAACCTAGAATATATATTGTTTAAGTGTGTCTGTGGATACTTTATAACTCGCTCCTTGTCCGGGGCTGTGTTTCTGGGAGGCATCCCTGGTGCTTCGTCGTGGGCCGCTCTGCTCCTTTTGGGCATCCCATTAACACTTATTCTGGATCGACTTATCCACTTCCCTGCTGATGGACACTACGTCACCATTCCCTCCATTTACTGGTATAAGAATCATATTCTCAAATTATGGCACAGTCGCTGTAGGGTGGAATTCAATATAGTGCTTAAAAGAATGGTTTGGAAGAATATTACTGAGATGAGAAGATGCTAACAATATGATAGTGGAAATACCTGGATGAAAACAGTGTAATGCAGTGTAATCCCAGCTTTGTTGTATTAAGTAAAAAACTGGTAAGAAATACATTAAAATGTTAATGGTTAAAAAAAACCATATTCTCCCTTAATGATTACTAACATTCCACACTGTGGGGTACCAATTTAGGAGATTCTTTTTCCTACCTGACAATCTTCTTTGTCAGATGTCCTCACAATTACAGAATTGTAAGACTAGACAGCATCTTATGAGTCACTGACTCCAACTGGAGAAGAAAAACAGCCTATCCAAGGTCACAGCTAATCAGGGCAGAGCAAAGGCATGGTCCTGGGGGTTCCAACCTTAGACCATACTGCAATGGCTTTCTTTAAAAGGTACTGTGGACTGAACTATGTCCCCTCAACATTTATATGTTGAAGCCCTAAGCCCCAATGTGACTACCTTTGGAGACGGAGTCTTTAGGAGGTAAGTTAAATGAGGTCAGAAGAGCAAGGCCCTAATCTGATAGAACTGTGGCTTTTTAAGAGGAAGAGACACCAGAGATCTCTCTGTCTCCAACATGTGAGGACACAGCAAGGAGGCAGCTGCGTACAAGGCAGGATGACAGCCCTCACCAGAACCAACCACACTGGCACCCAGATCTCGGATTTCCAACCTCAAGAACTGTGAGAAAATGAATTCTTGTTATTTAAGTCACCTAGTCTGTGGTATTGCTTTTTTGGTTTGTTTTTGTTTTTGAGATATGCTCTTGCTTTGGTGCCAGGCTGAAGTGGAGTGGCACAATCATAGCTCATCGCAGCACTGAACTCCTGGGCTTAGGTGATCCTCCAGCCTCAGCCTCCTGAGTAGCCGGGACTACAGGCACACGCCACCACACTTGATTAGTTTTTTAAAGTTTTTGTAGAGATGGGAGTCTTGCCATGTTGCCCAGGCTGTTCTCAAACTCCTGGCCTCAAGCGATCCTCTTGCCTCAGCCTCCCAAAGTGCTGGGATTACAGGTGTGAGCTACCATGCCCGGCCTGTGGTATTTGGTTACAGCAGCCCTAGCAGACTAAGATAAAAGGAAAACCAGTCCTCCATATATTCCTGAGACACTCCCGCACAAGCCCCCAAAAGAGCAGGCATAAAGACATGCAGTGTCCTCTGGGTGGTGGAGAGTTGAGTCCACTTAGACCATTGCAGGTGGGTGCACAATCAGCAGGGTGGGGGGTACCAGGGATGCTATGCAGCAGTTGGAAGCAATAAACTAAAGCAGGAATTCAAAACCCACTGTGCATTAGAATTAGCTGGGGTAACTTTTAAACTACTACACAGGGATTACCACTGCCAGGTATAATGGAACAGCTTGCAGCATCCCTTGGAGAACACCTAGAAAATCTGGGTAAAAAATGAGAAATATCTTTTTGAAGGCATCGTAGAGTGGCAGAGACAAGACAGGATTTGAGATGCCAAGATCCTGGAGAGAAGGAAACTGGAGTATTAGAAGCTGACATTCTGCAGGCCTTTCCCCCTTCAGAGCAACTGGAGACTTCTAAAGTGAGAGTGAGGGGCAGAGAACCCAGGCAGAGGGCTGCTGCTGAGGGGCTGAGAACCCAGGCACTGGGCCGCTGCTGAGGGCTGAGAACCCAGGCACAGGGCCGCTGCTGAGGGCTGAGAACCCAGGCACAGGGCCGCTAAGGACTGAGAACCCACGAAAAGTTTCTGAAAATCTCCAAAGCAGGTGAGATCAAAACGGAGTTCAGGGCTGCCAGGACCTGGTGGGTCATGATTCCAGAGGAAGGGAAGGGCAAAGAACTAAGTCTGGTATCACAGGTTTTCCCTTAAAGCCATTTGCCAAATTCTTAAGCTGTGAAAAGCAAGAAGCTAAGCATCTAAGAAAGTCACTAAGACACTGAGCAGTGTTCCATGGCCTCCCAGTGCTGAAGAGTGAGAAACTGGAAGTCAAGGCTCCCTAGGGAAGAGCGGCCCTAGGGAACACCCCAGGCTGGGACCACTGGTGGGCCACCCCCTAGGGTCAGGTGAACCACCAGCTGCACAAAAGCTGCAACCCAGCCTGAGGTCAGCTGAGTCTGTGGCTGGATCGAAGTGATCTGCGAGCAGCGGCTATCTCCAGAGCAGAGGGCAGACCCTCTCTGGAAGCTGGCAACATCACTCGGAGCCCCGAAAATCCCCTAAACATAACTTCTGACATCTCAATAAACAATAACCAGGCATATCATGGGGCAGGACCAAGAAAAACAAAGACCACAGAAAGAGACTCAGGGATGACCACACATGACAGTTACCAAACGCAGTCTTTACAAACATATGATTCAAGTATTTAAGAGGACAGATGACAAGAGGGAAAGTCTCAGCAGAGAATTAAAGCCTGGTAAAAAAGAACCAAGTGGAAACTCTAGAGTGATAAATAAAATACAACTTCTGAAAGTAAGAACATAACGGATGCAACAGAAGAGTGGAATAATGAACAGGAAAAAAGAGTAGAAAACAACCAGGCTGGCTGAATCATGGAGAGAAAGAAAGAAGTGGAAAATACAGGAGAAAAAGAGCCCAGAAGACAGGAGACAGACAGGGTATTGTCGAAGAACGAAAACCCCGAGGAGAGGCGAGGTCAGCACAGAAGCAATATGAAAGAAACTGCGGCCAGGAATCTCCAAAACCGACCACACCACCAAACTACAGATGTAAAAAGTGCTAAGTACCTTCTGAGCAGGATAAACACAAAGAAAACCACATGGGGGAAGCACGGTATGGTAAGAAATTAAGAAGTTTCTTTCTGAGAAAGGAAGGCAGAGAAAACCCTACCCACTCACGGTGGTGGACAGGTGGTGGCACTGCCTTCAGCACTGAGCCTGGAAAGATGACTTCTCACCAGCAATGAGTGTGGCAGGCTGACAAGTGTCCCCCAAAGACTGACTCATGTCCTAAGCCCCAGATCCCATGAGCATTACACCTTATGCAACAAAAGAAGCGATGATTCAGTTAAAGGCCTTGGGAGGAAGGGCTTTTCCTGGAGTATCTGGGTGGGTCCTAAATAAAACCCCACGGGTCCTCTGAGAGGCAGAGGGAGTTGAGAGAGAGACCCACGTGGAGGACGAGGTGACGTGAAGATGGAGCAGATGAGATTTGAAGATGACAGTGATGTGGCCACAACAAAGGCTTGGCAGCAGCCACCAGAAGCTGGGAGGGGCAAGGAACAGGCTCTCTCCTCAAGCCCCGAGGGAGTGAAGGTTGGCCAACAATTTGACTGACCCAGTGGTCCTGAGTGTGGACTTCTGGCCTCCAGAACTGTGGGAGGATAAACCTGTGTGTTTGAAGCCACACAGTCTGTGGTAATTGGGTACAGCGGCCACAGGAAACTACTACACAAAGAGAGTCAGGGACCAGGAATGATATCTTTAAAGCACCCAAGTAAAACATCCACCAATCTACAATTCTATATCCAGTGAGAATCTCCAAAAACGATATTAAAATGGACATTTTCAGACACAAACACTGACAGGATGTGTCACCAAAAAACTGCACTACAAGAAAAACATTTCTGCAAGTTGTTTAGCAGAAAGAAAACAAAATCAGAAGCACAAAACTGCAGGAAGGAATAAAGAGCAATGGAAATGTAAAAGGCAAAAACCGATGAATAACTGATGTGCAAATGGACAGACTGAGTCAGAGTTAAAGTATCTGTAGAATTAAAATGAGAAAAGTATGGCCGGGCACAGTGCCTTGCTCCTGTAATCCCGGGCGCAGTGCCTTGCACTTTGGGAGGCTAAGGCAGGCGGCTCACTTGAGGTCAGGAGTTTCAAGACCAGCCTGGCCAACATGGTGAAACCCCGTCTTTACTAAAAATACAAAAATTAGCCAGATGTGGTGACAGGCACCCATAATCCCAGCTACTCGGCAGGCTGAGGCAGGAAAATCGCTTGAACCTGGGAGGCGGAGGTTGCAGTGAGCCGAGATCGTACCACTGCACTCCGGCCTGGGCGACAGAGCGAGATTCTGCCTCAAAAAATAAAATAATAATAAAATAAAATGAGAATAGTATCAAAGTTAGAAAAGAGATAAATGGAGTTAGTGGTTTGATGTCTTAGAATTATCAGGGAAGTGGTCAAAGCAATGATTTCTCTTAGCAGTAAGTCAAAGGTGCACACTGTGAGATCTATTTTAACCCCCAAAAGAATAAAATAGAAAAAACTAAACACTAGTAGATGTGAGAGGATAACAGTAGATGATATAGGGGCAGAATAAAACAAAACACATGATTCATTTTTAAAAAGCAAGAAAGAAGGGACAAACATAAATGAGGTAGAATGAATAGAAAACAAACAGTAAGATGGGAAATGTCTACTTTATGTAATGAGGTAAATACTCTTGATGAAACAATCAAGACTGCCTCAGGGGTGTTCAGATTGTGGAAATTCCTCACACTGTTCACTTTTCTGTAAATGAATGTGTGCATTGCTGTATGTATGTTACACTTGGATAAAATTTTTAAAAAGACAGATTGCCACAGTGGATTTAAAAAGTCCCACATGCTGCTTATAAGGGATATTTAAATATAAAGTGACAGAAAAGTTTGAAGTAAAAGAAAAAGATAAACTGTGCCAAAGATAACCAAAAGAAAACTGGTAATGTCAATAAAAATATCACATAAAATAGACTTTCAGCAAGAAACATTCCTGGAGATCAAGAAGGGCATTTTATAACAATAAAAAGGTTAATTTACCAGGAAGGTGTAACAATGCAAAAGGTGTATGTATCTAACGACAACTTCAAGATATATACTGAAAAACACCTGAAGAGCTAAAAGGAAGAACACACAAAGGGCTATTTTTCAAAGACACTAGCACCACCGGACAAATGCCAAACATAATGGAGATGGCACCTACGGAGAAAGGAGCAGAGGGCACAAGAGTGGAGGCCAAAGAGTGAAGGAAAAAAACCAAAAAGCAAAATAAGAGAGAAACCTTGCCTTGAGTAACAGTTTGGCAATTTTTTTTTTTTTTTTTTTTTTTTTTTGAGACAGGGTCTCACTCTGTTGCCTGGGCTAGAGTGCAGTGGCGTGATCACAGTTCACTGCAGCTCTTGACCTCCCAGGCTGAAGCAATCTTCCTGCCTCAGCCTCTTCGGTAGCTGGAACTACAGGCATGAGCCACCACACCAGGCTAATTTTTGTATTTTTTAGTAGAGATGGGGTTTCACCATGTTGGCCAGGCTGGTCTTGAACTCCCTGCCTCAAGTGATCCACCCACCTCGGCTTCCCAAAGTGCTGGGATTACAGGCATGCGCCACCATGCCTGGCCTAAACTTTTCCTATAAGGGGCAAGATAGTAAATATTTTAGGCTTTGAAGGCAAAACGGCAAAATTAAGCAATTGTTATCAGCAAAGGGCTAATAGACTTTTTTACATCTTACATTTTAAGAAGTATAAAAACCCATGCTCAGCTCACAGACCATTTAAAAATAGGCAGTAGTCCAGACTCGGTCCATGGCCAATAGTTTGCCAACCCTTGTCCCAGCTGATAGTGACAGTGGGCCATGAACTACAGTGTGATCCACTGAACTCCCTAGGCCTAAGATCTTCATTGTAAAAAGGGAAGAGAGGGAGGGAGACAGCCAGCTGCCCTACACTCTGCTGCTCACTGCCACCCCCCACACCTGATTGCCAGGGAGGGCACATTCTAGGACAGTAGACAGTAGACACACACCAGGGCCCTGGGAGCCACATTCCTAAGGGCCTCTTGCTTTAAAGGACAAATGCATCCTTTCCACAAGGGCTGTCTACCAGGGGATGTCTGACATCTCCCATCACTCAACTCCAGCCCTGGACTAGCATCTTGCTCCATAAGGATTATACAAGACTTGTTAATGAACACAGGACTGAGGCCAGAAATGCCGAAGTTCTGCAGAAACCGACAGCTCTTGGTCACTACCAAGCAGCCTGTAAGAACCTAAAAACAAATGGCAAGCAAGGCACTCAGCAGAGATTGCTTCTTGCCTACCCAATAGCTATCCCTCCATTCTTCCTTAGTAACTGAACCTCTTACTGAGGCCAGCAATGCACCCAGCTAAAACATGCCTTTTCTTTTTGTTTTAATTATTTTTTGAGACAGGATCTTGCTCTGTCACCCAGGCTGGAGTACAGTGGCGTGATCTTGGTTCACTGCACCTCCGCCTCCTGGGTTCAAGCGATTCTCCTGCCTCAGCCTCCCAAGTAGCTGGGATTACAGGTGCATGCCACCACACCTGGCTAATTTTTGTATTTTTAATAGAGACAGGGTTTCACCATGTTGGCCAGGCTGGTCTTGAACTCCTGACCTCAGGTGATCCACCCACCTCAGCCTCCCAAAGTGCTGGGATTAAACGTGTGAGCCACTGTGCCCGGCCAAAACATGCCTTTTTGACCTCTCTTGCACATGCAAGTGGACAATGAGATGTAAGTTGAAGTCACAGGTTAGGGCTTCCAGATAGCTGCTGAAAGAGGCACGCTCAGCTGAGGCACACTTCTGCCTTACCACTCCTTCCTTCCTCCTGCTGCCTGAAACAGGGACACGATGGCTGCAGCTGCATTGACAGGCGGTGACTGGGAGGATGGAAGCCACACCCCATAGATGTGGCTCTGAAGATGGCAGCACCCCCCGACCAAGCCGAACACACACCTTCAGACTTGTGCACAAAAGCAAAGTAAGACTCTCTTTTGTTTAAGTCCCTGTTGTGGAGCTCCTGGATCCACAGCAAGCCCCATCTGGAGAGCCCACTGGAAAATGAGCTCAGCCACTTGCCTTCAAAGAGTGGAATGGAGTCACTGGAAAAGGCATCCAAGGCAAGCAGGTCTTTCCCGTCCTTGGACCCGCTGCGTTTGTGCTTGTGTTTCCTCCGAAAAAAGGACCGGCGTGCAGCCGCTGACAGCGTCTTTGTGGCGCTATTGTCATCTTTGACTTCAGACATGCTGAGCCTCCTGGAGAATTCTTGGTCCATCCTGTGGCACAGGGGACAATGCTGGGCAGGGCCATCGAGACCCTGCTGCCCTGCCCTTCCTGCCCTTCCTGGTGAGAAAAGCAAAGGTGGGCCAGACACTGGGCTCCCCCCACACTCCTTGGCAGGTCTCAAGGCTACATCTCCTCCCACGCCCCTGGGAACCCTCGGTACATGCTGCGGGGGTGACACAAACACCAGCACCAGGGCAAGCTCTCAGAGCAGGCGATTTTTTCTACTACAGCATATTCAGCTCGGTGTCAAAAGGAACTGCTAGGACAGCCTTCAATTGGTGACATGAAGAGTTACGCTTCCTGCCATAGAAGGGAAATGATGCAGGGATGCAGGCTGCCTCGAAAACATGCTCAGTGACAGGAGCCAGATGAAAGGCCGCACTATGCAATCCCAACCACACAGAAGTCCAGACAGGGAGACCCATGGGTATCAAAAGTAAAGTAGTGGCTGCCTAGGGCTGAGGGCTGGGTGGGAGGACAGTGGGATAAGGGGCTGACAGCTAATGGGTCTGGGGTTTGTTTGAGGTGATGGAAATGCTCTAAAATTAACCGTAGTGGCGGCTGCACACACCTATGAATATGTTGAAAACCACTGAATGGTACACTTTGAGGGAGCGGCAAGGCACGAGTATCTCCACAAATCCATTTTTCTAAAACAAGTTATGCCTTCTGACCCAGCACTGTGCTCTATACAGCACTGACTCACACTAGGAGCAGCTTTTTAGACCAGCACTTTTGGCAAAATGTAGAGAGCAGAAGCTAAGATAAGAAGCAGAATCCCTCCTCCAGCAGCCCTGGCCCCAGCCCCCTCCCATGGGACAGCTCCATGGCTGGTGGCCCTCGGCGACCCCTGCCCCACCCCACCCCAGGCCCGGAGAACACTTACACATATTTGCTGGGAATCTGCCCGCGCTGGATCTTCTGGGCATTCTCGTCCAGCTGCCAAGCCATCCAGGACCCGAACGTGCCCTGGGGCAAGGTGTCATCCACGTAGAGGATGTCGTCCTTCTTAAAGCTCAACTCATGCTCCACATCTGCCAGCCGGTCGTACAGGGCCCTGGACCACAGCACAGAAGGAACATGATCAGGCGGCTCTGGCCGCCAAGGACGAACCAGGTGCCTTCTGTGGCCAGGCCCCTAAGGCTGCCATTCTGCTTTGGGCTGTCTCCAAACTTGATCAGGAATCGCCAAGGGTGGTGATTCTCAAAGTGGGGAGCCCTGTGTTTTACATAAAGGGGCAAAGACTGCCTTTGCTCCCCTAACACTGAGGGCGCATCCCCATCAAAGAACTCACCAAGATCTGAGGCCATAACTTCCCTTTCCAGGTGGCCTTTCCCAGTTGCCTCCCTCCTCGAAGCCCAGGCCCGGCCCCTGGTTCCTACAGACTGGAATCTCTCTAGGATGGAAATATGTCATCTTCTACCCTAGAGACAGGGAGTTGTACTGCATCAGTGTTCTCATGCTTTCTGTGATCTTGGATCTTAAGAAATGTGAAGAAAGCTCTGAGCTCCTCCTAGAAAGCCTGCTGCCATCCCTAAATGCCCACA
Organism: Gorilla gorilla gorilla; assembly: GCF_029281585.2. Classification (NCBI taxonomy): domain Eukaryota; kingdom Metazoa; phylum Chordata; class Mammalia; order Primates; family Hominidae; genus Gorilla; species Gorilla gorilla. The sequence continues at coordinate 37,935,463 of NC_073232.2, read as the reverse complement.
GCATTTCATACAGTAGTAAGGGCACTGAAGATGCCTGGAAGTCCACACACACTGCAGAGGGATCTGCAAACCTGGCTTGGGGGACACCAGAAAAAGAGGAGCACAGCACACAGGAAAACGGGGCTTGACTGCCTCCAAATTCTCCAGGTCTTAAGCCCTAAAGAGGGAGCCCAGCTGGTTCTTTAAGCCCTAAAGGGTTGTTCTAAGTCACAATCATCTCAACATAAATAAGCGTGCAGATTGAGTGCCAAGGAATGATGATCATGGCCCCAGCCTTGGGGGGCAAGAAACAGAGAGCCATTCACCAGGAAGAGAGTCTCCAGTGAAAGCCTCTCCTCTGGTTCCAAACCTCCCACTGATTCCCCAGCCACTGGTACCTGATGTAGAAGCTGTCACCAGGCAGGCCCTTGGCCTTCGTGAACTCCTCAGGGCGGTACTGCACTTTCAGGCGGACGCCATCCCTGGGCTTCAGCATCTCCACGTAGACTTCCTCCACTGTCTTGTTCCGCACGTCCAGGCTGCCATACTGCCAGGGATGGGGGTGGATGCATCAGAAGGCAGAAGCCAGGGGGCAGCTTGGGCACCCGAGAGGGGCCAGTGCTGACCATACGGCAGAAATTCAACATCCCTCCTTAACTGAGACTCTGGCTACCTCCCCTCTGCAGGAAGAACTGAGTCTTCATGGTCTCCTCAGTCTCCAGGTCCCGTGCGTGCTCCCTGGACACCAGGTCCTCTGCCAAGTGGCTGCCCTGCCCTTGACAGCTTATCCAGGAAAAACCCTGTTCTGGTGACTGGCAAGTCTGGGCTTTTCAGAATAGGGACCTTCCTCTTGCTGATGCTGCCTGTGCTTTTATTTATTTATTTTCTGAAACAGGGTCTCCCTCTGTCACACAGACTGAGTGCAGTGGTGCAATCACAGCTCACAGTAGCCTATACCTCCTAGGCTCAAGTGATCCTCCCACCTCAGCCTCCAGAACAACTGGGACAACAGGCACACTCCACCACACCTGGCTAATTTTTTTTGTTTTGTTTTCTGTAAAGACAGGGTCTCACTATGTTGCCCAGGCTGGTCTTGAACTCTTGGGCTCAACTAATTCTCCCACCTTGGCCTCCTAAAATTCACAGGTGTGAGCCACCAAACCCAGCCCAACTTGTGCCTTTATATTCTCATAAACCATCTCCCCCATGAGGCAGGAGACCACAGAGAAAGACCATCCTCTCTCATCAGAACAGAGTCCTGCAGCTACATCACCTGAGGGCGAGCACCTCCTGGTGCCCGGGGCCTGAGCCAAGGCTCTGCCCTCAGGTTCCCTCAATGGCCTGCCTGGCTTCACAGGGACCTCCTCAGAGGGGCTTGGCAGGATTCTGGGTTTACAGGGATTAAAAATCAACCCTGGCCAGGCACAGTGGCTCACGCCTGTAATCCCTGTACTTTGGGAGGCCAAAGCAGGCGGATCACCTGAGGTCAGGAGTTTGAGACCAGCCTGGCCAACATGATGAAACCCCATCTCTACAAAAAATACAAAAATAAATTAGCTGGGCGTGTTGGCGCATGCCTGTAATCTCAGCTACTCAGGAGGCTGAGGCAGGAGAATCGCTTGAACCTGGGAGGTGGAGGTTATGGTGAGTCGAGATTGCACCACTGCACTCCAGCCTGGGCAACAAGGGCAAAACTCTGTCTCAAAAAAAAAAAAAAAAAAAAAAATCAATCCTGAGGCTGGGCACGGTAGCTCATGCCTATAATCACAGCAATTTGGAAGGCCGAGGCGGGCAGATCACTTGAGGTCAGGAGTTTGAGACCAGCCTGGGCAACACGGTGAAACTGGTCTCTACTGAAAATATAAAAATTAGCCGGGTATCGTGGCACATGCCTGTAGTCCCAGCTACTCGGAAGGCTGAGGCAGGAGAATCGCTTGAACCTGGGAAGTGAAGGTTGCAGTGAGCTGAGATTGTGCCAGTGCACTCCAGCCTGGGCGACAGAGCAAGACTCTGCCTCAACAACAACAACAAAAGGCAGCCCTGACTGGCTCCCCAGATGAGAGGCTGTACTCCTCTGTCTTTGGTGCCACCTGAGATGGCAGCAAGCCCACTGTGCAGGTAGATGGAGGCGTGGCCTGCTCAGCAGCTCAGAACTCACCTCCAGGATGAGGTCCCCTGGCACGAGGCCATCAGGACCCTTGGCAGGACTGTCATCCTCCACCTCGGCCACAAACACCCCATGCAGGTTGCCACCACACAAGTGCACCCCAAGCTCCAGCTGGGACTTTTTGATGAAGACAACGCGTGGCTCCAGGGTCTTCTTGTTGGCATCTCCCGCAATCCTTTCAGGAAAAAAACAAAGTTCCTCAACTGTGCACAAAGAGGAGGCACAAAAAGACAAAGCAGTGGCCAATGCCCTAACCGCTTTCTGCCTGCTTCTTGGGGTCTCAGAACCACAGGGAGCTGAGAGGTGGCCTCTAGTTCTACTGGCTTGGCGTTCGGGACAGGATGCTAAGGTGCACTGGAGATGAAGGCAAGACCCCAGGTCCAAAGCCAGTTAGGGGGGGCAGTCAAAACCATAAATCAGTGCCCCTGCTCCCAGGCCTGGCTATCAATCTCATGCCTTAAAGATCAGGATGGCCTCCCTCCCATGTGGATCACACTCATTTTCCTAACTTAGTACTTCCTAAGGAAAGGTAAAGTTGGCCTCACTGTCCAGAGCACAGCAATGTATTCAGCAAATGTCTACGAAGCAGCTTCTATAGACCAGCAACTGCTAACTTGTGAAGAGGGGCCCCTTGCCATCAAGGCACTTACAATCAAGGAAGGGAAGCTGAAAGTAAGCTGCTGAACACATGGAGGGAGTGAGATGGGACAGTGATGGAAACAGATACAGGGGGCTTCAGGGGAGACGCCAGCCCGGGAGGAAAACCTTGCAGCAGGTAAGTTCCAATGTGACAGACTCTGGTATAGAGAATGCAGAGCTGGCCTCATTCTGTGAGATGCTGCCCAGGGCTTGGTGAAGGCCTCTCAGTGCTAGAGACACAGCTCCTCCAGGACGGCAGAGTGATCATGTCACACCATGGCCTGGATGGCCCTCCCTGCAGCCCCAGGCCAGTCTGGACGCTGTGCAGCTCCCACGGAGCTCCTTCCTCCTCCTGAACTCTGCTGCTCCCTCGGCCTGGACTTCTCTTTATGCCCACTCTTGGCTCTTGCCTGTCCTGAACATTTTAATCCAGCTGCCACCTCCCCTGCCACACTCCAGTGATCTTCCTGCCTGCTCTGCAGCAGCCAGCAGTGCCCTCCCGGCACCCTGACTGTGCTGCACGTGCCCGGCACTGGTCTGCCACCTCGTTGGGGGAAGCACTGCTGTGGGTGGCCAGAGCCCAGGGCCTGGCCGGGTGATGACTGTGGGAATGTGTCCAAAGACAGACTCAGAAAGCGAGTGAATAAGAAAAGGAGAAGAGAAAGAGAAGATGCAGGGGAAAAAACAAGTCAATAGAAAACAGGAGAAAAAGAGAAAGGAAAAGAGAGAGTAGGGAAGGAAAAAAGGAATGCCGTGCTCCCGGCCCAACTCCTGAAGACCTGGTGTGCGGCCTGCAGCACATGAGGCCAGCTGCCCAGTGCCCACGCCACTTGGAGAATGTGCTCAGCCCCACCCAGCTGAAGTGGACACAGGGAAGGCTCACAGCAACATTTGCTGACCTGGAGCTGCTCTGCTTGGCTGGCGGGGTGCTAGGCCCCTCGTCCTGCTCCATCAGTGGGTCGATGACAGATGGATGCTCCGGGGTGGTGGTGCCACTGCCCTGGAGAGTGGAGTGGGTACCGGCAGGGTCCAGGTGTGAGCTGGAGGCGGAGGACAGGAGGGATAAGGAGCAGTACGAAGCCACCCAGAGCCACCCCCACTCCTGTGGCAACTAGATCTGAGCTATAAATGGGGACCGGGTCACATAGCCCTGCACCCTGTGCCCTGAGCAGAGCAGACACATTAGAAGCCTGGACCCATGACATCCACCTGTCCTCTCCCCTCCACCTGTCCTCAGCTCAGGGGCCCTCTCCAAAGGCATCTGGCCTCAGGAAGCTGTGAGCATCCTGTCCCTTTTCCTCTGCCTGTGCATCCCATCTCTCCTGCTGAGCTTGTGGCGCAGCACTGCAGGGCATGCCTCCTCTTCTTTTCTGCCCTTCAACCCACAGCTCAGGGGCAGATACAGACAGGTGTACAGCATCTGCTCCTGGACAGGGAGCCAAACACTGTGAGCGAGAATCCACCCCCGGGGCCACAACTCCTGGCTACCATGGGCCCCTGCTGGTCAGGGGGACCAAAGCCATCTGTTTCCAAACCCCATTTCAGGAGGAGACAGCCTCTCTATATATGCCCCTTTTCCAAAATCCAGGGCTGGTCAACTCTCTCTTTAGCAGCAGTAGGATCCCCAGAACTTACGGCTGGCACCCTGGGTTTCCCTGCAATGAGCAGAGTGCTGCTGCACCCACCTCTCCACCCCCAGCCCAGACGGCCCAGGGAGGCCCGCACTCACCTGGACCGGGAGTGGCTGCTGAGCTGGTGCACGTGGGGGTTGTACTGGGCCAGGATGGTGATGGTATCACACTGCTGCCCAATGATGAGCCGCGCCTGCTGCTCCGTGGCGCTCCGCAGGTTTATGCCGTTGAACTGGGGAAACACCAGGATGGGCTCAGTGAGGGGGTCGGGGCTGTGGACAGGGAGGAGGCCCTGGGGACTTGGGAGCACTGCTGTTCCCTAGGAGGAGGAGAGGTGGAAGAAGTGCAGGTTTCCATGGGCGCCATGCAGGAGGGCAGCTCCCTCTCACCTCCAGTAACTGATCCCCATACTCGAGGCCAGCCTGGTGAGCGATGCTCCCCAAGGTCACCTTGGAGACGTAGATGCCGCCCTTCTCTCCACTCACGATGGAGATGCCCAGCGGCTCTGAGCCCTTCTGCACCTTCACGTGGCGTGGCTCCTCCACATAAGGCCTAAGGAAAAGTCAAAAGTTTCGGGGACTCAGGGTCAAACAAAAGGGTTGGGGAGAGCCTGAGCTCTCTCCGATCAGGCATATGATCAGACAGTGCAGAAAAGGCCCCGAGCCTGGATGCTCCCATTGTGACACAGCTACATGGGGACACGGTGGGCCCACCCCTGTGTGACAAACGATCACATTCCCACAGCCTCACGCAACACGAGCACAGCACACGCAGACACGCAACCACCCAGGCCAAAGACACAGAGAACGGTCCGTGTGAACTATAAACACTGATACACGTGGATTTTCATTACAGGAGAGGAGCTGCCCCACAATATGCAATTACAAACTCTGGGGGGTCTTGAGATGCCCTCCGAGGAAAAGAGATGGCTCCTGGGATGACATTCCATCCTAAGGGGGCAACAGAAAATAATCCAGTTTTATGTTTACTGGCTACACAGAGTGATGCAAACTGGTCACAGAAATTAAGCTGCTGCAGACCCAAGCCTTTGTAAAGGGAGAAGGCTGGGAGCAAGGCTGCAGCCATGCACTTGCTGCCCTGGGGCTGTACAGTGCACCCAAGGGCGCCGGGGCAGGGGCTTGGCAGGGAGCCTCTGGGCAGGCCAACTGCATGGTGGAAGACCTGGGCCTGGTGGCCACGGGCAGCCTCAGAAGAGATCTGTGGTGGCAGAGACATCTGGAAGGTGACAAAGGTTAGAAAGAAGATAAGGGATGCTCAGAGGAGAAAGACAATCAGAGACACCTGGAACATAACAGAAAAGACAGTCAAGTGATGCGGAGCCTCCCGTTGGGACTTCACGCCACCCAGGGCTTCATTCCTCCAAGGTATGGACACCTGAGATTTTCCTCGCAGGATAAAAAACCATATAGCCAAAGGCTGAGGGGGCCAGTCCAGGTCCCCTCTACAGCACACGGTCAGGATAGATTCTAGCGGGGAGGCACCTAAACCACCCCACCCCGGCCACCTGGAGGCAGAGCAGCTTCCCACTTGGCAGTCTCAGCCTGTGGCCCTATGGCCCAGCCCTCTTGGGAAGGGGAGATTAAAATTCTTCTTGAGTTGTCCCTGCTCTCTCCCACCCTCCAAAGTGTTCCCACTTCCCAAACTTGCCCACTCTGGAAATCCTCCCTTGACCCTCCAGCTCAGACAGATCCACCCCAGACTACACCCACGGTCCCTTCCGATTCAACACGGATTACAGCCCCGTGCTGTTGAGAGCTGCAGAGCCCTCAGCACACAGCCACCCCCACATCACCCTCCTGCCCCAGCCTTAGATGATGAAACAGAGGCCCAGAGCAGAAAGAGGTCCACCTCCGTACAACACATGTAACACAATAAAGGAGCAAGCAACTAAGTCACAGCAATAGCCACCCAACAGAACAATGATCTGAACCAGGTTCCCAGGTTCCAGTGACATGCAAAGACGTAAGGGACACACCACGGGGTGGGGAGGCCCGATCGGCATCATTTCACATTTCACTTATATTTATCTGCATCTGCAAACAAAAGTATGCGTGGATTTATGCACAAGGAAGCTTCTTATGTAGGACATTACCAAGTGTTAACAATGGTGTCTCCAGGTGAGGGGATCCGAGCTAATCTTTTTTTCTTTCTCTTTTTTTGGAGGCGGATTCTTGCTCTGTCACCCAGGCTGGAGTGCAGTAGCATGATCTCAGCTTGCTGCAACTGCACCTCCTGGGTTCCAATGATTCTCCTGCCTCAGCCTCTCAAGTAGCTGGGATTATAGGTGTACGCCCTCATGCCCAGCTAATTTTTGTATTTTTAGTAGAGACAGGGTTTCACCATGTTGGCCAGGCTGGTCTCGAACTCCTGACCTCAGGTGATATGCCCGTCTCAGCCACCCAAAGTGCTGGGATTACAGGCATAGGCTACCGCACTCGGCCAGAGATAATCTTTACTTTATAGTCTTCTGAATGATTTGAATTGTTTGTAATATGCATAGAAGTTTTCTCTAAACAACAGCTGCTTCTCAAAAGAGGTTTATAAAGTATACTTAAACTATTACAAATAGCTAAAAACATAACATTAAGGGAGATTTGATTATGTACATAAATAATAAAGCATGTTTTATATATATATATATATTTCCAAAGGGTAATGGCAATTGAATCTCTTGTTGAAGAAATTATCTGTGACTTTTTTCTTCTTTCTACTTTTCTGTTTTTTATTTTTTGAGACGGAGTCTCGCTCTGTCAACCCAGGCTGGAGTGCAGTGGCGCAATCTCAGCTCACTGCAACCTCCGCCTCCCGGGTTCAAGCAATTCTCCTGCCTCAGCCTCCCGAGTAGCAGGGACTACAGGTGCCCGCCACCATGCCTGGCTAATTTTTGTATTTTTAGTAGAGACGGGGTTTCACCATGTTGGCCAGGTTGGTCTTGAACTCCTGACCTCCAGTGATCCACCTGCCTCGGCCTCCTTACAGGTGTGAACCACAGCACTCGGCCTTCTTTCTACTTTTCTATGTCTCTGATTTTCCATAACAAGTATAAAATACTGTACTTCAGAATCTGGGAAACGGGGCTATTTTTAAAAAGAAAGCTGTTGCTCAGTCAGGTCACACATGTCAAATTTCATCTCCATTCGGATCCTAACCACCATGAGGGCAGGAGTCACTCACATTTTTCTCCCTCCTGGAGCAGGTCCTGGCTCTCCGTGCCCTGTGGGGAGCTAAGGGAATGCTTGGCAGTGGGTGGCAAGGCCCTTTCCACAACTGAAGAACCCACTTCACTTGGGGAAGGTCCCGTCCTCTCTGTGGCCAGGGCCGGGGCTGAGTAAAACAGGCCAGCATGCTCCTGCGCGTGCCACATGGTAAGAGCTCCGTCAGCATTTCTTCCGAGTTACACCCGATTCCCCTATTGGGGCCAGGCCTCTGTGTTTTGCTGTCCTTCCATTACCCCTCAGGTTCTCTGGTTTGTTGCCTTTTAAGTTCAGATTTTCAAGTCAAATATAAGATTTTCTCTGGCTGGGCACGGTGGCTCACGTCTGTAATCCCAACACTGTGGGAGGCCAAGGCGTGCGGATCACCTGAGGTCAGGAGTTCAAGACCAGCTTGACCAACATGGTGAAACCCCATCTCTACTAAAAATACAAAAATTAGCCAGGCGTGGTGGTGGGCGCCTGTAATCTCAGCTACTCTGGAGGCTGAGGCACAAAAATCGCCTTGAACTTGGGAGGCAGAGATTGCAGTGAGCCAAGATTGCACCACTGTACTCCAGCCTGGGCGAAAAGAGCAAAACTCTGTCTCAAAAAAAAATATGTTTTCTTAACATAGGGCCCACCCCTGCTGAGGCTCACAGCTAGAGGCCTCAGCTTTCTGGACTCAAATGAAAGAGAGTATCTGTGTTTCTTTTGGTGATTAAATAAAAGCAAGTTTATCAGAGCTCTTTAAGATCTACAATCTAGACAGAAGCTGTTAAATATAAACACAATCTAGTAAGTTCTATCTAGGGGAACAACAGAGAGGGATGTGTGTGCACAGTGCGCGGGGGTGACGGATTCCATGGAGGAGGTGCCTCTGGACAGACAGCAAGCCTACGGTCAACCTGAAACCTAAGATGGACCTACATTCTAAAATGAACCAGTACCAGTAAAAAGCTAGGCTGCACATTTATGCTTTCTTCCTGTGTATATTTTATTTCACAACAGAAAGCTTCGAATGAGAGGGAAAAAGCAAAGGGTAAGAATGAGTCCCGGTGCCAGCCGCTAACCACGTGGCCACAGGTCTGTCACTCCAACGTCTGGATCCAGTTTCCTCAACTGTGAAACAGGGATAACAATAATAACGACACTGGCAGGGTCCCTGTAAGGATCTCGTGACTTAGCCACATGTAAAGTGCTTGAACAAGGGCCCAGGAAGGTATAAATGGTGCCACGATGGCACGATCACCGTCAGGTCATTTCCAGCATCATCTACTGTGAGCCCTCTTGGCTCCATGCCTTGCCATCCACACACGCCCCATCTCTCTGTATCCAGTGCCCCATGGCACTTACTGGTGACACCAGCAAATGCTGGGACACCCAAGCTACTCCTGCTGCTTCTACTAAGCCCCTTCCCTGCAGATCCCAGGCCTGCTGCCGGGATGCACACTGTCCACTGGTTTACCCATGCCACCGATGACCGGCCATGCTCACCTGTCCTTTCTCCGCTCCCCGAGGGACGCGGGGTTGACAGCGATTCTGGGCAATGTGGAGGCTGAGGTCTGGGACTGGCTACAAGAGGACAGGGTGTCGATGTTCAGGGGTGACTGTGGAGGAGTGCTGCATTCAGAATGTGACACTGAACCTGCAGAGAGGAGTGGGTAATGCCAGTGTGAACTCCCATCTCACTTCCCCAACAGCCAAGACCAAGAGGCAGATGCGATCCAGACACACAGCTCTATCCCCATTGCATCGCATAGTCTGGAGCTCAGATGCTAGGCTCTGCATTGCCCCCTACCCCCCACACCACCAGGCCTACTGCTGGGCTCAGTGAATTTTTACTGACTGACTGAGATGACTATGAAGTTCTCAGCTAAGCCCAGAGACTCCACCATGAGGAGTCAGACTGCAGGAAAAGCAGGAGAGATGGGAGTGTCGAGAAGTCCTTACCTCTCTCGGAGCCCACGACATTCCGCGGATATCTTGGTGTTGATGGGATTTTAATGCGTTCCGCCTTGAACTGCAAGTTACTCGAAGAACCTATTGTTCCATAAGGGAACAAAACTTCAGGCCTCATGGTTAAACACCACCCTGTCCTTCCTCTCCACCAGGCTATCAGTCAGGATAATAAATGCAAAGCTGGGCCCTGCTGTTTATTCCCAAGGGAGCCTTGATGTGGAACAGTCAAGAAAAGCAGACGTTTAACATTTATCTCAATAAACTGTGCAGGCCCAGACTGCTCCAGAACAGGAGCGCACAAGTCTCACTTCCAGCCATGGAACAGCAGCCTAAGAGACACGGCAGCTGCTCCATCTTTTCTCCCCAGCGCCAGAGTTCCCCAAGATCTCCATGAGCTGCCTTTGTCCGACTCTCCTCCGGGGTTCACTTTCCATACAAAAATGTATGAAGAGCCATACAAAACAGTCCAGAATGAGGCCAACAACCTCAGGGACACAGAGCAAGGCTCCTAGCTGAGGGGTCACCTGAATGACCATAAGGCCCCCACAGAAAGCGGAAGGCGAAAGCAATGGCTCTGACAGCAGCATGGGCATGGCTGGCCCATGAAGGAAGCAGCCCTTCCCAGTAGAGAAATGAGCTCAGTCCCAGGAGGTGACAGGAGCTTGTGTGGGGAGCCCACCCGCAGATCTGGACATTAAGATGCAGGCAGAGATGAAAAGCTTGGCACCCTCTGCAGCACAAAGTCCAAGTGGTGCAGTTACCCAGGCGGGCGCTGGAGGGCAGTGAGTTGGACCCATGGGTGGCTCTCATCTCGGAGTAGTCGCTGCAGGTCCTGTGGCTCAGGTCCAGGCTCAGGCGTCCCTGGTGCTGAACACTGCGTAAAAACAAGAGGTGAGGAGTTCGGGAGGAGAACCAGGAACAGATGTGGCCACTGGGGAGAAACACACAGACCAGGCAAGGGTTCCCAAGCGGGCAGAAGGGAGGCCCAGGAGCCACTGATTATTAGCCGAGGATAGCAGGCTGCCCTCAGCCACTCCCGGAGGTGGCATCCACCAAGAGCCTTCAAGCAGTAGAAAGGGCCACACACATGGGGCGGCCAGTATCATACCCACTCCAGCCATAGGGTCAGGATTAGGCTCACTAGGAGGAAGTGATAAAAAACAGAGGTTTTGCAACCTGGGTGGGCCTGAGGAGGGTGAACCTGTCCTCCCAGGAAGTGGGTAAGGAGAGACAAGATGGGCACAGAGGACTTTGGGGAGGGGACCTATGTGCCTCCCTCGGGACAGCGTGCCTAAGAAACTGAAGGGCTGAGCAGGGATCGCCCACATCAGGCTGCCCTGAGGCCAGGCCTCAACAGCATCTTTTTCCAGCTATGTAATGAGGTGACATCTCTTCCCTGCTTAAACTCTACAGTGGTCTCCACTGTCCTTAGAATAAAATCCAAACTCTTCATCACGGCTGCAGGTCCCACAGGGTTTGTGCCCTGTGACCTCAAACCTTTTCTTGACTCGTTGCCCCTTTGCCAAGCTCCCACGACTGTGCCTGGGTGCCCTGGCCTTGGCACCGATGGCCCTTCTCCCTGGAGGCTCCAGCCCAGGTCTTGTGCAGCTGGCCTCTTTCATCCTTCTGGTCACAGCAGCATCCCCTCTGCCACAGGGCCCTTCCTGACCACCCACTCTAACTTGCCACCCTCTTCCAAGTTACAGCCCAGCCTGTCACCCTGTTTGACTCCCTTCATAGCCTCTTGGCACCATCTGATATCACTTCGTTCATTTTTTTTTTTGTCTGCCTCCCACATTTGAAAAACCACACCACATGAGCTAGAAGCTAATTTGTTTAGTTCAGCATTGTATCCTCTTATAATTAGGATAGACCGAGGCATGTAGTAGGTGCTCAAAAAATATCTGTCAAATGAATGAGTAAGAGTGGCCTGGAGCCAGCCCACCCTCTTATGAAGTACCAGTTTCCTCATCTTCAAGACAGAGACAGTAATAGGACTTAGCCCATGAGGTTGCTGTTGATTCGGTGAAATGATATTCATAAAGGTCTGAGCACAGTGGCTGGGACATAAGCACTCAAACATCAGCTGCTATCACTATCGTGTCCTTCCAGTACCTTTTGAAACCTTGTGCTGATGAATTCAGAAAGCAGCCCTAAGGCTCCCTTTCCCTGTGCTGCTCTAGCCAGTCCCCTCCCAGGCAGGCAAGGAAGCTTCTCCACCAATGAGCCTCTTTATGCACTCATGGTTCCATGTCCAGGCAGGCTTGCGCAGCTGGGGTACAGAGAAGCGTAGGGTGCCTTCACATACCTGGGATGCAAACCCTGGGGGCCAGCATCTCGGGCCGCAGGTGGAGAGCTGCAGGGGCCAACCCTGTGACTGCGCACAGTGTAGATGGGGTTCCGCAGGATGGAGCTCACAGTGGTGCTGGGGGTCAAACTCCGGGGAACAGTGCCTAGAAATGGGCTTGGTGAGAAAAGTCGCCCCAAAGGACCCAGCCAGCCCAGGACTTACACAAGCCTTTCCCCTGTATCCCAGGACGCAGCCGCAGTCTTTTGGGAAAAGGACTTGGGAGATGAGTTTTAACCACCAATTCACAATGTGGCTGTGGCTCCTGGCCTGTCTCCATTTGTAAAAAGGGGGGAAGTCTCTTTCATGCTTCCTATTTCCAGAAAGCATTTTGACAAGCTAAGACATGTCATGGCTATAAGACAAACCATCCCAGACAGGGCAGCATTTCCCAGTTCTCTGGACCTCAGGGCTGAAAACACATGGCAGCTCTCTGAAATGCTGCCTCCCCTCTCCCTGGAGACTAGGCATCCCGAGTTTACACCGACCCTCAGCCCCAGACCCTGGCTGGCTGACTCACCCACAGATGGCCTGCTAGGGTATAGCGGGGGGTTGCTGTGCCGGCTGGAATGCCCAGGCGAGTAAGGTGCCCACTCCTGGAGCTCCGGGGAGAGTTCTCCACTGGCCGGGACACACTTCTGTTCCTGCAGATGCAAGGGCAAGAGTGTCTGCTAGAAAGAGTGGAGTGTGGCCAGGCGCAGTGGCTCACACCTATAATCCCAGCACTCTGGGAGGCCGAGGCGGGCAGATCATCTAAGGTCAGGAGTTCGAGACCACCCTGGCCAACATGGCGAAATCCCGTCTCTACTAAAAATACAAAAATTAGCTGGGCATGGTAGTGGGTGCCTGTAATCCCAGCTACTTGGGAGGCTGAGGCAGGAGAATCGCTTCAACTCGGGAGGCAGAAGTTGCAGTGAGTCAAGACTGCACCACTGTACTCCAGCCTGGGTGACAGAGTGAGACTCCGTCTTAGGGGGAAAAAAAAAAAACAAAAACGAAAACAAACAGTGGAATGCTTGAGCAGCTCTGCAAGCCAGTTTCTGCCCCCCAGGAACCAGCTCCTCCCACTGGGGCACAGGAAGGGACATGAATGGGAATGCTGCCCATTCATGTTGCTTTACACATCTGCAAGGAAGCAGCTTTACTTCAGAAGAAAACCACAGAGAATGAATCTTTCACATAGAGATCACATAAAAGGTGAGAATGCACAAGTGCATCAGGCACGTATAACTCTGCCCAGTGTGCAGGGCTGTGCGAAGCTCTTTGTCCCCAGTGAGCAGTGTGGACTGGTGCCTGAGATGCTTTCCACAGTCCCCAGCAATCTCACCCTTCTGGAAACTATGACAGCACACGCAATCAGGCCGTCCCACTGCCCACTCAGCCTCACATGTGCCACCTCATCTCCCTAGCCCTTCAAGGCAAGTCTATGCCCTAGGTTTTATTGTGTAAGTTCAAAAGCTTCTTATTAAAAAAGCAAACCAAATGCTATGCCCAATAAAGTGTTCCCCTCTTGTGTCACACTCCCACTACCATGCACTTCCACGCCACTTACCTACCTCCTAGCTGGGCCACTTCCCACTTGAGTCCAACAGCAAAGGCAAAGGCACCAGGCTAAACAGGAGCCTGGGACACTGGTGCAGGGCCACTTAGCAGCCCTCCTTCGGCCAAATGCCCCCCTCTAGGCCTCCCCTCCCCACACCCTGGGGCTCAGCTATACCTCCAGAAACTGAGCAGGAATCACTACTGGAGCAAGCTTCGGCCGAAAACTGGGAGCAGATTTTGGCCGGCGACGCTTCTGCCCCAGCTCATCCACCTTCTGGGAGGTGAGGTCCTCATCACAGGATTTCTTGGCCGGCAGGTGGGAGGAGTCCCCATCTCCTTCAGGGTAGTAGCTGGAAGCAATGCGGACCCTGGCCTTGCGAGGGGGTGATGCATGCATGGGCTCCCCGGGGTCCACGTCAGGGGGCAGGGCGCTCGGGGGACTAGTGGATGGGGAGCTGCCCACCAGAGTGGCTTCTGACTCGGAGCTAGTCTCCAGCCTGTGCTGGAACTTAATGGAGTCGCTCCTTCTGGGAGGTTTTGGGGGTGTCAGAGGCCCCGCCCTCTTGGAGGGCTGGGGAGAGTGAGCAGGCCCAGGACCTGGAAGCAGGTAGTCTATTTTGGGGGGTGTCTGGGGGCGTTTGAAAGTGTTAGGGTCAAAGATGGACTTTCTTTGCTTTGGCTTTTTATAAACAGAGAGCTTCTCAGGCACTGCCGTGGAGCTGAGCATGGCCTTGGGCCAGGTCCCGCCGCTGTTGGAGCCTTCAGAGTCTGCCTTGTCCAGGGAGGCCTCCCCAACCCCACAGGGGCCCACCTCGGTCTCAAAGGGCAGCAGTGGCCGCCGGCCACGCACGTCCACCAGCCCAAAGCCACGGTCCCCAGAGGCATCTGAGCGGAAGGAGCTCAGGCTACGCTCAGAGGCACTGGGACAGGCCTGGGGGCAGACCTGCAAGGGTCCCCCAGGGAATGGCTTATGCAGAAAGGAGCTGCTGCCTCCTGGGGGGCCTGGCTCCTTCCTGTCTTCCAGCCTGTCCGTGTAGAAGATGTCTGTCTGCGTGGAGTTATTGTGCTGTATCAAGTTCCGTTTGTTATGAGCCTGGACCTCCGGGCCATGGGCTCGAAAACTCAGCATCTTATCAGAGTCTTTGATATTTTCAAAAATGTTCTGGCCACTCCACGAGGAGCTCTGAGGGAATACCTAGGCAGGGATTGCAGAGGAGTGAGAGAGAGAGTGAGATGGCAGGACTCGGAGCTGCCACTGAAAACCATCCCCAGAGGTAAAGCAATGGTCAGGAATGGGCCACCTGCCCCTTAAAAAAGAGACAGATAGACAGAGATGCACACACACACGAACACATATGCTTCTCCCTAATGGATAAGTTTTCTCATGGCTCTGGTCACTCTGAACTCAAAGAAGAGTCAAAGTTTTCTTAACTTTGTACACCTTCTGAAATCATCTGGGCCGGGCACAGTGGCTCATGCCTGTAATCCCAGCGCTTTGGTAGGCTGAGGCAGGCGGGTCACGAGGTCAGGAGTTCAAGACCAGCCTGACCGATATGGTGAAACCCCATCTCTACAAAAATTACAAAAATAAGCCAGGCACGGTGGCATGCACCTGTAGTCCCAGCTACTTGGGAGGCTGAGGCAGGAGAATCGCTTGAACCCAGGAGGTGGAGGTTGCAGTGAACTAAGATCACGCCACTGCACTCCAGTCTGGGCGACACAATGAGACTCTGTCTCAAAAAAAAGGAAATTACCTGCATAATGTCTTGAATATTTTTTTTAATATTAAACATAAAAGTAAAAATTCATTGTTAAAAATATATCTCTTGTGGTACACCCAGACAACGGAATATAAATTAGCACTAAAAAGAACTGAAACAACGTGGAGGAACCTTAAGTGTATATTAGCAAATGAAGAAGCCATTCTATACACTCTGTGATTCCAACTCTATGGCATTCTGGAAAACACAAAAGCATGGAGGCAGTAAAAGGATCAGTTGTTGCCAGGGGCTTGCATAAATATGGGGAGCATAGGGAATTTTTAGAGCAGTGAAACTACTCTGTATGATATTACAATGGTAGTACATGTCATCACCTGCATCAAAACTCACAGAAAATACACCACCAAGACTGAACCTTAATGTAAACTATGCATTACAGTTAATACTAATCCATCCACATTGGCTCACTAATTATAACGCATGTACTAACTACACTAACGCAAAATGCCAAAATTGGGGAAACTTGGGGACAGGAGTGGGGATGGTGGTGATGGGGTGGTTGAGAGAGTGCTAAGAATTCTGTATCAGCCCAACTTTTCTGTAAACATAAAACCGCTTCCAAAAAAGTCAATTAATTTGAAAATAGTTAATTTAGAAAACATCTCTTAATAGAAAGTTAGAAAAAATAGGCCCAGCCATTTCATTAAGAGATGTTTTCTAAATTCGGCCTATTTTTTCTAACTTCCTATTATTAAACTTTTCAAATATGTAGAAAAGTATAATAAATGTCCATAAATGTACCATCTAGATTCAAAAATATTTCACTAAATTGTCTTTTTGTCTATAATGATACTACAGAACACTGGAAAGCAAGTTACAAATATCAGGACATGTCACTTCCCTTCCTTTTTCTCCCTCCCTTCCTTTTTTTTTTTTTTTGAGACGGAGGTTCGCTCTTGTTGCCCAGGCTGGAGTGCAAAGGTGTGATCTCAGCTCACTGCAACCTCCACCTCCTGGGTTCAAGCGATTCTCCTGCCTCAGTCTCCTGAGTAGCTGGGATTACAGGAATGCACCATCACATCCGGCTATTTTTGTATTTTTAGTAGAGACGGGGTTTCTCCATGTTGGCCAAGGCTGGTCTCAAACTCCCGACCTCAGGTGATCCACCCGCCTCCCAAAGTGCTGGGATTACAGGCATGAGCCATCGCACCCAGCTTCTTCCTTTCATTTTTGAGATAGGGTCTCACTTTGTCACCCAGGCTGGAGTGCAGTGGCACAATCACAACTCACTGCCACCAAGACCTCCCAGGCTTTTTGTATTTTCTGTAGAGGCAAGGTCTCGCTGTGTTGCTGGGCTCAAATGATTCGACTGCCTTGGCCTCCCAAAGTATTGGGGTTATAGGCATGAGCCACCATGCCCGGCCATGACACATCACTTCTAACAACTTTAGCTTGTACCTCCCCCAAATAAAGCCATTCTCCTGTATAACAACCCCAACGCCATCATCATACCTAGGAAAACTGGCAACAATTCCCTAAGATCATCTAATTATCAGGTCCAGATTCAAATGTACCCAACTGTGCCCAACATGGCCTTGACTGCTGTTTTTTGATTTCAGACCAGCGTCCAGTCAGGGTTCCTGCCCCCTCTGCACTCAGTAAATCCCCACCCTGTTCTCAAGGATCCTGTGACCCCAAGGAGTAGCATGGCTATGTGGAGCCGGGGCTCTGCCCATACTCCTGACCGTGAGAGCAGAGCCAGGTCCAGCCCTTACCTTCAGGAGGGACAAGGTCAGGGAGTCCTGGCAGCTCCGCAGCAGAGATTCACATTCATTCAGAGACTTGTTGTCCAGTGCAATGCCATTGATCTAGAGCAGGACAGAGAGCATGTCAGGCCACAGGCAGAGCGGCCTCAGGCCTACCAGTCAGGGTCTCCGCCTACCTAACCTCCTGTGCTAGACAGTCACCAAATGCAAGGTGCCAAAGTCAGGAGTTGGCAAAGGATAGAGGTCTTCCTGGTGAGGCCCAAGGAGTCCAACTAAGGCGATTCTGACGTAGAGGAACACATAAGCCTTCACAGCAGGCTAGGGGAGGAGCATGTCCTTCTGGGATCAGAACGCCGAGGACCCGGAGGGAACATCTTGGCACTGCTGTGCCCGGCCATGTGGCGTGGGACCTTGGCTCAGAACTTCCCAGCTCCTTGCCTCCACAGAGGAAATGGAAGATAAATACATGCATGTGGCTCGGGAGAGCGGGGGACTAAAAACAAGACCATGGATAGGAAAGGCCTTGTAGAGAAAGTACCACGTGAAGTGGGGCCCTGTGAGTGTTCACAAAGAACCTCTCAACCCTGCTCCCGGAATCTCTGCCCACATCCCTCACAGCTATGTGCAGACCTTCTTAAGAAGTATATGTGCAACCGGTGAATGACCAAACTGTGATACACCCACATTGCAGAACACTGCTCAGCAACGATAAGTAACAAGCAGCCAGCACACGCAGCCTCTTGGGTGGATCTTGCAGGCATGGTGCGGAATCAAAACAGCCCAGGTCCAAAGGTCACATACTATATGATTCCATGTCTGTAACATTCTCAAAAGGACAACTTCACAGAGATGGAGAAAAAATCAGCTGCCAGGGGGCAGGGATGGGAGGGAGCAGGGGGTGTTACTACAAATGGGCAGTGGGAGGGAGACCTCAGTGCTGATGGAACAGCTACGTATCTTCATTACGGTGGTGGTTACACAGAACAACATGTGTTTAACCACACACAACCACACACACACACACACACACACACACACACACACACACACAGTACCAATGTCAATATGCTAGCTTTGATATTATACTCATGCAAGGTGCAACCATGAGGGGAAGCAGGGAGAAGACTACATAGGACCCCCCTGTACTATCTCTGCAGCTTCCTATGAATCTATAATCATTTCAAAGTCAAGTTTTCTTTTCTTTTTTTTTTTTTTTTGAGATGGAGTCTCGCTCTGTCCCTCAGGCTGAAGTGCAGAGGCATGATCTCTGCTCGCTGCAACCTCCGCCTCCCAGGTTCAAGCAATTCTCCTATCTCAGTCTCCCGAGTAGCTGGGATTACAGATGTATGCCTCCATGCCCGGCTAATATTTTTGTATTTTAGTAGAGATGGGGTTTCATCGTGTTGCCCAGGCTGGTCTCGAACCCCTGAACTCAGGCAATCCACCCGCCTCGGCCTCCCAAAGTGCTAGGATTACAGGCGTGAGCCACCATGCCCGGCCAGTCAAGTTTTCTTTTTAAAATATCTGCAGAGTGATTATCTTGAAGTAGTAAATTAATTTGTGGTTTTTTCCTTATAACATATCCACATTTAAAAAATTTTCATAGTGGCCATATAGCTTTTACACTCTGGCGCCCCAAAAAATCTGAAAAACATTGGCAAAGATGTGAGGCAATGAGTTCCCCCACACACTGCAGGGAGGACTGAAAAAGCCATGACCTTTTTGGAGCAAAGGGGGAAGATCTCGCTGGATGTTAAACATTCATGTCCTCTAACCCAGCAAACCCCACCCCCAGGAATGTACCCCAGGGCACACTCCTGGGTCCCTATGAAGTAGCATGCCAGTGGCCATGCAGCACGACACAGATGTAAGTAAGGGCAGAGATGCCCAGACTATCCCTCGGGAGGGACTGGTCAACAACTTAGGCTGCTGCCACTAAGGAATGACATGCAGTTATATGCCTTGGGGCAGATCTAAAGATGTGAATGTGGGCTGGGCATGGTGGCTCACACCTGTAATCCCAGCACTTCGGGAGGCTGAGGGCAGATCATTTGAGGTCAGGAGTTCAAGACCAGCCTGGGCAACATGGTGAAACCCCCATCTCTACTAAAAATACAAAAAAACTAGCAGGCCGTGATGGCACATGTCTATAATCCCAGCTGCTCAGGTGGCTGAGGCAGGAGAATCACTTAGACCTGGGAGGCAGAGGTTGCAGTGAGCCAAGATCACGCCACTGCACTCCAGCCTGGGCAACAGAGTGAGGCTATCTCAAACAAAAATAAAAACAAAAAGACATGCTGCTAAAATCTGGCTGGGCGTGGTGGCTCACATCTGTAATCCTAGCACTTTGAGAGGCCAAGGCAGGTGGATCACCTGACGTCAGGAGCTCGAAACCAGGCTGGCCAAAATGGTGAAACCCCGTCTCTACTAAAAGTACAAAAATTCGCTGGGTGTGGTGGCGCATGCCTGTAATCCCAGCTACTTGGGAGGCTGAAGCAGGATAGTTACTTGAACCTGGGAGGTGGAGGCTACAGTGAGCCCAGATCACACCATTGTACTCCAGCCTGGGCAACAGAGTGATACTCCATCTTAAAAAATAATAATAAAAATAAAAACAAAAAACAAGATGAGCAACTGAGTATATTATAATCCCACCCAGGTTGCCTCAACCCCCCAAAAATGTGTGAGATGTACATGTTTTGAAAGCGTCTGGGACATAATATAATAAATTGTTAACAGTGATTGCCATGGGGGTGGGAAGCAGTACACAAGAGGTCTAGCCAGAGGAAGAGTTGTTGTCACTATATGCCTTTTGTACTATGGAATTTTGTATGTATGCCATGAAAAAGTGTATGGCATTTTCAGTTTTTGTTTTTTATTTATTAGAGACAGGAGTCTTGCTCTGTCACCCAAGCTAGAGTGCAGTGGCACGATCTTGGCTCACTGCAACCTCTGCCTCCCAGGTTCAAGTGATTCTCCTGCCTCAGCCTCCCGAGTAGCTGGGATTACAGGCACCCACCACCAAGCCTGGCTACTTTTTGTATTTTTAGTAAAGACAGGGTTTCACCACGTTGCCCAGGCTGGTCTCGAACTCCCTACCTCAGGTGATCCACCCACCTCGGCCTCCCAAAGTGCCATGATTACGGGCATGAGCCACCGTGCCCCGCTGGCATTTTCAATTTTAAAAGGTCAGAAGTATTAAATTTGCATGTCCTATGACTCAGCAATCTCACGGCATTTGTAGCTTAGTCTCAGAGATACCATTACGTGTCTCCAGAGGCTCTGTGCACACAGGTAAAGTTCAATGCAGGACTGTTTGCAATTGCAGACCCTGAAAACAACTTCTATGTCCATCAATAGGTGGATAATTTAAACTATATATAATCAAACAACAGAATACCATAAGGTGGGTAACATTAGCCAGGCTACACTTGGAAAGATATCCAAGGTAGGATGCAAATTGCAGATCCCATTACTGTACATAAATAGCAAAACAAAACCAAGAAATCTATCTAGGTATATATAGATTTGTAGGGGCACATATGGTTTGGGCTGGGTGCTTATCTTCTAAATGGGGGCAGGGACAATCTCTAGGAGCAGGATTAAAGGGGGAAGAAAGGGACTGCCACTTTTCACTTTACATATTTTTGTATTGCTTGGCTGTTTTACAACAAACAGGACTTACTTTGGTAACAAAAAAATTTAAAAATAAGTATTACATTTAGTTAAAAAAAAAAGGGGGAGGCGTTTAAAAGTCACAACACAAATGATGTCAATTTTTTTAATTGTCCTTGATAAACATTCATGAGAATGTTAAATGTAGAGAACTACATTTAAAATGTTAATAAAGCTGGGTGCTGTGGATCATGCCTGTAATCCCAGAACTTTGGGAAGCCAAGGCGGGCAGATCACCTGAGGTCAGGAGTTCAAGACAGCCTGGCCAACATGGTGAAACCCTATCTCTACTAAAAGTACAAAAATTAGCCAGGCATGGTGGTGCACACCCTGTAATCCCAGCTACTCAGGAGGCTGAGGCAGCAGAATCACTTGAACACGAAAGTCAGAGGTTGCAGTGAGCCGGGATTGCGCCACTGCATTCTAACCTGGGTGACAGAGCAAGACTCCATATCAAAAAAAAAAAAAAAAAAAGTTAATAAAGGTTATCTACAGGTGGTACCAAAGCAAGTGGTTCTTATTTCCCGCTTAGGCCTTTGGAGGTTGCAGTGAGCTGGGATTGCATCACTGCACTCCAGCCTGAGGGACAGAGAGAGAGAGAGAAAGGTTATCTACAGGTGGTAGCAATGCAATTGATTCTTATTTCCCTCCCAGACCTTTTATTTCCTAATTTTCTACAGTAAATAGAAACATACCATCAAGAAACCTATTTTTAAATGTTCACATAGTACAATGCCCAGAACAAGGAAAATATAAAAACTTTGCTCATTACTTCTTGCTCAAACCTCCCAAATGTAACCTGCCTATGCACAGCAGATGACCCTGGCTCCAGCCTTGAGACTTACCGCAACGATCCTGTCTCCCACAGCAAGGGACCCTTCTTTAGCGGCAGGGCTTCCAGGCAGCACAGCGGCAGCATACACTCCATTCTCCAGACTGATGCCACTGTCTGCAAGCCACAGGAGGTCACTGGGTAGCCCCTGGCCTCGCTGCCCAGCCCTGGGTCACCCTACCTCATCTTTGTTACCATCTTCTTACAAAAGAGGATGTCAGCAGGCTGCGCCCTGTCTACCCCTGCACCCTGCCCCAGTCCCACCAATCGGGGGCTCAGTTACATCTACCCTGGTGAATCAAACACTCAGAAAGCAAGACTCAGGGCCCAGACCACCTCTTGCCAGGAAAGCACATGGGCTACATTTAAACGGCATTGGCCCCTCATCCCTGTGAATGAGGTGCTCTAAGGGGCACCCCCGGCCCCTGTCCACAAAAAAGGGCCCCAGCCACCTGAGGCACTCTGCCATATCCACAGGCCCGCTACCTTTCTGTCCACTGAGGTTGATGTGCAGCGGCGTGACCACCTTCCCACCCAGGGACTTCCTCCGCCGCACGACCATGTTGATGGCCCCCTCCCCATTGAGGAGCGCCTTGATGGCCTGCTTCTTGTCCTTGTTGATGAGGTCCACATCGTTGATTCTCAGCAGCCAGTCATTGACCCTGAGAAGGGGCACAGCCAGTTCAGCACCCACACAGGCTGTGGGACCAGCGGCTACTGCCCACCACTCTCACTCAGGGGGCTGACTGCCAAGGAGTGGGTGCCTCACATACACGCTCAGAAAATCTCCTCTTGCAGGAGTGCACAGTGGTGAAATTTGCAGATGCTGAGGTTAGACAGCCTGGGTTCAAATCCTGGCCCTACCACTTACTAGCTGTATGATCTAGCCCCTCCAGGCCTCAGTGTCTTCATATGTAAAATGGGGGCAATAATCACGCCTACCTTGTAGGGTTGTAAAGATTAATCAATTAATTTCTATAAAGTGCTTAAACCAGTACTCAGCAAATAGCACTGTAATAGTGTTAGCTATTTTATCATCATGACTATTTCCCTGAATGAGCATGCCATGTACATCCTGGGCTCTCACGCATACCCCCTGAGCACTTTCCCACCCAAAGGAGCAAAAGACAGTACCTGGTAACTAAAGAATAATCAGATTCAGAGGCAACTGAGAAGCACTGTTTCTTCTGGAGCATTATTAGCTGCTGAGACTGCAGGCCTTGGACAGACTGTGTGTGAGTCTAAGGCTGGGAAACGTTCACTTAAGTGCTACCTGGCTCTCTTCGGGTCCTCTGCACTGGGGAGAAGGGCCCCACCTTGCCTCCAGAGCCTGGGCCTCAACTCTTACCTTAAGCGGCCATCAGCAATGCTTCCTTTGTCCACTTTAGTAACAAATATGCCACAGTCCCCCGGGAAACAAGGCTCATTCACACCTTCTGCCATATCAAACCCCAGTGCCTTCAAGTCAATATCCTCCTGCAAAAACAGCAGCAACAGCAATGCATTTCACAAAGCAGTGACAGAGACATTTGGCTCTTAAGCCCCGAAGCTGCCCACTCCAATGTGGGGGACTGTCCCTTCACCTCATCTGATAAGACACTCCATCCCCAGGATGGAAACCTATGAGTATCTGCAACCTGCCCCTTCTGGCCACTGCAGACAGACATACCTGTCAGCGTCCTCTGAGGACCCTGCCCTTCCCCAGCTGCAACCCAGCCTGGACAGCTGCTGGGAAAGGATGCCTCACACTCCTGGGACGAAAAGGAGAACCTCCAAACTTGGAGTGGTGAAACTGGGAGATACTGCAAGCGGGTCACCGTCTCCTCCCTCATCCATCAGAGAAGGAGAGAAGAACCATCAGAGGCAGCTTACCGTCTCCCTCTCGAACTCTACAACTTCCGTTTCCCACTCCATGGAATCTGTGTCAATGGCCGAGTCGTGGGAGCTGTGGGCCATCAGCTGTCGGAACCGGGCCTCCTTTTCCAACTGGGATTCCATCTGTTCCCTGTGAACAGAGAGAGCCACGGTGACAGCCCCTTGGGAGGTGAAACATCCCACCGCGTAATGGCTCTGAACCTCACGAGGCAGGCCATTTGAAAGAGCTAAAATGGGTTCCTTTCCCCCTTGTTTCCCAATAACTCAGAGAGTCAGGTCAAGGCTTCTGGGATATCTGTGAGTTTTCACAGTGGTTTTTTAAAAAAGACAAATTCTCCCCAAATTTATCTAGAGGTTTAACACAATTAAAATCAAAATGCCAGCCGGGCATGGTGGTTCATGCCTGTAATCCCAGCACTTTGGGAGGCCGAGACAGGCAGATCACCTGAAGTCAGGAGTTTGAGACCAGCCTGACCGACATGGTGAAACCTCGTCTCTACTAAAAATACAAAAATTAGCCGGGCATGGTGGCATGTGCCTGTAACCTCGGCTACTCAGGAGGCAGGAGAATTACTTGAATCAGGGAGGCAGAGGTTGCAGGGAGTGGAGGTCACACCGCTGAACTCCAGCCTGGCGACAGAGTGAAACTCCATCTCAAAAGAAAATAAAATTTAATTTAAAAAATAAAATCAAAATGCCAACTAGATTTTTGTAGATATAGACAGCTATTCTAAAATGTATACAAAAAGGCATCAGAATCACTAAAACTATTTTGAAAATGACTAAAGTGGGAGGAAACTCTCTACCCAATTTAAGACTTAGTATACAGCTACAGCAATCAAGACTGCGTGCTGCTGTCAGGGAGACAGACACACAGGTCTGTAGAACAGAATAAGGAACCTAGGAATGCCCCAAGTCACCAAAGGTGCATAAGTTAACAGAGGAAGGACAGCCTCCAACTAATGATGCTGGAGCGACTGCACATCCATGGCCAAAGAAATGTATCTCAACCTAAACCACTTAACCTCGGATAAAAGTTAACGCCAACTATATCACAAATTGAAATGCAAACTGACAGAAGCAGCAACAGAAATACCACTTAAATAGTTATATTAGGATGAAGATGTAGTTCTTAACATTTCCTTTAATGCCACTGTTACAATTTTAAAAAATGTTCACCGATGGCCAAGTGCGGAGGCTCACGCCTGTAACCCCAGCACTTCAGGAGGCAGAGGTAGGTGGATCACTTGAGGTCAGGGGTTCCAGACCAGCCTGGCCAACATGGTAAAACCCCATCTCTACTAAAAATACAAAAATTAGCCAGGTGTGGTAACATGCACCTGTAATCCCAGCTACTCAGGAGGCTGAGGCACAAGAATCACCTGAACCCGGGAAGCAGAGGTTGCAGTGAGCAAAGACTATACCACTGCACTCCAGCCTGGGCATCTCAAAAAAAAAAATTTGATAGATTTGACTTCATCAAAATTATAAGTATTAGCTCAGAGAAAGACCTAGTAATGAAGATGTGAAAGAGAGAGACTCAGAAGCCTTGTTATATCCTCACGTTGTATCCTCAGGTGACTTGCCTGTGACACCCTTCCTGAAATCTGGGCCCAGGCTGCCTTGCCAGCTCATGAACACTGCCCACTGGGCTCCTGACCTACTTGTGTTTCCTGCTCCAGCAGACAGGCCCCAGGGCCGCACCTTTGCCTAGGCTGTGCTCTCACCAGCCAGCTCTAGAAAGCCACTCAGCCTCCAGGGCAGAGCTCCAATGCCTTCCAACACTGCCCCAGCCCCTCCCCAGGCCAGTGCAGCTGAGCTCAGCATTCAATGCTCACTATACCTGTCTCATCTGGCATTACCAGGGAGTGCCTGAGGCTTCCCAGGCAGCAACACAGACCCCCTCACCAGCATCCTGCCAGTTAGAGAACTTAGCAGACAGGAGGCACAAATGCAAACATGCTGAATGAACACACAAGCTGAATGCACAAGCTTCAGGCAACTCTGGCCCAAACAAGAGGCAAAATGTCCCATGCTCACGGCCAGAGATTCTAGGCTTTCCCTTTGAAGAGAACCCCTTGATTCCATCACATTGCTAGACCCAAGATGGTTCCTGTGAAGAGTCTTGCCTTGCCTCTTAACCCCTATAATATTCCTGAGAGCACCCAAGCTCCAGAGAGTCTGGGTTTTTATAGAATAAATGGAGCTCTTTGTCTCATTAGGAGTTTTACTGAATGGGAAAGAAGAGAAGCTGTCACTTCCTTCTGAAGGGCATCACTTGAGTGTGCAAGGCTTGCACACTTGCGCTCACACACGAGCTTCTCACTGCCCCCTCACCACACTAACAGCTAGGGAAATGTCGCACAATGGATGGAGAGCCACTGCTTTCCTACTAGATTTGGGTTTTAGACCACGGCCTATTGGGCTCTGCCAATTTCTATGCTTAAACCCTGATCTTTGTATTTCAATGCACTACTAAAGGCCACTGAGTGTTTAAATGACACCCTGGGAGGCTGCTGTAATCGAGGGGAGGATGTCTGACACCCCAAATGGTCTTCCAAATGGGCATCCAAATAACACAGGCAGAACAGACTGCTGGATGGGGGTTGCAATTGCCTTTAAAACTCTAAATCACAATCTGTCGTCATCTTACTCATTTACGTACTTGTCTCTTAGATGGACCTGACCTTGGTCTGTGTCTCTTCCTGCGCACTGTGAGCCCATGAGGAAAGGGACTTGGTATGCTTGTCAGTGCCATTTCTCCAGTACCTCTAATGGAGGCTGGCCCATACAGAGCAGGTACTTGAAAAATCTCTGCGAGTGAGTGAGTGAGTGAGCAGGGGAATGAATGAATGGATAACACATGCATGCCTGCCCCAGATGGACTGCTTGGGAACAGGGTCCTCCCTTCCTAGTGCCTTGGCACATGGTGCCTGCCCTGTGTCTAAGAATTTTTGGCCTAAGAATTTCTAATTAACCCTACATGGAGATGACATTCGAACCCATTCTACACACTGACAGAGTAAGGCAGACTGAAGTGAAGGGACAAACAGCCAGGTCGACACAGAAGGATGAGGCCCTGGCCAATGCACTCAGCATTGCCTTGCCCAGAAGGGAGAGGGGCCCCAGCTCCCAGATGCATGCCCACTCCAGCGGGTGCCCGCCCGAGCCTACTTGAGCTCCTTCAGCTCGCGGCTGACATCATTCTTCTGCTTGCGGGTGTCATCCAGGCTGCGCAGGGCCTCGGCCAGCTCGCTCACCGCACGGTCCCGCTCCCGCCTCAGGTTGTCACACAGTGTCCTGGTGGAAGGAGCAGAGGACAAGGTCACCTCAAGGGGCATGGGGAACGGGGCTCCTGGTCTGCAGCGGATGGTCTGGCCACCTCACTCCAAATACCTGCCGGCACCTATCCCATCCCCAGATGCACAGGAGCACTTGGGAATCTAGGGGTAAGACCACCTAGGCCAGCCCCAGTGCATGACAGAGGGAACGTGGAGGACCTGGGCAGGGAAGAGACACCCCCCCAGTTACCGGCAACAAGTGTCAGGTTCCCAATGCCCTGTTTCACCCTCAATGTGCCTGGGGTTAAGGACCACCCTCTGCACACACTCACTGTTCTAATGCCAACTTGGGGAGCCAGGGGGTGGCTCTCCTCTGCATGAAGCACCCTCCATCTGCCTGGCAGGCCTGTGCTCCAGCACTACCACATGTCTCATATCTACTCACAGGCAGAGCTTTCTAGAGCTGTCCCTGTACCCTGCAACTAGGAAGGGAGCCCCTTCGGATACCAGCCAGTCCTCATGCATCTCTGTCTCTCTTAGTTCTGTGCAGGTGCAAAGTACAAGCTTGGCAAGACTCTACGAAAGAGGACCCCAAGGAGGTGGAAACAGATTACCTGGCTGTGGAGGGGCCTGGGCTCTGTGCCACCTCCAGAAATGGATATACCCAGAGGACTGGTTCCTACCTCTCCACAGCCTCGAATCTCCCCCAGCCTCAGTCAGAGCCCGGCTGAGGACTGCCCCCTGGAGACACCCGTGGAAGGGGTCTGAGCAGAAGCAGACAGGGAGCAGCCCCTGGGCCTCCCTCCCCTTGCACTGGGCACCTAACTGTGCTCTCCATTAGCAGGGCCTCACCACCTAGCCATCCTCATCTCCTGACCAGCCCCTAGAGACATTGGTCTCTCCCCTGACAAACCACGAGAAATCTTTTTGATACCTCCCAAATAGCAAGACATTATCTCTCCCCACCCCAAACATCACCACCACCATAGCCTCTCCTGGTTCCTCCCCAGCCAAGGATCAAGCCCACACTGCTTGGCTTCCCTTTCAAGGCCTCTACACCTGCCCCTGGGAATCTCGCCAGCCTGCCCTCCCCACGACTTGCCCACGTCCCTGCCCTGAGCACACTCCACAGGTGCCCTCCATCTGCAATGCCCTTCCCCCTTTTCCACCTGGAAAAACCCCACTCATGCTTCCAGTTCTAGCGCGAATGCCACACTCTCTGGGGAGACCTCCCCATACCCCAGGGAGCCCTGCGTGCCCCCCACAGCCCTAGAGCTCAGTTACACATCTTCCTCCCTCACTGCCCTGCCCGACCAAGCCTCTCCCAAGGTCTCCTTGCTCCAGAGATCTAAGACCCTGGCACACAGTAGGCGCCCGGTTAATACTGCTGAAAGGACACACTTCGGATGTGCTCTTCTCATCAGAAACCCTCAAATAAAAGAGGTCGGCCTCGTGCCCCTTCACAGCGGTCTCACGTGGACATAGTACACACTTGGGACACCTAGGGCTGAGTGAGATGGGAGGGAGAAACAATGGAAACTTCTAAAACTAAGAGGCAAGGCTAGGGCATCAACTAGGGGTGAGAAAGGAGGAGCCCAGGTCCCTCCCACTTTACCTGGACATACAGTAAATGATTCTGACCCTCCCAACAGACCCTAGCAGGTCCCCGCATCCTGGGGAGATGCAAGCCCACGCCAGCTTGAGGGCACCCCATACCGGATGCTGTCACGCTCTGCTACAATCTTGTCTCGCTCCTGGAAGGCCCAGTCCCGCCGGCACTTGGCCACATCCGCCTCCTGGAGGGCTTCCTTCAGCTCCTGGCACAGAGCCTTGCACTGCTTTCGAAGGATTTCAACCTCCTTGTTGGCTCTCCCAGCATCCATTGTCACTGTGTCTTTGATCTAGTGGGAGCAAGGGGCAGGAAGAGGGAGAGGTTGCTGAGCCTCATGGACCAGGAGCGCCTCCCACCAGTGCAGGGGTCAAGGCTGAGGCTCTAGGGAGCTGGATGGAGGGAAACACGGAGCCCATCGCAGCACACCCCCTCCACCCATACCCCCAGTGACTACACCCCACAGCCACGGTCCTATTAACCAGTCCCCCCAGCCCCCACCATGTCTGTGATCCTATAATCTGGCATACTGAGTTATTTTTAAAGACAAAAATACACCAGTATTCCTGCTGGTGAAGTGCTGTGTATCTCAGTTCATTTAAAAAGCTGAAATCCAAAGCATTTGCATCTTGACACATCCCTAGAGAGTTACATGCTCCACTAAAATTTCAAGTCAAACTCTTAGTAGCACTCATATGAAAACCCCCTCCACACCTCTATAATCCTTAGACAACACAGGGAAATGACAGATGACAAAGCAAGTGTTTACTGCAAGAATAACTCCTCCTCCCGCTTGAGGCTTTCCAAACATGCAAAAGAGAAGCACGACAGTAGAGGGGCTGATGACACTGGTGTCCCCGCCCCGAGACTCTCCACCCCCAAGTGCTAGGACACAGGAAGACACACGCACAGGAAGAAAGCTTCCGTTCCCTCTAAAGATCATTCTCCAGACAGCAGGAGACAGCAGCCTCTACAAAAACGTGTTCAGAAAGATCTCAGACGTAGAAAACAAGAGAAGAGAATGAAGTTGACAAGAAAACACCTGGAGTCAGTTGATAATTCCCCTCATCTCTCAAAACAGAGGCAGAGGAGCTGAAAAACAATTTGCACAAAAAGGACCATCAAAACTCGAGGGTGACAGTGCAGTGGCAGGCTTTCCTCAGACCTCACAGTTTCTGGGAGTCATTCAAATCATTTCAGTTTTGATTTTTTTTTCAGCTTTACATGGTATGCCGTGTTTGTTTAGTTTGCTATTTTCAAAAAAAAAAATCCTTCTTAAATTTTCATTTTAAAAAGAATTATTTGGGGGCAGGGTACAGTGGCTCACACCTGTAATCCCAGCACTTTGGGAGGCCAAGTCAGGCAGATCACATGAGATCAGGAGTTTGAGACCAGCCTGACCAACATGGTAAAACCCATCTCTACTAAAAGTACAAAAATTAGCCAGACATGGTGGCATGTGCCTGTGGTCCCAGCTACACGGGAGACTGAGGCAGGAGAATTGCTTGAACTTGGGAGACTGAGGTCTCAGTGAGCCCAGATGGCGCCACTGCACTCCAGCCTGGGCAACAGAGGGAGACTCGGTCTCAACAAAAAAAAAAAAAAAAAAAAAAAAAAAGTGTATTAATTTAGTCAAGAATTTATGATAAACAATACTTTCAAAAATTTACATTATATTTGCTGTTTTACAATATATTTATGGATAGTTTTAGAGCTGACACGTTACCACGTGGATTCCCTGAAAGGTTTCTCCATGGTGCTCTGGATGAGCATCTAGGAGGGAGGCCCCAGGTGCAGACAGGACGAGAGGCAGTGCAGGAGGCGGGCAGCTCCCCCAGCCCACAGCTCCCTTCCTTTCCCTGGGCCCCACACCATTGCTGGTCTCCAAAATGAATTCATCCCCAAAATACTGCTTCCTTATAAGGAATACAAGAAGTACTATACTTAGTTTTAGTGAGAGGGAAGAGGGACATGAGGTACCTTCAACAAATGGTAAAATTTGGAAGCCCAGAGGACCCAAGTGACGGACTGACTGATTCTGATTACACTGGTGAGGAACTGCAGGATCTAGAAGTGACTCGCCAGGGCTCCCCCATCCTGCAGAGCTGACTCGTGATCAGTACCGGCTCCTCTACCCCAGGCTGCCTCGGCATCAGATGTCAGTCTGAGTCTGCTCTAAAAGCGCCACCTGCAGTCTCTTTCTTCCTGTGCTGGGTGAACAAAGGCGTGGGAAGAGATGGGCTAGTCTTCACAAGACACTTGCCAGACCCAGGCATGAGGCCAGTGAGAAAGGCCTATGGGCTGCAACCCAGCCCCAGAGGGCCAGAGCCCACTCGAGGGTCCCAGGGGAGGATGGGGCCCGAGTGTGGAGTGGTGACCCTGAGCAGATGGCTCTCGGATGAGGGCA
This sequence comes from Gorilla gorilla gorilla, assembly GCF_029281585.2. Taxonomy (NCBI): domain Eukaryota; kingdom Metazoa; phylum Chordata; class Mammalia; order Primates; family Hominidae; genus Gorilla; species Gorilla gorilla. Next base: position 37,904,818 of record NC_073232.2, on the reverse strand, counting down.
CCTCCCTCTGCTTCCTGGGAAGCTTCTCTTGCTACAACAGCCCTCTGCCTCTAAGTTCTGGAAAGGCCACTGCTGCCTTGCCTTGTCCCCTGGCACTGTCCAGTCTGTCCACCACAGCTGAGCTCAGCTCCTCAAGCAGGACCTGTAGCTGCATGTGTAACTGCATTCAGGGCAGCAGACGGCAGGAGCGTGGGGGGCTGCCCTTCTACAGACGGAACTCGGTGAGCAGGGCCCGTCTAGGAAAGTGCGTTGGAACCTGGGAGATTTCTGCAACAGACAGCAGTGGCCTACAGCTTCCAGTGGTGCCGACCTCAACTCCCCAGGCAGTTCTTCCCTCCTCCTGGGAGCAATGAGCCTTCCCCGGACAAGGTCAGCTACTGGCCTGAGGCAGGAGGGCGGCCTTGGGGGAGCTCCCTCCTGGGAGCTCCTGGGATATCTCTCCCCTGGGAGCTGGGAAGAAGAAGGCGAGGGAGGCAAGGGCACAGCCAACCTGGCAAAGACCCTGACAGGCCCCCAGCCTCCCCATGCTACCTCTTTGCTCCCTCTTTGCCTCAGCCCACTCAGAACACAGAAGGGAGAGAGGGCATAGAGAAGGAAAGGGGAAAATGGAGCAAGAGGTGCAGATAGAAGACAGAAGCGTGCAAGCACGATGCCAGAAACTGAAGCCCAGCCCTCGGGCTGAGCAGGATGAAGATGACTCTGCGGTGAGGGAGCTAGACCTGCCAGAAGGCCCCCCACAGCTGACCCCTGACAGGCAGCAACCAGTGGGGTGGCGGGGCCAATCCCCAGGGTGCCTCACTGCCCACCCCTCCTGGCCTGCTCTTGCCGGTGGAGAGTGCTCTCTTATCCATGAAGCCAGACCAACTTGAGAAGGAGCTGAGGATTTCAGCTCTCAGAGCTGATGAGGCAGCAGCGGGGGCTCTCTCCTGCCTGCTGACTCGGAACAGGGCCTGGAAAAGATCCCTGCCTCAGCTGACAGGTGCACTTGATGCCCAGTCAACACCCCCTGTGAAGGATGGAGGCGGGCTCCAGGCTGAATGGCTCGCCTGAGTGCTGGGAATGTGGTGGTTGCCACAAGGACGTCAGGCCTGGAGGTCTCATTGCTGGACGCCAGCACCACAGGGAACTCAGGTGTTCTTTGTGCATCTCTGTGCTTTCTATATTTCTACAGTCTTCACGATTAACTTCGAAGATCTCAAAACTTGGCCAGGCGCAGTGGTTCAGGCCTGTAATCCTAGCACTTTGGGAGGCCAAGGTGGGTGGATCACCTGAGGTCAGGAATTCGAGACTAGCCTGGCCAACAGAGCGAAACCCCGTCTCTACTAAAAATACAAAAATTAGCTGGGCGTACTGGCAGGTGTCTATAATCCCAGCTACTCAGGAGGCTGAGGCAAGAGGATCGCTGGAACCCAGCAGGTGGAGGTTGTAGTGAGCCGAGATCGTGCCACTTCACTCCAGCCTGGGCAAAAGAGGGAAACCACATCTCAAAAGAAGAAAGAAAGAAAAAAGAAAATCTCAAAACTCCATCCACACGGGCTCGCTGTTATTCCTCAGGCGTGTGTCTGATATTCTGTGACATTTCAGAGCAGTTACTGACTCGGTCATTTTCCAAGTTTCCTTCTTCATCATTTTGTTTTCCTTATTTGATATTGACATTTTCCCCAAAAAATTATGTGCTCAGATACCAGGATGTGAACATGAGTTCATGGTTTTTCTAGGATGATTACCAAATTCTAATGCATTATCTTTACTTATTAAAAATTTATTCTAATAGGCTTTTCAAAAATTTCATTGCAGTAAATATTTCTCTTCACACTGGCTTTTGCCTCAAGGGTCTGGAGAAGTCTTGGTGGTTCCTTGTATGAAATTCCCATTACTTGGCTGGCCCATTTTTACCCACAGAAACAGTTTAATGAGGTTCACCCTAATCCTAACAGAGTAGTAAGATTCAGATGGGCATAATAATGAATGCCCATCTCAACTCACTGTTGCTTTGTGCAGGCACAATGATGTATTTCTATATTGAATCATTTGTTCATCATGACCACCATTCCATTGTGCAAATGAAGAAACTGAGGCTGGCTGGGTGCAGGGGCTCACGCCTGTAATCCCCCAGCACTTTGGGAGGCCGAGGCAGGAGGATCGCTTGAGCCCAGGAGTTTGAGACCAGCCTGGGCAACACAGTGAGACTGCATCACTACAAAAAAAATTAAGAATTAGCTGGGTGAGCTGGTGCTCGCCTATAGTCCCAGCTACTTGGGGGGCTGAGGTGGGAGGATCACTTGAGCCCAAGAGGTCGAGATTACAGTGAGCTATGATTGTGCCACTGCACTCCAGCCTGGGGAACAGAGAGGCTGTCTCAATAAAAAAATAAAAAATAAATTAAAAATAGAAACTGAGGCCCAGAGGCCAGGCACAGTGGCTCACCAGGCAGTGAATTATACTTGTAATCCCAGTACTTTGGGAGGCTGAGGCGGAAGGATCGCTTGAGTCCAGGAGTTCGAGACCAGCCTGGCCAACATGGCAAAGCCACGTCTCTACTAAAAATACAAAAAATTAGCCGGGCGTGGTGGCACATGCCTGTAATCCCAGCTACTTGGGAGGCTGAGGCACGAGAATTGCTTGAACCCAGGAGGTAGAGGTTGCAGTGAGCCGAGATTGCACCACTGCACTTCAGGCTGGGCAACACAACGAGACTCAGTCTCATAAAAAAAAAGAAAGAAAGAAACGGAAGCCTAGAGAGGTTCGAGACCACATGACTGAGGAGTGCCATCTCCCAGCAAGGGGCCTGTGTCTCATGCATTCCCCACATCCCCTACCACTGCCCAGGCCTGACGAGGAGTTGCTGTCGGTTGAAAGACATGCTGGTCACCCCTTGGGCATCACCTGCCTCACACTTGGTACAGCAGGACCTGGTAGTAATGATCCAATGCATACCAGCCCTGCCAATCTGCCTGACCTTTAAACACCTTGCTTTTTGCTTCTCATAAACCACCTATGAAAGCTGCATTCTAACTGACCTGCATAGAAAGGCAGAAGAATAGAGGGATGTGAATATCTGAGAACTATTCTGATAGGAAAAAATCTGCTGTGATCAAGTCTAGAAGCTCTAATCAGAGCCACACACAACACAGACTGAAGGGAATCTCCATGGGCCCATCCAAGCCCCCGCAGGGCTCAGCTAGATGTAGGGCAAGGAGCTCCGCAATGAGGAGAGGTTGACAGGTAGGAAGGAGACAGAAAATCCACATTGGTCACCCAGGAGTTGAGCTAGGTGGCCCAATCTAGTGCTACCAAACATCCCAGCCCCCCAACCCTGGAGGTGTGGCCCCCAGAGAGCAAGGCTTTAGGAGAAGAATGTTGGGCTCAGCCTACTAGCACATCTTCCCAGCAGGAGCCTGAAATACTTTTTCAAGAGCAGACTCGTGAGATGCACACTGCTGGTGAAAAAGGGCCCCTGAGGGTGCTCTTCCAGACACAAGAGGCCTAACGTATCTATGGCTTTGGGAACTTGGCCTTGGTATCTTGCTTCATAATAAGCAAGTCCTTGAGATATCACTGACTTTCAGCATGGAACTGATCTGCAATTACGTAGCAATGGGTTTGGGTGTGAGTGTTGGTGTGTAAGCTCCGGGCAGCCACGACTGTGTCTGGGTCTCCCTCCCTCCTTGTCCCCTGTAATCCAGACTAGAGCTGGGCATTAAGCATGAGCTCAGGCAGTGTCTGATAACCCAGCTTGCACTTAGGCCTCCAGTGAGAAGCCGTTTACTCCAACTCAGGAGGCTTCTAATCCGGACACCACGCACTCTGCAGCCCCTCTTCCCAGGACGCTGTAGGAGAGGCTGAAAGCCAGCCACCGGCCCACCTGCCTACCTGCCGCAGCGCCTCCATCTCCTCATTGGCCGCCTTCTTCTCAGATGTGCTGCTCTTGAGCTTGGACTCGGCCAGCTCCACTTCGGTCTGCAGCTTGTCCAGCTCAGAGATGACCTGGTCACGCTCACTCATGATGAGCTTGTACTCGCTGTACACAGCGTCCCGCTCCTCCCTGTATTTCTCCGACTCCTTTGCTGTCTTCACCTGCGTGGTTCTCAGCTCGGTCAGCTCTGACTGCAGCAGCTCCATCTCCCACTGCAGGTCCTTGTTCTGCGCCGTGGCCTTGTTCAGCTCATGGTGGATCGCCTCAAACCTGGCAAGAGAGGTGGCGAGATGTGGGAGGGGCGGGGGCCCTGCCCGGTCAGTGGCCGGCTGCGCTGCTGCCTCCCGCCAGCTCTACTGTGCTGGACAGTCAAGCGTGAAGTTTCAAGTGAAGTCACTCTCTCCACCCCCAAGAGAGAAAAGTCACAGAGTACCAGTGCCCCCGGACCTGGAATTTTTCTCAGCCCTTTACAAATGCCAGGAGTTGAACTGAGGACATCATGCCCTCCACTCCACTAGAAACAACAGCATATTTCTCCCACAGTCAAGCCACATTAATTTTTTAAAATAATAAAAACAAAACAATGCCAGGATAACAGCATAAAGAGGCCTTAACGATCATTTAGTCAAACCGCCTCATTTCACAGATACGAACAGTACAGCCCTGTGACAAGGTCATCAAGTTCGCTCGAAGAGCACAGCTCTGTCCTTCCAGGCCGGGGGGCATCTTCCACACAGGCAGCCTGCAAATCAGAGCCCATGGCTCCAGACCAGCAATTCTCAGTGTGCTCCATAGACACCGGTTCTGCATGGAGCTCCATTACCCCCAAAAAAGTATATTATCTGATGACTTATGTTTGGGAAACTCTACATCTTGGCCCCCTCTTGGAGAGTCTGTCTACTGCACAACACCACGCTGAAGGCTCTGAGAAGTCCTGCAGCAGAGACATCTGTCTGGGTTCAACCTGGCAATGCTCAAACCTATTTATCCCCAAAGAGCACTTTTCATGTGAAACTGCTACATGCCCCAGAGAACTGGTGATTCACAGGCACATCCTCTAGAAAACACTGTTTGAGGGCATATATCACATCTCTAAAGATGACAGAAGACACATGCCCCAGATAATTAACTTTCCTATTTGCTAGGTGGGTGACTGCCACAGAGGGGAGAGGCACATGACAGTGACCAAAGAAACAGGATGCTCAGAACACACCAGTATTTATTAAGTATTGTGCAGAGCAGTTAACACAGCAGACCTGAGATTTCTACATGCTCAGAAAGGCCCGCTTGCAAGGCTAACCACCGAATGGTGTCCGTGAACCCGAAGGTAAACAGGGATGTTCAGATGGGAAGAGGGAGCCACGATTCCCAAGACAGACTCGGTGTCAAAAAAAAAATGTTTCCTGGTCAGAAGCACTTTTTGATTGAAAAAGCACAATAACTCATGCTGTTCTCATCCCCTGGTGGTGGCTGGGAACCTTATAGGACCCATTTGCCCCCGGCCCCCCATGGCCCTAGCCCTACCTCCTCAGGGAGAGGGCGCACTGGTGCTGCAGCTGGATGGCCGTGTCCCTCTGCTGGGTCAGCATCTCTGTCTGCTTCAGCAACCGTTGGTTCTCCTCCCCCAGCTGCTCCAGGCGGCTCAGGTCTGCATTGTGGATGGCGACTTTCTCACTGTACCTCTTCCGAAGGGCGTCATAGTCCTTCTTGACCACCTCCAACTTGTCCATGGCCGTGTCATACAGTTTGTTGAGGATCTCGGATGACCCGTTGTGCTTCAACACCTGGAGACCAGACAGTTTCACTTACCAAGGGTCTGGGGGAGGTGGCGGAGGAGACCTCCCACTCTCACTTTTGTCTATCTGAGGGTGAGACTGATGACAAGGCGGTGGGGAGGCGGGGGTTACCCTAAGGCTTTTGAGAGTCTTGAGGTCCAATTCTCCAGGCCCTGCAGTCACACTGGGCTGATTCATTTAGATTCACTCAGTCACAACTATTTACTAAGTATTGTGCAGAACAGTTAACACAGCTGACCTGAGACTTCTATATCCTTAGAAAGGCCTGCTTGCAAGGTTGACCCTACCGAATGGCGTCTAGGAACCCGAACAGTAAACAGTTCTCTAGGCTGATGTAAAACTTTTCTTCCGGTGATATAAGCAGCTCTGGTACTGAGCCTGTACAAATAAAGTGGCTTATGCTGAACACCTGCTTTCTACTGGGAGTCCAGAATCTGGGTACACGCTAGGCAGAAGTTCCTACATGACCAGCCCCCAATAAGACACTTGAGCACTGAGTCTCTAACGGGCCTCCGTGGAGGCCAGCACTTCTTGTGTGTTGTTGTGATTCCACACTGGAGGAATTAAGTGCATCCGGTGAAACTCCACCAGGAGAGGATTCTTGGAAACTCAGGCCCAGTTTCCCCTGGACTTTGCCTCACGCGCCTTTCCCCCTTTGCCAACTTTGCTCTGTGTACTTCTGTTGTAATAAATGTCAGCCATTGAGTATAATTACATACTGAATCTTGTGAGTCCTCCCAGAAAGTGACATAGCCCAGAATCAGGTTATGTAAATCGGACCTAAAGACTCTCAAAAGCCCTAGGGTGACCCTCCATGGTGTAGGGTCCCCCCCGCATCCCATGCAAGTAACTAATATGTCTAGCACTGGTCTAGGGGCTGGTGATGCCAGACAGGACAGAAAGACGCTGTGCCCTGTGGGCCTTTTATCCTAATTTGGAGGGTGTGGACACACAGATAGGCCAAATAAAGTAACTTCAGAGCAAGGTAAGAACTATCAAGAAAATAAAAAATAAAACAGAATAATGGGCTGGAGAGAGCCATCTGAGCAGCAGAGTGGAGGTCTGTGAGGGAGGCTAAGGCTGAAGAGGCTTCTTGAAGAAGGTGACTTCAGAATTCAGAGGCAAATGAAGAAGAGCAGCAAGAGCACACCGGGCAGAGGGGAGGGCAGGGGCAAAGGCCCAGAGGCAGGGCCTGCAGGCGTGTTCTAGAGACAAAGAGAGGGGCAAGGCAGAGTAGCAAGAGCCCAATGCACAGGGGGAGGTGGGTTCAAAGGGGACCTGGAGAAGTGGGTGTGGGCATGGGGGTGGCCATGGCCGCAGGCCTCACAGTGAAGACTGTCTCCTGAGTGAGACAGGAAGTTGTGGAGGGTTTTAAGCTAGACAGCATTCTACTCTAAATGACAGGCACTAAAGTTCATTTGGGATGCTGTTATAGAGAAAAAAACAAACCAAGAAGATGAGTTAAGAGGTTGCCAGGGGGGCTGCTGGCTTCGGCTAAGCACCTCACGGGATCTGAGCCCTGGGGTGAGTCACTCCACCTCTCTGGGTTTCAGCTTCCGGATTCCTCAAATGCCCAGGCTAGACCAGGAAAGCTTGTATGGCCCTTCCAGCTCCAACAGCCGAGGAATCCCCTGGCTCATTCAGTGGCAGCCTGGGTTATCAAGTGTTTGCAGCCTAGAGAACCAGAACCTGGGACGATGGAATATTCCCTTTGGAGTTAGGGTCAGCTCTCAATAAACACGAAAAACACAAAAAGCAAAAGAGGGCTTAATTTAAAAGTCAGAATCATAGCAACAAGAAAGTAAGGTCTTCCTCTAAGACCTAAGCATTAGATTCTAGGACTGTAGACTCTTAAAGAGGAAGTCAAGGAAAAGGGAGAAATGGAGGGAAGGAGGGAAGAAGGGAAGGAAGGAAGGGGAGGAGAAAGAGAAAGAGAGAGAGAGAAAGAGAGGGAGGGAGGGAGAGAGGGAGGGAGGATTGGTTCATTTCAGGCTCATTCTTTTTCCTTTATTTATTTTTAAAGCAGAACATTTTCTTTCAAGGGAAATCTTACTAGTACACCAAAACTACAGAACTTATTTTAAAAAGCAGTACACGGGTATCTCAGGCAGTCAAAATCTTCACTGTTTTGTAAAATGGCATCACTGTTGCAAAACAGGAATGCACACTGAGAAACAGAACCTCACGGACAGTGCCCACTCTACATCTAAAATCTTTCTTTAAAATAAAAAAAAAAAAAAAGCCCTGGCCAGGCACAGTGGCGCATGCCTGTAATCCCAGCACTTTGGGAAGCCGAGGTAGGTGGATCACCTGAGGTCAGGAGTTTGAGACCAGCCTGACCAACATGGTGAAACCTTGTCTCCACTAAACATACAAAAATTAGCTGGGCGTGGTGGCGGGCACCTGTAATCCCAACTACTCGGGAGGCTGAGGCAGGAGAATTGCTTGAACCCAGGAGGCGGAGGGTGCAGTGAGCCGAGATCACGCCATGGCACTCCAGCCTGGGTGACAAGCGCGAGACTTCGTCTCAAAAAAAAGAAGAAGAATGGGCTCACCATGACTATACCAGGTCAATGAAGGACAGTCCTGACATCTGGTCAACCAAGGCCTTCTACCCACATCTGGCAAGGTCCAGCATCTAAACTGGATTGCCCTGATTGGTGAGCAATACCTCAAAAATGCCAATTAAAAATTACTTCAGGCCGGGCGCAGTGGCTCACGCCTGTAATCCCAGCACTTTGGGAGGCCGAGGTGAGCAGATCACAAGATTGGAAGTTCCAGACCAGCCTGGCTAACATGGTGAAACCCTGTCTCTACTAAAAATACAAAAATTAGCCGGGCGTGGTGGCAGGCACCTGGAATCCCTGTTACTCAGGAGGCTGAGGCAGGAGAATTACTTGAACCCAGGAGGCGTAGGTTGCAGTGAGCCAAGACTGTGCCACTGCACCCCAGCCTTAGCGACAGAGCAATATTCTGTCTCAAAAAAAAAAATTACCTCAAATGTTTTACTGTCTAAACATCCCCTAAGCCAAGTGAGAACCCCATTGGCTCCAAATGAGTCTGGTTTGCTGGGGAACAAAGGAGGCTGTCATTGCCTGAGTTCCCCACAAGGTGGCAGCCGCGGGGAGACGAGCCAACACTCTCCTGCAGCGGCTTCCCGCCTTCCCAGCTCAGAAACAAACTCATTCCAAAGGCAGCCTTGAAATGACACAAAGCCCGGTTCTGGGTGGTAACCCGCAGAGCCCACCTCCACCAGTGCTCGGCAGAATCAGGAGTCTATACCATGGTTTGGCCTCTTTGCAGTTCCCTGAACGGCTAACCTTGAGGGGCCTGGATCCGGGCCTGTGTGACAATCCAGGGATGATTCAGGGCCGTGTGAATCAGGCTGCCAGCAAGGGCCGTGAGAGTGGGCCACGAATTCCCAGTGCGACAGGGTGGGTCACAGACCTCGAGGTCCTTTCAGCTGCTCCCCCCAGCCGTCATAACATGGTAGGATCCTCGGGTCAGAAGACCGAGAGAGAGAGATCAGGCCCCGTACTGCTTGCTTCCACCACGATGACCGCCACCCTCGGCCCGCTCCACAAGTGAAAGCTCCTTGGGATAGGGTCGTGCTCACCACGAGCTACTCCACCTCCCTGCAACTCCTAACCTCCGGTTCTCACTCTAGCCTTGGAGTCAAACAGAATAACCTGTTCCCACAGGGCAGCATCCAGATACTCAAAGAAGCTCGCAGGCCCCCAAACACTTCTCACCCTTTCTCTACAAACAGGACTCAGCGCCAGGCCTGTACTATGTAACCAACAGCCTCTGAACAAAGCTGGGGAACCAGGTCACGGTTAACTCTGGAGAATCCAAAAAACTAAATCTATTGGTCTAGAATTTTTCCCTCTTGCCATCAGAGGATTATGTTCTTGGTAGGTATTTCCACATGCACGTGCACACACGAGTGCACACACACACACATACCTAACTACAGTCAAATGTTTAGCTTCCCAGCAAAAGCTAATGAAGAGAGAATATTTAAATTTGGCCCAGAATTCTAAAATTAAAGTGATCACAGTTCACTGCAACCTCAACCTCCCAGGCTCAAGTGATCCTCCTGCCTCAGCCTCCCAAGTAGCTGGGACCACAGACACGCCCCACCACACCTGGCTAATTTTTTATTTTTTGTAGAGATGGGGGTCTCACTATGTTGCCCAGGCTGGTCTTGAACTCCTAGACTCAAGTGATACACCCACTTTGGCTTCCCAAAGTGCTAAGATTACAGGCCTGAGCCCCTGAGCCTGGCCTGAGAGTCAACTTCTCCACTCAGGCAGGCAGCAGTCTTTAGAGATGATGTCCCTCCAGCCTGAGCACAGGACAGTTGGCCTGTGAGTTCAAGGGGCTTAGGAGAAATGGGTGGAAGTTGCACAGGGGAGGCACAAAGACAGCCATAGTCTAAGCTGTTCCCTGCAGGGAGGCCAGGAAGAGACCAACCCTCCTACCTGTACCCTACATTGGTCAGAACACTCCTCTGTGGGCTTCTCCGTAAGGGATGCCCTTCAGCCACCAGGAAACCCCTCTCCTCTCTTCCTTCCTCCAGGCCCATCAAAGGGCATTCATTCAGGATACCTGGGACAAGAAAATCAACTTTCATGAATTACAAGAGAAAGTATATTTTAAAGACAGGGGAAAGGGCAAGGAGGAGGAGAGAGAAGACTCTCGGGGCCTGAGAGGTTTCCCAAATAGATTAGCAGGACCTAGGAGAACATGTGCACTGCCCTAGTCCCAGGAATTCTACCTGTAAGGCTCAAACTTCAAAACATGTGTGCAAAAGAACACAAAGACATGTGTGTCCACTGAAACATGGTTTGTAACATGGGAAGATGTTGACCACCAAGACGCTCCACACAGAATTCGATTAACACCTGACAGACAACAAAACAAGCAAGGACCTTTTTGTATGTGCAAATTCACAGAAAATGTAAGGAAACCCATGATATATTGTAGGATTTTTTTTTTTTTTACAGCAGGTTTCAGGGAATAAAAAATAAAACTATATGGGTATTAAATGTGACATTAAAAAAAAAATCTACAAGGATACACATCCATCCCAATGGTTTACACAGAGGATGGTCATTTCCACAAAGCTAGGCTGGGTCTGAGGAGGTGGGTGGCTGCCCACATTGGTTGAAGAATTTTTTTCTATTTTAACTAAAGAATACGCACTATTTTAGTAAAGAAAAAAGATGCAAAAACACCCTCTACTTAGATTCCCCAACCAAGCCTTGTCAGGGTCTTCTGGGCATTCTTGACACAGCCTAGAAGAACCCAAGAAGGTGCACTCGGACTGCCCAAACCCAGAGATGGGGATGCCAGGCAGAGGCCCTCCCCAGCAAAACACACATATGGACAAAACACCTGCGTGCTGCTCTCAACCATGGCGCCCCCTCCCCTAGGGCTGCCTCATTTCCTCTGAGATAAATCATGCAGAGGGCCGGGAAGCCCCACAAATCCCTCAAGCAAACACGCAAGTCAAACAGCACCATTTACCCTGCAAGGGCCTCTTCAAGTTTACAAGGCGTGGGAGGAACCCGGCAACAAAACTGCCCTTGTCCAGAGAGGTTGACCTTTGCCCTTGGGCCCAGCGGGGAGCAAGCCTGTGGCCATCCCCTTATCCCCGCTTCCTCTGCTGCTGGCCTACTGCCACCTGGGCATCCCACAGCCAGGCATCCACCCCACGCCTGATGAAGGCAAGGGGGCCCAGGATGCCAGGATGCGGGGCTGGTCGCCCAGCAGCTCTGAGATGCTCCCAGCCCTGCTCCCTGTGGCAGCCAGGCCTCTTCTCCTGGTGGGGTCTGGAGGTGGCGTTTGCTGAGAGGCACTGGTCCAGCTGAACTGACCTGGGGGACCCCAATGACCAGGATGCATCCCCACCCCCGCCCCTGCTGCCAAGGACCACAGCGGTAGGAAAAGGAGAGCAGGGAATGGGCTGCAAGGTGGGGGAAGAAGACCCTCCCCTGTGAGGCAGACAGGAAAGGGAGAGGGGGACAGGGGTGGGAGGGAGACCTCAGTCTGAATGTCTGTAAAGCTGAGCAGGTGCTCAAGAAAGTCAGAGAACGGGAAGACAAGGAAACTTTACGCTTCTTGAGGGCAGAGTGCTCTTTCTAAAAAAATAATATTTTCAATTAAACAATTTCTTGTAGAGATAGTCTATGTTGCCCAGGCTGATCTTGGACTCCTGGAATCAAGGGATCCTCCTGCTCCTTCCAAAGTGCTGGGATTACAGGTGTGAGCCACTGTACCCAGCCTGGATTTCTCTATTTATGACAAGGTGAAATTCTGAGTCTTTTTTTTTCCTCTCTGAGTTATAATTTACATACCACACAAAGTGTGCAATTCAGTGTTTAATATATTCACAAGGTTATGAATCCACAAAGTTGTGCAGCCACTACCACTATCTAATTCCAGAACATTTTTATCACCCCAAAAAGAAACCAATACCCATCAGCAGTCACTTCCCAAACCCCAAGCCCAAGACAGCCACAAATCTGCTTTGTGTCTACATAGATTTCCCTGTTGTGGACATTTCATGTACCTGGAATCACAGTTTGTGGTCTTTTTGCTGGTTTCTTTCATTGGCTGTCATGTTTTTGAAGTTCATCCACACTATAGCATGGATCAGTACTGCATTCCTTGTTATGCTGAATAATATTCCATTGTATGGATAGATCACATTTTATTTATCCATTCATCGGTCAGTAGACCTTTGGGTTGTTACCGGTTTTGGGCTGCTATAAATATTCACACCTCAAGTTTCTGTGTGGACGTATATTTTCAGTTCTCCTGGGTGCACACCTAGGAGTGTCGCTGGGAGGTCACCTGTTAGCTCTGTTTAGTTTTTTGAGGAATCACTAGGCTGCCTTTCACAGTGGCTGTATCATTTATTCCCACCCACAATGTATGCAGGTCCCAATTTCAACACATCCTGGATGAGGCAGATTTAAACCCAGACTTGACAGGATTAGAATAATATCATTAATGACCACAACACTGACTGAGCGCCTCATACACACGGGCACGCGGCGCCAGTGCCTTCTACGCAGTGTCTTCATGGCGGCCATACAGACCAATTCTCCTACACTGAGATGTGCCAACCTCGCGCTTTCTAGCAAGGCTGTGGGGCTTCCCTTGGACTGAGGGAGCCACATACACCTCTGAAATGATGACTCTCTCAAGGAAGTATAGAATCCAAACTAAACCCCAAGGCAAAAGGTTACCTGAGCCAAGTGTAGACCAAGAAGAACAAACTGCCGGCAGGCAAAACAGCAAGAAAACAAAGCACACAGCAGGGTGCAGGTGAAGGCCGGGAGAGGCCGCCTGCCCTCAGGTGGGGGAAGTTACCACGCTCCCCAGGGCAGAGAAGGGGCTCAAACCCTTAGAGGGCTATCCCCTCGGGCAGCTTCCTGGGAGCTTTGTTTCGACACAGCACCCCCATCCTTACCTGCTTCACACGCAAGATTCCTTGCCTCTTTAGAAACTGAAAACCTACAGTCTTTAAATCTGTTTGCTCCAGGAAGCTCCACTGACATGCACAAGGAAGGGTCCCTGCAGGGAATGGGTTGTGGGCAGTACTGACCAGAGCTAGCATGGCACTTTCTACTCTCTCATTTCATCCTTAGAGAAATGCTCCAAGAGCACCACCCCCACCTCCTGAATCTATAAAGGGTGGGAAGCATGTTGTCACAGCTTCTCTGTGCCATGCAGCAGGTGCGAGAAGGGACAGTCTTCCTGCTGCCGGCTTTCCATTACCAAGGCTCGGTCAAGACCTATGGGCTAAATACCAACCTTTGCCCCAGCCACTGGGCCTGACCTCACACGACCAATTCCCCTAATCAGAGGGCACACAAAAAATACTTCTAATAGCTCCAAGTATATCCATCTTAGGGTCTCTTGCTGAGCCTGCCCTGGTTACTCCACATAAAACCTCAATCAATGTCGAAGAAAGGAAAATAAACAGCAACTTTTTCAACAGAAGCAAGTTTTTCAATGGAATACGGTTTCATTGGAATATGGAATACTCCTTTTATCTAAACAATTAAGCCTTAAAGCCATTAGACAAAGCAGAGCAAGACAAGGACCTACACTAGGGCAGGTCGCCCCAGAGGGGATATCACAGCTGGCATGGAAAGAGGAGTGGGTCCTGGCATGGCATGAGGAGACCAGGCCTGACAGAGAGAAGGCATGTGGTGGAAGAGCCCACAAAGGGTCAGGAGGAGATGGGAACGGGATGGGGGACTGCAGAGGGCATGGGAGGCAGCTACACATGGGGGATTGACCAAGTAAACAAATTAAGAATAACAGGAATCGGCTGGGTGTGATGGCTCACACCTGTAATCCCAGCACTTTGGGAGGCCAAGGTGGGGTGGATCATGAGGTCAGGAGATCGAGACCATCCTGGCCAACATGGTGAAACCCTGTCTCTACTAAAAATACAAAAATCAGCCGGGTATGGTGGCATGTGCCTGTAGTCCCAGCTACTAAGGAGGCTGAGGCAGGAGAATCGCTTGAACCCAGGACACAGAGGTTGCAGTGAGCCAAAATCACACTACTGCACTCCAGCCTGGGCGACAGAGCGAACTCTGTCCCAAAAAAAAAATAAATAAATAAAATAACAGGAATCACATTTGTCACTGTTTGTTTGTTTGTTTGAGGCGGAGTCTCACTCTGTCACCCAGGCTGGAGTGCAGCGGCGCAATCTTGGCTCACTGCATGCTCCGCCTCCCGGGTTCACACCATTCTCCTGCCTCAGCCTCCCAAGTAGCTGGGACTACAGGTGCCCGCCACCACGCCCGGCTAATTTTTTGTATTTTTAGTAGAGATGGGGTTTCGCCATGTTAGGATGGTCTCGATCTCCTGACCTCGTGATCTGCCTGCCTCGGCCTCCCAAAGTGCTGGGATTACAGGCGTGAGCCACCGCACCCGGCCTTGTCACTGATGTTTTTAAAGGAAGTTACAAAAATAAAAGAGGTGGAAACCAAAATGAACCTGTGGTCTTGGATTAGAATTGAAAGTGTCAATGCGAACTCATGGCTTTCAATCTACCTGTCTGATATAGAAATACAGATATACATATGTGCATGTATGTATGTATATGTGCCTGTGTGTATGTGTACACTTAGCTACTCCCTACTTCTTTCCACTAAGAGGGCCAGGAAACAGTGCCAACCCAAGCTACAAGCACATCCAGCAATTGGTTGGCTGTGTTTTTTTTATCAGAGACAGCGTCTCACTCCTTCGCCCAAGCTGGGGTGCAGTGGCATGATCATAGCTCACTATAACCTCAGATTCCTGGGCTCCAATGATCCTCCTGCCTCAACCTCCTGAGTAGCTAGGACTACAGGTGTGCCACCATGTCCAGCTAATTTTTTTTTTTTTTTGTAGAGATGGGATCTTGCCATGTTGCCCAGGCTCATCTCAAGCAATCTCTCACCTTGGTCTTCCAAAGCGCTGGGATCACAGATGTGAGCCAACGTGCCTGGCCCAGCATTTACTTCTCAATACTATTCTCCATTAAAAGGAAAGAGGACTACGTGGGAGAAATGGCCAGTCTCCAGGGGCTGGGCCTACCTGCTGCTGCTGGGCACGGAGGTCACCGATCTCCTTCTGGTCCTCCTCGTGGAGCCGCTTCATGTCCTCCCACGACTGCTGCAGCAGGTTTCGCTCCCGCAGCAGCTGCCCATTCTCCCGCCTCAGCATGTCCACGTCATCCTTCAGCCGAGTCTGGTCACTCAGGAGCCGGCTGTGGAGTGTGCTGAAACACCCAGTACATGCTCAGTGAGCCCCAGCCAGCCCCTCACACCCTGCCCCACCCCAGGGCATCACCAGCCTCAGGTCCCAACACTTCCCGTAGATACAGCGGACAGGAGCCAATGGCAGGTAGGTCTGCAGCACTCAGAGGCAAGCCAAAACCTGCTAACAGCCCAATTCCAGAAACATCCAAATCACCACTTACAAACCTGACACCAAAAAGGGCACATGTATCTCCAGGGAAGGGAGACAAGCCCCTCTGGTGCAGACCTAGTGCCTCCAAATACTGGGGCCTGGACAGATATCAGCAGGTGGGCAGGCAAAGACCCTCAGAGGGATGCTGGGAGACCAAAGGGAAACACCCCTTGGGCCTACCCTACAGGAAGAAGCTGCAGTAGGGCCCCTGGACAGAGACCCAGAGGCCTGCCTGAGCCCTGCTGCATGTTCTGAATCACTTTCATGCCTGCCAGGTCTCTGAAGCTGGCAATAAGATGTGAAGGATTAATAGCCTTGTTTTACACTTAGGAAAACTGGGGCCCAAAGGCACAAATCCACCTGCTGTAGGCAGACTGCTTGCTGCTTGCACAGGGACAGGACTAGAACCAGAACCCCTGGCTACTAAGTCCAGAGAAAAGAAGGGCAAAGGCAGCTGTCTGTGGGTGTTGGAGGCCCTGGCCAAGCAGGCCTCACTCACTGGTAGAAGTCAGTCTCCTTGGCCACCTCCTCACACCTCTTCAAGGCGTTGGTGTGCTGGTTCTGCAGGCTCTGCAGGTCCGACATGGCTCGCACGCACTGGATCTTCAGCCTCTCATAGTCAGGATTCAGCCTGTGGTAGGGCCTGGCCCAGAGAGCGAATGGCCCCATGAACACAGGCCCCAGGATTCACACGGATGGGGGAGCCAGGTCCTGGATTAGGCCAGCCCAGTGGTTCCCCAGTACTGGTCTTCTATGCACCACACACACCTGGGTGTTTGTTAAACTCAGATATCCCGGCCTCACTCAGACCCACAGAATCAGAATCCCTAGGATGGAGGGAGCCGTGGTTGCCTGAGCTCCCTGCATGGACCTGGAGAGCTAAGAAGGTGCCAACTTGTTCTGCAGGAGCTTCCAGGAGTCTGTACAACAGGTCTGAGTCCACCAGAAACCTGTGATGAAATGTCTCTTCTCTGTAGGCTCGGCGTGACGGCTCGTGCCTGTAATCCCAGCACTTTAGGAGGCTGAGGCAGGTGGATCACTTGAAGCCAGGGGTTTGAGACCAGCCTGAGCAACATGGTGAAACCCCGCCTCTACAAAAAAAATACAAAAATTAGCCTGGCGTGGTGGCATGCGCCTGTAGTCCCAGCTACTCAGGAGGCTAAGGTGGGAGGATCACTTGAGCCCGGGAGGTCGAGGATGCAGTGAGCCGAGATCACACCACTGCACTCCAGCCTGGGCAACAGAGAGGATCCTGTCTCAAAAATAATTACTAAATAAATAAATAAATAAAAGTAAAATATTAAAGAAAAGAAATTTCTCCTCTCTTTAGAACAATGACTCTCAATCTTGGGTACACATTAAAATACCAATGCCCAGATCAATTACATTAGCATATCTGAGGATAAGACCCAAACGTTAGGATTTTTTAAAAACTCCCCAGGGTATTCCAATGTGCAACCAAGGTTAAGAACACTGGCCATGAGCAGTGATCTCAGAGTGGGGTTCCCAGACCTGCAGCACAGTATCACCTGGGAACTTGTCACAAATAGACATTCTCAGGCCTAGCCCCAGCCCCAGCC
Organism: Gorilla gorilla gorilla; assembly: GCF_029281585.2. Lineage (NCBI taxonomy): Eukaryota > Metazoa > Chordata > Mammalia > Primates > Hominidae > Gorilla > Gorilla gorilla. The sequence continues at coordinate 37,887,542 of NC_073232.2, read as the reverse complement.
CCAGCCCTCCTGAGTCAGGTGTTCTGAAGGGAGGGAAAGAGAGGCAATGATCTGTGCATTAACAAGCTCTGTGGATGATTCTGGTGCATGCTCAAGTTTGAGGACCCTTTTTCTAGAGCAGAGGTCAGCAAACTTATTTTGCAAAAGGCCACACAGTAAATACTTTAGGCTTTGCACACTACATAGTTTCTGTTGCAACCACTCGACTCCACCTTTGTAGCAGGAAAGCAGTCATAGACACTTTGTAACCAATGAGCATGGCTGTGTTCCAATAAAACTTAATTTATAAAACAGGCAGTGGGCCCGTGGGCCATAGTGTGCCAACTCTCATGTGCTAGCACATCCACGTCTTCACTCATCCTGCCTTCGGGCCAACTGACTGAGGGGCATATCCTCATGAATACAAGCTCAGGGATCAGGCTCTGCAGCTCTGGCATAATCCCAGAGGCACAAAGTGCAGAGGCATAGACCCTTACTCCTGAAGGAAAGAGGTGAAACTGAAGTGTTTACACCAAGCCCCTCTCCCCTCCAGACCTCTATCAGCATGGGAGCTAAAGGATAAACCACTCTCTGGCCCTCCTCCTTCCCAGAAAGTCCTCTTAGATCATGCAGGTAGATAAAGACTCTCTCTGCCCCACCCTATGGGCCACCCTTCCCTGGTATCTACCTCTAAATCACAACAAAAGCAGCAAACATTTTCTTCAAAGCAACAAAGACACCAGGTACAATGTGCTCTGTTTAAAACACATCATGTGGGGCCAGACACTGTGGCTCACGCCTATAATTCCAGCACTCTGGGAGGCCAAGGCAGGAGGATCACTGGAACCTAGAAGCTCAAGACCAGCCTGGGCAAAAAAGAAAGACCCTGCTGCTACAAAAAAATTAAAAAAAAAAAAAATTAGTTGGGCATGGTGGCACACACCTATAGTCCCAGCTACTTGGAAGGCTGAGGAGGTGGGAGGTTCACTTGAGCCGGGGAGGTCAAAACTGCATTGAACCATGATTGTGCCACTGCATTCTAGCCCAGGCAACAGAGCAAGACCCCGTCACAAAAAACAAATAAAACACATGTGTGTCAGGGAACAATTAATATGTTTACCAACCACATAAAGCTTCACTCAACTTAGGAAGGTCTAGGAGACAGTGGTAGGGACACACACACACACACACACGAGCTGACTTTGCACACAAGCACACCACTATCAGGGGCCTCGCCACATGTGGGATGGGGACCTGCCCCACAAGAAGCCTGTGGGTCCTGCCCCTGGGAAGCATTTCTGGACATGAGGTGGGGGAAAGGGGACACTCAGGCAGTGCAGCCTGGACCTCCAGGAGCTAGGGGTGTTTGGGGGTGACAGCACCAGCATCGGGGTAGTAATCCCAACCACGGGGCCTGGGCAGGGGAGACGGCGCAATTACTACCTCTTGTCAAAGGCCGTGCCATGCGTAGCAAAGGCCAGGCGCTTGCGGAGCTCGTTTCTCTCCCGGGTCATCAGCCGCAGCTGAATGGAGAGGTTCTCCACCTTCTCATTCACTTGCCGGTCAGTGAGGAGGGGTGGTGGGGACGGCGCCTTCCCGGTAGTGCCTGTGGAAGGGGAATAATAAAGTGAACTTGTGTTCATCTGGCATTCACGAGGCGCCCGGTGCTGTTCTGAGCTGTTGGCTTGTGTTAGCTATTCGTGACCCAACAAGTGGGTCCTCTTAGCATTCCCCTTTCACAGATGAGAACACTGAGCCACAGACGGTAGCAGGCAGAACTGAAAGTGAGTGCAGGGCATCTGGCTCCAGCATCCAAGCACTCAACAACCCCCAGTAACCGCCCCAGCAAGGACCCTAAAGACGCGCACTCTCTCCCCAACCTGGCTTTCACACCTCCAGGATGCGACTGTTTTGGCCGTGATCCTTGCATCCTCCCCTGGTTTGGAAATACCAGCTGTTACCCACCACTAAGCCTGGCACATGGAGCAGGACAGACCAACCTGTACCCTGAGGAGAGTAGAAGGCATGGCTCGAGGAGAAAGGCACACCTGAAATCCAATGACGCTACTAAGGACCAGGGCAGCTGGGGCCCAAGGGCCATGTCCCCGCCCTCCTCGACCAGGGCTGGACAGTGCACGGCTCCCTTTTTGCAAGCCGTCCACCCGCCTGAAAGACCTGCCCAACCAGCCCAGGCGTGCAGGCTAAGAGGAAGGCTGCTGGCTCCCAGCTGAGGTCAGTGTGACGCAATTCAAGTTGGTCCTGATGCCTCCAGGCTACTTAACCCTCACCAGCCCTCATCACCCACCTTAGGACTGAGTGTCCTACAGGGAGCCCCACACCTTATGCTCCCAGCAGGCAACAGCCACTGCTGCCACCACCACCTCTGATAAGATCCAAATCCATTTCTAGGAAGAAAGCACCTCATCCCAGGAGAAGAGACTAATCCATGGTGCTTTTATATTGAACCCTGTCAATATGTCTACCTGATATCTCAATCAACCCTTAGAGACCCTTGTTGGGGTCAGAGGAGCTCAAAGCAACCATCCAATTTGTGGATGGGATCTGGCAGGCTGACTTGTGTCAGGGGACACAGTGTCTGTTCCGCACTGGACCCACAACGCACAAAGGGCATAGGACATGATAGGTCTTCTGATTCTCTGTGCTGTCCTGACCACCCCTGTCCCACTGATCCTTGTTGGTCAAATGTTCATGCAAACCAAGAGTCCCCCAACCCAAGACAAAAGCAGTGGCTTGGGGCCTTCCAGAAGGGCCAGGGAGGATAGGGAGCTCACGGCCAGGCATGACAAGCCAGACCACAGTGGGAGGAGGATCCTCAACTCCCAGTGCTGTGCTTTTCAGTCTTTTCAGGTTGTGGAACCCCAACCACTTGACTCCAGCACCCCCTGAAATGCACGACAGTCATGTGCCACATAACGACGTTTCAGTCAATGATGGACCACATGTAGGACGTGGTCCCATAAGATTATAATAGAGTTAGAAACAAAAGAAATATGTATTAAAAAAAAAAAAGATTAAATCATATCTCTACAAAAAATACAAAAATTAGCCAAGAGTGGTGGCTCATGCCTGTAATCCAAGCACTCTGGGAGGCCAAGGCAGACGGATCCCTTGAGCTCAGGAGTTTGAGACCAGCCTGGGCAACATGGCGAAACCCCGTCTCTAACAAAAAATACCAAAAAATTAGCTGGGTGTGGTGGCACGTGCCTAGAGTCACAGCTACTTGGGAGGCTGAGGTGGGAGGATCACCTGAGCCCAGGACGTCAAGGCTGCAGTGAGCCGAGATCACACCACTGTATTCCAGCCTGGGTGACAGAGAAAGAACTTCTCTCTAAAAAAAAAATTAAAAGATTACCATGGAGATGAAAAATTCCTGTCACCTAATGACGTCTTGTTGATCCTGACCCTCTGTAGCCCTAGGTTAATATATGAATATATTTGTGTCTTAGTTTTTAACAAAAAAAGTACAAAAAAATTAAACATTTTTAAAATAGAAAAAGCCTATAGAATAAGGATATAAAGAAAGAAAATATTCAGCTGTACAATGTGTTTGTGTGTATTCTTTTTGTGTGTGTGTGTGTTTGTTTTTTTGAGACAGGGTCTTGTTGTCACCCAGGCTGGAGTACAGTGGCGCAATCTCGGCTCACTATAACCTCTGCCTCCTGGGCTCAAGCGATCCTCTCACCTCAGCCTCCTAAGTAGCTGGGACTAAAGGCATGTGCCACCACATCCAGCTAATTTTTTTGTATTTTTTGTTAGAGACAGGGTTTCGCTATGTTGCCCAGGCTGGTCTCAAATTTCTGAGCTCGAGGGATCTGCCTGCCTTGGCCTCCCAAAGTGGTCGGATTACAGGCGTGAGCCACCACACCCGGCCCAATGTGTTTGTGTTTTAAGCTAAGTGTTATTACAAAACAGTCAAAAAGTTAAAAAAAATAAAGTTTATAAAGTAAGAAAGTTACAGTAAGCTACGGTTTACTATTGAAGAAGGAAAAATATTTTCTGTAAGTCGAATATAGCCTAAGTGTACAGTGTTTACAAAGCCTACAGCAGTGTACAGTCATGTTTTAGGCCCTCACATTCTCTCTCCACTCACTCACTGACTCACCCAGAGTAACTTCAGGTCCTGCAAGCTCCATTCATGTAAGTGCCCTGTACAGGTGGACCATTTTTTATCTTTTATTCTGTACTGTTGCTGCAGCTTTTCTTTTCTATGTATAGACACACAAATACTTACCATTGTGTTACAACTGGCTACCGTAGCCAGTACAGTACCATGCTGCACAGGTTTGCAGCTCAGGAGCAACAGGCCATATCGTGTAGCCTAGGTATGGGGTAGATACCATCTAAGTTTGTGTAAGCACACTCATGTTTACACAACAACTAAATTACCAAATGACAACGCATTTCTCAGAATGTGTCCCTGTCATTAAGCAACACAGACTGTGTTTAAAAGCCACCAGCACCATGACAGCCAGGATTTCTCTGCTCCAGGCCGCACCTTTGGGGTCAAAATATTCTTTGGTGGTGAGGCCAGGGGTCAGCATTTCCTCTCCCCAGAGGGGTCTCCTCTGCAGCTTCGAAGCCTTCCCACACCTTTCCACCAAGAGACCCTGAGCTTCACTGCTGCCCCCAGCAGTTTTGTGGGTCAGGTGGGTGATGGTGCTGAGTCATCTGACTGACCATAACCTACCTGACTCTCCAACAAGTGGAGCTTCCTTTGAACGTGCCTGCTACTCAACCTCTAACCAAGCCCAGGGGGAGGTTATGTTCCAGGCATTGATTTCACCTTCACAACAACCTCACAAGCGTGTACTGATAACATCGTCCCCATTTCACAGGTGATAAACTGAGGCCCAGCAAGGTTAGGTAATTGACTCAAGTGCCCAGGCAGTCTGGATTCTAAACACATGCACTTCACCCTCATGCCTCGGTGCCTCCCAAATAACAACCATCAGTAGCACGCAATGCAAGCCTGGCAGGTTTTGGGTTCTTTTGTTTGGTTTTGTTTTTTTGAGACAGAGTTTCACTCTTGTTGCCCAGGCTGGAGTGCAGTGACGCGATCTCGGCTCACCGCAACCTCCACCTCCTGGGTTCAAGCGATTCTCCTGCCTCAGCCTACCAAGTAGCTGGGATTACAGGCATGCGCCACCATGCCCGGCTAATTTTTTGTATTTAGTAGAGATGGAGTTTCACCATGTTGGCCAGGCTGGTCTCAAACTCCTGACCTCAGGTGATCCACCCGCTCACCTTGGCCTCCCAAAGTGCTGGGATTACAAGGCATGAGGCACTGCACCCGGCCATGCCTGGCAGTTTTTGAAATGCTTTTCACACATTATCCCATTTCGATCCTCATAAGGTAGATATCACTGTTATCCTCATTTTGCACATCAGGAAACACAATCTTACCAAGGTGAAATAGTGTGTCCAGGTCACAGAGCTATGGAATATGGAATATGGACCTCTAAATGATCCTAGAACCCAAGGTATTAACCTCAAAACTTGCACATTTTTGGATCTTAGGACCTCTGTACTTATCTGGCACTCCAAAGAGCTCTTGTTCACAGTCATTATGTCTAATAAAATTTACAAGATTAGAAATTAAAACCAAGAAGAATTTTTAAATATTTACTTATTTTTTAAAAAATCAAAACTCCGTTACATATTGACATAAGATTTTTTATGAGACATTAACCACCCTTTCCATTACAAAACAAAGCAATGCGGCAGGAACAGCATCATTGCTTTGCATTTTGTTACACAGGCTGTTTAACATCCAGCTTCACAGAGACACCTGGAGTCTCATCTCTGTGTAATGTCACACACCCAGGATGGAACCTTTAAAAAACTAGACTCTACACCCATGTGAGGATGGGAGCATAAAAGACCAGTGACATCCTAGTATCGTTATGAAAACAGTCTCACCTCACGAGCCCTCTGAAAGGACCTCAGGGACATCAGGCCACACTTTCAGAATGGCTATTCTATGCTATAGTCAAGTTCAAGAAATAGCAGAGAAACATCAAATGTCCAGTTTCACAACAGAAAAGCACCACCAGGCCCAGTAACCTGCCTTTGGGGAGACAAGAAATTTTGAATTTTCATCCCCATTGTGTAAACGAGGCAACATAAAGATGCAGCCCTGGCTTTCAAAGAAGCTGGAGAGAGGAGAGGAGGCGGCAGGACAGAAGGAGGGGCTCAGAGCCATCCCAACACACCCCATCTCTGTCTCCAGACGTCTCAGTCTACAGCCATGAGGACCTGGGGGTGGCTGGCCACACAGATAAAGTAGCAATGACATGTGCCAAGCACTGCCCAAGCACTGGGTTCTGTGCTAAAGACACTCTACCTTCAACTCATTAATCTTCACAGCTCCCTACTGGGGTTGTGCTAGGACTGCTCCTTGAGAAACACTTCAGAAAGACTACACGGCTAAGAAAATGGGATTCCCATGCACACTCAGCTCTGACGCCAGAGCCAACACCTCAACCACTCCACAACAATGCCTCCTAATAGGGAAGGATTCTTGTTCCACTTCTCTTGGCCCAAAGGCTTGAGCATACAGGACACATACAGAAAGTAAGGTCAACCAGACCCAAGATCCATCACACAGCAGGCTCTCAGACCCAGCAGAAAGTGCAGCCGATGCCTCCGGCCTTTTGTAATCGGGGGATGGGGAGGGCCAAGGAGGGCCACAGGGGACCTCATGACCAATCTCAAGATGTGCTACGCCCAGAAGTTCCAAAAGAACAGCAAGGGTTGCAGAAAATCCTCTCAATCCCCATTCAACTGAAGTTTTTGTCTTTTTACTTGCGTCTAGAGGTTGACAGATATTCTGAAAATGATGCAGTCCTACCATCCAAATCGTTGTCAGGATCCCTCAAATGGCCACCAAGACCAAATTCTACAGCAAAGGAGCTCACTACTTCCCAGCAGAGCCCATCTTATCTCTCTCCCTAAAATTATGCCCTCTACTGAGTCAATCTGTCCCTGGACATTCCCTCCACTGACCCTTGATCTAACCCCTAAGGGCCACAGGGAACAACTGGATTTCTTGTATGCAATAGACCTGCAAGCATTTGAAGACAACCATGAAGTTCCTTTACCACCATATGCCCATCAGAATGGCTAAAATAAAAAGCAATGCCACCAAATGCTGGCAAGGATGCAGCTGGATTCTCAAAACTGGAATTCTCAAACACTGCTGATGAGAATACAAAGTCATGCAGCCACTTCAGAAAACAGTTTGACAGTTTCTTATAAAGCTAAACATGCAATTGCCATACCACCCAGCAATCCCATTCTTAGGTATTTTACCCAGGAGAAATGAGAATTTATGTTCAAACAAAAACCAGCACACAGCTGTTTAGAGCAGCTAGGGAATGAATAAACAACTGTGTTATGTCCTTAGGATGGAGTATTACTCAGCAATGAAAAGGGATGAATGACTGATACAACTGCGGACGCACACAGGGTGTGGGGGAAGCTGGAATGCCCTGCGTTAATCAAAAGAAGCCCGACTCTAAAAGCTACATACTACACAACCATTCATATGACATTCTGGGAAGGGCAACACTACAGGGACAGAAAAGAGATGAGTGGCTGCCAAGGACTGAGGGTGGGGAAAGGGCAGGTTGCAAAAGTGCAGAGGGAATTTTTAAGATACAGAGGGCAGTGTTTTGCATCTTAAAAGTAGCAATGGTTGCATGACTATTTGTCAAAACTTGAACTGTATGCTTACAAAAAATACATTTTACTGTATGTAAATTATATCTCAATGAACATAATCTTAACAAAAAAAAATTTCTTTTTTTGAGACAGGGTCTTGTTCTGTCACCCAGGCTGGAGTGCAGTGACACAATCAAGGCTCACTGCAACCTCCACCTCCTGGGCTCAAGCAATCCTCCCACCTCAGCTTCCCAAGCAGCTGGGACTACAGGGGTGTGCTACCATGCCTGGCTAATTATTATTTTTTTTACTTATTGTAGCGACAGGGCCCCACTATGTTGCCCAGGCTGGTCTCAAACTCCTGGGCTCAAGCAATCCTCCTGCCTTGGCCTCCCAAAGTGCTGGGATTATAGGTTTGAGCAACCACACCTAGCCTATTTTTTTAAGAAAACCAAACTGTGATGCCCTGAATGAAGCCATCATCCTAAGAGTGATGTTGACAGGTAAAGAGATGAGGACCAACCTCCTCTGCTGTCACTGTGGTTATTTACAGTAAACTTTTTAAAAACAGGCAAAACAAAAACTAACATAAAGCTGGGTTGTCAACAAAAGCCTCCAAAGTAGCTGCCAAAAAAGCTTCCAATGCAGTTCTAACCTTGTGCAGTTGTTCTTCTGGACTCAAATGCAAAGCTGTCAACTCTCCCGTGACCTCAGGCTTTCCTTACCCAAGTCTGGCAACCACTGGAGAAGGAGGCAGATTGTCCTTTTCCTTTTGGTGTTCAGGATCAGATTTCAGAGGTAAGGGATTTGGTTTGGACTAAAATGGCCCAAAACAGAAAGACACCAGATCAGGAGCAGGCTCTGGATGGAGACAAAGAGCAGCCAGCCCTGGGCTGCTCTTTTCACCCCCATTTTGTAAAGGAGGCAACAGGAAGACACAGCCCTGGCTTACGAGGAAGCTGGAAGAGGAGAGAAGGAAGCAGGACAGAAGGAAGGGGCTCAGAGCCGTCCCAACACAACCCATCTCAGTCCCAAGCCATGAGGACCTTGGGGCGGCCAGCCTCCCTCTGACCTGGGTGTAAGAAGGAGGGCAGAAGGGAGTGTCCCCATCACAGGAATCCTCAGCTCCTTCAGTTGCCCTGGCTGCTACGGTCACCACCACCGAGGCTCAGCAAATGGACTGGCAGCTGGGTGGATTTCTCAGCCACCGCCCTTTGTCCTGGGCTCCCTCACTGTCATGCTCCCACTGACCCTGGAGGCGCATCCTTGGTCTTACAGCTGGGCAGGTCTCACCTTTGCTTCCAGGCCCTGTATGCCTGTGCTTCCAGGAGCCAGAGAGATGTCCAGGTAAACTTCCTGGCCACCTCCAGGCCCTGGCTGCCCGGAAGAGGCAAAGCAGTGGCAGAGCACAGTCATCAGAGCACCATGTCATCCTCACCTACAACTCAGGACACCCAGAGCCACAGTCATCAGAGCACCACATCATCCTTACCTACAACTCAGGACACCCAGAGCCACAGTCATCAGAGCACCATGTCATCCTCACCTACAACTCAGGACACCCAGAACCATTCAGGAAAGACCCAGGCCCTGCCTGGGATGAACAAGTGCTTCTTAAAGCACCTAAGCTTCACTAGAGAACCTGCTAGGCAAAATTTCAGGTCCCACCCAGACCCACTGAATCAGAAACCCTGGGAGTAAGTCCCTGCAGCACTCCAGCACTCCGTGTCGTAAAAGCCCTCCGGGTGATTCCGATGCCTGCTAGAGTTTGAGAACCTCTGTTCCAGACCAAAGTTGCATTTGCATATTTCTCCTTTGTTTTACTGGCTATCCAGCAGCCACTGCCTTTAAAGAAATCCCCCATTGATGTCCTCGACAATGAAGGCCTAAGGGGAACACCCCTCTTAGTCAATGAGTACATGACTCCAGTTCAGCATTTCCCCAGCTTGGAGTGAAAGGAGGTTAGATTCCAATGCTGCAAGCCCAGGCCCCAGATCTCCAGCCAGATCAAAGACTTGCTTTCGAACCCTTGACTCAGGTGTCTGGTTTTCAGAACCCAAACCACCATAAGCAGCCATGGCCAACTACTTCCCAGCTGCATCTGAGTCCAGAGCACCTTTCCTGGAAGGCCCAGTCCAACGGCCACTTCCTCCAGGAAGCTTTCTGTGATTCCCCTCATCAGAACTAACTGCTTCTTCCCTTGAGTTACTTCTTTCTTTCTGCTCTACACAGAACAGAATAGCCAGTCGTGCCAGACAGTGCCTGTCTCCCTGGCAGTGTGATAACATTCGGGGCCGTGTTCACCGTGATCCCTATGAGTACCAAACACCTGCCCCACAAGGAGGAGGCATTCCCATCTCTGATAAATTGGCTTTGCAAAGGATTACCCCTGACCCAAAAGTCTGGGCCAGGAATGAAGGATCAGAGGTCACAGGGCGTCAGTGGCAGCCCCCGCTTCCCTGATGGCTCACCCCACCTTCCCCTGTCAACCAGAAGAAGCACTTTCAAGGAATCTTCCCTGGGATATGAGAGAAGCCCTCCAGCAATTTCTCCTGCCGATAAGCCTGGAGACCTCTCCATTTAATAAGAAATCTCCTGCTATTTCAATCTTCATGGAATTTAAGGCTGGCTTTATAAGTGCTGCCCAAGAATGTCTCTTCTCCTCCTTAAAACCTCCCCAGTTTTCCAAGATGAGAAATAAAAGGCTACTGAGAAATTAGGTCAGGATGAAAGGGGAGGAAAAAAGTATTGATTGCCTGAAACGAGTGTGCAGTCCCCAGGCAGATCCACCAGGTAGGGTCGGGGGCAGGTCACAACAACAGGCGCAGGAGGCGGGGGAGGGCCTTGGGGAAGCTGTGTGTGCTTAGCTGATGAAAACTGCCCGAGGAGGCCTTGGCACAAAGACCTGCTACCTTTAAGGCTGTTGGCAAAGGTGTGGTGAGTTGTGAGTAGGGCCAGGCTGGAGATCTGAGACCCGACAGACCGCCTGAGAGAACGCTGTCTACAGGCCCAAGGCTTCAGCCTCCAATTTCTTCTCATGCTGAATACAACCTGCCATTGTTTTCCCAGCCATTTCCATTTAGGGAGATGTAAATGGGAAAGTGGAAGTGATGTTTTTATTGTAAGGATCTTGCTCTTGCCTTTTCTCAGGTTCCTAAGATCACCATGTGACCTTACCAGTGGCCCCTCCTGCCAGGGCGGTGTGTGCTTGCAAAGACTTCTGCCTCTCATCAGGTGTGGCTGAGCCAGCAGGAACTCCCTGGCAGGTGCTAGAGTGCTCCCAGCCAGGGCCAGCCCCACCAGGCACTCCACCCCGAGGGACTGGTGCAAGCCTGGTACAGACATTCCGGTTCCCTTCTCAGGGATGAGGTTGGGCCAGCCCATCTCAAACTGGAGGGCTATTAAGCTGTAGAAACCCTCAGCGTTTCTGATGCAGCGGGTGGGAGGAGGCTCAAACCTGCATCTCTAATAAGTGCCCCAGTGGTCCAGCGACCAGGCTTTGTGAGCCACTGGTTTCGGCACAAACAAGCAGCCAACTGTGGTCAATGAAAGGAGGCCATACTGATGGACTCTGGAACAGGTTCCTTTGCTCATAAGAACCCCGCCTTCTTCTTCTGCCACTCACCGCAGATGGCTACAGAGCACTTGGAATGTGGTGATTGTGCCTGAAAAACTAGAAATTTAAATTTCATTTTAATTCATTTAAATTTAAGTAGCCACCTGTGTTTAGTGGCGCCCATACTGGACACTGCAGACCTGGACACTGTCAGGTCTGGATGTGATGGCTGGAGCTGCTGCTACAGACACCCCACCATGAGACTGTGTGAAGACACCACACAGAGGAGGGCAGAGCTGCATCCCCATGTACTGGCTGACCTCAGCACAGCCTCATATGGGAGCTCATACATTTCCTGATTGGTTAAGGTGGTATGAGTGGGTGTTCCCTGCTGCCTGCACCCAAAGGACAATGGCAATCTCAAGCAGAAGAGCGAGAGAAGCAAAACTCGGTTCCCTGTGAACTCAAGAGGCTTTGCCCAGAAGGGATGCAACCAGTTATTTCAGCATTAAATATCCAGACACAGACAGTACAGACCCATCCTGCTCCAAGAAACACATCAGAGCACTGCACTCTGCCTGCCTGTGATGCCCAGGAAGAGCACAGAGATACTGTTGACGGCTCCATCGCAAGGAATGAGTCAGCTTCAGGTGAGTGCAGAACCAACTGGTGGGTCACGGCCATGACGCTTCTTCCAGAGTATGCTGGGGTCCAGTTGCCCAAGAAATATCTTCCTACTCAGGCCGGGAATTCCACCATCAGCAGTAATTGCTATGGGTTAGGCAATACCCCTCTCTGGAATCCCCTTTTAGAATGCACATGTGCCTAGGAAAGGTAACGATTTAACCCTTGAAATGCCGATGGGAATGAGTTTACTGATTGCTATCTGTTAGACAGATATTGATGAAGGGTGAAAAACTAGACAAGTCAGAGGAGTATGCTCAGGGCTTACCCAGTCCACCTTAAAAAGCCTCACCTTCCCCATCTACTGATCCTGACTGCCCCACTCCATGCACTTCCTGAAGGGTGAGTCCCACATTCCAAATTCCAACAATCCCATCATTCCATTGATATGTCTCGGGGCACCAAAAGCAGGCAGAACAAAGTAATAGGATACCGTTGGGAGCTTTGAATTGCAGTCCCAGAAGGGCCTGCCCTGAGCCCTAAACAGGATGAGGGTTATGGGAGGAACTGTGTTTTTATGGGTGGAATTGTGGCCCCCCAAAAGATGCTAAAGTCTCAATCCAGTAAATGTGAATGTGAACCTTATTTGGAAAGGTCAAAGCGTTATCTTTCCGAGGCGCATTTGCATTCTAAAAGGGGAGTCCCGAGAGGGACGCTGCTCAGCCCACAGCAGTTATTGCTGATGGTGAAACAGTCTTTACAGATGATCAATTTAAGATGAGGTCTTGCTGCCGTAAGGCAGGCTCCTAGGCCAATCTGACCAGTGTCCTTATTAAAAGGGGAAATTTGGAGACAGACACACACGGAGGGAGAACATCATGTGAACACAAAGGCAGAGATCAGTGTGATGTCGGCAAACCAAGGAGCACCAAGGATTACCAGCAAGCCACCAGAAGCGAGGAGAGAGGCCCGGGACAGATCTCTCCCTAGCGCCTTCAGCCTGCGTGGCCTCGCTGACACTTTGATCTTGGGCTTCTGTCCTCCAGAACTGTGAGACAATCAATTTCTGCTGTGTAAGCCACCTGGTCTGCGGACTTTGTTATAGCAGCCCTAGAAAACTAAGATGGAACTCCCCGGCTGGTCACTGTCTTCCCTCTCATCACACTGCCTTCCCTTACTGCAGCTACTTATTTAACTGTTTCCCACCAAAAGACCCTAACATCCAGGAGTGTGGGGCCCACATCTGCCTAATTCGCCACTACGGCCCAAGCCCACCTCTGGCACACTGGAGGTGTTCAAGATGTGAGCTGATATATGAAGTCCTGACTAGTTCTAGAATCTCAGGCATGTGACTTCCCCTCCCAGAATGTCAATTTCCCCATCTCTCTGCAGGGGGAAAAGAAAATAATTGGAGTAGATGACCTCTGTGAGTCCTTCGGGCTCAAAAGATGGCCGGGACTCACCACTGAAGGTGTCTGCATCCATCATGGTCAGATCAGGCCATGAGAAACCCCACTAGAGGTGCTAAACAGAGGGAATGGGTCACAGAGGTGTGGGAAGGCTGAGAAACCACTGCGGCCTTCCTGCTGGACTTCAGAGAAGGGATGGCCTCATTTTACGGGCTTTCTGAAACCCATATTCAGAGAAACACACCCAATTCAGCATGGACTGGCAATGCCTATCCCCAAGGAAACTCCAAAAGGGGTGAGTCTCCTGGGCAGTGGTCACTGAGTTACTACAAGGCCTTTGGGGTTGGGGTGGGGATGGTGGGTCAACAGGCTCCCCTAGAAGCCCTGTGCCCTGACAAAGTAAACAATGGCAAAACATATTGGCAAACAATGGCAAAACACTCACCTCCCCACCTCCTTCTAACATCAGAACTGGGTTTCTGATGATGGGAGAAAATGTAAATGAAATCAACAGAAGGATGATCCTGTGAGTAATCTGACAAGGGAGAACCAGCTTCCTCTCCCATGAACCCCAGCTGCCTTGGCTTTCACCCAGACCCCTGGCCCACCCGGTGTCCTCCCCAGACAGTGGTACTCACCCACACTGCTGAGGGAGCTGCTGCTTTCTGAGTCTGAGGGCATGGTGGACAGGACGCTGTAGGTAGAACCTGGGGAAAGAGGGGAAACCATGTTACTAACCCCAAGGGGTCACTCGTCTTCACCCCAAGCCACTGTTAGACCAGCTGATCATCAGTCAATGCCAGGCCATGAGAGCTACATGCACCAGGCACTAGAAATCCACATCCAGGGGCCAAGCAGAGGAGGCACGCTCAGCAGATCTGGACTTCGGTGTTTCTGCCAGGCCTCACCACCTCACTTTATCGGCCCCTCCTGCTCTGGGCAGGCGGGCAGAGGGGAACTTGGAGTCAGTCAGCTGGCTTCTTGTTGGGACATCTGGGGAAAGGCTTAGCAAGGGAGTGACATGCCCCAGGTAAAAATGGGGTGTGGGGGTTTCCTCCACATCTCTATCAATATGATTCTGGCTTCCATGTAGAGGGTAACAGAGCAGAAATTAAAGAACAACTGAACTATCTGTTCTTTCTCTAACTGTTCTGCTCTTTAGGTTCTAACTGTATTCAAGCTCAGTTCTTAATAATTTAGTTAGTATCTGCCCCCTTATTAAAAGTTACTCCTAAAATGATGAGCAATTATACCATCACCAAAGCCAGAGGGTAGCACTTTTTTTTGTCCACACTTAATGTTAATTCCTGGTTGTAGACACACAACCACTGTGGTTTGGTTTGAATTCAAATATCTTCAAAACCAGATGTTACCCTCCCAGCACCGGGAAGCCCAGTTTCTGAACCTAGCTCTATGTAGGTGCCCATAGCTGGGTCGTGCTGAGCAAGTAGCTTTTGTTTTCTGGAACTCTGTTTCCTGGTCTGCAAAATGAAGGAGTTCAACCAGATGGCTTATAAGTTCCCTCCCCCATCCCCCATCCCCCATCCCATTTCAGCAATTTCCATGATTAATGGAAACAGAAGGTACACTTTGCTCATCAAGACTATGGATGACATAAAATTAAAAGGGAGGGCAAACTGACTCAGAGACTAAATTGGGAGTGGACAAAGCATAACACACAGAGATGGCAGGTCAGATAAAACAAGGACGAATCCAGTGTCTTGTTCTTGGAGCCAAAAGAACTATACAATGAAGAGCGGTATGTACCAGGCCAAGTGGGTGAGCTGGAGATGGAATTTTTGCAATAAGGGCTTTGAACAAGCCTTAGGGCTCTGGCGTCAGAAAGCTGCCAAGAACTAATGAGATCCTGGGCTCCACAACCAGAAATGTGGGGGACCAAATTTAAGGAGCTCCCAGCAGGGCACGGTGGCTCACACCTATAATCCCAGCGCTTTGGGAGGCCGAGGTGGGCAGATTGCTTCAGCTCAGGAGTTTGAGACCAGCCTGGGCAACATAGTGAAACTCCATCTCTACAAAAAATACAAAAAATTAGCTGGGCGTGGTGGCACGCACCTGTAATCCCAGCTACCTGGGAGTCTGAGGTGGGAGAATCACCTAAGCCCAGGGAAGTCAAGGCTGCAGTGAGCCATGATCATGCCACTGCACTTCAGCCTGGGCAACAAAGTGAGATCTCGTCTCAAAAAAAAAAAAAAAAAAAAAAACACTCTTCCACTGCAATTCTTGACTAGCCACCCTACACGCATCTTTGGACGGGAAAGAGGAGAAATGAAGAAATCGGGGTAAATGGGGGAGCGGAGCAGGGGAGGAAGATGCACAGTAGGTGGGAGGCCCCTAGGGGACAGGAGAGACCTTGAGGGGAAAGCAGGGAGACTTTGCTGGGGAGGTGAGGACCATGCAGGAGGGCAGAGAGATAGACTGCAGGCAGGCGAGCTAGCAGGCGTGTCCATCAGAAAAAGAGATGAAAGGGGAGAGAAAAAAGAGAAAGCAAGCAAAAAGCAACTTTGGTAATGGCAAGCACTAGGACAGGCGTGACCAGCAATGACCAGTAGCCTCATTATCACATTTTCAGAGACTCTCTGAAGAATCTGAAGGCGTTGAGCATGGGCTGAAGAGGATGACTGGGGAATGGGTAGGTGTCTTGTCTCTCAATACGACTGTCAGAAGGGATTAGATTTGTTCTTGATGGCCTCCAGCAGCCAAACCAGGAGCAGCGGATGGATGCTGGAGAAAGCTGCATCTCTAAACAGGTCTGGATGGCCACGGTCAGCACTGCCAGGTATGAAAAGCCTGACGGTGAGGGGGTGAGAGAGTGAGGGAGGCCCAGCACTCAGTGGCATGGATGTCATGGGGAAGTCTGCGCATCTGAAGGGAGATGAAACCAGAAAACCCAGTTCAGCCTTGAAATTCTATGATCCTGCTAATAATGAATAACCCATGCTCCACCTCCCATATCTGAAGTCCAACCCACACTATTAGTTTTGCTGTACATTCAATATCTCTGCATTTTTGTCTCAACAAAACAATAAGCATCACACTTTTTTTTTTTTTTTTTTTTTTTTGAGACAGAGTCTTGCACTGTCGCCTGGGCTGGAGTGCAATGGCGCGATCTCGGCTCACTGCAACCTCCATCTCCTGGGTTCAAGCGACTCTCCTGCCCCAGCCTCCTGAGTAGCTGGGATTACAGGCGCCCACCACCATGCCTGCCTAATTTTTTCTATTTTTAGTAGAGACGGGGTTTTGCTATGTTGGCCAGGCTGGTCTTGAACTCCTGACCTCGTGATCCACCAGGCCTCAGCCTCCCAAAGTGCTAGGATTACAGGCATGAGCCACCATGTCTGGCCTGCATCACATGTTTTTTTAACCCATCTCTCTTTCTATATCATACACATTACGTGTTGCTTCAATATGTGTGAAATAAAGTCAAATGCAATTCGGGCAATCCATTGATATCTTCAAAGAACAAGAACCCAACACAATGTCTATTTTCTAAACTCAACTACCATTTTTTAAATAGTATTTTTTCTTTATGGGGGCAAGGAAGGCTAGCCACTGACATGTTGGTGGATTGTTTTTGGAAGATGTCTACTCAGGAAAGCAGGCACAAATAAATTCCCCCACTCTCACCTCCAGAAATCTCTATGCTCAACCCATCCCAGCTTACGACACTGGCAGCCTGCGCTCCAGATGCCTCTGCTGGAACGCTCCCCTCTTTCTTACTGTTGGCATCGGCAGCACCCCATCTTCCAGTAAACTGCCCCTCCTCTTCAAATCGTCTCTCTCCTCCCCTGCGGCAAGTTTCCACTGTTAATTAAGCTTGGCAGATGCCCTTCCCTCTCTCCGCCCACCTACCTCCCTAGCTGGGGGAGTCCGCAGGCCAAGCGACACGTTCTATTCCTCTTCCCTGTCCCTGCAGTCCTGACTGGCCTCTGGGGCCTAACCAGGGCAGCGTGACATCTTTGTGTGCATCTCTGGGCATCACTCCCACCACCAACCCAGGGAGCTGGCAGGGCTCCTAGGAGCTGGTGGGGGGAGTGGTTAAAATTGGACAGGACCCAGTTTTTACAATGTTCCCAGAGCCTTGGACGTCATTAAGGGGGAAAAAAGGCCCAAAGACGACATTGTCTCGGTCATGCTTTGTCTCTGCGGTTATTGTTGTCCTAAAGGCCTGTGTGGTCAGGACTGTCAGGAAAAGGCAAAAGAAGCCACTGTCCCCCAAAGTCACACGGTGTCCTTTCAAGGCAGGTTGCTTCCATGGGGCTGAGGGGCAGGTGTCGGCATCATCTACCTCTGGGGTTTCGCCATCAAATTTGGAGTCAAATTTGGTGCTCCTCATCTGCTGCCACGGCCCAATCCAGGAGGAGACAATTTCCCCAGGTTCTCCTGAAGGCACCTCCACCCAACCTGCCCTGAAACCTAGGATGGGCTGCTGTGGAAGGAGAAACAGTGTGGAGGGACATTCTCTACCTCGCAGAGTGCCCAGGGCTAAGGGGGACTGTAGGATCAGCCTCCTGGTGTGTGTGTGTGCGTGCGCACACACACACACACACACACACACAACACACACGAGAGGAGGGCACCAACCACAAACTTGTGCAAGCTACCAAGTACCATGCAGAGGTGCTGATGAGATCCAGAGAAAGTTGGATGATGTGGAAACATTTCCAGAAAAGGGGAGCTTGAGGCCAAGTTTAGACATGGACATGTGGGCCAGAGAGTGATATAAGGAGATTCTTTACTATCAAAGGAACTACCTGGGCAATGTAAACTCTTATTCAGCAGATGAGGGTGGGGTTTCAGAATGCATTTCTCACAAGCCCCCAGGGCACATGCTCTACACACTGGCCCAGAGCTGGAGTCCACAGGTGGGATGCACATGGAAGCTGCAGCCAAAACCCTGGGAGAGGTGGAAGGAAGCCACTGGGAGGAAGCCAGCCTGGTGACCCTCTGGGACTGGCCCACGGGCACTGTCTGTGTCCTTTCCAAGAGCCCAGCCCCTGATAATTCTGTTTACCCTGTGACTCAGTGCCATTGGGTCACGAAGACCACTTCAAAAGAAATTCCAGGAAAAACCACCCGAACAATAATGGAATGCCCCAGCCCTCCCAGGCCCCCTCCCATAGACCATGGGGCCCAAGAGAGATGGAAACACGCCCCCAACACACCCCTTCCATTCACCTGGAGCTTGTAAAGGCCCTGGTGACTCACGCTTCCTCTTCGTGAAGCTCACAGTGGCTGAAGGAACTTGTTCCAGCCTTGAACCAGCACACAGAGTTCTCCCTGTCCTCCAGAAGGGCCCAGGCAGAAAGGCAGAGAGCTAACGGCTCACGGTCACAGGGAGGCCAGCACCCCCTACCTCAATCCCCAGGGAAAGGAGAGGGAGACACCAAGCTGCTACTCTCTGGAGCTCTGGGGTCCCTGAAGACAGAGCAGGAAGTGCTGCCTGGGCCCCAGGAGGACAGTCACTTTCAGGGCACCTGCCACATCCTGCCGCCCTCCTCCAGCTCACACTGAGGAACCACAGCCTACAGCAGAATGACCGAAGGTGCCCAATCGCTCCCGGACTCACACGTGTCAGCCAGGTTTCCAACACGTGCCCCCCACCTAGCATGGCACTGGGCCAGGTTCGGGAGAAAGAATGGCAAGCCAGGGGCTCAAGAGCCTGGAGGTTACTCATCTGCTGTGAGTAGCCTTCAGAAGAAGGCCCTTCTCTCTGAGCCAAACAATAATGATTGCAACACAGCTGGGGCCAAACTGCCTGGAGTTAACTCCCAGCCCAGCCCCTTATGAGCTGTGTGCTGTTAGGGAAGTCACTCTGCCTCTCTGTGCTTCCACATACTTATCAGTAAAATGGGATGATAGAAGTGCTTATCTCTTAGAGCTGTTTGAGGATAAACTGATTTAATGCAGGTTGAGTATCCCTAATTCAAAAATCTCCAAAATCTGAAACTTTTTGAGCACCAACATGACACCACAGCAGAAAATTCCACACCTGACCTCATGTGATGGGCCAGTCAAAACGCAGGCGCAGGATACAGTTTATTCTGCTTCCTCAAAGGAAAAACAAAATTATCTTCAGGCTATGTGTATATAAGGTGTATATGAAATGCGAATACATTTCACATCTAGACTTGGGTCCCATCCCCAAGATATCTCATTATGTATATGCAAATATTCCAGAATCTAGAGAAATCCAAACCCCAAAAACACTTCTGGTTCCAAGGATTTCAGATAAGGGATATTCTGCCTGTTTGTGAAAAGTGACTGAAACAGTACCTCGCATAGCCGGTACTCTAAGTGTTAGCTGGTGTTATTATGGTCAGTCCAGACCTGCAGAGGGCCCTTCCAACTCTGCTGTTCAATTCCTCAATTACCTACATGGAAAACTGTACTAGAGTGACAAGTCACACAATCCACAAGCAAACTGCTGCACTGTATATGGCACTCTCAAGAAAAATAATAGCAGCTAATAGGTACTAAGCACTACTAAGTGCTGGGACTGTGCTAAGCACTTTGCATATATTGCCTCCATTAATTTCCATAACAACCCAGAGGTTGTCATTATTAGTCCCATTTCACAGAGGAAGAAACTAAGAGTTAGAAAAATTAATTTGCTGAAGGTCGTGCTAGGGCTAGTAAGAGCACAAACAGGATACAAACCCAGGCAGTCTACCCCAGCGCCTGTGCTCTCAAATCCTACACACAATACTGCTGCCCGGCTCCACAGGGAAGAGCAGTCAGAGAGGACTTCATGGAGGCAGGGGCCTGGAGCTGGCCCTGAAAGGTGGTGGCCTTGGATAAGCACATGAGAAGCCCGATCAGCTTGCAGGAGACAACAGGCAGAACCCATTTCTCTGGAACGGTAAGAAGTCTCAGAGCAGGGCTGGCTTGGGCCAAGGCCCCCCAGCCTCTATTCCCTGGGATGGGCTCACCTCCTCCCTGCCCACCTCCCCACACCGAGACAACACTCAACAGGCATTCTGAGCTGAGCCACTTCCACCCAAGTGGGAAGAAAGAGGAGGAGCTGTGGCTTCATGGCCCCCATTCCATACCCATGCCTGTGCTGGCTGCAGAGGGGAGTCGCAGCGTGTGGGCAAGCCTGCACTCAAGAGCCACTCAATTCTGTGAACTGCAGAGATGAGGAAAGAGGTGACTGTGAAAGTTGGGGAGTGCTATCACCTTTGGCAGAGCGCACCTTCCCTGTTTTAAGACCTCCTGGGATGCTGGGGGGACAGAGGGCTCATATCCTACTATCAGGCTACTAGGAAGCCTGCTTGCAGAACCATGCTCAGTTCTCAGGAGGGAAGAAAGGTGGCAGGGAAAAAAAAAAGGAAAGAAAAAACTACATTCAGGGCAGCCCTAGCCCCTCCCTAGGGGCTCAGCCTCCTACCCTTTAAAAGCATGGCCCAAGGCTACAGACACTGAAACCCAAACTTGGAAGCAGACAAGGCCCAGTATTTCAGGGAGGTATAGGGTGACCATGGCCCTGGAATGGAGCAACCACAGACACTGGCATGTCATCAAGGAAGTCCTGCTCATGCGCCTTATATGCCACCCGAGGGTGGGAAAATCCTACTCTTGGTTTGTAAGTTAAGATTTAATATTTGTTTTCCTCAACTGAGATAATGCTATAGTATTCTCCACCAAGTTTTGGAACAAGCAGCATCACTGCGCTAAAAAAAAAAAATCATAATGATGTGGATTCCCCCTATTTCTGGTCGTTATAAGAACTGCTCACCTATCTTTAAAAGGTAAAGGTGGCCAGGTGAGGTGGCGCATGCCTGTAATCCCAGCACTTTGGGAGGCTGAAGCAGGAGGATCACTTAGGTCAGGAGTTCAAGACCAGCCTGGGCAATATAGCAAGACCCCATCTCTTTTTCTTTTTTTTTTTTTGAAAGAGAGTCTCACTCTGTTGCCCAGGCTGGAGTGCAGTGGCGCAATCTTAGCTCACTGTAACCTCTACCTCCCAGGTTCAAGCTATTCTCGAGCCTCAGCCTCATGAGTAGCTGGGACTACAGGCATGCACCACCACGCCTGGCTATTTTGTATTTTTTAGTAAAGACGGGGTTTCACCATGTTGGCCAGGCTGGTCTCGAACTCCCGACTTCAGGTGATCCACCCCAAAATGCTGGAATTATAGGCATGAGCCACCACACCTAGCCAATCCCATCTTTTTTTGCTAAGAGGAACGAAGGAAGGAAGGAAGGGAGGGAGGGAGGGAGGGAGGGAGGGAGGGAGGGGAAGGAAGGAAGGAAGGGAAGGAAGGAAGGAAAAAAAAAAAAAGTAAAGGGGAAGGGGCATTGCCCAGATAATTGGAGATTTAACCTCAGGTATGCAGTGAGATCTGTGTGGGGTGGCAGGAAGGAAGATGATGGCTGCCGAGCTCTCTGTCCATTTTTTTTTTTTTTTAAACTTTATATCTTAAAATAAATAGAGACAGGGTCTCTCTTTGTTGCCCAGGCTGGTCTCAAACTTCTAGGCTCAAGCAATCCACTCGCCTCAGCCTCCCAAAGTGCTGGGATTACAGGTGTGCGCCACCACACCTGGCTTTTGTGTCCATTCCTTAACACATTCCCTAACCCCTTCCCACTGGACTTTTGAGGCCATTTATAAAATAATGAACTAAATTGCCTGAACCTGAGAAAACTCTCGTATCAATTTTGCCATCTGTGACTCCCCTCCCTTCCCCACCCAAAATGCCCCAAGGCAAAAATATGTAAAGAGAAGGAAAACAAAACATGTGCACCCCAGAATTAATCATTCAGTACCATGCAAGACCCTTCACTCGCTAACTACAGGACTGGTTTTGGTCTTTTTCTTTATTTATTTATTTTTTTTCCTCTTTTAAGTGGCAAGTGACAGGGACTAAAAAAAAAAAAAAACTAGCACATAAAGGAAAGATGGAAGTTTGTTGAATTTCGAGGGATGAAAAGAGTCCACAGTTGGATAGCCTGCTTGTCTTCATCAGCGAAGCAAAGGCTCCTGGAGGCTTTGGGATGAGCACAAAGCCTGTGTCTGATGAAAGCCACCTTCTTTGTTCTGCCTCCCTTCAGAGCTGCCGGGCTGCAGGTTGGGGATGGGAGCAGGGAGGGAGGGAAGGCAGTGGGAGGACCTAAGACCATCAAACCTGACACCAGGTGGGACCACCTCTCGGTTCCTGCTTTCCATCACCAAAACCAAGCCCTGCTCCCTGCTGTCACTTCTGGCCAGACTAAGACAGTTCTGCACCTAAAAGGCACAGGAGGAGGCCCAAAGAGGGTCTGATTAAGGAGGAGGATGGGGCCATTGTGCTATGCCCTGGAAGGTGGGGGTGGAGGGGGGACAACAAACATAGCCAAGCCTGACAGCACCCACAAGGCGAGGTGTCAAGGAGTGGAGCAGGGCCGGCCGCAGCGCCTCTGCCCCGCCACCCTGACAGCACGTGTCACACCAAACCCAGACAGGAAATCTGAGCAGCAGGGGCACCCAAGAGGCAGCCAAGCCTCCATTATGCTCCAGCCGGACATCCCCCGGGGGCCATGTCTGCCCTAGAATAAACTTCTGATAAGCCCCAGAAGTCACAACAGGCAGGAAGCAGCTCTCTGAAAGGCACCGGGCACCCCCGGCTCCCTCCTGCTCTGGCTCGGTGCTCAATTTCCACTAGTCAGTAAATGGAGAAGAGGCTGCCTCCCTCCCACACAGGATGGAGCGCATACCTTGCAGAGTACACTGCCCTCCACCCTCCCAGGGCAACTGTAGCAAGGCAGGCTCTGCGTCAGACCGGCTGGCTCAGGCCTGCCACTCACCAGCTGTGTGACCTCAAATAAGTTGCTTCTACTTTCTGTGCATTTCCTCATTTATAAAATAGGAAGAATAGTAGGTGATGAGAACAGAATGAGCAACGAGAGGGAAAGCCCTTAGAACAGAGCCAGGCGCACAGCAAGCGATCCACAAACACCAGCTCTCGTTACTGTTACCGTCTCGCAGGCTCCTAAGGAAGGCAGGGCATGGGGTGGCCTCTGCAGTGTACACAGACAGCAGATGCTATGGCTGGGACCTGGAGGACAGTCACGCAGCCTTCCCTTGACTTCTGGAATGTTTTGCTGGTTAGAAGCTCTGCACTGAGTACTCTGTATACCTCCCATCACCATCTCCCTCAGGAGCTAATGCTTCCCCCTCAACCCAGCCACGAGTGTCGCCTCTCAATACCTGAATACAGCTCTATTTATGCCTGTGGATAAGGAGGCTTCCTCTCCCCTCCCACCATTCCACGTGGCCATGGCAATTCCAAGCCATCCCCAGCATTCCTTATGATTTCTGGTTCTCTGGTTCACAAAGAACAAACCAGAGCGCTCACAGTGTGCCTGGAATCATACCAGGCTTGCACCTCCACTCATCCAGTCCTGGTTCCCACCACCTACATACAGACATCAGTCAGTGCCCTGTAAAAGATGCTACGCATTGGTGGGCATGTCTGTCCCCGGAAACACAAGGCCCACTCATTCGCCAAACGCTGGGTTAATGCTGGGTGAAGTACTGGGATGCAGCAGGAAGCAAGACGGACAAATCCCTGCCCTCATGGAGCTCACATGAACAAGGTGACAGGGGTGGGGGAGAAATAAACAAACATAAACTGTATTGGGTAGTAAGTGCTATGAAGAAAAATGTGGCAGAGTTAAATGGTAGGTGGTGGGGGTGGAGAGGAGATGTGGCTATTGTACAGTGGTGGCAGGGGTCTCTCTGGGCAGGTCATCTTTCCCCAGAGACCTAGAGGAAGCGTGGAGTGCCAGAGGAAGGAATAGCAAGTGCAAAGGCCCTGGGGCCACCCCATGCGGGGAGACCTGTCTGCTGTGGGTGGAGGGACCTGGAGGAGGATGCAGATGAGGTCACAGGGGCAACAGGACAGCTCCACGCAGAACCTTATGGGCCACACAGAGGATGCAGGGCTTTATTCAGAGTGAGATGGGAAACCTCTGGAAGGTTCTGAGTAGAGGAAAGCCATGATCTGACTTACATCTACTTAGGCTCATTAGATGATTTGTTGAATGTTGTCCATAAGCAGGGAAGCATAGAAACAAGTCAGACAGCAAACTCGCAAGTCCAGGTGAGCAATGCTGGGGGTCTGGACCAGAGTGACAAGAATGGTGTTGGTGAGAAGTAGCTGGATTTGAGGGATATTTTGGAGCTTTTCTTTCTTTCCTATTCCACATTTGGCTTGGAGCAGAGCTGAAACGATCTGCTCATAGGCCCAATGTGGAATAGGAAAGAAAGAAAAGTCAAGAATGACTCCAGGGTTCTTGGCCTGGAAACTGGAAGGATGATGTTGGTCCTTGCTGAAAGGGGGAAGCCTGCAGGAAAAACAGATGGGGGAAGGAGTTGGGGAATCATGAGTTCCCGCGGGGCCTGGTCATGCGTGAGGTGCCTACAGACACACAAGGGAGGTGTCAGGCAGGCAGATGGATGTACAGGCCTCAAGTTCACTGACAAGGTCATGGCTAGAGATGTAATCTGAGAATTGTCAGCATATGCTTAGTATTTAAAGTGATGAGCCTTGATAAATCACCCAAGGAAGGAGTACAGACAGCAAGGGCAGTGGAGAGGTCCAAGGAATGAACCTGAGCATGCAGGGGCTAAGGGATGAGAAGAGAAATCAACCAAGAAGACAGAGGAGAAGTGGGTAGTGAGATGGGAGAGTCGACCACACAGGTAAAGAAACTGAACACAGCCAGGTGCAGTGGCTCACACCTGTAATCCTAGCACTTTGGGAGGCCAAGACAGGTGGATCACCTGAGGTCAGGGTTTCAGGACCAGCCTGGCCAACACAGTGAAACCCCGCCTCTACTAAAAATACAAAAATTAGCCAGCCATGGTGGCGCATGCCTGTAATCCCAGCTACTCAGGAGGCTGGGGCAGGAGAATTGCTTGAACCCAGGAGGCGGAGGTTGCAGTGAGCTGAGATTGCACCACTGCACTCCAACCTGGGCAACAGAGTGAGACTCCGTCTCAAAAAATAAAAATAAACAAACAAACAAACTGAACACAACTGCATGTGGTCAGGTCTTAGAGAGGTGCTCAGATATGCCCATGTTGCTTAATGGTGAAGGTAAGACAGACACACAATCCTCCCGACTCCAGATCAAGCTGAATCTGCATTCCATCTACCCCCTGAACTTCCCCAGTTATCAAGGAGGCTGATGGAAATAAGGCAGAGCATTAGGGAGACCCTTCAATGTATACTAGGCATCCTACATGGCACAGCTCATGTTTTTGTTGTTACACTCTACTCATATCAGGTAACATTTATTGAGTACTTGTTGCAAGAAAGGCACTATTTGTATGGATTATTTCATTTAATTCTCCCAATAATCCTACAAGGTGGGCCACTATCAACTCACCTTCTAGATGAAGAAATGTAGGCTCAGAGAAGCCAAGTAACTTGCCCAAGGCCACAAAGCTAGTAAGCAGAGGGTCCCAACTCAAGCAGGACTCTCATCCACTAACCCTAGACCTTTTTTTTTTTTTTTTTTGAGACAAAGTCTCACTCTGTCACCCAGGCTGGAGTGCAGTGGTGTGATCTCAGCTCACTGCAAACTTCATCTCCCGGGTCCAAGTGATTCTCCTGCCTCAGCCTCCTGAGTAGCTGGGGTTACAGGCATGTGCCTCTGCGCCTGGCTAATTTTTGTATTTTTAGTAGAGATGGGATTTCACCATGTTGGCCAGGCTAGTCTTGAACTCCTGACCAGACCTCCTCCTTTCTGACAAGATCAGAAAAAGTGATACTCACTAGTTCCTTGTCCCACTGGATAGAAAAAGATGCAAGCAGGCATCCCTCGCCCAGTGTCAACACTCAGGGAACAGGAGGTACCTAGTAATCACTACTGGCAGGTCAGTAGCTCTTCTCCAAGCAGGCATGCTATCTCGTGGCCAGCATGCAGCACTGTGGCCAAGGCCATCTTTCCAACAGAAGGAAAAAAGGGAAGCATGAGAAAGAAGGGTTCCAGTCACCTCTGTCACAGCTCAGCTGCCAGCCTTGTCCTCTAGTCCTGGCTTCAACCTCTCTGGCCTTGTCACTCCTCTGGCCGTGGACTTCTCTGGTCCCCCTCAGAAGAGACCAGTACTGTCTCTGGAACAAGCTAGATAAATATCTCCATCCTGGGTCTTTAGAAGGCAGCAAGAAATGGAGTGGGCCAATGGAGTTTCAGGAAGCTGTTTATGATTCTGATGCTTAGACCAAATGCAAAAGAACTGTAAAGGTGTCCTCCCCCACTGTCCCTTAGTGCCACACCATCCCATAATGGCATGTTCCATTAATCTCAGTTCAAGGTAAGCTGAGTCATCAGCCAGAGAAAATGATGGCTCTGGGAACTGCCCAAGTCACATGGCATGAGCTGGGCATTAGGCAAGGACATGGCATCCCAGGCTTCACAGGTCGGGGACATTCTGTCCACAAAGGCCAAAGAGGGCAACTACAAAGGAAAAGTCTTATCTAAGACATCAGCAAACGGGTGCTGTTTCTGCCCCCTCTTTCTTCAATGTCATCTACACTGCCCTCCTCATCTACTTTGTGGGCTGCATTGAGAATCACTGACCACCAAGGCAACTCAGCCTGGGTCTGTAGTAGCAGCAACTAGGGCTCCTGAGGTCATGGAGAACCCCTTGCCCACCACAATATTCCTGCTGAGTTTGAACTCGTCAGGACCCCTGCCATAGGGCAGGAGGCACAAAGTGACCCCATACTGTGGAAAGGGCACAGGATCAGGAGCTGGATGGACATGGGCTCCCTCTGCTTTGGCCACCTCCTAATCAGTGACCAGGAGCAAATACTTTTTCTGAGCCTCGGTGTCATTTGCACACTGAGGCTAAAAGTCTTTATACAATCAGTATTTCACAGGCTGTCGTGCAGAGCAAATGAAATACTGGATGCTGAAAGCGCTTCGTCACTGCTAATAAATGATCCATTTTTCACCTCCTCAGGAGGCTCAGGTCTATCTCTGTCCCCGACTCCACTGCAAATCTTTCCCAGTCTTCCTTCATGCTTCTCTCTACTCTCCACTGTCAGCCTCTTCTCTTCCACAAACTCCTTCTTCCTTCTACTCTTATTCAAAATGCAAACAACAAAAACAACAAACATGCATACAAAAGGAAAAGGAATTAAAAAGCAAGAAGGCTAGGTGCAGTGGCTCACGCCTGTAATCCCAGCACTCTGGAAGGCTGAGGCAGGTGGATCACTTGAGGCCAGGAGTTGGAGACCAGCCTGGCCAACATGGTGAAACCTCGTCTCTACTAAAAAAATACAAAAAAAAAAAAAAAAAAAAGTCAGCCTGGTGTGGTGGTGCACGCCTGTAATGCCAGCTACTTGGGAGGGTGAGGCACAAGAACCTGGGAAGCAGAGGTTGCAGTGGGCCGAGATCACTCCACTGCACTCCAGCCTGGGTGCACTCCAGCGAAACAATGTCTCAAAGAAAAAAAAAAAAAACACCCAAGAGCTTCACCTCCATTTCTCTCCATTAGAGGTGTCCAAAATCTCTGGGCCCTCAGGGTGGACCACACCTCACCTAGTTTCACACAATTCTACGCTGACTTTCATTACTATGGGTGAAAGCTCCAGCTTCTGGGCCTTGGAGTTCAAGAATGCCCAGGGTTTTTGAACACAGGAATAAGCAAGCAGGTATGAGCTTCAGGAACCTGTCTCCAGCAACTGTGAACTGGAAGGATGGAAGCAGGGAGAGCCTGGAAGCCGAGAGAACAGTTAGGATGTTCCCACAAGAGCTGCCCTTAACTACTGGTCATGGGGTACGGGTAGGGAGAGGGCCCAAGACCACGGGTAGGGAAGAATGGAGGATGGTGCTGAGGTTTGTGGTTGGGGCATCCCAGAAGGTGACACAGTTAACAGAGGCAGAGGATTGAAGAAGGAGGAATGAGATCGTTGAAATCCATCAGGTAGAATGCACTAAAGAAAATCCCTGTGAAGACAGCCTGCTGACACTCAGAAACTGGAATGTGGCACCACAGAGAAAGTTTCAGGCTGACACAGTCCACTCCAGAGTCACACCATTGAGCCTGCAGGATGTGAGTGACAAGCCCAGAGTCACTAATTGGTAATGTGAAGCCCCTGGGTTAGAAAAAAACATAAGACTCAATTTGAACAATGTCATTGGGAAAGAAAAAGAAAAAACAGAGGAGAGGGCTGGATCTATGGACCCCCTAAACAGTGACTATGAAGTAACATTGTTCTTTTTTTTTTTTTTTTTTGAGACGGAGTCTCCCTCTGTTGCCCAGGCTGGAGTGCAGTGGTGTGATCTCAGCTTACTGCAACCTCCCCCTTCTGGGTTCAAGCAATTCTCCTGACTCAGCCTCCCAAGTAACTGGGATTACAGGTGCCTGCCACCAGGAGCGGCTAATTTTTTGTATTTTTAGGAGAGACAGTGTTTTGCCATGTAGGCCAGGCTGGTCTCAAACTCCTGACCTCAGGGGATTCACCCACCTCAGCCTCCCAAAGTTCTGGGATTACAGGCGTGAGCCATCACGCCTGGCCTGAAGTAACATTGTTCTAAGTGTATATACAGTTCAGAATCTGGGGAAATACTTCCTGTGAAGACAGGAGAAAAAAATGAGAGTTTCTGGAAAAGACATAGAAAGATCACTTGGAGCAGGGGTAGGAGGAGCAAGAGAATGATGCATCCTAGAAGGCAATGGGGTGGAGGGAGCCTGGAGGGGTTGGTCTGCCACACCAAATGCTAGGGAGGACTCGGAAGCAAAGAAACTTCTGATCTGGTCATTTGGAGGTCAAAGATGCTATGCATGGAGTCAATTAAGCAGGCAATTGATTGGCCCTGTTTCTCCATGTGAGAATTGAAGGGCTTGGATAAGACCAGAAAAGGCACAAGGTGCATCTTGAAAGAGCAGCCATGCATCACACCGCCTGCCTGAGTACTGTGCCTAAAGCCATACCTCAGCTCACTGGGAAAGGACCCTACAGTGGATCAGCAACGTCTGCCTTGCGCAAGTCGGGCAAGAGTATCTCATCCCCGGAGCACATGGTTTCTACAGACCTGTCCACCTCCAGAGACATGGTTCATGGTGGTCGGCACTTAGCAGGCTTCCTGTAATTAATTACTGATTGGAATTAAACTCTGCAATCTAATCTGTGTCTCTGACATCCTTTAAATGACTGTGATTCAAAGAGCGCTCAGGGAAAAATAAAAGGGCAATTATCTTTTTTCCATCAACTTCTTTTGAGGCCCCGAGAAACAGAAAGTCTGAGAGTTTGGCTATCAGAGGCGCTCTGGGCGGCCCTGCCCAAAGCAGATGATCCTCCAATCCAAGACGGGCCCTCAGATGTTCCAAACATGCTTCCTCTCCGATAAAGTAACACCGTCCAGGAGGGTTCACCCTCATGTTCACAGTACTCGGTGTGCATTTTGGAAATGGTGGCCTTTAGAAGTCCATTCCTGAAACTGCTGGGACTCTTTCCAATGTTTTACAGAAAGGACGCTGCACACACTTACCTGCAGACATCCACTGAGGTATCCAACGCTCACCTTTGTCACACCCAGAGCAGGAGTGAGCTTTTAAATGAGACTTTGGGTACTATACACTCAGGCTGTCACCTCCTATCCCCCCACAAATAAAGATAAAACAGCACAAGCATTCTTCACCCTAAAACCCTACAGCAAGCTTTCATCATGACCCATTCCACACCTGTCATCTCAGTACATTCAAGTGCTCACATGGGCCCTCAGCTAGAGCATGAGCCCATTCTTAGATACCTACGCTCAGAAAACAGGCCCATGCTACTCTTTGTTTAAATGCAGAAAGAGGAGCTCCCCCTAAAACACTCCAAGCAAAATCTGGACACACAATGCCTTCAAATTGCCCCAAGTCAACCACAGAAAATGGAAGAGGAGACCACAGAAGCATTTCAAATGCATAAAGGGATGTAGATTATCTTTCACACGTAGGCAACCCTCAGAAAAGTTGATCTTGAGTAAGGAGGGAAAATATTTCATTCACTATCTAGTGCAAAGAGAAAAAAACCAAAATCCACATCCACGACCCTGGAGTACAGCAAATGGAATCAAAGTGTGCCAGCCCCCAAAGATTCCAGCCTCCTGCAGCTCCTGACCCTCTGGCCATTTGCAGGGAGCTCTGCAGGCAGTCTCATCTCAATGGACTGGGACCCTCCAGCCTGCACCACTATGCCGGCTCTACTCTCCCTGCCCCCTGAGCAAGCCAAATGCTTAGTGAAAGTGTGAAGAGTAAGAGTTGAATCTGCATTTTCTAGTCAGACTTCAGCCCTCTCATAGTTTAAGGGGCATCCCCTCTACCGTCCAGCCCTGACATCCTACAGGTGTTCAGAGGGGGCGTGACTGAGCCAGGTCACACAGCAAGCTGGTGCCAGTGCCAGGAGTGAAACAAGCCCACAACTCTGATGAGCAGGATGAGAGGAGGGAGGGGATGAAGGAAGTGCCCTCCAGCAAAGGCAAGAGTGCTGGAATCCCTAGGTAAAGAAAGGTCCCCCCAGATAAGCACCTGGACACCCTGTGCAGGCTGTGAGAGCCAACAGGGAGGGGCAGTCGGTCAACGGAGCTTCTGGCCAATGGCTCCCAGCCTGGCTGTTCATCAGAATCACCCAAGCTGCTCTTTAAAAATGCTGGAAAAAAATAAAAATAAAAACCAAAAATGTCTCAGGACCCCTTCCTATCCCCAGGAATCAGCACCTCCAGCATTCCAGGCTTTTAAGATGTTGCTCAGAGTCTCTGGTGAGTGGCTCAGTTGGGGAATACCACCAGGGTCTGCACACGCACCCCGGGCTTCCTGCCCTCTGAGCTTCCTGAACACTGCCACTGACCCTCAGCCAGAAATGCTTGCCCCCTTAGGGTACCGTTGTCACTAGAGAACCGTGTAAGAGTAGTAATGTTGCTTTTTTTTTTTTTTTTTTTGGAGACAGAGTCTCGCTCTGTCACCCAGGCTAGATCTCAGCTCACTGCAACCTCCACCTCCCAGGTTCGCCTCAACCTCCCGAGTAGCTGGGATTACAGGCACACACCACCAGGCCTGGCTAATTTTTTGTATTTTTAGTAGAGATGGGGTGTCACTATGTTGGTCAGTCTGGTGTTGAATTCCTGACCTCAAGTGATCTGCCTGCTTCGGCCTCCCAAAGTGCTGGGATTATAGGCGTGAGCCAACGCGCCCTACCAGTAATGTTGCTCTCATGGGCTGAAGTGTATTCCCCCAAAATCCATATGCTAAAGCCCTAACCCCTTCTGCAGTTCCTCAAAATATGACTGTATTGGAAGATAGGGTCTTTAAAGATGTAATAAAGTTAAAATGAGGCCATGAGGGTGGGCCCTAATCCAAAATGACTGGCATCCTTATAACAAGAGATCAGGACACAGACATGCACAGAAGGAGAACTGCATGAAGAACTGCACGGAGAACATGGCCATCTGCAAGCTAAGGAAAGAAGCTTCAGAAGAAACCTGCCCATCTGACGCCTTGACCTTGGACTTCCAGCCTCTAGAACTGTGAGATAATCCATGTCTGTTGTTTAAGCTTCCTGGTCTGTGATACTCTGTATGGCAGCCTTAGCAAACTAATACAGCTGCAACCATTTACCCACGCTCTGTGCAGGCCCTTCCAATACAGACATCACCCACATACACTATCTCACTTAAAACTTCAGCCCCTGGGACAAACGTATTGCTGTTAGCCCCATTTTACAGACAAGAACCCCAAGGCTCTCCAAGATCAAGGAACTAACCCAAGATCATTCAGCTAGAAAGTCAATGACCAGATGCACCCACTTCCCAGCCCTTTGCCTGTAACTGCTCCTGAGCTGCCTGAGTCCTCAGTCCTCTCTGCCATCCGTCCTGGGCCCACTCAGCAGCTGCAGTCCTACCCCACCTGGATGAACACTGTCTGAGCCCACTGTGCCTTCTTTCCCAGCCTCAGGCCCCCAGCAGACACTTCAGGGGAACACTGACTTGCTATCATCTGTAGCTTTTGAAACTTTTTCTTTCTTTTATTTTTTAAATAAGCACTGTTGCTTTGGTAGTCAGAAAAAAAAATTAATATTAAAGAGAAAAAAGCTAACACGGTTAAGAGATTCTATTGAATCTGTAGCCTGTGTGGAAAGAAAGAAGTGATCAAAAGGAATATATTTGGAAAGACTACTAAGAATAAAAAAAAAAAAAAATACAAGCTGCCCTTGCCAATGTCCCATCAGCTGAGATGAGATAAGAGATTCATGGGGCAGAAGTAAGGCTGCTGAGGCCAGAGATCCCAGCCAGGCCATCTCCAGAAAATATCTATTTTTAAAGTCACGTTCCATTTCATCACGTTTCAGAAAAACAAAGAAGAGACCTTGAGGGACAGACAAACAGGCTCCAGAGCCACACGCCTTTGTGTGTGCTCACGGCAGCAGCAGCCATACCTACAGCCAGCCGGCGATTTTCATCTGAAAAATTCAGATCTCTCATGGCAGAGAGAGTTCCACACCGAGCTGCCATCATCATGCAGCCCAACAAAGCAGCAATTTTCATATTTCCTAGGGCCTGCTGGGCTCCCAACTTCTTAGTTTAAATGGAAACTGTCAGACAGGATTTTGTACAAACATGCGTTTTCCTCGGGGGCAAACATTCTGAGCCTACAACTTGTTCTTTCATTTTGAGAGCTTTTTGTCCATGGTGACTACATCAAAGATGAGAGAGGTGGGCGGGGAGGGCTGTCAGGGAGCACCAGAGAACAGAGCAAATGCAAAGTGCAGGGAGAGCAGAATAAATTACTAGGAGGCAAAGTGCGGCAGGAACTTATGTGCCTGGCCTCCTCCTGGGCAGCAGCCTCAGAGGAAAGACCTTGGCTGGCTCTGCTCCCCACCTCTCCTGCAGCCCCTGCGTGGATAGCCCAGTCTGTGTCAGCACCTCTTCCCTCGGGTGACCTACAAGGTCCTGGAGAGGAAAATGGTAGCAAAGAATGTGCAAAAAACCATGATGACAGAGGACAGCAGAATTCCCATATCAATAGGATTAGGTAAGAAGGGGTTAAATGTGTTAATATTCATCAGGCGGAGCTTTGCGACATAGTTTTAGGCAATGGTACTGACTCTTCTGGAATCATTTTAAAGGGCCACTCGCTTTTTCATTATAAGTCCATTCACTGGAGCCTCTTAAGATAGTCTCAAAAGACAGATACGAATGCGCCCAAATCCACCTGCGCACCAACACCATGTGCCAAGCAAATGGAAACCTCGGGAAAGGACACCCATTAAGGACCATCCCAACCCCCATTAATATGTACATGTTCCTCTCAAGCTTTATGCATTAAACCAAGTCAACTAATATTTTCCAAGCACTTTTAAGATGTGTGGTCTTTTATATGTGGGTTGTGTGTGTGTTTGAGGGGTAGTGACGAAGACACCCCCATCAAGATAACTGAAGAACTGCCCAAACTGAAACATTCAAATCTCCAAACGTCTCCATTCCCCCTAGGTGTTTGCATTTCAGTGGATAAGATGAACACCTGGCTGTGAAGCCCACAGGTAACCTCCCAGGCCTCACAAGCCCACAGGTAACCTCCCAGGCCTCACAAGCCCACAGGTAACCTCCCAGGCTTCTGCCAAGCAGAACCAATGAAGTCTGTTGACACAAGTCACTAGGGAAAAAAAAAAAAAAAAAAGTCTCTGCAACTCTGTGCTCCCCATTATCAGAGAAAATGAGGTCTGTTCTGGGCCTCCCAGCTCTGAGCTGGCTGCCCTGGGTGCAGCCTTCCCCAGAAACTCTGGGTATCCAGCCCTCACCCGTGCTGACAGCACACTCTGTCCATCAGCTCATGACAAAGGCCACTTGTTTCCCATGAGTGTCCAGAACAGTGGCTGAACCAGTCAACCCAGTCGGGGACTGTGGTCCTGCTGGATGGGCGGTGACAAGAGCTCACTGTGACCTCAGCAGACAATTAGCAAGGCGGTGTCGAGTTACTGAGCTCCAGCAGGTCACCTGCTAGGCTGGGAGAATGGACAGAATGCAGGTTCCAGACCCAAGAAGGGGTTAGGCAGGGTCACAGGCTACTTCATCTGCCTCTGTATCTTTATGCTAAGCACAGCACCCTCTGACATTGGAGGGCAAGAAAAGAAAAGGTGTTACAAGGAGGAGGCTAGAACCTATCCCAGGAGTAATCTGAGAATTGAGCCAGTGGTTGACAACCATCCTAGGAAGTATTTGGAAATGTGTGGAGACATGGTACAGTGGACACAATGATAGGGAGGGGCACTATAGGTGGGAGCCAGAGATGGTGAGCATCCCAAAAGTGCAGAAGATCCCAAAGCCAAGAGCATCCACTGAGATATACTGAAGTCAGTTCTATCTACCCCAGCTGCTCTGACCATACCTGAACCACTGTACTCAGCACAAAGCCACAACAAATGTGGAAGGCAGGGAAGAACCAAGAGTTGCAAGAAGAAAAAAAATACAACATGCCCAAAAGGTGGTGATGAGGAAAAGGGGAAACTTAGAGGCAGATTGGGGCCAAAAACCTATAGACAACAGCTAGCAGGATTTACCAATG
The DNA here is from genome assembly GCF_029281585.2 of Gorilla gorilla gorilla. Taxonomy (NCBI): domain Eukaryota; kingdom Metazoa; phylum Chordata; class Mammalia; order Primates; family Hominidae; genus Gorilla; species Gorilla gorilla. The sequence goes on along the minus strand of NC_073232.2, from coordinate 37,852,733 downwards.
AGAACGGCAAGCAGCTTCTCAAAGAGGGATGCCCCTGCCAACACTGATGCTGAGCTGCAGCAGGATGTCTTCAGCTGGAGGGCGCTCTTGAGCCCATCAGCAGCCAAGGTCTACCTGTCCTACCTCCAAGCCTCTTGTGCTCGTCACTTCCTCTCCACTGCCACGACGTGGCCACACCTCTCATAGCTCAACTCATCTCATCCACCCCACGATTCACCTTGGGTCTCTAGGGTCCCAGGTTTGCCATTTACCACCACGGGCAAGGTACATAATACCTCTCTGCACCTCTGATTCCTCCTCTATAATGGCACACAGAGGATGAGGTCAATAATTACACTTTACGGCCGGGCACGGTGGTTCACGCCTGTAATCCCAACACTTTGGGGGGCCGAGGCATGCAGATCACCTGAGGTCGGGAGTTCAAGACCAGCCTGACCAACATGGAGAAACCCCATCTCTACTAAAAATACAAAATTAGCTGGGCATAGTGGCGCATGCCTGTAAATAATTATGCTTTACACTTGGATGTCTCAAGGTAGCGCTGGAGTAGTTATTCTGAGCTACTGGAATATCAGCAAGTGCCACCTCCAGAGGGAGCTTCCCAGAGCCCAGCCCTGTACCATCTCTGAGCTTCCAGGAGTCCCCAGCTCTCCAGCCTCAGAATAAAACCTGCCTGGAAGCTGGCACTGGAGGGTCTCCATGGGCCCAGCCTAACCTGTCCACACCCTCCCAGGGCTCCCCCTTCTACCACCCACGCCTCTGGCCAGACTATAGTGCCACTTGCTCATCACACCCAGCCCATTCCCAGGTGTTCCCATTCAGTTTTCTGATTCCACCATCACTACTGCCTCTACCAACATCCCAGCCGACCCTTCAGGCCCAGCTCAAATGAGACCTCTCCGAGGAGTTTCCCAGATCCCCCTACCCAGGAATGACCTGCACCCCTATCTCCCTATGCATGCCTCCCTATGGTTCTAGCTGATGTCTACTAGGCCTGGCTTCACCTATGAGGCTGGGGTCAGGGTGGTTTCATGGATGTGTGACCTTGTGCAGTCTCACAAGGCTCACAATTGGCTTCGCACTCTGCTGTTGCCATCGTGAAATCCTCAATAATTTCTGTGCTGCAAGGAGCTCCCAATTTTCATTTTGCACTGGGCCTGCAAACTGCAAACTGCAGATGTGGTCCTGCTGAGGACTTCTCAAGGATGAGGCTTTGGTTTATCTCTGCATCTCACAGCCTGCAGCAGTGACTGGGACACAGTAAGGACTTAACAAAGGAGGGAAGGTGGTGAGTCTCCATGTCTCTTTGTTCTGTGAGCAGCTGTCACCTCACACAGCTCATTATTCATAGGCTGGTGAGCTCACCTCTGTCCCCCAACAGACAGACAGACAGACAGACAGACCGACACACACACACACATACACACACACACACACACACACACACACACGAGAAGAAAGCAACAATTCAGCTCAGCTCATTCCCAAAAGCCACATTCCCTCCAACCCTGCTAAACATCACTCCCACAGGACATCACAAAAAAAGGTTGCTGGATCCTACTGAAAATGCAGCCCCTCAGCACTTCATCTCAAACACTTTCTCCCACAGCAGGCGGCTGAGGGCTGGTGTGCTGAAAAGCTCACATTCTGCATGCGGGAACACTGACTCCGGAGCCATCCGGCTCTGCTGCTTGCTGGCTGTATAACTTTGAACGAGTCCCTTAGCACAAGGCCCAGAAAGGGGGAACCCTCAGGGATCTGGCTGTCCCCAGCCCTGCCCCTCTCTCAGACTCGACCCTGCCTCTTTCTGCAGGTTGGCTCAGAGACACAGGCCCCCAGGGATCACAGCACCCTGCCCTCATCATCTGCATTTATGGTCCCCACAAGTCCCAGACTCGGGAGGACGGACACACCCACAGGCCAAACAAGGCATTAGGAACATGGGATGGCACAGCTTCCTGGGATGCCCCAGCTTCCCGGGATGCCCAAGCTAATGGAATCGCACCCAGTCCTGGCTCTGATCGCAGTAGCACATCTGACACGTGCCCTCAATCCCTCCCTACCTCGTGACCCATAAGCAGCCTGTTGGCACAGGCACACAGCCATTAGTCAAGCAACCTGTGAGAAAAACACTGCCTGGCCATGCAAAACAAATGTAGGTGGCCCATCAGAAAGTGAGGACTTGTTTGTGAAAAGGTACATGTATGGAATGCAACAGACTCCTCCCTCTGCATCTGACTTGGGAGCACTTTCATCATAAAATTTTGGTTGACACTAGATGTGTTCTTACTTGTAAGACAGCACAGTTATCAGGAAGAGTCACAGAATGTCAACAACAGAATGGACCCCAAAGATAAAGTAGTCCAGTGCCCCATTTGACAGATGGGGAAACTGAGGCCTCTGTGTTCCCAGAGCCCCAGCCTGCTCCCCTTGGACACTGCACCTGTGTACTGTATTGCCAATGACTGTTTACAAGACACCTCGTACACCAGACGGTGAGTTCCTGGAGACCAGGGTGGTACCTTCATCTCTGCTGCCCTAGCTTCCCTCACAGGGCCAGGCAGCCAGGAGACACCCAATAAAGGACTGCTGAATTTCAAAACAATACGTGTACATGATAAATATATACAGTATTTGTCCATTTTAAAGGGTAATCAAGTTTTTAAAATGAAAATAAAGGATTGCTGAATAAATGAACAACCAGAGAGGCGGCCACCAGCCAAGGACAAACAAAGCTGAATCTGGAACACTGGCTTCCTGCTGTCCTCTCAGACTAAACGCAGTAGGTATTGGGTCACTGGGAGAATGGCAAGGCCAGTATGCTGTGTGTGCAGGGACAGGGCACCCCCAGGCTGGGAGCCAAGCCTGGTCCCAGCCCTGCCTCTGGCATTGGCATTGGCGTGCTAGCCATGCGACCACCAGAGCAGCCCCTCTCTGAAGCTCAGTTTCTTCCATTCTTGATTGCAGGACAAATAAACGTCACCTTACCTACCCACCAGTGTCTCAGCAAGGAAGGAGAGAGAGAAGGAGGTGAAAGTGCACTGAAGACCTAATACACAATGCATACTTAAGCGGGACTGTCAGGGGACAAAAGTATTCACTGGGGACCCCCGCCCCCCGCCCAGTAATGCTGCCACATTTTCCTTATCCACCAGCCCATTTACTCCTCCATAACCCTGTTAGGTAATGAGAACAGACATCTCAGCCCCACTTTACTGAAGAGAAAACAAGGTCGAGAGAGGCCATTGATAGTGTCTGTCCTCCAGTGGCCCTGCCAGGCCAAGGGGTTGGGGGCACGGCAAAGGGCTCCAGGAGTCCCTGCCCGCCCCAGACAGCAGCACCTGCCAATCTTGTGTCTCAATGGGCAGCAGTGCTGGGCTGTGACTTGCCAAGTCCATAGTCAGTCCCTGAATGCCATAGGGAAGCATCTGCTCTGGACGGTCCCATGCTTGGGGGCAGAATGACATAAGTCCAAAGTAGTTCAAACGGACCAGCAAAAAGTAACCAAAACATAACCAACAGCCTGTGGACTAGAAGTCATTGCAGACACCATTACCTGGTTTTCTAATTCTCCCTGGAGGAAACTGGATCAATGGGGGATGGGGGAAGGGACAGCAGTTTTTGACCCCCTACTCCCCTGGGCCTGAACCCTTCCCAGAGCTGAGTCCTCTTCTCCACTCCCTACTGTCTCCCTACCCGGCGCGTGGCCCGCGTGGGGCCTTCCCACAGGTGGACTGATTTTTCTGTCCCTCAGAACCAGAGCCAGTGGACAAAACCTCCGTTCCCAAACTCCAAGCCACCAATGGAAGGCCTCACATAGGAAGCTGTGGGTGGAAGATGGTGCGTTTCTACTGCCTGGTGGTTTTGGATCTCTATCGCCTACTCAGAATCTGAACCCTAGCCTGTGTGTGTGAGAGGCTGCATGTGCACATACAAAAACAGCAAGGTATCTACAAGGGGGGTCAGGATTGCAGACGGGCTACCTGTGTGAGCTCTGGAGCCCAACTGCCTGCCTGGGAATCCCAGCTTACCCACTGACTAGCTGTGTGACTGAGGGCAAGTTCTTTAACCACTCTGTGCCTCTGTCTGCACCTCACTCTCCTTGCCCCTAAAACACGGGTAAGCAAAGTACCCACCTCCCAGGATTTTTGTGAGGCTAAAATGAGATAACACCTAGCACACTTGCCAGACAAGAAAAGTTCTATTTTTCCCCAGCACAATGTTAATAGGGTTGCCTCTGGGATTTTGTGTGCTTTTCTTTTTCTTCTTCATTAATTAAATTTTCTACATGAATGTGCATGCTTTATTGTCAGCAAAGAGTAAAGCTTTTTTTTTTTTTTTTGATGGGGTAGGAAGAACAGCCCAGAATCCCAAGTAACCCTTTCTTTTAAACACAGAGGACGGAAGCAGCCCTCTCTCTGCTGGTCTATTTTAGGATCTTCTGGATGGGCAAGGAGTTCTACTGCCCAAAGCAGCCCAACCTTTTCTGCTCCCTGATTCCCAGCGTACCCCTTCTCCACCTCTGCCCATCCAGAAAAACTCAAATCTCACCTCCTCCAACAAGCCCTTGCTGCTAGCTCAGCACCTCTCTTCCTCCTGGGGAACAAGGCCTTTCCTCACTCTGCCCTCCCCTAGCTGGCACTATCCACTCCAGAGGTCTTGTACCGGTCTCTGTTCCAGGGGCAAGGGGTTTGCCAAGACCCCAGCACAGCGGTCTTGAGGGGCAGGGACACCTTCCTTCCTATGTCCTTTCAAAGCACTCGCTCTGCTTTTCTTCTTGGAACTTCGATACAACCTTATAAGAGGTGGACATGGGTTCAGGGAAGAAAAGTGATGAGCAGGTCACACTGCTGGACTTAACCCCAGTCTAAACAAGTCCATCAGGGCTCACTCTGCAGCCCCAGGCTGCTTCCCATGGGAGGCTCACAGCAGGCACTCAGCTGACAGATCCTCACCCACAGGGCAGCACTGCCCTGGCCCATCATACACCTCTTCCTCCACCCTGTCCCCGCCAATGCCATTTCACTACTCACGCCCCTTCTCCTTCCTCCCCAGGATTTCCCTTCTCCCCTGGCTGTGCTTTGGTCTGCAGTGGCCCTGGCTGATGTTCTGAAGGTGGTTCAGAGCTAAGGAGGCCAGTGACCTCACATAAAAAGGGGAAAGAAGGGAAAAAGTTTCTGAGCTTTGTAAAAGATGCTACTGGTTTTTCTCTGTTTTATGTCAAATAACCTGTAACACTCCTGGCAATGGTACATTTGAGCCCTGGGTATAGAAAAGAATTTGGCAGGACAGTTTAAAATGTCCAGACTTGAAGGTGTCAGATTTCGTAAGTGAAGAAATTCAGAACACAGAAGCAAACCTCAATTCAGGGACACTGGAAAAGTCCCTCAGCTGTTCAGACCACAGATTCTGTAAAAAAAGGATAGCAGATGTCCCCAGATCTCCCAGTCCCCTCCCAAGTTTCAAGATAAGGCTATCCTGGGGATATCAGTAGTCAGTGTAGGCTAGGCGCAGTGGCTCACGCCTGTAATCCCAACACTTTAGGAGGCCGAGGCAGGCGGATCACTTGAGGTCAGGAGTTCAAGACCAGCCTGGCCAAAACGGTGAAACCCCATCTCTACTAAAAACACAAAAATTAGCCAGGCGTGGTGATGCACGCCTGTAATCCCAGCTACTCAGGAGGCTGAGGCACAAGAATCGCTTGAACCCAAGAGGCAAAGTTTGCAGTGAGCCAAGATCCCGCCACAGCATTCCAGGAGACTGTGTCTCAAACAATAAATAAATAAATAAATAAATAAATAAATAGTAGTGAGTGTAAATGTCTATATCATAACAACGTGTTCTAACAAAGATCTGTCAACCATGGATAATCCAGATTTTATTTGGCTAGTATAACATTAGCATAACAACCAGTTGCAACATGTTTCTTTAGAGCCTAGATTTTTAAAAAATCTATAAAAGGCAGGTATAGTGCAATTAGAGAGATTTAAGAAGAACTATAGACTAGAGGATATAATTGCATCAGTGCTGAGGTTCTTGGGTCTAATAATGGTGGTGTGTCATGTAGGAATATGTCCTGGTTTGTGCATACTTCAAGGTTTAGGGGTAAACTGTCCTGATGTCCACAACTTTTTTTCCAAATGAATCAGCAAAACAAGTTTTATATGGATACATCTGCAGAGTGAGAAAGTAAAAAAGCAAACATGGGCCGGGCGCAGTAGTTCACGCCTGTAATCCCAGCACTTTGGGAGGCCAAGTGGGGGTGGATCACTGAGGTCAGGAGTTCGAGACCAGCCCAGCAAATATGGTGAAACCCTGTTTCTACTAAAAATACAAAAAAATTTGCCGGGCATGGTGACGAGAGGCTGAGGCAGGAGAATCGCTTGAACCCAGGAGGCAGAGGTTGCAGTGAGCCGAGATCACACCATTGCACTCCAGCCTGGGCCACAAGAGTGAAATTCCATCTCAAAAAAAAAAAAAGCAAATATGGCAAGCTGTTAACCACTGGTGAGTCTCGGTGAAGACTAAACAAGTGTTTATCGTACTTTCCCTTCCATTCTTTGATGGATCTGAACATTTTCAAAACAAAATGTCAGAGAAAGAGAGTATCATTAAAATGTTTAAAACAGAAAATTTGAAGAAAAATAATCCCACTGCCCAAATAATTCTATAAAATATTTGTTGCTTACTGCAGGAAAAAAAAATAGGTATCAAAAAATTAAAAAGCCAGGCATGGTCGCTCACACCTATAATCCCAACACTTTGGGAGGCTGAGGCGGGCAGATCACCTGAGGTCAGGAGTTCAAGACCAGTCTGGCCAACATGGTGAAACCCCATCTCTACTAAAAATACAAAAATTGGCTGGATGTAGTGGTGCATGCCTGTAAACCCAGCTACTCAGGAGGCTGAGGCGGGAGAATAGCTTGAACCTGGGAGGCGAAGGTTGCAGTGAGTGGAGACTGCGCCACTGCACTCCAGCCTGGGCAACAGAGAGAGACTCCATCTCCAAAAATAAATAAATAAATAAATAAATAAATAATTTTTGCTATTTAACAACTGATTTAAAAACAAATGAGTAATGTTGTGCTACTGCTGCCATGTTTTATGTACCCCAAAAGGGAAAATATCCTAAGAGAACCTTTCCTCTTAATAAACTAATGTTTAGGCAAACAGATAAAAATAACACTTAAAGAAAAAATCTGGTTGGCTCATGCCTGTAATCCCAGCACTTTGGGAGACCGAGGTGGGTCAATAACCTAAGCCCAGGAGTTCAAGACCAGCCTGGGCAACATAGTGAGACCCTATTTCTACAAAGAGAGAAAGAGAAGGAGAGGGGGAGGGGGGAAAGGGAGAGAAGGGGAGAGGGGGAGATAGGACAGAGACAAAAGAAAAGAGAGGAAAAAGAAAAAGATCTATCATATAATTTCTTAGTGGTAGAATTAAAGAAAAAAAAAAGAAAAAGGATGTGGTTCCCAAAATGAGGGCCTACACAAACACAGGAGACATGATGAAGAAGTTTGAAAATATTCTATCCAAATATTCTGGTCCCCTTGTCTCTGTGTCACTGGAGAGTGGCAGAATTTCCAGGCAGGGTCTATCTCCTTTCCCATAGACAGCATAGCCCCTGAGGCTCCCCAGAGACCCTCCGAAGTCCTGTGATTGCCCATTCAGGAGTGTGGGGCCACCAAAGACTACTCAAGACCAGCATGGCTTCAAGGAAGCTTTGGCCTCAGGGTAGCTGCTGCTACCACAAGCACCTTCCTCCCAGGAGCCAGAACAGCCTTCTCCATCAGCGCAGGTGACCAAGTGGCACATGGCTCACTTGGCCACCACGCTTAGGCCAAAGCAGCCCTGCATGTCCCCATCAACCTGGCCTCCCCAAAGACCTGGATTCTGTTTCCACATCTCCACCCTCTACCACACGTGGACTCTGCAGTTCCCTGGGACTTCGCTTTTCTTGGAGAAGGAGAGAGAAAAAGGGAAGCAAATCCTGAATTGCTCGTAGGATTTAAAAACCTCTCCACAGAGGGGAGCTGGGGACAAGGTAGGGGAGACAGTGCTAGCAGCACAATCTGAGGACGGGTCCCCTGCCAGCCCTCCAGGCACACAGGGAGCAAAAGGAGAGGCAGAGGCACATGGGAGCAGGGGCTGGGAGATGCTGCATGGCGCAGGCTGTGGGCTTGGCTATTAAAGCCAGAAAAGGCCTGCCTCCTCCTGCCAATAGAGTTATCTTTTAATCCGAACCCCGATGACACCACCTGGCACCAGCGCAGGAGCAGCTCCTGACGGCACACGAGTCACGCGGCTGGGCCCCGCGTCTATCCCTTCAGGTCAGGGCTTGCCCTGAGTGCTCCTGAGGAAGTGGGCCCCTGCCCCCTCCACGGCCTGGCTCCTCACAGGCCTGTGCATGCCTGAGAGGGCCAGGCAGGCGGTGAGGAAGTAGAGGAAGCTCCGTGCTGTGCAAGGTCACCAAATGCTAGATGCAAAGACCCAGAAAGGGAGGGCACTCACCCAAAGTCACCCACGCCGGGACGGGGCAGCAATCCCAGGATTTTCCTCCTACCCAGATGTGGCAAAGAGGTTTGCAGCCCAGGACAGCTGTTATCAACTAGCCAGTGCTGGAAAACAGCAGGTAGCACCCCAGACCTGCCACTCTCCACGTACTCAGACAACTCATGGCCCAATCTGAAGATGGCTTTCCTCTGAATTCTCCCACATCTGTGCCCTCCTGCAGGGCTTGGTTTCTGAGGTCCCATCCGCCTTGAAGTTGGCAAGGGCTAGGGTAGCATGTAACTTATCTCCCTAGTAAGGATGGCACTGACTCTGCTGTGGCAGCATCCAGGCCAGGCAGCCATCCAGGCCCTCCCAGACTGGGGGAGCTCAGCACCTCCAGAGGCAGCCACCTCACCACAGACCAACACACCCTGCTGCAGCGTTCTTCCTTGTGGGCAATGGAAATCTGCCAGCAGGAACTGGTAGCAGAAAACTCCCCAAAGCCTGCTCCAATTCTCCACCCCAGCACAATGGGCGTGCCCTCAGGATTCCAACAGCCAAGGGCAAATCCCGACTCACTGGCTTGGGACTCTGGGCAAGTGACTTACTCTCTCTGTGCCTCAGTTCCCTCATCTGTAAAATGAGGAGAGTAGTGGCCTTCATCTTAGAGTTGCCGGGATGAAATGATCCTTGCAACCTCCTGGGGCACACACGAGTGGTCAACAAATGCTTTCTATGGCTACACTACAATGCACAGTTCCACAGGCTCAGGCCCAGCTTTCTGCCCCTCTCCTCATACTCATTCCACTTTCTCATGACCAGACTTGTGCTCAGCAAGTGTCCACTCCTATAGGTTCGCTCAGGGGTAGCTGGCTCACCAGGGACACATTTTAAACCCTGGCCTCTTCCTCCAAAACTTCAGCTCAGAGCCTTGGCAAGCCATCCCTGCCGCCCACCGGAGATGGCTGATGAGAAATCCAGCAAGAGACCATGAAAGAGGAAGGCTCTTCTCACTCCTCACTCATCCTTATCTTGGACCAGTATCCTCCACACAACACCAACACCCAAACATAACAGCAAATGGATATAATCTTATCAATTTCATCCTCCACAACCTTCTATGGCTCCCTCTGGCCTAAAGTCAAAAAGCCTTACCCCAGACTTTAAAAGGAAGAGATAAACACTTAGTGAACATTTGACTATGTGTCAAGTTCTCTGCTCTACAGTGTATATATATTATATCATTTAATAACTCCCTCTAAAGTTCATCTTATTGCTTGCATCTTACAGGTGAGGAAGCTGAGGCTCCAAGACACTAGGCAACTTACTTAAGCGTCACAGCTCAGAAACAGAAGCAGATTTGGAGGCCAGATCTGGGAGGCCACAAGGCTGGGTCCTTGGCACAGCCTCTACCTCCTCTCCAGCTCATCTCCTGCAACCCCTCCCTGACCCAGCCACTGTCCAGTCACCACAGTGCCCATGGTCACCTGACACACCTGGCTGTGTCCTACATTAATGCATATCCTCACGCTTCTGCTTCTCCTGCCTGGAACGCACCTACCTATCACCTAATGAACTTCTACTCAGCCCAGAAAGCTCTGCTCTCAAGTTATCTCCTTCAGGAGACAGACCTTCACCCCGGGGCCCCCTTCCATAAGAGAAAAACGATCCCCTTTGGCTGGGCATGGTGGCTCACGCCTGTAATCCTAACACTTTGGGAGGCCAAGGTGGGTGGATCACTTGAGGTCAGGAGTTTGAGACCAGCCTGGCCAACGTGGTGAAACCCCGTCTCTACTAAAAATACAGAAATAAAGCCTGGGCACAGTGGCTCACACCTGTAATCCCAGCACTTTGGGAGGCCAAGGCGGGCACATCACGAGGTCAGGAGTTTGAGACCAGCCTGACCAACATGGTAAAACCCCATCTCTACTAAAAATATAAAAATTAGCCAGATGTGGTGACATGAGCCTGTAATCCCAGCTACTCAGGAGGCTGAGGCAGGAGGATTGCTTGAACCCGGGAGGCGGACGTTGCAGTCAGCCAAGATCGTGCTACTGTACTCCACCCTGGGTGACAGAGCAAGACTCCGTCTCAAGTAAATAAATAAATAAATAAGCAAGCAAGCAAGCCGGGCATGGTGGCGCACGCCTATAGTCCCAGCTACTTGGGAGGTTGAGGCAGGAGAATGGCTTGAACCCGGGAGGCAGAGGTTGCAGTGAGCCAAGATTGCGCCATTGCACTCCAGCCTGGGTGACAGAGTGAAACTCCATCTCAAAAAAAAAAAGAAAAGAGAAGAAAAAAGAAAAACAATCCCCTTCCTTGGATGTGTTTCCCAAGCGCCCACAGCAAGGCACAACTTACCAGTCCCCAAGTCAGCTGTGCTGCCGTCTGCTCCCTAATGTGGACCATTCATCCTGACTACTACAGCACAGTACGTTTACTTGAAGAAGTGAATAAATGATGTTCCTTCTGACTTACAGACCAAGAAACAGGGCCGTCAGAGCAGACTTGACCTTTACAGGGACAACTGGTAAACAGCCCATCTACAGTAGCATCCTGGAGGTTACACCTGGCAAAGAGTTACCCCTTGGCTGGGTGCACCTGAGCAAACCCATCTGGACTAACTCCGGTGTCAGGAAGTAGCATATCCACACAGTGCAGCTATGGCCCTCTGAGGAAAGACTGCTGCATCGCATCAGAAAGGCAGCATCCGTGGCTTCTGCGGTCCACGCTGACGGGCGGGGAGGCACCTTGGGGCCTCCTTCCCGCACTGCAGACAATGGCTGGGAAGCCCACACCCCAGCCTCCTGGCACTCTCACTTCTAGGCACAGGATGCAGCAACCCCCGGCAAAAGCAGCTCCTCTTTGCTGACCTGGACATAAGGACGCCAGGACCCACAGTGGGCCTGAGCCAACAGCACCTGGCTTCAACGGTGGAGCAGCCCAAGGTCCCCCTGGGGAAGGGCTGGAAAGACGAGCTCTCCGTCCTGACCCACTTCTCCCTGCACACTCTTCCCAGATCTGGCCTGGCCCAGCCAGAAAGCCAACTATGAGATCCTTCTCATCTTATGACATTAGTAAGAGAAATACTCACTCGTATGCTGGTATTAGCACATTAGACTCCCCAAGGCCACTCCCACTTTACAGAGGAACAAAGTGACACCCAGAGCCAAGTCCCTAAACTGAGCTCCTCTCACTCACTGCCACCGAGCTGCACTCACACCACAGCTCTCCCTTAGAGGGAACAGACAGGTGTGGTCTCTGTCTCCCTTCCAGGACAGGCTTGGACACTGAGGAGATGCCGTGCCTATTTCCCAAACACCGAGTAAAAGGACCTCCTGGGGACCAGCCCACACCCAGGTTCTGATTCACAGACCTAGGGTGAGGCCAAGGGGTTTAATCTTTCAGAAGCTTCCCCAGTGACTCTGAAAAAGCCAATCCAAAGACTGCACCCGGGGAACCCCAAGCGTGAACCCAGGACTGCTGTTTCAGCCCAGCAATTTGTATCAACAGCCGTTCAAAGTCCACACCCTTTGACCCAACAGCACCACTTCTAGGAATTCATCCTGAGAAAATAAAGAAGCATACAAAGATCTATAGCATGAGGCGATGCACCGCAGCATTGTAAGTACAGAAAAAATGGGAAATCTCTACATCTCCAATCAAGGAGAACTGGTGACATAAATCTCAATCAGGCAAGACTGCTCCCATTAAAAACGAGCCATTGAGGGCCGGGCGCGGTGGCTCACACCTGTAATCCCAGCACTTTGGGAGGCCGAGGTGGGTGGATCACGAGGTCAGGAGATCGAGACCATCCTGGCTAACATGGTGAAACCCCATCTCTACTAAAAATACAAAAAATTAGCCAGGTGTGGTGGCATGCGCCTGTAGTCCCAGCTACTCGGGAGGCTGAGGCAGGAGAATGGCGTGAACCCGGCAGGCGGAGCTTGCAGTGAGCCGAGATCGTACCACTGCACTCCAGTCTGGGTGATAGAGCGAGACTCCGTCTCAAAAAATAAATAAATAAATAAACAAGCCATTGAGCATCCCTCATTCAAAAATCCAAAATGCTCCAGAATCCCAAACTTTCAGAGCATCAACATGAGATAGTAACACCTTTGCATTCTGATGGTTCAATGTACATACACTTTGTTTCATACACACCATTATTTAAAATAGTGTATAAAATCACCATTAAGCAGCCGGGCGCAGCGGCTCACGCCTGTAATCCCAGCGCTTTGGGAGGCCGAGGCAGGCGGATTGCTTGAGGTCAGGAGTTCGAGGCCAGCCTGGCCAACATGGAGAACCCCCGTCTCTACTTAAAATACAAAAATTAGCCGGGCGTGGTGGCATGTGCCTGTAGTCCCAGCTACTCGGGAGGCTGAGGCAGAAGGACTGGTTGAACTCGGGAGGCAGAGGTTGCAGTGAGCTGAGATTGCGCCACTGCACTCCAGCCTGGGTGATAGAGTGAGACTCTGTCTCAAAAAAAATAATAAAAAAGAAAAATAAAATTAAAAATACAATTAGCCAGGCATGGTGGTGTGCACCTGTAATCCCAGCTACTGGGGAAGCTGAGGCAGGAGAATCGCTTGAACCTGGGAGGCAGAGGTTGCAGTGAGCCGAGATCGCGACACTGCACTTCAGCCTGGCCAACAGAGTGAGACTCTGTTTTGAAACTCCATCTCAAAAAAAAAAAAAAAATCACTTTTAAGCTATATGTAGAAGGTATATATAAAACATAAATGAATTTCATGTTTAGACTTCGGTCCCATCCCCAGGATATCTCATTATGTATATGGGAATATTCCAAAATCCAAAAATAATCCAAAATCTGAAATACTTCTGGTCCTAAGTATTTTGGATAAGGGATATTCTGCCTGTTACAGCATCAGACCTAAAATTTGGAGCCCACTTCAATTAGTGCAGGAAGGACTGCAGATGGCATCTACATACACCATGAAGATGATAGAATTCCTTCCCTGACATGGCTGAGGTTCTACTTGAATATTCCCAGAAAACAAGAGCTCTCGCAATTCCTTAACAGTGGTTTCTGGCAATTAAAAGGCTGCTCTAAGTCAAGTGTGGTGGTGTGCACCTGTATCTCAGCTACTCAGGAGGTTGCAGTGGGAGGATAACTTGAGTCCAGGAGTTTGAGGCTGTAATGCACAATGATCACGCCTATGAATGGCCACCGCACTTCAGCCTGGGCAACATGGCAAAACCCCCATCTCAACAAAAGGAAAAAGAACATATTGCTCCTCTCATTCTGTCTTGCTGCCACCATGTAAGAAGTGCCTGTTGCCCTCCAACATGATTATGAGACCTCCCCAGCCATGTGGAACTATTCATAGGCGGAAGGGACTTGCCTTGTCTCAGATGAGACTTTGGACTGTGGACTTTTGGATTAATTCTGAAATGAGTTAAGACTTTGGGGGACTGTTGGGAGGGCATGATTGGTTTTGAAATGTGAGGACCTGAGATTTGGAGGGGCCAGGGGCGGAATGATAATGATTTGGCTGTGTCCCTATTCAAATCTCAACTGAATTATATGTCCCAGAATTCTCACGTGTTGTGGGAGGGACTTACGGGGAGGTAACTGAATCATAAGGGCCAGTCTTTCCCATGCTATTCTTGTGATAGTAAGTCTCACGAGATCTGATGGGTTTATCAGGGGTTTCCGCCTTTGCTTCTTCCTCATTCTTTCTTGCTGCCACATTGTAAGCAGTGCCTTTTGCCCTCTGCCATGATTATGAGACCTCCTAGCCATGTGGAACTGTAAGTCAAATTAAACATCCTGTTCTTCCAAATAAAAACAAAAACAAAAACATGTTGCTCCTAATCCTGAGCAGAGTTTTACTTTCCCGAAGGTAAAATCTCCTGGCTCCGGCCAGGCGCGGTGGCTCATGCCTGTAATCCCAACACTTTGAGAGGCTGAGGCGGGTGGATTGCCTGAGGTCAGGAGTTTGAGACCAGCCTGACCAACATGGTGAAACCCCATCTCTACTAAAAATACAAAAATTAGCCGGGTGTGGTGGCAGGTGCCTGTAATCCCACCTACTCGGGAGGCTGAGGAAGGAGAATCACTTGAACCCGGGAGGCAGAAGTTGCAGTGAGCCGAGATCGCGCCACTGCACTCCAGCCTGGGCAACAACAGCGAGACTTCATCTCAAAAAAAAAAAAATCTCCTGGCTCCTTGTCATTTTTAAAAATATTTTCATAGAGATGAGTTGTCACTGTGTTGCCCGGGCTGGTCTCAAACTCCTGGGCTCAATCGATCTTCCCACCTCGGCCTCCAAAAGTGCTGGGATTACAGGCATGAGTCACCTCACCCAGCCCATCTTCCTGTCTTATGTAGTATCACAAGCTCAATAAACACGTGGAATGGAGTGGTTGTTTTTCTAGACCATTCATACTTTTTCCACTATGGCCAAGATGAGAATATGGGTTTTTACAAGCACTGCTGATGCATATTCACAATGCCATCTTTAAATCAAGTGTTTGCGCACCTCTTCCTTCCACAATCACCTAGCTAATCATCCTTGTCCCTACATTAAAAACACCCTTGTCCCTGCTGTGTCAACTATCTCATGACCTGAAGTTGTCCCTCCCCACCTGGTGACCTTAACAGCTATGTAACAGCATGGGTAACTCTTTACCAAGACCATTTCTGGGTGAACGACCTGCCTGAGGTTGCCAGCTCAGCCAAGGCACAAGGTGCCACAGAGTTGAGTGATGGAACACAGCCGAGACCCTCCCCTCAAAGACCGCACTAGGATGGGAAAGAGATGTATTTATTTCCTCTTCTCTCTCTCGTCTTATTTATTTCCTTTTATTCCCATTTCCCTCCCCTCACCCACAGTCAACCATTCTCTTGTGTTTATCTGTTCATATTCTTGCAAGATGGGTATTGTTCTATATCAGCAATCTACATAATAGCACTGCACCATCCATGCTCTATTTCTTATGTTTTCACTGAGCACTGTGCATTTAAATACATCATGCTGCCTGCCACGTGTGCTTCTCACCAGTCACTTGGAATTGCTGCAAGGGACTACAGACTCATACCCACCCATTATAGCCATTTGCTCTGCAGGAATGGACATCCAGCTCTACCTCACCACCACAAACAACACTGCAGTGAACACCCTGGACCTTCCCCTTAGGACCTGCATGAGAACCTGGGGAACTGACACCCATGGGAGGGGCTTCTGGGTCAGGGCTTTGCTGGTACCCTGCCAGAGGCTCCAGGACAGCTGCACCTGCAAAGGCAAGAGTTCCTGCATCCCCACACCCACTGCTGATAGACAGCATCCAGCTTTCTAGTTCCCACCAGTCTAAGAGGTGAAACAGGATCGAGCTCAAGGTTGTGTTCCAGTATGGATTCTTACCAAACCTGACTGAACCGTACCTGCTAAGGGAATGGCAGGAAAAGCACTTGCACAGTAAGCATCACTGGTGTGAAATGGAAACAACTGCTCATTGATAAGTCTCCACTGTGAGGCTTCACTTTCTTGAATCGTCAGGGACTTCTGGAACACAAATGTCATGCACTGGCCTACAAAATGCCATCAATCCCACCTTCTCCCACTGGCTGAGGCTCCTCCCAAGGAGGTCGACTGTTCAGGATGGGCAGCAACAGTGCTGCGCTCCACTTTTTTTTTTTTTTTTTTCCTGAGATGGAGTCTCACTCTGTTGCCCAGGCTGGAGTGCAGTGGCACGATCTTGGCTCACTCCACCATCCACCCCCCCAGTTCAAGCGACTCTCCTATCTCAGCCTCCCGAGCAGCTGGAAGTACAGGCACGTACTTCCATGCCCAGCTAATTTTTATATTTTTTAGTAGACATGGGGTTTCACTATGTTGGCCAGGTTGGCCTTGAACTCCCGACCTCAGGTGATCCACCTGACTCAGGCTCCCAGAGTGCTGGGATTACAGGTATGAGCTACCGCGCCTGGCCCAGAGCTCCACTTTTTTATTTGCAATCACATCATCCTTCTATTGATGACTTACCTGCAGCTCACACTACACACCACTCACCACGTGATCTGACAACACTGAAGCAGTCTATACCTGTTCAATGAGTACTAGCAAGGTCAAGTTGCTCTAAAGGTTGCTAAACACTCAATCTCTGTGCTTGCTTACTTCATCACAGACCAGGAACCAGGAGATTGCAAACCAGCACTGGTCTGTAGACCACACCCTGAGTTGGGGGTAGAGTAGGGAGAAACAAACCAATCAACCCGCCCTGGATGTCATGGCTGGGCTCCTGCCCCCCTATGCCACTTAAACAGCCATGGAACTGGTACAATCATAAGAATGAAAATAACCGGGCCGGCGCGGTGACTCATGCCTGTTATCTCAGCACTTTGGGAGGCCAAGGCAGGCAGATCACTTTAGCCCAGAAGTTCAAGACCAGCCTGGGCAACATGGCAAAACCCTGTCTCTATAAAAAATACAAAAAGTAGCCAGGCACAGTGGCATGCACCTATAGTTGCAGCTACTCAGGAGGCTAAGGTAGGATAATCAATTGAGCCTGTGAGGTGGAGGTGGCCATGCGCTGAGATCATGCCACTGCACTCCAGCCTGGGCAACAGAGTTATACCCTGTCTCAAATACACACATAAATATAGCAGCTTATGCTTACACAGTACTTACCATGTGCCACACACTGCTGTCAACACTTACTAACTTATTTAACCCTCACAATACAAGGTCCTGTTATTATCCCCATTCCACAGATGAAGAAACCAAGGCACAGAGAGAGAAAGCAATTTGGCCATGGTCACAGTAAGTGGCAGATTCAGGATTCAAACCCAGTATCTTGGCTCAGGTACAGGCTCTTAATTACTTTCCTAAACTGACTCCTGAGTAACCCGGCCTTCCTTACCTGCTTCCTCACTTGTAAGGTCGGGTAAGGACCCCTAAAAGGTTGCTGGTGAGATCAAATGAGAAAATAAATACAAAAGTAATAAAGTATCCTATGCAACACAACACCTACCACCTACACAGCATACAACCACCCATGTGTGGCCATGAACCTGCAGCAGCCACCTACCTTTCACACAAGCCACGAGAGGGTGGGGGAGTCACGGATCCCATTGCAGAGGTGAGGACATGAGGCCTGGAAAGCAGAGGTACCCTCAGCCCCCTCTCTCCTTAGCCATGCTCTTCTCCTCCCCAAAGAGACAGCCACAACACAGGAGCATGTCCCACACTCCCCAGAGGACACACCAACTCTATTTCCAAACATCCCCACTGTAAACTCTCAGAGTTGAAACTGGGGAGAACGCTGGCTTTCCAATCCTCCTAGCAACTCACAGAAAGCCAGTCAGACACCTCAGGGGATCCTGGGAAGGCCAGCCAGTCTACATCCTCACCTACCCACCTGCGGCCACCGGGTCCTCCTTCACACATCACAGACCACCCATCAGCCTCCCACCCCATGCCAACCCAACCCATTCCCCTCTCCAGCCCCAGCAGCCTCACAAGAGAACCAGCCCAGAAAGAATGACTGGAAGGACAGCAGAGGCTGGTTGGCCTGGCCTCATTTTTCCAGCACCTGCTGAGCGAATGCTCCAATCAGAAGCCCCGAATTACCAGACAAACCCGCCAGTCACAGAATGGATTCTCTCCCAAGTCCTGCTCTGTGCTCTCCCCTCGCCAGGTCTACCTCCCTCCTTCCAGCCGCCTGCCTATGCCCAGCTCACCATACACCCTCCTTCCTTAGGCACTGAAACTTCAAGCAGCCTCACCTGTCTGGCACTATCTGTACTACTAGATACCCACTCATTCAAGTTTTCCAACGAGACAATAAACTCCTGGGGGGTGGGGGGACAGAAGCCATCTTCTTTGTTGCCCTTCTGAGAATCTGATGGATTTTTAGACACAAAAACACTTGCCATGTGCTATAAAGCACAAAATGGAAGGTGAGAAGGAGGAAGTCAGTATAAGCTAGGCTGATTATTTTCTGGTATTTCTAAAAGCTCCACAATAGAGCAATTAAAAAGGAAAACCTTTGAAACACAACAGCAGGATATATATGTTCCAGCTAAAAGAACAAATCCAGGTTGGAATATTGTTCATGGTAGATATCTTTCTATCTTTGCATGCTCAGCACTTAGCCGAGCCTGGTAAAGAGTAGTGACCAGGTACTTGCTGGAGAGATGGACAGATAAACTCTCGTCAGAATCTGGGCTCCACCCTAAAGCTTGTGTTATCTCATGCAAGGAGAAGACACTGTGACCAGCTCCACTGAGTTTTCATGAGAAGCCCTAAGATGAGGGAGGTTACAGAAAACCAAACACTGCATGTTCTCACTCCTAAGTGAGAGTTGAACAATGAGAACACATGGACACAGGGAGGGGAACATCACACTCCAGGGCCTGTCAGGGGTGGGGGTCTAGGAGAGGGATAGCAACAGAAGAAATACCTAATGTAGATGACGGGTTGATGGGTGCAGCAAACCACCATGGCACGTGTATACCTATGTAACAAGCCTGCGTGTTCTGCACATGTACCCCAGAACTTAAAGGTATTAAAAAAAAAAATGAGGGTGGCTGAGGACAAAAGATCAAGACTACATGAAATTTCACAACTTCCCACAGAAACAAGGACAGCTGGTCACCGTTTTGTTCTCTCTCCCTGGGCTCACAAAATCGGGGGAAATGCAACAAGATACAGAAAGGTGGTTTGCCATTTTCTAGCAAAAATGAGTGGGGGGATACATAGGCGTATACATACTCACACCCATAGCCCCTTAACTCTAAACCGCCATGGGTTTAGCTCCGTTTTTTTCAGGAGAAGGACTCAAAACCAGCACATTTTGGTTTTGTTTACTTTCCTGCTTTTTCTTGGATCCAGCTCCTACTGAGATTGGCTATCAGGGTGGGTCTCAACTCAGTGTCCACGGGGCCTTATCCTCTTATCTTTATAAAAGGCTTTTTTCCCTGGGACAAGAGGCCCGGTGGCCTCATTTTCCTGCCTGAACTCTGCCCTGTGACTAAGCAAGAAGAAGCCACGGCAGCCAGCACCCAGAGTTTCTGCTGTGTCACAAAAAGGAGTCATGGGTCTCCCTGCCAGCATCAGACCCATTCCCCGACTCAGCACTCAATTTAGATATCACATCCTACGTCTACATCCAGAAAGCCCCCAGTGTGACAGATGCTCAGAACACATCTGCTGAATGAATGGACGAATGCTGTGACAAAGAGAGGTGGAGAGGTAGGCAAGGCTCAGACCACAGAAATGGTCACAGGGTGGCCTGCAGTACCGAGTAAATGTAGTCATTATCAAAAAACTGACAAGGACTCCAGGGCTTGCCTAGCCTCTCAGCAGCTGATGGCCCTGAGCAGGCTACCAAACTCTACTGGCCGAGTATGCCCATCTGTAAAAGATAAATATCAATTGCAGAGGCTGATAAAAGATTTTTTTCATTGATCAGGAATGAAAGGCTGTAGCTCAAGTCCAGAAACTGGGATGCTGTGTCACTTGCTCACCCTCACTGTAAAGGCTGGTTCCCACAAAGCCAGGAGAATGTCACGAAAAACCAGCCACGGATC
The DNA here is from genome assembly GCF_029281585.2 of Gorilla gorilla gorilla. Lineage (NCBI taxonomy): Eukaryota > Metazoa > Chordata > Mammalia > Primates > Hominidae > Gorilla > Gorilla gorilla. The sequence continues at coordinate 37,832,683 of NC_073232.2, read as the reverse complement.
TGAGACTTCCCACCCAGCCTGCTCCTGGTAAAGAAGTCTTGGAAGGAACCCCAGCCTGGGAAGAGACCTGGATCCTGTACCCAGCTCTGCCAGTGGCATACCATGAAATCCTGGTCAAGTCACTTTGTGTATCAGGACTACTGTTTCTCATTTGTAAAATAAGGAGTTTGGTTAAAGTGGTTTCTAAGATCCCTTCCAGCCATGGCATTCAACAATCATAGGCTGCTTAAGAAATGTAGGCCGGGCGTGGTGGCTCACATCTGTAATCCCAGCACTTTGGGGGGGCCAAGGCAGGTGGATCACCTGAAGTCAAGAGTTTGAGATCAGCCTGACCAACATGATAAAACCCCGTCTCTACTAAAAATACCAAAAATTACCTGGGTGTGATGGCACACGCCTGTAATCCCAGCTACTGGGGAGGCTCAGACACAAGAATCTCTTGAACCCGGAAGTCAGAGGTTGCAGTGAGCTGAGACTGCACCACTGCACTCCAGTCTGGAGTGCAGCCTGTGTGACAGAGCGAGAGTCTGTCTGAAGGAAAAAAAAACAAAAAACAAAAAAAAAACATAAACAGGAAAAGAAGTTCTGGTCAGATGAGAAGAAAGGTTACTTGGAATGAGAATAGAGGTTACCATGAATACTGAAAAGGCCACTATATATTTTTTTAAGAATTAAAGTGTTTTATTGATTGATCGATTGATTGATTGACTGAGACAGGGTCTTACTGTCCACCCAGGTTGGAGTGCAGTGGCCCAATCTCAGCTCATGCAACCTCTACCTCTCAGGTTCAAGGGATCCTCCCACCTCAGCCTCCCAAGCAACTGGGACCAAGGCATGCGCCACAGCTAATTTTTGTATTTTTTGTACAGATGGGGTCTCCCTATGTTGCTCAGGCTGGTCTCGAACTCCTGGGCTCAAGCAATCCGCCTGCCTCCCAAAGTGCTGGAATTACAGGTGTAAGCTACCACACCCAGCCAGAATTAAAGTATTTTAAAGTATTACTTCTTACGTTAAAATATGTAAATAGAATTAGATTTTGTTTCCTTTGTTTCGCTATCACCTTCCTCAATATTGGCTGGAAAGATCTTTACTACATTTGGATAGCAGATTGGCAATGGTCAAATATGTGCAGATTTAATTTGGGGACGCAGGGGCCATCTTAGAGCCAGGGAGGTACCATTCAGACAAGCAAACTGGCGTGGACTCTGAAGAAGAGGTTTGAGAGGCATGCCACATCTATAAAAATCCTGTTGGCAGGGAAAACACACCCTGGCTTGAGGTGGCCACCAGGGCAGCAGCTCTGAGTCAGAGATGGCCATCTCTAACGGCACCGCTTTCCACACGGGCAGCCCTGCAGCCCCCACGGCAGGCTGCATGTTAGCAGGAGCTTGTTTACGCATAAAAACGAACAGTTCTCTTATGCAATAGAGGGGTAAGGCAAACAAGTGATAACATTTTCTTAAAAAAAATAAATAAATAAACAGGCTGGGTGTGGCAGCTCATGCCTGTGATCCCAACACTTTGGGAGGCTGAGGAGGGAGGATCACTTAAGGCCAGGAGTTCAAGACCAGCCTGGGCAACACAGCCAGACCCCATCTCTATGAATTTTTTTTTTTAATTAGCTCAGCATGATGGTGGGTACCTGTTGTCCTAGCTACTCAGGGAGGCTGAGGCAGGAGGATCGCCTGAGCCCAGGAGTTCAAGATTACACTGAGCTAGGATCATGCCATCAATCATGACAGCATGGGCAACAGGGTAAGACCCTGTCTCTTTAAAAAAAAAAAAAAGGATAATTTTTCTATTTATATCTATCTATCAATTTATTTATAGAGATGGAGTGGGGTCTCACTATGTTGCCCAGGTTGGAGTGCAGTAGCTATTCACAGGCATGACCCCACCACTGATCAGCATGAGAGTTTTAACCTGCTCCATTTCTGACCTCCTTAGGCAACCTGGTGGTCCCCCACTCCCAGGGTCACCATATTGATGCCGAACTGGCCACCTGATTAGCATAGCGCACTACAGCCCAGAACTTTCGGGCTCAAGCGATCCTCCCTCCTCAGCCTCCCAAGTAACTAGGACTACAGGAACATGCCAGCATGCCCACAAGAATAATTTTTCAAAAAAAAAAAAGTAACCACTGCTCACTGCAATTGACCTTCTGATGGGATTTTCACTCTGCTCCTCCCCACATCACTGTCCTGGTTAACAGAGAGTGGTTTTTACTCGCCACAAAGTGGCTATTTGTCTTTTTTAAAAGCACACTTCATCCCAAGAGCAAACCTACAAAGGAAGCAGGTGAAGACAAGAGTACCCAGTGAAAACACCATCCGCAGCCTCTGGCTCCAGCAATGGCTCACCACCCCAGCTCAGCTCACGCAAAGCAAGGTGAGGCTTTCAGGTGGTGCTTCCCTCTCCCACATGGGGAGTATCTTAAACCAAAAGCAAGCAGACCAGTGGTTTTCAAACTGGGTTCTGTGAACTGTGGAGAACCCCAGGGAAACCTGTGGAGGAGCCTCAAGAAGGCCACAAGCTCAAGGGACAAGCTCCAAGCCCATACTCCCCATCAGTGCCTCTCTCGTCTAATTTACAGATCTGGCTTTCACCTAAGAGTCCAGTTAACAAAAAAGATCTCATGGCTAAAAAAGATAAAAATAAAAAACTTAGGTCATAAAAGACATTTACACTTTGTACGTGTTATTTCATTTAATTGTTTGCATCAGCCCTGTGAGGAAACCATGGCTAAACAGTTTCAGGATTGCAAGTCGCCACCTAGAACAGTCCACTCCAGAGCTGGATAGCACCAATCATTTTTAAAAGTTCTTCCTGAAACAACCGGCCTGGGCAAGGGGAGCCGCCAGGGATTATACAACAGACTTCAAAGACAACATCAACTAAATGCAGTGGGTGGCCCTTGCTAAAATCCTGATTTTAATAAGCCACCAATAAAATGACATCTTTGAGACAAGCAAAACTAAGCATCACCTGGGCAACTTGATAACATTAAGAAATTATTATTAATGCCTCATCTCTTAGAGACACATCTTTAAGTATTTATAAGAAAAATGACATGCTACCTGGGATTTGGTTGGGAGAGATGGGTGATTGTTACATTATCCTCTCTGTTCTTCCACATGTGTGAATGTCTTTTTCATTTTTTACTTTTTTAGAGCTGGGGTCTGGTTCTGTCTCCCAGGCTGGAGTGCAGTGGTACACTCAGAGCTCACTGCAACCTCAAACTCTTGGGCTCAACCAATCCTCCCACCTCAGCCTCCCGAATAGCTGGGGATACAGGCAGTGTCCCCTTGCTCAGCTAATTTTTTTTTATTTTTGTAGACACGGGGTTTTGCCGTGTTGCCCAGGCTGGTCTCAAACTCCTGGGCTCAAGGAATCCTCCTGTCTCGACCTCCTAAAGCGCTGGGATTACAGGTATAAGCCACCATGCCTGGCTCTTGAAAGTCTTTAATAGAATTTTAAAAGGAAGAAAGACAGGGCGGGAGAATGGTTCTTCCTTAAAATGAACTCAATTCTACCTCCAAGTACCTTCTGGCAATCAGACCATGTTCAGCTTTCTGGGATCAAAGAGAATCAGGTCTTATCACGTACCCTGCACCATCTGAAAACGGGCAGCATCTAAGTCCCTCTAAGTATCCTTTCCTCAAAAACAAGCTCTTCAAGGTCCTTTTGGAACTGAACTCCTCACAGGTCACAGCAATGCCCTCCTTAAAAATGTGGGCTTCAGGACCAAAGAATTGTGAAGGTGTCTTTTGAGCAGCCTAGAGAAGCATGGGCCTCCTCGTCCACTGCAGGCCTCTGCCTTGGGCATCTCCCATTTGAACTCCAAGTATGGCCTATGCCCTGGGATGCCTCCTGATTCCATGCACAGGCTGGGAGCTTGTTCTCTACTCAGGGACAAGCTACCCCCAGTAGCTCCAGAGGCGGCAGCAGCAGCTTGCTCCTGTCTCACCCAAATCATCTCCACCCTCACCAAAGCCCTGGGTGGATACTATTAGCCCCTCTTCTACAGATGGGGAAGAGAAAGCAGGCCCAGGAGGTTAAGCGACTTGAAGTCACACAGCTTAGGAGTAAAGAGCCAAGATTTAAACCCCAGTCTGTGGGGGTCCCCAAGAGTGGACTCATGACATTCAGATGTCTCCAGTCCCGCAGCCTCGCTCCCTGGCTCCAAACCCACCAAGAATGCCCCCTGGGTCACTCATCCATGTCCTTCTCCTCCCAGGAGTAACATAACACTCTGAAAGCAGAGACCACCTTCCCTGCCTCCTAGCCCAGCACCTCCCAGGGGCTCAGCAAAGAGTCGCCCAAAACTTAACCAGTCCCAGACCTGCAACCGCCAAACCACCAGGATGGCTCTCCACAAATCTTTCCAAGGCTCTCCCAGAAACCCCAACTGTGGCCCAAAGCCCAGTTCTCTTCACTCATTTCTAGTCTCTAGAGCAATTCAAAGAACAATGATCACAAAACCAGGCTTCATTCTTGGCAAACTCCATAGGGGAAACAGGACCAGAGAAGACACACATCTATAAAATAATGACTACTGGCCCCAGAATCACATGTGACTATTTCAGCTGGTATCAGAATTTAAAAGACTAGGGGCTGGGCACGGTGGCTCGCACCTGTAATCCCAGCACTTTGGGAGGCTAAGGTAGGTGGATCACGAGGTCAGGAGTTCAAGACCAGCCTGGCCAAGATAGTGAAACCCCATCTCTACTAAAAATACAAAAATTAGCTGGGCGCAGTGGCAGGCACCTGTAATCCCAGCTACTCGGTAGGCTGAGGCAGGAGAATTGCTTGAACCCAGGGGACGAAGGTTGCAGTGAACCAAGATTGCACCACTGCACTCCAGCCTGAGCAACAGAGTGAGATGCTGTTTCAAAAAAAAAAAAAAATAGGAAAGTTTAGTGTTTTGGTACTCTGAATGAGAGGGCTAGGGGAAACGTAAAAAAATGATGGTATATGTTGATGCTCCAGTTTCACACATTAATGTTTTAATTTCCCAAAAATGCATTCCTCAGAACACTGATGTCGCAAGATGCTCCATGATAAAGGACTCTGTGGTTAAATCAGTTTGGGAAACACTGCCTAATAAAGCCACTCTAGTGAAGCCCCAAAGCACACTGGCTTAGCCCTCTCAAGGGGCCTGCAGAAAAGAACCTAGCACTGCCTGGATGCATTTGACCACAGAACCCTTTTAGGGCATAGCAACACTAACATCCCAGCAAACTAGCAGTTAGAAGATGTTTCTTTGGGAAATGCTGATCTAGGCCTTTTGAAAGAAAGTCTCAATAGCCTTGTTATCCCGGATTTGAGACTGAAAAACCAAACCAATCCTAAACGGGATAAGGAGGAAGTATCCAAAGAGCAAAAATCACGAACATACTTCAAGCCCTTTAGGGATGAAGATGTAAGTACTGAAAACACAAAGAAAATGTGTGAACATTCCTTGGCTGCCAGATATGAATGCCACTAGGATTGTTTGGTTAATGTCTGGCCTCCAAAGAGTCACATGTAGGACAGGTGTGGTGGCTTATTCAATAATGGATTGTTTGAGGCCAGGAGTTCGAGACCAGCCTGGGCAATATAGTGAGACCTCATCTCTACTAAAAATTAAAAAAAAAATTAGCTGGGCATGGTGGCACATGCCTGTAGTACCAACTACTCAGGAGGCTGAGGCAGGAGGATTGCTTGAGCCCAGGAGGTTGAGGCCACAGTAAGCCATGATCATGCCACTGCACTCAGCCCGAACAACAGAGCAAGACTCTGTCTCAAAAAAGAAAAGAGTCACAGATAACTACTGAACTGTCCTAAGACTTTCCAAATCATATCTGAAGGAAGAAAAAAAAATTTTTTTTTTGTGAGACAGAGTTTCGCTCTTGTTGCCCAGGCTGGAGTGAAATGGCATGATCTCAGCTAACTGCAGCCTCTGCCTCATGGGTTCAAGCACTTCTCCTGCCTCAGCTTCCCAAGTAGCTGGGATTACAGGCACACAACCACCACGCCCGGCTAAATTTTTGTATTTTTAGTAGAGATGGGGTTTCATCATGTTGGCCAGCTAGTCTCGAACTCCTGGCCTCAGATGATCCACCCGCCTCAGCCTCCCAAAGTGCTGGGATTACAGGCATGAGCCACCACGCCCGGCCAAAAACAATTTTTAGAAGAAAAAAAGGAAAGAAAATGCTATCCACCCCCATGTCAGGGTGCTGTGAACAGTATGGATTTCCTTAATTAAAACTCAGAGTAAACAGTATGGTACCTTCTCAAAAAATTGAACACAGAATTACCATATGACCCAGCAAGTTCACTTCTGGGTATAAACCCAAAAGAAGAGAAAGCAGGGACTCGAAGAGATATTTGTACACCCATGGTGTCATAGCAGCATTATTCACAACGGCCAAAAGGTGAAAACAACCCAAGTGTGTCCATCAACAGGTAAAGAAACAAATAAAATATAGAATATATATATACATATAGGAATATTATTAGGCCTAAAAAAGGAATTTTGACACATACTAAAATATGGATGAACCTTGAGGACTTTATGCTTAGAGAAGTAAGCCAGTCACAAAAAGACAAATCTGTATTGACTTCACTTATAAAAGATACCTAAAGTAGTCCAAATTCTTAGAAACAGACAACTTGAGAGGCCAAGGCGGCCAGATCGCTTGAATCCAGGAGTTCAAGACCAGCCTGGGCAACATGGCAAAGCCCCGTCTCTTAAAAAAATACAAAAACAAAAAATCAGTCGGGCATGGTGGCGGGCGCCTGTAGTCCCAGCTACTCAGGAGGCTGAGGTGGGAGAATGGCGTGAACCCGGGAGGCAGAGCTTGCAGTGAGCCGAGATCGCGCCACTGCACTGCAGCCTGGGCAAGAAAGCGAGACTCCATCTCAAAAACAAACAAACAAACAAAAAAAAAAGGAGCTGGGTGTGGTGGCATGTGCCTATAGTCCCTGCTACTCAGGAGGCTGAGGTGGGAGGATCAATTGAGCATGGGAGGTTGAAGCTGCAGTGAGCCATGACAGTACCACCGCACTCCATGCATTCCAGCCTGAGCAACAGAGTGAGACTCCATCTCCAAAAAAAAAGAGAAGAAAGAGAGAGAGAAAAAGACAGGAAGAAAGAAAGAAAGAAAAAAAGAGACAGACAGGAAATATTCATATAATGGTGACTGTCAAGGTCTAGGGGGCCATGTAGTTATTATTCAGTAGGTACAGAGTTTCGATTTTGCAAGATGAAAAATTTCTAGAGATGGATGGTGTAGATGTTTGCACAGCAGTGTAAAAATACTTAATGCTGGCTGGGCGCGGTGGCTCACGCCTGTAATCCCAACACTTTGGGAGGCCGAGGCGGGTGGATGACCTGAGGTAGGGAGTTCGAGACCAGCCTGGCCAACGTGGTGAAACCCCGTCTCTACTAAAAATACAAAAATTAGCCAGGCGTGGTGGTGGGCGCCTGTAATCCCAGCTACCCGGGAGACTGAGGCAGGAGAACGCGGGAGGCGGAGGTTGTGGTGAGCCGAGATCATGCCATTGTACTCCAGCCTGGGCAACAAGAGCAAAACTCCGTCTCAAAAAAAAAACAAAAAACAAAAAACTTAATGCTACTGAATTTGTACACTTAAAAAGTTATTAAAATAGTAAATGTTATATATATTTTTCCACAATAAAAAATGGTTCAAGGCCGGGTGCGGTGGCTCACGCCTGTAATCCCAGCACTTTGAGAGGCCAAGGTGGGCGGATCATTTGAGGTCAGGAGTTCAAGACCAGCCTGGCCAACATGGGGAAACCTTGTCTCTACTAAAAATACAAAAAAATTAGCCAGGTGTGGTGGCACATGCCTGTAGTCCCAGCTACTTGGGAGGCTGAGGGAGAATTGCTGCAACTGGGGAGGTGGAGGTTGCATAAGCCGAGATCGCGCCATTGCACTCCAGCCTAGGTGACAGAGTGAGACTGTATCAAAAAAAAAAAAAGGTTCAAATGGTAAATTTCATGTTATGTAAATTATTATCACAATTTTGTTTAAATCCTCAAAGCAAATGGGTTATGAGCCTTAGTGTGAAATGAACGTCAAGGTCAACAGGAATTATCCACCAAGGGTTTAGAGGGATAGACTGCCAACATGGGACACTCCAAACATCTCTATTTGGTTTACAATGTTTCTGTAGCACTTTTGTGGAACGCAGTCTCAAAAAGATCAATAGAGATACACAGTTCAGAGGTATGCAGTCTATCCCAAGTAAAAGGCGAAAAAAAAATCCAATTTCCCCCCAGCGCAATCCCATTTAAGATTCTTCCCTGCTGAACACACATAGCATCCCTACTGCCCAGGCCAACATGCAGCTCAGCCCTCTTTCTCTATGTTTGCTACCTCTGTGGCTCACGTCTTCCCAGGGTTTCAGGAAACGACTACAGAGCCCCCTCGCATGGGGCAGAACATACAGGTGGTTGGAATGAGGTGGGACAAAAAAAAAATGAGAGTGGTGGCTCATGCCTGTAATCCCAGCACTCTGGGAGGCTGAGGCAGGCGGATCACCTGAGGTCAGGAATTCGAGACCAGCCTGGCCAAGATGGCAAAATCCCGTCTCTACTAAAAATATAAAAATTAGCCGGGGGTGATGGCACACACCTGTAATCCCAGCCACTCGGAAGGCTGAGACAAGAGAATCACTTGAACGTGGGAGGCAGAGGTTGCAGTAAGCTGAGATTGCGCCACTGCACTCCAGCCTGGGCGACAGAGCAAGGCTCCATCTCAAAACAAAAAAAAAAAAACTGAAACAAAATATTTATCCTACTCTGCTTACTTTTTCAGGAAATGGAAAACCAGAGTATCAAAAACCACTCAACACTAACATTAAATCAGATCAACAGCAATCCTGATGTAGAGCTGGAAGGGCCCCCCAAAATCGATTCCAACCCAATCACCCAACCTCCTTGGAGCAAATGCCACCTGGGAAGTACTCAAAACCCTACAGGAATGAGCAAGTCTCCCGTCAATGCTCAACCTCTTCTATTTTGACTGTTGAACTGGGGGAAAAAAAAAAAAACAAGCACCAGGAAGCTAAAAGGCTCTGCCAAGGTCAAGATTTTGCAGTTAGGAGCAGATCTCCAGTTCAGGGCTTTTTTTTTTTTTTTTTTTTTTAAAGAAAAGTTCCTCAGTATTCTTTTGAGGACATCAAGTTGACATTCAAATTCTATGTGTAGAAAGGGAATGACTTTCTACTCTTAGACAGTGTGGATGCTCCACATGACTCCTGGCAGCCAGCTCCACACCACCAGTACCTGATGGGCAACCTTGGGAACTTCAGACATCAATGTCACACCACCTGCTTCCATCACAGACATACCGTGGGCGGTGATATCCCTATGTACATCTGGGGCTTGCTCAAGCCTTCCTCCTCTCCCACAGCCTCTGCCACCATGAGGTCACCACTTAGGAATCTGCATGTATATTTGAAGAGGATCTGGACAAGGATACATCATTCACTCTACACACAGCTGACTATTCATTCGTTCAACAAAAAATTATCGAACACCTATCTTGTACTAGGCTCTATTCTGGGCATGAGGACTATAACAGCAAATTCGGCTCAGGGAGGACAGCTCTGACACCTGCTTGGCATAGTATACAAGGAGCTCCCACAGAACCCTCAGAAACACCAGGAGATTCCCAGTTTTCTGGCTCCAAGGCTAGTTGCTGTCTACTACTGCCACTGTTGTGCTATATTACTCAGGGTAACAAAATGCTCTTCCATTTTTCCTACCATGGATTGTCAAATAGCACAGTGAAGTAGTTAGTGTTTTCGTTACTTTGTAGAGGAGATAAGCTGAGAAGGGTTAAAAACCTTGCTCAAGGTCTAAAACCTTGTAAGGTCTGATCATTACTACCTAGACCCACCATCCCACTCCAGCAACGACCGCCTGTGCTAACTGTATTATCGCACAAAGGTGGTAATGCTTGGAGTGGACATTCATCTGCTCTTTTACCTGCGTGACATCGCTGCTGCTTGTCTTCCTTTAGACAACTGCTCTGCCTCCCTCTAAAAACCCACATAGTGTTGGAATGGGCTGCCAATCACAGTAGCCCATCACCTTACCCTGTGGTTCCACTGCTGGGCACAGTGCCAAAGCTGAGCCAGTCTTAGTCCTCTAGCCCTGGCCACAGTGACCGGGCCTCATGTGGACACATAACACTGGCCAGACCAATCAGAATCCTACCATGAGGTTTGTCTGCCTGGGCTGATTGGATAGAGCTCCCTTTCTTCCCTGGTCAGGGGCTGTGAACATGAACAGAGGGGCCTGAGGTCATGTTCAGACCCGTGGGAAAAGCCCACAGCATCGATCCAAGAGGTCAAACGTCCCAAAGGCCAGTTTCCACCATCCATCCAAAGGTTGTGGAATATTCTAAGTCAATACATTTCTCTTTTTCTACCTAAGATAATCTGAGCTAAGTTTCTCTCATTTTGCAATAAAGGTACCCTGAAATGATACACAGATAAAATCTGCCCTTCACTTAAAAACCTCTTCTCAACCATTAATTTCAAATGCCTCTGCCACTTCCTCTTAAATAACACAATTAAAACCACCTAAATTAGCCATGCAGGGTGGCATGCACCTGTAATCTCAGCTACTAAGGAGGCTGAGGCAGGAGGATGGCTTGAGCCCAGGAGTTTGAGGCTGCAGTGAGCTATGATTGCACCACTGCACTCCACTGTCTCTAAAAAATAAGTAAATAAACAAACAAAAGAACCAAAAGAAAAACTACAACAGCTGGAGCTTTTACTTATGTCCCTTGCCCTGCTGACCCTCCAGGGCAGAGGGGATGAAGAAAAGGTGGCTGGTACCCGAAGGAAGTAGAGAGAGAACAAAAGGCCCAGGCAACCTCTGCTGAATAATAAATAACCCACACCTGACAATCAGCACCCAACTGCATTAGTCCCACTAGAAAAGCCTGGCAGGGTTATTCCCTTGGGGAAAAAAAACAAACTTCCAGCTCTAACTTCTGACAGTGTACAATGCCTAAATTCAAACCTCCCACTCAGCCCAGCCATTAAGGTCCTCCAGATTACCTCTGCATCCCCAATTCCCTTCCACCCAGAGCCAAGGCCAATCCCCTGCTCTGCTCAGGCTGGGTAAACACATGGCTGCTCTCTACGGCTCAGCCTGTGCGGTCCAGCCTACGCGGCCCACACGTCCTCCCTCCATGGCTCCAAGCATTCAGAGCCTCACTTCAACACCAAGTCCCAGCACATTCGCGAAGCTCTCCTCGGCTTCTCCAGTGGACGCTGCTGGCTCCATTCTCTTAAGTTTGATGAAGCAAGTCAGCCAGTTCACTAGGAAAGTAAAGAGGAGGCACGGGAGGTGTGGGGAGTGGGAACGAGAAGGAAACATCAGGCAATGAGCACGCGAGAGGTCCAGCAAGTTCTGCCATTTCTGCCTCCCAATAGAGGCCTGGTGGGAATGACTTGAGGAGTCCCACATTTAGATGGTAATGAGAGCCACTAGAGGTGAATGAGAGTATCTGGGGAAAGTGTGTAGCATACCGAGTTTTTTATAAAAGAAAAAGCCTGTTTGTGCATCTGTATCAGTTGACCTGTCTCATAATGTCACTCTCATGAGCGTCCCATTCCCCCAACAAGGCGGCAAGCTACGGACTAGAATTACATCCTGTGCACCCCAGCCCCTGTCTACACCCCAGCTCCACCTGGGCCAGGCACTTCAATGCTCCCGGTGACAGAGGCAGGCAGTGCAGCACCATTAGCCCCATCTTACAGATGAAGATACTGAGGCTCACCCCAGGGGCAGGGAGTTGAGAATCCTCAAGGGAAAAAACTCAGGTGTTTCCCCGAATCAAAGGGAAAAAACAAAGGACTGCATGGGGCTCCAAGTGACCAAGCTAGACTTGGTTACTGGGAGAAACAAGAGACCCAACTGAGCCACTCAGAAGTAAACAATTCTGTCTTCTCCCTACCACCAGCTCGGGCAAAGGTGTTCACTTGTTCCCCGCAGATCCATGTATCAAATCCGGGACGAGAAAGCTACATAATTTCAGAGTCCCACAGTGACTGGAAATGTCCTGAAATTGTAGTGGGAAGGCCTAACCAGGGAACAGGAAAAACCACCCCAGACAAGGAATCTGAGGCACTGGGCTTGGCCTTGACTCAGGCACCTTTCTGCCCTGCGACTTCTTCCTTACAGACAGGGCTCTGGAACCAAAGATCATAAGACACCACTCATCTCCCTGGGGCTGCCACAGAGTTAATGAGATATGAAGATAGGACACAAAATCCTGAATGACAATGCCCTATCAATACCAGAATAAGAGCCACACCTCCAACAAAAAAACCACAACACAGTGTGTCTCCTAGTCACTCCACACCCCCAGGCCTGAGCGTGGTAGGTTTAAATCTCTGGGGATCTAACTCAGCAAGAGTTGCCCCGATGGGTTGGGTTTGCTCACCTGCCCACCAACACCCAGGCACATGTCCTCCCCAGTTTCCTTCCAGTTCCAGGCCCCACGTGGTAGGCTGCTGCCGATGCAGACTCCCTCAGCACCCAAGTGCCAGTGGGGGATGGGCATTCTGGATCAGGAGCCCACACAGGGTGTGGAATCCATCAAGGAAGCTCCTAGGTGGGTGATGGCATCACCTCCAACAGAGAATCGGTGCCAAAGCAGCCACCCCTTGACGCTAAGGATCCCAGGGAGCCAGCTGGTTCCTCTCTCAGGCTCCGCAATGGCCTCGAACTGAGGCCAATTCATACCCAGAGCTGCTGCCCAGAGCACAGAGTGGAAATCACTCAGGAGTGGAAGGAGGCAGGACCAAGTGCTGGGTTTTCCTGACTATGGCTCCTCAAGGAAGAAGACTTCCATTCCTTCAGCCAGAGCTGCTCTCTTATGCACTGAGCTTTGACCATAAGGAACACTTCCTGGCTAAAAGAAAAAAAAGCAAAAAACTGGAGACCTACAACACAGCAATTTACCCTTCACAAAGGAGCCTCCCCCGCGCCGGGGCAGTGGCTCACGCCTGTAATCCCAACACTTTTGGGAGGCTGAGGCAAGCAGATCGCTTGAGCTCAGGAGTTCGAGACCAACCTAGACAACATGGAGAAACGCCATCTCTACACAATATACAAAAATTAGCTGGTGTGGTGGCATGTGCCTGTGGTCCCAGCTACTTGCGGGGCTGAGGCAGGAGGATGGCTTGAGACCGGGAGGCGGAGGCTGCAGTGAGCCGAGATTGTGCCACTGCACTCCAGCCTGGGTGACACAGTGAGACCCTGTCTCAAAAAAAAACAAAAGCCCCCAACACGCCACTGTTTGCTGACACACCATGTCACCCTCTTCCCCAGGGGCTTCAGGTGGCATCTTGCCATACCAAATGCTGCCCTAACTTTTTTCTTTCTTTTTTTTGAGAAGGAGTCTTGCTGTGTCACCTAGGCTGGAATGCAAGGGCACCATGTCAACTCACTGCAACCTCCACTTCCCAGATTCATGTGATTCTCCTGCCTCAGCCTCCCAAGTAGGTGGGACTACAGGCGCCCACAACCACGCCCAGCTAATTTTTGTATTTTTATTAGAGACGGGGTTTCACCATGTTGGCCAGGCTGGTCTCGAACTCCTGGCCTTAAGAGATCTGCCTGCCTCGGCCTCCCAAAGTGCTGGGATTACAGGCATGAGCCACCATACCCAACCAGCTTTTTTCTAATGCATTAAATAAAATGAACTTAACTTCTCCTTGAAAAGTATTTTTCTAAGGATTTCATGACCCTCTCCAAAGTCACATAACTCTGCATTGTGGTAAAACTGGGGTCTGAAATCAATGCCCTAGGGGATAAAATCCAAACCCTAATCTCTGCCTTCCTTAGAGGTCAAGACTAGCTCCTAGAACTTCAGCCCCATGAGGCCCCACATTCTCCACCAGACACGGAAAGGGTGAGACCTAATTAATGGCAATTGATCCATCAATCAATTTTCAGAGATTAAGGCGAGCGTTGATTCACATGCTTCCCAACGCAGACTTCCAGTCTGTACTAAGTCCTGTGCTTTACGAAAGACTTTCAGAAACAGATCTTAACTTCTTCATTCAGAGATAGATTAGATAGATACATAGATACAATTAAAAAGAAAAAAATTACTTCGTTGAGATCCCCTCTGTCCTTATCCTCATGGCCACATCTGACAGTCCCTTCCTAGCATCTCCCAAAGCACTATCCCAGGAAAGGACTAGGTTTGCCCAGTAACTCTGACATGACCACAACTGGGGGGAAAGAATGCAGGTTGGAGGGACAGAGATGCAAGTCAGAAGCTCAAAGTGGAGACGGGAGGGCCACCAATGAAATGACCTGCTGCGTGGCCAGCAATTTAGTCTCTCTGTCAGTTTCCTGTAGCTACAAAAATTGAGGTTAAGATGGCCAACATAAGAGAGCTGTTACCAGGAATGCCTTATAAAATCATTCCCTTAATAAGTAGGGCTTTTAACAGCCAAATAAATGGGTCCCATCAGCCTTTGACCTTCAGGTTGCTAAGGGCAGTTTCTCAGCCCTCTCGGTTCACTTGTTTTTCTTTTATACATATATCCTTATTTATTTTTACTGTACCTATCGATTCACTGTTAAAACAGGGACAAGACCTAGAAAGATGGCACTTTGTTTCCTGGCTCTGAACAAGTTAAATCAAACAATAGGTTATAATTCAAAATTCCTAGTGCCCAATACTTTCTGAGCATTTTAACCACTCCAAGCCAGAGTTTTCTCTCTGGCAAAGAATAACAGAAAGCTCACATAGTGGCAACGACAACTGAACGTGATAAAGCAGAGCGCCTGCCACAACAGTGGATGCCCAATAAATGCTAGTTCTCCTCCTCCCTCAGTGCCATGTCTTCTTCCTCCAGCTGCCTTGTCTAAAAAGGCTGGCTTCCACACTCCACGGCCAGGCCAGGACAAGCCTACCACTTGTCAGAAACTCCCGCCAGTATCCGTTCCTGCACCCAGACACACACTTACAAATCAGTCATCCCCAAGACCAAAGACACAGGGGTTCCAAAAGGCACCCTCAAGGGAACCAGTCACCAGCCTTCCTCGTTAAGCAGCTCTGTGCTCTCAGGGAGAGAACTTAGCCCCAGCAGCCACTACTAGGATTTTCCCATGGTGCAATGCAACTTCCCCAACTTTTCCGGGCCCAGTTTCCAAAGAAACCCAGGCAGGCATTGTGCACAATCAGCCACAAGTCTGGGAGAGACTGGGCTCTGAGCAGAGGAAAAGGAGCTGGGACGGCCAGAAAATGAAAAAGCAGCTGTGGCCCCGGCACAGGATGGCAGCGACCAAAATTTAAGAGTAGGGGTCCTGGCCCAAGTCCCATTCTTCTGGACGGTACCCTTGGTTAAAGGCTAGCACAGGGTGCCACAGCTGGCGGACGGTGAGGAGCCTCAGAAAAGGGACTGATGGACATCCTCCGAGGTACCCCCTACCCGCTACTGGACCTGGTGGCCCCCGGGGACCCTGTCGTCGAGGCACCTGAGAGTGAAGGCCTTCAGCGGGGGGCATTGTTCACAGCGAACGGCGGGACTGGGGGAGACGGCGGGACTTCGGGATCCGCGCACCGCCGCCTCCCCAACTGGGCCAGAGGAGCGAGTCCACCGAGGCCATCGCCAGGTGGAGCGGCGGCCCCGGCGAGGTACCCTCGGCCAGCAGGAGGGAGAAGCGGAGGGCGCGTCCCAGAGGCGGGGGCCAAGGGTCTGCCACTCACCCGCGCCTTCGGCGGGCTGCGGCGGCCCGACGACGCCGTTCAGGTAGAGAATGGGCAGCAGGTGAGGCTGCGTCTTCTCCAGCGCCGCCCGCAGGTCCTGGAAGTGGTCCCGCTCCTTGGCCAGGAGCAGCTTGAGCAGCAGCTCCGCCTTGGCGCCTCCCGCCTCCTCGTCCAGCTGCCGCCGCTCGCCGGGACTGAGCGCTCCCGCGGCCTCGAGCAGCCCGAGCACGGCTTCCACCTCCGTCATGGCCTGGGCCAGGCTCTGCTGACACTGGGCGAGCAGCTCCCGGCGCTGGGGCTCCATGGTGGCGGGCCGCGCCGCCCCGCCCCGCCGGACGCCTCCCGGGCCCCCCGAGGCCGGCGGGCGGGCAGGCGAGCAGGCGAGCGCCTCGGCAGCAGCCCTAGGGCGCCGGGAGCCGTGAGGCGGCGGGAGCCATGGGCCGGGGCCGGGGCCGGGGCCTGGGCGGGCTGGGGGCCCGGGGCGGCGGGCGGCGCTCAGCAGCGGCCGCCTCCCGGGCTCCGGAGCGCAGCCATGTTGGCTGCCGCGGCGGCGGGACTGGAAGAGGAGGAGGAGGAGACGGAGGAGGAGAAGGAGGAGGCGGAGGTGGGGACGGCGGCCGGGGCGCGCCCCGAGGCCGGGCTCCAGCCGGGCATGCTCCCCCTCCCCCTCAGCCTCCGCGCGCGCCGCCCGCCCCGCGAGAAAACTCGCCCCGAAAGCCGGGCCGCGCGCCGCCCCCAGAGCAAGACTACAACTCCCGGGAGAAAGTCGCCTGGGCCGTGTTTCCCAGGCTCCCGACGGCTCCGGCCCGGCTCGGAGGCCGCCTCGGCCCCCGTGCACCCCGGCCCGGCTCACCGGGACCCCGCGGCCGCCACCCGCTCCGCTGTGGCCACAGCCCCGCCGCCGCCGGCCCGTCCCTCCTCTCTCCCCTCCCCAGGCCGTCCCTCCGGGAGGCGGCAGCAGCGGAGGAGGGGACGGGCGGAGGGGAGGGTTCCCCGGCCCGCCCGCTAGGCGGGGACGCGGCGCCGGCTGGTTCCCGGTCCCCCGAGGCCCAGGCGCAAACGGGGGTGGGGGACACGGAGTCAGGCCTGGCACGCGGCCAGCCCACAAGCTGCTGGAGACCCCCTCATACAAATCTTGCCCCCAGTCCAGAGGGTCCTAATCTGAGAACTCCAAAATACACCCTGGAGACAAATGGTGGGGAGGGTTTCCCCTAAATTTGGACATCTCCAGATTAAGACCTCCGCCGAATCCGTGAGGCTTTCCCTCTCCAAGGAGCTCCTAAGAGAATTTCCCAGTAAAATCGCCTCAACTGCGGTAAATAGGCTGTTCCCTGCGCCAGCATTTGAGAAGAGCTGGTCCCCAGAGTGTAAAGGAGTTGGGATGTTGGCAGGAGGAAGGATGTGTCGCCGGATGAGGAAAAGAAAGGTGGGTGTCTGCGGTGCAGTCCTTGGTCTTTCTGGCAAGTGAGGCGCTCTCCCCCTAAATGTCTCAGAGGGAGACAAATCAGCGGACTACCTTGCTTCCTTTGATGACCTGGAAAGGATCTGCAGTCCCCCTTAAAGCCCAAGAATGTCTTCTCTTCCACGACAGCCGTTTGTGGACACATACTGCTTACCTCCCTGACTGCAGGACAAGGTCCTTCAAAGCTGGAACTCTGACTGCGCTCAGGGACCCCGCAGTGCTCCTCTGTAGAGTGGGAACCCAGGTCCATTTCAAATATCTACGTTGGAATGAGTGGATCTCGCTGGGGGTGGGAGGCACTTTGTCTACCCACACTGCCAGTCCCAGCCACATGCCTCCTTTCTTCCCTCAAAAAGCAGTGTCTTCTTAGTCTGCTTCTTCAAGGGGAGAAGTCGTTTTTATTTATGGAAACGAACTCACTATATGGTAGAAAGAACAAGAGTATCAGAATTTGCAGTTTGGACTTGGACTCCCCTCTAAGCAGCTGCACAAGGTGGAACAAACCAATAATCCTTGCTGATCTGTTTTGTCCTTAGGAGAAATGGTGGAGGGAGAATATTAGATCAGGGGTTCTTAGCCTTGGCTTCATGAATAAGCTCAAGGATGTCAATGAAACTTTTGACATGATCTCAACTTTTTTGTGAACATTTATATATTTTTCTGGAATGGGGTCCATAGAGTTATCAAGTTCTTTAAGACCTCCAGATGGACCCCAATATGGCAGAACTGAATGAACTATTTAAAGATACCTGCCTGCTCCCGTAGTCTGACCCTCTATGGCTAAGCAAGGTTTTAGGGGAGTGGAAGGCTGGCCATTGCACAGTATCAGGGTTCCAGACAGGCTCCCTGGCTCTTCCCTCCCAGTTCTGCTCCTGAGATATAGTTGTTTCTGGCCGCCACTTCCCTTAGGGCAACCCCAGAGCTTAAATCATCTGCAAGGCAGTCACCTTTCAGGCACCTTTCATCTGGCACCTGTGTTCTTAGCTGGATTAACTAGAAAGCTAGTTGGAGGAAGGAAGGTGAAAGTGGAGGAAGGGGAAAAGAGGAAAAGTTGGAGACGAATTTGGCTTATGGTTAGAAGCATACTTTTTGGCCAGGCGAAGTGGCTCACGCCTGTAATCCCAGCACTTTGGGAGGCTGAGGTAGGCGGATTGCCTGAGCTCAGGAGTTGGAGACCAGCCTGGCCAACGTGGTAAAACCCCGTCTCTAACAAAAATACAAAAATTTAGCCAGGCATGATGGTGCAAGCCTGTAATCCCAGCTGTTCAGGAGGCTGAGGCATGAGAATTGCTTGAACCCAGGAGGTGGAGGTTGCAGTGAGCTGAAATTGCACCACTGCACTCCAGCCTGGGTGACAGAGCAAGACTCTGTCTCAAAAAAAAAAAAAAAAAAAAAAAAACTTATTTTTTGAGACAGAGTCTCACTCTGTCACCCAGGCTGGATTGCAGTGGGGGCAAACTCAGCTCACTGCAGCCTCAATTTCTTGGGCTCAAGCAACTATCCTGCCTCAGCCCCCTGAGGAGTAGCTGGGACCATAGGTGCTTGCCACCACACCTGGCTAATTTTTTAAATATTTTGTAGGCACAGGGTCTTGCCACATTGCCCAGGCTGGTCTTGAACTCCTGGGCTCAAGTTATCCTCCCGCCTCGGTCTCCCAAAGTTCTGGAATTACAGATGTGAGTCACCACCCGGACCAATTTTAGGATTCCTTTAGCCAGTGACCTTGGTGTGACCTTGTACTTCCGCAGCATTTTATACCTTCTGCGGCACACCCTTGTAGTGGGTTGAATTGTGTTCCCCCAAAAGATATGTTCTAGTCCTAATTCCCAGTACCTGTGAATGTGACTTATTTAGAAATAGGGTCTTTGCAGATGTAATCTAGTTCAAATGAGGTCATACTGGATTAGGGCGGGTCCTCATCCAATGACTGGTGTTCTTATTAGAACAGGGAAATTTGGATGCAGAGACGCAGAGAAAATGCCATGTGAAGATGGATCAGAGACAGAAGTGATGCGGCTGCAAGCCGAGGAATGTGAAGAATGGCCAGCCACCACCGGAAGCTAGGGGAGACGCCAGCACAGATTCTCCCTGAGAGTATCCAGAAGAAACCAACCCTCCAACACCTGGATTTCAGACTTCTGACCTTGAGAAGTGTGAGCCAATAAAACAACTGCAGTGGAGTCAGTGGTTCTTGTTTTAAGCCACCCAGTTTGTGGTCATTGGTTATGGCAGTCCTAAGAAACTCAAACTCACCTCAGCACAGTGGGGAGGTGAGAAGGACAAAGACGGGGGTCCCTATTTTACAAATCACCCTATCACTTCACTCTTCTACTGCCTAAGGACATCTCTGTAGATTTACCCACCTTTCCTACTTTCTTCTGGTCTTAGAAAAAGCGAGCTCCTTGTCTTTAAGGAGAGCCCTTCCATGCTCTGGATATAATCTGTGTATCCCTCTCTTCCCCCGCACATACGCACTCACACACAGTCTGCTTCTGCTTTGGTTTGGGCTCCTTCTCATTTGTCAAAAACAGGCTTGAGTCTCCCCATTCTCAAGAGTCCTCCCTTTCCTCTCATGTTTCCTTCAGAAACAATCATTGCTTGACATTGGGACCTCCACATCTCATAGACTGCTCACCGCTTGGTTGGTGCTTTACAATCAGCTTCTTTTTTTTTAATTCTTGTGTTTGCTTTTTTTAAATTTATTTTATTTGTTTTTCTGGAGACAGAGTCGCACTCTTTGTCACCCAGGCTGGAGTGCAGTGGTGTGATTTTGGCTCACTGCAACCTCCACCTCCCGGGTTCAAGCGATTCTCCTGCCTCAGCCTCCCGAGTAGCTAGGACTACAGGTGCACACCACCAAGCCCAGCTAATTTTTGTATTTTTAGTAGAGACGGGGGTTTCTCCATGTTGGCCAGGCTGGTCTCGAACTCCTGACCTCAGGTGATCCACCCGCCTCAGCCTCCCAAAGTGCTGGGATTACAGGCATGAGCCACCAAGCCCAGCCTATTTATTTATTTTATTCATTTATTGGAGACAAGAGTCTTGCTCTGTCACCCAGGCTGGAATGCAGTGGGCTCACTGCAACCTCTGCCTCCTAGGCTCAAGTGATTCTCCTGCCTCAGCCTCCTGAGTAGCTGGGATTACAGGTGCGTATGACCACACCTGGCTAATTTTTTTTTTTTTTTTGAGACGGAGTTTCACTCTTGATGCCCAGGCTGGGGTGCAATGGCATGATCTCGGCTCACTGCAACCTCCACCTTCCAGGTTCAAGCAATTCTCCTGCTTCAGCCTCCTGAGTAGCTGGGATTACAGGCATGTGCCACCACACCTGGCTAATTTTGTAATTTTAGTAGAGACGGGGTTTCTCCATGTTGGTCAGGCTGGTCTCGAACTCCCAACCTCAGGTGATCTGCCCTCCTCGGCCTCCCAAAGTGCTGGGATTACAGGTGTAAGCCACCACACCTGGCCTTAATTTTTGTATTTTTAGTAGAGATGTGGTTTCACCATGTTGGCCAAGCTGGTCTTGAACAACTAGCCTCAAGAGATCCACCTCTTGGGCCTCCCAAAGTGCTGGATTATAGGCGTGAGCCACTGTGCCCCGCCCTATTTATTTATTTTTAGAGATAGATTCTTACTCTGTCTCCCAGGCTGCAGTGCAGTGGCACCATCATGCCTCACTACAGCCTCTAACTCCTCAAGTGATCCTCCCACCTCAGCCTCCCAAGTAGCTGAGACTGCAGACACCATCATCACACCTAGGTATTTTTTTTATTTTTATTTTTGTAGAGACAGAGTCTCATTATGTTGCCGAGGCTAGGCTCAAACTCCTGGCCTCAAGCTATCCTCCTGCCTTGGCCTCCCAACGTGCTGGGATTACAGACATAAGCCACCATGCCCCACCTATAATCAGGCTTCTGAGCACAACTCCCCATAGAAAACTGTTGTCTCCCATCCTGATGCCACCTCCAGGCCTTATCCTTCACACCTCCTCTACTGTCAACTCTGCTGGGCTTCATCCACTGGGGACATCTTGTTCTCCCACCTTCCTCTCCCTCCCCCCTGGCTCCTTTCTCTCTAAGGTTGACTCTTCAATCTTCTTCTGTCCCCATGCTCCTTCCCTCCTGCAGAGGAGCTGGACAGAAATGAGCTCAGTGCCCAGCTCTGACACTCACTGGCTATGTATCCTGGGGCTAGGTACTGTACTTCCCAGAGCCTCAATTTCTGCATCTCTAAAGTGGCAATAAATATCACCCTTTGGTAGGGTTATTAGGAGAATTAAATGATAGGACTTATACAAAGCCCTCCACAATGCCTGGTGTCTGGCAGGCATATAAACTCCCTAATGTTAGAGCAGGCAACTCCTGTAGGTCAGAATGCCTGACTGAAATGCTGGCTTGGCAACTTATGAGCTGAGCGATGTTGGGTAAACCTCCATCTGCCTCGTTTTCCTCCTGTGTGAAATGGGGATGTCAATAATAGTATCAAAGTAGCTAGCGCTCAATCCGTGGTAAGTACCACTGTTCTTTTGGCTTCCCTCTGCGAGGAAAGACTCCACAGCATGTAGCAACAGGTTTTGAACAGATGTTTTTAGTTTCATGAATGAGTGGTTGTGGACTCTAGCTGAAAGATTTCCATTTAGCTTGTCTTCAGACAGTGAGGCAGGGGCCCCCAGTACCTTATCTGCTGTATCTCCACAGCACTGTACCGGGCATGTGGTAGGTGCTCAATAGATAGTATTTTTAATTAATAGGTGAACATATGAATGAATGAACAAACTAAAGAGTTTTGCATTGAGGCCCTACTTCAAAATAATATCAACTAAAAATGGGAAGATGGGGAAGGAAAGTACCTCAAAAAGGAGAAGTGGCTGGGCACCGTGGCTCACACCTATAATCCCAGCACTTTGGAAGGCCGAGGCAGGATTGCTTGAGCCCAGAAATTTGAGACCAGCCTGAGCAACATAGTGAGACCAGTGTCTATAAAAAATAAAAAAGGAGAAGCATCAGAAGCAAAATGAGAGAAGGTCACAAATTCTCCCTGGAGCCACAGGAAATGGGTGGCAGGTTGGGAACTTAATGCAGGGACCATGAACTCTGCCCACTGCAGAGTGGCCACTGCTGGGGCGCTAAGCACCAGGAGCTCCACCCTGTCCTGCTTTGTCCTGCTGATAAACTTGGCCTACCAGGCCCCACTGCTCTTCCTAGCTGCTCAGGTGACTGAGGAGGAGGATTACTTGAACCCAAGTTCGAGGCCAAACAGGGTAACATAGTGAGACTCTGCCTCTAAAATATTTTCTTTGGGTAATAAAAAAGAAAAAAGATGCCCCTGCTCAGAAATTCAGACCTAAACTGATGGCACCAAGGCAAATATAGCCCTGAGGGCACAGTCCCCTCAAGCTTTCTGCAAGCACAGTGCTGTCTGGGAGCATTAACTCTTTGACTCTGAGCCCATTCTTCACATTTCAGCTTAGATGTTAACCTTTAGGAAGCCATACTTGCCTTACCAATCTCCTTGAAAAGGGTTTGGTGTCTCTGCTACATGCTCTCATTGCAACTTTTTACTCCCTTTATTAAGGTTTATCGGTGTGTATTTTTTGTTTGTTTTTGTTTTTGTTTGGGTTTTTGTTTTTGTTTTTGTTTTTTTTTTGAGATAGAGTCTCGCTCTTGTTCCCCAGGCTGGAGTGCAATGGCGTGATCTCAGCTCACTGCAACCTCCGCCTCCTGGGTTCAAGCGATTCTCCTGCCTCCTGCCTCAGCCTTCCAAGTACCTGGGATTACAGATGCCCGCCACCACGCTCGGCTAATTTTTGTATTTTTAGTACAGATGGGGTTTCACCATGTTGGCCAGGCTAGTCTCAAACTCCTGACCTCAGGTGATCTGCCCCACTCAGCCTCCCAAAGTGCTAGGATTACAGGGGTGAGCCACTGTGCCCGGCTTATCAGCATAATCCCAGCTACTTGGGAGGCTGAGGCAGGAGAATCGCTTGAACCTGAGAGGCAGAGGTTGCAGTGAGGAGAGATCGTGCCACTGCACTCCAGCCCGGGTAACAGAGTAAGACTCTGCCTTAAAAAAAAAAAAATTACGTTTCTTTTCTATATTCCTGTGATAAACAGAATAGCTCCCCTTCCAAGCTCCCAAAAGACAACCATGCTCCAGTCCCTGGAACCTGTGAAGATGTTTTGTTATATGGCTACAGGGACTTCACAGATGTGATTAAAGTTCTGTACTTTAAAATACGGAGAGTAGGCCGGGCACGGTGGCTCACACCTGTAATCCCAGCTACTTGGGAGGCTGAGGCAGGAGAATTGCTTGAACCCGGGAAGCAGAGGTTGCAGTGAGCTGAGATCACACCACTGCACTCCAGCCTGGGTGACAGAGTGAGACTCTGTCTCCAAAAAAATAAAAATAAAAATAAAATAAAAAGGGGCAAGTAGGCTGGGCACGGTGGCTCACACCTGTAATTCCAGCATTTTGGGAGGCCGAGGAGGGCAGATCACCTGAGGTTGGGAGTTCGAGACCAGCCTGACCAACATGGAGAAACCCCGTCTCTACTAAAATTACAAAATTAGCCAGGTGTGGTGGCACATGCCTGTAATCCCAGCTACTCAGGAGGCTGAAGCAGGAGAATTGCTTGAACCTGGGAGGCAGAGGTTGCAGTGAGCCAAGATCACGCCATTGATCTCCAGCCTGGGCAACAAGAGTGAAACTCCATCTCAAAAAAAAAAAAAAAAAAAAAAAAAAAGAAAAGAAAAAAAGGAAAAAATAAATACATAAAGTAAAATAGGGAGAGTATCCTTGAGTATCCAGGCAGGCACAATCTAATCTGATAATGTGAGCTCTTAAAAGCAGAGAATTTCCTCCACCTGGAGGCAGTAGAAAGGGAAGTCAGAGAGATTCCAAGCATGAGAAGGATTTGACTGGTCACTATTGGCTCTGAGATGGAGGGGCCCACATGCAAGGAGCTAAGAGTGGTCCCCAGCTGACAGCCAGCAAGGAGCCAGGAACCTCACTCTTACAATCACAAGGAACTGGATTCTGGCAACAACTGAATGACCTTGGAAGTGGATTCTTCCCAGAGCCCTGGAGAAGATCCCAGCGGCTACCACCTTGATATCAGCCTTATAAAAGCCTGAGCAGAGAAACCTGCCAAGCTGACCTGGACCTGTCATCTACAGAGCTGTGAAATACTAAATGGGTGCTGTTCTGTTTTTTTGTTTTTTGTTTTTTGTTTTTTTTGAGACAGAGTCTTGCTCTGTTGCCTAGGCTGGAGTGCAGTGGCACGATCTTGGCTCACTGCAAGCTCCGCCTCCCTGGTTCATGCCATTCTCCTGCCTCAGCCTTCCCAATAGCTGGGACTACAGGCGCCCGCCACCACACCTGGCTAACTTTTTGTATTTTTAGTAGAGATAGGGTTTCACTATGTTAGCCACATGGTCTCGATCTCCTGACCTCGTGATCCGCCCGCCTCGGCCTCCCAAAGTGCTGGGATTACAGGCATGAGCCACCATGCCCAGCCTTAAATGGGTTCTGTTCTAAGGCTCTAAGTTGGTGGGTTTTTGTTATGGCATTAGGAGACCAACAATCCCCAATGAGCTATGAGCTCTGTGGGAGCAGAAGGGACATTGACTTGTTCGTTATTGTACCCTCTGTACCTACCTGCCTAGATATTGCCTAGGACACTGCCCTAGGCACTCAAAAACACCCTGTGATAGGAAGAATGGAAACCTACCCTTCCACCAGGCTTTGCTTTTGGAGAAGTTATCTGTGGCAGAATCCATTATTCCACTAGTGATTGGAGGGAACATTTTCAAATAAAGATACTGGATACAGGGCTTTCTCTGCAGGCTAAGTGAGCAGAGGCCCCACTCTGGCCTTGGATTTTATGTTTTAATGGATAAGCTACAGCTGCTCCCTGGAGAAACAGATCCTGGTGCTCTGCTCTGAGTGTGCAGCTCCTTTGGAAGTACACAAGGCTGCCAACAAGAGCATGTGTACATGTGTCTGTGCATGTTAGCGCATGCGTGTGCACACGAGTGTCCATGCACTCACATTGACAAGAGTGTGAAGGCACTGTGAGCAGGAGAGGAACCATTTCCAGGTGCCTGTGGGTGTCTGTGAGTGCAAACTGCACACGTGTGAGTCTGAACACATGGATGTGTGTGAGCAGAGGAGCAGTTGTTTCTAGGACAGGTTTCCTGTCCCACATGGGAAATTGCACGTGGCCCAACATCCGAGATGCAACATTTAAAAGGATTTCCTTCCAGAGTTTCTTAAAAGAATGAACTCCTCCAGGATGCTGAAAATGGAATTCTATTTAGGAAAATGCCATATTGCACACACCTTTTTAGGAATGCTATATCTATGAAATGAATTATGCCTGTTTGTTAAAAATTACCTTCAACTTGGCTCTTGGTAGCTTCTCAAATCATGAAGACATTTTTCTTCCAGACTGCTTTTGTTGTTAGTTCAGGAATGGCCCAGAGGCAAATATCCCAGGATTTTAAAACAGAGAATTTGGCTGGGCATGGTGGCTCATGCCTGTAATCCCAGCACTTTGGGAGGCCAAGGCAGGTGGATCACGAGGTCAGGAGATCGAGACCATCCCAGCCAACATAGTGAAATCCCATCTCTACTAAAAATACGAAAGTTAGCTGGGCGTGGTGGTGCATGCCTGTAATCCCAGCTACTCGGGAGGCAGAGGCAGGAGAATCCCCTGAACCAGGAAGTTGGAGGTTGCAGTGAGCCGAGATCACGCCACAGCACTCTAGCCTGGCGACAGAGCGAGACTCCGTCTCAAAAAAAAAAAAAAAAAAAAAAAAAGGAATCTGAGAGAGGCCCAGACCTAGTCATGAATCTTGCCCAGATACCAAGGACAAGGCAAGATTCTGAGATGAGAGATTCAAAGCCTTTGAGAACCTCAGATTAATCCTTAGAAAGGACTAATGAATTATTAACGATGAAATAAATAAAAATACTATTTATTAAGTGCTTACTGTGTGCCAAGTTCTTGGCTAAGCCCTAAGGCTACCTAACCTCACTTTGCAAATGAAGAGCTAAGAAGTTGCTTGCCCAAAACCACACGTCAATTATTGTCAAAACTGGAGTGGGAATTCAAGTTTATCACCTCAATTCTTTGCAGCAACCCCGCGAGGCCTATGCCCTAGCTCCTCAGCCGTCATCCCTTCTTCCTGTTAAAACACTCCTACAATGTGTCTCTTTTACAGGAACCAGTTTGAAGTCACAGCTGGAAAGGATCTGACACTGTGATAACATCATCCTGGTTACTTCTCCCAAAGGATTGACACTTTAACCTGAGGCCTGAACAGCCTTCTTGGTGAACCCCAGTGAGCCAAGCAGATTATCTCCTGGTCAGCCTAGTTTTCCAATGCACAATGCCTCATGCATTGTGAGAGTCACCTCTTCAGAACAACATACCACTCCCTCAATTCCTCAAGAATATTCACTAGCTCCCCATTGCCTGCAGGGCATCCAGAGCTTGGCTGTCTTCTAACTCATCTCCTATTGCTTGGCGCAATGCTCCAGCTACTGACCCTCTCTGTCCTCCACCAATACAATGTGCCCCTTCTCCCCCAGGGCCCACTTCTGCCTCCTCTTTGCCTGTCCAAACTCCTCTCATTCTCTAGGGCCAGGAAACTCCTGCTGACCTTGCCTTTCCCTCCCAGAAGTTCTGATGTGCTGTGCTTTGAATTGCCTCTTCCTCTTTTGCCATTATCTATTGCCTTGCATCATTTGTAAGTTTGGCCTGGGATGTCTTTGCCTCCCAGACATGCTAGGGACAGGGACCTTGTGCTGTTATTTTTCTCATATCCCTCATAGTGCCTATGACAGAGGAAGGCCTGGAGTAGATGCTTCAGAAATACCTGGGAATTGAAAAAACCAAGGCAAGGGAAAGTGTGCCAAGGGGAGCTCTCATCTTTCTGTTCTTTAGGTCTCAGTTTAAAGGTTATTTTTGCATATCCCCACCTTGTTCCCACCTACCCCACAAATGACCAAAATTGGATTCTATGAGCAGTCATTTTCCTTCCTGGCATTCATCACATTTTATACTTTTTTTTTTTTTTTTTTTTTTTTGAGACAGAGTTTCGCTCTCGTTGCCCAGGCTGGAGTGCAATGGCATGATCTTGGCTCACTGCAACCTCCACCTCCTGGGTCAGGTGATTCTCCTGCCTCAGCCTCCCGAGTAGCTGGGATTACAGGTGTACTCAGCTAATTTTTTTTTTTTTTTTTTAGTAGAGATGGGGTTTCACCATGTTGGCCAGGCTGGTCTCAAACTCCTGACCTCAGGTGATCTGCCCGCCTCATCCTCCCGAAGTGCTGGGATTACAGGCGTGAGCCACCGCGCCTGGCCATATTTTATACTACTTTTATGTGACTCTGTATTTGCTGACTGCTTTCTACTAGACTCAGAGCTCCACAGAACACCTGTTCAGTTCACCTCTATATCCCCAGTATCTAGCTTGATGCACAATAGGGGCTCAAAACGATTTGTTGAGGCAGGTCATGGTGGCTCATGCCTGTAATCGCAACACTTTGGGGGGCCAAGGAACCATGATCACTTGATCCCAGGAGTTTGAGACCAGCCTGGGCAACATAGGGAGACCCTGTCTCTACAAAAAGTAAAATGAAATTTTGCCGGGCATGGTCCCAGCTACTTGGGAGGCTGAGATCGGAGAATCACTTGAGCCCAGGAGGTCAAGGCTGCAGTGAGCTATGATTGTGCCACTGTACTCCAGCCTGGGTGACAGAGCAAGACCCTGTCTCAAAAAATAAAAACAAACAAAAACCTCACCTACTTGTTGAAAGAATGAATTAGGAAGGGAGAGGAGATTACTTGTTTTGGGAATTTGTAATTGTCCTCAGGAACTCTCCATAAGAACACTTCCATTTTTCAGTCTAGACCAGGGACTCAGGTCTGAGAGGACCAGTATCTCTAGGGCAAATATAACCCCAGCCACAAAGCAAATTGAAGCAGTCCCCCTTTCCTGAGCACTAAGTATGTTCCAGGCACTGTACTGAGTGCTTTGCCCACAGGCCCCAGTTACTCTTCACCACACCCATAGGCAGTAAGCATCATGAGCAGCTCCATCATACAGATGAGGGATCTGAAGCTGTGCATTTCTACCCCTCCCAGCCTTTCTAGTTGTGTGTGGTTCCCATCTTGCAGGGGAAGAAAATCTCAGGAGTGGCTGAGAAGTCCCAGAAGAGCTTTTGCACATGCATCAAAACTGCCCCTATCAGGCCCGGTGCAGTGGCTCACGCCTGTAATCCCAGCACTTTGGAAGGCGGGCGGATCGCCTGAGGTCAGAAGTTCCAGACCAGCCTGACCAACATGGTGAAACCGTCCCTACTAAAAATACAAAATTAGCCGGGTGTGGTGGCATGTGCCTGTAATCCCAGCTACTCGGGAGGCTGAGACAGGAGAATCACTTGAACCCGGGAGGCAGAGGTTGCGGTGAGCTGAGATCGTGCCATTGCACTCCAGCCTGGGCAACAAGAGTGAAACTCCGTCTCAAAACAGAACAAAACAAACAAACAAACAAAAAATTGCCCCTGCCTTCCAAGGAAGGAAAGCCAGTTCCTGGGGAATAAGCCAGAAATCAACAGTGGCCCTGCCTGCCCTGCCGGTGGGTGCAGACATGTGGAAACCAGATGCAAAGGGGGCCCATGGGCCCAATCAGACTCTTGGAGGTGATGAGAATGCCCCGAAGCCAGAAACAGCTGGCTAGAAGAGATGGGTGTAGCTTGGGAATTCTGGTGTGGGTAAAACAGAAACCCCCCTGGGCACCAACACTTCCACGGCATTCAGAGTCCCTTTCACCCACACCTCTATTGTTACTCCTTTTCTCCATGTAGCCATTGCAGTACCACCATTCCACACTGAGGCTCAGAGAAGCAAGTCAGCCTGCTCAGGATCGTGAAGCTGGAAAGTGATGAAATCAACCACCTTAAAACAACTCCCCACAGGTGTGGGCAAGGCTGACCCCTTTAAGCAAACCTCCTTTGTGTAGAAGCAGCAGCTGGAGAAACAGCTGCCAGATGGAACACTGGCCTTCACTTTCCAGCTGGGAGCCATCCAGCTCTATGCAGCTTTACTGGAGGAGTTCCTTGGAGGAAAAGCTCCTCCATGGGAGGCCTCGTTTAAGCAAACACGGTCACATGAGGTGTTGCAGCAGCAGCAGGCCACCGCAGAGATAGCTGCTTGGGTGCAGGGCCATGAAGACCTCTGAGACTGAACATACAAATGGGCAATGGCCAGACTATATTTAAAAATAGAACTCCCACCCACAACCTGTAGCAACCAATTCAGAAAGCCGACCCACCATTGGCAACCAAGTCCAGGAAGCCAAACAGTCTCTGCAGCAATCAGCCCAAAATGGCCAGAACTTGACCAACAACTGACAAAATGCGCAGAACTTGACCAACAACATCCTAATTTTTGCCCCAGTGTGCAACTTAGGACCAATTGGAGGAAGCCAGATGTGCTCCCCTAACCAGTCACATAGGATGTCCTGCTTCTAATAAGCCCACCTACAGCTTCCTGATGTCAACAGCCTCCAATCAGGGCACACCCAAAGCCTCCCCTTTTCCCACCACAAAGCTTCTCCACTTCCCTGCCCACCTTTGAGTCCTCTGACAAAGGCAAGTGATGGTAGCTGACTCCCTTGCTATAGCAAGCTCTGAATCAATAGGCTTTGCTCATTTTCATTTGGGCTTCGTTTATTTCCATACCTCCTAGTTGCTTAATTGTTTTATGACTTGATTTTCTTATCTGTGAAATGGGACCATAATTTTGGACACAAATCTTTTGGGAGGAAAATGCCTTGAATTGCAGGGGAGTCCCCGATACATCCCCACTCCCTGGGTCACCTCTGATCTCAGTTTAGCTGCCACATAACCCACCTCCCTCTTGTTCTGAGCATAACTGGGCACATCTACATGCCCAGTTCCTTCATTTTTTCAGGGGAGGACCCTGAATCCAAGCAGGAAAATGCTGACTTACCCGAGGTCCTCTCCTCCAGAGGTTTTTAATGACCCAGTCTTGCTCTCTGGTTTCCTCCCTCCTGACTGCCCAGGAAAGCAAGCACATGAGCCTTTTCAGCAACTCTGCGGGGTGTGGCTTCAATCTATGGTGAAACTGAGGAGGCTAAAGGAGGAAAAATGCACACAGGAGTGAGTTACCAGGTGCCACAGAAGCTTCCCAACCAGGAAAGGCCAGTTGTGGCCTGCATACGGAGCTCTGCCCTCCATAGGGAGGTTTTTCTTCCTTGGTTTCAGGGAACGTGAGCCCCACCCAGGTTTTCTGAACCTCTTTTATTCAGGGAGGCTGGCTGGCTCTAGGAGAGTCCCTTTTCCCTTCCTGGGGTTGTTTCCACCCAAGCCTGCCTCCACCTTCTCACTGCAAGACAAAAGCAAAGGGGATCACAAATCACAGTACTCAGCATTCTAGTAGTAGTGTGCCATAATACAAGATATTAACTACTTTTCATATATAGACCCTTTCAGTCCTCAGAACAGCCCTCTGATACATACATGTACCATTATTAGCATGTCCATTTAACAAATGGGGAAACTGAGTCATGGAGCCATCAGATGATGTGCCCAAAGTCACACAAATAGCAAGTCAAAGAACAGGGATTAAAACCCATACCCAGAGATGAGCTCTCAAACACCTTATGGTACCACTTCAGAATGTTTTCAAATGAACACAGGTATGAATAGGACATGGTCAAGCATAGTTGCTCATGTTTATAATCCCAGCACTTTGGGAGGCTAAGGCAGGAGGATCACTTGAAGCCAGGAGTTGGAGACAAGGCTGGGCAACATAGTGAGACCCCATCTCTACAATAAAATAAAATAAATTAGCTAGGCATGGCGGCACACAGCTGTAATCCTACGGAGAGGCTGAGGCGCAAGGATCACTTGAGCCCAGGAGTTCGAGGCTGCAGTGTGCTGTGATTGCGCCACTGCACTCCAGCCTAGGTGACACAGCCAGGTCCTCTCTCTAAACAATATCAAAAAAATCAAATACTAATAGAACAGTATTTTGCGTGTTCCAAAGTTGGGAGCAGGATTCATTTATATTTCAGAGAAATGTTGGGTTCTTTCTCATTTATTCTTAGTTTATTTGGCTTCCACAAACATTCACTGACCCCTAAGAGAGATACTGAGAGATATGAATAAGGCCTTCTCCACCTCAGACCTAGCACTTTCCCGGGGATGAGGAGGCCACTCTGCTAACCCCCAACCCACTCACTTCAGGGCTTCCCAGATGGTGAAATATAGTTTACACTCGGAAAAGAGCAGGACACACGCATCATCAGACAACACACATAACACTAGAAGAGCTAGTTTTACATCCAGATTCCTGGGCTTCAACCTAGGAAAAGAGCCTGAGAACCTTTTTTTTTTTTTTTTTTTTTGAGACAAGGTCTCGCTCTGTCAACTCAGGCTGGAGTGCAGTGGTGCAGTAATAGCTCACTGCAGCCTCAAATGCCTGGGCTCAAGGAATCCTCCCACTTTACCCTCCTGAGTAGCTAGGACTACAGGCACGCATAACCACATGGGGCTAATTTTTAAAAAATGTTTGTAGAGGCGGGACCTTGCTTTGTTGTCCAGGCTGGTCTCAAACCCGTGGGCTCAAGTGATCCTCTTGCCTCGGCCTCCCAAAATGCTGGGATTACAGGTGTGAGCCACTACACCAGGCCAAACCTAATTTTTTTTTTTTTTTTGAGACAGAGTTTTGCTCTTGTCACCCAGGCTGGAGTGCAATGGCGAGATCTCGGCTCACTGCAGCCTCCGCCCCACCCCACCCCAGGTTCAAGCAATTCTCCTGCCTCAGCCTCCCGAGTAGCTGAGATTACAGGCGGCTGCCACCACGCCCAGCTAATTTTTGTATTTTTTAAATTTATTTTTAGTTTTTTGAGATGGAGTCTTGCTATGTTGCCCAGGCTGGAGTGCAGTGGTGCAAACTCGGCTCACTGCAACCTCCGTCTCCCAGGTTTAAGCAATTCTCCTCCCTTGGCCTCCTGAGTAGCTGGGATTACAGGTGCATGCCACCACACTGGCTAATTTTTATATTTTTAATAGAGATGGGGTTTTGCCATGTTGGCCAGGCTGGTCTGGAACTCCTGACCTCGTGATCTGCTTGCCTCGGCCTCCCAAAGTGCTGGGATTACAGGCATGAGCCACCGCGCCCGGCCGTAATTTTTGTGTTTTTAGTAGAAACAGGGTTTCACCATGTTGGCCAGGCTGGTCTTGAACTCCTGATGTCAGGTGATCCACCCACCTTGGCCTCCCAAAGTGCTGGGATTATAGGTGTCAGCCACTGCTCCCGGCAAAACCTGAATTTTTAACTAGCATGCTGGGTGAATTTTATCAGGACAGTGAACCAGGACTCTCTGAAATCCCTTCCCCGGGATAGTCAACGAGGCTTTCAATTTAAACTTGCATTTGAAGCTTGCAGAGACTCACACTGACTTACCCAGGCCCTAACACACAGCAGCTGTCTCCATGGTTGCGCCAGGTAGTGAAGGATACAGGGCAGCAGGAAACAAGTCCCGGTTCTCAGGTGGATCCCGTGCTTCCACCTCTGTTAGAGCCCAGGTCCTGAGGGCACAGGGCCAAATTGCCACAGAGCTCCAGAGAAATCTGTCTCTCCCATCCCCCACCCTAAGACTGAGCTGCTGGAGGAAAGAGGCCAGGTTTGTTTCCTTTTATTGGTTAACTCTCTTCAGTCGCCCCTTTCTCCTGCAGACACCTTGGGGACTTTTAGTAATTGTCAGCTGAATGAATAAATTAATGACAGAGGGAGACAGACGTGTTAACAGCTAACAGTAATTCAAGCAGAATGGAGTAAGTGCTAAATAGTGGTGGAATGAGTCATGAATGCTGACAGGGAAGGAAGAGGGAAAAAGGCATTCATTCTCTCCCCCTCTACTGTCAAACCAGTGTCTTCACTCTTCCTCCATCTCTCTTACAGGCACCAGAGAGCAGAAAATGTATGTGTATAGTTTCAAGAACAGTTCCAAAGCAAACACCCATATAGTCACCCCCATGTGCTGGCCCCCAGGATAAAAAATAGAACCTTGCCAGAACCTCAGAAGCCTTTCCTGGCCCCCTCCATGACATCATCATTCCCTGCCTCTTGCCCTCATCTAACTTCTAATCTGATTCTGAGGGGAATCATTTTCTTACTTTTCTTTTTTTTTTCGAGACAGAGTGTTTCGCTCGGTCACCCAGGCTGGAGTGCAATGCCATGATCTTGGCTCACCGCAACCTCTGCCTCCCGGGTTCAAGGGATTCTCCTGCCTCAACTTCCCAAGTAGCTGGGATTACAGGCATGTGCCACCACACTTGGCTAATTTTGTATGTTTAGTAGAGATGGGGTTTCACCACGTTGGCCAGGCTGGTCTTGAACTCCCTGCCTCAAGTGATCCACCCACCTTGGCCTCCCAAAGTGCTGGGATTACAGGCGTGAGCCACCGTGCATGGCTCATTTTCTTATTTTTCTTAATTTTTTTTTTTTTTGAGACAGAGTCTCGCTCTGTTGCCCAGGCTGGAGTGCAGTGGCGCAATCTCGGCTCACTGCAAACCCCACCTCCTGGGTTCAAACAATCCTCCTGCCTCAGCCTTCCGAGTATCTGGGATTATAGGCACCTGCCACCACGCCCAGCTAATTTTTGTATTTTTTGTAGAGATGGACTTTCACCATGTTGGCCAGACTGCCTCTGGTCTCGAACTCCTGACCTCAAGTGATCTGCCTGCCTTGGCCTCCCAAAGTGTTGGGATTACAGGCATTACCACTGCCTCTGGCCATTTTCTTACTTTTCTTTATTGTTTGACTGTGAATGTCTATGTCACAAGACAAGACGTTGCCTTGTTTTGAATTTATGACCACACGTTTTCTTCTGTGGCTTGCTTTCTTTGTGCAATATTTTTTGGACTTTTGCCTGTGTCGATGCTTGTGGCGGTAGGTATACATTCTCACTGCTGCATCGCCGATTCTATTGT
This sequence comes from Gorilla gorilla gorilla, assembly GCF_029281585.2. Lineage (NCBI taxonomy): Eukaryota > Metazoa > Chordata > Mammalia > Primates > Hominidae > Gorilla > Gorilla gorilla. The sequence continues at coordinate 37,798,433 of NC_073232.2, read as the reverse complement.
GTAAACATACCACAATTTACTTAGCCATTCTCCTGTTGATGGTCATTTGGATTGTGTCCAGTCTTTGGCAATTACTAGCAATGCTGCTGTATGTGACTCCTAATGCACACATCTATTTAATATATTTAAGAGGAAGTGCTGGGTCATGGGGTATGTGATTTTCAACTTTCCCAGCTAGTGCCTAACTGTTTTCTGAAATGCATCTGCTTCTAGACTGTCTCATTTGCAGTTCAACTTACTCAGTAGCACTAGGGTAGTCTCTCCTAACAGGTAATACCAATTGAACTCTCTTAGTTTCATCAGGGTAAGCGTTTGGGGAAAGGGGAGGATAAAAATGGTTAGGTGTGGCCGAGTGCGGTAGCTCACGCCTGTAATCCCAGCACTTTGGGAGGCCAAGGTGGGCGGATCACAAGGTCAGGAGATGGAGACCATCCTGGCTAACATGATGAAACCCTGTCTCTACTAAAACTACAGAAAAATAAGCTGAGTGTGGTGGTGTGCGCCTGTAGTCTCAGCTACTTGGGAGGCTGAGGCAGGAGAATGGCGTGAACCCAGGAGGCGGAGCTTACAGTGAGCTGAGATCACACCACTGCACTCCAGCCTGGGTGACAGAGTGAGACTCCATATCAAAAAAAAAAAAGAAAAGGTCAGGTATGGTGGCTCACACACTAGCACTTTGGGAGGGAGGCTAAGGAAGGAGGATCACTTGAGTCCAGGAATTAGAGGCTGTAGTGAGCTATGATCATACCCCTGTATACCAGCCTGGGCAACAGACTGAGTCCCTATCTCAATAAAAAAAAAGAGGAGAAGAAAAATGGTGTATAGAGACCCCCGATGGGAGTAAGCCCAAGGTTTATTGGCTACTGTGACAGTCAGTTAAATTATTTTTTTCTGGCTGGGCGCAGTGGCTCATGCCTGTAATCCTGCACTTTAGGAGGCTGAGGTGGGCAGATCAATTAAGGTCAGGAGTTTGAGACAAGCCTGACCAACATTGCAAAATCCTGTCTCTACAAAAATACAAAAATTAGCCAGGCGTGGTGGCGGGCGCCTGTAATCCCAGCTACTAGGGAGACTAAGGCAGGAGAATCACTTGAACCTAGGAGGCAAAGATTGCAGTAAGCCAAGGTCATGCCACTGCACTTCAGCCTGGGCGACAGAGCAAGACTCCGTCTCAAAAAAACAAAAACAAACAAAAAAAAACCCAAAATAAAAAATTATTTTTTTCTGTGAGTAACAGAAATCCCCAAATAACAGCAGATTAAACAAAACAGAAATACATTTCTCTCCCACATAAATGAAAGTCTGAAGTCAGCTATCCAGACTGATACAGTGCTCCACGAGGTGGGTTCCTTTGCTCTTGTTCCACTGTCTCTGCAAATGGCTTGAGCTGCTTGAGCTCCAGCCATCACGTCTATATCCTAGCCAACAAGAAGGAGGAAAGACAAAAAGAAATTTTTGTCCCTTTTCTTTGAATACACTTTCAGAAAGTCACACAGGCACCGCATATATTCCAGTGGCCAGAGCTTAATCTCACAGAAAGAAAGATCTGCAAGTGATACTGGGAAATGTAGTCCTTGTTCTTGGTGGCTGTGTGCCCAGCTAAAAGCCGGGAGTTTCATGATTAAGGAAGGAGGGAGAATGGATTTTGCAGGACAATGAACAATCTCTGCTATGGATATCCTTGCTCAGGAAAGCACTTCTGGGTAGGTCTGCCTAATGCCCTCACCACACACACTTACAGATACATATCTCACAAGTCGAAATGGAGAGTGAAATAGGTATTTAGCAATGCCATGTCTTTATTTATTTTATTTTATGTTATTTTATTTTTTGAGACAGTTTTGCTCTTGTTGCCCAGGCTGGAGTGTAATGGCGTGTTCTCCGCTCATTGCAACCTCTGCTTCCCAGTTCAAACAATTCTCCTGCTTCAGCCTCCCAAGTAGCCGGAATTACAGGCATGTGTCACCATGCCCAGATAATTTTGTATTTTTGGTAGAGACAGGGTTTCACCAGGTTGGCCAGGCTGGTCTCAAACTCCTGACCTCAGGTGATCCGACCACCTCAGCCTCCCAAAGTGCTAGGATTACAGGCATGAGCCGCCTTGCCTGTCAATGCCATGTCTTTAAATATTACAAGATATACTCTCTGTTCATCTAGGAAACTGTGGTGCCCAAATGGTGAGTATAATTAGTTATTTTAGGCAAATACTCTGCTGGATCATATGGCAATTTTTTTTTTTTTTTTTTTTTTTTTTGAGACGGAGTCTTGCTTTGTCGCCCAGGCTGGAGTGCAGTGGCGCGATCTCGGCTCACTGCAAGTTCCACCTCCCGGGTTCACGCCATTCTCCTGCCTCAGCCTCCCGAGTAGCTGGGACTACAGGCGCCCACTACCACACCCGGATAATTTTTTTTTTGTATTTTTAGTAGAGACGGGGTTTCACCGTGTTAGCCAGGATAGTCTCGATCTCCTGACCTCGTGATCCGCCCGCCTCGGCCTCCCAAAGTGCTGGGATTACAGGCGTGAGCCACCGCGCCCGGCCGGCAATTTTTTTTTTTTGAGATGGAGTCTTACTCTGTCGCCCAGGGTGGAGTGAAGTGGTGCCATCTCGGTTCACTGCAACCTCCTCCTTCTGGGTTCAAGCAATTCTCCTGCATCAGCCTCCTGAATAGCTGGGACTACAGGCACTTGCCACTTTACTTGGCTAATTTTTGTATTTTCACCATGTTGGCCAGGCTGGTCTTGAACTCCTGATCTCAGGTGATCCACCAGCCTCGGCCTCCCAGAGTGCTGGGATTACAGGTGTGAGCCACTGTGCCCGGCCTGGATCATATGGTAATTCTATGTTTTATTTATTTACGAGACAAGGTCTCAGTCTGTCATCCAGGCTGGAGTGCAGTAATGTGATCATAGTTCACTGCAACCTTGAACTCCTGGGCTCAAGGTATCCTTCTACCTCTGCCTCCCAAAGCGCTGAGATTACAGGCATGAGCCACCACATTCAGCCTGTGTTGAATTTTTTTTTTTTTTGAGACAGGGTCTCGCTCTGTTATCCAGGCTGGAGTGCAGTGGTGTGATCACAGCTCACTGCAGCCTCAGCCTGGCTCAAGTGATCCTCCTGCCTCAGTTTCCCAAGTAGCTGGCACCACAGGTGCACACCATCATGCCCAGCTAATTAAATTTTTTTTTTGCAGAGATGGGGACCTCTCTGTGTTGCCCAAGCTGGTCTTGAACTCCTTACCTCAAGTGATCCTCTTGCTTTGGCCTCCCACAGTGCTGAGACTATAGGTGTCAGCCACCATGCCTGGTCTATGCTTAATTTTCTGAGGGACTGCCACACTCTTTTCCACAGCAGATGCATGATTGTACATTTCCACCCAGAGTGCACAAAAATTTCAGTTTCTCGGCCTGGCGCGGTGGCTCACGCCTGTAATCCCAGCACTTTGGGAGGCCGAGGTGGGCGGATCATGAGGTCAGGAGATCGAGACCATCCTGGCTAACACAGTGAAACCCCGTCTCTACTAAAAATACAAAAAAATTAGCTGGGCGTGGTGGCGGGCGCCTGTAGTCCCAGCTACTCGGGAGGCTGAGGCAGGAGAATGGCATGAACCTGGGAGGCGGAGCTTGCAGTGAGCCGAGATCGCGCCACTGCACTCCAGCCTGGGTGACAAAGCGAGACTCTGTCTCAAAAAAAAAAAAAAAAAATTCAGTTTCTCCATATCCGTGCTAAGGCTGGTTATTTTCTGGTTTTTATTTATGTTTAAAATATGTATTTATTTACTTATAGAGACAGAGTCTTGCTCTGCTGCCCAGGCTGGAGTGCAGTACAGTGGCATGATCATAGCTTACTGCAGGATTAAACTCCTGGGCTCAGGGATCTTACTATCTCAGCCTCCCCAGTAGCTGGGACTATAGGCTTGTGTGACCATGGCTGGCTAATTTTTTAATTTTATGTAGAGACAGGTTCTGGCTATGTTGTCCAGGCTGGTCTCCAACTCCTGGCCTCAAATGACCCACCCGGTTTGGTCTCCCAAAGTGCTGAGATTACAGGTGTGAGCCACTGTGTCCAGTCTATTTTTAAATATATTTTTAAATTTTTCATTGTAACCATCTTTTTTTTTTTTTTTTTGAGACAGGGCCTCATTTTGTCCCGCAGGCTGGAATGCAGTGGCACAATCTTGGTTCACTACAGCCTCTACCTCCCGATTCAAGCAACCCTCCTGCCTCAGCGCCCCAAAGTAGCTGGGACTACAGGTGCATGGCACCACGCCTGCCTAATTTTAAATGTTTTTTTTGTAGAGGCGGGGTTTAGCCGTGTCGCCCAGGCTGGTCTTGAACTCCTGAGCTCAAGCGATCCTCCCACCTTGGCTTCCCAAAGTGCTGGGATTACAGGCATGAGCCACCGCGCCCAGCCAGATAGTAGCCATCTTAATGGAGTGAGATGGCTTACTTTTAAACATTATTTCTAAACTGAACCCAGACCCTGGCATATTAGAGGTGGTTACACAGTGAACGCATTTGATGAACAGTCGAGGTAATTTTGTTTTCCAGGGTTTGCTCCATGAATAAACAATCTCTGAGAGGCTGGTATCTTGTCCAAGGTCAAGAGCCTGAATTTGAATTGTCTGACTGAAAGGCAGCATGTTCTCTACTAGTCACCTCTCTACCTGGTTCCACCCTATGCAAGGCAAACAAACGCAGAAGAAAGAAACCCATTGCCGTGCAAAATCCAGTGATCCCAAACCCAACCAGCCCACCAGGGATGTTCTGGGAGTCCGGGCTGGGGACAGGAGCACAGCCAGCCCTAGCCAGCCCTCCCCCCACCACACTCAGTGCCTGGCGGGGCAGAGCAAGTCACATTTCAGCCTCACTCACAGGCCAGCTTGAAATTCGGCCCAGCCGCCACTGCCTCCTGAGAACTCCTCCGGATGCCTGCAGGCTTATGCGGGGCTGAGTCACTTCCTCACCTTAATTCTCCCCTAATACCTTCCCTTTCTCTGCCGCTTTACTCCTGGCACCACTGTCTGGGTGTGGAATGTCTGGGGAAGCTGTGCAGGTGGGTTGGCTGAGCTGTCTGCCCAGATACCACAAACATGGCTGGGGAGAGAGGATGCAGGGGTAAAAGTAAAGCCAGATTTGTCTGCTGGCTCTTAAGCGCATCCTAATCCCCTCAGTCAGTTTGATCTTCGCAAACATGAGCACAGGTCAGTATCTCTAAGCTTGGGTCCTGAGGGGCTGGTGGAGGATGGAGCAGAGGATGGATGAAGAGGAACAGGAAGTGAGGGGAGAGTGATGGCTGCTTTGGCTTTTAGAAACTTCCATCCCACATTACTTTCCCTAGGGAAGCTCCCACCTCCCATCCCTGGGAGAACAGACTGCATCCTGGAAGGTCAAGTTCCAGGTCATGTTAAATATGATGGTTTCCTGGATGAGTCTAAGGACGTATCATTAATATCTTCAGCCTATTTCTGGAAGTCCTGCTGTTCCTCTTACCTACATGTATGCTGTTCTTCCCTGTGTACAACTTAACTTTCCTTTTCAGGTTTTGGATGCTTTGTCTGTACATTGCTTTGTGTGTTTGCCTGCCTCAGCTTGTACTTTCGGAGATAGAAATTGGGTCAAAGTTTTAATTTTTATTTAAGTTATTCATTTATATAGTTTAAAAAGTCAAAGGATGGTGCAAGATTTATGAAAAAGAGCCCTCTCCCTTCCCCTTAGCAGAGATAATCACCTTCACCTTTCCTTTTTTTTTTTTTTTGAGACAGAGTGTCGCTCTGTTGCCCAGGCTGGAGTGCAGCGACGTGATCTCGGCTCACTGCGACCTCCACCTCCCGGATTTAAGAGATTCTCCTCCTGCCTCAGCCTCCCGAGTAGCTGGGACTACAGGCGTATGCCACCATACCTGGCTAATTTTTGTATTTTTAGTAGAGATGGGGTTTCTCCATGTTGGCCAGGCTGGTCTTGAACTCCTGACCTCAAGTGATCTGCCCACCTCGGCCTCCCAAAGTGCTGGGATTATAGGTGTGAGCCAGCATGCCTGGCCATCTTCAATTTTTATAGCTCATTCTTTTGGCATTTGTCTCCATTTCCCTCAATAATATTATTTTATTACTACGTCATGATTTTTCCGTTTTAGGCACTATTTATTGTCTTCCATACTCGAACAACCCATGCACCCTTCCTGGCCTCCATCTTTCCACTACAGTCATACAATAATTTGGTTAGAGCAATAGCCAGTGTTTACATTAATACCACTATGTAAAGACTATTACCATGTGATGGACTATGCACAATTTTTTATTTTCCCTGGAGCTAATAATTATCTCCGCCCCCCCCCCCTTCATTTACTTAGTTTCCTATGTGTTTAATGCCAAGCTCTTTCAGTTGTTATAATCTTCCCTTAATACTTTCAGATGATATTCTACCAATTTTATTTTCTTGAAGAAATCTCTCTTAGACATGGCTGGGCACGGTGGCTCATGCCTGTAATCCCAGCACTTTGGGAAGACAACATGGGTGGATCGCCTGAGGTCAGGAGTTTGAGACCAGCCTGGCCAGCATGGTAAAACCCCATCTCTACTAAAAATACAAAAAATTATCTGGGTGTGGTGGCAGGTGCCCGTAATCCCAGCTACTCGGGAGGCTGAGGCAGGAGAAGTGCTTGAACCGGGGAGGCAGAGTTTGCAGTGAGCCGAGATCGCACCATTATACTCCAGCATGGGTGACAAGAGCAAAACTGCATCTCAAAAAATAGAAAAGAAGAAATCTCTCCTAGACATTTCTGACCTTATCTGGTCTAGGCTGGTTGTCCTATAGGACTGTTGCGTTGTCGTCATCTTGCAATCTCTTTTTACCAACATCCTGGGGGATTCTCTTTATCTATCACATGTCAGATTCCTGTTTCCCCTTGTCTTTTTCTTGGTTTACTACCTTATCATCCAGGAGCCTCCTGAGTATATAAACATTTTTTTCTGAACCTTAAATGACTCAAATGTCTTTTTCTATCTTCAACCTTGATTGATAGTTTGGTTCTGTAGTCCCAGCTACTCGGGAGGCTGAGGCAGGAGAATGGCGTGAACCAGGCGGGCAGAGCTTGCAGTGAGCCGAGATTGCGCCACTGCACTCCAGCCTGGGCGACAGAGCAAGACTCCATCTCAAAAAAAAAAAAAAAAGTTTGGTTGGGTATAAAATTTTAAGTTGAATGGCTGGGTTCCATGGCTCACACCTGTAATCCCAGCCCTTTGGGAGTACGAGGTGGGTGGATCACTTGAGGTCAGGAGTTTGAGACTTGGTGAAACCCTGTCTCTACTAAAAATACAAAAAATTAGCCAGGTCTGGTGGCTCATGCCTATAATCCCAGCTACATGGGAGACTGAGGCAGGAGAATTGCTTGAAGTCAGAAGATGGAGGTTGCAGTGAGCTGAGATCGCACCACTACACTCCAGCCTGGGCAACAGAGTGAGACTTTGTCTCAAAAAAAAAAAAAAAAAAAAAAAAAAGAATTACGTTGGAGATGATTTTCCTTTGGAAGTTTGAAAGCATTGCTTATCTTCTAACTTCCAGTGCATCTATTGAGACATTCAAGCCACTCTAATGCCTGACCTCCTCCCCTTTCCCTTTGGAAACTTGCAGGATCTTCTCTTTGTCTTCAGTGTTCTGAATTATAATGATTTGTCTTGATGTTGGTCTCTTTTCATCCATTGGGCCAAGAAATCTTGGACCCTTTTAAACTGGAAATATATGTCTCTGTTTTTGAAAATTTTCTTTGGGTATTTTATTTTATTTTATTTTATTTTATTGAGACAGAGTCTTGCTCTGTTGCCCAGGCTGGAGTGCAGTGGTGCAATCTCGGCTTACTGCAACCTCCGCCTGCCAGGTTCAAGCGATTCTCCTGCCTCAGCCTCCTGAGTAGCTGGGATTACAGGTGCCTGTCACCACACCCAGATAATTTTTTGTATTTTTAGTACAGATGAAGTTTCACTATGTTGGCCAGGCTGGTCTCAAACTCCTGACCTTGTGATCCACACGCCTTGGCCTCCCAAACTGCTGGAATTACAGGTGTGAGCCACTGTGCCCAGCCCAGGTGTTTTTTAAATCATTTCCTCCATTCCTTTTTCTCTGTTGTTTTTTGTTTATTTGTGTTTATTTTTTAAATGGAATTCCTATTATTCAGGAAGTGGAATTCCTGTATTAGGCCTCTAATTTTCTTATCTATTCTCTCCTATTTTCTGTGACTATGTTTTTGTAAGATTTCCTCAATTTTATATTCCAATCCTTCTACTGAGTTTTTTATTTCTCACATTATATTTTTAAGTTTAAAGAGCTCCTTTTTTGTCCTTTGAATGTTCCGCTAAACAAAAAAAAAAAATAGTGGCCAGGCATGGTGGCTCATACCTGTAATCCCAGCACTTTGGGAGGCTGAGGTAGAGGACTGAGATCAGGAGTTCAAAACCAGCCTGGGCAGCAAAGTGAGACCCCATCTCTACAAAAAAATAAAAAAATTAGCTGAGTGTGATGGCATGTGCCTGTAGCCCCAGCTACATGGGAGGCTGAAGCAGGAGGGTTGCTTGATTCCAGGAGGTCAAGGCTGCAGTAAGCCATATTCGCACCACTGTACTCCAGTCTAGGTGACAGAGTGAGACGCTGTCTCAAAAACAAAAACAACTAAAACCCCAACAGTATTGTGTTTTTGTCTCAGGTTTATATATTTGCATATGGAATGTCTATATAAATTATATTCTTGCTGGGCATAGTGGTTTGCACCTGTAGTGCCAGTTCCTGAGGACGCTGGGGCAGGAAGATCACTTGAGCCCAGGAGTTCTGGGCTGTAGCATGCTATGCCGATCGGGTGCTAAGTTCGGCATCAATATGATGACCTCCCAGGAGCAGAGGACCACCAGGTTGCCCAAGGAGGGGTGAACTGGCCCAGATCAGAAAAGGAGCAGGTTGGCAGTTTAAATTGCATTGCATTGAAGAAATAGGTGGTAGGATCTTGCTGGGTGTTTGATTAGCCCTTTCTCTGTCTTGCTTGTTTGAGCTTCAGCAGAATTCAAAATGACTGGCAATAAGGCTGGGAAGGACTCTGGAAAAAACAAGACAAAGGCCGTTTCCCACTCACAGAGAGCTGGCCTGCAGTTCCCAGTGGGACATATTCATCGACACCTGAGATCTAGCACGACCAGTCATGGGCATGTGGGTGCAACTGCCGCAGTGCATAGCGTAGCCATCCTGGAGTAACTCACCACAGAGCTACCTGAACTGGCAGCAAAGGCATCAAAAGACTTCAAGGTAAAGCGTATTACCCTTCGTCACTTGCAACTTGCTGTTTGTGGAGATGAAGAATTGGATTCTGTCATCGAGGCTACAATTGCTGATGGTGGTGTCATTCCACACACTCACAGATCTCTGATGGGGAAGAAAGGACAACAGAAGGCTGTCTAAAGGCTGCCTGGATTCCTTATTATCTCGAGACTCTAAGTACCTTACCAGCTGTCCAGCGTGGTGATTCCAGTAGGCTGTATCTCTGTGAAAAACATAATTTCATCTTTTTCTTTCTTTTTTTTTTTTCAGACGGAGTTTTGCTCTTGTTGCCCAGGCTGGAGTGCAATGGCATGATCTCAGCTCACTGCAACCGCCTCCCGGGTTCAAGCTATTCTCCTGGCTCAGCCTCCTAAGTATCTGGGTTTACAGGTGCCCGCCACCATGCCCGGCTAACTTTTGTATTTTTAGTAAAGACGGGTTTCATCATGTTGGTCAGGCTGGCCTCGAACTCCTGACCTCAGGTGATCTGCCTGCCTCGGCCTCCCAAAGTGCTGGGATTACAGGCGTGAGCCACCGCCCCCAGCCCAATTTTGTCTTTTTGTAATTGTATCTGAGCAAGTTGGAAGTTTAATTAGCTTTCCAACTGACCAATTTCTGCATTCTAGTCTTAACCATATTTAATTGTTACTATGGCTTCAAAGAAGCTATTGATTCCAAAGTAGTGGGTTTTGATTGAGTTTTTTAAAAGCTGGATTTTAACAGTGATGCAGAAGTTATGGTAACAAACATCTGGTTTTGTACAGGCATTATTTCCACTCTGGTGCATAAGCTCAATAAAGGTCATATCCCAAACTAAAAAAAGAAATGGAGCAGGTCAAAACTCCCACGCTGATCAGTTGATCAGTAGTGGGGTTATGCCTATGAATAACCACTGCACTCCAGTCTGGGCAACATAGCAAGACTGTGTCTCAGAAAGGGGGAAAAATATCCGTGTAAGTATTATGTCTGTTTTTGATAGTATTGTGTTCTTGTTTCAGAAATGCATGTTTGTTTTTGTTTGTTTGTTTGTTTGTTTTTTTGAGACAGAGTCTTGCTCTGTCGCCCAGGCTGGAGTGCAGTGGTGCAATCTCTGCTCATTGCAACCTCCGCCTCCCGGGTTCAAGAGCTTCTCCTGCCTTGGCCTCCCATGTAGCTGGGACTACAGGCGCCTGCCAACGTGCCCAGCTAATTTTTGTATTTTTAGTAGAGGCAGGGTTTCACCATGTTGGCCAGGCTGGTCTCGAACTCCTGACCTCAAATGATCCACCCACCTTGGCCTTCCGTGCTCAGGCTGATGCATATTTTTAAGCTCTCGCTAAGAAATTAATAATGATAGGGTTTTTGCCGTATTTTTAAAAGTTCTCTTTTCCCTGCATAAAATAGTTTTCTCCAAGTAGGTTTTTCCATTTATTTTCATCTCTGCCTTTCATGTTGGAGACTTTGGTCAGATGTCTGATGACTGTTGGTTATCTGAGTAGGGGCACTAAAAAGCTGATTGAAAAGTCTGAGCACATGGGGAGAACTTTTTGACTATGAACTTCATTGCAGGGTGATCTGGCTGAGCCATTCATTGTTATCAGTATTTTAGGGTTTTTTTTGTTTGTTTGTTTTTTAGCTAGTCAGATTCTCCAAAATACACTCTTCCACTGATCACCTGGAGTTACGAAGCCCTGGGAGCTCAGTGAATGAAGAAGGCTGGGGTTTCACACTACAGCTGTAAATGTTTGCTTAATCCCCTGCTTGAAGTACAGATCCCTCTTACTAGCTGAGTCCAGGATCCTCTAGAGACCATGCAGTTTACTTTCTTCCGGGAATAAACTTTATTTATTTATTTATTTAGAGACGGAATCTTGCTGTATCACCCAGGCTGGAGTACAGTGGAATGATCTCGGCTCACTGCAACTTCCGCCTTCTGGGTTCAAGAGATTCTTGTGCTTCAGCCTCCCGAGTAGCTGGGACTACAGGCACATGCCACCATGCCACACTCATTTTAGTATTTTTTATAGAGGTAGAGTTTCTCCATGTTGGCCAGGCTGGTCTCAAACTCCTGGCCTCAAGTGATCCACCCGCCTCAGCCTCCCAAAGCGCTGGGATTACAGGTGTGAGCCACCATGCCCAGCCATCTCCTGGGAATAAACTTTAATCTCCCGCCAATTTTCTGGATGGCAGGATATGGGGAGGGCATTTGGGGTATATAATTTTTTCTTAAATTTTCAAACAGTTCTCTTGTTCTTAAGCCCCACGTTCACCTCTAATTCTGGTGCCAATTCCTGAGCCTTTTGGAAATTCCACAGAGTAAATCTGGTTACTTTTAGCTTCTTCTCCTGTTCAGTTTAGGACTCAGCTCTCTTGGATCTGCTAAATTAGTTGCCACTTATTCATTTGTTTTCCAGCTTCTAAGAGGGCATAGTTGTCTCCATTCCCATTGCTAACTCATGGCCCACTCTGCGTGTGTATGATCTTTCTAGGTTCTCAAGTGAAAACCTCAGGTCTTCGCCAAGGTCTCTCTACTCTGGCTGGGGCCAAACTCCAACTCTCCTAGCCCTGAAAAGCCTCTGAAACTTCAACTCAGCTGTCTAGCTGCAGAGGCTATTCTCTACTCCATCTGCAGAGTCTTGCCGTGTGTATGGGAGTTTAGGAGTCAGCAAAGCCTCAAGAAGGAGAATTTTAAAATAATCAACTTCTGGCTGGGCACGGTGGCTCATGCCTGTAATCCCAGCACTTTGGAAGACTGAAGCGGGTGGATCAATTGAGGCCAGGAGTTCGAGACCAGCCTGACCAACATGGTGAAAACCCTGTCTCTGCAAAAATACAAAAATTAGCTGGGCGTATTGGTCTGAGCCTGTAATCCCAGTTACTTGGGAGGCTGAGGCAGGAGAATCACTTGAACCCAGGAGGCAGAGGTTGCAGTGAGCCGATAGTCTGCCACTGCACTCCAGCCTGGGCGACTGAGTGAGATTCCAACTCAAAAAAATAAAATAATCAACTTTGGCTAGGTGTGGAAGCTCATGCTTGTAATCCCAGCACTTTGGGAGGCTGAGGATGGAGGATCACTTGAGCCCAGGAGTTTGAGACCAGCCTGGGCAACATAGTGAGACTGCATTTCTATTAAAAAATTAACAAATTAGCAGGGCTTGGTGATGCATACCTGTAGTCCCAGCTACCCGGGATGTGGAGGTGGGAGGATTGCATGAGTCTGGGAGGTCAAGGTTGCAGCGAGATGCGATCGCACCACTATTTTCCAGCCTGGACAATAGAGGGAGACCCCAACTCAATAAACAAAATAAAATACAATAACTTTATTGTTTTAAAATACAGTACGTTGGGATTTAAGATGAGCAATGCCAATCTCATCGTATTTTAGCCTATTGTAACTATCACTGCCTTAGTAAAATTACTAGGAAATGGTCTAGGGCAATTTTTTTTTTAATGTTCATTCAGAGTGTTGGTGATGATGGGTGAGCTTGACAAAGGCATTCTTCAAAAATAAAAACTGGCCAGGTGTGGTGGCTCACACCTGTAATCCCAGCACTTTGGGAGGTTGAGGCAGGAGGATCACTTGAACCCAGGAATTTGAGACCAGTCTGGGCAACACTAGGAGACCCCACCTCTACAAAAATTAAAAAATTAGCTGGCCATGGTGGTTTGCACCTGTAGTCCCAGCTTCTCGGAAGGCTGAGGTGGGAGGATCACTTGAGCCCCAGGGGACAAGGCTGCAGTGAGCTGTAATCGCTCCACTGTGCTCCAGCCTGGGTGACAGAGCGAGACCCTGTTTCAAAATAAATAAATACAAAATGTAATTAATATATTGATATACTTACAATAAAACTCACTCATCTTAAGAGCACAGTTTAATGGCTTTTGAATGTAAACACATGTGTAACCATCATCACAATCAAAATATAGAATATTTTTATCCCTCAGAAAGCTTCCTTGTGTCTCAAGAAGGATTTTTATGCAGAATTTTTGGGTTTCTGCTCTGTCTGCTTCCTCTCCCCGAAATCCCTGTTGCCTCAGCAGCCTTCACTCTCATCTGTTTTCCCCAGCTAGTAACACTGCTAGTCTCTCCTTGGACACTGTTTCCCATAGTCAAGAAAATGTCTTCAGCGTGAAGTCAGGGGTGAACTCTCTTAGTGACCATAGCCCTGTACTGGTTGATGTTGCATATCTGCAAAGAGTTATTTACTATATTTTGTCCAGGCTTTATATTCACCCACAGCAGAGGCCAAGGAAAGATAAATATGATACCCACTACTCCATCAGACACCTCCATCAGACCTAGAACCAGAGGCTTTAAAATACCTTTTTTTTTTTTGAAAGGGAGTTTTGCTCTGTCAATCATGCTGGAATGCAGTGGTACAATCTTGACTCACTGAAACCTCCACCTCCTAGGTTCAAGCTATCCTCCTGCCTCAGCCTCCCGAGTAGCTGGGACTACAGGTGCACGCCACCACGCCCAGCTAATTTTTGTATTTTTTTAGTAGAGACAGGGTTTCACCATGTTGACCAGGCTGGTTTCAAACTCCTGACCTCAAATGAAGTACCCAAAGTGCTGGGATTACAGGCATGAGCCACCTCGCCTGACCTAAAATAGATTTAAAAATACACATTTTTCACATTTTCTTGACATGCTGGCTAAAACGGGGAATATGCAGAAGACACATCACCAAAGTCTCTTCCTTATGGCAATAAGGAGAGCCCTTGTATTTGGAGCTCTCCTGGTATCTTGAAGATAATCCAAAGAGAATGAATCTAGTGGGGCTGTATTCTGCCACTTCCTCATTGGGTAGCCTCTGGCCACTCCTGGGGGGTGAGTGGTGGTAGGATGTTGTGATTGTCAAACCAACTACCTGGGAGGCCCTGTGGGGTGTGATTTTTATTTATTTATTTTTTGAGACGAAGGCTTGCTTTGTCACCCAGGCTGGAGTGCAGCGGTGTGATCTCGGCTCACTGCAACCTCCACTTCCCAAGGTCAAGCGATTCTCCTGCCTCAGCCTCCCAAGTAGCTGGGATTACAGGTGCCCGCCACCACGCCTGGCTAATTTTTGTATTTTTAGTAGAGACAGGGTTTCACCATATTGGCCAGGCTGGTCTCGAACTCCTGGCTTTGTGATCACCTGCCTCGGCCTCCCAAAGTGCTAGGATTACAGGCGTGAGCCACTACGCCTGGCCAGGGTGTGATTTTAGAGTCAGATGGAGCAGGGTTTGCATTTTGGCTCTGACATTTACTGTGTGCCTGGGGAAAGTGATGGAATCACTCTGGGCTTGGTTTTCTTATTTACAAAACAGAGAGAGTGATACCAATCTTGGAGGATCATTAGAAGAGCTAATGATGTAGCATATCATATGCTCAGCTGAGTGCCTTCTACGTAGCAACATCCAATATGTGGTGGCCACTGATAGCTCTATTTATGGACAGGAAGATGCTTTGTACCCTGTTAAGCAGTTCATAAACTTGGTGGTCAGCATCTTTTGGAGAGCCCAGCATCTAAATCCCCCTTCCTCCACTGTGTGAAGGCCTCCCCTTGCTTCTTGTTCCCCAGGACAGGAATGATAGATATTCACTGTCCCCGTTCTTGCTCTGTGGTGGCCAGTGTGGCTCACTGGATGCTCCTGCTAAGAAAAACGGGAGAATGTTATTTGGGTAGTGGGGGCAGAGGCAGCACCGGGTCCCTTGGCATGGAACCCAGTGTCCTAACCGGACCATGCCTTGGGTGGGATCCAGCTGGACTCTGCTGCCAGTAACCCTTGTTTTTTGCTTATTTTCTCATCCTGGGTTTCCAGGCTTCCTGATGATTCTGTGAGCTGCCTGATATGTTTCCAAAAACATGACAAAACAAAGCTTTTCCACTTCATTAATCAGATTTGGTTTCTATTTCTTGTTACCAGGAACTCTGATTAATACACTCAGCACCAAAAACAATGCAAGTTATTAAAAACAGGGCAATGAGGTCTGACACACCTGTGGGACTGAGAACGCTAAGTGAACACACTTGTTCTCCTGGTTGCTCTCTTAGCCTTAAGGACAGGCAACTCATGAAAAAAGAAAAATAGCCAAGAAAATCTGAACCTCAGGAGTAAACAAAGAAGTAAAAATTAAAATAGATAGGGCCAGACACGGTGGCTCATGTCTGTAATCCCAGCACTTTGGGAGGTTAAGGCAGGCAGATCACTTGAGCCCAAGAATTCAACACCAGCCTGGGCAACATGGCAAAACCCGTCTCTACTAAAAATTCAAAAATTAGCCAGGCATGGTGTCACGTGCCTGTAGTCCCAGCTACTCAGGAAGCTGAGGTGGGAGGATGGCTTGAGCCCCGGAGGTGGAAGATGGTAGTGAGCTGAGATTGCATCACTGCACTCCAGCCTGGGTGACAGAGCAAGGCCCTCTCTCAAATAATAAATAAAGAAAATAAAATAGATAACATTTTCTCTTGTCAAATTGATAAATGCCCATACATAGATAAATACATGTGCATATAATGAAGTGATAATAGCTGGTGTTGGCAAGGGAGCAAGTGTCCCACAAGGCGACAGAGAGAGTGCACAGCCTGGGCCAGTCCCAGGGAAGTCCAGCGGAGTGATGGAAACTTACTATTTGAGAAACACTTTAAAGACGGCTTACTGTTGTCTGAGCCATTTTTCGTTTTTGGAGATGGAGTCTCTCTGTGTTGCTGAGGCTGGAGTGCAGTGGCACAATCTCAACTGACTGCAACTTCCACCTCCTGGGTTCAAGTGATTTTCCTGCCTCAGCCTCCGGAGTAGCTGGGATTACAGGCACCCACCACCACACCTGCTAATTTTTGTATTTTTGGTAGAGACAGGGTTTCACCATGTTGGTCAGACTGGTCTTGAACTCCTGACCTCAAGTGATCCACCAGCCTCAGCCTCCCAGCCTTCTGGATTACAGGAGTGAGCCACTGTG
This sequence comes from Gorilla gorilla gorilla, assembly GCF_029281585.2. Lineage (NCBI taxonomy): Eukaryota > Metazoa > Chordata > Mammalia > Primates > Hominidae > Gorilla > Gorilla gorilla. Next base: position 37,782,214 of record NC_073232.2, on the reverse strand, counting down.
CTCGGTCTCTGAGCCGTTTTTCTATAGGACAAGAGCAGGGACAGTAATTACTCCCATATGCATGGTTTTTCTGGGAAGTATGACTTGGCTGTGCCTTTACAAAAAAGTGTGGTAAAATATATGTAACATAAAATGTACTATCTTCACTGTTTTTAAGTGTATATTTCAGTGAAATTAAGTACATTCACATTGTTGTACAACCAATCTCCAGAACTGTTTTACTGTTTTCATCTTGCGAAACTGAAAACTCAGCACCTTTAAACAATAACTCCCCATTTCCCCCACCCCCTACCCATAGCAACCACCATTCTATTTTGTTTTTACAAATACGACTGCCCTAGGTATGTCATATAAGTGGAATCACACAGTAGGTGTCCTTTTGTGATTGGCTTATTTCACTTAGCATAATGTCTTCAAGGCCCATCCATGCTGTAGCATGTGTCAGAATTTCCTTCCTTTTCAGGGCTGAATCATATTTCACTATATGTATAGACCACATTTTGTTTTGATGGACACTTGCGCTGCTTCTGCTTTTTGGCTATTGTGAATAATGTGGCTGTGGACACGGGTGTGCAACTATCTATTCATTTGTAGCCTGGGTACCAGCTCGGGTCACCTTCTTTTGATACTTTAATAAAATTGACTTGAAATATACATACAGCCGCCCACTACCCCAAACAAAAGAGAAGGGAAGGCTTCCTAGAAGTTGTAGTATCTCAAGGTGCTCCCTGCTCTCCATGGAGACCCTGATGACACCACTTCTGGAGTGCCAAGTGCTGCACCAGGACTCTACCGCTTTTGTTCTGACTGCAGCCTCACGAGGTGGGCAAGGCCACTGCTGTCCCATTTGGGCCTCTTTACAAATGAGGAAAAGACGCACATTCTCCCTGGCAAAACTCCAGCTTGGAGAGCAGAGTAGGGAGCACATTGGAGGCCCCACTCAGGTCCTTGGCATGGCTCCCTTGCACAAGGTACAGCCTACACTATTCTACATGACAGCCCTGAGGCAGGCATGGCTGGCAACCCAGCCTTACTGGTGAGAAAAGTGAAGCACAGAGGTGAGGAGTCTGCAAATTTTTTTTTTAACTTTTTTTTTTTGAGACAGGGTCTTGCCTGTTGCTCAGGCTGGAGTACAGTGGCACCGTCGTGACTCGCTGCAGCCTCGGCCTCCCAGACTCAAGACATCCTCCCACCTCAGCCTTCGAAGTAGCTGGGACCATAGGCATGCACCACCACATCCTGTTAATTTTTTTTTTCTTTTTTTTGAGGCAGAGTCTCACTCTGTTGTCCAGGCTGGAGTGTAGTGGTATGATCTTGGCTCACTGCAGCCTGTTTCCCAGGTTCAAGCAATTCTCCTGCCTCAGCCTCCTGAGTAGCTGGGATTACAGGCACGTGCCACCACACCTGGCTAATTTTTTTGTATTTTTAGTAGAGACAGGGTTTCACCATGTTGGCCAAGCTGGTCTTGAACTCCTGACCTCAAATTATCCATCTGCCTCAGCCTTCAAAAGTGCCGGGATTACAGGTGTGAGCCATCGCACCTGGCCTCACACCCTGTTAATTAAAAAAATTTTTTTTTGTAGAGATGGAGTCTCCTTGGGTTGCCGAGGCTGGTCTCAAACTCCTAGGTTCAAGTTCTCCTCCCACCTGGGCCTCCCAAACTGCCGGGATTACAGGCATGAGCTGCTGCACTGGGCCTAGAGATTGCAAGTTTGAAGCCTAGGGAGCATGTAGCCGGCTTTCAAATGTAGATCTTATTTATATTCACATATGGTGAGGCCAAGAGATCAGGATCTGATTGCTATTGAAAGAGTAGTTGTTACTCACAGTTCCTAAGTAGAGAGGTCAGGTCATACCAGGCAGGGCCAGGAGTGGAGGCCTCAGGGTGGTCAGAAGGCAGAGTCAGGGAGGGGAAAATGTAGGCAGGAGCATTTGCTGTGTTTCCGAGGGAAGGAATGGTCGAGGCAGGGTAGGAAGCAGGCCTAGAATTGGCTACTGTGAATAATTTCAGTGGGCTTGTCAGTGGGGTGTAAGGGCTGGGGAATAGTGGCCTGGAGCGTGAGAACCCTGGAAGGGCCCTGTAAAGGGAATAGTTGGAAAATAGACTCTGGATTGGTTGGTTTGTATACAAAAGGCATGCTCACAAGTGAGTCCCTTACCATCTCTAGCCATGGGAGGGGCAGTTTCTCTAGGGTCAGCAAAGCCCCAAGATGTCAAACGTCAGAATAAAGGCATGCTTAATACAAAGACAAAGCCTAGGTTCTGAATCCCTTTGCCATCATTTTTTAACCCTTTCTCTGTCAGTGGCTTTCAAACCTTTGCATTTCTTTTCCTCTGGCAGGGCACCCCTTTTCCTAAGTGAAATCTTGAGGCAGCCCAGTCTGTTAAAGAACGCTGCTCTGGCAGAAGGGAATTGTGGGGAGGGCCCCTATCACCTGGCACCAGTTCATTTTTATTTTTAATTTTTTTTTGAGAGACAGGGTCTCACTCTGTTGCCCAGACTAAAGTGCTATGGTGTGATCATGGATCTCTGTGGCCTTGAGCTTCTGGGCTTGAACAATGCTCCCACCCCAGCCTCTCAAGTAGCTAGGACTACATGTGCACACCACCATGCCTGACTACCCGTTCATTTTATTTTATTTTTTATTTTTATTTATTTATTTATTTTTATTTTTTGAGATGGAGTCTCGCTCTGTCACCCAGGCTGGAGTGAGTGCAGTGGTGCAATCTCGGCTCACTGCAACCTCTGCCTCCCGGGTTCAAGTGATTCTTCTGCCTCAGTCTCCCGAGTAGCTGGGACTACAGGTGTATGCCACCATACCTGGCTAATTTTTGTGTATTTTTAGGAGAGACGCGGTTTCAACCATATTGGCCAGACTGATCTTGAGCTCCTGACCTGTGAACCGCCTGCCTCAGCCTCCCAAAGTGCTGGGAGCCACTGCGCCCAGCCCCTGTTCATTTTAGAATCAGTCTTCAAGGCTGCCCCACGGAGAGTCTTTTGGTCCCCCTTAAAAAGAGCAGAAAAGTAAAAGGATGGGCAGGGGCAGGGCACTTGGGGTGGCTACTCAGTGGTTATGTGGCCCTGGGTCAGTGCCATCCCACTCTCCTTTTTAAACATCTTTATTGAGACATAATTCACATAGTATACAATTCACCCATTTAAATTGTACAATTCACTGGCTTTTAGCATATTTGCATAATTGTATATCTATCACCACAGTCAATTTTAGAACATTTTAATCACCCTAAGAAGAAACTCCTTAGCTCAGGGGTCCCCAACCCCTGGGCCACAGACTGTTAAGAGTAATGGTCCACAGCCCAGCCTGTTAGGAACCCGGCCGCACAGCAGAAGGTGAGCAGTGGGCAAGCGAGTGAAGCTGCATCTGTGTTTACAGTCACTCTGCATTGCTCATATTACCACCTGAGCTCCACCTCCTGTCAGATCAGCAGTGGCATTCAAGTCTCATAGAACCATGAATGCTATTGTGAACTGCGCATGCGAGGGATGTAGGTTGTGCCCCTTATGAAAATCTAATGCCTGATGATCTGAGGTGAAGCTGAGGCAGTGATGCTTGCCCTGGGGAATGGCTGCAAATACAGATGAATATTAGCAGAGAAGTTTGCCTGCACAGAGACCATCATAAATCAATTGCTTGCAGACCCATATCAAATCCCCATCAATGAGTGGCAAGGGAAAATTAAGCTGAATCTGGTGGCAGGTTTTATGGTGGCAAGTGAGTCAATGTACTTCAGTTGCACAGCTGCCTTGAAAGTATCTTTGAGACAACTTCAAGTCTCTGTACGTTCTGGATTAAAGTCAAGGCAGAATGTCCTGAGACTGCCAGAAAAACACTGAAAAGCCTGCTTCCGTTTCCAACATCCTATCCTTGTGAAGCAGGGTTTTCCTCAGTGAACCAAAATGAGATTATGGAGTAGACTGGGCATAAGCAACACACTTAGGGTATGCCTATCTCCCAAACCCCCTAGATGGGACCGTCTAGTTGCAGGAAAACAAGCTCAGGGATCCCACTGATTCTACATTATGGTGAGTTGTATAATTATTTCATTATGTATTACAATGTAATAATAATATAAATAAAGTGCACAATAAAATGTTATGCACTTGAATCATCCCGAAACTATCTCCCATCCTCCAGCAGTCTGTGGAAAAAATGTCTTCCATGAAACCAGTCCCTGGTGCAAAAAGGTTGGAGACCACTGCCTTAGCTGTTCTCTCACCCTGATTTCTCCTCTCCCCCAACCCTAGGCAACCAATAATCTACTCTCTGTTGCTTTCAATTTCCCTATTCTGGACATTCCATATGAATGGAATCATTTACTATGTGATCCTGTGTGGTCTTCTGTGACTGGCTTCGTTCACATGGTATGTTTTCAGGGTTCATCCATGTTGTAGCATGTATCAGAACTTCATTCCTTTCTATGATTGAATAATATTTCGTTGTATGGACAGAACACATTTTGTTTATCCATTCATCAGTTGATAGACTTTTGGGGATATTCCATTTTTGGGTACTACGGATAATGCTGCTATGGACATTTTTGTGCCAGCTTTCGTGTGGAGGTGTATTTTCATTTGTCTTGGGTGTCTACTAGCTAAGAGAGGAATGGCCGGGTCATGTGGTGTCCATATGTTTAATTTTTTGAGGAACTGCCAAACTGTGTCTCAAAGTGGCTGCCCCATTTGACATTCCTACCAGCAGTGTAGGAGTGTTCTGATTTCTCCACATCCTTGCAAATACTTGTAATTGTTCATCTTTTTATTCCAGCCATCCCAGTGGCCGTGAGGAGGTATCTCATTGTGTGTGGGTGTTTTCTTTGTTTTGTTTTTGAGACAGAATTTCACTCTTGTCACCCAGGATGGAGTGCAATGATGCAATCTTGACTTACTGAGATTACAAATGTAAGCCACCGTGCCCGGCATCAGCCATGTGTTTTTCAAAAAAAATTTTTTTTTTCTATTCTGTTTTTTGAGACAGGCTCTCTGTTGCCCAGGTTGGAGTGCAGTGGCACGATCTCGGCTCACTGCAGCCTTGAACTCCCAGGCACTGATCCTCCTACATCAGCCTCCCAAGTAGTTGGAACTACAGGTGCGCACCACCACGCCTGGCTAATTTTTAATAGAGACAGGGTTTCACCATGTTGTCCAGGCTGAAATTTTTATTTTTTGTTTTTTGAGACAGGGTCTTACTCTGTCACCAAGACTGGAGTGCAATCTTGGCTTACTGCAACCTCCACCTCTCGGGTTCAAGTTATTCTCCCACTTCAGCCTCCCGAGTAGCTGAGACTACAGGTGCACACAACTACACCCAGCTAATTTTTTTATTTGAAAAAAATGTTAAAAAAAAATTTTTAGGCCAGGCTTGGTGGCTCACAGCTCTAATCCCAGCACTTTGGGAGGCCGAGGCAGGTGGATCACGAGGTCAAGAGATCGAGACCATCCTGGCCAATATGATGAAAACCCGTCTGCACTAAAAATACAAAAATTAGCTGGGTGTGGTGGCGCACGCCTGTAGTCCCAGCTACTTGGGAGGCTGAGGCAGGAGAATTGCTTGAACCTGGGAGGCGGAGGTTGCAAAGAGCTGAGATCGTGCCACTGCACTCCAGCCTGGTGACAGAGTGAGAATCTGTCTCAAAAAAAAAAAAAATTTTTTTAAAGAGGGTCTCCCTCTGTTGCCTAGGCTGGTGTGCAGTGGCACAATCTTAGCTCACTGTAACCTCAAACTCCTGGGCTCAAGTGATCCCCCTGCCTCAGCCTCCCAAAGTGCTGGGATAACAGGCGGGAACCACCTTGCCTGGCTCCAGTGTGGTTTTGATGCACACTTTCCTGGTGGCTCACCTTCCCTGCTTCTCTTATACTCTCTGCAAAGGGAGAATCCAGAGGTTTCTTAAGGTCCCTGAGGGTTGCTGTCATGCCCCTTTCTTCCCTGTCACCACACTCCCTACTCCCCACCCCCCACCCACAGCTGTGATTCTCCATGGTGCTGAGAGGAACCCTTCGCGAACTCAGGATGTCAAGCTAGAGAGACCTTCATCTTCATCCAGTCCAAACTGCTAAACTATCTGACAGGTGAGGAAACTGAGGCCCAGAGGAATGTGGGTTACTTAATGGTGCCTGGCATGTTAGTGGCAGAGCTGGGTTGAGACCAGAGAATCCATGCTTGCACAGGGGACAAGGAGCTCTGGGTTTGATTCTAGACTGTTGCCATGACTGTGCCCTCCCTCCCTCCCTCCCTTCCTTCCTTTTCTTCCCTTTCTTTCCTTTCTTCTTTCGAGACAGGGTCACACTCTGTCACCCAGGCTGAAGTGCAGTGTTGAGTTGAAGTTCACTGCAGCCTTGACCTCCTGGGCTCAAGTAATCTTCCCAGCTCAGCTTCCCGAGTAGTCGGGATTATAGGTGTGCACCACCTCCAGCTAATTTTTAAATATTTTTGTAGAGACAGGGTCTCACTCTGTTGCTCAGGCTTATCTTGAACTCCTGGGCTCCAGTGATCCTCCCGCCTTGGCCTTCCAAAGTGCTGGGATTTCAGGCATGAGCCGCCACTGCCAGCCTTGTGGGCCACTTTCTGAACCTTTCTGAACAGCAGTTTCCTCATCCATATAATGGAGATGATACCTACCCTATAGGGTTGTTTTGAGCATATAAAATATTTAACATAGTAAGTAAATAACTTATTTAATTTTGGAATAATTACCATTTAAGTGCCTATGATAAAAGAAAGTCAAATAGTACAAAGGAGTATAAAGTGAAAAAGAAACCTCTTTCTCCAACCCCGTCCTGGGGGCCACCATTACCACCAGACTCTTGTCTTTTCTGTCAGATCTCTTCTATGGATATAATGGAAGTTATTTATCACATGGGACCTTAGAGGTGGAGATCATTAACTTGCCTGCTTTTCTAAGCTGGTCTTTCCCACTTTGCCCCTTCAACCCCCCTTCTTGTGGCAGCACACAAACCGTGGGGCTCCCTTATTTGTCCAGCTCCCCCTTCCCAAGCCCCCTCCACCTGGTAATGATTTCCTAGAGCGTCTCCCAGGGATCTCCATGGGGACGTTTCCTGCTCCAATCTCCATGGCAACTCTTCAGGTTGCCATGGTGACACTTAAGCGATTATTTGGAGACCCTTAAATAAATCACCCGTGGTGGTATATGCTAGACGTGTTTGGCTCTGGCTCTTGTGTTTGGGGCCAGGGTTGGGGCCCAGGCCCGAAGGCAGAAAATGTGGGGAGGTGGGAGATGGTGGTCAGAGCCCGATGCCCTTGGTCTGGCCCTGTGAGGGGCCCTCTTTGGGCAAAATTGGAATTGAGCCTTTTGTGAAGGGTGGGAGGACAACAGGCAGTTATGCTTGTGCAGTCCTTAAATAGGGAGACCCTGCAGCCAGCAGGACATCTTAACTCTGATCAGGATGGGGGCAACTTGGAGCTATGCAGTAACCAAGCAGGGATTCCACTCCAGGCCTGCTGGGCTCCAAGGCCCTCACTCCTCCTTGACGTCAAATTCTAAAAGGGAATTTAAGATGGAATCCATGCCTTCATATATTCATTTATTTGACCGATGTGTTTAAAGTGGCTACTATGTGCCAGGCACTGTGTGCTAAGCACTGGGGATACAGCAGTGAATTAAAAAACAAAACCTCTGTCCTCATGGAGCTTATATTCGACCAGCGAGAGGCAGACAATTAGCAAAACAAAACATCCATGGCCGGGCGCAGTGCTTCAGGCCTGTAATTCCAGCATTTTGGGATGCCAAGGTGGGTGGATCACCTGAGGTCAGGAGTTTGAGACCAGCCTGGCCAACATGGTGAAACCCCATTTCTACTAAAAATACAAAAATTAGCCGGGCATGGTGGTGTGTGCCTGTAATCTCAGCTACTTAGGAGGCTGAGGCAGGAGAATCATTTGAACCCAGGAGGCAGAGGTTGCAGTGAGCTGAGATCATGCCATTGCACTCCAGCCTGGGCAACAAGAACAAAACTGTCCCCCCTCTCCCCACCCCCCTCCCCAAAATGAAAAAAAAAAACAAACCACCCAGGTTAGACAGTAGTTTCAGTATTAGGGAAGGGGCCTAGAAAACAGCAGGGTAAGCTGTGGCACACACTGACACCAGGGCCGGGTTGGGGGGGGGGTCCCAGGCACCGTCTTGGGGCTCAGCTTCAGGTCTCAGGACAATTCCTGAAAGGTAGGAGGGTGAGGTATGGAAGGAGCTAGCCAATACTTGAGACTCCATCAGCAGTGACCAGCTCCCTCTGCGTGTTCTGCCTAAGCGATGTACAAAGCTTTCCAGCTTCTAGATGCCTCACGGATGCTTGGAAGCAGAAATGCATGGCTGAGACTTTAATCTCCACTATATAGACTGGGAAACAGATGCAGAAGGGAGGCAGCCTGCCGAAGGCAATGCCGCTAATGGCAGGCAGAAAGGTGGCTAGAACTGGAGTCATGGCTATCCCAGTCCAGGTCCATTTCTGCCAGACCAGTGGATTTATCACCAGGTCTGCAAATTCATACTTCCCTGAGTGCTGTCTTACTGAATAAGTAGCTTATCTTGTACATGAGGAAAATCATGTTGTCTATGGGGAGAGATTGTGATTTACCTGTAACACCAGTGTCAGGTGATTATACCATGCTCCCTGACTCGGAGCTTTACTGCAGGCCACTCGGGTCAGGCCCGTTCCTCGGTGGTGGAACAGACTGCAAGGTACAAGAACATGCTTCTTCTAGCCTCCGACTTCCCCAGCCCACTGGCACTCCTCCCAGAAATGAAGTTTGGAAGCACAGGCCTACTTAAGGCCTGGGCAACCCAAAAAGCTTCCTGAGAAGGTGATGAGACTCGGGTCTGGATACACTGGGCTCTCTTCACGTTTTTTCCCTTTCCTTTCTTTTTCTTTTTTTTTCCCCTGAGACAGGGTCTTTTTCTGTCACCCAGGCTGGAGTGCATTGGTGCAATTTTGGCTCACTGCAGCCTCTGCCTCCCAGGTCCAAGCGATTCTCGTGCTTCAGCCTCCCGAGTAGCTGGGACTACAGGCACACGCCACCATGCCTGGCTTTTTGTATCTTTAGCAGAGATGGGGTGTCACCATGTTGGCCAGGCTGATCTCGAACTCCTGACCTCAAGTGATCCATCCACCTCGGCCTCCCAAAGTGCTGGGATGCTGGGATTACGGGTGTGAGCCACAGCACCTGGCCTTTTCTTTTTTAAAAAAATTAGATACGTAGTTTTAGGACGAGTTCATTTGGCTGGTGAGTTGTTCCATACTCCTTAGCAGATTCCAGCTTCCATGACTACCATCCTGCTTCTCTTTTCTGAGTGTGGACTATCCACCTTCATACAGGTCTCAGGGTTGGGGCCAGGCTAGCAGGAAATAGAAAATCATTTCTGGTTAGCCTAAGCCCCAGGAAGCACTCACTGGAAAGTTCTTGGAGAGTAAATGGAGGAGCTGAATGGCCAACCCCTGGGCTATGTGGCTACTGAGCATGTGAAACTCGCTATGTGCTAAGTGTAAAATAGACACTGGAATTGGAAAACTTAGTATGAAAATAAGAGTGTAAAATATCTCAGTCATTTTTATATTGATTACATGTTGAAATGACATTTTGGGTACGTTGGGTTAAATAAAATGCATTGTTAAAATTAATTTCTCATTTTTTCTCCCTAGGCTCAGGTGATCCTCCCACCTCAGCCTCCCAAGTAGCTGGGATTACAAGTGCGTGCCACCATGCCTGGATAATGTTTTGTATTCTTTGTAAAGACAGGGTTTTGACATGTTGCTCAGGATGGTCTCAAACTCCTGGATTCAAGCAGTACTCCTGCCTCAGCCTCCTAAAGTGCTGGGATTACAGACGTGAGCTACCATACCTGGCCAATACTAGATTTAAAATTACATATGGGCCGGGAGTGGTGGCTCACACCTGTAATCCCAGCACTTTGGGAGGCCAAGGTGGGTGGATCACGTGAAGTCAGGAGTTCAAGACCAGTCTGACCAATATGGTGAAACCCCATCTCTACTAAAAATATAAAAAAATTAGCTGGGCGTAGTGGCGTGTGCCTGTACTGCCAGCTACTCGGGTGGCTGAGACAGGAAAATTGCTTGAACCCAGGAGGTGGAGGTTGCAGTGAGCCAAGACTGCGCCACTGCACTCTAGCCTGGGCAACAGATCAAGACTCCATCTCAAAAACAAAAACAAAAACAAATTACATATGACTTACATAATTACTGCCATCTATATTACTATATACTACAATACTGCTGGACAGTGCTGTGACTAGATTAATTCCACAAGGAAAAGAGCCATAGCAATATTGTTCATCATTCTAAATCCAGGACTGGTATTGGCGCCAGGATATAGTAGGGGGTCAAAAAAGTGTTATTTGTTGAATGAATGTTTGACAGTCACATTTTCCATCAGCCCTGAAACATTTTAAACAGCCTGCAAAGGGAATGTGATCTAATTTAAATGTCAGTTTATATATTTAAAACAAAACAAAACAAAAAAACCCCACCGTAACTCAAGCATGAAATTTGCAAGAAGGGGAAAGGAAAAGGGAGAATGAAGGGATCAGGGTCTCAGTCTCTTTTTTCTGAGGGATTAGGGGGATATTCTGACCTTTGTCAAGCCAAAAAAGAAAAAAAGAAAGGTCCTGCCCATCAGAGGCAGAGATACGATCATCCTCCACTTCCTGTGGCCCTCCCCCTCTTTCTTTGCTAACAGAGGCGTCTATTTTTAGCTAGGCACATGGCCACCCAGAGTCCAAACATTTTCCAGCCTCTCTGGAGCTGGGTTTGGCTACGTAAGTTCTGGCTCATGGGATGTAAACAGAAGTGTCAAGTAACTTTTGGGAACTTTCCTTAAAGGGAAGTGCTATGTCTCTTTCCCCTTCTCCTGGCTGGAATGCCTGGAACCTCAGCAGCCACACTGAACCATGAGGAATGGTGGAGGGGTGGTGTAGCAGAAGGCTGGGAGGGGCCTGGGTCCCTCCCCGACAACTTGGTGAACTGTCGTATCAGCCTTGGAATGCCTACTGTGGACTTTTCACGTCAGAAAGGAAAATCCTATGTATTTCAGGCTTGTTGACTTGCATTTTTTGGTCACCTTGTCCTAACTAGTGGCTGGTGCCTACCAGCTTTACGTCGCTATCACTGGAAGGGACCACTCAACTACCTTCAGAACACTCAAGTACTTTCCCGGACAGGGTCTGCTCCAAGATGACTGGATTTCTTTACCATCAGCTGTTGATTTATTTTTTTGAGACAGGGTCTCACTGTTGCCCAGGCTGGAATGCAGTGGATCTTGGCTCACTGCAGCCTCCACCTCCTGGGCTCAATTGATCCTCGCACCTCAGCTGGGACCACAGATGTGAGCCATGACGCCCAGCTAATTTTTTTGTATTTTTTGTAGAGATGGGGTTTTGCCATGTTGCCCAGGCTGCTAGGTATTGATTTAAAAAAAAAACAAAAAACTGGCAAGACCTTCAGAAGGTACAAAATTAGAAAGGTACAATAGAACAGAGTGAAGCCTGGGCAACATGGTGAAATCCCATCTCTACCAAAAAAAAAAAAAAAAAAGAAAGAAAAATTAGCTGGGCAATGTGCCTGTAGTCCTACTTGCTCTGGAGGCTGAGATGGCAAGGACTGCTTGAGCCTGGGAGGTGAAGAGGTCGCAGTGACCCGAGATCATCACGCCACTCTACTCCAGCCTGGGCCACAGAGCATGAACCTGTCTGGGAAAACAGACAAACAAAAAACATAGAGTCACTTCCTACCTCTGTCCTTGTCATACCCATTTTCTGTTCCATTCTTCTTCTTCTTCTTTTTTTTTTTTTTTTAACAGGGTCTCACTCTGTTACCCAGACTGAAGTACAGTGGCGTGATCTTGGCTCATCACAACCTCTGCCTCCCAGGATCAAGTGATTCTCCTGCCTCAGCCTCCTGAGTAGCTGGGATTACAGGTGTGCACCACTACTACCCGGCTAATTTTTGTATTTTTAGTAGAGACGGGGTTTCACCATGTTGGCCAGGCTGGTCTTAAACTCCTGACCTCAAATGATCCACCAGCCTCAGCCTCCCAAAGTGTTGGGATTATAGGCGTGAGCCACTGCGCCCGGCCCTAATATATTCTTTTAAAGAGAGAGAAAAATGTTAAGTTCTCCCTTATGGGATACCTTCTTATATAATCTAAATACATAGCTGTTATCAACATCCATACCTCTACAAAAAAACCTGCCTGTCTGAATTATTCTGGTCTTACTACCTGTGACTCTAAAATGAGATCACGCTTACTTTATGGCCTGCATTAAAGTGTTCAAGCCCTCAACCACACAGTGGCCACATCCATCCCCTTCCCTAACCCTTCTCCTCCCCCATGTAAAATACTTCCCACGACCTACTGATTGAGCAGACAGCTGGGTAGTCATTATGTCTAGGGAGGCTGGATCCCAAGTCCACCAAGCTCCACTTAGGGTCAAATAAAGAGAGCCAGGGGATTGGTTTTTAGTTGTGAATTCACAGACCATGTTTTTCAGTAAAAAATAATGTCACTGTATTAATAATTGCAAACATTTAATGTGTATTATGTGCCAGGCACTGTACTAAGACCTTTTTATGTGTAATCACGTTTAAAACTCACAATGACCCAATGAGTCAAACACTACTAAACAGTATTCCTACTTATAAATGAGTAAAGTGAGGCAAGGAGAGGTTAAGTAATTTGTTCATGTTCACCAGATGGAAAGGGAGAATTGACGCTGGGCATGGCGGCTCACGCCTGTAATCCCAGCACTTTGAGAGGATTGCTTGAGCCCAGGTGTTCGAGACTGGCTGGGCAACATATAGCAAGACCTGTCTCTATTTAAAATTAAAAAAAAATTATAAAAATAAAACAAAAGAAAGGGGGAGTTGGGATTTAAATCCTGACACTGATTGTAGAACTCAGGCTCTTAACAAGATGACCCTGACCAGATGGTAAGCTCCATTCATGCAGGGACCTTCCCCAAGGGCCTAGTGCACTGCCTGGCACAGAGCAGAAGTGTAGCAAATATTAATGGATTCAAATGTTCACACGCTGACACTGCCAGTAGGTTGAGGAAAGGATGGTGGCAACCTTTCCCAGTGACTGCAGGCTTGTGTCCTTGCTCAGGGCACACTCCCCAGAATCCAAGCCTAAGGTAAGGAGGCCAAATTAGTGTCATGAGAGGCCCTGTGGGAGGGGTTGGAACCAGAGGGCTGCAGCCACAGAGGGACCTTTCTTTACCCTGGTGGGCCTGATGTGCCCACGGGAGCACAATCCCTTGATCTGCAGCTTCCACCCCAGAGTGTGCTGGACACACTTCTGCACACTGAACCTGAGCCTTTTTGCTTCACCCGCTTCTGTGGAATTCCTTTTAGATGTATTAACATCTTTTTTTTTTTTTTTTTTTCTGAGATGGAGTCTCGCTTTGTCTCCCAGGCTGGAGTGCAATGGTGTGATCTCGGCTCACTGCAACCTCTGCCTCCTTGGTTCAAGCAATTCTCCTACCTCAGCCTCCCCAGTAGCTGGGATTACAGGCACGTGCCACCACACCCAGCTAATTTTTCTATTTTTAGTAGAGATGGGGTTTCACCATGTTGGCCAGGCTGGTCTCCAACTCCTGACCTCAGGTGATCCACTCGCCTCGGCCTCCCAAAGTGCTGGAATTACAGGCGTGAACCACCGCGCCTGGCCAGATGTATTAACATCTGATTCACCCGTTGTGTTTACTGCTGCACCCCTAATACCTAGAACAGTGCCTTGGAAGTAGCAGACTTAAATCTCTGTTGAATGAATAAAAGTTAAGCTATGCACCTGATCCTGGCCAGATGGCCCTTCAGACTCCAGACTTGAGTCCTTTCAGCGCCTCCTACTGGGGCTGGATTAGCTGCATCTCAGAGGGCACTTTATTTCCTACATTTCTAAGTCACGGGGGTGGGGGTAACTGGGGCATTCACTGTTGACCTCCAGCACCTGAAGAGGTGAGCTCCTGACAGGGGTTGGTTCTCATTCTAGGAGTTAGAACTCATACAAGGCCAACGTCCTTTTTCACAACCCATAAGGATGATTCTGCTACAGTTGTAGGTAACGCAAATATTTCCTCTCTTGGGTTTTGGCTGAAAAATAAAGAGGTCTGCCAACAGACAGCAAAAATCAAGAAAAGTAAACATACAATGCCAGGTTCAATCAGCCATGAATCAATGCGAATACACACGGATAAACCCTGAAATAGAAACACGGCACCATAGTTTAACTGACACATATATATACTGAAGGACTCCAGAATGTCTCTCCCACCCCTAAAGTGCTGAACACTGCAGGGAGCTGTAACTGAGTCAGGAGCTATTTTAATCTCCCTTGTAAAAAAGATGTAAAAATGGCAAAGAACTGGACAGACTGCGAGTCAAGAATATGTAACTATTCATGGATGAGATGGAATTCACACGTATTTTTATTTCTTCCAAGCAGGTACAGAGACTCAAATGTAACCCTTTGAGCTCTCATGCTTGAGGGTGTGCTGCTACCTGGCCTTTGAGCTCTGTGCTGGCATAAAGCCCAAGGCCTGGGCAGGGCAGATGATCAAAGTAGGGAGAATTTTAACACCAGTCATGGGACACAGTGGGGAGCATAAACAGTAGGGTTTACCAGGCAATGCTGTTGATGTTGATAGTCCTAGCAAGGCTGGCAGTTCCAGGAGGAGGACCAGCACCTCCAGGACGTATGACTTCCCCCCCCAGCCATGGGTGATGTGATCTTTCACAAAACCATTCTGCTCCAAGGTCTGCCTTGTTCCCAAGTGCTTCTATACGCTGATCTGCACCCATCACAATCACACACGTCTCACACAGACTCCAGACCCTGCAGCGCCCAACTGAGTACCCGCTCATGCAAGGTGAGGCTCCTTGGCGGTGCCATCTTTATTATTCCCAGCCACAAGTTATAGCCACAACCTCTCTTCCATTTAAAGTGTGCGTCACCTGCAGAAGACAACAGGTGCCGGAGTTCCCTCCTATGATTCAATTCTACCCTCCCCTGGCCTTTGCATGGATCCCAGTGGTCCTGGCTCGGATCAGGCCTACAGCTTACTTCCCAGGCATGCTTCCAGGAAGGCAGTTGGGGTGGGGGGTACCCCTTTATGGCTCTTCCCAGGTTACATGAGAACTGGTGATCTCGGTGGGGTTTCAAGTAGAAGCCCTGAGTTAGTGTTCATTAACAAACTTAATCCTTTGTCCTAAACCAGGCTCTAGCTCAATTCAAAGATAAAGGGGGGTTAAACATTAAGAAAAATGGCATTTTTTTCCACATCACTGATACCCCAAGAGAAGTTAATAGGTCTACCTTGTAGATGCAGGGAAATCAAAAGGTCAAACTATAATTTTTTATAAAAACTAATTTTTTTTTACGCTTAATTTTTTTTTTCCTTTTTTTTTTTTTTTTTGAGACAAGGTCTTGCTTTGTTGCCCAGGCTGGAGTGTAGTGGCACGATCTTGGCTCACTACAACCTCCACCTCCCAGGCTCAAGTGAACCTTCCACCTCAGCCTTACCAGTAGCAGGTAGTACAGGCATGGGCCACCATGCCTGGCTAATTTTTGTATTCTCTGTAGAGACGGGGTTTCGTCATGTTGCCCAGGCTGCTCTCGAACTCCTGGGCTCAAGTGATCTGCCGCCCTCGGCCTCCCAAAGTGCTGGGATTATAGGTATGAGCCACAGCACCCAGCCCAAACTACAAATTTTAATAGAATTTTAAACCCAACCACTGGCCAAAAATCACTCAGGTCAAGAATTCCTAATCCACAATCACATCAGTAGGAAGGGAAAGCACTCATTCTAACACAGATCCAAGAACCAATGGCTACCCCGGGTACCTTAACAGCATCAACTCAGAACTTAAAAAATCAACTAGAGATCATCCAAGGAATGTAAGTATAATTCTACAAAAAACCATCTCATCCCCATTGCAGCAGGCCCCAAACTCCAGTGAGGCTTCCATAGGCCATGGAGAATGAGTTTGGCTCTTGTCACAGGGTAGAGCCCCATGATAGGGGTCTGAGGTAGACGAAAACAACAGGGTAGCCAGGGGCATCTACAGAAGATGTTACAGAGCTGCCTGGGCCTCATGACAGTTGCAGCTCAGTTACAAATCCCAGAAGGCTCTATTTGCTTAAACCAGTTTTTCCAGTGACGCTTACATGCTGACTTTCTTGGTTTCTATAGATGCTTGGTTTCAAAAATAAAACTAAAATAACAAAAATTCCAAATCCCTCAAATGGAACAAATAAATAATAGTAACAATATTTACATGAGTATGTCACATTGAGAGATTCCAGCATGACCAAGGAATGGAAAATCCAAGAATGTGCCCTGGCCTGTGTGGGGCTCAGGCCTGGCTCATCATCAGGTGTGAAGACACCATGGGGAGCCGATGGATGTATGCAGTGAGCTGGGATGGACCATGACACCTGGCTGGGCTTTAAGTCCAGGGAAGCAGGGTGTGCAGGAGCTGTGGGGCCGTCTATAGATTAGGTTTCAAGCAAGCAAACAATAAAACCCTCAGCTCTCCCGAGCAGCGTGGCACAGTCAGGGTCACTGGTGTGAGCTGCGCCCTATCAGAGGAGAAGCTGCTCCTGGGGATGCCAAGGGGGCTTCTCTGATTGCTGGCATAGGTGGGGACCTCAGGACCCCCGTCCCAGGGAGCACAAAACTCTTTACATCAGCTGGAGACAGGACAGGGAGTCAAGGTTAGGCATGGTCCCCTCTTTCCTTGGACTATGTGACAAGGGGGATGTGGAATTCATTTGTGTCGAAGATCAGGGGCCTCTTGGGAGGGTTCGGGTCCCTGTCGGCCTTGTGAAGCAGCTTGAAGAGCCCGGTTCCAATGTTCATTGGGATTCCCATGATGATGCACTCAGACACCCCTGAAACCAACGAGAATGAACATCAGAGAGCCTCTAAACACAAGGTAGGTTTTCAGGAAGAAAGACTATTGGCTTAAGTGTCAGAAAATTAGGATGTGAGTCCCAGCGCCACTCCACATCAACTGACTGAACTTTGGCAAATCCCTTTCCTTCCCATCTAAAAAGGGTGGCTGTGGAGTGCAGACAGGGGGATTCTGCACTTTCAGGGAAGGGCAGGGCTTGCTCACAGCCCAGGAGCTTGTTGGAGACAGAGTCAGCTCCTCCAGTTCTCCTCTCCCACCTGAGCCAAAGGCACCCTGGGAGGGCCCTGCCTTTGAGAACACAACTTAGCAAGAATACTGAAGGATGCTTAGGAAACTCTAAGTTTGCCACCCAGTGCTTCCTTAACTTAGAGCCTCCAAGAAAAGCAAACAACTGGGACAGTAGTGAGCAGAATACAATCCCCTTGGAAACTGCAGTAGGCAGCTGTTAGCTGTGCTCAGGGGAAGGGGCCAGACCAGGCTTAAGAGCATCTGAGCCTTGATGATCTACAGCCCTGATGAGAAACACCCAGAAGGCAGGGTACCTATAGAGTTACAGGATCAAGGGGGTGGTGCAGATTCTTTCTCCAAGCCCCATGTCAACCTGGCATAAGGCTTGAGTCTACGATGAGCAAGCAAATGGCTACTGTGTTGTAGACTTTGTGCTAACAAGGAACCGGAGAGGCAAACAACTAAATTAAAGACCAACATGCAATGAGGGCGAACACTGGGTTACAATGTGCTGAAGGACGAGGAGGACGGGAAAACTTCAAATTGGGGGTGGGGTGGCAGTGCCAGGCAGTCAAGGAGACTGGTGGTGGAGAAAGGTGCTGGTGTGTGGGGCCGCAGAGCTGCAGCAAAGGCCCAGTTTCCAGGTGTCAGGCTTGAGTGCTGGGTCTCAGCCCTGTTGTCAGGCAGACTTGCTCTTCTCTTGGTCTTGGGCTTTCTTCCAGTCTTCTGTGTACCTCCCTCTCGCCCCACTCTAACTGCTGCTCCTTTTCTTTTCCCTTCATGCTAGTTTTTTTTTTTTTTTTTTTTTTTTTTTTGAGACAGAGTCCTGCTCTGTTGCTCAGGCTAGAGTGCAGTGGTGCAATCTCGGCTCACTGCAACCTCTGCCTCCCAGGTTCAAGAGATTCTCCTGCCTCAGCCTCCCGAGTAGCTGGGATTACAGGTGCCTGCCACCGTGCCCAGCTAATTTTTGTTTTTTTTTTAGTAGAGACGGGGTCTCACCATCTTGGCCAGGTTGGTCTTGAACTCCTGACCTCGTGATCCACCCGCCTTGGCCTCCCAAAGTGCTGGGATTACAGGCGTGAGCCACCGTGCCCGGCCCACGCTTGTTTTTTAATTTTAAAAATATTTAAATAGACACGAGTTCTCATTATGTTGCCCAGCCTGGACTCAAACTCCTGGGCTCAAGCGATCGTCCTGCCTCAGCCTCCCAAGTAGCTGGGATGATAGCAACACCATGCCCGGCTCTCACCCTTCTTTATCTTAAAGAATTATGTAATATTTATTTCCCTCCATCTCCAATCCCTGTCCCTCTGAAAAGAGAGAGTTAATCTTAGAGGCAAAAAATAGGTATATACTCTAATGATGCCAATCTGTACAAGAGCAGGAGGTGAGAGAGCAAAGCGCTACTGGGAAGCAGAGCTCTGGCCTGGAAACAGCAGCCAGACTTGGAATCCCTGTGTGGGCCTGACTGGCATGTGCCCCGGGGCAGGTTGCTGGCCCTCTCGAACCCCAGCCCCTTACCAGCTCTCACCCCAAGCCTGCAGGGTCTTCCTGCGGAATCAGAAAGGCTCAAGCAAAGCTCAGCAGTCAGTGCTGGTCTCACGGAAGAGGCAGGGAAGCCAGACACTGGGGAGAATTCCCCTCGTGCTCCCTCTCCCCCAGGCCAGCACAGCCCCATAAAGCCATGTTTTGTCAAGTGGCGGGGATGAGGTATGGTGCAGAGCAAGGCTCTGCTGGTGGACTCGACAGCAAGCGAGGTCACCTTGGTCTTCTGACTTGTCAAAGGGCTTAATATCCACACCCCATGGGTGGGTAGAGATACTTGACACATATGGTGCCTGGCACAGGGGCTCAGCAGGCATCGATGGCCACCTCCCAAGGACAGTAGGACACTCTGCTCTGCCCAGTGCCCAGCCAGTACCCGCTCCTGTCAGCCCTGGTGTCACACACAGGGGTCACGATCAGTGTGGCTGACTACAAAGTCAAGGGCTAGAAAAATTCTTACACGCCCAGGGTTGCTCTTTGCTTCGTGGACCAAAAACCATCTGTGCTGACAGAGGGAAGTCATCCAACAGATGTAAACGGGGATGCAGGATGCTACAGTCAGGATTTGGAGACAGAAGATCCAGCAGTTCCAATTCATGTCTATGACATTATTCTTGAAAAAATAAACGCTCTGCCACTCAGTTTTTTTCATTCCCTTAGAAGCCTAGCCATGGTCTAATTCGTAAATAGTAAAGGCCTTTGATGCTGTTCATAGAAACATCAAACCTACCACACACAGAGTCCTTCTGCCCGAAGTAGGCAGCGTCAAAGAGATGGTCAGCCGTCTTCTCAAAGGAGGCCAGCATCAGCACACTCTCCTTCATCTTGGCCAGGCCAAACCTAGTGATGCCCAGGACTTCACCCTGCGTCAAGGGAGAAAGAGTCACGGTGGTACTCACACCAATGGCAAAAGCTCGAAACCAAAGCACGGTGCACCTTCAATACAATCAACAAAAATCCTCCAAGACCCAACGTCAGGTGTGAAAGGCCCTGGGGAGCTATGTGTCCGCCCTCTGTGTCCCATTGAGGTGGTCAATCGTCGGCAACATGAAACTTCACACTCGCATCCAGACACCATCAGAACAAAGAAGAATTGAGAACTAGAATTCAGAGACTAACTTTAAAAAAGGGGAGTATTTCTGAAGAGATTTCTTATGGCTCAAAGAACTAAAAATAAAAGAAGGTAAAAACCTCAAGTATGAAGAGAATTAATTAAATTTAGGTAATTCTACTCAAAGGAATATTGTGCCATAATTTAAAAAGTATATTTATTAAAACCATGAAACAAGATGGAAAACATTTGTGATGTTAAACAAAAAGTCAGAACAAAAACTGCATGCACACAGTTTCCTGCGACTAAAGTAAAAGACGCATAAAGAATAGGATTTCACAGAAGACATCTAACCGACAGCCTCAGGGTGGTAGGAAATGGGCCATTTCCCTCACCTGGTTTCTAAATAGTCTGTAATACACTATCGACTTGTTTGGGGAAGCCTTATGAAAACCTGCTGCCCTAAGGCACAGCTAGAGGGAAATATGTTTTTTTTGGAAAAGAGAGAAAAAAAAAATCAAAACAACCAACCCACCTCAGCCTCCCGCCTCCAACTTCAGATCATGTTAACTTATTTTTTCCTGGGAATGGCTACAGAAGAGTGATGGATGGGTTTAATAAGAAAGAAACACCTCAACTTGCCATGGGACTCTCTGGGCTTTGGCAGTGGCTAATTTTGCTTTAGGATGACATTCAGGATGAGGACGGAACCAAGCTCCAGCTCTCTTCACTCCACCGACTGGGTATGAGTTTGCCATGAGGCTGTAACTCTCATACTGGGATTTCACCAGGACACTCAGCCTGACCAGCATACTTTGGTTTTTGAGCAATGTTCACATCTTATTTTCTCTCTATGATGGTCCTCACAGCAGCGTATTCTACATGTCTTAGAAACTCCACAGGCTTATTCTCCTGAAAGTGAGTTTCGGGATGCGCAGGCAGCCCGGGGGCCTCCTGCCCACATACCTTGTAGGTCATGAGGTCGGAGAGCAGCATCACGTGCCTCCTGTCGATGCTCATGCCGTGGTTCACCATGGTGTACTGGATTTCATTGATGATCGTTGTCCGGGCGGCCTCGATGCCCAGAGTTTTCTCCACCTACAGAGAGCCAGTAATGAGCAGAAGCAGCCCCTTCCGGGAGGCCACTGCAAATTCTCTCCACTTTCTCCTCTGCCCTGCAGTTTCAAAGCAAACCCTGTGCGGTTTTCCAGAAATGGATTGCTGGGCAATTTTCAGTTGCAGACCCACGGCAAATGGGATGGTCAGAGAAGTATGCTGGGAGGCCGGGCACAGTGGCTCATGCCTGTAATCCCAGCACTTTGGGAGGCCGAGGCAGGCGGATCAAGAGGTCAGGAGATCGAGACCATCCTGGCTAACATGGTGAAACCCCATTTCTACTAAAAATACAAAAAAAAAAAAAAAAAAAAAAATTAGCCGGGCATGGTGGTGGGTGCCTGTAGTCCCAGCTACTCGGGAGGTTGAGGCAGGAGAATGGCGTGAACCCGGGAGGCAGAGCTTGCAGTGAGCAGAGATCACGCCACTGCACTCCAGCCTGGGCAACAGAGCAAGACTCCATCTCAAAAAAAAAAAAAAAAAAAAAAAGTATACTGGGAACCAGTGGAAGGCCTGCAGATGGCACAAGGAAGACAGCCTAACCCTAAGGCGACCCCGTGGGCTAAGTGGTACCTCATAGGTGTTATTGGAGGTGGTTCGGGTGCCCTTCACACCGTGTGTGGCCATGACTGCCCGCAGGTTATCACCTTCCACCAGAAGCTTGTACTTCTCCTTTCCACTCTGCTCGTCAATGTGGATGACAGCTCTGGACACCTCTGGAATGCCCTGCACCACCACCTGGATTCAGAGACAGAGAAAGCTGTGAGGACGGGGTGAGCCATGCCCTGGGCTGATCACCTTCATCACCCCAGCTTTCAGCAGTGGTCATCTGTAACACACTAGAGCTGGTTTTAGGGATAAGGGAGAACAGAAGTTGTTCAGGGTACTGCACCTCATCCTAACATCAGTTTTTTGATAGAACAGAGAGGAATCTAACAGACTAACTCCTTGGGGATAAGGCCAAGAAGAAATGAAGAAATGGGACTAAGTGACAAAGCCCTTAGGTCCCGGCCCTGGGTGTCACACCACAGGGAGATGCTGGGTCTCCATGAGAAGCGACTTCTGTTTCACCTTGGGGAGATCCTCTTTCAGGAACTGCAGCACGTAGTACATGGAGCTCTTGCTGTTCTCTCTGGGGGTGACACACACCACAGCCTCACCATGAACGGCCACATCGCCGGGCTTCACACGGAGCTTGGATGTACAGATGGAATATCTCACTGTCTCAGCGTTCACCTGCAACATGGCCAGGTGTAGGTGTTACTGATTCCAGTGTTTTTCTTCGTTTATTTCATTGTTGCCCCTCTAAGAAGTCCTTTTAGTCAGGTTTGTTCTAAGCACCCCTCACCCGCACCACGAAATTAATACCATAGATATGCTACATATGTTTTATGTACTATATGTGTATATATATCTATGCTTTATTCATAAAAAGAGTAGTTTTTTTCATCCACGACAAAATATTTGCCCTTGAAAATTCATGCTCAGTTCATGGCAACACACGCAGCCTCTGTGGGAAGCTCTAGGGAGGCTGGAGGTTGGAGGCCAGGCTAATTAAAAGCTTCCATGGGGCCTCCCCTTTACCTGACACTTTCACAATGGTTCATGTGCTATGTTCCTGGATACAACTCATCTCTTCTGCAAAGGAGCCACAAGGCAGGCAGCAAGAGACAGGCTAGAGAAATCCCCAAACTGGAGAGCAGGTTGCTGCATTTGAGTCAACTGTTATATGGGTAACATATGAATTTGATGCGTGAGAGAACGAGCTGACAGAATGTGTTTTAAGGGCTAGTACAGCTTTAACTACCCGAGAGAAAGAAGAGGGTGTCGGGAAGTTACTCAGTTTGCACCCCAAGTTGGTCTGTTTGTGAGAAAGGCTGATCATCTTTCAACTGTTGCCTATTACCCATGCATGCCAGTTTAAGAAGCCAGGTTAATCTCCCCATCTAAACACATTTACTGAACTTCCTAGGCTAGCTGCCATGCTGGGCACTGGGGACCCACAGATGAGTAAGACACAGCCAGCCCTAGGGTCCTTCCAGACACTGGGAAGAGGGACAACAAGACCACTTATCATAATACCGTGTCGCAGTGAACTGGTATTGCGGTCTGCACAAAATTTCAACTAATTTTCTGTGTGTCTTTAGATGGGTATATTTGTATCAAGGTCAGGTTTAGAAAGAAAATGTGAGGGGACAACAGAATCACAAAAACCAGAAACCACACAGAAGGTTCTGCAATGCTTCCTCTGTCTTGCTTAGCTCTTGCCCTAGTTTATCAGTACCTATCTTGGGACTAACAGGATGACTTCCTCTCTACATTTAATTATGTGACTCACTTCCAGTCTCAGAAGCCTAATCCGTTCCAGGGAGAGCTTGACGAGAATAAAGCAGTCATCAGGAAGAAACACTTCTTCAATATACTCGGAAATCTGGAGTGTCAAAAGATCAGACTGTTAATCAGCCGCTTTCCCCTTTCCTAAGAGCACGCGACTGCTTGCTTTTTTGAAGAGCTTGAGTAGTGTGGACGCCACAGGCTGGTCAATAGATGGCAGCTGATTTTTACACTTCCTTGCAACATTGCTGAACTAGTTTTCTTGTTATCAATAGGGATTTCTTCTTACCTCTCCCAAGAGGGTTTTCTCAATTCTCCCTTTCACGAGGCGAGCATAATCCGCGTCGTCATCCTTGTCTAGCTGTGCTGTGATAATTGGAGTGCTGTTGAGAAGCAAAGGAAAAATGGCACTAGCACAAGGAAGGAGCCTGTTTGAGGACCACTGCTTTGTTAAACCCAAGTGCTATTTAGAATCATAATGTTACTAGCAACCCCAGTTTACTGAGCAAGCTCCGCCTCCCAGGTTCATGCCATTCTCCTGCCTCAGCCTCCGGAGTAGCTGGGACTACAGGCGCTCGCCACCACGCCCAGCTAATTTTTTGTATTTTTAGTAGAGATGGGGTTTCACCATGTTAGCCAGGATGGTCTTGATCTCCTGACCTCGTGATCTGCCCGCCTCAGCCTCCCAAAGTGCTGGGATTACAGGCGTGAGCCATTGCGCCCAGCCGACTATCTTTCATTTAATGCTATGTATTATCATTTTGTTAAATATAGGTCATAGGTAAAAATCATTATTTTTGTCATCAAAGGCATTGTAATACATTTCTATTTCTTCTAGCCTTAGATCAACTAGAAATCCCATCATGAAATCACCAGGGGCTCACAGAATATGACCACAGGGCAAGTGGCAGACATTTCAGTCAGGCCTAGTTAGGCTGGAATAATGACATCAAAAGGATGAAATCTCCACTGACACATTGCTCCAATTTTTCCAGTCATTTTAAACATTTTCTCTCTTCATGTTACTTGTGGCCATAACAAAACCATTGCTTCTATTTTGACTGTATCCAGTTTAGACTTTTTCTTGAGTGGCTTTTTTAAAAACCAAAATAGGATTAACACAACAAGCATGCCACCCAGAGTTTGAGACACAGTCCTATGAGGATATCACACATATGCATGTGACACGGGGATCATTGTTTCTCAGGAAACAGGATAGGCATGTGTGGAACAAGAAGGAAATGAAAGCAGGCACCTGATGGCCTTGGAAGCGTTGATGATCTCTTTAATCCGGGGCACGCCCAGGGTGATGTTCATGGAGGCCACACCTGCAAAGTGGAAAGTCTTCAGGGTCATCTGGGTGCCTGGCTCACCAATGCTCTGGGCACACAGAGCACCCACTGCAGAACCTGGCTCCATCTGTGCCCTAGAAGGCAAAGGTATGGATGAGATTGCAGCATGCCAAAGAAAAGTCCAGCAAAACTGCTGGGGAGAGGCTTCTGGTTATCACCTTTCAAGAGAGAATATAGATGCTATTAGGGTCGGAAAGGGTATGTCTGTGACAGAGAAAAAGCCTGGCATAGACCAGAAATAGGTGCAGACGGGACAGTAATGGTCAGAGAGGGGGCAGCAGTGCAACTCAATTCTGCATGGCTGCTTGTGGTCAGCATGTAATGGATGCAGAAAATCTAAGCGGTCTGCTAACCAATGGTACTGACGGCAAACAGAGCAGTGGCATCTGCCATATTCGTTAGCAGTTTCCCCACGGGGAGAAGACACTAAGAAATTTCCTTGCAATTATTTCCGTATCTTGGAGCATTCAGCCTGGCAATTCATCAGACCCCCTAGAGAAAATGTGACAGAATCTGATCAAATACCAGCAGTTAACAAGTGAGCTGGTGCAGGGTTTTGTACACATGGTGAAACAGAAGGGATACGTGAGACCTATGTGGATGACCGTCAGTCCAAGACAAAAGCATCCCTACCTCATGTACTTGTCCCTACAGGTCTCCAGAAACTTTTCTACTTGGGTGGGGGTGATGCGGTCCAGCTGGTACAGCACACGGGGCTGGGAGAATACAAGCCAAGCACAGAGTTAGGGCCGGCAGCACCTGCAAACAGCTTGGGGTTCTAACGCGTCTTGGAGGAATATTACCTCTGTTGTGCCGTTATCATTGATGCCATATTTATCTCTGGTTTTCTTGATCTTCTCAGAGACCCCCTTAATGAATTTTTTTATTTCCTGAAAGATTACACAGCAAACATCATTTGTAAGTTTCACAGTCATGCAAATGACATAATTCATTTCATAAACCTCAGTTGTATATGACAAGTCCATCATATTTTAGTGTTAGCTCCATATATAGTATAAAGGACCCAATCTGGATACTGCTTCTACTACAAAGTGGTTTTCCAAGGAACACACCACACTGTCCATACCCCAGACACACACTCCATTGGTTAATGTGTCTCTAAGACCTTCTCCTCCAACTGCTCTCATGGCACTACCTACAGAGCCCACAAAGTGCGTGGGAGCCTTCGTTCTTGCTCTCCCACGTGCCACGAGGGCTGTAAGAACACAGCTCAGGACAGGTACGACTGAAGCATTTATACTCTTCTTCTACAGATTAATTTTTGAGGGTTTCTTCTGAAGGTATTATGATCAGTTTAAATACTACCAACTAAAGCATAGCTTTGTTGACAGTAAATGCATTTCAAACACACTTTGAGCTTACCTTCATTTCAAAGAAAACACTCCCCAAACCCAGCTTATCTTTTCCCCTCTGGTAACCACCTCTCCCCACAGGCCTAGGCCTACAATGTCTTCCCACACACAATTAGAAGTCTGTAAGGATTCCTGGAAACCACTGTCAAAGCCAGATGTGAAGCATCAGTATATGCTGCGATTCCCACTGTATTTAAGAACAGCACTCTCAGCCCCGGGAGGATGACCAAGTAGAGCAAGAAGAAGGTGAAAAATACACAGGTGGAAGATCAGAGCAGGGCTAGAGACTACAGCCCTGACTCAGGTTTTCTGGCAACCACTCAAATGGGTAAAACTATCTGTTTTAAGATTTACAGTGTGTCTGTGAAATAGACCCAGCCCACAACCACTCCTAAAGCCAGGATCAGCCAGCACCTTCCTCTGGAGAGTGCTCACAGGGAAGGAGCACTTACAGAGGAGCGGTTAACATCCTGCTCACAGTGGGTCAATCATCACGGACTACAGACTGGCTCTTAAAGCAATTCTCAGCGTGAGCTGATGGCACCTGCCATGCAGTAGCAACCATCCTCCAGAGGCCATTATCCTGCCATCCCGGGAGCTGGCATCGGCTGCTCTGGTGTGGCCTAGGGATGATATAGTCTCTGAGAATATGGGGAAGAGGAAATAGACTGCCCCTCCTTTGTAGCAGCAAGGAAATCACAGTGGCGGTAAGCTTGAATGGCACTCTGGCCAAATGCAGGCATCCAGCTGCTCTGTGTGTCTGGATGAGTACAGACGCCCACACATGGAGGACAAGCAGCTTGAGGGCAGACTGCGTACTGTGGTGGCCGAGAAGCCTCGTGAGGTTCTGTTTCTTGATTCTGGGGTAGGCTGAGGGTCCCCCAGAGAGAAGGCCAGCATGCCCTGCCCAAAGTCCACTCAGCCTATTACATGGCTGAAAATGCCTAAGCCTGAACCAGGAGCCCATTTCTGCAAAAATAAAATCCTATAAGGTATCCACAGACAGCTTAAGACTTCCTAGCCCCATTCTATCCTAACCTTGCAAAAAGAAATCTCATTAGCCTCCTAACTAGCCATTTCTAGTTACTACCCTTTCTACAAGCAAACCGCTAGAACTTTATGTTCTTGTTAAAATAGCCTTAGCATCTGTGTCCACATGGTCTTATGCCTTTCCCAGCCAGCTGCTGCCCAGCTTGGCAAGACCTCCCTGTGAGGTGGCATGGCTTTAGCCCCACCACCCTAGAGCAGAAGGCACTGAAGGCCTGAATGAGGTCAGCGCTTGGCCAAGGCAACCAACCACTCCACGAAGTCAGATGCTTCCTTCAAAGTCTTTTCTCTGAACAGGGGTTTCTTCAATGTAATCTTTGCCTACTGGGAAATTCCGTCTGTCTCCCAGGAGCCCAGGCAGCCAAGGGGCTACCTCGGGGGCCCAACACATCCTGGCTGTCAGTTCCCATGAATACTGCTTTCTCATGACTCTCTGTGTTGGCCCACTCTCTTTCTTCCCACTGAGAAAGTGCAGAGGCCCACGGAGGGTGACCCTGCAGCCCAATCATTGTTCTACACAGAAAGGGCTTTTTATTTAAGAAGTTTTACCAGCTGGGTGCAGTAGCTCATGCCTGTAATCCCAGCACTTTGGGAGGCTGAGGCGGGTGGATCACCTGAGGTCAGGAGTTGGAGACCAGCCTGGCCAACAAGGTGAAACCCGGTCTCTACTAAAAATACAAAAATTAGCTGGGCATGGTGGCACGCACCTGTAGTCCCAGCTATTTGGGAGGCTGAGGCAGGAGAATCACTTGAACCCAGGAGGCAGAGGTTGCAGTGAGCCGAGATCATGCCACTGCACTCTAGCCTGGGCGACAGAGTGAGACTCTGTCTCAGGAAAAAAAAAACCAAAACTTTTATTAATTCGCAAGAACTTTAGAGTTCTCAAGAAACTCTTTTTAAAGAGAAACTCTCCTGATTCCTTGTTATTAATGATTAGTCTGACACTGTGTTTTCAGATACAGTTACCTTTTGCAAACCAGAGATGAAAAATAAAGCTGGAGAGGGCAGTGGGACAACCTCTTCTGGCATGGCTCTAACAGAATATTCAAAGGCATTTGCACTTGCTGCCACTGAATTTTTCCTCTATATATTCAGTATAAGAGGGGGTTTTGCCTGGCAGTGGCTGGGTCCTTTTGAGAAAGGTCCCGAAAGCCCTCTTGGCCCAGATGTTGCCATTTGATCACCAGTTGTTAAAAGCTGCCTTACCTGTTGGCACAGGAAAAACAGGAGTAGAACCTAAGACCAAGCCTTAGACCCAGAAGGTTTTCATCTGCAAGGGACTGTGCACACATAGGGAGTAAAAATAACACACCTAAAACAACCTGCCGGCTTAGGCACTGGGAATGACATAGCTCAGCTTTCACCCCAATGGACACACTTCCCGTGGGTTTGCTGAATGACTTTCCCTACACAAAGGTTCTGGAAATTAGGTTTAAAAATAAAAAAAAGAAAAACAGCTCACTTTTTGGAAATGAAAACTGAAACAATCTGCTAAAAATTCACACTGAATCAACCCATGCATACTAGACGGAACGAACTCACAACATGGCTATTGGCAGGCAATTCATCACACGATTAACCAGAAGTTAGTGTCTCATGCTCCACAGCAGGCCTATGAGCATGGGCATTCTCCTCTGGCAGGGACCTGGGCTCAATGCCACTCAGGAGTGCCTCTGCCACCTCGGCTCTGATACGGGCTAGGGCTGGAGAACATTTCACGGGCTCAGACACATCTGTTCTGGCCAGTGGATTTTGGACCCTCTCAGCAAATCTGAGCTCATCAGATTGTGAGCTGCCGGTGGCAAGGACATGTTTAGTCATCCTTGCATCCCCAGGATCTGTGGACTGTGTGACATATGGTGAGGGCTAAACCAGTGCTCACTGAATAAACAAATGCTGCCGGGTAGGAGGTCACCTGTGTTAAACCTTTTCAAGGGCAAGAAAGGAACCAGTCCAAAGCAAAGCAGTGTTTGCCAGAACCGGGACAGAAACCTGCTCTCTCTGGCGCTGGCAAATGCTGAGGTGCTGCTGGAGTGGGCCCTTTCTGTTGGCGTTCACAGCATGCTAAGTACGTTACCTCGTTATAGCTTTCATAACCTGTCTCAGTTAAGGTCTTTGAGGACAAACAGATAAATACGTAAACATGAGCATGAAGAAAAACCAAATTACAACTCTAATTTGTTAGTTAAAAAAAAAGAATAAGAAAGCCTTTGGAGGAGAAAAACAGACAAAGGCACCCAGCCTTGCCACACTCTTGATTTTAAAATCTGGAAGAGTCTCTTTTTCACCTTTCACACCTTGACACATGAACACAAGAAGCGAGGAGCTTCCTTAACACAAATATTCTTATTTAAGCTTCACTCGCTGTTTTTATTTTTGATCTACTGAAAGAGATACATTCTTCTTTGGCCTGCTGATCTTGTGCTACATTTGAATTACTATTTAGTACACAAAGGAAACCATTTACTGATTTCTGTATCCCTTTGCTTTTGATCCTAACCATGATTATAAACATGAAGGAGCTGCCTGAGCAGGTCAGAACCATAAAAAAAAAAAAAAAAACAAATGAGCCAAAAAACGTTAAGAGGGTATCAAAGTAACAGCTCCCTGGAAGAATAGAAAAGGCTGATTCAATGGATTTTTGATCCACAATACAGCAAAAGAAAGAGCAGTTTAAAATAAATGGTATCAAAACAAGACTACTAGTACTAATAATTATTGGGATTCAGAATGATTGAGGGAAGAGTTGGCTCACAGGATAGAGTAGGTAGTAGGCTGGTGTTAGGGACAGCGCTCAAACAAAATCAGCATTTTTCTTCTAAAAGGGGAAAAAAACATTTTTCTTCTAATAGGGAAATGGCTTGAGTGAAAGACATAAACTAAGAAAGTCATGAGATAAATTCTGCTTGTTGGCTGGTGAGATTTTGCCTTGGCCATTTTTGAATGACTGCCAGTCATTTTTTTTTTTTTTTTTTGAGATGGAGTCTTGCTCTGTTGCCCAGGCTGAAGTGCAGTGGTGCCATCCTGGTGTACTGCAACCTCCGCCTCTCAGGTTCAAGCGATTCTCCTGCCTCAGCCTCCCAAGCTGGGATTACAGATGCCCGCCACCATGCCCGGCTAATTTTTGTATTTTTAGTAGAGACAGGGTCTCATCGTGTTGGCCAATCTGGTTTTGAACTCCTGACCTCAAGTGATCCACCTGCCTTGGCCTCCCAAAGTGCTGGGATTACAGGCATGAGCCACCACGCCTGGCCCATTCTTGAACTTTCTAACAAAGGAACAACCCTACCTTAAAAAACAACCAGCTTATAAAATCCACTTGCCAGCCCTTGGCAAACAGAGTTCTTTACGACAGCCAGGCTGGGTGCAGTAGCCAGCACCTGGCAGAGCTCACCTGCAGGAAGCTGTCCTGGCAGCAGAGGAACTCACTCTTCTTCATGATGGACTCTGTGGTCAGGATCAGCTCGTTTTTGCTGAGAGCAGGCTCACTGGGACACGGGAAGACTGCCTTGAGTATTAAAAGAAAATTACATTATGTGTGGGTGCCACAGAGAGCAGGCGGTAGTAGATGAGAGAACTTACAAAGGATAAAATGACCTTACCCAAGGTGAGCTTTTAGCAACCTGTGATTTTTCTTTCAAAACAAATTGTGGACTCTACCTTTCATGTGAAGGTGAAAACTGGATAAATGGATACTCCATCCTACGCAAAAATTTCTGGGCTATTCAGCAGGTGTTGTCCCATCACTTCCCAGCTTTCGCCACCCCGCTGCCCCCCACCAGATTTACATTAAAAATATAAACTGTTATTTAAAAAACTCAAACATTTCAAGAGTGAAAATATTCTCCCACTTCTGAAGCTCATACATTTCTCTTTTTTTTGAGATGGAGTCTTGCTGGATTGCCAAGGCTGGAGTGCAATGGCACCATCTCGGCTCACTGCAACCTCTGCCTCCCAGGTTCAAGTGATTCTCTTGCCTCAGCCTCTCGAGTAGCTGGGACTACAGGCATGCGCCACCACGTACGATTAATTTTTTTGTATTTTTAGTAGAGACGGGGTTTCACCATGTTGGCCAGGCTGGTTTCGAACTCCTGACCTCAAGTGAGATGACCGCCTCAGCCTCCCAAAGAACTAGGATTACAAGCATGAGCCCCAGCAGAATTTCCTCTTTTTTCCTCTCCTCTGCTTTGTCCAAGTTGACTCAATGTTTTAATGGCTGCATTATTATTCTTTTGTATAGACAGACCATCATGTATTTGAACTATCCTCTACTGATGGTTTGCCTTTACTGTAAGCAGCCTAGAAAAAACATTCTTGGCATAGTTAGACCATTTCTAGAGGACAAAAGGAGTTTCTGTAAGAGAAACTACTGGGTCAAAAGGGACACGTATTTAAAACTCAGAATGGTATTGTCCAACTACTCTCCAAAAAGGTGGTTCCAAGTTATATTCTCAAAGTATGTGAAGTGTGCCTGCTTTTCAATGCCCATGACTTATAAAACTGGTCTCTAGTATGCTCTACTTGACACAGAGCGAAACCAAACAAAGCCTTCTTCTGTTGGCATTTGATTACTACCAATGCTAGACTTTCAACTGAAAACAACTTTTTTTTCATCTTTTTTTTTTTTTAAGACAGGGTCTTGGTCTGTCACCCAGGCTGGAATGTAGTGGTAAGATCAGCTCACTGTGGCCTCAGATTCCTGGGCTTAAGGATTCACCTGCCCCAGCCTCCTGAGTAGCTGGAACTTCAGGAGCATGCCATCATCCCTGGCTAATTCTTTTTTTTTTTTTTTTTTTTGAGATGGAATCTCGCTCTGTTGCCAGGCTGGAGTGCAGTGGTGTGATCTCAGTTCATTGCAACCTCCAACTCCCTGGTTCAAGTGATTCTCCTGCCTCAGCCTCCCAAGTAGCTGGGATTATAGGCACATACCACCACACCCAGCTAATTTTTGTATCTTTAGTAGAGATGGGGTTTCACCATGTTGGCCAGGATGGTCTCGATCTCTTGATCTTGTGATCTGCCCGATGTCTGGCTAATTCTTTAAAAAATATTTTTTTAGAGATAGAGTTTTTCCTCTGTTGCCCAAGCTGACCTCAAACTTCTTGCCTCAAGTGATTCTCCTGCCTTGGCCTCCCAAATTGCTAGGATTCTAGGTGTAAGCCACTGCACCTGGCCTTTTTCCTTCAAATATTGGAAATTAAAAAAAAAAAAAAACTTTTTTCTTTTTTTAATAGAGATGGGGTCTCACTTTGCTGCCCAGGCTAGTCTTAAACTCCTGGCCTCAAGTGATCCTCCTGCCTTGGCCTCCCAAAGTGCTGTGATCACAGGCATAAGCCATTGTGCCTGGCCCTTCCCTTTTAATATCGGAAAATTATACAGAGTAACACAAAGAAAAAAGATACTAATCCAGAGCTTGGGATTATAAATACTGAAGTATTTATTAACTGCAAGTGATAGTCCAAACAGTACTTCCATCCTAAAGAAACATCCTTAAAAACACTCTAACCCCAGATATAATGCTAAATCTTACTTTGATGTTGTCCAGAACCCTTTTAAACTCCAAAGGTTCATCTTTTCCCTCCATAGCTGCAGGATCTAAGCCATCTCCTCCATAAATGAACTGGATGATATCGCCAGTAGAGCTTCGGACTGTCAGATCATACTGGGAGCAAAGATCTTCCAGAGATTTGACAAGCCTTCGCTAAAGGAAAAGGAGGAAAAAGCTCAGCTGCTTTGAGAAGACTAGTCACATGGGGAGAGGATAAGATTTGCAACTCAAGAGTCTCAAGGTTACAAGCACTTTAATCACATAAAAATACTTTATTAGAAACCCTTTAAAAAGAGTCCTCTCACCCCAAGAACAAGAGCAAGAATGCCTTACTAGCCTGTGCAGTGGGATTTGGAATATGCTCCAACCTCCAACATTTTAGTGTATTTTAGAACACATGCAATTTAAACCGCATCACCCACAAAGGACTCTGCAAATGCTGTTTTCCTAGGCTGTTTTACCTTCCTTCTCTTTCTCCCTAAGGTATAAATTAATGCAATAGCTTTGCATTTCTAAACAGAACTTAAGCCAGGACCCCTGCAGACTTCAATATGAATTACAGAGGATCAGGTGCAGGCCCTCTTCTGGGACAGAGGGGGAAGAAGAGAGAACAGGGACAGTATTGTGTCTGAACCAGCAGGCAGCAATGACTTCTCAAATCTGCTTAGGGAGAACCGTCCACCAGCTGAACACTCCAGCCAGCAATGCTATGGTGGCTCAGTGAATTAAAGAGAAGGAAATCTTCCTCTAGGCAACTTCAAAACAAAAAATCCCTTATGCCAGAACTAATTTGGTTTACATTAACACACTGCTCTGGCAAAGTCATACTCTCTAATTCAAAAAGTAAAGACAAAAAAATTAAGTCAAAACACACATTATGACAAGAGTGGTAAAAGTATTTCACAGTCTATTGGGTTTCTGACAAAAGCAGCATGCTCCCACACTGAAGGGCAATTTCCCATTGAAAGATGATTAATTGTATTCCACGGATGACACACACACAAAAGACGATTAAAGGTATCAGACAATGATACACGAGCTACAGGAGAGATGATGGAAATAGGCGTCTACTGACTTGGAAATAGGTGTCCACTGTCACACTAATCACAGTGTTTGTTCTGGCCCACTCATTCACATCTCTGGTTTATCTACCCTGGTTTTCCAGCTTGCAAAGGGCCATGCTTCCATAGTAAGGAGAGAGAAGACACAAAGCCACAGCAAGTTCATGGCCCAGCAACTTGTAGTGTTGACTTTATCTGGTGTTTTAAGTAGTTAAAAACATTACTTAAAAAAAAAAAAAAAAAAAAGCAGAAGCCTCAGTAGCCAATGCGATCAACTGGAAGAAAGGGTATCAGCGATGGAAGACGTAATGAATGAAATGAAGCCAGAAGAGAAGTTTAGAGAAAAAAGAATAAAAAGAAACGAACAAAGCCTCGAAGAAATATGGGACTATGTGAAAAGACCAAATCTACGTCTGATTGGTGTACCTGAAAGTGATGGGGAGAATGGAACCAAGTTGGAAAACACTCTGCAGGATATTATCCAGAAGAACTTCCCCAATCTAGCAAGGCAGGCCAACATTCAAATTCAGGAAATACAGAGAACACCACAAAGATACTCCTCGAGAAGAGCAACTCCAAGACACATAATTGTCAGATTCACCAAAGTTGAAATGAAGGAAAAAATGTTAAGGGCAGCCAGAGAGAAAGGTCGGGTTACCCACAAAGGGAAGCCCATCAGACTAACAGCAGATCTCTCGGCAGAAACTCTACAAGCCAGAAGAGAGTGAGGACCAATATTCAACATTCTTTTTTTTTTTTTTATTTAATATATATATATATTTTTTTATACTTTAAGTTTTAGGGTACATGTCCACATTGTGCAGGTTTGTTACATATGTATACATGTGCCATGCTGGTGCGCTGCACCCACTAGCTCCTCGTCTAGCATTAGGTATATCTCCCAATGCTATCCCTCCCCCCTCCCCCCACCCCACAACAGTCCCCAGAGTGTGATATTCCCCTTCCTGTGTCCATGTGATCTCATTGTTCAATTCCCACCTATGAGTGAGAATATGCAGTGTTTGGTTTTTTTGTTCTTGCGATAGTTTACTGAGAATGATGATTTCCAATTTCATCCATGTCCCTACAAAGGACATGAACTCATCATTTTTTATGGCTGCATAGTATTCCATGGTGTATATGTGCCACATTTTCTTAATCCAGTCTATCATCATTGGACATTTG
This sequence comes from Gorilla gorilla gorilla, assembly GCF_029281585.2. Taxonomy (NCBI): domain Eukaryota; kingdom Metazoa; phylum Chordata; class Mammalia; order Primates; family Hominidae; genus Gorilla; species Gorilla gorilla. The sequence continues at coordinate 37,747,420 of NC_073232.2, read as the reverse complement.
GGTTGGTTCCAAGTCTTTGCTATTGTGAATAATGCCGCAATAAACATACGTGTGCATGTGTCTTTATAGCAGCATGATTTATAGTCATTTGGGTATATACCCAGTAATGGGATGGCTGGGTCAAATGGTATTTCTAGTTCTAGATCCCTGAGGAATCGCCACACTGACTTCCACAATGGTTGAACTAGTTTACAGTCCCACCAACAGTGTCAAAGTGTTCCTATTTCTCCACATCCTCTCCAGCACCTGTTGTTTCCTGACTTTTTAATGATTGCCATTCTAACTGGTGTGAGATGATATCTCATAGTGGTTTTGATTTGCATTTCTCTGATGGCCAGTGATGATGAGCATTTTTTCATGTGTTTTTTGGCTGCATAAATGTCTTCTTTTGAGAAGTGTCTGTTCATGTCCTTCGCCCACTTTTTGATGGGGTTGTTTGTTTTTTTCTTGTAAATTTGTTTGAGCTCATTGTAGATTCTGGATATTAGCCCTTTGTCAGATGAGTAGGTTGCGAAAATTTTCTCCCATTTTGTAGGTTGCCTGTTCACTCTGATGGTAGTTTCTTTTGCTGTGCAGAAGCTCTTTAGTTTAATTAGATCCCATTTGTCAATTTTGTCTTTTGTTGCCATTGCCTTTGGTGTTTTGGACATGAAGTCCTTGCCCATGCCTATGTCCTGAATGGTAATGCCTAGGTTTTCTTCTAGGGTTTTTATGGTTTTAGGTCTAACATTTAAATCTTTAATCCATTTTGAATTGATTTTTGTATAAGGTGTAAGGAAGGCATCCAGTTTCAGCTTTCTACACATGGCTAGCCAGTTTTCCCAGCACCATTTATTAAATAGGGAATCCTTTCCCCATTGCTTGTTTTTCTCAGGTTTGTCAAAGATCAGATAGTTGTAGGTATATGGCGTTATTTCTGAGGGCTCTGTTCTGTTCCATTGATCTATATCTCTGTTTTGGTACCAGTACCATGCTGTTTTGGTTACTGTAGCCTTGTAGTATAGTTTGAAGTCAGGTAGTGTGATGCCTCCAGCTTTGTTCTTTTGGCTTAGGATTGACTTGGCAATGCGGGCTCTTTTTTGGTTCCATATGAACTTTAAAGTAGTTTTTTCCAATTCTGTGAAGAAAGTCATTGGTAGCTTGATGGGGATGGCATTGAATCTGTAAATTACCTTGGGCAGTATGGCCATTTTCACGATATTGATTCTTCCTACCCATGAGCATGGAATGTTCTTCCATTTGTTTGTATCCTCTTTTATTTCCTTGAGCAGTGGTTTGTAATTCTCCTTGAGGAGGTCCTTCACATCCCTTGTAAATTGGATTCCTAGGTATTTTCAACATTCTTAAAGAAAAGAATTTTCAAAGCAGAATTTCATATCCAGCCAAACTAAGCTTCATAAGTGAAGCAGAAATAAAATACTTTACAGACAAGCAAATGCTGAGAGATTTTGTCACCACCAGGCCTGCCCTAAAAGAGCTCCTGAAGGAAGCACTAAACATGGAAAGGAACAACAGGTACCAGCCACTGCAAAAACATGCCAAATTGTAAAGACCATCAAGGCTAGGAAGAAACTGCATCAACTAACGAGCAAAATAACCAGCTAACATCATAATGACAGGATCAAATTCACACATAAAATATTAACTTTAAATGTAAATGGGCTAAATGCTCCAATTAAAAGACACAGACTGGCAAATTGGATAAAGAGTCAAGACCCATCAGTGTGCTGTATTCAGGAAACCCATCTCACATGCAGAGACACACATAGGCTCAAAATAAAGGGATGGAGGAAGATCTACTAAGCAAATGGAAAACAAAAAAAGGCAGGGGTTGCAATCCTAGTCTCTGATAAAACAGACTTTAAACCAACAAAGATCAAAAGAGACAAAGAAGGCCATTACATAATGGTAAAGGGATCAATTCAACAAGAAGAGCTAACTATCCTAAATATATATGCACCCAATACAGGAGCACCCAGATTCATAAAGCAAGTCCTTAGTGACCTACAAAGAGACTTAGACTCCCACACAATAATAATGGGAGACTTTAACACCCCACTGTCAACATTAGACAGATCAACGAGACAGAAAGTTAACAAGGATATCCAGGAATTGAACTCAGCTCTGCACCAAGCAGACCTAATAGACATCTACAGAATTCTCCACCCCAAATCAACAGAATATGCATTCTTTTCAGCACCACACCACACCTATTCCAAAACTGACCACATAGTTGGAAGTAAAGCACTCCTTAGCAAATGTAAAAGAACAGAAATTATAACAAACTGTCTCTCAGACCACAGTGCAATCAAACTAGAACGCAGGATTAAGAAACTCACTCAAAACCGCTCAACTACATGGAAACTGAACAACCTGCTCCTGAATGACTACTGGGTAAATAATGAAATGAAGGCAGAAATAAAGATGTTCTTTGAAACCAACGAGAACAAAGACACAACATACCAGAATCTCTGGGACACATTCAAAGCAGTGTGTAGAGGGAAATTTATAGCACTAAATGCCCACAAGAGAAAGCAGGAAAGATCTAAAATTGACACCCTAACATCACAATTAAAAGAACTAGAAAAGCAAGAGCAAACACATTGAAAAGCTAGCAGAAGGGAAGAAATAACTAAGATCAGAGCAGAACTGAAGGAACTAGAGACACAAAAAACCCTTCAAAAAATTAATGAATCCAGGAGCTGGTTTTTTGAAAAGATCAACAAAATTGACAGACCGCTAGCAAGACTAATAAAGAAGAAAAGAGAGAAAAATCAAATAGACGCAATAAAAAATGATAAAGGGGATATCACCAACGATCCCACAGAAATACAAACTACCATCAGAGAATACTATAAACACCTCTATGCAAATAAACTAGAAAATCTAGAAGAAATGGATAAATTCCTCGACACATACATCCTCCCAAGACTAAACCAGGAAGAAGTTGAATCTCTGAATAGACCAACAACAGGCTCTGAAATTGAGGCAATAATTAATAGCTTACCAACCAAAAAAAGTCCAGGACCAGATGGATTCACCGCCGAATTCTATCAGAGGTAAAAAGAGGAGCTGGTACCATTCCTTCTGAAATTATTCCAATCAATAGAAAAAGAGGGAATCCTCCCTAACTCATTTTATGAGGCCAGCATCATCCTGATACCAAAGCCTGGCAGAGACACAACCAAAAAGAGAATTTTAGACCAATATTGTTGATGAACATCGATGCAAAAATCCTCAATAAAATACTGGCAAACCGAATCCAGCAGCACATCAAAAAGCTTATCCACCATGATCAAGTCGGCTTCATCCCTGGGATGCAAGGCTGGTTCCACATACACAAATCAATAAATGTAATCCAGCATATAAACAGAACCAAAGACAAAAACCACATGATTATCACAATAGATGCAGAAAAGGCCTTTGACAAAATTCAACAACACTTCATGCTAAAAACTCTCAATAAATTAGGTATTGATGGGACGTATCTCAAAATAATAAGAGCTATCTATGACAAACCCACAGCCAATATCATATTGAATGGGCAAAAACTGGAAGCATTCCCTTTGAAAACGGGCACAAGACAGGGATGCCCTCTCTTACCACTCCTATTCAACATAGTGTTGGAAGTTCTGGCCAGGGCAATCAAGCAGGAGAAGGAAATAAAGGGCATTCAATTAGGAAAAGAGGAAGTCAAATTGTCCCTGTTTGCAGATGACATGATTGTACATCTAGAAAACCCAATCGTTTCAGCCCCAAATCTCCTCAAGCTGATAAGCAACTTCAGCAAAGTCTCAGGATACAAAATCAATGTGCAAAAATCACAAGCATTCTTATACACCAATAACAGACAGAGAGCCAAATCATGAGTGAACTCCCATTCACAATTGCTTCAAAGAGAATAAAATACCTAGGAATCCAACTTACAAGGGATGTGAAGGACCTCCTCAAGGAGAACTAAAAACCACTGCTCAATGAAATAAAAGAGGATACAAACAAATGGAGAACATTCCATGCTCATGGGTAGGAAGAATCAATATCGTGAAAATGGCCATACTGCCCAAGGTAATTTATAGATTCAATGCCATCCCCATCAAGCTACCAATGTCTTTCTTCACAGAATTGGAAAAAACTACTTTAAAGTTCATATGGAACCAAAAAAGAGCCCGCATTGCCAAGTCAATCCTAAGCCAAAAGAACAAAGCTGGAGGCATCACACTACCTGACTTCAAACTATACTACAAGGCTACAGTAACCAAAACAGCATGGTACTGGTACCAAAACAGAGATATAGATCAATGGAACAGAACAGAGCCCTCAGAAATAATGCCGCATATCTACAACTATCTGATCTTTGACAAACCTGAGAAAAACAAGCAATGGGGAAAGGATTCCCTATTTAATAAATGGTGCTGGGAAAACTGGCTAGCCATATGTAGAAAGCTGAAACTGGATCCCTTCCTTACACCTTATACAAAAATTAATTCAAGATGGATTAAAGACTTAAATGTTAGACCTAAAACCATAAAAACCCTAGAAGAAAACCTAGGCAATACCATTCAGGACATAGGCATGGGCAAGGACTTCATGTCCAAAACACCAAAAGCAATGGCAACAAAAGCCAAAATTGACAAATGGGATCTAATTAAACTAAAGAGCTTCTGCACAGCAAAAGAAACTACCATCAGAGTGAACAGGCAACCTACAGAATGGGAGAAAATTTTCGCAACCTACTCATCTGACAAAGGGCTAACATCAGAAGCTACAATGAACTCAAACAAATTTACAAGAAAAAAACAAACCCCATCAAAAAGTGGGTGAAGGATATGAACAGACACTTCTCAAAAGAAGACATTTATGCAGCCAAAAGACACATGAAACAATGCTCATCATCACTGGCCATCAGAGAAACGGAAATCAAAACTACAATGAGATACCATCTCACACCAGTTAGAATGGCGATCATTAAAAAGTCAGGAAACAACAGGAGCTGGAGAGGATGTGAAGAAATAGGAACACTTTTACACTGTTGGTGGGACTGTAAACTAGTTCAACCATCGTGGAAGTCAGTGTGGCGATTCCTCAGGGATCTAGAACTAGAAATACCATTTGACGCAGCAATCCCATTACTGGGTTTATACCCAAAGGAATATAAATCATGCTGCTATAAAGACACATGCACATGTATGTTTATAGCGGCACTATTTACAATAGCAAAGACTTGGAACCAACCTAAGTGTCCAACAATGATAGACTGGATTAAGAAAATGTGGCACATATACACCATGGAATACTATGCAGCCATAAAAAATGATGAGTTCACGTCCTTTGTAGGGACATGGATGACACTGGAAACCATCATTCTCAGCAAACTATCCCAAGGACAAAAAACCAAATGCTGCATGTTCTCACTCATAGGTGGAAACTGAACAATGATAACACATGGACACAGGAAGGGGAACATCACACACCGGGGACTGTTGTGGGGTAGGGGGAGCGGGGAGGGATAGCATTAGGAGATATACCTAATGCTAAATGAGTTAATGGGTACAGCACACCAACATGGCACATGTATACATATGTAACAAACCTGCACGTTGTGCACATGTACCCTAAACTTAAAAGTATAATAATAATAAAATTTAAAAAATACAGTTAAATTATTGAGTGGCGAGTACAGGGATTGAAAAGACGTCTTTTGCCTGTGGTCTTATGGAAGAACACAAGAAGACGTATTTTTCACTCCTCAGCCATTAGGGTACTTTTGTGGTAAAGTTTGAGAAGCACAAACGCTGAGAAGCCTCTAGTTTAGCCCTGTGCCCCAGAGTCTATTATCTCAGAGCTATACACTCTCTGAGGAAATGCTTTCCTTCTAAGCATCCAAGCCCCGCAGCAAACACTGGAATAGGTCATTAGAGTTAATTAGAATGATATTAATAATGAGTTACATAAATAGTTGCAAAGAGAGAGGCAGAGGCCTCGCAATAACCCTCATTGTCACGTGTTAGTAACGCGAGGCTCAGTGAGGTTGAATGACATATCCCACAATGTACTTCCAGCCATGTTCTCCTCTAACAGCGCTTTGCTATGCGAGGCTCTGGCCTGGTCTTGATCATCATAGGATGATTCGGAACATACTACATTTTTTTTGGTTGTTCATTTCCAGGGCATCTACCTTTCTACATTTTTTCCTTTTAAATTTAACCCAAGACTAGATAAATTACAGCTCATGTGCAAAACGTGCACTCAATAGTCAAAACCCACAGAGCTCTGTCCTGCTCTGTTGCTAATGGCCTACATTTCTTCAGGTTACCTGCATGTATCCCGTTTCAGCTGTCTTTACAGCCGTGTCGACTAGACCTTCCCGGCCGGCCATTGTGTGGAAGAAAAACTCAGTTGGTGTTAAACCGGAATAAAAGCTATTAGCCACAAAGCCTTTGGCAGCTGGGAGCTAAAGAGAGGTAGAAAAAAGAAAAATCAAACAAAAAAAGTTCAAGGCCCACGATTCTGAAATCCACTCAAATCAGAAAATGCCCCACCTTGAGACTATAAATACCTGGCCAGTATATTCTCACGAAATGGCAGGCTTTCTTTGCCCTTTCCTTATGGAGAAATACTTTATACCAGGGACAAAGAGAATGAGGGCCCAGCCAGGGCTGGTGCTGGTGCCAGTGGCAGGCAAGTGGCCCAAGAGAGGGAAACCTAAGATCTGGATGCTCGCCTTAAAATAGGCAAGCAGTCAAGGACCTCAGAGGACACCCTGTGGATGGAGGCTGCCTGCCCATTCCCTGGGAAATGACACCTTCAAGATATCCTTCCTGTGGGCCAGACCTGCCCATCTCCAAAACATAACCATGCATTGTCAATGTCTACAGGGTTTCATTCTGGGCACTGAAAATGTTCTAAAAGTAGATTGTAGTGATGGCTGCACAGCTCTGTGAATATATTAACAGTCACTGAACTGTATGCCTTACATGGGTAAATTACATATGAAGTATAATTGTAATAATTACATACGAAGTATATATGTATTTAAAGTTTATTTATCTGTAGAGATGGGGTCTCGCTATGTTGGCCAGACGAACTCCTGGCCTCAAGCAATCCTCTTGCCTTGGCCTCCCAAAGTGCTAGGATTTCAGGCATGAGACACTGTGCCCGGCCTGAAGTGTATCTTAATAAAATGGCAAAAAATACATATATAAAACTCCACATGAAATTGGCCAACGGTCTTTGATCTGAATAGGTCTGTGTTCCTTGGAGAAAGAGTAGATTAAGAGATCTTCACAGTTCTACCTGATCTGCTACTGCTTACCTTTGAGTGTTTTTCAAAATGAGGCAAGGACCTGTTTTCAAAGCCGTCTGGCACTCGAGAGCCACTGATGGCCTGCTGTCCCACACAGGCAATCATCTGTGATATGTTAATGAAGGAACCTGGGGACATGGACCAGAAATGTAACATTCATTTACCAAAATAACACTAATTGAAGTGCATGCAGATCGGAAGGGTAAAACAGGAATAGGCCCTTATGCTCAATGAGGTCATGGTCCTGGAACAGTAGAAGACAGAAATACAGTCAAGACAACAAGGAGCTGTCAGGAACCCAAGAAAGGCGGAACGAGGGCGAGAGGAGCCAGGAGCATGTGTGGGTTGGAGGAAAGGCTGGGGAAGTGACAGGTGAGTCTTCAAGGAGGCTTCAGCAAGTCCAGGTTGGACTCCTGGAGGACGTTATGATTTGGACATAAAGGGAGAGGGGGAGGAATTCCAAAGTGGTGGGAAAGTAGGAAGCAAAGACAGAGAAATGGAAAAGTGTGGGCTATGTCCTGAGGGTAGGAAGCAGGAGAGCAATGGGGTAAAAGGCAGCAAAGTTAAAGAGACTGGACTTTATCCTGTCAAAAAAAAAAGTGTACAGAAATAGAAGCACAGAGGTTTTGAATTTGAATGCATTATCATAAAACCAAATGCTTTGAGGGCCTCGGTATCTACAAAATAGAAGAATTATGCCACATCATTAAGTACATTAAAAAATCCCTGGCTTTCTTCTTCTTCAACCTGCCTGACCTGCTGGGTTCAAGTAATCCTCCCACCTCAGCCTCCTGATTAGCTGGGACGACAGGCACAAGCTACCATGCCCAGCTAATTTTTTTTTTTTTTTGTATTTTTTGTAGAGATGGGGTTTTGGCATATTGCCCAGGCTGATCTCGAACTCCTGGGCTCAAGCAATCAAACAGCCTCGGCCTCGGCCTCGGCCTCCCAAAGTGCTGGGATTACAGGCACGAGCCACTGCATCTGGCCTCATTCTTTTTTAAAGACCACGTTTGCTCAAAGCACCCTCAAACTCAGAATCCACACACATTACCAACAAGTTCCTTCAAAGCAGTTAAACTTCCCAAAATGCAAATAATTAAGTCTCTCTCTCTGATTTAAAAAGATCCCTTAAATAAATGAAATGTCTGTTTGGAGCTGTGACTATCACATTTTCTGGAGCCAAACAGCCTGTACGGAGAACACACTGCCAGCAGGTGAGAGAGGGGCATGCACACCTTTGGAGCCGCACAGAGCCATGGTGAGGGGGCTGTTGCTCTTGTCCAGCTCCCGGAGGCAGGCACTGCCAGCGTGGTCACGGATCACAGACAGCTCCTTCAGGATCAGTGCCTAGTGGGAGAAAAGGAGATCCTTGGTGGGTTGTCCTCATTGTCTCTGTGGATTACAAATGTTCAATCTAACATTTAAAGAAATTTGTAAATACTGAGGCAAGATGCCCGATTTCCGATCAATAAATGTTTCAGAACCTTAGAAGAGCAAAATGCCCTGGCTATATGAACATGTACATCTTCTACAAGGTTCTAAAATTGGTGTATAAGGCAAACAGTTTATCTTTTTTTTTGTTTTTGTTGGAGACAGGATCTCACTCTGTTGGCTGAGGTTGGTGTACAATGGCATAATCACAGCTCACCGCAGCCTCAAACTCCCGGGCTCAAGTGATCCTCCTGCCCCAGACCCCTGAGTAGCTAGGACTACAGGTATATGTCCCTACCAGGCCTGGCTAATTTTTAAAATTTTTTTTGTAGAGATGGGGTCTTGCTATATTGCCCAGGTTGGACTTGAACTCCTGGCCTCAAGGGATCTTCCTGCCTTGATTATAGGCATAAGCCACCAAGCCTGGCCTAAAATTGACAGTAATAAAAACTTGAAGAATCCTTTAAATGGCCCATAAGGTAGAATGTATGGCTTTGTGTATACTACCCTACACAACAAAATATCTGTATATAAATAGCTGTGTGGACACACACATGCACCCCATACAAATATATAAGATAATATGTGGTATGTAAAAGAGAATTGCCTGTACTATTTGTAAATTTGTCTTTCTACTTTTTCTTGCCAAGCACACATCTGAATGTCTGCAAGCTAGGCATGTGATGAGGTGACTTCACAAGAATATTCCGGCTCATGAGCTCATCCACAGTTACTCCTCAACTTACAAACTAGGATGCTGAATCAGTTACAAGTCTGGTTCCATGAAAAATTGCTGCTGCCGAGGTCTCAAGTAATTTTCTAGGAGGTACCGGTGAGGGATATCCTTTTCTCTCTCTTTAAGACTCAGTGAAAGTAAGATTAAGAATGAGCTAATGGTAAATACCTCACAAAATTCTGGTTTCTCCCTGCTTTAGAAAATGTATTTCATTAGAAAACTTCCCAATGCTTAAAGAGCCTTTCTTCCACACTCAGGTGAGTCAAACCTCAGTGCCACGGGTTTATCGGTGAGGCAGAAGACGGCCAGGTGAAAGCCTGGTGCACTTAGACTGCTGAGGGAGTTTCAGGTTCTCACAGGCTGATGGTGATTCTGATTCTGACCCATGCTGGTTGAGATCTTAGCTAAAATAGTTTCAAATGAGGGGCAGCAGGCTGGGGATGTGACTATTAGACATGAATTCTCCCTCTTCTGCATCCAAGTCTCTTTCAAAGACCATACATTCAAAGAGCTGTGGTGAGGCTGGGCACGGTGGCTCATGCCTGTAATTCCAGCACTTTGGGAGGCCGAGGTGGGTGGATCACCTGAGGTCAGGAGTTCGAGACCAGGCTGGCCAACATGGCAAAACCCCGCCTCTACTAAAAATGCAAAAAAAAAATTAGCTGGGCATGGTTGTGGGCGCCTGTAATCCCAGCTACTCAGGATGTTGAGGCAGGGATAATTGCTTGCACCCAGGAGGTAGAGGTTGCAGTGAGATGAGATTGCACCACTGCACTCCAGCCTGGGCGACAAAGTGAGACTCCATCTTAAAACAAAACATCAAAAAAACTGGCTGGGCGTAGTGGCTTACACCTGTAATCCCAGTACTTTGGGAGACCGAGGCGGGCAGATCACGAGGTCAGGAGATCGAGACCATGCTGGCCAACATGGTGAAACCCTGTCTCTACTAAAAATACAAAAATTAGCTGGTCATGGTGGCATGTGCCTGTAATCCCAGCTACTTGGGAGGGTGAGGCAGGAGAATCACTCGAACCAGGGAGTCAGACGTTGCAGGGAGCCAAGATCGTACCACTGCACTCCAGCCTGGCTGGAGTGCTTCATAAAACTATGAAAAGCGAGACTCCGTCTCAAACAAAAACAAAAACAAAAAAAACCAAATCCCCCAAAACCAAAGAGCTGTGGTGTCAGTTTCTACTTGAAGGATGCTGAAAATAGAAAAGGCAAGAGCACTCGAGTACCAGTTACAGAAGGGACCTGAGTGTGCCACCAGAACAAGAGCAGCCCCGTGTGGCCGAATGAACAGATGGCTATGTTTTCACCACCTGGATGTGAAAGCTAGGAGGGACATGAGGATCTGATGAAAGGCCCTACCCTCAGGAAACAAACAAGGACACACACAGTGAGCCCAGGGCCCCAACAGGACAGACAAGGACATACACAGTGAGCCCAGGGCCCCAACAGGACAGATGCCAATGCCTTGACTTGCCCACTCCTTTGCTACCTCTCTTCATGGCTCAGCACAACCCCAGAGAGCACCACTGTAGCCACTGTACACGGCAAGTGGCGACCCTGAACCAAAGGGCCGGGCTCACCTCCAGGGTCTCCTCAGCAGTGCAGCCAGGCTGCTGCTGCAGCTTGCCCGTGTTCAGGGCTTCGATGTACTCATCACATTTCTTGTAGCCGGCATTCAGCAACTCATACTTGGCCTTCAGCAGTCCTTGGCCAGGTGTGACATCACCGATCCCAATTGAGAAACCACGGTTAGCTGTAGAGTTGGTAGAGCAGGAAGAAAGGGCCATAAATGAGAGTCAGCAAACCTACTAAATACAGTTTATGCCTGCTAGATATAGTTTGTACTATGTATAAACTATGTATGTATAGTTTAAAGTATAAAAAAGTGTATATCTTCACAGAATTCATCACAATTCAATTAAATAATGGCTTTCTTTCTCAGTCATTAGGGAGTTACACAAAATGACTAAGACTCAACTGACTTCTCTCAGAGACCTTACGATCTGGTGGGGAAACACAATACCGTTTCCAACTATTACCTAAAGCAGAGTGACATTAAACACTAAAGGGTGGCCTGAGGGCTGGGTGCAGTGGCTCATGCCTATAATCCCAGCACTTTGGAAGGCTGAGGCAGGAGGCTCGCTTGATCCCAGATGTTTGTGATCAGCCTTGTCTCTACAAAAACCTTAAAAAATTAGCCGGGCATGGTGGCACATGCCAGTAGTCCCAGCTACTTGGGAGGTGGAGGTTGCAATGAGCCATAATCACATCACTGCGCTCCAGCCTGGGCAACAGAGCAAGACCCTGTGTCACACACACAAAAAAGTATTCTCCAACTTTGATGGAACTAGGTGCCACCATTGATCCTAGCCACAATATTCTGTATGTAGAAATAAAGAGAGTGAATGAGTGGCTTCTGGCTTAGCAGGATAGGAAGGTCTGACCTACAAGTATCTGTAGATGAGAGGACTAATGGGCCTGGAAAGGCTCAGAAATGAGATCATTAGGTTCTGCAAATGCTGGAAATGATGAATGTGCTGGAAACAAGGAAACCTAGTGGAAAGTCTGTATAAGGAAGGCTCCAGGCCCTTATTCCTGTAGGAGATGGGAGTTTGCTCCCAGCGAAATGGAATCAGAGAGGCTCTGGGTCTGGGAATACCAGGCAGATGAAATAACTGTAAACAAGAGCACTGAGGGAAAGCCTGTATATTCCTTTTATACAAAAAAACTGAGAGGTCCATCAACCAGTCAGCTCCATTTCCAATCAGTGTTTCAGTCCTTACTCCTGAAGGACCACCAGATATTTGAGGAAAGATTTTAACATGAAAGACAAAAGACACAAATGCACAGGAAAAAGGAAGTAAAAGGATACAGAAAATTCAGGAAGCAAATATAATAAAACTATGAATAATATTCTCTCAGAGTGATCAGAGAAGATACATTCAGGGATCAAAACAAGAAAGCTTTAAAAACAAAACAGGTTGGGCATAGTGGCTCACGCCTGTAATCCCAGCACTTTGGGAGGCGGAGGTGGGCAGATCACTTGAGGTCAGGAGTTCGAGACCATCCTGGCCAACATGGTGAAACCCCGTCTCTACTAAAAACACAAAAATTAGCCGGACATGGTGGCAGGCAGCTGTAGTCCCAGCTACTCGGGAGGCTGTGGCAGGAGAATCACTTGAGCCTGGGAGGTGGAGGTTGCAGCGAGCTGAGATTGCATCACTGCACTCCAGCCTGGCGACTGAGCAAGACTCCGTCTCAAAAAAAAAAAAAAAAAAAAGAAACAAAAACACTACCTGTGAATAAGTACATTGAAAAATAGTATTGGAAATTAAATACATGATAGTGATAAAATTTTAAAAATCAACAGAAGTATTAGAAGATAAAGTGAATCTAGAATAAAGAAATGGCAAACGGAAAAGAAGATAATTAGATAATTAATCTAGGAGTTCTAATATGTAATTAACTGAAGTTCCAAAAAGAAAGAACAGAGAAAGTAAAAGAGAGAAAATTATTAAAGAAATAACATAAAATTTCCAGAATGGAAGGACACACAGCTGCAGATTAAATGAAATTACTCAGTGCTTAGCACAGTGAATGAAAAAAGACCCACACCAAAGGTATATTGTTGTGAACTTTCAGAGTGAGAACACAGAGGATTCTGAAAGTTTCTAAAATGAAAAAAACAATTCAAGGGCCAGGCATGGTAGCTAATGCCTGTAATCCTAGCACTTTGGGAGGTGGAGGCAGGTGGATCACTTGAGCCCAGGAGTTCAAGACCAGCCTGGGCAACATGGTGAGACTTCATTTCTACAAAACTTAGTTGGGCATGGTGGCACATGCCTGTAGTCCCAGCTGCTCAAGAGGCTGCGTGAGCCAAGATCACACCACTGCACTACAGCCTGGGTGACAGAGCAAGACCCTATCTTCAAAAAACAAAAAAAAATCAAATACAAAAACTGCGGAATAAGAACGACAATACCCGTTAACAACAACTCTGAAAGCAAGAAGAAAGTAGAGCAGTACCTTCAAAATTCTGAGGGGAAATAATTTTCAATCTAAAATTGTATACCCAGGCAAGTATAAGAGTGGAATAAAGTGTTGGGGGCATGCAAACATCACTTGACTCATGGCCCACTCAAAGCAAGAGCAAACAAACAAACAAAAAAAATAGAACAGTGAAAGCATAGTAGGCAAATATTGAGTAATCTTGGAGAACTGAATCATGGACAGCCCCAAGAGTTCTAGTGCTTCCACAGGGACCTTGGAAGCAGCCCATCAAGGATGTTTTATAATCTAACCCTGTCTAGAAGACCGTAGGGAGCTACTGCTGGTTTTGAGAAGAGAACTGAAAAGCAAATTCAAATCTGTTGTGAAACTATTCAGTACTGAGTTAATTTAATTAATAACAGCACACATGATTTAGCCTGGAACGAGTATCTTTTTCTGTATGTATATGTGTGGTGGGGATGAAATGGCAGTAAAAGAACAAAATAATGTAAACCCTTAAGACTCTAACAATTGCAGCTTTAACTAAAAGAAGGATGCTGAGATACTCACACAGGTAGACAGGAGCCAGCCTGGCGAGCCGTGACATGGCATCTGCAGCTTCATTCTGCCCCCAGTCTCGCAGCAAAATGTAAAAAATATTGTTCTTGGATCCTGACCCTAGGGTTCCTTTGTCCATGCTGCCACTCATCAACTCACTGTTCTGGATTGTAACATCTGGAAGAATGATTATATATTTAGACAACAATTATTGATTACTTTGCCTTATTCCAAAATGAATTTGAGACAGTTGAGAAAATATGTTCCCATACTGACACTTAAAGCAGAACAAACAGAAATTCTCCTCAAAGCTTTTTTTTGGGTGGGTGGAGGGGGGGTTAAAGGAAAACTTGGGAATTTTTGAAAAATATAGAAACTCCAGTTAGTGTGTAGTCCTAACCCTGAAATATACCAGTTGACCCTCACTCTCCTCATCTGTGAACTGCGGGTAACAGTATCAAGCACTTGTCATCTTTATGTTATGGGATATTTTGAGCATCAGATGAAATAACATACAGTGAAGTGCTCTATAAACTATACATAATTTGTTACTCATATAAGATATTAAATATTAACAAAGGTACCATCATGTACAGCCTATACAACAACCAAATGAAATTCATATCCAAAAAGAAACAAAACAGTCTAAAACAAGAAGCTGAAGTATTTTAAAGATCAGAGAGCATATTTCCAAAGAAATAAATCTGAGGAGTATCAGTGCCCTTCAAAACATTTGCTCTTCATTAGAAGACAGCAGAAATCCTGCCCTTCAAAACATTTGCTCTTCATTAGAAGACAGCAGAAATCCTGCCCTTCAAAACATTTGCTCTTCATTAGAAGACAGCAGAAATCCTGCCCTTCAAAACATTTGCTCTTCATTAGAAGACAGCAGAAATCCTGACCTTCAGAAGAACTCTGCAATTCAGTTCTTCAGTACAGAGTCCTGGAGATCCACTTTAGTCCCAAGGTCTCACTAGCAAAGCCCATTCTAAATCAGTGCTACTCAAACTAGGCTGCTAGGGAACTGTTTGGTAGTGGTCTGGGTGAGCGAACATGCTCACATCAGAAAGTAACTCAATGGATGCTGGCTAAACAGCAGGGCTCTGTGGACTGCACTTCGGGTTGAACTGGTTTAGACAGACTCAGATGACTTGCATATAAATCCTTTCCCTGGCTGGGTGTGGTGGCTCACACCTGTAATCCCAGCACTTTGGGAGGATGAGGTGGGACGATTGCTTGAGCCTAGGAGTTCAAGACCAGCCTGGGCAACGTAGGGAGAACCTGTTTGTCTTTAAAAAAAAAAAAAAAAAATCAATCCAGGCTGGGTGCAGTGGCTCATGCCTATAATCCCAGCACTTTGGGAGGGCAAGGCAGATCACTTGAGGTCAGGAGTTCAAGACCAGCTTGGCCAACACGGTGAAACCCCGTCTCTACTAAAAATACAAAAATAAGCCAGGCGTGGTGGTGGGCACCTGTAATCCAAGCTACTCGGGAGGCTGAGGCAGGAGAATCGCTTGAACCCAGTAGGTGGAAGTTGCAGTCAGCTGAGACTGCACCACTGCACTCCAGCCTGGGTGACAGAGCAAGACTTAGTCTCAAAAAAAAAAAAAAATTAAATGCCTTAAATAGTAAAATCCTTGTTTATTGCCCCCCACCCGCCAAAAAGATGACAAAATAAAGACAAACTACTAAGTGAGAAAAACTAGTCACTTAAGACAAAACACATTTGGAGAGAACATTCTAACCACTGCGTCACATGTCTACATGATCTCTACTTTTAAGAGAAATGGGGAATTACATCTGAGAGAAGAAATACCAGCTACATTTTCCTGAAGAAAAAACTTTCCACCTAAGGCTTAGAGAAACAATGAATTTGCTTGCTTCGCGAAGGTACCAGCAAAGCTGATGACCAGCCACTTGCTTTTCTGTCACGTTCCTCCTTCTCCCCACCCCAGTTCCGTCCACTCACAGGAATCATTGGCACAGAGATCTTCCCCTTTGCCACAGTACTGCTTGCCCTTGGTTCGCAGGTTGGCCCTCACTGGATTGTCATTGCTAGGCCTGAGGATGACACTGAAGATCTGCTTTCCGGTCCACAGGGTGACAGGCTGAGGGAGGGGAGGAAGCCTGAGAGTCAGTGGGCTGAGCCTGGTCTCAATCCCCCTTCAGTAGACAAAGCCAGGCGGCCCAGGGACTGCACTCAAGCCTAGCACCAACACGGTTCCACTCATTTCACCAGTCTACCCCCACAGACACATACACACACCTGTGCACCAACACACAACTCCCACACACACCTTTAGGATTGTAGGCGGTGGGAGGCGAACTTTAATTTTCTCATCCTTGCCAACCAGTATTGAAGCAATGATTTGGCAAGCCTTGGCTCGATCGAAGAAAGTGTCCTTGAGAGTGAGGAGATAGGCACCTAAGCATTAGGAACCAACACAAAACAAAGAAAAGGAATGAAATTGTGAGAATACTGCAAGGTTTCAATTTTAAAATAAATTTGAACCATGACCAACAGCGTGAATTGAAACAAACAGCTGCTTACTGACTTTCTCCTCCAACTAGGATCTACCTCCACAGGAACGTGACTTTGTTTTGTTCACTGCTGTATCCCCAGGCAAAAGGGACAGATTCTAAGCCAGACACTAGGTTTAGAAAATGCCCAGTCCATGAGAGGAGCTCACTAAAGACTTGCTGAATTAATGAATAACCAACCAATTAAAAAAAAAAAAGAAAAAAAAACCCACGGGAAGGTTCATGATCAAACTTAGTAAACAAAAAACCAAATTAAACACAGGCTATTAAATAGCTTTTCAAGTCATCACATGAATCACTATGAACGAGGAACACTGTGTTCCAGTCAGAAATCTCCTTTCAAGTGAACTTCACCAACCTACCTGTTAGAAAATCCTGAATAGCAGCAATCAGCGGTTCCCCATTCCTCGGGGTTACAAGATTTGCTTTAGTCTGTAGGAAAAGTAAGCGCAGTCAGTTAACTGTTCTAGGATGCATGATGCAGCCCAAAGCCTGAATCACAAGGTTTTTGAATAGTTATGAACAAATACAGAGTAGCAGAAGGACGAGGCTGAGAAATGAAAGCCAGGGGTCTGAATCCCAGCTTTGTCATTAACTCCCAGTTCCTTTATCTGTCAAGGGGAGAGAAAAAAATACCAGCAAGATTGACCTAGGAGGGTCCTACCAACACCAAAATGAAATACCAAGTGAAGTTGTTTCAGAATTCTATGAAAAACTCTACCCATGTAAGAAGATTTTATTGCTGTTTGTTTTTGAGACAGAGTCTTGCTTATAGCCCAGGTTAGAGTGCAGTGGTGCAAATATGGCTTACTGCAGCCTCAACCTCGTGGGGCTCAAGTGATCCTCCCAGCTCAGCCTCCCAAGTAGCTGGGACTACAGGCCCACATCATCATGCCCAGCTAAGTTTTTGCATTTTTTTTGTGGAGACGGGGTCTTACTTTGTTGCCCAGACTGGTCTCGAACTCGGGCTCAACTGATCCTCCCACCTCGGCCTCCCAAAGTGCTGGTATTACAGGCATGAGCTACTGCACCCAGCCCTATTGTTATTACTATAGGTGCTTCTCCAAAGAAAATTCATTTCTGTGAATGATGAGGAGCGTTGTGACCTCTGAAGTCAACCAATTCCACACTTGTCCACAATGACGACAGAACTGTTAAATGTCCCTTGGTTAAGACATTACGTTCTAATAATAATCAATCCAACAACAGAATTTAATTAAACATTTAATGAGGGCCTATGTTGGGCAAAAAAGGGTGTTAGGTAGTAAAACATAATTAACTCATGTAAAGAAGGCTGTGTGTATAAGAGTACATTTGCTCTAATCTTGATATGAAAATGCACGTGTATTTGTGGGTTTTCTGGGCCTTTTCACCCAGAAAGCAGGGTCCTCTCAGACAAAGGCCCATTACCACCTACTTCTGAGCCACTATCCAAAGCAGGGACCCTTCAACCAGAGTGGGAGACAGCTATTTAGCCAGATGTGCCTCTTTATTGCACACCACCTGACTGCTCTTACTCCTGGTCTAGAGACTCTCTCTGAGGTGGGATACAGGTAGTCTACGGGTAGAAGCAGAGTGCAAGGGGCTGAGATTAGTGTATTTTGAAAAGGTCTCCTGGGTAATTTGGGCCCACATCCAAATTAGAGCCCTATGCACTCCACTGAGAACAGCCTTGCTAAATCAGAACGATAGGTATTTTCTCACTTGAAATTGAGGAAACTTGTCCACATGGTAACTAAGGATTCTTCTACCCCAAAATCCTTGGAGACTTTGTTTTATTATTGCCATTTGTAACCAATGAAATATGCAGTTGTAACACAATGTCCACAGTATGGATCCTCAATGGCAGAGTCGACAGCAAAGTCTAAATGGTTGGTTGCAAGCTGATAGCTATTATTTCTAGCAGCATTCTAAACATTACTTTTTGTTACAAAAATAATATATGCTCATTATAGAAAATAAATCTAAGGCCAGGTGCAGTGGCTCACACCTATAATCCCAGCATCTGGGGAGGCCGAGTCGGGCGGATCACCTGAGGTCGGGAGTTCAAGACCAGCCTGACGAATGTGGTGAAACCCTGTCTCTACTAAGAGTACAAAATTAGCTGGGCGTGGTGGCAGATGCCTGTAATCCCAGCTACTCAGGAGGCTGATGCAGGAGAATCACTTGAACCTGGGAGGTAGAGGTTGCAGTGGGCCGAGATCACATCACTGCACTCCAGCCTGGGCAACAAGAGTAAAACTCCGTCTCAAACAAACAAACAAACAAAAAAAAAAAGAAAGAAAAAGAAAAAAAATCTAAACATACAGACAACTTAAAACCCCAAAATGATGCATGCAATACTAAAAGCCTAAACCAAAACAGGTTAAAAGCATCACATCAGAAATGGTAATAAGTGCTTTTGGAGGTAGGGACACTTACAACTATAAGACTTACCAGTTCCTAATATAGGAAGCTGGAATACTGAAAAAAGAAAACCTGAAGCTCTAAAATACTCAGTAGTTGGGGATCATGAAGTTCAGGAGGGGAGAATCCTACACAGCAGGTGCCATGTCCCACTGTGCTATTGCTGGGTCAGGAGTGAATAGTACATGTAGTGCCAACAGGTTTTTTTTTTTCTTCTTTTGAGACAGGGTCTTGCTCTGTTGCCCAGGCTGAACTGCAGTGGTGCAATCACAGCTCACTGCAGCCTCAACCTCCTGGGACCAAGCAATCCTCCCACTTCAGCTTCCTGAGTAGCTGGGACTACAGGCGTGCGCCACCACACCTGGCTAATTTTTGTAGTTTTCGTAGAGATGGAGTTTCGCCATGTTGTCCGGGCTGGTCTTGAACTCCTGAACTCAAGTGAACCACCTGCCTAGGCTTCCCATAGTGCTGGGATTACAGGCCTGAGCCACCGCGCCAGCCTGTGCCAACAGTTAAAGCCCAACTGTAAGCTCCTTAAGAGCAGGCACGTGCCTCACTATCACTGATCTCCTGCAGCATCTACTGGGCACTCCTTACGCATCTGTCAAATAAAGTGGTGGTAAGAGTTTTTATCATTATGTATAATACTGCATCCTTTAAGAAGACGAAGTATGTAATATAGTTTAGGAAGGTTTCCATTCAGAATGTTCAATAAAATGTGCTAGTGCTTAAAGAATCTTCAGCTACTGGAAAATTTACTTAGGTAGGACATCTTCTTCCCCTGTGACATCCAACATTGATATTGCTATATTCTTTCCTTACCTTGTCATAACTGGCCCTCATGTATACATTTTCTCCCAGAACCCACATTTATAGGCCAGAAAATCCACTCAACGTATCTGTTACAGACCCTAACTCATGTATATACTATAATTTCCAAGAGAGATTCTTCAAAGGCTCAAAAGAAACCAATAAAAAGAGAGATATATAGGCAGTTAGTGGTCGGTTTAAGAACAGAAAGAGCCTGGCTTCTTTGGCATTGTTAGTTGTGGTGGTGTTTTCATGTAAGTTTCCCTTTGCCTCCTTTCAAGGAGCTGTTATGCAAAAGCTGGGCTGTGCCACCCTACATACCCCCATCAGAACAAGGGCCTCTGCTTTAGCTTCTTCTGTTTGAGGAAGATGAAGGTTCATTTCATCACCATCAAAGTCAGCATTATAGGGTGTACAGACACACTCATTAAATCTGAAGGTCCGGTGGGGCTTGACCCTGGCCTGTGGAACACAAAACAAAACAAAACAGGAAGAGGACTTAGGCATTTATCCAAAAGCTTCTCTGTTTTGAAACATTAAAAATGGCTTCCTGGAAAACTGGGCACTGGCTTAAGAAAGTAGATTTCCAGTATGTTCTGTCAAGTGATATATATCATTTAGGACTCATTCCCAGCCTGGCCAACATGGTGAAACCCCATCTCTACTAAAAATACAAAAATTAGCCAGGCGTGGTAGCACATGCCTATAATCCCAGTTACTTGGGAGGCTGAGGCAGGAGAATCGCTTGAACCCAGGAGGTGGAGGTTGCAGTGAGCCAAGATCGCGCCATTGCACCCCAGCCTGGGTGATAGAGCGAGACTCCATCTCAAAAAAAGAAAAAAAAAAAAGACTCACTCGAGAAGCTTTATTAGATTGAACCAAAGCAGTGAATTTCAACAAAGGCGCCAATGTGAAGGCTCCCACTGGCCAAGGATGTCATGGTTTCAAGTATCAAAAAGATTAACAGCAGAAGTTGGTTAAAATAAACCAACTAAATAAAAACCCATGTGTTTATAATGACACTGAAAAAACAAAGTCAAAACAAACAAAAAACCCCAATCAATCTAGTTGGAAGTTACTGAGTGCTAACCCCTTTTTTTTTTTGAGACAGAGTCTCACTCTATTGCCCTGGCTGGAGTGCAATGGCGCGATCTCGGCTCACTGCAACCTCTGTCTCCCGGGTTCAAGCAATTCTCCTGCCTCAGCCTCCTGAGTAGCTGGGATTACAGGCATTTACTGCCACGCCAGGCTAATTTTTATATTTTAGTAGAGATGAGGTTTCACCATTGGTCTAGAACTCCTGACCTCATGATCCGCCCACCTTGGCCTCCCAAAGTGCTGGGATTACAGGCTTGAGCCACCGCACCTGGCCCTTTCTTTTAAAAAAAAAAATTTTTTTTTCTAAGCACACGAACACAGGACAGCACTAAGTTCTTACTTCCCAAAATCACAATAAAGGACAAAGACAACCATTTACACAGCCTTTGCTTTATGAGCTGCACCTCTGGGCAAGCAAACAGACCTAATTAACAAGTGGGTATTTTCCATTATAGGAATTGTAGGTAATAAATGTGAAAGGAATGATAGATTCAAAAAGTGGGGTTCCATTTTGTAGCCCAATAAAATAACACAGGCAATGATGACAAATGAATTAATTAGAATGAATTCATTGCTTGCATCTTGACTCAAACAAACCACAAAAAGACAATTTTGAGACAAATGGGGAAATCTGAATATGAACTAGGTATGGACCTGGGAATGCCAAGAGATGACTATTAATTTTGTTAGGTATGATTACAGCACTGTGGTTATGTAAGTTTTTCTCACAAATGTAAACTGGATACATATTGAAAAATGACACAGATATGGGTTCATCGAAGAAAAATGGGAAAGATAAAACAAGTGTGGCTAAACCTTGAAAATTATTGCATATAGAGGATGGGAATATGTAAGTTCATTAGACCATTCTTTCTACTTTAGTGTACATTTGAAAATTTTCTTTTTCTTTTTTTGAGACGGAGCTTCATTCTGTCGCCTAGGCTGGAGTGCAGTGGCGCAATCTCGGCTCACTGCAACCTCTGCCTCCTGGGTTCAAGCAATTCTGCCTTAGCCTCCCAAGTAGCTGGGATTACAGGCACGTGCCACCACACCCAGCTAATTTTTTGTATTTTAGTAAAGATGGGGTTTCATCATGTTGTCCAGGCTGGTCTCGAACTCCTGACCTCAAGTGATCCACCTTGGCCTCCCAGAGTGCTGGGATTACACACATGAGCCATCACACCTGGCCTCAAAATTTTCAAACAAAAAAAATCTCTACTTCTTTTTTTAGAGACAGGGTCTCATTACGTTGTCCAGGCTGGAGTGCAGTGGCTATTTATAGGCATGATATAGCACACTGTAGCCTTGAACTCCCAGGCCCACATGATCCTTCTGCCTCGGCCTCCTGAGTAGCTGGGGCTATAGGTGTGTGCCATTGCCAGTCAAAAAAACCTAATTATATTTTGTAATGTTCCAAAGCCAAGCAAAACATTCCAGAAAGAGAAGGCTTTAGTTAACCCTCTACATTCTCACAATCATAATCCCATAATCACAAACTACTTCTTAGTTATTTCTACTGTTACGTAAATGACCGATATAATGTGTTCAGACTACCCCAAAATGAATCTAGAAAAAAATATTACCATAAGAGGCTGCTTAAACACTGTTTGCAAAGGCTCATGGATTAACAGCTTTACAGATAGGAGAATCTATGAATATTGAACAAATTAAAGCTGTATTTCATTTCCATTTTAAATCTCCAGAAAAAGGAACTGCTGCTGTTGCAAAAGTAAATCACCAAAAAAATATGGTTTAAGGTCTTAGTTGGAGGATTACTGCAAAGAAAAAATCTTTTAAGCATTTTAGTTGCTTAGTTAATATGCAAAGTTAAATCAAAAGTCAATTTTCTGGCTGGGCACAGTGGGTCATACCTATAATCCCAGCACTCTGGGAGGCTAAGGTGGGAGGATCCATTGAGCACAGGAGATTGCGACCCATCTGGGCAATACACCAAGACCTCAGCTCCACTTATTAAAAAAAAAAAAAAAGGGGGGGGGTACAGTGGCTCATGTCTGTAATCCCAGCACTTTGGGAGGCCAAGGTGGGTGAATCACCTGAGGTCAGGAGTTTGAGACCAGCCAGGCCAACATGGTGAAATCCTGCCTCTACTAAAAATACAAAAATTAGCTGGGCGTGGTGGCATGCACCTGTAACTCCAGCTACTTGAGAGGCTAAGGCAGGAGACTCACTTGAACCTGGGAGGCAGAGGCTGCTGTGAGCCAAGACTGTGACACTGCACACCAGCCTGGGCAACAGCGTGAGACTCTGTCTCAAGAAAAAAAAAAAAAAGCTGGCCCTCATGGCACATGCCTGTAGTCCTAGCTACGGCAGGCTGAGGTGGGAGGATCGCTTGAGCCGAGGCGGTCAAAGCTGCAATGAGCCAGAATCTGCCACTGCACTCCAGCCTGGGTAACAGAGTGAGACTGTCTCCAAAAAAAAAACAAAAAAAAGTCCATTTTCTGCCATACCCATTTTACGTGTTTGTGCACACAACACATATACGTGTATATGTTTTTGTGAAACCATGCTAGTCACTTTCAATTAAATCTTCTCTTAGTGTTTTGTATGAATATTACGTTGCAAATATTAAAAATATTAAAAAATATTAAAGCTTACTAAAAGGAAGCTTGAAATTAAAAAGTTTCACTCAAACTAAAATGTGAGAGAACAGGGAGACCAATAGTTATGAAAGCTTGGGACAGCTGTGGGGGCTACTCACGCCTATAATCCCAGAACTTTGGGAGGCTGAAGGAGGACTGCTTGAGCCCAAGAGTTCCAGACTAGCTTGGGCAATATAGTGAGACCCCCGTCTCAACCAAAAACAAAAAACAAAAAACAAAAAACAAAAAAACCCCAAATTAGCCGGATTTGGTGGCACATGTCCGTGGTCCCAGCTACTTTGGAGGCTGAGGTGGGAGGCTTGCTTGGGCCTGGGAGGTCAAGGTTGCAGTGAGCTGTGATTGTGTCACTGCACTCCAACCTGGGTGACAGAGCAAGATCCTGTCTCAAAAAAAAAAAAAGTTATGAAAACTTGAGATAACAGGCAATTTTAATTTTAGAAGTCCACTGTTTAGCACTGAACAGTCATGGCAAATTTCTACATGATGGAAAATTTAAAAAGCAGTGCTACTCACCAGATGAGCCATAATGCTCAATTTGTGCAGCGAGGGCTGCCGATTGAACAGCACCACATCTCCATCGATGAGGTGTCTCTCTACGATGTCACCATACTTGAGCTCTTGAGCCATCTTTTCTCGATTTCCATATTTCAAAAACCTGAATGTGCAACAATAAACATGATCTGTGAAAGCAAAGTTCTCTCACCAAGTTTCTCCCTCTTCAGATCAGGATTCAATCTTTAATATATTATTTCATCAAATCTAAGATGCCTCCATTTTAATGTCATATAGTTTTATGTGCCAAGAAAAAAGCTCCCTATTAAACTATGACAGGGTGGGCGAGGTGACTCACTCCTGTAATCTCAGCACTTTGGGAGGCCGAGATGGGAGGACTGCTTGAGCCCAGGAGATTGAGAACAGACTGGGCAACATGGTGAGACCTCGTCTCTACAAAAAATACAAAAATTAGCCAAACGTGGTGGGGTGTGTGCCTTTAATCCCATCTACTTTGGAGGCTAAGGTGGGAGGATCACCTGAGCACAGGAGATGGAGACCGTAGTGAGCCACGATTGTGCCATTGCACTCCAGCCTGAGTGACAGACTGAGACATCAAAAAAAAAAAAAAAACTATGATAAATTGATCTTAAGATATATCCGGTCAGATGTAGTGGCTCATGGCTGTAATCCTAGCACTTTGGGAGGCTGAGGCAGCTGGATCACCAGGTCAGGAGTTCGAGACCAGCCTGGTCAACATGGTGAAAACCCGTCGCTACTAAAAATACAAAAATTAGCCAGGTGTGGTGGCGGGTGCCTGTAATCCCAGCTACTCAGGTGACTGAGGCAGGAAACTTGCTTGAACCTGGGAGGTGGAGATTGCAGTGAGTCAAGACCGTGCCACTGCTCTCCAGCCTGGGTAACAGAGCAAGACTCTGTCTTGGAAAAAAAAAAAAAAAAAGATATCCTAATTTTAGAAATGCTAAAAGCCCTGAGAGCCCAGGTGACACAGGCAATGATCCACTTTATATATTTATTGTATTTCTCAGACAGAGTCTTGCTCTGTCGCCCAGGCTGGAGTGCAGTGGTATGATCTCAGCTCACTGCAACCTCTGCCTCCCGGGTTCAAGTGATTTTTGTGTCTCAGGCTTCTGAGTAGCTGGGACTACATACGTGCGCTACCATGCCCGGCTAATTTTTGTATTTTTAGTAGAAAAGGGGTTTCTTTGCCATGTTGGCCAGGCTGGTCTTGAACTCCTGGCCTCAAGTGATTTGCCCACCTTGGCCTCACAAAGTGCTGGGATTAAAGGTGTGAGCCACCAAGCCCAGCAATAATGATCCTCTTTAGACTTTAGTATCCATGGTATTTTGTTCTCCTGGATCCAATAACATTACAAGCCTGAGAACAAAGGAGCACTTCATGTATATTCAATGACTGAACAGAGCAAATGACATACCTCGGCTCACGGAAATTCAAACAGATATTTTCCACATGCCAAAATGTCACGCAAACTGTATTCTGGATTGCATTCTGTGGCTGAGTATGACCACAGTGAGCTTTGCCATGAGAAAGTAGTTAAATCCAACTAGATTGGGAAAAGATTACCTTTTCATCTGCGTATGTCTCTGCTGAATGAAGTTTGCTCCTGGGTGAACCTCAGGGCCGTTTTGAACCAGTTTCCTCAAGAAATTGATGTTTGCTTTGTTTACCTGCAGTACAAAAAAACCACAATAAGTTACTCCCAGGTATCTAGAAACTAACAAACGATACCGAAATGCGTCTTAATCTTTACTTTCCTTGTTCATATTCTAGGAGAAAGAGAGGCATCCTGGGCAGCCTGCTGCCTATGGTCTTGAGTATAATGTGAACAACAGACTGGCAAACAAGCTTCCAGCTTCCAGTGTCAGCTCAGCTGTTTGCTCACTGAGTGACACGGCCAATTCCTTTCCTGGTGCTTGGTTTCCTCACTGGTAAAACGGGTAGGCTAGACTGATCTACAGGAATCTTCTGTGATCCTAGAAACAGGTGGCGATTTGATCTGCAATAACTTACTGGGGGCTTATAAGGTTTAAAAGTTGTGACACCAGCACCACAAGCCCTGGTCTGCATTGAATGTGTTCTGGAACCTCTTAAACAACTGTCTTGTGGAACACCATTTTGGAGAAATTAACTCTTGGATCATTAGTATCTCAACTGAGGACACTCAACACAAGCTGACCAGGAACATCTATGATCTGGGCTAACTGTGAGTCTCACAGATAAAGCTAATCAATATTCTCGTTAGCAGGACCTGCAGTTATCTAGACCTCAATTTAAAAAAAAAAAAAAAAAGTATGGGCTGGGCGTGGTGGCTCACGCCTGTAATCCCAGCACTTTGGGAGGCCGAGGTGGGTGGATCACTTGAGGTCAGGAATTCAAGACCAGCCTGGCCAACGTGGTGAAACCCCGTCCCTACTAAGAATATAAAAATTAGCTGGATGTGGTGGTGGGTGCCTGTAATCCTAGCTACTCAGGAGGCTGAGGCAGGACAATCACTTGAACCCAGGAGGTGGAGGTTGCAGTGAGCTGAGACTGTGCCACTGCACTCCAGCCTGGGCAATAGAGTGAGACTCAGTCTCAAAAAAAAAAAAAAAAAAAAAGTATTAGCTGGGCACAGGGCCCTGTAATCTCAGTGACTTTCAGTGACTTGGGAGGCTAAGGTGGGATGATCACTTGAGGCCAGGAGTTCAAGACCAGCCTGGGCAACATACTGAGAATCCCATCTCTAAAAAATTTTTTAAAAAAATTAGTTAGGCATAGTGGTGTGCACGTGTAGTCCTAGCTACTCGGGAGGCTGAGGCATAAGAATGGCTTGAGCCCAGGAGTTTGAGGTTACAGTGAGCCATGAGCACACCACTGCACTTCGGCCTGGGTGCCAGGGTGAGAGTCTGTCTCTTAAAAAAAAAAAACCCAGGCCGGATGCAGTGGCTCATACCTGTAATCCCAGCACTTTGGGAGGCCAAGGCAGGCGGATCAC
This sequence comes from Gorilla gorilla gorilla, assembly GCF_029281585.2. Classification (NCBI taxonomy): domain Eukaryota; kingdom Metazoa; phylum Chordata; class Mammalia; order Primates; family Hominidae; genus Gorilla; species Gorilla gorilla. Next base: position 37,720,402 of record NC_073232.2, on the reverse strand, counting down.
GAGGTCAGGAGATTGAGACGATCCTGGCCAACATGGTGAAACTCCGTCTCTACTAAAAATACAAAAAAATAGCTGGGCATGGTGATGGGCGCCTGTAGTCCCAGCTACTCAGGAGGCTGAGGCAGGAGAATGGCGTGAACCTGGGAGGTGGAGCTTGCTGTGAGCAGAGATCACGCCACTGCACTCCAGCCTGGGCGACAGAGTGAGACTCCATCTCAAAAACAAAAAATAAAATAAAAGCCTTTCTGGGTATGTAGCAATAGCCTTAAAATGTTCAAATGCTTTGACTCAGTGACTGTAAAGTTTTAAAAATAAAAAATCTATCCCAAGAGAATTAACTATGGATAATGTTTACCATTTAGTTAGTTTAAAATATGAGGCATGAACCAACGTAGAAAAGTGTCTACTTTTTTTTTTTAAAGATGGTCTCACTCTCACCCAGGCTAGAGTGCACTGACGTGATCTTCGCTCACAAACTCCACCTCCCATGCTCATGCAATCCTTCCACCTCAGTCTCCCCAGTAGCTGGGACCACAGGCGCCTGCCACCACTCCTGGCTAATTTTTTGTATTTTTGGTAGAGACAAGGTTTTCACTGTGTTGCCCAGGTTGGTCTTGAACTCCTGGGTTCGGATGATCCACCTGCCTTGGCCTCCCTAAGTGCTGGGATTACAGGCATTAGACACCATGCTCGGTCAAGATGTTATTAATTGGAAAAAAACGTTGCAAAAAAGTATAGCATATATATGAGTATATACACATGAAGCTAGAAACAACTGTGGCTGCAGATGGTTTACAGAATATATACCACCAAATATGTATAAAACAAACTGGGAAGACACATACACTCATATAAACCAAACTGTGGGTTGAGTGGGTTACTGGGGACTTTCTACTGCCTGTTGCTTGCAATACCAAAATATAATGGAAAAGACTGAATTTAAAACAAAGAATTGAGCAGCTGAGTGGTCACTTACCTTCTCAGGAAAAGTTAGAATTTTGGCCACATGAACTGGCACAGCTACCTCATCAATCCGGAGGTTGGGGTCGGGCGAGATGACTGTTCTGCCAGAAAAATCCACTCTCTTTCCTGAGAGATTTCCTCTAAATCGACCTAAATAGCCAAAAACATGTCATAGGTCCCCATGGCATACCATGTGCTGATGGGAACAATAAGAACGGAGAGATTGAGGAAAGCGTGTGACCTCCAATCAGAGAAACTGGACAGACACTCCTGAAAAAGGAACCAAAGAGAGTGGGCTGGCTTCTGCACTTCTTGTGGGAAACCTACCCTGTTTTCCCTTCAGGCGTTGGACGAAGCCTCTGGTCCACTTCTTGGGTGCCATGTTGAGGGGAATGCCCGAGAGCTCACTGTTAATGTAGAGGGCACACTGCAGCTGCAGGAAATCCCAGTCCTCCATGATCATCTGGGTCTTGGCTCCTGAGATCCGATGCTAAAACCAGCACAGCCCAAACAGAAACAAACCTGGTCAGTTTGATTTTTCTCACATTTTCTTGACCAGAAGTTTTTGGATAGATATACTATGAAACTTACAAGGAAATGGGAGGCACTGACCTTTTTAATAACATCGTTTAGGAAAATGATTTCTGTCAGTTTCATTGTCAGATCATCTTCATTGGTGCCAGACTTCAAATCACTCACAACGGAGGGTCTGATACACAAAGGAGGCACCAAAAGTCGTGTGAGAATCAAATCAGACGGCTTTCCGGCTTCTGGGTTCATCAGAAGTAGAGGAACATCTTCAGCTGGGATTCGTTTAAATAAATTCAGAACTACTAAGGGATTCAAGTTTTCCTATGGAAAGGAAGAAAGGCAGAAATGGAGATACTATGTTAGTTTTCCATAGCTTGGGCAAGGTTTTCCTTCACTATGTTTTGTTTTGTAACCTATCTGTCACTAAGGATAAGTGACAACAGAGATTTCTATGGATGACACGCTATGCTGCAAGAGCCTTAAAATTGTGTATGTCTTTTATTCCAATTTTTCAAGCCAAAAATTCCACTTCTCATTATTCCAAGGGGTGTAACTTCAGAAATGAACACAAAGATTTAGCTACAAGAATGTTCACAAAAGCTGTTTTTTGTTGTTGTTATTTTTTATCCATGTGACAGAATAGGAAGGTAATAAAAGCTGTTCTTAACAGTGAAAAGTTGGAAATAGCCTGACAGTTTATTGGCTAAATAAAATCATGGTATATCCCTATGTGGAAAAGCAGCAAGCCATTGGGGGGAAAAAGATACTAGACAAACACAGCAATTGACATAAAAACTGTCCATAAAATATTGGTAGCTGGAGGCTGGGCGTAGTGGCTCATGCCTGTAATCTCAGCACTTTGGAAGGCTGAGGCAGGTAGATTACCTGAGGTCAGGAGTTCGAGACCAGCCTGACAAACATGGCGAAACCTCGTCTCTACTAAAAATACAAAAATTAGCTGGGCATGGTGGCACACGCCTGTAATCCCAGATACTTGGGAGGCTGAGGCAGGAGAATCACTTGAACCTGGGAGGCAGAGGTTGCCGTGAGCCGATATCATGCCATTGCACTCCAGCCTAAGCAGTAAGAGTGAAATTCCATCTAAAAAAAAAAAAAAGTGTTACTGGCTGGGCATGGTGGCTCATGTCTATAATCCCAGCACTTAGGAGGGGCCAAGGCGGGTGGGTCACCTGAGGTCAGGAGTTCAAGACCAGCCTGGCCAACATAGTAAAACCCTGTCTCTACAAAAATACAAAAATTAGCCGGGCATGGTGGCAGGCACTTGTAGTCCCAGCAACTCGGGAGGCTGAGGCAAAAGAATCACTTGAACGTGGGAGGTGGAGGTTGCGGTGGTGAGACTAGATCATGCAACCGCACTCCAGCCTGGGTGACAGAGCACCTCTGTCTCTAAAAAAAAGTGTTACTGTTAAAAAAGAACTAAGGTAAGCCAGGGTGCAGTGGCTGACACCTGTAATCCCAGTACTTTGGAGGCTGACACAGGAGGATTGCTTGAACCCAGGAGTTCAAAGCCTGGGCAACATAGCAAGACCTTGTCTCTACAACAAATTAAAAAATTGTTGCTCGGGGTGGTGGTGTGTGCCTGTAGTCCCAGCTACTTGGGAGGCTGACGTGCAAGGATCACTTGAGCCTGGGAGGTCGGGGCTGCAATGAGCCTTGATCATACCACTGCACTCCAGCCTGGGAGACAGAGAGAGACCCTGCCTCAAAAATTAAAATAAATAAATAAACAAATACATAAAATAAAAAAAAAAAAAAAAGAACTGAGGTAAAAACACAAACAAGGGGCCAGGAATGGTGACATATGCCTGTAATCCCAGCACTTTGGAAGGCTGAGGTGAGAGGACCTCTTGGGCTCAGGAGTTTGAGACCAGACTGGGCAACACAGCAAGACCCCATCTCAATTAAAAACAAAAGCAAAAACAAAAACAACTGGTGTTACAAGGCCAGTCCACATTAGCCTTAGTGCCAGATAAACACTGTTACAGTCAAACAAGAATTACTGGAGAGCTGGCCGGGTGCGATGGCTCATGCCTGTCATCTTAGCACTTTGGGAGGCTGAGGCGACTGGATCACCTGTGGTCAGGAGTTCGAGACTGGCCTGGCCAATATGAGGAAACCCTGTCTCTACTAAAAATATAAAAATTAGGTGGGCATGGTGGCACATGCCTGTAATCCCAGCTACTTGGGAGGCTGAAGCAGAAGAATCGTTTGAACCTGGGGTGCACAGGTTGCAGTGAACCAAGATTTGCACCACTCACTCCAGCCTGGGTGAAAGAGCGAGACTCCGTCTTCCGTCTCAAAAAAAAAAAAAAAAAAAGGAATTATCGGAGAGCTGTCGAACCTAACTGGACCTCTCATTTTGGAAGAAAGTGGCTGTCTAAGGGTGGGGTGGAGTTGGGGGAGGGAGTGTGCGTGTGACGTGCGGAAGAGGCAGGCGGAAGGCAGGCATGCATTCTCAGGCTCACCTGTGCCCTTCCCAGCAGAGGCTCCACTTCTTTATTATGTTCAATGGCTGTTTCAAAAGACTGAAGGAAATTTGATACAATGGGATCCACCACTTTTTTGTTGGTCTTGTATTTCTCATGAATTATTTTCAGCAGTCCACACTTCTTTACAGTACCTATGAGGGTTAGTTTATTTACCAAGAAACAAAAAATTATGTTTTCAGATTGGCCAGAGGTTGTAGTTTGGTTAATGAAATTACTGAAACTACTATAGCAATGAAAGATGAGAGGTCCGTTTCCCAATAGGACATCAGTTGTTGGGCTCTTAAGCTTAATTTATAAGGAGAAAAGCTGACTCCTGAACATTATGTAAACCTAATAAACTAAACAGAAGACAGTGAGTGAAAAGGGCCATTGCTTAGCCTTCTGTGCATTCCACTCACCATTAAAAGCGCCACAGTGATGGCAGATGTTTTTCTTCCGGCACTTGTCAGAGATTTTCTTCTTCAGTCCTCGCTTCTGAAGGTAGGTCAGGCCGGGCCTCTTTAGACAGTCCAGAAACTGCTTCTTCTCCTCTTGGGACAGCATGATGTGGCAGCAGGTTTTGCAGATCATCTTTTTCAAATTAAGCAAGACAGATAAAAGCATAAGGGAGAATGAAAAATTATTTTCTTTTAAAAATGCCATCGCCCTGTTTTGTACCCTTAACCACGTGACCATATACACAGATCTGCAAATGGCTCTATACTATGGATATGCAGAGAGGAAGCCTGTGTTCACTAGATTAGCAGTACTCACGGCCAGTAGGCAGACTTTGTTAACTTTATCTTTTTCTTTGTGCTATTCTGTATTGTTTGAATTACTACTATTGTTATTTTTTTTAACAACATGTATCTACCATCTTCTCAAGGTAAATAAACAAAATAAATAATTCTTGAGTGATTTAATGTAGTGTGAGATGAAAATATTATGTACTTAGTATAAAAGAGTCCCCTAGATGTATCCCCCACCACTCACAGTTCCTAAGTTCATTCCAGCATCCCTGACCAATCACTCCAGAATTTATGTCTTGGAAACTAGCACCTGTGTGCTTACCTGTAAGATGCCTATGACTGCTCTGAAGTACCCTACATGAAAACACGGCAACTCCAGGTCGATATACCCATAGTGGCCTAGACAGTCAGCCAAGTTTTTCCCACAGGTTTCACATGGACGATCCTTCTCACTCGTACCCTTTGAAGAAAAGCATACCCAATGATCAACACAGACTGCTGGACGGGAAAGAGTGCCCAGCCATCATGCCTGGCCAGGTGACACAGAATCATTTCTTTTGCTTCTTAAATTTCCTTTCTGAGATCACTTCCCGCTGTTTTTCTTTCTTTTCTAATTTTCATGACTCAGAATCAGAATCAGGTTGCTGACTAAAGGCCAGAGTTCTTGACCTAGTCTAATATGTGCAGGGGGGAGTTGAGGAGATGGAAAGAAGCCCCTGCTCCTTTCAATCTGGTAAGTCACCAGTTTTATCAGCAGGGCAAGACACAGGTACCAGGAGGGGTGAGGGGGCCTTACCATCCTATGGTCGAGCACCCCATATAGCAAGGGGGCATGTTGGTTGTCCTGGCTGTACAGGTTCTTACTCACAACTTGGATGTGCGCCTGCTGGCGCATCTCCTCAGGTGACTTCATTCCAAAACAGATGTGGCTTCTGGAATGGGAAGAAAAAGGTGAAAATTACAGCAAAATCTGTGACCAAAAATGTCTATTACATACATAGCCCACCATAACCAACCTATCCTTCCAACTATCTCCACTGGCTTTTCCTACCAGTATTAAATATATTCAATCCTCTCTCATTTTTCCTTCACAAACATCCCTTCATCTTACTGGAATCCAGTTTCTACTCTCACCATCAAAGGAACAGTGCTCACCAAGGCCACCTAGACAACCTGCCTGCTGCTGAATCCAATAAGAACTTCCTCATTTTACCTCTGCAGCACTGGCAGCACCCTGCCCAATCCTAAAGTGCTTTTCTCTCGGCTTTGGTGACACCATACACTCTGAGTTTTCTTCTTCCCTTCTCTGGCTGCTCCTTGTATAGTCTCTTTTGAGGTCTTTTCTTCTACTGCTATCCCTTAAATATTGGTGCACTATACCACCTAGCATTACAACCTTCATCCTCTTATCTTCTCATCCTACACATTTTCCTGAGTGATCATGCCACTCACATACATGTTGATGTCTATCAAATCTATCTCTATAGGCCAGCTACTGCTACCCAACTGGACATCTGTATAGACACCTCCTCCTGGACAGTTCCACCTAGATATCTCATAGGCACTTCAAACCCCACACATTGAAAACAGACTTCAATACTTTTTCTCCCATGTCTGTCCCTTCATTCATTCTTCCAACAAATTGACTATTTCCTATGTGCCAGGCACCATCCTACAGGCTGAGGATACAGATTAGCTAAGACAGACAAGGTCCTTGCCAACAAAGAGCTCACAGGTCAGGGTGGGAAAGACAGACCACAAACAAACGAATATACAAATGTGAACAGATGCAGAAGTGATGTAAGCAGTGGAGTCTGAGGAATTACTTTACGTTGCATGGTCAGAAAGCCTCACTGTAAAACTGACAGTCAGAAGGAAGAGCATCTGAAGTGGAGAGAATGACTAGGGCCAGGGTCCTGGGACTGGCACAAGCTTGGCATTTTCAAGGAACCAAATGAAATCAGTATATACTGGAGCATAGAAAGCTAATGGTACAAGATGAAGTCAGTGAAGCACGCAGGAGCTAAAGCATGAGGGCTTGGGAACTTTGGTAGGGAATTTATTTAAATAACATAAATGCGGCCGGGTGCGGTGGCTCATGCCTGTAATCCCAGCACTTTGGGAGGCTGAGGTGGGTGGATCACGAGGCAAGGAGATTGAGACCATCCTGGCTAACATGGTGAAACCCCGTCTCTACTAAAAATACAAAAAATTTGCTGGGCGTGATGGCCCACACAACGGAAAGCTGCTAAGGGATTTTTTTTTTTTTCCCTGAGACAGAGTCTTGCTCTGTCACCCAGGCTGGAGTGCAGTGGTGTGATCTCAGCTCACTGCAACCTCCGCCTCCTGGGTTCAAGCCATTCTCCTGCCTCAGCCTCCCAAGTAGCTGGGGTTACAGGCATGCGCCACCGCACACAGCTAATTTTTGTATTTTTAGTAGAGATGAGGTTTTACCATATTGGTCAGTCTGGTCTTGAACTTCTGACCTCATGATCTGCCTGCCATGGCCTCCCAAAGTGCTGGGATTACAGACGTGAGCCACCACTCCTGGCCTCTGCTAGAGTATTTTAATTGACAATACCCTTAATTTGCACTTTGACAGAAGCACTTTCTCTGTTTTGTGAGAATGTATTATATCTGACTGGGCGCAGGTGTACAGGTGGGTGTGAAGGGCCAGTGTCAATGTAGAGCTACCACATGGGAGAATGCTGCATTCACCTAGGTAAGACACCTGTTCTAGTGAATGGCAACCATCCATACAGCTGCCCAAGCAAGGCATTCTGTATATCCGTCTCAAGGTCTCTCGACCTCTAATTCTTTCCACCATGAATCAAGAGATTTTCCAGAAGGATAACTCTTATCAAGATACTCTCCTGTTGAAAATCCTTCAAAGGTTCCTCACTGCCTACAAGATGACTTAACACAGCTTCAAGTCTTCTGCTTCCTTCTGATCACCTGTGCTCTCTCCCTCCGGTCTGCTCCTTGAAGAAAGCAGTTTGGTCTGCTTTCTTTTGCCTGGACCCATTATGTGCTCTCAAAACCCCCTGGACCTACCCTTGTCATTGCACTTGTCGTACCCAGTGTTGACTTGTGTACCTTCTCCAACTAGATTAGGCAGTGAAAGTTTTATTCAGATCGTATCTTTAACGTCCAGCACTGGGAATAACGCGCAGTATCCTCCTCAGTGTCTGCTGTAAGAATGATGAATTCACTTTTTTTTTTTTGAGACAGCGTCTCACTCTGTCACTCAGGCTGGAGTGCAGGAGGTTGCCCACTGCAACCTCTGCCTCCCAGGCTCAAGTGATTTTTCGGCCTTAGCCTCCCGAGTAGCTGGGACCACAAGGGCGCGCCACCACGCCTGCTAATTTTTGTATTTTTGATAGAGACGGGGTTTCGCCACGTTGCCCAGGCTAGTCTCAAACTCCTGAGCTCAGGAGATTCACCCGCTTCGGCCTCCTAAAGTGCTGGGATTACAGGAGTAAGCCACCGCGCCCGGCTGGATTCACTTTCTTACCGAGAACTCTAAGAAGGAGCCACCGCCTAATAACGTATTTCTGAAGGCAAAAGCCCGGATAGCAGCTTTATTTCTGACACTGCCATCCGTCGGCCTGTGGTACAGCTTTCTAGTGGGCAACCCCATCCTTTTGGTAAGCAACTACTGCCTCCGTGTCAGACGCTCTGCGGCTGACAGAATTAGAGACAGTCCCCGCCCCAGATTGCTCCCCTCGTGGCAGCAGAGGATAGTTCGCTGAAGAATAAGGATCATTGTATGACTTCAGGAGAATGCGAGCTTTGGCCCAGGGTGCACAAATCATTAAGGCTCAGGCCACTCCGACTTCTCCGCCCAAGTCCAGGGACCTCTCGAGGTGCTGAAATCCCCTCAGCCTGACCAATGCTCTTTGACCAACGCTGGTAGTTCTGGGCGCTGGTCACACCTATGTACTACTGGCCCTCCCCTTCCCATTGCACCCCATCTCAGACCCTCCAGGACCCGGGACCGCTGACCTCGGACCCCTTGCCCTATTTCTCAGCCCTTTGGCCACTCTTTCTCCGTCTTACATTTTCTTGGCCACATCCGTCTCCCGGAACTGCTCCTTCACCATGATGACCGCTGCCGGGACGCCTCCTTGGCACTCGGGAGGCCAGATTAGAGAAACGATGCCCCCGGCACCTCCTGGGGCTGCTTCTGGACTCGCCGCTAACACATCTGCGGCATCCTCTCGGCCACCGTAGAGTGTCCCACGTGTCCGCTTCCTCTTCCGCTACTCGCCCGCGCGTCTGTCTGTCAAGAGAGACTTCCGGCACGCCGTTTTTTTTTTTTTTTTTTTTTTTTTTTTTCCCCTTTCCCCGCACCGTCACCTGGTGGCGCTTCCTGGAAGCCGCACCGAGGTGTGTGCTGTATTTTAAAAATCCCATTTCTGGTCAATTTCTCCAGGTAATCAGACACCCGGAGAGAAACTGCATATAACTCTTTGCTTCAAGACTTTTAGACAAGCAGAGGGCCAAAACTTGCATAAAATGGAAAATCATCATCATTAACATCAGTGCCATCTAAATTAAGAGCTTCTAATTGTTTTAAGGGAAGGTGGAAGCTAAAATGAACCGGCCCATCCAACAGAGGGCACTATCTGTGGAGGACCAACAAAGGAAAACAGCGGAAAACATGGGCGCACATGTGCCTCCAGTTCATGAAGTTATTTGGAGGGAGGGGGGAAGAATTAAACTTATATTCTTGATTACAAAAACAGTTGAAAATCTGTTAGAGTGAAAACAGCCATGGTGATTTACAGAAGAAAAGGGAGAAGGGAAAGTAAAGATCATTCATGTCTTGAAATAAGTTGTCTACAGTCTGTGACAACTTGTGGGAGGTGATCCTAGTGTGATATATCAGTGCATGAGCCTAGCAAGGAAATCACATCACCACAGGGCTCAGCGCTATGGAACCTAGAACTAAGTCCTCATTATTTGTGAGAAACTCAAAACAGAACTTAACAAAAGTGTTTAACAACTTTCAATTTTTAAGAAGGGACGCTATCTCATTTTCAGACGCCATGGATCCTCACTAGCAAAACACAATGTCACAGACAAAAAAACAAGGCATATCGGGTTTTCCTAACTCATTTCGGTACTCCATCACTTAATCATGAAATAATGTTGACCATATATATATATATATATATATATATATATATATATATTTGTTTTTTTTTTTTTTTTTTTTTTTGAGACGGAGTCTCGCTCTGTCGCCTAGACTGGAGTGCAGTGGCGAAATCTCGGCTCACTGCAACCTCCGCCTCCCGGGTTCAAGCGATTCTCCTGGCTCAGCCTCCCGAGTAGCTGGGACTACAAGCTCCCGCCACCATGCCCAGCTAATTTTTGTATTTTTAGTAGAGACGGGGTTTTACTATGTTGGCCAGGCTGGTCTCGAATCCCTGACCTCGTGATCCGCCCACCTCAGTCTCCCAAAGTGCTAGGATTACAGGTGTGAGCCGCCACACCCAGCTCTGATGTTTACAATATTATACCAACAAGGGTTGGATCGTGTGTGACTTATCTAGAGGTTAAGAGCAAAAGTTATGAAATCACAGTGCCATCATGGGAGTCTAGCTTTCACCATTATAGTTGTGTAGTCGGCCAGGCGTGGTGGCTCACGTCTGTAATCCCAGCACTTTGGGAGGCCGAGGTGGGCGGATCACCTGAGGTCAGGAGTTCGAGACCAGCCTGGTCAACATGGTGAAACCCCATCTCTAGTAAAAATACAAAAATTAGCTGGGTGTGGTGGTGTGCGCCTGTAATCCCAGGTACTCGGGAGGCTGAGGCAGGAGAATCGCTTGAACCTGGGAGGTGGAGGTTGCAGTGAGCCGAGACCACGCCATTGCACTGCAGCCTGGGCGACAAGAGTGAAACTCCATCTCAAAAATAAAAAAAAAATAAAAAAAATAAAAAATAAAGTTGTGCAGGCCGGGCGTGGTGGCTCACGCCTGTAATCTCAGCACTTTGGGAGGCCGAGGTGGGCAGATCATGAGGTCAGGAATTTGAGACCAGCCTGACCAATATGGTGAAACTCCGTCTCTACTAAAAAATACAAAAATTAGCCTGGTGTGGTGGTGCATTCCTGTAATTCCAGCAACTCAGGAGGCTAAGGCAGGAGAATCAGGAGAATCGCTTAAATCCGGGAGGCGGAGGTTGCAGTGAGCCAAGATTGTGCCACTGCACTCCAGCCTGGGCGACAGAGCAAGACTTTGCCTCAAAATAAATAAATAAATAAATAAATAAATATGTATATATATATATATAATACGTGTATACACACACACGTATGTGTATATACATACGTGTACACACACACGTGTGTATATACACGTGTGTATATATATACATACGTGTATATACAAGTATATAAATATAAAGTGTGAACTTGGGAAAGTTATTTAATCTTATTGTGTGTTAGTTTCCCCATTTATAACATGGGTGAGTAATATGTATCCTATTTCTTAGAGTCAGTGGGAAGGTTAAATAGCAAAATGAAGGTAAAAGTAATTAGAATGTAACAGGCACGTTACAATTACTCAATAAATATTCTTCTGCCTCAGCCTCCCGAGTAGCTGGGACTACAGGTGCGCACCACCATGCCTGGCTAATTTTTGTATTTTTAGTAGAGACGGCGTTTCACCATATTGGCTAGGCTGGTCTTGAACTCCTGACCTCGTGATCCGCCTGCCTCGGCCTTCCAGAGTGCTGGGATTACAGGCATGAGCCACCGTGCCCAGCCGGCTGACTATTTTCTTAAGAATAAGGATAGTTGGTCACCTCGGGAGGCTGAGGCAGAAGAATCGCTTGAACTTGGGAGGCGGATGTTGCAGTGACCCGAGATCCCGCCACTGCACTCCAGCCCGGGTGACAGAGCGAGATATGGTCTCAAAAAAAAAAAAAAAAAACCCGAAAAAAAGAAAAATAGTCGGCCGGGGACGGTGGCTCATGCCTATAATCCCAGCACTTTGAGAGGCCGAGGTGGCGGCGCATCACTTGCGGTCAGGAGTTCGAGACCAGCCTGGCCAACATGGTGAAACCCCGTCTCTCCTAAAAATACAAAAATTAGCTGGGCATTGTGGTGCAGGCCTGTAATTTTAGTTACTCCGGAAGCTGAGCCAGGAGAATCGCTTGAATCCGGGAGGTCGAGGTTGCAGTGAGCCGCGATGAAGCCATTGCACTCCAACCTGGGTGACAAGAGCTAGACTCTGTCTCAGGAAAAAAAAAAAAAAAGAAAATAGGAAAGCTGCCCGCAAAGCCTGCACCTTGGACACCTCGCCTGCACTAACATTTGGGAAATTCTTCTTATTTCTCCGGAACATATATATTTACATTCTTTACATGTCTGTTTCACGTTAAAGAAAATATTTCTGGAGCAATCAAATTTTTTTTCCTTTTTTTTTTTTTCTGAGACGGAGTTTCGCTCTTATTGCCCAGGCGGAGTGCAATGGTGCGATCTCGGCCCACTGCAACCTCCGCCTCCCGGGTTCAAGCGATTCTCCCGTCTCAGCCTCCCAGATAGCTGGGATTAGAGGCATGCACCACCACGCCCGGCCAATTTTTTTTTTTTTTTTTTTGTAGTAGAGACGGGGTTTAGCCATTTTGCCCAGGCTGGTATCGAACTTCTGACCTCAGGTCATCTACCTGCTTCGGCCTCCCAAAGTGTTGGGATTATAGGCGTGAGCCATTGCCCCTGGCTTCCAATTTTTTTTCCTTTTTTTCTTTCTTTCTTTTTTTTTCTTTCTGAGACGGATTTTCGCTCCTGTTTCCCGGGATGGAGTGCAATGGTGTGATCTCGGCCCACTGCAACCTTTGCTTCCCGGGTTCTGGCGATTCTCCTGCCTCAGCCTCCGGAGTAGCTGGGATTACAGGCATGAGCCACCACGCCCTGCTAATTTTGTATTTTGTATTTATTTATTTTCGTAGATACGTGGTTTCGCCATGTTGGCCAGGCTGGTATCTAACTCCTGACCTCAGGTGATCCGCCCGCCTTGCCCTCCCAAAGTGCTGGGATTACAGGCGTGGCCATCGCGCCCGGCCAAATATTTTTCAAAAGCGAATTTTGCATAAGGACAAAGATTTGCAGAAAAATACAGATTAAAGAGATCTTTTAAAGTAAAGATTCATCATAAAAGTCACAGAAATAATACTCATGAATAATAAATTAGAATGGGCAATGTTAAGTACTTGAAATAACAAAGGTTTTAGAGTCAGGGTTTCTGCAGTTTCCCTAGCCGTATAACGAGGAGACTGTTAGAAAGGATATCCTAAGATGCTTTCCAAGTTTACCCACCTCTAACTCGGAAGAAGGCAATTTAAACTAATTTGGTTTACCGGAATTCAAGTACGTACAATTCAACATAATGAATTGAACTGAAATTGAACACCTGCTTGCGTAAACCTAGTCTGCTCGAGTTGTTCTGGTTCCGGATTGGCCAGTCTAGAGTTCCAGGGGTGTGGCCAAAGGTCTGTGAGGCGGGGCCGTAGGCAGCCTAAATCAGGCATCGGCTCGGTCAGCCTCGTGGCGCGACCACGCCCCCACGCCGGCGCTTCCCGGGGTCCTTCCGTGCGCGTTGATATGATTGGCCGGCGAATCGTCGCTCTCTTTTCCTCCTTGGCTGTCTGAAGACAGATCGCCATCATGGTGAGTCTCCCTGGGCCCGTGCAGTCATCTGCCGCGTATCTGAGCCATCCGTGGTCCGCGGGTCCCAGTACTTGAGCTATAGGCACGCGAAGCCCGGTTGCTTTTCTCTGGCCGTTTCTGTCGGAGGATGGTTGTCGAGGGGCTCGGGGCTGTTGGCAGGGAGTCCGGGCTGGCGGGCTGCGCTGTAGACCCGGACACGCTGGGCTTCGGGCTCCATCCCCTGGGCAGTGCAGGAGCTGTTGGCGCTTGTTGACTTCGTGGAGCACGGTGGATGGGGGTAGGGGGCGGGCGGGATAGATGGACACTGGGAGGCACATTTCGTCTGCAGTTCCTCATTGGGCTAGGTAGGCGGCTTGCAGGTGATGGCAGTCCAGGAGGTGAAGAAGGTGCGGGCAGCGCCTGGGCGAGTTGCGGCAAGTGAAAACATTCCCACGTGTAAGCTAGAAAACTTGTCAGCTGGATGAATCTTCATGTTTCATACTGGGGAAACAGGCCCTGGAAAGGGATGTTATAAAAAGGTAGTCCTGCCCTAGGTCATGCGTTATTAGCTCCTCCAGCATCCGTTTTTAACTTCACCAGCAATCTTTTTTTTTCTCCTTACCTTTGATCCTTTACTTTGAAGAATTGAGTACCACCGACGTGGATTTAATTTGGTGTGGTTTCTCAAAGTAAAATGGAGAAAGTCTAGCAAGTCATTTGCTGCCATGAAAGTCTCTTGCGCCTCCTTTTTGGTAAAATTGTTAGCATAAATTGCTTAATGCCCACATTTTTTATTAGGTATTAAGTAAAGGTGCAGTTCAGTCCTTCAGAAGGGAATACCGTTTTCTCTGATCTCTGCTATGGCCATTCTAGAAGGATAGATTACATGCAGGTAGTGAGTACAAGGTTTGGGGCACATTTGTGCAAGACATGATAAACACAGTTCATTGAGTGACCTTTATATGAGCTACAGCAGTTTTTACCCCAGAGAAGTGATTCTCAACCCGGAGTGATTTTTCTCCTAAGGGAACAGTTGGCTAAGTCTGGAGACATTTTTGATTGTCACAACTGGGAAAGGTGGGAAGTGCTTCCGGCATCTAATGGTTAGAGGGCTGGGATTTTCATAGTTATTCTAAAACATACAGTCCCCACAACATATCCATATGGAATTACCATATGGAAATATCAGTAGTGCTGAGTTTGAGAAACCCTGCCCCAGAGATACACAACCTGGTGAAGTAAGTTGTACAGATTCATGTAAAACCATTGTATTTTCTTGGTATTTTATGTATTTGTTAGGTGTATCCTGTGAGTTTGGCCTTGCCCAGTGGGTTTTATTTACTTTAGTTTGCTACATGACTAATGGCTACAAATTGGACTGCAACATTCTAGGTCTTGGAAAATCACAGAAAGGCCAAGAAAAGTTTGAGTAGTTTTATTAACCAGAGTGTTTATGTTTTCAGAACGACACCGTAACTATCCGCACTAGAAAGTTCATGACCAACCGACTACTTCAGAGGAAACAAATGGTGAGGAAGGGCACATCAGTCTTTGCTTAATTGTCCTTTACTCTAAAGATGTATTTTATCATAGTGAATGCTAAACTTGGTATCTCCTTTTAGGTCATTGATGTCCTTCACCCCGGGAAGGCAACAGTGCCTAAGACAGAAATTCGGGAAAAACTAGCCAAAATGTACAAGACCACACCGGATGTCATCTTTGTATTTGGATTCAGGACTCATTTTGGTGGTGGCAAGACAACTGGCTTTGGCATGATTTATGATTCCCTGGATTATGCGAAGAAAAATGAACCCAAACATAGACTTGCAAGAGTAGGTGTCTTTTCATTTGTTGATCAGCTCCTGAAGACCTATTTTTTCAATAGTGTTGTGTTGTGAGTGTGGTAAAAAGGGCAAGACCAAGCAATCTGGGAGACAACTCTGAAGGGATTAAGAGAAAAAGTTATTTCATAAAATGCACAGGTGGAGTACGGAGGTTCAAAATTGAAGTCTGACATTTGAGCTGAGTTCAGAAGGGCAGCTGAAGTAGTGTTCTTGGAGATGGACTAGGGGTAAGGATTGTTTTCCAGAGGGGAAGTAAGGGGATGTGTTTGGAAAGGTAGCCTGGCACCAAATTCATTTAGTTTGGATTAAGTCTGCGTCTGGGCTTAAACCCATAGTTAGGAACCAGGAAAGGTTTTTGATTGTATACTGAGTGTCAAACACTGCAGAGTGAACTACAGCAGTGATCTGGGCAAGCTCCCCAGCTTACATTCTAGTAAACAAGTAAGCATCATCACCTCGAAGTGCTTGTTCTGTTTGTTCCTTTAACTCACTTTATCCTATCCTGTTAGATAAACCTTCCCATACGATAGCTGTGAGGGAAAATCCTGGTGATGTCATCGGTAGAGGCTGCACTTTTTTTTTTTTAGAGGGAGTCTTGCTCTGTCACCCAGGCTGGAGTGCAGTGGTACAATCTCCTCGGCTCACTGCAACCTCCTCCTGCCAGGTTCACGCAGCTCCTCTGCCTGAGCTTCCTGAGTAGCTGGGATTACAGGTGCACGCCACCATGCCTGGGTAATTTTTGTATTTTTAGTAGAGACTGGGTTTCACCATGTTGGTCAGCCTGGTCTTGAACTCCTGACCTCGTAATCCGCCCACCTCGGCCTCCCAAAATGTTGGGATTACAGGTGTGAGCCACCGCACCCAGCTGAGGCTGCACTATTTTTAACTGATGTTGGGTCATGTTAAAGGCCTTGCTGAGGTGGTGACATTGAAGCTGAGATCCTTGTAAAGATTTGGAAGTAGTCTTTGTAAAGATACAGAAACAGTCTTGTAGGCCCCAGGAACAGCAAGTGCAAAGGTGGGCAGAGTGGAGATGAGTAGATCCGGAATCTCCATGATGTGGGGGTTGTAAATGCTTGTCTGTCATCAGGGAGTAATGGGGAGTTGAAATGGGAAGAGATCCCCTCAGCCACTTTGGAGGTGCCTTGTTTTGGTAGTGCAAAAGAAGAAAAAATAGTGATCTGTGAGCTCAAGTCTGGACAAGAACAGCCAGTCTCCCAAACTTCCTGTTCAGAGAATGTTGAGTGGACCATTTGTTTCCTGTGAGGCTATTCTGTACTTAAAATCCCTTGATGATCCTTTCTGTTCTAGCAAAAACATGCATTAAATGTACTTTGAAAAGTTTTGGTTTAGAAAGCTGTGTTTCTTAAGCTCAGACTGGGTCAGTTTCCCTACCAGAGTGGTGGGTAATGATTTTAATGTTTACAAGTCACCTGGATGTACTCTTTTCTCATTCAGCATGGCCTGTATGAGAAGAAAAAGACCTCAAGAAAGCAACGAAAGGAACGCAAGAACAGAATGAAGAAAGTCAGGGGGACTGCAAAGGCCAATGTTGGTGCTGGCAAAAAGGTATAGTTCATCAAGGAAAATATAGAAACGTCATTAATTGTAGGTCTTTAGTTTCTAGGAAAGAAGGGATCTTATTAATTTTTAAAATAACTTTTCTTAATGTTTCTTCTTTTCCCTCTTCTTCTGGATTACAGAAGGTAACATGTTTTAAGAAACTATGTAGCATAGTGTCTTAACACTTCAGTAGAGTAGCTTGGCCCACCCCTTGTCAGCTCACAGCACAATCTGGAGGCCACATTGGTTCATTGATCCTGGTGGGCACCTTTCAAGCCTATCACAAGAAGTTTTAATTTTACTAATTGGCATAGAACCTTCAATGCAGAGCGGATCCCATTCCCTGTGATTTTACTTATTAATATGGACACTGGTTTAAGAAGCAGTTGGATCAATGTGGCCCGTGTTTTCCTGGCACACTGGAAAGGCAACTGAGATCTCAGGATTGCTTTCCTCTCCAGTTGGCCAAGACAAGTGATTTTAGCGATAAGCAGCTTTTTACCAGCTTTGCTAGCTGTAAATAGTTGGACATTGTAAATCATTGAATAGAATTAAGGTGTTGGGTTGTTAAATTAACAAATAATCAAGTGTTCTGTGAACTTTTTTTTTGTTTTTTTTTGCTTTTCCTCTCTACTTTCTTGGATTTCTTGTTCATCAGAAATGAAGTGTCTAGCAGGTACTGAGATTGTAAGCACGGTGTGGGGATGCATCACCTTCACTGAGTTTGCTTTGATGATGCTTTGCATGTTGGCCTTTGGACGACAGTTTTATAGTATGGTCGATTATAATGCCAGTGCTATTTAGGCTGGTGCAAAAGTAATTGCAGTGGCAAAAACCACAACTACTTTTGCACCAACCTAATATGTTTTAAGATAGTATATTATGAGCAAAGGAGAAAACGTTTAAAATCATGTTTATTTTGTAAACTCCAAAATGCATGTTACATGTGAAGTGACTCACTGGAGGAAGGTGAGTGCTTTACCAAGTAGGCACTTGGGAAATGCTGTGTCCACATACTTAGGAAATGGCTTCTTTTAACACTGGGCTTGGGAAGGGCTCTCTTATCCAAGGAGCAGTCTTCTCTGGAGCCATGAAACCAGCCTGGCAGCACTGGTAGTAAACTAGTCTGTGAAATCCGGCAAAGCCTCTGTCCCGTTTGGATATACGCAAAACTGCCTTTTACCATTTCCATTGCTTTTTATTACTTAATCTCCCAACTTTGTGCCTGGTGTCTTTTTTTTTTTTTAAATAGAAAATTTTTGTGGTAATTATGTATTCATATAAAAGTCTTTGGTGGGTATGCTTTTTCCCACAAGCACTTGGTTAGAATGGCCCATTACCTCATTTATTTATTTTTTTGAGACAGGGTCTCTTGTCACCCAGGCTGGAGTACAGTGGTATGATCATGGGTTACTGTACCTCCCGGGCTTGGGTGATTCTCCCATCTCAGCCTCCCTTGTAGCTGCGACTACAGGCATGTGCCACCGTGCCCTGCCAGTTTTTTGTAGAGACAGGATTTAGCCGTGTTGCTCAGGCTGCTCTTGAACTCCCGGACTTGAGCAGTCTGCTTGTCTAAGCCTTCCAAAGTGCTGGGATTATAGGTGTGAGCCACTGTGCCCAGCCTGTTACCTCATTTAAAACAAATTTTGCACATCTGAACAGCCTAAAATTGTAATGTGTAAAGTGGGGTAGGAGTGGGGTGGGCGTAGTGGGATTTTGAATCAATGAAGGCCCTTGTTCTTGTGGCATCCTTTTGCAGTGATTCCCTGCCAGGCAAGGCAGTAAACCTGGGATTGCCTGCCCAGGACTGTAATCACATTGATGTCCCAGCGCCATGGAGTATGTAATGAATGAACTGCCAGCAGAACTACTCACTAAGAACTACTCCCTGTTTGTGAGGATTGTACCTGTTGAGAGAAGTTGCAAAAAGAATTAGTCAAAAGAATTAGTCAAAATTTGTCCTCTGACCTAGGTCTGAAGGACATTTAACACATTGATTGTTCTCTTCATCCAGCCTTTGAGCCCTATGAGTTAGTGCCCTTAGCCTTTGAGTCCCACAGGTACGGAGGAGCTACCTGTGGGGACCTGAGCCATCACTATTCCTGCTTCAAGTTACACTGGTGCCTCTCACTAGCACTGCTCTGAAAAGCCAGCTGGAAAAATCAATGCATTTGAGTACATAAATTCTTTGGCTCCAAAGAAATGCCATAGCAATATTGCTTTTAATTCAGTTTTGTTCAGATGTTAGAATTGATATTTGTTCTTGCTTTTTGGTTGCGATGGAGTTATATACTAAGTTACTTATACTAAGGCATTAGTAGTCTCACATCTGAGGAGCAATTGTATTTTTAGTTCAGCTAAATTAATGCCTCTTTTTAAATACTAACTTGTACTACTTTTGTGGCTGTGAATGGTGTCTGTTATTGAACTGAGGCAGCTTTTGAAAGACTTGCCTGATCATTTAGAGCACTCCCATTGAGGTTAAATTAGACTTGAATCTGTAATGATTCTCGTATCTGTTCCTGGTGTGTGTCCAGCACAATGTTGCTGGGCAGAGCAGAGGGGCAGAGGCTCAGGTATGTACTTCATTGACAAGTGGGCAAGGCCATCCTGGGTACCACATTGGCTTAACGATCTCTTCATTGTGAAGTCCGGCTACCTCGTTTGCATAAGAACTACAGTAATCAGGCAAGGCATTGTCAGAATGGGGAGGAATAAAATCAGTGAGTCTGGAAGGAGTGCTCTGTATACTATTGCAAAGAACAAAATGGTCATCTTTAAGGTACCTGATTGCATGCACTTAAATGCACATTATTTTTGAGTTTGAAAAGGGACTATTAATGAAATCTTTCTTTTCCCTCCTTTCTCTTTTTCCCTTCCCCGCCACTGATTCAGTGAGCTGGAGATTGGATCACAGGTATAATTCAAGCTTTTCATGTAGTCATGTAGATCACTAGACTCCTTGGTGTACTGACGTAGCAATTTAAAAGCAGATCATGTGTAGTACATCAAGAAGTAGATTTACAAATATTCTGAAGAGTTGTAACCTTTTAAAATACTAACAGTGACATGGTTTTGTTTTTAGGGTTTAGCAATATTTAGCCCGTTATTTTTGTTTTATTCTTAACTTGAATGTTTGTAAATTTTATTTCTTGGTGCTTTCATTGTGTTATGATAACATCAAAATAACTTGATATTCTAGGTTACTAATAATTGTTGTGCATGAATGTTACTACTTTTGGAATTGAAGACTTTAAAGAATTTTAAAGGCAGTTGCTGACTAAACTTCTTTCTCTTGATTCACAGCCGAAGGAGTAAAGGTGCTGCAATGATGTTATCTGTGGCCACTGGGGATTTTTCACAAGAACATTAATAAACTAAAAACTTCATGTGTCTGGTTGTTTGAAATGTATTTGCAGTTTCCTGGCACTGCTAGGAGGTTAGTCTGCTGATTTCAGTTGCTGCCCAAGTTCACATGCTCCATGAAGCATTCAGTGAAAACTTAATGTCATGGGGTGGTGTTTGTTTGCTGATTGGTTTATAGCTTAGGTGGGTTCATCTGGGAGTCAAGCTTGTAAATGCTGTGTTAAGAACCATGTCTGCGGTGGACGCAGTGCAGTGGCTCACAGTAATCAGCACTGTTGGGAGGTTTGGGTGGGATGATTACACTTAAGCCCAGGAGCTCGAGGCTACAGTGAGGTGTTTTTTTTTTTTTTTGAGACAAGGTCTAGCTTTGTTACCTAGGCTGGTCTTGATTGAACTCATGGGCTCAAGCGATCCTCCTGCCTTGGCCACATAAAGTACTGGCATGAGCGACCACGTCTGTCTTAGAGTCTAAAAAGTACCATGTCTGGATAAACTGGAGAAATCTCAGGAAGCAGTAGAGAGCTGAAAGACTTGGTTGGGCATGAAGGGGACCCAGGAAAAGCAATACCATGAAGGCAGAAGGGTTGAGGTTGCAGGAAGGAAGGGTAGTGGAATGTTTTGGAGAAAAGATGGTCAGAGACCCTGCATGGAGCACCTACAGACGGGAGGGCAGGGCTGTGAAGAGTTAAGTCATGGGGCTGGGCCTGCTGGCCAGGGGGTGGTTGGAGTTCTGTTTTCATATCTACAGAGGCTGTGTACTTCGGTTTGTGGGCCTCTGGCCCTGTAGGTTCTCTTGTAAGGAATCTGCTACTACTTTGCTAGGACCAGGAAATGGCTTACTAGTACAGAACGTGTGGAAGAATGGGGTCTTTGATGTGATTTGACATTTTTTGATGAACAGTGCATACCAGGCTGAAGGTAATGCTAGGGGCAGCAAAGGTTGGGGTTTGAGATGCAGTTTCCTGTGACTGAGCTGGAGTGTGGAAGCAGAGAAGGCACCCGGTGAGCAGCTTGCAGAGGCAAGGTGGTGAGGATCCTGACAGTGCTGCAGGGATGGGATGGGATGGGACGTGGAGCTGGGGGTGATTGCTAAGTTGATGCAGGGAGAGTGGAAGGAAGCAATTGAGAACTGAAGGGTAGGAAATAGTTTCTGATGTGAAGAAAAAGGGCATAGCTGCAGAGAGCCTGAATGATTGAAGGTTGGCATCAAAGTCACGAAGTGGGGAGGCTTTTCTGTTCAGCTGTGCTCAGGGCAGAAGTTGTAGTCTCAGCTAGTAGCCTTGGGAAGGGAGGTGGGATGAAACTCAGGCTTGGCCTATTTTTCCAGAGGATCCACTTGGGTTGTGATATTATAGAAAATGTGGCAGTTTTGCTGTGAGCCTTGTTAGGCATAACATTTGGAAACTTGGCAAATTTTACATAAAGGTCTGGATTTCCAGCCTCTTGAAATACCAGAAGCAGCAGTAGTAGCCCACTTTCCTGTTTGATGACAATTGGCAGGGCTCCAGGCTGGCTGCATCTGTTGGGACAGGTATTCTCCGGTCTCCACAGCCTTTGCTCCTATGGCCAGCTAACACCCTCCTCTGGTCTTCTGTCCCCGCTGCCTGCTTCTCTTCCATCTAGTCCATCCAAGTGTTTTTTGGGGAAGTCACCTGGTACCTTGTTTGGGTTAATTTGTCTTTTAAATTGGGCTCCCAAGGGTATCTGCTAGCTACCCTGGCTCACAAGGCTATTTTGAGGCTGAGGATATAACAACTGTGAAAACAGTTTGGAAACTAGTGCTAAGCAATTGTGTGTCAGGAAGCAGGGACTTGTGGGAACTCAAACTGGACAGATTCAGCACATTGTAGGCCCTCACAGTAACCAGGCTACCCTGTGCTGTCAGCAGGCTTTGGAAGAGCCTCCATAAAATGCAAACTTGACTTTACTAAGCTGAATCAATATTGAGGGAGCACATCCCTTCCTTCAGCTTGTCACTGATGGGAAGCTGTGGCTTAGAGAGCAGGGATCTTTGAAGAGTGATGAGAAACTCAGCTAGAGGTGGTTCTGGGAAGGTACCTGCAATGAATATTTGGGGTGCTGCTTTTTAGCTTTTCCTAGCACCACAACCATGAGTTCTGTTTGTAGCTGGATGTGCCTATGTAATCAGGCAGCTTTCAACTCTGCACTCTTCCTTTCTTCCCTGGCAAGTTGCTTATTTTAGGCTGCCCTTAAAGACAGCATCTTACATGGTGCTCTCATGGAGCCGAAACAGGTGCTGTCCTAAACTCTGAACAACGATCTCCGTTAATCTGCGCGCGCGCACACATACACACATACATATTTTTTTTGAGACGGAGTCTCACTGTCGCCCAGGCTGGAGTGCAGTGGCAGAATCTCGGCTCACTGCAAGCTCTGCCTCACGGGTTCAGCCATTCTCCTGCCTCAGCCTCCCAAGTAGCTGGGACTACAGGTGCCCGTCACCATGCCCGGGTAATTTTTTGTATTTTTAGTAGAGATGGGGTTTCACCATGTTAGCCAGGATGGTCTCGATCTCCTGACCTTGTGATCCGCCTGCCTTGGCCTCCCAAAGTGCTGGGATTACAGGCGTGAGCCACCGTGCCCGGCCTAATCTGCATGTTAACTCCAAGAAGCATGTCTTCCTGGACCCACGCTGGAAAGGGTATAGAGCAGTTAAGCATCTTACCAGTGTCTCACCCATTAAGTGGTGGGGATGGGATTGGAATGCAATCATCTGACTCCAAAACACTGCATTTTTTCAGCACTCCAGTATTAAGCTACTTTGCACTGTGCATATAATGGTATATAAAACTCATGACTGCCAGCAGGGTGCCAGTTGCCATGGGTTTATTGAACAAGTGTTAGATGGCTAGCCAAATTCCCAATTTACTGACCACCTGCTGTGTCCCTGTTCTGCAAGTTGGGGATAAAGAAGCTGTTCTGTCTTGAAAGCTCTGAGGTAGTTAATGACGATCCCATGATCTGGCTTCTGTTCCTTTCTGTGAAGTAGCAGATAGTGTATGACTGTGACATGATAGAAATTGGGAGCCAAGAAGATCAGTGCAGGGAGGCTGGGTCTTGGAAGGCTTCCAGGAGACATACAGCAGTCCCCACCTATCTAGTTTCAGTTGCTGTCCATCAACTGCAGTCTGGAAAATTATCATGGCTAAATGGTCTGGGATCACCCAAAAGTGATGATCCTCTTGAGGTGTCATCAGAAGATCAATAGTAGCCTAACACATGTCACCATGCCTACGTCATTTACCTCCCTTCCTCTCACCACATAAGCATTTTATCTCCCATCAAGAATGTGAATACATGTACGTATTCAGAGGAAAAGAGTTCATGCAACCTACTACAGTATAATTATTAGTTAATATCTGACTCCCTAAATTATGAACTTTAATTATGTATATATAGCAACAAACTTGGTATAGATAGGGTTTGCGGTTTCAGGCATCCGCTGGGGGTCTAAGAACGTTTGCCCCATGGATAAGGGACGATCACTGTAACACCAGCGGCGGCAAGAGACATGATCTGATTTGGACGCATAGGAGAAAGTTCTCATTTGAGGCCATGAAAAATAGGAAAGAAAGCAGGGAGATGGGAGCAGGCAGTGTGGGACAAGGTGAGACCAGTCATTCTGCAAGGGGAAGAGAGGATGACACTGGGGAGGTGGGAGCAGAGTGGGTAGGTAGGCATTCTCTTGAATCAACAAGATGGAAGGCCCTACATGACTTTGTTGCCTTTGAGCAGTTTTGCACAATGCATTTCTGGTGGGAGATACTCCATTTCAAAAATAGTCTTCAGGTTGGCTGCTAGAGCACAGAAGTATGACACCTGACTCATTTGTGCTGGCAGAGAGGCTGTCCTGGGTTTTAGAGCTCTGTGAACACACCTCCATACATTGATCCAACTGTCCTTCCCCATCCACTCACCCTTGAACTTCCCGCATGTCAGATGTTGAGGGGAGGCAGAAATGAGACCTGCCTCCCAGTGCCCACAGTCTGGATGAGAGGGTGCAGGTGAGGTCCTGGTAAGAAATGAAGCTGAAGAGGTCAGCGGAGAATAAATCAGGGAGGATCTTGTATGCCAAGCTAAGGATTTCACTTGTTCAGTGTTTTGGTTAAAGAAAATAAAACGGAGAATTAGATGTTCTGCAGTGGATTGTGTGTTTTCACATGCCGAGTTCCTCCACATAGGAAATACTTCGGCAACGCTCTGGCTGCTCATCATGCATATTGGAGAGGGGATTTATGTAGAAGGTTATGGGTCGATGAGATGGCGTCCATGTATTTATTGTATTTTTTTTGAGACGGAGTTTCACTCTTGTTGCCCCGGCTGGAGTGCAATGGCACGACCTCAGCTCACTGCAACCTCCGCCTCCCGGTTTCAAGCAATTCTCTGCCTCAGCTTCCCGAGTAGCTGGGATTACAGGCATGTGCCACCATGCCTGGCTAATTTTGTATTTTGTAGTAGAGACAGAGTTTTTCCATGTTGGTCAGGCTGGTCTTGAACTCCCGACCTCAGGTGATCTGCCCACCCCGCCTCCCAAAGTGCTGGCATTACTGGCGTGAGGCACCGCGCCTGGCCCCAAGTATTAATAACTCGGAAAAAGGGACCAGATCAGGAATCAGGAGTCACAGTTCCTGATCTCCACTCAGCTTACAATCAGCTGGGGCCATGGATGGGCAAAAGACTTCCCTTTTCTGGGCTTCTGTTTCCCTCTCTGTGTCTGTCTGCTATCCGGGCTAGATGAGTAATTCCCAAACCTGGCAGGTGGGGGCTTTCTTTTTTTCTTTTTTTGAGATGGAGTGTTGCTTTGTCACCCAGGCTGGGGTGCAGTGGCACTGTTTCGGCTCACTGCAACCTCTGCCTCCTGAGTTCAAGCGATTCTCCTGCCTCAGCCTTCTGAGTAGCTGGAATTACAGGCGCCTGCCACCACGCTTGGGTAATTTTTTGTATTTTTAGTAGAGATGGGGTTTCACCATGTTGGCCAGGCTGGGGGCTTGTTAAAAATACAAATGCTGGCTGGGTGTGGTGGCTTATACCTGTAATCCCGGCACTTTGGGAGGCTGAGGCAGGTGGATCACTTGACGTCAGGAGTTCGAGACCAGCCTGGCCAACATGGTGAAACATCTCTACTAAAAATACAAAAATTAGCTGGGCGTGGTGGCACGTGCCTGTAATCTCAATTACTCAGGAGGTGGAGGCACGAGAATTGCTTGAACCCAGGAGGCGGAGGTTGCAGTGAGCCGAGACCATGCCACTGCACTCCAGCCTGGGTGACAAGAGCGAGGCTCTGTCTCAAAAACAACAAATGCCCAGCCTCTTGCCCCAGTTTTCAGAGTTAGTAGATCTGGGTAGCGCCCAAGCACCTGATGTTTTAATAGCTTCCCAGGTGAGGCTGCTTGGGAAACTGGACTGAAGCTTCCCAGGTGAGGTCAGGCTTGGGAAGCTGGACTGAAGTTTCTCTAAGATCCGTTTGGCCTCTGAGAATTCTGTCTCTAATGGGAATACTGTTTCTGCCCTCAAGAAGCTGGCAAATGAACAGTAATACTATTGCTAATTAATGACCACAGAATAGCTAACATTTATTGTTTACCATGTGCCAGGTACTGAGCTAAGTCTTGCACACATGATCTCATTTACTTTTTTTTTTTTTTTTTTTTTTAAGAATGAGTCTCGCTCTGTCACCCAGGCTGGAGCTCTGGATTGCACCAGTGGTGCAATCTCAGCTCACTGCAACCTCCACCTTCTGGGTTCAAGTGATTCTCCTGCCTCAGCCTCCATAGTAGCTGGGATTACAGGTGTGTACCACCACACCTGGCTAATTTTTGTATAGTAGAGACAGGGTTTCTCCGTGTTGGCCAGGCTGGTCTTGAACTCCAGACCTCAGGTGACCAACCTGCCTCAGCCTCCCAAAGTGCTGGGATTACAGGCATGATCCACTGCACCTGGCCTCATTTACCTGCACGCAGAGGGAATTACTATTACCCCCATTTTATAGATGAGGAAATTGAGGCTCAAAGAGGTTAAGGAACTTGGTTAAAGTTACACAACTATGGCATCCTATGATAAGCCTGGGGGCATTTGTGGAACATCTCGCCAAGGAGCTAGAAATGGTCCTGAGCCTTAAATGGGTGGAGGTGATTAGCTGAGGCAGCAATTCTCCAGGTGTGGTCCTGGACAGCAGCAGCAGCATCACCAGGGAACTTGCTAGAAATTCAATTTCTTGGGCTCCACCCTAGAATTACTGAATCAGAAGCTGTGGGTGGGGCCAGGGAACCTGTTTTTTTTTTTTGAGTTGCCCAGGCTGGAGTGCAGTGGCGTGATCTTCCTTCACTGCAACCTCCGCCTCCTGGGTGCGATTCTCCACCTCAGCTTCCTGAGTAGCTGGGACTACTGGTGCCTGCCACCACGCCTGGCTAATTTTTTTTTTTTTGTACTTTTTAGTAGAGACGGGATTTCACCATGTTGGTCTGGCTGGTCTTGAACTCCTGACGTCAGGTGATCCACTGGCCTCGGCCTCCCAAAGTGCTGGGATTATAGGTGTGAGCCACCGCGTCCAGCCAGAACCTGTGTTTTGACAAGCTCTCCAGGTGATTCAGATGCATGCTAAAGTTTGAGAACCACTGAGCTTAGGGAAGGGGAGGATATTCCAGAGGGGGACAGCTGTGGAGACCCGGAAGGACAGTGCTGTAGACGGCCCCATCCCTGCCTTTTCACTTGGTGAAATAAAGACGTGTGATGCACTATGCAGACTCCCACAAGGGGGCACTGTGGGCACAGGCGTGGAAGCGGTCTGCTTTGTTGTCAAGACCGCTACCCTTGTGGAAGCATGAAAAAAGCCTGATGCCAGATCAACTGGAGAGGTCACTCTTTCTTCTCAGAGAAGGTCTAATGGGGGTGGTAATCTTGTTTATAGGATTCGGCCCTCGTAGGGAAGCTGAACCTGGAGGGCTTTCTGCTGTTCATATGTGCATGGTGATGTCTACCCATCCGTGCTGCGAGGTCTCTGCAGATCCTGTGCAAACAGCATTCCCCCTTTTGTAGCTGCCCAGCCAGGCAGCTTGCGGTTTCTATTGGGGGAGGTGGGGGCCGAAGGCTGGGAACCCCAGCAGCCCGATTCTGCTTCAGCCTTCTGCCTACAGTGCTATGCCTCTGTCCTATTCTTTGACAAGCATGGGTCCGGGGCCACAGTGCTGGGTCCAAGACCTGTTTTCAAGCCTTAGCTCTGCCCCACCACACTTTAAGATCTCTGGCAAGACCGCTTTCTCCTCTGGGCCTCAGTTTCCTACACTGTAGGATGAGAGAGTGGTGCTGAGAAAGTGGCTGTCAACATCTCT
This sequence comes from Gorilla gorilla gorilla, assembly GCF_029281585.2. NCBI lineage: Eukaryota > Metazoa > Chordata > Mammalia > Primates > Hominidae > Gorilla > Gorilla gorilla. Next base: position 37,692,895 of record NC_073232.2, on the reverse strand, counting down.
TTCCACTATAAAATCCTGCCCTGGGAGTTGAGGAAGAGACTGCCTTGTGCTTCTCAAGGACCTCGGATTGCAGGGGGTCTGTAAACCCTGCTACATGACATCCATCTCCAGTAGCCACTTAAGGAAGCATTTCCAGGGATATGGTGCAAGTCAGTAAGGTGGAATCTCTCAAGATTTTTTAAAAAGTCCGTATCTTCAGACATCCAGAACTTGCTTTTATAGGTTTCTATTCTGCACTGTTTGGAAGAAGGAAAATTTATACCATGTTTTCTTTTCTGCTGCAGTGTGTATTTCTTCCAAAAATACATTGCCTCGGAGGGTCTTTGGCATTCACCTCGTTAATCCAGGGATTGGCATCCTATACTCTCGGTGACTGCTCACCCAGCTGAGCCACTGCTCTGCCTGGGCAGGAAATCTCCAGAACTGCCTTTTCAGAGCGCTGTAGATGTGCTCATCCCTGGGTTATAAGGGGATTCAAAAGAGTGGTCCAGCCCTCTGCTGGCTCCCACCGTCGATGATGATGTTCAGAGAGTCTGGTTAGAAATTGCCCAACCCAGCCGGGTGCGGTGGCTCACGCCTGTAATCTCCACTTTGGGAGGCCAAGATGGGCAGATCACAAGGTCAGGAGTTCGAGACCAGCTTGGTCAATATGGTGAAACCCCGTCTCTACTAAAAACACAAAAATTAGCCGGGCATGGGGGCATGCACCTGTAATCCCAGCTGCTCAGGAGGCTGAGGCAGAAGAATCGCTTGAACCTGGGAGAGGGAGGTTGCGGTGAGCCGCGATTGCACCACTGCACTCCAGCCTGGGTGACAGAGCGAGAGTCCATCTCAAAAACACACACAAAAAAATTGCCCAACCCATAGGCAAACATTGTTAACTGCAGCTGTCCTTGGTGGAGGAAACAAGTTAAACATGATGTCTCTTTCCATCAGGCCTCCTTGGAGCGGGGAAGGAGAGCTCTTCAGTTCCTTTGGCACCTTCACGCAGCATGCAAGATGGGCTGCTTTTTCTTCTGTTTATGGATGAGGCACAGAGAGGGTAGATGACTTGCCCCAAGTCCTTCAGCTCATTCATGCTGGGGAAAGGAGTGAGCTTCAGGCGTCTTCCCCTGGAGTTCATGCCACTTCCGACAGCAAGTGAGCCGTTTGCTACTCAAGTGCTGTTTCTTGCATTTTTAAGGTAACAAAGCACTGCATGCTGTCTGGGGTACCTTTTCCCTGCTGTTCAGTTCATTGCCCTGTGTCGTCTCACAGAGTGTGTCACTGGTACAGAAATGTTCCCTGGGAAGCTAGAGTTGAAACATCGCCCACTGGTGCTCCTGAGCTGGCTTTGTCATGGGTTTAGAGGGTATGTTAGGGAGGAGGCCTTCTGCTGCAAGTCTCTGAGAAGTCAGCTTACACTGCCTTGAACAGTGAGGTTGCTTATTAGCTCCTGTAAGAACCCCCTGGATGCCCAGGGGCCTTCAGGGTTGGTGGACACTGCAGTTTAACAGCGTCTTCGAGGGCCTAGATGTTTTCTCTCTCCACTTTGCTGCCAATGCTGGTGCCATTCTGAGGGACAGTCGCCCATCACAGTGGGGCTGGGACTGGGTGAGGCAATGAAGCGCTTAGCATGTGAAATCCAAGGAGGTCTTCACCCACGGTGGTGCTAGTGCAAGGTCAGCATCTCCTTGACCCTAAGAGCACCTTGCCCTAGTCCTGGGTCCTGTGGGAGGCCACCCACTCTCCACAAAGGCCAGATCAGAAGTCACCTGTGTTTTTTCTGCTCCTCTTCCATGGGCTGGGACTTAGTCTCCTGCAACACCTAATGACTGTGAGGTGGGCTGGGAAATATAGGCTTGTTCCAGCTCAGGCAGATGTGGGAGCACAGTTTTGGGGGACAATGACCAGTCTTTGCCACAGCAGGAAGGAAATGGTTGCTTCATAGGGATCCTTTCAACAGAAACCTCCCAGCAAAAGGGGGAAGTTTACTGGGAAGCTGTGGGTGGTCTGACAAAGCCAAAAGGTAGGCAGTGCTGGCAGCCTCTCTGGATTTGGGTCTGGAAAATCATTTCAGAACAAATCAGCTCTTCCTTCTCCCCTCCTTCCTCCTTCCCCCTCTTTGAGTCTATGCCTCTCTCTCTCTATACAGGCTGGCTTTTCTTTGTTCCCCTTTCTGCCCCATGGCTGCCACAACCAGGATTTTATTGCTCCCCATTCCAAACTTCCGGCCAGATTAGTTAGACCTGCATCCTCCTTTTCACTTCCCAGGGACAAGATGCTGACTGGTCTGTCAGCTCATGGAGCCCACTCCCACTTACCTGGGGCTGAGGAGCACCTGCTGGGAAGGTTTGAGGGCAGGAGGGCTGCTGATGTGTCCAATGCAGCCACCACTCCCACCGCTGAGACATCTGTCTTTCTCTCCTTCTTGTCACTCCCAGACCTCAGCAAGTGGCCGCTTTAAAAAGAGAATAAGAGCTTTATTGAGGTTTAATTCACAGACCATATATTCACCCTTGTAAAGTGTGCAATTCAGTGGGTTTCAATGTATTTGCAGAGTGGTGCAACCACCACCACCACCTAATTTTTAAACATTTTGATTTTTATTTGGTCTCACTCTGTCACCCAGCCTGGAGTGCAGTGATGTGATCATAGCTCGTTGCATCCTCGAACTCCTAGGCTCAAGTAATTCTTCCACTTCAGCCTCCCACATAACTAGGACTACAGGTGCACAGCACCAGGCCCAGCTATTTTTTTTTTCTTTTTTTTTAGTTTTTGTAGAGACAGAGTCTCTACATTATGTTGCGCCTCCTGGCCTCAAGCTATCCTCCCACCACACCTATTCATTTTTGATCATTTTTATTATGCCAAAAAGAAACCCTTAGCCGGGCAGGTGGCTCATGCTTATAATCCCTACACTTTGGGAGGCTGAGGCGAGCAGATCACTTGAGGTCAGGCGTTCGAGACCAGCAGGCCAACCTGGCAAAACCCTGTCTCTACTAAAAATACAAAAATTAGACGGGCATGGTGGTAAGCACCTGTAATCCCAGCTACTTGGGAGGCTAAGGCAGGAGAATCGCTTGAACCTGGAAGGCAGAGGCTGCAGCGAGCTGAGATTGCGCCACTGCACTCCAGCCTGGGCAACAGAGTGGGTGAGACTCTGTCTCAAACAACAAAAAGAAACCCTGTAGACATTAGCAATTACTCCCTATTTCCCTCAACCTCTGCCCCAGCCCCTGGCAACCACAAATCTGTTTTCTGTTTTTATAAATTTGTCTATTCTGGAAACTTCATATAAATGAAATCATACAGTGTATATAGGTTTCTATGACTGGATTCTTTCACTCAGCATAATGTTTCCATGCTATGTCCACACCGTAGCATGTATCAGTAATTTATTCCTTTTAATTACCAAGTAACATTCCCTTGTGTGGATTTACCACATCACCATCAGTTGATGGATATTTGTGTTGTTTCTGCTTTTTGGCTATTCTGAATAATTTTGCAGCTGTGAAAATTCATGTGCAAGTTTTTGTGTGGATGTTTTCACTTCTCTTGGGTATATACCTGGGGGTGGAATTGCTGTGCCTTATGGTGACTCTCTGGTTAACTGTTTTCCACAGAGGCAGCACCATTTTATGTTCCCACCAGCAATGTACGAAGGTTCTAATTTCTCCACATCCTTCCTGACACTTGTTATTATCTGTACTTGATTTTAGCCATGCAAGTAGGTATGAAGTGGTATCTCATTATGGTTTTGATTTGCATTTCATAATAACTAATGGTGTTGAGCATCATTTCATCTGCTTATTGGCTGTTTATATGTCTTCTTTAGAAAAATGCCTGTTTGAATCCTTTGCTTATTTTAAAATGGGGTGATTTGTCTTTTTATTGTGTTGTGTTAGTTTATATATCCTGGATGCAAATCTCTTATCAGATACCTGGTTTGCAAATATTTTCTCCTATTCTGTGGATTGTCCATTTTTTTTTTTTGAGACAGGGCCTTGCCCTGTCGCCCAGGCTGGAGTACAGTGGCTTGATCTCGGTTCACTGCAACCTCTGCCTCCCAGGTTCAAGCAATTCTCGTGTCTCAGCCTCCTGAGTAGCTGGGATTATAGGCATACACCACCATGCCTGGCTAATTTTTGTATTTTTAGTAGAGACAGGGTTTCACCATGTTGGCCAGGCTGGTCTCGGACTCCTGGCCTCAAGTGATCCACCTGCCTAGGCCTCCCAAAGTGCTGGGATTACAGGTGACCGCCACCACCCCCGGCTTAGTTCTTGGTTTTTCTGTCCTTGGAAACTGCTGTCAGGGTTCCCGAGAGACTTTGAATGTAACAATAATACCTTCCTTTTATTAAGTGCCTACTATTCACTGTGTTGGGCACATTGTATATATTACCTTTTGTCCTGGAAATAGTTTTACAAGGTGGGGATTATTGTCCCCATTTCATAGTGTGATGAGGATGCTAAAAAAAAGCAAATGTTGCCTCTAGCTGCCGCCATGGGAGGTAGGCACCTGGAGCGAAGGCACGGCAGGTTCTGCTCTGCCCTATCTCCCTTTGGACCCCTTCTAGGGGTTATGTTGGATTTGGAAGCCACGAGGAGGAGTCTACTCAGACAAGAGCATCCTGATGGGGGCTGCCTTGAGATGATGGGGAGTAAGCCCTGTTTAGCTGGAAATGAGGAGAGAGAGACGTACCCTTGGTCAAGGGCTATCATGTGAAAGAAGGGTAACATTTGTCCTGGAGTGTGGAGTGTGAAGCACATGGGGAAATGGTTTGGGCTGGATAGCAGGCAGTTTTTAAAACTTGGAGCAAGCCGGGTGCAGTGGCTCATGCCTATAATCCCAGCACTTTGGGAGGCCGAAGTGGGTGGATCACCTGAGGTCAGGAGTTCGAGACTGTCCTGACCAATATGGTGAAATCCCACCTCTACTAAAATACAGAAGATTAGCCAGATGTGGAGGGCGCCTTGTTATCCCAGCTGCTTGGGAGCCTGAGGCAGGAGAATCGCTTGAACCTGGGAGGTGGAGGTTACGGTGAGCTGAGATTGTGCCATTGCACTTCAGGCTGGGCAACAAGAGTGAAACTCCGTCTCAAAAAAACAAAAAAACAAAAACAACAACAACAACAACAAAAAAAAAAAAGAAAAGAAAAAAACCTCGGAGCTAACGGAAGGGGCCTGCCCCCTGGGAAGCAGCAAGCTTCCTGTTGCTGGTGGTACACAAGCAGAGCCTGGCTGCTTTCTGGGTGAGGTGGTTGTAGAAGCTCTTTGGGTTCAGAGTCCTGGGGGGTTTTTAGGGTTTCCTTGAATGCCCAGAGCCTGTATGTCATAGCTTCTGATTTCACAGGGACTTCCTGTCCACGCAGCTGGGATCTCTCCCAGCCCAGATTCATCATGTCTCACCCATCCTGAGGGCTAAATTTGGAATTTAATAACAACACTTTGGATTTATGTGGCCCGTTTCCTTGGAGGCATTACATCTGTTATCCCATTAATTCTCCTAATATCCTTGGGTGGAAGGTGAGGGAAGGTGAGGGAGCCTGAGAGGGGAGAAGGAACCTCTTTGGCTTCTTCAGCTCCTGAAGGGGAGAGGAAATGGCAGAGCAGGAGCAGGCCGGGGATGGGGGAACGTCTGCACCACAGCCCCTCTGGCTTTCCCCTCTCATAAAAAGCAGGTTGCTCACCGGATGAAGGGTTGTCTCCCAGCAGGAAGCTCCTGTGTTGGGCACAGTATATTGGTGCATAAGTCTCCAGGTGGACTCTTTGAGGGCTGGAAGTGGGTAGACATCAAGGTGGGCAAGATGCAGCCTGAGCCCCAAGCTTGGGAGGAAACCAACATGTCTACCACGAACCAATTTGCAGAGCTGGATGGTCTGGAGGAAGCAGGATGGCTTCCTGGGGAAGGGGGATTTGAGCTGAGTTTGGAAAGAGTCCTGGAGCACCCTGGAGTCCAGTTTCCTACCTCCTAGTCACGTGGTGTGGGTGAAGGCCATACCTTGGTGAGCTTTCCCAGGGTATGGGGGTGCCTAGGGTGCTCCTCAAGATCCTAAGGCTTGGCCTGGAGTGCTGTTGGGCGAATGGCCAGAGAGTCTGGGCAGGCAGAGGAGGGCTGGGGACTAGTGCAGGGAAGGAGCTGCTGGCACTGGCCATGAAGAAGGAGTGGGAAGGGAAGGGAAGTGTGGCCCAGGTGGAGGGCTCTGTGGGGCAGAGGCAGATTGGTGTGGGGGTTCTTGTCTACTCCAGACCATGCTGTTTTCATTCCTGCCTCTGTTCTGAGGCTTGAACTCCTGCAGGTACCTGGCTTTTACAGCCCTCCCAAGTGCCCTTCCTTCAAGCTTTGGCTCTGACTGCTGCTGATCTTTCCTGGTACCAAGTGAGGGAGGTGCAGAATCCCAGGCCACAGGCGCAGAACAGGGCGGCTGGAAGGCACCTGGACAATACTCTGAGACTACTCTCTCCTTCCCGCTTTTGCAGATGAGGGAATTGGGGCTTGGAGTGCAAGCATTGGGAAGAATTTCCCAGGGAGAGAGATGCACAGATGTGAAGAACTCGAAGGCAAGAGAAAGCCGGGGGGTTGTGTGGCAGGTAGAAGTGCCAGGACTGTGGAGCGTGTGGACATGTGGCAGATTGTGGAGGGGCTGTGGCAAGTATTTACAGGTGGCCGTTACCTGGAGGAAGACTGAAAACAGAGAACAGTGCTGCCAGGCGTGCCTTTTGGAGAGGGCACTGGTCAGAAACGGAGCCTTCATGTCGCCTGCCTCACCTGCTCCTGCTGGTTCTCCCCACCCTCTGGACGGTGACTTGGTCCTCCACTTGCCAGAAGCCTTGTCAGCAACCTTGACTCTGTCACCCCACATCCAGGCCATCAACAAGTCTTTTGGTCCTTTCTTTGAAATCCACCAGGAATCCAGCTGCTTCTCCCCACCTTCCTGCCTCTCTGGTCTGGGCCACTAATGTCACTGCCATGGCCACCTTGCTGCATTTCTGAGGATGCTTCATCTCTCCACCTTCTTCTCCACTCAGCAGCCAGCAGGGCACTGTGGAAATCGGAGTCAGATGAGCTGGCACCTCTATTCAGAACCCTCCAGGGCTCCACATCTCTCTCACCCAAATGCCAAAGACCTCCCCACGCCCCCACAATCCCCCACGACCTGGCCGCTGGCCTCCCACCACCTTCCAGCTCCAGCGGCTCCTACCACATTTAAGGCTTTCCTTCCTAGTTTTAATTTTTCCTCGTCAGCAGTTGATTTTATTATTTTCTTGTTTATTGGTATTTTCCCACTATAAATGAAGCTGCGTGAAGTTAGAGATTTTTTTTTTTTGGTCTGTGTTCCTAATTAGCTCATTGCTGTACCCCTGGCGCCCAGAACAATGCGTTGGACACAGTACACAGTAGACTAAATAAATACTTGTTGAATGACTGACTGACGGAATGACCGCTGTGTGGGGAGTGGATTGGGTCGTGAGGCAGAGGCTGCGGTGGAAACTCAGGCAGGAGGTGATGGTGGTTCTTGGGGCTGCGGAATGCCAAGTTTAGAAGCTCTTCCTTTGCTGTGGCACATGAACCGGTCACTCGAGGAGGCTTTTAGATTTACTTTGCCTAATCCCCTCTTAGTGCATGTGGGGAAACTGAGGTACACAAAAGGAATTCCCCATCAAGTTAGGGGCAGAACCTAGCCCCCCTTGTCTCCCAGATGGATATCTTCTTTTTTTTTTTTTTTTTTTTTGAGACGGAGTCTTGCTCTGTTGCCCAGGCTGGAGTGCAGTGGTACCATCTTGGCTCACTGCAACCTCCGCTTTCCAGGTTCAAGCGATTCTCCTGTCTCAGCCTCCTGAGTGTCTGCGATTACAGGTGCACACAACCACGCCTGGCTAATTTTTGTATTTTTAGTAGAGACGGGGTTTCACCGTGTTGGTCAGGGTGACCTCAAACTCCTGACCTCATGATCCACCCAGCTCAGCCTCCCAACGTGCTGGGATTACAGGCATGAGCCACCGTGCCTGGCTGGACATCCTGTTATTAAAGCTTCTTCTCTCTTTGTAGGGGAGGGGGAGATGCCTCTGGTGGAGAAGACCAGTGTGGCAGTGACTGTGTCTGTTAGTGAACCTGGTGGCTGGTTGAGGGTCTGTCGTGGTGACTGAGGACACATACAAAGTGCTTTTCTCAGTGGTCACCTTGGCGTTGGTGAATAAGGGTCAGAAGATGGCTCCTGTCCTAGGGCACTGCCAGTCGGTTTGGAAGCTGAAATGCCTGCTTAGCAGTTTGAGGAAACACAGACCTTGGAGGATCTTCTGGTTGCCTCTTCAAGAATTCATTCTATTCCCCTTCTGCTCCCCAAATTTGCTTTTCTTGGGGTGGGTCTTGGTTGGCCTAAGCCAAGAAAGTATGGCATCTACTCCTTCCATAGCGATAGCTCAGGAATAGGCAGTGACCCAGACCTGAACCAATCAGTGCATAGAATTGCCCCTGGCCAAAGTGGTTGATTGAGGCTGGGTGCAAGCAGAGTTGTGAGAAGGCTCCCGTTTGATGGTTGGAGAGATCTTTCTTGCTCCAGAGGTCATAATGTGCAGATCTGAGGCTTGGAACTGCTGCATACATTTTGCTACCACAAGTGAAGCCACCCTGAGGACACAGTTGACAATTTGGAGCAGGGCAGAGCTGAGAGAACAGCAGGGAAACAGCCAGAGTCTTGCTCAAGCCTCCCTGAAGAATCTATACCCCTGAACTCTAGTTATGGGGGCTAATAAATGTTATATACTGTTTAAGGTAGTTTAAGTTGATTTATCTGTCATTCGTTATTGAAAAAACATTTTTTTTTCGGCTGGGTGTGGTGACACACACCTGTAGTCCCAGCTGCTTGGGAGGCTGAGGCAGGAGGACCACTTGAGCCCAGGAGGCAGAGGTTGCAGTGAGCTGAGATAGTGCCACTGCACTCACTCTGGCAACAGAGCAAGACTGTCTCAAAAAGAAAAGAAAAAAAAAATTTCCATTTTCATCAAAAATTGTATTAAAGATTTTCTATGTGGTGGGTTCTATAATGTATTCTTATAGGGAATAAGACCTATATTATCCTTCCCCTCTGAAAGCAATGAAAAAAACACAAATACTGAAGTGGGCAGATCACTTGAGCTCAGGAGTTCGAGACCAGCCTGGGCAACATAGTGAGGCCTGTCTCTATTAAAAAACAAAAAGAAAAGAAACACAAATATCACACATAATTATAGACAGACACATAGCCAAGTTGAGGAAGAACAGAAACAAAACCAAAACAGTTTTTCTGGGCTGATCACTGATCAGATAGAGATCATTTACTTGCCTGGCCTTTGCTCTAAATATCTGGTTTCATGTTGGTTTTCTCCATGTTACTCATGAACCCCAGGAATTCTGGAAAATTCTTACCTTTCTAAGATCAAGAGTAGGTGTAGCAGTAGGAGCACTTTGAGTGTCAGGGTGACAGAGCCCAGAGGTAAGGTCCATCTGCAGGAAGCGAAGTGGCAAGTTGCTGGGTGGCCCCTTGTGTAATCCTAGCATTGTCAAGGAAGAAATCTTAACTGATATTTGGGTGATAGGGAATCATGGGGAAGTGTGGGTGTGGATGGGGACAGCCAGAGACAGATGTGACTATTTTTTTCTTTTTCTTTCTTTTTTTTTGGAGGCAAGGACTCACTCTGTTGCCCAGGCGGGAGTGCAGTGGCGTGATCAAAGCTCACTGCGGCCTTGACCTCCTGGGCCCAAGTGATCCTCCTACCTCAGGCTCCTAAGTAGCTGGGACCACAGGCGTGTGCCACCATGCGTGGCTAAAATACATATATATGTGTGTGTGTATATATATAAAAATATATATGTGTAAATATATACAATATATGTACATATATTTTATATACTTATATATAAATATATACTATATATGTACTATATATATTTTATATATATATATATTTCTTTTTGAGTCAAGGTCTTGCTCTGTCACCCAGGCTGGAGTGTAGTGGTGTGATGATGGCTCACTGCAGCTTCAGCCTCCTGGGTTCAAGAGGTACTCCTGCCTTGCCTCCTGAGTTGCTGGGACCACAGGCACACACTACCACACTTGGCTAATTTGTTTTTCCTATTTTTTGTAGTGACAGGGTCTCCCTGTGTTGTCCAGGCTGGTCTCGAACTCCTGGACTGAAGCAATCTTCCCACCTCGGCCTCCCAAAGTGCTGGGATTACAGCCGTGAGCCACCACATCCGGCCAGCTAATTGTTTTTTATTTTTGTAGAGAGGTGATCTCCCTTCGTTGCTCAGGCTGGTCTCGAACTCCTGAGCTCAAGTGATCCTCCCTCCTTGGCCTCTCAAAGTGCTGGGATTACAGGTGTAAACCACTATGCCTGGCCAGATGTGACTTTTGCTTGAAATGTGCTCCAGAGCCCTGCCTAAGTCCCGCTCCTCTGAGAAGCCTTCTGTCCCACCAGGTCTGGAGGGCAAGTGCCAAGAAATGCTCTGAGCTGTTTCTTCCTGAAAGTGGGGCAGCTTGGGCTGTCAGCATGGTTTCTAGCACCACTGGGGCCATGGAAAGAAATCTGTCTTCCTACAGAGTCACTGGCTTTTTATCCTTCCCCTTCTGTCCGTGGACACGTACCCTCTTGGGAGAGTATTGATCAGAGGGGACAGCACTGATCATGCCTTTGCCAGAGGTCTGTGCACACATCTGCATGGGCACCTGTTAGCATATGCTTACTAGAGCTACAGATGGCTTCCTGCTGCCCCACAGGTGGGGTTCTTTACTTTACTTTGCCCCTTGGTGGGTGGTGACTAGTGGGCTCCTTCCTGGAATATTTATGCATGCGGAAGAAACATGAACTTACAAAGAAAACCAAGTCTGTTCAAGTACACTTAGCAAAATATTTAAACATTTGTGATGAAGTAACATAAATGTTTCCTTATTAATGCAATAATAAATATCTTGTGGCAGGTCTAATTACTACTATAATTCAAAGTAGGGATGGAGACCCTAGTGACATTTGAAATATCTGTAACAGCTGTGATGTTCTATGAAAATATGTGTGATTTCTACTGGCCACAAAGTCTCTGGAAGTGCTCAAAGTACAGGGATTTATTATCTATATTCATGATGGAAAAATCTTAGAAAAGAACCAAAAAAACACACAAAAAAGAGAAAAAACAAAAATCTCGGAGGTCAGGGCCGGGCGCAGGGGCTCACGCCTGTAATCCCAGCACTTTGGGAGGCTGAGGCGGGTGGATCACCTGAGGTAGGGAGTTCAAGACCAGCCTGACCAACATGGAGAAACCCTCGTCTCTGCTAAAAATACAAAATTATCCAGGGTGGTGGCGCATGCCTGTAATCCCAGCTACTCAGGAGGCAGAGGCAGGAGAATCACTTGAACCCGGGAGGTGGAGGGTGCGGTGAGCCGAGATCGCACCATAGCTCTCCAGCCTGGGCCAGAAAAGTCTCAAAAAAAAAAAAATCTTGGAGGTCAGTGAAAATAAAGATGTAACTTTTTTCTTATCCAAGTTCATGGGACCCCTGCATTCTATCCGTGGACCCCATGGGGAGTGGCTGTGCTCCCCAAGTTAAGAACCCCTGGGTGACAGGTACTTTAAGAAATGCTTGTGTGTGTGTGTGTGTGTGTGTGTGTGTGTATTACATTCTGTAGATATATGCACCTATGCACCTACCAGGATTCTCCTACCCACAGAGAAAGCTACAGGGGACACCTCTTACCACTCCAGGTGGACCTGCTATGCACACACACACACACAGCCACAGGCATGCCAGAGACACACTGCATGTGTACATGCACATGCTCGTATGCAGCACATGGGGTCATGTGCACACACCCCCCCGGAGAAGTGTACACACAACTTACACTTATACCTGCCCACAGAGCTGCAGGGACACATGCTCAGACACACAAGCATGTGGACACATACTCCTGGCTCTGTACCCAGCGCTTCCTGTACACATGTGCACACAATTCTAAGTCCTAGGCAGGATGGACAGAGGAGGTCAGATTCATGCCATCTGGATACTGTCCCCAGGCACTAAGGAGGCCTAATCCAAGAGGATCAGAATTCTACCCAATCCACTCTCCCCAGGTGCAAACCAAGGAGCCAGTGAAGCTCTAATCTGTACCCTAATGGGATTTGATCAATGTCGCTGTGCCACCATGAGTGGGGCTGCCACGGAGCCCTCGATTTGAGCTTGTCTGACCCCGTGGTGGGGGAGTAGGGCAGTGGGCCCAGTACAGTGCGGGGGCCCCCTCAAAGGAAAGCATTCTTCATTGGTAATGAACATTATGTCTGCAGAAACTAATGGCCCAACCTCCTATTCAGTTTATGTAAAATAAAACAGGCCATATGCTGCTGCTTTCAGAGTTTGGGTGTTTAAATTAAATGTTGTTCAATGAATATTCAAGCCCATTTGCTCCAAAGTTGTGCTCAATGTGGTGGTGGCTCTCATCCCCCTCCTTCCTCGCAGCCCCTCCCTGCTCCAGTACCCAGGGTATTAAGCCATTAGAACGGGGTGTGAACATCCAGGCATCTGTCTTCCAACGGAAAGTTGGATATTAAAATGCCGGAGCAGATGACAGTATAAATAAAGACATACAGTGAGAGGCTCGTCTGGTTATTTTTTTGTTTGGTGATTAAGACTGAGGAGGTTTTGACTTAAGTTCTGTCTTATTGAGAAACAGAGGTAGGGGGCTGAGACCATTCCACCTCTTCCCTCTTTACTTTGCCCATCTGCCCAGAGGGGCTTCTGTGTTGGCCTCCATGTAACTGGCTTATTGACGAGTGTCATGTTGGTGGCATAGAGATGTGAAATGATTTTATTTTTATTTTTATTTTTTTTGAGATAGAGTCTTGCTCTGTCGCCCAGGCTGGAGTGCAGTGGTGTGATCTCTGCTCACTGCAAGCTCCGCCTCCTGGGTTCATGCCATTCTCCTGCCGTGGCCTCCCGAGTAGCTGGGACTACAGGCACCTGCCACCACACCCGGCTAAATTTTTGTATTTTTAGTAGAGATGGGGTTTCACCGTGTTAGCCAGGATGGTCTCGATCTCCTGACCTCGTGATCCACCCACCTTGGCCTCCCAAAGTGCTGGGATAACAGGCGTGAGCCACCGCGCCTGGCCGATTTTATTTTTCTCCAGCTAACTTCTCTCTGCTGAACTCTGTCAGATTATCCTTAACATGAGCTGGGGCAGAGTCCAGAGTTTTATGGTCAGTTATAACTGAGTCTGGTTCAAAACTGGCTCATCTCTGTTGGAACTCCCACCTTCCCCATCGGAGGCCCGACCGGTGCTTGGGTGAGGGAAGTGGGGAGGGGCAGTGTTTCTTCTCTCATGCCTCTGCCCACTCCAGAGCCTTGGGTCTTCCTGTCTGGGGTTGGAGGCAGGGCTTCCTGTGGGTGGTGGAAGGTGACTCTACTCTGACCCTGCTCTATCAGGGTTTGCTTCCCTGGCTGATGTGGTTGTTTCCATGTAGGTGGTGCGGCAGGTGTCCTTGGGACAGAGTTCAGCTCATGCCAGCACCATCCATCACTGAATATGCCCTCTGAGAGAAGCTGGGGCTCTCTTCAGCCCCATGAGTGGTGCACTCCTCCAGCCCTCTTTCTGAGTGCGGCATTGTGTCTCCTGGACTGTCCTGGGATTCCACCCCATCCTCTGACCTCCACATCTCCATGTGGCTCCACAGGAGGGGCTGTGAAATGGGGGTGCAGAGGCCCACACTCTTTTTTTCCTGAGCAGTCTACCCTGTGCCATCCATACTCTGCCAGTGGTGTGGGGTCTTCCACAAGCCCTCCACCTTCTGAGATCTCTAGGGGCACGTGGGCAACGTGCTCCATGCTCACATCTATTCCAAAGCTCCCTGTGTCCTGGGTTAGGCTCATGGGAGCACTCCCTCCCTAGATTTTGTTCCTCTCCCACGGCAGCCACGAGTGGGGCTGCAGATCCTGCAGGTCGGCAGGCACCCGGCTGGGGAGGGAAACAGCAGCTTCCATCTTTCGGGCACCCCCATTTCTTTTTTTCTGTGGTAAGGAAGATTGGGGACTCTTTTTATATTTAATTTTTGAATAAATAATATATTTACATGATTCAAAAACCAAAAGAATATGAAAAGGCAAATATTATCTTTTTTTATTATACTTTAAGTTCTGGGATACATAAGCAGTACGTGCAAGTTTGTTACATAGGTATACATGTGCCATGGTGGTTTGCTGCACCCATCAACCTGTCATCTACATTAGGTATTTCTCCTAATGCTATCCCTCCCCTATCCCCTACCTTCCGACAGGACCTGGTGTGTGATGTTCCCCTCCCTGGGGCACCCCATTTCTATGAGGGATTCTCTTGGAGCTCCTCTCATCACAATGACGGCTCTCTACATGACCACTTCCCCCACCACCCTCTTCTTTCTCTTCCCTCCCCAGTCTTTCTTATAGATGGTGTGTGTTGGTGGTTTGGGGTGGAGCCTGGTGTTAGAGGGGCTGGTTGTGTTTCTTTTTGATGAAGACCTTGGGGACATGTCTGCTGCTGGTGGGTCTCTTTAGATGTGTGATAGTGAGCACGTCTTTGCCCTTAGTTTTGTTTCCAGTGTCTTGGGGCGACAGTAAAAAAAAAAAAAAAAAAAAAAAAAAAATCCCATTTGAGATCCTGTTGCACACATTTAGACTGAGAGTTTGTTTAGGACTAGAAAAATTTTAGAAACATCATGAGGGTCTTCCTGCTTTTCCCCTTCACTCCTATCCCTAAGTCGCCTCCCAACCCAAATTGCTCCCATGCCTCTAATTATCCCCTCTGTGAGGGAGACCCCCAAGCCTCCTCCACCAGCCCTGAGCTTTCTCTGCAGGAGTCCTCTTAGCTATCCCACCACTTTCAGTCTGCTCAGACCCACCCTCATCATCTTTCCTTCCCTTCCGTCTCCCACAATCCAGGCCAGTGTTTTCCCTATAGTAAGAATTTGCCCCACAAGCATTCAATTGAGCAGCTACTGTACACCAAGTCCTGTGATAGGTGCTGGGGATGCAGGGACAACCAAAAATTGTTGTTGCCCTCAAAGAACTCTTGGCATAGTGGTAGCCATTGACCCAAGAAGAGGTCCTCAGTATGAAATGGGAAGAGCTAAGGTAAGCACAAGGCATGAATATGCCACCTTTCCTGGGCACACAGGAACGGCTTCCGGGAGGGATGATCTCTGGGCTCAGTCTTGAATTGCAATAAGTAGCAAAGTAAGAAATAGGAAGGCATTGCAGGGAAAGGAAACAGCAAGAACAAAGGCATGGAGGCATGGACTAGCATGTGCTGAGAACTTGGAGCAGTTCCATGTTCCTGGGGTCTAAAGTGCAGGGTGGGGAGTGGGAAAAGATAAGCTGGTTTCCTGACTCTGTTCCTAGCACCTCCCTCCTTTCAATCATCCATGGGCAAGTTGTGGTCGACTCCTCTACAGTAAACCTTCACCCCTGCTGTTCACCCCACCACAGAGTTAAAGATGGGGTGAGGTGGCTGACCACATGGTATCTTCTCACTTGGATGCCATGTTGCCAGTAGGTGAGGATGGTGAAGTCTCCCCTATGGGATGTGGCCTGGAGGGACCATTTGGGGTAAGACAGCTACCCCAAGGCCAGCCCCTCTGCCCTCACCCTGATCCTTCCTCTAGGCTCTGCTTTTGGTCTGAATTCTTAATCTCCTCGATCTTTGACTTCCCTTTGCTTTCTTAATCCTTGAGTTTGCTGCAGAATTTGGCCCACAGATATCATCTGGTCCCTTGAATAGGCAGTTCAGTGGGATCCATCTCCGTTGGCATTGACATTTTACACATGGCAGGATGGTTTTCAGGAAAAGGACCTGTGTTGTGTGGACCCTGAGGTATCTTTATGAGTTCCTGCCTGGCCAGCTCCCCAAAACTCCTGGCCACCACTCAACTCTCCTAGAGAATTGGGATCCCCTAGGTGAGGTCAGTTGGTAGCCTTCTTCTTTGGTGTGTGTGGGTTGAGAGAGATTGGCAGGGAGCTGAGAATCTGTTCCTGGGCTCAGAAGAAGCGGAGTGTCTCTGCCTAGTGACCCAGGGACATTCACAGATACGTGATCCATGGTGGATGTGCTCCATCCCAGTTTGATGGGATCCCTGGTCCAAAGCACGTACCTAGGCTCCTGGCTCTTCCAGGCAACTGGCGAGAACTCACAGAATGCATTTTCTTTTTTTTTGAGACAGGGTCTTGCTCTGTCTCCCAGGCTGGAGTGTGGTAGTGTGATCATGGCTTGCTGCAGCCTTGACCTCCCCAGCTCAAGTGATCCTCCCACCTCAGACTCCTGAGTAGCTGGGACTACAGGCATGTACCACTATACCGGGCTAATTTTTTTATTTTTTGGCAGAAACAGGGTTTTGCCATGTTGCCCAGGCTGGTCTTGAACTCCTGAGCTCAAGCAATCCACCCGCCTCTGCCTCCCAAAGTGCTGGGACTACAGGTGTGAGCCACAGTTCCCAGCCTAAATGCATTTTCTTTTTCTTTTTTTTTTTTTTTTGTTGAGATAGAGTCTCGCTCTGTCGCCCAGGCTGGAGTGCAGTGGCGCGATCTTGGCTCACTGCAGGCTCTGCCTCCCGGGTTCATGCCATTCTCCTGCCTCAGCCTCCTGAGTAGCTGGGACTACAGGTGCCTGCCACCACATCTGGCTAATTTTTATTTTTTTTGGTGGGTTTTTTTTTTATTATACTTTAAGTTTTAGGGTATATGTGCACAACATGCAGGTTAGTTACATATGTATACATGTGCCATGTTGGTGTGCTGCACCCATTAACTCGTCATTTAACATTAGGTATATCTCCTAATGCTATCCCTCCCCCCTCCCCCCACCCCACAACAGGCCCTGGTGTGTGATGTTCCCCTTCCTGTGTCCATGTGTTCTAATTGTTCAATTCCCACCTATGAGTGAGAACATGCGGTGTTTGGTTTTTTGTCCTTGCGATAGTTTGGTGAGAGTGATGGTTTCCATCTTCATCCATGTCCCTACAAAGGACATGAACTCATCATTTTTTATGGCTGCATAGTATTCCATGGTATATATGTGCCACATTTTCTTAATCCAGTCTGTCATTGTTGGACATTCGGGTTGGTTCCAAGTCTTTGCTATTGTGAATAGTACCACAATAAACATACATGTGCATGTGTCTTTATAGCAGCATGATTTATAGTCCTTTGGGAATATACCCAGTAATGGGATGGCTGGGTCAAATGGTATTTCTAGTTCTAGATCCCTGAGGAATCGCCACACTGACTTCCACAATGGTTGAACTAGTTTACAGTCCCACCAACAGTGTAAAAGTCTTCCTATTTCTCCACATCCTCTCCAGCACCTGTTGTTTCCTGACTTTTTAATGATCACCATTCTAACTGCACATGCGGCTAATTTTTTGTATTTTTATTTTTTATTTTTTTTAGTAGAGACGGGGTTTCACTGTGTTAGCCAGGATGGTCTTGATCTCCTGACCTTGTGATCTGCCCGCCTCGGCCTCCCAAAGTGCTGGGATTACAGGTGTAAGCCACCGCGTCCGGCCCCTAAATGCATTTTCTTGATAACTAGAGCCAAGCAATTCTGGAGGAGAACATGCTGTAAGGAAACCGTTCATTGATTTCTTCGTTCTTCCACTCTGGCAGAGGCTGCACTGGGAATTGGAGGATAGCAGAATGAAGAAGATACAGCTCCTGTTCTCAAGGGGTTTGTGGTTTAGTGGGAGCTGTGAGCAGGCTCTGTGATGTGTGTGTTTAATGGCAGTGGGCAGCACAGCCAGCCACCTGCAGAGGGGGAGGGGTGCTTCTTAATTCCTGGGTGCTTTTAATCTGCGTGTGGTGGCAGGCCCACCTACAGGAACAAACTGCAGTGCATCAGACTATGGGGTATAGTTCTGGGACATATTGTGTGATACAGAGAGGGTGAGGTGCCCCCCAGGAGAGGAAGGCTCTGAACTGTGTTCATCAAGAGTGGCTCTGGGGTTGGCAGAAGTGATCTGTTGTTTCACTGGGCAGAGGCAGCCCTCCTGGCTTTCTGAGATTTAAGAGTTAGGTCGTGCTAATAATCCTGGACCTATTCCAGGGGCCCCTCCCACCACCCAGTGACAAAAGGAAGCAGCTCCGAGGCTTGGGACTTCCTTATGACCCTGAAGCTAGGAAAGGGAGTGCCCAGGACAGGAACAACTGGTCCACCTGTGTGGGGCTCCCTCCTGGTGTCTCTGCAAAGGGGAGTTGGATCATCCCCGTGAGAGGCGGGAAGGGCAGGCGGGAGTCAGATGCTTTTTCTGTGAGTTGGGATTGCAGTTCTGCCTCCCCCAGAGTGTTTGTTATGAGCAAACACATAATTTGTGAAAGTGTTGGGAAAAGATCAGCTCCTATGAAAAAATAAAACACTATTCACACTTCTACCTGATTTTTTCTCATTCTGGTGGAATTCCCCCCACCACAAATGAGTTTCTTAAAACCAAACAACAAACCAACCAGCTCACCCCCATCCACCCCATCACAACACATTTATTTAGTGCCTACTTGTTGTTGGTTACTTACAATGAAAGAAAGGCAGGCAGATGGATAAACTAGTTCAATATTTTACATAAGATGCATTATTTTACTAAGTCCTTTCCAAACCATACCCATCAGATCCTATCTCCATGGGAGTGGAGAAATTTGAGCAACAGAGAGGTTAGGAAATTTTCCTGAGGTCACAGGGTTAGGCAGTAGCAGAGCCGGAATTTAAACCCCAGTCTTCTGTCTCCAAATGACCTGCTTGGCTAATGCTAGATTGGCCTTGAAAGGTTATATTTTTATTGGTTGAGGAGACTCTTTCAGTTCCAGGCGACCAAAACAAACAATTCTTTATGCCATGGCTGGGCTGAAACTTCGTCAGTGAAGGGCAGTGGCTCTGGGAATATTTTACACATCTCTCCTCTCATCTTCAAAGGCAGCTGAGCCATGGTGTCCTGAGTTCTGTGGTGGCCTCATCTGCAGACTCCCACAAGAATTTGGGGAAATCTTTGCAGGCATGTGGGGGTTGGCCCGTTGGGAAGAACATTCAGACAGTGTGGAGTCATAGCTGGTACCCAGGGCCAAGAAGATGCCCCACTGCTCCTTCGGGATGCCCCACGGGAAGCGCCGTCCCATTGTTGTGGGTGGGATTTTGTGGAACACAACCCCTTGGAGCCAGCTCAGGCACGAGGGTTGTGTTTGGGGGGGCCCGGGCAGGGCATGGTTATTGGAGTGGGACAGGGATGGATCTCTAGATGGAAAGTGAGGCCAGCGGCTGGTGGGAACTGGATCTTGGAAGCCCCAGAGAGGGAGCAGCTGCTCTCTCTGTTTCCCGTCTCTCTTCGGCTGCGTGGCTTAGCTCTTTGCCTATTTCTGAGCCTCTGCTCCATTTTCCAATTTGAGCCAGGCTTCCCCTGCTTGCTTTGACTTCTCTGCTCTGTGTGCCCCCTCCAGCTTCAGTTTGCAGGTAGCTTGGTTTTCTAGAGGGCCTCTTGTGGCTGTGACCACACACAACCCTAAATGCCATCACCATCTTACCTACATTATGTTTTTTCTTTCTACATTTTGTAATTTTAAACTAGATGAAGAATTCCATAAAACATGCAAAAAAAAAAAAAAAGCAAGGATGTGCCCAGTGCTGAAAGCCTGGGCCTGGAGTGAGAGTGTGGAGGCAGGAGGTAGCAGTGGCTCCTGGGTTAGCACTGAGGAGCTGCATTTAGGTTAATGGGGACTGGGCCAGGGCAGGGGTGGGCCTAATGGTGACATTGGCAGTTGTCTGGAGCAGCCCTGGGAACCTAGCTCTGTGGAAGGCACGGCAGGGGTGGTGTCCCCAGGGGAAGGGTGGTATCAACCCACAGACACACTCAAGGCTCAGAATCATTGGAAGGGAGTGGGTGGATGCTGGTCAGTGGGTGCCCAGGCTGGACAAGTGAGTGCCCCTCCAGACACAGGCATTGGGAGACTCAGCATGTGTTCCCCTCCCCATCACAGAGCAAGGCAATGTTTAAAAACTAGAATAGATGCCTAGGAATCGGGTACCGTGGCCATTCCAGGCACCTAGAACAAGGGCAGGCTTCAAACAGGGAGCCCTGTGGTAACCCCTCCCATCTCTGGAGCTGAGGGAGGGGACAGGGGAAGCCAAGAACAGAGACAGGAAAGGGGGAAAAGTGGCCAGGGGGACAGACAGAAGGAGGATGGTCTTCTTGACCCCATCACCCTCAGGGCTAGGGGCACAGAGTTGGCCCATCCTGCCAGCCTCACTGCCCCTCAGAAGAGGCCACAGTTCTTCTGGCTATGATTTTTTATTTTGAGACAGGGTCTTGCTCTGTCACCCAGGCTGGAGTGCAGTGGTGTGATCATAGCTCTCTGCAGCCTCTAACTCCTGGGCTCAAGTGATCCTCCTGCCTCAGGATCCTAGTCCCGAGTAGCTGGGACTACAGGTGCATGCCACTGTGCCTGGCTTTTTTTTCTTTTTTGGTAGAGATGGGGTTGCACTCTGTTGTCCAGGCTAATTTTGAACTCCTGGCTTCAAGATATCCTCCTGCCTCGGCCTCTCACAGTGTTGGAATAATAGGCATAAGCCACCACACCCAGCCCTTCTGGCTGTTCTTGATGGTGATGTCAGTCGTGCTCTGCACATTCTGTTTTTCATGTCGGTGACAGCATAGGTGACTTGTGCATGGATCTCCCTGGTGTTCTTGCGCTATTCAGGCCCTCTCACTTACTCTGATGTAGCTGGCAGCCTCGTCAGACTTGCTGACCCCTGTATACTTGTGGAAGCAGATGGTGGGGGCTGCGTGTGATCTTCTCCTCACCTAGGTCCTTCTTCTTGATGAAGCGGATGACAGACGTTTCCATGACCACTTGACACAGATGCTGCCAAACAGCTTCATGTTCTGGTGTGTGTGATTCAGCTTGTCCTCAGCTCAGGCCACAGATGCTCAAGCCTGCACAGAAGATGGTGGCTGTGATGCCCTCAAAGCAGTGGGTCCACTGCTGCCCAGACTGCTGACTGCCACATCAGCCATCTTGAAGAGAGTAGGTCCCTGGAGGTGAAGGGCGTCTTTAAGCAGCTCTGCAGCTCCACCTTCTGTGTGGGGGCATGGTCACTCTGTGTCCTGTGGCTCCAGGTCGTTCAGGTGGAAGGCGGCTAAACTGTGGAGCTGGTGTCCTGTGGGTAACCAAAGCAGGATGAAACAGGCATCCCATGGAGCAAATCCAATGGGCAGCCCAGAGATTCCGGATGACGCTGGACAGCTTCAGTTTGCAGGTGGCATCTGGACAGGTCCTCAGGGAGTGCACCCTGGTCCACAACTGTGCAAGACATTGCAAACTGTTGCCTGGCATCATCCGTATGGAAGGGGTTGGCAAAGTCAGTCTGTAGGTTGCCTGTGGCCTTGACGATGGCCATGATGGCCTGGAGGGTGTGGCTGTAGATGACTGCCCTGCACAGCCAACCTTCCTCCTCTGAGTAACCATCCTCTTGGATGATCTGCTTTGAGGTCCTTAGGGCAGGTATCTATCTCTAGTCTAATCAAGGGAGAGCGTGTGGTACAACCATGGCTTCCTACTTCCTAGAGCTGCACCTAAGACAAAGATGCTTTAACACATCTGCCTGGACCAGGGGCTAGCTGAGGACATTTGCTTCACTCCAGACCATCAGTGGGAGGGCAGAACCTGGAGCATGGCTTCCCGGGCTCAGTGTCTCGTGCTCTGATCTTTTCAGAGTGGGCAGCTGCCTCTGAAGGCTCTGAGCCGGGAGACTGTGCTTTTGGGGAGGACCACAAAACAGCCATTGGCTGGTGGGTTTCCATTTGAATTCAAGTCATTGGGAGCCCATGAAGAAGACAGTGCTGTGGGAGACCCACATCCACAAACTCAGGAGTCTAATAATACCCTGCTCTGAGCATCTCCCACATGCCAGGCACTGTGCTCAACATTTTACGCAGGGAATCTCATTTCATTCTCATAAGCCTGCCAGTAGAAAAGGACCTGATTACTGCCATTACCCAAATGAAGTCACATCCATTCGTTCATCAAGTACTTACTGAGTGCTTCCTGGGTACCACGGCTGTACTGGGGATATGATGGTGTACAATGGATAATGCTACTACAAGCTAACTATGGACAAGAGACCATGCCAACTAAGGGTTTTACATATATGTATCCTCCCCGCCTTTTTTTTTTTTGAGATGGAATTTCGTTCTTGTTGCCCAGGCTGGAGTGCAATGGCGCAATCTCGGCTCACTGCAACCTCTGCCTCCCAGGTTCAAGTGATTCTCCTGCCTCAGCCTGCCAAGTAACTGGGATTACAGGCACCCGCCACCACGCCCAGCTAATTTTTGTACTTTTTTAATAGAACGGGGTTTCACCATGTTGGCCAGGCTGGTCTCAAACTCCTGACCTCAGGAGATCCACCCGCTCTGGCCTCCCAAAGTGCTGGGATTACAGGCGTGAGCCATGGCGTCTGGCCCGTATCCATTTTAATTCTTAGAACAACCCTATGAAAGAATTTCCATTAAAAAAGTCATATCCCCATTTAATTAAAGAGACTTCCCTTTTAAACCCATTTTACAAATAAGAAAACTGAAGTCCAGGGAGGTTAAGTTCCTTACAGAAGGTCACACAGCTAGTAAGTGTAACAATGTGAATTGGAGCCCAGGCCTGATGG
The DNA here is from genome assembly GCF_029281585.2 of Gorilla gorilla gorilla. Lineage (NCBI taxonomy): Eukaryota > Metazoa > Chordata > Mammalia > Primates > Hominidae > Gorilla > Gorilla gorilla. Next base: position 37,670,226 of record NC_073232.2, on the reverse strand, counting down.
CCTCTTATCACGCAATACAAAAATTCTGGGCAAAGATGAATCTCTGCTGGCCAAGGGGCAGCCTGGGGAAGAATGTTGTCATGGCCTTGGCCTAAGCTGGTTACTGTGTGTGTTGAAGTGGGGATGGGGAGCGGGGTTCTTGCGTGTGCCCCTCCCACCTTCCTCCTTAATTTCTGCCTCCTGTCCTCGATTCTGCTTCTCCTGCCCGGTGCTCCCCATCTTGGGGTCACAGGGATGCTTGGCCTCCACACTGTGGCACTGTTTGTGTCTGGGAGCTCTGCAGGCCCAGCTGGCTGAGCAGGGCCATGTTTGTCAGAGCTGCCCCTGCCAGCCATGTCCCCTGTGCCCCTTTGGACTCTCCTGATGTTGGAATCATGTCTTTACTGAATAACAAACTGTGTGTGTGTGTGTGTGTGTGTGTGTGTGAGAGAGAGAGAGAGAGAGAGAGAGTTAGACAAAAGGAGGCCTTGGCATTAGGCCTTTTAATGAGCAAAGTGACAAGGTGACTGTCCTTAATTGGCTATCACAACAGCCAACCAGGTCCTGCTCCCTCCATACAGGCCTCCTGCCTCCTTGAAGTGGCAGCCACCACTCGATGCTCGGAAGGCTGGGGAGCAAGCAGCAGCTTTTCTCTCACTCTCTGGATCCGAGACAGCTTCTCCCCAGCAGGCACCAACTGGCTTGGCTGGCTTTCTGGAACCTGGGTGACAGCCTTCTCCCCTCTGCCTGGTTGCCTTCATTGCATAGAGAGGGAGCTTTTGGCTGTTCGTTTGAAGCTCCCAGATCATTATGATAAACTCCTTGTGTTAGAGCTACTGCAGAAGCCACCACTGAGAGTATGTGGTGAAGAGGCCAGTCCTATTTTGGAGAAGTTGGGAGAATGAGAGAAGACCTTGGGTTCCTGTTGCTTCAGGATTTCCATTTTAGCTGATGAGAGAAAACACTTACCAATGTCAGAGCCCTAACCTGGCAAGAGGTGGCTTTGATGTCATGGAAAGAGCACTAATGTGGCAGTCAAGGGACTTGGAGCCAAGTTCTACTAAGATAGTAAGTAGCTGCTAATAGTATATAGTGCTTACTATGGGTGAGCACTCTTCTAAACACCTTACGTATTTTAATTCACAACAACCCTGTGAAATAGGAACATTACTTCCTCTATTTTATAGTTGATGGAATTGAAGCACAGAGAGGGTGGTGACTGGCTCAAGGTCACAGAGCCATTAGAGGCAGAGCAGACAGTCACGAGCCACTTCCCTGCACTCGGGGCCACTGTGTTGCCACTGTCCTGCTGCCAGGGGCAGGGCCGTGGGCCTCATGACCACAGGAGTAGCTGGTCGCCTGGCCCACCTGCCTGTTCCACCCACTGCAGCTAGGCTATGGATGGGACTGTCCAAAGAGTGTGAGGCAGCAAGGGATGCAGCGTCTCTTCCCAGGAACAAAAGGAACTGCACGGAGGGTGTCAGCACAAAGCTGCCCTAGCCAGCCTTTCCTTGTTGATCACACCAGTCATTAATCCACACGCAGAACGCAGTTTGGCTCCGGGCTCCAGGCTCCACAGTCATTGCCATGTTTTCACGGGCCTGATAAATGATTCTGCTGTAAAGACTTGAAGGGCAACTGTGCAAAGTGGTTCTGAGCAAGATTCTTTAAGACCTTTGTACACATTCCCATTGATTCTGAGGCCACCTTGGGACCAGGGGAAGGAGAAGCTGGCAGTGTTGGGAAGCCAGAGGTCTTTGGTCTGGAGTCAGAGGAAGCCTGTAAGGTCTTGTTCCCAAAAGTCAGAGGAGCAGGGCCTTGGAGAGCATTTAGTCCATGTTTTTCACAGTATATGAGAGGAGGCTTGGGTCCAGACAGAAGAAGGGAGTAGCTCAAGGTCGACCAGGATTAGTCTTGTTCTGGGGCTCTTAAGACTGCCTGGCCTTTTGGAACCCTGTTACAACACATTGCATCACATGCATTATCTCATTTTAATCTCCACACCAACCCAAGGAGGTGGGTGTTATTAAGGCCATTTTACAGATGAGGAAATCAAGGCCCAAGTGGCAGAACTGGGATTTGGCCCCAGATACTTCCATATTATTTCATGTGCTTCCCTTTAATATTAAGACCATCTTTATATCTTCCAGAGCACCTTCTCTTCCATGTATAGTTTGTTTGTCCGGTGGCCATAATTCCTGAGCCAGCAATTCCTGACTGGATGGTCAGTCTAACCTCAGATAGGCGAGGTTCAAGTCCAACTCCACCATTTAGTAAGTCTGATGTGGAGCAAGTCATGCAATTGTTGAAACCTTAGTTTCTACTTTGTAAATTAGGGATAATAATGCCTAATTACAGGACATTTTTTAAGGATGAAATGATACAGTCCTTGGAAGACACTTATTATATTGCCAAGGATGTAAGTGGTAGCTCTAATTTTTTATTATTATTGATAAGGAGTGCCAGTATTTGATACTGAGTCTTACCCTGAAAACCTGGAATTATGTTTGTTGCAACTTAGTGCAGTCTGATTAATGCAATAATTTTTGGCTGAGATCTAAAGAAGGCATGGCTATTATTATAATCTTAATAGGTTTTATTTTTATTTTTTATTTTTATTTCCATAGGTTTTTGGGAAACAGGTGGTGTTTGGTTTCATGAATAAGTTCTTTAGTTGTTACCATAATAGGTTCATTGCCCGATGCACACAGCAAGTCAACATGCCAAGACATGGGAGACACGGGTTGCAGCAGATAAAGAGATTTGATCACAGGGTCAAGGAATCAAGATATGGGAGGGGACCTCAAATCCGTCTCCTCAAGGAAGTTGGGGTAGGAGTTTTAAGGGTTTTGGAGTGGGCCAAAGTGTGGAGGTGGAAGAGTGAAGGGTGAAGTCACTGGGCAGGTAGAAGCAGCAGCTGTATTCTCATGCTAATCCCCTTCCTCTGGAATTGGGGCCTGAAAAACATCTTAAGTGATCCTTCAACAAAAGCCTTATGATTCTAATGATAGAGATCCTGTATGTGGGAACAATGGGGATGCAAGTCAATTCTTTTTTTTTTGAGATGGAGTCTTGCTCTGTTGCCCAGGCTGGAGGGCAGTGGCTTGATCTTGTCTGACTGCAACCTCCGCCTCTGGGTTCAAGAGATTCTCCTGCCTCAGCCTCCTGAGTAGCTGGGATTACAGGCGTGCACCACCACACCCAGCTAATTTTTGTATTTTTAGTAGAGACGGGGTTTCACCATGATGGCCAGGCTGGTCTCGAACTCCTGATCTCAGGTGATCTGCCTGCCTTGGCCTCCCAAAGTGCTGGGATTATAGGTGTGAGCCACCGCGCCTGGCTGCAAGTCAATTCTTAAACAGTCTTGTGATCCTAATGTCAGAAATCTCGTCTACAGGAACAAGGGGATACAATTGGTCAGGATCTAGTGCTGCATGACTTTCAGCAACAAGGAAGTGAGCCAAAGTGCAGCCGGATTAATGCTTAATTCTAAGTATATTTCTGTCCAGAACTCAGCATGCAATTCTTGTGAACTCTATAGGAATGATTTCATTATCATTTCATTTATTAAGGTCTGTGGTTGAATAATGGCTCCCCAAAATATCCTAGTCTTAGTTCTGGACCCTGTGAATATGTTAACTTACGAGGCAAAAGGGATTTGCAGATGTGGTTCAATTGAGAATCTTGAGATGGAGAAATTGTGGTAGATTATCTGGGTGGGCCCAATGTAACCACAAAGGTCCTTATAAGAAGGAGGCAGGAGGGTCTGAGTTGGAGAAGATAGGATGATAGAAGCAAAGGTCAGACACAGAGAAAGATGAGGGTAGTTTGTTGCTGGCTTTGAAGATGGAAGAGGGGGCCATGGAGCCAAGGAATACAGGCAGCCTCTAGAAGCTGGGAGCAGCTTCTCCTCTAGAGCTTCTGTGAGGAGTGTACCCTTGCCCACTTATTTTGGACTTCTGACCTCCAGAACTGTAAGGTCATAATTTTTTTTTTTTTTTTTTTTTTGAGACCAGTCTTGCCCTGTCGCCCAGGCTGGAGTGCAGTGGTGTGCTCTCAGCTCACTTCAACCTCTGCCTCCCGGGTTCAAACGATTCTCCTGCCTCAGACTCCTGAGTAGTTGGGACTACAGGTGCACGCCACCACGCCCAGCTAATTTTTGTATTTTTACTAGAGATGGGGTTTTAACATGTTGGCCAGGCTGGTCTCGAACTCCTGACCTCGTGATCCGCCCTTTTTGGCTTCCCAAAGTGCTGGGATTACAGGCGTGAGCCACTGCACCTGGCTAAATTTGTTTTTTTTTTTTTTTTAAGCCACTAAGTTTGTAGTAATTTGTTACTAAAGCAGTAGGAAATTAATACAAGATCCTTATTTAATGCTTTCTACTCAAATTGCCCAGGCTTTTTTTTTTTTTTTGAGACAGAGTCTTGCTCTGTCGTCCAGGCTGGAGTGCAGTGGTCCAATCTTGGCTCACTGCAACCTCTGCCTCCTGGGTTCAAGCGATTCTTGTGCCTCAGCCTCCCCAGTAGCTGGGATTACAGGCACGCACCACCACGCCTGGCTAATTTTTTTTTTTTTTTTTTTTTTTTTTAGTATTTATTGATCATTCTTGGGTGTTTCTTGCGGAGGGGGATTTGGCAGGGTCATAGGACAAGAGTGGAGGGAAGGTTAGCAGATAAACAAGTGAACAAGGGTCTCTGGTTTTCCTAGGCAGAGGACCCTGCGGCCCTCTGCAGTGTTTGTGTCCCTGGGTACTTGAGATTAGGGAGTGGTGATGACTCTTAAGCATGCTGCCTTCAAGCATCTGTTTAACAAAGCACATCTTGCACCGCCCTTATTAACCCTGAGTGGACACAGCACATGTTTCAGAGAGCACGGGGTTGGGGGTAAATTTGTAGATTAACAGCATCCCAAGGCAGAAGAATTTTTCTTAGTACAGAACAAAATGGAATCTCCTATGTCTACTTCTTTCTACACAGACACAGCAACAATCTGACTTCTCTATCCTTTCCCCACATTTCCCCCTTTTCTATTCGACAAAACCGCCATCGTCATCATGGCCCGTTCTCAGTGAGCTGTTGGGTATACCTCCCAGACGGGGTGGCGGCTGGGCAGAGGGGCTCCTCACTTCCCAGACGGGGCAGCTGCCGGGCAGAGGGGCTCCTCACTTCTCAGACGGGGTGGCTGGGCAGAGACGCTCCTCACCTCCCAGACGGGGTCGCGGCTGGGCAGAGGTACTCCTCACATCCCAGACGGGGCGGCCAGGCAGAGACGCTCCTCACTTCCTAGACAGGATGGCGGCCGGGAAGAGGCGCTCCTCACTTCCCAGACTGGGCAGCCAGGCAGAGGGGCTCCTCACATTCCAGACGATGGGCGGCCAGGCAGAGACGCTCCTCACTTCCCAGGCGGGGTGGCGGCCGGGCAGAGGCTGCAATCTCGGCACTTTGGGAGGCCAAGGCAGGCGGCTGGGAGGTGGAGGTTGTAGCGAGCCGAGATCACGCCACTGCACTCCAGCCTGGGCAACATTGAGCACTGAGTGAATGAGACTCCGTCTGCAATCCCCGCACCTCGGGAGGCCGAGGCTGGCAGATCACTCGCGGTTAGGAGCTGGAGACCAGCCCGGCCAACACAGCAAAACCCCGTCTCCACCAAAAATATACGAAAGACCAGTCAGGCGTGGCGGCGCGCGCCTGCAATCCCAGGCAGTCGGCAGGCTGAGGCAGGAGAATCAGGCAGGGAGGTTGCAGTGAGCTGAGATGGCGGCAGAACAGTCCAGCTTCCAGTTGGCATCAGAGGGAGACCGTGGAGAGAGAGGGAGAGGGGAGAGGGGAGGGGGAGGGGGAGAGGGAGAGGGAGAGGGAGAGGTTTTTTGTATTTTTAGTAGAGACAGGGTTTCGCCATGTTTGCCAGGCTGGTCTCGAACTCCTGATCTCAAGTGATCCGCCCAACTCAACCTCTTAACATGTTGGGATTACAGGCGTGAGCCACCATGCCTGGCCTGCACAGGCATTTAATAGCAACTCTGCTATTAGGCCAGGTGCTGCTGGGCACTTTCACCTCAATGTGTTTCTCTAAGCATTATGATGAGTGGATGCAGAATGGGCTTTTTTTTTTGTTGTTAGAGATGGGGGTCTCTCTCTGTCACCGAGGCTGGAGTGCAGTAGCAGGATCACGGCTCACTACAGCCCTGCAGCCTTGAACTCCTGGGCTCAAAGTATCCTCCCATCTCAGCCTCCTGAATAGCTGGGACTATAGGTGTGCACCACCACACCCACCTAATTTTTAAATTTTGTGTAGAGATGGGATCTCACATATATTACCTAGGCTGGTCTCGAAATCCTGGGCCTCAAGCTATCCTCCCACTTTGGCCTCCCGAAATGTTGGGATTACAGTCATGAGCCACCGCACCTGGCCTGAGTGGGCTTTGATGTAGAAGATCTGAGCAGGAATCCCAGCTCCACTCTCATTTGTGGTGTGATCTTGGGCCAGGCACCTGATCTCTCTGAGCCTCAGTTTCCTTATCTACAAAGTAGAGAGTATAACAGTAAAAGTACTTGATGTGGTGGGCTTGGCACTTGGCAGATTCTAACCCAATCCATCTTGCTGCCTCCTTCTCCCAGGTTTGGATGCATCTGGAGATTCTCTTCCCTAGGATAGCCCCTTTGACTCTGGGGGTAATGTTGAGTGTTTCCTGTCTTAGGGGTCCCCTCAGGGACAGAATCAGGACTAGGCAGTACAAAGAGCTCACATTCAGCCAGGGCTTTCCTGAGGTTGAACCAGCTCCTTGATACTTCCCCTGTTTTGGGGGACCCAGATGTTATAACTGTCCTCACCTGGGGCCCGTCCCACTTGGGCATGGATGGGACATTCAGCTCAGGGCTCACATTATCAAAGACTTCAGATATGGACTTTTGAGGTCATTGCCCCATGAGGTCATACTTGCAGCCCCAGAGCTGGCTGGTGGGCCTGAAAGAAGATTTATGTGTTGGGGTTTTGAACTCATACCTCAGTCCTGCCCCTCATTACCAGTCATGCTCTTGACTTTGACTTCATACTTGTCAGGAATACAGGATTTATTTTTATGATCAGCAAAATCACATTGCATTGCACTTTATTTTGGGTTGGCGGGTTAAAACAATATATTGGTAAATGCACACATTGAAAATTCTTCACTTTTTTTTGGTTTGCATTCTGGCTTTGGCAGTTCTTCATTTTTCACTCTACTCTGAGCTTCTGGAAGGGGAAGTAGCCTGAGTTGATCTTAATCACATGAAAGCTTTGCCCCTAACCTTCCTTTTTATCTGGGTCTCCTGTATTTGAATAGAGGCTTTTCCCTTTTGAAGCCCCGTCCCGTTCATTACCTCCTGCAATGCTCTCAACAGATCTCTGAGTGAGGTATTATTATTCTGCTCTGATTCAACCAGGATGCATGGGCAAGCAGGTTATTGCCACCATCCACTCCGATTGGTCAGGGCCCGTGCTGTACTGATGGTTACCTATTTAAATAGTAAACCTGATTATCCCCATTTTACAGATGAGACAACTCAGATAGGGGAAGAATGTGTGTGAAGCCAGGCAGCTGAAACCAGGGCCTCTAACTCTGAGAACCTGTGAGCTTTTCCCTCTGTCCAAGCTCCCCCTCTTTATGGAAGGTTTAGTCACACTGGCTTTAAAGACCCCATTACAATATCTCAGTTTCTTTTCTTTTTACCACCTCGGAAGTGGCTGTAAAAATATTAAAACCAATTGCCATCATCTTTCAGACTGCTGCATTTATAAGATGTAGCTTTCAAATGAATGGAAATAATCGAAACTCCCTCCCTGTTCCATTCTGTGGGGCCATTTCAGATTTATACAATATTTCTGAAAGCTCTTATAATAGAGCATATGCACTTAGGACATTAATGAAGTCGGCTCAGTGCTTGCTGGTCTCATTTCATGGAGCTAATTGTTAAGTGTTTTGCATACTTACAATTGAACTAAATTATTCCAAGCTAGCTGGTTTCAGGAAGTGTTAATTATATTTCAGTAAAGGAAAATCAAGGCTAAAAAATCATCCACTTAGAGCTTATCTATTTATGAACATCTCATTCTGGAGATCTCAAACATATATTATAACGCCATGTGAATATTGAGATTAATATTTCTTAACCAAAGAAACCTTTATTCCTTCCTTGAATAGGGACCCTCATCCCATCCTTCCACTTTTATTTAGCAGTCTAGTCTGGAAGTTGAAAGAAACCTTCCTTTGTATTTCTGGCGCCTTGAATCTTTAAGTTGGATGCCAAGAACAGCATTAGCTCCATTCATCTGGAGAGCAACTGGCCTTCTGTAACTGATATTAAGTAATTAATTTATGGGTCCTGCACAGGCCATTGAGGACCAAGTGCTCCCTTGCTTCTGGGGTTTGAGGAAATCACTGGGACAGTTTTCACCTGGGACTTAGCTTGGAGGGGCTGAGTGGTGAAGGGTTGTCACTCAGGCCTTAGTTCAGGGGCAGGTGTGGGGGTGGGGAGTGGGTGGGAGTGGGAGGTGAGGTCCCAGTTGGGGAGGGGAGTCTGTAACACCTGCATTGTCCTCTCCCACCCTTCTCTTCCTCCTTTTTGGATCAGCAGGGCTGAATGAATGCCTGAATGAAGTGCTCCGAACTTTTTTTGTATCTGATGCTCAATTTCTCTTCCACTTGTTTTGAACTTTCTGTTTATTCACCATGCATGCATTCATTCGCTCACTGAGCACACACATATGAAGCTAAGGAAGGCCCATCACTCGAGAGCACTGGGCCAGGGCCTGCTAGGGAGAGCTGAGACTGGCAGAGCCCCCACCTTCCGAAACTCTCACAATATATTAACGGACCTGGGCATCAGCACCAGTGCAGGGCCTGTTCAAACACAGAGTGCTGGGCCCCAACCCAGAGTTCTGATGCACTGGGGCTGGGGAGGGCTGCTAATTGGCATAGCTAACAGGTTCCCAGGGGACATTGGTGCTCAAGTGTAGTGATCACCCTCTGAGAACCACTGCAGGAGACTGGTTACATCCTGAGACCATCTTGATTTGCTTATTTATTTATTTAGAGACAGAGTCTCGCTCTGTTGCCCAGGCTGGAGTGCAGCCTCATGATCTTGGCTCACTGCAACCTCTGCCTCCCAGATTTAAGCAATTCTCCTGCCTCAGCCTCCCAAGTAGCTGGGATTACAGGCATGCGCCACCACACCCTGCTAATTTTTGTATTTTTAGTAGAGACGGGCTTTCACCATGTTGGCCAGGCTGGTCTTGAACTCCTGACCTCAGGGGATCCACCCGCCTTGGCCTCCCAAAGTGCTCAGGTTACAGGTGTGAGCCACTGTGCTCGGCCTGCATCTGAATTTATATACATCACTGTCACAGAGCCCTTTTTGTTGGCGTTGATGAGAGGGGCATTTGTTTTTTAACAAATAAATATTTTTTTCATTAAAAAATCACTTTACCTCATATATAATGACTAGAGAATAACCAATATGTGTTTAGATATGGATGCTGGTGGTTAGTTGGGCTCAGGTGTCTGCTGCACAACTCCCCCTGCATGCCAGCCTTCCTACCTGAGATTCAAACCCACATCTCTGCAAAATGACAAACTACTTCTTTTCAGAGGCCTGCAGGGATGCTTGGGTATCTTTGGGACCTTGGATAGAATTAATATATATATTTTTTGAGATGGAGTCTCACTCTGTTGCCCAGGCTGGAATGCAGTGGTGCAATCTTAGCTCACTGCAACCTCTGCCTCTCGGGTCCAAGCGATTCTCCTGCCTCAGCCTCTGGAGTAGCTGGGATTACAGACGCCCGCCTCCACACCCAGCTAATGTTTGTGTTTATTTTAGTAGAGATGGGGTTTCATTGCATTGGCCAGGCTGGTCTCAAACTCCTGACCTTATGATCTGCCCACCTCAGCCTCCCAAAGTGCTGGGATTACAAGTGTGAGCCACCGCGCCTGGCTGGAATTAATATTTAAGAGTAGTGATATGAATGTGATCTCAGTGTTAAGTCTTCACAGGTCCAGGTCTGCCCAAAGCTTATACAGGCCTGAGCTTGGTCCCTGGGCACTAAGCGAGGCATGCCCCACAGGCAGAGAGGAGAAGGGGATCAGGAAAGGTCACAGGGGTTGGTGAGTTGACAGTTCACTTGGGGTCTTGAAGGATGAATCATTTTCTAGCACTGGAGCGATGGTGGGATGAGGGACATTTTGAGCAGAGGGAACAGTCTTTGTAGGCATGGAGGTGAGAAAGGGCAGGACTTGTTCAAAGAACAGAGAGAAGGGTGCAGACGTTGCTTTGTATGTCTGCGTGCTGGGGGGCAGGAGGAAGAATGGCAGGAGATGAAGCTGTATTACAAAAACCTTGAGCGTGAGGCTGAAAAGTTAGACTTTATTCTGAAGTAAAGGTGATAGAGGATCACTTGACATTTTATAGGAGTGGGGAGTGACTCAAAAACTGCTATTGAGTGGGGCTCGGGCTACAGAAGAAGTCTGGCAGTGCTGGGAGCCAAGTGGGAGGTAAAATGAATGAAAGAGAAATAAAAAAATTAGTTCTTCAGTAGTAGCAGCCATGTCCCAAAGGCTCTATGGTCACATGCAGGCCGTGGCTACCACTGGACAGTGCAACTGCAGAACTTCCCCATCCTTGCAGAAAGTTGTGCAAGACAGTGCTGGTCTAGAAGGGGCCCATGGTGTCTGCATGGGCATATCCCCTTGGATTCACAGATTCCTCACCTTGGGGAGAGAGGGGTGTGGCCACAGGAGGACCAGAGTGGAACACTCTAAAAGTGGAGGGCATGCTTGTTGCCCAAGGTCAAGGACAGTTGGCAGGAGGTGCTGAGTTGGAAGGTCGTTAGACTCAGGGCCTGGGGCTGCCATGTTTGGGTGGCTGGGAAGGCTGAGTGCAGGGAGATGAGAAGCCTGTCTGTGTAGAGAGAGGGAGCAAGGCAACAGACCTGCATCCCTGCATGTGACAGAAGCAGAGAGAATGGGGCCCTGATGGACTTCCATTCCCGTGACACCTGGGTGTCTTCAAATTAATGCTGCCCCCACTTTTACCCAAGATAGTTTGAGTGGGTTTTTGTTTCTTGCAACCCCAATGATGAGGAGTGGTTGAATCCCTGTCACCCAGCCCAGGACGGGGCACACACCAGTGTTCCACCAAAGCTCGTTGAGCTGTCAAGTGAACGTGGGACAAGCGGAGGGAGGGAGAAGGCTGGGGGCTGCCCCTTTTTCCTCCTCCCACCCCCTCGAATGCAGATGGAGATACTGGGGACTGGAACCTGAAAGATGTTCCCTTTTCCCTTCACCTTTGGCATCTGGAATGTGGTTCCCCTCCATCCCAAGCTACACGTGTGCATTGGTGGTGCTGTCTTTGATGTCTTCCCTCACATCACCAAGGGCTCACGTCAATTCAGGTGGCAGTTTAGAACCAATTAAAATGTATAAGCCACAGGTAGTGAGTGAAATCCCAAGGATTAATTTGCTCAGTGGAGTGTTAATCTGTGTAATGTCATAGGTGCTTCTTCAAACAATGCGGCAAGATGGAGCCGGGAGGTGCTTCCCCACCCCTGTTTTCCTGTAAATGCCCTAATTGGTCCCCCTGGGCTGGGTGGGTGTGGCTTCGTCTCCTCTGAGCGCTGGGAAGGGCTGAGTTAGCTTTTTGGGCCCCCACCCGAGCCTCCTAGAACCCAGTCCTCCTCCTTGCTACCGGGCAGGGCTGCCACCCACACTGGCAGAGATAGGCCCTCTCCTCTCTGTCCAGTCTTCCTTTGCTCTGTGCTTCCTTTCTGCATTGCCCCTCGGGCAAGGTACGGGAAGGCACAGTAATGGGCAGATCCAACCTGCCCCCAGGACTTGCTTCCCAGGGCTTTGTAATTAGAATCCTTCCCAATTAGCAGGTAGAGTGGATCAGCATCCAAGTTAATAACATGGCGATGCCCACCTGCCCAGCCAGTCCCCCTGCCTCCAAGACAGCCCAAAGAGCAGGAGAGAGGACTTACTAATGATGAGCTGCATGTCCAATCACGGCCCCATGGCTGGCTGGTTGTGAGCCTGTCCACTGAGTCTTGGTGCTGGGATTCAGGAGACCTGTGTTCTAATTAAATTCCTTCCCCCACCAGAGCTTAGCTCAAGAAAACCTTGTCTCAAGGGAGCTCGGTTTTCACCTGGAGAATCTAAACGTCAGTGTGTGCAAGTCAGAGCACTCACTTTGCAGCCAGTGACACTGGACCCTGGCTTATGTGGCTTGTCTGGAGAGCTAGGCAGTGGCCAACAGTGGGAGCCATTTAATAGAATGGCTAAGAATTATCGCTTTGGAGCCAGACAGACCTAGATTCAAGTCCTTTCTCTGAACGTAGTAGCTGATGCCCTTAAGCACATTTTAAAACTTCTCTGAGCTTGTTTCTTATTATTAGAATGGCGATCAAAATACCTACATTGCAGAGTTGCATGACGTTTATGAAGTGGTAGCACAGTACTTGCAAATAGCCATCCCTGCAAATAGCAGTGTGTAATACAGTGAAAAGGGGTTCAGGAGAATTCTCAAAACCGCAGGGGCACACCCTTTTCAAAAGGAGGGGCAATAGCAACTCTATAGACTACAGAGAAGGCTAGTCTGTGGAGGGCTGAAGATAGGTGGCTGGAATGGGCAGCAAGGAGGCCCATGGCAGCCCGGTGTGATGGTTTTCTAGGGCATGATGGTGGCAGGATTGATGCTGCTGCTCGAACCACACAGCTAGTTGGAAATGCAAACACTGCTGGACCTGGCACAGCACGACTCGGCATTGCTAATTAGCCCTGAGATTATTCCTTGCAAGGAAGCAAGTCCATCACACCTGACTTATGGCTGAACTACCCGAGCAGGAGGCAGGTTGAGTTCGTGGCTGCTGGTGGACACCTTTCGCCTTGATTTTTTTTCAGAAGTGCCCCAAACAATCACCCAGCTCCTACCTCCTGGTCCTACCTCTCCAGGGTGACAGTTCTTAGGTCTTATTAGTTAACAGAGGGACTGATTTGTGGAACACAAAAGTCATGAAGAGAGAATGTGGTGTAAATGTTAATCGTTTTTTTAACTTCGCATTATGTGATCCGTTAACATTAATATTTAATTTAATGCAGTCAAAAGATTAATGCATGTGTTTATTTCTAAAAAAGGCAAGGATGCTTCAGGCTGCTTTTCAGCTTGGTTGAGCTTTGGGAAAAAAAGAAAAAAAACATCACCACAACAACCCACCCAGCCCAGAAGAAATGTATTCATGCCATAATAATACAAGTATCCTCTCTCCCACCCGCTCTCCCTCCTCAATTCCTAAAAATAAGCCACAGGGTTCTAATGGGGACCCTGATTAAATATTCGGCTCTGTAATTTATGCCCAAGTGAATCCCAACAGGAACCAGAGGCCCTGGAAATCTGTTGTGAAATAATTATCCTGAATGACATTGTGGAGATGGTCTGCGAGGGTGCTGTCAATAATGCATTAGCCCAAATCTGTTTGAAATACAGCAAGGAAATTACACGATATTCATGGGAACCTGAAAGAATTATCAGTAAACAAATTTAATCAACTTGATGTTATGCATACCACTCAACCTCTTATTATCTGATCATCTAGGTTTAGAACACGCAGGGGAATTGAATGACGTGGGATGCAAGGCTGAGGCTGTGTGTGTGTGTGTGTGTGTGTGTGTGTGTGTGTGTGTGTGTAAGCTTGGTGGAATTGGCCTCAGATCTTTGCATTTCTTCTCCTTAGCAGCATTTCATTTGCATTTTTCTCTAGGCCTGATTGTTGGCTGCCAGCTCTCATCTCAGCCTGGCCCCTGAACTCCCATTTTTTTCCCGCAGTGTCAAAGCCATCTTTAGAAAAGTCAGCTGACTGCCCACCCATCCTCCAGATCCCTTCTGTCTTTCAAAGAAGGAGTGGCTGCCTCTGCCCAATATTTCAGAAGCAAAGAGGTAGGATGGAGAGGAATTGAGTGCTGTTATCTGGAGAGTTGCTTCTACCATAGAAGAAAGAGCCCTGTAACCTCATGGTGAGAGTGAGGATCTGCTGCTAATTTGTTGGGTGATCTTATGTAAGTCCCTTTCCATCTCTGGGCCTTAGTTTTTCCATCTGTAAAATGGAACTTGGGATGGATGGTCTGTGTGATTTTATGACACCTTGGTAGAAGCTTGGCAGCATCTCATTTGCTGGATTGTTCTCTTTGTCCTCTGGAACCTGATGGGTATCCAAGAGGAAAGGAGCTTTCTCAAGATCTTATGGGAAGTTGGAGGCAGAGTCAAGATGAGAGCTTTCAGATCCACTTCTCACAACCCCTCCACCCCCAAAGTCAGAACATTGCTTTTCCTCTGCACTAAAAGCCCTGGGAAGCATTTTGGAGTCTTTATTTTAAACTTAGCTCTTGGGTTTGCTGAGAGGGGACTTGGGTTGTCCTTCCCAGGTCTACAAATCCCTTTCAGTTTCTAGACCTCAGCTTCCCACTCTCCATGCGACAAAGGGGTTGGATGAGGCGGCCTTTCAGAGACCTCTTATCCCAGCTTTGACATTCTACACTGTTATCTATGTTTTAAATTCCTTAATTGGCTATAGGTTTGTGCTTTGAGGAAGGGAGTCTAGTTTCCATTTCTACACTGAATGCTCCTTTCCACTTTGTTGTGAAGTGCAAGTGTATTCTTGTTGAGCACCTGCTGTGGTTGGCACCCAGGACCAGGCACTGTAGGGTGGATATGCTTATTGAGTCCTGTTTTGTGCCTGGCCCTGCACCTTGTGTTGGGATAACTTGATGGCACTTGGGAAGTTCTACTTGCAGAACTTCCAATTCTGCTCAACGAGTTCTTTGGGGGCACCTACCATGTGTCTGTCCCTATTCTTGGCATTAGGTGGGATAATAGTATTTATTGAATATGGACTATGAGCTAAGCACTGAGCTGAGCACTTCACATGTTTAAAAGCATAGTGAATTCCCCTTGCCTCAGAATGGATCATCAGGAAGAAAAGGTAGAAACAAGAGGCAGAATGCACTTGTGTCATAAAGAATACTCAAAATAGCCAGGCGCAGTGGCTCACACCTGCAATCCCAGCACTTTGGGAGGCTGAGGCGGGCAGATCACAAGGTCAGGAGATCAAGACCATCCTGGCTAACATGGTGAAATCCCATCTCTACTAAAAATACAAAAAATTAGCCGGGCATGGTGGCAGGCGCCTGTAGTCTTAGCTACTCAGGAGGCTGAGGCAGGAGAATGTCATTACCCAGGAGGCAGAGCTTGCAGTGAGCCGAGATAGCGACACTGCACTCCTGCACTCCAGCCTGGGTGACAGCGAGATTCCATCTCAAAAAAAAAAAAAAAAAAAAAAAGAATACTCAAAACAAAGAGGTGCAGGCAACCCCCCAGAAGCTACTGAATGGGTTCTTCTACCTCCAGCTCTCACTGAAGCTCAGCCCTGTGTGAAGCCCACATAGTCCCAGCCTAACAGGTGAAAGTATATTTCTGACACTGTCCAATAATGGTAGCCACTAGCCTCAGGTGGCTGTTGAGCATTTGAAATGTGACTAGTCCAGACTGAGAAGTGCTGTAAATGTAAAATACAAAATGGATGGTGAAGATTTATGCAATAAAATAGTGTGAAGTTATCTCATTAATAATTTTTTATATTGAGTACATGTTGCAATATTTTGGAGATAATTGAGTTAAATAAAATATTGTATTAAAATTAATTCAACCAATAGTCATATTACTTGCTTTATTATGACTAAATATGACTAAAATTTAAAATTCCATATGTATCTTGCATTATATTTCACTGGACAGTGCTGGTTTAGATATTCAAAGAATTTATCTCAAGAGATTAGGGAGTCCTTGGAGGATGGTGATTGTGGCTCCTCTGATTTCTCATGGGAGAGGTTAGAGGGGAGTTTGTCCTCCACTCCATGTAAAGGGTTCTAAGAGAATTACTTATAGAGATGTGGAGGAGCTGATGAAGATTGGTGATATGGTTTGGCTGTGTCCCCACCCAAATCTTATCTTGAATTGTATTTTCCATAATCCCCACATGACAAGTCATGGGAGGGACCCAGTGGAGATAATTGAATCATGGGGGCAGTTTCCCCCATACTGTTCTCATAATAGTGAGTTAGTTCTCATGAGATCTGCTGGTTTTATAAAGGGCTTCCCCTTGCTGGCAAGATGGCCAAATAGGATCAGCTCTGGTCTTCAGCTCCCAGTCAGACTGAGGCAGAAGGTGAGTGATTTCTGCATTTTCAACTGAGGTACCTTGCTCATCTCATTGGGACTGGTTGGACAGTGGGTGCAGCCCAAGAAGGGCAAGCCAAAGCAGAGTGGGGTTTCGCCTCACCTGGGAAGTGCAAGGGGTTGGGGGACTCCCTCTCCCAGCCAAGGGAAGCCATTAGGGACTGTATCATGTACTCCGGCCCAGATACTGTGCTTTTCCCATGGTTTTCGCAACCTGCAGACCAGGAGATTCCCTCTGGTACCTACACCACCAGGGCCCTGGGTTTCCAGCACAAAACTGGGAGGCTGTTTGGGCAGACACTGAGCTAGCCGTAGGAGTCTTTTTTTTCATACCCCAGTGACACTTGGAACACCAGCGAGACAGAGCCATTCACTCCCCCGGAAAGGGGGCTGAAGCCAGGGAGCCAAGTGGTCTGCCTCGGCGGGTCCCACTCCAACGGAGTCCAGAAAGCTAAGATCCACTGGCTTGAAATTCTTGCTGCCAGCAAAGAAGTCTGAGCTTGACCTGGGATGCTCGAGCTTGGTGGGGGGAGGGGCGTCCACCATTGCTGAGGCTTGAGTAGGTGGTTTTACCCTCACAGTGTAAACAAAAACCGCCAGGAAGTTTGAACTGGGCGGAGCCCACCACAGCTCAGCAAGGCTGCTGTGGCCAGAGTGCCTCTCTGGATTCCCTCCTCTCTGGGCAGGGCATCTCTGAAAAAAAGGCAGTAGCCCCAGTCAGGGATTTATAGATAAAACCCCCACCTCCCTGGGACAGAGCACCTGGGGGAAGGGTCGGTTGTGGGCGCAGCTTCAGCAGACTTAAACGTCCCTGCCTGGCAGCTCTGAAGACAGCAGCACATCTCCCAGCACAGCGTTCAAGCTCTGATAGGGACAGACTGCCTCCCCAAGTGGGTCCCTGACCCCTGTGTATACTGACTAGGAGACACCTCCCAGTAGGGGCCAAAAGACACCTCATACAGGAGAGCTCTGGCTGGCATCTGGTGGGTGCCCCTCTGGGATGAAGCTTCCAGGGGAAGGAATAGGCAGCAATCTTTGCTGTTCTGCAGCCTCCACCGGTGATACCCAGGCAAACAGGGTCTGGAGTGGACATCCAGCAAACTCCAGCAGACCTGCAGCAGAGGGGCCTGACTGTTAGAAGGAAAACTAACAAATAGAAAGGAATAGTATCAACATCAACAAAAAGGACATCCACTCAGAAACCCAGCTGAAGGTCACTGACTTCAAAGACCAAAGGTAGATGAATCCACAAAGATGGGGAGAAACCAGTGCAAAAAGGCTGAAAATTCCAAAAACCAGAATACCTCTTCTCCTCCAAAGGATCACAACTCCTCACCAACAAGGTAACAAAACTGGATGGAGGATGAGTTTGATGAATTGACAGAAGTAGACTTCAGAAGGTGGGTAATAACAGACTCCTCCAAGCTAAAGGAGCATGTTCTAACCCAATGCAAGGAAGCTAAGAACCTTGAAAAAAGGTTAGAGGAATTGCTAACTAGAATAACCAGTTTAGAGAAGATAAATGACCTGATGGAGCTGAAAAACACAGCACGAGAACTTCGTGAAGCATACACAAGTATCAATAGCCGAATCGATCAAGTGGAAGAAAGGATATCAGAGATTGAAGATCAACTCAATGAAATAAAGTGAGAAGACAAGATTACAGAAAAAAGAGTGAAAAGAAATGAACAAAGTTTCCAAAAATATGGGACTATGTGAAAAGATCAAATCTACATTTGATTGGTGTACCTGAAAGTGACGGGGAAAGTGTAACCAAGTTGGAGAACACTCTTCAGGATATCACTCAGGAGAACTTCCTCAACCTAGCAAGGCAGGGCAACATTCAAATTCAGGAAATATAGAGAACACCCTGAAGATACTCCTCGAGAAGAGCAACCCCAAGACACATAATCATCAAATTCACCAAGGTTGAAATGAAGGAAAAAATGTTAAGGGCAGACAGACAGAAAGGTTGTGTTACCCACAAAGGGAAGCCCATCAGACTAACAGCAGATCTCTCAGTAGAAAGATACAAGCCAGAAGAGATTGGGGGCCAATACTCAATATTCTCAAAGAAAACTTTCAACCCAGAATTTCATATCTAGCCAAATTATGCTTCACAAGCAAAGGAGAAATAAAATCCTTTGCAGACAAGCAAATGCTGAGAGATTTTGTCACCACCACGCCTGGCTTACAAGAGTTCCTGAAGGAAGCACTAAACATGGAAAGGAACAACTGGTACCAGCAACTGCAAAAACATACCAAATTGTAAAGATCATCGATGCTATGAAGAAACTGCATCAACTAATGGGCAAAATAACTAGCTAGCATCATAATGGCACGATCAAATTCACACATATCAATATTAACTTTAAATGTAAATGGACTAATTGCCCCAATTAAAAGACACAGACTGGCAAATTGGATAAAGAGTCAAGACCAATTGGTGTGCTATATTCAGGAGACCCATCTCATGTGCAAAGACACTCATAGCCTCAAAATAAAGGGATGGAGGGATATCTACCAAGCAAATGGAAAGCAAAAAAAAGCAGAGGTTGCAATTGTAGTCTCTGATAAAACAGACTTTAAACCAACAAAGATCAAAAGAGACAAAGAATAGCATTACATAATGGTAAAGGGATTAATGCAACAAGAAGAGCTAACTATCCTAAATGTATATGCACCCAATACAGGAGCACCCAGATTCATAAAGCAAGTTCTTTGAGATGCACAAAGAGACTTAGACTCCCACACAATAATAATGGAAGACTTTAACACCCCACTGTCAACATCCGATCGATGAGACAGAAAATTAACAAGGATATCCAGGACTTGAACTCAGCTTTGGACCAAGCGGACCTAATAGACATCTACAGAACTCTTCACCTCAGATCAACAGAATATACATTCTTCTCAGCACCACATCGCACTCATTCTAAAATTGACCACATAATTGGAAGTAAAACGCTCCTCAGCAAATGCAAAAGAATGGAAATCATAAGTCTCTCAGACCACATTGCAATCAAACTAGAACTCAGGATTAAGAAACTCACTTAAAACTGCACAACTACATGGAAACTGAAAAACCTGTTCCTGAATGACTACTGGGTAAATAACAAAATGAAGGCAGAAATATAGATGTTCTTTGGGGATGGGTGTAGTGGCTCACGCCTGTAATCCCAGCACTTCAGGAGGCTGAGGCAGGTGGATCACGAGGTCAGGAGTTCAAGACCAGCCTCGCCAAGATGGTGAAACCCCGCCTCTACTAAAAATACAAAAATTAGCCAGGTGTGGTGGCAGGTGCCTGTAATCCCAGCTACTTGGGAGGCTGAGGAAGATAATTGCTTGAACCCAGGAGGCAGAGGTTGCAGTGAGCAGAGATCACACCACTGCATGCCAGCCTGGGCGACAGATTGAGACTTTGTCTCAAAAAAAAAAAAAAAAATTGAAACCAGTGAGAACAAAGACACAATGTACCAGAATCTCTGGGACACATTTAAAGCAATGTGTAGAGGGAAATTTATAGCACTAAATGCCCACAAGAGAGAGCAGGAAAGATCTAAAATTGACACGCTAACATCACAATTAAAAGAACTAGAGAAGCAAATGCAAACAAATTCAAAAGCTAGCAGAAGACAAGAAATAATTAAGATCAGAGCAGAACTGAAGGAGATAGAGGCATGAAAAACCCTTCAAAAAAATCAATGAATCCAGGAGCTGGTTTTTTGAAAAGATCAACAAAATAGATAGACTGCTAGCCAGACTAATAAAGAAGAAAGAGAGAAGAATCAAACAGATGCAATAAAAAATGATAAAGGGGATATCACCACCAATCCCACAGAAATACAAACTACCATCAGAGAATACTATAAACACCTCTACGCAAATACACTAGAAAATCTATAAGAAATGGATAAATTCCTGGACACACACACCCTCCCAAGACCAAACCAGGAAGAAGTCAAATCCCTGAAGAGACCAATAACAAGTTCTGAAATTGAGGCAGCAATTAATAGCCTACCAACCAAAAAAAGTCCAGGACCAGACGAATTCACAGCTGAATTCTACCAGAGGTACAAATAGGAGCTGGTACCATTCCTTCTGAAACTATTCCAAACAGTAGGAAAAGAGGGAATCCTCCCTAACTCATTTTATGAGGCCAGCATCATCCTGATACCAAAGCCTGGCAGAGATACAACAAAAAAAGAAACTCTCAGGCCAATATCCCTGATGAACATCGATGCGAAAATCCTCAATAAAATACTGGCAAACCAAATCCAGCAGCACATCAAAAAGCTTATCCACCACGATCAAGTTGGCTTCATCTCTGGGATGCAAGGCTGGTTCAACATGCACAAATCAATAAATGTAATCCATCACATAAACAGAACCAATGACAAAACCACATCATTATCTCAATAGACGCAGAAAAGGCCTTCACATAATTCAACACCTCTTCATGCTAAAAACTCTCAATAAACTAGATATTGATGGAACGTATCTCAAAATAATAAGAGCTATTTATGACAAACCCACAGCCAATATCATACTGAATGGGCCAAAACTGGAAGCATTCCCTTTGAAAACCGGCACAAGACAAGGATGCCCTCTCTCACCACTCCTATTCAACATAGTATTGGAAGTTCTGGCCAGGCAACCAGCCAAGAGAAAGAAAGAAAGGGTATTAAGAAAAGAGGAAGTCAAATTGTCTCTGTTTGCAGATGACGTGATTGTATATTTAGAAAACCCCATCATCTCAGCCCAAAATCTCCTTATGCTGATAAGCAACTTCAGCAAAGTCTCAGAATACAAAATCAATGTGCAAAAATCACAAGCATTCCTATACACCAATAACAGAGAGCCAAATCATGAGTGAACTCTCATTCACAATTGCTACAAAGAGAATAAAATGCCTAGGAATACAACTTACAAGGGATGTGAAGGACCTCTTCAAAGAGAACTACAAACCACTGCTCAAGGAAATAAGAGAGAACACAAACAAATGGAAAAACATTCCATGCTCGTGGATAGGAAAAATCAATATTGTGAAAATGGCCATACTGCCCAAAGTAATTTATAGGTTCAATGCTATCCCCATCAAGCTACCATTGACTTTCTTCACAGAACTGGAAAAAACTACTTTAAATTTCATATGGAACCAAAAAAGGGCCCACATAGCCAAGACAATCCTAAGTAGAAAGAACAAAGCTGGAGGCATCATGCTACCTGACTTCAAACTATACTACAAAGCTACAGTAACCAAAACAGCATGGTACTGGCACCAAAACAGATATATAGACCAATGGAACAGAACAGAGACCTCAGAAATAAGACACCACACATCTACAACCATCTGATGTTTGACAAATCTGACAGAAACGAGCAATGGGGAAAGGATTCCCTATTTAATAAATGGTGTTGGGGAAACTGGCTAGCCATATGCAGGAAGCTGAAACTGGATCCCTTCCTTACACCTTATACAAAAATTAACTCAAGATGGATTAAAGACTTAAACATAAGACCTAAAACCATAAAAACTGTAGAAGAAAACCTAGGCAATACCATTCAGGACATAGGCATGGGCCCAGACTTCATAACGAAAATACCGAAAGCAATGGCAACAAAAGCCAAAATTGACAAATGGGATCTAATTATACTAAAGAGCTTCTGCACAGCAAAAGAAACTATCATCAGAGTGAAGAAGCAACCTACAGAATGGGAGAAAATTTTTGCAATCTATCCATCTGACAAAGAATCTACAAAGAACTTAAACAAATTTACAAGAAAAAAACCAAACAACCCCATAAAAAAGTGGGCTAAGGACATGAACAGACACTTCTCAAAAGAAGACATTTATGCAGCCAAAAAACATATGAAAAAAAGCTCATCATCACTGGTCATTAGAGAAATGCAAATCAAAACCGCAATGAGATACCATCTCATGCCAGTTAGAATGGCAATCATTAAAAAGTCGGGAAACAACAGATGCTGGAGAGGATGTGGAGAAATAGGAATGCTTTTACACTGTTGGTGGGGGTGTTAATTAGTTCAACCATTGTGGAAGATAGTGTGGTGATTCCTTAAGGATCTAGAACTAGAAATACCATTTGACCCAGCAATCCCATTACTGGGTATATACCCAAAGGATTATAAGTCATGCTACTATAAAGACATATGCACACATATGTTTATTGCAGCACTGTTCACAATAGCAAAGACTTGGAACCAACCCAAATGCCCATCAGCGATAGACTGGATAAAGAAAATATGGCACATATACACCATGGAATACTATGCAGCCGTAAAAAAGGATGAGTTCATGTCCTTTTCAGGGACATGGATGAAGCTGGAAATGATCATTCTCAGAAAACTAACACAAGAACAGAAAACCAAACACCGCATGTTCTCACTCATAAGTAGGAGTTGAACAATGAGAACACATGGACACAGGGAGGGGAACATCACACAACAGGGCCTGTTGTTGGGTGGGGGGCTAGGGGAGGGATAGCATTAGGAGAAATGCCTAATGTAGATGACGGGTTGATGGGTGCAGAAAACCACCATGGCACGTGCATACCTATGTAACAAACCTGCACATTGTTGGGTATGTGTATACCCCAGAACTTAAAGTATCGTAACAAAGAAAAACGAAAGCTAAAAATAAAAAATAAAAAAAAAGGGCTCCCCTCTTTCCTGGGCACTCATTCTTCTCCTTCCTGTTGCCTTGTGAAGAAGGATGTGTTTGTTTCCCCTTCTACCATGACTGTAAGTTTACTGTGTCCTCCCCAGTCCTGTGGAACTGTGAGTCAATTAAACCTCTTTTCTTTATAAATTACCCAGTCTTGGGCAGTTCTTTATAGCAACGTGAGAATGGACTAATAGAATTGGCATCTTATTTTTTGGCTTAACTTCTTAGGCAGGGGAATTGCTGATCTGCTCCTTGTGCTTATTTGAAGTGGGGTAAAACATAATCGGAGGGTGCAGTAAGTGGGGTAATTCCCCCCATTGGGCTGGGCAAAGTGGTTCATGCCTATAATCCGAGTGCTTTGGGAGGCCAAGGCGGGTAGGATTGCTTTCAGCCAGAAGTTTGAGACCAACCTGGGCAAAATAGCAAGACTTTGTCTCTACAAAAGTAAAAATTAGCTGGGTGTGGTGGTGCATACCCATAGTCCCCACTACTCGGGAGGCTGAAGCAAGAGGATTGCTTGAGCCCAGGAGGTCAAGGCTGCAGTGAGCTATGATTGTGCCACTGCACTCCAGTCTGGGTGGCACCCTGTCTCTAAACAAAACAAAACAGAAAAACCCCATGCTTCCCTTAGCCCCAAATATGCCTATGTAGTAATCCCAGAAACCTGTGGATATGTTACCCTACATGGCAAAAGGGACCTTGCAGATATGATTAAGGCTAAGGACCTTGAGACAGGGGATTATCCTGGATTATCCAGTAGGGCCTAATCTAATCATACATGTCCTTAAAATCTGAGAAAGTTTCTTGGCTGCCATCAGAGATAGGATGACTTGGATGAGGGAAGACAGGCAAGAGAAATTAGAAGTGTTAAAAGGGTTCCACTTGCCATTGTGGGCTTGGCTTTGAAGATGAAAGAGGGTGCCATGATCCAAAGAATGCAGGTGGCCTCTTGAGGCTGGGAACAGAAATACACAGATTCTCTCCTAAAGCCTCTAGAAGAAAACACAGCCCAGCCAATACCTTGATTTTAGCCCTGTGAGATCTTGCTCAACTCTGACATAGAGAACTGTAGGATAGCTTTTTTTGTGTGTTGTTACAAGCAATTAAATTTGTGGTAATTTATAATAGCAACAATAGGAATCTAAACAAAGACACTGGGTTGGAGAGAGGGTTGAGCAGTTTAGCCCAGTAAAACTGCATGAGTTATTTATAGGTTGAGTGGACATCTTGGAATGCAGCCTGGTATGGTTTGGCTCTCTGTCCCCACCCAAATCTCATTTTGAATTGTACTCCCATAATTCCCACATGTTGTGGGAGGGACCCAGTTGGAGATAATTGAAGCATTGGGGCAGTTTCACCCATATTGTTCTCATGGTAGTGAATAAGTCTCATGAGATCTGGTGGTTTTATCAGGGGTTTCCACTTTTGCATCTTCCTCATGCTCTCTTTGCCTGCTCTGCCATTCATGTAAGGTGGGACTTACTCCTCCTTGCTTTCTGCACAATTATGAGGCTTCCCAAGTCACATGGAACCGTAAGTCCAATTAAACTTCTTTCTTTTGTAAATTGCCCAGTCTTGAATATGTCTTTATCAGCAGCATGAAAACAGACTAATACAGTAAATTGGTACCAGTAGAGTGGGGCACTGCTGAAAAGATACCTGAGAATGTGGAAGCAACTTTGGAATTGGGTAACAGGCAGGGGTTGGAACAGTTTGGAGGGCTCAGAAGAAGACAGGAAAATGTGGGAAAGTTTGGAACTTCCTACAGACTCGTTGAATGGCTTTGCCTAAAATGCTGACAGGAATATGGACAATGTAATCCAGGTTGAGGTGGTCTCAGATAGAGATGAGGTACTAGTTGGGAACTGGAGCAGAGGTGACTCTTATTATGTTTTAGCTAAGAGACTAGTGACATTTTACCCTGGCCCTAGAGATTTGTGGGATTTTGAACTTGAGAGAGATGATTTAGGGTACCTGGCAGAAGAAATTTCTAAGCAGCAAAGTGTTCAAGAGGTGACTTGGATGTTGTTAAAAGCATTCAGTTTTATAAGGGAAGCAGAGCATAAAAGTTCAGAAAATTCACGGCCTGACAATTTGATAGAAAAGAAAAACCTATTTCCTGAGGAGAAATTCAAGCTGGCTATATAAATTTGCATAAGTAACGAGGAGCGGAATGTTAATCTCCAAGACAATGGGGAAATGTCTTCAGGGCATGTCAGAGATCTTCACAGCAGCCCCTCCTGTCACAGGTCAGGAGGCCTAGGAGGAAAAAGTGGTCTTGCGGGCTGGGCCCAGGGTCCCTGTGCTGTGTGCAGCCTAGGGATTTGGTGCCCTGCATCCCAGCCCATTCCAGTCGTGGCTGAAAGGGATGAATGTAGAGCTTGGGCCATGGCTTCAGAGGATGCAAGCCTCAAGCCTTGGCAGCTTCCATGTGGTCTTGAGCCTGTGAGTGCACAGCAATCAAGAATTGAGGTTTGGGAACCTCTGCCTAGATTTCAGAAGATGTATGGAAATGCTTGGATGTCCAGGCAGAAGTTTGCTGCAGGGATGACGCTCTCATGGAGAACTTCTGCTAAGGCAGTGCAGAAGGGAAATGTGGGGTCAGAGCCCCCACACAGAGTCCACACTGGGACACTGCCTAGTGGAGCTCTGAGAAGAGGGCCACTGTTCTCCAGACCCCAGAATGGTAGATCCACTAATGGCTTGCACTGTGCACCTGGAAAAGCCACAGACACTCAATGCCAGCCTGTGAAAGCAGCCAGAAGTGTGGCTATACCCTGCAGAGTCACAGGTGCGGAGCTGCCCAAGGCCATGGGAGGCCACCTCTTGCATCAGTGTGAACTGGATGTGAGACAAGGAGTCAAAGGAGATCATTTTGGAGCTTTAAGATTTGACTGCCCTGCTGGATTTTGGACTTGCATGGGTCCTGTAGCCCCTTCGTTTTGGCCAATTTCTCTCATTTGAAATGGCTGGATTTTCCCAATGCCTGTACCCCCATTGTACCTAGGAAGTAACTAACTTGCTTTTGATTTACAGACTCATAGGCAGAAGGGACTTACCTTGTCTTGGATGAGACTCTGGACTGTGGACTTTTGAGTTAATGCTGAGATGAGTTAAGACTTTAGGGGACTGTTGGGAAGGGATGACTGGTTTTGAAATGTGAGGACATGAGATTTGGCAGGGGCCAGGGGCAGAATGATATGGTTTGGCTCTGTGTCCCCACCCAAATCTCATCTTGAATTGTACTTCTATAATTTCCATGTGTTGTGGGAGGGACCCAGGGGGGAAATAATTGAATCATGGGGGTGGTTTCCCCCATACTGTTCTCGTGGTAGTGAATAAGTCTCACAAGATCTGATGCTTTTATCAGGGGTTTTTGCTTTTGCATCTTCCTCATTTTCTCTTTGCCTGCTACCATCCATGTAAGATGGGACTTGCTCCTCCTTGCCTTCCTCCATGGTTTTGAGGCTTCCCCAGCCACGTGGAACTGTAAATCCAATTAAACCTCTTTCTTTTGTAAATTGCCCAGTTTCGATATGTCTTTATTAGCAGTGTGAAAACAGACAAATATATGGCCAGAATTGAGCCATTCTGTCAAGACCCACCCAAGCAGCTGGCTGCAGGGGAAGAAAGCTTAACAGCAAAAGCCTTTGAGATGGTTCTCCAAGGGTGGTTTTGGTTGAGGGGAATCAGAGGAGGTCAAGTTGAGCCACTCTTGGGGATGTCTAGTGGACAGCCTCCCTGCCTGTGGGGTCTCCTGAAGGGCTCATGCGTGGATTCCAAGATCAGTTTAGGAGCTACCACATAGAGATTCTTACCAAAGACAGCAAAGACAGGGCCACATGAGAGCCATTAGCCACCCATATCAGTTAGATAGGCTAGACTATGCTAAGTAACAAAGTCCCCAAATCTTTGTGCCTTATGACAATACAGAAATCTTTCTTGTTCATTCTTCATGTCTGTCTCTACTCATCCTAGTGGAATACATGCTCACATGGCATTTACTATTATCAAGTCCCATGGTTCCACCTAACTTCAAGGGGACAGAAAACTATAACCCTACTATGTGCCTGGAAGGGCAAAATAGCAGGCTGTGGCCCCTCCCTCATGGCAAGATTCTCAGGCTGATTCCAGGCTGGCCTGAGAGGAAGAGGAGGATGAAATTAGACATGCAATTGCAATTTGAAGCCAGACTAGACTTTCATTTTAAATATTGAAAATGAAAGGAGTCTGGGGTCTCTTCCTGCAATGTGATTACAAACTAGGAAATCAAGATTCATCAGGGCATGGATGAAGGCAGTGCTTAGAAAGAAATAAAGTTAGCTGGGTGTGGTGGCTCACGCCTGTAATCTCAGCACTTTGGGAGGCCAAGGCAGGTGAATCACCTGAGGTCAGAAGTTCAAGACCAGCCTGACCAACAAGGTGAAACCCCATCTCTACTAAAAAGCAAAAATTAGCTGGGTGTGGTGGCACACACCTGTAGTCCCAGCTACTCAGGAGGCTGAGGCAGAAGAATCACTTGAACTAGTAGGCAGAGGTTGCAGTGAGGTGAGATTGCACCACTTGACTCCAGCCTGGGTGACAGAGCAAGACTCTGACTCACAAAAAAAAAAAAAAAAGAAATAAAATTGTTTTTTATGTGTGGCTTGCTAATTTCAGACTCTATTAAACCAACTGCCCATGCAGTTAATCTTCAAAACAATCCTTTGAATTAGTAATTATTATTACCTTCTTTTTACCTATGACAAAACTGAGACTCAGAGAGATTAAGCAATATGACCAACGGCACACAGCTGACGGAGCTAGTCAGAATTCAAATCTAGATTTGTGTGACTCCAAGCATGCACATTCCGTTTTTTTTTTTTGAGGCAGTATCTCACTCCATTGCTCAGGCTGGAGTGCAGTGGTGCAATTGTGGCTCGCTGCAGCCTCGGCCTCCTGGGCTCAGGTGATCCTCCCACCCCAGCATCCCAAGTAGCTGGGACTATAGATGTGCCCCACCATGCTGGGTTAATTAATTAATTAATTAATTTTTTTTGTAGAGATGGTGTATTAGTCCATTTTCATGCTGCTGATAAAGACATACCTGAGACGAGACTGTGAAGAAAATAGGTTTAATTGGACTTACAGTTCCACATTGCTGGGGAGGCCTTAGACTCATGGCAGGAGGTGAAAGGCACTTCTTACATGGTGGTGGCAAGAGAAAATGAAGAAGACACAAAAGCAGAAACCCCTGATAAAAGCATCAGATCTCATGAGACTTATCCACTACCACAAGAATAGTATGGGGGAAACCACCCCCATGATTCAAATTATCTCCCACCAGGTCCCTCCCACAACATGTGGAAATTAGGGGAGTACAATTCAAGATGGGATTTGGGTGGGGACACAGAGCCAAGCCATATCAGATGGGGTTTTGCCATGTTGCCCAGGCTGGTCTTGAAGTCCTGAGCTCAAGTGATCCTTCTGCCTTGACCTCCAAAGTGCTGGGATTACAGGCACGAGCCACCATGCCTGGCCCAAGTATGCACTTTAAAAGCCATCCTTGCTATCTTGTGCCATTTTCCTGATATAAGTCACCCTTCTAAAGTGGACAAGGTAAGACATATTTACATTGTTATCCCTTTGTGGGTAAGAGAATAAAATTAGGAAGATCCTCAGGATGTAGCAAAAGGGCACTTACTATGTGCCAGGCCCCACTAGGCACTTGGCGTGCATTTATATCTCATTTAACTCCTAGGGCTACTCTACGAGGTAAGCAATTCCATTCCAATTTTGTGGATGAGTCAAACTGAGGCATCAAGAGATAATGTGACTTGCCAAGGTCAAGCAACTAGTAGGCAAGATTTGAACCCAGATCTGTCTGTTTTTCAAAAGTCTCCACCCAGCTACAATTCCCCAGTGAAAAAGTTTTGGAGGAGTTACAGGAGGGAGAGGCCATTGTTGGGTGGAATAGTCTTGAGGAGGGACTCCAGTATGAGGGGATGTCCTGGAAGCAAGGAGGGTGGCAAGCAAAGGTGCTGAGATGAGAGTGCACACAAAGGGCTCAAGGACAAAGAGTAGGCAGAGCTGATTGTCACTGAGAATGTGTAAGAACAGTGGGGGCAAGATAAAAGGCAGGTTGGAGCCAGATGGGGAGTTGTCAGGCATGCAGGCTGAGGAGTTTGACTGTGCTCTCTCAGGCCATGGGGGAACATTTGGAGTGGGATTTGTCATGCTGATGAGGGGAAATAGGAAGCCTGGGAGTCTGCAGTTCCTAGAGCTACCATTGAGCGTTAGTGCTGGGGCTGTCTGTCCGTGGAGTCGTTATCCCCTTAGCAGGTGGGAAATAGGAAGGGTCTAGTTTAGGCAGAAACATCCCTCAAGAGAAAGGCATGTCAGGGTTGGTGGAGACAGTGGGAGAAGGTTCCAGATGCAGCAGGACAGACCCTGGAAGGCAGGGAGGCAGGGGGGTGGCATAGGGCAGCAGAAAGAATGCATCTCTGGCTCATGGCAGATCTTGTTCAGTTCTCAGCTTAGTCTCTGTGAATAAAAGTTATCTGAAAATAAATTTGGAGGAAAGAGACTTTATTCCAGTAAACAGTTTGCAAACCAGGGAGAGGCAGCCTTCAGTGTAAAACGAAGGTGCATTCCGGAGAACAAAGAGAGGGTCTGAGCATTTGTTTTTTCTTTTGAGACAAGGTCTTGCTCTGTCACCTGGGCTGGAGTGCAGTGGCATGATCATGGCTCACTGCAGCCTCAAACTTCTGTGCTCAAGTGATTCTCCCACTTCAGCCTCCTAAGTAGCTGGGACTACAGGCGCATGTCACCATCCCTGGTTAATTTTTGTATTTTTTGTAGAGATGGGGTGTTGCTATATTGCCCAGGCTGGTCTCAAACTCCTGAGCTCAAGTGATCCATCTGCCTCAGCCTCCCAAAGTGCTGGGACTATAGGTGTGAGCCACTGCACCAGGCCAGGGTTTGAGTTTTATAGCAAAATTTCCAGCCCAGGTTTCTTTATGCAAATGAAGAATTCAAACTTGCTTAGTTCTAATTGGTTGACACAGCTGAGTTCTATTGGTCAATACAGCTGAGCCCTGGTTAGCTGAGGTAGGTGAGCTCTGATTGTTTCTGAGTTCAGGTGAACTCAGAAAGTTAAAAAGTTGTGGGTTTTTGGAGAACTCAGAGTATGTGACCTCTAGTCAGCAAATGGCCACTTGGCTCTGTTTTAAATTTAGGCCCAGTTAGCCACTTGGGATCTATCTTTAAGGATTTGCTCTTTCAGGTTCACATTTGTTCACATCTTTTACCATCTGTATGACCCTGGGCATGGAATTTTGCTTTTCTGACACTAAAATTAAATGGTAAAACTGCAAATTTCCTCAAACCATACTTTAATATGCTGCAACATGTAGTCCCTCTAGTTTATCATACTTTCCTTTTGAGCCCCTTTTCTATAGGCAAACAGGGACACTTAACATGCCAGCTGAGTGTCTACCAGTCTATCTAGTCTCTTTCAGTGAAAATGTTTCCACTCTGGCTTTTCTATCTTCCTATCAGGGCTGGCTCAAATAGTTCTTTTGGGATTACTCAATGACTCTTTAAGTAAAGCTCCATCTTTCAGAGTTTTGCTCTTTTGCCTTCTCCTCTCCAAGATGGTGCCTGGGTATTTAAAGGGTTTACTGTAACCACAAGACAGCAGGGAGAGGAGCCTCAGGTCCACACTGTGTCCTCCATATCCAGGGCTAGTCCAGTCTGCTCCCTGGACTGTAGGCCACTAAGGCATGACAGGCCTCTGCTTGCCTCCTTCGTGATGGGCTGCTGGTGGCATCTATGGTTTTGGCCATTTGTCCTCAAGTCACAAGGTTCCTACCCATGGTGGCCTCTTTCTTTGATCTTAGGCCTCTGTCCTCTTGGTACTTTGATGTGCTCTCCTGATGGAGGGTCAGGGGTGCTGCCACAGGCTCATTGATCAGACCATTTCCTGCAGTCTTACTGTGCCATCACCCTCTGCCATGTTGGAAATGAGTGGCTTTTCTTGTAGGCTCACAGACTCTTGCTAATAGACATGGGAAGTGGGTCTTTAGTTTTTCGGATGGCCTTGGCTTTCCTCTCAATCTATCTAATGTATCTCCTTGAGGTGAAACACAGCTTGGAGAGGAAAGGTAAAACACATTAACATCACCTCCAGCTTCCCCTCCCTCCATCCATCTTTTCCTTTCCATAACCCCTTGAACATGAAGGGATGAACACCCTGGCTTTACTTTGCAGAAGTACCTTATTCCAGGCCATGTGGTTCTTGGGTGCTGACTCCATGTCTGAGTTCCAGGGACAGACAGGTAAATCAGTCCTGTCTAATCAGATTATCCCGTTCTGGCTAGTGACTGGTCCAGGGATGAACATGTGACCCACATCTGTGCAATGATAGGCATCTCTTAGAACTTATTAGACCTTTATAACAGAGAAGCTCTCTTTTTCTTGAATTGGGATGTGATTTACATAGTGTGAAAATGTATAGATCTTTAGAGTTCCGTGTAAAGAATTTTGACAAATGTATACACATTTGTGTAATCAACACCCAAACAAAGATATAGATCCTTTTCATCACCCTAAGAAATTCCAACAGGCTCTTTTCCAGTTTATGCCAGAAAGTTCCCTCTGTCTCTTCCTGGTCAATGCCACCCTCT
The DNA here is from genome assembly GCF_029281585.2 of Gorilla gorilla gorilla. Classification (NCBI taxonomy): domain Eukaryota; kingdom Metazoa; phylum Chordata; class Mammalia; order Primates; family Hominidae; genus Gorilla; species Gorilla gorilla. Next base: position 37,638,634 of record NC_073232.2, on the reverse strand, counting down.
CCCTAACACACATACAACAGAGGCAACCACTATTCTGATGTTTATCACTATAGATTATTTTCCTTGTTCTAGAACTTTTCATTCTCTGCTGTTTATTTATTTGTATGTTCTTAATCAAATATCACACTGACCTGATTTCTATAGTTTTATAGTAAGTCTCAAAGCCAGACAGTATACATTTCCTAATTTTTAAAAAATTGTTTACCATGTAGGTTCTTTATATTTTTATATAAATATTAGATTCTCAGAAAGCATTCTGGGATTTTGGTTGGTATCTGATTGAATCTATAGATTAATTTGGAGAAAGCTAACATCTTATCCATACTGAGTCTTCCATTCCATGTATATGGTATATCTATCCATTTATTTAGTTATTCTTTAACTCCTCTCAGTAATAATTCATTGTTTTCAGTGAAGAGGTCTTTTATTATGTTCATTCCAAAGTATTTTATATTTTTTGGTGCTACTGTAAAAAGTATTTTAAAGAAATTTCTTTTTTTTTTTTTTTTGGAGACAGTCTCGCTCTGTCACCCAGGCTGGAGTGTAGTGGTGTGATCTCTGCTCACTGCAACTCCTGCCTCCCAGGTTCTAGAGATTTTCCTGCCTCAGCCTCCCAAGTAGCTGGGATTACAGGCACATGCCACCACACCCAGCTTATTTTTGTATTTTTAGTGGAGATGGGGTTTCACTATGTTGGCCAGGCTGGTATTAAACTCCTGACCTCAGGTGATCCACCTGCCTCAGCCTCCCAGAGTGCTGGGATTATAGGTGTGAGCCACCGTGCCTGGAGGAAATTTCATTTTTAATTTTTTTTTTTTTTTTACTAGTGTAGAAGTTCTCTTTTTAGAGTTTGCTAAGCTGGTGAAAAGTAAGCCAGGCAAGAGCCATCATAGGGAGGCTGTATCCCTGAGAATGAATTCAAAACAGAGGGGAGCAGAGCTGAAAAATGGAGGGGAGGGAGAGACAGAGACAGAGAGAGAGATAGTTAGTTGAGGGAGAGAAAGAGGCTTGAAGAAAGGGTTTGAACTCCTATATTCAATTCTGAGTGAACTTAGGTCTACCCTGGACTTTACTGGAGACAATACATTTTATTTGCTAAAGTCGTTCTGAGCTGGATTCCTGTCACTTGCAGCTGAAAGAGTCTTGACTAATCCCATGTCTGAGCTGGCCCAGCCTTGAAGGCTAGTGTGTATGTATGAGTGAGTTTCATGCCAATGAGGAAAAGAAAAAAAAACATGGTTCACTAATTCTTATTTCATTTTCCCACGAGTGAGAACTGTTGACTTGCTAGTTTCCTTACTAGGTGACTGTTAAGAACTAAATGTTTGTATCTTCCAAATTCCTACCCCCATTGTGATGGTATTTGTAAAGAGGCCTTTGGGAAGTAACTAGGGTTAGGCCTTAATGATGAAACCAGCCCTTATAAGAAGAGATATCAGAAAGATCAGAGAGCTTATTCTCTCCCTTCTCTCCTTTGCACCCTCCCCTTCTCCCGCAATTTCATGCACAAGCACTGAGGAAAACCATGTGAACACACAGTGAGAAGGCAGCCATCTGCAAGCCTGGAAGAGATCCCGCTCCTGACCATGCTGGCATCCTGATCTTGGACTTTCAGCCTCCAGAACTGTGAGAAAATAAATTTCTGTCGTTAAGTCAGCCAGTCTATTTTATTATGGCAGCTCAAGGAGACTAATAGAGTGACCTGCTAAGTGAGCCCACTACTCAAAAGCTTTCCTTCCTTCTTTTCCCTCCATCCCTTCCTCACTTGCTTCCTTCCTTCCTTCCCCCTCCCTTCCTTCCTTCACCTACACTTCCTTCCTCTCTCCCTCCTTCCCTCCCTCTTTCTCTTTCTTTTTTTAGAGAAGCACTATCTAAACCTATATGGAAGAAAAAATTTGTCCCTATTAGCAGGATTATGGTCCTACCCTTTAAGAGACAACAGATCTCCACAGTTTTGCTGAAGAACACGGGATCTGTTCTTGCTTCTTTTGGGTCTACGGCATCACAGATAGCACACTAGCTTTTGATGATTCCTTTCCCTGTAACTAGGGCAATGTCACTGCCTCTGACTAAAATGTTTTAGCTTACTGTCTTTCTCTGATGAATATAAGAACTAGGGGGTAGGAGTAGGGAATGTGTGTATGGGAAGCACTTGACATTTTCTGCAATGTAGTTTAGTCATTTATCTGTTCAACCATCCATCCTATTAGCACTGGGCTTTTATTGGGAAGAAAGATAACATATGTATTGGGTGTATTTCATACACGTTATCTCACTTGATTCTTATTGCAACCCTTTGAGATAGACATTGTTATTACCCCATTTTACAGATGAGAAAGCTAGAGTTTAGAGAGTTTAAGCCACTCATAGATCCAGACAATGACAGTATGGTGAAGCTGACATTCACACCCCAATGCCTGTGCTCTTTCTATCTTGAGACTCCATCTTGATTTTCTGTTTGCAGGGTCCATGCTAAGCAGTGCAGGTGAGGTAAGAGAGTTAGCAGATGCCTGGGTGTGAACCTTGTCATCAAACCCAGCAGTCTATTAGAGCTGCTGAGGCAGTGAGGGAATAACTGTAATACAAAATAGAAAGCAGGAGTATCTTAATGTAGTGATACCAATCTTCAGGATTCTGGGACAAAAAAAAAAAAAAAGAAAAGAAAATCAGAACTCCAAGGGATTCTTGGGAATTTTTAAAATCATAAGTTATTCTTAAGATACTAACATTCTTCATTCTGTCTGCTCATTATTATGTATAGCTACAGTTTTGTTTAAGAAATAAGAAATATGAAGTTAGTAGAGTAGAACTGTAGCCCATAGTGGATATTAAACCGTGGGAAAATGCCAGGGAACATTATTGGACAGTATTTAAATAATGTAACATTGAGATCTCCTAGCAAGGTTAACAGTACCATGCAGAATCATATATCAAAATTATGAATTTAGGGACTTCTCTTTTGTTTCCAAAACTTATTTCTTGGAACACCACTCATAGAATTTGTGTAAAGTATCCTATGCATACGAACATGTTAATATTATTTTATTTGCAAGAATAACTCATTGATCACAGCAAAAAGAGCAACAAACACACAACAATAACATGACGACAGTTACACGTAAGATTGACTGATGTCAGACTTGACCCTCAACTCTGGATGTCAGCATTTCCCATTTTTGGGAGTGGCTCGACATCAGTGAATTCCTTTGAACCAGTAATGTCTTTGAACTGATAAGCTCTAATTCTCACAGGAAAATTATGATATTTCTCTTGTTTTCTCAATTTTTCTCAGGGAATTGAGATTTGGAAAACATTTAGACTTCCTGAGAAATTTAAGTTTAGAAAGGAAATTTAAATTTAGAAAAGAATTTCTGAGTGGATACACTAGTCTGAAGGGAGGTGAAGATATGAGCTAAAGGATTTGGGGAAGGTAAATATAATTAGCAGCTGTAGGAATCCTAGTAGACTTCTGGTAGGAGCTGGCATTGGAGTTGGGCTGTGAAGGGTGGGCAGGATTTATGGATTGGAGGTGGGAGTAGGAGTAGGAGTAGGGAGGAAGGCATTCTGAGTGGAAGACGCAGCTTGAGCAAGAGAGACTGAGAAGTGGAAACTGGTGGATATACCGGGAAGGTAGATTCACCCCAAGCAGTTTGTGAAAGGGAGTGGTTGATGATAAGATTGAACAGGTAGAGTAGGACTCAATCTTTGAGGGCTGGAGCAGAGCTCATATATCATTTGTACCACCCACCCTGCAAAGTAGGGCTGTCTGTTTCCATGTTATGACAAGGAAACAAAAGCTCACGAGTTAAGAAACTTGCTGAAGGTCTCAAAGGGAATAAAGGATATGAGTTAGGGAGTATGAACTCCAAAGAGCACATGTGGTGTCTTGCTCAGCACAGACACTGGGAGTCTGTGGAATAAGATAGTCACTGGGGCTTTCTTAAATGTCTGTTGAGTTAAATTGATGTGTAGAAATTAGAGGGAGATAGATTTTGGTCAGTATGAATAAACATGTTCAGGAAAAACAAATTTCAGTAACAAGTTGTTTTAACTTTTTTTTTGTTATCTATGTATCTGTCTAATGATCTATGTATCTTTTATTTATTTCTTATTGATGCTGCGATTCGTAAGGAATGGTGGTTCCCTCTTTCTTTTGGCCACAAGGAAGCTTCATATCAAATTTGTAGCTCTATAGAATGGGATGACTTACTTTTCTAACGTTAATCATGCTAGTCATATTCCTTGATTTATTTTGCTGTTCATTTTACCCCTTGGCGTTGGACACAACCATTCAAGCTGTCTCACATTTGGATATAATTAACTAATTAATTGGGCACAGACTGAGAAATTCTAATAGTCAGATGTATAAAATGGTATGTGCTGCCATGTGAAATCATGAGCTCACCGTGAGCAGAGGTGTGTAAGAGGAGATTGGAAGAGCATTTGGCTCCAAGTTCCCTTCAGCTCCGAGATTTTCTGATTATAAAGAGTTGGAAATAGGTCACTGTTTCACTGCGCCCTCGAGCCATCCCCCAACAAACCTCACCCGAGTGCTGGTAAAAAAACATTCTCATCCTCTTACAGGCCCGAGGTCCTCTGGCCACACAGGCTAATGAGACTCTGGGACTTGGGGATCCAGGCTGCCCGGTACTGGGGCAACAGTGCAGTTGACATTAATAGCATGTGACTAGCAGTGGATTGATTAAACAGATGTTAAGGTTTCAGCTGATAATGATTCATGACTATTTGGGAAAAACCTGATAGGGATGCTCCCGCTCTAAGAATTAATTAGTTTATGCTTCATCAGTCGTATTGAGCAGAGTGTAAATGGCCCTTCTGAGTACAGAGCTCTCCAGTTACAGGAATTACCATTCCTTCCACCCAGCAAGACATGGGAGCAGGGTGCTTCCTTCCATGGAGGAGCAGGCAGAAGGGGAGGGGAGTAGCAAGGAGATCAAGAGGCCTACATGCTTGATGCTTGCCCTCCAGGATCCATCTTGTTTTCCCCTCTGCCTATCATTTGGGGATGCTCTCATTTGCCACTCTCAATCCATGCTACCATGGGGCTTCTCTCCAGCTCAAGCAAGGGGCCAGCATGTGACCAAGGCTGAGCTGGGCCAGTCATTGTGCTGCATTAACTGGGCAATGGTGATTGGCTCAGTGATGTATATGTGAGACCCAATCAGATGCTCTGAGGCTCAATGAGACATTTGCTGGGAATTTAGGGAAAGCTGTTCTCTCACTTTTCCTGAAGGGGATGTAAGGCAGGAGCTGCAGCGGCTATTTTAATTCCAGCCTTGAAGCCATCGAGTCATTCCCAGCCTTTGCGCCTCTTCAGCTGGTGCCACATGGAGCAGAGACAACTGTCCCCACCAAGACCTGTCCAAATTGCAGATTTGCAAGCAAAAATAAGACTCCTCCCCGCAACAGCCCCCCAGACAGTCTCACTGTTGCCCAGGCTGGAGTGCAGTGGTGCAATCTTTGTCCACTGCAGTCTTCGTCTCCTGGATTCAAGCGATTCTCATGCCTCAGCCTCCTGAGTAGCTGGGATTACAGGCCTGCGCCACCACACCCAGCTAATTTTTGTATTTCTAGTAGAGACAGGGTTTCGTCTTGTTGGCCAGGCTGGTCTCGAACTCCTGGCCTCAAATGATCTGCCCGTCTCAGCCTCCCAATGTGCTGGGGTTACAGGCGTAAGCCACCACACCTGGCCAAGACCATTGTTGTTTTGTTTTAAGCCACTGTTTGTGGTGATTTGTTATTCAGCAACTGGTAACTGGAACAGCTCATGTCTTATATTTTGGACTGTAGACGAATCTTTCCTTATTGCGAACCTGATCATCTTACTCCTCTGTTTAAAAAACTCTCACAAGCCTGTAGGTTAAAGGCCAACACTTTTGTGTGTTATTCACAATACCTTTCTGGATCTACCTCAGATCTCACTGCCTTTCCTTTCCTTTCAGGCATCCTGTCCTTCTGTTACACAGAACTGTTTGTAGTCTCCTAAACAGCTCGTGCTCTCTCAGGCCTCTGTGTCTTTGTGCATGCTGTTCCCTCTGTCTGAAATGCCTGTCCCATCACTGTCAGAAGACATCTCTCTGATGAAGTTCCTCTCTTGCCTTTTCTTTAGACCTCTTGGATGAATCACTGGATTCTTTCCTCAATTGTTTTTGCACATATACTTTATGGAGAATTTCCTTGACTGTCTTCTAACCCTTATGGAAAATTTTATTTCAATAATCTTATTTTAAATTTCCAGCAACTTTTTTCTTGTTCTGTTTTTCATCATACTTTGTACTTGTTTCATGTCTTATGTCTCTTGCTTCTTGAATTAAATATCCTCTTGAATCTCTCTGCTTTTCTTTCCTTTTCTTTTTTTCTTTTCTTTTCTTTTTTGAGACAGAGCGCGATCTCGGCTCACCTCCACCTTCTGGGTTCAAGCCATTCTCGTGTCTCAGACTCCCTATTAGCTGGGATTACAGGAATACACCACCATGCCTGGCTAATTTTTGTATTTTTGGTAGAGATGGGGTTTTGCCATGTTGGCCAGGCTTGTCTTGAACTTCCAACCTCAGGTGATCTGCCCACCTTAGACTCCCAAAGTGCTGAGATTACAGGCATGAGCCATCGTGCCTGGCCTCTCTCTGCTTTTCCATTTACTGAATTATCATAGCTTCTGACAGAGATTCTTTGCTTGACAAAATGTAGGTGTCTGAACTTTTTCTTAGGCCCATCTGTGTGCTTCCTTGCAAAGTTCTATTTTGGCAAAGAGCCTTGTGCTAAGTTAGTTTAGCAAGAATCCCTCACCCTTGATACTTGATCACTCATGAATCTGATAAAAAAAATCCTTGCTCCCTACCCAGGGTATCTGATTACCTGGACTGCCTTCAGCAGAAATCCTTTTAGAGTGTTTCAGCCAGAATTCTCCCACACTTGATGCCTCCTTAGTAATTTTCTGTCCACTGACCTCCTTCCTCCTTGGCTATAAATCTGCACTTGTCCTTGCTGTATTTGGAATGGAGCCTAGTTCTATTCTGGGGACTCTTTTCCCCAATTGCAATAGTACTGAATAAAATTTGCCTTTACCACTTTAACTTCTGTCTGGCTCTGCTTTTTATTGATGCTTCCTCAAAGATCTGTTTTTCTGTCTCTTGGTCTCTTGCTTTTTGTGTTGGAGGCTTGCCTCAAATGGCTGAGGATCCTTAGTTGTCCATTTTGTGTATAAGAAAGAGGTGCTTGGAAGCTCTGAGGACATAGGGCTTGCAGGATTCCCCCATGGAGGGTGAGCGGGAAATTACTAATACCATGGGAGAGTTTCAGTACCAGAAGGTGGAGGCCACAATGCTCACATGAGCTGTCTTTTGCCTTCCCAGGTAGTTTATTCCAGTTCCTGAGAGCACACGCTTCCTTCTCACATCCTTCCCTAACTGGATATGGAGGGAAAGGGAGGCACTCCTCATAAAAACTTCAATTTAACCCCCTCCCTTTTCACCCCCATTCTGCCCTCCCACCCTCCTTCTTACCTGGCAACTTTGAGTCTCAAACATCTCTGTGATGGGACATGGCAGGATGGCTTCCACACTGGCTGTAACCCCATTCCCATGTGTTCTAGGCTGCCTTTTCTTCCATCCTATGTCATCAATTTCTAATCAGTTTCTGTATTCAAGACATATGTGAAATCTTCTCTCCATTGATGTTCTATCCCTGTTCTCTTTGCTGTCTTGTGTTTATGCCTTTTAAATTCCCTCGCTGTCACTTTACAGGGGTGTCACTTTACAGGCAGAGGAGAGAGATGCCTGCTTTACTATAAGAACTGCAAACTCAAACTATGCTCTCTGCCTCCTTGGCCTGAAAAGGACCTTAGAGGCCACTGAGTCCATTTGAAATAGGGAAAACAAAGTTAGAGTGGGTCTAGCAACTAGCCAAAGAGGAATGTCCAAGCAGGGACAATGGTAGAGTATATTACTCGGAGGCCAGATGGGCTGGGCTTGAAGTCCTGGCTCCATCACTTACTACCTTTGAGAACTTGAGAGAATAATTAGCATGTCTGAGCCTCTTTTTCTCACCTATAAAATGGGAATAAAAATATAGACTTATCCCTCAAGCATCTGGAGAATCCTTCTCTTCTCTCTTTTGTTGCTGCTTTGCTGAGCTTTAAATCTGTTTTGAAAAATAGACTTTTTTCTTATTTGTGTTCTGGCTCCCATCAAAATGGTGAACTCCTGGAAGTCAAGGACTGTGGCTTAGTCATCTTTGTCCCCTCTATTAGGTTGGACAACTCCAACCTATTAGTGGAAACTCCAAGGATGTACCAGAGAGAAATGGGCAGAGACAGGTAGCGGTGGGCACCAACAGGCAGTCCTGGCAGGATTGTGTGCCTGTGGGCTCGTGTGGGATGTGGTAAGCAGGTGGCTGAGATGACAGGAATCTTTAGTGTAGCTGATTAGAAGGATGCTGGTGAGTGACCAAGATGAAGAAGATGGGAGGAGAGCAAGTCTGGGTGCCAGATCAGGTGTTAAGTTTGAGAAATGTGAAGTTTGAAGTGGGGCTCCCATGCAGATGCTCCATCAGACAGATGAAAGTGTGAAACTTGTGCATGCAAACAAATCTTGGATATCTCTCATACTGAGCTGATTGTTGGTCCCCAAGAAAAAGATGTGTTGCCTGAAAGGATGTGGAGATGGAAGATCAGAGAGCTGAAGACAGAGTTTCAGGGAAAAGAGATATCTTTTGAAGATTTAGACAAGAATTGTAGCCCATGGAAAGAGGAGATTGCTTCAAGATAAAGCAGAGACCAGGAGAGGGCTATGCCTAGGAGCCTGTGAGTGGGGAATTTCAAGAATGAATGTTAATTGCTGACCGGGTATTTGTTGATATTAGAAAATTATTGTGAAATTTTTTTGGTTGTGATAATGGTATTGTGTTTACATTTTGTAAAAAGTCCCAATCCTTTAGAAATATCTACAGAAGGATTTACAGAGGAAATGATGTGATGTTTGGCATTTGTTTTAAAATAAACTGCTGAGCTATCTATAAAAGACACACTTTAGGTTCAAAAATACAAATAGGGTTAAAGTAAAAGGATGGAAAAATATACCATGGAAATAATAACCAGAAGAGAGCTGGAGCATCTATACTATTAGCAGATAAAATAGACTTTACAATGGGACTTGCTTCCAGAGGCAAAGAAGGACCTGCATAATGATGAAAGGGTCAGGCCATTATGAAGACATAACAATTATAAAAATATGTGCATCTAACAACAGAGCCTCAAATACATGAAGCAAAAAGCTGACAGAATTGAAGGCAGAAATAGACAATTCAACAATAATAGTTGAAGACTTCAATACCCCACCTTTAATAATGGATAGAACAACAAGGCAGAAGATCAACAGGGAAATAGAAGATTTAAGCAATGCTCTATACCAACTAGACCTAACAGATACCTATAGAATACCCAACAAAAGCAAAATATACATTCTTCTTAAGTAGTCATGGAACATTTTCCAGTTTAGACCATGCTATGCCATAAATCAAGTTTCAATAAACTTAAAATAGAAAATGGAAAAACAATAGAGAAAGTCAAGGAAACTGAAAGTTGTTTCTTTAAAAAGATTAACAAAATTGTTAAGTCTTTAGCTAGACTGACTAAGAAGAAAAGAGAGGTATCAAGTGACTAAAATCAGGAGTAAGAAGAAAATGTAACTATTGGTCTTACATAAATAAATGGATTATAAGGGAATACTATGAACAACTGTATGCCAACAAACTAGATAACCTCAGTAAAATGAATGAATTCCTAGATAGACACCAACTACAAAAACTGGCTCAAGAGAAATAGAAAATTTGAACAGACTTATAATGAGTAAAGAGACTGAATTAGTAATTAAACTTTCCACAAAAAATACCAGGGCCAGATGGCATCACTAGTGAATTCTACCAAATATTTAAAGAAAAATTAGTAACAATCACAAACTCTTAAAAATAGCAGCAGCAGAAGAAACACTTCCCAACACATTCTGTGAAGTCAGATACCATATTACCCAGATATCAAAACCAAAGACATCACAAGAACTAAAATTAAAGACTATATCCTTTATGAATATAGATGCAGAAATCCTCAGCAAAATACTAGTAAATCAAGTCCAGCAACATATACAGAGGATTATATGCCATGATCAAGTAGCATTTATCCCAGGAATGCAAGGTTGGTTTAACATCTAATGATCAACCAAGGCAATATATCATTTCAATATTATGAATAACAAAACCCACATGATCATGTCAGTAGGTACAGAAAAAGCACTTAAAATGCAACATGCTTTTATAGTAAAATCACATAACAAACTAGGAATACAAGATGTAGTGAGTTGAATGGTGCCCTCCTCCTCAATATGTCCACATTCCAAAACCTGTGAATGTGACATTATTTGGAAAACAGGTCTTTGCAGATGCCGTTAAGGATCTAGAGATGAGCTTATTCTAGTGGGCCTTAAATCTAATGACATGAGTCTTTACAAGAGAGAAAAGACATAGAGACATAGGGAAGAAGTTCATGAGAAGATGGAGGCAGAAACTGAGTGATGCAGCCACAAGCCAAGGAATACATAGAGTCACCAGGGGCCAGGAGAGGCAAAAAAGGATTCTCCTCCAGTGCCTTTGGAAGGGGCATCACCCTACAACACCTTGATTTTTAGACTTTGGCTTTCAGAATTGTAAGATAATGCATTTCTGTTATTTTAAGTCATGAATCTTCTGGCAATTTGTTATGGCAGCCTTAAGAAACTAATACAGAGGGGAAATTTCCTCAACCTAATAAAGGAAATCCATGAAAAACCCACAGCTAACATCATACTTAATGGTGAAAGACTGAATGCTTCCCCTCTAAGATCATGTACAAAGCAAGGATGTCTGCCCTTCTACTTGTATTCAGCCTTGTCCTGTAGGTCCTAGCCACAACAGAAACAAACTCATATAATAGAAACTCAACACAGCTAGATTAAGAAAAATGAGGAATTTATTGACACTAGTAATTGAAAATACGAGAATCCAGGCATTGCTGGACCTATTTTATTATCAGAAATATCTTGAGGCTTTGCTTCTTCTGTGTTGGGTTACTTCTGAGGCAGGGTCTCCAAAAATTGTCACCAGTTGCTTCAGGTGTACATCCTACCAGCTAAACAATGCCAGCAGAAGACAGAGTACCCTTTTCCTGAAGTCCCCAGCAGAGGCCCTGGAGCTGGTTCTTACTGCTCAGCTGGTATTCCCAGCCCATCAGTGATCAAATTAGTAAGGCCAGGCCTCTTTTGGGTTCCTTTATTGGTTGGCTAGATCTTTTCACTAGGAAGGGTTTGATTGGTGCTATATTTCCTGAGAAATTCCCATTTGTTTTTATACATGGTGACACTTTGACAGGGTTTATAAAAATCGTGGATCATATCCTGCCCACTTCCAACCCTTGAATTCTGTGAGTTTTCCTTTCATCTTTTGACATTGACTATTGCAGGGAGGAACATTGAGGCAAGCTCACTGTGTCCCCTCATAGCTGACTTGATTTCTTTGCTGGGTTGCCCATTGGAGTTTTTATTTCTTGAGTAAATTAGTCTGAGAGCACAAACTGTAGCTTTGCAAATCTTGTCTGCAGTTTCAGATCTTTCTTTATTTTAGGATGTTGTCTTCTGTCTCTGTCCATTTTCTGCTGCTATAACAGAATACCACAGACCGGGTAGTTTATAAGGCAAAAAGTTTATTTGGCTCATGGTTCTGAAGGCTGGGAAGTCCAAGAGCATGGTGCCAGTGTCTAGTGAGGGTCATCCCATCACAAGGAAGGGCAAGAAAGGGTGAGAGTGTGTGAGACAGAGAGAGGAAATCAGGCTGAACTCATAATTTTTATCAAGAACCCACTCCTGAGATAATTAACCCACTCCTCAAATAACAGCCTTAGTCCCTTCATGAGGATGGTGCTTCCATGGCCTAATCATCTTTTAAAGGTCTCAGCTTTCAACACTGTTTGTGGATTAAGTTCCAACACATAAACTTTTGGGAGACACATTCAAAGCATAGCGTTTTCTATCATATCTTTGGCTATTTTTCTGCTTTATGAATTTTTTAAAAAAAAATTCAGGAACATCAAGAAAGCGCTTGCTGTATGTAATTTATCTGTCCTGAATATCTGTCATTTTACCAATAGAGATTATCTCTTTGATTTTTTTATTTTGCATATTTCTCTAAAGTTGTCTTCACGTCTTGATCCTGTATCTACTTCTTACTGTTTCTATTATAACTGTTTCTATAATAACACAGTTTGCATTTCTATAATTAATTTTATTGTTTTCTTTCATTTCTTTCCTGAAGTCTAATTTCTTGTCCACTTCAAGTCTGCTTTGGTCTTTTTCAAAGAACCTATGTTCTTTTTAATTTCCCTGGAAATTTAAAAGAGGGCTCTTGCCTCACACCCAAGATCAAGGTGGGAGGGGGATTGTATAAAGATCCAGGATGCATGAGAACAGCACTGAACTATCCTATCTCATAAGCATTTATTTCTTCAGAAATTGCTGAGTCATCATTTTTGCACCTAAAGTTTGACTGATGGAAAATATTAACTGTCTTAATAAATATTATATTTTTGATAAGTATCTCCAAAATATTATGATTATACACATCAGTTTTTTTTTGTACATCGGATTAAGTGACTGAGTGTCTTAGCTTGGGCTGCCATAACAAAATACCATAGACTGAGTGGCTTAAACAACAGAAATTTATTTCTTATAGTTCTGGCAACTGCAAGTCCAAAACCAACGTACCAGCAGGATTGGTGTCTGGTGAGGCTCTCTCCTTGAGTTACAGATAGCTGTCTTCTTCTTGTGTCTTCACGTGGCCTTTTTGCAGTGCATATGGTTGGAGAGAAAGAGAGGGAGAGTGAGAGTAAGAGCGAGGGAGAGTGAGAGAGAGAAAGATAGAGAGAGAGACTTTCTAGAGTCTCTTCTTATAGGGAGCACTAATCCCATCATGAAGGTCCCACCCTCATGACCTCATCTAACCCCAATTACTCCCTAAAAGACCCATCTCCAACTACCATCACATTGGGGATTAGGGCTTCAACATATGAATTTTTGGGGACACAATTCAGTCCATAGCAGTGAGGCACCATTAATTTTACCAGGTGACAATATGTAAATTGTATAGCAAATGTGAAATTACAGACATCTGCCTTACTCACTGTCAAAGCTGAATTAGAGAATTTCTCCTGTGTTCCAAGAGACTAAGATCAGATTCTTTACTCTCCAACCATGTTGGCCCTCACCCAGAGAACATACCCTCTCCAGGTGTCAGTAAAGCAAATGCAAGGAATAATTCTGTCTCCTGCCCACTCAGATGCAGCCAAGGGAAAGAGCCCCATCCTTGGAGAGAGTGAAGGGGTACAAGGCCCATCTGTCTAGGCAGGTTGTGGCAGACACCGATGGTGGGTACCTGTGGCCAGTCATCAGACTATATAGGAAGCATAATGCTGGCATCTGCTCAGCTTCTGGGGAGGCCTCAGGTAGCTTACAATGGTAGGAGCAGTAGAAACAGAGTGAGGAAGGAGGTGTTACACATTTTAAAACAGCCAGATCTAAGGAGAAACCTTATTCACTATCGTGAGGACAATATCAGAGGGGATGGTGCTAAACCATTCATGAGAAATTCACCCCCATGATCCAGCCACTTCCCAGCAGGCCCCACCTCCAACTTTGGGGATTACAATTTGACATGAGATTTGATGGGGACACAGATCCAAACCATATCAGTCACCATTTGTTGAACTTCTTTGTGCTCCATTTTCAAGAAGTTTTGTTGAAAAAGGAAGGAGGGACATGGAGTGGTAATTGGGGGGAAAAGTGGGGTTAGGAGAGGCTGTTTTTTTTTCTTTAATTAAAAGAAAATAGCATTTAAATAAACTTTTTTTTGTTTTTTTTTTTACTTTAGAGACAAGGTCTTGCTCTGTTGTCCTGGCTGGAGTAGAGTGGTGTAATCATAACTTACTGCAGCCTTGAACTCCTGGGCTCAAGTGATCCACCCACCTCAGCCTCCCAGGCAGCTAAGACTACAGGTGTGTACCACCACACCTGGCTAATTTTTTTTTTTTTTCTAGAGATGGAATCTCACTATGTTGCCAGGGTTGGTCTCAAACTCCTGGGCTCAAGCGATCCTCCTGCCTTGGCCTTCCAAAGTGCTAGGATTACAGGTGTGAGCCACCACACTTGGCTGATACTATGATAGTTTTTTTTTTTTTTTTTAAGACAGGGTCTCCCTCCATCATCCAGGTTGAAGTACAATGTGGTGAACTCTGCTCACTGCAACCTCTGCCTTCTGAGCTCAAGCAATTCTCCTGCCTCAGCCTCCCAAGTAGCTGGGACTACAGGCACATACCACCACACCCGGCTACTTTTTGTATTTTTTGTGGAGACAGGGTTTTGCTATGTTGCCCAAGCTGGTCTCGAACTCCTGAACTCAGGTGATCTGCCCGTCATGGCCTCCCTAAGTGCTGGGATTACAGGTGTGAGGCATGTGCCTGGCCCGATAGCATGTTTATATGCTGAAAGGGATGATTCTGTAGAGAGGGGAACGTGATATAGGAGAGGGAGGATGGGTTGCTGAAGCCACATTCTCGTGTAGATAAGGGAGGATCTAACTACGGAAGCTTGGCTGTAATTAGACATTTTGTAGAAATCCAGATATCCCATACCCTTCAAGTCCCACTCTCTAGGAGGGTGGTGGTAAATCTTGGGGAAGAGCCCTCTGGTTTTGCCTATGGAAAGACTGGGTCTCTAGTGGCCCTGTGCTTACACTGAAGGGCCTAGGACAGGCTGGGTAATCTCTCTGAATCTCAGTTTTGGGCTCTGTTGTAAAAGGCAGATGATCCCACCCACTCCACAGAATCGTAAGTATTAAACAAGGCAATGCAAACAGATCTCGCAGCATGGAAAATAAAACAGATTTCATCATTGAGAGATAACTATGTTTGCCATTTCAGTGTATTTTTTTGTAACAGTCATTTTTCCAAATATATAAATACATACCTAAAATAGTATCGTTCTATAATATGCTTTTAGCACTTAAATATATTAAGGACAATTTTCCATGTCATTAAATATTTTTCTACAACATCATTTAAAAATATGCAGATCATTCTAGTAAGTGGACTTATATTCTGTTTTAACCAATTCCTAGTGCAGACATCATGCAAGTTATTCCTTATTATTTTCTCTTATAAACAGCACTGTTATGATCTTCCTTATGGTTTTACTTTTGCATACATCCATGGTTATTTCCTTAGGGCAATTTCCTGGCAATGGAATTTCAGCTGAGTTGCAGACAAGTTCTTTTGCCTTCCTGCAGATAGAGGAAGGAGCAGATTTTGGGTGATGGCACAGCCAGCCAGCATGAACAATGGTACCCAAAGGGTGCTGATGAACAGGCTGCTGTCAACCTGGAAGCAGGACTCTGGAGGCCAGAGATAAGTTTCTAGATGTGGCCTATCCCCATCAACAAGTTAATTGCTGCCCTGGTTGAAGACATGAAGGCAAGCTTATCAAATATGAGGAAGCTGTGAGGTTGAGAAGGATATGCTGAGTGACAGAATCAAGATGCAAGGAGACCCTGACTGGCAGGGAGACTGGGCTGAAACAAACAGGAGAAACTGAAGGGGAAAATTGTAATGTCTTGAAAATGGTAACATTTCAAAAATCTAGAGAATACATGTGAAGGCTAGGGGAGACCTGGCAGGACATTAGGTCATTCAAAAAAACAGAGGTGTGGATGTGAAGTGGTTACCCCCAAAATTCATGCAAGATACCCAATAGACTCGGGCCATATCAGTTTGCGTGTAGTGTCCTGACCACATGTTGTCAGTGGATGTTGACAAGCTAGAGCTCGACCCAAGAAAAGGTGATCAGGCTATTGTATGATGTAGACCATGGCTGTTCAGTAGAAATGTGATGTAAACCTTTTGTGTGTGTGTGTATGTGTATACAGCTGGCCCTCTCTATCCACGGGTTCCACATCGATGGACTCAACCAACATATTAAAAAATGTCCACAAAAGGAAAATTGGGTGGTTGCATTTTTACTGAACATGTACAGACTTTTTTCTCATCATTATTTCCTAAAAAATACAGCATTAACAACTATTTACATAGCATTTGCTTTGTATTAGGTATCATATGTAATCTAGAGATGATTCAAAGTATATGGGAGAATGTATGTACGTTATATACAAACACTACACCATTTTATATAAGAGATTTAAGCATCCATGGATTTTGGTATCCATGTGTGTGTTTAGGGTCCTGGACCCAATCCCCCACAGATACTGAGGGACAACTGACATACAGATGGTCCCTGACTTATAATGGTTTGTCTCAGGACTTTTTGACCTGGCAATGGTGCGAAAGCAATACACTTTTATTTTTTTGAGACAGGGTCTCACTCTGTCGCCCAGGCTGGAGCGCAATGGCGTGATCTCAGCTTACTGCAACCTCAGCCTCCTGGGTTCAAGCAATTCTCCTGCCTCAGCCCCCCGAGTAGCTGGGATTACAGGCATGTGCCACCACTACTGGCTAATTTTTGTATTTTTAGTAGAGACAAGGGTTCGCCATGTTGGCAAGGCTGGTCTCGACCTCCTGGCCTCAAGTGATCCACCCGCTTCTGCCTCCCAAAGTGCTGGGATTACAAGCGTGAGTCACCGTGGTGGGCCGCAATACATTTTTAGTGGAAACCATACTTAGAGAATCCATACAACCATTCTGTTTTTTACTTTCACTACAGTATTTAATAAATTACATGAAGTGGTCAAAACTTTATTATGAAATAGGCATTAGGTTAGATGGTTTTGCCCAGTGTAGGCTAAGGTAAGTGTTCTGGCCACATTTGTGGTTGGCTAGGCTAAGCTATGATGTTAGCTTGTTAGGGTAGGTTAGATATATGAAATGCATTTTGATTTACAGTATTTTCAACTTATGATGGATTTATTAGAATGTAACCACATCGTAAGCCAAGGAGCATCTGTATATATATATGTGTGTGTGTGTGTATATATATGTGTGTGTGTGTGTATATATATATGTGTGTATATATGTGTGTATATATATGTATATATATAAATATATATAATTTCTAGTAGCCAATAATATATTTTATTTTATTTTGTTTTGTTTTTAGAGATGGAGTCTTGCTATGTTACCCAGTCTAGTCTCGAACTCCAGGGCTCAAGTAATCTGACTGCCCAGGCTTCTGAGTAGCTGGGATTACAGGCACAAACCACCATGCCCAGATGATAATATATTTTAGGTAACTCAAGATATCGAAAACATTATCATTTCAGCATGTAATCCATATAACCACATTATTAATGAGATATTGCATTCTTTTTTCCCCCTAAGTACTAAGTCTTTGAAATTTAGTATGTATTTTACACTTCCAGTGCATCTCAATTCAGATGCTCATTTTTTAATGATTAAAATGAAATAGATTCCTACCAAAATAATAAGTTGTGTTTAGTGAAAAATATTTTATATTGCCTTATTTTTTAAATTTAAGTTTTATTTATTTATTTATTTATTTATATTTTTGAGACAGAGTCTTGCTCTGCCACACAGGTGGTATGCAGTGGTGCGATCTGGGCTCACTGCAAACTCCGCCTCCTGGGTTCAAGCAATTCTTGTGCCTCAGCCTCCCAGGTAGCTAGGATTACAGATGCGTGTCACTACTCCCAGCTAATTTTTGTATTTTTTTAGTAGAGATGATGTTTCACCATGTTGGCCAGGCTGGTTTCAAACTCCTGGCCTTAAGTGATCCACCCTCCTTGGTTTCCCAAAGTGCTGGAATTACAGGTGTGAGCCACCACTCCCAGGCTAATTTGAAAGTTAAATAATTAAAATTAAATACAATAAAAGTTTTGTTTCTCTGTTGCACTAGCAACATTTCCAGTGCTCAGTATTCACATGTAGCCAGTGGCTACCAATATTGGATACTGCAAACTTTGAATTGCAATTTGTATTTCAGCAAATTCTCCATATGGTTCCTTTGCCAATGAAAGGTTGAGAAACCCTGTCCAGAGTTCAGGCCATGATTTGGGGGAATGTCTGAAGAAACAAAGTATACTTTGCAAGCAAAAGGGAAAAAGCTCCAGGAAGCTATGATAACAATCTTCAGATAGTTAAAGGTCTGTTGTGTGCAAGGTGAGGAAGATGTCCCGAAGTGGAAGAGCCAGGACCACAGGCAGAGGTGGGGTGGGGGTAGGAGGAAGGGAACTGGACTTTAGGAAGCTTCTTTAGTTAATTATCTCACTTAATCCTTGAAACAAAAGAACTGAACTTGGATCCGAGTTCACATTTCACTTCTGCCAATCACTGTGCATCCTGAAGGAAGAATTAACCTCTCTGAACCTTAGTTTACTATCTGTAAAACAGGAAAAATAATAATCTGCCTCCTAGGGGTAATGTACAGACTATGTGGGCAAGGACCATATTTGCTGCATTTACTGCAGCATCTCTGGGCTTGGCACAGACCTGCCACAGAGTCAACCCTCAAGAACTATTTCTTCGTAAGGCCAGGCACAGTGGCTCATGCTTGTAATCCCAGCACTTTGGGAGGCTGAGGGGAGGACTGCTTGAGCCCAGGAGTTTGAGACCAGCCTGGGCAACATGGGGAGACCCTAGCTTTACAAAAAAAAAAAAATTATTGTGCATGGCAATGTGAGCCTGTGGTCCCAGCTACTCAAAAGGCTGAGGTGAGAGGATTGCTTGAGCCTAGGAGTTCAAGTCTGCACTGAGCCATGATTGTACCACTGCACTTTAGCCTGGGTGACAGTGGGAGACCCTGACTCAAAAAACAAAAAAAAAAAAAGAGAAAAAATCCAAAACACAAAAAACTATTTCTTTGTAAACTGGCACAGCTCTAATTTGAGAAGGGTGGCTATTACTGGTTCTAGCAGGCTCATGATTTGAGGTGACAGGTTGTGTTTTTCAGGGCACACAAACCAACCCAGCCCACATGCTCCTTCTTCCCACTGAAAGCCCATTTTTTTTATTTACAGCTTCAGATTGATCTGAATCAATCTATCCTCAAACCTTTTCATCAGATGAGTGAGAATAGAAGAGCAGGGAGGGGAGGTTGGGCTCCTCCATCTTCCCTTGCTCATCAAGTAGCAGTGGATCTCGGGCCATTTCCCCACTGTTGAAACAAATAGCATCAAAGCGGAGTACTGAGTCACTTGAAAGTGGGTGGCTACTCTGGCCTATCAAAGTGTTTCTCTGCAAAAGACCCCACCACAGGCTTGCCAAGCCACATCTGTGCTTCTGTCAAGTAAACAAAGAATATCTACTGCTCTCAGGCAGGCACTAACATTAGCCGAGTAAGGGCTCTTTGGGGACCAGGGAAGGGAGGTTTGCATTTGAAAATGAACCACTGTACGTGGATTTATAGTGCTGCTTTTCCGACGGAGAGGGGGAAATATTTTTCTCTGGGAGATTAGAATTTACTAGTGGATTCAAGTGTAACTTTGGAGAGTGGTGGAGGTATTAGATGTGGCAGTATCACAGTATTGTTTTATTGGCAATTAGATTTCAAACTGGCACGAATGTATGAAAATAAGTCTCAATTATGGGCCTGTGAAGTTTCTCCACCATCTGTCAACAGTTTGCTCCTTATGCCACAACATGTGTACCTTTGGAGGGAAAATGATTTAATAGCCCAAGCGAAGAGGTATAGCTCACCAAATTGTATTGGAGTTTATAGCCAATGCCTGCATTTATGATTTCTGATGCAGGGAAAGCAAATTTAAACTCACACCCGTGCGTGTGCATATGCACACAAGCGTGCATGCACACGCACACATCCCTTCCAGGGCCCCATAGACTCACAAACTGTCAGAGGCTGAATACAACTTCAGAAGAAGTGAGCCCAACTTCCCCACTTTGCAGTTGAAAAAAATCAAGCCCAGAGAGAGCAAAGGACTGGTCCAAGTGACACTGCATCACGGGGCAGAGCTGGAAATATAACCAACAGGACACTTGGTGTTGGGGGCTGTGGTATGCTGATAAGTGTGTAACAACCAGTTCTCTGGGAAAATTCAAGTCTTGATTTGTAGCGCTTCCCTATTTCTGTGGTGTAAACGTTCCCACAGTGGCTGGTTTCATGCTGCCAATGTGATGTCACTGAATGTGGAGTTTGGAAGAAATGTGTCTTTCACAGGACAATATAAGCCAGTTCCACTATACCACTGGAAAGGGGGAATGAGCTTGCTGCATGGAAATGTGTGGTTCACTTGTCCAGCATCCACTTTCCCTTCTGGCAAGAGTGCCCCGATTTTTCCACAGGGCATCTACCCCTACCCTATTCTTGGCCCATGAGTTTTGGGTAGGATGACACTATCATCAGCTCTGGGGATGACACATGACCCAGGACTGAACCATCAGTATATCCCATCTCCCTGGACATTGATTGGTTCAGGGATGGGCTTGTGACTCAGTTTGGCTCTTGGAGTCAGGCCCAGGATTTTGAATTACAAAGGAGTAGCCAGTTTGCCACCATAAAAGGAATGGTTGTCTGAGAATAGAGGCAAACATAGAGGAAACAGAACTGGGAGATGGAGAGAATGGGCCCTGATAATATTGTTTGCTCTGGGATCTATCCCTGCTTATGAGAATCAATCAATTCTCATGTTTCTTTATCAAGTATGTCATTTTTAACAGAAAGGCTCCTAACTGATGAGTTTGTCTCTGGGAGTTATCCTAGAAAGTCTCTAGGGCCTTTGGGATCTGCTGTTTATTTGGAGTGTGAAATTTGTAGGGTCATGGGTTTTGTCTTTCTCAAAGAATTCATGCTTTTACAGAACCTAGCACAATATCTGATGTGTAGGAGATGCTCAGTAAATATTTGTTGATCGTCTTGTATCTGGCAGCTTTTGCTATATTATGATGCAGTAACAAACAATTAAATGGCTTATGACAATAAAAATTTATTTCTCACTCCTCTCTTTTGTCATTTATGTTGGCTGCAGCAGTGTTCCAGGTATGTTCATCCTAGGATCCAGCCTGGTAGAATGGCTCTTGAGGACATGATGTTCTCATGGCAGAGGAAAAAGGAACAGAGGCAGAACTTTGTGGCAGCTCCTTAAGTTTTGGCTTAGGTAAAGTACTTGTCACATCTGCTCATGTTCCACCAACTAACACAAGTCACATGGCAGGGAGGTATACTCTACACAGTGATGCACTACAAGCCATAGGTATGGGCAGGGATTTATAATCAATGCTTTTATAGGTTGGGGAGTGATAATGGGAAACAATATTGCAGGCAGATAGAGAGAGAATGTGAGAATGCTTTGGATACTACCTTGTGAAATTCAACATTTGAATATCTATTGACCCAGCCATGTTACTTGTAGGTGTACAGTCCAGAGAGCCTTTTGCATATGGACACCATGAGATGTGTACAAAAATGTTTATAGCAGCATGTGAGTACAGTACAGAAACCTCAACAATGCAAACAACTCCAATGTCTGTAGGCAGGCCAATGGATATGTAAAATTAGGATACATTTACACCAAGGAATATTATACAGCAAATAAAATGAATGAATCTCAGCTATCCAGAACAATATGGCTGCATCTTAGAAACATAATATTGAGTAAAATAAGTATGCCTACAGAAGGCTACATGTAGTATGGGTCCAATTTTATAATTCGTTTATATGAGAAAACATTATGTACAAAACATAAAGGAATGATGTGCATAAAATTCAAGATTTGGCTACTTTGGGTGTGGGAAGTCTGGGGATGGGGTAGGTAGATGCAAGTTACTGGTGATGTTCTAGCTTTTATGTTGGCTGCAGAGTTGAGGGGCAGTCATTTTAATATTATTTATTTTAACTTATATGTGTTACATTCATTCTTTACCAAATATTCTTAAAATGTAATTAGAAAGAATGCAAATAATAAAAACTAGGAAAGGAAATAATTTAAAAACAGACAGAAGTGATTATGGAAACAAGCTAGCTTATAAAAGCAGGATTCCTGGAAGCAAACTTAGCAAAATTCATTTTTGTGCAGAGTCCAAAGATCTGGAATTTCAGTTGGGGGCATTGAGCATTCTAGGTCCTCTAGATAGGCCACGTGCAGTGGGCAGCTCAGATCGCCGGGCCTCCCCACGCTACGGAGAGGATCTATAGCCCCACTGGCCCCAGTATCACACTATTAAGCCACTTCAGGGGCTGAGATACCCGGAGGGGCCCTGCTTGTAGGGATGAGCTCTCCGGGTCTACAAAGAGAGGGCCACTGCTGTGGATGGATATATTGGTCATCAAGTTTGTCCAAAAGTTGTCACCAAGAGTTTGGTCCTCTCTGGGTGTCTGAAGAAGAGTTCAATTTAGCCTTGTAAAGTTGAAGAGGTCACAGTTGGATGGCAGGTGACATCCGCCTCCTCTCCCGACCACCCCCATTCAGTGCTGACTACCCCCACAGAAGCTGCATTCTGCTGGAAGGCTTCCTCATCGGCTTTCCAATCTCAGGACAGGAGAACGAAGTTTCAAATGGGAGATTCTGGGTCTTGAATAACCCACAAGCACCTGCCCCCAGGTGTCTCCCTGCTTTCCTGGGCTGAGCGAGGCATGTTACCGAGGGAAACCTATCTTTCTGTGGTAATTCCAGGTAATTCCAGCCCAATTGTTGTCTGAGTCTATTCCCTTGGATGGAGGGAGAGAGAAGGGGGCTGCGAGGGGCCTGGAGACGAGTCACAGCAGAAACCACAGAGCAGGAGAGACTTCCCTCTGAGAGAGGGGAGCTTCCTTGCCCACCTGTGGGGATCGTGCAAAATCTGTCCTCTGCTCCTTGCTGGGCAGGCATGCTTGCGGATCTGTATACATTTAGGCTCATTTAGCTTATTTTAGTTTGGTTGCTTTTGGTTGAAAGTCACAGAAACCCCTCAAAAAAGGGATTTTTTTTTTAGTCGAATGTATTTATACCCAAGTGGGTCTAGCTTTAAGTGGAATTTGATCCAGGATTCAAAAAATGTCACAGAGCCTTCTTGCGCTCTTGACTCTTTGGCTCTGCTTCCTGGCGTTGGCGTCATTCTCAGGGGGCTTCTTCCCACTCCCATGTGCCAAGGTTCTCCCAGAATCTCCTGGGACTACATTAAAGTCCAACATGAAAGAGTTTCTTTGTCGCCGAATCCCCGCCAGAAGCCCTGAAATTCATTGTTTGGATTCACTTGGTCATGTGCCTCTTCCTAAGCCAATCACAGTGGCCAGGGAATTTGATGCACTGACTGGCAGAGCCAGGTCACATGATCTCCTCCAGAGCAGGTATAAGGGATGGAGTCAGCCCCCCTAGAACCTTATGGGTACTTCAGTGAAAATCAAGGCTAAGAGGAATAGGAAAGGGGACTGGAGGCTGAGAGGATAATCAACAAATGGTCATTCTTATATGCTGATGCTTTAGTGAATGTGAGTCATTTGCAGAAGTTCTTTGCATCTGAAAGATAATGGTTCCTGTACTACGTTGGTGGTGAAGGCATTTTTTGCTTTGGTTGTTTGCCTTGTAGATCTATGTTGATTTCTAAAACTTTAAAAAATGTTTGCTTTTAACCATGGACAGTTTTGAACATACACAAAAGCAGAGAGTAGTATAATGACACCCTCCCTGCCTTATCCATCATCTAGTTTCAACCATTGTCATATGTTGACTTTTGACTTTCAGAAGTTTCAAATTTCTACATAGTTCAATCTTGAGCTTTTCCATCGTGCTTCCTCCCACTGTTTGTGTTTAGAAAGAACCTAAGTATTCAGCTTCATTTTTCCTGAGTTTTGGGTTTTTTTTTTTTTTTTTTTGAGGTAACGTTACAAGGTGAAGCTCTGAAAGGATTTTTTCTCAGGTATCCAATTTCCCCATCTCTGTGTATTGAATCATCCATTGTATGCTCACTGGTTTGTGATGCAGCCTTGATTTGATATTAAGTTCTTGCATACACTAGCACCTGTTTCTGGCTACACATTCTGCTTTATTGACTTGTGTGCTCTTGCACTAACACTACTTTTAAAAATTTTGTAGATGTGTAAATAAGTTTCGTAGCCAATATGCCTAGTTCTTTACCACGATATTCCTTTCTTCAATATTTTTCTGCCCAATTTTATCTATTTGTTCTTCCAGATGAAACTTAGAATCATTTTTCCAAGTTCTAAAGAAAATTCCCTCAGGATTTTGATTAGAATTGGTTCAAGTCATGTGCTAAGTTGGAAAAATGAACATTTTCTCCATAGTCACTCTTCAAATCTAGAAATATGATATGCCTCCCCATTTATTCGGGTCTTGTAAGTCCCTCTGTAAAAATGGATGGTGTTGTTATCTCCTAAGGGGGTCATTCCTGGGTTGTTTATATATTTTGTGTGTTTATGGAGGAGAGATTTAACACCTCCCATTTTATTTTCTTTGTTCGTTCTCTAAGCCTTTTTATTTTCATTAAGTCTGGGTTGTTGTGAGTGGTTTAGACCATGCCATGAGGAGCCCAGCACCCCAACCTACTAGAGTTTATATTTCCTCTAAAATGGGAGTCCTCTGAGCTCTTATGCACGGTGGAAAAAGCATGAGCTTTGACATCAAGACAGACCTGAGCTCCAGTCCCTGCTCTGCCCTTTTCTAGCTGTGTGTCCTTGGGCAAGTCAGTTTGCTTCTCAGAGTTCCATTTTCCTTACCTGCAAATGGGCATGGGTTGTTTTCTTCATTTTTCATCTTCTTTCTTATATTGTGTTTATTTCTAAATGTGTCTTTCTTCTCTAGGAGAATCTAAACTCCTTGGGAGCAGGGGCTATGCCTCCTCCATGGTTACACCTGGGGAAGATAATCACATAACTGTGGAAGTTCGGCACCTCCAGGAAATACTGACAGCAGAGTCCAGCCAGTAGACACTATTTTAGTTCATTCAAAATAGAATCTATCTTGAGATAATCTAGAGTTCTCTCCAGGATTATGTTGTTTTAAAGAAAACTTTGAAATACAGATAATAGTTAATAAGATTAAAATAGTTAAGGCTTGTTGTGTTCTCAGCATGAGCCAGGCACCAGGGAACCACATTTCAGGCATTATTTCATCAGACTCCACAATTCCCTGGCAAGGAAGGTATGATCCCGTTTTAGCTCAAAGATGATAAGAAACTAAGATCACACAGCAAGATGTGGTATGGCTGGGATTTGAATCAACTCGGTGCTCTGTACTGGAGCATCCTACTATTTCCCCTATAGCAATCAAGTAGAGTGTCCTAACAGTCCCTCAGGCAAAGGAAGTAGCCAGAAATGCAGGTCTGTACCTGCTTTCCCTCTTGTGCTGTTTTTAGCAGAGAAGTCAAGTAAGAAAGCCATCGATATGTGTTAGTTGCCTTCCTCTCCTCCTTCCATTTTTAGCATCCCCAGAAGAAGGGCTGCTGTCAGCACTTCTCATTCTGGTGTTAAACTCTTACCCAGTCTCTGCCACTCTGTGCTCTCCTTACAAGAGGGACAGCCTGGCATGGCTGTGGAGGACCGCTGGGTGGCAAGAAGGGGTACAGAGTATGAAGGGAGCCCAGATAATAGAGGCAAAGGACTTGGAACTTGGCAGGATGACAATGGGGAGAGAACTCTGGCCATGGAGCCAGAGGTATCCACCACTTGATAGCTATGTGACTTGGTGCAATTCTCTTAGCAATCTCTGCCTCTGCCTCCTCATCCCAAAGATGGCAGCTGGATACCCCTGATGGGCTGGAGTGATGCTGGTAGTTTACTCTGGACCATGTAACCTACCTTCCTTCCTTTCCTTCCTTCCTTCCTTCCTTCCTTCCTTCCTTCCTTCCTTCCTTCCTTTCCTTTCTTTTCTTTCTTTCTTTCTTTCTTTCCCTCCCTCCCTCCCTCCCTCCCTGTCTCCCCCTGCTTTCTTTCTTCCTTTTTCTTTTTTGTTTTTGAGACAGTGTCTCACTCTGTCGCCCAGGCTGGAGTGCAGTGGTGCGATTAGGGCTCATTGCAGCCTTGACCTCCCTGGGCTTAAGAGAACCCCCCACCTCAGCCACCCAAGTAGCTGAGACTACAGGTATGTGCCATCATGCCTAACTAATTTTTGTATTTTTTTTGTAGAGATGGGGTTTCGCCATGTTCGAACTCCCAGGCTCAAGTGATTTGCCCACTTTGGCTTCCCAAAGTGCTAGGATTACAGATGTGAGCCACTGCACTCAGCCTGATTTTTCTTTAAGGGAAAATAAAGATGGCTAGCAGGCTGAGCCTCTGTGTGTGTGTGTGTGTGTGTATGTGTGTGTGTGTGTGTGTGTGTGTAAGAGAGAGAGACAGAATGGGTATAGATATGTGTTTGTGTACATGCATGTGGTTGAGTATTTATGTGCTCATATGTGTGCCCCTATGTACTTGTATAAATGTGTGTATGGAGGTATATATGTGTGTGAAAAAATGTGTGTGAATGTGTCTGTATGTGTGTGTGTGTGATTGCATGACAGTATGTGCATGAGTATATGTGTGTGTTTGTGTATGTATGAGCACATGTATGTGAACATGTGTATGTGCATGTATTTGTGCATGGGTATGTGTATGTATAGTTATGGGTGTGTATGTATGCATGTGCATATGTTTTTGACTATATACATAAATGCTTGTGTTAGTATAAGCATGTGTGTGGATGTGTTTGTGTGAATATGTGTGTGTATGTGCATGTGTATATGACCATATATAGGTGTGTGTTTGTGTATGTGCACACAGTTGTGTATGTATGTGAGCACTTGTATATGTCTATAAATTGTGTGTGTGTGTGTATTTATGTGTATAGGTATATCTGTGTGTTGTATGGGTGCATATGAGTGTGGGCAGGAATAGATATATATGTGCTTACGTGCATTTGTTCATGTGTGCATGCATGTGTATTGTGTATTTTCCAGCATGAGTATGTGCACACTTGTTTATGTATATGTGCTTGGCAGTATATGTGTGCACGTGAGAGAGAAAGTAAGAGTGTGGGGCTATGTGATTATGTGTGTAAGTATGCGCATGCATATTTGACTACATGTGGGTATGAGTGTGTATGGTTGTGTATATCTGTGCATAGGTGTATGGATGGCTGTGAGTGTGCATTTGACTATATAGCTGGGGAGGCATGTTTATATGTGTGCACATGGTTTTGTGTATGTGTGCATATGTGTCTGTGCACATATGTGTGTGTACATGAGAGAAAGAATGCATGTGTAGGAGTGAAACTTCGTGTGTGGGATTCTGTGGATGTGTGCACATGTGCATGTGGCTGCATATGTATGTGTGCATGGGTCTGTGTGAGTGTGTGTGTGTGCGTGTGCAGGCGGAGGGCCTGCGCTATGGAGCGGGGGGCCTTTCCTTCGCTCCTGACAGATGGTCCAGCAAATGAGGCCCCTCTGCCACCTGCCTGCTAGCCCTCCCTAGGGCCTGCTTCCTCCCGGCAGTCCTGCTGGAGCTGCTGCGGCGCTTCCTCCCTCCCTCTCTCTCTCCCTAACATTTGCCCCGCTTAGCTGCTGCGTGGGGAAGGTGGGATTAGGAAAGAGCTGGTCAGGGAGGTGGGCCTTGACTCAGCTGGCTGTGGCAGGACTGGGAGGCTCAGAGTGTTATCTGTGTGTGTGTCTTGTTTCCACGGCAGGGAGGCAAAGTCCGGGCAGCCCTCACCAGCACCTGGGCTCCATCCACAGGGTGGGCAGGCAGCCCAGGGTGGAAGGGCCTATGCTTTGCAGACAAAAATGCCAGATGGTGGGAATTTGGGGCAGAGAAGGGGGGCTCCACCGCCTGGCTGCCAAGGGTTAGGAGGTTTCCAGGGCTCTGGAGAAGGGGCCTGGGGAGTTTGGAGTGTGCTGCTGTGGGCTGTGGGGTTTTTTTGGTGGTGGGGGGCATCATGTTTTTGCATATTTCAGGATATATTTCCCCTTTGGACGTCTATCAGCTTGTTAAAAAGTTGGATCATGAAGATTTAGCTATTTTGATATCAGGAGAGTACATGTTCCTGTAAGAAAGCCAACACATTTTTTTTAACAGAAAATATTTATTGACAAGTTATTAAAGCAGCACCAAATAAAACAGACACTTAGATGGGGCAGTTGGATTGTGAGTCAACCTAGGGGCATGGCCAGAGGCTGGGTTCCGGTTCTTTCAGGACTGGGTTTCACCTGCTGCTGGTTGGTTTTCTGAGCTTTGCTGTCCCTCAGCCTCATGTCACAGTGTACGGAGTTTTCCCAGGTGGATCCACTTGCAGCGATGCACTTAGCCATGTTCTGCTGTGGACAGATGTTGCCATCTCTGCCCCTCCAACCCAGCCAGTGTGGGTTTCTATAGGGAAGCCCCAGCGTCTTTGTCCCTGCCAGGATGAACATGTGTGAGCAGCACAACTGTGGACAGGAACCAAAGGCCTTTTTTTTTTTTTTGGCAAAGGGAAACAGTGAAGAGAGGGATGATTTTATGTGAGCATGGTGTTTCCTGGCCCTTCTCCCCTCCCAAATGCTAGCGTCTGCACAGGAGGGTGGGGTGCCTCAGAAGGAGCCTTGGAGTAATGGGTGGGAGCAAGAAGCGGGTTGGAAACAGGTGGCAGTCTTCACAGCCTCAAAGAAACTGCCAGCTCCCTGCCCCTGGCCTCATCCCCTATGTCCAGGAAGGTGTGGTTGTCACCAGGCTCAGAAAACCTCCATGCTTTCACATTGAATAAGTCCAAATTCCCGGGACAAGGCAGTTCCGGCTGGAAATGTTGTCCACGTCCCCCACTGCACTCTCCCTTTGGTGGTCCATCTATCACTCTAACCTTTCTAGCTCACTCTAGGCTCTAAATGCCATTTGATTTTTTTTTTAAACAGAAAATATTTATTGACAAGCCATGAAAGCAGTGCCAAATAAAGCAGAAAATTAGATGGGCTGTCAGTCATGCTGTGTCCTCTGTCTAGGGTCTCCCTCTTGTTCCTCTTCCCGCCCACATCCCATCTCTCCTGGGCTCAGCTAAAATGTCATTTCCTCCTCTCTTCTTTATGCTCCTCTGACATGTTCTGGATGAAAACAATCTCCTGTGACTCCTGACTACAACAACTGCTTTCTCTTGTTGAGATCAGTGGGGCTGCACTGAATCCACTCAGTCTCCCTGGCACCCAGCATAGGTCCCGGTACATGGGAGGTGCTCTGTTTGCTGAGTGAATAAATAAAAACTCAAGTACCAGTTTCCTTTGGGAACTGGTAGCACCAGGTATAGATATGATGCTTCTCAGCTTGAAAATAAATGCTAATCTGCCTATACCCTTATCGTCATAATCATCATGGTCATTGTTGTTATTAGGTATGCATGAATATATGTGGGCGTGGGTACCTGCCTGTGAGATAACACTGACCCATTTAGCAGGCATGGGATCTTCCTGTAAAAAGAGCATGGACAAGCTTCACTCAGGAAATAAGACACTGAACCTGAAGACTTTAGCCATTATCCCACCCCACATTTTTGTCTTCTGCCACATTCCTATGTTAAACATGAACTTCATCAACACTGTCTTGCATGTGGCCTCTCATCCACCTTTTTTTTTTATTATCAGCTTTGCTTTTGCCTTCTAATGCTTTTCTAGTTGAATAAATTTCTATCCCTGTGGGAATGACAGATAGGGCAACAATTCTGGACTGAGCATGTGCTGGGTGCTGAGGATGGAGAGAAGGAAGGAGTGGGACCCTTCTAGCCAGGAATCACATTCTAGAAGGAGAGATATGTGTAAACAGATGCTTCTAGAGCTCTGCCAGTGCTTTGGCAGCAATAGGAACAGACTTGCTATTGAAGCACAAGGGAGAGACCACCACACCAGAAAACTACTCGTCCTCTCAAGTCCAGCTCAAATGTCCCCTACCCTATAAAGCCTTCTTTGATTCCCCCAAGAGCAAGAGAGCAGGAGGGGCTTTAGATGGAGTGAATGACATGTGCAAAGGCATCGGACCTGAGAGAACCTCATGTATCTGGGTTATGGGGAGTGGTTTGATGTGGCTGGTGTGTATTTGGTGGGTGCAAGCCCCAAGCCTTGGTGGCTGACATGTGGTGTTTCATCTGCGGGTGCACAGAAGTCAAGAATTGAGGTTTGGGAACTTCTGCCTAGATTTCAGAGGATGTATGGAAATGCCTGGATGTCCAGGCAGAAGTTTTCTGCAGGGGGGCGCCCTCATGAAGAACCTCTGCTAGAGTGTGTGGAAATGAAGTGTGGGCTCACAGCCACACAGAGCCCCCACCGGGGCAGTGCCTAGTGGAGCTGTGAGAAGAGGGTCCTCCAGACCCCAGATCCACTGACAGCTTGCATCATGTGCCTGGAAAAGCTGCAGATACTCAATGCCAGCTTGTAAAGGCAGCTGGGAAGGGGGCTATACCCTGCAAAGCCACAGGGGCAGAGCTGCCCAAGGTCATGGGAGCCCACCTCTTGCATTGGTGTGACCTGGATATGAGACATAGAATCAAAGGATATGATTTCAGAGCTTTAAGATTTGACTGCCCTGCTGGATTTCAGACTTGCATGGGGCCTGAAGCCCCTTTGTTTGGCCAATTTCTCCCATTTGGAACAAGTGTATTTACCCAATGCCCATACTGCCATTGTATCTAGGACGTAACCAACTTGCTTTTGGTTTTACAGGCTCATAGGCAGACGGGACTTGCCTCGTCTCAGATGAGACTTTGTTCTTGGACTTTTGGGTTAATGCTGGAATGAGTTAAGACTTTGGGGGACTGTTGGCAAGGCATAATTGTGTTTTGAAATGTGAGGACATGAGATTTGGGAGGCGCCAGAGGTGGAATGATATGGTTTGGCTGTGTACCCACCCAAATCTCATCTTGAATTGTACTTCCCATAATCCCCACGTGTCATGGGAAGGACCCAGTTGGAGGTAATTGAATCATGGGACAGTTACCACCATGATGCTGTTCTTGTGATAATGACTGAGTTCTCATGAGATCTGCTGGTTTTATAAGGGGCTTTTCCCTCTTTGCTTAGCACTTCTCTTTCCTGCCATCATGTGAAGAAGGATGTGTTTGCTTCCTGTTCTGCCATGATTGTAAGTTTCCTGAGGCTTCCCCAGCCATGCAGAACTGTGAGTCAATTAAAGCTCTTTCCTTTATAAATTACCCAGTCTTGGACAGTTCTTTATAGCAGTGTGAGGATGGACTAATACAGTGGGTGAGTGTGTGGGCATAATGGGAGATGAGGCTTGCAGACAGGTGGGTTAATGTCATGAAGAACCCTGAATGCCCTATTGAGAAGCTTAAATTTAATCCTCTCATAAAGTGTTGGGGGCCACTGCAGCACTTTACATATATCTGCATTTTAAAAAGACTTCTCTGAGTCAGTGTGGAGGATTGGACTGAGCAGAGGTGGAGAGCAGGGACTCAAAGGGACTCAAAGAGAGGTTGGGCTGATGGAATTTGGTGACCATTTGGATGTGTGGAAAGAGGAGTGCATCTCTTAGGATGTGTTCAGGTGTAAGACACAGAAGCCTTGACTGATGGGGGCTTACAGACATAGGGCTCATTTTCTCATGTGACAAACATCTGAGAACAGGTGGCTGTAGGCAGCAGTTCAGTGGCTGAGTACTGTCAGAGTCTATGTTTCTGATGTCCTTTCAACCATGTCATTGACTTCACAAGATAGCTACTAGGGTTCCAAACATCTCCTCTATGTCCCAGGCAGGAAGAAGAGGAAGGGAGTGCCAGCCCATCAGTTCCTTGTATCAAAGAGCCAACTAAATGCTCAGGCTTATCTTTGGCAGACTTTTACTTCGGCCTTTTCGGCCAGACCTGGGTCATGTGGCCTTTACTAACTGCAAGGAAGGCAGGGAATGTGAGCAATGGGGTTGTTGCAATTGGTTCAGACCAGTTGCAATCCATTTCCTTGGGCTGGGCACAGTGCCACCCTAAAGCAAATCAGGCCTGTGGTAGCTGGGAAGAGGTGGGGAAAGGATCTAACAGTGGGGAATGGATGCTGGAAGGGCATCTGACAGTGTTGGCCACCACCAGTAAGAACACAAGGTCAAAGATCATTCCAGATGCTAGCCCTGCTGGCTGGGGATGGCATTCAGCTACATGTTGGGGGAAGGAGTGGATGCTTGTGGTGGAGAGAGTGGCTTCAGTCTTGCATATGTAACCTACATGTCACCTTGGATCACTCTACCTGTTAAGATCTGGAGAAGATTTCCTTGAGCCCAAGCTTCCTTGAATCTTGAATGGATTTGTAAAAGCAAATGTGACACAAAGAGTTTAAAAAAATTTCTGGGTGGCTCATGGTTATCTGGCTCTAATCTTCTGCTGAATTAGTTCAGGTTAGTGATGACTTAGGGTACCGTCATGTACTATTTTGTCCACAAATATGGGGAACCTGATGTAGACTAGTTCTTTCCCTTATTACTCCTCCCTTTCACACACACACACACACACACACACACACACACCCTGTTTTATCAAGACATGTGTGTGCATAGATGCCTTTACTGAAGGGGCGTGAAGAAGAAGTGATTTATATTGCAAAAACACACACAACTTGAATTTAAGATTAGACATTTCTTTCTTTTCTTAAAACTGTACCTCAACTCTTTCTATGACTTGGGTTCTAAACTTCCACCATGTTCCAGTCTTCTCTCCTTGCTCATTCTCTCTCTCAATACCCCAATCCTTCTCATCTCTTGGGAAGAACACATGCCACCTCCAGCTGATAGTTCCTGGATTTGCCCTATGGCCTTATGAGGTTTAGGGTGGGCATCTGCCCTGATCGGTTGGTGCTTGTGCTGTACTTTGTTATCAGCTAGTTTGAATATTGCCCTGGCTTAGCTCAAAGCTCAGTTCTGTGCCTCCCACCACACACCAAGGGCTTATTACTCTGCAATTACTGCTGGTTTGGGCCCACGTGATTAATACTGCCGCTGCCTACCCAGGCTCTGCCTGCTAGTTTAGGGAGAAGGGTCTCTTGTGTCCTGTTAGGCATGGATGTGTTGAGTTTGAGAAGACCCCAGAAGTTACATCACCTACTTCTCCCTTACCCAATTGCTCCTATAAGTAACTACCCAGGGCATGACTGCAGTGCTGAGAAATGATGTCTTCCCCTGGGTCCTACCCTCTGTGGCTGATGAACTGGAAGTGGCTGGAAGCAAGCTCGCTCCTCAGATGAGAATGGGGGTAGGGAGGAGCCCCACAAATCTTTCAGTGGAAAATAAAAAAATCAAATGGTATTAATTTATCTGCACAACTCATTGGGCTTAAAAGCACAGCCTGAAATGACTTCTTGATTGAGAGAAGATGCTTCATTAATCTTAACCCTCTCATTTGCAAGTGTGGAGAATGGAGACTAATGGCTGACATTCAGGACATAAACCTGCAGACACTGAGCTGGAATTACAGAGAAGTCACAAGAAGGAGAGGAGAAGCAAGTGGGCCAGGTTGATGCAAGGGGACTCAGGGTCTTGAGGGGTGGTGGTGATGGGAAGGGGGGTGTGTTCGACCTAGAAATATTATCTATTGATTTAATATCATAAATCATGCTGGAGACAGTCCTCTGGGTCCTGAGAGTGAGGGCGCTGGCCTGGGAGTCAGGAATCCTAGGTTTGAGTCTGGTTCCTTCATTGCCTTCGGGGTAACTTGGGCAGTTTGGAGTCTCTCTGGACCTTGGGTTTTATTTCTATAAAATTCAGGGAGAGAGTGTGTGGGGAGGTGCCTGATGGTTTTCAGGTCCCTCTCAGTATTAGGATGCTTGACTCTATTGACCACCGGTGACAGATGGCAGCTGGGTTTGGCACTGTAGCCTGGGGTTTGAGGCAATGCCTCTGCCTCATGCAGCAAACTTACCTGCTCATGAGATCAAACATGAGAAGAGAGCCCCATGAAGGTATCAGAAGGTCAACATGCCGAAGGAGTGTCCCACGAGGGTAGTACTCTAGTGGGGGGTTGGAGGAAGGGAGACTTCTTTACAGTTGGGTGTGGAAAGAATCATAGATGGCTTCATGGAAGAAGAGGGCCTTATGTCACAGGTCAGGCTTTGAAAGGAAGAGAGGATAGAGGTGGAAAGCTTCTACTTCCAAATGGGATCAGGTATTTATCTTGGGGCCCATGAAGAACCATGATTTCTGGGATGAGGGAAAAAAAAAGACCAGCCATGGTGAGATCAGCTGGAAGGCAACCTCAGGTAGCCTCTGAGCAACACCAAACCTTATTTCATGATGCCTGAGATTCCACCATCAGACAACCATTTCTGGTGACTTAAAGGATTTTTTTTCAGGTTGCTTACCCACATAGTGACATTGGGCCCATGAACAGGCTACTCTGAATATCAGGTTCACATCAATAAAATTAGAACAATAGCATAGGTAGGTAGGTAGGTAGGTAGCTGGGATTAAATGATCTAAGCATATAAATGCACAGCACAGTGCCTGAAATGCAATCAGACCTCACTAAACATTAACTGCTGTCATAGGGTTATGACATCATTATGGAGAACTTACTGTCCCAAGCACTGTGCTTTACATTTGAATAATAAGTAATGCATTTTAATAATAACTCTATAAGGAAAGTATTATCCTCATCTCTAATTTTATAGAAGCCTGGGGCACAGAGAGGTTAAGTAACTTGCTGAAGGCCACACAGGTAGTGAAAGGTGGAGGTATAATTTGATCCCAGGCATCTATACTATTAACCACCCTGCTACCACTTCTCTTAATATTAGTATGATTAGTTAGTTTTCAAAAATAAGGCTGCAGGTCCTACTGACTGCTGGAAGGAGAAAAGTGAGTGGAAAATCATTTCCCAGTGTTTGGTCGACCCAAGAATCCTAGGAGGCATAGTGAACCCTGGGAGCAGGAATACTATAAGCCTGCCCTAGCAGGAATTTACGATATAGGTATGAGGTCAGGCTAGAATGATTCAGACTGGGATCAGGGACCAGGGTCTCAGAACTGGGGTAGAATGTTCTGGATGAACTGGAGCAGGCCAGAGGCAAACTTGTCCTATGTCTGTCGGGATCCGTCTCCCCAGCTTTCAGGAGATGGTGAGCAGAAGTGACTCTTTGGTCATTATAAGGTTATTGCCTCAGACTTCTATTGTTGTCTAGCCCTTGGAGAGCTCCTAGCTTGAGCTTTCCATGGACTCTTTCTTGGAACATGAGTTCTGGGAGCTTTTCCTCTAAAGTGTTTCTGATCACATAATCCTTGGAAACTGCAACTCCATCTTCCTATAGCAGCTGCTATAGGAAGGGTCTTGCCTATATCTCCCTCCCTACCATGCTAGTGGACTGGGCTAGATTTTCAACTGCCAGTATCTGCATCTCTGCCTGAGGGATTTCTGCTTATGCTTCAGAAACAAGGGGAAGTGCTAGACAGTTAATGACACCCCTCTCAACTCCTGACAGAACAGCCCTCAAGCAATGATGGGCCGGCAATGGTGTATAACTACCCCAGCTCCCACCCTCCTAGTGTGGACTAACTCTGAGGCACACGCTCCCCATCATTGCCCAGAGATCCCTGGTGGGATTAAGTTCCAGTTGTTCACAGAGATAACTTGCTTGGTATTTATGCTTTATGGCTGCTTTCTCTTTCCTGTCTCTTCTTCATTTTCCTACTAAAGTTTCCTGAGATCACTTTCCAAACAAACTGCTTGCACTCAATTCCTTGCATTATAGCCTGTTTTGGGGGGAACCCAAGCCAAGATAATTACTCCTGGAGATTCCTACAACACATTAAAGCATTAAAGGCTTTGGGTAATCTTATAGTAAGGGTATCTCAATCAGTTCAGGCTGCTGTGACAGAATACCATAGACTGGGTGGCTTAAACAACAGACATTTATTTCTCACAGTTCTGGAGGCTGGGGAGTCCAAGATCAGGATGCCAGCATGGTCAGGCCGGTTCTGGTAACTGTCTCTCTTCCCAGTTTGCAGACAACTGTCTTCTTGTTGTGTCCTCACATGGCAGAGAGCAGAGAAAGAGTGAAAGCAGCGTCTCTCCTGTCTCTTGTTATGAGGGCGCTAATGCCATCATGAAGGTATTAGTGACCTAATTACCTTCCTAAGGCCCCATCTCCAGATACCATTACATTAGGGACCAGAGTTTCAACATGTGTAATTTTAGGGGGGAGACACAAACATTCAGTTCATGACATGAGAAGACCTATTTGACTTTAACACAGTGTTTCCCAACTTGCCTGACCAGAGAATTTTTTTTCACCAAGCACCTTGTAACCTCTCAGGGAGCATTATTCTGTGGTCCACACTGTGGGAAATCATAGTCTAATCCTACCTTGCAGTTTATAGCTGATTTATCTGAGGCCCAAAGAGGGAAGGGAGTAGCTGAGCCCATTCTTGGCAGAGCAGGAATTAGGACTCATGTCCCATCCACTCCTGATAAATGTGTTTTCCAACCACCATACTCCTCCCCCTCCTCATCTGTGATCTGCAGAAAATAATATTGACTCCATAAGAGCTAATGTAACATGTGTGAATATCCTGAGTAAGCTGAAGAGGATTATACAAATATGCGGAATGATTTATTCTGGCAGTGGAAGTGGTGGGGGCACCAAACAGAAGGACCAGGGAGCTGACTTTTGCGGGGAGACTGCATCTGCCCTGGAGGGGGAATGTGACCGGAATTTGTTCAACCTACTGAGTTTCCTGAAAGGAGACTCCTACACCCCCACCCCAGCAAACCCAGTGTTGATCTAAAATATTAGCCTAGAGGAAAGTTGGCTTGAAGAGGGGCAGCATCCATCTTGGAATGTCCTTATCTCATTTCCATAGTCACCAGAGACAGCTGGAAAGATAACCAGATGTTCAAGCATCTCTTCCTTTCTCTCGCTCACTTGCTCGCTCACTCTATTTTTTTTTGTAAATTGAATTTAAGGGACCTGTTTCTTAGCAACAGCAGCAGTCAGTGGTTACAAAGTCCTCCTTGGCCATTTCAATGCCCAGGGTTTCAGTAAGCAGATGAACCTCTCAGTACCAGCTGGAGACTGGGGACAGATAGCAGGGCCACAGTAAAAGTCAGCAATCTAGTGCTCCATTTGTGTGTGTGTGTGTGTGTGTGTATGTGGGGTGTGTGTGTGTGTGTGTGTATGTGGGGTGTTCCCAAAGGACCTAACATGAGGGCAGTAGGGCCCTTAGAGCCATCTTTGGCTCTGGGGTGCATGTGGTGTATGATGACAGCTGGACTTCCCTGGGCTGAAAGCTGAGTGTGGCTGCTCCAGCTCTGTTCTGGGGAAGCTGTTGTCATGGATGGTGTGGCTTTGTGACAAAAGTGCTAGATGAAACCTAAGGAAACTCAGGTCTAGTCTCAGCAACATTGTAGTGTTACCTTAGATAAGCCATCAAACTTACCTGAGCCTCAGCTTCTGCACCTGTCAGGAAGGTCGTAACACTACTTGGCCAAGCTGAGGGACAGAAAAGGTCAGGGCATGTGGAAATTCCTCAAAAGGCACGAGGAATGATGATGATGTCAGGGGTTAGACATCTCTTTTCTCCGGCCTGAAATGCTTACTCCTCCCTCCCCTAGAGGAATCGAAACTAGATTCTGGAAGCACTAGGATGTCTCTAGGCTTGCGGGCAAAAATTATGGGGAAGGGGGGGTCCTACCTGGGAAAGGAGAGGAGAAAGCCTCTCTGTACAGATCTGGGGTCACAGCAGTGAAAGTGCTTTGGAGACACAGAAGGGCAGAATATTGGATATTAAGAACCCTTAAGACCTTTTATTCTAAAGTCTCTTAATGCTTAGATCCTTGACTACTGAAGTTGAAATCCAGTGGTCCACAGGTCAGATATGGCTCTCACAGTGTTTTGTAATTTCTCAAATTAGTTACTAACAGTTACAAATTAGCAGACTGCACATAAAAATCATGATTTCCAGTTCCTTTGAATAATCAGAAGGAGTGATTTGCACATCATGCATCTAGAGCTGAGCAGAGGCTGCTCCATTTCAATGCAGTCTCTGGTTTGTCATTGTCCCCACCATTCTCAGATGCCTTCTAACTGGGCCTCTTTGCTCACCTCATACCAACCTGATTCTTACAGACATCTGAGTTTGAAATCCCTGCTTTCCTGGACATCCCTTGGACATCTGAAAATGGGGATGTTAAGAAAATCTACCCAAAATAGTTACTATTAAGTTGAAATAAAGTTATTTTCCTGGCACATAGAAGGGGTTGAAAAATATTGGTTTCCATACTCCTTTTAAAGCTTTCAAGACTTGGAGTCATTTGTATTAGTTGGTCAATCATAGGGGCCTAGAATGAGTCTTTCTAGAGGACAACCTTTATTTAAGCACAAATTCCTTCTGCAATTCATTCATTCATGTAGGCATTACTATACCAGGGGCTGTCTCCAAAAGGTGCAAGTTTAAGGCTTGGCTACTTATGATGTGGATGACCTCGGGAAAATCTTTGACATCTGAGTTTCCCCAGTTTCTTTCATTATTTCATTGATTTATTCATGCATGCAGACATGCATTGATTTATTTTGTGCTAGGCATCATGATACTAGGTGGTGAGGCTTCAATGACGCATAAGACACAGCCAAAAGAAATCTTGGTCCTGCTTCCTAGAGCAGAGCCTGAGGCAGGTATTTGGATGCATGTGAATCATAGAGGGAGTGCTATTAGGAAAAGCCTTTAATGAAAGGAGTAAAACAGGATAGTGAAGGAGGAAAAGTCAATGTGAAGTCTTGCCTAGGTCTGATCCATGAGGATAATGGAGCCCTGAATTGTAACTTAGACTGCAGCCCTCTCTTATCCATTGGGAAAAGGAGTGACATTTTATACTCCAATGTCAATCAGGCACTGCCTGTGGACTGTATTCTCTGGGAAGAGTTGTATAACCTCTGAGCAAAGCAACATCTCCCATCAACTAAGGAAGAGCTGCTGGAGAAAGGGGGCAGCTGCAAGCTATTAGTAACCAATACTCACAGCAGTTGGAAGATGCATGCCTTGCTTGTAAAAGAGGATCTCTGCAAGGCACCAACAACATATAGCACAATCCGCCACGTGCACCTCTCAGGTTCTTTTGATTCTCACATTGAGTTCACTCCACCTGGTCTCAGCTTCTCTAGCATTCTGTGGTTACATTTCTGAGGAAACCTACAAGAGGAGGATTAGTGGGGTGAACTATAGTTTCTGTTGCTGAAGTTGCTCTCAAGGCCAATATTGATCATCAATATCTTCTTCTTCTACTACTTGCTTTAGATTTTTCATATGCTTGGCTAGCACTTCTGCTGGGCTGGGTGGCTTGCCTAGTGGGGTGACCCAGTCAATCACCTCTAAAGGCCTGTGCACCTGGTTACTAGGTCATGGTTGGTTATGTATAGATAACACTGGGCACAGGAGTACCAAGGGACAACCCAGTGGATGTGGATCACTTGAATTCCAAACACATTTCTCCATGGTCTCATGTGGCAGCAAGCCACACTTCCTTTTGATGTTCAGAGCCAACAACCCCTGACACTATGGCAACCCTTCCTGTGCCTACTGATTTGTTAACCCCAGTGGTAGTAGCTAGACCAATCTTGTTGAGAAGTCTATGCTGTTGAGTTCATGCATAACTCAATCTCTGCCATCATGATTATTTTGTTTATGGGCTCATTGTGTAAGACAACAGTGGCCAAGAACTGAGGCTGGCTAATATTGCCTGGCTAAGTCATCTTGTCTAGTCTTTCACAGTGGATACTCTCTGGTGTGTGTTAACATACAATACAAAGATATATGTGTCCATTCCCACAGCCCATTCATACACCTCTACCTAAGACTTCCTTGTTCTTGATCTCGAGCCTTGTTCATTTCAGACTCTTGACTTACAGGCTATACCATTTGCCACTTTCCACCAGTCTATGTATATTCCTACCTCAGGCCACTTTTCTCTCTGCACAAAGTGGATGACCAGGTGACCAGGTACATTGTCTGAAGCTTTTCCCATTTCAAGAATTTCCCCTCCCTACTGTCTTTCAGGTGACTAGGTGCATTGTCTGCCTTTCAGAGCCCTCCTGAATGGGGCCGGAGTGCAGCAATTTCCATTTTCAGCTTGTGCCAACATCTAGGATCAAAACTTGAACTTTTCCTTTCTCTGTTGGCTGGCCATGGGGAACCTCCATAATACCATATGTGAGCTGAGGAAGACATTGACACAAATGTGTTTGGTGACATGGAGTATGGGCCACCTGTTTGTTCAGTTACTTCTTCCCTCTGCATTTGTCTGAACTTGATCCTGGATCTTCCAGTTCCATGTTCCATGGGTTGTTGGCTTTTTGACTTAGCAGTGGGGCTGACAGTACCCAGCTCATGAGGGGCAGTTCTGGTCTCATGGTTACCTGGTGTTCCACGATCAAATACTCTTGTCTCTACCAGAGTCTTTTTCAGTAGCATGCTAGAAGCTGTTTTTGGAACTGTGTATACATCTCTGCTGCACATGGCATGGTTTTGTTCTAGAACCCTTTAGGTCCACTTATGACTCTGCTGTTAGGACTTGCAGAGATTCTACAAGGTGTTTTTTTTTCTACCACAAATATCTCTGATACTATGGGGTCTACTGGATCATATGGCCTGATAGAATTTGGCTCTGTG
This sequence comes from Gorilla gorilla gorilla, assembly GCF_029281585.2. Classification (NCBI taxonomy): domain Eukaryota; kingdom Metazoa; phylum Chordata; class Mammalia; order Primates; family Hominidae; genus Gorilla; species Gorilla gorilla. Next base: position 37,598,051 of record NC_073232.2, on the reverse strand, counting down.
TCCCCACCCAAATCTCATTTTAAATTGTAATCCCCATGTGTCAAGGGAGAGACCTATAATCCCCAAGCATCGACAGAAGGAGGTGATTGGATCATGGGGGCAGTTTTCCCCATGCTGTTCTCATGATAGTGGGTGAGGTCTCACAACATGATGGTTTTATAGTGTTTGGAAGTTCCTCCTTCACTCTCTCACCTGCTTCCCTGTAAGACGTGCCTGCTTCCCTTTCCACCATGATTGTAAGTTTCCTGAGGCTTCCCCAGCCATGCAGAACTCTGAGTCAATTAAATATCTTTTCTTTATAAATTACCCAGTCTCAGGCAGTTCTTTAGAGCAGTGTGAGATCGGACTAATACATGGCCCAAGTAGAAGTGCTGCTTGTATCACAGCAGTTGCAGTACCAGGCAACTGAATCTGTTGCCTGGTACTTTTTTACATTGGGCCTCAGTCAAAACTAGCAGCCTCTTGAATCACTGGGCAAATGGGTTGGAGCAATATTCCCAAGTGTGAAATACGCTACCTCCAATGTATTTGCTTCTTTCTTAGTGGTAGAAGGTACAGAGCACACTAACTTGTTTTTTATTTTGGTGGGGGGATTCTCAGCATCCCCAAGACCTTAAGACCTCTAAAAACAATAACTTTGGCAGGTTTCTGGCTCTTTGTAGGGTTGACCATCTGCTTTAGTGAATACTTGTATCTCACTTGTTACTCCTTACTCAGAAAGGCCTGACTTATGTGATGTCATCAGGGGAGCCATCAGCATGACCTTTGTGATGCTCTGTGGAATGCCCAGATGGCCCAAGCTCCTCTGGATATATTCTGACAGAATCAAGGAGAATTAACAGACCCCCAGGGCAGCACTGAGTGAATACTGTTGTTCATCCCATGGATATGAATGTGAACTGTTCTAGATACTTCTTTCTGCTGGATACGGAAAAGAAAGCATTTGCCAGATCAATAGCTGCATACCACTTACCTGCAACTATAAGTTGCTCTGGATAATTCCCACATCCGGCTCAGAAGCTGCACATGGGTTACTAACTGGTTAAGTTTGTCATAGTTCACTGTCATCTGCCATGACAGGGGCCAGGCTAGTGTATGAAATGGGACATATGATCCGGACCATCTCCTCTGCATTTTTTTTTTTGTTTTTGAGATGGGGTCTTGCTCTGTTGCCCAGGCTGGAGTGCGGTGGTGTGATCTTGGCTCACTGCAACCTCTGCCTCCTGGGTTCAAATGATTCTCCTGCCTCAGCCTCCTGAGTAGCTGGGATTACAGGCGTGTGCCACAGGCTAATTTTTGTATTTTTAGTAGAGATGGGGTTTCACCATGTTGGTCCCACTGGTCTTGAACTCCTGACCTCAGGTGATCCGCCCACCTCTGCCTCCCAAAATGTTGGGATTACAGGCGTGAGCCACCATGCTCGGCTTCCTCTGCATTTTTTGTCTTTGAAGTGACACTAATCTCTGCCATTCCCCTAGGAAGTGATTATGTTTTTGGTTTACCCTCTTGGCCCAGGGATAGGGGCAGCTTCAGAGGCTTCCACTTAACCTTTTGTAATACAGGAGCTCTTAATCTACTGGCCAAGAAACGATGGTGATGTTCTGCCAACTGGTAAGTATATATGTTGCAATCATGTATTCTGGAACTGGAAATGATCTTGCAGTTCCTGGGCCAGGACTCCATTTTTTACCTGACCGCATATGCTTCTACTACCATGGAGGAACCATGATGGGGTTTTGGGTCTCAGTGTCTCAGTACCAGCTTAGATCCTGTATCTGACATCCCTCAGAAGGTCTGGATTTTCCATTTCCCCATTGTAATTACCCTTTCTCTTCAGTTTATGGCCATAAATCCAGTTGGGAAATAACTACTGTACATATTTACTGTGGCATCGCAGGGGTCTTTCTTATGGGGACCCATCCTCCTTTTCAGTTGATGGGTTCAGGATGTGAGAGGTGGTTTAGATCTGGAAACTGAACATGGGACCATGACTTTCCAATGGGGTTTCTAATCTCAGTCTCCTGCTCATCGACTCTTGAACTCTTTTGATTCTATATATTAAATGATACCCTGGTTGAATCCTGAGAATGTCATGTTTTATTAGCCATTTTCGTCAATTAGAGGTCAGCAAGCAACTTCTGTAAAGGGCCAGATGGTAAATATTTTAGGGTTTGCAGGACATAGAATCACTTTTGCAATTACTCAACTCTGTCATTGTAGCACAAAAGCGGCCGTAGATAATATGCAACAAATGGGCGTGACTGTGTTCAATAAAAATTTATTTATAAAAACAGATTGTGAGCAGAATTAGGCCTGCAGGGCTGTGGTTTGCTGATACCTGCCATAGATGTCTGCAGGTCAGGGCCCTACTTTCTTGGCTGCCATTCTGATTTAGAAGCACACATGGTAAATCCATTGACTTTGCTTTTGAAAGTCAAGTGCCACCACCATGTATCTGCTACATCATAAGTTTAGCACCCCCATTGCTACTAGGGATCCCAGTTCTGTAGCAACATCTCCAACTCTGTCCAAGCCTACTGAGGACAGGCAGTACTGAGTCTATTTGTAGTGCCATTGTCCCCTCACCAGCGCACTCCTCATCCACTGGGAAGATGGTGTGTCCTCTGGGCCCCGCAAGGGCCATAATTGGCTAGTGTTCTAATCCCAGCCTCTTGCTCATCCATTCTTCATCTCTCCTTTAATAATTTATTGAGGCAAAATTCAAGTAACATGAAATTAAGCATTTTAATGTGAACAACTCAGTGGCATTTCGTGCATTCACAATGTTGTACGCCTATCATCCCTAATTCCAAAACACTTCCATCACTCCAAAGTAAAACCCCTCAACCATTAAGCAGTTTTTCTCCCCACTTCAGCCCCTAGCAACTGCCAATCTGCATTTTATCTCTCTGGATTTGTCTATTGTAGACATTTTATATAAATGGAATAATAAAAGATATGACTTTTATATCTGGCTTCTTTCACTTAGCATAATGTTTCAAGGTTTTATCCATGTTGTAGCATGTATCAGTACTTTATTCCTTTTTATAGCTAAATAATATTTCATTGTGTGTGTATATATCTTGATATTTATACATCTATATCTATGCACCACAGCTTATCTATTCATTCATATATCAAACATTGGTCTGTTTTCACCTTTGGCTACTGTGAGTAGTGCTATTATGAACATACATGTACCTATACTTGTTTGGTACCTGTTTTCAATTATTTTGGGTATATATCTAGGAGTGGAATTGTAGGGTCATATGGCAATTCTATGTTTAACTTTTTCAGAAATTGCCAAACTATTTTCTATAGTGGTTGAACCATTTTGCATTCTCACCAACAATGTACGAAAGTTGCAACTTCTCCACATCCTTGCCAACACTTGTTTTTTGTTTTTTTTTGATTATAGTCCTCCTAGTGGGTGTGAAGTGGTACCTCACTGTGGTTTTGATTTGCATATTCCAAATGACTAATGATGTTGAGCATCTTTTTCATGTGTTTGTTGGCCATTTGTGTATTTTCTTTGGAAAAATGTTGATTCAAGCACTTTGCCCATTTTTTAATTGGGTTGTCTTTTCTGCTATTGACTTCTAAGAGTTCTTTATGTATATTTTGGATACTGGACTCTTATCAGATATATGATATATGCAAATATTTTTCCCATTGTGTGGGTCGTCTTTTCACTTTGTTGATAATGTCCTTGGCTGCAAAAACAATTTTAACTTTGATAAAGCTTTTGTTGCTCTTGTCTTTGGTGTCATATCTAAGAATCTATTACTGATTCAAGGTTATAAAGATTTACCCTAAGTCTTCTTTTAAGAATTTTATAATTTTATCCCTTATATTTAAGCTGTTAATTCATTTGAGCTAATTTTTATATATCATGTGAGGTAGGGGTCCAACTTTATTCTTTTGCATGTGGATATCTAGTTGTTCTAGCGTCCTTTGTTGAAGGGACTATTCTTTCCTCATTGAATGGTCTTGGCACCCTTTTTGAAAATCAATGGGGTAACAATGTATGGGTTTACTTTTGGACTCTCAATTCTATTCCATTGGTCTATCTGTCTATCTTTATGGTAGTACCACATTGTTTAAATTACTGTAACTTTGCAGTAAGTTTTGAAATTGGGAAGTTTGAGTCCTCCATCTTTGTTCTTCTTTTTCTTTTCTTTTTTTTTTTTTACATGTAAAGCAATTTTATTTTTGTTTAACCTTAAGCTTGCCAGTTTTTTTCCCTGAACAGCATTTGTCTTGTTTTGATACCCACCTACACTCATATTAGAAATGTAGTGCAAACTGCTTGGTGATTCCACTTTGAATTTATAGTCATGTGACTAGGATGTTTTGAATATATGTTCTTCTTTTTCAAGATTGTTTTGACTACTTTAAACTCCTTGTAATTCCACAAGAATTAGAGGATTGGCTTTTCTATTTCTGCAAAAAAGGCCATTGGGACTATGATAGGGACTGCATTGAATCTTCATCTCTTTTGATTCTATAGATTCAGAGATACTCTTATTGAATCATGGGAACATCATGTTGTTATTAACCAACACTATATATCAGGGGTCAGCAAACTTTTTCTGTAAAAGCCAGAAAGTAAATATTTGGGATTTTGAGGGCTATATGGCATTATATAGTAGCAATATAAGAGTCTTTGGACTCCTCTCACAGTCTGTGTAGCAGCTTCTGGAAGCCATCCCAGCAACATATTAGAATCATCTCCTGGAGTCATTGCCAGGGTGTTAAATCCTGTGATATGAGGTATGCCCCTATATCAACAAAATTTTTCTTATCCAGCTTTATATTCAGTTTCTCCTCTTGACTCAACACCTTCAGCATCCACTTTCATATACACTCTCCTGGTTTCTATTAGGCAGGTCTTACAGTTCCTTTGCTGCATAATCCCTCTCTTCCTTTAGTAGGTCAAGCACTTGCCCTGTGAAACCAGGCTGTGATTTGGTCGTGGTTATGGCTGTGGTGGTCAGGAAGGGAGGCAGGGATACCTCGTGAAGAGGGCTAGCATTGTGCTGTAAGGAACTTGCCTCATTGAGGCTTCTATACAAACTTAAATCAAGACAGGGGGCAGGGGAGGATTCTTCCAACAAGGAGGGGTGAGCATTTTTTGCAGGCCCAGGGAGTCCAGGAGGATTGGGGATTCAAGAGTTCAAGTGTATCCCATATAGATATCTTTCTCCCAGATTTCAGGGTCTCACTTATTCTTCTTCCCATTAGGACTTTGACTTGGTGTGTGAGAATTGTGAGGTGGAGAAGACAACTTTCTCTGAAGTTCTGCTACTCTGACAATTATGTCCTGTTTCCAGACCTCACCTGGGTCTGCCGTCCAATTGCAAGAGATGAGGGTCCCTTTAAATGCTGTTGAAGAAGCTCTCTGTCTCTCACAATTGCTTTACACTGATGCCTGATAGTCCTGAGCTTGTCATTTTCTCTTTTCAAAGCATCCGTATTCAGCAACAACTACCCACATTGACGGTCCTTCTACTGACTCTTTCTCCATTGTCTCTCAAACTCCTGAGGTACCACATGAGTCTGTGCACTTCCCACCTGTGCCCCATCCCTGCCAGAACAGGTGAAAGTCTCAGCAGCCACACAGCTGCCCCCTGCTCCGAATGCCCAGTTCTCCACCTGCCACCAGGCCTGTGAGTGGCCCATCCGGGAATCTCATCCTTGGATCTGCTTCTTAGGCCCACTTCTGGCACCAACTGCCTTGGGTTGGGTTCTCTGAGCTTGAGAAGGGGTTCAGGTTCCCATGATTTATTGAGAGAGTGCTCTTCAGAAAAAATCCTGGAGAGGAGGAAGTAAAATTAGGATGGGGAAGGGAAGGAGCTCAGCAAGGCAGAGTCCAGGCTTGGCCCGATCCATGGTGGTAGGCTGTGGAGCATGAATCACACTGCAACGTCATCTGCTCTTGAAGCAAGGGGGCCAGACTTTTGTACCCCTCTATCAGTCAGGGTTGTGGGTGTCCATCCCTAGGGTGGAAGTATAACCTCCCTGGCAAGGTAACTCCCTTCAGCTCAGTGTAATTTTCTGGAGAAGGAGCAGCTGTGAATTGTTATCATCTGGGAGTGGGTGGACGTGGTAAGCATCCACCGCAGAGAGAGTGGCATGTTCTGCTAGCAGCAGCAATTTCAGCAGGGCTGGGGCCTGCACAGTGAGGCATCCAGGAGGTAGTAGTTCTTGGACCAGGGTAGCTTGCCATGGGGGTGGTGAGAAATGGTTGGTTTTCAACACACACACCTATACACTCCCCCCACCACACACATAGAGGGGGTCTCACTCTGTTGCCCAGGCTAGAGTGAAGTGGTGTGATCATAGGTCCCTGCAGCCTTGATCTCCCAGGCTCAAGCGATCATCCCACCACAGACTCCCAAGTAGCTGGGACTGCAGGTGTGCGCCACCACGCCTGGCTCTTTTTTTTTTTTTTCGTAGAGACAAGGTCTTGCTGTGTTGCCCAGGCTGTCCTTGAGCTTCTGAACTCAAGCGATCTTCCCACCTAGGCCTCCCAAAGTGCTGGGATTACAGGTGCGAGCCACTGCACCCAGCCTGAATATATTTTTTTAAATGACTTTATTGAGGTATAAATGACATATAATAAATAAGCTGCACATAAAGTGTACAATTTGATAACTTTTAACATGTGCATGTATAGATCCATGTAATCATCACAATAATGAAGATAATGAACATTTCCATAACCCCCAAAAGTTTCCTGTGCCCTTTGTGACCCTCTCTCCTGCTCATTCTCATTGTACCTTGCACCCTCCCTTTCACCCTCCTCCAAGTCCCAGGCAGCCAGTAATCTTCTTTCTATCACTATAGGTGAGTTTGCCTTTTTTTTCATTATATTTTAAGTTCTAGGGTACATGTGCACAACGTGCAGGTTTGTTACATATGTATACATGTGCCATGTTGGTGTGCTGCGCCTGTTAACTTGTGATTTACATTAGGTATATCTCCTTTTTTTAAGAATTTTGCACTGATGGAATCATACACTAGGTACTCTTTTTTTTTTCTTTCACTGCTTTCATTTAGTCTAATTATTTCGCGATTCATTCATGCGGTTGAATGCATCAATGGTTCATTCCTTTTTAGTACTGTGTAGAATTCCAATATGTGGATGCACCACAGTTTGTTTATCCATTCATCTGTGGATGGACATTCAGGCTGTTTCTAGTTTTTGGCAACGATGTGTAAAACTGCTATGAACATTTGTGTACAAGTCTTTGTATGGACATATGCTTTCTTTTCTCCTGTATGAATAGCGAGCTGTGGACTGGCAGGATCACATGGTAGGTGAGTGTTTAATTTGACAGAAAACTGTCAAACTGTTTCCAGAGTGACTGTATTATTTTACATTCCCATAAGCAGCATATGAAAGTATCAATCCCCACATCCTCACCAGCACTTGCTATGCCTAGTCTTTTAAACTTGAGCCATTTTAGTAAGTGTTCTGGATATGTGTTGAATGTAGAGCCTACACGATTCATAATAGATTGGATCTAGGATTTGACAGAGGGGTTATTTATGCAACAAATATTAATTGAGTGCTGTCTCTATCCTGGCATTTTTTCTAGAGGTTTGGGGCATAGTAGATAACAAAACACATATAATCCCTTCCCTCATGGACCTTACAGCCTACATCACTTTCTTGCCTGTTTGGGGAAGACTAAGGTGGCTTAGGGTGTGGGATGAGGAGGCAAAGGAGGAGGCAAGTTCAACTGATGGAGGTGGTGAATGGTGTGAGAGCAGAGGGTGAAGGCAGGCTGTGTGGTGTAAGATTCAGGGGGTCTGGTCTAGAAAGATACAGTGACATCCTGTTTCCTATTAGTGTGACCCTAGCTGGGTCATGTGACTGCACTGGGCAGCTTCAGTTTCTTCATCTGTAAAGTGGGAATAATGAATACTTTAGGTGACCTGAGATGTCTTACTGGCACTTAGCCAGATCTAGAAGCTAAGTGCAGTCCTTAAAAAATATCCTTACTGAAGTCAGTGACGTTACATTTATTCACCAACTTTGCTTTTTAGACAGGACCAGAGAGTCCTGTGTCCTCAGAAATGTCCCAGGGATCACAGAGTCAGACCATGGTCCAGTGCCTTATTTCCACCCTCTTCTGCTAACTCTTCAGGTGCAGACTATCAGCCTGTGGGCCCTGAACAGGTGAGCAGAGTGTAAGGGCTGTTTGCAGCTTTATTTTTAGAGCCGGCCCTGGAAGATGGCTCAGGCTCTGAGGCTCCATGGGGAGCTGAAGTCAGGCTATATTTAGGAGACACAGCTGCATCCCACTATCCCTCCCATGTCACTGGGATTTAGTCCTGGTGTTCGGAAAGAACACCTCAGGTTTTCCTAAGCTGTGTTTTGTATCTGTGGGTGTCCCCAGGAGCAGTGGGGCACCCTTCCTCGGTGCCTCTGTCTCAAGCTCTCTGTGATGAAGGCGCAGGCAGGGTACGACCTGCCTCCTTTGTAACACCAGTGGTTTCTGCCTCATCATGATGCTCACGGCTGGGAGTGTGGCTCCCTTCAGTGCCCTCTGTGTAGCCATAGCAACCATGATGATCCACATTTGTTCAGCGTTTCTTGTTTACCCAGTGCTTTTACAATCATCTCCTATTGCATCCTCCCGATGGGTCTGGAGTGTGGCATCATGATCACTATCCCTGTGTTCTGGATGAGGAAACTGAGACTCCAAGAAATGCAAGGATATGCCTAAAGGCACTGTGTGAGTGACCGAGGTCATGAACTTAGGCTGTGGGATTCCAAGGTCAGGGTTCTTTCAGTTAAGTTGTCATTGTTGTAGTAATTGTGCAATCTCTAAGTCCCTGGCCTATCCTACCCCACCACCTGCCTGCACAAATCCTTCTCTTCTGAGGCTCTGTAGTCGGCTCAAATGCCACCTTCTCTGGGAAGCCCTTTCTGAATCTTTCAGATGAATATGAACTCATGGGTCATTTCATGATACAATGCAGAATGCCATGGGGGTGGAGTGTGGTTTAGCACAGCTCCTATGTGCACGTCATACCTCCGCTACTGGCTCACAAGCTTCTCTTCATATTCCCTATGTCATCTTGTCGAGACCTCACGAGCTTGTAGCAGGTGCTTAAGTTCTGACTGAATTGAATTCCAACCAAATGCTGTAACTGGATGGTTCCCAGATCCCACATAGGGTTTGAGATTGGACAGATCCTTGAGCTCATAGCCTGGTGCTGCCATTTTCTGGCTGGATGACCTAGGCTATTATCATAACCAACTCTAGGCCTCAGTTTGCTCACCTGTAGTGCGGGAATAATCATAGTCCTATTTCATGAGGCTGTGGTGTGAGGATCAGAAGAGCTAATGCAAATGAAGGCCATGTTTATTATGCCCAGTGCATAATGAATGCTAAAAAATTAGCCACACATATTCTTATTCTTTTTTTTTTTTTGAGACGGAGTCTCGCTCTGTCACCAGGCTAGAGTGCAGTGGCGTGGTCTCGCTCACTGCAACCTCCCACTCTCTGGTTCAAGCGATTCTCCTGTCTCAGCCTCCCGAGTAGCTGGGATTACAAGCACACGCCACCACGCCCAGCTAATTTTTGTATTTTTAGTATAGATGGGGTTTCACCATGATGGCCAGGATGGTCTCAATCTCCTGACCTCATGGTCCACCCGCCTCGGCCTCCCCAAGTGCTGGGTTTACAGGTGTGAGCCACCGTGCTCGGTCCATGTTCTTAATCTTTATTCAGCAATCTTGACTGATTCTCTAGCAGGAACAAAGATCAGTTGATGTGTGACATCAGATGACATCACACAAAAAATAAACAAATAGATGTTCATTAGGAATGTCCTGTGACATTCATTTATTCGTTCATTCTCTTATCCATTCAGAGTCGATATGACTCACCTGGGAGCACAGAAAAGGGTGGGCATTAGTCCACATCTTCCCTGTCTCATGGTTAAAGCCGCTCTTTTCCTGCAGAAGGGGAAATTTCTCTGCTTTCTTGGTAGAGAAGTTGGTCACCTTCCCTTTTTGCCATCAGAACTGTAGGCAGAGGCCTGGAGATTAGAGAGGAGGGGGCCTTGGGAGGCTGTGATGGCAGGGGATGGCGAGTGTGTGCTGGGAGGCACAGGTCCTCCCAGTGGACAGAAGCAGGAAGCTGGCAAGGATAGCAGGTACCTGAAGCGGGGGTCTGACTGGAGTAGTCCTTTGTAGCAGGGTGACCTGGTTGGCCTAGAAGTAATGAATGCCCAGGAATGGCTGAGTTGGTTTAGTTCTGAGCTGGCATCCAACCAGACTCTTTGTCCTATAGGGGAGAGCTTCACTGGCCTTATGGCAAGGACTGGCAACCTTGGCCTGGTGAATGGGAGCATGAATAGCCCAGCTGGTTTTATCATGGAGGATAACCTTATGGAGTTTATTCTGGCTTTACTTTATGTAGATGAGGGAGTAACTTAGCTGACTCTGTAGAAGGGGAGTAGGAGTGGCCTAGGATGTGGCAGAGACAGTGGTGATCACATCACTGAGAGTCCATCTGCTCTCCCAGAACCGCGTGATTGCTTCTGCTTCTGTGAGTAGAAGCAAGGTGAGTCACTTCTGGGATGCAGTATGGAAGAGCTGGTGTGACATCCTACAACTTCTCTTCCCCCGCTGCAGTGATAGAAGAGGCTGAGAGTTTTAGGTGGAAGAGTCTCTGCCAGCCAGGATCCCTGAGTGACTATGTGGAGCAGAGTCCACCTCAGCCTCAAGCTGGCTCTGGGAGCAAGAAACAAACCTTTGTTGTGTTTAGCCACAGAGATTTTGGGGTGGTTCCCACTGCAAAGTGAACATTAGATACCTGCAAAAGTTGATGGTAATGGCATGGGGAGGATACTAATGTTTCCTAGATTCTGGAAAATATTTTTGTTGAAGTTCCATTTATATTGTGTTCTGGGGAGCAGTTCCTATGCTGAACATCAGTTACCTTACCAATCTTCTTGATTCTCTCAACACATAGGGAAACTGAGGCTCAGAGAGGTTAAGTAACAAACAAGGTCATGTGGCTGGTTTCGTGGCATAGCTAGACTTTATAACCTTGGTCTTAACAAGTATGTAAATGAGTGTTTTTTTCATAAAGAGAATTTCATTTGCCCATTGGCTTTGCTCAATTCTCTCAGCGGTGCTTCATCATCAGTTTGATTATCCTTAAGTGAAGTTCACCCTGTAGTCAAGCAATTAATGTCAATAAACAAACACTCAAATGTAGCAGGAGAGCCAGCTCTGAAAGGGGAATGGGGATGAGTCCTTAAGTGAAACAAGAACTTTTTAAGAAGATGAATAATGGCTGTCTCTTTTTTGCAAACTAGAACTTTTGTATATTGAAGATTTTAAAAAACAGTAATGCCATGTATATTTTTGTGTACATATATACTTAGGTGTGTATGCATATTTTGGTATGTCTTGTGGATATGTGTGTACCAAGTGTCTGGATTTACAGATAATGCATTCTTGATCAACACACACCCAATTAATTGAACTTTTTCATAATGTTTAATCCCTTTATGAGAATGAAGACAATAAGGAAAAGTAGGAATCTATTTTTTAAAACTATAAAATTTTTAGTATTTTGAAAGTATTGAATTTTTATCAAACCCAGCCTCCTAAACCTTTAGGTTGTATTAATTCATTTATTTAATGAGCAATTATTGTGCGCCTAGTGTGTCCCAGGCACCTGGGCCTCAGGGGCAAAGTACTGATAATGACCTCGAAGAACCAAGGAGCTTCCTAAGGGAGAAAAGACAAGAACCCAGAACTCTGTGGCCCAGTAAGACAGTGGTAAACACTGTATGGGGATCCCCCAGAGGACTAGGAAAGTTCAGAAGGGAAATTTTTCCCACTTAGGGTGAGAAGTCAGCAAAAGCCTCACAGGGAAGACAGCATTTGAGTTGACTCAGGACAGGGAGGATGGGGTAGGATTTTGATAGAGACTTCAGGAGAGGCTGTTCCTACCAGACACAACATCCAGAGCTCAGGCATGATGGTAAGGGTGAAATTAAACTAATGCACTTCAACAAGGAGGTTGAAATAAGTGATTGCAGGTTAACCTCTAATTAACCGGAAAATGCCAGTAACTGGAACCACTTATAGAAGGTTGTTCCATTAATTAAGATTTTCCTGTGCGTGTGCACGGTGTGTAAGACTACACAGTCACAGATACACTCACACACCTCTTCAGCACCACGCTGCCCTAAGGACCCTCCCGTTGCACGCAGTGGGCGCGAATCTCTGCACCCCTCTGTGGCAGGGAGCGGTGCTGCCCGTCAGTCTGGAAGACACATTCTCAGCACGTCACGCTGCGGCCCCACGGAGGCCCCGTTCCAAGAGGATTGGAAATGTAATCACAACAGTTTTTATTAGCAAAAGAACAGCAGGAACCCTTCTGCTGTCCATATGGACAGATCCCGATGGGTATTCATGAAAACAGTTTGCTACGGTAACAGCCGTGCTTAAAACTCCTCGTCCAATTACCTTTGAACTTGCCTTTTTTGCTGCAGTGGCTACTGCTGCTGCATGTGAAACATCTTACACACTCGTTTCTCCCCAGGAGGGAGGCATCTGCTTCACCCTGTTTGGGGTTCTTTGCCCTGGAGGCTGGGCAGCGGTGGGTCCGAGGAGACTCAGGAGTTTTGGGCCTGGTCACTCATCATGGATGTCCAGGCAGTCAACTCGGTTTCATTTGTCCTGTTAAATTGGCCGGCTAATTGGAGCCAACGATAGCTTTTGGAGAAACCCCTTAGCCCTGTTAGGGCTTAGAACAAGGGGCAATTCTGCAAGGACATTTGGTGAGAGGGTTAAGAACTTGCTGATGTAAGCATTGTTTCCTGGCCATGTCCAAATGCTTCCCAGGTAGAGGGCAATGGGTATAGTGACCATGCAGCCTAGGTGCTTGGATACATTTCTAATCCCCAATACCTCTTCTCACCATCCCTACTGGTATCTATAAGTTCAGATCAAGTTATATGCCACAATTCTAGGAAAGAAAATACAGTTTTTATGTATGGAGGACAGAAATATGTACATCGGAAATAGGATCCCTGTTAAATCAGAAAGAAGCCCCTGCCTTCTGCAGGTTGCAGGTGCCAGACCTTGAAATTCATTGGCTGGAAGAAGACAGAGAAGGAGCATCATGCAATTTGAAGCTGGTAAGTCTCAGAGTTGGTGAAAATCAATACTGGGAGTGGCCAACAAAACAAACACAGTTTTAGTGGTTGATGCCTGGTGAACTGAGCAGATCTGCCCTGGATATCCAGGTCAGAGAGAAGTCAGAGGGGACATCTGATGTTCTGCCTGCTGCGCTGCCATCTTCTGGCAATGATGTTTCCGTTTTCCTTTGGGAATTCATCACTTTCCTGCTCTCAGGCAGTGGGGTTGGACTGGGCTGGCTTCTGTCCTCTGCCTTGAGGAGTGGATGTAGAACTCAAGCCTGGCCCAATAGCATCTCATGGATTGGTTGTGAAATGAGCCTACTTGGGACAAAAAGGATGTGACTTGGGGCTTTTGCTGGAACTCTTCAAGTAAGGAAGCTTCTAAGCAGGGGAAATGTGGGCCTGAAGGTGTGGGTGGCTACGTATTTGTCACCTGGAAAGAACCTGATGAGAAGGACTCCCATCCTGATCCAACCGTGCCCAAAACTATGCCATCTTGGCCACTTGGTACCTGAAACAGTGGATCTTCTTCTGTGCCTAAGCCAGTTAGAGAAGCCTCCAGGGGTTAAGATTCTGCTAGATGACCCTCTTCTCAAAGGAAATGGTCCTTCCAGGTCTTCCTCCCTGTTTTCAAATCCATCACCTTAGGCCTCCCATTTCTCATTGGGGGCAGCTTCTCAAGCTGGCTAGAGGAGAGTCAGGCATCTTGCCTGGGTGTGGAATCACATATGGTGGTGTCAGATGGTCCTGGGTACGATCCTGGCTCATCATAGTGGCTCATTAAATCATGTTAATAATCTGACTGCATACATTTATGGGGCTTTTCCATTTCCCATCCCTGAAGGCAGAATCACCCTGGGGTTTAGTCCAGAGTGTGGACTTTGGAGTCAGACCAGACCAGGATTCATGCTCCAGCACTGCCATTGCTAGCAGTGACTTGGGAAAGTTGCTTAATCTCTGTAGGCCTCAACTCATCAGGAAAATGGGCATGACTATGCTTGTCCCCCACTGTATGTTTCGAGGCCTGAATGAGAAAATTCATGCAAAGCAAAGCTTAGCCTGGCATGTTCTACATGGGAGCCACTATTGTTATTTCTAGAAACCCATAAAAACAAATTCTTAAAGCTACTAAGCCAATGCCCCTCAGTTAGTATTCCATTGGATTTCCCAGTGCACACTCTTCCTTTTCTTTCTATCTTTTCCCCCCAGTATCCACTGAGGACTGGGTTTTCTGTTCTGAAGTCTGTGTTTACCCAGATGTAGAAGATAACAGGTACATTATGAGAGCTCTCCAGGGGCAGGAGCCATACCCAACAGCCAGGAAAGACTAGAGCAGAAGAAAGTGTGTTCTGATGGAGGAAAAAGGGGCAATTCTCAGGAAGGGGACAGCCTTGGTGAGGGCTGATGGATCCAACATCTTTGACTGCATGATATTTGTTTGAAGGACAAAACCACTGTTGTTCCACCTTGGAGATGTGGAGATCGCCTCTTCAGTTCAATTCAGTCTTCCTGAGTATCTACTTTGTTTAGAGTCATGGTATCCAACCCAGCTCAGATTTTCCCTCTTATTTGTTTTCTTATCCAAGTAGAAAGAGGGAGTATGCAGCAGTATGGAAATTGTAGAAATTGGCAAGCTGATTCTATAATTCATATGGAAATGAAAAAGACCTAGAATAGCCAAAACAATTTTGAAAAGAACAAAGTTGGAGGACTAACACTGCCTGATTTTAAAGCTTATTATAAAACTACAGTAATCAAGACAGTGTAGTATTGGCATCAAGATAGACAAATAGATCAACAAAATGGAACTGGGAGTCCAGAAATAGACCCATGCATATACGGACAACTGATTTTTTGACAAAGTTGCAAAGACAATTCAGTGGAGAAAGGATAGTCTTTTTTAAAACAAATGATGATAAAAAAAATTAGATACTCCTATGCAAAAAAAGGCTTTGATCCATAACTTGCACTGCATGTAACAATTAGATCAAAATGGATGACAAATCTAAATGTAAAACCTAAAACTATAACACTTCCAGAAGAAAACAGGAGAAATCTTTGTGACCTTGGTTTAGGCAGAGTTTTAAAATATGACACCAAGAGCATAATCCATAAAAGAAAAAAATAATATATTGGACTTCATCCAAATGAAAAACTTCTGCTCTTTGACATATACTGTCAAGGGAATTAAAAGGCAAGTCACAAACTGGGAGAAAATACACAAAAATCGTGTATCTGATGAACTTGCATCTATAATATAAAAGCAGTTTACAATAAAAAGAAGACAACCTAATTAAAAGCAAACAGAAGATTGTAATGCACATTTTACTATAGAATATATTCAAATGGTTAATAAGCACATGAAAAGATGCTCAACATCATTAGTTATTAGGGAAATGCAAACTGAAATCACAATGAGATATCACTATACATCCTATTTGAGTGGCTAAAATGAAAAAGACTGACCATGCCAGGTGTTGGTGAGAATATGGGGACTGAAACTCTCATACACTGCCACTGGGAAGTAAAATACTGAAAAACAGTTTGACTATTTCTTATCAAGTTTAATGTGTACCTACAGTTATGATCCAGCCAGTCCACAGCTAGCTACGCACTGAAGAGAAAAGAAAGCACATGTCCATACAAAGACTTGTACACAAATGTTCATAGCAGCTTTACTGTAATTGCCAAAAACTGGAAACAACCTGAAAGTCCATCAGCAGGTAAATACATAAACAAACTGTGATGTGTCCATATATTGGAATACTGCTCAGAAATAAAAAGGAATGAACTAATGGTATATGCAAAAATATAAACAAATATCAAAATAATTATGCATAAGGAAAGAAGCCAGAAAAAAGAGTAATACTTAGTTTGATATGTATTTCATTCACATAAATTTTAGAAGATGCAAGCTGGTCTATCATGACAAAGAGCAGATCAGTGCTTGCCTCGGGGTTGAGGGCAAGGGGCTGGCAGTGAGTGGTGGGAGGAAATTTCTGGAGGTGATGGATATGTTCATTATCTTAATTGTGATGGTTTCATGGGTTTCTGTATGTCATAACTTACCAAAATGTACACTTTAATTATGTGTCATTTATTATATGTCAATTATATGTCCTAAGTATGCTGTTAAAAAAAGAAGAGATGATAAGACTCTAACAGCAGCACCTGGATCAGATAAAATAGTCCAAGAAGGTGGCTGGCTGTCCAGGGGAAGAGGGAGAGATGGAACAGACTACTGGCTCCAAGGCCAATGTCCCTTATTTTGTACCTGCCCACCTTTTACCCCACTGTCCCCTCTGTCAGGGCATGCCCTTCCCATTCTCCTCACCTATTTAGATTCTATTGTCCTTCTAGATCTAGGAGAGAAAATGCTTCCTCCACGAAGCCTCCCAGGACCACACCAGAGTTGTGTTTTCTTCATCTTATATGCTTGTACAGCATTAATTTTGTATATTACTCCTTGGAGTGTGCATTGTGGGTCTTGCCGCATAGAGGACAAATAAGTGAAGGTTTCAGTTAGCATCAGTAACTGCTCTCTCAGGCTCTCCTGAGGCTTCTAAAAGTGTCTTCTCTTCCTGGTCGTTTTTCCACCTCTCTTGGGATGGGACAAGAAGGAGGTCTGCCCACACAAGCTTCTTTTCAGTGAGCAGCAACTCCGCCTACTGAAGGGCAATGCCCATGAAACACCCCTCTCTCTCCCATGTGCAGTCAATCACAACATGCCCCAGGCTCTCTTCAAAGCTTGAATCAACCTACTCTTTTCTCTATGGCCACGACCCTAGTCCCAACTGCCATCACTGTTTGCATTTGCTGGGAGCACCACACTAGCCTTGTCTCTGGTTTCTCTACTTCTACTCCTCCCACCACTCCCAATGGGCCTATTCTTAACCCAGCACCCAGAGGGATTCTTCCAAGAGTTGCATCAGCCTATGCCACTTCCCCGCATGTCACTTTTACCTAAATTCTCCCAACTGCACTCAGATTAAAACCAAAACCCCTTGCCATGGCCATACGGCTGAGCTGATGTGGCTTCTGCTGCACTCACTGGACTGGCCTTTCTTCAGTATGGAGCACACCCTGGACTCCTTGCCCCTTGGGTCCATGGCACGTCCTCTCCATCTCCTGGAGCTCGTTCCTCACCCATCCTCCTTTGCAGGGGAGCTTCTTCTGAGAGGCCTTCCCTGGATATCTGCTCAAAGCTCTTCCTTCCTCTTTGTTCTTTGTCTCACAACATTCAGTTCTGTTCTTTCTTTGTACATATTCCTATTTGTAAGTGCATATTTATATGTTGTGTTACTAACATAAAGGCTGTCTGCTCCACTCAGCTGGGAGCTCTGGGAGAGCAGGAAGCCAGTCTCCCGTTTACTGTTGTCTGCCATGTCCCCAGCACCAGGCTCTCAGAAATATTTGTTGAATGAGTGAATGAATGAATCACAAGGGGAGATTTGAGGGAACTGGCTTTCTGCTGTATCCATTGTCCTAGTGACCTTGGAGCATGAGGATATATTTTTCTGCCTTACAATGCACACTTCTGAAATCAGGATGGCTCTTATCATTGTGGCATATGTTTGATGAGGCAGTATTTTTCCTCCAGGAAGCTTCTAACTTAGTGATTCACTCTTAAAATGATGCACATTATATCTAAGAATTGCAGTAACAGGAAAATCTTTGCATTGCCTAATAGATGAGAGTGTTTGGCCCTCAGTTTCTGAGAGCTTCCCTGTTGTCTCTCAGCTGTGACACCTGCTTTGTGACTTGGCTTGTGTGATGTAATCAAATATTTAGTATTTATATTGTTCATAGGTATGGGCAGTTTCTCCTTAGCTCAGACTGTAAGCTTCCTGAGGGCAGATATGGTGTTTTACACTTTGCCGTTTAAGGACTCAGATTGGGCACAGAAGGGGAGGGGAGGAGATGATATGAAAGGAAGAGGAGGGGAGAGGCAAGACAGGGGAAGTAAGGGGAGGAGTATCTAATTCCTGGCCCTCCCTAGCCATCCCTTCAGCTCCTACAGTGTCTAGTGGCCCAGCTGTGAGACCTCTTGAACTGCCCTGGCCTCATGGGCCCAGGCCCTGCCATCAGACCCCAGACCTCCATGCTGCTGAGAAATGGTGTGTCCCAATGGTTAGGAACACTGGGTGGACCCAGGTCAACTTAGGCTCTATCCCAGGTCTTGTATTTTGCTAGCTGTGTGGCTCAAGACAAGTTGGTTTCTCTCTGAGCCTCAGTTTCCTCATCAGTAAAAAGGGGATGATAATAATATCCACCTTGTAGGATAAATGTAAGTAGAGATTATGGTAAAAATATGAACAGCCTGTATTGTGTGAGCACTGGCCAGTCTTCCAGTCTTAGAGCAGGATTAGGCGCAAACCTTTAGAGGTATCAGAGGAGGGCAGGGGTGGCTAAGGTGGAAGGAGGACATGCCGGGGCTTGGGACAGCAGCCGTTTAGCAACCAAAGTGAAAGTGATTCAATATTTTAACGACTGGCGTGCCATACAGGTGTGTGATGCCTACGTTGTAATATAACGAATGTGAGACATTTAGCGTGATGCAGGGTAGATAGTGCCTTGATTCAGGGTAGCAATTGCTAGTAGTGTGCCAGTAAATTCTACTAAACACTGGCTTTCACAAAAACAGTCCTAATTTTTAGCGTTTGCCAATTTCCTTGGTGTAAATCCTACCAATATGGTCAATTTCAAGCTACCAATGTTCCAATGCTGGACCTGGGGTTGGGAAGAGATGTATATGTGACAGTCACCATTGTACAGAATTCCCATCACACAGACACAGGATTCCTAGGTAAACTTAACAATATAGATCATAGTAAAGCATAGTGATATATTTTGAGTATCCTTTAACTTTTGATTTTAATATAATTTAACTCTAAATTTATAGGATTTACATTTTAATAATGGCTGTGTTTAGCAACTGGCTTGCAAACTTTTTGAAAATTTAACAATTGCCTCTAGAGAAGTGGTATAAGCTGTCTCTAGCACACCTTTGAATGACAATGACTATTATACCCACCAGTCTGCTTGCCAGATCTCTACCTATTTGCATTTCTGAGACCTCTGGGGACTCTCTTGCTCCTTACCTGTAGCCGACCCCACCTGATGCTCATTCCTGGCTCATTCTCTCACTTCCTGTCACACCTGTGAATTTGCTATTCTTGGTAGGCAGGCCCCAAGTATGTGCTCCACCCAAGGGAACATGCCTAGTTCCCAGGTCCCCTCATTCTGTCTGGCCACCCCACCACCTTCTCAACCCCGGCTTCCCTGTTGGGTTGGCCTCTGATGAGACAGTGCTAATTTGGGGAGAAGACAGTGTGCCTAAGAGAAAGCCGTGCTCCTGGGGTGTGAAAGCTGAGCGATGTTGCATTTCTTCTCAGGGCTAGAGAGAACCAGCTACAAAAGAGGGTTTGGCCTACGTTTGCCAGACTGCCTGCACCACCCTACTCTTGGCTGCCATCCTTAGCATTTCTGCTGGCGAAGGTGCTTGGCAAATTAATCCCCCAAATGCACAGAAATCTCTCCTGCCAAATTCAATTCTCCAACCAGCGATAAATGCTCACCACTGGCTTGTGCAAGCAAAAACAAAGCACAAACCCAGCAGCAAGGGCTGTGGTGTTGGGGATGGGAAATTTACTGTTCTTTGAAGCCCTGCAGGTCTGTGCATCTCAAAGTTATCAAATGAATTAAAGGGTCAAAGAAAAGATAAGGGGATTTGGTAAGCAACAGTAAGCGTGGCAGAGGAAAGGGTGCTCCACCTGGTTCAGACTTCACCAATGGACAGATCTGTCATCAAGCCTTATCTCAAGGACACTTGCTGGAAAGAGTCAGGCATCTCAAGGCATGTTCAGGGAGAGGAGACACTGTTAGCAGACAGCCCTGTCCTTTGTGTCTGGGGTAAGGAGAAAGAAGGGAGAAGAGGGAAGCTAGGCCTGGAAGATAGTGGTGTGTAGCGAAATGAACCAAGATGTGGAGGCAAACTGGCTTGGTCTAAATTTAGGTTTCATCACTTTGTACTTGTGTGATCTTGGCCAAATTCGGTCCAATCTCTGAACGTCATGTTTCTCATCTATTAAAATGGAATAGTGGTATCGTAAAAGATGCTATCGGTGCTTTGTCCATATCTCTTGGCAATCACCGTTCCTGTATACCCAACCTGGAGACTTCTGACACAAGCACCTGTGGATATTTGTCTAAGGGCTTTCAGGTTGTTTTGAGTATGTGTGTACGTGGCACAGGTCAGGCATTGTGGGGGGAGTTAATCCATTCTCCCAACTGGGAGCAACCTTCAACCCATGACTGGCAGGAGTTGGAGGATACATCCCCCAGCTCCTTCATCCCTCAGTGGGATGACTGAGGTGTGCTGTGCAGATCTCCAGAGTGGCCCAGGGTGATGAAGCCTCATAGGCCTGCAGTAGTGGAGTGCTCCAAAACACACTTTATTGGCTTCTTTCCCTTCTTTTTCTTTTCTTCCCTCTCCTGACTGGTGTTTCCTGGGGTCAAATCCCAGATAAATTGCTTACACCTGAATCATTGCCCCAGTGACTCCTCCTGGGAGAGCTCAATCTAAAAAACACATTGTATATCATAGGATAATTTTGAGGGTTAAATGGGAAGACATTTAAAATGCTCAGAGAAAAATAAATTGCAGTGAGCATTACTAGTAGGGATTTGAGTAGATACTGGTCTCCTGTCCCTTTCTCTGTCTCCTATCTCTTTCCCAGGAAGAATATGACACAGTGAAAACTTCTTTTTTCCGGCTCCCTTGCAGACACTTGATTTCTCTGCAAGGGAGTGAGTGGGCGAGTGGCTATCTGCAAGGCTGTCTCCCCAGTGCTCTGGATCCTGACTCAGAAGGGTGTGAAACTCCCTGCACATGGGGCATGAGTGGAGCCTCTGGGAGTTCTTTTGGGGGCTAAACAGACTCAAGGACTAATTAGCTAATGCCTGTGGAGTGCCTGGGAATGTCAAGTGCTGAGTGTGAAGTGCCATCACTTGAGAGGGCTTCCCCTCTCTAAGCCCTCCACGGAAGATGTGTCGATTACTGCGTATGGAGGAGCTGTTGCTGAGTCTCTGGTTGGGGCTCTTAATCAGGCAAATATTTACAGTCCCCATGAGGTACTCAGGGCTTCACAGGCCCCAGAGGCTGCAGCTCGCAGCTTGGCCCAGGGCCACTAGACAGGGCCTTGGGGAGTGTTTCTGGGCTGCTGGTTCCTCCATGGTGCCCATGTGAGATTCTGCAGTCCAGTATCCCTGGGCCCCAGACCACTCCTCCTGTGCAACAAGCTCTTCTAGGGCCCTCCAACCCACATAGACAAGCCCTGAGGTTGCTGCTCGGTCTTTGATCATCCATCCAGGGCATGAGTCTGAAATCTTCCCTTTCAAACCTGTTCTTCCTCCTTCTGAAGGTGGCATTGTCATCCTCCCCAACACTTCAGGCATCTTTGATCATTACCCAGAATGTTCAGCCACCCACCAAGCTGTTTGGATTCTTTCTCTGTATGAGTTCTGACATATACCTCCTGTGCATCCCATCAGCACTGCCCTCGTTCAGGCCATCATCCGCTTCCCTGGTGCATTGCTTTCATCTCCTGGCCACTCTTCTAGCCCCTAGTCTGCTCTCCACATAGCCAGTGGAGGCTCCTTCTGAATTGCAGTTCTGATGGAATCCCCCCTTAATGAACATTCAATGGCTTCCTATGGTTTACAGAATAAAATTTGAACTTTTCTGTCTGCCTGGGGGTCCATTGTGATTTGGAGAAAGTCCTAACCGAACTTTCTCACTTTATTTTCAACTCTCTTCTTCTATGTTCCCACTGCTCCACCCAGCCTGAACTACTCTGGAGTTTGGGACCACTCCCCCAGTGAACCATCCAAGCCCTTTCACCTCCTGTCTCTTTGTGTATGTTTAGAGAACAGATTAAATATCACATCGTTCTTCTCTCACCTCCCATAACAATCTGATCCATGTTCTGGGACAGCTATAGAGGCTTTTTGACTTTGTATTGCAGTGATGAGTAGGGAGTCAGCTTCATGCCTCCTGCATTAATGCTGTGTCTGGCCACGATGTTTCTGACATCCGAGTGTGGTGCTGTAATACAGTGATCCCTCTATCAATACAGAAGATGGTTGCATTTAGTCCCAGTTGCCTGCTCACTGCTTGTTATCTAACTGAACTTGTGTATGAGAGTCTGTCTTTTCTCCCTGCCTTCAAGGAGCTCCTTGTACCTAATATTTTTCCTCAGTGCCAGCAAATATTAGTTGTTTAATGCTTGTTGAAACAATATGAACTTGTGGCTTCAGAGACCTCTGTGTATAGCAGATGTGGCATCTCTTCCTTAGGATGTATTTCTGTGAGCTGGGCTGAAGGGACATGGCAGCCAGTGTGGGCTCCATGGGCAGAGCTCTGCTTGGAGTCCTCCTGTGGTCCCTTCCAGGTTCTGGGTTCTCCAGGTGAGAGTACCTGCAGAGGTCTCCTACTGGGAGAGCTCGCAACAGGAAGGCAGGATGCGGAGACTGAGGGCCTAAGGGCAGAGAGCCAGTCTGGATGGGCAGGTAGAAGCTCAGGTGGTGGAAGCATTTCCTCAGCCATGCAGGGGTGGGGCTGCTGGGAATCTGGGGCATCATCTGTCCCCACTGGGTTGGGTGATGGGGCAGTGAGGAAGTGAGATCCTGCTGCAGCATTTCCATTGCCTCTGGAAAGGGGCCCAGTCTGGAGTTAACCCAGATATTAGATGGCAGGCGATCTAAAGGTATTAGGTCCAGTTTTGGTTTCTTTTCTTTTTCCTTAAAATAAAACAAATAAGAGTATCTTTACCCAGTCTAATTTGTGCAGTCCTGGGAGCCCCACATTGCATAATACTAGGGTGTTACGGCAGAGCTCCTGGACTTGAGCTACATAGTAGCCCTGTGATACGATTTGGATCTATGCCCTTGCTCAAATCTCATGTTGAATTGTAGTCCCCATTGTTGGAGATGGGGCCTGGTGGGAGGTGATTAGATCATGTGGGTGGTTTCTAATGGTTTAGTACCATCCCCCTAGTGCTGTCTTGTGATAGAGTTCTCCCAAGATCCGTTTGTTTAAAAGCGTGTGGCACCTTCCCCTCCTCTCTTCCTCCTGCTCCAGCCATGCAGCACATGCATGCTTCCCCTTCACCTTCCACTGTGACTGTACGTTTCCTGAGGCCTCCCTAGCCATGCTTCCTGTACAGCCTATGGAGCTACAAGGCATTAAACCTCTTTTCTTTATAAATTATCCCGGCTCAGGTAGTTCCTTATAGCAATGTGAGAGCGGACTGATACACCTTGTCCGGTCCTGACTTCACAATCTGGTAGCCTGCTGAGCAGATAAGGTCCTCTGATCATTTTTGTTTGACCTATCAGTGTTGATAAGAATTGAGCTAACATTTTACAATTGTGAGACTTTGTATAACATTTCACATTTCTGGTTTCTTTTAAAAAATGGGAAGACCTCACAAGACTGGGCTTCTTATTCCTACAAGGCAACTGTAAGCTGGAGCTGGGCAGTGGCTGCTGCTCCAGGCAGGGCGGGTGACCCCACCGTGCCTTGGAAATCACTTGGCCTGTGTCATTCACTTACTGTCCTGACTCGTGGCCTGGTCTTAGGTCACAGTCAAGGAGAACGTCACTGATACAGTGGAGGACCCTTCACCATCATATGTGAGGCCAGAACAATGCCATCGAGCTAAGCTGTGTGTATACGAATGATAGAATGTCAGAGTTGGAAAAGCCTTTCTGGAACTTTGTCCCTATCTCTCCTATTTGCAAACACAGACCTGGAGCCAAGAGCCAGAAAGGGACTTTCCCAAGGCCACTCCTTGAGTTGATGGCAAAACTGAGACCAAAACCTGGTTCTCCTTACCCACAAGCAGGAGTCTTTCCTGGTTAGAGACAGAGCGTCCTGTCTTCCCTTCCTTTGTGCCTCTCATTTCATGGCCATCAGCTCCATTGCAGACCTGTGTGGAAACTGGAGGAAGACTGTGGTGGGGAGGGCTGGGCAATAAAGGCTGGGGAGGCCCAGGCTGCTCAGGATAAAGGCTGAATACAGGGGCGTTCAAAAGCCACTGGGCACTGAGCGAATTAAGCCATGCTTGTCTCCGTTGCCCGGGTACTCTTTATGCATCACATAATGCCATTGTTCAGCCAGAGCCAGGGGCCAGAACGAGCACTTTCTTTGCAGGTAGGCAGCCAGCGCAGGCCCAGCAGCAAGAGAAGGAGCAGGAGAGGCTGGAATATTCTGGCTTGAAAACAGCAGCTGTGTAATAAAGCCGGGCTGGTTTGTCTCAGGGCCCTGCTGTCCCTTCTCCCCGCCTCAAAGTAGCAGCATGAATCAGTTCACTGCGGCAATGGTCCAGGAGATGTGACTTGCATCCCCATCAGCTACCTGATTGCGGTCCCTGGATGCACGAGGCGCTGGATGTGCCTGGCATACCAAACTGCCCGCCTCTGTGCCGCAGCTACTGGTAATGAAGATCACCGGCCCCGCCCAGCACTGTGGACAGAACCGGGCATTCTTCAAGGCCACCACTGGCCTTTTATCTTGTCCAGGGCTCTGGGATAGTCACTGAAATCCTTGGGCTGCTTTTGACGGGGGCCACCAGCCTGTCTCAAAGATGCCCTGACAAGCCCCTCCAGCCCTGGGCAGACAAAGGCTTGAAAGGAGAGGAATTGCACACGGTCCAGACGCTGCTGTTTCTAATACGTTATTTTGACACACAATTAACTGCAAAATTTGCTCTAAGCTAAGAGCTCGGGCCCTCACAGGATTCGTACAGCACAATTCAAGCAGGATTTGGTTCTGTGAAATCTCATTCTTCCTGAAGGGCTAGGGATTGCCGGCTCCCCACGGCGATGCCACCCCTCTCAGGGCCGGCTGTGGGCACTGATCAGAGAGGATGCATCAGCCCGCCCACAGCCCAGCATGGGGCCAGGGGAACCAT
Source organism: Gorilla gorilla gorilla (assembly GCF_029281585.2). Lineage (NCBI taxonomy): Eukaryota > Metazoa > Chordata > Mammalia > Primates > Hominidae > Gorilla > Gorilla gorilla. Next base: position 37,572,891 of record NC_073232.2, on the reverse strand, counting down.
GGCACGAGTCATGGGAGGGGGTGGATAAAGCTTGCACAAAACCTTCCAACAGAGCTCCCTGAACAACAACCCTTCCTAAAATGGTGTCGCTTATCCTCCGCTGACAAAGGCCTGATTTGAGCTCTCCCCGGAGGTGGGATGAAGCGAACACATTGCCTTTTATCTCTCCGTCGCTTTGAGAGGGGAAGACAACTGGTACAGAGCGTGGTGGGGAGCCCTGGAGAAGGCACTCTTGAATGAAAGGCATAATCTCCGGCTCCCCCAAACCAGGAGGGGAGGCAGCTTTCATCCCCCACTGCGGCCCGCTCCCTCCGTCCTGGAGGCATCTGAATGGGAGTGGGGAGCTTGGAAGGAGAGGCTCCTGCCGCTGCACAATGCCACACAATATTGCTTCTCTCCAGGAGCCCAGAGGAGGCCATGGACATACAGCATCTGACTTTGAAACCAATTCTCCAATCAGCTATTTAAATAAGAAATATAATCTCATTGAACACCCAGAGCTGTTGGTCTGAGATGCTTCCATTTACAAGGCACGTGAAGAAAGTCCCCAAGCCCTCGGTTTATCAGGACAGCCAGCTTAGGATGACTTACTGGGGGAAAGAGAGGTGCTAGAGAGGGTGGGGAGAGAATTGAAGTTGGCCGTTAGAAATCCAGGCTGTCGACTGCTTCAGGGGTGAACCCATGCCGCACCTGTCGGTGCTCTATGCGGAGGAGGTTGGAGAGGTCTGTGGGTTTTCAGAAAACCATCCGATAGCAGGCAATGCCCTGTAAAGTTGTGAAGGGGGAAGAAGGGGCACAAAGCATTGTCTATCTCTCTTTTGGAAACATTGTTTTGAGTACTGAAGTCATTGCCACAGCATTTTTTTGTCAGAGGCCAAGTGGCTGTTAAGACCCAGTGGGTGAAATTCCCCTGACGAAAACCGGCCCAGCAAGAAGTGGGGACGATAGCCTTGACTGACCCTCCCCTGCCTGAGCTCACGGTCTGCCTCCGGCACCAGCCGTGTTTCTAGGCATTCTGGAGAGGGAGGCTTGAGAGCCTGTGCTGACCACTGTGGGAATCCCGAGAAAGCTCGTCTGCCACGTGCTAGCTTTCAATCTATGTGCAGCTCACTCACCTGAGGCCTCAGTGTTTATCACTTGCAAAATGGGTTGTAAGGACCAGGTGAGCTGAATGTGGACCGTGCCTGACAGGTGGACTGTGCCCCATATAGGATGGATACGATTCTACTGTGATGATGGCACACTCCGTCTCACTCACAACTTCGGGGAACATGGCCTGCTCAGGTTCTGGCATGTCATTTCTGGTCAGCAGCCCCGCCCCTCCTTGCCCTGTCCTGTTCTGCCCAATTCTGCCCCACTCTATCTTGCTCCCTTCGAAATCTATGGTGCTGATGACCGCCTGTGAGAGGCTGGGAAGGGGAGTGTCCGTTTGAGCTGGAAGGCTGCCTGGAGGAGGTGTGGCTTGAACTGGGGTTGAGCAGTGGGGAGGATTTGGAGAGCGGAGGAATGAAGGAGAGCGGAGAGCAGAGGCTTGGAGGTAAGAACGAGCAGAGAGGGAGGGCTGGGGAAGCCAGTCTGCAGGGAGGGGAGGGGAGGTGAGGTGCTGTGCTGGGGAGAAGGAGGGGAGAAGGATGGGAGGTGGTGGAACCCTGCCACTCCTTTCTTGGTTGCTTTGCACCCATCTGACGTCCTTGCTGGTCAGAGGATGAATCTGGCTAGAGTGGAGCAGAACTGAAGAGCAGAGCTGTGCAGCCCTGGAAGCATTCTAGAGACCAAGACCCTCAGGGGCAAGGGCCGGGTGCTCACTCAGTCACACCGTGGATCAGCAGCAGGGCAGAACCCCACCCTGTGCCTCCTGTCTCTTTCTCCCGTTATAACAGCTAGCTCTGATGAGCACCTACTGTGCGCCAGGCACTGTTCTAAGTCTTGGTGTGGGTTTCCACAGTTAGTCCTAAGACAAGCCTGTCAAGTAGGGAGCATTGTTATCCCCATTTTAGAGACGAAGAAGCTGAGGCCTGGAGTAGTCTTGAACCTTGCCCGAGGTCACACTGCCAGGAAGAGGTAGAGCCCACAGGCCACCAGCATTGAGCTCCTTTCTGACCTCTTATCTTTGGGGAAGGTTGGCCCAGTTTCCTTCTCCTTTCCTGAAGGAGCGTGTGCGTCCTTGCTGAGACCGGGAAAGGAGGTCTCAGCTTCATTTGGTATTCCCTCCCTCCTTAGTAAAGCACCTAAGTGCCTTCTGCGCTCCTGGAATGTCAGGGACCATCAGCAAACATCAGTGAGGCGGGAGACGAATGCCCCCAAACCCGTGCCCCATGGTGCAGGAAGGGCTGGCTCACTCGGCTGACTTCCATTAAACATTTGATGCATCACAGAACTGCCGAAAACCATCCATCAGGCCATCCCCCTCCGCCTGCCTCCCTGCCCTGCTCACAGAGGGGGTTCGGCCTCAGCCTGCATTCCCCGGCTCCAGGGAAGAGAGAGGAGAGGGGCAACACCCAGCCATGGCTGTGATGCTAGTAAAAGCACCATGTATTGAATGTCAGTGTGCCCAGGCAGACCTCAGCACATTACAGATTTTATCTCATTGAACCCCATGATCGCTGATAGGTGTGGTTGTTATCGTTCGGTAGATGTGGAACCTGACATCAAAGAGGGCCATGGTCACTCTGAAGGAGCTAGGGCCGCACTGAGCCCAGGGATATGAGTTGAGAGCCCCCTCCACCCTTCTGCATTCCTCGATGGGGTGGAGCAGATCAGGTACCGCACAGCGGGATGGGGCCAGAGCAGCACAGTGCGTTTAGTGATTAGTGACCCGTGGAGGTCAGCCCCGGCCAGGGCAGGTTGGGGGACCCCAGCACAGGGTGAGTTGCAGGACAGCGGTCCATGGGTAGTCCAAGGCACTCTGTCCTTCCCTCCACCCGGTTACTGCAGCCCGACCAAGTTCTCTGGGCTCCCCCCTCTCCCTGGGGACCCCATTCAATCAGGGGCCAGTCTCTTTGGTTCTCCTAGCTAGATGTTCCTGAATTCACAATCTCACCCCCTTTCCTTCCACATCATGGTCCCTCTCGTGAGGGACTGCCCCAGCCTCCTGCTGGTCTCTGGCCTCACCTTGTCAATTTCTTCTCCCCACTGTAGCCAGAGGGATTGTTCTAGAGCCCATGTCTGCCCTTTGGTTCTTCCACTTAAAACTCTACCTGACTGCCTCACATGTGATGGAGCCCACATTCTGCACTCAGCCTGACCTCCCCAGGACCCTCCTGCCCGCCCCTTGCTGGCTGCCCCCATGCTCATGCTGGGGTCTCAGCTGTGCTGTGCTCGCTGCAGGAGAGCCATCCGCTGCTCCTTGGCCGGTGAATTTCTGCTCATCGTTCAAACTCCAATGCAGAGCACCTTTCTTCCAGGGAGTCCCCCCGATAAGCTTTGTATGCTTCATCCCAACCAGCACAAACCACACTGTCCCATTTGCTTCCCTGCTTGTCTGTCACCCTCTATTGATCATCAGTTCCAGGAGGGCAGCGAATGTGCCCCCTTCCCCACTGCTCCCCTAGAGTAACATGGGGGCTGCTCCACAGCAGGCCCTCCAGGAATGGATGGCTGCATGATGAATGAATGAATGATGCCTGATACGGCTAAGACAGGAATCCCCCAAGGTGCAACAAGGGTCGGGGACTCAGACGCAGGTGGCAACCTAGCAGGGGGGAGGTGATGTGGTGTTTGGAGTTTAACTGAACCCAGTGCTTACAAGCTGTGTGGCCTCTGCCTGCCTCAGTTTGCTTGCATGCAACATGGGTATAATGACAACTCCTTTACTGAGAATTTGTCATGAGAGGCCCTGGAGATAATACCTGGGCAGTGCCCAGCTCTGTGCTAGGCACAGAGGAGGATAAGGTGGGGCTCCCTCTGGGGCTTGAGGCCAGGGTCAGGCTGCAAGCCTCTCTGAGACAGCATGTGGGGCTGACCTGGCTCTGCAATCAGGTGGACTGTGAGTCCTGAGGCTATAGTCTAGGCATACAAGAGGAGGCAGGGGCAAGACACTCCCCACGCTCCTCTGGGCTGGCCTCAGCATGCCAAGGCTGGGGTCACCATTAGCTCATCCTTCCTTTGAATGGAGCCAATGGCAATCAGGAGGACCGTGAGTCTTGGAGCTATAGTCCAGGCACACAAGTGGGGGCAGAGGCAAGGCATTCCCCACACCCCTATGGGCTAGCCTCAGCATGTGGAGGCCGAGCTTTCACCACTAGCTCATCCTTCCTTTGAATGGAGCCAAAGTTAGAACTGGGCCACACTGAGATTACCTGCGTGGGGAAGCAGAGGCCCAGAGAGGGTTTGGAATGTGGGTGCGGGTGAGGGAGGTGGGATGTGGGGAAGAACCACCATTTATTAGTTACCTACTAAGGTGTGGGAGGCACTGGCTTTAATGACAGTCAGGCACCCCCAATTCCTGGATGTCTGGCCATGGGCACATTGTGTAAAATGGGTATGAAATAGCACATATCTAGGTGGTTGCCAGGAGGGCAGGGGACGTGGTACAGAGGAAACACCCAGTACCCAGTGCCAGCCACGGTAAGTGCCCGCTAACTGAAGCCCACTGTGGAAACTTTGGGGTGCCTCGGTCTGGTAGGTATGATCCCCGTTTCCAGAATAGGACAGGAGGCCCAGGGGGGTGAACGGAGGAACTCAGGGCCACGCAGCCACTAGGGACCAGAGGGACAAATGACCTGGCCCCAGGCTTGTGCTGAGGTTTTGGCCACGGGGACCACATATGGCAGGGTAGTATTTTTCTCATCGCCTTCACGTCGCGTTTCTTAATTTAAAGTGGGAAATTCCATATTGGGTGCCTCATCAATCATTTTTGTGAGCTCAGCTCCATGGAAAGCACAGAAAACATTTATATTTGCAGCTCAAACTGTCGAAAATGTAAAACAATTTAAATAATATTAACATTTTAACAGCCTCCACTCACAGCTCTGTGAAATTAACCATTATCTCTTGGAGTAGTTGTTAAAATTCAGCCGTGGGTAAGTGGTGAGACCCATGGACAGCGTGTTTGGGGGTGAGAGGAAAGGCCAGGGGGCCACCCGTGTGAGCTCCCAGGGGCTGGTCCCACCCAGGCCTCCTGGCCATTCTGCCAAGCCTGTGTCCTTGCTCAGGGGACAGACTCCTGTGGCAGGGACTGTGGCTCCTTGTGTCTCAGATGAAGACCCTCCAATTGGGCGGGGTGCTGGAGGCCTAGAGAGAAACACGGCACTGACTCTGTCCTTAAGGGACCCCGGTGGTGGGGAGAGGTGACTGGCAAAATGCACACTGGTGTGGGATTTGTGCTATACACAAGAAGGGAGTGCTGGGGTGTTGGGGGCACTGAGGGGAAGTCAGGAGCACCTCCTGGAGGAACCTGCATCTGAGATGATTCCTTGTGGTAGGCAGGCACTATGTGAGGGAACGGATCGTCTCCAAGGCCTGGCCTTGCTATAAACCTCAAGAGCCTAAGAGGGCCTGCCTTTTGTCCCAGGCAGTGAGAAAGAAGGGCCTGCAGAGAGGTGCTTGTGGGTGGTTCTGTTAAGCTCCACACACAGATTGGGGATGGGTTCACTTGAACAGGGATGCAGACAAGGGGTGGGCACTTGCTGGGCTGTTGGGTGGTCCAGGAGTGATGAGCTTGAAAAACCAAGACTCAGGGAAGAATGACGTTATTTTCAAATAACAAGAATGAGACGACTTTTCCAATGGCTTCAGCAGGATGAACTTCGGCTTTGTGGGCAGATGTTATAAGGTGATAGTACAGTTTCTTTCCTACTACATTTTCTTTTCTGTTTTGAGTTGAGTTCTTGCTCTGTTGTCCATGCTAGAGAGCAGTGGCATAATTATAATTCACTATAGCCTTGAACTCCTGGGCTCAAGTGATCCTCCCACTTTGGCCTCCCAAAATGCTGGAATTACAGGTGTGAGCCACTGCGCTCAGCCCTACATTTTCTTACCTATTCCTTCTTTTATTATTATTATTATTATTTATTTTTTCATTTAATCTTGCTCCTTTTAATACCTATTCTTCCTTCTGCTTTCCCATAGGGTCATGATACAGTGATCAATAATGAAATGGTGAGCTCCCCCCGTTGTCAGGGGTGTCAAAGACATGTTGGGTGACATCAAGGACTAGTAAAAAGGGATTTCTGCATCGGACCTTTATTCAGCTCCACTGTGGGCCAGGTCTTGACTAGACGCCACCTCCTTGGAAAAGAGCCAGACCCAGTCGTTGCCTTTGAGGGGTGTTATAGACTGAATTGTATCCACTCCCCAAATCTGTATGTTGAAGCCCTAACCCCTAATATGACTTTACTTAAAAATTAGTAAATGAGGTTGTAAGGGTGGAGCCCTAACCCGATAAGACTGGTGGTGTCCTTATGAGGACAGGAAGAGACAGTAGAAAGCTCACTCTCATTCTGTGAGCACACAGAGCAAAGGCCATGTGAGGACACAGCAAGAAGGTGGCTGTTCACAAGTCAGGCGGAGAGCCCACTTCAGAACCAACCCCAGTGGCACCTTGATCTTGGACTTCTAGCCTCCAGAGGGGGGTAAAGAAATGTCTATTGTTTATAGCACCCAGTTTGTGGCATCTTGTTATGGCAGCCTGAGCTCACTAGTACAGGGGGTTCTTAGGTGAGGGATTTGCTAAGGTTGCTGACTGTAATACAGTACCATACAGGACAGAAGTGTGCACAGAGAAGGGAGTGCCTGGCTCAGTCAGGTGGGCATCAGGGGAGGCTACCTGGAGGAGGTGGTGGTGCAACAGAATAAAGAGAATCTGGTCATGAAGAGAGGAGGAGGAAGGAGGGGAAGCAGAGGTGGGGGGGACAAGGTGCAAAGACACAGAGGTGTTAAAAGCATAGGTTTGGGGACACCAAGAAGAATTCTATATGATTGGAGAGCAGGGTTAGAAGAGGATTTGAGAGGAGAGAGGAGGCTGGGGCACAGGTGGGTCCACCGACGAGGGAGGACCCTTCTTTATCTTTCTGAGAAGATGATTTAGAGACTCCCACCTGCCAGAGGACTCCATGATCAGTGACTAACTTGCTGTGTGACCTTAGGCAAGTCACTTAACCTCTGCGCACCATAATTCTCTCATTTGTAAAACCGGGCAAAGCATGGCTGCCCTGCCTGCCACCCGGCTGCTTTGTGGGCTCAATAAGCGAGCGCGTGTGAAAGCACTCTGGTGAAAGCCCCATAATAGCGCCACGGAAATGGAAGGTGTTATTATTATGTAACCGCGCTGACTCCCGTCAGAGAGTGTGGAGTCAATTGGAGTCTTGAGGGATGTCAGGGAATTGGCTGCTCTCTGAAGCTTGTCATAGAGACCTGTCTTTTCATTGTACTCCTTTCATATCACTGTTGGCCCGATGAAAGAAGGGGAGAGAATCTTTGATATGTCTAAATATTCCGCTCCCACCAAGACGGGAGGAATTCCGAGGAAGAGCTATTATTAGAGGCTGAGCTGGAGGCAGGCGCCTACGTGGATCAGAGGCTGTCAGTTTGCATAAACAGCCTCCCGCACTTCCCAGGCTGCTGCGGGCCTTGGCACAGAGTAGGTGCCAACCGTGCTGGCTGTATTGCAGTGGCACTGCCCAGGCAGGCAGAGGACCAGCTTCTGGTTCCCATTCTGCATCCACTTTGCTGGGCAACCCCAGAGCCAGTCACTTACCCTCTCTGAGCCAAGAAAGACGTTATAGTGCTTCCTGATGGTGAGTGCTTTTATGAGCGGGGAAGATAAGATGCTGTATGGTACAGAGATCTGGACAGGCCAAAGAAGTGACTAAGCACAGGCTGCTGACATTTTGGGTATGATGAGGCCAGGGAATTTCCTCTCTGGGAAGGATGCATTAGGATTTGGTTCTTCCTAGACCTTGTGTCAGAACCACCTGGGGAGTTTGAAAAGTCAGATTCCCTGGCACTACTCCAGGCTTAGAATCAGAATCTCTGGAGGTGAGGCCTGGGACTGTCTTCAGCAAGCTCCGTAGTGGTGTGGATGCAAGTGGCTCAGCACTGGTCCGTGCTCCTACATTTACAAAGGCTTGGACCAGGTCAACTGTCTGGGTTGGGGACACTGTGATTCCATGGCAACAGGGCAGGGCACCCTGCCTAGTGCTTGACCCAGTGAGTCCAGCCCTTTCCCTGTTTACTTCTAGCCACACTAAGCCCTCCAGGAGCCTGTGGGTGGGTCCTGGACCCACTAGTCCATGAACTGGGGAAATGATGGTTGTACTCTGGCTCCTGGCCAGCTCCAGCTGGGCATGATGTCTTCCATACCAACCCTATGTAGATTGCCATGCCTAGATGGAGCCTGCCATGTCTGGCTCAAGACTTATAGAGACCAACTGGGGAGGGCTTCTGGCAGGTGAAGAATGGGCCTCTTTGGACTCATTTTCAATGACTTGTCAAAATCACTTGTCAAAGTGCCTTCACTGACAGGGAGCCTCAGAGAAAGGCCTGGAGGTACCACCTGAAAACAGCTCCCTGTTTCAAAGGTGAGGAAATGGGCTAAGAAGGGCCAAGTTGGTTTGTTACTTTCACTAGAACCCTTGTCCTGTTGGATTAACCCTGGGACCTGGGTGAACTTGAAGAAGGCAGAACCTGGTCAGGCGTACAGAATTGGAGACTATTTTGTGTTCTAATGCAGGCTGACATCCTGCGGGTAGATGATAGCCTGTCCCTGGCTCTCGTGGGCCTGTTGAATCTCTAGGCTCAGCACATCACAGTCCTCCCAGTGCTTGCCTTCCCTCCACTACCACGACAACTGGCTACCAAGGAAGAATAAGAGCAGCGCTTCTTGCCTTGACTGCCCACTAGAGTTTCCTGGTGCACTTCAAAAAATCCTGATACCCAGCCACACCCTTGACCAATCAAGTCAGTATCTCAAATGTGGGACCCAGGTCTCAGTAAATATTTTTAAAGCTCCCTAGTGATTTCATTGTGAAGCTAAAGGGAGAACTGCTACTTTAGAGTGGTGATTCTCTACAGGGGGTGATTTTGTCCCCTAGGGGACACATGGCAATGTCTGGAGACATTGTTGATTGTTACAACTGGGGGAGTACTACCGGCATCTGGCTGGTAGAGGCCTGGGATGCTGCTAAACACTCTAAAGTACATAGGACTGCCCCTACCACAGAGAACCATCCAGCCCCAAATGTCAGTAGTGGTGGGATTGAGAAGCCCTGCTTTGGATGAAATGGGGGAGGTGACCTTGCTCACCGTTCAGCCTTGCAGGCTGACCATCTCCCTCTTACATCTTCCCAGCCCCCTTTGAAGGGAGCCTCTCCCAGCGTGCTAAAAGTTTCCCAGTGGGTGTGAGCAGCTCTCAGCGTATCAGCCACTTGGGTTTTCTGCCATGTCCAATACCAGTCATTGAGACAACCATCAAAATCACAATGATCTTTCACCTTTACTAGATGAAAAGCTAAGGCAAACTGCTCTCAGATGAAATGGAGGGGGTAGAAGCCTGGAGCAGTGCCTAGAGCTGGAGGGATATGATTCAGATGCATGAAACAAACATCCCCAGATCAAAGTTAATTTCTTCCTCCTGTAAAGAAGTCTGTTGGTGTGGAGCCCAGGGCCGGAATGACGGTTCATGTGTCAGGGACCCAGGCTCCTTCTGGCTTCTTGCTCCCCCATCCTCAGCACACAGGCCCCCGCTGAGGTCCAAGAGGGATGTTGGAGCTTTCAGAAGGACTATGCTTTTCTTCTCCTTCCAGGACTGATGGAGGCACCCAGCCCTCCTGATACTTCCGTATGGCTCATATAATAATCCTGTGAGGAACAGAGAGTAGGTGTCATATCCGTCCATTCTACAGATGCATAAACTGAGGCTCAGGGACTTCGAGTATATGTCAAGTTAGAAGTGGAATTCAGGACTTCTTCCAGCTTTCCTAATGGTGGTCTTTCTCCTGCAGGGGACTGAGGGGGACACACCCCTTCCTCATCTAAGCCTTTTACATCTCAGATCTGTTGAATTTTTCTGACTCCTTCAAGGCAGGGCTTGCCTACACATATGGTGTTTACCCCCTGAGTTTAAGTGACATTATGGCTAGATGACATAAGACAGTGGCTTTTTCTTTTTTGAGACAGGGTCTTGCTGTGTTGCCCAGGCTGGAGTGCAGTGGCATGATCATAACTCACTGCAGGCTTGAACTTCTGTTCTCAAGCGATCCCCCTGCCTCAGCCTCCGGAGTAGCTAGAACTACAAGTGCACGCCACCATGCCTGGCTAATTTATTTATTTATTTTTACTTTTTGTAGAGGCAAGGACTCACTATGTTGCCCAGGCTGGTCCCAAACTCCTGGCCTCAAGCAATCCTCCTGCCTTGGCCTCCCAAAGCATTGGGATTACAGGCATGAACCACCGTATCTGGCCTATGGTGGCTCTTAAGGCATTCTAGACCAGCAACATCAGAATCAACTGGGAGCTTGTAAGAAATATAGATTCTTGGGCCGGATGTGGTGGCTCATGCCCAGCACTTTGGGAGGCCGAGGCAGGCAGATCACTTGAGGTCAGGAGTTCAAGACCAGCCTGGCCAACATGATGAAACCCCATCTCTACTGAAAATACAAAAATTAGCCAGGTGTGGAGGTGCATATCTATAATCCTAGCTACTCAGGAGGCTGAGGCAGGAGAATTGCTTGAACCCAGGAGGCAGAGGTTGCGGTAGCCAAGATCACACCACTGCACTCCAGCCTGAGGTACAGAATGAGACTCTGTCTCCAAAAAAAAAAAAAAAAAAGAAAGAAAAAAGAAATACAGATTCTTGCAGCCATCTGTTTGAACAAACCTCTGTGTGGTTCTGAGCCCTGCCCTCTAAGGTTTGAGAGGCTCTGCTCTAAGCGATCCTGGAGACCGCTTTGCAAATCCCAGTCCTAGAGAGGCCATGTGAATTGCCAGAGGCTGCAGTCAATCCCACACAGGAAACAGCTGGAATCCCAGGACCCCAGCCAGGACCTGTATAGGACTTAAGGCCAGGGCTAGGTGAACAGGCTTTATTAGCAATGGTAAGCTCAGCTGCTGAGACAAAAATCAGCCAAATCAGTAGCTAGAAAAATAATGTCCAGGTTGCAGGCTGTCCCGGCCCTCACAGTCTTCCAGGGGCCCTCTTTCTGATTTCTCTCTGATCTTCTCATAGGGCATTGTCCTCATCTCTCTTGTGCACACTGTGGGGAGGGAAAAGGGACCCAGGACGTTCTTAATGTGCCAGACTGGAAGCAGCAGACATCACTCTCACAGGCATTCCAGACCTCAGTCATGTACACAGGAGGCCAGAAATACTGTCCAGCTAGACAGCCAAGGCCCAACTACCTCTGACCCCCGATTGCCCACCCTTCTCCTCACTTACTACGTTCTGGCCACTGTTCCATCCAAGGGCCCACACTCTTCCTACCTCAGGCCTTTTTGCAGGTGCTGTTCCCTCTGCCAGAAACGCTTTGCCCACCCTTGTCACCTTCCCTGACCAGCCTATGAGCAGTGAATGCTCTCCTTGGTATTCTCTGTCTCAGCCTCCTGTTTGTTTCCTTTGCTGGGATATGACTTGAGTTTGCATCTTTGTCTGATTACTCAAAGATCTTGGGCCCATTTCTTCCACTGGCTCTAACCTAGACCTGTGGCATCAGAATCACCAGGGGTGCAAATTCTCCAGCTGCACCCCAGATCTACTGAATCAGAAACCATGGGGGTGGGGTCCACTAATCAGGGTTTTTAAAAACCCTCCAGGTGATTCTCATGTACAGCAAAATCAAAAAATAGTTCTCTGAGGCTGGAATCTGGGCATCTTCAGGTCTACATGGCCCATTGGTGAATCTCTATGGAATACAACTGCACCCTCCACTCCATGAGCCTACTCCTTGGACTACAACACGGAGAGAGGGAGTTGGGGAGGTGTGACTATGGGAATAGATGCAGAATTGGCAAAGAAGCAAGACAGACTGACCCCCAGGGAGCATGCAGCAGCCACACGAGACAGTGCATCATGGAGCATTAGGAGGAGGGGAAGAGAGTGGACCATAAGCATCAGAGGATGGAACTCCTGGTCAGGAGAAGGGAGGTGAAGTGCCGGTCCTTCCACCACTAGCTGGGCAACTGGGGCAGGCTCTCTCTCTTGACCTCAGTTAACACAACTCTAAAATGGGGCAATAGTGATACTTCACAGCCTTTCTCGATTAAACAAAACAATGTGTGAAGAGTGAGATCAATGAAACTCCTAACTGCCTTTTACTGAGCACCCACTATGTGCCAGGCCTGGGCCAAGCACTGTGTGATTTCATCTTCACATCAGCCTTTTGAAATAAGTTCTAAATCACTTCCAGTTTGCAGATGAGAATGCTGAGGCCTGAGCTCTTCAGTCACTTGCGTAGGGGTAACACCAAAGCAGTAGCTGGCAGGGCTGGGTCGAGGTGAGAGGACATCAGTGCTCTTATTCTGCCTGACAATGAGCTGTGTTCTGTTCCTCATCGCTCCCCCAGCACAGCCAGTCAGGAAGGCAAGAAGTGCTGCTGCCCAGGCCTTTGGGTGTGTCTGCTCCTCGGCCTTTGAGGACTCATACAGGAAGCAGGCTTGGTGCATGCTTGTCAAGTGGAATAGAACCAAGGGAGAAGACAGCGCCCTCAGCCTAGCCCCCCAGGGAGGTCCACTGCACAGTGCCATCAGAAGTGGTTCTGCCTCTGCAGGGCCTGGTCCCACCTGTCTCACCATGTCAAGGCTGGGCAAGGCTGCCTGGCTAAGGGGAATGCATTGCTTCCCAGACTTGTGCATAGTCGTGCCCACCTAGCTGTGTTGTAGGAGTCAGAATCAGGTGTGCAGAGAGGCAAGCAGGGCTCTTGCCTTTAGCGGATGCTCCATTGAGAAGTTGTTCACGCATTCGTTCATTCTTGCCATCCTCAGCATGTTCACTGACCCGCAGTAAGAGATGATGCCATCTACCAACCTCAGCATCCTGTGTAATATTTAGACACATCAATGGCTAATTTTAATGCAAAATACTGGGGGCAGGGCAGTGCAGAGCAGGGACTACTTCTGCCTGAGGATGGAGTAGGGGACAGTGGAGGCTGCAGGGAGGCTTCAAAGAGGAGGTGACATTTACCCAGCATCTTTAAGAACATTACCCCTCACTCTCACCTGTTCTTACCCTGCCGTTTGAACTCACCCAAGCCTCCCACTACCCCTCACACACCCATGCACATATGCATAGCACCACAACTGTTAGCCAAACCCCTGCACCAGCACCAGCGAAGTTCCACCTGCATGAAGTGCTTCCTAGGTGCTGGTGGAGGCCATCCAGGTAACCCATGGGTCAAATTCCACCTCGAAATGAATTTTGTTTCATCTCACAGTATTTAAAATTTTAAACTTCAACACTTTATGAGCCAGAGATTGCATACTAATAGTTCAGAATTTTCACTTTCTCTAGAAAAATGAGAAGTCTCTCCAGCCCCAATGATGGCAAGCACCCTGGAGCTGAGGGGGATGAGTGGCGGCTGTGCCCTTTGGACAGATGAGTGTGCTCCAGTCCTGGGCTCTCCACCTGCTGCACACATCTGGAGTCTACCTGGGCCGGAGAGACACTTGATTTTAAGACCTCTGTGTCTCTCTCACTGGGTCCTGTGGAATTTGCCCAGGAATGGCTGTGAAATACCCCTACTCCTTTTGCTCCCATTAAAAGGGGGCATATCAGAATGGGAGTGGCAGTTGTAAAAGTAATAAGTCATTTACAATAATCAGCATTTATATGAAACGACTGTGACACATCTCCCACATGACTGGGTCACCTGCATGTGATGTGACTCCAGGGCTCTTAGCGCAAAGCGTCATGGCAAACTATGCCTGGCTCTAACTCTCACTGGCATTTTGGGGGACATCAAAGCTCAGTACAGACTCTGCCCAATCAATATAGAAAAAAAGTAAAACTGATTAGAAAGGCGACGACCTCCAAGGGCAACTATGTGCCTGTTCCCATTTGCCCTGACAATACTTAACGCCTTTACCAAAGAGAAATCTTCTGAGCTTGAGGCTGCATGTTTTTTGAATCCCAGATATACATATACATATATATATATATATGTGTATATATATATATGTATATATATGTGTGTGTGTGCGTGTATATATATATATATATATATATATATATATATATATATATTTAAATCAGGCAGCAGCTCCCAGTTTTCTCATCTAGGGGTAGCTTGTGGCCAAGAGGAAAGAGGAGTTGTCTGTGAGACAATTTTTTCCCTGGCTTTCCTTTCTAAAGTCACCCCTGAGGGGATGATGCTGGCAGTGGGAGAAGGAAGAAGGGGAGAGGGAGAGCTCCAAGAGAAACAGGAGTAGGGAGAAAAGGTGCTTCCTGGCCCCTGGAGATATATCCAATGGGTGCAGGTTTTGTAAGTAGTGGGACCCCAGCTTTCCCTGCAGCAACCCAGGAGGAACGGCTGGGTGATTTCCAGCAACCCTGAAGGTTTCCAGCCCCAGTGTGGGACAAAAGCAGAGTGCAGGGCACCTAAAAAGACTAAGGCTGGGAACAGCGATTGTTTCTGAAGTAAGCAGAGGGGTCCGAGGACCCGAGGTCTTCCCAAAGCCTACATTTTGTGTAAGACTCTGTGACCTTCACATAATTTTTGCCTGGGGGGAAGAGCACCTGGCCGTGATGCACTAGGGTTACGTTTCCAGGGAGCATTGCAGAAGGAGGGCTCCAGAATTCAAAGCTACAGTGATTTATGGAAAAGGCTAAATGGGATTCTTCCTGTAAGCTTGAGTTTGTAGACTGAGGTTCTTGCCCCCAGAGTAGATATTGAGGCAGATTAGTTCCAGAATTGGGTTACGGTGTTCAGAGATGGCTAATGTGTATTGTCTAGAGGGCCAACTCAGGCCAGGAGGGGCTCTCTAGGGCTTTGTGTTAAGAGGGATTCTGAGGCAGTCTTGGCTGGGTGGGGGGAAAGCAAGCCTTTATTGATTAGTGAGCTGTAGCATGGATGTGATTTTTGGTCTTATTTAACCCTTTCATTTTATAAGCAAAGTAATTGAGGACTGGAAGAGTTAATTTGGCCTAAGATTGGGGCAGAGCTGGAACCAACCAAGAACTTCTGATGCTAGTGCTTGTGAAATCCTGACAAGATAAGAAAGTAACAAGGAGGAAGGAATTCTAGGTGGGGGAGAACAATTGCTCTGGGAGACAGCTCATCAAAAACAACCTGCTAGCACAACATCCTGTTCCCAAAACCCTGTTCCACATGTAACCTTTCCAGCACGACCTTATAAAACTTCCCTCCAGCCCCTTTGCAGACAGCCCTTTCTCTGCTGTGCTGCCCTTTGCACCCTTGCAACCCTTTCTCTAATATATTTGCCTTTCTTTACCTATGACTGTCTTGGTGAATTCCTTTAGTGCCTGCCACACCAGCCCCAGCCAGTTGCACCCATGGCAGTGCTCTTTAACTGACAAAAATTCAGTGAGCATTTTTCATACCCTATTTTGTGCTGGTTTGTGTTAGGTGGTGGGGCAGTTCAAATATAAAAATATTAAAAACATGGTATTAACTGCCTACCATAACATTTCTGATGCTCAGGAGACTATTACATGACTAATATTTATATTAGAGTATATTAACAGCTTTTGCCTAAACCTCAGCATTTTATGAACTAGTTCAATACGGTACTCCACAGGGGGAGCCTCCTTGCAGTCAATCAGGGACCCAGGTTCTTTCTATCTTGTAGCTCTGCCACCTCCCAGGGCCACATGGTTCTCTGCCTGCAGATGAAGAAGTGAGAGCGAGTGTGGAGGACTGTGTGGACAGTTTCTGGGCTGAGCTGGGTACATGGCTTCTACCCCGTGGTCTATGGGCCAGAACTTAACCACCTGGCCACACCTACCTGCAAGGGTTGCTGGGAATGTAGGTTCATTGTGTGATGATGGGAAAAGAGAAGGGGGCTTGAAGAAGATTTGCCATGCCCATTTTAAAGAGGAGACCGAGACTCAGAGATTTAAGTAGCTTGCCAAGGGTCAACCAGCTAGTAAGAGGCAAATGCAGAATTTATATGAGTTTGCTAAGGCTGCCACAACAAAAGTACCACACACTAGGAGGCTTAAACAATAGGAATGTATTGTGTCATTGTTCTGAAAACCAGAAGTCAGAAATCGAAGTGTTAGAAGGTACAGTTCCTCTTGAGGGTTGAGAGAAAATCTGTTCCATGCCTCTCCCCTGACTTCTGGTAGCCTTAGGCACTCCTTGACTTGTAGATGGCATTCTCTGTCTTCACCTTGTCTCCCCTCTATGTGTTTCTGTCTTTGAGTCCGAGGACACCAGTCATACTAGATTAAAGCCACCCTAACAGCCTCATCTTAACTTGATCATGTGCAAGAACCCTATTTCCAAATAAGGTCATATTCACAGGTACCAGGGCTAGGATTTGCACATCTTTTGGGGTGAACACAATTCAGCCCATAACAGAATTCAAATGCAGGTTTTTCTGCAGGTCATAAAAGGACGTGATGAGTCAGCCTGGAGGATTCAAAGAAGGCTTCCCAGAGAGACTCATGTTCAAGCTGGGCACTGAGGGTAGATCAGGAGTTCTCCAGGTGGAAAAATGGGTAGGGGATTCTGGAAAGAGGCATGAGGTAAGTCTCTGTTCATGTGCACAAAAGAAATAACCTGCATTTCTTTTTAGACATCCTAGAATTCAGTTGTGGAACGAATTCATACAATCTTTCTCCTTTAAGTTTAAATTGGCAGGGCCTATCTGCCCAATTGAGGCAAACATTAAATATATGTGGAGTACCACTTTGTGATAAGCCATATGCAATGCCCTGGGGACTCAGAGGAGAATCAAACAGAGTCCCTGCTGCCCTGGAGCTTACAGCCCAGGTCAGCATTCAGTGAGCCTACATGAAAGATAACTAACGAAATGAGAATAAGACACATATGTCATAAGTCTGAAGTAAGTGGGACAGATAGAAAGTTTTATTGCCATTCACAGGAGAGGGACAGCTTGGTGGCCTGGAGCAACCA
The DNA here is from genome assembly GCF_029281585.2 of Gorilla gorilla gorilla. Taxonomy (NCBI): domain Eukaryota; kingdom Metazoa; phylum Chordata; class Mammalia; order Primates; family Hominidae; genus Gorilla; species Gorilla gorilla. The sequence continues at coordinate 37,555,861 of NC_073232.2, read as the reverse complement.
TGGAAGGCTTCCTGGTGGCAGACTCTAGGACTGGGATTTGATAGAGGGCTTGGATATGGCAGTGGGTAAGGGCTGTGGCATTCTAGACAAGGAGAACAGCATAGCCAGGACTGCTGGAAGCCAGGCTGGGGTTGGAGAATGGCAAAGTCTCGAGTGCCAGCCCAGGAGGTTGGGTTTTATGCTAAGGGCCCTGGTTTCACCACCTGGCTGCTGTCATTCTTCTGCTGGTGGGCAGAATGCATGTGAGCCTGCACCACTGGAGCTGCACCCAGTTTGGCCAGCACTGTGGCACATCCTGATGACACAGACCCTGGGGCCTGCAGGGACCAGCAGGGGTGGTAGGAATGGCTCCTGCATTTGGGACAGGTGCCAGGAGATGACTGTTAGGGCTGCGGCTCCAGTGACTAGATAAGAACAGACATCAAAAGCAGGCAATTGCTGTTCTTCCCACAAAGGGCACCCTGGGAGGGGTGGCCCTGCTAAGAGCTCAGCTCAGCGGTCTCCCTGTGGGGGGCCGGGGATGGCTGTGTCATGGCTGCAGCCCCCAATTCACAGTTATTAAGCTAAATGACTGCCTCCCAAGCACAGTGGCACCAACCCTCCATCAGTTCACAGACCTCCCTGGGAGCTCTGCTTTCATCCCTCAGCGCCACCTCGCCTCCCTCCCTGGCCTTCAGAAGGTGGAAGGGCTGCTCTTCCCCACTGGCTGGGAAGGGAGAAGGTCTTCCTCTCAGGGAGGGAGGAAAGAGTTGATTAAGACAAACCCACAGCAATGCCTCCTCTCCCAGAGTCCCTGGTGTGAGGGCAGAGGATGCAGGTAGAGTCCTGGGCTGCACAACAGGTGCCTGGTTCTAGTCCTGGCCCAGCACTGATCCACTGGGGAAACCTGGGCCAGTCATTCCTCCCTCTGTCTCAGCTTCCTCTCCAACAAATGGGGAAAATGACATTGATGGTGTGGATAAAATGTTTTCTTACTGGATAAGAAAGAGCTTTCAAGACAAACATTCTGCCTTTTGAGTGTTTTGGAAAATATATAAGCAATACAATTCTAGTTTTTCAAACAAACCTAGTAAGGAAGGGGTGACTCAGGTCAGCAACCCTCCTACTGGCACGAAGGGTCCCAGAAGTAAACAGTCTCTGACTCCATCCCATTTGTGTGTTTACAAATCTTAAATTACATGATCAAGAACCAGGGACCAGACAACCAGAACCTAGCCGTCACCAATTAAGAAGTCAGGATTAAGGACTCGTGGACTGATGGTAGATGCCAGTGGAAATGCTAATCCCTGTGAACCTTTCCAGGAACACATTGATACAGTGAATGTTTTCACTCAGCCAAGAAAGGCTCCTTGAAAGCTCAGCTCTTCTAGGAAGGCCTCCCAATTTCTCCTGTGCAACACTGCATGGGAGGGGTTTGCTAGTGTGTCTGTGTCTTTCCTAGATGTGAGTGCCTCTGGCTTGGAAACCACATCATTCCTGTGCCCCCAGAACCTGGCACAGGGCCTGGTGGGAGTAGGTGGTCAGGGAGCAAATGTGAATCAAAATTCTGTCTGAGCCGCTGCCGGGGCACATCAGTGATGTCCAGCAGCATCAGGCACTGTAGGGGATGCTGAGGACTGGTCTGATTATTGCTCCAAACGTGTGCCCTGGAGGAAAACGGAGAGTGGCTAACAGGGTTGGGCAGTGTGGACAGAAGGTGGGCATGTGAGGGACTCCAGGAAGGGGGTCGGGGGGCTTCTCAAGAGAGGCACTTGGCTTGGACTTTGAGGGATGGGCAGGCATTAGGCAGTTGGAGGAATGAGGGTATTCCAGGGGAGCAGAAACATGACTGAGTGCCTGGAGACTGCCAGGAACTTTATGAAGCATGTCCCGTTCTATCCTTCCCACACCGGTGTGTAGACAATATTATCTCCATCTTGCAGACGAGGAAGTGCAGGCTTTGCAAGCCTAGGTGATTTTTTTATGTTCACACACAGAGGTGGGTTTGAGTTCAGGTCTGTTCATCTAATGGGGACACTAGGACATGGGCAGAGACAGGAGAGGGTGTAGTCAGAGAGCAGAGGGGGACTAGGAAAAGGGACAGGCCAGAGACACTATGGGGCCTCTCCTTTCCAAAATAATTTCTCAGATCTCATATTTGGCCCTGGGGCTTCCAGCCTGATAGGTTAGATTTTGCCCCCATCAGACAGTAAGGAAACTAAGACTTAGAAAAGGGATGTGTTTTGCTGCTCTGCCAGAGATGGTTTAGGATAGGTACAGACAAAAAGGGGTGTCTCCACCAGGATGTCAGCTCTGCAAGGGTAGGGCTGCACTGGCTTGCTCAGCATCACACCTCCAGGGTCAGAGTAGAGCCTGAGTCACAGCAAGCGCACAGTAAATGTTGCAAAATGAACATGTGAATAAATGTAGGGGACTTCCAAGGATAGAGAGAGACAGAGAGAGACAGAGTATGTGTGTGTGTATGTGTGTATGTGTGTGTGTGTGAGTGACAGTTTGTGTATGTGTATGTGTGAGAGACTGTGTGCATGTGTGTTTGTGTGAGAGAGAATGTGTGTGTGTGTTTTTGTGTGAGAGACGGTGTGTGTATGTGTGTGTGAGAAGTGTGTGTGTGAGACAGAGAGAGACTGTGTGTGTGTGAGAGAGAGACAGACTGTGTGTGTGAGAAAGAGAGTGTGTGTGTGTATTTGTGAGAGAGAGAGAGAGAAAGAGAGAGAGATAAGCTGACAGTGCTGCCTTTAGATGAAAACCTGGATGATCTTAGAAGTTCTCCAAAGGGTGCTTTCTCACCTGTAACACAGAGACAGCTACAGGCAGTGAATTTATTAAGAGCTTGCTCTGTCCTGGAAACTGAACAAGGCTCCAGGGACACAGACACACTCATCACACTAATCCTCTCATGGAGTTTATAGAATTTGTGGAAGACAAACACTCATTGCTCATCCAACAGATGGCAGAGGTGATGGGGCAGCATCCTAGGCCTCAGGGAGAGAGTGGAGAATGAGACAGTCTAGGTCCCTATCCTCAGGAAGCTTACTTTTTTAGTTGGGGAGGACAGAGAATAAATCAGAAAGCAACCAAAACCAAAATGAAAATGAAACCAGAGGTGCCAGATGACCTGGGACAGTGACAATTGCAATGAAGATAACAAAAGAGGGGAAGAGTGATTGGTCTGGGGACTGGTGGAAAGAGGGTCAGGAAAGGCCTCTCCCAGCAGGTGCCATTTGAACTGAGTCCTGCTTGGTGCACCTAAGCCAGATGGGGAAGATTTGGAGAAAGAGCATTTCCAGTGGAGCAAACCGCATGTGCAAAGGCCCTGAGGTAGGTCTGGGCTTGCATTCTGGAGGAATAGAAGGAGGCTGCTGTGGCTGGAGCCCATTGAGTGATCAGGGGAGAGGAGGGAAGGAAAGGGGGCTGAGGTGGAGAGGCGGGACCCATCACGCAGGGCTGTGCCTGGTGGGTGGAGTTTTTGTAACTGCTACAGGAGGGATTTGGTCAGGCTAGCCATAACAGTCCAACATGTAAGTGTTGACACAACAAGGAACTGTACTAATGAAGTGCTGCAAGAGGCTATGAAGGCAAAGTGTAAGATGCCATGGTAGCAATCTTCTCGCCAAGAGGAGAAGCAACAGGACCAGATGGGCTCCTTAAAAGGGACACACTGGAAGGGGGTGAGCGAGGCAGCAGAGACATTAGTGCTGAGGTAGGCTGAAGCCAGAGTTAAGGAGGTGGCAGGGAGGATGCACAAGTGTGAATAGATGGCTGAGTTTCCTTGGATCTGTTAGAATCTGCAGGCCTGGTTGGTCCCAAGACTGTCCTAAGAAAAGGAGGGCCATGCTGGGAGCTGGAAGAAACCTGCAGCAGGTTGGAGGTTGAATGGAGTCCCTTCACAAGTTCTGTCTATTGGAACCTCAGAATGTGACCTTATTTGGAATAAAGGTTCTTGCAGATGCAACTAAGGTAAGGATCTCAAGGTGAGATCATTCTGCATTAGACTGGTCCCTAAATCCAATGACAAGTGTCCTCATACGCAACAGAAAAGATGCTGAGACACAAGGAGGAAGGGATATGAAGACAGAGGCAGAGATCTGAGTGATGTAGCCACAAGCCAAGGATCTCCAGGAGCCCCCAGAAGCTGGAAGAGGAAAGAACGGTTCTCCCCTGGAGCGTTCAGAGGGAGCCTGGTGCTCCTGACACTTTGATTTCAGACTTGTGGCCTCCAGAGCTGTAAGAGGTTGCATTTCTGTTGTGTTAAGCCACTAAGTTTGTGGTAATTTTCTGTGGCAGCCCTAAGAAACTCAGACAATGCCCTGTGAGAAGCCCCAGCTCATACTGCTCCTGTGATTATGGCTCTCTGCTTGGATCTGTTTTGAAGAGCTCTGCTCTGTTCCTATTTTGCTGCACTTCCCCCCTCCTCTCACCGCCCCCCAACCATCTATATTAGAATAAGATTGAATTTTCTAGCTTGGGTTACTAAGCTTTCAGATCTCGAAAGTGTGGCCATTAATCAGCTGTCATGGGATGTCGTAAACAAGGGGCTTTAAAAACCATGTTTGCTTTTTAGGCTGATAATACTTGGAGGTGAAGCTGGGAGAGTTATACATAATGCATGCATTTTAATGGGCCATGCACTAGAGCCCTCTTTAGTCCGAATGATTCGTTTTAATGTTCAAAATAAATATCAGAGACAATTTGCCAACAAAGCTGATTTTCTCCGCCCGCCATTAACTTAATCTTTATACCTCAGCCTAATGACAGAGGGGCTGGGGGGCAGAAGAAGGGCTTTGGATTGCAAATAAGTGGGGAAAAGCAGTTGGCATGGTCATGAGCCATGGGGTGGCTGCATGTCTCGGATTGTACAGGATAGTCCTGATTTATGCCCAATGTCCTGGAGATATTCTGAGGTTGGTTTGAGTGCTGCTGCCAATATTTAAATGTTTTTGATGGACCAAATAACAAGTTCATATGGTTTAACCTAAATATATAAATAGCTCTTGGTTTGTTTGATAACTTACATGGTTATGGTAAATATGCCCTTTATAGGTGGGGAAACTGAGGCACTGAGAGCCAAAGAGCATTGCCTGGGGACATGGAGCTCCATGGAGGCTGAGCTCCAGGCTCCCTGGGTGCTCCTGCTCCCAGCCCAGGTGATTTCCTCTTGGAGTGTGTCCAAATTGTCACTGCCCTCTCTCTGCCCCAGCTTGTCCAGCTCCTGCCCGCTCTTGGGCTCTCAGCCTCAAGGGCTTCTTGCTGCACCTTTGGAAGGTAAACCTTGAAGGCACTCTTTGTTCTGCCCCAGGTCTCCTGGGGTGGTGATGCTTGAGGAAGGATCAGCAAACCCACTGTCCAAACCTGGGCATGGCACCGTGGTGCATATCAGTCTTGATCACCCCAATATGGAACTGTGGAGACTAATCACACATACTTACAGTTAAGTAATTTTGGATAATTGACACATATTTGGAGTAAGGTATGATCCTTGCTTTTTTGAAGGTTACTGAAGGTAGGATGGGGAAACAAGATGAATATTCCTCCATATTTTGAGGTTGATTTTTTGAATTCACTTATTTTTTTTTTTAAGAGACAGAGTCTTGATCTGTTGCCCAGGCTGGAGTGCAGTGGTCTGATCATAGCTCACTGTAGCCTTGAACTCTTGGGCTCAAGCGATCCTCTTGCCTCAGCCTCCCTAGTACCTGGGAGCTAGAGGTGCGCATCACTATGCCTGGCTAATTTTATTTGTTTATTTTTGTATGGACAGGGTCACTTCACTATGTTGCCCATGCTGGTCTTGAACTCCTGGCCTCAAGTGATGCTCCTGCCTTAGCCTCCAAAGCACTGGGGTTACAAGCATGGGCCACCCTGTCCAGCCTGGAATTATTTATTCTTTCTTTTATTCATTTAATAACTATGGAGTCCTCAAGTGCCAGGTGTTCGGCTGAGGTCAGGATAAATTCACCTAAATATCCAGATTTCTGGCATTCTGGAAAAATGGTCATATTTGGCCCCCCACCCTGCGTTCTTGCCTGGCAGCTCTTGGCTGGCACTGAGCTGTGGCACCCTCCCAGCCTCCCTTCACATAGCCCATATTATTCTCCTCTGTGCCACCTGCCTGGCACCAGCAGGCACTTGAGTTTGGTAACACTGGTTGATCTCTGCCTCCTATATACCAAAACTGGGCATATAGTAGGTGCCAGAAAAATTCTTGCCATTTGTTGCATGAAACTGACTCCAGATGGTTCTCCTTAAAAGGTCCTCATCTTCCTTCAAATACTTCCACAGCTCCATCCATGTGTTCTGGAGGAGAACAAGTGCTAGCTCCTCCATGAGTGAGCTCAGCTTGGAGAGGGGACCCTGATGGGCCAACACCCAACCTGGGCATCCTAGAAGTGGGTACGCACACCATGGGCACATCAGCCTTGGTGAGAATGCAAACCTGCCCCCCACCCCTGACATCTATCAAAACTTGAAAATTTCATGCTCTTTGGCCCAGGTATTCCAGGGCCACATTCCACAGATGAGTTTGCAAAAGTGCATCAGGATACAGATGCAAGCCTGAGGGTTACAAAATTGTTTGCAGCAGCAACTAGAAACCCCAAAATGTCCATCAGAAGGGCGTAAGTATGTGAGACGTGGTGCTTCCATGCCAACAGCTCTAGGAGAGAATGGGGCAGATATGGAGATATGTGCTGATATGGAGAGATTCAGAGATGCATTTTCAGCAAAATAAAGCAAGGAGCAAAGCAGTGTGTATGAACACATTTTGTGTATAAAAGACAAGTGAAAGCATGGGTTGATGTGAACGCTGGCTCTGCCACTTACCCGCTGTGTGACTTGGGCAAGTCACTTAACCTCTCTGGGAGTCATTACCTAGGCTGTAAACTGCAACTAATAATAGCGTCTCATCAAAGAGTTGCTGTGATGTCTCATGCATTAATATATAGAGAGAGCATGAAAAGAGCTGGGGCCAGAATAAGACCTCTTTGGCTGTTATTATTACTGTATATGCACATATATGTCTTTATATTCTGGAAGAACACAAAATATTAGCAGGAGATAGTTTTGTTATTGAGAGAGGTTTGGAAGGAGAGATCTTTTTATTTTACATCTTTATGAACAGTTCAAAATTTTTATCATAGGCATTTTTAAAACTTTTATTTCAAAATAAGCGAAAACAAATTGACCAACCACCAGGGAGGAATCTCTTTCTGTCTGGGGTAAAGTGGGAGCTGGGAAAGTTAACTGAGGAGGTTGCCTCGGAGCTGGACCTTAAAGGATCAGCCAGGCAGAGAAAAGAGCTGAAGGATGGGCATTCCGGCTGGGAAAACCAGCATGCATGAACGTCCAGAGGCAGGAGTGATCAGAGGGAGTAGTGAGGGGTCAGATTTGGGGATCACAGATGAGCAGCTGAGATGAGACTGGAGGGATCAATGAAAGAGTTTGTGGGCAGGGTTCAGACCTCCTGTACTCAAATCCATGTTTGCTTTTAGGTGATGAAGAATAGATGATATATTTTTTAGCTGGATACAGAAATGCAACATGCCCATTTTGCCAGATAAGAAAACCGCAGTCCAGAGGAGTGAAGGGTCTTTCCTGAGGTTCCACATCAAGTTAGAGGCATAGAGGGTCACTGGCTGCTGGTGTCATCTTGTTCTGCCACATAGTACACGCTTCATCAGCCCCACCTGACATTCTCTCACTGTAAGGTTGGGGAAACTGAGGTTCAGCAGGGAGGCTACTTGTTTCTTTTTGTGTAGTCTGTCTCCCCAGTCAGCGAAGGCTCTTGGAAGGCAGGACCTGTGACTGTTCTGTGGACTAACGCTTGCCCCAGGGCCCAGGACTGGCACATAATAGGCGTGCAGTTAATGTCTGTGGAATGCGAGAATAAAACAAGGTCATGTGGGAAGTCAAGGGCAGGCAGAACAGAAACCCAGGTCTCTGTCTCTGGACCTGCAGGCTGGGCTGTATTCAGTGCACTGGGAAACCTGAACTCTTGGTGCTGAAAGGGAGCCTTGGGTATCTTGAGAGTAGGTCCTGAGTTTTGTGGTCCATATTGCCCTTGGTGAATGAATGAAGGAGAGAATGCACATATGTATGCATCAATGAGAGGATCTGGTCCAGCCCTTTCATGAAGCCCAGAGAGGGAAAGGGCTTGGATAAGGCTGCATAGCTGGTGGGCCCAGGGCCAGCTCAGAGCAGGGCCTCAGACAATGTCAGCTGAATGAATGATACAGCTTCCCTGCTTGACATGGGGCAGGGACCCTTTCTCTCACTACAGGGACAGTTCTGCAGGGATGGGATCATCTTTTCAAGCCACTGCCTGGGTCTTTGCATCACTCATCATCACCCCAGGAATGACATTAACAGTGGGCCCAGCTGCTTGTGACCGGCCTGCTCCCCGCACCCTCCCCATCACCTCACACTGGCACATGGACCACAGTGGGCCTCTAGGGAGCCCTACCCCTTTTCCCAAGATGGGAGGCTGGAGCAGGGACTGAGTCCTGGTGTGGCCTCATGTTGCTGTGCCCTTGTCCTCGCCCCTTCCTTTCCTCTGCACCTCGGTTTCTGCTTCTCCAACCTATGTTCTTCGGTGCTGCCCTTGGTGTGGGGATGGGATAGTGCGGAAGAGAGAGCAGGACTGGGGCTTGATCGCCTGGACCCAAACCCTGCTCTACCCTGACCAGCTCTGCAGCTGGCCTGGGGCGAGGCACTCACCTCTCTGGGCTTGGAGCTTCTCCCTGAAGGATGGGTGAGAATCCATTCTCCGCCCTAGTCTGTGATGAGGGCTGGGTGACGCTGTGCCAGTTACCCAGTACCTGTCCAGCACCTGGCCTGTGCATGTTCTGGAAGTATGGCCAGTACTTTCATTACCTCTTCAGCGTCATTGCCCCCATCCTGGCATCCTAGCACCTGGCCCTCATTTGGATAATGCTTTATCCAAAGACAAAGCATTCTGTGCGGTGGAACATTCCATCTCCAAGCCTTTGCTGTCACTTGTGCCTGAAATGCCCTCTCGCTGTCGCTCTGAATCAGAGACCCCCTGTTTGCCCCCTGACCTGGCCTGTGTCTCAGAATCCCTCTGGATTCACGCTCTTTCCTCTGGGTGCCCTACAGCCCAGGCCCTTCCTCTGCAGGGTCCCATCTGCAGGCTGCCCCACCATCCGGGCCCTCCACTTCTCCCTGTTCCTGGCACAGCTGTGACTGTCTCTCCCTGCCTCAGTTCCCCGGAGGGTGTAGAGTGTCCAGATCAGGCCCTTTACCTCCCCAGCCTCACAGCCGAGGCTAAGAGAGGAGAAATGGCTGGGTTCAATTCCCAGCTCTGCCACTCCCCAGCTCTGTGACCTGGGGCAAGTGTCTTCCCCTCTCTGAGCCTCAGTGTCCTTCTCTGTGCAGTGGGGATGTTGTCAGCCTTTGCTTGGCTGGGTTGTAGTGGAGATCATGTGAATCCACATCTGAGATATCTTAGGATGGGTGCCCAGCTTCCCCTAAGGCCTGTGTGAGTGTTTGCTGTCAGTATTGTTATTATTGTTGCTGTGGTCACCAACTCTCCCAAGGCCACAGAGCAGATAAGGAAGTGGGGTATCCTGGGTAGAGCGGCTGGGCCCAATGCCAAAGTCCAGCCAGTCTGCCCACCCATCTCCCTCCCACCTCTGAGGCCTCAGAGCTGCCAGGTCTTGAGGAGGGAGCTATGTATGTGCTGGGATTTCTGGAGGGGGAAGGAGAGCCCAGTGGGAGGAGGTAGTGCCCTTCTCCCCACCAGGGGTGGTTCTGGGAGGGGCAGGTGAGTGGCGGGGGATGTTGGAACAACAGAGCTCCTGTTTACCGTGAGGGACCTTAATATTGTGACTGCTGCTTCTGCTCTGCCTCCCTGCTGTCTCACTTGGCAAATATGCTCCCTGGGGACCACGCAGGACTGGCTGCTCCCCCAGCTCCTTCTCTCCTGGGAACAGCCAGGGGAGGGGGAGCCGTGCCTCCACTTCCTCCAGAGGCCTTTCTCTCCCTTCTGCGTGGTAATGCCTGGCTGGGGAGGCACAACTTGAATCACAGTGGCGGGGAGACTTCTGGCCCCACGCCCTGCTTGCTGTGTGACCGTGGGTGCAGCACCTCATCTCTCTGAGCCTCAGTTTCCCTACTTGGGAAGTAAAGGGCTTAGTCTACAGCTCCAAAAAGTTATGAAAATTATTCTTTTTCTCTTCACCAGGAAAAGAAAAAGGAGACTTTCATTCAAAGTTGTGGTGGTTGTGGTTGTGGTTGTGGTGGTGGTGGTGGTGATGGTAGTGTGTGTGTGTGTGTGTGTGTGTGTGTGTGTGTGTGTGTACCTAAAATGCAACCCTTCCTCCTTCCCCTAGGAAAGGCTCGCTTCAGGTGGGCCTGCTTCCCCTACTCCACCTTCCTCCAGGAAGCTGTCCCTGACCACCCCCCTCCCCAGCTGGGTTAGAGTCCTCTGGGCACCCGTAACACTGGCTTTCCTCTCTTAAGGCACCTGTGTCTCACCTACTCTAGTACCAGGCCTGGTCTGAGGGGCCTCACCCCAACTACAGCATAGAGCCTGGCAGAGCAGCCTCACTGCCTATGGAACTACTCTAAGATGAGACAATGGGAGTGATTTCTGGACTTTCAGACCAGGGCAATTTCCTGGGGGTCAGGATGTGGGTGGGCGTGGGAGTGGAAGGCCCTGCTCTCAGGATCTGTGGAGCCTCTCCCTATAGAATCTTGAAAGACAGAGCTGGGCAGGTGGTCCCTAGGACACACAGTGAGATGTTAACTCCCATTTCCCAGGCCTGATTTTGTATATGGGCCTAGTTTGAGGCCTCTGTACCTCCAGGTGAGCCTTGCCACCTCCCTGGATGCCCCAGAGAGCACGGCCAGGCCCAGCTATGGCAGCTGGCATGGCCCTGTCTGATCCTCCCTTTCATTCTGGGCCTCTCTGAACATCCGGCCCTGTGCCCTCCATCCTTGGTGTTCAAAGCTTCACAGAAGCAGCTCAGCAGGAAATGAGAGTGCTCTGACCCCTCTAGTCCCTTAAACTCTTTTAAAGGAAGAAATACCCTGATGGGAGTATCTTCTGGCAGATTTACATTTTTAAAAAAATGCCAGTCACTGCTCTACAAAATGGGAAGCCCAGGCTCTAGAGTGAAGATCAAGGTGCAGAGAGCTGGGTGGCTGACTTTTCTCATCATTCTGCTCTGGGCCAAGGGCTGCTTCTCACCCTGCTTCCCCAGAGAGTAGCCACAGGGCCAGGCTCCCTCCATCCCCTCTCCCTGCCCAGCTCTAGCTTGGCCCATGGCTCTCTGAACCTCCCACTGCACTCCTGCTTCTGTTTTTGTGGGTGCCTGACCTCCACCAAGCATCTCCTTCCCCTTCTAGCTCCTGACCCGAAGCCTCGGAGGAACCCTCCCTAGGTTCCAACTGGGAGGGCATCCCTCCACTACATGTCCTTTGAGACTGGTTCTAGAGCCCAGCATCAGGAAACTATACAGGTTTGGAGCTCAAGAGATCTGAATTTAAAGTTTAGCTCTATAGCCATCAGCTTTGGAATTTGGGTAACTCACAAACTCTCCCTGAGCCTCAGGTTTCCCATCCAGAAAGTGGGTATAAAAGCACCCATCTGAGAGAGTGACTGCAAGATGGTGAATGAATGTGTGTGATATGCCTAGCAGCCAGCCTGAGAACCGTTCTGTTCCAAGTGGGGCCCAGGACTGGTGCCATCCGCAGACTGGTCATGATAGAAATGGAGAGTGAGAATACTTGTACAGCAGCTTCACAAGATGGTGACATTTTAGCTTATTTCATGAAAGCATTTCCAACAAATTGGAAAATAAACTGATTGGAAATGAAACAAACTGGTTCTTCCACACTTAGACTTTGAGAAGTCTTACTCAGCATGGAAGAAATCTCAAGAAACAGTGGTTATTTTCATCCATCCATCCATCCACCCACCTATCCACCCATACGCCCACCCACCCATTCATCCACCCACCCACCCATCCACCCATACGCCCACCCACCCATCCATCTACCCACTCATCCATCCACCCATCCACCCACCCACCCATCCACCCATCCACCCACCTACCCACCCATCCACCCATCCACCACCCATCCATCCACCCATCCACCCATCCATCCATCCATCCATCCACCCACCCATCCATCCATCCATCCATAGATTCACCCCTCACGGTGAATTCATCCCTCACGGCGGATGCTCAGAGGACCTAAATTTGGCTCTGGCTGTGACTCTTCATTTATTGAGCTTTGTTGGGGTAGATGAGAGAGGTCTGTATGTTCCCCAAATTTCTTCAGGCAGAGGCAGCTCTGAATTATATCATATTGTCAGGGGTAGGGCCAGGAGAAGCCCCATCCCCCAATTGCACCCCTTGCCCTTGCTTGGCTCCTGCTTTCATTTTCATCAGGAAAACCCGGGTAGGATTTACTCTAAGTCTGTTCTTCATCTTCCCAAAACTCAAAGTCAGGAGTTTGTCCCCCACTCCACCTCTCCCAAACTAATTTCCTTTTATTATGAAAACCAGAAAAATGACAAGTAATTGCTTGAAGATGTTAGAAAGATTGCATTTTGTTTTGCTACTATCAGCTTAAAAATAATGTTTAAGAGATTATGAATGGGTGATTAACTATTTTTTCTATTACTTCTCTCTCAAAAGCAAAACCACAACGATTGTGATATGCACAGTAAAATGAAAGCCCAGCTATCTGAAACCAGGCTAGAAGAAACCGAAAATACCCACCCCACAAGGAGCCATGTCCCTTTCGGGGAGAAATTGTTGCACTCAGATCTTGGAGAAGACAGAGCCATGCAAAGTTAAGTTGCTAAAGTGGCTAAAAACAAACATGGTCTCCACGTGCTAATTTTTCTCCCTGGCCCCTCCTCCCCACTCCTTACAGTAAACAGCAGTTATGGGGACTGCAGTCAAATTCCCTATTTACTGCCTTTCCTGAGTCAGTTTGTTTTGGGTGAAAACAGTCTCTGATGCAGCTCTATTGCACCATTTCAGCGGCTGTTTATCATTTAAAAGGAACAATTTTAATACCTACATTTGCCTTACAGTATGAGCCATAAATGTGATTTAGGTTTCCCTTTATAATAGACTCTACAAACAATTGCCTAGGCTCCAGAAGAACTGTTTCTCCAAGTGCTGGCCATGAAAATGGACAGGCTTTTCCTTTCTTTACAAAAGTTTTCCTTTTTAATACCTCTTGAAATTAATTGAACAAAAACTGGGTAAATGGGCTGATTCACACATCTTCCTTGCTGGGAGTCTGGAGCCTCGCAGCAATGTCTTGGGAAAGGATGGGTCTCCCAGAGTGGGCATGGGAGGAAGGCCCAGGAGGTTGTGCTGCTGATGCTGTTTGTCCTACTTCCTGCCCCCCTGGGCCCCAGCTTCCTCCTCTGTAATGGTGGGGTGGCAATGGTGGTAATAACATAGATCTCTGACATCAGTGCTACTCAAAGCCAGGTTTGTGGGCTGGCAGCATCAGCATCACCTAAGAGCTTGCTAGAAATGCCAATTCCCTGGCTCTGCCCAGACTTGCTAAATCAGGATCTCTGGAGGTAGGGCCCAGCAATCTGTACGAGAAGGTTGTCCGGGTAATTCTAATACATGCTAATGTTTGGGAAGCTCTGACTATTTGGAAGCAGAGCTAGAAGCCTGTCAGGGGTCAGAGTGAACTGCTGAAAGTGTTTATGAGCTCCCATAATCCAGTGGCATCCTGGTCCTGGGAACGGTGAGCCCACTGGGTGCTTAGGATCCAAGTCGGTGAGTGACAAAAGTAATGGATCCAGTCTTGGACACCATAGACTAGACTTGAAAGTTGACAGACTCAGGTGTGTGTCCTGAGATGGGAAAGAGGACGGTGACAAGTCTGAAAGATAGAATCTCTCCTGTTTATTCAGAGTTGATGTCTACATGGTTTCAGAGTGCAGAGCTGGGTAGAACCCCAGGGGAGAGGAGGCATCCTGGCCAATGGAAGTGTGCAGGCAGGAGCTTCAGATTGTGATCCCCTTTGCCATTGAAGGGTTTCCTACATTAGGGAGGGTCCCCATTGGCCTCAACATTCCAGGACCTGTTTCCTTTTAGCCTATACCTCACCTTCTTGTGGCCTCCCTTCCCCAGAGTGGAAGGGTTGTAACCCTGCAAATGAGGAAAGTCCTTCTGCATGGACATGCTGCTTCCTGCTGAGAAATACCTCCATTCAGGGGAAAAATGGGATTAATTTTTAGCGGAAGCAGCAGTGGCTGAACATGCAGTTTTCAAATTGTTGGCTATGATATTAAGTAACAAGCAGACTCCTGTCCAAAGGATGTTATTAAAATTAACTGTTTTAGCACTACAGTTAGAGTCAAAAACCAATCTGTCACTCCTAAATTGGTTTCTTTCAACTGCTATTTGCGGGTAAAATGAACAGTTTTAACAATTACATCTCCAGTGCAAATCATAAACTTGATTTACAGGAAAACACTTAATTTACTGCATTTGACTGTGCACCAGAGCTGCCAATTATCTGACTGTAAATTTCCCCACTTGGTTATTTGTTTCCTAAACAGCAGCCTTGGCCCCATTGCCTCCCTCACCTCTGGGCCCAAGGCCCCACCTGGGGTTGCAGACCCTGATTGGGGTTTTGTCTGTGAAGTGCTGGTGCTCAAAAGCAGACGGGGTCCACATGGACCCTCTGTCTGTGTTATTTCAAGTAGTAAAATATTGAGTAGAATATCACTGCTCTTTAACCTAGTCTGAGCTAGCCATGAAGGAGGAAGAATCACAGAATCTGTGAGCATAAAGACCGTGGAGAGAATCATTCATTCATCCATTCATCAAACAATGATTACGCAGTCATTTTCCCAGAGCTGGGAGCTATAGGCTATGCCGTGATGGCTGCGTCTCCCATGGTTCCTGCCCTCAACAAATTCACAGTCTAATAGGAAAGACATGTGCAGTATTATTCAATATCATTTTGTGGTATAATAAATTTTCCCTTTAGTTGTTGGCTGTTAATGAGCCAAAGTGCTGGGGCCCACTGAGAAGTGATTGTTCTGCTTGGAGGTGCTGGAGAAAATAGAGAAACTCACATGCCGTAGTTTTGCAGAAGTTCCATTTGAACTGAGTCTTGATGTCTGAATACGAGCTTTTCAGGTAGAGAAGGAGAGGAAAGGGTCTTTCAGGCAGGGGGAACAGCATCAGCCAATTCTTTTTGGCACAGAAGAACAGGGTATGTTTAGCGAGGGGGTGAATGGTCTGGCCTGGCAGGAGGGAAGGGGGCAGGTTGGCACCAGGATGCCGCTTTTAAGGAGTTTAGAGTCTGTTGGATTTATAATCCAAGTCCTTCTCTAGCTAAGCAAATGGAAGTCCACAGCATTGAGATACCCCGTGTAACTCAGGAGAGACTGTAAATGCCAAGAAGCTATAGGATGGAGAATGGAGGATAGTTTCCTGGTATTTTGAGAAGTAAGAAAGCATATGCAAACATATGTAAATGAGATGCAAGCCGGCACCTGCTCTGCATTGTGTAGTCAGCCAGCTTTCTGCAGCCCTGTGTGTTTCTACAAAGGTGAGAGAGGTGCCTCCTTGTGACTCCAGCTGAGCTATGGGACATATCAGGGGGTTTCATAAAAAAGAAAAATTACCCCAAGACTTTCCCTGCCAGGGGCCCTTCTGTTGGAGGAAGTGTCCCCTTGGGAGAGAGAAGAGGACCAGAATTTAGGCCTCAGAAGGGAAGGATGAAGCCCCCAAAGTTGCCACCTTCTAGGAAGCCCAGACCTCAGGATTTTGAGGAGTTGGCTCCATCAGTGTCAAGAGGTTTGTGTGGGCAGCTGGCTTGGGAGGGTGGGGGGTTGTCATGCCCTCTGCTCAGGCCCTCTGCTTCACCCCAGCATGCCCCACTCCCCTAGGCTCAGTGTCCCCATGGGAAGGGATCAGTGGGAGCTTTCAGCGCCAATGTCTCATGAGTTGAAGGTCAGTGGTTTTCTCTTGGACTGATGATTGTCCTGCTCTGATCCACCTGACTCCAGAGGGGTGGGTACTGACATGGTGATGCAAGAATGTGGCCTCGGTCTCCCCCTGGGGCCTCGTGGTTAATCCCCTACTCTCCTGTGGTCTGGAACCACTGAATGCGGATTCAAATCTCTCTTTCCTCCATGATTCTATCAAGAAAGAAGAGGTTTGTCATCTCAGTTGACACAGGGGTGGAGGCCCGTGCGTGAGCCCCTGAAGTTTCTAGGGCTGACTCTTCCTAATTTTCTGTGTGGCCTTGAACAAATCCTCTCTCTGGATGTCACTCTGCACCTAAGAAGCCAGATACTTCAGGTAAGAGCCCTTTCCTGTTGACAGTTGCCTCATCCTGACCTGCCGGCAGGGTGTGTGGCGGGGAGCTGAGCCCCTTAGGGACAGGGACTGCTTGACAAACATTTTGGAGGGCTGAGGGGGACATTGGGGCATCCCCACCTCCAGGACAACACTGCAGCCTCAGGCCCCTGCAGTAGAGGCACCCCTGGAGGGAGGGAGGGCCAGCTGCCAGGCTCGCGCCCCTTGTGGGTCCAGGGGGCCGACGTTGGGGAGGGCTCTCCGCCATTTCTGGCTGCCCCTCTAGTCCTTCTTCGGGTCTCTTTCATCCCCCCTCCCCTCTCTCCCATCTGCATGCCAGACTTTCCCTCCCAGTCTTCTCTATCTGTGCTCTCTCTCTTATTCTCTGAGTCCCATGGTTTTCTCTCAGCTCCCTGCCTGGCCTCTCTGTCTCCCTGCAGGCCTCTCTCTTTCATCTTCCTCTCCTTGCCTGCTCTGGAAGTCCTTCTCCATGTGTTCCCCTGCCTCAGTATAACCTCTCCTCTGTCCACCTGCACCCACTTTCTCCCCCAGCTTCCCCCACCCAGCTCCCAAGTCCTGAGCGCTTTGGGGGAAACTAAGGACAGGTTTCACCCTACTAAGGATGGAACAGGCAGGACGGGAGAGAATAGCCAGCCTTCAGCAGGTGGCAGTGTTGGGTGACTTTTGCTTGTAAAACCTTTTAGCACTGAAAAAACATGCTGGAATCTATTGGCATTTGAGAGGCTCTTTTTTTTTAAAAAATAAAAATAATGACTCTCATTTCCTGGGCATCATTAAACAAGGTGCAGTGTTTGTGTGTGTACGTGTGTGATGAGGATGTATGCACACAGATGTCTGCACCTGAGCCTGTGGGGCTGGAGTGTAGGGGTGTATGTGTGAGCAAATGTCAGGGCCCTGGGTGCCTGGGTCTACATGTGTAGGGATGGGAGTGTCTGTGTGCGACACACACAACCTGTGTGAATGTGGGTTTCCGTATGAACTAGTGTGTACCAGCATGGGATGTGTCTACATGTATGCACCATCACACATGAAAGTATGTGTGTGAGCGAGCAGGGCAGGTCGGGCTGTGTGGGGAGCAGGGTGGTGTGTTTGTGTCTGCAGATGTACCCACCAGCGGAAGCACAGTGGAGGGGAGGGAGAGTCATGGAATTAGGCCTCCAGGTTTAAATTCTGGCTTCACACTGCAGTGGTGTGATTTTGCTGAAGTCTCTGAGCCTCAGACTCTTCATCTGAGAAATGAGATAATAGCATTATCTGGCACTCCGGATGACTGTGAGGATTAAATAGGCTCTTCTGTGTAAAGGGCCTGTCCTGGCACGGGCCCAGTAGGCTCAGGGCCACAGTGTGTCTGGGTGAGAGTCGGCAGGTGTGGCCTTCTGCTCTCCAGCTCCACTGTCTGGCTGGGCTGGACTTCCTGGCCCTCAGGCCTGCGGTGTTGGCCTCTCTAGGAGTATGAAGACCCAGGGGTGGGGATGTCCTGAGGGCTCTGGGGTCTGCCCAGCCCTAGTGTTTCCTGGCTCTGCTGGATAGAACCACAGCCAGAATGACTGCTCCCCCCCCCGCCCCCCGCCCCCCCAGCAGTGGAGATCCAGAATGCAAGAGCTGCAGTGGCCCTCAGGGGTCGTCAACTCCATCCAGCTCCCAACATAACAGGAGAGGGGAGGGCAGGCCACAGCTCCCCACATAACAGGAGAGGGGAGGAGGGCAGCCCACAGCTCCCCACATAACTGGAGAGGAGATGGCAGCCCAGAGGGGCCGGTAGCCTGACCTGCGCCCCATCGTAAGTCATGGGCTGGCCACTGTCTGAGGGCTGTAAGCTGGGCTGATTCCGAGGCTGGGGCCCAGAGGCAGAGGCAGAGGGCAGCTCCCTGCCTCAGCTCCTTGCAGTCCTGGCTCCACCCCTCCACCCCTCTTCTTTCCTCTTCCTCATCTTTTTGTGGCGACCTTCTCCCTTAGAGCTGAAAGTGGAAAGAGGGCCGCATCTGACTGGTTCTCTACTGCTGTGTAACAACCATACCAGAACAGAGGGGCTTCGAGCAATGTCTTCTTCTTTTGCTCTGCTCTCTGGGTTGTCTGGGACTCACCTGGGTCTCTCATGTGGTGGCTAAGGCTGGCTTCTTGTGGTCTTTGCCTCTCTCCTTGCAGCATCTCATCCTCCAGGGCCTCTCCACGTGGCTTGGGCCTCTCCCAGCAGTGTGGGCTCAGGGTAGTGATTCTTTTTATGTAGCAGCTAGCTCCCAGGACACAGCCAGTGGAGGCTGTCAGGCTAGTTAAGGGCTGAGGCTTGGACTGGAACAAGGTCTCTTCCTCCTATTCTTTTGGAAAAAATCATCATGACCCACCCAAATTCAAGAGGGCAGAGAAATAAAACCCACTTCTTTATAGAGGAGTGGAAGGTCATATTGCCAAAAAGCCTGTGGGATGGGTGATGGTGTGGTGGGCATCTTTGGAAAGTGCAATCTGCCACACCATCTTAATGGCATTGTAAGATGACAAGCAAATGCCAGTCTTAAGCATGTTTCTTCTCCACCATTTCATCCAGCCCTCCCAACAGCCACCTGCAGTGGGCCTGTCCCGGCTTCATCATCCCCTGTGTCACCCTGGGCAACTTCCTTCACTTCTCAGCACCTCAGTTTCCACGTGTTGAACAGGAGTGGTAATAGTTCCTGTTTCATTGAGTTGTCATAAAGCAAGAACTCAGCCCAGCACCTGGAGAGACCTCAAATGTGCTGTTACTATCATCGCCCTTCTCTTCCTTTCACAGATGAGGAAACTGAGTCTCAGGGAAGTTGAGGGACTGGCTCAGAGATGTACAGCATGGCATTGCTGGAGCCGGCCTGGAAGACAAGCAGTCTCCCTCCAATTGCACACTGTTTTCTCTGAGGCTCTGCATTGTTGGAGGAAGGGTCAGAGGGGCTGGAGAGGAAGAAACAATGCAAATATGAGGCAGCAGAAGGGAAATTGAGGTACTGGGAGCTTCCAGCCTCATGCTGCTTGCTCTCTCCTGAATCCATCGTTGGTCTTTCTGTCCTAATCTGACCACTCCATCGCCAGCCTCCATTCCTCTGAATGTTGATAGAAGAGCTCCGGACTCTTTCCAGCTTTCCAGACTTTTCCACTCACACAGACTCAAGGGTCCTCCCAACTGTCCTGTGAAAAGAGGCCATCCCATTCCACAGGAGGGGAAACTGAGGCTTGGAAAAGGCACATGGTCCCATGTAGCATCACTGTGGCTCTTCGGACTCTTCCAGGTCCCTCTGCCTGTCCTGGGCCTGCCATCGTTCCACCTCCAGGTCTGCCCGCTGCCTGCACCTCTCCTCCCCCTCTTACCTTGCCCTGCACTGCAGCTGCCACGACCTCCAGCAGCCCTTTAGACTAACGTCCTAAAGCAATAATGCCATGATGTTCCTGGCTTTTTCAAAACCCTTTTCCTAGAGTGTGTTAACCAGAACGGCAGTCCCACGAGGATCTCTGCGATGAAAGGGCTTCATGGTCAAATAGTTTGGGAAACATGGCTTCCTTTGTCCCTTCCCTCTCAGTTTGCCAAATTTAATTATGCCACACCCCCATGCACCTTCTTTTGTTTCATGATATCATTATTTAATACCCCATTTTGGAATATTATCTAAGAAATGTGGCCTGAGGAATGAAGTTCAAATCTCTCCTCTTGGGGTCCAAAGGGCTTCACCATCAGATCTCAACCTTGTTTTCCACTGTGCCTCTCTTGGATATCCAGAGCCCTTGCCCTCCCCTCAGTAGTCCCTGGTGTCCACAAAATCCATGATCTCACCCTCCCTGTTTTTGCTCAGACCTCTCAACTCCCGTCATGTATCTCAGAGCTCTGTTTCTCCAGGGACACTCCCAACCTCTCACCCCTTGGCAGTGCACTGACTGCTGCATCTCACTCAGCCATTGGTTGGGTGCAAAGTAAATTTTCTTTCCAGGCATGAACCTGAGTCCCAAACTCAACCCTAAGCTCTTTAAGGGTGCAAGTGTCATCTTGGGTTTCTGCGTCTCCTGACTTCCTCCCCAGGCCTGGTGCAGAAGCATTGGCAATGCTTCTTATGCTGGGCAGACGGTGCCCAGCAAAGTTGAATAGATATGTGGCAACAGGCTGGCTCAGCTGGAGTTTCACCCTCAGTAGGGAGGAACACATAACTCCTTCTTGCTGTGGTATGGGAGTCCCAGGGTCTCAGGACAGTAGAGGCCACTGGTCCACACATGTCTTCTATGTTCAGTTTGATTTGAATTTGGGATTAGCGATTCTCTTTCTCCTCTCCCTAGTGGGAGAACAACAGGAGCTGGGCTTTGGCTGTAGCAGCAGAGATCCCAGTTAGACTCAAGGAATAACTTTCCAAGTAGCAGAGACTGTGGACCATTTGCCAGATTGGATTTCAGTGATTGGTTTTAGACTAAGAGGACTGTCTCTGTTGTCCTTAAGGATTTAGGGGTGACTGTGTTCTCCCAAGAGGTGGATAAGATGACCTCTTTTGGGCTTTTCTATCCCTGTAATTTCCAGAGCTGCCAGCTCTCTGGGTCCCTGGGGTCACAAAGGGAGGAAGAATTTCGACACAGGGAAGGAGGTGGGAGGAAAGGGGAGAGGGGTTTGTGTTGGGGGAACAGACCCCAACCTCTGCAGCTGGGGCACGTACTGCCCAGATGAAGGAGGTTGGCGTGCCAAACCGCCCCAGTGGCTCTTGGAGCCTCTCTCGGGCTGCTCCCCCACTCATGTGCCACAGTTATTTTTAGCACTAGGATGTGCAGAACATGCTACAGAGAAACAGAGTGGAAAATCTGACACTCAGAGCCCTGCTTGGAGGGAGACACAGTTCTTCCAGCCGGGCGCCACTCACGTGTCTGATTTGCATCTTGCACGTTTCTCTGAGCAGCCCGACTACTTTGAATTCCAGCTGGCTCCCGGAGCTGACCCACAGCCTCCTGGACAGGGCCTGGGGTCCTTGCACTTGGCAGGTGGCGATGGCTCTGGTCAGGCTCCCCTTGCTTCTGCTGGCCATCAGAATTGTGACCTGCATACAAGCATGGGGCGCTACATAAAAAGCCCAGTGGTCATCTCCTGGGTGTCCCAGACATCATGTGGAGAAGACAGGGCAGGTCTTAGGATTGTTGTTGGGTAGGGGAGGAAACCCAGGCCCAGACAAGGCATCTAAGGACCTGAGGTCACACAGAGAGGGAATAACAGAGCTGGCCCTCAGGAGGGTCAGCCCCCTCTGTCCTTGGGGCATCCCACTGGGAATGCAATGTCTAGGAAGCCTAGAGTCGAAGTCCAAACCAGCTCAGGAGACAAGGAGGTTGTGTAGTGGATATTTAATTATAAATTACTTTATGTTTTTTCCCTTCTTATTACAAAAACAATGCATGCTCTTTGTAGAAAATTTAAAAATACAGATAAGCAAACAAGAAAATTAAAAACACCCATAATCCCAGCACTCAGAGATAAACCCTGTAAATATTTTGGTATGTTGCTGAATATACCACCAGGCTTTTCCTTTTTCTTCTGTAAAACATTTTCATTTATTTTTAATTACACATGTAATATAGGAACACATTTTTTGTTAGAAAAATTCAAACAATACAGATCAAGCTAAAGTCGCCTCTCTCCCTCCCCAACCGAGCTTCCCTTTTCTGCAGAGGTAATCACAGTTCTAATTTGATGTATATCGTTCCTGATCTTTTTTTAAGTGTACACACACATTCATATCATATAGAGATATGTGGTTTTATTTTTAGTGTGTTTGGATGGGCTTTTTTCCCAACAGAAATGGTAGCATATTACATGTGTTGTTCTACACTTTGATTTTGTCACCTAACTATTAGTCTTGGGGTCCTCTCAGTGTCAGTGTTTAGAGCTCTAACTCATTTGTTCTAACGGCTGGGTAGAATTCCCTTGCATGCATACATCAGAGTTTATTTAGGCATTCCCCTTGTGATAGACTTTTTGATTGCATCCACTGTGTGTGTGTGTGTGTGTGTGTGTGTGCGTGTGTGATTGCAACACTGCCTTTCAGTGCTCTCATATGTGCCTCCTTGGGTGAGAAAGCTTCTCAAGGGTCAAAGCTGAGATGAGAAATGGCTAGTTACTCTTGTTTTACGTGCATTAAGAAAATGGGAGCACCTTGGATCAACTGCCATAAGAATCTGCCTTCTCCACTTTTCTGTGCTAATATGAAGGCAGCTCTGACAGCATTTCCCAAACTGTGCTCAGGACAGCGCTGTGTACTGGGAGACCCTGATAGGTCCACCTAGGGAGATAAAAAATCAGGGCAGGTGTACGGTTGAATACATTCAATGTACAGTCGAATAGATTCACTGAAATGCTCTTGGAAATTCACCAGTGCCCATTAGTATGTCAAGAGGTGTCCTGAAGTAAAGAAACAAGTTTGTCTTCATTTAGCCTGGCTTTGGAGGGCTGCGGTGTAGGAAACAGATTGCAGCAGACAGCGGCAGTGCCCGACCCACATCCCCTTGGCCCTGCCACTCAGTGCTCTTCTGGTCCCAATTCCACCTGCTGGCACCTGTGCTTTGTGCCTGTGTCTGGTTTCTCTTGCTGCAGGAACCTGTGGGGCTGCCCTGTGGCAGGCTGAGCATGCAGGGGACCCGGTGTTGTCTGTGTTCCAGCCCCAGCAGCCCTCAACCAATGATTGAAGGGATTGGTGTAGAGAAGCCCCAGCTCCCTCACCTCTCGGGTGAGATAACTTTGAGGCAAGTGTTTTACATTGATCCCTGTGCTTCCCCAGAGGGATCAGGCTCCAGTTCCACTGTGGTAGCTGGCTTGAAAACATGCCCATTATTGGCTGCCCTCCTTCCTTGTCTCACTTCCCCACTCCTCCCCACTCATCTCTCCAAATTTGAATCTTCTTGCATTAGAGTCCTGGGTTTGCTCCGGAAAGAAGCTCAACTAAAACTGATCAGTGGTTACTTTTTAATGGCTCCATGTGAATGTCCTAAATATTTCTCTCAACAGATCCTGCATTGCTGGACATTGAAGTTGTTTCCTTTTTTTTCACTATTATAAACAATCTTGTGGTGGACATCCTTCTAGCTCAATGGCTGTGTACATTTTAAATTATTGCTTTAGAAACTATTCCTAGACATAAAGCCACTGGTTCAAAAGACATGCATCGTTGTAGGGCTTTGATAACTTTGTGGCATCTGCATTCTCCCCTTCTCATCTTGTTCTAATCTTGCCTTGCATTCCACAGAAGGTACAGAGGGGCCAACCTTGGATGCGCTCTGGAATGAGGCTCTCTCACAGGGACTGGGAAAGGCAGAATACAGGGAATACATGGCAGGATGCAGGGAGACAGGCGAGTATCCACCTGGAGTTCATAGGGAGGCTCTTAGAGCTTAGTGCTGATGGGTGCTTCTTCCCAGGTTCCTGTTCTAAACTCTTCCCATTCTACAAGGCTCCGTTGAAATCTTACCTCCTCCAAGAAGCTTCCCTTGACTTTTCCTGCCTTGTGGGCCTCATCTTGAGGCTGCACGTGATTTGGTACTAATTCTATACGGGTCATGACACATCCTGTGGGTGGTAACAGTCAATGTTAAGCACATGACAGATTTACACGTTTGGGGTTCAATAAATGCTTGAGGTAAGAAAGCCAGGGAACCCAGATTTGAATCTACCTTTGCTGCTATCCTTGGTGGGGACCTGTGGGTCTCCAGGCAAGGGCCCCGAGGTGGGCTTGAATGGGAATAAGCACAGTACCGGCCCACTCTTTCCCTTCTCAGCCTCTCATTTTGCCCCCTTTCCAGGAGTCTTTCAGCCAGGAGTCCCAGAGGCTTGGCTGTCTGCATTCAGCCCGGGGCTGCGAATATCAGTGCGCCTTTCTTTTTATCCTTCCAGGTGCAGGTTTCCGGAGACAAATATACCCTCCATTCCCAGCCCCTCGATCTGTCTAAACACAATTTGACATGCGTTGCTATTAGCTTAGCACCTTATCAAATAATGCGGCCTGATCGAGATAAAAGGTTTTACAACCCTTGCTGCCTTTGTTTCTGCCTGCATTCACCCGCCGAGACAGCTAATAATTACCACCAAAGACAAAGAGAAATCTATACGCTCAGCTTAGAGGTTCCCGTGTGCATGTTAAGCAGCAGCCAGAGGAGAGAGAGGTGGGAGGAGATGGCCCCAAATGCAGCCTGGGCTTTGCAGCCTGCTGGAGAGAGTGGCCGCCTGGTTGCTGGGTGACCCTGTAGTTTGGTGCTGTCTAACCCTGGAGGTGGAGAGAAAGGCGGAGGCTGTGCCCCAGAGCCCTGCCCTGGGGTGTCAAGGCCTGGATTGGCAGGCCAGGGTGGTGTGAAGGGAAAGGCAGGGATGCTGGCGTAGAGGGTTGCTGAGACCAGGGTTTCTGCCTGGGTCTGCTCCCAGGCTGCTCTGTGACCTTGGGTAGCTCCCTTGTTCCCTGTGGGCTTCAGTCTCTGTTTCCGTAGCCTCTGGCCTCTGTGATAGGGTGCCAAGGCAGTGTGGTGGGAGGGTGCCCGAGGCAGTGTGGTGGGAGGGTGCCCGAGGCAGTGTGATGGTGAGAGGTGAAGCCAGCTGGACTTCCTGGGTGGAGTGGGGACTTGGAGAACTTTTCTGTCTAGCTAGAGGATTGTAAACGCACCAATCAGCACTTTGTGTCTAGCTAAAAGATTGTAAATGCACCAATCAGCACTCTGTAAAAAATGCACCAATCAGCACTCTGTGTCTAGCTAAAAGATTGTAAATGCACCAATCAGCACTCTGTAAAAAATGCACCAATCAGCACTCTGTGTCTAGCTAAAGGATTGTAAATGCACCAATCAGCACTCTGTAAAATGGGCCAATCAGCACTCTGTAAGGTGGACCAATCAGCGCTCTGTAAAATGGACCAATCAGCAGGATGTGGGCAGGGACAAATAAGGGAATAAAAGTTGACCACCCCAACCATTAGCGGTAACTGGCTAGAGTCTCTTTCCAGCGTGTGGAAGCTTTGTTCTTTTGCTCTTCACAATGAATCTTTTTGCTGCTCTCTCTTTGGGTCTGTGCCACCTTTAAAAGCTGTAACACTCATCGCAAAGGTCTGTGGCTTCATTCTTGAAGTCAGCAAGACCAAGAAGCCACCAGAAGGAACCAACTGTGGACACAATGGGAGTCTGGAGACCTCACTTCGAGAGTCAGCTCAGCTGCTCAGGCAGTTGTATGTTGTTGTGGGCCTCCATTTCCCCATCTGGGAAATGAGGAGCTGGTTGGGATGATTACCGTGGGCATGTCAGGACTGTGCCCCAGGTGGTGGATGACGCAGCTGGCCTCTCCCTGGATGTCTATTCCATGACCATGCCTATGTGGGGTCTTGACTGGGTGCTGGGGAAGGAGAAGATGTACGTCTTCAACTGAGAACCTGTCCTAAAGAGGCAGTTTTCATTCCAGAACCAACAAAGACAGAGTGAAATGGGAGCTCAGTGGGGGAGGAATAATTGTGAATGCAGTCTCAGAAGGCTTCCTGGAGGAAGAAGGAATGAATGGTGCCAGGGTAGATGGGGTAGAGTGCCTGAATGGGGCTGTGTGCAGCAAGAGCAGTGATGAGGATTGTGAATAAAGTGGGCTGCAGGGGTTGTGAGTCTGTGATAGAACAGTCTGGATTGCAGCATCTGCTGGCACTGGCCACTCTCCAGGGGACACGGATTCCCATAGATCTCAGGACTGTTGGGGGCTGCCTGGATTCCCCTCTCCCCCTGCCCTGGCCTGCTGTGGGAGGGATAGAGCTAGTGTGCTCAAAAATGTTTAACGGTTCCCTGTAAACATCCCCATCACGATCGATTCCACAATACCAATGTGACATCACCAAATGCAGAGTTGGGAAGAGATGAGCACACTTGACTCTCACAAGTGGGTGTGAGCTGCCTCCAGCACACCGCAGGTTGGAGTCCAGTGTAAACCCAAGGAGTCAGGTCAGAGACCCACATGGTGTCAAGACTCAGAAGATAAAGAATGGAGTAGCACACATGCCACCTCCACTCCCACTTGTGCCTATGGCAGACATCACTAATCAATTGTGTCTCTGCTAAGCTCAGAATTCTTCTCATCTGAGTGCTCCAGGCAGTCGCTATCAATTGATCGCAGTTGGCATACAAAATGACAATTCTTTGCCATTGCAGATCTAGGCTAACCTCCACATTGTACACATGGGGGAAACTGAGGACCAGATAGGGAAGGAGACTCTCTTGAGGTCATCCAAACAGTTTGGGAAAGCTGAGGCTGGAAGGCCAGTGGCCCCCCTCACAAGCTGGCACTCCCCTGTCCTCCCACACTGTCTTTGCTGTTGACAGCAGCAGTAACAAGGGAAAGGAACCTTGTTCCTAAGAGAGGTGGCCTTGGGCCTGGGCTGAGCATCTTATCTTCCCTGAAGTTCCTACCTCGAAGACAGGGCTGAGTGCTGTCCTAACCACCAATTCTCATTACAAAGACATGTCTGCAGCAAATGGCCATTTTCCCTTTGTGCCCTTCCTTGGGGCATGTGTGTGTGTGTGTGTGTTTGCGTGTGTGTATGCAGATTTACACAGCCCTGCCCATAAGAATGGACATGTTTTTAATTCCCATAAGCTAGAGACAAACTTGGGGACCTTCCCAGAGAGCAATGGTCCCTCCAGAGCACCCCTGTTTGTCCCCCAGGTTTATCATCAGAGCAGGCACTGGCTCATGGTTTATCCTGCGATGGACTCTGGGCAAGTCTGCTCATGGCTGCGAAGCGTTGGGCCCACTCTGTTTCCGTCCCCTTTATTCTTTTCTTTTTCACTTTGCCACACTCAGATATCATCTCTCTGGCCAGCCCTCCCTGATCCCTGACCCCAGCCCTCTCCTCTGCTTCGAGCTTCCCTCTGGCTTTGTGCCATCACCTGGGGTTGTGGGATGATCTGCCTTCATGCCTGTCTCCCTCCTGGACTGGGCGTTCCCTGAAGGCAGGGCTGGGCTTCCTTTTAGCAGAGCCAGCCTGTGATCGTGGTTGAGTTTACCCCAGCAGCTCCCTTTGCCTCTCTCCAGAGTTGTCCTCTTACTGTGATTTGAATCCAGGATTCTTGGATCTGGAAAGAGACCTGGGGACCTTGTGGTCATTCTTGCATTGTTCCCTGTGTGTCCACCAGCTGGGGTTTTAGTTCTAAGCCACAGAAAAGGAGTGTGGCTGATGTAAGTAGACGGTTTAGTGAAAGGTTAGTGTGTACTCGCTGAATTGCTGGGAGCCCGAAGAACCAAGTTCAGGCAGGAGGCAGGGGGCCCGGATGGCAGGCAGGATCACAGCTGCAATTTTGCCACAAGGCTTTCTGGGAGGACACTGCCAGGCCAGGGCACTGGACAGTTTTGCAGCCTTGAGGCCATGTGGCCTTTGGAAACAGGATGTTTGTGCAGCTGCTGCAGCCATCACAAGAATGGAACCTCTTTTACCTGCGTGTCCTCAACTCAGATTCAAAATTGCCTGGCAGCTGCCTCTGACCTGTGGAGCCAGGTCACCCGCCACACCATAGCTGCCAGGGGCTAGTGGGCAACTGAGGCTTAGCCCCGCCATGAGTCCCTGAGAGGATGCATGGGACACACCTCGCCATCGCCCCCACTGTGGGGTGAGGGAGTCCAGGCAGGCACTTAGCAGTTCCTGTCTCTCGCTTGCTAAAGGCTGTTCCTGGGGTGTGTCAACTTCCTGGCACTCTGCTGTGCCATGCACACAGGGCAGAGGTGATGTATTCCTCCAAAGTCTCCCCAGGAACATGAGGGGTTTCAGGGGAGTGGAGGGACTGAGGATGGACCCTGAGGCTCTGCCGCCCCTACCCCCAGCTTCAGCTTGGGTTCTGCTATGTTTACTGCACTTCTACGTGGGGGTTTGTGGAGACCGATCTCATATTATACTAAACGTCGACACCCATTTGGTCCAACACTGAGGTGTTTGGAGGCCCTAATAGGGGTTCAAGGTCACAGTGAGTGAGCGAGTGGCTGTGGTGCATGAACCCAGGTCCCCTGATGCCCCACGCTGGCCCCTCTGGCAGCACCTCAGCCTCTTACACCAGAGCCCACACCCCTCATTGTCGGGAGGGCCTTCAGTGGCTGGGCTTATTTGGAGATGGGACTTGGAGCTGGATTGTCCCTGTGCAGGGTTCACACACCCACAGACAGTTAGCTCTGGGAGAGGTCTTAGAGACCCCTGGCCCTGTCCTTACTTATGCAGAGAGAAGGCAGAACCTCCTTGCCCAGCACCCCTCAGGGGACTTCTGGAAGATATTTGGCGAGGTGTTCATGGCTCACCTCCCTGCAGAGGAGAGATCATTATCAGTGCTGCCTGGCCGCCAGCAGCCCCACAAGGAAATAGGCATGTCTGGTCGTGGGAGTCACCTAACCCATGGCTGGTCATTGGAGGCTTATAGGCAGGGCTCCGGGAATGCCATCTTGCAGGGGAAGAGTGGGCAGGTAGCTGGGCATCTACCCCTGGGCTGAGGCAGGAGGCAGCCAGCTTCAGCTTACGGTGAGTGTCACCCTTCATGGCTGGGGCAAGGAGATGGAATGGGTTTGGCTCATCTGTCTCTGCTTCCTCCATAGCACAAGGCTGGGCCAACGTGCTGTGTGTGGACACGTCCATGTGTGCAGGATGGAACGAGTTGCCCTCCCTATCATCCTGTGACCTTGCTCATGATACTTAGCTTCTCTGAGCCTTGATTTCTTCATCTGTAAGACCATGGTGACCTTATTGGATTGTTGTGAAGTTTAGGTGAGAAAGGCGTGAAAGTGCTTAGCCTGGAGGCTGGCACAGAGTAAAGTTCAATACACACTAGATAGTAATATTATGACCTCCTAATTTGTAAGCTAGGGAGGCAGTGCCTGCCTTGCAGGGTTGGCTGGAGGATTAAATGAGATGGTCTACATAAATGCTGAGCACAGGTTTTGGCTCATAGTACAGCTGGCTGGTCATGCATGTTAACATCACAAGGGGAAGGTTCTGCCAGTGGAGTGTGTGAGACATGGGCTCCTGGATGCCACTTTCTTGATGTACGCTTGAGACTTATACAGACCCCTTTAATTTTAAATTCTGTTTTGTGGCTTATCTCAATAAGGTGTATCAATTAAGATACTTCCAGCTGCAAGCTGCATGTAACGGAAAAACCGAGTTGGAATGACTTAAATAAAAAGGAGGTTTAATTTTGCACGTTACAAGAACAGTAGAGTGATAGTAAAGTTTAGTGATTAAGGCAGAGCTTAGAGCTCAAAGCCAGACTGCCTAAGGTGAAATCATTGCTAGCTGTATCACCTTGGGCCAGTTAATTAACCTCTCTGGGCCTCAGTTTTCACATCTGTAAATGGGACTAGCAATAGTACCTTGCTCACTTGGCTCTGGTGAGGATTAAATGGGTTGCCAAATGCAAAATGCTTAGAACAGTGCCTGGCACATGGGAAATGCTATGTTAGTGTTGGCTGTCTATTTATACCAGAGTTGGGATTGTTCCAAGGCTCATCAATTTTGGGGTTCAGTGATATAAACAAGGTATCGATTTTTTTTCCATTGTCTACTTTGCCACTGTCAATGTGTTGATTTTGTCCTCAGTTTTATGCCTTCCTTATTCAAGAAAATTGCAGCTGAACCAAGCATCACTGTCCAGAGCCAGAAGACAGAATATCTCTTCTTTTTGGGGAGAGAAAAACTTTCTCCAATGGTGTTCTTGACACCTCATTGGCTGGAAAGGGGTCAAATGCCTAGGTTAACTACTTGGGGGAGAAGAGAATGGAATTACTGTGATTGCCTGAGTCTGGCTGAGCTTCATCCTCCTGAAACCACTCATACTTGGACTAACTTGGAGGTCTGCAGTGAGGAAGAGGGGGGGTGGGATGGTGAATCATCTAGTAATGTCTGACTCAGGGTAATGGGGTGTGGAGACACAGCCACATAGCAAAGAATCTGCTATCATACCAGGCTCTGCTCTGCAGGGCCTGATACAAGTTTTTGGCTAGTCCTGAAAGCCTCTCTGGTCTGGTGCTGGCTGCCATCTAGTCTGCGAAAGGTGGCTCAGATGGAGGCCTGGGTAAGAGCGTCCAGGAGCTGAACTAAGTCCTTGTCTATGGTGGTGCACATGAATAACAACTTCTGTTTATTCAAACTGACTTTCTCCCACTATGATCTAGGAGGCAGGTATTATTTTTATCTTCATTTGAAGACGAGAGAGCTGAGGCAGGGGGAGAGTAAGTGATGTGCTTTGGCATATACTATTGGTGCCCCACCCACAACCCTTTGGTCCTTCTTGGAGGTCACCTGTAGCCATGGTGGACAGTGGCTGACTTGCTTGTGTGCAAGGTGGCCTGGGCGTGCCGGGAAGTTAATGCCCAGAGTGACAACCCTCAGGAAGTGGGGCAGGGGAGTTGATGGATAAACACCCCAGCTTCCTCACCGTTAGGGGACAATTCCTAGCTGTGTTCGGCAGTCTCTTGAGGTGTGTGTAGCAGTAACCTGCTCACAAGTGCATATTAGTGTGGCTTTTCTGTCTTCCTTGCCTGATTTTCATTTCTTCTCATCTGGACTTCCCGGGATCACTTCACCCAAATCCTGGGCTCAGGGGCTGCTTCTGGTATAACCCAAACTAAGGCCCTTGTCCAAGATTGCAGGGTTAGCAAGAGATGGCGCAGGGATACACACCAGGCCAGCCAAACTTGAGCCTGAGCTCATGACCAGCAAGCCACTCCTCTTGTCATTGGAAGAACTGTGAAAGAAACAGGAGAGCCCCAACCTCAAACCCCAAACCCCACTCGACTTCAGCCAGACCAGTGCTCATGGTGGTAGCGAGCTGCCTGTACAGTAACCAAGCCCAGTGTTTCCTGCGGTGAGGGCCTGCTGGGCTCCGACAGCCAGTGGTAGTGGCTCATAAACTGCCTGATGGGATGGGACCAGTGACCCGTGAACTGAATCTGAGGAACAATCCGGCCTTCCCCAGCCGGCTGCAAAGGAGCGATTACGGACCATCCAGGAAATAATACATTTCATGGAAAAGACCGTAATTACGGAGTATTGAGTAAATAATATGTGCTTTTTAAAAGTCTGCAATTATGTATTTATCCTATCTGTAATTAGGGAATTTTTAAAGGGCGCATTATAGGTAATTTAAAAATAAAATAATGACACCACTCAAAACAAACAGTCCCAAACAAAGACAATTCAGGCCACCCCAAACTTGGTTCAGTGGTGATTTCAGGGGTAACTGCTGTCCTGGGCTTCTGGGGAAATCAGATGGTCCATGATTGTCCTGGGTGGGTGAGGTCAGCTTGACCCCAATCTTGGCTTGATGTCTAGAAGTTCCTCCGTGCTAACATTCTCTCTTTGACTAGCCTCAATCCTCAGAAATCTCTTCCTCTGGTGACAGCCAAGTGACTACCGCGTGTTGGCAGCATTTCTCATTCTTATTCTTGTAGAAACTTTAAGGCTGCACTGTCTGATGCAGTAGCCATGAGACACATGTGGCTATTTAAATTTAAATGAATAAAAACTTAAAAAATTTAAACACTCAGTTCTTTAGTTGCACTAGATGCATTTCAGGTACTCAGTAGCTACACATGTGTCAGACAGTACAGGCATGGGATATTTCCATCACTGCAGAATGTTCCAGTGGACGGTGTTGCTTTAGAATCTACAGCTCACGTATGTAGTAGATTGCTTACGTAGTGTAGACCTGGTCTTGAACAAATGCAGTGAAAGAAAGCTTGCTCTTTTTTCTGAAGTTTCTTCCCCACTGGAGAGACCCAACGTTACTTTTCCCTTCTTTTACACGTACTGTTTTATACTGACTTCCCTTAACGAGCGGGGAGGCTTGTCTCATTCATCTTCATGACACCCCATCCCAAGCCAGGATCTAGAATATGTATGTTGGTAGAGAAGCACTGGCTCAAAACTTTTGTGAACACTTTTCTCCATTCCTCATCTTGTTGTTTTGCAGCTCAATGTCCACCTCTGTCTTATCGCTCTTAGGCACATCAATGACAAACTCTTGGCCAAGGTCATACTGGCATGCTGGAGGTGATGCAGGTGATGATGGTGACAGTTATGATGGCAGTGGTGGTGGAATTGGAGGTCATGATGGGCAGGGTGGTGCTAGAAATGATTAGGGTGGTGGTAGAGGTAGTGGTGAAGGTGATGTTGGTGATGGTGTTAACAAAGGTTGGGCCATGATTGTATCGACATGGTGGAAGTAGCTGAGGTGTTGACAATGGAGGTGATGAGGGTGGTGGTAATGGAAGTGAGACCTTCTATGTGTAAGGCCCAGTGGACACTGGAGTGGAAAGCCAATGCTTGTGGAATGAGGGGATGGATGGGTAGGGCATGTCCTGAGTCTCTGGCTGGCCAGCTGTGAGTCGCAGCCCCAAGCCATTCCTTCTGAGCTTCAGGCTCCTTTTCTGTAAAATTCATGAGCGGACATTTAATTTTTTAATTAAAAACTCTGATTTTTTTAAATAGTGGATATATTTACATATTTGAAAATAAAAATAAAATGAGAGGATTGTCGAGTGAAATGCTCCTTCTGCCCCATCTGTCCATTCCCTCCCTCTTAGCTAGACACTGCTATCAATTTCCTACATCCTGAAGAGTTTCTTTTGAATGTGTTTACTTTAAAGCAAACACATATGTTCGTTTCCTTCCTTTTGCACCAGTGATAGCATAGTGAACACGCTGCTTTGTGCTTTGCTTTTTAAGTGGTGTTTTAAGCTATAAGATACCTGTGTGATATGTGAAATAGTCTCTCTTTTTGAAAGATGTACACCCCAAATTCATAAGGTCTTTGAGAACAGTGACTGTGCTCCCTTCTTCTTAGCTGACCTCAGGCCATGCCCATGGCTGGGAATGGCACGGCGGAGCACAGACTTCTGGAGTCAGTAGAGTCACATTCTTGGTAAGCTTGGAGACCTCTGCTTTCATAGCTGCAAAATGGGGACAATAATAGTCCCTGCCTCAAAGAGTTGTGGTTGACATGAGTTGATTGGAGTGCTGAGTCTGCAGCCCTCTGCTTAGTGTCTGGCACAGAGTAGGTGCTCAATAAATGGTAGAAGTGGTGACTCCCTGAGGTGAGTGTCATCAGTGTGTCTGTGAAGGGGTGGGCTGCGGGGCTGGCTCAGAGGATCTGACATCTCCCCTCTAGCTGGTGGGGCTGGCAGGATGAGGTTCTTCTTTACAGTATACCTGGGATCTCATATCTCCTCATGTGTGTTCCATCAGAGAGAAGCTATTCCTGCCCGAGCAGCGGCGTGATAGCTGGAAGGAACCTGTTGGGTTGGATCAGAATCCTGAGACAGGTTGTCATGGCTGAGGCTTTGTGAAGGCAGAGTGGGTCACTCCTCAGCATGCCTGCTCCTGCCCCTATTTCAGAGGAGCCATTAGGGAGGGTTAAGAACCTCTTGCCACTGTCATTTGGCTATACTTAAACAAGTACACTGAAGCCCCTCAGAGCCCACCAAAGCTGCTTTCTGTGCTGGGAGAAGGAGGAGGAGAGGATCCAAGGCCCAAGTGCTTTCTCGCTGTCCTTGGATGCCTCTGGCAAGAGAGAGTGGCGGCCCAGATGGGATGTGCCGAGGCAGACCCTCCTGCAGCTCATCACCTCTTGCCACTGCCTCTGTAGCAAGCCCTCCCTGCTCCTCCTGCTCCCAGACCTGTCCCCTTGAATCTGTCTTCATCTCTGTCCCTGGAATCATTGACTTGCAGGTCAACATGGATTGTCTCTCTCCTGGGCTGACCCAGTGCGTGGCTGGCCCCGTCTGCATAGTCAGGTTCTCCTACCTTAGCCTGTATTCAAGACTTCCTGTGATGTGGGCTTCAGTGTCTGGCCTGATTCCCCTCTGCCACCTCCCGATGGGCTGGGTTGCTTCCTCCACCCACAAATTGCCAGCTTGGGCAGGACTGGGAACCAAACAGACGCAACATCCAGCGCCTCTTACCCTCTGACTATTTAGGCAGAACTTGCCATCATTTACTCCCAGAGCTGGTCTCGCCTCTTTCAGCTGGCCTTCTGTCCACCTCTCCCTCCTCCGAGCTCCTCCTCATCACTGGGCTCTGAGCCCCAGGTGGTCTGCTGTGGGTTATTTCCATGGGTGCCACTTTCCTCAGAAGAAAGAGTATAATGTGCTAGTTAAGAATATGGACTTCATTTTCACACTGTCTGGGTTCAGATCTCTTCCTGGCTGTGGCAAGCACTTCACCTCTGAGTCTTAGTTTCCTCACTTGCCAACAGGAGTAATTGTTCCTACCGCATGGGTGCTGATTGAATGAAAGGATGCAGGTGAATTACTTAGCACAGAATTGGACATCACGTAAACAGTTGCTACATGTTAGCTGTTAGTATTAGACCACTGGGCTCTGATTTCTAACACAGGAAGAAATAGCCTGACCTTCACCCCACTCATCCCTGTAGGACAGAGGCTGGCCTGGTGGGGGCACTCAGAAGGGGTATCCACAGTTCATTTTGGGACTACAGGAAAGATCCAATCTTTTCACTCTCTTTGCTTCAGGCTCCCCCTAGCCCCATCCTAGTCCACACCCCTAAAGGGATTCCCAGAATTTCGGAACCCTGATCAACATAAACCCTGGGCCCCTCAGGCAGGTGCCAGCCAGGAGTAGTGGATTTACAAGGTAAGGACGTATAAGATGTGACAGGCCTGGAATTAGCAATGCAATTCCTCTGTCATTTTTATCATTGGCCCCTGCAGGGAGGAGCTGATTAAATGGATATTCAACTCTTTGCATTAA
Organism: Gorilla gorilla gorilla; assembly: GCF_029281585.2. NCBI lineage: Eukaryota > Metazoa > Chordata > Mammalia > Primates > Hominidae > Gorilla > Gorilla gorilla. The sequence continues at coordinate 37,520,796 of NC_073232.2, read as the reverse complement.
TGTGCATCCAGCTTCAATTTGCATTTCATTAGCCGCACAAAAAGCATAATTTTATTATTTGCCGTTGGAAAGCAGATCTCTGCTAACAAGCAGCTACATGCTGTTCCTGAAATATAGTGTGACTGACTCGCTCCGCTGTCTGGCTCACCCTGCTATCTTCTTCCCCCTCTGCAGACTTCCGGCGCTCTGGTGAAGGTGGTACATGGCAGATTTGGCTTTATCATGGCGGGCTGTGTTCTCATTCCAGCCCTGGTCCCGCAGAGGGCTCTGTATTTCTCATGTACCTGGGGAGGCAGGATTGACAGCTGCCATCTTCCTGGCCAGTCATTGTCATCACCACTAGTAACATTACCACTATCAAAACAGTATTTCCACCTTCATAATACTACCTTCACCATACTCACATTGCAATTATTATCATTATTATTACATCAGTATCGTCATCACCTCCACCATCACCATCATTATCATTTCCATTACCACCACCCTTCTCACCTCCCTCATCATCACCTCCACTACTTCTATCATGCTGATACATCCACAACCAATATTAACACATCACCATCATCACCTCCACCGTCACCACTCTAATCACCTCCACCATCACTCTGACCATCGCTATCACCAATTCCACCCCCACTGCCATCATATCTATTACCATGATCACTTCTATCACCTCCACTGTGCTAATATCTTGCCCACAGCTGTTATCACCATCACCATCATCACCTCCACTGCTACTTCCACCACCACCACTATCATCACCTCTACCACCACTACCACCACAGTCTCCACTACCATGACTAACTCCACTCAGCCAAACTAACACCATGTTCACCACCATCACCCTCCTCCCACTACCTCCACATCCCAGTACTTTCACTGGTATCTCCACACTAATCTAATCACTGTCTCTCTCAACACCCTCAGAACTATCACTGCCACCCTCACTACCACTATGATCACCACCCTCTCTGCCACCAACACCACTGTCTCCACATCTTCCATGTCAGTGAGGACCTTGACCATCACAGCATCCACACTGTGTCTTTGACATTACTTTTAAAAATCTGAAAGCACCAGCATTGAAAATTTTCATTGCTGTCAGAGTCCATGGATCTGTAGTCCCTACGTGGGAGTGTTGCAATAAGCAGAGTGACTGGAGCCCTTGAGGGGAGCAGGGTCCAGGTGACCAGTGCCAAGGGATCTGGAGAGTGAAGCAGAGGGACAGTACAGTAAAATCACTGGTGGGAGCATGAATTTGGAGGCAGATGGAATTGATCTCTGATGCACCATGGGACCTTGAATGAGCCACTTTTCTGAGCCCTAGTTTCCTATCAGTCAAGTGGGACTAATAATACCCCTTCATTGAGTTGAATATTAATTAAATGACAACATGTGTTCTGAGGATCTGCAGAGTGAAAGCTGCCAGTTCTCTGCCCTGATGCCCTCAGATCCTCTTGGATGTCCTTTATGAGCTCCATGCATCCCTGCCCCAGCTCTTGCATGCTTCTCTCCTAACAGCTTGCAGTTGCAACCTTCTTGAGACACCTGCAGGCTATTGCAGTTGCTTTGCTCAAAGGTACTGAGAGCCAGAAGTGTCCCAGAGAGGCCTGCAGACAATGATCAGGAGGCAGGAGTATGAAAGCCCAGCTCTTTTCTTTCAAGGCGGGCAAACTCAGAGATGGAATTTACACTGTAGAGCTCCCTGCAGGATCAGGCCTTGGCGGGGACTTCACCTGTAATTGTATCATTGCGTGGCTTCTTCCCTTCCCTGTCTTGTTTTCCCCACTCCCTTTCTGGGTTCTCCCAGGAGCAATTTCATAATGCTTGCATGTGAATTTTCATGTCAGGTCTGCCTGTGACATGACGCATAGCAGGATTTCAATTCACCATGGTTCCCTCCTCCTCTTCTCACGTTCATCAAGTACATTAGCTAATAGAGGGCTGTCACACATATTGTTCATTGGAAGTGTAAGCTAACCCTGGCAGTTTCTTAGAGTGGGAATTATTACGCCCATTCTGCAGGTGCACAACTGAGACCCATGTGAAAGATCACGGAGTTAGTAGGTGGAAAAGGTGAGGTGTAAATCATGTCTTCTGTATTCAAGTCCAGCCTTCTTCCTGCAGTACCAGCCTGCAGAATTCTCTGAGCTCAGGGCTGGCTTAAGCCTGGGCCGGCATGTATAGATGAGATATGATTCTGGATCAGTTGCCAGGCAGAGAGCTCAGACTCCAATCTTCTTTCTCCCTTGCCTTGAGCACCACCTTCCCACCCCTGTACCTAGAGCACAGCTGAATCATACCACAATGGGATCATCTGGAAAAAGCAATGATGTGACTGGTTTAAAAGGAAGACCATGCGGTGAAGGAGACCCTGTCCCCTGCTCACATGCTGTGTGACCTTGGGCAAATTCTGAAATCTCTCTGAGCCCTGGTTTCCTTATTTAGTCTTTCCAGCCACCAGGTGGGGCACGGGCTGTTATCCTCCTAATTTTAGAGCTGGCTGAGAGCAGTAATAGATGTTCCGGGAAGGGGAGGCTCAAGCAGAACAGAGAACAAATGCTCTTGTCCTCTTCTCCCAGTGCAAGAATCCCCTGAGCTGCATTTCTGACAATGTACATCTGGCTATGCCAGCGACCTTGCGCTCTTGCAAGAGGCCCTTTCTGGCTCAGGCTACCAGCATTCTTCCCAGAGAGCCCACTGGCCTTCCACTGGGTCTGGTGGGATTCCTGGAGGTTGTTCAGATGACCATGCCTTTCAGGGATTTGAGGACAGCTTCCTGTGCCCTGAAGTCTGTTCTTTCTTAGCCCCAATAAGGGAGCATAAAGTAGCTGCTTACACATTCCTTTCATCCCCAGATCATTCTCCTCTGGGCCTCTGCTCACAGACCTTCCATCAAGAAATTCACTACAGTGTGTTGGAACAGTCTATGTACCTGACTACCCCACAAGGTATGCTCCTTAAGGACAGAGATCTCATCTTAGTCTTTAAATCTCCACAGCCCAGCCCTGAATCTGGCTCAGTGGAAGTCCTCAAATGCAACAGAGTAAAGTGGACTTTGAAGTCAGGAAGACTTGCATTAAAATCCCAGCTTTACTGCTAGTTAGCTGTGGGGTCTTAGGCTGTTTTTTTTTGTTTTGTTTTGTTTTGTTTTTTTTTGTTTTTGCTTCTTTAAGCTTCAGTTTCCTCATCTGTGAAATGGTCTGATAGTATCGCTTATTTCACAGGGCTGTTGTAAGGATCAAATGGCATCATGAATGGAGGGTACCAAGTCCTGCACCCAGCCTGCAGTGACTAGCACCTGCTCCCTGCTGAACATGGTGGCTGGGGCTGGACATGGTCCTTGGGGGTGTGATCTGAGCAGCCTGCAGCATTCTGGGCCTTTCAACTGCTGCATCCTGGTACCAGTCTCATGCTTCCTGGTACCCTACAGATGGCTGTCTCCTGGTGGAGTCACCAGGTTGGAGGGGTCCTCAGAATGCCAACAGAACAGAGCAGCCCTGAGCTCCGGCACCTGTCACTGTGGCTTGACTGAATACATATCTCCAGACCAAGGCAAGCATCTCTGGCGGAACCCACTGTGGAGATCCTAAATTGGCACCCCATAGAGTGAGCTGTCTGATTCTACAAAGGCAGTATTTCTAGGTTTCAAAGGAACTGAATAATTTAAAATGCACAAGACAAAAAGTGGGATTAAGGTGATCTGATAGGCTCTCCAGGCTGGGGTATCAATTATACTCTCAACTCGTAAAGCCTTATTTGTGAGATTCGGAATTTATTATCTGTCTGAAGCACTAATTACCAGGTTTCTCTCTTTTAATTTTACAGGTCTCTTCTCAGATTTATTTTTCTCTTTTTTTCCTCCCACTGGGGACAAATAGCTTCCATTCCTGAAGGGAAGTTGCCTGCTTGGAGACGGACAGAGGAAGATATTTGGGTTCAGCTTATCCCCTCTGGGCACTTTGGGGGAAGCAGCATGGGTTGGGGCAGGAGAACTCTAATGTGTATGTGTTAATAAACTTACTGTTTTCTAAAATTTTGTCAAAGGTATGCATGTTTATAGTTTGAAGAGGTGAAGAGTTCCATGTGGCCTACTGTATTTTTCCTTCCTTGTATAGCTTTTATTTTCCTAGGAGCTAATAACTATCTTGTTCTTTTGTTTGCTTGCCTTTCTCTGTACTTATCGCTAATTCAACTCCAGAGTCTTTACTGATTGCCTATTCCAATATTTTCACCCACATCAGGTGCTCTATCAATTTCATTGTCCTGAAGAGTTTCCCTGACAGCCTTCTGACCTGGTGCCCTCAGAACAGGCAGCATTCTGTGCCCGGGTCTCGTCTCATCCTGGGATCTCCCTTTATCAACTTCCTAGGGATGCCCTTCCCTCCTCTCCTGTGTCAGAGTTTCCTGCCTGTTCAGTCTCCATCTATTTTGGTTTACAACTTTGTTTTGTTAGAGCACATCCTCTAATGGCTTCTCAGGAAGAATCCATGGGAGACAAAAATTTTGCCTTTCTGGAAATCATACTTGATTATTTGGTTGGATATAAAATTCAGGAATGAGTTTTTTCTTTTGAAAATGAACTTTTCACCATTATCATTTTGTTTCCAGTGATGTAAGTAAGTCAATGCCATTCTGCTTCCTAAGTCTCTTATATATTACCTGTTTTTTCCCTTTCTTATTAGGAAGCTTGTGAGCTCTTCTCATTGTTGCCAGAGATCTGAAAGTTAATCTTGCTGTGCTGTGGTGAAAACTTATATTTATCCATTGTATTGAATACTTGATGGAACTTTGAGTCTAGAAACTCATGCTTTTCAGTTTTGGGAAATTTTCCTAAATTATTTCTTGGATGACTTTCTTTCCTCTGTTTTTTTTTTTTTTTTTTTTTTTTTTTGCTTTTATCTCTCTGAGAACTTCTATAGTTTATGTATTAGAATTCCTGGATTGATCTTCTAATTTTATCTTTTTTTCTTAATTTTTTCCCTTTGAATTTTTGCACTCTTTTTTGAACTCTTTCTTCAACTTCATCTTCCAATCCTTTTATTTTTACTGCTTTATTCTTTTATATATTTGATTTTCAAATTATCCTCCATACAGCTCCAGAGAGAGTGTGCTAAAACACAGACTTATCATATTAAAGCCTTACTGGCTTTCCATTTTGCCTACAGAAGTCCCGTGTTTTTGGTATGATCTGTGGGCCCCAGCACATTTCTCCAGAGTCATCACATTAAGCCTCTCCATGTAGCCAATGCTGCATCTGCTCCAGCCAACTCACCATGCTGGATGCATGATGAAAAGACCCTCTTTTAGTCTTACTGGTCTCTTTTTAAATTTATTTTTCCCCCACTGGGGCCCAACAGCTCTCATTCGTAAAAAGGAATTGCCTGCTTGGAGATAGAGGATTTTGCTCTGGCTGAGGCTTCCTTCTAGAATGCTTTTACCCTGACTGCTCTCAGAGTTGACTGTGGTCCTGCCTTCCCCACTGGACTGAGAAGTCCCCAAGGCCAGGAGCTGTTCTGAGCACCTATCAAGCCCCAGGCCCACAGCAAGATAGGCATTCCATCCACACTTGATGAGAGTTGATGAGTGCTCTCATGTAAACCTCTGGACTAGTCTCCTAACAGGTCCAGGGATGAATCCAACACAATCTCTGCATTCAGCTGATTGACATAAGATGAGGATTAGGGCACACAAAGTATGTTCATGTACACACACACACATACACACACAGACTGAGTCAATAGGTGGTTGATTGCCACTAGTGCATTAAGAGAGGGACACACAACGTGCAAGGAGAATTTCTGGGAAACAAAACTCCCATCATATCCATGAAAGCTTTCTTATGGGGTGCTGCAGTGCTACCTCTCTGGGCCAGTGTGTGGACCTCAGGTGTCTCTGCCTCCCTAGGTGGGCCTCCCTTTGGTCTTTGCTGCCATCTCTCTGGCTGCTCTGTCCTTCTCTTAAGAACAGGGTAAAACCATTTTCCATTCTTTTCAATACTGAACAGCAGGCTGACATTTGCAAAAATTCTTTCTCTGTAAATAGGAGCAAATCAGGAAGAGCTGAATTCTCTTAGCTCTGGCTAACTTTAGTGCCCAGATGGGGTCCATACTCTGTCCCAAGGGAGCCTGTTTTACTAGTAGCTGCCATTCATTGGGCACGTCCTATGTGCCAAGCACCATGTGAAGTGCTCCAGGTATGTGATCTCATTCAGGCCTCAAAACAGATCTGTCGGGCAGGTATTGTCGTCATTTTATATACTAGGAAGCTGAAGCTCAGAGAGGTTAAATGACTAATTCAAGATCACACAGTCCAAAAAGGCAGAATAAGCCAGGATTCAGATCCAGGTATGGTGATTCCACCCTTAAACACAATAACAAAGAAAAAAGAGAGAAGGAAGCCACGAAGGTTCTCATTTGGCTCAAGCACGGTGGCTCATGTCTGTAATCTCAGCACTTTAGGAGCCCGAGGTGGACAGATCAGCTTGAGGCCAGAGTTTGAGATCAGCCTGGCTAACTAACATGGTGAGGACCTGGTCTCTACTAAAAATGAAAAAATTAGCAGGTGTGGTGGCAAACGCCTGTAATCCCAGCTATTGGGAGGCTGAGGCATGAGAACTGCTTGAGCCTGGGAGGCAGGGGTTGCATGAGCTGAGATTGTGCCATTGACCTGAGATTGTGCCATTGCACACAGGCCTGGGTGACAGAGCAAGACTCTGTCTCAAAAAAAAAAAAAAAAAAAAAAAAAGGTTCTCATTGGGAGCCCCTATAAATGGCTCTGGGTAAGAGACAGCTCAGGGGAACGAGGGCAGGGAGGAGGACTACATGGATCCCATGCAGCTTTTGTCCCTGGACCAAGGCCAGACAGAGATGTGACCCTAGGAAATGACAGCTTTTGTGGTGTGTTGGCTGGGGCCCCTGGTGAGGTACTGGATGTGGCCAGCAGCGGTTCTCACTTTGTGGCTGACTTCATTAGGGAGTTGCAGAGGAATGGGAAGACTTAGTTAGTAGTGCAGCCTGAAGGAAGGAGCCTCCGAGACTGTCCCGCTGATCTCTTTGCTTCATTCACCCCAGAGGAGGTAGAGGCCCCAGGAAAGGAGCTGACCTCTCTAAGCCCACATGGTGCATGGGGGCAGGGACTGGCCCATGGACCTGATCTCCTGTTGTCCATCCCAGGACTCCTCCCACGGTGCGTCAGAGAGGCTTTTCTGGCCCCAGAGAGCAAAGAGCTCTACCAAGAACACGGCTCAGAGAGACCAAAGAGAACAAGAACCGTAGAAGATGACATGGGAGACTAGAATATGATTCAGGTTATTCTAAAATGCCATTTGCATTCTTAGGAAAGAAGTGCCATTTAATTACTCTATGTGCCTGATAGCAACTCCAACAGCCAGAGAAGATGTACCCTAGGAGGCCTTTCATCGTAGAGACAGTCCTCATTTTGAACTTCTAAAAGGATCCCAGCCTTGATGCTTGAACACTGCTGGGGGAGGGTCAATTGTCACACCATTATGAGAAACAATTAGGCATCATCCAGAAAAGTCTGAGAAGCCCACACCTTATGACCCGGAGAGCCTTTGGAGTAGTACACAGAAAATCTCTTGGACCCGTGCTCCAGGAGACACGAGTAAGAATGTTCGTGCCGCATTACTGAATACAACCCAAATGCTCATTGCAGTAGAACGGATCAGTAAACTGTGTATGTTCATCCCACGGAGAATGAGCGATCTACAGCTACATGTGAATAAATCTCAGGAATGTAACGTTGAGTGAAAAGAGCAGGTCTCAGAAGAATACACAGAGCATGATTTTATTTATGGGAAATAAAAAGACACGCAAAACTACTGTTTAGGGATACAAATATGTATAGTAAAATTACAAAGAAGGGCAAAGGAGTGAGAAGAATAAAGTTCAGGATGGTGGTGTTTGTGGTTACTGCTATAGGAAGGGAAGGGACTAGAATTAGGGGGATCACACAAGGCACCAAAATGATCAAGTTCAGTTTGTTCAGCTGGGTGGTTGGTGTATGGGTGGGTTATGGGTATTCTTATTCATTTATATTTATTTATTTTCTTTTTTAAACTTCCTTTTATTTTTTTAGAGATGGGGACTTGCTATGTTGCCAGGCTGGTCTCGAACTCCTGGCTTCAAGCCTCATAAAATGTTGAAATTACAGGCGTGAGCCGTTCCACTTGGCTTTTTTATTTTAGCCTTACATATATTTTAGAATTGTTATTTTGCGTTACAATAAATATGTAACAGATTTCAAGTGTGGTTGTTTTATAAAATAACAGATAAATAAGCAAAAAATATAAGTTGCTTATTATCTCTCCTCTAGGAGACAAACTGATATGGTTTGGCTGTGTCCCCACCCAAATCTCATCTCGAATTGCAGCTTCCATAATTCCCTCATGTTGTGGGAGGGAGCCAGTGGGAGATACTGGGTTCCTCCCAGTATGGGAGTATTCCCGCATACTGTTCTCATGGTGGTGAGTAAGTCTCACAAGATCTGATGGTTTTATAAGGGGAAAACCCTTTCGCTTGGCTCTCACTCTTCTCTTGTCTGCTGCCATGTGAGACGTGCCTTTCACCTTCTGCCATGATTGTGAGGCCTCCCCAGCCACGTGGAACTGTGAGTCCATTAAACCTCTTCCTTTTGTAAATTGGCCAGTCTTGGGTATGTCTTTATCAGCAGCATGAAAACGGACTTATACACAAACACAGTGAAAATGGACTAATACACAAACACAGGCCATCTTTTGGTGTGGGTCATCCCAGGCTTTTATGGACTCATTTTATTTGTTCAATATTTGCTGGTTTGCATCAGTCTCTACCTGTGGGTGTGTCCAGGCTGAGACAGAGCTGGGACTGGCTGATTCTTCTGAGGCTAGACCTAGTTTTCCTCCTTTCCCATCCCCAGCAGTTGTCTCTGTAGGAGTGGCGGGACTTTCTTTTTTTGTGGTTGTATATGGAGAGAAAGAGATTTGGAGATTTTTTTTTTCTGGAGCACATAGGTGGGACAAGAGGGGAGACCCCTGCCTGGCCTGAAGAACTGGATTTTGGCCCTGATGAAAGAGGAAATGAGGCAGAGACTGCCTGAATGGAGTTAAGAAAATGCCTGGGGAGACTCTGAGCTCAAGGAGGCCCATGTTGGGATCCAGGGCCAACACAGCATCAGGTCAGTGCTAGAACTGAGTGACAATATGGGATGGGGGCCAGGCAGCAGTCCCTCAGTGGTGCAGTCCTCGCCAAACCAGATGGATGGCCCTGTCTGCAGGTGCCTCCTTGATTAGCTCACAGTCCCACAGGAGGGCCAGCCAGACTTGTTCTGAGCACACGAGGTGCCTGTGGTGTCTCTCAACAACAATTTGGGGAGATTTTCCAAAGGAGGTGATAACGCTCTGCAGCTAGGCAGTTAGGATCCAGAGCTACCAGGATTTGAGTATAATGCTAGTATGACTACATTCATATGCACAGCTGTCACTAAATAATATTTTATTAAATAATTTTAAATGGTTGCCATAGTATTCTGTTGTTTGGATGCATTGAGGTTAGTTTATCTGATCCCTTATTGTTGGGATATTAAGTTGTTTCTCTCTATAAGCAATTCTGCAATGAATGTTTGTGAACATTCGTGACTATTTCCTAAGAAACATTATTAGAAATATGCTTACTAGGGTAATGGGTTTGCAATTTTTTTTTCAGGTTTCTTTCCTTTTTGCTGAAGGGTTTGCAAAATTTTAAGGATTTTGATGTAAATTGCTAAAATGTCATCCAGAAGGAATATGTGAATTCGTATTTACCAGCGATAAGTAAAATACCTGTTTCCTCACACTCTTGCCAAGATGGAATATGATTTTAAAATATATTTTACATATTGAAGAATCATAAATTATGATATCTCATTTTCATTGTTGCATTTCTTTGGTTTCAGAAGAAAGTAAACTTTTTTCATGTGTTTATAGGACATTTAATTTTTTGGCATTATCTGTTCATCTTTTGCCGTGTTTTTCTATCTGGATATTCATATTTTTTCTAATACAATTTGAAGCACTGTTTATACGTTGAGACTGTGACCCCCTTTTTTCTTTTTCAGGGATAAAAACAACTAGTGTATTGATTTGGGGAGGAGAGAAGGGGTGCAGATGGGAAATGGGGAGACAAGGGCTCTTTAGTGTTTCCCAAAACCACTGCCACACCCCCTCCACCCTCTCTTGCCTTCCTCCTCTATGGTGGGCCCCAGCAGGCTCTCCCCCTTTTCGGTGACCTCCCTCTCCCTCCTCTCTGCACCCCACTTGGCTTCAACCTCTAGTGACTGCACAGAGCCCACCTGGGGTCTAATGCTGGGGAAGGCAGCTCGAACTCACCTTTCTTTCCCCTTCTTCCACCTCCCACCTCATTCCCGTCTGTTGTCTAAATAAAACACAGAAAAGGAAGCACAGCTGGTACCAGGGAGACTCATCCCAGGGCTAGGGGTAGGGGTGGGAACTGGGGGCAAGGCAGGCAGAGGAACCTCAGCCCATTGTAGTGGAATCATGGAAGGACAGGCCCGGGGGTCTGGCTCAGCCATCCCCCTCTCTTTCTCTCCCTCCGTCTTGGAGGCTGGCCTGGCAGTGGGCCTGCTATTTGAGGAGGCTGGCAGGGAAGCCTCCATGCCTACCTCTCAGGAACCATGTGTGACCCCTTTTCTATCTTGTGTTTTGCATTTTTTTCCCGTGTGTCAGTTACATGTTTATGGTTTTTTTTTTTAACTTTTATTTTGTCTGTTTATTTATTTTTTTTGGAAACAGCATTTTGCTCTGTCTCCCAGGCTGGAGTGCAGTGGCATGATCTCGGCTCACTGCAACTTCCACCTCCCAGGTTCAAGTGATCTCCCACTTCAGCATCCTGTGAAGCTGGGACTATAGGCGCCCATCACCATGCCCGGCTAATTTTTGTATTTTTAGTGGAGACAGGTTTTTGCCATGTTGACAGGCTGGTCTCGAACTCCTGAACTCAAGCAATCTGCCTGCCTCGGCCTCCCAAAGTGCTGGGATTACAGGCATCAGTCACTGCTCCCAGCTTTTATTTTGAAATAATCTCAAGCTTATAGAAAAGTTGCAAGTATTAGCTGGGCATGGTGGCACGCACCTCGAATCTCAGCTACTCAGGGAAGAATTGCTTGAACCCAGGAGGTGGAGGTTGCAGTGAGCTGAGATTGTACTATTGCACTCCAGCCTGGGCAAAAGAGTGAGACTCTGTCTAAAAAATAATAATAATAAAAAAAATAAAGCAAGAAAAGTTGCAAGTAGAGTATAAAGAACTTTTTTTTTCTAAACCCATTTGACAGTAAGTTGTTGACCCAATGCCTCATCATCCCTGGATACTTTAGTGCACATTTCCTACAAGCAAGGACATTTTCTGACATAACCTAATATGACCATCAGTATCAGGATGCTGACCTTGTACATGAGGACCAACTATTCCTCAGACACCATTCAACTTTTGCCAATTGTCCCAACAATGTCCTTTGCAGCAGAAAGATCCGGTTCAGAATTACATTTGCATTTAGTTGTCATGTCTCTTCATTCTCCTTTATCTGGGACAGTTCCTCAGGCTTTCCTTGACTTTCATGACCTTGGCACTATTGCAGAGTACAGGTCAGTTATTTTCTTGAACATCTGTCAGTGGGTTTTTCTGAAGTTTTTTCAGGACTTGCTTCAGCTTATTCATATTTGGCAGGAATATCAGAAGTGATGCTGCGTTCTCCTTGTTGCATCCCTTCATATCACATGGGATTTTGATTTCTCTCCTTACTGGAGAGTGAAGCTTTGATCACTTGAAGATGGCTTCTGCCAATTTTTTCCACTGTAAAGTTACTTTTTCTTGTTTGTAATTAATACTTTTTTTTAAATGAAGAGGTACTTTGAGACTGTGTAAATATCTTGTTCCTCCTAAACTTTCGATTTATTAATTTGTATATTTTGTCTATATAAACTCATGGATTTCTGTTTGATGCAATTCGTTATAATCCATTAATATCATTATTTATTCTGGTGCTCAAGCTGTCCTGGATTTAACCAGTAGGTGCCCCTTCAAGTGGGCTTCTGTATCTCTTTGATTTTGTCCCCATCATTCTTTGAACATTCTTTAATTTTTGGTAAACCAAGGTACTCCTCCTTAGCTTTGGAATCAGCTGTTTCTCCAGGGAGTCCTTGTTCCTTTTAGTGGAGAATGGTATTTAGAAGACAAGATCTGGGTCCTAGGTGTGCTCATTACTATTGGAGTGCCACAGCTCCAGCTCCCAGGTTCTCTCAGTGGACACACACATAAGCATACATTCACACACTTGCATCTATTTTATATATATATATATATAATATATATATATATATAAAATAGATATACATATATGTGTACTGATATGGTATGGCTGTGTCCCCATTCAAATCTCAACTTGAATTGTACCTCCCAGAATTCCCACATGTTGTGGGAAGGACCCGGGGGAGGTGACTGAATTATGGGGGCCTGTCTTTCCCATGCTATTCTCATGATAGTGAATAAGTCTCATGAGATCTGATGGGTTTATCAGGGGTTTCCACTTTTGCTTCTTCCTCATTTCTCTCTTGCTGCTGCCATGTAAGAAATGTCTTTCATCCTCCGCCATGATTATGAGACCTCCCCAGCCATGTGGAACTGTAAGTCAGATTAAACCTCCTTTTCTTCCCAGTCTTGGGTATGTCTTTATCAGCAGTGCAAAAATGGACTAATACAGTAAATTGGTACCAGTAGAGTGGGGAGTTGCTGTAAAGATACCTGAAAATGTGGAAGCAACTTTGGAACTGGGTAACAGGCAGAGGCTGGAACAGTTTGGAGGGCTCAGAAGAAGACAGGAAAATTTGGGAAAGTTTGGAACTTCCTAGAGACTTGTTGAATAGCTTTGACCAAAAGCCTGATAGCAATATGGACAACAAGGTCCAGGCTGAGGTGGTCTCAGATAGAGATGAGCAACTTGTTGGGAACTGGTGCAAAGGTGACTCTTGTTATGTTTCAGCAAAGAGACTGGTGGCATTTTGCCCCTGCCCTAGAGATCTGTGGAACTTTAAACTTTAGAGAGATGATTTAGGGTATCTGCAGAAGAAATTTCTAAGCAAAAAAGCATTCAAGAGGTGACTTGGGTACTGTTAAAAGCACTCCATTTTAAAAGGGAAACAGTACAAAAGTTCAAAAAATTTGCAGCCTGATTATGCAGTAGAAAAAGAAAAACCCATTTTTTGAGGAGAAATTCAAGCTGACTGCAGAAATTTGCATAAGTAGCAAGGAGCCTAATGTGACTCCCCAAGACCATGGGGAAGATGTCTCCAGGCCATGTCAGAGACCTTTACGGCAGTCCCTCCCATCACAGACCTGGAGGCCCAGGAGGAAAAATTGGTTTCATAGACCTGGCCCTGGGTACCCATGCTGTGTGGAGCTTAGGGGCTTGGTGCTCTGTGTCCCAGCAGCTCCAGCCATGGTTGAAAGGGGCCAACGTAGAGCTTGGGCTGTGGCTTCAGAGGGTGGAAACCCCAAGCCTTAGCAGCTTACACATAGCGTTGAGCCTGTGGGTGCACAGAAGTCAAAAATTGAGATTTGGGAACCTCTGCCTAGATTTCAGAAGATGTATGGAAACACCGGGATGCCCAGGCAGAAGTTTGCTGCAGGGGTGGGGCCTTCTTGGAGAACCTCTGCTAGGGCAGTGCGGAAGGGAAATGTGGGGTCAGAGCCTCCAAGCAGAGTCCCTACTGGGGACCTGCCTACTGGAGCTGTGAGAAGAGGGCCACTGTCCTCCAGACCCCAGAATGGTAGATCCACAAACAGCTTGCACCATGCACCTGGAAAAGCCGCAGACACTTAATGCCAGCCTGAGAAAGCAGTGTGAGGGAGGCTGTACCCTACAAAGCCATAGGGACGGAGCTGCCCAACACCATGGGAACCCACCTCTTGCATCAGCATGACACGGATATGAGACCTGGAGTCAAAGGAGATAATTTTGGAGCTTTAAAATTTGACTGCCCTGCTGGATTTCAGACTTGCGTGGGTCCTGTAATCCTTTTATTTTGGCCAATTTCTCCCATTTGGAACTGCTATATTTATCCAACACCTCTACCCCCCATTGTATCTAGGAAGTAACTAGCTTGTTTTTGATTTTACAGACTTATAGGTGGAAGGGACTTGCCTTGTCTTGGATGAAACTTTGGACTGTGGACTTTTGGGTTGATGCTGAAATGGGTTAAAACTTTGGGGTACTATTGGGAAGGCATGATTGGTTTTGAAATGTGAGGACATGAGATTTGGAGGGGCCAGGGGTGGAATGATATGGTTTGTCTGTGTCCCCATTCAAATCTCAACTTGAATTGTATCTCCCAGAATTCCCATGTGTTTTGGGAGGGACCCAGGGGGAGGTAATTGAATCATGGAGGCCAGTCTTTCCCGTGCTATTCTCATGACAGTAAATAAGTCTCGTGAGATCTGATGGGTTTATCAGGGGTTTCTGCTTATGTGTCTTCCTCATTTCTCTCTTGCTGCCACCATGTAAGAAGTGCCTTTTGCCCTCTGCCATGATTATGAGACCTCTGCAGCCATGCAGAACTGTAAGTCAAACTAAACCTCCTTTTCATCTCAGTCTCAGGTATGTCTTTATCAGCAGTGTAAAAACAGACAAATACATATACATTAAATCATATTTGCTTAATTTTAAATTGTTGCCATAATGGAGTAAATTTGTAAAATAATTGTTAGTGGTTATCATATATCTATATATACACAAGGTTGGCATCTGTGTAAGATGGGACAGGAGCCAGGGTGGGGGCAGGAGGCACTGTGGGATGTCAAAGTTCCTGTTACTGCCTCCAATTCTGATCACATGTCATAGGGTATATTCTGCCTTTCTCCCTTTCCATTGTTGTAACAGTCTTTTTTTTTATTTTTTTTTGAGACAGAGTCTTGCTGTGTTGCCCAGGCTGGAGTGCAGTGGTGCAATCTTGGCTTACTGCAACATCCACCTCCCGGGTTCAAGAAATTCTCCTGTCTCAGCCTCCCAAGTAGCTGGGACTACAGGCACCCACCACCACACCTGGCTAATTTTTGTATTTTCAGTAGAGATGAGTTTTCACCATGTTGGCCAGGCTAGTCTCGAACTCCTGAGCTTAGGTGATTCACTTGTCTTGGCCTCCCAAAGTGCTGAGATTACAGGCGTGAGCCACCACACCAGGCCATTGTTATAACTGTCTTCTGTGACAGTGAAAAATCTGGCTCCCATCTCATCTTCTGTAATATATTTAGTCATTTGATCAATACCTTGTATGTAACCAATCCCTTATCACTGCCATTGCCCTAGGGACACCCTCCCCACCAGTGTATTAGAGCTGCCTTTCTTATCCTGTTCTGGCTCCAACACCCTGTGCTGGGCCACCTCCTTTCATGGATACCTCTTCAACCTACTCAGGCTGTGACACCCCAAGCTAGGCTGTTCCCTACTCCTCAGATGCCCCCTTTGCACCACTTGGGCTCGGCCACTCACACTGGGCCACCACTCACCCTCATGTATGGCCCCTTTGACCTGCTTAGGCTTTGACACCCCGTGATTGCCTCCACCCCATGATGTGCTCCAGTGCCCCAATGGCTGCTGTCTCATTTTGCATAGATGCCAACCTTGCTTAATCCCACGTAGTGGCTTCTAGCCTAAATTGTTTTGGAAGGAAAGGGAAGAGTATATGTGAAATATTTTGATGTACAGAAGTTTTACATTTTAAAGAAAATAAACCTATTGACCTTTCTCTTCATGTTTTCTCAATTTAGCTCTATACTTAGGTCTTTCCTACCCATCTTAACTTGGGTCCCCCAAAGAGCAGAACCTGTGACAAAGGCTTATCTGCAGAGTTGATTTTGTGATTGGCTCCCAGGGAAGAGGAGTGGGAGGCTGGAAAGAGGGAGACAGGACAGGAGGGGAGGCCAACACGGGGGAAATAGGGCTCAGTCCTGCTGGGGTCCTGTCAGGAACTTTGGAGAACATGCCTCAGAATTGGCTCCCTGGCAGAGGGAAGAAGGTTTTTATTTCACAAGAATCAAAGGCTTCCCTGGGGAATGTGGACTGCTTGCACTCCCAGTATTGTGCACATGGCAGAATGGCAGAGTTGGTCACTGACAGCAGGTATCCCAAAGAGCTGGGCCAGAGAAGCTGGGAGCAGAGAGAGAGGGAGATGTGGCATGGCAGGGGTGGTGAAACAAAAAGAGGAGCTGACAGGGTGTGATATGTGGCATAAAAGATGTCTGGCATACAACTTGAAGATAATGTGAATCTTACTTCATATTTCATTTTAATACTCTACTTTTTAAATATTTAACCTATCTGGAATTTTATTTTATTTTATATTTTTGAGATGAGGTCTTGCTGTGTTGCCCAGGCTGGAGTGCTATGGCACAATTGCAGCTTACTGCAGCCTCAAACTTCTGGACTCAGGCGATCCTCCCACGTCAGCCTCCCCAGTAATTGGGACTACAGTCCTGTACCAACATGCCTGGGTAAATTTTAAATTTTTTGTACAGACAGGGTCTTGCTTTGTTGCCCAGGCTGGTCTTGAACTTCTGGCCACAGGTAATCCTCTTGCCTTGGCCTCCCAAAATGTTGGAATTACAGGTGTGAGCCACTGTGCCTGGCCTGGAATTTATTTTAAAGTGTGGTGTGGGCTGGGCATGGTGGCTCACGCCTGTAATTCCAGCACTTTGGGAGGCCAGAGTGGGTGGATCACGAGGTCAGGAGATCAAGACCATTCTGGCTAACACAGTGAAACCCTGTCTCTACTAAAAATACAAAAAAAAATTTGCCAGGCATGGTGGCAGGGGCCTGTAGTTCTAGCTACTCGGGAGGCTGAGGCAGGAGAATGGTGTGAACCTAGGAGGCAGAGCTTGCAGTGAGCCCAGATCGCACCACTGCACTCCAGCCTGGGTGACAGAGCAAGACTCTGTCTCAAAAAAAAAACCAAAACAAACAAAAAAACAAAAGGACCAGGCCCAGTGGCTCACGCCTGTAATCCCAGCACTTTGGGAGGCCAAGGCGGGTGGATCACAAGGTCAGAAGATCAAGATCATCCTGGCTAACATGTAAAAATACAAAAAAAAATTAGCTGGGCATGGTGGTGGGCACCTGTAGTCCCAGGTACTCGAGAGGCTGAGGCAGGAGAATGGTGTGAACCTGGAGTGTGCAGTGAGCCGAGATCACGCCACTGCACTCCAGCTTGGATGACAGAGCGAGATTGTCTCAAAAAAAAAAAAAAAAATCATGTGGTGTGAGGTAGGGATAGAGTTTAAATTTGCTCCCTAGGAGATTGGTCAGTTATCCTCAAGCCATAATTCACTGAATAGTCCATATTTTCCCATAATGACATGAAATTCTATCTTAAAAGTATATTAAAGTTTAAATATGTATTGAATCTGCCTCATTGTTCCGTCTGCTAATTTTTTTTTGCTAGTACCACACTGTTTTAATTATTGCAGATTTAGAATGCATTTTAAAATTTGCAGAACAAATATCCCTTTAGTGATGTTCTTTTTTCAGAAATTTATTAGTGAGCAGTAGAGGTTTATTTTTCTAGAGGATCTTTTGAATTATTATTGTGATTTTTATTCTTTTTTTTTTTTTTTTTTTTTTTTTACCTTCCCAGGGGGAAAGGGCCTGAGCTTGTACATTCTTCAGCCAAGTAGCAAACCTCTCTTTCACAGATGGTCAGAATACATAAAATCATATGATATAAAGACACAGATGGTGTGTTCCCACTCACTATGCTGCCCGCCTTTTGATTTTACTCTCACTGCTGTCCTGTGACTTTAGGAAAGGGTGGTTATTGTGTACAGCACAAGTACAAGGCTTAGAAAATATTTTTTTTCCCCAAAGGCACACAAATAAATATTAGACATAGAACTGAAATGCCTTTTTGTGTTCATAAGACTTTTTAGAAAGAATGACTGTCTAGGAATTAAAGTCTGTGCTTCTAATGGGAAATCCTTGGTCCTGATGTGTTTACACTGAAGCAACTATTTTAACTGAGTCTTATGAAAGACCTTCTTAGGAGTGACAGGTATGAGCTATTGCAACAAAACATAGTGTACAATCTTATGTGGGGGTCTTTAAATAGAGAGCCAGTTATAAAGACTGTGTCCCTGATGTGTGGAGCTGGTCCTCCTCCCCAGCAGACCTCACCTCCCTGCCCTTTCAGCATCCCCTCCTTGGCCCCAGCTGATGGCTGATGCTCCCATTGGTCTCTGTGGTGCTACCTGCCACTTGCCTGCCAAGACCTCAGACCCTCGCTGTCTCCTTGTCCCATTTCCCCTGAGGCTTGTGGCTGGTTCTGTGGTTATGACTGAGTTGGCCCTTCTGACATCCTGATCCAGACACTTCCCATCCTAGGCTGTCTCAGCTCTCCAAAAGCACCCTGAAAATAAAAATGGAAAGGAGTTTGGCTCCTTGGGTGAGGTTGTTCCTGCTCTCCCTAAGACACTGTTCTTTTCTGTAAATTTCACCTATCTGAAAGAAACAGAATGCTTCTTGTTTCTTGGTGGGGAAAAGTAACCATAATGGAATGCCACCTTCATGCTAGGCATTTTACAGGTCACCCCATTTAATCTTCACAATTCTATAGGAAGGGATGCTTGTCTCTGCTTTAGAGAGGAGGAAACTGAAGCCAGAGGGTTTATGGAACATGTGCAATGTCATGTGGAATGTTAATAGTGAAGCCAGGGCCAAAACCGAGGTCTGCATGAGTCCAAGTCCAATTCCACAAACATGATGTTAACATACTCCTCGGTGCCAGGCACTGTGTTTTAGGGGCATAGCTGCCTCCCTATTGTCAAGGATTTTGAGCAGATCAGATTTGAGGACCTTTTTTCGATAGGTCTATATTTTTCTTACAGCCACTCTCCATTTTAAGCGCATCGTGAGTAGACTTTTGGAGTCTGATCTATCGAGCTGGGTATGTTTGGAAAGCTACAGAGCAGTAGCCATAGAAAGACTGCGTGAGACAGAGTCCTAGCCTATCTGTCCGGCCAGTCGAACCTCATGTGTTCGCTGCTTTCATTTTCCCTTGGCTGAGGAAATGATGGTTTGGTTTTGCAAAGGAATGCTGGGGACTTCTGCCAGCTTGCTAACGGCCTTGCCCCATTCAGATGCATCGAACTCACAGAACATCGCTCCCCAGCTGTGGGCTCGCGGTTCTGAGAGTGCCTGAATAGAAAACCACTCATTTCCCTTCGCAAAAGAGGCGCCCAAAGCAGATATTTCAATATATTCCAATTTAGCCGAGGGAAGCCAGAACATGGATGTTGTTGCCAAGGAAACCACCTCCTTCCTCCTGTGTGCTGTGCATACGTGTATCACTTCATCTCTCTGCTCTCCAAGGTAATATCATAGCTCCGTGCTTGGGGAAGTGTTTTTAAAAAGGCATATAAAACCTCTTAGCATCGAGAAGATTCATTAAATGATCTCACTCCAGAGAAGCTTAAATTATTCTTTTTAGATCCTTTTATGCTGAGGATGGGGAAATGGCTGAGTCAGTGCTATCTCTCGCAGCCCAGCTTGGTGTCTTGGTGGAGACAGTTTTTCAGAAATAAACAAATCAGAGTTCGCAAGCTTAGACAGGGCGAGTGTGTGTGTAATAAGAATGAGGCCGTCATGTAGCTGTAATGTCACAGTCTAATCCCTCCTAGCGGATCTGCCAAGACCACCTTAATCTGAGGGCCTCCTGGGTGTGAGGCCACATTGCACAGGGCAGGCTTCAAAGTGGAGACAAGAGAGGGTCGGTGTTGCAAGGCCACCTGTCAAAAGATTCCTTGTTCGGGAACTGCGTGGGGATTTCTGCTGCCCAATCTGTTCTCAGGCCCACGCCTGGGCTGTTTTTGTCCTGCCTTGGTGTCTGGTCTTGGGTCCACCTCTCTCTCCTGGACGCTGCCATCACCCCCTTCATTCCCACCTACCCTATTCTGTATGTTAAAGTCAGCACAATCGCCCTCATGCCTTACAACCCAAAAGACAAACTGGAGGGTGCACTTGGTAGTCATCTGAGAGCTCAGTGGGTGGCCCCGACTTTCACACCTTCTTCCTCTCAGCCCCTCCTGGATTTTAGGGCTCAGATTCCCTCTTGCCCACTGCATATGCAGATTAAATTTGGCTTCTCTCTTTCAATTAGTGGCACTAGCCAAGAATATTGGTTTATATTAGTCATTCCCAGCTGGGGGCAATTTTGCCCCCCAGGGGACATTTTTGGTTCTTATTTCGAGGAGGGAGTCCTGCTGGCATCTAATGTGCATAGGCCAGGGACTCTGCTGAAACAACTTACAGTGCACAGTCCAGGCCTCTAAAAACAGAATTATCCAGCCCCAGGTGCCAATAGTGCTGTGGTTGAGAAACCCTGGCTTATACTTATTCTCTTTGCTCGTTGATGTAATAAATATTTATTGAGTACCTACTATACACCAGGCTCTAAGCCAGCAGCTGGGGATGTGAACTGAACAAGACAGACATAGCTTCACTCACTTTCTCACATAGAGCCAATTGGGAGACGTTAAACAAATAATTACAATGATACAAATCAATTATTATTACAGCTTGAATCTAGATCTGATGTGGATATCCTGCCACAGTTCCGAAGTCTACCTAGTGCCCCAGCCGAACCTGCCCTGGCTCCTAGGTGGGGTATGGACATCTGTGGCATCCCTCCCCAACACCCCACCAAGCTGGGCTGCAAGACGGGTTATGGTGGCCCCATGACTTCCTTCCTTGGTAAGCCACAGGACTTCCTTGTTAACTGCTTTGCTGTTGGTCATTGCAGAGAAATAGGGAACAATAAAAACAACCTGAGGTGTGGCAAAGGCTCTAGGACTGTGTCATCTGCTGAAGCTCCAGTCCCTGCGCTGCATCTCCTGAGTGGCATCTGTGATGGCAAACAAAGGCTCCTTGGGCTTCACGCTCTGCTTTCTTTCTAAGTGGTACTTACCACCCGCTACATCCCAGCCTTCTTCTGACCAGCTTCCTCTTCTGATAGACTTATTTCCATGAAGTTCTTCAGAGTTAGAAGCATGAACTTTAGAACCAGGTGATCCCGGTTGGAATCCATCTCTGGCACTTGCCATATGACCTTGGATAAGTTACTTAACCTTTCTGTGTCTCAGTTTCTTTTTCTATAAAATGGGCATAATAAAAATCTATCTAGCATAGTTATTGTAAGGATTAAGTAAGTTATTATATGCAGAGTTCTTGGTTCACAGTTAGTGCCATTTAAGCCTTTCTGTCATTCTTACTGTTACCATTTTCCTGGCATGTCAGTCTGATGATGCAGACGAGGCAGGAGCTTTCGTCTCTGCCTCTCGTGGACTGCCCGATCAGCTCCACGGAACTCAGCCATGCCTGCCTGCAGTGCTGAGGCCTCGCTTTGGAGTGCTGGAGGCTGAGAAGTCAATGGATGTTGCTTGGGCATTTTGGGGGGTTTCCTTATGCAGGAGGAAGATGACAATCATTGTGGAAGCAGAAGGTTGTCATGGAAATGCACCTGTTCCAAGTCGTTGCACCCTGGGCTCTGGGCTGGCTCTGCACGGGCCTGCCATGCACTGACTTCAGCTTCATCTGAGTCAGTGGGAGGCTGGACAAAGGTAGACATCTTTCCTCACTGCCAGCCTGCCATTGCGGCTTTCTGTCTCCGGTGTGAACAGGCAATCGAGCTTTCTTGGTCTCCTGAGCTACTGTGAACGTGGCACAAGATAGTGGACTCTGAATAACATTGGAAACAACTATTTCCTGGATGGCCACTGTGTGCATGGCCTGTGGGAGGGTGAGGGCAAGAGGACTGATGGTTACTGGACATCTTCTTCATGGCCAGGCTTCTGTGTGTCCTCTCACTTAATCCTCCAACAGCACTGTGAGGAAAATACAGCATCCCACCTCACAGGCGAGGAAGCTCAAGTTGAAGGAATGTTAAATTGCCTGCTCTGAGCCTCACAGCCAGGAGGTGACAGCCCCAGGATTGGCGGCCAGGGTTTGTCTGCCTTTAAAACTTATGTCATGTCCTTCTGTGTTATCTCGGTCTGTACAGGCTGCTACAGCAAAATACGATAGCCTGGGTAGTTTATGAACAACAGAAATTTATTTCTCATAGTTCTGGAGCCTGGAAGTCCAAGATCAAGGCTCCCGCAGGTTCAGTGTTCGGTGAGGACCCACTTCCTTATTCATAGACGTCCCCTTCTCACTGTGGCCTCACAGCAAGGGGTCAGGTTTCTCTCTGGGGCCTCTTAAAATAGGGTCACCAATTCC
The DNA here is from genome assembly GCF_029281585.2 of Gorilla gorilla gorilla. NCBI lineage: Eukaryota > Metazoa > Chordata > Mammalia > Primates > Hominidae > Gorilla > Gorilla gorilla. Next base: position 37,498,482 of record NC_073232.2, on the reverse strand, counting down.
ATTCATGAGGGCTGCACCCCCATGACCTAATCCCCTCCCAAAGGCCCCACTTCCCCATACCACCACCTTGGGGGTAAGGATTCTGACATGAATTTTGGGGGGACACAGGCATTCTGATCATAGCGTATGTGTAGTTGCTCCTGGCCCACTGGGGAAACCACTGTCTCCAAGCATGGCTCCCATCTGGTTACCCTGGGTGGCCAAGGTCAGCAGAGGTGCTTTGCCAACTGGTTGGCACCCACACTACCTCTGTCCAGGTGGGCTGGGGCGAGGGTTGGGTCACAGTAGGACTCTGTGGGGCTCCGGGGACTGTCAGCTGCCCCGGGGCTAGAGGTTCTGCTGCTCTGTGCCCACAGGCACCTCCTGGGAATCTGGTGACTTGCATCAGGGCCTGGAACTCACCCTGACAGTTCTTTCAGCTCTTGTCTTTTCCTCTCCTACCTACCTGCTCATCTCGCTTTCACACACAAAGCCTCCCCTGCACTCCCCGCTCCCCTCCTCAATCCCTTTCCCGGCTTTTGTACTTTATGATGCCGTGACTTGGGTGAGGAAACTCATTAAAGTCATTATTCCATGCACAGAAATGTGTCTTTCATCCCATTCATATTTAATGTTCCTCCCACTTGATCTTTTGATGCTTTTTAATTCTTGATATTACATGACATACACACACAGCTCTCGTTGGGAATCGTTCTTTCTATAGAGTTGTCATGACTGCTCTCTGTGTGAGAAGGGCTCCTCCTTACGTATTTATTAATTTCTAAAATGATGCCTGTATTTTGGGATTGATGCTGTCTGATGCTATTGACTTTGAATAATCAAGGGTGACATTGGGATAGAAGGAGTTGTGGGAACAGGACAGAGGTCTGGATTCTTGTCCCGACTGTTGCTTTTCCTGCCTGGAGGCCAGGTGTCCATCTGTGAAATGGGCAGATGCATGCCTCATGGCCTAATCCAATCCCTGCATTTGGCATCCGTTGGGATTTTCTGAGGTGTAAACACCTGGTTTAAATTCTGTCTAATTTGCTATAAAAAGGAATATTTTAGGAGGAGATGGGGCTACCCATAGAATCACAGAAAAGGCTGAGAAATTGGCTGTCTGAGGGATAGATAACCAGGGCAGCTGCAGGGACCTGGGAGCGGGCTCCCTTGCGGCTCCGTGGTGAAAGGAAGGGGACCTAATGGCTGCCAATGGCTCTTTTCTCAGCTCAAGATTTAAATTCCAGTAAGTGAACGTAGAATTGGCTCAGCTTGGGTCCCATGCCCAAGGAGAGGGCGGGGTGTTTTGATTGACAGTTATATTGAGATCTTATCCAATGAGGGCCAGGAGTTCCCCCAAGGTTAAAAGGCTGTTTTCAGAAGAACGATGGATTCTGAGTAGAAGAAACAACAAATGCCCCGAACACATCCCAAACCATGGGGAGGCAGTGAGACCATGGACAAAAAGAGGAAAAAGCAGGTTCTTCGGGTTCCAAATCTCTGACTGAGAGAGATACATTTCTGGGCCTCAGAGATTACCTTCTAATTCAGGAGGAGGCAGACTTTCTCTGGAAAGTGTCGGAGAGTAAATATTTTTGTCTTTCTGGCCCACATGACTTCTGCCATGATACCGTGGAAGTAGTGGTAGAAGACATGTAAATGAATGGGTGTGGCTGTGTTCCAATAAAGCTTTATTGATAAAAAACAAGTAGCAGGCTGGGTTGGGCCTGCAGGACACAGTGTGCTGGCCCAGGTTCTAGTTGACAGCTTTCATTTCTTAGAGAAGTTCCTTTCCAGCTTTAGCAATCCGGGTAAGACAGTGGTTCTCCGATGTGGCTCTACTTCAGCAGATCCCAAGGAGCCTGTTGAGAATACAGATGCCTGGGGCCCACCCTAGCCTTGTCAAATCGGAATTTCCAAGGATGGGCCCAAGGATCTGTATTTTTAACAGTTGCTCCTGGTTAGTTCTGAACTACACAGTGTTGTGAACTGGTCTTCTAAGACCCAGTGGAGCAGGTAAGATCATCTTCCGTGAAATGTGGATGTAGTAGAGAAACTGGGGAAAGCTTAGGAACTGAGAGGAGAGGAAGGCTCTCCAGGGTTGGGGAACAGTGTGTGTGTAGGGCAGGCTTCCTGGAGGGGCCCATGCTGGCCCTAGATGGGAAATGGAGCTGTCCCAGCACTAACCTAGCTTTTCCTAGCTCTCATCTCATTCTCTATCCTGTGGTATGCTATTCACAAGCCAGAGGGGAATTGATGGAAAGTCCCGGTATGAAATCTGAGCCATGCAGTTCCCTGCTGTGAGGCAGTAAGGTCTCAGAAAGTTTTCTGTTTTCGTTATTCCGAAAAGGCTGCACCCATAACCCAGCCCTATTTCATGGCTTTCCTCCATGGCACCCCTTTCCCCTTGTCATCGTTCTTCTTCCTCCCCTACAGACCTGCTTTATCAGAAACTTCCTTTCTCCTTTGCCCTGAATGACCCCCACCTGTGCCTCTTTCTGATACTGACCTTATTCTGGCAAACCCAGCTCCTTCTTGCTGTAATTTTTAATGGGACTAAGACTGCTGGGAGAAGCCCTCTCCCATCTCTTTCAGTTTTCCATGTTTTCTTCCTTAACAAACACCCCACTCATAAAACCTTTGGGGTCTTTTCTACTGAGGGTTGAAGCCTGTAGATGCTAGCAGAGCAGCTGCATTGTAAAGAGGGAGGTGGGTTCCTAGGGGGTGGTCCTGGGCCCAGAAGGTTTCTGACCATCATCGCTCTGCCCTTGGACCTAAGTGGGGCTCTTTGCTTGTTACAATAGTAGGCATCCATTGCCTGCCCAACATTCACCTCCCTTTTCTGGCAGCAGAACACCTTTTTTCTCAGGAATTTACTCCATCCCCACTTTGAGTCCAGGTGGATTGGGTGGATTAACTCCAGGATGGACATGGACCCAGGCCTGGCAAATCAGTGCATCGGATTCCCCTTGGCCACAGTAATTGGTTCAGGGATGGGTCTATGGGCAAAGTCCATGCTGGGTCTTATATGGGGTTGTACAGAGGAAAGAACTCTCTTTCTGGACTTGCTGTCAAACTGGAGTTTTTGGAGTCCAAGTGGGGAGAGTGTGCTGAGAGTGAGTGTAGTACACGGGAAAAACAAAGCCAAGATGTGCACCAGAGAGAGGATCAAAGAGTGAGAGAGAGAAAACAGGTCCAGAGGATGGGGTTTGAGCCTCTGGATCCAGCCGGACCTGAAGCCAGAGACCTACATGCAGACTTGTCTACTATATGAAATCTTACATTCTCTTTCTGGATTAAGCCAGCTTAAGCTGCAACTCAGAGTCTTGACTGATAGTTGACTTGGTGCTGGGAAGGTGAGTCTCTCCACAGGGATGCCTGAGCCACAGGGAGACTGCTATAGTCAGCTGTGAGCTCTTTCTTGTCCTATCAGCACAGCCCAGATGAGTTCTCACCAGGAACAGGTACACAACAGTCATAAACTGACAGGGTTAGTCATAGGCCCGTTGTGCTCTGAAAGCTTTGTCAGAACAGGCACACATCATTTGTCCCCTTCCACACCCCGCTAGCAGCTCTCAGCATGGTCCTCAGTGAATGTGCTGTTTGTCCAGCTGATTGAGGGGCAGCACAGCCTTCCTCACCACTCAACAACTGCCTGCACACTCTCCTGCCATCCTGGTCTTGTCAGTATCACCCCACCGACCCAGTTTCCAAGTTAGAAGCCGTCGTCCTCTGCCTCTTTGATGTAATCCAGCCTCTTACTGCTTTTCCATCTCTACCACCACCTGCTTAGCTCAGACCTCAGCCTTTCTTAGGAGGAAGCCATTTGGCTCTGGAACTGACACCTATCCAGGGTGGCCTCTGTTCCTTACCTGTGAAATGGGGATGGAGCACTACACTTGAAATGTGAAATGTCTCTAAGGATTTGGATGTCAGGGGAATATAATGGCCCTTTGAGCCATTATATTCAAAAGGAGCAGAAGAAAGACACAAAGTCACCTGCAAGAAGCAGTGGCCCAGAAAGCTTAGACATCACCTCCTGAATGTACATGAAGACCATGTCCATCAGAAGGGAGCCTTGGCAGCCAATAGGAGCACAGAAAATAAGGCAGCCCAGAGGCACGCTTTCCTGTGGAATATCTGGGCTGCATTATGGGCTTCTGTCAGTTGTGAACAAGAACACACTAGAGCCTGATGCCACTGGCTCCTCCAGCAATGTCCGAAAGCGTTGACTTCCTGTGTTTGCTAGCCAATGGGGAAAGAATGTGCTGGTCAGGCAGTGCAACCGTTTGCAATGAGTAAGCTGGCATTTGGGCTTTGTTCATCGTCCTTGTGAGCTATGAGTCAGCATCTTGGAGCCTGTCAAGTCTGGCCATCAATGACACTGCATTTCTGGTTTGCAGGGCTTGGTCAGGCCCTGACCCCAGGTTCTCAAGGTCAGGAGTGTATCAGTGTAATCTAAGGGCTCTACCCCCTGAGATTCTGATTGATGAGGTCAAGTGGGACCAGGCCCTTTTACTGAACAGCTCCTCAAGGAGGCCTGGTGCACAGCCAGACTGAGACTCAGGGCCTGTGCATGGCTACCGCACCTCCCCTGGCTGCCTGTGGGCCCCCTTGTCTGCCTCCTTCGAGCCTTTTCGCTTGGTGTTGCTGATTGACTTTCATGTTCACTTGAGTAATTTACATGGAGCCTGCTTTAATTCTCCTGAGACCCCCTGTAGGCTTTCATGAAATTAAACCCTCAACAACGACATTAGAGAAGGAAAAAGGGCCTCTTTATTTGGAAGTTGTGGACAAAAAGAGAACAGAACGGCTGGCAGTTGTTCTTCCTCTGAATCTTCTGCTTCTGGCTCTGTAGTTGGATCTTGTACCACTGGGGCTTTGCTTCCAGGATGGGGTGACTTAGGGTGGATGTAATTGTCGTGACCTTCTGGGGGCCAGGATTTGGCCGGAATGACCACCATTCCAGTTACTTGGCTTTTTGCTACTGGAAAGACTGTGAGTTGGCTCTCTAAGGATTTCTAAATGACTAAGGCTGAGCACAGAAGCAGCACCCCAAAATCCTGTGCACCAAGGTTGGGGATGAATCCTCCTCTGATCCTTCTCCCAAGACTTCTGGATCAAGAGTGGGTTTCATTCATTTGGCCCCTCTGAGGAGACAAGTGGAGAAAGGAAGTTCTATTTACTACAGGGTCTGTGACTTTACGCAACTTAGAAGGGTACAAGTATGGTAATTGTAGAAAGCAGAACATCATTCTGGCTAGGCTCTGTTGACTTGGACAAAATCATCTCTAATCTATGATACATCCTGAGCCAAACTATACTCACTGTTGGAATTGGGGACATCATTTGCATGGCCTCACTTCTGTTGCTTGTTTTGCCCTCTAAATCTCTGCTATCACCTTCACCTTGTTGACTTTGCAGTTAACTTCTCTTGCTGCTTTGCGGAGAAAATAGATGTTAGATGGGGACACCAACCTTTTGCTACAAAAAGTCTGAATGTAAAAACATTGTCTGCCGCCTTGTCCTGGTTTCACTGGCTTCTGACTGACCAAGGCTGATGGAATCACATGCTCCTTAAGGGTCTAAAGGGTCCCACTCCTTGCTCTGTCTTCAAAGCCATTCCCATCAGGATTTAGGTATGTCTGCATCTTGTCCACATTTACAATGGAGTTCTTTCTTCCCTTCCCTTTGCAGGTTAACCACTAGCTTCTGCCTTATCACTGTCTTCCCAACTCACAGTCAAACTTATTGAGAGAATGAGCTACACTCCTCCCACACAGTCCTGCATCTATTTCAACAGGGTTTCTGCCTATACTCCTCCCAAATGGATCTGACCATGTCACCATTGCCCTCCACGTTCCCACACCCAGGGATACTTCAGTCCTTACTTTACTGAAACCTGCAGAAACGTTTGACACCCTCAACAGTTCCTTCCTGCAAACATCTTTCCTTCGTTTTCATGACACTGAATTATTCTGATTTTATTATCCCTTCTCTTCCCTTTTAGTCTGGGAATATTCTCCCTCTGCCTGTTCCTTACCTCAGTGATTTCTGAGGTGTCTAAAAATCATCCAGGGTGGTTGCTAGAATGCAGGTCAGATCTCAGCCCCAACACCTCATACAGGTGCATCATGACTTCTCTTGACTGCTTAGAGTAAAATGTGGGAAGAGAGAAGCAAATTAAATATAGAATTTATAATCAAAAGGGAAGCAGAACTTAAAGAGTTGGAGAATTCTCAGCCTGTAACACCTGAAAAAATATGTTCAGGAGAGAGCATCTACAATGTGGCTAAGCGACTGTTTGATAAGATTAGTAGGGACAGAAAGAAGCCAGATGCTTTCCATCAGGACACTGGAAGAACGGCCCTAAAGGTATTTTGGAGATCTTCAGGGCTGCCACATCCATCACAGGCCCAGAGTGCCAGGGCCTTGTGGGTGGTAGAACTGTTTCAAGGGAGGGGCTCAGTGTGCCTGTGGGACCTTGGGCTTGCTGCCCAGAGCCACCTCCAATTTTTGCTTCATACTTCTGGTGCAGTGCTCTTTAGCCACCCCAGCTGGGGCTCAAGTGTGGCTCAAGAGGGCCCTGGTACAACTTGGGCTGCCACTTCAGAGGGCACAGGCTGTCAACCTTGGTAGCGAACCTCAGAGGCCCAACCCCTGACTCATTGTGTCCAGAAGGCAGGACATGGAGTCAAAAAATATTCTTCTCAAGCTTCAAGATGTAACACTGTTTGCCTTGCTGGGTTTTGGACTTACTTGGGATCTGTTACTCCTTTCTTTTTTCCAGTTGCTCCCTTTTGGAATGGGAACATCTATCCTATGCCTGTCCCACCATTGTATTTTGGAAGCACATAACTTGTTCAGTTTCACAGGCTCACAGGTAGAGGGCAGTTTGCCTCAGGATGAATCACACCTTTGAGTCTCACCCATATCTGATTTAGATGATATTTAGATGAGACTTAGGACTTTAGACTTTTGAGTTGATGCTGGAATGAGTTAAGAATTTGGGGGCTATTGGGATGGAATGGATGTATTTTGCATGTGAGAAGAACATGAATTTTGAATTTTGAGGGGTCAGGGGTAGAATGTTAAGGTTTGAATGTATGTGTTCCCCTAAAATTTGTGTGTTGAAACCTAAGACCCAATGTGATAGGGTTAAGAGGTGGGGCCTTTAGAAGGTGGTAAGTCATGAGGGCTCCACCCTCATGAATGGGATTAGTGTCCTTTTAAAAGGACTTGAGGGAAGCATCTGGGCCCCTTTTGCCTTTTGTCCTTCTGCTATGTGAGGATCAAGCAGCAAGCCACCCTCTTGGAAGCGGAGTTGATCAGCTCTTACCAGACACCAGATCTGACGCTATGGTATTGGACTTCCCAGCCTCCAGAGATGTGAGGAATACATCTCTGTCCTTATAAATTACCCAGTCCCAAGTACTTTATTGTTGCAGCATGAATGAACCAAGACAAGTCCACTTTCTATCTCCAGCCCAGCCATTGCTCCTGAGCTTCAGAACCACATATCCAACTACCTACAAGATACCTTCATGAGGATGTGCCAGGCAGTGGAAACATTCAAAGCAGAACTTCTCATCATCTCCATGCTTGCTGTCCCATGTTCCTCTTCCCTGTGACTGGCACCATTGCCCAACCAGTTATGCAAGGGAGAAACGTCGACTCCTCCTTTTCCACTGCCCCCGCCAAAGACCCAACCAATCTTCAAGTCCTGTACATTCTAACCCCTATGTAGGTCTTAAGTTCCCAGTTGCTCTTCACTTCCACTGTTCCTGCCCTGTCCAGGGCCCCCCAGATTTTCTACTGGATGGGCCTCTCCGTGGGTTATCTGCCTCTAAGTGTGCCTTCTCCCACTATTTTTCACATGGTGACTTAGGAACAGTTTCAGTCTGACCTTGTCACTCTTCTCCATTCAGGCCTTTAGTAGTGTCCTATTGCTTCTGTTTGGACAAAATCCACATCTTAGCCTGGCTCCTCTTCTGTCTCTAGGTATTTATCCTCCAGGATAATCAAATAGCTACTCCACTAGCCTGGCTCAGCACCAGGGCTAGGCAGAAAATTCAAATGATTGTAGCACAGTTTACCAAGTTTCTGTTATTGAGCTAAAATAAAAAGGGTCAGCTTGTCCAGTTGGATTCATAAGAATCAGAGATCTCAACCAGTACTAAGCCTTACTCATAACTGCCAGGATACGAATAATTGTGAGGCCCAGGTAAAGTGTGAAGTCTGAGCCACAATACAGCTCCCAGGACTTTTTTGCCACATTAGGCTGTGCCCTGGCCCAGACTTATCACTAGGGATCTCTATGTGCTACACGCGAGCCATCCTTCTTGAAAGGGTAGCTATTTGGGTCCTGAAACATCTTCACTTTTTTCTCTGCTAGTTTCATAGCTTGCACAACATTTTCCAGGGAGCCATCTGACATAAATCCATAGGTTCCAGGTTTGTTTACCACGAGCGGTTTTAGGCAGATAGGGCACGTCTCGCTAAAAGCATTCCATAGATAAGAGAGCTTCTGCTGGCCAACATCATTAGAATGTTTGCCAGAGGCTCTGTCCCTGGAAGGATTATGAGGGGATTTGATGGGGTCATCTTTCTGTCTTGCCTGGGGTGTCTCTCCTACAGGTAGAGAATGAACTGCAGGCATACAGCTGACCCTCCCTTTCCCCGTCCTGCTCTGCCTACCTCCAACATGCTGGTGCTTCCCAGAACTCTGACCTTGGTCTCTTCTCTTCTTACTCTACATGTGTAATATGGAGCACCTCCTCCTCCTCAGCAGCTTCCTTTCTCTAGACACAGAGTCTCGCAAAGCTACCTTTTTCACCCTTCAGCTTCAGACTCACATATTCCCCTGTTCATTGCTGCCTTAATGTCCTCCAGTCCTCAGACAAGCTCATTGGGTCCTTTCTTCCTTTCAGGGCAATGACATGCACGCCCACCTGGTTCTCATGAAACCTTGAATCATCTCGGTCCTGCCAGTTGCTAGCTCTTTGTCCTAAAGTAAGTCAGAGAGGAAAACCTCTATGAGCCTAAGTTTCCACATATGTAAGGTGGGCATAATAGCCATATCTGCTTCACAAAGCTGTTGTAGGATTAAACGAGATGATGCCACTAAGAGCTTATGGCAGTGGCTGGCACACCATAAGTGCTCAATAGTTACTGGAAGTATCTTTGGTTCCACTCCCATTCCTGTGGCTACTCATTACTGCATGTTATAAGTTCTAGCTTCTTCTTAAGGCCACCTTTCCATTTTCACCACCCTCTCCTCACCTCTGCCTTCACCCGTGACAACAGTTTTGGAACTGGCCTCCTCTATGCAGCTCTCTCTGATCTCCCCTATTCTCTGTAGCCAGAAAAATCCTTCTCCATTATGCATCTGATTATGTTAGTGCCTTTGAAGACTGCGTTGCTCTTGGGAGAATTCCAAACTCCTTAAAGTGGTTTAGGAGGCTGGCTATGATCTGACCGCTACCTGTCTCCCTGCAACTCCTCACCTCAAATGCTGACCACTGGGTGTGCTGAACTTTCAGCTCTTCTGACCCGCAGGATTTGGCAGAGGCATCCCCACCACCTGGAGCACTCTCTTCCTTTCTCTCCAGCCCTCCAACTCTCTCCCATGCTTTGCAATGCTCGCTCTGCCTTTCTCCCATCAGAGCACTTTCCAGCTGCGTGGCCATGCTGGGTTGCATGCCTGGACCCCTCATGGGAATGTAAACTTCAGGAGGGCAGGGGCCGTGGCTCACAGTTGTCTCCCCAGCACTTAGAACAGTGCCTAGCAGATGGTAGGTCCCCAGTAGCAAATAATCTGAGTCAGTAAGTGAGTGGGCAAGATGAAAGGGGGTGGGGTGGGGAGCAAGAAGGAAATCTTGAGTCTGGGGTTTCTGGCTTGAATGAAATTGAGATGGGCAATCTTCAGGCAGGACTCCTTGTCGAGGGGTCATTGTTTTAATGAGTTCTTTGGAGTAGATGGGCCTAGGTGAGCTTGGCAGTGGGCACTGGAGATCAGGCCTCTTGAAATAGGTTTATGATCTGACAATTAGCATGGGAGATGGATCTCCTTCCCTGCCCCATCCTCAGCTGCCCTCACAGCCTAGCAGGGTTGGGGCAGAGCACGCGCCCACTTGGGGGGTGGCCATGGTGTAGGTAGGCTTCACAAGGTTTCTTTCCTTTAACATTGTCTTGGGCTCTGCATGGGACAGAGATTTCACCTAGGTCTGCGAATCCTGCAACAAACTAGTGCTGTAACCCTTGTGACTGGCAGGTTTCTGTCCTGTTTCATGTGGCCTGTCCCTAAGAACCCCTTGTTGGGGATTGTTTGGGCTGTGGGTGGGTGGGGTATTCCTTGCAGCTGTCTGTAGGAAGCTACTTGCCACTACTCAGTAGTTCCTAGGCAGGAGGCTGTAGTGCCCAATAGGGAGCCATGAAGGTGAAAAGTCCCCATTTCTCAAAGCCAACTTTTGCCTTCCTCCCCAAATCAAGCACAACTTGCAACTGTGATGACCTTTTAATCGATTCTATATTGAAGGGTCTGGAGGAAGGAGGGGAAGGGAAAGGGCAGAATCGGGCCTTGTGCCTTGCTTGGGCATCTTGCCCCCTTGACCTGCAGAGGGGTGACAGGGCTGTGCCTGGGTCCTGTGGCCGCATGGAGGCTCCCTGCATCTTTGGAGGGTCTCCTGAGTTACTCCACCCTGCAGAGTAATGAGGTTTCTCTCCTCCTACTCCTGCATCTTGCAAATTCTGTTGTCATCTGCTGACTGTCAGTGGCTTTCCTTGGCCCATTTTCTGCTGGTCTGCAGAGGGAGGGTTGATTCCACTCTGAGGGGTGTGGCTGGAGAGTGCTGGGGAGCAGGGAGTACAGAGGCTCACACTCTAGGCTGGGGCTGATTTCTCCTGAACCATCAGCAATCAAATCTGCCTCACCACTGTGAGAATTAATTCCTTCTCAAGCTCCCCTTCAGATAGGTGAGAAATCCGTGTGCCTCCTATTAACATAATTGTGACCCCGTTTCTTGTGAAATGACAGCCCTGGTCTGATTATGCTCAGGGAGCATCCACAGTCTGTGTCCTGGGCTGCGTGACAAAAGCTTCCTCACATTAACTGGCAAATGAACAGTCCCACGGTCCACATGGTCTCTGGAATCTGCAGACAATGGCCACGTTTTATCTCAGCCATAGGATGGGGTCAAGAAGAAGTTCCAGTGTAGCCCACCACAGCTAGTTAAGTACACGCCCAGCAGCATTTTAAATGAGGTAGGGAGGAGCTCTGCAAAGGCATGGCTGGAAGGACAGTAGGCTTGGAGCTGGGGGGCCTAGGCCCAGCCTGCCATTTGCTAACTGCTGTTGGGGTCAAATCCCTTCCTCGCAAAGAGAGCAGAGGGCTGGTCCGTTAGACCTGATACTTGCTGATTCTAGGCTATCACTGAGTACAGTCTTAGAACCTGTAAACTGGGTTCCCATTTTCTGTGTTGGAGGAAGGGTCTAGAAAACTCTCTAGAAGACAGAGTTAAGAAGTCAAATCAGTGGTTGGATAAAGGCCTTCCCTCAAAATACGACACTGCAGAAGGCACCAGAGGAGCTCTCCTCCCTGGAGGCAAGGCAGTGGGCTGAGCTCAAAGCCTAGCCTGGCCATGTGCCCAGTTGGAGGCCCATGGAAGGCATCTGGGACTGGGGATGAGACAGTGTGTCTGTTTCCTTGTTGAATCACTCTTGCTCATCAAATATCTATTGAACACCTCTGATGACCAAGTGGCATGAGAGAATGGAAAGAAGTCTATAGTCAGGGGAGCTCCATGTGCACCTAGCTTAATCACTAACTGGTGTGGGCCTGCGCAAATGGCTTTTCACCCCAGCGATGTGGCCATGCACCCTACATGCCTCATCCTGTGAGGATGAATGAGGCAGTGTTCCTGACACAGAGTGGACCTCCCCCAAGTCCTGCCCCCTTCCCTCTCTCTGTGTGCACAACAACATTTGAGACATCACAGAGGACACTGAGGCCATTCAGAAAATGCCACTGTCTTTAAGCATGAACAGGCCCGTGGCAGGGCAGCTAGTGTGTGTCCAGAAATGCCATTGCTGCAGAGTGGAATTAACCAGGGTCCCACGGCCTGGGGACTCAGAGGAGTAAGAGGCCTGAGCAGAAAGAGTTTTATGGATGGTGCTGAGTTGAGCCTAGACTGGCTTGGCACTTGAAGGAGAAGGAAGAAAGATCATTTCAGGGCAGAGAACAGTTTGGGTCAATGCATGGGTGCACAGAAGCTCAGAAAAGAAAGCAAACCTGTGTGGTGGGGTGTGTGTAGGTGAACACTCCATACAAGATGGTATTTCTGTGCAGGCACATGGAGGGAGGGGTGTTTGGGTCACAATGTTTTGAGCGTTGGGGAGCACGGATGGCATCTGGGGGTGCTAGCCTCAGCTCTCCACTTATGGTGCAGCATGTTGGGGTAAGCTTTTCTTCCCCATTCTTCTCCAGGACTAGACACCGTTATTCAGTTCTGTAGTATTTTGCTCTTTGTTAGCTCTTATGCAGCGGGGGAGCTGCACTGCCTTGGTGTTGGAATAATTGTCCTCTTGTGACACTGTAAACCACCCATGCACCAGACTTCCCACCCCCACTCTCTGTCTGTTGTTCTCCATGGTGCTTTTCTTCATCCCTGCACCATGTGTTTACTACTTTCTGTTCCCCACATTAGAATCTCAGCTCTGTGAGGGTGGTGACCTCACCGCTGGGTTTGCTACTCTACCCAAAGCCCTTAGAGGACTGCAGCAACCAGTAGGCTTTTGTTGCATATCTGAAGAATCAATGAGTGAATGGCAGTTGGATGGATGGCTCCTTGATCACCTGTCGTGGGGCAGATTCATGTGGCAAGATGTCAAGTAATTCATCCAAGCCCGAATTCACATTCATTTGAGAACTTACAATGCCCAAGAGTGGGTGGTAAATATTGTAGGATGCCCAAAGCTCCCAAGATGATAAAAATGACCCTGGAGTTATACTAAGGGCCACCCTGGCAGGCTGCCCCCTCCTGTGCCTTCTGATAATCATGGCTTGTTGTGGGGTGTTAACTGTCATGGTGATGGCAGGGCTGAACTGGAGCTCTCACAAAAGGAGAGTGAGTTTTTCAGAGAGCCTTGGTTCAAATGAAGTCTTTTGAAATAAGATCAAGGAGTATACTCTTTTCCCATGGTGTTGGTAGGTGTTAAGATGTGTTAGACCATTTGCATTGCTATCTGAGGCTGGGTAATTTATAAAGAAAAGAGATTTATTTTTGCTCATGGTTCTTCAGTCTATCAGTCTATACCACATAGCACCGGCATCTGCTCCTGGTGAGGCCTTAGGAAGCTTCCAATCATGGTGGAAAGTGGAAGGGACCCAGTGTATCACAAGGCAAGAGGGAGCAAGGGAGAGGAGGAGGTTCCAGGCTCCTTTAAACACACCATCTCTTTCTTGAACTAACAGATTGAGAACACTCATTACCTCAAGAACAGCACCAAACCGTTCATGAGGGATCCAACCCTACGGTCCAAACAATTCCCACTAGGCCCATCTCCAGCATTGAGGAATCACATTTCAACATGGGATTTGGAGGGGATGAACATCCAAACCATATCATGTGTCAGTAACATTTCCTGAACTTCAGTAAACACCAGAACTGATTGCTGTCCTCTGTTACTCAGGTCCATGTGGGACCAGGGATATTAAAAGGAGGGAGGATCCTGATGGAAAATGCAGCAGAATATCAATGCTTATGAATAGACATCCGATTTCCTCCCCCACCAAGTCTGTGGGATCGCTCTGTAGATAGCCTTCCCCCTCACTCCCTGAGGCTATGGGAGCCCCTGCTTGGTATCCAGCCCCATGCTATGCCCTGAGGTTGTCTTGGAGGTCTTTGCTGCCAGGAGTTCACAGCTAGTTAGGGAGGTAAGGCACAAACCAGGTCGAGACAGGTAGAGGAGCAGGATGGGGCAGCAGGAGGGTGCAGGGTCAGGGTGGGGAGGTCACAGAGGCTGACTCCTGAATGCAATTGCAGAGACTAGAGATTTAGAGCAAATTTTTAAAGCTTCTTCAGACTATGAGCTTCTTCACAAGGTGAGGGAAGAAGAGAATTCCAGGCAGAGAAAACAGCAAGTGGAAAGGTGAAAAGGCAGTGTGTGTGTGCGTATGTGTGTGCATGTGTGCCTGTGCATTGTGTGTGTGAGAGCATGTGTGCATGTGGGCCTGTGTGCACATGAGCATGTGTGTGTGTGCGTGTCCATGAGTGAACTGATGAAGTTTCTGGACAGTGACGTGAGGGAGGTGGGAAGGAGGAGGGAGGAGGTGAGAGGAGAAGGAGCTGGTGAGGGAGGTGAGGTCCAGGCTGTGAAGGCCTTGAATTTCCCTGGACATGGCAGCAGGCCCCTGAAGGGTTTAGGTAAGTGCTAGTGTGATCATTTCTATTTTAGAAAAACAATCCTGGCAGCTGAAGGCCAGGCGCGATGGTTCATGCCTGTAATCCCAGCACTTTGGGAGGCCGAGGCTGGTGGGTCACCTGAGGTCAGGAGTTCAAGACCAGCCTGGCCAACATGGTGAAACCCCGTCTCTACTAAAAATACAAAAATTAGCCAGGCATGGTGGTGGGCACCTGTAATCCCAGCTACTTGGGAAGCTGAGGCAGGATAATTGCTTGAACCTAGGAGGTGGAGGTTGCAGTGAGCTGAGATCACGCCATTGCACTCTAGCCTGGGCAACAGGAGCAACAATAGTCTCAAAAAAAAAAAAAAAAAAAAAAAAGAATGGATTAGGAGGTGAGGCCAGAGGCAGGGCCACTCACTAGCAGGCTGTTGGAAGAAGCCAGAAGAGGGGGTAGCAGGAGCCCCATCAAGGCTGCAGCACTAAGGATATGGACAGGGGGTGGCTGGAATGGCCATGGCCTGGTGACTGATCGACTGGTGTGTGAGGAGAGGGCCTCTCAGGAGATAAGGGTCCAGGGTCACTCCAGGGTATCTAGTCTGCTGGCAGGGAGGGGACGAGTGGGGACATTAACCAGGATGGGGCCCCTGGAGGAGAGCTAGTCCCAGGGCGGGGTGGGGACGATTTGCAGCCCTGGGTGGGTGGGAGGTGAGATCACTGCATGGTGTTAGGTGTCCTGTTCTGGGCCTGACCCAGGTTTGCTTGGTAAAGCCTACTTCTGGGCTCTTTCCTCTTCCCCTTTTCCTTTCTGCTTCCATTCCCTTCCTCCCTGGTACAGCTTCCCAGTCTCCTCCCTTCCCCTTCAGCAGCATCTCAAGATAAACAGCTGGGGAAGAGGAGCTGTGGAAACGTCCAATCAGGGAAGGTTATTAACCCAGGATTCTAATTATGGTGTTGCCCTGTGTCTCTTGCATGGTAACAAGCCAGCCTCAACTGCTTGAGCTAAGAGCAAGCTCAGTGTTTCCTTCAAGCAGCATCGTGGACAGATTCCTGCCAGACCCTTCAGAGCAAGCACCCCACACCCCTAGCCCAGGGTCTCTTCCTCGATAGGGGGTGATCTGTCTGCCCCTCACTGTTTTCTCCAAATAGGTAAGACCGGGTGGCCAAGCACGTGATTGGCAGTGAAGTGCACATCAACACAGCAGCCCTGGCTTTCAGCAGCTGAGGTCAGCTGTTGAGCCAATGCATTTTATTTATCTGCCTAACTGCCACAATGACCTCTTCTGGGAGCCCTGGGCTGGGGTGGTGCCCTCACCTCTGGTATGGAGGAGGGAGCCCTGGCCCAGGGGACCTTTCTTTGAGTAACTGTTCTGTGCAGGGCTCTGGACTCAGTGCTGAGGATGCACCATGGATCAGACAGAGGCTCACGGACCTTAGCCATTTCTTTGGCATGAGGTCATTGCAGCTCAGAGGAGGGGCTGTTGCCCTTAACCGCATGTGTCTGTGTGAGTGGAGTGGGGAAGGTTCGGAAAGGTTGCTTCTTGTTATTGCTTGTTTCTAAGTTGCTTCCAAAGCCCCCAATGGGATTCTCAGCTCTCTCAAGAGGAAGGCAGAAGAGAGTCAGAGAGAGATGGGACAACGGAAGCACAGGTTGGAGGGATGTGATTGCTGGCTTGAAGATGGAGGAAGGGCCATGAGCCAAGGAATACAGGCGGCCTCAAGATGCTGAAAAAGGCAACAGAACAGATTCTCCCCTAGAGCCTCCAGAAGGAGCGCAGCCCCGCCAATACCTCGTTTTTAGTTCAATGAAACTCATTCAGACTTCCGATCTCCAGAACTGTAAGACAATAGGTTTGTGTGTGTTCAGCCACTAAGTTTGTGGTACTTTGTTATAGCGGCAACTGGAATCTAATGTCAGGGGCCAGATTTCAAGATGCCGTAAGCCATGTCAAGGGGTTTGGATTTTGTTCTGTAGGGCTCAAGGCTTATCACTGCTTAGGAGTCTGTGTATGTTAAGCACATAAGCTTAGATTATGAGGGTTTGAATACCACCCTTGCCAATAACCAGCTTTCTCAAAGCTGCAGCATTTTCAGCTCCAAAAGTGGGGAATCATAGTTCTCATCTCATTGGGCTAGTGTAAACATTAAATGAGATGATGCCTGTAAGGTGTTTAGCCCGGTGTAGGCCAGGAAAGTGATTGTTACTTTTACTTGCTTGGCAACCTTAGGTAGCATAATGCCTCATTTGGCGGCTTTGATCATGGTGTCTGCCCAGGGAAGGTATAGCAACCCCCCTCCAACCCCCTTACCCCCCAGGAATAAGTGAATTTGTGATATGATTGTATTAGTCCATTTTTATGCTGCTGATAAAGACATACCCAAGACTGGGTAACTTATAAAGAAAAAGAGGTTTAATGAACTCGCAGATCCACGTGGCTGGGGAGGCTTCATAATCACGGTGGAAGGCAAAAGTCACGTCTTACATGGTGGCAGACAAGAGAGAAAAGAGAGCCAAGTGAAAGAGGTTTCCCCTTATAAAACCCTCAGATCTCATAAGACTTATTCACTATCACCACTACCATGAGAACAGTATGGGGGAAACCGCCCTCATGATTCAATTATCTCCCACCAGGTCCCACCCACAACATGTGGGAATTATGGGAGCTACAATTCAAGATGAGATTTGGGTGTGGACACAGCCAAACCATATCAATGATGAACTGGAAAAGAATTGAAGGGTGTGCCCCTATTGGCCTGGCATGTGGCTGTCTGCCCACCCATGGTGGGAGCAGGTGCCTATTCACCCTGCTCACCTAGCCCCTGCTTCCCTCAGCTCCCCACAGGCATGCCTGCATTCCTGTGCCCCTTATGGGCTGTATTCATTTCTGGCCCCTGCACTATGCTCCAGGCATAAGCTATTTTAGTGACAAGTTCCTTGAAATGCTACACCTTCCCTGCCCACCTGGACAGAGACCTCCCCAGGCCCAGCTGTCAAGTATCGATTTCCCCTTTAAATATTATTGCAGCCCAGGAGCATGTATGGATTAATTGACGAGGCTAGGCTTGTACCTGCACACTTCATTAACAGCTGCTACTAATTAGTGGAGTAGTCATTAAGAGACCTACTGGGGTTTTGAGGATAATAGTTTTATTTATTTTTTTCCATGACTCTTAAGCATACAATAAATTGGGGAGTGAAATGCCATGGGCCCAAGTTTGGATGGGAGTCACGGGGCAGCCTGTGCTCTGGATCTGCCCTAAGAACACAACAGAAACTAGGACATCACCACAGTGGGACCCAGAGTTAAGAGGCCCTTCAGGTCATCTGGTCTACTATATGTGGCTACTGTGGCTGGGACTGGGATAGGGGCAGGGCCTCATTCTCAAGGTCACACAGGGACAGGGAGGCAGAGCTGGGATGAGCACCCAGGGCTGCTGGCCTTGTTGCTGGCCAGGGCTCTGTTTGCTAAATGGGGACTCTGCCGCATACATTTGGAGAACCCAAATGTGGGAGGATAGACCAAGCTCATGGCCACGTCCTCTGCCTGCCCCAATCTTACCCTCTTTTCCCAAGAGGGTGTTGCCCTTCCTTTCCCGTTTCTGGGCCTCCTCCCATCCCATCCACATCACTCCACCCTTCCCACTCCCACTGGAGTCCTGCTATACCTTGCTCCTAGAACCCCTTTTTCTGTCCTTAGCATCTCCAAATGGACTAGACTCGACAAGCAAACAGTCTGCAGTGGACCCCTTGGGTCATCCATTCTGATGGAAACAGTGAGTGGAATTAATCCTAAGTCTTTGAATTTGGGCTACTCATTGACTCTCTCAGCTTTATCCTCACCAGCTCATGGTGAGGCTGAATGCACAGTAGTAAAGGGGGACCAAGCATGGGGATGGCGTGGAAAGAGTGGTTCCTCAGCAGATGGCAGTGCCTGTGCTCCTGTGCTCCTTAGGGAGGTGGTCTGTGGGCAAACCATCGTGCTTTCCTCAGGCTGACCTGGACCATTCACTGAATGCACATTGAGAGATTTTACAGCAAAGGAATAGAGCCTTGACTTATTATTTCCTTCTTGTTTTACAGATAATGACGGTAATTCGCATCACTAACCTTCCCTGAAAGCTTACTACATGTCAGGAAGTGCTATTCTAAAAGGGCTTCACATGTATTCATTCATTTCATCCTCCTGACAATCCTGTGATACAGGTGTTTTTGTTATGAGTCCTATTTCAAAAAAGCAGAAGTGAATACAGTAAGTTGCCCGTGGCTACACAGCATGTCAGAGGTAGAGGTGAACCCGGCATTCCAGCTCACAGTCCAAACCCTTAGCCACGGAACTCTCTGACCTCTTAGAGAGGTCGATTTCCTGGCTAAGGGAAACCCCTGTTCCCCAGTGTGTGCTGTGTGGGTGGCAGCTGTGTTGGTGCCACAGGTCTGTGTCCCCTGGACATCTGCTGATTTATCCAGGGTGGTCACTTGAAGCAAAGACTGTCCACACTATATAATTTGAGTGATATGGCTCAAAAGTGCGGGCTGGGCCAATCTGAGTTCGATCTGGGGAAAGGTATGAAAGAAGCTGAGCCTGGAGGTGGGTAGAGTAGATGAGCTTGACCTAGGGCTGGAGACTCATCATGATCACCAGCTATGAGTGATTGGAGGAAGCCAGCTGGCTGAGAAAGGAGACAGAAAGGTGAATGAATGCCATGAGAGAGACCTCAGTCCTGGAAGGGCAGCTTTCCCCTGCAGTCTCAGGGTGCTGGCTCCCATGGAGTCAGGCTGCTCCTGGCCTCCTGTTTAGGTATTCTGGTGAGGATGTGCTTTATATCAAACTACAGATGCCCATTGATTTACGATGGGGCCATATACTAATAAACCCATGGTAAGCTGAAAATACTGTCAGTCAAAAATGCACTTTTGGGCTGTGCATGGTAGCTTATGCCTGTAATCCCAGCACTTTGGGAGGCCGAGTCGGGCAGATCACTTGAGCCCAGGAGTTTAACGTGGCGAAGCCCTGTCTCTACAAATATACAAAAATTAGCTGGGTGTGATGGTGTATGCCTATAGTCCCACCTACTCAAGAGGCTGAGGTGGGAGGATTGCTTGAACCCAGGAGGTGGAAGTTGCAGTGAGCTGAGAAATGCCTCTGTACTCCAGCCTGGGTGACAAAGTGAGACTCCATCTCAAAAAAAAATGCACTTTTTATTTAAGATATTTTCAACTTTTGATGGGTTTATTGGGATGTAGCCCCTTTGTAAGTTCAGGAGAAGACTGAATGTGTATTGCTTTTGCACCATTGTAAAGTCAAAAAATCCCAGGTGGAACCCTCATAAGTTGGGGACTGTCTGTAATTTCTCTCTTTGAGTCTCTCTGGTTGAACTCGCAGCCTCTCTCTTCCTTGGAAACAGAATAACTCTAATATGAACAGTTATCTTATCAGCTCTATAGAGTAGCACCAGTGTGAGGTGGGGCTCAACCCCATCTATCAAGCAAGGCTTCTGCACAAGAATAATATCCTTTTTTAAAAATTTGTTTTAATTTTTTTTTTTTTGAGACATAGTCTCGCTGTGTCACCCAGGCTGGAGTGCAGTGGCATGATCTCAGCTCACTGCAACCTCTGCCTCCCAGGTTCAAGCGATTCTTGTGCCTCAGCCTTCTGAGTAGCTTGGACTATGGGCGCGTGCCACCATGCCTGGCTGAATTTTGTATTTTTAGTAGAGATGGGGTTTTGCCATGTTGGCCAGGCTGGTCTCTAACTCCTGACCTCAAGCAATCTGTATGCCTCAGCTTCCCAAAGTGCTGGGATTACGGACGTGAGCCACTGCACCCGGCCCACAATATTCTTAAATATAACTGGCATAGATGGGTAAAGTACTCTGGACACAGTGCCCAGCTGAACATAAACATCTGTACTAGTCAGGGTAAGGATAAGGTAAGTGGCTTATGGATGACTGAAGTTTCTTTCTTTTTCACTGCACAGTTCTAAAGTGAATGGCCAGGGTTGGCAGGGCAGTGCTGAGCCTCACAGCCATCCAGGGATTGGGGTCCTCCAAACCACTCCCCCACCATCCTTGAGACCCTTGGTGTAATCTCAGTGTTGGAGCAGGGAGGTGCCATGCCTGGTTCTGCCACAGCTGGAAGAGAGCATGGAGGGGCACCTGATGTCCCAAGTCATCTCCACTCCCCTTCCACTAGTGAGAACTTAGCACATGGTCTCACCTAGCTGCAAGGGAGCCTGGGAAGTGTAGTCTTTTTCAGGGTTGGCAAATGCTGTCTGTAAAGGGCTGGATAGGAAATAGTTTCAGCTTTGTGGGGCCATATACTCTCCATTGCAAGTACTCAACTCTGCCCTTGTAGCTTGAGAAAGACCATAGAAAATATGCAAATGAATGGGCATGGCTGTGTTCCAATAAGACTTTATTCATGGACTCCTAAATTTGAATTTAATATCACTTTCATGTGTCATCAATATTATTCTTTTTTTCCAACCATTAAAAAATGTAAAAGCCTTTCCTAGCTCATGGCCATTCAAAACTAACTAGTGGTTTGGAGCTGGCTGGTGGGTCATAGTTTGTGGACTTCTGACTCCTGGTCTGGACAGCGATTTTGGGCTTGGCCACACTTTGTTAAGGGAGATTGGATTTTGGCAGAGAGTGAGCGATCTCTACCACTACGTCTACTGCAGGGCTTGCTTAGAGAGAGGCGTCTTAGCAAAAGCAGGGTGCCCCCTGCCCCCTTCTCTGTACAAATAGAAGAGCAGAATTCACTTGGTGAGGGGGAACAGCCATGTCCCTCTTCCCAAACTTTTCAGGAGCAAGGGGAGGGAGAAGCCATGGTGGGGGGCTCCTGATGTCAGCAGGTTGTAGAGAAAGTGTCAGCTCAGCCCTGGAAGGTCTTCTGCAATGCCAGATAAGGAGCTACAAGCTGGCCTCCCAGGGCTAGAGGCTTGCCATCCAGAAGCAACCAGTGGCTGGGCCGGGAGACAGGTGGCAGCACCCCCATCCCTGCCACTAGGGCTCAAGGACACCATGCAGGAGGTGGCTTTCAACCAGACAATGACAATTTTTAATAATTAGAAAGTGACAGCTACAAATATAAAATGTGACCAAAAAATCTGTCAGAAGGAATGAAGATACCATTATTTGGAGAGTGTTTTCCTCCATCCCTCCCTCCTCCTCATCAACTCCCAATGTGGGGGTGGGAGCTTGCCAAGCAAAGCTGATATCAGTTATTGAGAAAAATAGAATCATTCCCTGTTTGTACATCACTGAGTTTATACTGTCAATCAAAACAGCTACACATATTTTTAGCATCAACTGCCAATTATTCTTTCTGTCTCAGAATAATCAGAACCAAAGACTGAAAAATTCACTTAAGGGTGTTAGACATGGAGTCAGGCCAGCCTGGGTTCTGACAGTCCTGGTTGTGTGACCTCCACAAGCCCTGTGACCCCTCTGGGACTCAGTCCCCTCATTTGTCAAATGGAGGAGAGTAAAACCTATTGTGCAGGTTTGTGGGGAGAAGCCCATTTCGGAGCATTGCTCAACAGCAAAGGATGACTTTAGTTTGTCTCTGTGGGTCTCAGTCTTCTCGTGTGTCAAGTGGATGGTTGGACTCCATGATCTGTTTCCACTGTGACTTTCAGTCGCTGCCCCACTGATGGTTGAGTCTCTGACTTTCGAGGAGAACGCTGCCCTTCACAGGTGCTTCTTTCTACAGGGAGGTTTTGAAGAAGATGAAAGCAGTGGCTTGATTAGGAACTTCCTGCTCTTCAACCTTCCCAGGCTTTCTGGGCACAGTGCAAGCTGACCTCCTCTAGGATGTCCTCCTAGATTTCTTCAGGCACAGGCCATCTCTCCTGTTTATTAGGGACCCATGTATTTAAACTTGACCTCTACCCCAGCCTTTGTTGTCTACTTTCTGGTCTGCCTGGGGAATTTGCTAGAGGTAAACTCCCTGTAGCCACTCTGATAACTGGTCCTAACCCTAACCCTCACCCTAACCCCACCTGGAGCTCTGTGAATGGGTCTGACATGCACACACACATCATAGCTCTGTCGGCGACACTGGCCCCACTTACTGGCTTTAACCCTCCCTGAGCCTCAGGTCCCAACATTTGCCTTAAGGCACTCTTGCTTAAACAGCCCATTCAGACACACTCACTTGTTTGACCTTGGTGTTGGACACAACGAGCCCTGCTGTTCAGTTGCTCCTCCCATCCCATAAGTGTGGGCTGGAGGTGCCCTGTTTTGGGGCTAGCCTGGGAGAGGCCACCAATCTCACATGCCTGTCATGCAAAGGAGACAAAGCACCCAGATCCCCCAGCCGGGAGCCCCTGTTGATAGCCATGTCCTCTTGGACCCTGGGGTGACGTGGAGAGCACAGCAACCAGCTGGTCCACAGACTGTGCAGACGTTCTATTGGCCTCACGTTGCCCACTGGCTTCGTGGAAGCAGGAAATGCTATCTCAAGTGGAGCTCTGTCCCGTCTTCCTGTCACCGTACAAATGATGGATCAATGACCACCCTGGGAGAGTGATGTTCTTAGGGAACATGTGAGAGAGCCAGCCAATGAAATGTATAATGCAAAATTAAGGATGCTGGTCCTTGTTCACCTCATTAACCATCTAAACTCTTAGTATGTGTGAGGCATGTTGTGGTATGTGACATCATTTAATTCATCCATTCATTAATTCCTTTTCCATTCAGTGTTTGTGGTCTGTCCATAGGTGTTGGGAATATGGGGCAAATAAGACAGAAATAGTTCCAGGTCTGGTGGCGCTTACAGCCTGGGAGGAGCTACACAATGAAACAATTACAAAAGCATTTGATTTGACGAGCCTGCAGCCTGGGCTGTGGAGTTGAAGGTGGCCAGACAATGGTGAGGGCCAGGGTATAGGGCAGAGCACCCAAAATGTTCCAGGCAGAGAGAAAAGAAAACAGGTGGGAGAGCTGAAGGGAGACGCTTGTGTCTGGATACCAAAGCATGGGGGTGGGCAATGTGGTTCTCCGAGGGGGTAGGGAGGGGCTAGACTCTAGGGGCCCCAAAAAGCATGACAATAGTGTTTGAACTTTAGCTGGAGAGCAAGGGAAGTCCCCAAAGCTTTTCTGGCACTTGTACAGCAGGACAGGTTTTCACTTAGAAGGACTCCTCTGGCTGCTGTGTCCAGGGTACGTGGATAGGAGGAGAGTGGAAACTGCTGAGGTCACCCAGGTAAGACACGTGGAAAGCTAGAACCATTAGGATGGCATGCAATGGGTTGAGATCGGTTCAAGAGCTCTAAGGAGGAAGAGCCCACAGGATTTGGATATAGGGAGAGGGAGCATCAAGACTGTTCTTAGGTCTCCCTTTTGAGTGTCTGGTTTGATGGTGGCGTCTTTAATTAAGATTGGAAACACAGAGGGATAAATGGACTTTGGGAGGAAGATGATTGCCTATGAGACCCCCAGGTGGGTCTGGAGTTCAGGAGAGAGGTCTGGGGCAGGTAGTGATCAAGATGGGAAGTCGGAGGTATAGAGGTGGAGACGGGCTCCTCTGGAGGGCTCAAGTCTTTCAGAGATGAGTGGACAGGGCCTGGCATGGATCACTGGAAACTCTTCTCAATGCTCCACAGCCTCTATGTACAGTCCTCAAATTATATGCCAATTATGCACCAATTATATAATCCTTCTTGGTCAACCAGAGGAAAAGAAAGATAAAACTAAGAGAGTGTAGTAGAAATGGGGGAGGATAGGGGTCATTTTTGTGCCTTCTCCTACTCATCCCAGCCACAGGGCCTTTGCACTTGTTGCATGAATTCCTGGACCACCCCTTCCCCAGATGTTGGTCTGGCTGGCTCCTCAGCCTTTAGGTCAAATGTCACCTTCCCTGATAACCATCTGATTACCCTGTCCCAAAGTGTGCTGCTCTCAGCTGTCCCAGCCACAGCAACTGATTTGACTTTCTTGTCTTCTTGTCCTACCTTCCTTCCTCCCTCCCTCCCTCCCTTCCTTCCTTCCTTCCTTCCTTCCTTCCTTCCTTCCTTCCTTCCTTCCTTCCCTCCTTCCTTCCCTCCTTCCTTCCCTCTTTCCTTCTTTCCTTCCTCTCTCTCTCTCTTCTCATTTTAGAGACAGGATCTTGCTGTGTCGCCCAGGCTAGAGTGCCATGGCACAATCACAGCTCACTGGAGCCTTGAACTCCTGGGCTCAAGTGATCCTCTCAGCTCAGCCTCCTGAGTAGCTGGGACTATACGTGTGCACTACCACACCCAGCTAATTTTTTTTTTTTTTTTGAGACAGGGTCTCACTCTGTTGCCCAGGCTGGTCTTGAGCTCTTGGGCTCAAACAATCCTCCTGCCTTGGCCTCCCAAAGTGCTGGGATTACAGTCCTGAGCTACCAAGTCCTTTGCTCATTCCTTTGTGGGTCTTTTTTCTGTTTCTCCTGACCATGTAAAACCCCTGACGGCAGGGACCTTATCTGTGTATTGTTCACAGCTACTTCTCCAGCACTGTCCTTGGCTTGAGTTATTCTCAATTCCCCTCCCCTTCTCCTCCAACAGGCATGCAGCAGCAACACATGTGTGTGGGCTCTAGCTCTTGTGCCTCTCCTGGGTCTGTTCCTGTCCCTCAGCCACTGCTGTCTGAACTGCATCCATGAGCAGGTCTTGCTTGGGTCACTTGTCTTTACTCCCTCTGCTCTTCTATTATATGATTCACATGGCAGCCAGGAGCCTCTGTCTAAAATGGAAATCTTCTCATGTGGTTCCCTTACCTACACTCTGCAAACGACATCTGAAAACAACTCCAAATGCCGTATGACCCTTTTCAGAGGCCATGATAGTCTAGCCCCTGCCTACCCTGCCAGTTTTCTCTCCTCCTTTACCCTTCACTCTGCGTCAGACACATGGAGCTCTCAGCGTCTCCAGTGTGCTGCTCCTCCCTCTCACCTGGGTGCCTCTGCTCTGCCTGTCATAGCTTGTAGGAGCTCTCTAAATACTGAATGCATACATGACAAATCCAGGACAACAAAGGGAGAAAGGATACTCATCGGGACAGATTTGCCTCCTGTTTTTCTCCCTTTCCAGGGAAGCCTAGGAGAGCGTCTTACATTCTCACTGCATGTCTCTCCTAAGCCCCAAACACTTTCCCTTGTCCTAGCATTTGATGCCTGAGTCCCTCAACCCAGTACCTTGAACTGCCTCCAGGGCCCCAGCCATCCCAGGCAGCCTTAATTAATTGTAAAATTGATTAAGCAGCCCCCTTTGTTAGGCTGGGCTGGTGTTTATTTGTATTTTCATACTATTATCCTTTTATACTTCTCTGGGCGCCTTCAGCTCTCTACTGACACCTTTTATTGGGGAAATGTTAATTTAAAAATCATCTATAATGCAGGTGTCACAAATCAAAGCTGTTCGGTAATGAGTTGCTCTTATGTCGTATAAAAACAATTAATTAAAACCCTTTCTGAGAGAGCCGTGCCGGCAGATTTATGTTTCCCAGTGTCTCCCCCTCGACCTTCCTTTCTAAGGACCCTCATGCACTCAGCTGGCTTCTATGGGGGGATGGTTTCCTCCCACCTCTCCCCAGGAAATAGAATTCCAGCCCGGTGGAGTGGAGAAGGTTCCAGGAGGGCGTCGGGCCCAACCACCTTGCGTTATGGAGCACAGAGAGGGATTCTGCTGTGGTCACATAGCACCTAAGTGGTTGCACCAGCCTCAGAACAGGCTGTCCTGCCTGAGTCGTTCCTCGTGATCACTGCTGGCATTTCTCCTGCTGGCCTTCATGGCAAGGCTGATGGCCAGGGCACACAGGAGCAACGGCACTGCTGGTCTAGCAAGTACCACTCTCTGGCCTGCTCCACAGCCCGGCCACAGCAAGGGAGGTGAGTCATTCTCCGCTGACAGATGCAGTCACTCCACAGATGCTTTCCATCTTTGCTGATTAATTCTGCACTTAAGATAATCCAGGGGCTTTAAATTCTGGTCTTGCCTCTGCTCCTGACCCATCCTGTAACCTTGGGTAAATCACTTCCCCTTGGTTGGGCCTCAGCTTCTCTCTCTACAAAATGGGTATATTGATTGAAACAAGGGGTTGCAAATTCAAATACTCATAGGTACCATCAATGAATAAGGCAGTCCCGGCGGGACCTGGGAAAAACCATAGAGGAGCATGCCCTATCTGAAGGAGACCACCTCTATCCCTTTCGGATGCTTGTGGCCATAAGAAAAAGCAGGCCTGGCGTTGCTCTTTGCAGAGAAACTGGAAATCCAGCTTGGGGTTTCAAAATGTTGATGAGCGGGCCAGGCCTTGCTCAATTTGTCCTCAGAGCCCCTTCTTCCACATCCCCTGTTCTGCTCTCAGGGGCTGGCCATGTCTCTCTGTGACCTACTGAGGTTCCAGGGTGGCTGGGTCATCCTGGCTCCTGGGCTTCGTCACCAACACCACCTTCCTCCCTCCTTACCTCCCTAGGGTCTAGAGCTGGTGCTGATCTCTGGGTTGCCTTGCTGGTTTCTCCTCACCTGCGTCTCCAGTCCTCATGTTAAATTCCCTCTGTTTTAAATACCTCCCATGGTTTATGGGTTCCTGGTTGGATCCTGACTGATACATTTCATAATTTTATTAACAGACATTATTATTAATGAACACAATGAAGAGCAAAAATCTTGTCCGTGAGTGGCTGGATAGGGTATGAAGATTCCAGGTTATAATTTGGTTCAGGGTAGACCTGAGAAATCAGACGGTATCAGTCACTGTAGAAGCTTCCAGTCTTATATACTCTCCAGGGCATCTGCATCTGGCCCTTCTGCCTCCACTAAAAAGTGACCTCTCATTCTCCATTGCTGGAACTTCTTCTGGCCCTGCCCTGCTCACCCTCTCCCTAGTTGGTGGTTCTTTTTTTTGAGACTAGGCCTTGCTTTGTCATCTCAGGCTGGAGTGTAGTGATGTGATCACAGCTCCTTGCAGCCTCGACCTCCTGGGCTCAAGTGATCTTCCCACCTCAGCCTTCCAAGTAGCTGGGACCACAGGCACACCACAATGCCTGGCTAATTTTTTTTTTTTTTTGTATTTTTATAGAGATAAGATCTCACTATATTGCCCTGGCTGGTCTCAAACTCCCGTGTTCAAGTCATCCGCCTGCCTCGACCTCCTAAAGGGGAAGTGGGATTACAGGTGTGAGCCATTGTGCCTGGCCTGGTGACTTCTTTTATGAAGGGGGATTGGGTGGGCTCCATGCAGGCAAATGACTCTCTCCCTCCCCTGACCTCTCCAGCCTTCTCCACAGCCCAGCCACAGTGAGGGAGTCATCAGCACTGGAACCCGGGGTCCACGGCCTTGGAGGATCCACACCCTCCGCATTTGAGGAACTTGGCCTTCAGTCAGGGAGCCAAGAAGTCCCTGCCAATCAAGGAGGGGGTGTGGGCTGGTGGGTGGGGGGGGCAGCCTTGGGGCACGGGAGCTGATAGACCAGACTCGAGAGTTCTACTCCTGACTTCTAGATTGTTCCACCTCCATATGGAATATGTTCCTTCCATCTAACACTGTGTGATTTGGGGACCATCCAACTCAAATGAAAGAAGCCAAGCCATGCAGCGAGCCACCCCCTCCCCAATGTGGGGTACCCCCTGCCCCCCAGCTCCCCTGCCCTCCCAGCTGAGAGGGGATCGCCGCCTGGTGATCTCAACCTCCCCTCCAAGTGGGCTGTGAAGTGTCTAATCCAGGCTTTCATCTGGCATCCACAATTATAATGTCAAGATTGAATAATCTGCCTTTATCTCCCGGGTGACAGCCATGTAGAAACTTCAAAAGAAACAGTTTTGCTGGCATCTAACGGCTTTTGTTAATTACTATATCCCAAAGAAAATGAAATAAAGGAGGGAGAAAAATGATATTTCTCTGTGACAACTTTGTAAAAATATCAGTGATGAAGTGGCGCGGTTTAAGGGCTTTAAGTATTCATGTGGCTGAGATGGGACCTCTACCCTCCCGCCGGGAAGCTTAAGCGTGCCCGAGGGTGCATGCACACACACACTCACACATGCACACACACACTCGGATCTGCTCCCAGACCCCTTCACACACCATACATGTGGTTATGGGCACTCATCTTCATAACCCTCTCACAAAGTCCTGTGCTACACACACGCACACACACACACACTCATACGAGTAGAGTACTCCTTCCTTCATTGGATGGTTCAGAATCCTTCCCATGACCCCAGTTGCTGCTAGGGACACAGGCTTGAAAGAGCATCCTTTCAGGGTAGCGGGACAGCAAGGAAGACACACAGGCAGACAGTAGCTCGTTTTCTGTTTTCTCTTGTGTCACACTGCACAGGTGTCATGTACCATGTGGGCACCTAAGAACCATGTGATGGAGGGAGCAAAAGCACAGGCTGTGGGCTGGGCTGCCTGGGTTTGAATCCTGGGGCTATCTTGCTGTAGCTGTGTGACCTCGGGCAAGTCATTCAACTTCTCTGTGCTGGAATGTCTTCACCTGTAAAATGGGGTCAATAATAGGGTGTCCTGGACAGGAGGAGGTACAAGATGAGGTAGATGAAGTAACACAGATAAAGTGGTCCCCAAATGTTAGCTGTCATTTAGAGGTGTGCAGAGTGGCTGACTGCCTGAGGAGGAGTGGCCTGGCATTGCCAGAAGGCTTCATGGAAGAGGCGATATTTGAGTTTGCAGCCTTGAAGGTTAGAGGAAAAGGAGCACATATCCCAGGCAGAAAAAACAGCTCATGCAAAGACTTATAGGTATGGTGGCGCATTCATGTCCCATCCGTGGTGAACATCTGGTGTGACTGGAGGACAATATGAGGTACCAGGAGGAGAACTGGATGGGTAAAGGCTCTGGAAAGGTAGGCAGGATGTACCTTAGTGGTGACAGACCTTGGGTTTCATTGAGAGGGTGGAGTTTCCCTCGAGGAGCTGGGGGCTGCTGAAGGGCTGTGGTCTGTTGAGGACCCCCATCAGATGGGGGGAGCCATGGAGAATCAGGGGGCAGGTGGGCATGGCCTGGAGTGGGCCTGGAAACAGGAGACCAGGCTGTTCTGAGAGGTCATGGGGCACCCCCACACTCACTCACTGACACACACATACACACTCACACGTGTTCATAAACACCCACAGGCTCACAGTTCCACACCGGTACACACATACTTTCCTTTCCTCTTGTTTCCCAAATGGCACTTGTAGGTGGACTTTTAAATTGAAACTCCATTTCTCTGCAGTGGCTCTTGACTCCTCAATTACCTGGTAGTGGATTGGCAGAGATGTGATTAATGGAGTAAATTGCCAAAATTAACCCCTGGAGGCCTTATGTGCTCCTCTGTGATATGAAGGGAGTGCCTCCGAGGTAGAGGAGCATGGGCTGGCGACAGCTTTGGTCCTGTGGGGCAGGAGACCTGGCATCTGGTTCGGGTCTCAGTCTCCCCAGCTGTAAAATGGGAGAATTGAACTCATTCTCCAAGAGCCCATCTAATGACATTGTTCTAGGGTCTTCCTGAGGGCTAAACAATCACATCAGCGTGTGCTAGAAATGCCTCCCACAGAGCAGTGAGCTCATTTCAAAGCAAAAAGCAGTTTTGGGCTAACAGTCTACTGAGTGCCAGGCACAGAGCCAGGCACTGCAGGGGATTCAAACCTGAGTAGGAGAGGATATCTGTGTCCTACTTCCTCCTGGCCTCAGCCCTCCTGTTACTTTGGAAGCCCCTGGAGGACAGACACTGTCTGGAAGCTGATGCCAAGGTACCCTGGGCACTGAGTGAGGGAGAGGTGGCACCCCATTTGATTGGAAGGGGCAGCGTGTATAGACTGAGCCAGGCCTGTGGGGGAAAGGGAAGGTGAACATCCCAGGCATGGGGCATAGCCTGGGCCCAGGAAGAAGCTCAGGATGTGTTTGGGACCTGTTTTGACTGCCTGGAGCTCAGAGAGTGAGACCTGGAGGGTCAAGGCCAGGAAGGTGTGGGTATTTGGAGGCCTTGGTCTTATTTTAGACAGTAACACAAAGTAGCTCCAGCAGAGGCAGGGAGGTACAGGAAGCCTCCACAAAGTATCCTATGGGCACCAGGGCGGGAGGAGCTGTTGGCTTTCAGGAGCTGCTGGTCACACGATTGGCCAGCCTGGGGGACCCGTCAACCTCTGGTTTTCTTATCATGCCTTTTTTGCTCTTTTTTTCTACTTGAGGCTGGCTGGCTTGTGAGGAAAATGGCCACCCCTTCTCAGCTTGCCACAACCTAGGCTGAGGAACCAGGGTTCTCTGGGGAGAGGATCTGATGGGTTCCACATGGGTCTAATCGGATTTGACAAAAGAGGTGGAGTACTACTATGGGCAGAGCATGACAAACCCCTTTGCAGGATTGTGAGGGCTTGGCTGGCTGCCACTCTCCCTCCCTTCGGCTTTGGAAGCTTGGCAGAAGATTGCATGGATGTTTGTAGGCCATGGGGACCCACGGCAGGTGGGGTCCGCCGCATTTTAAAAAGGCTGTCTGACTCTAGAGTCATAAGTGGACGCAATAAGTAGGGAGGGAGCCAGAATAAAGCAAGAATATCCCAACCTTGTGAGGTCACAAACAGAGTCTCTTCCCTTAGCGTAAAGTGGCTTTCCGGGGAGATCCTGTCCTCAAATTCTCCCTTTCCCATGGCAATCAGCAAGGGGGTTTTCCTGGTATTTGTGGTCAGGTCTTGACCCATGGAAGCAGGCAGGTAGAGAAGACTAGTGACTCTCTACCCTGGAAGGCAGGAGACTGGGGCAGGAAGTTTGAGGCTTGGACTAAGAGGTGACCCTGTTGGCACAAGAAGGACACCAGGGCAGGCAAGTGGAATCCCATCATCTTTGACCACCTGCCTGCTCCAGGAAGCAGGCATTTGCCCTGCTGGGATCTTTTGAAAGTGTGCAACCTTGAATGGAGCCAGAGAGGAGAGGAGTCTGTGCACTGGGAGGAGTGAATGGAATTCCGCTGTTTTGCAAACATTCCAAAGCAGCAGGAGCCTTCAGTCAAATGAGCCTCCTCCCCACATAAAGCAGAAAGACCTGGAGCTGCTGCAGGTGGGAGGCCTGCAGGCCCACTCAGGACAGCTGCGGAGGCCAGGAGGGGTGCCCCCTGCAGTTGTGTAAGGCACAATCAGCCCAGCCACACAGGCTGGCCCCGGCCCACTCCACTGGTTGTCCTGCCCTTGTCCCCAAGCCACATCCTAGAAGTTCACTGAAAACTCATCATCTGGATGAGGCCAAGTGAGGGTCACCAGCTTGGCCAAGAGCACCTCTAGATATCGGTGACTAAGGGGGGATTCCATGCAAGACAGGGCTATATTGAGGTGACTGCCTTTGGAAGTTTGGACAAAGACACTAGGCTTTAGCTTGCATTGCACTGATGCCCTCTTTGGCCCTGGAAGCCTCTGTGTTAAGAATCTTCTGGGGCTACCTTGTCCCTCTGGCCCCTGTGTCAAAATGTCACCTGTGCACATGCTTGTGTGTGTGTGTGTGTGTGTTTTGAGATGCTGTCTCGCTCTATCACCCAGGCTGGAGTGCAGTGGTGCGATCTCGTCTCACTGCAGCCTCTGCCTCCCGGGTTTAAGAAATTCTTCTGCCTCAGCCTCATGAGTAGCTGGGATTACAGGTGTGCACGACCATGCCCAGCTAATTTTTGTGTTTTTAGTAGAGATGGGGTTTCCACATATAGGCCAGGGTGGTCTTGAACTCCTGACCTCAAGTGATCCTCCCACCTCAGCCTCTCAAAGTGCTGGGATTACAGGTGTGAGCCACCATGCCCGGCCCACATGCTTTTGAACTGAGCACAAGTCATTCATTTGGATTATGTATTTCCCTTTCTTCTTAGATCTCATTGAAAACCCGCACTGGTGGGATTTGGGTTTTAGCATCACAGTAAGGGGCTCCCTCTGCCCTCTCTGGACCCCTGGGCACATCTAGTGCTGACTACCTTCTTTTCAGAATGCTGATCCTGGGGTTTCAGGGCCCTCAAAGCTCTGAGTGTCGCCTGTGATGCTGGCAGCATCGCCCTTCTGCCCTAGCTAAGCCCCCTTGTCCCCAGAGCCCCTCTGCATGGTGGTGAGGAGGGAGCTGGGGCTGTTCATTCCCCCCCAATTAACCCTGCCTGCCTGAGGGGAGCACTGGCCCCGGAACCAATCTCAGCCTCCCTCCCACTAGTCATTAGTCTCCCCCGCTGCAGGTAGAGTGACAGACAGGCTCAGGAGCTCCTGAAAAGGCCTTTGTTTTATCGCCTTCAGTTCAGATGCTTCAGAGCACTAGCAGGCCATATTTTAATCTCAGGTCTTTGCAAACAAAATCGTTAAAAGCAGATGGCTGTGAAGACTGCCATGAATATTAATAGATATTGAAAAAAGGCCCCTTAATCTTTCCATAAATCTTTCTGAGGAGGTGGGGGAAGACTTGGAGATGAGGGCTGCAGTGTAGTTGCAGGTACCCTGGCCCTTCCTATCTGGGCTTGATCCTAATAACTGAGGAATTAGCACAAAGATAGGTGGTTCCAGCTCAGAGCTGGGCACCGAGATGGGCCCGGAGAAGCAGTCTTGGGCTTGCCATCTCCTGTCTTCCTTTCTCCTTCCCCTGCAGAGCTGTGCTGGATGAGGACCCGGATCCTGCTCAGCACCCTCATTCATGCTGAGGCCAGCTGTGGATAGGCCCTGTTCTCTTGGTGCTCTATGTAACGATGCTGTTTGCTGTCACCCATTGTGTGCCAGTTTCCACACCTGTCAGCCTTGCATCAACCTTTTGAGGTGGAATTATCATCCCCATTTCACAGATTAGGAAATAGACTCAGGAAATAGAAACAGCTGGCTCCAGATCACTGGGTTAGTAAGTGGAATGGAAGCGATCTGGACCCAGATCTGTTGGCCCTGAAAGCCTATGTGTTAAGAGTCTTCTAGGACCGCCGTGCCCCTCTGGCCCTTGTGCAAAAGTATCACCTGTGCACCTGCTTTTGCACTAGACACCATTCATTCATTCATTTGGATTATACATTTCTCTCAGTTCTCTTTTAAAATGCAAACACTCCTGGGAGAGGTAACCTATTAAGTGGCTGAGAAATATTAAAAGCTGTTCAGCCGCATAATCCAGGACCTGAGTTGAAGTCTTAGCTCAGCCATTTCCTGGCTCCATGACCTTGAGGCAGCATTTAATTCCACAGAGTTCGTTTCCTCTGGAAAAAAGTGGGAATAATGAAACAACCCTATGAGGTAGACAGAAGGGGCAGGAATTTGAAGAGATCAAAGATAGGAAAGCACTTTGAAAACCACATACCATCATACACCTGCAGAGGAATACGGTCTTCATTGTTGTTGAAACACCTGATTCATTTCCCATCACTTTCATGGTGATATGAGGGAATAAGAACCAGGGGTGGGGAGAGGTGAAGCGGGCAGGGGGCACAGCCTGGTGGGAGTGGGGTGGTGGGTGGCAGGAAGGGACATGGCTGCTCTACGGAGCCAAGGGCATTGGTCCTAAGCTTTTCTTTTCCTGGCCAGTGGCTTTCCTTGCTTTATGCTTCAAATCTAATTCAGTCCATCTTCCTCCTTCCTCCCTCTCCACTCCTCCCTTCTTCTCTTCCCATTCCTCCCTTCCTCCCTTCCCTCCTCATTGTCTGTCTCTCTCTCTCTGACAACAAATGTTTTTGGATCACTTGCTAGTGTTCCAGGGGTGGGGAATCAATAGCAAACATGAGCAGTGTGGTCCCTGCACTAAATAAGTAACAAAGAAATAGATCCAGCAGGTGCATACTGGATAAGCACTTTGCGAGAAACAGACAGGGGACCCATTTTACATAGGTGGAGGCCTCTCTGTTTTCCCAAGCTGGTTCTACAAAGCTGACTTATGTTGGGATGGCACCCCATATGACTAAGGCTGGAAAGTCCTTAGAGGACACAGGTGAGAGCCAGACAGTGAGACGAACAGAAAGAGTGAGCCAAGGGAAGCATCTTTTGGTGTGCTGCTTTCACCAGGCAATGGCCCCCAGGCCCAGCCTCCTGGCCAGGCCACGCCCCTCCCAAACTCCTCCTCTGTCTGAGTCCCATCCCCATAATGGCCCCTCCCCTGGCCTGGTTCTGCCCACAGGCACTCTTCTTATATAGGATAATCTGGCTGACCTGATACTCCTAGGAGTGGGTTTATGTGAATCCCAAAGACTGAGAAGAGGAGAGTGAGGTGGGGGCCTAGGAGGGGCTCACTGCGGTTCTCTGGCTCTAAGTTTTCATGCACAGGGTTCACAGGAACCAGTTTTGAGAGAAAACTCAGAAATGGAAAAAGTAATCCATCACTTGAGTCCCATTAAACTGTTGCTATTCCAAATGCAACCAATTCTTGGAGCCTGAGTACAAAGAGGCAGAAACTTGTCACGTTTCAACAAACATACTTTATTATACTGTATAATTTAAGGTATCATTTTATTCAAGTGACATTCAAACGTGTGAAAAACGGTTGCGTATGCCAGATCCATTAATGAAATCATTACGTACAAATGGTTACGCTTTACCAAGTCATTCATTAAAAGTAAATTAATGAGGGGGACAGCATTAAAATATTTCGCAATCATTACCAGGTCCAGCCTAACCCACTTTTATAAATATTCATCAACAAAAACGTGCCTCAAGAACTCACCCAGTAAATTAAATTCTCGTCTTGAAGTGTTTTGCTTCTATTAATGGCATCAACCGTGGTACTTTCTTTGATTTGTTTTCCGGAACTTTGGGATATATTGTACGGAAATAATGACAAACTCTGAGTAATCGCTGATAATTAGGCCAAATCTATTATTCCCATGGTATTTACATTTTGATTACTATTTTCCCCCTAAAGGCAATGTCTTGAATCTATTCTAATACAAGGCAAAATAGTATCTGAAATTTTCAGGGCTGGAAGGAAACTCAGAAATTAACTAGTCCAGCCTTCACCTGATGTTTGAGTCTTCTGTCAACATCTCTGCCATGCAGCCCTTTGCTTTCTACTTAAATACCTCCAATGATAGGGAACTCATTATCTCTGTGGCCCATTCCATTCTTAGACACCTTTGATTATCATTACCTCTTGTTAACTTTCATGCACATTCTTAGCCCCGTGCCTCTGGGTGGAATGAAAAATTCTTCACAAAAATGGGAAAGTTGTCCTGTAGGTATAATCACACTCTGGTCTTCCCCTAATTCTTTGGCCTCCAGCCTAAGCATTTCCAGGATATTTGAAACTTCCTCTAAGGAACTGAACTCCAGCCTCTTCTATTTCTTTCTCTTTTCTGCAGAGTAGGCCTTACCATGAAGTCCCTGCAAGATCTGGTCTCGAACTTTATCTTCCCATCACCCATAGTTTCTCTCTGTGCTTTAATCAGGTAATCCTGAACCATGGCTGGTGACCTTACACAGACTGCTGATTAACTTTGAGCCTTTACACAGGCTTTCCCCTCTGTCTGAAATGCTCTTTCCCCCTTTATCTGCCTGATGAACTCCTATTCATCCTGCAGAACCCCTGTTCAGTGGTCAACACCTCTGTGACACCATCCTTGATTGATTCCCAACCCCTCCCCATGACAGACTGATCACACCTCCTTCCTATACTACTTCTGTTCTTTGTAAATACTTAGTATTTTCCAAGGGAGTGGGAGAGAAGAAACGCTAGGTTCATGAAGGGTCTCTAGGTTAAACTTTCTTTCTTTTTTTTTTTTTCCTTAAAACAACACACTTATTATCTTACAAATCTGTAGAACAGAAGTCCTTTCTTTGGCTCATGGCCACCTTCCTTCATCTTCAAAGCCAGCAACATCAGGCTGATTCCTCCCAGATTGGACTTTTGATGTTATTCTCTAAGGAGGAGAGTTAGACTTGTAGCCTCAGAGCAACAACATTCAAAGAGAGATGATTATCCACGCTTACATTTTTTGCCCCATCGCTAGCCCACGTTACTTGAGTGCACTCTGAAATCACATTATTTTTGAAAATAATGTAGCTATCTTGGAAAGAGCATAATTTTTATTGCATTGTATTGATAAGGCTAAAAGCATTAATTTGTGAAATGTAAACATTTAAAATCATCCACGATGTTGTAACTTTGTTTTGACCTTTTTTTAAATATAAAGGATTGATTATGAGAAGTTGGCTCAGCGATTGTTGACATTTTAAAAAACCATTACTAATGAAAACAAAATATGATAGTGGGAGCCTCTCTGGTCCCTAAGAAGTCGTGCTAAGTGCCCACACCACACGGAGTGAATTTCCCTGCTCGCTGTGTGTCCTGCTTTCTAGTCCACATACATCACCCAGTAGTTAAGAGTGCACACTCTGGAATTAGACTGCCTGGGTTCATGTCTAGCTAGGGGACTGAGTGACTCTGGGCCAGTTCCTGACCTCTCTGTGCCTCCCCTTCCCCATCTGTAAAATGGGGGCTAATACTGACACCTGCTTCATCAGAGGCTGAGCTCACTAATGATACATCATATGTCAAGTGCCTGGTGTGCAGCTGTGCTCTAAAAGCCTTCCCTAACACAATTGGCCTCAGCACAGCCCCTGGTCCAGAGGGTGGAGTCTGCATACATCTGCTGCAACTCTGCAGATCCCATAGTCCAGGCCCTTCATCTAGAAAAGCTGCTCCCAGAGATGGTGCACACTGCCCCCCTCTCCTGCAGGCTCCACGCATGGCCTCTCCTGGACACTGGGAGCATCCGTGTGGGTGTCTGGAAGAAAACAGGGACCTATTACCAGCTGACATTTTCCTGCCTCCTTAGACAGGAACCAGCAGATAAGGCTACTTCCATTTTCCTCTTGCCCTCAGAAAGGCACAGAATCGGCGGGGCGGGGGCGGGGGGGGGGTCAAGTAAGATTTTCCCACCATCAGTGTGCTATCTATGGCTGCATTTAGTTTTATTTTTCATTAAGCAACAGCCTCTTAAGGAGAAGATCTTTTCCCTTCTTGTCTAGCAAGGAGCTGGAAGGACAGCCCTGCTCTTCTCCAGGTGAAATGGCTGGTCCCACCTCTGATCCCGAGCGACATTACTGCCCCAATGCTGAGGCTCCTCTTGGGAGGAGGTGGGTGCTGTTGTGCTGGCAAACTCGGCGTTTTCCTCCTTTAACGGGAAGGCCTTCCCAATGGGTATCGAGTCCTCATTATCCTCTCCTGGAGGGGTCAGTTGAGAAGGCAGCATAATGCTGTACTGAGACCCTTTTTGGGGGAACAGGGGAAGGAGAGATTAAGGGATGTGCCCAAGGTCACACAGCTGTGGGATGCAGAGGCAGCATTTGAGGGCTGCTTTCTATGGAGCAGATGAGAACTTCAGCTGCTAGGGGTGGGAGGGGCGACTTGTTCAGCAGAGTCAAGTGCTCCTGGGCATGTTGTCTGCGCAAAGCTTAGGGAACCAGGTGTGTCTCTGTGTGTGCTGGTGGGAGCTGGTGGGTGGGATGGGAAGGTGGAGAGATGACCTTTGCAGTCTAATTGGCTCATTCCAAGGACAGCCTGTCACCAGAGGCAGGTGCCTTGAGACTCGGAGAGAGACACCTCCTCATTCCCCCATGCCAGGTGGGGTACAGAGAGAGACAGACTCAGCCACATGAAACCGCAGAGAGAGATAAACACAGAAACAACAAACAGAAAAAGGAACATGAAGACTGGCCCAAGACATAGGGAGCCACAGGGGCAACTGAGAGAAGAGCTCACCAGCATCCACAGAGATGCAAGTCAGAGAGAAATACCCAAGGCAAATGAGGCCCGAGAGAGTGGTCCAGACTTAGAGAGACAGGTGAGAAGCCAGAGAGATGCAACTAGAGACCTCGGAAGGCAGAGATGCAGGAGAGATGTTAACCCATGCACATGGAGGCATGAAGATAGCAAGACAAGGAGAGAGACAGAGCCAGCCACACAAACCCTCTTATTCCCAGGAAGATCAGCCAAGGAGAGGAGAAAATAGTTTGCTGAATGAAGCCCGGCAGACCTCGAGAGAGTCAGTCCCCTGATGGTCAACCGGCACATGACTCAGAAATTGGGGCTGGTGAGTCTGTGGCGGCAGAGAGGGTGCTGGGGTGAAGGCCAAGCCTTCCCTTTGCACCTGGATGAGGTGCCCAGAGCCCAACCCAAGGGTGGGTAGTACAGACCTTGCACCCACCTGCTCCTGGCCATTTTACTGAGCCTCAGCAGTGGCGATGATCATTGTCAAGAAGGTCCCAGCCCTGATCCCCATCTGCCAGCTCCAGCTTGGTTTGCAGGGAGCAGACAGCCTGCTCTGTTGTGCCGGCTCCTGGCTGCACAGCCTGCTGTCGCTCTGGCCTCCCCACAACTCTGCCCCTCAGAAGCTTCTGAGGGGAAGGAGGAGAGGGAGCGCTGCATGTTTAGGAGATATGGCATAGACAAACCAGATACACCAGAATGGTCACGTTACTCTGCAAGCATAAATTGAGCTCAGGCAACAGGCACTAGGTAAGTGTTTGCAGGAAGGTGCAACCTGTTTAAAAGGAACCTTAACTGGTCTGGGCCAGTTGTAATGAGAGAGCACCTTGTAAATGGGAGAGCATAGCCAGGTGAGCTTGGGAGCTGTCAGATTAAAAATCAGTTTTGACCAAAATACATCTATTATGGTTCTAGAAATGCCCCCTGGACCAGGAATGCAGAACAGGGGCTGTGTGACTTTATTCCCCATCATCTCTTCCACACCTGGCACTGAATGGGCACTGAATCATTGATGACTGAATGAGTTCTAACATGTCCATCCATATTAATAACTAAGATTTATCTAGTGCTTGCTACAGGCCAGGCATTTGGCCAAGCACGTTGCATTATATCTAATCTGGCAATGCCTCTAAGGGATAGGGACTCTTACATTCCATTTTACAGTTAGGAAAGTGAGACCCACTGGGGCAAAGTGATTTTTCCAAGATTACAAGTGGGAAATGATGCGGCTGGTCTTGGTACCTGGGTTGCCTGAATCTAGATATGGCAATCTTGCAGTGCCATTGGGCAGCTTTTCATAAAACATTGTTCTAGTTGGCACAGTTTTTCACACCTGTTACCTGAATGGCTTTGCAAACCAGTTAGCTCTAAGCTGCCCCCATCTCTGGGCTGGCTACTGCAGCAGCCTCCTCCCTGGTCCCCTGACTCCCCTTCCACCCCTCCGAATGACTCCTCCTGGCAGCAGCCAGGGTGACCTCAGCAGGCAAGTCTCATTAGAGTGTCTCAGAGAACTGGTGGTTCCCATTGCTTGTGGGATAAGGACATAGTTCCTGAATGCAGCCCACCAGACCCTACCAAGCACACGGCCTCTTAACCAGCAGCCATGAGCTATCAGGGGGCTGAGAAATCAATGTCATGGCTTGTGACCTTAAAGCAAAGACATAGAATGAGCTAGAATAGAAATAGAATAGAAACTCTCAGAGAGGTCACATTTAATGTGGCAAGAATAACTGCTTCATCAGTCTTTTTGAAGTGGATGTATGCAGGTAATTATACATGTAGGCACATGTGTGTGTTCTGTGTTCTGGGTCAGCAAGCAAAATGTGTTTCTTACCATAGGGCATCATAAAAAATGTGGGAATTCAGTCATATAGGAGCTCCTGATCTAAGCTCACGCAGCCCACACCCCCTTCCTCTTAGCTCACAGCCACATGGTCAGCTTTAAGCCCCTTTCAGCTTTAGTTAAAGACACAGGGCTTTTGCCTGGAATGTTGTTCCTGCCTCTTCATTTAGATAACTTGACCATTCTTTCTTTCTTTCTTTCTTTCTTTTTTTTTTTTTTTTTTTGAGAAAGAGTTTCACTCTTGTTGCCCAGGCTGGAGTACAATGGCACGATCTCAGCTAACTGCAACCTCTGCCTCCCGGGTTCAAGTGATTCTCCTGCCTCAGCCTCCCCAGTAGCTGGGATTACAGGCACCTGCCACCATACCCAGCTAATTTTTAAAAAATATTTTTAGTAGAGACAGGGTTTCATCATGTTGGCCAGGCTGGTCTCAAACTCCTGACTTCAGGTGATCCACCTGCTTAGGCCTCAAAGTGCTGGGATCACAGGCGTGAGCCACTGCGCCCAGCCTGACCTCATTCTTTCAATCTCAACTCAGGCACCGCTTCCTCCGTGAGCCCTCCCTGGCCCTCCCCACCCCCACCCTCACCCAGTATCCACCCACACAGCACCAGGGACTTCCCCTTTATAGCGTTTCTCACTGCTGCACTTTGACATGTGCTCAAGTACTTATTCCACTGATGGCAGACCCCCCACTAGTCTGTGCTCCATGGGGATGTCACCCAAGGGAGGACAGCCTGTCTAGAGTGCCCGATGGGGTCTGGGACAGGTTTATTTTTGCTAACCATCGTTCCCTGTGTCTAGCTAGCACCATGTCTGGAATATAGTGGGTGTTCAACAAACGCATGGAGATTGAATGGATCTGGAGAGGCAGAGTACTGCTGTGATCTTTATAGGCGAGGAAGTGGAGCCCCGGAGAGCCCTAGAATGATCCGCTTAATGCCCCAGCCAGGTTAATCTCTAGAAGCCCTTCTGCTCTCCACTCCCACCATGGCATTTCGCAGTCCCCAAAATCTGGCTTGAGGTGTCAGTCTGAGTCCTCCCTCACTCTCCCTGCCCTCCTCACCCTCCTGTCCACAGCTCCCTCCCACTGTGGCCTCTGGGCTCCTTTTCCCTCTCCAGCTGGCTGACATACGGGGTGGCTGGGGGAGGCACAACTCAGAAAGTGACAGCGACAATATTAGGAGTGAAAAAGATCAATTAAGCCCATCGAGCTGATTTGTGAAGCTGATTAAATTAGGAGCCTCCCTGGGGGCAGAGGCTCTCTCAGGTTGATAGACCAGCTGCTGGCTGCTGTAGAGTCCTTGCCAGCCCCCAGGGTGCAATGGGGGCCACTTTGTCCTGCTCTGTCCACGGAGAGGGGATGAGGGGAAGCTCCCTTTAGAAAGCCCTGGCAGGGCCAAGCTCAGCACCCAGCCCATGGTCCCCTGTGCTTTCTTATAGAATCCCCTGCAATCCTGGGGCACTGAGTAGATTGGCCTGACTTTAAAATAAGATCCTGGGCCTCAGAGAGCTTAGGTGGCCTATGCGGGGCAACCCAGCTGGTAGGCACAGGTAAGTGCTGGACCTGGGACTGGAAACCAGGTCCTTCTGTTCCCTATGTGTTCTGTTCTGTCCTTGCCCTGTCCCCATATCCGGCTTCAACATCCCGGTCTATTACTCTTTTTCCAGTCTCAAGGCTCCTGTCCCCGCTGCCCACCCCCTCCCCCTTTGACTGGCTCTAATCAGATTAGCTCTCCAGTAACCCGATCCCTCTGCCTTGGTCTCAGGATTCCCTTTCATGGACTGTCTCCAGGGCAGCTGTGGCCAGAATATTCTTCTAGTACTTCAGAATCCATCCGCTTCTCCTGGCTTCTGGGTGGGGGCTGGGGAGAGGGATTTGGACAAAGACTCTAGTGTGTGTAGGGGCAATGAACCCTGGGGAGGTTACAGAAATGAGGTTGGCTTCTCCAGAGTGCACGAGCTAGGGAAGGGAGCGCCTTGAAAGCCAGGCTGCAGAATTTGGCCATCCTCAAACACCACCTTTAATGGCAAAGGAGGGATGGGAAAACTCCTGAAGACCAGGTAGCCATGGGGTGCTACATTTCTGGATGGAAAGGGGACCACACAGGTGACACTTGGAGTGGCAGGTGCCCGGGAAGGAGTGCTGCGTGTGGGTTGGGGTGGGGTTTGAGGGGGGAGAACAGAGGAGGGCTTCACTTAGGGGTGGGCTTGGGGCTGGGTCAGGAAGAGGACTGACAAGCCTGGAGGGGTGAGAGTATTTCAAAGATCCCTGAGGGTCCTTTAGCTCTTGGCCAGAGATGGGGCTGCAGGGGGAGCAACTGACCCTTAGACAGGGCCTGATTTCTCTCTCTCTCTCTCCCTCCCTCCCTTCCTTTCTTTTCTTTTTTTGAGACAGAATCTCACTCTGTCACACAGGCTGGAGTTCAGTGGCACAATCTCGACTCACTGCAGCCTCCGCCTCCTGGGTTCAAGTGATTCTCCTGCCTCAGCCTCCCAAGTAGCTGGGATTACAGGCATGTGCCACCACAATTGGCTAATTTTTGTATTTTTAGTAGTGATGGGGTTTTGCCATGTTGGCCAGGCTGGTCTCGAACTCCTGATCTCAAGTGATCTGCCCACCTCGGCCTCCCAAAGTGCTGGGATTATAGGCACAAGCCACTGCTTCCAGCCTGATTTCTTATACCTAGGTCTTCTTTCTTCCTTAGAGCAAGTCTGTGACAAATCTATAATTAATTTAAAAAAATACACACAAGCAAACACGGGCTCAGAGTTGTGTAGATGTAAGTGGTAGAATCAGAACTCACACCTAAGTCTACGGGGCCTTCGGAGCCTGGGACTTTTCGTGGACTAACTGCCAAAACTTCTGCAGTCTCGAAGTCAGGGGGCAGAGCTAGGGAGCCCCACAAGCCTCAAAGGGCCAGATGGGCTGGTGGTTAGGAGCACAGGTTTTAAAATTAGACTGAGTTCACTCTCCTGGCTCTGCAGCTTGCTTGCTGTCTGGTCTTGGCCAAGTTAATTTGCCTTTGTGTAGTTTACTTTCTTTCTCTATAAAGTGGGGATATTAATAGTACCTACCTCATGGGGTTGTTGTGAGGGTTAAATAAATGTACTCCCATGAAGAATTCCGAACAGTGTTGTCATTTGATAAATGTCAGCCATTCTTACTCAGGATGGAGCCAGGATATAGGGGCATTAGGCCAGGCCAGGCCAGGGAAGGCAAAGACCTCTAAGCCAGTGCTCCCTGCTGTCTTCGCATGTCTGTGAGTCTGAGCTACCTGTGCTGGTGGGGCCTGGGCTGTCTGGCTGCCCAAAGTGGCTGACACCAATAAGTCATTGTCCAGCTCCAGATTTGAGTCCTACAGCCTCTTCCCATCTAACTAGCATGGAAACGGAGGCTCAGACAGGTTGCCGCAGATCTGCTCTTTGATTTGGGGCAAGTCAGTCCTAGAGCCCTACCCCCAACCCAGAATCTGAATCCTGGTCCGGGGTCTCTAAATTACCCTGCAACTGGTTTAATTTTTTCCAGGCAGACGCCATCCTCATGGCAGAAACATTTTTTCTGTAATCTTATTTGCAACTGCTAATGAGAAGCAGGGCCGCTCTCTGTTTCTAAACCTCATCCACATCTCTAATTTGTTTCCAGAGGCTGGGGCTGAGGCTGCTTCCATCTCTGTGAAATATTAGCAATTATTTCTCAATTACTTCTCATGGGGAAGGGATTCTTGGAGATGGAAATCTGGAAGCTGGAAGAATCCATAAGGATGATGTTTTGATCTGACGTGAACCTTGCCGAGAGGCACACATGCTCTGTCATCCCTGCTCCAACTTGAGGGCTAGGCTGGGTGGCATATGACTCTGTCCCCCTCTCTTTCCTCACTGAGCCTCCGGCCCAGCTTGGTTCCCAAACATGGAGCTGCTGCAGGTCTCAGAAGCCATGGAGAACTGGGGAGGGAAAGGGAGGAGAAAAGTCTTCTTTGTAGTATCACTAAACGCAGCTCTGTCACTACAGCTTATAGGATCACAGGCCTTAGGGTCATCCTTGGCTCTTTCTCTCACACCACAAACCCAATCTATGAGTGAATCCTCTGGGTTCTACCTTCAGAATCCATCCAGAATCTGACTGCCTCTCACCATCTCCACGGCTCCCTTCTAGTCCAAGCCAGCAACATCATCCACCTGGATTATTCAGTAACACCCTGACTGGTCTGCCTGCTACCACCCTTTGCACAGAAGCCAGGGGGATTGTTTTGGAATTCCACTTTTCACGCAACTATTTGTCCTTTTAGCTATAGTACTTTGCATTTTTTAAAGTGGTTTTTTTTTCAGTTCTAGAGATTACACATATGTCCTTAACTTTTCACAGTCAGTTTAGAGTTAATACTTTATCACTTTATGTAAAATATAAACCTCTTACAAATATTTGCCATCCCCATTGTATGCTATAGTTTTCATATGCATTACATCTATATACATTATAAACTCTATAAGACAATGTTATCATTTTTGCTTTAGTTATCTGCGTATTAAGGAAATTAAGAGGAAAATTAACTTATAATTTTATATATTTAGCAATATTTTACCATTTCTGATGTTTTTTATTTTTTATTTTTCTTGAGGATCCAGTGCCTCTTTGATTTTATTTTGCTTCATTCTGAAGAACTTCTTTTAGTATTCTTATAGTTCATGTCTTCTGGTGACACATTCCATA
The DNA here is from genome assembly GCF_029281585.2 of Gorilla gorilla gorilla. NCBI lineage: Eukaryota > Metazoa > Chordata > Mammalia > Primates > Hominidae > Gorilla > Gorilla gorilla. Next base: position 37,453,899 of record NC_073232.2, on the reverse strand, counting down.
CATTTTCTTTTAAATGAAAATGTATTTTGCCTTCCTTATTAACTGATATTTTCACTAGATTTAGAAATCTGGGTTACAGGTTTTTTTTTCTTTGCCCTTTAAATGATGTTACAATGCTCCTTCTATACTCGTGGGGAATTGGGTTCAGGACCTCCCCATGGATGCCAAAATCCGTGGATGCTCAAGTCTTTTACGTAAAATGGCATAGTATTTGCATGTAACTTCTGCACATTCTCTCATACACTTGAAAACATCTCTAGATTACTTATAATACCTAATACAATGTAAATGCTATGTAAATAGTTGTTGTATCATTTAAAAATTTTTACTCTTTTTTATCGTTGTATTGTTATATTTTATCTTTGAAAAATATTTTCCATCTGAGGTCCCATGACTGTGTTCTGCTTCAGGCCTCCATAGTTTCTGGTAAGAAGTCTGTGGTTATTTGAATCTTTGTTCCTCTTTGTAATGTGTCTTTTTCTCTCTGGCTGCTTTCAAGGTTTTCTTTTTATCTTTTATTTTAGCAGTTTGAATGAGTGTATGTAAATTTGTTTTGCACCAATTTGCAAAGTGGGTGTTGTTGTTTTTTGCCACTATTTATTTCTTTTTCTTTTTCTCTTTCTGTCTCTCTCTCTCTCTTTTTTTTTTCTGAGAAGGCTGCTGGTCTTGAACTCCCATGCTGAAGCGATCCTCTAGCCTCAGCCTCTTGACAGGTGGGTTTGTGCCACCATGCCGTTTTGCCATTATTTCTTAAGAAAAAAAATTATGCTCTCTTATTCGTCTCCTTCCTGCTGGCGCTCCAATTATGCATATATTAGATCTTTGACGTTATCCCACAGGCCTCTTAGACACTGTTCACTTTTTTATACCCCCCCTTCCCCTGCCCCCCCCCCTTTTTTTAGGCTAAATGGCTTCTGTTGATCAACTTAAGCTCACAGCTATTTATTTATTTATTTATTTATTTATTTATTTATTTATTTATTTAGAGATGGAGTCTTGCTCTGTCACCCAGGCTGGAGTGCAGCGGCATGATCTCAGCTCCCTGCCTCCTGGGGTCAAGGCCTCCTGCCTCAGCCTCCCGAGTAGCTGGGATTACAGCTGTGCGCCACCATGTCCAGGTAATTTTTTGTATTTTTAGTAGAGACAGGGTTTCACCCTGTTGGCCAGGCTGGTCTCAAACTCCTGACCTCAGTGATCTGCCTGCCTCGGCCACCCGAAGTGATGGGATTAAAGGCGTGAGCCATCATGCCTGGCCATCTTCATTCTGTTTTAGGCCTATACAGTAACTGTTTAAAATATTCCAGGTATTGTATTTTTTAGTACTGGAATTTCCACTTGGTTCTTTCTATATTTTTATTTCTCTTTAGAGGTTTCCTATCTCTTCATTTATTATGAATGTATTTTCTTTTGCCTTGTTTAGCACAGTTATAATAACTGTGGTACTTGTCTGATAGCTTCAAATTCTGGGTCATCTGAGAGTTGATCTCCACTGACTATCTTTACCCTTGAGGATGGATTATGTTTTCCTAATTTCTTGTGTGTTGATTTTGGGTTTTATCCTGGACATTGGAAATGCTATGTTGTAGAGATTCTGGAGTTTGTCATATTCCTCCAAAGAGTGCTGACGTCTTTGTATTAGCAGGCATTTCACTTGGTTAGACTCAAACTACTGTTTTGCCTTTAGTGGGCTGCACCTCAAATCACAGCTCAGTTCTTTAAGCCTTAGTTGCAAGTTGTCTTGAATCTTCTCTATGCATGTGTGATTCAGAAGTGAGCCAGATACTTGATCAGAATTTACTAACAGAATTTGGGCCTTTTCTGGCACTTTCCTTTCCAGAAAATCCCCCTTCCTTTCCAGAGGCTCTGGTTGCTCTAGGTTCTGTCCTCTGGTTCTTCAGGCCATATAAACAGCATTTTCTACTGGACTTTTAGCAGCCCTGAACATGGCCACAGCTGCAGCCTGCCCTCTGGGTAAAGTCATCAAAGTGGAAAACTTACCACATACTGGTCCCTTCTTACAAGTTTCAACATCCTTCCAAAATCTGCCTGCTTTTGGTCATTTTGGTCGTTTGATCATTTTGATTATTTCAGAGCCCTCTAGCAATTGTTTTCTGTATTATATCCAGAATTTATAGATATTATTTGTGGAAGGGTATATCTGTTAGGAGATCACTCCACTCCACTGGAAGAGGAACTTCCAGAGTGTCCTTTTTAAAACTTCTCAGACTGTGCCATTCCTCCCCTCAACTCTCCCCACTCTCCATGGCTCCCATTTTACTCAAAAGCCCAAATGCTCACAATGGCCTATGAAGCTGAGAATAATCTAGCTTCAGACTGTGTCTGACCTGTGCCCTTTTACCTCACCTTTGCTCACTGGTGGCCTCTTTGTTGTTCCTCAAACATACCTGCCTGATACACTCTTACAAGACAGCTCCATGGCTGGCAAGGCCCTGCCCCCTCCAGCCCCATCTTTAGCCATTTGCTCCCACTCTTGACACTCCATCCCCACTGGTCTGTGGTCAGCCTCGGCTCAGGCCATGTCCTTTTCCACCGTAGGGCCACTTCTTCTGCCTGCAGCACCCTTTCCTAGACTTTTCTTCTGTATACTATTCCTACTAATCCTTCCCTCTCGTAGAAATGACTGCTTCTGGCCAGGCGCGGTGGCTCACACCTGTAATCCCAGCACTTTGGGAGGCTGAGGTGGGTGGATCACCTGAGGTCAGGAGTTTGAGACCAGCCTGGCCAACATGGTGAAACCCCATCTCTACTAAAAATACAAAAATTAGCCGGGTGTGGTGGCGCTGCCTGTAATCCCAGCTACTCAGGATGCTGAGGCAGGAGAATCACTTAAACCTGGGAGGCAGAGGTTGCAGTGAGCCGAGATCGTGCCATTGCACTCCAGCCTCTGGGTGACACATCGAGTCTCCCACTACAAGGGGTGATTGGTACTCTCAGGGTATGTAATACTTCTTCATACCATATCACACACTTAACAATCATTTATTTACTGGAAATGCTTTGTTTGCTCATTAATTTTGAGTGCTGTGAGGGCAGGCATTCCATTTGTTTTCCTCCTTTCTGCACCCCAGGCACCCAGCACATACTAGGCACCCAGTAGATACCTGGCATCTGACTGTCAGGGCCCAGCATGGAAGTGGAGGCAGGTCGGTGAGGAACCTTTAAGAAGTCCTTGCTGTGTACACAGCCTTACAATGTGTGTGGGTAGCTATTTCACCTCTTTGCTACTTTTAGAGAAATGGAGGCTCTGAGAGGAGAAATGGCTTACCCAACGTCATGCGACTAGAAATTCCAGCTTGAAGCCTCATGGCGGGAGAGCTCAGACCAGCAGAGAGACCTCAGATCGCTCCCAGCCTTGGCCTGCCTGTCACACTTCCTCTTTGCTGCACTGGCAGCTGGAGGGTTGTTGACTGCACAGAGTTTTTCTTTCCTTTTCCCTTCTTTCTCTCTCTCTCTTTCCCTCCCTCCCTCCTTTCTTTCTCTCTGTGTCTCTCTCTGGCGTCTGAGTTGGTTCCTTATGGTGAGTTCTTGGTCTCCCTGACTTCGAGAATGAAGCCACGGACCTTCGCGGTGAGTATTACAGCTCTTAGAGGTGGCACGGACCCAAAGAGTGAGCAGCAACAAGATTTATTGTTAGGCGTGAAAGAACAGAGTTTCCACAGCCTGGAAGGGGACCCAAGGAAGTTGCCACTGCTGGCTGGGGTGGTCAGTTTTTATTTCCTTATTTGTCCCCGCCCATATCCTGCTGATTGGTCCATTTTCCAGAGTGCTGATTGGTCCATTTTACGGAGTGCTGATTGGTCCATTTTACGGAGTGCTGATTGCTCCATTTACAATCCTCTAGCTAGACACAGAGGGCTGATTGGTACATTTTACAATCCTAGCTACAGAGTGCTGATTGGTGCATTTATAATCCTTTAGCTAGACACAGAGCACTGATTGGTGCATTTACAATCCTCTAGCTACCCAGAAAAGTTCGCCAAGTCCCCACTTGACCCAGGAAGTCCAGCTGGCCTCACCCTTCACTTTCTGTTTCCCCAGGATTCACAACTGGGCTCCTCTTGCTGTGTTGGAGGGAGATGTTTCACCTGAGCACCATGTTCCACATGGCAGTGGGGCAAGGCACTGAGGCTGTGTGGCATGGCACCACAGGGTGGCCACTGGTCCCTGAGTCGGCAGACCTGGCTCTCTTCTCCCTGCCATGCTGACTTCATGTTTATGGCTAACAAGCCTCTCCCAGGGAGCAGCTGAGCTGCAGGGGCATTCCTGGAGCGTCCAGGAGAGCAATATGGCCCTTTGCTGGTGGAGAACCTGAGATCCTCAAGGAGAAAGTGAAGAAAATTCTCTCTGCATACAGACCCCCTCCCATTTTCCCATTCTGGGTTGACTATCCTCCCTCATAGATGTGCTCATGAGTCTTGGAAATCCTCTTGACTCATTGCCATTTAAAATATCTGTGTTGCTTCTGATGATAGATGGTTGATTTATAAAATGGTTTGGCTCTCTTTATGATAGAATATTATACAGGCATCAAAAACAATAATGTAGGAGACAAGGATATGAGGAGATGTTCAAGCTGTATTCTGTGAAAAGAAAAAAAGATTGCAGAATACAGCATATGTTCCCATTATTTTTTTTTTTACAAAAATGTGGACCTAGGTACATAATGTGTGCTATACATAGGAAAAAGCCTGGAGAACTTGCACGAAATGGTCACACTGTTTTTCAGTGATGGTAAGATAAAGGGTAATTTTAAAAATTCCTATTCTTTTCCAGGTTGTTTCTAACACTGCGCATGCCTTTTGGAGACAAATTTTAAAAATAAACATTATTTTTAAAAGGAAACAAACAAAACCAAACAGAAGGGAGGCTGGGTTTCTTGGGGATTTCGGGAGTGCCTGTGTCTCCACGACCCGGGCAGTGCTCTTCTGAGAGGACTGAGGGCTGGGGAGGCAGAGAGAGCAACAACAGGCCACCAGCATTGAGAAAGAAGGCCTCAAGTCCACATTGAGAAGGACACTACGCTCTGGAGCATAGGCTGAGCCCTGCATTCTTGACATTGGAGCCCTTCGGGAGTGCCAGAAGGAGCAGTCCCTCTCCTGGAGGAGCCTGCCTTCCCACCACGGAGGCTAACACCACAACAGCCATAGTGAGCCACCCCATCTGCCCATCTTCTTACGTGTCAAGCACTGTGTTCAGTGCCTTCACAGGTAACTTCGATAAGTCACCATGGGCATGCTGCGACTAAGTTGGTACTGATATTCTATTGGTTTTAAATGGGGAAGCTGAGGCTCAGGAAGGTTCAGTATTTTGCTGGAGGTCACACAGCCAGGCAAGGGCAGAGCCAAGATTTCAGCTTCAATCTGTCTGGCTTGGAAGACTTCCTTATCTTGTGGCAGCATCTCCAGAGATCATGGGTCAGCCTCTTCTTGCCAGAGGCGTGTGTGTGTGCACAGACACATACACGCTGAGTGACAGAGGGACAAAAACAGTTAGTGAGCACCCACCCAGGCACTGTGCTCGAACTTCTTCCTGCAAATCTGCAAGGTAGGTTCTAATGATGTTCCCATTTACCCCTAAGCTTGCGCGGTGGCACGATTTACCAAGCATCACCGGCTGCCCAGGGTGACCTAGGATTCCAGCTCAGGTTTCTCTGATACTGATCTTGACCCTAGTGTGCTTCCGTGTGATCTTGCTTCTCTGGCTACTGGTGTTCTGCGGGTCTTGGACAGGTGAGGCAAACTAGGGCCAGATACTGCCCTCTGCCTGCCTTTGCATGGTCCCTGAGCTGAGAATGATTTTTACATTTTTAAAGGGTTGTAAAAACAAAACTCAAAGATTATGTGGCAGAAATATACATGGCTGGGCAAAGCCTAACATATTTACTTCCTGGCCTTTTAGAGAAAAAGTTGACGACTCCTAGCTTAGGGTCCTGAGGTCCAAGGAGGAACTCCTGGTCCTGCACATCTTCATCCTCCACATTTGGTGGTCCCAATGCTGCATGCGAGCTGTGGCTGTGGACTCAAAAGCACTGTGGTGGGGGACATTTTAAAAATGAGCTGTAAAAAGTCTGCCACACTTAGGGCACTCATTTTCCCACTTATATTTTGGGGGGACATCTGTACCCAGGGAAAAGCTCAGTGATCCTTGTTGGATTTCTAGGGTGAAGGGCTTTTATCTCAGCATGGGGTCAAGTGCAGCTATGTGTGGGTGGCAATGAACTTCAACATCTAGCCTGATTCCCCTGCAAATTGGAAGGCACCAGTGCCACCCCAGGCACCAGCCTTGAGTGTCAGGCATAGTGCCAGGTGCACAAGAAGAAAGCAAGGTCCCTGCGGATCTCATACAGCCCAGTCTGGGGAAGCAGGGGAGCCCCTCTTGGGTATCCGAGTTGGAAGAAGAGGCTATGAGAATGGGAGGAGGGGCAGGGAGGACAGCCAGGAAATGCAGGCGGTGACACCTGCGCTGTGCCCTGAGAGATGAGGCGTTACGCGGACTTGGGGGAAGGGACGTGGGGAAGTTGGTGCTGGCCAGGCGCGGCGGCGGGAAAGGCCCTGGGCAAAGGGGCTCAGAGGGGCGGCGGAAAGTGGAGCGGGGCTGTAGGTGTCAGCAGAGACGCGGCTTTGGGGCCGGCACGGCCCGCCCCTCGGCCCGCGCGGCCATTGTCTGCGCCAGGCGCCGCCTTGGCAGCAGAAGGTGACATCTGGTGACTAATGGCCGCGGCTGCGCGCCGCGCTCCTCCCTCCTGCAGCGCCCGGGGCGCAGCTGCCGCGCCGCCTCCTCCCCACTCTTCTCCCCTCCCCTTCCCTCCGCTCTGTGGGCCAGCGCGGGGGCGCGGGGCGGGCAGGATCGATGCCCTGGTTTCCGAAGGGCCGAGGCCGCCCACCTCCAGCCGGCCGGGCCGCCCCGCCCCACCATCGCGCATGCGCGTCTCCTGCGCGCTCCCTTGGCAGCCAGCCCGGGAGGACGCGGCTCCCCGCCAGGGGCAGTGCAGGGAACAGTCATGCCTCCCTGCCCCCGGCCGGCCTCACTAGCGGCTGCAAACACCGGCCCATACCGGAGCCTATATGCATGTGCATTAACTCGCAGGTGCACGAACTCACGGTCACACGTGCTGTCATGCATTGTACACCTGTCCTCGTTCATGCGTGTTCACAGACGCATACGTGGGGGCCGTGCTCGCCCACAGACTTACCTCCAAAATGTCTTTGCGTGTGTTCACATAGGTACACGAATCACGTGTGGACTCGCGCAGCGATGCACTGCTTACACACTCAAATATAGGAACATCCATGGGCATGTCTATATATACACTCACAGGCACAGCAAGTGATGCCCTTGTCCTTGCCAAAGGTTGAGGGAGGGACAAAGCGCCTAATTTAGATCTGAGACAGGATCTAGTGTGGACTAGGTACCCCTCTTCCCCAGTGTTTACACTACTTATAAATTAGTTGCATTTGAGAAACTACATAAAAAACCTGGAGATTTCACCTATAGATCTGGATTTCTGGCTTCTTTTGCAAAATCAGAAGCCCGGGAAAATTAAGGCATACTCCCAGCTTATCACAATGAGCTGGGGCTGAGCTGCAGGGTATCCCTCAGTCTGTGATTAAAGTTCCCCTACCTCCACCCAAAGGCCCCCTCGCCATGCTGGTTCCTTCTTCCCTAGCCAGGATTTCCCACGTGGAGCCTCAGCCCTAGCCCTGACTTTGGAGCTGGGCTAACTAGCTTTAGCCCTGATGTCCACAGCAAGGAGATCCTCTCCACTGTGTGATGTTGGAGGGTGCAGCCAGCCATAAGGAATCCCTCTGCAGTCTGCAAAGTACCCTCTTCACTCAAGGACCACGTGGTTCTGCTGACAGCTCCGAGAGCAGAGCGCTAGTGCTTCCATCTTATAGTTGAGAAGATGGCGGCTTGGGAGTAATGATATTACCACCTAGTTGGAAAGTGCAGATGGGGTTGCAATCACTGTAGCTGAAGTGTGGGAGGGGGAGCAGGGTTCCTCTACTTCAAGGTGCCCCTGAAGCTGGCTCCTGCCTGGCTCTGGCACATCTGTCTCCCCTCTCTGATATTGTTCCTCTCAGCCTCTGGCCTGGTGGGGACACCTGGTTCACAGAGGGAGAGGCCAGTTCCTGAAGCTTCTGGGTGTCTGCATGATGTCAGGCTCTGGCTAAACTAGCGAGTGGCAGCCCAAGAGGCAGTGGGGAGCTATGTGGATGTTAGTGCCACCCACTGCCCACCAGTCCTGGCGCCCCTTACTCCTGCATCATCTCATCCACTCAAGGGCTCTGGCTACCTCTGAGGGCTGACAACCCTGCCCGATGGCTCACCTGAGCGCCTGTCTCACTTATTCTTCTCCACTGGAAATCTGGCATGTCCTTGACTCTCAGCATGTCCAAAGCCAGTCTGTGAAGTGGGGTGACCTCAGGTGGGGTGTCCAAAGTGGGTATAGCCTGAGCTCAGATCCCAGCTCTCCTTCTCCCTCCTTGTGTGACCCTGGACAAGTAATTGCCATCTGTGCCTTCAGTGTCCTCCTCTGCAAACTGAGAACCATAATAGTACCTGCTTTGAGGATTGCCCAGTGAGGATTAATTGAGGAAATTTACACAAAGCAATCTGTGTGGTGCCCAACACAGATCCGGTGCTCAGTCAATACCAGTGCTTTTTAACTTTAGCTGGTTCTTCCTTCCACTGCTCCCACCTTGGTTGGTTTGTACTTTCACCAACCCAGGACAGGATGCTGAGAATTACTCCTGCTCCTCTCTTTGCATCTTCCACACATTCAGTCCTGTCAATTTGACCTCCCCAATATCTCTGGAGTCTGCGCTCTCCTCTCACCCAGGGTGCCTCTGCTCTGGTTTGGTTTGGTGTCACCTCTGGTCTGCACACTTGTGGCCCCTAGCCAGGTTCCCAGGCTGCAGGCTCCTCGAACTTAAATCCAGTCTCATTGCTGCCTTTGAAATGCACATGGTGTCACTCCACTCTTAAGGTGCACATCCAAGCTTCATGACCTGGCATTCACTGTGGATGGCTGAAAGGATAGCCATGGGTCTAGGGTGAAATTTTAGGAAGTAAAGCTGTATGTGTGCTTTTTCTCTCACCGTCCTGTGTCTGCCAGACCTCACATTTAGCAGCCAGTGGACCCTTCACTCCCACCTATCATACACACTTCCTCCCCTCCATGCCTTTGCCCAAGCTGTACTCTCTGCCTGGAAATCCCCTTCCCCACAATTCCAACTCTGCTTTCTGTCCTGAGCTCACCTATCCAGACCCTCCAGCCTCCCTTTATATTCAGTTGTTACCTCTCTCTCATGATCTGCTTAGAGCACCCTGCATATATTGCCTTGATTTTGCACTTAACCTCATTTGTCATATTTCTCTGTTTACATACCACCCAGACCAATGCCTCTCAAGCTTTATCAGGCACATGAACAACTTGGAGCTCTTTTCCAAATGCAGATTCTGTTGGTCTGGGCTGATGTCTCTGTATTTTTAACAAGCTCCCTGGTGATGCTAATGGTGCTGGTTCAGGACTATATTTTAAATAACAAATACTTGGATAGTGAGTCCCTAGAGGGCAATGACTTGTGTTCAGTTCATCTTGGTATCCCTGGTACCTAGCTAACAGCTTGACAAATGGAAAATCAATTAAATGCCTACTGAAGTAAACGAACGAATGAATGAATGAACGAAAGGCATCTCATCCAGATGAGAGTGTTGGAAAGTCTTTTGGAGTTGTTGACACCTGAGTTGCATTGTTAGGGAGGTATAGGAGGGAGCCAGGTAGAGAAGGCAGTGGCGGATTGAGATACTCCAGGTGAAGGTCAGTGCTAAGGCATAGGGATGTACAGAAGTGCAGGTGCAGGATAGTGTAGGAATGGAAGACTTGAAGTTCAAGGTGTTGGGGAAAGAGACCAGGTCGCCAATAGCCAGCCCGGGATTCCGTGCTAGCTTGTTTGATCCTAGAGCCTTTGGAGAATGGCATAATTCCAACTGTGGGCCACTCCTGCAGCAAGCTAGGAAGAAATTCCAGAGAGGAGATGTAAGACTGGGTAGTCACCTAGGGGACTTTTCAGTCAATGGTGTGGAGATCAGCCCATGGCGATGAGGATGGAGTCAGGGCACAGATTAAAGAGAAACTGAGGAGGAAGTATAGACAGAACTTGATGAGTGATTGGAAAAGAGGGTGAAGGAAGGCCTCCCCCTTTTACTGGGAGGCACCTGGGTGAGTGGTGGCACTGTAGACCGAGACTGGAGTTCAGGAGGAGGAGCTGGTCTAATGGGAAGGCTGAGAAGTTTAATTTCAAAGCTGGCAGGATGTTAAGAGCCTGCGGGAAGTCCAGGGCATAGGCACCAGGAGCTCCTGAGAGAGTCCAGGGCTGGAGATGACAGTATGGAGGCATCGGCTGACAGATGCTCACTGAAGTTTTGGGAAAGAATGAGATCATCCGGGAAAATCTTAGAAATAAGAAGAGAAGAAGGGAAAGGGGGGACTCTGGAGGGAAACCATTCATTTAAAGAGCAAGAATTAATGACAACCTGTTAGAAGATAAAATGGGAATAGAACACATTTATAACAGCAACAAAAAAGATAAAAAACCTGGGAATCAACATAACAAGAAATGTGCAAAATCTAACTGGAGAAAGCATTAAAATGCTTCTAAGGGACAAAAAAACATTTGAATAATGCTCTTGGATGGAAAACTAACATCATAAAATTGTCCATTCTCCCTCAGATAATTTAGAATTTAATAAGGTTTTCAATAAAAATGAAGCCTTTGTTGTTGTTGTTTAGACAAACTGATTATAACATTCATATGGAAAAATAAATAAGTGTTGAGAGGCCTCTGCACGAGCAGAAGTAATGACTACCTCTGTTCCAGACTATCTTTGTAAAGACAGACTAGTGAACACGTTTGGAAGATAGAGATAGTGTTTTCCGCTGGAGCAAAGAGCAATTTGTTTACTGTCCAGTATAACAAAGATAATGTCCCCTTCTAGGGCAAAAATCAGGCAAGCTTACTGTCCATTATAAAAGATTTAGGCTCTCTAAACTGAAAGTTTTTCTCCTGTAACACAACTCACTGCTTGTGCAGGTATCACCTGTCATACTGTGGCACTTGGGGCTTGTGTAACCATCACAAATGCTGACGCTCTGGCTACTGCTATTGCCACGAATAATAAAGTCCTTTGTCTCTGACTCAGAAGTCTTGTGTCTTCTGCCAGCACAGAAACAGGACAGGCTAACTTGCTGGTTTGCAGGCAGAGTAAAAACCCTCTTAGACCCTTCACAGTTCTTGACAAGAAGAATAACTAGCAAATATCTGAAAGCAGAATAGTAAGGAGTAGGGGCTACCTTGCCCTGTCGGGTATTAAACCATACTATAAAACTATATTATATAAAACAATGTAGTACTAGACAACACAGCAGAACAAAATCAAATTCCAGAAATTACACATATGCATTATTCAATAAATGGAGTTGAAGCAACTGGAGAACCATCTAGAAAAAAGTGTTGGATCCATATCTCATACTTTATACTTGAATAAACTCCATATGAAACAAAAATGTAACTGTAACAAAATGATAATATAATACATGTACCAGAAATGTGAGAATTTTAAAACTGTTAGAATGGAAGAACTTTCTAAGTATGACACATGACCCAGAAGCCATAAAAGAAAAGACTGATAATTTTAACTTTTTTTTTTTTTTTTGAGATGGAGTCTCTTTCTGTCACCCAGGCTCAAGTGCAGTGGCGTGATCTCGGCTCACTGCAAGCTCCGCCTCCCGGGTTCATGCCATTCTCCTGCTTCAGCCTCCCAAGTAGCTGGGACTACAGGCGCCTGCCACCACGCCCAGCTAATTTTTTGTATTTTTAGTAGAGATGGGGTTTCACTGTGTTAGCCAGGATTGTCTCGATCTCCTTATCTTGTGATCTGCCTGCCTCAGCCTCCCAAAGTGCTGGGATTACAGGCGTGAGCCACCGCACCCGGCCAATTTTAACTTTTAAAACGAAACTTCTGCATGGCAAAACCCCAACATACACAAAGCTAAAAGACTTTGAAAAGATTTGTAATTTATATTACTGACAAAAAGCATATTTCCTCATAACATAAAAAGTGTCCACAAATCACTATAAAACAGATCAATAACACAAAAGATAGATGGACAAGATATAAAGAGTTATCAAAACCTAGGACAATATGCCACTTTACTCATAATAAGAGAAATATAATTAAAATTTCACTGAGACATCATTTTCATCTCTCAGTTTGCTTAAGATCAAAACAGTGGATAACACACTGTGTGGATGGGAAAACGGACACTCATTGCTGATGGAAGTGAAAATTTGGGGGTACAACTCAATGGGGGGATATCTGGAATATCTACGGATGTTACAAATGCTTCTGACCCCACAATTCCACTTGTAAGAATATATGCTATGGAGAGATTCCCATATACGAAAAATGATGCATGTAAGATGAGTTTTTACATGTTTGTAATGGCAAACACTGAAAGCAGCCCAAATAGGCATCAAAAGAGGATGTTAAGATAAATCAGGTGCATGCATATACGAGTATTCCTGTGATGTACAGATATGGAAAGATTTTCAAGATAGGTTGTTGTGAAGAAAGCAAGACATACTTCAGTGTGCATAGAATACTGCCATTCTTGTGAAAAAGTAAAGGGGTGTGTGTGGAAGAATTTGTAGACATATGTGTGCATACATGCACACTTCTACTTAATATGTCTGTGGAGGAATATATAAGAAACTGATAATGTTGGTTGTCTCTGGGGAGAGGAACCTCACCATTGGGAGGCAGGGATGAGAAGGGAAACTTCTTGTTACACACATTTTTATACCTTTGGAAATCGAGAATATACTACCTCTATAGGGCTTCCCCACAGAAATAACAAAGAGAGTGAGCAGAAGATAGGGAGCCCATGACAGAGACTAAGCCTGTGCAGGTGGAGTCTCAGAGAGAAAGCAGAAGAGAGCTGCACTGGAGGAGCCCACCAAGGAAAACCTCTCAAGAAGGAGGTAGGATCCTGGCCTGAATGCTGCAAAGACATTAAGAATTTAGATGAGGATTTGGAGACGTGCAGTCAATGTGTTCATCGGGTCCGTGGTGACCTCAGTGAGAGTGCGTTCAATTCAATTGAGTATGTGACTGTGTAAGCCCGAATGCGATGTTTAGGAGAGAATGAAATGTGCAGAATTGGATATGGTAAACACTTTCAGAAATCTTGGTCATGAAAGGAAGATGAGAAGGTGGAAGCTGATGGGAGACAGGGCAGCTTGTGGGTGTCTCTTCTTCTTCTTCTCCTCCTCCTTTTCCTCCTTCTACTCCCTCTCTTCCTTCTTCTCTTCCTCTGCCTCCTCTTTCTTCTCCTTTTCCTCCTTCTCTTTCTCCTTCTCCTCTTCTCTTGCTCCTTTTCCTTCTGATTTTTCCCTTCTTTTCTTTTTCCTCCTCCTTTTCCTCCTTTCCCCTCTCCTCCTTCTTTGTCCCTGTCTTCTTTCCCTTCCTCGCCTCCTCCTCATTATAATTATTATTATTTAAAAGAGGCAGGCCGGGGGTGGTGGCTCATGCCTGTAATCCCAGCAGGCCGAGGCGGGCAGATCACAAGGTCAGGAGTTCAAGACCAGGCTGGCCAATATGGTGAAACCCCATCTCTACTAAAAAAAATACAAAAATTAGCTGGGAGTGGTGGTGGATGCCTGTAGTCCCAGCTACTCAGGAGACTGAGGCAGGAGAATCGCTTGAACCCAGGAGGCGGAGGTTGTAGTGAGCTGAGATCGGGCCACTGCATTCCAGCCTGGGAGACAGAGCAAGACTCTGTCTCAAAAAAAAAAAAAAAAAAAAAAAGGAGGCAAAGTGTGCATGTTTGGCTAGTGATAGCAAGCTAGTAAAGAAGAAACCCTGCAAGTTACAGGAGTCAAAGGGGACTGTCTGGTTATCTGTTGCTGTGTAACGAATCACCTCAAAACTTAGAAGCATAAAACTGCCACTGTTTTATTATGCTTGCAATACTTTGTGTCTGGAATTCTGACAGGGCACAGCAGGGACACTTTGTCTCTGCTCTACAATGTACAGGCCTCCGTTGGGATGCCTTTGACACAGGGTGTGGCTGGCGCTGTGTGAGAGCCTCCATTTTTCTCTGCATGTAAGATGGTTTCTTCATGTCTGGCACCTGGGCTGGGATGGCTGGAACAGCTGGGGTCTGGCCAGCATCACTCATTTTCCATGTGAGTTCTCCACATGGCTGGCTCAAGTTTCTTGACAGCATACTGAGGGTCCCTGGGTCCCAGGAGCCCAAGCGCAAAGTCCAAGATTCTTATGACCTAGTCTTGGAAGTCATGCAGAGTTACTTCTGTTGCATTCTCTTAGTTACATATGGCCAGGCCAAAGTCAGTGTTGTGGGGGCTATATAAGGGTCTGAATACCAGGAGGCATGGTTCATTGGCAGCAGGGGGCATCTTTGAAGCCTGGCTACCATAGGGATCATCAAGAAAGTGAGCTTTTTGGCTGGGCATGGTGGCTCACGCCTGTAATCCCAGCACTTTGGGAGGCCGAGGTGGGCAGATCAGGAGGTCAGGAGATCCAAACCATCCTGGCTAACACGGTGAAACCCTGCCTCTACTAAAAAATACAAAAAATTAGCCGGGCTTGGTGGCGGGTGCCTGTAGTTCCAGCTACTCAGGAGGCTGAGGCAGGAGAATGGCATGAACCTGGGAGGCGGAGCTTGCAGTGAGCCGAGATCATGCCACTGCACTCCAGCCTGGGCGACAGAGCAAGACTCTGTCTCAAAACAAAAACAAAAACAAAAACGTGTCTAGAAGTGCTTGATTGCCTAAGAAGTATGTTTCTGGAAGCGCCATGAAGTGTCCTAACTGATGATTCCTGGAATTCCACTGTTAGTACCACAAATCTGTGTCAACTCAAACTCATTAGAGCATCAATGATTCACCATCAAAGTCAAGAGGTGGCCAGCTAGAGCTTTTCCAATGAAAGGGGTGCCCCCTCCTGCCCAAAGCTATTCTCATCTCAATGCTCTGGATCCTAATCCTGTTGGATTTCTTCCTTCCTTCCTTCCTTTCTTCCTCCCTTCCTCCCTCCCTCCCTCTGTCCCTCCCTTTCTTCCTCTCTCTCTTTCTTTTCTTTCTTTCTTTCTTCCTTCCTTCCTTTCTTTCTTTCTCTCTCTTTCTTTCTCTTTCTTTCTTTCTCTTTGTTTCTTCCTTCCTTTCTTCTTTCTTTCTCTCTTGCTCTTTCTTTCTCTCTTTCTTTCTTTTCATTCTTTCTTTTTCTTTCTTTCCTTCCTTCCTTCCTTCCTTCCTTTCTTTCCATCTTTCTTCCTTCCTTCCTTTCTTTCTTTCTTTCTCTTTCTTTCTTTCTTTCTTTCTTTCTTTCTTTCTTTCTTTCTTTCTTTCTTTCTTTCTTTTCCTTCTTTCTTTCAAATACATCACCCATTCTGTGGTATTCTGTTAAGTGGCCAAGCAGCATGGCTCAGGCAGTCAGGACAGATTGAAAGAGGAGGGTTGGAGAAATCTAGCACAATTCTATTTTCCTAGATGAACTTCTGAGAAGTCACCTTGGCAGCATCCGACCCAGCTCAACTTGCATTCGAAGTAGGCTGTGCCGGCCTCCAGAACAAAGTTCAGCTATCTGATTACCTGGAGAGGGGATGCTCTGATGGCCAGAGCTTCTGGCTTTCCATCAGACCCACACACAATGTTCACTGGTTGTGGGAGGGTAGAATCCCTGCCCTCAAATCTCTCATCCATCTAAAGAACATGCTTGGAGGGAAATTAAGCAGAAGTAGGGCATTTGCGTGTGTATGCGTCAGAGTTGAGGTGAGTTGGCGGGTGGGGGAGAGGAACATGTGACCCCCTCCCTTAACTTCCCAGAGGGAGGGGAACTATTGGCAATGGCCAGAAACAGGATAGAATTGTCCAAAGGACATGACCTCAGCTACAGGAATCTGAAAATACAAGTCACAGTTCTTATGTAAAAATGGCAAATTTCTTACCAGGAAGGAAAATTAAAAACAAAAAAGAGCTACGAGCACTTTAGCGTGCTTTTCTGGGGATGACCCCTCTGTGGTGGGTCTCAGATGAAGCCTGCCATGACCATATCTGACAGGCTGGTGCCTCCCTAGACACTTCCCTCGCCTTCTATCCTGAGTGTAATCCCAGCGCGCTCCAGAGGTTTGGCCTTTCTGAGAAGTGAGGGCATGACTCAGTCAAGGTTCTATTGTTGTAAGTAATGGAAACTGACTTGAGTTAACTTCAGCAGGGAAGGAAATTCACTGGAAAGAATCTGGTTTATCTCACACAAGACAAGGGCTGCTGGGCCTCCTGAGGCATGGGACCCAGGAGTCAACATTTGCCAAAGTGTGTTCCACGGTTTGCTACTCCTAGCAGATGCCTGAGAAAATAAAACGCTCTGTGATCCAATGAGTTCGGGAAATGCTACTTATCTTTTTTCTCTTAATATGCACGCTGGCATATTAAAGGCTCTGATAAGTCTTGCAGCAAGAAAGCTTATTTAAGTAGACAAGCACTTCCCTAAAATATTTGTGGAATAAGGTATACTTGTTGAGAAGGTGATTAAAGAGGAAGAGTTTCCCACCCTGGCTCTCACCCTGTTGTGATGGGGAGCTGACTTTACTGTGAAGAATATATACTAGAGAGGCTATATGTCTAATGGTTAGGGGCATGGACCACCTGCTTTTGAATCCTGATTTCACCACATGCTAGCTGAATGATCTAGGCAACTTATTTAATATCTCTAGGTCTCAATTTGCTATCTATAAATCAGAGGAATAATAATAATATCTCTTGAGGTTGTAGTAAGGATTAAATGAGCTAATCAAACTATTTGGTTCACAGTAAGTGCGAAAGTATTGAGCTATTATTACGGATTGAATACACACACTCTTTGCTATGAAATTCACAGCACTGGGGGCAGCTCATGTTTAACAATCACTTGTTGGTGTCTACTCCTAATGGACTGGGGACACAGAGATGAGTCTGGTGGTATGTCCCAGCCTTCATGGGGCTCCCAATTCTGTGGGGTAGAACAAGCATGTTAGAGATTATTACAAAGAGGGATGGTAAGAACAGAGTACTATGACAGCCCATAGGAGGAGCACCTAGCCCAGACTCAGGGGCAGGGGTGATAGGGGCATGGGAAGGGTATTGCAGGCTAGCAGCATGAAGGTGCCAGCCAGCTTTGGGCATCCCAGGCAGTCTGGTGTGGCCAGAGAATGAGGTGAGAAGTGATGGTGTTGAAGATGTTGGTAGGGACTATCACAGGGAAGGCCTTGAACACCAGACCAAAGAGTTGGGGTGTTATTCTATGGGGGCTAGGGAGCTAGCAGAGTATTTCTGTCAAGTGAGTGTCATGACAAGTGTGCATTTAGGAAGCTCGCTCTGGCAGTGATAGGACTCACTGGTTGGAGAAACCAAGCCTGGAAGCCAAGAGATTAGGGAGAGCTGGTTACAGAAATCAAACTGGGAGATGGGGAAAGACTTGGCCTGGGTGACTTGATGATGCTGCTAATTGAATTGATGATTGGTACTGGTTTAGATGAAAGTCCTGAGCTTGAATCATGTTGACTTGGAGGATCCTGTGGGCAATCCAAGTCTCAATATTCAACAGGCAGTTGAATATGTGGGCCTGAAGAGATAGATCTGGGAGCCGAGGGTATTTCAATGGTAATTGAGTTCATAAGAGTGGATGGGATTGTTCGGAGAGGGTCAAGATCAAGGCAACCCTGGGTAGCTTGACCCTTCAGGGGAGCAGGGAAGCAAATTCTGCTAAAGAGGTTCTGCAGACACCTAGCAGTCCAGATTTCTTACAGATTCAAATTCTCAGAGGAACTGGTTTCTCTCCTCAAGAGAAACCTCCCCTCTCCTCAAATCCTGTCTGTCTGTCTTGAACCCAGGCTATTATGATTAGGCCCTAGTATGACATAATGGCTTCAGGGCCAAGAGAGGATACCCAAGAGGCCCTGCTCTTTACTGTTACCTTGTCATTGCTACACTTTGCCGCACCCTGTATCAGTTTCCATCTCTACAACAGGGAGAACTGGATTTTGTCAGCTGCTTCCTCCCAAAAGTTGTTACTACAGACACAAGAAGGATGGAGTCAGCAGAGTGACAGCTGAGGAAGTGATGCAGGTTGTCCGCATTTCTGGGGACTTATCCAAACCCTTCTGCACCTTTGGGTGCCTGCACCCGCAGCCACTAATTGGTTGCGGTGAGTGCTAGACTAGCCTGATGAGAGAGGAAGCAAGGAGATTTTAATGCATAGGGTTTAGGGAACACATCCAGGCACTCTGTTCCTTCCTTCTATTGTTCAGCCTGTAGAATAACAGGCACACAGGTGAAATTGTCTTACCTTCATAGGGGTTCACGAGGGTTGGAGCTGACAAACCAGTTTAAATGATAATCAAATGAGCTAATAATGCCCATGTCTTTCCAAAGGGAGAACTAGTACCAATCGGGAGTAGTAGAGGGAGTTACAGGGGAATAGAAAGTCCCTCTTGATACTAAGCATCTTTAGAAGTGATGCCTGGAACAGAATAGGCTCTTGGGCCTGGGTTATTGGGTGACAACTCAATGCTTCCACACTCTCCTCTCTGCACAAAGGGCTAGAAGCCTGAGAACTACATTTCCAGGAATCCATGCAACATAGGTTCCAGGTTAGAATCTTTCCATGAGAAGCAGGTGCATGAGATTCAGAAGTCAGAAAAGAAGACGAAGCCATATGGGAGGTGGCTCCTGCCAGCCCTGGAGTTACTCACCTTCAGCTGTGGTGAGTAGAGTGGTGGGCTTTGGCAGATGGCAGATTTTAAAACAACCTCAAAATTTTCCTGAAGCAACAGTGTTGGGGGCATCTGTGATCCTTGCAGGAGCTGCTGCAGATCCTGCAACTTTTTTACTTTCTGAAAATTTATAGAGAACCTTTATTATATAAATATCCAATGACCTTCCTTTTTCAGCTATTCCAAAATTTCTGTTAAGTGCTGTATAACATTTGCTGTATACCAAATCACCCAAAACCTAGTTGCTTAAAGCAACAATTATATATTTAGTTCACAATGCTGTGGATCAGAATTTGTGCTAGGCACAGGTGAGTGGTTCTTCTGGTCTTGGTTGGACTCACTAATGCATTTTACAAGAATAGGCCAAATTCAAATTTATATCACATGGATACAGGGAAGAGAATCATCAGGGCCAATTTTACAGTCTACCACAGCATCTATTTCTTGTATTAAATAACTTTTCTGCTTCAAAGACCCAGAGAGTTTTTATTTCCCTGAGCAAACCTTGAAGATGTAACATCACTCTGTATTTCTGGTCTTGGTTGGGCTCACTAATGCACAAAGGCTCACTAAAGAGGCAGGTATTGAGACTTGGATTAAGTAGTGGGCTGAGGGTTAAGGATTTGGGTTTAAGTCCTGGACTGTGCCACTTCTTGCAAGTCAACCTTGGGCCAGTCTCTTCAGAGTCTTGAACCCTTCTCTCTCAAACGGACATGGTTAAACTTATGTGCAGCCATCAAGTAAAACAATGGTTGTAAAGTAAGTTTGAATAGATTAGTGATCATATCCTGCATTTGAATAACACCACGCTGTGAAACCTTCCCACCTGGGGACTGCTGGAGCAGGGGCCAGAGGGCAGGGGCTGCTCTGGTGGGATAGAAGTCAGAAAGATGTTGGTCACTTGCTTTTCTCCCCTCTCGGATTCCTTGGTGTATTTTGGGGCTTAGAAGTAAAGAATGAATGGCCAGCCAAATCTTCCATTTGCAGCCTCTGTGTTGGAATTAAGCCAGAGTTTGGAAAAGCCCTAGAACTGCTGAAGCCAGGACAAACTCCAGGGCTGGCAGGAGCCACCTCCCATCCACTGCTCCCATCTGCCCTCTTGGCTCCTGGTGCAGTGAGGCCCTGCTTGTCCTGGCCCATCCTCTCCCCAGGCCTCATGTGCTCAGCTGCTTGAAAGACCACTCCTCAGCTCCTTATTAGTCCCAACTCAAGCTGGACATGATTCACAGGGATAATGAGCTCATAAATAAATTCCTGCTGCATCAGCTCATGGAGCTGAAGGTTAGGCTAGGGATGTGGGCCAGGGCAGGCAGAGGGAACCAGGCCCAGAGATTCAAATGTCCCCTGTGTTTTCTCCAGGGGATATATAAGGAGGGTGATGAAAACTTAAGAGATCCTGTGAATCCATCACTGGAATGTTGCACAGTGGGCTGGTTATGCTCTCAGTGCAGAGATCCTGGATCCATAATCCCATACTCTACTCTGCTTTCAGAATCCAGTTCTGCTAGAGATAGATTTTTGGGAGGCCAATGGCCAGTGGCTGTGTGTTCAGCAGAGCAGAACCAGGGCAGCAAGCTCTGTGAAGAGCTGAGCTAGCTGCTGAGGAATAGGGGATGTGTTCACATTTGTTGGGGTTTACCAGTAGAGAGAGGTCACAGGGAAATAATAAAAAAAAAGTTCAGCACAATCCCAAAATAAAATGAGAGGTCCTAGAAAGACATGCACTTCCTATTAGTGGAAATGTGCAAGAAGAGGCAGGAAACTCCTTATAAGCATCGATGTGGGAGAGTGTGAGACAGTAGCTGAGGGTTGATGAAACGCCTTTTGAGGCCCCTTTAAGCTCCCTGTGTCTACAAGCTGTGTGGAAGGCAATCTGCCTTGGTGTTTGGCTATGCCTGCTTCTGCTTAAAACCTACCAGTGGCTTTTCATCACACTTAGACTAAAATCACGAAGGCTGGGCGTGGTGGCTCATGCCTGTAATCCCAGCACTTTGGGAGGCCGAGGCAGGCGGATCACAAGGTCAGGAGTTCAAGACCAGCCTGGCCAACATAGTGAAACCCTGTCTCTACTAAAAATACAAAAAATTAGCCGGGCATGGTGGCGGCCACCTGTAATTCCAGCTACTCAGGAGGCTGAGGCAGGAGAATTACTTGAACCCGGGAGGTGCAGGTTTCAGTGAGCGGAGATTGCACCACTGCACTCCAGCCTGGGTGACAGTGCGATACTCTGTCTCAAAAAAAATAAAAAAATAAATAAAATCAAGAAAAATTTTCCCAAGTCAGTAGTCACTTCTGTATTATTTCAGACTATTCTCCCCATTGTTCACTGTGCTCAATGCCACCTACCTTTTTCTCACCTTTAAACTTGGCCTCTAGTTGGGATAGACTGGGCTGTGCTGCAGTAACATACAAACCCTGGAATCTCAGTGGATCAGCTCCTTATGTGTTTGATTCTTCTTTATGGACTATTCATATGGGCTGGCAGGTCTGTTCTCTGCCTAGTGACTCAGGAATCCAGGTTCCCTCCATTTTATGATGCTGCTGCCCCAAAGCGTGGCATCCAATGTGGCCCTGGTGGGAAATTTATTTGGCCCAGCATTGACACTTGTCACTTATGCTCACAGTCTGTTGGCTAGAACTAGTCACACAGCTCAAGCACAAATGCAGGGGAGGCTGGGCATTGGAGGGGAGCACATGGATATTGGGTGGGCACTCATGGTCTGGGCATGTATCTGTCAGGGTTCCAAATTGCAAGCAATGGAGAGTGACTTCAGGTGTTTCAAGCAGAAAATAAATTTACTAAAACAATATTATGGAGTTTACTGAATCTCCTAAAAAGCCAGAAGACTAAGATTAAAGGTGATGTAGCTAGAAATAGCATCCCCAATCATGCTGTAGAGCAGCTCTGAGATGTTGCTCCTGGGCGCAGACACCATGACCATCCCTGCCAACAGTGCTGGCACTGAACATGGACTCTGCCACATAGCCATAGCCATAGCTGCCCCAGAGACTGGATATGGTTACTGCATTAAGGACACCCTTGTCAGCCTGCAGCCTGTACAGCCCCAGCTCTTTTGTGTCACTCACTTCTGACTCAAGGTCTAGGATCAGCATATCTGATTGAGGAGCCTAAATGAGCCATGTGCTAGCTGCAAGGGAGGCTGACTGTATTAGTCTGTTCTCACACTGATAATAAAGACATACCCAAGACTGGGTAATTATAAAAGAAAAAGAGGTTCCTTTTCTTTTTAGAAGAACACTGGACTCATAGTCTCACATGGCTGGGGAGGCCTCACAATCATGGAAGGCAAAGAAAGAGCAAAGATACATCTTACATGGCAGCTGGCAAGAGAGCTTGTGCAGGGGAGCTCCCATTTATAAAACCATCAGATCCCATGAGACTTATTAACTATCACAAGAACAGCATGGGAAAGACCTGCCCCCATGATTCAATTACCTCCCCACGGGTACCTCCCATGATACAAGGGGATTATGGGAGCTACAATTCAAGATGAGATTTGGGTGGGGACACAGCCAAACCGTATCACTGACAAAACAAATATCTGGCATTTTACCTCCTATGGAAGGCCCTGGTTTTCAAGGGGAGCCTCAAATGAGAGTGATGAATATTCACTGCATTATCTCAGGGCCTTTGCACTGGCCGCCTCCTCTGTCTACAGGTATTTCCCCAGATGTTCTCAAAGCTGGCTCTTTCTCTGCTCAAACACCAGCTCTGACAAGCAAATCTAATGCAGTCCCCATGAGGCAATCACATCCACCTGACTTGTTTTCTTCACAGCACCTGTCCCTACCTTGTCCATTCATTTGTTTACTGATTTAATTTCTGTCTACCTGTAAGGGGTAACAAGCACAGGCCATCGTAGGAGACAGGTTCAAACCCCGGCCCTGCCATTTACTAGCTGTGTGACCTTGGGCAGCTTACTTATTTGCCTTTGCGGCGCCTGCAGTTTCCACATCCAGCGGTGGTGTGTGCATGTGTCTCGGGGAGCAGGTTCAGGCTGACTCAACATCTGCCCTGTGCTGGCCACTGTGCTAGGCCTCTGCTTCTGTAATCTCATTAATCCCCAGCACATCATTGTGAAATGCCCCTTATTTGTGTCCTGGTTTCCCTCAGGCGGTGAGAGGTAATGTACAGGCTCAAGTCCACACCACGGGAAGCAGTGCAAAGCCTGTGTACTTCCTGCAGTTATCACACAGCAACCCCCTTCAGACTCCAGGCCTCTGTGTTTGGGGGTGTAAGGGACTGTTTCTCTAGTTGGTGAGATTATTAAATAACCTCCAGGGAGTATTCCTGTTGTAGCGGGCTGAGAATCCCTTCCTAACCTCTAACCTTTGTCTCTGGCTGTAATTTTATCCCAGAGAGAAGGGGTGTGGCACATGGGCCTAGGGCCGAGTGTGAGCCCAGGTGATAGAAGAAGGCAGTTACACCCCAAAGGCTCACTCTACCCTTGGAGCAGTCAGATCTGGGGCAGGCATTTAAGAATTCAGGCACAAAGGAGAGGCCAAGGGCCCACAACAGGGAGGCAGGCATCCCTGGCTTCCAGGAACACATGGAGCGAGACACAGTCCCTCCTCCTGTATCCTTGTTCCTTGGCTGAGATAGCACATGGAAGAGGGGGTGTCTCCAGGCCCAAAGAGGAAGCCTGAAGGTTGTGTGGAGGTGGCCACCTGGGAGTCTGGTGGAGGGCTCTTTTCTTTGACTATGTAGATCTTATGTACTTTCCTCGATGACAGGCTGGATTTGACCTTCTGGTCATAGTTGGGGGACTTTTACTCTAGATCATCTCTAAGGACTCTTCCAGCTTTGACCTCCCACCTGGGTACGGAAAGAGACTGAGGCTCTGACAGGTGAAGTAGGTTTGCCCCGGTTTGCAAATGTGGCTGGAAGGGAGGTAGGGACAGGCTTTATTCATTTCTGATCTCTCAGGGATCTCTGAGAGCCTGGCACAGAGCAGGTGCTCAGAGAGCCTTTGGTGAATGAATGAATGAATGAATGAATGGGTCCTGAACTTGGGTAACAAGAATATGGCAGGGATTATGTATTTCTGTTGATGGGTGTTGCGAACCCGTAAGGACAGGAAGGGAGGAGTGCTGAGGCCGACAGTGAGAGAAGATGGAGTTTCCGGCACTCTGGGGCCGTTCACTGCAGTATCACAGCAAACAGCAATCATGTGCCCTGGACGGGCATTCCTTTGTTACCGAGAGGCACAGGAAAGAATGGTAACACAGTGGCTGGTCATCAGAAAGAGATGCAAGGATGCTGAGTGTATAAAGCTGCAGGATGCATTGCATTATGCATGCCTGAGTCCTGTAGCTTGCTTTGTAAAGCACAGTGCTTATTTTAATAAGTGACAATCTTTAATGCAGTGGGGGGAAAATCACAGCTTTGTGGATGTCTCATTGTTCTCAGAAGTGATGCTTAGCTTCAAGAAACACCAAGTTGGATGGGCAGCTAGGCAGGGACTTTGATGTCCTTCTGGTTTGCTTTCTGGGGCAGGAAAAGGATGAGTTCTCCTAGTGTCTTGTACACATCAGATGCTCAGTCAAAGTCTGATAAATAAATGGTTCTCTCCCTACATCTGATATAGTGCTGTCTTATAGTAGAAAACTTAAGGAACATGTGACTACATTCACCCATTCATCTCCTAGTTGCTTGCTGACATTTGAAATTTATTTGCAGACTCACGTGTAGTGGTGATAGATAAGGCTTCATGTGCGGGCTTGGGCCCTGATGAGAACTCCCACCGTGGCTCATATGGTGTGCACGTGACTCCACTGTGCTGGGGTGCTTTCAGAGATGAGCCAGGACAAAAGAATGGGGATGGTGGCTGGGTGGGGAGTGGGGAGTTAGGAGTGGGGGAGTGTAGTGTTATGTCCTGAGAATTAACCTGGGGGATGGAGAACAACTCTCTCTGTTTCACAGTGTCTCAGAAAAGAGACCTCAGGGATATTCAATTTCTCCTTTTCCTACAAATTGCTAGCAGCAGAATCAACCTGAAGTTCTAACTACCCTGGTCATATATTTGGCTGGCCATGGCTGATGCAGCAGAAAGTGTAGAGCAGGAGTACTTGGCTGAGGTGTAGCCACACATGTCCTCTCATGGCGGGTGTTGGTGGACCCTTGAGTACAGATGTGGCCCTCTACCAATCTAGGGGTATAAAGGCAGCTGGTGTCTAAGCCCCTTTGACCTGGTGGTCTCCTTACTTCATGCAAGCTGCCTGGCCCACTGGACTTTGCTCATACCTCCTGAGAACAAGGTCATCGCTAGGGGACTGTGTCTACCCCCTTGCAGGCTCATCTTGTGTCCATCCCTGACACTGCTTGTTTTCTGAGCACTTCCTTGAGACATGGCTGAGGCATAGTGTTCACAAGCCTTCCAAGCAGACCCAGCCCTTGGGGATCTGGCCCAGTTCAAACCTATTCCTAGAAAACCCAGAATTGGATCTCTGTGGCCACAATATTGAAGACTAGTTTTTCATGAAAAGGATGACCCTGATTGTTTTATTAAAGTACTGAAAGACATATGAACATAAATGTCTTTTTAAGTTGATGTATAATAATCATACATATGAACTCATTTATGCCTGAGGTTGCAATTTTTTTAATTTTTGCAAACAGACCTTCGCGATGACCTTGAGCATTAGGACATAAATAACTCCCGCATGCTTAGTGTTCCATTATTGGTATGCTAAACATAAATGGGCTAGCCCCATTTATGGAGTACATGTGATATTTTGATACATGGATACAATGTATAATGATCAAATCAGGGTATTTAGGATATCTATTGCCTCAAATATTTATCTTTTTTTTGTTGGGAACATTTCAAATCTTCTCTTATAGCTATTTTGAGATATACGTTAAATAATTGCTAATTCTAGTCACCTTACTGAGTCATTGAACACTAGAACTTACTTCCTCTAACTGTATGTTTGTATCCATTTTCCAACATCTCTTTATTCCCTCTTTACCCTTCCCAGCCTCTGGTAGCTATCATTCTAAGCTCCGCTTCCATGAGATCAACTTTTTTAGCTCTCACATATGAATAAGAACATGTGGTATTTTTCTTTTTGTGCCTGGCTTGTTTCACTAACATAATCACCTCCAGTTCCATCCATAATCCTGAAAATATGATTTCATTCATTTTTATGGCCAAATAGTATTCCATTGTGTATATATGCCACATTTTCTTTATCCGTTTGTCCGTTGATGGACACTTATGTTTATTCCGTATCTTGGCTCTTGTGAATAATGCTCCACTAAACATGGGGGTGCAGGTATCCCTTTGATGTACTGATTTCCTTTCCTTTGGACAAATGCTCAGTACTAGGATTGTGAAATTGTATGGTAGATATAATTTTAGTTTTCTGAGGAAACTTACTGTTTCCCATAATGGCTGTATGAGTGTATTAGTTTATATTCCCACCAACAGTGTGTAAGAGTTCCCTTTTCTTTGCATCCTTGGTAGTAATTTTTTTATTATAGCCATTCTAATTAGGATGAGATGATATTTTATTGTGGTTTTGATTTGCATTTCCCTGATGATTAGTGATGTTGAACATTTTTTCATATACCTATTGGCCACTTGTATGTTTTCCTTTGAGAAATGTTTATTCATGTCCTTTGCCCACTTTTTAATGGGATTATTTGTTTTGATGTTGAGTTGTTTGAGATCCTTTTATATTCTGGATATTAGTCCCTTGTTGGATGAATAGTTGTAAATATTTTCTCCCATTCTATAAGTTATCTGTTCAATCTCTTGATTGTTTCCTTTGGTGTCCAGAAGCTTTTTAGCTTAGTGTAGTCCTATTTGTCTACTTTCGTTTTTGTTGCCTGTGCCTTTGAAGTCTTAGACATAAGGTCTTTGTTAGACCAATGTTCTGAAGTGTTTCCTCTTTGTTTTCTTCTAGTATCTTGTAGTTTTGAGTCTTATATTTAGGTCTTCAATTCATCTTGAGTTGATTTTTGTATATGGTGAGAGATATGGGTCTAATTTCATTCTTCTGCACATGGATATCCAGTTTTCCCAACACCATTCATTGAAGAGAGTGCCCTTTCCCCAAGGTATGTTCTTAGTGCCTTTGTTGAAAATCAGTTGGCTGTAAATACATGGATTTATTTCTGAATTCTCCATTCTGTTCCATTGCTCTATATATCTGTTTTTATACCCATATCATTCCGGTTTGGTTACCATAGCCTAATAACATATTTTGATGTCAGGAAGTATAATGCCTCCAGCTTTGTTCTTTTTGCTCGGTATTGCTTTGGCTATTTGGGGTCTTTTGTGGTTCCATAGGAATTTTGGTGTTTTATGAAAACTTCTGTAAAGAATGTCATTGACATTTTGATAGGAATTGCATTGAGTCTGAAGATTGCTTTGCGTTGTGTGGCCATTTTAACAATATTAATTCTTCTGATCCATGAGCATGGGATATCTTTCCGTTTGTTTGTTTTCTCTTCAATTTCTTTTATCAGTATTTTGTAGCTTTCATTGTAGAGGCTTTCACCTCCTGAGTTAAATTTATTCCTAGGGATTTTATCCTTTTTTGTAGTTATTGTAAATGGGATTGTTTTCCTGATTTCTTTTTTCAGCTAGTTTACTAGCGTGTAGAAAAAAACTAATTTTTTTTTGACTTTTGAATGTTGATTTTGTATCCCACAACTTTACTAAATTTGTTCGTCTAGTCTAAGAGTTTTTTTTGGTGGAGTATTTAGTATTTTTTAGGTATAAGATCATATTATCTGCAAAGAGAGAAAATATGACTTTCTCTTTTCTAACTTGAATGCCTTTCACTTCTTTTTCTGGCCTGATTGCTTTGGTTAGGACTTCCAGTACTGTATTGAATAAGAGTGGTAAAAGTGGGCATCTTTGTCTTGTTCCAGTTCTTAGAGGAAAAGCTTTCAGCTTTTCCCCATTTAGTGTGTTAGGTTAGAGTTTGTCATGTGTGGCCTTTTTTATGTTGAGGTATGTTCCTTCTGTGCTTAGTTTGTTGAGTTATCATGAAGGGATGCTAAATTTTATCAAATTTTTTTGCACTTACTGAGATATCATATGGTTTTTGCCTTCATTTTGTTAATGTAATGTATCACATTTATTGATTTGCATATGTGGATTTGCATCCCTGGGCTAAATCTCACTTGATCATAGTGTGTTATCTTTTTAATGTGTTGTAGGATTCAGTTTGTTAGCATTTTGTTCAGAATTTTTGCATCTATTTTCGTCAGGGATATTCGTCTGTAGTTTTCTTTTTTTGTTGTGTTCTTGTCTGATTTTGATAGCAGGGTAATGCTGGCCTGATAGAATAAGTTAGAAAGAATTTACTCCTCTTCAATTTTTTGGAATAGCTTCAGAAGAATTTGTGTTAGTTTTTTAAAAGTTTGGTAGAATTCAGCAGTAAAGCTACTTCAGCTTTTCTTTGTTGGGAGACTTTTCATTACTAATTCAATCTTATTACTCATTATTGGTCTGCTCAGGTTTTCTATTTCTTCCTGATTCAATCTTGGTAGGTTTTATGTGTCCAAGGATTTAACCATTTCCTCTAGGTTCCCCAGTTTGTTAGCGTAAAGTTGTTCCTGATAGTCTCTAATAATCCTTTGTATTTCTGTGGTATCATGTTGTAATATCTTATTTGTTGCTGATTTTATATATTTGGGTCATTTCTCTTTTTTCCTTGGTTAGTTGCACTGGTGGTTTATTGATTTTGCTTGCCATTTTATAAAACCAACTTTTTTTCATTGATTTTTTGTATTGTTTTATAGGTCTCTATTTCATTTAGCTGCTTTGATCTTTATTATCTCTTTCCTTCTGCTAATTTTGTGCTTTATTTGTTCTTGCTTTTCTAGTTCCTCAAGGTGCATCATTAGTTGCTTATTTGAAGTCTTTCTACTTTTTTTGATGTAGGCATTTATTGTTATAAATGTCCCTCTTAGCACTGCTTTTGCTGTATCCCATAGGTTTTGGTATGTTGTGTTTTTATTTTCATTTGTTTCAAAAAATTTTTAAATTTTCTTCTTAATTTTTTCATTGGTCCATTGGTTGTTCAGGAGCATGTTGTTTAATTTCCAAGTATTTTTATAGTTTCTAAAGTTTCTTTTTGTTATCGATTTCTAGTTTTATTCCATTGTTGTCTGAGAAGATACCTGATGTAATTTTGATTTTTAAAAATTTGTTGAGACTTGTTTTGTGTTCTTACCTATGGTCTATCCTAGAGAATGTTCCATGTGCTGATGAGAAAAACGTGTATTCTGCCATTGTTGGATGAAATGTTCTGTAAATGTCTGTTGGGTTCATTTGGCCTAAAGTGCAGTTTAAATCCAATATTTCTTTGATGATTTTCAGTCTAGATGATCCCTATAAAACTGAGAGTGAGGTGTTCAAGTCCTCAACTATTATTATTTGTAGTAATACTGCTCTGGTGTTGGGTGTATATATATTTATAATTGTTACAGATTCTTGCTGAATTGATCACTTTATCATCATATAATGATCTTTAAGTCAAAAATGATAAAAAGAGACAAAGATCATTAGTCTGTTTTATCTAACTACTCTTGCACACTTTTGATTTCCATTTGTGTGGAATATATTTTTTTCATCTCTTCACTTTCAGTTTGTGTGTATCTTTACAAGTGAAGTGAATTTCTTGTAGCAAGTACATAGTTGGTTCATGTTTCTTTTTTCCCCTTTAGCCAGTCTATATCTTTGAAGTAGGGAATTTAATCTATTTACATTTAAGGTTATTATTGACAGGTGAGGATGTATTCAAGTCATTTTGTTAATTGTTTTCTCATTATTTTATATATCCTTTGTTAGTTTCTTCCTCTCATTGTTTTTTTGCAGTTTGGTGGTTTTCTGTAGTGGTAATATTTGACTCATTTCTCTTTCTCGTTTTGTCACTTTTATATATGCTCTACAAATGAGTTTTATACTTTTGTGTGTTTTTATGGTGGTAGGTACTGTTCTTTTCCTTCTAGATGTAGGGCTTCCTTGAGCATTTCTTATAGGCCTGGTCTAGTGGTGATAAATTCCCTCAGTTTTTCTTGTCTAGGAAAGATTTTATTTCTCCTTCATGTTTGAAGGATAGCTTTGCTTGTTAAAGTATTCTTGGCTGGCAGTTTTTTTTTTTCTTTCAGCTCTTTGAATATGTCATTTTATTCTCTCCCGTTCTGTAAGGTTTTGGCTAAGAAATCCACTGTTAGTTGAATTGGACTTCCTTATATGTGACTTGACTCTTTTGCTGTTTTTTAGAATTCTCTTTTTTATCTTCGACTTTTGATGGTTTGGCTATAATATGCTTTGGAGAAGACTTTTTGAGTTTAATCTTTTTGGAGATTTTTGAGCTTCCTGTATCTGTCTATATTTCTTGTAAGACATGGGAAATTTTCAGCTATTATTTCATTAAATAGGTTTTCTATACTATTGCCCATATCTTCTCCAGTAAATCCTAAAATTTGACTATATGATCACTTTATGGTGTCCTATATATCATGTAGGTTTTTTCATTCTTTTTTCTTTTCTTGTTTTGTCTGACTGGGTTATTTCAACATTCTTTTGCTTAATCTAGCCTATTGTTTTAACTCTCAATTGTTTTTAAATTTTATTTATTGAATTTTTCATTTTCAGAATTTCTTTTTTTTTAAATTATGCTTATGTCTTTGTTGAACTTCTCATTCAGATCATAAATTGTTTTTCTGACTTATATGTATTGCTTCTCTGTGTTCTCTTATATCTCACCGAATTTCTTAAATATAATTATTTTAAATTCTTTTTCAGGTGTTTTATAGATTTCCTTTTTATTGGGAACTATTACTAGAGGCTTATTGTATTCCTTTGGAGGTGTCATTTTCCTTGCATTTTCATGTGTTTTTACATTGATATGTGCACATTTAATTTAATAATTACATCTTCCAATTTTATAGATTGGCTTTTGTAGGAAAAGACTTTTTTTCCATAGGTGTATCTATAGTGTTGGTTGGGTAGGGTGTTTTGGCTTTGATTCTGGATAGTTGCAGTAGTGTGGTCTTTGTATGATTTCTTCATCTGTAATCAGCATCAGTGGTGTTTGTGAGTTCCTCGGTGGCTTAGGCAGTGGTCATTAGTAGGGGCTGTGGCAAGACTTTACTAGGGACAGGGATGCTAGGCAGGCCAGTCCTTTGGTACCCAGTGGTGGTGGCAGCAGGCTGAGCATGCTGGTCCTCAGGCCCCTGATAGTGTATGTGGGTGCTGTTGGTCGTGGGTCCAAGTGGGCCAGTCCTTAGGCCACCAGGCAGCTTGTTTGGATGCCAGAATTGGCAGCAGTGGGCCAAGTATGTGGGCATGTCTTTGAGCCCCTGGTTGGTGTGTGTAGTATTTATTTGTGGTGGCAGCAGTGGTGGAGGGCCAACTCTTGGGCCTCCAAGCAGCATGTGCAGGCATGAGCAGTGGTGGGCAGGTGGGTGCCAGTGGTGGTGGCAGAGGCAGACTAGATACACTAGTCCCTGGACTCCAGAGAGGCACACATGGGTGCTGGTGGCTGGCAGGATGGGCCTATCCCCAGGCCTCCAGTCAGTGCATTCAGGTAGTTGAGGTGGTCAGGACGGACCTGTCTTCAGGTCCCTGGAAGGTGTGTATGTGGGCACTGGGAATGGTGGGTCAATCCCCAGATGCCCAGATGGTGTGTTTATATGTTAGCGGTGGTGGCAGTGGGTGGGTCAAGCTTGTTGTCAGCTACTAGAGAGTGTGTGCTGGAGCAGACAGGATGGATCAATCCCCAGGATCCAAGACAACCCATGGGGGTGCTGATGGCAGTAGCAGGCAGGGTGAGTCAATTCAGCAGGTGGGGCAGGCCTGTCCTTAGGACCCTGGAAGGTGTGCAAGAGTGCCAGTGGTGGCAGGTGAGGTGGACTGATTCCTAGGACCTTAGGTAGTGTACACAGATACTGGCAGTGGTGGCAGTGAGTGTCATGGGGTTGTCCTCAGTCCCTAAATGGCATATGCAAATGCCAGTGATGGCAGTGGCGGGTGAGGACAGCCTGTCCTCAGGCCCTAGGGTGGCAGCCAGATGTCCCAATCCCTAGACCCCCTGAAGACACATGCAGCTAGCTGCCCAGTAGTTTTGCCACTGGAGTGGTCGGGGGTGCTGTCAGGGATATCAGCCCCAGGCGGTTGGCTCTTAGGAGCATGTGCTTCAGCTCCCTTTGTCTCAGGGGAAGCCTCCCTGGGGCGCTGCACCACTCATTCCCTGGGGTGTAGCACACTGTGTGGGCTGGAATGCTGGAGACCTGGCAGGAGTGGCCAGGTCCTGGCATCACAACGCTGCAGGTCTCTGGATGGATGTGTGAAGGATGTCAGTGGGGCTCCAGGGATATGGAGATGCAGGGGATGTTGGGCCCCAGGACAGGATGCAGTCTAGTGGGTGCTAGGATCTCAACATGGCGCTGTGCTGCAGCTGATTGCATCTCGGGGATGTGTGGCACCCAGCATGAGCTGTCTTTCTGGAACAAAACCTTCACACAGATTCCACACAGCTCCCTCTACTCGTCTCAGGGCCCACGAAGGCCAAGGGGCTCTCCTGTGGCTAGGATTGCAGGAGTCCATGATGTGGGCTACTGGGATCTCTCCTTACCTTTTCCTTGCAGTGGGGAGTTTATCCAGGCTCTGAGCTGATCCTGGCCAGGCCAGCTGCTTCACTTCCTTCTTCTTCCACGCCTCTGCGGCTCCCTGCTGCCTCCCTGCTGAATCCCACCATTCTCTCTTAGACACGTGAGTCCACCTGTAGTTATCTCCTCCGGTGCCAGGCACCTCTATTCAGACATTCTGAAGCCCTCTTGGTAAATGACTTGCTGAAGTATATGTTGGGCTTAATCCCAGCTCTGCCCCTAATTAGCTGTGTGGCCTTGGACAAGTCACCCCTCTTTCCCTAACCCCATCCTTGAAATCACAGCAGTTTACCACTGGAAGCATAGCTTCCATAGAGTCCACAGACCTGAATGTGAAATCTGCCTCTTCCATCTCTGAGATGCAGTGCTCTGAGCAGGATTTTTGGTTATTTTTGTGTGCATTTGATTTGTGTGTGTGTACTTTTCTTTTCTTTTCTTTTTTTTTGAGACAGAGTCTCATTCTGTCACCCAGGCTGGAGTGCAGTGGCGTGATCTTGGCTCACTGTAACCTCCACCTCCTGGGTTCAAGGGTGTCTTGTTCCTCAGCCTCCTGAGCAGCTGGGACTACAGGTGCACACCACTACACCCAGCTAAGTTTTGTATTTTCGGTAGAGATGGCGTTTCACCATGTTGGCCAGGCTGGTCTCAAGCTCCTGGCCTCCAGTGATCCGCCTGCCTTGGCCTCCTAAAGTGCTGAGATCACGGGCATGAGCCACTGCACCTGGCCATGTGTATAAGTTTTAAGTTCTCTACTCCTCTTGGTTTTCGTTAAGTATAAAATGGCAGTGGTAAGTGCCCACTTAGAGTCTGTCAGGACCACACAAGTATATTGTAGCAATAATAGCAAACATTTATTGTCTACTCTGTTGTCCTGGCTGTGTTTTGCAGGTGCTGCTCCTCTCAATCTTTAAATCAGGCTGGTAATAGCATCTCTCATTTTTTAGATCAAAACCTAAAAAGGTGGGAATGAAAGAAGCTCCTAACCCTCCTGGCTTTTTTCCCAAAGCCAGGAGGCAGCTCCTGAATGGTGGATTTTGGACTACTGGTGAGGCTGTCAGCAAATGGTCTGGCCCAGAGAAATGCTCAAGAGTAGGATGAAAAGACCGTGGGCTTCTTCCTCTGCAAAAGGAAAGGTTTGGGACTGATGGATGCTGAAAAGTCTAGATCTTCATAATCCTCAACAGCTTCACTGCCACTGCACACACAAAATGAGTGTGCCCTATATTTCCAGCCCTCTGATGAATACGAAAAGAGCCTGAAGAACTCATCTTCCTGGTTGCAAAGTACTTTAAAATATATAATCCCTCAATCTTAAACATACACATTTTATTGCTTTTTATTATACAATAATACATATTTACTATTGAAAATACAGATAAGAAAAAAGAAAATGGTTCATAATAATACTACCCAGCTTTAAAAAATACCATTCAGCCTTATGTTGAAGAATCTGACTCTTTTCCTATGCAAGCATGTATTTCAAGCAAAACTGGACACTTCATGTGTACTTTGTTTTGTAATCTTTTTTTCCCCAAATTAATATATAATCAATATCTTTTTGTATCAATCTTCAATCCTTTCTTCTGTCACTTATTTTTAATGGTTAACAGTCATCTACTATATGGATATTCTGTAATTTATTAAAGTGATCCCTCATTCTTGAATACTGAAGTTGTTGATAAGAAAGTTGCAATCTTGTTGAGAAGACCAAGCCTGTGAGGAATAGTTCCACGAAATTACAATTGGAACTTGCTATGTGCTGAGTGGCAGAAATGCAATAGAGTTCTGAATGGAAGGAGTGGTTTTGGAATGAAGGGTGGTGGGGAGGCTTTAAAGAGTACGTAGGGTTGGAGCCAAGCTTTGAGAGAGGGGCTGGATTTCCACAGGTTAAGAGATTGTATTCGAAATAGGAGAACCAGCAGCAGCAAAGGTGCAGAGCCCAGGGGTTGGGTAGGTGTTTAGGCCCTGGGGAGGGCTCACATAGGGGACCAGCTCCAGAGAGGGTTAGAAAAGGAGGACAACAGATTCTAGAGTGGACGGTAAGTGCAAGTCTGGCAAGAGTAAATTTTACCCTTTTGGGCAATAAGGAGCCACAGAGAGTTTTTGAGTGGGGTTGTGGCATGAGTAGATCTCGTTTTATGAAGTCACTGTACAAGCAGTTAGGGAGAGAAGAGAATAGCAGGAGATGGTATCCAAGGCAGGGAGACCTGTTAGAAGGTGGGGAACAAGTCCAGAGGAGGTGATGAGACCTGGATTCAGGGAGTGGCAGGAGGTGAGGGAAATGGGTTGGATGTCATGGCTGGAGAGGGCCCAAAGGAGGAGCCCCTGGGGCTCACGAAGAGGGGAGACTGCTGCCTGATACCTGGGGTCCTGGGAAGAGTTAATTGTGGATGAGCTAATTGGTCCTCCAGTGGGGCTGACTCATCCCAGCATCCAAGCCAGTTATTACTAATGCTGGGGAGGGAGAGAGAGAGAGAGAGAAAATAAAACAAAAGCCGAGCAGTGGGAATTCTGTCTGATTGAAAAGTTCCAGGGCTGGCCTCCCATTTCAGACAGGCAGGATTGGGAAGAGGGCCCTGCTGTGTGGGGGTGAATGGCAGGGGTGCGGCTGGCGGAAGTGACATTTCCATGATGCCTGCTTGAAACTCATCCATAACTGCCTTGTGGGGGTGCAGCTGGGGAGGGCTGGGTCTTTCCCTAAACAGCCCAGGTTTTCTAGTGACACCCAAGGCACACTCAGGGCAAGAGAGTGTGACTGAAGATGTCCACACCAGGGAGGAGAGGAGGACCAGCAAAGGCCAGGGGTGCAAGGTCTGGTTCTATTTACTTAAAAACTGGCTGAAATCTCGGTCCCTTTGTTTGCCATTTCCTTGGGTTTTTAGATTTTTAGCATGCCATGGTCAATTTCATTTGCTAAGCGAGAAATCACTGGGAGCAGCCTTCCCAGCACAGTAGAGTAGGGCTGTTTGGGTAGAGGATGTGTCCTGGACAGTGCCCAGAGGTGCTGGCAGAGGCGTAAATGGGTGTTGCCAGGTCCTCCTATCCTCTCTGCCTCCTCCTTGGTATGGGCTCCTGCTGCCTTTTTCTGCAGCAGTGGTGGAGCAAACACTGTCCAGGGCTTACAGGGCCCTGATTCCTACCCGAACTCGCTGGGGCACTTTGGCCCAGATGATTCCCCAGTGAGGGTCTCAGGTGTCTTATCAGGGTTCCTCTGTTACTTGAAGGCAGACGGCTGAACCTGATAATGTTCGTGGCATTTTCCAGCTCAATGTCCCTATATAGTCATTTTTCTCCCGTGCCACATGTTCAGGGAATGGCATCTCTCATTTCTATCTGGTCATCAGGGATCAAGTGAAGGCCTTACCTTCAAGGCTGTGGGACTCAGCCCCAGCTAGACCCTGTGGGTCTAATTTGGATTGTAAAGAGTTTGTCCTCATAAAAGGGTGCTTTTGTGTCCTCTGGCTTTCCATTTGGGATTTTAGTGGTCGGTAGGCACACATGGGGCCTTATGTTGTGTGGCAGCCAAATGAGCTGCATCTTTGGGTTGTAGGGCTTGGTGTGGAAGGGGTGCCACTAACACATGCTGTGCCTTGAGTTCTGCATGGGTCACATCATGACGTTATCCCCATGCCTCCCATGCATGGGTCACAGGCACCTCCCACTCATCTGCTGCCTAGGGCCAGTCCTATTGCTAACTTCATGTTTTGGGTCCAGGGCCTCCCCTCCAGAAATCCCACATATTGGCAAGGGGAAGCCAGCCTAAAATAAGGGCCAGGCCAACCTGAGGTGTGGTGGCTCAGGCCAAAGGGCTCCCCCTTATCTGGAGTGCATGGAACCCCTCCCTGTGAGGCTTATTTGGTGGCTCAGGCCAAAGGGCCCCCTCCATCTTGAATGCCTGGAATGCCTCCCTGTGAGGTCTCAGATCTGGATGCGGAACCTGAGGTGGGACATGGATGAAATGGAGCAGAGAAGGAGAAGGGGTGAAGCCTGGACCCTGATGGAAGGGGAGGAAAAGAACAAACTGGGGCTGCCATGACGGGGAAGGAAAGGCCCGTGTGGAGGAGCATGGAGCCATCTGCTCATGAAGGAAAGGCAGGGATGGGGCAGAGGTGTTGGGGCTTCCGTGTGACTCCAGGGGCCAAGCCCAGAGCTGTGTGTGGAGCCCATGAGGAGCAGAGATTTTCCAACAAAGGTGCATTTGGGGCCTCCAGATGGAGGCCCTACCTTCTCAGCAAGGGAAGAAACCCCTCTCTCTTTGACCTCTCTCCCCTGCACAATTAGAAGGTTCTGAAGAGTGACTTCATTATTGATGGGTGAGTATATGTTTATTGGGCATCTGTGGTGTGCCAGACGTTGTGTGGAGTGCGGGGTGCAGAGGTAAATGGGATATCTGGTTACTGCCCACATGGGGCTTATAGTGGGGGCAGTGGGGGAGTAAGTCAGGACACACGTAAGCAAACACTAGAATGGATAGATATTGTGATTAGAGCATTGGAGAGAAAGAACAGGATGTTTCAAGAAAGGACAGCATGAAGGACTGCTGTGTGAGATCAGGAAGGTCTCCGTGTGTGTGGTGGGGGGTGATGGTTAAGCTGAGGCCCAAAGGATGATGGGAGTTACCCAGGTGAAGGGTTGTGGAGACGAGAGCACAAGCGAGGGCCAGGAGGCAGCTGGGCTCAGGGCACTTAGGGCCCTGAGGAAGGCTGGAGTGGGTGGCAGGGGGCAAAGGGGGTGCTGAGGTGAGCCTAACAAGGGCTGTGGGCCAGGAAACAGGACTTTGTTTTGAGTGCGGTGGGAAGGCATGTGGCAGGCAGCCACCTTGAGGCTGGGTTTCCTTCTCTCAAGTGCCAGAGCTCAGTGGCTGCTTTCTGGGAAGCTGGTGACCAGGATGACTGGTGCATGGCAAAGGGCATCAGGAGACTCTTCTTTCCTCCTCCAGGAGTTGAGTTTCTCAGTCTCAAGCAGGCAGCATGGGAGGTCCCCAGACCTGCCCTGGAAAACTCCCCCAGACCTGAGCAGTAGGCAGCAGCTCGGGGGTGCTGGGTTCATGTCCACCCTGAACCTGTGAATGTGACCTTATTTGGAAATAGGGTCTTTGCAGATGTAATCAAGTTAAGATGAGGCCACAGTGGATCAGGGTGGGTCCTAATCCCATAACTGGTGTTCTTATAAGAAAAGGGAAATTTGGACACAGACACACAGATGGAGACGCCATGTGAAGATGGATGCAGAGGTCAGAATGATGCTGCCACAAGCCAAGGAATGCCAGGGATGGCCAGCACCCACCAGAAGCCAGGAGAGGCCCAAGCAGAGCCTTCCCTGGTGCCTGCAGTGAGAACACGGCCCTGCTGATACCTTAGCTTCAGACTTTGGACCTCCAGAACTGTGGCAGAATAAATCTCTGTTGTTTTAAATCACCCCATTTGTGGTGTTTTGTCACAGCAGCCCCAGGAAACAAATACACTGGGCCCAGGAAGGGGAACCTGGTGTATTAAGCCTGTCCCACATGCTGGCCCACCAGCATTCCTTATCTTGTTTACATGACAACTCAGAGAAGTTCCAACCATGCTCTTCATTTTACAGAAGAAGAGCTGGATGGTCAGAGAGGCGCAGCAATCTATCAAAGGCCCACAGAGACACAATAACAAAGCTGGGGTTTGAGCCCAGGTCTGAATTGGCCCCTGATCTTTCTGTACCGCCTATCTGCAGAGCCTTGATGGAGAGTGATCCAAGAGGGTCAGACAATGATGAGGAATCAAGGCTCTGCGGCACTCATGTATTTACTGGTGGAATCCCATGCCCGGCATTTGTTTTGAGATGCCCTAAAAGAAAAAAGAGTGGGAATGGGATAGATGAAAGAACAGCAGAGTGTTGGTAATCATAGAAGCTGGGTAATGGGCCCATGGGAGTTCATTGAATTATTCTCTTTATGTTTGCGCATCTCTGAAAATCTCCACAGCAAAAACTTAAAAAGTAAGGCCAGAGAGATGCAAGCTTAAACAAGGAAAAAGATTAAAAACTATGAGGGCTCTGAAATCAGAGAGCACAGGATTGGGATCTCAGCTTCGCCCTTCATTAGATGTGAGATGTTGGACAAGCCACTTGGCCACACTGAGCCTTGGTTTCCTCTGCTCCAT
The DNA here is from genome assembly GCF_029281585.2 of Gorilla gorilla gorilla. NCBI lineage: Eukaryota > Metazoa > Chordata > Mammalia > Primates > Hominidae > Gorilla > Gorilla gorilla. Next base: position 37,415,252 of record NC_073232.2, on the reverse strand, counting down.
GGCCTCTCACTAGGCAAAACCTCATGGGATGGTGGAGGAATCAAATGGTGGAATTCAAGTGCTCAGCCCAGTGCCATGCACGTGGGAGGCATTCTAGAAATATTTGCATTATTATGGTTACTGAGTGTGCACCTTACAGCAGCTCAAGGGTCAAGACTCCTTCTTTTTTTGTGAAATAGGGATGAGAATGAGGCTTAGAAGTGGAGGAACTCGTCTAAGATCCCAAAGCTAATAAGTGACAGAGACAGGCCTGACCCAGAAATCTCTCCCTGAGCTAACTGCTTCCATTACCCACAGAGCTACTCAGAGACCTGCTCTCATGCAGTGTTTAGGGCCTTTCCCACAAGGAGGCCAGCTTTCTTCCCCTTGGTTTAGGGATCAGGCCAAGGAGGGGAAGGAAGATGAAGCCACCCCTGGCTGACCCTGGCGAGCTCTGGTCACTCTGTGTTTGCTCAGCTGCAGGGTGCAGGTGGCAGGAGCGGATGCTGAGCACCAGCTGACATGCTTTCAAAGGTGACAGGCCTGTGGTAATTGATGGTCAATGAGGGCCATGGCTCCATGCACACTGTTGGTTTAAGGATGACATTGATCTGACACACTGGCCACAGCAGAAACAGCAAAACAAAGGAAGGCCAAACTGGAAACAGGCCTGGCCTCCCTTGGCCCCGGCTGCCTTGGCTCTGAGCATTCCCAGAATGCTGTGCCCTGAGGTCTGGCCAGGATCCTGGTGCCCTGGAGCTCTGGGGTCAGCCAGGATGGAGGAAGTGCCCAAGGCCCCCACCCATCTAGGTGCAGGTCAGGGAAGGAGTGAGAAGGAGCAAAGCGGGAGCAACCTCAGAGGTTCCCAGAGCTGTGCCCACACACTGTTTCCAGCCTTCCCCTGCCCAAGTTTCCATGCCCTGGGAGTAAGGTGGAGGAGGGAGGGGCCTCCAGACCGTGTCCCACACAGCATGGTGGGTGCAGTGGATGTGTCTGCTGAGGAGAGAAGATGCAGGGGCCCTGGGAGGTAGGCAGGGATGGGCTGGGGGATAAGAGAGGCAAGGCCTGGTGGCAGAGGCCTGGGTGTGAATTCAGGGCTCTGGCAGGAAACAGAATTCACTCCAGATGCTTCCAGTGAAGAGACAAGGTCATTCTGTGGGCAGCATCAGGGAAACTCTCAAGAGATGAGGATGCTCTCAGTGGCTAGCAACAGTAGCACGTCATGACCCTCCCTAAGGCTGAAGGATCAGTGGGGGTGGGAGGGACAGTGCTAGCCAAACCCCCGGAGAACCAGACTCACAGAAGAGAGTGCCAGCAGCCACTGCCTGGGAGGTGGCCTGAGCAGGAAGGAAGAGGGGAGGAAATGCACAAGCCCTCTCCTTGCTCCTTTCCAGATCCTTGCCAGCTGCTGGAGGGAGCCACTGATGTAGTCAGTAGGGGCCACCTCCCAGGCTGGAGCAGGGCAGGGAAGGGCAAGGAATGGAGAGGCAGCCTGGGGAGAATAGAGGATACCAGCACACCTCTTTTCTTTCCCTACAGTGACGACTGTCATACACACTGCACAAACCCAAGGGGAGGATTATTGATAAGGCGTGTGACAGTCCCAGCACAAGGCCCCTCATGTGCTAGCCTTAACAGACGGTAGCTTCAAACTCTCCATCTCTCTTTTTTTCAAATGTGCACACACACACTCCACATTTCCTCAAATCTCTGAATGGCTGTCATAAGGAAGAAGGAGCGAACATGTTCTGGGAGGGCCAAGGGGGAGCCCGAGGACAAATTGTGTAGCTGTCAGAATTCTGTGGCTCCTGTAATAGGCATGCCCCAGGGGCACTGCCTCCTGCCATGGGAAGCATGGTGCTCTTAACATGCGCCTGCTGTGTGTGAGTGCAGCTCATGTCACGTGCTCCCCATCCTCCAATCCACACCAGCTCTCAGGGCAGCTGATGGTCATGCCTTAGCTTTGCAGGTGAGGATGCTGGCCTCAGAGGGATGGGTGCTTGCCCAAGGTTGTCCTGGAGCCAGGCTATATCAATCAGGATAGGCCAGGTTTTGCTGCTGTAACAACCTCCAGAGCTTGGTGGGTCAAGACAATATGGGCTTGGCTCCTGCTCATGTTACCTGTCCATCAGGGGTCAGCCGGTGGCTCTGCATCTCACCATCCTTCCTCTGGGACCTAGGCTGTCAAAACTGTAGCCATCTGAGATATTGTTCTCATGCTGGAGATTTTATTTAGTCTGGAGGTCACGCACGTCACTTCTGCTTACAATTCGTTGGTCAGACTGGTCACATGCCCCTATCCAAGCAAAGGGGCCAGGATGGTCAGTCCTACTACGTGTCCAGAAGGTGGAGAGCTGGAACTATTAGAAGAACAGCACTAGTGGCTGCTACATGATCCATGGCTTCCTTTCAGGCCTAGGGAACTCCAGGTGCAGAGCTCTTCCTGCTGCTCCAAGGTTGACGTCACCCTGGCAGAGGCTGGTGGAGTGCTGTGGCACAGTGGGAAAGGCTAGAGCAGGGGCTGTCTTAGATTCTTGTGGGCTCCTTCTGTGGCCACCTAAGTAGGATGCTGAGGAAGTCAGCAGATCTCAAGAAAGATGGCCCTGGGCCGTCAGACCAAGATCAGGAGAGGCAGCATGTACTGCAGGGAGGAGAGGGCTTGGTACCTCCCAGGACCCTGAGCTTCCTGTCTCCACTCTCCTGGGCCACACATGGAGAGCCCTTTGCTGCTTATGGAGGCGGGATCCCTTTCGGAGGCTGTCTTTCCAGCTGCAAGTGCTCTGGGCAGGCTGGAAACTGTGTTCCGAAGAGCCGCATGAGGCCATTTCATCAGAGTGCTACTCAGGCTGCTAGAAAACTGGCCACAGAGCCATTCTTCTTCCACGACCCCTGACTGCAACTAGATGGAATTTCTGTACTTGTCATCCCCATTCGGTGGCCAGGCTGGGGAAGGAGAGGAGTGTGATTCTACACAGTGGACTCCACAGAGTGAGGAGGTGAGTGGAGTCAGTCTTTCTGGAAGCCCTGCCCTGTGCTTGGCCCTGGAAGGGCACCACACTGCTGGTTGCTGCCACATGCGTTAGCTCCTGTTGCTCTCCCCTCCCTGGCCACCCTGCTTCACACACTTTCACTCTTCTTGAGGAAGCTGTGTTCCCTGCCTTGTGGACTCCATTTCTGCATCTCCCAAGCCACCAATGACTCCTCTTACACGATCTTGCAGAAGCACTCAACATGGCTGGCCATTTTCGATTCATTCTGTTTTATTCTTCTGTGCCATCACACTCTCTTGCTACCCATCCGTGGAATATTCTTTCTCTCTCCATCTGGCCCCTGGGTGCCTGTGGTCTGCAGACCTCCATGCACAGTTCATATTTTCTCTTTTTGGCCATCTAATCCCTACCATGAGCTTCTGCAGCCCATCATTGATGAATCCCAAACCCAGACCTCTTTCTGGAATTCAAGGTATGTTCATCCGTGTGCCTAGTTGACATGTCCACTTGGATATCCAACAAGCTCCTACAACTGAACATGGACCTTTCCCCCAAATTGTCCTTGTGTCCAGTCATTCTTGTTTCAGTCAATGGCGTACTTATCCACCAACCGTGGAAGCCAGAAACTCGAGAGCCCTCCCAGCTTCCTTCCTCTGCCTGTCTCCACAGTAGGTCCTGAAGCCTGACCTCCTCCATAGCCACCACCACCATCTCCAACCTGGAATAGGACAGCAGGCTCTTTGGTACCTTGTTCCCTTCAATCCATCTCCCTGCTGCCACAGGGATTTACAAAAATCTGGTCCAAAAAATTCCCTAATTCTTAAAACGTTCAAGGGTCCCTTTACCCCAGTTTTAAATCCAAACTCCTAAACAGGGCACCTTTATGATCCAGGCTCCTGTCACTTCTGCAGCCTCTTCTCTCCCCTACCCTGCACCCCATGCCCAACTCTGTCCCTTTGCACACTCTCTGTTTGTCCTGCAATGCCTTTCTCTGCCTCCTCTCTGTTTGGATGGCTAATTCCTTCTCAACTTTTCCAACTCAGTTAACATATCATTTGTTTTAGGAAGCTTTTCTAAACGGTCCCCAAAGCAAGTGTGCCTCCTCCACGTTCTTGTAGACTCCTGTATGTAAACACCCTATGGGAAGGCAGAGGAGGTGCTGCCCCTCCTCTCTGCTGAGTGTTCTTGGAGGGCAAGCTTGAGTCCAGAGCCCAGCACAAGGCTTATCTGGCAGTCAATCAATTCTCGTGAATAGGCAAGTTGACCTGCCCCCAAAGTCCCTCAACTGTGGCCTCAAATCACAGAGGGACCTTGGAAATCATGTAGCCTAATGATTCATTCCGCAGATGAGAACTGTGAGGTTCTTCAAGGAGGTGAAAGTTCTCAGTGAAGGAGTGAATATTGAATCTAGATTGGTGAACTTCCAAACAAAGACCACTTTTTTTTTTTAATATTGTACTATGTAATGGAGAGTTTATTTCTTTTGTTGACTTTATACAGAAGCACTGAAAGTTCATGTGAAATCATTCATCAAATACAGACAAGCAAAAAGAGAAAAGATAGAATTTGCTTAGTAATTGTACCACCCAACCAGAGATAACCATTGCTGATTGCTTGGCATGTTACCTTTCTATCATTTCCCTGGGCAGATAAATATATGTCCATTTTTAAAAACAATACTATGATTGCACTACAAATCTGTTTCACCCATGCTTTAAACATATTTATAAATCCCTATTCATATTTGTCAAAGACTGTATAGTTTTAATGTTTTTAGTTGCACTACAATATAATTCAGTAATCAGACATGATTTTTGGATCTTGAAGTTGGTTCTATTTTTTTGTTATTATAAACAGAGCAATGAAGAACATCATTACAGTGAAAAATTTGGCCAATTCTTAATTACTACTTTAGCATACATTCTTAGAAGTTGAACTGAAGTAGAACTGGTGGGTTGAAGGATTTGCACTTTTGTGCATTTTGCCAAATTGCCCTCCAAAAAGGCTGGCTAATCAGAGTTTATATTTACCAGTTTATTGTCTTGTCAACCTGAGAGGAAACTCTTTGCACCAGAGATTGAAGGACCTGTCTCTGGTAGCAACTTTCCCTCCAGTCATATGTCTCAGTATGGAGGTTGTAAACTGGAAGCCATGGGCCATCTTCTTTTGAATCCATGATGTTTTAAAATATTTGAATTAAAGCCAGGTGCAGTGGCTCACACCTGCAACTCCAGCTACTCAGGAGGCTGAGGCAGGAGGATAGCTTGAATCCTGGAGTTTGAGGCTTCAGTGAGCTATGATTGTACCATGGCATTCCAGCTTAGGTGACACAGTGAGACTCTGTTTTTAAAATACACACACACATACACACACACATATAAAATGCTGGACGTAGTGGCTCACCTGTAATCCCAGCACTTTGGAAGGCCGAGATGGGTGGATCATGTGAGGTCAGGAGTTCAAGACCAGCCTGGTCAACATGGTGAAATCCCATCTCTACTAAAGATACAAAAATTAGCCAGGTGCAGTAGCGTGCACCTGTAATCGCAGCTATTCTGGAGGCTGAGGCAGGAAAATCACTCGAACCTGGGAGGCAGAGGTTGCAGTGAGCTCAGATAGCACCACTGTACTCCAGCCTGGGTGGCACAGCAAGACTCTGTCTCAAAATATATATATATATATATGTATATATATATTCATACATATATATTTGAATTAACAGCCAACTTTTTTCTTTTTTTATTATTATACTTTAAGTTCTAGGGTACATGTGCATAACATGCAGGTTTGTTACATATGTATATATGTGCCATGTTGGTGTGAACAGCCAACTTTATGTATCAGTAAATTTCACCAAAAAAAAAAAAAACAACCTGAATTTCTGGCCTCTACTTCTGAAGGGCATGTGCTGTCACAATTTGCCATAGTCTCTACCTCTCCCTGTTGCCACCCAGCCTGCTTCAGTCATTTATTTGCCAGGCCCCTCTAGGTGTTAGGATTTGTAACCCTTATATCAGTTCCTTTTCCCCATTTAAAATTGGCCCACCAGCATATAACACCATGCTCTTCATTCTGATTAACTACACAATTAATTTTTAAAAATACAAATCCTATTTGTAATAATAATATTCAGGTTAATCATTTAGGAAGCTGCTTCAGAGAAACCCCGAACGTCTTTAACCAATATAAAATACCATGAATCACTTTGGACTCCACAGTGCATTATGTATTTAAAAACAGAAAATTAGACACAGGAGAATTCATCTTAACTTCATTAGATATGAAATATTAATTCTCTTCTGGCTTTCATATTATTTACATATTTAATAACATGTTAGCTACAGTCTTTGACTGAGAGCAATTAGAGGCCAGTGGCTGTCTCCTGCCTTAATCTTAAAGATGCCAAAATGTTTTGATATTGTGGGAAGAAGGGATTGCTAAGGAGAGTTGGATGCTGTTGCCTCCATTCCCTTCCTCATATGTCGTAATTGGTTAACCATGTATTTCTCTTAAACAGGATATTGATGACTTTGCCTGACCCAGTGAGAATTCCATTTCTCCATTCCCATCCCTTTCTCTGCTCTAGCTGGGAAGAGGAGATTGTGGCCATTTTGTTTTACTAAAACACAAAGACAAATATTCATCCAATATTTTTGGATCCCTTTTTGCCTTTCTTAGGTCATTTTAGAGCCTCAGTTTCCTCATAAGTAAAATTGGGGTAAAAGAACAAACGTGCTGGACTATTGTGAGGGTAAAGGGGCTGAATGTGGAGGAACACACAGACCCATGTCTCACAAGGGGCTGCTGCCTGGCTCGGGGTAGGTCCTTTCTCGCTGCATCAGTGAACTGTGCCTTGGGCCTCTGCACTATCCTTGGTGCATCTCTGCACCTTAGCATGCGGCCCCTGTCATCACGTCACCAAAGGCCCACATGAATGCTATCAGAAGTTTGCGATGATGGATGTATCTCTGGGAGCCACATCTGCAGTCATTGCAATGAGAATCAGGTGAGGCTCTTCAGGCCTTGGGAGGCTGGTGGGACAAGTTTGGCCTTGACCTGGGCTTGGGAGGGAGGGAGGGTTAGGACGGAGGTCCTAGAGAGATGGGGTGTGTATGATGAGTGCAGAGCATAGAGCTGGTTGGTGGTGAGCTTGGTGCAGAGGGTCATAGAGAACAAGTCAGCCTGGTGATATGGGAGTGAGGGGGTGGGCAGAGTCAGGGCTGGGGAGGTTCAATAGATTGCTTTTAAGACCAGAGAGTATCAAAGTTATAAGGGACCTCGGGAAAAGCCTAGAGTCGGGGATCATCAACTGGTGGCCCTAGACCAGATCATGCCCGTTGCAGATATCTCTTTGGCTCACCTGATGTTAACTATTATTATTACTTTTGTTAATTTTCAAAATCTTTTAGATACAGCCTGCATTTTCCGGTTACCCCCAGTCTCCTCCACTCCATCCGTTTACATGACTTACTGGTTCTAGCTTCCAACCATGCCCCTCTTTCGATTTGAAGAATGAGGGAACTGCAGTCTTATGAATATAAGCTGCCTGCTTGGGCTGCACACTGGGTGAGAGGTGCAGTGTGATTCCATGCCAGGTTGCCTGTCACCTGGTCCAGGGACCTTGGAGGAGCTTGGATGGAGCCCTATGGATAACAAGGAGCTCCTACAGGCCCAGAGCTGGGCATTGACGTCTGGGAATGCTGGGTATGCTACGGAGGAAATTGTGGGTTGTGAGGCAGGCACAGTGGTGGCTGGAGCCCAGACTGCTGTCTGGACCTCAGAACCCCATAGCTCTCCATTAAGCATAGGCTTCCCAGGCAGGGGCTGGCTCACTGCAGCCAGCATTGTTACCTCCCACACTGCTGCCTGCCTCTCTCCCTCCTCAGCGGAGGGCCTTACGACTCTCTCCTCCACTCCTTGGTGGGACACTGAGACACCAGTGTGTCTCCCAGTCACATCTCCACTTCCTGATAAAGACAGTTATCTGCAGAATCCCAGGCGGACTTTTTAAGAAAAGGGTTTCCCAGTTATTCTGGAATGAGACTTGGGTGGTTCACGGAGAACTGGGTGTGCAGAGTGCTCTCACCTTATACCCCAATTGAGTCTATCAGGATTAATGTCACGCTAATGAACACAAGAAGGATTAAGCATGATTTGTCACTTGTTGTAAAGTGCTTCCAGGCATCACCAATCCATCACAGCCACTCTCCAGAAACAAGAACCCAGTGAGTCTGTGAGATGCAGTCTGGGGAATCAGGATCAGGAGAATCGCTTTTTATAGTTAACCTGCCCTGGGTGATGATTCCAGGAAGCAGTGGAGCTTGAGGCTGAGGCTCAGGCACACTTGAGATAAGTATGACACCCCAAACCTTGCTGTAGGAGCAGTGCTCCTCCTTCCCTGAAATCCTGAACCTTTAAACACATCCTCTGTTTTCAGCGCTAGAACCAGGGTTTGGGGGATAAAGGCTGAAGGGGAGTTTCCATCTTACAAATAGGGAAATTGAGTCAGAGGATCTATGCAGCCTCAAATCTGTGGCAGTTAGAGAGCAGTTCTAGTTCTGGCCCTGCTACCTACATGCTGTGTGACCTAGGTTTGATTAAGACCCTTCTCTGGGCCCCCCCGTTTCCCAATTCACAAAATGACAAGGTTAGAGTGGAAGATGTCTCCGCTAAAATTCTAACCCATCCCATGTGTTAGAGGGCATGTGGTTTTTTCTTTCTTTTCTTAAAAAAAAGTTTTCTAAAACAGCTTTATTGAGACATAATTTACATACTGTACAATTTGCCCATTTAAAAGATACAATTCAACGGTTTGGGGTATGTTCACAGATATGTGTAACCATCACAATTTTAGAACATTATCATCATCTCAAAAAACCCCCTCTGTATCCTTTAACTATTACCTCCCTGTACCCCTGTCCTGCATCCCTAGCCCTAAGAAACCACTAATCTATTTTCTTTTCTTTTATTTTTCTTTTCTGGAGATAGAATCTCACTCTGTCACCCAGGGTGGAGTGCAGTGGCATGATCTCAGCTCACTGCAACCTCCGCTTTCCAGGTTCAAGTGATTCTCCTGCCTCAGGCTCCCCAGTAGCTGAGATTACATGCATGCACCACCATGCCCAGCTAATTTAAAAAATATTTTTAGTAGAGACAGGGTTTCACCATGCTGCCCAGGCTGGTTTTAAACTCCTGACCTCAGGCAATCTGCTCGCCTTGGCCTCCCAAAGCGCTGGGATTACAGGCATGAACCACCGTGTCTGGCCCCTATTTTTTATTTCTACAGATTTTTCGTATGAACAAAATCATATAGTATTTTGTGACTGGTTTTTTTAACTTAGCATAATGTTTTAAAAGTTCATCCACATTGTAGCATGAATCAGTACTTCATCCCTTTTTATGGCTGAATAATATTCCATTATATAAATACACCACATTTTCTTTATCTTTTTGTCCTTTGACACACATTTGGGTTGTTTCCACCTTTTGTCTATTACACATAATGCTGCTATAAACAGTCATGTGTGAGTTTCTGTATGTACATATGTTTTCATTTCTCTTGAGTATCTACTTAGGAGTGAATTACTGGGTCATATGGTAGCTTTATAGTTTAATCAGTTGAAGAGCTGCCAGACAGTTTTCCAAAGTGGCCACACCATTTTAAACTCCCATAAGTAGTGTATGAGGGTTTTAATTTCTTCACATCCAACACTGTTATCTGATTTTTAAATTCCAGCTATGCTAGTGAGTATAAGTACTACCTTATCATGGTTTGGATTTGCATTTCCTTAATGACTAATGATATTGACTAGTAATATTGACCATCTTTTATGTGTTTATTGGCTATTCGTGTATCTTTTTTTGAAGTACAGATCTATTCAGATCTTTTGCATCTTTATTAATTGGGTAATTAGTCCTTTTATTATTGCATTGTAAGAATTCATTATATGTTCTAGATTCAAATGTTTTATCAAATAATATATGATTTGCAAATATTTTCTCCCATTATGTGGGCTCTCTTTTCACTTCCTTGGTGGTGCCCTTTGAAGCACAAAAGGTTTTAATTTTGATGAAGTTCAATTTATCTGTTTTTTATTGCTTGTTCTTTTAATGTCATATCTAACAATTATTTATCAAGCCCAAGATCATAAAGACTTACTCTTAGGTTTTCTTTAAGAATTTTACAGTTTTTGCTCTCACATTTAGGTCTTTGCTCCATTTTGAGTTAATTTTTGCATATGGTGTGAGGTAGGCATCTAACTTCATTCTTTTTTTTTTTTTTTTTTGAGACAGGGTCTCACTTTGTCACCCAGGCTGGAGTGCGGTGGCACGATCATGGCTGATGCAGCCTTGACCTCCCTGGGCTCGCATAATCCTCCAACTTCAGCCTACCACTTCAGCCTCCTGAGTAGCTGGGACCACAGGTGCATACCACCAGCCTGGCTAATTTTTTATTTTTTGTGGAGACAGGGGTTTTCCCATGTTGCCCGGGCTGGTCCCAAACTCCTGGACTCAAGCAATCTGCCCACCTCAGCCTCCCAAAGAGCTGGAATTACAGGCATGAGCCACTGTGCCTGGCCTCTGACTTCATTTCTGGGCATGTGCTTATCCAGCTCTCCCAGCTCCATTTTGTTGAAAGGACTATTCATATTTTCCTATGGAACTGTCACATTGTAACCCTTGTCCAAAATCAGTTGATGATAGGTTTATGGGTTTATTTTTGGACTTTTAATTATATTTCATTGACATGTACATTTATTCTTGTGCCAGGACCACACTGTCTCGATTACTGTTGCTTTGCAGTAAGTTTTGAAATCAGAAACTGTGAATCTTCCTACTTTGTGCTTCTTTTTCCCAGATTGTTTTGGCTCTTGTTTATCCTGTCCAATTCCATATGAATTTTAGAATCAGTTTCTCAGTTTCTGTAAAAAACCCAGCTGGGATTCTGATAGAGATTGGCTTAAATCTGTAGATTGGTTTGGGGAGTGTTATTATCTTAACAATATTAAGTCTTTCAAATCATGAACGTGAGATATTTTTTTTCTATTTATTTAGATCTTTAATTTCTTTCAACAATTTTTTTTTGTTTTCAGAGCACAGTTTTACATTTCTCTTTTTAAGTTTATTCCTAAGTATTTTATTCTTTTTGATGCCATTGCAAATGGAATTATTGTTTTCTTGATTTTATTTTTGGATTTTTCATTGACAGTATATAGAAAAATGATTGGTTTTTGTATATTGATCTTGTATCTTGCAACCTTGTTGAACTTGTTTACTAATTTTAATAGTTTTAGTGAATTCTTTAGGATTTTCTCTATATAAGGTCATGCCATCTTCATGTTTTGCTTCTTTCTTTCCAATCTGGATAACTTTTATTTCTTTTTCTTGCCTAACTGCCCTAGCTAGAATCACCAGTACAATGTTGAATGGGACTGGTAAAACTAGACATCCTTGCCTTGTTCCTGATCTTAGAAGGAAAGCACCCTGTCTTTTACCATTAAATATGAAGTAAGGATGGGCATAGTGGATCACACCTATAATCTCAACACTTTGAAAGGCCAAGGCAGGTAGATCTCCTTAGTTCAGGAGTTTGAGACCAGTCTGGGCAACTGGGCAACATGACAAAACCTCGTCTCTACAAAATAAATAAATAAATAAATAAATAAATAAATAAATAAATAAATAATAAGCAAGCCAGCCAGGTATGGTGGCACGCACCTGTAGTCCCTGCTACTTGGGGAGCTGAGGCGGGAGATTGAGGCTGCAGTGAGCCATGTTTGTGTCACTACATTCCAGCTTGGGTGACAAAGAGAGTCCCTGTCTCAAAAAATAAATGAAGATAGCTGTGGGTTTTTCATAGACACTCTTTGTCAGACTGAGGAAGTTCTTTTCTATTCCTAGTTCATTTCATGTTTTTGATCATGAAACTGTTGATGTTTCTTCAAACGATTTTTATGCATCTGTTGAGACGGCCATGTGATTTTTGTTTTGTTCTGTTGATATAATGTATTATATTAATTGACTTTTCAGATGTTAAACCAATTTTGTGTCTCTGGGATAAATCTCAATTAGTCCATGGTATATGATTCTTTTTATACGCTTTTATATGTTGCTGGATTTGGTTTGCTAGTATTTTGCTGAAGATCTGATTATTGCATCTATATTTATAAGTGATATTGCTCTGTGGTTTTCTTGTCATGTTTTTGGGTTTGGTATCAGGGTAATACTGGCTTCATAAAATGAGTTGAGAGTGTTCCCTTCTCCTCTATGTTTTTGGAAGAGTTTATGAAAAATTGGTATTTGTTGTTTTCTGAATGACTGGTAGAAGGCAGTGGTGAAGCGATCAGAGTTTGGGGTTTTCTTGTTGGATAGTTTAAAAATTACTGATTCAGTCTCTTTACTTCTTATATAGGTTGATTCAGGTTGTTTATAGAGGCACGTAATTTTGTGTGTGGGCCCTTACACAGTTAAAAGCCTTTTGTGGGGCCTGAGCTCCATGGATCATGGATTACTGCAGTTACTGATAAGTCCATAGGGGTCTTCTGGTTAGGTAAATAGATGGCTTAGACAGAAAGTGGGCTGTAATTTGGGCATCTCAGTCCTCCAGAGCCTGGAGAAGATCCTGCAGGTGGGTCTGCATGCTGAGTGCAGCAGGTAGGGTCGGAGGAGAAGGGCTATTTTAGCGAGCTGAATTGGGAGGGATGGGTGTATATTGCGATTCTATCTAGAAGGATTGCTGCGGCAGGGCCCTCCAGCTAGTCCAGCTGGTGCCTTCCTGACATGTGTACACCCCTTCCATCCACACTCCCTCCCAAGTAGTGGCTGTGTCCCTAGCACTCTGGGAGTCGTTCAGCACCACGGAGGAAGGGAACCTCTCTCTGTTATTATCATGTATCCCCAGCTCCCTGTTGTGGGTTGATGTACATGGCAGGGGGTCCAGGTCGCCCAGAAGGTTCTCAGGATTATTTTTTGAATGGAAGAATGGTCAGAACTGCCTCTAGGTTCTTGTCTCCCAGCAATTAGCAGGTATACTTGGCCTGAAGCCAGAAAGCCAAAGGGGTCCAACTGTATCCAAAAGCCCACTTTTCTAAGTAAATGTGCATCAGGTGTCTTAACCATCAAGCACGGATCCAGAAACGCTTATCACTGTCTGTACCATATGCAAAGCACTGTGGGAGATAACATAATGTGAGGTGTCTGGTCTCTGCCCTTGAGATGCTGACAATGTAGTTGCTGGAAAAACACCAGTGGATTCAGTTGAATGAGTCCTTAGATGGCCTCTCAGTCTCAGCCCTGTAATGATCACCATTGTTGTTCCTGCATTCCTGGTTCTGGTAAGAGTGCCTGGCATGCTGATGCTGATTGGTGCAGGGACTGCATAAGAAGGCCCTTCAGCCCTCTGGGCTCTTCTCGTTCTCCGCTTTTCTTGATGGGTGGTCCAATTTCTGAAAATATGCCCAGCTTCTACTTTGTACTTCTGCAATTGTCTGCCTCAGCCAAGTCATAACTGTCTCCTCACCACCCCCAACTCCTGAGACATTGTCCTGGCAGCCTTCAGCCTCTGGTCTCAGTCTCATACCCTCTCAGAAAAGGTAAATGGGATGCACACACACACACATGTGCACACAAACGAAATTTCTCAATTCTCCCACCAAGTGGAGAGCCTCCAAGTTCCATTCTTTACCATCCACTGTGGCTTAGGGGCTGGAGATTTTGGTAGCCTCTTCTTGAGACAACAATTACACATCGATCTCAGAGGGAGGCATTTTGGAAAAATGCCAAAAGACTTGGCCTAGTTTGGCTGAGCTCACCTGAGAGCTGGGTGTTACCTCAGGCACCGTTGGAGAAATAGGCTCCACAGAGGAGCCACGGGGGTAGTTATTCTCTGTCCAGGAATTGGAGTCAGTCTCTGTTAGGTGTGTGAATGCTGAGTGATGGAGCAGGAAGTGCCATCCTTACCATCTCAGGCCTGGGCTGGAGTGTGTTAAAGGTGGCTCCTGCCTGCCGGGGGAGGTTGGCAACTCTCTCAAAGCAGTGAGCCCAGATTCCACAACCTATCTTTGCGCAGTGCTGGCTGCTGATCTTGCGGATGGGGACTGAAAGTTCTGCCCTCACGCTCCTCTGGCATTTCAGTCCTGACCCAGGTGCCAGAGTCCTGGGTTGGCAGGCATTCTGGGCAAGCCAGAGATGGCTCCACTCTGTGAAAGGTCAGCCAGTTACTTGACAATATTAGGTGGTGCTGACTCTGTGCCAGGTATACTCTCACCTGTGGTTCTCAACCAGGGGCTGTTTTGTGCCCCCCCAACCTTACCCACCAGGGGACATTTGGCAATGTCTGGAGACATTTTTGATTGTCACAGCTGGGAGGCAGTGGCTACTACTGGCATCTAATGCGTAGAGGCTGGGGATGCTGCTACACATTCTACAAAGCACAGAATCCGTCTCCACAGCAAAGAACAATCTGCCCCAAGATGTGAACAGTGCTGGGGTTGGGAAAGCTTGCTCTATACAGTGGGCTCCCAGAGGTGTTGGATCTGGACGAAATCCCTACCCTCAGAAAAGCTAGGTGCTAGTGGGGGTGGACAGATCATCTTAGAGCAGGTCCCTGTCCTCCAAGTGGTGTCCTGAAGACAGTTCATTTGTTAGTTTCCCCCTTAAGTTTTTTCATTCACTTGTTCAACCTTCACAGGTTGAAGTTTTTTCTTGGGATACAGAAATGGCATGGATCTGGTGCTTCCCCTCAAGCAGCCCATGTCCAGTGAGGAACCAAAGCACACACATCAACACGCACATAGACAAACACACACAAATGCATATATGCATGCATGCATAAGCACACACACGCATGTGTGCATGCAATTCCAACACTATGCAATAAGGGCTGAGGTGGATGAATATCTGGAGACTGTAGGTGAGGAGGGGTTTGTAGGTCAGCCTTGAGGGGTGTCAAGGAATGCTTCCTGGGGGAAGTGAGCTGAATTTTAAAGGACAGGGAGAATCAGTAGGGGGAAAAGCCATTCCCCTAAGAAAGAACTAACCCTCTGTAGAAACCCATGGACGAGAGAGTTCAATTTCCTGCAGGCTCTGTGGAGCAGCCAGAGACTGCTATAACCCTCTGCAGCAATCCACACTAATTGCTCCTTCCTCCTGTGACAAGGCATCCCCTCTCCCCTCTGCCCCACAGCCCCTCCCCCATCACACCTTAAACTCATCTGTGAAATTGCATTTCTCACCCTCTCTGCCTCCAGCCCCTCCATCACTGCCAGGAGAGGCCATCAGTGCCCTGACCCAGCCCCAGCCCTCAGATGGGAGTCAGATGGTGGCCTCAATTATTGTCCTAACAACCAGGAGGATTTGGGGGAGAAGTAGAGCAGGAAAGGGAAGAGAATGTGGCTTCCAGGGGCTTGAAATTGGACAGAGTGCCCTTTTATACCTCCTGACTGCCTTTGGTATCTTCTCTCTCATATGTAAACAGCATTAAACATAATGAAAGGCCAAGCCCTGGAAGGCCTTGCTATAGAGTCCATTGGGGAGAGAATCAAAAGATGCTCACAGCTGGCTGTCCTGGGAAGGGTCTAGTGGAAGATGCTAGGGGTCTGGGGTTAGCAAAAATGGATCTTTGTCATGGCTGTTTCATTGTCTTGCTGGGTGACCTCAGGTAAATTACTTCACCTTTCTGGGCCACAAGCACCTCTGCTGTGAAATTTGGAGGGAGCCCATCCCCAGGATATCATATCACATAACAATAACATCTGGTGACATCACTGGCCTTTAATAGACAGGAGCAAAGCACGGAATTTGAAAGAAAATATGCCTGCATTTCTTCCTTCTCCCCTACAGCCCATGTTCCCCAGAGGTATTAGTGGCCACAGCTGATAGCTGATGAGTCCAGCTGAGGTCGATAGGATACATCAGCATTCTCCAGATAAGCTTGATGCATTCATGCCCCCGTACCTTAACCTATGCCATTCTGTTGCCCGGAATGCCCTTACTGCCCTCTCCCCACCCTTCCCAAAGGGGATATTCTATCAAGATCTAGCTAAGAAGGCCTCCCCTTTGGGATGCCTCCTTCACCTTCCCTGGTTGCTGTCTCTTCTGGCCCCCAACAAACTTTGCTTGCTCCTCTGTTCCATCTTCAATGTTGTTTACTTTTGTGTCCCTGGCCGGTAACAAAAATCCAATAGCTCAGAGTGTGTCCCACCACGGTGCGGCAACTCGCATTTCATCAGCAGGTGAGCTGTGACTGTCAATAAAGTATTGCAGCTAATGACTTTGGCATGGATCTGGGCATTTCTATGCCATGACTTCCCCCTTTCACTTGTAGCCAGGACACAGAGATCACAAGAGAGGGCTGTGCATTGGAAAGTTGTTACTCCTGTGTATCTTGGAGGAGGCAAGGATGGACCCTGTGAACTGGCAAAGACTAGTTGGAGACATAATCACAGACACCTTCAGTTGGGCTCATTTAATTGCCACGGATAGAGACCTGCTCAAGCACCTGGAGAATACAAGGCTATCATGGGGTTCCAGACACAGGACTTGCACCCTAGTGGGGCCTCACAGGATTGAGCCCAGCGAGGAATTACAGTGCTGTGTGGAGCAGCTTCTTTCTGTTCAGGTGTTACTGCTTCTCCCTGCACACTGGTTCTGCCCTCCTCCATCCTCAGATTGGCTTCCTCCTTCTGTTCATAACTTCCACTCCCTGGAAACTTGGGTTTGTCAAAGCCCAATTTGGCTGAGCTTCTCCATTACATGCCTGTGAACTTTGGGCTCCTGGCCCTTTTGCTACGTCTTACAGTTTCCTAGTTCCTTGGATCTCAATTTCTAAGAAAGGAATTTATAATCCAACTCAGAACAACAAAGGTTGCTGGCCAACGAATGGATGCAGTACTCTTGGATCAGCACCAGGGCTTGGTGTCTGGGTGGACAGGGTCAGGTGGTACAGAAGACGATCTCTTAGATAATGGTGGTTGGGGTGAGGCAGATTATTTTTAAGGGGGTTAGGGAAAAGCAGGGAGTATTATACAACACGATTTTTATACATGAGTAGCTACTGCGTGGCATATGACAGCTAAAAGCATGTGAGGATGGGTGGATGGATGGATGGATGAAGCATGGATGATGGATAATGGATGATAGAGTGGAATCTCTTTGACAGAAAGTTGAAATGGTTTTGTAGCGCCACTTTCTAGATTATAGTTTATAATGCAAGAGAGGAGATCTCATATATATATATATACATACACACATAATTTTATATATGTATAGATACATAGATATAGATATATTATCTTATAGTCATATATTATAGTCATATCTGCTTAACCAGAGCCATACATGGCCACATGCTGTGCAGAGGAACCAAAGATGGATACCACATGTGGCTTTGGGGAGGACTAGTGTAAAGTCAACCAATGTCCAAGGCATGGCCTTGGGAGAAAGAGGACCACTACTGCTACTCACTGACCAAGTAGTCCTCTGGAGTGGACCAGGATCTTCTAGCCTTCAAAAACCCTTTATAACCCCCAAACAGCACCTTCATCCTGTCATCCAGGCTCAAGGTGAGTCATGTGTTCCCACTGTATCAAGTTGACACTCCCCATGTGGCATTGGAAGGTTGCATGTGTACAGCATTATCAGTCCCACTCCCTCCACTGCTTTGGCCACACCTCCTCCCTGCTATCCCACACACTGTCTTTTCTAGCTGCAGCCTTAAGTACTGGCCAACAATGTTGGCATGCTTAGAACACACCAGGTACTGTGCTTTTCTCTTTGCTCATATCATAGTGTTTTAAGCTTTACAACAACCCTAAAGGGTAGTGGTTATTCTCCTCATTTTACAGATGAAGAAACCAAGGCCCAGGGACTTCAAGCAACCATAAGCAACAGCCAATAAGCAGAAGAGCCTCTTCTGCACCGACTTGTATGGACTTCCAGCCTTGCTCATTTTCCTTTTGCAGCCTCAACCTTATCTAGACTTTAAGAGACAGCCCTTTTTGTACTTCCTCCCACCCCGCACCCTTACCTCTTACTCTTATTAAGTTTAAAGTGCAAAAATGATGCAATTAAAACCTATATTGCCTCTCGACCTTTTACTTGTGCCCATGAAATATCTAAGACCCGACATTCAGAGGTGAATACACACCTCTTCTTCTCACCTCCAGAGCTGGGCAATATTCAAACTCAACATAGACCAGTGGATGGAGAGGCGATTGTGGTGGAGGAAACAGCTATGGCTGGGTGTACATCCCTGGTTCTGCAATGACTGATGAGGGCTGCGAGTTCTGTACGGCACCTTGCCAGGCCTCTATTGGCCCTGCCATTGGATGGAGATGACCCTTGTGTCCTGCTGGCCACACTGGATCACATCATCCCCTCATCTAGCTTCAAAAATAATCTAATCAAGACATCTGTTAATTCTAAGCTCTTTCCTTCTCTGGCCTCTGGGGGCCTCAGTTCCCTCATCTATAAAATGGAGAGGTCTCTTTCTACCGGCTGGCTCAGCGGACTTGTGGGAATTGGTGCCAGGCATGGGGCTCGGGTGCTTTCCTTCCCCCGGCTGCTAAAGGGGATGCCCTTAGAAGGCAGTCATCTCAGCTACTGGTTTGCACTGTCTTGGCCTGACCTCCAAACCTCTGGATGTGAAACCTTTAACCTCTTATCCAGATGTGCTGTTCTGGTGTCAAACAGCTACATGTTTGGGAATAACTATATAAATGCTGGCCAAAACTGAGGCCATAACCACCCCACCCCCAAACCAGAGATTTATGCTCACTGACTAAGATTTATGAAATTGCCGCCTTATGAATAGTTCACGGGCATTCAGGGTCAGCTGAAGGTTTTTAGAGGAACATTTGGGAGTAATTTTGGAAACATTTTGCTTCTTTCCCTTTTCTTTGCAAGTGGTAAGAGGAGAGGGAGAGAAGCCCAGGAACCATCCCTCCCACACCGCTAAGGAGGGAAAGCAGGACTCCATGGTCCCTGGCTCCTCCTGACAGAATTTATAGTCTGCAGCCTGCAAATTACTGGAGGGAATATGGAAACCTGGGTAATGATGTGGGAGAGAGCATTCCCCAGTGCTGACGTGGGTTTCCCTGCGCCACAGAACCAGAGATGGGGTAATTGAAGCTCATGCTCCGAACAGTTATAGCAAAGGTAATCTCCGTGGCGGCATTTGAAATATCCCCAGTGCACAGGGAGGAGGGTGGTGGTGGGGAAGCCAGACCCGATGAATGAGACAGAATCACGGATGCTCGGGCTTGGACCCATACAAGGCCCCAGGGTCTCCAGAAACTTAGAACTAAGTTGGGCCCTTACTCACAAAATGGGGTCCTCATTGGGTAGTAGAAGTAGGATGAAGGCGAGCCTAAAGCATAAACTCAGCAAAGGGAGGGACTCTGCCTTTTCAGCACCATATCCCTGGCTCCAAGCATGGCTCCTGCCACTTAGAAGATCTTTAATATTTTTTGTTCAATGGATGAATGAATGAATGAATGATGGGTGAATAAATGGATGGCTCTAGAATAAGTGAATTGACAGTTCTGTTGTGTTCTACCTGTGTTCATCTCATGGCTTACACCTTGGCTTGCCCAGAGGATAGCAGTCAGAATAGTGAGGTGATGCTTAACTATGTCATTCAGGAGGCAGTAGAAAGAATGAGGGGTATTTAATGGTTAGCACAACAGTTTCCTGTCTTCAAGTTTCTGAACGCAGGAGACACTAGTGGGTTAGAGCTAGGGGCGATGCTTAGAACTCAGAGGCAGATCTGGGGTCCCCCAATATCACTGCTCACATTGATTGAGTGCTTCATATGTGCTGGGCATACTTTTGCCATTGCATATGATAGACACTAAGGCTTAGGGAGTATATAGGTTTCCTGGGCTGCTGTCACAAATGACCACAAACTTGGTGACTTTAAACAACAGAAATGTACTGTCTTACAGTTCTGAAAGTCAGAAATCCAAAATCAAGATAGCAGGGCCAGGCACGGTGGCTCATGCCTATAATCCCAGCACTTTTGGAGGCCAAGGTGGGTGGATCACCTGAGGTCAAGAGTTTGAGACCAGCCTGGCCAACATGGTGAAACCCCGTCTCTACTAAAAATACAAAAAATTTAGCTGGGCCTGGTGGCAGATGCTTGTAATCCCAGCTACTCGGGAGGCTGAGGCGGGAGAATCCCTTGAACCCAGGAGGAGAGGTTGTAGTGAGCCGAGATTAGGCCATTGCACTCCATCCCGGGCAACAAGAGCAAAACTTCATTTCAAAAATAAAAAATTAAAAAAAAGATAGCGGGGTTGCATTCTGTCTGACAGCTCTAGGGAAGAATCCTTCCTTGCCTCTCTTAGCTCCTGGTGGCTGTTGGCAATGCTGGCACTGCTCTTGGCTGTGGACTCATCACTCCATTCTCTGACTGTCTTCTCATGGCCTGCTCCTCTGTGTCTTGATTTGGATTGAGGGCCTACTCTGACAGTCCAGTGTGATATCATCCACATCCTTCCTTTTAGTTACATCTGCAAAGACTCTTATCCCACATAAGGTCACATGCACATGCTCTGAGTATGGGGGTGTTATGGACTGGATATCTGCATCCCCCCAAAATTCATACATTGAAGTCCTAACCCCCAGTGTGATAGCACTTGGAAATGAGGCCTTTGTGAGGTGATGGGATTAGTGATCTTGTTACAGGAGAAACCAGAGAGCTTGCAGGAAGAAGAGGCCATGTGAGTAGAGAGTGAGAACTCGGCTGCCTATGAGCCCATGCGAAGAAGCCTCAGGATGAAAGCTACCTGACCAACACCTTGATTTTGGACTCTTCTAGAACATGGGAAATAAATTTTTGTTGTTTTATAAGCTACCCAGTCTGTAGTATTTTTTTAATGGCAGCTTGAGCTGACTAATACAGGAACTACCATTCAACCCACTATGGAGTGGGCCAGTGGTGGTGGAGGTCAGGGGCAGCCAATGCTCCTCTTCTCTTCCCCATGGGAGCCTTTGAGAGCCTTTCTGACTTTCCAGCATGGATGCCACTTCCCCAGGAGGCATTGAGTTCTTATGCGGGGGTTCAATGGGCTCCACAGATCTGGGACAATGTGGTGGGGTCCCCTTGAATTCTGTGATTGCATGGTAGCCCCTGACCATGCCCCTTGCCTTTTGTCCACTGGCAGCAAGCTCAAACCAACTGGCAGTGGAACTGAAGGCACGTGTCTAACATTTATGGAGGATGGCACCTTCTATGGGAGCCTGACTCATGACCTCTGTGGGTATTTTTGGCCCAGAGAAAGGGCTGGTCTGAGCTGTGGCTATCAGTCTAATAGTATTAGAGGGTCAGTACAGAGAAGGCAGTTATAAATCACCCAGAGTGGGCTGGGAAGTGAGTGGAACCTTTCTGCCTCTTTTGGAAGACTCAACCTGGGGAAAACATTTCATGTCAAGGGTGGGAGGGGGAGGTTTCTTAGAGCCCTGGGCTCGGCCAAATGTGAAGTCAGCCCTCCCCTCCCAACCTCCCTGCAATCCAGCCTTCCTCCTGTCCTCCCCTGGCTTCTATAATTCCGTTTGTTGTGCTCGCAAACACCGTGTTGGAAGATTTCATGCTAATGAAAGGGTTTCTTGATTAGGTTACGCTGTTACTGTAAATGTTCCCTCATTATCTATGTTATGGTAGGAATTTGAAAAAGTATAAATTGAGCGTCTTGCATAATTTATAAAACCTGAATGTTTCCTAATTAGTTCGGTTAGGTTAATGATGGTGCAGCGTCACTTCTTCCTGGTCCCGTTAATGACCTTTCCACTCTTCATTTTGAACACTTTCTGTTATTTACAAGCCCCCTCCCAACCCAAATCCAACAACCAGCTTCCGGAGTGTGGCCCCATCTAGCCTCTGATGGGAGGATGAAATGCCTTGCAGAATGTGAATGGCTCCTTTTTTCTCTGCATGTCCCCCGCCCAGCTTTGAGGCCAAGAGGCAGCCTGTTTAAAGGTTGGCCAGCCCAAATTTGGCTCAGGCCAATCCCCTGAAGAATGCCGGTGAAGTGCATTCTTTCGGCATTTGTATAGAGACTGGTGCTGTCCCCCATTAGCAGCCAGAGATGTGAAAATGCCGGAGGAGGTGGGGGAGGGAAAACCCTCTCAAAAGGATTCTAAAATAACATTTTGCATCCTCAAGTAATTCCCAGTTCTCCCTGGCAACCATTCATTTCTTCCGAACAGCAGAAATTTGCAATATGAAAGTGGATTGGCTTCTCCCTCCCTTGGGGCCCCTGTATCTCTTCATCCAGCGCCTTGGGTAAAAAGCAATGCATACGTTTACAATATAAATGTGATTTAATCGACCTCCCTGTCAGGGAGAAATGGCAAGCATATCAAACAAGACCAAGATGTTAGAAAGAAAAATCATAAATTATTCCAGTGACGAGTTTCGGAGCCGCCTCCCAGACTACTAGATGATGCTATATAAGGCTGTTCCTTGAAACAATAATTAAGATAATTCTGTATGACAAGGAGAAAAATGTCCGGCTTTGTATGAAATGTGCTTCATGTTAGCAAGCTGAATGCTTGGTATTGATTACTCTCTCCCCACAATCTCCCCCACCCAGTCGCTGTGATTCAAGGCTAAAATTAATTGAATGATGCAATATTTCTTTTCTCGAATCCGTATTTACCGTACATACCTCCTAGAAGCCATGCAAAGTGGGCTGGCCTCTAATTCTCTAAATTGACCTCTTCCTTTGGCAGTGTCTGGGAGAATGCTGACATGTACGCACACACACTCACACACATCCTCAGCTGGGTGTCCATTGTTCTCCTCTCTGGAAGGCATGATTCCCCCCTCAGGCAGATTTGAGGGACATATCAGTACAGTACAGCCCTCACTATTCTGTTATTAGGCCACCATGGGGCTCTCCTACAGAAATATGGCCAATGCCAGAGGTCCCTCAATGCAGAAAGCTGCAGACGGGACTGGCTCGCCCCACCCGCCACCCTTTCCCTGCTTGCAGTCCATAGAACAGCATCTGGCCTCTGTCTAGCAGAACATCCATTTTCCCCCTCTCCCCCTTCCAACCTCCCAGGGTATGGTGTGGATCAAGGAGGGACCTCTTCACTCTCCCCTCTCCTATTCTAGCTGCCATATCCTGAGACAGTCGTCCCCCCTCCTATGAGAGGCACTGGGCAATTCCTGGCAGAGAGGGTTGGTTTATGGCCTCGGCTCTGCTGGTTTTTCTGAGGCTCTATTTCATCTTGACTGCAGTTGCTGCCGCAGTGGTGGCTGGGAGAGAGAGCGAGGCACAGCTTCAGGTAGATAATCCACAGTACATCCCCTGGGCACCCGCAGCAAGGCTGATGCCTTCCCCTGCCTGGAGAAGCTGAGAGAGTAGTGGTAAAGGTAGCGACTGCAGGCAAGGTGCCCATGGGGAGTGGTCTGCCCCTGGAGCCAGGCTGGGGCTGGATTCCAGCATCTCTGGGCTTGTTGGGTTACTGAACAGGGCCCTTCCCACCCTGAACCCAGCTTCTTCCCTGCAGAAGGTGGTGGTGGGGATTCAAGGTGGAAGCCAGTGATGGGCTTGACACGTTGTGCACAATCAATGATTTTAAAAAAATCAGAGACATTTAGGCAATTGTGCGATGAGTAAATGGCTCTTGGTTTGACAATCCTGTTTGTGACAACCCAGAGCCTTGTCCCCAGGAAGCCATCCTTTCCAGAATGATGACAGAGAAGGACTCTTGTTTTCTGCCCTGGATGCAAGGGGGTGGTTGTGGTTCCACTAAGCCCTGAGGAACCATCCTTTGGGGACAGGCACCAAAGGTACCCAAGGACCCCCTGCCCTAGTCTTCCTCAGGAGACATGGCATCATCACTCAGCTGTAGCCACAGCTCATGAAGCCAGATGGTGATAAGCACATTGCACAGAGGCTGAAGTGGGTGGGCTGGGAGAAAAGGTAGCGCTGGTGCCCAGAGCCGACTGCTATGGGAGAGGGGGCTGCCTATGTGGGCTCAGAGTTGGGGGTGAGGAGTCTAGAAGATAGGATAGGGAGAAAGCAGGCAGCCAGTGGGAGCTGGACCCATGGAGCATTAGTAACCCATTAACCCATACCCTTAAATTAGCAGATAACTACCACACTAGAGGCTACACTCCAGGATAAGGGCCGTGTGAATCTTGTCCACTCTCCCAGAGCTGAGTACAGTGCCCAGCACATACTAGTGCCCAATAAAGGAGTGGAGTGGTAGGTGAGGGCCCAGGAATCCCTGCTGAGGGGAGTGGGTGCCAAGGCATCAGTCTGGAGGACTCTGAGGCTGTTGCACCTTGAGAATGGGTTGTTGAAAGGCAACATGGGGAGGCTGTTTGCAGCCAGTTTCTCTCCTCACCCTCCCTCTGGGCGGAGGGGTGCTAGTGCAGCATCTAGAAGGCTTGAGTCTCACTTTTGCTGGGAGCCTCACATCTGGCGCGAGGCCTGGGCCAAGCAGTGTCTGAACTGTCCTCCTCTGACCCCAGATGATCCATCAAATCCTCAGGCATCTCTGAATCCCTGCGCAGTCTGGTACCCCGTAGGAGCTCAACAAGGACTCCTGAGTGGTTGGCTGCTTGACGAAGAAGCAGCCCTTCTCTGTTGATGAAAGAGCAATTAAGACTTTAGGAGTCTGCAGTCTAGACAGGGAGCTGTCAAGTCTCACATAAGTGGGTCTGGGAACTGGTAATAGGAGATTGGGGGGGCTTCTGGAGAAGAGAAGCTGCTTTAGAGGTGAGCAGGAGGGAGCCTGGGGGCGGGTCCCGGGGGTTGGGTCCTGTGCATTGCTCAGCCGGAGCCAGCACGTAGTAAGTTCCTACCCCTCTGCCTGCCTGCTCTGTGTGTCTTACAGGCTTGTTTTTACACTGCTTTCTTTAATGACTTCTCACCATAGTCAAAACAACTCTCCTGTCAACTTATTACCTTAAAAATAGTTGAAAAGATGACACTTGGGTAGAAAGTGCTTTAAAAGAACAGCTACTTTCCCACACGCTCCTCTAGCTCTGCCTCAGAGAAGAGTCTTGTGTTTGCAGACCTGGGTTTTAATCCCAGCTGTCTCTCCAGGTGACTATGTGACCTTGGCCAAGTCATGGTACCTCTTGGAGCCTCAGATTCTTCCACTGTAAAACACGGTTAAAGCTCATTGGTGCATAGGAATAGAACATTCCCAATGTTTAGCTCCACACCTGTGTGTTCAGCCCATTTTCTCACGCAGCTGCCTGGGAAGGCTTCCTGGAGGAGGTGGCACAGAAGCTAGTTGCTGCGTAAAAGCCAAGGCCAGCGAGTTTGACCGCTGCAAGCTGAGCTTTTGTAGGACTCCCAGCAGTAAGCCTGGGTGGCAGCCATTCCCTGCCTCAGTTCCTGGACCTTCTCATCATTGCCTACCTCCCCATCCAGGAGGCATCCATCCCTGTACCCTTTCCTCTGCCTTGCTTCTCTGGTCCTCAGAACAGCTCCCTGCCACCTGCACCCTCCTGGCTGGGAGAAGGGTACAGCCTCAGCTCTCAGAGTTTGGAAGACTTTTAATTGCTGTCTTTTGTCCATGGAGATTAGAGTGACTCCAGCTTGGAGACAATTAGTAAATTATTATGATTAGTTTCCATTTGTGTGGTGCTACCCTTTGAGAAGCCCAGCTGATTTAATCAGGGTTGGTTAATGGGAGCGCTAGCAGCTCCCCTCACTCCTGACGTGCCTTGGAAACCAAGAGTGAATCCATGGACCGTGTTCACAGGAGCTCAGCATTTTGTGCTGGAGTAAGACCCTCTGCATTGCAGGATGCCTTGTGCTCATGGCTTGCCCCACGGGTCTTTGGGGAGCTGAATAACTGGAGAGAGGGGGACGTGGGGACGCGGGCCTGGATGGGATGTCAGGGACCTAGGGTGTTTGCCTGGAAAGGGCCTCACTGCCCCGTGCTCCCACAGTTCTCCTTACCCCACAGCCCACACCACCACTTCCTCCCTCCTCCCCTGCTTCACCTTCTCTTCAGATAGACTGTAGTCCAGTGGTTTGCAGACTTTGACTCGTGTCAGAATCACCTGAAGCACTTGTCAAAACCAATTGCTGGGCCCCACTTCCAGGGTCTCTGAGTCAGTGGAGGAGGGGCAGGGCCTGAGAATCTGAATTCCTAGAAGTTCCCAGGTGCTGCTGCTGCTTCTGGTCCAAAGACCAACCTTTGAGAGTCATCTTTTCTTATGGTTTTCAATCCTGGGTGGACATTCGAATCCCTTGAGGAGTTTTTAAACTGATCATTTCCCAGCCCTCTGACCAGGCTGGGTTCTGTTGGTCTGAGCAGGGTCAGGGTAGATATTTTTTAAAGATTCTCCAGGTGACTCTGATGTGCAGCTTGGGTTGAGTGGGGGCCCTTTCCTGGAATGCAGACCTATTTCCAGGAGTTCAGGGGAGCTCTTGCCCAGTTGCTGAGAGGCTCAGCTTGGATTAGCAATACGTAGCAGGATGTGGACACCTGGGTTCTGGCTTTAGTGCCTGCTTCTGAGTGTTGACTTCTGATGTCCAAGTCTACCTTCCCTTCCTGCCCCATTCTTTCTTTCTTTTCCTTTCTTGCAACACCTCTTTCATCTGCCTCTCTTTCTTCCCCCGTAACTAGTTTAGTGAAGATCCCACGCAGTGGAAT
Organism: Gorilla gorilla gorilla; assembly: GCF_029281585.2. Classification (NCBI taxonomy): domain Eukaryota; kingdom Metazoa; phylum Chordata; class Mammalia; order Primates; family Hominidae; genus Gorilla; species Gorilla gorilla. The sequence continues at coordinate 37,388,652 of NC_073232.2, read as the reverse complement.
GGAGTTATTACAAGGTTTTGTTTTCTCTTGTCCCCCTCACTCTGTTGACTCCTTTTGTCCCATAACTTCTGGCCACTTTCATGTATCAGGACCTTCTCTGGTCTGACAAGAAACAGCAGTCTCACCGCTGTGTCAAACCCGTCTCCTTGGAGTGGGGAAGGAGAAATGGCCTTTTCATGTTGAGGCCATTCTTCCTCCTTTCTTGGGTTTTCCAGGATGGGAAGGGTGGAGACCGTCTTGCTTCACTCGCCTCCTCTCAGTGAGGTGGCCGGCTTTTGCTTGGGCTGGTTAAGGCTGCATCTGCCTGGTGTGCGTCTGCCCGTCCCAGTGGTGGCTCCTTTCTAGTGGTAGTCTACATGCAGAAGGTGAGTGTGGGTTCTTCAGGGGCAGTGTCTAGCTTCACTTCACCTCTCTCATTCCTGAGTGTGCCCTCAGGAAGGACCTCATCTGGGTGGCAGCCACCTGGGCGGCCCACACCTCCTGCCTAGCTCTAACTTCCATGCTTGTGTATGTGGAGACTCAAGGTCCTCTCCGCGGGTCCTTTCTCCTGGGAAAGCCAGGAAAAATGAGGTCAGTGATCCCCCATCCTATTCCCAGCCCTCTAAGCTCTGGTCTGTTTTCATTTTGCAAGTGCAGGCCTCTACAGCAAGCTGCAGCCTCCTTCCTGCAGAGACTGCCAGACAAGAAGGCACCACTTCCTGTGTTCACATTCCAGGGGCGTATGCCATGCCTTCCCCTAGGCCGCACTTGCCACTTCCGCATTCAGCTAGCGTCCAGCTGGGGTGGGGAGGTGCTGATCTCCTTTTGCTGGAGGCATCCCTGTCTCTAGGCATGATTCTCCTGGAGGCTTTTCTCCTGCTTGGCTTAGGGGAGGAGAGCATTTTTCTCACCATGAATTCTTCCCTTGCGCAAGGCCATACGACTCAGCAGTTTTGCCTCTTGCCTATCCTGAATGCTTCTAGATGGGGACAGGGGTGAGATGAAGCAGAGGGCAGTTGGTGATTGTCCCACAGACAGCCTGCTGGGCCTGCTTGTCAACAGCTTTCTCAGCGTGGAGTTGGTGTTTCTTCATCACATTGCGGGCCCAAGTAGCCAACCCCAGACCCACAGGAGGGTCCCACTCAGCTTCCTGTTGTCTCCCCACCCAATGGTCCTCCTCCCTATTATGTCCTCCCTGCTTTCCTACCCTGGACATTCAGTGAGTCTGACTCTGTCCCAGGCCCTGCTCTAAACCCTGGGGGGCATAGGCATGGGACAGCTCCCACTGCACTCACTGAGAGGTGGCAGAATTCTCCAACAGTTACCAGCCACCATCCTGCATCCGCCAGGAGCTGCTGCTCTGCCAAATGACCAGGCTGTGACACTAGGGTGGTTGGACTGTAGTGGAGGCAAGCCCAGGGATGTGGAAACACAGGGCAGGGCCACATCACCAACTTTGGGGATTTAGGGGAAGCTTCCTGGCTTGGAAGAAGTGGTGTCTGAGTGGGACCTTGAAGGATGAGTAGGAGTTTGCCACTCAGACACAAGAAGAGCATTTTACGTTGAGGGAATGAAACATGAAAGCGGGGGCTGAATGCAAAGATGCTGAGTGTGATTGGAGCAGAGAGGAGATGACATGATGGGAAGGGGCGAGGGACAGGCAGGGAGCAGGTCATGAAGGGTCCTGGAGACCGTGCCATGGTAGGGAGCACTTCTCAGAAACATCTCAGAGTGAGCTGTTGGGCACTCCTCCCTTCACCCCAAGGCTTCTGTTTTGAAGGGTCTAGTTGGACACTTTCTTCACATGGTGGCAGCTCTGAAGCTGCAAGCACTTGAGTAGCCAGCATTTCTGAGAAGGGAGGACTTCCCATATTGATTGCAGGACAGCAGGTGGAGGTGATGGGTGGGCAGCAGAGATCCGAGCAGGATGGAGGATGAGGCAGCTCCCTTTGGGTCCTCACTCCAGTGGCTTTCATAGGAGGGGCCAGAGCGTCAGGACAATTCCTGGCTTGGTTTGTCTGGGGAAGTCTTTGGCTAAAATACCAGGGGCAGAAATCTTGGCTGGGGAAGAGGAATTCACAGGACTCGAATGATTTACCTAAAAGAAAAAGCAGAACAGGGATTTTTTTTTTGGAGGTGGGACTCTGGCGTGACATTTTAAAAATGCATGTTTCCATTTCTCATGTTCTGTGAGCATATGTTGTTTTTCAATAAGAAAAAACCCATGTTCGTTCCCCAGCTATTTCACCAGTGCCTATTTATCTTGTGCCAGCCTTCAGAGACCCTGCGGGTAGAGGGATACACTAGACAGGGCAGCCATCACCTTCCCAGAGCGCAACCCTCTCTCACAGTTAGTGGGCACCCGCCGTGGTGGGTCTAGGGGCACTTCCTGCATCACCTCACTTGTCTTGACAATGACTCTTGAGGATGGGTATAATTAACATCAACTTCCAGATGAAGAACATGAAGCTCATAGCAGTTAAATCACTTGGCTGAGGTCACACAGTAAGGTGTAGCCACGTTGGGCTTCCAGCCCAGAGGAGCTTTGCCCCAAAGCCTGGGCCATTTGATGCTGATTCTTTTGGTCTATTGGACTCCTATGCAGGCTCCCTCTGCCAGGCCTGCCCGTTTGCGCCTTGGGTACTGCTGGGGAAGTCATACAGCTTCTCTAGGCCTCGGTATCCCCACCTATAAACTAGGGATAATTACATCTCCCTCGCAGGCTCATTATGAGGCATAGGGAGGTGTGATTAATGCACGTTACTCAGGACAGTGCCTGACACTGGATGCCTGGCTAATGAGGGCTTCTAATCATGGTGTGGGACAATGTGAGCTGGCGTTGATTCCCTGCTTCTATCATAAGAAATAATCCACTTCTGTCTCTTTCCAGTTTCTGGCTTCAGAAGATGTAGGTCCTGGGCTTCCTTAAGCTCCTAAACTCAGACTCAGGGGAGGGATCTGTATGGAAAAGGCAGTGGCCTCCCTGTCCTGGTTCCCACATCACTGTCCCCTGGCTTCCCATGGCTGTTTCTTCTCAGGCCCAGGCTCAACCCAGCCCTGGAGATAGCCCAGACATGGGCCTTCAGCATGGAACATCAACCCCATTCACACGTGGTCTTAAGATTAGTTACAAAGACCAAGGCCAGGGTGAGCCTGGAGCAACCATGTGTTCAACGCTCCTACTGCCGTAAGTCTTGCTGTTTGGGACCTGTTTTCTCCAGGTGCTCCACATACATCACCCACACCCACTGCTTGGAACACAGCATGTTTGCTCTGCTGGTTCCCTTCCAAGATGACAACCATAAACTCTGCAGTCTGAAGGAGACTCTCTGTTTCTGGAGGGTTACCAGAAGGTTGTGCTGCCCATCCATCTCCCAGAAGGGCCCGTGCCTTTCCTTCATTTGAAGTCAGACCATCCCCTACCTTGCCGTGTGTTCTGTTCCAGGTAGCATTGCCTTGCCACCTAGCTCCACTTAGGTGTGGTACCATGGGCTTGTATTGAAGGCAAGATGTTGGGAGAAGCAGCCCCTAAGAAGCTAGTTATTGTGCCTATTGCAGGAGGAAGAGTGTTAAGGAAATTGCTGGGAGACGTTTTTCTCACCTTTAGAACCAGGAAAAGGAGGGCCGATTATGGAGAGTTCCTTTTTATCTGTGGAAACCAGGCTGAATGAGACTGCGTCTTCCTCTCCACTTTGTCTGCTAGGAAGCACAGAGCCCAATGCACAGCCCGTTTCTAGGAGGTGCCCAGGACCACAGCATCAACACCATGGTGTGTAACCTCACCCTTGTCTAGTGATTGACCGGAGCCTACTGGTCCCCAGGACTGCTCTTTGTGCTGTCTTTTGGGGTCCAGCTCTGCATCTGACTTGGTTCCCCCCAGCCCCATCAAGTCAGCTGGAGAGCGGGACCTCCCTGGGTTCTGGCTGCTTCTCTTTCCAGCAGACCTGTGTCTTCCTGGCATCCCAACAGCCATGGTTGACTTTTCACGTTTCCATGGGAACAGTCTGACTGTAGCCAGACAAGTAACTAGAGAGGCTGAGGAGGAGCGTGTGTGAGTGTGTGTTGTGTCTGAGGCTGCTCTTGGAGCCCAGAGATCTTGTGCACTTCCCTTCGGCTTGCAGTGGCTGCAGCAGCCTCCTCTTGGTGGTAATCATGGCCCATTTGCAGCTCCTACATCTCCATTGCTGACATAATATTGCACCGGGGTCCATCCATCTGCATAATCATCTTAACCTGCTCCCATAAGAGAGTTTAAAAGGTCTGGGCTGTTGGAAAATTACCATAAAGCCTGAACGCAGATACCTTTAGCAGCAACGCCAACATCTATCACAGGGTAATTAGAGGCAAGGAGTGAGGGCTCCGGGCTCTGTGTCTGGGAACTGTTTGGGGCTGCGTCTGCTCTGACTGTTGAAAAGAAAGGGAGGGAAAGACCCAAGAAGGCAGTCCAGGAAGGAGAAGAGCAGTTTCTGCAGCAATAAGAGGATTTCTTTTTACTGGAGGGCATGCAGCTTCTCCAAGGGGAAGGACTTTGCCTAAGACTGTTTGGGGACTCCTGGGACCTCTGTTCACACGTTGAATGTGCCATGGTTTTCTGAAACTAGAAAAATAATGACCAGGACTGTTTCTTTCTTACTGTGTTCTAGGTCCCAAACTCTGGAGTGCTGTGTGGTCTTGAACAAGCGCCCTTTTCTCTCTGTGATCCCATTTTTCTATTTGTAAAATGTGGGGATTGGACAAATCCGTCAGTTTCCAAACTCTTATTTGTGGAACCCTGGGGCTCACTGGCAGGGATGGGGAGAGGGAAGGGGGTAGGCAGGGGTGAGACCCACCTCCTTTACTCCAACCACACTGGCTTTTCTTTCATTGGTCCTACATTCAGCTTTCTAAGGAAGGTTATAAATGAAGAACAGTTTTCTGCTACCAGAAGCACTGGACCCCCACTGGGCTCCAAGATCACTTAGAGTCTCTGGTGTTTGTATGATAAAAGTACTAGGTTTGGAAAACCAGATTTTGCTACGTCCTTTAACAAGTGTCTGTTTCGTAACTAGCTTTATTGTGCTGAATTTGATCTCTCCAGAAAAACAGTGGCATCTGTGCAGACAGGCAGTGCGACTTGAGGGAGTGTGAGGACCCCATGGAGTCAGACACAGAGGGGCAAGAACAGCTCTTGCAAAGCAGAGACCAGGGGCCAACTGCCCACAGCCGGCCTCCTCAGGCCCAGTGGGGCTCCAAGTCTTCGGGAATGCCCCAGGCAGGGGGTGGCTGTCCTCTCTTTGTTGAAACAACAGAGCTGTTTTCTTCTGGGTCCCCCGCCCCCCTTGGCTGTCAGCTCTGAGCGGGGTGCGCAGCCCCCTGGCTGCTATCCACATGGAGCCTGGTCATCTCCTTCTGGGGTCTATCAACTGCATGAGCTGTCAGTGGAGGCCACTGCGGCCTCTCCGTTGCTGACCTCTTGTTCCCCAGCCTCTTGAAAACTCGCTGCAATTTGTCTCTGATCCTGCTGCAGTCTCCCCGCCTTCCCCTGAGGTCGGGGCCTCAGGCTCTCAAGACTGTAAGGCTCACTGTCTCCGCTGCTGCCTCATTTGCCAGGCACTTCAAGCTCCAAGTCTCCCCTCCTTCCTCACCTTTAGGTCTTTGAAATTTTGTGCCCCTATATTCGAAAGTGATCCTGGTCATTAACAGTGCAGGGAGAGAAACTGCTGAAAGCATTCCCCCTTGTTTGGAGGGTCCACTCCTGTCCCTTCTAAACTCTGGAGTTTTCCACACCTCCTCTTTTCTGTCACCTTTTAGATGCCTCCTGATACCTGGTGTCTCGCTTATGGTGTGCTCCCTGTGTGAGGCTCAGTGCTGGTGTCTGTGAGGCTTTAACCAAGATATACATTGAAAAAAAAGAAGAAGAAGAAGAAATAAAAGAAACTTTTTTCTGTCTGACTTTCTATGTGTGTCAGCCCAGGCCTGGGGAAGTGTGAGGGCAGGCTGGGTGAGTTTGCCAATCTTGTCATCCCAGAACCCCAGAAACATCACTACCCTAGTGCTCCCTGCACACCCAAGCCATGCTGGCCAGATGTGTCTCTCTGGTCTCTGTTGGACTCCAGCCCAGCCTATTCTCCTTGGCAGCAGCTCCTGGCATGCTCTGCAGAAGGGGCAGCTATTTCAAACCAGGCTGAGGGCCCTGGATGTGGCCATTTAAAGAAAAGATGATGGTAGCTGTCTTGCCAGGCAGCACCACTGCAGTCTCACAGAGCACCTGGCAGCCTGCTTCAGAGTACACACATTGCCTGCAAAGAGTGCTGGTTTTCTGTTCCTTCTCAAAACTTTGCCTTGGGACAGTGGCTGGGTCGGAGGCTAAGGCCGTCTTGGGGCATCCTTTGCCCAAGTGCAGTTCTTCCCACTGAGCCACAGTGTAACCTCTGACAGAGTCTGCCCAGGCTGGGGCTGGCGGGTCACCTATTTATTTTAATAGGGCAATGTCTTTTGGGATGACTGTAAGCAGAGGCCCCAAGTGAAAGCCATTTGAAAACAAGCTGCCTGGAAACAAGCCTCTTGGAGGACCATAGTGGGGTGGATTCTGGAGTCTTCTCTTAACGTGCATCCATGCCTCCCCTGCCTCCATTCATGTTGGCCTAGTCCATGGCCCTCCCTTCCTACTTGAGGAGAACAGCCTTCCAGACTCCTAGAGGCCCAGGCATGGGACGTGCCACAGGAGGACCTAGAACCCAGGTCTCTGAGTCTCAGTCCACTTCTCATCACTCCTGCTGAAACCACATGTCCCTCAGCAGGTATATTAACTAGAAGACCCTTGTTGTGGCTGTGGAGGTCTGGCAGTTACATGTAGGCGCAAATAAACTCTTGCAAGATACTGTGGGGTGCTAGAAGGAGTAACTTCCTGGAAGGCAAGAGACCTGGTTGTGGTCTCAGATCTGCTAAGCGGCTGTGTGATGTTGGATGAGCAGCTTGCCCTCTCTGGCCTTGGCACCTGTAGTTGTACAGTGAGTGGTTTGACTCTGGGATGGGTCAAGGCCTCTTCAGGGTCCCTCTGCTCTAGGTAATGTCAGGATCTTTCTCGAGGCATGAGGGAGAAGCTTGTGGTAGCAGACAAGAGCACATGGAGCAGGACGGGATGACCCTAGTGTTCTCATGGAAGAGGGTCCATGACAGCTCCTTCTCCCCACGTGGCCTCGTCTCGGGGCCCCAAAGTGAGTGCAGTGTGGGGCCTGCCTGCTGCCCCTCCTGGAAGCCCTCGCTGGGGCAGTGAGCAGTTCCATGCTCTATATCTTCATCCCATGGTTCTTCCTGGGGATCCACTTCTGGCAAATGCCTCCTTGATGGGAAGTGGGCAGGAAACATCTCCTGAAGTGCGGGGAGCCGGCCCTCTGGATGTAGCAAAGTCCCACCTATTCATGTGGGCACCAACCTGGGCAGGTATGAAGTGACAGAGAGGAGGAAGCTTAGCACCTGCTGTCAGGGCGTGTAGACTGGCAGGGTAGGCAGCAGTACTGCTGCTGAGGTCATGAATCTTAGTCCTCTCACTCAGCTGGTGACACAAATCACTTGTCCCACAGCCGCTTCCACGATCCATTCTGTGGGGCTGGTGGAAACCCATCACCTCGGCTCCTCTGGGGTTGTCCTCCTGCCTCTCAGATTCCTTCTCTGGGCATGGCTCATCCCAGGAGTCAGAGAGAGGGTCCTCTGGGTATCACCCCTCAGGCCCCTAGGCCCTCACTCTCCCTGCCTGTAAGGCCCCTTCAGGGCACAGCCTGCTCTCTGCTGCCTTCCAGCCCTGACTAAGGCACAAGGCTCCTTTCTGTGGCTGTCCCCAGCCCTGGCCCCCAGAGGTCTCCCCAGGAGCCTTTGCTGTGGGCTGTTGCTCAGCAGGAGCAGAGAAGGCAGGGTCCCTCTCTTGAGGAATAGCTTTCACTACTCTCCTCCCTCCAGCTTGGGGAAATCTCCTTTTGGTTTGGGAGCAATACTTCCACATTTACGTTTCTTCCAAGATCCCCTGCTTCTTGCTAAGACCCTGGCTCTCCTGCTTTCTTTCTCCACAAAGCTTCCACATCTTCTAACAGATTTACACCACTTGAAACAAAAGCCAGGACATCTCGTGGGTGCCTTCTGCTTTCCCCTGTGCAGCCGGCGTCTTGTGAAACAAGGGTGCACAGAGAGAAGGGACAGGAAAGGGAGAGCAGAAAACTCAGGAAAGAACAGGCCCTCTGAGCTGGGATTTTAAAGTAGTATCTGGGCACCATCCCGGATACTACGTTCCCATGTAGAAGCACATGTGAACGTGAGCGCCTGCCCCTAGGCTAGTGACTAAGGTCCCCATGAAAGAAGCAGAGCTCAGATACAGACTGGATTCTGCAGTGCTGCCCAGGCCCCAGGATGGGGACAGGATAGGACAGGTCCTTGGCTGTATAACTGGGAGCCAACCATGATATGAAGCCACACTTGGGTCATGCAGGATGTCCACAGAAGCCTCAGTCTTGAGGTGGTATGCAGAGAGAGCGTAGCCAGATCCTGTGCATCAGGAGGGAAGTAGAAACCTAGCCTGAGATTCGGAAGAGAGGAGAAGAGGTGGAGCCTGGGAGTGGCCCCAGATGGGGTATGGTTTTGCAGGTCAGGCTTAGGAGTTCAAGCCCGGTCCTTAGGCCATAGGGAGCCATGGGTGGTTTTTGAACAGGGATGTGAGTGGTGAGAGACAGGAAAGGTCCTGAGCGAGTTTGAAGAGAAAGGTGGAATGGATAATCACTGAGCTGAGAGTTCTTTGGAAGGCTTCCTGAAGGACTCATTCATTCGTTCATTCATTCATTCACTCAACAAAGGCTTCTCTAGCACCTTCCATGTGCCAGACACTGCTCATGGTGATGAATATAATAGAGTGTCTTTCCTATAGCACTTACATTGTGGGTAGGGGAGATGGGCAAACCTTAACCAACATATAAACATTTTTTCCATAGACTCAGAAGATATCATCGCAGGGTAAGGAGACTGAGAGTGAGAGGGGATGCTCTTCCAGCTAGGGCAGCCAGGGGAAGTTTCTAGAGGAGGTGGCATTGGAGTGGAGACCTGAAGAGAATGTGGGGGTTGATTTTGTCCTAAAGAACACGTTGGCTTCGCGCAGCTATGATGGACAGGGAGTGTGAGTGAAGCCTTTGGGGAAGAGTTCACAGGAGCTGCAACCCGCCAGTCTTGTTGCTGCAGAGACTCTGTGGGGGTGAGCTTTGGGTGGTGAGGTTGGAAGGGAGACAGTGCCATTTGGGATGAGAGTTCTAAGGCTGGGTTGAGGACTTCAGTCTTGCTCAGTGAGCCTCAGAAGGTTGCTGTGCAGGAGGTGAGCAATGGAATGAAAAGCGCTTGGGTCTCTGCAGAAGGCTCCCTTCCAAAATTACAGTGGGTTGGCCAGGGCAGGGATCCAGGAGCAGACTGAGCATGCCCAGAGAGCCCCCTCCTTTGCAATTACTACAAGTCCCAGCACAGGGCAGGGCCAGATCCCTTGGGGATCTTCTCCATATCAAAGGGGAGATTAGCTCCAAGCCCCTAACATGCTGGATGTGCTGGCCACACTCACCAGTGCTGCCTCCTCTGAGACTGTCAGCTTTATATCTGCTTCTTTTTATCAATACGGGCAAATAATTCTCTAGACATTTATCATTTTGAACTGTCACAGTCCAGTGCCTTTCCCGAGGACCACAATCAATACTGATCTCGGTTTGAATACTTTTCTGACAAGGTTCCTATTTGTAGATTCACAAGTAGAACTAATGTGTGTTAAAGCTATTCAGTTTGGCATTTTGCAGCTCCATTGACACATTAAATATAGGCGTTCACCACGACGATTAACCTTACAACTATTAAGTAATAAAAATCCCACATACATATTTATTAGCTGAACATCCTATTCTGGCATGATGCCTTCCCCGATGAGGCCTTCCCATGATGGGAAACCAGAGAAGGTGGAGGTGCTGCTGGAGAGATGAGCTCACTCTTTGCAGAGAATGTCAGGAGGGATGTGGGGATCTCCAGGCCACAGTGTTGGTGGGAGGAGGGGAAGCTGCTCGGGGGATGGAGGCCCGGATGGAACTAAAGTTGACGGGGTACTGAGGTGGGTAGCAGCAGAGATGAGATGTTCTAGGATGGTGGATCCAGCTGCTCTCTGGGATGAGATCCCAGACTTCCTCATTCCTGGTGCTTCTGAATAGGTATCCTTTCTCTTCTTGGGCCTCAGTTTCCTCATCTGCATAATGGGGTCAGACTAGAATCGGTGCCTCCTGGGCTTTTTATAAGGTCATGGCATGCGTACAGTAGGATAAAATTTGTAAAGCCTACAGCATCAATAGACAAGGAGTGACCAGCTTAGGAGACCCTGGGTGCCCCAAAGCCCCCTCTGGTGATCATGAGGGTTAAGGCGATTGACAGCTCAGTGAGTGGGGCACACCAGCGGGGACTATCAAGTAGATGAGCTCAGATGTCCCTTTTGCAGTGGATGCTTGGTGACTCTGTCTCCCTGCTTATTGATGTGGAACTCTGCTTCCTGGATCTGTCTTTTCTGGGCCAGCATCCATAGGGACCCTGAGTACCTATTTCCTGGCACAGGGGTGCATGGGCCCCAGTATCCTGGGTGTCAGCTGAGGCAGCGGCAGGGTGGACATCTGCTCATGTCTACTGCCATTCTGACCAGTTGGTGCCCAGGCCCTTCCCGTGACTAATAATATGAGCTGGGGGGCTTCATAATGGGACAGGCGAGGGGTTCTAGAATCAGCACTCCCAAATCCAGACAACCTTGCCAGCCTTGGGGGCATCTATCCACCTTTACCATTGGTCCATATTCGTGAGCTCTGGCTCAGTCCCAGGCCCAGGGCCAGCTGGGGTTGGGGAGTGGGTAAGTGACAGCAGGACACACTGTGTAGTGGCGGAAAGGAGGAGTCTCCACACAGTTGCAGCACATGGCAGTCAATGTCCGGCGAGAAAAGGGGGCAGAGATCAGAGAGGGCTGCCTGGAGGAAGAAGCCTCTGCTTCTCGACTCACTGGACAAGCCAGGATTCTTCAGGCAAAGAGTGGAGAAGAGTATTGTCGGCAGGAGCATGGCACATGAGAGGGGATGCTGCGGTGCCTGTGAGGGGTGCCCTGAAGACTGCACTGTGGGAGCACAGCCCCATGAGAGCTCCAGCTGCCGTGCTCTGATGTCACTGCTGTGTCTATGCTCCCAGCCAGCGACTGAGTATGCAGGCGTGTCCCAGGAGACAAGGGCCGTGCCCTGACCCCTAGATTTGGCCTTGCCAAACCTTCTTGAGACTGCATAGCATCTTTTCTTCACTCATGGTCAGACCTGCTCTGGGATCTGGCGGCAGCTCTCCCAGCCTTTCCTCACCCACTCTCCATTTTCTCGCACACGGACGTTTCCCTAATAAATTCCTCGCACGTTGTATCCCATATGGGTGTCTGCTTCTTGCAGGACCCAAACTAACACAAGCAGGAAGTGCTTCAGGAACTGAAGGGGGTTCATCCTGGCCTGTGGGTAAAGTGTGAGGGTGAAATTGTGATTTTCCATTTTACAACAAGGGAACAAAGTGTCTGCAAAGTTCTAGATGCAAAATACTTTTTAAACTGCAACATGACTTGTGAAGATAGGCCCTGTTGATGGCTGTGGAAGAGGTTAGGTGCTGGAGCAACACTTCCTGGAAACCTGAATGCACATTTGCCATCTCATAAAATCTCCCCAATGGAGAAAGGGAAGTGCACTTGTCTCCATGAACGCCGGAGGAGAGAGGGGCTCAGATATGCACTACCTTTGGCGCATCAACTTTGGGTCTGGGATAGGAACCCAGGTGTGTCTAACAGCAAAGTGTGTCCCAATCTTCTGAGGTGTCTAGACACTGTTCATGTGCCAAGGGACAATCAAAACCTGTCACCTCGGCTGCAGTTGGCAGGAGGATACTTCCACCCACACTCCAGTTGAAACCGCAGAAAATGCTGTCAGGCTGGCTGGCCTGGGATGTGAAGTTGTATAGAGAAAAGGCAACTCTCCATTTTTAATTTATTTAAAATTTATTTTTTTTTTTATTTTTTTCAGGGACAGGGCTTTGCTCTGTCTCCCAGGCTGGAGTGCAGGGGCACCATCATAGCTCACTGCAGCTTTGACCTCCTGGACTAAGCTATCCTTCTGCCTCGGCCTCCTGAGTGGGAAGGACTACAGATATGCACCACCATGCCCACCATGCCCACCATGCCCAGCTAATTTTTTATCTTTTTTTTTTTTTTTTAAGAGATGGGGTCTTATTATGTTTCTCAGGCTGGTCTTGGACTCCTGGCCTCAAGCAATCCTCCTGCCTCAGCCTTCCAAAGTGCTGGGATTACCGGCGTGAACCACCGTGCTGGGGCATGACTCTCTAGAGTGGGCCACAGAACCCCTACACAGCTGAGAGATGTGTGGACAACTTTTGCAGCACTGTGGTTTTGCTCAAGACCGCTGTCCCTTGGCCTCTTGCTGCACTCCCAGAGTCAGAAGGTTGGGGCATACTGGCTTTCTCCTGACCTCAAATGAAAGGCAAGGAGGCCTGGGATTGAGGCTGGCTCTTTTACCACCGTGAGACCCGATCTCTGGGACCTGTCATTGGAGGACAGCTAGCGACCGTGGGGCAATGAGGAGCAGCTGACCTTGCAGCGGGAAGGGCCGTGCCTCTACTTTCTAAGACAGAGGGACCCAAGGGGCGAGGTGCCTCTCCTGGGAGGTGAAGGCTGGTATGGTTCAGTGCCGGGGCTGGGGCAGGGAAGCCTGGAGCACTCAGACCTGCTTCTGGGGGTGTCCCCTGAAGACGGTGAGCTGGATTAGCCACTGTCAGTGAGGTGCTTCTGGTTTTTCTCTGTTTCTATTTTCTATCTTGACAGAAAAATTGTGATTTTCACACTGTCACTAAACCAATAGGTCCCTGACATGTGTTTTTGTAATCTGTGGAGCTGGTTTCCTGTACTTCTGACAGTTCTATTACATCTCTGACAGTTATATAAAATTTTTCCTCTGGGAAGTTGATGGGGGCCTTTGCCTCTCCCCTCACTGTAACTCCCCAGTCCCCCATGCTAACTTATGTTTGGAGATGATGGAGCAGGATGAATGCTTTTCTTGTTCCTGCCCTGTGTTAGCTGCCAGTCACCTCCTGGGAGGTGGACGGTGGAGTGCACAGCCAACAGACAAGGGAGGGAGACCCGAACCTGAGCTCCCTCAGGTGGGAAAGGGGAGCAGGACAGAGTCAGCCCTGGTGACTCAGGAACCCACAGTGGAAGGACGCTTCATTCCTGCTGGGTTCCAAATTCGGCTGATTCCCTCTGAGAGTCCTGCCCCCACCCCTTGCAAACCACAGGGCACTGTACTGAGGGAGGAATGCCACCCTGCTTCATACTGATGCCTGGCAATATATGGGGGCAGGAGGTTGGGGCAGAGCCTTGGCTGCAGTGTGTGCATGCTTGTGAGTGTGCACACGTGTGTGTTGAATTCAGGGTGTCACATCTGTGCACATCCACCCTTGCCAGACACTGTGCCAGGCCCTGGGGTGATGGAGCTATAGCCTCTGTATCTGGGGAGCCCAGTTGTGGGTATGAATGCTAGAGCTGCACCCATGGGTGGAACACCTACTCTGGGTAAGTCTGTCCCTGTGCTCACACTGGAAGCACATGCATCCATGGGCATGCATGAGTGGGTGGTGCATATGGGGGTAGATGTGGGGAACATGTTTGCTTCTGACTCGGTTGCTACTGTCTGGTGCTAAGCACAATGTCTGTCTTCGAGACAACTACTTCTTTAGCAAAAATAGTGATAGAAGGGGGCGCTGGAGGGAGGGGAGCAGGGGCCAACATCACCTCAGCCACAGGCGTTGCCTGTCCATGAAGTGGGAGCTTTGTCACCCTGGTCCTGTCACTGCCCTTCTGGGTGGCATTGGACAGATCCCATTGACTCAGCCAAATTAGGAGGAGGCACTGAACATTATCTTGGGGATTCTCTATGAAGCACATATAAAGTGGCCCCTAGACCCCCAAATAGCACCTCAGCCTCTGCGAATGCCTTTGCCAGATCTCAGCCTGGTCTTGAGATATTTGGGGCCTTTCAATCGACTTAGCCACTCTGATTTTCTTGTCTATGGAAAACGAGGCGTTGCCATGGCAACTGCCACATTACACGGTTCTGTACTGACGATGCCTCTGAGATACAGAGCAGCTTCTCAAAGAGATACACTTTTCAACATGTCATGTAGAATTCTGTACTTGTTAGGGAAAATTGCATTTCCAGCAAAATGACATGCCTCTCCCGGGCTTGCGGACGCATGGCTCACGCCTTCCTTAAACAAAGAATTTTATTCACTGCCTCCCTCCTGCCTCACTGGTCTGCTACTTGCTACCCACCCCTCCCGAGCCCCAATTCCCTTTACATAAAACATGAAGCTGGAGATGAAAGCTGCGCAGAGGGCAGGGCTCCACTAGCCAGGGTGGAGGTGCCCAGAGTGGGCTGTCCCTTACAGCGGAGGGGCCCAGAGGCCAGGTCTGGGGGTGGGTGCCTTGGCTCTGGCTGTGGGGTCAGCTAGCTGGCCTGGTTCTCCTATGTCCCTCCACTGGCTTCCAGGACCCTGGCCTGACTTCTCGGGGACATGCTTAGAGGAAGGATTGCAAGCTCCCCAGCCCCACTCCTTGGTCAGCGCTGCAAAGGGCCTAAGTGAGGAGCTGGTGTCCTCTTCAAGGTCATGGCCTCCACATATCTCGTGTGTTCAGCAGAACCATGTCAGCTGCTCTGTCCCTGTCAGGCAGTGTGTTGGGGATAAAGCCAGCCTCACTGGACCCACTTGGTGTGACACTGGACCCACTACTTTCCCTTCTTGACCTCAGATCTGCCATCTGCCCCCGAGCAGGTGGGCTGGATGCCCCTGGCAGAGCCTGCTCTGAGAGTCTGAGAGCCTGTCCCCATGCTCCCACAGATCTCCAGACCCCAGCTCTCCTTGTGGTTCTGCCTAGAGAGTCTGAAGCTCTCTTTCTCTCAGATTCTGTGACTGATAAATTGGCCACTGAGATATCCCAGGAAAGCCTGTGTGGACACAGGGATGAACTTCCCCTAAGGGAATTGGCTGCCTGTACTTCTGAGCTCAAACCAGAAGGCTCCTATCCTGGGAGCCCACTCCTGCATGTTGGCCTTTGCCGGAGGGATGTTGGACCAAGCTGCTGAGTGACCACGCCAACACCTCCAAGCACTGATGCATTCAGATTACTTGATGAATTGATGCAACATGCATGTGTTGAGGGTCAGCACTAAATGAGTTAATACATGTGAGTTGTTTGATGAGTGCTTGGCACATACGAGCCATGGTGCTCATTGGCCACAGTGGCATGAGAAGGGTGTGGAGACGTGGAAACACTTGCACAGCCACTGCCTCCAAGGAGCTTGGAGACAGGGGACAGCCCAGCATGGAACAGTCTCAGCACAGGTGGGGTGGGAGTGCTCAATGTAGCCTGGTCCTCGAGGCTGGGGAACCCCTGAGGGTCTCCAGCCCTTTTCGCTGGGCTGAGGGGAGCTCTTGCTTTCAGGAGAACTGCCTGAGGCCCCTTCATTCTTTCCTATTAGAATGGCCTCAGAACTAAGACTCCCCCAAGGAGTTAATCCCGCAGTTTGCATTGGCCTCTCTCCAGGGAGTGAGTTTGAGGACCATTTTCTCCCTCTGCCTTCCCTAAGGCAATCACATTGTTCCTGGAAAAGCTTGGCTATGGAGGGCTTTGTAGGCCCCTGGGGCTCCCTGTGGGTGGTGAGGAACCCTCAGGTCAGCCTCCTTTCACAGGCTGGTTATCTGGGAATTTGGCTCTTAGACAAGTTGATCAGCAGTTGTCCTTCTGCCAAGGGCCACAGGGAACCTCTGGAGGGGTGCAGTGGGTTGGTTCAGGGCACTAGAGAGAGTAAGGAATAGCAAGGCCTGTGTCAGATACAGAGGGGCAGCTTTACACGAGGAATTCAGTTTTCTTTCCTTGAGACCAGTGATGTTCCAAGTGTGGTTCACAGGTCTGTGTTGCTGATTCACAAATTGTTATGGTGCACGAAGGAGTAAGGAGGTTGCATCAGAGCATAAAGCAAATACAACATTAAACACATATTTAATTCAGCTTATATATGCACACAAACACGCATGCCCATAATTTGTATCACAAGACACTCTCGATGAAGGCAGCAATGCATCGATTCAGGTTCTAGTGCAAGCTTTGAATGCCATTGCAGACAAGCTCTCTGAGTAACACTGCTCTCCACCACCTCACACCTGTCTCCCAGTGGAGATGGGATCTGCCTCTGTGCTGCCCAGGCCAACATTCCCTCTCTAGTGGCCTCCAGGAGCCTCCCACTGGGTCTCCCTGCCTCCAATCTTACCATCTTCCAGCCCAAAGCATCCTCCACCCTGCTACCAGAGTGTGCTTTCTATGCAACCCTGGCCATGCTGCTTTCCTGCCAAACACCTTCCAGTGGGTCTCTGAGTCCAAGTTCCTTAGGGCGGTGTTACGTAAGGGCCCTGTGAATCTTGCTCTATTAATGCCTTCCCACCTCATCGCCCACCCACCTTGCTTTGTCATCTAGTCACGGGCTTTCTTTCAGTTCTCCAAATATATGGCACTTTGTCTTACTCCTAGGCCTGTGTCCAAACTGTTGCTCGTGGGACACTGCTCTCCCTTCTTTTGTCCTGGCTAACTCCTATCCCTTCTTCATCAGAGACATTATCTTTCTGAATTAATTAGGATGGCCTCAATTGTATGAAAGAGACTGTTTATTTTCTCAAATATCCTACTTTCTTATCTATGGAATCCCCCCTTTTGGTTAGGTTGATGGCTGCCCAGGACAAATGTAGCTCCCAGCCTCCCTTACAGCCAGATGTGGTCATGTCGCTAAATTCTAGTCAATGGGATATAGGCAGAAGAGTTTCTGGGAGGTGTTCTTAAAAGGAGAGGGGGATACTTCTTCCACCTCTCCTCCTCCCTGCTATCTGGAAAGCAAATGTGATGCCTGGAGCCTGGGCAGCCCTCTTTGAGCCATGTGAGTGGAAGTCACATGCTAAGAATGGCAGGGCAGTGAGACAAAAGATGCTTGGTTCTCTGATGACTTTAAAGCTGCCCCTGTCACTCTGAGCTGCTTATCTTCAGACTTCTTATACATGAAAGAGAAATGAGCCTCTATCACGCAAAAGCTACTGCTATTTTGGGGCTTTCTATTAATCACAGTCAAATCTAATTCTAATTGATGCAGGTGCAAGTAATTGAATACCTGAAAGTAAGGAAGACATTTTAGATCTCTCTTTTAACAAGACATCTGGAGGGGGCCTGTTCCGGAATGGTTTGACAATCTGATCAGTGTCTATGGTTCTCTCAGCCTTTTTCTCGTGGTCACAGGATACCCTGCAGCTGCAAATATCACATCCTTACATGGAAACATCTCAGGTAGAAGGATGAGCATAGGTTGGAAAAGGTGAAAGGTGTTCCTTCTCACACCCCTGTCCTTTAACCTTGGAGGAAAACTCTCTCCGAAAGCTCCAAGCATGCTTCCCACTGCATCTTGTTGGCCAGAACCATAGCTGCAAGGGAGGCAGGGATAGTTAGTTTCTGGGTGAGTCAGGCAAAGACCAGGGTTGGGAGTGGCTGGTGGCTGGAAAGTCAGTGATGCCTTGACATTTTCCCTTTGTGTAGTGTCTGTTCATTGGCCTCTCTCTGGAGCAGGAGTTCCCTAAGCACAGCAGCTGGCACCAGGGACACCATTGCAGAGCTCTTAAGAGTGCATCCTTTGGAGCCTGACTGCCTGAGTTCAAATCCCGGCTATGCTGCTTGTGGCTGAGTTAACGTTTCTGCACTTCATCATTTAAAGGGGAGAGGCAAGCATTCTCACCTACCTCAGAAGGTTGTTTGAGGAGTAAGCGGGTTCATATATGTGAAGCACAGAATGCCAGTTCTCAAAATTGGCTGCAGGCTAAAATCATATGGGGAGTTTGAAAACTTAATGGTGCCTGGCCCCTGAACTTTACCCTGGACTTTCTCAGGCTGGTTACCTGGGAATTTGGTGCTCTTGGTCAAGTTGACCAGCAGCTGTCTCTTTACCAAGGGCCACAGGGAACCTCTAGAAAGGGGGGTGCAGTGGGTTGGTCCTGGGCACTGGAGAAAGTAAAAAATAGCAAGGCTTCTGTCAGATACAGACAGTGGAATCTAACCTGTCTGGGGTGTGGCTTGGGCTTTGGGATTTTTAAAAGCTTGCTAGATGGCTGCCATGTGCAGCCAAGAACAGTGGCTAGCAGAGAGGAAGCATCCAGTAAAGGTTAGCTCTGATTGGTTTAGTTCATCATTGTGGTCCCAGTCATGAGCCCAAAGCCTGGCACAGAGTGGGCCTTCAATAGTTGTTTGTTGAAAGAATGAATGAAACATTGGGGACAGGAAGAGGGAGTTGAGGTTGTTTAGTCCAGCCCTCTGGCACTGGGATTGCTACCCTGCCCACTTGGTTGTTGCCTTGGTTGGAACATCTCCTGTGGGCTCCAGTGCTGCCTGTTTCCTCCTTCTCCCAATAGGCCCCCAAAGGCTCTGCGCAGACCAGCACTGTCTCCTCCTTCATCCACAGAGAGGATGAAAGAACATGGCAAGAGGAAGACTCGCAGAACCCCACAGAGAAGCTTTGAGAATTGGGCTGTCTGGCTTTCCCATCACCCATTTGGCCACCAGCTTTGGTCCCAGCTGCTGTGCCCTCAGGGGATGCATTATGGCCCTGAAAGGGGCTCTTGTCCCTTTTTGGGGTGTCATCCTGGCTGGGTGGTATGGATTTCTGCTGTAAACATGGCCCATCTGGGAGAAGCCCAGGTGCCACGTTTTGAACAGCTCTGAAACTTAAAGCTCAGAAGGCTTTGAAATGCAAATATTTTGAAGGAAACATAAGGTAAACATGAGTGCTTATTTCCCCCTGATGAAAACAATATGCTGTTTGCTCTGAAATGTAAATAGGACCTAGATCACTTTTAAAGAAAGCCATGTCTCATATTTTTAGGTCCAGGGTAATATTGTTCCTAAGAATATGTGCATCCGGCAGCCTTCCCACCCGCCTGAATCCACACTCCCTTTTTCATTCCTGATGCCCCTCATTCCAGCCATTGCTATCTTCTCCCATAAATATTCCAAATCCACCTCCCCCCTTCCCAATCTGGAATGCCACACTCCCCCGCCACAACCATCATCTAATTTTTCCAATACTCTCTGAGTGCTTGGGAGTTCCTTTTGGATAGAATTGGGGAAAAAAAAAATCTGTAGCCAAAGGCGTTTCACTGACTTGAAAGAGATTTTATGGTGCATTGAGTTCTAATCAACTTTAATAAGTATTTAATACAGGATGGAGACTCTGCCCTCAGCCCCGAGGCCCGGCCATGTGTGCTCGCGGCCCCCTGTTGGCCATGAGAGAAAGGACCGCTGCTGGGACCGGTGTTTTGGGTGGGCGCGGCGAGTGACAGCTGCAGAGAAACGAATAATTAGCGATTTCAACCCCTGATAATGAGTAGCTCCATGATCCTTCTTGGAGCCATTAGGAGCATCTATCTTATTAATGATCCCGCTCGACAGCCGCGGGCCCGAGTGCCCGCTCCTCTCTCGCTCCTCATCTGTGCACAGAAGAGCGGAGATGGAAGGTGGTCATTTTTCATCTCCCTTAGTAGTGGGGGCTCGAGCTTTCTGGGCCGGCCACATCCCTAGGGCTGATCGGGATCCACCCATGCCCCATGTACCATTCACCCTGGGCACTCCTCCTGTCGCCAGCAGAGAACACCTTTCATATGTGCCCACCTGGTGCCTCTTGGGCCAGGGGTGCCATCACCCACAGTATGCTCTCTTCCCTCCCTGCCACTTGCCTGGGATTTGCTATGATCACCATATTTGGGCAGGTACCTGCTAAGGGTTCAGGGCCTTATCCAGGTTCACACAGGTAGTAAGGGCCAGCGCCAGGATAGGATGCTTGTCTTTTTTGTGGGTTTTCCTGCTGCTCCATGTTGGCCTACTAAGTGAATTCAAGGAAATAGCAGCCCTTCCTGGCTGGTTTTCTTAAAGGCAATGTCCAAGCCAGCAGTTGCAGACTGTCTACCAGCTGCATCTGGTTTGTAGGTATGAATCTGTTTGACCTGCACATGTCTTAATATTTGGGAAATAGCCACTTAAATTTCCAGATTTACTGAGAAATTGGAAGACTTGGACACACTAAATTTGTAGTTCTGTATGGCTAGATCTCAGGGGGCACCTGCTCTTTTAAGACAGTTTGCCACAGGTCCCACCACTCCCTATCATCCCATGCCTTGCCTGACTTACTCACTTATGTTACCTGTCTGTTCCCATATCTGTCTGTGTTTGAGCTTGCTGTGTTTGAGATGAGAAAGTCAAGGTAGATAGGTCAAGTGACTTGCCTATGCTAGTAAGTGGCAGAATTCGGTTTTAAACTTAGTTTTCTTGACTGTAGCTTCAGGGCAGTTTTTCATATAGCCAGATAATTCAGTTATCAGATACTGAATGGACGGCGATGCTGAAAGGAGAGTGAATTTTGCAAGTGACCTAGAAATCTTTTCTCTGATTCAACTTCTGGACTATAATAGATGACTATGTCATGAACGAGTACCTGCTCACTTTAACTGGCATATCCCCCTTCTCCTAAACATCCTCCTTCCTCTAGAAGTTTCTGTTCTTGCTCCCTCCCTTAGACCCCTGCAGATTCTGCCATGTTTTTAGAGGACCCTACTCCTCTAGCCTCACTTGATTGGCCTGGACGTGGATATGTGACCAAAGTTGAGCCAATTTTAATGCTTTTTCCCATCTAGCCAGGGATAGTTGGTTCAGGGCTGAGCATTGCATCCAAGTTGTGTGAACTATTTAGACCTGAGATGTTCAAATCTTATTTTATCAGCAGATGCCTTTTCTTAAACAAATGAGATGGGCAATAGAAAACATCTACCGGGAATAACATGGTTAAGGTTGGCATGGACTTGGAATCCCACTCACTTGGATCCCACATTCTACCCCAGTAGTTCTTCAAAGTTTGTGGGAACTCTAGGGCCCCACAGAACACAGTTTGCAAATGGTTTTCCTTGAGAACAAATAAGTGGCAAGATCCCAGCCACCCACTGAACACGCCAGCAGATGCCTTGCTGAAACCATCACCTTGGAGACAAGATGGGCAGAGCTTGAGAAGCCCTTTAGCGACTGTTCATTTTTATAGGGTGAAAGCAAGCCTTAGAATGAATATCTGAATCAGTGCTTCAACCTAGAGTTTGAATCTCCTTGTTTTTCCTAAATTTTTTTCTGGAAGAACCTTCACCCCTCTGTCCCAGCCTCACACCAGTACTCTATCTCCCATCCTGAAATTGCAAGCTTTTAGGGAAATGAAGAATGACTCCACTCACTAAGCAAACAGAACTTGTTACTTAACAAGTGGTAAGTAGTTTAAACATTGCTTTTATGTGAAATGTATACACATAAAACAGAAGAGAATGCAACATTCACCTGAGGCTTCAAAATAAAACATGAGACTTGAAAGGGATTTGGGGGTTATAATGTTGCTTTGGATAAAATCTTCCAGTGCTCTTGAACAGGGCCCTCAAAATTTCTCTGTAAAAGGCAAGATAGTAAATAGTTTAGGCCATACAGTCTCTGCTGCAATCACTCAACTCTGCTTTTGTAATTAGAAACAGCCTTAGATAACATGTAAAGGAATGGGTGTGGCTGTGTTCCAATAAAACTTTATTTAGAAAAACAGGTGATGTGCTGGGTTTGGCTGTAGTTGCTGGTACCTGCTCTAGGTCAATGTGGGTACCCTGCTTTGTTTTTATAGGTTTCTTAGTAGACACATCTGAGAGCAGTATATGACACTAACTAGGTATCCTACAATTCATTCAATTCTGACACAAACTTCCTAAGGCAGATCCTGCAAGTTAAGGGCTCAGCCTCCATTTCATATGCACTTCTGTCTGGCCAACTACAAATTCCCAGGTTCCCCTATCCCCAATCCAGGCTTGAATATTTGCCAGAATGACTCACAGAACTCAGGAAAATGCTATCCTTATGACTGTTATTTTATTATAAATGATACAAATGAACAGATTCACCAGGCAGGTCTTGGGGGTGAGGGGCCCGTGAAGCCTAAGATATTGACTATCTTGCCCTTTACAGAAAAAGTTTGATGATCCTGAGCAGTGCATCAGGAAATGCTCCCCAAAGCCACATTATACCCCCCAGACACCCCTGAAGTTCAACTGTTTTATTTTCAAGCCTTTGGAAAATATTGCATTCTCTTCTATTTTATGTATATACATTTTACAAACAGAGTGTTGCAGAGCTTCCATGCTCTCTCCCAGTGGAATGTGGGTATGGCACTCTTCCAGCAGTGTGGAAGTTGCCCAAACCTTGTTTCAGAGTTTCTATCTGGGGTTTCATTAGTAGGCGTGATTGATGAAATCATTGGCCATGAGATTGAATTCAATTTCCAGCTGCACCCTCTCTCCCCAGGGGTTGGTGGGGGTGGTGAAAGTTCTAGCTCTCTAATCACATGCTTGGTGTATCTGGTGTGGCCAGCCCATCTCTTGAAACTATCTAAGGGCCCACTTTGAATCACCTCATAAAGTTAGGTATAACCAAAAGGTGCCCATTATGAATAACAAAAGACACTCCTATCACTCAAGAAATTCTATGGGTTTTTGAAGCTCAAAAACCAAATATGTATTTTGTATTATACCACAATTGGCTAATGGATTTTACTTCATTTCCCAACTCCAACTGATTGGTCATGCCTGCTTGGAGTGCTAGGCTGTAGATTCTGAGGCTGGGTCCAGGTTCACTGGAAAGAGTGCTGTAATCAATTAGTGATGTCTGCCATGGGTAATACAGGAGGCTTTAGCAGCATGTGTGCCATGTATCTGCCATTCCTAAAGGGAAATCTCTGTATCTGGCACCTGTTTTCCAAATAGTATTTTCTTATCTTCCCAAATTTTGCCTGCTAACCTGTATTTATGCTATCTAACCTCTCAAAGAGGCTATACTGAGGTTAGATCCTACTATCTTCCCGACTTGATTTTAAGTTTCAGGAGAGCAGGTTTCCTGGTGACCATGCATGAAAACTCCAGTAAGGAATATAGCCAGCATCACTCTGTGTACAGAGTTAAGGCTGCAAGAGGGGAGGGGAAAAGAAGTCAGCGAGAGTGTATAGAGGTCAGCTTCCCTGAGAGGTAGAGGGCTGATCAAGGTCCTGAAGAATGGGCAGGATGGGGTAGGTGGAGGGGAGAGGAGGGTGTATGTCAGGAAGTGAGGTGTTGAGGAGCTGTGGGAGAAAGAGCTGAGGGCCAAGTCTTGTCCCCGACTTCAGAGGGCTTGAGATCCAGGTAGAGTCTGTAGCTGTGGGAGCCCTTGTTGTTGCTGGACAGGAGAGCTACATGGGACTATTTTGACATGGGGGAAGATGCATGGAAGGGCATTTCTGGCCAAGCTTAGAAGAACATGAGCAGGAGGAAGTGCTCCTGTTTGGAGCAGCCTGGCCACTGCAGGGAAAAGAACCTCTCCAGGTGCACGCATTGGCCCATTGTGTAGGAGAAGCCAGATCATGCTTACCTTCCATTCCCATGCACCAAGCAATCAACCCCAGAAGTGGGGTCCTCTAAAAACTTGGCTGCATCTGCCAGAGTCTAGTGGTGGGATCAAGGAGAAGAGAAACCTATAGAGGAGAAGGGAAACCTATACGAGCGTGTGCCAGATGAAATGAGCAGACATTTTCTAGATATCCTTTTTGGGCTGACACACATGGCTGTGAGGAATGAAACTGTGCACTAGGAGCTTTGTGATCTGCTTGGCTGACCTGGAGCTGATGTTTGGATTAAGGTCTTTCACCAACTCTGATGAAGCACCTGCCAACATGGTGCTGGTGATGTTCACTTGCACAGCCCATGTAAACCTTTGAGGAGCAGGTACTGCGCCCATTTAACAGATGAGAAAGTCAAGGTAGATAGGTCAAGTGACTTGCCTATGCTAGTAAGTGGCAGAATTCAGTTTTAAACTTAATTTTCTTGACTCTAGCTTCAGGGCAGTTTTTCATATAGCCAGATAATTCAGTTATCAGATACTGAATGGATGGCGATGCTGAAAGGGGGGTGAATTTTGCAAGTGACCTAGAAATCTTTTCTCTGATTCATCATATGGGCTATAATAGACGACCATGTCATGAACGAGTACCTGCCCACTTTAACTGGGATATCCCCCTTCTCCTAAACATCCTTCCTCCTCTAGAAGTTTCTGTTCTTGCTCCCTCCCTTAGACTCCTGCAGATTCTGCCATGTTTTTAGAGGACCCTACTCCTCTAGCCTCACTTGATTGTCCTGGACGTGAATATGTGACCAAAGTTGAGCCAATTTCAATGCTTTTTCCCATCTGGCCAGGGATAGTTGGTTCAGGGCTGAGCATTGCATCCAAGCTGGGCCTATCCCAGGCAAATCTTTGGCCTGAAATTTTTCAAGACGGAGCTGAAAGGGAGTCTCCAGACTCTCCCCACAATGCAGGCTCTAGGGTGGTCAAAGCCAGGAGCACCCGGCCTCTGTGTTGCATGACATGCTGAGGAGCTGGCCTGCAGGTGAGAGGGAATGAAGCCCCTGCCAAGAGGATCAGAGATGAGAGATGGAGGGAGGAGGTTCTGTTCTAATTCTGGTTCCTGTTTCTCTGAGGCCCAGCTGCTTTCTGCCTTTCCTCAGTTGGATCATTGAGCCTCCTTTTGGATTCTGTGAGTGAATACATTCCCCTTTTGGCCTCAGCTAGTTCGAGCTGGATTTCTGTCACTGGCAACATGAGTTCTGACTGACACATGGCCCTTGTGGAAGCATCTGCCACTCATATGCGCATGAGATATTTACAGGGCTGGTCCTGCATGCATGGCACTGTGCACAGCTGCAAGGGCAGTGGGCAGGGGAGCACGGAGAAGTGGAGAAGAGGGTTCTGTTCAGAGATTTGGGGTGCAGACAAGATCCATCTGCAGGGGACAAATTTGTACAGGCTGATCATAGACTTTCAAGGATATAAAGGGACATCCCTGACACCCAGATGTCACCTAGCCTGGGGTTGGACCCATGACCCCCAAAGCAGATTCTAACATGATATGTCTTCACCTTGAAGGAGGAACATGAATATCTCCAGATCTCAGAGAGGATGTCTGACTCTTGAGCCAGAAGAAGGCCCATTTACTCTGTGTTTACTGATTAATCCTGAATGCCAAGTGTGGTGCCTGATACACAGGAGGTACTTCATAATCATAATGTGAGCTGAATGAATGAATGAATGCATAAATTAATGCATGCTCAGCTCCGCTGAGCTCACTCCTCTTCCAAAGCAGTGGAGGAGGATGCAGCCTCTGTCTTAGACATGTCCTAGCAATTCTGGCTTCCTTCCAGAGCCTTCCAATCCTCCCTGTCCCCTGTTCACCTGCACCCCCTCCCTGAAAGGAGAGTTATATAGAAAGAGGGTCAAAGCCCCAAAGCCCGAGGTCAATCCCATTCCTGCACTAAGCCAAGTCCTGCCTACCACTCATACCACGTCTGGTGGTGTCCTGCTCTTCCCTGCCATCTCTCTGTCTCCTGCATGAATGCACCCCTACTCCCTGCACAGATGTGTATGCAAAACCCATCCTGTCTTGGCACTCACTGTCTTAAAGGCACTCAGTAAATGTTTGCTGAATGAATGTGGAATGAATTAGATTAAACAGATACACTTATCTTGCTCTAGCCTCCTTGAGATGGTTTGCTGTTTAAGAGCTCAGCAACTCACAGGGGAGATGTCACCTCAGGGATCAGGATGAAGAATGGACCAAAGTGCTGGAATAGATGGAGGTTCAGGGCACTATGGGTGGGCACCTGAGGGAGGAACTCACAGAGGGGTAGCATTTGCACTGGGCTCAGAGGGAATGAGTAGGAGTGTAGCTGGTCAAGAGTATACCTGGTAGGAGTGTATCTGCCAGGATATGTTATGAATTACAGTGATAGGAAAAGAAAATCTCAAACAGAGGTAGGGTAGACTTCAGGGCTGGCTGATTCAGCAGCTCTCAGATGCTACCTGGGACTCGGGTTCTTTCTCTCTCTACTCTGTCATCCAGGGTGTTGATTGCATTCTATAGTCAAACAATGGCTGTCAGCAACATTGGGGGCAATGTGTGTCCTAGTCCTTGTCTAGTGGGAGAGAGGGGAATCACTCTTCCAAGCGTAAATTATAATTGGATTGGACAATTTTGGAAAAGAACCTACCCCTGGACAAATAAGTCACATGGGAGTTCCCTGTGTTGATTGACTTAGAATAATAGGGCCCACCCCTGGGAAGGATGAAATCAACTGCCCTTGAGCCACTGGGTTGTGTGGGGAATAGGGGGTGGGGGATACCAGAACAAAACAGAGGCCAGACAGGAGTCAGGGAGGATGGGTAGCAATTAAGAGAGTCCACATTGGAGTAGGGGAAGATGCACGGAAGGGCACTGCTGGCTGAGGGAACAGGCCATGTTAAGGGTTAGTGTCAGGACTTGTGTGTTTGGGAGATAATAGGAGCCAAGTGGAGAAGGGGCTGAGAGGCAGATGCCCAAGGGCAGGGCTTGAATGCCATGCTGGGGAATGGGATCTCCCTAGGAGAGTGGACTTCTGTGGACAGGAGAAGGGGAATGAGAAAAATGCTGAGCAAGCCCAATCCCTCCCTCCTTGGGTTCTCGTGGCGGTACCATCCCAGGATTACCATCTGAAGTAGACTGGGTTCTGCAGGTTTAGACAAGGCTTGGGTCTACATTTCCCCACGTCCCCTTCTCTTTGGGGTTCTGAGTTAGGGATGGCCACATGTGGAGCTGTGGGAGATTTGGAAGGTGGAAGCAGAGAAGAATTAATCATTCTCAGAAGGTCATGGCCATCAGACAGGGTGACAGATGCAGAAGTGCCCACAGGCGTCCAGGGTCCCATTCATCTTTCCAACTCTTGGCCTTGCCC
Source organism: Gorilla gorilla gorilla (assembly GCF_029281585.2). Taxonomy (NCBI): domain Eukaryota; kingdom Metazoa; phylum Chordata; class Mammalia; order Primates; family Hominidae; genus Gorilla; species Gorilla gorilla. The sequence goes on along the minus strand of NC_073232.2, from coordinate 37,361,676 downwards.
ACCTCACCAGTGGGGGGGCCCCGAGCTAGCCACCAAGTGCTGGACTGCAGGTCCCCCAGAGGCAGCAGCCTCCATAGCCCCCACTTCCTTCCCACCTGCCCCCCTGTTCCCATGCTTCAGGCTGTTGGTGCCTTCCTCTGGTCCTCTCCTAGACCTTGACTGCCCAGCCCACCCGCATCTGTGTAAGCATAAAAAACTCAAATGCTATGTTAAGACTAGTTGCCTTAACACCTACACATTCACTGGAGTCATCCTCGAGTAATAATAGCTCAGCTTGACCGGATCAGAGAGGCTGAACTACAGCATAACAGCACAGACTGCTGGCTTCAGATCCTGGCTCCCTGCCTACCTGCTGTGCAAACTTAGGTGAGTTTTCCATGTCTCTGTGGCTCAGCTTCCTCCTCTGAGAAGTGAGCCTAAGAATAGGAGTAGCTGCAGAGAGTGGCTAGAGGAGCCCATGAGTTGACAAGGCAGCACGATTCGCACAGTGCCTGGAACATAGTAGGTGCTGTGTAAGTGATAGCTGTTGTTACCACCTATTTGTCGTGTTCCAGGCAGCAGCTCAGGTGTTCACACAGGTGTTAATTCATTTAATCTCCCCAACAACCCTGTGAGAGTGGCAGTGCTATTAACCCCATTTACAGAGTCACAAAGAGGCTATTAGGTTGGAACATATGAAATTGCTAGTTTTGTAGGTCAAACATAGTTCTGTATCAGCAATTGCATGTGGCTCACAGCTAGCATGACTGCAGGTCTCAAAGCCGGGCAACCTGCCCAAGGCTATGCAGCCTGCACTTTTACTGGAGCACCTACTGGTCGCCACAGAGACGATGTGTCCTCTGTTACAGAACTTATAATATTACAGGAGGGCTGTTTATGTAACAAAGGCTGTGCACATGGAACAGGGAACTACAGACTATTTTCAATACCTTTCCTCTACACCTTAGCTCATTTGGGCATATCAGACATAGACATCACCTCTTCCATGAAGCCTTTCCTAACTCCCCCCACCAGAGAAGTCAACCCCGGCACAGAGTCAGAGGTAGGAGAGGGCCCTGTTTATCTGGGGGACAGTGGGAAGTTTTGTGTGGCTGGAATGTCCACTACTTGAAGAAGAGCCTGGAAAGGGACCCAAGCCAGAGGAAAAGACTTCGGATGACAACGGGTTTGGCTCCATTGTCACCATGAGAATGAGCCATCCAGGCCAACTCTTCTTACTCATGAAATGCCACTGAATCTCTTGATCTTCGCCTGCCCTTAGGCCTCCGTGGAAGGTGCTCCTTGGTGAGGGTGCACCCGGGAGCCTGAAATGACCTGTCTGGAAAGAGGTGGGCAAGTTTCCAAGCCTGGGTGGCATGACAGGGACTTCCTGGCTTTTGCCTGAGGCTGTAGTCCCTGTAAGAGTGACCTATGGAGTTGGCCTCTGTCCTGGGAGTCTCAGGCGGCCCCACGCCCCACCTTCTGCTTTGCATCCTCTGGACCTAACCTGCCTTCCCAAATCCAGGCCCATGGCTTTGTTCTGGGAAGCACCATCTCAGCCCAGGCTCAATGCTGCCCATCCCATCCCCATGTCTGTCCTGTACTCCTCTCTCAGGGTCAGGGCTATTCTCCTCTTATCTGGGGTGAGGGAATCTGACAGAATGTACCAGAAGCCAGGTCTCCCTGAGGGCTTTCCCAGGACTGCCAGGGAGAACTGGGGGTGACCAGGGTCTCCTATTCCCTTGCATGTGTTAAGAATTTTGGGTGTGGTGCTGGGCTCCCTGGTAGGACTCCTGGTCTGGCCGTTCCTAACCAGTTTCTCCTTTGCAAAATGGGGCTTACAGATAGCACTTACTTCCGAGGCCAGTCAGTGTTTAGCAACTGGCTCTTGGAGTATAGTTCCAACCTGAAAATTGATTAGTATTTTTCTGTACCTCAATGATTGAGGTGAACGTGAAACAATGAAGATGTAGGTACAGACTTGACACTCATTTGTCAAAAGCATGAGTGACTTTGCTGAATTGGCTAATAGATTTTGAATACAGAAAAAAATGTTTTGTCGGGGGGGCTACTCACAAACTAACAGCTATAGACCGACACAGGCACACTTTTAAGTTTCATTTGGAAAATTAATATTTTCTCCATCACTTTTTTAAGTCTAGAAAAATCAATAAAAAATAAGTCAAGCCTTTGTCAATTTTCATAGTGAAGTCACTAAACATGGAATTGGAAGAGAGGCTTAGTAGCCACCACGATATGGCATTTCCACTGCAGAAATACAATAGAAGCACATGGCCCTGGAAGCATAGAGAACAATAAAGTGCAGTGAGATAATTCGGAAGTGATGAGTTTTGAGGATTTCTTACTTTTGTTTTTAGTATAATTTATTTTTAACTTATGTAATTTAATTTTAAAATAATAGTCATATTTATCACCCAGCTTGTAAAATTCTTGAAAATTTAACAATTGGCTCTTGTGAGCCGGTACAAGCTGGCTCCAGCATGCCACCCTAGGGTTATTACGGGGGGCAAATAATTGAATGTTTTCAAAATGTTCAGAAAACACTGGCATATTGAGTAAGCCCTCCATAAAATGTTAGCTAATCTTCTTACTTACTATTATGATTCTCGATTGGAACTTTGGTGAAGTCAGGGGCTGAGGTTAGGTGTGTTTTCCCACTAGACTAAGTTCCACTTGAGGACAGGGATCTCCTTTTGTTCTCCTGGCATCTAGCACAGGCCTGGCCTGCAGCAGGTGGTGGGCAACGCTCTCTGAGTTGGCATTTTTCCTGCCTGATCTGGATGGACGTCCGTTTCACTCTCGCTCACCTGTGGCCATTTCTGGGTCCTTCCCGGCATCACAAGCCACAGATGCCATCAGGTGGGCCTGTTGGTCTTTCCCTTTTCCTGTTGCCTTGTCAGGAAAATCTCACAAGAAGGTGCATATGTGGGAAGCCCACTTCTCAGGTTCTGACCCAGGAGAGGAATCGAAGGCAGATATTCTCGGCTCCATGCCTGCTTCCTGCTCCTTAAAGAGACCTGGGGGTGTTTACAAGTTTAAAGCCTCACAACATTGGGATTGAAGTAGCAGTGCCCCTTTGTATCCATGGGGTCTGCATCTATGGACTTAACGAACTGTGGATACAAAATACTCAGGAAAAAAAAATCCACAAAGTTCCAAAAGCAAAACTTGAATTTGCTGTGCTCTGAGTCCTACGCTGAATCCACACGAATGAAGTGATGTGCAGACATTGTATTAGCTATTATAGTATAAGTAATTAGAGATGACAAAGTATAAGGAAAGATGTGCATAGGTTATATGCAAATACTATCCCATTTTAAACGAGGGACTTGAGCATCCCTTGATTTTGGTATCCATGATGGGTCCTGGAACCAATCCTTAGTGGATACCCAGGAATGACTGTGCTTGCAAGAAGTGGCTGAGTTCCCATCTCCCTGCTGAAACTAATGGATGTGCCAACCCTATGCAGGGGAAACATGTACTTAAGGACCCAAATCTTACTGGAGGAGGGACTTGTGACGAGGGAGGAGCAGAGAAGTCTGCTCAGAGTCTGATAAAAGTAGCGTGAATGCTTTTTCCTTTATCCACAAACATTTATTGAGCATGGATCACGGGCCAGGATAGGGCTGGCTTCTGGGGATATGAAGTAAAAATTCCACAGCCTTTTCTCTCAGGGAGATTACATTACAGTAAAAGGAAGCAAAGAGCCTATTGGAAGGGCTGTCACTGGACACAGTATGGAATCCCCCTCAGCAAGTTGCAGCTGCTCAGGTGGGGGCGGTTGGTCCTGGGGAAGCATTGGGAAAGGCTCAGTAGAGGGGTGATGCGTGGTTTGCTTGTTGCAAGGTAGGGAGGTGCTCGCCTGATGATTAAGGGACAGAGGCCATGGTGCTGTGGGCAGGAAGTCCCTCATGGACGGGCAAGGCCATGTGGCAGGGACTTATGTGACCCAAGCAAGTGAGAGGAAGGGCACAGGGCAGGGCTTAGCAGAGGAGCCAGGAAGCAGCAACAGAGAAGGGGTTCACCCTTAAAGGAGCAGTCCATAAAGAGATGGCAATGAATAGGTCAGAAGGTGAAGGAAGACAATGAGACAATGATAGGTACCCCAGAGTAGAGCCTAGAGCCTGCACAAAGACAGGTGCAGGCAGCTTATTTGTCAGGTGATCGTGAAAGCTGGAGTGAGGGAGCAAGGAGAGAGAGAGAGAGTGAGAACAGGGGAATAAAGAGTGCATAATTACTGTGGGCAACTGATCACAAGCCCAGTAGGACCCTCTAAGGAACTGCGGAGAAGATGCCTTGGAACTCTCCCTCCCAAGGATGGGAAGTTGACTCACCGGCTCCCATCTTCCATTGGTTGGGAGTTGCCCCTGGGGGTGTTAACTCTTCCATGTTTTGGCCATGCTTGTGTTTGAGCCAAGGGGTCACCCTGAGGCAGAAAGGGAGAGAGTCATATCAGCACACTTGAAGTGAAATGTTGGCAGCAAGTATACAGCTGTCTTTCTCAGCTGTGCTGATGTCAGCAGGACCAAAAAGATGTGACATGGAGCACACAAAGTATTTGCTAAAGGAATCAAGGAAAGAGTGAGTTTCAAGGAGAATGGGTTGGCAGGTTGCCTGTCATGGAGAAGTCTTGGATTGAAAGGTCCAGGATGGAAAGAGTTGGGTTTGCATTGGGGCTCAGCAGAGAAGCAGGGACAGAGCCAAGTTGCACTGGGCTGAGGAATGAGAGGGCAGTGAAGAAGCAGAGACAATGGCATAAGTGATTTTTTTTCTGGATTGTCAGCTCTGAAGGAAAGACAAGGAATCTGGCAATAGCCGATGGTAGATACAGAATAAGGAACTCACTGAGGATGAAGAATGTGCAAGGATCAAGGATAATGGTGAACTTGAGGGACTTCAGGGTTTGCATTTCAAGTTTTCTTTCCTTCAGACTGTGTATGTGTGTGTGTGTGCATGCGTGTGTGCGTGTGTTTGTGTGGGTGTGTCTGTATGTCTGTGTGCTGGACTAAAGAGAGAGAAGGAAAAGTTGCTCTTTTCTTGGGACTGTGGGATGACATGGGCATTGAGGTTGGACAGACTTGAATTAGAATCTTTGGTTCTGCCATAGTGTGATCTGGGCGAAATACTTGGAACTCAGTGTTGTCATCTCTAAAATGGGGATAACAATATTTCTCTCCCAAGGTACTTCTGGGCTTGAATAAGGAAAGGTTTGTAGAAGAGCCTGACACAGATTAGATGGTCAGAGCCTCAGCATTGTCTTGAGAGACAGTGTGGTGGTTAAGAGAACAGATTTTTGAGCCAGACTGCCTGCCTGGGTTCAGGCCCCAGCTCTATGCTGTCCAGGCTGTAATGCACACAGCGACAGCATTGGCAAGAGTAGGGGTGTGACGAGATGTGAGGCTGGATTGGTAAACACGTCCAGAGAGCTGAGACCAGAGCCCAGGCCAAGACTGGACCTCCTCTACCCTGAGCTCTAGGGCCCTGGCCACTGCGCTACTCCCAGTGACTTAGTTTTTCCTCTGCCAGGAGAGGGTGAACTGACACACACCTGTCAAATGTGCGGCTCAGATACCAGCACTCCCTATCTCTAGCAGACATTATCGATGGAACAGACACGTTCTGGTGGAGTTTGGACATTGTCTCATTCAGAGTGCTTCTTGACATGGGCTACACGTGGGCCCTGCAGTGGATCAGACTTGCTACATGAGATTTTCCATCGAGGTCTAGGTGAACTCTCTAGATGTTCCTGTTCTTAGACCTGGACAAGCCCAGCTTCTGCCCAGGCCCCATGCTTTACAGGGCCTTTCTCCAAGTTTTCAGAAAATGTATAGCTAACCACGGTCCTCATTTTTTCACTTGGCTGGGTCTCTCCCAACCCTGCAAATCGGGTAGGCTGTGGGATTTGTATCTATGGGGTTGTTCCTGGCTCAATTCTAGAAGGGGAAACTATTGAGTAGATTACCTATGTTGCTCGGCATGGTATTTCTTCCCTTTTCTTTTAAATAACAGTACTATTAAGATATAGATCACACACCATATAATTCACCCATTTTAAGTGACAGTTCAATGGTTTTTAGTGTATTCAGAGTTGTGCGCCCATCACCACAATCAATTTCAGAACATTTTTATTGCCTGAAAAGAAATCCTATACCATTTAGCGATCAACCCCTTATCTCCCCTATCTCTCCTAGCCCTAAGCAACCACTACTCTATATTCTGTCTCTACAGAGTTTCATATTCTGGACATTTCATATGAATGGAATAATATAATATGTGGTCTTTTGTGACTGAATTCTTTCACTTAACATAATGTTTTCAAGGTTCACCCATGAGGTAGCATGAATCAGTACTTCATTCCTTTTTATGGCTGAATAATATGCAATTGTAGGGACATATCACATTCTGTTTATCCATTTGTCCATGATAGACCTTCAGGTTGTTTCCAACTTTTGGCTATTATGAACGATGTTGCTATAAACATATATACAAGTTTTTGTAAGGACACAGATTTTCATGTCTTGAGTATATATCAGACTGGTGCAAAAGTTATTGCGGTTTTTGCCATTACTTTTGATGCCAAAAGCGACAATTACTTTTGCACCAACCCAATAGGAGTGGAATTGCTGGGTCATGTGTTACTTCTATGTTTAATCATTTGAAGAACAGTCAGACTCTTCCAAAGTGGCGGTACTATTTTCCATTCCTAAAAGCAGTGTATTTAGGGTTCTAATTTTTCTGCATGCTGTCCTACCCTTACTATTATCTGACTTTTTGATTCTAGTCATCCTAGTTGGTGTAAAGTGGTATCTCACTGTGGTTTTGATTTGTATTTCCCTCAATAATGATATTGAGCATCTTGTCATGTGCTTAAGTGCTTGCTGGCAATTTATAAGTCTTTTTTGAAGAAATATCTATTCAGATCCTTTGCCCACTTTTAATTGGGTTGTCATTTTATTATTGAGTCATAAAACTTCTTTATATATGCTATATACAAGTCCTTTATCAGACATAGAGTTAGCAAAAATTTCCTCCTATTTAGTGAATTGTTTTTTCACAGTCTTCATGGTGTCCTTTAAAGGACAAAAGTTTAAAAATTTTATGAAATCCAATTTTTCTATTTTTACTTTTGTTGCTTGTTCATTTGGGGACACATCTAAGAAACCATTGTCCAAACCAAGATCACAACAATTTGCCCTCATGTTTTCTTCTAAGAGGTCAATAGTTTTAGCTCTTCTGTTTGGAGTTTTGATTCACTTTTAGTTAATTTTTTCCATATGGTTTGATGTAGGGATCCAATTTCATCCTTCTGCATGTTGTCCCAGCACCATTTTGTTGAAAAAATTATTATTTCTCCATTGAATTGTTTTGACATCCTTGCTGAAGATGAATTGACTTTAAATGTGAGGATTAATTTCTGGATTCTCAAGCCAGTTAAATTAGCCTACATGTTTATCCTATGCTGGTACCACACTGTCTTTATTACTGTAACTTGGAAGTAAGTTTAAAAATCAGGAAGTCTGAGTCCTCCAACTTTGTTCTTTTTCAATACATATTTTTTTCTATTCCAGGTTCCTTGAATTTCTACGTGAATTTTAGGATCAGCTTGTCCATTTCTGCAAAGAAGCCAGCTGAGCTTTTGATTGGAATTGCATTGAATCTGTAGATCAATTTGGAGAGCATTTGCATCTTAACAGTATTAAGTCTTCTCACCCATGAACATATTATATTTTTCCATGTATTTAGATCTTTAATTGCCTTCAACAATGTTTTGTAGTTTTTAGAATATAAATCTTGCACTTCTTTTGTTAAATGTATTCCAAAGTATTTCTTTTGACACTATTGTAAGTGAAATTGTTTTCTTAGTTTCATTTTCAGATTGTTCACTATATGATATCTCTTTTGTGGGATAGTATGTGATTGCTTGTGAATGGTGCTGATACACTGATTTTTAATGACTTGTTTAGATAGACAAAAACTTCAAAATAAGATCTGCCTTACGCATACTAGGAGTATCCTAGCATCTTTGAATTCTGAGACGTCATTTTATTACAACAGTTTGTTTATTGATTTATTTGTCGAGGGCCCCCTATGGGCCAGACATTCTTTTAGGAGTGAGAGGCACTGCAGTGGGTGCGGCAAAGTTTCTACCCCTATGGAGCTTGTGTTCTCATGGGGAAGACAGACAACAAACTAACCGCTAACCAAATACTTAATATAATTTCAGGCAATCACAAGTCCTTTGAAAGAAAATGAATTAGCCTTAGGATACAAAGTTCAGGGGCACAGTGTCAGATTCAATGGGATGGTGGGGAAGGCCTTTCTGGGGAGGTGACTTAGGGACAGAATTAAGTGCAGGGTGAGCTGTGTGGAGAGCTGGGGAGGACAGTAGGCACCAGGACCTGGGTGGGAACACACTGCAGGGGATGGGGGACTGTAGGAGAGCCAGCATGGCCAGGGTAGAAGGGAGCTGAGATGGGGAGAGGAGCTGAAGAGTTAGGCAGGGACCAGGCCACGAAGTCAGATGGGCCATGGTAAGCACTGTGGCTTTTACCCTGAGTGTGATGCCAAGTCATTGGAGAAATTACCAAGAGCTGCAGGAGTCAGGGAAGGTGTCTTGGAAGTCAAGGAGGTAGGTGAGTTCTGCAGGGAGAATCTGCATGCACAAAGGCTTCAGGGTATGGAGAGCCAGGCAGGAGCAACAGCAGGAAAAAAGGTATGGGGAGAAGCTCAGCCTGATTGAAGCAAATGGAGTACATTCTGGAGCAAGACAAAAGAGAAAAGAGGGGAGGGTTGGCATGCTCTCTGGTTGTATCATGGTCTATCCAGGAGGTAGTATTGGTTTTAGCCCAGAGTTTAGCCCAGATTCAAGGCTTAGGAAACCTAGAATCGAGCTTTGGCTCTGACGCTGACTTGTTATATGACCTTGGGCAAGTCATCTCCCTTCTTTGGGGCTTGATGTTGTCATCTGTACAATGGGTGCTTTAGAACAAGAACAACCTCAAGTGTGTTGCCCCTGTAATGCACATCTTTGGAGACTGCTTGATTCACCAAATCCTGGACGAGAGCCCTTGCTAGGAGAGAGGCCTTCTGTTAGCTGAGCTGGTCTATAGCTTCTCTAAGCTCAGATGCTTCCTGCCCTGAGGTTTGGCAGGGTGACAGGGTAGAGTGTTACTATGATATATCTCTCCCTTTCATCATTGCCAAGCTAATGTGATAGCCTGTGCCTGGTCTGTAGGGCGGCTAAGCTTGTAAGGAGCTAATGCTGGAAATGCTGGAAGTAAATGTGGCAGAGTTGATAAGTGGTAGAGAAGGGAGATGGAGACAGGTTAAACATAGCAATGCCAGGCCCAACTACATCATGTCCTCCCAGAAAAAGTTGGGAAGGCCTCAGACACTGACTGGTCCACCTCCATTGGTTTGCAGAGAAAGTGGACAAGGTCCAGAGAGGGAATGACTTCTGCCTTAGGTCACCCAGCAAATTGGAGGCAGAATAGAAACATGGTTCCTGGTTCTGGACTCGTGGTCTTTCCACTGCACCCCACTGCTTCTGGCAAGTTGAAAGCCAATGCCCTTTGGGCAAGGAGAATTAACAAGAGGTAGAGAGAGGAATGTGTCTGAATGTTGGTTAGGTGGTAGGAGAAACAAGAAGTGAGCAGCCTCCTGGTGGTCCTACTTCTCTCTGATCAGGACACACCAGCACAGAGATGCAGACCCTTGCTCTAGCTGCACCTGCCCTGGAGCCAGCAGCAGAGGGTGCTCAGGAATCCTGGGAAGCCAGCCTGTGAGCCCTCGCTGTGCCACACCTCTGTACCCACCACAGCCTCTCCACCTGCATGATCTGGCCCATGACATTTTCTGCTCAGAAATCTTTCCTTTGCTCACTTGCAGACAAGACTGGGGCAGGACTGTGGCAGCCTCTTCCCTGGGCTGCTCTATTCAGACTCTGGGGAACTTGTAGATGATGAAATTGGGAAAATAAAAGTTGTCCTCATTCTGGTCACCACTTTGGGAACACAATTTTGGGAACACTTGAGAGAGGGGCTGATTCGTATGCCTCTGACAGACTGGCCCAGCACCCAGGAGACCGCAGCCTCCTCCATGCCAACCATGGCACCTGCTGGCATAGTCCACTAGTGCCCCAGTGACATTTGCCACTTTTCAGAGTCTTTCCTCACTCTTTACCCTCTTTAGGCCTTAGCCAGTCTGCTTTGCCAACTTGGGTGTGGTGGCTACTGTCTTTGCTCCAGCCCTTAACCTTGCGTCCTCCTGTCCTGACCATCTGCTCCTCCTAGTGACCATGGGGGCCATGGGCTCCAAGCCAGGCCAATCAGATCCTTTCCCTGGGACTTTTTGCCACTTGAGCTGGCCCAAAAGAGCTTGTTATCCTTTTTCATACAAAGCTGTTTAGATATAAGCCAGAGATGCCTGTGACCAGTATTTCAACCTCCTGACAAGCTGAAACTGGAAGAATAAAGTCAGCTGTCAGAGAAAGAGATGGAGGTTAGATAAAGCATCCTAGGGTGCTTGGGTGCCTGAATCCCACTGTACCTGGACCTCCCCTCTTTTTTGAGAGAGCTGGTGAACTTGAGTTTTTGTAGCAGCCAAAGGGACTCTGACTAATCTGTGGATCTGATAATGCTGGCTTGGCCTTTTCATGGGTTGTGAGAATCTGATGACCTGCCCGTGGTCCAAAACCAGCCAGGGGTAGATCTTCAAGAAGGCTTCCCCATCCCAAACTCCTTACAACAGCCATTCCACTCATCATGTGGAAAAGTGGGTAACCAGAAAGGACAGGAAAGGTGGGGACACATAATTGTTGGGGCTTGACATAGGCTGTCTCATCTCCACACAGTTAATACTGTTTTATAATAAAACAAAGAAATAAAATCCTATTTTATAAATTAAAAAAATCAAGGCCATGCTGCTTGGTTCCTTCAGGCCCTGGGGAGTCTGTGTCTCAGCTCAAGTGGCCAGCTGGACAAGATGGGTGTCACCCTGGCCAGCCCCTGGACAAGCCTGCCTCAATCTCTGGGCCTAACTGATGCCGTGGGTTCAGCCTACAGAGTCTCCTCCCTGGACATCTCTCTGGAGATTCAGGATTGGCCAGGGCCTTGTGTGATAAGAATCACTGAATGTCAGTGCCCAGAGGAATCTCTGAGATGGAGAATGGAGCAAGGCACGAGACAAAGACACTTGGCCAGTTCACACTGCTGTGTGGCTGCAATATGCTGGGCACAGAAACAGACGCAGGGAACCTTGGCTTAAGAGCTCCCACCACTGCTGCTGTATGCCACACTGCTTCCTGCTTGGTCCATCAATGTCCCTAGCAGGTGACCTTGGACAGCGTCCCAGGAGCCAAATGTGGTCCCAGGGTCAGACTGACATGACAGGGAAGATCTATAGGTCTGGTGGAAGCTGCTTGGTGGCATCTCACCCAGGAGTATCTAAGAACATAAAAGGGTTAGATTTGGGGATATGTATTTTAGCAGATTCTGAAACTTGCCTCTTGTATTTTTGAATACTTATACTCTGCTTCATGAGCTCAGATATAAAATCTAGGTCTGTCTTCTCTCCTAGTGCCTCTGTTGCTTGAAGATACAGAACTTCCTTCAAAGAAATAGGTGAATGGCCCATGCAGTAAATGCCCCCAGGACTGAGGTGATAAGCTCCTGGCTTTTCAGTAGACCTTCTGCTTGGCCATGCTTTGCAGGCTTCTGATCACTAGTCCAGGTGACTGGTTGAGGATGAAAAAGTCACCTCTTAGCCTCCTCCATTGCTCCTCCATGGCTCCTCCATGCTGTTTTCCTCAAGAAGGAAGCTCTGACCTGCTGGGGTACTCGTGGCTTACCAACACCAAGCCCTCTGTTTCACTTTTCTCCTTGCAGGGGCCTTTCTCTGCAGCAGTCCTTCTCCTTGTCTGTTGGCCTGAAGCCTGACCTTTGATAAGGTCTTCGGCCAGAATGGTATCATGAGAAAGATAGGGATGAGGTGTAGTTGAATACTGTACTGAAACTGAAAACAGAATGGTTGTATAGGTATTTTAAGTCCAGTTTCTTTTTTCTTTTTTTTTGTTTTTGAGATGGAGTCTCGCTTTGTCGCCCAGGATGGAGTGCAGTTGTGCGATCTCGGCTCGCTGCTACCTCTGCCTCCTGGGTTCAAGCGATCCTCTTGCCTCAGCCTCCCGAGTAGCTTGGATTACAGGTGTACACCACCACACGTGGCTAATCTTTTGTATTTTTAGTAGAGATGGGGCTTCGCCTTGGTGACCAGGCTGGTCTTGAACTCCTGACCTCAAGTGATCCATCCGCCTTGGCCTCCCAAAGTGCTGGGATTACAGGTGTGAACCATTGTGCCAGGCCTTCTTGAAGTCCAGTTTCTACTGAACATGTATCACTTTCTCACCATCGTAAAATAAAATAACCAGTATGTCAAACTATCATATATTGGAGACCATCTACATCATATACGTATACATATCACATACATATACATACATATACATATATGATGCACATGTATACATCATATGCAGTGATGTGCTTATTTCTTGATCCAAGTGTTGGTTAAATGGGGATATTCAGTTTGTAAAAAATTAGCAAACTATAAACTATAATCTTGTTATAATGTGAAAAAAAAAAAAAGAAAGGCATGAGGGAGGCAGAGCACTGGCCTTGGAGTCAGAACATCTGGGTTTGAAATCCTGACTCTACTGAATATTTGCTGAGCCAAGTTGCTTCACTTTCTCATCTTCCCTACCTGTTGCCCTGCTGCATGGGGCTGATTACACCTCCTTCATGCCCTTGCTCATTAGGAGGGCTAAATGCCAGGGGGCAGGGGGACGAGGTGGTGTGCAAAAGCTTGGGTCACAGAGCAGATGATCAGGAGGTCAATGCCTGGTGCATTAGGCCACCCCAGCACTTCTTGCAAGAAAGAACACAGGACAGCAGCAAGCCAGAGAGAGCTGAGCTTTTGCTGGAGTCATGTGACAGGCAGGATAGTGACTGAGGATTTAACGAAAGGACAATTTGAGCACCTCCAGTTCCAATGCCAATGAGTGCCTCTCCCTGTGTCCCCAGGACCGGGATGGTGCTAGCTGTTTGTGAAGTGCACCTTGTCCCCAGTAAGCATCTGTTTTGCTTCTCTCAGCACCAGCCCTTCAGGAAATTCTCAGCAGGCCCCCTGTGTGCTCCAAAGCGACGCCTTCCCAGCTCACTTTGGCTGCCAGCAGCCTTCCAGCAGGGGCTTCTTGCTCTGAATCCTAACACGAGCATCAGCAGGGGCTTTAGTTGCTGCACTCAGCAGGGGACAGGAAGGGATGGTGGTGGATGGAGGGTGATGAGGCAGTGGGCCTTGTTCAGGGTTTCTGGGATGCTGCGGCAGACAGGGTCTGTCTGTGCATGTCTGCGGAGGCTGGCTCATCAGCCTGCAGGCCGGCCTAGTGCCTCATTTCTCAGTCAATGCCCCCAGCACGTGGTGAGCTGGGTTGACAGGGGGTGCAGCCACTGAGACAAGCAGCCAGATAGCTACTGGTCATGTTGCTTCAAGAAAAGGAGGTTAGGCCAGCCACAGTGGCTCACTCCTGTAACCTCAACGCTTTGGGAGGCAGAGGCAGGAGGATCGCTGGAGGCCAGGAATTTGAGACCAGCCTGAGCAAGACCCCGACTCTAAAAATTTTTTTTCTAAAAAATCGGCTAGGACTAAACATGTATCCCAGCTACTTGGGAGGCTGAGTGGGAGGATCACTTGAGCCTTGGCGTTTGAGGCGGCAGTGAATTCTAGCCTGGGTGACAGATTGACATCCTGTGTCTAAGAAAAGGAAAAAGAAAAGACTGTTAAGAATCTCAGTGATGCAGAGGCTTATAATGGGCACTTGGGCCTTGCCTCTTCTTTATTCATGTGCTCACATGTAGTCATTCCCTGCCAGCCTCTAGTTCAGCCCCTGGGCACTCAGTCAGGGACAGGAAGCATGGCCCCTGCCTCTCTGATGCCCTTTGCAAAGACCCTGTCATGTCTCTGCCTGGATGACAGCCACAGCAGGGCAAGCCACGTGGTGGAGCAGGAAAACCTTGCAGCCAGACTGCCTTGGCTCAGCTCTCAGCTCGACCACTCCTTTGGGTTCTGATTTAGGGTAAGAAACTTACCTTCTCTGTGCTGCGACCAGCCTGATCAACATAGTGAAACCCCGTTTCTACTAAAAATACAAAAAATTAGCTGGGCGTGGTGTCGGGTGCCTGTAATCCCAGCTACTCAGGGCGATGAGGCAGGAGAATCGCTTGAACCTGAGAGTCAGAGGTTGCAGTGAGCCGAGATTGCGCCATTGCACTCCAGCCTGGGCAACAAGAGTGAAAGTACGTCTCAAAAAAATAAATAAATAAAGGAGGGTGGGGGGTGACAGCAGTCCCTAATTTATATAGTTGGCATGAAGTTCAATAGGCTAATGAGTGCAAAGAGTGTGAAATAGTGCAAAGAGTGTGAAATGGAATCTAGTCCATAAGTAACAAAATCATAATGACTCGGTTGTGCTACCTCTTGAGTCACCTTCTTCTAGGCTATCTCCATCACACAACCTTAGCGATCTTTCTAGGTCAGTCTGATCATAGTAAAGTCATTCAGAGGCTCCGTTGAAAGTTCAAACCTTTCCATGACCTTCAGACCCCTGCTTTCCTCCTCTTGATCACCTTTCCAAATGGCCATGCCCACTTTTCTCCTCTCTACCTTACAGACACTGCAGATGGCCTGCCATTTGCTAAACTTGCCACTGCTTCTCATCCTCTGCTGATCCTGGGGGACCTCTCCTCTCTCCTCCTTACCTCCCTGGAGTCGTACATGGGTTCTTCAAGAGGCCCTTCAGTTTGTATTTGAAGGTAGAGAATCCTTCCTTGATTTCTCCTTCTCTAACCAAAGCCAGCCCCTCCTGTGACCTCTCCCATTGACTGTCTACCCCAGGTCTCCTGTGCTAAGCAGTGTGTTGTAACCGCCCGAGTAAGCATATGTCTTCCATTGAACTCGGTGTCCTCTGGCCATGTCGGAGTCCTCTCTGGGCTGGCATGAGTAGACCCACAACAAACAGTTGTTGAAGGAATGAATGAACAAGAAGCTTGGTGAATGCTTGCCAGATTAGAATGAAGAAGCTGCTAATCTCCTTTTGTCCTTACTACAACCCTTAAAGCAGATGGGGAGACACTAGCAGCCTGTTGGGACTTAGCTGCTACTTTGTTGGTATAAGTGGCAGCTGGCTGGCCCCAGGCAGCTGCAAGATATGGCCTGGTCTGACTCTTTGGACAGTGCTTGCTCTTCTCCCCAGTTAGCACGCGTTCTGTTGCCTGGGAGGCGTAGGTTGATGCACATGAAACATAGTACTTTCCAGAGATGCTCACCACACTGTCACCATGCCACATTCCCTCCTGCAGTGTGAACTTGCCCCTCCCCCATGAAGATGCAGACTCCCATCTCCCCCACCTTGAATGTGGGCTTGAGCCTACTTGATCAATACAGTGGGATGGAAGGGATGTTCTGAGACTTCCAAGGTTAAGCCATAAGAAGCTTTGCAGCTTCTGCCCGGGTCCTTTAGAATTCTCTCTTGGGATGCTCCTTCTGGGAAGCCAGCCACCATACTATGAGATGGCAAAGCCATAGAAGAGGCCATGTGTAGGTGCTCTGGTGGACAGCCTCGGCTGAGTTCCCTACAACAGCCCAGCCACATGAGTGAGCCTTTTGGGATACCCAGATGGGCCAAACCTTCAGATGATGCCAGCCCCAGTGGACATCTGACTGCAATCCCATGTGAGACCTGGTGCATGAGCTGCTCAGCTGAACCCAGTAAACCCACAGAAACATGAGAGATGGTGATAAATGTTTGTTTGAAGTCACCAAGCTTTATGGTGGCAACAGATAAACAACACCAAGTTGGACTTGGTGCCAACTGGAGGAAGAAGTGACTGCTGACCACTTCTCTGTCTCCAAAGGGTGACTCCAGAGAGCCCCCAGCCTATGATTTCTCAGGATGTAGAGGAAGGGACTTGGAGGTGGGAACCACATGATCTCTATTGTAAGGCCCACTAGCCTCTGAGATGCTTTCTCCAATTAGCACACTGCTCTGGGGCAAAAGACAGAGGGAGGGTTGGGACTGTTTCAAGGTCTAGTTTCCTCAGACTGTGGGGAATAACTAGTTTCAAGTGCACAGGTATAATGCCTTTACACACATCCTACATCCTGGTCCCTGTATGGTCTACTCCATGAAAATGGTCTAGATGCTTAGTACATGGAAGATGGAAGCAAGGAAATGGTGATGGAGCACCCATTCTGTGCCAGGTGGCTGACCTCCATTATTTCATTTGCTCTTCACAACAATTTGATGAGAGTAGAAGTATTATCCACATTGCACAGATGAAACTCAGTCAGAAAGGTTCAGTGATGTGTCCACACAGCAAGCAAGTGGCCAACCTGAAAAAACCCAGGCCGGCATCTCTACTGTTGATGACTTATGAATGGTCTCAAAGATACTGGGAAGATTCCCAGGGCTGTGCTTCATCCCCAGCTGCTGGTCAGGGCCTGAAATCCCCTCATTATTGCTTTGCTACTTTAGCTTAAATCCTGGATCCTGCCAGTGCTAATCCCTCTGGAAGGATGATGCATTATAATGTTATTAATCACCTACCCCAGGCAGACTGAGGTCCATCGTCTCTCCTGAGAGTCTGTTTTCATGGGAGGGAATGTGGGGTAGAGGCGCTGCTTTCAGGGACGGAAGAGAAACAGGTGGGGTCATAACAGGTTCCTAGTTCAGGCTTTTCTCCATTCTTTCCTGATGGACCTTGATGGTGGGCTTGGAAAATCAAGATGATAGATCCTTAGTATGGGGCATGGGACAAGCCCCATCCCCTGCCTGAGACCAGCCTTCCCCAAGCCCAGTGGCAGCTCTAGAAAATATCTCTTTCTCCAGCTAATGAAGTCCATCCCTGGAATGGGCATGGGCACATTTATTGTCCTCTTCAGCTTCCTTCACATTTGGCTTGTTTCCCTCCTGGGAGAGGTGTGTTTAGTTCTGGGCTCCAAACTCAAGGAGGGGCATTAAGCGACTGGTGTGAGGCCAGAGCAGACAGCCAGGCTGAGTGGGGAGGGAACGCCGATTCCTGATAGAGCAGTGCAAGGGTTCTCCAAGGGGAGGAGACCCGGCGGCTGGAGAGCTGGTTTCCACCCTGAGGATACCGGGTGACTGAGTGCATTGCTGGACTTTGCCCATGCTCCTAATCCTTCTCTTTGGGATGGTTCCAGTTCTGGGGAGGTAGAGGCTACTTCACATGGGTGATCATGATGGGGAGTGACTACCTTGTCCCTGGAGGTGGCTGAGCAGAAGACCTAACTGCCCATCTAGGCTCTGCAGAGAGGCTCCCACGGAAGGAGAAGGGACCGGGTGACCTTGGAGACCCCTTATCATGTTTGATTCCCAGGCTCTGAGAAAGGACAACCCCATCCCGGTGCAGCAAGATTTTAACCCCCTGGGGTAAAAGGGGGGGAACAAATTGTTGTGGCTGTCCTGGCGCTCACCAACCCTCCCGGCTCCCTTTACTCTGCTCTTTGGAGGTCTAACTTCCCTTCGGCAAGGAGCCCTTGCTCCTTTCTTTTCTCCCTTCCTGCTTTCCTTTCATTCATTTAACAAATTCTTGTTCAGCAAATTCTTTCTTGCAATGCCTCCTAGGATATTGGGCAATGCGCTTAGTCTTGGGGGACCCTGGAGTGAGGAGAATGAATACCGCCCCTGCCCTTATGGAACAGCAGTGGGGAGCGCCTGTGGAATAGGGGAGTGAGATGGATTATAGAAGTCTTGGGGGAAATCCAAGAAGGTTCAAAGTGAGGGCTGGGTTCAGGTAGGAGATGGCGTGGGGTGGGCTGGGAGGGTGGCAGTGGGGCCGGGGAAACTGGATGGAGTCCAGAGACAGAGAATAGGAGAATTCATCAGTGCTTGATGGAATGTTGGCTGTGGCAGGCAGGTGAGGAAGACGGGGTGTCAGAGGACTCCTAGGTCGCTGGCTGGAGCCCCTGGGTAAGGGAGGGGGCCAGTCCCAGGGATGCCTCACCGCAGCGATGGCGTGGCTGGCAAAGCTACCTCATGCTGGGGAAGGCTTCTGTACTAACGTTTCATTTCGGGCAAGTCTAGGAACAGGGACCATGCATTTGCTCACACCCTCTCTCCAGAGCCTGTCCGCATCCCTTCTGATCTTCCCGACAGCTCCCAGAAGCAGGTCTCTTTCTTAAGATGCCTCCTAGGTGCCTGCCCTCCTTTCTGCCGCTTCTCTGCTCATCATTGCAGAGGAGTGGTGATTGACACACCTAGAGGCCAATGAACTACCTAGCTCCACCCACCACTCCCAGGTTCGCTGAGTCCCTCCCCAGCTCTCTCCTGTTCTCCTCCCGCAAGATCTCTCACGGTATCAAAATACCAGACACGATCCAGGGCAATAACAGGCCTGATTTCCACCTAGGGAGACAAAGGAGGGCCCAGCTGGGCCTCTTCACAGCATCCGTGATCGACCCCACCTGGCTGGATGTTGCGGGGGCGGCAGGGCAGTCTCAGGCTTCCCGGCCAGAGCCTGCAGCCGGTAAACATTCCTGCCCCGTTTCCACGGCTGCCAGTTGGGCTTGAGCCACTGGGGGCTGGGGGAGGGGCTTTGACTGGGCCTGCCTGTTCGACTTTGGGGGATTTGGTGGTTCTCCCTCTCCAGATTAGCTCATTGTGAAGCTGCTCTGAAGAACTCCACTTTCCAGCAGCCAGTGTGCGTGAAGCCAGTTCACTCCCTCCTGGGGGTCCCTCCCTGTGGGCGTGAAGCTCGTCAACCCCTGAGTCCCCCTTCCTGTGAATGTGAGGTTGGGGCACCCCTGGGCACTCCTTCCTGTGGATGTCAAGCCAGTGCACCCCTGGGTACCTCTGCCTGTGGGTGTGAAGCTGTTGCACCCCTGGGTCCTCCTCGTGTACCCTGAGACACTGGGATCCTGGTTTCCGGGCTTGCTCAGTCATCTCTGGTGGTGTAGGTCTCTGTGTTCAGTTTTGTAAGTGGAGAAAACTGAAGATGATTCTGTTTACCTTACCCACCCCCTCACTTACCTCACCTAGCTCAGGGGCTGGGTATGGGGTGGTCTCAGCCCAGGACAACCTTTTAAATATTAAACATGGTACCATGCGATGTTTGTCATACTTATGACCTGGAGAAATCAAATGCGATTACTCAGCCATCTCAAATGGGGCAATGTGTATGCTAACAGCTACCCCTCCCGAGGGCATTTCACACATGCTACCTCCTGAGCTTCACTGAGAACATTTACAGGCAACAAAACGGATGCACAGAAAGATGGGTGGCTGGGCTCACTGTGGCCTGCAGAGGAAATATGAGCTTGACTTCATCCCCAGCTGGTTCTGTATCTGAACACTGAGCACGAGGAAGTGAGGGTGGCCAGGCCGGTCTGTACCTGGGCTCCTGCGCTCTGCCGCAGCCCAGTCAGTGTGGTTGGTGCCTGGTGTCATTCCTATGTAACAGAGACAGACCAGAGAGGGAAATAAACTTGCCCAGGGCTGTGCAGCTGCTCAGTGGCATAACCAGGACTGGAACTCATGTCCTCTTCGTCACTCTCAGGTGTTCATCCCACTCATCTCAGCAAATCACATAAAGCTCTCGGTGGCCTTAACACCAGGTCAGGAGGACTAGAAGGGGTTGGCCACGAGACAA
This sequence comes from Gorilla gorilla gorilla, assembly GCF_029281585.2. Taxonomy (NCBI): domain Eukaryota; kingdom Metazoa; phylum Chordata; class Mammalia; order Primates; family Hominidae; genus Gorilla; species Gorilla gorilla. Next base: position 37,341,958 of record NC_073232.2, on the reverse strand, counting down.
GGAGGAAGGCATTGAGGGGTGAAGCTGGAGACCCGCCATGAGTCCTGGCTTGTTACTGGTGTGACCTTGAGCAATTTGCCCTCCTTCTCTGAGCCTCCATTTCCTTGGGTGTTGCCCAGGGATGCTGATCTGTGGCCAGCTTCCCACAAGCAGTTGCTCTGAGGACAAAGATGTGGGATGGGAGCTGGCTCTGTGGACAGGCAGGGGCAGCTCCCCCCTGCTCCCCTGCCATGGAGCTCCCTTGTCCTGGGTGAGTCTTGGCCAATGCCCCAGAGCCCTGCACAGCCCCAAGCTACTGTGGGAAGGCAGGGAGCTGGCTTGTGCCTCCCCAGTGCCGACACATCAGTTCTCAGGGGCTCTGAGATGGCCTCTCTTGGCCTGGACGTGCCACAAACAGTGCCCTCTCCCCTGCCTGTGTGTGTTTTGGGGCTGGCTGGCAGGCTCGGGAAAGCAGCCTGGCCTTATCAGAAGCCCTGGGTCTCCGGTTTCTGGGAACTGTCTCCGCTCTGCAGCTTTCTTTCCCAGGGGCTGGTGCCAAGCAGGCTCAGTCTGAGCGTCTGGCGGGGTTCCAGGCATTCTGTGTCAAGCACTTCTCAGCAGCAGGAAGACCAACTTCATGGAGGCCTGAAGGGACCCAGCAAATGACCTCTGTCTGCATGGCCCTGGCTTAAAAACAGGAGCATGGTAGTTAGCGACCCCTAATCCACACAGGGGACCAACTCCTCCTAGTTGTGTGGGCTGGGCTGGGAACACACACCAATGCCTGTTAGCCGCCTCTAGAAAGGGGACCTGCATGGAAGTGTCATCCTTTAGGAGGCATGACCACGTGCACTGTCTCCATTCATGCTGCACAGGGATGGAGGCTTGGCGCAGAGACCTTGCTGGCCTGTGTTCTACAACTCCCATCACCCGAGAGAGTCACTCCATATCCCTGCGAGATGGGGATCTTGACTGTCAGTTAAGATTGAGACAATGCAGGTGCTATGAGGTTGAGAACTTCCCAGTCACTCAGCCATGTGTGGCTGAGCCAGGTTTGAAGCCAGGCAGTTGGGCTCCAGAGCCCAGTTCCCACCTTAACAGCACAGGAGGGGGTCCTAGGTCTTCTGGTCCCACAGCAACCTCCATGCCCCTGCCCCCTCCACTCCCTGACTCCCTAGGAGTGCAATGCATCTTACTGAGGTGGAGCTGGCTCAGCTCAGTGTAGGTGCTACATGTATAGATGCCAGGTGGGTTTATGTTAGCTAGGGTGCCCACAAATAGGGTCCAGGTACCAGGGGCAGGGTGTCTCAGAAGAGTTGGCAGGGATATAAGGGACTGTGTGATAAGGAACGAGGGCCCTGTGTACCACCCAGCTTGAGGTCTTTGTGGGGGACAGGGTCTCAGCCCTCTGTTCTGGTCCCTTGTGTGGATGAGCAGTGTTATCTGTAGATACCTGGAGCCCAGAAGGTGGGGGAGGTGGCAGTCCTCGGTGCCTATCCACTGTCCTCTCCTGGCAGACTCCCCTCCTGGCAGAGCCTCTCTCCAATGCCCGTGACTACTCAATCATCCTCTTTCTCTTGCTTGAAAATTTGATGGGACAACTCTGCATGGCTTTCTTGGCTCTCCACACTGCCCCCCTAGCTGAGGTCCTCACTGCTCTTTCCCTGCTCCAGGCTGATCTTCTCCATCTCAGTCCCTGCCTTCCCTCCTCTGTGCCTTGGTCCCAGAAGCTTCTCCAGTCAGGCCATGTTGGAGCCCATCTTTAAGGAGGAGACCTCTCCCCTGCCCTGGGCTCCTTCAGCATCCTAGGCCACTGGGTGTGAAGTGACCGAAGGGAGTACCATGGGACAGGCCTCTGGGGCCCTTTGCCTTCTCCAGACCATGAGATCCTGGAGGGCAAATTCTACAGCCCATTCATTTTCAGTTTCCCAAAATGTTTGTGGATTACATGGATGAAGGAAAGCATGCATGAGCCAAGAGTGGAGGCGATGCGATGGGTCTGGGAACCGGGAGATGTGAGTCCCTTTCCCTTCAGTGTCTCAGGAGGAGAGTGGGCAAGATGCCATGTGCCCTGAGATGATTTTCTTAGATTCCTTGATGGGCCACCCTTTGGGGAACATTTGCATTTTAACATTGAGGGGAGCTGGCAAATGGTAGTGGATTTTGGGTGCTGTGGCACCCATTGCAGAGGGCTCTCTGGCCGGCCTTGCTCATGCTGTGGGCAGGTCCCTTGTCTGGGAGCTTCTGGGCTCCTGTGCTGGCTCCCACGATGTCTCCCTTTGTAACCCCTCTATCCGGCCTGTTCAGGGAAGCATGAGCTCTTTTCTTTGCTCCAGCTCATTGGGGTGGTGACATTTTAAAATACTGTTAATAGCTGATATTTATCCAATGCCACATGGAGTCTCGTAGCTGAGCACTTACACACATTATCTAATCTCATCTGCACACCAGCGTTGTGAGATAGGCCCCGATGACCATCCCATCCCATATTACCAGGGAGGCCTCATTTATCTCCACGCCCAGATACCCCTTCAGAGGCATGGATTTGCCTGGGCGAGGATCATGCTTAATTTTGCTCCATACCATCAGCCCCCAACAGCAAGTGGGTGCTTCATATTGGTTGGCCAAACAAGGGGAAAATGAGTGAATCTGCAACTCCAACCCTTCCCACAGGCCTCACTGGAACCCTAATTTAAGAACAATGCTGTAGTCCTATAATCTTAAATGAAAAAGCAGGGTGTGAAATGTGGTGTGTGCATGCATGTCACATGTGTGCGTGTGTCTGTGGAGGCAGGGCACATAAACTGGGGAGGCTTGGAGGTCATGACTGGAGTGTGGGTGCTGAGTTCTGCTGTTTGGGGCATCCTGGTTCTGTGATTTGGGGTGAGATGCCTAAGCTCTCTGGGCCTCAGTTTCCCCTTCTGTAACATAGGGGTAATCACAATACCTGACAGGGTTATTGCGAGGACAAAGTGAGTTATTACACACAGAGCACCTAGAACAATGTGTGGCCTCTAGTAATCACTAATTAAGTGTTTGTTACCATAATCAGTAAATAGGGATGGAAGGAGCTAGATGGAGAGGTAGACATATTGATAACAGTGCATGGGCCTTGTAAGGGAGTAACCAGTATATTTCCCTTATTCTGCATACCTCAGCTCCTTCACCTCTCCCACAACCCTGTGTGACACCTGAGGCAGCTCAATTCTCTGGCCCTTTAAACAGAGTGTGTATTAGTGGAGAGGTCACATGAAGAGGAGGTGGTGGCCCATGCAGGGGCCTTGTGGCTATGAGGAGGGGATGCTGCAGGGTGACACAGAGTGGACCGAGGGGCCTGGGTCAGCAAGGCCATAGAGAGTTCTCTGATGACCACAGCCGAGTGCCAGGGCAGGACAGCTGACCAGACATCAACTCTCCATCGCTGCCCAAAGCCCCCCACCCCATCCTCACCTGCAACTTAGACAAGCCTTTCAGGAAGGACCAGATGGAGGGAGAAAAATTCTCAGTTGACTGAGTTGTAATCTGCATTTACCAAAGAAAAAACTTGAAGTGACTGAATTTATCCAGGATTGACTAGAGTGGAAATTTCTGTTTTCAGGGAGAATGAGGCTCAAGAGAGGAATGAAGTTCAGTGATAGAAAAATAATGAAAATTATATATTTTGTATACATGCCTATGTGGCTTATGAAAATCTCACCACCATATGTTATCCTTCCTGTATATAATTTCAAAATATGTGTACTTATGTGTGTTAATATATATAAACTGAAAGAAAGAAAATTAACCAAAATGTATTGGATATCTCTGGATGAAGGGATTATGGACTATTTTTAATTTTCCTTAATATACTCTACTGCATCTTTTCAATTTTCTAAAGTAAACATGAACTACCTCTATGATCAGAAAGAGAATAATTATATAGCTATGAACTGTGGGTTTACGTAGTTCTTCAAGTCAGGCAGATTCGGCCAGTAGGTGGTGTGAACCAGGTCACAGGAAGGTGTTAGGCCAGGGGCTGTGTCCTCAGAGAGACCCTCCCTTTCCTGAGCCTGTTTGATGGGGATCATTCATGTCACATGTGTCTACGTGCAGCCAGGACCCCTTAAATATTCCTTCCCAGAAAGGAAGGCAGAGAGCTTTCAGTCCTGTCCTCTAATGCTAGCAGGAACAATGGCCTCCCCTTTACAGATTAGAAACTGGAAGCTCAGAGAGGTCTAGTGACTTGTGCAGGGCCACACAGTCAGGGAGCAGCCATGCTGGGGTCGGAACTCGGACTTCCAGACCAGGTTTGCCTCACACCACGCCACCTCTGTTGGTCAGCAGGAAGTGGTTCCAGGACAAATCTCCATGCCCATGTCCTCAATACCTAATGGGGATTTACGACTCAGAGAAAATAAAAGCTTAGAGGGTTTTTTGTACCTTGTCCAAGGTCACACAGCAAGAGCAGAGTTGGCGTTAGAATTCTCATGCTTGATGCCAGAATACGAAGATACTCAGAAAAGCGTATGATACGGGACAAAAGGGCAAAAAAAAAAAAAAAAAAAAAAAAGCAAAGAAGTGCGAAGACAGGAAAGAGACTACAAGCGCTTCCTGAAACAAAGAACACAGTCCAGCGTGTGTGCGCACGTGCACATGTGTGTGTTGGGGGGTGAGTGGGAATGGTGTTGTAGTGTGGGGGGAAGGTAGGAGCTGAGATTGAGAGTCAGGGAATAGGGCAGGGGGAAGGAGAAAAGAGACAGATGGGAAACAGTCCGTGAAAGCCAAAAACCTCAAGTCAGACAAATGTTTATTTTATTTAGTGTTGATAACAGGGAAAAAAATGCTGATGGAAACTCACAAATAGCACAGGCTAGTGCCAGCTCTTTAGACCCTAGTGGGAAGTGCTAGAATGTGCCTCTGCCCAGCAGGGCAGCCCCCCTGCCGAACATGATGCTTGCCTAGGAACCTACCTGAGGAGACTTCTCCAGTGGAAAGGGCCCTGAAATGGGAGCCTGGGGCTAACTGCACAGGCAGGCTGCTCCGTTCTCAGAGTGCCAGGTCCTTGTCTGTGAAGGCAACACCGTCATTCCTGCACCGTCCACCTGATGAAACCACTGGGAGGACTTCACTTTTGGCCAAAGTGGGATCACAGGAACTGTCTCCAGCTTCCTGCCTGAAATAGCAGCAACAATGTCAGCAACAGCAACAAATAGACAAAATCTATGAACCCACAGTTTTCAAGACAGTGAGCCTCAGGAAGTGAACTACTGTGATTTCTCAGAGATGGGAAACAAGGAGGTGAGCCCTGGGATGGCCCCAGGCACCTGCCTGGAGAGAGAGTTCCTAGGCTGCAGCACAGGGAGGGGGACCCAAATGGAGCCCAGTGGACTCCCTGATTTGATGAGATGGAGCTGAGAGTGAAGGGACACCCAGGTGGCGAGAGTTCACAGGATGGAACACAGGACAGAGTACTGGAGACAAGACACACACACACACACACTCACACACACACCTCTAGAGAGCTGCAGAGACTCCACCAAGTACTCAGCAGAGTTCTGGTCAGCACATACGTGTAAGGAAATTACCTGAGACCAGGAAAGAAAACCCGCTAAAAGGGTTTGAGGGGACAGCGTGGAGGACCCACAGGGGTGTGAATAGTTTCTGTTCCCACCAGCTAGGCTGGAAAAAAAATCTCATAATTCAGAGGGAATTGAGTAGAGTACTCGAATGCATGATCCTTAATCAAATGTTCCTGTTATTCCAGAAAAGATGTCTACCCCCAACCTTAGTTACTTTGAATCAAGTTCAGACTCAGCCCTGTCTCTGCAGTTGATTTTCATAGCTCTGAACAGATCAGCCTCCCCTGACCCTCTTTATTTCTCATGCTGTTGACTTGGTGAAGAATATGGGTTCATTGTTCCATGGGGCACCCTGCATTTGGGATTTGGTTGGTGCCCTTCTTGTGGTGGTGTTGAACTCTTTCCTCTATCCTGGTATTTCCTTACACTAAGTGTTAGGTCCAAAGGCTTGGGTTCAGGCTCTATTCTTTTGGCAAGAATCCTTCGTGGGTGGCACTTCCTTATTAAGATGAAGTGTGCTTTGAGATGGTAACACTAGGAATGCACCCTCGGCTCATCAGCATAGGCTGCTCATTACAGCTGCTGGGAATGCAGCCTCCTGGCATGCTGTTTTGCCTCTTTCTGTCCCCCACTAAAAGGCATATTAAGATGCATGTAGGTCAGAATAAGGTTCATGTGTGGACAGCCTTGAATCCACTCTTAGTTTTTAAAATGTCTTCCAGAAGTTTGAGTCTTTTTTTTTTTTTTTTTTTTTACAAAACCTGGTATTTATAACAAATAATAGTGAAACATGGTGAGTTATGAGGTTGTCACCTATGGGCCTACAAAGTAGGCTGACCAATTGTCCCTGTGTGCTGGGGGCTGAGGGATTTCCCGGGATATGGGACCTTCATTACTAAAACTGGGAATGTCCTGGGCAAACCAAGGTGGACTAGTTACTTTACTACAAATTGTAGAATTGTCTGGTAGCCAGGATTATAAACAAGCAACTTAGTGTGCCAGAACTACCCAGGCTTTAGATGTGGTCCTGTCCCCTCTTTATGCCATCTGAGTAAGTGATGGTTGTCTGGGCTTTCCAGTGATGGAGACACTAGCCCTTTTCCTAAGGGTGAATAAGTTTAAGTCCTTTTCCTATTCACTCCATTGGTGGATAAGTTCAACTGCTAGAAAATTTGGGGAGGGAGGAGCCAAGATGGCCGAATAGGAACAGCTCCAGTCTACAGCTCCCAGTGTGAGCGACGCAGAAGTCGGGTGATTTCTGCATTTCCATCTGAGGAACGCAGTTCCTCACCAGCAACGGAACAAAGCTGGATGGAGAGTGACTTTGACGAGCTGAGAGAAGAAGGCTTCAGACGATCAAATTACTCTGAGCTATGGGAGGACATTCAAACCAAAGGCAAAGAAGTTGAAAACTTTGAAAAAAATTTAGAAGAATGTATAACTAGAATAACCAATACAGAGAAGTGCTTAAAGGAGCTGATGGAGCTGAAAACCAAGGCTCGAGAACTACGTGAAGAATGCAGAAGCCTCAGGAGCCGATGCGATCAACTGGAAGAAAGGGTATCAGCAATGGAAGATGAAATGAATGAAATGAAGCGAGAAGGGAAGTTTAGAGAAAAAAGAATAAAAAAGAAATGAGCAAAGCCTCCAAGAAACATGGGACTATGTGAAAAGACCAAATCTACGTCTGATTGGTGTACCTGAAAGTGACAGGGAGAATGGAACCAAGTTGGAAAACACTCTGCAGGATATTATCCAGGAGAACTTCCCCAATCTAGCAAGGCAGGCCAACGTTCAGATTCAGGAAATACAGAGAACGCCACAAAGATACTCCTCGAGAAGAGCAACTCCAAGACACATAATTGTCAGATTCACCAAAGTTGAAATGAAGGAAAAAATGTTAAGGGCAGCCAGAGAGAAAGGTCGGGTTACCCTCAAAGGGAAGCCCATCAGACTAACAGCGGATCTCTCGGCAGAAACCCTACAAGCCAGAAGAGAGTGGGGGCCAATATTCAACATTCTTAAAGAAAAGAATTTTCAACCCAGAATTTCATATCCAGCCAAACTAAGCTTCCTAAGTGAAGGAGAAATAAAATACTTTACAGACAAGCAAATGCTGAGAGATTTTGTCACCACCAGGCCTGCCCTAAAAGAGCTCCTGAAGGAAGCGCTAAACATGGAAAGGAACAACCGGTACCAGCCGCTGCAAAATCATGCCAAAATGTAAAGACCGTCGAGACTAGGTAGAAACTGCATCAACTAACAAGCAAAATCACCAGCTAACATCATAATGACAGGATCAAATTCACACATAACAATATTAACTTTAAATGTAAATGGACTAAATTCTCCAATTAAAAGACACAGACTGGCAAGTTGGATAAAGAGTCAAGACCCATCAGTGTGCTGTATTCAGGAAACCCATCTCACGTGCAGAGACACACATAGGCTCAAAATAAAAGGATGGAGGAAGATCTACCAAGCAAATGGAAAACAAAAAAAGGCAGGGGTTGCAATCCTAGTCTCTGATAAAACAGACGTTAAACCAACAAAGATCAAAAGAGACAAAGAAGGCCATTACATAATGGTAAAGGGATCAATTCAACAAGAAGAGCTAACTATCCTAAATATATATGCACCCAATACAGGAGCACCCAGATTCATAAAGCAAGTCCTGAGTGACCTACAAACAGACTTAGACTCCCACACATTAATAATGGGAGACTTTAACACCCCACTGTCAACATTAGACAGATCAACGAGACAGAAAGTCAACAAGGATACCCAGGAATTGAACTCAGCTCTGTACCAAGCAGACCTAATAGACATCTGCAGAACTCTCCACCTCAAATCAACAGAATATACATTTTTTTCAGCACCACACCACACCTATTCCAAAATTGACCACATAGTTGGAAGTAAAGCTCTCCTCAGCAAATGTAAAAGAACACAAATTATAACAAACTATCTCTCAGACCATAGTGCAATCAAACTAGAACTCAGGATTAAGAATCTCACTCAAAGCCGCTCAACTACATGGAAACTGAACAACCTGCTCCTGAATGACTACTGGGTACATAACAGAATGAAGGCAGAAATAAAGATGTTCTTTGAAACCAACGAGAACAAAGACACAACATACCAGAATCTCTGGGACGCATTCAAAGCAGTGTGTAGAGGGAAATTTATAGCACTAAATGCCCACAAGAGAAAGCAGGAAAGATCCAAAACTGACACCCTAACATCACAATTAAAAGAACTAGAAAAGCAAGAGCAAACACATTCAAAAGCTAGCAGAAGGCAAGAAATAACTAAAATCAGAGCAGAACTGAAGGAAATAGAGACACAAAAAACCCTTCAAAAAATCAATGAATCCAGGAGCTGGTTTTTTGAAAGGATCAACAAAATTGATAGACCGCTAGCAAGACTAATAAAGAAAAAAAGAGAGAAGAATCAAATAGACACAATAAAAAATGGTAAAGGGGATATCACCTCCGATCCCACAGAAATACAAACTACCATCAGAGAATACTACAAACACCTCTACGCAAATAAACTAGAAAATCTAGAAGAAATGGATAAATTCCTCGACACATACACTCTCCCAAGACTAAACCAGGAAGAAGTTGAATCTCTGAATAGACCAATAACAGGAGCTGAAATTGTGGCAATAATCAATAGTTTACCAACCAGAAAGAGTCCAGGACCAGATGGATTCACAGCCGAATTCTACCAGAGGTACAAGGAGGAACTGGTACCATTCCTTCTGAAACTATTCCAATCAATAGAAAAAGAGGGAATCCTCCCTAACTCATTTTATGAGGCCAGCATCATTCTGATACCAAAGCCTGGCAGAGACACAACCAAAAAAGAGAATTTTAGACCAATATCCTTGATGAACATTGATGCAAAAATCCTCAATAAAATACTGGCAAACCGAATCCAGCAGCACATCAAAAAGCTTATCCACCATGATCAAGTGGTCTTCATCCCTGGGATGCAAGGCTGGTTCAATATATGAAAATCAATAAATGTAATCCAGCATATAAACAGAGCCAAAGACAAAAACCACATGATTATCTCAATAGATGCAGAAAAAGCCTTTGACAAAATTCAACAACCCTTCATGCTAAAAACTCTCAATAAATTAGGTATTGATGGGACGTATTTCAAAATAATAAGAGCTATCTATGACAAACCCACAGCCAATATCATACTGAATGGGCAAAAACTGGAAGCATTCCCTTTGAAAACTGGCACAAGACAGGGATGCCCTCTCTCACCACTCCTATTCAACATAGTGTTGGAAGTTCTGGCCAGGGCAATTAGGCAGGAGAAGGAAATAAAGGGTATTCAATTAGGAAAAGAGGAAGTCAAATTGTCCCTATTCGCAGACGACATGATTGTATATCTAGAAAACCCCATTGTCTCAGCCCAAAATCTCCTTAAGCTGATAAGCAACTTCAGCAAAGTCTCAGGATACAAAATCAATGTACAAAAATCACAAGCATTCTTATACACCAACAACAGACAAACAGAGAGCCAAATCATGAGTGAACTCCCATTCACAATTGCTTCAAAGAGAATAAAATACCTAGGAATCCAACTTACAAGGGACGTAAAGGACCTCTTCAAGGAGAACTACAAACCACTGCTCAAGGAAATAAAAGAGGATACAAACAAATGGAAGAACATTCCATGCTCATGGGTAGGAAGAATCAATATCGTGAAAATGGCCATACTGCCCAAGGTAATTTACAGATTCAATGCCATCCCCATCAAGCTACCAATGACTTTCTTCACAGAACTGGAAAAAACTACTTTAAAGTTTATATGGAACCAAAAAAGAGCCCGCATCGCCAAGTCAATCCTAAGCCAAAAGAACAAAGCTGGAGGCATCACACTACCTGACTTCAAACTATACTACAAGGCTACAGTAACCAAAACAGCATGGTACTGGTACCAAAACAGAGATATAGATCAATGGAACAGAACAGAGCCCTCAGAAATAACGCCGCATACCTACAACTATCTGATCTTTGACAAACCTGAGAAAAACAAGCAATGGGGAAAGGATTCCCTCTTTAATAAATGGTGCTGGGAAAACTGGCTAGCCATATGTAGAAAGCTGAAACTGGATCCCTTCCTTACACCTTATACAAAAATCAATTCAAGATGGATTAAAGACTTAAACGTTAGACCTAAAACCATAAAAACCCTAGAAGAAAACCTAGGCATTACCATTCAGGACATAGGCATGGGCAAGGACTTCATGTCCAAAACACCAAAAGCAATGGCAACAAACGACAAAATTGACAAATGGGATCTAATTAAACTACAGAACTTCTGCACAGCAAAAGAAACTACCATCAGAGTGAACAGGCAACCTACAAAATGGGAGAAAATTTTCGCAACCTACTCATCTGACAAAGGGCTAATATCCAGAATCTACAATGAACTCAAACAAATTTACAAGAAAAAAACAAACAACCCCATCAAAAAGTGGGCAAAGGACATGAACAGACACTTCTCAAAACAAGACATTTATGCAGCCAAAAAACACATGAAAAAATGCTCATCATCACTGGCCATCAGAGAAATGCAAATCAAAACCACTATGAGATACCATCTCACACCAGTTAGAATGGCAATCATTAAAAAGTCAGGAAACAACAGGTGCTGGAGAGGATGTGGAGAAATAGGAACACTTTGACACTGTTGGTGGGACTGTAAACTAGTTCAACCATTGTGGAAGTCAGTGTGGCGATTCCTCAGGGATCTAGAACTAGAAATACCATCTGACCCAGCCATCCCATTACTGGGTATATACACAAATGACTATAAATCATGCTGCTATAAAGACACATGCACACGTATGTTTATTGCGGCATTATTCACAATAGCAAAGACTTGGAACCAACCCAAATGTCCAACGATGATAGACTGGATTAAGAAAATGTGGCACATATACACCATGGAATACTATGCAGCCATAAAAAATGATGAGTTCATGTCCTTTGTAGGGACATGGATGAAATTGGAAATCATCATTCTCAGTAAACTATCGCAAGAACAAAAAACCAAACACTGCATATTCTCACTCATAGGTGGGAATTGAACAATGAGATCACATGGACACAGGAAGGGGAACATCACACACCGGGGACTGTTGTGGGGTGGGGGAAGGGGGGAGGGATAGCATTGGGAGATATACCTAATGCTAGATGACGAGTTAGTGGGTGCAGCGCACCAGCATGGCACATGTATACATATGTAACTAACCTGCACAATGTGCACATGTACCCTAAAACTTAAAGTATAATAAAAAAAAAAGAAGAAGAAAATTTGGCCTTCCAGGGAATTCCATGAACCCACTTGTGAGCTGGAATTTTAGCCCACAGGGCCAAGCATATGATGTTAATCAACCAATTGGACCATTGAAGTCCACACCATGGACCTTCCAAGCAAACATCTGCCTGTACATTGCTGGTCATGACATTAGGACCCTTCCCTCCACTTTCCCACATTCCTCAGGACACGGTGCAGGACTTGGCATAAGAGGATCACTGGCACCAGAACAGAAGCCAGACTGAAATGCAAGAGGACCCTCTGCAGAGGAGGTTTGCCTGCTCCCTCTTGCCTTCTAGAATCTAGGTCTGCAGGCATTCCCCCTTAACCCTCAAGCCTAGTGCAATCTGTTCCTCTGTGCATGGGAGAGATGTGCTATTAAAAGGGAAACCTTGTGTGTCCTTACACCTCTCAAGTGGCTGGGAGGGGAAGGGAGTGCCTGACTTCATCCATTAAGGATGAACCAGCTGTTCTAGCCTGCTTGAGAGGATTTCAAACTAGAGCCAAGAATTTAACTTCAAGAAGTACTTTTACCTTCTGAAATCAAATCATCTAATTTACAGGGCAGTTGTTGAACAGGCATTCCCATTGGGTTTAATGCTGCAGCTTTTCCAGAAACTTATGTGGAATGGAGGTCAAAATTTTATGGGCTCAGATGCATTTTCTCGCTAGCTGAGTGACTGTTTTCAGGACTTCTGGCTCCCTCCAAGATGCCTCTCCTGTCTAACCAGCTCAGTGGCATCCCCTTTGTCTTCCTCTCTTCTCTAAAGGATTCCCGGAAGAGCCCTTCAATATGTCCCTACTTCTGATCCTTCCCAGCCTGTCCTGGGGATGCCACAAGCCTTACCTTTGCTAATTGCCTGCTTTATCCTAACTGCCCACCCCTCCCAACCTGACTCCCCAGGTTTGTCTTCCAAGGGCCTCATTCTCTGGCTCCATGGACCTGGCCAAATTCTCCCTGTCCTTGGCCTCCATCTTCCTTCTTCAGAAACTAGTCAAACAGGTTCTGTCTGTCCCCACTTTGGTGTTGGTGAATACTTCTTTCTAGGCTGACCTCCTACAGGCAATTTTCCCTACGATTAATATCTTTACGTTCCTCACTGACTTCTCCCTCCTCTGACCTCCACCTCTGATCACCAGTGTTGCACAAACCAACACAGACAAGTTTCTCTTCCCTGGTGGGCCTCTTTCTTCTCTTTGGCTAATTTGTAAGTCCCTGGAGGGCTGGGACCAAAAGTCTATGCCAGAGACAGTGAGTACTCATTAAAACTCTCATGTGCATTCCTACGTTTCCAGCCTTTCTTGCTGGAAGATGGGGCCATGTGACTAGCTGTAGGCTGTGAGCAGAAGTGGCATGTGCCACTTCCTGACTGAGGCAGTTAAGAGCTGGCAGAAGTCCTTCTCCATTCCTTTCTTCCATGCCACAATGACTACAGATGCCATGTGATCCAGATGCTACACTTATAAGATGATAGATCTTCTGTCAGCCTGGTTCCCTGAATCTGTGTGGATTAGAGCTTCCCACTGCCCTACATTAGACATGTAATATGAGCAAGAAACAAACTCCATCATCTTAAGTCTCTGAGATTTGGGGCTTTTTCTGCTGCAGCAGCTAGCATTGCTCAATGTTAATACAACATCTTGTTTGTTCCCTCCATCTCCACTGTTCTCTGCCTGGCAGCTCTGAGCACAGACTGGTCACCCAGCATGGATTCAGTGGGCTTTTTCATCTAAATGATGAATTTTGTGGGATGCTAATAGATATGGAATTCATAAATGGAACAGCTTAAGAGGGTGTTCTCAGCGGCATGCCCAGTGAAAACTACTATTGAACTTGACCTCCTAGATAGGCCACTATCCATCCTGACTTCATTGGCCAAACCCTGGGATGCTGTAGCATGCTGACTTAGATTCAAAATCAGAACTGAGATTCCTTCAGCTGTTGACTTTGGGATAATCATGTGCCCTCTCAAAGCCACAAGTTCCACATCTGCAAAGTGACCAAATGATATCAGAGCTCCAGAGGACCTGGAGTCCCCATCACTGCCCTTCTAGGAAGGCCAGTCTGTTTCCAGGAGACAGGGGATTCTGGGGACAACACTGCTGTGGCGATGTAGGTATGATGCTCCTGGATTTTGGAAGTAAAGAAGGTAAAACTGTAGTACAATAGAGAGAGGCACTTTGTAGAGCCACAAACCCACAGACCATGGCCTGCCACATGATCCAATCATTGCCTTTCCTTGGACTGGGACAGGCTGGCAAACCAGAGCTCAAACTATGAGGGGACAGGTGATCCCTGCCCTCACCATGATATGAGTTGAAACTTGTCAGGCCTTCAGGGGTGTGGCTGTGTCTTTTTCACAATCTATTCCCAGGGCCTACTCAGAGCCTGGCCCATGGAGAGTGCCTAAGGGCTACTGACATCCCCAGTGGTGGCAAGTCCTTGTCGGCAGGATGTGTTAGCTGAGTCCAGTGGTCACTGGGCAGGGAGGCCATGTGAGGCGTTCTGAACAGAGAGATGACCATCTAGATATGTCTGGGCTGAGATTCCTCAGTGGCTTCCCGGGAGAAGCCAAGGGGACACCTGGGAAGTGAGCGGCACGGGCTGCAGGAACAGGAAAGGCCACAATGAGGTAAGGCCCCCTCTTGCCTCTATGCTGAGGTGGGATACCTGCAACACATGTTCTTAACATATGTTAACCTTGGTGCTTTCCTCCTGCCAAGAAGCTGTCATGGAGGCATTTAGCAGAGGAAACGGCGTAGGAAACATTTCTGTTGTACTTTGGGGCACTGTGCAACTAGTGGGGCATGTATGACAGGGACTGGGGGTGGGGGAGGTGGGCCCCCACTGACCCTGCCAAAGCCTGTTTGGTCCAGCACCAGAGGAGCAAGTGTGAATAGCATTTGGCAGCTGAAGCCCAGTCCCCTCGGCTGTCATGTGGCATGAAGCGCTGGGGATGGGGGCTGAGCACCTACGAAGCACAGGGTGCTGGCTTTGGGCCTCACACATCTGCCGTCTCCCTGCACCCTCACCACAGCCCTGCCATGTAGACACCGTCCTTCCAGTTACAGATTAAGAAGCTGCCTTGAAGTCGGCCTGACTCCAAGCAAACCTAACTCTACTAGAACTCAAAGGAACTCACAGCAGTTTCCTTGGTGCCATGAAGCCAATGAATCCATTTAGGACATGGAGAACAGCATGCAACACGATGTGCAAGTTACTTGTCTGAAGTTCAGGGTTTTAAGGTAGCCTAAATGAGGATGACTTTATATGGCAGAGGTCTGGGGGCAAAACATCAACTCTTGAGGTTGGGATCAGGCTGTGGTTTTCATCCTAGGAAAGATGTGTATTTTGTGGCTTCTTTCTCTCTCCAATTGCAAACACAATGTACATAGGCAACACACACAATGAACACACATATATCTGCATGGATACACTCTCTTTTTTTTTTTTTGACAGAGTTTCACTCTTGTTGCCTAGGCTGGAGTGCAATGGCACGATCTCGGCTCACCTCAACCTCTGCCTCTTGGGTTCAAGCGATTCTCCTGCCTCAGCCTCCTGAGTAGCTGGGATTACAGGCATGTGCCACCATGCCTTGCTAATTTTGTATTTTTAGTAAAGATGGGGTTTCTCCATGTTGGTCAGGCTGGTCTCAAACTCCTGACCTCAGGTGATCTGCCCACCTCGGCCTCCCCAAGTGCTGGGATTACAGGTGTGAGCCACCACGCCTGGCCATTGATACACTCTTAAAAGCCCACACACCTATGTATACACATCCTCACTCACGTGTATGAACAGACAGTCACGATGATGCTCACATGTGACACACCCACATACACCTGCTGTGTCCTCTCACCCACATATCCACAGGACTACTTGCTTTACAGACACAGCCTACATCAAATTGCCTTCACACACACACACACACACACACACACACACACACACATTCCCTCTCAGGTGGACATGCTAACACACATACACAACAGGCTAATCCACATAGCAAGAAAACTCACATTTACACAGCTCTTTCTCTGAGCAAAGGAATTCTATCTTTTCTAGGAGAGAACAGGAAAGCGAGCTAGCAGTTCTTAGCTGCTTTCTGTCATCTCCCACAACTCTCAAAGGCGACGAGCTTTTTATGCAGAAAAACAAAAGCAAAAGAGGGCAGGTTGGAAGTGGCTGGGGGCCTAGTGAGGATCTCTCCGGGGATGAACTGCTTGGTGTTTTTACCCCTCTAGATTTCAGTTTCCGCAAGTGTTAAGTGAGGATAAAACACCCTTCCAGCCCCTTTCCACGGCCTCTGTGGGTATCATATCATCTGATACAGGGATGGGAAGCTGTTCAGACGAGTCCTGGGTGGGCCCCCTCAAGGCTGAATTCCCTATTACTAGTCACAGAGCCTATTCCAAGGTCAAGCCATGCCCTGCTGGCTTGAGTGGGGAAATGTGGCAGTGACACCCTGAAGGGACATTCATAAGGGTCACACTGTCAGAGCTGCACACGCTGTCACCATGAAAGATTCTCCCTTATTTCACAGGTGGGGAAACTGAGGCACAGGAAGATTAAGGACCCAGTGCTTAGAACAATGACTGTCACTTCCCAGTTCCCCAGTGGACACTGGGGGAATGACTGTCAGATGCTGCTCTTTTGCCATCTTCCAAGCAGCTCTTGAGGCTTTGAGGGCTTGGAGTATGAGGGACTCGACAAGGCAATATTAAATTTTGTACAAAGATTGTGGGAAATTTGGAGGCTGATCTGTTCCTCTAGTCCTGGGTGATGCAACCACTCTTCCCTGCCTTGTGTCAATACCTCACCCAGGACATGAGAACTCCCCTTCACCCAGCTCATTGGGATTTGCTGTGCTTATGGGTGTACACCCACTACAGGCACGCGTGGGAACACGTGTGTGCACGCACACACACACACACACTCTTCTCTCTGTCTCTTTCTCTCTCTCTGTCTACAGACTCACACAAGAAAAACTGTCTGGGTTGGTAATATTTCCAGAAAAAGCAGATACAGGGAGAGGCAGTAGGAGTCCCCAGGCTGCCTGCCCCTGGGGTCCCAAATAACATGTCCAGGTGATTGGTGTTGACACAAACTTTAATGCTGAGTTTCTAGCCAAGCACCGGGTCTCACCAATGTCAGGGTGAACACAGTCTAGTCCCTCCCCTTGTAGAGCTTATAGTCCAGTGGAAGGTCACTGTGTGGTCACCAACATGGAGGGGCAAAGCTTGGAGGAGGGCTAATAAGACACATGTCTAAACAGGGTCCTCTGGGTGCCCTGAAGAAGGAATGATGGACTCCTTCCTGCAGGGGCTCCAGACAAGACTTTGCCAAGAAGGAGTATGGAAGACTGTGAAGGCCGCTTGAATGTTGCCAAATAAAGGAGTGTGGTAGGGTGTTCTAGGCCAGAGGACAGCATGTGCACCAGCCAGAGGGTGAAGCCTGCAGCATATTTAGGGCAGACAAGGGGTCCTGTGCGACCAGAGCCTGAGACAAGAGGGGCCAGAGAGGCAGCATGGAGACAGGTGAGGAAGAGCCTTCAATGCCTTGCCAAGGGTTTGTCTTTATTCTCTGGATGGGGTAGGGATCATGGGATGGGTTTAAAGAGAGAAGGGACGAGATCAAGTGTGTGGTTGCAAAGGTTACCTGGTGGCCCGATGGAGGTGAGGAAACCGGCATCTAACTAAAGGCACCAGAGGCTGAAGCAAGGAAGATGCAGGGGAGCTACTGCCTTCCTGACTCTCCCAGGTCAGTCAGGAGGTCCTTGCAATAACTGGGGCGAGACTGGTGTGTTGGAACTGTCCCAAAAGAGAATGTGGGAAGTGAGAGGAGGGATGGATCAGTGAGGGGTCAAGGAGAGGGAGGCGTCAAGGACGGTGGTGCTGGTGCCAGTGCCCCAGGTTTGGCGGGGAGCGGGGCGGACTCACCTTCCCCATCCTGGAGGAGGGGCAGGCAGTGAGGTCACATCCCTCCCCCGGCTGTCTCGGCAGGAACCAGCCATTGTTTGTCAGCCTGTGCTGTCCCAGGAGCTGCGGCTTAGAATATTAAAATCTTTCTCAGGTTTATCTCCTCCCCATCTCGCTCATTTGAAATCCCTGCAACTGGGGGGAGAAAGTTACTTTAATCCTCTGGTTCCTATCAGCCTAATTACAGTTTCAATAGACAACGGACCGGGCTCTAAATGAGATCTGAGGACACTGGAACACATTATGTTGGCGCTAATAATGGTCTGTCTTTGTTTTATCATTTCTTGTTGTTGCTTCTCATTTTGGCTGGCTGAATTCTTAATGCCTTTGAGTGTCTCGGGGAGATTGCTTCCTCTTGCTGGCAGGCCGGGACACAGTTCCAGACTTGCATATGAAAATACCCAGCCTGTGCCTGCAGCTAACACGCCAGCCGCCATTTAAATTTCAATCAGCCCTTCTGTTTGTGTGTGAGTTCCTTGGATGGATGAAATTAGCAATTTCGAAAAATTGATTAAAATTGCTGGTTTCACGAAGCCTCAAAACATCAAAATCAATCTTTTTTTAAAAAAAAATACACCAAAATTCTTGTTGGACTTACCACGTCTGCAGTATGAGAAGCTGCTGATTGCCAGTGGGGTGGTGGGGACCTGAGGGCTGGGTGGGCTGGGGCTTCTTTTGGCTTGGGACACACTCCTATGTGACCTTTTTAAGAGTTTGACTCTTGCTGGGTCTCATTGTTCTTTCGTTTGTGGAATAAAGGGGTTTGACTGAATAGGGCACCTCTAGAAGGCTCTTCTCCAGCCCTGGCACTATGTAATTATGTGCTCTGAGTCAGGTAAAAAACCAATGAAACTTTGCAGGTAGAATCTGCATTTAGATGAGGGTGAGAATACCAAGAACAGATATCATATTAGCTAACATTTTGAAGTGCTAAATCAGGTGCTTTATATGCATTATTTACACCCATTTAATCATCACAGGAAGACTATGAGAAATACAACGATTACCCCCACTTTCAGATGTGGAAACGGAGGCCTACACCTTTCCCCACATCCAGGTGAATATAATTACAGGAAAAGTCTGCTTTGATCCATCCAGCAGCGGGGTCTCCTAGGGCCCCCCTGCAATGGCTCTGGGGGAGTCACACATGTGATTGACACGTGTCAGGCTCCCTGGTCTGGTGGGGCAGTGGACGTTGGCAGCAGACATTCAAGGCCTCCCTGGGTCTGCTCTCTTCTCTGAGCTTTGAGTCAATGTCTTGAAAGCTCTATTCATCACCTTTGCAGCAGAGATGGGTCAAAGAAGTGAAATGGTAATCAAAGACACGCATGTGATATTTCCCCAAATAGTGTGACCTGCTCAACGGCACAGACCAACAGTCCTGGCCACTGTCTAGGCACAGAGAAACCCTCGGTCATCACTGGTTGTTTTGAGGAAAAAGAAAACACTCTGGGCTGGCCGCGATGGCTCATGCCTGTAATCCCAGCACTTTGGGAGGCCGAGGCAGGCGGATCACAAAGTCGGGAGATCGAGACCATCCTGGCTAACATTGTGAAATCCCGTCTCTATTAAAAATACAAAAAATTAGCCGGGCATGGTGGCTGGCGCCTGTAGTCCCAGCTACTCAGATTGCCCCGCTGCTCTCCAGCCTGGGCAACAGAGCGAGACTCCGTCTGAAAAAAAAAGAAAAAAAAGAAAAGAAAACACTTTGCTGCTCTGGGCAGCAGTAACTTTCCTTCGCCTCTTCTGGCCCCACCCTTCACGAACCTCCACTTGCCTCGAAGGGGAGAAAATAGGCTGCCCTCTTCCAGAAACTAGGCGGGTCTGCTCCCTCCACTGCAGTCTGAGTAAGACAAGGGTCACGGCCATTTTCTGCCTTTTGTGGGTCCCCGTGGCACGGCTGCCGACAACACTTAATCACAAGAATCACCTTCGATTCTTGTTTAAAAAGCCAGGCTGCTCAGAGCCTGCTCCACCCTTTCTGAAAAGAGCCCTCGCCTGTCCGGGAAGCCCTGCTTCTCTCAACATGCTGTAAGTGTATACGGGGACCATATTCTCGCCTTCCAATTTACTGGCCAAATGGCTAGCGTGCAGACAGTTCAAATTCTCTTCCCTATCTCATGAATATTTATTGAACACCTACTAACATTAATGGGAAAAGATAGAGGTGCTATGGGAAGGATATTTTTTCTAGATTTAGAATAGAATCTATCACCAGTGTTTCCTGACTTTGTGAAGTCACTTAAGTCTTTGGGACTTGGTTTCCCTGATTGTCAGGTGAGAACAATGTCCCTCTCTCCGGACTGTCTTGAGGAGACATGGAATGCATGTGGAACGTCAATCTGGTAAAATGCCTGGCGCCTTAGTAGCTACTCTTTCTACCAGAGAAAACCCACCCCCAAGAGCCCTGTCCCAAGGCTGCTGTGAATCCCCAAGTGGCTGGCATAGTCTGTAACTCCTCCTTCAAGAGAGGAGGATGCTGGGGGGTTGGTTAAGCTCATTCACCAGAGAAGTGACATGCCCCTGTTTACCAGCCTCATATAGCATTTTTTTTTCTTTTTTTTTTTTTTGAGATGGAGTCTCGCTCTGTCGCCCAGGCTAGAGTGCAGTGGTGCCATCTCAGTTCACTGCAACCTCCGCCTCTTGGGTTCACGTGATTCTGGTGCCTCAGCCTCCCAAGTAGCAGAGATTACAGGCACCCACCACCACACCAGGCTAATTTTTGTACTTTTAGTAGAGACGGGGTTTCACCATCTTGGCCAGACTGGTCTCAAACTCCTGACCTTGTGATCCACCCGCCTCTGCCTCCCAAAGTGCTGGGATTGAGAGGTGAAGCCAGCTGGACTTCCCGGGTTGAGTGGGGACTTGGAGAACTTTTCTGTCTAGCTAGAGGACTGTAAATGCACCAATCAGTGCTCTGTGTCTAGCTAAAGGATTGTAAATGCACCAATCAGCACTCTGTAAAAATGCACCAATCAGCGCTCTGTAAAATGGACCAATCAGCGCTCTGTAAACTGGACCAATCAGCACTCTGTAAAATGGACCAATCAGCAGGAGGTGGGCAGGGACAAATAAGGGAATAAAAGCTGGCCACCCCGCAAGCCAGCAGGCAACCTGCTCCAGTTACTTTGCATGCTGTGGAAGCTTTGTTCTTTTGCTGTTCACAAAAAATCTTACTGCTGCTCACTCTTTGGGTCTGTGCTACCTTTAAGAGCTGTAACACTCACCACAAAGTTCCGCAGCTTCATTCTTGGGGTCAGTGAGACCAAGAATCCACCAGAAGGAACCAACTCTGGACACAGTAGGACGTGGGCCTGGAGCTGCTGGGGCCATTTCTGCCACCTTGTAGGGACAGCCAGTTCGAGGATGAAGTCAACAGAGAACGGAAGGTGAGAAACAGAACTAATCATTGCATCCAGCAGCTGGGTTCAGCCAGGACTAGCTGTGGTCATGTGAGTTGATAAGATTTATTTTTGGCTTAATCCAGGCTGAGCTGGGTTTCTCTCATGCTCAGACAAAAATAAGTGCTGACCAAATCAAAGCTTTTTCCCTTGGCTGGGAAACCCTGATTCCCCAACGCAATGGCTCTGCTCATGTGGTGCTGAGGACTTACACCAAGGTGGTAGAGAAGTCCCCTTGAATAGAACTAGACTTTGGACTGCTGGGCTGCAGTATAATTGAGGTCCTGGGGAGGGAGCCAGTTCAGGGAAGAAAGCACCAATACCTTGAGCCTCAGTGCAAAGAAGAGCAGCCTGGAAGCAAATGTATATATTTGCTTGAATTGATATATATATATTAATTCAACATCATTTATGGTAAAAACTTGCAGTGCAAGACCATACATATATATTCTTGCACTGCAAGTTTTTACCATAAATAATATTGAATTGTGTCAAATTTTTTCAAGATTCTATTGAGATAATCATATAAATTCACTTATATTTGAATATTAAACTAACCTTTAATTCCTAGGATAAACCCCACTGGGTCATAGTGTATTATCATTTTTGTATTAACATACTGTTGAATACAATTTGCTCATATTTTAGCAGCATTTGTGCTCCATGAAGGGTATTGGTCTGTAGTTTTGTATTTTAATATATGCTTTCTGGTTTAGGTATCAGAATAAGTTTGCTTCATAAAACAAATGGGGAAGAGTTTTCTTTCTGTTTTCTGAAATAATTTGATAGGTCTGATTTTTTTAAACCTAGTTTTTAAAAATAGAATCTGCCAGTGAAACTGTTGGAACCTAGTGCTTTCCTTGAGGGAAGTTTTATAACTACAAATTCCATTTCGTTAGTACACACAGGGTTATTTATGCTTTCTATTTCTTCTGGAGTGAGCTTTGGTAATTTGCACATTTCAAGGAATTTTTACATTTTCTCTAAGTTGTTGAATTTGTGACATAAAATTGTTCATGCTCTTTCCATATTAGCCATTTAATTAAAGTAGGGTCTGTAATATGTCTTTTTTTTTCCTGAGATTAGTAAGCTGTGTCTTTGTTTCTTGGTCAATCTGGCTAGAGGCCTAGCAATTGTCAATGGTACTAGTTTTTTGACCTTGTAGAACTACCAGCATTTGTACTCATTTCCCCCTGTGTTTGTCATTTTCTACTTCAGTGTTTTATGCTCTTATTTTTACTATTTTCTTCCTTCTACTTTCTTTGGGTTTATTTTGTCCTTCTTTTTCTTCATTCATCAAATAGGGCCTTAAATGATTGACTTTAGGACTTTATCCTTTCTGATATCAATACAAAGTTGTCATTGCATCTTAGAGCTGCTTTATCTGTATTTCACAAACTTCATAAGCTTTGTTTTTATTTTCATTTAGTTCAAAATATTTAAAAATCTCCCTTGTAATTCATTCTTTGAGCTATGGGTTATTTTAAAAGTGCATTGTTTAATTTCTAAATATTTTGGGCTTGTGCATATATCTTATTATTATGATTTTAAAATTTAATCCCACTGTGGCCAGAGAACATACACAGTACTTACTATGTCAATACTTTAAAACTTATTGGTATTTGTTTTATGTAAATTACCTTTTGTCATGCACACCAGACTATGTGGTAATGTACAGGTAAGTCAGGTCTTGTGGGAAAAAAAGGTCTGATTAGTAGTATTTGCCAGTTTTCATGGTATAAATACTTGCACCATGGCCAAATTCAACATAATGTTACTAAATGTACTATTGGAAAGAAATGTGCAGAATTTTGTGAGCTGCTACAAGCCAGCTCCAGCACAACACTGGGAATATGGTCTACTTGGTAAGTATTCCACGCGCACTGGAAGTTATATGTATTTTGTTGTTGTTGGGTAGAGTGTTCCATAAAGGTCTATTTGGTTAAGTCTCCTATATCCTTATAGATTTTCTGTCTCCTTGTTCTGTCAATTACTGGTACCACTTTATGTGTGATATAAGAATCTTACAGCAATATAATTCCTTTCTTCCCTCCTGTCCTTTGTGCTGTTATTGTCACATATTTTACTTATACATACATTATAAACCCCACTCCACATTATTTTTACATTGTCATCAACCGCCTTTTAAGGAAAATAAGAAATTAGAAAACACAAAGATTTTTTTTTAACCTACCTGCATATTTAGCATTTCTGGGACTCTTCATTCATTTGTATAAACTTGATTTCTGTCTGATATTTTCCTTCAGCTAGAAGAACTTTGTTTAATAATTCTTATAATGCAGGTATGCTAGGGATAATGAAAATTTGTCTGAAAATTCTTTATTTTGTCTTTACTTTTGAAGGATATTTTCACTGGCTATAGAATTCTAGATCAACAGTCTCTTTTCCTTTCCTTTCTACACACTAGAGATGTTCCATCGTCTTCTGGCTTGCATAGTTTCATGTGAGTCTTTATTACTTTTTAGTTATTTTACTCTGTATATGAGTATTTTTTCTCTGGTGACTTTTAAGATTTTCTCATTTTCATAAACTTGGTTATGAAATGCCCTGATATGATTTTCTTTGTATTTATCCTGACTGGTGCTTTCTTGAGTTTTTTGACTATGTCAACTTATACTTTCAAAAACATTTAGAAAACGCAGCTAATACTTCTTCAAATAATTTTAATGCTCTCTTCCTTTTCTTTGAAGACTCTATATTATATAATATAGTTGTGCTATTGTGATATAATAAAAAATACATATTCTGGCTTTTGTCACAGCTTCTGGTTCCCAGCTCCTACAACCCTCATAATTTCCCAAGTGACTAGAGCAATAGGCATATTTTTTTGCTAAAAAAATTTAGACTTTTCCCCTCAGTTCCTGAAACAGCTGCATGGCAATACAAGTGAAAAACGTGTCTTTTATTATTCACAGCAGGTCTCTTACAACCACACCTGAGTTTATATTAATGAGGTGATTATTTTTGGAAAGCCCTTAGATAATCACAGGATTGGGGCTGGTTGCCAGTGGGACTGACCATGTGATTGGAGGGTTGAAACTTTTGGCCCCACTCCCTCACCTTCTGAGAGGGAAGAGGGGCTAAAAGTTGAGTTGATTACCAAATCACTGTGATATAATCAATCATGCTTACATAATGAAGCTTCCATAAAAACGCAAAAGGACAGAGTTCGAGGAGCTTCTAGGTTGGTAAATAAGAACACATTCATGCACTGGAAAGGTGGTGTGCCTCAAATCCATAGAGACAGAGCTCTTATGCTTGGGACCCTTCTGAATCATTTGTGTGTCATTATCTGACTGTTCGTTTGTGTTGTTTACAACAGTCTTTGTATTAAATGGGTAAGTGTAAGTATAACAAAATGTTTCCCTGAGTTCTGTGAGCTCTCTAGCAAATTAATTAAACCTGAGGAGAAGGTCATGGGACCGCCTAGTTTAGATCTGGTTAGTCACAAGGTATAAAACCCAGACTTACAATTAGCATCTGAAGTTGATGGGGACAGTCTTGTGGAACTGAGTCCTTCACCTATGGGATCTGACCTTATCTCCAGGCAGATAGTATCAAACTGAATTGAATTATAGGACACCCAGCTGGTATCTGCTGAAGAACTGGTTGTTTGTGGAAAGAAATCTTCACACATTTTGGACACAGAAGTTTTCTGTGTTGTGTGCGAGGGTAGACAGAAAACAATGTGTTTTTTTCTTCAGAATGGTAGATCACTGAATATTGTCCTTTATGTCACTGAGGCTCTGTTTAATTTATTAGCTTTTTAAAAATATCTCTTTGCTTCTATTTGGATAGTTCTTGCCTTCTATTCAATCTTATTTACAACTTCTTTTTGCAATGTTTAATCTGCTATTAAGCCTGTCTGGTGAATATTCCATTTTAGATATTATATATTTTTTGGCTCTAGGTGTTCTGGATTAAAAAAACCTTTTATCTCTTCAGTGTGCTATGTTTTTCTTAAGCCTTGAATATATTTATAATAGCTGTTTTAAAGTTCTTTTCTGCTAATTCCATTACCTCTATAATTTCTGGTCTTGATTCTATAGGTTTGTCCTATTGAAATTTATTGGGTTACTTTTTAATTTTTTTTTTGCATGTTTCATTATTTTTAATTAGATGCTGGACATTGTGTGTTTGAAGTTATTGAATGTCTAGATTTTGTTGTGTGTGTGTGTGTTTTTTCCCCATAAAGCACATTGAGTTGTGTTCTGATAGCCAGTAGTAGTTCACTTTCAGGTTATCTTGCACTTTTGAGCTTGGTTTTAAGTTTCATGGGATCTAAAGTAGTCTTTACTCGAAGGACAGCTAAGTTATACCACCAAGGTGTGCCTTTTATGAGACTTTTCCTAAATTCTCCAAGTGTTTGATAAGGTTTCTTTATTTGGTCAGAACTCAAATGTCTCTCAACCATACCAAGCTTTAGTATTTGTTCAGCTTACAGTTCCCCGGTAGTTACTCCCTGTCTGGTGATTGTTCTTTGCCTGGCTTAATGGAGTCTTTACACATTTATAGCTTAGTCTTCAGTCAAAGACTCAGGGGATCTTCATGACAATATCTGGACCTCCTCCTCTGCATAGCCTCTTCCTCTTTAGTTTTCTGCCCCACAAGTTCCAGCAGCCTCAGCCTTCCCAAACTTACATCTCTGTCTTTTCAGCTCACAGAGACTGCACGATGTGCTTGGGTTCTTGTGAACAATCGCCATGTCTGCTAAATGCTTCTAGGCAGAAATCTGCAGAATTGTAGGGCACATTTCCTTTGTTTTCTTTTTCTTAGTCACTACACTACTATGATGCCTGTTGTTCAGTGTCTGAAAGCATTCGTTTTACGTATTTGTCCATACTTTTCCCCCATTTTAGATGATGTGGTAGGCAGAATATGGTCCCTTAAAGATGTTCACTCTGGAACTAGTGAATATGTTATGATACGTAGCAAAGGCAAGTTAAGATTGCAGATAAAATTAAGACTGCTAGTAAATTAACTTTAAAAGAGGGAGGTTATTTTGGATTATAATTGAAAAGGCTCCTAAAAGTGGAGGAGGAAGACAGAAGAGAGAGAACCAGAAGGATGGCAGTGTGAGAAGGATTTGGCCCAACCTTGCTGGCTTTGAAGTTAGAAGAAAGAAAACATGAGCCAAGGGAAGCAGAAGCTGGAACAGGCAAAGAAATGGATTCCCCTGCAGCTTCCAGAAGGAACACAGCCTGCTGACACCTTGATTTCAGCCCACTGAGACTCATTTTGACTTCTCACCTCCAGATCAGATAATAAATGTATATTGTTTACGTGCAGCAGGAATAGGAAACTAATACAAGTGGGAGAGCTGTTCTGGTACTATCACTCTATGATGACTGAGAGGAGACATTTACTATTTTTATTTTTGTTTGTTTGTCTTTAAGAAAAAGATACTTGAGACCCACTACAGATATTTCGATTTGGTCAGAACAGGGGCATTAAGATTTTTAAAAATTTTCTTATTGTTCTAATGTGCACCCAAGGTTGAAAACCACTGACCCAGTCCAACCCTGTCAATTTACAGCTGAGGCCACTGAAGTGAGGAAGAGTTAGAGGCAAATGCGAGTGAAATTTCAGTCTGTTGCAAAAGACTCTGCCTAGAGGAAGGAGGGTAGGATATATGTTCTCCTAGGAGGCTGTCTTTTGGCATCCAGGCATTTACAATTGTGGCAGGAGGTCCGCAATGAACTTGGATGAGGGGTGTGTATGTCCTCAAAAATACAGGAGCAAAGACCAACCTATTAGCTATGCAAAACTGTGGATTTCTGCAGCCCTAAAATCAGTTCTATCAGCCTTATTACCAGAGAAGTGCCCACCTATAGACCTGGTGTGAGTCATTGGTTGGTTTTGATCAAGTTGATGAGAATTCTGCTACTTAACAGACTTCAGCACTCTGGAGAACCACAGGGTGCATTCTGCCAATGCTCATATCAATTCCTTCTTCAGGTTTACATGGCAAGGGTGGCTCTCAGATCTCAATCATTCCATGCATTTAAAAAAACAGTATTTTCACCGAGCCAGCAGGAGCCAAACGTTGCCTAGATTTTGGTGTTCAGTAGTGTTCTGAGATTTACAGATTCATGTTCAAAATTTAAGAGATTCTAAGATTCATTCCTTCATGAGCTCATTTGGTAAAAGTGTTTCTCCTTTCTTCTTCCCATCACTTTTCCACCCCTTCCCTTTCTTTCCCTTCTGTTTTCTCCCTTTGTAAAGTTAACCTTAGATTGGTCACATCTGGGCAGGTAGGTGCCTCCGCCAGTGGAGCACATTCAAGTTAATAAGGAGTTGGATCATTCCAGGACACCTTGACTGGAATATTTTGCTAATCCCACAATGTCTCTATATGGTTCTTAGCTGCTACCCAGCTTAGGATTTTAGGCTGATAACATCTTACACCTTTCTGTTGATGGTCAGATATTGCCTTTCTGCTTCTCTTTCCACAGTGTGTTCTGAGCTTTTCTTGGACCTCAACTTGCTGTTTAGTTTAGGAAATCTTAGCCAGCAAGCTGGCACTTTGTAGGTGGCTGGGGAAAGATGCAGAAGGCGAAGACAAAAGCGATGGTTAACACTTATGGAGTGTGTAAAACTGACCTGAGTGCTTGACCCTCAGAGCGAGGCTATAGACGGTTATTAAATATTACCTTTATTTTATATGAGAGGAGACCCAGGCACAGAGAGATTAAGTAACTTTTGTAGGAACACACAATAATAAATAAGTAGAAGATCTGGGATTTCTGCCCAAGCAGTCTAGAGTCTTACGTTTACTCTACTGTTAAAGGATCAGCCCTGCATTTGGATTAAGGTATGTAGCATCTCAAAGCCATGCTCCAAAGGACCAAAAGGCATTGCCCTTGCTGCTGGCCATATGCATGAGACCTCCTCCATAAGCTACCACAATTGAGTAAAAACATCAGTTGTCATAGTCTCTGCATTCAGACAGAGTCTGAATTTAGAGCCTTTGTGTTCCAGTGTGTGTCCCTGGATCTCAGTTTTCTCATCTATAAAATGGGGCTAATAATACCTCTTTCAGAGAGCCATTATGAGGATTCAAATGAAATTGTGTATGTAAAGTGCCTGGCCCGGAGGGCCCACCACTTATTCAAGGGTGGACCTAGGGGAAGAAACGCTGCAAACTATTGATTGGCATCAGTGAAGAGCCCTAGAAAATGGAATGAAACAGTTTTATTTTTTACTTTTTATTTGAAATTAAAAAGTTACAAATATAGCACAGAGGGTTTTTGTACACCTTCACCTAGCTTTCCCTAATGTTAGCATCTTCTATACTTTATCAAAATCATTACATTAACATTGGGCAATACTGTTACTAAAATACAGACTTGATTCAGAGTTCACCAGTTTTTCTCTTAATATCCTTCCACTGTTCCAGGATCCAGTCCAGGCTCTCATGTTTCATTTAGCTGTCATTCTCCTTAATCCCCTCCAATTTGTGATGGTTCCTCAGAGCATCCTTGCCGTCCATGACCTTGACGTTTGAAAGGGTACTGATGGGTGATTTTGTAGAATGCCCCTCAGTCTGATTGTCCCCCCATGATGAAATTGATGTTATGCATTTTTTGGCAAGAATACTATATACATGAAATGTCTTTTCTGTGCATCCTATCAGGGGCATGTGGTGATGTCGCTACGTCTTATTACTGGTGACGTTAACTTGGTCACTTGATTAAGGTGG
Source organism: Gorilla gorilla gorilla (assembly GCF_029281585.2). NCBI lineage: Eukaryota > Metazoa > Chordata > Mammalia > Primates > Hominidae > Gorilla > Gorilla gorilla. Next base: position 37,312,973 of record NC_073232.2, on the reverse strand, counting down.
CACCTACTGGGTTTCTCCACTGCAGATTACTGTGTTTTCTTTCCCCTTTATAATTAGTAAATCTCTTGGGGGAGATACTTTGAGACAATTTGAACATGCTGCTTCTCCTCAAACTTTGACCCATTAATTTTAGCATACATCAGTGCGTCTTGTCTGCAATAATTATTACTGTGGTGTTCTAATGGTGTTTTTTTATTTCCCTTGTTCATGTCACATTTATTAATTGGAACTCTTCTGTAAGGAAGAGCTGCCTTTATTTATTTATTCAGGTACTTACTCATAACCATGTGGACTCCTGGATTTTTATTTTATTCTAGGAGTTATAATTTGATACTCTCAGGATGTATTTTGTTGCTCAAATTGTTCCAGCCTTGGGCCTTGGGGACTCTCTTAGTTGTTTCCTCTGTCCTTTTGGCGTGTGGGGGCAGCATTTACCAGATCAGCCAAGGCCCAGAGCCCAGGGCACACAGTGGAGGTCTGGGCAGCTGGAGTTTGCTTTAAGGCTGCGAGAGCTGGGAAGTGAGAGTGGAATCAGAAAAGATGGTGGTGCCCCACACCCCTTCTCCATGTAGAATCTGCCTCTGTAAGACCCACTCAGCTGTGACATTTCACCGGACCAATCTTATTTCCCTGACTCATTCTACAGCTGAGGAAATTAAGGCCCCAGGAAGAGAAGGGCCTTGCTGGAGGCCACAGAGCAAGTTGGGTGGAAGGAGAGATTGGGGAGCAGCATGGGCTGGGGCTTTGTCCTTGCCATCCCAGGCTGACACCCCTTCCCCCACACGGTGCCTGACTGCAGAGTAGCCTGTTCCAGAATCTGGGTCGCCGAGGGCCGAGGGCCGAGGAAAGTTTGTTCCATCAGCAGAAGCCCAGGAAATGGGAGGCTCCTGGTGCAAAGTTTCTTCAGGAAGCCCTGGGGCTGTTGGCTCTGCTCCTTCTCCTTTTTGCCCAGCTGAAAGGGAGGGGGTATTCTGTTCCAAATCTCCAGCTCAGTGGGGGCCTCTAATCCCCTTCTGGCTCAGGGACACGGTCAGCCAGGTCTGGTGGAGGTGCTCCCAGAGAGCAGATTTCTGCAGGCCTGGGAACAGGGCGCCATGAGGCCCCAGGCCTATCCATACAAGGGCTGGGAATGTTAGCAGCAGAGTGCAGAAAACAAGCACAGGGTTAGAGCTGACAATAAGTTCTGTGAGAGTCAGGGGCTATGTTAACCGAGATCCAGTGTGCAGAACGAGGAAGGTGACAAGCCGATGCAATATACAGGACCAGCCTACAGTAAATTCTCCAACATCTGAGCTCTTCCAGTCCTGACTATCTGCACAAATACTAGGCTCCAGGCTGTATGGAGACATATCACACCCATGGAAAATAGAAAAATCTCCCTGAAATCCTGGAAGCACATACGGAAAGCATTGGTTGTGAGGTCTGCTCAACACTTTCTTACCTACAGGGAGCTTTCCTTTCTAACACACATTTAATCCTCACTATCTCCATAAGGCAGGCAGGACAGGGGTTAGGATCACCATTTTACAGATGCCGCAGCTAAAGCCTGAAAGAGGAAGGGGTGTGGCCTTCTCCAGGGAGTGCAGTGATTCCAGAAAGAACCAGACCTTGCAGTCTTATGTTCTGGGCTTTCCCACAACAGTAGCCTGTCTTTGGGGCTGGTTCTCCGATATCTGACATAACCAACAGCCACGGGTGAGCAGTCCCTGGGTTCCGTAGGGGCTTTGGAAAGTCCTCTGAGCATTGCTAGTGCTTCTGCAGTGGGGACTGTGAGCATGGGTGGATCGGGACAGAGCAGAGGCCCCCCACAAGAGCCATCAGCGCTGACCAGCTAAAGGACTGAGCAGAGTGTGTGTGTGCAGGTGTGTGTGTGCACATGACCGAGGGGGTGGCATGTGCTTGGCAGGGTCTGCAGAGAGGCTGTTGGCCAGGTCTTCACTCTCATCTGGCTTTGGCTTCATACTTCCTTCCCTGGCAGGACTGGGGAGGCCAAAGCGCACAGATGGCCATCTGGCTGGCACTTTAGGACACAGTCCAGTGCACACTTGCAGACTTCTCCTCCCCCACTCCTTCTCTGCTTCGGTGGCTCTACCAGCTCTGCAAAGGAGAGACAGGGCCAGGTCAGAGATGCACCGTGGAGTGGTCTGCAGGGGGCTCAGGACACAACACTTCTGGCTTCAGAATTTTAAAAGTTCAGTGCTGGGGAGGATGAGGACAGTTCCTCCCAAGCATCACTGCAGCAACTCTGCATCTTCCAGAGTTTTGGGGGTGGAGGATACAGGAAGGGGAGGGAGGTAAGAGGTTCTGGGGCAAGAGGTGAGAGCTGGGGATGGGAACTAGCTCTGGTCCCAGCTCACATGCCTACATACTCCGTACCCCGGCCAGATAGCCAGATTTTGCAAAAACGAGTGGACATCTCTGTTAAATTTTCATTTCAGATAAACCATGAAAATTGTTTAAGATAAGCATGTCTCATTGCAATATTAGGACATGCTAAAAAATTATTGGCTCTTTAACTGAAATGCAGACTTACCTGGGCACCCTGTATTTTATCTAGCAATCTTGTGCCCTGGGTGTGTGGGATGGTGGACCCTCTGTGGGCCTTTGTTGCCTGCCAGCATCACGAAGATGATGGGTAGGGCCAGGGACAGTGGAGGACCCACCTTGTCCGTGGGGATGGATTCTTCCTGTTTCATACCAGGCCCATTGTCCAGTGATGGGCAGGGGCAGGCACCTTGAGAGTCCATGGAGACGTGTCGGGGAATCAGTGAGTCAGACCTGCTCTCACAGAACCCCCAGTTTCTTCTCCCCCTCATGGAATGGGTCAACCTGAGTGAACTGCTGGCACTGTTGCACGAGAGGACCAGCTCAGGGGCTGTCTTGGGTCATGAGGGTGCCCTTTCAAAGGGTCCTGCACCGTCTGCCTATTTCAGGACTTTTCCTGCTTGTCATCTAACCCTGTTCTTGACAACTGCAGAAGGAGGCCAGAGAGGGGAAGAGGATTGCTAAGGCCCCACAGCACGTAGTGATGAAGCCAGAAGCAGCCCTCCACCCACCCAACTCCCTGCCCTGTGTCCTTTGGGAAAATACCTGTCTGGCCCTGCACAGTGTTCCCTGAGCAGAGAAGGGTTATCCTCGGGACCACGGGGGTTCTGCCCAATGAACCCTAATAGAGCTTAGAGGGGGTTGCCCAAAAAGTGTTACATTTCTTGCAGCCAGTCTGGCCTTGCTAACCGCTTAAGCATGAACAATTCCATATGTCCAACGGGCTGATTAGCCACAGAGAGATGGGAAGGGGCCGGTCACAAATAAGGATCTATATTAACGAAAGATCCAGTGATAGAGGTCCAGCTGAAGAAAATTAAAAAGATTGTGTTTTCAAACACTGCCCCCCAACAGAGGAATTTTTCTAGCTACAAGTGAGTGCCTTACAAATTTCAGACACTAATGTATTGACAAAAACAAACAAACAAACAAAAGTTGAAATGCAGGAAACCTCCTGGGCCCGACAGAAATCTCAATGAGGTCCTATCTGCTTGGGTTTGTTAAAAAAATGCAACCAACAATAATATCTGACACAAAATTCTTCCATGGTCTGGACTCCTCTCATCCATTTTTCTCTGGAAAAATGTCTCTTTAAGCATCTGCACGTTGGCGGTCGTTAGGGGGAAAGAGCTCAGCAGAGTTTTGTTTATTTATTTATGTCCTTTTGCTGTATTCTGATAAAGCACAGGCAGGCAGGCGGCACAGCATCTGGCTTCTTGGAAAAATGGCTGCATGGAGGATTGGGGGCCCTGGCTCCAGACACAGGGCTGTGAGTGGGGGTCTCAGAGCACACAGTGATTCCATCCTCTCCAGCAACTGGTGCTGCAGTGAAATCTCCCAGGGGTCCCAGCTTCCCCTGCGGACATTCCCCAGTCCTTCTCGGGGCACCCCCTGCTCTCTCCTTAGTTCTGAGCATGAGGCAGCCTGGCTAGTGGAAAGCCATGAGTTTTGGAGTCTGGCAGACTAGGGCTTAAGTGCTGCTTTCACTGCTGATTAGCTGGGGGAGGCAGAGTGAGGAGCCACATACCTCCCGGCCTCCCTGGGAAACGAGTTGATCCTTCCTGCCTCGCATAACCATCAAAGGGTTCACTAGCCCAGGGAACAGGCACTGACGACTGTCACCTCGTTTGCCCAGTGGGATGAAGGCTTCCTCCCCTGACCCAGCATGGATTCAGCCTAAAGATGGTCTCTAGGTTGCACCAGGGAAGCTCCTGCAGGCACGGACAGTGCCTCTCTCCCTCCAGACAGACCCTGTGTTAGGAACCCGAGTGAGAACATAAAATTTACTTGCTGAGTGTCTTCCAAGGGCCCAGGAAAGGCTCTAAAGATCGGGGTGTTTCATTCCAGGGAACTGCCTGGGACATAAATGTGAATTACTGCAGTTCTGCAGCGTCCAACAATAGCACCGGTGTCCACAATAGAAACTTCAGCCATGGCAGCTTTGCACACTGCGGCTACTTTGCTAAAGACCTCATGTAAATCAGCATGCCCCCCAGCTGCCACAGAAAACCCCAAGTTCACTTCCCCCAACTCCACACTGCTCAGATGCCGGAAAGTTCTTCCTTCTGCGGAACAGATCATCTGTCTCCTTTAGCTTCTGCACATTTACCTTGCTTTTGCCCCACAGAGACTCCCAGGCCAATCTGGCCTCCTGCTTGGGGACAAGTCACCCAGGGGATTAAAGACAGATCTCAGGCCCCACGGACCAGTGCTGCCCTCAGTCTGCATCCCTGCTCCCTCTGTGGTCTTCGTTGGAGGGTCTCTGCCTGCCTCCTGCCCTCCCCTTGCCTGTCTCTGGTCTCTCTCCTCCAGGACTCAGCTCCATGACAACAGGCCTCTTTCCTTGGCAGGAAACCCGTGCTGAAGCCTGGCCATGTCCAAGAGTGCCAATCCAAGAGCAAAAACACAATCCATTTCATTTCTGTAACCCCAGCTTCCTGATTCCCAGACTATGGTGGAGCTGATGTATTCTTAAGTAGGAAGACACATTTATTTCCTCTTTAATCAAACCAGGAAATTACCTGGAAGATTCAGAGAGTTTGAATCACTTGTGTAAGGTCACACAGCAACTCAGTAGTCCGGCCATCTTGGGAAACCAAGACTCTGACCTCCTGGACTGGGTTCCTTCCTCGAGAACCTCTGTGGTAACCAGTTTGGCTCTTCAGGCTGGGGAGGACCTGTAGCTGACAGCAATCGACGAGATTCAGTGCTATGTCTATTGTAGGTGTCTGTGTTGAGAAAACAGAAACCACAGAAAAACCATCAGACCTTCCCAGGGCTACAGACACACTGGGCTTCTGTCCACCTGCCCAGAGTCCAACATGGATCTGGAAATCAGCTCACCTGAAGGCCCTGCAGCCCAGTGCAATGTGTCTAAGAGCAGGGGAAGGAGAGGAAAAGCATGCACAGCTCTCCTGGCTCTCCCACCCCCAGAGGAAGTCCAGATCATTCAGAAAAGCAGATGCCAGAATATTCTGAATTTCCAGTAAGGTTTCCCTTCCCAGGAAACGTGTGGTCTGGGGAAGGACAGAGACACCTATGGGTGGGGCCGCGAGCCCCTCCGGCTTCACAGGAGGAACATTTGCTGAGCTCCATGGCCCCTTTCATTTGTAGCCTGCCACCCCCAGTGGAAGTGCATTAAACACACACACACACACACACACACACACACACACACACACACACACAATGCTTCAGAGGTCTGCCTTTGCCAGGAACTCTAGAAATAACTCGCTGAGAAACATCTCCATCTCATACTCACCACCTACAGAGAAAACGGTCCAATACGCTGGCAGCTCAGCATGGGGAGAGGCTCAGAGGGGAATGCAGGAGTGAGGCTGTGTGGGGGGTTGGTGGGGGCCCCACGCCTCACAGGCCATAGCTGTCAGGGCCCTCTGCACATCTGGGCTCAAACACCGGCCCTGCCACCTGCTGGCAGTGTGACTTTAGGAGAGGTGAGCACTCTCTGGGCTTTGGGGCCCTCATCTGTAAATGGGGCTGATCACGTATGACCTTGTCCACAGAAAAGTTACAGCATGCCGGGTAGGAACAAAGTGCAGCTGCTTCTGGAGTCCAGGCAGGATAAGGGAAGGTCCCTGGATGAGAAAGGACAATGCAGGATCAGAGGGGCCAGTGGTGGCAGGTTCTTCTCATTTCCTCCTACTGTGAATGCATTGTATTCTCTGGGACTTTTGGTCTGTTATCAGGAGAGAAGGACAAATGATGTGTTAAGTCTAGCTAGCACCCCTATTGTGAAGATAGGGAAACTGAGGCCCACAGAATGTGGGTGTCTTCCTGAAGTCACAGAGAGGGAAGCTGCTGAGCTAGGCTCCTGCCACCCATGCTGGACTCCTGCCACCCATGCTGGACTCTGCATGTCCTAGCAAACCCCTTGGGGAGCTGTGTACCCCCGAGGGCATGAAGCCTGGGCATGTCTGCAGGAATCCAGAATGTGTTGCCACCCGGGCCTGTCTTCTGCATTTCCCTACAAAAGTGACCAGCACTGAAGTCAAATGGACAGCTAGAGAGAGGGGAAAGGGACCCAGCTCTGTCCCTTACCAGGTTGTGGCATGGTGCATGGGGCTTGACTCTGTGGGCATCATCTGCCTATCTGTGAAATGAGGACATGACTCTTACCTCCTAGGACCACTGGTGAGCATTAGTCATTCATCAAACAACTACTGATGGGTATTGATTGCCTAAGTTCCAGGCACTATTCCTGGAGCTGGAAAACATCAGAGAGCTAGGCAGGGGCTCTGTGCACACGCTTCTCCCTCTCTAGCAGGGCAGGCAGCCATGTGACAAGCAAAAGAGAAACACGCAGGATCATTTCACATTGAGATAATAATAAACAGTGCAGTGTGAGGGCAAGTGAATGGTGTGCGTTGGGCTGGGAGCTGTTTGAGGATGAGAGGGTGGCAGGGGGGGACAGCACCTGCCAGGTTGTAGAAACCACAAGTGCCAAGATCTTGAGTGTGGTGGGAGTGGGGAGGGGATGCCACGGGGAAGTAGCAGGGCCTGCTGTGAGGCTGAGCCGGGCACACCAGTGCTGGATGCTCCATCACATTCGGGCTGGATGCCATGCAGGAGTCCGGGGGCAGCCTTCACAGATGCCCCACGCTTTGTGGGCCCAGGCAGGAATCTGGGCAGCACAGGCTGATGTGTGGGCTCTCTCGGGGCACAGGTGCCTGACCCAGGCCTGGTGGGAAGGTGGATGTCGATGTCACAGAGTGTCTGGAAGGTTTCCATCTGCCTCTGGTGGGCTGACAGCAGACAGGGTGAAGCCAAAGGACAGGGGATGTAAATTGCTGAAATCACCTACCCCTGGAGCCTTCCCAGATAACATAGGCATTCTGAGGAGAGGTTGCAGTAGAGACACAGAACAGGAAGAGAGAAACCTACAGAGCAGACTGCTTGCTTGGATCCACAGTTCCAGGTGTGCTCTGCAGATCACCAGTTCCCTAGTCTATTAGTCCGTTCTCACATTGTTATGAAGAAATGCCCAAGACTGGGTAATTTATAAAGGAAAGAGGTTCTTATTTTATTTTATTTTTGAGATGGAGTCTTGCTCTGTCGCCCAGGCTGGAGTGCAATGAAGTGATTTTGGCTCACTGCAACCTTCACCTCCTGGGTTCAAGCGATTGTCCTGCCTCAGCCTCCTGAATAGCTGGGATTACAGGTGCAACCATGCCCAGCTAATTTTTGTATTTTTCTTTTCTTTTTTTTTTTTTTTTTTTTAGCAGAGATGGGTTTTTGCCATGTTGGCCAGGCTGGCTCGAACTCCTGACCTCAGGTGACCCACCTGCCTTGGCCTCCCAAAGTACTGGGATTACAGGCGTGAGCCACTGTGCCTGGCCAGAAAAGAGGTTTAATTGGCTCATGGTTCTGCAGGCTGTACAGGGAGCAGACTGGCTTCTTTTTCCAGGGAGGCCTCAGGAAACTTCCAATTATGGTAGAAGACAAAGGGGGTGCTGGCACTTCACCTGGCTAGAGCAGGAGGAAGAGAGGGGGAGGTGCCACACACTTTTAAACAGCGAGATCTTGTGAGAACTCATGATCACAACACAGTACCAAGGGGAAAATCTGCCCCCGTGATCCAGCCACCTCCCCCTAGGCCCCACCTTCAGCAGTGGGGATTACAATTCAACATGAGATATGCATGGGGACACAGATCCAAACCATATCACTGAGTTTAGTGGCATTCCTAATGCATTCCCCTCCTTTCTTTATAAGAGTTTATTCAGGTATACACTCTTCATGGGCTTCAGGTGAGGCAGGCCCCAGTCCCAGTTCCTGCCCCAAGATTGATCAAGGAGGAACCATGATCAGTTTCAGCTAGAAGTTCTCCAATTTCCTATGTTTATGGGGCCCTTAGTCTCAGCAATTTTTCTCACTGTGCCCCTAAGCTAAAAGAAATATCTAACCCTTCTGCTGGGTTAGGCCCAGACAGCTTAGTAAGTATTTAGGCCCTAACAACTTAGCCAATTGCAACTAGCTAATTGTAAAGACACTATACATGAACTGAAAGAAAAAAGGTATACTTTTAATTAATATATTCTTTTTTTAAATTTTAGAAACTTGTTAAAAATTTTTTTTGTAGGCAAGTGGAACTTAATTTGGCAAAAAATATATGTTTTTATGGTATACAACATGATATTTTGATATATGTGTACATTGTGGAGTTGCTGAGTCAAGTTAAATAACACATTCATTATTCATATACTTATTTTCTTGTGGTGAGAACACTTAAATATACTGTCTTAGAAACTTTCGAGTATATAATACGTTGTTATGAACTATGTCACCATGTTGTACAACAGATCTAGTTTATTCTACTATAATCACTTACTAGTGGAATGGATGCACCTGTTGGGCACTGCACAACTTCTTACACTGTGTGTTTGGATTGGACACCAGCACCCCCATTTCACATTCCACACTGATTTTCATTCCATACTTGTTTTATTTCAGCAATCACTAAAACTTCTCAAAGATATGATATCATCAAATGTCTGTAGCATGATTAATGTTAAACCATGAATAACCTGAGCTAAAAAGTAGTTCAAGTGGGCTGGGTGCAGTGGCTCATGCCTGTAATCCCAGCACTTTGGAAGGCCAAGGTGAGCAGATCACGAGGTCAGGAGGTTGAGACCATCCTGGCCAATATGGTGAAACCCCCGTCTCTACTAAAATACAAAAAATAAGCTGGGCATGGTGGTACGTACCTGTAGTCCCAGCTACTTGGGAGGCTGAGGGAAGGGAATTGCTTGAATCCGGGAGGTGGAGATTGCAGTGAGCCGAGATCATACCACTGCACTCCAGCCTGGCGACAGAGCGAGACTGTCTCAAAAAACATACATATATAAAAAGAAAGTAGTTCAAGTGGTGTCCAACAGATGTCCAGCATTACTGAGTTTTCCTTGAAAGCTTAAAATATCCCCTGGCACCCCTGAATTTGGTGTGGCAATCTGGGGTGCCTCATCCCTTCGTTTGGGATAGAGTGGACTTGAAGCCGTTAATGATCTGTTTAGGTAAGAGACTGTGATGCAATTCCGGCTGATGAAATGTGGAGAGAAGTCTTTTGAGAGATTTCTAGAAAAGGGTCTCCTCACCCTATCAAAGCTGTCTGGGAGGATGCCTTCTGCTGGGGGCTGTTGCGGAGGCTGCATAGGAACCTGGACCCGCAGGCGCCATCTTGGACCCAGAGGGCCACTGTCCCCAGGAGAAGACACTGGATGGCAAAGGGGACGGAGGGGTTGTGGCTTTGGTGGCATTGTTTGGCTGCTGAAGCCTGGAAATACCCATCTCTGGACTTGCTATTTTGTAAGCTAATGCTGTCCTGGAAAATGTAACCTATTTAGAGCTGGATTTCCTGCTCACTAGCAGCAAAAAGGACCCTTCCTGATACACTGCAAAGAATGTTTGGGAACACCACACTTTCTATTCTCCATTAGGGTCACCTATTAAAGTCTCTGAGAAATCCCACAATCCTCTGTTTACTTTGGTTCAGTACAGTTTGCCAAATTTACTTAACTGAGAAAACCTTTTTTTCTGTAGAACCTAATTACACCTCACAGAACATTTGTGTGCCAAAAACCACATTTTTTTTTTTTTTTGAGGTGGAGTCTCACTCTGTCACCCAGGCTGGAGTACACTGGTGCGATCTCAGCTCACTGCAACCTCCACTTCCTGGGTTCAAGTGATTCTCCTGCCTCAGCCTCCTGAATAGCTGGGACTACAGGCACGTGCCACCACACCCAGCTAAGTTTTGTGTTTTTAGTAGAGACTGGGTTTCACCATCTTGGCCAGGCTGGTCTCGAACTCCTGACCTCGTGATCTGCCCTCCTCGGCCTCCCCAAAGTGCTGGGATTACAAGTGTGAGCAACTGCACCTGGCCGAAAAACACAGTTTTGAAAGGACGCCTTAGATCCCTCCTCACGGCCGCTCATCCCCTACCCACCCCAGAAGCCCGTACACACAGACGCCAGGGCCCACATATGTTTCTATTCAATGGGGAAGACTAACCAAAGCCAGATGTACCTGGGCAGCCCACAGGCAGAGGAAGCAATGATGTCATGTTCCAGCCACGCAGGGATTAGCTGCCAGAAAGCCCCCATGGAGGAGTGGGGCCTGGCTCACCAGCCTGCTAATGGATTCAGCAGGAGCCCCCCTGTAGGCTTTACACGACCAAAGTGCATGACTGCTGTGTGCATGATGGCTGTGCCTGTGACCACTGTGTCCCTGACTGCTGTGTGTGTGATCACTGTGTCTGTGACCATTGTGTCTGTGACCACCATGTCCCTGACCACTATGTCCCTGACTGCTGTGTTGGTGGCTGCTGTGCCCATGACCACTGTGTCCATGACTGCTGTGTCTGTGACTACTGGGTCCATGACCAATGTGTGTCTGACTGCTGTGTCCGTGACCACTCTGTGACCACTGTGTCTGTGACCACTGTGTCTTTGACCCCTGTGCCTGTGACCACTATGCCCGTGACCACTGTGTCCTTGACCGCTGTGTCTGTGACCGCCGTGTCTGTGACCACTGTGCCCATGACTGCTGTGTCTGTGGCCTCTGTGTTTGTGGTCTCTGTGTCCCTGACCACTGCGTCTATGACCACTGTGCCTGTGACTGTGTGTCCAGTGCCACTGTGTGTGTGGGATTGCTGTGTTCAAGAGCACTGTGTACTTTTGGGCTCAGTCCCTCTGTAGCTCCTAGGACGGGCCCTACTGTAGCTGTTGTCAGTTCTGCCACCCAACAAGGCAGTACTCTGTGTATCTTTCCTTGGCTCCTGGTCATGCCTCCTCCCATCCCCCAGTCTTGGCCTCCCTGACCCAGGAGGAGGACAGAACTCTGTTGACCACTTTCTGCATGATTTAGGCCATCCTTCTCTACTTTGGAGCCCAGAGAGTATCCGCCCTGTGATTTTCCAAAAGTGTCCTCTGGGGCGACCTTTGGTTTCTGAAGAGGAACTGTAGGTTATGTGTCGGAGTGAGGAGGGTCCTAGCTGCTGCCCCTGATTGAACCAGGACAGCTTTCTGCTCATCCTTTTTATCCAGTGGGTTACCACAGAGTATTTCATTGGAAGAACAGTTTTTGTGGCAGGAAAAAATATTTCCAAAGTAATGATATTGACCAGTATTGTATTTTTGCAGGAAGGACTGGGGCCTTCTCTCTATGCTGTGGAATCCCTGGAGATTTGTGGGAGAGCCAGATGGGGTCAGGGCAGAGGAAAGGAGGAGACCGCCTGCGAAGGCAGGAGTTTGTTCTCCCTGTTGACTTTGCCTGCCATGACCCAGGAGAAAAAGCCCTTTGAAACCATCAGAGAGCAATCAGGCAGACCCACAAGGCATGCTTCTCAAACTCTGGGTCACTGGTGAGGAAGCTGGAGGCAGGCGGAGAAGTATAGCCTTGGAGGCGGAATGCATTTTATTTCCTCAGCCAAGATTTAGAGGCTGATGCTGACACCCCGACCAGGCCAGGCACCTTTGCACAAGAGCTCAGCTCAGCTCTGGACCCTCAGAACTGCCTGAGCCAGGGTCCCTGGGCTCAGTGGTGTGCATTTGGCAATGGGAGCCCGGCAAGGCATGTGCAGGGATAACCGCACCATCAGGAACAGTGGGCACGGTGCCCACTGCCCAGAATACTTGCAGGTACTCTCAAAAATGTTTTTATTTCTTTTAAAATCAGAAGAAAAAAAAGCTTTCAGGTTGAAGAAAATCTTTCAGTATATCATATTTATGTATTCGTCTTTACAACAATGCAGTTTTAAAATAAGAATTACATATTTATGGGGGAAAGGGGTCCATTAAGGGAAAAGTGCCCGCCAAAGTTCTGATGGAGTTATAATGTGTCCCTAAGTAAATGACAGTGAATTTCAGACCTTGTATTAGCTTGGGCTGCTGTAATAATACCACAGACTGGCTGGCTTAAATGACAGAAATTTATTTTCTTGCAGTTCTGGAGGCTGGAAGTCCAAGATCAAGGAGTTGGCAGGGCTGACTTTTTCCAAGGCCTCTCTCCTTGGCTCCCAGGTGGCTGTGTTCCCCCTGCGTCTTTCCATCTTCTTCTCTCTTTTTAGATGGAGTTTCACTCTTTTTGCCCAGGCTGGAGTGCGATGGTGTGATCTTGGCTCACTGCAACCTCCATCGCCTGGGTTCAAGTGATTCTCCTGCCTCATTCTCCTGAGTAGCTGGGATTATAGACGTGCACCACCACACCCAGCTAATTTTATATTTTTGTAGAGATGGGGTTTCACCATGTTGGCCAGGCTGGTCTCAAACTCTTGACCTCAGGTGATCCACCTGCCTCGGCCTCCCAAAGTGGTGGGATTACAGGTGTGAGACACCATGCGCAGCCCCTGGTCTCCACTTTTTATATTGATGCCAATCATACTGAATTAGGGCTCACCCTAATGGCATCATCTTGACTTCTTGAATTCTTTAAAGCCTCTATGTCCAAATATAGTACTGAGCGTTAGGGCTTTAACATATGAATTTAGGGGGACACAGTTCAGCCCTTAACAAATCTTCTTGCATAAATTCATGCTCTTTCTTTGCAACTGCCTTTCCCTTCTCATCTCTTTTTTTCCCAGAGAAAGAGAAGGACCCTACCTAACATGCTTTCTGCTTCAGAGAGCATCAGAAGGGAAGCTTGCCCAGGCTCCCCGGTTCTTTCTTTTGGGCTGTGGGTCAGATGCTGTCCAGTGCTGACCTGGACAAGTTGAGGATACCAGAAGGAATCCAAGGCGCCGCTAGTGCTGTGGGTGGACCCTGGTCATCCCCCTGCCTCTGGATATTAGAACTCGGTTTAGCTACATTCGAGATGTAATTCAAGGGGTCACTGGGGGATGGTTATATGTGATGTCCAAGTGTGTGGCTTCATGGTCCCCCAAAGACCAGGTGCCAGGGCAACCCTTCCCCACCTGCTCCAGTACTATCCACCCCATCCCAGTACTGTCAATTATATGGGGTCAATGGTGTGGCAGGAGGATGGTTCTTGGTATTAAAACGGATCCATTTCCTTAGGGTTGAAAACGTAGAGGATCCAAGCAGATCCTAGCCTCCTGAATGCCAGGAATTCTTGATGTTTTATTAGGATTTTGTCAAGAAAGGGGGAGTGAGAGCTCCTCACTGTCCCTGATTCAATGAAACTGGAGAGCCTGTTCTGCTGCCCTTGAAAATTCAATGTTACTTTCAAGTGTGGAATGTCCTGTAATTTTTGTGAAATTGGCTTTTATTTTAAATGAGTCCTACTGAGGGTAATCCAAACATGAAGACGAGAAGGAGGAGAAGGGAGGAGGAGGAGGGTGAAGAGGAAGAGTTACAGTGGCATGAGAAAGCAGGGCTGAGTCTGGGAGTTGGATTCCCTCTTGTCCTGCTCTGTGATGTGGTGGCATTACCTTCTCTGGAGTCTCCAATCCTAAGACACTAGCCTGAACATGTCTCAGCAATTTATCCCCCATGGATTTGCCCATATACCTTGATGGATCTTACGATATTTGCTATAAAATTCAGGGTCAATGGTCATCACCATTCTAGAGCGAGTACCCATCCAACCTGGAGCAGGAAGGGCAGAGCCAGGGCATGGGGCTGAGGCCTGGTACTCAACCTGGGAAGCAGAGGATGCAGAAGGAAAGGAGCCGATGGGCTCCAGGCAATCTCCTCTCTCCACCTGGTCTCCCACCAGAGGGACAGAGTGTGGCCTGGGAGCCTGGAGGTCTGGGTTTGCCCCCTACGAAGAGACCCATTTCATATGTGGCTTTGGGCTAGCCTCTCTGTTCTTAGGCTCCCCATCTCCTAAATGAGGGAGTTGGACCAGATGAGTTCATCAAAGCCACTGGGTACCAGCCACCAGGTGCCAGCCTCAGGTGCTGAAGATGCACAAAGACACAAAGACAAGCCCATAGCCCTCCCGGAACCAGGTAGCCTGCTACAAGCCAGGCTTGCTCACTTGCTCATTTTTCCTGCCTGAAATACATTTATTTTTTTCTCATGATGAAAGCTGCTCATGCTTATTATTTAAAATATATATACAGAAAACATGGCCAAGGAAAACAAAGACAGAAAAATGATCCCCATAAATCTCACCCACTCAGAGACAACCATGTTTAGTGCTTGGATTTTCTTCCAGACCATTTCCTATGACTAGGGACACTCATGCTTAAATATAGGAACAAAACAGGATCATAGTGCTTATTTTTTCTGAGTCCTCACGATCATTCTGTGAGTCAGTTAGTAGTAGTATTTTTACTTTATATATGCAGAAACAGAGACTCAAAGAGGCTGAGTAACTTTCTCAAGGTGGCAGGACTGTGACTTAATGCCAAATTCAGCTGACGTCAAGTCGAAAGCTCTTTCTCAACACCCTTGTCCATGAGGGAGCCAGGTAGGTAAATGACGGATTGTTCCAGCATTAACCAAACCTCACAGAAGCTGGAGACCCATGCACTTGTTTTAGGATAGCTGAGTAAAGGTCACAAGCAAGTCAGCCTTTGAACGGAGTTCTTGGAAACAAGGGGGGCTTTGTCAGGTGGAGAAGCAGCAAGGAAGGTGCTTCAGGCAGATGGAAGAAACAAACAAGTCAAAAGAGTGAAGGTCAGTCAAGTTCATGGCTCCCTCAATGCAAGAAAGCAGCCAGGGCAATTGGATATGCATAGACAGGAGTGTGTGTGTGTGTGTGTGTGTGTGTGTGTGTCAGGGAGGCAAGGGGAGGTGGCAGGCGGTGAGCTTGCTGGAGTTAGGCCGAGGAAGGCCATAAAATATGCTGAGCAGTTCAAGCTCTCTTCTTAAGGTGATGAGAGCTATTAAGGGTTCTTGATGGGATATGAATGGATCTTTTAGGGGGACACTCTGGAGGCCCTGTGGAGGGCGGATTGGGGCAAGGGGAGTCAATCATCTGATTCTTTGATCCTCTTTCCAACCTCAATTAGCATCCCCAGGAAAGGGAGGCAGAAAGAGTGGGGAGTGAGGTCCCATGAGTCTTGGGAAGATGGCTGGATGCCCAAATACTCCATCCTATAAAAGGCTCACCTCATGGGCTAATGAGGAGGGAAATGAAGCCAGAGGTGTGTGGTGGAACTGTGAATGAGCCCACCCCTTAGAGGGAGGAAGAGGGGAATGAGGGACTGATTTAATGGTATTGATTCCTGCTGTGTCTTATTTCTGAAACTCTGCTCGGCTGTCTGCGCCAACATCTGTTTGTTCCATCTCCAGCATGAGGCAGGGCCCCTTTCTTTCCAGGACTGGGTTGGCATTGCTTAAGTTTGCACTTGGGTGGTTTTTTTCTGGGAGGATTGATGTCCTGCACTCCAATCAGCTGGGTCAGGTATGCACTCCACCTTCTACATAGTCCCATAGACACCAGAAAAGGTTCGGGGTGGAGCAGACATAGGAGCTCACATGGGTCAGGAAGTTGGGCTGCCAAGGGAGCCTCTGCACAAAGGGCCAGAGCTGTGCATGTGACAGGTGTGTGCAGGTGCGGGACTGGAGTCATGAATAGGTGACAAGTGGGGACAAACAGCTGCTGGTGAGTATAGGTTGAGTAGCTGGATGAAAAAATGAATGGGGGAGTGAGGCTAGGTTATACTGTGGCAAAACCAAATGGCAAAGGGTTAGTTTGTTCTTGTGCTGCCTGTCCTTTGGGACTTGGGTGCCAGGTTAGGTCGTCTGAGAAACAGGCTCCTACCTGGGAGTAGCTGTGGCTTTATTAGGGGAGATGCCTGTGAAGGATAAAGGGTGGGGGAGCAGGAGAGGCAGGGAGAAGCTTTAGCCACAGTGCAGGTCTGACACCTGGGAAAGGAGAGAGAAGGAAAGATGGGGAAGGAAGAGCCTGGGATTGCAGCATGGTTCTGCGGAGTCCTGGGCCAGGCTGATGGCAAGTCCCTAAACCAAAGTTGCTCATTAGCAGAATCCCACATCAAGTAGGACTGAGAGTTCTAATATTCAAGTCATGGATACCAGCCATTTGCATGGAACAGCCAAGGGAAGCCAGTGTGGCCTGGGAGGAGGACAGAGGGAGATCCACAGGGAATAGCTGGTGGCCGTGGGTCAGCTCTGCCTAGAGGGAGGCTCTTTGGAAGGAGCCTCTGAGAGGGACGCCTCCATGGCTGCTGTGGTTGGCTGGGAACTCGGCTGCAGGCACTCCTCATTCAGGAATCCAGGCTTTTTTTTAGAGAACCCACTGTCTAGAATGTTGCTGGTCACCATGACAGAGGAAAAAGATAACCTGGAGGATCTCACACTGTTAATTAAAGGCTCTAGTCCAGAAGAGATGTGTGTCAACTTCACTGGTGACCATTGGCCAGATCTGATCATGTGACCCCAGGATCCAGGAAGTGAGAGTCCAGGAAGGGGTCCAGGAAGTAAAATCAGCCACCGCATAGTAGGAGGAGAGCTGAAAATACTTGAACAGTGCTAATGCCTACCACAGTACATGAAAAGGAAAATGAATGAATGAATGACGGGAAAATGAGATGGATCAATGGAATGACTGAAAGAAGGGAGAAGATAATGAAGGAAGAGAGAATCAAGGGGTGAAGGAGTAAATTAAGGGGTAAGTAAGCCAGTGAATAAATGAATGAATAAAGAAGTAATGAAGGATGAGTGTGGCCTGATGGATGAAGCAGAATGCATAGGATGTGGATGGATGAATAGTGAGAGACGAGAAAGGATGAGCTAAGGAGAGAGGCCATTGAGCCTCCTTTGCTTTGGAAGGGTAACAAGCAAAGCACTCCCCTTCTTCTCCCCACTGCCACCTCCAGCCAGATGAAGCTACAATCCAATAATTGCACCAACCAGCAGTCCCTGAATGGTTACTGCAAAGGTGTCTCTCTAGAAGCCACTGGGGCTGCAACACAGGGCCAAGAAGGGACAGCCTTTCCTTCCCTCTGACAGCACGGCCCTGTATTGAACAGCTTTGTGAACATATTCTGGGGCTACTAACGTCTGTGCCTGCCTCTTGCAGAGAGGGCTTGAGGGCTGCCAGCACATTGTGATCCTCTCGGAAGCAGCAGAGAACCTCCCCCCAACTTAAAGCCCACCTCGCTTTTCCAGTGTGCCCAAATCCACCTGATGAGAACCCTCTTTCGCTTTAAGCTTTGGCTGTTAAGAAGTCTTCTTTTAAAAGAAGGAATCCTCTAAATAAACTCACTCGCAATTATTGAAGAGCTATTGTACTGGTCACAGTGGAGGCCGCTGGGATGACAGTTACAAAAGGACCATGGGCAAGCTCCTTCCCTCTTTAGCCTCAGTTTCCTCATTTATTAAAGTGGAAGGGGTTCTGATAGATCCTGTTTTATACAAGACTGAGCACAAGATACTGGGTGATGAATGCAGTTCGTTGGTTTGACGGTTACAGAGGAGCTGAGTTGCACTCCTTTGTCCTCATAGATGGGAAGTGGTCCTGCCCTTGAGGTCTCAAGGCTGACCTGTTGGTGAGTGGAACCAGATGATCAGGTCTAGTCTAGATTAAAGGACTAGTGACAATAACTTGGTTTGTGGTTGTTCCCAATTCAATTTGCTATTGAACAGCAAACAAGCAGGGCTGCAAGTCAGTGAATATGGGTCTCTGTACATCTTGACTTTCAAAATGTGTCTGAAGTTCAGGACTCAACCACTCCTGCACAAAGTGGGAGATCCGCCAGGCCAGAAAGAGCTGGGTGCTGCAGACTCAACGCTGTTTTCTGTAAACTTTCAGTTGAAGTGTAATATACATACAGAACAGGTCATGAATAGTAAGTGTACAGTTTGATGGAATTTCCCAAAGGGAATACAGTTGTGTGACCAGTACTGTAATCAAGAAACAGAACATGTCCAGCATTCCACAGACCTCGGGATGCCTTTGCATCTGGCTTCTCTCAGTATTAAGTTGTGAGACGTCACCACACTGTTGAGTGTAGCTGTGCTGTTTCTCCTCATTGTTGTGTAGTATTCCATTGTGCATCACTGCCTCTTATGCCTTAGACTGCATCAGCATTCAAGGTTCTACCTATCACCTGTGCAGCAATTTCTTGCTGCCCTGTAGTGACGAGCTTCTGCATTCAAATTTCTGTTGCATTATCAAGCTCACAGTTGGCCTGAGCAGGATCTGTCACAGTCGCAAAAACTATCAGCGGAAGGAGGCAGCAGCCAGATCCCCGGCCTTGATCTGAAACCAAGTCAGCAACACCCAGTGGAGATAGGGAGTGAAGCAGAGGGTTAGGGGGAGGATGTGCTGCCCTCACACCTGGAACAAGCCCATGTGGGCTCTATCACTACCACAAAGGCGGGTGATTAGGGCTCATTAGAGTAACTGTGATGATGCAGGAGAGATATCACCTGGGTGTCAGATTTCTGCCCACCTGGCAAAGGCAGGTGTGTGCAGGAGAGAATAAGCAGGGGCAGGGGCAGACAGGCTCTTACCTGCAGGCAATAGATACTATGGCCTTGAGTGTGCAGATGGCAGCAAGGACACTGAGGCAGTCAGATGGTTAGGACTTGTGCATGGACAGGATGGGAAGGTGAAGAGAAGGAGCAGGAAGGGGAATGGCTGAGGTGCAGCCATCCACAAAACCAGGGGCTCCTGGATGGGGGTCACAGCAGACTGTGGGCTTCTGGGGACAGGGCCCTCTCTCCTTCTTCCCTGTAGCCCCCCATGCCTGGCACAGGGCAGGCCCACAAGTGGCACTAATTAAAGTGTGAGCCATTCCTCTTGGTCAGGGTATCCCATGGCGGGATCTGCAGGTGAGACAGGGACCATATCCCTCCTGCCTCCCCACCTGATCAGCCTTCATCAGGTCTCCAGGGCTCTACCAGCTGTCAGGCAGCTGCAGGGATTTGGCTGCTGCTCTGCAGGGCCCAGGGAAGGAGGCAGAGTTGAGTCCATTAGCTCGGTGCTGTTCTCTAGGGAGCACGCAGAGGGATTATCTGGCTGCTTTGCCGCCTCCTGACTTCCCAGGACCACCCCTTTGGGACTCGATCCAAGGAAGTGAGCGATCCCCTCATTAGGCATAAGGAGTCAGTAATCCTGCCACTCCTCCTCCGTGAGCCTCCTGTGCACCGAGTCCAGCCTCAGGAGGAAGCAATGGGCTAGGCGGGCCAGGCCTGGCTTCCAGCCTGGGCTCTGCTTTTCACTCAGAGTGAGGCCTGGGGCACTCCCCATCCCTTCTGGGCTGTCTTTCCCCATCTGCAAAATGAGTACCCTTTTGTCTGAAAGCCCTTCTAGCTCTGGTGTCCTCCAATGTGTGACCAGAGGCAGACCCAGCTCCATCTCTGAGTGGGCCTGTGGGACTCACTCCCCCAATCTGTTTACTGTTCCCTCTTCTTCCCTGATGCCCAGCATGATGGATGGGGAGTATAATGACCCTGACTTGTTCTCAGTGGAAAATGATGGCCAGGAGAAATGTGAAGTGTTAGTTACCACCTGCCAAGGACAAACTGAAATGACTAGTGGTGGCCCGTTTTGGGAGGGTAGGGGGAAGGGTAGGAGCCAGAGGCATTCCAAGGAGAAGGGAGAGACAGAAAGGGGTATAATAAAAACAAGAGCTGCACATATTGAGGGCTTGCTTAATCTATACCAGCACGTTACTAAGAGCTTTATGTTATATGGCATCTCACTTAATCCTTAATATCAAGGACAAAGCCCCAAAGCCCCAAGCCTCAGGGACTCAGAGGGTGAAGTTAGTTTCCAGTGCAAAACGAGGTAGAAGATGATGGAGAGAATATTCCATGGTCCCAGAGGGTCTCCAGCAGATTTGTTCTGGATGAGAGTATTTTAGACAGTCATGTTAACATGTCCTGAAACTGCACTAGGTTCAGTGGCTGAGAATGTTGATCAAAAGCTCAGGTGTGCAAGAAAAATGGAATTTTCTCACTTTTCCTATACAATTCAATTTCTGTTTCTGGTCCCCATTCCACCAAGGTGCTAGACCCAGGACCCTGTACATGAATGACCTCTCCTTGCTCAGATGTGTGAGTTCTGGGAGCTATACAAGTGTAGGGGTGGGTGGGGTGCTGGGTCCTTGTGTGTCCTGGTTTCCACAGGCATGTCCTTCAGGCACCTGGCCCTCAGGTGTGATCCTGTAGGTGATGCAGGGCGCTCCTCACACTGTCTGTAAGTCCCCTGAAACCTAGGAGCATTCTCTGCCCCTCCACACCAGGCTTGGCCACCCACACAATCCTTCTGCTGCCTCAGCTACCCATTGGGGCATGAAATGATGTGAAGCCGCCTGAGCTGCCCCTTCTGCCTAGAAATATCCTGCATCTCCTTTTCCAGAACTTTGTCTCCTTTC
The DNA here is from genome assembly GCF_029281585.2 of Gorilla gorilla gorilla. NCBI lineage: Eukaryota > Metazoa > Chordata > Mammalia > Primates > Hominidae > Gorilla > Gorilla gorilla. The sequence continues at coordinate 37,292,161 of NC_073232.2, read as the reverse complement.
TAGCTCTTTCTGGGCTGTAGGGGTATGGGCCTTTCCCTTGTTGATTTCACCAATCTATTTGGGAGTCATGGGGCCTTCCTGGAGAGGGTGTGCAGGGCTCGTCTCTTGGGAACACACTGACAACTCCATTTATATCCCTTCTTCCAATTCCCTTGCACTGATCATCCTCAGGGAAACCCAGACATGGGAGGTGGGACACTTGCTGTTATTCACTGTGTATCCTCCACATCCTTTATCAGAGACCAGCAGTCCCAGTAGGGATGGCTTTCTGGAAAGACATGTCTAGTTTCTCTGCTTCCTGCAGCTCCATCCCTTCCCCCAGGTAGTTAGACAGACCTCCGGGCTCTTTAGGAATATGGGCCTTGGTGAGAAAGGGAGGACCTACCTATAGGAATATGGGCCTTGGTGAGAAAGGGAGGACCTAGCTAAAATTCTGTGTGTACAAAGACAGAGGCAGAGGCTTCAGGGGAAGAGCCATGCCAGGCCCAGAGATCAAGGAACAGAGCCAAGGTGTCCTCCAGGTCTCTATCCCAGGGCTGTGGGACACCCCCAGCAGGGCAGCCTGCCAGGCCAGCCCTCCTAGTGAAGGCTCAGACATCCTCCCACCACAGCTCTGATCTATCCATTCCATCAGGCTCCACAAACAGAAGGAGCTCCCTAGAAAGCCACCAGAACCCCTGCCATGGAGCCCTCCAATCAGCCCTGCTCCTGCCAAATCTGTTACTAATTTAAGCAAGACTCTAGGGGGAATATGGAAGACCCAAATGTATGCGCTGTGGGTCACCAAAAGGAATTCTGCCATGAGACAGGATTCGGAACCACAGTGTTTTGGCTTCCTCTTGTGCCAGGCTTAGGGGAGAAGTAGTTTGTCCATATCACCCACTGAAATAAGAAAGTAGGACCTCATCTGTCTGCCCCCAAAGCCCACAAGATTCCCAATATACCTCATTGTCTGGGAGGCTTTGTGTGGCTAGTAAAGTCTGTCTTCCCCCTGGAGAAGTTCACTGCATCCCTCCCATTTTGGAGAAGGGAAGAGACACGCAGTGGGTTAGTGGGGAGTGTGTTTAAATCACAGAGGGTGAGCTTGTGTCTTCTTTGTATGTCAGCACACAATCTGCCATCTCCCCAAGTCTGTTCTGCATGAGTGAGTGAGAGTGACCCCAGTCACTGCTGTCATCAGCAACATACAGGTCATGGTGCCAAGGAAAAGGCCAATCAGACCAGATGTAAGACCTGGATCCACCCCTACCTGCACCCCAAGGACCGGCCAGGGGAGGGTGGATGTGCTGCACACCAGAGCCTCATGGAGCTCTTCAAAAGTGGGTCCCTGAGACACCACCCACCACGCCTGGGGACCATTAATAGATGTTACGGGAACAAAGGATTCTGTGGTCAGAGAGCCTGGGAAATGCTGAGTCAAAGGAGGTCGAGCATGTTTCATTATTGTAGGACTCTTTAGCTGTAAATATGCTGTATCTTGTTTACTCTCCCAGAAGGCTGTAGAATCCAGGATCCTCTAACTTAATTTGGTCTTAACTGGCCCTTTCTCTGAAGTATGGCAAGCATCATTTGGCTTCCTCAACACCCTTCTGGGAAGCAAGGCTCTGATACTCATTAGAAAATAATCCCTGGGAAGGATGAACAGACAAATAATGCTGGGTCTGTGGGGGTCCAGGGAGGCAGCTTATGGCAAGGGCGTGTGTGTCCTGGGCTTTAAGGAAGGATGAGGCTTTAGAGGTAGGGACCTGGGGGGAGAAGGATCTTGCAGAAAAGCCAGTGCCGGCATTGGAGGCATTTGAGGGTAGTGGGTGTGAACAGCACATGGTGTGCAATTTGGCTGTGTACTTAAGAGGGAGAACAGGTGCATCAGGTTGGAAAAGGAGGCTAGATTTGTTCCTATAGGTTAGGGTGTTATCACAGCACAATGCATGGTCTCTGCAAAGGGTCCCCTATTTACAGACACCTCATCACTGACTTCCCGTGGCCCACTGCCTTCAGAAATGAGGATGGAAGCCTGGCAGAGAAAGAACCTCTCTGCAAAACATCAGGCTCTGGGCCTCTTCTTTGTAGTGGGCAGTTTCCCTCTGACCTCTCCTTTCTGACAGGAGAGTGGCACCTTTCTATTCTCTTCACCATCGTAAGAGCCTAGAGAGCCTCTGCTTTGTTCAAAAGCCAGAAGAGAAGAAAAGGAATGGTATATCTTCCAGATCCTGGAAAACCTAGATGCGTGTAGCCAGGAAAGCAAAACTGTTCATTAAAACCAACCTGGGATCTTGCCAAGTGGGAGAAAGAGACTTGGGGCCAGGAGCCTCGGCAATGGGAAGGAGCGGAGTGGTAGTGGGTTATTTATACTCCACTTCTGGCACTGTCTGCCTGTGTTCTTTCAGCTAGAGGAAATGCTCCCATCCCTCAGACAGACATCTGATCATTATAATTTCGTGTTTGAAGACAGTTTTAGCCTCCTGCAGACACACATAAAATCTGCATCCGCCGCCCAGGATGGGGGACATAAAAGTTCTTTAAGAGGGTGGTAGACCTTCGTGGGATAGAATCCAGGCTGTCTCCAGCTGGGCACTGGGGCAGGCTTCTGCACCTCTGCTCACACACCTCCTGTCCACTCTCACCTTCTCCCTCTGCCCACTCGGCAGAATCTACCCATCCTTGGAGGCCCACCCAGACGCCTCTCTTGCAGGGGCCCTCGCTGAGTCTTCCCTCCCTGACTGTCTTGGTACTTTCTCTCCCCCCAGAGTTGATTTAGTTCACTTGATGTTATGCTATGCTGCCTCAGTCCCTAGCTGCCTCTTGTATACATAACCATATATTGAATGGGCTGAACTCGACGGGGCACGAACAGGAAATGGCTTTATTTCTCTCCCTTGGATGCTTTCAAACATGCCTGGCTAGATCTTCCCCACCCCCCTGATGGCATTGCAGGCATGTACCAGAGCCTCCCTGTCACATGCAGGGATAGAAAGTATTTTCCTCTCAGATATTAAACAGGTCCTATCCGGCCCATGCACAGCCTCCACGGACATCCAGTTCAAAGTTTCTCTCTCCCGGCAGCTTGGTGGGCAGAGGCCTGCGGTGGCCCAGGGATGGGTTGTGGTCAGTTCTTTCTTATTCTTCCTTTATGTCCTCCCCAAAAACAGATGCTAAAGTCCTAACCCCCAGGGACTCAGAGTATGACCTTATTTGGAAATAGTCTTTACAGAAGCGATCCAATTAAAATGAGGCTCTAATCTAATATGATGTTTCCTTATAAAAAGGGAAAATTTGGGCAGGGCGAGGTGGCTCACACCTATAATCCCAGCACTTTGGGAGGCTGAGACAGGTGGATCACGAGGTCAGGAGTTCAAGACCAGCCTGGCCAACATGGTGAAACCCCATCTCTCCTAACAGTGCAAAAATTAGCCAGGTGTGGTGGAATGTGCCTATAACCCCAGCTACTCAGGAGGCTGAGGCAGGAGAATTGCTTGAACCTGGGAGGAGCAGGTTGCAGTGAGTCAAGATCATGCCACTGCACTCCAGCCTGGGCTACAGAGTGAGACTTCATCTCAAAAACAAAAAACAAAAAAAACAAAAAAAAAAATGGGGGGGTGGATGGTGGGGAATTTGGACAGGGAGACCGACAAACAGAGAGGGAGACAACTTGGGGATGAGTGGGGAGCAACCAGCTGTGGGACTGGAGCATGCATCTCTGAGCCGGGAGGTTGAATGGGCCAGAAAGATCATCCCCTGGGCCCATTAGGGGAAGCACGGCCCTGCCGACACCCTGACTTAGGACTTCTGGTCTCTAGAACTGTGAGCCAACAAATTCAATTGTCTTAAGCCTCTGAGTCTGTGGGGTTTGTTCGGCAGCTCTAGGAAATGAATGCATCCACCTTCCTCCTGCTTTCCCCGGGGCCAGGCAAAGTGAGGAGCTGGAGAAAAGCAGACCCTCTCTTTTTGGATGGCCACTGCTGCCGCCTCAGTTCAAGGAGAGGCTTTCAAAGTCTCTGTCAAGGCAGGTACCCCAGTGCTGGGTGTTCTGTGGACCCTCCTCTGTGACCCCCGGGGTGGGTCCCCATCACAGTGCCAGAAACTGCTTGCCTTCTATGGCCTCTTTTCAGCCCTGGAGAAGCTCACATTCTCTTTCCAGGGCAAAGGCGGGCCTGCGGGCTGCTGCAGCTGCCCTTGGCCTCATCCCACTCCGGCCAGCCTCCTGTCCTGAGTTCTAAGGTGGGGCAGGTTCAGTTCCTACTCTCACTAAGTCCCCACCCCCTTCCCCCACAACCCAGCGGACATGTGATAAACTCTTCTGGAAATTTCTGTGCCTCATGGTGTGCTTGGAGTTTCTGCAGTGCAATGGGCCTCCAACTGGGGAAGGAAGCATGAGTCTTCTCTCTCTACAGGCACCCCAATCTCTGCAAGAGGTTCTCTGGAGCCCCTGCTAGTAGCTTACAGGAGTGCACGGAGCAGCCGAGTCACAGTATTTTACGTAAAGTTTCCTCCACATTCACATCAATTCTCTTTCTTCTGCTTAAGCAGGATGGATGTGGACTGAGGAGGTGAGGAGCAGGCAGTGTAGAAGCCTCTTAACAAATCCAGGAGGAAGGAACCTGGTAGCTATACCCCTTGGATGGTAGGGGCATTTGACACCCATTGTCCTGGGCTTTGGGGTTTCAGTGGAATGAGTCCCACTCGTATCCAGTCCCTTAGGAGAACAAGTCCTAGATGTAAGAGATTGGAAACTCCCTGAGCACAAGGGGCATGGGCTCTGTTTTCCTCTCCCTTCACCTACAGCCACTGGGCCAGAGAGAGCCCAGGCTCTGGAGTCCTGTGGACCCAAGTTCAAGTTCCTGCTCAGCTACTTACCCAGCTGTGCGTCTCAGGGAAGTGACCCAGCCTTTTCCAGTCTGTTTCCTCTGCCGGCTTTTACATGGGAGTGGAAGGCAAGGAAAAAAGTGCCTGCCGCAGAGTCACGTCCAGGGACATACCAGCCCTTGCCCCCACAGCATTTTGGGGCTGGCCCCATCCTCTGAGGATGCTGGAAGCATGCGGGTGACACTCTGGTGAAGGCTGTGGGTTTCTCCTCCAGCGAAGTTTGTTATAGGATTCAGGTTAAGAATCTCTGTCTGGACTCTCAGTGGCTTATCACCGAATTACACGAAATTGTTTGGTAAAGGAACAGCAGAAAGAGAGCCAAAAGATATTGGTAGCTGATTGGGGTCCCTGAGTCATCTGAGATGGTGACTAAGTAACCCAGCACTTTGAAAAGCCTGGACCTAAATTCCCAGGGGAATTTTGTCCCCACATGCCCTTCCCACAACATACTGGGCCGGATCCAATCCCACCTAGTACTGTTCAAATGCAATCCCTCTTGTGCATTGAGCAGTGTGCTGTGGCACAGTCTCAGTGATTCCTAAAGTTGACTAAAACATGCCTTCTAAAGGGAAAGCTATCATTGCAGACCCCCAGTGTTGATAAGAATTATTTTGATCATATTGTTACTTAAATATATACAAACATAAAAGTAAGTATAAATCCCTTATGCTTTTAGCTCCTACACAGCTATAAAACCAAAACACAATTACAAATTAAATGCAAATAAAGCTACAAAACCATTAAAATTCAAATTAATGGCATTAATTTAATGTGACAGATGATGTTTTTCTGAAAGTAAAACAACCAATGTTGGGTTTAATAATAGAAGGATACATTCCCATTTAAGTTCTGCTTGTTATCAACTAGATCATTTTGATGTTTGGACATGCTAGACCATCATTAGAGTTATTATCAATATTATTATATTTTTCATGTATTACAATGGACACACTTCTAAACACAGACCTAGAATTTTGATGGAGCGATCAACTTAATAGAGCACTCCAAAATATAATAATTTAAAATATATAGAAATATGTACCATTTAGTAAGACTATATACCATTTACCATTTCCAGCTGCTAGTGTTGTCTTGCAAGTTGTTGCAAACCAAGGTGGCATCCACTCAGGCACCTGCTTGCAAAACAGTGACTACGATTCTACCAGCTTCAATGCAGAGCAGCTTATTTGTGGCATGTCTGTGTCCCCTGTTCTGTTTGATGACTCAATCCTCCCTCTACTTATCTCTGTTTGAACAATTGCTAAACCTTTGTTTGTACAGCAGTCCATGAAGTCATTTGGCCTTCATTTTGCAAAAACATGATAGTAAACCCAAATGCAAATGTGAACTCTGCATTCCTGAAGCATTAGTTGGTGATAATATGATCATCCACACACAACCCCAATAGGGTCTCACTAATATTTTTCAATTTTTAAAATGAAAATATCAGAATAAAAAAGGCTCTCATATCACTCAAGGGCCCCTGACAGTACATCTGTGGATCCCACTTTGAAATCCCTGGTGCAGTGAAAGGAGGTCTGGCCTGGGAACCCAAGACTCGAGTTTTGGTTCTAAGTCCCTCATTGACCCACTGTGTTCTGTGGACCAACTCCCCCATTTCTAGACTTCATCTGCTCATGATCAGTAATTGTCTTGCATTTTGGTCATCATCACATTTATCTCACCTGATCCCTCCCTGAAGTCGGTATGACTGTCCTCAATGACAGATGGGGGAAATTGAGGCCCAGGTACACATCTGGTGAGTGAGGGGATGGGGTTAGGAGGCAGAGCTGGCTGACTCCAAAGGCACCACATGGCGGTGATTCACAAAACTGAGGCGCCCCCAGAGCCCTGCCAGATCTCTCAGGCTGCCCTGGAGAGCTTCAGTCTCTGATGACCTATGTCTTGGGACCCATGCCTCCTCAGCCACACACACACACATGGTCCCAGAGCACAGCCCTGGAGAAAGTGGGAGAACAGCCTTGATTCATCCTCATCATCCCCCGATGACCCCACCAGCCCAGTGTTCAGCTCTGAGACAACATCCACCACCCCAGTGACAGGGGAAATTTCCCCAGCTAAATATCAGACACAGGTCCTGACAACTGAAGTTTTCTGATGGGTAAATTCATGTTTATTTATTTATTTTGATGAAAAGACAGGTCTAAGTCTATAATTCAAATCCCATTTTATACACATGCATATGTATGTATATATGCATGCACACGTATATAAACATATATACCTACATGTGTATATATACATGTGTATGTGTATAGACTTCCCTTGGTGAAAGAGAATGAAATTTCCTTGAATTGGAGCTGTGCTGGACACAAGATTTGTGGTTGCCTTTTTGAGCTGAGGTATAGCTCCACTAGGGAAGAGTCTTCAGAGAGCAGCTGCCTCCCTGGGCCCTCAATCACTAACCTCTCTAATCTTTGGTGCCAGTGAGACTGTAGCTTGGGTTCCTCCCCTTGGAAACCAGAAAGACTCCTCATCTTATCTCAGAAGGCCCTGCAGGCACCATCACTCTTACGATCCTCCCTCTTTCAGAATTGATGTGTGTGTGTCTGCAGCCTTGACATGTAGAGTGATGTCCAGGGCTTTCTGGAATTCTGGTTCCAGTGGGAAATTCAACTTTGGTTCTAGGAAATGATGCCATTGGATTCATTCTATTCACAGGCAAGGAAGCAATCTTTAGGGAGGACCTGCTTTAACAACCCATCTTTCCTCCTTATGGATCTTAAGTTTTTAAAAGATTATTTCTTCTAGAGGGAGTTAAGTGATAATGAACTCATTCTTTCATTTTTATGAAACAAAGACATTTATACTTGACCATCAGAGATTCTAATTGGCATGTGGCTCATGCTTATGAGACCTGCAGAGTTGATAGAATCGCAGCTAAAACAAAGACATTTGACATTTTAGTTATTCATGCAGCCTTGCTCAGGGCACATGTACAATGATCATTAAGCTGTTTGAAATAGTGATATTCCAGCACTTGTGAAAAGAATATACTAGTGCCCACCAATCCAACATTGTGTCCCAGGAGAACTCAGGAACAGGTAGGTGAATGCAATTCCAGCTACACTTGTTCGACTGCAGGAAAACCCTACAAGTTGCTGGGCTGCAGTGGGGGAGGTAGGTCTTTGCTCTGAGGGGTTCCTGATCTGTGAGCCAAGCCATTTTTTAAACTGACTGCTCTGTGTAGAGGGTGGATAAGAGGCAAGGACTAAACAGGGCTACCTTAAGGTGCCACTCTAAGGATATCGTCATGATTCTTAGGGACTGTGCATCACACCTTATTCAGTACTCAAAGCCCAGGTATTTGCCCTGCCCAGGACTGCTCATGGATCATACCAGTTGTTCCTGGGGCAGAGTGATGAGGACCTTATATCACTGGGCATAGGGTCTTCTGGGCTGGGCCTTGAAGGACAGAAGCCTGCTTCACTGTCAGCTTTTTGACCTAGCCTCCACTCCCTCACTCTTTGTCTGTTCTGCAAGTTTGTACTCACTTCTCATCTGGAGCTTGCCATGGCTCCTGGGATCCCAGCTTCCTGCTCTGCTGAGGACCATGGTCGGTGTTCCCCCAGCAGCTTCCTTTTAAGCAGTCCCTGGCCCAAGCTACATGCTCAGTGAATATCCCTGCATTGACTCACTGAGGCCACTCCGGCCCAGCTGCCTATTGCTCCTACGCTGTGGCCCTTTAGTCTCAATGGAAATTGAAATCTGGAGTGTTGGGCTGGCCAGTCATCCTCTGTCCAGTGAGGGCCCTGTCTAACTTTCTTGTCTTTATTTCTTTTCTCAGCACAGGTTTGGGCTATCACCTGAGAACATTTAGGAGACAGTACAGGTTCCCAGATGTAATGACTCACTCAGATTTGTCTTAACAGACCCTTCTACTGGCAATCTCAGGTTGAGCAAAAAGGAGCGATCATTAGAAACAAATTCATTCTGGTCTCTTGATTCTGGCCAGCTACTCTACAAAGTCTGGCCTCCTGCACCTCTTGGGATGAGGTGGAGCCTCTTGTCAAGACAAAAGGGAGCAAGGGCCCCTGTAGGGGGAAGAAGGGCTGCCTAGGGCTGGTGTCAGTTGTTCCTGGGGCAGAGTGACAGGGACCTCTTATCACTGGGCACCCAGTGTCTATGGACCTTGGACACCATGGCCCCCAAGGTTTAAAAAATAATGGAAAAAGCCAAGATGGCAGGATTTAAGCATCTCAACATGGTCATTGCCACTGGAGCCTCTGGGCTGCATGGGCCTCTGGCAGGAGGAGGGGGTCAGGGCCAGGAATCAATTATAGGCAAAGGCTGGCTCCCTTGGGGCTGGTGCCAGGGAGAAAGCCAGCTGCCTCATCACAGTGTCCAGGAGAATTTATGAGTTGGATCTTGTTGAGGGTGAGTGGTGAAGGTTGAGCTCTCAGAAGGACTCTCAGAAGGAGTTTATGAAGCAGGACGCTTAAGAGGAATGCCTTGAGACAAACACCTGTGGGAAACAGGGAGGGAGGCAGGATGGGGCAGGGGAGAGGTGGAGCTGTGATGTGGCTTGGCTGACACCACAGAGTTGTTGGAACTCAGCTAGCCCCTCAGCGTCATCTCATGTGGGGCTCTGACAGCCAGGCCTCTGCATCTTACCTCCTCAGTCAGAGGCCACTGGAACCTGCCCATCCTTTAAGACAAGGACTTTAGAATCACCCTGACTCCTTTGGTTCTCTCAAAGCCCACACCCAATTCTTCACCAATCCCCATGGCCTGCATCTTACAAACAGATCCAGCCTCCAAGCGTAGGTGTCTTCCTTCCTCCACGGCATTGTCCACGCTTCCACCACCTCTCCCAGAACCACTGCAACAGCCTCCTGCCTCACCTCCCTGCTTCCACTCTTGGCCCTCTGGTTGTTTCTTTACCCTGAACCACAGCGTCATTTTAGAATAGACATCAGAACTTGCCATTCCTCCACCCTTACTCCCATGACTTCCCTGACTCACACAGACCAAGAGTCAACGCCTTGCCACTCTCTCCCAGCTCAGCCCCCTCCCTCCTGTTCTTGGGACATGCCAGGCTTGCTCCTGGCTCAAGATGGGTGTACTTGCCCTTTTACCCGCCCATCGGGCTTTCCCCAAGACAGCTGCAGAGCGCATTTCCTCCCTGCCTTCAGATCCCTGTTCAGATACCATTTCCTCCCAGGGTCCTTCCCTGGCCATGCTATATGAACTTGTAAACCCGGCCCACCCCATGATATTCCCTTTGAAGTTCGATGTGTCTTTGGGGCACCAAATGTATACAAGAATCTGGAGTTCAAAAGAGAGTTCCAGACTGGTGAAAAAGATTTCTGTGTCCTGGTAATACAGATGACATTCACACAATGAGGATGGAGGGGATCCCCTAGGGCTGTCTTGTCCAATCTAGAAGCCACCAGCCACACTTGGCTACTGAGCACTGGAAATATGGCTGGTCTGCAGGGGTCATGTTGCATGAAAGGGTAACAGGCACAGCAGATTTTGAAGATTTAGAAAAAAAAGTAAAATATCCCATTGATAATGTTTATATTGCTTACATGTTGCAATGATAATACTTTGATTATATTGGGTTAGATGAAATCTATTATTAAAATTAATTTTACCTGTTCATTGGTACTTTTTAAATGTAGCTATTGGACAATTCAAAGTTACATCAGTGGCTCGTGTTGTATCTCCACTGAATAGCACTGGCCCAGGGAGTGGAGAGTTCATAGCATTGAGCCCTTGTGGCATCCAACATGTAGAGGTCGGGATGTCAGGGATATCTAGTAGAAGAGACTGAGAATGAGAAGCCAGGGAGAAGGGGGAGAAAGAGGAGGTGAAGGAGAAGCATCATGAGGGAGCAGTGTCATCGACCAAGTGAAGACCATGTATGAAGAGGAGACTGATTCTCTGTGTCAAGTACCTGCTACGGGTTTGGTACAGAATGGACTCAAAACTGAGTATGGCACTGTGCACCATGAAGGCCACTGTGATCTTGATGAGAAGTACTTTGGAGCAGTGTTGAGGGTGAGAAAGCCTGATGGGAGGGGGCTCAAGGGAGAAGCAGGGGAGAACAATTGTAAACAGGGCATGTAGACATCCCTTTGTAGGAAGTTTGCTACAAATGGGCAGCAGGAAAATCGGGATGATAGCTGGAGAGGGAGGTGGGGTAAAGAGTTTTATTTTCAGCATAATATTGATAGGAAGCATTTTGTACACTTTCTATGGATAGACATTGTTCTAAGTACCTTGTATATATTAACTCGTTTAATCCACCAAGCACTCTGTGAGTTAGTTACTGTTTTGCTTACCAATTTACAGATGAAGAAATTAAGGCACAGAGAGGTTAAGTAACTTGCCTAAGGTCACACTGCAGTTAAGGAGCAGAGCTAGGATTTGAACCCCAGTCACATGGCTCTGAGGCTCTTCTTTAGCCACCATGCTATCTGCATCTTTATACCTGACAAAAATTCCAGGAGAGAAGAAAATTGATGATGCAGGCTAACTGCAAGAGGATTCCTGGAGATTTTTGTCTTTGGGGAAGTCAAGATAAGATGGGGTGGAGTGGGCAAGCAGAGGACTTGTCCCCAGCCAGAAGGAGGGGCAGTGTATGGTGCACAGTGCTGCGGGCTGGTATGCAAGTTCTCAAGATCAGCAAGGCCCTCCACTAAATGAAGTGGGGCAAGGAGGTGCTGGTGGTCTGCAAGGGAGATGATCGGTGAGCCAAGAAGGCACTGGGGCATTGCCAGGAGCATAGGACCCCTTGAAGCTCAAGGGCATGAGACAGGGCATAGACCACTTTACTCCAGCCTCTCCTTAATGTTTAAAATGGGAGGTCTCCAGGCCTATCCTGTGCCCCAGGGTTAGTCCCAGACTCCCCCATGGGCCAGCCCTGGGAGACACTCCGGGGTCACCTGGGCTCAGAGGATGCCGGACAGGCGGGACGGTGCAAAGGCAGGGCTGTGCAGGGCGATGGGAGTTCATCAGGTAGGGACCAGCCTGCAACCAGCTAAGGATGGATGGAAGAGCCTGGCAGCTCAGTCTCCTGACAGATTGAGGGCTGAGGGGGCTGGGCCTGCTGAAGAGGGAGAGGGCGGGAGTGGACATCAAGAAGAAGGGCCTCCAGGGCTTTGAAGGGGCCCATGGTGGGCCTTTGAATCCCTCCATCCGGGGTCAGTGCACCCGAGCGACTGGGCCCCCGTGCTCGCCAATAAAGTGTGTGGGACGGCCTTCAATTATGGAAGCGTAGCCAACCAAATCAGCTTTCAGATAAATTATTTATGCCGAGGCCTGCAAGGGAGGGAGTCCGGCTGCATGAACAACGTGTTCATTTTCATAAAACCCTGCAAAGTTGCGGTGGGCTGGGGAGAGGATGGGGGGAAGAAGAAAGATGATTAGATTAGGAGAGGCCTGCTGTAAATAACACACAAGCAGGGTGTTTTGTTTCTTTTTGGGCTGTCTTTTGTATCATGTTTTATACAACAGAAAAGAGCAGAATACAACATCTAGGAAATGTTAATGAGGGTTATTTGCTATTTACCTAGGCTAGGGGTTTGAAGAAAGGGCCGGGCTGGAGGTGAGGGGGTTGTGTAGAAGATTGGATTCCATGCAAATGCAGACATCAGGGAGTCCGGAAGGCTTTGGAACAGAGCTGGACTGGAGGCTTGTCGGGTCCCTGTGGAGAGGGAAAGAAAGCAACAAATCCTATGGGCTGGAGGGTGTTTTCCCTCCTGCTCGGGGGCCAGCCGATGGGCCTGGATGGGAGGGAGGGGTCCCAGTGGGAAGACAGGTCAGCCCCAGAGAGCAGGCAGGTTGGGTGACTGGGAGAGTCCCTCCGTCCTGAAATCTGGGGGATGATGACAAGCCAGGGGTGTCATTTCTGCCTTCCACAGTTTATCCACACCCCCTACCCATGGGAAAAACAGGTAGGGATGAGAAGAATGGAGCCTGCTTCCCTGGGGAGTTAGGTGCTGTCTGGATGATCACTACAGCCGCTTCTTCCCAAATTGATAGTGCTCAAGCTTTGGTGGTGCAGGTGACAGACAGGCCTTCTCTCTTACTCTAGGTGATGAGATGAGAGGACAGCTGTTCTCCCCTCACTCAAGGTAGCACTCTGAGGTGTCCAGGAGGCGATCCGCAAATCATCCCACTGAGTGTGCTTACAGCCGGTTTCTCCCACCTCAGCCCTGCTGCCAGGAAGGACTAAGAAAAACAGCCTGCATGGGCTGGGCTTGGATTTCAAGTTCTCAGGTCATTTTTTCACCCATGATGCGCCTTTACTTCTCTCTTTTCCTCCTGAGTCACCACTTTGTGGCCAGGGAGACAATCAGGCAAGGCTTCTTGGAGGAGGTGGTGATTGTGTTGGGCTTTGAAGGATAGAAAGGATTTCCGCCGGGCGCGGTGGGTCATGCCTGTAATCCCAGCACTTTGGGAGGCTGAGGCGGGCAGATCACGAGGTCAGGAGATCAAGACCATCCTGGCTAACATGGTGAAACCCCACCTCTACTAAAAATACAAAAAATTAGCCGGGCATGATGGTGGGTGCCTGTAGTCCCAGCAACTCGGGAGGCTGAGGCAGGAGAATGGTGTGAACCCGGGAGGCGGAGCTTGCAGTGAGCTGAGATTGTGCCACTGCACTCCAGCCTGGGTGACAGAGCAAGACTCCGTCTCGAAAAAAAAAAAAAAAAAAAGGATTTCAACAGGGATGGTAATATTATCATTCCTATTTTACAGATAAAGAAGCAACAGCTAAGAAAACTTAACTGGCTTATCCAACATCACACTTGGTTAGTAAATAATACAGTGAAGATGCCAATCCAGGTGTCCTAATACCATACCTTATGTTTTTCCTACTGTAAAGAGTCTCTTCATTTCCTTACCACTCCAGAGAATGGCAGGGTTTAGAGGCTGTAGTGAGACATGGACCCTTTCTGTGTGGTGGGCTGATTTATATATTCGTATATTCCCATGGCCCAAGGGTGCTGCACTGTGTAACCCAAGGGGGCCACTACATGAAGGGCAATCCCCAGGAGTTGGGTAGTGCACAACTTGAACATCTGTACCTGGAAGCCTTACCGGTATAGGTTACATGTACACAATACATGTCCAATATGTATTATTTTGAATGAATAAATAATGTGCATGAAGAACAATTTGTTGAAGAACAACAAAAAACCTGTATGGGACTATGTTTTATAACTGTTGTTAGGTAGTTGATTCCTTCAGTTGCCAGTGACAGAATCCTAATTCAAATTGGTTTCGGACACAAGAGAATTTATTATTTTGAGTAACTAAAATGTCTAGGTCCCGGAGGTACAGCCAACGTCAGGCGTGGCTGGGAGCAAGGGCCCATAGGATGCTGACAGAAATCTGTTTCAGTCTCTAGACTCTGCTTGCCTTTGTGATGGTTTCATTTTCCCAAAAGATCTCCCCACGAGGCTGCAAAGATGGCCTCTAGCAGCTCCAAGCTTGCAGGAACTCTGGCAATAAATGAGCTTTTTTTTCCAGTAATCCCAGCAGAAGTTCTGGCTGAAGGCTCATTGGACCACTGTGATTGATATGCCCACCTGTGAACCAGTCACAGAGGTGGAGGTTAGATGATGTTAGAGGTGCAATAAATTGATTGGCAGACCTGGGGCTTGGTGGAGGAGGGGGGACGTGGAGTGCCCTAAACCACATGGACGGAAGGCGGAAGAGGTGTGTTCCCTAAAGAAAACTGAGATTCTATTACCAGAAGCAGGGAGAATGGATGTTGGACAGGAAAAACAACAGATGTCCCCTTCTGTGGCAGAATGCTTTTGTCAAATAAAATCTTTCTTGGAAGCCAGACATGCAAACCAAATACAAACAGGGCTGTCCTGGGGATGCCAGTGTGGGGAAGAGACATTCGGAGGGATCATTGCTTCCCGAACATAGCCTGTGCATTTTTAATGCCACATTTCTGAAAAAGCTGTCCCCTCATTTGGCAATATATGTCCTCCTCTAATTTACTTGCCTCTTTACCGTAAATTAAATATATACTGTAGCTCTTCCTACTTTCCTCTTCCCCAGCACAGGGTTTTCTAAAGGGTATAACACAGGCATTGTTCTTCTGAAATGCTCTGAAACACTTTGCATGATCAAGTATGTTTCGAAAACATTCCACTTCTCTTGGTGAACTACAAAGCTTGTTAGCATTTTAAAGGCTCTGAAAAGTCCTGCAGTCATCTGCTGAGCTTCATTCAACTCAGGGTTTTCCTAAAGCAATTATCCACAAAATCTGCTTTTCTCTTCACCGAGCACTGAAGGATTTGGAATTTTCTGGGAGACATTGCCAGGGAACATTGCACCTGGCGTGTTTTTCTGTGCTCACTGGTTTTATGGGTATAGAAAGAGTATTCCCTCCTTCCAGACCAAAGTCTCCTCTGGGCATCCAGACCCTCACTGGGCCTTGGTGAACAAGGTTTTGCTTGAACAAATGATGGGCAAATGTGGGAGTTAATACTGTGCCCTTGGAAATGATGGGAGAGCTCTTGACTTGGCTCCCATTCTTTTCAGCCCCCAGCCTGGCTGCCACTCGTGCCTTGTCCTGGCTGGCCAGTGAGTACTTTCCTCATACCCCACCCATTTCACAGATGAGGAAAGTGAGGCCCCACAGACAGGTGCTAGACGAGGAGACTCAGTGCCTCTCTTGCAGAATGTAGGGATTTCTGTAAAGCAGGAAGAGTATGGGTTTGCATTCCAGCAGGCCTGGCTTGGCATCCTGGTTTATCCACTTACCAGCTGTGTAACTTAAGGCTGCTTACCTCTCCTCTCTGAACTTCATTTTTTCTCATGTTTACAACAGAGAGACTAATGATGGTTGAAGGAGAGCCAGTGAGTAACACAGCTAATGGATGCCTGGCTGAACGCCAGGCTTGGATAGGTAGGGTGATTTGGATGGCATGCGCATGCACTGTTGTTTACCCCCTCAGCCTGTCAGCCTTGAGTAAGCTCAGCTCGGTGCACCACAGGAAGGCGTAATTGGCCACTGGTTCAATCCAGGTCAAGTCCTTTGATAGCACACTCCAATACAAAGCCACCCATGGACAGAGAGCTGTCTGAGTGGGGCCACAGCTGACGGCCTCTCAGCCACATCCTCTACAAAACCACCCAGCTGCAGCCAGAGAGAGGCACTCCCTTAGTCCCCTGCAGGTAGCAAAGGGATGAGTTTTATAAGATTACAGGAGGATGGGCAGGGAGTCAGGGGCCTGGCTCGGCCAGAACTAACTGCTTCTGTGGGCTTGGACATGGGTCTTGCCCTATCTGGGCCTCTGTTTCCTCTTCCGTTAACCTGGGGCACTGGACTTATGTTCTGTTTCTTCCCCTTTCAGTCCTAGAATCTGATCTTGCTTCTGTGATTTCGAGAGGTCAGGAAGCGACAGTTTGATGGACATTCTGGAGGCCTTGGGTTCTCATCCCAGCTCTGTGACCTTGGGCATTTATGCATGAATTTACTGTCATGCCAGGTGCTGGAGATATTAAAAAGGACAAGACAGGATCATCACTGCAGCATCAGTGAGCCCACTGGGGGTGGAGATGTGCAAATGGCCACCCTGTGGGGTGGAGGGCGGCACTAGGCACCAGAGGAGTCATGTGGTGGGCCTGGAAGGCCGGGCCGGACTGGTCAGGGAAGGCTTTGCGGACACCTCGGGGAGCCGACACCTAGAGGAGGTGGTGGAGGTGTGGGGGCCAGAGGAAGTCGCTCCAGGCTGAAGGCACAGCTTGTGCAGAGGATGGTGGCATGGAAGGGCCCAGTGTGTGTCGTTATCCCCCATCCTGGGCTTATGTTCTGTGGCATGAGAATTGTGGGGGCTTGGATGTGGAATGAGGTGCTCCCCAGCCCTGAGCTGACAGGGAGTGTGGTGTGGTTGCGCAGATGGGGTTCTGGGACCAAAGTTCCTGAGCACAAATCCCAGCCCTGTGAATTTCTAGCTGCCAGGCCCTGAGTGCATCACCTCCCAGGCAGTGCCCTCAATTTCTCCCCTGACTGGTGGGGATGTCGGTGGTGTCTGGTTTATAGCATCGAGCAAGTTAAGCGTACAGAGCACTTAGAGCCATTTCTGGAAGGCAGTAAATGCTCAATAAACATTAACTGCCCCTCCCTATTTTAAAAATGAAGAAAAATGAAGGTCTGAGGGAGTCAGCAAGCTGTCTAGAGAGACATAGCCCAGATGCTTGCAGGTCCAGCCTTGCCCTCCCTCCCCTCCCCTCCCCTTCCCTCACTGCCTCTCACTTTTCCCTCCCTTCCTCTCTCCTTTCTTTCCTCCCTCCCTCTAACTCTTGCACTTCATCCCCTCAACTCCCCCAGCCAACTTCTGAAAGGCCTCCAAATGCCTGGGACCTGCTGCAAAGCTCTTTGATCTGACCAGACCGCCGGCGCCTCTGGCTGCTTGGCACCCTGAGTGAACCCTCTGCCCCCCACTTTGGGGCCTGTGCTGAGGCCTGGGGCAGAGTCTGGGCCTGGTATCTATTCTACCACCCCTCCAACCACTCCCTGCCTCTCCTCTGCCCCCATGCTCCAGACCGCTTCCGGAGGGAAAGCAGCACCTGGAATCTGTCTTCAGAGACAAGCAGCTTCCAGGCCTCCCCACAGGGTAGACTGATGTTGGCTCCCTCCCACTGAAAATGAATGGCTGTCACACAGCCGGGTCACCCCAGAACCCCAGCGACTGTGGGCTTCCTGCCCACCCATGGGAGGCTCTTTGGGGCCAGTTTCTGAGCCTGGTAAACACAAGCCTCCTCTCCCTCCTCCACGGACAGCTGAGAACAATCGCCCACTCTGAACCTGAAAGCCGGTGGAGGCCCGCTCTAATGAGTGTGCAGCTTTCACTGCCCTTAGAAATCAGGCACTGGCTCTGGGCACTCGGCAGCCAGATGATTGAAAGCCCAGTAGGGCTCCCAGCCCTCCCCAGCCCCCCACTCTCTTTTTTGTGTGTTGTCTGCATCACTGCCCAGACCAATCTCTTTTCATGCTGAATTTTTTAAAGCCAAATTGGAAAAAAACTGGAAGTAGCCTGCATGCTATTCCCCCTGGGCTCCAAATGGGCTCTTCAGTTAGGGGAACAAAATACACCATTTTAATTTATAATAATAATTATTATTATTATCATTATCCATAACAATAACAATACCAATAATCCCATGCATGGGTAGGCCAATGTACAGCGCATAAAGTGCTTTTCCAGCTGTGATTTCATTTGGGCCTCGCCCCCCTGTGAACCTGCTCCCGCCCCACCCCCCCACCCCCTTTGTCTGTAATCCGAGCAGGCCAATTGCCTGGTGACTCTCAGCTGGGGTGGGAAGGCCAGCCTCAGGCTCCCAGGCCCTGCTTTTCCCATGTCCTCTCGAAGGGATCACATTAGCAACACATTTTTTAGCAGACATGGCAGAGCACCTGCTCCGGGAAGGGGGCCGGACCTGTCAGGAGAAGACAGGACTTTGCAGTCACTGGCCTCCGGTGAGATGATAGAGAAAGGCCAGATAATCTCAACTCCACGCTATAAGGGCTATGCATGGCCTTTGGGAGACTCTGGGCTCAAAAGTTGAAGTCAGCTTGAGGAACGCCTCAAAAGCCATTTCATCAAATGTGGATCACATTGCAGACATCACAGTTTCAACTTGTCATTGAATCGTAACATACATACAGAAAAATACAAAAAGCATGAGGGTACAACTCAATTGCTTTTCTCAAACAGAACACACTCATATAAGCAGCCCAAGACTAAGAAATGGAAGCCCCCCTTATTCTCCCTTCTAATCACTCCTCCCAACCAGGGTGACCACCATCCCAACATGAAACAACATAGATTAATGCTGCTGCTTTTTGTATTTGTATGACTGGGATCATCCACACTGTGCAATCTTTTGTGTCTGGCTTCTTTTGTTCGATGTTATGATGTGATATTCACTATCATTGGATACTGTTGCAGATTTTTCATTTCACTGCTCTGTGATATTTCACTGTATGAAGATAGTGAAATTTAGGTATCCATTTATCATGGTGAATATTTGGATGGTTTCAAGTTTTCAGTTATTATGAATAAAGCTGTTTATGAACATTCTTGTACATGCTGGTTTTTTTGTACTTGTGTACACATTTCTGATGAGCAAAAACTGAGGAGTGGAAACATGGAATCATTGCATATGAGTAAGTACATGCAGCTTTAGGAGCTATTGACAAACAGTTTCCCAAAGTGGTTGCACCAGTTTATATTACTGGTTTTTAGGGTCTGTGTGGCAGTACCTCCAATTCCATGAATCTATAGATCCTTGGATGATCTGATGGAAGCTGCAGAATTTCACCCCAGAAATACAATTCTGCATGTGATTTCTGTAAATTTACGAGCCCTGTGAACTCAACCAGGTCCAAGGATTCCTATGAGATCTCTTTTTCTGATCTCCAAATTCTGAGGTATGTTGTCCACATTTTGATTCTGGGTTTTAAATTCTTTGACTGGATGGAAGACTTAGAACTTAACAGGGCTGGGTGCGGTGGCTCGTGCCTGTAATACCAACAGTTTGGGAGGCCAAGGTGGGCAGATCACCCTGAGGTCAGGAGTTCAAGACCAGCCTGGCCAACATGGCAAAACCCCGTCTCTACTAAAAATACAAAAAATTAGCCGTGTGTGGTGGCACGCGCCTATAGTCCCAGCTACTCAGGAGGCTGAGGTAGGAGAATCGCTTGAATCTGGGAGGCAGAGGTTGCAGTGAACTGAGATCGTGCCTTTGCACCCCAGCCTGGTGACAGAGTGAGAAAAGAAAAAAAAAAAAAGAACTTAACAGAGCACCAGCAAAGCAGGGGCACCAAAAACAAAACAATTTTAAAGAAAAATATTTTTGAAAGAATTTTATAATTTCACAGACAGCATGGACATATTCATCAAAGGAAAACTTATAATGTTGTTGGATGTCCTTACACATACCTAACAGATTAGAGTTAATTCACTTTACGTTATATATGGGAGGCACATAATCTTTTCAAGGCAAAGTGCTTTTAAATGCCTTCACCTGGCCCTGGTGATCCCATCAGTGATGCATAAATTGCATCTGGTCAGTGATTACCCCATGCTGCACTGGGGCATCCGTGCAATGAGGGGTCCCTGGCTGCTAAGGGCTCCCTGTCCCATTGGATCCTCACTACAACCCTGCCAGGTGGCTGGGCTGTGTGTCACCAAGCACATGGGCAACACAGCTTACTGTAAGGGAAATGAGGGCCAAATGGGTCAGTCATTGAGAAGCCTCTGCAGGTGAGTGGTGGCCATAGGAACTGGGCTTCTGGTTTAAGAACAGGGATGTGGAAGGTGTGGGAGTGGAAAGGTGCCTCCATCTTTCTGCAAAGCAGCACAGATGAAGAGGGAGCTCACTGAAGGATAGTGCTGAGATGGATGGTAGAAACTCTATGAAGATAGGTTTCTGTTTGATGTGAGAAAACATCCAAGTGTTCAACTGTGTAATGATGGAAGCCGGGTGTTTGAGGGGTAGTGAGATCCTTGTCCCTAGAAGCATGTAAGCTGATGCTGGATGGTCACTTGATGGGGACATTGATGAACTAAACGATCTAGGTTTCCTTCAACCCTGAGCTTGGCCATCCTCAGAATCTAGGTCTCCTGACCCTACCACATGCTCTTTCCTCCTCGCCGCTGACCTGGTGGAGCGCAGTTTGCACAGTGCACTGGCCCAGCCTGGGCAGCAGGCAGGAGCCTGCATGAAATAACCTATGCTGCAGTCAGAGTGACAGAGTGTCTGTAGAAAGTATTCAAGATCTCCCAGGAGCTGGGACTCATATGAGCAGGTCTCTGTGGATTCAGGCAAATATTTTCCATTTTATAAAATGTGGTACAATGTTACCTCTGTGTTCTTTGAAAAACTGGCATGGAGGAGGAAGTGTTAACTCAATGGCCTTGTTCCCTGAGCGCTGATGGCCGCCTGCCTTGGCAGTTTCCTTGAGGCCTCCCACCCCACTGGGCCCCATCATGGGAGAGCTGGATGAGCCCACTGCTGCTGGTCCATGGTCAGGGGTGGGTGCAGACGATCCCTGGCCACATGAAGGAGAAATAGAATGTAGGGCATGACTGGAACCCTAGGAAGGAAGAACTCTGTTCTGTTACCATTTCTGCTATGGCCCCCTCAGCCATGCCCCTCCCTTCATCATCATTCCCTCTGCCCTCTGCCGGGACTAGTGCAGTAGTCTCTTCCCGGAGCTCACCTCCTCCAGTCTCTCCTTATTCTGAGCCAAGAATGCCACATGCTTGGCATGGGTAACATGATGCCCACTCCCTTGCCCCTACAGACTTTACCATCAGTCTCAGGATTCCTCGCAGAGAGCCTCTAATAAATGATTAATTTACCTGAGTGGGCAGTGACAGGGAAACTGATTTGCCAAATGTACCTCCTCCATGCTTTCGACAGAGCACCCTTTCAAAGAACAGAGCAGAGCTCAGATGACATCATTCCTCCCTGCCTCCCCGCCTCCTACTTCTCATCAGAAGCACGCACGAAAATAGCTTTCCATGTTTCTCATGGTGCTTCATAGCGAAGGCCAAACTCAACTGTGTGGCACTGGAAGCTTGTGTCAATTTGATCTGGTTGTGGCATCTTTTCTTCCACACAGCTTGCGATGCTTGCTCAGTTTTCTTTTGGAAGATATGAAGAACGGTCACACTATCCCATCCGACCCCATCCAAATGCCCTGTGCTTCAGAGGCCAAAGACATGCTGTGTTGTCCCATCTCTCAGTGATCGCCCAGGTTGTGCCCTGGCCTGGAGTGTTTGTCCCATATTCCCCAGCATACAGAGATGTCTGGGCTTAGGGGGATGCCCTTTTCAGCTTTCAGTGTTGTTTGCTGCATGGACCTTGCTGATCTTGAAATAGGCTCTGAGCCTCAGAGTTTACCACGAATGTCCAGTTCCTGCCCATGCCCCTGCCCCAGATCAAGGGTAATTGTGGAGGGCTCTATGGTCCAGGAGCCCAAGAAGGCCCTTACAGCACAGCCTCTTCCTGCCAATCCAGCCTTGCTGCAAGGTCCAGATAAGCCCCCTATGTGGTAGCTTGAGCAGAGATCCCAGTTTGTGTTTAATAGAGCAGCTACAGTCAAGCTTGTGATCTGCAGGTGTTAGAACACTCATTGGAGTCTCACTAGCACAGTGGACGGCTCTCATTAGGGTGTCATTAGCTAGCTGCCTCATTTGCACGTTCAGATCAGGCTCAGGCTTCATAACAGCAAGGGCTATAAAAGGACCAGCAGGGCTGTGAAGACCGCTGCACATACTTTAGTCTTGAGGGGGGCCACACAGGGGTCGGTGATAAGGGCAGAATTAGAGCCCTACGATGATCACACAGCACACGCCAACACAGTCTCCCGGTTGCTCACTCCAGACACCCTGGGAGATCCCCGTGGTCTGCTTTCTCTTCTCCTTCATATCAAACCCAACCATCCTCTGTCAGTTCCTTTTCCCCAGTGCATCCGCGTTTGGTTTTCTTCCCTTCATGCTGGTGTCACCGCATAGCCAGCTGGCGGCACAGCTTCCCACTTGCCTCCATGGGCCTGGGTCTCCACTCCAGCAGGCTGTATGAGCTCTCCACGCATGGACTGGATTGTGTCATCCCCTGCTAAACTCTTCAATGACTTCCTGTTGAACTTGGAAGTATGTCCAGATTGCTTCCCATGGGGCTTGCCTCCATATTCTAGCGTGTCCCACCTCCAATGGCCCCCAGCGCTCCAGCCACTCTGTTCTGGGACACTCAGCATGCCCCCACCTGGGCTCTGTGCTTGTTCTTCCCTCTGCCTGGGTCACACACCTCCCAAATCTTGCGTGGATGTTTCCTTGTCATTCAGGATAAGGGATGGTGGGTCTTGATGCCTGCTGTTTGCATGCATGCGTGTGCCGCTGTGTGCAAGCCTGTGGGATTGGGGTGGGCAAGAGAAAAGCAAGGAATGGTGGTGCTGGAGGAGAGAACCCAGGCTGCGGATAAGAACACACAGCAAATACCTGGTGAAAAGGAAGCCATGCTGAAAGGCGGGCTGTGTGGTTGGATGGACTTGGCTTCCAGCCCTCATTTCAGCCCTAAATGGCTGTGGGACCTCAGCCAAATTACTTTCTCCTCCAAGCCTCAGTTTCTCCATCTGGAATAATGAGATCCTCATCACAGCTATTCTTCAGGGCCATTGTGAAGGCAGCAATAACTTAGATGAAGGATTGCAGGCAGTGCCTGGCATAGCATCAGGACTTAATAAATAGTAATGTTTTAATTTTAAGTAGAAGTCAATGTAACAGAGAGACATGAGCTGGGACACAGAAGACTAGCATTCGTGCTTCTGACTGCTGTGTGACCTTATGTAGCCAGCTGCCCCTTTCTGACTTCCGCCACCACCAACATCCACAATTTGGAGGGAATGGGTATGTTTTCTCTCACTGAATCTTTCTGAAAAGTGGGGCCAGAACAGCTCTCAGTATCACAAGAGGACCACAGAAGATTCATACTAGGGTTCCAGACTTAGGTTGGGAGACTGGACAGCCTTTGTGGTGAAGACACACATGATAAGAAGTATTATTTGGGGGACATCCACTATGAATTGTGCATGGTGCCAGGAGTTTTATACAAGATATAAAATCCTTATGTCTGTCCTGCTAATTAGGTGTGCTCATCCTTATTTTACCAATGAGCAAAATGCCAAGACTGGTGATTTGCCAAAAGCCATTAAGATAGCAATTGGAAGCATTGCTAACCGACTTTAAGATTTAAAGTCTATTTTCTTTCCAGAAACCACAATATAGAAGTGTCCCCTAAAGCTTTCTTTTTTTTTTCTTTCAATTCTTTTGGGAATATATGAAGCTTGCTTGCTGATATGGTAGCCCCTAGCCAGGTGTGGCTGGTCACATTATAGTAACTAAAATGAAATAAGAGAACAAATTCAGTTCCTCTGTCTTACCGGCTGCATCTCAAATGCTCAATAGCCACATGTAGCTAGTAGCTGCCATATTGGAAGGTGAGGATATGCAACAATTCCATCGTCACAGCAAGTCTTATTGGACAATGCTGCCCCAAAGATAAGAGAGCAGCATGCTCTATCTATGAAAGGCCGGGACCTTGACTGGGGACTTTAATGAATGGCACAGGTGGTTGCACACCGCTGGATGTAGATTATGGTGCTCAGGGGCAAGCAAAGCTCACCATGGGGCAGGGAGATGAGTTTGCCTTTGGAGGTGTAGGAATGACTCCTTTCCCAAGCTACCTACTGCTCTGGTCTTACGTGTTCTCTGGTTCTGGAGTAGCACTGTGTTAAACTGCTTTCTTCTCGGAGTGTGGCTCACCAACAAATAATATCAACAAACCTGGAAGTTCATTGGAAATGCAGAATCTCAGATCCCACCCCAAATCTGCTGAATCATAATCTGCATTTTGAAGAAATTCCCCACGTGACTCGTGTGCCCATTGCATTTGAGAAGCAGGGGGCTACACCACACTCTGCAATGTTTACTATGGCATTTAGTGTCAACTCTTCCAGGAGATGTCTTCTAAGTTCTATGAAATCTGTGTATCTAGAACCATCCAGTCGGCCACAAGGCTCTGGTGCGGAAGCGTTTTCTTTAGAGTGTAACACAGGTCATTTTTAAATTTCTTTTAGATTCTACATATCTAAGATCAAAACTAGAACCTTAGAGATAATCTAGCCCCAAATATTCATCTCAGAGATGGAGAAACAACCTCAAAGAAGAAAAGCAGCTTATCCAAGATCATACAGCAGTGCTGGAGCCTACACCACGTGACAAGGTGCAGCGTTTCAGTGACACATCATACTGGACAAGAGAAAAGCACAGTGGTATAGTGGGAGGACCTGGAACTGATGTCCTTTAATGCCAAATGTGGGGAGCATCTATTATTGTCCCAACCCTGTCCAAGGAAGTGCTACTGTTCACCATGGTTGCCATTTACTGGGCACTCACTGTGTACCAGGCACTTTCCTGGGTGTTTGCGCTTGTTATTTCATTGCATCCTCATGACAGTTCTCTGATGTAGGCATTGTTACTTTCTCCTCTTTAAAGATGAAGATGAGGAAACTGTGGTATAGCAAGGTTAAGGAGATCACCCAACATCACACAGATAGCAGACAGTGGAGCCAGAATTCAAACCCAGGACATCAGGCTCCAGAGCCCATGCTCCTCCCTCCCCGGTACACTGTAGAGAATTCAGAGGTGAAGCAGTTCCCTGGACACCTGAGGCTGCACAAGGCAAGGGAAAGGCTACTGTGGACACTCAGTCATCTACCCCAGATGTCCCACTTGGAAGTAAGGACAGAATCCCCAGAACGCTCATTTTAGAACACATGCTGTTAGGAAATAACATGTAGAATCATTGGCTTTAGAACTTGGATTTTAGAACATGAGATAAATTGTGGTGAGATGAAAGGAACAGTTATCATCTTCACACCAGAGGCAAAAGTTTATCTTAGGGAGAGAACCATGTTTGTTTAAGAAAAAAAGTAGTAAATTGCTTGATTGAGGGAGGTAAAACCTTAAGAACATGAGTGGGAAAGAGAGGAAGACACAAAAATAAGCTAAACTAGTGCACGGGAAAAGGATGATCAGATATTTGAGTGTTGGGCAGAGAAGAGAGGAGAGAAGAAACAAAGGTGAGAGGAGGCAAAGCAATATATTTCCTGAAAAGATCAAGGCACTCTTTTAAAAGCAGTATCTAATATTTGATTGCTTTATTTTTTATTTTTTGCATTAGTTTGATATCCTGACATCCTACACACTTTTTTCCTCTTAATTTCAGTCATGTCTGCTTTGTACCAAAGGGGGCTTGTGTGTGTGTGTGTGGGTGTGTGTGTGTATACACACATACATGCCCATGTGCATGTGCACACTGATGTGTATCAAGTATCAAGGGAGGGTGTTTAATTTCTCTCTAGATGGGGCTGTGGCAATATCCATACCGAGTCTAATTAAAGGGAAGCAAAATCTTCCATGCGGATATGACTAACAAAAATGTTGGCGACCAGTGGTGAGCATTTGTTGTTTTTGCCTGCCCGTTCATTGATTAATTCTTCCAAGAAATATTTACTGAGCAACTATTATGTGGTAGGTAATAGATGAGGTCAGGGCAGGACAAAAGGTGGGGGGCAGGTGGTATAGGGCTTTGTGTAGTTTCACCAAGACTTGTTCCTGGGTGAATTGAAGAACTGCTGCTGCATTTTGAGCAGAGGAGGGAGCTGATTCTGTAGTTGTCAAGGATCTTCCTGAATCCTAGGATAATAATAGATTGTGAGGGAGGTGAGAGAGGTAGCAAACGGCCCAATTAGGAGGCTACTGCTATAGTCCTAGCAACCCTTGAAGCTGAGTTGGATGGGAGTAGCAGTAGAGACAGTGAGGATTTCTGTTACGAAATGTGAAGAAGGAAGTTGGCATAGAGGTCTGGAATTAAGGGAGAAAAGTTCAGGTGGAAATATGAATTTGGGAATCATCAACCTATAGGTGGAATTTAAAGCCCTAAGATAAGGGCCTTTCTCAACCCCGTCTCTGAGATTTTCAATGTAATGAGAGTAGATTGAGAATAAAAGAGACTAAGGACAGAGCTCTGGAGGATTTCATTCAGGCTTTTGTTCACACCACTCAACTGAAACCACTTTGTTAAGGCCACCAATGATCTTGCTAAATCTAAAGGCCCTTTGTCAGTACTCATAGTATTTGGCCCACGTTTGAATAAAGTTTGTTTCATATGCAAACCAGAGAGTCATGATTAATACACCCTTCCTTCAGAATTCCTAGAGATATTAGGATAAATGCATGGGACCCTGTGTGTGTGAAAAAATTTCTGTCAAATTTATTTGGATCTCAAAGGACAGCAGGCCACCTCATCTGATTTCAGGGACACAAACAAATCATATAACTTAACATATACAATGGGGAGAATTAGGCTATAACATTTTGAAGTATTGAACCTGGATGATGCAAAGGAATGCTTGAGATCACTGTGTTTTATTAATTTCAAATTTCAATATTCATTGCTGGTATATAAGACAGCAATTGACTTTTGCATATTGACTTTGTGTCCTGCGACTTTACTGTACTCACTTATTTGTTCTGGGAGTTTTTTGTAGCTCATTTGGGATATTCTACATAGACAATCATGTCATCTGTGAATAAAGGAAGTTTAATTTCTTCTGTTGCATTTCTTTTTCTTGTCTTATTAAACCAGATAGACCAGTACAATAAATAAATAATAAACAAGATTATTATCTTATTAAACCAGATAGGATCAGTACAATAAATAAATAAACCAGTACAATATTGAGTAGGACTGCTGACAAAGAACATTCTTATCTTGTTCCAAATCTTAGGAAGAACGTGTACATTATTAAATATGATGTTTGTTATTAAGTTTTTTGTAGATGTTCTTTATGAAGTTTAGAAATTTTTGCCAATATTTCTAGTTTGCTAGTTATAGTTTCTAGTTTGCTAGGAATTTTTTTCAAATCATGAATGGGTGTTAAATTTTGTAAGATGCTTTTTGTATCAATTAATATGCTGTAAATGTTCTTCTTTAGCCTGTTGATATGGTTAATAAATTACATGGAGTGATCTTTTAAATACTGAAGCAGCCTTGCATACTTGAATTACTTGGTTGTGGCATGTACTTCTTTTTATACATTGTTGGCTCTGATTTGCTAATATTATGTGGATTTCCACACATAATATTTGTGAAACATATTGGTCTGTAGTTTTCTTTACTTATAATGTATTTATCTGGTTTTGGTACTGGAGTAATGCTAGCCTGTAGAATGAGTTAGGAAGTGTTCCATCTGCTTTTATTTTCAGGAAGAGATTGTAGACGATTGGTATTACTTCTTCATTAAGTGTTTGGTAGAATTAACCAGTAAAACCCTCTGGGCTTGGAGCTTACTTATTTGGAAAGATTTAATTTCTTTAATAAATAGAGGGCTCTTCAGGTTATCTGTTTCTCTTTATGTGCATTTTGGTAATTTATGTCTTTAAACAATTTGCTGATTTCATCTAAGTTATTAAATTTGTGGGCATAGAGGTGTTTTTGAAATTGTTCCTACTATCCTTTCAATGTCCATGGGATCAGTAGTGATAGACCTTCTTTCATTTCTCATGTTGGTAATTCATGTCTTCTTTTATTCTCAGTTAGCCTGGCTATAGGTTTATTAATATTACTGATTTTTTCAAAGAAACAGCTTTTGGTTTTGTTGATTTTCTTTATTGCTTTTCTGTCTTCAATTTTATTGATTCTTGCTCTAATATTTATTATGTCATTTCTTCTGCTTACTTTAGGTTAAATTTGCTCTTTTTCTAGTTTTACAAGGTGGAAGCTAAGATTATTCATTTTAGATCTTTTTTCTTTTCTAATATATGCATTTAATGCCATTTATTTCCCTCTAAGCACTGCTTTCACTGCATTCCACAAATTTTGGTAAGTTGTATTTTCATTTTTATTTAGTTGAAAATGTGCTTTAAATTTCTCTTGAGAATTCTTCATTGACTCATGGATTATTTACAACTGAATTGTTTAAATTCTAAATACTTGGGGATGAGTCTACTGGTTTTTGGGATGCACTGTGCACATTTCTAAAGTTCTCCAGAGCTGCCTTAGGGTTGCCTAAGGAGGAGATGCTGAAGCCTAGAGGAACAGGTCTGGCTGTGGCACTTCTGCCTTCACCTTGCTGCACGCAGAAATTCACAATGTCGACATGTTTTGTTAATTGGCTAGGTTATACTGTGGTGTGCTGGTAAGAACCTGCTGGTTAGTACAGCAGAGGCTTATTCCTGACTCCTGCCACTGGTCAATAGAGGGTTGTAGGGAGGCTCTGCTCCATGTAGTCACTTTGGAACTTAGGCTGACAGCAATGTTGCCATCCAGAAGCTGCAGCATCTGGACCACGTGGCCTTTTCCATGACCATGGCAGGGGAGGAAACAGCTGGAGGGGGCTCGCACACTGGCTATTCTAGCGCTTAGTCCAGAACAGCTGTCACACCCACTGGTATCAGAGTCCTTTGGCCAGAAGTAGTCATGTGGTACTACCTAACTGCAAGGGAGCTGTCAAACGTAGAGGATTAGATGGAGTTTTTGGTAAACTCTACTGTCTCAACCACAATTGGTGTTCTCCCTAAGACTTCTTTGAAATGCAGTTTTGCTGCTAAGATATCCACTCCCCTTGTTGAGCAGACAAGAGTGCTATTTCAACATTCATTTCCAAGGAATAGATGAACCATGAGCACTTCACAACCCTTTGACCTTGTCTCAGGTCACATTCTCTCCATGTATATCACTCAGCACATATTAGCTGGAATTCTGGACTCCTCAGTATGGGACTTTAACAGGTAAGAAGGGTGAATAAGCCTCAAGTGCATGTGTGTTAGAAGCTTTATAAACCCCTTTTTCTGTCACATGCAGACAATTAGAGAAAGAAAATTTGCAAAAAATGCTTTGGTGATTGCCAAGACTCAAAAGATTTGAGAGTAATTCCAATTCACATATATTTATTGCTCCATTGTTTTGCCAGGTATAGGAATATTTGTAAAAATGAAGAAGGTAACAGGAGGAATTGCTCAAGTTAGACTAAGAAGCAGGATTCCTGAATTCGAGCAAATGACAACACAGTAGACAGTGGCTGCTGGCCATTACTATGTATTATTATTATTTTTTGAGACGGAGTCTCGTTCTGTCTCCCAGGCTGGAGTGCAGAGGTGCGATCTCGGCTCATGGCAAGCTCTGCCTCCTGGGTTCACGCCATTCTCCTGCCTCAACCTCACAAGTAGCTGGGACTACAGGCGCCCGCCACCACACCCGGCTAATTTTTTTGTATTTTTAGTAGAGACGGGGTTTCACCGTGTTAGCCAGGATGGTCTCGATCTCCTGACCTCATGATCCACCCGCTCAGCCTCCCAAAGTGCTGGGATTACAGGCGTGAGCCACCGCCCCCGGCCTCTATGCATTATTAAGTGTAGCTGTTGAGGCGTTTTCCATCATGGGGGATACATACGTGGCATATGCAGGCTTTCATCTTTGCCCGTTCTGATCTCTTCTCTCTCTTTCCCTCTCTCTTTTGCTCTCTTTCTATATATAGTTTATCTGTGTGTCTCTGTGTGTGTGTGTGTCGGGGGGGGGGGTGTGCCAACCCCCTGTGCAGTAAGAAATGTGCATATAATTTTTACTCCCACACAACTTAACTCCTAATAGTCTACTGTCAACCAGAAGTCTTACCAATAACATAAACAGTTGATTAGCACACATTTTGCATTTTATTTGTATTATAGACTGTATTCTTACAATAAAGTAAACTTTAAAAAAGAAAATGTGATTAAGAAAATCATGGACGCGTGCGGCAGCTTACACCTGTAATCCCAGCACCTTGGGAGACTGAGGCAGGTGGATCACTCGAGATCAGGAGTTCGAGACCAGCCTGTCCCATATGGTGAAAACCCATCTCTACTAAAAAAAAAAAAAAATACAAAAAAATTAGCCAGGCCTGGTGGCGTACTTCTGTAGTCCCAGCAAATCGGGAGGCTGAGACAGGAGAATGGCTTGAATCTGGGAGGCGGAGATTGCAGTGAGCCGAGATCACACCACTGCACTCCAGCCTGGGAGACAGAGCAGGACTCCATCTCAAAAAAAAGAAAAGAGAAAGAAAATCATAAGCGAGGGAAAGTATATTAGCCTATTCAACATGAAGATGATGACGATAAAGACCTTCATGATGATCCACTTCCACTTAATGAGTAGTAAAGAGGAGGGGTTGGTCTTCCTGTCTCAGGGGTAGTAGAGATGAGACAAAATCCATGTATAAGTGAACCTGCACAGTGAACCTGTGTTGTCCAAGGGTCGACTGTATTTATACTAATATGTTCATAATATCTATTTTAGTTTTTATTGAAAGAGTAATTCAAATAGTCCTAAAAAGTATGTGATCAAAAGTAGGCCTCTGCTTTACACCTGGTCCCCAAGTCCTCCTCCCTAGAAGCAACAATTCTCATAAACTTCTTGGATGTACTTTCAGAAATAATCTATGAATGTGCTTACCAAAATAAATAGCACAACTTACTAAAACAAATAGCATTCTTCTTCAACACCAGCACAAACAATGAGACAAAATGATAGAAGATATCATAATTTTCACAATAGCCATGAAAACTATAAAATGTCTAAAATTTGGCCTAAAAATATTGCAGGATGACTTTATGGAGAAAAAGTTTAAAACCCTAGTGGAGTGTACAAGTGAACATACACAATTCTCTATGTGAGCCATATTCGTGGATTGAACAGCTTTATAGCTATGTCAATTCTCCTCAAATAAATCTATGCATTCAGTGCAATTCCAAATAAAAAATACTCATCACAAATTTTTGAGAAAGTTGGTAATATTCCTCTAAAATTTATGTGAAAGAGTGTCATTATACAAAGAACTAAGCTTTGAGCAATTTTGAACACTAAAAACAAAGAGGTAGAATTTATCCTCCCATGTAATAGGTACATTACAATGCTACAGTAATAGGAAGCAAAAATGTAGTGACATATTGTAGAATAGAGGAGTGAACAGAACAGAGGGCTCAGAGATAGACCCATGTATATGAAATTATACATGGTAAAGGTGTTTACAAATCAGAGGGCAGATTTTTGTTTACTGGAAGACTGTGGGAAAAATTATTTATTATGTCAATAAAACCAAAATTGAATCTGTCTCACAGCATGAACAAAGGTGAGATCAAAATGAATTAAAAACTTAAATGCAAAAGATAAAATATAAATATATGTGGATGAAGAGACAGGCAAATATCTTTGTGTCTTTTGAGGAAGAGGAAGATGTTCTGAACAAGACTGAAAAAGCACAAGCCTCAGGGGAAAAATAATCCATGGATCTGATCAGATCAAAATCAAGGATTTCTATTCAATAAAGGTCACCATGGACAAAATTAACAAAACCTGAGAAGTAATGAATAGCAAGACTGTACAAGAAAATTTTTGCCTATGAGTGAGAAAAAGATAGGAAATACAAGAGGAAAAAATGGCCAAAGACTGTGAGTAGGCAGCGCACAAAAGGAGAAACCCAGGGGACAAAAAATTGTGGATCACTCTGCAATAGAGCAATACACGTTTGACCAAGGTGTGACTTCATTCACACTAGCTGGCCAAAAAGTCAAAAGTTGGTGAACATCAGATTTGACCCAAAATGTAGAAAACTGGAAATTCTTATCCACTGTTCCGGGAACTGTAGATGGTCTGCTTGTACATATGAAAATTCGATGATCAGATACTCCATGATCCAGAATCTACTCTCATCTTCCTGTCAATCCTAGAAGCCATTCACTGAATCATGTTTGTGGGAGTAGAGGGATAGAGGCTATTTAGGGGTCTAGGCCGGGGCCTTGGGTAGACTTATTAGAAAATGCTATGCAGCAGTTAGAAGCAAGAAAAAAAAAGGCACATGGAGAAACATGATCCCATACAAAATCATGTTGAGTGAATAAAAATTATAGAAGGAGATATGTAATATGCTAACTTTCATGCAAATTTAAAGCACATACAATCACAAAATTTACTACATAAAGAAGAGTGATACATCAGACACATTAGAAGTGTTCCTACCATGGGAGGGGGAAAGGGAGTGAGAACCACACATGGGGAAGAATAAACAAAAAAAGAGAAGGCAGAATGGGAGAGTCTCCCAGGAATGGTCGAGTGTGATCAACTCCAGCCTCTGTCCTAAAGAATAAGAAATCAATAAATAGATCAAGAATTCATTTTATTCCTTAAATTTTACCACGAAGTTGAGTTGTACTTTATTTGTTGACACATTGCATTTCATAGACAATTGAATCTTCTTTAATTTTAGAGTTTATGTTTTCTTTTTATGTTTAGGAAACTTTTTGCCAGGTGCCAAATATTTTCTTGTGCCTTTTGAAGACATGCTAGGATTCAGGCAGGGACCTATACCATTATAAAGCATAATTGTGTACATAGTGTCAGATTTCATGGTCATATTACAATATATTACAATGTATTCACTAGTCAAATTTTGCTGGATATTTGGATTGTTTACAGTGTTCTTTTTACTTATAAACAATGTTGCAATGAACATTCTTGATATTCATCTTTGCACTGGTGATGTATATCAGCAGGTTACATTGCTAAAAGTAGCATTGCCAAGGTGATAGATATTTATATATTTACTTGAAAAGAAACTGACAAATTACCCTTGTACCAATTTATACTCTCACCCTTGCCAACATTAGGTATTATCAAACTTTTTAATTTTTGCTGTTAATTAATGAAATATTTTATTCATTATTTCGATTTTTATTTACTTAATTAGAAATGGCTTTGCATAATTTTTTCATATTGTCAAAAGCCATTCATATTACCATGGTTGGTCTTTTTCTTATTAATTTTCCAGTATACTTTATTTATTAAGAATGTTAATTCTTTTTCATATGTTCCATAAATTTAAAGCTAGCTAGATATATGTTTATCTCTGTCTTTGTGTGCTGTATCTAATTGTGATTTTTGCAATAACTTGATGGCAAAACCAGCAATTAGTTTTGCACCAACCAAATATATCTAGATCATTTATTTTTATCGTATAACTTTCATGGCTTTATTTTTTAGTTTCATTTAATCTACCTGGAATTTACTTTAGAGTAAGAAGTAACATAGGGACTTAAGAGCTTAATTTTTTCCCCTGTACTTAGTCAATTGTCCCAACATTATTTATTGAATCACCCATATTTTCCCATTAATTTAGGATATCACATTTGTCATACACTAAATATACTAAATTATTTGGAAGCTGTTTAAAAAGTTAGAACTTTTTTCCCATTGATTTGCATCTTGTTAATATGCCAATATATAATAGTCATTCTAGATTTATGGGATAATTGGATTCACTCCTTCTTAGCACTCCTATTTTCATAATTTTTGTGTTGCAAAGTTTCTTGTAAGTTTATTTTCCATATATATATTGTAGAATCATATTGTCTAGCTTAAAAAAAGTGAGGAGGGCATCTGTGCAAGGGGATGGCCTGCCATGGGGAAGCAGAGCACAGGCCAGGAGAGGAGCATGTCCATGCAGGGAGGAGGTTGTGGCCAGAACGAGAGATTGGTTACGTACCGATCAGATAAGTAAATCTCATGTTTCTGGCTGTGGGAGAAGAGAATTGCAACTATAGAAAAGGAGAAAACCGAATGGATTTTGTGGTACTGGATAGGAACAGAAGGTTTTGTTGTGAACTCATGGTTAAGTGTAAATGTATAAATGTAAATGTGTATATGTGCATTCATGTGAGGTGAGTATATTCTAGCTCTGATCACTGAAAGAGCCTGGGGGTGGTGACACCCCAGTGGCAAAGAGCACACCTAGCAGCAGTTTTTGGCTTCTACGTAGCATCTGTATTATGCACCAACCTAATTGTTTCCTGTTGTTGGCTGTAACAAATCACCACACACTAAGTGAGTTGAAACAACTAATTTATTTTCTCACAGTTATGGAGGTTAAAAATCCAAAATGGGCCCCACAGGGTTAAAAATCAAGATATTGGCAGAGTAGGGAACATCAGTTCAACCTGGAGGTTCCAGCCGTGAATCCATTTTCTTTCCTTATTTCAGCTTCTAGAGGCCACCACATTCCTTGGCTTGTGGTCCCTTCCATCTTCACTGCCCACAGAGGCCTCACTGTGATGTCTGCTTTCTTCCTCACATCTCTGATTGATTTTCCAGGCTCCTTCTTTCACTGATAAGGGCTCTTCTGGTTACACTGAGCCCACCTGGGTAATCCAGAATAAACTGCCCATTTCAAGATAAATTCCTCTTAATAACATCTGCAAAGCCCCTTTGCCATGTAAGATAACATATTCACAGGTTCTGATGACTAGGATGTGGACATCTTTGGAGGCTATTATTCTGCCCACCATCCCCTTCTCCATTAAAGGGGCCTGGGAGTAATGGCTGATTCCAGGGCTGAAGCATCTTGTTGTGCCAGAAAATAAGAAAGGATTCAAAGAATGAAGGAGGCCTTTCTAAAGGACACAGAAGCCAAAGGCCAGGTCAAGAACAAGATACATAATGACAGTTACAAATTGCAAGTTAGAACAACATAGATATCCAGGAGTTCATATGGATATAAATAAATTAATGAATAAATTCTGAGCTTCAGGATGGGCGCTGGTCACCAGAAAGTCCAAGGCGTGATTTGAGAGTTGAAACTTTCAGACCTTCCAGGAGAAGGAAGGAGGGACAGATAGGGCCCAGTTACCAATGGTCAATGATGTCATCAATCATGCCTCTGTAATGGAATCTTTACAGAAACCCCTGAATTGACAGGGCTGGAGAGCTTCTGAATTGGTGAACACATGGAGGTGCTGGGAAGATTGCTTACTTGGAGAAGGCCTGGAAGCTCCGTGTCACTGTCTATCTTCATACTTTGCCCTATGTATGTCTTCTCATTTGGCTGTTTCTGAGTTACACCCTTTATAATAAACTGGAATACATAAGTAAAGGGTTTTCCTGAATACTGTAAGTCATTCTAGTGAATTATTGCACTGGGACCAGGGATGTTGTGGGAATCTCTGAATTTATAACTGGTCAGTCAGAAGTACAGGAGACCCAGAACTTGCAACTGGTGTTTGCAGTGGGGGCAGTCTTGTGGGACTGAGTCCTTAACCCCTGGGGTCTTCACTAACCCTGAGTAGTTTGTGTCAGAAATGAATTGAATTGTTGGACATCCAGCTGGTGTCAGCGAATCAGACAGTTGATGGTTGGGAAAGACACCCCATATTTGCTGTCAAGAGAGTTGGTGGGGGAAAAGCACTCTCACCTGGAGAACTATTCCCAAGAAATAAGGGTAAATTAGAGGCAGACCAAACCACAAGAGAGCTGAAATCCTGCCTTCACCCTGGATTGGAGTAAAAAAATCAGTCACTACTTTATTGATCATTGGAAGAAGGGTGAGTTCTCTCAGGCAAAACTAATCTATTGTGTGAGAAATCAAAAGAGGGGTCACTCTTGAGGAGAGGACTGTAGTGGTTAAAAGGGGCACAAGATGAACTCATGGGGCTGCCAGTCATGATGAGTTTGGAACTGGGTGCTAGGTATACAGATGTGTTCAGTGTGTGAAAAATCATCAAGCAGACATTGACAATCTGTACCTTTTTTCCATGAGTATATTACACTTTCAAAAAGAAGTATACATTTAAAATATTCCAAGTTTCGGTTCTGCTAAGATGGAGTAGCCCCATTCCTCCCAGGTTGTCCTTCTTACAGCTAAAGAACAACTGCCATGAACACAACAAACAAGCACAGGAAGACCTGGACAGGTGGGAAGAGGAAGGGTCCTTAGCACCTGAGGAGCAGCCTGGCGGAGTTCCTCAGGTTTCCTTGTAGCCTCCCATGTATCCCGGCCAGGGTGCTGCAGAAGCCTCCAGTCCAGAACCCCCAACAGGCACAGACAAAAATAAAAAGCTCCAAGAAAACCTATTACCCTGGGAAAAGGACCAGGACAGGAGTGACCTAACAACAGAAAACTTTGTTGGCAATACCTGCCTTACTCCAGCTGAATGCGAGTGGAAACATCATGCCCACCCAAACCCTGGGTTTTAGCAGGACTGAGCCAGAAATTGAGCCTGCATCCTCCTCCTTATGTCCTCCTCCACTTCACTGAAGCAGACAGTGCTTTGATTAATCCCTCAGGGAGATGCCAAGTGGAGAGGTAACCTTCCATTTACCCCAGTGGAACTAGGCAGTGCTCCCGCTTCCTGCCAGGCTAGTGCTAGCTGGGCTGAGTAGGAAGCCAATCATCAATTCTCTGGCCAGTGGAAGCAGTCAGTGCTCTAGCTCTTGACCAGGATAGCATCAGTAGGTTCCAGTGGGGAGCCGACCCTCCACCCACAACAAGGGGGTATGAGGTGGTACAAGGGGAAATAGTCAACACCCCGCTTTTCTCCTATCCTGGCGTAGTATGTCCTGGAGAGGTGCTGAGCCTCCAGCCCCACTTAGCATCATGAGAGGGAATGACTTCGGGTGGGCAGGGCTAGATGGCACTTCAGCTGCTTCCTTTCCCTTCCCTGCTATCATGGTGTCAGCAGGACCCTATGGGTAGCTGAGCTTCCTCCCACAGCCTGCAGCAATAAAAGAGTGTGAGTCAGCCCTATGCTTTGGCCCTCCTTGTGGCATCAAAGTCCCACAGGAAACTGAATGTAACACCCACACAGCCCTCTGTTACACCTCAAAGGGAGTTTTATTATTTCCTCCTTAATTCCTGAAGAATGATGAAAAAAATTAAATGAGATAAAGAGTTTTATAACATAATGTCCAAAACGTCCAGCATACAATAAAAAATTATTCATATACCAAGAACCAGAAAAACCATACCATGCATAAGAATAGACAATCAACACTGAGATGAATCAGATGTTAGAATTATCTGCCAAGGACTTTAAAGCAGCCATCATAAAGATGCTTCAATGAGCAATTATGAATTCCCTTAAAGCAAATAAAAAAAAATTGAAACTCTCAGCAGAGAAATAGAACTTATAAAAGAAGAACTAAATGAAAATTATAGAAATGAAAAATACAATAACACATAAAAATACCAGCTGGATGGATGCAACAGTAGAGCAGAAATGACAGAAGATAGAATTAGAGAACTTGAAGAAACATCAATAGAATTTACCCAACCCAACCTGGTCAACAGAGAGAAAGTAGACTGAACAAATTAACAGAGTCTCAGGATCTGGGCAACAATAACAGAAGAACTAACGTGTATAATTGGAGTTCCAGAAAGAGGAGGCAGAGACTGGGCCCCAACAACACTGAAAAAGTAAAAACTAAAAACTTCCTAAATTTGGCGAAAGATATAAACCTACAGATTCAAGAAGCAGAGTGAATCCCAAATAGGATAAAGCCAAAGAAATTCATGACAGACACATCATAATTAAACTTGTGAAAACTAAAGATAAAAAAAAATCTTGAAAGTATCCAGAAGCAACACATTATCTCTAGGAAAACACCAATTTAAACAACAGAGAATGTCTCATCAGAAATCACAGAGGCAAGGAGGAAGTATTGCAACATTTTTCGAGTAGTGTAAGAAAATAATTGCCAACTGCAAATTATATAGGCAAAGAAAATATTCTTCAGGAATTAAGGGGGAAATAATAAAATTCTCAAATGAGGGAAAAGTAAGAGAACTTTTGTCAGCAAACTTACCTTAAGAATGG
The DNA here is from genome assembly GCF_029281585.2 of Gorilla gorilla gorilla. Lineage (NCBI taxonomy): Eukaryota > Metazoa > Chordata > Mammalia > Primates > Hominidae > Gorilla > Gorilla gorilla. The sequence continues at coordinate 37,254,050 of NC_073232.2, read as the reverse complement.
TTTAAGAAATTGCTCTAAATAGGAAGTGATAACAGAACAAGTATTGGAACTTCAGAAAAGAAAAACAAACAATGTAATGAGTAAAGATAACAGAGGATCCTCCTTCTCATGAGTTTCTTAAATAATATTTGATGGTAGAAGCAAAAATTATACCACCTAATGTGGTGCTCCATGTATGTAGAGAAAATGCTTACAAAAATAGTAGGAATGGTAAATCGACCCAAATGTAAGTAAGATTTCTAAACTTAACTCGTGTAGTAAAATGTCAATGTTAGTAGACAGTGATAAACCATGCATGTATATTGAAATACCTAGAGCAACCACTAAAACAATTATACAAAGCCATATGCTAAAAATCACTAAAACAAATCAAGATGGAATTCTAAAAAATATTTAACTAACCCACAAGAAGGTGAGAAAGTAAAAGAGAGAAACGAGAAGCATAGGAAATGGACAGAAAACAAATTAATAAAATAGCAGACTTAAGTTCTAATGTATCTACAGTTACCCTAAATGTAAATGGTCTAAACAGACCAGATAAAAGAAAGAGATTGAAATTGGCAGAGTAGATTTAGAAAATGAGCAAAGAGTTCTTGCCTACAAGAAATTTGTTGCAAATACAAAAACATAGATACGATGCAAGTAAAAGGGTTGAAAAGTTATACCATAAAAAATTCATTGAAAGACAGGACTGGCTCTACTAATATCAGAAAATTAACTTGAAAGCAAGGAAATGCATTACAGACAGAGGGACAATTAAATAATGACAAAATGACCAATCTATCAGGAAGACATAACAGTTGTAAAAGTGTATGCACCAAACAAGAGAGCTTCAAAATACAGAGACAAAAACCGATAGAGCTTAAACAAGAAATAGATAAATCCACAATTATAGTTGGGGACTTCAACATCCCAATCTCAGCAATTGATAGAACTACTACACAGAAAATCAGCAATGATATAAAAGCACTCAGCACAATCAACAGGGTTTTATTGACATATATAAAATACTCTACCCAACAACAGAAAAATAAACATTTATTTCAAATGCCCATGGCATATTCACTGATAGACTATATCCTAGGACATAAAACAAACCTCAACAAATTTAAAATAATTAGAATTATACAATATGATCTCTGATTATAATGGACTCTAATGAGAAATCAGTAAGAGAAGGATAATTTTTAAAGTCTTTAAACAGTTGGAAGTTAAACCACATACTTCTAAATAACCCATGAGTCAAAGAGGAAGTCTCAAAAGAAGTTTAAAAAATACATGGAATGGAATGAAAATGAAAATAAAGAATATCAAAGCCTATGGGATGCAGCTAAAGCAGGGCTGAGAGGGAAATTTTATATGACAAAATGCTTAAATTATACAAAAGAAAGGATCTCAAGTAAATAATCTAAGTTCCTACTTCAAGAAATGAGAATAAGGTAGAAATATAAACTAACTCAAAGCAAGCAGAAGAAAGGAAATAATAAAAATCAGAACAGAAATTAATGAAATTGAAAATATAAAAACAATAGAAAGAAATCAATAAAAAAATAATAAAATTGATAAACCTTTAGCCATACTGATAAAGAAGCCATAAATCGCCAATATAGAAGAAAACAGGGGCTATCACCACAAATACTGCAGCCATTAAAATGATAAGGACATATAAATTCACACTGATAAATTTGTCCACTTAGAATGAATGAACTGATTCCTCTGAAACTACAAATTGACACACTGAACCAAGAAGAAAGAAATAATACAAATAGTCCTAAAACCATTTAAAAAATTAAATATGGCTGGTGTGGTGGCTCACACCTGTAATCCCAGCACTTTGGGAGGCCGAGGCAGGCAGATCACTTGAGGTCAGGAGTTTGAGACCAGCCTGGCTAACATAATGAAACCCTGTCTCTCCTAAAAATACAAAAATTAGCCAACCCTGGTGGCGGGGGCCTGTAATGCAAACTACTCAGGAGGCTGAGGCAGGAGAAGCACTTGAGTCCAGGAGGCGGAGATTGCAGTGAGCTGAGATTGTGCCACTGCACTCCAGCCTGGGCAACAGAGCGAGACTCTTATCTCAAAATAAAATAAAATAAAATAAAATAAAATAAAATAAAAAACAATAAAATAAAAAATTAAATATATAACCTAAAATCTCCTAAAATATATCTCCAGGTCCAGATGCCTTCACTGGTGAATTCTACCAAATAGTTAAATAGAAGAAGAGAGAACACTTTCCATTGTGTCAGACTAATATATTACCCAGACAAAGAGAGTACATTAAAAAGTACAGACCACTATCTCTCATGAACTTAGACCCCAAAATTTGTGACAAAATGTTAACAAATCAGGCTGGTGCAGTGACTCATGCCTGTAATCCCAGCACTTTGGGAGGCAGAGGCTGGCAGATCACTTGAGGCCAGGAGTTCAAGACCAGACTGGCCAACATGATGAAACCCCGTCTCTACTAAAAATACAAAAATTAACCAGGCATGGTGGTGCATGCCTGTAATCCCAGCTTCTTGGGAGGCTGTGGCACAAGAATTGCTTGAACCCAGGAGGCTGAGGTTATAGTGAGCCAAGATCATGCCACTTGCACTTCAGCGTGGGCAACAGAGCAAGACTCCATCTCAAAAAAAAAAAAAAAAGTTAGCAAATTAAATCTTAAAAAGTTTATATAGAGGTGAATACCATAATCAAGTGGGGTTTATTTTAGGTGTGTAAGGCTGGTTCAATACTTATAGATCACTCAGTGTAAGCCATCATAAAAACAAGCTGAATAATAAAATCAGATGATCATATCAATTGACACGAAGTAGTTTATAAAAATCTAACATTCATTCATGACAAATTAAAAACTCAGGGGTGGAGAAGTAAAGCAGAAAGAAAGGACAATTTTCTCAACTTGATAAAGAGCATCTACAAAAAACCTATAGCTAAAATCATACTTAACAGTGAAGGCTTAAGTGATTTCCCTCTAATATTAAGAGAAAGGGAGAAGTAATTAATATATGCTCTCACCACTCTTATTCAACATATTACTGGAAGTCCTACTCATTGCAATAAAGCAAGAAAAAGAAATAAAAGACAGAAAGAAAACTCTCCCTAAGTGCAGATATATGATAATTTACATAGAAAATCCTGAGAAATGTAAAAAACGAAAAACAAAACAGAAATAAAAGACAAAACACCAAAACCTACTAGAGATAATAAGTGAGTTCAAAAGATCCCAGGCTACAAAATGAACAAACAAAATCAGTCACTTTTTTGCCTACTAGCAATGGACATCTGAAAACCAAAATTTAAAACTCAATACTATTTATAATTACTTCCAAAAAATGAAATACTTAGGTGTAAACTTAATAAAACATGTACAGGATGTGTGTGCTCAAAATTACAATGTGCTACTAAAAGTAGTTAAGTTAAAGAAGGCTTAATTGAAGAGACATATTGTTTTCTCTCTACTTAATTGATGAACATTTATTGAAAAACATGAACATACATTTCACTGAAAAGTATGTGTAAATTGCAAATAAGCCCATGGAAAGAGTTTCAATGTCATTAGCCATTAGGGAAATGCATGTTAAAACCAAAATGAGCTATCACTACACACCTATCAGAAGGCTAAAATAAAAATAGTGAAACACCAAATACTGACGAGGCTGCAAAGAAACTAGATCACTCCTACATTGCTGGTGGGAGTGAAAAATGGAAAACAGCTTGACAATTTCTCAAAAAATTAAATGTCCACCTATCATAATACCTAGAAATTGCTCTCTTGGGCATTTATTCCAGAGAAATGAAAACATTTTTACACAAAAACCTGTATATAAATGTTCTTAGCAGCTTTATTCATAACAGCCAAAAACTAGACACAACTCATATATTCCTTAATGGGTTAAATGAAGTTTGATACACACTTGGTAATATAATAAAGCCATGGATTATTGATACATGCAACAACATGGATGAATCTCCAGGGAACTACACTGAGTGAGAAAAGACAATCCCAAATGGTTACGTACTGCATGATTCCATTTATGTAACACTATTAAGATAATGGAATTATAGAAATGGGGAACAAATTAGTGGTTTCAGGGGTTAATGTGGGAATAGGGGCAAAGGAGAGTAGGTTTGTCTGTAAAATGGCAGCATGAAGGATCTCTATAGTGATGAAAATGCTCTATATCATTTTGATTGTATCTTGATTGTAGCACTATTAATATCCTGATTGTGATATTATACTAGATTTTGCAAGATGTTACTATGGTGGGAAACTGGGTAAAGCGTATAAAGAATCTTTCTGTATTATATTTTTACAACTGCAGGCAAGCCCACTATTATCTCAAAAAGTTTAATTTAAAAATAAGTAATAACACAGGAACAAAATGATTAATGTTACAAAGTTAAAAAATTTCCTATGAAGCTTCTGGATTTGGTACTCTGGAGAGTGGAGTAATAGCTCTTTGACATTTTCCCAATTTATTCTCTGATAATTAGTCTCATTATATTTTCTAACTCTAACTCTATAAATTATACTTACACAGCAAATTATTGATTTCGCACAGGTTTTCAGGTTTATTTTCAGTGTTGACTTCATCTCTTATGGTTTGTTTTTCTTTGTGATTGTGTCTGCATTTTCATTTCTACTTTTGTGTATCTGTGATTTCACCAATTTTTTTTCTTTATTACTCTGCCTAGTTTTATTTTTTTCAAAAAAACCACAAAGATTTGGGGTTTTTCAATTTTTTGTTTTTTTAAGAAAATAAGATTTTGGGTTTTTTTCCCCCAAAGGATCTGCTTTTGAATGTACTAATTCCTCTGTCTCTTATTTTATAATTAATTTACTTCTGCTTTTATCCTTACTAATTCTTTCCTTCTGCTTTTCTCATGTTTAATATATTGTTCTTTGTGTAATTTTCAATTGAATTATTTTCATTTGTTCCTACTTAATGAGATAAACCAAGGCTGTGAAGTTTCTTCTGTGCGCTGCCTTAGCTGTACCCATGAGTTATCACAGGCAGTGTTCTTATTGTTGCTGTTTCCTGGATATTCACTGTTAATTTTTTTGTTTGGACCACAGGTGCTCAGATGTGGGGTAGCCATACCCCATGATTGATCCATACATGGAGCTTTTCTATTCTGTATGTATTTGTTGGTTGTTTGCTTTTAATACTAAACAAAAAGCTGTGAACCTACCACACAATGAGTCACTAGAACTCCAGTAGAAACTTGAGTCTATCTTTGGGATTCTGTCTTAACTCCAGCCCCCTGTTGCTTTTCACCTCATTTGAGCTCATTAGAAATCTTGTACTGATGCTTTACTTCCCAAACCCTGTTTTAAAAACAACTTGAGATAAAATTGAGATAAAATTCATATACCCTACAGTTCACCAATTTAAAGTGTACAAGTCAATGATTTTCTTACATTCACAACCAGTTGTGCAACCATCACTAACATCTAATTTTAGACCAATTTGGAGAATATTGTCATATTAACTGTATTATGTCTGCCAATCCATGAACATGAGACGTCTCCCCATTTACATTTTTTTCCACAATGTCTTGAAGTTTCAGTTGGTAAGTCTTGTATGTCTTTTGTTTAATTTATTGTTAGATATTTTCTTTCTGATGGAATTGTAAATGTAATTATTTTCCTAATTTCATTTTTAGATTGTTTATTGCTAGTTTATAGAGATATGATTGATTTTTGTATTGATCTTGTATCCTACAATTTTTCTAGAGTCATTTATTAATTCTAATAGATTGTTACTGGCTTCTTTAGGATTTTTCTGTACAAGATCATGTCATCTGCCTATAGAGATAGTTTTACTTCTTCCTTTCCAATCTAGATGCTTTTTTTTCTTGCGTAATTGCTCCGGCTTGCACCTCCAGTACAACGTTGAAATTTATTTTATTTTATTTAACTTTATTTTATTTATTTTTTTTAGACAGTCTCACTCTGTTCCCCAGGCTGGAGTGCAGTGGCACAATCTTGGTTCACTGCAACCTCCGCCTCCCAGGTTCAAGTGATTCTCTTGCCTCAGCCTCCCAAGTAGCTGGATTACAGGAGCACACCACCACATCCTGCTAATTTTTGTATTTTTTTTGTAGAGATGGGGTTTCACCATGTTTCAGGCTGGTCTTGAACTCTTGGCCTCAAGCGATCTGCCTGCCTCAGCCTTGCAAAGTGCTGGGATTACAGGTGTGAGCCAGTGCACCTGGCTTCCAATGTTGAAGTGTTGAAAGTAGACATCCTTGTCTTGTTTCTAATATTGAGTCTTAAGTCTTTCATCATTAAGTATAATTTGAGCTGTCCCACCTCTGTTTTGAATGTAGTTTTGTTGCATCTGTCATTATTCTTCTAAAATTATTTTTTTTAGCATTTGCTTTTAATAATTTTAATAAAATTTATTTTATTTTGTTTCTATCAGTATGTCATCTAGTACTTACTTTCTCCACTAAATGTGACATTTTGTAGATGTGGCCATATTGTTACATGTGGCCATGGTTTATTCATTTTGACTGTTATATAATATTTCATTGTATAAATATGCCACAACTTATTTAGCCTTTATTTTGTTTATGGATATCTTGATTGTTTTTATGTTTTGCTATTATAAAGAATGCTTCCATGAATATACTTACCAATTCTTCCTCAGTACATTTGCAAGAATTTCTCTTGGAATTACATTGAAGCATAAACTTGCTATGAGAATTGTATTAGTCCATTCTCTTGCTGCTATCAAAGACATAACCAAGACTGTGTAATTTATAAAGGAAAGATGTTTAACTGACTCACAGTTCAGCATGGCTGGAGAGGCCTCAGGAAACTTACAATCATGGCAGAAGGGGAAATAAACACATCTTTCTTCACATGGCAGCAGCAAGGAGAAGTGCAAAACAAAAGCGAGGAAAGTGCCTTATAAAACCATCGGATTTCTTGAGAACTCACTCTCTGTCATGAGAACAGCAGCATAAGAGTAACTGCACTCATGATTCAATTACCTCCCACTGGGTCCCACCCATGACACGTGGGACCCACAGCTCAAGATGAGAACCATATCCGAACCATATCTCAGCCGAATCATATCCCAGCAGTTTGGGAGGCTGAGGTGGGCGGATCACGAGGTCAGGAGTTCAAGACCAGCATGGCCAACATGGCAAAACCCTGTCTCCATTAAAAATACAAAAATTAGCCAGGCGTGGTGGTGGGTGCCTGTAATCCTAGCTACTCAGAAGGCTGAGGCAGGAGAATTGCTTGAACCTGGGAGGCAGAGGTTGCAGTGAGCCAAGATTGCACCACTGCACTCCAGCCTGGAATGTTCAATTTTGTAAGATAATGCCAAGTGGTTATCATGGCCCTACAAATTTGTATTTCCACTAGTAACATATAAAAGGTTTTGTTGATCCATAGTATCTCCATTCTTTTACATAGACTGTCTCTGATTTTTGCTCCTACAATGAGTATACGTCAGTATCAAAACTTGGGGCTTGGTTTGCATTTCCCTAATGACACAATGGGGCTGAACATCTCATCATAGATGGGTTTCATTCAACATTGGTTGTTTCCTCTGGGGGGGTGTTAATTTCCCTGCACTTCTAAGCTGCACGCATGTGTGGACCCTGAGAGCTCCCACTTGTACCAGTGAAGCCCAGGAGCGGAGGGAAAAAATGCACATGATTGTTGCATGCAGGTGCCGTTGCCTTGAAGTCAGTCCAAGCCCTAGGGAACTATCTATCCCAGCATGGTAGAAATCAGAGGTAAGGCTGAGAAGACTTAATTGAGAAATAAGAGGCATATTCTACAAGCCTGTATTTGTTGTTTCCCTCTTTGATCCAAAAATAATAATATTTTGGAATTGAACAATAAGAACACATGGACACAGGAAGGGGAACATCACACACCGGGGGAAAGGGGAGGGATAGCATTGGGAGATATACCTAATGCTAAATGACGAGTTAATGGGTGCAGCACACCAACATGGCACATGTATAGATATGTAACAAACCTGCACGTTGTGCACATGTACCCTAAAACTTAAAGTATAATAATAATAAAAAAAATTTAGCATTATGTGTTAAAATTGAAAGGGAATAAGATAAAATTTACATAAACACACATACACATAAAAACTTGATATGTTAATGGCTAGTGTATATTATGCATGTATATAAAATGTCAATGAATAAAGTTAATTCAAGTTTAGTAAAAAAAAATTAGTTTATCCTATTATATTTAATGATAAAACCAACATAGATTTTGTTTCAGTTCTATCACACTTTACATTATACATTTTGATTTTAATGCTTCCTTTAAAAATCCTTTATTCATGTTCCATATTTTCATAGTTTGCTTTATGTATTGGTTTTCCCTCTAATAAGAAGGTTTATGGAGTATTTTTAGTTCTTTAGTGGTTGCCTTGTAACTGTATACAATATTCTTTTATGTCTTATTTATTGAGTTATGACTAAGAGACCCTCACCAAGAACAAAGGGAAGTCAGTTTACTTCCTCTACCTCACTTTCTCCAATGTCTTATTTGGGTATATTATAATTTATTCTTTTATATTTAAATACTATTCTTCTCCATTGATTGCTTGATTTCTTGGCTTCTTATATGTTGATTCCCTCCTTCACATGTGAGTATTTGTTGATACTTATCTTGCTTGGAACTCAAGCTACAGTTTTGATATAAAAGCTAATATATTTCTTCAATTCTGGAGGACCATCAGCTGATAACTCTTCAAATATTGCTTCTCTCCACCTTCTCTGTTTCTCCCTCTAGAACTTCTGTTAGACATAGTTGGAAACCCTTGTTCTGGGTTCCACTTGCCTCTAATGCTTGGTTGTTTTTTACTCCAAGTTCATGTTCAGAAGGTACTGTTTCCCACCTGGGAGGTGCAGGTTTCACATTCACCTCTGCCATAGCTGGAAGGGTTTCCCTCAATCCAGGCGGGTTTTATTGTAATTCTTTTCCTTGGGGCCTCATACCTGGGTCCCTGTGAGTAGCACAGCTTTAGAGACCTCTGATGTTTTGATTATTTTTATGGCTTTGCTCTTATGAAGAGTGCTTCCGTGAATGTACTCACCAATTCTCCCTGTGTACATTTGTGGTGCAGATTTAGAGTCCAGATTTCTCTCTGATGTCTCCTCTCTCACTCATGGCCTGGGGAGGTAGGCCCACTTTTGTGAGTGGTGGGTGGTGGTTTTCTGCTTTCATTTTACTGAAGGGACAGCTTTTCCAGGCTCCTGCCTCTAAGCAGAAAGATGACTCGTATCCTCTTTTGTGCTCAAGGCCTGTTGTATAGGCCCCCGGTCCCTCATGGATACTAAAACAGGAGCATTTTGTCCAGCTCTTATACCTCTGTGGGCCTTTGGCGTTAGCTCCTGCTCACTGCTCTGGCTTTAAGAGTTTTGTTTGTTTGTTTGTTTGTTTGTTTCTGGCATGGGAGAATGCTTCCTTTCTGCTTTTGAGTTCACCAATGTGGTCATAAATCTGCTTGGGTTATATGTTAGCCGGCAATTCACCGTGTTTGTAGTGGGCATGATGGTATTGGTGGAGGTGGGGAGGGTGCTTCCCCAGCAGCTTAGTGCTGCAGGGACAGCAGAATGGATGGTGATGCTGGCTGGAGAGGCTGCCCTTGGGCCTGAGCAACTGGTAAGACTGCTGAATTGCAGGAGTCCTGGAGGAGCCTGTGAAGAGAGGCCTGGGATAATAGCAAGGAACAGAGGTGAGCAGAATGGTAGCACTGGGGGACTTCAGAGGCATGTGGCCCCGAGAACTTCTGTGGGGGATGACTAATACTCAAACCCAAGTGACCCAGCAGACTGGGCTGTCCTTGCCATGGCATTCAGGAACAGCCCTGGTATGTTCAACTGCCTTCTTTGAGTAGTATTTTGGGGAAATAAATGAAAGGGGTCTATCTTCCACATTAGAGACCATCCAAAATGCAAAGACAAAAGTAGGGATATTGACAATTTTTCAGAAACAAGAAATTGAAACAGGAGGTGACCTTAAATGCCAACTCTCAAGAATTTTCAGAAATCTTGGAGAGGACACTAAATCTCCTATAGGGTGGAAAGTAGGTTTGAGCTAAGTTTACTACTCAAGGGGTGGGGGAGCCAGATGACCTCTAGGTTACAAATAACCATCACATTCCTTTCCTCGTTTAGTATACATGGCAGTGCTGTGAACAAATTAAATTATCCCCATCTTCTGCAGCAGTGATTCTCAACTGGGGATGATTTTGTTCCTTATGGGCTATTTGGCAATATATGGAGGCATTTTTGATTGTCACAACTAGGGAGAGGGGAGAATGTTACTGGCACCTGGTGGGTAGAGGCCAGGGATGTTGCTAAACATCTTACAAGTCACAGAACAGCCTCTCACAGCAAGGAATTATCTGGCCCTAAGTGTTAATAGTGCCCACATTGAGAAACCTTTATCTAGGCTCAGGTAACTATGGCTCAGTCTTCAAATAACCTGTGTTAAGTCCCAAAGCTAGAACATTTGCAAGAATAATTATAGCTTGCTTTAGTTAACTGCCCTTTCTGTGCAGGGAATTGTTGTAAGTACGTTCTGTGTACTGCTACTGTTGTATAGATGTGGAAACCAAGAAGCAGAAAGGGTCAGTGTCACCAGGTACCACACAGGTGCATGGGTCAAACTGGGACACACACCCAGCAGAAGTCTCCAGAGGCTGTGCTCTCACCCACTGGGCTGCACTTCTCAGAAGGGCTTGAATGTGAGTCTAGGTTTTCTGCTCTGTCCTAAGCTCTATTCTGTACCTCACCTCCTTTTATAAGTTTATAGCTCAAGACATAGGCTCAGAACACATAAAGCTCTGCGTCAACTTAACCACGGGCAAAGAGTTTTTTTGAATGTAGCAAAAGGGGAACTTTGTGTCTTTGTGTCTTTCCTAGGGGAACCCTGGAGCCCCACGGCAGATGTCACAGATTGGCTTGCTCACCTCTGTCTTAGTCTCCTGGAGGCAGTGAGGCCCTGCAGCTAGCACCTGGGATAACAGCATCCATCTAATCTCCAGGTCATAGCAGAAACAATGCAGTTCTTGGAAACAGCAGTTGGGTCCCCCAGCTTTCTGATTATGGTGGAGGGAGCAGCTTCTCTGGCAAGCAAGTTTGGCAGTGACATTCTGGGACTCTTTCCTCGAAGCTGAGCCTGCAGCCTCCTCCCCCAGCCCTTCCATGGGGTCATAATCCCCTAATTCCCTGCATTAAATCCCTTTCTGGTGAAGCCAGCCAGAGTGGTGTCTATGATCTGCTGCTGCACGTGGACTGATATGTGGCCCAATGAGGGAAAGGAAGGAAAACCATAGGAGGACATTCCTCTCCAGGGGCAGGTCGCTAGGCAGGAACCTGGGATCCTGGGAAAAGCATGGGATCCCATCAGTTTTTTCCTCTTGAGAGCCACAATGGTATATAGGAAAGGATGTGGAGATAGGCATGGGTGATCGGGGTTTCTAATCGCAACTCTTCTCATCACGTGATGCATGTACATTGGCCATCCTGTGCCCCTTCCTTAGACTCAGGCATCCCCAACAGTCCCACTCTCATCTCTGACATTATGTGGCATCGAGTCTCCAGTTACCAAGGGAGCTTGTTGGTAGCGGAGAAGCAGGCTGAGATTTAGAGTAGAGCCCTCTTTAAATGTCACCGTGCAGTGCTTTCCTGTTTAAAGGGAGATTGACAGCCACAAGCAACCTAATGAGATTGCTGCTCTGCCCCTTCTCTTAGCAGATAGAGAATCTCGCAGGCTGGAAAGCAAGAGGTGCCTTGGGGAAAGGAGGCAGGAGCAAGTGGCGCCGTTTACCAACTAGTCCCAGGTCTGCACTCGACAGGAGGCAATTATTCACGCCAACACTTCTGAAGAAAGTGGCACTTGAGCTGGGGGGCCCTAGTGAAGCTTGCTGCTGGCTCCCCAGGACCACCTCCCCTTATCTCTGTCCCACTGTGGCTCTGAGAGAAAGAACAGTGGAAAGAGTGGCTGCTAGAAGGGTAGAAAGATCTCAGGACTGGGGCAGGGACCTGGTTCTAGTCTTTGCTCTGCCGCTGGCTTGCTGTGTGATCTGGGGCAGCCCATTCATCTCTATGGGCCTGTGTTACCTTTACAAAGTAAGGAAAATGGGTAAAGGGCAGGGCCTGTCTGCTTTGTTTAACCCTTTATTCCCAGCACCTGGAAGAGTGCCTGGCACACAGCAAGTCTTCAGTCAGTGTTATTAGTGGAAAGAATGAAATGGAATCTGCAGCAATGGAAAGAAAGGGGGATGATTTTAAGCACAAAGGAAGGCCAAGTTCTGTCAGTTGCTTTAGATAAACCACTGTGGCTACCATATGGAGGACAAGACTGAGATGACTAGAACCAGGACAACTAGTAAGGAAGCTCCTGCAGGAAGATCTATTTAAAACGAGACAGTGAGCTGAGTGCTATAGGATTTGCAGGCTAGGGTTTACACCTTGCAAATACTTTTGCATACTTTGGCACATACACACACATTACCTGATGCCATCTTTACAAAGGCCTGGAGAAGGAGACAGGGCAGGGATTGGTACTCGGTTTTTCCAGACACGGAAATTAAGATCCAGAGTCGTAGAGTGCCTTGTGCAAGCATGAAGCTGAAAAGTGGCAGACTCAAGACTCAGATTGGGACGTGAGAAGACACTGAACATCACTAGTCACCAGGGAAACGCAAGTCAAAACCACAATGAAACACTGCCCGTAGAATGACTCAAAAATACTGACTATGTCACATACTGGCAAGAATGTGTAGGAACTGGAGCTCTCATACACTGCTTGTGGGGATGTAGAATGGTACAACCACTTTGGAAAACAGACTGGCAGTTTCTTATAGGTTTAAACATCCATGTACCACGTGATCCCGAAATTCCACTCTGTATATTTACTCAAGAAAAATTAAAATGTGTGTTCACACAAAGCCTTTTTTGTAAATGTTCATATAGCCACTTTATTTTTAAAAATCCAAAAAGCTGTAAACAACCAGATTGTCTATCAACAGGTGAATGAATAAACAAATTGTAGTATGGCTGCACAATAGAATATTACTCAGCAATGAAAAAGAGTGCATAACTGATACAGTCCACAAGGAGGAATCTCAGAAACAGAATTCTGAGCCTAAGAAACCAGGCCCCAAAGACTAGAAGCAATATCATATGATTCCATGTACACGAAACTAGAAAAGTCCAATCTAATCCATAGTGACAGCAGAGTGTGGTTGTCTGGGCCAGAGGTGGAGAGAGAGATTGAATGCAAGGGCGAAGGAGGGAGCTTCGGGGAGAGGGATGCAGGAAATGTTCTGAATTCTAATTGTAGTGGGAGGTGCATAGGTGTTTACATTTATCTGAGCTTGTCAAAGTATGCTTTTCATGGTTCATTATATTAAAATTATAAAAGTTGACTTAAGAAAGCAGCTGACTCCTCCTCCAGGGCCTTTGTGGCTTATCCTGGTTCCCTCAGAACCAGGAAGATGCACAAGGCCCATGGCCACTCACCTAACCAGGGCCAGAGAGCCTGACCCAGAGCACCTGCAGGGCTCTCCCTGAGGGTGAGAACTGCTGAGCCAGGGGGCATCAAGGCTACTTTCTTAGCCTGTTCCTCTTTACACCTCCACATCCACATGTCCACCTTGGTGAGGAGGCCTTGCAGAATGGAACAGCTGTGCCGTCTACTCAGAGACAGCACTCTGGCTCCAGGCTCAGAGATGGCCACCTATCCCCGAAATAACCTGGTGGTATTAGGTGTGGCTGGCCTTTGCTCCGGGAAGGCCCCATCAACACAGAAACAGGCAACATAGACCACCGCCTCCATTAACCTTGGCTCCTGAAGGCTTGAGGCCAGAGTCCAAAGTCAGGCCTGGGGTCTGTTGTCCTTGTAAAACTCAGAAAGTGTACCCTGAGGCACCAGCCTCTGAGAATTCTGGGCATCCTTCCCTCTCTCCTGCCTCAGGTAAGTGCCCTTGCAAGGAAAGTTGCAGTTACCAACATTCACACTTAGAAGTGCTTGGTATCTGAAAGAAAATGCTCCATACTCAATGGGAAGAAAAGTTCCAGGAAGAAAGGAGAGAGCATCAGAGTACCCACTGGTGGAGAGTCAGGTCACTGGGGTAGAAAAAGGCTCAGGTATGGGCTGGCACTGAGGTTTGAGGTGAGGCCAGGGCCTTTTGGTAGGCTGCCTGGATTTTGCAGCTCCTCTGCGTAAAACTTCTCTGCACCCTTTGACCTGTGCCTGGAGGACAGAAGTGTCTCCCCTCCTCCAGAGTCTAAGGCTTGTCAGGATCTAGCTGCAGCTGCCCTCTGCCACTCTTGTTCACATTGCTTTTGCTCTTTCCTGCCTCCGTGCCTCAGCCCATGCTGTCCCTTCCAACTGGGATACCCTTCCCTCATTTCTCCATATGGCAGTTCTAATTTACATTCCAGTCTCCACTCCAGAGACTTCTGAGAAGCCTTCCCTGATCCTCCCGGCAGAATTAATTGTTCCCTCCTCTGTGCTCAGAGAACACTTGGCTTGCTCTGCCATTTATTTCTGGGTTTGTTTTCATGACAACCTCCTTTCACGAGGGCAGACCCTGTGTCTTTTTAAGTTCTTATCCTGAGCACTTGTACAGACTGGACACCGAGGCAATGCCTGTAGAGGCAATGAGTGCCCTCCGTCTTATGTGGACATCTCTGTGGACAGCAGCGTGCTAGGCAGACAGGCCCTGCCTGCATGTGGGCAACTGAACCCTAGCCCTGGGGCAGGACCCTGGGGCTTAGTTCTATAAGCCAGACTGCACAGCCAAAAAGGGGCAGTCTTGGAAGCAGGAATCCGCTCTGCTAAGCCTCTGATATTTACCAGACTGACAGTTTCCCAGCCAAAGCAGCCCAGAGACAGGGAATAGCTGGAGAAAGTGGGTCATCTTGACTCTTATTCAAGGCACCAGGGGAGCCCTGGGGTTTAGCCGTGGCAGCGATGGAGACTGATCCTGTCATTTGCTTGCATCCAAATGAAAGGGATTAGTGGCTGCACCAATATACTAATTTTCTATGCAACACAGGGCAAGGGCAGCCAGTGGAGATTTAAAAACTCTATGTGTGCACATGCATGTATGTGCATACATGTGTGTATATTATAAATACATACATACTATCTATGCCCATATCACATGTACAATGTTCAAGTGAAAATATCCACATGTATCTGACAGGATGGAGAAAAGGCTTTAAGAGCTTTAGAGCTGGAAGTCTCCAGTTTGAGTCCCAGCATTGACTCAGGACCCCTACCCTCCATGAGCCTCAGTTTCCTCATCTGGAATGCAGACATGGTGACTGTCCTCACTGGAAGGCTGTACAGACCACAGTGTCAGTGAGTGTGACAGTGAAGGGACCTGCTATGGGCATCCACGGTGATCTTCAGAAGCAGTTTCTGCTTCCAAGTTGGATTTCCTGGCATGGATCACATTCAGGTCTCAGCTCATGCTCAAGGTCCACTTGAAAATCACACAACTCCAACCCCAAAAGGGAGCCAGGAGTGACATTACCCCTGAAGGTGACAGATGCATCTGTGCATCACAGAACTAGCTCTAGCATATTCTGTGAACTTGGGCAACAATCTTCCCCCATCTTGTCCTCAGTTTCCCCACTTGTACAATGATAGCTTTGGCTACCTCTTCATTCTTCATACCTTAGAGCCCTTTTGGAGCAGGGAGGGAGGTAAAGCTCTGGGTGCATGCCTGGGCGAGGATAGACATAGCAGGGCAGGCTCAGTGGACAGGGGAATGGCCCCAAAGCTGGGACAAAGTCAGATTGCCAAAGGCACCGCTTTTATTTCATCCTTCGCTAATATTCTGTTCTTTGGCCCCACAGCCACCACCTCCTCCTCCCAGTCACAGAAGAAGCAACTTTAAAATTAGGTTTTCCTCTTAACTTAGAAACTAAGCCCCATTGTGTGGTCCATGACAACCTCCTTTATGAATGAAACCAGCTCATAATGAGGCCCTTTCCCAGCATCGAGAGCCAAGCCCACGCCCTCCCTTTTCTGCTTGGCCAACGGCAATGGCGGCACAGCCTCTTTATTCATTTCTCCTGCTCCGTGGAAGGGAGGGGGAGAGGGAAATGATCATTTTCCCATTTCACAGATGGACAAGGGCCTCCCCGCCACAGCCCTATGGCTCCCAGCATTTGAGGGCTACCCATTACCTCTGCCTTACAAAGTCCTTACTGCATGATGGGACTTCAGGCCCCTTTCCCGTGTCATCCTCTGCCATACCCCCTTGCTCCTCTGCACCTAGATGGGAGAAAATGTCCATGCTTCCCAGGCAGATTCTTCTTTATGGCCTATAAAACTCCTCTAACTAATTCTAGGCTCAGCTTCAACATTGCCTCTCCAGTGTGAGTAAGTGGCTCCACTTCTGTCCTGGCCCTACCCGTTGGATACCATTTATAGGGCACATCTAACTATGTAGTTGCTCATTTAACTGTCTCCTGCCCTGCATGTGGGAGCTCTGTCAGAGCAGGGCCCCTGCCTCATCCCTCCTCATCCCCCAGCCCCAGCACACACTCTGGACTTAGAAAAGCCCCAAAGAATGTTTGTTGATGAGAGAGTCCTTATGGTATCAGTGAGAACTGAATACTGTGGGGCTTCCTGTGTCCCAGGAGCAAGTGCAGGGGCCTGGCTTCATTCTTTGAGGATGTCTTTAAAGAGTCCATAGATCTGTGTTGCTCCCAACTCCAAAGTTGAACCTATTTCCAGACACCCTCCTGAATCTCTCTTGATTGGGACAGGATGGGATCTGTCCTAGTCTGTTCAGGTTACTATAACAAAGTACTATAGACTGGGTGGCTTATAGACAACAGAAAGTTATTACTCACAGTTCTGGAGGCTGGAAGTTCAAGATCAAGGTGGTGGCAGGTGTGATGTCTGATGACAGCCCACTTTCTTGTTCATACATTCATAGACAGCGCCTTGTAGCTATGACCTCACATGGCAGAAGGGGCAAACAGTTCCCTCAGGCCTCTCTTATGGTTGCATTCATGAGGGCTCCACTCTCATGACCTAGTCACTTTCCAAAGGCCCCACCTCCTAATACTATTGCACTGGAGATTAGGGATCGACATATAAATTTTGGGGAAACACAGACATTGAAATCGTAGTAGGAGCTCAGCTCAGTTTCATCTGGGATTCCTCTTGGGCCCCACCTTCTATCCTTTTCCTACAACTTTTAACCCAGAGACAGAGAGATGAAGAGAGGCCAAGAAACTGAGAGAGGGAGGGAAAAAATACAAAGAAGAGAGACATAGGATAAGACAAAGACAGAAATGAAGACACAAAGAGATGAGGGAGAAAAGGAATAGAAGGAAAGGGAGAGTGAGGAGACAGAGAAAGAAAAGGAAAGAATGCCATTCAGCAGGAGGAGAGGGAAGAGCAGACCCCTGGGCCCAGGTGGCCTTGCAGCTGTGGAGGGGAGCCCGCCAGCCTGGCAGCCAGCATCTGCCTCCTGCACAGGTCCCAGAAAGAGGCAGTAGCAGCTGGGCCGAGCATTTGGCTGTCTGCTGAGCCCAAGCCTCTGTGCCTGACCTTAGCCCAGCTGCTCAAATCCTCCTGCCCTCCTGCCTGCAGCTGCCTGGCCCCCTGCACTCCCAAGACCCAGAGGCTGGGGAGTGGAGAGTGGAGCCCGCCCTCTTGGTCAGCTCTGCCAGACAGGCAGGAGCCCCATCACATGCCACCAGCAGGGCCCAGCCAGAAACCCATTTTATTTGGCTTGGGGATGAGACCTGTTTTTTGTGACAGTGGATCTCCTTTCTAGTTAGAAACTTACTACGAGTAAGTTTTGAAATCAGCCTCATTTCTTGAACTCAGCATACAGGAAGAACAGTGCCTCGCATTGGTGTGGTGCTTTTCAGGTTTCGAGGCACCTCCGCTGGTGCTATTTCTTAGATGCACTTTCCATAACATCTCTACCTAGTGGGTATCACCCCAGCAACGAGTGGGATCCTGGGAGGGTAAGAGACTTATCCAGGCACAGTCAGCCTCTAAGTGGCAGAGCCAGGACCTGCATCCAGACTTGGAAGTGCTGAGTTTCACCTACACTGCCACCCTGACTCTGTGGTCCAGCCCTGGCTGGTTAGTTGGGGGCAAGCTGTAGGTGGGCTGCAGGAATAAGGGTGGAAGGTGTCCGGCTGGGGTATAAGGTCAGCATCCTTTTGCTCCTATTTTGTGGAGACCACAGTCATAAATTTAGGGATGCAGGGTGAGTCAGCCCACATAATGTTTAAAGCAATGAAGATCTTTTCAAATTTTTTCCCCTGAAGGCCTAGCCATTCTTCATGCTTTACTGCTCTTAATTGGGATCAGAGCCCAGAAGCTTGCTGGGTGGCTGGGGAAAGATAGAGCCCAGGGACCTAAAACATGGTCAGAAATAATCGACATGTAATGAGATCAGGGAAACATTTCCTCAAGTTCCTCTCAGGACAAAAGCTGAGCTCTCCATGGGTCTGAGTGGAGGTGGAATGACCCAACAGGAGGAACAGGGAGGGGATTTGCAGGATGGGACCAGGAAGGAGAAGAAGGAGGGGATGGAGGAACCAGAGCTTGGGGTGTTTGTTGGACTGTGAGGTTAGTGACGTGACCCTGTCCTTCCCACAGTGGCCTCAGCACAGTTATATTTATGACATGTGAGCTTCTGGGGGCATCAGATTGGTCTGGGGATGTTTGCATGATTCTTCTGGGAGTGGGAAAAAGTCAAGGCCAGGGATCTCTGGAGGATTACATGTCTTGGAGTTGGGGGTTACAGCCAAGTGTGCCTGAATACTCAGGGCCCAAAAGCCCAGGCTGACATCTGGCTTATTGATACATGAAAAATGTGGGCAGGATGCAGAGCTGGAGGCAACTGGGAATGTACTGGAGGTGAATGAATCAGGATCCAAGAGAGCCTGCCAGGCTGAAGTAGGGCTAAGTTTGTTATGTTGAAATTTACTTGGCGCAGGTCAAGATAGCTCATGAGGCTGACACAAGATCATCCCTCCCTTTCCAGGCGCCTCTAAATACCTGATGAAGAAAAAGCAAGGGAAGGAGGAGAGGAAGAGGGAGAGAGGGTTGAAGCCACACAGGCAATGAGGCACCAGAGCAGTATGTGTCTTAGGAGCTGGGCGGGAGTGGGAGTTGGGAAGGTCTCTGGCCCTGCAACTGGGCTCCCCAGAGAGAGCTGGCAGCCAAGGAAGGACTTAAGGTCATCCACATTTGGAAGCCAGAGCCTCTCTGCCTGTGGGAGATGGAATGATTGGCTCCAATTATTTAGCCCTCTCTGCATCGACGTGCCTGCCATGGCCTCATAGTGGGTGGAATATTTTTCCATGCCCCTTCACTTTGGGCTCAGCTGTGTAACTGGCTTTGGACAACATGCCAGATGCCTGAAGAAAGATCCAGAAAGATGGCCAGAGCCTGGAGCCAGGCTAAATCTGTAAGGAAGAAGTCTAATTGGGACTGGAGACTTCTGGCCAACATGGTGGACAAAGCTAACCTGTGCTGGGCGGTGGCAGTGAGCCCATTCAAGGCTGGGTCTCTCTTGCGCCCACTTGCTCTCTCGAGTGTCTGCCAACATCTTGAAAGGCACGTGCCTGGCTAGCCTGCTGGTCCAAGGAGGATGAGACACAGGGAGCAGAACTACCCAGGCCGACCATGGATGGGTATTCAACCATCCCGGTTTTCCCAGGACCAAGGCATATCCTGGGACTTGGGACTTTGAGCACTCAAACTAAGAAAGTCCTGGGCTAACTGGGAAAAGCGGGTCACCCTACCCACACACCTGCAGTTAGTAGCATGGCTAACCCAGCTCCATAATCTGGGAGGGCCACCAAGCCACCATGGCCTAGGTTGGCCAGCACAGTGTTTATTATTGTATTCACTCAGATTTTGTGGTTGTTTGTTACACAGCAATGTTGTGGCAGTAGCCAATAGGTACCTTGCCCATGAGCCCAGAGTCACAGTCAGAAGTGAGCTGACTACATCGATGGATCCCAGAGCACGGTTGAAAAATAAATAAATAAAATTCACTTCTTAATAAATGTAGTAAACCAGTGGCTCTCCATCCTAATGGCATATTAGAATTGCCTGGGAAGCATAAAAAAAGACCTGACACCCACAAAATAGACTCCCCAGAGAGTCTATTCAAGTCTTCTGGAAAGGGGTCTTGGAATCAGAGATTGTATCAAAAGTACACTAGGTGATCCTAATGTGCAGGCAGATTTGAAAGCTGATGGGTTAAATAGTAGGTGAGACACAGCTGAAAGAACAGTGATGTTTAATTTGGCAAATGTAAGTGTCAACACCTGACCCAACACATACCAACTCCCCCCAACCCAGGCTGGGAGATGCAGTGTGGGAACAGTTCCCGTGAAGACAACTCTGAGATCCGGGTGGACCCAGGATGCTTTGTGTGGTCAGGGTTCTGCAGCTCTAAAGAATGCTTAGGAGAGAGAGGTGAGAGTCCTGCCCTGCATTCCTGAGAGAGAGCTGCATTCTGGAACCTCTACTCTAAGAGCTACATGGACAGTGGGAGGTGTCTAGGCCAGTGCTTCCCACACTTCATGTGGCCAGGAAACATTTGGGGATCTTGTTTTTGTTGTTGTTGTTGTTGTTTGTTTGTTTGTTTGTTTTAGAGATAGGGTCTCACTCTGTAGCCCAGGCTGGAGTACAGTGGCACAATCATGGCTCATATTGCAACCTTAACCTCCTCAGCCTCTTGAGTAGCTGGGACTACAGGTACATGCCATCATACTCTGCTAATTTTAAAATTTTTTTGTGGTGACTACATCTTGCTGTGTTGCCCAGGCTAGTCTTGAATTCTTGGCCTTTTAAGCAATCCTCCTGCCTCAGCCTCCCAAAGCCCTGGGATTACAGGCATGAGCACCACACTGGGCCTGGGGATCTTAAGATGTAGATAATGATTCAGGACGTCTGGGGCAGGCCTGATAAGCTGCATTTCTACATGATCGCAGGGGATATCCATGCTGCCAGAGCATTCTTTGAGCAGCAAGGGGGCTGGAGGTGAGGAGATGGGACGCTGAGTTCCGTGAAGAAAGCTGATAGCCTTGGACTGTTCATGCCCAGATGGAGAAGATTCACAGGGGGCCTCCCATTCTAGAAGGGCTGTCAAGGTGTGGAGAGGTTTAACATGGTCCAAAGGGCAGATCTGGAGCAGAGAGGGGACATCACACTTAGATGGTGAGACAAAGCCCATGATGGAATAACCACCGTGGGAGGTAGTGAGCTGCCTATCACAGCAGGGCTTTAGCCAGAGGCTCAATGACTGCTTGGTGAGAGGGCCATGGAGAGGCCCCAAGTGGCAGCCATCTATGCAGTCTTCAAGGGCTCTTCTTGCCTCAGAGTCATTAATTTTTGGGCGTTTTTACTTCTGGAAGAAATGATTCAGAATAAGTGGAGAACACTGGGGGTGGTGATGCAGAGGACCCACCACAAGGCCTCCCTCCTGAGCGCACAGAAAGCTCATGCCCTGCTGGACAGCCAGGCAGGCTCAGCCGTGCAGGTTGGGTTTGCTCTCTGGGTTCGCTCTCTGGCTAGGACGAGCTGTGGTCTTTTCAGAATGGACATCACATTGCTGCTCAGCAGAAGCTATCTCTTTGGCTAAACCACTTAGCTCTGGAGAGAGCAAGTTCCAGATTCTAGAAAAATAAAATTAATTGACATTTGTGCTCAGTGCTTATGCTGGTAGCAAGATTCTGGTCTCATGACAATCATTGCTACTGGGCAAGTCCCATCCTTCTTCAGTCCTCAGTTTCCTACTCTGTACCATGGAATTGGTGTGGACAGTCCCTCTAGCTCACTTTCTACAGCCCTATGGAAAATATCTTCAGCCGTAAAAGGCACTGTTTAGCGTTCAGACCTCAACAGAGGAGTGAAAATTTGGCTGATTCAGAGGAAACAAGAGGTCACTGTGACCTTTCTCTGCTTCTCTATGGGGAGGAGTTTACAACCACGGTGCCAGGGGCAGGAAGCTGCAGATGCAGCCAGCCTGTGCTGGGCATTTCTGCTGCCCTGGGCTTTGAGTCAAGCAGAGCACTTTAGCCCCCGAGGGCAGGTCCATCTGGAGCTCCAGACAGCGCTCTTCCTGGCTTCTCCTGCCACCCTTTCCTCTGGTCCAGGCCCAAGCCTGCTCAGACCTCAGCAATGAGGGCCAGCAGGGAGGGGAGGCAATGTGGGTAGGGAGTGGCTGAGAGCTACAGCTCACTGTCAGGGAGGAGCGGGAGAGGGAGGGCCCAGGGCCTCCAACCCCTATGTCCAACATGCAGAATGAAGAGCAAAGGCTTGGTGCTGACTTGGTGGCTAGGGAATCAGATGCTGTATTTGCAGGATGCACTGAGTCAATGCTCAAGTAACCAGACTCCATAGCTTAATACAGTAAAGGTTTATTTCTGGCTTACATGCCAGTCCCTGCAGGAGCTGGTAAAGGGCTCTTCTCCACGTACTGTCTCAGAGATCCAGCCTGGTGAGACCCCCTCATCATCTAGTGATGCTGCCATTGCAAAAGGTGGCTTACCAAGGAAGGGGGAGAGACTGTGTTAAAAACATGCCTGTCCTTACACACCCTACACTCGGGTGACACAGATCACCACCAAATGGCCAATAGTCACTGAGTACCAGGGGCAGGAATGTCTTCCGCATGCCTCTATAGGAGAGGACAACTGGATTTTGTGCCACAAAGGGACACCCATAATCCCTGCCATGTAGAGAGACTTTCCACTGCCAGGCAGCGTGTAGAGCATCCTCTGTGAATGATCACATTTACTTCTCAGCTGGAGATTCATGTCATTACACCTGTTTTCCTGATAGACAGATTAAGGCCCTGAAATGTGATTTCCTGACATCATACAGCCAGGATGTGCCAGAGATGAGATTTGAACTCCATTCTACCTTATTCTGTTCAAGCCTAGATTCTCCAACATTAAATTCCCACTCAAGGGAAGTGTCAGGTTCCTGACAGTTTGGGAGAGTCCCTGGGCATGCAAGAGACACAGCCACTCACTCAGTTTGGTTTCCAGGTAGGACCTCAATCCTCTCCACCCCAGAAAACAGAATTTGAGGGTTTCTGTAGTCAAGGAGATCCTATACGGAGGAAGCCCTACCTTTTGAGCAGGGCTGGCCCAGCATGGGTGAGTTGGACTCGGAAGTCCCAGACTCATTTCTGCCAGGCTGTCAGGTTTGATGTTGAGGGTCCCTCACAGCCCCACCCCTTGGGCAGAGCTGTGGATATATCTCCTGCCCTGTGCGCAGCTGGCGCAGGCATGGGGGCCTGGTGGGAATTTTGGCTGGGAAGGGCTGGTGATGGCACAGCAGGAGCAGACAGCTCTATAAAGAAGGAAGCTTTGGTCAGATAATTTTGGGTCCAGTGGGAGCGGCTCCCATAGCCCCTTCCCTGGCACACAGGGCACTGCAGCCACCATGAGAATTCCCAAAGCTCCCTGTGCCTTGAGCCCAACTGCGTCTAGAGCTCCACAGCTGCGCCTGATGGAAAAGCAAGGTGAAGCCTCTTTCTGCATTTTGGAGCATTTCTGTCAAAACAAAAGGAGCTGGGAAAAAGCGAATCCTATTGAAGCCCAGGCAGAGATGGAGTAAACAGTGCCTTTTACGGCTGAAGATATTAAAAGGCCACTTGGTAACATGACAACAGGCCTCCTCCAGCCTTCCCCCAGCTGTTGTCCGGGCATCCTCGCCTGCCTCACTTCACCTTGGTGTTTGTTGCAGTTTTAAGGTGCTTCTGACGACTTTATGCTCACAGTTTGGCAAGCACCACTCTGCATGGGTCTCAGAGCACGTCAGGGGTCATCTCCAAGGAGCAGTCGTATTTCATGCGTGTGTGGACTTTGCTGTATTGGAAACTGCTGGCTGTAGAGGACCTATTAAAAACAAATGCCCTGTGTTTTCAGTCTCTCTCACCTGCCAAGAGGTTTTCTTGATGGCACTGGCCCAGAAAACCATGGCAGATGAGGATTAGATTAGAATAATTGATTTAGAAGTGACATGATGCTCCTTGGGAGAGGCTTAAATATTTCATACACGTGTATGACACAGATTTCAGCTGGGCCTTGCAGGAAGAGAGAGGGAAATGGAAATCTCATACCCAGATTCAGTGCAGCCTTGGACTCAGGCTGGTCTCCTAGTCTGCTGCATAACTCTCTGCCTCAGCTGCCTTAGCTATACCTGGGGACAGTGGATGTTTAGCACTAACCTCCTACTATGTTTTTGAAGTCCCTCAAATTGGTGAGCCTGAACTAGAGCCTCCTTCAAGGGTTTCCTGGAGTTCTGGGCAGTGCCTAGGGTTGGAGGGATGGGTTTGGGGGGGTGCCCAGGAGGGTACTGAAGCTACCTGGGGTTCATATACCAAATCCTCTGAGATCCAAAATCTCCAAATCCCCGAGACAAAGCGTTGGCCCTCTCTCCTGCCCCACCCTATTCACACGCTCACAGATGGGGCCGACCCTTAGCACTCTTCTCTCGGCTGTTCTGATCCTTCTCCAAGTACTGATATTCCTGCGACACAAAGGGGATTTTTCCAGGGCCTGCAACCCCCAGGCCAGTCACTGCCCCAACCATCTCCCAGGGAAGTTACTTAATGTGGGGAGACCACAGTGGCTTGCATATTGAGCTTGGAAACCACAGGTCACCTGGGATGATACCTTGGCCTGTGTTTGCACTGATGGGCCCAAAAGAAGAGGGTATAAAGAGGAATTAGGGATCGTCTCTAGTCCCTGGAATAACTGGGTAAAATGTCTTCTGAGAGGAGGTTGGGGGGCTTCTCCCTGAACCCCTATAAATGTCTTCCTGGGGCCCAGACAGAGAAGAGCAGAAAGGGTCTCCTGCAAGCTGATGAACCAGGAAGTCTTCTTAGCAAAAAGGGAATGTCAGGGCAAGAGCTCTGGTCTTAGTGGAACCTACACATCCAGTTCCTGGAAGGAGGAGACAGCCAAAGAAAAGAAGGACATGGCTATTTATTGCCTTGGAGAAAATTCATCTCCAGGAACAAGTCTCATAGAGTGTGTGAGGTCTCTTTGGGAAGTTTTGCTCCTTTAGGGCAAATAATTTTAATATGGTTTTTGAATGTCTGGCAAATGAATTAATGAGAAAGGATGGGGGTGATCCTTGGGATAATGTGTGGGGCCGCAGGCCTCTCTGGACCTTTCCAGAGATCCCAATCCTGCTGACGGGGGTCCTGAGCGGGTCCTCATCACCACTGTCGTCTGCTTCCCTCACCAGCCTTTAGTCCCGTCTCCCATGAGGCACAGATTGTGGAAACTCTCCCACCACAGACAGGTTAGGCGAACCCCTTGCTGAGAGGTCGGAGGGGCTAGCAGAAGGGAGATTTGCTCATGGTTTGAAAATGCAAACACATGCTTGGGGAATTACTGCCCATGGTTAGGGGGATGCTGGAGATGAGGGGGACTTTCATTGATATCAGCAAATACTGAGAACTTGCAATGTGCCAGGTGGTCCTGGGCACTGAGAATGTAGCATCTGGCAGGATAGAGCTCTCGTTTTGGGGATGGGAAGAAGAGAGAGAAAAGAAAACAAACAAGTAAACAAACACATGAAGATTATTTCAAGCATTGTAAGCACTACAAGGGTAGTAAAATAGGGTGACATCTGAGAGAGAGGATGAATAGGGGTCCGGCTTTTTTTGGGTGGCCAAAGGTGTTCTCTGAGGAGATACATGGAACAGAGGAGGGACAAGAGAAGACGCAGAAAGGCGAGTGAGGAGACTGTTGTTACTGTCCAGTAGGGATGCTGGTGGCTTGGACCAGGAGGATGGCAGAGGAGATGAGGAAAGTGGACATATATGGAACATAGTTTAGAAGTGTAACTAACAAGATTGATTGGTAGACAGGATATAGTGAGTACTAAAAAGGGAGAAGTGAAAGGTTTCACAGAGGAATAAGATTTCACAGAAAATAATTCTATGTATTTATTTATTTTCTGCCTTTTCCATTAATGATTTGCAGCTTCTTACAAAAGAACACAGAGAGTCAAATCAAATCTTTTATCTCAAGAATCAGAACCAAAGGAAAATAGCACACAAATAACCCCACTCTAGAGACCAACAGAGTTACCATAGTGAGTTTCAAATTTGACTCCGAGTTTCTTAGCAGGTGGGGAAAAAAGGAAAGATTATATAGTCAAGATAACATTTGTGATTTTTCAGAGTAAAAATCCAAAGCACACTATTTTCTCAAAAAAGAGCAGAGTCTCTTAACGCTGGAGTCTGGGTAATTTTTCCCAGGTGGACATTTGACAAAGAACTCTGCTTGCAGTGCAGAGTGGGATCTTAAACATGCTGGTGGCACCTGTGTTATGACATTGTACCTGATTTTCCTAAGAGATGTTGGTACTGCTAAAATGCAGCAAAGTGGGGAAAGGCATTATGGGAACCTCATTACAGTTCATGGAAGAGGGAATGCTAAACTGTGCTTAAAAACCAGAGGATAGAAACATAACGAAATGAAACGCTGAAAAAGTATAGAGACTGGAAAGTGGAAATTGCCCTGGGTAAGTCAAAAAATCATGTGTATTTTCCCTATATTTGCTGTGACTGTTCTACAGACAAAGTTTATTTTTTTCTGATTCAAAAAATTAGTATATACACACACATCAGAAACAAAATTGAAAAATACTGAAAAGAATAAATAAAATAAAAATCTCTCCCCCAGAGATAACCATCATTCCACGTTTCATGTATTTCTCACGAATCTTATGAACTCACACATGTGCACACACATACATACATTTGTGTGATGTATTTATGCTACATTTCCCTTCTTCTTGGTTGTACATTCTTTGTATTTTAATGTTTTTGAAATCAGGATCCTTCTTATAGTAGATTTAATGTTTTCCTTTTTTCTGAACTATTATTAAGCCAGTGATGCCTCTTGTTATCAATGCTGTTACAATGGAGGAAATGTGGTATGTAGCCACAATATCAGGATTCCTTGTGCATATATAATTTGGCCTCCTGCTACTTCCACTTAACATTCGATCATGAATATTGTCACACGCCTTGAAATATTTTCTAAAGATGTTATTTTTACTGGCTGTATATATTCTATCATAGGATGTCTCAAAATGGACTTAATCCTTTCCTCACTGAAAAACAATTTCTCAGCCACATACCAATAATAGAGGCTACTCACACATAGCTTGAAGTGAAACTATACAGCTCCATGTTACCCCTGAAAAAGGGGGTGTCCGTGTGTCCAACAATGAACCAATGGTGCAGAGGTCTTGTCTGTTTCACTGCTTGAGCTGTGGCCAGGGCATGCTGTTTAACCTCATTGGGCCTGGGTTTCCTCCTGTTTAGCATAAGAAGGCTTGCTGGAGTTTTTTTCTGTTTAATGGATGCTGATAGCTAAACCTTGGTTCCCCAACCAGGCTATAGGAAACCAGTAGCTCTGAGGTTTGAGTTGTGTCACTGTGAGGAATTACACAGACCTATCTTGATGCTCCCAAGCCCTGGGGGATGCTGTGTCCCCAAGACGAAGGGCTTATCACTACCCTGGCACTCAGATCCCAGCCTCCTCTCAGAAACTCTGCAAATTGTAATGCAGCTCTGTGGGCAGAGCTGCTAATACTCACCCTCAGCCCTATGTAAGGTTCAGCATTTTAGGCCAAATGTAGTTTCCTGATGAAAATATCTTCCCCAGAAAAGCCAGAGCTTGACATGCAACGGACCAACCAGAGGCTGCTGGGATTCCCACGTTGTGCCTGGCTGCAGCTGCGGGCAGGTTACCAGCCCCACTGGGATTTTCATCCAGGCCCGGAGGATGTTAGAGGTGGAAAGGGATTTGGAGGTCAGAGATGTTGCATTACTTAACTTTCCTCTTTGTATAAAATAAGCACTCCTCAAATATTTGTTGAATGATGAGTGACTGAAAATGCTCAGTGTGGCTGCCAAGAAAGGTACCCGAGGAAATCAGAGGGCTTTGATGTTGGGGAAGAATGTGATCTACACAGGTCTGTTTGTCTTGAACATCCTGTGATTCTATGAATTGCATATAAGAGGAAGGAGGGAGGAAGCAGTTTTCTCCTCAGCCCCTGCCACCTAGTGCTTGGGAAAGTCAGTTCACCCTTTGGGGACTCAGTCAGCAAATGCATTCATGCAGCAGTGTGATTCATTGAGTGCTGCGGTGAGTCAGGCACAGGTAACAAATCTATAGGGTCACCAGGGACCAGCAGTCAAGGATTCCTGCCTTGTGGAATGAAGAGAGGAGAATTACAGATGACTCCAAAGTTCCTCACCTAGAAACAGGACTGCGGACTCAAGGTTTCCCAGGCAGATTCAAAATTGGGGAAGCTTCCCTGGAAATGAAGGTGTGGAACAGACTTCCCCTCCCCATTGCCCCCCAAAATGCCAACCTACTATGACAAACCACTTGAGTGAATGTTAATGAACTCTACAGGTGGAGCCTTTAAGGGTGGCTTTGTTCCCTTGGATTTTATATTCATATATGTTTTTGAAGATCAATTTTTTTTTTTTTTTTTAACGGAGTCTCGCTCTGTCATCCCAGCTGGAGTGCAGTGGCGCAATCTCGGCTCACTGCAAGCTCCACCTCCCGGGTTCATGACATTCTCCTGCCTCAGCCTCCCGAGTAGCTGGGACTACAGGTGCCCGCCACCATGCCTGGCTAATTTTTTTGTATTTTTAGTAGAGACAGGGTTTCACCGTGTTAGCCAGGATGGTCTCAATCTCCTGACCTCGTGATCCTCCCACCTCCGCCTCCCAAAGTGCTGGGATTACAGGTGTGAGCCACCACGCCCGGCCTGAAGATCAATATTTTTGTAGCTTCTAATCTCATCTCCTGGAATCTCCTTGGGGCCCCTCAAATGAGTGTTGTTGAAGTCTGATGACAAGAGAAGAGTTTGGGGGGCTGCAAAGCACTAGGATCCCATCTTTCATTGACTTGTGGTGTGACCTCAACACATCCTCCTCCACTTTGGGACTGAAAGTTTCTCATCTGCAAGGGCTGCCAGTCAGGCTGGCTCTCAAGGGGCCTACACTCAAGGATTCTAGGGTTTTGGTCCAGTCATTTCCGGTGTCAAATCCCTTTTGTTTATAAAGTCTACAGAGAAGCTTTGGGCTGCTGAGCCATTGGTGTTGATCCCTCATCCTTTACACACTTAGTGAACACTCTAGAAGACTTTGCCCTTTCCCCTACACCAAATAGCAAGGAGAAAATATTTTAGTAGTAGTGGTGGTGACACTGACCAATTAACCTTCCCTTTGAACCATCCTTGGATTTACAAGGCATGTTGCCATCCACTGTCTCCTTTGAGTTTTACAAATAACCCTTGAAGGAGGGAAGAACAGGGCATATTCTGTCCATTTTGTAGGTGAGGGATTTTAGGATCAGAAAGGTTAAGGACATGTCCAAGTAGGAGTAAATGGTAGAGTGAGTCATCCAATCCCTGACTCTGGACCCCCTTCTGCTCACCTTGCAGCCAGAGGCAGATAACACATGTCCAATATTAGGTCAAAGGGAGGTAAGCAAAGCCCTGTGGGGAAGGGCAGGAGGTAGGAGTTGAGGAGAGAGGAAGTGGGAGTCCTGGGAGGGTGGAGATCTAGAAAAGCCAGTGCCATAGTGCCAGGCAGAGTACAGGGCATTTCCCCTGGGGGCATGCTCTTCCCTCCTGCCCTTTGTAATTGTGCTTCTGCTGAACTTCTGCAAGACATCTGACATTACTTTTCTTTCTTTCTTTCTTTTTCTTTCTTTCTTTCTTTCTTTCTTTCTTTCTTTCTTTCTTTCCTTCTCTTTCTTTCTTTCCTTCCTTTCTTTCTTTTCTTTCTTTCTTCCTTCCTTCCTTCCTTCCTATCTTTCTTTCTTTCCTTTTTTTTTTTTTTTTTGAAGTCTCACTCTTGTTGCCCAGGCTGGAGTACAGTGGCCTGGTCTCAGCTCACTGCAACCTCCGCCTCCCGGGCTCAAATGATTCTTCTGCCTCAGCCTCCCAAGTAGCTGGGATTACAGGCACCCACCACCACGCCTGGCTAATTTTTGTATTTTTAGTAGAGACAGGGTTTCACCATGTTGGCCAGGCTGGTCTCGAACTCCTGACCTCAGGTAATCTGCCCACATCAGCCTCCCAAAGTGCTGGGATTACAGGCATGAGCCATCACACCCGGCCTGATGTTACTTTTCATGGTTACCAGGTGGACAAAACAGAGGAATGTGTCTAAATCCTAGTTAAATAAAGTAGGTTCGTGATAGGTTGAAAAATTCCACTCGCTGTTTAGTGGATAGGAGTCAATAGGAAAGGAGGTGTCTAGTGGCCTACCACTGGGCCCATCCTCAGCTGTGTCACTCACTATACCACCTCCTGGGAAGGCAGATGATGGTGCACATGGCAGGCTGACAAATGTCATTTGAAGTTGACACTAAGCTGGGCAAAGCTGAGGCTGTTTGGAATGACAAGCATAGGATTCAAATGATCACATGATGGGCTGACTCAACCAAGAATAAATACAAGGTTCTGCTTGAGGATCCCCCAAACCTATATTTGAATAGGAGGGGAGCTATGTACATATGAATTCCCAGCATCATTTGTGGAGGAAAAAAGGAGGCATTTAAGTTTCAGTTTCTAGTATACAAGAAATGACCTGTGGAACTGTCAGAAAAAGCTATCAGCAGCATGAACTGTATTCATAGAGGTAGATATTTTGTCAGAGGGAGGTGGTGACCTTAGTTTGTTTTGTGCATATTCATGGAAATGGGATTACTGAGTTAAAGATTATGGTTATTTTTTATAACTATTAGTATGTATTGCCAGATTGACTTCCAGCTGGTATGTACCCATTTTCCTGCTCACCAGCAATATACAAAGAATGTTCCTTTCACTGCATTCACACCAACATTAAATGTTATTCTTTTAAAATGTAAGTAAAAAAATAAAGTCATATTTTAATTTGCATTTGTTTATTAACAGCAAGGATAAATTTCATTTTAAGTATACTGGTTATTTGTGCTTCTTTTATGAATCATAAGTTCACGTTATTTTCCAGTTTTCTTTTGGAGTTTTCACCTTTTTCTTAATGATTCCAGTGAGCTCTTTACAGATATTAACTCTTCTCCATCACATTTGATGAGAATATTTCAAAGGGAAATATTTTCTGCAATTTCTCTTTTTCTCTCTCTGGATCCAGGTTCCTGAATGCCTCAGTCTCAACTTGCATGAAATGTCCCGTGAAATTCCTGGAGAGGCGTCCAGGCCATATGCTCGCAGATCTGGTGCTCACATGTCAGAAATGATGTGGCTCATTCTTCCCTGCCTCTGCCACCATACGCATGTGCCCCTAATCTGACCAGCAGATCAGCAGCTGGCGGGAGGACATGCCCACGGCTGGCAGAAAGCTGCCTGGCAAATCTTGACACCCTGGAAGAGAGAAGATGGCGATAGAGATTCACTGTCTAAGAATGCATTCCTTTGTTCTCAAAGAAAATAATGGATTTGGTGTTTTCTTGAACTTGGGGCATTTAAATGCATCTCTAAATCAAACTGCAGTAGAGAGCTCAGGTTCAGGTGATGGTCTGTCACTTACCTCTCCTGTCGCCGTGGACAGGCCATCTCACCTGCCTGTCTTCCATTTCTTTAGCTGGCAACTTGGATACCAATAGAGTTGTGCTTACTGTGCTTAAATATTGCTTTTCCAGGGGAGGTCTGATGACTTTGTCTACTCCCATCCTCCTCAGATGCCGGAAACGACAGGCTCCGTGTACCCCTGTGGACCAGCCAGATTCTTGAGCAGATTTTCCTGATCTGTTTACCAGGAAAATGGTATACCCAGCAGTTTCGGCAATTCCAGAGTCCTTGGTGGCCGGGCAGGAATGGTGTCTCTCCAGTCACCCAGATGTCCCTATACAGCTCTCTACATCAGGGTTTGGCCATGGGCCAAATCCAGCCACCACCTGTTTTTGTAAATAAAAGTGTATTGGCACAAACCTGCATATTTGTTTATGTAATGTTTAGGGCTCCTTTTGTGCTACAACAGCACTGTTGAGTAGTTGCAAGAGAGTCTGAATGGCATGCAAAGCCTAAAATGCTTACTATCTGGTCCTTTACAGAAAAAGTTTGCCAACTCCTGCTCTAGATTGATGGTTACAAAGTCTGACAGAGGATACAGTTACAGGGACATGGCAAAGCCAGAAAAACGAGGACCGGGAGTCCAGCTTTCAACAAAGCCAAATCTATTCAATCTCCAGACTACCCTTTGTACCAAGGTTAGATCCATGCTTCCTTTCCCATTAAAATATCTTGACTTTTATGAAATAAACGGGATAGTAGACTTGTAGTTTCATTTTTAATATCCTTACTCCACCAGTTAAAAAGTTGGCCACTCTATGTAGAGCCCCAAAATAATTTGAAAATATTATCCATCTGTGTAATCCCCAGATCAGGAACCACTAATAGTCTACCTTGAACGGTCCTTTGGAAGCCTTCCATTCAACCCATCTTTTTCCATTTCACTACTTGTAACCATACTTTTGCCAGCAGCATCTTCATTTATGCATTCATTCATTCATTTGTATATTCATTCATATATTTACCTAGCAAGATAAGGGCTAAAGACTGTGTCAGAGGATCTCACATTTTCTGATCTCAGGACCCATTTTATTCCTAAAAATTACTGACAACCCAAAGAGCTTTTGCTTATGTAGGTTATATCTATCAATATGAAAAACTAATACTGAGAAATGTTAAAAAGATTTATTTAATAATGCAGTTAGCAATAGCAACAAAAACCTACTATACATTAGCATAAATTTTTTTATTAAAAATAACTATTTTTCAAAACAAAAAAATGAGAAAGATGGTATTGACCCTTTTGCAAATCTCTTTAGCATCTAGCTTAATAAAAGACAGCTAAATTTTTATATCTGCTTCTGCATCCAATCTGTTGCAAAATGTTGTTTTGGTTGAAGTTTGTGGAAAGAATCCTGACTCATTCAGATTTGTAGTTGGAAAAGAGAGGAGTATTGCCTTTTCAGATAACTGTGGCTATTCTCTTTTGGTACTACACTAAAACTCAACATGTGGTAGTCTCTTAGTTTAGTTGTGATATGAAATCTGAAACTATATCAATGAACTTTTGGTACCTGATTTACATTAAATTCCATGTTTCTATCTTATACTTTAAATGGACCTTTTACCCATGCACAATTTTGGAGTATGATGCATTGGTCATTTAGAAAATATTGGTTCACTAGATGTTTTGAAATGTTGGCCCATTTAATTATACAACATCCAAGAAATACAATTAATTTATATTACCCCTGATCTCATCAGAAAATCCTGTAAGTATTGGGAAACACTCAAGCTCATGTTGTTGAATATGAGTTGTCCAAAACGTTAAGTTTCTTTGGGACACTTAAATTTTAGCTTTGGCAACCATACGATGGTTGTTTTTCTTGAAGCGAGAGACTCCCTACATTCGATTTTGAGAAAGGGTCATTGACCAGATACTGAATAATCAGAGTAATCTTAATTTGCCTATCAGTCATGTTTTCAAGTAAAAATGATGTCCCACCTGGGCATGGTGGCTCACACCTGTAACCCCAGCACTTTGAGAGGCCAAGGTGGGCAGATCACTTGAGGTCAGGAGTTGGAGATCAGCCTGGCCAACATGGTGAAACCTGTCTCTACTAAAGATACAAAAATTAGCTGGGCATGGTGGTACATGCCTGTAATCCCAGCTACTCGGGAGGCTGAGGCAGCAGAATCGCTTGAATCTGGGAGGCAGAGATTGCAGTGAGCCAAGAGCGCACTACTGCACTCGCACTCTAACCTGGGTGATAGAGTGAGTAAGACCCCGTCTCTAAATAAATAAATAAATGATGTTCCATGGAAAAAAGTGCCTATTTTAGCATGACACTCACAGGGACCTTTTTTTGAGGTAATCATTGTACTGCAGGAGGAGCAGAAGTGCTAGACACAGACTCCCTATTTTGTTACACAAAATATTAAAAAGCTGTCTACCAACGGGTTGAGACTTAATTAATTTAATATGTTGCTCTGCTTCATCAAGGACATTGTTAAGTACCTTCTTAAAGACTGAGTGCAAAAGAGTATGATGACTACCAGTCCAGCCTAGGCCCGCTGCTTTGATTCTTGCTGAGGCACCAGCAATTTACTGCGGCCACTGTCCTTGCATCGTCAATGCATTGCAGCACCGCCACCAGAGCCAGCAGCAAATTGCATCTCAGTAACACTGTGGAGAGTCTTTCACCTCGTGGACTTCTTGAAAGGGTCTGGGGGGACCCTTGGAAGTGCACGGACCATGCTTTGAGAAGCACTGTGTTGGACACAGTGGGGGATGCTAGGTAAATCAGATTCAATCCTTGGCACCGACTTATTCACCATCTGATGGTACAGGTTGACACTTGACAACTCAAATCTAAGTCGGAATGGAAAAATACTATAGGACATTATTTTTTATTGTGGTAGGATATGTATAACATGAAACTTACCATTTTAACCAGTTTTGAGTGTACAATTCAGTGGCATTAAGTAAATTCACATTGTTATGTAAACATCACCACTGTCTGTCTCCAGAATATTTTTTTGTCTTCCTAATCAGAAACTCTGAACCCATTAAAGAATAACTCTTCCTTCTCCCCTCTCCCCAGCCCCTGGTAACCACCATTCTATTTGCTATCTTTATGAATTTGACTACTCTGGGTACCTCACATACATAGAATCATATAAGATATGGCTTTCTATGACTGGTTTATTTCACTTAGCCTGATGTCTTCAAGGTTCATCCATGAGGAATTTTCTTCTGTTTTTCCTTTCTTTCCTTTTCTTTCTTTTTCTTTTTTTTTTTTTTTGAGATGGGGTCTTGCTCTGTTGCCCAGACTGAAGTACAGTGGCATAATCATGGCTCACTGCAGCCTCAAACTCCTGGGCTCAAGAGATCCTCTCTCCTCAGCCTCCCAAGTAGCTGGGACTACAGGTACACAACACCACTCCCGGCTACTTTTTTATTTAATTTTTTGAGACAAGGTCTCACTATGTTGCCCAGGGTGGTCTTAAACCTTGTGCCTCAAGTGAACCTCCTGCCTTAGCCTCACAAAGGGCTGAGATTACAGGCCTGAGCCACTCTAGGCAGAATGTCCTTCCTTTTAAGGCCTGGGCAACAGAGCAAGGCCCTATCTCCAAAAAAAAAAAAAAAAAAAAAAAAACAAAGAAAAGAAAAATAAAACGGAAGGAAATTCCTCATGGATGAACCTTGAAGACATCAGGCTAAGTGAAATAAACCAGTCACAGAAAGCCATATCTTACATGATTCTACCTATGTGAGGTACCCACAGTAGTCAAATTGAATGAATATACCACATGTTATTCATTCATTTATGAATATTTGGGTTGTTTCCACCTTTTGGCTATTATGAATCAAGATGTTAATTTTTGCAAACCTGGCTTAGTCCTCCAGTCAGCTCCTGATTATTCTTTCTTTCCTTGGCAGGAAGTCATGGGGTGACTCCAAGCAGGGCCCCCTTTGCATTCAGCCTGCCCCTCTCTCAGCCCAGGTAAGTCCACGTTAGTCAAGAATTCCAGCATTCTCTTTCTAACACACACTGCTCGGACCTGACACCCCTGCACTGCATTTCCTTGTTGTTCGGTCTGCATACCATCTATACCAAAGTAGATTCAGCAAACAGCTGCTCTCCTTTAGTTTCATTTCGACAAGTCTTTATTGATCGCGCATTATTTGCTCATCAAACAGATCTGCAGTTTCAAACACTTACAGTCCTGGAGTTGGCTCCACGTTTGCCTGTTAAATCTGTATTTGCACACGTTGGAGTTGGCAGTTCAGCTCAATAAAGACAAAAAGGTCTACGTGCTGGAAGTAGGTGTCTTGGGGAGAGTTTCCAAAGCATGGGGATTTTTTAGACTAGCTGAGGCGGCCTTACCTACAAAAGCCTCCCTAAACCATGTTTATCCATCATTTAGATATTTTATTACTAGATGTATCATTTCATCCGGGATTTGGGCTATTGTGCTGCAGCATCCAGTCAGTTGAGTGCTAAATGTGAATTGGGTAAATTAGACTTTCAGCAAGGAGAGTTGTATGTTCTGTGAAACATACAGGAAGAGAAATTATATTGTGTTCTGTCCTCTTTGTATGTCTCACCGAAGCTCCAGGAAAGAAGCTGCCAGCCGGCACTCACCTTTTAATTTTGAAACAGCCCTTGACTCACCATCATTCATTGGCACATCTCATTCACACACACTTGCCCTTCTGATTGGAAAAGTCCCTCCTGTTTTCACAATGGAAAACAAGCACTTGAGACCTACTAATAATAGGGAAAATGAAATATCTGCCTCATGCTTCACTGTTTATAAAACCCTTCCAAGTAGGTTATTTCACGCCATCCTCACAATAGACTTGCCATTAATGATGTAAAGTGATATGTAAATGCTCAGCCCAGTGTCTGGTATCCAGAGGGAATTCTGAGTGGGTGGTTGTTAGGGAGGCATTATCATCCCCATTTATAGATGTGACTCAGAGAGGGTAGGCCCATTAAACACAGCCACACAGCTTGTAAAGAGCCATTTCCTAAACTGTAAATTTATCTCTTGGGATGTCACGTTTAGTGTATGTGTGTATATGTATATATCACGTTTTGTATATATATGTGTGTGTATTGCTGTGAACAGTAGATACATAATCATACCTTCCATATGTATATATAGAGAGAGTCACGTTTTGTATATGTGTGTGTGTGTGTGTGTATTGCTGTGAACAGTAGATACATAATCATACCTTCCCCAGGACCTGCCCAGACATCAAAATAATCTGATGTACTAACTGCTTTTCTGTTCCTGTTTTAATATGAGCCTAACACCAATGAAAGGACAAGGCAGAGGAGGAAAGGGTAGGAAAGCAGAAATGAATGAAGAATTCTCTAGGTGTGTGATGGTCACACACTTTACATAATTTAATCCTTAGAGCGAACTGCAGGGGTATTATTTCACTGTTCTATAAGCAAAGCAAATGAGGATTGGGAAGGTTAGAAAACTTAGTATCACAGAGCTAATAAGAGAAGGAGCTGGGATCACAAACCAGATGAGTTTGATTTCAAAATTCATGTCCTGTCCGCCATCACACAAGCTAAACTGATGGGCTTGAGCTACAAAAGTTGGGTCAAGAAAGTGGCGGCTCTTCAAGGACATTTGGTCCAATGGCCTTACCCTGGACTGCATAGCTGTGAGAGGCTCCGGGCATCTTCATATGTTTTATGAAATTATGCATCCATGGGAGTGTGCCCAAGTGCACATACTCCATGGGAGGGTTCAGAGTAATCGTAAGAAAACAAAATAAATTTTGAGACTCACTGATTTATTCCAACACTGTTTTGTAAATGGAGAAACAGGTGCCCGGGGAGGGGAAAGGTGTTACCAAGCTGTGGCTGTTAGTGATAGATCTGGGACCCCATCTTCAGTGTCCTGACTCCCAGGCTACACTCAGTGCCCTCCCTCCCTCTACCTGACAGATGGTAAAGCACAGAGGGCAAAGGTCAGGATTTTAAGAGTTACCTATTTGGAACTGGACCGGCCAGATGTCCTTGGTGGACCTGCACCTAAGTGGCCTCAGAAAGTTCCAAGGTGAGCAACCGGGGCCTGAGAAGGGAAG
The DNA here is from genome assembly GCF_029281585.2 of Gorilla gorilla gorilla. Classification (NCBI taxonomy): domain Eukaryota; kingdom Metazoa; phylum Chordata; class Mammalia; order Primates; family Hominidae; genus Gorilla; species Gorilla gorilla. The sequence continues at coordinate 37,216,347 of NC_073232.2, read as the reverse complement.
AACAAAGCGTCCACTGGCATCTTATCCAGGCTCAAAGGGGCTTCCATTTGAAGTGTGAGAAAGGGTCGGAGCTTTGCTTTGTCTGAAAGGGCAGCTTCTGAGCTCCGTATCTCCGAGGTTTATAATTTCAGCTTGTTTCTCCTCCCACTCCACCATGCTGGTCATTATGGCAGAAAGAGCACTTGATGGAAGAAAGACAGGTTTGTCTTTGCAAGAACAATTTATCTGTTGTCTGTTGAATGCCACCCAATACGATAAGTGAAATGTTGATACTTCAGACAGACTCCACTGGTCTGGGTATTTATTCACTTGCCTTAGTTATCAGCAAGTTCAGCCAGCTGGCCAAGAGGCAGGTTTTAACTTCTTTGACAAGTAAGGACTTGCTGGGACGTGGTAATGGATCTTCCAATGTCGTCGTTGTGCAGTCCTTTGGATTTCTCCCAGCTTGTCCCCACTCTGGCTCAGGTTTGGTCCTGGGAGGAAGGTGGAGCAAGTGGGGAGGGCAAAGTGAAGGAAAGCTCCAGGCAAGGTGACCCCAGGTCCCCCAACTGCTGACTCAACGCCTTACACCAAGTGATGTGCACTCAGCCACCAAGTCCATTTAGGGACGCTGGTTTTCAACCATTTAATCAGTCTATGGTAGTGGTTTTACCTCCCTGGGGACAGTTTTGCTGTGTGTGGAGACATTTTCACAAGTAGGGGGTGCAGCTGTCATCTACTGCAGCAGTCCCCAGTCTTTTTGGCACCAGGGCCAGGTTTTGTAGAAGACAATTTTTCCATGGGGTCAGGGTTGGAGGGATGGTTTCAGGATGAAACTGTTCCACCTCAGATCATCAGGCATTAGATTCTCATAAGGCACTTGCAACGTGGATCCCTCACATGCACAGTTCACAATAGGATTTGCATTCCTATGAGAATCTAATGCCACCACTGATCTGACGGGAGGCGGAGCTCAGGCGGTAGTGCTCTCCTCCTGCTCACCTCCTGCTGTCCAGCCTGGTTCCTAACAGGCCACGGATCAGTACCAGTCTGCAACCCCAGGGGTTGGGGACCCTTGATCTAGCAGATAGAGGGCAGGGATACTGATAAACATCCTACAATGCACAGGACAGTGCCCACAGCAAAGAATTATCTAGTCCAAAATATTGATAGTGCCAAGGCTGAGAAACCTTGGCATAGGAGCGCTGGCTGCATCAAGGCATCAAGGAAACCCAGCATCCACTGGCCATCTGCCACGCTGGTTACCAATGAGATACCCACAGCAAAGGACTATCCAGTGAAAATGCCGGTAGTGTCAAGGTGAACTGAACTTAGGGTGAAATTCCAAGGTGAAATCTGAACTTAGGATGTTTGGATTCTAAGCACCCAGCTCCAGTCAACTTAAGTATCAAAGGTAACTTATTAGAAGGAGAGAATAGAGGTAAGAACTGATGTGGCTGACCTCTCAGAGAGCAAGAGAGGGGCAGCTCCAGTGTGGAGTGTGCAGAGACCTAAGGGCAATCTCCTCCAAGTGCCACTGCCAGGTCAGCCAGTTTCTGCCTATTTGCCATTAGCAAAGGGATGCGAATTTCTTGGGAGAATGCTGGGATTGGCTAGGTTGAGGCTTGGGTGCTGGAGAGGTCAGGGAACCTTCAGATCTGCATGCCAGGGGTAGGGGGCTGGCCCCAGAGAGGAGCCAGAGGTACTCAGATCAGAAGGGGGCTGGGTGCTGGCTGTGCAGAACAAATACAAGTCCCTGCTATTAGCATGACATAGGAAAGGCCTTGGGCTCTGTGTCACATGACTCTACTCAGAGGAGCCAGGCAGGGCAGAGATTGTCAGGAAACACTTGGAGAATTGAAGCAGAGACACCCGAAGCGGCAAAATGTGCTAGGATCAATCTTGAAGAGAACATACAGGCACTTGGTAGGGTGGCCTTTCATTTCCTGTTTTTCAAGAAACTGTGTTTTCCAGTTCATGTTTTAGTCTGACAGACATTTAATGGCTTTCTCTGGTATCAAGGAGTTGTGCCAGAACACTGAGCCTCATCAGGGGCTGGCCTTGCCTGTGAAGAGCTTACAGTCTAATGAAGGAGGGGGAGAGAGAGATAGAGAGAAGCAGGAAAAAAAAAAAAGGAGCGGGAGAAATGGGAGTGAGATGAAAGATAGCAAAGGGGGTAGTGCCATCGGAGAATGTGTGCTGGGGGCATGGGAGAGCTGATGAGGTTGGTCAGCCGGTCATGGAATGCCGGGATTCCACTTGGAGCATGGTGATTCTTCTTACTGTGGACTCACTCCCTTAGCGACAAAAGAGGAAGACAACCACAAGGACCCGGGAAGAAAGTGCTGCTATTGCCAAAGATGTTTCAGTGTCTCTAGAGCAGCATTCTGGGGTGGGTGTTGTCCTGCTGTTCCTATGTGTCCAGTGTGGGGAGGCTGCTCCCCCATGACCCTCCAGGCCCCGAGGAGAGGCCATGGCGGTGTTGGCAGGAGAGTCCCTGCATCTGTTCCTTTTATTTGTTCTGTTAAAGAAAAGGGCCCGTTGAGGGTGTGCAGGAGATCCAATCTACCAGTCACAGGGCAATTATTTATTATGAGGCTTGAATACTTTCCTGACTGTATAAGGTTTCATTGTGTTTTTATATGGAGGGCAGACTTGGGGAGTCATTTTGGCAGCTGAGAGGAGGAGGGAAAAGAGCTTTCTGGGATCATTCTGGGAGTTAAAAGTTCATCTCTAGATGGAGGTTCAGGGGCTAAGTGAGATTCTAGGGGCTTGACCAGAAACCTCGAATTCCATTACTGCTTAACCCTCTATGGGAAGTTACGAGGAAAGGTATTTTCACTTTTCTCCCAACATAAATCAGATTTTCCCTCTAAATAGCTCAACTGTTGGGCTCCGAGAGAAAAGGTGTGCACTGTGATCTGGCTGGGGCAAGGACGCTGCTCCCTCTGTGTGAGCCACTCCCTCCCCCTCCACTGCACCCTTGGTGGCCTGGGCTACCTCCAGTGTGTCACGGTCCCACTTGGTGGAAAGCAGAGGTGTGGCTCGACCAGCTCTGAGTGCCTCAGTCCTGCAGGTCTGAAACATGGTGGCTCCTCCGCCAGACTATGAACCCACCACCACCTTCCCAGAAACACTGCTGTCTGACGTGTTTCACTTTTGCATTGGGTTTGAGCTACATCAAGGACCCAATTCAGAGAAGAGCCTTTTTCCTAATACACAAACACACACATGTGCATGCTAGCGTGAATTCCACCCATCCTTCAAGGCTCAGGCCTCCCCTCTCCCATGCAGCTGACAATCACCACCCCCAGCTTCTGCTCCTTCTCTCCCTGTTCCCCCTCCTCCTCCTCTGTCTCCTCCTCTTCTTCTTACTTCATCACCACTATTTACTGAGTGCAAACCATGTAGCAGGCAATAGGCTAAGTACTTTAAAGATACTATTAATATCTTCATTAATCCCCACAAAAACCTTATTATTGCCTGTACTTTATACATAAACAGCCTAGGGCTCAGAGGAGTTTTGCTGCTCATCCAGGGTCACACAGGTAGCAAGTAATAGCACCAACCCTTGAACCCAGGTAAGAGTGATGCACAGGCCATCTCGGTCTCCAGACTAGACTCCAGTGACCTGCACCTGCGCTGGTTCCCACTCCCGAGAACTCTCTCTGGATGTCTCGCATGCAGTCTGGTGCTGCTTGTGGCCACACTCTCCCCTGAGCAGGCTGCTTGGCCTCAGCAGAAAGTGCATGGAAATCCCTGTTTCTTCATCTGGCTCTGGGGTTACTTTATGTATGACCTTGGGCAAATTATGCTCTGCTTCAGCTTTCTGGACTGGAAAATGGAAATAAAAATACTTACCTTGCAGGGTTGCCTGTGATGCTCAATGACCTATTACATTTGAAAGTTCTTGATAAATGAGAGATATAAAATATCATTATTTTTACTATGTCCTGTCTCCAGTGCCACGAGGCAGGGTCACAAACTCCTTGGGGGCAGGCCCTGTGCAAGTGCCTCATTATTCCCACAGAGCTTCTGGCCAGTGCTGAATATATAAATGACACTTAAAACAAAGGGGTTGACCTAATAAAAGCACCTTGTTTATAAATGTGCTTTCTCTATAATATTGCCAAATTGCCCTCCATAGGGCCTGTGCCACTTTGTACCTGGAGCAGTGGCAATCAATGAGCTCTAGTGTTTCTGTACACTTCCCTAACACCGTGTGATAACCAACATTGAGATTTTTGCCAACCCTATAGGTAAAAATGAGCATCTCAGCATGATTTAAATGTGCATTTATTTTATTATGAATTAGGTGAAGCAGAGTTTCATATATTTAACAGCCACTGGTATATCCTTTCATATAAATGGCTGTCAACTGTATTGCACTGTTGGTCTTGTTTCTTCCTCATTGATCTGTAGGATATGTATTTGAGGGATCAAGGACATATCATTTGCAAATATTCTTTCCTAGTTTGTCATTTGTTTTTAACTTTATGTATGCTGTAACTCGTTTGAGAACATCAGCAAAGAGAAGCCAGTACATAAGACCTGGTGGAAATTTAGGAGAGTCCATGTGAGCTCACAATGTGCTCCTTGCGCTGAGTATGTGTCTGTGTGCCAAGAGAAATACAGAGATGCAGGATAAATGAGGTGAAAACTTTTTTTACAGATATATTTATTAATTAACTTACACTATTTATAGTAAAAAAACTATGGATATAATATAGTATGGAATTCAACATTTGTATAAATTTTTTGAGTAAAGCATTGAAATGTCAAAGTAATGTCACACCTGCATCTGACTGCTTTGGGCCCTGCCCCCAGACACTCTTTTAGGGGTTTTTCAGTGAGAAAGTTTGAAAAGTGCTGCCCTCATGGGAATCAGTAAGCCCAAGTTCTTATCTCAGTTTTGCCCTAAATTATCTGTGTGACTTGGATGAATCATGGTGGGTGCCATAAATGTCATAAACTTCAGTGGTGTCATAAACATCCTAAGCCAGAATAGCCGGTCTGTGGGCAGGGGTTGCTATTTACTGCTGAATCCTCTGTGTCTGGGACACATACCTGGTACATAGCAGAGGCTCAATAAATAGATGTCGAATACAAATAAAGCGACATGCTCAAAGTGCACTTTGTAACTGTCCCCAGAGGGACAGTTTTCAGTTCTGTCAGCATCTAAAGGGCTGGCCTACTCTATGTAGGACTCTGGGATACCAAGGTGAGTGAGGCAGGTCCCTGCCCTTCCCCCTGTCCAGAGGAAGCAGACACATGCACTCTGGTGTGAAGATGCTGCAGGAACTTCCTGGCTCCATGCCCCTGCCCACTCCATTCTTGCCTGGGTGTTGTAGGACACCGAGGCCGAGGCCAAGACTGACAACTTTGCCATGTGTATTGAAGATCACCTTATTCACTCTTCTGCTATCTCAAACCCCTACCCCCATTTTGTGGGGGACCTGGGGTGGTCCAGGGCCTGTGAGACTATCAGCAAAAGCGGTCTTCTCACATCATGGTGGTCCCGACCCCTGTCATGCACCCTGCCCTAAAGACACATGATCTGGGCTGTTTATGGGGTGTGGGCTCTGAGATGTGGGTGGCAGCTCCTGGGCCATCGGCAGGCAGTAAAGTCTGCAGTGCAGGCCTGTTTTCCAGCTACAGCTGCCACATCAAAAGGCCAAACTCCCTGCAAACTTTGCCTTAATTAAAAAGTTACGGTAATCCTCAGGATAGAGGCCGGTTGGACACCCCTGGAGACAAAAGTTCTCTCTGTGGCCACAGACCAGGCCCTTCCACCCACCCCAGGCACTATTAAAAGTGGGGCCACACTGTGGGCATCACAGGGTCTGGTGAAATAGGAGCAGAAAGACCCTCTTCTTTCTCCATACTCATAATTTGCTTTGGAGGGCTCTAGAGCCAAACATTTGAAAAGGGGCTCTGGCTTCTTGGACAGATTTCTCATTCTCACATGCCCCTGTATGCTTTGGGGTCTTTCCCAGCTGTGTTTTCAAATGGCTGAAGCCCATAGAGGCAAGTGTTAGAGAGCTAGGGCTTGTGGAACACCCAAGTCCCATTCCATATCTGTAGTCAGCGTGGTAATTCATATTTTCATTTTCCCCATGAGCAAAATGAGCCCTGGCAATGGAAAGGGGCTTGCCCACAGCTACCCAGTATACTGAAGGCCAGCACCCTGCTCACGGTCCTAACTGAATCAGTCCACTGTTACGAAAGTTGCAGAGATAGTGATGTTCACTGGACTATCCATTTGCTCCTCCACATTCCCCAGACCTCTTATACATAGGCAGGGTCATGTGACTGGCCAGTGACATGTCAACCAGAGTGAAATGCATCCCTTCTTCTGCTGCAGGGAAAAGCAGATATTGGATTCTCCAGCCTCTCTCTCTCTCACTGCCAGGACCGATGATGACAGTGTTCCACATAGTGAAGTCTTCGTGGGTTTGGGGCCTGCATAAGTGCCCCTCTCTGCTACTTGTAGTGAACTCACATTACATATTTTTGCTGTGCTAAGTCACAGAGCTTTTTTTCTTGCAGCAGAGCAACCTAGCCTAACCTAAGCAATATGCTATTTAACAAATTAGCCAATGAGCACTTGGTATTTACTGACTCACTTGTTCATGAGGGCCCCGAAGAGTCCATAGATAACCAAGGAGAAGTAGAATAAAGGAAGATTTCAGCTCAAACATAAAACAATACTTTTCACAGAGTCATGTGGAGATGAATGTGCTGCTTCAGGACATGGTGCCATCTCTGCTTTTGAACAGATTTGTAGCTGAGGCCATATGGCTTTTTGCAGGAGGATGGTGGAGTCAAATCCAATGGAGTGGAGTGAAGATTTATCTCCTCGTGCTCAGGGACCCCTCTCCCAGCAATTCACATGCATGTGAATTCCAAAGAGACTCCATCTCTGCAGGATGGTTCTTCCAAATATTCTCCCCGGTCAGATGGTTTGTTTTTTAAGTGTCCTGTATGGCACACCAGCAAGTTAGAAAAGCAAGGCCGGGTATCAGCTCCATATGCCCCTTGGCTGGCATCTTTGTTCAGTGCAGAAACCATGCAACTGTACATAGCAGCACCAGATACTGGGCACCATCTCAGCACCTTTTATATGCCATTTCATTTTTAAACTTTCTACCATAGTCTAGCAAGATGGGCACTATTATCCCCATTTAACAAAATGAGAAAACCAAAGCTTAGAAAATTTAAGTAAATTGCCTGAAGTCACATAGCTAGTAAACAGCAGAATTATAGTTCAAATCTGTTCTATTTGCTTCCATGCCCAGTGCCCTTTCTATCACTCTACAGCTGCCCCCATTCAAGCTGGGAGTCTATGCCCAAGGTCATATCATGAGCAAAGACAGGGCTCAGGCCAAGGGTACTGGAATCCTAAGCCCAGAACATCAGCTCCACAGTCCTACCCAGAAAAGTGAAATTTCCACAGTTGTGATAAACAGGGACTATTTACAATGCTCTGAGTCTTGCCTTAGTGGAAATATTTAAGGTAGTGTCAAAACAAAATCTATTATTTCATTTACGAAGACATTCATAGGGGCTGGGGAAGGATGCAGTGAAATATTTGCTTCTGTAACCAACTGGCATTCTCCTATTTCAGTCCCCAAGTGTGTCTGAGGATCTGGGTCCTGAGTGTAAAATAAAACATACTTAATTTTCTCAAATATCACTAGTTAGGAAAAAAGCAAAAGAAAAGCAGAGTAATTTCCTTCCTCATCTCCTGCCGCAGGTGATTGGATTGCAGGATTGCATGGAGGGAGAAGTGATTTTGTTTCTTGGATGGTGAAATTAAGTGAGCACTTCCCAATTTATTCCTAAAAACACGGAGACACCGCGTTTATGTTCCTGAAATGAGAAATCAGTAGAAACACAACTGGGTAAAGAAAGGGAAATTAAAAAGAAAATCACCAATCATTTGATTATATGACAACATGTGAATACTCACATACTTGATTGTACTCTGCAAGTCTGTAGAAAGGAGGATCATTTAAGAAAAAAAAAAAAGACGCTGGTTTCAGCATGTTTTTTGTAAGGATGGGCTATGGCAGCTGGAAAGCTAAGTGTCCTGAAACAATGGATGGCCCTCACATTTGTGCAAGGTCTTCAGAGTTTACAAAGCGCTTTCAGACGTGTTGTATTTCTCCTCCATGTCCTGGCTCATGCCAGGCTCTCCAGCTCCCCTTTCAACCCACCCTCCCTGTTCCTGCTCCATGCTTTCTGTACTTGGAATGCCAAACTGCCAGATGTCTCATCCCCTAGCTGTGCCATGTGCACAGGTGCCTACCTACACAGGAATCTGCACTGCTGCTTCTCAGCCCCATGCCTGGGTTGCCTCCGTCATGCCTTCCTCACCTTTAAGACTTCCATCACCTCTGGTGCCGCCTCCTGCAGCCTTCCCTGAGTGCTCCCAGCCTTGCCTGGCCACCCTTCTTCCCTGTTCTCCCATGCCCTCTGTATCTCTCAGTCCATGCAGTCACCAGGATCTGAATGTTGACCTTACTCCTCTCTTGGCTGAGTGTCCCCTGTAGAGCAGGGAACAGCTTCTTCCTAGGCAGACACTGGACCCAGCAAAGAGCATGGCTTAGAGTCTGCACCCAAGAATTACCGGGCAAATGAATCCCCTGAGGGTGTCATTGTCCCTATTATATCCACCAAGAAGCTGAGGGTCCTGAGGGCTGGGTGATATGTTTTGTGTCCCCAGTGAGTTAGAGGTGGTGCCTAGGCTAAAGTCCAAGTTGGGTAATTCCTGGCATTCCTGTTTGCTATGGCACACGAATTGGATGCCTCATGGAACACAGAGACTGGGGTGTATTTGAGGTTATGCCTCTTGGTGCTGGGGCTTCCTTCCTCTCTTAGAAGCAGAGTTGTCTTGAAGTTAAAAAACCATGTGATGTGGCCCCACTGCCCAGTATTCTCTGTATTGGAGGGGAAGTACAGAATAAGAGTCTCCACTTTATCAATGCTTATGGACTTCAGAGTGAAGAGATCAACCAGGACCAGATTAAAGGAAATACAGTTAAAGGAATAAAGTTATGTCAACTCCTTTAATTAATGTGTACATTTATAGTCTCAAGTATACAGACACTTTCTATTTAAAAAATAAGATGAAATTATGAAAGGGATAAAATAAAAGTCAAAAGACATGCTTCAAGGAGGAACTAAATAAAATAGTAAGAGCTGCCTGTGGTGGCAAAAGGAAACACAAAAGAGTGGAAGAAATATACAACTCAAATGAGGATTTGACTATATACAGCTGCCAGAGGCTGCCAGTGAATGGCTGGTCAGCAGCATGGCTGGCCTTCCTCCCTGCAGGATGTTCTTGTATAAATCCAGCAGAGCCTTGGTGCAACTCACTTCTTCTGAATGCCTACTATCTGCATGCCCCTGAAGACACAAAGGACCCCAGAAAAATGACAATAAAACATAATTAAGAAACACCACGACAATCTTCACTGCACAGTGGGAGCCCAGAAGGAATGATCATCTCTGTCTACAGGAACTTGTTCCCAGAGCAAACAGGCACCTGAGCAACCCAGATGGGTGAGGGTGACAGGTGGAGAGGTGGGAGAAAGATCTCCAGCAGAAGCAGCTGCACAGGGGCAGGCAGCAAAGCCCAGAGCTAGGAAAAGGTGTGAGTCATACGTTTGCAGATCTGTAAGAAGTTTGTTATAGCTGGAAGGAAAGGCTGAAAAAATGGTGTTGATGCTCAGTCCTGTTTATTGTACACTTAGTATGAGCTGGGACAAGAACTAATGCACCATTCACTGGCCTCATCATCACGACAACAAATGAGGTTGCCACTGTTACTACCCCCATTTTAGGAATGAGAAGATTAAGTCACTGAGGTGGAGTAACTTGCCCAAGATCACAAGGTTGGTGTGGACCCAGGCCCATGTCCATCTCTGTAAACCCATGTTCTAGATGGTAAAATGTCTCCCATGGTGTATCAGTCACCCACGGCTGTGTAACAAATTACCCCAAAACTTAGCAGCTTAGAACAACAGTTTTAAGGTCAGAAAACAGTTTAAGGTAAGAGTCTGGAATCTGGGAGGGGTCTTACTGGGTGGTCCTGGGTCAGGCTCTCTCATGAAGTTGCAGTCAAGATGTTGGCTGAGGCTGCAGGCATCCAAAGCTTAATGGGGCTGGGGCACCATACATCCTAGTTCACTTGGTGGCTATTGGCAGAAGGCGCCTGTTCTGCATGATGTGGGCTCTCCATCATGCTTCTGACCTGGCAGTGTGCCTCTCCAGAACAAATGGCCCAAGACAGCAAGCATGACCAAGACACAAATGTCTTTTATACCCCACCCTTGGAGTGCCACACTTCTGCTGGATGCAATCAGTCACACAAACCAACTGTGGTACAGATCCGGGGCTGAATGCTAAAAGGCAGGGGTCTTGGGGGCCACTAAGAGGCTGCCTCCCATGCCTGGGCATCCTAAACTATTTAGACTTTCTGTTCCTACAAGAAATGGGTAGGGGGGGATTGGGATCTGAAGTTTCAGTTCCTCCAGTGGGAATTCCAGGGGCAGAATTTATTATAAAATGCATATAGAGAGGCCCAGCTTGACCCACAGTGAGAAGTTCAGCTGCTCTTTCCATCCAAGCAGCATGTGCAGTAGAATGGCCCTTCCCCTCCCTGACGGCTGCTCGACTGTGCAGCAAGTCTGTCAAAAGATCTCTGCACACACTAGGTGCTCTATGTTGTGCTGGCTGAGTTGAATCCAGCTACAGCTGCAGCTCTGGGGACCCTGGGCTTTGCAGTCATGTTCAAAACTCCCTCAGACCCATGTGCCCACTTCCTCAGACCAGCTCATATTTACCCTCTGAGATGGTCACTGACACAGCCACTGACTGCCCTTCTGAGCAGGGGCTCCCTGCAGATCCACAGCATGCTGGGTGGGCATGAGCAGGCTGCTCTGAAAAGCTTGGCTTCCCTTTCTGAGGATTTTATCAGTATATAAAAATAAACAGAGTTGGCTGACTCCTTGATGTCTCAGGGTTGCATTTTAATTGCTGCTTCTTCCGAGAAGACAGGCCAGCTCCACTTCCTGGTAGACGCCCGCACTCACAGGAACAGAGCTGAACTCTGGGTGTTGGGGCCAGAGCATCCCAGAGTGTGACTGACTGGTTTGCAATTAGCACTTCATTAGAGGGACACCTCTGGTTCACAGGACCAAGACTGGCTCCCAGAGCCTGCATAGGGATGAACATCTCCTGCCTGCCCACAGAGTGATCTTTCTAGAACCCGCCTCTAGCCGCACTACTTCTTGTTTAAAGTTCTTCTTACCCCTCCCCGCCTTAAGGACCAAGTTCAAACTCTCAGCCTGGCTTACAGGGACTGCCACAATCTGGCCTCTGCCTGCTCCTCAGCTTCATCCATGCCGTCATCCCAACTCCCTGGCCCTGCTTCCTTTATTTTCTACTGCAGTCAGATTCAACTACTCGTAGCCGGTAGATGATCAATGCTGTTTTTCACCTCATCTCTGCCTTGAATGCCCTTCCCTTCCCAAATAACATCTATTCCTGCTTCAGAATTAATCTTCCCCCTCCTGTCTGTTATCTGGGAAGCTGTCCATTAGCCACCCTGAGCTGAATTATAGTCTCCTTTTCTTGCTTCCACAGCAGTGAGATGGTGGTACTGAGCCCTGAACCCTGTCTGCTTCCTAGAAGTCCCTGGCAGCATCCCCACCCCCATGGAACCCCCTCACCCATGTTCAGGAAAGCTGCCTTGTGAAGCTGGTCATGTGGGATGTCACCTCAGGAGGGAGGAGTGGCCTGCCCAGCACAGCCCGCAGCTGCTCAGGCAAACACAGTGCACCTCACTTGTCTGCATCACCATGGCCCCTAGGAGTGAGCACGAGCTTCCACAACCTTTGCTGACAAACAGGGGTTCCGCCCAACACAGCCATGATGCCTCAACATCCGGAGAGACCCTGCCTTGTATTAGCACAAGACTCGTGGGTTTAATGATGCTTGACCCTAGCTTCTTTCAAGACTTTGGTCTTCATTTGTGCATCTGCAGGGAGCAGGGAGCAGGGAACATGGAGGGAACAGCAAGGGCTGGGAGTGGGTACCAAGTCAAATTCCAGCACCACAACAGGAAGCCTGGTCTTCAGCCAGTTAATTCAACTCAGGGGGCTTCAGCGTCCTCACTGGTCCAGTACAGGCAACATTCCCCCTGGCCTGCTGTGGGGTAACAGGAAAAAACATGGGGTGCCGCCAATGACATTGGGAGATGTATCTGGGGGTGAGGTTCTGGAGAGCTTCAAGCCCTGGGGGATTTGGGTCTTGAAGGCACACTGTGGACCTGGAACAGCACTAGCCCTGCATGGCACCAGGACCCTGTCCTTCACCATGAACCAGAACCCTCTCCCTGGGAGATGAGTTCTCACCAGCCAGGGCTGTGGGGGCGGGGGCAGAAAGCAGGAGCAGCCCCTAACAGCTCAGTAGACGACAGCTTCTGGGAGCCTTTTTCACCAGGATCTGAGGCCTGTTTACATGGGTCCCCCCTGTGGTCTCTGCTGCTTAATATGCCTTTTGAAAATGATGCTCAGTGGGATGGTGTGTGCACATTTGTAATTCCAAAGAGCCGGCTGGTTTTTCACAATCTGTGCCTGCTAATTTCTCAGTCACAGGAAGGGAAATAGCAAAAAGTCCCCAATACTCCTTGTTGAGTGGATTCCCTAATAGCATTAGGTAGTGCTTCCTATTTACAAAGCACTTTTATTTCTCTCAATGAGGAAGGCAGACCTACTGCTATAAGCCCGGGGGAACCCGACATCCACAGAGTAGAAATGACTCGTCCAAGGTGGCACAGTGGCAGTGAGAAAGAAGGGCAGGCACAGCTGCACCCCGTTTCTCCTGCCAGCTAAGTGCATGCCCCTTCATAGCAACCTCTGGCATAGACAGAAGGAGAGATGAAGCAAGAAGTTCCCAGAATGAAGGCTGTTTCCCCTAAGAGGTGGGCGTCCTGCCACAAGAAATGGCTCATCGGGAAACACTGAGTGAAAACCCACATTCAGAGCAAGGCTTCCCAGTAACTGAGATCCAGCCTGAGGTTTCCAGGAGCTGAGCCTCAGACAGAATGAGGGCGGGCTCAGAGCTCAGCCAACCCTTTGAAACTGAGCCTGCGGGTGAAGTCAGGTCAATACATTCACAGGCGTTTCGGCCCTATCGACGTCTGGGGTGGGAAACCCACCCGAAAGCTGTTGAAATACAGGGGCCAGCACTGGTTCTGCAGAACAGTGGCTCTTTGAGTGGAAGGTGTTCGAGAATTAAGTTTCCCCAGTGTTCCCAGGGCTCAGACTTTAAGCCAAGGGGGGCTGGGGCCCCCAGTGCCTGATGGAGCCGCTGATAGGTCCCTGCTGGCTAAAAGTGATGACATTGGCAAGAAACTGATCTTTCTGGGGAGCAGAAACTCAAGAGCACTCAAGTGCAGAACACAAGGCAAGTTGTGTTACCTGCCACAAAGCCCCAGCTTTCAGGACCAGGGGAGGGGTAGATGGGGACCACTTGGTATTGGGTATCAGGAGACCCAGACCAGACCCTGAAGGAGGAAACGGCTGAAGCGAGACCTCTTATCTTGTCTTGCCTCCTCCTTCTGCATATAATCAGAACATGCTCAGGCCAGAGGCAAGAAAGCATGTAATCCACTACCTCCCTCTGTGTCATAGACAGGAAAATTGAGATCCTGTGGCATCAGGAGCCTTGTTCTTGGGTAACAGAGTGTCAGACATGGGACTAGGAAGCAGGCCTCCAGATTCCCCGTCCACTGCTGGTCTGGACTTGGAAAACAAACAAAACTCAAAGCCTCCAGCCCTTTGTCACCAAGCAGCAGGCCACAGCCACAGCACACCTCCATCTGGCCTCCTTCATATCTTTTTTGTGAGCCCACAGAGTGCTGTTCCCTGCTGTAAGCTGAAGCTTGCACACAAATGTCTGGCCAAAGCAGTTTTTGTTTAAAAGCTAAGTCAGTTTGTGCAAAAGCACACCCTGCCTGGCATGGCTCCCTTAGCACATTCCCACTGCTAGTCAATGCCTGGTTGAATTGTGAAGACCAAGGACATCCAATGTAGGTGTCACCTGTGCACTACTGGAGATAACCCCCGGGCGGGGCAGCTGCTGACCTGGGCTCCAGAATCTCAGGTGCAAAATGCAGCTTAGATCCAACAGGGCTGAGATAGACACAAAGAGATGCAACCCTGAAGCATGGTGGTATTTTAACAAACATGCTGTACACTGGATGGCTTATAAATAGCAGAAATGTATTTCTGACAGTCCTGGAGCTAGAAGTCTGAGATAAGCATGCTGCCATCATCAGATTATGGTGAGGGCCCTCTTCCTGGTTGCAGACAACCAACTTCTGGTTGTATCCTCACATGGGGTCCCTTTTATAAGGGCACTGATTTTATTCATGCAGGCTGCACCTTCATGACCAAATTACCGCCCAAAGTCCCTGCCTCCTAATCCCATTACACTGAGTGGTAAGGTTTCAACATATGAATTTTGGAAAGACACCAGCATTCAGTCCATAACAGGTGGTCCACAGGTAGGCTTGAGTGGGCTAAGAGTTGGCAGGAAGCTGCTGGAATTGCAGGGAAGACTTCACCCGTATTCACGCCTGGGCATTTGTCTAGGAAGGGTGTCCCTGGCATTTGTCTAGGAAGGGTGCCGTCTCTGCATCCTCCTTAGGTGTCTCACAGTGACCTGGTCGCACATAGCCCAGTCTGAGCTCAAACATCCTCTTCTGACTTCAAAAACATAAGTGTTAAGAGTTTCTGTCATGCCTAGGTGACCTTGGCTGCTAAAAACTCAGTATCATTGTTTTCTAGGAACTGTGTACTTTCCATAGGATGTCATTCTGTTTTGTGCTACAGCAATGGAGATGAAGGGCTGCAGTGGAACCGTGAGGGCACGGGTTACAGAAAAGAGGTATAAATTCTCTTGGCTTTTTTTTTTTTTTTAAAGCTTTTCTTATTGAAGTGCAACCTGAAAAACAAGCCCCCATTGGAGAGTGCCATGACACTTCCTGTGTAACGCACTCAAACGTCCCTTGGCAACTGGGAGCTGGGGAACCTGATAAGGTACAAGCTACAGATATGCCTGGGAGTTTGTAGGAGTAGCAACATTTTGTCCTCACTCCAAGTCTCAGTCAAGAAAGGACTTAGAATTTTAAAATAAAATAATGATTAGATTGGAATCATTGAATACCAGATCTAAGAAAAAACTTCAGTTTTCTCCATATGAAATGAGACTTTAGGACTTGCCCACAGAGGTGATGTGGAAACCCAATCCTTTTGACTCCAAGTCAAATGCCTACAAAGCCTCCCTGAGAATTGGGCCTTGAGAATTGTAACTACTCATATTCTTGTTGGGATAATCACTCTTTGGGAATGGCATCATGGAATCAATCCCATAAATGAAATATTAAAACTTCCCATTTTCTTGGCTAGATTTTGTTGTTATTTCACCAGAGGAGAGCCCCAAATGCAACCTCTTTGTATAAACGTCTTTCCCAGGGACCAGGGTAAAGGTATTTTTTTCTAAAGCACTTGGCTGCAAAGCACCTTAGAGTTATAGAGAATCAGTACTTTGGAATACCTGAAAGACCACCTAGGCAAGTCTTTCCATTTTGTTGCAGGGCTTTCTGAGGCCCAGAGAAGAAAAGCGGCTCAAACAGATCAACTGTATCCATACAATTGTCCCTTTCAGAAAGTTGAAATAAGGGGGAAAAAGAGAAGTTTCTAGCTATGATGGGCACTGGGGTTTGAAGTTCACACAGCCTTGGGGAGCTGGGTGGCAGTTATTTTATTTTATCTTTAATTTTTTTGCGAGGATGAATAACCTGATAAGTAAGTCAGTCCTCAGAGGGTGGGGAGTGGAGCAAGTGAGCAGATGGCATTTCTTGCCCTGGCTTTCCTGCGATGCTTTAGACCCTGTTTTATTCAAGGGAACTAAGTTAGTTGATTGAAATCTAAAGGAGCCCCAACCAGAACAAGGGGATTCAGGTATGCACAGGAGCTGGAGTGTACGACCTCTGAGAACCCTTTAATCAGAGCAGCTCTGATCTCAGGAGTCTTAGGTTTCAGGGCCAATTGCAGTTAGTGAGACCCACGCTAAGACAATTCATGCCAATTCCACTGGAGTTAAAGGTGGCCTCTGGGAAAGGGTCTTTTGAGCTCCTTGCTGTGCATAAGATGGTCCATAGACCAGCAGCATTGGCATCAGCTGGGAGCTTGCTAGAGATGTAGAACCTCAGCCCTACCCAGACCCTCTGAATCAGAATCTGCATTTTTGCAAGCTCCCCGGTAATTCCTATGCGCATTAAATTTAAGAAATGCTCGTTAGGAAATAGCATTTTTTGGACAATAAAAAAAAGATGGAGTGGAGCCATGAGGAGCTGGTGGTAATACCACCTCACCTCCAGAACAAACTCTCCACTTGGCCTTGGGAAAACCGTGGCCATACTCAGAATGGCTGCTTTCTCATCTGAAAATGAGGGGGTTGGACTGGATGATCTTTATTCTCTACCCTCACAGGCATTTCTCCTATGAGCTGAAAGGGGGTAGTCCTGCTCAGCTGAAGATCAGAGAGCTTCTTGCTGTGTAAAACACTCCCTAATCAGCCTTATGTCAAGTCCCCCGCCCCCCGACTAACCACAGTGACAAGTCTCAAGAGTGTACCTTGTCAGGCTGTGAATAAAGTTCAGGCAGTTTGGTTAATTACCCTGACACCGACTAGAGTTAGCTACCCAGCAGCTCAGGAACTCGTCTTAATGATTATAGGAACACACACGCCGCAGCTTCGGGCACAACCTCCCCCTTTGCAGCCTACAGCCTGGTTTTGGAACCACAAGTTCAAGCAGAACATTCCCAAGGGCATCGGGGGTCTAGGGAGGCATCAGGAGGTCCCCCTTTCCCATTCGAACATGGGTGTGAAGTCATTTTCCCAATGTGCCATAGTGAAGCCTGGTAAGCATAATAGCCATCTCAGTTTCTCTCTCATGCCCCTGCTTGGAACCTGCCTGTGGTGCTCCACTGCTGTCAAGAAAAAGCCACGCAGGATGTGCCCCTCCTAATTCTCCACCCACATCTCCATTAATCCCTACCTCAAACCTTCTGCCCTGGCCCCAGAGGGCTACTCTTGGGTCTCCGCATGAGCCATGTGCTTTCTTCTGTTGCACATGTTGCTTCTGCTCAAAGCACCCTTCTCTGCTCTTGACCATGATCCTTACCCATCTTTCAGATTTTGATATCTATATCACTTTCCCCAGGAAGTTTTCATGACCCTCATGACCAGGTTGAGTGCCTATCTTTCCATAGAGTCCTATGCTACATCATTCATACCAGATATCACATTGCATTTTAAGACAGCTTCCTCCAGCAGTAGTGAGCTGTGGGCTGGCAGTGTTCATACCCGACTTACGTAACATTTAAGCCTCATGAAGACAGGGATTGTTTTTTGTGTCATTGACAACTGTATCCAGAGTGCTCAGTACATTGCCTGGGACATATAAGATGCTCAGTAAATGCCTAAGGAAGGGAGGAGGGAAGAAAGGGAGGAGGAATGGATGGAAAGAGGAAGGAAAGGAAGAAAGAAAGAAAGGAAGGAAAGGAAAAAATGAAGGATGGGAAGAAAGGAAGCAAGGAGGGAACAAAAGAAGGAAGGAGGAAAGAAAGGCAGGAGGAAAAAAAAGAAAGAGAAAGAGAGAGAGGGAGGGAGGGAGGGAAGGAAGGGAAGGAAAGAGGAAAGGAAGAAAGGAAGGAAGAAGGGGAGGAACGCTTATGCTTAGCATGCCTCGTGTACAATGAGTACTCGATAGTTGGTTTGGGAGTGACTGCATGCATGAATGGAGGCCTTTCTGCTTCTGGCATAAAGTCTGGAGAGTGAGAGCTCATTAGGAGGGATTGCTTGACAGGCTGAGGCAGAAAAGTGTTCACAAGGCCCATCAGCTCTGCAGAGGTCTGACACCAGATGAGGAGATAAGACTTGTCCCCTGACTGTGGGACGTGGGATGAGAGGTACAGAGTGGGGACTTCCATGAGAGGGTGCCTTTGAGTGAATTACCAGGGGGAAGTGTGAGGACCCCCGTCCCTCTACCCAGAGCACACATCACCTCTCTCCTGTGGGCTGTCTGTCTGAAGATCTAGAAGGCCAGTTCCAGGTCTAGGCTTTCATCTGGACTGAGAGGTAGAAGGGAAGAAGGAGTTTCTCTAGGCAGGGTCTTCAGAGAGGAGAACGCTTTCTCAGTTCCCATAACCAGTAAACGGCAGAGCTGAGATTGGAAGCCACCTCCAAATGGGCCTCAAGCCCACGGCTCTTTCTAAGCACGATGCTGTGTAACAAGCTTGGGAGTTTTATATTTTTAAAGCAAAGCCCATTTTAAAATATCTATTTCTTTACATGTGGTGGCAGCAGTGGGATAATAGTCAAATGTCAATAAGTAGAAATCGGGGGAAAAGAATTGGAGCATTTCTGGAAGACCTTCCTCTTTCTCTAAGCCATTTTGGTTCCAGTTTCTCAGCTATTTCCTCAGGGTCAGGGGTTGGAGAGGAAGGGTTATATTTTTTTAATTTCGTAAAAGGATGGAAAGAGGAAGAGAAATGTTCCCTCCTTCCCTCCCTCCCTTTCTTCCTTTTTCTTCTCTAACAACCCATTACCCTACCCAGGTAGCATCCCAAGGAGCTGTGCTGGAAGGAGCTCTGTTCTCCTGTGACCAGTGGCACAGAACAGAGCAGGCGGGATAGGTTGAAAGTCGAGCATGGAGATTTGGACATCAGACACACCTGGGCTTAAAGCCAGAGTTACCATTTATGAGCCATTTGATCTCTGCCAAGTAGCTTCACGTCTCTGAGTCTTCATTTTCTCATCTGTGCATTGGTAACAATAATAGCATTAATCACCTGGGGATTTTATGAAATAGTGAGATAAATGCAAGCAAGGTATTTAGTAGGAATCACAATCCCTAGCCACCACTCCAAAATTAGAATGTTCTAAAACCTTAAGGCATTTAAAATAACTCATTTGGCGGTAAAATCTGACATCATGTAAACTCACTTGGCAACAAAATCTGACCTGAACTGATATAAACTATTTGGAGTTCTTATTGTGACTACTCATATGTTTTGCTGTAGAAATATTGATGTGTTTGATTATAGGGTGATACCTCAGTACTTCCTGGGGAGTTAGGTAACATGAGCTGTATGTACCATATCACCTTTCTAAAATCTAGAGTGATTTGAGTTTCAAACTACAGATGGTTCCAAAGATTTTATACAAGGGGTGTGGACCTGTAGAATACCTGGCCATGGTGACTGCTCAGGATTTAAGAGCCACCATCCCTTCTGTTTCTGGGCTCTAACAATCCAAGGTACAGGGGTATGAACCTGAGCTTTTTAGGCGTGATCAGAGAGCTGCTTACATAAAGCTTGTGCTAGACACGAGGTATCTAGACACCTGGACACAGGTGTTTGTTAATCCAGATGCTCGGACTCAACCTTCCCCCATTGAACTAACTTCTCTGGCAGCTGGAACCCAGCACTTTGAACGTGCTCCCCAGGTGACTCAGAGATCTCCTTCTACAGCCTATTATGAAAGTTCAGAGCACGATGACTACTAGCAGCCAATACTAACTGAGGAATTTCTCCTGTCCAGGGACTGTTCTAGGATATAACATTAGTCAATCCTCACAAGCTCAGTGAAATATTTTTCTCCATTTTTCAGATAAGAGGCTGGAGACACAGAGAGGCTCCAGAACTTACCCAAGGTCACATAGCTTCTAAATGGGTGTTGTCGGAACCTACTTTCAGAGACCTGATTCCAAAACCCTCACTGATACTTTCCGTGAGTCCAGATGAAGAGAGGGCTTCAAGGAAAATCCATTCAGTGCCAGGATGCTACCAGCTCCCTGGGGCATGGGACTGCCATCCTCTCCTAGGCGTCTGTCCTGATACTTCCAATATAAATGTGTAAAAACTCAAGTTTCATAAGTTTTGCTCATGTGCTCTGCCTTGGAGAGGGTGGGAAGTAGAACAGACACTGGCCTCATGTTTTGCTGTTGGTTACCTCTCAGGCATGTGATCCTTGTACGGAGGTTTCACATCACGTAGCCCCTGCACAGCTGATCTGTGAATGGGAAATTGGGTTGGGCCATCACCAGGTCCCCTTCCAGTTAACTATTTGTCCCAAGTCCCAGATGATTTGATATGAGAGCCCCATGCCTAATGCTGTTTGTGGATTCATTGAATCAATTATTGTTTCGTTCATTCAATTCATTCAACAAATAGCTTCTCTGTGTCTACTACTATTTGCACTCAATTCTCAGAGAAGTAAATGTCTAAAGTACCTACTTAATAACTTAAAAGCTGATTTTACCAATTTCATTTCACTGTAAGGCCTCCCAAAGGATTAACATGTTAGTGTGCACCCCCTCTCGCACCAGCACAGTTGCCCACAAAACCACCTCCCATTGTTTGAAGGGAAACCTACAAGTGGATCCCTGCCCCCACCCCCACAGCACTTTCTAATTCAAATCAGCTGCCATTCACTGGCTTTCTGCCCTGGGGCAAATCCTCCACCTTCAGTCCTACTTTGATCCTCTAGCCCAGGCCGCTTTCATTTCACAGTTGAAGTAACAAAGGTTAAAACAGATGACAACTATTTCTAGAGAGCTGGGTTTTTTGCCCCCCCAAGTACGCACCATGGTGAGGCACCGAGGAGGCCACATCACAAGGCTGGAGAACCCTGGGAGCTTGGTAGTGTTGGTGAACGCGGGCTTGTTCTTCTCTAGCCCACTATCCTAAAGGCTGACTTCCTTCCAAGGACTGAAGCTCGAAATTTACAATGCAGGGCCCCAGGGGCTGCGGTGGGGAAGGGCCTTTCACTATTGCCGGCAGCTCCTAGGGCATTTTCCTGGACTTTGGGGGCAGATTACTATGAAACTCCTATCTCATCCTGCAGGTTGGGAAACTAAAGGGAAGTTCTTTGTCCAGGGTCAGAGCATGTGCATGGGCAGGAGGGAAGGTGGGGGAAGCAGGGAGTCAGTAAAGGAAAAACAAACCAAAACCCAACAAAACAGAGCCCAGTGCAGTGTTCCTCCTGGGGGTAGCCCTTTGATGCATCCCTGGTACCTAAGAAGCTGGCTCCAGCCAGGTCTCACCTATTAGCCTCAGGGACCATTCTCCCCAGACAAGGTCTCTGTTCACTGGGCCATGCCATTTTCTTCTCATCCCCCTACCACAACTCCACATACTTCCTTAGCATTGTCTTTTCCTGAATTACCAAACACAGCAGCCTGAGCTTCACCGGGGAGCTGGGAGCTGGGGACATGTTCCTGGGAGTCTCTAGATGGATGGCTTTGAGTTTTTCCAGCAGAAGAGGAGGCAGCCAAACCCAGATGTGAGGGCCCTCCCCGTCCAAGTTCAGCCTGCCCTGGTGGCTTCCTTCCCAGAGTCAGGTCTTCTAAGGAGTGCTTAGCAAGTATGTCAGCTTCCAGACCAAGGCCTGCTGTTCTTGGCTCCGGGAGATGTTTTTCAGCACAGAATGCTTGCTGTAGACTGCTCTGCAGGGGTGGGGGTGGGAGGGTGAGGGCAGACCTCTCTACTGATCAGAATTCAGAGTATGACTCCTCCACTCTGTCCCCTTGGTGACTTTACATGTTCTCAGGACAGCTTTCAGAAAGCCTCCTGCCTGCTACTTGCACTTGGGGATGTAGGGGGAGGGGTCAGCAGTCATGCGGGGACTATATGTGGAATTTGTTGAGATCAGGCAGAAGGAAGTGAAGACACCCTCTTCTGATTTGTGACATGTGAGAACATTCTCCTGACAGAAGCAGCTCCCGGTAATAGTAACAGCTTCCGGGCCCTCGACAGGCCGCAGCCCATCACCTTCAGCGTCCTGCCAAGCTCAGCAGCAGCGTGGCAGGAGGGGGCAGAGAGCTGGAGGCAGCGTCTGCCTGGGGATGGGGGCTAGAGGTAGACACCGGGAGAGGCAGATCTAGAGGGAGACTGAGAGAACAGAGACAGGGGCATGAGAGAGACAAACGGAAATTGAGGCAAGAAGAGATCAGATCAGGGAGATACAGGTGCCTGGGAAGGCAGAGAGTAGGAAGCAGAAATAGTGCTAAAGATGGAGACAAGCAGAGAAGGAACTGCAGAGATTCGGCCCTGGGCTGGCTACCACCCCCATACTCCCTGAAGGCCTCCCTGAATCCTGCAGACACACTCCCTGCTTGGAAGCCTAGCAAGCTGGCCCAGCTAGGAAGAAAGGTAAGAAGGTGCCTCAGGCCAGCCCACCAGCAACAAAAATGTCTGGACCTCTGGGGCTTACGGAGGGGTTCAGGACCTAGGATTCCTAGGTGTGCAGCTCTGTAGGAAACAGCTTTCTCCCTGATGTCAAGATTTGGGAACTTGGAGTGGTGCTATTTCTCTCAAAAATAATATCTTTTTAAAAACAAAATGTTGCTTTCTCCCATTTAAAAATAAACTTTTCCCACCCCTGCTACCTCATTACAAAAGAAAACAATGCAAGCTCATCATGGAGAACTTGGAAAATATGAAAAGATACAGGAAAAAAATAAAACATGAATTGTAATCACATCACCTAATGATAGCCACTGCTAGGAATTTGATGGTTTTCCTTTCAGTCTTTTGTCAATGCATAGAGCTATATAATTAGCAGTAATATGTCATAAGCATTTTACTAAATATTATTTGACACTACCACTTTTATTAGTGTATATATTCTTTTTTTTTTTTTGAGACGGAGTCTGGCTCTGTCGCCCAGGCTGGAGTGCAGTGGCGCAATCTCAGCTCACTGCAAGCTCCGCCTCCCAGGTTCACGCCATTCTCCTGCCTCAGCCTCCCGAGTAGCTGGGACTACAGGCGCCCGCCACCACGCCCGGCTAATTTTTTGTATTTTTAGTAGAGACGGGGTTTCACCGTGTTAGCCAGGATGGTCTCGATCTCCTGACCTCGTGATCCGCCCACCTCGGCCTCCCAAAGTGCTGGGATTACAGGTGTGAGCCACCGCGCCCAGCCTAGTGTATATATTCTAATATATGGACAAGGCTTTCTTTATTGAGGTAATCTATGGTTGAATATTTAGGTTGCATGTAACTTTGCTACTATGAACAATGCTTTAATAAATATCTTTCTGCCTACATCTCTGCCTGAGTTTCTGAATATTTCTTCAGAATATATTTAAAGGAGACTTACCGTGTCAAAACTATGAACATTTTTAGAGCATACATACACACACATATGAATACACACACACACACACACATACACACACTGATATGGTTTGGATCTAAGTCTCCACCCAAATCTCATGTCAAATTGTAATCCCCAGTGTTTGAGGTGGGACCCGGTGGGAGGTAATTGGATTATGAGGTAGATTTCCCCTTTGGTACTATCCTCAAGATAGTGAGTGAGTTCTTGTGAGATCTGGTTGTTTTAAAGTGTGTGGCACCTTCTTCCCCTCTCACTTCCTCCTGCTTGGGCCATGTAAGACGTACCTGCTTCCCCTTCCTTTTGCAACATGATTGTAAGTTTCCTGAGGCCTCTCCAGAAGCTATTGGTGCTGTGCTTCCTGTACAGCCTGCAGAACCATGAGTCAATCAAACCTTTTTTCTTTATAAGTTTCCCAGTCTCAGGTATTTCTTTATAGCAATGTGAGAATGAACTAATACACACACGCACGCACACACTCACACACACATCTTCAAATTGGCCCCCAGGAATAAGGTACAATTAAACTTCTAGTGCAGTTTAGACCCAAGTGCTGATGACAGAGGATTTGCTAGTTAATGACAGTCCTCTGTAGCTTGTAAGGTAAGTTGAGATAGGTGGGAGGTAAGTATAATTATCTCTATTTTTTCAAAGGAAGAAACTGAGGCCCAGAGAGATTTAGTGACTTGGCCAACATCTGAAATGGAACTAAGTGGTCTTCTCTACTGGTTTCCCCATTCCAGTCATACCATCAGCACCCAGGGTCAGACCTTCACGGGCTCTAGCTTGGATTACCCCGGAACCACCTTGCCATTGTGGTAGTGACTAGCCACATATGGCTATTTACATTTATATTTATTAAAGTAAAACACAATTTAAAAAATTAGCTCCTCTGTCTCTTTGACCACATTTCAAATGCTTAAGAACTATAGGTGGCTACCATGTTGAATAGTACAGATACGAAGCATTTCCATCATAGAAAGTTCTATTGAACAACATTGCTCTAGAAGGTTGGCGTTCTGTCTTCTGGTATGGCTTCTCCCACCCCCACTCCTTCACACCAACTATTACTCATTCTATACACCATGGATGTATCAGACATCCTGAAAACATAAATTTGATCATATCACTCACCAGTCCAAAACCTTTATTGATCTTGTTACCTGTTATCTGCCACATTAAGAGGAAGCACAAATCCACAACTACCTTTGCTCTTCATCTCCATGCTTTTCTGAAAAATTATTACACAGTGGCTGTGCCTGGACTGAGGTCCTATAGGCACAGAGATGGACTAAGCATGGACTCTATACTCAATGAGCCCACGATTTGATGGGTTAAAATAATACACACTGCCTGGCCTCCTGCCCTGCTTTATTATTCCTTATAGCACTTAACTACAGCCAGCATTTATTTATTGCCTGTTGCTTCCACTAGAATGCATGCTTCATGAGGGCAGTGGCTTTTTATGATTTGTTGACTTCTATATACACAGAGCCTACTGAAGTGCTTGGCACTTAGGAGTTGCAAAACAAATATCTGTGAATGAATAACTACATTTCAGGATATTGAGCTTCCAATTCTTTCTGATGGGCTAGAAAAATTGGAAATGAAGCAATGCTCCACCACAGGAGTTTGCACCTCGAGCCTATAATGTTTGAAATCTGACCTGTATTCCCTCTTGATACTCAAATGCCAGGATATTGCATTTCTGCAAACAACCACCATTCCCTACATTGTTGGGATAGAGAAAAAGAAATAATACAAGATACATTTTATGGCAACTACTTGGTCCAAAGGAGGCTCCCAGGTGGGACTCTCTCCTACTTGTAAAGGTAAATCAAGCACTCAGTCGTTGCAAGTTACCCAGCAGGGAAGTTCAAGGAGAATATTCACCAAACTTTCAGAAGCTGGGGTCAAAAGAAATGAAATAAGCAACTCTCTGCAACTCTTCTGCTTTAATTTTTGAGAAGTTTTTTAAATAATAGGGAGCATTCAGTTTAAGCGGTTAGAATCCTTTTTTGTTTGCCTCTTCATTTTTGGCACTAATGGCAGTAATGGAGCAAGGAACTGCTTAAGGAACAGTTTAAGGAAGACTACTGACAATGGTAGTGGCAGAACTTAGATCTTCAAACATACCATACAGAATCCCCCCATCTTTGCCCTGTTTTCCTTCATCTTTACCTTTATTCAGAATCTTCTTATCAAATAGGAAACACTTTCATCTCCTTCTGTTGATTTTTTTTAAAACCAATTGAAAAGCCTCTATCTTTTAATAGGAACATTTAGTCCATTCACTTTTAGTGTAATATTTTTACACATTTTTTTTTCCTGACAGTTGGATTTATGTTTACTATTTATTTTATTTTGTTTCCTCTATTTTATTTTCTTGATTTTTACTCCACTTTTCTATTCCATTGATGGTTTCCTTCTATTTTTTTACACTTATAATTGAACACATGCTTTTCCATTATATAAAAACAAAATGCCATTATTTTCCCTACTGTTTTCTTCTTTACTCCAAGATCATATGGCCTTTAACATATTTTTAATTCCCCACTCTTTGTTTCTACAGATGAGAACTTTAAAACTCATTTACCTGTACCTTCTTTTCCGATGCCCCACAAAGTTCTAGTTTTTCCCAAAAGAGTTTTATTATAATTAGTTCCAGACTGTTATTAGATTTTCCCAATACTTTGTCATTTCTATTTCAAGATCTTTATTTAGTACTTTCCTTACACATTCCAAGAAATTCTATAATTATCCATTTAAATTTAACCATATATACATTAATTATTCACTGCTCTTTCTCTCTCTTCCTTAAACTGTTTAAGGAATTCTCTTCCCCTCATCCCAATCTCCCACAGTCTCTGTTCTGATCCCCCTTTTATTTATGGTCAGAATCCTTCCTTTATTTCTGTCCTTAGATGGTATAGTGGTTTTAAAATAAGTCCAAAACTTCTTTGATACTCCTTCCTTCATGAGGTAGAGCTTAGTTCCCTCCTCTTGCATGTGGGTTGGACTAGCTTTTAATGTGTAGAATGGAGAAGTAGTGTGACTTCTCAGAGTAGGCCATAAAAAGCATTGCGGTTTCCTCTTTGCTGTCTCTTTTGGATCATGAGCTCTGGAGAAAGCCAGTCACCATATTTTGAAGACACTCAGGCAGCCCTATGGAGACATCCACATGGGGAGAAATGTAGGCCCCTTACAATCAGCCAGCAAGGACTGAGGCCTTCTTCTATCAGCCATGGGAATCAGTCATCTTGGAAGCAGATCTCCCAGTCTCACTCAAGTCTCCAGATAACTGCAGCTGGCAAATCATCAGAACCCCTGTTGAGACACCCAGAAGAAGCCTCTTTGTCTTCTCATTATCTCCTCAACACAGCACACCTGTTCAGTTCCCCCTGCAACTTCTCAGAGGCCAGGAAGACCAGCAGGTTCCCTCAGGAATGTTCAGGCTGGCCTATGAGGTCCTTCTGCTGGAATCTCCAGGGGTTGAGGTCACTCCAGGATCTTCTATTGTTCTGTTCTTCTCCTCGGTACTCTCAGCAGCTGAAACCCAAACTCTTGCCTAGACCAGAGGGGAAATGGAATTCCATGCTTTCTGTCAGATTTTGGAAATTTGCCCACAATTTTCAGATCCTGTTGCTCACTGACCCCAGCACTGACTAACTCTGGAGGAGCTGTGATTGAATTCAATGGGGAGGGAAGCCGTTTCCTTCCCAGAGTGCCATCTCTCCACTGGCATAACCCATTGCTCCTTTGTGAGACTGAGTCACTGAGTCCCCTGTCCTCAAAATACTCAATTCATTGTCTTGGATGCAGCCGACCTTGACATAGACTATGTAGGCTGGTGGATGCCAAGGATCATATTTCACTCATTTCACTCTCCCTCGTTCTCCCAGCACCTACCTAGTACCACCAGAGACTTGTGAAATAGAGCTTATTGTTTTCTCTGGTGGCTTGAATAAAACACTGTTCCTCCCCTTTCATAGAGAAGGGTACTGGAGTGCCTACCTGGGGTCCCAAAGACATATGCTCTTGGGGTAGTTGGAATTTGGGATGAGGTTGCACTCAATCATCCCTATTATCTTGCCTGGATTCTCCTGCAATAGCGTATTTGCTTCAGGAGTTTACAAAATGTATAAAGTATGATCCATTGGGCTGGAGAAGAGGTGCTGAGTCTCTGTTTTGTGCAATCCATATTGGTTCTAACCCACTTCTAAGAGTCTATCTGGAGGCCTTCAAGGCCTCCCCATACTGGGCATGGTGAGCATTGACCTGGCAGGTGGTTCTCCAGCAGTGTTCTGGGAGCATTGTTCTCCCTGGGCTACAGTGTTGATGTCTCCATAAGGCTGCCTGAGTGTCTTCAAAATATGGGGACTGGCTTCCTCCATAGTTATTGATCCAAAAGAGACAGCAAAGAGGAAACCACAGTGCTTTTCATGGCCTACTCTGAGAAGTCACACTACTTCTCCATTCTACTCATTAGAAGGCAATTGATGTCAAATATGTTTAGAAAACTTGCCAACTATGTCATAGAGTACATGTGGATATTACATAAACAAACACAAAGCAGGTAACAAGTAAAGAAACCTATTTAAATGTATTAAACCAAAATGTCCCAAACATACATGACCACTGATTTCATTCCCCTTTTCAGCATATATTACCCACCAGCAACCTGTGGAAGTATTTTCTGTGGATAACACTTTGGGAAACACAGGGATCCTGAAGCTCCAAGGGACCTTGGAGTTCACATGGAGTCCAGTTTTTCCCTTTAACTCGGAGGTCTAAATCAGTAGCTCTCAAAGTGTGGTCCCCAGACCAATGTCACCTGGGAAACTTCTGAAAATTCAAATTCTCAGGCACCACTCAGTCCTAGTGAATCAGAAGCTCTGGGGGTGGGGTCCTACAGGCTGCATTTCTAAGTCCCACCAGGTAATTTCAGTCTGAGAACCACTCCCAGTGGATTGAGAAGCAAGCTTAAGCCCCATTGTCTGGGTTTGATTTCTACCCCTGCTACTTAGTACCTTTGTGACCTTGGGTGAGCTTTCTAAATTCCTGTGTGAAATAGTATCCATCTCATGGGGTGGTCATAAGCATTCGGTGAATTAAAATATAGAAAGCACTTGGAGCAGTATCTGCAATGTGTTAATTGCCATTGTGTTCCTGATTATTGCCATTATTGAATAGTTCCTCTGAATTTACACTGAAAGGAAAAGTAGAGTGTTATTGAGACCTACTATGTGATAGGAACTAAGGTATGGGTTGGCAAGGGAGGGTTGCAAGTTGGCATCTTAAAATTCTGATATCTGATTACTGACCTTACAGAACACAAGACATTCCTGTGCCAGGAAATGTTTTGCACTGTGACATTCTAGGAAATATCTTTTCATTACAAGCCATCGTGCTTCATTATAAACTACTGATTTTGTGAGATGAGGAACTCAGAGGGAGTAGGATCACTTCCAGCTGTATTTTCTGCATCAGCTTCTGGTAGTGACTGGAATCCCAGCTTCAGCTTCAGCAAATGGCTTTTGACTCCACAGAGAAGGCCCTCCTCTAGGCACTTGCACAGAGAATCTCCTTTCAGTTTGTATTACAATAAACCCAGTGACATAGTAACCTCTGCAATTTGACCAAGGTTGCTCTGTGGCAGAGCTGGGATTTGAACACAAAGCCTCCAACTCACTGCCTAGTGTTCCCACCACAACATTAGGGTATGTTCCATCTGGAGGACCCTTAGAGAGAGAGCATCAAGTTCAACCAGCTCAATTTGCAGAGAGAAGGTTGAAGTGAAAGGGAGCCCGTAGCTGGCTTAAGGCTGTACAGCACTGGAGTGGATGGGCTATAGCAAAAGCTGAGCTCTGCTCCTCTAAACTCAGTGCCTTTCACTTCAAGACATGGTGAGTCCCCAGCCTGACTCCTGCGGTTAGACATAGTGTGCGGGCTGGCTCTTGCGGATTTTTCTATTCTTTTCCAATCATCATGCCATGAGTGAGAAGGACTAGTCACCTGAGGTGGGGTGGGTGTGGATTTGCTGTCAATGGCCTTGTCCTACTGCAGATGTCCCTCTCTGGGACACGCTTGGTTGAAAATCTGCAGAAAGCTCTGGGAAAGCCAAACAAAAGGTAACTAGAATGGGCCACAGGGGGCCCATTAGCTTCCTGGAGCCTCACGGAGCATTCCCAGGAGAGATCATTGCTGGGAGTGTGTGATCAGCACAGGCACCATCACAGGCAGCTGCTGGCATATTAGTATTCCAGATAAATGGCTTTTGGCTCAGGCAAAAGATCCTGCTTTGGAGCAGGTTTCTTTTTGAAGCTCCTAAGAGGGGCAGCTTGCAAGAGAAGGCAAAGGAAAAAGGCAGCTTTGCAGAATGATTCCACTCGAAACCCTCTGCTCCCATCCATCTCTGTTTATTTTGTTCCTCTGCCTCTCCTGATTCATGGCAGGCTCACAAAAAAGGCGAGAGAGAGCTCAGCTGCACACATCCTCAGGGAGGAAGACAGTCGGCAATTACCCAGGACACTAAAGCGGCCGTCGGCACAACCCATCAGCTTTGGAGCCTCACCACATTGTGCTTGAATCCTAGCTCTGCCATTTCCCAGCTATGTGACCTTGGCTGGATCTCTCAACCTTGTTGAGCCTCAGTTTTCTTGACTGTAAAATGGGAGAGGATAATGTTTTCCCTAAAGGGTGGCTGAGGATTAAATGCAGCCAGGTACTTAGCACAATGCCTGCTGGTAGGTGAAGGTAGGTGCCATTATCACAAAGGTGGCAGCTCAGAGCAAACAGAGCTAGCCGAGTGTCCTGAGCAGGGCTGGTGACATTTATTCCCTGCAGTGAACCTGCTCACTGGCTGCTGAGGGCCCTGCTTCTTGTGCTGGATCATGCGGAGTGTGTCCAGATGTTTCAAACTTAGGGAAACTCCAGCCTAAAGTCCTTTACATCTAATTTTATAGGTTCAGAATCTGAGACCCAGAGAGTGACTTGCTCAAGCTCACATAGCAAATTAGATGCTAGAGTGGAACAAAGCCTTGTTTTTTCCTGTCTTTCTCCGCATATAAGATACATTCTCCGAAGGAGCCTTACTACTTGAGGCCTTTCTCTCTTTCCCTGAAGCCCTGCACTTAGAAAGGGCCATATTTGTCACTGCAGGTCTATGTCTAGCAGACCAGACCAGGCCAGACTGGCAGAGGGGGCATATGATGTAGATGTTCGCAGACCTTGTCTGCATGGAGGTCACCTGGTGAGCTGTTCAGAAATGGGTCTCCAGTCCCACCCCTAGAGTAACTGGGGCGGGGAGCGGTGTAGGCTGGGTCCCAGGAATCTGTGTCCACAGTGTTCCCCTGAGAGCTCTGTGAGGAAAAGGTGGGAGGCCTCCTGGCCTGGGAGGTCCTCATCCCCCACCACCAGGAGGGGTATTGCTCCTGATTCTTGGGTGACCCTGAGCAAGTTACCTGTCTTAGATTCAGTTTCCTCATCTGTGCCATGGAAGGCAAATGCTCCTTTTCTCAGGGATTGTGGGAGCCAAACAGAAAAATATGTGGCAGTGTGTCTACCCCAACACCTGGTTGGAGTAGATACATGAAATGCTTGCTCAGGCAAGTCCAGGAGTGCCCAGCACAGCACCCAGACCAGCATGTCCCATGGAGGGACATCACCCCATCTTCTGTGGTGACCAGAGGCAGGTTTTCAGTGCAGATCTAGGCCTGGACTGGGCCCCCAGCAGGGCTGGCCAAGGTACTGAGCCTCAGGATGTGGGATACAAGGCATGATAGACATGCAGAACAATGACAGCAACAATAGGGCAGTTATGTGTGCTTACCATGAACCACACATGCACCAGGCACGCTGGACAGTCAGTCATTTCTCCTTTACCTGGGACACAGGAGGGAGCCCCATTTGACAGTGGAGGACAGGTACCTAAGGGCCATGCCCACGGTCTCACAGGGGCATAATGCCTGGTCCCTCTAGCCCTGGTGGCTCCTGCCTCCAGCTGTGGAGGAAAGGGCTGCTGGGGCACTGGGGAGATGTTCCCCAAGGTGGCCGCCAGCATTTTGGGCTGCAGATTCAGGGACACAGGAGCTCAAGGCTCGGCACTGGGCCAGGGTTTGAGTAGGCAAATCTCACACCTCTCACACCCTTGAGCCCCATATGTGTTCATGACCAGAAAAAGATGCTGCTCCAGGCCTGGCTGCCTCATAGAACCAGTGAGAGGGCCTCAGGAGAGGGAGAACTTGACAGCCCCTGAAGAATATAAAGCAATTTTCAATGTGAGGAAGAAGATGCTAAGGATACAGAAGGAGTGGGAGGAGAGAAATGCATTGCTCCAAGTCCAAGAAAATGATCATTATCAAAAGCCCAATTTGAGCTCTTCCATGTACCCAGCATGTCCAGGGCTGGGACATGATCCATTCACCAACAATATCCCATCCCCCTCAGCAAACACACAGTGCTGTCTCTGCCCTTTCCCCTGAGGACAGTCCAGTGTCTTGGGCACCTGTGCACCACTGCTCCTCAGCCATTGGGGACCACAATGCATCCTGAGAGTTTCTCACTGGGACCAGACAGCTCAAGAGGGATGTCCCGACTTTTGGGGGTGGATGGCCACCAGACTAGGACTGCTGCCTCATTTCTAGGAGACGTGCAGGAAATACCAAGGCCACTGAGGAGTGAGTCACCATCTAAGTCTCCTGGAACTGTCAGGAGGAAGGAACCTCGAAAAATCAACGTGAGATCAGGCCAGGGCATATGCTTCCCCTACTGCCACATGGTTTGCCAGGGCTTCATCCATGAGGTCATATTACTGTGCCTCTGAGTTTGATAACAATCATTTAATTCTAAGAGTCTATGACCCTCCGGCATTCGGTTCCACCATCCATCCACTGCTTACCGGCATTCAGAGTATCCTTGGGAAGCAGACTTCAAACCCTGATTGCACACCTCTCATCACAGGGAATCATTCTCTCCTTTGCCAGCCATTTCATCTCCCAATGGCTCTGGCCTTGTTAGAAAATTGTTTCTAGTGGGAGCTAATATGTCTGTCTCTCTGGGGACCCACCCGCTCTCGCTGTCCCCTTTAGAGATCTTGGAGGTGAAGTCTTGCCCCTCTCTGCATCCTCATGAAACAGGGAGTGACCAGAGACATGAGATGCACCATCTGTATCAAACTCCTAGGGAGCATTAGGCAATTTTGTTTTCACTCTTTTCTGTAGAACTTTCCCATCTCTTAGCAAATGAAGGCAGGTCTGATGCTGTTATTCCTATTTTATTGATGAAAACAATGAAGCACAGAGCAGGTAACTGAACATCGAAGGCCACGTGTTGATAAGTTGAAGAAGTGGACCTGAGATTCAGGTCATCATCCTCTAAGCCTGAGGCTATCTAGGATGTATTGTGTGAGGTTCAGGGTCTGAATTGCAGGGGGTTCTGGGGTGTCCCGCTGTCCTTCAGGGAACTTGGCCTCGTCACACCTTTTCTGACCAGCACAGAGCCCCCTGCCCTGTGTGACCTTAGGAGCAGGGGACATTTTATTTCTTAGAATAGGGCCAGACAGCCCAGGCTGCTGGCTTTCCTCCAGCAATTCTTGGGGCTGCTTCAAGCAGAAATGTCTGGAAACTTGTGGAGTTCGTGAGTAAATGGCTTCATGGAAGTGCCTGTTAAAATTTCCTCTGCTGGAGACTAAAGTAGACAGAGCCAAAGCCAGTGGGCCTCCCACCTCCCTCACGGTACCCCTGGGTCTCATTCCTCTTTCACTCCAGCCCAGCCCTGGAAAACCCACACCCTTGTCTAAACACCAGCACCAAGCCGACCCAAGCAGAGACCATATGTGTTAGATTATATTATTGTTTAAAATATTTGCTGGTCTTTTCCACGGAAGATTATTCCTCCCTACCCCATTAGGCTTGGCCATTTGATTCGATTTAGCCAATGAAATGTGAGCAGAAGTGAAGTGTGCTACTTCTGAACAGAAGTATTAAGAGCTATGGAGTTCTACTCTGTTTTTCCTCAGCCATGAGACTAGATATGCTCCAGATAGAGGCTGCTCCCTCTGCCCAGTACTGGAATGACAATGGCATAGAACAGAGCTGCATATGGTCAGAAAGGATATAGAACTCAAGTGAGAACTAAGCCTTTGCTGCTGTAGGTCACTGAGAGTTGAGAGTTATTTGTTACTGCAGCATAACTTAGACAAGCCTGACTGATACACCAGACATGGCAGGAGGTAGTGTGCTGTCAAGACAGATGGGCCCTAGGGTTCCTCCAGAGCAAATCTCCCACGACAAAAAAAAAACCTCCCCATGTGGGAAGAGAGAGAAAATGCCTGCAGGTAGACCCAGAGGTGAGGGAGCTTTATTCCCCCAACTATCCTCTGCAGACTTCACTGACTCAGAATGTAAAAAGCAGAGTTTGCATTTGCCTCCATCTCCCCACAGTTCCCCAGCCAGAAAGCTTATTTGGGGCCTCTGATAGGAATGATGTGATGCCCAATTTTTACTCAATTATTGATTTTTATCCTCAGGAGAAAATAGTTTGTGATCTTTAAATAAGGAAGGAAAACAGCTCCTGGAATTGATTCCTGAGTAATTTAATCACCTTTTGTCCAGACAACTCAGAGCTGGCTCAAGGATTAGCCACATATTGATGCATGTACTGAATTTCCAGCGATATCCACATGCAGAGGGACCTGGGGAGCTTCACTGCCACCCCTTCTCCACCCCTCTGTCTCTTGGGAGAAGCACTGTGCAGAGAACTGCTTTGGACCATACTACCTTCCAAAGCACCCAGACAGAGGAGTGGGAGGGCCACTGAGACCACACCCATGCCTTCAAATACAGAAAGGAAACTGATGCTCAGAAAAAGCACACACCAAAAAATCTTGAGGTGCTGGGATGTGTTATGTAACAGTTTTCCTCATCTATGGAAGAGAAAACAATTGTCTGAGTGGAGATCAGGAGGCTGGTGTCTGACTCCTGCTTTCTCCCCCGCAGTTGCAGCAACACCTTGGCAAGCTGCATGTCTTGGAGTCTCAGCGTTACTAACAGAAGGCTGGTTTCTGTCATTCATTTACTCAATCATTCACTTAATAATCACTTTCCAAACACCTGCTATCTACCAGACACAGCATATAGATGACAAAAACTAATGAAAGCAAAATGAGGTGTGGTATGTTGGAAAAGTGACCACAGATTCTTCCCATCTCTATGCCATTTTTTCATCAAGACGTAGAGTGTAGGTAGACTTGGCCATGGGTCTTTCTTGGCCATGTGAATTTCTTTGGCCAATAGGAAGATAGTAAATGTAACATAGCAGAGACTTATAAAGCCCCCGCATATTGGGACTTCCTTCTTTCCTGTGCTTGTATCCCTGAGACCACCATGAGAATAAGCCCAAGCTAGTCTGCTGCAGGATGAGAGTCATGTGTCCCAATTCTTCCTATGTCTCATGCTGACAGCCTGCCAACCACTGGCATGTGCGCACAGCATACCTAGACTGTCCAGCCACCAGCCTACCCATCGACTGACCACAAATGCATGATGGTGCCCAGAAACAATGGGCTACACCAGAAAAAACACACCCAGATGACCCACATAATTGTGAGCAAGATAAAATGATTGTTATTTTAAGCCATTAATTTTGGGGGTGATTTGTTACAGGGCAAAAGCTAACTGACACAAAAAGGAAGACATCCATTGAGCATCTTTTCATGGTAGATAAAGGCCCTTTACACAGATTTCCTTATTACATCTTTACTATAACCCTGATGAGGTAGATAATATGCACCTCACTTTACAGTTGAGAAAACCAAAGCTGAGAGAGGTCAACCCACTAGTCAGACCAAAGCAGTAGAGAGCCAGAATTAGAACTCGAAGCTAAGATGGGCATAACCTGCCAAGGAGGTACCTGCCAAGGGAAAGGTTTGTGCAGCCAAGTTTGAGTAGACTCTGCTTTGCAGGCTTGGAATTCTTGGTCTGTAGGCTATACAACCCACCCTAAGGCTTCACTCTTGGTGCCCTGCAGAGCTGCATGCTGTACAGGGAAAAAGTATGATGAGTCCAGAAAGCCTGAAAAAAGATGGGGTCATGATGAAAGATATGGGGAGAAGAGGTCAAGGCAGTGTTTTGCAGCTGAAATGCCTCATAAGACCAGCTTATGGGAGCCTGCTTCTAAATGATCAATTCCAATCTCATTATGACCGCAGCTGCCATTAACTCAGGAGCTAATTGCTATTAGCTTACAGAAACTCAAGAGGGTTTAGCTGCAAAAATTTCACGACACGGGGCCATCTCACTGCTTAAATGGCCACATTCCTGTTATTAATTCCATTTGACTATTAGCTTATTACTGTTAAGTTATTATAACTTTGTATAAAGTCCTTGAACCGGATGTATGTCCTCCATGTACATTTCATTATGGGGCACAGAGTGCACCCAGAGGTTCGATATTTTAATTTTCATTTTTCTTTAAAGCATAGGCTTATTTGAAAGCATCAGGAAGGTTCTTGATTTGGAAGACAGCTCTGTAAGCAAAAGCCCTAACAAAAACCAGACTTTGCTCAGCGTTTTGATGCAATTAAGGTCTTGGCAAATGTAGAGTGAGTCTGAACAGCAGAGCTGAGCCCTGGAAGGGCCCTGGGAAAGTCTGGTCCATTCTTATGTTACAGTTGGGGAAACTGAGGACTAGACAGGATGCAGGACTTAGGTGAGAAAACATGCCATGTCAGCATCAGGCAGATGGCACTATCTGAAACAACCAGCTCTCTGTTTTAGATGAATTAAAAGTCTGCTGAAGATGCCAAGTATGTAAGATTACCCACACTAGACCATTTCAGCAGGGTCTGCAATCTTGCCTGTGAAAAATACCTACGTGCTAAGAAATGGGCCAAGATGCAATCATTCACTCCTTTCCAGTGGAGAGGCAGCTGGATGGAGAACTACATGACAGTGTGTAAAATTAGACATATTTAACGGGTGACGACAAGGTTCTCTCTGTCTGCGTTCAGAAGCCTCCCTTAACAAGATCCAGTTGGTTAGTTAAGAAAATAGGAGTGTGTACAATTACCAAGTTCACCGTTTGTTTTTGTTTAACTTTGTAGCTTCTTCCCAAGATGCCTCCAGGCATGTCTGGAAAAATATCAGCACTTGTCTGGGCCTGGGAGGTGTTCTCTAAATGCTCCATGGAGTCCCTCTGTGGTCAGGTCCAGGGGGCAGCTGGTAAGGAGGGGTTAGTGGGGCCAGGGCTCTGACACCAGCTCTGTCTCTCACTGGCTGTGTGGTTGTGGAGTGTCACGGTCCCTCCTTGGGGTCTCAGTTTTCTCATCTACACAACTGAAGGAGCAAAATGGAATGTCCTCAGTCCTTTCCTCTTGCACATGTCTATTCTAAATCTCTTTTATTGGATTTTTGCTCTTAAAAGCATGGAGGAGGGATGTGATAAGACAGAGCAAAGGAAATTGACAGCTCTTGAGTGCAGGGCTTTCTCTGGGGTCAGGGTTTCTGAAAGGATCCTAATTAAAGCCAAGTGAGCTCTTTCGAGTGAAGATCTCGGCAGAGTTGCTTGTTGACCTTGAGAGGTAGGGATTGCTGAGTGACAGAGAGAGAGAAAGACGAGAAAAGAGAGAGGCGAGGAGAAAAAGGAGTCAGAAAGGAATACAGAAGAAGGAGAAAGGGAGGTGGAGGGGGCAGTGGGGCGGGGAAGACAAGCAGCCTCAGATGAGGGAGAGATTTAAAGCAAAGAAACAAGTTGGTGAAAATCAGGCGGGAGGAGCAGAGAGCAGAAAAGAATAAAAGGTAAGGAGGGACACAAATAGAGAAGCGGGGGATAGAAATGCACACATCTATCAGTTAATTTCTAGAGCATACAAAATAGAAATAATCCTCCTTCAAAGCATGCATTTGAGGGTGAAGTGGGAGACAGTATGACATGAAATGAAAGCCGGAAGCATTTTTCAATGCGGACACATAAGCAAGGCTTTAATTATTAACTGATTGCTTGTGTATGTGCGTGGATGTACACACACACATGTGCAAGTAACAGGCCATTGTGTCCAGGCACTGTGAAACAAGCCACGGAATCCACTGGTCAGAGTCAATATTTCCTCAAAATGGCAGTCATTTAACCATCGTGCCTGTCTCTGCTCTCAGAATGTAACTAACATCTTAAGTCAATAGCTTTATGGAATCCCTGCAAATCCCTTCTCTCTTGCTGCCACCCTGGAGAGACACAGTTGTGTGTTTTACCTGGAAATAAAACAGCTGCACCCCTAGGGCAGGCAGGTGAAGAGACAGCGATGATCTCATTGCCTGCCCAGCCCATTTTCCTCGTGACCCACGTTGCAGCTGGCATGCAGTCTGCAGCCCTCTGATTTAGCCAGCTTGGGGTCCTCTTGCTCAATTGCAAGAGGACGGGAGCTCTGGGAGGCTGAGGAGGGAACCTGGCTCAGTGGCTGTGCCCCTTCCTCTTCTCTTGCTTCTGGGTCAGGTGATTTGGTCTCAAACACCACACAAAGATGAAATATTTTTTTCCCTCACTGCTCGGTAACTATTCTCCTAAGTCCCCGGAGTTTCTGAGCTGTGAAAACAAAACAAAGCCCATCTCAGGACAGCTGAGGCCCTTTTGCCCTCTTGATTTGCCTTGATTTTGTTAGTTTCACCTAGAGGACAGGAATAGACACTGTGGTCCAAGTTGGGAAGATAAAATGTTGTCTGTTTCTGAAGCAAAAAAGCTGAGGCTGAGATAACAATTAGCATTGATAAGGTCCCTATAAGGGCTTGAAAGAGAACCCTGGCTTGTTTGTCAGCTTCCGTGTGAGGCTGTGAGCCCACTGGGCATGGTTAGCACTTGAGCTATTCCCTGGTTTGTGGGTAAACCAGAACTCCAAGAAAAAAGCAGCTCTGATTTGTAGCATTCACCAATTGCCATGGTGTAAATACTCCCACTACAGCCAATTTCAACTGGTAAGTGGTGATGTCACAGAAGGAGGAGCTGGAAAGAGAAGAAGATATTCAGCTCTTGCTGTTCTGGGAGGAAGTGGCCCCAGCACACCACTGTTTGGAAGCATTTTCTCAGGGCTTCCTTCCCCTGCTCATAACTTTGTTCATTACAGGGCCCATACTGTTGCCCATGAGTTCTTCTAAAACGTGGGCATGATCCTGGTGCTTCCAGGGTTATAAACCATCAATGGCTCCCTATTGTCTATGAGATAAAACCTAAGGTTCTTAGCCCAGCATTCAAGGCCTGTTTAATTTGGCCTCACTCTATTTTTTTTTTTTCAGCCAGATACTTGACCCATGTAATATGCACCATATTTGGACTCTGATGATTGCTCTCCTGTTCTCACTCCCCTGGATTATAAGTTCCTCATGGGCAGACAGTCTGTGTTCTTCCTTTTTGCATCTCCAGCTCCTCACACGTTGTATGTTCTCCCCAGATGTTGCAGGAAGGAGGGGAGGGAAGGCCCTGAGTAATATTGGTTAATGCTGGACCACTGGCCTTTCCCTACACGGCCTGTGCTCACCAGTTCCTCCATGGCTCTTGGCTCTTGCTCACCCTCTGCCCAGTGTGCCCCCCCTACCACTTCCTCCACCATCAAACTCCAAACCCATGTCTCCTGGCTCTAGCATCAGCTGTGCATGGGGATGTCTTCTCCACTGCCGATCCATCCATTCCACAGCAGACATGAGTTGAGCTTCCCCTACATGCCAGAAGCAGCTCCTGGCATGTGCTGGGGAAACAGCTATGGATGA
This sequence comes from Gorilla gorilla gorilla, assembly GCF_029281585.2. Taxonomy (NCBI): domain Eukaryota; kingdom Metazoa; phylum Chordata; class Mammalia; order Primates; family Hominidae; genus Gorilla; species Gorilla gorilla. The sequence goes on along the minus strand of NC_073232.2, from coordinate 37,177,358 downwards.
GACAGATGACATCCTTGCCCTCCTGGAGCTGACACATGGGGGAGATCGATGATCAAAAGAACAGCAGCAATACCCCGAAGCTAAAGGGCACAGGAGAAAGCTGGAGCAGAGAGGGTGTCGCACGGGCTCCGGTTTGATAAGAACAGCAGGGCAGGCATCTCGAGGAGCTCTGTGAGGGGAAGCATCATGTCTTTGTCTCCCCCATGGGGTCTGGCCCCTTGTGCCTCCTCCAGGTCTATCTTGTGGATTCTTTCATTCATCTTACATAGTCAGAACATCCCTTATGAGGCTTCTTCCCCTGAAGAAGTGTGCTTCAGTCTGTTTCATCCTGAGAATGGCCCCGTCCTTGACCTTAGCTCTCTCTTGAGATGATGCACTCTCACTCTCATCTTGTCTGCACAGCTTTCCTGCTGCTCCTTTGCTCTAACATCCACTCCTAACCGCCACAAAATCCAGTCCCAACCATAGTCAGTGACCCCAAAGCCCCATCCAGGCACTTCTCAGTCCTTCCCTTGCAGGGCCTCTGTGGGGTTGGACCCATTGAGCATCGCCTCCTGCGGAGACTCTCCCCATCCCTGGACTTGCCTTTGCTCCCCCAGGGTCTTTTTCTGACTCCTCTGCTTCACTCCCAGGACATCAACCTCCACCTCCATCTATAAGCAGGTGCACCCCCAGCCCACACCTACAGTCAACGCCTCTCTCCTGAGCAATGGGCTACAGAACCAGCCCTCTCATGGCCATCTCCCACCTTGAGTGGCCCACAGGCCTTGGACATCAGTGGGTGTGATCGTCGCTCAAATCAGCCACTCTCCTCAGGTCCCTGCTCGTGAATGGGTCCACCGGTCAGCCAGGACCCCAGCAAAGAACCTGGGTGCCACCACAGACTCCTCTCTCTCCCATACTTGCCTCAATAATTCAGCAATTCCTGCTGCTTTTATACCCTAACTTATTTCCAAGTTTATTTCTCCATTTCCGCCACTGCCCCCATATTTGTTATTCGGGGCCTCACTTCCTCCCACCTCCTAACAGATTTCTCTGACCCAGGCTGGCCTCTGATTCACATAAAACCTCCAGAATAATCCTTCAGAAACAGAAATTTGCCCACACCGCTCCCTGTGTAGACCCATCCTTTGGCTCCCTGTAGCCCACAGTGGAGGCCCACACTCCCAGACCCGTCCCGCAGGCCCTCCGGGGCCTGGTGCCTGCCTGTCTGCCTGCCTGCCTCTCACCACACCATCTTCACTCTGCCTGGCCCTCGGTATTCCAGGCACACCCGGCTCCTTGTCATTCCATGCACTCAGCAGGCTGTTTCATGGCTCAGATCCTGTGCTTACTCAGGGTCCTCTGCCTGGAATAGCCCGACTTTCTCCCCAAGCCAGTCCACCTGGCTCACCCTTCCTGACTCTTCACTTCTCAGCTCAGGCATTCCCTGCTGCCAGAAACTTCTCTCACTGACAACCCATCCCTGAACAGATCCCACAGGACAGACTGCTCTCCCTGTTCTGTGCACCCCCCACCACACACACACACCATACTGTAATTCCCTGTTTGCAGGCATTTCTCCAGACTGTGAGGGGAGCACACAGCCATGTCATACTCATCTTTCACCTTCCATGCATAACTTATATTGTTCACTTGAAAAGTCATTTGCTCAACTAGTTCAGTGCCAGGCACCTGGTTAGAAGACGGGAAAGAAATGTACACTTGGCAGGGAAGCAGGAGAACATCATGGTTCCTGCCTTTCTGTTTAAGAGCTGTGTACCCTTGGTAGGTCCTCAGCCTGTCTGGGCCTCTGTTCCATCACCTGTAAAATGAGCTGATAGCAAAGCAGCTCATCAGCGGGTTGCAGGAGGATTCACTGAGATGTGCATGGCTGAGCGCTTTGAACAGTCAGCTCCTCTTGTTATTCCCAGCACACCGTGGGACCTGCTCATGGACATATGTTATTCCACTCACTTTTCATAAGGCTCTAGTGAAATAGGTGTTGTTATCCTGACTTTCCCTGTTGGGGAACTGTTGGCAGAGGCTGAGTGGTCTCCCAGGTCTCCCACGCAGTCAGAGATGGAGCAAAGTGTCACCGGCTCTGTCTCTCTGCTCAGAACACCTTGGGGTTGCTCCTCTGCTGACCTAATTTCAAGGGAAAGAGAGACCCTCCATAGAGTCTGAAGGAGACCATTTCCTGCAAGCCAGAGAAAACCCTGTGGTGGGCAGCCACCTGAGGACACAGGGCACTCATTGTCCCTTGGGTAACTTCTCCAATGCCCACAGAGCTGACGGGAGAGTTTCTGGACCATCATGGTTCAGACAGGAAAGCTGGATTGTGTGTCTTTAGGGGAACCTCACCACCCCTTGGGGTGATGTCTGAGCTGACAGTTTGGCCAGGTGCCTCTCACACAAAGCTGCTTCTTCCCCATCAGATGGACTCCTGGGCAGGAAGTGGGTGGTGGGGCACAGGTGGGGCTTACCCAACAGGGCCTTTCCAGCAGGGCCCCCTTGGGGTCTAACTGGCCTCTGCCCTGTGCTTGCTGTGTTGGCAGGATGCTTGCTTGGATTTCAGCACCTGGCCCCTCGCTCAGCATGCCTGCCCTCAGAGTTCATGTGCAGGGATAAATGCCCCTCTATTTGGGATCTAGAGGTGCCTGGCAGGGATTCAGCCCCTGTGGGGTTTCCTGTTCTTCCAGGAGCTATGTCCAGTGGAGCCTCTGGCCTCACACAATGCTGGCCTCCCAGTTTGGCATCCTCAGCACAGCGAAGTCCCCAGGAACTGTTCCCATGGGATGCCCAAGTAGTGGGGCCCCCAAGACCTTTGGGAAATCCACCCTGTGGGGTCACTTTCCTCTATAAACAGCCAAGGTCAAATGATACATGTGTTTCTGATTTGGGAGGACTGGGCACCAGGGTTGGGGAGGGCGCCGATCAAAGGGTCAGGGAGCTGGGAGGAAGCCTGTTTAGAGAATGGGGAGATGGAAAACCTTTTTTATTTCCTAATCAGTCAGCAGAAGAGATTTTCTGAGGGGGTGCCTCTGATCCCAGAGGGAGTAGAGGGGCTGATGCCAAGAAAAAGGCCCCAGCCCACAGTCCTGGGAACAGATTGCTGGCTTTGCCCTCATTCATTCCATGGCCTTATGCACATCTTGTTTTCCTCATGAGACTTTGTTTCCACATCAGCATGCTGGGAGACACACCCAATTCATCAATTTCCCCATTTGTTATTTATGAGTGTCTGTGGCCCAGGCCCAGTGCCAGGTACTGGAGACACAGAAAGGAAAGTCTCAGCCCACAGTCTCAGTGCTCTGGGGAACCGGGCCATCAGCTCCACTCTGAGCGAGGGAAAGGCCAAGAGGAGCTTTGCCCAGGTATGTGGAAACACAGAGGAGGGGTTTTTTGATGGGTTTGAAGGAGGCCCCCAAAAGATAGATCCAGATCCATGGACTCCCGGTACCATGAATGTGACCTTCTTTGGATAGAGGGTTTTTGCAGATGTAATTAACTTACTGAAGTCACCCTGAATTATTCAGATGGGTCCTAAATTTGGTGACACATGTTCTAATAAGAGATAGAAGGGGAGAAGACACAGACACAGGGAGAAGACAGCCATGTGAAGGCAGAGATGGGAGTGAGGCATCTACAAGCCAAGGACTGCCGGCAACCGCCAGAAGCCAGGAGAGAGGCCTGCAGTGGGTTGTCCTTCACACCCCTCAGGAAAAGCCGGCAGGCCAACACCTTGATTTGGGACTCCTGGCCTCCAGAACTGTGAGAAAATGGATTGCCACTATTTCAAGCCACCTGGGCAGTGGTGCTCTGGTGCGGCAGTCTATGGGCAACTGAGTGTCTAACTCACATCCAGGAAGGTTGTCTTGGGAGGTTTCTGAAGCAGCGGCATTAGAAATGAGTCCTGAAGTTGGAGTAGAAGGTCATCAGGTTGCAGGGAGGTGGGCAGAAGGCCTTCAGGAGGCCTTACCAGAGCGTGCACAGGCATGAGGCAAGAACAAGCACTGCAGGGGCTGAGGACAATGATCCAGTAGAACTGGAGCCTGGGAGCCCGCAGAGGACCACAAATGATCCAGTAGGACCTGAGCCTGGGAGCCTGCAGAAGACAGCATCAAAGATAGGCCTACTCTAAAGATGGTACTCTGTTGACCCAGAGTCTGGATGTCATTGTGAGGGTAACGGGCTCATTAAAAGTGTTCAATAGGGGAGTGCTACAGTCAGGTGTGCTTTGGAAAGGTTTCACAGGAACCCAAAGAGAAGAATGGATCCAGAACTGACCCGTCCAAGACCAGGAGGTCTGTTTGGCAACAATGCCAGCCTGGAATGGTGGGAGCGGGAGCGGGCAGAGGCGAGGCAGGCACAGAGCCCAGGGGATAGGAGGACACAGGGGGAGGAGGCACCATCAGCAGAGCCTGGACCGCCTATTGTGGGGCACTCTAGGAGGCCACCCAACTAGGGGTCTGGGTGATGGCGTCATTCCACTTACTGAACCATGGAGAGAGAGTGGCCTCAGGGGTCCATGATGAGTTAGGTTTGGGGACATGTTGCATCTTCATGCGATTGCTAAGAGGATCAATGGACTATAACATATGCAAAGTGCCCAGCACAGCGGCCAGCCAGTGGCGCTCAATATTTATCAGGAGACTGCAGAAAGAGGCCCGAGGGAGGGACTAGGCACTTGTCTCCCTCTCCATGCCTGGCACCATCTGCAGTACTGGGCACAATAGGTGCTCAATGAATGCCCACAGAATTGAAATATGGCCTGGACCTCAAACACCATCTGCCAGGCCATAATAAGCCCAACACTTTGCAGCAAGAGATTCACCCCACAGACCACATCGACATCCACGCAGTTGCAAGGAAATCAATCGGTCTGGCTCCAGCTGTCGAAACTAGGAGCCAAGAGGAACCCTGGACAAATAGTCCTAGGCTCAGCACTTTCTCCGTCTGGAAAGAAAACCAGGTGGGGGCAGGGGAGGAACACCAGGCCATCAGAAGGTTATGAGTCCATAAATAAGAGATTTGTGGTAAATAAGCTGGCGAACATATCCGCTGGCTGCTCTTTTTTATCACTCACCTAGAGAGCAAAATTCCCCCGCATCTTTTCTGCAGGCCAGTAAATATCCTTCAAGGAGCCTGTATTTACATAGAGAGCAAGGCGGGTGCCGCTGCTCCACAGGCCCCATGTCAAGAAGGAACAATGTATGGCCCTAAAGAGAATGGCTGTGCGGGGAATCGATGCAAATGCAGTTTCTTTTCCCAGGATGATGCTCCTGAGCAGGGTTCAGCCCGAGTTCAAGGATTGTGCTCAGGCGGGTGCTGAGGGGACCTTTACATGGAGGAGGTGAATCTCTCCCCTAGGCAGGGTCCCCAGCTGCCTCAAGCCTGCTCTGGGGCTCTGCACCCAAGACCCTTTCTCCAAAATGAAAGAGGCCTAAAGGTTATACTCTGGGACCTCTAGATCAACCACCGGGTGTTATGCCACAGAAGGATTCATTAAGGACCTACTGTGTGCCAGGCGCAGTAGGTAAATGGAAACAAGGACAGACAAGGCTCCTGCCTTCCAGTCAGAGAGCTGGGATTGAGTGGCTTCGCCCAGTAGTGGGGAAGGCTGGTCAGAAGGGCTGGCATATAAGCTGACACACCCAGTGGGATTTGAACATGAGCAGAGGAGAGAGGGTCCTGAGTAGAGGCCATGGCCTGCTCAGAGCACCCCAGGTAAGAGACATGGAAGCAAGATGCCAGGAGGAGGTAGAAGGACATCTGATACCTGGAGCGCAGTGGGTGAGAAGAAACCAGGTGAGAAGAGGGACTAGAAAGAAAGCAGATGGCTTTCTGGGATGTGGCTCCTGCAGACTCCTCCAGGCCTCAGGGACTTTTTTTTGTATGGGCAGTGGGAGGCTACTTCAGGTTCTTAGTTAGGAGAATGACATTCCCAGGGAGCTCTCATTACTAAAAAAAGCAATCGACAATTTTTCTCATGACCACAATGCTCTGGGTATTGTCCCCTTCATCTTGGAATAATGCCCAGCACAAAAAAGTGCTTAATAAATGTCAGCGGAACCACTGAGTCAACGTCTGAAATCCCCCACAGAGCAGACCTCGCAAGCATATTTTCTATTCGAGTGACCCAGGAAAGCGGTGCTATGGGCAGCGTTTTGCTTTCTGCCCGGGAGGTGAAGGGGGGCAACGTGGTGGCAGTTGAATGACTTGCCCAAGGTCATCCACAGGCTTAATGGCTGAGCTGAGATTGGATTTCAAGTGTTCTGTTTGTTAAAAAGAGCCCAACATGATGCAGCTTAAAAAGAGAGCTAGAAATAAAAGTGGGACCAAGACATAGAAGACAGAGAGGGAGGAAAGAAGAGCAAGAAGGAGAAACAGTGTTGGCTGACAAGCAGATGTCTCATCTTCCTGTACCTGTACCACTTGGGGCTTTATTTACAGAACTTGGTGTAATCATATAGGATGTAACATCTTTTAAACATTTACCAAACCAAGAGCATAAGCTTTTAAACCTACACATGCATTCACATTTGACCATGGTACATTGTTTTACTTTATGAAGAATGGCGAACACTGCTTTGTGAACATCTGGCTGGTCTTTTTTCAAAGCCAGATGTGGTAAACAAAAAAAGACAAGTCCATAGGCTACACCTGCCAGGAGCAATGACCAGGACTTCTTAAACCATGTACATGTTATTCCTTTTGGACTCAGCTGAAGATACTTGCTCCTGCTCCAGAAAGCCTTAGAGTTTCTAGAAGCTGAAAAGCAGGAAAGAGAGAAACTCCTGCTTTTCAGTCCATAGCAATGCAGGGAAATCAGATGGGGTGACATGTCGCAGACGCACCCACCTCGAGTTCAAGGGGAAGGAAGAAGGAGGCCTTGCTGTGGCCTTCTGGCCTGTGCAATATTTGCAGCCAGGCCGTTAGAGAAGAGCCACACGGGAGCCTGTTGGAAGGGCGGGCAGCTGTGTGCTTGTTCCGTTGTTGAAAAGGGAGGCATTTCCTAAACCTGCCACTGGCCCTCTGGCTCCTTGCATGTATACAGGTTGAACATCCCTAATCCAAAAATCCAAAATCCACAATGTCCCAAAATCTAAAACTTTTGAGCACCAAAATGACCCCACAAGTGGAAAATTCTACACCTGACCTCATGTGACAGGTCCCATATATTACTAAGAGTATTGTATAAATTACCTTCAGGCTGTATGTGCATGGTATATACGAAAACATACATGAGTTCTGTGATTAGACTTGGGTCTCATCCCCAAGATATCTTATTATGTATATGCAAGTATTCCAAAATCCCAAAACACTTAAAATCCGAAACACTTCTGGTCCCAAGCTTTTCAGATAAAGGATACACATCTGGTACAGCCTGTCAGAGCTCCTGGGGAAGAGGAGCTGGCAAGAGGATTTGGATGTAAAGCACATACCATATTAACAAAGCAGAAACCTCATGGTCAGCTTCTGGGCTCTCTCCTGGTGATCATAGCTGGCTAGTGATGTTGGTAAATAGATGACTACTGGATAGAGGGGCAGTCAGGGAGGCAGCTGGCAAAATTTAAAGTGTGACTGGCCGTGGACACAGGATAAAACCTGGTTGCTTGAGCCCTGACTCTATCTGTGATTGCTTTGAGACTTCAGGCAGGTCATTTGCCCCAGTAGGAATTAGAATCCCCATCCTGTTGTCTTCATAAGGCAATTGTGTGGTTGCAGAATGAGTACCAGTGTGAATATTTGGAAAACTGTGATGTGCACTGTACATACGTAAGAGAGAAGTGGTGTGTTATTAGGCCGTTGGCAAACACTTACCACTGTACAAGACCTGCTAAACTTCCTTTCAGAGGCAGGCTTCCCAAGGGACAGAAACCAGTCAGCACCCTGAGCCCAACCCAGGCTTTAGGCTGAGTTGGAAGCCTGGGCAAGGAGAGAAGGGAACTGCCCCCTCTCCGGTGCTAGGAGACTTGGAGAATGCTCGTATACACACAGCCTGCACGCACACCAGCCTCCATGCCTCGCTGGGCACTGAGGGTGGGGCTGGGCTGGGCACAATCACTTCTTGTCCCCCTTAAGGTCCTCTAAGGCTGCCCTCTGCTCCTGCCCTTCTCTCAGTCATTGATCACTTGGACAGATATTTGGTGGAGGATGAGAGAGTCCTGGATGCAGAAATTCTCTTGGTTCCTTCAGTAACTCCATGATCAGCAGCAAGCTGAGACAGCCAAGTGGGAGGGTGTCCCTGGTGAAACTCCAACCAGCCTGTCCACTGAGGTGAGCCTTGGGAAGTTTACGGGATGTTTGCAACAGGGAGGAGCCTGGCCCCTCCTCTTCCTGTGTGGTACCTGGAATTCAAACAACCAATGGGAAGTGCTCCAGCAGGGGACTCTGGCCTTGCCGAGGATCGCTATTTCCTCTTTTCTGTTCCCCTTTTCATCCAATAAGACCCTGCTTTACTCACCCTTTAAACCATCTGCAAGCCTAAATTTTTGTGTCCGTGGGACGGACAAGAACTCTGTCTTTAGCTGAACTAAGGAAAAGTCCTGCAACAAAGCTATTTACTTTTTCTGCACCGTAGTGTGTAGGATCCATGCCCTGATTAATGCACAGGGTTACCTCAAGAATCAAAAGAGAGCATGGGTACGAAAATGGTTTATAGGCTTGAAATATCCTTACACGTGTTTATAGGTTTAGGGCTATCCCATCAGAGTCCCTACACATAGGCCTGGGCCAGAGAACTAGAAGTTGTTTAACTTGGTTCTTAGATCCAACTCATGCCTCATTAAATACCAATCAAGGTGGTATGGAATAAAAAATTTCATGCTAAATTCAATATGAGTTGAAAGATAAATATTGACTGGATATCCAGACAAAGCCAAGTTCCCACCTCCCCCAGCCACTGATGCTGAAATCAGCCATCTCAGGTTTACAAAGATCCTCGGCAGCCTCTCCACAGAGCTGAGACCCCTGTAAGCAGCTGTAGAGGTGGGCTCTGGATTTTAGAAATGAGACTAGGATTTGTTTACGGGCACAGACATCTGAGTGGTCCTTCAGTCTCTGGCCCCACTCATTCTGCAAGGCAGCAGCAGCATCCCCAGCATGACTTAGAGTTTTCCTTTCTGGGAGAACATTCCTGGAGTCCTTCGATCCCTGTGACTCTTTGGTCCCTCAAGTTGGATGGGGACATCTTCTCTTAGGGGATGATTTTCATAACATTGTCACTTGCTGGTGGGCCCAGTAACACCTTTGTAGTCAGTGCTGATCATTATGTACTCATTTGAGATTTGCTGCGGCAACATTGTTTATAATGTATTTGGGTGAGGAAGGGTGTTAAAGAGGCTGTCACAAAGTCTCCCTCTGGTAAAACGCAGGCAGTTTGAACATGCAAACTTCCCCTCATGGCAGCTTTCCCCTTTCCATTCAGTGCTTCTTCAGAGGCCCACTTTTTCCAGACATGGTGCTGTGATGACTGGTAGGAGCCACGAGGATGGCTGCGTGGGGAGCCTTGGTCCTGTCACTTCCTCTCTGCATCTGTGGACACGTTGTTCCCCTCTAGGTGACTCAGATTCAACATCTTGCAAATGTCATTCTCAGAGACCTGAGATGATGATTCACTGAGATAAAGGACGTGAAAGTGCTTGCAGGATGTGAATTGGCTATAATCATTGTTAGCATTGCTGCTGGCATTCATGGACTTCCTGCAGCAGGCCTTGTTCTGAGCACTCTACATATGCTAAGGTACACAGTCCTTGTGACAACTCTTCTACATAGGCCATCATTTGTCCCCATGACATGGATGAGGAACCAGCTCTAATGAACCAGCACGGTTGCCCTTGGCCAACAGATATGGGATGTGCTGTGGGCCTCCTAGGTGGGAATACCCCATAAGGCTTCCAAGAGCAGGTCGTATTTGAGAGGAGTATTGAAAGGTGAAAGGAATGTCATGTACTTAAAACCAATGGAAGCTGCCTCATATTCCAAGGGATGATATGGACATGTAGGGAGTGCCTGAGTTGGAGCACGAGATGAGCATATGTTGAGGCAGGGAAGAAGAATGTTGCTGAGGCCAGAAAGGCATTTTGTGCCGTTATGCAGGCACTTTTCTGCTTTGTTGCCAATATCACCCAGTGTTACAGAAAGGACCAAAAGCAGCATTCTCATACTGTCTAATTTTGCTCAGAAAGAGTAGCAGAAAATTTGTATCGCATCCAAACTGGTCTGTTTTTGGCAGCTGCAGGTCCCACATCCAGGAGGAGAGTTAGCAATTCTCTCAACAAGAAAATCTCCCCAGGGACCTGGAAGCAGCTTTGCCCAGTTCTCTGGCAGGGATACCAGAAGCCATTGCTGTTAGAAAGGTCATGGTCCCTCTGAGGCATGGCTCTCCATGGCCGAGACCCATGATGATGAGGTACTCCTGCTCTGGAAGGGTCTTCCTCACACCTGCAGCTCATGAGAACCCTCCAAAACTGCTTCTAAAGGATGTTGGTGACATCAGGTGGTTAGGCCCATGACCTGACTCCCTGAGAAGGTGGTGAAAAGGGAGGTTGTCTAAACCACTTTCCTATTTAGATCCAAACTATGTGGACTGTCCTTCAATGAAAAAGAGGCTATCCATACTCCAAGCTCTTGCCAGAGAGCTCAGCCTGGAGCCAACTGCTGGCAGGAAGCCCAGCTGAGACAGTGGAGAACAATGGCTGCGCTTCTGCACCACTGCACACTGAAAGGCTGTTTCCACACACGGCATCTCAGGGCCATCTCTCCAGCCACCCCTCTAAGTGGTTCTTAGTTTTCAGTTCATAGATGCCTAGCGGGTTAATAGATTAATAAATGAGATTTAGGGATCCATGAACCCCTCTATAGCTGTATGCAAAATGTTGAGAGCAGGTATGTTTTTCTTAGGAGAGAGGCTTTAGATATTGGTTTTTATTTATTTATTTATTTATTTATTTATTTATTTATTTATTTTTAAATCAGATTCTCTAAAGAGGTCTCTGACTCTAAAATGGGTTAAGAACCTCCACTCTAAGGATGGATGAGTTTGGTCCTTATATTATGAAAGTGACCAAAGAAGCCACCCGTCCTGACCTTATTTATTTAGGTCCTGCTCTGAGATGTTTGTTAATATTATGGTCCAGCTGTTACCCAAAGTCAGATGAAGAAATATCTGGATCTTCTAGTTAACTCCTATTGAAGACACGATCCATTAGATCCATTAGAGTATTTGGCACCAACCTGGGACCCAAGTGATACATTCTTTTTATAAATTGGCACTAGGAAAAACTTTGTATCTTTTGATGATGGGATGTGTGTCTTTCTTTTTATCAACCGTTGAGAACTGTACGACTCAAGATGTTTGCCTCCTTTCTCCGGCTGCTGGGCTGCTGTGAAGTTCTGAGTTATATTTGATGTTCACTTAGTCAATGGTTACATTTGATGTGCATTTATTCAGGATTTTTGCTGATCTCCTATGTTCTAACATCAGACAAGCACAGGGGAGAGAGGACTGAACAAAATAGAGGTGGTCCCTCTGTAACATATGATGTTTAGCCCCCGGTTTTTGTGCACGTACTTTTCTACTCCACTGCAGATTGTGAATAGTGGTGATCACCAACACCCGGTGTCCACTGTGTCCAGGCATGATCTAACTGTTTACATATATGAATTAATCTAGTGTCCCTGAGACACAATGACCTTAAGAGGTAAGTACTATTATGACCACAGTCTAAATATGAAGAAACCGAGGAAGAAGAAAGTTAAGCTTCTGAAGTTCACAGTGCTAGCAAGTGGTAAAGTCAACATTCAAAGCCCTTGGCCCCAGGCTCTGCACTCAGATGTGGAGCTCACACTTCCATCCTCACCTTGCCAGCTGCTTTGTTGGGGCAATATTGTGTGTTTGTATGATGTAGTTCACTCTATGGAGGATTTTACCCCCACTGCTGACTATAGTCCCTGATTTGCCTTTGTTTGGTAAATATTGCTCTTCCCGTTGCTGAGATAGCAATGTCGACGTTCAGAAAGGTGAAGCAATTCTGTGCCTTTAAGGCCAACCTAGCCCCCAAAAATCAAGCGCTCTGAGCCCAAGCCCAGAAGGCCTTCTTCTCACTAGTCTCACTCCTTTTCTCCTAATGCATATTTATGTGTCATTATAAGTGGCCCCAGGCCTGTGCAGGGATGCAAAAAGAAACAATACTTGGTGAATTTCATTTGAATACTAAGTGGAGAAGTGTCCAGTTGGCCTTTGTTGGTTTTGTGACTTTGAAGATCCTCCAGTGCTGGTTAAATGTAAGATTACACCTGGTTAACACCAAGAGGAACCTGGAAGATCATTGATCTAGAAACTTCTGAAAGTTTTTTGGGAGGATAAAGTCTCCTTGGAGAATCTTATGCAAGTTATGGACACTCTTTTTCCAACCCATTTCCCTGATCCTCATTCTTGTTTTGACAATTTTAATGATACTGTGACATTTCAGGATAAATTCTCATTGTTTTCAGAAAGAGCTTTCAGAAAGGCTCATTGCTTGTTTTCTGCGACTCTAAGCACCTTTCTCCTTGTCATTGAGTGGTGGAATATTTTCTTTTTTTTTCTGCAAAGGGGAAAAAGGGAAGTGTAATTTTCAACTCTCAGCGTAACGTGTCTTTGATTAATGTATATTGTAATCATCACAGAATACACAGCTGTCTATTAACGATGGAACCAAATGAGTTGAATAGATTATCAAAGAGCAGCAGCCCCAATTCCACTCTGAGGTACATGCTTGTCTTTAGAACATTAATCTCGTTACAGGTTTAAGTCTGATTCCAATTTCCCTGACAGTCGGCAAGAAGGAGAGGAAGATTGATCAAATATGCCAGGAGCAGAGAGAGCTCAGATCTCAGTGGGGCTGAGGAAAGAGAGCAGCATGGTTTCTTTTTTAAATGATTATTCCAAAGGGATGACAAAGGCGGAGAAGAGATTCAAGGAGCATTGAGGATGGGTGGCAGGGTCCTGGGGTGAGCAGGCAGGTGACAGGAACAGGCAGAAGGGGCTGCCAGGGAAGTGGGTATCTCTGGGGCATTGCTGGTGAGGAAGAACCAAGCTGGTAGGAGGCAGGAGAGGGATGAGGGATTGTGGCAAAGTCACCAGAGCCAGACCTTCAGCCACACATCCCTCAGAGGCCCTTGCACATAGCACAGAGTGGAGTTCTGGACTTGAATTACTGACAACTCAATCCCACCCCTGGAAGAAGGCCCAGGCTCTGCCACAAAGCTGGCCTGGAACTCCAGGGACAGAGGCCATAAAGCAGGTCTTATTCTAATTTGCTTGAGAGTGACCCTGAGGGCCTTGACCTCAACAGTCTCATTGATCATGCTTATACCCAAGCTACACAAGCCCAAGGAACTCCAGCACTCCCAAATACAATCCACAGCTCTTTTTCCATATCATGCCAGATCAAATTCTTAACACAGTCAAACTCTTTAGTGTCCCAAACAAGCTCCACACCATGTGCACAGCCACCCACATTTATACCCAACCTGAGTGCAAATTTTGAAAAAGAAAGTTGTGCAGTTCATTCTCTATCTTCAGCTACTCCTGAACCAGCCTGGGCATTCATCTTCATTCTTCTCCCCCAAATACTTCACTTTCTAGCTAAACCTACTCACTGTTCCTCAAAATCACAGATTTTTTTTGTATTTCCATTCTTTTGCGTATGCTGGTCCCTCTACAAGAGCACTCTTTTTCTCCTCATCCATCAGAAAACCTTCCTCTTAAAGTTCAATGCCCATCCAGCAGTCATTGAAGCAGGGTAATGGCCTTAATTTAGCCCCCTTGTAACAGTGATCTTCCTCCTACAGTAGATTTCAGTGCACACTCTCTCTTGGCCACTTGTACACCCACATTAATGCGGCTACCATGTAGTGTGAGAGTCAAAGGTCCACCTGTCTACCTCACCTCCTTGTCTGTGAGTGCTCAAGGATGAAGAGTCTGGCTTGTGAAACTTTGGTATCCTAAAGTCTATCATGGGGCAATAGTAAGTTATTAGAATAAATGAAGGGCCACACTCAGCTTTAAAATCTTTCCAGGTCCCCCCTCACCTGCCCCTACCTGCCAGACTCAGTGCCAGATTTGTTCACTTGCTGGCTCTTGATGAGATGAGAGGGGTGTGTTTCTATCCCAAGGGACAGAAAGGACAAGAAAATAAAACTTAGAAGGACTGAGCAAGGTGTCCAAATCCCAGAGTTCATAGGTAGCAGAGCATTGAGCTTGGTCTTCTTGAGTCCAAACTCTGTCCACAGTCCAATATCACCTCTGAGACAGTTAAAGTTCATAGGCTAAATGTGTGTGGTTCAAGTTTTGTTTTAGACAACACTCCAGGAGCTAGGCCAGGACTAGTGTGAGGTGAGAGAGACACAACATATAAGGAAGTGCTCATTCTCAGGTGCCAACCCTGCATTTGCAGCAGGGTGACTGCCTCCTAAAGTTCATGCCCTAGGCTCATCATTTACCTCACCCTAGCCTCTGCCCTGCCAGGGACACACATCAGCTGTGTAGAGAAGAAGAGCCTTTTGTTTTGCCAAATATTTGGGTTTCTGGGTTGGCTATTGTTTTATAGGTTCATGGATGATCCTTCCTGAGCACCAACTCTGTGCCAGATACTGGGGACAGAAAGGAGAAGAAATCAAGGTGAAATAGATACAGAGCCTTGCTGTTGTGCCAGAGGTCAACACACACACATACACACTCACATACACACACACACATACATACACACACACACACACACACAGAGCTTCCCCTCCTGCAGCTATTCAAAGGTAGGCTTCACAACCCTGAATGATAAGTGGTCAGACTTCCAGAATATGTTGTTAGCCAAGAAGAAGGGTGTTTCAGGCACAAGAGATAGCCAGGAGAAAGACACAGAGGCAGGAATGCAAGAGCATGTTCTAGGAGCCCCGTTTGTAAGGCAGGGAGGTGGACTGGCTCCTGGAATGTCTCCAAGCTGAGGCATTGGCATCACCCTTTGGGAGATAGCAAAGTCAGGACCTCCAGAGTCACAGCGCTGGGTTTTCCACAGTGAGGGTCTCTGCCCAAGGACAGACAGTGCCAGCAACGAGTGTCTAAAGCAACCGCCATCTTTAAGAACCATCACCCTAACCTCAGCCAGCCCCGGTCCCTCAGAGTTGGGAAGGTCTCACAGGGGCCCCTGTGCTCACCCTCCCTGGTTTATTGGACGTGTTCAGCCAGCCCCAGTGCCTGCCAGGCATCCTGTTCTGCTGAAAGTTCACAGAACATGTCAGGCAGCAGCAGGGGATTCTGGCCCAGCACCCCTGCTCACAGGGCAAGAACGGGCTCTGCAAGGCAACGGCTGGGAAAATCATCATGTAGGGTGGGGGCAGGATTGGCTGTGATTTCCCCCTTCAAGTTCCCCTGCTCCATCCTCTGCCGTGACCCATAAATTCACCGAGATGAAGTCATTCCCCAGTCCAGGCTGTAAAAAGTCAGCTGCGTAGCTAGGGAGTTTGCAGCCGAGTTAGATTATAAAATAAAACCAGGGGTTCTGGAAGAGGAGGGTCAAACCCTCTGAGCACTGGGGGAGGGGAGAACACTGTTCTGTTCTTTTAACAAGAACCAGCAGGTTTTCAACTTTGTAAGATTCCTCACCCCACTCTCCCATTTCTCTCCCAACTCCTTTTAGTAGGAGGGTCATTCCTGCAACCACCATGGTGCTTCCTTAGTGTTAAAAAATAAAACTAAAATCAAAAATTGTAAAACTGGCCTGAAAGTTATCTCCTCCCTGCTGAGTTTGAAACATACCTCATTATTCTGA
The DNA here is from genome assembly GCF_029281585.2 of Gorilla gorilla gorilla. Lineage (NCBI taxonomy): Eukaryota > Metazoa > Chordata > Mammalia > Primates > Hominidae > Gorilla > Gorilla gorilla. The sequence goes on along the minus strand of NC_073232.2, from coordinate 37,161,564 downwards.
AGTCTTCTGAAATTTGAGCAGAAGCTGAGAGCTAAGAGAAGCCCCAGATCCTGCAGCCTTCCCCTCTGAGACTGGAGCAAACTATGATGTGGGGAGACTGGCTCCCGATGAGTGATGGAAAGACTCAGTCTTCTCATCTCTAAAAAGGGCACATAGGAGTTGTTGGGATATCACATTGCCTAAGATCTCCTCCAGCTTAGTCTTCAACCCTTTCATTAACCCCCAAAACTATTTATCGAGCACTTACCATGTTCCAGACATTGGGATAGGCCCTAGGGATATAGCAACGGGCAAAGCAGATGAAGTCTTGCTTTCGTCCTCCTTATCTGGCAAAGTTTGAGTATCTGGTACACTCAAAAATGAAGCTGCTCATGTCCTTGTCACCTTGATAGTGAGAATGTCCATCAAAGTGAGGCTGGTGATGTCTCACACATGCAAGGGCCTCACAGCTCAATGAATGCTTCTCCAGTCTCATTCTACAGGGCCTCCTACATCAGCATAGAAGACATTTTCTCAGAAAGGACCATGCAAGATGCAGATCATTATGTTGGCATTCATTGGCTGGATGTGGGCTTTGCACCCTCTTCCCATTCCATCACCCCAAACCTAGTACTCTCTTCCAGTAGGAGGAGATGGGAAGAAGTTTTAAAATGTGTGCCGAATACCTTCTATGTGCCAGGCACAGTGCTAGGCACTTGTACATATATTTTATCTTTACAGTGACTCCCCAGAAGTGTGCACCAGTCTTATTTCACAGGTGAGGAAACTATCATATTCCAAAGACAAGGTTCTTAGTTGCATCTGAGTTCTGCAAATTTAATAGCATGGGGAATATAGACCTAGGAGGACTTTGACCTCACAGCCAGCAGCTTATGTCTCAATCTTTTTGTCTTTCCCGGGTAGAAAAGTTCTTTTTTCTTTTGAGTTTTCCTGGAGTTCTTAGAATAACGACTTCTAAGGATTAACTTCAATTATACGCTAGCAAATGTTTAACATTGCTCTTAAGAAAAAAACAAACCTTGATTTGAAGCATTTGCTGATTTCCATGGCATTGTACCCGAACTGTAGCTAATTTCTAGCTATTAATGTGAAAATGGAGTTATACAGTATTTCCACCGTACAGATACAAACATGAAGAAATGTGTTGATGTCTTTGTGTCTCATCTAGAGAACCTGCAGTACTTTACGTGTGATAGGATTGCAATGGATTCTTTCTTTTCACAGACCACAGTTCTCACTGGGCATCACTATGTGTCTTAGAAATAGTATGAGTTTGGAATCACCTTGGGAAAACAGTATATTGGACCTGGAAGAAGCCTACAATAGTTACTTAATGCTGTGTGACAAATTTCTTCAAATATGTATTATCTCACAGTTTCTGTGACTCAGGAATCCAGGCCTGGCTTAGTGGGGTCCTCTGGCTCAGGGTCTCCCACAGCCTGCATTTGATGTGGAGACTGGGGCTGTAGTCTCATCTGAAGACTCAACCAAAGAGGATCGTCTCCTTAGTGCACTCAAGTGTTTGTTGGAGGGGCCATTTCCACGTGGGCTATTGGACTGAAGGGCTCAGTCTCTAACTGGCTGTTGCCTGGAGGTTTTTCTTAGTTTCTCACTGCATGGATCTCTCCACAGGAAGGCCTACAACATGGAAGCTGGCTTCCTTCAGAGCAAGCAAATGATAGAGCAAGAGAATATACACAAGATAAAATGCAGAGAATTTTTATAGCCTAGTTTTGGATGTGACATCTCTTTACATCTACTGTATTCCATTCATTTGAAGTAAGCCACTAGGTTCAGCCCACCCTCAAGAAGAAGCAGTATACAAGGGTACAAATACTAGGAGGCCAGGATCACTGGGAACTATTTTTAAAGCTACCTAAAATAGAACCTAAGTGACAACAATAATAACTACAAATACTTATTGAGCACTTATTATGCTCCAGGAACTGTCGTAACTGCTTTCCGTATGAAGTCTTATTTCATTATTACAATTCAGGAGATTGGTTCTGTAAACCCCATTTTACAGTGAAGAAAACTGAGACTTTGACAGTTTGTGTAACTACCTGCAAACTATTCATGTAGGAACTTGAGAGAGCTGTGAGGCTGGCAGCTGGCCTCCTCTGTAGCCCACACTCTCACGACCTGGGCTACCTCTTCTGAGAGGTCACTTAGTGACTTTGGTATTCTTCCCTTTTTGCACATTACAAGTCAGAGCCAGAAAGCTTAAGTAACTGTCTTAGGTCACACAGCAAGCTATGAGCAGAGGCAGAACTCAGATCTTAATGTTTCCTGAGTGCCTTGGTTTTTGAAGAAAGGCTAAAGAAGTAGGCAATAAATCCAGAAAGTAGTATTAAACTTTCTCTCTCCTTGGCCTTTCAGCTCTCTAGAAGTGTACAGGAGACTGACACTTGGCCCAACTCTGAGTGTTATCTGAAAGTCAAGCTTCCCTCCACCCCAAGTTCTGACATGAAGATGATGGCCCTCAGTGGTACCTATGATTAATCCATGTCATTTTTCTGAAATACTTAAGCTTGCTTTCACAGGGGGAAAAAAAACCAGGCCCGTCTCAGACATCAGAGTAATGGGCTGGTTTTAAGTTCTCCTGGGGGCTTAATAAAGGGTGGTAGTTTGGGTAACGTTTCTGTGATAGGCCCTTCTGTTAATACTTATCTAGCTAATGCATCTTCCAAATGGCCTGGTGCAGCTTTCAGGACATTAAGGAGATTTCATAATGTTGTTCTACATATGGTATTTTTGCACTGAATTTTTTTTCTTCCTTTCCAGTTGTATAAATTATTTTATGAAAAAGGTGGCAATGCTAAGGGAATAGGGGTGGGAGGAAAGGTTAAGATTTCACAGGACCCAACCTGAAGCATTTTTGGAGCCCAGAGGGAGCCAGGCTCCACATTCTTGAACACAGGAGGAACAGGAGGAATGGAAGCTTAGTGGAGCGGCGGGGCCTGTGGCTGACAAACACCAGCTGCACTGAGTACATATCACATCATGGCCTGGCAGACGTCTTCTCCTTCAAAATGACACAGGCTATTAGCAGACTCACCGCAAAAGGATATGCCAGGAGTGGATGCATGGAATTCCTGCTGATATACTGGAATCCCAAGACTAAAGCAGGCTTCCCTGCCCTTATCAGACCAGCCAAGATAACTGGAGCAAGGGTGGAATCTGCACACAAGAAAGAAATTCCACCTTACAAATACCAGGCCCCAGATCCAGGCCCCGTGTTTGATGAATTTATTGATTCCACATAGCTGAAGGCCTATTCTGTGCCAAGTATACTGCTTGGAGTTTTAGACGCAGGATGATAAAATATAGTCCATGCTGTAAGGGTACTCCTGGACCAATGGAAAGTGCAAATGACATCTAAACCAACCACAAACATGCAGTGTGATGAGCGCATAGATAGATTGAAGCCAGGAGTGGGACGGAGGCATGGAGGACAGGCACAGAGTCAATTCATGGGGTGGAGACGACTTTTGAAGGATCACGCTTGAGCTGCGTCTCTCAGGAGAGGGAGGAGAGGCCAGACAAAGAAAGATACTCACACAATGTCACAGAGCATAGTTCTTTTTGGACCTTCTCTGAGAGATGCTTTGGACCTTCTCTGAGAGATATATTGTGGACCAGAATTGTAGGACCACAGGGTCCTTTATTTCACTAACTATTTCTGTATGATTCTCCTGAACAACTGCAACAAAATTCCTACAGCTGTGTGCAAGGGTACCTATTTTCTTCATATTCTCACCCAGAGTTAATGTTTTCCAGTTTTCTAATGTTTGCCAATCAGATGGGGTATAAAGCGGTTCCACATCCTAATTTGCATGTCTGTGCTTTCTTGATAGTTTGCCTTAGCCACTTGGATTTCTCCTGTGAATTGCTTATTTATATTCTTTGCATGTTTCTCTATTTCTTTTTCTTCTTGTTGATTTTCAGGAATTACTTGAGCAACCTACTTATTAATCATTTGCTGGTTTTAGGCCTTGTCAAAGTCTTCTCCAAATTGTCATGCATCTGTTAAGGTTTTGAATGGTGCACTTTGATGAACATAATTCTGCCTTTAAACTCTGATGTAAATCCACTTGTTTTTCCCCTATGGCTTGTGTTTTTGGAGTCTTTTAAAAAAATTCAGGACTCCAAATTTAAAAAAAAACCCTACATATTTTTTCTATTAGTTTTAGTCTTAATTTTGACAACTAGATCTTTAAACCACTTGGCATTTATTTTTATAGAAAGAATGAGATAAGGATTCAACTTTATTTTTCTCTGCATAGGAAGTTACTAAGCTACTATTCCTAATGTACTTTACTAGCTAATTTATTCTTCCTCCAATGATTTGTGATGCTAGCTCTACCATATACCTGTTGGGAGCGAATTCTTCATGTGTATCTTGCATTTCTGCATACCTTATAAGCAGAGACTGTGACAGACTGTTTGCAACTATCTTTTCAAGGATGTTTGTATAGCAAACACCCTTGGAAATAGAGATACTGTCTCCATGCAGAACAAAGGGCAGGTTTGTTTACTAATAAGTATAATAAAATAACATCTCCCTCTGGGGCAAAGTTCAGGCAAGCTTACCGCCCATTACAAAAGGTTTGGGTTTAAGCTTAGTGTTTCTCTCCTGACAATTAACCCACTATGTGTGGAGGCATCACCCAGACCTCTTCACATCATCCTGTGGGAACTGGGATGCGAGGAACCAACACAAATGCTGATATTCTGACTATTGCCATTGCTATGAGTAATTAGCTGCCCGTTGTCTCTGAACCTAGGGTCTTGTGTCTTCTGCTAACAACGATGAAATTGTGGCAAGTTCAGACTCTTAACAGCTCATGACCATACCATACCAAGTTCTCATATAATTGAGACTGTATACTTTTTTATTAGTATATTTCTCTCTCCCTTTTTTTTTTAAACCAGTATCAACTATTTTAATTACCATTACTTTGTAGTAAGTCTTATAGTCTGATAGGGCAAGCTCCCAACTTTGTTCTCTGTCAATATTGGCTTAATTATTTCTTAGTATTCATTCTCTTATAAAAAAATTTTTTTGGAATCAGTTTGTTAAGCTCTGTAAAATCTTGTCTGAGTTTTTATTGGAATTATTTTGAGTGTGCAGATTAATATAGGAAAAATGGCATCTTTATAATGCTCTCTATTCATGAATATGGATTTTATCTCACTTCCTTAGGTTTAAATTTTCTTCCATAAATGTTTTGTACATTTCTTAATAAGTTAATTGCTACTTTGGAGAGTTTGTTGCTATTGTAAATAGTATCTTATTTTTTATTGCAATTTCTTGTTGTTAATGGAGGTATAGAAGAACATTATTACTTCTCACATATTCATCTTGTATGTTGCTGTTTTGATTTTTGTATGTAAATAATCATATCGTCTGTAAATGATGGGGAAATTTCTCTTTCTTTTCACTCTACCACTATTTCTTTCTTTGTTAACAAGAACCTCTAGAATTATATGGCACAGTAGTTGTGACAACAGTTCTGCTTGTTATTTTCATGACCTAAAAGGAAATTTCTCTTAAGTATGATGTTTTCTCTACATGTTTAGCATGTAGCCTTTGTTGAATTAAGGATGCTATCATCTATTCATTTTTGTAAAAACATTTTTAAATGTTAGAATTTCATATTAAACTTTATGCTATTTCAGCATTGACTGATATGATGGTTTTTCCCATTTCTATCATTAATATGGTGAATCACATGAATAGATATCCTTTGCATTTCTGGGACAAATCCTACTTAGTCACGATGTATTTTTAAAAATATACTGTTGTATTCCGTAGCCTAATCATATATTTAGGGGTTTTACATTAATGTGGATCATTGTATAAATTTTTGTGTTTACTCTGAATGAAATGGAGAGTCATCTAACCCTTTCCAGGGGAGGGATGATAAGATTAGATAAATGTTTTTAGAAGGACCACCCTGGCTGCAGTTGTGAAACTAGATTGCAGTGAACAAAGAAGGAAACAGGCAGAAAAGTTAATTTGCCAATTTGCTTTGTAAATCCAGATATGAAATGATGGTTTCTAGCAGGGTGGAGGCAATGAAGAAGATGGACAGGCTGGAGGCTGGGTATATTTTAAAGGTTGAGCCAACAGGGTGTTTGCTATGTTGAATGTTAGGAGAGAAAACAAGGAGTCAGGTTTTTGAGCAAGTGGAAGAACAGAGTTGCCATTTGGTGAAATGAAGAATAATGCAGGTATGGCAGATTGTGGTACAGACAGATGAGACAGAGGTTGGTGGCTGATATGAAGAGTTTGCTTTGGGACATGGTAAGGATATTGGGTATCTAACGAACTTATTGCCAGGACCAGAGGACCTGTCTTCAGGTGAAGTTTCCAAAAGTACTGCCTGAAACTTCGCCCCAGAAATGCTCTGAGGAGGGACCTTCCAGGCCACCAATGTCCCTGTCATCACCACATACTAATATAACAGAATTTCAGATTTCTCACTATCACAGTTGCTATCAGCTCCATGCCACTTCTGCATCCAACCACAACTGTGCATCACTACTGCTACTAAACCGACTAAGTGAGACCTCTTAATCTCCAACCTCACCAGCAAATCCAGATTCAGTGCTGAGTTCTTTCTTCCAGTTATTCAGCTCTGAATTAAACTCTCTGGCAGGTACATCTAATTTTACATGTACAGGTTACCCGACACTTTGTGATTGAGCATATATTTGTGCCATGCTGCAAAGGAGGCTGGGTAAGTAAATGTTCTGACTTCTGCTGCAGGAAGACAGAACTCATAAAGCAATGTACTTACAAGACATCATAGGGGTGTTTAAAGGGTTCGAGGCAGCCAGAAACCTTGATAAGTATCTATTAGAGTTCCTAGCTCACCTTTACTTCCCAAATTGTACTGCTTTCATCTCTTACTTTTGGCTTCTTTTGCTCAAGTGATGGTTTGGTTTGGTGTGTGTGTGTGTTTTTATTCGTCCATATTTTGCATGTATCCATGGATTGTCCCTTTTTATTGTTGACTATTATTCCATTGTATGAATGTACCACAACTTCTTTTCTGTTTGTGGACATTTGTGTGGTTTCTATTTTGGGGTGATTATGAATAAAGCTGCTTCAAACATCTTACTATAAATAGTGTGTGAACATGTTTTTATTTCTCTTGGATAAATACCTGAGAGTGGAATGCCTGGGCCATTGAATGGGTGTATGTTTCCTTTTATAAGAAACTGCTAGACTTGTTTCCAAACTGGTTGCACCATTTTATACCCCCACAAGGAGTATATGATAGTCCCAGTTACTCCACATCCTCATAAACACTTGATGTTCCCAGGATCCAATCTCAAGATCCATCTCACTCCAGAACACATCTGTCTGGTGCTCCTTCATGCCCTTTGGCATAAAGGGACCTGTCCACTTCTGAACATGGGGAATCTCCCTTTCCCTGGGCTCCTTTCGGCCAACAGGAGACAGTTTCCTATAATGCTTATTCTTGGGCTGACCTTGGCCAAGTCCTTTTCATTCACCCGGACCTCAGTTTCCTTGTTGCTGACCAGAAGCTTTGGAGAAGGTAACTGCTTCACTTCCTTCCAGTGGTGACATTTTCCCGTGAGCCTTTCCAATCTATGTTCTTTCCTCATTTCCTTTTCCATCTGTCACTTGACACTGTGCAATTGATTACATTTCCTTTAACTGCCTTGGAAAACAGCTTGTATTTTTTTTTTATTTTTTTTTACAAAAAGAGACTTTAAATAAAGCTCCATTTTGCTAACAAATTTGGGAAGAAAAGTGGAAAGGAATGTGATATTTATTGAACACCTACTATGAACCATGTTTTTACAGATCCAATCTCTTGTTGAATTCTTGCAAGCACCCTATAATGCAGTATTTCAAGGTGGCATTTTTAACTGTTTCACTTTTCCCTCCACCTCTGTATTAAAATTCTTTGGAGAAACAGAACCAATAGGATATATTTAGATAGATAAGAGGAGATTTGTTATGGGAATTGGCTCACATAATTATGGAGGCTGAGAGAAGTCCCCAGCCTGCCATCTGCAAGCTGCAGAAGGGTGGAGGGGGAGATTGGTGTAAATCCTAGAATCTGAAGACCTCAGAACCTGGAGCTTCGATGTCCAAGGACAGATGGGTGACCCAGCTCAAGAAGCAAGAAGGAATTTATCCTTCCTCCACCATTTTTTTTAAAAGAGTCGAGGTCTTGCTATGTTCCCCAGGCTGAAGTGCAGTGACATGATCATGGCTCACTGCAGCCTCAAAAGCCTGGGATCCTACCTCAGCCACCCAAGTAGCTGGAACTCCAGGCACATGCCACCATGTCTGGGCTCTTTTTTTTTTTTTTTGGTAGAGGCAAGATCTTGCTATGTTGCCCAAGCTGGCCTCAAGTTATCCCCCCACCTGGGCCTTCCAAAGTCCTGGGATTACAGGAGTGAGCCACCGCACCTGGCCTCTTCCGCCTTTTTGTGCTATTTAGGCCAGCAACAGGATGATGCCCACATTGGTGAGGGCAGGTCTTCTTTACTCGCTCTACTGATTGATATGCTAATTTTTTCTGGAAACATCCTCACAGACACACCCAGAAATCACGTTTTATCAGCTATCTGTCTTAGCCCAGTCAAGTTGACACCTAAAATTAACTATCACAGCCTCAACTGCTCTTCCTTGAGCCAGCCTGTGACCACTCCCTGGCCTCATTCTTGTCTTGCCCACATCACCACCTCCCCAGAATGTCCCCAGCCAGTATGTTTGAAACGTCAGCCTCTCCCACTCCCCCCAATGTTTCCCCTCCACTCCTTCTGCTTCACTGTTTTCCATATCATCACCAGTTGACTAAAATGTATTTTTATTATTTTTTAAAAAAATTTTTAGTTCTGGGGTACATGTGCAGAGTGTGTAAGATGTATTTTTCTTGTTTTTTTTCCTCGCCCACCCCAAATAGAATTTAAGCTTCATGAGATCAGAAATTTTTTGTTTCTTTTGTTCACTGCTGTATCGCATCTACTAGGCACCTAGTAAGCAAGCAAGCAATGTTGAATGCATGATGATATATGAATGAATGCATGCATGAGTGAAATGAAGAAACAAAAGTTCTGACTGTGACTAGCTTATCCATGGTGACCCTGCCAGTGAATCATGGGCCTGGGGATGCAAAGATGAATGAGGTGTGCTCTCCTCCTGGGAGATACCACCACTTACCCTATCTAAAGAAGTCCTCCATTCATCCTTTTTCCATGCATCCTGCCTTATGTGCACTATTTCATCAAATAATACAGATGCATTTGTTTACTAGCTTTCTACCCCACTGGAGGGTGGGGACTTGTTCTCTGCCATATCCGTAGGGCTAAAACAGGACCTGTGTGCTGCTGGACCTCAATAAACATGTGCTGAATAAATAAACAAACAAATGAAAAAAAATGAATAGCTTAGGCCCCTGTCATATTTTTATAGCACAAGGAAGTTCTCTTTTGATGTACTTTTGAACTCGTGTTTATAATTATCTGTTTAAAGTATATATCCTGCAGGATTCCAAGTTTCCCAAGGGGCAGAAACTCTCTCCTATATTCATTCCCAAGGGCTAGCACTATCTGACCTGTAGTAGACCCTTAATAAGCATAATAAGCATGTGTTGAATCAATAAATGAAGGGTAAATGATAAGCATGTGAGTGTTGGCTAATCGAGTGCATCAGGCCCTCTTGAGCATGACGGCAGATCCTCTGCACCTGCTCTTACTCCAGGCACAGCCCAGGTCATCCATTCCATGCAGTCTCTGACCACATGGGGCAGGGGTGGCCTGGTGCCTCCCCCACAGGCTTGCCCTGTTCAACTCTCTCGTCCTCCCTGGTATGGCAAGCCCTTGGCATCTCTCTTTACTTACACATCCTCAGCCAGAGGTGTCAGCAGTTTGGAGCCAGTTTTGACTGATGGAGGGTGGGAGCTGATGGATAAATGTGTCGCCAGTTTGTCCCAGGTAGACAGTCCTGAGGACCAGTTCATTATGCTTCCAGTCACCTATAGAGGTGGCCAACTCAGGTTTTCCCTCCTTCCCTGGTTTACTCCCCGCCTGTCACTCCTGCGCATTTCTCAATATACTCCCTGCACACAAACCTTTGTGGAGGGCTCAGCTTTCAGGGGAATGCAGGTCGGGATGCCAAGTGAAGTGCTGGTGGGCAAGCCATTTTTCCTGTACTAAGTTTCCCAATGGCCTGTGATTTAGAGGCATCCTCCTCAAAAGCATCCTTGTCTTTGATAGGCAGGAAGCAGAGGGGTTCACAGGACGGTTGATCATGAGACTGCTCTCCCTCTATGGATTCCGAGGCCCAGACCTGGAAGGAAGTACTAGGAAGCCTCGTAGCCACATCACGTCCTCCAGTCCAGCTTTGTTAGTGTTAAGGCTGGAACGTGGTTGCCATCTGACTACAATGTCTAAGTCTCAACTGGCTGAAACTGGGAGAAAAGATGTTTATGATTAATTAGCAGTCCCAAACCCTAAAAGGGCCATAAATGGGGTGTACATAAAGTGCTATAGTGATACCAGTTGATGATCACATCCTAGGGCAGGGAATGAGGAGTGGTCAAAGAAAGCCACAGAGAAGAGGTGGTGCCTGAAGTGGCTTTGAGGGAGGAGGAGAATGCTCAGGGCAGAAGTCGGAGAAGGGCATTCTGAGCAAAACATCCATGCAGGGACTCAGGTAGAGCACACTATTTGTTAAGGGGTGAGTTAGTTAAGGGGTGATGCCCTGAGTTCTTTCCTCTCCCTAGCAATTGATTCGTTATCTCTGGATATAGATCAGTTAGGAATGCTTTAGGTTGCAAATAATGGAAAGCCTAATTTTAGTTGTTTCATCAAAAAGGATTTCTTTTTCTCACATGCCAAGATATCTGGAGAAAAGTGAATGCTGAGGTGTCAGTGCTTTAACAGTGCCAACACTCTGTGGGTCTCTTGGTTGATCTTTGACGAAGACTTGGTTGCCCCTTGATCTCAGGATGGCTACTGTAACTCCAGACATCATGTCTGCAGGCAAGGCTGAATGGAAGCGAGTGAAGTTAGCTGCCACTTCTCTTCATTTATCATAAAAGCAAAAGGCTTTCCAGAGACTTCCAGAAGACTATTTTCAGCTCATTAGCCAGAGAGTGATCACATGACCACCCCTAGCTATAGCACAAGAGGATGGTGAGTGGGTATATAGTTGGACATATGACGGCACCTGAACAGAATCAAGGTTCTATTAGCAGGGAAGAGGCGAGACTATCTGCCTTGGAGTTTCAAGTTCCATTTATGGAATAAAGGGTATGATGATATCAAGGGTGAATGGCCCTCCCCCAGGACCACCTCCATGGGAGCCACTTCCTCCATCACGTCTAACCTCTGTTATCTTTGCACATATGAGAACAGGTCAGCAGGTCAGCTGAGGGGCTTGAGGAGCCTCCAGCAGGGGCTGGGCTTAGTTCTCTTTGAGGCAGCTCTGGAACCAGGCCAGAACTTTCCACACAGCTGGAGATCTCCTGGCAGGGGGCTCATCTCATTGTTCCTGCTGTGCTGGTGTCCCTCCCAACAAAATTCATATGTTGATTACTATTTCCTAATGCAATTGTATTAAGAGGTAGGCCTTTGGAGGCAATTAGTTCATGAGGGCTCTGCTCTAATGAACAAGATTAGTGCCCTTATAAGGTATCTTGTTTGCCTCTTTCACCACGTGAGGACACACAGGAGATGACGTCTATGAACTGGAAAGCGGGCCTTTGCCAGATACTGGATCTGCTGGCACCTTAATCTGGGACTCTTCAGTCTCCACAACTGTAAGCAACAAATCTCTGTTGTTTATAAATTACTCAGTCCGTGGCATTTTGTTATAGCATCCCAAAGGGGCTAAAGTGGGGAGGGTGGGTGATGAGCACTAACACTTTGGCTTTGAAACTCAGTTGACAGGTGCAGAAAAGGCCCTCTTACCCCAACCTCCAAGCCCCATACACTGCCACATTTGCCTCCATTTATTTTGGACAGGAAAATGCAGTCTGGGCTTGTGGAAACTCTGTGTTCTGACTTCACTCTTCCCCTGATGGGCTCAGGCAGGTCCTTTCTCATCACTGAGTCTCAGTTTCCCCACCTCTAAAATTAGGAACTGTGTTATCCCCTTTGATTCCCTGGAAAGATTCTTGCTGGAGTGGACAGATCCCTGATTTTAGAGTCCTATGTTGTTGTTTTTGTACCGTGTTCTCTCTGTTTCCCTCTCTGTCTGGCTGGATGGTCATGGGCCATAGCTGTCTTCTCTGTGCCTCACATTGCCTGTTTGTAAAATCAGAAGGTGATTGCCAAGAAATCCTGCTGCATTAAACACATCTGGGCACTGAGGCAGACTATCCTGAGTGCCCAAAGTGAGGTGAGCAGAGGACACAGAGATGAAGACAAGAGAGCTGTTGGGGCACCCAGGTGTCAGGGGCAAGGCTCAGCACATGGGAGCTCCATTTGTTTGGGACAGTGGTCCACAGTGCAGTCTGCTGGCCTCACCTGTGAAACACTCTGGGCCCACAGGGCACTTTACATACCCTCTCCTGCCTGTGGAAGGTCTGTGGAGGAGCCCCATGCAGATGGCCTCCCTACAAACACGGACTGCCACCTTGCCTGGCCTCCCTCTGGACTCCATGACCCACCCCCCGGGCACTGCAGGATCAGTGGCTGATGGCATTGCCAAGGGGTGGGAAGCATGGGGGGAACAGGCCCAGAGTCCTGAGCTCTGTGTTCAGTTAGGCCACTGTGTCCCTGGAATGGGGACCAGCTGCCCAAGAGGACCAGGCATGTATGCCTGCTCTACAGGAAGTGAGCCACCCAGGGCTATCTGGGGTGTGTTTTCAAGAAAATCTTGAAAACTGCAGCTCTCGCCAGAGGTAAACAGGGTTTCATTAAATCATGCCTGGCCTGAAGTGCAGAGAGTTGGTCTGTTTAACAAAGCAGGCACGCTCCCTGCGCGATGGTCCTGGCAGCTGTGTTGGTGAAGGACACACCTCCACAGAGAAGAGAAACAAAGACAGCGTAGTCGTGTGGTTCTGGCTGGCATCCCCATTATCCCCCTGCCCTGCTCCCTCCGGCACCTTGTGGATGTGCTGGTGTGCCTGCCTGCCTACCTCCTGACACCCAACCAGTCATCCAGGTAACATGTCCCAAACACCTACGACCAGCTGCTAAGTGAAGCATTTTCACTGGCTGGACTGGAGTTAAGGCTTGTGACACTTCCCTTAGGTGGACATTATCATCCCCTTTTTGCTGTTTTCCAATTAAGGAAATGGAAACTTTTGGAGGTTGATACATGATCCAGAATTTCACCGCCAGGAAGGAACAGCCAGGAGATTCAAATCCAGATCTTGTCATCCAAGGTCTGGTTCCAAGTCTGCCCCTCAGAACCTGAGCCTCCTGGTTGCTCCTCCAAATTATCTCACCACAGAGAATTCCACCCATTCAATTCCACCCATTCTGAGGTGAACTGCCATGACTCCACTTGGTTCTTACAATGGCCCCGGGAGATCACTAGAGAGTCAGGATGATGCCCATTCTGTGGAGTAAAAACAATGGTCAAGAGAGCTCAGTGACTAACTCCGGGTCCCTTCGCCAATCCAAGACCAATCCAGTTGCAGGTCTTAGAAGTATTCCTTCTCTTTTAAAGTGTCAGACAAACAGAGCAACACACTTGCCGGGGTAAAGTTCTAATTAACTTTCCAGGCTTTAATTCTGGTGTGCGAATGTTCATTTCCAGGCTTGTTGGCAAATGTGTGGAACATGATCTCTCTCTCAGTTCTTCCCTTTATGTTTGAACCTGTATGCTTTGTAGGTGGGGTTCAAAAAAGGCTTCATGCTTCAGGGGCTGAGGTCCCTTGGGTCCATGGAACAGACCTCCTCAGCAATGGACATGGGATTGGGGCACATGAGCTGGAAGACAGCCTGGTTCTTCACTCACAGCCAATCCTAAGTGATTCTTCATACCACCTGTGGGCAGCACCTGCACCTGGGATTTCTTCTTCAGAGGTCTTTGTGCTTGTGATAAAACTCTTGCTAGCTGGGTGAAGGTGGAGGGCACCCACCTTCACCCAGAGTAATCACAAACTCTACAGAAGCCTCAAGTCTATGGAAAGGGCACCTTCCCCTGCCATGCAGAAGGGGAAGCACCCGCTGTGAATGTCCCTGAGTTTGGTCTATTATGTGGTATGCATTACTTTGAGGAACACCCAAATAACCTTACGATGAAGATGTCATCTTTCTTATTTTGAAAACAGAAACTGTGGTTGAAAGAGGTAAAGCAACTTGCTCAAGATCATGTGGCTCGGAAGGAGTACAGCAGGATTTTAAACTTGGTCTGTGACACCTGTGTCCCTGGGCACTCCCCTGGCGTTCAGGTGACCACTGAAGAGAAATGATTTGGCTTCCTGTCCAGTGAACAACAGAGGAAGGAGAGGATCCCAGGAACCCTCTCTTCTCCTAGCAATTCAGCTCTGGAAAGGCATAAGATGCAATTGCTGAGCCTCACCCTTTTATCCTGGGGATGGGGAACTGAAGCCCAGGATGAAAAAGGGTTGTTCAATGTCATAGCCCAAGTTGGCTCTGCCAAAACCATTCTCTAAGAACTCACTGGAAGCTGAGTCCTCTCCAAGGCACAGCTGGGGGAGACTGCAAACAGCTGGACCCTTGTGCCTTGCCTTCCAAGGCTCTGGAAACAGCATGTTCACAGAATGACAGGTGGCACAGAGCTCAGGACACTTGGGTCTTCTTCCTTGGTGGGTTCTATGCCTGGGGCCATTCTGTCTCTCTCTTGCCTGGTGCCTTTGCCTCCACCTTGCTTATAAGCTCTTTTCTTCCAACTACATTCAGAAGCTCCCTGAACATTTCATGCCTGTTATCCCAGGGGTATATGGCCTATTCCTCACTGCTACCTCTGTTTACATGCCATAAAGGGAGAAGCCGCTTAAGGCATGCAGGGGAGGTGAGTTCACCCATGGTTGAAAAAGGCATCTGACTTCAAAGCTGGGAGCTTGGCCCCAGCTCTGCCACTTCAGTGATGGTTGGCCTCCCACAGCAAACCCAAACCAAGCCCCAGGCTCCTTCCTCTGCCACCCCAGGCATGCTGGGACTCAGCCAGAGCAGGAGCTTTGAGCTCTGGAGTACAGCTTCATGTGGACGTCTGAGTGCCCTGGGAGTCCTGGTGTTATATTATTCCCATATTGAAGGCCATCCAAGACTATGAAAACTCTAGGACAAAGCACTTAAAATTCCAAGCAAATTCCCAGCCTTGTTTCCTGTGCATTCCTTCCCACCACCCTGGGCAACTCGATGGGTTGCCCCATGGTCAGAGTCTAGTGAAAATTAGGAAACATCAATCAAACGCATTGCGAGCAATGGCTACGCAGAAAGGGTGGGAGTGTGGAGGCACACGTGTGCTGGTATGGAAGCTTGAAAATGGATGGAGGTGACTAGAGGCACCTGTTAGCTATGCAGGAACACAAGTAGAACACAGGAAAACCATCATCTCATAAATTCATTCGATAACATCTTCACTTAGCTCCTACCACATGCTAGGGAGTGCCAGAGGCTGGGATAAATGGTGAGTCAAGCAAACATGCCCTTGTGTTCTCAGCCCATACAGCCTGGGAGGGAGGCAGACAGCAACCACATGGGTGAGTAGATAATCACAAGCTGAGAAAATGCTAGGAAAGAAAATACAGGCTAATGTGAGACAAGCTTGAAGGAGAAGCTGAACTAATCTGGAGAAGAGAAGAATCCTATGAAAAAGTGGCCTATGAACAAGAATCTGAAGGATGAGTAGAATGTGCGTTGGGGAACAACAAGAGAAACAGTGAAAACTTTCTTGGCAAAGAATATAGTTTGTGCAAAGCCCCTGGGACAAGGAGGATCATGGCCCTTTGGATGCTGAGCATGGAGAGGCAGGTGGAGCAAACTCTGGAGGACACTGGGCCAGGTTAGAGCCTTGTCCTTCCTCCTGAGAGCAAAAGGAAGCCATCAGATGGGCAGCAGGGGGAAATACCCTCAGAGTTGTATCTTAGGAAGGTCACTCTGACAGCTTTGACAGACGTATAGGGTAGGGGCAGGCAGATGAAGAAAAAATTACAGTCATTGAGGAAGACTTTGCATCCCCCGTGCAGGTGAGACAGGGTGCATAAGAGTGGTGATGAAAGAGTCGGAGAGCACGGCATGCATGCAAGGGATGTTTAAGAGGTGACATCGCATGACCTGGGGACAATCTGTATTGAGAAGGGGTGAGGAAATAGGAAATACCGAGGCAAAAGGGACAGCAGTGTCATTAGCAGAAATAAGCAACAGTGGATGTGGTTGAGCTTGGCCCGTTCTTCTAAAGGTGAGTGCTACACCCTGGGAGATGACACAAAGACAAAAGCGCACCTCTGGCCGAGGAAGAGAGGAGAACAGAATCATATCTAAGCAGGGGCCAGGGGAGGGGCCTTGGGAAGGGCAATGGTGAGAGGCAAGCAGCATTGTGGCTATCCTGGTCCATGTCCCTTCTCTCTTCCTGTCCCCATCTGGTCTGGGTCTATCCTGGTGAAGCCAGAGGGAGGGGAAGGGCTGACTGCACACCCTTCAGCCTCAGGCTGGGCAGTGCCCTCATCACCCCCAGCAGTCCCTGCCTGCCTCTCCTGGCACTGCTCAGCCTGCAGCCATTCCTATGGGGCCTCACTCCACTGCATCCCCTCCACTGGCTACAATAGTAATAATGGCAGCTCACTACTTACATTGGCCATATTGCTTAGGCCTCCCAGTAACTCTCTGAAGAAAGTACTCCATATGTATCCATTTTGCAGATAAAGATAATTGATGCTTAGGGAGGCAACTTAATTCACTCGAGGCCACTCCACTAGCAGGGGGCAGATAGGAATTGGAGCTCAGGTCTGTCTGAATTCAAAGGCATGGCTTCACTTGTAATCCTACCCACTTTCCCCTGCCGGCTCCTCTGCCTGACAGCCAGGCTGGGCCCCAGTGCGGGCTGTGAGACTGCTCCCCATGTCCCCATCTTTCCCAGCCCCCTCCTCGTGTCTGAGGGTCTTAGCACCTGCCTCAGGCCACAGGAGGGAGTCGTGTCCAGCAGGAGAAATGCCTGCTCTGCACCAGGACCCACTGGCTCTAAGCCACTCTTAGGAATCAGACCTAAATGTCGCCCTCACTGGTTCCCTTTCCACCCATGTCCCCAGAAGAGTCCCAAGCAGTGAGCACCTCACGTAGAGTTGGGGGCACCCGTATGCTATACAAAAGCCTCCTTGCTGTTTCCACAACCCCCTCAAGTCACGGCACCACTGTAGTCTCTAAAGTTGGGTCCCAGAAAACCCCATCCTGGAGTTCCCCCAATCCATGATTCATATGGACTTCATCCCCAGCCCAGACACCTGAGCACCCAGAGCGTGGGCGGTGGTGACACCACACAGACTCGAGAAGCCAGCCTGGACCCAGTCTCTCTACTTAAGTTCCCTTGCTGAGGACATGATTAATTTGGACTAGAGAAATTCTGAAGGCTCTTCCAGCTCTGAAATTTGCTATTTCTGTCTGGAAAATGACCCCAAAAATAGCATATTCCATTCCACATAAAACAGGAAGGCTACAAACATTATCTTCCTAATCAAAACTTTTTGACAAATTCCTTGTTCCCTCAGGACAATCATCGATAAAATTTCCACAAAGGAAGGGCCTTTTATTCGTGTGATTTGCTGCTCTATCTAGGGTCTAGGCCAGTGCCTGTCACACAGTAGGTGCACAATAAATATGTAAGGACTGACTGGGTCTATGTGTTTCCTAGGGGTGTTGTAACCAAATACCACAAACTAGGGGACTTCAAACAAGAGAAATTTATTATCTGACAGTTCTGGAGACTAGAAGTCCCAAGACAAGGTGTGCATGCCCCCCGTCTGGAAAACCATAGAGGAAAGTCCTTTCCTGCCTCTAATAGCTTGTGGTGTGGCCATCAGCTCTTGGCATTCCATGGCTTCTAGATACATGGCCCCAACCTTTGCCTCTGCCATCTTCAACCTGTGTCTCTGTCTTGTCCTTTCTTTATTTTATTTTATTTTATTTTATTTTAATTTCAGACGGAGTCTTGCTCTGTCGACCAGGTTGGAGTACAGTGGCACGATCTCGGCTCACTGCAAACTCTGCCTCCCGGGTTCAAGCAATTATCTTGCCTAAGCCTCCTGAGCAGCTGGGACTACAGGCATGTGCCACCATGCCCAGCTAACTTTTGTATTTTTAGTAGAGATGGGGTTTCACAGTGTTGGCCAGGCTGGTCTTAAACTCCTGACCTCAGGAGATCCACCCGCCTCGGCCTCCCAAAGTGCTGGGATTACAGGCGTGAGCCACCGTGCCCAGCCTTGTCCATTCTTATAAGGACACCAGACATATTGGATGAGGGCATATCCTCAGGACCTTATCCTAACTTGATGACATCTTCAAAGACCCTATTTCTAGATAAGGTCACATTCACAGGTCCTGGGGGTCAAGATTCCCATGTATCTTTTGGGGAGACAGAATTCAACCTGTAATAATGAATGAACATCCCAAATGCCCTGGGCTATTTCACTTCCAACTTCTGTTTCCAGGGATCCTGACGGACTGGGCTCACTGTCACTTTTCTGCAGAGCGGGTGTGTGCTCTTCAGGAGCCAGGTGGTGGGGATGCTGGGGAGGAGCCTTTTCTATTTCTAGATCCCTAAGGATGGAAGGAACATGGGGACCATCTGGCCCACCAGCCCATGTTACAACAGAGGAAACTGAGCCAGGGAAGGGAAGGGGCTGGCTCATGGTCTCAAAGGAAGTATCACACTTTGCCTGGTCACCCCACTTCTGCCTGGTCACCATTTATATTTGGCCTGGATTCCAGAGAGGCCTTAAATGAGGCTGACCAGAAGCCTAAGTTTGAAGCAGTAAACCCTGCAGTGTCTGTAGGGGCTTGTGAAGAAGGAGCCAAAATGTATTTATTCAAATTAATAATTACTGGACTCTATAAGGCACTTCCATGGCTGATTCAGTGAGGTGTCCATCAGCCAGTCCTCGAGCGCTGGGGAAAAGGGCTGTGGGGTGGGAAACCAGGAAGCTAGGAGAGCAGACAAGCAGACATCAGGGGGGCTCTGAGCTGACCCTATGACAGTGGCCCTGTGCCACCTCAGAGCCCACCCAACTTAAGTGAAGAGCAGGCTTCTGTGGCTGGAGGGAAGGCCAAGTCTGGGCACTGCATGGCGTCTTCCACCGAAGCTTGTCTCCCAGCTCAGCCCCATGCCTTGAGGCTTTGAGCTCAGCTCCGTGTCGCGAGGCAGGGTGTGACAGAAATGAGGGCAGGCTGTCAGCTGCAAATAAAAATAAAACTGCATGGACTGCTTTTCCAGAAATTTTCATAAGCCAGGACACAGGTCAGGAGTGCTTTACAACATCCCTATGAAAGTGTGATGACAGAGAGGGAACACCTGCATGTTCCCCTTGAGCAAAGGATACTCATGGCTTTGGTGTGCAGTGGCTTGGAAGGGTACAGCCCAATGTAGCCCCTTGGTGCCTGTGGGCTTGCCTGCTGGCTGTGGTGCTTGGCGGTGGTGGTGGCAGCTCCAGGGCAGCTATGGGGGGCGGCACCAAGGGCAGGATGTGGTGTCAGGTTCTAGGGGAGCACAGGAAGTCTGGCCCCCCGGCAGCTTTGATGGGCGGGCACTGGAAACAGTGGCTGTGCTGAGAGGCTTCCGTGGAGCTTCTGGGACAAGGATTCCTGTGGAAAGGGACATGATGGGAAGGACTGGCAAAAGATAGAACTAATGCAGCTGTCGCAGACTGGCGGAGACTACTGCTGGTTTTGTTTGTGTGTGGGCACGCTCATGCATAACAACACCTCAGTCAACGACGGACCACATACACAACTGTTTCCATAAGATTACAATGCAGCTGGAAAACTTCTATGGTCTAGGGACATCCTAGCCATTGTAACATCATAGCACAAGGCATTACTCAAGTGTTTGTGCTGATGCTGATGTAAACAAACCTACTGCTCTACCAGTCATATCAGAGTACAGATCATACAGTTATGTACAGTACATAATACTTCATAGTGATAATAAGTGACTACGTTACTGGTTTATGTATTTACTATACTATACTTTTAATTATTTTAGATTGTATATATATATATATATATATAAGTTAACTGTGAAAGAGCCTCAGGCTTCTCCTTCAGGTATTCTGAACGAAAGTATTGCTATCATAAAAGATGACAGCTCCATGAGTATTACTGCCCTGAAACCCTTCCAGTGGGACAAGACGTGGCAGTGGAAGACAGCGACATGGATGATCCTGACCCTCTGTAGACCTAGGCTAATGTGTGTATTTGTGTCTTAGTTGTTAACAAAAACTTTTAAAAAGTAAAAAACCAATAATAATAAAATTTTTTTAAATTAAAAAACTTATAGAGTAAGGATATAAAGAAAGAATACTTTTGTACAGCTGAACGATGTTTGAGTTTTGAGCTAAGTGTTATTACAGAAGAGTCAAAAAGTTTTGAAAAGGTTATATAGTAAAAAAGTTACAATAAGCTAAGTTTAATTTATCATTACAGAAAGAAAATTTTAAAATAAATTAAAATAAATGTATTTAAATAAATTTTAAAAAATTTTTAAATCAAAAATTTAAATAAATTTATATAAATAAATTTTAAATAAGTGTGCAGTTTTATAAAGTCTACAGTAGCATACAGTTATGTCCTAGGCCCTCACATTCGTTTATCACTCACTCACTGACTCACCCAAAGCAGCTGCCAGTGCCGTGAGCTCCATTCATGGGAAGTGCCCTCTACAGATGGACCAACCATTTTTTTTTTTTTTTATACTGTAAGTTTTAGGGAACATGTGCACAACGTGCAGGTTTGTTACATATGTATACATGTGCCATGTTGGTGTGCTGCACCCATTAACTCGTCATTTACATTAGGTATATCTCCTAATGCTATCCCTCCCCCCTCCCCCCACCCCACCACAGTCCCCAGAGTGTGATATTCCCCTTCCTGTGTCCATGTGATCTCATTGTTCAATTCCCACCTATGAGTGAGAATATGCGGTGTTTGGTTTTTTGTCCTTGGATAGTTTGCTGAGAATGATGGCTTCCAGCTTCATCCATGTCCCTACAAAGGACACAAACTCATCACTTTTTGTGGCTGCATAGTATTTCATGGTGCATATGTACCATATTTTCTTAATCCAGTCTATCATTGTTGGACTTTTGGGTTGGTTCCAAGTCTTTGCTACTGTGAATAGTGCCGCAATAAACATACGTGTGCATGTGTCTTTATAGCAGCATGATTTCTAATCCTTTGGGAATATACCCAGTAATGGGATGGCTGGGTCAAATGGTATTTCTAGTTCTAGATCCCCGAAGAATCGCCACACTGACTTCCACAATGGTTGAACTAGTTTACAGTCCCACCAACAGTGTAAAAGTGTTCCTATTTCTCCACATCCTCTCCAGCACCTGTTGTTTCCTGACTTTTTAATGATCGCCATTTTAAATGGTGTGAGATGGTATCTCACTGTGGTTTTGATTTGCATTTCTCTGATGGTCAGTGGTGATGAGTATTTTTTCTTGTGTCTTTTGGCTGCATAAATGTCTTCTTTTGAGAAGTGTCTGTTCATATCCTTCGCCCACTTGTTGATGGGGTTGTTTGGTCTTTTTCTTGTAAATTTGTTTGAGTTCTTTGTAGATTCTGGATATTAGCCCTTTGTCAGATGAGTAGATTGCAAAAATTTTCTCCCATTCTGTAGGTTGCCTGTTCACTCTGATGGTAGTTTCTTTGGCTGTGCAGAAGCTCTTTAATTTAATTAGATCCAATTTGTCAGTTTTGGCTTTTGTTGCCATTGCTTTTGGTGTTTTAGATGTGAAGTCCTTGCCCATGCCTATGTCCTGAATGGTATTGCCTAGGTTTTCTTCTAGGGTTTTTATGGTTTTAGGTCTAACATTTAAGTCTTTAATTAATTCAAGATGGACCAATCGTTTTTTAAATCTTTATTCCATGTTTTTACTGTACCTTTTCTATATTTAGATACATAAATACTTGACATTGGGTTACAATTGTCTACAGTATTCAGTACAGTAACCTGCTGTCCAGGTCAGTAGCCTGGGAGCAATAGGCTCTACAATATAGCCTAGGTGTACAGTAGGTTGTACCATCCAAGTTTGTGTAAATGCACTCTGTGATGCTCAGACAATGATGAAATCACCTAAGGACACATTTCTCAGAACATACCCCTATCCTTAAGCAATGCTTGCCTGTAACTATATGGGTATAGATTTATGTAACACCAGCTTCACAATCAAGATACAGAACAATTTCATCACACCCTGACCCTCCATAGATCTAGGCTAATGTAAACATATATATATGTGTTAAAATATGTTTGTGTGTATATATATGTTTACATATATATGCTATATACTATTATATATATAGCCATTCTAATAGATTCCAATGGCATCTCGTTGGGGCTTTATTTTATTTTGAATTTTGTGAACTTATTTGCCACCTGTGCATATTCTCTAGGGAGGAGTCTGTTCAAATTGCTTGCCCACTTTTTTTTTATTATGGTGTATTCCTTCTTCTGTTGAGTTTTGAGAGTTGTTTGTATATTCTGGATTCAAGTCCTTTATACAATATGCGGTTTATAAGTATTTTCTCTCAGGCTGTAGTTTGTTTTTCATTTTCTTAACAGTCTTTTTCAAAAGGAAAATCTTTTTAATTTTGATGAAGTCTAATTTACCAATTTTTTTCTTTTATGAATTATGCTTTTGGTGTCACATCCAATAACTCTTTTTGCCTAACTCAAGGTCAAGAAGGTTTTCTCTTATGTTTTTTTTTAATCTTTTTACATTTAGATCTATGATCCATTTTGTAATAAGGGGTGAGGTTTTTCTTGGTTTGTTTTGTTTTGTTTTGTTTTGTTTTTGTGATGGATGTGCAATTGCCCCAGATTGTTATTTGTTGAAAAGATAATCCCATTTCCATTGAATTTGTCGAAAATCACTCAGTCATATCTGTGTCTATCTATTTCTGGGTTGTCAATTCTGTTCCACTAATCTAAGCATCTAACACTTCACTGATACCCTGAGGTCTTGATTACTGTAGTTTATAATATGTCTTTATATTGGATATTGTGGGCCCTCCACATTTATTCTGTTTCTTATGTTCCAAAACTGTTATGGCTATTTTAGTTCTGTTTTCATTTCCTATTAAATTTTAGAACCAGTTTATCTATATCTACCAAAAAATTATGCTGTGATTTTGATCAGAAGTACATTATATCTATAGAACAACTTAGAGACAACTGATCTCTTAATTATATTAAGTCTTCCAATCCAGGAACACAGTTTGTCTCTCCATTATTTTTTTTAGCTATTATTTATTTCATTGGTGTTCTATAGTTTTCTTTATACAGGTCATGCACATGTTCTCTTACATATATAGCTAAGTATTTCATTTTGGAAAAATTTTATAAATGGTATTTGTTTTTAAAATCCTAGTTTCTAGTTGCTTATTGCTAGTATGTAAAAATACGATTTTTTTATGTTGACCTTATATATTGCAACCTTGCCAAACTCATTTATTCATTCTAGGAGTTTTTTAAATGTAGATTCTTTGGGATGTTCTATGGTCATGTTGTCTACAAATAGGGCCCAGTTTTATTTATTCCTTTAAATCTGTGTGCCTTTTATTCTTTTTTCTTGCCTTATTTCATTAGGACTTCCAGTATGCTGCAGAATAGCACCAGTTAGAGTGGAAAACTTTGCCTACTATATAACATCACTACTGCGTTTGATGTTAGCTATGGATTTCTTTGTAGACACCCTTAATCAAGTTAAGAAAATTCTATTTATAGTTCAGTGAAGATTTTTACCTTGAATATATGTTGAATTGTGTTAAGTTCTTTTTCCGCATCAATTGATATGCTTGTGTGTCACTTATTCTTTCATTTGTTAATACAGTATGATGGCTTGTGTTGGTCGATTTTCAACTATTGAACCAGCCTTGCATTCCTGAGATAAACCCCATTTTGTTATGGTATATTATTCCTTTTATATATTGCTAGATTTTATTTGCTAACGTTTTGCTGAGTATATTTGTGTGTTCATAAGGGTTACTGGCCTAGAGTTTTCTCTTCTTACAATATTTTTGTAGGTTTTGATTTCAGGGTAATTCTGGCATTACAATTTGAGTTGTGAAATGTTCCCTCTTCTTCTACTTTCTGAAAGTGATTATATAAAATAGGTGTCTCTTCTTCTTTAAATGTTTGGTAAGTTGTAGCAGTGAAACTATCTTTGCCTAAAGTTTTTCTTTATCAGAGATTTTGTAAACTATCAATTTTATTTCTTTAATAAAGGTAGAACTATTGAGGTTATTCATTTTTTCATAGCTGAGTTAGTAATTTATTGCTTTCAAATAATTGGTTCCTTTTATTTATTAGATTTATATATATATAGGCTCATGTGTAGTATTCTTCTTATCCTTTTAATGCCTATGGGTTTTCTGACTTTTGGATTTTCAGAAGTCTTGAATATAAATGCCCCCCTCTCATTTCTCTCTGCCCAGGATGGAATCAGGCAGTAGCCTTTGATCTTGATAAAGCCATCTTGGAGGACATTGCTTAGATCCGGACAGGAGGTTTGCCCACATACCCTGAATTGTGCTTATTCACCTAATCATAGCAGTCCTGAAAAATACAGTCCTCCTTATACAAGCCAGCCTCTGCAGGTCATGTGGCTTGGAGGAGAAAATGTGCTCTCTCTGTATAGCAGACGTCAAGGCAGCAGAAGAAAAGGGAAGTAAAAGGAGAATCCCTGCATGCCCAGTTCCTTCTCACTCACTCATAAGATGAAGAGATGATAAGCTTATTATGCTAGTGGAGGTCCCTCTGCATGGAAGCAGGGGTCAGAGAAAGGAGATTCCTCTCCAATAAATGTTTTTGGTGAATGCACATGAACTATACTCTGATGACTTCAGAAATTACTAGGGAAGTACTGGAGGGAAGGTGGCCTGATGGTCCTGCAATAACAGGTGGGAATGAGAGCCCAATAAATCTAATTTATTAGTCCAGTGTCCTACATAGGTTATTATCTAACACAGATTAGAAAAATCACAATGAAATATATTAAACGCTAGATTAAACATTTGTGACAATGTTGTGACAATATGAAGGAAGTGGTGATGAAGTGCTGGAGGCAGGGGCCAAAATTAGAGTGGGGTCAGGCCAGACTTCATGGAAACTTCTGACTTGTACAGATAATGAATAGGAGACCTATGTGGCTGAACTCAGGGGTATGGGCATGGGAAGAAACTGAGGGAGAAGACGTGGGAGAGACAGTTTGGAGGGAGTTGGAGAAGGATTTTAAATGTCATGTACAAATTTGGATGTATTCTTTGGGGGATGGGAGGACAGTAGGGAGTTCATCAAAAACTACACTGGGATAGGCAAACTAATTTTGAAAATATTGAAATATTTCCATACCAATTAGGAAAAAGACACTGTTCAAGTGTCTCTGAGTCACTGCCCATCTTCCTCACACATTTCAGCACTGTGGTTCCCCGACCTGGGGTCCCAGCAAGTAAAGGTTAGTGCCTGACCCAGCAAGCCCTGGTGTTGGCCTGTGGCTGGTGTTCGTTCTGATGTTCTGGCTAGTTGGTGCCTGGATATCCTGGTTATTAAATATTTTGTCTCTCTCCATGGAGCTGAGGTTTAGAAAGTACCCTTAAGCAGCAGGGAGGCAGACATGGGGGATAAAGCAAGAATTCAGGGTGGATAAGACCTTGCACTTCAGCTCTCTGTCCCCAAGTTCTTCATCTGAATGAGGGCAGGCACCAGACTTCAGATCTCAGAGAACTGTCTTTGTTTGGCTTTAAAAACAAAACCATAGAATTTTCCGTTTACAATGAAAGTTCCAGGAGGGAGAAGTAGTTCCTTGGATCTTGCACCCACTTTAAGTCAAACAAACATCTGTCAAGGAGGAACAAGACAGAATTTCTTGTGATCAGATGCTCTTGGTTCTACAGCAATTTATCAAAGGCCCACTCACCAATTAGAGAAATATTTGAAAAAGCATCACAGCTCCCACAAGTGCCTCATGTATAATTCAAAGCAATGGCTCTGGATGGAGTGAGGAGGCTACAGAAGCCAGGGTTGGCTTTTGAAGGCAAACCTACCTATTGTTTCTTTAATCCTAAACCAGGGAACACGCTCTGGGACCCTCAAAAATTGCACTTAGCCTTGAATGTAGGAGGCGTCGAAATCTTGAGCCTGAAGTGTAGAAACTTCCTCTGTTTCCCTTTGAACTCCTTATAGGGGACATCATTTCTCAGTTCTTCAAAATTGGGTCTCCCTATGAGTTAGAGGCAACAGGAAGTGACCCCTCATATCTGGGCAACATTCCGCTTTAATTGGAGTCTCCAATACTGAGTGGTTCGAAAAAGGCTAAAAATAAAGAAAACAAACAAACAAGGGATCAAATGACACCATGTAAAAACCACACTCCCTCACTTTTCTTACTTCCTTTGCCACACCTCACAATGCAGGTGACATCACTCCTGTTTTGTACACAAGGAGACTGGGGCAGAAGGTGGGCTGACTTGCTCAAGGTCACACAACAAATTCACAGTGGATAATATTGGCCCTCACATACCAGACACTGCCTCTTGGGGTCTGAAACCCAAGTTTTAATTTTGATCCTGTCTTTCTATTTGAACAACATGGAAGCTGATAATCATGAAATTGGTAATTTTTCAGGTTTTTTTTCATTGAAATTTGGTTTTGAATAATAAGGTCTTATTTTAAAAGATCAAATACCTATGCTAAGAACAGTGGCCATGTTGCTTGTATTATTTAAACCACCCCACACCTGAATTTTATTTGAATAGCAGGTTCGTTGATTTCCCTTCTGTGTTGCACTAATGGCATGCCGAGCTCAGCTGAGCTCATATGATTTAGAACCCCAGTGCCACCCAGTTCAGGGCACTTTAACAAAGGTGTGCACAGGGACGGCTGCAGGGAAGACCTCTGTACAGTGGAGAAAATGTTTCCCTTGGACTCACCCCAGAAGTTACTCTTCCTCTTCAAAGTGGGTCCCCAACTGCCCTTGAAATATGGCAGGACACAGAGGTGGCTCTGAGAGGAACAGAGAGGATCCCTGCAGGGCTGTCTTGACAGTGGGTCACTGAGGACAGACCCTCTGCAAGGCACGTGCAGGGGCAGGTTCACAGTCCTTCTTGGCTCCACACTCTCAGCAGAACACAAGAAATGCGGAAGGTGAAGACTGAACTCTTCACTCTGAATTCTGAGCAATGATAGGAACAGAAAACGAGTGCCTTCTCCCATTAGTAAAGAAGACCACTGAAGAAGATGAGATGGCCCAGCCCAGACCAGGAAGGATAAGAGAGGCCAGGGGCCCAGAGGGGAGGCTCCAAGAGCCTGTACAATGTGAGTGGAGACAGCCAACTGGGACCAAGCAGATCCAGGCAAGCCCCCAGGCAGAAAGGTCCCTGCAGGGAGGGGTCTGACCTGCCCTCACCACTCCATGCCAGGGCCCCAGCATGGCATCTGGAACATGACAGGTGCTCAGCCAGCAGGAAGGAGGAGCCTGGCATCGCCTCCCTGCAGAACTGACCCTGATGTCCCAGTGTGGGGTGAGGGCCCCTTTTCTGAGTTCCCTTAATGCCTAGGAGCCCTCATGTGGTTGGGTAATGATCTGAATTCTAGTTGGCTTCCTTCCTGGACCTCGTTTTGCATCCTCAGTGTCTTCCCTAGGATACAGCATCTAAGAAGCCCCATAGGAAGGATGGAAAGAGGGAAGGTGGAAGGGAGTGAGGGATGAAGTAAGGAAAGAAGGAAGGAAGGAAGGAAGCAGGGAGGGAGGGAGGGAGGGAAGGAAGGAGGAAGGAAGGAAGGAACAGAGGAAGGAAGGAAGGTACGAAGGAAGGAAGGAAGGAAGGAAAGGGAGGGAGGAGGAGGCAGGAAAAGGAGGGAAGGAAGCAGGAAAGGAGGGATGAAAGGAAGGAATGAGGGAGGGATGAAGGAGGGGGAAGGAAGATGGGAGGAAGAAAGGAGGGAGAGAAGGAAGAAAGGAAATAGGGAGGGAGGAAAGGATGGAGGAAGAAGGGAAGGGAAAGGAAAGGAAGGGGAGGGGAAGGGAAGGGAGGGGAGGGGGAATAGGGAAGGGGGAAGAGGAAAGGGGGAAGGGGGAAGGGGGAAGGGGGAAGGGGAAGAGTTTCTTTAGCCACACTGGGCTAAGGGTTTCACCAATAACTGAGGGATGAGAAGAAACTGGAAGTGAATAGCAGGTCCCACTGCGCATCGTTTATTCACTGCGGAATGTGATGATGCTGTTGTAAATTGTGTAGGGAACAAGACACAGTCCTCCTCCTGCAGTGGAGCTCAATTTGCTGCTGTTCTATGAGCATGTGAGCCTCATGCCTCTAGGGCCTATCTTGGTGGTGGTGTTGTTACTAGCCCCTGGAGTATAACAACTTAATAAATATTGGTTGACTTAATAAATGAGTGGGGGAGTGAATAAACGATGGATCCTTTTTCTGTTCTCTGCCAAGTCCTGGCTCCTCAAGCCCCTCCGTGTGTGGTTACACATGGTTACCTGGCCTGGCTGCACTCCTGATGGCAGGACCCCACAGCCTGCAGCTCACAAGAGAGGGTCAGACCAGCAGCCATCCAGCATGCTGGCTCCTCCTTGGAAATGCCCAGCCTCACAGTGAAAACTACCACGTGGGGCCTTCCAGTGGAGGAAGACACTCTGCCTGAATCTGAAGCTTGCTTTATTTTCCTAATCATGTTCTGCCCTTAGTATAGAGGTAAATGAGAGAATGCTCCTTCCCTATTTTCCCCTCTGTAAGATGAGATGGCTACCCCAGAAGATCCCCAAGTTTTCCAGCATTTTAGGCAAAAACGAAGCCAGGGTGTAAGTGGCAATGGCACTCTGGTGCCTTCCCACAGCCACTCCACAGAGAGTGCCCAATGTTCTGGGGAGCGTGTGTGGGATGGGCTTGGGAGGAGATGTGAGTGAGCACGAGTTAGCATCCATGTTTGGGCCTGGGAAAATGTGTCAGAGACACAGAGGGGCCCTGCTGTCACTCTTGCCGCCTCCTCCCCAGACTGTGAAGACAACTGACTTCCAGACTGGAAAGACAACCTGCTTCCCGACTGCAAGCTGGGTGGCGGGGCTCCCTGCCTCCAGGCTGAGGGTTGGAGAAAGGTTGAACACTGCAATGCAATGCTGGCTTGTAATTTTATTTTCTGAAGACATTTCAGGGAATGAGGATAGAAACCATCAAAAAACCTAATGAAAGCTGTAGATCCTCTGTCCAGAGAAATGCACAGACACCTGACATTTGCATCTGACATAAGGGAAATGAAGACCTAGAAGTCCATTTCTGAGCTCTGGGACCCAAATAGAGCCTCCTACTGTAAAGCCTTCTAAAGCAGAAAGGTCTAGGAGACAAGATCCCTGCATTCTACCTCTAATCTGGGCTCTGTTCCATCCAGTACTGCTTTCCTCATTCTGGCTGGCCTCAACCTTACCATCTGTAAAACGGACAGCCAGGGAGAGGATGAGGGCTAGAGTTCACTGATTATAATCACAAACCCTGAGAGCACCTGCTGTGTGCTGGGGGTCCGAATGCTAAGCTGGGAAGCAGGCACTTGGGACCTGGGAGAGGAGTGCAGGAGTTGAGGGGAACATGCTCTTCTCCACAAACCGGGTTCTTGGGACCTTCAGAATATATTTCTTTTTCTCTGGCATTAGAACCCGACCTGTTCTGATGGAGGACCCATTAGTTGGACTGAGACTGCAATGGCTTTCTTATTTGAAGATGAGAAGAATTTAGACTCTCTACTTCTCTTCCCCAGCTCTGTCTAAAACAGGGGCATAACAGCAGTTGGGTTTCCTTTGGCAATGGAGACTCCACTACTGGCTTCCTTCCAAGTCATCTTAAAAAGGGCCTTACAGAGAGCTGGGAATGGGGTCACAGCCACCTTTTCAAGAGTAGGAACCAAGACACCTGTGACTTGCCTCAAGTCCGCCCGACCACGACTGGCACCAGCCTTTCCGAGCCTGGTCTGAGTGTTGGGTGAACCCACAGCACCATATGAATGAGAACAAAGAGATTTCTCCCTCTCTCCCAGAGCCTCTTTATTCCTGGTCTCCATCCTCCTCCACAACTTTGCTCTTCCTCCCCCTAATAATTCCCAGGCCAAGGGGGAAGGGGCCTTTTTGCTCAGTAGTCTGGACTGAGAAGGAACCAGCCTCTCCTATGGTGATCATCAGACAGAAGTGCTCTGCTTGGGAAAGCTCACTCCTTGCAGCTGCAAGCTCTGTCTAGTTGATGTTCCATCCTGTCTGTGGTCAGCACTCCCTGGGCCTTCCTTCTCCCACCATCACCATAGTCCCCTATCCATTCCCTTTGAGCCCCCATCCCCATTTCTTCATGGGCAGGAGGCATAGTGGAGCTTCTGTTGAGGTTTGCTTTTGGACTTAGATCATATCACATTCTTCAGATGGAAGCCATTAATCCCACTCCAAATTATGATCAACTCACAAAAATAATCACCAAAAACCTATGGAGCAAAGGCTCTGTTGGCCAACTTCTTCAAGACCTTGCTCCATCATTCAAAGACCTTTGCCCTGTCCTGTGGCCTGCAGTTTCCTTCTGTGGCCTCATACACCCTTCCTTCTACCTTTGTGCCTTCCTCGGGGCTGTTTCCTCGCCTTCTCCACCACTCAAAACCCCTCTCACCCTTCAAGACAGCTCCACACCCCCTCCTCTAGGAAGCCTTTCCAGACTACCCAAACCTGAGTGGGAGAAACTGTTTAACCCCAGGCTAGCTGCATGTCTTTAAGAGGAGGCCAAATGGTGCCAAGCCCCATGCCAGCTGCTTCAACAGGACAATGCCTCAGTTAGTCCCCATGACAACCCGTTGAGATAAATGTTAATAGTCCCGTTTAACAGATAGGGAACTGAATCTGCCAGGTTGGGGGTGGGGTGGAAATGGGAAAAATGCCTGACCCCAAGCTTGTGTTTTGTTCCATTGCTCTGCCCAGCCTCCTGTCCCTGCACTGAGCATTTCTTTCATTCTGACTTATTTACCCTGGGTTGTTTGT
This sequence comes from Gorilla gorilla gorilla, assembly GCF_029281585.2. NCBI lineage: Eukaryota > Metazoa > Chordata > Mammalia > Primates > Hominidae > Gorilla > Gorilla gorilla. The sequence goes on along the minus strand of NC_073232.2, from coordinate 37,130,377 downwards.
GTGGGTTCTCCCATGGATCTGGGGTCCCCTCCTGAGAACAGAGGCTGCTGTATTCCTCTGTGCCTCCTTCCCGGTGCTGTGCACAGAGGGACTACTCAGCCAATGTTTGAAGGATTGAATTAAATCTTGCCACGTAGTGGTTGGCATTTTCCCCACACCTAGAGTTGCAGTAATGAAATTTCCACCATATGCCTTAAAGGATTAAAATGTTGAAAATGTCACAACCTGGAGGAAACCAGAGCTCTTGAAATTTACCAATAAAACAATAGCTGCTGTGTATGGAGCATCTGCCGTGTGATCAGCTGTGCACGTTGTCTCTGATTCTTGACAATCACCCCGGGAATGGTTGGATATTCAGTTGACTCCAGAATAGCTGCATCAGGGTTTATTATGGCTGGCATTGGTTCTGATTGGTCAGGTCCCCTACAAACCACTTGTTATGTATTAATATTTTCATACAGCACCTGCTTATAAGTCACATGCTGCTATGGACGCACCATTTTATGGATGAAAAAAACCAAAGCTCAGAGGAGAGAAGAAAATTCCTAAAGCCACACAGCTAGACATTGCAGCCCAAGCAGCCTATGGCACACACAATGTAAACAGCACACCATTCCACCTCAAACCCGGCTTCCAGCCCTCCCTGTCCCAGGCTAGATTGGGCCTTCTCCCACCCTCCATGAGATTATAGTCAGTGATCACTACAGAGTGGGTGGGGGCTGGCTCACTCACAAACCACACCTCCAGGCAGTGCAGTCCATTTGCTCACAAGAGAAACATTCCTGTAGGACACCAGCTTTGCCATCCGAGCAAAGAGCTGCATTAGCACTGGTGTGCAACAGAGCTTGGGGCCACCCGGACCCTAGAGCTTGGTGGGCTTAGTGGTCCCACTGTTTACATGGAGATGGAGTGAAGGCAAAAGAGGTTACTTGGAGAAATGGATTGCAAGAGCTGATCTTTAGTGGTTCATATTTTGCTAACTCCACAGGGGGTAAGCCATGAATTTGGGGACACGCGGTCTGGTGCCCATCACTGTGTGAAACTGACCAGGGCCCTTGCCCTTGCTGTCTGAGCCTTACTTCCCCACCTGTAAAGCTATCTGGGCTGGCTAGGCCCTGAGGCCCCCTCCAGTTCTCCTACTCTGTGAAGGTTGAGGCTGAGCTCTGGGGTCCAATGGCCTGTGCTCAAATGCCAGCACTGAGGTGGGGGAAGAGTCCGCTCAGCTTCCCTGGGCTTTGGCTTCTGCATTTGTCAAATAAGGGCAATAAAAGCAGTAGCTACCTCAACCAAACATTACACTTAAAGTGGTAAAGTGCTTAGAATAGCCCAGTCACGTGGCACAGGCTCACGAGCCCTGCATAGTATTACCTTAAGCTGATATGGTCACTCTGGCTCTGAATCTTGCCCAGCAAGTACCATTTTCATGATGCAAGTGGGAAATGAAGATCCAGAGAGTTTAAGTAACTTGTTCAAGGTCACACAGCTAAAACAGGGCCCGGACCAGTCCCCTGTCTCCCCCATGTCCCTGAGCTGCACTTCTCTCCTCCTGCACCCTCATCCACCCCAGGAGTGGTTTGGGCAGCAGGTGAGAGCAGGTCTTCTCCAAGGTGGGAGAAGAAACAGCCTCTGTGTTTCTCCATCCCTGTATCTAACTGTCTACCACAGCCAGCTGGCAGGAGTGGGAGCTATCTGGAGCCTATGTTCAGCAGCCTGGGGCTTCAGGCCTAGTTTCTTTGCTTACCAGCTGTGTGACTTTGAGCAGGGCAGGCAACCTCTCTGGGCTTCCGTGTCCCCATCAGTAACATAAGGGAAAGCAGCCCTGCCCAGTCTACTTACAGAGCTGTTACCAGCATTAACCACAATGTCAGATTTAAAAGTTCTTCCCAGGCTGGACGCGGTGACTTACACCTATAATCTCAGCACTTTGGGAGGCCGAGGCAGGCAGATTGCCTGAGGTCAGGAGTTCGAGACCAACCTGGGCAACACGGTGAAACTCTATCTCTACTGAAATACAAAAAATTAGACGGGTGTGGCGGTGTACACCTGTAGTCCCAGTTACTCAGGAGGCTGAGGCAGGAGAATTGCTTGAACCCGGGAGGCGGAGGTTGCAGTGAGCCGAGATTGCACCACTGCACTCCAGCCTGGGTGACAGAGCGAGACTCCATGTCAGAAAAAAAAAAAAAAAAAGTGCTTCTTTTTGTGTGGGTGGCAAGGGCCTACACAAGGAAGGCCCTACTGAAGGCTCTGTGTCCATCAGGGACCCTGTGTGGGCTGGCCAGAGACAGTGGGCTGGCTGGAAGGAGTTGTGCCCATTGGTGGAGGGGCACGCCAGGCCATAGTGACCCCAAAGGGAGGAAGTCAAACGGTTCCCTACTCTGACTCATCTTCTTTCCCTTCCGGGGGTCTCCTACCCCAGCTGCCCACTGGCTGGACTCAATTGGAAGGCAGAGAACACATGGCCCACCCAGGCATGCCAAAGGGTACAAGCAAGAGAATACAGAGAACAGATCGGTGGGACAAGCAGGAGACATCCAGGGCCCTGTACGGGGGCCTCTCTGGGACCGTGCCCCTCCCTCCCCAGTCCTGCTTCTGCACCCCCAGGAGCTGACTAGACAATAATGGGACACACACTGGAGATAGCACCATCTTCAACCTGTCAGGGGGTTTATTGTAAAAGGAGATTTAGTCTCTTTTTTGCAAGTAAAACAATGAAACCTCCATAATTGTTCCAGGAGAAATAAACATGCCAAAATATTTAAGTACTAATAAAACTTAAGAATTATCTCAGCATATTTAAATATAGATGTATTTTTATGGCAGGCAATGAAGGCAATTGCCAGCAGAAAGCCTTTCATCTAGGCCATTTAGTACCCACCCTCCTCCTTCAAGGCTTGGGTGGGGAGGGGACGAGAAAGGGGCTGGGGTGGAGCCTGCACAGTGATGGGAAGAGGCTCCCCTTGCAGGCAAGTGGGTCACATGCAGTCACTGAGCAGGGACACCAGATGCTGGGCCGGACCCTCTTTATGCTGCTTGTGACTCCCTCCATCCCTGCTGCAGCCCTAGGTGGTTCTAGTATCATCTCTATTTGACAGCAGAAGAATCCAAGGCACATAAAGGTGAAATAACTTGCCCCAGGCCTCACAGCTGGTAACTGCTAGAGCTAGAATGACATAACCTGACTGCAGAACTTACACTCGCTCATTACTGCCTGGCCCTGCACGAGGAACAAGGGATACAGGTGTACAGTGAGCTGAGGTCAGGGCCCTCTCAGCCCTTGCCAGGACTATTCAAAAACCTCTGAACGAGTGTCACAGACTCTGTTCCTACATGCCTGTCCAACACTCCCCACATCCATTCTCAGGGCTGCCGTGAAGGCTTCTCTCTCACTCTGTGTGTGTGCACACGTATATTATCTGTGTGTGTGCACAGGGGACTTTGCCATCTTCTGCTGAATTGTGCTTCCTTTCTTGAGACTGCAGTTAAAGCCATTAACAGATACCAGGAGCGGCATGCAAAGATGAAGAAGATACAGTCCCTGCATTTGAGGCAACTTCAGGGAGAAACTTTCAGAGTTTTTTCCTTAAAACTCTGCACCCACTTAAAACTCACTTCTCATTTCAGCCTCTGGCAACCTCCAGCCCCTGGCAACCACCATTCTACTTTCTATTTCTTTTTCTTTGTTCTTTTTTTGAGACGGAGCTTCACTCTTTTTGCCCAGGCTGGAGTGCAATGGTACGATCTTGGCTCACTGCAACTCCCACCTCCTGGGTTCAAGCGATTCTCCTGCCTTAGCCTCCCAAGTAGCTGGTATTACAGGGGTGTGCCACCACGCCTGGCTAATTTTGTATTTTTAGTAGAGACAGGGTTTTACCTTGTAGATCAGGCTGGTCTGGAACTCCTGACCTCAAGCAATCCACCTGCCTCAGCCTCCCAAAGTGCTGGGATTACAGGTGTGAGCCACCACGCCCAGCATCTACTTTCTATTTCTAAATTTGATAGTCTAAGTCCCTCATGTAAGTGGACATGTACAATATTTGTCTTTTTGGACTTAGGCTACTTAGCACAACATCCTCAAGGTTCATCTGTTTTATAGCATGTGTTGGAATTTCCATCCCTTTTAAGGCTGAATAGTGTTTCATTGGGTGTGTATAGACCACATTTTGTTTATTGATTCATCTATAAGGGGACAGTTGGGTTGCTTCCACCTTTTGGCTGTTGTGACTAATGCTGCTATAAACATGGGGGGTACAAATAGATGTTCAAGTCCCTGCTTTCCTCTCTTTTGGCTGTATACCCAGAAGGGGCATTGCTGGGTCATAGGGGACTCTATGCTTTTGTTTTTGAGGGATCACCATACAGTTTTTAACAGCAGCTGCACTATTTTACATTCCCACCAGCAGTCCACAAGGGTCCCAGTTTCTCCGCATCCTCACCAACACTTGTTATTTTCTGCTTGTTTCTTGTTGTTTTTAGTCACCATTCAATGGGTGTGAAGGGGTATCTCATTGTGGTTTCAATTTGCACTTCCCTAATGATTCGCGATGTTGAGTATGTTTGTATGTTCTTATTGGCCATTGCTATATCTTCTTCGGAGAAATGCCTATTCAAGTCCTTTGCTCATTTTTTAGTGGACTTGGTTTTATTATTGCTGTGGTTTAGTTGTTACCCATGTCCTATCTCAACATCAGATGAACCACTCAACCATCTTCCCACTGGTAACAGAAATGTGTGAATGAGCATGTGTAGCAATGGGTAGAAAACAAGCATTTATGAAACACTTATTTAATCCTCACAATAATTTCATGAAGAGCTATGATGCTTATACATGGGAAAGCTGAGGTTCAAAGAGATTAGACAGCTTGCCCAAGGTCACGCAGCTGGTACGCAGGAGAGAGGTGTTTGGATCTTAGCCCTCACCATAGCCTATCTCTAAGGTGATGCCACTCTGTCTCCCAGGCTGCCTCTCTGAAGAAGCCCAGGCTCCTAAAACAGAGCAGGAGGACAGCCACAGCAATGTCCAATCCATTATTGTAATCTGCACCAAAGAGACATCCCTAGGTGAATGATGTCACCAGAAGGTTCGGACCAAGGCCCACCATTAATCTCATGGTTACAAACAATATAGGAAGATTATGCTGGTCTCCAGCCCAGTTAAGTGGACATTTGGATTTTTTCCAAAGCAAATGTGGATACTGTAAATACAGGTCAGCTGGTTTGCAGGAAATCAGCATCTAGACGAAGACGTGTCTAGCAAGATTTTCCAAAAGTCCTGCTGCAAAGAGCCTGGGTCACTGGCTGGCCGCTTGGAGTACGTGTCACTTATAAACTGCTGTTTTTCATGCATTCACTTGTAACATACTTGCTGAGGGACTCCTGGGTGCCTGGCTGTTTGCTGGGCTTGGGTTCACGTGTGAATCCTGGAGGTAGAGAGGGGCAGGGAATTATGATCCTGGCAACCATCCACTTTCTCTTCTCCTGAAGAACTGAAGAACAGTCCGCCTTCAAACAGAAAATTGACACGCAGAGAGGTGGGATCCTTACCTGCAGTCACACAGCAAGTGGAAAAGCTGGGAAGACATCCCAAGTCGCTATTAAGTCACTTGACTGCCCTACATTCCAATATTGTCATTGTTTAAACTACTGAATTTTCTAAATTGCTTCCCTTTCTCGGAAAGGGTACAGCAATCCTTTGCCACAATGTATGTCCTAATTTTGGTTTCTAGACATAAAGTAAATGTAGATATGACTCTATTTCTTTCCCTGGGGAGCACATAGTTAGAGGTTAACCCTTCTTCCCAGGGAAAATTAGAGAACAACACAAGAAGGTAATAAATGTGAGTGCTCATGGCATGGTTTGATTAAGTATCTCATGAGTGGGACAGACAATGAGTCCTTTTAATCGACTCCTGCTCAGGCTCTAGGAGAAGGATTGTCCTCTTTCATTAATGCAAACCCACAAGGGCTGCAACTTCACTCCAGGCACTTTACAGGGACTGGATCAAGTGGTCCTGGAAGGGGGCCCCAAGTTTCCCCTTCTCCTTGGGGGTGGGTGTTGCCATACCAGGCTGGTTCTAGGGGTGCTGCTCTCCTGATAGAATTGGCCAGGGATAGATTTCATATTTCCTTGTTGATCCCCTCAGCAGAGTTGAGATAGGATTCACTTGCTCAAACACCAAGGGAATAGGGGAGTAAACATAGAAAGAACTAGAAGTAGTGTTTCAGGCCAGGGGCTTTGCCCGCCATTGCTGGCTCACCCCTAGATCTCTGCCCAAACTTCATGCCAGAAGAGTTGGTTGCTGACCCAGGGCTCCCAGACTAGGATTTGGGAATCCTGGCTTTGGGGCTTCTCCTGGACTAGGATTTGGGAACCCTGGCTTTGGGGCTTCTTCTTGTTAAGAGATGCCATTTGGCCACTCTATGCAGATGATAAATTCCTCGTTTCTTTAGCATAGAAACTAAATCTTAATCAAGTATACAGCAAGTATAAATGCTTGCGAAATCTTAGGGAAGGAAAGAAGGAAGGAAGCAAGCAAGGAAGGAACGAAGGGATGGAGAAAGGGAGGGGGGAAGAGAGGAAAGTGTATCAGTGCATTCTGACTTTGCTATACAGAAATGCCTGAGACTGGGTAATTTATAAAGAAAAGAGGTTTAACTGGCTCATGACTCCACAGGCCGTACAGAAAGCCTGATGCTGGCATATGCTCAGCTTCTTGAGGAAAAGCCTCAGGAAACTTACAATCACGGTAGAAGGCAAAGAAAAAGCAGGCACATCTTACATGGTGGTAGCAGGAGCAAGCTAGAGAGAGAGAATAGGGATGTGTCCCACACTTTTGAACAACCAGATCTCAATATCAAGAGAATAGCACCAAGGGGATGGTACTAAACCAGTCATGAGAAATCCATCTCCATGATCCAATCATCTCCCATCAGGCCCCATGCACAACATTGGAGATTATGATTCGACATGAGATTTGGGTGGGGACACAGATCCAAACCATATCTGAAGTAAAGGGGGAACAAAATAAACAAAAAAAGAAAGAAAGGAAGTAAGGAAGATAGGTAGTGAGGGAGAGAGGAAGGAAAGGATGAACACAGAGGAAAAGAAAAAAGAAGGAAAGAAAGAAGGAAGGAAGCAAAAAATAAAGGGAGGAAGAAATAAGGAAGGACAAATAGAAAACTTTCTTTTTAACAAAAGCCATGAGATTCATCTGGTTTTTCTGCATTTGTTGGGAGTGGCAGATATTTTTGTCAGTAAAGCCTGGTATATATAACTGGTAGTCACTTAATGTTTGCTGAGAGAATGGATGACTGTTATGGAGATTTCTGATTTGTTTACTTAAGGGGAGTTCTCCTTATGGAATCATAATGGCCATGATTAGTAAGATCAAGAGGAATATGCAGACTAAGGCTTTGATTTTAAATCACAAGGAAATACACAAGCACGTGATAAAATTTTCATATTAGCAGGCCAGTTTGAACTCAATGTAGCCAAGCTATTCTCAATGCCACCTGTGTTTAGTGTGACTTCGAGGTCACAGCCAGTCCAAGATCATTTCTCTGAGTCAAGCTCTTATATCACCAGTGAAAGGGCTCTTGTCTGAACGCAGCTCATGACTCACCTCTTAACTTTCAAACCGAGAGCATGAAAATTCTCAAATGAGCTAGAGGAGTTTATCTAGGGATAGTCAGAGAGAGGGAAGAAAAGGAGTGCCTATCTAGTTGCTGATGGAAACAGACTGATTAATCCAGATACAAAAAAGACATTTCCTTAAACATTTCTGAATTCAGAATTGTTTGCTATCAATTAAAATGTTGAGATGATCTCTTTTTTTCTAAGTGGTGGCTTCACCCCCTCCTGAACCATTTCCCTTCCAGAAAATCAAGACCTTCTACCACATTCACTCCGCCTCCCAGTTCATGATTCAGAAAATGAAGTTTGAAAAAGGTACCTAAAAATGGAAGAGGAGTGAGGAGCTCTGCAGGGTGAGGCCAACATCTCGCCACATTAACCCTGCGAACTCAGCCCCAGTAAACGAGTCTGGGAGCCATTAATGCCTAATGATGTTGCATTGTGTTCCAATAACAAACCATCTCACCAGTTGGTTTTATAGAGGACCAGCTGTTGTTAATTGGGGAAGATGAGCATGAAATGGCAGCTTTCACACCTGACCAAGAGAGAGCTGCAGCATCAGGGGGCAGGCTGAGCCTTGCCTGCATGCAGGGGGGCTGCTTAGATCTGTCTTGGTGAAGGGGAGATGCAGACAGTACCCTGGGGTTCCCGCTCCTCTCACATCCTTAGGGAGCAGAAAGAATAGGAGAGCTCAAGTTCCTTTAGCATCTCACCATCTCCTTCCCAAGCCCAGTGACATCCCACATACCATGCTGTGGCATCTTTGTGTACCTGTGGGAGTCCCTCTAGCAAAGTGAGGGGCAACTCAAAGCTAGGGGCCCAACATTGCACCCCGAGAGCCTGGCCCAGAATCTGACATAGTCCAGACTCTGCAGAGGAGGCATGGCCAGGTTCTTTACCACTGACCCTAGTCTCTGCTCCCTGGACACAGGTGACTGGCCCAGGAATAGACAGCAGTTTATAGGCTACCAACAACCAGTGACATGAGGGTCTGGCTCTCACATAGGAGCTGGCTCGATCACATTTTCTCCCTTGGCATTTCATCAAAGAGACACAAAAAGAGGTGGTCACCTAGCAGTAGGCTCAAATCAAAGGGAGTAGGGAACACATCTGCGATATAGAGAGGTTAGGGCAGCCATGGAAGGAGTCAGGATTAAGCCAGCTGGTCCATAGGGACAGGAAACTGGTGTGCACACTTGAGAAGGGACAGAGGTGTCAGAGGGAGACTTCAAGAAAGTTCCTGATCAGGATATGATTTAAAGCATGTTGGATCTGGGAGCCACAGACTGCCTCACTGGGGTCACGTCCTTGGTCTTCCAGGAGCGCTCACTTTGCCGTATGATAAATCCACCAAAGGAGTCAGCCCCTGTTCTTTGTAATCCAGAGCTCTGTGTCTAGAAAAATTGCTCCAAAGAGCCATCCCTCAAGATTGGCAAAGAGACATAGGCACTGTCTGGTGAAAGACAGTTCCTGAGGTTTTGCCATGAAAGCCGAAGGAGCTGGGAACTCTCACGTGTGGAATAGCAATGGTGTGCACGTAAACTTGGAGTCACGGGTGGTCTTCCTAACACACCTGGAAGCACGTTAGTTACATTATCCCCATTTCTCAGATAGGAAACTGAGGCTCTGTAATGTCGAGCATCCTGCTCATCTTCAGTGAATGGCAGACTTGAAGCAAGTCCGTGTGACTCCCCTCCAGTTCTCTTTTGATAGCACTGCACTATTGCTGCTGGCATTTGAGAACCACTGCAGGCTCTCTGCTGGCGCGCAGAGCCAGGGAGCTCAGTCAAACGGCCTTGACTCCTGCAGACTGAGAAAAGGACAGGCCTCCCTCCTCGCCTGTTTGCCTTTATTCTCAGCATTGCTGCAAAAGACGGGAATGCAGAGCATTAAAACATGTACTGTAAATAAACCAAATTAAAGTAAAATTGACTCATTTAGCAACCAGCCTCCGATCTTGCATTAGAAGCAATTGAAGAGATTTCACAGATTTTAGTAACCAGATAAGATTATTGTATAAACAGACTTCTGCATTGAATGATGAGCCATATCTTGAGGAGAATATTTGAAATCAATAGCAATACAGGCTGAGAATTAAGTAATGTGGTTAAGCACTTTTGAATGATGCCATTTTTAAGAGCTGATTAGAAATAAATATGCCAGTTGCAGCAGAGCTGATAGCTGGAATCAAGTGATGATTAATCAATTTGGGCCTGAGAACCAGGGAGGCCATCTTGGGGAGAATGTTGCCAGCCCTGCACTCCAGCTTGCTGGAAAGGGGTTGAGAATGCTCTGGGGCCTGATGCTGCAGGCTCGGGGCTGTACAGAGGCCAATGGTGGCCGCGAGAAGGGCTGAGAAAGATGTTAGGGTCCTCATGCAGAAGCCTAGCTCTGCCCACCTGGTGCTGGCCACCACGGTGTTTGGGAAGGTGCCTGAGAGCCGGCACAGGATTAGCTGTAAGCTGCTTAAGCTGCTCACGCAGGGTGAGCCTGCAGCAGAGAGGAAGTTATGGCTGGGGACACTGGTGACCCTGGGATTGCGTTTCGAATGCCCAATTACCACTCGACTGGAAAATGATTGGTCTTTTGGCGGCCCTGTAATCATCTCTCACCTGGACAATTGCACCAGCTTCCTGATGGGTCCCCACATGAACCGTGAGCCGGGCGGATGCATTCCACACATAGTCACCATGGTGATCTTTCTAAAGCATTGCTCAGATCTTGTCACTCACCTTGTAGAAACCCAGTGCTGCCTCCCCTGCACCTTAGGTCAATTCCAGATACCTTAGCTTAGGGTTCAAGGCCCCCTCATGGCCCAGTCATCTCTAGATGCCTCATTTTTTCCTTTCTCCCATTCCTGCCCTATGATTGCATCAAACAGAAGGTTTTATCAGTGCCCAGGAATCCCCTGTTCTTTGAGTGTTGTCTCTGCTCCTGCTGGGCCCTGACTACTTCCCTGTCTACAGAAGCCCCAGCCCCTCTCCCACCTAATTCAAAGGCCACCTCCTTGGGAAAGCCCACTTTGGCTGTTCCTTTCCCCAACCCAAACATAAGCACAACTAGCTGGTCTCTCTTTGTTACAATCCTTTTCCTGTTTCATATCACTATCATTCATTATGTCTTTTTATTCTATAAACACTGATTGGCACTTTCGCAGTGCTACTCACTCTGGCTAACCCTAGAGATACAGGGAGAGAACACAGACATGGCCCCTCCCCTCCTGGAGCTCAGTATTTCACTCAGGCATTTAATGCTTTGTGCAACTGTCTCAACTCTGGAAGGCAAGACATTCTTATTTAATTCTCCTGGCACAAGTGAATGAATGAATGTGAGATAACACAAATGAATAAGAGGCAAAGGTGGATCAGGGATGGAGGCTGCAATAAAGCAAATTTTTGCTTGGTGGAAGAAGCTGGGGTTTTGCCCAGCACTGCATAAACTGCCTTCCATGGGGTCGAGCTCTCAGGAACTTGAGGCATCCATGTGGAGGAAAACCATCTGTCAAAGAGAGGCCCGAAAAGACAGAATTGGCTGGGGATTGAAGTTGCAGGGCTGGGGGCTCTAGCCTCAGCCCTATCACTGACTCACTATGTGAATTCAGGTAGACCTTAGCAAGAGCATATCCTCTGTTTGAGCCTCAGCTTCCCTGTCTGTAAAATGAAGACATTGGACTATAAGTGGTAGAAGAAAATGAGATACTTCTTCTTGAATGTTGGTGACCTTCAAACAACCTCTTCAACAGCGCACCATAAATAAGGTTATATATGTCATGTTAGACACAGAGAAAAATTTTAACAGGTATGAGATGATGGAAGAAAAGTTAGGTGCAAGATTTTATAACAGGAGTCTGATAAATGCCAGAGACACTTGTGTGAACTAGTGTAGCCTGGGGAGGTTTCTTGGAGGAGGTACAGCATGATCAACCTAAAGGGTAAATAGGACATAATTATTTGAAAAAAGGAGACATGCATTTCAGGTTGAAGGGAGAGCAAGACAACATCTTAATCAGCAAGACAATGTCCCCAGTGCTCCTGTGACACATCCACACGCCATGCCCTCATTGCTAACCTGGGACATTGCTGAGGAGGGGACCCTGTTAGAAGGCTGAGCTTCTTGCTCCAAAGGAGCAGATGTGGGCTCTTCTTTGCAATGGGTTTGTTGTTTCCTGCTTTCAGCAGGCCTGCGTCCTCCAGCCCCATTAGGATGTGGGCTAGCTCCACCTCTGTAGGCTGGATGTGGGATGGGAGGCTGACCTGGCCCTCATGGAGGACCTTGGCTCCAATCCTCATGGCTCTGCAGGCTGTGAGCTCCTCTGCTGAGGAGATGGGGGTGTTGAATTCCCTAATGGTTCCCTAGAAAGGGACTGTTGCATACAGGTGAGCCAAGAACAGGCAGAGGACCCCTTTCCCCAAGTGATCAGCCAGGCTTGGGGTCTCTCAGTGGAAGCCTGGAGCTGGGGCTGCTGGGAATGGCCGTCTTTTCTTGAGTTGCTCACCTGTGAGGGCCATCTGTCTGCCAGACTGCTCCTCATACTTCTGTCTGACCACTCATCTCTGGCATTCCCAGCTCTGTGAACTCAGGGCTCTGTTGGAACACTGGGTGATGGGACCCACGCAGGGTCCTTCCCTGTTGGCTGCCAAACTCGCACTGAGGTCAGAGAAGGAGGCTCTGTGTGGCCATGCGAGGCTCCCCACTTCCCTCTCTTAACTCGCTTTCCCACTCTGACTTCCTTCCTTTCCAGAACTACAGTCTGAGGCAGCAAGAAGGACCCCTAAAGGTCACTAAGAGTACATAGAGATGGAGAAACTGAGGCTGAGAGAAGCGAGGAGACTCTCCCAAGACTCCAGGATGCATCAGCCAAGGAGCAGAGACCAGTGCCTTGGCATCCGACCTGTTTTCCGTCCACTACAGCATGGGGTCCTGGCCTCACTATCTGTCCATGGGCTCTTTCTCTCCATTAGAGGTGAAGCCCTGGGGACAGGATCTGCACTTTCTACAGAACCCACAGAAGCCATGCAGAAGCCAGGCCTTTCTCCCCCCTTCCCCTTCCTCTGCCTCCGCCTCTGCTCTCCCTGGCTCCGAGTGCCGCGGACCCTCCTGCCCCTCCTGCCTTCTGCTTGCTGGCCTGGCCTGGCTCTGCCAGACCCTCTTTCAGCACCTGCACCCCTGCAGCTTTCAACTGTTGGCCAAGTGTTGTGCTGTCACCAAGTTCGAAATGTGGCTACACTATTTTCTCTGGTTCTTTCTCTTTGGGCTGAGCCAAAAATAAAAAGCAGTCACACCCAAGGTTCAAGTTAAACACATGTACTTACTTCCCAGTTTCCTTCTCCTTGACATACATGGTATGAGGAAGAGGGCCAGAGTGCACCCCAATCTCACCCACCCTGCAGGAGACCACACAAGCCAACTGAGGGGGGCTGCCACCCAGCTAGAATTGCAGGACAGCTTCTTCTGGCCCAGGAAGAGCCGCCTGCTCTGTCATCGGGCCCAGGAGCAGGAGTGGTACAGCTGACTGACTTCCCACATGTCCAGGATAGGAGACATGCACTCCCTCTTCTTATGAGCTAACCAGACTCAGTGTAGCTGCAGTTTCTGTTGGTGCCACCAGATATACTCAGCTACTTTTTCTCCACTTCTTCCCAAGAAATCGTACTTACTCAAGTTTTAGCCAAGAGAGCCATTATCATAACACATATATTTTAGAATGATAAGCCTAGAAAGTTCTACTAAACATTTTGATGATGGGTGCCCATCTGAAAGGATTGTCATTATGTGACACATTGAGTCTGGAATCCCTGGCCCAATAAGGTGAGACCTGGGCTCTTCCCCAGCTGACTGCTATCCAAAGTCCAACTTCCACAGCTTGGTGTGGCTCCGATGGACAGTAGGGTGAAGAGGGTGGATTGAAAATTTCGTGCAGAGCAACTGACTGGAAAACGTACTTAGTGTCTCTTTTTTCATGGTGATGGCTACAGATGTGCCAGAAAGTGCTGGAAACATTCTTCCCTTTCTCTGCTTTCACCAAGGAGGAAACGGTGCAGTGTTTCTTAAAACTGAAGAACTTCTCCCCAGGAGATTTATTTATTTATTTATTTTTTATGTTTCTGAGCAAGATAGTATAATTTTCTAGCCCCTAAAGAAGGCTTTTATTTTACAGGAGGAGGACTATCAGGAAGGTGAGTGCAGGTGATGTGGGGGAACATGCAGGTGGAGACTTTGAGGCAGAAGAGGGGAGGAGCAGGGACCCTAGGCTGAGCTGGGCAAATGCCACCAGCACTAGAGGCTGGGGTGGGGTGAACGGCTCCCCAGTATCTGAGGCTGTCGACAAGCCTTGCATTCTAAAGACGTTAGCAACAGGGCATGCCCCTCCAGCAAGGAGCATCTTCCCTGTATCTGAGGCTGTCGGCACACCTTGCACCCCAAAGAGGTTAGCAATGGGGAAATGCCAGCAGCAAAGATGTCTCTCCAGTATCTGAGGCTGTTGGCACATCTTGCACCCCAAACACATTAGCAGAGCGGGCTACATGCACATGGGCCTTGTGAGAGGGGGTGTTTGTTTAAAGGCCAAGGAAAGACCAGTGTTTGGAAACTAGAAGTACACAGATGGAAAAAGGGTAGTAGCCGTAGGCTGGGTGGATGGATGGTGGGGGAACTGAACCACTTTCACAGAAGCCAAAGACCAAGCCGACAGGGACCCTGTGAGCCTTCCCAGGCTTCTGGTTGCCCCAGTGATGCTAGCACAAAGCCAGCTGGGCTATCCTGGGAGTGCCCGACATTCTATTCCAGTATTTCAGTTGGGACTCTTTCTCTTTTATTTTAAAAAAATTACCTGTTTTTTAAAAAATCAACAATTACTGAATTCACTCAGTTTTAGGCCACATGTTTAACACCCAGAGTAGGGAAATGAATCAGACACAGGCCCATGGGCCCTAGTGGGGCTCGAGCTCTATCAGGGGCGGTAGTTCAGAAAGAAAAGCTGGCAGCAGACTGTGACACAGATGGCAGGAGTGAGGGAGGACGTGGGGAGCACAAACAGGGGCGGCCCATTCTTGGTGGGGTGGAGTCAGGCACGGGTTTGGGAAAAGATGTCTCCCAGACCAAGGGCCTCTCTGACTAGAGGCTGGGGTGGGGTGAGCGGCTTCAACACACCCTGCATTCTCAGCATTTGGCTTTTTAAAGAGACTTTCTCATCTATTTCCCCAAGTGATTCTCACAATAACTGTGGTTTCTGATCTTATTCGCCAACACTCTCATCCTCCCCAGCTGTATAAACATTTGGGCGAAGTGACTGGGTATAAGCAATTATTCTGGAAGCCCAGTGCGTGGCCTGCAGAGGGGCATGTGTGTGCATTTGAATGATGTGTGCCCGCTCATGTGAGAGTTGGGCCCCGAGCAAGCAGCTCAGGGAAGCACCCAGGCTCCTGGAGGACCCATTGCTCAGTAACAGTATCAGCCTCACAAACAAACAACATCACCCTAAGTGATCCCTCCAGATGTGCTCAAAGCAATCTCACAGTAAATAACTGTGTCCAGCCCAACAGGGTGGGGACGGATTTAGCAGGAAAAGGCTGCTCAGAAGAGAGAGGTTTCCTCCCTTTGAGAAGTTTCTGTCATCTCCTGCTAGCTAGCCCTTTGGCATGAGATGGAAGGCGGGCCGGCTAGGCCTGGAACAGTAGGCTAGGGGATACTGAGGATGGTGCAGGGCTCTGTGAGCCTGGGTCCCGCTCAGGAATCCAGGTGTGGGGCTGGGGCTATCAGGAGCCTCTTGTTACTAATCAGTGCAGATAAAGACTTCAAGAAAAGGGAAACCAACATTCTTTGAGCATTTGCATTAGGCTCTTTGGCACCTGTGCACTGAGTGTGACATGGGTGTTATGATTCCTCACTTACCTGAGAGAAAACTGAGGCTCAGAGAAGACTGAGGCTTACAACAACACCACACAGCTGTGAGGAATCAGAGTTGATAATTGAACCTGGATGTGTTTGAGCCCTAGGACAGCCCCTTCTGCACTTGATCATACCTCCTGTCATGAATGGGTTCTGTCCAAGGAGTTGGATGGTGCAAGGGAGGTCCCATCTGAGGGTGCAAACATTAAATCAACATTCACTCTGGGGGTCATGCAAGTGCAGGGTCTGCATCTCAGGGAGGGGGCCTTCTTCCATGAAGTCCCTGGGCCTCTTCTTGCCTCAGCTTGGGAGGCAGCTCTGGGCCTCCCTCTGCCCAGGCTTCACCTCCATGGGTTCTCCTTCTATCCTTTGGCTGTTGCAGCCTCTTTTCCAGAGACCATAAAAAGGGATTGTGAAAGCGACCATGACACTGAGAACACAAGACGATTCATCTGTATCTTTTTCTACATCAGATGAAGTCCAGTTGACATCCCCGCCCACCTGGGCTCGTGAGAAGTTAGTGTCTGTCCCCTTGGAGCTCCCCCTGCAATTCTCTGATTCATGGGAGACCCCCATGCTTATGCAATGAAATAAATTAAATGCGGTCCCATTTCCTCCTCTTTATTAATTTATTATTGCATCTGCTAGGACTCTTTCCCATGCCTGCACAGTTCTTTCAGAAAAGGCCAAATCTGCTGGTACCCGCCACCTCACTTCCACTCGTATGTCTCCTGACTCCCTGGATGAAGCGAATATTGAAGGGCCTCTCTTCAGCTCCATTTATATGTTTCTACACCAAACTGAGCTTGTTTGAGAAGAAGTGATGGAGCTGTGGTCTTCACGCAGGTGTCCATGACTCCCTCCTCAAGTGACTAAAGACTTCAGCTCCCTGATGGTGGCCAGGGATAACAACTTCCACCTGCTGAGTGCACACCATGTCTGGGCCCGGCGCAGACACTGTTCCAGCCTGAAGAGGCTGCACAAAAGCTCAGGCATGGCCAGACAGTGCTTGGTTGGAGGGCCTTCTCCTTCCTGGAAACCACCCTGTGTGTAATGTTTGTGTGACATTTCTTGGTTCTTCATAGCTTCACAGGACAGGGTGTAGCATCCTGGTGAATGAAAAAAGCAAGTTGCAGAATGACACATAAAATAAAATGCAATCGTGTTAAGCACACTTGCAATAGGTCTGTATTTTTTTTCTGGATACATATTTATATATGTAAATACTAGGAAAATGTCTAGAAGGACACACCCCAATCAATACTTCTAGTTATCTCCCAGGTGACCACTGGATGGGGGGAGCAGTGGTCAAATAATACTTTAGTCTTATCTATAATATTTTGTAAGGAGCAATTATCTTGATTTTATTTATGCAATTAAAATTAATTTTACAATGAAAGGAAATGGCAAAAAATGGCATACATGCTGTGACAATCTTAGTGACTGCAAGTCTGAGAGTAAAGCCTCTTTCTACCATTTTGTGAGCTAGCTTTGTTACAAAGAAAGTGCTGGGGAAATTAAATGCTAGTTGTGATAGGTAATTTCTCTGGAAGCCTAAGGTCCCACAGCACGGAGGCTAGAGGAATTTTTTTTAAACATATATTTGTATTATACTGGCGAAAGTGACATATATTCACAGTAGATGATCTTCAAGCTATTGAAAAGTTTTTTTTTTTTTTTTGAGACTAAGTCTTGCTCTGTCGCCCAGGCTGGAGTTGCAATGGTGTGATCTCTGCTCACCGCAACCTCTGCCTCCTGGGTTCAAGCGATTCGCCTGCCTCAGCCTCTCAAGTAGCTGGGATTACAGGTGTGCACCACCATGCCTGGCTAATTTTTTCTATTTTTAGTAGAGACGGGGTTTCACCATGTTGGCCAGGCTAACCTTGAACTCCTGACCGCGTGATCTGCCCACCTCGGCCTCCCAAAGAGCTGGGATTACCAGGCGTGAGCCACCGCGCCTGGCTGAAAAGTTTTAAAAGGAAAATGGAAACCTCTTGTAATCCACCCATAGAGTCGTAATCATGGTTAACATTTCAGCACAGGGGCTACCGTGGATTTGGACACACCTGGAGTCACACCCCACCTCTGCCATTCACCTGTACCATATAAAACTTAGTCCTGGAGCTGTGAGTAGGGAAGATAATACTCAGTCATAGGGTGAGAACTAATTAACTGAGGGTGCTCTGCAGTGAGCACCAGGAGTGTTCAGTAAATACAAGTACTCACTGTGCACTGGTTGGCAGCGTCATGCCTTCATATATGTTTTTCCACCAAATTGGGATCATACAATATATGTTGTATTTATCCCTTTTATCTGATATGTTAACATGCACACTTAATGTGGGCACTCTTGAGTCCTTGGGGACACAAGTTGAGCTGTGCCAGGCCAACTTGCAGAGCTGGTGGTGAGAGCTGTGTCCTGCACCTGCTCTGAAGCCATTCATGGCTCCCTGCTGCTGCCAGAGTAAATCTAATTTACTTGGAGTCTGTCTGGGTTCTTCAGACTCTGGCCCTATGCTGGCTGCCCTGCCTTTTCCCCATCTGCTTAGCCTGCTCCCTTTGCATCCAGATTCCCCTGAGTGAGTCATCCTGACACCTCCCAGCCTCCAGCCCCATGCCCGGAACTCTACCTTTCTCCTTGTGTGCATTCAAACCCAGTCTCTCCACTGGGGCTCTTGTCTTCACTGTTCAGGTACAATAATCCCCTCTATTTCTCAGTTCCGCACTTTCCAGAGCACTGGTGTGACCCAAACACTTTCGACCTCAATCAGTCAACTTCATTCACTGTTTGGTATTCATTTTTCTCTCCTCAGCTACATTGCATGTCCCTAAAGACTGGGGTGTTGCAATTTGCCACTTTTCTTTTTTTAATTCTAAAAGTTACCTAGGATTGTGCTGAACATATAGGAAACACCCAGATACATGTTGGCTGGTGTTTTTGCACCAGATAATGAGTGACTGGGTGTTTTTTGTTTGTTGCTTTTCCTAGCCTCAGGAATGTCTCCTGGCTGGGTCAGCTGTCAGCTAAGAAACATAGACCTTGTCTCGTGGCATGGATATCCGCAGTTGTTATCTTTCCAGCAGCCATACCCCTGTTTTTTCATAACCCTTTTCCCATTCTCTGTCCACGTGTTTAGCAATGAAATGGGTCAACCCTGGCTTAAGGATTGAGTCTCATTCCTGGTCACAGTGATTGATTTAGGATGGACAGAGGACCTACACAATCCAACAAAATACCACCCTGGAACTTTTGCTACACAAAAAGGGAGAAATATAAAGGTCTCTCCCTCCTGGTCTTTGTTTTAGAAGATAAGGAGTTCTGGACCTGCCAGCAGCCACCATATGGAGGAATTTTACCTGAGAGCAAAGCCACTACTTGGGAAAACAGTCAATATATGAAGGGAGTGTTGGATGTGTTACTATTAAGTGGTGGTGTCTGAACCCTGGATCCAGCCAAACCTGCAGCCAAATCCTATCCTTGTTATTTTTAGCTATATGACCCAAAATGTTTTTGGTTTTATTAAATCAGTATGGCTTAGCTTTTCTGTCACTTATAACTCAAAGACTCTAGGCTTGCCTCAGCCCCTAGTTGTAAGACTTCTATTATCTGAACTTCTTTTCCACAGAAACTGAACATCTTGGAGCAGCCATAACAGACCCCAGAGCCCAAGTCCATCCTCCTGGCTCTTACCTCCCAAGTCCAGGAGCTGCAGATCTGGAGCTGGGACTGAGCGTCTCCAGGACAGGGCTGTGCTGCTCTCCTGAGCCTTTGAGAGGACTGTGGGTGCTCACACAACCCATCACAGCCGTAGGTCTCAGGGAAACAGAGTGGTAATCATATTACAAGGGCTTCCGTGGGAAGCTGCAAGGGACATGAAGCGAGCAATGCACACAGCCTGCTTCCCAGGTACCTTCTAAGAAGCCCAAGGAAACCACATTCTTCTTGCTTTTGTGATTACTGTAAGACAGCAGAGGATCTGCTCCTGGGTGTCAGGTGTGCTGAAACTGGACAGAAAGCTCTCAGTGCCAGGAACAGCCACGGGTATCTGCCTCAGCTCCACAGGGATACCTGTTAAACAGGCAACCCACAAGCATGACAGTCACATACACTGCACGCACCTGTCCCAGTGGACAGCAGTTACCTCAGGGGGCCAAATCACAGGGCCCCCACTCCCTAACCCCTGGGGCCATCAACCACGCCACTCGTTCTTGCCAAGCTTGGACACAGCCTTGGTCTCTTTCTCAAGGCAGCTCTGGACGACCACAACCAATGTTTGAGAGTTTGAAAGTGAGGTTAAACATTTTTATCAGCTATAGGAAAGGAATTCTGATGTGAAACACTGCAATACCTAATATAGTCACTCAATAAACTCGAGCTTCTAATATCTGAACTGGGGAGGCAGTTAAACCAGGAGGCATTTAGTGTGACTGCCATGTTTCATAGGTTATGGAACTGAGGCCCAGAGAGGGAAAGTTATCAGCCAACGGTCACTTAGAGTATTCATGGCAGGTCTGAGTCTGCAACTTGGGTCTCCTGATTCCCAGTAGAGTGTTCTTTCTACTCCCCTTCGGCTTCTCAAACCCCTCACCCCTAACTCTGGTCCACAGCTGAATGGATTCTTCCCATGGATCCAGGAGTTCTTGAGTCATCACAGACCACCATCACTATGGGAGAATGCACCATGTTGGTGAAGGCAGCCACACTCTCTTAATACAAAGGACAGGATGCATTAGTCAGTAATGGCCACAACAGTGCTATGTAACAAACCACCCTGGAACTCAGGGGCTTACAATAGCAAGGATATAACCTCATGTTCATGGGTCTGCAGATTAACAGAGAATTGGCTGACCCAGGCTGGACTTGGCTGGACAGGCCTCCTTTGGAATGCTCGTTGGCTGAGGTTGGCTCCAGGATGAGGATTGGAATGCAAGTGGCTTAACATGTGTTCAATCTGTAACTCAAGCTAGAGCCTAGAAGTCTCTTATTGCCAATCAAGGAAGCACACAATAATGAGTGGAAATTTGAAGCCTTTTGAAGCCTTGGCTCAGAACTAGCATGTTATCACTTCTACCTACACTCTGTTGGTCAAAGAAAGTCATCCCAATGATATGGATCAGAGGAATAGACTCCATCTCTAGTAGGAACTGCAGAAGTCTCATGACAAAGAGCATGGATATGTGTTCTTATACACAGAAGCGAGGAAGACTTGAGAGCAAACATCTAATCTACCATGTGAAGTTTCAATCTCCCCACATTGTCCCACCTCCATTCTTGAGTCAATATGCTGCCATCATCCTACATCTTTGCCTCCACCTCCCTTCATTAGAGATGCACAAAGTTGCTTCTTGTAAGTGAGTCTCAGTTAAACTCCTGCATGTGCCATTTAATGCTCCTTCTAGAACACAGCCAATGAAAGGGCTCCTCCCTGCTTTCAGTTTTTCTCAGCTCCAGCCCATCATGGCTAAAGAGCCAGATGAAACTTTCTGAGGTCTAGATTTTTATCAGTCCATACCAGTGTGAAAGGCTTTAATGGCTTCCACCACCCACGACATTGAGCTTTAACCCCCCAGCCTGGCATTCTAATCCTAAAGCATTACACTGCTCTGTCCAACTATTACCTACTGTTAGGTACTGACTGTCCTGGCCTAACTGGACAGAGTGTCCTTCATTTGTCTGCATTTTTGGGTCTCTGTGACCCACTCCATAATATCTCATGCCTTTCTCCCCAGCCCCTTACACTGGCTGAGCTCCATGTATTCTGTATCAGTGGGGTTCAACCAGAGAAACAAAATCAGTAGGAGAGACATATTAAAACATTTATTGCAAAGAAATGGCTAATCCAATTCTGGAAGTTGGCTAGACAAGTCTAAAATCTGTAGGACAGGCTATCTGGGAATTCTGTCTCTGGACTACAGCCTCAGCCTGTGCCTGGTATCTCCAGGCACAGGCTGAGGCTGTAGTCCAGAGACATAATTTCTTCTTCTTCTGGGAAGCCTTAGCTCTCTTCTTAAGGCCTTTAAACTTATTGAACCAGGCCCACCCAGACTGCCTAGCATAATCTCCCTTACTTAAAGTCAACTGACTATGGACTTTAATCACATCTACGAAGCCTTTCATAGCAGCACCTAGATTAATATTCGATTGAATAACTGAGGACAGTAACCTAGCCAAGCTGGCACACAAAACTGACCATCACATAAAACAATCTACTCCTTGTCAACTTGGAATCTAAACACATATCCTGAACCCATGCTTAATCTCCCAGTAAAGATAATAACAAAGTCGTACTCCCATCCAACATAACACAACTGTCCTGCATACAACTGAAAACGTGTTAACCCTTCTGCAGAAGAGAATGTGATGTACTTGGGTGATGCCCACTCTTCTCTCGTGGTATCCTGTAACTTAAATACTATGACATAAACCTAACTACTATTAATATATATGTGTAATGATAAGAGGATAAGAGAGAAGAAAACAAAATCATTTAATTAATACATGTATATATACACACAAAGATATATTTATAACAAAATAAGGAAGAATACTCATAATTATAGTCCCCACTTCTGCAACCGGTTACATGATCTTAGCTGCTCTTTATAACTTCTTCCATCACACATTTCCTTTGTCCTCAGCAAGCACCCCAGCTGGTCATGGTTCTTTGCCTGGTGAAGTGACCCAAATATTTATTCCTGAAGGATCTGGGCTGTTAGCAGTCCTGTCTGAATTGAGTGTCGTAGTTTTCCATTGACTTTGATTCCAGGACATGGTAATACTAAGAGATGTCCCAAGGGATCTCCTGTGTTCCAGACATACTCTTCCTAACCCCTATTGTGTGGTAGCAACCCAGTTGCCCCTTGGCAGTCAGGGCCCATCACCCAGCCAGCCCTGTAACTCCCCTTCTGCCTGTTGATTCAGAGGCATGAGGAGTCCAAGGTGGCTGAGAGACCATCTTAACTTCCAGTTCAATGGGATCGTTGTTATGACTCCTGATGGAAGCATTTCTCCCTCTGGAACTAAGACTTCTAGGTCAACAGAGTATAAAGGGGCAGAGATAGAAAGCAAAGACTGTGCTAGAGAATCACTAAGGATCAAGGAGAATCTCTTAGAGGATCTGGAGATCAAGGAGTTGGGGTAGCACCCCTTACTCCCATTATAGTCCCATTTCCTAGTACTCCCATTTCTACTCCTTGATCCCTGGACCCATGAATCTCGGCAATGGAAGAAACAGCACCATGTATTGGATGCTGATTTAGAGTAATTTTGCCATTACTTTTAATGGCAAAAACCTCAATTACTTTTTGGCAATAACCGCAATTACTTTTGCACCAACCTAATATCAAGCCAGCTGCTTCAAAATGGCAGGAACATGGCAAGACCAGTGAATTCTGCAAGTGAGTGCTCGTGTCTGTACTTCACTCGCTGTGAGATGAGTTCCTTGACCAGAAGCAACTGTGTGGAATACCATGATAAAAAATAAGGTTGTCTTTAAGTCCATGCATGGTAGTTTTGGCAGAAGCATTGAGTGCAGGGAAAGCATGTATGTATCCAAAGTAATTGACCATTGAGGAGTTCAGTCTCATCCATCACAGCCTGGGTCACATTTCGTCTCCTCCATAAAGACTTTAGTAACCTCTCAGACCAATCCAATGCCCATTCATTTGACCAACATTTATTGAGTGCTTTTGTGTGCTGGACACCCTGCTAGGTGCTGGGGGAAAAAACATGATCTCTGCTTTGAAAGAACTTAGGAAATTGTGAAATTAAACAAGCAAATTGCTTTTCTGTGTCCTTGCAACCCAGGAGCCATGGGTTTGACCTCAGGACTGGGCAGTTTTCTGTGACCTGGCAGACTGTGGGTGTCCTGAGGGCACACTCCACAGTCTCACCCCAACTTGCATAACACTCAGGACATGAGATGTGCTGGAGAATCACTGGCAAGGTCTGGAAAACATGCAACTAATAGTTTCACAGAAGCCACTTCTTGGGATGTGGACGGTGGGGATTCTGCCCTCTCTAGGGAGGTAGCAAATGTGAGTGGTGCTGTGGGCAAGGCCCTTCCTACCACCTGCTTGTTGGGTCAGGCCGCACTGGCACTCAGCTCATCAGTCCTTCCACTCAGACAAAATCTACCTCATCTTGTTTAGGACCACATTGTTTCCAGCCAATGCACACAATCAGAGCCAGTCTCAAAGAGGGCAGAGAAAGCCGCGTGACCCCACAGGCCACCTACAAACCATACCCTCCTGTCCTGGCTCCTGGAGAAAGTCTTCCCAAAGCCAGTGTTGGTTCCTGCTCCCCCTACCATGCCACCTTTCCTGCCTCTGAGCAGCCACTGTACTTTATTGATTAATATTGGCACTATCCATCGGGCATTGCATAGCTACTATAGGCCAAGTATTACAAATTTGTCATCTTCTCAAATTCTCATAACAACCAAATATGTAGTCATCCTAAGCTTCATTTACATTTGATTTCCATTCACCTTTAGTTCCTGTACTTTGTCTCAGAGGTGTAGCAAGCCCAGCTGACCTCTGGCACTGCAGGGGAGGAGAAGGAACATTGAGTTGAGAGCTGGATCTAGGCAGGGTAAGCTTGGGCAAGCCATTTCTCCTTTCTGGGCCCTGGATTTTCAGACTGTGAAATAAGATAATATTTGGGCTGAATGATGCCTCAGTCATTTCCCAGGTAAGTTATAAATTTTTAGGTACAGCATAAAAGCCAAAGTGCTGATGCTGTGCCCAGCAAAAATTAACACAACCAAAACTTCTGCATTCTACAGAGAGCACTGGTTTCTTTATGAGCCTGCTTTTGAAACAATGTTGTTTGCTTGGAAGCTTCCCACTTATTCCTGTCTTTGCAAACCTATTTTGTGGATGTGTGTGCAACAAAACTGACATAATAGCCATGTGGTAGACCACAGTATTGGACCTAATTTTTTTGCCCTTCCCTGTGTCCATGAGTGGGGCAGGCTTCCTTGTCTCTTTGCGTTCAGCCATGGGACTTGCTTTGGGCGGTGGGCAGAGGCGATGGTGTCACCAGAGGCCGTGCAGTCTTCTGCTTGCATTCTTGCTCCTCTGCCGTCACAATGAGACAAATAAACCCAGGCTTATCGACTGGTCCCAGGAGGAGGATGAGGATCATATGATACAGAGCTACTCTTAGCCAGTCCAGCCTGGACCAGCTGCCCCAGCCAACCTGCAGACGCATGAACCAAATCAGTTCTTTGTCATACATGGCTGAGAATATCTGATGGTTTGTTACTCAGCTTTTTTGTGGCAGTAGCTCACTGAAATGGACATCTAGAAGGGTATTTATAATCCAGCCCCTCACATCCAGATGAGCTTTAGTGTTGATCTTGGTAATACCTCCCCCACATCACCAATCTAACATGTAATTCTGTCTGTTGGCCACACTTCGCATGCCTGCAAGGGTGAGGAGCTCACTGTTTCCTGAGGCAGCTGCACATTTGGAAATATAACTGCTGAACTTCTTCATAAGAAGTCAACTCACTCTCTCTTAACTTCTGCTTTTTGGCCCCCAGGGCCACACAGAATTGAATACTCCTCTTTTCTTCCTGACAGCTGTTCAGAGGTGTGAAAAGTGCTCTCACATTCTCCCATATATTTGCTGTTAGTGCTAAACATCCCCTTGTCGCTGGCCATCTCTCACCCTTGTTAAAAAGCTCAGCCCTGGGCCATTCCTGCAGCTCCACCAAACTGGGTCGGCTCCATCTTTCTCCTGCTTCACAAGCCCGGAGAAAAACAGAATAGCACAGGTGCATCCATCAGAGCAGAACAGCAAAGGGCTGTCCCTGCTCTCTCCCTGGACACTGCTGATGTCCCATGCAGTGAGAGCTCTTTGGACTGCCACAGAACATCAATCACATCGATCGTGAGCTGGCCCCAGACAACAAACCGAAGGCATTCTCACACATGCTGTCACTACACCAGTCCTCTGCCCTCCTGAAATTTCAGATTCCCAAGTGTCCAAGGCATTTGGAATAAAGAAAAGTCTACACTTTCTAACCACTGTGATCTACCAGTGTTCCTAGGAGTGGGAAACAGTTGGAAATCATCTCCAGAGCAGGCAGCAGGGATTGAGCCATTTATGTAGCAGCCCTCCAGTCCCTGGGAAGTGGAAGCCAGGCTGGGCCCTCTCAGGTCAATTGTATACCTTGTCTCAGAGCCTCTCGCCCCTGAACTGATGGAGAAGGATCCTCTTAGGACTTGCTGGCGCTTGAGAGTTAAGCTGCAATGAGCTCAAACCAGTTTCAGGGAGAAGTTTTCTCAGTTTAATTCCTGACATTCAGGGCCTTGTCATCAATTACTTGGCCACTTGGCTGGAGCATGGCAGCACTGTAAATGTGTGCAGACCCTGGGCGCCTGGAGGCCCACGGATCATAAGGCACAGGCCATTTGGCCCACAAGCCAAGCGGAGCCTTGTTTACAGAAGCGCCTGTGGGCAAGTGGGCATCCCGTGTCCCAGTGGCCTAGAACCAGGAACCCGGTGACTGCCTGGCCCAAGATGTCCCTCTTGCCTTAGCAACAGCTTGGGTAATTTCATTCGTTTTCCATAGTGGCTGTGTAATTATTCATTATCCAACTTGGTCAGGGAGGGGTAGCTTCTTCTGTACCCAGGCTATATCTGTGAAGTCACAGAATCCAGGGCTGGAAAGGAAGTGAAAGATAATCTTGTCTAATTCAGGCTGGATTTTTTTTCTGCAAACTGTCTCTCTTACATTCCTCCTATCAAAGGAAGCTCATGACCTGCCCAAAACAGCTTATCATGATGTGAAATCTCCTTCCTATGGCTTCTACCCACTGTGCCCATATCTGCCTCCTGCAACCCATAAACCAAATCCCAATCCTGTAAAGAGCCTATTGGTGAAAACATTACCCACTGTTCTATACCTGCCTTCTTTAAGCCAAATAGCTCCAGTCCCTTCAACTATCTGCACTGTCCTCTGTGGCAAGGTTTCTGGCCCACCATACCCGGGACTCCCCTCTGTGGATGTTTCAGGAGACAATAGCATCACCCAAATGCATCATGGAGGCTGGTGTGGCATGTAGATCATCAGACAGGGAGC
Source organism: Gorilla gorilla gorilla (assembly GCF_029281585.2). NCBI lineage: Eukaryota > Metazoa > Chordata > Mammalia > Primates > Hominidae > Gorilla > Gorilla gorilla. Next base: position 37,103,767 of record NC_073232.2, on the reverse strand, counting down.
AGGACAAGGCAGCTTTGTTGCCCACAATCTTTCTTATGCCATTTGTTTCTTAAGCCTGTCCCTCCACCTGGAAAATGAATGGTCCGCTCACTGTCAGTGACATAATTTAAGTGAGATGACCAGCGTGGGGGTGAGTCTCAGCACACACCAGTGACTTTGTTGACACCAGGATCCCATGACTACCGTTGAGCAAGAAAACCATCCTTTTGTGAACAGTGCCATGAATATGGGGCTGGCCAGTCTTGCAGACCTGCTCTTCCTAAGAGCCACAGCCCAATAGAGGGAGCCGAGACCAAGAGGAGGGGTCTTTACCCAGTGCGTTAGTCAGAGAACTTCAGAAAAAGAGAAGCAATAGCACGTGTGGGTATATAGAACCAGATTTATTTTAGGGAATTGGCTAATGTGATTCTGAGTCCAAAATCTGATCGGGGAGGTCAGTAGGCAGGAGACTCAGGAAAGGTTGACAGTTTGAGTCCACAGGCAGTCTGCTGGGGAGGAAGGAAGAGGCAATGTTGTAGAGGAAGAACCAAGGCCTCTGCTGGTATAGTTCTCCCTGGAGATCAGTCTTCCATTCTACCCAGGCCTTCAACTGATTGGATAAGGCCCACCCACATTATGGAGGGTGGTCTGTTTTACTCAAAATCCACCAGTTTAAATGTAAATATGACCCAAAACACCCTCACAGGAACATCCAGAATAATACGTGACCACATATCTCGATCCAACTAAGTTGACACATAAAATTAACCATCACACCCAGGAAGACTCTTATCCAGTGACAGGCACACAGAATGCAGGAGGGACTTGGGATGTTCTTGCCAAGAACAACAACAAAAATGCCACCAAAAGCCTTTCTCAAATGGCAGTCTGTCTGTCAAGTTTACATTATCTAAAGACAACACCTGATGTTCACCACACCATTGACTACAATAAAAATGGTTACAAAGTATAGCACTGCCATTCAGCCATCAAAACTGATGTGGTGTTGTACATGAATACTTAGTCAGGTGGGAAGATGTTTATATATGTATATATATATGTGTATGTATATATTGAAGCATCACAAGATATATGTGTAATTGATAGCCATGTATAATAAAGGCATTGATTTTATTCACCAAGATGGTAGCAGCATTTCTCTCCAGATATGTAAATGATGGGTTTCTTCCTTTTTTTCTCTTGCATGTATTATGCAGCATCCCCATTAATATCCTGCACCACTTGCCAAAGAACACAATAAATACAAGTTTTTGAAGTAAACGAAATGATTTTATGTAGTCATTTCTGTCACCTAACAATGCAGAAAACTCCAATATATTTATATAACATTTGTCTGAGTTATTTTCCAGCAAAATTTAACTAAACTTTTACATGCCGCAGCCTGTGGGTTTTGTTGTTGATGTTGCTATTTTGGTTAAAAAATGTTTTCAATGTTTTTGATCAGATGTAACAAAGCACTCCATAAAAGCTATTAAGTACTGTGCACATATCAGTTATTTCTAGAAGACATTCTGTTCTTAAACAGTGGCTGTCTTGTTGCACTCCTGCTGCTATAACAAAACACCTTAGACTGAGTAATTTACAAAGAACGGAAGTGTATTGCTCACAGTTGTAGAGGCTGGGAAGTCCAAAATCAAGGCACTAGCAGATTCAGTGTCTGGCAAAGGCTGCTCTCTGCTTCCAAGAGGGTGTCTTATGGCTGCACCCTCTGAAGAGGATGCAGCTGTGTTCTCACATGGCAGAAGGGATGGAAGGACAAAGGGACAGATAGCTCCCTAGACCTCTTTTATAAGGTCATTAATCCTATTCATGAAGGATCTGCCCTCATGACTTAATCATTTCCTAAAGGCCCTACCTCTTAATACCATCACACTGGTGATCAAGTTTCAACATATGAATTTAGGGGTAACACATTCAGACCACAGCACTGGCCATAGTTAACTCCTTCACAGTCATATTTACAAATAATCATCCCACATTTTCTGCTCTTAGCTGTCATTTCTGGTGAATCTTCAGGGCTCTTATCTTTAATATTTTTCACAACAACTGTGTGTCCATGGGAAGAAACATCTCACCTCTTATCTGGAGTCACATGCATGGTCTTTATAACTGCTGTTTCTCAACTTCTGGTCAATAAGGCCTCACTGTGTATGGGTTTCTCAACATTGGCACTGTTGACATATTGGGTTGAAAAATTCTTGTGAGGGCCATCCTGTGCACTGTAGGATCTTTAGCAGCATCTCTGGCCTCTACGCACTAGACTCCAGTAGCAAACTTCAAGTTGTGACATCTAAAAATGTCTCTAGACATTGACAAATGTCCCCTGGGGGAGAAAAATCACCCCTGGTTGAGAATCGCTGCTGTATTTTATTAATGATCCACATACCCTAGAGCAACAGAGGAGGAAAGAATAATCAGATAAGCATCCGGAAGGACATAGAAATTCCTTTGCCCATGTAGCACCCCCACTCCTCCCTATGCCCGTCTGATTGGATCTGACTGACCTGTGCTCTCTGGAGTCCAGCTCAAAGCTCTTTTAGAGAGACCCACACTGCTGTAACCAGGGCCACCTAGGCCACCTACTTGCTAGCAGCATTGGTCTGAGGCCATATCAGCACAGAAGCCAGTGGAGAGAGGGTGCTGGGAAGAAGAAACCATGAGCGCATGGGGAAGTGGGAAGATGCAGACACATTTACAAGGCATTCAAACAGCCAAAGGAAGCTCAACGTAGACAAGAAGGCCATGGGGATGGGGATGTCTGTCTTGCTGGGTGTGGATCTCAGAGGGTCTGGTCCCCTAAGTTAGCCAGATCACAGGTCCTCCTTCTCCCTGTTCCCTAAGAGCTGGGCCTGCAGGCGGGGATGCCATTTTAACCATACAGGGATTGGGGGAAAAGGAAAGGAAAATGCCATTCCAGATCTCCTTCACGCCTGCCTCTGTAACTTTTGTGCTATTTTCAGCTTTGGCATGAAAAAAAAAAAAAACACACCCTGATCAGAGCCTAGGGAGCAGATGAAGGGGATCATGCTTGACATGTAATCAGTACGGCTTCATGGCTCTGAGAGGTACCCTTGATCTGGCCTCCAGCTTTTCTTGGCTCATTCAGAGCCTGGGAGCAGTCCATTCCACATACAATCTCAGAACACAACCCCCTCAGCTTGGAGCTCAAACACCTTTAATGGCTCCCTGCTTTCTGCAAGATAAATCTCAACTGCACGGCATGGTCTTCATGTGAGATTCCTGCAGCTGCTGTAATGAATGACCAATAGCAGTGTGGCTTAAAACAACAGAAGTGTATTCTTGTACACTTCTGGGGGCCATAAGTCTAAAATCAAGGTGTTAGCAGGGCTGGCTCCTTCTGGAGGCTCTGTGAGAGAGGGCTCCAGGCCTCTCTCCCGGCTTCTGAGGTTGCTGGCCATCCTTGGCATCCTTAGCTTGCAGCTGCATCACCTGACCTCTGCCTCCATCCTCACATGACCTTCTCTCCATTGTTTTGTCTTCTCTCCTCTTTTTCTTAAGAGGACATTGGATTTTCATTGCATTTGGAGCCCACCTGGATAATCCAGGATGATCTCATCCTTACCTTAGTTATATCTACAAAAACCTTTATTCCAAATAAGGTCACATTCACAGAGTCTAGCTGGGCATTGTTTTTGTGGGGGGGGCACTATTCAACTCAGTACAGTCTTCAAGGGCCTCCAAAGGAGGCTTCATTCATTTGTTCACTCACTGATCCATTGATTCAGTTGATGACCCATGCTTGGCACATACCCTTCTGGGCCAACCTCCTGCCTGCTTTTCATGGATCCTGTTCCATTTCCCTTTTCCCCTATTCTCCACCCCTTCTCAGGGCCCAGCTATATTCCCATCCCCTCCAGGAAGTCTTCCTTGACTTTTAGCCCACACTGACGTGTCCTTTAGCAACATAACTCCATTCAGATCCCTGTCTGGCTTACTGCAATCTGATGACTGGCTGGGGCTGTCTTTGCAAAGCCTCCTGAAAGTCACTCACCAGACATGTATTGACCTCAGCTTAGCTAGAATCAGAAATAGTCCACTCTGAAGTACAAACTGTGCCTGCCCGGGTGTGTTGGGGGGTAAGGGACAGAGGGGGGAGGAAAGTCCCTGCCGCCAGTAACTTACAAAGCATAGCCACTGTGAGTCTCTCTTTTCTCCTCACCACCCTACAATTCCCACTTCACCTATGAGAAGGCAGGATCTGCAGTTCCTTGGCTTATTCAAATTCATGAAACGAGTCAGCAGCAGCCCTAGGACTGGAGACATGTTTCCATGTAATCCCATCACCAGACCTCAGAGAGGATGACTGGGACAGAAGTCCCTGCAAACTGACTTCAGTTATTGGCACTTGTCACACTGTTTCATTTACAAACACTCCTCCTTCCACATAGATTTCCTTCCATCTTCTGAGTCTGCTGTCACTGTTTGTTGGCAAAGGCCCCCCCGGTCAAATGCCAGTGACTAGAGAAGCAGCCTCCAGGTAGACCTGAGTGGTCCTCGTAGTGTGGTTCATGGGCAGGGCTTCAGATGGGACAGGCTCCTCCCACTTACCAGCGGAGGGACCTCCCACCCCCAGAGGCTGCACAGAGGCATAGGAAGACCTTCCCACTCCTGAACCCCTTCCCTCTCCAGTCGCCTTGCCTTGCTCGCCAGGGTTCATCATTGCACCGTTCATTGCTGCCATGCTATTCCTTCTGCCCAGAAAGCAACCGCTCCCTATCAACCCTACTCACTGTCAACACTCATAGCAGATGCCATCTTCACTGCCATCCCTGCCTGTCCCAGGTTCCCTCCACTCTGTGTTCATGCTCCCACTGTAAGCACTCAGCCCGTTGTGTTACAAAAGGAGAGTCCCTTCTCGATCTCCTTCACACGTGCCTCTGCAACTCTGTGTTAGAGCTGACCCCTCGGCCACACCCAGCACCCAGAGAGTTGGATGATGGTCATTCATCTTTGTTACCTGGCCCCAAGATGGGGCCAAGAAGCCATAGAGGTGGCTCTCCTTGTTTTCAGCAATTTACTTGTTCCAGGCTATGACTTCATAGTGATCTCTGTTTATCAGAATCATTCGTGCATTTATTACAAGCACCTAGGGTCTCAAAATAAGCCTTGGGTGCAGGCTCCCTCCCTTCCACCTTCCTGTTCCTAACTGTGGCTAAAACAGGACAGTTGAGGAAAACATGAGGGATACATGTCCACAATAATACGTCTTCCCAGACACATTCTTTAATAGCAAAGTCAAGAAACCCTTCCACTAGTTTCACAAAAGACTGAATCTGCCCCTTGACTCTAGCTCTGTGAGTAGTACCTTTACTTTATGGATAAAAATGTGGATAGACTAGAGAAGATTCCAAGAAAAACAAATGAAATTTCAAGAATGCATGACGGTAACCAAAAGCATTTACTTATTTACTTACCTTTTTTTTATTTAAACAGTTTTTTGGGGGTAAAATTGCCACACAGTAAGCTACACAGATTTAGAGTAAATAATTTGATAAATTTTGACAAATGTACACACTCTAAAGCCATCAAGATAGTGAATATTTCCACTGCTCTCCCACCAAAGTTTCCTCTGGCTCTTCCATAGCCCTCCTAACCCCGCCCCCTCAACCACTGAAGCACTGTGACTACAGATTAGTTTGCATATCCTAGAATTGTATACAAATGGATCATTGAGTGAATACACACTTTTGTCTGGCTTATTTTAATCCTCATAATTATTTTAAGATTCATCCAGGTCATGGTGTGTATCAATTATTCATTCCTTTTTATTACTGAGTAGTATGCCATTATAAAGATATATCATTGTAAAGATATACCATTCATCTGTTGATTGACATTTGGATTTTTCCCAGTTTGGGGCTATAGTTAATAAAGCTGCTATGAACATTAGTTTACAAGTTTTGTAAAAACATGTGCTTTAATTTCTCTTGGGTGAATACCGAAGACTGAATGGCTGGGTCATATGGTGTGTGTATGATTAGCTTTCCAAGAAATTTACAAACTGTTTTCCAATGTGATTGTGCCATTTTATATACCCGCCACTGTGTGTGAGGGCTCTGGTTCTTTCCCATAGTCACCGACAGTGTTTTAGTTTTACCCACTCTAATAAACAGTAGTATCTTATTATGGTTTTAATTTGCATTTCCCTAGTTACTAATGATGATGAGCATCTTTTCATGTATTCGTTTTCCGTCCATACATCTTCTTTGGTAAAGCCTCTATTCAAATAGTTTGCTCAGTTTTTTTTATTGGGTTGTTTTCTTATTATTAATTTTTGGAAGTTCTTCAAATATTTGGATACAAGTTCTATATTTCCTCCAAGTGAGTGCCTTGCTTTCCTTTTTTTCATTTTCTTAAGAAAAAGAGCAGAAGTTTTTAATTTTGCTGAAGTTCCATTTATCAGCTTATTACTTCATAACTGTAAGATTATTGATTTAAAACAAAGAAAGCTGAGTGGCTTACAGTATCTAATAATTCAATGTTTATGCCAAGCCTACTATGTGCCAGGAGCTGCTTGGCCCCAAGGAGAACAAAGTACAAGACATGATGCCTGTTTACACAGAGCTCAATGCACAGTAGGGGAGGTGAAGGGAGAACCTGATTAAATTCGATCCACATTATCGGCACCAGGAGAGAGGGACAAAGAGAGTCATGGAGTTCATGGGAGGCAATGGAAGGAAAAAGGTATGAGAAAGTAAGGTGGGCATTTTTTGCTGGGTCTCACCCTGAGCTCAGACTTTAGGAAGAAAATTTTCCTTGGCTTTTGGTTTGTTTCTGGGAAGGCCATCCTGATCATTTGCTTTGTTCATTTCCAAGGAGGATGAAATGTTGAGCAACAGACCTCAATGAAAACAAGAGAGGTTTGGATCAAATATGGAGCAGAGCTTGATAAAGAGGATGTCAAGACAAGGGGAAAAAAAAGACCAAGAAAGAAGGGGGAAGAAAGATTAGTGGCAAAGAAATATCAAGAGAAGTCTCCACTCATAAAATAGAAATTAATGGATTACAGAGCAAGGACATTAAGAAAGATCTTTAAGAGGTTGCAGGAAATGGGGGAATTAGGGCAAAGCTGAGCTGTCATGTGGAACATTTTACATAACAAACTACTGGTTAAAGCTAATATAAGCTTTATATTATAAAGGGTAAGAGACAGCATGTGCCCAAGAGAGGAGAAATGAGAGACAGGATAATAGTCAGGATCCAAGCCCTGACTCAGAGGCAGCTCACTTGGCTGCGTACTCAATACTCCTAGAGGCCAGGCTATTGTCATCTGGAACTTAGGTCACTTACATGGGCTTGGAACAGAATCCACCAGTCCAGGATGATTTGGTGGACGGAGGGCAGATTTTTTTTACTGCAGCACCTTCAGAAGGCCTTTTCAGGTAGTATTTACCTTGGAAGTTGCTTCTTTCCCAAGGGGAAACATTAAAAAATCAGGAGCTACAAACATCTTATCTTCTGCTGTAATGTAGCTCGGAAGTGCAGCAGAGTGCCAGTGGAGAATGGAGAGGGGCTCAGCCAGAGAAATTGCTCCTCGCATATGCACTCAGTGAACTGTGTCGCAAAGGGTAAGTCTTCTCAGTTCCAGCATCTGATGGTCATGACGCATGCTGACTGGTAGGAATGGGGATAGCCAGGATTAGAGACGAGGAGTTGGTGGAGAATTTCCACCTAACGTGTAAACTGTGTGTGATAACAGCTGAAGACGCCATCTGCAGTTGGAATAAAAACCCAGACATGGCCATTCCAAAACAAGGCATTGGGGAACATGGGACAGCGAGGGGTACAGGGGATGAGAAGATGACACCAAACCAAAGATGGGAAGCAGACAATCACATGGCTATCCCGAGGTCTTTTGTTTTTCTGTCTCTACAACATTAACCCCGGAGCTGTCAATGCCTCTGTTTCCTCTGTGCAATTGAACACAAGGGAACACATACTCCATCTCACGCAGCATCCTCCATCATTCTCAACTATTTCAGTGGGGATTAAAACTGCAGCTAACTGGAAGGTAAAATAAGACTGTGGCTTAAATAAGAGAAAAGCTTGCGTATTTTTTATATAAAAGTCTGGGCAGGCAAATCAAGGGCCAATATTGGGTCCCATTGGGTCAGGGACCCAGGAACTTTCTAGATCTCTATCTCGCCATCTCTGCAGTGTGGCCCTTGCTCTCATAGTCCAAGGCATTTATGTTCCAGGAGAGAGAAAATGATGAAGAAAGAGGTAAAGGGTGCACTCCAGGTCTCTCAAGGAAAGGACCTGGAAGTTATCACAGGACAGGCACTTCTGCTAACCTCCCACTGACCGGGACTTAGTCACATGGCCATGCAATGTGACTGGGAAGCACAGTCCTGATTCAGAGCAGCCACGCACCCTAATAAACATTCTAATCCAGTGGGAGAAGGGGAAATGGATCTTGGACAACTAGTAGTCTGACATGTTGACTAATCAGTCACAAAGTCCTAAATAAGCGAAAACACAAAGACATCATCATGTATTGACCTGCACGCTAACTGGCAATTGCCATGAAGTTTCTGGCACCCAGAGTGGGCACACCAAATAAATAATTCCCCATTAGAGGAGTCTGGGAGGGCAAAGCAGAAGCTAGGACTTGAAAGGGAGTTTATAGGACAGAGTTAAAAATGAAAGGGGCAAAGCGAGGGTGGAATCGTGCTCTGGGGGCTGTGTTCTCCAGTGTAGCTGAGAAGCTGGCGAACCTGGGGGAATAATGAGGAGAAAAGCAGCAATTTGAGTGTGCACATTGGGAGAAAAGTCGAGAGAGAGAAAGAACAGAAATGGAGTATAGCACATGAGCCGAGTGATGGGTTGGGGTTTTTGTCTTTTGATGGTAGGGAAAGAACTTCACATTGAATAAGTTCTTCTTAAACACTTGCTCTATGCAAGGTCTCATATGGGGACCATGAAATAAAGGAGGAGAAACAAGACAGAGTCCCTGCCCTCAGGGAACTTCCAGTCTCAGCATGTAAACTTGTATACCTTACAATGCTAGATAGTACTTTTGAACCGACCTCTTCAACAATTTCATCTTAGTTTATAAACATGGTAGCTGAAATATTTACCAGATATTCAATAGATCAAGATCTGACATCAGACACTGGCTTTTAACTCATCCTCTGTCACCTACATGGTGACTTTCCCAATTTTAGCAACAAAAGTTCCATATCCTGGACAAACTGAGATGGTTGGTCACCCTTGCTATGTATAAGCTTCATGTTCTTGGGCAAGTTACTTGACCTCTTCCGATCTCAGTTTCTTCAACTGGAAAATGGGAATAATAATCATTTTGACCTTTCATGATAGTCGTGGACATTAAATGGGAATATGTTAATTGGGCTTAGCAGAGTGCCTAGCACAAGTGTTAATATTATCCTTTATGGTTACTCTTAATAGAACTGTTATGGAGCTGATGGAGTCACATACATTTTACCCACAATCTTCTGGATGAAAACTACATGCTGCACTGGAATAAGTGAACTTGAGTATTTATGATGGTTTTGTAACATATTTCTCAGGAATGGCAAGGAGCTACTGTTACTGGAAATTTTTCTTTTCAAATTCAATATACATCTCCAATTTCCCTTCTTTCATCTTCTCTGTATACTAATCATTTTTCCCATTGTCATGGGATCTGAAATAAGAATATCTTGTGAACATCCATGTAAAGTAATTGTCTGAAATGTTATAATAAATTTGCTTTTAAAAGGCAATTTCAAGTAGGTTATAGGAATGATAGGAAAATCTTTTTTAAACTTCCTGTTTTTATTCACTCCTTGTTTCAATGAGTATTTAATTGTGCTATTATTCGCTGTCAAGCAACATGCCAGGCGCTGGGTACACAAGAATAAAAAGCCCCAATCTCTGCTCTTAAGGAACTCCCCTGAAGAGATGGATCATATATTGCATATGAGCAATAAATACAGAGATGCAGGTGCTCACCAGGCTGATGAGAATCCCTCAATGTACTTGACAGAATCAGATAGAGTTTCTAAAAGAAGTATTGGATGAGCTAACTCCTGCATTCCAGGTGAACAGAGAAGGTGCATAATGGGAAAGGCACTGAAGTAAAAAGCCCCAGCACCATTCAGGTGACTATTGGGGTTCAGATGATGCAGAAGAGGGTGGTGGAGACTTTGTTGGCAAATTCATCCAACAAATATTTGCTGAGTACCTATTATATGAATGGTATCATTGAATATACAAGACACAGATGCTGTCCTTGGAAAGCTTAGGACTTAGAAGGGGAAATAAGATGCACACACAAACAACTAATGCAAGATACCTGTTATGGATTGAATGTTTATGCTTCCCTCAAATTCATATGTTGAAGCCCTAACCCCCAGTGTGGCTGTATTTGGAGATGGAGGCTCTAAGGAAGTAAATAAAATTAATTGAGGCCATAAGGGTGGGGCTCTGATCCCATAGGATTAGTGTCCTTGTAAGAAGAGGCACCAGAGAGTGCTCCCTACCCCACACCCCAAACTGAGCATGCACTGAGGAAAGTGAGAAGGTGACTGTCTGCAAGTCAGGAAGAGAGCCTCACCAGACACCGAACTGGCTGGAACCTTGTTCTTGGACTACCAGCTTCCAGATGTGAGAAAATTAATCCCTGTTGTTTAACTCATCCAGTCTGTGGTATTTTGTTATAGCAGCCTGAGCTGACTAATATCGATAGCCGTGATGTGACACAGGGGGAAGGAACAAAGTAGCACTGAACTCAGAGGAGTGGAGATATCTGCTGCCTCAGGGAGCCAGAACCAACTTGCAGGTGTTTAGGTGAACTTGATAGTAGGAGAACATTCCAGCTATTGGAAGTGTCCTGGGCTAGTTGGTAGCACGAAAACTCACAGCTTTCACTTGTCTGGAGGATCTGGCATGTGTGATGCAGAAGCATGCAGGACACACTGAGGTCGTGTTGTGAAGGGCTTTGAAAGTCAAGATGAAGACTCTGGGCTTCCTTGAGGAGGCATGAGGGCACATTGGTGGTTTTAAACAAGCAGAGTTTCATTTAGCACTATTCCTTGGGCTGAGTAACCTGGAGGTCCCTGGAAAGGCTCAACCCTAGAAGTGATTGCAGCAACGCAGGTGAGGATGCAGTGTAGGGCAACAGAGGTGGCATGTGGCAAGAGAGATCCAGGAGGTCAGATCAACTACATTTGGCAACTTTTGGATTTGGACCAGAGAAAGGTGGAAAATAAATGTTAATAATAAGAGAGTTGAAAACAAGGTAAGCTCATAAAATCAACTTGCTGACTTGTCAATTTGTAGATCACTTACTCCTAGAGTAGTCCATGTGAAACTTAGGCTGAATGGTCGGCACCAGGCAAAGACTTCACTTCCTTCTCTTATGCCTGGCTGTTGTCCAGTCTGGAACCTGAGTGATGAGGCTACTAAAAGTGAGCATGCAACCAGGAGTAGAGTGAGCTCTAGGGCAAGGGTGATGTTTTCCTTCTAGATTATTTCAGCCTGAAGTGGGACCAAGCAGTTGAAAAGTACCACTGCCTCTCAGAGAGATGGAAGCCAAGAGAGTGGATCTGGAAGTCCAAGTGCTTAGAGGAACACTCTTGTGATGGAGACAGAAAAAGACAGCAGAAGATCTGGGAACAGCCTGCATTTAGAATGTTAGAGAAGGAAGGAGAAACATAAGAGGAGACTAAAGTCTTTAGAATAATTGGGCTACAAACCAGGATAATGTTTAGGGACCATTGGAGGAAGGACCCAATGGAGGAGGGAATTTCAGGAAAGAATCATGGTCAGTTGTGCCAATGACTGCAAATTCTAGGAAATGAGGAAAGGAAAAATATTACATTTATGATGAGACTCAGCAGCCCCATTCCTGGAGAAGAGAATAAACAGCTCTCTGTACTGGACAGCTGAACTCTCCCCTTGCTGAGGAAGAGGTTCGAACAGACAAGCCCCCAGGGCCCCTTGGCTGAGCCCACACACTTTGGTCTCTCATACTCTGATGGGACTTTTTTCTTACCTGGATTGCAAGGAAAGGTGTGCACAGGAGGTAGAAGTGAGCAAATCCGTACTCAGAGAAAATGCTAGAGATGTCGCAGCCCATTTCAAAGACCTTGAGGGTTCACTGCATTGCCTCCCAAACTTTAACATGCATAGGGAGAATCCAGTTTACAATTTAGGGGATCTGGGGCAAGGTCTGAGAATCCTCATGCCTCGCAAGCTTCCAGCAGCTGCTGCTATACCTGCTTACTCAACTGCACTTGAAATCACAAAAGTCTAGAGCACAGCAACTAACTGGTGGTCCTGGCACCACTTGCTTCATCCAAATGTGTTTCTTTGACCAGCATAATCTTCTAAAAAATTAGATTTACTTGAAAACATCTAAAAATGTGCAGATTTCACATTTTAATAATTCCAAATTCTGTCTTCTCTTGAAACCCTCAGGAGCTGTGGCCATCCTGCCCCTACATGCTGGAACACAGCAAGTGCTGGAGCTGACCTGTGGCTGCCCATTTTAGACACGCTCAATGCCCTCCAGCCTGCCCAAGTCCTCATGCCCAGGCCCACTGCACACCCCCATTGACACTGTCTCCTGGCCCATGCAACCCCAGAGTTTTCCACTTCTCATCTAGAGCCAGCCCCTCACTCCACAGAGGAGAAATGAACCCTAGAGAGGGCATGGGATGAGCGGGTGCTGCCACTGTTAAAAGCAGCACTGTGTTTCTGCACCCCGGGGTTTGTGCTCAGTAACTGTTTACTGAATGACCAAATACCCTTTCCCATTATTGTGCTAGGGTCAACAGCTGATGCTGGTGTCCACCCACGGTGCCCCCCTACCCTGGCCACAGCACACCCCCCTTTATCGATCTCCTTGATTAATAAACAGTCCATGTCAGAGAACAGGAGCCTAAATCACACATCTCTTTGTGCCCTTCTCCAGATTTCTTCTTTTGTTTCTTGGGGAGAGGCTGAGGCAAGTCAACTCACAAAAATATGCTTCCACTGAATGGGATCCTGGAGTTTATCTAATAGGCAGGTTGGGAAAAATGAAAACGCTAATTACTTCAGGGAAAGATGGAAAATGAGTCAGCTGATTGGGCCACCAGGCAGCCAGTAGGAGCTGATTTTTTTTTTTTTTTAAAGAGGATAATGACTTATTCTAGGGGATTTCAGTTGTGCACACACAACAAAAATAATTCCAAGTGTCTGCTAGCAAAATCCCATGCTGCCAAACATCGCGTTTGAAAATTAATGTGACAAGCTGGAGGCCTGTTTGCCCCAAGATCAGAAGACAATGAAAGCTTCCTCCCCAGGAAGTTTCTCAGGGTAGAACCAGAAATCCGGAACTGGAGAACCCAGAGGGCAACGCCCCACCGGAGCCAGTGGACGGGAATCAGCTGGGACGCCATGCTGCCCTCCTTTGTCTGGGTGATCAGGCCCAGCCTCCCGAGTTACTGATGATCCGTATGGAAGCTGGTGGGGCTGCACATTAATTGCCTTGTTCAACCCATCATTAAAATGATACGTCTCGCCTTCGGGAGCTGTGCTGGCTGGCGGCGAGTTGGGCACACCTCCTGGGTAGAGAGGTCTCCCAACAGGGCCCTACACACGCTTCTTTCTGAAGAGCTGCACGGTGATTTGGGGTTCATGCTGGTGCCATTGGACTCTAGGAACCAAGGACCCCAGGGCTCTTGCTCCCACTCTCCTTTCCAGCGGGCAATGGAATTAATGAACCCCGGGCAGCCCTGGATGCAGGGCACACTCGGTCCTTTACAGCTCTTTGTCTGCAGCCAGGCTCTTGTCTTTCAGAGCTGGCTGCCGCCCCGTCTCTGGGGCTGATGCAGCAGCCAGATAATGAACAGTATATCAGCGGAGGCGGCGGAGGGGGGCGACGGGGAGAGAGGCGAGCGCCCGAGCGAGCTGGACTGACTTATTATTCCTTCACTCTCAAACAAAACAAAATCATTGGCCTGCCAGGGTCATTAAGGACCCCGGGGTTGTCATAGAAACGACCTTTGGGGCCTGGTGGTTGTTAATGCATGAGTGACTGCCTGCATTGTGTGTGTGGGGAGAGGTCAGAGTTTTGTTGGTGGCTTAAGAAAGAAAGAAAGAGAGTGAGGAAGAAAGAGAGCCAGCACAAAGCCCAGGATTGGGCGGCTGACATTCAGAAAGAAGGTTGTCCGCCGTGGCATTGATTAGATGTCTGGGCTGGTGAAAGTCCTGTGCCCGGCACATAGTAGGTGCTCAGTAAATGTCTGCAAAGGTGAATGGACACGTTTCTCTGGTTAAAAATGCCCTCCTATGCCCACTCTGAATTCCACCTCCCCGTACCCCGGAAGCCACTCTGCCAGTGCTCTCCCCGAGAGTGCTTAGACAGGTAATGCTCCATCGTTGTTCCAGCCGAGAGTAACAAACTCACGAGTTTCAGGAGGCACTTCTATGCCTTCAACTTGGACAGGACAATTTTCATGGTTCCCAGGGACCCAGGAGGAACTCGTTGGGGTGGGTGGGCAGGGGCTTTTACAGAGGAGAAATATAGGACAGCAGGGCCTCCTCTGTCAGCCTTGGATTTACAGATGCGCCTTCAACCCACTTCCTAACCAGGGCACTGTCCCCTGCCAGGAGACACTGAGCACCACCCGTGAGACGGAGCTCCCCCTACTGGCTGGTGTTCAGAGAGCTCAATCTCCAGGGGTTGACTCTCTCCAGCTTGCCGGGTTTCAGAACCAGCCCTGCTGCTAACTCACTGTGTGTCCCCTTGCAAGTCCTCCTTCCTCAGTTTCCTCACCTGGAACATTAGAGATGGTCCAGATGACATCTACAGCCCATCCCAAGCCTGCTGTTCTGATGCCTTTGGGTGGGGCGGGGTTGGGGGGGGTGTCTTTTCTGAATTTAGGATTTTACTTTCCAGGTTGGAAGAAAACATTCTAGCCACCTTTTGGGGGTGATTATAGAACCATTTGATCTCTGAGATGTCTAAACCTGGTTGCCTTCTCTGGTGTCACCATAGAAGTGAGGAGGCCCGGGCCTTTCAACATCCTCTAACACTGTACTGCTTATGTTAACTGTAACACCATGTCCCCTGATAGCCTCTTGAAGTCTCCTTGTCACATTTGGAGGCCAATCCCAGGACCTGCCCACTGGAGACACACTCACTTAGCATTTACTACTAGAGTAGCTTCTTCTTAAAAATAGTTTCAGGAATCTGTCTGAAACCTTACCTGGCAGATTCTCGGATCTTTGCTCAAGCAAACCAGACTATCACTCACAGAATCCCTTCTTCAGCTCATGGACCCCAGAACACAATGGCTGCAAAACCCAGGTCTCTGATGCGGGCCCAGAACAAACAAACACCTCATCTCAGTGAATCACAAATGCCTGCATTGCACATCTGTGCTCTTTTGCAAGGACTTTGCTGGGATTCGTGATGAGCACACCTATTACAGAATCTGGAGTGAGAGTGCCCAGTACAGCAGGGGTGGGGGGGTCCCTTGTGGGCAAAGGACCATCACATTCATCTACAGCATTGAGCCTGGTTCCTGCCCTGGAGTAGCAATAAGATATTGGAGTGAATGTTTGGTTCCAGTCTTTCATTTAATTCTTATAAAAAGGCAAGCAGCTACATCCCCCACAGAGCAGATGAGGTATCAGACAGGAGGAAGTGTGACTTGTCCAAGGTCACAGGAGGAGCAACTTTAGAAGCCGGACCCACAAGCTCCAGTCTGTTATGGCTCCGCCCACAGTGCTGCCGAAGCTGTCACCTGCGTGAGTACCAGAGAGTAAGAAGCGAAGAATCTTGTTATTTATGCTCATGTTGCATAAAATGTTATGCTCAGATAGAGTCAGTTTACCTTTGTTTTTGTTTTTAAAATCTGCACAACTGATTTGCATAACTGTCAGGGCCATGGCCTGGCACCTGTTCCCCTGTGTGTACAACAGAAAGGAGACTTTTGCCTACAGTCGAGCATGTTTTACTTCCTTTCTCATCAGTTGCAGAAAGAGAGAGGACTGTGCCCAGCTTGGACTCCAGTTCAAATCCCACTAAAACATGCTGGATCCTCTGTTTGGCATAAAACACCCAACTCAGATTGTTGACATATATTCTTTTCAACAAACTGCATCTTCTCAAATAAGTGAGAAGACAAAAATCCATCGAGTTTCCTGGTTTCCAGAGGTAAGAGAATTCAAGAGCAAACACTTCAGCATGCTGGAGCTTAAGTTTCCAAGAAAAGTAATGAGGAGTAGCTGATTTGGAGAAAAGGCCCCAGGCTAGACATGACTAGCTTACCTGGGGTTGCAATTGCTTCTAGCTCATGTGGTAACCTTTCACAAGTCACTTCCCCTTGTAGAGTCTATTTCTACTTTTCTAAAACATAAGGGAGCCCAAACTTTGAAATGCTGTAATTCTGAAGCTTAGGTTCTTATAAAGGATGATAAACTCCAGAGTATTTGTATTTAATGAAGTTTAACACCAGGTTATAAAATAGAGCTTCCTGGGAGAATGAGGCATCATCTAAACCAGCAGAATTGAACAGAGTGTTTTACTTTGCATTAATATGTTCCCTTAGGGACAAGGACAAAACCCAACATTATAAAAAATGTCTTGAATATTTGCATATTGCATATAGAATATTTGCATGCAGTATTTATGTAAAGCATGATGCTTATTTTTCAGGGTGGGAAGGGGGAAATCTAGTAACTTGCTCAGTATCAGGTGCTTTTCATACAGCATTGAATCTTCAGCAACCCAAAGATGCATGGTATTCATTGAACCTCTAGAGAAACTGAAGGCCAGAGTGGGGACTTGCCCATAGTTACCTGGTAAAGTGCAGGGATTTCCTTATTCCTTTACAGCACTTTTCTCTCCTACAACTTAACGACATTCACAGTGTAAGAGATATGCCTGGAATAATGTAAAAGAAATGAATTTAGCTCAGTGGGTTTTTATTCATATTCCTCTCTAGGTGGAAGTTTAGACAAGGTGGCCTCTAAGATCCATTTCACCTTTTTTCTTTTTTTTTTTTTTTCTTTTTTTGAGATGGAGTCTCGTTCTGTCACCCAGACTGGAATGCAGTGGCGCGATCTTGGCTCGCTGCAACCTCTGCCTCCCGGGTTCAAGTGATTATACTGCCTCAGCCTCCTGAGTAGCTGGGATTGCAGGAGTGCACCTCCATGCCCAGCCAATTTTTGTATTTTTAGTGGAGATGGGGTTTCAGCTTGTTGGCCAGGCTGGTCTCGAACTCCTGACCTCGTGATCCACCTGCCTCAGCCTCCCAAAGTGCTGGGATTACAGGCGTGAGCCACCATGCCTGGCCCAATCCATTTGACTTTTAAACCCTAACTTTCAGTTACTCATTTAAACAGTATTTACCAAAATGAATTCTGAAACATAACACACCCAAGAAATACTCCAGGGAAAGCACGTTTTGTGGTCAAATATGTTTAGAAAATATTGCAAGTTGTATCCTCAATTAGAGATTTACAGTGCACATTACAAAATATCAAAGGCTCTGATAAGGCCTGCAACAAAAGCTTGCATAACTGTTTGATCCATTTGCCAAAATTATTGCATTCTGAACCCACATAACACTTATGAACATTTAATGAAATGACTTTGCTATTTAACACACTTGGAAAGCATTAGAATAATTGTAAAGTTTATGAATCTGCATCTCCCTCGTGTCTTGCCTTCTATCCTCTCTGTGAGCAGAGAAACAGTGGCCCTCAGGAAGGGTCATGGGCAGGGAGAGAGGATGAGGGGAGAGAGTCCATTTAAGGTTAACCAGGGCTCGTGTCCAGCTTCTGCTTGGAAGACCGACTCACCCACTGCTCTTAAAATGCTGGGAGAGTCCACTCATGAAAAGCAAGAACCTGGATCAACTCTGATTTCCTCCATGAGAAATAGTCATTGCTCCAGCAGTCTCGGAAACTTTGATACGATAAATATTTTGATGCTCTCTGTATATTTATATAAGCCCATTTATTGATGAAGACAAAATGTGTCACATTTCTGTTTTGTTCAGTCCTTTTAAGGAATTTCCCCACTCCTTTCCATTCTAAGCTGGAAACACCCAAATCTATACACAATAGAGTCTCACTGGACATGTCATTTATGGAAGTTGTTCCCTTGACTTGACTTAGTTAATTCTAGTGCATCCTTTATATCACAGCTTATATGTCACTTCCTCCTTGACTGGTTCCCTGCCTGCAGACTAGATCTAGTCTGCTTTTTCTGCTTCTAGGACAGCCTGGGATAGTCTGTGACAGCAGTCATTAGGGCTGATAATTATATAGTCCTAAGTGTTTCTTTATAAATGTCTGATTCTCTCACTAGACTGTCAACCTCATGAGAACAAGGGCCATGCCTATTTGTTCATACTGCTTGCCAAATACTTAGCATGGACTGGCTAAATAGGCACTAACTAAATATTTGTTGGATGAGTGAATGAATGAACAAATTTCCATGTGAAGAAACAGGCTTCATCTGCCTGGACCCTACATCAATCTCTTGTACTCCTGTGCTACCAACTGTGATTTTGCTCTTCTATTTAAACTTTATTTCACCCATCAAGTTTGATACATGATCTTATGTCTCTCAATGCCTGGCCTCGCCTCCCTCTCTTGCCACCTCTTTGGACACATCACTCACAAGCCGCTAGGCAACGCCCACCCATCATAACCCTTCTTCTACCCTGTTGGGCTGACCCCAATCAGATTTCCTGCCCATAGGAAGACCACCAGAGGGGTTTGTGATTTGTTACCTACAAATAAAATCATTGACTTTCCAATATCAAAGCTACCTTAAAGGCCACTTGTTCAATTTCACCTTTTGTCTGATGAAGAGAGTGGGAATCAGACAAGATAGGTGAATTGTCCTTGGACAGAGAGCAGGAGGAAAAAGGAGTCCCTGGGATCCATTCCATGTCAGCATTCATTTCAAAACGGTGTCTGCTTGTTGATTTTTTAAAATAAAAATTTAAATTGGTACATGCATGACATTGAAGAAGCATAAAAGGATTCTAAAATGCTATACAAAGAGTGCTCATTACACCATATGTTTATACTGTCACTTACTCCCATTTTACTGATGAGGAAACTGAGCCTTATAATTAGTAAATAGTGCCTCTAGGACTTGAACTCAAGCCTGCCTCTTCAGAGTCCTTTACTTTACTGAACCCTAAACACATGTAATTGGTTCAAGCTAAAGTGGCCTTCTATAAGCTCTAGACCCTGAGCTACTTAGAAACAAGATCACAGCCTGGCGCGGTGGCTCACGTCTGTAATCCCAGCACTTTGGGAGGCCAAGGCAAGTGGATCACCTGAGGTCAGGAGTTCAAGACCAGCCTAGCCAACTTCGTGAAGCCTTGTCTCTACTAAATATACAAAATTTAGCCAGGCATGGTGGCAGTGCCTGTAATCCCAGCTGCTCAGGAGGGTGAGGCAGGAGAATCACTTAAACCCAGGAAGCAGAGGTTGCAGTGAGCCGAGATTGTGCCACTGTACTTCAGCCTGGGTGACAGGAGTGAAGCTCCATCAAAGAAATAAAGAAACAAACAAACAAACAAACAGACCACATACACCTTATTTATCTTTGGCAACACCAGTTCCTAGTTCAATATGTTGTCACATAATAGGTCCTAAATAAACATTTAAAGGATGAATAAATTAATGAGGAAATTCACAATAATTAAAAGTTTGAAGCAGCAGTTAGCATAGCATGATTTTCATGAACAATGGGCAGGGCAAAGAAGACAAGGCTATACATTTATCTCAAAAACTCATAGTGGCTAGAGAGAAACATTTGCCTCCTTAAGCTGAATGAACTTGTAGAGAATAATATTTTTTTTTGGCTGCAAATGCTTAGGATATAAAAATCTGTATATATCTTGTTGAAACAGCCTAGATATGAGCATAATTGCAGTGATGTATTACTCTCCAAATTAGAAACTAGAAATGGTGGTGGAACGAAGGTAGGAATCATGGAGGGACACATGTCCTCTTCTTACCATTAAAGTTGATATAACCATTAAACTCTATATAATCATTACACACACATGTATGTATGGTGTGTATGTACAGTATTAACCAACTGCTTTGAGAAAATTGTATGAAAGGTTAGACTGTTGAGAATCTGCATGCATGAATTTGAATATATGGGAGGAAGTGTGATTTTAATGCTTTTGGATATATATCTTAACCCTGCCTTGGAGGTTTTCAAGAAGTAGTTTCAATAAATGTAATTTGCCTTGTAATTAACACATTGAATGCTTCTAAAGTGCCCTCTTTGTCTTTTTTTTAATAGTTTTAAGCCATCCTTTGTCTTGACATTTGTCACTTGCTGAAATAATCCCTCTTTTCCATTTATACCACAAAGGTGAACCTCACCCAAGCCCCAGCATGGTGAAACTCAGAAATTCCAGGAGGAGAGGGTATTTAAAGTGAAGTCATGTGATATGTAGAATTGTGGCCCCTGCCCCACAGGACTTTGAAGACTATAAATGTTAAAGTATGATATACGTCAGTTAGCACCTTGTTTGGCATGCAGTCCTTGCTCAAAACCCAGCAACTATGTATTGAAGCTGAGTGGGGTGGGGGGTGAACCAGGCTGAAAGTGGGGAAGACAAGGCAGAAGAACGGGCTGTAGACCAGATAATGTTCATTTTCCCCAGGGCTCCTAGGATTGTTTTGGTAATTACTCCAGCTTCTTCAACAGCTTGTGATTTGTCCAGTGCCAGGGAACCTGAATTTGCATCGCACAATGCATAATTCATATGGCATGGACAGCAATTATGAGCTAATTGAGGGGTGTAATGTTTAAAGAAAGGATTCATTATGAGGAACATAAGGGATGTTGGGAGGGGAGAAGCTCTGGAGTCCATGGAGGCTTGTTCCCTCTAATTCCGCTTTCCTTAAGATGACGGTAATTGTCTCTTGAAGGGCACTGAAGTTCTCTCCTAGAAGAGGTTCTGGAAGCTGGGCAGCGGTAGCTGCTCCTCCTACTAGAAGAGGGCTGAAAGTGGGCTAGGATGGGCTCCTCCTTCTAGTGCTTTTGTTTGCCTAGTCATCCACCTTGCCATGTTGACACAGTTATCTGGATTAATATGATTAGAGGGATGTGATGTTCCCATAACTACAATTTCCACTTCCTTGGGGTAGGGACAGTCTGGGAAATATAATTTGGTGCAGAACTTATGGAATTTCCAATAGAAAATCATCTCTTCCAGAAATTATAGGACAGACCATTTAAATAGAAACTTCATTGGAAAATCCAGGAGCTGGGCTATGAAATTGTAAGGAACCCTGGGCTGGTAGCAATAAGCTTTGAATCTACTCATGACTAGGTTAACCTCTCACTGAAAGGCTCTTGGAACATTACCACCCCTCTCTGGCCCTCAGTTTCTCCATCTGTACAATGAGGAAATTGAGTGATACGGCCTTCTAAGATCCTCCCAACTCTGATATGTTGTTTCTGTGCATCACACCTCATCCTTCTGACTCAAGGTTTTAAAGTATCTTGACAGGTCAGCCTTTTTTCTTTGGAAACCAACTGTGTGCTCTTTAAAACTCAGAAGACATAGTGTGATTGTTACATGCAACAGAAACATTTTTAAGTTGGTTGTATAAGAATATAGCCAAACAAATCACTTTACCACTGGCTTTCATTACAAAATCAGATATGGTGCATATCTCAAAATACTGAATCAAAGATATTTTAAGTGTTTGTATCAGCATTTACTCTCTCTGGTGTGTGGGAAGTTGTGGGAAGTTGAGTCATGGTGTGCTGTTTATGTTTTGCCACCTTTTCAGAACTCCACAGACCTTAGCATATCTCTCATTTAAGGATTGTTTCAGCATAGACTTTTTGGCGTTTACTTTTTATTCTCAAACAAATATTTTGATATCATATGAAGTACTCCCCTTAACACGCTAGCTGTAATTACCACGACTACTTGAGCTGGGCTGCAATATCATACCTCACCAGTAGAGGCCACTTTCTGATACATGATACACATAGCCTGAAGTCCAAACAATCATGGGCTAATACTAAGGGTAGAAGAGGTCTTTAAGATCATTTTGTCCCAATAAGCCTTATAAATAGTTCCATGCCTTATCACATCTGAAAATTAGACATTTTGTAAAACTAACGTGCTTAAACTGAAGAGTGCCTGTCATTGACTCTCATGTAGCTTGCACAGTGTCTCTTCATTTAAACAGGGCACCTGGCCAGTTTGCATGCCTTTTGAATAATGAGGACATTTGGCATATTCAAGGTGGAGACTGTGTTATTCTCTGCCTGTGGTGCTAATGCAGCTATTTATACTAGGAGCCAAAGCAGATCTTTCACCAGAAAGTTGGGCTGTCATGTCTGTTTAAGCATTCAAACCAGCTCCACAGCTTATTTGAGAAGACTTTCAAATGGGTTTTCGCCCAGGGTAATTGATCACCTGCAGGCTAAGGATTTCTTTCTTTTCTTTCCCTTTTTTCTTCAAATAGCTTTTCCAACAATTTAAGAAACTCTTCCTTAAACCTCAAGAAAGACAGAAAGACAACCTTAAGAAAGTGAGTGTCTACTTACAAGGTCTAGTTTTGGGAGCTTCAGGGTCAACAGTCAGGATACACCAGACAAACGAAACTCTTATTTACCTTGGAGAATGGGCAGCAATAAGTTCACAGCTGACTTTTCAGATCATCTTTCTCCACTGCAATCATAGGCAGCAGCTCCAGAAAACAAACTCATTCCCTTAGCAAGCAGCAGAGATGTTCTGGTTGGCCCCAGTTGGCTTCTTTGGGCAGGAGGATTGATGGCCTCTGCTGTTACATCCTGGTGAGAATAACCACTCATGAACACCCCATATTTAATCTTTATTTTGGAGTCTTCCTAAGCGAGAAATTGCAGTAAAACAAAATAGCCATGTTGCTCCAAGGGTTAATTAGACATAGCCCAGAAAAAGCGATTTCCCTCTTTCTGCCTTAAATTTTAGGCTTTTCATGCTGAGTGATTGTTGGCTTCTGCCCAATGGAATAAGATAAATGGGAGCTCCTGATTCGGATTCCCCTCACTCTGTTCCCAACTGTTATTTCTCAGTTTTCTAAAAAGGGGGAAACTCTTTGAACCTGCTGCTATTCACAAACCTGGGACTTGACTCTTTCCCCTTTTGGTTTGGGTCCCGGTATCTTTGGGAGGAGATGATCAGGGTCCCTCTCTCAATGGACTTGTCATGCTGATGTTAAAATAATTTCCATCTCCTTTCTCCCTTCCTCAATCAGGCTGAACATTTTAATTATGAAATTGGCCACTGTGTTCTGGCTTTTTCATTGAGTTGTGAGTTGTCCAAAATGACATCAAGATCTTTTCTCTTTTTTTCCCTCAAAGGTTATAACTAATTCAAAATCCATCAGTTCTTGCAAACACTTTGAATTGTTCCTTTAAACTTAAAACGAATTTACAAGAAATAAACAACCCCATAAAAAAGTGGGCAAATGACATGAACAGACACTTCTCAAAAGAAGACATTCATGCAGCCAACAAACATGAAAAAAGCTCATCACTGATCATTACAGAAATGCAAATCAAAACCACAATGAGATACTATCTCACACCAGTTAGAATGGTGATTACTAAAAAGTCAAGAAACAACAGATGCTGGCAAGGTTGCAGAGAAAAAAGAAAGCTTTTACACTACTGGTGGGACTGTAAATTAGTTCAACCATCATGGAAGACAGTGTGGCAATTCCAGAAAGATCTAGTAGCAGAAATACCATTTGACCCAGCATTCCTATCACTGGGCATATACCCAAAGAAATATAAATCATTCTATTATAAAGATACATGCGTGTGTATGTTCATTGCAGCACTGTTCACAATAGCAAAGACATGAAATCAACCAAATGCCCATCAATGGTAGGTTGGAAAAAGAAAATGTGGTACATATAGGTGGCTGGCAAGATGACTGAGTAGGAACAGTTCTGGTCTCCAGCTCCCAGTGAGATCAACACAGAAGGCAGGTGATTTCTGCATTTCCAACTGAGCCTCCACTGGTGATACCCAGGCAAACACGGCCTCGTGTGGACCTCCAGCTAACTCCAGCAGACCTGCAGCAGAGGGGCTTGACTGTTAGAAGGAAAACTAACAAACAGAAAGGAATAGCAGCAACATCAACAAAAAAGACATCCACACAGAAACCCCATCCGAAGGTTACCAACATCAAAAACCAAAGGTAGATAAATCCACGAAGATGAGGAAAAACCAGCATAAAAGGCTGAAACTTCCAAAAACCGGAATGCTCTTCTCCTCCAAAGAATCACAACTCCTCGCCAGCAAGGTAACGAAACTGGGTGGAGGATGAGTTTGACGAATTGACAGAAGTAGGCTTCAGAAGATGGGTAATAACAAACTCCTCCGAGCTAAAGGAGCATGTTCTAACCCAATGCAAGGAAGCTAAGAACATTGAAAAAAGGTTAGAGGAATTTCTAACTAGAATAACCATTTTAGAGAAGAACATAAATGACCCGAAGGAGCTGAAAAACACAGCATGAGAACTCCGTGAAGCATACACAAGTATGAATATCTGAATCGATCAAGCGGAAGAAAATATACCAGAGATTGCAGATCAACTTAATGAAATAAAGTGTGAAGACAAGATTAGAGAAAAAAGAATGAAAAGGAACAAACAAAGCCTCCAAGAAATATGGGACTATGTGCAAAGACCAAACCTACATTTTATTGGTGTACCTGAAAGTGACAGGGAGAGTGGAACCAAGTTGGAAAACACTCTTCAGGATATCATCCAGGAGAACTTCCCCAATCTAGCAAGACAGGGCAACATTCAAATTCAAGAAATACAGGGAACAGCACAAAGATATTCCTCGAGAAGAGCAACCCCAAGACACATAATCATCAGATTCACTGAGGTTGAAATAACAGAAAAAATGTTAAGCACAGCCAGAGAGAAAGGTCGGGTTACTCACAAAGGGAAGCCCATCAGACTAACAGCAGATCTCTTGGCAGAAACCCCACAAGCCAGAAGAGAGTGGGGGCCAATATTCAACATTCTCAAAGAAAGAATTTTCAACCCAGAATTTTATATCCAGCCAGGGTAAGGCTTCATAAGCGAAGGAGAAATAAAATCCTTTACAGACAAGCAAATGCTGAGAGATTTTGTCACCACCAGGCCTGCCTTACAAGAGCTCCTGAAGGAAGCACTAATTATAGAAAGGAAAAACTGGTACCAGCCACTGCAAAAACATACCAAAGTGTAAAGACCATCGACACTATGAAGAAACAGCATCAACTAATGGGCAACATAACCAGCTAGCATCATAATGATAGGATCAAATCTCACATAATAATATTAACCTTAAATGTAAATAGGCTAAATGCCCCAAGTAAAAGACACAGACCAGCAAATTGGATAAAGAGTCAAGACCCATCGGTGTGCTGTATTCAAGAGCACAATAGCCATCTCACATGCAAAGACACACATGGCTCAAAATAAAGGGATGGAGGAATATTTACCAAGCAAATGGAAAGCAAAAAAAAAAAAAAAAAAAAAAAAAAGCAGGAGTTGCAATCCTAGTCTCTGATAAAACAGACTTTAAACCAACAAAGATCAAAAGAGACAAAGAAGAGAATTCCATAGTGGCAAAGGGATCAAAAGAGACAAAGAAGAGCATTACATAGTGGTAAAAGGATCAATGCAACAAAAAGAGCTAACTATCCTAAATATATATGCACCCAATACAAGAGCACCCAGATTCATAAAGAAAGTTCTTAGTGACCTACAAAGAGACTTAGACTTTCACACAATAATAGTGGAAGACTTTAACACCCCACTGTCAATACTAGACAGATCCACGAGACAGAAAATTAACAAAGATATTTAGGATTTGAACTCAGCTCTGGACCAAGTGGACCTAATAGACATCTACAGAACTCTCCACCCCAAGTCAACAGAATATACATTCTTCTCAGCACCACATTGCACTTAATTGACCACATAATTGGAAGTAAAGTACTCCTCAGCCAATGCAAAAGAACGGAAATCATAACAAATAGTCTCTCAGACCACAGTACAATCAAATTAGAACTCAGGATTAAGAAACTCACTCAAAACTGCACAACTGCATGGAAACTGAACAACCTGCTCCTGAATGACTACTGGATAAATAACAAAATTAAGGCAGAAATGAGTAAGTTCTTTGAAATCAATAAGAACAAAGACACAACATACCAGAATCTCTGGGACACAGCTAAAGCAGTGTGTAGATGGGAATTTATAGCACTAAATGCCCACAGAAGAAAGCAGGAGAGATCTAAAATCAACACCCTAACATCACAATTAAAAGAACTAGAGAAGCAGGAGCAAACAAATTCAAAAGCTAACCGATGACAAGAAATAACTAAGATCAGAGCAGAACTGAAGGAGATAGAGGCATGAAAAACCCTTCAAAAAAAATTAGTGAATCCAAGAACTGGTTTTTTGAAAAGATTAACAAAATAGACCACTAGCCAGACTAATAAAGAAGAAGAGAGAAGAACCAAGTAGACACAGTAAAAAAATGATAAAAGGGATATCACCACTGATCCCACAGAAATACAAACTACCATCAGAGAATACTATAAACACCTCTATGCAAATAAACTAGAAAATCTAGAAGAAATGGATAAATTCCTGGACACATACACCCTCCTAAGACTAAACCAGGAAGAAGTCGAATCCCTGAATAGACCAATAAGAAGTTCTGAAATTGAGGCAGTAATTAATAGCCTACCAAACAAAAAAAAAACCCAGGACCAGATGGATTCACAGCCAAATTCTACCAGAGGTACAAAGAGGAGCTGGTACCATTCCTTCTGAAACTATTCCAAATAATAGAAAAAGAGGGACTCCTCCCTAACTCATTTTATGAGGCCAGCATCATCCTAACACCGAAACCTGGCAGAGACATGACAAAAAAAGAAAATTTCTGGCCAACATCCCTGATGAACACCGATGCGAAAATCGTCAATAAAATACTGGCAAACTGAAATCCAGCAGCACAAAAAGTGTATCCACCATGATCAAGTCAGCTTCATTCCTGGGATGCAAGTCTGGCTCAACATATGCAAATCAATAAACATAATCCATCACATAAACAGAACCAATGACAAAAACCACATGATTATCTCAATAGATACAGAAAAGGCCTTTGATAAAATTCAACACCCCTTGATGCTAAAAACTCTCAATAAACTAGGTATCGATGGAATGTATTTCAAAGTAATAAGAGCTATTTATGACAAACCCACAGCCAATATCATACTGAATGGGCAAAAACTGGAAGCATTCCCTTTGAAAACCGGCACAAGACAAGGATGCCCTCTCTCACCACTCCTATTCAACATAGTATTGGAAGTTCTGGCCAGAGCAATCAGGCAAGAAGGAAGAAATAAAGGATATTCAAATAGGAAGAGAGGAAGTCAAATTGTCTCTGTTTGCAGATGACATGATTGTATAATTAGAAAACTCCATCGTCTCAGCCCTAAATCTCCTTAAGCTGATAGGCAACTTCAGCAAAGTTTCAGCATACAAAATCAGTGTGCAAAAACCACAAGCATTCCTATACCCCAATAATAGACAAATCATGAGTGAACTCCCATTCACAATTGCTACAAAGAGAATAAAATACCTAGGAATACACCTTACAAGGGATGTGAAGGACCTCTTCAAGGAGAACTACAAACCACTGCTCAAGGAAATAAGAGAGGGCAACAAATGGAAAAACATTCTATATTCATGGATAGGAAGAATCAGTATCATGAAAATAGCCATACTGCCCAAAGCAATTTATAGATTCAATGCTATCCACATCAAGCTACCATTGACTTCCTTCACAGAATTAGAAAAAATTACTTTAAATTTCATATGGAACCAAAAAAGAGCCTGTATAGCCAAGACAGTCCTAAGCAAAAAGAACAAAGCTGGAGGCATCACACTACCTGACTTCAAACTATACTACAAGGCGACAGTAACCAAAATAGCATGGTACTGATACCAAAACAGATATATAGACCAATGGAACAGAACAGAGGCCTTAGAAATAACACCACACATCTACAACCATCTGATCTTTGACAAACCTGACAAAAACAAGCAATAGGGAAAGGATTCCCTATTTAATAAATGGTGTTGGGAAAACTGGCTAGCCATATGTAGAAAGAAAACTGAAACTGGACCCCTTCCTTAAACCTTATACAAAAATTAATTCAAGATAGATTAAAGACTTAAATGTAAGACCTAAAACCATAAAAACCCTAGAAGGAAACCTAGGCAATACCATTCAGGACATAGGCATGGGCAAGGACTTCATGACTAAAACACCAAAAGCAATGGCAACAAAAGCCAAAGTTGACAAATGGGATCTAATTTAACTAAAGAGCTTCTGCACAGCATAATAAACTGTCTTCAGAGTGAACCTACAGGATGGGAGAAAATTTTTGGAATCTGTCTGACAAAGTGCTAATATACAGAATCTACAAGGAACTTAAACAAATTTACAAGAAAAAAAACAAACAACCCCATCAAAAAGTTGGTGAAGGATATGAACAGACACTTCTCAAAATAAGACACTTAGGCCACCAACAAACTTATGAAACAAAGCTTATCATCACTGGTCATTAGAGAAATGCAAATCAAAACCACAATAAGATACCACCTCATGCCAGTCAGAATGGTGATCATTAAAAAGTCAGGAAACAACAGATGCTGGAGAGGATGTGGAGAAATAGGAATGCTTTTACACTGTTGGTGGGAGTGTAAATTAGTTCAACCATTGTGGAAGACAGTGTGGCGATTCCTCAAGGAGCTAGAGTCAGAAATATCATTTGACCTAGCAATCCCATTGCTGGGTATATACCCAAAGGATTGTAAATCATTCTACTATAAAGACACATGCACACATATGTTTATTACAGCACTGTTCACAATAGCAAAGACTTGGAACCAACCCAAATGCCCATCAATGATAGATTGGATTAAAAAAAATATGGCAAATATACACCATGGAATACTATGCAGCCATAAAAAAGGATGAGTTCATGTCCTTTGCAGGGACATGGATGAAGCTGGAAACCATCATTCTCAGCAAACTAACACAGGAACAGAAAACCAAACACCACATATTCTCACTCATAAGTGGGAGTTGAATAGTGGGAACACATGGACACAGGGAGGGGAACATCACACACCAGGGCCTGTCAAGGAGTGGGGGATTAGGGGAGGGATAGCATTAGGAGAAATACCTAGTGTAGATGATGGGGCGATGGGTGCAGCTAACCACCATGGCACATGTATACCTATGTAACAAACTTGCATGTTCTGCACATATATCCCAGAACTTAAAGTATAATAAAAATAAGTAAGTAAATACATAAATAAAATATGGAAAAAAGAAAATGTGGTACATATATACCATGGAATACTATGCAGCCATACAAAAGGACAAGATCATGTCCTTTGCAGGGACATGGATGGAACTAGAAGCCGTGATCCTCAGCAAACTAGTGTAGAAACAGAAAACCAAACACCATGTGTTCTCACTTATAAGTGGGAGCTGAACAATGAGACCACATGGACACATGGTGGGGGAACAACACACACTGGGGCCTGGCAGGGGGCATGGCAGGAGAGAGAGCATCAGGAAGAATAGCTAATGGATGCTGAGTTTAATATCTAGGCGATGGGTTGATCTGTGCAGCAAACCACCACGACACATATTTACCTATGTAACAAACCTGCACATCCTGCACTTTACCCCTGGAACTTAGTTGAAGAAAGGTAAATAATAAATTGTTCCCTTAGACCGAAATTCAAATGCTGCCATGTTACTCAGTTTTCCAAGCCTCCTCTTGGTTTCCTTATACATAAAATGCCATCCCCTTTGCTGTCTTACTAATGCTGAATCATCAGCAAAATTGTGAGCTGTGAGTTAACTTGCCGGGATGTCTTTACAATTTTGTATTGGTTTCATCCATTCAAGCGTTCACTCAACTTGTAATGAGCATCAGTTACAAATCAAGCACAAAGCAAAGAGCTGGGCCATGAGTGGGTGAGGCACAGAGCTGCCTTCAAAGAGTCTGTGGTGTTGGGACAGCAAAGCTGTTACCGTTGTTATGATCCTGACTGAGGGCTGGGACGAAGATGGACAGGGACTACAAGTGGGCAGAGAAGCGAGGGGCCAACAGCTGTGTCCTTTGAGGGTGGTCTCCTTCCAGTAACCCTCTCCTTGCCTACCTTCTACTTTTCCTCATTTTAAAAAATCTTATTTTCCCCTGACACCATGTAAGCCAACTAGAAGTTGTGTTTCCTCTGAAAGCTAGATAGTGAAGAGGAGCTCATTCCAACAGCTTCCTTTGAGAGTAAATTCTGGGAGATTAAATAGGCTTCCTTCTTTGGGTCACCTACTGGCACCCATCTTTGGGATTCATATCATTTTCCAGCTTTGCAAACACAGGGGGCTTCTCAGCAAACTGCTTGTTAGGTCCCCCTTTAGGGAAACCCACCCTAAAAGTGGAGAGAAGAGATGGATAAGTGTGGACAGTTCCTTTCTAGCCAGGTTCACAGGTTTCTCTAACTACCTCTGAAATATGTCTTAATTTATAACATAAGCCATTTAGTGCTTTGCAGTTTAAAAAGTGCTTTCATATATATATATGCCTCATAAAAAGTCTGCCAGCTGTTATTAGCCATTTTTTCATCTTTACCATGCTAATAAGCACAGTGGCCAAAGCCACACAGTCAGCAAGAAGTGGAGCTGGAACCAAAACCACAGCCTTCTCCCTGACCTACCAATGTCTGACTTTCAATTGCACCTTACTGCATTTTCTAAGCTTATCTGTGAGATGGATGTTATACCCATCTCACTACATCAAAGACTGTGGCTCAAAGAGTGGTAAATGGTTTGCCAGAGACCACATAGTTAAATATAAGTAGAGGAGGGATTTGAGTCCTGCCAGGGTCACTACATGGACACTTTTATGCTGGGGTTCTCAGATGCATTCTCTGGAATCCATGAGTTCATAATGCGAAGGCTTTAATTTCTATGATAATCTGTAGCAAGTGAATATAAGCTTATTCCGATCATTTATGTTGATGGTTCTCAAAATGTGGTCATCTGACCAGCAGCATCAGCATCACCTAGGAGCCTGTGAGAAATGCCAATTGTTCAGGCTCCCCCACCCCCAAAACTACACAATCAGAAATTCTGGGGCTGGGGCTCAGCCCTCTGGGTTTAAACACATTCTCCATGGGTTCTGAGACATGCTTAAGCTTGAGAAATGGATCTAGATCATTCCCTCTCAACTTGGCTGCTCCTCAGAATTACCCAGGGAGTGTTTTCAAAGATTCCAACTTAATTGGTCGGAGTATGGCTGAGCATGGGCATTTTTAAAGTCTCTCCAAGTGATTCCACTGTACTACGGAGTCTGAGAGCCACTCATCTAAAGGACACCTTGCCCCCAAAGTGTCCCCTTACACATTCATGTCCTGTTTGTGTTACAGTCATGCTGGCACCAGATAAGCTGCTGCAGACTCATGAGGAAAGAGTCAAGACAGGCTCTTTGAAGCCTCGCTCTCCAGGCATGCCACATGAACAGAAGTTCCAGGAGACAGAAGAGAGGGGTGACAAGAAATTGTCCTGGTCAAACTGCCACAGTGACACACCATGAAAAACACACAGAGATTGGCTCTGTGGCGATGGCATCATACCCAGGTCACAGGTGCAAATTTGGTGCAGCAAAGCAGCATTAAATATTTTGCATTAAATTGATGTTAATTTGCTTTTGCTGGTTTTATGGCTTATTTTTATATCTGGAATGATGTTTTTGTTTCCCATTATATATAAACTATAAGCAAAGGAAGTTTATTCCTACCTTTGGTTTGTAAAAATTTAAGTAGTATTCAAATACAATCTTTAAGTCAATATTGGGGTCTGCAGGAATCTGTTTCTTTTAAGGGTCCTAGGCTGTTCTAACTTTGGGGAATTATAGCCTAATGCCTTCTGCGCAAGTTGGTTTCCTGTGCCCAGACTCAAGTCCATAGATCCCCTCTTGATATGTGGGAGTTTAAGGGCTCCCTGTTTGGGAGTGCTGACAGGCCCAAGGCACCTCACCCCTCTTTAGGTCACCTGGGGACTCAGGCCTGTCCTCCATTCCCTGGATGGAAGTAGAAGTTATCTTTGAAGATTTCCAGGCAGTAATTAACTGTAGTTTCAGGAGAAGGAAATTTGGTCAGTTTCTATGCAGTGCAAATTGGCCTCCCCTATCTATCTTAGAGGGAGCTTTGTGTTCGGCTCTGTTATTGGGCTCTTTCCTGGAAGCATTGTTTCCTGTTTCAATATAACCGCTTCAAAATAATGTGAAGAGATCAATTGCCACTTGTCAGCTGTAATTTTCTGCCACTGAAAAAAAAGAATGTGCGGAGGAAAGTAAACTATGGGCTGGCTTATTAGCCAAGATGGAGGGAGGCAGGATGCCTGCTGCTGCCTCAGAGGGAGGGTCTACCTGGGCAGAGGTGCCTGGCTCCTGCTGCCCTCCCTGCCTTGAACCCTTCCTTGCACCTTCTCTTGCTAGCCAAATTCCACCCATCCTGCCAGGGCCAGCTCTAGTACCAGACCCAAATGAGAAGACTTCTTGGTCACTCCAGCCCAGAGAGACTGCTCCTTCCTCTCATCTCATTGGTTTATCAAATCCTTAATGCATTTATTCAGCAAATATTGATTGAGCACCTAAGTAAATGTAGGAAAGCTTTGGGCTGCAA
Source organism: Gorilla gorilla gorilla (assembly GCF_029281585.2). Lineage (NCBI taxonomy): Eukaryota > Metazoa > Chordata > Mammalia > Primates > Hominidae > Gorilla > Gorilla gorilla. Next base: position 37,070,969 of record NC_073232.2, on the reverse strand, counting down.
GGAATCCAAAACCTCTTTTGCAGGGGTTCAAACAAATAGGTCTTTATTTTCCTCCTATAGCAAGAAGGTGACTTCTGGCTGGGTTAGAGTCAACATCTCAGGAACTCTCTTGAACTTGCCAACGTATTTGTTACTCTTGGTTATCAGGGAGCCACCAGACTTCAGGCATTCTGTGAAGCTTTCTTTGATTAGGAAAACCAGTCTTCCCCAGAGACTGGGCAGGGCTTTTTAAAACAGCATCCTTGAGATATAATTGACATACAACCAACTGCACATATTTAAAGTATACAGTTTGATCAGTTTTGATACACATATGCACACATGAAGCCATCACCACAATCAAAATTCTTTACCTCCACAAAATCTTTTCCAGAATCCCACCCCCAACCCTGCAGATTTTTAAAAATTTTTTTATTTATATTTCATTGGTCAACACTTGATCCTGTGGCCACTCGTGGCTGCAAGGGCAACTAGGAAAGGCAGGGCTTTGATTTCTTTTTCTTTTTTTTAATCTTTATTTTTATTTATTTTTTATTATTATTACACTTTAAGTTTTAGGGTACATGTGCACAATGTGCAGGCTTGTTACATATGTATACATGTGCCGTGTTGGTGTGCTGCACCCATTAACTCGTCATTTAGCATTAGGTATATCTCCTAATGCTGTCCCTCCCCCCTCCTGCCACCCCACAACAGTCCCCGGTGTGTGATGTTCCCCTTCCTGTGTCCATGTGTTCTCATTGTTCAATTCCCACCTATGAGTGAGAACATGCAGTGTTTGGTTTTTTCTCCTTGCAATAGTTTGCTGAGAATAATGGTTTCCAGCTTCATCCATGTCCCTACAAAGGACATGAACTCATCATTTTTAATGGCTGCATAGTATTCCATCGTGTATATGTGCCACATTTTCTTAATCCAGTCTATCATTATTGGACATTTGGGTTGGTTCCAAGTCTTTGCTATTGTGAATAGTGCCACAATAAACATACATGTGCATGTGTCTTTATAGCAGCATGATTTCTAATCCTTTGGGTATATACCCAGTAATGGGATGGCTGGGTCAAACGGTATTTCTAGTTCTAGATCCCAGAGGAATCGCCACACTGACTTCCACGATGGTTGAACTAGTTTACAGTCCCACCAACAGTGTAAAAGCGTTCCTATTTCTCCACATCCTCTCCAGCACCTGTTGTTTCCTGGCTTTTTAATGATTGCCATTCTAACTGGTGTGAGATGGTATCTCATTGTGGTTTTGATTTGCATTTCTCTCATGGCCAGTGATGATGAGCATTTTTTCATTTGATTTTTGGCTGCATAAATGTCTTCTTTTGAGAAGTGTCTGTTCATATCCTTCACCCACTTGTTGATGGGGTTGTTTGTTTTTTTCTTGTAAATTTGTTGGAGTTCATTGTAGATTCTGGATATTAGCCCTTTATCAGATGAGTAGGCTGCAAAATTTTTCTCCCATTCTGTAGGTTGCCTGTTCACTCTGATGGTGGTTTCTTTTGCTGTGCAGAAGCTCTTTAGTTTAATTAGATCCCATTTGTCAGTTTTGTCTTTTGTTGCCATTGCTTTTGGTGTTTTAGCCATGAAGTCCTTGCCCATGCCTATGTCCTGAATGGTATTGCCTAGGTTTTCTTCTAGGGTTTTTATGGTTTTAGGTCTAACATTTAAGTCTTTAATCCATCTTGAATTAATTTTTGTATAAGGTGTAAGGAAGGGATCCAGTTTCAGCTTTCTACATATGGCTAGCCAGTTTTCCCAGCACCGTTTATTAAATAGGGAATCCTTTCCCCATTGCTTGTTTTTCTCAGGTTTGTCAAAGATCAGATAGTTGTAGATATGCGGCATTATTTCTGAGGGCTCTGTTCTGTTCCATTGGTCTGTATCTCTGTTTTGGTACCAGTACCATGCTGTTTTGGTTACTGTAGCCTTGTAGTATAGTTTGAAGTCAGGTAGCGTGATGCCTCCAGCTTTGTTCTTTTGGCTTAGGATTGACTTGGCAATGCGGGCTCTTGTTTGGTTCCATATGAACTTTAAAGTAGTTTTTTCCAATTCTGTGAAGAAACTCATCGGTAGCTTGATGGGGATGGCATTGAATCTATAAATTACCTTGGGCAGTATGGCCATTTTCACGATATTGATTCTTCCTACCCATGAGCATGGAATGTTCTTCCATTTGTTTGTATCCTCTTTTATTTCATTGAGCAGTGGTTTGTAGTTCTCCTTGAAGAGGTCCTTCACATCCCTTGTAAGTTGGATTCCTAGGTGTTTTATTCTCTTTCAAGAAATTGTGAATGGGAGTTCACTCTTGATTTGGCTCTCTGTTTGTCTGTTATTGGTGTTTAAGAATGCTTGTGATTTTTGTACATTGATTTTGTATCCTGAGACTTTGCTGAAGTTGCTTATCAGCTTAAGGAGATTTTGGGCTGAGACAGTGGGGTTTTCTAGATATACAATCATGTCATCTGCAAACAGGGACAATTTGACTTCCTCTTTTCCTAATTGAATGCCTTTTATTTCCTTCTCCTGCCTGATTGCCCTGGCCAGAACTTCCAACACTATATTGAATAGGAGTGGTGAGAGAGGGCATCCCTGTCTTGTGTCAGTTTTCAAAGGGAATGCTTCCAGTTTTTGTCCATTCAGTATGATATTGGCTGTGGGTTTGTCATAGATAGCTCTTATTATTTTGAGATACGTCCCATCAATACCTAATTTATTGAGAGTTTTTAGCATGAAGGTTGTTGAATTTTGTCAAAGGCCTTTTCTGCATCTATTGTGACAATCATGTGGTTTTTGTCTTTGGTTCTGTTTATATGCTGGATTACGTTTATTGATTTGCGTATGTTGAACCAGCCTTGCATCCCAGGGATGAAGCCCACTTGATCATGGTGGATAAGCTTTTTGATGTGTTGCTGGATTCAGTTTGCTAGTATTTTATTGAGGATTTTTGCATCAATGCTCATCAAGGATATTGGTCTAAAATTCTCTTTTTTGGTTGTGTCTCTGCCAGGCTTTGGTATCAGGATGATGCTGGCCTCATAAAATGAGTTAGGGAGGAGTCCCTCTTTTTCTATTGATTGGAATCATTTCAGAAGGAATGGTATCAGCTCCTCCTTGTACCTCTGGTAGAATTCGGCTGTGAATCCATCTGGTCCTGGACTCTTTTTGTTTGGTAAGCTATTAATTATTGCCTCAATTTCAGAGCCTGTTATTGGTCTATTCAGAGATTCAGCTTCTTCCTGGTTTAGTCTTGGGAGGGTGTATGTGTCCAGGAATTTATCCACTTCTTCTAGATTTTCTAGTTTATTTGCATAGAGGTGTTTATAGTATTCTCTGATGGTAGTTTGTATTTCTGTGGGATCAGTGGTGATATCCCCTTTGTCATTTTTTATTGCACCTATTTGATTCTTCTCTATTTTCTTCTTTATTAGTCTTTCTAGTGGTCTATCAATTTTGTTGATCGTTTCAAAAAACCAGCTCCTGGATTCATTGATTTTTTGAAGGGTTTTTTGTGTCTCTATTTCCTTCAGTTCTGCTCCGATCTTAGTTATTTCTTGCCTTCTGCTAGCTTTTGAATGTGTTTGCTCTTGCTTCTCTAGTTCTTTTAATTGTGATGTTAGGGTGTCAATTTTAGATCTTTCCTGCTTTCTCTTGTGGGCATTTAGAGCTATAAATTTCCCTCTACACACTGCTTTGAATGTGTCCCAGAGATTCTGGTATGTTATATCTTTGTTCTTGTTGGTTTCAAAGAACATCTTTATTTCTGCCTTCATTTCGTTATGTACCCAGTAGTCATTCAGGAGCAGGTTGTTCAGTTTCCATGTAGTTGAGTGGTTTTCAGTGAGTTTCTTAACCCTGAGTTCCAGTTTGATTGCACTGTGGTCTGAGAGACAGTTTGTTATCATTTCTGTTCTTTTACATTTGCTGAGGAGTGCTTTACTTCCAACTATGTGGTCAATTTTGGAATAGGTGTGGTGTGGTGCTGAAAAGAATGTATATTCTGTTGATTTGGGGTGGAGAGCTCTGTAGATGTCTATTAGGTTCACTTGGTGCAGAGCTGAGTTCAATTCCTGGATATCCTTGTTAACTTTCTGTCTCGTTGATCTGTCTAATGTTGACAGTGGGGTGTTAAATTCTCCCATTATTATTGTGTGGGAGTCTAAGTCACTTTGTAGGTCATTAAGGACTTGCTTTATGAATCTGGGTGCTCCTGTATTGGGTGCATATATATTTAGGATAGTTAGTTCTTCTTGTTGAATTGATCCCTTTACCATTATGTAATGCCTTCTTTGTCTCTTTTGATCTTTGTTGGTTTAAAGTCTGTTTTATCCGAGACTAGGATTGCAACCCCGCCTTTTTTTGTTTTCCATTTGCTTTGTAAATATTCCTCCATCCCTTTATTTTGAGCCTATGTGTGTCTCTGCATGTGAGATGGGTTTCCTGAATACAGCACACTGATGGGTCTTGACTCTTTATCCAATTTGCCAGTCTGTGCCTTTTAATTGGAGCATTAGCCCATTTACATTTAAGGTTAGTATTGTTATGTGTGAATTTGATCCTAGCATTATGATGTTAGCTGGTTATTTTGCTCATTAGTTGATGCAGTGTCTTCCTAGCCTTGATGGTCTTTACAATTTGGCATGTTTTTGCAGTGGCTGGTACCGGTTGTTCCTTTCCATGTTTAGTGCTTCCTTCAGGAGCTCATTGAGGGCAGGCCTGGTGGTGACAAAATCTCTCAGCATTTGCTTGTCTGTGGAGGATTTTATTTCTCCTTCACTTATGAAGCTTAGTTTGACTGGATATGAAATTCTGGGTTGAAAATTTTTTCTTTAAGAGTGTTGAATATTGGCCCCCACTCTCTTCTGGCTTATAGAGTTTCTGCCGAGAGATCCAATGTTAGTCTGATGGGCTTCCCTTTGTGGGTAACCCGACCTTTCTCTCTGGCTGCCCTTAACATTTTTTCCTTCATTTCAACTTTGGTGAATCTGACAATTTTGTGTCTTGGAGTTGCTCTTCTCGAGGAGTATCTTTGTGGCATTCTCTGCATTTCCTGAATTTGAATGTTGGCCTGCCTTGCTAGATTGGGGAAGTTCTCCTGGATAATATCCTGCAGAGTGTTTTCCAACTTGGTTCCATTCTCCCCGTCACTTTCAGGTACACCAATTAGACATAGATTTGGTCTTTTCACATAGTCCCATATTTCTTGGAGGCTTTGTTCATTTCTTTTTATTCTTTTTTCTCTAAACTTCTCTTCATGCTTCATTTCATTCATTTCATCTTCCATCACTGATACCCTTTCTTGCAGTTGATCGCATCAGTTACTGAGGCTTGCGCATTGGTCACGTAATTCTCATGCTGTGGTTTTCAGCTCCATCAGGTCCTTTAAGGACTTCTCTGCATTTGTTATTCTAGTTATCCATTCGTCTAATTTTTTTTCAAAGTTTTTAACTTCTTTGCCATTGGTTCAAACTTCCTCCTTTAGCTCAGAGTAGCTTGATCTTCTGAAGCCTTCTTCTTTCAACTCGTCAAAGTCGTTCTCCATCCAGCTTTGTTCAGTTGCTAGTGAGGAGCTGCGTTCCTTTGGAGGAGGAGAGGCGCTCTGATTTTTAGAGTTTCCGGTTTTTCTGCTCTGTTTTTTCCCCATCTTTGTGGTTTTATCTACCTTTGGTCTTTGATGATGGTGACGTACAGATGGGTTTTTGGTGTGGATATCCTTTCTGTTTGTTAGTTTTCCTTCTAACAGTCAGGACCTTCAAATGCAGGTCTGTTGGAGTTTGCTGGAGGTCCACTCCAGACCCTGTTTGCCTGGGTATCAGCAGCGGTGACTGCAGAACAGTGGATATTGGTGAACCACAAATGCTACTGGCTGATCGTTCCTCTGGAAGTTTTGTCTCAGAGGAGTACCTGGCCGTGTGAGGTGTCATTCCGCCCCTACTGGGGGGTGCCTCGCAGTTAGGCTACTCGGGGGTCAGGAACCCACTTGAGGAGGCAGTCTGCCCGTTCTCAGATCTCAAGCTGTGTGCTGAGAGAACCACTACTCTCTTCAAAGCTGTCAGACAGGGACATTTAAGTCTGCAGAGGTTATTGCTGTCTTTTGTTTGTCTGTGCCCTGCCCCCAGAGGTGGAGCCTACAGAGGCAGGCAGTCCTCCTTGAGCTCTGGTGGGCTCCACCCCATTCGTTTACCTACTCCCAGGCTTTGTTTACACCCAGGCTTTGTTTACCTACTCAAGCCTGAGCAATGGTGGGCGCCCCTCCCCCAGCCTCGTTGCGCCTTGCAGTTTGATCTCAGACTGCTGTGCTAGCAATGAGCGAGGCTCCGTGGGCGTAGGACCCTCTGAGCCATGTGCAGGATATAATCTCCTGGTGTGCCGTTTGATAAGCCTGTTGGAAAAGCGCAGTATTCGGGTGGGAGTGACCCGATTTTCCAGGTGCCATCTGTCACCCCTTTCTTTGACTAGGAAAGGGAATTCCCTGACCCCTTGCACTTCCCGGGTGAGGCGATGCCTCACCCTGCTGCGGCTCATGCATGGTGCACTGCACCCACTGTCCTGCACCTACTGTCCGGCACTCCCCAGTGAGATGAACCCAGTACCTCAGTTGGAAATGCAGAAATCACCCGTCTTCTGCATTGCTCACGCTGGGAGCTGTAGACTGGAGCTGTTCCTATTCGGCCATCTTCAGGGGTTTGATTTCTAACACATACAGGAAAAGGGGACTGACAGTGAATTTGAGCAGCTATTGAATAGTGTCTCCCAGCCCACAGCTCCAGGATCGGGGAAAGAAGTGTAAGCAGACAGCCTGGCTTCTCTCATCATGCAGTTAGCAGTCAGTACTCTCAGCCACTTAGCTGGCATGACCTGGTTACATCTGGGTTCTGATGCTGTCAGTAAACGGATAGGCTGCCCTCCTCTCTCCCTAAACTGAAAAGAACTGACTCCCTCCCCTGCCCCAGCTGCCCAGAAACTAAGATGAAGAAAGGGAACAAACTCGTTGCATTTATTGTGCCCCTACTGTTTGCTGGGTGTCTCCTGTGTGCCTCCTCGTCACATAGATGCTGTGTGGTATGTGAAGTGTGCATTCTCTCAGCCTTTCTCCACATGTGGGAAATGAGACCCAGAGAGAAGTGGCCTGCCTGAAACGGCACAGCTTGTAAGTCACCAAGCCAGGACTCAAGGCCAGCCTGAGGCCATCCCCTGTGCTTTCTTTTAAAAGAGAGCACAGCACCAGGTTTGGGATAATGTAGGAAAAATGGATTCAAGCTCTGACTCCAACAGGCTCAGAGCGGTGCAGCCAGAAATCCACAAATCTTAGGCCAGAATCCTCTCCTGCTGGTCTCCTGATCCTTGTTCATTCCACCACGTCCAGGACAGGTCATTCTTGGGAATGTGATGTGGGAGGAATGGAAGGGAAGGGGCAGGAAGTAGAAAATCCTGGGGAAAGAAGACTCTACCATTTAGTATAATTTGGAGGTATGAACTAGCTGCAGGACTTTGAGGGCCCTTCAGCACTCTGACCCCACACAGCACCCTTCACTCTCCAACAAAGGAATCCCTCAGAGGCTCCTGGAGGCCGTTTGTGCCAAGGTGGTTCCTGAAACTGCTTCTGGAGAGACAGCAGTGCAGAGAGTTGGAATCAGAGTGGATTCCCTGAGTTGGAATCCTGACTAGCTGTGTGACCTTGGGCAAGCCATGCAACTTCTCTGTGCCTACTTTGTCCATCCGTGAAATGCGGAAGAAGTCCTGTTGCCTCGTAGGTCTGCTGTCCCATGGGAGGTAATGCATTCGTGGCATGTCTGCTTTCTCAGTACAGGTGAGCCATTGCAGTGAACCCTGGTGAGTAAGAACTCCCCCGGTGAATTGGGGAACAGTTCATTCACTGCTGGCTCTTGCTGGTGGTTAAGACACCACTGGTCTCCACAGGTGGCCAGGTCCACATATCCAGGCACCCTCAAGTGACCATCCTAGGGCTCTTACTACTCTGCTGCCCACAAAACCCTATGGCCATTACCTGCCTAGGGAGTCCCACCCCACCTGGGTTTTCTGGTCATGACCAATCAGCAGTCTACAACCCACTTGCTTTAGCCTGAGTCTAAGGACAGTGGCCTAGGCCCTGAGGCCTTTGGGCACAAAAATCAGAAGAGTATAGACATCCCATGAGCTTCGGGACATGTGTATATTGCCAGCAACTGTGCCTGCCCATCCACTGGGGTCTTTTTAGGAAATCCAGGATTCTCAAAGAAGATAAGCCCTTAATAAAGGAAGACAGGTGGAATCTCAATCTCTGAACAGCCTGTGGAAGCAAGAAATTGCCCATGATGGGAATAGTCAAGATACATCAAATGGGGGAAACTTTCCAGGTTGGTAAATCCCACACTTTGCACAAACTAAAATACAGAATGTTGATTGTTTGAAACAGACCAGGTGTTGAGACGGAGAGAGAGAGAGAGAGAGAGAGAGAGAGAGGAGATCCAAGGTCAAAACAAGTTTGAACAGATTCCCTGCTTTCTCAGGGTCTTTACTATGCTAACATGCCATGACTTTTCAATACTGTGGAGCTAGGGGGCGGGAGGGTGTGTGTCAGGTGCAGCAACCCCTTTAGGGGGCCATCTCTCCACACTAGAGTTTGGGGGACACTGATGTCTCATCAGCCTCCAGTCATCAGCCGGCTGGTTGCTGAGTGAGACTAATGAAGGCATGTTCATTCTCTGCCTTCGTTTGCCCCTCTGGATAATGGGGGTGGTCTTCATGGTGGCCAAATTGAGCCCAGGAGCCTGAAGCAGAGCCCTTAATGAGTGCTGCTTGGTGATGAAAGGCCCCCTTAAGCTCCAGCCACCATTATTGCATGATGGAATAAATGTGACCAGCCTAGGAGACGCGTACGAATAAATTTGAATAGCGAGACACAAATGCCACCCTTAACTCCAACGAGCAAATAGAGTTTAATAAAGAGGTAAACTGAGACCGCTTTTATTTATTGCCATGTAAATGTATTTAAAAAGGTATTGGCTTTCTGCAGCTGCAGAGGCCAGTTCCTCTGCAGCCTGGTGCTTTAATGCCTGCCGCTGTTATTAGAGCCATAATGAATGAGCTGCTGTGAGTGCGCTCTTCAGAAGGACCGCAGAGGTACAAGATTAATGAGATGAGAGCATTGAAAGGTACAGACGGCCCCTATTTCCCAGTCGCCGTGCGATGTCTGCAGCAGCACCTCTGGCTTTGTTTGCACCACAGTGGCTGGGAGGCTGCTGCATGGAAACGTCCAGGGAACCTGGCTCAGGGCTGGGAAGGCATACACCTCCCGCCAGCTTTCATCCCTGAGCCCTCTACCTTCTCCCTGTTGGAGGGGCCCCTTTGCCTACCCCCCAGGGCAAGCTTTCCCTGCAGCTGCCTTCCCATTCTGGCTTGGATTTGATCCTGGACCCCCCTACTTCTGTTGGGGTTTTATTTCAACCCCATTACCACCCCCACACAGCCTTCTTTGGGGATGTTGTGGAATCCTCTGATTGGATCCCCAAACCCAGCAGCCACTTCCAGGGTGGGAAATCAACCGTGCTATAGGACAGCTTCTAGGGAAAAGGCGTGGCACTTTTCTTTGCCTGCTAAATCTCCATGGGGCTGTAGCGCAGGGTGACTGCCTAGTAAAGCAAAACGAATCCTGGGGGGTGATAAAGTGTCAATTGGTGAGTTGGAGTTCCCTGAGTCAGGAATTTATAAATTATTTACAGAAAGATTATTTGTAAGCAGGAACAAATCAACTGTGCTGTTTCACAACTACCTTGGAGGTAGATATTAACCCCATTTTATAGATATGGATACAGAGGCTCAAAAGGTAAAACAATATGCCCCATGTCACATGGTCAGGAAGTGCCAGATGAGAGATCCTCCTGTGAAAATCCACTCTTCAGTGGGATTGAAGTCTCTCCTCGGGTGTCAAATGTGATGATGCTCTCTTGGCCGACAAGCAGGGCCTTTGTGCTTATGACTCACACTTCAGACATGGCCTAGGTTGGTTGCAAAAAACTGGGTGCTTGCTAAGAAACAGAGATCACCACCCACTAGGGAGAGAGGGTATAAATAGTGCAGGTGGTGGGGTCTAGCAGAAAGGGCGCAGGAAGGTAGAGGCTGTGTGACCCGGGTGAGTCATTTTACCTCTCTGAGCTTCAGTTTGCTCTTCTATCAAATAAGGATAAAAATAGTACCTATTTTTACCTCTAGAAGGCCTTGTAGACCCCCCCCCCCACCAAATCCAGGGGTCACAGAGGCATAAGTGGAAGCTGACCCAGCTGATGCCTAGGTTGGAGCCCACTCCCAGCCCTCCCGGCCCCACATGAGGGCTAATTAGCACATCTAACTTAATTGCATTTTTTGTGAACAGCAAATCAGATAATGCATGTAAAATACTTTAAGAGTACATGAGAAGTTCAATATGCTCAATAAAAAAGAAATCTGGGTTTGTTCTCTGGGTCAACATGCAGCAAGAACCTTCAACACATGTTTGGAGTACAAAGGAAAAAGCGTTCAGCTCCTTTTGCCAGCCTAAGATGGACTTGGGAATAGGCTGTTTTGGAGATGGGCTGGGAAGTGGAGTAGCTTCTAAGTCCCTGGTTTCTGTCAGGTTCAAGAGATACAGCAGTGACTGAAACAGCCCCAGCATTTGCCTTCCTGAAGCTCACTCTCTAGTAGCATGCACAGTGGGTGTGGGTCAGGGTCAGGGTCAGGTGGTGACAAGGGCTGCAGAGTAAGAGGATGTGGAAGGGCAGGAACCAGGGGCAGGGTGACACTTTAAACGATGTGGTCAAGCACGGCCTCACAGAGGTGACATTTCAGGGATGACCTAGCAAGTTGGGAAGTGAGGCATGTGGACAGCCGGGTGGAGAACTTTCCAGGCATTAAGAAGAGCAAGTGCAAAGGCCCTACTCTGGGGGTGTGCCTGGAGCATTTGAGGGCAGCCAGTGTGGCTGGAGCAAGTGGACAAACAGGGACACCACCAGAGGCAACTCGGAGCAGCCAGGAAGCCAAAGCCGTTAGGCCTTGCAGAGCCCCATCCTGCAGGTACATGGACCCCTCTTCCCTGCAATGGGAGCTAATGGAGAGTGTGGACACTTCTCGGATACACTGGTGGGTAGGCCAAGGTGCGGGACCAGGGCAAGCTCAGGAAACAATGACCACTGCTGTTGGATCAGCAAAGAGGGCACAACAGAGAGCTAGTGGAAGTTGATGCTAGACAGGCTGGCCACAGAGAAGAAGCCTTAGCACCAGGCTGAGAAATTCCTGCTGAATCCTGTAGGCCATATGTTGTCTCAAATGCTTCTGCCCATGGAAGGTTTGGGTGTTGTCAGAGGAAAGGACAGAAGTTCGGGGTCAACATAGACTCTCTGGAGAGAGACAGGAGGGTCTGGACTGGAGCGAGGCGGCAGTGCCTGGGGAGAAGAGCATGCCAGGGTTGTGGAATTGTGCCAGTTTGGTTGTCAGAGACTGGAGATGGAGGAAGGGAAAGGAGAATCCAGGGGTCACAGAGGCAAAAGTGGGAGCTGACCCAGCTGATGCCTAGACTGGAGTCCACCTCCAGCCCTCTCGGCCCCACATTAGGGCTCATTAGCACTTCTTCTAACTTACCAAGAAATTCAATTTCCTACAAAATAACCAGCCGAGTCCCAAGGGAGCCAGAAGGCCTATTCATCACAGCTGGGGTTTCCAAGGACCTCACTGTCTGTCCCATGGATTTCATCCTGTGAAGAAGCTGGCCCACCATGGGAAGAGAGACTAATTGGTATCTCCATAGCTTGGAGTATTTTTTCCACTGGATCTGCAGTTTCTGGGTAAACAGGCATCAAATCAGCATTCGGCATGAACTGAAGGAAAGTTTGCACGCTCGCCATGTGGCTTAAATTAAGTGAGTGGTGCAGTCAGTAAAGCATGTGTGCTAAAAAATAAACATTTAAGATGTCAGGGTTGAAGATACTCTTGTGGCCTTTTAAGGAAGGAGATGTCAATTTCTTTTTTTAAAATTCCAAATAAAAATGTCACTAACAATATTTCTGATATCACTTCACAAGTGTCAGCCCATGCAAGCAATAGTGTGTGTGCATACATACAAGGGTGTGTGTGTGTGACAGAGAGAGAATGAAAAGGCATGTACATACACATGCATAATAGATACGTGGATTTGTGTACGTTGTGATTGTGACAGTGAGTTAGTGGGTATGTGAGTGCATGTGCGTGTGTGTGTGTATGAATGTGAATGTGAGCATTTGAGTGTGTGCCTGTTTATGTATTGTGTGTGAAGGTGTGAGTGTGTGCACATGCACATGGGTGTGTGTATGAGTGGGTGTAAGTGTGGACATGCACGTGTGGGTATATTGCGTGTGCGAAGGTGTGTGTACACATGCACATGTGCATTGTGTAGATGTGTGAGGGTGTGTGTGAGGGCAGGGGCTGCACACCTGTGTCCCTGAGAGTGTGTGCACGCCCTTGTGTGCGTATGTGCACGCCCATATGTGCATGTGTGCCACTCAGGACAGCATGCACACATGGCTGCTCTGTCTCCTAGCAGCCTGCCTATCAGCTCCTCCCTGCATTCTTCCACGGCAGGCCCCAAGGCTGTGGCCAAGAAAGCAATCAGGCATCCCATTTGTATCTTGCCTGTCATCCACCCAAGCAGCGGGCAGGCAGGGGCAAAGGGAAGGTGCCAGCCCTGCTCCTCAGATGCCCAGGCCTCCCCTACAATGGAGGAGGACTTGGCCACACTGGGGGGCTGGCCCCACACTTCTACTGCACTCCCAATTACTGGCACCTTCTGAGTGGCTTATGGAAAAGGCACTGGTTGCCATGAGGAAGATATTCCACTGGAGCATTCCCATTCTCCACAAAAAGAACCTTCCACATATTATACACATTTCTCAATGTGATTATCCCCAGCCCACACACACAGCTTGGAGGATTAAAACATAAAATACAGTCTGCTCCCCACACATGAGACCAACACTACAACTGGCATCATAATAAATAAATGAAGTGGCCTCTCCTCCTCCTTTACCTCTCCTCTCCTTCCTCCTCCTCCCCCCTTCCCTCCTCCTCTCCTCTCCTCTCCCTCCTGCCTGGTTCTCCCTCCTCCCCTCTCCCCTCCACCTCTGCCTGGTGCTGGGCTTGTTTTGCTTCTTGTCTTCTGGATCCCATCAATCCCCTCCTGCCCCTCCCCACACAGCCCACGGCGGGCAGCATCACCGCAAGGGACGTCACCCCATGCTGCTGCTGCCACCATGGAATGAGGGCTTTGTTCAACAAGCCACCCAGGGTTCTGTTTGCTGCCTCTGCCGCAGAGGGTTCACTACACTAAATGCTGGCAGAAGGGCGGAGTGAGGGCGGGAGGAGGGAGGAAGGAAGATTTTATAAGCAAATGGCTTCGTGGATCATTGAAGGGACACTAGGAAGCATCCCGGAGCACCTAAAACCAAATGCCTCAGTGCAAACGGATGGAAGGGCGTCAGCTGTGGAAACTGGAGCTATTGCGAGCAGCTTGGGTTGCTAGGGAACAGCCCTGAGAACGTTTTGTCTTCAGGCTGCAGATCCTGGATCCTCCTGGGATTTCCAGTTCTAGAGCCACTGCCAGCCAGTGGTGCCAGCATCAGCAGGCGATGGGGCTAGGAAATCTGTGCAGCCCCAGGAGGCTGTGGGCCAGGCAGAGGGGCCCCAGGCTGCCTCTGAGATTGAGTGTGCATTAGGGGATAGGTTTGGGGAGCAGCCCATGCTGGTGATTTTCTTTAAACAAAAATGCTGGTGCCCAACTTGGTACAGAAAGCCTGGGAGACAGGGGTTTCAACTTCCTGATAACAGTGCTCCAATTTGGAGCCCAGATCTGGTTAGTTCTGAGCTCAGCAACCCTGCCCTGTGCACACTGTCCCCTCACATTCCTTCCTCTGGGCTTTCTCTCCACCAGCCCAGCCCCAGGACCATTCTCTTAAGAGCTCTTGTCAGCCCAACCGACTTGACCTCAGCTCTTTGGGGAGCAGGGGACTCTTTTTTTTTTTTTTTTGAGACCAAGTTTCACTCTTGTCACCCAGCCTGGAGTGCAGCGGTGCAATCTTGTCTCACTGCAACCTCCGCCTCCCAGGTTCAAGTGATTCTCCTGCCTCAGGCTCCCACATATCTGGGACTACAGGCACTGGCCACCACACCCAGCTAATTTTTGTATTTTTAGTAGAGATGGTGTTTCACCATGTTGGCCAGGCTGGTCTCGAACTCCTGACCCCAGGTGATCCTCCCACCTCGACCTCCCAAAGTGCTCAGATTACAGATGTGAGCCACCATGCCTGACTATGGCACCTTTGATAGTACTTATACGCCAGTTAAATAATAAGTGATGTGCAGTGGTTCTTGTCTGTACACATTAATTAGGCTGTGCGGGGAGGGACAAGGGCTGGTTCTGTTCTCATTGTTTCACTAGCTATGGATAGTTCTAGGTTTTGGCTCAGAGTCCAGTTTTTGTTAAGGTGCTGATGGAACACTTGCCAATGGCCTGGTTCAGTGCTGAATAGGAAGAAGAGCTGGCCAACTTGAGTTATTACATCTCTGCCACTCAAGATGATGTCAGGTAAGCTGTTGACTCCAGCTGATCCTCAGTTTTTCTATCTGTAAAATGGGCTCATGATTAGCTAAAATAGCGTGCAGAAATTACAGAGCACAGTAGATGTTCCCACCCCTTGCAGCCTGGGCCCCAGGGCTGTTTAGAAACCCCATGAGTGGTGCTGATATGTTTCACGCACTGCTATCCTGCTCACCTATCTTCTGCCCCACCAGGCCCCACCCTCAAGCCTTCAAGCCCAGGAACCTGCCTAGACTGTCCATTCTGAACTTGGGCCAGATCTTAACCTGCTGGTAAATCACTGGCTGAGGGTTTAGACTTTCAAGGAATTTGAGGTTGTTTTCCCTGCCTTATTGCAACCCAGTGTCTGGCTGCTGAGACCAGAGGCTTGGACCACCCAAGGGATGCCTTGCCTAACAGTGCTGGCCTGAGATTTTGTTATGTACACTTGCTTTTGTGGCAGTGGCACCAAAGCTATGCTGGACACAATTTCCCCTCCAGCACTGTCCAGAAGACCAGAATGCAGAGTCATTTTTTCAGCTCCTTCTTGCAATCTCTGTAGTCTTTTTTGTATGAAAGGAAGGGACATAGGAAAGCAAATTATCAGCTAGGTACCTACTGTGCTCCTGGCTCAGGGCCTGGCACGTAGAGCTGCCCCAAAATATTGATTAAGAAAAGAGTAGACACCTTTAGGCCGTAATTTCATCTAAGACTCTTGGTAAACCAAAGAGGTGAATTAGCAGCCCCACTCTGCAGATGGGAAAACTAAGATTCAGGGAGGTAAGCTGTCTTGCTCACAGTGTACAGTCAGCTCCTGGGGCTGAAATCTAGGCCACGGTGACCCTTGAGTTCTGATCACTCCTATGGGTGTCCTCATCACACTGGGCTGTTTCCCTGGCACCAAGGTGACACAGGGGTCAGGACATGTAGTTTTGGGACATCTGCCAAATGGCCCAGCCTAAGGGCCTGATCAGGACTGGGATTGCCAGGATTGGAGCTTTTCTCAGCCATGTTTGATATTGTCAACAAATCCAGGGAGGACCGGCAGGGTAGAGTGGGTAGATGGAAGATGGAGTGGGAAGTAAGAGGTAGGGAGGAAAGGTACAGCCTCAGGTCAGCTGGCCTGATTCAAAGGGTCAGTCAGAGAGGGCAAGACCACTCCAGCCATTCTGAGACTACAGGGAGGTTTGAAAGCCAGGCCAGCTGGACAACAGCATAGAGTGCCAATCTATGAGGAGCCCTAAGCCATCCCTGGGAATGCAACAAGATACAGGAAATACTGCTCCCTGGACTTCTTCCTGAGGCTAGCGCCTGTGGTTTGGGAAGATAACTTTGAGCACCTGTGAGCAGTGGGGAGTTGGTGCAGAGAGAGCCCCCAAGGTAGGCCCGTGTAGTCACATATCCTCGCTCCCCTGCCTTCTAAGGAGGGCCAGCACAGCATTAGCAGCAGAACTTATGACTGCTAAGGGGAGTGTGCACGTTTGGACCAGAGCTGAAAACGAGGCAAGAGAGTTCCAAAAACTAATGCAACCTCTGTCTTCTTCCTCTGCATTCTCTGCCCTACAGAGTTCTGCCTTGCCTCCAAATGCCCATTAGGTCAATATTTGAAAAGCACTGGTGTGAAATTACACTACTTATGATCTGCCTGGATTTCTCAATTGGCTCAGGGAGGTGTTTGGGGAATCAGGCTTCCATAGGATCGGTCACCCCCAGACTCCCTCGCATATTCAACCTCTGCCTATGAGACACTTAAGGTTATAGTAAATAGATGTCACAAAGGTCTGTGGCCAACCCACAATATCTGGGGCGTCAACACACAAGGGAACAGAGGGATAGACCTCAAACCAGGGCCCAGCTTCTGCTGCTGGTAATATAGGTGACAGCCCAGCCAGGTGGTAAAATTTATACAATGAGCTGTCCCAGAAAAACAAAAAGGCTGGATTCGTAGCATTTGCCAATTTCTGTGGTGTAAACACTTTCACTATTGGGCTTTATGTTGCTGACTATGGAGTTGAAAGAAGTGCTCTCACAAATCTGTATGAGCCAGCCCCATCACACATCTGCAACAGGACTGGGTCCTGTCCCCACTACCTGGAGGGAAACTAGAGAGAAAGAGGGAGACACAGACATGGAGAGAAAGAAGGAGAGAAAAACAGACAAGTACACTCTGCTGGGAAGATGTACATCTGAAAATGAGTTGTTAAAACGGTATAAAAAATTTTTAAACCCAACTTCATTAGGAGATAGAGGTGAGTTGGTGATAAAGCATTGTAGCCTTCAATTCCAACTTCAATTTCAAGCTTTATTTGCTTAAGGAAGCTTGGAGAAGAAACACTGTGCAAGGTGCGTGTGCATATTTGTGTCTGTGCACACTTGCACACATAGGTGTGGGGCACTGTGTTCTGCAGGAAAACTTGGTATTTGACTTCTACAGAGAGGGCTTGCTTTTATTGACCTGCACGAAGCCTCCCTGCTCAGGGGTGAGAGGCATATCAGAATGGGTCCAGGCAGCAAGCTCTCTACCAAGCACCTAGAACCCTATGCTACCTTTTTGCATAGGCAATTTATACAAGCGTCTTCTGCACGACCCATGAGGAGGGCTGCATAGTCCATGGGTGTGTCCTCTTTGAGGAGCAGAGGTCAGCTCCCCCACCTGACCCAGACTTCTCCCCTGCCCCACTGGGTCCCCACTTGGGGACTTTGAATAAGGAAGAGAGTCCCAAGCCCTAACTGCCACACTGGGGACCAGCTCAGAATTTTCTAGTGACCTGTAGCAAGACCCTCTGATGCATCCTTCACAGCTGAGGGGATAGGAGAGTTTTCAAGGCCTAGCTCCAGTGCAACCTTCCAGGATTCTACCTCCTCAACTCTCAGATCTCTTATCTGTGCCCCTCCCTTTCTCCTCGTTAAAGATGGAGCCTATATCTGAGTCTTCTCCACATCCATCACACTCACCAATGAAGAATGAGCAATGTGTCAGCAGGGAGATCAGCTGATTCAAACATCCCACGTGCAGATGGGAAAATTGAGGGCCATGGCTGCTCCCTTCCTCACACCCTATTTTAGACCCTACAGTTTCCCCAAGTGTTTTAACTCCTTCTGGGTCCTGGATGCTTGTTTACCTAGAATGCCCTTCTTCCTCTTGTCTATCTGGCAGGTTCCTGTACACCCATCAAAACCAATCCCAACAATCCCCTCCTCTGTGAAGTCTTCACTGATCTACTCCTCTCCCTAACCTCCTGCCAGTAGAGTGATTTCTCATCCTCTGGGTCCCAAGTCACTTAGCACCCACCTTTGCAGATGACCCCGAGACGTGAACTGCAATACTGCATCTCTGTCCACGCTGAGGTATCCCTCTGGGAGGACTGTGCCTGAGCCTGGAAAGAATGGTCCTGGAGCCCTGGGATGGGGGAGTCAGGGGAGAAGCAGGCTGGACTTCTGAATCCCAGATTTTATGTGCTGCCTGGAGTTGTTCCTCTCTCCACCAGTCTTCCCTAAGCACCTCACTCCTCGATACAACACACATACCTGGTAGGGTCTGAGGAGGAAGGAGGGTGAGCTAGTTTAACTTGGGACCTCCTGGGTAGGACCTTCTAGCTGGAACCTAGAATTGGAATCTTCCTGATTTTACCCTTCACCTTCACAGTCTTTTCAGTTTAATTCTTTAAGAGAATAAAGGTTGGAATATGAGTTTATGGAAAAAAATGGAAATGTGGACCTCATAAAAATGAAACCTTCTCCTTATCAAGAGACACTACGAAAAGCCTGAAAAGCCAAGCCATGGAGCAGGAGAAAGCATTCACAATAAGCATATCTGACAAAGGCCTTCTATCTAGAATATATAAAGGACTCTTCCAAATCAATGAGAAATGATAGCCCACAGAAAAAAATGGGCAAAGGATTATAATAAACACTTCAGAAAACAGTGTATTTAAATGGCCAATAAACATAAGGGGCTCACTTTCAATAGTCGTTAGAGAAATGTGATATAACCCCACAATAAGATACACCTGTTTGAATGACTAAAATTCAAATGGCTGACAATACCAAGTGTTGACAAGGATGTGCAGCAACCAGAATGCTTATACACCACTGTTGGAAGTATAAAGTGTCCAAGAAACTTGACAAATTGTCAGTATCTACTAAAGTGGAACACATGTGTACTATATAAATCAACAGTTCCACTCGTATGAATCAACACAGTGTAAATGTATACCTTGTTCACCAAAAATGTGCAAGAATGTTCACAGCTACATCATTCATAATAGCTAAAAAGAGAAAACAACCAAAATGCACACCAATGGGAGAATGGATACAGAAAAAATGGAATTCTGTATACCAGTGGAAATGAACAAATCCCTTCTCTACACAGAAACACAGATGAATCTCAGAACTGTAATGCTGAGCCAAGAAATTAGATATAGGCTGGGCATGTTGGCTCACTCACACCTGTAATCCCAGCTCTTTGGGAGGCCGAGGCAGGAGGATCACTTGAGGTCAGGAGTTTGAGACTAGACAGGCCAACATGGTGAAACCCTATCTCTACTAAAAAATACAAAAATTAGCCAGGCATGGTGGTGCACACTTGTAATCCCAGCTACTCGGGAAGCTGAGGCAGGAGAATCACTTGAACCTGGGAGGCAGAGGCTGCAGTGAGCCAAGATCATGCCACTCCACTCCAGCCTGGGCAACAGATGGAGGTTCAGTCAAAAAAAAAAAAAAAAAAAGAAAGAAAGAAAGAAACAAACAAGATACGAAGAATACATCCAGTGTGATCTCATGTAAATAAAGTCCCAAAACAAGCAAAACTGAAAAAGCTCAAAGAAAGAAGATAACCTTAAGAAAATAATAGCTGGGATGAAATAGACTCTCTCTTTCTCTATATGTGTATTTGTGTGTGGGGTGTGTGTGTGTGTATAAGTATATACAATTTTCTGAACTATTTGAGAATTTGAGAACTCCTGACCCTTTACACCTAAATATTTCAGTATATATCTAAATATTTTAATGTTTATTTTCTAAGACAACTGTGTCTTATATAACCACAGTTCAGTGATCAAAATCAGAAAATGTAACATTAATATAATAATACGATCTAACCCACAGCCCATATTCTAATTTCATCAATTGTCCCAATAATGTTAGTGATACCCATTTTTTTCCCAGTTGTGGATCCAGTCCAAGTTCAGTCCAGGTTTATGCATTGCATTCCATTGTCACATCTTTTATTCTCTTTTGATCTGGAACAGTTCCTTAGTCTTCCTTTTTGTTTCTTGACCTTGACATTTCTGGGGACAGGTCAGCTGCTTTGTAAGAGGTGCCTCAGTTGAGTTCCTCTGGTCATTTCTCAAGGTGGGGTTCGAGCTTCACGTCGGTGGCAGGAGGGAATCCTACTGCAGTTTTGCTGTGTCCTTCTAAGTTCTCTCATTGCAGGGCACGTCATGCAGGTCTGTCCTGATGTTGGCCCTGTTTGCTTTGACCCCTTAGTTAGGGTGGTGTCTGCTTGGCCTCTCCACTGTGAAATCACTATTTCTCCCTTTGTGCTGAGTAAGTTACTGGTAAGGAGAGACTCGTAGACTAACAACGTGTCCTCCTGAGCACCTGCTGTGTGCCTGGCTCTGTGTGGGGAACAGAGGCCAATGGTTTGCCAGGTAGGCACAGCCACATCTCTCACAGGCTTAGCCCACAGAGTGAACCCATAGAAAACAGTGATTGCAGAACCAACTCGGTGCCAGGAACTGTACTCAATGAGCCCAGTGCATAAGCTCATTTAAACCTGACCGCAACCCTGATAGGAGAAAACTGAATGAATATGTTACTTGCCTACAGTCAGATGTTTCAGAAATAGCAATAATAATAACAACAATAATAATAATGGCTAACATCCTTTTAGCACTTATTTCCTATTGCCAGGCTCTGTTTTCAGTGCTTTACATGAACTTCTATTTTATAGAAATTATTTCTACCTGGACCTGCCAGAGGAGAAATCCAAGGCACAGAAGTCAGTCATTTGCCACGCCACACAGCTGGTAATTAGGATTTGCATCCAGGCAGTCTGTCCCCAAGGCCACCTTCTTAGCCACTCCTTCATATAATCTTTCTAAGGTGATGCCAATGGGGCGGGGGGTGGGAAGGGGGTGGGGGTGGGGGGAGGGGTGGGGGTACACTCACCTGAGTTAGTGTTTCTGGCCTGTTTTTACCTTTGTTTCAAGAACATGTTCCTTGGACCCATTCAAGCCTGCTGTGGCACACTGAGAAGAGTTTGCGCCTGGACCAGAGGAAAACACAGAGGAGAGGTACATGGGGGACAGGTAGGAGGTGGCACCAGCAGGGACCAGTGAGGGTGCCCCAGGAGGGAGCAGCAAGGCTGTCCCCACCACCTACAGCCCTTCCCCATAGCACACTTCCCCTGCACTGGACTCCAGGACCTCATCCCTGACCAGTGCAGGAAACAGCCTTGTGTCTAGAAGGAACTCCTTGCCCTTCATCTCGGACTCTTCCAATGAGCTCTTGGGTTCTACTGAAAGCCCCTGGGTCACAGTGCCAATTCTGCGACACTCACTACTGTCCTGTTTGCACCACCCACGCCTGCAACCATCAACACCATCACCCTAATTTCTCCTGGTCACCGGCCTTTTAGCATCATTAGGCTGAACATAGGGAAGGCTGTGTTTACAGCTTGGCATGAAGGGAGAACACGCCGATCTCTGTTGCCAGGCTACAAATGACTCTTTCCCCCCACCTATAAGAGAGAAATAACGATTAAAAAATACTCCGTTGCTTGGCAGGCATCTTGGTGGCTTAGCTGTGAATATTCTGGGGCCAGGAGGGACTCTGCCTTTTACAGAACCTGCTGCTTCTCTGGGCTCCTTTGGTTTTGGACCTGTGCTTCATCCATTTTATGAAAGAAAAGGTGCTGACCTGTGATCAATGCAGAAAGCAACATGCTTTTTTTTTTCTTTTCAGGGATACACAACCCCTTGATTATTTGATTCCTCTCCTTGAATGGAGGAGACAGAGTTCTCAAAGGACCAGAGGCAGCAGTATTCCAAGGGGCAGAGCTAAGGTCAAGTACAGAGAAGGAAGGGGACATTCCAGGCAAGAAGGCAGAGGGTCACAAATGGAAGACAGCAGCAACTGGCTGAGAAGTGGGGACTGGGAAGCAAGAGGAAAAAGACTTCAACCTGGAGGCTGGCGAGCCCTGCCAAAGAGCCTGAACCTGTTCTGATTGCTGCCTCTTCCCTGAAGCTAGGCAAGATTTTCAGGTATAAATGCCCAGGGCCTGGTTGCACCCCAGTTTGGCTCTGCTAAAGGTGAAGGCTGGCTCACTTATGTCTGAGACATTCGTCTGAGCACACATGGCCACAGCATGAGAAGAGTGGTCCATGTGGGCTGGGAAGCCCTATGTGTCCTGGATCTCTGAATGTTTTGTAAAACTCTTGTTATTTTTGATAAAAATAACATGTTCAATGTGTGTTCATCTGTGTACCTCTATAAGACTTTTCCTACAAATGTATTTAGAACCATTTTCTAAAATAGTCTTTGTCAGACTACATATGCCTTTTGTTACTGTTGTTTGGGTTTGCCTGATGGGTGAAGACTTTAACATTCATTCAAACCCCAAAAGGAGGAGGCATAGGCATCTTGGCACAGGATCCCATCCTATAAAAACCCTAAGAGTTGGGGTAGTTATTATTTTCCCCCTTTAACAAATGAGGAAACAGAAGCTCAGAGCATTTACAGCTCTCTGTAAGGTCACGCAGCTAATAGGTGGTAGAAATAGCGTCAAGCCTGGGCCTAGGAGAGCCCAACAATTATGTATTTGCCCTGACATAAAATCGCCTCGATGAGAAACCTACAGAGCATTTCCACAGGCTTCCCCAACCCCTGAGCACAGGAAGTAGAATTCCTTTAGCTTTTCTTTTTCTTGCTTTCTTGTCTTTGTTCTGCAGCCATTTTCTTCTCACAAAGTGTGTTTCCCAGCACAAAAAAGCCTGGCTTTCCCGGAGCGGCACCCACTTTCTGAAGAGTTTACTTGCATTGGGCGTCGGAGTTTAGGATAACTCCATTCAAGGCAGATTTCTCTCCCAGAGAAAGCAACCTGATGAATCAGAAGCGATGTTGTGGCAAATGCTATCAGATGCCCTGCCACCCTGCTTCAGCAGAGGAGGAAGCTTCTGCTCTAGTCCGCACCATCCTGCAATCAATCAGGACAACCTGTGCGAACGCAAAGGCGAGATGAGTAATCAGCACCATTGCTTTGCCCCAGACAAAGTCCCTCCATCAGGTTTTCCAGCTTGATGTGGACCTCACTACACAAACTGTGATGCCTTCTGGGTCAGCAGAAACCTATGTTTGGCACGCCCATGTGTGTTGTTCAGAAAACTGTGCAAATCTCTCACACTAATCCCCCATGAGTTGATGGATGTGGTCACTGACAGTTAATTCACTCTTAGACATGGGGAATGCATGTAAATCAATGGTCTTAGCTGTTATTTTAAAATGTGTATTATCGCATTCCCATGGCACGGGGTCTTATGAACAGAAGGTTTAGCCAGACAGGTAGAAAAATTGTTGGGCACATTCCCCCACACTGGACTCCAGGACCTCACCCCCAATTCTTTGTTGAAATGCGTTTTCAAAGAGATAAGTTGGCTTTGATATTGAAGTTAAGTTTCCCCTGAGTCAAGGGTTTATTCACTCATCCTTTGAACAAATATTTAGTGAGAACCATGTACTATACCAGAGCATTGCTAGACATTGGGGAGGCAGCAATGAAGAAGACATAGCTTTACCTCCTGTGGAGCTGGCATTCGAGACCCATTCTAAGGTAGAGAGTCTGTTGACATCACTCTCAGGAGAAAATCAAATGCTTGAGAGCTGGTTGATTTTTCCCATGGATGAACAGATCCCAGCACCCACGATATGAGTTTATCACTTCCCAGAAATCAGCCTTGTAACTTGTTGTCAGTCAGGGGAAAATGTCACTGTGGAAAGAAACAGATGACCATAAGAGGGGTACCCAGTGTGTGTTGTTGGGACGGCCCCGGAGAGGGAGGTGGCTGGAGGGTACAGGTGCAGCTAACTTGATGTGAGGTCCAGGTGAGTCAACTTGAATTCCAGGCCTTCCACGTCCTGGTGGTGTGAACTGGGACCTTGCTCTGCTCAATGTTATCTTCCGAGCCTCAGTTTCATCAGCCATAAATTTGGGGCAATACTGTCATTCCCATAGGATCGTTGTTAGAACACAATAAGAGACCTTATCCCAATCACCTGGCATGAAGCACAGCCTCTGCACACACTGATCTCCTTGGACCTTCTCCTTTTAAGGTTTTTCCTTGGCTGGGGCAGTTTCACTCATGTTGCCCGTGACAACAGCTTACATGCCTCCAACTTCCTTCTCCCCAAAGAGCCTGGGACACTCTGGAGAGCGGCTGCTTCCTTTAACCCCAATGACAATATACTTTTTCCTCCAATCTGGTTCAGTTATGAGAATGACAGGGGGTACTGTTGATAATCACACCCAAAAACCAGGCGTAAACCAGGACTATGTAAGCCAGCAGGGACATATGGTCACCCTTCCGCTGCTGGTCTTGTCAGCTGTGAGGGTGGGTAGAGAACAGACAGCAAAACCCTCCTTCCTGGAATTCTAGCCTCACAGCACAGCCAGAAAAAACAGCTTGATAACCCTCTGGTGCACAGAATTACAAGAGGGCTGCTTCCCCCTACCTCCCACCCCCCCCCACCCCCCCCCCCCCCCCCCCCCCAGTACACAAGATCTCTATGATCTCCTTTCTTTCTAAAAGAGAACCTGCGAATATGTTGGGCTCTTACTTCTACAATTAGGCCATATTTGGCTAAAGTGAATGGATTTTTTTGTGTAATTAAAGTCCCAAACCAGTTGACTTTGTGTTATTCAAAAGAGAGATAATCCTAGATGGGCCTGGCTAAAGCAAGTGTAGGTGCTTGCTAGAAGGACTTGGCCCTTCCTGAAAGAGGACGTGAGTAAGAAGGAAGAGGTTGGCTGCTCTGTTGGGAGAGAGACATGAGACTAGAATCTGATGGCAGCTTCTAGGAGGTGAGAGAGATCCCTGGCCAGCTGCCAGCAAGGAAATGGAAACCTCACTTCCAGAGTTGCAAGCAGATTTTTTCCAACAGCCTAAGGGAAGCAAATCTCTCCCAAGTTGAGCCTCCAGGGGAGAATGCAGCCTGGCTGACACCTTGATTTCAGCCTTATGAGACCCTTACTGGGAAGCCCAGCTGAGCTCTGTACAGACTTCTGACCTGTAAGTATGAGATTTTGCAAACAAATGTTGTTTTTAGCCACTCAGTTTCTGGGAGTTTGTTAAGCAGCAACAGCAAATGAATAGAATACAACCCCCAACTCACATGGCCATTTTCTTCCATCCTGTACCCACTCCGACTCACCCCGCAGAGCCCCTCCTGCTTTGCCATAGCCCCATTCCCTGAGCCCAGCTCCAGACTCCCACCTCTAGGGCACACTCATTGCCCACTGCCCAAGGTCCTGGGACCTCCTGCACACACACCACCTCTGCTGTCGGCACCCATGGCCTTGTGAGTATTCTTCTGCTTAACCAAGTTTCACTGGATGTCACAGGGTGCCATGCCCTTTGCATAGGCTGTTTCTTATGCCAATATGAAAAGTATAAATAGCTCCTTCCTACAGTTGTACAAATGAAGGCTGAGAGTGAGTAACTCATCCAGGGTCAATCAGATGCTGAGTAGTGGAGCCAGAATTTGAAACAGGACCTTCTGACTCCAAAGTCAGCTCTCTCTGTACCATGCCTGTTGCCTGCTATCCTGTTCAACTGTTGGGTGTCCCTGATCCCGAGAGAGCTGCATTGCTGTGTTGCCTGACATTTTAAAACATGCTTTCACATAATTCATCTCATGTGATCCTCCAATGAACCATGTGAAATATTGTTCCTGCAATTTATAGGTGAGAACACTGAGATATGAAGAATATTCATTCATTTACTCCTTCCACATACATGAATTGAATATCTAAGAGGTGTCTTATAGTACTAGACTCCAGGAGACAGAGAAGAACCAACCACTAGCCCCTTCCTAGGGAGCTCACAGTCCAGGGTGGGAAGCTGATGTGTAGAGAGTCATGTGCTACCCAGGGTAGAATCTGCTGAAGACAGTAGATTTCAGTGCTGACACAGATGGACACTCAGAGAAAGGATTTCAACCCAGGTATGGGGAGAGAGTCAGAATGAGAGGGCTTCCAGGAGGAGGTAGAGAATGACATGAGTTGAACCTTTAAGAATGAGTGAGTGAACTTGTGGGATCAGGGGTGAGGGTACAGAAGGCCTTGGCGGGACACATGACTGGTATGAGGCAGAGTAAGACTCAGAGTAGGTGGCTTCCCGGGCACCCACTGCTTCTCAAGGGAGGTTGAGGTAACTGGGTGAGTGGGGCATCTCGAGGGGCATCCCTGGGACCCACATCTGGCATTTAGTGGAAACAGAAACAAAGGCACATGCACACACATGCACATCAACACATTTAGGTAACACACATGTATACTCACACATACTTGTGCTTCCAACACAAACACACCTACACACTGACACACACAAACACATACATGCACACACACACACAGGCACATGCGTATCCATACACACACATGCCCACAAACACATACTTACCCATACCCACACATGTACATACATATACAGGCACATACATGTCTCCCCACACACACAACCCCTTTTCAGGAAACCCAGCGGCAGCCCCAGCTCAGCAGAGCCACTGAGACGCCCCGAGAACTGGTTCTTATTATGCAGAACAGAAAGGCAGGTGAGAAACTGTCAAACGCAGTCCCCAACCACCCATTGAGAACCAAACAGACAGCACTGTGGTTTCCAGGCAAATTCCAGCTGCTTCCCTGGCGCCCAGGGTACATAAACCCAAGAATCCAAATGATGATTTTCCCCTTCGGAAGAATAACATTGTCCGGCCCTCCCTCCTCAGGCCAGACAGGTTCCATAGCCCTCGCCCTCACCCCCGCAGGCCAGGAAATCCCACCAGGATGAAGTGCCAGCCGAGGGACCAGCCAGCTCCAACAATTTCTCCTGAAAAGCTCAGAAGAAATTTGGTCATAGAAAATCCCTTCCCTCTTTGCTAATAAAACTTATCAGTGCAGGGCAGGAGGCGGGGAGGAGAGGGACCGCAGACACTCGCCTTGCTAAATTACTTGGAGAAATGGCCCTGATCAGCCATCCAGAAGCAAGAAAGGAAGAAAGCAATATAACATTTATCCAGCCTGATTTTTTTTACCTAGATTTTCTCAGTCCTCTAAGCAGCTCTGTGATATTGCATCAGCTCCATTTCATAGTTGAAGAAACTGAGGCACAGCTATGCACCAGAAATAATGTAGATTTTGGAGAAAAATCAATGTGGGTCTGAGCCCCTGGCCTGCTCCCTTGCTTGCTGTATGGCTTAGGCTGGTGGCTTCATCTCTCTGCATCACAGTTCCTCCTTAGGACCCCCAGACCAGATGGGCTGATGCAAGATCGAGTGGATAATATAGGAAAGACACAGCACCGATCTTGGACACAGGAGGCACTCAGACATGCTCATTCCTCACCTTGTCCTGTCTGGCTCCTCTCTCTTCTGAGGTTCCTTCTAATTCTCCCTTGTCTTCCCTCTACAGTGATGAGGGAAGCCCCTGCAGCTCTGGGGGCTGGCTTTCCTGTGAGCTTACCAAGCAGGCACTTGGCTGGCACCTCTACCTTGCCCTTCTTGCTGGAGCCTGGGGAGTACTAGAACCCCAGCTTTCATACAACAAAAGTTGGGGCACATCATTCTTCCCTAATCTGCAGAGAGGGCTCTTCCAGTTTCTGGCCAGGAGGGCCTTGGCTCCTGGGTTTCTCTGGATTGGCCACATTTGCTCTTGGTTTCATGAGCCTAAGGGAGCCCCATGTCAGCCTTCACCAGAGACCTCCTCTTCAAGCCCACGTCTATCAAACTCAGAGTTTACCCAACAATCTGGAAATAATATGACCTCTGGGGCGATGAAATATGGGAATCCCAAGTAGACAGATCAGTCTGGAATGGCATGGTCCTAAGGAAGCAATGGACTTAAACTTAAAAGGAAATGTGGGCTAAGTAACAGGGAAATTCCCTTAGGAAGATCTATTAGACTGTGAAATAGTATTCCACAGGAAATGGCAGAGGGGGTGCCCTGAGGTATTTAAAGCCTTGCTGGACTAAGTAATAGAAAACGTGTGGTGTATGGAGTGGCCGAGAACTGGCCTCAGGGGAGCAGCTGCTGTGCCCTAATAGGTTTTCTCCATAGAGATGTCATTTCCAAGCCCACCTTAACGTTATGGAGCTGCACTGCTCTTGCCAGGCAAAGAAGGCGTTCACTTACAGCACAGAATAAGCCGCAGGATTTAAAGTAGGCACCGCCATCATATCCTTCACAGGATGGCGATCCCTAACAAACAGATCTGCAGATTCAGTGCAATCCTTATCAAAATTCTAGCTGCCTTTTTGTGAAAATTGAGAAGCCAATCCTAAAATTCACATGGAATTGCAAGGAACTCAAAATAGTCCAAAAGACCTTTAAAAAGAAGAAACAAGTTGGAGAACTCTCACTTCCTGATTTCAAAAATTACTACAAAGCTGCAGTATTCAAGACAGTGTGGTATTGGCACAAGGATAGATATATAGATCAGTGGAATAAAGTACAGAGTCCATAAATAAAACCCTTACATTTACAGTCAATCGATTTTTGACAAATATGTCAAGACAATTCAATTAGGAAATAACAGTTAAATCAACTAACAGCGCCAGGACAACTGAATATCCACACGCCAAAGAATGAAGTTGGACTCCCACCTCACGTTGTATGCAAATGAATTATGGATGAAAATGTAAAACCTGAAACCATAAAACTCTTAGAGGAAATTATATGAATAAATCTTCAAGACTTTGGGTTAGGCAATTGTTTCTTATATATGACATCAAAAACACAAGCAACAAAATGAAAAATAAATAAATTGAGCTTCCTCAAAATTAAAAACTTAAGTGCTGTCAGCAATATTATCAAGAAAGTGAGAACAAAACCTATAGAATGGAAGAAAATGTTTGCAAATAATATATTTGATAAGACATTAGTATCCAGAATACATAAAGAACTCATAGAACGCAATAACAAAAAGACAAATAACCCTATTTAAAAATGAGCAAAGAATTTCAATAGACACTTATCCAAACAAAATACACAAATTTCCAATAAACACATGAAAAGATGCTCAACATGGCTAGTGGTAAGGTATTAGGAAGTGCAAATCAAAACCATAATGACATACCACTTCATATCCACTAGTATGGTTAAAAAGAAAAAGAAAAATAATAACAAGTTTTGGCAAGGGCATAGACAACTTGTAACCCCATTTTTTCCTGGTGAGAATGTAGAATAGTGCAGCCACTTTGGAAAACAGTTTGACATTTCCTCAAAATATTAAACATAGAGTTACTAGTAATTTCTCTTCTCAGCATATGCCCAAGAGAATTTGAAAATACTGTACATCAATGTTCATATCAACAATATTCATAATAGCCAAAAAGTGGAAACAACCCAAATGTCTATCAACTTATGCATGAATAACCACAACGTGTTATATCCATACAATGGAATATTACTCAGCCTTAAAAATGAATGAAGTACTGATGATACACACTTCAACATGGATGAACCTTGAAAACATCGTGATAAGTGAAAAAAGCCCATCACAAAGGGACACATATTGTATGATTCCATTTATGTGAAATGTCCAAAACAGGCAGATTTATAGAGACAGAAAAAACATAAGTATTCACCAGGGGCTGAGTGTGGGAAGAATGAGAACAACCGTGAATAGGTACAGGATTGTGGGATCTTCCTAAAACTAGAGAATGGTGATGATTTTACAGTTCTGTGAATATACTAAAACTAAAAAATATTACACATTAGAAGGGTGGATTTTTTGGGTATGTGAATTATATCTCAATTAAGCTGTTATTTTAAAAATACGATACCCATGAAGCTACCATATACTATTTTGGTCTACATCTCTCTTTCCATAAATATTAGTTTACATAAATGAGTTCTAACTTACACAGACATTTGTATCTTGCCTTACTCTCCGTTAGGTTTTAAGGCTCTTCAGTGTTATTACAAACACTTCATTGATATTATTGTTCACAGTTGCCTAATATTCCATCATATAGTTATAACTATAACTTAATTCTCTATTACTGTGTTACTGGGTGTTTGAAGTCTTTTCCCAGGTTTTGTTGTTATAAATAGCATCTTTGTTGAACATCTCTTCATATAAACTCTTATCTGCAGTGTTTCTTTTTTTTTTTTTTTTGGATTGCCTTTTTATTTTTAGGATAGATTCCTAAAATTGAGATTTCTGGGACAAAACAGTCAGCTTTAAGATCCTGTTATCTATGAGCTCGCTTATTTGCTCCAAATTACTCTTTTTGAGATACTTGATGAAGATACACTTAGTTTGCTGGAATAAGGAGTCACACCCACCAGGTGTGAGGGAGAGAGATTGCTGCTATTGAAGTCAGACTTACCCAGCATCATAGTTCAGCTCCGCCACTTAACACTTTGAGAGATCCTGACCAAGTGACCCCACTGAAGCTCGATTTCCTCTCCTGTAAATATAGGAGGTAATATAGGCACAATAATACCTAGCTATTGTCAAGAAGATAATATGCATTAAATGTCCAGTGTCCCTCCCTCAAAACTAGGCACTTGTCTCATGTCCATTGTTCTTCTTCCTTCTCTTCACAGCCTCCAACTCCATCATAAATATGCACCTTTGGCTTCTGAGTCCTGTATATGTCTGACTCCTAGGATGTGAGTCACCGATCTGGCAGCATGACTAGGTGACATTATGATGTTGTGGACAGCAATGGGCCTGCAACCTGAAGCTCAGGATCCAGGCCCACTCCTCATTAGCCTGTGATCTCAAGAAACCCCTCAACACATTTTGAATCTGGCCCTCATTAAAAATGGAGGCAAGGAGGCTATTTTACATCAGCCCAGGGGTAGGGGTCAGGCAAGAGGCTGGATGTAGCAACGCGCGATGTACTGCCATGATCTCTGTAAACATCAGTTAGTTTTATTGTCAGCAACTTGCTTTAAATATAATGGGGCTTGCTTGTGTGAACTAACTCATTTCATTTTCTCCTACTAGATTATAGGCCCATAGACTGACTGGGTAAGCCTCGAATCACTACATACTATAGTAATTACTAATTACATGTTTCTGCCTTCTGTGGCTTATTAGTAAATTGCATGTAGATGGATCTAAAAGTAATTGCCCTTCTTTCATAACTTCAGCAGCCTGCAGAAATCACAAAGAATTACCTTATTTTCTTCCTAAGTGATTCCCAGTGGTCATTTATCAAATATACAGAAGAAAAAAATCATACCATCATCAAATATTCTTCTGCTTACTAATGATAGAGAGGGTCACAAGAAATCTTGAATGGAAAAGGCTGTTAAACAGCTGCCGACTAACTGTATGTAAATATCCCCCTGTGGGTAATAGCTTAATTTTGATCATTGTTCAAAAGAGCAAGCACTTTAAATTATTAATAGGTGTCAGCTACAAAAGAATGTTTAACTGGAAACTTACAAGAAGAAAGCTTGATCCGTACAAATGACACTGTGTCTTTCACCCCCCTGGTGTGTGGGAAAGAAAGAGGGGTGGAAAGAAAAGGATAAAAAGCACGATAGGCCAAAAGTCTGCCTCACTTTTTCCCAGAGTGGGGTTTTGTGGCTTGTGGGTGTATTGCTTTACCACCTTGGAAACTGGGCTGGGCTACTTTCATTTATTAGGTTGGCTATACATAGGTTTCCTCTCTTTAAGCAAAGTTGACTCCAACTAAGCCAAGAACTGGAAGCCACTGAGATTACCAGGTTGTAATACAAGCCTTTATACTTTCGCTGTGATAAAAACTTCTTCACATCCAAACACATGGCATAGACACTTTTCATTGTGAACAGCGCTGATGTGATTCTGCTCAAATAAACTGAAGATCCCATTTCAAATGATTCATTTGATAGAAACATCAGGATCACTGATACGTGGATTGACCTCTGTGATCCTTTCCCTAAAAACACATACAGTGGATCATGGGATTGTTGAGTTAATAAGAAAGAAGAAATGGCTTGTTTTTCTGTTTCCTTTTCTTGGTTTTTATGGCAGTGTGGACTTCTGGCATTTTGGGTAAGCCATGAGTATTAGAAATGAAAACGAAGGAAGAGGTAGGGCATGAAGGATTAAGGAAAAGGTTCAGGTGTGTATATTATGATCTGCCATGATAAGAAACTCCTTCCTGGTTCTCCTTCCTCCTTCTGTATGCACACCCTCCCTGTCCAGACCTGTAGGATGAAGAGTTAACATGCCCAAGCAGCAACACCACTGAGCACTGAGGAAGCTTTCAGACACGGGGAGGGGCAGGGGGCTGCCTCCATCCTTGCCACATTGCTGTTACATTTCTGATGTAGGACAGAAATCATAAGAATGTTGCTAATCAGAGATGCAAACTGCTGATGCCAGAACCAGAGCTGGAGCCCAGTAAACAAAGTCCATGGGGATTTTTAACTAGGATTTGTGCTCTGGCCATGTGGGATGGGGTTGGGGGATGTTGCAGGAATAGGTGCCTTGATTGCCCTGAGGCTGTGATAAGAGTCTGGGACAGCCTCACTGGGGCACAAGGCCAAGGCTCTCACCATTCTGGGGGTCCCTTCCCTGCCCTCTCTTGGGCTGTCCTCTCTTCCTGGCTGTGCCGACTCCTATCCCACCATAAATGCATTCATCCTTTGGCTGCCCAACTCCTCTGACCACCCAGGTTGTGAGCCCCATCATCCACAGGGTACTGATGGCAGGATCGAGGTCTCTTGAGCCCAGGCTGAGGTTGTAAGCACCATACTGAAAGCTTGCTGTGGTTGTTTTGTAGGTCAATTGAGGCTCCTCCAAAGAGACATAACACTCCTTAGAGAAGGAGAA
Organism: Gorilla gorilla gorilla; assembly: GCF_029281585.2. Lineage (NCBI taxonomy): Eukaryota > Metazoa > Chordata > Mammalia > Primates > Hominidae > Gorilla > Gorilla gorilla. Next base: position 37,038,335 of record NC_073232.2, on the reverse strand, counting down.
AGACCACCAACTTTGCACCCTCCTCTGTGCCAGGCCTTGGGCTAGGCCCAGGGAGCTCATAGTCTACTGCTGAAGACAGATGGGTCAGCAACCATGGCACACAGTGCAACGAGGCTAAAGCAAGTGTCAGAACCAGGGTCAGAGGAGACATTGAAGCTGAGTGACCACTCAGGACACAGGGACAGCTTCTGGAGAGAGAGAATGTCTGGATTACATTTTGAGGGATGAAGAAGAGCTTGTCAAGCAGGCAGAAGGGGTCTCCATAGAGCAGATGTCTTTGTTCCTTGGTGGCTTTTTCCTTCTCTCCCTTAACACACACACGCAAGGAGATTGCCTAGAACAACTTTGGGCAGCACATTGCAATTTCTTATTTGGGTCCAACTGACTACATCAGGCAGCTTCAGAAGCCTCTAGCCACATTATATGAGTCCCCTTATCATCTTCTGCTGATTGCCTCCTAGAAATGAGGCAACTGAAACCAGAACTGACCAAGTCGCTGCACCTGTTTGCTTGTAATACTTGAACGGTTGTCAGAAACCAATAATAATAAGAGCCAGCATTTTTAGAGCCTTACTGTATGGCAAGCAAGGTGCCAGTATTAGTCTGTTTTCACACTGCTGATAAAGACATACCCGAGACTGGGAAATTTACAAAAGAGAGAGGTTTAATGGACTCACAGTTCCACGTGGCTGGGGAGGCCTCACAATCATGGTGGAAGGTGAAATGCATGTCTCACATGGCAGGAGACAAGAGAAGAGAGCTTGCACAAGGAAACTCGCCTTTATAAAACCATCAGATCTCGTGAGACTTATTCACTATCACGAGAATAGCATGGGAAAGACCTGCTCCCATGATTCAGTCACCTCCCACCTGGCCCCTCCCACAACACAAGGGAATTCAAGGTGAGATTTGAGCGGGGACACAGCCAAACCATATCAGCGCCTCAACTCACATTATCATAAGACTGATTTGGATGCTATTAATATTCCCAACTTACAGATGAGAATAACAATACTTAGCAAAATTAGACAATTGGCCCAAGGTTGCACAGCTAGTAACCAAGCAGAGCCAGGATCAAATACTGTTTTTTCTGATGTTCACAATTAAGCTCTTGGCCTTGGAATTCCTGACATAAGTTTAGGTGTTTGGTGGCCATTCGGATGCCTTATTTATGAGCCACTGTTTGTATAGGGCTTTTTATTCTCAGGAGGGTGAACGGTACACAGATGAAAGACATTATTTCTAGGGGAACTTCATTCATTCAAGTAATCTCCAGTATGGGCTAGCTTAGTGCTGGGCACTGCCCTAGGAGCTGGGTTATGAGGAGAAGAGCAGGTGTTTCTGCCCCCAGAAGCCGAGTCCCAGACAGAGAGACATACCACGATGATGCAGTATGTGGTTTGGCCATTTAAGGGTTTCACAGGAGAGGGGAAGATCCCTGGTTCCTGTCGCAGGGAGTCAGGGTGGAGTTCTCAGGAAAGATTCACCTTGAAGGATAAGTGGATGAACAAGATGGGCCAGAACTCTAGCAAAGGCATAAATCCATGAAATCAAGGTTCTACCCGGCCAGGGAAAAAGAGATGCCAGGGATATGGGGGAGGCTGGAGCTAAAAGATAGGCTATGGCCAAGAAAGCCTCGTGAAGAAAAGTGGGGTTTTATTTTGTGACTGCATAAGGGCTATTGCTGAGCTTTTCTTAGCCGAGACATATTAGCACCATCCAATTCAGGCTTTTTTGTTTGTTGGCTTGTTTGACTTTTCCAGGGCAGAGGTTCCCAAACTTTAGCCTGCACCAGAATCAGCTAGAAAGCCCCAACCCCAGCAACTCTGATTCAGTGTGTCTGGGGTGGGGCCAGAGAGTTCTCATTCCTACAGAGTCCCCAGGTGCTGCTGGTACCACTGGTCTGTGGCCACTCTTGGAGAATACTACATGGAATTCCCACTCCGCTTACCAGTGATGAGATTAGGATGGGCACAGGCAATGAGGGAAGTCTGCTGCAGGCTTCTGGAAAGGATCTCTCAGTATTAAAGAAGAGAACCCAGGAGGAGATGGTGCTTTCTCCCCGCTGGAGATTTTCATGTCTGATATGATACCTGGAACTGCTAAAGCCATCTTGCAGCTGTGAGGGGAACAAGCAGGACTAAGTCAGCTCACTGAGCGAAATATCTGGAAAGCACCTGGATCCTTGATGGTGGCATAGAGACATGAAATCAGCCAACCCTGCAAACCCCAGCCCACGGACTTAGCATGGGAGGCAATGACTGTGCCTTATTGTTCAAGCCCATTCAGACCTTGTTTTCTGCTGCTTGTAGCTGAAGCCATCCTCATAGGCACAATATACACTCTACGGTTTGCTTTATTGCTGCTTAACCACTGCTGCTTTATTCTGTGTCCTCTTCTTTCTTTTCACCCCTTTCTTGGTCTTTCAAACATCTCTGCCTCCCAGTGGCTATTTACAGGCTGCTGGCATTACATCTGTCTATCTGACCTGGGCCTCTCTCCTTGATATGGTGTGGCTGTGTCCCCATCCAAATCTCACCTTGAAGTTTAATAATCCCCACATGTCAAGGAGGGGGCCAGGTGGAGATAATTGAATCATGGGGATGGTTTCCCCCATACTGTTCTCATGTTAGTGAACCAGTCTCATGAGATCTGATGTTTTATAAATGGGAGTTCCCCTGCACAAGCTCTCTCTTGCCTGCTGCCATGTAAGATGTGTCTTGCTTCCCCTTCACCTTCTGCCATGATTGAGAGGCCTCCCCAGTCATGTGGAACTGTGAGTCAATTAAACCTTTTTCCTTTATAAATTACCCAGTCCTGGGCATGTCCTTATTAGCAGCATCAGAACAAACTAATACTCTCCTCCACTTATCCAAGTGTCCACTGGACAACTCCACTGATGTGGCTGCCAGCACCACTCATTCTATATATACAGAGTTGAGCTCACCTCTATGGAAAGTTCTCTTCCCTCTCTGCTCCCTATTTCTGTGAACTTCTCCATTCCCCTTTACCCAAGGTGGACGTTTGGCGGTCATCTTTGTTTCCTTTCTCAGTTTCCATAGCTAATCCTTTGACAAGTCTAACTGCCCCTGTCTCTAAGACAGGGATCTTCCACATGGTGCTCAGTTCATGCCATGGCCAGTATTCCAGTTTGCTTCTCTTTCCCCTCACTTTGAACCTTGTGATGATGGCCTCTTATCTGGTTTTCCCACTTAAGACCCTCTCCACCTTCTAGCTGTCCTCCATCCTTGAACGAGAGTGGTCTCTCTAGAACATGATTTGCAAAACATGACCCCTGTGCTGGGAAGCAATTTGTGTTATAATGAGCCCTCGAGGTGTGTCTGAGATCACTGAAGTTTGAGAACCATGAGTTCAGATTGCTCTGGTTTTCCCCCAGGCATCCTCTTCCCTGATGTGCAGAGCCCTTAATATCTCATCTAAATCAGGTTTTATTTATAAGAGAGAAAGGGAAAATGGCTCTTCTGTAGACAACCACAAGCATCAACTTTGGCACCATTGGTAAAAACATTAGCGAAAGATGGGCATGGAAGAAGCACATCGTGGATGCCAGTAGTTTTTAAATCATTCACCAGAGATTTATGGAATAACTACTCTATGTCAGATACCTTACAAGCACTGAGGTGCTCTTCTATGTTTTTTTGTTTGTTTTTTGTTTTTGTTTTTGCAACTCAGCATTTATTCTCTTTCTTTCAGCAGCAGTCCCCAAATGATCCTCTGGAAACCTGCCATACTCAGTTCAAGTGGAGCTGGCCCTTACCCCAGCTCCAGGAGTGGACATGTGACTCTTCCTGGCCAATCAGAGCTTAGCGCTGCCTTGCAAGAGTGCTTGGTTTAGGAGCAGGCATGTGACCCAAGCCAAGGCTCCAATCAGTGCTAACCCTGGAACTTTCATTTACAGGCTCTGGAAGGAGGTTTTTCTTTTGTGCTCTACAGCAGTGAAGAATATAAGCCTAAGGCTTCTTGGAGGCCAAAGATGCTCTCTAAGAATAAAGCCAAGGAGAACAGATAAATAGAATGAATGATCGGTTGCTGATGCTGATGTGTGCATCCCTGAACAAGACAATTTCTGAAGATTGGTCTGTCCTCAGACTTTTCAGTTATGAGAGCCAATTAATTACCTGTTTTGCTTTAGCTAGTTTGCGTTTGGTTCTCTATCATTGCAAATAAAAGAATCCAAATACACTAGCCAGAAGGGCCACAGCCCAGAGTAGAATGAGATTTGGAGAAAATGAATTTTATTTCATTTTATTTTATCTTATCTTATTTATTTATTTGTCTTTTATTTTATTTTTTTGGGGGGATGGTGGACATAATCTTGCTCTGCCGCCGAGGCTGGAGGTGCAGTAGTGCAATCTTGGCTCACTGCAAGCTCCACCTCCTGGGTTCACACCATTCTCCTGCCTCAGCCTGCCCAGTAGCTGGGACTGCAGGTGCCCGCCACCACGCCCAGCTAATTTTTTTTGTATTTTTTAGCAGAGACAGGGTTTCACCATGTTAGCCAGGATGGTCTCGATCTCCTGACCTCGTGATCCGCTGGCCTCAGCCTCCCAAAGTGCTGGGATTACAGCCGTGAGCCACCGCGCCTGGCATATTTTATTTATTTTTGAGACAGTGTCTTGCTTTGTTGCCCAGGCTAGAGTGCAGTGGCACAGTCATGGCTCACTGCAGCCTGACCTCCTGGGCTCAAGCAATCATCTCACCTCAGCCTCCCCAGTAGCTGGGACTACCAGAGCACACCACCACACTGAGCCAATCTTTTGTACTTTTTGTAGAGATGGGGTCTCACTATGTTGGCCAAGCTGGTCTTGAACTACTGGGCTCAAATGATCCACCAGCATTGGCCCCTCAAAGTGCTGGCATTACAGGCATGACCACTGCTCCCAGCCAGAAATAATTTTTAAATTTATACTCAGAGCAAGAAGGATGAAAAAGAAATTAACCTGCTTTTCTAGATCGATAAGATAATGCAATCGCGATGATGGAAATGACCTTTGTCTTTCCAGTCCAGATGATGCCGTTTGAACTGAAAGGAGAGCTCAGGATTCTGGAGAGGTAAGAGGAAACCAACTGACAGCCTGATGTTAATTCGAGACCTCCATCCACTGGGCAAAAGGAGAGCTTGAACATGGAGTCACTCATCCTTGGCTGGAGATGTTGAAGGAGTTGTGAAATGAGAGAGAAAGGAAGACACTGAGTATCACAATGCAGGCCCATGAGTTCTCTTTCCTCCGAACCCTGGCTGCTGGCCCAGTGCCAGGTAGAGAGCAGGTCCCTGAAAAATTTTGAGGGATGAATGGAGATGAGCCAACCTATTCTAGATTTCAAAAATGACATGAGGGCAACACTTAAACAGCTATGTCAGATGTTGTTCCTGAGCAATCATACAGCAATTAAAGGAATGGTTTTGCATTGTCCATGACCTTCTATCGGTTTCTAGCAATCACAGTGTCCATGTAAAGACTAATCCTGGTGCAGAAATCTGATTTTCTCTTCCTTATTCCTTTTGTTCTTTCTTCCTTCCTTCCTTTTTTTGCACATGCACGCGTGTGTGTGTGTGTGTGTGTGTGGTGTAACTATCACATAAAGCAGGAAAATGAAATTGGGCACAGACTATTTGGATTTCAAGAAGGTATATAGTAAAGTTTTTATGATATCCTTTTGGGTAACATGAAAAATTCTAGCTAAGGTAATAATACATTCAGGAAGGTGGACTTATAACCACTTCAAGAATCATACTCAGGGCTTGCTGATTAATTCATTCCTGTTCAGCTTGTCAGTTCAGGAGCTCTCCAGGGGCCTGAGAAAAGGCTTTGTCCTTGACTCTCTCCTGTTAAAACAAATTTTACAAATACTTGACTGAAGGCATAGAAAGCTCCTTATCAAATCTGTGAATGCCACTGAACTAGGAGGGGACAACAAACCAGGCAGATGGGAGAATTCCAATCCCAAAGCCCTCAGTGGGCTGTGGTGATGCAACAAACCTTATAAGGAAAAAAAAAAAAGACATAATGGGGAAAAGTGTCTGCAATTGTGTCCAACAACCTTTATTATACAAGCACAGGGTGAGAGAGCTATGTCTTGGGAGCAGCCTGAGCAAGAGAAGAGAGTTTTGGTCATCAGCTGTTCAGTACCTACAAACATTGTTCTCTAGCTTTTCCTGGGGTGGAAGCAACTTGAGGTTGCATTAACAGAAGTAGAGAGTGTGGAACAAAGAAGGTCAAAGTTCCATTAAAGGACTTCCTAGTCAGGCCTCACCTGAGTCTTGTATTCAGTTCTCAGCTCTAAGATTGAGAAGGAAAACTGACAATCTCAAACATACTCAGATATAATTACAAGAGTAGAAGGGAGCTTTGCTGCTCTGCTTGAACAAAATTCAGAAGGTTCACGATTCCTATTTTCAACTCTTTAAAGGACTGTCAAGTGAAAGGGAGTAAACACAGTGTCTTCTACCCAAGGGTTAAAATTAGCATTAAATCCTCCTTATTTTGTGTCTTTCCATATTTTGAGCCAAAGAACAACAGTATAGCTGCCCAGAGTTGGAACAACTGCATTGGAAGGAAATGCAGAAGTGAGTTCCCCACAAGCAGAGGTATCCCAGCCGATGTTGGACACCAGCTTATCAGAAGTTTTCTCAAGGAGGCTTGAGCATTGGCTGAGTGATGAGAAGTCATGACTATACCAAGATCCCATTTGCCTCCACACATCTAAGTCTCCATGACAAGCGCATTCCCAGAAGACCCAAGGTGGGAGGGGGAGAGATGACAGTAGGAGGAGGATACTGTCACAGTGTCCTGTGCAGCATGGAAGTGGAGGAGGAAGTAGAATGAGACTGGTCCACTGGTCTGGCATCTCAGGGGTCGCTGGTGACCTTTGAGAGAGCAGCAGGGCGCTTTTCATTTCAAGGGATGCCACTCCCACTATCTCTCAAGTCTTCACCATGATACAGAAAACCATTTCCAAAATTAAAACTCCCTCGAGAGCACACATTAATAACACACCAAAGGACACATAAATTACACCTATGAGTCACATCCCATTGCAGATGAATACATTGAATAATGTCACATTCCAGCCACATCAAAAGACATGCCATAATTAAGCTACCACTGGTGGCTTGAAGAGCTATGTTGGAAACGCTATGGACACACACAGCAATCTAGATTAACAAAGCCTGAAAAGTCTCCCAATTTGGAGCTGCACCATTGTAGTGTAGGATTAAAACTGTGGGTACTGGAGTCCTGGATTTTAACCCTGATCCCACCATATACCTGTTTTTAAACCTTGAGCAAGTTACTCAACCTCACTGAGCCTCAGTTTCCTGATCTGTAAAATGGGAAGCTAACATGGGGTTCTCAGTAGTGTTCGTTCAAATAATGTATGCAAAATGCTTTGCACAAAATAAACACCTAACACAAGTCCACTATATTCTAGCTCTCACAGGCATGAGTCCATGTGTTTGACTACAGTTTTATGTCAAAAATCACCCAACTGCTACTACCTGTTAGCTTCACACTTGTCATATGTTTACTTCAAGTGGGCATTCCCAGTTATTTTTAAGCTGAAATGTGATTGCTGCATTGACATCATGATTATAGTGCTCGTGGTTGATTGGGTGAAACTCTCCCACCTAAAGTGAGGGGATTGTCATCTGTTTTGATTCACGCTCTTAGCCTGAGAGGATGACTAATAATCAATGTCCCTTGTTCAACAAGTCAATCACTGAGCTATGTCTGGTTCATGATTATTTAGCAAGGCAATGGCAGCGTGAAGGAAAAACATCAACTTGGATGTCGGCAGACTAGAATTTAAGTCTTTCATGTCCTCTCACAATGTGACTTTGGACAGTTCTCTCATCCTGACATATGATGACATCATCTGACCCTCATGACAACCCTGTAACACAGGCATTATTAGCAGCCTACTTAGGAGAGTCACATTTTATCAAGCATTCTTTCATCCATCTCTCTGTGCATATATGCATGCAAATTCTGTAATAAACACGCTGTTTTGCTTATGGACACCTTAATTCACTTTTCCCCTTTTACTTATTTCTGTCTCCCACATCTCTCCTTTCCTCCTACTTTCTGACTTTGCCTTGCAGTACATCTCTCCAAAGCCCAGGCCACCAGTACTAATAAGCTGAAGTCTGTCCTCCACACGCCATCCTCAAGGCTCATATATCGTCATATATAAATGTACCTCTACTCTTGTTTTTGTGAAATGGGATCATATTTTACACCCTTCTCTGCATTAGAAACCCCTCTCTCCAGGTCAACTGGTGCATGCTTTTTGAATGGTAGTGCAGCCTTCCACACTATACAATAGAGGTTCAGCTGGGATTACACCCACTCCCCTTCTGCTGGGCACTCACCTTGCTATCTCAGCTCCTACCCCATGGCAGACAATGGTGTAATAAGCATCCCTGAACACACACACACACTCTTCCTTTTGGGTGCTTTGATTCCACAAGCTAGATTTTAATATCTCTATTATTCAGAGAGGAAAACCAAGAGATATAGATGTTAGGGGTTTTGTCTAGAATCACACAGCCAGTAAGTGTCAGAAACTGTTCAAATGACTGGGCACTGTATTGCATGCAATTTATTCCATCTCACACTCTTCCTCTCCCTCCAACTGTTTACTGATAGAAATAAGTTTCTTTCCACCGAACTGAGTCAAGTCTTCCTCTGAATCCCCTCATCTCCTGGACAGAGATGGCCAAGCATGTAGGAGTCAAAGAGTATCCCAGTGACTCTGGATGGAGAGAATTCAACGCGGACAAGCAGGAATTCAGTGCAGCTGCCAGTGCTGGCATGTGGCAAGGACTTAGGGAAGTCATGCTAAAAATATTTCATTTGCTCAATAAATAAGTATCGAACACCAACAGTGCTCCAGGCTAGCGGGGAGCCAACTTTGTTTCAGCCCTCTCTGAAGGTGGCATGAGCAGCCTAGGGCCTAATTCATTTCCATGTAGGGGACCTTAACAGCAGGCTTGGGGTTTCTGAGTGTGCTGTCAAGGGACTTCAAGTTCCATGTGATTGGTTGGACCAGATTGGCCCCAAAATTATGTGACCCTGTTCCTGAGCCAACTGTCTTCATCGGTGGACTGGGGAAAGGAGAAGTTTACAGGATTGGGCCTAAGGGGTCTTGTATGTCAATCTACCGTCTTACTAATGAGAAAACGAAGGCAGCAAAGGGACTCTTGCATAGTATTCCAGGGAACTGGTGAGAGGGTGGGGACATGAATCTAGGGCTCCAGGCTTTATTGTTCTTTGTTCTTGATTGTCGTTATTGCAGTTAATGTGGACCTGCATTCTTTTCCTCTCTACAAATCCTGATGATCTCTATGTTCTGAATGTTTGTCTCCCTCCAAAATTCATATGTTGTGACTGAATTCCCAGTGTAATCATATTAAGAGGTGGGAACTTTGGGAGGTGATTAGGAGAATGGGATTAGAACCCTTACAAGGAGGCCAGAGGCAGCCTGCTCCCCACTTCTGCCAGGTGAGGACACATAGAAAGCACCACCTTTGGGGAGGAAAGTGAACCCTCACCACACATCAAATCTGCTGGCGGCTTGACTTCAGACTTCCCAGTTCCAGAATTGTGAGCAATGCATTTCCATTGTTTATAAATTCCCCAGTCTGAAGGATTTTGTATAGCAGCCTAAACAGACTCAGACATGAGCTGCACACAGATTAAAATTACGAGCTACAAGGCCCACTCAGGCCTGAGTTTGATTTTCAGCTCTCCTACCTATTGGGTGGCCTCAGGAGACTTATTTACCCTCTGTGGGTTAGGAAGAGTAGCCAGTCCCCTAGGCTCCTGAGGCTTCAATGAAGCAGTGACTTAAAAGAGCTTAGCAGGAAGCCTACCACATAGTATGCACTCAATTAACATTGGCTGCATGCTTTCTTTCCTATGTCCTGCTTTAAATTCTTGCAAAACCTCTCTGTGTTTCCCAAAGCCTCTGATACAACTTTTTTCCCCAAAAAATACTTCTTTTGTTGTATGTGTAGACATGGGCTCTGTCTATGAAGCGATTCCAAACCCTATTTTGCAGCCTTTCATCCACTGAACCCCTGAGGAGTTGCTAGCCTGCACTTAACTTCTCCAGAAGCAACATTCTGCTGACCACTTTCTGGTGAGCACAGCAATGAGCTTGTCAAGGAGCCAGCCAGGAGGAGTGGGAGCCAGGGAGGCAGGTGTGCACAGGCCAGGCAGGATGGGGCCATCCATCTCCATCCTCTTCTCCATGTCCAAGTGTAAAGGGATTGTGTCTACAAGGCTGTCTCCGCCAACCTTGGGGAAGAAGCCAAGTCATTTCATCTGAAATTTTTACTTCCACCACAAGGGAAGGTTCCAGGGCAATTAGAACTATTGTAATTTCTTATTAAGGTCAAAAACAAATTGTAGGTATAGCCCATGAGTCACCTTCCTACACAGAAACAAATGAAATCTTCTAAGCGAATTGGTGAGCCTGTGTGTCCCACCCTTAATAATTGGGGAAAAGGGAGGGTACTGCCATCTCCTTCCTGCCTCTGAAATGCTCACTTTTTTTGGAAACCCAATAAAATTAATTCAAAGCATGGATTAATAATTCATCTTGATATGTAAATAATTCATCATGAAAGTAGCCATATCACATTTTCACATTTTGAAGCCTATGCACTCCTTTATCGTGGGAGAGATGGATTTCCCCAGTTGACCTGCTGGAGTGGGTAAGGGACTGGGCACTCAGCCGCCCACACCTTAAGGATGCCGGAGCCCAGATCCAAGCCCGATGCCTACTTCGAATCCAGCAGCAAAGATGTTTGTGGCTGCAGTGACCTAAGGTGGCCTGCTGAAGTCAGGATGCTTCTTAATGACCAGAGGGACTTGCTTGCCAGGTCTTTGGCCTCAACAGGATGTAAAAGGAATTCCTGTCGTGATCAAGCTCGCCACTGCTGATTACATTTTGGTCCTCCAGGAGGGCCTCCGAACGATGGCCTATCAATTATGCATTCCCTAACACACCTCGCAGCCTGGCTTTCATGAAGGTCCTGTCTGAGCAGGTATCCCCCGCATCATTTCTGGGGAAGAGAAAAGAAATGGGGCACTGTCACCTGACAACCTCCTAAGAGCTGGGTGCAAAGGCCTAAGTGAGATGAGGGAGAAGTTGAGCTGGTCTGGAGGCTTCTCTCTCAAACCCCATGGGGACCAATAAGGGGCCTGGACCACCCTCTGTTGCACGTATGTGGCTCTTGGGTGCAGCAGCCTCTCAATGTGTGCTCTAAGCTGGAGTCTGAGCTTATAAAGGACCCTAGAGTGCAGGCAACGCCAGCAGAGCTGCCCTCGTTTGAAAGATGAGCAATCTGAGGCTCGGAGAGGCACAAGCCTGGGGAATGTTGGCCTGGTAGGCTCTGGCTGGGCTTGAAATAGTCTGTAATCTGGTTGGAAAATCATTCCTGTATCTACTATTTCCCCATGATGGTGGATCCCCACTGATGCTGTGCATTCATTCATGGAGGTCTAGTTCAGAGCCAGACCCAGGCTCAGGGCTGGGGGCTGGGGGATGATGCAGAACCCCTTTTTGTGCCAAAGGAGCTTCCACTCTCAAGTTGGGGGATGACTCCTAACAAAATCTGAGTGGTGACAGGGTTGTGCCATAGGATGGACAAGACCAACAGCCACACTACAAGCTGGCCTCGGCATCCCTCTCTGTTCACCCCCATTACCCTCCCTCACTCACTGCACGTCGGCCACAGGGGCCTGTGGTCAGTCACTCCCCAAAGGCCCTCCCACGTGGCACGGCTCCTACGGCGCTTCAGGTGGCTGGGTCACTTCACCTTTCAGGTCCTCGTAGCTCAGCTCATCTGACAGAGCTCCCACCCAACTGCTTTTCCTCAGAGCACCTATCACAATTTGTCATCTAGCTCATGTTCCCTCTGCCACTGGACTGCAAGTTCCCTGAGGGCAGGCACTGTGCCCACTTTGTACACTGTTGTAGCCCATCCCATAGCACAGTTGAAGCTCAATGAATGTTGAACAAAAGAATGAACGAACGAATGCAAGGCAGACCCTGAAGCATGTCAACAGAAAGTTAAAACTAAACAGCCCCAAGAGGGCTGAGATGAGATCCTCCACCTGGGATATCTGAGACAGCTTCATGGAGGAGGCTGCATTGGAGCTTTGGGGATTCTCTGACTCTTTTAGAAGTCCAAGGACTACGTATTCATTCTCAGTGGGGAGCAGAATTCCACAACTGTTCATGTACATTATTCAAATGTCAAAAAACTTGGGAAACACAGAAGTAATTGGTAGGTTTCTAGTTGAGCTTGGAATGGGAGTATGTGATTGCTGGGAGGGGGTCTTGGGTGTAGACAGGTGCAGGCTAGGGCAGAGTTTGGTGGTATAGCCCCTCTCTCTCCCTACCAGAGCATATCTCTCAGAGATCATGATATTTGTCAAGGATGAGGTCAATGTCTTTTCTCTGGGCAGTCCTGATGGGGACCAACACAGGCTTTCTATCTTCCTTTTATATACACAGGCTTACACGTGCCCACACCATGCCCACATCACATCCTTCACAGCAAGAGAAAAGAGGGCAGCCTGATACTTCTTGGCCTCAATATGCAAATTTATAGCTTGGGGACTTAGTAGTCCTGGCTCTGCAGCTTCAGGGACAAAGGGTGGGATAATCATCAGAGACCATACATAGGGAAGGCAGATGTGGGATTTCTCGTGCCCCTCTGGGATGAGGGTAATTGTCCTAATACAGGTTTTTATGAATATCCTAGTGTGTTTGTGGTGTATTTCACCCCCCAAGCAACCTCATCATTCCTCAGAGGTGAGCCATGATCTGGAAGAAGAAGTACTGGCTTTGAATCCAATCCCAGCTCATGTAAGTGTTACCAATTCCCTTGCTTTGTGACATCTCTGAACTTCAGTATCTTCATCTGCAAAATGACAACTCCCTGAAAGTACTGCTGTGCCTTCCAGAAATTAGCATTGAAAAATTTTGTCAACTGCCCCATCTTAGAAACCAAAAGAGATGATCAAAACTGGCGTGGGGGTGAAGGGAGTGGAGAAAATGGAAACCAACAAAATAGAAAAATAAGTACCCAGTTAGCCCAATTAAGAAAAATAATAAAGACAAAACAGTACTCAAAATTAGGATTGGGAAAGGGAATATGACCATTGGTATCATATGGAGGATGTTATAAGACTAATATAAAACTATATATACCAACAATGTAAAAAATTTGAAGTCAAAATCAAATGCACAATTTTCTATGAAAATATAAGTTGTTAAAATTAACTTTAAAAAATAAAAATTTTATCAGACAAAAGTCTGGAATAATTTGGGGGAAAAATTCATGAATTACAGCTCTAAACAATTTTCATCTTTTTAAAAAAGCAAAAGGCTCAAATAGTTTTATATAGAGTATTTTTTCCTTCAAAATTTCAGAGAATAAGTAATTTTCAAGCTATATAAACTATTACAGGATATTTTAAAAAAGATGAAACCCAATTCTTTTTTCAAATTAGAATATGATTAATAACCATTGGTATACTTTGGACCTGTGTCCCCACCCAAATCTCATGTTGAAATGTAATCCTCAATGTTGGAAGTGAGGCTGGGTAGAAGGTGATTGAATCACAGGGGCAGATTTCTCATGAATGATTTAGTACCATCCGGTTGTACTGTCCTCAAGATACTGAGTTAGTTCTGAGGAGATCTGGTCGTTTAAAGGTGTGTAGCACCTCCCTCCCACCCACAGCCTTGCTCCTGCTTTCACTATGGAAAGTGCCTGCTCCTGCTTTGCCATTGCCATGAGCAAAACCTCCCTGAGGCCTCCCCAGAAGCACAGGCTGCCATGCTTTCTGTACAGCCTGTGGAGCCGTGAACCAATTAAATCTCTTTTCCTGTAAATTACACAGTCTCTGCTACTTCGTTAGAGCAATGCAAGAATGGCCTAACCCAACCATGTTTGAAAAAATCATAAATAAAAGATAAATCGGCCGGGCACAGTGGCTCACTCCTGTAATCCCAGCACTTTGGGAGGCTAAGGCGGGCAGATCACCTGATGTCAGGAGTTCGAGACCAGCCTGGCCAACATGGTGAAACCCCTTCTCAACTAAAAATATTTTAAAAATTAACTGGGCGTGGTGGTGGGTGCCTGTAATCCCAGCTACTCAGGAGGCTGAGGCAGGAGAATCACTTGAACCCGGGAGGCAGAGGTTGCAGTGAGCCGAGATCACGCCACTGCACTACAGTCTGGGCAACAAGAGTGAAACTCTGCCTCAAAAAAAAAAAAAAAAGATAAATCTGTAGGATAATATCATCAGTGAATTTACATTTAAAAATTCTAAATAAATATGTATGTATTTCAGATTTCAGAAATGTATTAAAAATCATGGAGTATGATTAAGTAGGGTGTAATCTGGTAATGCTAGGTTTGAAATCTATTAACATAATTTATCAAGTTAAAAATAATAAGAGAAAACATGATTGTACATTTGCAGTCCTATTAAAATATATTTACATAAGACATTCCAAAAAGAAAAATTGTTAAACTGGACTTCACGATAAAAAACTTTTGCCCTTCTAAAGACCATTGAGAAAATAATATGATCCACAGACTAGGAGAAAATATTTGCAAGTCACATATCTGATAAAGGACATGTATACGGAGTATAAGAAAAATTCTTACAACTTAATAAGAAGGTAAACAACACAGTTTTTAAAAAGGCAAAATATTTTAACAGACCCCTGACCAATGTAAACATATGAACTGTCAATAATCATATGAAAATAGGCTCCCATCATTAGTATTAAGAATATATAAACTTAAATTAAAAGATATCACTACACGCCTGGCTCTAATCAAAAGGACTGACAATGCCAAATGTTGGAAAGAATGTGGAGAAACTGGAACTCTCATCCATCGCTGTGGGAATATAAAATAGTACAGCCACTTGGGAAAACAGTTTGACAGTTTCCTAACCATGCATCTGACATGCAAACCAACAATTCTGTGCTTAGCCATCTACCTAACTGGGATGAAAACATATGTTCACATAAAGACTTGTCCAAGAATGTTCACCACAGTATTATTCATAATAGCTCAAAACTGGAAACAATCCAAACGTCCATCAACTAGTGAATGGATAAACGGGTACACTCATTCAGCGGAATACTTTTCAACAATGAAAAAGGAATGGATTACTGATACATGCAACAACATGGTGACCCTCAGAAACTTCAGATGCCACATACAAAAGTCTCTATGTCTTATGATTCCATTTATCTGTAATTTCTAGAAAAGGGACCAAAAGAGACAGAAAGCAGGTCAGTGTTTGCCTGGGGCTGGGTGTGGGAGCTGAGACTGACTACAGAGGGACAAACAGAGAAAGTTCAGGGGTGATAGAAGTGTTCTAAAACTTGACTGTGGTGAGAAGTTACCAGCTGTGTAAGTTTACTAAAACTATCCAACTGTACCCTTAAAATGGGTGGATTTTAGAGTATGTAAATTATACCTCCAAATGCTATTTTTAAGTGTTTCTGAAAGGTTACTGTAGTAGTCTGTTTTGTGCTGCTATCAAGGCATACCTGAACTTGGCTAATGTGTTAGGTTGGTTCAAAAGTAATTGCATGGCCCTGGCGTCTGCTTCTGGGCAGGATCTCAGGAAGCTTTTACTCTTGGTGGAAGATGAAGTGGAAGCAGGCGTGCCACATGACGAGAGACGGACAAGAGAGAGAAGGGAGGAGGTGCCAGGCTCCTTTTAACAATCAGATCTCGATCTCATATGAACAAACAGAGTGAGAACTCACACATCACCATGGGAGGGCACTGAGCCACTCATGAGGGATCCACCACCGTGGATCCCTCCAGGGAAACACCCCCCGCCAGATCCCACCTCCAACACTGGAGATCACATTTCAACATGAGATCTGCAGGGCACAAATATCCAAACTATAGCAGATCTATAGCACGCGGATAAGTTGTTTTCTTTAATCCTAAAATGATTTGTTTATTTTGTTGTTGGGTTGTTCATACTTTTTCCTCTCAGTGAGCATATACAATTGTAACATTTTTTTTTTTAAGTTCGCCCAAAGAGAACACCACGAGAATGACAGGAGATACAGTTCCTCAAACAGTTTCTGCCATGGGGTAGAGTGGATGCTTGATAAAGAGAATGTTCCCTGTTTATACAAAAATCCCCTTCATTCCAGGCACCACTATAGCTTTCTGATCCACCCTAGACACACCAGGGCAGCATTAGAGGCTGTAGCCCACCTGAGTGACTGACAGATGCTTATGCCTTCAGAGGGATGCTCTTTCCTCACCACCCACCATCTCATCTGCAGGATCCTTTATGACTGCTCTTAACAGGCTAGCCTGCCAAAGACGCTCCCTTCCCTAGTGATTCCTGGGCTCCTACCACCCACTCCCCGGCCACAGTCGTAACAAGCTACTGTGGTAGCAGAATTGTTTGCCTCAGAAAAAAAAAAACAAAACAAAACTATAATGTCACAACAAACAGAAGCTCATGGGTTTGGCAGGTAGAGTGCAGGCTGTGCAGCAGCAAACTAGATGGAGGAGAGGTTGCTGGGATCTTCTGTCACAAACACCCCTGGGGATGTGGTAGAGGATCAGAACCAGGGACACTTAAGTTTTGCTGGTAGCAAATCCTAAAGTACGGGCTCTGGGATTGATCAGTCAACCTTGCCACTTACTTGAGCAGGAGCTGAGCCTTTCTGAGCCTCTGTTTCTCAGTTGCTTTCCAAACCTTTTGTGAAAACCACTTTAGAAGACAAGAAAGTGTGTTGTAGCATGCTGCTCAGATTTTTAGCGACAATCCTTGCTCTAACTCTTCCTGGGAGTGTGGTGAACTCTGGGAATCAGATTATAGCTCAGGTTGGGCATAACCCTCCAACGATGGGAATTGTCCCAAAAGATGGGGTCTCCAATGATGTAGTGTATTTGAAGTCACTGGGGGGAATGATTGGGGGTCGGGGTAGGTAAAGTCCAACAAGAGCGTTCTAGCCAAAGGGAATATTACCAAAACCCTGTCATTGTGGGAGGGTGGAATATTAGGGACTAGACTTAATCTTCTGCTGTAAACAACTAGGAAAATGGAACAAATATATGAAACAACACTTTCTGGGATGAGACAAGGGCACTGATTCCTGAGAGTAGGGCAGGGGAGAAGTGAATCCCATAATTATCCAGGCCTTCTGGCTGTGAGCCCCTTGCTTTCTGCCTAGCGATGAGTTCCAGATCAGAGGCACAGGAGGAAGTCAGACTTCATAGCCTCACTGAATTGAAGAGACAGAAATGGAAGTTCAGGAAGGCTGAAATGGCTGGAAGTTGCAGGACATATTTCCAGAAGAGAAGAACTAACTCAAAAAAAGCTCCAGAAATCTGCAGAGCTACCCCCTTGATGTGTACTAGGCCTGCTTGCATAGAATGAAATGCCACAAAACCAGGCAAACAACCAATGGGGAGTCGTAAACCACACAACTCCCAGAGTTCACACAGGGCAGAGAGACATTGGAAGTCTGGCAAGGAGAATGGAGAGTCCTCAGTGATCACCTGGGGCATTCAGTGGGGCCTCAGAGGAATTGCACCTAAACATTCAGCTTAAACCATCCCAACAGTGAGGGTGACTCCAGGCCTGCCCTGGCAACTCCCAGAAACAGGCTGGAAGCAATCTAATAATCCACAAGCAGCTCAACTGCTTTCCAGAACAAAATCCAGACACTCAGCGACACACAAGTCACCATGTCCATCATCCACTACCAATTACCAGACATACCAAGAAGCAGGAAAGTGTGGACTATAACCAGAAGGAAAATCTGTCAAAAGAAAGAGATGAGAAATAGCAGAGATGATGGAGCCAGCAGACGAGGACTCTGAAACAGCTATTGTGTTCAACCATCTAAAGGAAAACAGGGACACAAGAAAGACAAAAGTAGGAGAAATCAAGAAGACTCCAAAGATAAAAATTGCTCTATCTGAAATGAGTATTTCACTAGATTAAATTAACAATGGATTAGATCCTACCAGGAAAAGGCTCAGTAAATTTAAAGACTTAGAGAATAAATTTATCCTAAGGGAAGCACAGATATTGAAAAACCAGCAGAGCCTCAGTAAGCTATGGGACAATACCAAACAGCCAAATATAAGCATGAAAGGGAGAGAGGCAAAAAAAAAAAAATGCATAAAATAATGGCTGAACATTTCCAAATTTGATGAAATGTATAAGCTCACATACCCAAAAAGGTCAATGAACCCCAGGAAGGATAAACACAAAGGAAACCAAGCCACAACGCATTACAAACAAATTGCTGAAACCAATGATAAAGAAAAAAATGATAAAGCAGCCAAAGGGGGTAAAAAGATAATTTATAGAGAGAGGGACAAAAGCTTGAAATCATTCTGAAAGGCCTGGGAAGCAGTTTCCAGAGAAAAGATTGAGGGTTGGGCAAAACCCAATCATACTGGCCAGATGGAGGGGCTTGGACTTGATTCAAAGGGTGGTAGGGGGCAGGAGGGCTTTAGATGGGGGCTGGGGAGTGCTGTCTTCAGATCTGTGTGGAGGGAGGTGCACTCCAGCCTCAGTGTGAAAAACTGTCGGAAAGCCCAGGCAAGGCACCCATGGAATGGGGCAGCGACAGAGAGGACAGCACAAGTGCACCAACCAAGAGGTATTTAGGAAGTGGGGTCCTCTGGACTTGGGGTGGACAACAGAGAGCAGGAGGAAGCATTGCCTCTGGCTGGGCCGTAAGCAATGGGTGGACATGGCGCCATGGAGACAGGAACACAGGGAGGATAGAGTTGGGGAGAGAATGAGTTCAGTGCCGGACAGCCCCCATTGAATGTGCTGTGGTGCAGGTCCTGCAGAAGTGTCTGGTGGGCTCATAGATGTGCACTTGGCAAAGATGGCAGAGACCAGGGCTTCTCCAATGGAAGTGCATTCGACTCACCCTGCCACCTGGAGACTTTGTTAGGAAACAGACTCCAATTTAGTCTGTCTCTTGTAGTACAGGATCTGTATTTCTCTAAGGGCCTCCCATGATGTTAATGGTTGAGATGCCACAGTTACAGGAGCAAAGGTAGAGCACACACCACACAGAAGAGGTATTTTGTTGTTAATATTTCTCTTGTTCTCACCCCCACTCTGTATTTCCAGAGGCAGAGATGGTCTCTCTCTAAAGAAAGCAAAAAACAAAAACAAAATCTCTATCCTCTCTATCAGCCACCACCCACCCTCCCCCTCCAAACAGACAAGTGTCAGGCAACTGGCTGCTTTCCAAATTTCCCTGCCTGGCTCACCCGCTCTTAAAATACCCTCAGTCATAGATGCTTCTAGAATGTGAGCTGACCTGGAACACTGCGTCAAGGGCAGCAAAGCTTTCAAGCAGTTTCCTGGAACAAGAAAAAGAAAGAGAGAGAGAGAGGAGTGTCTCTGAAAATTAGACTTAGCATATCACACAAGGGGCAAAGAATAGAGAGACTGGATTTGTTGGAAAGAATGCCAGCTGCCTGCCTAATGCATCTCGCTGCATCTCAGTCTTTTCGCCCATAAAACAGAGGCCATGGCACCCACCTTGCAAAGTGCTTGTGAGGAGGAAGCAAGATTTCACATGTGAACTGGTGTCTCTTCAGAATGGCCTGGCCTCAGGGTCAGCTGCACCTGGGCTCCAACCCTGGTCCCATCGCCTATTATAGAAGCAGTTCTTGAACATCTGTATAAACTTCTCTGGGTCACTTATCAAATAAGGATAGCAAAAGTCACCACACAGGGGTGTGACAATGACAAAATGAGTCCAGTCCACAAAGTACCTAGCACAACATCTACGCATAACAGGAGCACAATTTGTGCTAGTTGCTTCCTCCACCTTCCTCTGCTGGAGACAATTTGTTAAGAATTCACAAAGACCCCTGTTTATCCCTCCAGTTATTTTTAACATTGCATAAATTGATTGCCATTCTCTCTTCTCTCTCTCCAATTCCCCCTTTGACAGGCTTCCCACAATCCCACCTACATGGGGCTGAGAAATTCAAAAGGAAAAATAACCTTTGGTGTAGATTAGCAGATGACAACACAATGCCAAGTCATTTTCTCATCAGGCATTCCTGATGGCATCGGTGCTGTGGCTGGCTGCCCCTGCCTATCACCCTTCTCTGCGTCAAGGCACATCTCCCACCCTGGTGCCCAATTAAACTATCCAGTTTCCAGAGTCCACTCACTGGGACCCCTCAGAGCCCAAGGCAAAAAATGTGCCCAGTTTGTGAAAAAGGAAATCAAAGCGCAACTACAAAATGCTAGACAGTCTCCAGAACCAAAGGTGACTTAAGGGCTCTGAGCTTCCAGCCAAATTAGCCACTGGATCCACAGGCAGGAAGATCCTTAAAAGACTTCAAATGGGCATGTCCCAAGCTAGATACTGCCTGCCTCAGTGGCTGCATCACTGCAGAATGGGTTTCTAGTTCCCCCACCGGCCCTAGTTTAGATAGGAAGAGATCTTCCTTGGACACAGCCACTTGGGTTGATTCAGATGGGTGGAAGGCAGGGAGGGCCAGGAGAAAGCCAGGTCCAGAGACCAAGATGTGGGCTGCTGAGCCTGTGCCCGCAATATTGGCTGCTGCCCCACTATGGAGGATGGGAGGGGGGATGAGAGGTCTTGGAGATAGGGATCCCATGGATGACAAAGCTGCTTCAAACACCCCTGCAGGAATAAGTCACCTGGGTTTAGATGCAAAGGAGGCCAGGCATGAAGGGTGGCTTTAGACAAGGCATTGAGCTGCTCTGCACCTTGGATTCCCTTCTGAGAAAGTGGCCAGTCACCATTATGAGCACTACTAATCTGAACTGCAGAGAGAGAGAGAGAGGTCCCTGGGCTGGTGAGCAGTGACCGGGTTATGCTTATGTGCTTGAGTGAGCAGGAACACACAACAGGGCACTGCCTCCCAACGGCAACCTCCACTGACATGTTGAACAAGACCTTCAACCCCTTCCCCGAGGCCAAAATGACACTTGTCCTCCAAAACCAGCCCCTTCTCAGTATGGAAACCTCCCCATGGGGTCACAAGATGGGTAAATGGCACATGATTGAAACGCTTGGGTTCTTCGTCCTGGGAGGCAGTCGTGTCCTCCTCCTGGTTTTTGGCACTTTGCGACCTCAGCCCATAAGAACTCTTTGGTGACTCTTCAGTGAGTCCATATGGGCTGAAGCTTTACTAAAGAGCTTAGCCTCGAGTCCCTCTCCTTCATCCAGCATTAACATGTAGAAATATCTAGAACTGTATAAATTGTACAAATTGCCAGGAAAGAGAGAAGTGGCATTTGTGGTCTTTGAGTGTCTAGCAGTCCCTCCCCTTCCCTAGCCATGCCCTGATGTCTTTTTATTTTTAGTGTAACTGCCATAGAGAAAAGTGAGCAAAGTCACAAATGAGCACAAAGTGTCCCTCCTATGTAAACACCACCCAGGTCTCAACTTAAAAAAAAACAGCTTTATTGAAATACAATTCACAAGCCATATAATTCACCCATTTAAAGTGTAGAATTCAATGCTTTTCAGTAAATTCAGACTACTGCAATCACCACTACAATCAATTTTGGAATATTTTCATCACCCTAAAAAGAAACTCCAAACCATTTAGCTCTTACTTCCTCAATCACCTTCATCCATTCTGGCCTAGAAAACCACCAATCCACTTTCTGTCTCATGGATTTGCCTATTCTGGATATTTTATAGAAATGGAATCACACCATATATGGTCTTCTGTGTCTGACTTCTTCCATTTAGCAGAATGTGTTCTGTGTTCATCCATGTTGTTCATCCATGTTGTAGCATGTATCAGTCCTTCATTCCTTTTTAAGGCTAAGTAGTATTCCATCATGTGGATGCACATTTTATTTGTCCGTTTGTCAGTTAAGGGACTTCTGGGTTGCTTGCACTTTAGGGCTCTTGTGGATTATCCTGCTAGGAACATTTGTGTACAAGTTTATACCTGGACATATGTCTTCATTTATCTTGGGTATGTACCTAAGAATGGAGTTGCTGAGACAGATGGTCACTTTGTGTTTAAGTTTTTGCCAAGTCAGTTGGTAACTTTGTGTTTAAGATTTTGCCAATTTCCTTTTGAGGAACTAGTTCTTTTCTACCGGATAGAGTCTCACAGGGCGGGTACAGATCCAAATCAAGCCCACCTTTCTTGGTTCTGGCCAATTTCCCAGTCTGCATCCCCAGCTTTTCTATTGATCCTGAGAGTCCTAAATATCCTTCCACAAATTCCTCGTTGGCGAGGTTAACCGGGGCTGCTTTCTGGGGCTTGCGTTCAAAGCAACCTGTCTGATGAAGCTTCTCACTCAGAGCCTGTGGACTGTCGGTGGGCAGCTCTGATTAGAGGGTGCTGTGGCACAGCAGGCAGGCCTGACATCACACAGGGCAGGGTGGCTGTGGTACTGGATTGCCAAGGTTTAGAGAAGGAATCCAGAACAATCAGCCAGATCCAACAGGGGACACCTTAGTAAAAATCCTTGTGGGGGCTGCAAGGTTGTGTATCTGACCCTGGGGGTCCTCTATCACATCCTCTTGGCCCACCTTCGATTTCAGCTTCTTGGACAGTTCTGCGCATGCTCAGACTCACCCTGCGCTATGAGCCTCTCCCCTCCAGCACAGCCAAGCAACTCTCCCTATTCTGTCCCTTAACCTCCCCAAGCACTGTAAGGGATCACTCATCGAGGTATAGGGAGTTTGGGGCCCAGAGTTAGTGCATAAATGTCCCAGGCTCTCAGACAATTCAGAGAAGTCTCCTGTGCTTCCAAGAAGTCCTAGTGAAACTGAGCTCTACTGTCTATGGCAGTGGCCTCATTTGAGTGCCCTGATATTGGCTTTCTCCTTTCGTAATGTACTTTCCTGCTTCTCAAGATCACTTCCTAAATAAACCATTGACACTCAAATCTTTGTGCCAGCATCCACCATTTGAAGAATCCAAACTAAAACAATACGCAAAAGCTCTTTAAGAAACAGTATGGCTCCACAGTACACACAGGAGACAAGAACACTGGGCTAGGAGTCAGGATCCTGGGGCCCAAACTCTGGCTCCATGGGGCTCAAGCAGGCCCTAAGATCCCTGTAAAACATTCTCCTTGGAGAAGTAGTCAGTGACGGCTTCTGCTCCCCATAAAGTTCTGAGTCTTAAGAGACGGCGTCCCTGACCCTGCCTTGGGCATTGCAGTGTCTTCTTGGGTCTTAGGTCTCAGCTATCACTCTGCAGCCAGACACCTCTGCATCTTGCCAAGGACTCCAGCTGCTTAACCCATTTCCAGAACCTGTGGCTCTGCAGGAAGACAGGGCTAAAGCTGTGGTGGCTTGCTGTAACCATTTCGAGTCTTCACTGAGGTCATTCTTTGCAAAGGCCATTTGCAGCCCTGAGCAGTGGCCATACTCCACAAACCAGCCTCCCAGATATTCATATCATTCCACTCAGTAAACCCCACCTCCAGACCTGGCTCATTTTCAGATAATGGGACAGGGTTCCTGCATATGATAAACTGGCCTTATCATAGTCCAAAAGTTGTGAAAGCACTAGATTCCAAGCCTACCTCTGCCTCATTCATTCATTCATTTGTTCATTCAATTATGGCATTTATTTAAACCTAGCCTCTTTCAGCCCCTGCATGGGGCCAGGGTACATAGCAAAGAATAACAGACTCTGCTCAAAAGGAGTTAGTCTTGGGGCAAGGCTAACTTGGGAACTGCAGTACAGGGTGGAGAGTGAAGGGAGGGGTAGGGAGGGGTGGGCAACAGAGGGGACTGAAGAGGTGCAATGTAGCAAACATTTCCATACCTCACTCCGCATCTCGCTAGCCCATGGTGTGCTCCAGTCATTGCTGCAACCATCAGTTGCCCATGGATGTGGCCTGACAGCACGGAAGCCCAGCTGCACCATGTTCTGCTCCCTGTCCCAGAGCCTCTCTGCCACCACCGGGTGGATGGAGCCCCCGAAGGAGCCCACTCAGCCATGCTGGCGCATCTGAAAGGTCAACATCCCCGGGCGGCCAGATGCAGTGGCTCACGCCTGTAATCCCAACATTTTGGGAGGCTGGGGTGGGTGGAACACCTGAGGTCAGGAGTTCGAGACCAGCCTGACCAACATGGTGAAACCCCGTCTCTACTAAAAATACAAAAATTAGCTGGGCATGGGGGAGGGCACCTGTAATTCCAGCTACTTGGGAGGCTGAGGCAGGAGAATAGCTTGAACCCAGGAGGCAGAGGTTGCAGTGAGCCGAGATCGCACCACTGCACTCCAGCCTGGGCAACAAAGCAAGACTCTTATCTAAAAAAAAAAAAAAGCCATCCCCTTGGCAGCCACGGGCCAATGAAGGGGCCTGAAGGAACAGCTGGAGAAATGTTCCCATGTTTGTTATCTAGGATGTAAAAATTCTCAGGCACATTCCAGAAGGTTCTTCAGAGCGTCCCCAGTTGCTCGCAGCTGTAACTGGTTGGACAATACATTCTTGGACTGGCTTCTTCTCCTCCTCTTTCTGTTTCACTTTTTTCAGTCTGCCCACCGTGGGATCACTTCCCAAAATAAAATACCTGCATGCAAGCCATTGACCTAGGATCTAGTTGTGGGGCTGGAGTGGGAAGGGGAAAGTGGAACAAGCTAAGACAGGCAATTAACCCCATCTTAAGGTGGTCAGGAAGAATTCCTGGAGGAAGTGACTCCTGAAGCCTGTGTAGGGGTGGGCTAAGTGAAGAAGGAGGATGCCCAGGGCTTTCCAATCCCAGCCAAGGGTCAGACACCAAGAGCAAAGCCATAGCTGTGACAGACAACACTGTGTCTCCTGTGACCTGTGCACGGTTCACCCCGGTGTGGGGGGCCGTGGTGAGAGATGGCGCTGGAGAAAAGGGCACGACTAGGTCTTGAGGACCTTGAGTGCACGCCGTGGATATTATTGTGGAAGCAAAGGGGAACCATGGAAATAATCGTAAAAAGTCACAGCCTCCCCATACAACACGTGCATCTGTGTCTGCCTTATACAGCACTAACTAAGCGTCATGCACCATTTAAAGTACTACAATCCTCATGGAAGCTAGCTAAGGGGCTACTAGTGTCTTCCTCATATCTAGATGAGGAAACTGAGGCACAGGCAGATGAGGTCACCTGCTTGTAGACACGCCGCTAATAAGTGGTGGAGATAGGCTGCTCTCAGCCCTGCAACTGCACTGTCTCACTCAACCACAGAGGGACAGAGAGTTTTGTGCCTCTCCTCCTCTCACTCTGTGCTCCTTTCCTGGGTAAGAGCTCCTCCACTCAGGGCAATTTTGCCTTCAGGGAATGGTTAACAAACTCTGGAGACATTTTTGGTCACAACTAGGGGAGGAGAGTGCTGCTGGCATCTAGTGGGTAGAGGCCAGGGATGCTGCTCAACATCTTACCATGCACAGGACAGCCCCCATGGCCAAGAATTATCCAGCCCTCAATGCCAATCATGCTGAGGCTGACAAACCCTGCTCTGGGGAATGCACTGGCACCCAAGCTCCCCTTCCTGTCTATCTCCTCTTCCACTGGCTGAGAACTGGGTGATGATGAAAGCTACGGACCAGGGGAAAGAGAAGAGGAGGAGGCAGGAGGTAGCTTACTGGCCAGAGGAGATGGCACCCCACATTGTGGGACTTGATGCTTTCACAATACTGGTGGTGGTCACGGCAGGGTATGTCCTCTGTTAATGAGTTAACCTCTCTTAATGAACCAACACGAGGGGTGGGTTAATGAACGCAAGATTTCCATGCTGGTACTGTGTAGGTGGCAGGTGGGAGAGAGGTCTGGGACACCAAAACATTGAGTGGAACAGGACATTTTGAATTTTTGGAAACAGAACTTCAGTGGAAATTCCACCATGGGGCCTTCAGAAATAGAAAACCCAGAGCCAGAAGGCTAGATCCCAGTGCAGACTTCCAGCTCGAGGAACAAAAAAACCTCCAATTGACTTTTTGTGAAGCTGACATTTTTGACATTTACAGCAAGGCAAAGACAACCAACCAGAGCCTGGGGTGAGTACTGTAGAGTATTAGACCAGGCAAAGTGAAAAGGGGTCAGTGGGGTTAAGGTCATGCCCTCAGCTGACGAGGAAGCTGCATGAGCCCTGCCATTTCTCCTGCAAGTGCTCTGAAATTTTTCTTCTGCTAATTCTTATTACATAGGGGGGAAAATATGATGGGTTCCTGGAGAACCCATCTTGGGAGTGAGTACCTGCACCCCACTCTGTGGCTGTTCCTGGTGTGACCGGACTCTGAGATGAGCCTGCAAACCCCTGCCCCACCCACCTGCACCACTCACCTCCATGGCGGCAGGGTGGGGGGGTGGTCCTGGCAGCCACGGGGCCAGCACTCCCTGGCCCTCATATTCACAATCCCAGAGCCCCAGTTCTTATCAACAAATCCATGATCCTATGGCCTGTCTTCATTGCCCATAAGCCACCCAAATATCCTGAACATCCCACCATAGCGACATCATCTCTCAGACTTCCATGCATTCCCGGAAATGGCTCCAAGTCAGACCACACAGGCTACTTTTTGTTACTACATTGACACTGGTTCCTGTAATCCCTGTGGTCCAGTGGTCTAGCCATAGGGCTCCCCAGGCCTCGAGGTTCATGCTAACTGAAAGCTTGTCTACTCAGGAGCCTCTGTGAGACCTGTTGGGAGTCAGCCTAGAGTTAAGCTCCTCTTATACTGGCTCTGCTCCGGGCCGAAAGAAATTCCACCTCCTTTCCATGCTAAGCCCATCTTTGCCCTTCTCCCACAACTTGCTCAGGGTGGACCTGCAAATAAGACTGGTGCACATCCAAGATGCTGACTTGGGCGTGGTCCAGGTGAGCAGGCTCACCATGATAAAAAAAGCCACATCTCTACCTGGCCTCTCTCTTGTACCTCTTGCTGCAGGCTGAAAGAGGCTGTGGCCCCTTGGGATTGGTCACTTCTTTATCTCAAGCATCCTGTTTTCTGCATCCTTGGGTCTGGCCTGAATTTGCGTGTGCCTCTTCTGTGGCCATCTCTCCTCCTGTAGCGATGGCAGTGTGCTGATTAGCCAAGTATCAGACATATAACTAATGGCCCCTTCATAGATAGTTTATTTCTTTCTTGTATTACAGCTGGAATATAGGAAGTCTGGAGATCTTACAGGGGGTTTCTTTCCATCAAGGCTCTTTCAATCTTTTCATTTCACCATGCATGGCCGCTACTCCTAAGACAACCTCAAGGTCCCACGGTCCCATATGGCTGCTACAGCACCAGCCATCATGCCTGAATACCAGGTTGCAGGAGGGAAGGAGAGCTGAAGAGGGAGCAAAGGGTATGAGTCCAGTGTCTTTTAAAGAAGGTACTAGAGGTGGTCACTTCCATTTGCATGTCGTTGACAAGAACTTAGTCAAGCATCAAAGGAAGGTGTGAAATGTGATCTTTCATTTGGGTGGGCAGATAACAATTAGGGTTGTATTAGCAAGGAAACAAAGGAGAAACAGTATTAGGAGACAAATAACAGCCTCTGATATAGTGGGCAGCTTGAGCCAGGGTCTGCCCCCACGGAGCCTGCCAACTTTCTCCCTATGCACAGCTGAGTACATATTAGCACCAAAAGTTGACTTCCAAGGTGAGGGAAGTAGGAGGTCTCACTGAGGTCTCCTTGCCTAAGCCCTTTGTTCCCAACAGCCTTTCCTTTTCTGAGGTTCCAGATGCTGCTCCATCACCAACCAGGAGAAATGGCTCAACCACTCCCAGCCCTAGCTTGCACACCTGAAGTGGAAGAGTAAGCTACTGTGTTCACCTGGTCATTGGGAGAGGCTTGGAGGTCAGCGTTTGTAACACTAGGATATGGTGGCATTTTCGCATTTTTTCCCTCCTCCTCAATGCTGCTGAGACCAGCCTTCATCCCCTTCATGATGAAGTTTCATGACTGTTTATCTAAAGGTAAAGGCCCTGCATGTGCCAGAACTATTGCTTAGACTCTCAAGCAGGGACACTGGGACCCCCTTCTCCTCCTCACCTCATGGAAGGAGGCTTTAACATGCAAGATCTATGAACGTATCCAGCTCTTGGTGTAAGTAAAACAAAACAGATCATCCCACTCATGGTAGGTCCCTTTGCAGGTAATTGCCAACCCTGGAAATTCACACCCACCCATCAACATTCAGCACAAATGTCCTCTCCCTCCCCTTCTCCCTTGCTTGAACTAGTTAGAACTCCCTCTTCCTCTGATGGCATTTTGTACATTCATTTATTCCAGCACTTGCCTCACTGTTTGTGGACAGCTCTTCAATTTATCTAACCACCCATTCATCCATCCGTCCATCCATCCAATCAGCAAGTATTTACTAAGCACCAGATACTACTGGGGAGACAGAGTCAAACAAGGGCACTGTCTTGACTTCCATGGACCCCCACCCCAGCCCATAGAAAGCAACATCCATGAGGTGGAGGCATTTCAAGGAAGAAGAATGGGCTTGCCAAGAGGGGCACTGACCTCAGTCTTCTGAGTGCACTGGGAAGATCCTCCAGGGCAGCTGGGCTTCGGGCTCCAAGAGCCTAGCCATGAGGCAAGCAGGGGAGATGGGCCTGCCCAGGGAGAGAGTGGCAGGAGTGGACATATGGGAGGACATATGGTGTGGCACAAGGCAGCTGCTTCATACACAGTCATCATCACTGAGTGGAACGGTGAGTTCAATAGGGTGATAACAGTAATATCACGTATTACTGAGAAAAAGTATTGATTACATGCCAGGCACTGTAATACATGCCATGAACCGTTGTTTCACTGAATCCTCTGAACAGTCTTGTGAGAGGAGAACTGTTATCTCTGCTTTACAGATGAGGAAACAGTTTAGCACTTTTGAGGAATGTGTCAGGGCCACACAGCTAGTGAAAGGCAGATCTCAGCCCAGAAGCCACTGACTCTGCAGCCCTTGCTGTCACTCCTGGGCTGCACCCCCAACCACCAAGGAGTCCATCATGGAGAGGAGGGAGAGTGGGGGAAAAGGGGCAGTCAGCCTTACATTGCACCAAGCCCAAGGCAAAGGGGAGCCTCTGAAGGCCACCGAGCAGAAGGATCACATCTCACTCTTAACCTGGACTGGGAGCTCTTAGGTGGCGCAGTCTGAGTGTCATTCGTCGTTAGGCCCTCGACACCCAGCACACTGCCTAGTACACAGAGTGTTTGCTGCAGCATGGCTGAAAAAAAAATCAGTCCTTCAATGAATGAACAAACCAACATGGTGTTGCCAGACTTCACAATCAAAGAATATCTGCTAGGATTCGATTTAGCAGTATATGACAGAAAACCCATAATCGTGGCTTAAATAAGATGGCAGTTTATTTGCTCTTTTGCAAAGAGTTCCATAGGCATGCAGCCCAGGATTGGCATAGTGTTTCCATAGGCTCTGGGACTAATTCTGTAATCTCACTGCCCAATCATTTCAGCACATGGCTCCTATTACATAGGTCACCTCAAGACCTAAAACAGGTGCTGGAGCTCCAGTCATCACATCTCCACATTCCAGGTAGTAAAAAGTAGAAAACTTAGAAAAGTAAGGAGTAAGGTCTTCACCATCCATTTTAAAAAGACTTCCCAAAGTTACCACTCAACTTCTGCTTATATCTCATTGGCCAGAACCTAGTCACCTATTCCCCTTCTGGTCCCCAAAGAAGCTGAGAGTAATAGTCCTTTTATCATGGGCATTGCTGCCCTACATACATGTTGTTATTAAGGAGGAGAAGGAGGATGCATGTTGTGGAAGGCAATCTGCAACCTTTGCCTCTAGAAGTGAATGACTTTGTGCAAACCTGCGCACAGATGGAATCTCTTCCTGGTGAAGGAAATGCCCCTTCACCTCCTGGGGAAACAGTTATCTTAGGGAACTCCAAGAAGAGGAGGACTTGGCAGCTATTTGAGAAGATTACATCTGCCTGATAAAAGGTGCTGAACTCCCATGATTGCCTATGAGAACAGAAGATAGGAGCCCTTGTCTGTCTCTGGGCTGCTGTCCCCAGCTGTGGGGGCCCCCTTATCATTGCCAGAGGAGAGTCGGCTTGACAAGACCCATTAAAGGGACCCAGCTGGGATTCCACTGGCATTCTGGAGCTGGCTGTTCAGAACCACCTGCCTTCAGACAGAGAAGTCCTGGGCCAGAGCATTCCTCCCTGGGCAACCACGTGCCCACTGGAGAGTTTTAAAGCTGATAGAGAGGGTGAGTCGATGGGCCATGCACACCAGCCAAGTTCAAAGGCACCTCCACAGTGGAATAAAGATGTTGTGAAAAAGTCACAAAGAGATGCTAATTCTCTCTTACCTCATACCTAAAGCTGATGCAGCCTATGGAGCCATGGCAGGAAGCCCCACAAGCCACTGAGCCAAGGCCTGTAGCTGGAGAAGGCATGCAGAGAACATGAAGTGGTGGCTGCAATGCTCTCAAAGGAATGGGGAGATGGGACAAGGGTCTGGACCTGGCTCCTTGATAGCACTGACTCTGCTTTTCCCTGGGGTAATGCCAAGAGAGCCATCGCAGGGCAGTCTCACTGCTGCTTTCTTCTTCTCCCTTGGCCCCTGGTCCCCTACCATTTTGGCCAGTGGCCATGTTCTGTTTGTCTGGCAGGAAAACCACTGTACACTGAAACAGAGTTTTGAACAGTCTTTCATTTGTTACCAATAGGGAGGCCAACTAGGGCTTATTATTGTGCCCATTTTGCAGATGATTGAGGTGAGAGAGTTAAGATATCTATCCAAACTCACCAGGGCATGAAGCTGAAACTAGGCTCTGTCTGTCTAACATTTAAGGAGGAGGCTGTCAGTAAGACAAGTGGACTTGGGAGGAAGAACCCCTCTCCCAGCAAGGCCCACACTCATTGACCGCCATCTCCTAAATTTGAAACTCAGCTGACATGAATAATGAGATATAGTCAGCACCTGCTCCTCCCTGGTCTCAGGTGTTTCCCCAGCTTTCCTGCCTGGGGCTCGGGACTGGTGACACCCAGAGATGGACACCTGTGGAATCATGTGCATGGCCAGCTTTGTGGTCAGCTGGTGTGAGCCAGCACCAGCCTCTGTCCCTAGCCTCTCTGCCAGTAGCCAGGGGAATGACGGGATGACATCCATCTCTGTCCTGACAGGGCAGGTGAGGAGCAGAGGCAGATGGCAATAAAGGTCAGTGCTAATTCCCAAATGCCTGCAACTGGATTGAGGAGGATGGGACCTCGCAGATCCCCACAGCCCACTGTACCAGCAGCAGCACAAACACAGTAGCCAAATCTCCACTATCAGCAACCTTGGGTTCTCAAGAGCCCTTTCAAATGCAAATATTTCTGTAAGAGGGAATCACCTGGAGTGCCAGAGTCTTCAGTTTCCGCCTCTGTAAAATAGGTATGAAAACCTCTCCAACTCAGGGCAAGGAGGCTGAGAGGCTGCAGGAGAAATTGCCAGCACAGAGGCTGGACAGTCTGTAACCCTGAAATGTTTGGGTTGATGAATCTGTGAAATGAGCATGGCAGTTTTGGGGTCAGGGCAAGGAAGGGCGCAGGACACCTGAGGTAGGTGAGCTGCCAGTCCTCTGTGCAGGGCCATCCTGTCCCCATGCCCACCCCCAGTGCCCACCTGATACCCCCCAGCCAGTCTGTCCATGTGGGGTTCTAGACCAGGGGTCTCTTCTTTGGGGCTGTAGTTGTTGGGGTCAGGGGCTGGTGAGGAGATGGGGGAGGGACTAGCCAAAGAGCTGGGAATGGATGTGTGGGAACAAGAAGGACGCTGCCCTGGAAAGGAGTCAGAGAGTGAGATCCAACTGGCCTGAGGCAGAAACCAACAAACCAGCCCCCTACCCAAGCACCAGCCTCCACCATCATCAATGTGGAAAAATGTGCTTTGGATTTTATAAAGCATTTCCACATATTTGATCTAATTTGATTTACTCTAAGGTATACATTATAATCCATTTTGCAGATGAGGAAAGTGAGGCTCAGAGAAGACCCCATAGCTGGTGAGGGATAAAGCAAAGCCAGGTCTCCTTCCACCCTGTGCTCTCTACTTGCAAACTACAATCTCTGGTTCCAGGAAACAACAGACCACACCTGTAAAGGGATTGTGGCGAAGAAAGGAGAAAAAGTCTACCAAAGGAGCTGGATACCGTGTGTGTGTGTGTGTGTGTGTGTGTGTGTGTGTGTGTGTGTGTGTGTGTATTTGTGTGTGTGAATGTGTGCATGTGTGTGCATGCATGTGTGCATTTTATGAGGTAGGGGCAGGGAGTGCAAGAAGCAGTGATTAGCTTCAGCTAGAGATTTTATTACAAATGTATTTTGTGCTTCTGTGTCTTTCACATTCTGACAATGCTACTTTTGTAATTATATATATATATATTTATATATGTATATTTATATATATATTTATCTATGTATTTTATATATATTTATATATGTATATTTATATATATATGTGTGTGTATATATATATATATATATTTATATATATGTAATTTTAAATGAGGGAAAGCCATTGGGCTATGGAGAAATCCAGCATGGATTTGGAGTCTGGCAGCTTGGCTCCTAGCCCTGAATCTTTCCCTGCCCAGCTATGTGACCTTGGCCCTGTGGCCTCCCCCACTCTGGGCTTCCATTCTCTCATCTACAGCTTGAGCTTTGGAATGGAAGCACCTGCAGATCCTTTCTCCCCTGACCTAAGTGGTTTGTGAAAAGTCACTTCTAAGGAGAAAGCAGCTCAGGGATTCCTAGTCTGAAGCCCTAGATTCCAGATGTTGAAACCCACTCCCTTTCCCTTGAGGATCTAGAGTCAGGGCATGGTCACATTCATCCCTTCCCTACCGCAGGAAAAGAGTGAGAAGAAGCAGGTCCCTGTGATTCTGGCACATTGTTTCCATCTGCTGCTAACCTGTTATTAGCAGGATTTTCCTAAACCTCACCTCTATTTTCCAAAGTCACACACCCTGGGCATAGTGGTTTTCTTGTCCTCTTCCTTAGCTCTCCAGAACTCAGAACCTGGAAAGGAGAGAATACCACTCCAGTTTCTGATCAGAGCACTGCCTCTCCTAGCTGGTTCCTCACAGGTTACAGTTTGGAAGCCTCCCAGAGACGTCTGGAAGCGCTGATCCCTGCATTCGCTTTGGGGCTGTGTCTCTACTACTTCCAGATGTTTACACAGCTGGCTGGATTACTTAACTGCATTGACATCATACACCTTGATATTTCCTCTTTACAAAAACAGTTCAGATGGGAAAGAAACTGGCCATTGAGAATCTGTATACCGCAGAACTAACCAAAATAACATTCCACCTCTCCAGGAAGGCTATGGATGCATTCACTCACATGCGCTGCTCTTGCACAATTGCACAGGCCTCGGTTTCCCTCTCTATAAACTGAAAAGGTGGGTTTGGACAGTCCGAGAGTTCCTTTGGGTGCAGAGAATGTATCTGAAGTTGCCTTGGAGAGGTCATTTCCTTCCTTTTTACAGATTTGGAGACTGAATCCTAGAATGGGGAACTTACTTGATTCAATTGATAACTAATTATAGAGCACCTACCATGGTTAGGTAGTGGGGTAAGACTAGATAGACACAAAGGTGGAAATAAGACCATGCTGGTACATGGCTCCCTGTGTGCCAAGCACTGTGCTGAGCCCTTTCTGGCTAGCGTCAATTTTACACCTCATAACAATTCCAGGAGTCTGTATATTTCTCTCAGCTTTATAGATAAAGAGACTGAAGCTTAGAGTTGATAATGAGTTCACCAAAGCTCACAAAATCTGCTGTATCCAGGAATTCCAACCTGCATGTGACTGACTCCAGAACCTTCATCCTTAAACAGCACCCTATACTACTCCCCAAACATTTACTGCCCTCACGAACCTTCTAGTCCAAAATGAGACACAGTCAAGGAGAGAACTGACATTTACACCACCAGAATTAGGCAAATGCCACCACCAAGACCTGCACCAAGAGCTAAGAGGGCCCTGGCCATGTGGGATAAGCTCCCCAGAGAAAGGGGCATTTGGGCTGGGCCTTGAAGGCTGAGCAAGAGTCTGTTGGGCAGAGGGGACTTTCAGGAAGACACACAGTGTCTCTAGCTGACGACGGCGCTAGGTCCTGACGTTGTTCAGTGCTCCTCCTTGCCATCCCTGCTTTCACAGCCTTCTCGTCTTAGGAAAGGCCCAGAGCCTTCTGGGTCTAGATGTCACTCTGCAGCCAAGCGTGGCTTCCTGGCACAACCACTCCCTGACTATCAGCTCCATAAGGCCAGGGTCAGGGCCTGTCTGTGTTTGTGCCCTTGCACCTGGCACAGAGCAGGGCACAGTCTGTATTTGCTGAACAAATAAACATTTAGTCTTTCAGGAACTGTTTCCCAAGCAGCAGCAGCAAAATAAACAAGGGACATTTGTTGAGTGTTATGCGCCAGGCAGTGTGCTAAGTCCTTTTCATGCATCATCTTATTTAATCCACCCAAAGCCACACTCTGAGCGAAGAACTATTATGTTCCCTCCTTGACACATGAGGTTAAATAACTTGTCCAAGGTCACACAGCTAGCAAGTGGTAGAGCCCAGATTCATGCCCAGGCCTGTGGAACTTCAAAGCCCATGCTCTTAACCCCTCTGCCACCAGCGTCTCTTTGTTGTGGCCTCGGCACCCCTCTTTGTTCCCCAGGGGGAAGGGCTGTTTTGCAAGCAGGCCTGAGATGCCACAAACCTTCCAGCACATCCTGCCCCTTTGTCCTCTGACATCTGTTTGCCATTTCCCCTACTCCAGAGCGGCCAGGCCCTGCCTCCTGCCTTGCCGTAATTCAGATGTCAGGGAGGATGGAAGCCAGTGCCTGGTGTCTGAGCATCTGAACTGGCAGAGACTAAGGACAGCCTGGTGCACACTCACATTTGTTTTGTCAGCCTGCGGCATGGCATTTGTCAGAGGCAGGGACACACAGATGCCACCCATGCCTCCCCAGGCTTCTCACTGCACCCCACCGAACAGTCCCGTACCGCCTTCCCCTGGCACCCTGCAAGGTCACGGCTCTAAGGAAGGTGAGAGAAAGGGGCACCCTAGCTCCCCCTCCTTCCCCCACCTCCTGCACTCCCCAGTATCCTCTTAATATCCGCTGCACACCTCCACCAGGATAGAATTCCTTTCTTTTTTGAGCAAGAACAGGGAAAGCTCTGAGAATTTTTGAAAACAGCATTTTTGTTTCAAAATATAGTTTCCAAAACATTGGCCCTGAGAGATGTCCTGCAAAAAAAAAAAAAAGTGTTCCATGGTGCAACAATTTTGGGAGATGTTGCATACTCTGCCCGGGTCTCACAGGTTCCCAGCGTACACTTCAATGATGCAGGCACTGAGAAGTCCTGCAGCATTTTCCAAATGTATCCTTCATCCTCAGAGCATGTGTTCCAGATGTAGAAACACTTTGCAAGGCTGGAGAGTAAACAGGTTCAAGTGGGAAACACATCCACCAAAAGGAACCCTCCATTCTCTGCAGATTTGTGTAGCAGGGAGCTGCCTCCTTACCTTACTGAATGCACTCTGGGCTTCTCTCAGTGAGTGAGCCTCCGCACCCTGCCAGGAATTCCCTGACTCCAGAATGGACTTTTCCTGCGAGTCTATTCTCAGAATGATGCCAGTGTGGGACAGCTCCAGGATGGACTTTGCGTATGCAGAGTTACTTAGGACCACGTGAGCTCTGTGGCACTGAAGGTCCCAAGGCCAGATGGGCTGACTACCTGGTGAGTCGAGCCTCAGAAAAAGGGCTGGCCACTCCCCATTTTCCATTTCCAAGACACTGGGATTGCACTCAGGGAGAGCAGGCACACCCTGGTCAGGCCCTCCAGGAGCAAATCCCTGTGCCAGCACCCACCACCTTTCGGCATCAGGCTCCCCAACCAGAGGAAAGCACAAGAAACACAGCTCATCCAGATGTCTGTTCCCAGCACCCTGCACATGTCTGGCCCAAAAGAAAACTAGAGGCAGATTTATTGAATGAGCATGAGTTTGAGGTCAGCCACTGTTGCAGGGTGGATTCCCTGGCAAGTTGACTCTGAGCCGGAGGTCAGTGTGTAGAACATTAATGAGGGGTGTTCCCGGGACCCACACCCATGGGAAAGGGAAGAAAGCAGGGAGAAGCTGAGGGAGAAATCCAGCTACAGTGTAGTCACAGCGAGACCGCAGCTGACCCTGTGGGGAGCGCTGAAGCAGGATGGCCCTTCAGAGTGGCCCTGAGTTCAGGCAAAGGGGTTGGGCCTTTCTACCTCCCAGTTGGCCAGTCACTGGATGTGGGCTTTCCCAGGGAGGGGTGTGACCTTGGCAGTGTAGCTTTCTTTAGTCCATTCCTGAAGAGGGCTGACAGCTGACGTGGAGGACTCTCCACTCACAACTCCCAGCAGCTGGGGGAGAGCGTCCTCCAGTCCTGCAGGGGAGACCTGGGTGCCTAGCCCACCTGGTGGCTGTCCCAGACTGCTCCCTGTGGCGTCGCCACCCACTGTTCTGGGCCTTCCTTTTCTCCTGGTCCCCCTGTCCAGGCCAGCTCTTCTTTCCCTTCTTCCAGTCTCCCTCAGTGTCAGAGACTGCTCTAAGGAACGACACTTGCAAGGGGGTTGGAGCAGAAACTGGTCACCCTCCATGCTCAACTCTGGCCCTCCAGGGACCTCTCTGGGAGCTGAGAGCAGGCCCCTGGCTGCCCCTGCAGAAGGATGTCCCCTGAGCTTGAGGCTTCTATATGCAGGAAGGCACATTTGAGTCTGTCCCTCAACCAGGTCCTGACTCTCTGGGCTGTGGACTCTGTCTCTCAATGCATTTTCTCCTTTGCCCTCCTCCCAAGTGGACCTCCAGCCCTGCCCTGACTCTCCTGCCTCAGATTCTAGATATAGCCCAGGAGCCCTGGTAGGAATTAGGTGGGTACTGCACTCTTCACAGAGAAGCAACTGGGCTGTGTGGGACCTCTGGCTCACATTTCCTGGTAGTAAATTATTGTCCGCCTTCATATGGGAGCTTGTGTCCCGGAATATCAGGTCCTTTATCTGTAAAACAAGATTAGTGAGAGGCACAGCAGAGGCACTGGGTAAATGTTTGTGGGGCAAAGCAGTAAGTGCATGTCCTGGGGGATGCAGCTGAGGGACATCGGCCAGCCAGTGTCAGACCAGGTCTGGGCTTGGAGCATGTCCACAGTGTGGTGGTTTAAAACCAGGGCAGAGTGGGCAGGCCCTCTATCCATCACATGCCAGCGTGTGCCTTTGGCAAATTGATGCACCTTCGGTTGTTAGTTTCCTCTTTGTGAAGCAGAGATAATAGTACTCACCTCCAGCGGTGGTTCGAGGGTTGAATTAGACCAAGCATACAGTGGTGTGCTGGGCACACAGTCAGCCCCCAGTGCAGGTGTGTTTTCATTCTCACCGTTATGTCAGTTCTGCCTGACTCTGTGTCCACAGAACTTTCCATCACCTCGCACCCGCCTCGATCCCCTCTGGGATGAATATTCTCCAAGTCATCTTGCAAATAAACTCCCTGGCCCAGACCTAACAATGCAGCCTCCCTGCTTTAACTTGGAGTCTGAGCTCGTCCCTCCTGTATCAAACCCTTTAGAGAGCCTGTGAGGCTCCCAAGAGGAAGAAATGAATTGCTCAGCCTGCAGCAGCCCCCTGCTGTTCTTCTAGCTGCCTGGGGTCCCCATTAGTGAAACAGCCCAGCCTTCCCCCAGCAGGAGAGGACACTAGCTTCACAGGGCAACGTGGAGCTGCGGGATTGCCCAGTTCCTAATGGAGGGGGATGGCAATCCCAAACACTGCCCATTAGCAGCGGCTTCTGTGACCCCAGCCGCTCCCGCAGAGCAAACCTTCATCTCCACGTGTCCTCTCTGTGTGCCTGGTGGATGTTTTCCCCTCCCAGGATTGGTCATTAGCACTGAAGGGCATGGCTGCCAGGCTCCAGGGGGCTTTCTCAGCAGGCTGGGGAGACGGCAAGGAAGGGACATGGAGTGAACAGTGGTCTGGTCCCCCAGAGGTTCGCTGTTGGCCAATATGCTGTGACCCATGGACTTCCTTGGCCCAGGCCACAAGGTATCTTGCATGCAACTGCAAGGTAGACATGCGGTAGCAAGAGTCTTTAGTTAATGGAGCTGTGTGGAGTTAGGGGGATCACAGCTCCATGGTTGGGGGTGGGTAGACACTAGGAGGAGTCTGTTGAATTCCACACTGAGTCCAGCAGTCAAGACCTAGTGATAAAGAACAAAGGCCAGGTCCTGGATAGGGGGTATGTGCAGGGCATGAGGATTTCTGGCAGGAGGGGCTGCAGGCTCAGAGCAGGAGTGAGGTAGTGGTTGGAGGCTATTGTTCCAACCAGATCCAAAGAAGGGCCCAGTAATGGTGCCTGGGCAGACCCACAGGGTGAAGAAGGAAAGAGGTCACACCCCCAGTACAAGGCTTAGAAAACCCGCAGTAAGGTCTTTCAGAATCACTCATCAGGTGGCATCGTTTCACTGCTTCCCATCTTCCAGTGGCTGCCCCCAGCCCAGGCTGCCCTGGCAAGTTTTTCACCCGACCTCACCCTCCTTGCTTTTGAGTCTTTGAAAATGTTCCCCAGCTTTTCCCCAAAGGTAGAGGGCCTTTGCTCATGCCACTCTACCTGGCAGGAAACTTCTACCTGCCTCAGACTCCAATACCAGCTCCCATCTTGCCCTTCTCAAAGCCTGGACTTCAGTATTTTCTCCAGGGAAGGACCAGTCCTGCCCACCTTACCTAAACTTATGCCCACCATCCTGTTATCCTCTACTTCAGCATCCTATTTTGTTTCTTTTAGGCCTCTTATCATAATTTATTCTTACAGGGCTTCTTTGGTAGTTTATTTGTTTATTGTCTGTCTCTCCCTCCAGTTGAAAGACTCTAGGAGGGCAGAAACCACCTCTCTGTCTCTGTCTTACCATTATCTCCAGCCCTAAACATTCCAGAAGCCCTCAGTAAGTGTCAGCTGTTATTTCTACCAGTTTATTGCTGCTGTGATGGTAGTTACTGTAGGCTAGCAATAAATATTGCTTGAACACTGAGTGAGTATCAAGACTCACTCCAGCTCCCACTCACTTGAGGGGCTGTGATAGCAGATGTGCCAGGCCCCGGGCAGGAAACTCCTGGCTGTTCACTCTGCCCCCTGGTCCTCACAGGAGGTCAACTCAGCCCCAGAGGTGAGGCGAGTGAGCCCCAACGCCGTGATCCCTCTGCGTCCAACCTGCCCCTTCCAGGCCTGCCTAGCTCCTGGAGTCACCCCAGAAACTACCCCCAGCACACATACTGTCATCTCTTCACCGTGAACTGTATTTAAAATGTAAATAAAAAAAGGCTTTTAGGAGATTTAACTGTTTCCCTTGGTATTTAAATTATTCAATTATAACTAAAGCTATTAAAATACAGTTAATTAAAATTGTTAGATTGTTTTCCTTTGCACTGATCGCAGCATTGCCGACTTCTCCCTCTAGCTGTTTAATTCCTATTAAAAATGATAATGCCTCGCTTTATTCATAAATGCAGCAACCTTCCCGCACATTCTTCAAGTGATCTCCTCAACACAAACCGCGCCGTGTTCTTTTCTTCTAGCAGTGAAGCGGAAATTCTGCTGTAGTCTTTAGAGGTTTAATCAGCAGTAAAAGGCCTCAAAATTTAAACATTAGCATTACCAAGTCACAACAAATAATGCAGCCCCCTGTTAAAAAAAAAAAAGTCTAATTCTGATGCAACGTAATGTCATTAGAGACCAAAGAAGAACCCTGAAGTTTAATAAAAGGTGGGACCCAAATAAAGATTTCATAACTCACAACATAAAATCACCCGATCCACATGTTAAATATTTTATTTGAAAGGTTTCACAGCATTTCCAGTGGGAATAGCTCTGCAGTGGAAGTACAGTTGGGTAAGTGCTGCCGGAACAGAAAGCAAGAAAAAAAAAAAAGGAAGAAAAGAAGGCTTCGAGGACCAGCTCTTAGCTTGTTGAGTTTGGCATGTATAAGATGGCGCACCCTGAGAAACTAATTGGTTCTAGTGTTTAAACTCCTGAGCCATGTGTTCCCACAAGGATAATGGCTCTTGCAGGTAATGATGGGCAAGGTGGCAAACGTATTTAACTTTCTCGAATGTAGCAGGTGCCGCCTCTAGCATTTGGAGTGATTTGTGAGCCACATGTGGTGGAGGGGGTGAGCCTTCCAGTCCCCAGATGGAGAAACGGAGGGTATAGTGATGAAATCAGCCCAAGCCACCAAGGGTGACCAGTTGATGAGGAGCCATCTATGCTCCAAACCAGGCATGAGTAATAATTATCCCGCCCTCGAGGAACTCAGAGTCCAGCAGGGCCCTTGTAAATCGCATATGGGGTACAAGTTCAGACTGCATTTGCTCCAATGAATTATTCCTGTGGGGAGGTGGAAGACTTCAAGAGAGAAAGAAAGATTGGTGCTTTGGCTGGCTGAGAAGATCTCTAGTGGCCCAGAGAAGAAGCATAGGAGAAGATCAAGACAAAGAGGCGGGAAAGAGATGGTGAGTTGGGGCCGATGAGTCATTTTTTAGGGCTGGAGCACAGGCTAGTGGGAAGGTTGTGGTGGGAAAATCTAAAGTCTTAGGAACCCCTTCAGGAAAGGTCTTGAACCTCATGCTTAGGAGTTTTGACTGTACTCTGAAGGTTGCCTACAATTTAGAGACCAACCAAAGCCCATTAACTACTTATGTCTGTCACAGAACTGGGTCCTTGGGAGGTAGTTCATGGTGTTGAGTGTATTAGTCTGTTCTCATCCTGCTAATAAAGACATACCTGAGAGACTGGGTAACTTATAAAGGAAAGGTTTAATTGACTCACAGTTTCACAATGCTGGGGAGGTCTCACGATCATGGTGGAAGACAAAGGAGGAGCAAAGTCAAGTCTTACATGGCGACAGGCAAGAGAGCTTGTGTAGGGGAGCTCCACCTTATAAAACCATCAGATCTCATAAGACTTATTCCCTATCATGAAAACAGCATGGGAAAGGCCCGCCCCCATGATTCAATTACCTCCCACTGGGTCCCTCCCACAACAAATGGGAATTA
Organism: Gorilla gorilla gorilla; assembly: GCF_029281585.2. Taxonomy (NCBI): domain Eukaryota; kingdom Metazoa; phylum Chordata; class Mammalia; order Primates; family Hominidae; genus Gorilla; species Gorilla gorilla. The sequence goes on along the minus strand of NC_073232.2, from coordinate 36,997,225 downwards.
TGGGAGCTACAATTCAAGATGAGATTTGGGTGGGGACACAGCCAAAAAATATCATTGAGTAAACCAATGAAAGACCTAATGCCTTTTGTGCACTAATTATCTCTGGGAAAGCCATAGATTTCACCAATAAGCTGGTGGGTACCCTATCCAAAGGATGGTCTCTGCCAACCTGAGCTCTTGGACCTTGGTCTGCAAGTGTCCTGGGCTCTCACACTGGGGCTATGGTCTTCCATGTGGACCCATCCACTTTCATATTCTCTGTTGGGGACATGGGCTTTCTCCTTTGTGCAGCTACAGAATCATAATTGCTGAGCTGCTTAGGTTCACCACATGTGCCTCTTGGCCCAGAGAGGCGCAATGCCCAAGGAAGTATAGAGAGGGGATGGCTTGATGTTCACATCAATAGTGTTCTTCATTAGAAAAATGCAAGTGAAAACCACAATGACACCCACTGTGCAGCCACTACAGTGACTGTAAGCAAAAAGGCAGCAATGCCAAGTCTTGTGGTGAAGATGTGAAGAAACTGGAACCCTCATGCACTGCTTGTGGTGTGACCACCTTGGAAGATAGTTGAGAAGTATCTTAATGAGTTAACACATACCTCCTGTATAATCCAACTGTTCCATATCCGGGAAGAGAAATAAAAGCCTATGTCCATAAAAGACCTGAATAATTGTAGCAGCTTTATTCATAGTTGCCAAAGAATGGAAACAGCTTTAGTATCCATCAACAGAGGAATGGATAAATTAACTCTTCTATATCCATTCAATGGAATATCACTCAGCGATAAAAAGGAATGAGCTATCAATACATACTACAGCATGAATGGATCTCAGAAGAATGATCCTGGGTGAAAGAAGCCAAGCAAACAAGAGTGCTTACTGTATGATGTCATTTCTATTAGGTTGGTGCAAAAATAATTGCGGTTTTTGCCATTACTTTTCTTGGCAGTTTTGTTGTCATTTATATAATGTTTGGTGCAAAAGTAATTGCGGTTTTTGCCATTATTTTTAATGGCAAAAACCGCAATTACTTTTGCACCAAACTATATAAAATTTTAGGTAATGCAAACTAATCTGTAGTAACAGAAAGCAGTTGTCTGGGGGATGGAGGTGGTTAGGAAGGAGCCATAGGAAGGAGTTATGAAGGAGCAGGAGACTCAGGCATGACAGTTGTGTTCATTCTTTGACAGTGGTAATGGCCTCGTGGGTATATACATGTGTCAAACTTACAAAAGCATACACTTTAAATACTTGCAGACTGTTGTATGGCAACTGTGCCTCAACAAAGCTGCTTTTTAAAAAGTTAAAAGAGCCAGGACTTCAGAGTTTTCTTTTTCATAATTTTAATGTTGGTATGGTTTCACATGTACAGAGAGGCAAGAATAGTTCAGGACCCCCACATGCCCCCCACCTTGATCCATCCACCACTCACATGTTATCTCATGTGCTGTATTGTTCTCTTTCTATTTTGTTTCTCTGAACTATTTGAGAATTAAATTGGAGTTGTTGTTCGCCATTCATCTTAAATGCTGTAGTGTGTCTTTCTTTTCTTTCTCTTTCTTTCTTTCTTTTTCTTTCTTTTTTTCTTTCTTTCTTCTTTCTTTCTTCCATCTTTCTATCTCTCTCTCTTTTTTTTGACAGAGTTTTGCTCTTTCACCCAGGCTGGAGTGAAATGGCACGATCTTGGCTCACCGCAACCTTCTCCCCTGGGTTCAAGCAATTCTCCTGCCTCAACCTCCCAAGTAGCTGGGATTTACAGGCGTGCACCACCATGCCTGGCTGATTTTTTTATTTTTAGTAGAGACGGGGTTTTGCCATGTTGGCCAGGCTGGTCTCAAACTCCTGCCCTCAGGTGATCCACCCGCCTTGGCCTCCCAAACTGCTGGGATTACAGGCACGAGCCACCATGCCCTACCTAGTGTGTATTTCTTAAGAACAAGCCACTCTCCTACCCTCCAAAGTATTGTTATCAAAATTAGAAATTTTAACATTGATGCGATACTAGTATTATCCGATCTGGACTCCATATTCAACTGTCCCCAGTTGTCCCCACAGTGCCCTTTATAGCTGTCTTCTCCATACTCTGGGATCCACTCCTCAAGCCCACAACTCATTCCACTCTTGCGTCCTAGTGTCCTCTGACCTGAGTTCAAGTCCTGGCTCCATCACTTATCCCATGACCGCACGGACACTCGCCCCCTGCAGCCTGAGGGAAGGCTGAAGGAGAGGACATCTGCGCAGCGTCTCCAGCATGGTGCAGTGCTGAGGGAGCTTTTGGGGAGTGGGCAGCAGCATGCACAGCCCAGTGCACCCAGGGCCATTGCCCCAGACACTCTTCAAACACCTGCAGTGTGCAGGCTGGCCTCATCTCAAACAGAGCCCTGTGGTCCGGCTTCTCCTGCCCAGCCTCTCCCTGCCCTCCTCTCGCATCCTCAATATTGTCACGCTGACCCAGAGCAATAAGCATTTCCCAGCAGCTCAGCAAAGGCAGCCGTCCTCTGGCAAAAGAGACAAGTGGGCTGCAATTGTGACTTTTCAAAAGCTTCAATTGGTGAAATAATTCCCTCTGGAGTTTTTTTGGAATATAACATTTTTCTTCTTGTTTAAAAAAATGTGTCATTCTTTTTCCTTCTCCCCTTCCTACCACGTATTACTCAATGCTGCAGGAAGTTCAGCCTCAACAGTGAAGATGCCCTCATCCGGGCAGGAGGTGTCCCTGGTCATCAGCTCCATCTCTCAGGGCCTCCTTCCCACACTGGAACACATGACCTGTACCTCCCTGGACTGAGCTGACCCATTAGGGTGGACCATGACCAGGAAGAGCAGGGCCAGGGGCTGCTGCCTGGAAGGTAGCCTGGAGTGAAAGCTTTGCCCATTTGGGATAATGATAACTAAATCTTCAGATCATCTCTCTTGGGTAGTTTAAATGCAGTGGGAACTCAGCTGCTTGGCTTGGCATATGTAATATAAGTGAAAAGATCACCAACAGAAGGGCGCAGGGGAGCTCAACCTGCAGAGTCACAAGCAAATGGAGCCTGCATGTGGACCTGAGACTGAGACATGCAGAGAAGATGGAGCGGTGGGCTGGAGGGAGCTCGAGGTCAGTGCAGTGACCGAGGTGGCAGTCTGGGAAGCAGAGTGCCACATGTGACAAGAGGGAGTGACATCACATCCTGGTATGCTCACCTCCCCCCAGTCCTGCAGACACCTCCCCCAGATTCTTGCACTGCCTAGCTGTATCTGCTTCCTAGGGCTGTCAAGGAAACAAATGACCCTAAACTGATGGGCGCGAGAAGCCTGAAATCGGGGTGTCAGCCAAGTGGGTTCCCTCTGGAGGCCCTTAGGGAGAATCTATCCACACCTCTTTCCTGGCTCCTGGTGGCTCCAGCCATGCTCAGCACTCCTTGGCTGGCAGGCACATTCTCCAGCCTCTGCCTCTGCCTTCACTCCGATCATCACACGACTTCTCCCTTGTGTCTCTGTGTCTTTTCCTTTTCTTTCTCTTGAAAAGACACCTGCCATTGTTTTTAGGCCCACCAGGGTCTAAATTCAGAATGAGCTCATCTCAAGATTCTTACATTATCTCTGCAAAGACCTTAATTTCAAATGCCCCATTCTGTGGTTCCAGGTAGACATGATTGAGGGTAAGGGGCACTGTTCAACCCAGTACACTGGTTGTGAGGGTGAAGGTTCCAGTCCTCACTATGGCTCCCTCGGTCCTTGCTACAAGACTCCAAAGCATGGGCTTGCTTGGACAAGTGGCTATTCCTTGCAACCTTGAGAACCTTGTTGTTTAAAAGAATAAGTCTCATGGGAGGAGTGTGGGCTTTTCTATGGGCTGAAGTGTCTCAGGTGGTCTCTGAGCCTCATTCTTCAGATCTCAACTTTCTACCAGCCCCAGCTGGTCCAAGATTATTAGGCAACTGGTGGAGATGATGTAGGGAAGGAAGGGTTTGTTAGAGAGAAGACCTGTGTAGTGCTGGAAACAGACACAATTTGTGAGTTGTGGATGGCACAGAGATCCCAGAGCAAGCAGGGATGCTGGGAGGGTGAGTGACAGCAGAGAAACCCTACCTGAGCTTCTTACCAGGCAGTAGCATTGGACTCATACTTACCGCTCTGAGCCTCAGTGTCCTCACCACTTACTCGATTTCACAAATGCCAGCTGGACACCTGTTGGGTTCCAGAACCAGGCTGGGTGGTGGAAACATGGCAGTGGGGAAGGCATGTCCCCACCGGGGCTTGACGAGCTCCCCATATGATGGAGGAGAAAGGCTCATGAAGGACCAAGGGGTCATCAGGCACTAAGGGCTGCAACAGCATTCGGTACAGCACCCTGGGAACACTGGTGGTGAGGTAGGCAGGGAAACACCCCTAAAAGAGGTGATGTCAAGCTGGGTCTTAAAGGAAGCTTAAGAGTCGTTCAGGAAGACAGCAGAGACTATGGTCCCAAGCTAAGCTCATGGCAGGAGCTTGCGGTATGGCCCTTGGAAGTGCTCTGTGTATTCAGAAAGGACATCATCACCTCTACGGGGTTGGAGGGTAGGGACTGTGGTGGAGACTGCTAGAGACAAGCTTGTAGAGAGAGGCAGAAACACTTGAATGCAAAGGAGTTGGGACTTTATTCTGTACCTGCTGGGGGCCGTTGGAGGCCGTTAAGCCTACTGTGTAGGATGAACAAATTTGCAGTGCAGAAAGATCACTCAGGCAGCAAGAGGGGACAGAGGGCGCAGGCTGGGAGCAGGGAAACTGGCAGGAGCTATTGCAACAGCCCCGTGAGAGATGACAAGGGCAGTGGCATGCGACGGAGAAGAAGGAGTGGATGCAAGAGGTATATGAGGAGCAACCTGCACGGGGTTTGGTGACCTCACACCAGCCAGCTTTGCCGACCTGTCTGTGGGTCACAGAAGATAATGGATGTGATGCACTTTGAAAGCTGCGGAGCACCTTGTCTGGGTGCCATGGCTGGTTTTGACCGGATCATGAAATGCAGCCTCTCTCCTCCTCCCTGGCTCATCTCTGCTGCTTGCTTTTGCCTGTAAGCAAGGGAGAGAGGGGAGGTGAAAAACAGAGACATTAAGTGCCAAAGCTTATGTTAATATAGCATTAAGGTTGAAAATGTAATCTCCTAGGAGTCAGGAAATTCCGAACAAGGGGTTTCCATGGCAACCCAGCCACACTGCTCCTCTGTCCATTTGGGCCCTGTTTTCCTTGTTAAATATGATCCCATCGTATATTATATTTTATCGAGTTAAATGTGCTACCCACAGCATGCAGAGCTCCAGCCAGCAGCCCTCAGAGCTGCAGGAAATGAGAGTGTGTGTGTGTGTGTGTGTGTGTGTGTGTGTGTGTGTGTCCAGGGGTGGGAGCCTTCAGAATTCGCCTGATATAACACAGCCACATCTTAGGTCCTTGTATCTAATAAATAAGGTGTAATTCCATTAAGAGCAGCTCCTGTGTACACCAATGAGCAAGGAGGCTGCAAGCCCTGTGTTCAGAAGGGGTCATTCAGGGTGCCTGCCCCTGCTTGGGGTGGGTAGGTGAGAGACGTGGCAGATTCCATCACATCCCCCACAGGAGTGCCCAGCAGCTCCGGCAGGACCATCCGTGCCACCCAGGGCTGCCTCCTGGATGCAGTTCTGAAGAGGTGAGCTGGAATTACCTGGCCCAGTGGTTCTTCTCACGCGCCAGCCAATTGAAGATCAGCTGTCACTGTTTGTTAGCATCCCAGGGTGCACTGGGCACCAGCAAACAGATGCGGAAAGGAAATTTGATGCTTCTCCAAACCCTGTCTCCCCACTAACACAGCACAGTTGACAAAAGACTTCCTCGGTGGCAGTGGGAGTTAGAAAGAAGGGGGAAATGACTGTCAGGGAGGGCAGCTAAGTAGTGCAGTGTGTGATGGAGAAACATCTGTAGGATAATACAGCGGAAGGAGCAAGGAATGTTAGAATCAGGCTGCCTGACCTCAGCCGTCTCCCAGCCATGCGGTCTTCAGCAAGTCCCTTAATTTTCCTTTGTCTTAGTTTTTTCATCTGCAAAATTGGGATAAAATTACCATTAACCTCACACAGGTTTGTTGGAGGATTAAATGGGATAATTGATGCAAAAGCTCACGGTAAACTTCTAAATCCCTATACAAATGTCACTCTTCCAGGGAGCTCTAGAAAACCATGCTGGATTCTGGACTACTACGGTAGGCTGTAGAAATTTTGTGATTGGTTCTGGAATTCTGCTTTGGGTTCCAGAATTCATGGATGGGTCTAGAACACAGACAGACTTTTTCTGTAAAGACTCAGATCATAAATATTTTGGGATTTGAGGGCCATGCTGTGACTACTCAAGTTTTCTGGAGATAAGAAATGAATGGGCATGGCTGGGTTCCAATAAAACTTTATTTACAAAAACAGAAAGTGAACCAGATTTGACCTGTGAGCTGTACTTTGCCAGCCCGGGTCTACAGTGATCTGTGTAGGAAAGCAGTTTTGTGAAAATGCTACTCCTCTCCTCAGAATTTAACTCTCCCTCATTGACACCCTCCTATCCTCCCATCTCCCACCCACTCACATCCATACCTCTTTCTTTACCCAGCCAACTCAACCTTCCAAAACCAGTTAGAGTCAGCTGCTCCACGAGCAAATTGCAGTCACTTTTGGCCCTTGCCTGCCTCCCTCACAGACTGTGAGATCCTTCCGGCAACCAGCTATGCTACCCAAGGCCCTAGCCCTTAGTCAATGTTTGGTCAATGTTTGTAGAATAGATGGTATGAAAAAACAACAACAACTAACAAACAAACAAAACAAAAAACAGAAAACAAAAAAAAACATCCCAGGGAGCCAGGACATTGTCATTCTCAGGAAATCTGTGAGCTGGGATCGTTTCCAAAATCTCAGGTCTGGGAACAAATCCTCTAGTTATAAGCTACTCCGTCAGGGCTTCTAGAACCATCAGTAGGCAGCATCTTTATAGGTGCAGGCCAACTTGTGTGTCCACAACCCAAGACTGGGGCCAACCTGTTGTCTACATAGGCGTGGTGGTGCCCTGTGGCAGCAGGCCAGATGGGCAGGAGCAGGTCAGCGGAAGGCTATAACCTTAGCGAGAAGGTGACAGCCACAGCACCCCTCCCTCTGAGGGAAGGCCCCCCATGTGATCAAGCACATGTGTTCCTGCTCATGACAGCGCAGCAGCCTCCTCATGCCACCCTCGGGGAGCCTCAGCCTCCTCCAGGCTGATGATGTGGAAGCTTCCAGAAGTGCAGCAGCCTCTGAGCTTTCCCATTTGCGAGCTTCCCCCATCCTCCTCCTGGGCACAGCAGACAGGCAGAACCAAGTTGTGTAACTCACCTCTGAGTCACACTTCCCCTGTTTCGCCCAGCACGGCATCTGCTTTCTGCCTGACAGAGCCAGGCTTCCTCGGGACAGCCAGACAGGCGGCTATTGTTCAAAAGTCAGGGCTGGTTTGATGGGCTCTCCCGCCTCCAGTAGATGAGCTAGGAAGATGTCACTTTTAATTACAATGGTGGGGGAATAGGTATAGGTGTGTGCGTGCGTGTGTATGGAGCAGGGTTCCACAGGCTTGTGCAATGTGCGTGTGTCTTCACATCGTGACGTGGGTGTGTCCTTAGTGCAGGCTTGTGTATTGCATAGGTGTGTGATGGGTACATGTGTGCTTGCACACGCAGGGCTTTGTGTGTGCACAGGCAGATGCTTTTGGGTACATGGCAGGCTGTTTTTCCTATATGTGCTGTGTGCCTAAGAATGTCTGCTGTGTGGCCATGTGCTTTCATCCGGGTCTGTGTGTGTCTTTAATTTAGGACTCCTTCTCCTGGAGGATTCGATAGCTTCCACCCTCTAGCCTTGGCAAATGAATATTTTATTACTTTTCTTTTGCCATAGCATTAAGCAGTTTTCCTACGAAGAGTGAGAGCATGACACACTCCAGCAGACAGAGACAAGGCCTCTGATGTCAGAGCCCTGAAAAGCAAATCACCCTACGACGACGTCCCAGGAGGGCTCGCAGATGCTGGGTGTTAGGGCCATTAACAACTGATGAGTCAGCCCTTTACCCGTTCGTCCGACAGCGTTCTCTCGAAATATAAAGCCAGCACACCCATTTCACAGGAGGCTGGAGGGAGCTCCCTGCCACTCCTCCCAAAGCCAGCCCAAAGCTGTTTAATTTTTTTTCTCACTTCCTGGTCCTCCTGTTAGGCAAAAGGCTGAATCCTGGGAACAGAAGGTCATCGTATAACCCAGAGCCGGCAAGTGAAAAGTCCTGACTTCTCCCCAGGCTCAGGGTGAGGGCCAGGCAGCCAGGCTGAGAAGGAGCCAAGAACATAGGAGGCAGGAGGCTGTGGAGGCACAGTGGGAACACCGATATCAAGACAGTGAACAAAGACAAGCATGTAAAGGATGGATTCGTAAATAGGTCATCTTTATATTTCACTCCCCCTCGGGACAGTCTGCAAGGCTGGGGAGGACATGTCTCAGGCTGACCCGCTGAGGAATGGGTTGTACACCACCAACTCTAACCTAATTGGTAGAGGGTTGGCTGCCCCCATAGGCAAAACTAGCACCCTGTGCTGCAGGCCCAGGAAGCTTTAGACATAAGGCAAACTGCTGAGAAGGCCAACGGGGTAGGCTCTGCCATAGCACCCCTGAAAGGCAAGTGGCCTGTCCCACATCTCCAGAGCTGCAGAGCCATGCCAGGCCCTTGCACTCCTGTCTCTCCAGCGGCTCTCTCCATCCACAGTGACTCAGATGGTGGTAGAAGCTCCTAGCTTCCCTGTCTCCCATCTCTCTAGAAGTTGGCTTGGAGTAAGAAGTGCTTACTCCGGGACCTTGAGGCTGGGCCCGTGTGGGGCAGGGGCTGCTCCCCACTGCTGGCCGTGAGTCTGCCACCCAAGTTCTCTGAACCAGAGCAGCCAGGATGGGGATGAAACAGAGCCACATCTGAAACTCTGGAGCACTGGAGCTGGAGACATCATTCCTTGGTTCGCTCCTTCCACAGATAGTCACTGGGTGCTGACTGCATGTCCTGGAATAAGTGTAAAAGTCCCCAAACAAGAGCATTAGAAAAATAAACAGTGTAAAGGGGCTGGGTGTGGGGCTCACACCTGTAATCCCAGCACTTTGGGAGGTCAAGGCGAGAGAACTGCATGAGCCTAGGAGTTCGAGACCACCCTGGGCAACATGGCAAGACCCTGTCTCTACCAAAAATACAAAAATTAGCCAGGTGTGATGGTGCATGCCTATAGTCCCATCTACTGGGGGGGCTGAGGTGGGAAGATCATTTGAGCCTGGGAGATTGAGGCTGCAGTGAGCTATGATCTCACCACTGCAGTCCAGCCTGGGCAACAGAGCAAGACCCTTAAGACCCTGTGAAAGAGAAAGAAAGAAAGAAAGAAAGAGAAAGAAAGAGAGAAAGAAAGAAAAAGAAAGAAAGGAAAGAAGAAAGAAAGAGAGAGAAAGAAAGAAAAAAGAAAGGGAAAGAAAAGAAAGGGAGAGAAAGGGAGAAAGAAAGAAAAGAAAGAAAGAGAGGAAGGAAGGAAGGAGGGAAGGGAGGGAGGGAGGGAGAAAGAGAGAGAGGGAAAGAAAGAAAGAAAAGAAAGAAAGAAAGAAAGAAAAGAAAGAAAGAAAGGAGGGAGGGAGGGGGAGAAGGGAAAGGGGAAGGGGAAGGGAAGGATGAACAAACAGGAGCCTTCTGAGGCTTTTCCATGCTCCGCCCCTGCCCCTTTCCCACCCATGAATCCTGATAGCATGTTCTTCGTGCTTTCCTTACACCTCTCATTTACCTGCTCTTCCCTGCTGCTGAACTCTGGCTGGAGTGGTAATAAGAGTCATGATTACTATTACTGCCAAGCTCCTGCTTTGTGTTGAGCCTTGTGCCTCCCACACATTGCTTTGCAATAATGTGATGAGTTAGGTTCTAGTATCTGCATTTTACAGATAAAGAAACTGAGGTTCTGAGAAGTCCTGGTTCTCACCTCAGGTCACCCTGCAATGGGCATGGCAGAGATTTGACTGGCTCGATGCCTGTGAAGTGGGTCTTAATACTCTTGTCATAGGTTTCCCACTGGTCTGTGAGCTCCTTGGGGACAGGGCAGTGCCTGACCCACTTGCCTTCAAATGCTCCCCAGAGCTTGGCATCTGGGCCTGCACGGGTGGCCGTCTAGTGGAGGCTCCTTCTGTCTTCTGCTCATCTGACCAGGAGTTCCTGAGTGGCATGTGCCTTAGCAATCATTTGAAGGGTCTGTGGCCAGGCCTGCCCTCAGGCCTCAAGCCACCCCAGTGACCTTCTGCAGCAGCCCTCCCAAAGAAAGAAGTGGGGTTTTTCCCCAAGAAACAGGCAAGCATTGAAACAGGCAGGAAAGGAATTCAAAATGTATCCTCACAAGACCCAGCTGTGTGGTCTGGAGCAGGTTACCTAGCATCTCTGGGCCTCTGTTTCCTCCAGTGGGGGATCTGGCCCCTCCCAGGAATGTTATGAGGATGGGACTTGAGTGATATATGGCAGGCCCCAGCAACAGTGACCCTGACCTTCAGGAAGCTCTCAGCAAATACCGATTCCACGCTGACCAGACTGTGAGCTTTCTGAGGCCAGAGAAAGGGTTTTGCTCGTCTCTGTCTCTAGCATGCCCAGCCCAGGAACTAGCACCACGTGGGGTCTTGCTAAGCGATGCTGCTGTGAAACTGTCCTCAGCCTGGTGGCATTTATAAGAGCTGGCCCTAACATGCAGGCTTGTGAGGTCTCCACCAGAAAATGCACAAGTGCGTGCTTCACAGCCAGGATGCAGGCCTGCAGGTGCTGTTCTTAGAAATCGTAGCTGTTCCCTTCTTTCCCTTTGTTTTTCTTTGGCCACTGTCCTTGGTCCCACACCTGCAGTCACAGTCAAAGGCTATGAGAACAAAGTGCCCTGCCTGTGCTGAGTGAATATGCAGGGCAGAGGGCAAACAGAGGGATGAGGCAGGAGGGCCTGCAGACGTAAAATGCACAGGGCAGGTAAGGGCTCCCTTTCCTGCCATGGGCCCACCCCCGCCACCCAGCCCTGGCCTCTCTGGCTGGCCTAGCTCTCTTGGGCTGAAGGTGCCACTTGCTACCACCAGAACCCCGTGCCGGGGCTTCTACTGCAGCCCATCCCTGCTCTTCTCCAGCTTTCCTTTATTGCCAACCTGGCTCCCAGGTGGTGCCTGGGGCTGGTCTGTCTGCTTCCTGGCTGGCTCCTCTTGCTCACCGGCACTGCAAGTTCCAAGATGCTCATCCCTGCTCTCAGTTGTTTGGCACCATATTGCTGTCCTCTTGTCCCATTCCCCTCTTGGTAAAATCCTTGTTTTCAGCTTTATTTGGTACCATCTTTACTGCAGACAGCAAGTCTGCTCTCAGGAGTCCTGCTCATCTGTGGGCTACTGAGAAATCCCCACTTAGTACAAACCACCAGTCCATCAGAGCCCATCTTGCCTGGTGATCACTCAGGAGTGCCCATCTTCTCGCTCCTTCTCCTGGGCCATGATGCCTCTTGTGCCTTCACTAAGTCTAGGTGGTGGGGCAGCCACTGAGCCCAGCCCTTCCCTATCCACCCACTCTTCCCGCAGCTGGGGCCTCCCATGCCAAGCCTGGCACTGACAGCAGGCGCCATGGAGGGCAGACGACTAGCTGGGGGATGAAAACCTCCATTCACGACAATATCAAATCCCTGGCTCCAAAGAGGGAAACAGGTTTGCTCCCAGTTGGAGGCATCACGGGCGAGGGAAGCCGATACAAGAGGAGCGTCTGCTTAATGCAGGCTCTGTTCTTTTCACCTGGCAGGCCAAACACAGCAGCTCACTTGTGTCTCTGAAATCCTAACTGGCTTCCGACGGGGAGCTTTGGGGACTGCAGGGGAGACATGAGGCGGAGTGTGCCAGGCATGTCCCCAGCCAAATCCCAGCTAAGCCAGGGCAGAGACTCAGGGGAAGGCCTGGTGACGGCGGGCCACACCCACATCTAGGGAGGACTGTCGGATGAAGCGAAGCCACGTTATCCAACCACCCACAGCCCTTCAATTGCCTTTTTATTTTCCCTGCCCTGCTTTCCAAGTGTACCCTGCAAAGCGGGTACAAAGGAATCATAGACTATCAGTGGTGAGGGCCTTGAGCAATTTTTTCATTCTGTTTTCAACTTTTGAGGGTAACCCCCATAAAGGTAAGCCTCCTCATAAATCTGTATGCTAAACGTGTAAACACAAAGCCATAAACTCTCTCTCAAGAAAACTGTATGCCCCAAATTGAGCATATAATTATATGGAATTTACAGACCCTGAGAGTCCACTCTGTAAGCCCCGTAAAGTCCATGTTGAGGATATTTTCCAATGTCTCCTTCAATGGCTGGGAAAGCTGTCTCCAAATAGGGACATCTGACTTGCCAGGAAAACACAGCGTGCAGTTGACAGAGAAGGGATCATATTTACATTTATTTGGTAAAAAAGGAAGTGTGACTGTTCATGGAATATGTTTTGTAAATGAGAAATATCAAGCTCAGAGTGGCCACTGGGCTTGCACAACCTCCCTAGTTGTCCCCCCATAGCTCCATCCCCCACCATGTTCCACAGTGGAAGAATGTTTAGCTGGGCACTTGGCAGCCTACCGTTTCCAGCATCCCTTACAGCTATGTATGGTCTTGCCTCTAAGCTCTACCAATGGGATGTGAGCAGAGATGTGTGGAATTCGAAGTCGTATCTTTGAGATGAATGAGTGCGCCCCCCTCCCTCTTTTCTTTCATTCCACTAAGTTGATTGCAGATGTGATAATGGGAGTTGGAACAGCCTTTCTGGGCCACATGTTCAAGGCTGGGTATGACTAAAAATGTGGGAGGAATCTGGGGCTCTGATGTTTGTGGAGCTACCAGACCAACCTGGGACCAGGTACCTGGGCTTTTACTTCTTCAGCCCCCATTATTTTAAATTTCTTTGCCATTGCCTTAGAGTCACAGTTTTAACTCATAACCTCAGATTCCATTTGTCCCCTCATCCAGTAGGTCTCCAAGTCCCCTCAGTGATGGGCATTTCTATCTATCCTTTCTCTTATTCTCATCCCCTTTGCCGCTGCTCTACTACTAGACCCTGGGGTGGTCCAAGGACCTCTGAGGAGACGTCTTTGTTACAGGCAAACTGCCCTCCAGGCTAGAGCAGCTTTTCTGAAATGCACTCCTGAGCTGGACACTCTACTTCTTCAGCCCTCCAATAGCTCCCTACTCCCCATAGAGCGAAGCCCACTCTCCCCTTCACCTGCTACCAGCCTGCCTCACCAACCCCATCTCTTGCTGCTTACTTCAAACTCCCTGTGCTTCCTATACAGGGAATTGTCGCCCTTTTCCAAGCTCCATGCCACCTCCAAAGCCTCCCCATGTCTCCTGGACAGCCTGGTATGTTCTTCTCCAAGGTCCACCTCCTTGGCCAGCCCACCCAGCACCTCTTCCCGCATGCCCCACATCACCTTGACCGTATCTCCATTGTAGCAGGGAACTCCAGTAACTGATGTCATCTGTCTCCTGCCAGGACAGTCAATGCCAGAGTGCTAGAGTGGCTTCCCTAAATCCCTAGGTGCTCACCATGTTGGCAGGATCTTCTGCTCAAGACAATTTTGTTGAGTAGAAACGTATTACTGGAGTAGGAAATGGAACTCAGCTTTCTTTACACCTCTCTGGGGCCCATCCTGCTCTGTTGTGCCTTGTTACCCTAGTGAGGAATTTATTCCTTCACTCCTTCAATCTTTTGTTTCTTCTTTCTGCAAGCGTAACTTCAATGCCAGCACAGTGCCTGGTAGAAGCAGAATTTGCTGAATGCATGAACGTCTGCATTCACTGAGTGCTTTTTATTCTATTTTATTTTAGTTTAGTTTAGTTTAGTTTCATTTGCCAGGCTCTGACAAAAGGAAGCTGAGCTCTGTTTCTGCGCTTGACACTGGGCACACAGAGCTGGAGAAAGCCCAAGCCTGCTCTCCAGGCCTTCCCAGCCTGGTGGGTCAGAGGAGGCCAGGGCCGTGGGGAAGGATGGAGCCACTGGCTCCCCAGCACCTCCTGGGTGGGTCTCTGTAACATTTATTTTTGCCTAAATGATGTAACCAGACCCGAGGAACTGGTCTTCCCCGCTCCTGTGGGCGGGCTGGAAGAGGTGAGAGGCAGAGTGATCTGACGCTTCTGGCAACGTGATGAAGTCGTTTTCAGAAAGACAGTTTTGTTCTGACTTGAGTGTTTTTCCACATGACTTCATCCCCCGGCAGGCCTTGCTTGGGTCTTATTTTTTGATGGGCCCCAGCCCCATCTGTGTGGATAAAATGGCCTCTGAACCCTTCCCTGGGGCAGCTGTGACAGGACAAGCAAGGTCTGTTTGCTGCCCCAGGCCAAGCACCTGGCTCTGCCACCCACTGCCCTGCAAATGGCCTGATTGCAGGCAGCCTTGCCCACAGCAGGAAGAGGCCCCACAGGGCCCAGGAGTCAAGCAGGACAGCAGGGCTGGAGCCAACCTGCCTACCATGTGGCCCAAAGGCTTCCCTCCAACCTGGAAAGACCTAACCCTGTCCTCTCTGACCTCAGTTTCTTCACCTGCAAATGAGGGTGAGCATCAGTCATGGTTCACAAGGCCCCTGGGAAGATTCAGTGACGTAAGGACACATGGAGGGCCATTGCTCCCGTTGCCAGTGATGGTTCCTGCATTCACTTCTTTGTCGGCTCCCTCACTCAAACCTCGATGGGCTCCTCCACAGGCCAGAACCTCCCAGTGTGTCTGCAGACAGACCAGGAAAATGGAGAATTACAAATCAGTGTGGTGGGGGCTACAAAGGACCGTGCACAGTGTGCTGTGCATATGCAAAGGAGTGGGTGACCAACCCTGTGGTCAGGGTGGGATGAGGTGAAGTCAAAGGAAACTTCTTGGAAAGGGACTTTGGGTTAGGCCTTTAAAAAGGAGAAGCAGCTCACAAAGCAAAACCAGGGCACTGGAGTGAGATGCAGGGGTCCAGCTCGGGTACCATCAGGAAGGATTTGGTGCATGCAGCAGATCCCAGAGGGAGAGCTGAGGCAGGAAGCCGTGTGCTCTCCACTTACATAAACTCCAGTGCAGTAAGGCCCTGGATCCTTCAGAGGCCCAATGACCCCCAGCAGACACCCAGGCTCAGCCCTCATTTCCACTTGGTCTCCCTCCATGTCCTAGCTTTTAGCCCTTTGTTTGCTGCCACATGGTCAAAAGATGGCTGCTGCAGCTCTAAGCATCTCATCCGTATGCAACTCAGGTCCAGGCAGGATGA
Organism: Gorilla gorilla gorilla; assembly: GCF_029281585.2. Classification (NCBI taxonomy): domain Eukaryota; kingdom Metazoa; phylum Chordata; class Mammalia; order Primates; family Hominidae; genus Gorilla; species Gorilla gorilla. The sequence continues at coordinate 36,981,948 of NC_073232.2, read as the reverse complement.
AGGGCAAAGGCAAGACTCAAGGAAACTCTCTGCCCCCTTCTGTCCTCTAAGGCCTCAAAGAACCTCCCCTGGTTCTCACTGACTCAGTCATTGGACCTGCCACCCCTGGCTGTGAGGAAGGCTAAGGGAGTACTTGGCAAAGAGGTTTAGAATGACCATGATTGGTCTACACTAGGGCTGGGCAGGGGCCATGATACAAGAGTCTTCTGCCCACCGCCCAACAACATCAGGATTGTAGCACCAGGGAGGACAGGCGGCTGGAAGGAAAAATAAGGAGCAGGGTGGTCACATGTGGGGTGAGTGTCAAGCAAGAGGCTTGGAGTGGCTTGTGTGGTGAAGCAAGGTGGGAGGAGGCTGGGATTAGACAAGAATTTAACTAGAAATCTTAGAATCTGGGGAGGGCAATCCATCCACAGGGTCTGGACTTGAGGTTGATCTATGTCTCAAAACGACCACTTGGCCAGCAGTGGGAACTACCTGGAGGGGCAGAGGCTCCACTGTCAACTTCCATCTGTGTGAGGCTGTGGGGTCCCTGAGGGTGAGGGGCTGGATCTTATTCATTTTAACATCCCTAGTTCCTTCCACAATGCTGCTCCTACCAAAAAAGATTGCCGAATGAATGAATAAGCGAATGAATGAGTGAAGGACACAGCCTCCCCCAGCATCAATTCCCTCCTCTGTATCATGGGGTCAAGAGTAACAGCGCCTACCTTGCAGGGCTGCTGTGAAGATCAGATGAGTTGATTGCTGGGGCGATGCCTAATAAACAAGAAGGCTCCTGCGGGCAGAAAGGAGGAGGCGATGGAATGTGGGTTGACTTGCACCCACTCCGGCGCCAACATAGGCTCCCGCCTGCTGGAACCACTCACGGCCTGACCACACCAAGCAGCCTGGAGGAGCCTGCATGGCATCCCTGGATTTTCAGAAGAGGAGGCGAGGAAACACCTGGAGCAGCCCAGTGGGTCCTGCCAAAGACAACAATGGGAGAGTGATGAGGATAAACAGCTGTCTGTCTCTGGTAATGCAATTAGGAGCTAAAATATTAAACACTTTACGACAGGACATACATCTCCCACATAACGAGCTGCCTCTTGCAAAGCAGGCATTGTCCGAGCCGGGAGACAGGCAGGCCTAGATCTTAGACTCAGCAGCCTCTGCCGAGGGCAACAAACCCTCATGCCATCATCATTTTGGAAGCTCCCCATTTCATGGTCGTGGTAATGGGGATTGTCAGCTTCACAGTCACCATTTGCTGAGGTGCTGCCAGCAGCAACACTCTCAGGAATTTGCACATATGCGGAGCCACTTTCTTCTCAAGGAAGAAGTGTGGGGTAGAGGATATAGGGGAAACTGAAGCCCACAGTTGTTAAATAACTCACCCATGGCCACTCTTCTCACAAGAGGCAAAACTGCCTGGCAGCTGCTGTCCTCTGCAAGAAGCCAAAGCACCCTCCTGGCTATGTGAAGAGAGAGATGGAATGAGTTAATAGGTGGAGCAGATGGGGAGTATGAATTTCAGCGTATCCTGGGATGGCCCACAGAGCCAGTGCACCTCTGTGACTCTGGGGTCCCAGATGCTGGGACACATGACTGTTTAGCTGATCTGGATGTGTAAACACCCAGATTTCTGGGCCATTTGTGTCTCAGGAAAAGCTCTAGCTGGCCACCTCTTGACTTTGATGGTGAATCATTGATGCTCTAATGAGTTTGAGTTGACACAGATTTGTGGTACTACAGTGGAATTCCAGGAATCATCAGTTAGGACACTTCATGACACTTCCAGAAACATACTTCTTAGGCAACCAAGCACTTCTAGACACATGTTTTTGTTTTTTGTTTGTTTGTTTTGTTTGTTTGTTTGTTTGTTTGTGATGGAATCTCACTCTGTCACCCAGGCTGGAGTGCAGCGGCTCAATCTCCGCTCACTGCAGGCTCCGCCTCCCAGGTTCACGCCATTCTCCTGTCTCAGCCTCCCGAGTAGCTGGGACTACAGGCGCCCACCACAACGCCTGGCTAATCTTTTGTATTTTTAGTAGAGACAGAGTTTCACTGTGTTAGCTAGGATGGTCTCGATCTCCTGACCTCGTGATCCGCCCGCCTCGGCCTCCCAAAGTGCTGGGATTACAGGCGTAAGCCACCGCGCCCGGCCTCTAGGAACATGTTTACAGTGCACTGTCTGTGTCTCAATCTAGGCTGGCCCCTAACCTTATCAAGGATCTAAGAAGACCACACAGCCCTCACATAAGGTGAGAAGATGTTTGCCAAAGCCCTTTCCACATTCATCATCTCATTTTCTTCTCATAAGAGAAGAGATACAGTTTCAACCCATTTCATAGATATGGAAACTGAAGTCTGGAGAATGTTTAAATGGCACATGTGGCTTTGCTGAGCGCTTGCTACTTGCTAAGCTCTGACTGTCATAAGCAGGTCTCCATCCTCAGGGAACTTCTGGTCTAGTTCAGAAACAAATCAAGAAGTATCTACATACTCTATGAAAAAGAAGAAGAAGGTGTTTTAAAAGAAAATAACAAGAGGCCTAGGTGGGTGGGGACGGTTGTCTGAGGTTGAGACAGAGTCAAGGGAAGAGCATTTCAGGGAGATGGAATAGAGTGTGCAAAAGCCCTGTGGTGGGAAGGCCCTGAATGCTCCTGCTGCTGACAGGTGGCCCTGTGGGCAGGAGGTAAGCAAGGCCCATTCCCTTGCAAGAATCCTTGCAATGAACCATGCCTTCCTGCCTGGCGCTGCGTTCCAACTCAGGGTTTCTGACCAGTCTCCAGCCCCCTCACTGCTCCCCGGGGCCTGGTCAGCCCCGGCTTTGGGTGGCGTCCCCACCCTGCAACAGGGAGCCCCCTCTCTGCCTGACCCTTCCCATCTGCTGGGATCTCCCCAAAGCAGTCCCCTGCTCCCTGCCCAGTGTGGTCCCTTCAGCTCTCAGGACCACCCCTTTCCTGGAGCCCACAGGCAGCATTCCTAGGAGCCAGGGGTGGGGGCAGCTGAGGGCGGCTGTGTGAGCTTTCATGAGCATTACATCTGGAGAGGGAGACGGGAATGTTTGTGTCTGAAATTTAGCTAATATCCCAGGAATTTCTCCTGGCGTTTTGGAGGGTTCCTAGGGGGACTGCAAAGCCAGGATGTCTGGGTTCTGGGGGCAGACCGGCCACGCTCAAAGCCTCTTTGTCTCCCTGGCTCTGCCTCTGTGTCGACCTGGCAGTATGTCTGTGTATTTTTGCATGTATGTGTCTGGGTGTCAGAGTGTCTCCCTCTGCGTGTATCTCTTTCTGTCGGAGGTGTGTGTGGGTCTGTCTGTGTGCGTGCTGGGGTGTGTGTATGTGTGTGTGCGCGCGTGTGGATGTATGTGTCTTTTGAGTCTGGGAGGGGGTGTTGCTATGTGTCTGTGGGTGTGTGTGCTGTACTGTGTGCATGCTGTGTGTGTGTCTGAGTGTGGATCTGTGTGTGTCTGTGTGTACCTGAGTATCTTTTCCTGTCTGACTTTCTGTCTGCATCGTGGTGTGACTCTGGAATCTCAATTTCTTGCTGTGTCTGGAGCTCAGTCTCTCTGGGTGTCTGTTCCTGAGTGTCAGTGGGTTCCTGCCCACGTGTGTGTGCAGCTCTGCCATCGTCTTTGACACAGAGGTAGGAACCCCACTGGGTGCCTGGACTTCTGCTTTTGTCTCTCCCTCACCACCCCTGGCTAGGACTGGGTCCCACCCTCCCTGTTAGTGGGGAATCCAAGTGAACTTGTGCCAGAGGTGACTGTAGGGGGAGGGAGAGAGTGAGTGAAAGGCAGTGGGAGGCGGAGGAGAGGACTGGGGGCATGGATCCTCTGTATGTCTGTGTGTCGGTGCATGTGCCACTGTGCACATGTGTGCTCCTGTGTGTATTTGCCTCTGTGCCTATCTGTGTGTGTGTGTGTGTGTGTGTGTGTGTCCCTGGGCACTTGGTCTGTGCATTTCTGTGTGTGTGTGTGTGTGTGTGTGTGTGTGTGTGTGTGTGTGTGTGGTTGTGCACGTATACCTGAGTCTCTGTATGTGTGCATGTATGCCTGTGGTATATGTGGGGTCATCTAGGAATATTTCTGGCCAGGGAAGGGTCCTGACAGGCTAAGCCTTTCCTTCTTTCCTTCAGCCCCACCACAAAAAAAGATACCCTCCAGCGTCATGGGGGTTCTCCTGGGCTCCGTGCAGGAGCCATGCCCACTCTCCTGTGCTCTCCCCTCCACCCTTTGTGCTTTGGTCACAAAGCATTTTGTGCCACATCTTCCAGCTGAGTCTCCCCCTTGTCCTGCTTCCCACGTCCACCATGCCCAGCTGGGCCTTCCTCACCTCCACATAATGTACTGCTCTGCCCTGGCACCCCACTCCCAGTCCCACCTACACCTACGGCTACAGCACACTGCCCAGAGCACCTCATTGCTCCCCTGCTCAAGACTCATCCAGGGCTTCCCCTTGCTGACTTAATGGAGCCAAACCCACCTGGCTCTGCCAGAAAGTCCCCCTGGATATCTCAGTCCAGGGGAAGGCTTTGTGCCTCTGCAACCAGCACCCCTTGGGCTGGAGGCATCAGCCCCCCGACTCCTCTCTCCCTGTATACTGGAAGGGATGGTGCAAAACTCAGCTCTGGAAAATCTCTGAAAACATCTGAAGTCAAAGGTAGGTGGCAGGTGGGAAGGAGACGGCTGAGGAAATAGGCCACACTGTAAACATCTCAAGCACTTGGATAGTCTCTTCAAATGTTTTATTCTGTACGCAACGTATGAATTTTCTAGGACCGTTGTAACAACCACAAACTTAGTAGCTTAAAACAACAGAAATGTATTCTATCATAGTTCTAGAATCCAGAAGTCCACAATCAAGATTTTAAAATCTAAGCACAGGGCTCCACTCCCTCCAGAGGCTCCAGGGAGAATTCTTGCTCCCTCTCCCGCTTCTGACGGTGGTGATCCTTGGCGTCCCTCAGCCGTAGACACATCACTCCAATCTCTCCCTCCATCTTCTCGTGGCTTTCCCATGCCTTTCTGTGTCTCGAAGCTCTCTCTCCTTATAAGGACACCAGGCATTGTGTTTAGGGCCCACCCTCCATCTAGGATGATCTCATCTCAAGATTCTTAACTTAATTACCTCGGCAAAGTCCCTATTTCCAAATAAGGGAGTATTTCACATTTACAGGTACTGGGTGTTAGGACTTAGGTATATCTTTTGGGGGGACATAATTCAGTCCACCCCATGCAATTCTAGTGCTAGATACAGAATAGAAACTCAGAAACAGGTTTTTGGCCTAAGCAGCTAATGATGACAAGTACCAGAGCCACAAGAACTGTCTGGGTTAGAGGTCGCCTCCTACCCCTGGTGCTTGGCCATCCCACGTGCTCTCCATGTCGTCTGAAGCACCTGCAGGGGCAGGCATCGCATCACTCCTGTGTATGTGGGCATGTGAGGGAGCTGGGCTGAGGAGCAAGGCTGTTGGGGAAATACGGGAGGATGGTGTATGCACTCCAGGCTGCCTCTGTGCTCTCCTGAATACTTCTGTGGGTTTAGGCATCTCCTGGTGAGATGAAGAAAACTGGGTCGGGAAGCAAAGGGTGAACAAGTACTTCCAGGCCTTCTGAAGCAAAGCTCCCTCCAGAGGACTAACAGTATGGTGGCAAAATCCTGGCCCAGGGTCCCTGTCCTGGTTTCAAATCCTGGAGCTAACCCACACTTACAGCGTAATCTGAAGTGAGACCCTCTGGCTCTCTGGGCATCACCATTCTGTTGTGGAATCTCTGTTTGTTTGTTTGTTTGGAGACAGAGTCTTGCTCGGTCACACAGGCGGGAGTGCAGTGGTGTAATTTCAACTCAGTGCAACCTCCACTTCCTGGGTTCAAGTGATTCTCCTGCCTTAGCCTCCCCAGTAGCTGGGATTACAGGCATGCGCACCCACACCTGGCTAATTTTTTTATTTTTATTTTTAATAGAGAAGACATTTCACCATATTGGCCAGGCTGGTCTTGAACTCCTGACCTCAAGTGATGCACCCAGCTCAGCCTCCCAAAGTGCTCAGATTACAGGCATGAGCCACTGCGCCTGGCCGTGGTGGAATCTCTTAATGTCTCAAGGTTATGGTGAGGCCTAAATGAACCTATGGGCCTGAGAAATCCTGTGCCTGTGAAGGCCAGGCCTGTTTTCCTGGCAAATAAAACAGCAACGTCTGAGGCACAACAAGAACAGCAGCCAGGCAGTTTGCTTTATATGAATTTTTAACCCCCAGGAAATCCAAAGGCAGGCAAGCGGCATTACTGGGTGCCTGCTATGTGCCAGGCATCATGCTGGGCTATGACCTACAGTATCTCATTCTCCCGTGCCATGGGGCCTGCCTGCGTGGCATTGGGTTTAAAATACCCATGTTTTTTCAGAAGAGGAAAGGGAAGCACAAAAACTGGCCAAGGTCACATCTCTAGAAGGCTTCTGATTGTCTGCAAAGAAGTCACCAAGAAATGAGTCGAGGTGAGGGCCAGGGCAATAGAGGGGCAGGTTTGGAAGCCATTTGTACATTATGAGACCTGAATAGAAGTTTTGGAGTCAAAATAAATAAGTAAGCAGCTGATTTCCCTGGAGGAGACTCAAGCCACCTTTTATTATTTCATTGGCTCAGGAGCCAGAACAGCTGCATTTTATCATTCTTCAGAAATCCATAAAAGGGATGGAAAATGCTGCTGCTTATGGGGAAAATGGATGAGCATTTAAATTTAATTGTGGCCCCCTGCTGCCTGTGATGGGGCCTGGAGATGATGCCTATGAGCCTTGGGATTGCCCCGGCAGAGCAGCAGAGAGGAATACTTTGCATCCAGAGAGGGCATCCGGCCTCCAGGCCCAACCTGACCACCCTTGTCTCTGCCCTCCTGCAGCCTCCATCCCCCATTCTCCCCATTCCTAGGACATGGTCCTGAGTGTTTCTGTGTGTTGTGTGCCTGGCCTTCTGCCCCAGCCTGGGAGCTCCATATAGGCTGGCCGGGTTTCCCTGGCCCCAAGTGGCCATTTCAGGCCTGCACAGTCGCTTACGTGGGAAGCTTCCCTTCCATCCCTGACAGTGGCCTTGCCTGGCCTCTCCTGCTCGTTCTTCTTGACAGAACAACCAGGGAGAGCTTGTATACTGGACTCTGGCCTCAGTGCTGACTTGGTGAGGTACAAGATACCCTCATTGTTGTTCATGCAAGAAAATCAAGGGTTGCGGGTTCTATAAATGTAACAAGCATAATTCAGGGGCCTGCGATCCGGCGCTTCCAACAAGCTCCTGGGTGATGCCCTTGTGGATGCTTTGTGGACAGCAGCCTGACACTCATGGCTTCCTAGGGCCATATGCTTCAGTCAGAGATGGGCAAACTGAGGCCCAGAGGGGCAGGGAGTTACCTGAGGTTACATTACGAGAGGGAAGGGAGAGGGGGACTCCCACCCCTGCCCTGCCTTCTCTCCCAGGATTCCAAACTCATACGCTCCAGGGATTGAAAAGCAGAAATGCAAGGATACGGTCAGGCAGCTCCTACTCAGCTCCTGCCACTGTCCCCAGGACCATGCAGGCCTAGTGACAGCAGTGCACCTGATTCTCAAGAGAAGTTGGAAATGCAGAATGTCACATACCTCCCAGTTTTAGATCTTTTCTGGTCAAACCAAACCTATTGGCAAGTCAAGTGGCTCTGGAGTGCCCATCTGAACGCTGCTGTTTTCCATCCCAGGAGTGCCAGCAAGGACACCTCCCTCTCCCTCAGCCTCTCGCCCATGCCCTCCCTGAATGGCCTCGCTCGCTGCATGTGGCAGGTATCTGGCCTTCCTGCTCCTGAATGCTGGGGCTGGACCAGTTCACCCCAGCCCTGTTCAGGAGAGAGGCCCGAGGCCTGAGAGGCAGAATGGAGGAGGCAGGCTTAAGGGTCTGGCAAACGTGGCTGCCAGCGCTAGCTCTGCATGCTCTTAACTGTGACCTTCCTCAGCCTCAGCTCCCTTACATGAGAAGTGACGATGGTCATGACAGACCCCGCAGAACCTTCGTGCACATGATCCAAGATCAGAGGCAAGTCCCTGATGCAAGGCAGTAGCTCTGCCAACTGGGGCTCCTCTCTGGGTCCCTGCTCTTTCTGATCAATTATCTGCACACCCTGCCCACTGCCAGGGGCTTTTAGGTGCTGTAGACACTGCCCATGGTCCACTTCATACTAAAATCCCTTTACCCTGCCTGGGTCTCCTCCCTCACTCTCCTCCTGATTTCCTGTTCCATTTTCACCCAAGCTCCAGCTCTTCCTGGAGATGCCTCCCTCCAGAGCAACAGCTTCTCAACAGGCAATGTAGGGATGGAAGAGTCTTCATCTTAAACACAAGCTCTGCTGGCCAGGTGCGGTGGCTCATGCCTATAATCCCAGCACCTTGGGAGGCCGAGGCGGGTGCATCACCTGAGGTCAGGAGTTTGATACCAGCCTGGCCAACATGGTGAAACCCCATCTCTACTAAAAATACAAAACAATTAGCTGGGTGTGGTGGCACACACCTGTAATCCCAGCTACTCGGGAGGCTGGGGCAGGAGAATTGCTTGAACCTGGGAGGCGGAGGTTGCAGTGAGCCGAGATCATGCCATTGCACTCCAGCCTAGGCAACAAGAGCTAGACTCTGTCTCAAAACACACACACACACACACACACACACACACTCACACACACACACACGCACTGCTATACTGGACGTGGCTGCCTAGGGCAGTGTGAACTGAGATGGTCTGACGTCCTCACTCAGTAAGAGGAACGGCCGTGATCAGTTAGTGATGTCTGCTGTGGGTGCGGTGGTGAGGAGTGGCAATGGCGCATGTGCAGTGTGCAGGCTACTCACCATCACTTGCAGGGTGCACCTGTCATCCAGGCAGCTCTTCCCAATCTGCCTTCTTATTCACACTCCTCAAAGCCCCACCGTGAGCTTGGAGGCAGTGCACCACATAAAACATAAGAACATCGGGCCAGGCTCGGTGGCTCACGTCTGTAATCCCAGCACTTTGGGAGGCTGAGGGGTGGATCACAAGGTCAGGAGATCGAAACCATCCTGGCTAACACGGTGAAACCTGTCTCTACTAAAAATACCAAAAAAAAAAAAAAATAGCCAGGTGTGGTGGTGGGCACCTGTAGTCCCAGGTACTCGGGAGGCTGAGGCAGGAGAATGGCGTGAACCCGGGAGGTGGAGCTTGCAGTGAGCCGAGATCGTGCCACTGCACTCCAGCCTGGGCGACAGAGTGAGACTCCATCTAAAAAAAAAGAGAAAGAAAAAAAGAAAAAAGAAAGAAAATCGGAGACATTGGGAGGTAAAGTGACTTGCCCAAAGTCCCAAGTCCCAGAAAGCCCAAAGGTTGGACCAGAGCCTAGTTTTGCGTAAGTCCCCTCCCCTTTCTTTGCCTGCTGGCTCCATTTCGCCACATTCCTGAGAATAGCCAACGTATGGGGACAAGGATATCACTCGGCATGCATGGACCTTTCCCAGGCAGTGTTTGGGCCCTGACTCTCATATCTTAGAGAGAACTCAGGCCTTGGTATCTCTAGAGCAGCCTGTGTGACCCTGGTAAGCCCCTCCTAATTTCAGACCTCATTCTCCCGGTTTTCAAAGGATAGGGAGTGGTGCCTCCCACCGAATGAATGGCCGAATGGAGAATCTGCCTGAAGTGCTTGCTAGTCAGGAGACCTGACCCCTGCTGGTTCTCATAGCAGGACCTCTGACTCCTCTCCAGCTTCCCCGTGGGCTGTGGCTCATTTACAGTCCTGTAAACAGCCCCATGGAGAGCATCCTGACAGTCGGTAGAAGGGCAGGAGAGTGGAGACTTCACACGGGCCCACCCCCACCACCATGGGATTCTGCCAATCCCACCACTAGCATGAAAACATTCCTGTCCCTGAGGCCACAGAGTGTGGCCAGGCCAGGCCCAGGCTGTTCTGTCCCAAGGTCCAAGGTCAGAGCCCTCTCCTGCCTGCCTGGTGACTCAAACCATAGCCTCTGCCCCTTAAGCCTCAGCTGGTGGCACCTGCCCCATGCCGCGTCACCTGGCGGGAGAAAGCTGGATGAGATAACGTCTGGCCTGGGATCCGGCTGTAGTGAAAGAAAAGCTCTTTGCACACACGGCTGAGCCTTCACTTATTTATTTATTTTTGTTTGCAGCTCTCAGCCCGACTCGGCAAACCAGGTCATGAGGGGGAGAAGCTCATGTCTGTCTTGCAGCCTGATTTCCCACGGAAAGGCCCCATGTTTACAGTTCTGGGGTTTCCCAGCAAAGAGTAACACTCCATTTGGAAGCTCATGTGGCCAAAGAATGTCTCTGGATCAGAGAAAGGCAACACACCACCCAAGAACACAGCTCTGTGGGGGGTCCCAGGAACAGGGTTGAAACAGCAAAGGGAAAAAATATATAGCATTAATTTAGCATCTACTGTGTGCTAGGTAGTATGCTAGAGATTTCATCTCAGCTCATTTATCCTTAAAACAATCATATAGGGTGGGCAATTCTCAATCCTATCTGTACAGAGAATTTGTAAACATCATCAGTGGTTCTGGCTTCATTTTTCTGGGTGGGCCCTGGGCATAGTATTTTTAAAAGCATCCCAGGAGATTCTAATGGGCAGCCAGGGGTGAGAACTGTGGCCTTAAGCAGTGTTTCTCAAACTTCTGTGTGCATAGCAACAAATCTCTTGGATCTTATTAAAATACAGATTCCAATTCAGCAGGCTGGGCCGAGGCTGTATTTCTGCATGTCTAGCTAGCTCCCAGGGGATACCCAAGCTGCTGGTCCCTGGACCACACTTTGAGGAGCAAAGGTGTAGCCTATAAACTCCAAGGCAGTAAGACTTATTGCTGCATCCCAAGTACCTCCAACAATGCTAGGACAGAGTAGCTGCAGAATAAATATTTGTCAAATGCATAAAGAAATGAACAAGGCTCAGAGGCAGGTGTTATGTGGCTGTCATGTGAGCTGGGGGACTGTGCACAAGTTACTTAAATATCTCATTCACTCCAATTTTCATTTGAAAGATGGGAGCAGTCATATTTTTAATTCCAGTGGGTTATTTGAAGGATTAAATGAGATGATGTGCAGACTGGTTATCAGATGATGTTAAAAATTATTGCTTACTTTTTAAGGTATGATAATAGATGTGTGGTTTCAGTTTAAAAATATTTTAACTAGTAGCAACACATACTGACATATTTACAGGTGAAGTGATACAATGTTGGGGGTTTGCTTTAGATATTCCAGCAGAGAATGATGAAGTGAAGAAGAAAAGAAGGCAGAAAAGAGGGGGAAGGAGGAGAAAAAGAAGAAAAGCAGGAGGAATTGATTAAAAAACAACAACAACAAATGCCAATCGTTATTGAAGCTGGGTAGTGAGTGTAAGGGAGGCCCTCGCTATTCCATTTTTGCATACATTTTCCATGATAAAAAGTTAACAATAATAAATTAAAAATGTGATAAAGCAGATAACATGCTTAACTTGGCTCCTGATTTATAGCAAGTGCTCAATACACAGTAGGTCCTGTTTCTTTGACCTGGCTGTGATCACGAGGCACCCGCCAGTGCACCCTCCAACCCTGAGTGATGTGTGCTGCGTCCCAGCATCAGAAAGAGCAAGGATGAGATTTGAAACGAGGTCTTCACAGTGCTCCGCCCACAGCACCCCACGGCTAAGAAGCAGTGTTAGTTTACCTTCCCTAACAATTAGCAGCCATGGCTATGGTAAAAATAAGAACCATTATGGAATACTACGTCAGGCCTTTTGCATGCATTATTTAATTACACGATTTATTTACATTATTTAATTACATTAATTAATTACATTGTTTCAGCCCTGCAAAACCCTATGAGGTAGATGCCATTCCTACCACTTCCCAGGTAAGCAGAAGACTCAGAGCTGAGGTGCCCTGGCCAAGGGCACCCTGTCCGCCCTGGACATCCCAGTATGCACGGGTGGCCTCTGCATTATTTAATCTGTGAACTGCTTTGGCATTTCACTCCTGGTCTCAGCTCCTGAGGCACATCCTGCCTGCCCTCCTCACTGCTGCATCTCTAGCGCCTGCATCCACAAGGTAGACCCTCAGGCAACAGCTCTTGCCTGCCCCCCAGCTGGCCCCTGGCACGGGTGCCCAGGCACATGGAGGGGACAAGTGGCCCCTCCCTTCCCCTCCCTGTCTGAACCCAGAGGGTGGGATTTCCGTCCTAGGACTGGGCTATTATAAGTACAAGGCCGCCTGCTCCCCTGGGCTGCACACCAAGTTCTGCTGCAAACTCCAGCATGAATGGCAGCCATTCTCTGCCCAAACTCCAGCTCACTTCAGCTGTGTAGTCTGGGAAGGAAGACCTCAGCCTTCCCCAGGCCTGTAAATACCAAAGCCACACACGCAGCAGGACTGCAGCAGCCAATAAATCTTGGCCCCAGGGTTCTCTTAAAGAGGCAGAGCCTGGGACCAACACCAGGCCAGGCCCTGCCTGGTGACAGCCAGCACTCCATCCACCTCCCCTCGTCCCAGCCCCAGGATGAGGACAGAGAAAGCAAACATGCAGCAGGCACTCTCCCCATAAGCTTGCTTCTCTTGCTTTACAAAATCTAACTTTTTCCCCCTCTGCTGCTCACCCTAGGGATAAGCTAACAAGGAGTCCAGTGGGAATGAGCGTGATACATTTTCTGGACGTCAGAGCCACTGGGCTGGTGCAAGAGGCTGTGTGGGAAAGCAGCGATCCCTTGGGCTGTCCACAAGGCAAGCTAGGGGATGCCAAGGTGGACAGGCAGAGTCAGGCAAGAGAATAAGCCCAGCATGTTCCACCCCGAGCAGGCATCGTGGCCACTGGGGAGGACACTGAGAACTGCAGTGCTGAAGATGAGAGGTGGACATGGCTGACCTCCTTTCATGCCACACCAGAGAAAAATGAGGCATGCGAAGTCCAAACGCGCAGGCAGCTCACCCAGGGGGCCCAGGGCAGTGCCAGGGCTAGACCCTTGCTCTCCATAAGAGGTGTCTTTGATTGTTCTTTGGATAGGATGTATCTTTTTATGAGGAGAACTTTGGTATTTAATTGCATCCTCCTAGAAATGAGATGTTCCGTTTCTCCTGGAGTCCATTTCCCATGCGCTTACAAACCCCCCGGATTTGTAAGATATTTGCCTTGGATATCTTGCCTGGACATCTCGTTCTGCATGGCACCCCTGCAGCATGCATCCTGTGCTCCTGCTTTGGCCACAACTGGCCCTGTGGAAGGATTGGTGCTGGGGAGACGTGGCTCCTGCCCTAAGGAAGCGCACAGTTTGGGTGGAAGTTGAGAACCCCTGTCCTGTCCGGCTCTGCACCCTCTGGCTACCTGACTGGGGTGCTGGGTAGACCTTCGCTGTTACCCGGGATCAGAGGACAGAGGGACCTGATGAGCCCAAGAGAGCATGGCAGGCTTCTCTCACCAGGAGGACAGATGGGGGCTGGGTGAGAGGACGGGGTCAATCAGATTTCCAGGGTCAGAGCTGGAGGGCAGGATACTCTGGGCAGAGCAAACCCCTCATGCCAAAGCACACCGGTTAAAAGATTATGCCAGGAGAGGAAGGAGTCGGGCGCAAGGCAGCCCCATCCCTGACCACATTTCCCACCCACAAATCCATCCAGGAATGGTGCCCCCTGTGGCGGCTCCCTTGCACTTTCCCCATTGAGTCACCGACTCTGATTTTACAGATGAACAAGCTGGGGCCTCGGTGAGAAGGAAAGTACCCAAGGTTGTCTGGCTAATTGGGGTCAAACCAGTTCCAAAAAATTGCCCCCTGGGTCTTGCCTTGGTTGTGTGATTTTATTGTCCCTGTGAAGGCAACTGGTGACTGTGCGAGTAGGGTTGCATTTGCCAGTGTTCAGAGGAAATGATTAACTTCTGACCTGCTGACCTTGGCTACCTGGTTGCCAGAGTGTTAGGCACCTGCTTGTCACCCGGACCAGGGAGGGCTTGAGAAAGGGTCAGAGACTTCCACCCCTGCCCAAGCAAGCTGCTTTCACCCTGCACCTGGGACCATGGACTGTCTAAACTGGGAAGCCTAATAGAGCACCTATCCCTTGCTCAAAAAGGACACCGAGTCCCAGAGAGGGACAGCAACCAGCCTGAGGTCACCCAGCTACAGGGACACATGCACAGATGCCCCCAGACAACTGGGCATACCACAAGTTCTTGAGGACAGAAGAGATGACTCATGCACCAAGCAGCCCTGGCTGGGAGCAGGCTCTGCCCAGCCTGCACCCTGCCTGGCATGGCGAGGAGGGGCTGCAGGGCATGGGATGCTGTGATGCACTGAGCACTAACCACTCCAGATTATTAGGCTGGATTTTCATACCTGACCCTCTTCATTCCTCAACTATAGCCCTGAGAGGCAGGCATTGTCATGCCCATTTTACAGATGACAAAACTGAGGCTCAAAATTACACAGAAAGTTTATGGGTTTTAAAAATGATACAGCCAGGATTCCAGTGAGGTCCGTCTGACTGAAGTTTGTATTTCCTCTCCTTCTCCCTCCCCAGGTAGTCCCTGCCCTGTCAGCTCATGTTTTAGCAAGGGTGACCCACACTCTAAGGACAGTGTGGAGCCTTCATCTGTGTCCCATGCTGGGCCCACTGAGAGATGAGGGTGTCAGGGTCAGGAAGCCCAGTACTTGGACAGCCAGGTGGGCTCAGAGAGGAGGGAACTCTATTTAGGTCCCAAGGATGAGTAGGATTTGGCAAGGCCCCTTGAGGACAGCACACGGGAACATATTTCCAAAAATTATCCACGCTGTGTGCTCAGAGGCTCAAGGAGAGAGTTGAGGGTTTGGTTGGGAATTATCTGGCCACCAGCTTGGGGCTGTCTCTCAGCGCTGGAGAAACCAGATCCCTCCAGTCCAAATCCCTCTTCCTCCCTCAGACATACCCCACCCCAGAGTTCTGAAATTTTGTTATAACACTTAGAGACCAGCTGGGAGGCGTGTCCCAGGGGGCACAGAATGGAGCTGGGAGATTTGCCACAAGGACCAAGACCTGGCTTTGGCACCCAGAGGCTGGGCCAGCATGGGTAAGTCACTGACACCCTCAGATCTCAGTGTCCTTATTCACCAAATAGACATTGGTTCCCTTCCCGAAGCTGGGAGAAAGTGGTCCAAGCACACCGAGATGGACCACTCCACCCCTCACATCTGTGGGCATGAAAATCTCAGCTCGGCCTGCTTCACTCAGTTGTCCCCATCTCCAGGCAGCATCTGCAGCCCACTCACTGCATCTTAACAAGGGCCCGGCACTGTGCCTCACAGGAGCCCAGGCAAGGTCTGGGGAAGGGGACTGAAGACTGCTGAGATGCACAGCATCCGAGCACTCCATCCTGGAAGTGCCAGAGTGCTACGCAGGGTTGGGCCACCAAAGGTTCGTCCTCCAAGGAGGGTCCCCAAGACAGAAATAACTCAGGAAGCCCTGTCCTGAGTGTCCCTGGGTGCTGCTGCTTGGGCCTGCACTGCCGCATGGTGTTGGTGTCAGCCAGAGGCCTGTGAGAGCCCTGCGAGGTCATCGGGAAGTGTGTGAGGCTCTGGGCAAAGCCCTAGCTTTGAAGTCAGATGGGCATAGGGCCCGAAGCTGGCCCTGCCAGCCACATGCAGGCAGCGAGGCATTATGCATTCCTGTTCCATGGTGAGGATGACAAGTATCTTTAGAGTTGTTGTAGGAATTAGGACCAAGAACAACTACAACAATAATAATAGCTCTCCCTTTTTGAGATCTGACCATGTGCAAGGCACTATTCCAAACCCTGTGCATGCAGAGTTCTTCTGATCCTCCTAGCAGCCCTGTGAGCCAGGTCCTGTGCTGGCAGGACCCCTGCATAGATGAGGAAACTGACACACGATAACAGTAAGAAGCTCATTGTGCTCACACAGCCAGCTGCTGGTGGAGCAGGGCTCCAACCCAGACCTCTCAGCGGCTGCCTGTGCTCTTACCTAATATGTGGGCAAACGCCTGCCTTGCAGTTGGTGATCAATAAATGTATCAATAACTCATCATTACTGCCTTTCCCGATGATGGAGCGCAGGCCCCCGCGAGGCCCAGGGCGGGAAGCACTGTGCTGCTGCACTCCTGGGAACCAGGTTCACATTGGCTGGGACCCCTGGAGATGACTGGGACACCACAGGCTCATTCCAGTGGCCACTGTGATGGCCCTCAGGAGGGCATGCTCTCCTCCACCCATGCCCTCTGCAACAGACACAGGCCTGAGGTTCCACGTCTTGGGAGTTCCTGGCTGCTCTGAAGATCAGGGTCACAAGCAGGAATGGCCAGGTAGAAAAGCAGCCCAGAACTATTTTGCTCCTGAGGCTCCACCCCTCCTCTGCTGGATGCTGCCAGCGGGGATTGTGCCACTGTCTAACTCTGCCTTCTGATGGTCTGTGTTCAAACATTTTATGGACAGGAAGCCATCCTGCGGAGCCTGTGGAGATGGGAATGGGGGTGGGGCCAGGGTGGGAGGTGAGCAAAGCCTTTTCTGCCCAGCCATCCCTTCCCAGGCTAGGAGAGAAAGGAAGCTTTCAGAACAAGTCAAAAGCGAACAGGCTCCAGGATGACCTTTTGGGTTCTTGTGTCAACAGAAGGTGTCCCAGGACTTTCTCTCCTGTTCCCTTTGTCTCTGTATTTACAATGAAATGGAAGCATCTGGAAAGGAGAGAAAATGCCCTTTGATATGTGGGGTTCCCCCAGGTCCAGGAAGCTTTCGGCTGTGACAACAGACTCCATCCAAGGCCTTCCCAACCCTGGGGGTTTCTCCTGAATCCAGTGGCAAATAACTTTCCATCGTGCCCACCCACTGAACGGAAGGAGGAGGTGCACACCTCAATCATGCTTCACAGCCCCCTCGGCTAGCGCTGGCCTTTTACTGTTATCCACTGATTAATTTTCATTTAGTCAACTTATTTTCAAGCTTACATAAATGCATTTTAAAAGAACAGTTTATATCACTATCATAAAAGGAAAGCTAGTCTTTTTCTAAAACACTGAAATGACTGTTATCTTGTGTGAAGTGGTTTCCAGTGTAGTCCAAATCACCCTGCTCACCACAGGGAATGCTGCTCCAGCTTGGCCCTCCCTGCCCACCCAGCCCATCCCTCTCAAGGGTTTGCTGCCTTACCTTCAGGATGAGTACACCCACATCTTTAGGCCCCTCTGTCACTTGCAGACCTGCTAATCCTGGGCCACAGCCTCCTCAAGTCCTCCACTCCACTGCTTCTCCTCGGAAATGCCTCCAGCACCAGCTGAGCTCAGCCGTGGAGGGCGCACCATTGATTACCATGCGGGAGCCCTGTGGACAGCGAGGGCATGAGGGGAGCGGGAGGTAGTGCCTGGTCACCTGCTGCCACAGCCACATGCACAGCTTACCTCCATTCCTGGGACATAGTCAGGAGTTTGCCTTCTGCAAACTATTTCTCAAGAACCAAGTTTCACCCTTAGTTCCAACTCAAAAGTGCTCTTCCTAAAGCAACTGAAATGCCAGCTCCAGAATTATCTGTACCAACTAGATTCCTCCGTGGTTATCCTTGTCAAGTCTCATTATTTATTTCACATAAGGGAGCAAATTCTCCTTGGTGGCTGTTTCCCCTTTACCCCTCTTTCCAATCCCCCTCTGGTTGGGGGGGTTTCCTGTCCTGCTGCATCATCTGCCGTCTTTCCAATGCCACCGTGCATAGCAAGGGCACAATGTGCTGGTTGTTGTGGTCTAAATGTGTCTCCTGAAATTCAGATGTGGAAACTTAATTGCCATTGTGATGGTATTAAGAGGTGGGGCCTTTGGGAGGTGATGAAGTCGTGATAGTCCCCATGAAGGGAACTGGTGCCTTTAGAAAGAGATGTGAGGGAGCTGTTTCCCCCTCCACATGTGAGAATGCAGCAATAGATGCCATCTTGGAAGCAGGGAGCAGCCCTTACCAGGTGTCGCATCTACGAGCACCTTGGTCTTGGACTTCCCAGCCTCCAGAACCATGAGAAAAAAATGTCTGCTGTTTATTAATTATTAATTACCCAGTCTCGGGTTTTTTGTTAGAGTAGCACAAATGGACTAAAATGCTGATGAAATGCCTCAATGAATGAAGGTGCCCTCAGGTGAGCCCCCAGCCCTATGCTCTTCCTTCTCCCTGAAGGCATGCACAACTGGCCAAGTGACTGGTAATAATGACCTAACCTTAACTGAGCACCTACTGCATTCCAGGCACTGGGCTGGAGCTTTTCTCACAATTTCCCACAACAACCTCGTCAGCTGGGCTTTCAGAATGTTCCCATATTCCCCTCTACTTCCTACTGCCTCCAGGGCTCCCTCCTGGTGCAAGCCAACACCATCTCACCAGGCACAGCAACAGCCCCTTGAAGGATGTTCTTGCTCCCACTCTTGTCTCTCACCTCCTGTCTTTTCCCAACACAGAGGTCATGAGTTCCTGTTAAAATGTAAATGAGATCACATCTCTCTTTAAGATAACATGCTCTTTTGACTCCGTCTCGCTCAGCACAAAAGCCAAGGTCCTAAGCAGGCCCTACCTGGCCTGCCCCAGCCTGCCCTGCCTCCAGCATCTCACACCTGTCTCTTCTCCTCTCCTGCTGCTCTCTGCCTCACTCGCTCCATCCCAGACCAGGGGCTTCCCTACTGTTCTGACACACCTGGCATATTTCCACCTGAGGACGTTGCACTTGCTGTTCTCTCTGCCTGGATCCCCAATCCCCTGGTAGACATGTCGCATGCTCCGTCACTTTCTCCTGGTCTGCCCAAATAGCACCTTCTCGGTGGATCCTTCCCTGGACATCTTACCCGAGATGACACCCCAACCCTACGTTTCATATTCCCCTACTCAGATGAAGTTTCCTTCATGGTATTTAGCATTTTCTAATATTAACTTGAATTCTAACTACTTTATTGTCCATCTTTCCCTACCATTCTTTCCTACCCCTGCCACCAACTTGCCCTTTTCTACTAAAATATCGACTTCCTGAATGTGTGGACTTTTGCCGGATTTGTTCTCTGGGGTAAACTTGAACATCGAGATTGGCTGAAGCCAGGGACTCAGGAACTATGGTGTATTTTATTATGAGCAGCCTGAGGTTCAGAGAAGTAATGGATTCTGCCCAGGTCACAAAGCTGGTAAGAGATGAAGCTGTTATAGACACCCCGGTCTATCTGTCTTCCATATCAAGCTCCCTCTAATACCCATGACAGTGGCTCTATCAACCACGGTGCTGTGTGTTTCAGTCCCTGTGCAAAGCAGGAGAAGCAGGAAAGACAGCTGCAGCCAGATTCCCCCAGGACTTGTTGGTCTCCCAGCATCACAAGTTTCCAGGACAAGAGGCCCCTTAGTGGAAGCAACTGACAAGGGCCAATAATTCAGTACCAGTGCTGGGAAAGTAAGTTTTTTTTTTTTTTTTTTTTTTGCTCGTTTTGTAAGAGAAGAAAAAAATGCCATTTGGCCTCAGAAAGATGTTCTTGCTGCCAAACACATGATTTTTGCACATGGTGAGGACGTGTGATTTTTACATATGTATTTTTTCCCTTTTAGTAAAAACAGTTTCATCCCTGGCAAGATGGTGAAAGAAAGGGAGTATAAAAAGATTGCCATGGAAAACCATCACTTTGCCATTACAGAGACCAAAAGCCAAGAGTTTAGAATCTCCATAGATGGAAGGGAACAAAAAAAAAAGAGAGAAGGAGCGAGACAAAAGATCTCCAGAGTTTATGAAATAAGAACTAGATCTGGGGCTGACTCCCTTGTGTCCACTGTAGAGCACCCCAGGTCTTCAAGAGTGTTTAGATGTCTCTCAACTCTGAGGAGGCAGAGGACGGGCAGCATCAGTGCAATCTTCCTACCGTGACCAGGGCAGACATTAGTAATCAATCACAGCATCCCTTCCTATTAAGCAGGGATGCAGCCTCAAGGCACTTCAGGAAACCCCTACCCATTGATTAGAGTTGGCAAGTAAGATGAAACAAGGTTGCTGTTCTGCCTTAATCAACCCTTTCCTTTTGCATGTGAAGTAATTGAGACACAGAGAGAAGCTGTGAGCTGGCAAAGGTTACACAGAATGTTTGCATAAATAAGTCCTTTTCCAGTTTTGCTGCTAGCTCTCAGGCCACGATTTGTTCCACTAGGCTTCCTGTCTGCTGAGTGTCTCCCAAATCTCTTCACGGATGTGAGAAGTTGTTGCGTTCCTGAACACCTAACAAGCAATGCAGAGAATTCTATCCGGAGCTTAGATTTTCTGCCTCTACGGACTTTCCATCAGTGCCAGAGCTACGGGCCATGATCCTCTGCAGAATCACAGCAGGTCAAAATGGCCTCCCTAAAGGACACCAAAGCTCCCTCCCAGGACCATGGCCTTTCACGTGTTTATTATGGAAGTCACTCTTAAAAGAGAACAGCTAATAAACTGTGAAGGGTCAGCGTTCCCACAGGAAATTGTCACCACTCTAGAGATGGTTCTTGTATATTTTTCCTCAGTTTAAGAATAAAATTTTCCATGAGATTAGCATTTCTAAAGTGTTTTCTGTGAAACACATTCTCAAGATGTCCTAGAAGATTTTTCACAAAGATAAGCAGAGCTAAAATACAAATAAAATAAAATAGAAAAGACGTGTGGCCAACTATCTTGGAACTCAGCACAGGATAGCTCTTCTGTGGAATCGTGCTGCATCTTAGAGTGTAAAAGGCCCTGAGAAGTCCTGCCTAAAGTCCTGGACTTTATAGTTTTCAGTATGCACATGTCCACAGAAACATCTTTGCACATAGCGTTTATGAAGATTCTGCTGGATGTTCTTTCAAGAACACTGGTTTGGATGCAGCACTTTCAAGGGGGAAAGAATGCAGGAGTCCAGAGTCAGAAGAATTGAGTTTGAACCCTGGCTATGGATGTCTGACGTATTTTTCTAAGGACTTTGTACTTCAGTTTCTACTGCCTAGAGTTAGTTTGGGTTTTTAAAATACGTTTATTGTTCAAGATAATATAAGTTTACTATAGATAATTCAGATAACAAAAATGTATGGAAGAAAATTAAAATAGCTCATCATTTCATCATACGTCGATAACCGTTGTTAATACTTTGATATATTCCTTCAAGTCTATTTAGTCTATTAAAAGGATCTGCAGGGACATACTTAAAAAATATTATTATAATCTGCATTGCTTTATATCCTACTGGTTTTTGCTTTTAATAATAGGGAAAAGGCCAGTCACGGTGGCTCACGCTTATAATCCCAGCACTTTGGGAGGCTGAGGCAGGTGGATCAGTAGGTCAGGAGTTCAAGACCAGACTGGCCAACACAGTGAAATCCCATCTCTACTAAAAATACAAAAATTAGCTGGACGTGGTCGTGGGTGCCAGCAATCCCAGCTACTTGGGAGGCTGAGGCAGGAGAATCGCTTGAAGCCGGGAGGCGGAAGTTGCAGTGAGCCAAGATCGCGCCACTACACTCCAGCCTTGGCGACAGAGTGAGACTCCATCTCAAACAGAAAAAAAAATAGGGAAAAAAATGTAAGTGACCAAAATATCCAACAAAGCTCCCTGAGGACATGAATTTAAGTGGTATCATGGGATTTCATTATTTGAATATTATCTGAAAGCTTTGGGGCCAGATATTTCAGAATTTAGAATTAATTAGGTTTTGAAAAGGTAAAAATCTGTTTTAAAAAAAGGATATATTAGGAAGCACCTGCAGTGGGACCTCAACAGTAGCCTAGAATCAAATACAGTATTTGGACAAGAAAATACTTGAATATTCTCACTAACTGAGATAAATGATGACTATTAAAAAGATTCCCTTCAGTTCAGCGTCAGATTTTTGCAACCAGTGAAATTGCAGCTAACCTAATGCAGATCTGTTAACTGTAATTGCATTGTGGATTCTGGAATCCTGCTTATCATGTTGTGGACTTGTACTGTGATTGCCAACCAAGCCAAACCTTCATTGTTGACTATTTGGACTGTTTCCAAATTTTTGTTATTATAATAAGTAGGGCTGCAAAGAGCATTCTTGTCCATGAAATTTTTGTACATCCATGGTTGTTTCTTCAGGATGTATTCCTAGAAACTGGACTCCTGGGTCACAAAGAATTAATGTTTTTAAGATTTTTAATCTATCTGCCAAAATGCTCTCCAGAAAAGCTGAGTAATTTATACTCCCAGTATTACTGCATGAAGGGGGGTTTCTCCTT
Source organism: Gorilla gorilla gorilla (assembly GCF_029281585.2). Classification (NCBI taxonomy): domain Eukaryota; kingdom Metazoa; phylum Chordata; class Mammalia; order Primates; family Hominidae; genus Gorilla; species Gorilla gorilla. The sequence continues at coordinate 36,959,752 of NC_073232.2, read as the reverse complement.
CTCCATTCCAACCCCCTACTCCCAGAAACAGCAACACTGGGTATTATCAGTGTTTGATAAATGGATTCCAATTTGAAGAGCAAAAATTTTCATCTCTCTTTGAGTATTACTAGCAATATTCCACTTTTTTCATATGCTAACTGAATGATTATATTTCTTTTCTTAATGGTCTTTATATATTCCACACAAATCTTTTTATTGAGATGTTCATATTTTTCTTCTTGACTTACAAGAGCCTTTTGTGGATTAAATATATTAAAACACTTTGAATATCACATATGGGGTAATATTTTCCTAGTCATGTTATTTGACTTTTAATTTTTTATGGTGTTTCAATAGTTCCCCAAATTTTAAAAAAACTAAAATGTGGAATACATGTGGAATACAGAACACTTAGAAACGTATAAGAATGTCAAACAAAAGAGCTTGCCTGTCCACCCAGAGTAACTACACTATTTTAGTGTAGAATTTTCTAATATTTTCTGTTTCTTTCAAACAAGGGTATGTCATTTTATACATAGTTTTATAGCCTGCTTTGCCTTCACTTATTCTTGTGAATAATTTTTTCATTTTAATAAATATTCTTCTATAACTCAAGTTTTATGACTTCATAGCATTCCATTGTATCCAACCATCATTTACCTAAATATTCTCTGGTTTTAGATGTTAAAGTTATTTCCAGTTTTCATCATTCCTTGGAATGCTGGGATGAAAAACATTGAACCAACATCCATTCTGTCATCTCTAATTATTTCTTTATAATGAATTTCTGTAACTTCTGGGACAAAGGGCAGGTGAATTTTACATTTTTAATATTTTTCTAGTAATTGATATTTATTAGGCTTTTTTTGAAATATAGAGTGATTTTTAAGAAAATAAGAATCATTTATAATTTTCCCATCCAGAAACGGCTCCTGTTGAAAGTGTTACACTTTTGTCTATACCTTTACATCTGTGAGTGGATGTTTGTACAAACAAAATGGAGTTGCATTTTATGCGCTGTCTTCTAAATTCAATGTACGAATGTAACTTTCAACCAAGATACTTCTACTGGCCACATAATAGCACATTGTTTGGATATACCTCCGTTTATTTAGTCAATTGTTCATTCCAAGAAATTTTAGGGTTTTGTTTTCCAAACATTTGAAGTTATCTACAATACTGTGGTGATCATTGTGATGTTCTTAATAATTTTCTCAAGATAAAGTCTTACACATAAAATTAGGGAGTCGATGCTATGTAAATTTCTGAGGACTTTGATATACGCTGGTGGAGTACCCCATGGAGTCTGACCTACTTTACACTCCCTCCTGTGATATATGACATTGCTTCCCAGAATCCTGACCAGTATAGGAAACTATCTTTTACTTAAAATATTCGGTGAAATGCTAGATCTTGTTGCTATTTTAATGTGTTCTTAATTATAAAACAGCAACATCGAACTTTTTTCATATGTTTACTTACCATTTGTTTTTCTCTTCTGTTAATTACTTATTTCCATTTGTCTATTAGGAGTGTTTATCTTTTTTATTGTTTTGTAAGCTTTCTTTACAAATTAAGTTTATTAACATTTTGTATGCCACATTTTTGGAAGTATTTTTTCCAGTCTTACATTTGCTTTTTATGCCTGTAGTATGTAACAAAAATAACTGTGTGTAGTCTGACCTGTCAAATCTGTCTTTATAATATCTTCTCTCAACATCTTCCTTAAAAAGACCCTTTCCAGTCCCATATTTTATGTAGGAGACTGACCTACATTTTCTTCTAGTGCCTTTGTGACTTTATTTTTATATACATCTTAAATTCACCAGGAATTTATTTTAGCTTATGACTGAGCTAAGGATTGGAGTTAATTTTTTCCAACATCATTTATTGAATAATCCATCCTTTCCACAAGGACTTGAAATGTCACCATTATCACATACTAAATATTTATACATACTCCAGTCTGTTTCTGGGCTTGCAGCTCTGTCCCATCGATCTCTCTGTCTATTCTAGGGCTGAGAGGAGAGGGGTTTCTGGGGTAGAACAGGCAGGACTTGATAACTGATTAGACATGGGGGGAGTTGAAGATGACTTCAAGGTTTGAGACTGAAACCTGGATGGATGTGACACCATTAATCAAGGAAATGGAGGCAAGGAAGGGTTCGTGATACCCTAAGTCTCTTCTCACTTCAATCCATCACTCACATTTCAGGCAGAATAAAATTTTTAATACATATTTATTTAATTTATTGGAAAAATAATGCATGCACATGTTTAAAAAGATTCAATTCATATAAAAGGTTTCCAATGAAAAGTAAGTCTCCTCCAGAACATGTACTCCTAATTCCCCTCCATAGAAGCAAACACTGTTAATAATTTTTTGTGTGCCCATATGGAAATAACAATTTCTGTAGAAATTGCTTCCCAGAACCCTGGCCAATATAGGAAACTATCTTTATTTAAAATATTTGGTGAAATGTGAGATCTTGTTGCTATTTTAATGTGTTCTTAATTGAAATGTGTTCTTAATTTCTATAGAAAACAACATTAGGTACATACAAGCACAGATAGATAGATAGATAGATAGACAGACAGACAGACAGACAGACGTCTTTATGCATGCATATTCACACACATCTTTCAAACAAATTGGACCATACTACAAACACTACACAGCACCCTGATTATTTTCAACTCAATGATTTATCTTATAAATGATTCTATATGAACACATGGACACAGGGAGGGGAACAACACACACTGAGGCCAGTCAGCGGGAGGGGGTGAGGGTGTGGGGGCAGAAAGATTATTAGGATAAATAGCTAATGCATGCACAGCTTAACATCTAGGTGATGGGTTAATGGGTGCAGCAAACCACCATGGCACACGTTTACCTGTGTAACAAACCTGCACGTCTTGCACATGTATCCCAGAACTTAAAATAAAATAAAATATTTTAAAAAGAAATGATTCTATATGAACACAGATAGATCCATCTCCTTGTTTTTAATGGCCGTTTGAAGTTCCACTGAATAGTACACCATTATTTTTTACTGACTTTCCATAGGGGGACACTTTGGGAGTTTGTCCCAATTAACTTTTGTTTTTTAAAGATGGGGTCTTGTTACGTTGTCCAGGTTAGATTTGAAATCCTAGGCTCAAGGGACCCTCCTGCCTCAGCCTCCCAAGTAGCTGGGACTATAAGCATGTGCCACCACACATAGCTTAATTACCTTTTCTTTAATTAAAAAAAAAAAAAGAAAAAAAAACAGAGTCTCTACCAAAAACACAAACATTAGCTGGGCGCAGTGGTGCGTGCCTGTAGTCCCAGCTACTTGGGAGACTGAGGCAGGAGAATGGCGTGAACCCGGGAGGCAGAGATATCCCTGCAGTGAGCCCAGATCGCACCACTGCACTCCAGCCTGGGCAACAGACTGAGACTCCGTCTCAAAAAAAAAAAAAAAAAAAAAAAAAAAACCAGAGTCGACCATGTTTCCCCTCTGTTTAAAATTTTTCCTGGCTTCGGAGTTTGAGACCAGCCTGAACAACATAGTGAAACCCCATCTCTACCAAAAATACAAAAAATTAGCTGGGCGTGGTGGCATCACTTGTAATCCAAGCTACTTGGGAGGCTGAGGCAGGAGAATCACTTGAACCCGGGAAGCGGAGGTTGCAGTGAGCTGAGATCGTGCCACTGCACTCCATCCTGGGTGACAGTGCAAGACTCTGTCTCAGCCCTCTGACTCACTGCCTTAAACTCCCCGCACATCTTTCCACACCCCTCTCAGACCCTGTGGCCTCTTAAAAAGCAGGTCCTATTCACTTAAAACTGCTCTTCTTTGTCCACTGAGGAACTCCTATTTTTCTTTCAAAACTCTGCTTAGTGGTGACCTCCTCTGTAATGCCTTCCCTTAATCCCCCTCACCTCCCTGAACATATGCAGTGTTGGGGTGTGTGCACACACATACACATGCATTACACACATACACACACATTATCACACATCTTACACTCACGTATATGCAGTTATTCACTGCATATGACATTTCGATCAATGACAAATGGCATATATGACGGTAATCCCATAAGATTATAATGTCGTATTGTAACTGTATCTTTTCTGTTTAGATACACAAATACTTACCGTTGTGTTACAATTGCCTGCAGTAGCCAGTGCAGTAACATCGTGTACAGGTTGGTAGCCAAGGAGCAATGGGCTCTACTATATAGCCTAGGTGTGCAATAAGCTGTACCATCCAGGTCTGTGTAAGCACAGTCTGTGGTGTTTATACAGTGATGAAATAGCCTAATGACAAATTTCTCAGAATATATCCCTGTCATTAAGTGACACTCCACTGTAAACACATACACAAGCATACACACGCAAACACACACATATACGCAGCCAGAACAAATGAGTTACTTCATCCTCAGCACTCCAGGGGCATGTTGTTCATATCCCTGAGGGCCCTGAACCTTACCCCCTTCTAATTACTATTCATTCTTACCACTTTAGCTCAACAGGTGTCTCCTCTAGGTGATTTTTCTTGAGCCTTCAGATAGAACCAACCACTCCACCCCTCACCTCACTATCTCACACCTATCTTGGGACCCTAGGACTCCACTTCTATTATTTTCATGGCTTTTTTTCTTTCCTGGAGGGTAAAACTCATAAACTCCATGACAGCAGGCATTATCTCCTGGGTCGCTGCATTTCCCAGAGTCTGACGCTGTATCCGATGCACCTCAGGTGCTTGGCTGGAAAGAAATTCAGCTGGGACAGAGCAGGGTGGCCATCCTGTTGTTTCTGGCAGTGCCCATTCTGACTGATCAGGGCTCTACCCTGTTTTCTATGCCAACACCATTGTGGAATGTCACCGTGGTACTCAGTAAGTGTTGATTGAACTGTCACCATTACTTACATGTCTATAACTCATTAGACTGCCTCTGTCTCAAAGATGGAATCTATCATACTAATTTTTGATTCCCCAGGACCTAGGTAAGAGCCGAACATGTAGTAGATACTCAGTAAATGCCTGCTGAAAGAATTGAGCAGATGAGTACAGAAAGCAACAAATTTGCTTTGGAGCCCGTGGTAGCACCCCGGCATGGCTTCCCACCCCTTCAGTTATGGGCCTCCACCTTTAGGATCAGAACAAAATGCCTTCACATGGCCCAAAGCCCTGCACTGTGTGGCTGCTGTCTCTCTGTATTAGTTATAATCATCGGTGAGTGGCAGAAGCCCCCAAGCTACTGTAACTTAAATATGAGAGAAGTGTGTTTCTCTCTCTTGAAAACAAAGAGATCAGTGGCTGGGGGCAGAACATGCAGGTCCGTGGTCATCAGAGACCCTGACTGCTTCCTTTCTGTCATTCTGCACCCCCTCATCCAGGATCCTGCCTGTGGTTCAAAATGGCAGCTCCAGCTTAGAAAAGCTGTTGGAGTTCCACCCGGTAGGAAGGACAAATGGACAGAGAAGCCTGTGCCCTTCGCCTTAAGAATATTTCCCAAAAGTTGAACAGAGCACTCACATCCTGTTGGCCAAACTTAGTTGCATGCCCTTGTCTAGCTGCAAGGGAGGCTGGGAAATATAGTCTCTATTCAGGCAGCCTTGGGCCCAGTAAAACTAAAAATTTCTCTAGTAAGAAATTAAAAGGTGGGCCGGGCACGGTGGCTCACACACATAATCCTAGCACTTTGGGAAGGTGAGATGGGTGAATCACCTGAGGTCAGGAGTTCTAGACCAGCCTGGCCAACATGGAAAAACCCAGTTGCTACTAAAAATGCAAAAGTTACCCAGGCATGGTGGCACATGTCTGTAATCCCAGCTATTGGGGAGGCTAAGGCACGAGAATTACTTGAACCTGGGAGGCAGAGGTTACAGTGAGCCAAGATCTCATGCCACTGCACTGCAGCCTGGGTGACAGAGTGAGAATCTGTCTCAAAAAAAAGAAAAAGAAAAAAGAAATTAAAAGGAGGCTAGATGTTGAGGGGCAAAGAGTAGACTTTTCCACACTCCCTCTCCACCCTGATCACACGCAGCTTGCCCCCTTCTGTTCCTCCCCTACTCCTCCTCTACCCGCCACCTTCTTCCTGCCACACTCACTGCTGATATGAGCTGCTTGGTCATACTGGTACCTCTCTCAGGAATGCTGGCCCTCCCTCTTTCCCTAATTCACTCCTCATTCACCATCAGAACTAAGCTTCACCTCCACCTTCCATAAGAAATACCCTTGCTAAGTCAAAGAACCCATGATTCGATCTCAAAGAATCATATGTCTTTCCTTTAAAACACTTGTGAAAATCTCAAGTTTATATGCATTTGCAAGATTATTTTATTAATATCTGGCTTCATCGTTAGATGAATAACCCCACAGGAAAAGAACACGTCCACATTTGTTTACTGTTTTGTCTCTAGTGCCAAGCATAAGCTCTTGTCAAAAGTAGGTTCTCAATAAATAAGTGTAGAGTGAATTGATCAATTAATGATGCATATGTGATGCAGTTTCAGATACAGCTCTAAAGCTAGGGCAAGATACTAGTAGTTACCTGCACAGAACTGAATGAAATTGTGGAAGTAGTTACAAATCCCCAAAGAAGAAGAGACAGAGAGAGAAGAGAACAAATACAGTTTATATTTGTGGCAGAGATGCATGAGGCAGGAAAATAATCCAGAGAATAGAAGAAGGGAAGAAAGCAGACATTTGCTGAGCCCTGTGCTGGGCTCGGTATGAGAATGATCTCGTTACCCTTGGCAATAGCCCTGAGCCCCAGCTCTTGGTGCCCTGAGGAGATGGACAGCCCGAGGCTCAGTTAAAGGATTGTACAATTTGTCCAGGAGAGATCAGGGATGCCTGACCCTAAGTCCATGCCTTTCGATGGGTAAGGCTATGGGAGAATGTGATCCAGAGGAAAGAGAAGAGGATTAGAAGAGGACAGAGTTCAAGAAACTAAGGCTATGGAGTCCTAAAGCTCAGGAAGAACCAGAGGGACCTCAAGCCGAGAAGCACCCTTGACTCTGCCCATTAGAGGCCACTGTGGCTGAGCAAGCCCAGGAGAGGTGAGGGCAAGGCCCGACAGCAAGTGTCGAGCACCTTTGAAGCCCATGTCTCCAGGGTCTGTATCTTCTTTAAGAATTTATGAGTTAAAAAATAACAGACAGGGATGAGGCCTGGGCCCTAAGGAGAGGGTAGGCAATGCCATCGAGAAACCCCCAAATCTCAGCGGTGTAACCCAACAGAGCTGCACCTGGCTCCTGTCATTGTGTGAGGAAGGCCTGGCAGTGGTTGTGCATGGTCCTTCCACAAGTGGTGACTTGGGGACCCAGGCTACTCCCACCTGGCAGTCCTGCATCTCAGATGCCTTGACCTCTAGCTTCACAGAAAGGGGAAAACATGGAGAAGGACCACCTGCTCATCATTGCCTTGGACAGGAAGTGGCATCTCACTCCTGCTCACTTTCCATGGCAAGCTTTAGGCGTCTGACCACTGCTAGGGCTGTGAGCACTGAAAATGTGCTCTAATCAAGTGCTCTGGACAAAGAAATAGCTTCGTGAATGCACAGCACTGTCTCTGCTTCACACAGCTTCCTGAGCTGTAGGAGGACTTGGCTCATTTTCAGCTAGAGGCAAAGAAACTAGCAGAGAGGGCTGGCAAAGACTCTGGCTAGAAGAGAAGATGGTCCCTCTGGGAGATGAGGAAGGGGGAGCTACACGAGGCCCATCTAAGGGGCTTGCTTGCTCTCCTTTTCTCTTTAACATCGTGGAGGTTGAGGGCTCAGGTCCTGGGGCCAGACCGCCCAGCCAAAAATCCCCCTTACCAGCACTTCCAAGCCAAGTGGCCTTGAGCGAGTTACTTAACCTCTCTGTGCCTCAGCTATATCATCTGTAACATGGGAATGGTACTGCAGCCTGTACCATAGTCATGTGGATTAAGTCCGTTTATTTATATAGTAGTGCAGAGAGTATCTAACAACTGCCAACTGTCAATATAACACATGCATGCGTAAAAACACTCAAAGCACTTGTGAAGATACACAGACAAGAGTGAGTAACCCCCCAATCCCTCTCTTCCTTCTCAGAGATGGCCATCATCACAGTTTCTTACATATCCTTCTCAAGTATTCTATACCCGTATAAGCAGTTATTTGTAATATATGTGCGTAGATGCTTTTACACAAATGGATGAACACAACACAAAATGCTCTGCAACTACTGTTTCCCACCAGATGCCGTTCATAATCACCCACCGAAATGCTTGGCTAACATTTCATGCACACATGCACAAGATTTATGTAAACAATCCCCTCCTATTGAGTATGGGGTAGTTTTCAGCTTTTTAATGCTATTAATAATATAAACAATGTTACAGTGAAAATCCCGGTATCCATATCTTTGAGCACCTGTGAAATCCTGTCTTCTAGAGGTGGAACCATTGAGTTCAAAAGTAAACGTGTTTTAATTCATAAACCCATTCTCCCAAATTGTCCTCCCTGAGGTGGCACCTTCTTCGCTTCTCCCACCAGCTCTGGATGAGGGCACTGGTTTCCCATGTGATAGATGTCTGTTTAGCGAGGAAGCAGGGCTGTTTCCTACATTTGGCACCATAGAGTCTATGCACATCTTTGAGACATGGAAACACACACACATGCTCCAAATTAGAAAAGAATACCACAAACTCAAAAATGACTAAATATTTAATTCAATGGCTCCCAAATAGGAAGGTGGTTTTGTAATGAGACAAAGAGCAGAGGCCGTGACAGGCAGGGGCTGCCCTGCTCTCCTCTCCTTCCTGCTCCCACATCGTATGACCTGGGCAAGGGCTGAGCCTAAGTGAGCCTGGACTGCCACCCCTGTGAGATGGAAATACAGACAAGTCCAACAGTGTGGGCTGTTGCAAGGATTAAAGGAAATCAGGTATACACATAAAGGACCCAGGATCATGCCTCACCCATGCAAAATCCCCAGTAAATTTTACCTACTCATTAGTATGTCAAAAGGGCACCACAAGTCAAGTCTAACATAGTTATTTATAAATTATATACTTACAGTGAGATGCAGGTGCAATGTCATATTCCAATATGATGAGGGGCAAGTCCTCCAACAGCAGGAGTGCTTGGGCCCTGCGATAGCTATGTGAGCCAGTGAGGGAATAAACAAGCCAGCAGTGATGGACAGAAGGAGGTGACCTGGGCAAAGTGAGAGGACTCCTTCCTTGTGGCTCCTGCTGAGCACAGAGAGACCTCAGCTACCTTCTCATTTAAAAGAAGGGCAGAAGACAAAAGAGCAAGGGGTTAGCAGCGAGGCTCCCGCTGCAGGAGACGTAGTCGTGAGGAGCCCGAGGGAATGGCTGGTGCCTCCAACAAGGCCAACTCCCACTGGAGAAAGTCAGCACATTTTCCATTCTCTATCAGTGTGTCTATAACTACATATTACCAGTGTATAATTTATTTATTTTTTATATCTACTGTTCAATATTTGTCTCCCCCTCTGAAATGTAAGCTCCCATAGGGCAGGGATTTTTGTCTGTTTTATTCACTCACTGTGGGGACTTTTATTCACTGGTTTGTCTGATATGCTTAGGAGTGCCTGGCACATGGAAGACTCTCAATAAATATTTGTTAAATATGATGAATGAAATAGAAAGTTTCACTCAGGAGCTAATACATTTTTAACACATCTCTAAAGCTTGCTAATCTCCCTTGTGAACGAAGAGTCAGAGGAGCTCTCAGGCTCAGAATCTTCCGCGGCAAGAATTTAATAAACTTGCTTGGGTTTCATTATATTTTTTGTGGTCATCTTTTGTGGTGGTCACTGGGGCTGTTTATGAATATTCGGATTCCCCTCTCCTGCCAGGCTAGGATGATGGCACCTACAGCCCACTTTGAATTTACTCAGGCCAGGTGACTTGCTTTGGCCAGTGGCATGTGAGCAGAGATGACATGTGTCCCCCTGGGCAGGTGTCTCTAAGAGCCAGTACATGGAAACAGGTACCAGATGGGGATGGCCTCATTCTACATCCTTGGGTGACTCTGGGGAGCAGGGCTCTCTTGCTGACCACCTTTGCATATGTACCATGAGAAAAAAAATGCCTTGTTGCAATCAGTTACCGAGTTTGAGATCACTCGTCATGGCACAACCCAGCCTGTCCTGTGTTATATTAATTTCACAGAAAGATGGGAGTTGCCAGTGGGGTGACAGATAGCACATGGAACAAGTGAGGGACCTGCCAAGACAGAAATGAAAGTCCTGGACTCCTGTTCCCTCCATGGGCAGCTCCCACAGGTTGTCCTTCCTGTCTCTTCAGACACCCCTGCAGGGCTCTGGACATTGGACACCATGTGAAGTTATAGAAAAGATGAGAGCCAACGTGGCCAGGGCTTCTCCCAACAGAGGCCAGAAGAAGTCTAGCTGAGGATGGAAAGATGGAAGAGACTTCTGAGGGCAGGGACCTTGGAGTAGCCATCTCTGTAACCCCGAGTGTCTAACACAGAGCCTTGCCCATATAGAAATGTTTCATGGATAAATGAATTAATTTTAAGCAAAGAAGCTTAATGTAACAATGCTTCTTGAGGCTCTGAAGATGGACAAACGGGCTCAAAACCTGGCTCCACAACCTATCTCCTGTGTGACCTTGAACAAGGCCTTTAAGAAATTGGAGATTCAATCTCCTGAAAAACGGCGATAGTGATATCTATTTATAAAGTTGTTGTGAGGGTTAAATGAAGTAATGGCTGCATAGTGCTTCACTGAATGTCTGCAGGTAGCAAACCCCAGAGGAGGGTTAGGAGCTAGGAGCACCGGCTTTGGAGCCAGACTTGGGTTTTTGTCCTAATCTGACAGTGACCTCAGGCAACTTACTTTTTCTTTGAAGTTCCTTCATTGCCAAATGGAGATAGTGCTATCTGATTCACAGGCTGATTATGGGCATTAAATGAGATGGCGCAAAGCACCTAGACAGTACAGGCAGTTGAAAGTCCCCTCCCTCCTTCCCATATTCCAGAACAACGAGGGTGCAAGCTCAGAACTAGGATCATGAAACCCCCTCTGGGTCCTGTTTCTGGTTCTCATCTCTCCGAAGCAGCAGCTTGTCTTGATAAATGAAGCCATGCAGGAGTGTTAATGGGGGATTGTGGGTTAATTTGTTACCTCCCTTAGGGTCAAATTTAGAGTTGAACCTAGTAGTCTTCTAATGGCTCTGCTCTGTCAATAGGAAGACATGGGCAGGCAGAGTGGGGTACTTAATGGTGAGATCATGCTTCTTTCTTTGTGTTGACCCTCAGTGCAGCTGTCCTAGGAACGTTGATGCTCGCAGCCAGACAGCAAGCTCAGGGCCAGAGAATTCAGAGCAGGCATGGAAGACTCTTAATCAAAATAACACACCTTCTGCTTCTGCTCCCAGATCCTAGACCCCATCTTCTTACTAATAGATCATCCACAAGTGGATATCAGTCTGATATCCAGATGTCCTGTTTCTCTACATCTGAAAGCAGATCTCTTTTCCATTAACATTTATTGAGCACCTACTATATACTGATGCTTGGCACTTTGCCAAACACCATGTCATTTAGTCCTTCCAGAGACTTTGTGAGTCATACACCATTAACCTCATTTCCCAAACAAAGGAGTTTTGGAGATGATAATCAAATTGCCCCAAATCACAGGGAAGATGACGTAAGTTCTACTCCAGACTCCAAATCCAGTTCTCCTTCTACCTTTTCTTTCCCCTGCCTTTCTGATTGTTCAGGAGGTAAGGAAGATCTGCAAGGACGGCAAGTTCAATGCTCTGTGAGGACAGGCTCACCCTTGTGGATCAGGTGCTTCTGACAGTCTGACGCCTGATGTCCACCGCAGGGAGGGTGGTGTCACTAGAGGGTCACGTTAGCTACCCTACCTGAACTGGCCACGTTGAGAGATTTGAGAGTTACTCAGCAAAGCTGAATCATCATGGCATGAGAGCTCTTCTTCAAGAAAGAAAATACCTGTCACCCTTGACAGGTGCAGGTGACACCTCAGAAAGTGGTATTATCAAGCCCTAGAGCCCCACCCTACAATTTCAGGGAACATCAGCAGTTTCCCTGTGTTACCAGGTAGGCTGCTAGGCAAGGTGCTGTTCACCCGTGCTTGGCTCTGAGTGGCTTAAGTGCAGCTTTGTCCCTCTAATCTCTCTCTGAAGGACACAGGGAGGGTTCCACGAACATCCAGGATGAGGGGGGTTGGGAAGGGGGTTCAAGTCACCATTTTCTGTGGTTGCCCTGCCTCCTCCTCTCCTCCTGGGTGCTATGCCCCCATCTGGGCCCTGGCAGCTCTCCTGGAAGGTGGTAGCCATACTCCTAGCTCCTCTCCTAGCCTTTTGTCTTCTCACTCTCTCCTGAAAAGTTAGAGGATTCAGAGCCATGCAAAGCAGGACATTTTGGATGAAAGGAACTGGAGATATTTGACCTGCAAAAGAGAAGACTTGGGGACATAACATTGCTCTCCAATCTCTGACAAATGGCAGACTGGCTCTGCACAGCCCTGGAAGGCAGCACCAGTGCCAATGGCCAAGTTTCAGGGATGCGGCAGAGGATGTGCCAGAATAAGAGAGGAGTTTCAAGCCTTCCTGCTGCTCGGAGACTACTCCATTGCAATTGGCTTCCTTCTTACTGTGCAAATCCCCCAGCACAGGGATGGCAGCAGGTTTCCTACTCAACTCAGCAACACCCTCAACACAGCTAGAGGGTGTCATTAGGGAGGACTGAGGCTATATCCAGGTTTCAAGGGAAGGGGTACCAGGATTTGTTCTCAGGGGCTGGGGAAATGAGGGGACTGGCCCTGAACTTGCTGTTTATGGCTTGGTGCTACTCTTTACACTGATGGATTCTCAAAAATGGTTTGTGAAGTGGAATAGAATTGCCTTGGAGGTGTTGAGTTCCTCTCCACCACACCAGTGAGGTGTTCCAGTACAAACCACCAAGGCTCTGAGACACTGTCCTGCAGGTGGATTCCAGGAGCAAACTGGTAGCCTGCAGGCAGTCCGCTGATATGTTGTTCTCTAGCCATGCCAGAGCATATAAATCCCTCGTGTGTACAAATGACTGTGCTATCATCCATCTGGAGGGGAGATTCACATGCTCACTGATAGAATCTGCATGCAGTTTATTAATGCCAATGAGTTTCAGGTATACATAGTACTGCGTGCCTTTAAACTAGGCCAGTACAACCAAGAGCTAGGACTTCGGCATCTAGCTGACCTGGTTTAAGGTCCCAGTTTTGCCATTTTCTTGAGGTGGTTCCCCTTGTCACCCTCAAGATTCTCATCTGGAAACAGGGCCCAGTGAGAGAACCTTCCTTACAGGCTGATGTTGGGCTGATGTGAGAGATACGAGTAAATCACTTTGCCCAGTGCCTGGTCTGTGGGTAATGTCCCATAAATGGCCACTATTCTAATTCATATAGTTTTAATAAAATATGGGCCCCTGGGTGGCGGCCTGAGCGAAAGGATGGTAATGCTTGTAATCAGCATGTCAGCAATGTCTATGCACGTGGCCACCCACTGAAGAGTTCAAAATCACCTATTTCACAAAGCCACCAATGCATCCATACTTCCCACGAATGTACTCACACTATCTGGGGGAAGAAACTCCTCTTCAGAGGGGAGACAGAATGGCCACCTTCTGATTATCTGCTATGAGGCAGGCACTCTCACTTCCAGCCTCTGAGTTAATCCTCTCCAGGAGCTTAGGAGAGGGGTATTCTCACCTCTGTTTCACTTGTGAGGACACAGCACATCTTCTAAGGTTCCAGAGCAGGCAAGGGGGCATCTCTGGGATTCAAATGCAGTCCCACTAGACTCCCAAGCTAAATAGTTTCCCAACAGCCACAGCTGCTTCTAGAGAGAGCCAAGGTGCCCTTGAGTCCTGATTGTGCTCAAATCATCCCAGATTCTTAATCCAAGACCGGAATCCAGGGATATCCCTCATTGGTCTGAGTTCTGAAGGTGAGGCTGGCGGTGGTCCCCATCCACTTGGCAATCTTGCTTGTGGAATGCCAGAGCTGCTGGGAGTGGGGGAGTGGGAAGGCAGCTTTGAAGTCTTCCCTCATGCTGAGCTGCAGAAAGCTGGCTTGTTGTCTTATGCAGAGAGCAGTTGAGGATATCAAAGGGAAGATGGGATGTTAAATTTTGAGTAATCAATGTTTAATAGTCTGGGTTGTAAACTGTCATGAGGATGCTCTAGGAGGGGAGCTGTGTGAATTGCAGGGTTTGCCATGTGATGGCTGGAGAGGATCAACCCTCTGGAGGTGCCACGTATCAGCAGGGAGGACGAATGGAGAGTGACGGAGGGTGGACCCACACCTACCAACTGGCCACTCACTGTGGGGACTTGAAGAAAGCATGGACACAATTAGGAAAGAAAGGGTGAGGACATGACCTCCTCTGCCCCAGGAGTGATCCTCCATGCACTGGTTCATCCTTTCAGCCGGATGCTTTAAGTGTAACCCCATGCCCAAACCCAGCTAGGTCAGGGGCAGGGCGGTCTCCAGGGGCCAAAAGAACCTGAGCACTTGCCAGTGAACATCTGTTTGGTTGTTTACTAAAACTTATCTGGAAAATTCCAGCCTTGCCACAGGGCATGGAGGGGAAAGGTAGGAGGCAGTGCGGGTCCAAGGGGAGGGTGATGCTGGGATGGACTCGGACCTGGAGAGGTGGCACTGGTGTCCCTCTCTTTTCTGGATGTCCTAACATCCAGTGGGCTCTGCCGTTTACTCAGAAAGGAGGAGAAAGGAGGAGAAGGTGGGGAGGTGCAGCCCCTTGCCTGTGATCACCCAGCTGCAGCAGATCAGGTCTTCTCAGGGCCAGGCACTCTGTCCCTACTCTTGCAGGCTGCCTCTGCAGCAGAGAATGCAAGATTGTGGGTCCCAGCTCCAGCTCTGTTGCCTTTGCAGCTCACACGTTCTCATCAGTACAGGCCGTATGGCCCAGACATGGCAGTGAGTGGGGAGGAGCTCTTCCTAAAAGCTTTCTTGGCCAGAGAGCAAAAGACAGGCTGAGCGTCCCTGATGGCTGCCTTCTTCTGTACCCAAATTTGAGCATCACAAGAGGATCAGGAAAGTCTTAGAATGGTCTCCTGGGGGGAGGTCCACCTGAGCCCAGGAATATGGGGGAGCCACAGGCACAAGGGCAAACCCCAGAATACCAGCTCCCTGGGCCAGGCCAGGCAGGGACCGCTGGACCCCACATGGGTGCCTGCCATCTCCTCAGCAAAAGGCAATTTCACGACTCTCTGGGAGAGAAAAGATTTTATTTACTTCTTTTCAAAAGCTTCAGAATTCTTCCTGAACATCAAATAACTCCTGGCAAACACATCCTGATGAGTAACATGGAGTGAAATAGAACCAGATGGGCCGGCTCACTCCAGGCGTTGTGCTGGAGGAGGAAGGGCGAGTCCCACTTGGAGAGAGGCTGGGCTCCAGGCCGCGGGAAGCGCGTGGGGAGGGGGCACAGCCGTTCAGGCAGAGAGGGGCGAGTCCCCAGGACCCTGCCAGGAGACGGAGCCACTCCGCCTGCCATCTGGCTTTCTTGGGAGGAGAACGGAGGAGGGGCCTGGGGCAGCCAGTTGTACCCTGGGGTGAGGATTAAGCTGAGACTGGCAGGATGGCCACGGGGCCCTGCTGCGGGGGCTTGGGTCCTGTGGTGGGCAGTGAGGACACTGGGTGTTTTGTAGAGTCCCAGTAGACCCTCCTGGGGTAGACTCAGCTAGCTAGCTCCACAATAGCTGCTCCTCTTTTCTTTCTTACAAATGGAACTGTTGAATTTGTTCAAATCAGCAGAAGTACTGCATGTCCCACCTCCCTGTCAACCAGGGGAGACCCTGTGACAGACCTGGCCAACCAGAAGCATAAGTTTCTGGAGGGCATGACTGGAAAGCTTTGCCCTTCTCCTGTAGCCGCTTCTCTTTCCCCTGCCCTGTGTCTGACCTCCAGACATGAGTGTGAGGCTGCAGGGGGAACTGCCATCTTCATCTTGAGCTGTGAGATAACCAAAGACGTCGGAAGAGCAGGAAGCAGCCCGGGCCCCCATGGCTTCATGGAGCCCCCACACTGTCCTTGGACCTTCATCACTGTTAGATGAAGCAGCTGTTCTTTGGATCCTCTATGACACATGGTCGAAGGCAATCCCTACGCCAAGATCAGTGGCCCCTCCGTTTAGAGCCTCCTGGCCTTTGCTCATCTCCTCCTCCCCTCCTGGGGCTCTCCTTCCTCTCCTCACCTCCTTTCCAGTTGCCAAGGCTGGGCTCCAAGGCCTTGTTCTGCCAGAGGCTGCATCCCTGCCACCACTGCTGGCCTCAGGCCATCCCCTCATCCCCTTTCTAGTCTACCTGAAATCTCCAGCCCTGATGTTCTGCCCCACCACCCACAGGCCTGCCACGCCAATTTCCTGTCTTTTCAGGATCAACGTGTTAGGATCCGAAGTGTTAACTACCTAGTTTGCCTGGGACTGAGGGGTTTTGACACAGGACTATCTGGGTTTGCAACACTGGGCCCACTGCCTGTCCCTGTCTGTCCACTGACCTGGTACCAGCACCAGACTTGGGCCCCTAGAAGGCTGTCATCATTACACCCCCAGTGCCTGACTGTTTATGTATATATATGTAGCTGGCAGTCAGTTTGTTGAATGAATGAATGAATGAATCTGTTTCCTCCAAGCAGAGCATACATTCTATTTGTTTTAAATAATAGTTAAACAAGGATAGTCCACATTTGTCATGTTTTGCAAGTCCCACCTCCACACCCCCTCACTAACAACAGCCTGATTTCCTTCCAGAATTTGCCTCTTTCCCATTGTGTGTGTTCTTGGTAGAGGAGGATTCTAGGCTCCTGCCTCCCATTACAAAAGCCAAAAGGCCAAATCCAGCTCCCCACGTCTCCTGGTCCTCCCCAGGAAGCAGGCACGTGCCCCAACCTCTTTTCTGAGAGTTTGCATCTGGAGGGAGGGATGCAGGGTGTTGGACAGGCTTCTTGGTTACCAGCAACAGAATCCAACTTGGTCAGGATTGAAGCAGAAAGGAGAATATGTTCCAAAGGAGGTGAGGTAGCTCACAAATTCACAGGGAAGGCTGGGAACCAGGCTCAGAAACAGGCAGCATCAAGGCAGTCTGGGCCACAGTCAGGATCCCAGCCAAAGTGTCCTTAGGAAGCCAGCCCCACATGAACATCGCTGCCCAGGCTGCCACAGCTTGCTCCAGATGCCGGGCACGGACACTGCTATTCTGAACAGCACTGCCCCTGGAAGTGGACACAGCTGCTATGATTGTTGCCCCAGCCTCCTACCACCAGCATAGATGTGCCTTGCCCTGTTCCATGCCATTGCTTCCTCCAGTCACCAACCTGGGCACATGTCTTTGCATGGACTCAAAGGGCATGGGAACTATGCGGATTTGCAGCCCAGTCCATGGTGGGAGGCTGACTCTGCCACTCCCCAACCCCAACACTTTTAAGGTAGGGGATTTATCAAGCCTAGAAAGAAGGGGTCATTCCATGACAGACAACCAGAAAGAATGACAGAAGCCACTAGACCCAGAGACAGAGGACAAGGTTGGAGGGCGTTTGTCTCAGCCTTGGCAGCATGCGGACCAGATGTTTCCCACTACAAGGTGGTGGCTGTGGCTCCTAATCCAGGCCCTTGGCAGAGGCCTGGGCTCCCGCCTTCCCCGAGCCTGCTTCTCTGGGCTCCTGTCACTTCTGTGAGCTCCCGACATCCTGCCAATAAATTCCTTTTTGCTTAAGTTAACCAGTGTTAGTGTCTGCTGGCTGAAACCAAGCAACGCTAAGTGAAACCACATGTAAACACGAGTACATGCTGCTTGTAAAACACTAAGACAGTCCTGATAAGGCTGCAGGCCTCCTGACACCACCCCTTCCAACATTCTTTCCAGAAGAAACTACTGGTATAAGCAGGATGTGTGTGTCTCAGAACTGACTTGTGCTTCTATCCCAAGTATGGAGCCCTAGTAGATTTTACCTAGAAACAATATTCTACTTCACTGAACCTAAGATGCCTTCCATTGTAAGTTGTGCCACTATTTTATGTGCTACCAGGAAGGAAAAATAGTTGCCAACTAAACAATGACCCAACATTAAGAGCTGTCAATTGCTGGTTTAAGATGTGAAAAAATGTGTGTGTATTAAAACAGATGAAATATGGTCACAGTAACAACTGTTTCACCCTTACCATGGGCCAGGCACTTTCACTAGTATTTTGCTCATGTTAACTCGGTTAATCATTTAATATGCTCAATAATTTCTTGAGGTTGAAATATAATTACCCATATTTTACAGATGAGCAAACTGAGGTACAGTTACATTCAGTTGCCTGCTCAAAGTTACAAATCTAGCAAGTGGCAGAGCTACAAGTCAAAGAAATTCTGGATTTTAGAGCTTTCTCTCTTAACTACCAATGTTATAGTGTCTGTGTGTGAGCGCAAGTATGTGCTTGTGTGTATGTATACATATGTACATGTATATGTGCACAAGGTTACAGAATTGTACATTTTTTCACTTAAGAAGTATTATGCTGTATATATCGCTCTGCACCTTGCTTTGTTAATCCAATAGGCTCTTGCATAAACATCGTCCCATTCTTTCTAGCTGCTGAAGTGTACTCTTACCATAAAGTATCTAGCCATTCTCCTACTCGTGGTCAGTAAGGTTGTTTCCATTTCTGACACTTATACCAGCAAGGCTGCAGTACGCACCCTTAAACAGGCCTCCATGAGCCCATGCATAAGTGTTTCTCTTAGCTAAATAGAGAAAAGTGGACCTGCCGCATCATAAGGTATATGCATTTTGAATTTTAATGGATAAACCAGCCCCTCATCCCATCAAAGCTACTACAATGATTTGCACCCCACCAGCAACCAACTTGGGCACATGCGTATGATTTGTATCCCAGACTCCTCCTCACCAAATCCGAGGGCTGTTCAAGACCTCATCCTCCACAGCAACTGTGAGGCTTTCAATTTGCCTGACCTGCTCCCCACCCCTGGAAGTTCCTCCTCCCTTGGCATCTAGGAAAATCCACATTGTTGGGGCTGCCGCTACACAACTTCTTGTCTCAGTCACTCACTCCTCACTCTGTCCAGCTGTGTTGCAGAGGGGACTTTCTCAAGAGGAGTGGCATGTGATATTAAGAAGCATTCTGAGGTGACAAGAAAGGGCATCCACTGTCACATAGGTCTGGCAGACACTGGGAAAAGCAAAGCTGTTTCAGGACTTCTTAGGGCCTTTATTGAGTGAGCTAATGTGTGATTGCAATCTCCAGAGAAGGCAGGAGGAGCCACAGAGGAGTAACTCCTACTGGTTCCACACAGTGGGCGTGTGTGCTGAGCCAGACAGGGATGCAAGCAACTCAGGGCCATCCTCCCCTTCCTGCCCTCCACTGAGGCCAGGTCCCCAGACCCTTTCCTCTCCCCATGTCTGCCTGCACCATGACCCACTCTCCACAATCTTCCTGGGCAAGGCAGAGGAAAGAAAGCTGGCCAGGAGCCAGGAGGCCTGACCACACCTTTGAAGTTTAAGGTCTTGAGTCAGTTACCTAACTTCTCTATGCATCAGTTTCCTTGCCTGTAAAATGAGGAAAATACAGTACCTTCTTAGGATACTACGTGCAGTGTAAAAGCATTAATACACAGAGCATGCAGAAGAGCACTTTGTGTAGAGTGAGACCCTAGCATGCCTTTGCTGCAGGAAGGCAGTAGCGGTGGGTTCCAGTTTTGGCTCCATTGCCCACTTCTGTGTGACCTTGACTCCATGACTGCCTTCCTCTGGACCTCTGTTGCCTCATTTTATAACAGGGGCAGCTGGGCCAAATTGGAGGATTGAAAGAGTTCCTGCCTTCAAGGGCTCCTAGCCTGTGTCTCAGTCAACCTTGGCTTTCCCAGAGCTCAACACGGACATGACCATGGGGCCCATGCTCAGTGACTGTGGGGTGGGCTGGATTGAACAAAGGGGTGCCTGCAAGATATGGGAGGGGGCGCACTGACTAAATGAATCAACAGGACAGCCAACAGCTCTGGGACAATCTCCAAGGCGGGATGCTGGGGGAGGCAGGAGCCAGGCGAGACAAACACTCGAGGGTGTTATCAGACCATTAGGAATCTGGAAGAGGTGGGAAGTACTCTGGAAAGGTTTCCCAAAGAGGGAGGGACTCAAGATCAGCCAGGAATGATGAGCATGATTTTGCTTAGCTCCAGGGAATAAAATTAGGTACTGCAAGAGCAATTTTCACAGAACAGTCTCCAAGCGGAGAGAGCAGGGCTGGGGTGAAGGCTTGGTGGTGAAAATTCAGGCATCTGTGCAGATGTCTGGGGCACTTCCCTCCACTTGGGCGTGAAGCAGACACAGCTACCCTGCCCAGCCTGTGCAGAGATTAGATCTATCCCCTCGCAAACAAAGCCAGGGTCTCCCACCCCCTCCACAGGCTTGCCCCAGCCCTCATTGGGCTAAGCACAGCTCCGTGGGCTTAACAATCCCCCAGAGAAAGAGGGATCCTCGACACAGACAAATGAGACACGACATCTTCCTCCCTCAGCTGCCCGGGAGACCCAGACATCCCTCACGCCCGAGACGAGCTCCAGCCCTCCACTCTCTCATTATCTTTGCTGGGGTGTCCTCAGGCCAAAATAACGCACCCAACCCCTGCCTGTACCTGGGTGTCATTATGATGACTCCTACTTGAAATTATTTGTTTTTCTCTATTGATCTTGCTTCGACACTGGAAAAATGTATTCTTTGTACAGCATTCCCAAGGGTTTAATTTGTCTGTGTTGGAAGCCTTTTTTAATAGGATTCTGCCCCATTGTTTATTCTGAACATTGAGTTCCGAGAGTCGAGATTCAGCTCTTTTAATAGAAACTCATTACCAGGGTCCCTCTGCATCAGAAAACTGATACTGACACTGCGAGGAGGAGACAAATTAGGAGCCTGCCAAGGGCCCGTCTGATCAGAAGGCCCCATGAGAGGCAACGTTGCCATCCAAAACCTGCCACCCTCCTCCTGTTCGGAGACCTGGGGGGTGACAGCCACCAGCTGGGCAGACCCAAGCAGCCCCTCCACCCCTGACCAGTTTCTTTCTCAGAAAACTCTACCTTGAGTGGACCCTGGTCTCCTAGAGCAGTGTTTCTCAAAGCCTGATCTGTGGGACCCTGCATCAGAATCCCTTGGTGTCCTGGGGCCAATTCAGGTGGTCAGGTCTCCTCCAGACAGTACTGTCCTTAGACGCCTGCCATGGGGCCCATACCACAGGGGGCTTCCTTGAGGGACTACCTTCTGTTCACGACTAGTTGGGTTGGCAGTGCCATCCAGGAGGCATACCCCACGCCTGGACCCATTGTGAACCCCCATCCCCATTTGTTTCTCTACCCCTGCCCCCTACTGCCTCCAGGAGCTGGCCAGATGTCCCAAAGAGCCCCGAGGGCTCATGCATATGGGGTCAGCCCAGAGCCCTGTGGTGGGCCCCTGCCCCAGGCAGGCAGCCTGGTGAGTGGACTGCTCCCACTGGCCAGCAAAGTGTTTATTTCACAGCGTCACATGAGATGGAGTCAGCAGAACGGTGCTCACATGATTTTGAGTGGCTCAAATGGTTTATATAGACAGCCTTCCCTGCAAAACAGAAAATATACTGGCCTGAGGCCCTGTACACCCCAGGGGCAGCCATGCCTCCAGATCTACTACAACAGACCACTGAGAAACCCAGGAAATTCAGGATCTACCAGAAGAATAGTGATGAAAAGAAAGAGCATGGGTTTTAGAGTGATTCAAAGCTGAGCTCAAGCTGAGATTTGCAGCCAATCAGCTGGGTGATATGAGCAAGTAACTAACCCTCTCTGGACCTCACTTTGCACTCATAAACATTTTTGCTTCAGGGTGGCTTTAATAGTTCTTTCTGGAACAAGATAGCCTGCAAATCACACATATATGAAACTGGGACCATGCTTGTGATGTACTCAGAATCATACCTGGCATGTGATACGAACCTGGAATCATTTATTTGTTCAATCAACAAATATTTATTGAGATTCTGCTATGTGCCAGGCACTGCACTCAGCCCTAGTGAAACAACTAAACAGGCTCAATCCTTTGCCCACATAAGGAAAGGCAGATGTTAGATACAGGTAATTCTAAATCATTTCTTTAATGGCAGTGGTGATGGTCCTATATGGTGCAGAGCAATGTGTCATGGAGAGCAAGGGACATGCTCACGAAACCCACTGAGGAGTCACAGAGGGCTCCTCTGAGAGGTGACCATTCTATTGGGACCTGGAGGTGCAACCGGGTTTACCAAGGGAAAACAGAGACCATGAGTACCTCCTGATCTGGTTTCTGCATCTTGCGGCACCTTCCTCTCCCTGTGATAGCTCTTTCTGGAAGTAAATAAAGATGATTGATTTGACAGCTGCTCTGCACAGAATCTATATGAGCTCAGTAGGTTTGCAGAGTATGGGAAGGCAGATAGTGGCATTGCTGAGGCCTGACTGTTGGCTAGGCATGGCACTAAGTGCCTTTCTATGCATTATCCCATTAGATACCCACAGTAGGCCTGCATGTCTCCCATTTAACAGATGAGAAAGCTGAGACTCAAAGAGGTTAAGTAATTTGTCACCTAAGTAGAGTTACAGAGCTCATAAGCAGTGGATCCAGCATCCAAGCCTACACAATGTGACCTCTTGTGCCATAGGCTAAGGCCTCCATACCCCACCTGTTACACTATCTTTAGAATCCATTCAAGGAGGTCACCTTTTCTCTGTAGAGAGGGCTGGACACACTTGGAAGTTACCTGAAAGAGAATTGGCTTGAATTATACGAAACTACACAAAACCCAGTGCAAGGTTGGAGGACAACAGACCTGGTGTCTTGTCTAGACGACCCCCCAGAGTGACCTCAGGCCATCACTTCCTCTCTTGGCCTCAGAGACCCCATTTGCGAGATGAAGAGCTTGGACTAGGCCAGTAGTTTTCCACATCTGTTCTTCAAAGCCCTGGGCTTCCATGAAAATGGCTAGGGGCTGCCTTGGATAGGTACTGAGCATTTGCTGGAAGACAATCTCTGTGGCTGTGATAGCCACAGCACATGAAGGTGGTCATTAAAAGCTTTTTCTTCTCTAATACCATTCATTCTTAAGTCAGTCTCCATTTATGGAGCACACACCATGTGTGAGGTAGGCATGGAGGATCCAGGCAGGTCTCTGCCCCAGAACAGCTCTGAGGCCAGAGGAGGATGGTACCCAGGGCCACTGCCCAGAGTAACAAGGTGCCATGGGCTCCTTCTCAGTCTAACCAGGGGCTCAGAGGAAGGGAGTGGCAGCAGCCAAGCTAGCAGCTGAGCCCAAGGTTCTTGGCACTCAGGACTGAGTTCTTTCCCCACTCTACCTGCATCAAATAGGTTGATTTGGGCTTTGAGACAATGGCCATTTTATGGAGTAAAAAGATCTAGTTAGAATCCCAAAGGGCTGGAGAGAGCGGCAGGGAGAAAGGCACAGGGGAAAGCATGAGCTGAAGCATCAGACAAAGGTAGGAGATCGGGGGAGAACCCATAGCCAAGCTGGTGTGAATCCTTTGGATGATAGAGCAAGAGCTCCTAATGGTCACAGCCAAGGATCTGCTGCTAAGAGAAGGAGGAATACTAGGGCACTTACCCATCTGTAATAGTAACAATACTACCAGTAGCAATTACTGCTATTTATTGAGCAACCATATTAGTCAGAAGAGGCCAACCTATGCTGCAGGAATAAATAGCTCCACAATCTCAGTGACTCAGCACAGTAAAAAATTGTGTCTTGCTCACACAGCATCCATTGCAGATCCAGGGTGAATGTTCTCCCTACAGGGACTTGGCCCCATGGCTGATAGGTCCTCCACCACCCAAAGCAGCACCACCTGCAACACGTGGCCTTCTCAGTCGCTGGGCAGGAAAGAGAGGCTAGAGAAGGATGTACAGGATTTCCCTAGCAGCCTTACTCAGGGCTCTCCAGAGAAACGGAACCAGTAGGACATATAGAAATATACAAGAGGAGGTGTATTGGCTCATGTGATTATGGCGGCTGAGAAGTCCCACTAACATCTGTCTGTAAGCTGGAGAACCAGGGCAGCCAGTGGTGTAATACAGTCTGAGACTAAAGATGCAGAGCCAGGAGCTCCAGTGTATGAGGGTAGAAGAGGATGCACCAGCTCAGGAAGGAAGAGAATTCACCCTTCCTCTGTCTTTGTGTTCTATTGGGACCCAAACAGATGGGATGATGCCCACTCACATTGATAAGGGAGATCCTCTTCATTCAATCTACAGATTCTAATGCTAATCTCTTTGGAAGCACCCTCCTGTGAGGTTCCATTTCTCTGGAGAGCCCTGAGTAAGGCTGTGAGGGAAAAGCCTGTACATCCTTCTTTAGCCTTTCTTTCCCGCCCAACGACTGAGAAGGCCACGTGTTGCAGGTGTTGCTGCTTTGGGTGGTGGAGGACCTATCAGCCATGGGGCCAAGTCCCTGTAGGGAGAACATTCACCCTAGAGAGCTGTCAGGATCTGCAATGGATGCTGTGTGAGTGATCACACTTTACCAGCTATCTGGGTATCCCTTAGCCCAGTCAAGTTGACACCTAAAATGAACCATCACTGCCCCAGATCATAAGTGACAAAAATGACACCAGTTTTGCTGGCTTGAACTTAGCACTTGGTCCACTAATCTTCAACAATGGGTGAAGTGGGGTGGGAAGTGCGGTCTTCTGTGTGGCTGGAAGGAGGAGAATCAAACATGGTGAGCATTAGTGATGTCTACCACAAGCATTAATGTGTGTCAGGCACTAATTAAGTACCTTACATAGATTGTTTCACTGACTCTACAATAGCTTGTGTTACAAATAAGGAAGCTGAGGTGCAGAGAGAATGAACAGAAAGAATCTACCCAAAGTTAACCCAGCTAGTAATGGAAGAGTAATAACTCAATCCCAGGTGTTCAGGGTGCTTAAGTCTCTCTCCACCTCCTTCCAGAATCTCAGAGGTCATCAGTGCAACAATACTCCAGAAATGGGTGATCCATTGTCACAGTGCAGTCCTTCAGTCAACCCAGTAAAGGCATCCACGTCCTCAGCATTAGGCAGATGGGAGAGGGACACCATGCTTCCCAGTGACCTGGGACCATCCTCAACCCTTTGGGATGAGAAGTCAACAGAATAAAATGTTTCTCAGTGAGGAAAAGAAGTAGGTGTCTTGGAAGGGCAAACCTGGCCCGAGTGGCTTCTGTAGCTGAGAGAGAGAGAGAGGGAGACAGAGATCCCCAGAAATGGTGCAGGTCATCCCAGAACACTTCAGTCACAAATTCCAAGTGCAAGGGGTTGTAAACAGATCATCACTGTGGTTCAACCCATGCACTGGGGTCTGAAATTCCCAATTCAGGCCAGGAGAAACAATAATAACCATTGACTAGCATATCCAGGTTCATTGACTTGAAAGGTCATATATTGATGGACAAAAAGCCAAGGTCAATATTTGATTTGAGGAACAATAAATCTTGATATCCATGGAAAGAAGCCATTGATGTAGGTATTGTTAGGCAGAGCCAGGACGCCATCACAGCAGGGTCATCATGCCTCCTCTGTGACCCATTAAAGGCACTCTTGTGTGGAAAATTGGGAGGAGGCTTGAGTGTGTTTAGCAGTTTTTAGGTAGCTCTGAGTGAGTGTGTATTTTGAAGACAGGCCACAAAAAGAGAAGCATACACTGTTTTCGGAAGACTGTCAGAATGGGGCCACTTTTGCCCCATTCATGCAAACGAAAGGAAAATACCTCCCCTGTCCCCTCCCTACCTACCTGCTCCCCATAACCTGCTGATGTTGGAGATTTGCCTCCACTCTCACTGAGGAGGGATGTGAGTGGGATTTTCCCTTATCTGCTTTCCAGCTCTCTACTTGCCAATCCTTCAATGTCTTATTCTTTATCTCCCCAAGAAAGGCATGCCACTAAAACCAGAGCTGAGGCACACCTGCCAATATCTGCCTTGGAGAGGGAACTGGCTCCATTCTCCTGCCTTTCCAGGCTCTGCTCCAAGTCTTGCCCCTACCTCATGTAGAGCCTCCCAGACCCCTTGCCATCCCTGCACAGTGCCAGGCATCTCCAGCTCCTTGGAGTGCTTACTGCCACACACCTTTCCCCTTCCTCTCTCCCCTGGAGAGATTTCACTAATCCTGAGACTCCCAGTTTGACATTGGCTCCTTTGTAAAGCCCTCCTTCCTCCTGCCTCATTCTGCCTCCATCCCTGCTGCAGCACTTGCTCCACCCCTTGGACAGTTTCTTTGTGCATGTCCGTGGGTTTTCATTACCCTATGAATGACTACTTCAAAGGCAGGGGCAGGTCCTTACTTAACTCTGTATCCCGTTGCCTGGCCGTGGTGAATATCCAATATGTTGGCAGAATGAAGAGCAGGTCAATGGGATGAACAAACATACCAGATAAGGAACTCAGAGTCTGGGCCAGAGCAAGGAGGGTGCATGTGGGGCCTATAGGGATGGGAAAGGGAGGGCGCCTGAGTAGGGGGAGAGGTGGTGAGCACTGGAGGTGGAGCACGGCAGAGCATTATCCTCCCTGGCTCCTCATCCTCGCCAGTGGCTGCCCTGACAGTATTAATCAAGGCCATGTGGAAATATCAGTCCACTGTGTTCTATTCAAGTTCTCTGGAACTAAATTATGTTGTCAGGATTGGACAGAGCAGGAATGGAAAAGACCAGGCTGGATGACATGGGGCTGTTAAAAGGAGATGAATGAGCCCAGTGGTTTCCATTCAATTTTTCAAGGTTTCCCAAGGCAGGTCTGACAAATACCACCTTATAATTCCCAGACACCCTGCGCAGTACCCTCCACACTCTCATTTTTTTTTCTGCCCATCAGATTAGAAGGACAAGGGATTCTTCTTTATGTCTTGCAAATGGGGCAATGGAGAAATTGGAGTGGGGGGAGCACTTTGACCCAGGTCAAGGTCAGGCCAAGGTCAGGCCATAAATCGGTGACACAATCAACAGGACAAACTCTGAGCTTACAGCACAATGCTCTCTCCATTACCCCACCTGCATAGCTTCTGCTGTAAAACAGAGGTGGCCAGACCTGCCTCTCAGGGCTGCTGCAAAGTGTCAGAGAACTAACACACCTGAAACCACTTTTGACTGTAATGGTGCTATTCATTCATTCATTCATTCAGTCAGTCAGTCAGTCAGTCAGTCAGTGTTGATCCTGGACATACCATGTCCCAAGCCATGTTAGCTCTTATTTAAGGCTGCTATAGGAGTATAGAAAGTAGCTGAGAATTAGAAACTGTTCACAGCCTTGCCACTTGACAGCTGTTTGATCTTGGGTCAGACATGAAGCCTCTCTGATCGTCTTCACAAAGTGATTGTCAGAACCAAATTAGTTAACAGCAGGCCAGCACCTAGCACAGTCTCTTAAAGGGAGTAAGTTGTAAATAAGAACTTACCGAATCTAAATGTGTTCTGCCACAAAAGACTGGGTGGGTGGCTCTTCCCTCCCTGTAGGAGGAGTGTCCCTGCAAAATGGATGTGTGTGTTGGGCTTCAAGCTCTGCAGTGTACTGCAGTTGAGTGTATCTCCCAACTCAGCAGTGAGAGAGCCTCAGTTGTAAACAAAGGACTCATTAAATTAGCATAAATTATTTTATGTAAATTAAAAATACATGCTATGGCTTTTTATTGGTAGTGGCATCAAATCTTGCCACTGCACATGCTTGTTTAAAATTAATGTGCATAAATGCTCCAAATATTGTATTATTAGTAATGATAATAATGTTGATGAGGATGATGATAATAAACACAATCTCATAGCAATGGCTATGGCTGGCTCTGAAAGCTCAGCAGGAAGTGCACTGTCATAGCTTCTAAGAGAAACAGCAAGATTACATAGCCCCTTCCTAACCACCCCAGCCCTCACTCATGGCACAATTTTGATGTCTTCACTGGGTTCAACTGACTAATGGCTTCTTCAAATCCTGCCCATTTTTTGAGGCTGTACTCAAGGCTACCTCTATGAATCAGTCGGAACATTAACTACAGAGATTTCTCTTTCCTTTTAATTTCTGAAACAACTTTTCCCCATCACTGTTCTCCATGTGTTATCTCCTTGGACTCACCTCAGATCTGTGAGGAAGGTGGCAGGTATATTTATGATTTCCATTGCATAGAGTAGAAGCTACCCAAGGTCACATTGCTAGGAAATTACAGAGCCAGGACTAAAGTTTTTCTGACTCATAGGTATTAGTGAAGTGCCTAGCCAAGAGGCTTGCACATAGCAAATAATTAATCAATGTTTGTTAGGAAGAAAGAAAGAATGATGTGCATAAAATGATGAGTAAGTGAAAAATTTGCAGAATGAAGTATTTCAAATTCCTCAATATAATGATGACCTTCTCTCTTTATTATGATCTATTCAACAGTCAATCTACCAATGAACCTGTAAAGTGTTTTTGGAGGAACTGACCACACATTGACAAGCCCCCACTGAGTCTAAACCTAAACATAGACCCATCCATGTGGCTTAAGGGAAGATGTACCCAGGCTGTCTACCAGCCCACAGGGCACCTTTCTAATAACTAGAGAAAGGCACCAACCCCCTCAACATAAGCAGGCTTAGTGAGCCTAGCTAGAGTTCATCCTCTTGGCCTGGTGCCAACCAATACAACGACACGTGGTGGCTCTGGATTTATTAAAGACTTCAGACTATTAAAAGGCTGAGCAATACCATCTCCCCCAGAGTTCCATGTCACTCTTTCTCCTTATGATTGCACTAGGCAGAGACTGCTTCCTAGGAGAGGGTGGGGGTGTACATGTGCACATGTGAGTGCATGCTCTTTCTGACTAGGAGATTCTCCATACCAGACACCAAGGGATTTAGGACAAATACTGGTTTCTGTACGCTGACTCAGATGGAAAAATGACATTCTTCAATCACACATGCAGGAAACAAATCACAATATTGGTGATACTTGAAAATTTGTCACCCATAGAAAGCATAGTCATTTTCCTATTCCATTAAAGTTGTTGCAGTTATCTCAAAATATTGACTACAGCAGAGGTCAGCAAACCTTTTTCATGAAGGTCCAGATAGTAAGTGTTGTAGGCATCATAATCCATGCAGTCTCTTGCAATAACTTAACTCGGCTGTTGCAGCTCTGAAGCAGTCAAAGACAATATGTAAATGAATGGACATGGCTATGTTCCAATAAAACTTTATTTACAAAAATAGGTAGTAACTCAGATCATAGTTCACTGATTCCTGATATAGCAAGTCATTACTTGCTATAGTTATATTAAAATAGTTAATAGGCTCTTGTTATTTAATGTGTTACTAAGGAAGCACATATATTACTATATCAGACTTTTTTGTATTTTGAAAATTGCATTTCAATATAACTGGTTGCCTCTGTGACCCTATGTATTTGGTTTTATGCATTAAAAGCCATTATTCTGAGACAGACTTCATTGACTTCACTGGTCTAACAAGGGAGTCCTTGACCCACTGGAGGTGAAGAGTCCCCAGTTATTCAATCCATCTCAGCTTCAGTTTCCTCACTGCAGAGTGGCAAAGCCAATAATAATATTATTCATGTCAGAGGATTCTTGCAAGAATTCAATGTGGTTATGAACGTAAAGGTGTTTTGTTAACTAAAAGGAACCACAGAGATTTAAGGTATTAATATTTTTGTTTTCCCAGTGGTTCCTACTGTAGTCATCTTTACATAGTAGGTACTGAATAAGTGTTTGTTACAGTCCAGTTAGCTGAGCCAAGAACCCAGCATTCCTTCTTGAGCAATAAGTAAGACAGGGGAAGGGGAAGGGAGGGAGAGAGGAAAGGGGAGAGGGAAAGGGAAGGGAGGGAAAGAGAGGGAGAGAAAGAGAGAAGGGGAGGGAGGGAGAAGGAGAGACTAGAGAATCCTGGCCACTGTGAGTATTATTTCACAATTGTCTATGCAGAATTCCTAACCGTCACATCTATTTAGAAATTGCACTGGGGAATGAAAAGAGGAAGGGGGAGAGATGGCTATGTTTTGAGCAGAGACTTCCTGCTGATGCGGCAGGTTTTAAGAGCACAACTTGCACAGTTTGTGAAAGCACATGAACCTTGAAATAGAAATATGGACCTCTTAATTCATCTCTCTGTTATTTGATAAAGAATAAGGTAAATGAATGCAGAACATTTTCCCTTTAATTACACAAGGAGAAATGGTTGGGGGATGAGAGGTGGGGGAGCAGAGGATTGAGGGTGAGAGGCCACAGTGAAGCATTGTGCTTCCAAAGCAATGATATGGAACGGGCTTCTCTGAGATTTTAGTTCTGGGGAAAGAGGCTGAAGCTCTACGCATTACAATAACAACCTCAGTGCCCAGTGGCTTCCAATCAGAATGCATTGTAAGGCAGGCAGTGGGGCAGCAGAGCTCTGCCTTCAAAGGGCTAGCAGTTCAGGTGCAGAAACAATTTGGAAATGCTTAAAGTGGGCGTCAGTTCTGCCATGTGGTTAGGATCACGAGTCCCAGGCCCAGCTCCACCACTGAGTGGGGGCTTCTCTGAGCTCACTCTGTAGTCACTACTGGTATCCACCAAATATTTTTAGTTCTGCCCTCACAAAGCTGACCCCCTCGCATGGAGCTGGACAAGCAAATAAACCCTCAAACATGTCAGACAGGAGGCCTTGGGTCTAAAACCTTCCTCTCCCTCTCTCTAGACTCCTGCAATCCATCCCTTTTGGACCATCACAGACAGCTGGCCATGCCGGTGACAGCTTGCCCAGGCACAGCCAATTTGCGTGGAGGGATTTCAGAGTTATGGTGTTGCATTATTCAATTTATTTAAAGCCCTAATAGTTTCTTCCAGGCTGCTAAGAAACCCATATTTTATTCCATTTGATTGTGATTTGTTTGATTAAAAGTTGCTCTGGATACCATGTTAGAGGATAATCAGGGTTTGTGATGGGTTGAACAGTGTGCCCCCCAAATTCATATGTTGATGTTCTAACCCGCGGCACCTGAGAATGTGACCTTATTTGGAAAGAGGCCCATTGCATATGTAACTAATTACAATGAGGTCACCCTTAGGGTCACTGGTCCCTGATCCAGTATGACTGTTATGGTTATTAAAGGGGGAAATTTTAACACAGACATGGACAGAAAGGAGTGCACCATATGAAGATGAAGGCGGAGATTGGAGTGATGCATCTATAAGCCAAGGAAAGTCAAAGACTGCCAGCCAATCATCAAACGTTAGGGAAGAGGCCTGAAACAGATTCTTCCTCACAGCCCTCAGATGGAACTAACCCTGCCACACCTTGACTTTGCACTTCTGGCCGCCAAAACTGTGAACCAATAAATTTCCATTGTTTAAGCCAATGGTTTGTGGTACTTTGTTATGGCAGCCCTAGCAGAGTAATACAGGGTTCTAATTTGGTTTCCATCTGCCAGATGACCTGGGCAAGTTCTTTCTCTGGGCTTCTATTGTAAAGGCAGCACAGCCCAGTGAAGGACAACAAAGGCTGGGGCCTGCCAACCTGGCCTTGCATCCCAGCTCTGCCACTTACTCGCTGTGTGACCTTGGACAAGGCCCTGAACCTCTCTATATCTCTATAGAAAGAGATAAAATACTACATAGCCTCCAAGTGGCCTCACAGCTCAAATATTCCACAAGCCAAATATAAATAATATTATTAAGAGTTTAGCATGGTGAGTCATTTGCAAGACCACCAGGACTATTGTAACTGGACTATGAGCAGACAGGACCCTCTGCAGAAGAAGCAAAATGAAGGAACATGACAGATGGAAACAGAAGGCCTTCTTGCTGAGGTGGCTGATTTCTATCATAGCAGGATGTTTGTGATCCACTTGAAGTCACTGGGCCCTTCATCGAGTAGAAAGGCCAGGGCTGGTGAGCACAGCTCCCAGCTTAGGGCTGTCAGGATGCTGTAGGCAGGACCATGCTGCCATTGTGTCACAAAGTCCACGACTGACCATCTCTTAGATGACCACGTGGTTGAAGAGCAAGGCCACCATCTGCACCAAGAGGCAGAGCAAAAGAAACTGCAATTTGACAATTCAAAACATCTTCCACCCAGTTAATTTTTATTATTGAGTAATAACTCAAAATAAATATTTTGTTATTCTAAGTACTGTCTGTCTGTCCTGAATCAAGAAATGGCTTAGATTCCAGGCTCTTCGAGGGCCTACAAGTGTCCCGTCTTCTTCACTGCTCTCAGGGAAGTCTCCAGAGAAACCAGCTCCCTCCGGTCACTCCCTGCAGGCCGGAAGGCCATGCATAATTAAAAACTTGGTGGGTTTTTTGCAATATTTACTGTAAACTCACGGAGGGGCTTGTTGAGACAGATTCTTAGGGTTGTGTTAGGAGCATTGTGTGTTCCTATTTCTTTGTGGAAAAAAAAAAAAGAGAAATCTCAGCAACAACACAACCTGCCCAGCAAAAATCCCAGCTGTTCCTGGCAGGAAACTGCAAGATCTCTTAGCAGCTGGCTGTTGGATGCCTAGCCCTGGACTGGGTGCTGTGTGGGGGTGGCATAACAGACAAGACAGCAAGCAAGACCTGCCCAGAGAACAGTGGAGGTCTCCCCCTCACATTCCTACCTGAGCAAGGCTCAGGCTGGGGTTTCAGCAAAGAATGGCTGAAACTGGGTGGTTCCAGGGAAGAAGAACGTCCTGCAAATGCCCCCAGAGAATTCACAAGTATCAGCTGCCTGGTAGGGAAAACTTGGGCAAAGTATGTGATAGAGCTGACCCACTGCATATGCACATGGGTATAACCAGTTATGTGTTGTCACATGGCTGTGGGGCACTTGGCCAATAGTATAGAGATCACAAACACACTTTTGTGAATAAATAATGTATTAATCACCCACTCTGTGACAGGCAGTGTTACTGCAGTTGGGGACACCACGTAAATTCATAGACAAAGTAGCCAATAACTCCTGCCCTTGTGGAGCCCATATTCTAACAGAACAATGGTGGGAAGTGACAACACAATCTGCAGAAGGTAGAGTTTTATGAAGACTCTGCGACTGGTTTACAATGTGACTTGCAATGTCATTGTCCCTCTTCTAGCCTTCAGTTGGCTCATCTGTAAACTGAGACAAAGACGCCAGTATTCTCTTGAGAAGACACTGGTTCATTCCTCAACTATCTTTGTGACTAAGGACAAATTATTTAACCTCTCTGTGCCACAGATACTTCCTACCAGTATTGGAGAAACAATTGAGGCAGTACCTGTAGATGGCTTTGCCAGTGCCTGGCACATAATACACCTTCAGTAAGTGCTACTATTATGTAAAGAAAGTAAGACCAAGTGAGCTTAACCCCTCCCTCTACTGTCTTGTCTTTGAGAGGTTTTCTTCTCTCCAAAGAGCTCAGGGACCACAGGTCTTTGTCTCTCCAGAGCTCAGCATCTCTCTTGGGTCTCCTGACCTGAGCCAAGTGACCTATCCCTCCACAGACTTCTTCACACGCTGCAACGGGAAGGAGCCAGCTTTGAAAGTCACTTCCTGGAAGAGGCATCATAGTAGATAACACAAGTCATCAGCTTGCTCTGTGGTCAGCCAAACCAGGTATGAATCCAGGCTCTGCCACTTAACAGCAGTGTGACCTCAGGCTGGTCATTTAATCGCTCTAGAGCACTTCAGTAGAGCTAGTGCCTCCCACCCAGGGCTGTGGTGAGGATGAAGCCAGAGAGTGAGCTAGAGTGCTTAGGATGGCAGCACAGAGACAGGGGCCAATAGGTGTTGGCAATGATGACAATAAGCTCCTAAAGAGACCCACAGCAGAAGAGAGAATAGACATATGCCTCTAGACATCACAGAGCTCTCTTTCCCACTCTAGAAAGGAGACAGCCAACCCCTGGGAAGGCCTGGAGCAATTAGATGTGAATTTTCATTAACAGCCTGAATTAAGAACATGGCAGGTGGCCTTATCAAATTTGAAGACGATATAAATTTGAAAGGAAAGATAAATAAATTAAATGAAAGTCTGATCCAAAAAGCTTTCAGCAGTTAGGAATCATAAGTGGTAGCAAAAGTCCTGTGTTTGATCCCCCAAAAGCTGACGGCACATGCTTGGTAAGGGACACATGGTTTAACAGCAGCAAGGCTTAGAAAAGACATGGAGTTTTGAATCAAGAGTGACTTTAGGCCAGATTTGTAATCCCACCACTTTAGGAGGCTGAGGTGGGAAGATCACTTGAGGCCAGGAGTTCAAGACGAGCTTGAGCAACATAGTGAGACCCTGTCTCCACAAAAAATTTAAAAATTAACTGAGCATGGTGGTGTGCTCCTGTAGTCCTAGTTAGCTGGGAAGCTGGGGCAAGAATATTGCTTGAGTTCAAGGTTGTAGTGAGGTATGATCACACCACTGCACTTCAGTCTAAGTGATGATGCAAGGCCCTGTCTCAAAAAAAAAAAAAAAAAAGAATGAGTTTAGAAAAGTTAACTATATGGCATGGCTTCAAAAGAGTTATTGCTGACTTAGGCCACATTAATAAAAGTATAGTGCCTACATAAGGGAGGTGAGAGTCCTCTATTTTACCCTGAAAAATTATTGCTCTATTTCTATTTGTCTTGACCATTTGTCAAGACAGATATTGCTCTTCTAGAACATGAGCAGAAAACAAGTGCAAAGGATCTCAAAACCATGCTATTATTGAATGGGCTCACCAGGAAACAAACTCTGAGATGGAGATTGCTGTATTGCAATTTTATTAGGAAGTGCTCCTGGGAACAACACCTGTGAGAGTAAAGGAAGCAAATTTGAGCAGAGGGAGAAATAGAACTATGTTGCTGTTGCAATGAAAGCCTTATTAAACTTATGGAGAGCTGGAACTCCCCTGCAAAATTGCTCTGAATTGAGGTGAAGCAGATGGAGCTTTGTGCCTCATATCACCCAGCCATGGAGGAGGCTTGCTCCCAGGCAGAAGACAAACAGAGCTTGGACATGGTAGCTCCTTTTGGCCAAGTGCAATTCCTAGGGGGAGACTTGGCTTAGAGCCATGAGCAAGCAGCACTCTTGGAAGCTCTGGGAATGAGTGCTTAACCCTGAAGGACAGCCTGGGCAGTGCATCTCAGCATCTACTACAGTCCACCCCTTGCACCACCCAAATCTGCTTGTTTCATCTAAGTTCTGGGAACAGCATATTCTGACTCCTGGATTCCAGTTGTCTCTTTTCCTGGGGAGACTTATAGGAGGAAGGTTAGTGGGACAGATGACAGCCACCACTGCTGCATGTAGCACTCTCAGTTCCCCTCCTCCACTTCTCTAGGTTCCTTTCAGTAGCACCTAGCACCTATGGTGGTCTCTGTGCTCATCCAATATCATGCCCAGACCTCATTCCTAGAGGGTCTGAATCCCTGGCTGCCATCCCATCCTTCAGGCCTCTCTGGATCCCAGGTACTTACTTCACAGATGTCTGTGCTTCTCAAATTACCCAGTTTATTCCTGTTCAAAACTGGGCAGGAAAGAACAAAACACTTCCTAGTGTATCACCTTGATGTCAAATACATTCTTCCCTGTTCTTTCATGGCGTAACAACAGCCCAACTTCCTCCTGACAACGAGGGTCCCTTAACTCTGCCAGACTAGTGACACTTTTTCCTTGCCTGCTGGTCCCTCAATGTAAGCAGCCCAAAGACACTGAGTAATACCGTAGCTTAAAGTTTAATGGGGCTTTTCCAGTGTCCCCTGATGGAAGCATGCACCCTCTGGAAACCAGGACTTCAAGACCCACAGACCCTAGTTTTGTGGAGACAAAAAGCACAGATTCCCCAAATGGGTCCTTGGGAGTGATGGTAAACAGAGATATTCCTACTTCTACCTATTTTTCCCCACACTCATGCATTTTACTGACTGGGGATCATTTAGTGCTCACTGATTTAGGGTGCATACTGCATCCTGGGTAATGATATCCTATGCTCACAGACATCATCTCCAAACTGATGCTTCAGCTGCACTTTCAAAGGCTACTTCGTCACTCTGTCAAGTCAGCAGGGTCTGGTGGTATAGTTTGTGGTAATCTCAAAGGTTCCTATAGTCTTATATAACTGTGAAGTGGTTCTCTTGGTCTGATGCAATGTTATTTATATAGGATCCTAGATTGCTGGATCAAATATTCTATAAGCTATCAGATGAGGGTGCAGGCTGAAGCCCTGCAGACAAGAGAGGTAAACCCGTAGCCAGAATGTATGTCCATTCCAATCAAAATGATTCAATTTCCCTGTCAGAATGAAAGGGGTTCAATGTAATCAACTTGCCACCAAGTGGCCAGTTGATCTCTTTGAAGAATGGTGCCATATTAGCATCTCAGCCTTGGTCTCTGTTACTGGAAGACATTGGACAATGGCAGTAGCTACATTGGCTTTAACGAGTAGGAACCCCAGGCTGTGAATACCATGTGTAACCTCTATCCTTGCTCCCATGACTTCTTTGTTCATGGGTCCATTTCTGCCAGCATGAGGACTGCCAATGACAGAGGCTGGCTGACACCAACGATTTGAATCATTCTGCCCACCTGGTGCCTCTTTTATGGCAGATACTCTCTAATGGGTGTCAACGTGTCATTGAAAGGTCTTCACACTCCATAACAAGTCCCATTGTCTCATCCTTGTGGGTCTTTCCTGGGCCTTCTTATCTCTTCTCCTGATCTTTCTCCTTCTAGAACTGTGACCAATGGCTCAGTCATTCACTGCTTCCCATGAGTCCATATATGTTCTACCTCGAACCACTGCTCTTTGTACACAAAATTGATGACCAGATAGACAAGGTACATTGCCCAGGGCTCTTCCCACTGAGAGGATTTCTCCCCTCTGCTGGTTTTCAGGGTCACCCTTGAATGGGACTGTCATGTATCAGCTGTTTATTTCCAGCTCATACCTAGATACCAAGTCAACACATCCATAAACAGAGCTTGGCTTTTTTCTACCCCCCTCAGCTAGTCTTAAGGAACTCCACCCTTGCAGGCACAGATGGGAGCTGATTGACTGTGGCGGACTATAGGGGAGTTTGGGCCTCCTTCTTGGGCAGATTACTGGTATCATCTGGCTCTGTTCATGCCTGATCCCAGATATGCCACTGCCATGTTACTGCTGGTATCACCCAATCCTATGACTTTTTGGCTCCATATGAATCCAGCTCATGCTGGACAGTTTGCTTTATGGTCACTTGATGTCTTATGGTCAGGGGCTACATCTCTACCAGGGCCCAGTAGCATGCTAAGGGTTATTTTTGAATAATGTATAATTCTCTGTTGCAGGTGGCATGGCCTTATTCCAGAATCCTAGGACTCTATGCAGTAATTTTCCTTTTAGAGCTTACTGTAAAATCCACATCACTTCTTCTTCTACTACAGATACCTACAATACCATGAAGTCTATCAAGTTGTGTAGCTTACAGGTCTCTTTCCTGCAGAGCTGGCAGCCTGTCATGTCACTTGATAAATGGGTTGAAGCAGTTCTCCCAAGTGTGGAGTATACTGCTTCCAGAAACCAAAGAGGCCCTACTATGGTTTGAATGTGTCCCCCAAAAGGCATGTACCAGAAACTTAATCCCCAATGCAACAGCATTGGGAGGTGGGGCCAGCTGAGAGATAATTAAGCCAGGAGGCCTTTGCCCTCATGAATGGATTAATGCTGTTATTAGATTATTGCCATTATCATGGTAATGGGTTTCTTATAAAGGGATGAGTTTGGTTCCCTCTTGTGCTCTCTTGCTCTTGCCTTTCCACTTCCTGTCATTGGATGATGCAGAAAGAAAGACCTCATCAGATGCTTGCCCCATTGTCTTGGACACACTTGCCACTTTTTGTTTACTCAGTTTTATTGACAGGATCTCATCATTTCCACAGACCAATGCTCTATCCTACCAATTGTCTAGATAGTTCTAGACCTCTTGGACTAGATTATGACAGAAGACAAGAGTGTTACCTAAGTCTGGTGAAAGACCTTACACGTATGCAATTTTTCATCCCCATGAGAATGTGACCTGCTCTGGTGCTCCTTCATAATAGAGATCAATGATCAGACACCATCTTCTTGAAGCTGTGTTCATCTCTCTAGCAAAATCACAGCACTGCAACTGAGGCCACTACTTAGTCAAATTGTGGTACCCTACTCTCATCCTCCATGGTGCATCTCATTTTTGTAGGCTTCAGTTGGTGAACTAAAAGGTAAAAGAATGAGGTCCACTACCGCTGCGTTCTTTAGGACTTTCAAGGTGGCATTAATCTCTGCCATTTCTTACCTGAAATGCAATATTGTTTTTCAGGTTCCTTCTTTGCTGTGGATGGAAGTGAAGGGTTTTGGCAGCTTCTACTTGGCCCTTCCCACTGGGATACCTTATATCTCACAGTCCAAGGCACCAAAGCAGAAGGTTTGCCAAATATAGGTATGTTCATTACAGTTATACATTCAGGAACTGGGGAAATGTCCCTGGGGTGGCTCTGTGGATGCTGTGGGTCCACAGGAATCAGATCTGTGCTAGGACTGCATTAATGACCTGACCTCATCTGCATCCTCTCTAACAGTGGCCAGGATGACCCCAGTCCCTGTTTATCAAGGTCAATGCCGGTATTTACCATTTCTCAGTATACAAGTCCTAAAAGGACGGGCAGTCATCACTGGACACAGTTGCCATGGTGAGGTGGGGTCCTTCCTCATGAGGACCTCCCTCTCCTGCAGTGAGCGGACTGGCTCAGATCCAGACACTGGGCAAAGGGTGATGTTTTCACTCTTCTTTTTTTTTTTTTTTTAAGCTGAAGACTACTTTTAGTCTCCTGATTATCCATCTTTGATTTTTTTTATTTTGTAGCTCAAACAATATCCTTGTTAGCATTCCCAAGAATAGGGTGACCAGCTCAGCCAAGTTTGCTCAGGAATTTCTTGGTTTTAGCACTGAAAGTCCCACACCCTGGATAAATTGACACAAGTGGTCACTCTACACTAAGAACATCACATTCTACTAGCCATGCACATTAGTCTGCAGGTCAGGCCCCCCTGCTGCCACTCTGACCTTACTGCTCATCGCAATCTCTGTGCCCACCTTGCTTCTGACAGCCAAGCACCACCCCTGGCCTCTGTTCCCTCCTAGCATCCTGATTGCTATCAGAGAGCCCAGTTCTATAATGATGTCTCCTGAGGCCATGCCTGACCTACAGAGGCCACCCACCGCTGAACCCCTCCCTGATGCTGGTACCATCTCTCAGTGCTTTGGTGAATGGCAGCTATCGGGGCCCTTCTGTGGGCCACAGTCATTTGGTAGGTTTTCTAGCTTCCATGGAATATCCTCTCCAGCATGCCCACTCCTCAGAGGTTTTGATTCCTCCTCCTGACATTTGCCATGGTAATTCTGGCATTTCTCCTTCACATAGCTTGGGCCATATCTCCTGCCAAGCTTCCAGGAGCCACCAGGCAGCACACATCTCAGGGTCCATGCAGGGTGTGAAATCCTCTGTTAAGGGAGAAGCCCTATGTTGATAAACTCTCGCTCATTTGGTTTTTTATTCCACTGCTCCTTATTCAGCCCCTCAGTGTGCCCTGCATCCACTCCTGGACCTGCCTGGTTGGTGGTGTGTCCTGCACAAACTTCCTTTCCTCCCTCTGAAGGCTCGGCACTTACCCTCCTGGTTTGTGCAGTGGCTTGGTCCAGTGTCTTGGAGGGAAGCTGGGGTAGATGCTGCATCGGTAGCACATTGTCTTGTAAGACAGAGGCCTCTACATTAACTTCAAGCCTGGGCAGTGCATTAGCCTTTCACAGCTGGAAAACAATCATTTCGGCAGGCCCAGAGGATTCCAGGGCCCTGGAGCTTCAAAGTGTACAAGTTCATTGACCCCAAGTCTCATAGTCGACTCCTTCCCAAGCAAGGCTGTGACTGTGGCATAGCTGACTTACCCAGGGTGAGAGTTCAGTCTTCTCTGAAGCTTCAGAGAAGATGCTGCGCTTCTCTGAAGCTTCACCCTTAGAATTAAGTCTGGGTCCTGAAAAGCAGCTTTCTCATCTCTCCACTGCTGGACAAGTGCATCTCTTCATGTCGCGGAGGAAGCCCACAACTTGCACATTTTGCCTTAAAGTGGTAATTAATCACCTACAGCCTTTTATTGTTTTTTTTCCCGATCCATTGATTGCATTCAGTAAGAGCCATGCAATTTCATTGTCCTTATAATTACTAATTTCCCCAGTCCTCTCCAGCTCCTGAAATATGCAGCCTTCCCTGCATTCTCTTCCATCCCAGTTTTTCCAACAGAGAAAAAGCCAGCCATTGCACCCACAGTTGAAACTATGGGCCAGGAGCTCTTAGCCCTCCACCTCCAGCCTGTGATGAGGTCTTCAGTGCCCACTGGGCAACACGTGATCCAGCTCCACAATCCTAGCTAGATTCCATTTCCTCAGGCCACTCCTCGTTCTGGCCCTCTTTGGCTTGGTTTCCTGGGACTGCCATGAGGACTTACACACAGGAAGTGTATTGGGATGTCTGGGGATCAATACCTGTGGGGAGTAACAGACTCCAGGCCAGGCAGAGAGAGGCTGAACTGCAGTGCAGCTGCAGCACAGGCCTCAGCCAAGCCCCGGGGGCTCTAGAGCTGGGAATGACTTTTCAGAGAATGTGTCTACCAGTCATTCAATTGGGCTGTGTCCTCCTCCCCTACATGTGGGGAGGGGCAAGACCTTGGGGGAGCCAGTGCCCCCTGCTCAGGGGAACTCCTGAGGAGGGACTCAGCCTCAAGCCAGCAGCGGGCCACACTCTGGGCAGCAGAATGAGCTCCTCGGTCCCCAGAGGGGATCTGGGCAGTGCACCCCAGCATCCACTACACAAGGGATGTGAGGAAAGGCTGAAGGAACAAAGGCCTGGAAAAGGATGATCCCACAATGCGATGCCACACTCGGAGCTCTGAAGGATGGGCCTGTGCTCCAGGAAGCAGACTTGTGCTGCGGGACCTCACGGACTGGCACAGCAACAGTGAGTGATCACGAGAAGCAGCCCAATCTCACCTCCAAGGAAGACCTCTGAGCAGTGTGACCCTCCAGAGATGGAGTGGGGAAAATGCCGGAGGCCCTGTGCTCCTGTCTCTACTGTATACAAGCAGAGGCTATTCCACGAGCTGTCCAACTCATATCACAATGAGACAAAATTCAACAATCTTTATAAGCGTCCCTTCCAACGTTAGCCCTTGGAGACTCGGTACAATGACTGCCTGAACGGTGCAGAGGGTGAACTTGGAGGAGCTCTGCTCTTCAGCATCCGGAGCAATGCCCGCACTCGGTCCTATTTTATTTTAGGACTCCGCTTGAGGTGCTGGGTGGGTCTGAAGATGGAGACCACAGGGTGGGCGGATTTAATGCCTGTGCAGTGAGCTGTGGAGTCCATGGTGACGTGGGCCGTCCTCCAGAAGGAGCCCTGGGCATCCGCCACGCTGAGGCTCCCTGCTGTCACTGCCTGCCCCTCCAGCTGGAACATGTATCCGCCAATTCTGTGCCCAAACGGGTGTGCGTCCCTCTGTGTGTATACAGACATGCACACGAGCTCTTCCCAACACAAATATATATTTAAGATTTACTGTTCTGGAAAACCTAGTGAATAATGTAAATGATGAAAGCCCACGTCTGGCAGAAAATATTGTTCAGGCAGCCTCATTGAAATTCAGCCTCTCATGCACACTTGGTAATACACACGCCGTATGAATTATGGATTCCGGGCTTTATCTCTCACACTACACATGAATGTTTGATAAAGATTGTTTCCAATATTATATTTTGTCAAAATGCTCATCTAAAATTCAGTCAAAAATGCTTTTCAGTAATTATGCTCTGACTTCACAGGGAATAGAGAAGGGAAGAAGGAAAGTGCCCCTCGGTGGGGTCATTGCTTTGTGTGTGTGTGTGCGCGTGTGTGTGTGTGCGCGTGCATGTTTTCTGTATTTTTTTTTTCACTCTGGTATTTTTGCTAAAGGGGAGAGGAAGGCTGACAGTGTTTACCATGGAAATTCTTTATTCCTCCTGCACGTCCTCATTACAGAAGCAGCTACAATAAAGTCTACTTTTTGCCGTGCAGACACTCAGCAGTTCATTCGTTCCTCAGATATTTTTAAACTGAGTGCTGGCTCATTGGCAGCGTGGCCTCAGCCTTGCCTCCCTACGACTCATGCTCCCAGGGCTTCCAGTGGATCCTCTACAACACACATCCCGAGCCCCTGCTCCTTCACCCCAACCCTGTCCATTCCTCCAGTGGCTCTCCCTGTCCTACAGCAGATGTGGCAAATCTCTAGTGACCGGTCTCCACCCTGCAGTCAGAGGGGATGCTGCCACCTCAGAATCCTTCTTAACACATGCTGTGAAATTAACACACTATCAATGAAATGAAGATGACTTGGGAAATAAACTCACAAGTCCTCCTGTATACTACAAGGTGGAACTCAGCCTCTGGAGAGTGGCATTCCAGGCTTTCTGCGACCTGACCACAGCCTCTCTTCCCACTCCCCTCCAGCCATTCCCCTTCTGCCCTCTCTAAGCTCTCTAGTCTCCATTCCATGCCTTTGCTTTTCCTTTTCCATCTGCCTAGAATGTTCTTCATCCCTCATCTCCTTGGCAAACTCCTACTCATGCTTCAAGACCTCTGTGAAGCCTCCTTCCCTTGCCCAGTGTGCATGCACGCTCTCTCTCTCTGCCTCTTCATATATACATATACATATATATATATAAAATACATGCACACGCACGCACACATATATACATATACACATATGCATCCATCTGTATACCTACATATGTACATATTACAGAGAGTGATACCCCAGGAAAGCTTCCTAACACAGAGCAAGCATGCTACCTAAGTCCACGTCACAAAATGACTCATGTATGCATGCCAAATCACCATACAAAGAAAATGTAGGTTCTGTGCTCACAAATGGCACTGACCTTCATGGAGCTACAGGGTAGATGATGGGTCACTCACAGCACAGATATGGGAAAAGATTTTCGTTTACCTCCCCCAGTATCCAGGAAAATCAGTACACATTCATTAACTGCAGATTTCATAGAAAGCAAGGCAGGCAAGCATGAGTGGAGGAGGCCAAACTGACCTCACCATTTTCACCGTGGCATTCCTTTACTCCATGTGACTCAGCACTCCCAGGCCCCACCCTATCCTGCATCATCCTTGATGCCTCCTTCTCCCTCTTCACTCCCAACCTCCTAGAAACAGGCCCTGGGAAGTCCACATTTCAGACACCCTTAGAATCCCTCCATGTCTCCCCAACCCTGCAGCCCCCATGTGCTGCAGGCCACCACAGTCTGTCCTCAAGGAGCCTGGAACAGCCTCCCACAGTCTTCCTGCCTCCTTCGTGTCTCCTCCAACCCATTCTCCATCTGCAGCCTGAGCGACCTTTCTAAACCCAAATCTGGTAATGTTGCTCCCTACAAAGAACCCTTCAGTGTCTCTCCATTACTCTTAGGATAAAGACCAGACTTCCTCCTGTGGTTGAAAAGGAAGGAGTGGCGCTCACCACATGCAGCATTCTGTAAGGTCTGGGCATCCCCCATCAGAAGAGTTGCTGGGAACAGCCATGATGGCCGTGCAGGGAATGTGAACTGAAAACCAGCTGGAGCAGAAGATCCTGGGGGCTGGCCATGTCCTGACCACTTTCTGCAACCTCAGCTCCCCGTTCTGCAGCCTGCTCCCTGTCCTCCAGCCCCTCTCATTCTCACCTCCATGCCTTTGCTCTGCTACCTATCTGGTTTTCTGTTGTCTCCTCACTGCCCAGCAGCGAACTGGGCACCAAACAGGTGCCAAACAGGTGTTTTTAAAATGTGTTGGATTCCACGGGAAGCCAGGAAGCACGGGAGCCCCAGAGATCCATCAGGAACACTTGCTGCAGTGCCAGGCAGGGCTCCCCACCTATCAGCCAGGCATACGAGCTGATCTGACAAATGCAGCCTGGGCCCTGGGGTAGCGTGTGAGGAGGGCTGCTGACAGCTCTGAGCCCCGCCAGGGCTGAACACATGCTACTCTACAGCCACTGAGTATTTCCGCATGGCTCTGGTATAAGAGTGACAGCCCCGGAGTTCAGCTATTCCCAGGAGGGCTGGGAGCAGAGAGGATGCCAACAGGGAACCCCTGGGAGAATCCCTTGCCATAGTCTGTATAGATCTACAGCCTTCCTGCCTTTCTTCCACAAACAGTGCCTGCCTGCCTGCCTGCCTACTCTTCGCCAGGCACAGTGCTGGGAACAGGGGTACAAAGATGGAGGCTACAGGTCTCAGTTCTCAAAGTCCTCATATTCTAGGGGTCAGACAGACCACCCAGAAGACACGCACTGAGGGTTTGGTAGAGGTAGGTCAGGCTGATGTGTGAACTTAGAGTCAGGGAGGCCCAACCTGCACCAGG
Organism: Gorilla gorilla gorilla; assembly: GCF_029281585.2. Lineage (NCBI taxonomy): Eukaryota > Metazoa > Chordata > Mammalia > Primates > Hominidae > Gorilla > Gorilla gorilla. The sequence goes on along the minus strand of NC_073232.2, from coordinate 36,915,335 downwards.
CCTATCAGGGAATCTGCCAGAAGAGGGAAGAGCAGGGCTGAGGCCTGAAGAATGAGTAGGAGATCACAAAGGGAAGGGATTGGGAGGCACTTCAGGCATCAGAAGCAGCAGGTTCAAAGGCCTGGAGGTTAAAGGGCACATGGGGGCAGTAAGAAATATTCAAGAAGTTTCACAAGGCCAAAGGCAAGGGCCAGATGGAAGGTTGTGTTGAGATCAGGAGTCTGGACATTGCCCTGGAAACTGCAAGTGGGCAGTGTGCACACCAGGTCATAGGAGGAGTCACAGCCAGAAGCAGACCTCACACACCTGTGTGCTTCGCAGCTGCTTCCCATCTTGTCTCCAGGACAGCTGCCATCCTCTCCTCCCCTCCCTGTATCTGCATGCCATTCCCTTAAAGAGAAGTGGTATTCCTACACCCAGTGAATCTCAGTGGCCTGTGGCTTTTCTGTACAGTAGAATTAAGCAGCAGTGAAGCTATGCTGGATCTTGGCTGAACTTTTAAAAGAGCTTCCCCTCTTGGTGCACTTGCTCTGAGGAATGCCAAACACCACATAGGAAGTCTAACTACCCCGAGACAGCCATGCTGTGAGGAAGCCCAAGCTAGCAATGCAAAGAAGCCTCATGGAGAAAGTGATGCCAGACAGAGCTCCAGCTGTCCCAGCCCAAGCACCAAACATGTAAATGAAAAAGCCACTGCGGACATCCCAGCCTCGGCAAATCTCATAGCAGCCCCAGACACCTGGCTATAATCGATTTGCTGCAGCCATCTCCAGCTAAAGCCCCAGACATCATGGAGAAAAGACAAGGTATTCCTGCTGTGCCCTAGCAAAATTCCTGGCCCAAAGGACCTTGAGAATTTAAAAATAGTTGTGGTTTTATGCTTTAAATTTAGAACAGTTAGTTATGTAGCAGTGAATAACTGAAACACCAACCCAGTTATAACAGTGAGAATGTATTCAGCTACAAATAAAACTATTTGCAGCATAGAAACAAACAAATAGGGAGCATTTTTCTTGCACATCAAAACCAGAGGAAGGTAGCTGCTCAAAGGCTGCATGAAATGAAGGCCAGCATGTTTGCAGCTCTCTCAGCCTTGCCCTCAAGGTGACAAGATAGCTGCTGCAGCTCCAGATATCATGTTCTAACTCCAAGCAGGAAGGAGAGGAGGAAAGTTTTGCAACAGCCACTCTAAGCCCCCTTTATATTGCGAGAGCCAAAGCTTTCCCAGAATCATCACCAGCCGACTTAGGTCATCTTATGTCTTTGTGAACTTAGGTTATATGGCCAGTCCCAGCTGCAAAGGAGACAGGCAGAGTGGATAATGGGATGAAGACCAGTTATGATCCATTTGCACTGCCACCCGAAACAAAATTGGGGTTCCCTTGAGCTAAAGAAACGGGGAAGAAATATTGGATGAGCAGCAGCTACATTTGTCTTATCCATGAACTCTTCTTCTTTAACTGTTTTATTGAGGTTTAATTGGCTCCAATAAACTATATGCCATATTTTAAATGTAAAATATGATAAACTTTGATGTAAGTTTAAGCCATGAAACCATTGCTGCCATCAAGATAACAAACACATTCATCACCCCAAAGATTCTTCATTCCCTGTTTTCATTCCTCCCTCCTGCTCCTTGACCCTGTCCCCAGGAAACCAATGATGTGCTTTATATCACTGTAGATCAGTTCACATTTTCTACAGTTTCATATCAGTGGAATCACACAGCATGTGCTTTTTTGTGTGCCTTCTTTTGCTTAGCATAATTTTTGGAGATTCACCCATGTCTTTGTATATATCAATCATTCATTCCTTTTTATTGCAGAGTTATATTTTATGGTATGGGTATACCATGACTTGTTTATCCATTTCCCTATTAATGGACATTTGCATTTTTTGGCTATTACAAATAAAGCTGCTATGAATATTATGTACAAGTCTTTGTGTAGCCATGTTTCTTTCTTCTTGAGTAAATATCTACAAGTAGATTGGCTGGCTTATATGATAGATGTATGTTAAATTTTTTTTTAACTGTCAGACTGTTTTCCAAAGTGGTCGTTTCATTGCACATCCCTACCAGCTGTGTGTAAGAGTTCCAGTTCCTCCACATCCTCACCAACACTTGAAGTGGTCATTACTCCCCAATTTCTTAATTCCCTTAAGGACTCTGGTCCAGGCAACCTTTTAATAAATCACCTGTGGCCCAGTAGGGAAAATAACTGAGGAAAGGAAAAAGAAATAAGTACATTTTAAAAACTTAACTTCCATGTGGAAGACACCTTCACATTCATTATCTCATTTAACCCTAGCAACAACATGCAAGGATTATTCATTTTCCCCCACCTCAAAAATAAGGAAACAGTCTCAGAGAGACCAGTGTCACACTGCTATGCCATCTCTGGTATGTACAACTCCAAGGCCCTTGCTCATTCTCCTTTTGTTTTGGTGTTTGTTTGTTTGTTTGTTTGTTGAGACAGAGTCTCACTCTGTTGCCCAGGCTGGAGTGCAATGGCGTGATCTCAGCTCACTGCAACCACTGCCTGCTGGGTTCAAGAGATTCTCCTGCCTCAGCCTCATGAGTAGCTGAGACTACAGGCATGCGCCACCATGCCTGGCTAATTTTTGTATTTTCAGTAGAGATGGGGTTTCACCATGTTGGCCAGGATGGTCTCGATCTCCTGACCTTGTGATCCACCTGCCTGGGCCTCCCAAAGTGCTGGGATTACAGGGGTGAGCCACAGCGCCTGGTCTTCATTCTCCTTTTCTTTCTGTGGCTTAGGCTCACTCTCTTTATCTCCAGAGATGACTTCCTTCTGGAAGACAAAAGGGAAATGGTTTCAGAATATAGCAGAGGATGGAGAACTAGGTTTGGGAGTAGGAGGCTCTCCCAAGATAGACATCAAAATCAGACCAGGGGAGGGGTCAGGGACAACTTTTCAAAGCAGGTAAATCTTAAGCTAATTTTTCAAAAAGCAGGAAAAAAATGTGGAAAAGCAATTCCAAGAAGTAGAAACCACGCAGAAAATCCCCAGAGACATGGAGCATCATAAGATGATCAGAGAACCTCAAGTGACTTGATGACTAGAGCAAAGGTGCTTGCAGGCAGGCCAGGAGGTGATGCTTGGAGAGCCTGGAGGTCACGGAGAAAGCCAAAGTGGTCGACCTTGCTCTTAAAAGCAAAAGGAAGCCATTGAATGTTTTAGGTAGAGGAGTGAAATGGCAGGCCTGTGGTTCAGAACATTCCCAGGAAAGGATATTATGGAAGCGGCTCTCTTAGAGAAAGAAGACCATGGGGAGAGGGGAGATTATTTCCAATTTCAAGGGGGGAATAATGAAGTCCAGAACTAGGGTGCCCAAAAGGACAGGTCAAGAGAGTGAGAATGGAGCTCTGGTCTGAGCTGCAGATAGAGTTTGGGGAGTCATCAGCATATGAGCTGTCACTTAAGACACGCATATGTAGGTGAGGTCCTGGTGTAGAATCAGACGTGTATTGAGTAAGCAGAAGAAGAGATGTGTTTTTTTAAAGGAAGTGGGAAGAAACAGACAGAGAAATAGGAGGTATCACAGGAGAGCGGGTGTTACGGAAACAAGACAGAGTGAATTTCAAGAAGGAGAGAATAGTCAGTATTGGCAAATGTCACAGAAAATCAGGAAAAGTAACTAGATGTGAGTGCCCATGACTTTGGCTGTGAGGAAGATCATAGATGACCTCAACTAGAGCAGTTTAATTGGAGTCATGAAGACAAAAGTAGATGCTGTCATTGAGGAGTAATTCTATGAAATTACTCTGGAAAACACTCAGGAAATACTCTACGGTATGGACATCAGGAAAGCACTCCCAGGAAGCCTTGGAAAATAAAGCTATCAGTCATCTGCTAGAGGGGGAAACTTGGACTTGGAGGCCTTTGAGATAGAAGAAGCTGGAGAATGATTATGAGCTATTAGGAAAGATGAAGGGGAAACACTTGAAAAGAACAGGAAACAGAGAGGATAAAGCATGGAGCAAGTTTCTGAGAAGCAGAGAATGGGTTTGGAAAATAGAAAAACCACTAGCTAAACTAATCAAGAAAACAAGCACAAATATGCATAACTAGAAATGAGAATGGGGAAATTACCCCATATAGAAGAAATTAAAAGAATTGTAATAGATTACTGAGCTCAATGCTTTGAAAATAAATTTGAACACATGGACAAAATGGGTGATTTTCAAGAAAAAACATAAATGGTGAAAACTAGCCTCAGAAAAGATAAGAAATCTAAAGAGTCCAATTACCAGAGAAGAAATTGAGAGTGTTGTCAAAAAGCCACTATCCATTAAAGCACTAGTTGTAGAAAGCTTTACAGGTAAAAATCCATCAGAATTTCAAGAAGCAAATAACTCAATGCTATTTAAACTGCTCCTGAATATCGTAGAGAGGGAGAAGAGAACTTAAATCTAAGAATCCAACAAAACAGTAAAAACAAAAGCCAAAAGGCTGAGACAAAAGACTATAGTATGATCTTTAAGACAGCATAAATGCAAAATTTTTAAATAAAATATTAGCAAGCAGAAAATATATTTTAAAAGGGTATATGCTAACACCATGTGGGGTTTATTTAAATAATGCAAGGATGGTTTTTTTATGAAGGAATCAATATAACTCATGGTATTAAAATATCAATAAGAAAACCATACAATTCTCTATATATACTAAAAGATAAGTTGACAAAAATCCAACTTTGTTTCATGATTTAAGAACTTTTAACAAAATAGGATCACATGGATTGAGATATCACAACTCAAGCTAAAACCCAGGATCATTTCTAATGACAAATACTAGAATCATTCCCATCAGTCAGGGACAAGTAAAGGGTGCCCAATGTTGCCCCTTACATCATTGTGCAAGTCTTCACCCTGCTGTATCTGTGTCATTTGCCATGAGATTTTGCAGTTTCTCTTCCTAAAGACAGAGTATTCCTCCAATCCCCCTGATGTTGAATTTGGCCATGTGGATTGTGGTGGAAAGCGGTATAAATGAGAGTGCCAATTTTGAGTCTAAGATTTGAGAAGCATTCTCTGTTCCCACTTACTACTCTTACATTTCCATCCTTACCATGAAAAGTGAGGCTAGAGATTGCAAGACGGTCCGAGGGTGCTGAGGAATGCATGGAGCAGACCTGGACCCAACCTGCAGCTTGGAACCAAGCTCAGCCGAGGCCAACGTGCATCAGTCAACCCTCAGTCGACCTGCAGACACTTAAATGAGGATAAATGATTGCTTTGAACTCTGAACTTTGATGATTATTATGCAGCATTATTGCGGCAGTAATATCCATTGTAACAAATATCATTAAATGTTGTTTCCCACCTACTAACCAATGCAAGATGAGAAAACAAATGAGAAGTTTCAATATTGCAATGAGGATGCAAAATTATCATTTATTAATCATCTGATTGTATACTTCTAAAACACAGGAGGAAACCCCAGTTTTTAAAAACTGTTAAAACGTTAAGAATCTAGTAAGAATTAATTCATATAAAAATCACTAGCTTTCTTATATAAAACAATAACCAATTAGAAAATCAAAGATCCCATCATCAGTAAAAATTTAAAAAGATAAAATACCTAGAAATATATTTAACACAAAATGTGCTTAATCGATAGGGAAAATTTTTTTCAAACTCCACTGAAGGACATAAAATAAAACTTCAATAAATGGAAAGATATTCCCTGCTCTTGGATTGAAAGAGTCATATGGTAAAGATTCCAATTCTCCCTAAATTAATCTATATTAGTGTGATCCAAAAATACCAACAGGATTTTTAAACTAAACTTGTTGATCCTATATATAACAAGAGCTGAGAAATTTCTGAAAAAAAAAGGAAACCAACTGTATTGGATAGTAAAACAGCATCATTTTACCAGCAAGAAAGCCACGCCTGTGAATAAACAGATTCTAATGGACATTTGTCACATTTGTAGCCACCTACTGTCTTTTGAATACTTCCTATGTTTGGAGTAGGAACAGAGCAGAGCCGAGGTCAGAGCAGAGGCCAGAACTTGTTTTGTCAGTCACCCTTCCAGCCAGCACACAGGTGTGTGACCTGTGCTCTGCCAGCCAGGCTCCCCCATGTGAGCCTCAGATCCAGGAAAGGGCAACAGGAGAAGCAGGACCTGCATATGATCTGAGTCTGATGAGGGAGGCAGCAGAGACATCAGGCTCTTGGTGGGGCATGCCGTGGTATAGTTCCTGATGGCCACTGCCCAGAGCCAGCAGGGCCAGCTTCATACATGTGCCCAGCAGTGGCAGCAGCAGTGGTGTCCTCCCCAGAGCAATCCCCAAGGGAGGCTAATGCAGGCTTCTTGGCTGCACAGCCACCGTGTCTGATTCTCTGGCCTCCTGGAGACCCCGTGAGCCACCCAACAATCTAAAAAATTCCTTTTCTGCTCCAACTGGCAGAGTAGCCTTCCTTGTTTGCAACTTCAAACCCTGACCGATACACCGACTAAATGACTAGACTATAAGATCCAGAAATAGATCATATACTTCTGGAGGAAATCTTAGTAAAGATTTATCAAGCACCTACTATGTGCAGAGCACTATTCTGCGTATTTGTAATTATCTCATTCACCTTTACAGCAATCCTAGTTTACTACTCTCAGTTTACAAATCTGGAAACCAAGGTACAGAAAGATTTCTGCAATTCACATATAATTAAGTTGACATTTTAGTTCATTAGGAGAAAGAAACATTCAATAAATGATTTGAGGCTAGCTAGCCATCTGGGAAAATATGTGGGTCTCTACCTCACTCCTTACATGAAAATCAACTCCACAGAGATCAAATTGGAGATAAAAAAATAAACAATTAAAGAACTGAAAGGAAATGCAAGAGAATGTTTTGAAATACTGGAGTAGACAAGGCTTTTCTAAGACACAAAATTCAAAAGCCATTAGAATATTGCTAATGTTGATTGTATCCACATGAAACATTGCACCCTGGCAAGGGAGACGAGTGGAGACAAACCAGGAGGAAATAATCAGCACCTGGATGGCAATAGACCAATGTGTGTAAAGATCTTAGCAATCTCCCAGCGACTTGGGAGGCTGATGGGGGAGGATCGCTGGAGGCCAGGAGATCAAGACCAGCCTGGACAACAAAGAGAGATCCCCACAAAAAAAATAAAAACTAGCTGGGTGTGGGCTGGGCGTGGTGGATCATACCTGTAATCCCAGCACTTTGGGAGGCCAAGGCAGGAGGATCACGAGGTCAAGAGATCGAGACCATCCTGGCCAACATGGTGAAACCCCATCTCTACTAAAAATACAAAAATTAGCTGGATGTGGTGGCATGTGCCTGTAGTCCCAGATACTCGGGAGGCTGAGGCAGGAGAATCTCTTGAACCCAGGAGGCAGAGCTTGCAGTGAGCTGAGATTGAGCCATTGCCCTCTAGCCTGGCAACAGAGCAAGACTCGGTCTCAAAAAAAAAAAAAAATTAGCTGGGTGTGGTGGAAAATACCTGTAGTCCCAGCTACTCTGGAGGTTAAGGCAGGAGGATTGCTTGAGCTCAGAAGTTTGAGGCTGCAGTGAGCTATGATCATGCCACTGCACTCCAGCCTGGGCAACAGATAGAGACCTTTTCTCTTGAAAAAAAAGAAAAGAAAAGAAAAAATGTATAAGTCAACAAAAAAATAACAGTAATCCAATGTAAAGAAAGGAGAAAGACACTAACATTTCACAAGAAAAAATACATATAAATGACTTATAGTCTCTCATTCTTTTAACTATGAAGAGTAAAACAACAGTGTGATATAATGTTTCACCTCTGAATTTAATGAAGACTGGAAAGCTCAGTGATGTGTATTGTTAAAGAAATCACAGGGAAATAGTGGTGCCCACTGTTAGGGAACAGCTGCACAGGAACACAATTTTCCAATACATATTTTAAAACTCGCGTATCTTTGACTTTGAAATTCTACTTCTAGAAATTTATTCTGTGTATACACTTGTGCATGGACAAAAATATGAGTGTGATTAAATGTCTGTGATATCATTATTTGTAATAGCAAAAGCCTGGAAACCCCTAAATGTTCTTCACTGGGAGAGTGGCTAAATAGTTAAGGACATGCAATAATTAGAATGAGTGGAGTGGAGGAACCATCTCTGATATAAAATAGTTTTTTTAAAATCTAGGTACAGAACAATATCAGCCAGGCACTGCCCATTAGAGCTGTCTACAATGATGAAAATGTTCTAGATCTTCACTGTCCAATACAGTAGGCACCACCCACAGGTGGCTGTTGGATGCTTGAAGTGTGGTAGTATGACTGAAGAACTAAATTTCTAATTTTAATTTTAGCCAAAATCAATTTAAATTTAAATAGCCACATGCGGGGCCGGGGACAGTGACTCATGCCTGTAATCCCAGCACTTTGGGAGACTGAGATGGGCGGATCATTTGAGGTCAGGCGTTCAATACCAGCCTGGCCAACATGGTGAAACCCTGTCTCTACTAAAAATACAAAACTTAGCTGGGCCTGGTGGAAGGCGCCTGTAATCCCAACTACTCTGAGGCGGAGGCAGGAGGTTGCAATAAGCCAAGATCATGCCACTGCACTCCAGCCTGGGCAACAGAGCAAGATTCCATCTCAAAAAAATAAATTAATAAATAGCCACATGGGGTTATGGTGTTCGATCACTCAGGCTAGAAAGTACTCCCATTTTTGCGTTTGTGCAAACAACATTTCTGAAAAAAATATAGAAGCTTGTAACAGCCATTCCCCTGCCAAGGAGACTGAAGTATCAGATGTCTCCAGGAAGAAGAAGAGTTATATGTTCACTTACATTTTTAATATTTGAATCGTTTACTGGGTGTGATGACATATTCAATATTAAACTAATTAATGAGAGTTGAAAAAAGAAAGAGAGGAAGTTCTTGAGTGAGCTTTGGGTTTTCCCCGTGAAATAGAAGGGAGGGCCTCTGAGGGTGAGCAGGGAGGGCTCAAGGCAGATCAGGCTCCTGCAGAGATGAGGTCTTTCGGTCAGAGGCTGAGGGAAAACGGGAGGGGCTGACCAACCCCAAATGAAGGAAGCCTGGGGTGCAGGGAGCACACTGTTCAGGTGGAGGCCAGAATCTCAAGGGATGGAAGCCACACAGTTCAGTGTGATATTCACCAGCAGCCCGAGTATAGAGACTAAGTCAAACAATTGGATTAACCCCAAAAGTCGTAAGCTAGAATTAAGGAAGAAGGGATGGACTGGATTTGGAGATATGAAAAAGGCAGAATCGACAGGATCTGGTGGCCGGTGTGACATGGGGACCGAGTGAGAGATCATCTTAGGATGGCTCTCGATTTCTGCCTGTGTGACTGAGTTGATACTGGGGCCACTCGTGAAATAAGGTTTATAAGAAGAGAAGGTTCAAGGGGAGAAGATCATAAGTTCAGTGTTGGCCATGTGGATTCAGCTGCAAATTTCTAGAAGCCTCCAGATATTTAGGTCTGGAGCTCAGCATGAAGGACTGGACTAGAGAGAGCCATTTGGGAGACAGCCAGAGATGGATGATAATTGAAGCCAAGAGAGCCGTGAGACATCGCCCAATGACTGGTGTGACCAGGAACCTGTGAGAGTCAACACTAAGGCAAAGGGTGGGGAGAGAGGCCAGCAAGGGACCCCGAGAGTGAGCATGGAGGAAGGGCAGGGGGCAGAGCCAGGGAAGGAAGTGTCCAGAAACAGGAAACGACCTCTCAGGTTGTGTGCCACAGAAAGGTTGGGGAAGAGGGGCACCGAGAGACCCATTGCACTTGGCAATTAGCAGGTGACTCAGTGACCCCCGTGAGAGCAATTTCGGAGAAGTACAAGAGGGAGCACATGGTTCCAGTAGGTTGAAGAGGGAATGGGAGGGAAGAGAAGAGACTGAGAGCAGGATCTTGTTATGCTGGACACTTGGCTGTGATAGGAAGGAGAGAAAGGAAAAGTATCCAGAAGGGAGGCCGAGTGGAGGGATATTTTTCACGTTTGTTTTGTTGCTTTCAGATGAGAGACTGGGGCAGGATTACAGACAGTGGTGAAGGGTCTCTAGAAAAATTAGTAACAGTTAATGAAGAGAGGTCCCTAAGGAGGCAGGAAAAGGTGGGCTCCATGACATTGGGGGTGGCTGAGACCTCCTCTGAGCAGGAGAGGAAGGGGGCTGACACACAGCCAACAGGCAGGGAGGGAGGTGAGAAGTGGATGGAGTGTTTTTGCTTGATGGCCTCAGCTTTCTCGGTGACATAGGACATGAGACCACAGGGATGAGGGGTGGGAAAATGGCGGTCTTTATTAGAGTAGGGTTGGGTAGAGTCAAGTAGGGACAGCTGGCTTTGCCAAGGGCCCAGCTGACACTGGGGCCATGAGCAGATTGGGGTCCAGGTGTTCAGGCAAGATTCTGCCCATTGCTATCAGTTCACAGTAGCCTAGGGACAGCTGGGTTCATCCTGGCAGGAGAAGCCCCCACAATGGGGAGTGGAGCAGGGAGAGGAGTGGGGCTAATGGCGTGTGTTCAAGGCAGAGAGACACCTCAAGTCCACTCTCTACTGTGCAATTTTGAGCCAGTTACTTTATGCCTCCTCTGGATACCTCTGCAAAATGGAATTGCCCACTTCATAGGTAAAGCACTTAGCCTAAAGCCTGGCACTCAGAATGTTCTCTTTAAAGGTTCACTATAGCACAATCAATAGTATGGGGTAAAGGCTGGGTGCAGTGGCTTATGCCTGTAATCCCAGCACTTTGGGAGCCCGAGGCAGGAGGATCATTTGAGACCAGGAGTTCAAGACTAGCCTGGGCAACATGGCAAGACCCTGTCTCCAAAATAAAACAAAACCAAACAAAAGTATGGGGTGAAGATGTGGAGGGGACTAGGTGGAGGAGGTAACGTTCCATGGGGACTTGCTGAATCAGGCAGGAGAAAGCAATAGGCAGAATCAGCAAACTCTGCCTGAGGCCTAATCAGTGCCTGCTTTTGTAAATAAAGTTTTATCAGACACGCTCATGCCCACTGTTCATGTGATATCTATGGCTGCCTTTGTGTCAAAAGGGTAGAGTTGAGTACGTGCAACAAAGAATGTGTGGCTTGCAAATTCTAAAGTAGTTACTGTCTGGCCCTTTAAGAAGAGGGTTGTGACCCTAGGCTAGGGGAAAGGAAGGATAGATGGAGAAAAATGAACACACAAATAGCAAGCAAAACCAGAAGTTCAGGGTGAAAAGATCTGGAAAGATGGAAGATTGAAGTAGGAGATCATAAGAGGAGATTAAAAGTGGGAGTGGAGCCATGCAGAGAGCTGGCCATTGCTGGTGAGAAGGAGGGATGGCTATGGCAAGAGTGGGATGAAGGCTATTGGAAATAAGGAGATCTCTGATTTCCTAGGCTATCATGAGAAATTGACGGAATCACTAACTGGAATTACCCGTGTGGATGTGGATAAGATCAAGAACAGAGATGTTGAGTCACAGACCATGGTGTCCAGGAAGTCACCAGAAAATACCTCCTCCAAAGCCATTTGTCCCTCCTTTGCTGTCAAAACCTGTTTTGTTCAGTGACAGTGTGACCTATCTCTAGGACTGAATCATGATTTGTCTAGGCCAAGTAAGTCATCTTGTTTGGTTTTGGCTGATATTTACTTTCCCATCCTGCCTTGCAGCTAGAAAAGGTCACATGATGCATTCTGGTCAATGAGACATCTCAGAAAGCCAGCTGGGGCTTCTGGGAAAGCTTTTGCTGTTCTGCTGAGAGAGAGGATAGTTCCAGGTGCTGCCCCTTCCACTTCCTGCCTTGAGCACAGAGCTGATGCTTGGGCCATGGCAGCCACTTTGTGACTATGAAGCAACAACTCTACGGGCTTGCAGGGCAGCATGCTGATGATGCTGGGACTGAGGGAAAGAGTTGGATCCTCAATACCATTATTTTACCACTGCCTACCTCCAGGGGAAATGAGGAAATGACTTTATTGCTAAGAACAATTTGTTCGTTTATTCAAAAGCACTTTTACCTGAAAGAGGAAAGAGACAGAGTGAAGAGATAGCAGTTGAGGGTGGGATATGTCAGCCAGTAGGGTTGGGAAGCAGTCAGTGGGTTACTGTGAGCAGAGGGTGTATGCTCTGGGAAGAGGGTGGTTAAGAACAGACAGGAGGAGGCTTTGGGTGTTGGGTTGAGTTTAGGTGCCTTTTGAAGGAAATTGGAAATGATCACTAAAATTTGTTTTAAATTGTAAAAATCATAACCTAGATATAATTGATACTTGCAAAACATATTTTTTTGAATGTCGATATTTATTTTTCTGCATTTTCTTTAAAAGAAAAAATGGCAATGGATTTTCATTTTGTAATAGTTTTTATCTTTTTCTAATTATAAAAGTGAGATATATTGAGACAATTTAGAAAGCACAAATAAGTAAATAGGAGAAACATTCTGGGTGTTTGATTGGAGGGCTGATATTTTGGAGAAAGAAGTAGATAGAAGTAGAATGGGTTGACAGAGACCGGGGCAGGGAACAAGAAGACCCACTCTAAGTTGCCTTCCTGGGCCTCAGTTTTCCCATCTATAAAATGAGTAGGTGGGACTACAACTAGCGAGGTAGCCATCCAACCTGTCAGCATGGGAATGCCCAAGGTAAGCCACTCTCTATGGTGTTAATGTACAGTCCTCTCTGCAGATGCCCGGGGTTGATGATAGCCGGGCTCACACAGGGTGGCTGTAGGATCCCTCATTTTACAGGATGAGTACTGGGTATGTAGGGGATGAAGTGATAACCATGGCCGTTGCGCTGTCAGGTCTGAGAGTCAGAACCTATCTCCAGTGTTCGGTTCTACTGTTCCTAGCCGGGTCCTGTCTCCCCACTCTTGACCCTGCTCCCTTTCATTGCTCAGCAGCCTAACCCCCAAGCCCGTGAAAGGCAGTGGACCCAAATGATAGCCAGGCCACAGGGCCAGGCACCACAGGAATCAGGACCAGGGCAGAGAATAAAAAGGTCCCTCAGCAGAGAGGAGTCTCCACACACTGGCCCCAGTGGTGGTGAGTTTATTACCACCTCATTTGGCTGCGTGTGTCTGATGACTGAAATGGCTGGCTTTTCCCACCAGGGCACCGCCAGGGACCAAAGAATACAAGAACTAGCTTGGAGTTTATGTGTCTAGTGTTAAAAATCAATAGCTTCCCTCTTCGGGATGCACCCTCAGGGGCAAAATAGAACAAATTGCTTATTAGCTTCTGCCTTCACACTGGCAGATGATGAAGCAGCCAAGAAACTGGTCATACATCGTAATAAAGCACCCTTCACCTGCCGTCCATCCGTAGACCAGCCAGCGCATACCCCTATCCCAGCGGCATTAACCCACACGGTGCTGGCGTCACTCACCCCTAATCACTGAGAGCAGGTTTGCAATGGTGGCTGCCTGGGGCTTTCCCAGAAGGGGAGAATTCAGAAATGCAAGCATGAGACTCCTGCCGTCCTCTGAGGGTGGACAGTTGATTAAGGGCTCAGTCCAGCTGAGGGGAGCCATTGATTACTGTAAACAAGCTGCTGGAGATCGTCTACCACCATCCCCCTGCCCTGAGCACCCACTCCACACCACTCTGCTGCCCCATAAGACAATCCATTCTTATTCACAGAACCAAAGCTCAGTCTACACTGATAGGAATTTTTATTTATTATCATAAAGCCACTAAGCAGCTGTGTGAACTTCTGCAGGTGCATTCCCCTTTCTGGTACCTAACGTCTCCCTCCATAAAGGAAAGCTGGAGCTGGGATCTCAGGTGGAGACCATGCAGCCCAGGTGCAAGACTGTGGACACCATGAACCAGACTCCACATTGGCCGTGGTCGGGGACGTGTCTTCAGAATCTCAACTTGACAGACATACTTCTTTTCCAAGTGTCCGAACACTTTCCATCTGGGAAGATCTCAAAGTATGTTAGGTGCAGGGTTTGAAATCCCTCCTACTGTCCAGGGAGTGGAGATTCCTTTTTCCAGTTTCCAGGACAGGAGAATGGGATTTAGAATTGGCTGGCAGGACACTCCCTCTCAGGAGTCTGAGCACGAAGGAGGTGACACAAAGACAGGGACATAGGTAGAGTTTTATCAAGGTGGCTGCAGCAGAGCTGTCCACAACCCAGAGACAGTGTGAGGACCAGAGCCTGGTGGCTGGGCCAGGGGCAGCATTTCAAGCACACTTCCTGCAGCGTGAGGTGCCTATGCTCCGGGGCGCCGGCTTGGGTCCCGTCTGTTTTCTAACCATCTAGGGGAGGCAGTGTGGCCTTAGGGTGAGGCTATAGCTTTGAAGTCTGATAGATTCAGGTATGAATTCCGTTTGTGCCACTTAAGGGAAAAGTGACCATTGGGTAAGTTACAAACCCTCATTACACACTCTTCTCTCCCCATAAAATAGATCTGATAGTGACTGTTTTGTAAGCACTGTTGCTGGGCTCACACTGGATTGTGGGGGAAGTTTCTAGCCTGGCACCCAGCAAGGTCTCCATAAGTGGAGGCTATGTTAATGAAGAAGGAGTAGGAGGAGACTCTTTCACAAAGAGTTTCCAAGTGCCTGAACCCAGGGCAGATGCACCCGGCTGTAAAGAACCAACGCAGCTATCCTGATGCACCGCAGCTGCCATCGCCCTTGGGGAGGGCCCCACCATGATGGGTGCTCCATGCCAGGAACTGACCTTCTAAGGAAGAACTGAGCCTTCTCTCCCTAATACTGCTTGAGTCAGAATCACCAAGTGTTTGATCTTATAAGAAGCTTAGAGATGCAATGGGCTGCTGCCTGCACGAGAACAGAGGCCTGAGAGGAGTCAGGCATTGTCCAGGGCCCCCAGCGAGTGAGCGGCAAGTAGGCAAGGGACCAACCCAGCTGACACTGATTCCCCCAGATGGAGCTCAGGGTCGGCTTTTGGTCCCAGGGTGTGCCAAGCTGGGGAAGCAGGCCTGCCAAGAGCCTGCTCCTCCGAGGTGTGTGCCAGCGCTGGGGCCAGATGCTCCATCCCAGGCCCTCTTCCACCAGCAACGGCATCTGGTGTTCTCCGAGGCTGTCCCAGCTGCTACCCAGCAGGAGGCTCATTTTCCAACCCAGACCCTTCTTTCTGCTGCTACCCCCACCCCTGGGATCTCCTTGGGGTCACACATTGTGGCCTTTCTTGGGTCCCCTTGGCCTCTGGCTACAGTGTCCACTCTTTCTGTCTCTGGTTCTGACTGTGATGTAATTTGGAGCTTGAAAAACCCTGATTGTTTGATAATTATAAGGCAGGGAAATTACCAGGGCTTCAAAGGTTGCTCCCAATTGCTGTATTAATTGTCCCCTCGTTATCTCTCCATATAAAAGACCACTTGATAGAGACAAAAGCCAGCTAGCTTTTATTTCACAGCAGCCTGACAAGAGGATGACGGGCTGCTGAGGGCTCCCATTTATTTCTTCCCAGACACAAACCTTTGCTGGGACCTGACCACCAGGGCCACCACATGCCATACCCCTCACCTCGAGACAAGGACTAAGGCACAGCACCAGCCAGGCCCAACTTCTCCAGACAGCAGCCCAGCCACAACCCTGCCCATCTCCTGACTCAGAGATTCACAGAGAGACAAAGCCTGCAGATTCTCATCTGCATGTTAGATGTGCTTTTCTTTGAGTGTTGGCCTACATGTACATATGCAGGACACTGTGGGATGAGTGGCCAACATTTACTGAAGACTTTCCACGTGCCAGGTACCACATGGACTGTTTTACGTGCTTCTCTTTGCAACAATAGCTGTGCATGTTATGTTTATACCCATTTTGCAGATGGGACTCAGAGGGCTTAAGTAACTTGCCCAAGGTCACCAGCCCATGAAGTGCAAGGCCAGAAGCAAACCGTGGGCACCTGCAATGAGCTCCTCATCACTCCGCCCTACTACTCTCTGAGTATGTGTGCAGAGTGTGTGAATGTGAGTGCGTGAATGTGTTGGATGTTGTGAACGCTAAAGATAAAATCTAAGCAGTAGATACAATAGAAAAGAGGACTAAGCAAAAGATCTGAAATTAGCCAGGCATGGTGGCATGCGCCTGTAATCCCAGCTACTCCAGAGGCTGAGGCAGAAGAATCGCTTAGAACCCGGGAGGTGGAGGTTGCAGTGAGCTGAGATTACACCACTGTACCCAAGTCCAGCCTGGGCGACAGAGCAAGACTCTGTCAAAAAAAAAAAAAAAAAGACTCAAATCAGGCGATTGTTAAATTGTATCTATATGCTTGATTTGTTTATTTTTAAAGGACATGGCCATGCCTTGATTAAACCATAGAGGTAAATGAACTCATGTTTGAATGCTCAGTTGCGTTGAGCACCTACTATGTGCCAGACCCTATGTTCTCTGCTGAGAGTGGCCTGGAGAGTGTCAACTGCAGGTTTGCAACCACAGGCTCCCTGCCCAGCAGGATCTTCCACCCAGCCACAGACACAAGGAAGACAGAGCCACCTCTTCTCCTGCCATAATCTCCCCGCATTTGAAGCCTCTGTCTCTGCTGGGAAGACCTAAGAAGGCTATGTCTACAGCTGCCTTAAAGCTATTAATTTTTAAAAGCCATTCCATGAGAGAACTCAAAAGTCACCTACCTGGCCAAGATCTAGCCTTAATCAACAATTGATTATCTTTGAAACCAACAAGGCAATAAATCATTAATTCATAATTTGGCTGTTGTTCTACAACTGTGGTCATATTTATTAATGAAAGAAGAGCCATGTGTGGAATCTTCTGTGGCCAGGCCTCATGGGGCCTATCTTTGACTTCACTACAGTCTCAGGAAAGATATCCTGGTCCCAGGTTACAGATGAGGAAATTGAGGCCCAAAAGGCAAACATGATTTGCCCCAGACCACACAGCTCCTAAATGGCAAAACCAGAAGAGGAGTCAGGCTCCCACCCCATGGCAGCTCTCTAACATTATAAAATGCTCCATCTTTACCAACAGCACACAGAGATTATTTGCAAAGGCAAATAATCCAAAGGCAGCAAACACCAGTGCCTAGAGCCAGGTTCAGTCTAGCCACTCAGAACCATCACCAGGTCCTCTTGCCAGCCCCTGACCAGGGCACAGCCTTGGGAAATAAAGCTGAGGGTGGCAGCTCACTAGCAGATATTCCAAACCTACAGGTGGACTGCAGTTTACAGCAAAGCCACAAGCAGCTGGTTTTCTCAAGCCTGCATCTTTTTCTCTCTCCCCAGGTCTGTTCTAAGGCAGCCTTTGAGGCTTAGCCTGTCTTGGCCAGTGGCCAAGGATAATCAGGAGGTCTCAGGAGCATCACAACGGGAAGGAAAGTAAGGGGCGGGCATCCACAGCTTCAGTGGCAGTCGCCTTTCTAAGTTTAGGGCCAGGAAAATGGTTGCTCCTACTACTAGGCAACCTGTTGTATTTTTACTCTGGTTTTCTGGAAACTAAAAGAGAAGAGCTACCCTCAATTGTTAGAGTTATTCTGAGTACATATTTCATGATATAGTTTTATGCTCCTATTCTCTCCTCATTCATGCTCCAGCTTAGTAGGTAGGAATTATTGTCTCCATTGTACAGATGAGGAAACTAAGGTTTAGAGAAGAGATATGACTTGACCTAGTTATATCCAGCCCCAGTCTCTCTGGTCAGCAAGCCCTTTCACTAGACACCATGCACAATGCCCCTTCCTCAAGGCAACCAGCATGGCCTTCTAAAATTATGGATCACACTGCCTAAGGCCCTCCACTGAATTTCCTTTCCACTTAGAACAAAGTCCAAACGTCTCAGCCTGGTCCCCAAGGCCCTCAGTGAGCTGCCTCCACCAACCTCTCCCTCTCCATCCTCTCCCACACCCTCTCCCTCCCCATGCTCCAGCCACACCGGCACTCTTTCTGACCCCTGAATCTACCAGTCACTTCCTCAGCCCCAGCCTCTCCCTGCTGCCTCCTCCTCTCAGAATGCTCTCCCTGTAGAGCTTTGCATGGCTGGCTTTTCCTCATATTCCAAGTCTCAGCTTAAATGTCACCTCCTGAGGGAAGCTCCCTTGACCACCTCACCTAAACTGGTCCCCTGGTTGCTCCCAGTCCTATCACCCTGTTATATTTTCATCCTCACTTTGATCTCCCCTGGTCATTTCTTGTTATTTGTGTAATGTGATGTCCCCTCCACTGGAGTATAAGCTCTATGAGGGCAGATGGGTGAGACTTGTTCATCTGTTTGCCCAGCACCTAGTGGGACATCAACAAAGTTTTGCTGAGTGAATGAATCAATAAAAGAATAACTCAGCTGAGTACAGTGGCTCACACCTGTAATCCCAGCACTTTGGGAGGCCGAGGTGGGTGGATCACTTGAGGCCAGGAGTTCGAGACCAGCCTGGCCAACATGGTGAAACCTGTCTCTACTAAAAATACAAAAATTAGCTGGGCACCATGGCAGGCGCCTGTAATCCCAGCTACTCGGGAGGCTGAGGCAAACCCGGAAGGCAGAGATTGCAGTGAGCCTGAATCCATCTGGAACTCCACTGCGCTCCAGCCTGGGCGACAGAGCAAGACTCTGTCTCAAACAAACAAACAAACAAAAAAGAATAACTCACTGGGACCCAAATAACTGGGTTATGGAACTCTCCGCCCTTACACCAACGTGACTCTGAGTCAGGGAATATGCACCATCTAATTACACAAGGCATATGCCAGGGTCTGCATCTCCAGGTTGGTAGCTTAGTCCACTCAGCTCTCATCCAAGCAGTGAGTGATGGAGCAGCCTGGCACATTGGCTGGGAGACCAAGAACAGCTTGCTGCATTGTGCTTGGGCATGCCTTACTTTTAGGAGGCAGCACTAGCCAGTAATACTGGTCTGGCCCTATACAGTGGACATTAGTGTAGCCAGGGGTCCCTAGTACTGGGTTTGTTAGCAGCTCTAGTGAGCAACAAAGACAGCTGCATCGAAAATGCATGAAGGAACCACACCCTTAGCAACTCCCAAAAATCACCAGGGAGGGGCAGTTTGCAAGGCTCTGAAATTCCTGAGACAGCAGATGGATTCAGATCAGGCGATCAGCAGGTGCTCATGCTAGTATGAGAACAAGTGCCTGGTGACCAGGTCATTCAGGTCAGGCTTGACTTTGCGGCCCCCAGCCAGCCCTGGGGGAGTGCTCCCTGGACACACAATGGGTGGGGTTGCCATGAGCTGTCAATGCTGAGATGGGAGCTCTGAAGCCCAAAGCAAGCCAAGCTGAGTTGCATGGGACACCAGGACTTGAGTGAGGAGCCCGGGCTGGGCCAGAGCCTGATGCCAGTTCCAGGTCCAGGGAAACAGCAAGTCAAGGTGAGAGCCAGTTCAGGAATCAGGGTCACGGACAAATCCAAATTCAATCAGAGGAGGCCAAGGATACAAGGCCAGGTGATAGCTACCAGGCGGTTTGGGCATGTTCCCTGGTGGAGGAGGCCAGAGCTTCCTCAGAAGGCCCAGCCCCAGGGGCCATGGCCTTACCAAGCCTCCAATATGGGCATCTTGCAGGCCGATTGGGACAGCAGGCATGGGCGGAAGCCTGTTTGAACTTTCTCAGCCTTGTATCTGAGGAGGGAATTAAACTGTTCTGTTCTACTAGGGCGTTTCATTGACTTCTGGCAAAACATGATGCCCTGCTTCAAAGGGAAGGCAACACACAGACTTAGGAGGCTCGTTGGACATCAAAGGGCTATTAGAGAACAGCATCCTGATGAGCTAATTGCAAATGCAGCCCAGGCAGATGGAGCACATTTGCCCAGGAACATATGGGCTCACACATCCAGGGAGAGGGTGCCGGGGACAAGATGTGTGCTGGGCTTTGGTGGACCCAACATGTTTGCAAAATAATTCAAGATGTTGCCTCAGCCTCGGCTCCACTGCCCTCCTCTCCCCTCCCCTTCTGCATTCCATCAAGCTGGGGGTGGAGGACAGAGAGCAGGATCCCGATGCCTCTGAAAAAGAAGAGCCCTGGAGATCAGTGACAAGGACTGGGCCCAACAGACCAGACACTCCTCCCAGAGCCGCAGGCACATATGAGTGGGAGAGAGGTTCTTCCTTATCCCCAGAGGCTGCTCCAGACTGTGTGCCCTGGACCAACAGCAGGAGGGGCGGGTACCAGTGGGCACCAGGATGGGCTGTCCCCAGCCTCACCCACCTATCATTCTCTGCCCTGAAACAGTTGCAGAAGCCTCCTCCAGCTCCAGGATTCCAACATGTCAAGGAACCCTGAAACCATCCAGCCTACCTTATCCATCCCAGGGAACCCTGGGTCAGACCAGTGAAGGTCCCCAGACCCTCACCCACCATGATAAGCAACTCCATTTTTATCTAGTTTATATATCAGGATTATATGTAAGGTTTTCCTTGAAAAAAAAAAGAAAAAGAGCTCTACATTGCTGATCAAATGACTTCTCCGGAACAACCACTTCATCTTACAAGTCAGGAAACAGAAGCCGAGATGAGTGTGACTGCCCAGGGGGCACAGAGCAAGTTAAGGGCAGAGCCAAGGCTGGGACCCAGGACCCGGCGCTCTGGCCATCACACAAGGCTCACGCCACATCAGTTCATACAGCCTGACCCTCGATGCCCGGCAGGGGTCCCAGGCCACAGCCAGGACTTGGCCTCCCTGGGCTCCCCCAAACACACAGCCTTCAAGGAGTGGGGGCTTCATCAGCAGGACCCTGTGCCTTCACAATCAGGAAGGCTTCTCAATGTCAGTACCCCCCCTGCCGCCACCCCTCACCAGGCTCAGCTGATGAAGGACAAAGGTGGCCAGGAGGCCAGGGGAAGCTTCTGAGGAGGAAGGCGGGAAGACACGTGGGAGGAAACACCACGTGAAATTAAGACTGACTCTGCTGCCTCTTCTAAAATGACAGGCTGCAAGGACAGCAGGGAGGAGGGAGGAAATTGGAAGAGTTGCATGGGCCTTGGAGGCGGCCTTGTTCTGCCTATTTATTGTACAGATGAGAAATTCAAGACTGAGCCAGCAGGAGGCACTGCCCAAGGTCCACAGCAAGGCAGAGGCTGAGCCCTACCCCGACTAAAGCAGTCCAAAGGCTTTGGGTAGCTGGCATAATCTCCCAATTCATCCACATGGCCGAATTCCTACAGCCTGGTTTCCAGCCTCCTCTGTTTCCCCTTCCTCTTCACTCCCAAGCTCTCAGTCAGCATCCTGGCTTCTCCTTCACCACTCTGATCATGGTCTTAACTGATGGACTTATCCATGTGGTTCTTTCATAAATTCTGGTCTCCCCTGCCCCAGACCACAAGTTTCATGAGGGCAGGAGTTATGCTTTGCTCCTTGCAGGATCCTCAGTGCTCAATATGTATTTGATGAATGAATGAGTGAATAGATGAATGAATATATCGTGGCTCTTTCTGACTTCAAAGCTCCTTCCCACCATAGTGATTTTACTGATAAGCCCCTTACTCAATATTGAGGTCATTCACTATCTTATTCAAGTTTTGTTTTTTTTTACTCCTATCTCACCATTTTTCTCTCCACTCTTACCACCACCCCACACACTACACAGGCTCTGGACAAAGTCTACCCCTACTCCAGAAGACTCTGACCTCACAGGCCACAGCTTGAGACCTAAAATATCCCCTCCCCCACTACTACCCTTTGTCTAGATGACAGCATCCCCTTGATTCCCCTACAGCCAGCTCAGATGTCCCCTCTTCTTCCTCTCCTGTGAGCCTTCTGCCAACCCAGCCTCTAGGCAGCATAGTTGTCTTCCTCCTGGGTGGGCAACCATTAGGTACAGTTTGATAACTGGGATAGTACACATATATAGATGTTCCTTGACTTACAAAGGGGTTACATCCTGATAAGCCCATCATAAGTTGAAAATATTGTAAGTTGCCCATGCAACTTACAATCCCCAACCTGCTGAACATCTTACATAGCTTAGCCTAGCCTAACTTAAACATGCTCAGAACAGTTACATTAGCTCTCAGTTGGGCAAAATCACTGGGCAACACAGTACACTGTACAGTGGGAGTTGTTGACTCTGGTGATCACGTGAGTGATGGAGCTACAGTGCACTACCACTGCTGAGCATCATGAGAAAGTATCATGCTGCTTGTTCTCACTCATAGGTGGGAATTGAACAATGAGAACACATGGACTTAGGAAGGGGAACATCACACACCGGGGCCTGTTGTGGGGTGGGGGGAGGGGGGAGGGATAGCATTAGGAGATATATCTAATGCCAAATGACGAGTTAATGGGTGCAGCACACCAACATGGCACATGTATACATATGTAACAAACCTGTACGTTGTGCACATGTACCCTAAAACTTCAAGTATAATAATAAAATTTAAAAAAAAAAAATAAAGTATCATTCTGCCGTCTCCTGAATGTATATTAGTTTTGCACCATTGCAAAGTGGAAATATCTAAGTCAAACCACCATAAGACAGGGACTGTCTGTACAAATAAGTGTTTGTTTCCATGTTTGTTTCTACCATGAAAGACTGCGCCCTCCACAGGACTGGAAGTGTGCTTACCTACCTCTGTGTCCCCAGATCTGGGGTTCAACCAAGGGAGGGCTTCAGACCCCTTGACTCCTAGTTCAGTGTTCTTTCTCAACTTCACATCGTCCCATTCCATTTCAACATTTCCTCCATC
Organism: Gorilla gorilla gorilla; assembly: GCF_029281585.2. Lineage (NCBI taxonomy): Eukaryota > Metazoa > Chordata > Mammalia > Primates > Hominidae > Gorilla > Gorilla gorilla. The sequence continues at coordinate 36,892,721 of NC_073232.2, read as the reverse complement.
TTTCTCCCTCTCTCTCAAGACCTACCATGTCTGGGACTTTCCCCTGGCCTCCCTTTTACCTACCATCCTCTTGTCATCCCATTCCTCCTCACTCCTCCTTCCTTCCTTCCCCATTCCTCCCCACTCCTCCTCAAAGAGGATCCCATAGGGAAGCTCAGGTGATGCCCAGATTGGCCAGGCTGATGCCTTTGGCTTGGGCCCATTATCCTTACAGCTCCCTGGGCCCAGTGGCCTATTGGCTCCCACCTAGAGGAGAGGCCTCAAACTGATGGCCTGCAGCCTAGACCTGCATGTGAAAATTTTAAGGCATTGCACAGTTCTATTTGGCCTGTGCAATGCTTTTAAAAACCAGTGCATTTTATATAGAAATACAGATTTCCATTTCCTCCTGAAAATTTAAAATATCAAGCCTTTCTGGAGGCACTTTCTCACAGGGGATCAACTGGAAGTAGTGGCAGTTGCTCTTTTAGGCAGGGTCTGTGCCCTCTATTTTGCCACAGGCCCCTCTACTCCCTATTGTGTGTCTTATCCTCCCTGCCTTGCTAATGGCAAAACTCTGCTTGACCACTTTAGGCATCTGGGTTTGTGGCCTAGAGAATGCCTTGCGAGACTTTGTTTACTCCTAAATCAACTCGATCCTCCAGCCCATAGTATTCCCTCTCATTTACCCCCAGACAACACACACACACACACACACACACACACACACACACACACACACACACAGGCTACAAACGATGGTGCAGTGGAGCCCATCAGCCCAACTGCTGACGCTGTAGACAAGTGTCTCATTAGGAGTGTGAGGAAGGGAAGACCCTCCAGGGGAGGGGAAGGAAAATAGCATAAACACAGGTGGGGAGGCAGGAACACATGTGCAGGGCAGGAACACACCGGCGCAGAGGAAGCCAAGGTGCAGTGGGAGATGAGGCAGGCAGGTGAATTCCATGTTCCAGCTGAACCAGCGGCGGGCCAGCCCACATGGGCTCACTCCTTCCACTCCTCGGTGAAGACAAAGACTGGGTCTCTTCAGTCCTGTGCTACCAGGAGCACAGTCTTAGTGACAGCTCCCCGTGCATTTTACCATCATGTAAAATGCTAGCCATAGCCATTGTTATGATTGCTGTCTGCGTTAAGGGCTTTCTGACTACCAGGGGCTGCAGGGAACTTGGTTTGCAAACATTATTGCATTTAACCCTCACTGCTCCATGGATAAGCATCATTACAACAAGAAAGGTCAGGGTCAGAAGGGCGAAGCAGCCTGCCCAAGGTTCCTCAGACAGTAAATGGCACAGTCGAGACTGCCTGGGTGCAGCGTCTGCGTCACCCCGCAAGGGTGGGCTTGCCAACAGTGTGTTCAGTTGAAGGGGGCTTGGTCTCAGCAGGAAACCAAGCCCTCTGACCATCTCCTTCCCATAAGAATCTCCCCTAGATGTATCCACTGGAAAACAAACCCATCCCTGGCCACTCCAGCCTCTGAATGCAGGGGATGGGGAGAAGTGAGTGGGAAAGTTTGAATAAAATCCTCAGTCCGTGGGGCTGTAGGGAGTGTGGACTCTAGATCCAAGTGCTGCCACTTTCCTGGAGAGAAGCCTGGGAAAGATCCCCAACTACTATGTCCCTCCGTGTTCTACCCTGTGAGGCAGGGATCATAAGAAAAGCAACAATCATAACTGCACTTTCCTCTTGAGGTTAGGACAGAGGAGGAAAGTACTTTGAACAGTGCTGCACACAGTAAGAGCTTTGCTCATAGAGTGGCTTTACTTTGCTCCCTCCCATTCACTCACAACTTGGCTTTTCAAGTCCTTTGAAACACAGTGGGGAGCAGGATGCTGCCTTCCCTGTCCTCTTCCCTGCTGGGGAGGGTTCAGCTCCCTGGTGCCTCTCTGCTCTGCTCCAAGAAGCCCAGCTGGCTGCACCAGTGGCCTCACAGCTGCGCCCCATCTTGTGACAAGGCCCGACTCATGGAGTGGGGCCAGCTTGGCCCTGTAGCCAGGGAGAAACTGGTTGGCTCCCAAGGAGTGCTCTGCTCTGAATGGGACCTGGCCAAGTGGGATAGTGCCCTCAGAATGCCCTCAGTCACCTAGCTGGCCTCTCAGGCAGGTGACATGCATGCTGACCCCCAACCCCAGGCCCCTCCCACCCCACAGTACCCACCAAAGCCCGTGGAGGCTGTCAGTTAGCAAAGAGAGGGTGGAAAAGGGGTAGTGGGGGCCAGGAGCTCTTGGGTTCAAACAAAAGAGAAGGCCAGGGTTATAAGGGCTTTGAGTGACAGGCAGTCCAAGAACTTCCCTGCACCCTTGGGGAAACTGAGACCCTGAGAAGGGAAGGATCCAAGTTTGCATAGCAGGTGAGCAGCAGCAAGGGTGATTGTTCTTAGGAGGAAAGAAAATGGCTTTCATAGATCTTTGGGAAAGAGGACCAAGAAGTGTCCTCAGTGAGCCTCTAATCCCAGGTTTGCAAACTCAGGCATTGACAAGGACCAGGCAGGTAACTTTAGCAGGTGAAAAGCCAGGTAGGGACTTTGGTGGTCCAGGAGCACTTGGCCCATCTAAAGGAGACGCCCCTCCGCAGGTCCAGCCACTTCCTTCACAGTAGTTTGATTGAGGTGTAACTCACATGCCATAGAGCTCACTCATTTAGCGTCCAATTCAATGTTGCTTAGCACATTCACACAGTGGCATGACATTCACCACAGTTCAATTTTAGAACACTTTTGTCACCCCAAAGGAAACCCCATGCCTATTAGCAGTCACTGTCCATCTCCTCACCACCCCTTCCTCTGCCCCTGGCCCTGAGCAACCACCAATCTATTTCTCTATAGATTTGCCTATTCTAGCCACTTCACATAAATGAAACTGTACAATATATGGTGACTGGCTTCTTTGACTTACTATGATGTTTTCAAGGTCCATTCATGTAGTAGCATGTATCAGAAATTCATTGCTTTCGTTACCAAATAATATTCCATTGTGTTGATATTCCACATTTTATGCATTCATTCACCATTTGATGGCTTTTGCATTGCTTCTACTTGTTTGGCTATGGCAAATAATGCTGCTATGCATGATGCTGCTGTGCATAAGGTTTTGTGTGGATATGTTTTCACTTCTCTTGCTTATATACCTAGGAGAGGAATTGCTTGATTATATTGGAATTCTATATTGAATATTTTGAGGAATTCCGCTGCTTTCCAAACTGGCTGCACCATTTTACATTCTCATCAGCAATAAAGGAAGGCTTCAATCTCTGTATATCTTTGTCAACGAGGATGTCTGTCTGTCTTTTTTACTATAGCCATCTTAGTGGGTGTGAAATGCTCTTTGTAGTTTTGATTTGCATTTCCCTGATGATTAAAGATGTTGAGGATTTTTTCATGTACTTATTGGCCGTGTGTGTATCTTCTTTGGAGAAACGTCCATTTAGATCCTTTGCCCATTTTTAACTGGGTTATCTTTTTATTATTGAGTTGTAAGACTTCTTTATATAGTCTAAAGACAAGCTCCTTACCAAATACACGATTTGCAAATATTTTTTTCATTCTGTTTGTCTTCTTTTCACTGTCTTGATGGTTATCATTTGCAGCATAAAATTTTCTAATTTTGATAAACTTCCATTTTTTTGTCACTTGTCCTTTTGGTGTCATATCTAAGAAACTTCGCCAAATATGAGATCATGAAGGTTTTACACCTATGTTTTCTCCAAGAGTTTGATAGTTCTAGCTCTTACATTTAGGTCTTTGATCAATTTTGAATAATTTTTTTTTGAGACAGAGTTTTGCTTTTGTTGCCCAGGCTGGAGGGCAATGGCATGATCTCAGCCCACCACAACCTCTGCCTCCTGGGTTAAAGAGATTCTCCTGCCTCAGCCTCCCAAGTAGCTGGGATTACAGGTATGCGCCACCACACTCAGGTAATTTTGTATTTTTAGTAGAGATGGGGTTTCTCCATGTTGGTCAGGCTGGTCTCAAACTCCCCACCTCAGATGATTCACCCGCCTTGGCCCCCCAAAGTGCTGGGATTACAAGCGTGAGCCACCGCGCCCAGCTAATTGAATTAATGTTTATATGTGGTGGGAGGTAGAGGTAAAAATTCATCCTTTTGCATGTGGAAATCAGTTGTCTCATCACCATTTGTTGAAATGACTACTCTTTCCCCATTTTGTTATCCTGGTCCCCTTGTTGAAAATGGCACCCATGACCATAAAGGTGAACATTTATTTCTGGACTCTCGATCCTAATTCTATGCCAGTACCGCACTGTTTTGATTACTGTAGCTTTGTAGCAACTTTTGAAATCTGACTTTGTTCTCCTTCAAGATTGCTTTGGTTAACTTTGGGAGGCCGAGGCGGGTGGATCATGAGGTCAGGAGATCGAGACCATCCTGGCTAACATGGTGAAACCCCGTCTCTACTAAAAATACTAAAAATTAGCCGGGCGTGGTGGCGGGCGCCTGTAGTCCCAGCTACTCGGGAGGCTGAGGCAGGAGAATGGCGTGAACCCAGGAGGCGGAGCTTGCAGTGAGCCGAGATCGCGCCACTGCACTCCAGCCTGGGCGACAGAGCGAGACTCCGTCTCAAAAAAAAAAAAAAAAAAAAAAAAAAAAAAAAGATTGCTTTGGTTATTCTGAGTCTCTTGACTCTGAATTTTAGAATTCTGATGAACTGACTGATAAATTTTTAAATTAGCTTGTAAGTTTCCAGATTCAGCCACTTTTTGCCACATGAGAATATGAGACTATTTTTTTCTGAGTCTTCTGATTTTTAAAGAGAAGCCAACATTTTGGATTTTCTTTCACATAAAATGTCCTGGTTTGAAAGCGCTATTCAGGCCAAACAAAACAACCTTAGCAGGCCAAATCTCAGGGCCACTAGTTTGCAACCCCAGCTCTAATCCAAAGCCCCAGAATTTACAAATGGCAAACTAAGATCTAAAGAAGACAGGTTCATTTCCCAAGGAAGGTCACAGAGCAAATAAGTTGGGGAACTGGGCTAGGACCTGGAAGTCTGGTTGCAAGACAAGTGCTCCCCAGCTTCCCCTCCTCCAAGCAATGTTGAGCAGCATACACTAAACCCAGAGTGGAGACCCATCACGTGTGCCTAGTGAGGTTTAGAGCCCGAGCCCCCATCCATCCCTTCCAGCCCAGGGATGCTGGGCTCCCGAGATGCTGGTGGCCCCCTTGGTCTCAAGGCTGAGGCCCAAGTCTTAGCCTTGCCAATGATCTCTAAATACACAGACTCCATCCTGTGTTTCACCAGCTCGTGGCCCAGAAACACAGGGTGTCCTCTCCGGTGATCTCCTGCCATCTAGGGAAGGAACTCTGAGTGGAAGATTAAGTGGCCCTCTCCCTCCCGCCACCTCTTCTTGGGGCTTCCACAACCTCATTTTAGGAAGGAAGCAGAAAAATCAGTAGTGGCCCGGAAGCCTGCAGCCTCCACAAAGTAATTTGGAGCAGGCAGAGTCAGTGAAAAGAATGTATCAGATTGAGAACTAGGCGCGTCATGTGGCCAGAGCGCCGGGGCTCAGGGACCACAGGCTGCAGCCCTGCTCTGCTCCTGCAATTAAGATGATAGCATCAAGACCGCAGTAATCCTCCAGATCGTAAACTGTGTCACAAGGCGCCTCCTCAGCAGGGTGGATCCAGCAGGTAGCTGGTCATAATTTTTTTGAGGCTGCCTTTTTGACTTTTTTTTTTTTTTGACTGCAATGCCAGCTCTAATTTTACTGCAAGGTGGCAGATTTTCATTTCATACTCTCTGTAAAGATTGATTCACTGGAGTGTAAAAAAAGGAAAAAAGAAATATACACACACCCACCACCTTGAGGTGTCTCACATTTTCCATTCCTGATCGGCTCTGAGAAATCGAATATTACAACATGGTGATTTTCGCAAATTTTTCTTTAAATCGTTTTTTTTTTTAAGTCACTGGCATTAGGACTCATAGAATCCTAAAAAGGAATGGTGAAAGGAGCCCTGGAAGCTTGTTGCACCTAATCCCCCACCACCCCATGACTTGAGAGTTGAGGACTCTAAACAACAGAGAACAAGGGACTTTCCTAACATCCTACCGTGCGCGGCTGAGTGGGCTGAGAATGTAATTTTAATGGGCACACAGCATGTAAAATCTGCACATCCCTTTAGATGTCATTGACTCCAGGGCATTTCATTTTATAACATGGGGCTGAGGCCCAAAGATGGGGCAGGACATACCCGGGTCCAAGGGGAGCAGGGTGGCAGCCCTCACTGTGACACAGGTCAGCAGATGTTGAGTCCACAGATTGCCTTGCTTGATTAGGGGGAGCCCACAGCCTTGTGAGAGTAGGGTGGGGAGAATGGGAAGAAGGGGAGGGCACTTTGGGGTGAGCAGGAAGGGCAGGCTGGGAAGCAGACAGACCAGAATATCCCAGGGACCCTTCCTCTGCCCCCTCTGTTTGCCCTTTTCCCCAGACGTACCCGCTAGGAACGGGCCAGGATGTCTGTTCCACATCAGTGTGCACCCAGTCTCCACAGAGGAGGTGGCACATGTGAGCAGCTCTAGGGAACACTGCATGTGGACACACGGAAGGTAGCAGGTGGCCCTGGGAGAGAAGAGATAGCCAAGAGGACCTGAGATTCCTGAAAGGTGTTGCCAAAGCTCTGCCACAATTTATTCTGGAAATGGCAGAAAGATGTGGGCTCTATGACCACATAGTTGGGTACAACTTATTATCCAAGAACCTATGACATTCCCAAGCTCTGCAGAATGTGTGTTCATGGTGACCCAGAAGAAAGTATCTCTGGAGGTCCCCAGGGCGCTGCTCTCTACGCTTTGCTATTGATAACTTTGATTACATTCATAAATGGGCTTACAGGTCAATGTGAATCCATTCAGAGACAGGAAAGCAAGTGGGAGGGATGACAGCTTCAGGATTCCAAACAGGGTGTCTACACACATTCATTAGGTGCCTACTATGTGCAAGATCTTTCTGTCCTTCGGGACCATGAAGACCGTTTTCCCTGCAGAGAATGAGGAGAACATGCAGTGAGGGCACTGGGACAAGGCAGCCCCAGGTGCTGCAGCTGGAGCCCAAGGCATGACAGGGCCAGAGCAGCCTGATGGGAGCCCAAGAGCACCATGCATCTGCCCGGGCCCCTCATGGGAGGGCCCAGTGCAGAGGGAAATGTACTGAGTGTGGGACTGACAGACTGCTGGCACTAAGCCAGTGACGGCATCCCTGTCCTGTGAGTACCCTTCTCTCTCAACACAAGAGTGAAGGCACAGCCAGGCAGCCACAGCCTCGGGAGTGAGAAGGAGCAGGTGGGCAGGCTGCCACCACCACCAGCTGCTGCCCCTCACTTTGAAGACAGAGCTAGAAAGCATGCAGGCCCTGTGACCCAATGAGACAAGGGCACCCAGGTGGTACCCCACGGTGGCCAATCCTGGGAAGGGTGAGGGGCTCCCAGCTACACCCCCCAAAACTCCTCTTTAACCCTGTCAGTGCCCACCCTCTAGCATACCAGTCCATGCCAACACCACCACTCACCCCAGCCTTCATCTCAGTCGGCTTGCTCCATGAAACCTGCATGAACTCTAGCACTCTCCCCTCCCTGGCTGTGGGTAGCCCTGATTCATTTGGCACTGGTCTTTCCTGTGCTTAGTGGCCATGCCCAGAGGTCCTGTACAAGTTTAGAGGGCCCTGCCCCATCTCTGGGCAGTATCCATCAGTCCCTTCCTTTAGCCTCTGAGTCAGCTCTTCTCCATCCACAGCCACCATGTGGGGCAGCCTGGGCTCTCTGTGCCCATATGGGGTGCCCTGTGATGTGTTTATTCCATAATAAACTGTATACCAGGCCCTGAGTTAGGTGCCAGGGATGCCCCAGGGAACAGGACTCCAGCCCCAACCTTAGAAACTGTTTGATAAGGACAGAACCCAGTAAATGAATGGTGACAATCCAGGGACCATTCCCTGGGAAGGCAAATTCTGGGGCCTGTGTAACTGCCACTTGGCAAAGGCACCTAACTTGCAGGAAGGGCATCTGAGAAGGTTTCCTGGAGGAAGTGACACATACACCAAGAATTAAAGGATTAGCAAGAACTTGCCAGGTAAAGAGGGAGAGAGTGTGTTTTGCAAATATACACCTATTTTTTGAATTCCTACTTTGCACCAGGTATTGGGGATCAGCAGGTATTGGGGATCAGCAGCAAACAAGACAAACCCCACTGCGATGGACTTCAAAGTTGGGTATAGACGCTGATGTGACATGAATAATTACAACAACATGAAATTACGACTGCGTAAGGAGGAAAGGTCCAGGACATTGAGAACATAAAAAAGGAGACATGGACTGGAATGCAGATACACAGGAGTCTCGGGGAAGGTGAACTGAGGCTGAAGTTTGAGGGAAGAGAAGAGGTCTACCAGGCAAAGGTGCATACAAATGGAAAGAAGAGAATTTGGGGCAGAAGAGTCTGTGTCAATGCCCTGGGGCAGCAAGGAATTTAGTACTTTAATAGACCTGAGAAGAATGAATAAGACAGACTGTTTGGGGCACAGAGGCAACGTTTTAGTTACCCTTCATCACTATGGTGAACATTGTGCAAGGATGTTAAAGGTGGAGCATCCTTTAATAGAGTTTCCAGCAGAGGACTCACCAAGAGCCCATGACAGCACCACAGGAGAAAGCCCAGTTACCCACCAACCCGAGAGAAGGGACAATGCCAGGTCCCACCTCCCTGCTGCAGGAGGCTGTACATCTTGCCCTGGATCCCCTCTCCCGCTAGGGCTCCAGGTTATCACATTTCTTCCCTATCTGTCATCACAGGTAATGGCAGAACATTCTCCCCATTTTATGGATATGGAAATTGAGGCTCAGAGAGGTGCAGCCAGGCACCCAAGGTCATGCTTCCAGGAAGCAGGTATCCAGGTTCAAATCCAGACCACGTGACCCCAAGGGAGCCTCTTTGCTCTCCTCCCCCACGAACTCAACATGTACCCAGCACCACTTCCTCGCTTGTTGTAGGTGTGGGATTGGATGGCTCAGACCCAAGGCCCAGGCCCACAGCCTCTGGATCCCTGTCCAGTCCTGGGAGGTGTCCTGGCCCCTTGCCTCTCCAGCTGCACCCGGGAGCATGCTCACTGCGCCTTGGATTTTAATGTTAATTGCCCATAAAGTTTTTCATCTCAACAAATCACAGCTGTGACCTGCAGGGAAGGGGGCTGAGAAGAAAGGTTGTTAAAATGTGGAATTTGAAAATGGCCATCTCCTTTAAAAACAAAAGCATGTTTTTGCTACAGGCATCTCAAGGGCCTCTCATCTCCTCGGTCACCCGCCAGAGTGCATGTTGCTTGTCAAGCGATTCCATCTTAATTGACAATTCAATTGGTCCAAATTACATTATGTATGTAAATTTCCATCTGCAAATCAGCCTGGCTTGGACATCACTCTCTCATCTGTGCGCCACTGCCCTGGTCTCCAGCTCCAAGGCCCACCCTCTGCAGGCCAAGGGAGAGGACCTGCATGGACCAGGAGGTACAGCCAAAGGCTGGACATCATGTGTCACAGAGTCGCACTGTACCCAAGCAGCAGGGTGCTGGGGGATAAACCAGGCTCTGGGTCCAAGTTGGGTTTCAACCATCAATTTTCAAAGAGAACAAACTGGGGAAGCCCCTGCGGTGGAGCCTGGCCTCTGATTTGAAGCACAGACAGAATCTGGTAACACTTAATGATGGTGCTATCTACTAGGGAGGTGGTTGTGTATAGCAGATTAGAAAGAGCATGGACCCTGGAGCCAGACTCCCTAGGTTCAAATCCCAGCTCTGCCACATATCGGCTCTGTGGCTTTGGGCAGATTGCTTAACCTCTCTCAGCCTCACTTCTCTTTTCTGTAAAATGGAGACAAGATGGCATCCTCCACATGGAGTAGTCATAAGGATTGGATGATTTGAGCTAGAACAGTGCCCAGCACCATGTAAGCATTCACTGTCACCATCATCATCATTACTACTGCCACCATTTTGCCACACAGCATGCAAGAGCCCTTCCACTTGTTAAGTGCCATAGTGAACCTGCTCAACTTGATAGGGTGCAAGCTGGCAATGACCTGCTTTCTTCTCCCCACCAGGGTGGGGAGCAGGGTGAGGAAAGGGAAGCACCCACCTTGGGCACATAATTTAAGAAAGCATCAAAAAACCTCAGTAATAAAAATAAATAATATTTTAATGCAATATTTTTCAAAAGCAACATTTACGCAAAAAACTGGTGATGCACAAAATATCACAATGAAAACCCACTTGGCATATATGGTTCTTTTCCTGAGCTGAACAAACTCTTGACAGGTTCCATCCCTTTTTCCTATCACTCTTCTGTGATAAAAAGTCATCTGGTCACTCGAATAAGCAAAATGAATCTTCTTTCAATAATAAAAAATGTCCAGTCCAGGTAAGAGCCCACTCTCAGCCCACTTCCAGCCTGCTCCTGCCACCGGTTTGGCTGGGATGCCACTGCCTTGAGAAACAGGGGCAGCCCAGTTCTGCTCTCCTGACTTCTGCCCTCCTCCTCCAACACATCCCTATGGATTCTGACCCCTCACAGGGAGGCCCAGGGAGAGAGGGGATCCAGGACAGAATGTACAGCCTCCTGCAGCAGTGAGCTGGGACCTAGCACTGTCCCTTCTCTCAGGTTCATGGATAACTGGGCTTTCTCTTGTGGCGCCGTTATGGGTTCTTGGCGAGTCCCACGCTGGACACTCTATCATCTCAGTTCTGTTTCATCACCTGCTGGATGAAACAGATGTTCACCTCCAGGTACTTCCGCAGTTCTGAGGCATCCGGGGGTCCTTTTGAGGCCATATTGCCCCCTGCCCCTGTTCCCTTGGGGGAGTTACACAGTCAGCCTCCAAGACACAGGCCATCTCACCTGCATCCTTGCTGGCAGCCTCTGTGCCCCCGTCACTGTCCCCTCTGCTGCCTCATCCCCTTCCAGCCCCAGTTGCTCTGCTTCAGACTTCCTGGGCATGGGGCAGACAATGGACATTGTGTTTGCCAAACCTAAATATACCCTTGCCAAACCTTCCTTATAAGCTTCTCCCACAAGGCAAGAGGTGAGAGGGGAACCAATGCCCAGCAGCCTCTGCTGCCCCAGAGGAAGCTTATCTTGGCCTCTCTCTGATCCCTTTGTGGCAATGAGCATTGAGCTAAGGGTCACAAAACCAGCAGCCACCACCTCCCTGAAAGCCCAGCCGAGCAAGTCTAGAGCCCCGTTTGGAATACGTGGTTTCTTGGCCTCGCCTGCTTGGTTCTCAGCCTTGGGCAGTCAGCCAGAGCTGAGGCACAAACAGAGATGCCTGCGTGTTCACCACATCCCGAAAGGCAACTCTCATTCTTCCAGGAACAGATGAGACATCAGAGGACCCCAGAGACAAACCCCCACCGCCAGTGGTGTGGCAGTGCTGAGACACAGCCCCTCAGCCTTCTGCCTTCCCCCAGGCCAGGCTGGTGTTGGTCAGAATAGACATGGCCCTAGTGCGAAGTGCAAGTGGTGTTGTGTGGGAGTTGACAACCTTCACAAAAAACACAGTCAAGACACATGCTTTTAGTAAGCACCTACTGCATGCCCAGGCCCCACTTGTTCCAGCAGGTGATGAAAGCCTAACCCCTGACCTTGGAGTGTGTGGAAACCAGATGACAGATTGACCCACACACAGGCCACGAGGGGAGAGCAGTGTGAACAAGAGGCCCCTCCCTGACCCGTCCTCAACGAGGGAGAGCTGCCCAGAAACCTCCCCCAGAGAGCTCCTTTAGGACCTCAGCAAGTCCCCAGGCCTCCAGGCAGGGCCTCTTTTAGCAGTTGGGTTTTGATGAGGGGAGGGGGTTGATGAGACACAGGCTCCTCCTTAACCAAACACACTGTCTGTGCCATCCAGCATCTTAGGGCTGGGCCAGGGCTCTGTGACCTTTGGCACATGTTTGGGCCTTTCTGGGCCACTGAGCTTCTACTGTCACATGTTTATCTGGGAAGAATGAAGAGAGTACCTCACATCACAGGACGGGGGAGAATGAAATGACAGGGTGCATACCCAGGGTCAAGAACGGTATCTGGTGCACATTCAAAAGCACCTTATTGGAGCAGAATGGGCCTCCTGCTGCAAGCCAGGGTCCTGCGCTACCAGAGGATGGGGCCAAGGGACACTGAGCAGTCCTTGAGTGCCCCATCTGCGCTTCCCAGGAAAGAGAGGGAAAGTGGTCTCACGTGCTGACAGGTCAGACATTCACCCAAGAAACACCTGCCCAAGCATAAGGCCTTGAACCCAGTACGTGCTCAGTAAATATGAAGCCACTAAGTCCTGCTGAATGGGAACAGGAGGAGCAGAGCTGGGCCAAAGGAGAGTGAACTCAAAAGTGGATAATGGAGGACTTCCCAGAAGAGGTGCTGTCTGAGCCAGACAAGGCGAAGAAGGAAGCACCGACCCAGGGTGGGGGCACAGAAAGCTCGCCCAGCCAGAGGCTCAATGCCTGGCTACCAGGGCAGCCATGGGTTCCCCAGCCACACAGGATCACAGGGCTCTGCTCCTCTTCTCTGCCTGCCCTCCCCATTTCACAGTGCACTCCCTGAGGGCAGGATTGGATCCAGCCCAGACACAAGGGTGGCCCCAGCACCCAGGCTCCTGCTGCCTCAAGACTGGTGCTCTGAAGCATTTATCTCAGTGCCCCTTGGTCTCTGGAGGCTGAGCTGCCAGGCTGTGCACTATCTCTCCCTGGGGCTCTAACCCATTGCCTCATTCATTCAACACTATCCCGGAGCACCTTCCATGCACCAGGCACTTCTGCAGTGCTAGAGATACCGGGGCAGACAGGACAGTGTCCTGCCACATGGGGCTAGGAGTCTCCAGCAAGCTAATTGTGGTGACTCTGGGGCCTTGCCTGCTTTCCCAAACCCTTCCAGTGGGGAAGGGCACCTCAGGCTTGAGCCTGGCAGTGGGGAGTTTTAAACTACAGAGAAGAAGAAAAGCCGATCTCCAATGGGAGTGCTGGGAGGAACAGAGATAGACTTAATCAGCTTTAAGTTCCCTTTCAGCCCTGCAATGCTCTGAATCCTCCACTCCTGAACACTTGAGAGTTAAAGAGAGAGTTCCAGCCCAACCAAAGCCCAAGAGACTCCAGCTCTAAGGAGATGGGAGACCCTAAGCAAGTCCTTTTCTTTCTCTAGACCAGCACAATGAGAGGCCTGGAAATTAGGGTTGCCAGGGCCCTCTCAGCAGACATCACCCAAGATCCTTGTCTTTCCCTGGGGGCATGGGAATCCCATAATAACACCCACCTAACAGTGCCCACAGATAGTCCTGGGGCTGTGCTAGGAGTCCCTCCAGGCCCCATCGAGAACCAGGCAGGGCCCTGGGTGGGGAAAGAACAAGCCTTGTGCCCGGACCTCGGGGAGGAGGAGTGCACGGGGCCTCTGGGTCTGGCTGTGAGTAGCCATAGAGTTGATAATTCCAACCCAACCCTTTGTACCAGGCCTGCAGAGGCCATCATTCTGGCTACCCTTCACCTGGCCTATCTCAGATCATTCTGACCACCCTCTGCCCATCCTCTTTCAGATGCTGCTCCTGCTTTGGCCATGTCCCAGGAAATCATGCTTCAGGTGAAGCCTTCAACCACCTGCTAATGGGAGTGTCCCCCGCCCCCCCGCCCAACCCCCTACTACCATCCTCTCTTAGCAGCTCTGGCTCTTCCAGAATCTCCTCTAGAGCCACTCCAGCCACTCTCTGTGCCCCAGTCCCTCCAGCTGCATAAAGTCCCCTTCTCCGCTCAAGTTAGGGGCATCTCCTGCTCTAACACAGCCCTGCCTCCTGTGAGACATTGCAGGAGATCTGCTGTAAGGCTGTCTGTCCCCTACTGACCACCTCTTTCCATGGGGAGCCCAGACTTCGCCTGGCTTAATTCTCAGGAAGAAAGCCCCTCAGGTACCTGAGCTTTAGTATCTAGAGGGCACTGAGCATCCATCATCTCAACCAACTTGGCAAGTGGGCAGAACAGGCAAGCAAATAGATGAGTAAACTGAAGCACAGAGAGGGAAAGAGCTTTGGCCAAGCTCCCCCAGCAAGTGAGCAGTGCATCTGACATTTGCTTCTGGTTCTCCAGAAACTCCAGGCAGGACTTTTTCTACAGTACCGCACAACCCTCAGTACAGCACTAAGCAGGGAGAAAGAAGAGTTGGCACCTCACCCAATGTCCCAAATATTTTGATTGGCTAACAGCATTTACTTTATTTATTTTATTTTTATTTTTAGACACAGAGTCTCGCTCTGTTGCTCAGGCTGGAGTGCAGTGGTGCCATCGTGGCTCGCTGTAGCCTCAAACTCCTGGGCTCAAGCAATCCTTCCGCCTTAGCCTTCCGAGCAGCTGAGACTCCAGGTGAGTGCCAATGGTGTGCTTGTAATGTTGCATTTCAGTGCTGTTGGAGGGTCATGTGCTTTTCAGTTCTCCATGGGCCCCACACTCCCTATGGTCTCATGTCTTCCTCCTGTCCTCATTTCTGTTGTCTGCCTTGTTCCTGGAGGTAGCAGAATCTGTAACCCCACTGTGCCCCTGGGAGCTGGTCTGTGTGCTTAGCTCCTCTTCACTCCGGCACTGGCCATGTTTCCTTTCACCCCTGCCCTTGGGGCACTTAGTACCTGTCCTTACCTGCAGTCCTGCATTCTTCCTCCTCTCCATGCTGCCCTTCCGCAGGTGTGCCCCGCTCCACTTTCCTTGCCTAGAAAGTGCTTACTATTCATTCATCCTATGTGCATGTTCCAAACAAGTTACCCCACATGCCAGGCACTACTCTAAATGATAGGGATTCAAGGATAGCTAAGACAGGGTCCCTTCTCTAAAAAGACACTAGCACAAAAGCAGATAAACTCAGAACAACTTTGAAGTGCAGAGCTGGAGACAAGCACAGAGGAATCCAGGTCTTGCTCAAATATCACCTACTCCAGGATAGCCTGGGCCCTGCCTGTATGTTCCCATAACACCCTCAATGAGTCTCTAGTAGAGCTCTTATTATACTGCATTATAGATACTTTTAAACTGGTATCAAAAACAAACATATATTCCTTTCAATATTCCCAAGACTTAGATAGGTCCTGGTACCTGTCAGTAATGGGCGAATGAATAAATGAGTGAATGAATGTCATCATCAGCCCATTCCCTTGTGGATGTTTATATTTGCACATAGACTGGTGTATATCTGTGTTTCCATTAAGTTAACCCTCTTGGTGGCTACTTATTACCTGCCCACCCTGCGTGGGGCCTCCTGCCGTGTGCTTGGGCTGGTAGAGGAATGGACATGGCTTCTGGCCCATGGCCAGCACAGGGCGGCCGGGCAGACAGGCCCATAAACACACAGCTGCGTCCAGCAGTGTGTGCACCTGACCCTGTGTGGATGTGAGTGTTTTCATTTGAACCATGGCATTTCACTCTTGTCCCTTGAATGATAATTGGAACCGTGCCTGGTGAGTCCATCGGACCCAGTCCTCTCGAAGTCATTTCGATGATATGACAATCTGACCTTGAGCAGAAAAGAAATAAAGTGAAAAAAGGCAACGTCTGTCTGTGGAGCTGGAAGTTTGACAGTGGCCCGGGAAAGGAGTAAGGGCAGAAGAGGGAACACAGGCCTTGGCATCTGCTGAAGCCAAACGCTGCCTGGGACATGGAAAGGATGTGGAGGGTGACTGTGAAATTGAACTAAATTGAAAGAGAAGAGGTGTCCACAGCAGGGTGACAAAGCCAGCAAAGAGGCAGTGCCTGGCAGTGGTCAGGCCAGCCTGCGCCGACACCCACTCCCTCTTCTTTCCTCCTGTCTTCTCCACTCTGACACCTCCCAGAGGTGCAGAGACTAAAGGTCTTGCTCCCCCGGCAGGCAGCACGTGGACGGGAAGTGGCATTTGGTGGCGTCCTGATCAGGGGGCGAACACCACCGCTTCCCCAAATTGGTTTTCCGACAGTAAATTATAATTGCTCTAAGTCTTCTAGAACTCAGGGACTGAGATTAATTATGGCTCCGTATCCTATGGCGCTCTGAACTTTAAGCACAGCATGGTGTGCAGGTTGTTAATAAGAAGGAGAATCTGGGAGGACTTTTCAGATGAGCAAATAAAAAGGGAAAACTGTTTGAATTGGATTCTGCATCTGCGAAGGGGGGCCCTTCGGGCTTGGGGGGTTGCTTCTCATCTTTCCTGTGTGGCCTGGGACTGTGTTTATGATGATCAGAAGCATAAAACGGCTTCCAGGGAGTGGGCACCAGTGGCAGGCCTTCATCTACCCCACCCAGAATGGGTCCAGCCACCATGCTGGTGACCCTTTACAGGACTCACAAGTCTAGCAGTCATAAATTCAGACGTTAGCAAAGTTGAAAAGGCAAAGTAAGCAAGTGGGACTTGCAGGCCAGGGCTTCTGTAGAGAATGGTGAGGCCGGGGATCTAGGAAGTCCATGCCTAAGGGTCAACCTCTACTCGGCTCCAACCAACCCCTGTGGGAATGTGGCCTGTTCTGTTGGGTCTTCAGGAGCAGAGTTCCAATTTTTAATATAAAATCTCTTGATTTTCATAGTTGGAAGCTTATAATTTTTAACACACTCTTAAGGCCAAATATATCTATGCTGGAATTTGGTCCATGTGCCTCCATTGTGAAACCTCTACATCAGAAACAATTTCTTCCTGCAGGTGAGTGGTAGGTTTGGGCCTCTCTCCCCTCCCATCCTTCTGCCTCTTGGCTCCTTGTACATTGTGCATTTCTCTCTGCAACCCTTGCCACTGGCACCAGTCTTTTCATCTGTCCCCCAACTTGAAGCCACTGGATTGGCATGGACTATATAGCTCTGTACCCAAAGCAACTAAGAAAAGGTACACTACAAATCACGGGCTCAAATGATGTTTGTTGAATGAATAAACATCATGCACATTTATACCTCTTGTTCCCTGCTCATTCTCTTCATTCTACATCAACTATCCTTGAGTCAAACTCTGACACATGGCTCCAGTCCAAGCCAATGTCCCCCTGTTCTTTTTGCCATGTTTCCAGGTGTTGAAGCTGGAGTCAGGCCAAAGAGGGTTAGAAGTAGACGGCATGTAGAGTTCATGGTAGTCACTGTTCAGACAGGCAAATGAATCCTGGAAGGAAGAAACAATTGGCATAAGGTGAGACCATGAGCTGATAGCCAAGCCATGTCTGGAGCTAGGACCGTGTGAGGTCGAAGCCCCTTAGCCCCACCCTGGGCCCAGACTTGCTCTGCCTTTCTCCCTCTCTCTGAGAGCATCACCCAGGCTCTCGGGGGCACATCCTCCCACCAGCCCCCATCCTGGGGATAGGGCTACAGCAGTACAAGTTCCTCAAATCCCAAGGCTTCAGAGTCACCATCACCTCATCATGCACTCAGCTCAAGGTGTACTGAGAAAGCCATTCATTTAATAGAAAATAGGAATTACCATTTAGAAATTAAAATGAATTTATTTTATTAAAAGATGTTCTGGCACTGGGATCCATCACTGCTCTGTCTCTACTGCTGGCCCTGATTGTAGGGTTGGCAGGGGACACCCTGAGAACATGCTGACCCTGACAACCCAGTGCCTGACTAAGGCATGACCATGACCCCACCCCTTCCCAGGGCCACTACCTGTTGTGGCCGTGGCATTCAGGTACAAGAAGGAGATTGGAGGAAACAGTACATTTGTGCTAGGGGTTGGCTGGCCTCCTCTCCTGCCTCCTTTTTCCAGCCAGAAACTCAGAGAAGGAACTATCAAGTGGGAAATCGAGGCAAGAGCATGTAGAAGTCAAGAATGTGGGCTTTGGAGTAAGACATGGATTTGAGTTCAAGCTCTGGTGTTTGTCCATGTGTGACCTTGTACCAGCCCTTGTTTTTTTTTGTTTGGTTTTTTTTTTTTTTTTTTTGGCTTTTTTTTTTGAGACAGAGTCTCACTCTGTCCCCGAGGCTGGAGGGCAGTGGCACAATCTTAGCTCACTGCAAGCCCACCTCCCAGGATCTCGCCATTCTCCTGCCTCAGCCTCCCGAGTAGCTGGGATTACAGGCACCCGCCACCGCCTGGCTAATTTTTTGTATTTTTAGTAAAGACGGGGTTTCACCATGATAGCCAAGATGGTCTCGATCTCCTGACTTCATGATCTGCCCACCTCGGCCTCCCAAAGTGCTGGGATTACAGGCATGAGCCACGGCGCCTGGCCTGTACCAGCCTTTCTATCTCTCTGCTTCAGTTTCAGTCCCTACAAAATGGGGAGATGGGAAGAGAATACACACCACCATATTTCCAGGTAGGAGCACTCTAAATGCCCTACACACTTTAGATTGTTTAATCCTCATAATAACTTTATGAGACAGGCACTCTTATTATAGGCTCTCTTTACAGATAGAGAAACCAAGGCACAGAGAGGTGAATTGACTTATACAAAGTAACACAGCCAGTAAATACTGGCAGGGATTCAGACATAGCTACACATAACTCTAAAGCCCATGTTCATTTTTTCTTAATTAAAAAAAAATTAAGAACCACAAACATGCTTCAAAACTCACGAAAGTTCCTTAGGAGTGGGTCTGAAAGAAATAAACCAGAAAGTATCAAAGATATACAGAGAAAAATCCTCCTTCTCAACATCAGCCTCTACTTGCAACCAGTCTCCTCTCTCAATAACTATTGTTCATCTATTTTAACTTCCAGAGTTTCTTTAGGGGTATGGAAGTAAATATAAGTACAAATTCTTACCCTGCTTTTTTATATAAAAAGTCAGATATTATATACATTGTTCTGCATCTTGGTTTTTTTTTTAATTTTAGACACACATTGAAGTTACAAAAATAGTACAGAGCATTCCCATGTACCTTTGAAAATTTCCCCAATGACAGCATATTATATAATCATAGTACAATGAGCAACACCAGGAAATTGACAATGGTACAATTAACTACAGACTTTGTTTGGATTTTACTTGCACTAACTTTGGGGGAATTTTGTGAATAACTCTATGAAGTTCTGTCACATGTAGAGAATCATGTAGCTATCACCTCAATCAGGATTCAGAACTATTCCATCACCACAATGAAAATCCCATGTGCCACTTCTTAATATATTGTCACATCCTATGTCAGCCCTAATCCCTGGCCATCACGGGTCTGTTCTCCATCACCACAACTTTGTCTCTTCAGGAATGCAATATACAGGGAATCACGCAGTATGTAACTTTAGGACTGGCTTTGTTCACTTCGCATAACGCCCTTGAGATACATATTGCATATGTCAATACTTCATTCCTTTTTATTGCTGAGTGGTGTTACATTGTATAAATATAGCACAGTTTGTTTATCTATTTTCTGTTGGGAGAACTTTGGGTTGTCTCCATTTTTGGCTGTTAAAAATAAAGGTGTTACGAACATTTGCATACAGATTTTTCTATGGCCTTAAGTTTTTCTTTACTTTGAAGTGACCCAGGAGTTGAATGGCTGAGTCATATGGTCCTAGATGTTTAACTTTAAATGGAACTATCAAAATGTGTTCCAGAGTGGCCATCCCATTTTCCACTCCCACAAGAAAAGCATGGCAGCTCCTGTTGCTCTGCATCCTCCCCAGCACGTGGTATTGTCAGGATTTTTTTTTAACTCACTCTAACAGTAGTGCAGTATGATGGTTAATATTGAGTGTTAACTTGAATGGATTGAAGGATGCAAAGTATTGTTCTCGGGTGTGTCTGTGAAGGTGTTGCCAAAGGAGATTAATATTTGAGTCAGTGGACTGGGAGAGGCAGACCCACCCTCAATCTGAGTGGGCACCATCTAATCAGCTGCCAGCGCAGGCAGAATAAAGCAGGCAGAAAAAGTTGCAAAGAGCAGACTTGCTGAGTCTTCCCACCCTCAACTTTCTCCCATGCTGGATGCTTCCTGCCTTCAAACATCAGACTCCAAGTTCTTCAGCTTTTGGACTCTTGGGCTTACACCAGTGGTTCACCAGGGGCTCTCGGGCCTTTGGCCACAGACTGAAGGCTACACTGTCGGGTTCCCTACTTTTGAGGCTTTGGGACTCGAACTGGCTTCCTTGATCCTCAATTTGCAAATGGCATATTGTGGGACTTCACCTTGTGATCGTGTGAGTCAATTCTCCTAATAAACTCTCCTTCATATATACAGCTATCCTATTAGTTCTGTTCCTTTCAAGAACCCTGACTAATACATACAGTCATATCTCATCACCCACTATACTTTTTTAACTTAACAAAGCAGATTGGAGCTCTTTCTATATCGGACTAAAAGCAACTCATTCTTTATTTTCTGCAGCTGCATCAGAGTTCCTTGTATGAATAAATGCCAATATTTTTGTAAGTGATCTCCATTTGGTCAACATTTGGGTATTTTCAATCATTGCTGCTCAGATGTTTGACGCCTAATTCTCAACCACCACATTCGACTGCCTTTGCAAATACCAAAGACGCTATGCATGGACATCTTGTCTCCCTTCAGCAAAGGATTTTATTAATGATTCATTTGACTGCAAGTGAAGGAAACCTAACTTGAACTAGCTTAAATTGAAAGACAGAAGTGATTGGATCATAGATTGTAACGTTGGAAAACAAAGCTATAGGAAAGGTCAGAAGACTGAGAATTGGAGCCCCAAATGCACTAGGCATCTCTCCACCTCCCTCATCTCTCTTCTCTTCGTGTGGCCCATTCTTCGTCAGTAAAGACTCACCCTCTCCCCAAGACAGCAAGCATGACCTCCCCCAGCTCCCAAGTGTCACATCTTACAGCTCAGTGCCCTGCAGAAGAGCTGCCTCTCTTTTCAAGTCCTAAGACCAAGGTGTCAGAGAAGGTTTCTGGCCCAGTTTGATGCTGGCCATCTTATGTTTACGGTTAGGATTATGGTTAGGGTTCAAGTTAGGGTTAGAGTTAGGGTTAGGGTTAAGAGTTCCTGAGATAACTGTCTTTGAAATTGGTGGGGGCAGGGGGAGTGGAGGGAGGTTAAGGGGACTGGGGAATGAACCCAAAGATGCAAAGAGTTCTCTCTTTAGCATAGACCTCATCAGATTCATCCCCACATTACCCAGCACAATTAGCCACACTCAGCACACATTAGGCACTACAAGCATACAGCTGGTTCTGGACAGGATATGTGTCAATCAATCAAGCATTCTAGCAAATTGCCTCTTATTTCTTCACATGCTGGGAGAACCCACCATTTCAAATAACCCTGTTAAATTCCTCTGTGAAGCAGGCTTTCTTTAGCTAAATGCTCACAGCAGGATTTGCTTAAAATGGGGCATGCCTGTAGTCTCAGTTCCTGGGGAAAACCTTTGATTTGCCTGACAACTCACTGAGATAGGCAAGGATGCTACAAGGGCAAATGGTTAGTGGCTGTGAAAGCTTTCCGTGACCTATAAGTGGTATAGAAATGTGGGACCTCACCGTGACTATTATGATTATCCTTATTTCATCTCTTCTTTGAAGAGCTTTACACTGTAATTTTGGAAGTGGAATTGGAGACACTTCTCCAACAATTCAACCTCATACTACTCCACCAGGGCTCAGTCCTGGGTCTCAGAGCATCATTTCTCACTGGCCTATCGCTTCTATTAAATGCAACATAAAGAGGTTTCCACAGCCAGAGGCCTTCTTGGATGGGAATAAAGGCAGGCACCAAGGCAGGGGCTTCTGAGGAACGTTTAACCATCACTAAACTACTCCCAGCATAGCCCTTTCTACCCCAAACCTAGTGCTTCCTGGAACACCTAACTCTATGCACAGCCCTGAGCTGGATGCTGGTTTCCCAGGAAGCTCACAGTTTGGGGGGAGGCAGTACATCTAGCTGTCTGTGACTCCAGGCAGCAGAGGGATGGAGAATCCCCAGGGCAGGGGACTAGGAAGATGCTATGGAAAGGACCCCAGGTCTGACCTTGGCAGAAAGGTGATGAGCAATCTAATGATGCAGCCAACCCTGGCAATCTCAAGCCTTCCCCAACTAACACCTGGTTTCTAGGCCTCTTGCAGCTGCACAAGGGTCCTCATCGTTTTTCCCCAAAATTATTTTTCTTCCCTACCTTTTTTCTCCCTTTCTTCAGATTCTCTCCCCTTACTTCCTGGTTTCTCTCCCTGCCTTCAAAGTCCACCTCTATCCCAACCACTCTCTCATACTCGGTCTTCTGCAGAGACCCCTCCCCTCTGTCTTCACTTGCTCTGCTGGGCCACAATAAAATGTACTTAGCTCATAGAGCTTTTGTCATAAATCTGTCTCTCTGGAGGCTCAATCATTTTTATTGCTCTACTGTGAACATCCTGTCATTCTTCTCCATGTTTCAGACATTGGCAAGCTTGGAACTCACAGCATTTTTCCCGGATACTTCTCATTGGAGACCTGCCGATTGCTTTCTGCCTTTGCACTGTGAGGCCTCCCCAGACAATTATCTTAATCCCATCATGACTTTGGCAGTCACCCCAAAAAAGCAGTTAGGGTCAAAATCCATATTATTAACTGGGAGTCTCTTGGGACCTTAGCACTCCCATCCTTCCTTCCTCCTCATTCCCATTGCCAGCAGGTCTCCAGGAGCCCAGGAAACCATGGCTGAACAAAAAATGGTGTGGATGGCCACTCTGAAGCCCCTCACCCCAGTAGGAGGCTGAGACTCTAATATGTCAGAGAAAATGCTGCACTGGAGTCAAGAGGCTTTGCAATACTTACGATACATAAAAACGTTGGAGAATAGGCAATAGTGATCAAAAGGAAATGAAACCTTTTGGGGGTGGGTTATATACGACAATTGTAAATGCACATGGATTGTCTGAAGTCCATGAACTCGATAGAAAAAATACAGGTCATTAGGGCCTTGAGGATGTGCCAACAAAAGGAGGAAAAGGAAAAGTGGGTCTGACTGTTTTTATTCTTGCCATCTCAGGACTGAAGTGGGCTGTGAACCCATTGGACACAAGGATTCCAATATAGGTTTGTCTGTTCCTGTACCTCTCCCATTTCCCTGTTTTATAATAAACTATCAGATGAGAAAAACTACACGTAAATGCGGTTATTCAAACTTGGATGCGAACCAACTATGGTCTAATTAGTTCTACCTTAGAGAAAAGTCCAGGGAAGAGTTTGGGAAAGGTTTGTGCTATGGACAAAGAAGGAAGTCAAAGAAAAGTATGTAGGAGTTCATCAGGCCTAAATGAAATCTTTGCACTCCAGAGACCATGGTTTTACCCACTAACTTGGATTGAAATTAGCCTAGACTATAAGTCATGTGGTCACACATCCACACTGTCCTGCCCATTCTACTGATTGGCATCACTGCCTGGGAGAACCTTGGTCCAGGAGGCCAGTATCAGTCAGCTTAGTTGCAGAACTCTTGTATCAGTTTGATGCTTAGATGCCCTATCTGCTGACTTATTGCCAAAGAGCGTTGGACTGTCCTGGAGGGGGATTAGTTGGAGTAGAGCAGGGAGTAAATACGTACAATTCACTTATTCCTTCAAATCATTATGGAGAATCTACTATGTGCCACTCACTATTCTAGGAACTAGGGATACGAAAGTGAGCAAAACTAACACACGTACAAAAAAATCCCTGCTTTCATGGTGTTTAGTTCCCGGGATATTTTCTTTTCTTTTTGAGATGGAGTCTCTCCCTGTCACCCAGGCTGGAGTGCCGTGGCACAATCTCGGCTCACTGCAGCCTCCGCCTCCCTCCTGGTTCAAGCAATTCTCCTGCCTCAGCCTCCCAAGTAGCTGGGACTACAGGTGCGCGCCACTGTGCCCAGCTAATATTTGTATTTTTAGTTGAGACAAGGTTTCACCATATTGGCCAGGTTGATCTCAAACTCCTGACCTCGTGATCCACCCGCCTCAGCCTCCCAAAGTGCTGGGATTACAGGCGTGAGCCACCGCGCCCGGCCATATCCCAGGATATTTTCTAAAATCAGATGACCCCCAAAGGTAAAATTGAAAGTTTGTTCTTCCTTATATCTGTTCCTCTCCCTTTGCACTCCCAGCTATAGAATCATTGATACAATACAACACCTAACCCTTAAAATGTAATTCAAAGTAAAAGATAAATAGGTTTTAGCAAAAGTGGGGACACTGTTCAGTCAAATCCACTCACTATTTCTTTTTTTTTTTTTGAGACGGAGTCTCACTTTGTTGCCCAGGCTGGAGTGCAGTGGCACAATCTCAGCTCACTGCAACCTCCACATCTCAGGCTCAAGCAATTCTCCCTGCCTCAGCCTCCCGAGTAGCTGGGACTACAGGCGCCTGCCACCGCACGTGGCTAATTCTTTTAGTAAAGATGGGGTTTCACCATGTTGGCCAAGCTGGTCTTGAACTCCTAACCTCAGGTGATCCACCCTCCTTGACTCCCAAAGTGCTGGGATTACAGGCGTGAGCCACCATGCCTGGCCCCACTCAGTATTTCATAGTGAAGAACTAAACAGCAGTTTCTGTTAGGTATAAACAAGATTAAATCAATTAGCACAATAACCATGCAAATATTTTCAGAAAAGAAAAGAACAAACCAAATTTTAAAAAATCCAGTCTGGAGAAAAATAAATTAAAATTCAAATAACAGAGAACATTTCCCCCATTATAATGAAGCCTAATTTAAAAAAAAACAAATAAGTGTATCAAAATAAGGGCCTAAAGACAAGATGATAAAGCAATAGAACAACAACTACTACTTCCAGCCAAAATGAAAGCACAGGGACTAGATTTATCCTCCTACCTGAAATAACCAAAAAATAAATAAATAAAATATATGAAACAATGGTTTTCAAGACATGGGACAGGTGACAAAGGACAGTCATTCCTAAAAGATGGGGAACAAATAAGATGAGTCTTACAATTGCCCCAGGATACTGCCTGGAGAGAGTTTCCAGGCCTGGAAATAGCTCCTGTCCTTACCAGTCAGAACTCACAAGTCTGACTTCTGAGTTAAATAGAGTACTTAAAAAGGATTCTGCTTTATTATTTGGGCAAAATTAGCTTAAGACTAAATGTTTCTCTGGTCATACCTAACAAAGCTTAGAAGCAAGACATGATAGGATTAAGTTTCGAAAACACTCAGCTGCATTTCAGAACAACGTTCAATAGTATACATAGGAATATAAAACTATGTGGCACTCAATAAGATAAAGTTTAAAATGTCTAGAAACTGATCAAAAATTGTCAAAGAAGCCAGTGAAAGAAATCTATATTAAAGAGAAAATTTGATCAATCAGAACTGATCTAGAAATGACACAGATAATAAAATTTGTATATAAGAACATGAAAGCAGTAATTATAACTGTATTCTGTGTGTTCAAGAAACTGAAGTAAAAAGATATGGAGACTGGTGATATTTTTAAAAAAGACCAAAATCAGACTTCTGGAGATAAAAACTACAATGTCTAAGATGAAAAGTACATTAGATGAGATTAACAGCAGATAAATCATCACAAGAAAAAGCTCCATAAACTTTAAAATATAGAAATAGAACCTATTCAAACTTAAACACGAAGAAATAATACTAAAAATATATATAAGGCATGACTAAGCCGTGGGACAAACTCAAGCAACCTAGTAGATGTGTAATTGGACTCTGATAAGGAAGTAGAAGGGAGTATTTGAAGAGTCAATAATGGCCACAACATAGATACATTTGACAAAAACTATAATCACACAATTCAAGAAGTTCAACAAACTCCAAGCACAGAAAACATGAAGAAAAACACACCAAGCTGCATGGTAATAAAATTGCATAAAATCAGTGATAAAGAGAAATTCTAAAAGCAGCCAGATATGAGGCAAGAGTACATTATTTATAGAGAAATAAAGAAAATGACAGATTTCTTATATGAAACAATGTGAACCAAAAGAGACGGAGCAACATCTTTAAAGTACTGAAAAAAGGAACTGCCAATTTATAATTCTACACTGCAAAATTATCCTTTGAAAGGAAGGCAAAGTAAAGACTTTTTCAGACAAACAAAAGCAGAAGGATTCATCACAATTTGATGTTTCTACAGGATATAGGGAGAAAAAAAACCATTCAGGCAGAAGGAAAATGACACCATAAAGAAATTGTGATCTGCACAAAGAAATAAAGTGTACTGGAAATGATAAATGATAACTAATATTTTTTCTAATAATAAAATACTTTCTTCTCATTATTTAAATCTATTTAGAAGACAATTGACTGTTAAAACAGAACTAATCACAATGTATTATGTGATAAGTTACAGATGTGTATACTACAAACCCTAAAAGCAAGAATAAAGCAAGACTGAAATAACAAAATAAGTAGATAAAGAGGCATGGGTAATAAGGCAACAAAGTGATAAAATAAAATAATAAAAATGCTCAGTTAATTCAGAAGAAGGCAGATAAAAATATTTTGAAAAAGAATAAAATAGGAGAAATCACTCATCAGATGTTAAGATTTGTTATCTCACTAAATTAAGATAGTGGGTACCGGCAGAGAGATGGACACATGGATCAATGGAATGAGGAATTAAAAAATAGAGCCACGCATATACATCCAGCTAATTTTTTTTTTTTTTTTTGAGATGGAGTCTCACTCTGTTGCCCAGGTTGGAGTCCAGTGGTGCAATCTCGGCTCACCACAACCTCCGCCTCCCAGGTTCAAGCAATTCTCCTGCCTCAGCCTCCTGAGTAGCTGGGATTACAGGCACACATCACCATGCTTGGCTAATTTTTGTATTTTCAGTAGAGGCGGGGTTTCACCATGTTGGTCAGTCTGGTCTTGAACTCCTGACCTCGTGATCTGCTTGTCTCAGCCTCCCAAAGTGCTGGGATTATAGGTGTGAGCCACCGCACTCAGCCTATGTCCAACTAATTTTTGACAAAACTGAAAGAGCAATGCATTAGGGGAGGAATAGCCTTTTAGACAAATGCACCTGGCACAACTGACATTTCTGGGCAAAATAAATAAATAAATAAATATTTAAAAATAAAACTGAACCTGAATCTCACATCCTTTATAAAAATTAACTCAAAATAGAATACAGATTTACATATGAAATGTAAAACTGTAAAACTTTAGGGAAAAAAACACAGGAGGCAATCTTCACCATGTAGAATTAAGTAATATGTTTTTAGACTTGACACCAAAAGCATGATCCATAGAAAATATTGATAAGTTGGATTTTACCAAAATTTCAAAACTTTTTCTCTGTGAAAGACATTGTAATGACAATAAAAATACAAATTACACACTGGGAGAAAATATTTACAAATTGCACATACAACAAAGAACTTGTATCTAAAATGTGTAAAGAACCCTCAAAGCCCAATATTTTTTAAAAATCTACTTAGAAAATAGACCCTCCAAAAAATGATCAGATATCTTATTGAAGAGGATATACGAATGGTTAATAGACACATGAAGAAATGTTTCACATGATTAGCCATTGGGGAAATGTAAATAAAAACCATGAGATATTACTACCTACCTACTAGAATGGCTATAATAAAAAATTAGTGATAACGCAAAATGTTAATGAGAGTGTAGAGAAACTAAACAGTGCTTATATTGCTGATGGCAGTGTAAAATGATACAGCCACCCTGGAAAAACAGTTTAGTCATTTCTTTCAAAACCAAATATGGGTTACCATACAAAACAGCAATTGCATTCTTGGGCAATTTCATCCCAGAGCAATGGGAACTTATCCCACAGAAACCAGTACACAAATGTTTGTGGCAGCTTTAATCATAATAGGCAAAACCTTTAAAACTCAAGTGTCCTTCAGTAGGTGAGTGATCAACAAACTGTGGTACATCCATACCATGGAATATTACACAGCAAATAAATAAATATAAAGAAATTTGTTAAAACTTTTAACAGTAAGAAACTATGAATGCAAAAAACAACTTGGATTAAATTCAGAAAAATTATATTGACGAAAAAAGCCAATCTCATGGGGATAGGTACTGTCTGACTCCATTTGTATGACATTTATAAAATATCATCATTGTAGAAATAGAGAACAGATTAATGGCTGTTGGGGGTTAAGGGTGAGGGGAAGGGCAGGGCGTGGCTGTAGATGAGTAACATAAGGGGAGCTCGTGGTCGTGATACAGTTGTATGTTTTGATTGTGGCAGCAGTTGCATGAAGCAACACATGTGATAAAATTGCATAGAGCCACACACACACACACACACACACACACGAGTGCATGTATAAATGGTAAAATTTGAATGACTTCTAAATCATACGAAGGTCAATTTCCTGGTTTCAATATTATACTATTCAAGATTCTATATTAATATTCGAGATAGTAACATTGAGGGAGACTGAGTGGAGGATGCAGGGATCTCCTTGTACATTTCTTTGTAACTTCCTGTGAATCTGTTTATTTCAAAATAAAATGTAAAAGGAAAAAAAGAGGAAAGTGGGGGAAAGAACAGATGGGATGAATAGGCTGTAAAGAGGAAGACAGTTGATTCAAACCCAACCATGTCAGTAATCACATTATGTGCAAAAGGTCTAAACTCTCCAGATAAAGAGAAATTGTCAGACTCCATGAAAAAAAGCAAGATCCAATATATGCTACCTACAAGAAATCCACTTTACATATAAAGACATAAATAAGTTAAAAATAAAAGGATAAAAACAAACACTAGTCGTAAGAAAGTTGAAGTGACTCTATTAAAATCAGACAAAATAGATTTCAGAGCAAAGAATGCTACCAAAGAAAAGAGGATCATGTCTTCATGATGACAGGGTCAATTAATCAAAAGGACATACAAATTCTAAACACTTATACACATAATAACAGAGCTTCAAATATGAAGCACAGACTGATAGACCTTCCAGAGAAATAAATAAATCTGCAATTATAGTCAGAAATTTTATACTGTCTCAATAGTTAGTAGAACAAGTACACATAAAACTGAGAGAGAAGACACTGAAAATATTATCAACTAACTTGACCTTATGACATTTAAAGAACACTCCACCAACAGAAGAATGCTCATTCTTTTCAAGTACATATAAAACACTTACCAATACAGACCCTATTCTGGACCAAAAAATGTCTCAATAAATTTTAAAGGATTTAAAGTATCTTTTATGGTTACAATGGAATTAAATAAGAAACAGGCTACAGAAATATTTAAAAATCCCCCAATATACTGAAATTAAATAATGCATTTTAAAACGATCTATTGGTCTAAGAACAAAAGAAAATTAGTAAGATGAGAATAAAAACACAAACTTCCAGAAAATTGAAGAAAGAACCCTTAAAATGACATTTCTAGAAAATAAAATGATATATTATTATCTTTTATGAACATAAATGCAAAATTTTATAACAAAAATTTTAGCAAACTGAATCCAATAATATGCAAAAGGGATCATGCATCACGATTGGTGAGGTTTATGCCAGGAATGCAAAGTTGGTTTAACATTTAAAAAGCAATCACCAGGTTAACAAACTGAAAAGAAAAAAGAAAAAAACAGTATCATCTCAATACATACAGAAAAGATATTGACTAAATGCAATATCCATACCTGATAAAAATCTATAGCAAAGTATCAACAGGAGGGGATATCCTCAACCTGACAAAAAGCATCAACAAAAAAACTTAACTGCTAACACTATACTAAGTGGTGCAAGACTGAATGCTTCCCCTTAAAACCAGGAACAAGTTGAGATTTTCCGCTTTCATTGCTTTCTTTCAATATTGTCCTATAGGTTCTCATCAATGCAATAAGGCAAAAAAAGAAAAGAAATAAAAGGCATCTAGATTGGAAAGGAAGAAGCAAAACTGTCATTAAGTGAAGATGACTTAACAGTCTATGTAGAAAATCTGGTAGAAAGAAAACCTACTAGAACGAATAAGTGAATTTAGTTACAAAATATAAGACCAATGTTCAAAATTCAATGTATTTCCATTTACTAACAACAAACAATAGAAAATAGAAGTTTAAAAATATTATTTGTAATAACAAAAAATATGAAATGTTTAGAGAAAAAATCTGAGGAATTGTGCAAAACATACACAAACTGAAAGCTACAAACATTGCTGAGAGAAATTAAAGGAGACAAATAAATGCAGAAAGACACTTACCAAAGGAGATACATGAGGGGCTACTATGCACATGAAAAGATGCTCAGCACCATTAGAGAAACTCATATTAAAACCACAATGAGATACAACTACACACCTATTCAAACATCCACAATTGAAAAGATTGACCATATCAAGTATTGGCAAGAATGTGAAGTAAAAAAATCTCAAACGCTGCCAGTAGGAAGGTAAAATGGTACTTCCACTTTTGAAAACAGTTTGGAAGTTTCTTAGGAAAGTTAAATATATATCCACTATATGACCTAGCCGTTCCACTCCTAGGTGTTTCCCAGGGGAAGTGAAACTTTATATCCATACAAATAATTATACATTAAAGTTTGCAGCAACTTTACTTGTAATAACCCAAAATTATAAACAATCCAAATGTCCCCCAACAGGTGAATATATAAGCAAATTGTGGTATATCCATGTGATGGAATACTATTTAGCAATAAAGAAGGATGAGGCTGGGTGTGGTGGCTCATGCCTCTAATCCCAGCTCTTTAGGAGGCTGAGGTGGGTGGATCACCTGACATCGGGAGTTTGAGACCAGCCTGACCAATTTGGAGAAACCCTGTCTCTATTAAAAATATAAAATAATTAGCTGGGTGTGGTGGCGCATGCCTGTAATCCCAGCTACTCAGGAGGCTGAGGCAGGAGAATCACTTGAACCCAGGAGGTGGAGGCTGCGGTGAGCTGAGATTGTGCCATTGCACTCCAGCCAACAAGAGTGAAACTCCGCCTCAAAAAAAAAAAGGGATGAATTATTGAAACACACAGTAACATGGATGAATCTCAAAATAATTATGCTCAGTGAAAGAAGCCAGACCCCCCTCCACCAACTATATGTATGTGATTGGGGGGTGGTGATGGGGGAAGAGAATAATTCCATTTCTATAAAATTCTAACCTATAGTAACAGAAATCAGATTCACGGTTGCCTGAGGGGAGCGCTAGTGGAAGGGAGGAGCAAGAAGGTGGGATTATCAGGAAGCACAAGGAGACTTTGGGGAGCACTGCATATGTTCATTACATCAATTGATTTATTGTTTTTATGAGGTATTCGTATGCCAAAGTTTATCAATTTGTCACTTTAAATCCATACAGCTGTTTGTATGTCAATTATATCTCTATAAAGTTATTTTTAAAAGCAAAGAGCAATAGGAAAAGGGAGCTCCAGAGCCAACAAAACAAAATGAGAGCAAACAATATAATACTGTTAGTGAATCAATAAATAAATCATAAAAAATTAAGAACATAATAAACATAGATGAAAAATTAATTCCTGAGGTCAGGGAAAGATTTGAAAATATGCCACCAAGTTGTACAATGCCAGGGAGCCCCATTCACATCATCTTAGCCCCTAATGTGAACAGAGCACACTGGGGTTACACAGCCCACAGCCCTCACGTCCCTATGCAACACCTCTGCTGCAGATGAGCACAGTGAAGGCACAGGAAAAACACAAGCAGGTCAAAGAACATAGTGGGATGTCCATGGATTTGGAGGACAAAATTGACCTTCTATTAAAATAACTGATGCTTTCATACTAGAAAGCATAATAGATGAAACAGAAATATAATAAAGATAGAAATCTTAAATTCATGAAAAGAGAAATAATGGGATTTGCTGATTAAAAAGCACACTGTTCCCAAGGGGCTTGGGAATGGGAGGCAGGGAGATGGTACAGAAAAATCAACATCAAGACATAACCTAGTAATACTGTTGAACTTTAAGAACAAGGAAATAACTCTTCAGGAGTCAGAGTAGAAAAGGAAGTGATCAGTAAACTAAGCTGTACTCAGAATCTTTGGTAACAATTCCAGAAGACAGTGGAGGAATATATTCAAAATTCTGATGGAAAGAAAATGTATACCAATATTATTATACCCAGCCAAGATGTCATTCAAGAATAGAGGCCACTGAAAGATATCTCTAAATATGAAAAAATTGAAGGAATTATAGTACTCATGATCTCTTGTGGAAAAGCTATTTGTTGATGAAATTCAGCTAGTAGTGGTAGAAATTCAGCGGTAGAGACTATGGTCCCCCCAGTGGGTGTTTCCTTCTTCTTCAGTCACAAGAACTCTGATATTTTCCTGGGCTCATTCTCACCCACCTATAAGACCACCTTCCATAGCCTCCCTTGCAATTAGCTATGGTCAAGTAATGAAGTCTTAGCCAATGGTGTGTAAGCAGAAGTTATGTATGCCACCAGCAGGAAGTCTAATTAAAAGGAAGGAAGCTTTCATCCATCCTGTTGCCTACAAGGCAGATGGGATGGGTAGAGTTTTAGCACCATCCATCTTAAACCATGAGAACAAAGCCTGAACCAAATGTTGGTAGAGAAGTTAACTAAAAGGAATTAGACTGTCAGGTGATTTTGTGGATCTTCCAAACCTTCCCTAGACTGCTACCTCCAAACTTATTTTATGGGAAAAAGAAATAAGCTTTTATTTGGCTGAAGCCACCATTTGTTGTTGTTGTTAGACACAGTGGAATCAAACTCTGACCAATACATCAGTCAACTAACAGATACATCGAAACAAACTTTACATGGGTCTAGTGAAGGAAGCTGTGGATGAGAAGGACTAGTTTTAAGCTGAGTCTATTAAATTTTTCCCTAAGGCTTAAAAACAGACATAATTGTGCCTACAGAAGAGATAGAGATGTTATACAGTCTAAAATGTAAAAATAATAATATAAGTAACAACATCAGCAATGAGAAGAGAGAGATGGGAGAAGTGTAGGGGTGCTGTCCTCATCTTTCTGAGCAGGACATCAATCAATACTGTATAAATTTAAAATATGTCATTTAAAACTGGCTACTGGCTCCAACCTCCTAATATTTTCTGTAATCCCTTAGAGGGAATCTGTTAGAAAATAATACCATCTTGTGCTGAAGAAATATTTATCTAAATAGAGCCATTCCTTCCATTTCACTTTAGTTTCTTTTTCTTCCTTTAAGTGAAAAGAAAATTTAATTTTAAAACTTTTTATTAAGTAGCTCAGGTTATATAACTCCACCTATATGTTCCTGTCTATATAGACTTCTATCAGGATATGCATATGGGTTGATTTCTGGGGATCACATCTTGTGGGGATTATCTTTTTCTTAGTAGTCTTCTTAATTTCTTGAATTCTTTATAATGAGCATGTTTTATGTTTTTTTTTAACATCAGTGGGTTTAAAGTGAATATTCTGCTTTATTCATCTAATAAAATTACCCCAGACATCCTTCAAAGTCACTGATTAATATTTCATAGCTGGGTGTACTTTTTATTTAAACATGCCCTTATACACGAACACTCAGGTTTTTTAAACATCTTACCTCACTTTCTTACATCATGATTTCCTGATGTAAGATTTGCAAAATCTAGATTTCTAAAAACGGGCTTTTTGATTATAATTGTATGTCAATTTTATCTCTATAAAGCTATTTTTAAACATATCCTTATACATGAACACTCAGGTTTTTTAAACACTTAAATGTTAATAGTGAAAAGATTGTGCCCTAATTACACATCTACCCAGCGTGTATAAGAGTGCACACTTTCCCTCAACAGGAATGAATGCTACCAACACTTTTAGATTTTTGTCCATGTGGTTTAAAAACTGATATTTTGTTATTTTAATTTTAATTTCCTTGATTATTTGTTATGATGGCCTTTTTTTTCCAAGTTATTGGTTATTTGAGGCTTTCCCTTGTCCATTTAGCACCTAGGTTATTTGTCTTTTTCCTATCAATTTGTAAAAAGCTTCTTTTAGAGAAAGGCTATCAATTTTTTGTAATATATGTTATAAATCTCTACTTCCAACATCTATCATATGTCTTTTGACTTTGCTTATGATATCTATTTCCAGACATAAGTGTTTAATTTTTATGTGGCATATATTACTCCTTTCATAATAGTGAGGCCATTTTTCTAATGCTCAAAACAAAGGAAAAAACAAAAAAGCAATGTCCCTGCTCCATTGCATTCCCCCCACCCCACCCTTAATTGTTTTTTTTTTTTGTTTTTTTTTTTTCTTGAGACAGGGTCTCACTCCATCACCCAGGCTGGAATGCAGTGGCACGATCTTGGCTTGCTGCAACTTCCACCTCCTGAGTTCAAGCAATTCTCGTGCCTCAGCCTCCCAAGTAGCTAGGATTACAGTCATGTGCTACCATGCCTGGCTAATTTTTTTGTATTTTTAGTAGAGACAGGGTTTCACTGTGTTGGTCAGGCTGGTCTCGAACTGCTGGCCTCAAGTTATCTGCCAACCTTGGCCTCCCAAAGTGCTGGGATTACAGGTGTGAGCCACTGCGCCTGGCCCCACCCTTAGCTTTTAATGTCCTCACTTCCCAGTACTTAGTAAGCCCTTAGAGATGACCCCACACACAGCAGTAGTGAGGCTGTCCCATCCTCCTGGGGACACTGGATCCCTCACAAGGGCAAACCGCTCATAGTTACTGTCTCCTACACATCAGGTTGCCTCTTGTCTCTGAGCTTTGCCCCAGCTATTCCCCACTCTTGGCCAAAGTCCACTTTAGCCTAAGGCTCTGTCCTCTAGGGAGGCTTCCCTGAATACCACCTACCTGTACACCAGGCTTGAGGACTTTCTTCTGGGATTCATCATCTTCTGCCTGCTGGTGTCCAGCTAGTGTGCACCTGGAAGCCCCCTGATGCATTGATTGGTCACAACCTGTGCCTTACCTGCTGTTATTTATTTGTAATATCACTCCTGACCAGAGCGCATCTCTACTACCCTCATAATATTCTTTAGTTATCCATCTCTAGTCACTGTGCCCTGGACCACTACCTTCTTGAAGGCAGAGTTCTGTCTTGTTCTTCTTTGTGTGTCTAACTGCAGCACAGTGAGATGAAAGGATGAATGAAAGAGGAAAGTCCCCCGGAGGTTGTGATACAGGTATGTCTGGAAAGATTCAGTGAAGGGCAGAGCTGGGACAAGGTGGCTTCTGAAAATTAGTGACAAATATACTTGATGTCTTTAAAAACCCTTACTTTACCTTCCCAGCACCTCTATTTGCAAACACTTCACCACAAAAATAAACAAGACAAAAAACCAAAATAAGACACACACAGGTCATTGTTTCTCCTTTCTAGAATCATGTATGTTCTCAGCTATTCTTATTTTTCAAGTCACTCTCAATTTATCACACCTTTGGAGATCCTGAAGACCACCATGAAGGGACAATATAACCATTGCACAGAAGAGAAGACTAAGCCTGGGAGAGGCCCGAGAAGTGACCAGGACCCTGAGATCTGGCATAAGAAATCATAGGCTCAGGATCTGGAAACGACTCGAAGGCAGCTTCTTGTCCAACGCTGTGTCTTCAGATGGATAAGGTACCGGATCTCAAAAGACCATCCCATAATAGCTTCCCCATTTTCTGGTTTGATATTTCAAGTACCTTGGGATATGAGATGCCAGCAATCAGATATGCTCCAGTAATCAGAAGCAAATAGTTCTGCCTGGGAACTTTCAGCAGATTGCCAAATGCCTGCTAATCTGGCCACCTTAATATAAATTGCCCTAAAATATTATTTTGTGAATATACAGTATCCAATAACAAATAGTATCTTTTTGTGAAATTAATTTCAATTTAGCTTTAACTAATACTAAATTGCTATGGAATTACATATTACATACACATTACTACAGAAAGAAGTTCATCATGATTAATGTTATTACAGTGAACACCAAAGGAATTAATAATGATTTGCAGTTATTATAAAGTGGTACTGGTGTAGGAAAAAAGGTTAAGTCTAATTAAATTCTGGCAACCACTTTAGGGCTCTGCAGCAATGAGGATGCTGGGTTTTATGTTAATTAATTCTATATGAAACGTTACTGAAGTGTTTTAATATTGTTCAAAGAGCCACATTTTTACTACCAGTGTGTGTGGTTTGTTGTGGTTTTTTTTTTTTTTTTCACAGTGACCTGCCAGCATGGGTAAGGTGTTAAATTCTTGGGAATTGATAGGTGTTGGGAAGCTGGGTGGTTTCTTATTCTGATGTCAGAGCCAGGCTTGGTGCTAAGGCCAGTGTCTCCCAGTTCCCTCCAGTGGCCTGTGCTTGGAAAATAGATGACTTTTCTTTGGAAATGGATCTTGTGATTCCTGAGTTTCTTTCTGGGTTAGATATGGCTCCACAATTATCCCTTCACATGGGTGGAGTGAGCAGCCTAGGCATCCCAGAAGGGGCCCACCGTGCCCAAAATAGGACCCAGGGAACACAGGACCTGATATTTCACTTCTCTGGGTAGCAGCCAGAGGGGCGGAGCTCAGGATTTGGAAGGATCTGAACATTCAGGTTTCATGATGGCTCCGTAACTCATTTCCTTTGTAACTCGGGGCAAGTCATTTAAATTCTGAGTCTGAATTTCCTCAGACTTCACAGTATTGTTTCCAGGATTAAATCAGAAAATAGATAAGAAGGAGAGGTGGGAAGCTCCACAAGCAAACAAATGAGTCCGGTTATTTGTGCCCCTCCCCTGGGTGATGTTCCACTCTTGACACATCTCATTCCTACACCCAGTCTTACAAGCACCTCAAAGACAGGACCAGACTTGAAATTTAAGTATTGTTTCTATTTCATGCCACCCAGACATTTTTAATCTAATACTTTAGATAGTAATGTTCGGTGGAAGTTTTTTTATTTTTTAAGCAGATTTTTCCTATTACTCAATTGTTTAAGTTATCAAAGCACACAAGTTGGTATCTCTGGTTGTTTCATCTCTGCAAGCCAAGAGCATAGCTTAATGCTTGACACAGAGTAAAGGCTCAGTAAATTTTGATAGAAAGAAAGAATGGATGGATGGATGGATGGATGGATGGATGGATGGATGGATGAATGGATAAATGAATATATGGATGGATAGATGAACAGATGGATAGATGGACATTGGATGTATGGATGAATGGAGAGCTGAACAGATGGACAGATAGGCATTGGATGGACGGATGTATGGATGTATTGATGGATGGATGGATGGATGGATGGATGGATGGATGGATGGATGGTCATCTGGCCCTGATTTTGCCTTTATGACCCAATTCAGATGTAGCATTTATTATAACCCCATCAAGATCAAATCTGAATCCCAATCATAGCCTTGGTGATTATTCTGACAGTCTTGTGGGCATTGGTGAGAGCAGGGGAGGCTTTGGCAAATCTGCCTTCAACATTTCCTCTCCTGTGTACTCTTCCTCACACCCAAATGCCTCTTCATCACCCAGCTTCAACTTGCTACTCAACTGCTCATTTCTAATGTCATCAACCCTGGGAAGCCTTCCTGGACCACACACCCCAGTCCACAGTGGTCTTTCTCTCCTCTGAGCCCATAGAAATGGAATGCCTAGCCATGGGCTCTCAAACTTAGGAGGCATGAGAATCACCTGGAGGGCTTGTTACAATACAGATTGTTGGGCCCCACCCTCAGAGTTTTTGATTCCATAGGTATGGGAAGGGGCTTGAGATTTCCATTTTAACAAGTCCCCGTATGATGCTCTGGCTGCTGGTCTGGGGACCATACTTTTAGAACATAGAGCTTAGCTCACCAGTCCCTGCAGAACCTGTAGGAAGTAGTAACTTTTTCTTAGAGGAAGGTTATTTCCAGGAAGAACTTTGCTGAGCACTGATATGGCACCTCCTTTCCGCCTTGCAGCAATGCCCTGAAAAATGATGGCATTCCCCTCTTCAGTTTTCAGAAGAGGAAGCAGGCCCTCAGAGCGGGAGCAGCTCAGTTAAGGTCACAAAAGCCAGGTCTTCCCCACTGCCCTGTGCTTATGGTCTCCTCAGAAAGGCAACAGCCACACAAAAACAAAGTGATTCTGCCAGGAGCAGTAGCTGATACAGTGAAACCCATGATCTGTGAGCTCTGCACTGTCTCACAGTGGTGAGTGGGCAGTGGAAGGTGAGTGGATTAATTCAGGGTCAAGTGTGGAAAGGACCTGGGGAAGGAGAGTCTAACCCAGGTCACCCAACCAGCTACACCACCCTTGGCAGGTCAGTTAACCTCTCTGAGCCTCCGAGGTCATCTTGCCCAAAGCTGTCTCTCTCATTTCCACCTCTGACTTCTATGCACATGCAAGTCAGCTCCGGAGAGCCATGGCCCACCCACATGCCCGCCCACATGCCCGCCCACATGCTCACCCACATGCTTGAGCAGCTGAGAACCCTGTAGAGTGGGCTTTCCTGTGGGGTGTTATGCTCTCCACGCCACACAGGACAGCCGGGAGGGGCACAGCCCACCTCTTTGGCCCCTTTACATCCCTCAGCATCAGGGGCATCTAATTGTTCCTCCTGTGGCCTTTATAGGGCCAGGGAGGAAGTTACCAGAAGCCTGAAATGCAGACAACCGGTTCCTGATTTAAAGGAAACCTATTGTGTGGGAGGTACTTAAAAAAAAAGAAAAGAAAAGAAAAAAAAAGAGCCCATGGCTTCTCCAGTGCACTCCACATATCAGGGCTGTGGCATCAGCCCTGAATTCACTCTGACTCCATTAGCAGCCTGAGCACTGGTGCTGAGACACCCAGACTCTCTGGAACCTTGAGAGAGCATCCCTGGAGAGCTGACTCAGCCTTTTGTCCTCCAGGAGGTAGAGAAATTGGATTCCAAGGCTCAGAGGATGGCAGGTCTGCATCCAGAGGCAGAGAGAGATAAAGGACTGCTGCCCAAGTGGTGGGCAGCCCAGGGAGCCCTTCTAGAACAAAGGTGGACTCAGGAAAGAGATGGACAGAGGGAGGGAGGAGGAAGAATTGATTTATTGCCCACAGCTCTGTAGTAGGCACCGTGCCTGCCACATTATTAATCCTAACAACCAGCTTTCAAGGTAAATATTGTTACCCCATGTTTTGCAGTTGTCATGACTGAGGCTCAGACCGTGGAGTGACCTAAGTAACTAGGTGGTCTGGGGCAAGCAACAGAGCATACATTCAGATTCGGATGTGTCTAACCCATGCAGTGCCTCGGGACTGACCACCAAGAAGGAGCTATAAGGAAAGAAAGGCACCATGGTGAGCAGCCCTGAGCCATTGCCTGGTCTCACCAGAGTGGTACATCCCAGGTACCCAGCTGAGGCTTACCAGACCCTGACCCCAGGAACACCTGGTCCCTGCAGAACAACATACGCAACAGAGTGGTGTTTGGGACAGTTTAGATGAGACATTTATGTATAGGCATTTGTCATTATGCAAATCTACAAGTCATATACCTGGGGTTGAGAAGGATTTGGAATGTAATGTCTTCTAGCTGGTGAGGGGTCATAATGACACAAAGAGGTGTTCTGTTTGTTCTTCCCCAAGTCCAGGGGCTCAGTGTGGATGGAAGCGCTCATTCCACTGTTAGCAACACCTGGCTGTGAGCTCAAGACCCCATCATCTTGCATATGAGGAGGAAGTATGGAATCAGGGATCCCAGGAGCCACTTTTCACCTGCCTTCCCTCTGCAGATAGAGACTACATCTCTTCAGTCTCCTTCCTAAAATAATGAAAGCTCATGATATGGCTTCACATGCTGAGGGTGTGCTATACCCCAGCCAGTGTGCTATGCAGTGTACATGCCACCATCTCATTTCATCCTTAGCGTGTCCTTCTGAGGCAAATATTCTTCTTACAAACCAAGGCCAGCCCAAGTCACACTGCTAGAAAGTGACGGAGATGGGCTTCAAAGACCTGTCTGCCCAAATCCAAACCCACACCCTTGCCCTTGCAGTCTTTGATCTCCCAAAGGACAACATTGCTGTCAACCTTCCTGTTGTCCCTCTGCAGCCTGGCGTCCAGTCTGTGCTCCCTGCCTGTTTATCTCCTTAAGATATGCCACCACTACCCCTGTAGACAAGCACAGAGCAGACCCCGGGCCTCCGCCTGCTTACCTGCTGACAGCCCCACCCCGTGGAATTAACCTCCTTTGGCCAGCGCATGGCCCTCCGGGCTCCTGGTGGACTCTCAGCCCAGACTCCCTGATCCTGTACTCATGGAGCTCACAACCTACAGGGAGAGGCCGACACTAAACAGAAACATATCATCACAAACTGCCACTTGTGCTATGAGAGCAGCTAGCAGGGAGGCCTGTTGTGACCCAAAGGTCAGGGAGGGCTGCTGTTTGTGCTGGCCTTTGAGGGTGAGGAGAGCTTCCCCAGGCAGAGGATGTGGAAGGGGGAAAGGGTGTCCCAGGTAGGGGACAGGCACACACAAAGGCCAGTGGTGGAAGACATCAAAGCTTTCAAAGGATAAAGGAAGCCAGGGTGGGTAGAGTTTGGAGTTCTGGGAGTGAGAAATGAGAAGAGGCTGCAGAGGTGAGCTGAGGATTTAGGGTTTCCTGAAACCGAAGGGAAGACACTGCCGTCTTCCAGTAGGGGTAACGCAGTTGGGTTCATGCCTTTCAAAGGTCTCCACGGCTGCTGGGAGTGGAGGAGGAAGTGCTGCCTATCCACTAGTGCACACAGCAAATCCACGAGGCAGCAAGGTTAGCCGAGGCTCAGAAGTGAGGACTCTGAGGCTCACAGGCATGGATGGGCCAGTCTTATCTTCAAACAAGCACAGATGCAAACAGGCCTGTCCTTTGAAAACTCCCTGCTCTCCAGGAAGCCTTGCTGACTCTCTCCAGCTCACCAGGCTGACTCTTAGCCTCCGGGCAGTTCCAGGTGTGCACCTGTAGTCTCATACTTGGTCCCATCTTCAACTAACCACAGCGAGCTGTGATATCTCTGCCACCTGACTGAGCATCTTGAGGCAAAGATTCTCTTGCTTGGCTCCACATCTCCCTCAC
This sequence comes from Gorilla gorilla gorilla, assembly GCF_029281585.2. Lineage (NCBI taxonomy): Eukaryota > Metazoa > Chordata > Mammalia > Primates > Hominidae > Gorilla > Gorilla gorilla. The sequence goes on along the minus strand of NC_073232.2, from coordinate 36,851,883 downwards.
TCCCATGCTGCTTAACACAGAGCCTCACAGAGAGGGACCAGGCCAGAGCTGTCCAATAGAACTTTCTGCACTGTCAGTTCAGGAACCACTGGCCACAGGGGCGACTGGGCATTAGATATGTGGCTAGTGCAAATGAGGAACTGGCTTTTTAATGTGATTTTATTTCAATTAATTTAAATTTAAATAGCTACAGGACTCAACGCTCCATAAATAGAAAGGGGGGAAGGAATGAAGTGGAAGGAAGTAGAAGGAAGGAAGTGGAAGGGAAGGGAAGGGAAAAGAAGGGAAGGGAAGGATGTGACCGCAACTCCTACCCGACAACAGCAAGGACAGCTATAGGTTGGTGTCTGGCTGACATTGGAGCACAGCCCCAGGAGGGCCTAAGCCCAAGGAGTTGAGAGAATAGCAAGTGCTTAGAGTCTCAATGCTTAGAACCGCAGCCCCCAGGATGTCAGGCAGAATGGGCCCTTGGAGCCCAGCCCACCCTTCTTGTCCTGCAAATGAGAACTGAGCCCAGAGAAGGGCAGGGACTGGGCCAGGGAGGCCCACAGGAGATGAACCTCAGAGCACTGTGTCTCTGGGTCCTGCCTAGGTAAGTGGAGGAGGCCCCGTGTGAGACAGAGCTGAGAGAGGTGAGGAGTCCACAGTGCCAGATGTAGATGCTACATGCTCCTGCCCCGTCCCCACACCTCTCTCCCTCCCACCCTCCCTTCCTCTGCCTCCATCTCCGCATTAGCAATATATTTCCAGGACACTCTAATGAAGTACATCTTGAGTCTCCTTTTCACGGCTAATGAGGAGACAACAAGAATTTGACTAATACCAGTACAATTACTGGAGTAGTGAAGCGAGGGCCTCTGATTAGACGTGATAATTTGCAAGGCTGGGCTCTTCACATTAAGTTTGCAAACAGTTTAAAAATCACTTCCTCTATTTATCCAGCTAATCCCTGTTTAATGACTCCAGACCTAAGGAAAGAAAGGGGAAATGTCTCTTTAAAAATTAATAAATAAATAAATTAAAACACTAACAACCCAAATCTTATTTGCAGAGACAAGAGAGGTGGCGGAAGTGCGGCCGACTGTCATCTTTTCATGCAGACTCTGCCAACATTGCACAGCTCGAAGGACTTTGCCATCCCTGAACCATGGTCATTGCATTAGCTCCAGCCGCTGCCCCTGTCTGGCTGCTCCTTCTCCTAAGGGGGCTTGCTTGTCCAGCATGGGGAGACAAGATCAGCTCCCTGCCGATGGGGCCAATGGCCTGATTCGGGAACTGCTGGAGGTGGTCATTGGTCTCCCAATGCTGTTGAAAGAATGGATGCAGGTGAAATTCTGTTGTAGCAGAGGATTCTTTATAATCTCATCACACAAAGTGTGGTCCCTGGGCTGGCAGTATGAGGATTGCCAGGGAGCTTGTCACGAATGCAGAAACTCAGGCCCCACCCAGACCTGCTGATGTGGAATCTGCATATTCACAGGCTCCCTGGGTGACACCTCTGTGCGCTGAGGTTTGAGAGGCACTGCTGTGCATCATATCATTTTCCTGTGTCCCAGGGTGACCTGCTGACACATGGTGGTGTTGATTTCCATACTATTGATTTCACAGATCCGTACTTGCTACAGTGTATTCCTCAAAGCCTTGTAGCAGAGATTATGCAAAAGAAGAGAACGTTTGGGAAACTCTGGGTTAAACCAAATTAAAATTATTTGTTTATGGCAGGTTTTACAGCATCTTTATAATACCAATAAGCGTTTTGATGTCTGTGAAGAGAAGTACAGTCTGAGAGGTTTTCCAAAACCTGAGGAGGTGCCCCTCTTGGTGTGTGGGGACCATCACAGACTACATGTAACCCACTGAGTACCAGTTTAGAAAAAGCTGCTATGGACAGTGGCCGATTCCACCAGAGAAATGCAGCTCTCTGGCTGCATCAGTTTCCTCTACCACAAAGGTACATCCAAAAAAAATGCTGAGGGCTCCAAGTGTCCGTCAAAAAACAAAATAAACAAACAAAAAACAACCCTCCTCTCATTGCCTTCCTCCAGCACTGTTGCCCTCAAGCAGAGAAACCCCACCAAGAATCAAATATCTAGACCATCAAAAGAAAAAAGAAACGGATCTAAAGGTGGGAGGTTGGGGATATCACCCTCTTTCTCATAATAATTAATGTTACAGGTAAGGACAGTCACACCATTTCTCTTCCACTTCTTGTCAAAGTAAACGAAATGGCCTAAGGGCCAAGAACTGCTAAAGGGTGATATGTGAGGCTCAGGCTGTTCCAGGAGCTATGTGCTTAGCATCAAATCTGCATGAGAGCCTAGAGGGAAGCACATTTATTAGGCCCATTTTGCAGATGAAGACAACAAGCCCACCAAGGTTTTACAGCTTATTCTACTCAACCCAGCTAAGCAAGCAGTGCAACTAGATTCAAACACAGGCAGTCTGATTAGGCTCCACTCTGCTCCATGCAAGGTGTTGAGGGGATGAAATTAGATTTAAATCCTAATTAACAAACACAAGCACCCACATACTCAAATATATGACCCCAGTCCCTAAACACACTGATGCAAAATTAAATTTCCATAAGTACACGAGTATACGTATGCATGTATATGACAACATAAAGTGAAATTTATTTTGCCTGCTGATATCATTTGGCTGTGTCCCCACCCAAATCTCATCTTTAATTGTAGTTCCCATAATCCCCACTTGTTGTGGGAGGGACCTGGTGGGAGGTAATTGAATCATGGTGTCATGGGGGCAGTTACCTCCATGCTGTTCTCATGACAGTGAGTGAGTTCTCACGAGATCCGATGGTTTTATAAGTGGCTTTTCCCCTTTTGCTTGGCACTTCTTCTTCCTGCCATCACATGAAGAAGGACATGTTTGCTTTCCTTTCAAACATGATTGTAAGTTTCCTGAGGCCTCCCCAGCCCCGCGGAACTGTAAGTCAATTAAACCTCTTTCCTTTATAAATTACCCACCCTTAGGTATGTCTTTATTAGCAGCATGAGAACAGACCAATACACCTGCAAAACTTGGAAATCACAGAATCAGGAACAGTTCTCAACAATTACCAGCAAACAGCTCATTTCATCCTCACAATGTCCCTGAGAGTAGAACAACAGGGATTCTTACCTCTCACTTTATGGGAGGGAAAACCAAGGAAGGAAGTGATTTGTCCAAGATCTCATGCTCACCAAAGGTGGTCCGGCATGGATGTGGTGTGGGTCTTAGGATTTCCTAGGGCCTGAGGCCTCGTTCAGACCACTAGCAGAGGCGACTGGCCCTCCTCAGAAACTTCCCTGCCTTTATGGTCCAGGAGAATCTAAAGCCCACCCAGGACGGAGGGAACTTTAGAACCATAACACTGGGAAAACCCAAGAGTCACCAGTAAGAGACCGTCGAGCACAAGGCTGTGGGTGTATGTGTTTGAGCCTCGACTATCTCTCTCACATACATGCACAGCCCTCGTGTTTTACACAGCCCAGGGTGTTATCACAGCTGCTGACTGCCAGGATCCTGCACACAAGCCACCCTGCTCCCCTCTGCTGGCGGAGACCAGACTTAGCCAACTATTACTACCAAAACAGGGGTCTGAGGCCCATGCGCAAGGGTTGAGCGGAGCCAAGAGGTGGTCATCTTGAAAGAAGGTAAGAGGAAGCTAATGATGGGAGGAGAACAAAGCAAGGATGTGGGGAAAGACCAGGCACTGCCAGGTGTGGAGGTGATGGGCAGGGCAAGCTGGGGCCTGGTAGGTGCTCAGACTACTAGTGCAGAGACCTGGAACCTTGCCCTGTTTGTCTGCAGGTGCACCATGTGACTGTGCCCTCTGTCTCCTCTGCCTCAGCGTGCCCATCTGTAAAACCAACCCGCTCAATCATTTACTGATGATCTTCTGTGAGAATGCCTGGCATGTGTGCCTGAAGCCCCTCTGCCCAGGCATTCAGGGAAGGGAAGGAGCACCTTGGGGAGCCCCCACTCACCCATGGGATTGCTCAAGTATCAGGCCTGATGGGAAGTGATTCTTCCCCTTGGCAAGCTGCCCATGTGCTGCTGTGTGACCTAGATCGAGTCACTGTCCCTCTCTGGGCTTGGGAGCTTCATCTGGCTCCTGGAAACATAGGCCCAAGTGGCTGTATCTTCCCCAGAAGTGTGACATATGAGGAAGACGGATTTTAAGCCCAGATTGACCTGCGTTCAAATCCCCAACTTCACTGATTTCTCATTTCCTCAGTTTTCTCCCATGCAAAAAGTGAATAGTAATGTTGGCCACATGGGTAGCAGGAAAGGCTCATATTAGGCCGTGGAAAGGAACTGGAATACAGTAGGGCCATCCAAAAGGAGGGAAGAACCTTGCACCTTTGGTTTCCACAAACAAATACAAAGAAAGCCCTGGCTGCGGAATTGGCATGGTATTTGTAGGTGTCTGGGTTTAAAAACTCAAATGCCAGAAATAACTATGGCACTGCCCTTGCCAACAGAGAACCACAGAGATTGCTGTGTTGTCAGTGTGGAGGGATCTCCAGGTAACATTGTTCAGTGGGAGAAAATAAGGTGCAGGGCAATGCATGCAGAAAGCTTCCTTTGGGGTAAGAAATGAAGAAGATCCAAATGTAGGTGTGTAGTTTCTCCTATCTGCCAATAGAAACTGGATGAATAAACAAAAAACAGGAGGGAAACATGTACTCGCAGAGGCAGGGGGCATGGCTTGGAGGTAAGTACACCTTTTCATTCAGTAATCACTTTTGAGTCACATTCAAAATTAATCAAAAATAAAATGAAACAAAACAAAGCTTAAACTGCCTTGCAGTAGTCAGGCAGTTTGGGGAACTGGAGTGAGCCAGTTGGCTTCTCTAATCCAGATGGACAGGCAGACAGACAGATAAACAGTTTAGAGGCCAAAGTCCCAAAGGGGCTGAGGAATGGGCCCACCAGGCAGCCAGAGCCACTCCCAACCCCACATCCCAGAAGGCAGCCCTGAACCCGCTCACCCAGACCCCTGCTGACGGAGCGCTCCACTCCCGGATTCTTCCTGGAATGAAGGCTTTCTCTAAGCTCATTGCAAAACATCCTGGCTGGATCTGTGAACGGGACTCCAGAAGCACCCCCTGGAGAGAGGCAACCCACTTCCTAAGGACACCTTGGCCTTGTGCAAGGCCTGCAGCAGGAGAGAGGAGAACAGGCCAGGCTTTTGTTACTTCCAGCCAGCCTGGGCCCACAGCACAGCTGGGTGCTGACTGGGTGCCACGCCTGGGCTAGGCCAGTCACTGGGTAAGGGCAATGGTGGGTGTCAGGGAGTCTCCTCACACCTCGCTCCCTACCCACCCCTTTAGGCGCGCCCACCCAACACCCTACTCTGAACAGCTTTGGGGGCTGTGCAGGGCACGTTGAGAGAGAGATGAGAAGGGAACCCCCATGCTAAGGTCTCAGCAGCCCCCAGCCCACGTACCCAAGAATACAGGAAGCAGCAAGATGCACTGGCAGAGCCTGGGAGTGGTGGCAGGGCCCGAAGCTGCCACACTATAGTCACTTAGGCAGGTCCCTCCTCTCTGGACCTCGCTTCTTCCGTCTGTATTAGGGATTTTATAGCATAGAACTCTATTTTCAAATGTCATCTTACTTAGAACTTGGCATGTAGGCAAAACCAGTGTTCGCTCTTCTGGGGGAGGTGGGGTAGCAAGCCAAGCCTCACCCCAATGCCCACCCCTGGCCCCTGAGCAGCCCCTGGGCACTTCCTTGGACCCCTGGCTTTCCTCCAAATCCCCAGTTCTGCTTTTTGTTAGATTCCAAGTGGTCCCAAGGACCCCGGCTCCCACTTGTGCCCCACACACACCACACACACCAACTCACTGCTTTGCCAGTGCCTTTCCAATCTTGGTCTTGCTGAGCTCCACACCTGAGTGCTCACTACCCACTGGACACCTCCCCTAGAAGGCTGCAGGCATCTCACACATGAGCTGCCCAAGCAGACAAACACTTCTCCCCTCACAAGCCAGCTCCCACCCTGGGGTTCCCATCTCTGGATGATGGGCCCCAGCCACTGTGGCATCCAAACCAGAAACTCTGCTCATCTCTTCCTCACAACTGCCCCTATCCAAATCTGTGCTGTCATCAAATGCTTTCAAATCAGCCCTTCCTCTTCATCTCAGCTCTGTTGTTCTGGTTGGGGCTCACAATCATCACCACCATCTCCATCATCATCACCACCATCTTACCATTACGTAGCCATCATCATCCCCACCACCACCATCACCATCATAACCATTCTCACCACCATCCCACCATCATTAAAACTATCACCATCACCATCATCATCACCACCATCATTATAATCATCACCGCCATCTTACCATCACATCACCCTCATCATCCCCCGCACCACCATCACCATCATCATTATAACCATCCTCACTGCCATCCCACCATCCCACCATCATTATAACTATCATCACCATCATCATCACCACCATCACCATCACCACCATCTTACCATCACATCACCCTCATCATCCCCCGCACCACCATCACCATCATCATTATAACCATCCTCACTGCCATCCCACCATCCCACCATCATTATAACTATCATCACCATCACCATCACCACCATCACCATCACCACCATCTTACCATCACATCACCCTCATCATCCCCCGCACCACCATCACCATCATCATTATAACCATCCTCACTGCCATCCCACCATCCCACCATCATTATAACTATCATCACCATCACCATCACCACCATCACCATCACCACCATCTTACCATCACATCACCCTCATCATCCCCCGCACCACCATCACCATCATCATTATAACCATCCTCACTGCCATCCCACCATCCCACCATCATTATAACTATCATCACCATCACCATCACCACCATCACCATCACCACCATCTTACATCACATAACCATCATCATTCCCACCACCACCATCAATATCATCATCATAACCATTTTCACCACCATCCCACCATCGTAACCATCACCATCACCATCACCATTATAATCAAGATCACCACCATCATTATAATTATCACCACCACCATGTTACCATCACATAACTGTCATCATCAACATCACTGCCATCATCACCACTATTACCACTATCATTCCCACCACACACATCAACATCATTATCACAATCATCTTTACCACCATCTCACCATCCTTATAACTGCTATCATCACCATCACCATTATTATCCTCACCATCACCATTATTATCCTCACCATCACCATTATTATCCTCACCATCACCATTATTATCATCATTACAATCATCATCACCACCACCATTTTAGCATCACATAGCCATCATCATCATCACCATCTTCACCACCATCACTATCTTCATCCATATGATTATTATCCATGCCCCTTCCATCACTGTCTTCATCCATGTTATTATTATCCCTGCCTCTTCCTAGGTCTCCCATCCTCTGTACATGCCCTTGCTCGTCAACCTTCTACCTGGCATAGTTGCTGTTCCTGAATCCCAGACACAGTCATGATCATTATGCTTTGTAACTTCCCTCTCCCCTCAGAGCAAAGGTCACATATTTTAGCATTTGGCCATTTACAATCTGACTCCAATCTAGTGCTCCAAACTCATCTCCCACCAGGCTCCACCCTTATCCCAACAACACAGGGCTCAGCCCCACCCAACACCTTCATGAACATATCACATCTTTCCCCTGTCTCAGTACATGCTCTTCTCTCAGTCTGAAATTCCCATCCTCTTCTCTGACTTCTGAATCCTACTAATCCCCCAAGGCCCAGATCCTCCAGGAAGAAAGGGTCGGTCTCCCCACCTGGGATCCTGATCCCTCAAGGCCCAGATCCTCCAGGAAGAAAGGGTCAGTCTCCCCACCTGGGATCCTGAGCCCTTGCCCTAACCCCCACCCAAGTATCCAGTCACATGAACACTCCCAATAATCTTATGATTACAATAACACCCCTCCTACCATTAGACAGAGAGCATGGTGGTCCATGAACAGCATTGCTCTGCTTGATACCAGCCTTGCCACTGTCCCATCCCAGGGCTGGTCTGGCAAAGGGCAGGAGCCTAAAGAGAGTCTGATAAATTGTGATAGCTGGCAAGAACAGAGGCAGGGGAAATGAGGAAGGAATACTTTTTAACTGTGTAATACCAGCCTGTGTATCCTTCAACCAGAGCCCAGTCCACATCCAAATCAGCCACTCCCCTGTACCAAACTCAGAGGATAGAAGAAGCATAGTGCCCACTCTATGAAAAAAGGAAGATCTATCTCTCCTGGTTCCTCCTCAAACACAGCCACTCTTACCTGGCCCTCCCAAGTTGTGCTGCAGGAGACAGCAGAGAAGTCACAGCACCCAGAAGCCTAAGCCACGGTGCTGCCTCCCAGTGCCTGAGCTCTCCACCTTTGGTGCCATGTCCAGACTATCCGGATGGTGGGTGAATCCGTTCACTCACTCACAAACTTTTACTGTGCCCCCACCAAGTGCCAGGCTCTGTACCAGGCAGAGGAAATCAGCAGAATTTGACTTGGGCTCATTCTGCTTTTTGAGTTGGATTTGGGGCTGAAGATCAATGTTATCATTTTCCGCCTAGACCTCCCTTCCACTCTGCTCTAAGAATTCGCTGCACCCAGTACCTCCTTGTTTCAATCCTCAGGAAAGGCATCCCTTCTTGATGAAACAGACCCTTGGAGCAGGCCACTGTCCTCAGCATTCTCAAGTCAGTTGACCAGTATTTGCACCCTGGCTCTAGAAAACATCACCTTGCAGCATGACCTTGGGCAGGAGATGTGCCCTCTTGTGCTCCCTGTTAAAGAAGGGTGGGATGTTCTTCCCCAAAAGCCAAAAGGGTAGCTTAGCTCCTACACTCCTACACCCCAGGGGTCCAGCTCCCTCCAGCCAGGACTGCTACTGACTGCCACATCTTGAGGGGCCTAGAGCATGAACGGGGTGGACAAGAAAGAACAACACATCCCCATAGCCCTGCCTGCAGAGGTCTGACCACCACCTGGGGAGGGACGGGGCTCCAGCACAGAGGAGGAGGGGTACTGTGATCTTCACCCACCCTACTCCCATTCCACTCTCATGATCTTAGCATGGAGTGCCAGCCAGTCCATCACAACTTGATGTGGATGCTTCACTCAGCAGGGGCCTCCCCTTTATAAATAAGAGAACTCTTCTCTCCAGAACTTCAGGGTCCAGACAACAGCCAGGTAATTGTCTTGGGACCTAGAGTCCAGCCCCTTCTAAACATGATACTACCCTTCAGGGTCACCAAGGGTCCCAGCCTTTTTTGGGCCAAATATGGGGAAGAGACACCAAGTCAAGGGATTTGGGACAGGTAGACAAAGGCCACCAGCACAGAAAACAGGAACTGTAAAGATGGATAAATTGAACCTTAATCACAGCAAAATGGGAAAAGACCAGGACTGCCCTCATTTAAGGAGACAGAGCATGAAACCAGGCTGCCTGGAAATCTGAACTTAGTGTCAGCCTCACAGGGCCCTCATAGCACCTATTTGGCAGAGGAGAAACTGAGGCCTAGGAGGGGAGCTTGGTGAAGGCCCGTAGCTGGTGTGATCCAGGGAATGGCCCACTCCAGACAAACTCAGCTCTCAGGCCCGCCTCTGAGGAGGCTCCACCAGGGCCAGAGCCTGCCTCTTCACTTCAAAGCATGAGGCTCCTCCTTGAGCCTCTTTGGAGGGCAGGATTAGGGCATATCCACAATAGCAGGCCCAGGGACAAGGTAGGACTCTTTCCCCAGGAGGTAGGCTTAGGAGCCCGGCTTCCTGCTCTGAGCACACCCAGCAGGAGGACTGGAGGGCCAGAGGCTACAGATGCCCCAAGTAGCCGCAGGGGCAAACTCTCAGACTGGGTCCCTATCCTATGCCCACCCAGCCCCACTCTGACCCTGCTCCATCCCCTCCCCTCACTCACCCCACCTCTGCTCACTCACTCTTTCAGTCTTTCATCCTCTTTTTTTTTTTTTTTTTGAGACAAAGTCTCACTCAGTCACCCAGGCTGGAGTGCAGTGGCGCAATCTCAGCTAGCTGAAGCTTGTGCTTCCCGGGTTCAAGCAAGTCTCATGCCTCAACCTCCTGAGTAGCTGGGATTACAGGCACGTACCACCATGCCTGGCTAATTTTTTGTGTTTTTAGTAGAGATAGGGTTTCACCATGTTGGAAAGGCTAGTCTTGAACTCCTGACCTCTAGTGATCAGCCCATCTCGGCCTCCCAGTGTGCTGGGATTACAGGCGTGAGCCACTGCGCCGGCCCGTCTTCTTTTCTTTCTTTTTTATCAATTCTTGATTTCCCCCAATTCTCCCTGTCCCCTTCCTCTCCCAGAATCTCCTCTGTTCTCTCAGTTTTTCTCACTCTGCTTCCCTCTCCCTCTTTTTCTGTGTGTCTAGCTGTCAGGCTCAATGCCTCTGTCTTTGTCTCTGTCTTCCTCTCCGAATCACGCTTTCTCTGTATCTCTCTCTCTGCCTCCCTCTCTCCGTGCCTCTCTGTCTCTGTCTCTCTCATCTCTCTCTCCCTCCACCTCTGTCTCTGTCTGCATGGTGTGTGGTGTCAGGGCTTCCCCTCTGTGTACGTTGCTCAGGACTTTGTCTTTCTGTGTCTGTCTCTGTCTCTCTCTTACCCCCCACATCGGGTGTGATGTGTTTGTGTGTGTGTGTGTGTGTGTGTGTGTGCATGCATGTGTGTAGTTCACCTTCCCTATCTTGCCCGTTCTCCCTCCTACCTACAGTTCCTGCTCCCATCTCTCAGCCCAGCCCACTTGCAGACCAGCCCTCCATGGTGCAGGAGGCCCGGACAGGCAGCCTGGTGAATGAGCTGCCCCACTTTGCCCTCCAGTGTGTGTTTTTGTTCACCCACGGGTGTTTGTTTACCTCTCACTTGGTGTTGCCTATGCAGCTGAGAGCTCACTTTCGTGTTTATTACCTCGTTTGCTCTCGACAGAGACTGTGAAGGAGGCAGAGTGGGGAAAGGCAGGAGCTATTACTTCTATCTGGACGCATGAAGAAAGAGAGGCTCAGAGAGCTCAAGAGCCCGTCTAAGGTCACACAGCTGTCAGGGCCATCTTCCCGACAGGAGCATCAGCAAGTATTGATTGGGGCATCTGTGCACTGTGTGTTCCAGCCTCACAAAGTGCCCGGCACTGCTCAGCCACCAACTTATGTGGCTACAATGAGCTCCCTGAACCCTGAACTTTTCTGGGCTTGCTCTGACCCAGATTTTTCCAGATCAGCCAAGCTGACTCCAGGAGGGGCAGCACCACAGTCCTAGGCTGTGCTGGTAACCCAAGGCCTGGTGATTTCTGGAAGTGAGTCTCTGGGGACCATAGCCTGGCCCTGTGGAATGGCGAGCGGCAGGAGGTCCCAGGCGGTGCTGATGAGTGCCCCAAGCCCTCTGCACAAAGCAGCCCACAACAGAGTGCAACGGGGATCCTTTGTCCTAGGCCTGGAGTGCAGCCAGCTGCCCTGCAGCCCGGGAGGGATCTGCACAGTCACTGGAGAGGTGGTGCTTCCAAGCACGGAGGTGCACCTGCTGAGAGTAGTTCCTCGGGAATCACACAGCCACCTCCAACACCTCATGTCCCGCCCAAGCTCAGCATCTCCTTCTGCCACCCACTTCTGACCTGCTTTCCCTCCTAGATGCCTCTTGGGAAACAGAGACCACCACCACCCATCAGCACCCCTGCCAGCAACCTGGAGTCATCAGTGGCTTTCAAAAAACCTTTACCTCTAAGCCAGGTTCTGGACCAAGTCCCAGGAAAGCCACCTCCAATAGGCCTTACTTTCTGAGCATCTTGACATCAGTGAGCTTGCTCTCCTGCCTCTGTTCTCATGCTCACCAAGTGACTATCTAATTATAATTTGAACTTCCTTTTAGAATCATCTCCCAGAAGAGAATCCTCTGAGTAGGGTGATGAGGCTATTCTACTCAACATAGCTCTTGTCATTCTCTTTGTAAATGTACTATTTGCTATAATTTACTAAAAAATAAAATAGACTATAATAATATGTCCAAACTTGATGGAGAAATCTGAGGACAGTCACTTAACAACAACAACGAAACATGATGATGGCCAAGAAAAAACAGGTGTGTATGACTATATAGCCTTCAAACTCTGAGAAGGCTATGATGAAAGAAGAGGTATGTTCATTTTTGCAGCCTTAAGACTCACATGTAGACAGATTTAAACAGAAGTATTACCTTTCTAAACAGCAGGTAGTGAGCTGCCTGTCACTGGAGGCATGCAAAATGAAACCGCAAATCTTGGCAGGAGTATTGCAGAGAGGTGTCATTCCTGAGCCTTCCCTCTTTTTTCCACTGTTAACACATTCACTCAATCACAAAGCTTAAATGACTCTTAAATCTACCTGTCCCCTTCCCTCCACACAGCCACCATCCTGGGCCAGCCCTGCATCCCCTCCTGCCTGTTGACAACAGCATTTCTGAGATGCGCCCCGGCATCCAGCCTTGCTCCCTTCTCCTCACTGTTTCCCACACAGAAGACAGAATGATGCTCAGGAAGCAGGAATAAGTTCACTCTGCTCACCTAACACAAACCCTTACCAGGCTTCCACAGCCCCCAGGTAGAATCTCACCTCCATAGTGTGGCTACCAAGACTCATCTTCCTCCATCTTGACCCCCAGTCCAGGGCATCTTCACCACCCACACCCCCACACATGATGCCCAGCCAGGGGGGAATGCCTGCTACTGCCACTTCTCCTTCTCCTGCTTCTCTCCTCCTCCTCCTTCTTTTTCTCCCTCCTCCTCTTCCTCTTTCTTCTCCTCCTCCTCTCCACTTTCTCTCTCTCTGCCCACCCCTGCCCCAACTCTCTGGCCTTGCAGGCACCGCCCTTTTGGCCTGGGACACTATCTCCCTGCCATGTTTGCCTGGCTGACTCTTATTTGTCCATCCCATTCAAGCTCCCACCTCCCTATCAGAAAGCCCTCCCGGGCACCCCATGCACATCCAGCCCAGGGAGGCTCCTGCCCACAGCCCATCTCATGCTGCATCATGCGTGGCTAGTGCCTTCCCCTAGAGAATAAGAACCAGAGGTCAGAGACTGTGATGGCTTCAACACAGCAGGCCCCCTAGCCACAATGGATGGGATCAGGAAAGGCTGGTTGAAGGCAGAAAATAGGGAAGAAGGCTGCTCCAGGCAGGAGGGGATACAAGCCAAGGTGCTGGCTGCCCTTGGGGTCCTGCCTGACCTAGCTTTCTAGGGCTCAGTTCTGGCCATGAGCAGGGAGAGGAGAGCGTATCAGACAAGGCTGGGGCCCCCCAGATACATTTCTGCTCTGTTATTTGCACTGCTGGCTTCTCAGAGAGCACAACCCCACCATGTGCCAGAGGCCAGGCCAGGAGTGGAGCAAGCAGGGACCAGCAGCCGTGGGCCCCACAGGCCTCAGTGCTCCTGCGGCTTCTCATGCTAGCTCAAGGCACAGTCCCCACACACCGAGCTGCTCCTGAGCATCAAGGCCCGTCTGCGCCATTTGGAATTCATTGCAGCAAGAGCTGCACTGAGCACCAGATCTGGCTAACAACAGTGCAGAATTGTCAGGGTCTCACGTGGATTCTCTATCTGGTTCCTGGGAACCAAGGACACAGAAATGGTTCTCCTTGCTCTCCTTGTGCTGTCAGAGACAGCCATGCAGGACTGAGAGGAACGGAAAAGTGGGACAGGCAGGCCCCCAGACCATAGCTCCCCATCTGGGCCCCAGGCCCTGAGCCTGGCAGCAGGAGAAAAATAAAAGCCAGTCCTCCCTCCTCAGCCCCAGTGCACTCCGCTACATCTGCCTCCACTAGTTAATGCTTACAATGCGCCAGAACCCGTTTGAAGCATTTTATATACATCATATATTCAATCCGCACAGCAACCCTGAGCGGTGGGCACTAGTGTTGGCTTTGTTTGACAGAGGCGAAAGCTGAGGCATGGAGAGACTTGGAAACTGACCCACAGTCCCACAGATATACATATGGGTCCAGGGTTCAAACACTGCTTCCGGAATATCCCCTGAGCACCATAGCCAGACATAAAGGCTGCAACCAATGCTGTCCTTCAAACTGGGGCAATGAGTTGCATTTGTGCCATAGCAGGGAACAGCTTTTTCTGCTGCTCCACTGTGGGATCATCACCTTCCCAGGTGCTGAGAAACTGAGAAAAATATTTCAGACATGGGTGGTTGAAGTCAACAACAGCCCAGTAGACGCCACGGAAATCATTCGGGGGCCCTCGTTTTCCAGGAGGAAGGATTAGAAGGAGACTGTCAGAGTGACAAGGGAAGAAGGCAGTGGGTCTGTGCCTAGTCTTAGCTCTGTCACTCAGGTTCACAGCCCACTGAGCCTCAGTTTCTTCCCTTGGAAAATGGAATGATAAATCAGCCCCACAGTGGAAAAAGAGAGGATTAAGAGAGAAGGAGAAAGATTTCTTTTTAAGCATAAAAAGGACTTGGCCCAGGGCCTGACACACGTAGTAGGCCTTCAGTAATGCAGCTTAGGTCTGGATATAAAAGCTAAGCAAACATATCCCCAAGGAGAACTGGGGGCTTCAGAGCTGACAAGAGAAGCTGACAGGCCAGCCAGAGGGAAAGGGCAACTCGGGAACCATAGAAAATGTGTATGCCTTGCAAGGCGAGGGGACAAGCCCTCGAGGGACAAAGGCCAGTGTGGCTGTGAGCCCACAGGTCCCCTCTTGGCTCTAAGCCACCTTCGAAGAGTCTTACGAGAGCCCATTCAGCCAGGCAGTTTTATCTTGTGGCAGCTGAGGGAAGGGGCTCCAGCTCCATTACCCTCCACCCCACTCTGGAGTTACAAAGAAAATACAATTTATCTGGATTGTAAATCAAGGGCTGGGGACCAGGGAAAGGAGCAGCCTGAATCACAATTCCCAAGGAACATTTTACAAAATCTGCAGAGAGAAAGTCATTTTCTGCAGCCATGGACAGCCAGCTTACAGAAGGAGGAGGCATCCAGAGCTGAAAGTGACTGTTGCAAATACAAAATGCCACCCAATATTGAGCAAATGAGGAAACTGGGACCACAGAGTGGAGAAGGGCCTTGCCAGGGTCCCTCAGTGACATGGTGGCAGAGCTGGACCTAAGTCTGAGGCTCCAAGTTCAGTGCTGCTTCCTCTCACCTGTGCCAGGCAGAAATAAACTCAAGGGTGAGAACCCCACAGCATAGCTCAAGAAGTGAGACTGTGGACTGAGGGAATCCCAGTGCCCCTTTCCCTAAGCTAGGAGCCATGGGCCCAAGAAGAAGGAGAGGTATCCAGACAGTCCCCTGAGCCCCTGAGGAATAAAAGCCGTCAACACCTTAAGATTTGCTGGGCATTAGGAGACCGTGCTCAGTGGCAGAGAAATAAAGTGGACATCAAACCCCTGGTTCAAACCCTGCTTCCACTCCTACCATGAATAGGGGTGAGCCTAGAGCTTACCAATCCAAGCCTCAGTTTCCACATCTGGTAAAGGGCGAGGAGGCTTTTTTGCCTTGGAAAGTTACTGGGAAGCTTCATGAGATAATTTGCACCAAAGTGCATCCGTGCCTGGCACCTAGTGGATTCTCAGCCCATGCTTGGGGAACACAACAGATCCCTAATCAATGGTTGTGAAATGCCAAGTAGAGACTAGAAAATTCTACTGGGTGCTTGAGCAGAGTGTGGTGTCTGGGCCTGGCATCTGCCAAGGCCTGAGTGGGCTCTTTCTCCTGAAGGCCTACATGTGCCCGGGATGGATGTGACCACTCCAAGAAGAAAGAACAGGGCATTGGAGGGCAGTGAAACAGGAGGTAGGACACAGTCACCTGTCTAGCTCCACCACTCATCCAGTGCGCCCACCTGGGAGAGTTGCTTCCCCACTCTGGGATCAGATTTCCCCTTTGCAAAATTAGATCTTTTTCTTTCATCCTTTTAAAGTGCCATTGGTGCCCTCACATCACTGCTTCCTCCTGAGCCTCAGTTTCCTCCTCTGTGAGAGGGGGATGGCATGGCCTTCCACTCGGTGCAGTTCTGGTCCCAGCATGCTGTCGATTTGCTGGGGGACCATGGCACTGGCAGCATGTGTCTTATTAGAGGTCCCTTTCTTTCTAGATGCCATTCTTAAATATTTCCTCAAAGGTACAGGCAGAGATGTGAGTCAAGCAAGATGAGCCTGCAAAGGAACCAAGGCATTCTCAAGCCACTAGACCCCAGTCATTGAGAGACCATGGCTTTGCAGCCCTGCTCCCCTGGGGCTCCTGATGCCAGTGGGGCAGGCAGAGCATGACACGGTGTGACCAGTGCCGTGAGGACAGAGACGATGCAACATGGGGAGCACAAAGGGTGAGCAGACATTGCCTGTGAGTCCTGCCTGGGGGTCAGGAAGGCCCACCCAAGTCCCCACTGCCACCTCAAGGCCTTAGTGCCAGGCGGTCAATGCCAGCCCACACCCTTCCTGAATGCCAGACCTGTCCTCTCACTCCTAGTGGGCATCTCCTTTCACTGGTGCATGGGCGCCTCCAGCCTGGCTCATTCTCTTACCATCTGATCCCAACCTGTCTCTCTACCTTCTCCACCTCAGCGGTGACTCTACCACCCACACATCCAGAAACTTGGCTTCCCCCTTGTCTTAAACCACTCCTCACTGAACTGGCCCCTAATTGGGGTCCACCCATTTTCCTAAATTCTCTTTATCCCTCCTTCTTCATGCCCACCTAAACCGTCATTTAGGCCTCCTCATACACTGGCCTGTTTCCTCCCTAGACTGGGGATTCCTCGAGAGAGGGCACTTTCTCTCTCAGCAGCACATCCCAAAGCCCAGTATACTGGGGCCTGGTAGGTGCTGTTTAAATTTTTCTTAAATAGAATAGATTAGGAAGTCTTCACAATGGAGGAGACATCTGGGGGGTGTCTGCAAGCCTGAGTAGAAGTTAATCTGGTGGACCCAGAGGAATGGAGTGTGGAAATGACGCCCCTGCTTCGTTCCACAGGGACAGAAACCAGTGGGTCAGAGCCTGGGAGGTGTGGCAGAATGAGAAAGTGGTGAGGCCAGGGCAGGGCACGCTGGAGAGGCACTGGGGCCAGATCCTAAAGGGCCTTCAATGCCACACTAAAGAATGTGGTTTGAGGGAGGCTGACTTTATTTACTTTTCTTCTAGATTTGTCTTTTGGGCAAGGAGCACTCTGACGGCACTTGAGGAAGACAAATCGTGAGACCAGCCCAACACTTGGCTCTGAAAACCTTGCCCCGGCCTCTCATGAGATCAGATTTCCCTGCTTTGGGCCAAACTCTTTAAAGCACTTTGGCATCGGGTGAAAGATTATCAAGGCCAAAGGGCTGGCAGGGGCATGTTGGACGGTGCCCAGGGTCATGCTGGTCCTCTGCTCAGCTCCTGCTCTTATGCCCTAACCTGGTGGCTCCTTTGGAGCAAGGATACGGAGCAGAGGTGGCCAACCTGGGTAAAGGGTGAGTTGGGGACCAAGGGGACCACCCTGCAGAAGACATCTGTCGTTACAGCTGTGGGTTGGGGGCCACAGCAGTGGGAATGCTCCATTGTTGAGGATGTTTGAAACGTGCCCCTGCGGGAGCAGGCCTCACATGCTGGGACCCCACCTCCAGGATGTCATGGCAGCCCCCACCCATCCTGCTTCTTGGAGGATGGAACTCCTTCTGGATGCTCAGTAGCCAGGGATTCTCCATTGAATCACTTGGAATGGGAGCACATGCAAATTGTGGAAAGACATCCGGGCCATGCTAGTGGCCTCAGCATCACTTTTTCTCCTCCTTTCTCCTCCACCGCTGCAGCTGGACTTACCTGCAGCACACACACATAGCAGGGGCCTCCCCTGAGGTCTTGGGCCCACAGTTGCTGCACACTATATATAGTCTTTTATTTGAAAATTATTTGAGTTATTCATTAATGTATACTCGTACTCCTCCTTGAAGGTACAGTGACGGCACCATCTCTCCCAGGAATTCTCCCTGGATTCCCCCAGGCTGTGGGGTGCCCCTTCTCTGTGCACTATCCACCCCTGCTCCCGCTCCTCACTTCCCTCTATCAAAGCAGCAGCCTCTGCTTTGAAAGAACAGAATGGCAGCGCTGGCTGTGCCCTCACTAGACTGAGTTTCTTCAAAATGTGCCTCATTCATGGGAGTGCCCTAAGCCTGGGACCAGCCAGGGGCTCAGTAATGTTCACAAGCCCAGCCGAAGGAGGGTGGGAAGGGTGGTCATGAGAAGAGAAGCAAGCAGAGGGGTAGGGGGTGACCGCATCAACCAAGGCTTGCATGGAGAAGAGGGTCCAGGTCGGGGATACTCACACTTGCTCACACATCAGAACACCTGGAGGTGCATCCAAGCTCAAAGAGCTGGGCCCACCCCATGTTCCTGATTCAACAGGTCTGTGCTGGGGCCCAGGGACAGGCATCTCCAAATGGTGCTGGGTGATGCTGATGCTGCTGGTCCTGGGACCACACCTTGAAACCCCATCTGGTCTGAATGACGGTGAAGCCAAGAGTAGGAGGAGGATGAAGAAACTAGGATGAGAAGAGGGCTGGAGCCATGCCGTGCAGGGCATTCAATGGTGGCTCAGAGGAGTCACAGCCACTAGGAGGGACAGTGTCCAAAGGCTGGGAGACGGAGACACCGGCAGTCCCAGGTGTGAGCCCCCACCCTGCCCTGACTCTCTTCCCCACATCAGCCAGCTCCTTCCCAGGGCACCGAAGTCCCCTCCTGTGTGAAAGGCACACAATCCCCGTGCCCAGCCCACCTCCTCGAGAGGCAGGTGTGCCTCGCAGGGAGAACAGCCACGAGAGGGTTTTGCAGGCTGGAAGGCCCTCAGCAGATGTGTGAGAGTGATTATTATAATCTCCCCTCCCCCAGATGGCATGGTCCGGGTTGCCCCCTCCTCCGCCTGCCAGGCCCCTCTCAGCGGTCCCCGGGGACATGAAGGGCCCGGCTGCCTCCTGGGGGGCCCAAGCCCAACCTCAGCATGGGCCCAGCCTCCAGCCAACAGGGCCTTTCTTCAGGTGCAAGGACCCAAGTAGCTGTCAGCGGGCAGCTCCTCGGCGGGGCACCTCGGGCGGGCGGGAGGCAGTGGTGGGGGTGGTGCAGTGCAACCAGGGAACAAAGGCCGGCTGGGAGTTGGCAGGGCGCCATCAGGGTTCAATGCACAATGGCCCGGGGGGCTGGCGGCTTCGCTCCTGGCCGGCATTTGCATAATGTCTGGGGCAGGAACAGGTGCCCGGTCAATAGGCGATTGTGAGACTGTTCTGTCAAAAGAGAAGGGGACTGTATTGAAGGCCAGGCTCGCCTATTGCAATGCAAATAGCATTCAAAGCAGACCAGCCCAGCCCGGACTCCCGGGAGCTCAAGCTTCATGAAAGCCACCGAGCCGGCCTGGCTGCTGCCGCTGCTGGTGCCCGCTTTGTCTGAGGCCAAAGGGTGGCATCAGCAGCGGGGGCTGGGAGCCGTAGCAGGGAGTGAGCAGACTGGTCCACCCATCCAGGAGGGCTTCCTGGAAGAGGAGTTTTGTTGTTGAACTTGGGCCAAAATATTAGAATGAAGCTCTGCGGCTTCTCTGAAGAGAGCCCCCGACTAAAGGGGTTACCCCAGCTGGGTGTGCCACAGCGAAATCTGCAAGGGCCTTGCAAGCGCCTTGCCAAGTTGCTCCCCACTTCTCTTTGCATGGCTCCAAGCCCTAGGTTTCTGGCTCCTTTCTCAGGGTACATAGTGAGTACTGTGTGCTCACAAAAGACCAATGCCGCTCTAGTTGCTCCATGTGGATGAACTCATTCAATCCTCACAGCAACCCTGTGAAGTAGTGTGTATCTGTGTTCTCATTTAACAGATGAGGAAACAGAGGCACAGAGAGGTCAAAGGTTGCACAGCTAACATGAGGCAAAGCCGGGGACTGAACCCAGGCAGTCTGGTTCCAGAAACCATACTCAGCCACCATGCCCGGGCTGCCAATGTGTTCCCTTGCTGCTTCATGAAGGAACTCAAGTCCAGAGGGCAGCAGCTCCTCCTAGCCGGACCAGAATCCAGCTTCCTGGCTTCCTGCCCTGCCTGGCTCCTACCTCAACAGCTGAGAGTACATCAAAGAGGGAAGGTCTGACGTCCACCTCAGGGATGGGCACACGGAGGTGGCACTGGGTGATAATACTGAGATTACATTTTTTTCCAACACTGAAGACAAGGAAACACCCTTTACCTCACAGAACTATTCCAAATTGTAGGGACTTTTGCTTGGCAGGTTGTGTGGGTTCACTGGAAAAGCAACGGCCTCCGAAGCTGGGTGCAGGTCCTTGCTCTATCACTTACAAACCAGATGACCTCAGACAACTGACTTCTGTTCTCCAGCTCTCAGGTTCCTCATCTGTGAAATGGATGGTTGTGATAATTTGCATTCCACGGATGTGGGAAATACAGCTCCTTAAAGTGGTTCTCAGTGGTATCTGTTCCCTTCCCCACACCAGACTCTCTTTGGAAGTGAGAGCCTCAAAAATATTCCACCCCACCCAGTTTCATGCTGAGATGAAGAAGCACAAGCATTTGTGTGGGTGTGAATTTATTAAAGTCGCTTGCTTGCATTCCATTGACTTTGCAAGATTTTTTTTTTTAATTTCTTGAAAATTTTCAGGAAACTCCCCAGGGGAGGCCATTATCCACCACACAATGCTTGTGATGCCTGAATCGGATAAGAGGAAACTCCCTACTGTACTGGGATAGGTTGAGGGACTCTCCAAGCTCTTCACCGGAACCTGGAACCCTGGGCTTCTCTCACCCAAGCAATCAGAAAACATCAGCGCTCACCTCCTCATCGGTGCACAAGAGCTCTCTTCTCCCAGCCACTCTGATAGATCACCAGTGGCTGCCTGCAGGCTGTGTTGAGCAGGGTTCTGGAGTCACATCCCGGCACACTGGGAAAGAATGTCATGGTCCTCCACTGATGCCCGCTGGATGCAATGGAGGCAGTGACTTCCATTACACATTTGTCAGCCTCAATCTAGTGGTGGGGAAATCAAACCCAGAGAAGTGAATTGGTGTTCCCAAAATCACAGGGTGACAATCTCAAAGGTAGAAATATCTATTATTTTTCAAAAAACAAAGTATTTCTTGAATGTTTTATAATGAACCTGTATTACTTTTGGAATTTAAAAAAATAAGGTATTTTCAGTTAAAAAAAGTTTTCAACCCATCGAAATGACCCTACTATTACCATAAGGAAAAGGGAGGTAGAAGATGTTCGGGGCAAAGCCATGGTGTTCAGGGTGGGATTTATTCAGGGCGGGGATGGCTATGTTTTGAGCATTGTCAATGCATGCACTTGTACAGTGCTTTACAGTTTCCAAACTGCATCTCACCCCCTTATCCAGTTGGTCCTCCCCAAAGCGCTTTGGAAGCAGGAAACATAAGCATTATTTACTCCTACTTTGCATGTGAAAAAAAATAAGACTCAGAAAGTATGTGAGTTACCCAAGGTCACAGGGTGAATGAGTGGTTCAACTGAGCTGTGACCCCTGGTGACAGGCTCTGGGAAAAGTTAGGAAGAGCCCGAGGGAGCTTAGAGGGAGCCTCAAGACCTTCCATTCCATTCCATTCCATTCTTAGCCAGCGAGAGTCACAGCGTTTGCGGAGGCAGCTGACCTAGAAGTCAGTCCTGCCATAGCCTGTCTGCGGGGACCTGCTGGCGCTGGGAGTGTGGGCCACCCCCAGAGGTAGACAGAGCATCCTCTGGTTCCCGGGCCCTCCCAACCCCCCTCTGCTGACCTCATCAGCTCCCTGCGACACAATGCACCCTTCTTCTCTTCGGCGCACCCCACCCCCAGCTCTTAATTAAACTAGCTGAAGGATACCCTTCACAACAGAGGCACCAGCAGGGCCTTGTTCCTGAGCTGACCATTATCCTGCCTTGGCTACCAGGACCCACCCTCCAGGAGGCTCCCATGAAGCCCCAAGGCCCTGTGTCTGATAGGTCTGACACCTGGACACAAACAGTGAAAACATCAGCAATGTAACAAGAAGAACCCAGAAATCATAAGCTGTGTATGGATTTTTTCATGAAAAATCAAATAAACCCATACTCATGGTGAGAAAAGGAAGCATGCGGTGGAAGAAAGACATGGAGTCCTAGCTAGGGTTTAACACCTGATTCTACCATTGACAAACCAGGTGGCCTTTGGTGAATTGCTGCCTGTGCAACTCTCAGTTTTCACAGTTATAAAATGGGAGTCATAGAAAAATGCACGTGAAGAAATGACAGGAAAATGCAAACCAAATGACCAGGAAATTGAGAAGGCTGGATGTAATTGAAGCCAAATGTATCACCCCTGGACCCCAGCAAGAGGAAACCTCCTGCTAACTCTTCCTGCTACAGCCTGTTAGAAGTCTGCCAGTGATCTCTGATATGTCCTTAGAAGAGGAAAACAGGTCATAAGGAAGTTTGCTGCTTCTATTCCAAGGAATAAATTTCGGAGACGTATGCAGTGACCCCAGCTCTCTTGGTGAAGGAGCAGGCAGAGGTTTGCAGTGAGTTGGTGGGAGCTGGCTGATATAATCAAATCTTATGGTTGCATCCATTGTCCTAATTGGCCATATACTTGAAGTTAAAGGGACACAACGCTTGGCCACTGGATTCACAATTCTCACAGACCTGTAAGCACATATAGGGCAGTGTGACTAAAAGGCCCCACATCACAGGGCTATATTCAGAGCTCAGGCTCAGGAGACAAGCAGAGTTGAAATACTGATATCCAAACTTTGAGAGCTTCAACCATTACATAACTTTCCTGAGCCTCAGTTTCCCCCTATGTAATAACTTTTACCTACCTATTAGAATTATTGAAGATGAAATGAGCAAATGTCAGTAAGGCAAGGTGGAAAATCAAGCACATTCATAGTTCCCAAACCACTCCCCACACTGCTTCCAGGAGTTCTTCCTTAAATGTAGCCTGACCATGTCCAGTCCCTACTTAAAATCCCAATGGCCTCTCATTGCAATGAAATCCAAACTCTTTAACACGATACTTCCCCTGTATTTCTCACCAACTACATTCTTACCAAGGCTCCCCCAAACTGTGCTCCAACTACACCCAGTCACAGGGTCCACGCTTTCCTCTGGGCACCACCTCTGCAGGTGCTTACCCTCCCGCCCTGTAAGCCCTTCCCCCATTCCTCATCTGCTTAGTTCCCAGCCTCTGGCCCCAGCTAACAGAGCCAAGGAAGGCTTTGCCTTTGATTCTCTCCTTTTTGAAACGTTAATGATATTTTTTTTGAATAGGCAGAACATTCACAATATTCAAAATCCAAAAGGCACAAAGAGGTATATAGTGAGGTGTCCCCTCCTCCCATGCCTCTCAGCCTCCCAGGTCTAGCTTTGCTCCCCAGAAGCAGCCATTGTTCACAGGTCTTCCTCCTTCCAGATGAAATCATATAGAAGGCTATACATGTGTATACATATATATTCATTTTCTCCACTTTTATACAAATAGTAGCATAATTTGAATTCCATCTCATTGCGTGCCTTGTCCTTTTCACTTAAAAATACATATTGGAGCTCAATGCATGCATATTAGTGCATAGAGACACCACCCATTACCTTTTTGTTTAATGACTGCATAGTGTTCAGTTGTACAGATCCACCATAAATTATTTAGCCAACCCCCTAGTGATATTTAAGCTATTCCCAATCTTTGGTGATACAGAGAATGCTTCATGTAATAATCTTGCACCTGTACAGCAATCTTGTACATGTAGAAGTGAGATACATTTCTAGAGGCAGATTTGCTGGGTAGAGAAGCTGGGGACACACGTAGTGCCAAGATATTGCCAGATCACCCTCCAGACAGGCTGGGTCCCATTGGTCCCCACAGTATTTACACCACTGCACACTCCATCCACCCTCCAGCAATATGTGTCTGTCCCACACACTTAGCAACATAATCTTGAGCAATCTGGGGTGGGGGGCAGCATCTTTGTGACATTTCCACGGACACTTCTGTCATCATGAGTGAGAGGGAGTCTTTTTTCACACATGATTAGTTTGAGAGCCATCTGAATTCCTTTTTTGTGAGCTATTTGTTCATATCCCTTGCCTGTATTCCTATTAGGTTGTTTATCTTTATACTTAATGATTTGTAGGGGCTCTTTATTTACCAGGGAAATCAATCTTTTGCTATGGCTCAAGTTGCAAATATTTTTGGTCCTTTGTGTAAGGCTTCCTAAAGAAAGTGATACTTGAAAGGAATTAGGTGCCTCTCCTCCATGTCAGGTGACTGCTGAATGAATTGAGCAATAGGTGGTTGGTTGGTTGATTGATTGAAATGAATGAATGAATGAATGAGACTTGTCCTGCACAGCTTGTCAGTTAGCCAAATACCCAAGTCAGAACTGAGCAAATTGAGCAAATTAATAGAACTGAAATCCCACCAGGACTTAGTAG
Source organism: Gorilla gorilla gorilla (assembly GCF_029281585.2). Taxonomy (NCBI): domain Eukaryota; kingdom Metazoa; phylum Chordata; class Mammalia; order Primates; family Hominidae; genus Gorilla; species Gorilla gorilla. The sequence goes on along the minus strand of NC_073232.2, from coordinate 36,827,444 downwards.
CCCAGGGACCTCCCGGAGCCTCCCTCTCCTTCTCCGCCCACCCCAACCCCCTTCCCTGGACAGACGTTTCCATCAGCCAAAGCTCCACCAGGACAGGAGAGCAGGGCCGCAGCTCCCATTACGGAATTTATCTCTCTTGCCGGCCTGTCAGAAACAGAGAATTTATTGCCTCATTCACTTTGAACAAAACCTGTTTCTGGAGACTTTTATGATGGAGGAGTAAGGAAAGGAGTGAAGTGAGGGAGGAAGTGGGGATGGAAGGGATGTGGCCCAGAATATGTAATCTCACAGAGAGAAGCACTTCGGCAAGAGGCCAGACGTGGGCTCCAGGCATCTCTGGTCTCTCTAGCAACCTTGCTCCCTGCTGGGCGGAGAGTCACTCACCAATGTTTGTGGGATAGAGATTGGGCTTTATCTTGCAGAAGATGAGGGCTTGGCCTCTCCCTAACACTCAAGCTCCTAGTGATCTAGACTGTCCCCTGGGTTCTGTCACACTGGTCTCCTCTCTGCTCAGCCAACAGCCAAACATGGCTGACTGAGAACCAGCACAAGCCGCACACTTACTCTATGCCTGGCTCTGGGCTGTCACGCCATGTGTGTTAGTTCCCGCCAGTTTCCCGGTGCCTGATGCAGTCAGGACAGTGAGTATCCCCATTTTGTAGGGGATGACTGAGGAATGAACAAAAGACAAGCAACTTGCCCAAGATCACAGCCAGGCTTCAAACACAAGTAGTCTGATCCAAAACTCATCAGCTCAGCCACTGCACCCACTGCCCAGCAGACATCCAGCTGGGAGGAGGTTGTGGGGAGAAGAGCTGGGCCATGAGCACGTTCCAGGACAAGGTCCCCGATCCAAGGCACTGGGAGAGGCCTCCCTGAAGGACGCTTAGGGATAGCTCTGGGAAGAGGCAGGGAGGGAGGTGAGCACAGAGCCTTCAAGACAGTAGGACAAACAAGTCCAGCATAGGAAGCATAGGCAGACATGGGCAGGTGTGGACAGGTATGGGCAGGCTTGGCATGGGCAGGTGAGGGCAGGTGTGGGCAGGCCAGACATGGCAGGTGTGGGCAGGTGTGGGCAGGCACAGCAGGTGTAGGCAAGTGTCAGCAGGTGCGGGCAAGTGTGAGCAGGTGTGGGCAGGTCAAGCATGTGCAGGCATGGCAGGCGTGGGCAGGTGTGCGATGTGGGCAGCTGTGGGCAGGCCCAGCACATGCCCCACCTCCTCTCTCCCTTGAGTGATGCCCCATCCTCAAGGGCAGCCTCATTGACCCTCTCCATTAAGTCCCCACTTTCCTGCTTGTCTGTTCCCTGCATCTCCCATTCAGCATCTCTCGCTCCTTTCACTCATCACACCTCTCCTGCACCTTGTTGCATGCCAGGCACCGCACCAGCCACTGGGAATATGACCATTAATAAGGCCCATGAATAAATCACGGCATCTTCTAAAGGGAAGAGCAGTTCTAAGTGCTGTAATAAAGTGTGTGTGAATGCAGAGAGGGAGCAATTAAAACTGTCTAGGAGAGGGAGGACAGGCAAGGTTCAAGAAGGCGCTTCTGAGATGCTGACACCCCAGCTTGGCCTGAAGAGCTGGCAGACAATGGCACAAGGGTGATTCCGGCATAGCCCACTGCCCTCAGACAGAGCAGGCTGTGTTCTGGGAGCCCAGGACCTGACTGAGGAACACAGGTCAATTGGCCAGAGCACGAGGGGCCTGGAAGACCCAGGAAGGACTTGGGGCTCCTTCCTCACAACTGGGAGCTTGTGATGGAGATGATGGGTGTGACATGGTCAGGCAAGCATGCTAGAAAGACCCCCTTCTAGCCCTGGACTCCCTAACTCACCCTACATTTCTTCAGAGCCCTTATTACCATCTGTATATTTGACTTATTATGTTGTATTGTATGAAATGACCATTCTTGTAGGTCAAAATGGGAGAATATTGGCAAGCTCATTCAGTTAAACCTATGGTGTTTTTTGTTTGTTTGCTTTGTTTTGTTTTGTTTGTTTTGTTTTGTTTTGAGATGGAGTCTCGCTCTGTCACCCAGGCTGGAGTGCAGTGGCACGATCTCGGCTCACTGCAACCTCCATCTCCCGGGTTCAAGCAATTCTCTGCCTCGGCCTTCCAAGTAGCTGGGATTACAGGTGCCCACCGCCACGCCCAGCTAATTTTTGTATTTTTAGTAGGGACGGGGTTTCACCATCTTGGCCAAGCTGGTCTTGAACTCCTGACCTCATGATCCACCAGCCTCAGCTTCCCAAAGTGCTGGGATTACAGGCATGAGCCACCACGCCTGGCCAAACCTATGGTTTTATTTATGTATATTTTAGATTTATTTGTTACATGTACTTAGTTATATCTTATATCCCTGGAGGCTAGAAGAGTGCCTGGCATAGAGTGCCTGCTCAGTAAGAATTTGCAGGGTAAGTACAGGAATGACCAAGGAGGGACTGGGGAAATGAAATTCCTGTTTAGTCTCCCCTCCTAAACATGGAAGCTCCCAGAGGACAGGGATCTTAAACTCAGCCAAAGACAGCAACAGACCTGCCTCCATTCTTCTTACTTTCCGAGTGGCTCTGAAGTAACTGACTTTTGTAAGCTTTGGTTTCTTCACCAGTAAATAGGAGCAAGGGCAGATGCCTCCATTGTGTGTCATTAGGATCATATCAGAAGTCATGGAAAATGCTCCACATAGTACCAGACAGGCAGTAGGTACACCATCAATGTGATTTCCTTCTTTATAAGCTAGACCCTATTTTGCCCTGTTCATACATAAAGACTCACAGCATCAAGACTTCTTTTTTAATGTGAACATTGACATACATTGAGTTTGACAAGACAGAGACTCTACCCACGTCCAGTGAGGTGTGCTCCCATGAGAGCAGGGGACTCTGAGTAAGCAGATGTGGGTCCCTTCTGCCTCAGCCCCTCCCTGGATCTGTAGCTCTCAGAAAGTCATTCAGCCTCTCTCCTGGGCTTCTGCTCAGCAGAGAGCTGGAGGCAGGCCAGCCCCTCTCTAGGTTCTTCCAGCTCACTTGCTTTGGGGAAGCATCCTTTGAAAAGTCCCTGGCCAGGTGCGGTGGCTCATGTGTATAATCCCAGCACTTTGGGGGGAGGCCAAGGCAGGCAACTCACTTGAGCCCAGGAGTTTGAGGCCAGCCTGGGCAATGTACTGAGACTCTGTCTCTACAAAAAATAAAAAGATTTGCTGGGTTTGGTGGTGTGCACCTGCAGTCCCAGCTACTAGAAAGGCTGAAGTAGGAGGATGGCTTGAACCCAGGAGTTCAAGGTTGCAGTGAGCCATGATTGAGCCACTGCACTCCTGCAACCTGGGTGACAGAGTGAGACTCTGTCTCTTTGAAAAAGAAAAGGAAAAGCTCTGTGCTCTCTAGAATCTCAGCTTCCATTTTATCCTAGGATTTGGGGGGCAACGTGCTCACTTGGAGGAAAAAGCAGGGCTGCCGCCTGTGCCCCAGCCAGCACCCCACCCCACAGCCTTCCCAATCCACCATTGCCTAGTGGGTGGCCGGCAGGAGTGGTCTCCAGGAGTCTGAGTCCTGCTGGGCTGCCACAGAATCAGCTCCCGGAGCGTGCAGACAGAGCCGGCCTCCATCTCAGTGGCACCTCCACCCTTGTGTGCCCTGTAGGTCCCTGATATTGTGACTGGTTTTGATCCCATGTTTTGACATAGCCATGTGGATGTGGAGAGACTTTGACTCAGGCTAAAAACCAAACATTCTATTTTCAGCTCTTTTTTTATAGTTACCAAGGAAGGTGTTGAAACGACCACCATCAGCTTCCTCTATCCGTCACCTGTACAGCAGCAATCACCAGGTCGCACTCTTAGGGTGGGAGTGGCAATGGTGTGAGAATTAAATGGGGAATGAAATATTTTTTAAAAGAAGGGAGGGGGCAGGGATGGCGGAGAGTCAAGGAGGGGGCAGGGACATCTGTCAGACACATTACCTGGACGTAAAGATCAACAATTTTCATTTTGAGTTGGGTACATGAATGCAGCCAAATCAAAATATTCCCCCATCAAAACACCCACCTCTGTGCCTTCTGGGAGACTCACCCTCCAGATTGCAGGCAAGGCTGTGGACTAGTAACTCAGGCAGAAAGAAGAGAGGCTTCTTACTAATCCTAGGAGGTGGCTATGCTAGTATCACTCCCATTTTACGGATAGAAATTTGAGGCTCAGAGAGTAGCAAGAACCTGCTCAGGATGGCCCACTGTGCTAGAGGTGGAGGAGATCCAAACCCAAGTTTTGGATTCCTGGCCCAGGGCATTGCCAGCAGGGGCATCTTCTGGTGTCCCAGGGCAGGGACAGCAGTGGCACATGGGGAGAGCTGGGGAGCTGGCATCAGCGGAGACAAAGAATGCAGAGAGCCAGAGAGAGTGAAGGAGGCAGCCCCTTGATCTACTCAGAGGCAAATGTGCCCAGATCACCTCCTCCAGCAGGCAGAGCCATTGGTGATGGTGGACAACCTGCATCTGGCCAGGGGAGCATGCACTGCTGACCATAAAGGCAGCTGTGGAAGCAGAAATCTACCCCAACCGCGTGTTAAACAACCGGCCCATCCAGCTGTCCATTCGTCAAGGTAATCGTGCTCCTTCTGCCCATCAGACAGATTTATTAGGAGCAGCAGCAGGAGCCCATCAGAGCCCAGTCACAGCACCCCCCCATCAATCCCAACACAGGGTGGGCGAGAGACAGAATATATGTAAGGTCATTTGGAGATGGAAAAAAATCATTCACAGCACTCCCGAAATAGCCGATCTCCGCTTTGCAGCAATTGCCACCTTCTTGGCCCTAAATCAAATTCTGCTGCGAGAAGCAAACTCAATCTTCTCTCTCCCAAGTTTTGCTTTTTATGAGATTGGCAATAAATTGGGGTGTGGACAGAGAAAAGGCACCAAAGGTCACTGGAATCTGGACATGCCTGTGCAGCCCTGAGGGCACAGGAAGGCAAAGGCAATGAGAGGTGAGAAGAGCACCTGGGTAGGAACAGGGCTGGTGGTGACAGAAGCATCAGGAAGGCCTGGCTCTCTCTAGGATGACAAGCGCAGCCCTGAGTCAGTACTGAGTGGACACATAAACCCAGCAGCAAACCAAACCAATTCCTGACTTCATGAATCTTTCATTCTAGTTAAAGAGAAGACACTCTTGCTGCCTTGTTATATGTAAACAATGAGAGCCCTCGCACTCATGGTGGCTGTTTGTGATGATCACAGCCTGGGGCACGTTTAAACCCTCCAGGGTGTCAGGAGAGTGCCTGAGATGAAGAGGCTTTTAAACTCCTCCCACAAAGGTTGCCTTTTCTCTAGGCTCCACCTTTCCAGCGCTTCTCTGTTCACTCAGTCGCAAGGCTTCTCAACCCAGGCACTAATGGCATTTGGAGCTAGATAATTTTTGCTGTGGGGAGCTGTCCTGTGTAGGGTAGGAAGTTTAGCAGTGTCCCTGGCCTCTATCCACTAAATGCTGGCAGCACCCACCAGTTGTGACAATGAAAAATGTCATGAGACATTGCCAAATGTCCTCTGAGGAACAAAACTACCCCCACTGAGAACCATCTCTGCCAGGGGTTCAAACATCTGAGGGTGGCCCCTCTCTCTGCAACCCCAGGCCTCTCTGCTAAGCTTCTACTCATCCCACAGGGCCATCTGCCTGCCAGATACTGCCCCCTGGATGGCACCTCAAATGCAGTAAGCCCCATCCATGGTCCCCCCAACACAACCCCTCCAGGGCACCTTCTCTGACCACGAAACTCGTCTTTGGCAATGGATTCTATCTCTGCCACTTCTTGCCTGGGCAACCCAAAACAAAATATATGCAGGTATCTCATCTGAAAAATAACAATAGCAGTAATAATCACCTCCTAGGGCTACAGCAGGAACAAAATCATATTATATAGAAAAAGGCATCTCTAGATCATTTGTCTGCCATATGATGAGAGTTTAATAGATGCTTATATAAAAATCTTAAAATAATTAAGTAATCCACATAAAAAGGTTAAAGCATGGCCTTGAGACGTAAGCAAATGAAATACTGCGTTTCAGTACTAGAGACGTCACAGTCACTTGCTGACATATAGATAATTCAGTAAAAGAATCAATGAATGGATGACTGGGTGATCAGAAGCAGTCTCTGATTTCCAGGAAGTGGCGACATTTGCCAGCGAGTGCCTTTCATGTGCTGAGCCCACATGGCCCTCCTTGGCATTTGTCCGCCATCCACCGCAGGTGAGCTTGTGCATGGCAGGTGCTCAGTGAGGCCTTATTGGATAAACACCAACAGAGAATGCTAATTTTTCTCACATCTATCTGAGAAGGGAGAAGGAGAAAAAGGAGGGAATGTAAGTAGGAGTTAAGTGAGAACAGACTTCAAAAGGACCAGATTCCAGGAAATCCTATCCGTCTGCCTGACAGGGGCATTGGAGTCACCAGAGCTTCTGGGCACAGCAACACTGCTCTCCAGGGACAGTTGGATCTCCATGTTTTCCCACTGCCAAGGAACGAGATGGGTGGAATAGAAACCAGCCTATATAAAAACCAATTCTGAGATGTGTTCAGCTCCTTTTATGAAACAAGAATTGTGGTATAACCAACATTGTCCAAAGTAGAAATCCATAGCTTAGATTGGAACCCTGCAGAAAACAACACAGCCCTCCTTGAGGGCACAGCCCAGTGAGAACATTTACTATCATGTAATTTTCCTGGCTGTGTACTTGCTGGAATGGGGTTTAGCCACTGTGGTTTCAAGTCTCTCCCGATAGCCTTCCATTTGCTGAGTAATTGTAGGTGAGTCCCTTCTCCTCTCTAGGCTATAGCGAGTTACCTTATCTTTAACACGAGTGGTTGGCCTAGATGATTTCAAAATCCTTCCCAGCAATAACATCCCATAGGTTGAATCATCAGCCTGAGGTTTAGTCCCAGGCAGTGGTGTGTGGGAGAGAGCATGCTCATGTGTATGTGTGTGTGTGTATTTGCAGTGTCCTTTAAGTTGATTGATAATGTCTCATATCAGATGCCAACCAATAAATGCCAATGGTAGAGACTTCACTTCTAGCATCCACTGACTTCAAAACAGATAAGGACTCTGGGAAAAGCATGACACCTGTAACATGCATAAATACGCCTGGCAAGCTTTAGAGCCCCCAAAGTCTTTTTTTTTTCCTGGCAGGTATGCTAAACGTGTGCACATAATTGTGTGACAAATATTGCATACAGCTTTGCTTTACAAAAATCAGGTGTCTCATTTACCCAGGAAAGCTGCTGTGTCTCTAATAAACGAGGACACAAGACCAACACTTCTTTTCTGAATAATTATCTTCTGAAGGCTGCATGGACAGACGATGAGAAAATCAAATTAGTCTGAGACAGCCAAAAGGAAAGTAAAGCTAAATACACACAAATATGGCCACTAGAATTACAGGGAAGTCCTTCTGGGATGGTGGCCTCTTTGATGGTAGGTAAATAACAGGCAAATCTAAAAACCCATTGTTCTCCCCATCCTACTGTTTTTAGGTTTGCTGCTGCCTTATCACTACTGAGGGATTTATTAAATGTAAATCTTAAAAGAGGCTCTACAAGACTTATATCTAAATATTCTCCTATCTCTGTCATTCTTGAGTTGTGTCTCCATTCCACCCATTCCCGCAGTAACCCACCTAAGAAATAAATAAATAAAATGCTGTCATTCCCTTTCTGAAAAATCCCCAGTGACCCTTAGCAGATTGAAGTCCAAATCCCCGAGTGGGGCCTTCAAGGCTCTGCAGGGTCCCCAACTGGCCCCCCCTTTGCTGTCAATCTCCCTTGCACCTTTTCTCCCAGGATGCTGTCATCTCACCTGAAGGCACATGGAAACTCTCAGCCACTCCCCCACCCCAAGCCTTTGTTCATGCTGGTTCCTTTACCAGATTGGCCTTTCCCAGTCCTTTATTTGCCTAAGAAACTCCTACTCCTCTTTAAGACCTTGCTGAAATGTTGATTCCTTGGGAGAATTGTCCCAAATGTCCTCCTTCTCTTCATCAGCAAGTATTTGTTGTGGGTCCCCAGCCCCAGGTATTAATGGCATAGAAATCAGTGGTGAGGGAGACACACTGAGAGACTGGGAACCAGAAGATGTTACCAAAGAGGCACAAGTTCCCTGGGGAGCAGACCCTGAGTGCAGTGCATGGCACACAGAGGGCGTTCTTAAGCATCGGTGGAATAAACGCTCCAGGGATGGATGAGTAATCCGCCTGGGACACTGGGAAACCATGGGGCCCTCCCAGGAGCCATCAGAAGCAGCCACAGGTGGAGTCCTCTGGGATGCCACAAGCAATGCCACCCCAACCCGGGCAACTGGTCTGGCTGCTGACACTGCCAAGGCCCAGGGGAGGATGGGCCCTGAACTGAAGCTGAGTGGGTCAGGGGCTGGCCAAGTGGGTGGAGGCAGAAAGAGCCTGAAGGAGGCATGCTGAGCCTCACCTTTGGGAGACAAGAGGGGGCTCCCACACAGCCCCAGGAAGGGGGACCAGGAGGCCAGTCCACATCTCCTAAATGACCAGCAAAAGATGGGTGGCTTGAAACACCCAGTGAGCAGAGGCTCTTTGGCCTGGTTCCCCCGCGGCAGCTCTGGGTGCTGCTTGCACGCAGACAGCACCAGGTGCATGGTCACGTGGGTTAGCAAGTAAATGAACAAATGCACAAATGAACCAGGCTGTCAGGATTGCAGCACTTGGCTTTTGGTGCATCTCTCAGTTTCCCTTTAAAAGAAAAGTCTCCAAGGACAGTAAGATGAGGGACAGGTGAGATGGGGGCACACCAGAGGTCATCTTAGTTTTTCTCCCCTTAGGTCCATTAAGGAAAAAGACCCTCTCAGGGTCCTTTCTGACCCTCAGGAGTGAAGTCCCAGCCTAGAACCCCAAAGGTACTCCATAAAGGAGTGTTGCATGCTTGCAGGGGGCCTGTGTTTCTGTGGTTAAGAACATGACCTCTCCCACATCCCCCTCCAAGGTCACACTGTCTGTCTCACCGTGACCCCAATAGCAAGCCTCTGGTGTGTGCTTTGGTTCATGAAATGCTTCTTCTGGTGGGAAAATGCCATTTTTAGATAGACAGACATCAGTAAAATATAGCCATGACCTAAGCTCCGGCTCAGACTAAGGAAGCCCCACAAGCTCCATTTGCTAGCACTGGGGCATCTCATTCCCCTTTCCTATCCAAGCAGTTGGGGAAAGCTCTGCAGGGGAGTGTGCACACCAGCCAGGCAAAGGATGGATTCAGGCAGAGAAGAGAGTTCAGGAAGAGAAGAGGTAAGGGATTAGGACCAGCCCAGACACCTGAAAGAGAGAAAATCTGGCCCTTCCCTCCTGATGGGCAAAGAGAGCCCCACAGTGGCCACAGGATCTGCAGGGAGTCCATGGCACAAGGAGAAGAGTTGGGAAAGACTAGAGAAGGCAGTGGGGGTAGACTGAGGATGACTAGGACCCCGGGCTGAGGAGGCCGACTGAATTCAACAGCCCCTGGGAGCCATGGAAGCTGCTGGAGCTGAGGAGGTGTATGGCATAAGCATTGGGTGGACTGCAGGGCAGAGCCCGGAGCAGAAAAGCAGCACAGAGTTGAGCCTGCACCCAAGGCTGGTGAACTCTGGCCTGCCTGGGTAAGTGCTGAGTGCTCCAGGGAGACATGCTACAGATGTGGGACTCCATTGCATCTTTGGGGAGAGATCAGGAAGAGCCCTTGTAAGCCCCTGCCTGGCCACAGAAAAAATCTCGTCTGCAATAAGCAAGCAAGCAATGCGGCGGGGAAAACATTTGCTTAGGATGCACACAGTCCAGCTGGATCCCTTGTGTCACACCAGGCTCCCAACTGTGTGGAGGTAAGGGCAGGCTTGGGCCAAAATCCCAGCATTGAGTCTAACAAAATGCCATGGCAGGGCCTTTATCAATGTTCATGAAACGGAGAGCCTCCTTGACCTCCCTGAGCCTTGGTCCCTTCTCTTGTAAAAACCACCCATGTTAGGATGATATTTGCAATGCACTTAGAACATGGTAGGAGCTCCACAAGTGGTTTTGTGACTACTTATCTTTCACAGATAAGGAAAGTGATCAGTAGAAAAACTGTGAGAGGGAATTAGCAACTGATCAAATGCCTAGAGCAGTTTTTAAATTTTTGTATAACGTTACTTTCCACAACTTGCCCATGTCAGTAATTTCTTCTGGTGCATCCAGACCACCTGTGGTCAGTATTGAAATTGTCCTCAATAGAGGGTTTAGTGGCGTTCCTGGAGTCACATGGCAGGTCAGAGGTGGACCAAAAAACAGATGCCCTGCCTCCCAGCCCAAGACCTGCCCAAAACTTGACCATGTTGTCCCTGCTAAAGAGCACAGTGACCCAGTGCTGGGGGGCTGTCTTCTCTCAGGCCAGTCCTCCAGGGAGTAAGGGATCTGGGCAGGCAAGACTGGAGGCCTGACAAGAAGGTGTGTCCCAGGGGGACTTTGTGCAGAGCTCAAAAGGATGGACAAGCTTGGCCTTGGTTGAGGTTGCTTCCTGTTTCTAAGACAGTACAGTGGCCCTTGGTGTTGTAAGGATCCTGTGGGCAGTGATGCTGCACTCTGAGTAGCCTCTGGAGCCAGTCTGAAATCTGGAGTGGGAGTTGGGGGGCAGGTCGGGGTGGCACAGCTCAGCCAGACACACTGGGGTTGAGAGGCAGTTTCCAGATTCAGCCAGCACCTGGAGTGATAAGGGAAACTGAGGCAGGAAACCTGTCACACAGCTTGAGTCAATATAGCTGACCCCTGCCCTGCAGATTCTGAGCCCAAACTGCCCAACAAGTTCCAAACCTGCCTGCTTGTGGGCAGAAGCTCCTGAGGCCTCCCTGCCCAGCTGGGCCTGCCCAGACCCTACATCTCCAGGAAAGGATGGCAGTGGCTGGGACAGGCCAGCACTTCAGAAAGCTTGCCTGCCAAAGGAGCCACAGCTCATGCCTCACAGGCTTCACGAAGACCCATGAGCTCACCAGGCAGGGGCTGGGAGGGCTTGAAGTCAAATGCCATTGGTCTCTTTTGATATCATCCTTAAATTAGCAAACTGTAACCATTGGGGGAAACTGGGTAAAGGGACCACTCTGTGCTCTCTTTGCAAATTCCTGTGCATCTAAAATTACTTCAAAATGAAAAAATACAAAAACATGACATTGGTTTCAAAACTGACCTCCTCAGCTCCTGATGCCGCCAACCTGGCAATCCTTCAACAACCCCGCCCAGCACCCAAGCAAAGCCCCTGATCCAGTGAGGACCTTTTGAAAAGAAACTGCCCCCAGACTTTGCTCCTCTCCCTCCTTCCACCGCCTCTGCTCTGAGTCAGATTTGCATTGCCTTTCACCTCACATTTGACCCCTTCCTAGTTAGCCTCCGACCTCCACTGTCTCCCTCTACAGTCCACACCCTACGTCACCAGTGGAAGGCATCTTAACCTCAGCTCTGCTTCAAACCCTCCAGAGGGCCCCATTCCTTTTGGGATAAAATCCAGCTCCTCAGCAAGCTCTTCAAAGTCCACCCCAATGTGACCTCAATCCACATGTCTGTCCAGTTTCATCTCATCACACGAGCCCCACCTCGATGGAACCACAGACTTAGGTACCAGCCCCAACAGACCACCAGACGGTCCTCAAAAATGCTACCCACTTGTCCAGCCTCTCCTCCTCCGCTCAAGCTGTTCCATCCATCTGGTAGACCCTTCCCTAACCACCTCTGTTGATTAAAATTCATCTCTTCCTTCAGTACTTAGCTCAAATTTCTTTTCTACTTTGACCCTGCCCAGGGGAAGCATGCCTTCCCATGGCTCCCAGGTGAAGAACAAAAGAAGAAATACACTCTGACCTCCTTGTCCACTGGGGTGTGTGGCACACATTGGCTGGGCTCTCAATGTGGGAGTGCCCTGGGGACGAGGACCAGACTTGGTTCATCGTTGGCCCATTAGAGATGCTGGATGGATATTTCTGGAATGTATTTGTTGTTGAGGGAAACTCATTCCTCAGTGAAGAGAATCAACATTTGGGCCCCAGAAGAACTGTGCAGTTGTTTTGAAAAGAAGGAGTGGAAACTACTGACCTTCAAAGCAAATCTGAGCTGAGGGTGTGTCTGAAACAAAACACACAAAGGGAGGTGGGGGCCAGGAGGGGACAGGAAGACCTTCCAACTTTGGTGTCGCACCCAGGAGAACCTCTTCCCGAGCCAGGAGGAGGTGGAGCTCGGGTGGGGTGGGAGTGCCCCTCCTTCCCTCCCCTTGCGGTCCTGCAGGATGCTGCTGATGTTCCATCGACTCCCTCTCGGGTGGGTGTGGGGCTGGCTTCCTCTGAGCAGGTTCCCCTGCAAAGGGAGTCCTGGGGTCCCTGGAGGAAGGCAGAATGTGAGTGAGGCTCGATCCAGCCAGGCCAGCAAAATGGTGCCCGCGGCTGCATGGCCGCATCGATCCTGTGGGAGAGGGAGGAGGGCTGGCGGGGCCAGGCCTGCTGTGCTCAGCAGGTATCTCGTCTGCTCTCTCCTCAGCCACGCCATGCAGCCTTGAGAGAGTCTGTTTGCAATTACCGCTTGTTTTGATTATTAGGTCAGAATATTCATCTCAAAGGGCTTATGATAGAAGGCCAGAGCAGGACGGTATTTCTCATTCCAGACTAAATCTCCCAGTCTTTTTGTGTGTGCGTGTGTATTTTTCCCCTTTTCCTTGTTTAACCAATTTATTCGGTTTTTGACTCCAGAAGAGGGATGGCTGCAAGAGGCAACCCCAGAGGCCATGAAAGCAGTAACCCTGGACCACAGGAGGGGAAGGAGCCCCACCCAGTGAGAAAGCCAGCATGGGGCGGGCTTTTGACTCATCCGGAAGGCAGCTGGCTGCTGGAAACAGAGGCTGGTGTTGGGAGAGTCGTAGAAGCCCAGGCCTGGGAGGAACTCTGGATGTCAACCGTCCAACCTCAGCACATATTTTGTTACCTCTGCAGCATCTCCACCAAGTAGTTAGGCAATCTCTGCTCCCATTCCTCCAGGGATGGGGAACTCACTACCTCCTCAGGCAACCTGGTTCACTGGGCATCAATTCCAGAAAGGAGAATGCATCCTTTCTTGTAAGAGTGATGAATCCTTGACCTCTGAGACTTCTCTAGGCAGAATACCCTGTTTCTTCAACACACTGAGTTGGATATGTACCCAAGGCTCACGATCATCCTGAGTAAATGCAACCCTCCCCACGGGGTCTGAACACCCAGAGAAGCAGGATTCCCACCTCCCTCCTTCCAAACAGCCTGCCTCTCTCTCCTCGGAGACGTTGCTGCTTTTTGTCAGATCCAGGTCTGGAGCTTCCAAAACTGAAGAAAACGTCCTCACAGGCTGCAGTGTGATGGTCGCCCCTTCCCCCTCTGGAGCCCTCTTCATCTGTACTCACGGCCCAGGCTCCTGAAAATGAGTCCTTCAGGAGTCCTCAGGATGAAGAGGAAAGGGGGAAGAAAAGAGAAAGGGAAGTCACAGTGCTCTCAGCCCCAGAAGAGTCGGTGTGGCTTTCCTAGCCTCAAAGCCACGGCAGCCTGACTTCTGGAGGAGAGAGAGAGAGAGACAGAGGAGACAGATAGACAGAAACAGAGAGACAAAGACAGATGGAAGCAGACAGACAGAGATCAGGGTCTCCTGTAGACCCCCTGAGCACTTACAAAGATCGTTATCCACGTCGGTATCACAGCTACTTTGGGAAACAGACACCCATGTGATTTCTATGATGACCATTTTGCAACATTAAAGAAAAAGATGGAGCTGAAAAACACAGAGGCCACCAAGCTAATAAAGGTTGGCACCGGGAAATGAGGCAGAGAGGTTCTTTGGGGCAGAGCCTGGTTGGCAGGCTCATGGGTGGCCCACAGACTGGCAAATTTGTTTTAGATGGCGTGATAACATAAACAAAATTATTTCTTGTCCAAACCAGTTCTTTGGGATTGAAAGGAGATGTTAGCCACGTTCACTCAGGCCACGGGCGCAGCCCTGGCTAACAGGGACATACGGCCCTGCTGCCACGGAGGCCTCCAGCTCCAGGTCCCCGAGCCAGTCTCTCCTGCTCTGCCATGCCCACCCCAGAGAGTGATCCAAAGGCACCACCCATCCGGAAGCAGCTCCGAGGACAGTGCAGAGACTTCCTTTCTGCTAGTGCCCACCTTCTTCTAGAATGCAGATTGCTCTGTCCAGTTGCTCCCCAGACATCTCCTCCTGGATGGTCCATGGGCCCCAAGAGTGAGCCTCCTCTAATACAGACCTGCAAGGTGCCAGTATCATGTGGGCATCTGCTCTGCCCCACAGTGTGTGTGAGGAGCCACAATAAAGGCCAGCTCTCAGCACGGACTTGCAGCCTAGAGCTCAGTCTGGTTCCTTGACCTCCCCACAGATCTGGCTGCATAGCTGTTCTCATGGTGTCTGCCAGACCCCTTGGAGAACTGGAGATGGAGGTCCATCCCCATTCTCCTCTCCCCTTGCAGACTGATTTGGGGTTGGGCCTGCTCCTGACTTCTCTGAGTAGCCACCCCCTCCACCTCACCTTCAGTTGATCCAGGCCTCAGTTTCCACCCTGCCTTGGACTTGGTTTAATCATATTCACCCATGTTCACCACAAGCTGAACACAGACCGATGTGTCCAAAGAGAACCCTGACCCCTCCCAGAACGCATCCTCCGTTTGGGATTCCTGATGTTGGTGAAAGGCACCACCAGGTATCTGCTCACTGGGTGAGTCCTGTTGGTCCCAGAACCACAGCTTATGTCACTGCAATTTACTCGCCTGTCCTCCTGTTCCCCAGGAGAATGATCACACCTGTATCTAGGGGTCACCTTTGCCATTCTTTGACACTGTCTCTTTCCCATGTGCTGTGCTTAGTGGGGGTGGCCCATGGGCCGTGTCAGCCATCTCTTGCTCAAGCCAAAGGCTGGATGAACAAGTGACTATCACAAAGCCAACAGGGGCCCAATCTGGAAACTTGGCTGCATTCAATTCCAGTTGTTCCAAAAGATTGGATTGATTTAATAGGAATGCTTCCTAACACGTGAACAATTATTATTGTTTTAAATTAGCAAGAATAAAATTCCACCATCTTTCTCCCGGAAGCTACTTCCAGAGAGGCCAAGCTGTAAATTCACAGCACCCGCGAGGGGCTAGATAAACAGCCAACTGAGCGGCAAGGAAGCTCCGCAACTGAAAACATCTCCAATTCATAGTTTCCCTTACGGGAAGGGGAGGCTGCTGAAGAGCCAGGAGGAATTCTTTTTCCTTCTCATTTTAAAAGGGAATCTTCTCATTTGTTCCTGCCCTTCCTTCTGGCTTCATAAGAGACACCTGAGGTTGAGCGTGCTTGGCTGACAAAGAGGGACCCAAGACATACGTTGAACTAAGTGAGGCAGCCAGTGGTATCGTCACAAGAGCCCGCAGCACTGTGTCATTGTGTCATTGTATAGGTGTGTAGTGTGTGCCATCTCAGTCCCACCCTTCCCTTCCTTCATGACATCACTGCTGTGACTTTTTTCCAGCCACAAGACCAGGCTTCACTTCCCAGCCAATGAGGTAAGGCTCACTCCCAGCTCCACCCCATCCATTCCGTGAGCCTGGCCAGCCCCGGCCCCTCTCTGGGCCTCAGTTTTCCCATCTGCCCCATGAGCCCTGGCTGTGAAGTTCTCAAATGATAGTGGCCCCTCTGTTTGTGAGACCTTGTCATAGAGTCGCCCCCTAAATTCTTAGCGCTCACTGGAAGAAACAGACCAAGTCCTGAGCAGCCACCCCCGGCCAGGCTAGTAAAGCACATCCCAGGACCCCAGGGCAGAAGAAGCAAGTGGGACCATCCATGTGATCCTGATGGGCTCTGGAGGTGTGGAGCATGCTGGAGTCAGGTTCTGCTGTGGCTCCGCATTTGTTCACTGCAGCAAATTCCATCCTCACCAAGCACCTTCACTCGCTCCGGGTGTGCCTGAGCTCCATCCATCATTTATTCATCTGTCAGATTGTATTGGCTCCTTTCCACATTCCAGCACCTGAGCCGGATACTGATGCAACAAGGATGAACAAGGCCCCGCTCTGAGCATGAGGAGTAAGGGGGAGACACAGGAACATGAACAGGTCATGCGAATGCACTGTTACAAGTGGTAGCTGGAGACAGCTTCAAGGTGGTAGCAGGTAGGAAGGGTTCCTAACTGAGTCTGGACAAAGAGATCTCAGGCATGGAGTCAGCTGACCTGAGGCTTAGGCGAAGGCTAGGAGCTCCCAGCTGGAGAAGGAGCACCAATTCTTGGCAGAAGGACATGCACACACCCCTTCCCCCAGCTGCAGCTTCGTTGGTCATTCCTGATCACATTTTTCCTCTGCAAACATTCCCAGCTCATGCACCCATCTCAGTGCCCTCACCTCCCCCACCACCCCAGCTCCCCTGCCCTGTCTTGCCCTTCCTCCCCAGTGGTCCTTGCTTGGGCTGGGGTAGTCGGGTTGCACATGTGTGTTTGAATATGCCGGCCAGCATTGCTTGTGGTCTCATAATTGAGTCTCCCCAGGAATGGAGAGACATGGGAACTGAGCTCCTGGAGCTGATGGACCAGAGAGGGGTGGGGCAGGGAAAAGAAGGACCCTGAGAACCAGCCAACTGTGGTGCAGCCCCCAGGGCTCTGGGAAACCAGATGGGAACAGGATTCCCCAAATCAAGGAAGAGTCTAGGCAAGGCCAGGGCGCCTAGGGCTGCTGAGTGTCCTGTTGTTGGGAGAGAGGTTGGGCCCTGCCAGCCCTCGGCCTCCTCCTCTCCCACTTACCCTGCCCTCAAGGCCAGGACCAAGGCCCACAAAGTCCTTATGCTGACCTGGCTGCCCCACCGTGGGGAGAAGTCCCCACTGCCCTGGACCAGTCCATGCTGCCTGAATCGTGCTGTCCTTGTCACCTGGCTCCAAGCTTACTCCAACAACAGCTGCTGCTGTCCTCACCCCTCCCCTAGCCCTGTCAGGCGCACCCTCTTCCATTTGCCCAGAAGGCCACGGAGGCCACATCATAATGTAGAACAGAATTTTCCTGAACGCTGGGGAGTACTGGGAAGTGACGACAGCACAGGGCAGAATAGGAAACAAAATGGATGGTTCGACGGGGGAGGGACACTGATGCCTGGCTCCTCTCTCAGGCGTGGCATGTGGCCCAGGCCTTGTCCCCACACCAAGGCGGTACCTCTATCCCCTCTTCTCTCTGGATCCCTGTAGCCCCAACCCCTCCTTCTTCTTGAGCTTCTAGGGGAGAACCGCTAGCTTCTGCAGAGAGGGGAGAAGGCAGGAGGAAAGGAGGGAACGGGGAGAAAAGGGAAGCTCACACCCATGGATTTTATTTCACCAAATCTCCCCCCAGCAGCATGGGAGTACCTATGATCTCTACCTTACAGGCGAGGAGCTTGAGGCTCAAAGAGGAAGTGGTGGAGTCCACTATCTCTCCAGCACTTCATTCCTGGGACACATATTATCCCAGGGCTTCTGGACTCCAAGCTGCCCCATCATGCCGCAGCCAAGGGGCAGAAGCCTGGGAGTGGGGGAACCTCTGAGATCTGGAGCAGCAAGATCTGAGGTCCCGTGTCTCTACCCTTCCAGCTGGCTCCAGCTGGCTGTGACATCTCAGGGAGCTACAGGCCATGGGCACAGTTAGCTCAGGGAGCTTAACAAATGTTTATAAAACCTTTCATACGCAGTTAATGATCCTTATTAGGACCTGGAAAAGCAGTCACTCCTGCCATGTCCCGGCTTTAAGGAGCATTTTATTATTACACGCCACTCTGCAAATTCACGAGAGAAGTCGTGGCCCATTTGTCAGCAGGGCCAACGCCCGGGGATGCTGACAAGAAGCCTCTGTCCTGGGACTGACTGGGCCAGATTTCTGGCTCCACTTGCCCTCCCTGCCACCCCCACATGTCCATCACCCTCAAGCTGCCAGTGCACCAGCTGCCTTCCCTGAAAAGTCCCACCTTGAGGCTGGCTGTGTCCCCAGAACCCTGTGCCTGGGACCTGAGTCAGGCAAGGCCTGGGGCAAGGTACCTCCCTGTCCTGGGCAGGGAGGGGAGGCCTTAAAGGGAATCCAGATGCCTAGGCCCCAGACCCAAGTCTAAATTATTGACCAGGTGCCCAGCTGGTCTGAAGATCTATATTTGGGAGCCACAGTGCCTGAGACATGAGCCTCTGACGCCTGCATGCCGAGGCTGGCTCTGCCCATGACTGTGTGACTTTAGGCAAATCTCTCCAGTTTTCTTCAGTATCCCCACCTGTAGAATGGGCAAATCATATCTACCTCCAAATGGTTTTTGTGAATATGATATCATTTTATGTGAGCAAAGGGTGTGTCGTGATGACACGGCCAAACCTGCCTCTGCTGTTGGAATGGTGGAATCCCAGCATTCGGAGCAGGAAACCACCGAGGTCCGGGTGAGAAGCAGGCGGTGGAGGTGGTGGAACTAAACAGGGTAATGGTTGCACAACCTTGTGGCTGTATGAATTGCCACTCAATTGTACATTTAAAAATGGTTTACGTTATGTGAATTTTACCTGAAAACAAAAAGCCAAACCAATCAAGTTCCTTCCCATCTTAAAAATGACATGCCTACCAGGCTCTGAGCCTGGGTGTGGCTATTCCCTCTGCCCACTCACATTTTAGGGTTCATTGAAAATCATTTCCTCCAGGGCTCCCACCAGGAGGTGCCCCCTAATGCGCTATGTCCCCATCCCCGGGAGAGGGCAGCACCCTCACTAAACAATAGGCTGGGGGAGGGGGATCCTATCTGCAGCTGTCCCTCATCTGGCACATAGTAAGTGCTCAATATTTGCTCATGGAATGGAAGATTTCACTTTAAATCAGCCCTAGTTTCAGGAACAAAAAGCAGGGCAGCCCTGCCCCAGTTGCACAATTGGTAGAGGAGCCGGGGGCCAGGCCTGTCCCACCCCTGGAAGAGGCCCCTGCCTTCCTATTCCCTGTCAGCAGCTTCCCCTCGGTGGGAAGCACAGCGCAGACATTGAGCCTCTCCTTCCCAGCCATTAGCTAATCTGCCCCTGGCCAGCCAGCATGCCAGGGCCCCTGTCTGCCCTTCCTGTTTCCCCAGGACACTGCTGTTTACATGGTAAAGGGCTTATCACACACAGGCAGGCAAAGGCCCATACTAGGAAACCTTGTCCCCAGCATCTCCTGACACTCCAAGGTTTTGACTGTTTGAGCCTTTCACTTCTAGGTGCTCCTGCTGGAAACCGCTCACATGCAGGGCCTCAGTTTCCCCACCCCTAACATAAACAGATGAACAACGACTTATTGATTTAACACCACTGTGGAGTGATGTGGCTAAGGGGTGGGCTTTGTATTCCAAACTCCTGGGTCTGAATTCCAGCTCTGGTCCTCACTGTGTGAAGCTGAGCCAGTGATTTCACTAAGACTACCTCGTTTCCTCTTCATGAAATGGATATGATTCCAGTACTCACTCTCCAGGTCTGTAGCACTTTGCTGTACCTAGCACCGTGCCCAGAGCATTATAAGCACTTACGGCTGTGAGCTATGACTTTCAGAGGTCCTTCCCTTATCCTCATGACTCAGATCCTTCACTTCTTCCCTTACAAAGTGGAGGAGAGGAGCAATTTTGTGCACTCACAAATGGGTGACTGCAGCCCTTGACCAACACTGGTCACCAGAACAGCCAGAATAGCCCTGACTCTGGCATCTTTCAGCCACTTTGACCTTGGATGCATCATGAAAACAAAAAAGGGAATTTACAGAGGAAGAAACAGAGATCCAGAAAAGACTGAAGCTTCCCTCACTCACCCAGTTATGCAGAAGTGGCCTGCAGGTGGAAAGAGAATCCACCCCTGGAGTAGGAGCAGGGTCCGGGCTCTGCCTGTGTGGTCTTGGGCCAATCACTGCCCTCCCTTAGCCTCTGTCTTCCCAGCCATAAAATGGGCACATTAATCCCTACCCAGCCTAACCCCCAGAAGGCACACAGTGAACATGAGAGCGGGGCTGTGAGCGGCACCCTCAGGCAAGTGGGCAGGACAAGGCACCTGCCAAGCACCAGGTATCAGCCTCACTCCAGGGACAGATGCTCAAGGTGATGTGGCTCCAGCTATGACCTCTCTGGGGACCCCAAGCTGAATCACTTGATTGGCAGCTCCATTTGGCTGTCCATAAGGCAGTTCAGAAACAGCCAGACCAAAGCATAACTCTGTCTTTCCACCCAAACCTCCAACTCCTCTCCCGGTGAACACTACTCCCGCCATCCACCCAGTGGCTCAAGGTCACGAGCCTGTACGTTATCCTCAAATACTCTCTTGCCCTCCCCTCCTACACCCATCCTTTCAGCAAGACCTATCAACTCTGCCCTGGAGACATACCCCAAAGCCACTTCTCTCTAAGCCCACTGCCCACAACCAGGGCCAAGCGGCAGCCACTAAATCTGGATTGTGTGAGAGGCGCCTAACTTCCCTTCCAACTGCAACTCTGGGGCCCCCACCTTCCATGACTTTGAAGAGTCATTGGATCCCATCACTTATCTGTTTTAAACCCTCTGAAGTATCCTTATCTGGCTGGAATAAAACATAAGCCCCCTACCTGCCTTACAAAGCCACGCACAATCCAACGGCTAGCTTGGCTCCACCCCTCCCTCTTCCCCCATTTAGGCATACAGCCCTCTTCCTTCCCTCCAGTGGGCCAAATTCTCTCCCTTCTGTGTCCTCTTCCCCTGGTCTCCATCATTCAGATCTCAAATTAAAGTGTCCCCTCCTCAGAGAGGCCCAACTGCCCCACTAGTTTCCTTATTCACAACTCAGTAACGCATCAGACTCCTTCAGTGCTCTGCAGGGAGGTTGCTCCCATCTGCCATTGTGTGCGCACTTTGTTTCCTCTCTTGCTTCCCACAATACGGAGGGCGAGAAACTTACTCCTATGACTCCTTGCTGCATCCCAGCATGAGCAGAGCCTGGCACATAGAAGGTGCTCAGGAAATATTCGCTGACTGAATGAATGAGGGAATCAATGGGTGAATGCAATACAGCTTCAAAAAGCCTGCCTCGATACAAAGTTTTACCTGAGAGAGGCCTTTTAATCTGCAACTACTCAGGAGCTAGGACGGGGTCTGACTCACATCTGGGTGCCCACCACACAGCATGGGGCTTAGTACAGGATTGGCACTTTGTAAAGGTCTGTCCATTATCTATGTAGGCAACTAACAAAGACCATGCCAGGCTTGGGAAATAGTGAGTAGGATGAGCTACCTGTGCTCTGGGAGCTTGCAACCCAAATGGAGAGAGAAAAAGGATCACACAGCAAGCCAATGGCTTAATGGAGATAGATATAAAATGTGCAATGGGATCATAGAATAAGCAAAATACATCAAGTCATAAAGTGACATATACAGTGGAATACCATTTACATAAAAGTTTAAACCTGAACAACAACACTGTATGTTGTTTATGAACACAAAAATACATGGTTAAAAAATAAAAACATGCATAAGAAGAAAGGCACCATCTCTGCAGAAGGAGGAAGAGGATTAGAATTGTGGAGGCCACATATGGGGCCACAGTCTTATCTATAGTATTTTACTTCTTGAAAAGAAAAATCTGAAATAGATATGGCACAATATTAGGATAAGATAGAGCTCACGGGTCATCCATAGTTGTTTGTTATGCTAGTAGTCTATGGGTTTGAAATACTCCAAGATCACCTTGTATTAATGCAACGTGACTACAGAAAAAGCACCCTATCTGTTGAATGAGTGCCTGATGTGTGGGTGACTTAGTGGATGGATAGATGATGGTAAAAAGGACAGATGCATGCATGCCTGGGTGGATGGAAGGATGGATGGGTGGATAGATAGATGGATCCATAAAAGAATGGATGGATGAATGGTATATGGCTGGATGGGTGTTGGGTGGATAGATAGGTGAATGGATGGGTGGATTCATGAGTGGATGGATCAAATGGATGAGTGGTAGAAATGGTGCTAGCAATTCTCAAAATTTACCCTACTCCTTCCATATTTGTTGAGTACTTAACCACATGTCAAGCTCTATGCTAGGCCCTGGCATAGTGCACACAGGATTCAGACAAATCCCTTCCCCATAGGAGCTCAAAGCTGGGGCTGAGATTCAGGCCCAATGGGGGGACCATGTGAAGTGCTACAGTCACAGATGTGTATCCACAGTGAAATGATGGACAAACTCCCATAGGGACTTCTCCATAGAGGAAACAGAGGTTCTTCTGTGTTCTTGAGGGATGGCTTGTTCTTTGGGGAAGAAAGCAAGCCTGGTGTCCCAGGCAGAGGGATACCTGAACTAGGAAGGGAGGAGTGGGGCCATGGAGAGTCTGGGGAAGGGCTACTAGCAAAGGAAGCACAGAGGAGGGAATGGAAAGATGAAGCCAGCAAGAGGAATTGAGTCCTGGATTGCCAAACTGGGAGGCGAGACTTCACTCTTAGGCCAGATGGGTTAAGTCTGACCAATTGTCAGAGTCATCTGATGGGACAATAAAGGGGTTAGGCCCAGGAATCTGAATGGATCCAAGTCTATGCTCACCCTCAGCCAGGCCCCCTACTCCACCCCACTCTCATTACTGGCTCAGGGTGGCTTGGTCCCTATGGGCAGGAGCCCTTTCCATGGTGCCTGCATGTGTTCACTCCATGCTAGGCTCAGCAGCCCCAAGTGCCTAAGTGTGGGTGCCAGGGCCTGGCAGGGGAGGGAGGTGGGAAGCCCATGTGCATGTCTGCACACTGACCCTGATGGCAGCACGCTTTTTTTGGTTTTTTGTTTTGTTTTGTTTTGTTTTTTTATCTCACCAAACAATTCTCCAACAAGAATTTTATTGCTCGGCACAGGCTCCCAGCTAACTAGGAGAGCATTTTTCTAATTACATTTCCCTTGAAATACACCCGGGTTTGAGTTAACACCTCTTCAGTCTGCCAAAACCTAAGTCATTTTAAAATTAGTTCTGGAGGTTTTGCAAAAAATCCCACCGGGATGCAGCATTCCTTTCCCACCAAGTTGTGTACTGAAAACTCTCCCCAGATGCCAAGAGCTGCTTGCCTTGGAGACTACGTGCAGAGGGCCCAGGGAAAGGCCCACATCCTGGCCCCACAGGCTCTCCTCTTTCTCAGGTCTGTTGAACAGCCCTTGCAATGCTACAAGATCGATAGAATCATAAATGCATTTTGCCCTAAGCAGTCTTTCTGATACTCTTTAAAAACCACGTGGATGGGAGGGAAATGTGATCCATATGGTTTTGAATCATTAACACTTAAATCGTCAAAACAGAGAGTTTTTTTCCAGGAGAAATTTCATATCCAAGGCACTGTTAGTGGCTCTTTAATAAACGGTTTAAAATTCTGTTGTTCCCCCTAAAACATGCAAGCACATGCCACATATGCAGCACACATATGCATACCCCACTAACTCTGAGATGGCATCATTGGGAAACACAGCCCATTAAGCACAACTATCCCCAAGACAGGGATGGGCTAAAAGCCCTCTTGAGGCGTCTTCTGAGCACTGGTGGTGAATGAAATCTACTCTGTTCAATTATTCAGGCTGAGGAGTTCCATAGAGCTTTGAGCTCATCTGGATAAGCCCCTTGATGGTACAGATGAGAAAGCTGAGGCCCAAAGAAGGTGCAGACTCTTGAAGGGTTGGTAGAAGTCACAGGAGAGTATGTCAGGGTGATGAAACCACATGGACAAAGTGCCCACTGCCATTACCCCAAGTGCCTAAACGGTAGGGTGTGAGGTAGGGATCTGGGCAGGAGAGAGAGGCTAGTGACTGGTCATAGAGCACACTCCAGGGCCCCCCATAGCCTGAGTAATTAAACTCCCACTTTAGCCTGCAAAGTTGTGGAGAGAGGACTATCATTTTCATGAAATGCAGATCAGATCCTAACTCTTGACACAGTGACAGGGATGGCACGGAATAATAGGGTGATCAGTTAAAAGATCATTGCAGGACCTCTTAGGAGAAATAATGATTACATAGGCTTGAGGCAGAAAGGAGGAGCTAACCTGAAAGGTATTTTGGAGATAAAATTGATTGGACTAGGGGCCAAATGAGTGCAGCTAGTGATGGAGAAACAGCATCAGGATCGTATTCCTTTCCTATGGCTTCTGTTAAAAAATTACCACAAACATACCAGTTTAAAATATGTAAATTTATTCTCTTACAACGTTCAGGGTCAGAAGTCCAAAATGAGTCTTCCAAGCCTAAAATCAAGGTGTCAGCAGGGCTGGTTCTTTCTGGAGGCTCCAGAGGAGAAACCATTCCTTGTCCCTTCTGATGTCTGTCAGCACTCCTGGGCTTGTGGCCACATCACCCCAACCTCTTGCTTCCACTGTTGCATCTCTTACTACTCACTCTAACCCTCCTGCCTCCCTCTTATAAGAACCTTATGATGACATCAGGCTCTCCCAGATAATCTCCCCATCTCAAAATCCTAAACTGGATCACATCTGCAAAGTCCCAGGGATTCGGATGTCAATACCTGGGGCCTGGGGGCATCATTCTACCTACCGCAAGAATGAAACCCAGATTTCTGACTTTTGCAACCAAGTGATGCTTTCACCCAAGGATGGAGGAGGTTGGTGGGAAAGATAATTAACTTGATATAGGAAAGAGTAATTCTAATTAGAAGTCTGGGAGACATCCAGGAGGGGAGCCAGAGTAAGGACTGGTCCAAGAGGATCCAGAACACAGGAGGGAAGTGTAATTAAAGAGTGTGACTTTTAGGTCTTGGGTAACATCAACATAGCTATAATCATAAGATAAAATGAAGCTTTATGTATTTCACATTTATTTCCCTGGCCAAAAAGGTCCAAGGCTAAAGAGAGAGAAGGAGGCATTGATCAAGACTGAGGAGCAAGACAGTTGATCCAAGAAAGGGGAGTGGGAGAGTTGCCAGAGTGGGATCAAGGAGAAAGGGTACAACATCAGATACAGGACAGGGTCAAATGGGATAGGTCAATGATGACCTCAAAGCCATTTGAGTAGAGTGGAAACAAGTGGCAGGATTTGCCAGGGTTTGCCACAAAATTTCTTGAAGTGCAGACAATGTGAGAGCTTTGTGTACAGAGGGCAGGGATGGGCAGAGGCTGGTGCTGCAGAACAGAGAGGGACTTACTGCTAGAGCCAGGTCTCAGAGGGGTAAGGACAGAACAGGAGGAAGGAAAAGGGGGATATTGGTCCTTCTCTTTTCCCAGGAGGAGAGAGAAGAGAAAAGGGAGCATCAATGATCAAGTATTTGAAGATGGAAAGAAGAGAAGATCACCTAGATATTGTACAAAAACAGGAGACGAGGTCATCGATGAGAATGGGACTGGGAACAGCTAGAGGTGATTGTCAGGCTGTGAGAGAGAAGAAAAGTCCCTGGAGTGGCTCCATGCAGAACCCATCTTCCCCTCCCACTACCTCCATGAACCCTCTGGCTGGTAGTCCCAGCTCTCACTCCTTTGTACTTTCCAAGGTATGAGGCTGAAAAAAATGGAGATTCCCTGCTGGCTGGAGCATGATCTCCTCTGCCTTCCTTCTTTGTTCTCCTGTGACAGGGCCCTTAGGTCGAAAAGAAGCAGCTGATTAGACATGAGGGAGCAGAGGAGGTGGAACCTAAGAGCAGTCACATGTGAACATGAACTTGAACTTGAATGAGAGCCCCTTCCCCCTGCCCTCACCCAGGAACCTCAACCTCGGCCTTCCTCAAACTTGCCTTAACCAGCTCTCAGTGCTCTGTGTGATCTTGTCCAACTCCCTCCCCATCTCTGGGCCTCCTGTTGAAATGAGAGACTTGGAGCAATGACCGCTAAGGGCTTTGCAGCCTCCTAAGCACAACCTTGGATGTGGAAGAGCTGCCTGAGTTGCTGCAGGGAGCCCCAGCCTCTTTGGAGAAGGGCCCAGGACTCTGTCATTTCATAAACATGATGCAGGCCTGTTTGGTGCTGCATAGCTGTGGTTTTCTGTTTTCCCCAGCAGTAGCTACAAGGCCTGGGCTGCAGCTGAGACAGCCCAGCAGGGAGGGAGAGGGTGGTGGAGAGGAGGGCAGGAGAGAGAGTGCTTCTCTGTGCTGCCTCCTCTGCTTGGCTCAGAAAGTGTGCAGAAGTGAGAAAAACATGCAGGCAAGTTAGGCAGACCCTTCCTCCACCTCCACCCACCCATCCCAAAGAAAGTGGTACTTTCTAGCTGCTTTTGTAAAATAAAAAATACATTCTCCTGGTTGGCCTTCCTCTGCTTTGGAGCATGCAACATGCATATCAACATGCAGCTCTAGTAAACGTAGCCTTGGGCAGGTTTAGAGGGAAGAAGAGCGCCCCAGGGATGAGATGGGGGTGAATGTGGAAGCCATCTGCAGAAGCACCAACAGACCTGCCAGATGAGCCTGTTATTTGTGTATACTTCAACCTGCCCAGACCCTCGCTGGGGCCTGGCCCACAGTAGGCCCAGATAACCCTGTGTTTATTAAGCCACATAGAATGGAACCTGGGGAGAATACAAGGTCATCATTGGAGAGAAGAGATGGCCATGAAGGGTGTGGCAATGTGACTGATGCCCCACTCAGAGCCCCTTGCCTGGACATGAGGATCCATCACCCAGGTGTTGCAGGATGCGGTGTGCAGCCAACAGTACACTCCACACCTTCTCAAGCCAAGGGGAGCCATCTTGTCCAAGGATGCCTGAAATTTGCCCACCCCTCCGAAGGTCAGCCCCCTGCCCATGACTTACTGATGGTGGAGTGTAAGTTCCAGTGCTCTTGCTTCACGATGGGACAAATCTTCAGTGCAATTCCCCTTCCTGAGCTCCCTGTGGGATGAGACGAAGGCTGCACTTTGCACCTCTGCTTAGCTCTTTCCCCTCCCCTATCCTGCTTCTCTCACTGTCTCTGGAGAATTCCCCTCAGTGCACCACTTGTACGGGAATCCCTGCTTCAGCTCCTGTTTCTGGTGAACCTGACCTAAGATACCAAGGAGAGCCTTCTAGGCAAGACCCAGCTTGGGAACAGCCTTTCCTACCTAAAGCTACAGGGGTTACCAGGCTGCTCCCCAGCAGCAGGAGAGAGCAGAGGCTGTTTTGCAGGGCCAGAGTTTATTGGTGCAGCTCTGCACACTCAGGAAGGCTGGTGTGCTGGACCACGGCAGTAGCAGACAAAACCAGAACACAGTCCAGCTCCTAGAAGCCTCAGAGGACACCCAAAGCTGCAGGACACCAAGCTCCATTCCAGCTCAAGCACTGCTGACCAGTTTGGCCTGGTCGGTTGGGGACGAGCTCAGACAGAGATGAGGCCTGCAGACAACTCAGGCCAGAGCATCACAAGGCGAGAAAACTGGGCTCCAGGACAAGGGCAGAAGGGCCCTGAGCCCCTCGTGGCCAAAGACCTTACCAATACCACAAAGCCCTTACCTGGGTGGCATCAGAGCTACAAAAAAATACAAAAAATTACAACAAAGGCAAGAGCAATTGTAACAGTAACTGTGATATATGTAGCAGGTCAAATGCCAATTCTGGGTAAAGCCTTCTGCTAGCCTATGGCATACAATTGCTTTTATTTAATTCTTCCGCCTTAGTGCATAGGTATAATCTCCATTTTAGATAAAATGGCACACATGAGTAGCACATATGTGCTTCCATGCAATCAAGAAAGTATATATGTCCACACGGTGTTGTTTCAATTGGCTGTTTAAAAATGAATACAAGCCGGGCGTGGTGGCCCACGGCCATAATCCCAGCACTTTAGGAGGCTGAGGAGGGTGGATTACTTGAGCCCAGGAGTTCAAGACCAACCTAGCCAGCATGATGAAACCCTGTCTCTACTAAAAATACAAAAATTAGCTGGGTGTAGTGGTGTGCACCTGTAATCTCAGCTACTCAGGAGGCTGAGGCAGGAGAATCACTTGAACCCAGGAGGTGGAGGTTGCAGTGAGCCAAGACTGCACTATTTCACTTCAGCCTGGGTGATGGAGTTAGACTCTGTCTCAAAAAAAAGAAAAAAAAAAAAAAGGAATGCAGACTGTCCATGTCCAAGGACCTGCTTATTAAGGATGCTGCCTTAGGTGACAGGCAAGAGAGCCCCACCGCCTTTCCAGGTCTGACTCTCCGTGTCTGATTCAAATGCCTCGCCCTCCCCTGCCAGCCCAGCAGCCACTGCCCTGCAGGACAGAGCAGGCACAGTGAGCACCAGGATGTAACCACCCTCCTGCCAGGTCCATCAGATCTGCTCAGCTGCAGCCTCTCCCCTCTCTCAGGAGGGAGCTGAGCCGGATTCTAGAGCTGCACCAGGGAACAGCTGCATCAGAAACCAGGGCTGCTTGGCTATTTCCCAATTCCTATTTATGTTGGGAGAAACAAATTCCCCTGAGGCAGTGACCTCTGATGTGCACCTGTGAGTACAACCTTGAGGGTGTCAGGCTGGGGGTACTCAGATGTTTCTGAGGACACCAGACACCCTCAGATATTTCCAGAGCTGCCCACACCCTGTGTCTCCAGGCTGTGAGCTCAGCCCTCAACTCCTTATTCTGAAGGACCCTTGAGAGACGCTGTTGGTCTCCCTGAAGCTTCTGGGACACCTGGCCTTAGCCCAAGGCTCCTGAGCTCAAAGCACCGAATTTGGAGTCCACAGACCAGGGTACATAGGGTCCTGGTCTCTATGGGAAGGAAGATCCAAGTCTCTGCAGCTCTGGGGAACACCTGCACTAACCCCAAGGAAAAGTCTCAGTCTCCTCCTCTGTGCATGGGTCAGCATCACAGGTTAGGCCGTGTGACAAATAAGTCCCCACATTGCAGGGCCTTCCCAGGATGCTCTCTCCTCACTCAAATAAAGGCGTGCCCAGGCAGGCTGCCCTCCTTCATTGTGTGGCTTTGACCTCCAAGGCCACTGCAGAGCTGGGGAGAACAGGATGGAGGAGGTACACATCTCTTAGCTGCCTGGCCTCGGGGGCACAACCAGATTTTGTGGTTCTGAAACTTGCACAATTTGGGGGGCCCTTTCTTCTTTTTTTTTTTTTAGACGGAGTCTCGCTCTGTCGCCCAGGCTGGAGTGCAGTGGCATGATCTCGGCTCACTGCAAACTCCGTCTCCCGGGTTCATGCCATTCTCCTACCTCAGCCAGCCTCCCAAGTAGCTGGGACTACAGGCGCCTGCCACCACGCCCGGCTAATTTTTTGTATTACTAGTAGAGACAGGGTTTCACCGTGTTAGCCAGGATGGTCTTAATCTCCTGACCTCGTGATCCGCCCGCCTCGTCCTCCCAGAGTGCTGAGATTACAGGCATGAGCCACCGCGCCTGGCCTGGGAGGCCCTTTCTATGAAAAGTTGGAGAAAATTCTAAATGTAAAATGCCCATAGCAGCTCACACACCACTGTACACAGAAATTATAAATACAAAATATCCATGGCCTCCCAAAGGGAGGGGCTGGGGAAGTGGGCGCCCTGGAGCCCATGCCCCATTAGCTTCGAGGTAAATGGCCCCTGCTGGGCCTGGAAGGGACACATCCCCATTGCTCCCAGTCCATTGGCCAGACCAGTCACCTGGGCCCAGTCTCAGCACAGGAGGCTGGGAAGTCTGAGGGAGCCCATGGCTCCTGTGAGCACTAACCACCTCCAGCACAGCACACTGTGCTCAGACAGCTGCGTGATGCAGGGCCACGGAGTGGAGGTAGACGCCCTGTGCAAATGTGGAAGAGCAGCATGAACCATGCCTTGGCCAAAGCACCTCCCAAGGATAGCATGACAAAGGGTGGGGCATGGCAGCTCTACCCAGCCCAGACGTCAGGAGAGTTAGCTCTAGTTCCAAAGCTGTTCTTTCTCAACAGTGAGGACCCCAGTGACTCACTCAACCCTCCTGCACCTCACTAGCCCCATTGCCCATATATGTCAACTGATCCTGCCATTCCAAGGTGAAAGTAAGATTGTCTACAAATGCTTTGCAGATATAGCCCAGTGCTGTGCAGTAGTGAGCCACTTTGTGATTCTCTTTAACAAGGCAGTCTGTCATTCTTCCTTACAGTCACCCAAAATCCGGTAATACCATGTCCCAGATGCTCTGCCCATGGGCCTTAGGGCTGCCTCAGGTATGGAGGCAATTGTGAAAGCCCCAGGTTCCTCTTCTGCAGGCTATCTTTTCTTGCCCCATCTGCATCCCCAGCCCCCAGGAGACAGACCAGGACAAGCAGATCACTCTCAGATACTGCGTGAACTTACCAGATCGTCTGGGAGGACTCTAGAATATTCACTCAAGTGCTCCCTATAAGTTATTTTGTCTATCCATCGGTGCTGGAAACGCCTCCAATGGGCACTGGTGGGACAGTCAGAAAGTAGCTGCTCAGCTATTATTGGCTGCATCCCAACCCCCATGCTGCCCTAATAGACTGTTTTTAAATAGTCATAGCCTCTAACCCTCTCACTCTAGAATGTCATACCACATCATATAAACACATCAGAATGCATCCACATCTCACGCAAGTATCATTTACACCTAACTTCATAGGAGCTGGAGTGAGTTGAATTTAACAAGTTGACATGATGTTATGTTATGCACATATTCAATTAAACATTAATTTTGATTTTGCAGTCAGTTTGTGGAGTCGATCATTTCATTCTCGGCTATCAAATATTCTTCAAAAGACTGAAATCCATAAGCCCTGGGCTTGAGATGTCCATGGAAAAACCAGCCCCTGGACAACCCCCTTCCTGGTGTGAACAGCCAGGCTTTGCTGTCTTTTCAGAGGACGCAACTGCTGTGGCGACCACTCATCTGTGCCAGCCCCAGCACAGGATGCTCCTGCTTCTCAAGTTAGGGCTTAACCTCTTTCTTGCCCCACATGAGGAGCTGAGGGTCAAGTGAGGGGCCGGGGAACCATGGGACATGCTAGATCCTGTGACCAGAGCAGAGAAGGGAGGAGGAAAGTTGCAGGCACTAAAGGGATCATCCAGGAGCACAACGAGAACACTGCCTTGACCAAAGTCACAGGCTAGCAGTGGCATGGCCCTAAGTTCTCTGAGCCTCAGGTTCCCCATCTGCAAGTGAGCAAGCGAGGATGGGGAGGGGAGCCCTCTACAGTCTCCTCCTTACTCTACAGATCTAAAGAGCTTCGATGTTATAGTGGAATGTTTATTCTGGTACATTCTGCTGCAGGACTAATAGGGTCAACACAAGTAAATGGGTATTTTTATCCTGGAAAAGGCATCATCATGTATGAGTTGCAGGTGTGCAAATGGACGGTGGGCATGGGTCTGTGCATTTGCTTGTGATGTGTGTGAATCCTGAAGCACAGGTGTACATTGACATTGTGTATCGTGCTGTGTCTATATTGTGTAAATATAGACGTATTTGTTTGTGTCATATGTGCATTGTGCATTTGTATGTGTGTGAGTATGTATGTACACACATAGCGAGAGCCAGGTGAGAAGGGATGGCACTCGTGGATCCTGGCTGTTGCTGTTTACCTGCCGGGTCCCTGCTTCCCCAGAACCCTTTATTTCCTTCTGGAAGGTGTTCCCATTGTAAGCCATCACACTGAGCTGCCATGCCAGGCACTCAGTGACTGCCATTAGGCACCAAACATGCATGAGTTACACCCTACAAATGTCTTTCCCTCCCTCTTCTTCTCTTGACTCCCACGTAAAACCTGTGAGGTCAGTATTATCTCTCCCATTTTGCAGATGAACCAACTGAGGCTCTGACAGAGACTGATATGTGAGAGCAGAAACTATGGGTGCAAGACCTTCCTGCTGCTCACAGGACAAGTTGAGTGGGTCCTTATGGGCATGGCTCTACTTCTGGACACAGCTTTCTCTGACTTCTTCCCTGGCCCATCGAGATCCAAGGTCAGGCAGGAGCCAAGGTCAGCCTGGGGTGCCAGGCAGGGTTGATGGGCAGCAGCTCCACTCTATAGCTGATGGGGATGGCATAGAGCCAATGCGTTGGGTAAGTCGGGCTGCCGAGTGCCGCAGACGTGTCGGGTCTCGCCTCAGCCCGCTGCTCCCTGGGATTAGCAGCTGCAGTCACGAAGCCAGGGAGCCATCTCCTCAGAGCAGCTGGGCAGGGCGGGACAGGGCGGGGGTGAGGGAGCCACTCATGGGTGGGAAGAGTTTCGAGTGGCCAGGTGCCAGGCCACCCAGGGTCATTGGTGCCATCCCCAGGACCTGCCCAAGTTGGGGCACCACTGGTTGGCTGAGTCTGTTACCACCAGCTGACCTGGCAGCACACCCATCACCTTGTCCCCTCCTCACAGCACTCCCACGCAGGGGCTTTTATGACTGTTTTGTGGATAAGAAAACTGAAGCCCATGGAAATGAAGTGACTAGCTCTAACACGCACCATGAGTTGGAATCAGCAGAAGACCCAAGCTCTAATTCCAACTACGTCCCAGCGGAGCCCTTAATAAGGTGGTTATTTGGGCATCTACGGTGTGCCAAGAACTGCATCAAGTACATCTCAGTAGGATCTCATTACAGACCCAACAACCCAATGAAGTAGAGAGCATCACCTCCATTTGGGAAAAAAAGGAAACAGCCTCAGGGAGGTTAATTTGCTTGCCCAAGGTCACAGAATTAGAAACTGGCAGAGTTGAATCCAAACCCAGATATGACTGCCTCAATGACCTTCCTAAAATACACATCTGACCAGGCTTGGCCTCTGCTTCCCACTGCTCCCTTGTGCCTCAAGGACCACAGGCTAAAACCCAAGAGCCTTGGCCTGGCATTCAAGGCCCTCCTCACTCAGGCCCACCTTGCCCTTCCAGCCGATTCCCTCACATTGCTCCTTCTCCAGCCCCCACCCCCTGCGGCCTTGAACATGCTACGTATTTGCAGAACTCTGGCCTGGCAGCACCTGGTCCATGTGCCAGAAATGCTCTTCACCCTCTTCTCTGCCCCTCAAATTCCCATGCCACACAGTGGAATCAGAGAAAGTGTTCTAGAGAGGTGACATTTGAGTTGGAGTCAGTTAATCCTCTGGATTCATGAAACAACTTTCACATTCACTACAGCATGATATTGCTGAGGAGATGCCGGTGTTTATTTGAATAGCTGTTAACCAGACTGAGAACACTTTCAGGGCAGGGATCATGAACTGTTTATCACTGTATCCTAGCAACTGACACAAGGTCTGGCCCAGAGCAAGTACTCACCTAGATGATCATGGGGATGGATGGATGGATGGATGGATGGATGGATGGATGGATGGATGGATGGATGGATGGACGGACGGATGGACAGATGGATAGATGGCTTGATTGGAGGATAGATAAATTAATAGAGGGATGGATGAGCTTGGAAGGATGGAAGAAGAAGGAATGGATGAATTATTCATGTCAATAAGCACAAAACTATTCACCACTGATAGAGTATATTGAATGCCCTCTCTACTCCAATCTCACCACATTCAGCCAGTGACTTGAGAAGCTTCTCCTGATTGCATCCTCTACAACTTTTTGTTCTAGGTTGAAAAAGACCTGGCAGGTCCCTCCGGACAAGGGACAGAAAATGTGTCAGATGGGGTGGGAAAAGGACCCCCACCCAGAGTTGCTGAGCTCACATCCTGGAAACCCATGGCTGCACTCTAGGAAGAAGCAGGGCCTGCCCCATCCCCTGAGATGAGCTACGCAGGGAGGAGCCCACAGTTCCATCTTTCCATTAGCTAAGAACTCTTCCATGCCTGACCTCTCCCAGCCCCAAATTCTACTGCCCAAGATAATTGGAGCTGGGCTGGAGCCCAATGCTTCTTCAGCCCCAAAACCAAAACCACACTGGCTTGAGTAAGAGAGGCCTTCGGCTGAGCATCCAGGAGAGTCTGGGGCAAGAAACTTGACCAACACTTGGAGACAGCTGGAGGCAGCCAGGCCACCATCAGGGGGCAGGTTCTGAGAACCAGGGTTCTGAACGTGGGGCAATGAGTGTGAGCCCTGCTCCAGGAGCACACAGGCTCTTCCTGAGGAGGGGCAGTGGTCCTGGCTTCTCGTTGGGTTCTACCCCACCCCTCAGCTTCTCTACCCACCCTGCAGCCTCACATCTGCAAGTGAGGCCCTGCCAAGTAAACAGCTGCAGCCCACGCTCCAAGGCTCCCCAATCCCCAGCACTACCCACAACAGCCAAAGCCACATCCCATCCGTCCCCCAGCATGGGCCCGAGGGAGGGGAAATGCTCATTAATCACAGGGAGACAGCTTCCGGGCAGCCTCGAAGACAGGCCGAGGAGACCGGAGCTGGGAGGAAGCTCCCCACAAGGTCTCAAGGGAGGTCAGGGCTCCCACTCTGACCCAACACAGAATTTATCATCAGCCAGTGGCTTGCCTTCCAGGGCCTGGGGGAGTCCTTGAGAGTCAGCCAGCCCTGGCTGTGGGCCTGGGCATCCAGAGAGAAGAGCTGATGTGTCCCTCTGCCATCACACCTGCAAACTGGGAGAAGAACTCGGGCACTACCTGTATGCACCACCTAGAGTAAGTCTTCACACTGTGGGGAGGGTTCAGACTGATGCCTACGCCCTTGCCCTCCATCCCTAGACCCACAGAAGAGAGAGTCAGCTGTGGTTTTTGGCCCAATCTGAGTCACTGGCAGATGGGTGTTATTGAGCTAGTGTGGTGTTTTTAAAAGTGATGCATTTGAATGTCTTTGGGTAGGATGTGCAGTCTTCAGCAAGACACACCCATCCCCACCCTCATTCCTATTCATGCCTTACCTGAAACCCACTCCTTCTTATACTTGTCACCTGCATGGTCTCTTGGGTCAGTCAGGATGGACTAGGTTTTGCTGCAGAAACAGCCAGCCCTCAAATCTCATCGGCTTAACAAAGCAAATGTCAATTTCTCATTCATGGTACAGGTCAGATCTAGGCTGGCAGGGTCTCTGCAGCATGTGGGCTGCCAGAGGCTCCATCCCACTGCGTGCTTCCATAATCCTCAAGGCAGGGGAAGAAACATGGCAAGTAATACTCTGTCCCTAGAGCCTCCACTCAGCAGTAACCCTCTGATTCTGCTGCCCTTTCATTGGCCAGAACAAATCACATGCCACATCCCTCAGAAGGGGCAGGGAATGGTGATCCCACCATGTGCCCAGAAGAAGAGAGAGCCAATTGGAACATTTGACCAGACCTAATGACGACCACGCCCAGGGAGGCAACACCTTGCAGCCCCTGGTAGACTGAGTGAGGCTCAGCCCTGCAAACTGCAGACACACAACGGTGGCCAGAGCAGCTTCAAACCCTCCCACGGACACTCCCTGAGCACTGTGCCAGGCCCTGGGAGCAGGCAGTGAGGAGCAGAGCCCAAACCTCATGCTCTAGGAGGAAAACACATCACAACACACGACACCCTCAGCTGAGTTGTGTCCGAGGGGCTGTTAGATGATTACGTCCTGTGGTGGGGCAGGGAAAACCACCATCTCCGCCATGCTTTCCCTGACCTCTCGGCAGAGCAGATGGCATTTAGGATGAGCTTGAAGGAAATATAAGTGTCTGTCAAGTGGGTGGGTTGGGGGATGGCGTTAGGAGAAGCTAGTCAGGGGTCTAGCGAAGAGGGGTGTGGGAAGGATGTGTGGTGTGGAGCGGCCCATGTGGAGGAGGAAAAGAGGAACAAGAAGGTGAGCTGGAAGGGAGGGCTGCGCCAAGCAAGAGAGAAGGGCCTAAGATGCCTGTGAAGGAGCCTGCTGCTGCTGGATTCTATCCGGGGGCAATCTTGTGAACTTCCCGAGGGAAAATTCCAGGCTTTAGAGAGAAAAGATGCCCCACTTCATGTGGTGAAAACTGGGATCCAGAGAGCTTAGTAATTGCCCCAGTTAACACAGATGGATTCTGGTAGAGCTGAGGTTTGAAGTGGAGTCTGTCTGATATATGAGGACACCCACCAGAATTCAGGAACTGGACGCTTCGTAGGTGCTTTATCTAATTTCCCCAAAACCACACGCAGTATGCATCGCTGTCCCTATTTCACTCATGAGGACCCTGGTGACCAGAGAGGTCATCCAAGACCAAGTGGTTAACAAGCTGGAGGACATTGGATAAGGTCGGATTGAGGCCTGGGGTGCCTATCTCTCATGTGAGTGGGCCTGTACAGCCCCAGGGGCCAGGGCTCTTGGAGAAGCCATGGCAGAGAGGAGAGGGCCAAGAGCAATGGCGGGAGGGAGGGCTGACATCTGCCGGGAGCTGGGTTTCCAACCACACTGCACAGACCAAGGCCTACCTCCTGATCCTCACCCTGCCTGTGGCCAATGCCACCCCGTGCTTGGAGCAGCTGAGCCCTCTGTATCCCACAGGAATGCACCCCACTGTGACATCAGAAGCATTTAGGCCTTCAAAGCTGGAGACATGCCAGCTGACCCCTGACCTCACAGTGTGACCTTAGGTAAGTTCCTTATCCTCTCTGAGACCCATCAGAATACCTGGGGAAAAAGAGCCAAAGGTTTCCAGTGCCTCCTCTCCAAGGTCATGGCATTTCCTGGGTCAGCCAGCAGTGAGGGGCTGGGCTGAGCTGCCCATCTGGGAGACCCAGCAAGAGGCAACAGGAGGCAGCTGAGCAGGAGGTGGGCAGACCACAGAGCACCTGGGGGGACTGCAGCAGGCGTCAGGCCCCTCCATAGGCAAAGGGAAGAGGACAGACCAGTGCTTCTTAAAGCAAATCTCCACCAAGTCTCTCCCAAGTACCAGGCATCTGCTGAGCCCTGGCAGCATCCCCACAAAACTGCGAGGAGGCAGATATCACAGACATCCGCTCTCCTGGTGAAGGAGCCAAGGCTCCCAGAGGATAGAAGTCATGTTCAAGTGGACATGCTAGGACTCGAATCCAGGTTTTCAAACTCCACAGTGCCACCACTTCCCCAGGGGGCAGGCGCAGAACCCCAAGGCCAGGCAGGAACCAGGAGGGGACTCAGGCATGAGGAACTGTCCAAACTCCTGCCTCTGGAATTAGAGAACAAGGCAGAGGCTTCGAATCTCAGAGCAGGTCCAAATCTCCATGTCCCAGCCAGGCCTGGGGCTCCTGAAATTCCTCATGCTGTCATCAGCTCAGGGCACAAGGGCTAGCCAGTGAGAAGAGGCTCATTCTCAAAGAGATCTTCTCTCCTTCCAGGAATCTCCACTCTTTGGACCACTGCGCACTCAGGGGGCCCTCCCATGTCACTTGCACACTGCCAGTAACAGAGGACTCACTCCCTCTGAATGCATTCCACTTGCAATCTTGGTTTCGAGGGAAACATAACCAGGGGTAGGGAGGATTATGCTCCATGGGGAAGTGCTGAGGTGGTCTCCAAAGCACCTGTCCTCTCCAGCCCTCTTCCCTCAGCTTCCAGATAACCAAGCACAATGCCCAGATTGGAAATCATTATCTACTAAAGATACATGCTCCCAGCAAGTGCTAGATCCCAGGGCTGGCTCGTGATTCCCATCTGCCTAACTGGAAAATCATCCACTCTCGAGCGCCCTCACTTCCCCAGCATGGGCTGCTACAGACTTCCACTCTCAGCTCCCTAAGAAGTTTGACTCAGCCTGTGACCTTGGGCCAATCGCTCCCATCCTCCAGGCCTCAGTGTCCACATCTGTCAAATGGAGGAACAACCTCTAAATGTGTTACCTTCCAACTGGCACAGATCCCCGGACTGTCATCTTCTCAATGGGTGGAGATAGACCAGGCCAGCTGGGCCCCTGGCTAAGGCAGGGATGGAAGCACAGATCCCAGGCCCATCCTGGTGCCCGTTTCATCAATGCCTGCTTTGTCTGGAGCTCACAGCAAGCAGGTGAGTTCATTTTCCATTAAGGACAATTATCTCTTCATTTGCATATGCTAAATGTGACATTTAAGGGAGCAGTTCTTCCCCACCCCAAACAGGATAAAAGTCCAATAACAGGCAGACAACCTGCGGTTTAGGGCAGAGGTGTAATTGGCTCTTATTAAGGGAAGATGCAGGGAGATACAGGTTTTGAAATGCAAATGACAGCATCACTTCTTCCACCGGGGCTGAACGGGGAATGACAGGGCCAGGCTGGGCACTCTTGCCTGCTCCGTATCTGGGCAAAGAACAGGCCTCCTGAACCACAAAAAAAGAGAGAGATAGAAGCTGGACAGAGAGGGGAGGCACATTCTCTTGGGGATAATGGGACGGACCAGCATATCAGCCTCCCCAGCAGCCCTGTCCCCTGCCTCGGGCTGCCATCTTATGCCCACTGCCTCTCCTTGTCCTCTCTGAGTCAACCAGACTCCACTCCCTAAAATAGGGTCTCTTAGCATGTTCGACCCCGGCTCAGAAACCCCCAGCCACAGTTTTAGCTGTAGCTACTGCCAAATTCCAGCCCCACCACAAAGCCAGAAGGCCCTAAGTACGCCACAGCACATTAGGCCTTTGCTAGTCCCTGTGCCTGAGATGCTTCCCCTGCTCGCCCACCTGGCAAACTCTCACTCTCACCTCTAACCAACTCACATAATGTGTCCTCTCTGAAACCTGCCCCAGTGGCCTCTTTATTCACAGGACTGGACTCCCTGATGGGTCTGAGAGTCCGTGGAAGCAGGAAAAATTCTGACTCATCTCAATGCAAGTATCTGCTCAGAGCTGGTTCACCAAAGGAGTTCATAAGAATCAATGTGTGCATAAAAGCAAGTATGAGTGGACAGATGGATGGACGGAAAGATGGGAGAATGAATGGGTGGGTGGATGGATGGATGGGAGGGTGGATGGATGGATGGATGGATGGATGGATGGATGGATGAAGGGAGGATGAGTGGGTGAGTGGATGGATGGGTAGATGGATGGATGGGAAGATGGTGTAACCTCACTATAAGGCTCCACCCTGCACTTGCCTTGACAATTACTTACAGTACCTCCTATTCTACACATGAGGAAAAGTGAGACTGGGTGAGATAGAGACTCTATCCCCTACTCAAGCAGCAGAACCCAGAACACCATTCCCAACTACCCCACTGAAGCTAGATTGCCATCACTTGGCATCAAAGCCCTCCACAATGATGAGAGCCTTCCACCTGGCCACCTTCATCACATGGTGGTCCTGGGTCCTGACATGGCCCTGGCCTCCTAGGCCCCTTCAGATGCAGCCACTGAGTCTGAGGCTGATCTTGAGGATGCTGTTTCCTCTCTTACAGATCACTGAATACTCCACAGATCACTGACACCCACCTGAATACTCCATAAGCAAAGAAAGTGAGGTCAGAGGCCGTTTTGCAGTCAGATACTGAAACCCAGGAGACGAAACACCTGTTCATAACCCTTCATTCCCCCAAACACCGAGAGCTGTCCCGTGCTTTGGGGAACCCAAGGGGAGGGAAGAAGCAGAGAGAGAACAAAGGGGACTCTGGACCCAGTCTGTTCCCCAAACAGTGACCCCAGCCCCCAGCCCTGCCTGCCTCTTTGGAATCACACCTCCTGCCATCTGCCACCTGTCTGCCCCCTGCCACAGCAGGTGCTTGGAGAGCAGAGAGAGCAGGGTTCACTCCCATTTTGTTACTCATGATCTGTGAGACCTTGGGTGAGTCTTTGAACCTGTCAGAGGCTCGGATTCCTCATTTGTGAGTGGGGATGACAGGCCTTTCTCACCTGCTTTCACATCCTACCCACGGGAAAGCTCTAAGCAGGAAGCACGGGCCCAGCCATGCTTTGCTCCTTTCCTCTTTCCTCCCCTTGACCTCTAAGGAGAGAACTCAGAAGGCAAGGACCCCTGCATGAGTGTGCGAAGGGCAAGGATCAGGTCTGAGTCTCTCACTACCTGCCCCCCACCCCATCTCCAGCACAGCCTCTACACAGAAAAGGAAGTCAGCAAAAATCATGGGGCGCTTCCGCTCCCCAGACATCTGCCACAGGCACATTCCATAAAAAGCAGGTGTTTAGGATTCTAAACTCTCAGCAGGACACATTAGGACAAATCCAGAGAGCAGAACAGGCATCCCAGAGAAAAATCTGGGCCTGATGGTGACCTACGAGCTCCCTTGCTGCCTAATAAGCCAGTGGAATCACTGAATAGAAGGGGCTTCTTATGGTTCCCTTGCTTGCCCACACATTAGAATCACCTGGGAGCTCCTAGGACTCCCAATGTCTGATTGTTCCCCCAAATCAATTAAATCAGAACACCTCGGGGGAGGAGCTAGGCATCAGCATGTTTTAGGGTCCCCAGATGATTCCAATATGATGCAAACTTTTCGGCCACTGGGCTATAGGACAAGTTAGTGACTGTGGGCAGCCAGCCAAGATTTGACCTCGCTCAGAGTGCGTTCTTATCCCTCGCCCCTTCTGGTCCTCATCTGTCAGCTCAGGGGCCACATTATTACACCCACTGTACAGATGAGGAAAGTGAAACCTAGGATGTTGCCATGTCTCCTAAGACAATCAGAGATGGAGCTGCAACTGTTAGGGAAGAGAGCCCAATCTCTGGACCCTTAAAGTTGGGCTCTTCCTACACTGACACAGCCACAGTAGGCCCTTGGAGATCATCACAAAGAGACCAGGACCCTAACTTCCCAGCCTTTCCTGGGAGGAGGCTCTGATGGTGGTGGGGAGAGCAGAGAAGGAGGGTGCCTGAGGAAGACAGGGAGTGGGGGCTGCAGGCTGGATATAGGCCAGCATGCTGGGCCAACTCGCGCCTGGTCCTCCGTAGGCTCTGGCTCCAACCCAGCAACCTCTCCCCCTCCGACTTCATCCTGTGGTGTGTGAGGGTCTGTTCTGGGGTGGTGAGGCCCAGACATTACCTCTTTATCTGAATCTTTCCTGACATCCCTCCGATAACAAAGAAGGTGGCTCAATAGGGAGATTTACCAGGGATTTAAGATTCTTCCTCTAGGTCTGTGTTGGAAACACCAACGTCCACATAAAGCCCAAGGCACCATCAGTGGGGAAATCAGAGGGGCCCACAGCAGCTCTGGGGGCTGGCTTAGCTCCCACCATCCCTTGCAATCTTTGAAGACTGCCAGCAGCCATGTGTCCAGCCCCCAGCCCATCCATTTCAGGGGAATGAGAAAAGGCGAGGAGACCAGCCAAGTTACATAGCACAGGATGATGCACTGCTTTGCAGTCACTCAGACTGGAATTCAAATCCCACCTCTGTGGTGCCCTTTTGCTGCGTGACCTTGGACGAGCTGCTTTAACCCCTCCAAGCCTTGGAGCTCTCATGGATAAAATGGTGGTAATAACGATCGTCACCTCCAGGTAGTTGTGGGACTGGGATTAAATAACATCCGTGCTGGCTATGGGCCCCTGGATATGTTATTTTGCTTTCCTGTGCCTCAGCTAACCCATCTATAAAATGGGAACAATAACACTTATTCATAGAGGCAGAGAGAATGAAATTGATGAAATGAGTCAATCTACATAAAGTGGTTAGAACAATGTCTGGCGTACCTCAAGGACTCCATCACTGCTCCCTGTTACAGCGTTCCTAGCATGAGGCCTGACACACAGTAGTGCCTTCTGAAGCGCCTGCTTCCTCCCTCCCCTTCCAGGCACTTTTGGGATGTGGCCGAGTGCAGTCAGCTGCCTTCCTCTGATGCCTGGTGCTGGCTCTTGGCCAACTCCTTAAAAAACTGGAAGCAGTGACTACTTTCTCTTCTCCCTTTTCATAAAGAGATCGCAGAACAGAGGCACTGACCTTGGGCAACCTTGCACCGCAGTGTTTTCCAAAAGACAAAACGCTACAAATCACTGTGGGTGAGCACAGCACACCACCCGCACCCCACCTCCCTTCCACATCCCAGCCCCACCTGAGCAGGGCTGCTCTTTTCCTCTCTGTTTTTCCAATTTGGAAGATGCCCCCAGGCAGAGGGAGCAGCTATACCTGGGCAGGG
The DNA here is from genome assembly GCF_029281585.2 of Gorilla gorilla gorilla. Classification (NCBI taxonomy): domain Eukaryota; kingdom Metazoa; phylum Chordata; class Mammalia; order Primates; family Hominidae; genus Gorilla; species Gorilla gorilla. The sequence goes on along the minus strand of NC_073232.2, from coordinate 36,785,666 downwards.
CACCAGGGCCTCAATGTTATGGGATAATGAAGAATCGTGGAGACTTTTTCCCCAAACTCAAACAGCACTTGTTAAGCACAGGCCTGTACCAGACCCCCGGCTGCCCACACTGGCCAGCATTTCCTCCCACCCTATTGAAGCCCTGAGGGGTATGGTTCCCAGCATTTCCTCCCACCCTATTGAAGCCCTGAGGGGTATGGTTCCCAGCATTTCCAGAGGGGAAGCCGAGGGCCAGAGACCTCGACGACTTACAGCTGACCATGGAGAAGAGGAATAGTCAGAACTTGAACCTGCGGCTCGTGACCCTGCGTCTCTCATTCTTTTTGCATCAAGACTCACTCTTTGAATACCTGGTAGAATTCCCTGCAGAGGTGTCAGGCTCTTCGAGCTGGGCCAAAACCAGTGGAAGTCACTGAAAAGTTGATGTCATGTCACAGGAAGCATGATATACACTGACCAGGGACTGACCAGGAAGTTTCTGGGGTACAGGGGCGTTTCCAAGACCTGGTAAAGAAAAGACCAAGGACCTTTCCACCTGGGAGCCTGGAGCACTATGAAATTGGCTCATGCGACAAACATTCCTTGAGCACCTTCTCAGCTCCAGCCCAGGCTCTGGGATGCAGAATGGATGGGACAGGAAATGCCCTCGCATCTTGGAGCTTACATTCTATTTGGGGTAGTGCAGAGGACAACAAAACAACGAAGTTCTCTGAAGAAAGTAAAACAGGGTAATGGGACAGAGAGTGAATGCAGGAGGTGGTGGGGGGACAATATTAGAACTTGACTGAGCGTGGTGAAAGGGAGCTAACCACACGGAGACCCAGGGGCAGAGAATTCCAGCAGCAGAAACACCCTGCAAAGGATGGGAGATGGGAACTGGCAGGTGAAGTTGGGGAGGAGAAAGGAGGGCAGGGACACCAAGGCACAGTGGGGCCTGGAAGGAATGGGAGGACGGGAGGCCAAAGGTGGCCAGGGCCAGGTCGCAGAAGCCCTACCTGCTGGCCACAGGATGCGGGGCCCCAGGGGAGTGCCATGATCTGATTTTGTAAACCTCCTCCAGCAGGCAAGTGGAGAAGGGAGCTCCGAGCACAGGCAGGAATGCAGGAAGCCCAATTAGGAGGCCAGCCGGTCATCTGGTGGACCTAAGACAAGGATACAGACAGGAATGGTGGCAATGGAAGTAGTGTGACATGGAGACATTGGGGATCTAGAGAGTCAATAGATTTGGTTGTTAGCAGGAGGCCAGGAGTGACACAGGACGATGGTGAGGACATTCACAGAGACTGGCTCAGGGAGAAATCAAGTGTTGGGTTTAAGCCATGAACACTTTCGTGGAATACCTACTGAGGGTCTGCCCAGCCATCTCCGGCAGTAAATGCCCTTCTTGGGTCTGGAAGATGTGGGGCCTAATGCCAGCTCCAGACAAGGAGGAGGTAGGAGAGGAAGTCCCCTAGTTCTGAGACCTCTTGGAGCATGTAAGTGACAAGGATTCTCTGTGGGGCAGGGCCTGTGCCTTTACACAGCTCCTTCCACTGAATTTATCCCAGCAAAAGAAACCGCGGGGCTAGGCTGGCAATGCCTTATAGCTGAGCCTGCTGCAGGGGAGCAGGGCCGGGGTGCTCCACAGTGAGCCAGGACGGGTTCTCCTGGCTCCCCTTTGTCTGTGTCACCTCAGGCCAGTGGCTCCCCATCCCAGGTGACCAAACACTTAGTCCAGCCTCACGCCACAGACAGCTCAGAAGCCGGTCCAGCTCCACCAAAGCACTTCCTGGAGTCAGAAGCATGGCTTTCTTCCAGCCCTGGACGGAAGGGAAAGAAAGGGCACCCAGGGCAGCCGGCCACCCCCTCCCTCCCCTCCTGCAGCCAGAGAAGTTGGTGCTCCCTGCTCAGAACATCCTCCCAACCCCTAACCTCACCTGTAGAGAGATAAGCGGCACTTGGATTGCAGGAACACCATGAAAGCTGGAGAATGTCAGGGCCTGGTGGAATTTGAAGTCAGACAAGGAAGGGTTCAGATCCCAGCTCTGCTACCTACTGGGTGACCATAGGAAAGCCGCTTCTACATTGATTTATCTGAGAATCTTTTTCCTCATCCGTCAGGTAGGGATAGCAGCTACCTATCTCGTAGGCGATTATGTAGAGTAAACACCCCGGCTCACTCCAACTTCTCCTTCAGGTCTCAGGCATCACATCTCAGAGGTAATTCAGGCCCCCTGGGCCAGGCTGGGCTCCCTGCTAGGTCACCCACCCTAGAATGTATCACACTGTAAAGGGCGGGTCACCATCATGTCCCCGGAACCAGGCACAGCGTCAGACAGTGACAATGCTCAGTAAACTGCTGAGTGAGTGAGAAGCTGCCTCCTCTGTCCTCGCCAGTCTCCACCTCTCTGGAGAGGTGTTCTGCAGTGTCTGGTCACCCTGCAACCACCATGCAAGGAACCAGGGCTGGGCTGTCGCTGAGCAAGAACGCCTGCTCTGGACCTAACCTGCAGCTGGTTATTTAGGGACTCATGTAATTCCACGGTTGGCTGGAGAGCTGGCCCCCAGGGTCAGAGCTGGGAGGATAGGACACATTTGGGAAACCCTCCCACACCCCAAAAAGTGGACCCCCAGTCAGCCCCAAGGCCCAGAGGCAGCGCCGACTGGATGGAAATCTGAGCACTGGATCCAGCCTGCCCACTGTACAGATGGAAAGACTGCAGCTGGGGAGGGCGAGGCTTCCCTGAGCTCACACGGCAGGTACCGCAGCCAGGCTTCCTGTGCATACATGCAGGGAAAATTAGGGCAGAAAGCTCTGGGGATCGGGCTCCTTGCAGCAGCTTGCAGCCTGACAGGCTGCCCAGGCCAGAGAACCAGCCCCGAGGCCTCCTCCTGCCCCAGCTACTGTGGGCAGGCGCCCTGCTGCCCTTCGGAAGCAGCCCACGCCAAGCAGGCAGATGGCCGGCAGGCCCCCTCTCCGAGCCCCTGGGCCCAGATGGCCATCCCCGGCATTAGGTGGGGCATCATAGCAGCAGCAACAGGAAGCCTGCCGCCCGCCAAGGCCCATCGGAGAGGGAGGAGCAGGAGCTCCGGCCGTCTGGCCACCCTGCCCTGCCTCCCAGGGCCTGGCCATTGCTCTAGCTGAGCGACCCAGGAAGGCAGCATGCACAGAGCCAGGGGTCACTTCCAATGGTGCAGACCTCTCCTGGGGAATACTGTTGAAGGTGGCTCCACTCAGTGGAGACACAGCCCAGAACAGATGACTCCTTCCTGGGAGAGTGCCCCCCGCCCCTTCACTGCCTGCTGGTCAGTGACCAAGGGAATTGAGCCTCTTATGCTGCCAGAGACTTCAACCCCTTCAGCCCCTTGCATCTCCAAAGAGCTCCCTGTGGGTCAAGAACAACTATAACAGTAATAATAATAGCTAATGTTCCTTAAGGACCTGCACACTATTTTAAGATCTTTAGAGGTACAACCTCAATCCCTGAGGCAAGGCTATTATTATCCCCACTTTACAGATGAGAAAATAGAGGCTCTGAGAAGAAAAGTAAACTTGCCCAAGTCACACAGCTAGGAAATGGCAGGGCCAGGATTCAAACCCAGGCAGCCTGTCTCCAGAGCCCACCTTCCTAAGCACCACACATTTCTGGCTGGGCCCCCGCTGGTGAGTCCCACGCAGCACAGTGCAGTGGGACAGAGAGACACCCTACCTTGGGTTTCTGGGGGTGACTTGTCAGGTAATGAGCTGCCCATCACAGGCACTCACTTGCCTGGGCTGGTGCCTCCTGCAGTGGGCAAGGAGAAGCTCAGGTAAGCACTAAGAAGCAGATGGAAGGAGATATGCCATTGAGGACAGGCGTGTGTGTCTCTGGGAGAAGGCATGGGAGACCTAGAAGGGCAAACACACTTACACACAGCCTCACGCAAGGACACACTCACACGGTTGAACCCCCGATGCTCACACGTGAACACAGACACGAGTGAGCATGTGTGCACATGCACGTGGACACACAGACACACTCAGGCTGTTCTGGGGAGAAGTAGGACTCTACTATGACAACAGGACCAGCCTGAGAGCCCGTAACCTGCAGGAAGAGGTGCCCAATCTTGATGTTTGCCCCCAGAAAAGCATGCAGCAGCCCCTTCCCCTCTCTGAGACTCGATGTCCCCTCCCATGCAAGGAAGGGGTTGTCTGAGGTCATCTCCAAGATCTTGGGCTCTGTGCCGTCTGGCCAGTCACCTGCGACTCTGTTCCCAGAGCCTGGCAGGGAGCTGTGACTCAGCAGCAAGAAGCCGTGCAGGAGCCTGCCCGCAGCCCCCTCCCCTGCCAGCACACACAAAGGGCATCTTGTTACTGCAGCCGGCCAGCGGGAGGGCAGGAGAGGGCTGTGGAGGTGAGAGGCCAGGAAGGAGCCTGTGTCAGCAGCACTGGGGGCAGGGCGGGGAGGGGGCCCAGGCAGGGCTGCTGGCCGGCCACAGGGGCCCCAAGCTGGTGGGCAGGGCCCTTGGGGCAGGCAGCCGCAGGTGGGTGGCTACAGGGAAAGGCTGGCCCCGGGCTCCTGCATGGAACCCTGTTTATTAAATTCCCTTTTCATTTGTAAGTTACAATCTGAATGAGCTCTCCTGGCAGCAGCTACACCCCTGGAACTTCCCAGCAATGTGGGGCAAAACCCACAGCCCAGGGCTCCCACTCAGAGCCTGAGTCTCAACTCTGCGTGATCGAGACACGGGTGCCCTTTGGATGAGATCATGGCCAGGTCGGTTTTGCCTATCTGTAAAATGGGGTTGCTGAGCTGAGGAGAGCTCGCTGTAACACACTCCCCGGCAAGATAGAAGTCACCTGGCTGGGACGTCCCAGACACAGGTTAGGACACCCTGGTGTCACACTTGCTGCTCCTGCTGTGGGACCCTGGGCAAACCACTTACCCTCTCTGGCCTCAGTTTCCCAGTTTATAAAATGGAGGTAGTGGGAGGTGAGAGGGAACTAGATAGAATATTCTTCCTGGAAATTGCTTGGGAATCATTTTTCCATGTGTCCTACATAGAAAAAGACATGAGACACTCACTCAGGTCCATGCAAGTGAGGGGGTCAATCTAGAGTATGTATGTACATGTGTACACACATGTGTACATGTGTACACACATGTGTACATGTGTGAACATGTGAGCAGACAAGCAGGTGTGTCCCCACTCGAGTGTGTCCAGCCCTCAGGCCATGCAGGCCCTTTCCTGAGTAGAACAGGGCCCAGGGCAAAGGATTTCCAAGGCTGGTTATTCTTGACGCTCAGGGACCCCCTAGACACTAGTGACTGATTTGAGAAGGCCAGGTAAGCTGTGGCCTTGCAGAGACCACTGCTCCAGACACTGTCTCCTCCAAGAATTCAGCAGAACTTGCTGTCAGTTGTCTGTCCACCCTAGACCGTGGTACCACCACTGGGCTGTATCACAAAGGACCCCATATACCTCGCATCCACATGAGTGCTGCCCATCCCCGCCTGAGCTGCACCCACGCTACAGCACTCTGAACTTTCTTGTGTGAGTATCTCACCTTCCCAGTGCCCATCTGTCTCCAGCTCCGCCAGGTAAGGAGCTCTGCGTTCTGTCAGGAAAATAGATGGGGCAGGCTTTTACGTACTGTGAAGTGCTGTGGGTGCTAGTTGTTCCACTGAATCCTTAAAATCCCACCCATCTCATGAGGTTCACATTCCCATTTAACAGATGAAGAAACTGAGGCCCAGGGGAGTGAGATAGAAGACCCAGGACCTGGATGGCTTCATAAGGGGACATGAGCACCACATCTGTGGTCAGAAGTGGATTCAGAAGCCCGAGGAGATTCAGAAGCTTGAGAATGGATTCAGAAGCTTGAGAAGTACAGACAATGACCCCAGAATCCCGGGCTGAGCCCAGTGACCTCAGTGAGCACAGAACCACCCTGTTAGCTGTGGTCTTAGGGGCAGCCAAGGCCTGTCTATCCAGCGAGCAAGCTAGCCAGCTGTGCTCAGATTCAGACTTCCCATCTGCCCTCCTGCCCATGAGGGATCCCAGGAGGCCTAGCACACAGGGCTGAACTTCAGACAGAGACCAGCACTGGGGGCTCAGGCCTCAGGCACACCTCACCTGGCTCTTCTCCTGCCCTCCCTGCACCAGGGGCTGAGAGGACAGCAAAGCGCAGCACGGGTGGGCACTTCCCCAGGGCAGGTGGACTGGCATAGGCCAGATGCCGAACTTCCTGGCAATATAACGTCCCACTGACTGCCTGAAATGAGGAGTGGTTACATGGCCTCTGGGGGCCACATTTAATAAGAGCTGCTATTTTAGGGATCCTAACTTGGCATGAGGCACTTCAAATTTGTTATTTACTTAGCAAATACTCCCCAATTGCCTTTGAAGTTCTGGGTCCTAGGCTGGGTACAAGGACACGATGGGGAATGAAGCAGACACAGCCCCTGCCCTCATGGAGTTCACAGTCTACTGAGGCGGAGGGGGGGCGCCATCTCTAAACAGAGACTCACATATAGATAAGAAACACAGAAGAGACCAGGATTCTACCAGTGTGGGAACCTGTCTGGAACTCAGAACCAAGGAGGACTTCCTAGAGGAAGTAACACTGATCCCAGATCTTCTGAAGAATGAATAAGAGCTATCTAGGCAACCAGGAAGGGAAAAACATTCTAGGCAGACAGAAGCTGAGGCAGGAGAGAGCAGTCTTGTTGACACCTGTAATTTTCATAATAACCTTAAGAAATGGAATAAGGCATCCCATTTTACAACTGAGGAAATTGAAACTCCAAGAGGCCAAATCACCCCAGACCCTACCCATCCAGTTGGGGTGCAGATCCAGACCCTGCACCATGCGCCATGCATTTCCAGCCTTCAAATCCTGGCACCTGATGCTGAAGCTTAGGAGGAAAGGTCATGGAGGGAAGAGGCCAGGTCTGTCCCTGCCCGCAGCCCACATGCAGGAAAGTGAGCGGGGACTCCCACATGTGTTCCCTTGCCCGGTGGCGAGCATCCCACACCCCTCCCAGAGAGGGTGAGGGACAGGCATCTCCCCAAACAGCTTTGGAGCTGCTCACCTGTCCAGCAAGGACATGCCCCAGAGCCGCAGCCCCTCACCTGCCCCTACAGCCTGTGGAAAGTGTGGTTGCCTCAGCCTTCCCAGTCACCAGTATGTGAACTGTGGATCCTGCAAGGACCGCAGGATCCTCGTGGAGTGAGGGCCTGGGGAGAGCAAGAGGCCTCCCCAGACAACACCTCCCAGGGGAAGTAGCCCTGGCACTGAACCACGAGGACTTTGAATGAAGTGAAATGGAGCAGGGAAGGGAGCTCCAAGTATGGAGCTCAGAGAAGCAAAGGCATGGCAGCAGGGCACACCAGGGGCACTAGGGGAATAGTGAGACCTGCCCAGCAGCTGGAGTGTCCCTAATTCTCAGGGGCTACCAAAGCCCTAGCTCCAGAACTGCCCAAGGCCCATCGTGGACCAGACCCAGGACTCAACACAGCCCAAAGGGCACAGTACGAAGACGTAACCTTCCCTTTGGCTCAGTGTGTGAAGTGCTGTGAAGTGCTGTGGGTGCTAGCTGTTCCACTGAATCCTCAAAATCTTACCCATCTCATGAGGTTCACATTCCCATTTAACAGATGAAGAAACTGAGGCCCAGGGGAGTGAGATAGAAGACCCAGGACCTGGACGGCACTCCACGAGGGTGTGCTCACTCAGCTCTGGGACACAGATGGGAAAGTGAGCGAACAGACAACATGTGCAGGCCATCCTCACGGAGAGGCCGGTGTGCAGAGCTGCACCCACACCCTGCCCCATCCCAGAGCTGGGTAATGGGGCCAGGAGCAGAGGGAAGGCATACCAGGGCCTGGGAGCTGGCCGGGGGAGGCAGGGAAGCCCTGGTGTTTGTTTCACCTTGCTAACTTTCAGTCCTGAGGTCTGGAGCCCTGGGAGCCAGGCCAACTCCTTGGCCAGACCTCTGTGCAGAGCAGGACTACAAGACATTCAGACAGTTCTCTGGGAACTCGGGACCATCGGTATCTCTATGCATTCTCCTAATGGCCTCGGCTCTGTTAAATATATTGATGTTCCTGGAATACAAATATCCATAATTTAATTTCCGTAAAAGCTTCTTTTGCTTAGAAAAGAGTCCCTCCAAAGTGCCCTAAGCTACCTTCACTTGCAACTTAGGGTGGGGGCTCTTGTAGCCTTTTCAGAGGATAGCACTGCAGCCTGGGTGGGGCAGGAGGGTGGGTCTCAGCAGGCTCTGCTCCCTCATGTCCCTACTCAGCAGAGCTGAAGAAGCCCTTTGCCAGCCCTCAGGCATCCCTGACCAGACCCACCTCCCACCCCAATCCCAGTTCTGTCTTAGGTCCTCACTTCTGCCTCACTGCCTCATACCCTTTGCTTCCTCCTTCAGAGGGACACTCTGATCAGAATTCACCCTGGCCCACTGCCTGTCAACCTCCCATAGCTCTCTTTTCTCTAGCTGACAGGCCAGTCTGGCCCCTACCTCCACGCCTAGCTCAGGTGCCTGAAATCCCACCCTGGGTCCATGCCCCAGGTCTCTACTTAGTCAGTAAGCCAGATGAGGCCCACCTGATATTAAATTTAATCCCAGAAGTCAACTCCAATTCATTGGCATCAGTTTCCTGTGTTGAGAAGGATTCTGATGCTATATGGGGTCTCAACGGGAAAGGGTCATGATTGATGAATGATGTTAAGCACAGTACAGGAAGGATGTGCCACTGGTTTGCTGTAACCAGCCAAGATTCTTTAGCCATTTTAGGAGATGCAAATGTGAGAAGTGTCAGCTCCCAGTCCCATGCCCTGCTCTGTGCTCAGCCTTGGGCTGGGCTCAGAGGAAAGTTAAGAGAAAGGAAAAGTCCTGCCCTTTGACTGACTGGGAAATGGGGAACACCAGAAGCACTGGATTGAGTTTCCTCATCTCTACGTGAGCGTAGGGCAAAATGGCCCTAAAGGTTCTGAGGTCCAGGGAGACAAAGTAAACTGCCAGGGTGCGGCGTGGCCTCTCAAACACACGTGGAGCCTCACGAACCCACTGAGTAAAAACAGAGGCTCTGTGTGGCTGGCCCTGAGGTGCAGGGCAGCAGGCAGAGCTGAGGTCAGAGCACGCACACACAGGTCAGAAGGTCAAGATGCTCCCTGTGCTTGGTGAACGCAAGCTGGGCTTTGAAGCGGGGTGAGATCTCTAGAGATCTGGATCTCATTTGCTTCCCAATCCCACCCCTCATAGGATGGGAACCTTAGAGAGGCTTCTTTGACCACCCAGACTAAAAGAGGTCCTCATATAACCCGTTATTCTCCATCTCAGCATCCTGATGTGTTATCACAACGTGCAATTCCTTTTTTCACCTACTAGTTCGATTTGTTTTGTCTGTCTGTCCCAATAGTCTGGGAGCCTCAGGAGGGTAGGGATTAGGTCTGTCTTATTCACTGTCTTCATATCCTAACACAGTGCAGCAATAGAACTGGTTCAAATCATGGTTGTTCAATTAATTAATAAACTGTAGTTGGCCGGGGTCACACACTCAAAACACCTGCAGGGTCAAGCAGACAAAGTCAACGAGTGAGGTGGACATGTGTAGGAACAAGTGCACAGAGTGGCCAGGCGGCATATCCTCAGGCCATGCTCAGGGCAGGCCTCCCTGCGCTCCTGAAGTTGTGTTTATCTGACATATATGCAAATCGTTTGCAAGTAACCACAAGGGAATATCTTTTCTGTCTCCAAAGAAATATGTATTTTTGGCGGGGCACAGTGGCTGACGCCTGTTATCCCAGCACTTTGGGAGGCGGAGGCGGGTGGATCATCTGATATCAGGAGTTTGAGACCAGCCTGGCCAACATGCTGAAACCCCATCTCTACTAAAAATACAAAAATTAGCCAGGCATGGTGGTGCACATCTGTAATCACAGCTACTCAGGAGGCTGAGGCAGGAGAATCACTTGAACCCGGGAGGCAGAGGTTGCAGTGAGCCAGGATCACACCACTGCACTCCAGCCTGGGAAATAGAGTAAGACTCTGGTCTCAAAAAAAAAAAAAAGAAAGAAAGAAATATATACTTCTCCATTTTGCTAGAACAAATGATACTCTCAGTCCTTTTAAATTTTCCTACTTTTGCTAGAGTTGGGTGTACAGAGAAATATTTCCCTACTACACAGAAAAGTAACAGGCCAAGTGAGATGACCAGTCAGCCTCAGCATCAGGCGGCCCAGTAGTTCTCAAAATGGGGCCCTAAACCAGCAGCAGCAGTATCACCTGAGAACTTGTCAGAAATTCTCAGGCAAATTCTCAGGCCCACCCCAAACCAACTGAAGCAGAAACTCTGGGGTGGGGTCCACTAATCTGTATTTTAACAAGCCCTGCAAGGGATTTTCCCATATGCTCAAGTTTGAGAACCAGTGCAATAGGGAGCAGTGGAGACTGTGGTAAACTGGGGAACATACACCCGGCCTGTAGGGGCCTCTGCTGCTCAGCTCCAGCCCACAGTTGCCGCATAAAAACGTGAGCCCAGTGTGGCCAAACTCCCCAGTTATTTGAGGGAAATTGAAAATTCACACTTTCATGTGAAATGCCTTCATTCCTAAATAATGGTTTTTTTTTTTTAAATCTCACGTAGGCCAAACAAAATTTGTCTGCAAGCCTGGGCAACATAGTGAGACCCCATCTCCACCAAAAAAAAAAAGAAAAATTAGCTGGGCATCGTGGCACATGCCTATAGTCCCAGTTGCTTGGGAGGCTGAGGTGGGAGGTTCGCTTGAGCCCAGGAGGTCAAGGTTGCAGTGAACTGAGATTGCATCACTGCACTCCATCAAGACTCTGTCTCAAAAAAAAAAAAAAAAAATTGTCCTCAAATGGAGACCAGCCCAGGTACAGCCAGAGTATGACCTGAGGGGTGGAGGCTTCTCCCCACAAGGAAAGATCCAGAAAGATGCTGTCGCAGCTGTCCTTCCTAGACCAGCTTACCTCTAATGGCCAGCCCAGACCCCATGCTTCCCTGGGACTCAGAGACCCCTATGTACCGTGTAGGACTGCTTCTGAGTTTTCAAATCCCAGCCAAGGTCCACAGGATCCAGCACTTCCCTGGGTCATGGACCAACAGGCTTGGACAGGCAAAATTCTGGGCCTTGAGATCAGGGTTCAAGGCAGGGCTGGGGGTAGACAGAGAGTACACTGTCCTTTCCTGAGCCCCTATTCCATGACAAGTACATTCCATGACATGTACTCAGGGCTCATAGGCATTGTCTCTTTAACTTTTGCAACCTCTCCATGGGGTAAGGGTCACTATGCACATTTTAAAGTAGAGGAAAAAGGGATTCAGAGGTTATGTGACTTTCCCCAGGTCATAAAGCTAGCAGATGAAGGAGCCAGGCTGTGACCCCACATGCACCTGCCTCCCAACCTATGTAGATCCTAATCTTCCCAACTACCTGCCCCCCTGAAGGATGGGAAAGACTGGGAAGTGGCCAGGGTTGGCCTGCTGTAGCCCTGGAGCCTGCCTCCCTGATCAGGGTCACAACCAAGGCTACGATTCCAGTGCCAGGAGACCAAGTCCAGCAAGCAAGCGCTGGCTGGGGGCTGCAGGAGTGAGCAATCCTGGGGAAGGAGCAAACGCGTGCCCTGCTTCAGCCTCAGGGGGGTCTGTCCCTGCATGCAAATCTCCAACCTGGAACTGGGAAGCTTTGGCAGCTGGGCCAGCCCATAGAGAGGGAGCAGGGCCAGAGCTGGGAAGGTTCTAGACCCAGCCAAGCAGCAGGGGCCTGAGCTGTAGCTTGAGTCACAGCCTTGCCTTGGTCACACTAACCTTTCCGAAGGCCCGGCCGTCAGCACTGGCCCTGGGGTGGACCCCTGTGAGGCTGTGTGGTTGCCAGGGAAGCCAGAAGAAATGATTTACTCCTGCCCCTGCCTCTAATGCCATGTGGTCACAAGTCCCCAGAAGGTCTGGGCTGGCCTGGGCCCTTGCCCTCCCCACGGTGGGGGCTCACCCAGCCTGGGAGCGCTGGTCACACTCAGCTCTGGCCAGGCATGAGTCAGCACTGTCAGCCTGCGTGTGGCCACAGCTGGCTGGACGCTGAGGCCAGCCAGGCCGGGCCCTGGAGGTCTGCTGGGGCCCTGGGGCCTCACTAATGGGGAGAGGTGGCCCCAAATGACCCACAGGATCACAGAAGAGAGAAGAAAAAGGACTAAATAGAGAAAAGCCAAGTACAAAGTAAGAATCTCAAAACTTGAAGTGGCAGACGCAAATTCAGAGTCAGGAAAATTGGCCACACAACACACACAGACACACACACACAGGTCACTAGCACACGTGTAACCCCCACTCCAGACAAACACCATATGCAGAAGACACACATGCCATATATACACATCCTCGCAGTGTCCCTGTGTCACGCGGAAAAAGCCACGCCTACACAACTCAGCAGACACACACTGGCATTCCCAGAGGATGAGCCCACACAGGCGCCGCAAGCCCGCCGCAGGTCCCGCATGCACTGCCTGTCTGTGGCAGATGGCTTCTGTCCAACCCAAGGGTCCGGCCCACAGCCCTCGGCTAACCCGGCCATACAAGTCTGGGGACATCATGTCACGCTCGCTTACTCTAAGGGCCCTGAGGCTTGTGAGGGCTGTGGTCAAAGACAGGCCTGGGAATTGGGGTCCTGAGCACCCTAGCCCAGCCCAGTCCCGCCCCGCGGAGGGGCCCGACTGAGCTGGGCCGAGCGCCCCAGCAGCCCCAGCAGCCGCCGCCCACCTCGGCCAGCCTGGCTTCCGCGCCCCGCCAGGAGGTCGCGGAGCGGAGCGCGGCCAGGAAGTGAGCTGAGAGTGACAGCTCCCCCCACGCTGTTTGTTTATTCATGACTCATTCTCTCCACACACTGGCTCTTCTTTCTTTCGGGAGGAGGGGAGAAAGGAGCGGGAGGGCGGGCGGGCAGGGGAGAGGCAGGCTCCACAATAAACAATGAGGCAGCTGAGCCGGTGGGGAGGGAGGAGCCCGCGCGGGGCGCAGGGCCGGGGCTGGGGCCAGGGCGCGGTGTTTCCAGGCCGGCCGGCCCGAGGCTCGCGCTCCCGATCCCCGATCCCCGATCCCCGATCCCCGCTCCTCCCGGCCCCGCCCGGCCCAGCCCGGCCCGGCCCGGCCCGCCGCCACCTCCCGGCGACCGGGCAGTAGCAGCCGTAATTGGATCCTCGCCGCCTCCTCCCAGCTCCCCGCCCCCAATCGGGGAGCGGGATAAATGCCGGGTACCTTGGCAAAACAGTCGGATCCAAACCTATTATTTGACTAATGGGCTTCCCTCGTGCGGCTCCGCAACGCCCTGCAGACTCGCCCCTCCCCCCTGCCCCCTCCCCAGAGATGGCTCCCCTCCGCGGCGCGGCTCCGGATAACTGGAGGAAGCGCGGGTTCCGAGGCTTCAAGGGCCTCATTGTTCTGCCTGGAGGGGCACATTGAAAATGCTCCAGGGTTTACTTCCTGCGAAAACAGCCTGGGAGGGAGGGGGCGATCCACGGTGGAAAGACATTATCCTCCTGGAAGCCGCCCAGATTACACAGGGAGAAAAAGGTTGTTTTGATTGTTGCTGGCTCTTTCTTTCTTCCTTCCTTTTTCTTTCTTTTTCCTTTTTTTCCCCTTCCCTCCTGTCTTTTGCTACCCTCCCCGGGCCAAAGATGAATCTTTACTGCTGTGGAGCAAGTTGGAAATGTGGGGCTGTTTTCTGCATAAATAAGGCTGGTGAATGGCAGAGCCAGATATAAAGTCTGATTCAGAGAAATTCAAAAGAATGCAGGGGCGATGAGGTGGGCAAATCCAAGAAACTCATTTCCCCAGCATGCCCCTCTGAGTCACGTCTTGCACCATGAGGGGAAAACACATCACGCCACAATATGTCACATGCCTGCCGCAAAGGAGCAGGCCTGCTGGGAGCCACACAGCTCCTTCCTCCCCAGCCTGGCTCTGCAAGTCCAGAACCACACAGAGCAAAGTGTCAGCCGGGAAGAGGCGAGGGTCGGTCCCACCAGGCTCCAGGTCAAAGCCTTCTCCTACCTAAGTGAGCTGGGGCAGGAATAGTACTATAGCAGCAGTGCACCCTTGCACAGCGCCCACTAGGTGCAGGGGCCTGTTCTGCGTGCTTTCCATATATTCCCTCATTTAATCCTCACCACGACCCTGCAAAGCAGGTGCTTTTACTCTCCTTTTTTCCAGGTTAGGAAGCTGAGCCCAGAAAGGTTAAGGAATTGCCGAAAGCCACACAGCTGGTGAGCAGGGAAGCCAGCCCAGCAGGCTGGCTGCGGGGTCCACGAGCTTGGCCACCGCACTGACACTTCCCAGCTTCCTCAGACTTATTATTGGAAAGTGGAGACAGTGACACCAGCCTCAATGGGAGCTCAGGAGGGTGCATTAGGAAAATCCAGGCAAACTGTTCAGGACAGCACTAAGCATTAGCTCATGTTGATGGTGCTATTATTTTCAAATAAACTGGACCCATAAGAACAATTCCTTCCTAACTCACAGGGTTGTCTTGAGGGTTAGGAGAGACCAATTCAAGAGGCCGTCCCCAGGGCAATGCCTGGCCCTCAGCAGGTGCCCGTGGATATTGGTTTTCTTCTGCTTTCTCTGCTTCCTTTTCCCATCCCTTCTCACCCAACCTGAAGATTCTTGTCTTGAGATTTTCCCATGTACCACCCAGCAGAGTAACCATACAGGCGCCTCTCCCAAGATCCTCAGCCCCACTGCCGTTCCTGTCAAACTGTGTGGAACTCTACATGGGCCCAGAGTGCCAGCCTTACCCGGGCCTGCCCTGACCACTATGCGGCAACTTCAAAGTGGCTCCCCCAGCCCCTTCCCCCTCCACCTGCACAACTCCATTTGGCTCCGTTCAGCTTGTTCTTTTGGCCACAGCCTCATGGCCCTCTAACATACTCTACAATTCACCTCTGACCGTATTTGTGATGTTTTCTGTCCCCCACCTCCTCCAGCTAGAGTGTAAGACCCACAAGAGTGAGGATTGTCACTTTGTTCACTGATGCACCCCAAGCATAGGAAGCCCCAGTGAGTATCTGCGGAACGAATGAATTCCTGCTTGTTGACCACTCTTCCCTGCCCGTTGCCTCCTGTATTCATCAGAGAAACTCCCACTCATCCTACAGACCCCTGCCTCTTGGAAACCCTGCCCCACGCCACCCACCCCTGCTTCCTTGCTGACAGCTCACAGTGCACCCTCCTTTAGTCGTATCCCTTGTCACTGCGCTTTGCCTCACCGACCTTCCCTCCCAGACCTCCCCACTGGCCCTTCTGGGACCCCACTTCCTTTAAGAGCACCCCCTCTGTCCTCAGCCTTGTGATGGAGGCTTTGCCGCTGGTGACCCATCTCCTCTATCCTCTCTGGGGCGGCTGTTTCTGTTCCTACATCTCACTCCCTTGTGTGGTTCCCAAGATCCCCACATCCCTTTCACATCCCTAGGGGTATTTCCAGACTGTGAGGCCATCAGCCCCTTTCTTTTTTTTTTTTTTTTTTTGAGAGACAGGGTCTTGCCATGTTGCCCAGGCTGGTCTCGAACTCCTAGGCTCAAGTGATCTGCCCACCTCAGCCTCCCAAAGTGCTGGGTTTACAGACATGAGCCACTGCACCCTGCCCTAGAATGGGATTTTTTTTTTTCTCATTTAGGGTTCATGCCTCCTGATTCTACTTTCCCCTCTCTCCCAGCCTCTTGGATCCCACCTTCCTAGCCAGCATCTTTTGCTCCTGAACTACCCAGCCTCAGGTCGCTGCCTCTCCTTCCCTGTCCAAGGTCTGCCAGCAGCTGATGGCCTTCAGCATCCATGTGGGTGACCCATCCAATACCTGGACTCCCCGGACCTCCAGCACCCTTCTCCAGGGACCCTCTAGCCTACTCAAGTCCAGCCCCCAATCCCAGGCCACCACTCGAAACTGCTTTTCCTCTTCCATCTTAACCCCAACATCTCTTCTTTCCCTCTGACCACATTCTCCAACTGCTCCAATGGTTTGGTCATCAGAATGACCCTCTCACCAGCACCCCTGATTTCTTAGTACCCCCATCCTTCCCTTCATCCACCCAGCCAGACTTAACAGAGGCCAACCCAACCACATTCTTTACACGGCAAGCTTAGGCTGGCAAGGGCCCACAGCATGAAGATTTGGCACCAGTGTCAACGTGGGGTCTCCAGTCTCAACTGCACCGTGGACATGAACCCAAAGTCCTCTGCCTGCTTGCCGGCCTCCCATTTCCCTCATGGGTTCTTCGTCTCACTGACCTTCACCCTTCTCCCTCTGCCAACCTCAATTCCCAGAGACACTTGGCTTCGTCAAAATATGAAGGCCCTTTGGTGGGACCTGCTGCCCCTGCCCTGCCTCCAAACACAGCCCCACACCCATCCTGAGTATCCTCTGTCCAGAATCAGAGGGTAAGGAAGGTCTCTCTTCAGCCTGCCAGCCCACCCTTGCAGTGAGGTGCTGGGCAGGCCCGCTCTGGAACCTCGCCCATGTCTCCCTGGCCTACAGCATGTCCCTCTCTACCAAGACTTCCTGCTCTCACCAGACCTCTGCATGTGCTCACATCTCTCCCATCCTAAGGAGATCTTCCCTAACCTCTGCCTCTCCCTGGCAGGCCACTTGCTGTCCTCTTCTTGTGGGATACTTTACTGCATTCAGTGCAGTCCCCCACATCCTCACACTTAACAGCTGTGTCCTCCCTGGGACCACGTGACATCACCATTTCTGCTAGCCTCCTACCTCTCTGACCATCCCTCCTCTCCGGCGGGTGCCCCTTCCTCCACCCACTCACTAGAGGCCAGGGATGGCAGGGAGAGGTCCCTTCTTCCCTCTGTGGGTCTTCCTGGACCGTCTCACCACCCCTGTGGTTCCCCCACTGCTGTGGGCTTATCCTTTCCAGACCTACACGTCTGGCTCAGCCTCTCCTGCCCTCCAGACCCTGGGTTTCCAGCTGCTTCCTGGGGTTCTGTGGCCACCTTAACACCTCATAGGCACCTCAGACTCACCATGTCTCAACCTGAGATTGGCCTTGAGTTTCCAAGTCTGCTCCACTCCCGGAATTCCTCAGGGCTGGGTTGCACCACTGCTCAGCCCCAGGACAAGGCCACCTTGACTCCTCCCTCTCATCCCACACACATCCCATCAGTCTCTGGGTCCCAACAACTTGACCTCCTAAATGTTTCTCAACCCGTCCCTCTCCCTGTCCCGCTACCACAGCCCAAGGTCAAGCCCTCATCATCTCCTGTCTGGGTTATTGCAACAGCCTCCCCTGCCTCATGCCTCTGCTCACTGAGTCAGCTGCCACACTGCTGCCAGGGTCACCACTTAAAATGCAAATCCAAACAAGCCGCTCTCCAGCTTTAGAACCTATAAGATGAAATCAAACTACTAAGGGTGGCCCACTGGCAGACCCAGTGCCCCACTGAGCCTCCAGAATCCTCTCCCTCCACCCTGGGCTGGGGTGTGTGTTATCACAGCACAAGACAATAATCACTTCACACAGCTTCATGCCTCCCTGGTTTTGTTCACGCTGTTTCATCTGCTGACAGCACTCTGCCCCATTTTCAGTCTGCTTAATTCTCTCTTGTCTTTCAAGACTGATCTCAGGTGCCTCCTCTTCCAGAAAGCCTCCACTGACTACCCCTCCTCCCACCTGAGGTTGATGCTATGCTAGGGGATAAGATCATTCTGTTCAAAGTACTTGTTTAGGCCGGTGCAGTGGCTCACGCCTGTAATCCCAGCACTCTGGGAGGCTGAGGCAGGTGGATCACCTGAGGTCAGGAATTCAAGACCAGCCTGGCCAACATGGTGAAACCCCATCTCTACTAAAAATACAAAAAATTAGCCTGTAATCCCAGCTACTCAGGAAGCTGAGGCAGGAGAATTGCTTGAACCCAGGAGGTGGAGGTTGCAGTGAGCCGAGATCCTGCCACTGCACTCCAGCCTGGGAAACAAGAGCGAAACTCCATCTCAAAAAAAAAAAAAAAAAAAAAAGTGCTTGTCGAGATGGGTGTCTTCTCCATAAAGTGTAGGATTCTGTTTTGATATCCATACCCTCAGCACCCAGAACTGACTAGGTGCTCAGGAGAAATAGGTGGAGGTGAGAAAGATGCCTGGCACTCAGTGGATACCCAGCTCATGCCCAGCTATCCTCTCCAGCCGTGCTCCAAGCAGAACCTAAGGGTGGCTCCTCCTTCCATACTTAGGAAATCTTGAAAGTATTGGCCGGGCACAGTGGCTCACGATTGTAATCCCAGCACTCTAGGAGGCTGAACTGGGTAGATCACCTGAGATCAGGAGTTCAAGACAAGCCTGGCCAACATGGTGAAACCCCATCTCTACTAAAAATACAAAAATTACCCAGGCATGGTGGCACACGCCTGTAATCCCAGATACTCAGGAGGCTGAGGCAGGATAATTGCTTGAACTCAGGAGGTGAAGGTTGCAGTGAGCCAAAATCGGGCCACTGCGCTCCAGCCTGGGCAACAGAGCAAGACTCCATCTCAAGAAAAAAAAAAAAAGTATTGTGTTGCCTTTTCTAGAGTGGCCACCCTTTCCAGTGGATGGGTGGCTGAACTGGGCACACCATACAGCATTTAAAATGAGCAGTGTACAATTTTTGGCCAAATCTAAGCCAGATCTTCTCCAGCAGCTCTGTCCCAGCTTTGCATCGGTTTCTGTCACTGAAGCTCCCTTTCTTCCAGCTCTATCTCAACTCCAGCACCTCCCCTCCAAGCTCTCCCTGACTCAGTTTAGTCCCCATATATAGAACCAAGCTGGGGCCAGGAAAAAATGCACCCACCAGGAAGCAAGAAGCACGGTTCTACTCCCAGTTCTGCCATTGACCCCCAGTGTGATCTGAGCTGATGCGTCCCACATGGTGCCTCAGTTTCCCCCTTATACTTATAGAGTTATAAGTATCCCCCTTATTCTTACAGAGTTAAGAATAGAACCAGAGTACCCTTTGGGACTTTAAGATCTACATAGAGAATTCCTGGAGGCTATGAATGAGGGTGCAGCCTCGACGTCACCAAGGCGCTCATGAGATGATTGTGCTCCCCATCCACAGGGACCCCATAGACACAGCCTCTTCTCTGCTCTCTATGAATTTTGCTTTTCACCTCCAGCGCCACAAGGCAACTCTGGTTGTTAAAAATAAAAACAGCCCAGAGCCGCCAGATCCAGGGATGACAACTCTTCTAAACCAAGGGAGGGGGTGCTGTTTTTGTTACAGTCACTGAGCTTGACTCTAATCCAGGAAAATCAAATTGAGACATGACTTGGCCCCTCCGAGCTGGTTTGACCCCAGAGATGTGGGTCAATCCTTGCTGTGGTGGCATCTGAGTATTTCATGCCAACATCACAGAGCAAGAGACAGGAGCATGGTTTATGCGTACTGGGACAGTCAGTGAGATTCGGTGAAGGACATGAGGTACCTAGGCAGCACTGGGCTTCAGGCTGGCACCGGGGAAGGACAGACGGGAGGCAACCCCGTCCTTGGTCAGCCCCAAAAGCATCAGCTGTGCCCCGAGTCGGGGGACTCAGAACATTTAGAGAAAACTCCACAGAGGAGGCAAAATTTGAAAAAAGGGAGAGGAGCTATGACGGCATCGAGAAGGGGCAAGGCATGCCTTTGACCATGTCACTCCTGCGAAAAGTCTTCCTTGGCTCCCTGCTGTCAAGTGGATGAAGTCCAGACTCCTCAGCTGGCAGGCAAAGGCCTTCCCATGCTGACCCCAGGGTGACCTCTTCCCTCCAGCATCCCTGGGCTCCCCATTCTGTCTCACCCTTCCTCACACATCCTGGGTGTCAGCCTGGGTGGCCACATATGCCAGGCTCTCTTGCTCTCCAGTGGCTTTGCACATGCCATCTGCAGAGAATGAAACACCCTTCCCACCGCTCGCTGCCCCATCTTGACTTCATCTTCATGGAAAATCCCTTCGTGCTCTTTCAGCCCCACCTCCAGCGTCCCTTCTCCACGGAACCTGCCTCAACTCACCCAGCTGGAGTTGAACCATTTGTCCTCCGCTTCTGCAGAGCAGCCCTTTATGTTCAGACAAACAAACAAATAAACAAAGCTGTGCTCCACCAGACAAAAATAATCCCTATCCACTAAGAAACGTGTTGCTGCCCAGCTTTCGCAATTGCTGTCTCACTTGATCCCCACACTCTGTGGGGTAGGAAGGAAAAGAGTAGCATTGGCTACAGTTCATGATGAGGCACCTGAGGCCAGAAACCTCGGGGCACTCAGTCATGGTCACTCAGTCACTTGCTAGCGTTGAAGAGATCGACTCTAGATTCTTGACTCTAGAGGGGAAGACACCCAGTTCTGACTCGGTTTGCCCATCTGTCTACCGTACCTCCCTGTCTTCTCAAGGGAACCCCTCATTCCTTGAAGGGGGGGCCTCATCCAAATCACATGGTGTCCCCTGGAGCACCTAGCTCAGTGCTCAGCACACAGCAGGTCTGATGGTTTCCCAACAAAGAAGTGGAGTCTGAGCAGTGCTGGGGGAGAGGATGTGCAGAGGGAAGGTTCCTGCCAACCAGGGTGGTGTGTCTGGGTCGAGAGGAAGAAAAGGTGATGGGCAGACTGGGGTAGGCAGGGCGAGGCCAACCAGGCCATTCAGGCTGATGCATGGGCAATGGCGAGCCATAGGAGGTTGTAGAGAAAGGCCTGCTTCAAAGGGACTCCAAGCCAGAGCCCCAAGGGAAGAGGTGTGGCTATAAGAGGGACTTCCCAACCCAGGCCAGAACCCCACACTTCCCCTAGCTCAGAGGTGGCTGCGGCTCTGCATGCAGACTTGGGAGGACAGCTTCCTCCCCAGGTGAGAGACGTCAGACACAGCTATTGTGAGGGTCTGGGGAGAGACAGGACAGAAGCAGCAGACCCCGGAGTAGCAGCCTGAATGCACCTCTCTCGGGGGCTTCCCAGGGTTAGAAAAGGCCTGGCTCTCCAGGAGGCTGGGAACAGAAGACAGAGTGGAGAGTGCCAGGAGTCCCCCAGCCCCAGGCCCTGCAGGAGGGAGGAGAGCTCTCTGCCATCTCAGCCCAGCCCTGCTCCGGGGAGCGCTCCACACACCACCAGCAGACAAGTCTCCAGACAGTGCTGGTGTGTCGGCATTTCTGAAGATGTGAAGGAGAAGTCTGTGGATTTAATGGGATAGCAGTCTGCAAGGAGAACCAACAGGATGGGATGGGGAAGGAGATGCCTCCGAAGGGCAGATGGGACAGCAGCCTGGGCACCCGGCCACAGCCACGCAGGGAGCTCTCAGCAGGCCGCATTCCTCACATGCTGCAGGGAGGTGGCGCGTCAGGGCAGAGAGGGCTGCACTTTCCTGTCCCGGTCACTAGCACCACATATAGAGTGTGGCTCCTGAGAGGGGGCCCAGGCACAGCCACAGCCAAGACACTTGCCAAGGGAACATGCTCCAGTTCCCACATGGACCCACATGGACTCTCCACGGCCAGTGGCACAGTCTGCCCCCGGCCCGGGCTTCCCGGACCCTACACGTTTGGCCCCAGGGCCCCTCACCCCATCCTCTCTCAGGCTTCCTAGATGTCTTCCTAGATCTCCACCTCTAGCCCTTACACAGATCATTTCCCCAACTTGGACCAGGTGGCCAGGTGAAATACTGGGTGCTCAGTTAGCTTTGGATTTTAGGTTAACAATGAGTGTTTAGTATAAGTATGTCCCATACAACACGGGAGATACTATACTACAAATGTATTCATTCTTTACCCGAAATTCACTGGGGCATCCTGTATTTTTATTTTCCTAAATCTGGTAACTCCAATGTCAATGCCCCAATCCCTCAACGCCGCCTCTAGTGACAGGCATTCTTCCTTACATCTAGAAGGTAGGCCCTGTTGGCTTTGCCTTCTGAGGGCCTCTGTCTTCCATTCTGTTCCAGTTTCTCTGTTGCTGTATACTAAACTACTCTACAACTTAGTGACTGATAATGAAAACGATTTTATTCTATCTTGAGATTTGTGTTGATCAGGAATTCACACAGGGTTCAGCCGGGTAAATCTTCCAGTCCCTATGGTGTGCATGGGGGCCACTCAAGTACTATTCAGCTGGTGAATGGGCCCTTCTGAAAGCCCTGTGTTGGCTTCACTCGCATGTCTGGCATCATGATGGGGACACCTGGAAGGCGGAGCTCCACTGAAACTGTCCTCCAGAGCGCCTGTCACGTGGCAGCCTTGGGGTAACTGGATTCCATGGGGGCTCAAGGCTTCCACATGGAGTGTTCCAAGGATCCCAAGCAACCTGTGTGCTTTCTTATGACTCAGCCTTGGAAGTCCCAAACATCACTTCTGCCACATTCTATTTACTGATCAAGCAGTTCAATGCAAGGGCCAAAAATTAGACTCTATTTCTTGATAGGAGGAGCAGCAACGATGTGCAGCCATTTCTGATCTATCACATGTCGCCTCCTCTCCATCCCCTCCACACCGCCCAGGCTCAGACACTCATCTCTGGCCTGTGTGCTTTCCAGCCTCCTTCTGACCTGTTTCCTCACCTCTGCCTTCTGATCCATCCTCCACTTCAGCTACTGTGATACTCATTTTTCCTAAGATCCTGGATTGACTATGTTGTTTACTGCTTGATCATTTTCCTTGGATCCTTCCTAGACTCTAAGCTCCACAGGGACAGGGAACAGGACCTTTATTTTTTCACTGAGGTGTGCCCAGTACCCAGCACAGAGTCTAATATATAGTAAGTGCTGAGTAAATATTAGTGGAATAAATACCTGAAGGAATGAGCTGTGGGATAATGTCCAAACTCCATAGCCTGATATTCACACATTTTGGTAATATACCGCCTCATCTTGTCACCTTGCATGTAGCCCTATCATACTTTCCAACATTCCTTAAACATGTTTCTTCCCTCAATGGCTTCTCATGGTCTGTTCTGTCAGCACACACTGCTCGTCCTCTCTTACCTACCTTATGAACTCCTATGCATTCTTCATAGCCCTGCTCAAGTATCACTCTCTCTCTGAAGCACCAGTTCCCATAGCTTTTTTCCATGTCAATCAATAATACATTTGTCTCAAATGTAAATTCCACCTGAGATCTAGCTCCCCAAACACATAGTATGGGTAAACGGCTTCCTGAGATCAGGGGCAGCCTGCTAAGTAAGTCAGGCACTTTAATAAACATTTATGGAGGACAACTAAATGCCTCTCCCTTCTCTCAGCCTGAGCAGCATCCCCCAAGGACGTGTTATGGCCTCATTTCTTACAGCAAACCTTTCCTGACCACCACTTCCCACAAATATGCACCATGCTTTATTGGGCCCTAATTTCCCACTGCAGTTAGCCCACACTCATTAGACACTAACTGTATACTGACAGACACCACTCCTTCTGATTATTCAGCTAAGATTCCCTGGGAACCTCCAGTAAGTAGGACCTGCACCAGGTACTAGAGACTTGGGGACTTTTGCCCTGCTGCCTGGAGTTCACAGTCTGCTGGGTAGACAACAAGTAAACAAGCAATGGCAGTAGAGATCCTGGGGGTGCATATGAGGGATGGCTCTCAGGAGGGACCCTCCATGCCATCATGGGCTGGGGAGGTTGCCAAGGAACTGAGATCTAAATTTGTACAAAGGAAAGATAGAGGGAACTTGGGCAAAGGTCTGGAGGTTCGAAGAACTCATTTCAGGAAACAATTAAAGATCATTTGGGCTGGAACATAGAAAGCAGGGATGGGGAAGGGGGGTTAAGGCAAGAGAGGAAATCAAAAGCCAGGTTGTTAAGGGCCTTCCACATTCAATAAGACACTGGGGCTTCCAGGCAGAGGCCCATAATGCTAATTAATAAGAGTAGCAGCTGGGTGGGGCGCGGTGGCTCATGCCTGTAATCCCAGCACTTTGGGAAGCCGAGGCAGGCAGATCACCTGAAGTCAAGAGTTGGAGACCAGCCTGGCCAACATGGTGAAACCCCATCTACTGAAAATACAAAAAGTAGCCAGGCATGGTGGTGGGCACCTGTAATCCCAGTTACTTGGGAGGCTGAGGCAGGAGAATCACTTGAACCCGGGAGGCAGAGGTTGCAGTGAGCCAAGACTGTGCCATTACACTCCAGCCTGGGCGACACAGCAAGACTCTGCCTCAAATAAATAAATAAATAAATAAATAAGAGTAGCAGCTGACCTCTATTGCCCCGGTGCTGTGTGCCAGGTTGCTTACCTCCATTCAATCTTCCCGGGTGCACTTTGAGATGGATATGGTGATGACCACACCCTGTTTCCATAAGAGGCAGCACTGACTCAAAGCTACCCTACACTTCACCTCAGGTGGCACACCTAGTAAGAAAGAGCTGAGTTTCAGCCCAGGCTGCCTGACACCAGATCCTGTATCCACAACTGCCCATTTACTGAGAAGGGAGCTCAATGGATGGGGACACAGTCCCATTAGCACATTCATGGTCTTTCATCTGGGCAGGACACGGTGCCCTTATCGTGAGAGTCAGAAGGGCTCTGAGAAGCCCTGAGTTCTCGTGCCATGTTGGGTTACCCATCCCTAAAATCAGAAGGCTGGAGGACTTCAGTTGATGCCAGGATGGGGACGAGCTGCTCCAAGTCTTCCCTCCACTTCAGCCTGCAGCTCCCAGAGAGCCATGCCCAGGCCTGCCTTTCCCCTGGGCTCCCCCTAGGATGCCGAGGATAGGGCCAGGGTCCCTGCAGGGCCTCAAAGGCACTAGGACTGATTCCGCTTCATGACACCAAATTCAAAGAACCCAGCCTCCACTGTCATAGGGCTCCTCTTAGCAAGCAGGTGCCCCTCTCCCCAACAAATTCCCCCTGGAGTTCAGGTAGGGGAGAAGGGACAAAGCTACTCAGAGACACCACTGTGCTGGCACCCAGAATGGCCATGGGGTGAGCCCGGTGATGGTGGCACACGGCAAACCCTGCTGTATTGGGACCAAGCCCAGGTTCCCTAGTCTGGCCTCTCCAAGAAAGAGTTCCAAAGGGGAGAGGGGCTGGCCCAGAGGTCACACAGCAGGTCAGTGGTGGGTTGGCCCCTGGCCCAGCCAGCAGTCCCCTTTGTTATCAATCACTAATGCTCTGCCTGAGAGGCTGACTATGGTCATCTGGTCAGCTGGTCATCATCCGAGGTGCTACCATTGCTACCACAGCCATTCAGAGAGAAAGAGTGAGCAGCCCGGTGTCTCAGTGTCTGCAAGGCACTCTGCTGAAGGCTCCAGGCTGCCCTTGATAAATGAGCATGGCTCAAAGCCTCTCAGCTGTCTGGGGACAGCCTCAGAATGGTGAAGGTGGAGGGAAGAAAGGCGTGCCGCCAGACGAGTCTGGGTTCAATTCCTACACTGCATTCCTAGCTGGGACCTGGAATTTCAGAATGGGAATTCAGAGAGGAAGTTCCGAATTCTTGCTTATCTCTGTCATTGTGATAATGGCCTGGTGGTTACGGAAGACGATGTTCCTATGTCAGAGACACACATTGAAGTGCATGAAGGTGACATGTCATGAAGACTCAAGCTTATTCTTATCCCAGAGCTGCCCAAATGCTGTTGCATACATGGATCTCATGGGAACTCTATTAAAAGGCAGATTCTGATTCAAAGGGACTGGGGTGGGGCCTGAGATTCTGCATTTCTAACGAATTCCTGGCTAAGCCCATGCGGCTGGTCCACAGAATACACTTGGAATAGAGAGGATTTAGGATTCTTCAGCAACAGCATCAGCAAAGAAAGATAAGGCAGCCAGGATGGAACTGGATTATGATGGAAGCTGGGTGGTGGGGTAAAAGGAATTCATTATGCCAGTCTCAAGACTTTTTTGGTATGTGGGAGCCGGAGGAAGGAATGGGGAGTGACTGCTAATGGGTACAAGATTTCTTTGGGAGATGATGAAAATGTTCTAAAATTAGATTATGGTGATGGTTGCACAATCTGTAAATATACATGGAACCATGGAATTGTACACTTTAAATGGATGAACTTTAAACAGTAAAGCTGTTAAAAAAAAAGAATCGTAACTTTTTCATGGGGTCTTATGAGAAAGAAATGAGCGTATGTAAAATGCCTAGTGCCCTGGGAGGTGTAATAAATGAAATTCCCTTCCCTTAGAAGTTTACATTTTCATGGATTGAAATTCTTTGAAGCAGAACCCACATGTGTCCAAAGCCAAAAATTAGCCCGTCTTTGGGGTTCACTGACAAAGGAAAGACGGGTTTCAGAGGGAGGCACTGGGAAAATCCTGGAGACCCGGTCTAACACATGGAGGAACAAGAGGAATGGCCCTCATCCTGCCTGGCTGCTCTGGGCCTTGTGCAATGGATGGTTAGGCCCCCACTCCCCAGGGCATGAGTGTTTCCGCCTTCCTGCCCTCGCCTCCATCCTAGTGATGGAAGCTGGATCCAGGGTTCTGACGACCCTGTTAGGCCTCCTATCCTAAGCGCTTCTCCCCTCAACTTTTCAAGCCCAGTACCAATGCCACCTCCTCCAAGCAGCCTTCCCCGACCTTCCATATCCCTGGATTCGCCTCTCCCTTAGAAAAAGGATCATTTTCTTCAGCCCAAACTATTAGGTCACACCGACTTCACACCCTGAAGGGCTCAATGGGCAGCCAGCACTTACAGAGCCCTTACAGGTGCCCTGCCAAGCCTCCACTATGAGGCATACATCAGAGAATCATTCATTCACTCGTGCATTCATTCAAAAATCACCTTCCAAGCTGTTTGATGGGATATTTCTCACCTATTATGAGCCAGTCACCTTGACATCTCACCCTGACCCAGAGAGAGGTGAGCCTGAAGTGCCTGCCACCTGGTGTCATGGGTGCCCAGGATGGACCCAGGGCTGGAAGCCAGGAAGCCTGGGTCTTCATCAGCTACATGACCACAAGCAACGGGCTTCATCTCTCTGGGCCTCAGTTTTTTCATCAACAGAATGGGGACAAGAAACCATACCTGCCACCCTCCCCACCGAGCTATTGGGAAATAAGAGGAGCCCTGTCTGGGAAGCCCACCCAGCTTTTTAAAATGCTCTGCTGCCTATGAGATCAAGCAGCTGAAAGGCAGAGAAAAGAGTCCTGGCCTGGGGAACAAGGCAGCCCCTTTTTCTTCCCCCCAGAGAACCTCAGTTTCCCCTTTTGTCATAAGACGATGACAAGTCCTCCCTCCCAGGACTGCTGGGAGAAGAATGGTCTGCTGGGACCTGCCAAGATCAGTGAAGTCAGAGCTCTCATCCAGGAGAGGAGAATAGGTGTGTGGGGGTTGAAGGGGGTGGGGGTTGGGGACAGCATGGGACATCCTGTCCCATGGGTATCTGGGAACAGCAATGGAGCCTGGGGTCATGACCCCCCGAAGCAGTGTCACAGCCAGAAGGAGGTGGGCACCACTCATTCAGGAGCTGAGAGCATCGACTCTGGCACCAGACTGCCTTGGTTCCAAATCCCAGCCTCACCACTTACTAGCTGTGGGACACGTAGCCTTCTTGTTCTTGGTTCCTCATCTATAAAATTAGGATAATAATAATTGCTAGCTTATGGGTTGTTCAGAGGATTTATTCAGTTGATCTAAGTAAAGTGTTTAGAATAGGGCCAGCTCTTACAGAAGCTATGCCAGTGTTAGCTTTCACTGTTCACTCATTCCGCAGGTATCTGCTAGGCAGGGTACTGGGAACACAGCCGAGAAAAAGGCCCAGTGGCCCTACCCTCAGAGAGCAGACAGTCCAGACACACCAGACAGAGAGCTCACAAACTCATGGACAATGGCACATTGTGATAATGCCAAGGATTAGGCAAACAGGAGGTGGAGTGAGATATTAAGGAGAAGGAGGAATGTATTATTTTGTAGCAGTCAGGGAGGGCCTCTCTAAGGAGGTGTCTTTTTGGCTAAGGACCGAAGGATGTAAAAGAGCCAGTCATGAAAAGAGCAAAGGGGGAGGGGAATGTCTAGGACATGAGAAGGGAGCCATGTCAGGGGCCGAGGGGCCAGGCTGCCCAGGAGCTCGTGTGAGCTAGACTGGCTGCCACTTGTGGGGCCCCTTCCTTCTCCACCTCATCCTCGCTCACTTAGGGCTTTGCTCTCCAGACAACTCCAAACAAACAGGTCTGACCTTGGGCATTGTGACCCCTGATTGGCCCTGGGAAGACAGGGCCACACAGGAGCCCTGGGCGATATGGGACAGACCCAACAGAAAAGGGCTGTGTCAAAAGGGGAGGTTGCAGGAAGGGGCAGGGCACACAGAGTGGCCAGCCAGGTCAGCAGCAGAGCGGTCACTCAAATCATCACTTCTTCCTTCCTGCTGCCTGCTTTCAGCCCCTCCTCCCCTCCTCCTTTCTTCATTACTCTTTCTCTCCCACTCAAGTGCTTAATCAGACTCAGAGGACAAATGTCTCAGTTATTGAGTTCTGTGAAACAAACTATTCCAAAAGCTTAGTGGCTCCTATCAACAATGGTCACTTACTTTGCTCACAAATCTGCATTGAAGGCAAGTCCTAGCAGGGAAACTCATTTCTGTTTCATGAAGCACCAGCCAAAGAAGTTTAACTGGAGGCTGGAGCATCCACTTCCAAGACAGCTCACTCAGATGGCTGGCAAGCGGGTGCTGCTGATGGGCGGAGCCTTGATTCCTCTCCAACCAGACCTCCACATGGGCCCCTCCATGGGCTACTTGAACTTCCTCACAGCATGGTGGCTGATGTCCAAGAGCAAGTATCCCAACAGACAGGAAGAAAGCTGCTAGTTTCTAAAGGCCTTAGTATTTGTTCTGTCATATTTTATAGTCCAAGAACTTTTAGAGCCAGACTCAAGGGTGGATCCCATCTCTCAATAGGAGGAGTATCAAGACATTTTGGTTTTAAAAGCACCACAGCATATAGGATCAAGATATAAAAATCAATTGTATTTCTTTCTTTTTTTTTTTTTTTTTTTTTTGAGACAGGAGGCTGGAGTGCAGAGGCACGATCTTGGCTCACTGCAAACTTTGCCTCCCAGGCTCAAGCAATCCTCCCACCTCAGCCTCCCGAGTAGTTGGGACCACAGGTGCATGCCACACGCCTGGCTAATTTTTGTATTTTCTGTAGAGATGGGGTTTTGCCATGTTGCCCAGGCTGGTCTCGAACTGCTGAGCTCAAGTGATCCACCCACCTCAGCCTCCCAAAGTGCTGGGATTACAGGCATGAGCCACGACACCTGGCTCACCAATTGTATTTTTATGCAATGAACAATCTGAAAATAAAATTAAGAAAAGAATTCATTCACAATAGCATCAAAAAGAATAAAGCATTTAGAAATTTAACAAAAGAAATAAAAAAATTATACACAGGAAACTATAAAATATTGCTAAAATTTAAACAAGATCTACATAAATGAAGATGTAAATAAATGTTCATGAATTGGAAGACTCAATACTATTAAGATGGCAATCTTTCCCAAATTGCCATCAAAATCTCTATCAAATATGTATCAAAATCTCAGCAGGCTTTTTTGGTAGAAATTGACAAGCTCATCCTAAAATGTATATGATAATGAAAACAACCCAGATTGGCCAAAATTTTGAAAAGCAAGAACAAGTTGAAGGACCTACACTACCAGATTTCAGATTTTACTATAAAACTACAGTAATCATGACAGTGTCGTATTAGTATAAAGATAGACATAGATCAATGCAACCCAATACAAAATCCAGAAATAAATGCACACATGTACAGTCAATTGAGTTTCAACAAAGTGCCAAAACAGTTTAACGAGGAAAAGATACCCTTTTCAACAAATGATGCAGGGACAATTGGATATCAGTATGCAAAAAAATTTTAAAAAGAACTTAGGTTCTCACTTCACACCACACACAAAATTAATTCAAAATAGATTTAGGTCTCAGCCGGGCGCAGTGGCTCACGCATGTAATCCCATCACTTTATTTGGAAGGCCAAGGTGGATGCATCACTTTAAGTCAGGAGTTTGGGACCAACCTAGCCATTATGGTGAAACCCCGTCTCTACTAATAAAATACAAAAATTAGCTGGGCATGGTGGCGGGCACCTGACATCCCAGCTATTCGGGAGGCTGAGGCAGAAGAATTGCTTGAACCGGGCAGGTGGAAGTTGCAATGAGTGGAGATTGTGCCACTGCACTCCAGCCTGGGCAACAGAGTGAGACTCCATCTCAAAAACAAAACAAACAAACAAAAAAAGATCATAGATCTAAATAAAAGAACGAAAACTATACAATGTCCAGAAAGAAAACAGAAGAAAATCTTTCTGACATTGGATAAAGCAAAGATTTATCAGATATGACACCAAAATAAGATCCAGAAGAGAAAAAGTTAATAAAATAAACATCAAAATTAAAACCTTTACACTTCAAAAGACATTAAGAAAATGAAAAGACAAACCATAGAATGGGAGAAAAGGCTTACAAATTATGTATCTGATAAAGGACTTCTATTGAGCATATATGAAGAACATTAACAACTCGGTGATAAACAAACAATCCTATTAAAACAAAAAGATTTGAATAAGCACTTCACCAAAGACACAAGATGACTAACCTAATGGGTGCATGAAAAGAAGCTAGCATCATTAGTCATTAGGGAAATGCAAATAAAAACCGCACTGAGGCACCCATACATATCCAGTAAAATGGCTCCAATAAAAAGAGACAATAGCAAGTATTGGAGAGGAAGCAGAGAAACTGAAATCTTTATACGTTGCTGGCGTGACTATAACATGGTACAGCCACCTAGGAAAACAGTTAGGCAATTTCTTAAAAAGTTAAGCACACACTTTCCCATGACACCTGGGTATCTACCCGAGAAAAAGGAAAACATACATCCACATAAAGACTTATATGCAAAGTTCATTGTAGCACTTATTTTTTTTTATTGTTTTAGAGGCAGGGTCTCATTATGTTGCCCAGGCTGGTCTCCACCTCCTGGGCTAAAGCGATCCTCCTACCTCAGCCTCCCAAAGTGCTGGGATTACAGGCATGAACCACCATGCGCATGGTAGCATTATTGGAAGTTGTCAAAACTTAGAAATAATCCAAATGTCCATGAACTAGATAAACAAAGTGTGGTGTGGCCATACATTCATAAACTACTTTGCAATAAGAAGGAATAAAGTACTGATATATGAAACAGCATGAATATACTTAAGAAACATTATGCTAAATTAAAGAAGCCAGACACAAAAGATTATTTATTGCATGATTCCATTTATACAAAATGTTCTAGAAAAGACAAAACTATATATAGAGAAAGTGGATGCTTAATTTTCCTGAGGTAGAGGGTGGGAGTGGGGACCGGCTGCAAGCAGACCTGAGGGAACATTTGGAATTGTGGTGACGCTGCACAACTGTAAAGATTTACTAAAACTCATCAAGCGGAACACTCACAGTGGATGACTTTCATGCTACGTAAATTATAACTTGATAAAACTGTTTTCCTGAAAATGCTACGGCAAGGTGCAAGCATGTAGAAGGGGCGGTGGGAGACCCTGGGGGTAGGCCCCATGGAAGGACAGAGGGCTGGACCCGACTTCCAGGAGCACCGAGACCCCCCAGGCCACAGACAAACTTTAGCCCCAGAAAGTGTCTTAATCAGGCCCTGGACCCTAAATCCCCCAGACCCCCAAGGCTGAGGACAATTCAGCAGCTGCTTTACCAGGCCCCGGGAGTCCGTCTTTCACCTCGGGCACCTGCCATCATTCACTCAGCTGTGCTGGGCTCAGTCTACATCCCATCACCACCTGCGCTGTGCGGTCCAGGCTCCTTCCCCTCAGGGGACTCGAAGGAAGTGCAGCGGGCCCCTAGACCAGTCATTTAACCTCCCTGGGCTTCAGTTTCCTCATATGCTAATGAAGTGCCACTGATTGCCCCGCTTCACTCACAGGGGAGGGGGAGGTAGGATCTGTGGGGGTGGGTGAGATGGTGCCCAAAATGCTGGAGATCATGAAGCAAATGTGGTGGGAAACTCAACAATGATGCCGTGGGGCATCCTGGGACATGGAAGAGAAGACTTCCAAGCCCAGCTCCAGCCCAAACTCAACATCCCCAAATCTCCCCTGCTCAGACTTGAGGGAGGAGAAACTCAGAGTCCCCCATCCAACCTCTATCATATTCAGGGGCCCTTCTAGCACAGCCTACAAGAGTTAGTGGCCCAAATTAGGCTTGGGCCCCTCCAGCACCAGGGGCCTCGCTCTTTCTAGGCAGCCCTTGCCTATCCAAACAACTCTAAATCTTGAAAAAGCATTTCCTTCCCTTCAGTAGGACAAGATATCCCTCATGACCTCCTCCAGCAACTTGGGTAAGCAGCACTGAGGGGTATCTGACTCCCTGGGCCCCAGCAACGGTCTGAACATTTTGATTCTGGGTTTGGACTGTTACCCCAGCATGTGTATTTTGAAAAAGTTCCCCAGATATACACAGTGCACGACACGGAGATTGAGAAGAACTTGGTCTCCTAGTGTGGTCTCTGGACCAGCAGCAGCACCTGGGAACTGGTTACAGACATAGATCACGACCCCACCCCAGACCCACAATCTCTTCTAACCAGCCCTGCAGGTGCCTCTGAAGCTGATCAAAGTTTAAGAGCCAGTGCTGAGGCTTCAGCCAATGACTGATTTGAGAAACAGATTTAACCTGACCATGGGATGGGAATCCTGACTGTCACCCACTCAGCCTCTCCGTTTCCCAAAGCAGTTCTTAGTTTGAAAACCACCAGTTGTGATGAGTCTTTTCAGTTTCCCCACAAGGAAAAAAAAAATTGATTAAACAAAAAAACCTGACCTGAAGTTTTCCCTTCCTAAGAGAGGTGATAGTGGCCCATCAGTGCCCAGGGTGACAAGCCCAGTGCCAAAACATCAAGGCAGGCCAGGCGGGCCCCACGTTTCCCCCTACAACTGTCAGGCCCTGCACTGCAAGCCCAGGGCCAGCCCACCGAGGCAGTGGGGGGTGGCGGGTGGCCATTGTTTCTGTCCTGCCTCCAGCAGGCACAGCAGACCCGAGTAATGACACTGGGGCCTGACGGCCTCCAAGGAAACTTTTTGTCTCACAGCCATGGCCAATGCCCATAATTGATAGGGATTGCGGAGCTGCCACCCTCACCCTGGCTAGCAATTAGTGCTCCCATTGCTGGCTGTCAAGAACTCCTGACACGTGCAGGGAGCAAAGGCTTGTCAGGTTTCTGGCCCACATGGCTCGTTATGCCAGGGGCACGGGCTCCCTGCCTCCAACCCCCTTTGATTTCTGTGGGATGGAGAGGGCAGGTGAGCTGCATCGTCACTTCCATTCTTTTTTTAAGACGGTGGACAGAGGCTGCTGGTGACAGCTTCCCTGTCCATTTCCCCTCTAGAGTCTCTGAGTCCTGCACAGAGTGACCAATGGGAAGGGTTCTGGAGGGGCTCAGGTGGAGCCACGGACAGGAGTGGCAGTGAAGGGCAGATGGCCTGGGGGACTCAGGCTTGGGCCCCACCCAGCCTGGGGAGTGGGGGTAGTCATTCCTGTGTAGCCTTTGGTAAGACCCTTCTCAGAAAACTGAGCAGGTAGACCAGATCTGAATTTTCCAAACTATGGGACACATCCCATTAGTGGAGCACAAAACCCATTTAGCAGATAAAGATCGCATTCTAAAACCTGGGTACAGGACAGGATAGAATATAGCAAAACAGAACGGAATCAAATCGAATCGAATCACGTGCATTACATTTAGGTAAATACTGTTTCCTAAAAACTTTGTCCCAATGATATATTTATAGCATGTACATGTGTACCAGAGTGCAATGCAAAGTTTTTCTTATTGTGAGTAAAGTTTCAAAGCTGCCCCACTGGATGCACCCTTAGTTTCCAGAATGGGGGCTGAACACTCCATCTGTTCTAGGTTGCATGGACCCAAAGTTTATAGAAGACGACCCTGGAGGAGGTGAGGAAAGGAGAAAGCCCAGATGGCTTCAGGGAGGTTCTAGTCTCATTGGCATAAAAGGCAAATGGAAGACGGGGCACGGTGACTCACGGCTGTAATCCCAGCACTTTGGGAGGTCAAGGCTGGAGCAATGCTTGAGCCCAGGCATTTGAGACCAGCCTAGGCAACATAGTGGGACCTAGCCTCTACAAAACAAACAAACAAACAAACAAAAAACACTAGCCGGGTGTGGTGGTGTACACTGCCCTCTTCCCCTCATCCTACCTGCCAATACTCCCACTCCCTGGCCACCATGTGATCTCACAGACTGGGCCGTCCCTTCCCCTTTCAGACAAGTATGGCCATTTTGGAATACCCAGGTACTCGGGAGGCTGAGGTGGGAGAAGAGCTTGAGCTCAGGAGTTCAAGGCTACAGTGAGCTATAGCTGCACCACTGCACTCCAGCCTGGGTAACAGAGTGAGACCCCTGTCTCTAAAAAAAAAGAAAAAAGAAAGGCAAACAGACAAGGAGGAGGCCACATGAGGCTCAAAGGGTAGGCGGGGATCTCACTCACCTCCATGTGCCTCCCACCACCTGCCCACCCTTGCCCAGTGCCTGGCACAGAGGGAGCTCCCTAAACACTCCTCTAAGTGTTTTCCAAACTTTCTGGACTCCCAAGGAGGGAGGAACACGAGCCTGCATTGGCTGTCTTCTGTGTGGCGGCCTCTCAGCTGGTTTCCCTGAGCCCAACCAGACTGAATAGGGGATGTCAGGGCTCGTTCTTGGTTCTGTGCATCTTAAGGGGAACATGCACTAATGGAGTGCACTGCAGGGGGGTATGTGATGCGCTTCCTGTGCACAGAACTTTGCAGTTCACTCCATCAGAATCATCCTGCTTGACCCACATGCAACACACCAAAAGAAGTCCAACCCTGTGTGGTAAGAACTGCAGGAACTTTTACCTGTTGGAACCATGTTCAGAAATGACCATTAACTGACCACCTCTTGTACTTTATGGTTTACACAGCTCTTTCTCATGCCTTATCTGATGTACTCCACTCTATGAAATCAGTATCCCCATCCCCACTTACAGTTGAGGAAACAGAGAAGCTCAGAGAAGTACAGCAACCTGCCCAGAGTCACACAGCCAACAAGCAGTCCAGCTGGAGGCCACCCACCCTGCCTGAGCCTGCTGGTCTGCCCTCTTCCCCTCATCTTACCTGCCACGCCTCCCACTTCCTGGCCACTATGTGATCTCACAGACTGTGCCGTCCCTTCCCCTTTCAGAAAAGTATGGCTATTTTGGAGAATCCTTGTAGAGCTAAGTCAGGTTCAACAGTGTCCAATAAAGGCTTTATATTTTTCTCTTTCCTATTAAATCATATTTTATTTAAAAGCATAAGGTCCCACAAATCACCACTAAAGCAGCCTGCCCCATGCTGGCTAGGCCTGTACCCACCAGCCTTCCCCCTGGAAGATGCAGATGGCCCCGCCCCCTCCCCCCTCCTGCTACACAGAGCGAGGATATATTGGAGCTTATGACTATTATATTGTATCTGTCTTAAAAGCCAGCCCCTCTTTGCAGACACAGACACTCCCCAGCTCACATTTATCAGTTTTATTCCTTTAATGATTCAAACTTGTGCTGTGATGTGCTACTCGGAACGGAGGATTTTATGGATTTAACAGTTTTATTAATTTAAGAGGTTTCCACTGAGCGCCAGAATGGCTCAGTGTGACAAAGAAGGTATCATAAATGAATTGATTTGTCACGTATCAGAATGCGATCCAGCAGTGATTTCATTATTGGAGTTATTTTCCTCCAATTATCTGCAAACTTAAAATGCTAAAGAGCACCCCCCTCCGCCCCCACCCCCAGCAGCAGCCGGCCTGGATCATTTGAGCAGGAAATAAATGCAAATCAATGGCCCAAATTTGCCGCCATGTGTGGAGGCTGCCCACGCCTCCCTCCTCCCCTCCACATCACCACTCAGAGGAAACAAAGCCGTGGGTCGGGGGTGTCTGCATATGAGGCCTGCAGGCAGAGGCCATCTGCAACCCTGTGTGCTGTGTCCAGGGGACTGGATCTCAACCTCGGTGGGGTCCCAGGGCCTGGAGGAGCCTTGCCTCTCATTCTCTCGTCCAACCCATGGATGATCATGAGAAAGGTATTTGGCCACAGCCCCTCCTGGCCATCCAGGCTTTGGGACACGGGTAGGGTGGATGGTGAAATAAGTTTACAGAGCCTGACCAGAGGGTGTTCCAGTATTGGCTCCATCCACACTTCACTCTGTGGCCAGGCAGTTCCAGAGCCTGATAAACTTTGCACAGTATCCCAAATGCAGCTGCACTCTCACTGCTGGGCTGCCGCGTGCTTAGAAGACACTGCCGCACCCCGAGCCCTCTCGTTTGCCCTTCACCACTCCATCCAGCTACTTCCTACCCTCCATTCCCTCCTCTACCCTTGAGTCCAGGCTGGGCTCCCACAGGCCCCTGAATTCTTTGGCTCTGAGCCCTTCTCCAGTCTGCATTACTCTGGTCCACTGAGTCCTCTGTCTGCCCCAGAAACTTCCCCTGGACCTCAGTTCAGATGAGAGCATGAATGAACCCTAAGTTCCTGGCCAGGACTAACTCCCTGAATCTGCAAGGTCCCTGAGACCCTCATTGGCAGCTGAATGTATTTGTTTGTGCATTCAGCAAACCACCACCAAATGTCAGGCACCCATCTGGGCCACAGACAGCAAGTGATGCAGCAGCCACTGCCCTGCCTGCCTTCAGGGAGCCCCTCCCCATCCGACAGGGAGATATGACATGGAACTCAAAGACAAAAGTGACCAGTGTCCTCACTGAACCACTTAAGCCCTATAAGAACTCATACAGGGGCTGAGGGCTATACTTCTTCCTCTATACCATCTGCCTGCCCTAGCTCTGTGCTCCACCCACCTCAGCCTCTCTGATCAATATGGGACCATCAGGGCTTCCCACCAGGCCTCAACAATAGAATCCAAAGTGACAGGGGACAGTGGGTAATGAAGCTAGAGTTCCCACAGGCAAACCAGCTCCCCTGACTTTCCTGGCAAAGAAGGCCCAAGGCCTATCCGAATCCACTATTTTAAGAGGAAGGGAGTGGAGCAAGAATCGCTGTGTGTGACATACCCCCGAAGTGCCAGGAATGTGCCCAGGGCCCTTCTCCTTTCCTCCTGACAAGATTTCACAGGTGAAGAAAGGAAGGCCCAGGAAGATGAAGCAATCCCCCCGAGGTCACACAGCCAAGTCAGCCCAGGTCTGTGTGACTCCAAAGCCTCCAAAGACACTGTCTCCCTGCCCCTCCATGCCACTACCCAGCTCACACCCCCTTTAGCAACCCTTAGCATCTGCCAGGTGAAATCCCAAGGCTGCAGGACAAGCAGACAGGGCAGCCACAGCGGGTTGCAGCCCCCGAGGGGCTGTAGACTAGACCAGCTCAGTCTCTCACCCACTGTGTCTTCCTCGTTCCAGTGAGCTGAGGCTGCTGCCAGGCCACTGACGGTTCAGGCACAAGTGAAAGAGAAAGTCCCTGGTAAACTGTAAAGTCTGTGTCCATAAGAGCCAGGATGATTATGGGGGCTCACAGGCCCTGGGGGCCAGAAGGAGCACTGAGGGCTATCAGAGTGCACCCCAGGAGTGCACTCACCTCCCTTCCCACAATTCAGCAAGTCCTGACAACCAGGCCTCTCCACGTGGCTCTACACCTTTGTGAGGGTGGAGGGGAATTGCCACATGTGTTTGTTTATCAGGGAAGCTGCAATCCTCACAGTTTCATCATCTCTCCCAAAAGTCAAGAGGAAATCAGAAAGTGGCAGGTTTGGTGGGGGGCACGGATGCTAAAAGGGCACAACATGGGCATTCCTGAAGCATCGCCCCCTAATCCAGCAGCCCCTGGGAGAGGAGCAGAGACCTCAGAGAAGGTCTGATTGTCCCAGCCTGTGGGAACAGGAGACCTGAAAGCTGGCCTGAGGGGCCCAAGAGGTGGCCAAGGGTGAGCTAGCCATACACAAGCCCTACAGAGAGGACTTAAACTAGACCACCCTGGTTTCCTGGGAAGTAGCTGGAGGGCATCAGTCTAAAACCCCCTGGGCAGGAGAAGCTGAGGCTCCAAGGGAACAGTGGGTCTACTCAAGCACTAGGCGATGCTCGTGCTGTGAGTAGGAGCTGGGTCTCCTGGATCCCCACACAGAGATCAAAAGTCTTGGGCTCTCAAGGCTGAGAGTTCTCCACCACCTCTACAGTGCCCCTCTTCCCTTACAAGAGTCCGAAGAGGTCAGCTGCCAGGGCCTCAGATGGCAGGGGTTAGCTACTCCACAGGCAGCCCATTCTGTTTTCCTCCAGCTAATTAGAAGGTTGTTTATGCACCTACCTATGTACAGAAGCCCACTTACTCCTCACACACACATGCACACACAGGTGTATACACACATACACACACACTTGAATGCCACATTCCTGCACACCATGCCAGGACCAGTGTGTGCTCAGATCGGATCACCCATACAGACTCTCCTCTGCCTGCCCACCTGGGCTCTAGACTGACCAAGATTCCACCAGGCTGTGGGCGGTGCCTGACAGATGAGCTGACACCGCCAAAACATGGGGGAAATGACTAGATCCAAGGTGAAGTGCGATTTCTCCCTTCTACCTCGAGTACTTCATTACCTCCCTCACCTCTGATGGCTAATAAAGGTATCTAATTCGTTGGTACTAAAATAGCCTCCTAATGTGCACCAGGACTATCTCCTAAAATTAATGCTATGACAAGTAATGAGGGTCTCCATTAGCTGCTATCTACATGTGGAAATTCTAATTTTCCCATAGTGGGCTAATGTATCTGAAAGCCCCCCTTTGGGGAACCTGACTTCCCAGTCGCTCAGGCTCACAATTCTGACCAGGGGCCACCAGTGACTCTGTGTTCCCTTCCTTGGCACTCGGAACCAGTCACTTCTCCATGCATGGGCCCAGAGCAGGCTACTACCTACACTTGCCCTAGAACCTTTAAGCCAATCATTTGACAGCTGTGCCTGGCATTGTGCTGGGCACTGGTGCAGATACAAGGAATAATAACCCAGCCCAGTCCTTGCTTTTGGGCCAGGCTTAGACAAGGGTTGGGCTGGACCAGGCCCCATGTTTGGCAGGACAGGTAAGGGTCTCAAGGTGTCCCTGAGCTAAACGAGACAAGGATGTACACATGTATTCTTGGCGGGGCCCTTGTTGGGAGTCATGGTGCTCCCAGGGGGTTATAATCTGCTCATCGCAGGGGAAATCCATGAATGCTTCTTAGAGGAGGTGGCAGTTCACCATCATTCTTGTTGCACTTGGCATTGCATGAACAAGAGATGTAAGTGGAATGAGGGTATGATATGGTATGGACCTCCACTTTTGCATTCTTTGATGGGACTACTAACTTCTGGGACTCTTCCTAAGATCCATGATTGCATCTGGTTCACTATTTTGAGGTCACAGCCAAGTCCTCCAGGTGAGACCCCGTTCCTCTCCACTGTGCGCAAACACAAAGTATTTGTCAAGTTCTAACTCGTACCAACACATACCAGGCTTCCAATCAGCAATGCCTGAAGGCCACTGGATGAGCAAGGGCCATTCAGGTGACTTGTCTGCCTTCCTAACAGACCATGAACTGTGTGAGGGCTGAGGCCAGCACCCGCAGTGACAGCTACCTGGCCATGAGCTGTGTTGGCATGCTCATCTCCAGCACCCACAGTGATGGCTGGCACATGGCTCAGCACATACCTATGTAACTTCACCTCCATTATCCTATTTGATCCTCCAACTGTCTTAGGAGGCAGAAGGGTTATTATTAAGATTCAAAAATCACAGATGGGGAGACTGAGGTCCCCAAAAGGAGAAGCAGCTGCCCAACATCACATATCAGTAGCAGCTGGCACCTAGAGATCTGCAGCAGAAGCATCCTCATTGGTGCTAAGTCCACTTCTTCCTGGGTCCCTGGTACCCCGTGAGTTGAGGGCTGTGCTTGTGACAAATTGCCACATAGAGGAATTGGTTCATCTCACACCATTACGCTGGACCAGTCTTGTTTTCTAGATACATGCTGAGCTTAGGTGTCCCAGCTCCAGGGGCATGGCATGGCCCCCACCCAGCCCTGCCTCATGGCTGCAGGGTGAGTCTCCCAAGTACAAACAGATGGTGTTAAAAACAGAGTGTGGACCCCTTCTTTTCGGCCATGAGTCCACTGAGTTCTCTGTGGGCCCTCTGAGAAAGAGAACCAGAGTCCCTTCTCTCCTCTGCATGATGTTGTCTTGCTCCCCAAGAGCCAGCCCCCACCAGCCATTTTCTGTCCAGTCTGTGCATGGTGGCTTTGGTCAATAC
Source organism: Gorilla gorilla gorilla (assembly GCF_029281585.2). NCBI lineage: Eukaryota > Metazoa > Chordata > Mammalia > Primates > Hominidae > Gorilla > Gorilla gorilla. The sequence goes on along the minus strand of NC_073232.2, from coordinate 36,745,411 downwards.
CTGTGCATTCCAAACCCATGCTATCGCCTGCACGCATGAGGCTCCCGAGCTCGGGGGCTTCCTCTCTGGAGCACCTCTGGGGCCGCTTATCTCGGCTCAGCAAATCCAGCCCTGCATGCCCCCTTCCTGTGTGGACGATCGCCTGCCCTTCCACCCTCCTGTGGTATTTCCCAGAACATCCATATTGCACAATGGGAAGCATGGCCCCACAGCTCTGCTTCCTCTTGGAAATCCCACAGGCATGGGGGACCGAGGGTATGGGAGACATCTCCAGGAAGGTCCTCTGCTGCTGCTGTCCCAGAGTGCCTTTCCTGCATGTCATGTGGCATGAACACTCACTCATCCTTCAGCCTAGTTGTCACTTCCTCCAGGAAGCCTTCTCTGATTACCACCACTGCCCCCTGTCATTTTTCCAGTTCAAAAACATGCTCAGGGATTTGGACTTGAATACCACATGAGTCAGTGAGCAATTGTAAGCAAGGAAGGAGAATTGTTTCAATTGTGCTGTAGGAAGGCCCCTTCAGGGAAGAAGTGGTCAGAGGGAAGAGCAACTGGGTAGAGAAAAGCAGCCAAGAGGTGATGTCAGTGTCCCCAGCAGGCAGGAGGTGGCGGTGGCTGGCGGTGGGGTGGGAGCAGTGGAGTGGGAAGGAAGTGGGCAGAACCAAGGGGGTGGGTAGGAGGCAGGACTGCCCAGAAGAATTAGGGCACCCAAGAGGCAGGACTGCATGGTGGCTGGTAAAATTAGAGCACCTGAAAGACAAGAAGTGTCCAGCAAGTCCCCAGAATCTTGTCTGGGGGACTGGGTGGGTGGCACACCCAGGGAGAGGTGAGAGTTCCCTAAGATGGCTGTGGAAACTGAGTATAAATGGTACAGTCCTACTCAGACAGTATTTCCTTGGCATTTTGCCTTAAAGATTTCCTTTGCACCTGTAATTCAGCACTTTGGGTGGCTGAGGCGGGAGGATCAGTTGAGTCCAGGAGTTCAAGACCAGCCTGAGCAACATAGAAAGACCTAATCTCTACAAAAAGTCAAAAAAATTAGCTGGGTGTGGTGATGCATGCCTGTAGTCCCAGCTCCTTGGGAGGCTGAGGTGGGAGGATTGCTTGAGCCTGGGAGATTGAGGCTGCAGTGAGTTTGATAACACCACTGCACTCAGCCTGGGTGACAGAGACCCTGTCTCAAGAAAAAGGAAAAAAAAAAAGAAAGAAAAAAGATTTCTATTGCACACAGTTCAGCCAAGAATTCCCAGGGCAGCTTCCAGAGACCCTGTGCCCACAGGTCCCTCTGTGACCTCCCCAGTCCTCCCTATCTCTCAGTCAAGGCTTTCCTCATCCTCCTCCAGAAAAGAGGTTGACCCTCCACCCTTCAGGAACCTCTTAGCTTTTTCTCCTCCACTGGCTCCTCTCAGCTGCACAATCAGTTGCCCCGCAGGGAGTGTCCTTGTGACTGGGTAGTACAGTGGCTAAGAAAAGCCCTGGGGCCAAGCCACGGAGGCTCAACCCTGGCTTTGTGACTTACAAGCTGATGCCATGAGTGATTTGCTAACCTCTCTGCACCTCAGTTTCCTCATCTTTGAGATGGGGATGTTAATAATATCAGCTACCCCACTGGTGGGGTTGAGGATCAAATGAGTCACTAAGAGGCCACAGGTAGCCACCTAGCCCAGTCCCTGGCCTACAGTAGGGGTTTGGGGAATAGCAGCAAGGATTGCTGTTATTTCTATGATGCCTGGGGTTCCCCGCTTGCCTGGAGAAGGGGAGACAGCAAGTCAAGTCACTAAGTCCAGCCCACATTCAAGGGGAGGCATGTCAAAGAATACACAGGCATATTTCAAAAGCCTCAAGTTTGGCACCTACGTGTGATGAAATGTGACTTAATGGTTATTAGCAATGGTGCAGCTGGCCGGGTGCAGCGGCTCACGCCTGTAATCCCAGCACTTTGGGAGGCCGAGGCGGGTGGATCACCTGAGGTCAGGAGTTTGAGATCAGCATGGCCAACATGGTGAAACCCCGTTTCTACTAAAAGTACAAAAATCAGCCAGGCATCGTGGCAGGGGCCTGTAATCCCAGCTACTCAGGAGGCTGAGGCAGGAGAATTGCTTGAACCCAGGAGGCGGAGGCTGCAGTGAGCCGAGATCGTGCCATTTCACTCCAGCCTGGGCAACAGAGCGAGACTCCTTCTCAAAAAAAAAAAAAAAAAAGCATTGGTGGCAGACGAGAGTTGAGTTTGAGCTGCCTCATTCCAGTAGCATCTCGTGCTGATGCCGGGCCATGTGGATGAGCAGTGGCAGGGACCTCTGTTATTCCAGCAACCCTACGCCCTGCCCTTTGTGGGACCCAAAGCTGCCTCCTCCCAAGCCTGTGGGCTCAAGGGACTGCTGCCAGCCGCCCCCGCTGTCTGCTGCCATCCTGTGCCCCCACTCTGAGTCTGTGAGGCAGCCTTACCCGCCAGCTGCCTGGTGACTGTGAAGAATGACAGGCTCCTCGTTCAAGGGTGCGCGCTGGCCCTTATCACAAGAGAGCGATGTCTGCGGCACTGAGCCGGGTGATCCTGCTTGCCCGTTCAGCACTCTGCAGAGGGCAGGGCGGCTGCAAGAGACAGAAATTCCACTTGACAAACTCTCCGTGTGGCTGGGCAGCCAGACAGGAGCAGAATGAAATCAAAAGGGAGGAAAATTGGCCTGGCTTCCTAACCAGGTGCTGAGTGGATGCACCAGGCTTCAGGAGAGGGAATCAAAGAGGGAGAAAATTGGTGGCCTTGGTCATAAAGGGGATTGATTGCCCAGGGACCTGTCACACCCACCAAGGTCAGCAGAGTGGCCTTGGCTGGCCCTGTTTCCTGGAAGACAGGGTGCCTTTGGCAACTTCAATTCACCCGGGTTCAACTAGCTAATAAGTGTGCTGGGTCAGGAGGAGGGTGGTCAAGGTTTTCCAATTATGAGCCCTTGAAGAGAGGGCTTCAGGGCCTGAGAAGGTCTGAACATGACCCCTGTCCATGGGCGGTGGAGTGGGGGTAGAGAGGAGCATGCCTTGGCTTTGCACTCAGATGAAACAGAGTTTAATGACTACCTCTGGTGGTTAAGTCCCTTCCCCTCGCTGAGACTTTGTTTCCCATCTGTCAAATGGGAGTGTCGATACTTTGCTTTATTGAGAGCTTGCTTTGTGCCGGGCACTTTGTGACCTACTTTATGGGTATGAACTTATGTCATCAGAACAGTAATCCTAAGAAGCAGCTGCTATTATTATTATGATTGGCATTTTACAGAGGAGGAAATTCAGGCTCAGGAAATTTAATGTTCCCGGGTCCTGCTGTAGGTTGAGCACCAGATCTATGCATGGGTGACTGGCTGGTATGCAAACCTTTGGCCACTGTGCTGTCTGTCATCAAGCCAGGCGCATCCACTTAGGGTTTGTAAGGATTCGTGGAGATGTGCTAATGACAGCAAACTAGGAGCCCAGTCTACGTGCTGAAACCAGAATAAGAACTTTCCATGCGTTGACTCATTTGTTCCTCACAATAAACCTATGCAGTAGGTACGACTGTAACCTGCACTTACAGGTGAGGAAATTCAGGCACAAAAAGGTCAAGTCTCTTGTTTAAGTCACCAAATTTATATATGGCAGAGATGGGAATTGAGCCCAGGAGTCTGGCTCCAGAGTCCTTCACTTAACCTTATGCAAAGGCATAGCAAGAGCCTGGCCTGGGGTCCAGCACACAGCACATAGTAGGGCTCGGGGAGGGGCAACCTCAGCTCTTTTCCACCTGGGGCAGCCCTTCTCCCTAAAAGAAACCTAAATGCAGTGAACATGGAGGAAGCCCACGTGCCCACTACAAGTCTGGCTCTGGGAGATTTAGGGATGTCCCCCACCACCCCAGCCTGGGCTTCCAGCCTGGGCAGGGGATCAGGCTGACTTGGGAATGTCCCTAGTTCAGGGAAGACCAACATAGAGCTGGGAGAGGGGTTGCCCAATGTGCAGGGGCTTCTGGGAAAAGAACAGCAAAAGGGCAGGTAGGACGTGGGAGGTGGAGATGTGTCCTGAGAAAGGGAGAGGGCAGTCCTGACGAGCACCCTGCCTTGAAGAGCTAACAGGTGTGAGGCTGCCAGACAGGTGGGCTGTAGCAGCCCACAGCTGGCAGATGGAACGACTCTCAGACCTCCCACTCCCAAAAGTCTCATGATGCCTGGCTGGAGCCCGGGGGTCACAGGGTGCAGCCAGCAGGCAGGGAGTGTGCTCTCTAGATGCATAAGCTCAGGAGAGTGGCAGGAAGGAGCAGCCAGCTGCACTCCAGCCAATGCTCGGCTCAGGCCATCCCTGCCCCCGGCCAGGCAGGAGCCCTGGCCTCAATTCTGAGGGGCTCCACCAGCTTTTGCTCCCATCCTCCAGCCACCTGGGACCCCACCCCTTAAATCACTACCCCAGATCATTAAACTAGGAGTCCGTAATGCTGACACTCCCTCAGAGAGCATTTATCTGGAAAGTCATAAAATTGCACCACGGATGGTAATTAACGATTAGCGAGGTTTATCCCTCTATTGGTTCTGGCCTGTGGGAGCCTGTCATAAGGATAGAGGCCAGTGTGCTCTTCTCTCCCCATGGTGGAGGTGGGTGGCTGCCACCGCCTGGTTCTTGAATGAGAGCTGTGCCCACAGCGGAGGTGAACCTCTGCAGCCCCTCATTCCTGGTGGCTCCCAAGCCACCTTCCCAGCAAAACCATCTAGGCTGGCTCCTAACATCTGCCCCCTTATCAGCTCTGTGCCTTTGAATGTGCTGTGCCTCTCCCAGGACACCCTCTCCTCATCTCCCACCCTGTCCATCCCTTCAGGGGCCCTGCCGGGACCACACTTGCATTGATGTTTGCCTGGATGTGGCCAGTCTCCGTATGCCTCCCAGGACTGCATCTTGACCCCTCAGCCAGGCTGGATGCTCCCAGAGAACGCCTGTTTGCTCTTCTTCCATCTCCATCACCTCCATCCTCCCAAACCCAGAACAGAGTATGAGCCCAATAGACCTCACAAATGACCCACGACACTCGAGTCCCACCCCAATCTCTACACAACACTGCTGTGCGGGCATTTCCACATGGCCCTGAGGACCAGCTCCACACTCCTCAAAGCGGTTCCTGACCCAGACAAGACTAAGAACCAGTGCCAGCCGCTAGGGAAATGGAGACCCAGACAGGAAGTTAGGAGGTTTCTTAGATCTGCATTTTGGGTGGAAGAGCAAGGACTCAAACCAAGGTCTTCTGGCACCGAAGTCTGGCTCCCTAGAAAGTATGGTAGCCCACCTGAAGTCACCTGTGCCCCAGGGTGTGGGCCAGCCCCACCAACAACTCCCTTTGTTACTCCAGGCATGTCCCTGACCCCTGGGGCCTCAGGGTGGAGGTGATAAGCAGAGCATAAATCCACTCAGTGCGAGCAAGCTCTGCTGGAATCACCATGACAAATCATTCATCCAGCCTAAAATCAGAAGGGACATGGGGTGGGAGAGGCCCCTGGGGGCCGAGTGGGCCTGTTGTGCCTCCCTGGATACAGGCATCAGCATGTGCACTGCCCTTTTCATCTGGTCTGCCTGGCTCCCTATAGGCAGTGCCTACTCACTGCACTCTCCAGGACAAGACAAAAGCCAGGCCAGCTCCCCAGGCCCCTGGCTCCTGGCAATGGCATTCACTCCCACAGACCCAGAGCTTCCACAACTGAGACAACTCCCAGGGTGCTGGCCAGTTGAGCCCATGAGTGTCCTTATTCACAGACAGTTGTTTATCCTCAGCAGCCCAGTACCCACCACCTGCTGTTAGAGCCTCCCCTGCTGACCTGGGGTCACCAAGGCCCATTAGGATGTCTAGTACAGCCTTGTCCAAAGGCTTCCCCAAGACGTTCAGTGGATACAAAGGGCCCAGGACTTGGGAAAGCTGCGCGGCAAAGCTGGTCTTAAAGACTGAGAGCCCATTGCACATTCCAGGCCCAGACAAGGCTTTCAGGAGAAAACAAGACCAAATTTCTCAAGCATCCTATATATGCGTGTGAGAGTGTTTCCACATGTACTTTATAAGCACAGAGAGAGACACGCGAGGAAACATCGCTTGCTCTGCAAAGTGAGAACGACGAAGAGTGGTGATGATCAATGTTTGCTTTATATGACTCTGCACTTTGTGTGTGTCTCAGTGAGTCTGCATTTTCTCTGAAATTAAATCAATTATTTTAACAAAAAAGAGTTGGGAGAAAAAGCTGTTGAACTTTAACCCAGCATTTCCCAAACTCACCTGATGATGAGTTGCTGTTCTGTGCAACGCCTAGAAATGTCAGAGATATGCATAGACTATAGTCTGGAGACAGATAAACTTACCCAGCTTTTAATACATAAGACCATGGTGCCTTCTGATGCTGAGAGGCAGAAACAGGAAGAGGCTTGCAGAATACAGACACTCCATCAACATCAGACTGGAGCCCAGAGCTCCCTACAGCCCAGTCCTAACCCTGCTGCTCTGCCAGTTCCCTCTTTAAGTAGGAGGGACATTACTCCAGGGGTGGTGGAGTGGGTGTGGCAGTGACACAGAAGCACCTGGCAGAGAGGGTGACAGGGCCACAGAGGAGTCGGGCAGAACCAGTATTGGGAAGACACAAGCTGCTCTAAGAGAAGAACTGAAAATCATGTGATCACACAGTACACCTCTGACATCCTACAGCCACAGACCAAATCCCTGCTCCAGCCCTTCTGGCTTCTACCCAGCAAGTTGCCTAATCCCCCTGGGCATGGAGTGGAATAGGGGTTGGATGGAATGACCCCTAGAGTCTCTTCAGCCCAAGATTCCAGGGGCTTCACAATGATCAGCATGGGCACTATCCTGCAAATCATCGCCTCCACCTTATAAGTGATGTAATCAAGACTCAGACAGGTTAATTGACTTCTTCAAGGTCAACAGAGAATAAAAACAAAGTCCAAGACACATGCTGTCATTGGCCTTGCCACTGGTCATCCTCTGCTTTGTGGCTTCAGGAACTGCTATTTGTGTCTGAGCCAGCCACAGTGTGAGACAGATGGCGTTTCCAGTACAGGCTCCACCTACTAAGTGTACAATCTGGACCTGTTGAGTAACCACCCTGAGTCTGTTTACTCCTCTATAATTGGGAACATCATCTCATTGGTTATACGGCAATATCATTACATCAACTTAGCACAGGGCCCCGCACACTTAAGTTTTTGCTGAATTAGAACTATTATTGTTACCATCATTCTATAATTTATCCTATGGTTGAGAGAAAAAGGAGAGGCAGGGATTGAACTCAAGATCTACTGATCTATTCAAGATCTATTCCAGATCAGTAGATCTACCTCCTCCTGTGCAGGAGGAAATCTGCACAGACACATTCCAGCCCCTGTCTGGAACCTCAGTTTCCCCATCTATAATAAGAGAGGCTATACTGGGTGACTTCTGGGAGCCCCCAGATCTATAGTCTGCATGGAATAAAGCTCCCATGAAATGCTTTTTTCCCACCATGGGCTGGAGAAGTTTGCCTTCCAGCAACCTATAATCCTTCCTGGGAGATGGGCATGTAGGGGTGGTGAAAGGGAGGAGGGACAGGCAGGAACAGGACCCAAGACAGAGTGGAGAGGAGATGACTTAGGCACTTCCTGTATGCCAGGCCCTGGGATAGGAGCTTTACACAGACTAACTCATTCAGTCCCCAGAACAAACCTGTGGGGTTGATACTAGTTAACCATTTTACAGACAAGGATACTTACAACCAAAGAAACAAAGTAACGTGCCCAAGGTCACAGGGTTGATGAGGCAGGACTTGAACCCAGACATCCCAGACCTTCATGGCTTCAAAGACTGTGCCCTGAACCACTGGGTAATGCGAGCTCTGGGTCTGCCTGCAGAGACAGAGACACGCAGAGAGGGAGAGAGGTGGGGAGATGGAGCCGAGGGAGCAAGGCACAAGGAAGAGAAGAGGCACTGTGCCAGGGCAGCCCAGGCACACTATCTGGGAGGGGAGGGGAATCCCATCTGGAAACCAATTATTTGCCTCCACTGGGGGCCTGTTGAGTTTCAAAATCATTGTGCCCAGGGTAGAAAAGACAGGGCCCCCTCTTTGTGGGGCAGCAGAGGGTCCCCTGGTCCCAGCATCACCAGGAAGGAGGTGCCTGCTGGCCTGAGAGAAAAGCAGGGCCTGAACTCTTTATTTAGTGGCCAGAGAGCCACAGCCCAGGAATGTGTGGCCACTGAGCCAGGGGGGCTGCTCCACCCACCACTGCCAGGGACACTCCAGCACAGGTGCCCCCCCACCCCAACAAAGGCCGCTCGCTGGGAGGCAGTGCGCTCCCAGATGCGGTGTGAGGAATGTTTGTCAGCTCTTGACACTAATATTATTTAAGGCCCAAAGTCTAATGTAAGGCTTCCTTTTAGCAAGATTGTCTCATTTAATAAAGCTCCCTGTCTCTGTTCCCCGCAAGGTAATCGCGTTGATGATAACGCATTCCCTGCACTGTGATTTGATCTGGGAATAGAATTATCACCCAGCCTTGCTTTGCTGTCAAATGTTCCATTTGTATTTTTATTTTTTCCCCTAGAATAAGTAAACAGGAAGCCATCCAAGTGGAAGGCTCTGCTCACCTGGGGCCTTCCACGCTGGCCTCCTGACCAGTTCACTTCCTGTCTTCAGGAGCCACTTTCTCATTAATTCAATCAACAAACACTTCCCAAATGACTGTACCTTAGGCTGCCCCTACATTGCGGTGGCCTGAGGCAAGTCACCCAATCTGTTTGAGTTTCCGTTTATTGCTGGGTGGAAAGGACATCATAAGCACATAAGACTAACAGTCAATCCGACCCTGGTTCAAACCACCACTCTGGGCACAGTGCAGTGGCTCATGCCTGTAATCCCAACACTTTGGGAGGCCAAGGTAGGTGGATCACCTGAGGTCAGGAGTTCGAGACCAGCTTGGCCAACGTGGTGAAACCTCGTCTCTACTAAAAATACAAAAATTAGCCAGGGGTGGTGGCAGGCGCCTGTAATCCCAGCTACTTGGGAGGCTGAGGCAGGAGAATCGTTTGAACCCAGGAGGCGGAGGTTGCAGTGAGCCAAGATTGCACCACTGCATTCCAGCCTGGGGGACAAGAGCGAGACTTCTCTAAAAAAAACAAACAAAAAAAAAAAAAACCCGCTCTGCCTCTTACCAATTACGTGCCCCAGAACAAGTCACTTCACCTCTGAGGTTTGATGCTGTCATTCAAGACACCACCTACATCACAGGATTGTTGTGAGTAGGGCCAGGACGAGGATGAGCATGCGACGCCCCCCTGGTTCAAACATTAATGAGGGGCTCACCCCCACAACCCCTCTGCACTTGCACAGCTCTGAGAGGGAGGGCCTCCTGAAATTTCATGCACTCTTAAGAAGGAGGATTAAATGAGATGATGTATGCCAAGTGCCTGGCACATGGTAAATGCTCAGTAGACTGTTGCCGTCATCATCATCATCATCATCATCATCATCATCATCATCATCACCATCATCACTCTTACCCTCCATTAAGTGAGAAATGAAAGCCCTTTAAAATCTCTAAGAGGCTAGATTGGTATGTGCAGAGTGGATGTCAGACTGGAAATGCTCCACTCATGTGCTGTGTGGCCATGGCTAGTCCCTTCACCTCTCCAGCCTAAGTGCCCAGCTGCAAAACAATGGTGTTCTTAAACTTAGTGACCCAGGTACATGTGAACATGTGGGAGAGCATGTCACTCACCCCATGCTGCCATCCATCCCTGGGTTAGTGGACCCAGGAAGGGCTAGGAGCCTGGTGGGCCCCAGGCTGCAGATATCACACACAAGGTCACGCCTGGTTAGCAATTGAGTCCAGCATGCAAAGAGGGGGTGCTGGAGGGCTCCAGAAGAACTAGCTCCAGGACTTGGCAGGGCTCAGCTGGGCTGACGACTTCTTCCTTCTTACACATCACTAGCAGATCCCTGAAAAAGGGCACAGGATGCAGAGCCAGGGCAGCAGCCTTTAAATTCTGCCTCTTCTGGGCATTTATTGTGGGACCTCAGGCACTCGGAGCCCAGGCTCCTTCTGTGTCGTATGGTGTATCCTGATAGTCCTGGAGGAGAAAAGTCACTCCAGAGGAGTAACTAATGAAGGGACTTTTTAAAAGGTAGGAGCAGGGTTAAAGACTCCAGAAAGGGCTGGTGAAGCACCCCACGGTTCACAACATTGGGAGCCCCTACTACCCTGGGGCTAAAAACAGAAGGGGAAGGAACAGTTCTTAAAAGCCCTGTGGGGCCAGCGCTGACATGAAGGAGACAACAAACCGGCAGGGTCTGTGGCATTTGGTAGGGAACCACAGTCCTTCCTATCCCATGTGGTTTGTGGATTGAACCAGTGAGTAAGTAAATGAATGAATCTGATTTCCAGCCTATTTATCCTATGGCCGATCACATTTTCCAAATGGCTGCTTCAATATCTCTCATCCCATACACTCTTCTTCCAGTAGGACTTTAACACTTCTTGAATCTGGGCATAGTTGTGATAACAGCAGAAGTGACACTATGCAACTTCTGAGGTTGGGTCAAAATGTGATGCAGCTTCCACCTGGTTCTCTTTGGGATGCTCATTCTTGGAAGGCAGCCACCATGTGTGAGGAAGCCCAGGCAGCCACTGGGAGAGGCTACATATAGGTGATCCAGGAGAATGTCACAGCTGAGGTTCCAGCTGACAGTCAGCATCAATTGTCACATGTGACTGACAGAGCTTTCAGATGATCCCATCCCCCAGCCTCAGTCTTCCAGACTGAGGTCCCAGACACTGTGAAATGGAGACAAGCCATCCCTGCTGTGCCCTTTCTGAATTCGTGACCCTTAGAATCCATAGCACAACAAAATGGTGGTTGTTTTAGGCTATGATATAGTTATGCAGAAATAGTAACTGCAAAGAATTTCACTGACTGAACTCAGCCACAGCCCAGTGAACAAGTGAATTGTTTGCTTCAGTCCATAACGGTCACCCTCCCTGGGCACACGACGGGGTGGAGAAGGGTGAAGAATGAATATGAGAGGGAAATGGAGAAAATCTACCACACATAGGGAACATAGGCTGTGAGGGTTTTAGGACCCAGACTGGACAGGTGCTCCATCCATCCTAGCAGAATCTAAACACCCATTCTTGGCCAGGCAGGCATGGTGGCTCACGCCTGTAATCCCAGCACTTTGGGAGGCTGAGGCGGGCAGATCACCTGAGGTCAGGAGTTCAAGACCAGCCTGGCTAACATGGTGAAACCCCATTTCTACTAAAAATACAAAAAATTAGCTGGGCGTGGTGGCACGCGCCTGTAATCTCAGCTATTCGGAAGGCTGAGGCAGGAGAATTGCTTGAACCTGGGAGGTCGAGATTGTGGTGAGCCGAGATCGCACCATTGCACTCAAGCTTGAGTAATGAGAGCGAAACTCCGTCAAAAAACAAAAAACAAAAAACCATTCTTAGTCCCACTTACCTGCACTATTGCCCCAGCCGCCTTTTGCATCTCCTGCCTTTCCCAGGCCTCACCTGACCCAGCCATGCCCATGTTACCAAAGAACAGTGCACCCCTCCTACCTGCTCACTTCTGACTTCTGAGCTCATGCTGCCTGCCAGGCCCCAAGTCACTCCAATCCAAGCTCCTCAGCCAGCAGAGGCTCCATACACTCTGGCCTGGCAGGTGTTAGAGAGTTCGGGGTTGGGGGATCAGACAGCTAGAGGGACTGACCTTCTGACTCTGCCCAATGCATGCACACCAGGAACCTTCCCTCCCCTTGCCTTCCTCCTGCCTGGAATTCCCTCCCCACCATGCATCCAATGCCATCTCCATCATGAAGTCTTCAAAGAATTGACCCTCAGCCACTACAGCCCTGTTCCTCCCTAAACTCTGCCCAAAGATACAGATGTGGTTGTAACTTTCCTGAAAATGACATCAGGAGAATTTGAGGGCAGCATTTGAGTAAGAGAGATCATGTATACAAGATTTGTCTCCCCAGAAATATAGAAGGGCTTCTCTAACCAAATTTCACATGTGCCTTCCTTTGGTAGTCCTGGGAAGATCCCATCACTACATGCTGAGAAGTCATCACTAGCTCCAAGAAGCCTCCTGGCCTCCCTATGCTCTTTCAGCATCTTATATATGCTTCCCGCCAGCCCGAAGCTCCCAGTATCATAACTAATCGGTTACTGAACTGTGACTGCCATGGAGCAGGGCCCATGTCTTCTACTTGCTCCTAAAACAAAACCCACATTTGGTATTTCCGTCACTGTTAACAAAATAGCTTTGCATTTTCTTATTTAATTCTCACAGCAACATGTGAGGAAGGTGCCATCATTAGCCTCACATCACACATGGCACAATTGAAACTCAGGGAGGGAGCTGTCTTGCCCAGGGTCACGGGGTGGTGAGGACCAGAGCGGGGACTCAGAGCCAGGTCTGGCTGCCTCGGAGGTCAGTGCCCTCGGGCACACACATTATGATTTCTCACCTCTCCAGCTCCAACACTGAGCACGAGGCTGAACAAGGAGCAGGCACTCGATAAATATTTGTGGAACTGCACAAAACCTTAACCAATTCTCATTGCATGACTGAAGCTCTGATACCGAAGAGAAACCAAACCACCTCAGTGATTTCCAATTCAAACAGCACCACCCGCTCTGTGAATTCTGATGCACTGATGTCTTTTGTTTTTGGAGGGGTTTTGTTGCTTTCAGCAAGGAGAGTCGAGAGTCGGTGGCGAGGAAGTACACAGAGTTCCCCTAGGAAATTGTTTCTGCACAGCATTTCAGATGAGAGATGGAAAAACATTTCAGAACACAAAGACTTTGGTTATCACAACAGCAGTAAGAGAAAGGCAGGCAAGGACTCAGGCCCCCATTTAACAGATGACAAAAACGCAGGCCCCCAGAGTCAAGGGACACGTGCGAGGTCACTCAGAGAGAAAAGGATTGATACCACCTGTCTTGATGCCCAAACTGGGGGAGAGGGTCTTGCAAGTCCCCTGCTACCACCACGTCCAAAGGCACTGGCTCTGAACACCGTGGCCTGTAGGAAGGAAGGAGGGCACAGCTCTAGGAAAAGCATGTGGCAGCCTCACTGGAGCACAGAGCTCAGCTCTGAATCCTGGCAGACCAAAAAGAAGCCTCTCCAAGGCTCCCCAAGCCTTACTGCCTCCACCCCACAGTCACCTCTTCTGACTTTCCCTTTCCCAATTTCTACATCCAAAAGGCAGATAATCAGAGCATGTGGGCTGAATCTCCTTCTCAAACCATGCTTTACAGAGGAAAGGGAGGAAGCCCATATCCCTTCTAGGTAACTGGTGACTGGCTGGGCTGGGGCTTCTCAAAAGACTGTGGCCCTCAGAGGACCCACCTTGCTAGGAGGTGACTGGAACCCCCCCCCCCCCACCCAATCTTTGCTGGAGAGTCCAGCCCCTACCTCTGGGATGGAAAGTGGTGATAGAAGGGGCCCAGCATCAGATTGAAAGGAAAAAGCCCTCTTGTCCTTTGACTTCTTGTGTGACCTTGGGCGGAACACATCTCTCTGAACCTCTGTTTCACCATTTGTCAAATGGGACTCCTATTACTCACTGTCCCTGGATCTTGGGGTAAATGTCTATCTCCAGAGATAAAATGATGAAGCTGAGCATCGTATCTGCTTTAGTACTAACTCTCAGCTCCTGTTCCTGACTCAGGCTGTCCCAGGCCCGTCCTTAAGGCCTGGAGGTCAGCTTCCCTGGCCTGAGCCAGCAAAAGACCAGTGGGCCAGCCTGGATGGCCAAGTGTGGTTGCCCATAGCAACTGGAATCAGCCCACATTCAAGGGACAAGGTCAAGTCTTAGCTGAGAAGGGAGCTAAGCCAGTTTCTCAAGGGCAGCATTGAGCATCCACACAGAAGGGAGAGAAGGCAGGAGGTCAGGAAGCACAGAGGCAAGGCTGGACAAGATGCCAGCAGCAGGGTGGTGAGTCCAGCAGCTCAGGAGGAAGCCTGGGAACCAGATCCATTCAAGTCAGGGGATAACAACCCAGTGCACAGCCTGGCAGCACACAGCCTGCAGCATGTGGACCAGGCTGCCGGGGGTCTGTATGGCCACAACCTAGACAGGGGAAGACCCCTGTGTCCCAAAGGAGACCTAGTACCAGCACTCTTTAGCTTATAGGCTGAATCCTGGGTCAGCCCAGGAATAGTGTGCTCTGAAGTACTTTGCATAACTTGCCTTGTTCCCCCCAAAAGTGACTTAAAGCATATGTAAATCTATAAATAGGAGATGTATAAAGATATGTAAAGTACCACAATAAAACCTAAATTAGAAATGGATAGGAGTATAAGAAGCAAAATAGAGGAAGGGCCAGAGATCTGGCTAAATCAAAAATGAATACCATAAAGCTGTAAATGTTGTTTCAAAGGGTCAAAGTTTTAGACTTGAACTCCCTGGCAGCAAGTGCAAAAGAGGAAATCTGATCAATCACACAATGTCCATGATATAAAATTAGTAAATCAACCCATAAAGCCTGATGCTGGGAAAGTCATAGCTGTTTCTAGTCTGCTTTACAACATTTTTCCAACAGTCCTCATTATAAAATCCTAAGAGACACAAAGACAGGTCTCATGGAGATGTTTTGGGGGAGCAATATTAATACCATACCAACAGACATTTCCATAAAAGTAGTCCTATAAGGACCAAAATAACATGCTATTGAAGTCATCTTCTCCTGGCCTGGCTTAAGGCACAGTCAGATGAGGCTGGAATAGTTTCAGTAAGGAGCATTATTGCTCTAGTTAGTTGTTTCTTTATCAAAAGTTAATTTGGTCAACCTGTGTTTGCTGAGCACCAGCACTGTATGGGGTTTTGGAGAAGCAGACGCAAGCAACACAGATATGGGCCCTGCCCTGCTGGAGCTTAAGGTCTTAGAGGGGGAAGCTGTAAGTAAACAGGCAGTTACAGACTGCAACGCAACCAGGATCCTCTCTGCACTCTGTGAAGACCAAGGAAGAGCCTGACATCGCACAACAGGGAAGGCTGCCTGGAGGAAGTAAGGTCTCAGATCAGCCTGAAGGGCCAGTGAAGTCGGCCAGGAAAGATCCAGCAGAAGGAGAAGCAGCAGTGGCTGGACCACCAGAAGTCAGGAAGCCGAAGAGCCCATTGCTGCCTAGAGCTGCCTCTAGGACCACAGCTGGGCAGAAGCCCAGAGGACAGGCCTGGTTGGGTGGGCCCATCACCTCACCACACTGTCAGGCAAAACTGAGAGTGTGGCCAAGCTGGATGCAAATACCCCAGCACCTCAACTCCTGGAAGAGAGGTTGGTGGCCCTTCTCTCTTCTCAGGGGTTGGCCCTGCTGCCCCAGACTCAGAGATGTGGGACCCTCTTGGGTTGTTCACAGCCACGGCAGGCTCAGCTTGGAGAGGAGCAGCAGGCAGTGCTGTGGGCAAGCCACCCTGGGATATAAAAGATATGAAAAACCGACCTGATTCTCTTAGAGCTGAAAGGCCCTGAGACAGAAGCCAACCCAACTTCCACATCCTAAAGATGGAGAAACTGAGACCCTGACAAGGAAATGGACTTATCCAAAGTCACGTGGGCTAAGATTCCAGAAGTCCAGAGGCAGGAGAGACCAGAAGGAAGGAGGAGACTGGGCAAGTCAGCCAGGAGTCCCAGCAGAGAATGTGGAGAAAAATCCCAGAAGAGGCTCAACAACAGCAGAAATAGCCCCAAGCTCAGGGTCCATATCTGAGACCTTGGCCATGGGGCCATGTCCCCTGGAGCTGCAGTGGGGATGATGCTGACCTGCCCCACAGGATTACTGGGAGGACTAGGGAATACTTACTGTAAAGTCCTGTGCACATGGAGATGGTACCAGGGTCCAGAAAGAAGGTGACTTTGGGGCAATAGTAATGGGCTACACTGATCACAGCACTGACTGTGTGCTGGGCACTTATTAACAATAACCCTCAGAGTAGGTATTTTTCATCCCCATCTTACAGACAAGGAAATTGAGTTCAGTAACTTGCCCAAGAGCTCACAGCTCTGAAGAGGTGACGGGGATCAAGATTTTATTTTTGTTGTTGTGGTTGTTGTTGTTTGAGACAGAGTCTCGCTCTGTCACCCAGGCTGGAGTGCGGTGGCACAATCATAGCTCACTGCAGCCTCAAACTCCCAAACTCAAGCAATCCTCCCACCTCAGCCTCCCAAGTAGCTGGTACCACAGGCACTGCCACCACCATGCCTGGCTAATCTTTTTCTTTTGCTTTTTGTTTTGTTTTGTTTTGTTTTTTGTTTTTTGAGATGGAGTTTTGTTCTTGTTGCCCAGGCTGGAGTACAATGGCACCATCTCGGCTCACTGCAACCTCTGCCTCCTGGGTTCAAGCGATTCTCCTGCCTCAGCCACCCGAGTACCTGGGATTACAGGCATGCACCACGACACCGGGCCAATTTTTTATTTTTAGTAGAGACGTGGTCTCAAGCTCCCGACCTCAGGTGATCTGCCCACCTCGGCCTCCCAAAGTGCTGGGATTACAGGCGTGAGCCACTGCGCCCGCCCAATTTTTTTCTATTTTTTGTAGAGACAGGGTCTTGTTGTGTTGCCCAGGCTGGTCTCGAACTCCTAGGCTCAAGGATCCTCCCACCTCAGTCTCCCAAAGTACCGGGATTACAGGCATGAGCCACCACACCAAGCCAATATTCTTAGTCATATACAAGAGGGCCTGAGGCAGATCCAGATTTAGGGTGCTCATCTCTGAGAAGGCAGTGGGTGGAGGAAGTTCAGTACTCTAACCCCCAGGAGATGCAGGGCCCCCCAGTCTCATGCCCTTCCATTTGCACAATGCTTTGCACTTAGAGTATGAGCCCAGCCAGCTTCCTAGGAGTATGGGGAGATGTTGTGAGTGGGACCCCCGAGATGACTGCATGGCACTTCATAGCTGGCATAGCTGTCCTGGTTATCTATGGCTGCATAACAAATCAACTATATACCTAATGGCACAAAATAATTTTATTATGTGCCCAGATTCTGTGGGTCAGCAGTTCAGACAGAGCACAGCAGGAGAGATTTGTCTCTATTCCATGATTTCTGGGATTTCAGGAAAAACTAAAACAGCTGGGGATGTTAGATGGCTAAGCTCAGCTGGGACTGTTGACTGGAGCACCTAGACATGGCCCCTCCATGTGGCTTGGGCTTCCTCACAACATGGCAGCTTCAGGACAGTGAATCTTCCTACTTCTTTACATGGTGGCTCAGGGCTCCAAGAGTGAGTGTTCCAGCAAACAAAGTATAATTTGCAGGGGCATGGTCTTTACTCACTTAGGGTCTCTTCTGCCATACCCTATGCAAAGTGCTGGACCAGGCATGAGCCACCGTGCCTGGCCTGTGGCCATGTTTTAACACCACCACAATTGCCATGGGTTGCCAGGCAGCCTGGCAGAGGAACACTGCAAGGACCCGTCCCTTCACGGCAGATTCAGAAAGGCTGAAAGGTGTTATGGTCAGTCAGGGAAGACCCAGGAGCCACTCAGGCCCGCACAGACCTCTCTGTGTGCCACTGGCCTCTTGCACCCCTCCTTTGACTGTGACGTTCTCCCCTGGAGGGATCAAGAGGTCAAACCAGGCACTCAGAAAGGCAAGGGCCATAGTAGGGTGATCTTGAGTGAGCCACATGATGTCTGGGAGCTTTGCATTCCTTGCCTGCATCATGGCAGATGTTTCCTCTCTCCCAGGGTTCTGGGGAAGAACAGAGGAGAGAATGTATATGAAACCCATTCACCCAGTAGGTTCCTGGCCAAAGCAGGTTTCCTTCCAAGGGGAATGGGGTGGGGCGGGGGTGCCACAGGCAGGGAGAAGATCTGAGGGCCTGACTCACTGGGTTCTCTCCCAGGGACTTAACCAGGGTGGCGTGTCTGCACTTGAAGCTGCAGCAGGCACCTCTCAGGCCTGTGGCTCCCAGCTCTAATTACAGATATCTGGACATGTTTCCTGTTTGGGAGCTGGCAGTGTCCCCGCAGAGGATCCACAGATAATGAGCAGCTGGCTTCAGAGGCTCCATCCATGGGGCACTGACCTGGGAGCAGGCCCAAGCAGGCCCACCTCAGAGAGCAGAAGGCCCTCAAAGGTCATCTGGTCTCAATTCTTCCCCACATCACACTCACACAGGACCAACACCGTGACCACCATGACCAGTCTCTGCTTGCACAGTTCCAGTGATGGGCAGCTCACCACTTCACAGCCAGTCTGCTAATCTCTAGACATCACTCAAGACAGCACTGGAAGCACTTCCCAAATCAGTTTGCTCTTTAACTTCTAGCTATTGATCCCCAGGTCCACCAAGAAAAATGAAACATGGCACAGAAGAAGGGCGCAGACCCTGGGATCAAGAAGAACTGGCTTTGGTTCCAGTCTTAG
This sequence comes from Gorilla gorilla gorilla, assembly GCF_029281585.2. Taxonomy (NCBI): domain Eukaryota; kingdom Metazoa; phylum Chordata; class Mammalia; order Primates; family Hominidae; genus Gorilla; species Gorilla gorilla. The sequence continues at coordinate 36,727,008 of NC_073232.2, read as the reverse complement.
TTTTTACGCTTGCAGTCTTGGTCTCTTTGAGCCTCAATATTCTTCTCTGTAAAATAAGAATAATGCTATCCAGTATGAAGGGCAGCTGGAAGAGTGGAAGGTCATAACACATGTGAACACACCTGGCACACAATAGACACCAAGTGCATGCAATTCCTTCCCCTTTCCCTCTTGGACACCTGCATTAGGTAGCTTTTTTAGGATTATAGATCAGAGACACACACTCAGATTCAAGCAAGTGACCGGCCTGAAGACCACAGGTACACTTGGAGGATAAAGGGGACAGATGCCATCTCCTCTGCCACACAGTGGTGTCTCACAGCAAGCTGGAGGAGCCCAGGGTCCTGAGCCTTCCCCTTTCAACTCCCGAGTGCAGCTGAATGTCTGTTGAATGAAAAGAGGGTGGATGGCTGGCTGGATGGTTAGATGGGTTGATGGATGGATGAATGGACAATGGAACCATTTAAATAGGTTTCTAAAACCTGCCAGGAAACACCCACCCCTTTTAATTCTAGCCAAACTGAATGTCATCTTTTTGTCGAGAAATAGAGTAAAGCAGTGATGTTTAAACTTTTCTAAGCATCAGAAGAGGACTTGTGAAACAGATTCCTGGGTCCTACCTCCAGAGACGTTAATGTTCTAGGGTGGGGCCTGAGATGTTGCACTTCTAACCAGCTCCCAGCTGTGGCTGAAGCTGTTGCTCCATAGGCCACACTTTGAGTGTTGTGGAAGAAAGCAGACAGTCAACTTACAACACCCTTTGGAAAACAAGCACAGGAGCAAGATGAGGTCACCGGCCTGGGAGAGTTCAGCAGGAGGGAGTGCCCCTCCCAGCCCAGGGGTGGAAAGTGTGTTATGACACCAGCCCCTGCCTCCCACCTCTTCAAATCTTCTGCTTTCCGTCTCCAGCCTGGGATCTCTCAGAAGCCCCTATGACACCACAATGGCTTCATGGCAGATAGGGCTCTGGTCCAGAAGCTAACACCTCCCGACAGGAGTTCAGGCTAGACGGAAATCTCAGTAAACAGGGCGGGATGTGCAGAGGGTAAGGCAGGCCATCCACTCACTACAGGCCTTCCAGCAAGGGCTAGAAGGCCTAGAAAGAAGAGTGTAATCTTCTGTCTTCCCAGACACACACACTTGCGCGCGCACACACACACGCACATGGAGGAGGGCCCAAACCTCTCCCCTAGACACCCAGAAGGTCTTCCTTGCTTGGGACCCATCCAGCCGTGGGTCCCATGGCTGATGGTAGTAGGGCCTCACTTCAATATTCAGGTCAGGCACTAACTTGCTGCATGGCCTTAAACATGTCCTTTCTGTTTTCTGGGTCTTATTTTCCCATCTGTAAAACAAGGTAGATGGATTAGGTCTTGCCTAGAGAAGGAACTGACATTACCTGAGCCACTGATATGTTTATTAACTTTTCTCTCCAAAATATTTGATTGAGCAATTCCTATGAACCAGGACCTAATCTATAGCACTGCACAGGAGAGATGAAACAAAGCTCATGCCTCGTGGAGCTGGCCCCATGCTTTGCACGAAATGCCTGATTCCTATGATCTCATTTAGCCTTTACTACAGTCACCCACAGGAGTTGGGTGCCATCATCCTTGCTTTACAGATAAGAAAACTGAGGCATCGGCAGGGTGCGGTGGCTCATGCCTATAATCCCAGCACTTTGGGAGGCCGAGGTGGACAGATCACTTGAGGTCAGGAGTTCAAGACCAGCCTGGCCAACGTAGTGAAACCCCATCTCTACTAAAAATACAAAAATTATCCAGGCATGGTGGGGCATGCCTGTAATCCCAGCTACTCGGAGGGCCAAGGTGGGAGAATCACTTGAATCTGGGAGGTGGAGGTTACAGTGAGCTGAGATTGCACTACTGCACTCCAGCCTGGGCAACAGAGAAAGACTCTGTCTCAAAAACAAACAAACAAGCAAAAAACTGAGGCACAGATAAGAGGCAGGGCTGGAGTTTACACTGTCAGTGGTTCCACAGACCATCACGTAACCCTGAGACCTCCACTCTTGACCAAGCCCATGTCCTCTAGTTCTCTGCTTGGGTGAAGGTCATCCCCCCTCAGCACCCTTCCATCAGCCTCCAAAGTCCACACCTCATAAGGAAGCGGAAAGACTGGAGGCTGCAGGGAAGGTGGTTCACACTCCCCGCCCAGATTTGGAGGTTCCAGGCTGGGCTGAGGCTTCTACTTCCTCCCCGCTGAGAGGACAGCTCCGGGCCAGGCTGCTCCCTTGGCACGGGGTGCCCTGAATCACAGGTGCTCTAGGGGTGCTGCCAGGTTCTTTTCAGGGCCCCCATCCCCACCCACCCTGCTCATCATTCACCCCGAGTGCCCATACATGACCTGAGAGGCAGACGGAGCCCATCCCTTGGGTGCTAATGCAGCATGGCATCAAAAAATGAGATCGGTCCTGCATCTGTGCACTTACCCACAAGATTGCAATCCAGAAACTAGAAAGAGGCTATTTTAACTTCAACTTGCAAGGAAGCTTAGCGTCACTATGGAAAATAAACTTGATGTTGAGCTACGCAGGGTGGGACTGGACACCACCGTGATCCTGTCAGTACTTGGGGCGTCAAGGTCTCAGCCAGCCTTGGCTCGATGCCTCACTTTCCCACTTTGAAGATGTGCCCAATCATTTTCTACTGCCTGGAAAACTTCTCCTTTCCCTTCTGCCTCCCCTAAATGCTCATTTTTCATGGCTTCATTTACCTACTGCGTCCCCCAGGAAGTTGTTCTTAGCCCCGGCTGCCCCCAGTCCAGCTCAAAGTTCCACCACTGGACGGCTGAGCTCTGGGAACCCGGTGCCCTGCCTAGGCTCTTTGCTGGGTTCCTCTGGCCTTCCTCAGGGTAAGGAAGATCACCGCACACCCAAGAGGCCCTGCAGGGCTTCAGGCACCACCTGAGTCACTGCTTTTCTTCGAGAGCCTGCAAAGCTAGAAGGCAGTATTTGCCTTTTACGCTGTCTGATGCAAGCATACTGTGGCATTTTCTAGAGGATTCAAGACCACGCGGCTCTCAAGAAGTCGAATGCGGAAAGAAGCACACAGGAGAACCCAGTTGCCTCCTCTGAAGTGAATCACCGGAGAGATTCACAAAAACCTAAAGGAATGTCACTCTTCTGCTCAAGTTTCTTTGTTTTAGGAAAATAGTTATTTTTTATGAAAAATATATGTTCATGTGTAGTGTTTATTCTTGTTGTTCTTAAAGAATTAATAAATATTTTGTAATTTCTCAGTTTTAATTTTTAATGTGGTAAATATCCAGAGATATTTAACAATATTTTGCCTAAACCAAAGCTCTTTCGGGTCGTCAGCAACTTTTCAGAATGTGACAGGGTCCTGAGGCCAGGCTTGAGGACGGCTGGAGGAAGTGTCCCGCCCACCACAGCTGATTGGATGAAGGGCGGGACCTGACTAGTGGGCAACCAATCCAGAGGCAAACGGTGGTGTGGGACTCGGCAGGGATTGAGGGGAGCAACAGGGCTGTGCACGGTGAATTGGGCAGGCAGCCGAGGGAGAGGGCCTGTAAGGAGGCCTGGAGGGAAGCCAGGGAAGAGTTAGGGCCACAGAGCAGCCACGTCTATAAGGAGCAGGGGCTGAGGCCCAGGCCAGATACACAGGAAGAAATGAATGCAGGAGACAGCGTGCAACAGGAAGAAGCAGAGAAGCAGCGGAGACGGAGGTACCTGGGGATGATGCCAGGACTGCAGCTTCAGGGACTTGTGGCAGATGCACAGGGTGCCTCTGGCTCCCTGGAGCTCCACACTGCAGTCCCAGCTCTGTCTGCAACCCACTGCTTTGATTCACCCAGGTCCCCACAATGATACTCGTTTCACTCAACCCTCCCGTACTTGAGGTCAGCTGAACACCTCTTTTCTTCCCAACCAAAATAGCCTTGAGTTCTGTCCTGGCTCTGGGATCCAGCGGTCCCCTCGCAGTCAACGTGGAGATGCTGAGTGCAGCTCATCACGAGGACTGACATCATCACATATGTAAGGGCCTGGCATGTGCCGGGCCCTCAACAGGTGTGGCTAATATTAGCATGCTTGCTCCTGCCTCGACTGCTACTGTCATTATTAGCGGTGGTATTAATATCACAGCAGGAAATGGTCTCCAAGGTCACAGAGCTTAAGCTCTCAGTTTTACTGAGGGATGAACAGCAAGGCCAGGAGCAGGTCAGAAGCAGAACTGGAACCAGAGCCCACTCTCCTGTCCTGTCCAACCAGTCCCAGTGAGAGCGTAAGCTCCCTGGGGGGAGGGGCCATCCAGCAACTCCACATCCACACAACCGTCCATTCCTCTTCTCAGAAGTCATTTCTTTCAACACATCCCATGGGCTCTGTGCCAAGTGCTGTCTCCACAACAGGGTTTGGTCCAGAATTGGTTCAATCAATGTTTGTAGATCGATCCTTGGCCTCTCCCATCTGGCTAGACACAGGGAATCCAGGCCAGGGGTGGGGGTTGGAAAGGGTTCCAGGAGCCTTCCCCATGAACACCAGTCATCAAAACGTCTGTTACTCCCAGCAGCTCTCTTGTACCCACCACCTGTCCTGAGTTCTTCAGTGGAGAGCAGGGCCTGAATCTTTATCCCTTTAGCCAGAGAGGAAACAAGGCCCAGAGAGGTATAGTGCCTGTCTCAGGACACACAGCCAGCAGTAGGAGAGCCAGGGATGGAAACACAGGTCTGTCAATGCAAGTTCCTGATTCCAGAGTGAGCTGAGATATGTCAAGTATGCCTGACAGTAGGTAGCTGAGAGCAGGGTCTCAAGGGTGGACAGAGGGGAGGGTCAGAGAGGGGCATTCGTGGGGTGTGGACATCACAGAATCCAAGCCTCTGAAATAGCCACCTCATCTACTGTCTGATAACTGAGCAGCTCCAGCTTCAAACACTTCACACTCAAATAGTGGGGCATCCATGCCAGAAAAAGCCTGGCTGGCCTGCAAAGGAAGATGGGGCCACTGGCCTTGCAGAGCCTCCCATCCCAGACAGGGTAGAGTGTGGAGAAGAGGTGGCGGCCGCGCTCAGAGCTCCAAGAGAGCCCCCTGGGCAGGAGCTAGGTGGGCAAGCAGAAAGGCGGGGAGGCCCTGCCTATAGAAGCAGCAGCCTGAGTGAGCGCTGGGAGCCTGCAGAAGAAGAGGTTGGAGCCCAGCAGTCTGGGCAAGGATGAGGCCAGGTCTGGTGTGGGGACCCCTTATACCCTCTCTTCCCACCCTGTACTTCTCAGTCCCAGCTGGAAGCATGATGTATCTCCCCAGCTAGATGCGAGGCTCCCTGAAGGCAGGCCTGGGGGGCTCACCGCTGAATTCAGAGCCTGGCCCAGAACAAGTGCTCAGTAACTATGCGGAGTGAGTGACAACAGATACAGGCTAGGAGGGCCTGGGATAACTCTGAAAACAGAGCTTCTGTGCAACAGCAGGCTTAGCCCTTGTTTCCTGATAGATTTTGGCTGTTGCCACCAAGTGGGAAAGGGAGTGGCGGGGGAGGGGACCTGGAGAAGGGGAGTGACCTGACAGCAGAGGTGTCAGCAAGGCCCAGGAAGGGGTCAGGGCCCCATCCTGCAGGAGCAGCTCTGCCCGCAGCTGGGTCAGGCTCCCAGGTCCAGAGACGCCCCATACTCCACTGCAGGGATGAGGCCACAAGGCTGGTCTTTGCCCCCTACTAGAGTCTGAGGCTCCAGCAGCTGATCTGGGCCAGCTCGGCAGAGAGCTGGATCTGGGAATAGGCCTTCCTCACTAGGCTACAGGAAGGATCGATGCTGCTGGGGCCTGATGTTCATGCAGGGAGAAGGCTGGGGTACCAGTGATACCCAAGGACAGCTCCTCTTACACCCATCCCTGGTCCAGCTCCCTCGTTGTCCTCAGCAGGTGGGGGACCAACTGAAGTCTCTGAAGTCTGCAAGGCGGGGCCATCAGCTGAGGCCCACAATGACGTCTGTACTCCCCCAATCACAAACAGGCATGCACACACCTACAGGCACACACTGACACACACATGCCCAGTGTGGGCTCTGTGCAGGCGGGGTCCTGCTGCAGGAAGGGCTGGTGCGGCCGCCAGGCAGCAGGCCCCGCACAAAGGCACAGGGTTGTGGGGGCGGTGTTGGCGGTGCAGGAGTGGGGGAGGGCTGCGAGGGATGTGGCTCGGAGCCTAACGGGCCACCAGCAGCCGTGGCATCTGCTTTTTCTCACCTCTAAAGGGAATCGATTTGTCTCTGACTGATTTCCCTGACGTCTAGTTTTCTTCTCCGCCCGGCTGTCAGCCCAGCCACTGCACACAGGGAAGTGCGGGGGGAGCACCTTGACCGCCTGCCTGCCAGCCTCTCTGCCGCCTCACCACACCACCCCCTCACACACACAACACACGCTGCACTCACACTCACACGCCCGACAGAGAAACCCACACCCCACACCCGCACCACAGCCTCCCGTCCAGACACCCACACTCCCACCTGACAGACAAACCTGCCATACACGGTACAGACATATGTAGACAGATGCATATGCAAGCATGCACACACACACAGTACAAACACAGAGACAGACCTGCCACACGCAATACAGACACATAGTTTTACTGTGTGTAACACAGGTATACAGACACTCTCACACACGCACCACAGTACAAACACACACACACACAAACACACACTCCCACCCCACAGACAGACCTGCCACACACCACACAGTATAAACACATACACAGACACATGCAGACACATCACACACAGAAAGATGGACACACACACACATAGACCCACACACAAAGCCTCCACACTGACATCCCCAAGTACCCCAGAGTCACCACCATAACCCAGACACACACTCACACACACACTACATTACCACTCTCAGATACCAAAAGGGACACTGGCACACACAAGCCTCACACTCTCAGATGGCCCCAACACTCACACACCCCACATATTCACACAGCCACACAGGCTGCATCCCTGCTCACACAGCTACACACACCACACACACACTCACACTCCCTGATCCCCACCAACACCCCCCTTGACATGAGCACCCACAGTCATGCACACCCACACAGTCCCAGGCCGCATGGGCACTCCTCGCTGTCCCCGCCCACCCCAGCAACCCCTACTTCATCGTGGAGCTGCTCCTGGCCCCCCGAGAGTAGTAACGGCCCCCTTGGTGGAGGCAAACATAGGTGTGGCCCAAAGAGGTGGGCAGGGCCTGGGTGGGGGGCACGGGGGACCCCAGGGTGCTGCTCATCTGGACAGGCTCGTTGCAGGGCAGCCTGGGTGAGGAGCTGGACCCTGGCCGGGCTGCAGTGATTTGGGGCAGGGGTGGGGGTGCCAAATGCTCAAGATTACCAGGATCAAACCAAGCTTTTCCAGCACAAGGGCAGGGCTTCCCAGCGCCCCAAAGGACCTGGGCCAGTCAACAATAATGATGGCAGTGAGCAGAACAAGGATAATACAAACTGATCCTCTCTGTGTCCACAAAGCATGTTCCCATCTGTGACAGCTCTAGATTGGATCCCGGAAACATCCACTAGAGTTGGCATTATTCCCACCTCACAGATGAGGAAACCTAGATCTGAATCTGGAAAGGGACTTATCCAGGGTGCGCCATGGGCAGTGAATTTAGACCTGGAATCCAGGTGCACCAATTCCCTGGCCAGAACTCCAACCAACCAACCAACCAACCAACCAGAACTCCAGATAATGGTCCATCTGTCCTCAGAATCCTCCTAAGGCCATCCACACTGGCGCCACCTGCCTAGGGAACACTAAGGAAGCCCTCAGCATGAGCCCTGGCAAGGGGCAAGTGCATGTGTACGTGTACATGCAAGGTGTGTGAAGGTGTGCATGACTGTGAGTGCATGGGGCAGGTGTGGGCAGCAGGCCCCACAGGTGGGTGTTGGGAGACGGCGTGTCTATGTAGGTCACGTGCGACTGTGTAGGTGGGAGAGCTGTGTGGGTAGGGGTGTGCCACCAAGGGGATCCAGATGCGGTTGTGGGTTTGTGTGCATGTGAGGGTGCCTGTAGGAGAGACCGTGTGAGGGTGTATGTATCCATGGGAGAGGTGACGTATGTGCCCCGAGATGAACACACCAGCATGTGTGAGCATGGCAGTGCACACCCATCACAAGTGTGCTGACCACGGGGCATGCTCCAGATTAGGGGGCGGATCCCCCCACGCACCTGTCTGTCTCTTGGTCGCCTCCCCTCCCCTGGGGTTTATCTGGCCCAACAGCCTTACTCGCAGCCCAGGCAGCAGATAATTGATTAATAGAACTGGTGCTTGGCTCTTCAAGGTCTGGCTGGAGATAAGCAGAGACTCGAGTACCAGCGAGAGGGGGTGCTGAGGATTCGGGGCTACCCTCGGAGCCCACAAACCACAGACGCCCCCGTCCCCAGCTTTCACCCACCTCCCCCTCGTGCCTGTGGTCCACACACCCACCACGGTAGCACATGCAGGGCAGGAGCCCACAGTAAGCCACAGAGTGCAAAGCTAGGCAGGCCCCACCTCCCACCCTGCCTGCCTCAGAAGCTGAGCTGAGCAATGAATGGCTGCTGAGCAAATAACCTCCCAGCTGGGAGTCCACTCACTCACCACTTCCTTCACACATCCATTATTTCCAGCACCTGACCTAGCACCTACCAGGTAGGGGGTACAGGTGGCACCAGGAGCCCCAGAGGCCAGGCAGACACAATCCTACCTTGGGGCCATCACAGCCCTTGTGGCCTCTGAGGACCCTCCCAGGCCAGCAAGACACATGAGGAAACAATAATGTCAACCCCAAGGCCCAGTCACATAAGGAGAAGCCACGAGCTCAGACCTGCAGTTCTTTCCACCAGGTCCCTGGCAGGGGTCAGAGAGGAGGGGTATTTGAGAATGAACATGCACGGCATGTCCAGGAGCACCAGATAGGAAGGCTGCCCCAACCCCACTGATTTCCTGTTATGTGCCAGACACTGTGCGGCAGAGCTGTGTAGGGGGCTTGTCCTGCTACCTGCCAGCAGCCCTATGAGGTGAGCACTGCTACTCTCCAAGCTAAGGGCCTGAGAGAAATGAGGGTAGACAGATAAGGTTCCAGAAAGACCCTTCCCTTAAGAGAAAAAGGCCATGACTGTCAGCAGAGAATGCCCAGCTTCTTCCAGGGCTCTTTCCAAGCTAGAAGGAAACCCCCAGGGCCAGACGCTCAGGATGGTTAGGGCTTCCTGGAGGGAGGGCAAGAAGGACAGTGGGGACGTCTGTCCCTAGCTCAGGTGCAGGGGGCAAACTCATGGCCCCTTGCTGTTTGGGGTGTGGGCATATACCTGCAGCTCCCAGAATGCCACCTCGGGAGCCAGGAACCTTCTGGGCTTGACAGTCATCCGTCCCCTCAAGGAGCAGCAATGGCCAGATGGCCTCTGGGGCAGCTGCTGCCTCTACCCTGCCAGGCAGTCTTCTGGAACATTCCCACCATTGTGGCCTGGCCCCAAAATGGTGCCCCAACAGTCTCCCTCAACGTAGCCTACTTTAGACCCTTAATTTGGAGAACTATCAAAGGCCAGGGCCAGAGGGCCAGTGGGACCATTTTTTTTTTTTTTTCAATGGAGACACTTCAGGCAGAGACAGCAGGCAGCAGGCTAGCTTCTGGTCACCAGGCAGGTACACAGCAGGACTGGGATTTGAACTCAGGCCTCCTGATGCTTAGCTCAACTTAACCTTACAGAGAGTACAGGGGCTAAAGCCATCTCATGTGAGACCTGATTCAATTTTCCATCCTTCTCTTTTTTTTTTTCTTTCTTTTTTTGGGGGGAAACAGGGTCTCGCTCTGTCATCCAGGCTGGAGTGAGTGCAGTGGTGCAATCATAGAGCTCACTGCAGGCTCCAACTCCTGGGCTCAAGTGATCCTCCTGCCTCAGCCTCCGCAGTAGCAGGATAACAGGTACATGCCACTACACCAGGGTAATTTTTCTTTTTAATTTTTGTAGAGACAGGGTCTTGCCATGTTTCCCAGGCTGGTCTTAAACTCCTGGCCTGAGGCAATCCTCCTGCCTCGGCCTGCCAAAATGCTGGGATTACAGGTGTGAGCCACCGCACCCAGCCTCCTTCTTTCCTCCTTCTTTCTTCTACTACTTCTCCTGCCCCTTGTTCTTCACCTTCTACTCTTCTCCCCCAAGCCCTGCCTAATCTCTTTCTTTTTCTCATTTTTCCTTTTCCTCCTTCTTCCTTCATCCTGCTTAAGTGAAAAAATAAAATGTCCTCCTCTGGTTGCAGATAGGAGCATCTGTCTGTGTGAGGGAGACCTTGGGGCCTTATTCCCCGTTGCGGTGGGCAGCGTAACAGCCCTACCAGAGATGTTCACACCCCGGTCCCTGGAGCCTGGGAATATGTTAGGGTACACGGAAAGGAAAATTAAGGCTGCAGATGGAGTTAAGTTTGCTAATCAGCTGACCTCGGGATGGGGAGATTATCCCGGATTATCTGGGTGGGCCTGAGGAAATCACAGGAGACAGGAAATGGAAGAGGGAGGCAGAAGAGAGAGAGCCCTAGAGAGGGGCAGCATGAGAGGTACCCGGCCTGACGCTGCTGGCTTTGAGGATGGAGGGAAGGCCATGAGTCAAGGAACACAGGCAGCCTCTAGAAGCCAGAAAGATGAAGCCTTGGACTCTCCCTTAGAGCCTCCAGGAGGATCATGCCCTGCTGACACCCTGATTGTAACCCAGCGGGACCCACTTTGGAGTTCTGGCCTCATAACTGTAAGATGATAAACTCCTGTTGCTTCACGTCACAACTTCAGTGGCCATTTGTTACAGCAGCATAGGACATGAACACACCATTCCATGCCTCCCATGGCCCCCCAGGTGCATTTCTCCAGGGATGGGGACTCCCTCCAATCTCAGCCAGCTCCCACTGCTACCAAATCCCTCCCTGTGGGATCCAAAATTGTCCTCCTTGGAGCTACTTTCCAAAGCATCTGCTCTGTCCCCCCTGGGCTCCTCTCTGCTGGTGATCATGGGATCAATCCCCTCCATCCTTTTCTTCTCTTTGCCCAGCAATCCCCAGAATTCTTTGCTGATTGCTCTGCCAGAAACTTCCCTCAAAGAAATCTCATTTCCTGCTCAAAGCTTCCCTCAGAGTTCCAGGGGTCATCCATGCCCAGGCCAAAGTTCTCAGGAGCATAGACTCAGTCTACCTACCAAGGAGGCATTGAGTAGGATGGAGAGCATGGTTCCAGCTGTCTGTGTGGCCTTAGACAAAGCCATGCCCTCTCTGGACCTCTGATGCCCCATCTGTACAAGGGATAAAATCCTGTGAGTTTGGAGGAGGGCCTTGGGACAGAGTGGGTCTTGCCCTCCCTGATTCTTTTGCCAACACAACTCTCAAGCACCTGACTTCTCTCTGTGTTGCTTGTCATTAGCAGGAGAGGAAAGGAGAGGAGAGGAGAACAGAGAAGGAGAGGGAGAAGAAGGAGAAGGAGAAGGAAGAGAAGGAAGACATTCATCCCTACAGAAATTGTATTTAAGTGTTTTATTGTATGCTCTGGCTTGGGCAGCACCTTAGTTAATGGTGTGTCAGATGATGGTACAAATTTATAGCTGAAGGTTTACATCACAGACAGCTGGAATGAATGACAATAAATTAATTTAAAGTGCTACCAAAGTGTTCCCCAAAGTATATGTGCTTATGAGCTCTGGGCTAATAATTTATAAATGCATGCCTTTTATAATCCCGGTCTTAAGTCTTGAAAGCAGCTAGTTAAAAAGCAGTCACATGACATAAATTATTTTTATTAATATCACAAGTGCATGATTAGGGTGGTGGGAATGGCGGTCACCACCAGTCCATGGTTTCAGCAGCCAAGCATCTCGTCCTTTCTCCCCATCCTCTGGCTCTGAGAGGAGGGGACCTCACAATCCCAGGGTCCTAGGTCTCTGGCACAGCTACCAGGGCCTGAGCTGGTGCCCCCACATCTAACCCTGCTTTCCTGGGTGTGGAATGAAATTCTCATCCAATATGGGTTTCCTCTTCTAATGGCTTCCTGCTGCTCAGATGCAGAGAGCAAATATCTTTGCATGTGCATACAATCAACACAGACATTCACACAAACTCAGACAGAGAGAGAAAGACTTGCTGAGCCTCAGTTGCTTTACCTGTAAAATGGGCATCACAACATTGACCTCATAGGCCCCTTGGGAAAACTGATTAAGGCTATATATTAGCACTTAATGAAATATATTGTTATTAGAGGGTGTCTCTACCTACCTACTGCACAAGGAGATGGAAATGTACAAAGAGGTTTATACAACCAGGAACTTTGTGGTTGGCTGGCCTGTTCAGATCTTTTGATAAAATGCAACGTGACTCTATCCTTCTGGAAGCCCATTCCAAACCCTTTTCTCTAACGCAAATCCCAGCAGTGCCCTGGACCCCTAGCTCTGCCATTTTCTCAGTGGATCCGTCAGTGATTCTCTCGCAGGTGCACCCTGTCCTGTGCTGCATTAAAGATTACCCAAATGCTTTGCAGCGCTTCTCACCAAAAGATGAGGTCTATTTCTCCACTTCTTGATTTCGGGCTGGCCTGTGACTCACTTTGGCCTGTAGAATATGGTGGCAGTGATGCTGTCACTTCCAAGACTGGATCTTAAGATACGTGTAGCTTGTTTTTGTTTTGTTTAGAGATAGAGTCTCACTCTGTCACCCAGGTTGGAGTGCAGTAGTACAGTCATAGCTACTGCAGCCTCAAACTCCTGGGCTCAAGTAAACCTCCCACCTCAGCCTCCCTAGTAGGTAGGACTATAGGCGTGACTACCATGCCTGGCTAATTTTTTTTTTAATTTTTTATTTATTTGTAGAGACGGGGGTCTCACTATGTTACCCAGGCTGGTCTTGAACCCCCAGGCTCAAGCAATCTTCCCACCTTGGCCTCCCCAAACGCTGGGATTATAAGCATGAGCCACCCGTCCCAGTCTATAGCTTGTTTTGGAGCATTTCAAACACTCTTCTTAGAATCCAGCTGTTTGGCTGTGAGGAGCCTAATCAAGGTAGAAAGTCCTCATGGAGGCAGCCCCAGCCAAGCTCCCAACCAGTGTCCAGCATCAGCCCCCACCATCTGAATGGGCTGTGTTTATGCTCTGGTCAAACCCTTAGATGACAGCAGCCCCAGCATATACCATGCGAACCAGAAGAAGTGGCCAGCTGAACCCAGTCAACCAAGAACTGTGAGAGATAACACAGTAGTCCCCACTGACCCACAGCTTGTGTTCAATCGTGGTCTGATAATATTAAATGGGAAAATTCCAGAAAAAACAATTCATAAGTTTTTAATTGCACACCATTCTGCATATCGAGATGAAATATTGCACTGTCCCACTTCGTCCTGCCCAGAAGATGAATCATCCCTTTATCCAGCACAAGATGTCTACACTCTCCACTCCTTCGTCTCTTAGTAGCCTTCTTGGTTATCAGATCAGCTATCAGGGTATTACAGTGTTCCTGTTCAAGGTCGATAGAAACCTAATGCTACATCAAAATGCCTACACTGAGCTTGTCCAATCCGTGCCCCACAGGCTGCATGTGCCCCAGGATGCTTCTAATGCGGCTCAACACAACTTCATAAACTTTCTTAAAACATTATGAGACTTTGGCCTGGCATGGTGGCTCACACCTGTAATCCCAGCACTTTGGGAGGCCGAGGCGGGCAGATCACCTGAGGTCAGGAGCTTGAGACTAGCCTGACCAATATGGAGAAACCCTGTCTCTACTAAAAATACATAATTAGCTGGGCATGGCAGCGCATGCCTGTAATGCCAGCTACTCAGGAGGCTGAGGCAGGAGAATCGCTTGAACCCGGGAGGCGGAGATTGCGGTGAGCTGAGATCGCACCATTGCACTCCAGCCTAGGCAACAAGAGTGAAACTCCATCTCAAAAAAAAAAAAAAAGAAAGAAAAATGAGACTTTTTTGCAATTTTTTGTCATCTCCTCAGCTATTGTTAGTATATTCTGTGTGTGGCCCAGGACAATTCTTCCTCCAGTGTGGCCCAGGGAAGCCAAAAGATTGGGCACCCCTGGTTTACATCATTCACCTCCCCTCATCTCATCACATAGGCATCTTATCATCTCACATCATCACAAGAAGGGTGACACAGGACAATAAGGCATTTTGAGAGAGAGATCACATTCACATAACTTTAATAAACATATATTATTATTATTGTTCTATTTTATTGTTACTTACTATCATTAATCTCTTATTGTGCCTACTATTTTTTGTGCTATTTTGCTTTGTTTTTTTTTTTTTTTTTTTGAACAGAGTCTTGCTCTGTCACCCAGGCTGGAGTTCAGTGGTGAGATCTTGGCTCGCTGCAACCTCCACCTCCTAGGTTCAAGTGATTCTCATGCCTCAGCCTCCCAGGTAGCTGGGACTACAGGCACCCACCACCACACCCGGCTAATTTTTGCATTTTTAGTAGAGACGGGGTTTCACCATGTTACCCAGACTGGTCTCGAACTCCTGGCCTCAAATGATCTCCCCGTCTTGGCCTCCCAAAGTGCTAGGATTATAAGCGTGAGCCAATGCGACTGGGCAACTATGTCTAAGTTTTAAATTAAACTTTATCATAGGTGTGTATGTTTAAGAAAAAATATAGTGTACATAGGGTTTGGTACAATCCATGGTTTCAGGCATCCACTGGGGTTTTGGAACGTATGCCCCAGGGATGAGGTGGGACTACTGTAAATGTTTGTTGTCCAAAGGCCCTAGGTTTGAGGCCAGAATGCCCCTCTGTACCAGCTCTTCCCGTCAGCTCTTAGACATGCCCAAGTCTCTCGTCTGAAGTTCTGCTTGATCCCCGTGTTCCTCAGCAGCTCCAGCCTTCACTCACTCCCCCACTGGCTCCCCTTCCGCCACTCCTCCAAGAGGGTACTCTCCAAGATCACCAGGGCCTGGCTGTACCTGAGTCCTGTGGTTGATCTGATTTGCCTGCTTCCTGGGGTCCGCTGCCTCTCCTTTCAACACTTTCCCCACTGCTCCTCTCAGTCCTCACCTCTACTTCTCCGTGCCATTTCTCTCAGGCCACTATGTACCTACCCCTGTTCCTGCTCTTTCAATCCTGGGGCTCCCCAGGTCTCTGGCCCGAGCCCTGTGCCCTGCACCATTTCCACTCATTTCCAGGCAAGCTCATCCACTCCCTGTTAGACACCAACATCTCCCAAGTCCCTACGTTCAGCCCACATTTCCTCTCCAGGCCAAAATGTTCAACTGCCTGCTAGACTTTGCATTTGATCATCTTGCAATCACTTCAACCTCCACAGTTCCCACATGTACTCATCATCACCACACTCCCTGCCCCTCCTCCCTCACTCCTCTTCCGAAGATTGGCACTGCCATCTATTCTGTTGCCTGAGTCCCAAATTGGGATTCAGTCTCTTTTCTCTCTGCATCCCACCTAAAATCAGTCACCAGATCCCGGCAAGTCAGCCTCTAAATTGGTCTGAAATCTATTGTTCCTACTGCTGTCACCTGTTCCCAGGCTACTGCCATCCCATGCTGGACCCCCACCCACACCTGTGCACTCAGTCCTTTCTCCACTTGGAGGCAGAGACCCTAATTACATCACTTTCTAACTCAGAGTCCTTCCACAGATCCTGCTGCCTCTAGAACAAAAGCCACACTTGTCGATGTGACTTAGGTGCTCTCCACATCTGTCCTAGGACCACCTCTCAGCCCCAAATCTGACCACTCCCTAGAGTCACACCAGACTCGTTCCTCTAACCTGCTGCACACTCACACATGGGTCTTCACACCTCTGCCTTTTTTGCCAGGACAAACTGCCCTCCTCCGTGGTTCAGCAGACACCACCTCCTGCAGGCCTTGACTTCCCCAGGGAAGCCTAATCTGGCCCCCTACACCATCCTAGAGTGGCTGCCCTGCTGTCTACCCAACCACACCCTTGCCCTGCCCTGCTTTCCCTTCCTTCAGGACACGTCTCCCTTGATGTCAACCGCTTGGTGAGTTATTTGTCTTCTCAGCTGAATGGGTAGCTCTGGGTAATCAGGAACCATTTATCATGGCCTAGCATGGCATCTAGCATGGGTAGGCACTCAATAAATATTTGTGAATTAATGAATGATAAACGTCATCACCTTGCCTCCTCCAATCCCCATGAAAGCCTGATGTGAACAGATTTCTACAGGAGTCTCTGCCTTCACCTCCCATTCCCCTGCTCAGCCACTCGACACCCATTTGGGGAGCACCCATTCTGTGCCCAGCCCTGGGGTGGGCACACAAATCACAAATGAATGGATTAACAATACTATTCAGAAATAAAAAAGACCCAACTACCAACACACACAGCCACAGGGGCAAATCTCAAAAGCAACAGGCCAAGTAAAAGATGCCAGACACAAAGACTGCAGGCTGGATGAGTCCACTTATGCGACATTCTAGAAAAGGCAAAACTATAGGAACAGAAAACAGATCAGGGCTCCCAAGGTGCATGTCAAAGAGGAAGAGTCAGGTGGCAGCTGAGTTGCATTGTTCTTGTCTTTAGAGACAGGCAGGGTCTCACTCTGTTGCCCAGGCTGGAGTGCAGTGGTGCAATCACAGCTCACTGTAGCCTCAACCTCCCAGGCTCAAGTGATCCTCACACCTCAACCTCTCAAGTATTTGGGACTACAGCCATGCATCACTATGCTTGGCTAATTTTTAAATTTTTTGTAGAGACAGGGTCTTGCCATGTTGCCTAGGCTAGTCTCAAACTCCTGAGCTCAAGGGATCTTCCCCCTCACTTAGGCCTCCCAAAGTGCTGGGATTACAGGCATGAGCCACCAAACCTGGCCTCGAGTTGCCTTCTTAGAACTAACCACATCATTCACCATCACTTCTGACACATTCTGCTCATGGGAAGCAAGTCACTACAGCCAACCTATATCAAAGAGGAGAGGAATTGAAGTCCACCTTTTGATGGGATGAGTGTCAAAGAATGCGGAGAACTGGTTTTTGGTTTTTTTGTTGTGTGTGTTTGTTTGTTTGTTTTTGAGATGGAGTCTTGCGCTTTGGCCCAGGCTGCAGTGCAGTGGCATGATCTCAGTCCACTGCAACCTCCGCCTCCCGGGTTCAAGTGATTCTCCTACCTCAGCCTCCTGAGTAGCTGGGATCACAGGCATGTGCCTCCATGCCCAGCTAATTTTTGTATTTTTAATAGAGATGGGGTTGCGCCATGTTGGCCAGGCTGGTCTCCAACTCCTGACATCAGGTGATTCACCCACCTCGGCCTCCCAAAGTGCTGGTATTACATGAGTGAGCCACCACGCCTGGCCTAGGGAACTGTTTTTAAACCGTCATAGTTTCCACTTGCCCTTCTGGCACCGTGGCCACAGACGTTAACACTCACAGTGTCTACAGGTAACAGAGCATCATGGACACCTGGTGGCCCAAAGGCAGCTCTTTTTTATTGTAAGAATATAATTATAATAATGTTAAAAGAGTATTTGGGAAGAAGAGAAAATCAGCCCTCATTGCCACTTATTCTCTGGGTGACTATAAGTCATTTAGCTTCTCTATGCCTCAGTTTTTCTGATCCATAAAACAGACATAATTCTAATTGCTAACACATAGTGTTATTGTGAGAATTAAATGAGATAATTATGTAAAATGCTTTAAAAAACACAGGGTAATTCCTAATAACATTGCAGTATCTCATGAGCTACCTGAAGGAATAAATAAGATAATCCATTAAAAGAGCTTAGGGCAGTGCATGGTACATGAAAATAAATCAGTTAATGTTATTGACATTATAGTTATGAGAATAATTATTAGCCACAGCTTCTCCAGGATAATGTGCAACCTCTTAGACTGCCATTCAAGGTCCTCTGCAAATCCATCCCTGCCTATCCCTCTGGTTCACTCTAGCTCTCTCTGCTCCCACACCACAATTGCAGTGGTGGGATCATACCTCACTGCAGGCTGGAACTCCTGGGCCCAAGTGATCCTCCTGCCTTAGCCTCTGGAGTAGCTGAGACTATAGGCACGTGCCACCACACCTGGTTAATCTTTTTTTTTTTTTTTTTTTGAGACAAGGTCTTGCTTGTACCCACCGCCCAGGCTAGTCTTGAACACCTGGCCTCAAGTGCTCCTCCTACTTCAGCCTCCCAAAGGAAGGATTACAGGCGTGATCCACCATGCCCGACCACCACCCCTGAAAGTGCTTGAGTGTGCCTTGAACATACAACCTTCCTGTAAGTAGACCCTTCTCCTAATATGCCCTCCTTCAGGCCTCTTCCTGGTGAACTTACATCATCATAAACACTGGACTGGGAGTCAAAAAAAATTGGTTGATAAGGTCTACTTTTTGCCATGCCATAGTACCAGTGATCAGAAAAAAAAATAAAAATAAGAATAAACATAGAAGCACCTATTTTCATATAGAAGCACAGGCCAGTGATTCCTGAGAACAGGGACACAGATGAGATAAACTCTGATGGTCCAGTTATCTCATTGGAGGCACATTTGAGACCACTGGATGAAGAGAGAATCCAGGTGGAGCACAACAGTCTCACTGAGCTGACGAGACAGAGATTGGGATCCAGGGAGCCTGAGGCTGCTAGAAGTTGTGGGCAGAGCACCAGAGAGGAAGGAGCTAGGCAGAGAAAAAGTTCCAGAAATCTGCATGGGGTCCTCTTGAGCCTGTAGCCAAATTATAAGCTGTGCATGCCTAGGGTGAGAATCAATGAAGCCAGGCAAAAACCAACTATCAGAGGAAACTGACTACCAGGAAGTTGAAGGGCTACAGGAGCTCATACAAAGCTGGGAGACTTGGAGTTCCAACCAATCAGGGTAAAAAAGGCTCATGGATCAACTTAATAAAGCTTGAAAATGAGCCCCAAAAAGAGCAACCCCATCTACAGGTAAACAGGTTACCTGCCTCTCAAAGCAATATCTTTAATACTCTAAAGGAAGGCAACAAAACCCAAACACTAGGCAATGTCCAGCGTCCAAACAAAACTACCGGATGTGCAAGAAAGCAGGAAAATGTGACCCACAGCCAGAAGAAAAATAATTCAACAGAAACAGAACTAGATGACAGAAATTATGGAAGGAGCACATACATTAAAATAGTTATTACAATCATATTCAAGCATTAAAAAATGAACATAACGAAGAAATAAATGAAAACCATGTAAAAGAAACAAAACTTCTAGAGCAGAAAAACACAATATATGAAATGGAAATTTCACAGGAAGGAATGAATAGCAGATACAGTGTAGACAAAAGATGTATGAACCTGAAGACAACAGAAATCACAAGGAAAATTAGAAAATGTTTTGAGCTAACTGAAAAAAATGAAAACACAACATGTTAATGTTTGTGAGATGCAGTTCAAAGAGTGGTGGAAGGGAAATATTTGGCTTGAATTGCTTACATTAGGCAAAATGGGAATTCTAAAACATTTGTGCAGAAAAGAGAACAGAGCAGGCCTGAGACTACTGGCCTTAGAAAGGCCTTCTTACCAGGTTGGCCTTTGACTGGTACTAAGGTTTGAGTCTGTCCCCTCCAAAACTCATGTTGAAATTTGATCCCTGATGTGGCCATGGTGGAAGGTGGGGCCTAGTGGGAGATGTCTGGGTCACAGGGGTGGATCTCTCATGAATAGTTAAGGCCCTCTCTCTCTCCAGATTACTTACAGCAAGAGCAGCTGGTTATAAAAGCAAGTTTAGCTTCCTAGACTCTCTCTTGCTTACTCCTCCGCCATGTGTTCTCTTTGCACACATGACCACTCAGCTCACATTTCTGCTTCTCTGCCACGTTTTGACCCAACATGTGGCCCTCATCAGAAGCCAGCCAGATGGGGCACTAGGCTCTTGAACTTCCCAGCCTGCAGAATAGTGAGCGAAAATAAATGTCTTTTCTTTATAAACTGCCCACTCTCAGGTATTTTTTCATAGCAACGCTAAACAGACTAATATAACTGGCATCTGGAAACTTGGATTTCAGGAGGTTCCCATCATTCCTTGATAAAAGTGCCTTGCTGTGTCTAGATGATTTACATAGACAATATGGTTTATGCTGAACAATGTTTTCCTTCTGGGAGCCTAAAATGTTGACATGTGCCATGCAGAGGGTGCCTATGTGGTGAACCCTCAATACAGACACTGGACATGGAGCCTCTAATGAGCATCCCTGGTAGACAGCATTTCACATGTGTTGTCACAACTCATTGTTGGAGGAATTCAGCACATCTTGTACGACTAGAGTACACCATGAGCAGACTCTTGGAAGCTTATGTCTGCTTTTCTTCAAATTTTACCCCATGTGCCTTTTCCCTTTGCAATTTTGCTTTGTATCCTTTGCTATAAGAAATCTTAGCAGACAGCTGATTCCTGTAAGTCCTACTAGAAAATCCTTGAACCTGAGGGTGGTCTTGGGGACTCCCAACACACCACTGATTCACTTAATGAAGTTTAACCAAAGACCAAATTAAAACCAAAGTAGAAGGAAGAGTATAATAAAGAGCAGAAACCAACAAAAAGGAAAATGGGCATGCACTTACAGAAACTCAATGGAAACCATAGCATATACTTTTGAAAAGATTAATGGAAATCAGGGAACTTCTAGCTAGACTGATGAAGAAAAAAGAAAACACAAATGACCAATATCAGGAATCAAAGTGGATTCATCACTGCAGATCTTACAGATGTTAAAAGGATACCAAAATAATATTATAAACAACTTTAAGATCACAACTTTGGCACCTCAAATAAACGAGACAAATTCATTTAACAATAGAAATTATTGGCTGGGCACGGTGGCTCATGCCTATAATCCCAGCACTTTGGGAGGCAGAGGTGGGCAGATCACTTAAGGTCACAAATTTGAGACCAGCCTGGCCAACATGGTGAAACCCCGTCTCTACTAAAAATACAAAAATTAGCCAGGCGTGGTGGCACATGCCTGTAATCCCAGCTACTCAGGAGGTTGAGGCAGGAGAACCTCCTTGAACCGGGGAGGCGGAGGTTGCAGTGAGCCAAGATCGTGCCATTGCACTCCAACCTGGGTGACAGGGCAAGATTCCATCTCAAAAAACAAACAAACAAACAAACAAATTATCAAGATTGGCATAAGAAAAACAAAACAAATAGCTCCATATTTATTACAGAAATGTAACTCACAAAACCTTCCCTAAAAGAAACTCCAAGCCCATATATATCTATAGTGAATTTTATCAAATATTGAAATGGAAAATAATACCAAACACAAATTCTTTCAAACCATAGAGGATGGAATACTTCCCAACTTGTTTCACGAGCTCAGCAGTACTGTGCTTAACAACACCAGACAAACACAATATAAGAAGACTACAAACCAATGAAAAATCTCAGCAGACTCTTTTAAAAAACAGACATCAACAAACTGATCCTAAAATTTATATGAAAATGAAAAGGACTTCCTAGAATGCCCAAAACACTTTTTAAAAAATAACATATTTGGAGAACTTATGCTTCTTGATTTCAAGATTTACTACATAGCTACAGTAATCAATAGAGTATGGTATTGGTATAAGGAAAGATATATGGATCGATGGAACAGAATAAAGTTCCCAAGTAGGGGGACTATGCAACTGATTTTTTACAAAAGTGATAAGGTTATTCAGTGGGCAAAGAATTATATTTGTAAGAAAAGACATGAAAACAAAAAAATACCAGACTTCCAGTTTCTATTCCAGCATGTAAGGAGCTTGGGAATCATCGCTGTCATCCTCACAATAAGAAAACAGCTAAACAAACTGAAAACCAACAACTCTTCTTAGATTCATCAGAGAATTGAGGCCATGGGGCAAACTAATGCCTCCAAAACTGGAGAGATAGACAAGTGAAAACAGAGAATTACAACTTATCAGAGCAGAAACCCATCAGCAGAACCCTCTGTGGGAACTAGTACCAGATTACTTTTACCCAGTACATCAGATCTAGCTTCAACAACAATTTATAAGGCACACAAAAAGGAAAAAAATACAGCAAAGGTATAACAAGCACCAGACCTAGACACAAATACGACAGGGATATTGGAATTATCAGACCAGAACTTTAAAGCAAGTATGATTAATATGCTAAGGTCTCTAAGGGAAAAAGTAGACAACGTGTAACAACAGATGGGTGATATAAGCAGAGAGATACAAATTCTAATAAAGAATCAAAAAGAAATGTTAGGAATTAAAAACATTGTAACAGAAATTAAGAATGCCTTTGATAGGCTCATTAGCAGACTGGACACAGCAGAGGAAAGAATGTGTAAGTTTGAGGATATGACAATAGAATTTTCAAAACTAGAAAGCAAAGAGCAAAAAAGGCTGAAAGCAATTGAACAGAATATCCAAGCAGGACTACAAAAGGTATAATATGTGTATAATAGTAATGTCAAAAGAAGAAGAAAGAAAGGAACAGAAGAAATATTTGAAGTAATAATGACTGACAATTTCCCAAAATTAAGGTCAGATACCAAACCACAGATCCAGGAAGCACAGAGAACAGTGAGTAGGATAAATTCCAAAAAATCCACACCTAGGACTGTCTATTCAAACTGCAGAAAATCAAAGATAAAGAAAAATTTTGAAAGAAGGCAGAAGAAAAAAAAACCAAAACTCTTATCTATTGAAGAGCAAAGAAGGTAAGAATTACACCAGACTTCTCAGAAACCATTCACAAAAAAACAGAGTAGATTGAAATATTTAAACTGTTGAGAGAGAAATAAAATAAACAAACCAAAAAACCCATCAACCTAGAATTCTATATGCTGCCAAATTATCTTTCAAAAGTAAATACTTTCTCAGACAAGCAAAATTTGAGTGAATTTGTTGCCAGTATACATGCCTTGCAGAAAATGTTAAAATAAGTTCTTTAGAGAGAAGGAAAATGATACAGGTCAGACACTCAGATCTACATAAAGAAAGAATGCATAGAAGGATAAATGAAGGTAAAAAAAAAAGCAACTTTCTTTTTCTTATTCTTAATTGATACAACAGATAACAGTTTGTTCAAAATAACAGCAACAATGTATTCAATGATTATAGTTTATGGGTTGGTAAAATGAAAGACAGCAATGTTACAAGGGAAGAGAGGGGAAGGAATACTTTGTTATTACAAGGTACATGCATTGCCCATGAAACAGTGTAGTGTTATTTGAAAATGGAGTTGGATTAGCTGTAAATGTATATTGCAAACTCCAGGGCAACCACTAAGAAAAGAAAAAAAAAAAGTATAATGATATGCTAAGAAAGAAGATAACATAGAATCATATAAAATGCCTGATTAAAACCACAAACAGCAGAAAAAGAGTGGAAAGCAAAACCAAGAACGAAAAACAAGGGCAATAACGGAAAACAGTAACAAATATCATAGAGAAAGCAAATGGATATCTATATGGACCTCAATTCCACCTCACATCATTCATAAAAAGGAACTCAAAATGGACCATATAGCTGAACACAAAAGCTAAAACTATAAAACATCTAGAAGAAAACTGCAGAGAAAATATTTGCAGCCTTGTTGGCAGGCAAAGTTTCCTTAAACAAGTCATGTCAAGCACTAACTAGACAAGCAAAAACTGATCAATCAGACTTTTACTCTTCAAAAGATACAATTAGGAAAATGAAAAGGCAAGATACCAACTGGGAAAATATTTTGCAACACAGATATCTGACAAAGCACTTGTGTCAAGAATTCACATGAAGAATTCTTAGAACTCAATAAGAAGACAAACAACCAGTAAAACTAGGCAAAAGATTCAAACAGGTGCTTTGCCAAAAAAGGCATATGCACATAACCAGATGATCAACATTTTCAACATTACTAGTTGTCGTGGAATTGCAAATTAAAGCAACAGTTGCCATTACATACTCAC
Source organism: Gorilla gorilla gorilla (assembly GCF_029281585.2). Taxonomy (NCBI): domain Eukaryota; kingdom Metazoa; phylum Chordata; class Mammalia; order Primates; family Hominidae; genus Gorilla; species Gorilla gorilla. The sequence goes on along the minus strand of NC_073232.2, from coordinate 36,703,127 downwards.
TAGAATTGCTCAAAGACCGATGATACCAAGTGTTGACAAGATATGGAACAAATGGAACTCTTATACACTCCTGGTGGCTACAATGGTGCAAACACTTTGGAAAAGAATTTGGCAATTTCTTATATAGTAAAACATATACTTACCCTGACAATGCAACAATACCACTTCCAGGCATTAGCCCAAGGTAAATGAAAACATGTTCACATGAATGTTCATAGCAGCTTTATTCATAAAATCCCCAAACTGGAAATAACCCAAATTCTATCAATTGGTGAACAGATAAACAAACTGTGGAATGTCCATTCTCCAGAATACTACCCAGCAATGCAAAGGGCCAAACTACTCACGCAAGATACAACATGCATGGCACTACACAGAAAGTACATACTGCCTAATCACAATTTATAGGACATTCTAGAACATGCAAAACTAATCGATATTGATAAAATCAAATCAAATGTTGCCTGGGGCAGGGAGAGGGATTGATCAGGAAGGGGTATGAGGAGATTTTGAGGGGTGATGGAAATGTGTGATATCTTGGGTGTGGCAGTGTTTACACCACTGTACACATCTGTTAAAATTCACTGAACTGTACAGTGAAAATGGGTGCATTTGGTAAATTGTTTCTCAATAACACTGATTTATATGTGTGTGTATATATATATATATATATATAAAAGAGTGGTTGGAAGAATAAATTCAGTATTTTCTTTAACAACCAAAACTCCTTAAGTACTACTTGTGAGACAGGGAAGAAGGCAGGAACTTTCTCAGAGAACCCAGGAGAACTGGGTGCTAGCCTGGCACCGCCCCTATCTCCCAGGGTGGGCTTGGACAAATCACTAAGAATACAGTCAAAGGTGCAGGTCCAGGACCAAAAGCAAGGCTCTCTGTTGGGTGGGGGAGATATGTGAGTGACGGTTACAGCAGGCACCCTGAGGGGGCACCTGCAAGACGGAACAATGGCCAGTGGCCTGGGAAGTCCAGAAAGCCTTCCCCAAGGAGGAGACTTGTGCTGGCACTGCAGAATGAACAGGAGAGCACTGGGATTTACAAGTAAATGGGGTATTCAGTTCCAGGGGAAAAGCATGTGCCTGGGAACAAGGGCAAGAAGGGCCATGCACTGAAGCTCTCTGCTTGCAGAGCTGTTAGCGCAAACACCTGCTTCTGGGGGCCCCAGGGAAACCATCTGGAGCAGATGCTCCAGGAGACCAGGATGCTGACCCCTACTTCCCACAGACCAGGTACCACCTCCTCCAGAAAGCCATCCATGACTGCATCTGAGACTGTCAGACCAGGAGAGGCTGCAAAGAGACATTGTATGAAAGACCAAAAGCAAGACATTTCATTTCATTGTTGGATGGATGGGAGTCCATGAGAGAAAATGCTTCAGAGAGCATCTTGCACGGGGCCGAGCCTTCAGTAAATGCTGGTTTCCTTAACGATCAGAAGGAATGGGCTTCATTATCCCCATTTTATGCCAGGGAAAATGGAGGGGCTAAGAAAACCTAAGTGGTGGGCCTGAGGGGACACGGCTTGTGAGTGAGGAGCTGAAGTGTCTCATTTCTCTACCCTTGCCCACATCCCAGGACCATATGACTTCACAACAGGAAAACCAAGGCCCAGCGAGGGCAAGTGACTGTCCAAGGTCACACAGTCACTGTCAGAACTCAGACTTGACCCCAGTCTCCTGATGCCAATGCTGACCCCTCCCAATGAGCCTCAGCCTGGGACGTCACTCTGAGGCCCAGACTCCAAGGGGTGAAGGAGCCCCCAGCAAGGCCTGGCTCTGCCTGCTGCCACCTTTGGGAGCAGTACACAGCTTTAGAAGGCCCACGGCAGGCTCTGCAGCTGAGCAGGGGCTGTGGGAAGGTGGTGAGGAGGGCCAGGACTTCTCTACACTGAGCGGAGGGCCTGGAGCCAGGTGCAGCTGGCCCTAAGCTGAAGGAGGAGGGATGAGGGATGGGAAGTGGGCAGCTCGGACCAGGAGGAGGGCAGCTTGGTGTCTCCAAGGCCCCACATGGAGCCCTTCACGTTGCAGCTGTGCCACTCCCCCCACTGTGCCTTCTGTTCCCCAAATGCGGCGGTCTTGCTGATCAAGAAGATATAAAAAAGGAAAAACTACACACGCTTTGACATCAACAAATCAGGGTTCTTGTCCCTGATCCACCAGTTCCAGGAAAGATGTCTTTAGACAATCAGAAATTCTCTAAGCCTCAATTTCCTCCTCTGTGCAATGGAGCTAATAGTACTATTACTGGAGCATAATGCTATACTCCCCATAAAAATCGGTCTTGATTTTCCTTTCTAGAAACGTAATTCTGACAACCCACTATTGTTGAGCTTTGATCCCCCAGCCTCACTCAGGAAGGCAGGAGGCTCCTCAGTACTCTGGAAGGAGAGGCAGGGCCTTCAATCTCTACTTTGTCTTGGAGACTGCTGAGGCTCTTGTGGTCTGAGATGTGTGACCCTGATGTCCTGTGGTGCCCTGCTTCGCCAGGCCAAAGTTAGAGCCGAGGGCAGGTAAGGAAATGCAAAGCCTGGTCAGCAGGGGACCCCAGTATTAAAATCTATCAAATTCCTCCTGCAAGGAACGCTCCTCTGAGGCGAGTGGGGCAAGTGGGTGCATGCAGCACAGCTCTGCGTCTGATGCACAGGGCTACTGGGAGGACAAAAAGAGAACCATGTGGGAGGCGCCTGCCCAATGCTGGCCCACAGAAGGGCCCTCCAATTGCCGGCACCCAAATCCTTTGGTCCCTGCAATCCCATGAGGCAGGCACTGCAAGAAATAAAGAGGCCCAGAGAGGATCAGAGCCTTGGAGAAGGACACGCAGCAAAGCAGGTGCCCAGGGCATGTGGCACAGCACTCCTCCCCCTGCCCCAGAGACTGCCATCACCCTATCACCCAGGGAAAGAGTAAAGCTCATAGGCCAGGTGCAGTGGCTCACCCCTGTGATCCCAGCACTTTGGGAGGTCGAGGTGGGCAGATCACTTGAGCTCAGGAGTTTGAGACCAGCCTGGTTAACATCGTGAAACCCCCATCTCTACTAAAAATACCACACACGAACACACACAAATCAGCCAGGCTGTGGTGATGCATGCCTGTAATCCCATATAATAGGGAGGCTGAGGCAGGAGATTGCCTGAATCTGGAAGGCAGAGGGTGTGGCGAGCCGAGATCATGCCACTGCACTCTAGACTGTACAGCAGAGCAAGACTTCATCTCAAAAAAAAAAAAAAAAAAAAAAAAGAGTAAAGCTGGTGCATTCTCAGGGTGTCTGGCTGCCAGCCTTGTAGGTGACACAGGTCCCAGTGAGAGTTACAATTAGATCTCACTGGAGATGTATTTCTATTACCAGGGCTGAGCATGTGAGCCATGCAGCAGCGTCCCTTCTTTTGTTTGAGAGACTCTGCCCTGGCCGGAAGTTGAGTAAGGAAGCCTGGGATCTCGCCCTGGGCCTTAGTTTACTTGTCTGGGAAATGGTTATGGTGGCTGCAGTGTGGACTGTGAGACTCAACCCTTCCTTTTCCCTGCTGTTAAAAATCCTTTTGAAGAATAAGGTGGCCCCACCCTCTATATCTCCATCCAAATTTGTTGTAGAAGTTATTCTTTCCTGGCCTCCTTGACCACTACTGTGGGTTATTCTCAGGAAACCCACACAGGTCATGGAGGACGTTCATCTTTAAGAAGACCTGTGCCATGTCAAAGCGACATGTGTCAGAGGAATTACTCACTTGACAAAGAAGGTGCTTTTGTCAGAGAAGGAGGTGGCCCTCGGAGTTCCCTGACATCATACATCAGAGCCCCCCTCCCGTGTTCCTGCCCTAAGGGTCCCAAGGTAAGAGACAGACCTGGGAGGTGTGAGTCCTACACACAGCCCCAGTGCTCTGGTCTGAGATAAAGGCTGGAGCGAGCTGGCTCAAGGGCTGGGGTTAGCACTAGGGGGCTTGAAACAAGAGCCTGGGAGAGTCCAGCGGGTAGAGGTCAGTGGGAAACGAAACTGCAGTTCTCAGCAGGGCCTGCCACAACCACCACTCTCAGACAAGGGGCTACCCTGGGCATGGGGAGGAAGGCACTCCTCCCCTACACTGGGCTGCTGGAGGAGTCCAGGGGCCGGGATCTCTGTCCTGGGCAGGAGCCAGGCCAGGCCAGCTGAGACAGTCTCCCTCCAAGACTCTTGCTCCTGGTGGGAGGTGGGTGGCCTTATTTTTCTGAAAAGGAAGTCAAAGCCTCCTTTGTTGGCCTCCCAGCCTCCACCTCTCCCCTGCAGCTCCTCCACCTCTCCCCTGAGCCCTCCTCCCTTCTGCTGCCTATAGAATCCTTTTAGAACATGGCCTCCATCACACTCTCCCTTGTTTACCCGCCTACAGTAGCTCCCCATTGCTTCAGCAGGTCTCCCAGACGCGACTCAAGACTGAAACCTTCATTAAGGATGCAGGAGCCCCAGTCCCCGGTCTCACAGCCTCCAGAGTCTACTGGCTCTTGGGGACTTCTCTGTGCTTCTTATTTGATAGTTAAGCCATCTGATGCTCAGAGAGGCTAAGTAACTTGCTCAAGGTCACACAGCAGGAGGACTTGAAATTCAAATCCAGCCTACAGAGCTCAAGCCCTGTCCACAGAAGGGCCAACGGCCCAGGACAGATGCTTCAGGAAGCTGTGTTCCTTAGCTGGGTCGAGCCTGCCCTGTGTGGGTAAGAAAAATGGTAGGGTGGGAGCTTTGAAGACAGTGCCATGCCACTGGCAGAGCCCAGACCACAAATCCATAGGCTTAGACCCTGGCAACCTTGGCCGAGCCTAAGCTGTCTCCTGTGGAAAATGGAAAACAAAACCCCTGACCTCCCAGGTTTCTGCAGGAGTGTGGCTGGATGGTGGGTGCACCAGCCCAGCCCTGAGCAGGGTGCACAGGAGGTTTTCCTTCCACATTCCTGGCTTTTGCACAGAATCCAGAGGCCCAGGGTCGTGGGTGCAGCCTCCACCAACCCCAAATCCAGCAGGGACCCAGTTGCCACCCACACCCATGCCCACACCCACGGTGAGGCTTTGCAGGCCCAGTAAACAACCCCTTGCCCTCCTCCCCAGAAGGAAACTTTTTTAAAGCAACAGAAACAAACTTCTCTGTGTGCTGTGTGTGTTGGTGACAGGAAAAGGAACATCACTTCAGAGAGGAAAAGGCCACCGGGGTTGGGGGCAGGGCCAGGCAGAAGCAGCCAGAGGAGAGAAACAGAAACGGAGATCTGATAAGGGCGCCCTGCTCATCTGGGCTGAGGACAAGCGCTGCAAGGCTGGGGCCCTGGCACTGGGGTGGGGAGGGGGTGGCGGCTCAGCCCCTCCTCAGCCCCTCCAACCGCTGAGCTGGGGGTGTGGGTCTGAGGTGGCCTGGGGTGGCTCGGCAAGGCTCCCCTCCTTTGGGGCAGGCCATTTCACTGGGTGTCTGCCCCCGACCCTGGATGGTGGGGAAGAGAAGTAAGGGCCTGGATTTGGGAACCAGCCAGAGGCTCTCAGGTTGGTGGTTTCCTTTCCCCAGCTTTGCTGCTGACTTACCCATGGTCTTGAGCCAGTCTCTCCCGCTCTGGGCTTCAGTGCTGCCCAGGTGACGGTGTTGACTGTCTATGATGACACTGTCAGGACACAATGCTGAGCTGGGAATCTGGAGGTTCAGGGGGGTGGGCTTGCTGTGCGGCTCTGAGCAAGTGGCTTCAGCTAGGGTGAACAGGGCATTCCAGCTTAGCACTGAAAGTCCCGCATCCCAGGAAACCGCTCCCCTCCCCCCCCGCCCCCCCACCTCGTTCCTGGGCAAACTGTGCTGGTTGGCCACCCTTCAGCCTCTGGGCCGAGACTTCCTGGATGAGCCTGTAGAGGTCTTTGCCAGCTCACTGCATGGCCCCCTCCAGGACTGAGGGTCGGACTTGCCTTCCTGGACAGACTTTGAGCCTGACTGGTGGGACAGGACAGACACCTGTCCTGGTGAACCCAGGCTGCTTCTGGGACAGGCAGGCTGCATGAGCAGGTATTAGAAATCAGGACCAGAGTGGGAACAGATAGAGGCGCTGGGGCAGGGGAGGAGACTTGGAGAGAGTGGTCCCAAGGGCCTGGACCTGAGGGGAGGGGTCTGATGAGCAGAGAACTGCATTCCAGGGGAAGCCACAGATTGGGCAAAGGCTGGGAGGCCAGGTGGTAGGGCACGCGACGCCAAGCCCTGTGCTGAGCATCAGCTAGATGGCAGGCCCCAAATGGACTTCCAGGGCCTCTCAGTTGAATTTCTAAATCCACTGTCTCCACTCTCTGAATTCCTCTGGCCATGTCCACTGCCAAACAATTTGCACCAAAAACAAACACATAAAAAAGAAAAACCCAACAAACAAGTTTTTTCCCCCCCCCAAATAAAGATAGACTTTGCTGGCTCGGCGCAGTGGCTCACGCCTGTAATCCCAGCACTTTGGGAGGCGAGGCAAGCAGATCATGAGGTCAGGAGTTCGAGACCAGCCTGGCCAACATGGTGAAACCCTGTCTCTACTAAAAACACAAGAAAATTAGCTGGGCATGGTGGCGGACGCCTGTAATCCCAGCTACTCAGGAGGCTGAGGCAGGAGAATTGCTTGAACCCAGGAGGCGGAGGTTGCAGTGAGCCGAGATCTCACCACTGCACTCCAGCCTGGGCGACAGAGGCAGACTCCAGACTCCGTCTCAAAAAAACAAAAAAAGATAGACTTTTCCCAGAAACTAAAAGCCCCCAAGATGGGGCTCTGAAAGTGGATGGCTATGCTCCCATGCCTCCCTGACTCTCTGTGCAGCCCAGCCAGCAGAGGCAGACCGCCCCAGGCAGAGGGCCTGCTTCAAATACCCTCAAGGCCTACCCACACCAAGAATGCAGATTGGCTTCTCCCGGCACTGCCCACTTGCTCAACCTCAGCCCTGCGAAGCATTTCACCAACTCCCCTGGTGGCAGGGAGTCACCTGCCCATCCTAGTTGTATGTGCCCAAGAGACCTTGTCCCCAAGCCTCCACATCCTAGCTAGACCGCCCTAAACAAGTCACTTACCCTCTCTAAGCCTCAGTGACCTCATCTGCTAAAGAAAGATTATGGAGATTTCTGCCCACCAGCAAGCGAGTCATCAATTCTGCAGCAGATGCCAGCTGGGTGTCCCCTAATTCAATTCACTTCAAACACCATCCACCTGGAGATAGCATCAGATCCCACAGGGTGAGGATTCAGTCCCCTAACTCTGAGCCCCACTTCTGATGCCCACCACAAACCCCAGGTTATTCTGCCTGTGCTTCTGACCGTTCGTCTATGAATCGGGGTTCCCACAACCCCCTGCTTGGGTCTGATTAATTTGCCCGAGCGGCTCACAGAACTCTGGGAAAAATGTTTACTGGTTTATAACAAAAGATATTTTAAAGGATACAAATAAACATCCAGATGAAGAGAGGCACAGGGCGAGGTCCGGAAGGGGTGCTCCCATGCCCTCTCTTGGAGTGCCACCCTCCAAGTGCCTCCAAACGTTCAGCTGTCTGGAGGCTCCCGGAACCCAGATTTGTTGTGTTTTTATGGAGATGTCATTATGTAGTCATGATTGATTAAAACATTGGCCATTGGCGATCAACTCAACCTTCAGCCCTTCTCCCCACCCACCCCCAGATGGGGGGTGGGGCTGGAAGCCCCAACCCTCTAATCCTTGGTCTTTCTGGTGACCAGCCCACATCCTGAAGTGTCCTAGGAGCAGCCAGCCAGCAATCAACTCATTAGCATACAAAAAGACACTTATCACTTTGGAGAGTCCAAGGATTTTAGGAGTCCTATGCCAGGAAATGGGATGGGAGGAGGGGGAAACAAATATGTATTTCACCATATCTCAAGGGTAATAAAACATGCCTTGGGCAGTCTGGAGACATGGTGAGCTCAGAGGGTGAGGCGTTTCCTGGAAGCCCAGTGAACACATTTGTGCCCCTCTTCTGGAAACTGCAAAACCCCCCAGAAGGTGAGAGGCAAATTCACTGAGCGCAGTGAAAGTCAGCTCCACTCTTGCATTGGGAGGAGGGGAGGGGCTACAGAGAATGGGAGTAGGGGTGCTCAGAATAAAACTGTCCCTGTCACAGTGGCTGCTCAGCTGGTCTGTGGCCTCTGCTGGGGCCAGGGCTGGAACTGCCCTGCCTTCTCCCCACATATTTGCTAAGCATCTTCAGCCTCCTGCAACACAGGGTCACGTGGCACGATTTCACCCACACACATACGTGCCGCCTGAGTTACAGACCCCCTGTACTCCATTTTCTCACTGACCCTACGGAAGGTCTTGGAGTTCCCATTATTTGAATCAATAAACTGAGACTAGGAGAGGCAAGGCAGCTTCACCCACATCCCACCATGCAAAGCAATTCAAGCACTGAAACTAGGTCTAAGAGGTCTGGATTATTTTCACCTTCCAGCGCATGCAAAGGAACCCAAAGCAAAAGTCTCCGGCAAGAAAGGGGTCTTAGGGAGCCACCAAGTTTCTGAACAGGGGAGTGGTGTGATTAGGTGGGCCACGGAAAACTGCACTGAGGACCTTGAGCCTGAGGACAGCAAGACTGGCAAAAAGGCCATCGTAGAAGTACAGGCAACTGGGAGTGCGGAGGCAAGTGTGGGGTCAGTGCTGCTACGCCAGATCACCACGGGTCTCCGTGTCAGCCTGTGTGTGGCCTCAGAGGTGAGCAGAGGAGCAACAGAGGAGGAGTGGGTTGGGATGTGGAGGGGATCTAGACGGTGCTCACAGCCTTCCACACTGACTGCCAGCTTTCATTCTTCCAACACGCCCTGCAGTGGGCCCACCTCCCCAGACAGGAGCAGCGGGAGGCTCAGAGGCAGGCGTGACTCCCCTAGTGAGAGGCAAGCCCCCAAGGCCGCTGCGAGACTGTGCCTGCTCCCCATCACACACCAGGCTCCTGTGCCCACCACTTTTTTCTAGGCTGATTCCCCATGCCAGCTTGATGAACAATCTAATAAAGGGGGCAATCACATTATTCCTGAATGCATTTTAATAAAAATCAAATAAAAGCAATTATGTGAATTTCCAAGAGGATCACCTCTTCTCCTTTCCCTGAGGTAGGAAACGGAATGAATTCAGGAAATCATTAAAATCAGAAACCCGAGCTGTGTGCCACTGCCGCGCTGGCGGCTGCTACACAAAGGCAGCAGGGAAACCCAGTCCCTGGCGGCAGCACGGGTGCATTTCTTAGCTCTTTGAGTGGAAATTCCACCTATGGGTGAAGAAGGGTAATTAAGGGCCAGGAGAGATGCTTTGAATGCAGGCTGCCTTTGCCCCTCCAGTGCAAACTTCCCAGCTTCAAAGGGGACTCAGACTCCCTGAGTGAGAGCTCTCCAACCTGGCTGCTGGGGGCCTGGCGGGGAGGGCAGGGGCAGGGCTCGGGAGAGGGTCCCCAGATGAGTGCAGCTCTCCCCTGTATGGGGGATGTGCACCTCTCAGCCTGACTGGAGGCCAGAACGCTGGGTGTGAGTGCACAAGGGACCCACTGAGAGCTGGTAGGTACCTGTTCCTCCCTCCAGCATCCCCAAAAGGGACACAAGCCTTGTGATTTGCAAGGCCCTTCTGATGTCTCATTGGTTATTCTGTCCTCCATGTGACCCTGGGATTGATGTGCTCATTTGGGGCTGAGGCCGTTGCAGCCAGAGGCAGCCAGGGACATGCCCAAGGCCACCCAGCTGGTGAGGCAATGTCAGGACTGGAATTTGGGTTCGAAATCCTGGGGCCACGAGGCAGGCCCAAATCCTGTGGGTCCAGGTGTTCTGGACACAACATGGCTTGGCCACACATTCTGCTTACAAGAATAAGCACTGACCACCCCAACTGCCATTTCCTGGGCCCTGATCTGAGACAATGCCTCCCTCTCCAAACATCATGAAGTATGTTCATCTTTTCGGTACAGGTTAGGGACTAAGATTCAGCAGGATGAAGCCTCCTGCCCACAGCCCACAGCTGGAAGTGAGGAATCCTGGATTCTGCCCTGGGCTGTCAGTGTCCATAGCCAAAGATTCTAATGGCCATGCCACAATGCCATCCTCTTCCCAGAAAGGGGCCTTCACTCAGGGTCTTGCAGGTTGCATTTGGGTGCCAGGCAAGGAAAGACAGGGATCCTCCAGCCCCTATATTCACGCTGGCCGAAACTCCATGTCATCCTGCCACCTTAAGGGTGGGCCAACAGTGTCCCAGAAGGGAGCACCTGATCATGCCTCAGATCATCCTCCTCAGCCACCAGGGTCCTAATTCTCAGACTCGGGGGGCGGGGGGTGGGGAGGGCAAGAAGAGACAGGAAAGTGGGCAGCCTGAGTTAAAGGAACAAACTGGGTCTGGGAGGCAGAGGGCCAGCACTTGCCATGGGCATCCTTAGGCAACTCCCACCACCTCTCTGGGCATGTGTGCATGTGTGTATGTGTGCATGCGTGTGTGTGGTATGTGTGTTGGGGGAGGGGTGGCCCGGTCCCCAGTTCAGACATGGGGTAGTGCTGTCCTACACTGTCCAGTCTAACTCAGGTCAGAGCTTCCCTTAATTCCTCCTGCTGCTAACAGCTGTGATGCCCTCCTACAGGATGCCCAGGAAAATGCCCCCCAAAAAGTGTGGTTTCCAGTAGGGGAAAGGAGGGTGCAGGAGAGGATTCTGGGTGGTCCCTGTCAATGACAGTTTTCTCTTGAAGTAGGGATTTCTAGCACTTAGGATGGAGAATTGAGCACCGGACTGCTGGTCTCATTGTCCCGTCCCCTCTGTTGACTCAACAGGTGCCCCTCTCAGGCATCGGGACCTCAAAGTCCTCCTCTGGGAAGTAGAGGCAGGGGTGCCTGGCCTTGGGGGCTCCTGTGCAGGGGGACCAGGACAGAAAGACACTGTGTGAGTGCTCAGTCATTCCTGTCCCCTAGGGGCCAGCTGCCCTGCGCACTGCTCTGCCCCAACCCCTCAGGTCTTGCACACAGCAGGCACTCCATAAATGTGCACTGTGTGATGTTCAGAGAGAACACAGGTCTGTCCAGGAGGGGGGTTAAAAGCAGGAAAAGGCAGTGGCCCTGCATGCTTCGCAAGACCTATAGCCTTGGCACCCCGTGTATGCACACGTGTGTGTAAACACGTGTATGAACGTGTGCACTCCTGCAACCACGCCCACCTTTGGGCACACCCACTGGCCTGATCATGTGCCTGAACAGCAGACAGGTAAACAGCAGGCACAAGCCCCAGGCAGTCTCCCCACAGACTTGCCTCCAAATCCCCAGTCCACACAGAACTTGGAGCAAACTGGCTAGGACCCTGGGGGTCCAGGCCCATGGGGTTTCACAGGGATGCCCATCTGCTGTCACCTGCATGCAGATTCTATCTTGGTCACTCTGGGAGCTTCTCCTCCAGCTCTGACACCCAGCTGTGCCTGGGATCCAGGATCAAGGCTGTTCTTCCTGCCCTGGGATAAGGGCTGATAGAAGGATGCCCAAAACTCTGTCAGGGGAGAAGAGGACAGATCCAGCTCTGCTGGGGGAGAGGGGCAAGGGGTCACAGGGAAGGCATCTCCAGAACGAAACCTTGGAGTTGGACCTGGAAGAAGGAACTGGGTTCCCACAACAGTCTGGGGAAGGGAATTCCAGGTGGAGGAATGGCTTACGCAAATGCAAGGCAGCATGCCATGTTCAGAGAATGCCCAGCTGCCGGAAGGCCCCCACCCTCCTTCTACTGGCCGCACCAGGAAGAAATGTCCTGTTTCAGGGCACTCACTGGAATGAGGGGGCCAAACAGAGCACTCACAGCACTGAAGGGAAGAGGCACATGGGGTGCAAGTGGCTCCTCCAAGTTCTCTCTCTATCCCTTTAAATAATGCACTTCCCCTGGGAATGAATAATTGGGAATGCAGAATAGAATGCAACATCTCAAAAGTGCAGTTAGCAGCTGGATGTGGTGGCTCACACTTGTAATGCCAGCACTTTGGGAGGCTGAGACAGGAGCACTGTTTGAGGCCAGGAGTTTGAGGCCAGCCTGGGCAACATAGCAAGACCTTGTCTCTACATAAAAATTAAAAAAAAATTAGCTGGGCATGGTGGCATGCACCTGCAGTCCCAGCTATTTGGGAGGCTGAGGTGGGAGGATCGCTTGAGCCAGGGGATCAAGGCTATAATGAGCCAGGATCACATCACTGCACTCCAGTGTAGGTGACAGAGTGAGATCCCATCTCTTAAAAAAAAAAAGTGCAGTGAGTGAAGGGGTCTCCACACAGGTGCTAAAACTTTCTGTTAAAAAGAGGCAAGGAGAGGCTGGGCGTGGTAGCTCATGCCTGTAATCCCAGCACTTTGGGAAGCGAGGTGGGTGGATCACCTGAGGTCAGGAGTTTGAGACCAGCCTGGCCAACATGGTGAACCCTCATTGTTACTAAAAATACAAAACATTAGCCTGGCATGGTGGTGCACACCTGTAATCCTAACTACACAGGAGGCTAAGGCAGGAGAACCGCTTGAACTCAGGAGGCAGAGGTTTCAGTGAACCGAGATCAAGCCACTGCACTCCAGCCTGGGCAACAGAATGAGACTCCTTAAAAAACAAACAAACAAACAAACAAAAACAGCAGGGAGTAATGACAATTAGGATAGTGGCTCCTTCTGGGAAGTAGGGGGCTGGGAAGGTCGGAGCTTCACAAGTGTCCCTAATACTCTAGTTCTTCAGCAGAGTAGTCATGAGCATTCATTGTAATGTTTCATGGCTTACAAATAGTCTTTTATATGTATAAAATATAATGTAATAAAAAACTTTAATTGTGTTTATGTCCAAGTTTATGGGGCTGTTCGAGGCCCAGTTGGCTGAGACGCCGCAGGGCGATGACCTGAGCTTGGCATCCTCATAGGTGCTGCACCCCTGCTCTGGGGCAGTGTCAGGGCCTGGACTCTTGTCTGAGCTCCACTGGGTCCATAGAAGAGTCCAGTCATTTCTGGAACAAGATGGAGCATACAGGAAGGTAGGAGATGCATGTCCAGCCAATTCCCTCTCTGTGTGGGATTGGGCATGTCCTTCCCCTGCCTGGGTCTCAGTGTCACCCCCTACAGGGAGGGGACTTTGGCCACCTGTGTCCTGGATTTGGTCAGACTTCACCACTCACCAGATAGTTACACAGGACTCTTTCCCCACCTATAAAGTGGAACTCATAAGAGCATTGCTGAGGACTGCATGAGGCAATGTATGTTAAGGCGCAGTCCCTGGCATGTCATGAATACGCCATAGATGCTGGTTTCAAAAAAATCACCAGAACGAAGACCCACCATGGAAACAGGGCGGGGTTGGAGGCTGGAAGATGTGTGCTCCCAGCCTGGCTCCACCTCTCAGTGGCCAGAAGCCTCCGGAGCCCTTTCAACCCTGGGCCTCACTCTGCTCTTGTGCAAAATGGGAACAGCAGAGCCCCCTTTGGAGAGGAGAAGGTCAGTCAGGAAGAGAGAGGATGAGTCTGGTGAAGGAGAGTGTGTTGCCCACAGCAGGTCAGTAACCAGGGCTATAATCCCCCAAGCCCCTCCCAAGGGCGAAACCCCAGTCTGCCACATGGAAGGATGTGCCCCAGGCCTCACCAAGGCAGCCCCTAATCTCAGGCCAGACCCAGCGCCTGCTCCTGCTCAGAGTTAGGGGCCGGGGCTAGAGAGATGGATCAAAGGCGGAGAAAATTAGCATGACAGTGAACCCAAGAAGGGAGGCCAGGATTAATTCACTCTCCTCTCCCTGCTGTCCCTTCTGCAGCCCAGGGAGCCTGCCAGGGTTGCAGGAAGGGTCACCTTTTACCCCAATCCCCTACCACACACCTGAGGCCCAGTTCTTACAGAAGACGGCAGGGCAGGGACCTGCCGTGAGAAGCGGATCCGCTGTGCACACATTCCAGAGCCGTAGTCTTGAAGGGATAGGAATGAAGGCACCTGGGCAGAAGGGACATCTGCAGAGGCTGGAGCCTGGACATGGGTCCAGGGGGTGCACTGTGAGTCCACAGACCCCACCATGTCATGTCAGGCACACTGGAGCCCGTGTGAACGCGTGGGTGTGTATCCGTCATTCTGGGAATGGGACTTGTTGGTGCTTGGTTGTCAGTCTGAGGCCCAAAGCCCACATGTGCCCTATGTGTGCATCTGCGGCAGGGTGGGTGTGGTGCCTGCAGATGCATTTGTGGCTCTGAATTGATGGTTGTGTGTGCAAAAGTGTGAGCCTTGTGCCTATGAGACGTTGGGCGGCCACGGTGTTGAGTGTGTGGACATGTAGGTGCCTGTATGGGCAGAGGGATGTCAATTGTGGTTCTGCAGCTACCTGAGAACCTTGAGATGAGCAGAAAAGAAACGTGTGAGAGGGACGACTCACAATGGTCATAATTTCCCATACAGAAAGGGTGAGAAGGCGGTTCAGAGGCCCATCCCTTGGGCCCGCCTTCCTGGCTCCATGGGCTATTCCCATCCCTTAGACTTCGCCTTCCCTGCCGTGGAACCCTGTGGAACACCTGGCTTACCCTCTCTGTGCCTCGGTTTCCTTATGTGAAATGAGGGAACTCACAGTGTGGCTGTGAGGACTGAACTAGTTAGTATGAGGGAAGAGCATTTAAAACAGCCCTTGGAACATGAAGAGTGCTCTCCAAGGGACACGGCTGGGCTCAACTGGGTTGGCCAGAGGAACAGGGTCTAACCCAGAACTATCCTTGCAGAAGCCCAGGAGGAAGACTGCTTTGAGGCAGCAGAGTCAGGCAGCCTTGGGAAAATGGAGTACGTGGTGCTGGAAGAATCCCAGCCAGGGCCAGCTTAGCAGACCTGGATTCACTGGCCAAGCACACAGGGCTCCTCGCACCACCCCCTTCTCTCCCAGCTTCCCACTCTCCCTCCCCGCAGTACCTTTCCCCCACCCCCTGCCCCAGGAGCGTCAGGCCCATCTCCACACAGCCCTGTCTCATCCTTTAATCGGCATGCAAGGTCCACCCTTTATGCCCATTCTGAACTGGAGAAATTGAGGCTTGAAGAAATGGAGGGATGGGACTGGCACAGCTGAATTCAGGAACCCAGGACTTTGGAATCTCAGAGTAGCTTGCAGAGAAGCAAAATGCCAATATGGCCCCGAGGGCAGCACAGGTGACTCTCAGCTCTCCTGGGCCTGCACTGGCTCTCAAAGCCCCTGAAAATGTCCTCCATTCCCTACTGAATCGCAGACTGGGCAACCAACATGCCCCTCCCCAAGTTCACAGTCTCTGCTCCATCCCACCCACCAGAACCAGTGAAAATGTCTAGTCTGACACCTAGGTGAACCCCTAATATACCTCTCCCATGTCTACAACTTTGGTCCTCCTGTTCGCCCTGCCTTGGCCATCCTCATTTGGTGGCAAGCACCACCTCTCCGGGAAGCCTCCTCTGATTGCCTTATCGATTATCACCTTCTAGTCCCCTGGCCTCCAGATACCTGGGGACACTCCTTTCTTCAGCACTAACCACTCATCTGTTAGGATGTCCTAATGCGCAGACCAGGGTCTTCCTTGTATCACTCCAACCCCACCCTGCAGGTCAGGGCAAGGATGCTCAAAGGCTGCAGTGAACCATGGGCACATACACTCACACCCCTCCAGAAGCCATACTATTCAATAGCTAAGGCTTTGAGGTGGATTTTCTTGGATTCAAATCTCAGCTCTCTCACTCACTAGCTGTGTGACCTCGGGCTTGTTATTTAACCCCTCTGCGCCTCAGATTGCTCATCTGTTAATGGGAATAATGCTTCCAATGCCACAAGGTTGTGAGAATGAATGAGCTAACATATGTAAGCTCTTACCTTATGTATGGTATTGCTGTATAAGTGTTGGTCATTGTTATTAATATTGTTATGTTATTATTACCAGGAGGCTACAGAGAAGTATTGCACACAGTCTCTGTCCCCAAGAGGATGGGAGTCCAGACAGGAGCAGGAAATGGGGTTGACATTTCTAATCCTACCAATTGCTCAAAACCACATTGGAAGTAGTTATCACCATCCCCACTTTACAGATAAGGAAACTGAGGCTCCCAAAGGTGGTGTGAGCTCCCCGAGGGCTCACAGCTCTGAGTCGCAGGGTTGGGATTGAGGGCCAGGTCATGCGGCTCCAAAGTCCACGCTCTTTCAACAGGCCCGCGTTGCCTCTCAGTCTGGCAGGGAGATAAGCCGTGTACACAAATAGCTGCAATCCCAGGTAGAAAGTGATAAGTGCCAAACAGGGGCGATAAAGGCTCTGGGAGGGGAGGAGACTGCCCACTGCGGGAGGGGCTAGGGTGGGGGCCAGGACAGGCTTCACAGAGTGGGCAGCATCTCTGCGCAAGCTAAGACATGGGTCGCTGAATCCACAGTATCTAGCACAGTGTCTGACATTGTCATAGGGGCCCAGGAAATATTTGTGAAAGAAAGAGAGGAAGGAAGGGAGGTGAAGAGGGAGAGAGAAAGGCAGAATGGGAGGGTGGCTATGCTCTGACCCCACTTGGCCCAGGAACTTGCTCCTCTCACAGGAAGACATAGTCAAGAGCTGCCACCAATTAGAGAAGGCCTTCATGGGGTCCCCATTGTCCTGTGACACCCCAGAGAAGTAGTTCAGGACTTTCAGGCCAGAGTTCCTGACAATCAGATGTTTTGCTCAATACCAGAAAGAACTTCCCAATGAGTAAAGCTAGACAAGACTTCTCTGCGGGGCAGGGGAAATGGTGTGTTGGAGCCTGTTCGTATGGCTCACAAGGGCCGATTGTTAAATTTTCAGGAACTGCGCGAGCTGGTTGATGGAACCAACCAGCTGTGCCAGCTGGCTCTGGTCGGCAGCTTGAAACTGGCCATGGTGGGGGTATTTACACCGTGGACATCGGCAAATACTACAAACCAGGTTCTCCCCACTTTGGGGAGCCAGCTGTTAAACATTTACCAGCACACCACTGGCAGAGGTCTGCTATGTGAGGGAGCAAGCAGCCCGTCCCTGGAAGAGTACAAGCAAAGACAGTCTCCTCCTGGCAGGAACGAGGCTAAGGGGTTCTTTCTTAGTGAAGGGCTCAGAGCAAATGATCTCAGAAGCCCTGTTCTGGCTCTAAGAGCCTAGGAAAAGTCGGGTTTAAGAAAAAAAACTAAATCAGGATAATTCATGCCGGGAAATCATGAACCACTAGACCCAGAGACTGGGAGTAGGGAAGAGACCTGAGAAAATGTGTGAGGGGCCACATGCTTAGATTTCTCAGGTAGAAAACTCGGTCCAAGGTGACACGGAGAGTCAGGGGCAATGCTAGGACTAGAACTTATGTCTCTGGCTGCCCATCTCACAGTTCCTTCTAGGACATATGGGCTGGGCAACTAGGAAGAGGGGGATCTTTCTGCACGAAGTCTGGTGTCTGTCTCAGAATATAAGCTCTGCAGAAGTGTGGACCAAATCTGTTTTGTTCACTGTTGGAGATCTGGCATATAGCAAGTATTTAATAAATATTCCTTAAAGGAATCAATGTGTCTGAGATCCTGTCTCCTGGCAGCATTTGGTCGGGTGGAGGTGGTGGGGGCTGGGAATGTCATCCTCTGACACTGTCACTTCCTGAGTCCCCACTGCGGCTTAGTGACATGGAATCAAGAGACCAGGGTTCAAATCCCAACTCTGTCACCTCCTTTGACCTTGGCCAAACCATTATGCCTCCTGAACCCTTAGTTTATTCTTCTACGAAGTGGGTTAGCAATCCCTGCCTGCCTCTTGAGGCTGCTGTGGCACTTGCGTGAGACGTCAAGTACTTTTTACAAACTAAAGAGCTGTGTCCACAGGAGGAAGGGGGTGCCAGGAGAGCTGGCTGTGGTGGCAGTGCCAACCCAAGGGTCCCTGGTGGACACTGGACAGTGGCCAGGATGCTGCTCTCTTAGAACTGCTGCTTGGGGTAATCTGGGTCAAACCAGCCAATAGCCTGTGGAGAGGAGGTCTGAGTACCAGACACTCACGAAACGGGCAGGAAGCAGAGGATGAAATGAAGATGGTAAGGGAGAGTTGGAGAAGTCCTTTTTCCTCCTAAGACCAAAGGCAGAAGGCAAACTAGCAACTTAAAAAACTGTTTTTGTCTCTGTAGAGCCGTTCACCATGTTCCCCTTTCCCCCACGAGACCTTCACTATTGCAAGAGGCCTTAATGTGTAAGCTGAGGACTGGCACCTGCCAAGTCAGGTGGGGGTGGGGTGGAAAATCCTCATATGTCCTAGAATCAGACCAGTGTTTCAAACGATTTTGGAAGAGGGATTTGTGTCGCTCTCCCAGACAAGCATCCCAAGTCCCCTCCTGGTAGGGTGGGAGGACAGGCTGGCGGGGAGGGAGGCCCAGCGCACCCCAGGCTGTGAGTGGATGAAGAAGGAAAGCAGGGGGTGGGGGTGCTCCTCCAACCCTCCCCCAAGTGCCATCTGATTTTTGCAAAGAGGGTGAAGGCAGCAGGAGGCTCAGAGCCAGGGCCAGGGAGGCAGGTGGAGAGGGTGTCCGTGGAGGGGCTGCACCGTCAGCCTGGGCCCCCAGTGGAAAGCAAAATAGAAAGGCCCTGTGTCAGCAGCCAGGCCCCTGGGCAGCCGGGCTCTCGGCTCCATTCTGTTCAGCGGGATTCTGGTTGGCACCAGCTGCAGTCAGGAACAATGCCTGGATTTCTTTCTTTCTTTCTTTCTTTTTTCCATTTTAATAGAGGGGGGAGAAGGACCAGAGCCACTCATTGAACAGCTCAGAATTGTGGAGGCGTCTGGGACCGTGTGTCCTTGAAAACAGCACAGTCACAGGGGCCCCACAGCTGGCTGCAAGGTGCAAGAAGGCATGTCACACTGGGAGCTCCAGGTCCCAGCCCTGCTGCTGTCTCATACTTGCTTGCTGTGTGACCTTAGGCAGGTCCATGCCCCACTCTGGCTTCCCCACAGCCCCACCAGAGCTTGCCTTCCAGGCCCCACTCAATGCCAACTCTTCTTCCCCGAACTCTTAGAATGGCATTTGGTGGCCGGGCGCAGTGGCTCATGCCTATAATCCCAGCACTTTGGGGGGCCGAGGCGGGCGGATAATGAGGTCAGGAGATGCAGACCATCCTGGTTAACATGGTGAAACCCCGTCTCTACTAAAAACACAAAAAATTAGCTGGGTATGGTGGCATAGTCCCAGCTACTCGGGAGGCTGAGGCAGGAGAATGGCGTGAACCTGGGAGGCGGAGCTTGCAGTGAGCCAAGATCTCACCACTGCACTCCAGCCTGGGCGACAGCAAAACTCTGTCTCAAGAAAAAAAAAAAAAAAAAGAATGGCATTTGGTGTGGGCAGTCCTTCCTGAGAGCCTGTGAGCCCCCAGAGGGCTGGTTCTGGTCATCCTTCATCCTGTGGGCCTCTATACCTCCCCTGCTCTTGATGGCCTGTCAGCCCCCAAGGCCCTGCACTGGGTGACGGGATGTAGCAGTGAGCCATCCTATGACCTGCAGCCTTGACAGAAGAGGGCCATGTAACACATAACCTCCCTAGCCTGTGAGGTGTCATACTAGGAAACGAAACTCCCTGTGCCTCAGTTTCCTCATCTGTAAAACGAGAATACTAATAGCTCAGAGGATGGGAGGAGTTCATGTGTATGAGCTACTCAATGCCTGGAACATAGCAGGAACTTCACAAGTAATTCCTATGGTTATGCTGATGTTGGAGGCTGGGAGAGCAGCATACAGGGGTTAAGACAAGGAAGACGGCACATCTGGTGGAGGTATCAGGGTAGGCTTCCAAGCAGGTGGTTGTAGATGTGGCCTTGGTGACTGGGAGGGGTGTGTCCCAGGAGGCAGGAAGAGCATGAGCAATGGCACAGAGGTAAGAGTATGTACGTGATGCTGGCAATTCTGGAAGTCACCCTGCATGGCCACAGGATGAGGTGAGGGCAAGGAAGCATGAGCCTTGAGGCTGGAGGACTGCACAGCCAGAAGGAGGGGAGATGCTGAGGATCTGACACCTTCCCCCACCCCTCTCGGGGTGCAGGAGCTATCAGGAAGGAAGTGGGAGGCATGGTCCTCCTCAGGTCTCTTGTCCCAGGCTTCCTCATCAGTGCCGCATGTACTTGCTCCTCTGGAGGGGCGCTGACGCAGGTGAGGGGACACTGCATGAGGAGACCTGGCTCTTGCACCCCCTCTTGTCCCCCCACCGAGTTGCTGGGACTACAGGCATGTGCCACCATGCCTGGTTGAGACCTGGCTCTTGTTCCAGCTCTGGTGCTTCCCAGTGGTGCAGTCAGGGAAAGCCATCACCTCCTTTTGGGGCTCAGCTTAGTCACCCACAAAAGGGCTGTTGTGAGGCTCAGAGGGTGAGAGGTGCCCCATGAAGGGAGGCGTTAGGGTCATTACCTATTCACAGTCCTAGATAGTCACAGTTCTGAACAGCTCCCTCCAGGTATTTTCTTGTCCCTACTCCACTAAATGGCCCCCTCTGAAAGCCCTCCCTAAAGCAGGGCCGCCCTCAAACTCTAAAGTGAACTGTAGCTCAGTCCAAGGGTTAAAGGCTCAGACCTACAGAATCTTAGGACAATCAGAGGCCAAAGTGCTGCTGGATATCCTACACTCTCTCACTTGGCAGATGGGGAATAGGCACAGGGAGAGTTTGTGATGTGCTCAGGCCACACAGCAAGTCAGGCAATGGCGGGCTGGGCACATAGGTGTCCTGGCTCCTGAGGCAGGCTCCCAGCCTATTCTCTTGTGACTCCCATCTGAAGAAGGGGTTGGTGGTTGAACTGGGTCTCGAACCATAGGGCAGAACTCCATGGTAGAAAGTGAGAAGACGGCTGGCTTGAGGGAAGGACATTGGAGAGTCAAGCCTTGGAGGATGGGAATGTGTGGGCTCAGAGAATGGAGGGGCCATCTGATTGGAAATGAGGGGGAGGCAGAGCAGGGGAGCCTAATTCGCTGAAGGACATAGATCTTCCCTGCTTGACCCAACCACCCACCTCTTAGAGGCACAGAGCTCAGAGCTGGGCAGGGCCCAAATGCTTCCTGTATCCACCAAGGGGTGAACTCTAAATGTAATCTCCATTACCTCACTGCCATGGGAGGCACCCTGGTCATTCCCTGGCAAGTGGGTGAGAGTCTTTACTCCACCCCAAAGTACCTGGTAGGTTACCTTATCTGCACCATAACCTGGCAGTGAGATGAGGGCAAGTCCCTATTCTCAACCTCAAGGCCCAGCCCGACCTGGAGCCCAATCTCGGCTCCACCCACTTAGCAGCTCTGAGATCTTTATTGTTTTGTTTCGTTTTTATGAGACAGGGTCACACTCTGTTGCCCAGTCTGGAGTGCAGTGGCACAATCATGGCTCACTGCAGCCTCAGCCTCCCAGGATCAAGTGATCCTCCGACCTCAGCCTCCCAAATAGCTGGGACTACAGGTATGTGCCACCATGCCTGGTTAATTTTTGTATTTTTTGTAGAGGCAAGGTCTTGCTATGTTGCCCAAGCTGGTCTCGAACTCCTGAGCTCAAGTGATCTACCCCGCCTTGGCCTCCTAAAGTGCTCGGATTACAGGCATGAGCCACCATGCTCAGCCAGCTATGAGATCTTGAGCAGGTCACTTAACCTCTCTGAGCCTCTTCCCTTAGCAGGGAATGACACCTGGCTTGTGGAGAGAATACAACGAATGTTTCCAAAGTGCGTGGCACACAGTAAGTACTCAATGAATGAGATTTTCTTCCCACCTCTCTAGTCTCAATTTTAGATGTTCCCTGGCTCCCTTAAGTTCCAGAAGTGAGAGGTGGAGAGTGGGGACAGAGAAGGCAGCTCCTGGACAGGTGGGAATCCCCACTGTGTACCCGCCCCCATCCCAGCCCAGCCTAGGAGGCCATACTCGCCGCACCCTACACAAGTCCTTTGCTTCCCTCAGGGACCTCAAGCCTCCCACCCCCACCATCCTGCTGGCCTCCAGATTTTCTGCCTCCTGAAACCTGGGCCCAGGCCCCAGCAATGGTCCTCTCCCCAATCTGCTGGTGGCTCCCACAGGACAGGGAAATTAACAGCACTTGAGTGTGCTCTGAAGGTTGGTACAACCTGGCTGCCCCACACTGCCCGCGCCCTCCTAGTGGAGCCAGGTGACTTCTGGGCCTGCAGGAGCTGAGCAGGATGCATCTTCCAGCTCTGGGCCATGAGGAAGTGATGGCACTGCCCTCTCTTGTCTCACCAGCAGATCTCCAGGCCCAGTGAGGCTGAGGCTTTTGGGGTGAGGTTGTTGGACACACAGGTCCCAGTGAGTCCTGATGGCACCATGGACCTTACAGGGGCTCAGAGGGGGAAAGCAGCTTGCTTGGGGCTACACAGTCTATGGATGAACAGAGCCAGGGCTGAGGCGACAACAGGGAACTCTGTTCATGGGGGCCTGGGTTCCCATCCTGACCAATCTTGGGCAAGTCATTCACAGTCGAGTTTCCTCTGAAAGGGGGATGGTAGCGGCACCTAACTTAAGACAATGTGACAATTCAATCAGGGAACTGAATTCTCAGTACCTAGGAGGACCCACCACAGTACTCACCACATAGTAGACAGTAAATAAGTCATAGCTTCTTCCAAGACCCCAGAGGTATCCAATTTACCCCATTACCTCCCTGGAAGATGAACAAAGAGAGCAAGGGCCTCAGAGACCCAAGGACTGGAGCCTAGGGAAGACCCAGGGCCCTGGTGGGCTTTCTGACTTGCTGCCATGCTTGCACAGAAGGGGAGGGTTGAAATGATCCCTGGTTCCATGCTACTAAGTTGAGCCTACTTGGCTCCTCTGCCCTCTGCAGCCACTTCCTGGGTTTCAGATGTAAATACTGGTGGGAGAGTAGGGGGCTGGGATGTGGGGTAGGGGGTGGAGCTTCTGGACAGGAGACTTTGAACATGAGTGGTCACCTCCGAGGTCACCTGCATCCCCCAATTCCTGAAGTGGGCAGGCCCTGGATACTTATTGAGGAATCTGGACAGAAAGGTTGAGAGGGCTGGGCGTCCAGACCTAGCTGGTCATTAAGGCAACAAGAACTGGTCTAATTGTTGGCTGGGCTGGATTATCACATCCCAAGTCCTTAAATACCCAGAAACTCTCTTTTGGGATTTTGGACCTGGGTATGGGGTGGCTGCTGCCACTGCTGCAATGCTGTGGATTGCTGGGAGTTGGACAGCTGTGGCTCCAGCCACCATTCTGCAAGCTTAATTCCTACCTTCGGAGGTTTCTCAGGTGGCCCTGGTGTACCTACCTGTGTACTTAGGCCACCCACAGGCTGAGGAGGGGCTCAATCACACAGCAATGTGCTGGGACCATGACTCCCTGGTGTCCCTAGAGGTCTGGAAGTGCTTTCATACCACCCACCCTCTCCAGGGATGCTCAGCTGCCACCTACAGGGAGGGCGGGGGTGGAAGAGCAGCAGTGATCACAGTCCATGTCCATGTGACAGGTAGGAAGACTGAGGCCCCAAAGGAGTGCCTTTTCTTGCACCCAATGGCATAGGGAGGCAGAATTTCCCCTGGGGAAAATAAAATAACGCCCCCACTCCGCCGCCTGCGCCCCCACACACCCCGTCCCCCACGCCCGGGTGGACCTAAGCAGCAGTTTTCTGAGCTTTCAGGAATTCCAGACTGAGTTCACTGGCTGTGAGACTAGCGGAGCCTTGAGAATGAATTCAAAGCTGGCAAATTCATTTTTGCCTCCTCTCCCTCGGTGGTGGAAGGAGTGATCTCTCCGGCTCTGAAGGAGTTCAAGCCGAGGTCAGCGAAGCCCTCAGAAGGATGTTCTAAAATGGGGGTGGGGGGTAGTGCTCCGGCCTGCTTCCCCGGTTGGCCCAAGGTCCGCGCTGATCACCGCCCAAGAGGCCCAGGAGACCCGCAAGTCTGTGCTGCACGTCCGCACTCCCATGCGGGCCTCGTCAATCAGGAGGCGGCTCCGGCCAGGCCTGGACATCTTCGGCCCGCCCCAGGCCCCGGGGGAGACCCCCGCCTGGGCCGCCTCCGGGTGCCCGCCCCCCGGCGGTGTCATTGTTCTCTGACGTCACGCCCAAGCCCCGCCCCTCTCCCCCCACCCTTCCTCCCCCACCTCCGGCTCCCCGCGCCCCCGACCCTGCAGCCTCCGAAGCCCCGGCCGTGCAAGGCTCCCCCCGCAGCCCGGCCGGGGCTGCGCCCCCTTGCGCTCTCCCCAACTTGCCTTTGTTATTCCAGCTCCCTTCCTCGCCTCGCCTCCGACACGGTGGCAGCCTGCAAAACGTGGAGCGCGGAGTCACTGCCACACCTGGAATCCGAAGCGGGCTCCGCTGGCTCCCGGCCGAAGCCGCCCCCGCCTGCCGGGGAGGGGAGCGCGTGCGTGGGCGCGCGTGTGTGTCCAAAGAGGGCTGCGCGGGCGCCAATTATGATTGGGACTGGGGGTGCCGAAAATCAGGGGTGGGGGGCCTCGAGGAAGGGGTATGGAAGAGGAAGTGGGAGAGGAGGGCGTGTGTTTGTGTGTGTACATTAACGTGAGGATTTAGTGCCCAGGGGAACGTTTCGTGTTTTGTTTTTTGATTGTATGTGGGGTTGTGTACAGCGATGTGTGTAAGTGTGTAACTGCGTGTCTCTGAGCGTGCCTGCTGTGGCCGTGTAAGCGGGCATCTTTGTGAGGGAAAGTAAGCGAGTGTGTGGGGGCGCGTTTGTGGTTTGGGGGGGAGCGTGTTTGCAATGCTGAGGGAGCGAACGTGTGTGCCGTTCGTGTAGGAGTTTCCGTGAGAGTGGCAGTGGACGTGAGCCAAAGTGGGCGCGTACTTGGATGCTCTCGGGGGGGTGGGTCGGCTAGGGGAACTCCCGCGAGTGGGTGCACCCAACTGCGCCTCGTGAGTACCTTAGCTCTCCGCTATCTCTGGCAGTGCCCAGTCCGGGGCAGAGGGCCAGGCCCCAGCCTAGCAGCTCCCACGCAACCCGCGCGCACAGCGCCCCGGGCGCTCCGCGCCGGGCCTAGGGGAATACACGCGTCTCTGGACTGTGCTAGGTGCCGCGGATCAACTGTGCGCACCACACCCCCGCTCCCCCACAGCTGTCGGGGGGCCAAGCTCTAGTCTCCCTCAAAGTCACCCTTGGTGGTGGTGGTCCTCTTCCCACCCCAACCACCAGTCCCCGGGCTGTAGGAACAATTCCAAAGTCAACCCCAGGGGAAGGCTTTGGAGATCCAGTTACCAACTCGCTTACCCCAATTCGGGTACCTGACAGCGCCCGGGGCCACGAGTGCACTCCAGGCGGGGGCGTGCCAGCGCGGGGCAGGGGCTCTCGGGTGAGCGGTGTGATTTTGGCTTCCTCCCCAAGGTGGTCCCTACCTAGGCTCAGCATTTGTTCCCCTCTCCAAACTTACTGGGGCTGGGGCCTGCAGGGGGGCTGGGGGCTGCAGGGGGCGTCAGGGAGTAGCGGAGGGAGTAGGGCAAGGAGAGAGGTGAGTGGACTGGTGGCGTAGCGGGGAACCAGGAGCCAGGAGAAGAAAAGCTGGGAGAGCGCCGAGACCGAGGAGCGAGGAAGAGAGGAAGAGAAAGGAAAGGAAAGGCGAGGGAGAGAACGAGGAGAGGCAAAAAGGAAAGGGGAAAGAGAGCGCAGAGCGCGAGCCAAGCCGAGCGCCGGCAGCGGCGGCGGCGCGGCGCGGCGCTCCGCTCCGGCCTGACTCCGCACCGGCTTTTGCGGGCGGCCGGCGGCGCGGGGCCCTTTGGAAATAGAATAGCCAATGTAATCTGACACTTCAACTTGCTCGGCTCCGGGCGAGTTGATTCACTTACTCACCCCCTAACGCCGAGTTCCTTTTCACTGTCTGTGGACATTAAAAAAGCGAGCGGCGGCGGCGGGCGCCGGGGAGAGCGGGCGGCCGGGCGGCAGGCGGGCGAGCAGCGATCGGGCGGCCGAGCGAGCGAGCAACGCCGGCGCAGCGCGGTGACCCCAGCCCCAGCCGGCGCGGAGCAGGAGCCGGAGCCGAGCGGATCTCGGCGCCCTCGCTGCGCTCCTCCCGGCCCGAGCCTGCCCTACCCGGCGGTGGCGGCGGCGCGTCCTCCAGCGGCGGCAGCGGCGCTCGCAGCGCCCGGTAAGTTTGGGGCCAGAGCCAGGCGCCCGCTGGCTCCGGGGCTACCTCCCGCTCCCCGGGGACTCTCGGGGTGCAAGCGTGGGGATTGGGTGCTGGGGTTTTTCCCTTAAAGTGTCCCCCGGAGCGGGGCGACCGGCCGGCGGCGCGGGCTCCGCTCCGCTCCCCTTGGCGGCCGGGGGCGGAGGCCCAGCGGCCGGCGAGCTCCCGGCTGCGCGGAGCCGGCTTGGGCTGCGCGCGGGGGCCGGGTTTGTCAGGGTGTGCGGGGCGTAAGTGTGGTCGTGCGCGCGCGGACCCGGTGCCCGCCTCCTCCCGGCGCGCCTCCAGCCCTCGCTCCCTACACCCGGGGGCCGGGCAGGACCGGGAATCGGAGGAGGGAGGGAAGGACCGCCTCGGTCTCCTTCGCCTCCTCTGGGGAGATGCGAAGTTGTGCGCCTGTGTGTGTACAGGAACCGCTGGGGAAAGCGCTGGATTTCAGGGTGGCAAGGGGTGGTGGTGTTAACTTGTGCGTCTGAATTTCCAGGGAAAACATACACTTTTGTAAATGGGAGGTGGGGGCGCGGTTAAGTTGTTTGTGTGGGAATTGCCCGGGGAAAGCTGGCGCGCGGTACAAACGAAGAACGCGGAGGGGTGTGTGTAGGGGTTTCTCCCAGGGCTTCGCAAGCCAGAGGGGCGCTCAGGCCAATGCCTGGACGGGGCTGCCCCGGCCAGGAGGGGAGCCCAGGGGGAAGATGTGCGTGTGTGTGCGCGCGCGCGTTGCAAATACGAAAGTAATTTCCCCGTGTTCTTTCTTCCTCTCCGTCTCCGGCGGCGGTGGCCCCGGGGGAGTGGGAGGCCAGCCGGGGCGGAGGTTGGGGGGCCGGTGCTGGAGCCGGGGTCGGGGGGGAGGCGGGTTCTGGAAGCTTGCCTGGCGTCTGGGCTGGGGAAAAAACACTGGGGAGCGCGGCCTCGGCGTCTAGGGCGCGGGCAGCGGGCGCGCGTCGCCCCCTCGCTGGGGACATCTGTCCAGGAAGCCGGCCGGGCGGGGATAGGGCGCGGTGCGGAGGGCAGGCTCCCCGCCCTGGAGCGGTGGGGGCGCGGGCGAGGGGCGGCCGCCTTCCCGGCCATTGTGCGCCAGCAGATTTTCACGGGAGACTGCCCCGGAGCCGCCGGAGAAGGCCGGGAGCCGGCCTCAGCCCCGGGTTTAAAAGACACTCCAGGAATGTAAACAACCCGGGCGGGAGGGCGGGCGGACGGGAGCGCGCCAGGGCAGCCGGCCCGGGCCCCCCACCCCTCCCCGGGGACAGCCGGTCGGCACTGCCGCCCAGCCCTACCCCTCTACCTGCAGCAAACTTTTTCCTCCTCTGCCTTCCCTTCCCACCTCGTCCCTCCAGCAGGTCACAGAGCGAGGGCCGCTCCCGGGTGGGCCAAGGGTGCTTGGTACCCTTGCCTGACCGGGGAGGCCTGACGGCCGGGTCCCTGCTTCGGTGCCCGGAGCCCCGGCTGCGCCTGCCCGGGAGCCGTCAGCTTCCTGGGCAGGCAGTGCCCGAGTAACTGGGGCTTTGAGCCTGCCCGCCTGCCTCCCTCCCTCCCTCCCTCCCGCTGCTCCTTCCCCCGCGCGCTCTCCCCCTTCTCCTCTCCCCTGACTGCTTTTCCAATGCCCTGACATGAGGGAGGAAGATTTAACTTGGCAGCCCAAACAAATGTTCTCTCAGAGGTCCTCCAAGAAGCTGGCGGCTGGGCTGGCGGGGTGAGGGCACGGCTCGGCCAGCCTTTCCCTCCTCTCTGCTCTGCCACGGACATTTGGAGCCCTCTGGGTGGACAGCCCAGGGCATGGGAGAGTAGGGCCCAGCCCCAAAGATTTAAAAGGGCAGTGGGCGGCCGCCTGTGGAAGCCCCTGGCTCCGCGCCGGGTGCAGAGCCGCTCCGAGCTGCCTCCTGGTGCCAAGGGTTTTCTGAAGGATTTTCTTGAGCAACAGTTTGTCTCCCTGCTGCAACCTGGGAACCGGGCCTGGTAGACCAGAGGGTTAACCAGTGCCGACTCCTCCTCCCTGGTGGGTGTGAGGACAGGCTGGTTACACAGGGCAGGGCAGGAGGCCAGAGGCTGTTCCCAGAGGTGCCTGGGTTTGCTTATTACTGTTTTTGAAGGTACAGATAAAGAGGCAGGCGCTGGGGCTGGAGAGCCGGGCAGCTTGGCGCTGGTGAATTCCAGCCTGCGTTCGCTGGCGCTTGTACGGTCCCGGGAGTGTGAAGCTGCTGTTGAGCTATCGGGGAAGTTGAGATGAGAGAGCAAGCTCTTAGCCTTCTCAGCCCCGGCTGCTTTGTGAGGGGGTCCAGAGTGGGGGAAATTCCTGGCCCCTCACTTGCTGGCTCCTGGCCCCAGTGCAGGGGCCGGGTGGGTTTGTGAATACCCCGAGCCTTGGGCTGACCTTTCCCTCTTCAAGTCGAGGATGTTGAAACACCAGCATCAAACAAAAGACACATTGAAAGCCCTATCTACTACAGAGCACGTGTGACTTGGGGGCCCAGGGAATGCATTTGGAGGGAAATGGTGTTTTCTTCTGAGCTTTATGATTTTCGGTTGGGTTTTGTTTTCCCCCAAAGGACAGAAGCGTCTCCTTGTCCCAAATCACGAGGTTTTGAAACGCTGTTTTCACATGTAAATCTCAAAAGTTTAGACTTCTGAGAGTTGGTGGCAGTGACTGGGGGTGGGGGCTGGGTGGGGGGAGGAGAAGGGAGCAGTAGGGAGTGGATTCAAGAGGTGGACTTGGCATTTTGGGTAGGGCTTACTGAGAAGAGTTGGGAATAAGAAATTGCTGGACTTGTGAATAAATAGCCTTGTCTATGCAGAAAAGGGTTGCTGGCTTCTTTGTGGGGACAAAATGTCCCTTTTCCCTCCTAAGCAAAGGGGGGAGGAGGGTTCTTGTTCCTCTCACAGCCAGGGGCAAAATGAAGAAAGGTCCAGAGACTGCGGGTTTGGCGACAGAACCACAGTTTCTCCCTCACGCGCGCGCGCACGCACACTCACTTCCCTAGCCACAATAACAACGCTGTCTCCATCCCTGGCCCCCATAGATATGCCTCCAACATAGGACAGGTGTCCATGCTTGACTCGTTCCAGAAAATTGCAGGGGCAAGGACCCAACTGAGAAGAGCTGCAGACTTCACTTTTTTTCCTGTTTCTTCCTGATGGGGGGAGGGGTGAAGGGATTTAGGAAGGAAGGCACTTTGAGGCCTGCTGCATCCTGAGAGTTTCGTCACAAGAATACCTGCGTATAAAGCCACTGACCCTGAGGGTCCAACGAGTGGCCATGACCCTGGCCTCAGGGTGAGGCATTGTTGTAAGAAATTCGGGCACCAACCAGTTAATTTCCAGAAGCTTCTGTAGGCACTTGGTCATGGGACCAGGAAGCAGGGCCTGCTGGTTCGTGGCTGGGTCCTCTACATTTTCATTCATAACTTTGCTCCCCAGGGCCCTGGCCCAGCCCCTGTCACTGCTGCCTGGTCTTTATGAGGCTCTTTAGATTTTGTGTGGACAACAAAGGCCGGGCTGCCACGATTACCCAGGACACTGCTGCAGCCTTGCCTGGCGACAGCTCTGACCTCTTAGCAGGATATAGTGCTCTCTGCTCATGCCCTTTGGGGAAGTGCTCTTTGTCCTTAAGAGTCCCTTAGGATGAGGAGGCAGCAATCCACCTGGCTGTAAGCTCCAGGGCATTCTGAGGTTGGGCCCTGCCTTTAGAGAGGATGAAGGGAGGAGGCTGAGAAAAGCAGTCCTAGGCATAGGCTCTGGGGAGAGGCCAGACCCCATCATGATTGAGAGGGTCTCCCTATTACCGGAGGAGATGGGCGAGAGGACCAAGGTGTCAGGAGGCTGTTGCTTGCTATCTGTGTTGGGCCAGTAACTCTCCTGTGCTGGACCTCAGTCTCCTGATCTGTAAAATGGGTCTGAGGGCAGAACTCCTCCGATCCCACTTGGTTGCTGGGAGAATGAGGCAGATGTGGGCATGAGTCCCCTAGGCATGTGTCCCTTGAAGGCCTGGGAGGCTCTGGGTACAGAATGGGTAGAACACAAAGGGTTTAGATTGCAGGTGCTAGAAGCATTTTCCTGAAGCTGCTCTCATCCAGACCTACTTCCCTGGCAGCTGATTGTCCAGCCTTGGCTTGCATTGCCCCCCACAGGACAGGGTACTCATTACCTGAGTGTTAACATGTTCTGCTACATGCCTTCTGCAAATCCACACCTCCTGACCCCACTCTGGGCTTGAGATGCTGGGGGGCCCTCCAGACCATAGACTCGTTCTTTCCTGAATGATCCTGGGTTCAAGACCAGTGCCTAGGCAGGCCCCTAGGTAGGGGGACACATTCAAGTGGCTGCTTCTAGCCCTTATTGGGAATGACCTGTTGTGGGGGGTGCAGAAGGGGGAAGGGTCTGCCTGGGGGGTGCTCACTGTCATCTGCCTTTGTGTGCCAGGTTTGCCTCTGGGCACTTTCCTTGGAGCGGGGTATGAGAAGGAAGGGGGTGCGTGATGAGGGCTGGGGTTGGGTCAGGGGCCCGGCATGGGTGCCACAGGTGTTGACTGTGAATGTCCACCCTGTGGATAAAGACTGTGTCCTGGGAGAGACCAGAAGTGTGGAAGACAGTTCCTGTTCCTCAGGAGCCCACAGTCCAGTGCCGGCAGGAAGATCAGTCCAAATAAATAATTAACCGCTACCAGCTGGCTGCCTGCCACGGGCGCGTGATGACAGTAATAACCACAGCCCCTCTCCTTTGTATGGTACTTGGTGGATTTAGAAGCTTTTTCCATCTTTGTTTAACCCCAATAACAACAGTGTAAGCTAGTTAATATTTGGAATTATCCCCATTTAACAGAGCAGAAAACCAAGGTTCAGAGCGGTCAAACAACTGGTGGCAAAGTTAGGACTGAACCTCAGGCCTTACTGATACCAACCCCTGCGCTGCCTCCTTTCCAGTCCACCGAGTGAGCGCTCCAGCCAGGCTTGGACACAGTGCAGAGTCAGGATAGGCTCCAAAACTGGGTGCTGGGGGAATGAGGTGAAGGAGGAGCCGTTCTCAGGAAGGGTCACAGATGGGCCTCACCTGTCTTCCCCCTCCCATATGGCAGCACATGGTCCATGCCCCCAGCAGCTGTGTCCCTTTCTTTTGGCACAGTGTCTTACAGCCAGAGCTTGCTTCGAGACACAAATCCTGCCTTGACTGCCCAGGGCACACAGGTCTATACATGGGGCTTCATGCCCTTCTCTGGCTCTGGAGTAGGAGGCAGAGGTGTTTCCAGCCCCCCGGGTCCCCATGAAGCCCAGTGCTCTTCCTTGGGTTCCTATGGTTTCTGTAGTCCCTCTTCGGGCTGAGTCAGTTCCCAGGCTATGTGGGGCACCCACTCCGTGTGAGACCTTAGGTTCCTTCTGCCCCTTGTAGCCTCCACCCTTGGGCCTGGTTTTCTGTAGCTCAGCTGAGTGCCACCCTAGGACAAGGCTGTAGCTAGTGGGGTTCAGGCCAGGGAGCAGCCGGGCAGGCTGAGCTAGCACCTCCCGAGGAAGCCTGGCCCAGCCTGGCACACCTGTGCAGGTAATGACTGTGGCTTGGGAGGGCCCCAGGCCCTGCCTGTCAGGCCCAGCTGCCGGAGTTACTGCAGGATTGTGCTGGGGGAGGCTGGGGTGTCTGAGCTAATTAGATTTCTTAGATTTCAATGCTCCCCTAATCCTGTTAGTCTGGCTGTAATTGTAACCACTTGAAGGTTTCGGCTGTGGCAGGCTGTTGAGGACAGACGGTGGAGGGACTGTGCTCTGCCCCAGCCCCAGCCCCACCCCTAGACAGCCAGCTGAGGGCCTGGGGACTGCCTTCTTAGGTCTTGAGGATGGGGGCTTGAGTGATGGTGGGTGTCGTGTTTTTCTATAGAATCTGAGTATCGCAGACTGTCAGAGTGGGCATAGCCCTTTGAGATCACCCAGCTCAAACCCTTCACTGTTCAGATGGGGAAACTTAGGCCCACAGAGGGACAGAGACTGGCTCAGGACCTTGATGGCTGGTAGCAGTGGAGCATCAAAGACTAGTGGTCTGACTTTGGGATATTTGTCCCTAGGCACTTCAGGGAAAGTCTGGAATTTCCAGGGACTAGTGAACCCTCCAGAGACTTCTGCCCCTAGAGATAGGGCTTGGGGGGCTTCATTTGTCCCCAAGCTTGTTCCCCAGTTGGCAGTTACCTGTCTTATACTCCCCCAGCCCTGTGTGTGTGCACACCTGCACACAGCTGCACACACATGCACACATGCACACACATGCACACCTGCACACATATGCACACATGCAAATGCATGCACACCTGCACACACATGTACACACTGGCCCTGCTGGCCAGGGCTTCTGCCAGGACTCCGGCTGCCTGGCCCAGGGCCCTGAGACCTGAGAGCTCTCTCTGTCCTCCCCCACCACTCTTACCCAGATACTTGTCCTCTTGGAGCCTCTGATTCAATGCAGATCAGGAAATGGCCAAGCTGTTCTGATGGGGGAGTGTGTTAAAATACATACACTGTACTTTCCCCAGCTCTTTCTTCGAAAGTTCTGTTTTGGTGTCTGGCTTAAATGGAGATCTATCCTCTCTCCCCGCACCCCATTCTCACTTCCCAATCCCCAGGGGATGACTGGCAGGGAGGATGGGGATGGTGTGCCCTGGATCTTCCCACTTAGGTCCTGTGCTGCCCTCCTCTTAGCTCGGGAGCTTCGGGGAAAGATCTGGAAAGCCCCTTCCACTCTGAACCTCTCTGACTCTGGGGTTTGAATTCCTAAGCTTGTAGCATAAAATTAGTGGGAACTGATTGCGTTACCTGGTCTGGCCTTTCCTTTCCTAGCCCAGGAAACTGAACCATGGAAAGAAACACTTGGTCTCATCCAAGGTCAGCAGCGAATGGGTGACCGATCTGGGCCTGGAACCCCATCTCCGCCAGCCCATTAGCTCATGAAACATGTATTGAGTGTGTGCTGTTGGCCCGGCACAGCCCCCCTTAGCCACTCTTGAGCTCATTAATAAATGCTCTTCGGGTCTGATGAGAGGCCCAGCTGAACCTTGGGGGTGGGGTTCACTTCTGAGTGCTCAGGGTGAGGACGAAGGATGGGGAGTTTTCAGTGGCATTCCCAGACTCCCAGATCCTCTGCAGCCAGGGGAGTGTGGAACACTCCTGGTCTGGCATTAGAGCCCCTGCCCAGCAGCATGTGTCTTTACAGGGTGGTTGCATTGTGAATTTGAGAGAAGTAAAACAGGGCCGGGCACAGTGGCTCATGCCTGTAATCTCAGCACTTTGGGAGGCCTAGGCAGGTGGATCATGAGGTCAGGAGTTTGACACCAGCCTGGTCAAAGTAGTGAAACCGCATCTCTGCTAAAGATACAAAAATTATCTCGGCATGATGGTGGTGCACGCTTGTAGTCCCAGCTACTCGAGAGGTTGAGGCATGAGAAACGCTTGAACCCATGAGGTGGAGGTTGCAGTGAGCCAAGACTGCACCACTGCACTCCAGCCTGGACGACAGAGCAGGACTCTGTCTAAAAAAATAAATAAATAAAACAAAACAGAAACCATCTAGGGAGGGTACAAGGTTTCTCATCTGCCAGGACCTGTTTAAGCCAAGAGGATGGTAGCTTCTCATACCTCCCCTCTCCCCTCCAGCCAGCCCTCCAGGAGCTGACCTTTGTCCTTTGCAGAGCAAATGACCCACTGACTTGGTCCTGCCTTCACTTCCTCTGTGTATGGGGAAGCAGGGAGGTGGCCTTCTCACCCCACCCTAGGAGTCACCTGCTGAGAGTCACCTTTGTCAGCCTAGGTGAGAGCACACCAGGAAGAGCCAGCTAGGCTCAGGACAAGGGAGGAGATGCCAGGTGCCTGGACCTTGCCCTGTCCACAGGGGTCCCACCCAAACTCCCACCCCTACTCCCCGGTGGACCTTGACCACCGCTGGGAAGCACAGTGCACAGCTCTAACCACTCAGCGACCTAGCCAAGGATCAGCAGGGCACAGAGACCTCTGGGAAGAGTCCTGAAACCCTTTCCTGGTGTGTTTAAGTGGGACGCGACCTTATAGGGTCTCTGTCCAACCTTCTTATTTTCCACATGGGGAAACCCAAAGCCCAGAGAGGTGGTGGGATTGACTGGGGGTCATACAGTGGGGTGTCTCACTAAGAGTGGGGGATTCTGTGGTCTGGGTGGGGAGGGGTGGGGTTTTCCATCGAAAAATGGTGTTCCATCGAAAAATGCTTTGGTGTTCCTGCTGTTGTTTACATCCTTAAAACAACTTGCCAAAGGTCTGCCGTAAATATAATAGCCAGCATTTATTGGGCAACTAATGTGTTTCATGCTTTTCCCAGACTGCCTGGGTTCAGCCCTCTGCTCTGCTCTTTATGAGCTCTGTAAGTTTGGGCAAGTAATGTTTAACTTCTCTGACTTTGGTCTCCACATCTGTAGAACAGGCTTACTAGTGGTGTAGTAATAACTAACATACTACCTCCCCCATAGGTTGAGAAGATGGAGTGCGCAAACTTCCTGGCACATAGTAAGTGCTCAAGAAAAGGTAGCCCTAGTCATGGTCACCACCAGCATTCCCATTGCCTTACCTCTGATTTACAGATGAGACGGTGAAGTTGATTGCCTAGGTCATGTGGTGCCTGGAGCCCAACCAAAGCGGCCTGCTGGCACCTAGGCTTCCTGATCTCCAACTCCCTGCCGTTTTCCACACTCTTGTGTAGCACAAAGGGCTGGCCCATCATCTCTGAGAGGCCCCCAGTCAGTCATAACCCAAGTACATTGTAATTCAACCTACTAGGGCAGCTTGTTCCCCTTGGAAAGGCGTTCGAGAGGGAGGTGTTGCATCTGGGCTTCTGTCTGAGAAGCTTATTTTTTTCATGTGTAAACTGAGGCTTATAATAACAATACCTACTTTTTGGACTCTTCTCGTGTGAAGGGAAGGAGGCCACAGAGGGACTGGGCTTGTCAGTTGTACCCTATTATGTAGAATCACTATGAATGGTAACTGACTGGAACTTCTGGCCAGTCACTCACCCCTCTGAGCCTCAGTTTCCTCATCTGAAGACCATGAGCTGAAACAACATAATCTCTTCCCGAAGTGGCTTCTCAGGACCACCAGTCCCCAAAAGCAAAAGAGAGGGCAACAGAGCACCTCCGCCCCCAAGAAATTGTCAAACCTATTTGCCTGGAGGAGATGGCTCGGAGTAAATAGTTTGCTTCACTCAGCCTTTCCCCAGACTACAGACACCACCCACCTCCGACTTTTTTTTTTTTTTCTGGAGTGCAGTGGTGCAATCTCAGCTCACTGCAACCTCTGTCTCCTGGGCTCAGGTGATTTTCCCACCACAGCCTCCCGAGTAGCTGGGACTACAGGCATGCGCACCCATGCCCAGCTAATTTTTGTATTTTTTTTTTTTTTTTTTTGCATATGGTGTTTCACCATATTGCCCAGGCTGATCTTGAACTGCTGGGCTCAAGCAATCCACCTGCATCTGCCTCCCATACTGCTGGGATTACAAGCATGAGCACCGTGCCTAGCCCCACCCTTTTTTTAATGCAAAATAACTATGGAAAAGACCAATAGACCATTTTGGGAAACGCCCGCGTAAACAGTCCCTTTCAGCTCAGGCATTGCAGCTCCATCCAGCGGATGGTTTACCTACTGAAGAACCACCTTTCCAGGGGAGCCTCTCACAGAGGAGAGGAGGGGACAGTGTCTGCACAGGCAGAAGTCTTCCCCTCAGCCTGCTTTCTTGGCCTTTCCACCTCTTTTTAACCCACCCTCCAGCCTCCCACTTTTGCCGGCCTCCTTGTCTTTTCTTTTTTTGTGACCAGACCACAAATCTGTTTGTGGTTGGGCAGTCCCAAAAGCAAGGCCAACTGGGCAGAGGGGTGGGGCCTCTGCCATGTCCCTAGAGATAGGCCCCAGAGTTTTGCTGGCTGTCAGAGCCAGAAGGGGTTTGTTTCACCCGTGGGGCCTGTGGGCCCCCAGAACCTGTGGTCAAGCCTTTGCAAACGTGCACTTTCCTGGAGAGGTGGTCTGAAGCCTTGTTTCAGATCCTTAACTCAATGTGGACACCTGGAAACAGTGTCGAAACCATAGCCTTAGTCCAAGGGTCTGTAGTCCCTGGCCCTTGAATGGAGTGGAACTGTCATGCTGCCTTTCTCCTCCTCTTCCATTCCAACTCAGTCGTGTGACTCTTGAAGATGTGAATAGATTTATGTTCACACCTCCTGCTTCTAATCCAGCTTGACATGTTCCTGGCAAGGAAACTGTGACCAAGGGATGTGAAGCGACTTGACCAAGGCCACAGGGCCTGGCACTGGGGCCGGGGGGGTCCAGGGAATGATGAGTGAGTGGCAGGCAGGCATGGCCTTCTGCAGCAGCTGACTTCACTGTGAAGCCATCCCGTCTTGTCCTCTGTGAGACCTACTAGGGGTGTTGGGATTCAGTGTCCCAGAAAGAGCTGGCACTGGGGTGAAGGAAGTCCCCGCCCAGTCCCTCTTCTAGGAAGGCTGGGCAGGACTGGTTTAGGAGTTGCCTCCTCTGGGTCAGGAGGTCAGCTTCTGCTCTGCAGGCTGCATTGTGTGGGTCCCGCCCAGGTTCATGGTTCCTCTTCGGGGGCTGTGGGGACCACTGGCACTTATGTTGAGGGGCACACGGTGTCTTCAGATTGCCCGGCTGGTGTAAGCTGGTTAGGAGTCCTTAGCTGGGGTTGTTGTGCTGTTGGTGGGGAGAGGCAGCCTGGGGCCTCCGGAGAGCCGCTGGCCGGCCACTCTGTAATTGTGAATGAGTCACTCTGCCTCCCTGCTCGCAGTCCTCATGTCCCCACCTTCCTGGGATCCTGAGAAGTGGGCTTTGTGATGGTTGGGAGCAAGTAAGGGGATTCCTTGGGTCTCCGCCTCTCTGCCCTGTGTGCCTGGCATACCTGAGCTCCACAACCTCCCTGTGCCTCAGATCCTGGGAGAAGAGCAGAAAGCTCGGGTGTGACTTTTTTTTTTTTTTTTTGAGACCGAGTCTTGCTTTGTTGCCCAGGCTGGAGTTCAGTGGCACGATCTCGGCTCACTACAGCCTCTGCCTCCCGGGTTCAAGAGATTCTCTTGCCTCAGCCTCCTGAGTAGCTGGGAATATAGGTGCCCGCACCACCATGCCCAGCTGATTTTTGTATTTTTGGTAGAGACGGGGTTTTGCCATATTGGCCAGGCTGGTCTCGAACTCCTGACCTCAGGTGATCCGCCCACCTCGGCCTCCCGAAGTGCTGGAATTATAGACATGAGTCACTGCGCCGGGCCTCAGGTGTGATTTCTTGTTTGGTGTTTGGCGATGGGGCTGTGAAGCTGTGAGTTTGACGTCAGTTTATCTCCTGCAAAAGAATGGCCTTCTGATTCCTCCCACCCGGCCTGGGTTGACATCTGCATTTCTGCTTGTGCTTCATCTGCAGGACTGACCCCTTTAGGCAGAAGGAGTGGGTCTGCATTGGGGGTTGGAATCCTCATGGGCCTCAGAAGTCTTGGTGCCTTCTGCCTTGTGGATGGCCTCCCTCCTAGCCAGCTCCCCAGAGGGGTCTGGGCAGCTCTGCTCCACCCGAAGGCTCTGGATGCTCCTATTTCTGGTATTCTTGGCACCTTTGATTCCCAAGACCATTAGGGACCTTGGCACCCATCTCTTCTGATGCCTGTCATACGGATGACTTATGCCCCATCTACGGTATCCTCATAGAGCACCTTCCCATGTGGGCTTGCATGCCTCCACGGACAGGCTGCTCCCTGCCTCCCCAGCAGCTCCCTCCGTCTAGAAAGTTCCACATCGTATGGAGCCCAGAAGGATACCTCTCCCCTAGTTCTCTTCTCAGGACCTTGCAGAATGTGGTGAATTTGGTCCTCAGGAAGTCTCTTCCATTCTCTGCCTCAGAGATTGTATCCTCGGAGACTTCTCTCTAGGCTGAGTCTAAGGCTGGAGAAGGCAGAGTGGGCTTCCTGGGGAGGTGGCCTTCTTATATCCCCTGGGCCTTATTATCTCTGCCTCTGGTAAGAGTCTGGGCAGCTTGGAGACCTGAGACCTGACCTGAAAATAGCCTAGCCCAGGTTGTAAGACGTGGCAGTAGGCTGGGGAGGCCACAACAGTGGCTCACTGGGGCCCTAGGGGAAGAAAGTGGTTTGGCTTCTGCTTTTCAAGCAGGGTCAGACATTCCAGGAGGCTGAGAAGGCCGTCTGTCTTCCTAGCCTCTTGCAGCATGCTCGCCTGCCACTGCAGCCAGAGCCCCCTCACTGGAGGTAGCCAGGGGCTGTGAGTAGTGCTTCCTCCCCTGTCGACCAGCACCCAGCTCCCTGCTGAGCTCCTCTCTGCCTGGCCCTGCCCCCTGCCACTTAGGCGCATCTTGCCTAAGTGTCTACAGGCCCCTGAGACCTGGGCTCTGTGCAAGGAGCGCTGGATTTAGAGACAGAACTTCTGGCCTCCTCCTGCCAGCATCGCTGGGGGCTGTCGCATGAGTCCGAGGGGAAGGCCAGCACCTTGCATGCTGTCCAGTATCACTGCATCGGGGAGTGTAATGTTTCATTACCATGTGCAGTGATGGTAATGGCAGCACAGAAAGGCCCTGGAGACCATCCAGGCCAACCTTCTCATTTAGATGCTAAGTCGAACCCCAGAGGGGACGAGGTCACACGACAAGTCCCTGGCAGAGCTGGAGCTAAAATCCAGGTGTCCCCACCATCTAGCCAGTGCCCAGCCCTGCCTGTTACTCCACAGAAACCCTTTGCTGGAGTAAGGCACAGGAGAGGTGCCTCCATGGCTGTGGCAGTGGCGCTGGCCTGGCCTGGGACTCACCTTCCTCATTTTGCAAAGCGGCTGGGCCTTTCGGCTCTGGCTGTGCCCACCAGAAACACTCGTCCTGGGGGCAGGCACTCGGTGCCTATGGTCTTGGTAAGACAGCTGGCTCCTCCAGCCTGGGGGCCGCTGCCCTGTAGCAGGACACTTTCTCTCACTTCCTGGTTCATATGGGGCTGCGTTGCATTCTGCCTTGGGTGGCAACAGGATCCTTAGGAGCCCACCTGAGACCCCACGCCCAGCTTTTTGGCTCATCAGGCTCATTTGGTGGCCTAGACCATGGCTTGAATTTATGGTCTGAGATGCAGCTTGTTGTGATCCCTTCCAGGCCCCTAAGACCCAAAGATGCCGAAACTATTGGAGCAGGAGGGACCTGGGCAGCCAGTCTACTTAATGCCCTTCTCATCCCATTTCCCAGATTAGAGCCCTGAGGCCAGAGAGGGAAGGAATCCAGTCGCAGAGCTGCAGGCAGGATCCCATGTCCTCCCAGCCTCACTGGCTTGGTCTCCCCCTACTTCCACCCTTTGCGCCCGAGGCTGTCCTTGGCCTTCCCAGGCTTTGTGTGGAGTGAAGGACGATGGGGGACAATGGGCAGAGTAGCAACTGCTACTTTTCCCTCAGGGCTCCTCTAGGCCTCTGCCAGGCCCTGTGTCCCTTCCAGTTCTGGGGAGCCCATGCACTGAATGGGCTGGGAGGGTCCTGTTGGTGGGGCCTCGTGCCAGCCTGAGAACAAGGCTTCCTGGCTGGGCTTGAGTCCCCAGCACTCTGGCCCTGGGGAGGACAGAGTCTGGGGTCCTTTTGTGCCTCCCCTCGCCCAGCTACCCAAGGAAGGTGGATTCATGTATTCCTTCGTCAAGTTTATCAAGCACCTACCATGTGCCAGGCACTCTTCCAGGCCCTGGGGATACACTGGTGAATTTGACAGGGGCCATGCTTACATTCTAGTAGGCGAGACAGTCAGCAGGTCAACAACTTAATGCATGACATCATGCCTGAGTTATAATCAGTGCTTTGAAGAAAAATAAACCAGTATAAGGTGATATAGGGACATGAGTGGGTGATGGGGCTTCTTTAGATGGTGTGGTCAGGGAAGGCTTCTCTGAAGAGGCTGCATTTGAGCAGATACCTCAGGGAGACAGGGAAGTGAACTCAATGAACATTTGGGAGAAGAGCTCTCCAGGCAGTGGGAACAGCATGTGCAAAGGCCCTGTGGCAGATGCTTGTTTGGTGTGGTCTGGGAAAAGCAGGGAGGCCAGTGTGGCTAGATGGAGTGAGGGAAGGAGAGAGTGGGGAGGAAGTCAACAGAGTGATCAGGGACCAGGTGATAAGGGACAGAGAGCCTTATCAAGCACAGGAAGGGCTTATGACTTCATGCACAGTGATTTGGAAGCCACTGAAGTATTTTAAGTAAAGGACTGAGGCTATCAGATGTGTCCTCTAAGATCTCTGGCTGATGAGCCGAGAATAGACTGAAGGGACAAGGGTGGCCACAAGGAGACCATCTGGGCAGCATTTACAGGAACCCAGGAAAGGATGCTGGCGGCTTGCACCAGAGTGTTCAGTGGAGGTAGTGAAACAAGGTCGGATCCTGAATGTATTTTAAAGATTGACTGAGGCTGTGGCCAGGAGCCCACTGGGAATGCCTGTCCACCTCCATGAAACAGGCTGAGCTAGAGAACTGGCTCAAGTTGCTGTGTCCTGGGAGTCTGAGCCCTTCTCCTTTTGTGCGTGTCACCTCCTGTGCCTCAGCCACTCTGTCATAAGGTGCCCGTTTAACAGTTGGAAAAATAGAGGCATAGTGGGTCTTCCTGATACCCTTGTCTACCCTTGGAATTCTGATATTCTGCATTTGGTCTCTCTCCTCCCCTCTGGCTGATTCCCTGGCATTCATCCCCTGCATGTTCATACACGCCACTCTATGCACCATAGTTTCCCAACATGTTAGTCATCCTCTATCCCGAGGCCTTTGCATATGCCAATTCCTCCACCTCCATTCTTCAGTCAGGTGAACTCCTACCCATCCTTAAGAGCCCAGCTCAAAAGCTGCCATCTTTGAACTCTCTCCCCTGACACTCTCAGGCACTGAGGATTTCTTCTCCACTGAAAATTCTACTCCTCTCCCTCCCACACTCTATTGCAAGGGATCGACTGCGTGGGCTGGGTCTGTGCCTTCCTTCACACCTCCTCTTTCTGTTCTGTGTCCTCACAGCCTGGCCCAGGGCCAGCACAGAGGAGGGAATAAAAACATTTCAGTGTATTCCTGGAGCAGTAGTTGGTTACTATGGAAACAAGGAAGTGTTGCAACTTCCTGAACTTGAGGTTGGGGTCAAAGAGGGCAGCTCTATCTTGGCCGCACGGGATCAACCCAAGATGGCCATCCTGAGGTTCTCATTAATTCAAAGTCACTTCGGACAGGCTCTTTCCCATCCCTGAGCCTCAGTTCACCCCATCAATAAGATGCAGGTGTTGGGACTGCTTGG
This sequence comes from Gorilla gorilla gorilla, assembly GCF_029281585.2. Lineage (NCBI taxonomy): Eukaryota > Metazoa > Chordata > Mammalia > Primates > Hominidae > Gorilla > Gorilla gorilla. Next base: position 36,661,802 of record NC_073232.2, on the reverse strand, counting down.
CTATCTGCTCTAACGTTCTGTATCCTTGTGCCTCCAATCCTGCCGTATGAACACAGGCAGGTCCTTTGCCCTCTTTGAGCCTCAGTTTCCCTATTTTGTTGACCTCTCTCCAAGAACATAGCTGCCTGAGTCAAGCAACTCCAGAATCCTAGGGTCAGCGGCTGGGCTGGCCGTTGATGGTTGAACTGGGATTCTTGTGACTTGCAGAGGCACAAAGAGGGAAGTCCTGCTTTCCAGGGTGGTGGGGTGGGGGTGGGGGAATGAGGCAGCAGGAGGGTGGGTTGGTAGGGATAATCCAGGCCGGCTCACTCTGGCCTGAACCTGCACAGGCCCCTGGGTCTCCTTTCTTCACCTTGAAGGTGGCAGGAGCTAGTGCTTGCCAGGGGCCCTTGGCTCTGCCGGACGCTGCCCGCTCCGCATTCTGGTGCTGTGCCATGTAGATCCCGGCCTGTGCTCTGAGGGCCACAGGTCCTGGGGTGGCCCCAGAGGCTGCCTGCTGCCTGTGGTGGCAGGGCTGAGTGGGTGGGCACCATGTTCTTATTGTGTCTCTTCTCTCTCCACTTCATTGCTCAGAAGCCAAGAGTTAGCCAAGCACAAAACCACAGCCTGGCTGCTGGCACCCTCCTCTGCAACCGTGCAGCACCTGGGCAGGCTGGTTCTGGGGGCTCAGCACCAGTCACCAGGGCTCGGATGTAACCTCCTCAAGCTGGGGGTGGGGGTCAAGGGGCCAACATGCCCAGCGTGACGCCAGGCCCGCAGTTGAGTTCCCACCTGCCATTTGCACATGCCATTGGGCAGAGTGGGCAGAGGCCTCAGCCCGCATAACGCCCCACCCTGACTCCTGCCTGGCACTCAGGTGCCGTCTGGCCTGCACCAGACCCAGAAAGAGTGACCTGGGATGAGAGGCCCTCCATGGCTCTCTGGGCCTGCCTTCTCATCTGAAAAATGGGCAGAGGGTGCCCGCCTCCCATGGCCACCAGGAGGGGAGACAGAGGAAGGCAGCTTGTGATCTCCAGAGCCCAATAAACACACTTGTTAGGATTACCAGCAGCAGGCAACAGGCTTCAGCCCAAGAGATGCCCCTGAGAACCTCTTTTTCAGGAAGCAAAAGCCCAAACCTTTTCAGAATGAGACTCTTACTCTGGGAATGAGAAGTGCCTCTCCCTCTGTTTCTGAGCTGTGCCCAGTGGCCAGGGACCTGAGAGTGGCCATCACAACGTGCCTTTCCCGCCTACCACTGCTCCCTGGCTTTCTAGGGTTGGAGTTGGATGAAACCCCTGGGGCAGCACTGGGTACTGGAAGGGCCCTGGTAAGGGAGAGGATACCCACTGCCCATCTCTGCCACCCATCAGCTTCCTGACCCTGACAAGTCCTTGCCTCTCTGCCCTCTGTGCATTGAGGCCCCTTCTAGCTGGGACTCTCCTTTGGAGCCTGCTGGAGCATTTTTACCTCCAGGATAGGTGAGGCTCCCTACTCCAGACCCCCAGGATGTAATGTGGGTCTCACCTCAACTCACAAAATTCTCACTTCTGTTAAAAAAGGGCCTTGCCATGGTTGACGGGGATTTGCACTTCACCGTGTGGACAGCGACAGAATGCGTCTCCCCGCCCCTCCTTACCTGGCAAACTTTGTCATTACCTCCTCCCAGGGACGTCCTAGGCATTCTCCTCTGGACTCCCTCAGCCCTCAGCCTTCTCCTCGTCCCGGTACCAGCTAGGTCAGACAAGACCTGGAGCAGAGAAGGTGCCCAGTAAAGCCTGATGAGTTCTTGAATGATCAAGTGAAAGCCCTCAGGTATCCAGATAGTTCAGTTGGCCAGAAAGCCCATTTTTCTCAGATTTTACTCAGTTATGTTTGCTTGTTCAGCATATATAATCCTTTTTATTTTTATTACTTCATTTTATTTTGTAGAAACTGGGTCTCAGTCTGTCACCTAGGCTGGAGTACAGTGGTGTGATCATGGCTTACTGCGGTCTTGAACTCCTGGACTCAAGCGATCCTCCCACCTCTGCCTCCTGAGTAGCTGGGACTACTGGCACGAGCCATCACCCCGGCTAATTAAAAAAATTTTTTTTTGTAAAGACGAGGTCTTGCTTTGTTACCTAGGCTGGTAGGATCTTTTGTTATTTATTTTTTATTTTTTTATTTTTATTTTTTTAAAGATAATCTTTTTGGAAGCTCTGTGTCCAGGACTGATTCTCTATACCTTTGGCCAATCTCTTCCTTTTAAAACCAGGGTTTCCTGACTTGCATTTTTGCATTTCTTTTATTTACCTGGTCTGTGCAACTATTTTTTTCTCTTTTGGACTCCATATAGCAAATAATTCTGCCTCTCCTTTTATTTGAATTTCTCATGCCAAAAAGGCAGGGAGGGTTAGTAAACACTGCTTTGGTTGTTCTTTGTTTTGTTAAGTGTTTTTAACTTCTTAGTGTGTTAGATTAGATTTTATCTGCCTTTCCTACCTGCCTTAACCCCAGGCCTCTAACCCTCCACCTTCCATTGCTTGTTCACTGGCATTGTGTCTCCTAGGACAGCTGTGTGTGGTAGCGCATGTTGCGCACTGCACAATTTGGGGGTGGTACTCACATTTTAGTCCCCTCACATTATACATGTATTAGATGATTTTTTTGGCAGGTGATGGTAAAGTGTTGGAGGAAGGGGAGACTGGTTCTAATTCTCATAAAGCCACCTTGGATTAGGAGTAGGCTGACATTGTCCCATGGTCCTGGCTGAAATTGGGAAGTCATTTTGACTCCTCCCCAGGGCTGTACCCCATGACATTGGGTGTCCATGTCCCCATTCCCCTGCCCAGAGCATAGCTTATGGGAGTATGTAGTCAGGGAACTGATGTCTTTGGACTCCACCTTCTGGATGTTTCTCCAGCCACCTCTCCTGTCTACGTCCCCAGGCAGCAACCTTTTCCCTCAGGTGTCTACCTCCAGCTTCCCCTTTTCCATCGCCCCTTCACTTGGCTACCAGTGTGAACCTGAATAAAAGGCACCCCTGATCTATCACCTCTTCCACTCTACTTAAAACTCCTTCATGCCTCTCTACGATCTACAATCTGAAATTCAGTGCCCTTCATTCTCTGGCCCCAGATGAACTTTCACTTGTGTGTGCTTTGCACGTTGTGTTCCTCTCTGCTCTGTCTGCCTGGAGAACTCCTAGGCATCCTGCAAACTCTGCCCAAGCCTCAGCTTGCCCTCATGCACCAGCTAGGTCAAGCGGATTGGTCCTCCCCTTGCCCCAGTTCCCCAGGCACTGTTTCCTGACCAGTGTTGCAGCCCTTGCTTGGCAGGATCGCAGCTACCTTTAGAATACCACAGCCACCACCAGGCTCTGACTCCCTGTCACCCAGCAGCACCAGCTTGGATCTAGCAAACATTCCAATGCGCTCCCTGCAAGTTGAATAATACATGGTGGCTACCCTTTCCCAGAGCTGGTCGGTTTTGTGGTGTGGACCATGTGCATGGTCTGACCCCTGGCCCCTTCTTTTGCCCTTTCCCCTGCCAGCCAAAGCCAGAGTGATGGCTGGGCCATGCCAGGCTCCCAGGAGCGCTTTGTGGGTCAGGTTGTTTTGCCCAAAGCTACCAGGTCTGAGGATACCTGTGAGCTTGCTGTGCCTGCATTGCCGCTGCCCAGGCTTGGCTTGCTGGGAGAATTGGCTCGGCAACAGCAGCCTGGGCCAGGCCACAAGGCTTCTTGGGCAAAACTCCCTGGGCAGGGCCAGGGGCTGGGGCCTCATATGCACTGCCTGTGCACCAGGCGAGTCTGTGGGCAAATGAGCTCCAGCTTGCCATGGTGCTGGGGGAGGGCCACCCTTCTGCTGGGTAAACATGGGTGTTCAGGCCTGCCTAGGCACGGCCCTGGGTTCTGTCGGTTAAAGGTGCAGGACAGCATTTTGTCGAGCCGGGAGTTGCCAGTGAGAGGGTGACAGAGAGGGACACATGGGAACCTTCACCAACCTTCCCTGGGACTCGGCCCCTACAGGCTTTAAGCAGAGGCTGCAAGGAGGCTTAGGGGTCCCTGGGCCAGGACTACTGTTCCGACTCTGAGATCTTTTCTCTGCTGCAGTGCTGGCTGCTTTCTGGGACTTGGGGAAGGTGGGTGGGCTGTGAGCAGGTGCGTTTCCTAAGCCAGGTCTGAGACCAGAGCTTCCATTTAGCGGTCCCCACTGCAAATGCATTTCAGTCCTTGCTCCCCCAGGCAAAGCTCACATCCTTGGGAACATCCTTCCTGCACCAGGCATGGTACTTTGGGGTCTGGAGACTGTCGCAGCACCCCTCTGAAGTGGGTGGTATTATCCCATTTTGCAGAGGAGGAAGCTGGAGTTCAGAGTGCTGAACTTGTTCAGCCTCCACAGCTGCTCAGGGAATCAGGTCTTCTACTCCCTACGCGAGGCCACAGCTTGATTTTTCTTTTCTGGTCCGTGGCTGTTTGTACAAACGAGTATCCTGTGGACATGGTTGTCTGCCCCTGCCCCTCCGACAGGACAGCGCTGAGTAGGTACCTGGGCTGGTGCCACACTTGGGGAGGTGGACAGGTAGCCTCAGAGCCTGAAGCAACTGGTGGGGTTCATTCCCACGGAGGAGAGGTTCTCCGTGGTCCACGGCCGAAGCCTCCGCATGTCAGATCCTTCTCCCCACCCAGATGGAGCCAAGTGGGCCCCACATCAGTGAAGGAAAAAGCCCTTGGCTCTTGTGCAAACACAAATTGTGGAAGAGTGGCATCGACAACACGAGGTGCTCCCCATCCATCCGGCTCACTTTCCTTCTACAAGATGAGCTCAGCTCAGGGTGTTTTGTGCCTTCTCCTGTTTGCTCTCGTTTGGTTTTGGTCTGGTACAGTTGAAGTCTTTGCCTCCTTCCGACAGAAGCACTGGACCCCTCTCCCTGGGCCCTGAAAACCCGGAGGGGTACTGGGACTGCTGTGTTGGATCAGAGGAGTCAGGTAGAAATTGGGAGTTCTGGGTGCAGGGAGCACTTGAGGTGCCTGCTGCATGCTCCCTGAAGGCAAAATCCCAGGAAGGATGTGTCAGTTCCGAGGGCCACTGAGATCACCACCTCCGTGAGCATGAGCAAGACCCTATTGGCCGCACCCGGGACAGCCTTCCTGGGCAGGGCCAGTCCTACCACCTCCTTTGTCCCTCTCCCACTCCCCTGACCCCCACCCCCTACCCCTCAGGCTACCTGCTCCCTTTTTACCCAGGCACATGTCCATGTGTGCCGTTACAAGCTCCTGGCTTTCGGAAGGGAGGGGACAGGTTGTAGAGAGACGGGATGCGCCAGAGTGTAATTTTATTTCTGTGGCTCTCCTTTCAAGCTGTCATGGTAAATCTATTTTACTTGTCACTTTGTAAATCATTATGCAGGATTAAGCCTTTTACCAGCTTTTAAGGCTTCTGCAACCAGGGACAACCCCACCTCTGCCTCATCCTGCCTTCTTTCCCTCACCTCCCTTCTGAATGACCCTACTGCTGTGTCTTAAGGCTCAGTTAGAATGTAAGTGGGGACCCAGGAGACAGCTTGCTGTCATTGAGTTTAGCTGCCCCATTTTACAGGTGGGAAAACAATCCCTGGAGAGGGAGGGACTCCCAGGTGCAGTGCCTGGGGTGCTTAGTGTTTTCTGGTGCCCCTGAGCAGTGGGGAGGGAAGTTGCTGAAAGCAACCGAGCCTGGGCATGGGACTTGGAGGGTTTTTTTCTCATCCCCCATGGGGACCTGGAGGCCCCCTGTGGCTGTGGCAAGATTGCTCAAGACCCACAAGGAGACCCCGTTTGGAAGAGGAGACATACTTGGAGGGAGAGAAGGACCTTCTGCCCCCTCCCAGGGTGTGGGGCTGGTGGGGTAGGGGACTGGTGACAGGAAGCTGGAGGTGGGAATGTGGTCACAGTCACCCTACGGGCATGTGGGATCCCGTTTATTTATTTCTCCAGAAATCTGTGTCGTTCTCCAGAGAAGGCTTTGAGGTGCAAGAACAATGAAGCCATGTGCTGAGATGTTGAGAGTTGCGGATAGTGGCTGGGACTACTAGGCCAAGAGCCAGCAGTGTGCAGCGGTGCGTTTCCTTTCACGGGTCCATCTGGAGCAGCCTGCTCACAAAACCAGAGTGAAAAGATGCTCACCCACAAGGCTGATGTGCATTGTGGGAGCTGAGGCTTGGGGGGTGCCCACTTTGAGAAGCCAGGGATGTATGTGCCCAGGGCCAAACTGCCCAGCTGGGCCATGCCGGGTTTGACAGCCTTAGTTAGGTCTTGCTGCCTTTTCCATCGGGATACACTGGCTTCATCGCCAGGTCAAGGGCTTCCTCCCTATTGCTGGGGTTCCAGGGCTATCCTCTGCCCGTCTGTGCCAATAGAGGGCCCCGCCTTGGGGGGCCCACACTCACCTGTCCTGCTTCCACCACTCCCCACCTAGACCTCTGCTGTCTTGAGCCCAGATGAATTAATCTCTTGCAGCAATTTCAGTCTACCAAGAGACCTTCTCCAGCGTCTTCTAGGGGAGGGTCCTGTGCTTTGGGGAAGCTGGACTGGGTGACATTCATTTCCACAGCCCTCTTTGCTTTCCCTGTTCAAGCCACCATGATGTGCAATGGCAGCTGCCTTTTTTTTTAACTTAAAATTTTAAAATTTTGTGAGTACATAAGTAGGTATATGTATTTATGTGGGCAACTGCCTATTTATTGGCCTATTTCTAGACTTGAGCTGTTCTGCAAAGCCAGAGCCTTGTCTCTTATCCCCTAGCACGGGGGCCATAACGGCACAGGCTAAGGCAATATTTCTCCATTAGAAGGATGGCCAAACAAAAGTCCTCAGACCCTGACCTCAAGGAGTTTCACAGTCTGCATTGGAAACAACCTTGGCTACTCAGCAGAATAGCTGCAGTGAGTACTGAAAGCTTCAGAGAAATCGGCTAATAAGTTCCAAGGAGTGAGATGAGAATGAGCTAGAGTGGTCGGTGGGGAGGAGCCTCCTGGAGGAGGGGGCATTTAAGGGCTGCACTGAGGATGGAGAGGCTTTAGCTAGAACAAGGCAAGGAGCGGGAGGAAAGGTACTTCTGGGCGGTGGAACCGGCATGACCAAAGGAAGGGAGGTGTGCCTGTGGGGGTGCTGGGGCAGCTCAGCCAGCACCCATGGACTTTAGGGGAAGAACAGAGGCCAAGTTTCTAGGGATGGCTGGGACCCCAGAAGGAAGCCAGGGTTAGGAGGGGACACTTATTCTAGAAGTGGGGAGGGGGAGGTGTGTGACAGACTGGGTGAGGACAGAGCAGTGTTTTAGGAGATTTAGTGACAGGGAGCCACCTGGGTTGGAGGAGACCTGAGCCTATTAATTAGGCAGGTGAGTGGAGTCCCTCAGGTGTACTTCAGGACCAACCAGGCTCCCTGAGCTGGGTGGGATGGGGCAGGGCTTAGGGGCTGGTGCTGTTCCCACCAGCCCCGCTCCATGCTGAGTGGGAGAGGAGGTGGCAGCAGCAGCTGGGGCTTCTGAAGGTCTGGGTGCAGGCTTGGTCTGGCTACTCCTGTGCCTCTGTCCTCAACCTGCAAAATGGGGAGATTCTACAACTCCACCCAGCCTGTCTGCCTGCTGCTGTGAGGAGTGCTGGAGGCACAGGGAGGGCAAGTTCTTTGTGAACTGACATTGCCTGTTCTCATTCCCTTCTGGAAAACTGGTGGCTGCCATGGCATGGCCATTTCATGGCTGCTGGCTTCCCTCTGTTCTCCAGATTGGAGGTGACCCTAGGACCTGGGTTTCATTACCAACAAGCCATGTGATCTTGGGTCAGTCACCTCCCTCTTCCAGGCCTTGGCGTTCTCCTCCATAAATGGATCCGTGCTGATAACCTAAGCCTCGCTGCACACAGTGTGGCTGGTGTTGTGCTAGGAGACCCAGGCTTGGGCTGCGGCTAGGGGTGTCCCCCTGTGGGCAGAGCCCCATACCTGTTGTCACAGTAGCATCGCAACACCTCCTTATAAGCCTTGGAACCTCGGCCAAGAGGTTTCTGTGTGCGCTTCTTGGTCTCTGGTGACTTCTAGGCCCATTTGACATTTCTTTGCACTTCCTGCCCACTCCTGGAGGCCCCTGATTAGTCTACTTGGTTACAAACCCATATCAGATCCCTGATATCTCCCAGCAAGCCTTTCACAAGGCATGTGCCTTTAAATGATGCTCGTGGCTCTTTGAAATCTGGACACCAGCTGGCAGAGGGGTGGTCAGGTAGCTTGCTTTTCTATAAGATGGGTGTGTTTTGTTTTTTTTCTTTTGGAACAGATTTTGATTTTCTGATAATAGAGCCCTTGAGATAGTGAGGAGACAGTACCGGAAGCAGCACACCCAAAGCTGTTTGAATACAATGCAAGCAGTTGAGGGGCTGAGCCACCAGCCAGTAGGAGAGAGGGTCCTGGGGGTTCAAAGAGCAGTGGGGGAAACTGAGGTACAGAGAGTACCCAGCAAGAGAATGAATGAGTGGCAGGTCCAAGCTTCAGATAATTATTATTCTTTCTACCGCCTCCCCCCTCCCAACACACACACACACACACACACACACACACACATTCAGGGGATGCTTTAGGTTCTCTGCACCGTGCCATGCAGTTTATGTGCATTATCTCATTTACTGTTCTGAAGAACCCTACGCGGGAAGGACTGCTGTACCCCAGTTTTATTTAATTAATTCATTTATTTATTTATTTTGAGACGGAGTCTCACTCTGTTGCCCAGGCTGGAGTACAGTAGCGTGATCTCAGCTCACTGCAATCCTGCCTCCTGGGTTCAAGCGATTCTCCGGCCTCAGCCTCCCGAGTAACTGGGATTACAGGCGCCTGCCACCACGCCTGGCTAATTTTTGTATTTTTAGTAGAGATGGGGTTTCACCATGTTGGCCAGGCTGGTCTTGAACTCCTGACCTCAAGTGATCCACCCACTTTGGCCTCCCAAAGTGCTAGGATGAGAGGTGTGAGCCACCACGCCTGGCCTGTATCCCAGTTTTACACACATGCGTACGTGATGTGCTCAGAGTGATTAGGGCCACAGAGCCAGAAGGCGTTTTAGGCAGGATTTGAATGCAGGCCTGTGAGTTTAGATCCTGGCTCCCACTACCCTATGCACACCCTCCCATGCCCTTGCGTGCCTCTTCAGGGCCTCTCTCTGGGCCATCCCTGCCGCAAGCACTCTGCAGACAGACAGTCTTCCTCTTTCTAGGAGGTGTGGGTGCAGAGGACTTTGTGTATTGGGGAGATAAAAGAGCCCGTTTGGGATGATTTTTATCTGCTCGAGCAAGTCGGTTTGACTTACAGGAAGAAGCCAATTTGCATTTTGGGAAAGAGCTGAGTGTAAAGGCCGCAGTGAGCACTGGGTGGATTTATAAATAAACAGTCGACCGAGGGCATTGTATGTCCCCAGCTGTACAATGCTGGGTTCATATTGACACCACAGACCTGTTCCGCACGTCACAGCTGCCCTTTGGACAGAAAGGGCCTAATTGAGTAAGAGAGCGCTGCTGCTGGAAATGCCAAGGAACCCTTCCTCCGACCTGGCTTCCTCGGCACAAGCGAGCCGGGTGAGTCCGGCTGCAGCCGGGCCTGTTTACCGAGGCTGCTGGCATTGCATGCCAGGTGCAGAGCCCACGGGCGACTCAGAAGGCCACGAATGGTGGGACCAAGGCGGCCTCTGCTCTCCCTGCAACCCGGAGGGAGCTGGAGCCAGAGCCAGATCTCAGGAAACTGGGGTCATTGCATAGAGGCTACCAGACAGTCTGCAGAGCTCAGCGGCCTGGGTTCAAACCTTCTCGCACACTGCCACTGTTGGTTACTTTGGCTTTCTAGAGCCAGATTCCTTGGCCATGAAATGGGTACTGCTTACTTCCCAGGTTATTTTGAGAATGAAGTGAGATGAAGTCAACAGTAGATGTATCTGTCCGTTGTCCCTGCCCTGCTGTGGGATGACAGAGTGATTTTGGACAAGACCAAGGCCTCGCTGGGCATCACTGTCTTCTTCAGAAAGCAATGGGGCTAGGGCCAGGTGCACAGTGGCTCACGCCTCTAATCCCTGCACTTTGGGAGGCCAAGGTGAGCGGATCGCTTGAGCTCAGGAGTTCGAGACTAGCCTGGGCAACACAGTGAAACCCTGTCTTTACCAGAAATACAAAAACTAGCTGAGCATGGTGGTGTGCACCTTTAGTCCCAGCTACTGGGGAGGCTGAGATGAGAAGATTGCTTGAGCCCAGGAGGTCGAGGCTGTAGTGAGCCACAGTTGCACCACTGCAGTCCAGCCTGTGTGACAGAGCAAGACCCTGCCCCTCCTGGGAAAAAAAAAAAAAAAGAGAGAGAGAGAGAAAGCAAGCAAGCAGTGGCGCTAGATGCTGATCAGAGGCCTGGGGCCCTTGGGCCAGAGAGGGCTGTCCCTGCCCAGCTGGCTACAGGAGCTCTGACTCTCAGACCAGCCTAGGTTCATATCCTGTGTCTTCCACTTGTGGGACCTTGGGCATTTGACTTTCTGTCAGGACCTCAGTTTTCATGGGTAGAAAGTGGGAACGATTAAGGTTGTTGGAAAGACAAAATATGCTCATGTACACTTAGTGCTCAGCATAGGGCTGGCCACATGGTGAATGCTCATAAATCAATCATGTCTATAACATACGTTTCAAGGGAAAAACATCTGTTTTGAGGGCAGAACGCTATCTATTAAGTCAAATATTTTCCTGATTTAATTTCAATAGTACTGTTATAAAAAACAATAACCATGATACCGATAGTTAGAAGACCGCCCCTTCCAGGCCCACTTCTTTACCCCTTTGCTTTTTGGCAATAACCCTTGTGCAGAGCCAACCCCATTCTCCTGACCTAACCAGTTCTCACCTGGCCATGCGGCTTTTCCGGGTGTCAGGCAGGTCTCTCCGGTTAGGTAAGAGAGGCCTCATCCTTCTTACCTGACTGCTCTGAGTGCATATCTATGCTGCTTCCCATCTTCTCCAGGTGCTTGATCTATTACCTTGGGCCTGGAACGCACCTAACAAAGGCTACCATGAGGAGGCCCCTCGGTACCTGTTCATCTGGACACATCGTGCAGACCCCCGCACCCCGTGTGGCTCCCGGTTAATCTTCAGGGTGCAATCAATCTCTTCCTCAGAGGCCAGACTTCATTGTTCTAAGCCTTTCTCAGATCCACATCTTGGGGCTGCTGGGGTCCCTGCATCTGTGTCTTGGTGGTCAGTTTGAAGCACCAGCAGACAGCAGCGCTAAAGGCGCCTTGTGTGTACTACGTGTGGCCATCTAGGGATGTCTCCTCTGTTGCTGAACCTGCAGATCCCCGTGAGGCAGGTGGGGCCACAGGCCTCTCCCCTCTGTTTTATAGGGGAGGTAATTGAGCAGAACTTAGGACAGTTACATGCTTTGCTTCAGTTGCGGGGCTGGGATTTGGACCTGGCTCCTGGCCTGACACAGGTCCTCAGCTTCCACCAGCCTTGCTGCCTCTGAAGGTTGCTGGAGAAAGGAAGCTGAATGTAGAGGGTGGGTCTGGAGGAGAGGGGGAGGAGATGAGCCCAGAAGGACAAATGTTTGCACAAGGAGTTAGAAATGAGATGTCTAGGCTGGGCACGGTGGCTCACGCCTGTAATCCCAGCACTTTGGGAGGCCGAGACAGGCGGATCACAAGGTCAGGAGATCAAGACCATCCTGGCTAACACGGTGAAACCCTGTCTCTACTAAAAAATACAAAAAAATTAGCCAGGTGTGGTGGTGGGCACCTGTGGTCCCAGCTACTAGGGAGGCTGAGGCAGGAGAATGGCGTGAACCCGGGAGGCGGAGCTTGCAGTGAGCCGAGATTGCGCCACTGCACTCCAGCCTGGGCGACAGAGTGAGACTCCGTCTCAAAAAAAAAAAAAAGAAAAGAAAAGAAATGAGACGGCTTCAAAGAACCTCCAGCACGTGGAGGTGAGGGGTGGGAAGGGCTCTGAAACCATTGGCCATTTTCTTGAGTGCTTCTTGACCCGAAACGCTGCCTTGAGGGGTTGATAGAGACTGGCTCCTTCAGTCAATGCCTGCTTTCAGATCTGGATGTGGGGGCCTGCTGGGTGCCAGCCCCCTGCTAGGCTCTGGGAATAGGACAATGGCCAGAACAGATAAGATCCCTGTCTGCTGGGAGCCAAAGAGAGAAACCAGGTAAACAAGACAATCACAATCAAGGACACCTTTATAAATTATGGTAAGTGCCAAGAAAGAAACAAACAGGGTGCTGAATAGAAAACCACCCAGAGGTGAGTGTGGGGGCCTTGAGACAGGAAGGCCTTTCTGAGGAGGGCCGTGAGATGATGGGGTGGGAAAAGAGAGCACACAGGCAGAGGAAACAGCGTGTGCAAAGGCTAGAGACAGAGAGGGGTCCCATGTGGCTCGGGGATGACCGGCAGGGGCAGACAGCTGAAACACGGTGGGCACCATGCATATCTTCCAGCTCCACTTGCCCCCGGGTCGCCAGCAGTGCTGCCAGCCTGCTGTGGGCATGGGCTCAGGTGTGGACATGCCTGTATCTGCTGGGGGGGTCCCACATGGTGCTGGCTCCCTGCCTCAGCCAAGAGGCACATGACACATGACATCACTGGCTATTTCTGCCTCCCACCGGCCGCCTCCATCTTTGCAGCATGAAGGGAGGCCTGGCCTGAGCCCTTAACTGGTCCCCTGGCTTGGCTGTCTGCCACTGAATATCACCTGCTATTTCAGTGACCATCCTGCTGTCATAGAGGGCAGAGGAGGCTGAGGGGTGCAAGGGCTGTCACCAGGGGTCCCCGGACAAGCCCAGGTTCTTCCGCCTAGGGTCAGCCCTGGCTCTGCAACCTTTGTTTATTTACTTTGGGCCTTGCTCAAAACTAGTAGCAAGCTGCCTGGAATGCAATGTGACGAACTCGAGATAATAATAAAATCAATTGGACTGTTTCCCCAGTAATTCTAGAGACTGATGCATCATTAATGTTGGTAATACAGTGCCTGTCAGATCACAAACTTCTCAATAAATGTGCAGCTGGCAAGCTCTGATAGAAATTGGAGGCAAGCAGAGAATGAGATTTGGGGCCTTTGATATATGGGGTGTCAGTGGCGCAGTGAAGTTTTTATCAATTTCTGTCACTTTGGGCTTTTGTGCTCACAACATATGTGGTCTTCATGGCACCTCTCTGTGGGCTGCTTGGATGCTAACTGCACCCCCCACCCAACAGTGTGAGGAATAGGAGTTCCTGGAGGGGCCTCAGCAGCACTGGTGCCCTTCCGTGCGGCTTCATTACCAGGAGCTTCTCAGGCAGACGTGGACGGGCAAAGCCTTTGGACTTGACTCTGTGGATCACTCAGGCACTCTCCAAGCATTGATTGAGTCCCTGTTGGATTCAAGATGCCACTGGGCCCTCGGAGGCCTTTGGAGGCTCTGGAGGACTTGATGGAAGCCTGGGGCTTGGGGTTGTGGGGAATGGTCAAATGATCATTCCTACCTAAGGGTCAGGAGAAAATGGAAGCAGTGTGTGAGCTAGCCTGGAAGTGTCTGCCAGGTAGACTAGGAGAAGAGACTATTAGACTGGGGAGCTCTGTGGGCCCAGGCCCTGAAGCATGATGAATCCTGGAGTTTATGCGGGAGTGAAGACTTTGGCCAGGCCAGGCCCTAGCGGCATTGGAGAGAAGGCAGAAGCTGCCTGGAGGCAGTGTAGTGTGGTGGTTAGCACAAGCACTCTGGAGCTAGACAGGCGGGCTCCGAATCCTAGCTCCCACACTTAGCAGCTGGGCAACCTCAGGGAAGTGACTCGACCGCTCTGTGCCTCAGTTTCCTCACCTGTAAAATGGAGGTGGTGATAGTTGACCACCTATCTCGAAGGACTCTAGCGAGCATAAATGAATTAATACTTGTATGAGTGCCTGGTCCATTGCAAGCACCTGATAAGTAATTGGCATTACTTTTGCATAATGAGCTCAGTGAACCCACCAGTCACCTGAGAGCCATACAGTGAGATTCGGAGAGTTGAAGTGGGGCATCCGCACTCATACAGCCACCCAGAAGCAGAACTGAGATTTGAGTGCAGGTGATCTCAAAACCCGCGTCTCTAAGCTGCTGCTGAGGCTGCGGTTGAGCAGCGTGGGCCTTGGGTGCCCAGGTGGAGGAGGTGGCATGCGGCTGGGGGCCCAGCACCCTACCGAGGACAGGCCTGTGAGGTCACCGTCATTAGCAAGGAGATTGGGTGGGCAGTGAATGAGCTCAGGCTTCATTTGTCAGTAGCCCTCTGGAGCTGGAGAACTTCTGAGACTGGGGACTTGACTGTGGTGCAGACGTCTGCATTGGTCCCTGGAGGCTGGAAGTGGCTTTGAGTAGCAGAGGAGCCAAATGGGAACCATGTTGGTGGCAGATTCCAGAAGTGAGTCAGAATTTCAATGTTCCCAGCTCATCTGCTTGGGAGCAGGTCCTGAGACCCAGCAAGGCCTGCACCCCGTCCTCGACACACACCCACCCTAGACCACCACAGTCTCTGCAAACCAGAGCGGAGGGTCCCTAGGCTGTGGGGGTGACTTGGGTGTGCGCACATTCTGATGCAGCTATCACTGTGGTGCACCTGCTGGGGACCCACCGTGAGGCCCCGGGAGTCGGTGTGCTGGTGCTGGATACCACCGCTCCTTGAGATTGCCCTGGGCACAGGGACCCCATGCTCCCGTGAGCAGGGGTGCTCCTGGCCCTTCCCCAGGCTGCCTTTGAAAAGGTCCTTCGCCCTCCCCATGGCTCCACAGAACACCAGGATGTACTCCTGGCTGGTTCTGCATCTGTGTTTGCCTTTAAAAAAGGTGGGTTGCAAGGCCCCCCAGGGCCTCAGGAAAGAAGAAGCAATCTTGTTAGACTGGGGTGTGGAAGACAGAGGGGCCTGTGCTGCACTGGGAACAGGGAGCGGTGGCCTCTGGGCCCAGGTCTGCCCCCATCCCCTCCCCGGCTCCCTTCAAACCTCCCTGAGCCTCCATGCCCTGCTTGGGACGTCCCAGTGTGGAGCCCAAGTCCCTGCACTTGTTGGGTGGTGGAGGATAGCTGGTCCTGCGTTTCCCAGCTGATGTGCCTGGGAAACATCTCTCCATAAACCCCCTGTGACTTGGGCTTGGAGGAAGTGTCCCTTCCTGCCAGAGGAGCGGGGGCTGGGTGAAGCATTGAGAGGAGCTACAGGTGCATTTGAAAAAGCAGGTAGGTCTTCTTTTTACCACCTGGAGGTCCTGGTTATGGGGGCAGGTAGGAGCACGGTGCTGACATGGTCCTAACCGGTGTGGTTCCCATCACTACTGCTTGTATGACCCAAACAAGTCTCCAGCCACTCTGAATGTCACTTATCACCACAGTGCAGGTCCTCATGCCCACCTGACCTGGGGTATAATGGACCACACACCCTGATGCTCAGAGCACATCTCTTGTTGAATGCCAGGCCCTGGATGACTGGTCCTGGCCCAACCCCAGGAGTTTAGAGCCTCACTAGGGAACAAGACTGGGCATGTACTACCTGTAGCATGAGGGGCTGGTGGCTGTGAACAAGAGCCCTGCTGAGGGGAGCCCCAGGGGGACAGGTTCAGGTCAGCCTACTAGGGGAGGGCATTCAAGGAGGGCCTCCCAGAGGAGGTGGCCTTTGTGCTTCAGCCCAAAGGATGAGTTGGGGAATGCTCAGCAGAAAGAGGCAGGTGAGGGCTGGGCATGGTGGCTTATGCCTGTAATCCAGCACTTTGGGAGGTCAACGTGGGAGGATTGCTAGAGCCCAGGAATTCAAGAACATCCCAGGCAACATAGACACCATCTCTAAAAAAAAAAAAAAAAAAAGAGGGCAGGTGAGGTTATCAGGCCTGGGTGGGTGGGAGGCAAAGCCCGGGAGCTCAGTGGGGGCCTGATCACATCCCAGAGGGCCTTGAATGCCGAATGGAGTTTATCCTTGACTCAGGGTCAACAAGGAAACATTTTGGGGTGAAGAGTGCTGTCCTCAGATCTGATTTGCAGACCAGTAGCTGCAGTGGCTGCTTGGAGGATGTTCTCACAGGGGTCCCATGATCCCTGCTGCGTTCCAGGAGAGAGGGCATGAGGCTCATTGCTGGCAGGGGCCTGGGTATGGGCCAAACAGTGCTGCAGATATCATGTGGCTGGTAGGGGGTGAGGATGGTGGTCATCGGGGGCACTGGGTGCTGTGGTATCTGAAGGGAGTGATTTCCAAGTGCCGTGAGGGTGCCCTTGGCCCTCAGGGCTTTTGCACACAGAACCCCTGGGTGCCTGCTAAACGTGCAGATGCTGTTCTCACCCCAGCACAGCTGGGCCAGGTGCATTTAGAAACCTGGCTGAAAATTGCAGGTCTGATGAGGAGCACAAAGGCCGGGTCCCTAGAGAACAGGAGCCTTTGAAGGAAGAGGGTGGAGCTGATTGCAGACTGCCAAATCTTGAAGGGGTCCACAGAGGGGCTGCAGGGTGTGGACTTGGCTGCAGCAAGGAGAGAGGAGGACCAAGCTCTCCCCTTGATGAGTAATTCAGCATACAGTTGAAGCTCTTTGCAGTAGGTGTGAGGAAGGCAAGATCTTGGCACTGGGGATGCTACTGATTGTCTAATGGAAGGGGTTCTCAGCACAGGCAAAGGGCTGAGCTCACTGTGCTGGTGAAGGGGGCAACTGAGTAAGTCCTCTAGGATGAGGGGGAAGTTCCCAGTCTGGAAGTGAGGGAAAAACATCTGAGGCAGAGGGAACAGCATATGCAAAGGCTCAGAGTCCTGGGGGGATGCTGTCAGAGGGGCACAGCTCTTGAAGCCAGGCCAGCAGGGATGGACTTTGTTCCTGTCTAGGGGCAGCAAGTCAGCCAGGCTTTCTTCTCTCAAGTCAGAGAAGAAAGGCCACGGCTACTGGATCCTGGAATGTGTGAGGTCCTTGGCCCAGTGGACGTCTGGTGGCCTTCGTGTATCTTATTGGCACGGCCACGTTCACAGGACCCATGGGGTCAGGGGAGGGCCTACTTGTGCAGAGGGAGGGGTAGTCTCTAGGTAGGCAACTGGCACCTGCCCCTCTGGTGATAAAGTCCATCTGGGTGAACCAGGGCAGGGAGGGAGGGAGGCAGGTGGCCAGGTGATGGCCGTCCTGGCAGGTGCGTTCCATCATCTGCCATGAAGACAGCCGTGGGGCCTCAGGGGCTGGAGCTGTTTCTCACACTGTCCCCCACCATAAACACACACACTGAGATTCCACCGTTGTCCCTCCCCTCTCTGAGGATGTGATGTGAGGAGCAGCTGTCAATTACCATTAGCTGCCACAATGCAGGGAGGCAGCTGAGGACCAGATAGAGCAGGAGTGGCCAGCTCCAGGTCACACGGCAAGTGGGACCTCCGACCGGCTCCCAGCCTCCCCATGGCACCAGGGACCTCACGTGGGTCAGGATCTCTCCACCTTCTCTGTAACTCTGGCTCCTGCTCTCAAGGAGGAAGAGCTGTCCCCTAGCAATAAGCTCTTCCCATCTGGAGTCACCAGCTTGTTCAGCTTTTCCTCACCTCCCTCCACCTACAAACAACCCAAGGGAACAAACCCAGAAAGCCAGGTCCCAGCCTGTTGGACCAGGCCTCGCCCAGTTGGAGCAGAAGGCGTGCAGTGGGGAACGCAGCCTGTAGCCCCTCTCACAGGGAGGCAGAAATCCCAGCTCTGGAAGTGTATAAACACGGTTATTTTTAGCCCTCAGAGGGCTGTGGGCGCAGCAGCGTGACCTGAGTCTGGCTCAGCCCCCTCCTTCTGCCCCACCCGGGAGAGAAGGCCTCCTTTGCCCCGCCCTCTGCTCCATCAGCCTCAGGGCTGGGCCAGTGAATTCCAGGATCCAGGGAGAGAAAGAAATGGGTGTGGGGGGGGGGGTCTCAGCAAGGCTGCCCAGGGCCAGGAGCTGAGGGGGGACAGGATGTGGTTTTCAGAGAGGCAGCATTTCAAGTTGCAACAGAAATATTGGAGCCACCCAATTTCATGACTTTTCCATGGGTTCTTACTCCCTAATCCTGGTCCCTTCCCTGGTCTGGCTGGAGGCGAGTCCCAGGTGCCACCTGGGAAGCAGTGCTGGCCTAGCACCAGGAGGCCTTGCTGCCGTAGGCTACCAGGCCCATATAGCACCTCTCCGCAGCTCAGTGCCCTCATCTGAGAAGTGGGATCATTCCCAACCTGGCTGGCAGGGGGTTGAGGGAGTGATGGTGAGCTGACAAAATCGTAACTGTTCACTCACTTGTTCATTCAACCAACACTTACTAAATGTCAGTTTTGTGCCAGCCAGTGATCTAAACATAGGATAGAAAGCAGGAAACCAGCTTGAGGAGGTGCTGACCCTCCTGGGGCTAACATCATTGAGCAGGGCTGGGGAGCACAGAAGGACAGTAATCAGCTCATAGTACGTGCAGTACAGTAGTAATGTCGAGCGATGTGTTATGGAGCGGCTGGGGTGGGGGAGGCGGCATGTATTTTAGATGAGGGCAGTCTGGGAGGACCCCTTGAGAAACTGTAAAACAGCCAGCCACTGTAGGTGGAGGAGGTGGTGAGCGGGAACAGCAGGTGCAAAGGCCCAGGGGTAGGAATATGCTTGGTGCCCGAGAACTGAGGACATGGGGAAACCGTGAGGGGGAGTGAGGAGGGCCAGCTGCACGGGGCTTGAGGGCTGTGGGGATGCCTGGGGTGGGGGGCTATAAACAGGAAAAGCTTTACAGCTGTAAGGAAGAGCAGGAAGGAAGTGAGAATGGGAGGCCAAGGAGGGGCTGTTGCCCCCACCCAGGCAAAGGAGCTGGCGAGGAGTAGGCAGATCCGCACGCGGGGAGGGTGAGCGGTGGAAATGGCAGATGGCTTGGCTGAGGGGGAGCGTCAGAAACCAGGATGGTTCCTTGACTTTTGGATTTGATGCCTGGGTGGGTGGGGGTGGAGAGGGCATTTGATCCAAAAGGAGGGCGGAGGGAGAACAGGATCTAGGGGAGGGAGGGCAAGGGGTGATGCCAACCTGGACACAGGTTTTCGGTGTCTGTTGACATCGGAGTGGAGAGGGGAGCTCTGGGGGAGCAGCTGCATGGGGCACACCAGGCCCCAGGCTGGCAAGCCCTCCTCCCTGGGGCTCTTTGCCAGCCCAGAGCCAGGCTGTGTGGGCGAGTGCTTCCCTGGGGGCCTGGCCTGGGGTTTTGTCCCAGTGCATCATGGATGAGGGCCTTCCAGTCCCCTGGCTTGGAGGCGGACGTGGGTGGGGGTGCAGAGTGGTCCACGGCTCTGCCCAAAAGGCTGGACAAGTTGGAAGGTGGTCTGTCATTCAAGCACCATTTGCCATTGGCTGGATGCGAGCCCTGGTGTCACTACCAACCTTGTTCCCAGCTGGGCTGACTTCTTACTATGAACTAGCAACTATGAACTAGTCCTGCCACTCCTGTGCCTGGACTGGGATAGGAGGGACAGCAGGAGTAGCAACGTGCTCTGGAATTTTTCACAGCAGACCTGGCTCACTTTCATCTGGTCACCAGACAATGTAGTGACCCCTCCCCTCTCTGGGCCTCAGAATCCCACCTGAGACCCCAGGATGGAGTAGAAGGTCTTCAGGGTCTCCGTGTGAAGACCCTACACAGCCTTTTGATGACGGAGATTTGGTATTGAGAGGGTCATGGCATGAGTAAAGGCCTGGAGGCTGGTCTAGGGAGTCACCTTGCAGGACCTTGGGGAGCGGATGAGTATAGAGTCCGCGTGCATAGAAGCCCTGTGCAGGGTGGTCACTGGAGGTGACGTGGGAACACCAGGCTGCCTGGTTGGGTCAGAGGGACCAGATTACCATATAAGCCACTGTGCTCTCAGGATAATCTCCTGGCTTGTTAAAGCCTCAGTTTTGTCATCTGCAAAATAGGTACAATAGACGTCACTGAGCTTGCAGGGGTGAATACCCACCAAGGTACAGAGATGGGCCAACTCAGTGCCTGGTCGTAGGATGTCTTTGATTTCCAGAGGTTGCCTTCTTTCCCTGTCTTTCTCCAGTTTGTAGCCAGAATCCAAATTTCAGGGGAGGGCTCTTTTGCTGTTGGGGCTTCCTGTGAGAGCCACAGCCCCGGGCCTGGGAGTCCTGCCAAACCCAACTCTGGAGGACGTGAACCTCACCGTAGCCTTGGGGACTGGCCCGCTGGCCACGGCGCTCTGAGCATCAGCCTTAGGTACTGCTAGTAGGAGGTGCACTGGGGTTTTAACCAGAGGCAGTAATGAGCTTTCTGAAATCATGCCAGCTTCATGTTTTGTTTCTCAAAGAAGCGATGGGCCTTGATTTCCTATCAGCGTTGATGTGGTTGCTGTTGTTGTTGGGTTGTTGTTGTGGGGTGTGTGTGTGTGTGTGTGTGTGTGTGTCTTAACTGCCATGGGTTTTAAAGCCATGGTGGAAAGTGAGGAAAATAGCAGATGCTAGATCCAATTGCCACCAAACTGTCTTGAAATGCTATAAATATTTTCTAAAAAGACTAGCTTCCCAAGCCCAATGTGTTAGTTGTCTCCTCCCTGAGAAACTGATTCCCAAAAATTTAGACAAATAACCTCTTAAATCACAGCTGTTAACCTCAGGTGTAAAAACTGCTACCACACCAGCTGCAGGTCACAGTGACTCTGCTCTGCCTAAGTGCCTCCGTGTGGCATAGAGAAGGTGGTGGCAGAGAAGAGAGACCTTGTACTTAGGCAAGAGACCAGGGTCGGAAGCCGGGCTTGGCCACTCACTGCTGTGTGACCTGGGGCCAGTGGGCCCACCTCTCTGAGCCTCTTCTGTGTAACAGACCTGTTACAGGCTGCCTCGATCCTGAGAGTGCCACTGAACTGAGCTTCTTTCTGCTCCTGAAAGGTAAACAAAAGTGACCGTTGGCATTCAGGAGTTCATGTTAATCAGGACTGAGAAAACCCCTCCACCCCTAGTCCCCTTTAGCCCTCTGACTGTGTCAAGGACAGCTGCCAGTGACTGGATACTTGCTGGTGTCCCTTTTCAACAGAGAGCACCTGCAGGACCCGGAGCCTCCAGCAGGCAGGCAGCAAAATAGTGCCATTGTTTGTTCTCCTTGTATTTGTTTTTGTGTTTAACTTCTATCCTTGGTGAGTAAGGCTAATTTTGTATTTAAGGTAGTAATATAAAGTTCTTTTAAAAATAAAGGTATTTATGCAAAAGTTGTGAATTGATTATTAAGCTAATGGCAGTTTCGATGGCAGAAGGAAATGACAAACAGGAAATGACAAACATCAGGAAGATGGGAGGAAATGTGACGGACTCTGCACACTGTCCGGGTTGCCCTTCCCCTAAGTGCTCACCAACTTCTGTGCCCTTGTAGAAGGAATGGGTGGGGAGGGGTTGCTGGAGGGACGTTCTGGTAAATTGTCTTCCAATTGCACAATACCCAGAGGTGACCACCACACTCCCTAACACGGTGGGGCTACAGAAAGCCCCATCCTGGCATCCGGGCCGAGGGAAACCACTCTCGTGGAGAGTCTTGGCCAAGAAGCTGGGATTCTGTAGCAAAACCAAATCCCCCCACCCCCAGGCCCTCTGTGCCTCTCCATTGAAGTTCCCAAACTGAGGGTCTAAGCTTGACACCATCTGGCTGCTCTCTCCTAGGCCAGAGACCAAGACCAGGCCTTAGCTCTCCCAGGCGTGGCTGAACCCAGCAGAATGTAGTAGTTGCTCCACTAACAGGGACATCAAGTGCTGTAGGTTTTGTCTTATGCTCTGCCTGAGAGTGACAGCCTGGAGTGCTATACAGAATAGCAATTCTGAGGCTACAAGGAGCTCTGTAAGAGAGCGTGGGGACCAATTGGTAATGCCTGCCATGGGTGTGGGAAGGAAGCCTGGGGGCACACAGGCCTTTATTTGTGACTCATATGTTCCCCCAAGCCTGTGGCTAGATCCTGCCCCCATTGCATCGCCAGCACCCAGCTTGGCGATCAGTGGGTGATTGAGCCCAGAAGCTCCTATAAGAACTTAGCAGATGCTCCTTGGCCGGTCTTTGCCCGTTGTGCAAGGGGACATCCCCAACCACATTGCAGGCCCTGGAGGGTCAACACTCAGCCCTTGAGTTTGGGAAGCTCTTGTGCATTCCATACCCACTCCCTGCTAGGGCTGGATGTGGGGTAGGTACCCAGGAAGTGTGTTGATGAGACCCAAGAATGATCGACAAATGGGACTGGAAAGGTGGTTCGGCCTGGCTTGGCGGCAGTCCATGTAACACTACCTCACTACAGGCATCGTGCAGGTGGCCGAGTGCCCCAGATTTTCTAGGACAGCCCTGGTTTCAGATCCTTCATCTATTGTTCTTGAGTGCCCCTGCCTGAATAGGCGTTTGGGCTCCGCTTTGGAAGTCCTGGCTGCTGTGGATATAGCCCTCATGATCATGCTTTTTGATCATTTTCAGAGCACTCACTCTTCCATTGCCTTTGCATCTGGCCGGGGATGGAGCAGCCCCATTTGCTCACTTTTTTCAGGTGAGGAAATTGAAGGCCAGAGTGAGCAAGTGACTGGCTTGCGGCCACACAGCCAGTTAATGCAGACATCTGGCCTGAACCTGTGATACCCATCTTCTGGCCACTTCACTGTCCACTTACAAAGCCCAAAACTTTCTGCATCCTGCTATTTAAGCCTCATTCATTCAGTCAGCTTTTGTAGCCTAGCGGGTTAGACCTCAGGAGTCAAACAGCATGCTTTGCATTTGAACTACTTCTGGCCGTGTGACTTTTGGTGAGTTCCTTTCTCTCTCTGTGCCTCAGTTTCTTCATTGATAAAAGGGGTGTAAACACCACACGGGGCTGTTGTGAGGATTACTGGGTTAACAGTGTCTGTCTCAGGGTGAGGGTTCTGTGGGGCCCGCCAGTGGTGTTCACAGAGGTGGATTGATCAGAGTTGCTCACAGTCTGGTGAATGTGAGGTGGGAGGCAGATGTGTTCACCACGAAAGAGCATTCAAGTGGATGGGTGAGGTCAGAGGTGCACTGGGCACCACCGGGCGGTGGGAGGAGGGACCGTCTCCATTGCTCCCACACTACTCGGAGGCATTCAGGAAGGCTCCTCCATCCATGGACGCTACTTGGAGCAGGGCTTGCAGGGGGCAGGGAGGGCACTGGCCTGATCCTGGCAGATAGCAGCCTCCAAAACTTCTCTGGACAGAGGATGGCACTCATGCCTACCGCCTCACTACCTCCAGCAGCTGGAGCTTCTGGGCTCTGCTGTAGGGTGGGGGTGGGGTTGAGAAGAGGTGAAAAGACCCAGTTGCTTTGTCCCAGGGGCAGGCACAGAGTCCTGCCTGAGAGCCCTGGCATGGGGGTAATTGTCTATTGTTCATCGTCTGGTAAGCCAGCTCCCCACCTTCTTTCTGCCTGCCTGCCTTTCTGTCCTTCCTCTCAGCATCTGTCTATGCAGTATAAAGAGCCCCTCCCAACACAGTCACCAGCGATCTGCTTCCAGGCTAGTGTTGACATCCCAACCCACCCGGAGACCCATTTATTCTGCCACTGGGGCACAGGGCCCAGTTTTAATCATCCTCGCTCCACTGTGAGATACAGATGGTTGTATTATTAATAGTCATAATTAATCAGCATCCACAGAGGAGCTTTTCCCTAGGCAGCAGATCCTCAGGATGAGCAGCCCTGGGAGGTCCCATTCCAGTCCCCCTTTACAGACAGGGGAAGTGAGGCTGGGAGAAGGGGTGGTGGGACTCATCCGAGGTGGAGCTGGGTATAGACCCCAGCTCAGATCTCAGATCTGATAACCACCTGCAGTGTTACTGTCTGGGAATGGACTGTTCACCCCACCCACCCATACCTAGGTCCTAGAGTGCCAATTGCTGGGAGAAGCTTTCAGCACTGGGGATGGGAGGGCGGTGCTCAGGCTGATGGTGCACTTTGAGATCTCAGGCTGAGAGTGAAGGAAGAAAGGTGGGATGGGGAAGAAAGGCCTG
This sequence comes from Gorilla gorilla gorilla, assembly GCF_029281585.2. Taxonomy (NCBI): domain Eukaryota; kingdom Metazoa; phylum Chordata; class Mammalia; order Primates; family Hominidae; genus Gorilla; species Gorilla gorilla. Next base: position 36,637,887 of record NC_073232.2, on the reverse strand, counting down.
AGGGAGGCCGGACATAGTGGGCTATCAGGACAGGGGGCCTGATTGGGGTAAGGGTGGGGAGGTGGCCTTGGGTAGAAGGAAAGCCAAATACCAACCATCACCCCCTAATACACACAGATCATGGGTCAGGGCCTGAGGTTGGCTGCTTCTCTGTTCTAAGCTCTGCATCCCAGGGACAGTGATACAGATGCTTACAGCAGGCAGCATCCTGATTTATGGGGCTGTTTTGGACGGGCCTAACTACATCAGCACAGAGGCAGTGAGGGGCTTCTTGCACAATTCTGCAAGCCCACCTTGCTGCCAGCCCACCTGCTCCCCTGCCTGGCTCCTGGGGCTGACCACTACCAAGGCCCCTGTGCATGCATGTGCACATGCATGCACCCAGACCCACGCCTGAGTGGGCACACCCAGGCCCACGTACTCTGTGTGTACCTGAGGCTGTCCACATCCCTGCCCACAGCCCATAAACTGTGTTAGCCTAGCACGCAGGTGTGTGCTGCTCTGGGCCTGTGTGCAGATGAACACAGGTGTGCCCAGGTGCACACGTGTGTGTCTGCCTGCACTCTGCAGGCATCCATGTGCCTATGTCCTCTGGGCTGCCTCTCTCTGTGTTGATCTGTTCGTGGCTCTGGGAGGTGGATGTCTGTTCGCTGTCCTGTGTGTGTCCAAGTGTGGATGTGCATTGGTGAGGGGTGTACACGCCTCTGTGCAAGTGCGCCTGTGTGCATGGGTCTGTGTGCACACATGTGTGGGCATGCAACTGCCACCTCATCCTGTCTTTTTCATTATGGGTGTTGTCCACACTCACATCTTTGCGTGCAACACACACCCGGTGCCCAGCGTGGCTGGGCTGCCCCCGCCTGATCATTAGGCTCATGGATAAGACTCTCTGTCATCGTAAATGAGTATAGAGTGCCCGAGTCCAGGAGTACTGAAGGAACTGGGGAGGTAGCCTCATCTGTCCTCAGCATCTCCACCCCACCTCTATATGGATGGTGCTGGAGAGGGGAGGCTGGGAGGGAGGGATGTGGTGCCCACTCCCAGGCCCCCACACTGGGTTCCTGATCCACCCTTTGTTTCTCCCCACCATGCCTATGCACTCGCCCATATTCTGTGCCAGACCTTGAGGACAGCCCCGGGTCGTGGGAGAAGCCCATTCAAGAGTCAGGCAGCCGGGTGCACAAACCCAGGCTCTGTTGCCAGCATGTGGCCCTAGACAGCCCCTCTGCCTCTCCCATCATCACTGTTTTCCCACCTGCAAAACGGTCTTAGCAATGGCCACCTCATGGGGTTATTGTGAGGACAAAAGGGGTGCAGAAACTGCTAGAGAAGTCAAGTTCCTTCCCCCAGCAGACCTGTCTCCCCATCTGTAAGATGGCAATAATGACCCTCACCAGTGGTCTCATGGAGTGTTTTGAAGGTCAGATGAGAAAAAGGTTCAGTGAAGCCTGCAGGGTGGTACCCATAGGACTTGTTCCAGCTGTGAGCAAAGGAGATGAGGGGTGCTAGGCACTTGGGGGTGGCATGCAGGGCCTGGGCCAGATGCCTGCATCCAAACCCCCATGCTGCCACCCTCTGGCCTTGGGATGTGGGAAGGTTACTTCATCCTCATCTGCATCTCTATTATCCTTAGATTCCTCATCTTTCCAGCAGGCATGTTCGTAGTAGTATCCATCTCCTGGCATGTTGGGAGAATTCAGGAGAAATGTGTGTGGAGCTTAGCACAGAGCTTGACACAAAGCAGCTGCTCAAATCAGCGGTATTTGTTATTCTTGTTTTCGGCCTTATTGCCATACCGGTGGCCACTCGGTCTGGAAGGACAGGTGAATGCATGGCGGATGGTGCATTAATACCACACTGGGATACCTATTAATGAGGTTTAATCTGTATTTCCAGACTTGATGTCCATCCGTCCCACCGAAGAAGAGTTCAAGCTTTTCTTCCAGGGAACTGAGAGGGCCATGCTGAAACTGGAAGCCTCAGCCTGCAAGAGGTGCCCTGGGGAAGGAGGTAGTTGGTACTGATCTTGGCCGACTACAAAGGAGCTGGCTCCTGGGACTCTGAATGCTGTGCCCTCTGCAGCCACCTAGCCCCACAATGGGAAGCCAGTGGTTAAATTTACCCCTGTCTCTTTTGAACCATATGGTGGCTGCACCACAGCTGGCTCAGAGGCTCTGAAAGAAGGCCCACAGGGGAACATGATGTCTTGCCTGAGCCAGGTGAGGACTGAGGCCCCCACTGCCAGCACTGCAGTCTGGGGCTTCCATTTTCACCATAGTTCCTCTAAGCTGCCTGGAAGAAGGGCTTGAACTCATGAACTTCATGACCAATGGACCTGAAGTCTGGAAACACAGATGATACCTCATTAACAGGTATCCCAGTGTGATATCAATACATCATCTGTCATGCACTCACCTGTGCTTCCAGATGGGGTGGCCACTGGCACCGAGGGGCTCCTTGCACAGTTATGCAGATGGCTGCCAGTCTACTTGCTCCCCTTGCCCAGCTCCTGGGCTGACCACCACCGGGGCCCCTGTGCATAGAGCCCATGAGCAGTCCCCATCACCTGTGGGCTTCCCAGTCAGTGCCCAACTTAATGATAGCTGTTAGGGTCCAGTAGAGGATGCAATGTCCCCATCCTAGCAGGGGCTTCACTGAAGAAACGAGGCCCTGGCACCCAGGCCAGGGCAGGGAGGAGACAGTTGGTAGACACAGCCGGGGCTGCTGGGGCTCGGAGGTCATGGGGCCCAGGTGGGCAGGCAAGGGAGGAGGCTGGCCAGGCTGGAGCCAGTCCTTGAAGGACAAAGAGGATTTAGCTCACTGGAAGGGATGGCATTCCAGAAGGACAGAAGTGTGTGGGCAAAAGTTTGGAATCATTCCCGGGGAAAGGTGTACCCTCTCCCATAAGAAGTTTGGCCTGCCCTGGACCAAAGACCAGAGTCTTTGCTCTCGATGGCTAGTGGCTGTGGGGTGAAGCAGATGGCCAGGGGGTGTGGGTGATGGGGGAGGCGCACCCTCGGGCCTGAGCCAAGGGAGACCAAGTGGGCCCACACAGGCCAGAGCCTGAGACCTTGGCACCAGCTACTCGGAGATCTTGACTCAAGAGTTAATGATTCATTTGTGGCCAATTTTCTGCTGGCTTTGCCTGGAAATTCCCAAGCTTGCCCCTTCCCTCACCTTAGGGAGCTCCAAGAATACAGTCTCACTTACACTTGGCTGAGAGCGTCTCACCCACTATCCAGGGAATGGTTTTTAAAATTACAGCAGGTGTGATGTAGGTTAGCCATTAGGAAAAGCTGATCGGGGGCTATAGGCTGGGAGCTGGGGTGGTTTGTTTGAGTGTTTGGAACAAATGTGAATAGAATTCAGTCTAGTGTAAAGTGTTGTGACAGTTACAAATTGGGAGCTACAGCTTGACCCAGAGTAGGACTTGGTTGGGCTGAAAAAGTAATGGCATAGGCAAAGGCCCTGGGGCATGAACATCCAGGGAACGCTGAGTGTTTGTGGTGTGGCTGGAGTGTAGAGGGTGTGAGAGACTTCTAGAAGTGTGGACACAACTCCCAAGTGAAGGACTCTCAGGACTTGAAAATTTGACAGTGGGACGTGCTGGCAGTGGGGCGTCAGGGCTGGTACCTGAGTAGGGGACAGGTGTGTTTGATTTGGGTTGTAGGGTCGCTTGCCCATCCCTGTCTTGATTCTGCTGGTCAGCAGACCTTCCTTGACAGCCTGCTCTGTGCCAGGTCGGACCCACGCTCTGCATGGGTCCTGCACCTGTGTGGAGGCTGAACTAAAGGGAGGGGATTACATGTAGCAATTCAGGTGTGAGCATGGGTGTGTGCAGGAGCAGGGGAATGGCTGATGACTTCAGACCCACTGGGCTCCATCACCGAAAGTCCTTGGGTGAGCGAGTGTAGCAGAGGTGTTGGGGTAGGCTTCAGGAACCCCATGTTCCTGGCAGGCTCTGTGGACACGCCGCCTGGAAACCACTTCTGCCCTGTAATATCAGCATGGCTGAAGGGGCCTGGAATGTGTATCTGTCCCTGTACAGAGGAGGGGAGCAGACGAGGCCCAGAGAGGGGAAGGTTGATGGCAGAGCCCAGGCAGAACTCAGGGCCCAGTCTCCCAATCCTGGCTGATAGCACATATATCCCACCACCCACCCATTCCTGCAGATCTAAGGACATTTCCCCGAAACCAGGCAAAATAGAGCAGCCTGATTGTCCATGTCAAAACGTCTGCGCATTTGGGGAGGGAGGGTTCCTTTATATCTTTCACAACTTAGCAAATTTAATTTCTTCTGATTATTTCTTGACGGTCCCAGGCGTTGGTGGTAAACAACCACACTCCCCAGAATGTTTCCCTGTGACAGCAGCTTTCTCTGGCGAGGGTGCTATCAACACTTGGCAGGGCCTCCTCCTGGCTCCTGGCTCCCAGCTCCTGAGATCGTGAGCTCCTGAGCTCCTGGGCTCTTGAGCAAGGCAGCAGGTGAGGGCTTCTCAACAGCTTTCAGCATGCAGAGCTTGCCCTGTGTACCAGGGCAAGGACAGGCCTAGCCTCTTTGTTCCCCGCAGCAGCCCGGCCTGCCTTCAGAGCCTCAGGTGGCCTCTGGTTGTGGATGGTCCCCATGCAGCGAGGCTGGGTGGTGTCAGATGTCTGCTGGCTCCCACAGCTCTGGTGCTGAGGTCCTTGGCATGGCTCAGTGGCAGGAGGGAGCCTGTCTTCTGGGCAGCTCTGCCAGGACTGTCTGTGGCCGAGAGACCAGCAGCATTCTGGGCCTGCAGCCTCCATGGTCTGCGTCATACTGGCTTAGGTGTCCTGAGTCAGAGCCAGGAAATGGATCTGCCATGCGGGGGTGGAGGTGCTGCTGCCCGGGCAGCTGGGGTGAACCCCAACCTCCTGCCCGTCCACACCTGGAGGGTCCTGGCTTTGTGCTTCCTTCCCCTGGCCTGGCCTGAATGTGACTGGTGCCTGGAGGAGAGGCTGAAGTTCCAGCCTGCTCCACACTCCACTTTCTGTGCCCAGGCCCCCACCCCACAGGCTGTTGTTGGCAGGGTGGGTGCTGAGACACAGGCACCACGCTATGCTGTGCTTTTGCCTGAGTTATTCTATTCCCTTTTTCTAGAATGCCCTTTCCAACTCGTTGTCTGGGTGATTTTCTGCTCCCCCTCCAAGAATTTCCACAAGAATGACTTTTTTGGTGAAGGCTTCCCTGGCACCCCCACTCTGGCCAAGGCTGCCCCCCTTTCCTCTGAGCCCCCTCTCCATTGATGGCTCCTATCACAGGGTAGTATATTCACGTTTGGAGCCCATTCGCCTACGTAGGTGCCTTGAGGCTTTTTTCTTTGTGGGTCCTACAGGCCTGATGTGTAGTATCAGCTCAATAAAAGCAGGCTGGATTTAATTAAGGGGGTTCCTGAAGGCGGTGCTGGAGTCTCCCTTTGTTAATGGTGTGGTGAAGAGGAGGCGGGAGTTTGCAAATGGAGAGAGGCTGACTTGCCTGCCGGACTCCTACCCCCGATCCCCTCTGAGGGCAGTGCTGCCCCCCTGACTGCTGGGGACTGGGGTGGCCCCCTCCATTTCTATCCAGCGGCAGACTTCCCTGCCCGGCAGGAGCTGGCTCCCCAGGTTGCCGGAGTGATCACTCTCCAGAAAACACCCCAGTGGAAACTGCATGAATGATTGATAAGAGCTGAGAGAGCTGTTTAATTTTTTCCCCCTGTTTAATGGCTATCAATAATTTAATACGCTCTCTGTATGTTTTTAAGAAATAGCACCCATTTCGCCATCTCCGGTTTAGCGGGCTAAATGATTTAAGTGTTGGAAATGTGCTCTGAGGATGGAGGTTGAGTGAGTCGGAGAAATCTGGAGGCTGGGAGTGGGGGAAGGCGGGTTCAGAGCCAGCCACAGCATCTTGGCCTGGGTGTGTATGTGTGTGTGTGTGTGTGTGTCTGTGTGTGTGTGTGCATGTGTGTGTGTGTGTGTGTGTGTGTGTGAGAAGGTGGGAGGGAGAAGGGAGGGAGGGAAGGGGCGGGTGAAAGCCAGCTCCTCTCTGCTAAGAGCAAGATAATTGCTTTTCCGGGGCCTCACTGAGCAGCAGCTGAACAGCTGTCAGCACCCCCCTCCACAAATGCTAAGCTTTTTTTCTGGATGGCTCTGGGGGGCCCAGGGGGGCTAGGAAGGAGCTGCCGCCGGTATCACCACGGGCTGAGAATCTCCCCTCTCCCTGACATCTTTGCCCCCTCTTAAAGCTTCTAAATCACTTTTATTTTGACGACGCAGTAAGGCTGCTGCCCGGGTGGTGTCTTCCAGATGGGGTGTGGGTGGTGGAGTGGAGTGAGGGACTCAGAGGGACCTGGAGGGTCATCTGCCAGTGCTCCCCCAAACTTTCCAGATGCAGAGCATCACCTGGGAGGACTTGCTAAAAGTTTAAATTTCTGGGCTGTGTTCCAGACCCATAGACTTCCATTCCCAGGGGAAAGGCCTGGGAAGCTGTGGGTTTAACAATCAGCCCAGGTGATTCTTAGCAGAGGAGTTTGGGAACTATAGAGTCCAGCTCTGTTCTGGTGCTTACAGCACCCACAGCACCACGTGGCAGCTCCCTTCTGCTTGCATGCCTCTGGGAATGAGGTACTCACCACCTCCCAAGGTAGCTGACCCACTTGTGGAAGGCATACTCTAGCCTAGAGTTGCTTCTGATGTTAGGCTGTGACCTACCCAGCTGCCCTTGTGGGCTTGGAGTTCTTTCTGCTACAGGACAGACCGTGTTTCCTGGGATCTGATGTCTTTCCCTCTCCCAGCCTTGCCACTTTCTGGCTTGTTTGGGCCTCTCTGCTGGGTAAGGAGCTTCCTCTCTTAGCAAAGGGTCCTGGAGGTAGAAGGCAGGAAGGTGACAGGTGCTGTGGCCTGTCTGTAGTGTGTGAGGTGGCTGCATCATCCTATTGCTGGTAAGCATCATCGCTGGTACAGTGGAGACCCTGAGGAAGGCAGAAAGATGGTGGGCCTCAGCACTGCCTTGGCCTATCAGGGATTCCATTCCTCCCACGAGAGAGAAAACTGGCTCATCAGAGATCGTTGTGTCAGCCATAGCTCTTAGATGACACTGGGGGGAACTGAGGGCTGAGGGGTTTCCCCAGAGACCACATATCTATTTAGGACAGAGCTGGAGCTGCAAATGTGGGGGCAAGAGGCCCTTAGAGGGGTGGCCAGGCCAAGGCCCTGGCTTTAGGGATCAGCTGAGGCCCCAGCCAGTCACTCACCTGAGGTTGGATGGGGGAGGGCTTCCGCCTTCTCAGTCACTCAGGGCTGATGGACAATTCATGGAGTCAATACGTGGAAGGATTTTGGTGGAGCCGATGCCCACTCTGTCTGGCATTACAACTCTTCCTTCTGTCTGCCTGGCAGTTTCCATTGTTTTGCCAGAGGGTGTAGCATTATACTATGGCCATGGGTCTTGCAATTTTGTTTTAATAGATAATTAAGAGGGAAGGAGTGGTGCACATTTACTGGGCATCATGGCTTACTGTGAAATGGGGAGTATAATCCCCCCATAAGCCCTGCACTCTGTAGCCCCTTACTGCACCCCTGGATTCAGCCCCACCCTCCATCTCTGTGGGAGAAGGCTGGGTCCCCAGGAGAGAATTGCCCTGTTGGGTGCTGGCAGCTGACCCATCTTGAGATCCCAGTTCCCCATCCTCCCCTGAAGCCTGCTCTGGCCATCACAGTATGGCTGGGGGTGTCTCGACCCTAGGGAAAGAGGAATAGGGGTGCCACCCAACCCTGATGGAGCTTCTGCTTGGAGAACTCCGAGAGCTGCGGAGGCGGAAGAGAGACTTACACACTCTGGGGAAGACCCAGCCCCAGAGAGAGAACTGTGAGAATATGGACACCCAGGCAAGGCCTGGGGAGGTCAGGGAGGGCCTCCAGGAGAAGGTGCCACTTGACTGCAGGCTTGAGCATGGTAGGAAGGGGAAGGGCATCCTGGGGTGGAGGTGTGATGCAGCCTGTGGGGGTGCACAGAAGAGTGAGGTAGAGCCTGCAGGGCTGGGGATGGGCTACAGAGGCCGGCTGGCCAGGGCGGGGCTGACCTGAATCACTTGGGCGGAGAGCCACTGAAAGATTTGTCTTTAGTTCCATTGAAGTGTTACACCCATGCAGAAAAGTGTGTATCTCCTACATTTGCAGCTTGACAAATTATCCTGAAGGGCACATGCTTCTGTAGCCGCCAGGCAGATCAAGAAACAGAACCTTGCAGACCCACTAGAGCCCCCTGTGCCCTCTACTCACTGCCCCGTCAAGGATGCCGACTGTCCTGACTTCCAGCCTGCTGTGAGTTATCTCCTGCTGCCCAGCAAACCACCTGAAAACTTGGTGGCTTAAAGCAGCCACCATTTATGAAACCTCACAATTCTGTGGTTTGGCTGGACTTCTCCTCCTGATTCCCTTGGGCTCATGTGACTCCAGTCACGTTTGAGGGTCTGCTAGACTGGAAGGTCCAGATGGCCTCAGTCACACGGGCAGTGGGTGCTGGCTATTGCCAGGGGAGTTCCCCACCCTCCACTAAGACAGACACCTCCCTCCATGGCCTGCAGCCTCACAAGAGAGGCAAGGCCAGAAATGGCAGGACCTCTTGAGGAGGCCTAGTCTCTATAACTCACAAAATGTCACTCACACCGAATCCTATTGATCTAAACAACTCTCAAGGCCAGCTCTCAGGAGGTGGAGAACAGACTCCGCCTCTTGATAGGAGGAACTCCAGAGGACCCCTGCCGTATTTCATCTATTACAGGTGTAGAGTCTTTTTGCCCTTCTTGACCTTTATATAAATGGATCTCATAAGTGTATTCTCTATCGTGCGTGGCTTTTTGAGTCAACATTGTGTTTGCAAGATTTACCCGTAGTGTTGTTGGATGAAGTTGCAGATCACTCATTCCCAAGCCTGTGCAACAGTTTGTTGTGTGGAAACACCAGTTGACCCATTCTATGGTTGGTGGCCATTTGGGAAGTTTTCATTTTCTGGCTGTTACGAATTGCCTTGCTACGAGCATTCTAGCACATGTCTTCTGGTGAACATATGCACATTTTTCTGTGGACATGGAGTTCCTGGGTCATGGGAGAGGTCACAGGGTAAGAGACCCTTCCAAACTGTTCTTCCAAGTGGTGGGACTAGTGTCTATTGTGTGCCCTACCAGCAGAAGGGGGACTTTACAAAGACCCAGCTGAAGATGGGCTGGAGGTGAATCTCGTGGACACTGGAAGGGGCTTCCTGTGATGTCCCCTCTGCCTGCCCTGAGCCTCAGGCCCCCAGGTCAGGGGAAGTAGAGCCATGAGGCTGATCCCTCTTTTCTGAGCATGAGCTTTCCTGCTACACTTTTTCCACCCCAGAGGCCTCCCATTGCCTTCTCCTTTTCCCAGCAGCTGCCTTTCATGGTTGACCTGACCCTCAACAGTCAGGGAGGCCAGGGGTCTGCAGATGCAGGAACTTGGGGGAGACAGCCACACAGCCTCCATCCCTGAGGAGATTTGGACTTCACTCCAGCCTTGCCTTTCGCCATGGGAGGAACCCTTTCCCTCTCAGGGCCTCAGTTTCCTCATTTATAAAATGACAAGGAAAAGTATCAACCTCACCAAGTCCCTTTCTTCTCATCAATCTGACCCCATATTCTAGGATCGAATAGAGGAAGGGATGGGGGGAGGCCTCCTGACTTCAGTCAGCCCATGTTTTTCTGTTTGTTCACTGCACACTTTCACGGCACCATTCATCCATCAAGGAGTCTCTGTGGTCCTTGTTAACCAGTTCAGAGGACAGAGAGAAACTAGACTTCACTCCCAATGTCCAGGAGCTGGGCCTGGAGCGGGAGAGTGTCCTGTGGGAAGCGGGAGGAGGCAAGGTTGGCCAGGTGCACAGCCCACTGGAGACGAACGAGCAAGGAGGGGCTGGTGAGAGAGGGCTCCATGGAAGCACTTGAGCAGAGTCTCAAAGGCCAGGGGCCCTTGAAAGACAGAGAAGTGGGGAGAAGAGCTCTGAGTGGGGCACCCAGCATGTGCCAAGGCTGGAGCCAGGGGCTCTGGGAGGCCGGGCTGACTGGAGCCCAGTGGTGGGTGGGCAGGTTTGGCTGCTGCTGTGGTCTGGCTTTCAGGGCTGCGGGGCTGCTCGGCCGGTGCTGGGGCTTCGAATGTGACGTTCAGGAGCTGCGACCTTTATTTGGCAGTGGCGGGGCGGTATCCAGTGTCTAGAGTAGCTCCACGTTGGTGGGCCAGTTCCATCTTCCAGGAGATGGCAGCCAGGACCTAGAGGTCCATGACGTGGGTGAGGGGCTGCCCGCAGGGTCAGAGCTTGGAGCTCACTGCCCCCTTTCTTGTCTCCCATAGGACTCACGGCAGCTGTGTTCTGATTTCGTACTACTGCTGGGGCTGCCGCCTCCTCCTCCAGACGCTCTCAGCAGACTTGAGTCCTGGTCCTTCGGCAGAGGCCTGAGCAGGTAAGTGGGATGGGCTGGCCCTCTGGTGCTGTGCACCTGCTGATGTGGGGCAGACAGGGAGTGCGGGCCGCCCAGAGTGCATGGTGCTGTTTCAGGGGCCCGGAGGGCTGGGGAGGGGCAGGGGCTTCTTTCTCAGTCTTTATTTGTTCCTTGGCCTTTTCCTCTCAAAGAAAGCCACACAGTGGAGGGTGGTGAATGTCCTGACCTGGGACCTGGACATGGGATTTTATTCTGCTGCCAACTCCCAGTATCGCCTTGGTTAGCCCTTTCCTTCTAGAGGGCCTCAGCTTTCTCCTCTAGTCCATGGAAATAACAGTAATGATATCCTCTAATCCGACAAGCACTTAACTGTATTCTGGGTACTGTGCAAAGTACTATAGAGTTATTACTTCTTTGAGCATCACAGCAGCCTTATGAGAGCATTGCTGTAATCACCAGCATTGTACACGTGAGAAAACTGAACGTCACTCACTCAGGAAGTAACTTGCCCCAGGCGGCACACCTGCCTGAGCCTAGGGTTCAAGTCCAGGTCTGTGTGGCTCCAGTGCACCAGCCACTGCCCGCTGGCCTACTCTGCCTCTGGCCTTGCTCCTAGCTTCTTTTTGGGGGTGGGGATCAGGGCAATTATGGGTGTCTTCAGAAGTGCCAGATCCTGTCCCAACTCAAGAAAAAGGGAGAGGGGCTTTTACCAGGTGACAGGCTCCTGGTGGGTCTGGGGTCATGACCCATTTGTGATGTGATGTGGCAGGGACCAGGCCTGGCCTCCAGGTGCCTCTGAGGTGGCAGCCAGGGCCCCCTCTAGAGGAGGGGTGTGTAGGCTGGATAAGGCTTTCTTTCCCTCTGCCCCTCAAGTTCGTTTTCCTAAGCTTGTATTAAACACTTACTGTGTGCCAGCTCCTGGATTAGGTACCGACTGCAGTGCAAGGGAAAGGGGCCTGTCCCACTCTCTGCTCCGTGGAGAAACAGAAAGATCCCAGTGATGTGGCAAGCCCCATAACAGTGGCGTGAAGAGGGTTCAGAGGCTGGGGGGAGAATTCTGGGCAGGTGACCACAAGTGAGTTACAATGTGGGGAGACAGAAGCAGTAGATGGAGCAGAACCTGGCAGGATGTGCATGCACACACAGACATGAGTGGTGGTGAGTGCATAGATAATACAGATGTGCAAATGTGCGCTTCCTCACAAACGTGTACACAGACGTCGCTTCTGCATGCCACATGAATGCACACAGATAACACTTGCGTGCACTTGCATGCTCACATACACATGCACAAACTCGTGTTGGAACTACACACATACACGGGCACAAACTCTCACAAGCACACAGCATTCTGACACACACGGGGCTGCATATCCATGCACACACAACGCAGGGTGCATTCCAACAAGAAGAGGCAGTTCAGAGGTCGATGGCTCTGCATCGGCAAAAGCTTCCAGCAGCTCCTGGGAGGCTCTGGACAGCCTGGGCCGAGGCTGAGCTGGAGCTCTGTTTGTCTGTATGTTGGGGAGGGTGTTGGGGCTTGAGGGCCAGCCATGTGACTGACCATGGACAAGCCCTTGCCCACTCTAGGACTCATTCCCCATCTGGAAACAGGAACCGTCCCCGTCCGCCTCCTATACGGTGGCCGCAAGGATGAGAGGCTGCTGTGTAGATTGCCGAGAGCAATTTTGGGCACTCTGCAGGTCTTCAACAAATTGAAGCTAGTAGTCTCATGAGAATAAAACAGGTTACAGGTAGAGTGGAGATGTGGGGGCTGTTCCTCTCCAGGCTTCTCATCCCCTGGGGCCTGGGTACTCTCTGAATCATGGGCATGACAGTCCACCCTGCCTGCCTCCACCAAGGTGGTGGGGTCTGTGTCATCCCTGCTCCCGCTCTCCCACCTGCACTTCCCTGTTGACTCCTGAGGAGTTGGGGGCCTGCAGTGCCCAGCTTTGGTACAACAACCACATTTGACTCCCTGCCAGGAGACTGGCACATTGCCTCCATGAGTGCTCTAAATCCCCTTGAGAAGCCTGAGAAGAAGCCCTTACCAAGCAATTTCCAGATGAGGAAACTGAGGCACAATAAATGCAGCTGAGGTTCTCAGGGACACCTGCTCATAAGTGTTGGAGCTGGGCTTCGGATCCAGGTCATCAGATATGAACATTTATGCTCTTTTCTCCCGTGATCTCCTCTCAGGGATAGGTCATTTATTACCCACTTTGCAGATAAGGAAACTGAGGCTCAGAGAGGGCAGGCCACTCAGCCAGGAAGTAGCACAGCCAGAATTGGGTGCTTATTAACCACACTGCACCCACCTCAATTCAACACTTCCTTTTCCTTTCCCTCCCTCCTTCCCAGAGAGCCCCTCCAGGTTAGAGGGGGTTCCCAAGGAGGCTTCTGGGATTATCTGGGCTTTAGTTCTGACCTAGTATTCCCAGGCATACCTGCCATTTTCTTGCAAATAGACAGGCTATTCTCTGGGGTCTGCTTTCTAGCATGACCTAGTAACTTCCTCTCCACGACTCCTTTGTAAAGTATCCTTAGGATTGTCCTTTGGAAACTTGGCCAGCAGAAAGCTCTGGGGTACCCAAGAGGCCTGGAGGAGTCCTAGGCCTTTGGAGAGGTAGCCACTGCTTGCATATCCACTGGGAGGCTCTGTGACCTGATAAAGGATCAGGGTGTGGGACCACAGCACAGGGAGCCAAGGTTCTGCTTGGCATGGGTGGTAGGTGCCACTATGGAAGGAAATTGGGAAGGATCCCCGGGAGGTGACATTTACGCTGGGCCTTGGAAAGAGGAGAAATTTGCTAGGTTGATGTCAAAGGCCAAGGAAGACCCAGCAGAAGGCTCAGCTCCACCAAAGTCCCAGAAAAGTGAGAGTTTATTCATGGCCCTTCGCACCTGCATCTGCACCCAACAATACCCATCAGAGTCTCCTAGAATTAGGGCCAGCTAAATAATTTAGCTGTGGTCCAATGCTGAATGAAAATGCAGAGCCCTTTGTTCATGAATTATAAAGGATTTCAAGATGATGACAGCAGAGTAGGGTCCTTCTAAGCTTGTGGCCCTGTGTGACGGCCAGTGAAGCCAACCCTGCTTGAGTAAGTGTAGCAATTGTGGGATTTAGCGCCAAGAACTGAGTTCAAGTGCAGGCGCCACCAGTTACTTACCAGGCCCATGACCTTGGGCAAGTCCTCCTCATCTCCATAAGCCTCATCTGCCAATGAGCGATGGTACCCTCCTGCCTGCAGAGGAGGGTCAGTGGTGCCAGCATCTAGCTTATCCCAAGCAGTCCAGGACAGAAGCTTTGGCCGGGGTGGAGTGGCAACTCTTTCCGTCAGGTAGTGATGTTCAAGGCTCTCCTGACCCACCCCATTTACCTTCCAGCGCTGCCCCTGTCTACCTTGGTGGCCTGGTTTTTTGTGCTTTTCCAAATCCACCTGGCTGGGCAGTGGAGGGTATGGGGAGTCTACTCTGTTTTATTTGCAGAGCCTCCTGTCTGGACTGCTCCTTGCCCACCCTCCCATCTCTCCTTGGCAGATTCACTCCTGCAGGTTAGATGTCATGGAGATTTCTTTGACCCCCAGCTCCTCCCTTCCAACCTTTACTCTGTGATACCTTCAGTAGCTGCAGTGACCTCTTGCCCTATAGAGTTCTCTACAGTGTGCGAAGTCCTTTCACACCCATCACACCCTGGAGAGCTCTTGAAAGGCCCTATTCCCATTTGCTAGATAGGAAAACAGAGGCTCAGAGGTACAACCATCCTAAGTTCCTGAGCTGAGGTCAGACCCACATCGGGTAGGGGTGTAGACAGTGGCAGCAGAGGGTGGTACCTAGGCTCCACCCTCGGCCGCCTCATCTTGCAGCATTTGGGAAAACTGGCTTTTCCCTTCTGGTAGAAAGCTCCAGCCCCTGGCCCAGGAGAGGTATGTGGGCTGCTGAAGAGGGCCTGGTAGAGCGCAGAGGTCCAGCCAGCTAGAGCAGACAAGCGCCCAGCCCTGCTTTTCCCCACAAGTGATGTGGCCCAGTTCACGTGGCTCGGCGACTAGAGCCAGGTATACATGGCTCTGAAGTCTGGGGCAGAGGTGAGAAGGCCCTAGCTGGCCTGGGCTGCAACCGCAGGCAAAGGCTGGCCACAGATGAGAGGGGTATCATGTCAGGGGCATGACAAACTGTTCCATATGGCTGGCACTTCACGAAAGACACTCAAAACACTCTTGGTGGATGAGTGTGGAGGATGCTGGCAGATTGCGGCTGTAGACCGGGCTGAGGCATGGAGGTTTTCCAGCTCTGTTACCCCTTTCTTTGTGGCTTCTGATTAGCGACTTCATCTCTCTGTGCCCCATTTCCTCATCTGTAAAATGGGGAGAATATCCCTCTAGTTGTGAGGGATTCAACGAAGTAAGCCACGGGCACTCTCACAGCCATGCCTGGAGCATGGTTAGTGCTTTCTGGCACTTTCTAGCATGAAGAGTGGAGGTGGCAGTAGCGGGAGTGAGTAGGGGGTGGACTCCAGGGCTGTGGCCACACAGGAGGGTTTCCCTCCACTGAGCAGCATGGTTGTGCGGTCTTTTAAGAAAAGGTGGAGAGGGAGATCAGGGATTGGGGTTGGGCTGGATTTGGATTTCATATGAGGCAATCCCAAACAGCTGTTGCTCAGAGCTCTGTGGGCAGCCACCTGGGGTGAGGGCTGCACTCTCCTCACCAGCCCCTCCAGCCCCTGGTGTGTGGCTTTAGGCTGCCAGCATGCACACCCTAAGTTGTCAGTCAGCAGACTTCCAGGGTTACATAGGCGGTTTGGGGCTGGCCGTGAAGACCTTGAATGCCAAGCCCAGCTCACAGCAGGCCTGGCCAGGGCCCAGCCCGTGGCCACATGGAGCTGGGATTCCAGGGTCCGCATATGGCATGCCTGTCAATCTTCAGCGCCAGCTGAGAATGCACACCTCTCCTCCCACTGCGTGAAATCTGTGGCCTGCAGCCCAGGCCCTCCACCCCAGCCTCTGCAGCCTGCTATGACTCCACAAACCCCACCCAAGCCTGGATCTGGGAATCGTTTGCAGCTCACTGCTTATTCCTGCCCAAGGTAGGATGCCCCTCTAGGTCAGGAGGGTGGGACTGCTGTCCTGGTGGGCCCTCTGAGCAGGACTTGTGTTCAAGCCTCAGTCCCATTAAGAACTGCTGTGTGACCTTGGACAAGTTGCTGCCCCTCTCTGAGCAGCTGTTTATTGGTCTGTAAAATCAGAGGATTGGGGTAGGTCAGGGATTACAAACTGCAGTCTTCAAGGGTGTCAACAACCCATTGAAGTTGGGACTATCCTGTTGTACAAATGAGAAAACTCAAAGCACAGAGAGGTTAAGAAACTTAGCCAAGGTCACACAGGTTATAGTGGAGCTAAGACTCAGCCCAGTTTTATCTGACACCATAATATGTGTTTTCCCTACCACAACAAACTGCCTGTCACAGATACTTGCTTGTTTGCTGGGTGATCCATTTTGTCCATCAGCCAGCTTGGTGTTGAACACTTCCTTGTGCTCCTGCACCGTGCTAGGCCCTGGTATCCAATAGTGAATCTTCAGTTGAGCTGGGAGAGCACAGCTCCAGGTCCGGAGTTCTGAGTAGAGGTCACAGTCTCCAGTGCAGGGTTGCTAGGTAGGTGCAGCTCTTTCCTCATGCTGTAGGAGGCAGCCAGAGAAGACTTCCTGGTGGAGGGGTAAGGTGAGTGGGGTTCCTATACAGAGTGGAAGAGTAGGGTCTTCCTGGGGTCTCTGCACAACTTGGTGGCGTGGGTCAGGGCAGTCCAGCTGGGGAGGAAGATTCATTCAGCCACAGCTGAGGCAGCCCCTGAGGGCCTTGAATGCTAGGCCACAGAGTTTGGACATGAACCTGCAGGGAGTGGGGAGCTAAAAGAGACTGCAGGGCAGTGGCAGCTCCTTTGTGAGAGCTAGGAGGGCTGGCCTCAGCTTGCAAGCTAGGGCAAGGGTGAGGTGTGGTCCAGTCTAAGACTTAGTTCACCCAGGAACTGTGGCAGCAGGAAGAGCAAGGTTGGAGGCTTGTCCACTGGCCGGACCTTCATGCTCCACCACGGCCTCTTCAGCAACCCAGGCACCTCTGCTGGACCAGGTGCTGGGGCTTTCTACCAAAAGGGGAAAGCCAGTCTTCTCAGTCTTCTCAAATGCTGCAAGATAAAGCGACCGACGATGGAGCCAGGTGCCACAATCTGCACACCTCCCCCAACCCCATCTGCCATGGGCCTGACCTCAGCTCAGAGCTTGGGGCAGGCATTGCTCAGTGACACAGTGGGATCAGAGAGGCTCAGAGACCAGCCCAGGGGGCACACAGCATTCCTCATGGTGGGTACAGAGGCTAGAGCAGGTAGGCAGCATCTTTCCCAAGAGAGGTAGGTCTGGGTCTCCCTCTGGCCATCCCAGAGTCCTGGACATGCTTCATGGATGATGTGTGCTCACTCTGGTAGGAGTGTGAGGTTGTAAAGAGTTTCCTGGGTGTTACTTACTGAGGGCGCTTCTCCCTCCCACTGATGTTTGCCCCACTGGCTCTTTTTTAGCTCTGGAGTTTGTCTCTTTCTGGTTCATGAGCCACACACCCAGGCCACACACTGGGGCAGAGGACAGCCTTGCCCGTGCCTGTGTTCCTAGGTCTGAAGCCTCAGCGACCTTGCAGCAAGTAATAGACACTGGGTGGGGCCACAAGCGTGACATCTTTATTGGAATAAAAACAAAACCACAGCCTCTCGCTCGTGTTGGGAGGAGTGGTCTTTAGAAATCATTTTACCCACCCCACTCATGGCACAGATGAGGAAACTGAGGCCCAGAGATAGGAGGGCATGCCCCAAGGTAGCCAACATGGCGCTCCAGGCTATCAGCTGAGTGCAGGGCCACACTAAACTGTGTAGGCTACATGGGGGTGTAGAGGCTGGCAGGGGCAGGGACCAGCAGCAGCGATAGGAGCCTTCTATCTGCAGAAAGGCAGGACTGACCCTGAAGGGCCAAGAAAGCTCTGGGGACCTGTGGAGAGCCACCCAGAACTGGGACTGAGAGCTGCGCGGGAACCCGCAGACCTGGCTCCGTGGAGCCGCATTTGTGTTCTGCCTCCTGCTGTGAGAGGTTCGCCACCACAAGCAAGGGCTTATCCTGTCATCCATTTACCCAGAGAGCCCCAGTGAGGCCAGGATTTGCAGGCCCAATGGTCAGGGCTAGGGGCAACGCCTCAGAGTCAGGGCCTAGTGTGAGGCTTATAAGGGGCAAGGGAGTGAAGAAATAAAGTGGACTCAGGAAACCAGGAGCTGCCCTTTCCCTCATCAGCCCCCTCTGCCAAGGCTTAGCAGAGTGTCCAGCAGGCTCAACCATCTGGGAGGCTGCTGACCACAGGCAGCATGGCATTACCTAGGGCCAGGGTCTAGGGGCTCTGAAGGCCTCAGGGGTCAGGGAGAGCTTCCTGGAGGAGGTGAGTGCCAGCTGAGCCCCAAAGAATGACCAGACTGTGAACCAAACTGAAAGCATTCCACGCAAAGGGAACAGCTGGGCCAACACCCTATGGCAGCCACACTGGGGCAGATAATGGGGGCTTTGTGGAGGCTAGGACTGCTCAGGGAAAGAAATGAGGCTGGAGGTGCCCCCGGGGGGTTGGAGACGGCAGAAGGAAAGAAGGTTATATTTTGCTTCTAACTTGCTAAATGCCCCTGAGTAGATCACTGCCCCACTTTTGTGCCTCAGTTTCCCTTTTATCTCCTCTTAGCTTCAGGCACCTGGGGAGCCACAGCAGGGAAGTGCCTCAGTGGAAGAGTCCACTTCTGGAGGCTTTGAGCTGGTGCTGGGGATATGAGCTGAGGGAAGTATGGGCTTCCCCAGCACCTCGGGGGCAGTTGGCCCAGAAGGCTGCTGCTGGACCCAAGGCTTCTCCCCAGTGGAGGAGAGCTGACCTAAGATTTCTGGGGTTTGCCAGGCTGGACCAACCTGGGAGGATGAGGGATTAGGTCCCTGGGGCAGCCCCCACTACAGACTAAGGATCTGGGTCCCAGGATAAAATGAGAGATGCGCCTCTCTTCTCTTTTCTGTGAACAACTCCCTCTTTCCTCCTTCTGCCTCCTTCCCTCCTGCTGGGGACAGGGAGGGGACAATATTTATTCCTTCCCAAGGCTGCAGCTGGCTGATACCCTGATGCAGGGGAAATGCCATGCCAGTGCCAGGCATGCTGCCGGCACTCTGGGTGCCTGGTGCCCTCTCCAGGTTTGGCCCCTCCCCGTAGCCCTGGGCTCGGCCGGTCTGTGTTTGCAGAGCCTCCACTGACCTGCAGCGGCCTCTCTCTCATGCCTCTCCTATCAGCAGAGCGCATGGCTCCTTGGACTACAAGTCCCCGGGATTGCGCAAATCTCCCCAGCAGTTTGCACAGCAGCCAGTTCAGGCCCCATCAGATGGCCCAGGTTCCTGCTCGGGAAGTCCATTCTTTTCTGGAATAATAAAGCAGCCACCCCACAGCAGAGGGTGGCAAGCTTCTCTTATCCTCATAACCCCTGACTCATGTCACCCTCATAATATCAAGTGGGCTGGGTTGGGGTGGGGGGGGGTGGCGTTTTCCAGAGGGGGAACTGGAGTCAGAAAAGAGAAGGCATGAGACTTGATCAGGGTCACACGGCCCAGCCAGGACTCCAACCAGGCCCCTGCTCAGCCTTTTTAGGCCGAGCCAGTGTTTCCTGTTCAGGGCCATGCGGGAGGTGAGTCAGGAGCAGGCCCTTTGCAGGAGCTGCTGGGGGCCAGCAGGAGAGGCCACCAGTCTCTGTCTTCCCTCTTTGGCTCCAGCTGCTTTAATTGGCTGGGGCTGCCAGTGGCGCTGACATTTACCTGGTGGGAAGGAGGGCCTCCTCCCTCTTGAATTGAGATGCTAAAAATAACCGGGCCCAGCTTCCCAGGGCCACTGCTCAGCCAGTGCCTGCCTGCCCCCTCAGTGACCTTTTTCCTGGGTGCTGGAAGCTAATTGCTTTGCAAGCATGCAGTTCCTTGCGCTGAGAACTTCCTAGGGATTGGGACAGGAGGCATTGCCTGCTCAGCTTCTGAGTCTAAAGAGGGGTCTCTGCAAGACCTCCCTCCCCTCCAGGCAGCAGGGCGATGGTCTCCTGCCTCAGGTCTCCCTCCCCCTTTTCTCCCTGGGTGCAGTACCTGTCCAGGTTGACTACTCCACCCCTGGGTGCTTGGGTGTCTTCTTTGAGCTGCCAGAGTTTCCCCTGCTCTAAGAGAGGGGGCTCTGCCCTCCTTGGAGTTTTCTAGTACTCACCTATCCCTGCACCATACCCGACCCAGACATATGCAGTGTGGCCCCCTGCCCTCATGCTGTTGTTCATTTTGTCATACCAGCAACCAAGAGCCCAGCCTTCGGAGCTGGACAAGTTTAAATCCAGCTGTGTGACCATAGCACATTTCCAAGCCTCTCTTTTCTCATCTCGGAAATGGGCATGAATCTGACCTTTGCAGTGTTGTTGCAGAATGAATCGCAGTGGGCAAAACATGCCTGATCAAGAGTGGAGCCCCTGGGGCCAGGAGGAGGCGTGTGTACATCATGGGGCGTTCCTTTCTCTTGCTGTGTAAATAGACCCTGGAACTCAAATAAATTAGATTGATTGGACCAGAAGGGGAAGGTCTTGAAGACCCAGGCTAAGGATTAGGGACTCAGTCTCCCTGAAAACAGGGTATGCTTGCCAATCCCCAGGGCACCTCCAGAGTGGCCTGTGTGTTTGTCCAGTTCTTGCCCTGGGTCATTGTGACCATAATCATTTTGACATTGGCGTGCATCTCCCGGGCTTTGGGATCATTCCAGTGGAAAAAGAAGTGGTTTTCAGTGCTCTATGCTTGGCAGGTGTGAGAGCCTGGGCGTGCTTAACCCATCCACACCTCAATTTCCTCGTCTGAAAATGGGGATGATAATACTTCCTTCCCCGTTAAGTATTGTAAGGATTAGATTAGCAACATATGCACAGTACTTAGAAAGTCTGGTGCAGGGTAACACTTGGTATGTGTTAGCTGGTACTCATAGTAGTAAGAATAGTCTAGCAGTTGGGAGTAATAACAGCAGCCACCTGCCGTTTGCTTAATGATTTTTATCAGATGCTGTGCCGGATGCTAAGCACTTTAAGTACATTATTTAATGTCACTCTCCCCCACCTCCCAGCAACCATACACAAGGTACTGTTATAAGCTCTGAGTTCCAGATGAGGAAACTGAGACACAGAGAGTAGTTGAACTGAAAACCAGAGTTCAGCATCAGCCCCACTAGGGTGGCCGTCCAGATTGCCTGGGACCGTCCCGGTTTTAGCATGGAAAATTCTGTGTCCCAGAAACCTGTCACTTGTGGGCAAATCAGGATGGTTTACCACCCAAGGCCTGCCTGAGTCCACTGGCCCCACTCTGAAGCCCACAGGATCCTCTTCTTGGCGCAGGGGCTTGCTGGTGCAGTCGCTCGGCCCCTTCCCACACCTCATAGGCCCCTCCCCCAGCCAGATTGTGCCTGCCCATCCCCCAGGGCCTGGCTCCATTCTCCTCTCTGGCTTCCTCTCTTCCCTCTCCTCTGCCAGCAGGAGGGGCATGACTCATGCCTGGTGGGCTCTTTGCTCAAGGCTGTGACTGCAGTTGTCTGGTGGACTCTGAGCTGCCCCTCACCAGACCTCAGTCTCCCCATTTGCACTGAGAGCTTTAGTGGCTTTGCTCCCAGCTTTCTGGAGACGTTCAGGAAACCTCTTCCTTGAAAGAGGGAGGGCAGAGCGAGCCCCTGCCCCCAGCCCTGGCCTGAGCAGTTGGGAGGGATCGCACTGGCCCTTCCGGTGCATTGATGGAGTGCACTGCTGACAAAGGAGAAAGGTCAGCAGGGGGACAGAGCGGAGTTGGTGGTGGCCTGCTGGTCTGCAGTGCCCTCCCCCAAGTCAGGGCTTCCTGGGGGAGGGGCGCAGTGCTCCCTGGGCTCTGGGTCAATTCATATTGATGCAGGCAGCTGCTGGTTCAGCAAAGCTGGGCATCCAAGCCCCCAGAGGGCTGCGGGGAGATGCCTGGGTCATACTTGACACCTCACTTTCCCTGACCCCCACATCCAACAGTTGATTAGGCCCCCTTAACCATCTCTGGATCTGTGACCCTCTCAGCATCCCACCCCTGCTGGGGACCATCTTCCTGCTTCTGAATCCCTGAGCCCTTTCCAGCCCTCCCTGGCTTCCCCCATCACCTTGCATGAAGTCAGAATTTTGAGGCTGACATTAAGGCCCTTACTGAGCTCAGAAAGGCTGCCCAGAGCTGCCCAGGCCTTCCCTAATATCAGCCTGCTTGTGCCCTCCACCCTCCAACCCCAAGGTCATGTGAAAGGTCTGGGGACACCCTGAGTGCCAGGCCCAGCGCTGTCCAGTCAACACTCCAACCCTACCCAGTATACAGGGCTGAGCCTGCAGCAGAGCTGCAGCCAGTTGCCAAATGGATGCAGTGCCCCTGCCGTGCCCTTCTCAGACTCCCCCTTGAGCTGCTGCCATGCGGTTGCCCAGTGGATCTCATGCCCCAGCTCCCAGAGGGCAGGAGTTATCTGTCTCCCCAGCACACATGCAGACCAAGGTCCGATGATGGCAGGAAGGCGCCATGGTTGGTGCATAGGCGCTGGGGTCATAATATGAGGGTCTGATTCTGGCTCCATCACTGACTAACCGTGTGACCTTGGGCAGTCACTTAACCTCTCGGTGCTTCAATGACATCATTTCTGAAATGTGGGTAATAATATTCCGTCCTTCACAGGATAGTGGGATTCAATAAAGTGACACTTACGAAGTGTTTGCAGGGTCCCAGAACATTTTAAGGATCAGTAAAGTGAGCTCCCATCAGTCATCATCAGGCAGGTATCTATGAAATGAGCACCGTCTTCCAAATGGGGCCCTCCCAGTTCTTTGAAGGGTCCTTGCATTTTTGCCCGGATTGTTTCCTCTTTGTCTTCCTCCTGCCCTAGCATCCCGCTGCACCCCCACCTGACATCTCCTGAGACTCCAGGAAGCCAGCCTGCCCTAGCCTTGCATTCTTGCCTAATCCACCCCATTGCCATGGAATGCCTTCAGGCTATGGCCAGGAGTTCTTCCCATGTCCCCCACAGCTCTGCACAGGTGCGTGGACCACAGTGGATGCCTAATAAGAATTTGTTGGGTTGAACCGATATTCACCAAGCAAAGTCACCTCCAAGAACAATGCAGCAATGACCAGCCAGGCCTCTGGGCCCATCCACAGCCCATTGAGGACATTTCTGAGACCGGTCCTGAGCTGCTCTGTGCAGGAGAGCAGCACGTGCCCACTCTGGCCTCCTCGGTGGCGGGGGATTGGGGATAGGTGGTGGTGGCACTGGGGCTCAGCAGCCACACTGGAAGGTTTTTCAGGGGGTTTATCTCCCTCTTCTCTGAGCTGTCGTGCCTGTTTTTGTTTGCCTTGGTCCCTTCCCCACCCCCACAGCTCTCTGTTAAATTGTGTTATTATATTTAAACAAATCAATTCCATTGCAGAGTTTTTCCTGTCCTAATGATGAGTTTGCAGCACAAATGCCATTGATTTCTCACAGCCCTGAAAACCAGTTGATGAATAGCAGCACCAGGCTTGTCTTTGGAGAGGCACTTAGAGCAGCTCTGCATGGCCCCCTCTGCTTCTCCCCTGTGCTGTCCCCCTCATTCAGGACCCCACCTCCACCCCACACTCTGCTGCCCCCTGAGTTGGGGCTGAAGTCATGTGATAAAGGGAGACCCTCTGTGCTGTCTAGGGCTGGAATGTCATCGCAAGGGCCCGGCCCCTGTTCTGGAGGAACAATCATAGTGGAGATTTGTATTGATTTTGGCCAAAGGCAGGAGCGCAACTTACAGAGCAGAGAAGTGGTGCAGTGTGATCTTTGTCTTCCCTTACAAGTTCAGAGCGCGTTCCTGAGAGTGATGGCAGATAGCAGCTCAGACACCATTTCTGGACCTTGCCAGGGCTGCTGAAAGACCTTTGAGCACTGCTGTTTTAAAGGGAGGCTCCGGAGGTTTGAGAGCTGTCTGCGCTGGGGAGTGTAAAACTTCCCTTTGTGAAATCCTTCAGAACCTGCAGTGTTCAAAGTCACGGTTAAACCACTACCCTGGGCTTTGACTTTCAGATCACTGCCACGTGCACGGGCTTCTCTGAGCTTTCTAATGACCCCGGGGCTTGGGTGGGCAGGTAATATTGTTCCCCTTTAGAGGCCGGCAGACTGAGTCAGGGTAGTCACTGGAGAGAGGGAAGGGCTGCTTGTCCACTCCAAGTCCTGAGTGCAGCAGTGGCTCCCATGTCTCCTCCTACAAGGGTAATACATGGCAGGGGAGCTACTCTGATCACCAGCCTTTTCGGCCGGGCTTTCTGTCTGTCTGAGCCCAGGTCCTCGTGCAGGTGTCTCCACTCAGCTGCTGCCTGCAGCATACCACACAAGCCTGTGTATTGGGCTGGAGTGAGGCAGCAGGGAGCAGCGAGGACTGTGGCATTCTGGAGAGTGCCTGCCCCACCTAAATTCCTAAAAGTTTGGACAACCCATGCCCGTAAAAGTATACTACATGGGATGAGACTGGGGGCCAAATTTGCTGCCTCTCCCCTATTCTAATTCAAGCCTTTGTTTGGGAGACTAGAATGTGTGGCCCAGAATTGGAAATGGCTCTTCAAGGTCACAGCACAAAGCAGTGGTGAGCTGGGGTTTGGGTCTGGGAGAAGGCGATGAGGCCCCACAGCCAGTGTTCTCTCCCCTCCCTCAGGCTTGGCGAGGCAGTGGGGTGGGGGCAGGGCCAGGGACTATGTTCTAGGGAAGACGGGCCCCTCACCCCTGAGTTCAGCGGTGGCTCAGCAGGCCCCACTTCCCTTTTTTCTCCCTTCCTCCTTCCCTCCCATGCAGACAGACCTCCTGTCCCTGTAATCAGGTTAGCCTCCTGCTCCAATGAGCTGGACCAGCTGCCTCTTAATGACCTGTCGACCTGGCCCCCTCGCTGGCTCTGGGGTGGGGGAGGGGAAGCTAAGAAAAGAACTGTCAGTGGAAAGAGGCTGTCCACTCCCTTGATTCAGACCTTTCCACAGCTTCTAGGATCAAGTCCAAACCCTTAGAATGGCATCCAAGACCCTGCTTGCTTCTCCAGCACCCACCCCCTAGTACACTCTTTTCCTGCAGTCACATGATGCTGCTTCCTACCTCCCTGCCTTTTCACATGCAGGTCCTTTGGCTACTTCCCACCTTCTCAGAAAACTCCTGTGCATCCTTCAAAACCCAATTTGTGCCTCTTCCTCAGGACTGCTTCCTCTGGGTTCCTGCCTCTGTACTCTCACAGCATTGGGTGCTCTGCTGGTCTGGAACTTATTCCCACTGTGTTGGCCTCCATTATTCCTGAATCTGATTTCTCCGGAGTTCCGGGAGGAAAGGAAGAATATTCCCTTCCCTCTGCACCTCAGGGGTACAGCACAGAGAAGTGCTCAGTGAAAGTATAGGGCCAGCAAAGAAGAGAGAAGTAGGGACCAGGGAAGAGAAAGAGACAGACAAGAGTATAAAAACAGCTGCTCCCAGCCCCTCACATCGCCCTAGCCTGCTTCCTGCCAGGGAGGCCATTCCTAGCGACGCGTGCCTGGCCTGAAATAGACACATGGGGGCCTTGGTAGTGCACTTTCATAGCTCAACACTAAGCACCCCCCTCCCCCTTATTCCTTGGGCACTGAAGCTCCCTCTCCTCCCAGGGCCTTGCCTCTGCAGCCAAGACCCCTCCTCCAGCAGTGCCCAGACCTCGCCCCTCTGTTTCTGTTAACTTTGTTTTATAAATAAATCATATAAATAGGCTCCTCTGATTCCTCGGAGCATGCAGTGTTTAAGGACTGGGGCATTGCCGCAGGCATAATTGTACTACCGAATCCATCAGCTGCCTAATTACCATTCATTTTGCATTTATTTCTGCTAATTAAAAAGAGAGAAACTCCTAACAACTTTTACGTAAATACTATATTTGTTCTATGTAAAGATGGGATGCTAATTTGCTGGTGATTAGCTGATTATCGGATTTTATAGCTGTCACACAGGATGGCCCTCTCTCCCATTTGTATCCCAGACACCACATGAGGCCTCTGATCAGATATGGGAGGAAGGGGTCAAGGGAGGCCCACCTGGGGGGTTCGAGGGCCTGTCTGAAGCCCGGGGTCACCAGGAGCACCAGATGCCACTGGGGCTCAGGGTGGGGTAGGGGGAAGGTGCTGCAGTCTGATTGGTGGAGCTGGGAGGAACCTGTGGCTCACTCACTGCTTCTGTATAGATGGAGAAACTGAGGCCCAGAGAGGCCTAACACTTCCCAGCAAAACAGTGACCAGGGACAGAGTCAGACTGCTACTCTAGACCGGACTCCAGTGCCCATCCCACTGTTGTATGCTGTTGTCAGGAGGAATTTGCAGGGAGGTGTCTTTATCTGCTGCTGGAGAACTATGAGGACCAGACTCCAACTCATGCAGAGGAAAGGAGCACCTAGCCCATGGCCCAAACTGAACCCTCTGTGTACCCTTCTGAAAACCTCCACCTCCTTCTACTTCCCTGGGCAGCCCTGTGCTGTGCCCCACGGCACCCTGACCGCACTTAGCCAGGCTTTCTCCCAACCTGGATCGAGACTTCCACAGGACTGGCCTTGCACCCTGTGGGCTATCCGGACACATGTGAGGGTCTGAATTTCAAATTTTAACACTATGTATGTATGTTCATGTAACTAAGGAAAAAAATATAATTAATACATCAAACCCATGATTTCACAGATCATAGTGCTTTTGATGAGGCTAAGTAAAAAAAAGTAATTGGTTTAAAGTGATATAAATAATTAAATAGTTTTTTTTTTGAGATGGAGTTTCGCTCTTGTTGCCCAGGCTGGTGCTATCTTGGCTCACTGCAACCTCTGCCTCCCGGGTTCAAGTGATTCTCCTGTCTCAGCCTCCCGAGTAGCTGGGATTACAGGCATGCGCCACCACACCCAGTTAATTTTGTATTTTTAATAGAGAAGTGGTTTCACCAGGTTGGTCAGGCTGGTCTCGAACTCCGGACCTCAGGTGATCTGCCCGCCTCGGCCTCCCAAAATGCTAGGATTACAGGCATGATCCACTGCACCTGGTCGATACATTTTTAAGTACATAAAGAATTAAGATGGAATATGGACACGGCTTACAGTACCTAATAAGGTGGGTTATTTGATAACTTGAGGAGGGTCTGAGAAGACCAGGTCAGGAGGCCAGGCAGTTGAGGTCAGGGTCAGCAGTGACCTGGGGCAAGGTGGGCCAGGTCTGCAGCCACCACTGCCCCATCCCATGACTGGGCAGATGGTGCCCTCAGATTGTGCCCTTCTCTCCCCAGCCCTGCAGTTGGTCAGAATTAGCCCACAAGAGAGCAGTCATTTGTCCTCCTAAAGGTAGTTTCACTGGGACTCTGTTGGGGGAGGCCAGGAAGTTGGACATTACCCCATTTCCCACCAAGCCACCAGTTGCGAGTGTGTCACTTCACGTGGACATGTGGTGCACCTGTTTCCCCTGACATTGATAGGTGAGACACTGACTGGCCCCTGCTCTCTTTCTTCCTGGACAATCTGAAAATGCCCAGTTCTCGAGTTAAAGGGATAACAGCTTTGACAAGGCCAGGTGTTGTCTGGGTGGCCAGAGAGCTAAGGGTCAGGGTCAGCGTGGCCCATTGGCCCATTGGAGATCCCCAAGGCTTTGGGGTCCAAGGGCCAGGGTTCCAGGCCTGGCTGCTGCTTCCCAAAGCGTCAGTCTCCTCCTCTGTAAGATGGGGACAGTTGTGCTGAAAGGGTTCTGAGAGTCATGTGCAAAGTGTCCCTCAAAGGAAGACTCAGTACAGCCGGCAGTGAGCCCAGTTCCAGGGGCCCCCTCGGCCACCCACCCACCCGCCGCCGCTGTGTCTGTGCCGCCAGAGATCTCCCTCTCATCAGCCCCTTTATCGCCCTGTACACAATCAGGGGAAGCTGGGAAGGCCGCTGGGGCTGAGGGCAGATGGAAAACAAAGAGAGAAAACAAAGGCACTGCTCCTAGGGGGCCAAAAGGCACCTGCCTCCTCCCCCAGGCCTGGCCTTGGCCACCCCAGTCCTCCAGGATCTGCCCCACCCCTCCAGAAGGATAGTCTCAGAACTCATGTAGGTCACCACTCTCAGGGGACCCTCAGGAAGTCACTCGTCTCCAGGCCACCTTTTCTTATCTGTAAAATGAGAGAATTGGACAACAGGCCATGTGACTTTTGGCAAACCTTCCCCCTCTCCCCACCCTCCAGGGTCTCCTTGGGGCAGGCCCAGCTCGTCTCTAGGAACCCCCAGCCTGTCCCAGGAAGTCAGGACGGTGCCCACTTCTGCCTGTGGCGAGGACCCCAGCCCTGCCTTGGGCAGGGTGAGGTAAGCAGGAGGCCCCTGTTTCCTGCCGAGATCTTGGGGTGTGCTGGGTGCTCAGTGCGTCTGTATGGAATGAATGAATTATTTCATCAGAAGGGGGCCTACTCAGAGTCAGCCCTAGATTGCTGCTGCCGTTGAAGCCTCTCAGGGAAGGAGACCCTTCTG
This sequence comes from Gorilla gorilla gorilla, assembly GCF_029281585.2. Classification (NCBI taxonomy): domain Eukaryota; kingdom Metazoa; phylum Chordata; class Mammalia; order Primates; family Hominidae; genus Gorilla; species Gorilla gorilla. The sequence continues at coordinate 36,609,848 of NC_073232.2, read as the reverse complement.
GTCACTTGAGGGAGGTGGAGAGAAGTGGTGAAGGGCTGGCAATGGCATCCCTGCCAGGCTGTCTGGGTTCACATCTTGGTTGTGTGACCTTGGACTGGTTTCTTAACCTTCTGTTTCCTCATCTGTAAAAAAGTGGGTATAGTACTGACCTCATAGGTTGTGGTAACATTAAGTGGATTAATTTACATAAAGTGCTTAGAACAGTACAGCTAAAGGTTAAATATCACTATCCATTTCATCACTCTTATTATGATTAGAGGGAGGCTTACAGGGAAGCACATGAAGATTAGGCATCCTGGCCTCTCCTGGGCACAGCCCTGGTGAAGGCTGGGAATTGCTGGGAGCTATAGAGTGTTCTAGGTGGGAGGGGCAGCAGTTTGCAAACAGGAACATTTCTATGTAAGTATTTCTGGTAAACTGTTAAACAGGGGCCTCATGAGAAAGGGGCATGGATTCCTAAGAATCTAGGAATTTGTTGTGATTTCTTTTCTGATTCTAAATATATATTTGTAATTTTAAATAATTTTTAAAACAGGGCCTCCAAAATTGTATAAGCCTCAGGCCCTGCAACCTGAGCCATTCCTGATTGTTTCTGTTATTGTGATTGTATTTCTGTGGCCCAGCCCTGTGCTACCCACTTTGGTGGCCCTGACAGGATGGCCCAGCCTTGGGGTCCCAGGGACCTGTCTTCTCACCCTATGGACAGCGGTGTTATGTGGAGGCTGGCCTCTGAGCTGTAGTCTACACTTCACACCCCAGATGGAGGGAGCTCTGAGGGAGCAGACAAAGGAAAATGGGTACCTCAGGGAAGGTCTCTGAAGGAGTCTTCTCTGCATATGCAGGACACAGAGCCCTGTGCCCAGAGGCTTAGTGGCCAGCCCTGCTGCTTCTACTCACCCGGACTAGGTGTGGCAGGCCAGGCCCCTCTCCCTTCCCACTCCCCCTCGGTGTGTTCCCTGGTGGACAGGCAGGGGCGGGTGGGGCCGTGGGAAGCAGGCTGGTGAGTTGGAACAGTCACCCCTACAGTGGTCGTTGAGTGGCTGGCTGTGCACCAAGCTTCAGGTTCCTGCCGGGTGCAGACCCAGAATGGTCCTTGCCCTCTGGGAGCTCTCCCGGTAACTGGGACCACAAGATTTGCACCTGGAAGGGCAAGGGGTGAGCAGGGGAAGGCTGTAGTAGACCCATCTCTCTCCGAGAGGAGGCAGGAGAGCCCAGAGGTCGTGAGGGCTGGACCCTGGGGGAGGACCTCTGAGAGGACGGGCCCTCGGCTCGGGGGGTGCTCCCAGGGTGGGCGCTGTGGGCCCTGGCGCCTCTGCCAGCAGCAGGGCCTCTCGGCCTGGGCTCTGACAGGGACATTTATAACTCACAGCTGTGCGGTCCTGGGCCCAACTGACTGTGGTAAACCGATCTGGCTTCAGGAAGTCCCGTCCCGAGGCCACTCCCCATCCCGACCCCCACACTCTCCTTCACCTCCTGACACCCACATCCTGTTCTCAGCGGGAGGGGCAGGCGGCAGGCACTGGGCCAGGGGCCCAGCCAGGGTCTCCAACCTGTGGGCAGAGCGGGAAAGGACAGAGAGCAGCAGTGAGGCCCCAGTGCTGCGGGGTGCCCACCATTGCCAGCCTCCTCTCAAAGCACACACAGGGAGGCAGAGGCCCAGAGGCAGTGCGAGGCCCCCAGGAGCCCACAGGGTCAGAGCGCCAAGAGCATAGGTTGTAGGGCTCAGGGGAATGTTCTGCGCCTCCACATCTACCTAGAGAGGGGATTCGCCTTCTGGCCCCTGTGGACCCACTCCAGCCAAAAGGAGCCTGACGGGAGGGGCAGAGTGAACCAGAGGCCTCAGAGAATGCTGGGAAAGACGCCATTTTGGGCCCTGGGCCTTGGGCTGGCCCTCCTTTGGGACACCCTGTCCCCAAGATGCTTCGTGCCCATCCCACCTAGATCCTCCCAGCCTAGTTCATGTGTGAGGCCAAAAATGGTCTTGCCCAGTGCTAGAAAGAGAGACAGTACTAAAGGCTGCAGCACACCATGGCTCTGACCCCTTACATCCCTTGGCCTGATACAATGACCAGTTCTTGGGCCCCATCAGCCAGCCCACCCCTCCTCCATGCCTCTCCCTCTCCTTCTGCACAACGTAAGGGTTGATAGACAGTAGGGAGTTTGCCAAAGCTTGGCCCAGGTAAATCTGGTAGTCTACAGCAAGATTCTAGAATTAGATAGTACCCAACAGGACATATATTTTTGTTTTACTAGTTACAATTTATTAAACTGTATCAGAAATATATAACTAGCCTATCAAATCAATTATTTCAAGGGCATGATTGCTTTGGACAAGGCCAGATTTATTGGAGCTTAAAAAAAAAGTGAGTGGAAGGTGAACATTAAATTAAGTCATCACACAGGTAGATCTCAGCTCAGACCAAGAATCCTAAAGAGCGTGGAGGAAGAGCTGAAGTTTGGGGAGCACAATCTAACTCATCACCAGGGCTCTTTTCTGCTTTAAACTCTGCATCTGGGCCTCCTCTCCCAGTTATAAGCAAAACAGCCAGCCCTGAACCTTGTAGGAGGGGCGAGGGAGTGAGCTGGTTTTCCCGAGGTGCGTACATACATAAAATGGCTCCAAGTGTTGGTCAGGGATCTGGTGAGCAATTCATAATGAGGAAAGAATTCAGGCAGGGGTCACAGAGTGGCTTTGGAAGTGGCTGCCGGCCGGCCGTGTGAGATAATTCCCCGAAGCCAGGCACGGCGCAGAGAGGAGGCCACGGCAAGGGCTTTGTACACCCGGCTAAAAATACCCCCGACAGCTTCTCCCTGTCACCCTGCCTGGGGGCCGTACAGGAAAGTGATGCTGTTCTGCTTTTCCTACTAAGAAGAGAAAGACAACACAAAGTCCCCAGTCCCGGAAGAAACAAAACTTATATTTATATATTTTTCAAAATCCCACTAGGAGGAATTGGCTTGCTGGTTGGAGTGCGGCTGGGTGGGGAAGACACAGCCAGCTCTGATAAATCAGGCATCCCGGGGTGTGCTTAAGTGACCCAAGAGGCCGCTGAGATTAGCTTGGCGGCAGGGACAGAGGTGGGAGGGGAGTGGACGGCACACCGGCCTGCTCTCACACACGTCCCATCTCTCCCCTGTGTACCCAGGAGGAAGAGGAGGAGGCCCGTTGGCGTCGGACCAATGCTGCAAGGGGTGTGAGGAGAGGAGCCGCTGTTTTTCACTGAGCTGCCATACCCCGAAAGGTAACACCAGCCCCCAATGCCCAGGCCATACCATCACCTTTGCCTAAGCCTGGGCAGGGGCAAGCCCTAGCAGCCCAGAAGTGCTGTGGCTGGACCAGAGCTGAGGGTTTTCAGCTGCTTCTCACAGCCTTTCCTGGGCCTGGCTGCAGGGCCTCTTCTATAACTCCTTGTGTGGTGCTCATACTGCCAGAAAAGGCTTCTGGGTGTCAGTTTGTCTGTCTCCAAAATGGGGCACTGGGCTCAGGTCCTATACTTACCTCAGTTCTCAAGGATTCTGTGAGTCAGTTGTGTCTGATTTGGTTGAGCCATCTTAGCAGCCTGGCTCAGTTGGAACTCTAGGGCTGTAGCCAGGGGTCCCAGCCCTTGTGGATGTGGGATTCTAAGGCTACGAGGTCCACAGTGCCATGTGGGGCTTGAGAAGAGAGGATTTTCCAAAGCATACCTGGCTGGAGATGTGCTTCACTGGGGATGTGGCTGTGGTCTCCTTTGTGGCAGCATTCAAAATTCCAAAGTTCTCCTTGTCAGCTCTGGGCAAGAATTATTATCTGCATTTTCAGACCACGAGAACAAGGCACAGGGAAGTTAATGGTGCCTGCCAGGGATCACACAGCTAGCTCTGGCCACGCCACAGCAGCTTGGCTTCATCCTATTTGCCATACCAGCTTCTATGCTTTTACTTCGACCGTACTGCACTCATCCTCTCAAGAGAAGTTCTGCTTTTGAGGCCAAGCAACCACTAGTCTGTATTACGTGCCTGTGAGACCCATCCATCCATCCATCCATCATCCATCCACTTACCTGTCCGTCTCTCCATCCATCCCTCTTTCTTTTAGTCCTTCCACACTCATCCACCCATTCATCCCTCCACCACCTATCTGTCCTTCCATCCACCTACTTACCCACCCATTCCCCCCATCCACCCATCTATTTACTCTTTAATTCACTCATCAAATATTCATGGACTCTCACACCAGGCCAGGCCCGCATTAAGGGCTGGGGTTTTTGTTTTTGTTTTTGTTTTTTTGAGGCAGGGTCTCATTCTGTCACCCAGGTTGGAGTGCAGTGACACGAACATGATTCACTGCAGCCTCGACCTCCCAGGCTCAAGCGATTCTCCCACCTCAGCCTCCCGTGTAGCTGGGACTACAGGCATGCACCGCCACGCCCAGCTGATTTTTAAATTTTTGTGGAGACGGGGTCTCACTTCGTTGTCCGGGGGTGGGTTTTGAAGACAGAGCCAATTGAGCCCTGCCCTGAGAGGGTGTGGTGTGCAATGGAGTACGACTCAGATCCCAGAGCCAGACTGAGTTCCATAAGGCAGTGCTCAAAGCCTGTGTGGTGACCATGACGACACAGGGGGCGAGGGAGAGGGGACGTGACTGATTCTGCAGGCAGACATTCGGGGAGGAGGAGGCAGCATTGCTCATGCATTCATTCCCCAGGTGTTGCCCGAGAAAGTCTGTCAGGAACTCTTTTAAGTTCAGAGATATAGCAGGGAATAAAGCAGACAAAACTCCCTGCCCTTATGGCGCTTGTACTCTCATGAGGAGGCATGGATGATAAATACCTAAAAAGTGAATAGATCAGGTGATGCTAAGTTTTAAGAAGACAAATTTAGCCAGGTAGGAGCACAGAGTCTACAGTGTAAAGTACTCTTTCACTAGTCAAGGAAAGCTTTTTTTTTTGAGACAGGGTCTCGCTCTGTCACTGTAAGCTTGACCTCCCCAGCTGAAGTGATTCTCCCACCTCAGCCTCCTGAGTAGCTGGGACTACAGGCACACACCATCATGCCTGGCTAATTAGTGTACTTTTAGTAGAGATGGGGTTTTCCCATGTTGCCCAGGCTGGTCTCGAACTCCTGGACTTAAGTGATCCACCTGCCTCAGCCTCCCGAAGTTCTGGGATTACAGGTGTGAGCCACTCTGCCTGACCCAAGAAAGGCTTCTGTTAAGTTGGCCATTTAAGATACCTGAATGCAGCCAGGGAGTCTGCAGGGATGTACTTGACCTGTTCAAAGAAATGCAAATAATCCAGTGTGGCTGGGAGGATGTCAGGATAGGAGGAGAAGTCAGAGAGATCATGGAGGACCCACTCCTGTAGGCGGACAAGCGTGGAGCAGAGAGATAGCTGGGAAGCTGTTGCCCACATCCAGGTAGAGGTGATGGGAACAGGGACGAAGGGGTAGTGGAGGAAGAGGTGGGAAGCCATCAAAGGCTGAATATATTTCAGAGACCCAGCAGGCAGGCTCGCTAGTGGATTAGAGGTGGAGGATTTAAAAAGACGGAGACAGTCAGGGAAGGCCCTTGGGTTTGGGACAGGAGCCAGTGGTAGAAGGGAGGTGGTTATTTGCTTAGCCAGGGACAATGGCCGGGGAGGGCTGCGTGAAGCTGAGGAGTTCTGTTTCAGACACATTGAGTTTGAGATGCCTTTGAGACATTCAAGTGGAAAGATTGAGGGGGCAGCTGGAAATATGAGTCTGGAAGGCAGAGAGAGGTCCCAGACTAGAGATATAAATTTGGGAGTTGTCGTGGATTGATGGTGTTGCAAGTCGTGAGGCAGATGAGATCACTCGAGAGTGTGCGGCACTTGAGAGGGTCAGGAGCCTGAGTGTGAGTCACGGGGCACCCAGCCGTTTAGGGGAGTGAGAGTGGGTAAGGGGTCTGCAGAGGAGCTGGAGAAGGTGCAGCCAGGGAGGGGAACAGAAAGCAGGCTCTGAGTGGACAAGCAAGACTCTGCTGGGCAGTGCATGGAAAGGACTCTGTATGCTGCAGTGGGAACAGCCTACACAAAGGCTCAGAGGCCTCAATAAACCAGCCATATTTGGAGAGGGCTGATGGAGAGAGAGGAGAGAACACACCGCCTTCCTGCCCACACTTGGCCACACAGGGGCTAGGGGCTGTGGGCAAGCGCATGCCTGGGCCCTCCCCGTCACCCTGGCCGGCACTCCCTGACCCTGGCCGAGCATCTTGCCCTGATGTCTGTCCACTTTCGCACTTTCTTCAGCTAGCACTATGGACCTCCCTCCTGCTTTCCGGGGCTCCTCCCCCTTGTCCAAAAACGCAGGGCTCCAGGTGGCAGGTCACATGCTGCCCATGGGGAAGAGGCACCGAGCAGCTCCCTATTGAGCACCTGAGCATGGTGTGGATCCTTTATCCTAAAAGATGTGAACCTTCCCAGGCCGCGAGTGAGTGTCAGAACACCTGCTCCCAGTTAGGGGAGCTCTCTGCCTTTGGTGGGCAATCATACGTGCGTGTCAGTGTTGTGTCACTTCATTCTTTCTCCATCTCTGTCTCTCTCTTTCTCAGCCTCTACTGCAAACATCAGCAGTGCCCCCTCCAGGCCAGGCCCTGGGCTGGGTAGGATCCCGAGGAACAAGTGTGCTCCTGACCTTCCAGGAGCTCCCCACCGCTCCATCTCTCCCTTGCCTCCTGAATGTACCTTTTTGGTGCTCAGGAGCCTGAGCCTGACTTAGAATTCCAGCTTTGCCACCCACCAGTAGTATGTCTTGGGGCACTGCAGCTGCCCTGTACTGCAGTTCACAGGAGAGGGCACCCCGAGACTCTGGAAACAGACCCAGGAGCTTCTGAGCTATCCCTCTGCTCTGGCTGAGGTTTGACCCCCGGCCCACTCACCCCTCTCTCCACAGCAGAGTTGGGGGTCTTGTCAGATGCTCTTCCCCTTCAGCGTGCAGCTCTAGTCCCACCTTCTCCAGAAAGCCTCCCTTGACCACTCTGAGGTCAACCAGTGTTTCCTAAGCACCTGTGTTGTGCCAAATGCAGGGCTCGAGTCAGGGTGTGCAGAGATGACAGTGGAGGGTTTCTGCGCTGAGAAGTGGCAGTCCAGATGGAGTGGTGGGGGGACAGGTAAAGAACCCACACCTTCCAGCATAACAGTGAGCACTGCAGGTGCCCAGCAGAGAGAACGGTCTTGGCTTGGTCAGGAACGACTGCACACAGTATAGCTGCCCTGAACAAGGCCAGAGGCCGGGCAGGTGTGCAAGGTGTGATAGGGGCTGGGGGGTGGGGGTGGAGAGAAGAGTGTGTCCAGGCGAAGGAGACTCGGGAGCATAGTCCAGCCCGTCTGCAGAGTGAGTGCGGTGTGACATGGCCAGGACGTGAGAGGAGGCTCAGGAGACTTTTCCAGGCTGAGAATTGAATGGAGCCAGGCAGGGACTTGTGGACCTCCTCTCCCTCGGGAAAGTCAGGGGGAGATGCCCCTCCAACTCTGCATCGGGGACTAGGGCAGCAGCAGCAGCTGCTCAGATGATGCATGGCTCCATGGCAGGGCGGTGGCAGGAGGCTTTGGGTAATCTCATTAGTGTGCCCGGCGGAGGGGACGAGTAATCCCGTGCCTTTAGACTCACTTTTCTTTAAGCCTGTCCCTATCCATTCTCTCCCTAAATCCTTGTACTGCTTTGGTGACGTCAGGCGGGACTGGACTGGACTTACCTCCATTGAACTGATGGGTAAAACAGGGTTAGAGAGGAAAATTCTTGCATGATGCCATAGCTCACAAGGGGCAGGAACTGCATCTGTCTGACTCCAGAACCCATGCTCTTATAATCCTCTACTATCTCCCAGACTGTCTTAGACTATCCAGGCTTATAGACTGCCTCTTCACTGGCCCCATTTTGCAGGTGAGGAAACCGAGGCCCAGAGAAGGTAAGACACTTGCCTAGGGCCACGCAGCAAGTCAAGGACAGCACTGGCACCAGAAGCTCACCTGGCCTGTTTGCGTCCCCACCCCACCCCACAAGGAGGCACAGGGATCCCCCTGGTCCCTGCCCACTTCTGCCTGGAGCATCCACTGGGCTTGGTCTTCCTGCAGTCTTTGGCACCGGCTCCGGTGGAAGGCACCAAGTTCCTCATCAGAAGGCTCCATTGTGCCTATTGTTTAAATATAGATTACTAATGAAATGCCTTTTCATTGCCTTCCCAGTGAATAGTTTCCGTGTAAAGTTAATTTGCAGTGTTATGTAAATTCTGTTTAACTTCAATCAAGTTTCTAATTATGTTTTTACCGCAGTAATTCCCATTTGATTTGTCATCTCCTGTTAGGTATTCAATGTTCGGTGGGCGGGCTTGCTTTCCGTCTGCCTCTCAGTTTTCCAAGGCCCTGACCTCCTCTCTGCTGTGTGTCTGTCTCCGTGGCTCCTGGCTTCTTCATCCCCTTTGGCTTCTTGGTGGCTCATTTCCCACCTCCTTGCCATCCCTCCATCTATCTCCTGCCCTCCACCTTCCTTCTTTCTTCCTCTTGCCCAGCTGCACCTTCTTCCCCTTCTGTTTTCTTCTTCTCTGTCTCCCCTCCTCCCTCCTTCCTGCCCTCTTTCCCCCTCCCCCTCTGTCTGTGTCTTCCTTCTCTTTATCTTCTTTCTGTGTCTTCCTTCCTTCTCTCTATTCCGCTTATGCCTTGCCTCTCACTCTTCCTCCCTTTCTGTGTCTTTCTCCACTGACAAGACTCTCTCCTGCCTCCTCTGCTCACATTTCCATCCCAGTGCTCTTCCTCTCCTGAGGTCTTCTCTCCCTCCTCCTCCGCAGTAGAGCCTTTCCCGAAGCTGCATTCCGGAGTGCCCGCGCGACAGAGCCTGCGAGGTGTGCTGGGCTGGGGGCTGGGGCCACCAGAGGAGCCCTGTGCAGCCCTGAGATGTTGGGGTCGGGGATTGGTGAAGAACACAGAGTCTAGGGTTGGGGTCTCCGGGTTCAAATCCCACCCCACCCCTTGTTAACTGTGTGACCTTCCGGTTAGTTCACATTGATTTCTGTGCTGCGTCCATAAAATGGGGTGATAATTTTACCTGCCTCCACAGTAAAGCCCTTCCCGAGGCTGCATTCTGCAGCCTTGAGACAGTGGGGTGGGGGATTGGTGAAGAACACAGAGTCATGGAGTTATTGTGAGAAATCGGTGAGATAACCTATGTGAAGGGCTTTAGCGGAGGGAGGGGCTTGGCCAGAATTAGCCTTTTTACTTTCTTAAGAGACAAGGTCTTGCTTTGTCACCCAGGGTGGAGTGCAGTGGCTCACTGCAGCCTTGACCTCCCAGGCTCAACTGACCCTCCCACCTCAGCCTTCTGAATACCTGGGACTATAGATGCATTCCACCATGCCTGGCTAATTTTTAAAATTTTTATTAGAGACAAGGTCTCACTATGTTGCCCAGGCTGGTCTCAAACTCCTGGGCTCAAGCAGTCCTCCCATCCCAGCCTCTCAATGTGCTGGGATTATAGATGTGAGCCGCCACACCCAGCCCAGGAATTAGCTTTTATTTGGGAACTCTTGGCCATGCCTTTCATTTTTTGCGGCCTTCCTGAGATGCATCTGCAGTAACTTTCTGGAGTCCTGGGGGTCAGGCCTAAGGCCAGGGAAGGGTGGGAGCTGGCTGCAGACCCCCATAGAGCTGGCATTTCCCGCTCCCCACTCTCCACCCCTCAGCCTTCCTCCCCTAGAGCAGGGTCTCAGCTCTGCCTGTCAAGAGATGTGGCCTCCTTCTGTCTTAGTGGGCCCATCTCAGGCTGTGAGGACAAGCCTGCCACCCTGGGGTAGTAGCGGAGACACAGATCCCCAATGCTGGAAAAGTGCTCAAGACTCTGGCCCACAGACCTTTCCCAAGCAACAGACCAAAGGCAGAGCCGCTCCTGCTGAGTTGGACTAGACACCCCCTTCTTCTACCCTCCCTCACCCCCTAGACTCCCCAAAGGCTATAATATACCATGGACTCCAGCTACAAAACCACTGGTCCAGGTGCAGCATGTTGGCAGCTCTGCCATTTATCACAGGGACTTCTCTCTGAGCCTTAGCTCCCCTCCTGTGTGGCCCCAACGTTGGGCTTTGGGATTCTCCCTGGGTTTGGGGATTGTCCCTGTAGTCAGGGAACGGCTGGGCGGCCACAGTTTCCCAGCAGACATCTGCCCTCTGGGTGGGGAGGGCGGAAGGAAAACACCAGACACAGGCAGGGCTGGGGCTGGGCGGGTGCTCTGCCCCCTCCCTCTGCTCCCGCTTCCTCCCCGACTCTGCTGGGCTTCCCACCCAGCAAGCCCCTGGCACATCCAGGAAGCAGAAAACAAGTGCTTGGGGAGGGCATTCTTCTGGGTGAAGAAGGGCAGCCGGTCACTTGTCCTTCAGAGACACAGAAGCCTGGGCCACATGACTACCTGACCCACAAGTGGCTGTGCATGTGTGTAGTATATGTGTGTGTGTGTGTATCCCTGTCCCTGGTCAAGGAAACCTTAGCCATCACGTGGCTGGTTTCTCTCGCTATTTGTCCAAGTAAGCAGTTCAGGCCAGCTGCAGCCAGGAGGCCGTGACACAGAGCCAGGGAGAAGGTCCACATTGGTGTGGGTGGCGGCAGCAAGGATCGCCATGGGCATCAGGGAGCCCTGAGCTGGGTCCTAGAGCTCTTGGGCCTCAGAATCTGGTATGGGGAGGCCTGGGCTGGGGAATAGCCTTGCTCTGATCCTCTGCCCTCCCTGGACGACTGACCTCCCTGCCCCAACCCATCTGTCAAGAAAAGGCACAGAGCTTGATAACAGAGAACCCTCTCAGCCCTAAATGGAGAGGGTGGGCACCTTCTGACCAGGGGGAGCCGAGAAAGACAGAGTCCTCACCAGAGAAAGGGGCACACATGGGCACAACCACCGTGTGTATGGCCCGTGGAGTGTGCTTTAGAGCCCTGGCCTCCGTGGCAGGAGTGTGGAAGCCAGGCCTCCCGTGTGCATCCATCAGGCCACTGAATTATTAGCACCTACTGTGTGCCAGGACCTGGGCTAGGCAGGGATAGGGGTTGTCAGAACACAGACCTTCTGGAAACTTCGTCAAACCCTCGCCTCTGTGACATATTTTCTTTCCATTGGATGGGCAGCATCACCTTTCATTGCAAAACCCCTGTGATCTTGTCATGAGCTGGCCATTTCTCACCCCACTGCCATTCCAGGAGGATGCAACCCCTACATTGTTGCAGGGCTCAGGAAGAGCAGTGAGAGGCACCGCCGAGCCTCTCATGGACCAAGCAGGTGTTTCTAGCCAGGGAGAGTGTCCCCTTCCTCTAGGGAGGTGTGAGCCAGACCCTGGGCTTCCAGAGCAAATGTGTGCATGTGGGCAGAACACAGAGGCCCTGGGCTCGGACACCTGGGGGCCTTCTCCTAGCCCACATGGGGAGCAGAGCACCAGGGGAAGTGGCAGCTGCAGAGTGGGGCCTCCCCAGGCCTTCATCGAGGTTTGTCAGTCTGCATACTGTGTCTCGCATAGATGACACCATCCCTGGGGGCCTGGAGGAGGAGGGCTGTGGTGGCTTTTTGGGGCCATGCTTCTGAGAGCCCACCTGCGTTCATGTGTCTGTTTGTCCCCCTCCTCCCTGCTTCTTCCCTCTTTCCTTCCTTTGACAAACATTTCCTGGCAGCCAAGTCTGTATGGGGCCCACGCTCCACAAAAGATACATCCCTCACCCTGCATGATCACAGCCGAACTGGAATCCAGCAACATTCCAGGGTGGGCCCAGGGCCAGGCCCAGGTAAGGCCTAGGAGAGAGCTAGCTCTTGGCTAGGGGGCAGGGCATGGCTGACCCCACAGGCTCCCCTGGGTTCTGAGGAAGCTTAGGCATACTTCCCCAGGATAGGCCAACGGCAGAGCCCACCAGGTGCCTGAGACAAGGGGGTGTAGAGAGCCAGCATCAAGGCCACACAGAGCATCATCAGACCTTGTCTCTGTTGTGATGAGATCTAGGGTATTCAATCTGGAAGAGTCCCACAGGCTCGTGTGCTCAGGCTGTTCTAGGAAACACCTGTCCAGAAAAGGGGTGGAGCTGGGTGGCCAGGGCTGAGGGTGACACAGATCCGCCATCATGCCACCTACAACTGAATGTGGATTCTGGGCCGGGGTTTTTATAAAGCTGCTGGGTCAGCATCCCAGAATGCTGCCTAGGCCTGTATGTCCCCAGCCTCAGCTTGCGTATCTCTGGGGTCATGAGGCTTACTACTGCCATCTTGTAGCTCCTCCTGGGACATGGGGTCCTGGCCTCCCACCAGGCTGACGCTGACTTCTGTCTTCCACCCTGCTTGTCTTAGGGCCACAGACTTTAGGCCCTTGGCAGTTTCCGATTGAGTCCCTCCCGGGCTTTCCTCCCTGCAGGCAGAGCATCAAGCTGGGTCTGTATATGGCCCCACCAGGGCCTGTTTGATTGGGGTAATCTGGACAAGTCATCAGTGGCCTGTGCTGGCAGCCAGGGTGTGGCTAAAGTCAGTTCTTGCCTAAGCTGGGCTGACCCACCTTCTCACCACTCAGGAGCTCCCAGAGCCAGGAAGGACTGCTGTGAGTTTGCCTTCATGAGGAGGCCCTTGGGCTGCCTTTGGTACAGGCAGGAGACCTGGATCCCTGCTCTGTCCCTGTCTCTGTCCCTGTCCCTGGGGTAATCTCGAGCAAGGCTGGGCCCCAGGCAGGCCCACACCCCCTCCCATCTGTGTTCATCCCCAGCACTAAGCCAAGAGGCTTTTGTCCCTGGTGGGCCGTTGGCCAGCTGGAAGAGTCCTCCTTGCTCTCTGGCCTATTTGCTTTCTGAGTCCCTCTGCCCTGGGAGAGCATGAATGGGCAGGAGAGGGGACTGGAGAGGGCTGAGGGCCTCTGTTCAGATCTCTGCCCTCACTGGGTCGGGCTGCCAACCTCTGCACTCCCACCATACCCCCAGCCTGTGGACAGGTGAGCCTCCAGTTCCTGAGGCCACAGGGAATGGGCTGGATTCACCTGGAGGCCATGGGTAGCCTTGCAGCCCCTGGGCCAAGCTCCCCTCCCACCCAGACTCCTCCAGACACTTCAAGCGTTCAGGCATGCCAAGTCAGGGTGGGGTGAAGGGGTCTTTCTCTAGGCGCTGTGCCTGTGGTTGACATCACGTTGTCCTCATGTGGGGCTGCGTGGCCCCGTGGGGTGGCACGCCTTCTGCAAGAGCTCGACCTCCAGGAAGTTCTGCATTCGAAGGCTGAACTTGGCCTTGGTTCACTCTTCCTCTCATCCTGGTCTCTTGGGCATGACTTCTCCCAGGGGACACTGCTGTCTGCTGACTTGGAAAGGCAGGGATTCAATCGGGGGCCCCCGCTCAGCTGTGTCTGAAGTGTGCCCTCCTGGGAAGAAAACCCAGCAGCACTTTTGTCGAGGCCTCACACTGGAAAATGAACGGTGGGAGGCCTAGAGGTAAGAGGCCAAAGGCCACTAAGCAGGCCAGCGTGGCCTGCCCACTCCAGCCCCCAGAAAGCACTGGTGCTTCTGAGGAGGCTTCCTCGGCCCTCCCTCTCCCCTGGGCTGGGTGGGGCCAGTGGGACAGGAAGCCAGGGCGGGCCTGGAGGATGGGGCTCAGGGTGGCCTGGGCCTGAGCCAGGGATGAGGCGAAACCCAACCCTGGCCTGGCCCCGGGCCGCAGCCGTGCAGGTCACTAGGCCTCGGCGAGTGGCCACCCGCCCACCCAACAGGAAGCCCTGCCCAGACACCACCTTTGCCCCACCCCGTATTCTCTACGGCTGGCACTTCTCCTATTTCCCATGAGAGCTGCTGCCAGGAATCGTGCCCTCTTGAGAAAGGAAGCCTGACCTCGGGCCGCCCTGCCTCTGGCCTGCGCTGACCCCCTCCCTGGGCCTCCCCGTGGTGGCAGCTCTGGGCCCATGCCCATCCCGCACCCCCCACACATGCTAATGACTTATCTCCTCTCAGACACAGTCAGTAACCCTTGGGGACCTAGCAGGAGAAACCTCACAGTGGGACTAGGCCTGGGAGCCAGGAGGCTGGGGCTCTTGGTCTGGGATCCTCCACCAACCTGCTTGTGCACCTGGGCAAGTCACTCAGCCACTCTGGGTCTCATCTGTAGAAAAACAGGGAGAGGCAGACGCTCTGCCCAGCAATGAGCATCCCATGGGAAAAGGGTTTGGGGTGGGTTGAATGTGTGCCCTGTGAAGGCAGCCAGGCTTGGGGGGTAATAACACAAAACCTCCCCATCCACCCCTGTCTGCCTGGAAGGGAGCCCCTTCTCTCATCTCCCAGAAGCCGGGCGACGGAGCATGCCTTGGTCTCTCAGCTCTGCTCAGGGAGCTGGGCCAGAAGCAGGGATGGGGCTGTGCTGAGGGGCAGGCTCTCCCACCACCCTCCCAACCCCGTCCTCTTCCTCCCTCCTGGTGGGTGCTCTCTGACCCATGACCCACCTCCCCAAGTAAGCCCAAGCCCACCTCAGTATCAGCAGGGGTATCAGCTTAGGGGATCAACTGTGTCTTAAAGGGGGCCAAGCAGAGGGGTCAGGGCACCACGGGGAAAGACCAGAGTCGTTGTGACATTGGATGGGTTAAGACAGATCCGGGGGCCACCTTGAGCTCCTGGGCGAGCTGAAAGCTTGTCAGCAGCAGGGAAGACCAGGCACCTGAGCAGCCAAGCCCCTGCCATGGGGTGGCCACAGCTCAGACTCTGGTGGCCTTGGACACATTGCTGCTCTGAGCCTCAGTGTCTGCATCTGGCAAGTGGACCTTTCAGAGCCAGTGTCTTAGGGTGCTGTGAGAAGTCCTTAAGATTTGGGGACACAGTGCTGGGTCCCCTGCGGCCCTTCCCTTTGAATCAGCCTTTTCCCTGCGAGGGAAACATTACAGGTCAGGATTAGGACTAGATTTCGTAGGCAGTGGGGAGCCACTGAAAGTTCTTAGAGGAGTAGTGAGTTCATGGGGAGAGGAACCGGCAGCAGAGAAGCCTGGCACACTCATCCGGTGTTGGAGCCCTGATTCAAGAGGGGTCACGGGGCAAAGAAAGTTGGCCCAAGTGGGTGTCAGCACCAGCTGGGCTTGGGAGGCCTCAGTTTTCCTCCTGTAGCTGGGTGCCTGTCCGCAAGGCTGGAGAGGCGCTGCTCAGAGCCAGCACTGAGGCTGGCACCACCACCCCTCTTTCTTCCTCTGGTGCCCCTGAGTCCCACCGGCGTGGGGTTGTCTGGGTTTGCCACTCAGGCCTGGGTGGGCCCCACTGCTTCTCCCTCCCTCCATGGCTTTCTAGCTCTGAATGGGAGTGGACTCTGGAGGCTGCAGTGGGCTGCGGGATGTGAGCCAGGGTGGGGGCATTGGCGGTGGGTGGAGTCACGGGCTGGGTGGCCATGAGTCAGGAATTGCTGGGCCTGTGTGTCATCTGGCTGCGTGCTGTGCTGGCTCCTCCCGCCTGTCTGCCTCATCTCGCCCGCCGCCATCTGGGCCCCCTGGGCTGCTCCACCAGGTGATGGTGCTCTGCTCTGTTTATAAGAGTTCAAAACGTAGGATGGAGTAATCAGGGGACCGGGCTCTAGGGCCCAGGCTCCCCCAACACCAGAGGTGACCTTGGGCAGGTCCCCTTCCTCTTCTCTGAGCCAGTTTCCCCCATTGAAGAGTGGATATTAGGCTGGCCAAGGGATTTCAGCCATGGCCCCAGATGAGATCCGAGGCAGCTTTGAAAGATAGCCCAGCCCAGTACAGTGGCTCACACCTGTAATCCCAGCACTTTGGGAGGCTGAGGCAAGAGGAGCACTTGAGCTCAGGAGTTTGAGACCAGCCTGGGCAACATGGCAAAACCCTGTCTCTACAAAAAATATAAAAAATTAGCTGGGTGTGGTGGTGGGCACTTGCAGTCCCAGCTACTTGGAGGGTTGAGGTGGGAGGATTGCTTGAGCCCAGGAGGTCGAAGCTACAGTGATCAGAGATTACACCACTGCACTCCAGCCTGGGTTACAAAGTGAGACTCTGTCTCAAAAAAAGAAAAGAAAGAAAAAAGATAACCCACCCCAAACAAGTTAAATCAGATCTCCGGGGCGGGGCCTGCGGCCAGGCTTGAAAGCTCTAGTCTGGATGGCCTCAGACGGGCTGCTTTCTCCGCCCTGCCCGGATCCCCAGGCAGCACTGTGGGCTGGTGCATGGGTTCTGGAGCCCAGAGGCTGTTCTGAGTACAGCTCTACCACTTTCTAATACTGGGCAAGTAAATTCATGCCTCTGAGCCTCTGTTTCCTCATCTGTGAGATGGGGCTAACACCACCCACCTTATAGAATGTGTACCAGCGTCAGCCACCATGTTCTTTGATCTAAGCCAGTTACGCACCACTGCTGCCTTCACTGCCCGTTCATTCTTCCAGAAAATATTCAGGGGTTCCTGGACCTGCCAGCCTGGTACTGGGTGCTGTGGCAACAGGAAGAGGAAACCCACCATGGGGGTCCAGCCTTTTAGGCCTTTCCAGGGCCCCAGAGGATGGGTTCTGTCTGTTGATGGGCAGGTGAAGGGTGACTCCCCTGAGAATCTCACCGTGTCGCTGGACAGAGGGAACCCCTCTTTCTGAAAGAATGAATGAGACCCCAGATTCAAGGGAGAAGAAGGGGCATCCTAGGACTTCCCTGACAGCCTCAGCTGGGAAGCCCCTGGGGAGGCCCTGAATGCCTTCTGGGGTGGGCCCTGGGCCATGCTCTGGGCAGATGCTGGCTCAAACAGGGCTGGCGGTAGACAGAACAGAATAAGGACCCTCCTTGTAGTCCATCACTGGGCTGGACTGTGTCCTCCATCCCGTGGTCCTCCTAGCAGCCCAGGGCATTGGCAGGCATCGTTCCTCCTGCTTGGCAGATAGAGAGACAGAGACATCAAGGGATGGGAGGCACTTGCCTAGGTCAAGGGCTGGATTTGAACCTCACTTCTGTATAAACAAAATCGCAGTGGGGAAAGTCGAGCTTCCCTGGGAATCTGCCCTGGTGAGACTAAAACGTGATCGGCAAACCTGTCATCCCCTTTCTTCCCTGGCCTTCCAGCAGGTCCCCTGAAGACCACCACTGGCTGTCCTTGCGGGAGAGAGCTGATGTTCCTGTAAATAGCAAGCGCTCCTATTGCCTGGGCTCTGAAAGCCAGAGGTTGAACCATGCACTTGTCACCCACTAAACCTTCTCCCTCCTCATGACCCATTGAAGAAACTGAGGCAGAGAAAGGTGCAGGGACTTGGCTAAGGCCATGTGGCTTGTGAGCCGGCCAGGATTTCATCCAGGCCTGGGTGAGGTTAGAGCCCATGCCCAGACCCGCCACCACCCGTTAGCAAGAACAGGACTTTCCTTTGTCCGGCATTTTTAACTCTGGGTCTCGGCCATCACTTCAGACTGGCCTGGCCCACGTGTGGCCAGAATCCCAAAGGGATGCCTGTTTGGGAAGCGTGACCGCCAGGGGGCTGGCACCTGGCCCAGGAAGGGGGTCATCAAGAACACTCAGTGCTCAGTGGTTTGTGTGTGCCACCGACAGTGCCCGTGCCCTTCAGCCCTGCGACCTTCCTGTGCCAATCATGGGTATGATGTCAGTTCATCTAATCCTTGAGCTGCTGTTAGCCCCAGATGAGGAAACAGACTGGAGGGATAAGTGACTTTCTTGTGGGCCAGTATTGGACCCCCTGGGTCCTCAGTTGGACCTCCAACACCAGAATGGACCTGGGTTCCATTCTGGTCCACAAACCCCCTTTGGGTTTGTGTCCCCTTCTCTGTAGGGTGGCAGGCTTGCACTCAGAGCTTCCCAAGGACCTCCAAGGACTCTCCTGAGAGCCTCTGCCAGGCCCATTTAATGCCGCAGGGCATTTAGGATTGGGGGCCTCCCAGAGGTGGGATGGGGTGCCCTCTAGGGCAGCCCTCAGAAGCATAGGGCCAGGTGGTTGGCACCAAGCAGAGTGGGCAGAGGCAAGAGGCAAAACTTCTAAGAGAGGCCACCAGCAGGAAATTCCACTTAGAACCCTGGCATTGCGAGTGGCAAGGGCCCAGGTGGGTGCCGGGGGACCTGGTCTGGCCACCCCCAGCTAGGCGCCCCTTTAAGCAAGACCTCGGTCCCTGGAAAAGGGATGGCTGTGCCCACCCTATGAGGCCTGATGAGTGGTGGGTGTGGAAGGGAGTACCTGGCACGGATTTTGCACCTGGAGGATGCTTGACACCTTAGGCTGCTTCTGTGGAAGAGCAGGTGAGGACCCTGTCCTGGGAGCAGGTGGTTCTACGAAGCCCAGCTGTGGGAGCTATGAAGTCTCTCCTGAGTTGGTCTTGGACTCATCTTCCCAGAGCCATGGGTCTTTCTCTATCTCTGTGATACGGGGTTCAGTGCCCCCATCCCAGGCAGGACCCCAAGTCTACACTGGGCAGCAACCCTGAGCCAGTGATAATAATGACTTATGGCCCCTGTTTACGGAGCATTTCCTGTGCACGTGCATATGGGCCTAATCTTGTTATGTCCTTCAACGACTCTGTGAGAGTAGTGACTCTTAGTATCCCCCATTTTACAGATGAGGAAACTGACCCAAGTTCCTAGCCCAGTATCACGCAGCTAAGTAAGTGTCAGAGCTGAGGCCTCTCTGATGCATCGGAACCTAGATGCATTGGAACCCAGAGAGGCCACCATTCTATGCTGTGCCCTCATCCCTTGATTAAAGCAGAAATTGTTCATTTGGTGGCTTGGGGAGAAGGGAGCCCCATCCCTCTTCCTCAGGTTTGAGCGGGCCACCTGTCAGAGCTCAAGGCCTCTTTGATTGCTTGGAGGTGTTGGCTGGGGCAGTCGGGACAGCTTTCCCCCTCCCTTTCCCAGTTCTGGGTCTGATGCAAACTCAAAGGAAAGGGAAGCCAGTCCCTGACTGGGCCTGAGTCATTTGTTTCTGAATCCTAGTTTGAATCCTAGTTCCCGTTTTTATCATGGTGTGATCTTGGCTGGGCCCTTCCCTCTCTCTGGTCTCAGTTTGTCTTTTTGTTCAAGTCCAGCACCAAGGGACTAGGTTGGCAGGGGCCGGAGGCCAGACAAGCCACGCATGTGCACCACCAGCCAGGGCACGGCTGAGGCAGGACGGGCAGAAGTCATTCCTGGGGCCTGGGCGATGCTGCATGAGCTCTTCCTCCAAGAGGAAGTGTCCCTCCAGCTTGGCCCTGAGAGCACAGTAGATCAGGACTGGACAGGGAGCAAGGCCTTGGAGAGGCCCCCAGGGATGTGTGCATGTGCCTCTGCCCCACGAATGCAGCTGCGCCCTGCTCACTGATGCCCTCTGCAGCTCTCTCTTCAGCCCAAAGCTCTTCTCCCCAAAAGCCTCTGGGCCTTTGCCCAGGGAGAGGTACCTCCTGCCTGAAAGACTGCCCAAGGGACGGTGGCTCTGCCCCCCATTTTGCTTCCAGGCCGAGCTGGGCTGGCCCGCCAGCACTCTGTGCACATGCCCCTAGTTATCTGAGGATTACCCGTCTCCTGTGTCTTCCCCACTGGTGTCACATAGTGTGTGAGCACCCTAAGCACAAAGGCTGGGCAAGTGCTGACCTTTGGCCCTGTCCCCACCCCTCCCACCCCTACTCTTTACCTCTTCTCCTTCTTTTCCCTCTCTGCCAGATAGCAGGCATTGTCATCAGTTGTTTTTAAATAAAGAAATGAATGAATGAAATGAACAACTTCTAGAAGTCACTTTATAGCCCCATTTTTAAATTGAGGGAACCAAGTTGCAGGGATGTTAGGTGGGTGGGGAGGGTAGTTCAGAGACCCCCCCACTGCTCTTCCCCAGTTCTCACTCTTTGGGTCCCCACGGTGCCAGGTTGGGGACCCTAGGTTTGCATGGCATGTCCTCTGGCCACAGGAACTTCCCACACATGGAGGTGTCCTGAGGGCCCAGCAGCAGGTACCAGCCACGACTTCCCACGATCTCAGCTTGCCAGGCCTGCACTTTTCTCACCTGGTGTTCCTGCCTTCCCAGCAGGTCAGCCCAGAGCTGCCTGTCCGCCCTTCCCTGGCCACTTTCGAGCCTTCCCCATGGGAGAGAGAAAGGTGAGGGAGCCGAGGGGCATGTGGCAAGGAGCGGAAAGCAGGCCCAGCAGGTAGGCTGGGCTTCCAGGGCTGGGTTTGGGAAGACAGTGCCTACTGTCTGCTGGAGGGCATCCTGGAGCCTCCTCACAGGAGGTAAAGATCGACAGGATGATTGAACCAAGCGTACCTCGGGACTCTCGGGCAGCCCCGCCCAGGACTTCCCGCAGACCCCAAACTACCAGCTTCCTAGGTCCTCATTCATTTCTGTTCCTTGAGGCCAACTGTAGTTACTGCTCTTCGGTGAAAAGATTGAGAGGATATGCAGTTCTCCCAGAGCACCAAGTCCCTGGGTTCAGCTCTGCTGTGCCTGGAATGAGGACTACCAGGTCCCTGCCCTTATGGGCCTCGAGGCTGAAGAGATAAACAGGCACCTAATTTTAATTATGCAAGCGAAAAGAAACACCAGCATGTCTGGAAGTTCAGGGAGGGTACCTTGGAGGTGGCTCTCAGAGAAGGCAGCGTGGAGGAGGTGGCTCTTTGAGCATTGAAGGATGGATAGGGTTCCAAAGGACAGTGACGAGACGTAGCGCTGCACAAGGCGCCATGTAGGGGACTGCGGCTCCTGTTCTGCCACTGTGTGATGTGTGGCCTTTGCTCTCTGCTGAGCAATTTCTTCCTCTGTAAAGTGGGACCTTACAGCTCCCTGGTGACAGGATTGTGCTGAGGATGGAGTGGTGGAGTGGGGCAATGAGAGCTACCAGGGTTATTGAGGAAGGAGCCTGGCAGGTGGGAGAATCTACTACGTTTGAGCAGGTTGAATGGTTCTCTCTGCAGGCATAAGGGGTGTGTGTGTGTGTGTGTGGTCAGTTGGCAGCAAGTGTGAACAGCTGAGGCCTAATGACAGGAGCTCTGAGGTGGCATTGGTGCCACAGAACCCTGGGGCAGTGTGACTCTCTCCCCTTGTTGTCCATGGGGAGGTCCTTGCTCTGGCCAATGTCCAGCTCAATGTCCAGAGCACCCTGGAGCCTCCCCTGGTGGGTGCATGGCTGGAGGGGTGATTTAGGGCTGCTTCATCCTTCTGGCCCGTGGGCCTTGGCCTGCACCCTGGCCCAGCCTGGGTCTGGCTCTTCCCTGTGTCTGGATCCCCACCGCCAGCTTGGTGAGGTCAGGGAACAGGTATTTCAGGAATGCAGGAGGCGGGGCAGCCAGCCGCATTTGGATAACCATGGGGTAAATATTTGCCTTGCTCCTGGAGCCAGCACTGGCCCGCCAGGGGAGGACAGGGGCCTGTCCCTGGGGTCATGTAAGGGGATGTGTGTGGCGGTGGGGTTCTCCAAGTTGGGGAATCCCCTGTCACCCCAAGAGTCTGCTTGTTGCCTGACCAGCAGCTGTTTGGCGCATCTGTAAAATGAGGGTATAACAGCTCAGGCGCCTGAGGATCAGTGTAGCGGGAGCTGGTTCCGCCAGCTTGGCCAGGGGAGCGGCGGGTTGGACCAGATGTGGGTGGACACCCTTGTGACCACCGTTCTGATCCCCACTTGGCCACTTATAACCTTGAGCAATTACCCTGATTTGGATGGGCACCATGGGCTGAGCTTTTAACTCCTTGGTATCTGCATCTGCACACCCCGTATCTTGTTAAGGCCTCACAGCTATCAGGGCCAAGGCACGTGTGTGGTCAGCAGCAAGCATGAGGAGCTGAGGCCTGGTGATGGAAGCCCTGAACTCCAGGTTGAGGGTGCCCTGGTGTAACCCCTGCCCAGCACAGCACCCAGGGCCATCTGCCCCCTCCCCCAGTGCAACCTGGAGCCTTCTCTGGTGAGAGCCAATGGAGGGCGGTCGGCCCCTGCTTAGAGAGGAGCTGGGGGCTTAGGGAAGGCTAGTGACTTGCTCAAGGTCACCCAGCAAGTGTTCAAACCCAATTCTACCCACTCTTGCCCTAACCCTTGAGGCCAGGGTCAGGGCTTCAGCCCCAAGTGTGGACTCCCAAGCCTTAGCAGCTGTAGAGAGCAACTGGCTACTTAGCCGCAGCCCTGGAGCCACCCCTGGTCCTAAATTGCGGGCACCACTGCCCTCCAGGCATTCTGGATTGACTGATCCTGCATCTCTCTGGGTCAGACTCAGCCCCGGGTCAACATGACCGAGTGCCTCCACCCCAGCCCACACCCAGGTCCTCCCAGGGATCCCTGGAGGTGGGGCTGGGAAGGTAGATATGATGGGGGGAAACCCTCTTAGTCCCAGGACAGTCCCTACCCCCAAGTGACATCTGCCTTGTCTGAGACTCAGCCTTGTCACTTTCCAGCTGGACACCTCTGGCAGCCCCATCCTTCTCAGTGTCATGTTCTGCAAAGCAGGAGTGAGTCCTGGCCTCCCCTCTCCCGGGAGCTTCAGATGCACCGTGAGAGTGAGGGGTGTTTCAGGCTGCTGTCGGCACGCTGCCCTTTCTGGCCTTGCAGTGAGAAGCTGCCGTGTGGTCAGGGTCTCACACACCCCAGAAGTGAGAGTGCTGTGCTGAGGGTGCCTGGGAGAGCTATCTGAGCATTGGGGTCCCTGCCTCATGGGGAGATTGGGTGGGCTTCCACTGGCCTTGAGGCTCAGGCTGCACTCACTCCATGGCACCAAGGCCTTTCCACAAAAGAGCGCTCCCCTCCAGCCCCTCGTGGTTTATCCTTGCGGTCTGACCAGGCTGGGAGCAAACGGGGCTACACCTCGTCTCCTGCCCTCTCTTCTCCCTGAACTCCCCAAGAGGCCAAGCCCACACAGGCTGTGGGCCTCGGCTAAGGCACCAGCAGAGCTGGGGTGGGTGTGCACAGCATGGCACAGGCTCCTGGTTCCTGAGCCCCCCTTTCGCAGCATGAGGGGTGCCCGGCGCCGTCTGGCCCTGAGCAGGGCTGCTGAGCAGCTCCCAGGGCTGGGCAGGGTTCAGGCTCTCCGGCTGGTTGCCGCATAGCGGGCAGACTGAGTGGGGATGGGCTGCTTACTCACATCCCGGCTGTGTTCCTGTGAGCTGCTTATTAGCTGTGCGACCTCAGGAGGTTATAGAACTTCTTGGCCTCGTGTGGAAATCAGGGATGTCAGTGTCTACCTCACAGCGTTTCACTGAGTGCTAAAGGAAATATCCAGGGCACAATCCACAATATGGACTCAATACAGAGTGCCCTCCTACTCCTTCTCTCTTTCCTAGCAGGGTGGTCCAATGCAGGCTCACTGTCCCCCAACCAGGGCCTAAGTTCAAATTCTAGCACCCCAACTTATGGCTGTGTGACCCTAGCTGGGTCCCTTCCCCTCTCTGATCTCAGTTTGCCCCTTTGCACAAGCCCAACACCAAGGGGCTGGGGTGACTGGGGCAGTGAGGTACATGCGTGCACCATAAGCTGAGCACCCCTGAGACACTGATGGTCCGACGCCGTTTCTCCGGGCCTGGCCAGTGCTCACTGGGGAGCGAGGGCTTTTCGGCTCTGGCTTCCGTCTCAGCTGCCAAGATAATTATTTTCTCTCTGTCAGCGGCTCTGCTGGCCAGCTTGCCTTTGGGAAAGGCCTAGCT
Source organism: Gorilla gorilla gorilla (assembly GCF_029281585.2). Taxonomy (NCBI): domain Eukaryota; kingdom Metazoa; phylum Chordata; class Mammalia; order Primates; family Hominidae; genus Gorilla; species Gorilla gorilla. The sequence continues at coordinate 36,586,323 of NC_073232.2, read as the reverse complement.
GTGGGCGGTGGGGAGGCAGGAGGCCGACTCCAGTTCTGCCCCAGTCACTGACTCACTGCGTGACCCCAGATGAGGGCAAACGCTGCCTGTCTCGGGGCCTCAGTTTCCTCCTCAGTGAAAGGGAAGTATTGGGGTCAGTGAACCCCAAAACTGTTTGTATTTCCAAGGTAAGCAGAATTTGGGGGCTGCCAGAGCCAGAAGGTTAGGATGTAGAGCCACTTCCTCTCCCCGTGGCTGGGGTGGGGACACTGGGCCTGGTCCTAGGATCTTGGGGTGTAGGGTTCCAGCACTCATGAAGCCCAGCACCAGCCCCCACGGGTTCATCCATGCATCAGCTGACGTGTGTGGAGAGCCACTGGTGTCTGGCCCTTGCATGCAGTGCGTTACACAGTCTGCACAGCTCTTTGAGGGAGGCCTTCTCTTTATTTCTATATCCCCTACAACAGTTGAGAAAACTGAGGCAGAGGGAGGCTTAAGAAACGTGTCCAAGTCACACACTTGGTACGAGGGCGAAGCCAAGATTTGAAGCAGATCCTTGTGATTACTGAGCCTGCCTCTCAATCACCAGGCCTCTTTGCCTCTTATCGAGGCCCTGGGCACCGTTTCTCCCTGGGAGCCCCTGCCTGTGCACAGTGAGGTGGAGCCCAGGCTGAGGCCCTTACCGAGCCCCTTGGCGTGTATGGAGGCCTATGCTTCATGTGATGTGGGCACCACCTCTCCTGCTGTGAGCCACGATCTTTGTTCTGAGAGGAGCTCAGCCCTGCAGTCAGGTTTCCTGGTTTTTAGAGGTGGGCACTCCGGTGCAGAGAGGCACAGTGACTGTTCACGGCCATGCATCGGGGCACCTTCACAGCCATAGCTTGAATTCAGGGTTCTGCACATCCCAGCCTCCAGCTGAGACCCCAGAGAAGCCCACCAGCCAGGCCTCTGTGTGTCATCCTCCCTCCTGCCCTCAGGGTTCTGTGGGCAGTGGGGGGCGTGTTGGTGGGCCGTTGAGGAGGTGGGCCAGCCGAGCCCCACCCAACAAGGATGGTTGTATGCCCACACTCCCAGTGCACCCGCAGGCCCTGCACTTCTGCCTGCTGCCATCTCTGCCCCGAGCACCACTGTCTCTGGCCTGGACCCTGGAGCAGCGTCCCCACTGCTCTTCTGCCTCCTCCTATTCCTCCAAGCCCTTCTCCCTTCACAGCCATGGGGGCTTCCTAAACTAGAACTAGGGTCACATCCCTCAGCTGCCCGGATGCTGCTGTGGCTCCTGCCCACCCTCTTTCTTACTGTCCCTGGCCCCTGGTCTCCACTCACAGCACCCTCCCTTGCTCAGTGCATCTGCTACACCACAGACCCCAAGTCCTCCACTGGGCCGGGGACTTTTCTCTATCTTGGAGTCTTCGCATATGCTGTTCCCTCTGCCTGGAATGCTGTTTGCCGCATCTTGGTCTGCCTCTCCCTGGCTTGTTGCTCAACTTCACTTCTCCAGAGAGGCCACCTGGGACCTTGAGTCTCTGCTGTGTGGCTCCTGGACTCATTGTTTGTTTCTGGCAAGCACTGCTTTTACTTTTGTATCATTTGATTCTTTGCTCTCGTCTGAGTCTCCGCAAGGGTAGGGATCACTATCACATCAGCATGCTTGCTGAATGTTTGTTGAATGAATGAGTGAATGCGAAGTGCCTTTGTCATCGCATCTCCTTGGATTCTCCCGGTGACCTTGAGACATACTTTGACCCCACTTTGACACGTGAGGAAACTGAACCCCAGAGAGTCTGAGAGCATATCCGTAATCACATAACCAGTAACTGGCAGGTGTGGGGAGTCAGGGGCCTGTTTATGCCAGGGCACCCCATCATGTCCCTTCAGAGTCCTCCTCTGTCAGATGGGGATGATACGGTGGCAGTGGGCAGTGGCCTCATGGTCAGTGCCCGGGCCTCTGCTGTGGGTAGACCCGCTGACCTCCCACTTTCATTGCAGCAGGATGGAGCTGGAGTGAGGTGGAGGGGCCGCAAGCTGCTGACCGGCGTGTGGGACACTGGTGGTTTGCAGATCACTGAGGTAGGTGTGCCACGGGGCTGGCGGGAGGTGGCTGGGTCGGACGCAGGCGAGTCCTCATGAGGGCAGGTGCTAGCCGTAGCACGCTGGACCTTTGACTCGGGCCTCAGCCCTGAGGGGCAGGAGTGGGCACAAGCCACCTTTGCTGGGACCTCATCATGCCCCAAATGGGCCGTCCCTCTACCTGGCACCCAGGGACCTCTTGGCCTGGCCTTTCTCTAGAGCGGCTGCTAGGGGTGGGGGCTGGAGGTCTGCCCGGGGAGAGGGGCAGGTCTGGCTACCTGGTCTTGGCACAGCAGCCCTGTCTGCACCACTCTAAACCCTGTGGAGTATGGGCAGCCCCACCAAAGGAGGCCTGGGTGAGCAGGAGCATGTCGGCTGAAATGGGTGCAGGGCTACCCACCCCTTTTGCCCACTCTCACAAACATGCCGAGGTGGATACACTGGGCTCTGGGGTCAGACCACCTGGATTCAAATCCTGACTGGCATGCATGGTTACTCTGTGCCTCTGTTTACCCATCTATCAAATGGGAATGAGATGGCGGCGCCTGCTCCACTCTCGCGGTGAGGAGACTACACACCTGGCACACAGCAAGGACTAGGGACATGTCAGCCCTTTTCCTCAAGGGTGCTAGGACCCACCTTTCTCCTCACACGCCTCAGTTTCCACCACCCTGCTTCCCCTGAGGACCCACCAGTGCCAGGATGGACACGAACTGGACCCCCCGCCTGATAAGGGGGGCAGGGCACCTTGAGGAGCAACTGAGAGCAGCTGGGGCCAGCAGGTCCTGAGGTCGGGGCCAGCAGGTCCTGAGGTCGGGGCCAGCAGGTCCTGAGGTCGAGCCCAGCTCTGTCCCGTGCCCCAGCATTTCTCATCATGGGGTGGCATTTCAGGGTTGATCTCACTTGGCCCTGTGCCTGAGGGTGACCTGTGTAATCCCTGTTAACTTGGCAACTCTCAACCTAGAGATGAGAGACTTCACAAAAATCCTTACTTGGCCCAGAGCCCTTTGTCCCAAGGCGTCGTGGTGCTGGGGCAGCCCGGGAGGGGGGAGTCTTCGCCCTGGTGTGGAGCTGTCTCCTAACATCCCCTGCTGCCCTCAGCATCCCTCTTGGAGCTTAGCGCTTCCAGGGGCCTAGGGGCAGGGCCAGGCGAGCCTCGGTCAAGCTCCGACATTGGAGAGCCAGGCTCCATCTCCGTTCCTGCTGCAGGAAATCCCAGCTGTCTGCTGATTGGCTGCATGACCTTGGGCCAGTCCCTTCCCTTGTGTGAGAGCCAGCTTTCTCATCTGAAAATGAGGCTGATTATACTGACATTGCTGACAGAGCTGCTGTGAGGATGCTTAGAAGCCATGAATATTTTTAAATGTCACAGTCTCGTGAGCATCTGCTGTGTGTGTGTCAGGCACTATGCTCCTTTAATACCTTTTTCCCCCACAAGAATCCCACGGGGAGGTTTGTCTAATTCATTCTCCAGAGGCTCAGCGTGGTTAGGAAACCCACAGAGCCGTCAGTGCTGGAATGGGGATTTGAACCGAGGTCCATCAGGATTAACCAGTGCATAAGGCCTTAGAGGCCAGGGGCGGGGGCCCAGGACAAGCATGGGAGCTGCCTGGGGAAAGCCACTCCATTTCTGCCCTGCAGCCTTTGCCCAGCCCGCCAAGTCCGCTGCTCTCTGGAGCCAGAGGGTGGCCCTCAGGCTGGTGGCCTGCCTCTCCCGATGGGGCCTGCCTGCAACTCAATAAGGCTAGGGGAACCCTCTGCTAATTGTCTGGTAACCTTTGAAATTCTCCTTCACGGTGGGTTCTCTTTTTGGATGTTTTTCAAGGTAATTCATTCCTTTTCCAGAAATTGCCAGTGGCGGAGCATTAGGCAGCTGGTAATTAATCATAGGAGCAGCTTCGAGTTGATTCTTTGAGAAAGAAAAAAAAAATGGGGAAGAGAAAGCCTTGGTGGAAAAAGAAAAGAAAACCACTCCAAGGCGAGGGTGGTAATCAATACCTTGGTGTCCTAGAAACGGCTGGGGGTGGGGACGGCGAACATGCGGCCTTCTCTCCTTCTTCCCAGGGCTGGCCCACTGTCAGCACCAACAGCGGCAGCGTGGGGCTCCGCTCTTGACCATTGGCTCCCTGTATGGCTTTGAGAAGTTGCTGCCTTTCCCTGGACTCAGCTTTGCCACCTGTAAAATGGGTGAAGGGCAGCTGTTAAACTGAAAAGAACATTGAATGAACCATTGTTCACTACCACGTCTTAGTCCCTGGCACACAGCAGTGGCCCCATTGATATTCTGTTAATTGAGTGAGTGAGTGAGTGAGTGATTCTCATGGGTCCTAGGTAGCTGTCTCGAGTGAAGGAGGTGGTACTGGCTATAGGATATTGTGACTGTAGCTCTGTTATAATTCGGAGTGACAGTCAGGGTGATGGGCCAGTTCTGTCACTTTCCAAGCTAATGATGAAAGGACAGTCTTGCTTGGTGAACTCCGGCCAGGAGACCTCAGGCCCCTTAGTGGCAACCATGCTGTCTCTTCAGCATCTTCCAATTCAACTTTCCAAGAGTCTGAGCTATCTGGAGATTTTATGTTAAAAAGCTGCCTCCTGCAGAGGTGGTGAGTTCCTCATCACTAAACTGTGTGCAAGCTGGGGTTGCGGCTGTATGGGCCACTTGGACAGTGGATTTTGGGGCTTGGAGCATCCCTGAGTCTGGGAGAGAGCATGAGGCTCTCCAGGATGGTTACTGGGGAGGCTGCACTGATGGGGAGGAAGCCTGTTCCCTCCGGAGCCCCTTCCCAAAGGTCCCAGGGAAGGACTGGACGAGGATACAGGCGCTGAGGCATCAGTGCCTGCTCCCCGCTGACTGGCCCCATTGCATGGACATAGGGGCACTGAGCAGGGTTGAGGGAAAGAGCCACACTCCTTACATCAGGGGGTGTCTAACAGGTTGTGGGTTGGATAGGGGGGTGGGGAGGTACAGAAAGCCCTTGTCTGGGAGGTGGGGGCCTCAGACCTAGGTCTGATATGCTGGTCTGTCTGGTGTAACCTCAGCAGCTCCCTTTACCTTTCTGGGATTTGGGCCACGATCCTTCAGGAGAGGGCCGCAGATGGGGAGTGTGTTCTCCAAGACTTCCTCCCCTGCCCGGGTGAGCTCAGTTTGGGAGCCAGAGCTGGGCCTGACAAAGCCGGTTTCCTCTTAGCAGCTTCTCTCATTCTGGCCCTAATGTGGGACCAGGGTTCCTTGCCCAGAGACCCAGGATGACAGTGCACCCTAGCCTGAGTAGTGGCTCTGGGAGACTCAGAGCTTCCAGAGGGAGGGAGGGAGGAGGGTGTGTGGCTGTGTGCTTGTGTGTAAGTGTGTGCGTAGTAGTGTGTGCCTGTGTATGGGTGTGATTGTTCAGCAGGACGTGAGGCTGTGTGAATATTCATGAGTATTCAAGGAAAGGGGAGACCCCTCCCTCCCGTGTGTGTCAGGACCTCCAGGTGCACACTGGCTCCACATTCAGACTGGCCTGGGGGGCCCTGACCACAGTGGAGCTGACTGAGGGGCAGTGTGGGGGCCAAGCCTTCAGGCCCGAGAGTTCAGACCTGCCCTCCCACAGCTGGAGGTCTTGACAGCTCCCCGTGGTCACGGAGGGCATGGATTTGGCGGCCATGCCTCCTGCCACAGACTTACACCCTGAGCCTCTGGCCTGAAGTCTCTGGGTGGGCCCAACCAGCTCCCCCTAGGCGGGCCTGGTCTGCTAGGGGGGTCCTCTGTGAGCAGCCAAGCCTAACTTGGCACTAGTCATTTCTTTACTTCTTCCGGCCTTGGCCTCCAAGCCCCAGCTCAGCTGTGTGTGTGTGTGTGTGTGTGTGTGTGTGCGTGTGTGTGTGTGTGTGTGTGTGTCTGGGCTCTCCCTGCAGCTCAGCTGTGTGTGTGTGTGTGTGTGTGTGTGTGTGTGTGTGTGTGTGTGTGTGTGTCTGGGCTCTCCCTGCAGGGTGGGGCAGTGGGTCCATCTCTGCATGTCTCTGTCCCATCTCCCTGTGGCTGTCTGTCCTCATCTCTCCCTGCAGCTCTCTCCTGCCCAGTTTTCCTGTCTTCTTACATCCCAGAGGCTGCCTCCGCCGCCACACGCCTCCCTGTCCCTGCAGCGTATCCCAGGGTCCCTGCACCTCCTCACCTCTGCTCTCCTTCTCAGGGCCACTCCTTACCAGGCCTCCCAGCAGCACAGCTGCACCGTGCCACTGTGTCACTGCTTATTGTCATCCTCAGGGCTCTGCACAACAGAGGCCTCCCTACCTTCTGCCTTTGCCTAAATCTGGCTCCAGCCAACATGCCACTCCCTCCCACCCTGCTCTTTGGCGGGTCTGAGACAGCCCCACATTCCCAGCTGCTGGAGGCTGCACTCCGTGTGTGGCCAGGTGGTGGGGGCAGGTGCCATCCCCTCCCATGGCCCTGCCGTGCCGGCCACCTCCTGGCTCAGGAGTGCAGGCTGCTAGCCCACCCTGCAGCTGCCCTGTACCGTCCTGGGCATGTGGGTTGCTGGCCACCAGCTGGAGCAGGAGAACGAGAGGCGGCCTGTGCCCACTAACAAGGGGTGGTTGGAAACCTGGCATCTCCCTCCAGCATTAATGAAATTCCTGCTATAATTAGAAGTGAGGTGTACAGGAGCTGGCTGCCTGGTGGGAGCGTTTGTATGCTCATGAATAAGTAAATTGTCCTCTCCTGAAGGGAGAGGAAGCTGGAAGGTGTAGGCCCAGAGGGTCTCAGTGGCCTGTGAGGTGCAGAGGCCCCACCACTCACCTGGACGCCCTCGGGAAGCTCCCTCGGTCCCCGGCCTTGGTCAGCCAGTCTTCCTGGAAGTGCCTGCTGCGTGCCCAGCCGACTCAGCCTGGCATTCGAAGTCACCGCCATCTGGCCCCAGCCTCCTTTCACAGCCACATCACATGCTAGCCTTCTGCCAGCGCCCTGGGCTGCAGCTCCACCGTGCTGCCCCCCGCCCCTCTTCTTCATCACACCTTCCCACTCTGTGCTCCAGCCTGAGTTTCTATGGGCCGCCTCATGGCTCCATCCTCGGAAGCCTTCCTCAGGCCACACCTGTGCCTCCTGGAGGCCCCAGTAGCCTTCCCTGGACAGGCCTCCTAAATCCAGAGCCTTCCTTCGACACTCTTCATGCCGTTTAAAGTGTGCATCAGACTGCCCACCAGGCTGTTTTTCATTTTTCATTGATTACATATTGGGATGGTAATGTATTGGATTCACAGGGCAGATAGTTTACATTCTTCCTCATACTAAGTCTTTGAAATCCAGTCATTGCAGTCTCCACTGTTAGCTGCATTGCACGGCGCATGCTTGGAGAGTCCTGTTTCATCTTGCAGGTGAAGAAACTGAGGCCTGAGGAAGGAAATCCTGCAGGTGAGTTTGCAGAGCACAGGCTGTCTCTGTAGGCAAGGCCACTGCTGTCCTGCAGGACAAAATAAGGAACCGAGGCACAGGGCACTTGTCCTAAAGATATATCGAGGCAGGCAGGACCATGGCTAGAACCCAGGCAACTGAACCTGAAATGAATAGAGGAAAGGCGATGTGAGCGATTTCATTCCCCCCACGCCGCCCACAGTAGATTTCAGTGCTTGAGGCTGCCCTGTACTTCATGCCCAAACAGCCCCAGACCAAGCAGCTGTCACAGGCTGGGCCACGTATTGGCCAGTCCTGCCCTTCATCCCTCCCAGCTTCCTGACAGTGCGCATACACCCTAGACGGAGCTAGGAGGGTGAGAGCCTTTGTTCCTCCCAGGAAAGGTCACCCCTGCCCTCCAGCCCCTCCCACATCAGCCAGCAGAGTCTGAATCTCCGAGGTGCCCAAAGGTTGTGTCCTGCTAACCAGCCCAGGTCTCCAGCGAGTGGAGGATGCCTGCAGCAGGGATGGCTCCAAGGCTAGGAGGGAGAAGAGGGGATTTACTCCCCAGAGCCTGGCCCTGCCCCTGCTGGCCTAGAGAGTTCTCCCAAAGTGGGGTGTTTCTTAGGAGTCAGGCTGGCGGCAGAACAGCCCCTCCAGAGCCCTCCACCCTCTGGAGCCGATTTTCCTCTTTGTTACCTGCAAGCCCCCTTCGGCTACACTTGGCTGTACGCTCCATTTATGATCTACCTCTTGTTTGCCTCTGCTCAGGCAGTGTGGCAGGGAGTCACGGAAGGTTCAGGTGCTCGTCTCCCTCCACTGCAGACAGGGCTGGTGCCACTATCCAAAGCGGAGCTCCCCCGGGGGCCTACCTCCTCCCACCAGCAAGGGCTGCGGAGTTTGAGTGTACTGAGCCAACAGCCCCCCTATCTTTCCCCAGCCCATTCCCTCCTTCATCTGCACACAGGCACCCCATGGCCTTTTTTTGTCTCTGCTCCTCCAAGCCAGCCATCTGCTCTTTCCCCACTAGACCGTATACTCCTTGAAAGCTCAGGGCAGGCTATGAACCATGTCCCCAGCACAGTCCCTGGCCAGTTCTGTGTTGAAGGGCAGCTGAAAGCCACAGACAGGCACCCAGCTTGTGTACCCTCAGCTTCCTCTGGGCATAGCAACAAGGTGATGTCTAGCATCCCAGTTGTTAATGTGCTTGTGGGCCGTATTAAGAAGGATTCGGAGGCTGTGTGTGGACTCCACGAGAAATAATGCTGTGCATCGTGTGGCGCATGGTCACGCTCTCAGCCCTGCTCCCTGGGTATCAGGTCTGCTTGACTGATGTCTCAGCTCTGGGCTGTGGCCAGTGCAGGAGGAGGGAAGAGGCAGGGACCTCAGTGTGACCCCCACAGGTGTCTGTCCACCCTGGCTGCTGGGTGAGCTGGGCCCCAGAGAACCTTCTAGAGCCCCCAGGGAGCTGACTGGTTAACGGAGAGCAGGAAATTTATGGTTGCTGAGCCTTTGGAAGCTTTTTGCTCACATCTGCCTCCCCCATTAAGTGCTTCTCACCCTTCTTCAGCTCCAGTTTGGGAAACAGCAAGCACATCTTGCCTCACGGCTGTTCTGGGACCCTCTACCGCTCCCCTGAGGCATCTTTAGGGACCTCTGTTGGAGCCTAGGGGAACATCTCTGCTTCATAACCTCTGTGAATTGCTCCCATGGTGCCACCTCCATCTGGCCCACCCTCAGGTTGGTGGGACAGGCTGGCATGAGACGGCCCTCGCCCTTGCCAATAGCCCCTGCCAGTTTTCTCTGGGCCCTGGCCTCACCCAGACTTCCCGCCACAGCCCCCGACCCCTGCCCTTGTCACCACCTGGGGTGCCAGCCCCCTGTACTTCGTTGCTTCTGCCCCCAGCAATTCCCTCTCAGGTAGGAGTTCCCAGTTGCCTCCTGCCCGGCAGCTCCAGCATGGTCAAGGATTGAGCCAGGAGGACTTTGATGCACTAGAACCTATAAATAATCTGGAGCATTTTTATCTGTGTATGGAAGAAATGCAACAGACTTCCTTGCATCCTGTAGCCAGCTTAGCCTGTCCACAGCCACAGCTCCAGAAGGGCTGATAAAGATCGTCTCATCCCTGGTGTTGACTCCCCCAGCTGCTGCCCAGACACCTCCATTGCTGGAGAAGTCACTACACAGTTTTGCTCATGTAAATTCAGTGTGATAGAGGATAAAGTGTGGCGTGTGGTCAAAGTGTGTGGGTTTCAGGGACAGACAGTCCTGGGTTCAAATCTCTGTTCTGCCACCTATCAGCCAGGTGAGTCTGGACAAGTTTCTTTCATCTTCGACTCACCTGTTTCCTCATCTGTAAAGGGGTGCAGTGCACCCACCTGGCAGGATAAAATGCAGCAATAGCTACACAGCACCAGTCCTCTCTGTTAGCAGCAGACTGATGCCCTTGGGGAGATACCTCCCACCCCTCAAACAGGAGCATCTGCTTGAGGTGGGCATTTGTTAGCTCTGGACCCAGACACTTCCCTCTTCAGAGACAATGGACCCCCAGGTCTTCTCTTGAGCTTTCAAGTGGGAACTTCCAGGAGGATACTTTGAGATGGAGACGCAGTGCTTGCCAGGCATGCTAGCACACCCAGGCCACCTGGGACACCTGTTTAAATGCAGATCACCAGGCCCCTCTCCTGGAGTCTGATTCTGTAGATCTGGAGTTGGGCCTAGGCCTCCAATTTTTAAACAGATGCCCCCAGAAAATACCTGCGATCTGGCCAATCTGGGACACACTGGTGCCTGCAAAGGGGAGCTGGCCTAGAGACTTGAACCAGTTCCTCTCTGTGGCTGTTTTCACACTGATAAACCAGGGGTTTAGATGACCTGGCAGGGATCTTTCTGCCCTTAAAACCTCATGACAATCAGACAGACATTCCCTGATGTCCCCTCTACCAGGCTCCCTGGGGCAGATCTGTGGGTTTCCGCCCCATTCCTTCTAGCCACAGAGCATTTGGCTCAGCAGCCTTCTGCCAGCCTCAGAGCCCTAGGGATAGATAGAGAAGCTGTTCCCTGGGTGTCATGTGCCATTTATTGGCCATTCCCTTGCCTTCCAGGAGGCCCTAACTCTGCAGGCATTAGCGGAGTCCACTCAGATCTGAGATCTTTTCTGTAAGCTGAGCTGGATCACTACCTGGTACCTACTGGGAGGTAGGGCGGAGGCCAGAGTGGGTGGGGGGCAGTCCTGCAGCTCCTCTGAGGCATCTGGGAGCCTTAATAGTTAACACACATGAAAGCCTGCAGCATTGGAACTGCAGAATGACCCCGCAGAGCCCTCCCTGTCTTGTTACAGATGAGGAGACTGAGGCCCAAAGTGGAACGTGCTGGCTAGGAGGATGTGAGCTCTGGGAGCTCCACGTGGCTCACAATCTGGTCTCTGGTCCAATCCATGCGGCCCACCATGCCTCTCCTTGTGTGGTCCATCTAGGATGGGCAGCCCCGCCAGGCTTAAGCCCTCAACTTAAGCTGCTGAGCCCCTAGGAAAAGAGAGTGCCATCTCAGGACAGGTCCGAGGGGCTGCCTGCTCCTGAACACTGGTCCCTTCTTGGACCTGCACTGTCAGCCTAAATCAACAACCCCCTCCCAGCCCGTGGGTCCTCCCACCCCAGCCAGGGCAGCCCCCATGGAAGCTTTCCAGAAATATCCACGCACAGTGCGGTGAGCTCCAGAAATGAAAAGGCTCTCACACTCCCTGCTCCCTCCCGTTTTCCACTCACTGCTGCTCAGGGGAGTTAATAAGCAGAGGTGAAAAAGCTGGCCCTGTCCTAATGAGATCTCGTTTGAGGCAGCTGGGTCTGGGCTAATGCCAGAGAAGGAATTCTTCACTGCCGGGCCTTCACTCCACCGGGGATGAGGCCAGGGCCTAGAACTTAGGGACTGGCCTGGGCTGTCGCTCAGAGGATGCCAGGGGCCAGAGCTTTGTCTCCTTCCTGGGCTGGGAGTCCCACTGGGTCCTTAGTTCACATGGGGTGCCTGGTACAGCACCCACCTTCAGGCCTCTGCGCAAGTCAGCCCCTTTCCACTGCACTCTCCATCTGTACTCAGTAAGGCAGCAGTATTTAGTAAGCACCTACTATTTGTGTGGGTCTGTGCTCGGCTCTTCAGGAGACAAAGAAACAGACCTGTGCCAGCCCCAGGAGAGCTCACAGTCTAGGCCACTGTAGGTCACATGCAGGAAGAGAATTTGTGATGCACCGTGTCCACGGGGCAAGGGATGTGTTGAGATCAAGAGGAGGAGTCCTTGGGGAGTGAGGGCCTATGGAAGGCTTCCTGGAGGAGGATGACTGTAATGGATTGACACTCAGAGCATTTCAAGAATTTCAGGTGGGGCTAGGGCTGGGGCAGGTGATAGTGCTTGTACCAGAGCATCACTGGGCACACACCTGGCCCTGTCCTGCGACAGGAAGGCCCAGCAAGGACGGAGCCATGCTATCGAGGCAGCCACAGGCTCAGACCTGGTACATCGTAGGCCATATCCCTATGAAGTGAATGACCAGCACAGAGCACTGCTTTTTAAGTGTAGGAATATAGTAGGCACTCAATAAATGCTGACCAAATGAAGGGTACATCACATACACTCAAGTATCCACAGAGCAACCGAGAGCTCAGGTCAGGAAGCAGCAGGGACGAGGAGATAGGGTGCGAGGCCTCTGGTGCAGGGGCAGGGCTCACAGCAGCTCAGCCTCATTCATTGGAACCCAGAGTAGTGGGTGCCTGCTGGGGGCATCCTTCAGAGCCACACGTCACCCTCCTAAGGGCACACTGTGACACCTGACCAAGCAGGAACATGGCGGGTGAGGACATCTAGGGCCCAGCTGGGAGCCTCCCTGGGGCACATTTGTACCCAGTGTTTGGTATATGCCCTAGACAGACCCACCCTCCCTAGAGCCTCTAGGACAGGAGGAAAATGAGCACCTGTGGCATGTCTGTCACTGAAGGGCAGAGGACAGGCCAGCTACGAAGCCCTTAGATGGTCATGGTTATGATAATAGTAATAATGACAACAGTGTCAGCAGCCAGGGCATCATTTATTTGATCCCAGTGACACCCTATAAGGTAGGGACCAGTATCATCTCCATTTTATGGATGAGGAAACTGAGACAGAGGGAAGTTAGGAAAATAGACAAAGTCTCCAGGTGCAGAACTGGATAGGAACTTGGGTCCTTTGACCCTAAATTCCAGACTGGCCTTCGGTTGGCCTCTCACTCAACCTAAGGAGCATCCCATCCAACCTTCACTCCTGTCATATGGAGCATGAGGGCCACCGTTGCATCTTTTGAGAGGAGGACACGAACTCTCCAAAAAATCATTTTAAGTCTTCCATTATCAGACTTTACACAGGTCCTTCTCATACCTTCCCAGCTCCATGGGAAAGATGAACAACCAGTGGCTGGATAATGGGCCCTTCCCCTGAATTGGTCCTTTGTAACGGAAGTAAATTTTCTGCCAGCCTTTGGTGCCCGGCAGTTTGATAATACAGGTGTTTAAATGGTAGTGACTGTGGGGCCAGCCAGGAGAGGAGGCAGTGAGTCAGATGGGGGATTCACAGGAATTAAAGGCACTTAATCTCAGTACAATATGATATTTCCAAATCTGCTGGCTCTGCACCAAGAATGAGCTGACCCTGGACACCCTGGGGCCTGGGCTGCTCAGGGCCTGCTTGGCTGTATCAGGGAGGGCTCTGGGCTGAGGAACTCCTGGGAGGTGGCACTGGCCTAGGGCAAGCTTGTCCAACCCGTGACCCATGGGCCACACGTGGCTCAGGACTACTTTGAATGTGGCCCAACACAAATTCGTAAACTTTCTTAAAACATGGTGAGATTTTTTTGCGAACTTTTTTCTTTTTTTTAGCTCATCAGCTGTTGTGAGTGTATTTTATGTGTGACCCAAGACAATTCTTCCAATGTGGCCCAGGGAAGCCAAAAGATTGGATGTCCCTGGCCTAGAGGCTCTGAGAGCAGATTAGGACCAAAGGGTCCAAGGGCAGCCTAGTGTCCCTGTTGCTAGGAAGCCCCTTAGGCCACAGAGGACAGTGGACAGTGGGGCGGGGAGCAGGGGGCGGGGTGGCTTCTCCAGGAGTGTAATGAGGAAGAATTTTGAGAATATACCTTGATCAACAGACAGAGAGCAAGGGACCTGCCTAAGACTACCCAGCCAGGATTTAAGACCAAATCTTTGCTGTTAATCACTATGTTATCCTGTAGAGTGTGTGTTATGTGTTGGGGGAATCTTAATGGTAGCTGTGTTAATTAGCACTTACCCCAGTCATTTTATATGTATTATCTAATTTAATCGTCGTAGAAATCTGTTTCAAGTATGAGTAAACTGAAGAACAGAGACGCTAAGTAATATGCTCGTGATCACACAGCCACTGGGAGGTAGGATTAGAATTTGAACACGGCTCCATCTAACTTTCAAGCCTGAACCCTCAGCCAGACCCTGGCACAGAGCATCCACCCCAAGGGACCGAGACCCCTGCCAACCAGAAAGATCAGGGAAGCTTCTTGGAGGGCATGTCAGAATTTGTTTCCGATGGAGCTGGTCTGTAAACTTCAGGTTCCCTGACCTCCCAAGGGCTCTTGCTCATCCTCAGATTGCATCATGGGGCCCACTTGCTGGGTGCTTGGAGGGTGAGGTGCATCGTGGGTGCATTCCTCAGATTCCACTGGGATTGCTGAAGCGGCCAGCACAGGTTGCACCCACCAGCTTTGGGGCAGGCCTGCGCATATTAGATTGCAGCTTGGAGCCCTTCTCAGCATCACCCAGGACAGTTCTCTCAGCCAGGGTGGGGTCAGCGTCGGGGACACCGGGGACACACAGCTCCCACTGGGAGGGGCAGGGAAGGGCCGTGACCAACTGGACAGAAGAGAGTTAGTGAAGACAAAGGCACGCCAATCCCTGGACTCCCAGTTGTTGGCTCCAAAGGGATGAGTAGGAGAAGTGGCAGGTGGTGAGGCCCTGCCAGTAGATTGCACCTCCATTTGATGGGCAGTGGGGAGCCGGTGAAGGTTTTGATCTGTAGAATGACTGTGTGCCATTTCTCACTGAGCTTTCATAGAAACCTAGCATGTCAGAGGACAGAGACCAAACACTGTCAGGAGAGTGGCTCTGCTCCCCTGGGTGCTGGCAGGGAAGGGATGCTCATGTTGGGAATCCCCTTTGTAGCCGAGATGTCCTTCTGCAAGTCTGGTCTTTAAAATCCAAGCCCAGTTGGTGTGGGGCATAGAAGAGCTCAAAGTGTTAATTCAGAAATGCGGCTGAGTTTGGGGGAGGAGTGCACAGAAAACACGTGACACACACAAGATGCAGGCTCAGTGTAAAACTCGGGATGCCAGAGGCTGGGGGATCCGAGGGTCCAACAGTCCCACCCCCTTTGGATGGGAGAGACTGAGGACATAAGGGGCTTTGCCCGAAGAAGCCCAGGCCATTGCAGAGGAGGGCGCAGCATCCCCAGGTGACACCTGCCCTCCATGAGGGCTTTCCTCCTTCCATTGTGTGTCTTTGACCTTCCTCCCAGGCCTCTCTCTGAGTGTGAGCTGAGGCTGAGGGTTGGAGCCAGCTAGGAAAGAGAAGAGCCAATGTGTACCTTTCAGGTCACCTCACCAGGCTTCACACGTACAGAGCAAGGGGGTCCTCGCAAGGAGCCAGTGGGGGCTCAGTGGCCTGTCTTAGACATTCATATCATAGCACCCAGATAGGGAGGGAGACCGCTGGTGGCAGCAAGCCTTACCCTAATTCATGACCCAAAAGACACCCGGAGCAGTCTGCCCAGGGTGTCCTCTGTTTCTGTCCCACTGCCCTCACGCTTCTCAGCAGCCACAGCTGCCCGTCTGCCTCTCGCTCCTGCTCTGCCTCCTTCTGTGTGTGGGCCTCCTCTCGTGATCATGCCTGTACTTCCCAGTGCTCCTTGCTCACCCATTTTTGTCTGTCTGGCATCATGTCTCTCACTTGGGTTTGTCCTGCCCCGATCAGCTGGGTTGTACAACCCCAGAGGGCACCCTTCCTGCAGGAGGCCTCCTCTATCTCTGGGCTGGTCTGGGCTCCACCTTGGTGCTTGCTTGCCTCTGAGGACTTCTCTAATCTGTGCACTCTGCATGTGTGTGTGTGTGTGTGTGTGTGTGTGTACAGACCCGCATGTGTGTGTCCCTCCCCCTGGCCACCACACCCTTCACACCACTCATCTCTGCCCATCCTTGGGCTGGGCTCAGGTTCCTCCCCACTCCCCATGGGCCAGCCAGCAGGAAGGCAATCTGCAGCCACAGTGTGGAGCCCACTCCTTGCAGGCAGCCCCGGCATTCCTGGCTGCAGCAGACCCTCCAGGCTTAGCCCACAGGACTCCTGGGAGCCGGTGTGAGCCTGGCCATCATCCAGCCTGGAGAGTGGCTCCTATTTGAGAGCAGGAATGTCCTGAATGGGAAAAGGCAGAGAGGGGAGAGTTTGTGAATAAAACAAACAAACAAGGGATTATTTTCCCTGAAAATGTGCCCTTTGTCTAATGCTGGAGCTCAGGGAGTCCCAGAAAGTGAGAAACCAGGGCACAGGGAGGGCACTGTGCATCCTGGGCTGGGGCTGGAGGACACAATGGAGGGAGGGGATGGGGCAGCCACATAGACCGCACGTGTTCCGGAGGCCCAACGGGCCAGGATGGCATTCCAGGGCCATTTCAACTGCCTCTCGAAATGTCATTAATATATGGGTAGCGGGGAGAGCTCCCAGGCTTCTCCAAACCCACCGTGTGAGTGGAACCCCCTCCAGCCACCACCACTTAGTCATTTAGCAGATGTTTATTTAGTACCTATGATGGACCAGTGCTCTTCTGAGTATTTGGGATGCCTCTGAGCAAGAGACTGGGTGTCTGCGTCACGGAGCTGACAGTCTGGCAGGGGAGGAGAGAGGCATAGATCTTAGAGCTCCGAGGTCTTCCTGACAGTCCAACCCAGTCACCCTCCCAATCATACTGCTGGAATCCTGAGGCTCAGGGAGGTAGGGAGTCAGCCCTCCATCCTCCTGGTGCCAAGGCACAGCCCATTGACATAACATTCGGTGCACACTGGCTGAATGAACACTCCTCTTGCAAGCATTCCTCAGTTTACCGAGAATTTCCCAGAAGCACCTGGGGATAGGAGGGGCTGGCAAGGACCTGCTTGATAGCAAGGCTTTCGGAGGTTGCAGGACCTAGACTGGGAGAGGTGTGCAGTGGGGGTGATCTGCCATCACTGTCATCGTCCCCCTTTGCCCATCGACCCCGTTGGGAATTTGCCAGTCTGGGTTGAGGTCAGTCTTTCTTCACTAATAATCTGATGGCATTGGGAGTTCTCTTTTCTCTGTGGGCCTCAGTTTCCCCATCTACCCAGTAAGAAGGTAGGACTGGCTGATGTGAGCTCCAGGAGGCCAGGGATTGGAGTTTGTGGCAATGTGTCTCCAGTGCATCTGCTGCTGACAAAACCGTATAAACGGTGCCGTGCACTGTGAATGAGGCCCCTCAGGGATCCCACAAGAGGCCCCCTGGGTCCTGGGACCCCACCCGGCCTGTCTCGGTTCCCAGCTGCAGCAGGGCCCGGGCTTGCTCTCCCCAGACAGCCGGGCCAGTGAAGCGTGGGCCTGCTCACAGCGCCTGGCAGGGACCTGTAAATTGAAAACATGATGTTTCCTGTTGGGGCTGGACTCAGTGTGGCCTTGGAAAGCTGGCCTCGCTCTCAGGAAGCCCTGCTCCCCACAGCACCGCCACAAAAACAGTGGAAAAGTGAAGCCTTTTCAAGTCTGTGTTTCCACTGTAAACAGGGGATGAAAGCTGGCCTCGCCTCCTGGAGCTGTTCAGGCCAGGCCCCTCGGCCCTGTCTTTGGAGGCACCTCAGCTGCCCCTCTGCCCCAGACAGCACCCCTCTAACTGGAGAAGCCGCCCTGTGCCCCCAGTTGACAAAGGCTTACAGGTTTAGTTCAAGCACGCCCAGACCCGTTAGTCCTCGTATCCACCCTGCGAGGTGAGAAGGGCGGGGGGAGATCAGCAGAGCACAGAGAGGCATAGGACTTGCTGAAACACACACCACCAAGGGAAGGCAGACCCGGACCCTGCCTCCTGCCCCGGGATGTCCTCACAGGGCCTGCAGTCCCTGAGGAGGCTCTTGTGTGTGGCCCTGGGTGCCTAAGCACAGATGCTGCCTAACCCAACGTGAGCTTGACTTTGTCCTGTAAATGGAGAATCTCACACATTTAGTGGAAGTGACTTATTTTAAACTTTAATAATGTCCTTTTTTTCCTTATTGTAAAGTATATGCATGCTTGCTGCAGAAAGTCTGGAAGTCAGAAAAGTGAAGGAAGAAAAATAAAACTGCCCTGTAATCCTCCCACCCAGGGGTCATCCTGGTCATCATTCTAGTATGTTTCTTTCTGGTCACCTTATAATTTTCTTGTCTTTTGGACTAAGTCACGAGGAGGCTTCAGGGTCATTCAATGCTCCTATTAGACATGATCCTTAATGGCCACATGGTGGGGTCTTAGGAGGGGCCAGGGCAGTATCCTCATCACAAGCAGCTTGCTGCTGGCTTGGGCTGGGTGTGATGGGGTGCTGCTGGGGACTCTGGGGAGATGCCCCCCACCCTGCAGCATAATTCATGGTGAGGGCAGCTTGGCAGGGACCCTCATGCTAGAAAGTCTTCCAGTGGCTCTGATTAACTGTGTGACTCTGGCCCACCTGTCCCGTCTCCCCATCTGTGAACTGGGCAAATGGGCCCCATTCGAGTGCTCATGGCCGCCCTTCAGCCTGCTACCAAGGCACTGCTTACTGACAACCTGCAGGTGTGGCCACGCAGTCCCTTACTCAGTTGGTCGTGAACAGAGTGCCTACTGTGTGTTGGTGAGTGACGCCTACCAGAGGTGCCATTCTCTCCACCATCGCCCCTCCTATGTTCCTGCCCCTTTTAACCTACAAGCCCATCCAGCTCCCCTCCTCCCTGACCCCTCACCAGTTGGAGCTGGAGCCCAGCTGGGCGGGGGTGAAGGAGGTCCCAGGAGGAGCCATCTTCAGCCCCTTCTGCCCTGGTGACGTCCTTGGTGGCCCTGAGACAGCTTTATGGAAGACAGATTAAGGCTGTCTCCTCCTGGTGGGTTCATGTCTTCACTTTTCAAGCCCTGCTCTGAGTTCTCCACAGCGGCATCCCTGCCCCACCCCTCCCCCACCCCCGCATGCTTGCTTCCCTCCTGCTCTAATCTGTCAGCCCAGCCGGAGAGAGGGCCACTGGTCTCCAAGGTGATTGAATTATTGTGGGGGAGACAGGCCAGGGTTTTCTGCGTGAGTGCTTTTGGCTTCCTGCCCTTGGAGAGGGGCTGGGGGAGGTGTGTGGTGGCAACCATGGGCCGTGGATCTCCCAGACAGCCCTGCTCTCCCAAGCCAGGGCCACATGGAGCCCTGCCCCCGCCTGGCTCAGCGCTGCTCTGCTCTGGCCCAGGTTCCACCTCCAGAGGAGTGGGCCCATCTCAGTCCAGACCCTGGAGGAAGGAGAGGAGTCGGGCAGCTGTGACTGCTGACTCACACATGAACATTTCTTAAACATCTGCTATCTCTGTGCTGCAGGCCAGGAACCCAGGATGGAGAAGAAGAGGGATGCTAGCACATAAAACACTTACTGTATGTGCCAGCCCTCCAAGGGTAACTCCAAGAGTTAATGTTACTGGTAGCAACAGGTAAAAGTTACTGGCCTCAGTTTTATAGCTGAGAAGGGTGCCCGATATGAATTCCTTCTCCCACTCACCTGTGGACTCCTAGAGGACAGGGGCTCTGTCTGGGTTCTGTCTGGATCCCTAGGGACTGCAGAAGGCCAGCCACTCAGATGGGACCTAGTTAGTGCCTGGTGAACTCAGTTCTACTAGAGTAAGAGAGGTGAGGTAACTAGTATGAGGTCACACAGCCAGAAACAGAACCCCATTTTGCCTGGCTCTGCACCCCTACTCAGTCTCTGGGGCACCACGCCTCTTCCAGGCTGAGTGTTGGCAAAGAGGCCTGCCATCTAGCTGGCACTGCCCAGCCACACGCCCACTGTGGTGAGCTGAGAGAGAGCTGAGTGGCTGCAGGTCTCAGCCTCTTCCCACTGGTGTGCTTCAGTCTGCTGGTCAGGCCCCACGCACTGTCTCGCTGCAGTCTGCTTCTTCCCTCGGAAGGAGGGGCCAAGAGGGGAAAGCCCCTCTCTCTGCCCTGCTCCGCACTCCAGCTCATGGAAATGAAAAACACATTGGCTTCATTATCCCTGGATTGAATGAGCAGGGTTGCCATGGCAACAGCCATCTCAGGCCCACAAGGGGGCAGAGGAGGGGCTGGCAAGGCCGAGGCAGGTGGGGACCAGGCAGTGGGTGAGCAGGCACTCCAGGCAGGCAGGCCACAGGGACAACCGCCACGCATGCCACCACCCTCTCTCGGAGGCCAGTGTCAGATCAGCATCCTGGGGCCAACGGGGCAGGCTGGGCCATGGCAGGCAGGCACCGTCTTCCACTGACCTGCCCCTCATCCACTCGTTCTGTCTCCTGTCCACCTGTCCCCTTCCTGCAGGGTGCCGAGGGTGGAGACGGGCCCCCACAGCACCATGAAGATGAAGGAGACAGGTGGAGAGAACAAGGGAAGAGGGGATGGAAGGGAGCCAGGAGGGGGCATGGCCTGCTCCTGATCAGGGACAGCCCTCGGGGGGCCTCTCGAGAGGCATGAAGTGAGGAAATGCCCCGAGGTGCCAGGCTGTGCACACCCAAGCACACCCGTGACCAGGGCCATGCTAGTGGCCCTGTCCCCCAGCATCACCCTCCTTAAAGAGGCTGGGTCCCCCAGTGTCTACTAGGACACTATGAGTGATGGTGGCTGTGGGGGTGACCACAGAGGGTCCTGGCCCAGTAGCCTGGGCCATCCCATGACCCTGACCCCTGTCAGAGCTAGCTTCCCTGATACCAAAATGAACCCTCCTTTTTCCAGGGCCTAAGTGCCACCTGCCTCCTCTGTCCCATGGGCTGTCACCCCAGGGCTTGCATCTGAGGGCGACATCCCCCAGTAGGCCCTGCCGCCCCTTTGCACAGTCTGGCCCAAAGGAAGTGGGCTGCACCCCTTCCTCCTCCGAGTTCCCCAGAGGCGTGGGAGCCTGAGCTGCCCCTCTGGAGTGGCCCCAAGCAAACACCACCACCTTCCTCTGAGCAGGCAGCCTCAGCCAGTCTCTCCATGTGACCCAGACAATGGGGCAGCCCACAGGGGCCCCTGCTCAGGGGGGATAAAGTGCCCACAAGAGACTTTCCTTTCAGACAGGGCTATTCAGAGGAGCCCAGTGCTGACCCCAACTCCATTTGCAACTTTGACTCCAGCCCCAGCTCAAGCCAGGTGTTCGGGGCCAGCACACCTGCACACGTTTGCAGCTGCTCTCCCACCCCCAGCTTCTGCTCCAGCTAGAATGCCCTCCCGCCATGGCCTGTGCCTCCCCAAATCCAGCCTCCTCCCACTGCTTTTTTCTGATGGGGAAACAGGCTGAGTGAAGGGAAGTGACTCATCCAAGGCCACGAGGGAGTCAGGACAGCATGGCGGTGTGTGGGATGTTCCTTTCCCAGGAGGCAGAGCCGTGGGTTCCCACTGAGACGGACCAAGAGTTAGTGTGGCCCTGCGTCCTGAGTCTCCCTGCTAGAGCAGGCTCGGGCAGGAGCAGGGAGCACCCGGGTTTCAGCCTCCTGATGGCCCTTCCCAGTGGGAAGGGGCCTGGGAGGAGGCTCAGGGGCTGACTCAGGTCACCATTCTCTTCTCCAAGCCTTAGTAAATGGGGACAGTCCTGTGGCCCTGCCTACAAACGGGCTGCCTGCTTCTGAGGAGGCTGGAGGTGAGCGGCTGGGCAGATGCAGTTGTGGTGTCACTGGTGCCGTTTGTAGCCTTGTCCTCCTGCCAAGTGGCGGTGGATTCTGAGGGGGAGACAGCACAGGCAGGACGACCCCAGCACCTCCTTGGGGCAGAGGCATCCCAGGGGCTTGAGCAGCCACCTGCCCACCGGCTGCAACCAGACCCCTGAGGCACATTCTCAAGGTTCCTAGGCCCTCCCAGGGAGCCGGGGTGAAGCCCAGGCATCATTGTGCTTATAGCTCCCCAAACCCCAAACCGTGGGCAGTGCTCACCTTGCTGTCCTCTAGGCCCTGGCTGTCCAGGTCACACCCCTTTGTGACCCTCTCTGGGCCTCATCCTGCCTCAGGCCAGCCCTGGGACCTTGAGCCCATCCCTCCCTGCTCTTCTCTCTCATCCTTACTCTACCCACAACCCACAGTCCCCATGGCATTTGTCCCCGTCATTGACCTCCCCTGACTTGGCGGCTGCGTGTCCCAGCCCGCCTCCCAGCCACCACCACCACAGCCACCGCCCGGCTCCCCACCAGCAGCTGAGGGCGGCTGCTGGACAAGGCTGTCATTTTCCCTGCTGGGGATTACAGGTTTGGGGCTGCAGGAGTCTGAACTGGAGGAGGAGGAGGAGCCAGGACTCACCCAGTGCCAAGCTGGAGAGAGACAAGAGACACCTCACAGGAAGGATGGGCTGGTGCCTGGTTCTGTTTGGGCTGGGATGGGGAATTCAGTCACCTGACATTACCAGAACTGTGTGTGTGTATGTGCGCATGCGTGTGTGCATGCATGGACGCACCTCTCCTGAGGGGCAAGGGCTATCTCCTGCTCATGCAATTTAATCCGCCCAAGCTCATTTTTCAGATGAAAAAGACAAAACTCAGAAAGGGCAGGGGACTGGCCTAGGTCACACAGCAGTTTAGAGGACAGCCAAGTCTGGGCTGCCTGGCTGCCTCCAGCTGCTGCCTGATGCACCCACCTCCTTCTTGCCCACCTCCAGGAGAAGGTGGGGGCCAGGAGTATCGACTGGGTGATTGCAGACCCCCGAGAGGGCCTGCTTCTCGAGAGAGCTCTGTGGGTGAGGTATGGGCTGGGTTTGGGGGGAGAGTGTGAGCTGGACTCAGAGTGCAGCAGCATTGGTTCTGGGTGTGCAGGAGCTAGGAATGTCTCCCAGGGGTCCACACCTATGAACACTGGGTTGGGATTAAATACCAGCAAGGTGACCCCAGTGGATCCAAACCCCTCTGGGGGAAAGTGGGTAAGCGTATGTATGCCAGGGACAGGGCCTGAGAGCTCTAAGAGGCTTGAGGATTTGAAGAGGCCCAGGGTTGAAGAAATCACAGCGGAGTGGTTCCGAGCACAGCCTCTAGAATCATACTGCCTGCCTTCCGAGGCCGAGCCCAGTCACTTGACTTCTCTGGGCCTTGTCTCCGGGGTCTCCATGGTGATTAAATGAAATAAATCTTGAACACTTAGTGCCGTCCGTGGTGTGTGCATGGTATGTATTCATTAGATGTGCACTCTTTTCCTCCTCCTCGGGTCTGTAGGTGTTTCAAGGCCCTGCCCTTCACCATCTGAGCAGTGAGGGCTGGAGTAGGGCAGTTAGTATGGTGAGTCAGCCAGGAGGGTCCTGGAACTGTACTTGATGAGGCTCTCCCTGGACTGGGTCACTAAGGAGCCAGCATTTCTGATAAGCAGTACCAAGTCAACCTAGGTTGGCACCCACTCCCAGGGGTGGACTGGCCAGACTGCTGGCAGCCAGAGGGACCTGTCAGAGCCAACCCTTGGCCCCTTTCAGGCCCCATGGTGCAGGGAGCACGAGGGAGCCAAGGGTGGGGGGGAGGCCTGCCTGTTCTTGGGAATTCACGACGTGTCTGCCTGTCGCAAGTACCTCGATAAGGAAGATTTGTGGGTGAGATTTGCAATTCTGTTTTCTTGGAGGGTTATAAATCAGCTGCATGCACACCCGGGACGCAGCATAGGCCTGAGGCTCGTGCACGCACACACACACACACATGCACACACCCATGTGTGCGGAGACACAGTCCAGGTCCTGCTTGATATTCCCCAGTTCTCTAGGTTGATGAGCTCTATGAAGGGAAAAACTTGGGCCCCCAAACTGCTGCCTGCCCTAACAGGGTCCCAGAACCATCCAGAATGAAGGATGCAAGGCTGGGAGACGGTATCCCCATGGTTGGAGAAAGAGTGTGTTACATGGGTTACGAGCGTGAGCTCTGAAGTCTGCCTGGTTCGGTTCAAACATTGGCACTGTGAGTTACTAGCAATGCTCTTGGCTGTGTTGCTTTCAACGCTGTGTCTCAGTTTTCCCATCTGTGCAAAGGAGCTAATTATATCGTGTACTATGTGGGATGGTTGAAAGAATAAAACAAATCAATATTTGCAGAGTGCTTCAAGCAGGGCAGAGGACATAGTGAGTTCAGGAAGGCACGGCTGTTATCCTATCATCATCATCATCATCATCATCAGTTAAGGGTTGGGTTTTGGGGTCAGACCAGGGCTGGAATCCCAGCTGTGCCCCTTATTAGCTCTGTGAACTTGGACATACTCATGACACTCTCTTAGCCTCCAGTGCCTTCTCAATAAAAGGGACCATTCCTGTCTACTTCATAGGGTTGTTTAAAGGAGATGAAGGGTGCAATATCAGACCCTCAGGAAATGTCGGCCAGCATTGCCTCGGTGCCTTGAGGTGGGATACTGGACAGGGCCTCTGGTTCAGAGCCTCCAGGTGGCTCTGCTCCGTGGCCTGTCTTCCTGTGGGAGGACAGTGTGCAGAATGTTTAGAAGAAAAAGGGGAGGTTCTGGGGAGGGGAGCAGAGGGGAGAATTCCAGGAACCTCTGTCTTCCTTCCACCATCAGGGACAGAAAGCGCTGGCCAGAGTGGCTCTCCCTGCCCCTGCCTCTCCTTCCATCCCTCTCCCGATGTGCACACGCAGCATTGTGAGCTGTGAGCGTGAGAACAGGCCTTGGAGACTGGCAGGTGTGACTCATGGCTCTGCCATGCACTTACTGGGTGGCCTTGGGCAGGTCACTTAACCCCTCAATTCCCTCTATCGAGGGATAATTGTGCCTGCCCCACCTGGCAGCTGGAGAACGAATTAAATGAGATAATGTGTGTGGAGCACTTAGCACAGCTCCCAGAGGCGCCCGGATAAGTGCCCTGCAAATGCAATCGCCCGCCCCCTCTCTGCCTCCTCTCCTCACTCTGATCTTCACTCACCTCTCTCTGCCTTCCCACACCTGATCCATGGACTGTGTCTTTCCAGGCCAGACCTTTCAATCTTTCTCTCTGGGAAGATGGGCTCTATGTCTAGGAGATGCCAATGGAGCCGTGTGAGCGAGTGTGAATGGAGGGAGAGATGAGTTTAGAAATCCCAGCCTGCTCTTCTGATCCTGTTCCCCTGTGCCAGCCGCACAAGGGCCAAAGTGTGCTCTGCACGAAGCCTGTCCTTTGCTGATCCATTGCTGCCCATCCCCGAGTCTTTACTGCCTCCTCAGGGTCCTCAGCTGCTGTCAGATGAAGGCTTGCTTCCAAGCTCTTCCTGGATTTTTACCTGCTCAGCCATAAAGCCCTGCAAAGTGATGAATCTAGGGATGAGTAGCTGCTTGCACAAGTGCAGGCAGGAGAGACGGGGACCAGAGCCCATATTTTTGCAGAGCCAACATTTTTGCACCTCTCCTACCCACCTCACTGCCCAGGCGAGCAGGACGGTGAAGCCTTGGCTGTGGATAATTGTCGGGAGCATCCCAGGCCAAGCCTTGGTCTCCCATCAGAACTTTGGAGGCTGGACTTCTCTGTTGCCAGGGAAACTGGTGTGTTCCCAGGAAAGGAAACCACAGCACTTTAGCTGTTGAGACGCCCCCCTCCCCCCGAAATGAGTTCCCTCCAAAACGGATTCGCCCCAAAATTGTTGAGTCGGCAGCATCCTGCCTTCTCCCTGAGCCTGCTGAAATGATAGAAAATGCAATCTGCCCCGACCTTGTGCTTTTCACCTCTTTTTAAAACATTCCACTGTAGCACAAGGACATGTTTTGTTTTTTCTTATTTATCCTCCTCCCATGCCAGCTGGGGCTCCAAGTCCTTCTCTCCAATTGTTGACTGGAGCCAGAAGGGAAAGGACTTCTACATCTTTTTTTTTTTTTTCCTTGTTCAGCTGTCAGCAGAAATAAAACAAGCAGGTTTATATTTGGAAAGCAGAGGGTCTCAGCCACCAGATCGCTATGTCCGGGGTAGGTCACAGCCTTTGTATCTTCTCCTCCTTCAACAACGGCTTGAAATTTGATCCACAGATTTGCAGAGTTGAGAGTGAAGGGAGGGTTTTTGGAGCAGGCCTGTCTTTACTCACTTTGACTTTTAAATGCCATTGGAGGATTGTGGATGAATCTTCAGTGGCTGACAACACTGGACCTTGGAAGAGATGGTTTTAGAAAAGAATCCCCTGGAATAACCCTGGAGCAGTCAAGGTTTGGGCAGCGTCCAGAGTGTCTGTGTCCATTCCTGTCCATCATCTGCTCCCTGTACAGGGAGGCTGGAACTCTCACCTGGTTCAGGAGGTTTCGAGGCTGTCTAAGGAGTAGCGAGGAGTCCCAGCCAGGCCCGATGACCCCAAGAGTTACTGTTAGGAGACAAAACCAAACAGGAAAGAAGGAAGAGAGAAATGTGGCCAGTGTTCACTTCCGGGTCCCTGGATGTTTTTGAGGGCACTGTAGAGGAGGGAAAGGGTGTGAAGAGACTTGGGTCCAAATACCAGACACACACCCACCACCCACGCCCTTTGGGCCTGGGTCTTCCCATCTGAACAACTGCCTGGCCCTGGATCCTGTCCAAGCCCTTCCCTGGTCTGTCCCATGGTCTGTGCTCTCGGGGTCACTTTGGGTGATCTGAGCAGTTAATTTTTTACCTCGAAGTGACTCTCTGTTCCGTAAGTAATTTTAAACAAATTCTCTTCCTGTCCTTGCACTTCCACAGGGGAAAAACATGACCCACCTGGGTTTTTCACCGGCCCCCACAGACTGGCGTGTCCCAGGCTGTGTGCCTGCTAGAAGCCCTGGGCAGGAAGGGGCTTGGTGGGGCCTCCAGTGTTTTTTAGCCCCATTTGGGATTTCCAGCGGGTCTTTCTTGTTGATTCCCGAAATCCTGTCAGATCTTGCTATTAGCATGAGGCTCTCAGAGTATAGAGTAAACTAATGAATTACAGCATGATTACACAGCACATAATTAACTTTGTAATTAATATGCAACTGCCACTTAAGCTAAAACACTGCTTATAGAGACGTACAGCAATAGTAAATCACAGGTCAGAAATAGCACTTTGGAATTTTCAAAAGAATGAGCGTGAGCAGGGAATCACTTAAGGCAGCAGGGTGAGTTAATTAAAAAGCAGATGAATGGTGAGACTCCTGCTTCATTTCAATACCTTCTCCCTTAAGAAGGACCCCGTGCCACCTGCCAGGCTGACTGGTCAAAGGGGCACTGAGCATGTGGTTTTATTTCCAAAATAAGACGGGCTCTCCCTGCCCACTCTCTTAACCATCTGCCCAGCCACCCTGCCCCTGCTGGAGGCCATGCCCCGTTGGCCCTTGGCACCTGGCTCAACCTCTCCTCCTCCAGGAAGCCTGTGGGGTGATCCCCAGCCTGGCCTCTGCAGTCTAGCCCTCTGGTAGGCACTCCCAGCAGGTAGGTTGGTACTGTTTGTCTGCCTTCACCTGGATTTTAGGCTTCTGGAAATCAGTGATGTCATCTTACTCTTTTTGTTTAATCCTTTCTTCCCCAGCCTCCTGCAAGAGTGTTAAAGCTAGAAGATGCCTTAGGAATCATCTCACCCCGTCCCCACTTCATCAAGGCCATGGAGTCCAGGGTCTGAGCGCTGTAGTCACACCACAATATGGCCTGGGCCGAGCAGAAATTCCCTCTCCCATGCTTGGCTCTAGCCCGGCGGACACTGCCAGTATAGCTGCGTGATTAGGCTGGAACCTTTGAAATGAGCTAAACCCAAGTTCCAGCCCCAGCAACCTCACTGCCCAGCTGTGTGACCTTGGGCGAGTTGTGTAACCTCTCTGGGCCTCAGGTTCCTCTTCTGTGAAGTCTGAGCTGTGGTGCCCACTTTGCTGGGCTGGAGTGAGAATTCGATGGGATGATGTATGCGAAGGGGCCTGGTGCAGCGAGTGGGCTCCCGGAAAGCTCAGCACCCCAGCCATCCTCAGAGGTTTGGGGTGCAGGGAGAAATGAGTGACATCTTGATCAGCCCCTTCCTTCTGGGGCTGAGGAAATGGGCACAGAGAGGTGAGCCATGTGTCCACAGTACAGTACGCATGCTGGCATGCTTGGGACCCCTGGGCCAGGATCCTCCTGAGGAGACACCTTGTGTCCTGTGTCCCTCCCAGGCTGAGCACAGGCGGTGCAGAGCTGACCCAGGGCAGCGCCTGGAGAATGAATGAACCCAAGGGCCTCCCCCCGGGCAGCCGGAACCCACGCAGTCTGCCACTCAGCTTCCCTGTTCCCCAGCCCCAGAATAGTGTGGAGATAGCTTGGTTTTGTGGATAGTTACTGGGCTTTGAAGTCTGATAGATCTGGGTTTGGATCTCAGCTTTGCCATCTTCTGATCTTGGGCAAGTTCCTTAGTTATTTTCAGCCTTAGTTTTCCCATCTGTAGATGGTGCCACTCATTCATTCTACCTTCGGCTATATTGTTATAAAGATAATTCACGTAAAATACCAAATATGCTGCCTGACATAGTACATAATGAAGGACACACCTATTGTTCTTGTTACTATTCAGAATTATGAATGGAGATGTCAGTGTGACTGCAGGAGGGCCACCCACCTCTAGGGCCTCAGGTAGAGAATCCTGCCTGCTGCCTGGGCCACATGGGCCTGCACACACCCTGGCTTCTGTGCCTCTGGCTGCAGTCATTGCTTAGGTGGGACAGGGGAGGGTCATCTCCGCCTCAGGCAGCTCATGTGACCTTCCTACTCTGGCCTTTGCCCTTCCAGGAAGTGTTCTGGGCCGCTCTTCCCGCCCCCGAGCAAGTCTTGCTGGGGGAGGGAGCCCAGGGCGCCTTCAGGCAGGCTCGTGGTATATCCAAGGTGGCCATGGCTTTCATGAAGCTGGACATGATACTGGATTCAGAATCCAGGATTCCGATCTTTCTGTGGCTTCTCTTCGCACAGACATCTTTGTTTCTGGTCACACCTGTGTGGCCAGAGCCCAGCTTGGAGCTAGGAATCTTCCTCCTGTCCCCCACCCCCCTAGTATCCCCTCCCCCGGTCTTTTACCTGGCCAGCTGGCCCTCCTTGCCTCTTCTGTGTCTCTCCTCCAGCCTCTCCACCCTTGGGCCACTCCCTTTAGGTCGGCATTTCTCAAAGCAAGTCCTGGGGAAAACTAGTTCTGTGGGATTTTAAAATGTGTTTAGTGAAAAAAGCATTTTTGCCATCCAGTAACACTGAGAAAAGCCAGATTTCGTAAGGCCCTTCCCATGCGAGTGTGCTTTCGTGATCTCCCAGAGGAGGACAGAAGATGCAGCTTTCCCCAACTCATCTAACCGGGAATGCTTCGCTCAGGAGCACCTCCTGGGACCTGGTTTCCAAGAAACAGATCTGGGCAGAGCCATCTGGGGTGTCCCAGTCACCAGAGCACAGTGTGGCTTTTCTCTGATCTCCTGTCTTTATTAGAGATGGTGCCCAGGCAGACTTCATCTGGGCATCGAGGCCACTGCTGGAGGAGCTCACTTGTCCGAAAGCTCCTACCCTAATCCATCCTTCCCTCTGGAACATTTGTGACTGTCCTTTGCCACTAAAACAGAGTTCCCTCAGCTCCTCAACCTGGCATTCTGGCCAATGGCATGGGACCCCTGCCTCCCTCTCAGCTGCAACCACCCACGACTTCTGAGGTGCCCTGTTGAGCTCATGGTGTGGTTCCCAGAGGGCCTGTGGAGTGGTGGTGTTTAACTCTGTCATGCAGGCACCCAAGTCTCTGGCTCCAGCTTCCTTCTGCCTCTGATGGAGCCGATAAGACCCACCAGGGCACTCTAGAGAGTGAATGTTCACCTGCTCAGGGCGAGGCTAAGTTTCCTAGTCACTAACCCAGTGAATCAGCACAGCAGCCTATGAAGTTGTACAATTATGGTTACCGTTGTTATTCTTTATAGATGAGGGACCTGAGGCATACTGAGGCTAGCATTGTGCCCCAGGGCACAGAAGCCAGCAAGTGTCAGAGCCAGGATGCAAGCCCAGGCAGCCTGGTGCCCTTAACCACTAAGCTATACTGCCCATCTAAGATGGGGTGAAACATGGGTCAACTCGTGAGGTTATAACACCAAAGTGCTTTGTAAACTGTAGAGTGCTGTGCACATTAGACTTTCAAGTCACCAGGCAGCTTCGGAGCACCTAGTGTGATTTTTGTCTCTGTTGGCTTTCAGCAGGCAGCCAGGAAGCGTGTTTTCAGATTGCCTGTGGGGTGTCCAGCCTGTGCTTGGAGGGTTTCAGGAATGAGGGCCCTCTACTCTTGGGCCGAGGTGACTCAGTCCCCTGAGTAGCCTCACACCCAGAGACTCCACTAAATGAAGATCGGGCTAGACCCAGCTGACGCACGCCCCTCCCATGCCATGGGCTTTCTGGAGAGTAGAGCTTGATGAATCACTGTGCCAGCCTCAGCCCAGCTCCCACCCCCGGATCTAGGGATGCTAGAAATCTCCACAGGGAGTGTGGGGGCTGCCTAGGGCCTCTGCAGGGAGAACCATAGCTGCTTCCTAGTAAGAGCCAAGCCCCTGTTCCCATCACACTTGGCATGGGCACCCTGTCCTACCCCACCCCAACCCCCAAGGCGGCTTGGAGCTCCCCAGGGCGGCCCGTTTGAGCTGTCTGTGGGCTGACCGCAGGCCTGGCCTGGGCAGGCATCAGCAGGGGTGGACTGGATGTGGTTGGGGCAGTTGGGGCTCCTGAGGCCTGGGTGTGGGCCCTGGCCCTGCCTCGGATCCACAGTGGGGCCTTCAAGGCTCTGCTCTACGCTCCCTGCCTCAGGCCTCCGTTTCCTCATCTGTAAATGTTAGGATAGGCCTGCGCAGATCCCAGATCACTTCCAGATCTAAGCCATGAGGACTTTTCATTGTTTTTCCATCTACCACTTTTAGCTCGAGTAAATGTCTGCCTTCTGATTCCTCTGTTTCCCCAATTTTTTGTTTTTTTAGAAATTAAAAAATATATATATACTAACAGTGAAGAGCAGCTAACTAAAGGAGTACACTCATGGGCTCAGGAGGAGCAGCCACTGCCCTGGGTCATTCACACCTCCCTGTGTGGCTAGGTAGAAATCACCTACCCACTCAGAGCCTCAACTTTCTCATCTACAAACTGGAATAATACTTGTTTGCAGGCTACTGTGAGACTGTGATATAAGGTTGCTTGAAATAGGCCCACCCATCCATAGAGGCTCTTAGCTTGAAAAGAACCTGGCTGTGACTCTCAGTCACAAAGTCAGGAAACGGGAAGTTTGCATGTGGATCTGCTTGGTGGCCTCAAGCTAAGCCCTCCCCTCTCTGGCCTCTCTTCACTGCCTTTTCAAAAATAGACCACCTAGAAGACTTCATCTCATGTGTTGGTACCAGGTGGTTAACAATGGCTGTGCAGAAGTGTATGTGGAGGATTGGCTGGGAGAGTGCAGTGATTGATTAGCCATGCCTGCTATGGGTGCGGGAGGTGGAGGGTTGTATGGATGCCACCTCCACCTCTTGCATACCAGAGCATTACCATCCCTATGCCAGCTGGTCCTTAAGGGCTGATCTAGTTCTGTCTGACTCTTCCTGGGGGATGCCATTAATCCTGCCCCTATTTGGAGCTCCTGCAGAATGCCAGGTGGGATTTGGAGCCTTGGGGAGCTGGGGGTAGGGAGGGGACAATGGAGAATACCTCCATTCCTGGAGCCAGGGTGTAGGAACATCTGCTAGGTATTTACAGCCTTCTAGAGGGCACCAGCTGGTGGTCGGGGGGGGGTCCTGCCTCTGTCTACAGTCACATCCTTCCCTATATCCTCCAAGGGCCCTCGGGTAACTGTTCTCACCCCTCTCTTCCCCACTTCATGGCATCTGAGCCTTTGGAGTCACAGACAAGAGCCTTGAGGCAGAGCCAGGACAGGGACACTGCATGAGCACTGCTATCCTGGGAGAGGCTTGTGGCCTGGGCCCAGCACTGGACGGGCCTGTGACTCCCTATCTTCACCATCCTCAGCACTCCACAGCAGTGCTAGTCACCTTCCTCTCACTCAGGGAAGTTGGGGCTGGGGAAGGCAGTGTCTAGTTGAGGGAGGTCTGCCACATTCCCATGGAAAACATGATACAGAAAAACATGGGCTTTGTAATCAGACCTAGATTCACATCCTGGCACTTGTCAGTAGTGTGACCCTAAGCAAATCATTGGACCTCTCAGGGGCTCAGTTTCTTCATCTGTAGTAGCCTCTGTTTCTTCGTCTGTAGTACTGTAATAATAATTGGACCAGCATGATAGAGTTTTGAGGCTTAACTGATGTGACATAGAGAACCTAGTGTTTAGCACATATAGGTTTGATAGTTGTTCAGTACCTCTTTCCACTCTGAGGAAACAAAGTGTAGGGGTGTGGCCTCCTTGGGAATGAGAGAAAGCTCAAGGGGCCTTCTCCAGAGCTGAATCCAACCCTCCTTTGCCTCTTGGGAAGAGAAGCTGTCAGAGAAAGTTCACTGTGAGGTCAGGGATTTGGAGTATGGCCAGAGGATGGCAGGAGGGTTTGGCCTCAAGGGCATGGCCTAGGCCCTCTAAAGTGTCATGTGCCCAGAAAGACAAGGCACACCAAATGCAGCTAGGATCCCAGCCCTGTGTGGGTCGGGTCAGTGGGCTGGCCCCTTTGTCAGGGCCACATCACTGAGTGTTTCCCCAGGAAACTGTCACTTCTGAATTAACTTCTGTGTCCCAGGGCAGGTTGTTAGGCATAGCTGTGTGGGGCTGACTGTCATGAAGCCCCCACTCTGAAATGCCAAGGTTACATTATGTTATCCCACTAGCCAGCATTGACAATGGGTGTTCCCGTGAACAAGGATGGGTGTTGGGAGATTGGATCATGAAGAGAAGCGGGTCCACCCTTCCGGAAGCTTTGAGTGCCAAGCCAAAGCATCTGAACTCTGTGGTGGGGCAGTGTGGAGCCGTGTCAAGTCTTGGCACAGGAGCACTGCCCTGGTTGAGGAAGGAGGGACTGAATTCTGAAGAGTTGTGGTCCGAATGCAGAATTTCACTTTTTAAAACACTGTCCCCTAAGTATTCATTTGCTCAGCTCCTCAACACAGTGGGGCAGGGAGGAGATGGACTTTCCTGCTTGACAGATGAGGATGCAGGCTCAGGAAGGTGAAATACCCTCCCACAACCTCATAGCCAGGAGGTCTGGCTCTCAGGACCACTGCCTACCCAGGGGCCCCACCCTGTGCAATGACTCACGCTGGCCCGAGGGCCTGCTCCAGTTATCCTGCTAAGAGCTGGAAGCAGCTGGCCCTGTGCAGCTGCCCGGAGCTGCCTCTTCCATCCCTCTCCCCATCTCGTCTCCTGTCTCTCTGCCCTTCTTTCTGACTTCCCTGAGGTAGGGCACAAAGTCACTCTCCTACTGTCCTTGCTTCACCACCACCCTCTTCCTCTGCATCCAGCCTGTGTGCCTGGTGCAGGCTACCGAGGGTTGGGAATGCGCGAGCCACCTGCAACGTGACCACAGGCAGCTTCCACACCTCTCTGAGCTTCTACTCATTACCTTTAAGGTGAGGAAATCATCAGTCTACATCAGTGCTTGCCTAACCTTGGTCACTTTCATCCCATTCATACTATGTTTAAAACAATTCTTTAATTCACTTAGGTCTGCTATTGCTACCTAATTTAACTGCATGCTAAATAATAATATTCATGAACTCATCAGTCCAAAAACTTAACTATGAGAATGTAAAAGGTTTGTCCATGGACCTTCTAAAGTCATCCTTATCCCACCAGCAGTACATGTATCTCGCTTTGGGAACCCTCAACGGGGTAACCAGTGTCTCTCTGAGTCCTAGGATCTTCTGATTACAGCTGGGTGATGGGTTTTTCAGCTCTCACCACCCTGGGTCTCATGTACACCCAGCAATGGGCATGCGTCCACCTGCCTGTTCACCCATCTAATGAGTACCTGCTGAGTACCGAGCCCTGGGCTAGACTAAGGGATCTGTAACTGGAAGACATTCCAGCTGATGGAGAGACAGATGCAAGGACTCAGCCCTCATCTAGTGCCACTACGATGGGGGTGTGTGACAGGGACATGGAGGGGATAGGGATGGAAACCAAGAAAGAGCACGAAAGAGTGACAGTTGAGCCATACCCTGATGGATGGGAGGTGTCCAGGCATTGCGGGCAGAGGGACAGTCACAGGCAAAGACATGGAGGTGCGATCTTCAGAGCACAGTCGGGGAGGCAGGGAGCAGCCCCACGTTGGGGACAAGGGATGTGACTGAGAGTAGTGAGGGCTAGGGGCCAGGCCGAAAAGGATCCCAACTGATGCTGGCATGTGCAGGTTGGCAGGTCATTGCTGAGCCCAGGGCTCATGAAGTTTGTCCCTCTGGGAGTCTAAGGCTGATGAAGGGGCTGTCTGGGATGTCCTCTGGACCCCTAGGCTTTCCCTTCTGGCTGTGTCTTGGAACGCAGCCTCTGCTCTCGGGCTGTAGGCAGAGCCGCCCACTCCTGCCACTGGCACCGCTTGCCCCAGGGGACCTAAGCTGCAGATGTGCATGGTGATTGAATCATTTCTGCACACCACTGCTCACACAGCTCCCTGGGGACCCCCACTTGCCTGTGCAAGCTGTCATGAGATGTGTGTGCTCAAGTGCATCTGTGTTGGCATCCAGCATGTGCACATACCTGCTGTGAAGTATGCAAGGGGGCACATGTGTATGTGCCTATGCACACGTGTGCTGTGCAGACGCCTCTCTCTGGGTGCGTGTGCATTATGTGGACTGATGAACTAGTGAGGCCTCAAAGGTGGGAAATAAAACACTTGTGTTGGGACAGCTGACTGTTCGGTTGGCTGCCACCCTTGGGAGCTAGCTGCCTGTGGAGCTCCACGTTTCTGTGGGGCAGCTAGAAGCACCTCATCCCCATGTCCAGTGAGGAGCCCACTGAGGGCTGTTTGCCTCCCCCAGCTGTTGAGACCGTTGAGATGCTTCTCTCCTTGCTGACTTGGCAGCCCAGAGATATCCAGGGCTCTATTTGGACCTGTCAGAGGGGCTCCAGCCCAGCTCTGCTCACGATGCCCTCCGTGTCCTCTTCCTCTCCCCACCTCCGCCTCCCACCCTGCTGCATGAGGGCATGAGGCAGGTGTTCCCAGGCCTTTTCAGCTCTCAACGTTCTATCCTCCAAGCAGCCCTCTATACATAATAGCCGCTAACTTTTCTTGAACTAGTCTTCTGCACCAGGCGCCGCTAAGTGTAGACACCCTCGCTCTGCTGGGTGGTGAGAAGTGTAAATGGAAGCTTGGTCCCGAAAGACGTCCCACGGGAGTTGGGAAGACCGAGCTGACCCCATGTTACCATCCAAAAACTTCCATTTGCCCAACTAAGCCCAGCCAAGCGTAAGGTGCAAGAAGAAGCACAGAGCTGTGAAAGGGGCAGCGTCGTGGCCTTGGGCTGCCCTGGAAGAACAGCTCCCGGGGCTGCCGGGCCTTCAGCCTCCCCATGGACCTGCCTTGGGACAGGCTTTGCAGCTTCAAAAGCAGGCATTCTCCTCTTGTGGGGATGGTGTTTTCTGAACAGCCGGAGCTCCTCACAGGGAATCCTAAGAGGCTGGTGTTTGACAGGCTGCCAAAGGCTGGCCAGCCCGATCCTGTGCTTTGCAGACAGCGAAACGGAGGTCCAGCTCTCTGCCCTATTCACTCAGCAGAGCAGGGTCCTGATCCCCCATGCTGATTAGCTTTGCATGGCTCCTGGCTGCTCTGACCAGGAGACATGGCGGGGGTCCTGAGCCGGGATGGGGGTAGCCTGCTTGGTCCCACCCCCCATTCAGGGGCAGTAGGAAGGGCTGAGGCCACGGGTGCACCTGGGGCCAGGCCGACAGTGATCTGCTGGGCGGGAGCCCGGCCTCTCCGGCTCTAGAGCTGCAGCCATGGAGGATTTGTAGCGACTTGTAAAGGCTTAAAGGAGTCCAGGAGCCCGGAGGCGGAGGCAGCGGCCCAGCTGAGTGGCACTCTTGTGGCGAAGGGCGACCTCTGCTGGCCACCAGGTGCGTGTCACCTCCCAAAGGTGGCCGGTGTGCAGGGAGCCCAGTGATGTAAGTGACTGGATTTGGGCAGGTTGGGTGGAACAAGAAGGTCATCTCCTGGGGCCCAGTCACAGCCGGAGGTGGGGACTACCAGGAAGCTCTGACTGCCAGTCATGGGGAGTGCAAAGAACAGCACATTAACAGCTGGAAAGGTAGAGGGTTTGAATCTCAGCCCAGCAGCTTTCCGGCTGTGTCACCTTGGGCAATTTGCTTCACCTCTCTGAGCCTTTTAAGGATGAAGAAAATTAGCACTGCATAGGGCCTGGCCTGGTGCCTGAACATAGCAGGTGTAGAACAAATGGAAGATCCCAACCTGCCCCTCAACAAGCTGTCTCTTGCATGCCTCCCTCAGCGCACCCTTCCTCTCTTTATGCCTGAGACACTTTGCTCTCTAGGCCTTTGACCCTTTTACTCCAGAGACTGGAGCCTCCATCTCCTCCATTCCTGGGGTTGGTAACCGCAGTTCTCCATCATTGACCTCAACAGTTTAAAAATGTCACCTCACCTGTAGGTGCCTCCATAATCCGCTAGCCATTTGTTCTTTTATTAAGAAACACAGGACACAGCGCTGTCCCTGTGGTCTGCGATGTCCCTCCTGCCATCCATCTACCCACCCTTGGGTCTCACAGGTGTTGCAAGCCCAGACACTCACCCCTCGGTTCCTGTGAGCTGCAGCCCTGCCTGGGAGCAAAGCCCCCCTGGGACCTGGACCCAGCCCAGTGCCCCTTGGCCTTGAACAAACCACTGATGGGCCCCAGGCTCCTCAGAATAAAACCAGCTGAGGCAGAGGGGGTAGATAAGGGACCTGAAAGCACCTTCGGCCCTTAATATTCCAGGAATCTTTCTGTCCAGAAGCCAGTTCAGTCCAGCCGCCGGCCTCCAGACAAGACTGCCCGTGACCCCGCGTGGGGCCAGCCCGAAGGTGGACAGTCCCATCTCCCAGTTTGCTGTTAACTTCTTAAAGCAGGACCTGGGCCCCCGCTATCACTAAACAGAAAAGAACGGCCTCTGAGCCCTGTGGTCGCCAGCTGGGTGGATCTAAGCTCCTGTGCCTGCCTGGGGCTTCCAGGCAACAAGCATTTATCAAGGCCCACCGGGCTCTGCCCCCGGACACAATGTCAGGAGAAAGTTCCTCTTGAGAGGTAATGGGTCACTGACTTGCCCCTCTGCAGCATCCTGTTCTGCAGATGGGGAAACCAAGGCCAGGAAACCAGAGAAGCCCACTCGAAGTCCATCCTGGCTGGGGACACCTGGGTGCTCACTGGAGTGAGGGAGAGGACGGAGGGCCTGGAAGCACACCTGGAACCTCCACAGTGCGCAGGTCTGGCCCCCAGGTCACTTAAGTTTGTCAACAGCGCCCCCTGCTGGCTGCCTGGGCCGCCGGTGGCCCTTTGTCCTGGTGGGCAGTGGCCTGCCGACAGCGGGATGAAGGCCTGCCGGGCATGAGGTTTCTTTGTACTTCTCTTCTGTCTCCTCCAGCTAGGAGCTGAGCCAACCCAGGCCTTTGTGGGATGGGTCTCCCTGTCCTGGCTGGCTGTGAAAGTTGAGTTCTCTATTGGAACCCTGGCTACCAGTGTTCACCCATGCCCCCACGTGGGACCCAGGCCTTCACCGCCGCATGGGTATCACATGTTGCCTGGGAGACCACCAGGGTCCTTTGGCTCTGATGGGGCCTGGCACCAGGAACTGAGATGGCCTTGCTGAAGGTGGCACTGTCTTGCTCCTGCTCTGGGCTCTCTGTGTCCTTGTCTTCCGCACCACGGTTTGTCCCTGACCCCAGGAGCCTTTGTCATGTGGATGCTGGCTGAGGGTCTGTGTGGGTAAACTCAGGAGGACAAATACAGCTCCCGCTTGGGTGACCTACAGAAGTAGCAAGCGGAGCTGCCCTGATTACGCCCCTGCCAACCCAGACCATACACACACACACACACACACACACACACACACACACACACCTGTACCCTGTCCCCTCCCCAGGACCTGTTTAAGAGTGAAAACTGTAAAGGGAAAGCCAGGATTCTAGAGCTGGCTCCTATCCAACAAGCTGTAACCTCCAAGCCTTAGTTTCTTCATCTGTAAAATGGGGATGTAACTACATTCTCTTATCTGTGCTGTGCCTGGACCAGTACCTGACTCATAGGAGGAGCTCAGCACATGGTCATCTAGTAGGTAAATGTGGGCTTGGACCAAGAGTTCCTTGAACACAAGAAAATGATTTCATTTTAATCTCTGCACGCCCAACCCATCTAGCCTAGGACCCCGCACAGTGTCGTTATTAAAAAGCATTTTGGCCAGGTGTGGTGGCTCACACCTGTAATCCCAGCACTTTTGGAGGCTGAGGTGGGTGGATCACGAGATCAAGAGATTGAGACCATCCTGGCTAACATGGTGAAACCCCATCTCTACTAAAAATACGAAAAACTAGCCGGACGTGGTGGTGGGCGCCTGTAGTCCCAACTACTCGGGAGGCTGAGGCAGGAGAATGGCGTGAACCCAGGAGGCGGAGCTTGCAGTGAGTGGAGATCACGCCACTGCACTCCAGCCTGGGCGACAGACTCTGTCTCAAAAACAAACAAACAAACAAAAAAGCATTTCTTGGAGAGCAGAAGCATGTACAGATGAGCAAGTGGAGACTAAAGATGTTTGAGTGGATGAGTAGACAGGTGAACAGGCAGGCATTTGTTTTTATTATTGTTATTTATTTTTTAAATTTTCTTTTTGGATGCTCCCTCACCCCCCTCCTCCTTCCCCAGGCAGGTATTTCGATAGATAAATGATGGGTGGAGAAATTGGGCTTCAGGGTGTGACATGTGTGATAGGTAGTGGGTGGGATGAATGGAGGGATGGTTGGCAGGGTGAGGGTGGAAGAAATAAATATGGGTACAACCTCCACTTTCCCCTTCTTGCTGTAGAGCTCCAGAAAGCACTTATCAAAAATACAAATTCCCAGATGACCCAGCAACTCTACTTCTGAGCGTATGCTCTCTAGACTAATTCACACACGTGTGATGTGCCGATATGAACAGTTATTCCTGCAGCACTGCAATGATAAAAATTTGGAGCCAGGCGCAGTGGCTCACGCCTGTAATCCCAGCACTTTGGGAGGCCGAGGTGGGCAGATTGCCTGAGGTCGGGAGTTCGAGACCAGCCTGGCCAGTATGGTGAAACCCCATCTCTATTAAAAATATAAAAATTAGCCAGGCGTGGTGGCAGGCGCCTGTAATCCCAGCTACTCGGGAAGCTAAGGCAGGAGAATCACTTGAACCTGGGAGGCGGAGGCTGCAGTGAGCCAAGATCACGCCATTGCACTCCAGCCTGGGCAACAGAGCGAGAGTCAGTCTCAAAAAAAAAAAAAAAATTGGAAAAAGCTTCAGGGTCCCTCGTTTCAGGCTGGAGTGTGAGCCCCTTGAGCAGAGGGGCCTTGTCTGAGGGCTCAAGCCTTAGAACAGCACCTGGCAGGGGGTCGATGGGCAGATGTTAGTTGGATAATGCTTCATCATACCTAGGAATACTGTGCGGCCATTAAAAAATGAAAAGGTGGCCAGGCGCTGTGGCTCACACCTGTAATCTCAGCACTTCGGGAGGCCGAGGCAGGAGAATCACGAGATCAGGAGATTGAGACCATCCTGGCTAACACAGTGAAACCCCGTCTCTGCTAAAAATACAAAAAATTAGCCAGGCATAGTGGCAGCACCTGTGGCCCCAGCTACTCGGGATGCTGAGGCTGGAGAATCGCTTGAACCCGGGAGGCGGAGGTTACAGTGAGCCAAGATTGCGCCACTGCACTCCAGCCTGGGCGACAAAGTGAAACTCCGTCTCAAAAAAAAAAAGTTCTTTGTGTCTTGATGTGGAATAAACTTTGAGATGTATCATCAAGAGGGGGGAAAAGAAAGCAACATCCAAATAATGTGTATAGAATGTTATTATTTTATGTTTTTAAAAATGTGGCAAGAAATAGTGTGTGTAGATATTTGCTTCTAAATGAGACTCTCCAGAAGGGGGACTGATGGCACTGGTTCTCCTAGAAAGGGCACCAGGGGACTGGGGACGGGGTCTGGACCCAGGACTCGATACCTTTGTGGACTTTCTGATTTTTGAACCATGCAAATGAATTACCTTTTCAGACACACGTGGAGCAATGAGAATTGCCCCAAGAGCTACACATCCTTTAAAGCAATTGGAGGAGGAACAGGACTTTCTTCCAAAGGCTGGGGCTAGGCAATGGTGTTGGGTCCCTCAACAAGCGTGTGTAGAAGGCAGACAGGCAGACAGGCAGGCAGACACAACCTACACTTCCACCAGCTGCTAGGACTTGGCACATCTGGGGCCTCAGTTTCCTCATCTGTAAAATGGAGATGATCCTAGCCTTACAGAGTGTGTGTGAAAAGGAAAGGAGAGAATGCAGGTGTCCAGCACATGAAAAGTCCTGGCTGAAGTGGCCAGAGATGAGGGGTCTTTAGTGGGGAGTGTGACAGAGTAGCAGGGAAGGCTTAGGGCCCCAGGTTTCCTGTCCAGCACCCTGGGTGTGACCCAAGTGTCTGCAGCCTGAACTGTCCACTGGGGGCAGGAGGGCAAATCGAACTGGCAGCGGGCAGTCTTCTGCCTTGGCCCAAGGACCTGGACCCCTAACAGTGGGTGGACTAGGGCTGTACAGTCCTTCCTCTCTCTACCTAGATCCCTGCCTTTGCTGTGTGGCCTCCCTGGAGCGGCCTGGGGACTCCTGGGGCTTTTTCGAGCCGAAGGAGCTTCCTCCACTTAGCTCTGTCATCCAGAGGGAAGTCCCATTCATGCTAATGGCCCTGAGCACTCCCTTCTCCTGCACTTCAGGAAGGGTGAGCCTAGTGCCAAGCCATCCCTGCACCCGCACTGTCAGCCTTGCACAGTGGAAACCGCGGACTGGCAGTCAGGAACCCTGGTTCCTGGTGTGGGCTCAGACACCACTTGATGTGCCACCCTGGCTTTTCCCTTTCTGTCTCTCAGCCTCAGTTTCTTTATCTAGAAAATGGGTGTGGTGCTCATTCTTATCCTCCTTTTCCAGGAGGGCAAAGCGAAAAAAACAGAGTTGTGAGTGGTTTGTAAATTATGAACAACTCAAAGCCTGAGGGACTGGGGGAGGGCAGATGTCACCTGAGATCTCCACTCAGAGCACATGTGCATGTGCACTGAAGGTCATCATATGGGAAGGTCCCCGTGCATGCACATGTATGAACACACACACACATACACACGTACACACACACACACGTGGGCCAAGCCCTGAACCAGGAATCCAAGGGGAATTGCCACCCCCTCCACCACCCAAAACACACATGCACATACAGAAATGTGTGCACCTGGCTGGGCGTGGTGGCTCACACCTGTAATCCCAGCACTTTGGGAGGCTGAGGTGGGCAGATCACCTGAGGTCAGGAGTTCGAGACCAGCCTGGCCAACATGATGAAACTCCGTCTCCACTAAAAATACAAAAATTAGCCGGGCGTGGTGGTAGACACCTGTATTCCCAGCTACTCAGGAGGCTGAGGCAGGAGAATCGCTTGAACCTGGGAGGCAGAGGTTGCAATGAGCCAAGATCGCGCCACTGTACTCCAGCCTAGGTGACAAGAGCAAAACTCTATCTCAAAAAAAAGAAAAGAGAAGAAATGTGTGCACCTGCATGTGCAGTTCCTTATCCCCTGGTGGGCATGCCTGCCCAGTGCTCACATGTGCCACACATGGAAAGCACCCAGAAGCATTTCCTGCCCTCAGCCCAGTGGGGTACCCCAGGTGCAGCGCCACAGGGCCCAGCAAAGGACTCTGGAACCTGCCAGTGTTGTGGCCAGAGGGCAGTTGGGAGGCTGCTCAAGGTTGGCAGGCCTGGCGTGATCCAGTGACAACCTCTCCTTTCTCTTCGCAGGCTGGACAACGTTCATGGCTCTCGGGTAGAACCTAGTGAAACGACCAGAATGAATTCTATGGACAGGCACATCCAGCAGACCAATGACCGACTGCAGTGCATCAAGCAGGTGGGTGTGGGGCAAGGCACACTCCGAGGGCGGGGCAGATGGGGCGGGCTGCAGCAGCAGGGCATCTGGCGGGTGCTGGCTGGAGACGATGGCAGGGCCTCCTGACCACCTACCTATCGAGGCCGTTGTTGGCATGCTGGCACTGACCAGCCTAATGCTGGAATCACATGCCTGGGTTTCAGTGCCAATGCTGCCCTGTCCCTTTCCACACCCTTCCCAGCTGTGTGACGTTGGGCCAGTGTTGTGGCCTCTCTGTGCTCTGTTTATGTGCAAGGATGCAGTGATGCACCTGGCACTTCCATCTCTCTCCCACCACCTCCCTCCCTAGAACTAAGCTCCCTGCCCCTTTGCTCCAGTTGTTCTCAAAAAAAAAAAAAAAAAAAAAAAAAAAAAGTCACAGGCTAAGTGTGGCAGCTTACGCCTGTAATCCCAGAACTTTGAGAGGCCAAGGTAGGAAGATTGTTCGAGCCCAGCCTGGGTAACATAGCAAGACCCTGTCTCAGAAAAAAAAAAAAAAGAAAGAAGGAAGGAAGGAGGGAGAAAGAAAGAAAAGAAACTAAAGCTGAGAAAATTTAAAAATATTTACTAATTTATTTAAAAATAAGAACCCATTATAGGCTGGACCCAGTGATTCACACCTGTAATCTCAGCGCTTTGGGAGGCTAAGGGAGGAGGATCACTTGAAGCCAAGAATTTGAAACCAGCCTGGGCAACATAGTGAGACCCCATCTCTATTTTTTAAAAAAGAAAAAAGCCACAAGACAAGAGGTCCTAGGAAATCATATCATTTTACAGGA
The DNA here is from genome assembly GCF_029281585.2 of Gorilla gorilla gorilla. Classification (NCBI taxonomy): domain Eukaryota; kingdom Metazoa; phylum Chordata; class Mammalia; order Primates; family Hominidae; genus Gorilla; species Gorilla gorilla. The sequence continues at coordinate 36,543,921 of NC_073232.2, read as the reverse complement.
AAGGAAACAAGTACAGAGAGGGGAAGTGGGTAGCCTGAGTCCACTCAGCCCCTCTGGTGCTGGGAAGACCTAATTCCAGACAGTGCCATGGTCCCCACCTTGCTGAAGCTCATACCAAGCCCAAGAGGCAAGCTGCCCAGGAGTTCCTCTATTTGGACTGCCAGGAGGTGGGGAACCTTTCACAGGGGCGCCCCCAAGCGGTGGCCGGGAGTGACATGCCCACCTGCTGGGCCCAGCTCCCACTGCCCAGGCTGGCAGCTTCCCTGCACAGACCCACGAACGTTATTCACTCCAGGAAGGACCAGGTACAGTGAGAGGGGCACGGGCTTTGGTGTCAAACGCCTTGGACCCAAGTGCTCATTCCTTTATGGACCCATGGTGAGATCTCAAGCTAGTCCTCCATTTCTCTGAGCCTCAGCTTCCCCATTTGTCAAATGGGGCCTACCTCGTAGGATGCTGTGAGGATGTTGTGGGTGATGCACGTAGCCCAGCCCTGGTGTGTGGTGGGTTATCAGCTAATGGCAGTGGTGTCCATTGTCCTCAGTATGTCAGTGACAGGGAAGGGAGTGCTGGGGCTCAGGCCCCTGGCCTAGGCCAGCTTAGCAGGAAGCTCAGGCAACCAGCATGGGCTGCTGGCCCCCGGGCTTCCGCCAGGCAGAACTCACAGCCCCCTACCCACCCAGCCTTTCCTCCCTGAGGGCCAGGACCCAGACGGAGCCTCCCCAAGGTGCCTGCCCAGTGGAACTGAGGCTGTTCCTCGAGAACGAGGGGTGTGTGTCTTCTTATTAGCATCGAGCAGAGGAATCTTAAAAGTCTATGCAGGGTATGTGGAGAGGAAATTGAAGAAGGCTTGTTACAGATTGAACCCAGCCCAAATGGCTCTCCCAAACGCCAATTACACGCCTCTGCTCACCGTGGCAGAATAGAAACCAGACGCCAAGACTCCCTCCTCCCCCACACTCCCTCCTCCCACTCAGGGTTCTGCAGGGCTCTTTCCTAGCTCTACCTTTCACTCCGTTTCTCCCACCCTTGGCTCAGCTGGCAGGGGCCCCGCCCTCCAATGGGATGCTCATGCCTCCTGTGCATGGGACCCTCCGCATGGCAGGCACACCACTCCTGCCAAGACCTGCTCTCAGCCTCTTTCCTCTTGGCACCTAGCTCTGTATCACCAGGGGTCAGGGTGCACCTGACTTCTTTGGCCCTCCCTGGGTCCATCTTGGGCAGAGGCCCACCAGAAGCCCCTCACAGCATGGCACACAGCTCAGTCACCATTCCATCGCTTACAAACTATGCAGCCTTAAGTTGCCGCTTCACTTCCCTTCATCTATAAAATGGGCATCATAATTAATGCACATTCAACCAGCACATGCCAGAGCCCTCACCACCCTCCCTCACCTGCCCTGGCACACACATGCGTGCACACACACAGAGGGCTCTGCTTTTGAGCCAGGCAGTGGCACATCTGTGAGTGTGCCCAGATGCCCCCTGGGCCATCCAGAGCTCCCTGCATGCTCCATGCCCCTCCTCCCACATCTCCGGTCAGACACAGCTCAGTGCTGACATCTGTCTGCTCCACAGCTGCCCTAGAAGTCAGCCTCGGCTGGCTGGGGACTGTTGATTCTCAGGCATCCTGTAACCTAATCAGAAGAGAAAGGCAAGCATGTCTGCACGAGCTGAGATGACGAGCTGTGCAGACCTCAGGCTGGTAGGGGCTGTGGTTCCCTCACCTCTCCACACAGCCTTCCCTTCCTGCCCTCACCTTGGTTGTAGCCTTTGCTGGCGTTCACCAACCCCCACCCTCTGCACCCTGCTGCCCATGTCCCCTCACAGCCTCTATCTAAGCTGCCTTTGCCCCTTCTCGGCCTCTTGGTACTGGGAGAACCAGTGCTCCCTCCCTGCAACATGCCCTTCTCAGAGATCACTGCCACATCCCAGCTCCACATGGAGAGCCCTGCAAATCAGCTCATTCCTGCTCAGCAGCTGCCCTGAACCCCAGGGGCCCTTCTGAGCATCTGTACCCCATCCCTGAGCTTGAACACTTCCTGGGCACCCAGCTGTCTCACCTACTCTGCTCTGTCTCTCTGGAGCTATGGGCCCTGTAGGAATACATCAGGTCTCCCACCAGGTTGAGCTCCTTGGGGGCAAAGGACATGCCATATTCGTCTCAAAATCACAGAGTCTAGCATAGCATCCAGCTCAGAGTGGAGCCCAGCTATTTTAGGCGGGCTGAGGAGAGGGGTGGACTGATAGATGGATACATAAGAGAATGGATGGATGGACATATGGGCAGATAGTTAGATGGGTGGGTGGGTGGATGTGTATAGATGATGAATGGATAAATGGATGAATGAACAGATAGGTGGGTGGCTGGATAAATTAACTTCTGGATGAATGGGTAGATAGGTAGATGAATGAAGGGATGGATGAGTGGTGGATAAAGTGAATGGATGAATGGGTGGGCTGGCAAGCAGACAGATGGATGAATTGATTCATTTAGGATGGATGGATGGATGGATGGATGGATATACGCATAGATGGATGAATGGATGAATCACTTGATTCACAGATGGACTGGTGGACAGATGGATTGATAAGATGAATTCATCATTTCAAGGCATTGGTGTGCCCTGTTCCTGCCCCAGCAGACTCAGTGGCATTGGATATAGCCCAACTCTTCTGAGGAATTATAGAGATGGGCAGGCTTTCTGGTGGGGGACAGAGTACTAGTGTCCAGTAACAGCCACAGTTAGGGAGGCCTCTGCCTATGATTCAAACATGTGCTCCCATCCCCAGCCCATCAACGGCTGGCCAAGCTCACCCCTGCCCTGCCCTGGCCCCTCCCTCCACCTCCCGCTGGGGCTCATTCTGCAGTGGCCACGTTGCTGGCCTACACAGCAGGCTCACCATCCTTTGGACAGTTAACTGCTCCCCAATCATTTCCCATGGGGTTCAGCCTTGTGCCAGCCTTTGGGGTTCCAGAGGTGAACAGGAGGCTGTTTCTCCCCTCAGGAGGCTCAAAAGAGAAACAGGGAACCGTGGAGGGGCCCTGGCATCAATAGCAGTAGCAGTCTTTCCCTGGGCTCCTGCTCTGTAATGAGTTCCTTGTCGTTCCTCAACTTTGCAGCAGCCCTGAATGCCATCACTACCCCGTTTCACAGATGAGGGTCTGATGTGCAGCAATGTCTCCTGGGCTGCATGGCTCAGCAACTGAGACGGGGTTTGGACCATGTCTGTTCTGCTTATCTCACTAGATCACTTTGTCTCTCTGTGCACTTCAGTCACCTCTTGGTTGAAATAGGTGACAAGGGCACAGAGAGGGGAGGGGGCTTGACCAAGGCCAAAGAGCTGCACAGTAGCCAGCAGTGTATTCCCAGCACTTTGGGAGACGGTGGTAGGAGGACTCCTTGAGCTCAGGAGTTTAAGACCAGCCTGGGCAACATAGCAAGACGTCGTCTCTGTTAAAAATTAACAACAACAACAAAAAGTAGCCAGGCATGGTGGTGCACACCAGTAATCCAAGCTACTTGGGAAGCTGAAGTGGGAGGATCACTTGAGCCCAGGAGATTGAAGCTGCAGTGAGCTATGATCGCACCACTACACCCCAGCCTGGGTGACAGAATGAGACCCTGTCCAAAAAAAAAAACGCCAGCAAAGGGGACACTTGATGTTTTCTTCAGCAATGAGGTGTACCCACAGCCTACAGGCCACACAAGCTGTCTGGGGTGAGCTCTGAACGCTGGTGAGATACTGAAGGCTGGGCACTCGGGTGCCAGAACCAGATTGGGCCTCTGAGACGGACCTCAGAGGCTACCCCTGCACCCAGAGCCCCAAAGTGGGGTGCTGTGACCAGCTGGGGGCAGGCAGCTCTAAGGCAGCATGCAGTGGCTCCTGCCCCTGCTAATTTGGTGTGACATCACTGAAATAAACAGAACAACTCGGTTAGCAGGGGTGGCTGGTGGGCAGGAATCAGCTGATTTGCATGGCTTTCCACGTGTAGCCTAGATACCACCTGTGGCCTCTGAGGGGCATGCTTTAGAGAAAGGGCACAGGAGGCAGAGGTGAGGACCCGCCGCTGCCCTCTCAAAGGGCTTGTTTCTGTATGTTGAAATTACTCCTGTCTCACACAATTCAAATGCAGGGAGCACTGCCTTTGCAGAAGGAGCCAGGGCTGAGAGCGGCCACATGCAGCTGTACTTCCAGGAGAGCCTTTGAGAGACAGAGTCAGGGCCAAGGGCAGCCCCACGTGGGAGCACCCCATGCGCCAGGCACTTTGCCAGGGGCTATATAAGCCTCATCTTGTTTAAGCCTCACTGAGGCCCTGTGACGGAGGGCTTTGTTGCTGCTTGCCTGCCCTCTTTCTCTCCTACATCTCTTTCTCTCCCTTTCCTTCCATGGAAGGAGGACATTCTCCTTCATTTCACTTTCCTCCACCCATTTTTAAATATCTTGCCTCGCATGAACTACACTGTAGCAACAGTCACGGAACCTTAAGCGAAACAAATAAAACCCCACCACCAAGTCATGTTCTGTCATATCCCCATTTTACAGATGAGGCTACTGAGGCTCAGGGAGCTGAGGGGACCATCCTACGTCGGTGGTTGAAAGTGGGTGAAGGCAGAGTGTGGACTCCCGTAGCTCCCCTGCCAATTCTGGGCCCTGCGGCTCCTAAGCCCCTCCCTGCCCTGGCACTGGGGCAGGCTCATGCTGCAGGTCGAATGGAGGGACTGCCCTGGGTGGCTCCTGTTCTGTTGCTTCTCCCAGTACCCAGGCAATGGGACCTCAGGAGGTGCCATCATCTCTGCAGTGGTTCACACTCCTGTGCTGTGGACACCCTCCAGGGGTCCTTCAGGAGGTCACAGTCAGTTACAGCCAAATTGGGCCAGAGCCCCATCCCAGAATCTCACCTTTGCCCCTAATCTGCTCCTTGCTCCTAGCCACATCTTTTGTCTCCTGGACTCAGTACCCAACTCAGAGGGCCTGGGGAGACGGATAAGAGTGAAGGGGGGCATGGGAACCACCCCTTTGCTTTGCACCTCACCCACCCCACCAGCCCTGCAGCCTGGGCCTGAAGCAGAACCAGGAGGCCCAGCACCCTGGCACCAGAATTCAGTCTCCATCGACTCAGACTCTGCCTGGCAGGGGCCTGAGCTCAGGCTGACTTCCCCAACCATGCCAGCAGCCTCTGAGCGGATCCAGGCAGGGCCCAGTACGTCACACACAGCAGCCCCTAGTGTGAGGACAGTACAGGCACGTGTGCTTCCTTCACCCTCCCAGCTGGCTGTGGCCTCCCCCAACCCATCACCTTATGTGGCTAGGGCAGAGCAGGCTTCAAAGCCAGAGCTGGTGGGAGCCCAGTCCTGGGCTTTGATGGCGGTGGCTGGGCAGTCAGGAAGGAATCTCCAGGGCCAGCCTGTCCTGGATCAGGGAGGGAGAGCTCCCAGAACCCTGCATGGATCACCTTCCGCCACCCCCACCAGCATCCAGAAAGCACTCTGCTATTAGTCATCAGCCTTCTCTAGACCTTGGTTTTCCTGTCTTTGCAATGGGGCTACTAATCCACTGGGGTGGGGATGGGGGTAGAGGTGGAGGTGAGGGTAGGGGTGGGGGTTGGGGGGGTGGAGTGGAGGTGGAGCCGGGGGGTGGAGTGGAGGTGGGGGGGTGGGGAGCAGGCATGCCGAGCACAGGGTGTGAAATCGAGCATGAGGAAACTTACTGATCCCAGCTACCCCTTTACCACTTTCCGTGAACCTCCTCCCCAGTGAGGCTGGGTTCTTCCCACCCCAGACCTCCACACGCTACCTGTGCTACCCTCACTCTTGGAGCCTCAGCTGCCTCCTTTTCCTTTCCCACAGCACTTACAGAATCCTGCCAACTTCCACAATGCCGCCACGGAGCTGCTGGACTGGTGTGGAGACCCACGGGCCTTCCAGCGGCCCTTCGAGCAGAGCCTAATGGGCTGTTTGACGGTGAGTCTGCACCCTGTCCGCCTGCATTCCTGCCCAGGAAGGTCAGCCGAGTGCTAGCGTGCCTGTCCAGGTTTCAGAGAGGTTGTCAGACATTGGGAGGTGACACCAGTGAGAGAGCTGGGAAGACACTGGTGCTGGGGGGATGGCCCTATTTGGTGTGTCCCCCACATGCACACCCCCAGGGGACCTGGAGTTGATGAGGAGGCGCAGTCCCTAGGGATTGTGTGGGTTCCCACACTTGATGAGAAAGACGCAGTGCTCACTTCGCAGGTCACTGTTCCATCATAAGCACAGTAGAGAAACTCTCAAAGGGTTTTCAGCCATTTTTTATCCAGTCATTCATTCATTCATTCACTTAGCAAACATGTATGGAGCTTCTTTTGTCGTCATCCATCCATTCAGGTAAGCATTGATTGAGCCCCTCTTACATCCATCCATCTAACCAAATGAGCATTGATCTCTCATTGATCATGTATGATCCCTCTGCTAAGTCCGGGGAAACTGAAGATGAATAAGGCTTCACCGAGCCTGGTTTCCTCTGTAGCGGACGAGGCAGATGTGTAAAGAAGTGACTGAGAAAATCATGTCCACAGTGAAGGCAGCACAGGGAAGGGAATCCTGAACTGGCTGGGTGGCAGGGCAGGGTGCATAAAACTGAGGAAAGGAGCTACCCTCCATGGGCAGGAGTCTGCAAAGCAGCAGAGGGGCAGGAGTGCTTGGGGCACAAGCAGCAGAGGGGGCAGGAGTGCTTGGGGCACATGGAACAGCATCTGCAAAAGGCCACACACCCGATGGAACCCAGAGGACATGAAGGGTCGAGGCTGCAAGCTGGGCAGAGGCCAGGTCCAGAGTTTGTGGTATGATCAGCCAGGCTAAGGAGCTTGCCAGCCAACAGGGCCCCATGGAAGTCACTCGAAGCTTGGGAATGTCCCCAGCCATGTGGCCTGTGTCCGTATGTGTGATGACCAGGGAGGGCAGCTGCTCAGAAGGCCCTGAGTCCACTTTGAAAGGAATGTGGGTAAACAGATGGCAGGGGAACACGCCTATCCTGAGGCTGGGAGAGGAGGGACCAGGAGGATGTCTGGCCAGGCGGGAACAGCGGGCATGGCCCACGGGCACCAGGCTTCCTGAAAAGCTGGAAGGAGACAAAAGGCCCACATGGCCTTGGCCTGGAGAGGAAGAAATAGCGGCAACACGGCTATCGTGACAAAGCATCTGTTCTGTGCCTGGCGGGGAGCCGGCCCACAGAATACACCATCCCACCAAATCCCCTCAGTAAGCCTGGCCTGCAACCCTCCCCCACATTTTACAGAGGAGGAAACTGAGACTTGTAACTGACTTCCCAAGGGCACACAGCCTTAGAGGTGGGCCTGGGATTACAGCCGAGGCCTGCCTGTCTTCAGAGGGGATGCCCTTGGCCATTAGGGATGCCAGACAGGGATGCAGCCAGGACCCTCCTGGGGCTGCTCTGCTTGTCAGAAGCCAGCACCATCTGGCTCCCTCAGGCCACCAGGCCAAATCGAGCAGCCACCTGCACTGCCCAGTCTTCCTCATCCTTCAGCCCATGGGCTCCCCTTCTCCCTCCCCACCCAGCCCCCTAATCCTCTTTGTGGGGATCTGGTTCCAGGCTAAGCCACGTGGGCAGGGACAGATGTTGCCAGAGGCTCCCTCACTTCCACTCCAGCGGAGGATGGAGGAGGTGGGAACCTTGTGTGACGTGTGTCCAGCCAGGCTGCCACAGTCTCCAGCACGTTGCCCCGAGCCTGACCCTGTCTATCTAGGATGTGGGGACTTGAGACTGAATCAGAGAGTGGCCCTCACTGGCCTGGATGGACCAGGAACTGGCTGTGCCTCGGTCCTCTTGTCCATGCATTCATTCATGAACATTCACTGGGCTCTCGTTGGGGGCCAGGCCCTCTGCTGGGCCCCAGAGGGACCATTGTCAAGAGGCTGGCCTGCCAGGGGGAGCCTGACATTGAACCCACAAAGGAGCAAACAGGGACATATGCCAGAGCTCTGGGAGAAGGGGCAAGGGCACAGGGGAGGAAATGTCTCCTGAGGAGTTGACCTCCTTGGGAGGATGAGAGAGCACGGTGCTCCAGGCAGAGGGAACTGCTAATGCAAAGGCCCTGAGGCTTGCTGTGTTCATGAACAGAAAGAAGGCTCAGGTGGCTGGAGCCCAGGGAAGGGAGAAGCATGTGAGATGAGGCAGAGGAAGGAGGTGTAAAGCAGCTAACGCAGGGCCCACAGGCCAAGCGAAAGTCTGGGCATTATTTGGAGGGCAATGGGGAGCCACTGAAGGGTTGTCAGCAGGAGAGTGATGGGCTATGATTTGTATGGGGGCAGGAGCTCTGAAGGGAACATCTTTTGAGGGCAGGATGGAGGGATCATGGAGGGCTTCCTGGAGGAGGGATCCCAGAGAGGGCCTCATGAGATCTGGCTGGACAGAGAGGAATCCATGGCAGGAGAGGCTGCGTAGACAGTGCCCACTCTCCTGGGCCTCTGCTCCCTGCCTCCAGTGTAAGGCATGTACCTAGTGGAATGGCCCCCACTCCTGCAGCCTGGCCACAGCTGCAGAGACCTGAGTCTAGCTTCCCTTAGAGCTCAGTAGAGCCAGCAGCTTGAAGGGGCTTGGTGGGGGTTAGTGGGGATTGTCATAAACGACACTTCAGTGCTCAGGGTATTTTCCCTAGGCACTGTCTCTTTGGATCCTTATAAAGACCCTCTGAGGTGGGCAGGGAGTCACCACTCCCATTTTACAAACAAGGCCACTGGGAGCAGGAGCAGCTTACCCTAGTCCCAGGCTGGTCCCACAGACTCCCTGGGAGCCTCTGGGCCCTGTTGCCAGTGCCCCCATTCCCCAGGCATCCTCAGCCCCAGCCCTGCCCCATGGAGAAGAACGGGATGTGGGAGGTAGATCCCAAGGGACCTAGGTGGGGCAAGACAGCTGTCCCCTCCCCACACAAACGCACACACACCCTCCCTATCCAGGTGTCAGCCTGAGCCCTCCAGGTTGCTGCAATCCCCGGGGTGACCTCTGGAAGCAAACTCCAAATTCCTCTGGATCCGGCTTACTTTGAGGATATAAATTAAAAATCACTTAGCCCCGAGCAGCAAATGGACACATTTCTGTCATACTCACTTCTAAGCAGCTCAGGCACAATTAAAGTGACCCCAGACCTGGCCCTGACATCCCGTCTGCTTCACATCTTGAGACTTAAGGATGCGGAAGCACAGGACCCCCAGGCCCTGCCCCAGGGACCGGCACAAGCCCCGGGCCACCACTTCCTCATCAGAAGCAGGCCCTTCCTCCTCCAGTAGTCGGGCAGAGCAGCCCCTCTGGGCGCCCTCTCCCTCCCATGGGCTTAGGGAACAGCAGAAGACAGAGGAGACAGTGGGAGAGCAGGTCCAGGAGGGAACCGGGTTTCACATCAGCAGGCCTCTGCTTCATCTCCCCAATGAGGACGCCCTGCAGCTTCAGAGGAGGTCAGAGTCAGAAAGACCTTTCGGGTCCCGCCCCCTGCCAGTAATGGAGACCCCTTCTCCAGCATTCCCCAGACAGCCTGTCCTCCTGTTTTGTGACCAGCAGGCTGGACGCTTTTCAAGACAACTCAGTTGCTTTGTGGGACTAATGTAATTCACCACGTGACCTTAAGCAAGTCACCCGTCTTCTTCTTTTTTTTTTTTTAATTTTTTTAAATTTTAGAGACAGTGTCTTGCTCTGTCGTCCAGGCTGGAATGCAGTGGCACGATCATTGCTCACTGCAGCCTTGACCTCCTGGGCTTAAGCGATACTTCTGCCTCAGCCTCCTGGGTAACTGGGACTACAGGCACCTGCCACCATGCCAGGCCAATTTTTAAAATTTTTTAAAAAATTTTTCTTAAAGGTGGGGCCTTGCTATCTTGCCCAGGATGGTCTCAAACTCCTGGGTTCAAATGATCCTCCCACCTCAGCCTCCTAAGTACCTAGGTACCACTGGCCTACACCATCACACCAGATTAAAAATTTTTTTGCACAGATGGGGCTGGGCATGGTGGCTCATGCCTATAATCACAAGCACACCTGAGGTCAGGAGTTAAAGACCAGCCTAGCCAACATGGTGAAACCCTGTCTCCACTAAAAGTACAAAAGAAAATTAGCTGGACATGGTGGCACACGCCTGTAATCCCAGCCACTTGGGTAGCTGAGGTAGGAGAATTCCTTGAACTCAGGAGGCAGAGGTTGCACTGAGCTGAAATCATGCCATTGCACTCCAGCCTGGGCAACAGAGCAGGACTCTGTCTCAAAAAAAAAAAAGAAAAAGAAAATTGTGTACAAATGAGATCTTGCTATGTTTGCCAGGCTGGTCTTGAACTCTTGGGTGTAAGCTGTCTTGCCTCAGCCTCCCAAAGTGCTGGGATTACAGGTGTGAGCCACCATACCCAGTCAAGTTCTCCGTCTTATGTCTGGACTTTAGTTTCCCTGTCTGTGGCATGAGGCTGGGTTCCCTGACCTGTGAGGTCCCCTGGCTCTAGGGGTCTAGGTGTCTGGCAGCCAGGATGACAGGGCAGCCTCAGGAGTGCTTCCCCCCTGCCACCCCCACCCCGCCACCGTGGGTCAAGCAGCAGTACCTGGACAGCCAACAGAGGGTCACAGCGCCCCAGCCACTCACACTGGCCTTTATGGGGAGGGGGCCTTGCACCCTATAGGACCTTCACAGAGAGCATCATGACCACTGGGGTGAGAACGGGCCTCTCTGAAAAACATGCTGCACAGCTGAGCCCACGCTCCCACCACTGCCAGTCAGACCTTGCCTCACAGAACTTTCTGGGGGTCCTCAGGCTGCGCCAGAGGAACCCAGGGGATAGGAATGCATGAGGCACTCTAGGGTTACAGGATTTGATTCAGCTCACTCTGCCATACCTGTGCTCTGTGGCCTTGAGCAAGGTCCTGCCCTCTCTGGGCCTTGACTTCCTCATCAGTGAAAGGAGGCTATTGGAGCCAGTGACCCTTCTGAATGCTGGGGCACAGGGGACTTGGTGACAAGCAGAGACTCCCTGCTCCAGCACCCACCTGGTTGGCCCTTACAGCCGCCATACAGCACCAAGCCCCTCTAGCTCAAGTTAGCTAGTATTTTTTCCTTTTTAACTAGAGCAACAGGATTAGCCAGTATTGGCCAAACATGGGGACTTTTGCCTTCCTGCCCTGAACCCAGGGCCTGAGGGTCCTCAGTGCAGGTTGGAAGTTATGGCGTTAACCCTTTGTGGACTGAGAAAGAAGTCTTAGCACGGAAAGAGCCCAGAGTTTTCAGCTAGACTGCCTGGATCACATCCTGTCTCTGTCACTGACCAGCTTTGAGGTGTTGTTCAACCTCTTTCCTCATCTGTAAATCAGAGATAATAATAATAATACCTATCTCGTGGAGCTACTGGAAGAATTTGCACTTTGTTGCATACAAAGCACCTATGTACGTGGGAGCCAGCATTTTCACTGCAGCACTTGTAAGCATCAGTGTTTCCCATTGACAGCAGCCTCACTACTGCACCAGTCCAAACAGGCCGCTCTGTGCTCACAGGCATCCACCTGAAGTTCTACAAAGAGGGAGGGCACCAGAGTCCACGTATGGGCTGCAGTGGTCCCTCCAGCCCAGAATCTTCCTCCTCACTCTCTGGAGGAGAGTCTGCCTGCAGACTTGAAATATTCAACAGGCCATAAAGAGTTAGGGACCTTGGTTTTTCTATGTGGACAGTGAGACTTACGGTGAGGATGTCCCAGAGACTGGGACATGTAGAGGGGCAAACAGAGCCCATGGGAAAGAGGCCTAAGGAGTGTGGAAGACTTCTGTGCCAGGGGCTTCTGTTTGCGGCAGAGACGCTGAGCAAACATCCTAACCTAACAACATCCTTTTTCCTCCCAACCTGGCTCAAACATTAGCCCTACACAGAGGGGTGCAGGGAGGGCGACAGTCCCATTCCAAGAGTCACTGGTGATCCTGGGAAGGGGAACCCATTGGCTTCTCCCTGATTTAGCACGGGACATTTCTCTGAGTCTCCAGTGTTGTTTTAAATTGGCCTAGGTAAGTGGTGTTCCCACCCCTTTTAGCCCCAGAGCCCCTTTCACAAATTCCTGAGATTTAAGGCAGGCGTGGGGAACGATTCTGTAGGATCTAGGGGCCAGGCCAAACCCCATGGCAGTCTGAGGCCCCTCCAGTCGCCTCTGGAGCAGGTGGTTCCTGGGGGCTTGGCAGCAGAGTCCCCCCTTTTTCAGAAGTACCAGCCTACCGCATCTGGGTGCTCTCCCTACTCAGCCATAGCCACTCCAGCTGCTTTCTAAATGACTCCATTTTCCAAGGTCCTTCCTTCTTAATAAAGAAAGCTAATTTTGCTGCTGTTCATGAGGAAGGTGGGTGTGAGGGAGCAGATCTGGGAGTCGTGGGACACCTGGGAATGGGTGGGGACAGAGTGAAGCCAGAGCGGCAACAGCTTACAAAGCTACCCAAGGGTCCCCTGGAGCGCCCCGTTCCACACTGCCCCCCAGGGGACCGATGGCCCTCCCAGTCTGCCGCCTCTCACCCTGCCAGTCCCTACTTCTGAGATTTATAAGGAGATGGGTGGGACCTTCAGGCTCCAAACACACCATTGCTGTTATGGAAGCCCCCCATTTGCTGGGGCTTAAGGCTAGAGACAGACCCCAGGCTGAGCGTGGGAGTCCTGCGGTTTCTAGCTGAGGTTGAGGGGGCTGCAGGGTACTTGGCACGGAGCAGCATTACAATGTCTGCCCCGTCCCGGAAGCCTTAGTCGATTAAGCAGCTCTGACCTGAAGCCCTGTGGGAAGCAGCTTGTTCTAAATCACTGCTTTTTTTTTTTTTTTTTTTTTGTGAAGGAGTCTTGCTGTTCTGCCCAGGCTGGAGTGCAGTGGTGCGATCTAGGCCCACTGCAACTTCCCCATCCCAGGTTCAAGCGATTCTCCTGCCTCAGCCTCCAGAATTGCTGGGATTACAGGCGCCCGCCACACACTCGGCTAATTTTTGTATTTTTAGAAGAGACGGGGTTTCACCATGTTGCCCAGGCTGGTCTAGAACTCTTGACCTCAAGTGATCCACCCGCCTCAGCCTCCCAAAGTGCTGGGATTATAGGTGTGAGCCACCGCACCTGGCCTAAATCACTGCTTTAGATGAGGTGCATGCTGACTCGGAGAGGCAGGGCTGGGCCTAAGAGTCTGCATTTGTAACAGGCCCCCCTGTGATGCTGATAGCCCTGGAGTAGGAAGGGCAGTGAGCCCTCCCCAGCAGTGGGTGCAGGAGCTCACTGAGGGGTGGGGGAGTTCCTGAGGGCCCAGGGCATGGAAGGGAGATGGAAGAGCCACACAGATGGAGCAGAGACCCTTAGGGCCCACCCTAAGGATGGTGGTACAGGATCCCCAGCTGACTTTTAAAATGTGGTCGAATCTGAGCCCTTGGAAGCGGCGGGGCCTGTGGCTTTGGTGTTGGACCCATCGTCAGCCTGGGAAACCCCTAAGGACGGGGCCAGGATCCCAGGGCCTGGCACGGAAGAGGTGTTCATCAGTATTTGCTGAGCAACTGAAGAAGGCACAGTGGACTTCTGGCTCTGCCAGATGATGGGGCACTGCCTTAGCTTGCCCACCTCACCCACTTCACCTGCAAAATGGGCATATCCATTGGCTCTGGGCTCCGTGACTCACCTGCCCTCCTCCCCTCTTGCTGTCAGGTGGTCAGTCGGGTGGCAGCCCAGCAAGGCTTTGACCTGGACCTCGGCTACAGACTGCTGGCTGTGTGTGCTGCAAACCGAGACAAGTTCACCCCGAAGTCTGCCGGTAGGTGTCATTGGGAGGTGGGGAGGGGATCTGACTGTAAACCATGCCTGTTTGCTGCCCCTGCCTTCTGATGCCTCCATTTGTCTAGGTGTAGTGCGAACCCCTGAGGAAGAGCAACTCATCCACCAGGCTCTGGGACCCACAGTTGGGGCTGTCCCCGTGCCTCTCCCAGGGAGTATACTTGCCTCAGGGGTACTGCAGGGCCAGAGAGGCTCCCGAGGCACACCAAACCCAGCAGTAGGCACTGTGCTACAGGCAGGACCAGCATCAGCTCACTCCATCACCACGGTGACCCCTTGGCATAAGCACTGTGAGCTCCCCATTTTACACATGAGGAAACTGAGGCTCACAAACACAGAGATTTCCCAAGGCCACACAGCTGGAAGGCAGCAGAGCAGGGATTTAAGCCTAGGCCTGTACTTCAGAGTCAGCATTCTTAACCTTTATACTCCACTACGTTCATTCATTCCCCAAAAATTGATTAAAATAAAACACAAAAGTCGAAACAAAATGAATCAGTACACTCAGGGTTCCGTATTGCAACTTGGTCATCACCTGCGGTCTCCTGACCCTGCAGTAAGCAGGGGCCATGGAGAGTGCCAAGCAGCATTCTGTCTGGGAGGGCTTTGAGCACTTTAAAGATACAGTTTTATTTTACATTTCCCACCATCCTCATAACCTGGCTTAGGCCACAGGCGCCCTGCTAGCTTTAAGCCAGACAGACCTGTCACTTGCTAAGTGTGTGGTCTCTGAGCCTCAGCTGATCTTTCTGGGAAGGCAGGAATGGTAAGGAGACCCCTGACTTCAGGGGTCATTGTAAGTGCTAGAAATACATAAAGTGCAGGCCGGGCACGGTGGCTCACGCCTGTAATCCCAGCACTTTGGGAGGCCGAGGCGAGCAGATCATGAGGTCAGGAGATCGAGACCATCCTGGCTAACATGGTGAAACCCCGTCTCTACTAAAAATACAAAAAAAATTAGCCGGGCGTGGTGGCGGGCACCTGTAGTCCCAGCTACTCAGGAGGTTGAGGCAGGAGAATGGCGTGAACCCAGGAGGCGGGGCTTGCAGTGAACCGAGATCGCGCCACTGCACTCCAGCCTGGGTGACAGAGGGAGACTCTGTCTCAAAAAAAAAAAAAAAAAAAAAAAAAAGAAAGAAAGAAAGAAATACATACATAAAGTACCTAGCACCGTGTCTGGATATTGTTAACATTCCTTATGGAGTCAGGACAAGCAGTTGAAAAAGAAAAAAAGAAACAGTTATTTCCTTTGTATAACAATAAAATGGACGTTTTCACTGAATTCATCAGTCAGTTCTTTGGAGTGACTGGAAGACACAGCCTTCATGAAAACGTTGTAAGGACATCTCACAATGTGTTTCCATAAATCTGCTCAATTTATAATCTCTTGCGTGCAAGTTTGCGCCTCTTTCCATGT
Organism: Gorilla gorilla gorilla; assembly: GCF_029281585.2. Taxonomy (NCBI): domain Eukaryota; kingdom Metazoa; phylum Chordata; class Mammalia; order Primates; family Hominidae; genus Gorilla; species Gorilla gorilla. Next base: position 36,528,705 of record NC_073232.2, on the reverse strand, counting down.
ATGTTTCCAGTCTGCACACACGGATGGCGCTGCACACATAGATGTGTGGCGGCCTCATTAGCCAGTAGCTACTCTGAGACCCTGGACATGCCCGCCTGCATTGGGATATTGCTATCGTATTGAACTGCTTGCTAGAAAATGGTCTTGGAATCTCACAAGGGACATCTATTCCTGATGGAGTGTGCAGTTTTAATAATGACTTAAGTCAATACAATGTTGACAGGGTAGAAATGACTTATCAAAGACACATACCTCTTAAGTGCCCGTTCTGTGCAGGCACCCGGCAAGGGCTGAATTTGCAAGGGCAACTAAACAGAAAGGGTCCTGCCTTAAGAAACTTACAGTCCAGAGCAGGGGCCACCAAGCTTTTTTCCATCAAGGGCCAGACAGGGGCTTTTGGGGGCTCTGTGAAAGCTGCCATACATAGTACATAGAGGAGTGGGGTTGGCTGGTTCCACGAAAACTTTATTTATGAAAACAAGTGTTGTGTGCAGTGGCTCACACCTGTAATCCCAGCACTTTGGGAGGCTCAGGCAGGTGGATCACTTGAGTTCAGTAGTTCGAGACCAGCCTGGGTAACATGGTGAAACCCCATATCTACAAAAAAATACAAAAATTAGCTGGGTGCGGTGGTGCACGCCTGTGGTCCCAGCTGCTTGGGAGGCTGGGGTGGGAGGATCACTTGAGCCTGGGAGGTGGAGGTTGCAGTGAGTCAAGATCGAGCCACTGCATTCCAGCCAGGGTGATAGAGTAAGACCCTGTCTCAAAAGAACAACAACAACCAAGAAACAACAACAAAAAAACCTAGTAATTAACTATACTTCTTGACCCCTAGTCTAGAGGGAGAGGAAAACATTGATCAAATAATTAGAGGGGTGTGTGTGTGTGCGCGTGTGTGTGTGTGTCTGTCTGTGTAAGCTCAAGCTGTGATAAGTGCCTTGAAGGAAAAGTGAAGGATGGCAAGGGGGTGTTGTTGAGGGCAGACCACTCTGGGGTTGCAGCAGTCTCCCCCGAGACCCGAAGGTTGAGTAAGTGAAGAAAAAGAGAAAGAGCATCTTTGCAGTTAAGGGGACAGCCTGTGCAAAGGTGTTGAGGTAGAAGGGGAGCATGCACGGCTTTTTGTCAGAACTAAGAGAAAGGCAGTGATTCTGGAGCCCAGAGGCAGGGGGTACATGGCAAAGGCGAGGCTGGAGAGGTCAGCAGCAGCGGAAACATTCAGGGCCTGTCTTGGAGGTCACAGTCTTTGTCCTGAGAGTAATGGGAACATGGCTAAATGCTCATTTTGTGATGACAGCTCGGGCTATAAAAGAACAGATTGCACGGGGGGTGGGGGGAGGTGGAGGCCCGCCTGGATGTAGGTGGCCAGTTGACAGATCACTGGGAGGTCGGGGTGAGGATGATGGTGGCTGGATCAGGAAGACAAGAGTGGAATGGAGACAGAGGGATATTTAAGAGGCAAAACTATGCCACAGAGGGAGAAGGAGACCTGGAGAATGGGCTGTCCCAGGAGCCCAGTGCCTCCCCAGAGGAGCAGGAGAGACTCAGGTCTCTGTGCAGTCCCTCCACAAAGGGTCACTGAAACCCCTGCCCTGCCGGCACGTGCTGGGTGTTCTCATATGTTTTGTGGTGGTGCCAAGCTTTGTAAGACACAGAATACTATCTACATTTATGGATGAAAAAATGGAAGCTCAGAGAGGTCCTATGACTTCCCTGAGGTCACCCAACTCATAAGTAATAGGCTGGAACCTGAACTAGCCTCCTGGCTGCAGGCCCAGGGCTCTGCCTGCCCCATCACACCAGGCCTGGGTAGCCCTCCATTTCCTTTGGAAAGAGCTCTTCATGCTGCTCAGGGGTCTCCAGCAAGGCCTCTGAGTAGCATTCCCAGCATCACTTCTTCGCTTGAAACAGGGATTTGTTCTTTCCTCCATCTGCACCCCTGCTTGAACACAGCCTTTGTAATTTAGAAAGCCCTTTCCCATGCATTGTGTCTGTGAACTCACGTGACACTCTGACACTATGCAGGCTCCCAGGGATGAATTCTCAGTGTACCCATTCTGCAGCTGAGAACACTGAGGCACAGCAGTGCCTGTGGCTTGGCCATCCTCAGATTTCCTTATTAGGAGTCAAACCCTTGTCAGTGCCCACAGCCATGACTAACTACCTTTCAAGGCCACCCATCCAGATATATGGGCTCTCGGGATCCCAGCCACCCCCTGCTTGCCCCATCTTCTGGAAAGGAAAGGGGGCCAGTCTGAGGGGGAAGCCTCTACCTGGCGGTTTTATTTGAGGGGTGAAGGACCTGCCAGGAGCAGGCTGGGCCATAAGAGGGGTGGAGGCCGTGGGGAGCAGAGCTGGGACCCCAAGTCCCAGATATGGCACCGGCGCCAGGCCTCCTCTTGGCCACCTCTCCAGGCTGTGGCCTCGTCTGTGAAGAGAGCTGATTTGCCCACCTCATGGGCTGCCTGTGAGGATGCAGTGGGACCCCCTAATCATGGGAGTGAGAAAGGGGCCCAGCTAATACCTGACGCACACTGGGGGCCAAGTAAATATGACCCTCCAGCCTTCCTCCTCTGCTTCCATGTGTCTGTCTCTTAGCTGATGTGGTTCCCGGCCTCTCTAAGGCCCTTTCTGTGGCAGTAAGCCTGTTTCCCACTGTCCTCTCTCCCCTCGGCTCTGTGGGTATGGGTGACCTGCAGTGTGCCTACCTACCCCTGGGCACAGCCCCGGTGTGCCTGTGTGGGGATGGCCACTCCCACCTGCCCAGCCCACTCCCAGGGAGGCCTCTGCAGTTCCAGAGCTTGCTCCAGCCCCCAAGCCCCTTCAGCCAGTCTGGGCCACCTGTCCACCCTCCTGCCTTTCCACACTTGTCTGACGTGCCTGTGCAGTTCTGCCCTCCCAGGGCTCCCCGCTCCTTTCTTTCTTTGGTCTTGGGTGTCTGTAGGTCTGTCTCTGTGCAGCCGCCCCTGTCCATCTCTAGCTTCCCGTGGCTTTCTCTGCCTTCCTGGGTTTCTCTGGGTCTCAGACTTTCTCCCTCTGTACGTCTGTGTGTATGGTGTGTGTGAGGGTGTGTATGTTTGTGTTGGGAAGAGTATGTGGCTTTGTATGTGCGTGTGTGCCTGTGTACATGTGCATGTCTCTGTGTATGTCTGCATGGCTGTGCACATGTGTGTATCTGTGCATGCTGTGTGTGGCTGTGTACATGTACATGGCTGTGTCCATGGTGTGTGTATGTCTATGACGTATATGTACCTGTGTGCGTGTCTGTGTGTGCATGGTCGTGTACATGTGTGTATCTGCATGGTGTTTGTGCATGGCTGTGTATATGTACATGCCTATCTGTGTCTGCATGCATGTTATCTGTGCGTGGGTGCATGCCTGTGTGTGTCGCCCTGGCGCTGCATCCCCCGTCTGTCTCCCTTGTCAGGAGGCCAGGCCAGCCAAGGAGGGCCAGGATGAGATCATGCAGTGAGTGAGTTTGGAGCGGGGCTTTGTCAGGAGAGCTGGCGGTGAGCCGGCCGTGGTGCAGGAGCACGTGTGTGCATGTGCGTGCATGCATGCGTGTGTGTGTGTGCGTGTGTGTGTCCTGGGAGAGTGCGCAGGAGGCAAGCACAGGCAGTCACTGCAGCAGCCGCCAGGCAGGCGGCTCCACGCGGCCCTGGACGCCCAGCCCCCAGCTCTTTGTTCTGGCGCAGCCTTTAGCCTCAGAGCGCACGTGCACGGGCGGGATCCTCCTCCTCGCCAGGCCCCCTCCCTCCTCAGTACAGAAGGTCACCTGCCTGGCCCGGCATCCTGATGCTCCCTTGATTCTCCCCAGGCTGGGCCTTAGCATTGCCCCACCCCCACCTTCCATGCCAGCCCGAGGGGACTTGGCGGGCAGCACTGAAATGTCAGCCTCCTCGTCACCGAGCAGTCCCATGCCTGCTGGCAACGTGGGCACCAAGCACCAGGCAGTCACCATGTCGAGGTCCCCAAGAGCCTTCTGCCTGTCTCAGCTCCTGTCCATGCTTGAAGAAAGCCATATGGCCTCAGCTGACCCGTGAGCAGCCAGTCACTGTTGAAATAATCGAATAGGGAATGCTGGAGCCCAGGGCCAAGAGAGGGGAGGACCCACCCCAAGTCCTAGCGAGGCAGGGCCAGAGTCCAGAAGAGAGCCTGAATGCCTGCTGCCTTCTCGCGCCCTTCCTGTCTCCCTGAGGCTGGCCTCACAGCTGTGGGCTCCCACCCTCATGCTATTGGCAAAGTCAAAACGCAGAGAGAGCAGCAGGTCCAGGAGGCCTTGGAGCTTCCGCAGGATGTCCTGAGACAGGTCGTCAGAACTCAGGAGAGTGGTGAGAACTGGAAGAACTGCCACCACTGAGGAAGAGGCCAGCTTTCCTTAGGGATGAGTGGCTGGTGGCTGTCAATCAGAAAACACAGACTGGCTGCTCATGGGCCAGATGTGGCCCACAGACACCTGAGATTGGACCACTCAATGTTTTTTTTTTAATGCATACAAGTTGCCAACATTCACTGTTTAGGAAATTTGTACAACAGAGTCAAATGCCTGGCTTCCTTTGAGTGGGAATCTTGGACCCGCGTTCCTCACAGCTGACTGGGACTGACTGGGTGGTGGTGGCTAACCTCTGGGACAGGCGCTGTGCCCTCCCCATCCCTCTCTATTGTCTCACACCCGTGGCCTTCCCCACCGTTGGAAACCAGCCCTGTGGACATGAGTGTTTCTGACCTCTGTTCAAGGACACCCTCCCATCTCAACGCAGCAGCCCGAGTCCTGGGTCCCATGCAGAGTGGATCGCTTACTTTTTGTCCACAAACATCTTCTCAGCCTGGTTTCCCTGATGTTTTGACAGTCCCCAGAGGAACTGACAGCCATGGGAAATGTCAGCAGATCACAAGAGGGGGGCTGAGACGTGCCCTGGGCCCCTGGCCAGCCTGGGAGGTAAAGATTCAGGAATGCAAAGGGGTCCCTGTCTCACCCTCCCTGTCTGTGGCCTGTTGTCCATGGAGAGAGTGCTTGGGAGAAGCTGGGTACTTCACTGGAGCTCTCGATCCCAGGGAGCTTCTATAACAACTTGTGCAGCAGCCCCAGGGCTCAGAGAAAGACCCTGACCCCAAGGGCCCTGGAGAGTGCTCCAGCCTTCAGATTGTTAGGAGAGGCACAGGCGTCAGAGGCCAGCCAAGTCATTTCTACCTCTTCTGCTCAGGACACCTTAAGCCAGGTCATAAACCATTGTTTCAACTTCTGTCTTTGAAAGCAAGCCCTCTTGCTCTCACCTGGCTGAATGGTGGACTCTCAGACCCCGTGGTGGTGGGGACATTCCTGGTCTCTTTTGGTGGCTTGACTCCGATCTCCCCCTCACGCCTCCCTTGTGGCTGCTCTCCACCCCTCTCTGCCTCTGCCCACCCCAGAACATGCAGCCGCCTTCCTGTTACTGGGAGGACAAATGGCCTTATTCAGGGACACCCTGCCAGATCTGTCTCTCTAAGACAAAGCTGTGCGCAGCTCTGTGTGAAAAACAGCTCGCGGCCGCCCAGTGAGCGGGCAGGATTGGTGGGTGCAAATTGCAGGGGATTTGTTACCAGCTGCCGGTGCCCCAGAGACAGCAGGCAGGCAGGCCCTTGCCCTTGAAATGCCAGCCGCCTGGCAGGCTGGGGCACCTTTTCAAGGTTGGGACAGACTTCTTCCTGGACACCGGCCCCCACCCCCACATACAAGCTCAGCAAAGCTGGGATGTTGGGGAGGGGTTTGGCTTCCTTCCTCCTGCTGGGCCGTCTCCACCGCCCCGGTCAGGTGCCCCTAGAAGGGGCTCTGGATTTCATCACCCGGCCCTCTCGGAACTGACTCATGGTCAGATCTGTTTAGTGGACGAAACCTGTTCACGCGCTCACCTCCCTCTGTTTCAGTGCCGTGGGAAAGGCAACTGGCGCTCTTATCAGCATGCCCATCAATAGAGGAGGAAACGGGAAGACACAGACCCAGGTCACATGGCTTCTGGTGCTGGAAGCAGGTCTGATTTCCAGGATGGTCAGATGTGGAGTACAGGGAACCACCTCCCTCTGAATGACCCTGGGTGAACGGGTGGGTGGCCTGGCCTGCGCCAGGGGCCCTGGCCTCCGTCCCCTCCCCCACCTCCCTGAGGGATGAGGCCTGAGATCCGGTGGCCTCACTGTGCTCTTGGAGAAAAGGGATGGTTTATGGACACAGTGTTCCCAGGCCAAGGAATTGGGGGGAGGGGCAGCTGTGATGGTCCCTGGGGTTCCAGGAATGAGCAGTGGGGAGGGGCTCTGCCATGCCCAGAATGAGAAAGGGCAGATGTGGAAACAACTTCCAGGCTATTTGTACGGCCATTAAAACGAGGTCCCCAAAGAATGATGACTATGTGGGAATGCTTACGTGTAATATTAACTTTCCAGAAGGATAACAGAGTGCTAGACTTAGTATGATCCCAGCCAGGTGCAAAAACAAAATGTACATGTATTTAGGCACAGACACCAGAAGAGAATATACCAAAATGTCAACTTACAAGTAATGGCTCTATCTGGAGGGGGCCGGAGGGTGACTCTTTTCTTTGTTTCCCACATTTTCTTCTTTCTGTTTTTAAGCAGAAGCAGCAGCAGTCATGGGTTTCTTCAGAGTTTGGTTGGAGTTGGCAGGGGCAAGGTGAGAAGGAGAGCCGGCAGCTCCTGGCTGGGTCAGCAGTTTTCCTAGCGCAGCCCTCTCTGGTTCCCCGAGAGCTCCAGGGGACAGACCTCTCATCTGGGGGATTAGCTCATCACTGGCCCCCCTGCCTACAGAGCGGGGGTGTACACAAGGACACCCTGGGCCGAGCCAGTGGGTACCTGCTTTCCAGGCCTGTCCAAAATGAGAGGGGAGCCTGGAGGATGGGACCCTAAGAAGGGCCTGCTTCTGTCACCAGGGCCCTCAGCAGCCCACCCCCTATGCCGCCCCACGGCCACCTGATTGGGATAGGGGATCTGCACAGTGAGTAGGAGTAGGCATTAACGAGGTCTGTAGTAGGGGAAGGCCAGGCTGCTGCAGGCATTGCAACTAGATGATGTGTGTCTGAGTGTGGGTTCCCACAGGCAGAGCCTGCGGTGAGGATTCCAGTGCAAGTTGTTCCTTCAGGAGGATCCCAGAAAGCACTGATCGAGAAGTGGAGGAAATGAGATGGAGAAGGGAAGGAAGTCAGTGAAAAGAGTGGTTAGGAAGCACGTAACCTGCTGTGGACACCTGGGGCTCAGTCCTGCTGAGAGTGCTGGCAGCTAGAATGTGCCCCTTACCCACCTGAGAGGCGAGGAGGAGGAGGCATTTCTCCACCATCTCTCCACCATTATTGGGCAAGGTCAGCTTGAGGTTGGGGAGCAGGTGGATGAACCCTTGGCACTCGAGTTAGCAGAAAACGCCCAGGCAGAGTCCCAGTGCATGCAGTAAGCAGAGGCTGTGTAGAAGAAGCACCCACAGTGCCTGCAACAAGATGCTTTCCAGACTCAGTCACTGGCATCACACCCTCATCATCTCTGCTTTATTTCAGTACCGCTTGTATTAAGATTGAGTTCTTAATATTTCTTAAAGGAAATTTTATATTGTTTACTTAAATGGCAGATCAGTCTCCCTTACCACATTCAGAAACTGCCAAAATAAAGACAGTAGAAACCATACCTTGTCTCCTAGTTTAGCTACAGGTGACTGCTCAATGATGGAGGGTGAGCCAGTTCTCTGCTAGTTAAAAAGGGAGGTGATGGCCGGGTGCAGTGGCTCACCCCTGTAATCCTAGCATTTTGGGAGGCTGAGGTGGGAGGATCACTTGAGCCCAGGAGTTTGAGACCAGCCTGGGCATCATAGTGAGACATCTCTACAAAAAAATTTTTTTAATTAAAAAAAAGGGAGGTAAAGGGTGAAGGGGTTTAGGAAAGGCTTAAAGACCAGTGAGCACCAAACTACTGAGCCTCTCTTCTTAGAAACAACAGCATCCCAATGATGGAAAGACAGCTGAGGTTGCAGTGGTTCTCCCACTGGGACCTGTGACTACCTAAGCAACCTGGGGGGCCATATCACCTAGACCACACTTGAGGGTGCCCTAGTTAAGAAGTGCAGCTCTGAAGGAGGCTCTGGGGCCTGGGGTAGGCTGTGCCCTGCCCAGCAGCCATCTCATCCTCAGTCTGTCCATCTACACCATTTCTCTGCCTTCACGGCTGCAGGAAGAATGATGAGGCCGTGGGTGTGAGAGTGCCTCTTAAAATAAAAAATACTAAACTGGAATTTTAAGGGCGAGGGATGGTAAGCTTCTTGTGCCAGGCCCACCTCATGCTAAGCACAGGGCGTACAAACACATACACATGCAATACACACAGTCCCTTCTCTCCTGGTTTGAAATAAGTGAATGCTCCCATTCTGTGGGTGGGAGATGGCAATAACCATGCAGGCCACACAGTCCTTCACCCTCCCTTACATGTCCAACCCTATGACTCCTCCAGATGAGCTTGTTCCCATTTTAAGGGAAAAATGGAGGCTCTGAGGGGTGGGGAGGTGGTCTTGGCAAGGGCAGAAGTGGGACCAGAGCTCTGGCCAGGCCATCCCTGCATCTCTGCAGGTCACCAGGGACTCAGTGGTGCTCCCGAGGAGCTGGAACAGCTTCTCTGGAGATGCAGGGCCACAGGTATCACCATGCCTGCCTTCCCGAGCCTTCCTGCATCTGCCTCTAGCCACCCTACCCACAGGTGCACCCAGGACAGAGGTCCTGCCAAAAGAACCCCCACCAGCACTGCCCCAGGTTGCCCTGAGGATGCCATGGCTGCCCAAGGAGTTAATAAAGCCATTGGCAGCAATTAATTCTGTAGAGGAAAGCGCCAGGTAAGAGGATTAAGGAAGCCAGAGCTTTGGTTTTAAGATGGAGCTTAGCATTCTCGCCCCCAGAGGAGGGATTTCAGGGGATTCAAGGGTGTGAGAGCGAAATGGAGCAGGGCCTCGGCAGAAGGTGGGCAGGCTGGTTGTGGAACATTTTAGCCAAGTGTTGCAAGCCACAGCCTTGTAAATACCTTGTAAATACCAAAGTATGTACCTTCTGGGTTAGACAGACAGATAGGCATTAATGATGGTACGGTTATCATCAGTTTTGCCTCTTTAGACATACAGAGCCAGGACAGGTCAGGGAAGGGCATCTGGATTAGGAAAAGATCTGATTCCTAGCCCCTTTCAGTCGTGAGGCAACCGACATTAAGTTCTGCATTTTCTCTGTAACAGGCACTGCCTTGAGTATCCATGAACTCACTTATCCCACATGGTGATCCCAGGTACTCATATCTACCCCATTTTACAGATGAGGAAACTGAGGTTTAGATAAATAAAATAATTTGACCAGGGCTTTCTGGCCAAAAAGAGCCAAAATTGTGATTCAAACAAGAATATTCAACCCCAAAGCCACCAGCTGCCCCTGCTTTCTATGAACAGGTTAAAATGAAGTCTTGGGAAAGACACAGTAATGATTTGAGAGCTGCCAAAGATCACCTGAACTGCTTGCAAGTGGAGGCCTTAAGTGTTTGACAATGATTTGTCCTTGCTGGTAGGTTAAACACCCTCCCATCTTTGGGCTCATTCAACACTCAGGGTCCCATGGATGATGAATAGCAGAGAGCCTGGGTCAGCCCCAATTTCAAATGTTTTTTCCAGAAGCCATTCAGCTGTTTCATAAGAAGGGTGGTCATTAAAAAGCATGGATTCTGGAGTAGCCTGTCTGGGTGTGAATCCCACCCAGCCCCCTAATCACCAGTTCTGAGACCTTGGAAGAGTCAGTTAACTCCTTTGTGCCATGGTTCTCTCGTTTGACAAAAGGGGGTTATTATAATAATGCCTGCATCATAGGTTTTAAGTGAGTTAAGGTCTATACAGTGCTTGGAACAGGGCCAGGTGTATAGGACATGCTGTATATGCGTGAGAAATTTTATTCCTGCCTGTTGGCATTCATGCTCTCTGAAATGCCTCTCATACCTGGAGGTAGCACAAAACCTAGTGTTGTAAAAATATGGAACCCTTATGTGTAGGTAGGGCCAAGGTAAATGCCAGTCACGCCACCTCCAAGGGTGTGGAGATGAGTGGGACCCTGTTAACCAACGTGGGGTAAATGGGGTCTCCAAGACAGCAGAGGTTTAGGTGGGGCTAAGAATGCATCCCCCCTTTCCCCAAAAAAGAATCTGAGCCACTGTGCAGGAGGCAGGCAGCCCTGCAGAAGGGGAAAGTAGAGAGCTGGCAGAGGGAGGCTGGACAGGGCCCACAGCACCCTGTCTGTGCCCTGGGCAAGGGATGTTTGAAGGCCTCTGTCTCACCATTCCCATCCTGTCTGTGCCCTGGGTGAGGGAAACCTTGAGGGCTTCTGTCTTGCCAAGTCTTCCCAGCAGCCCAGCCCAAAATTATTCAAAGATTGGTAGGAGGAAGAGAAAGTAACATTTAAAGTACCATTTACTGAGCTACTGCTTCATGCCATGCATTGCAGCTGGGTATTTTATGATCCTCGTGAGAATCCAACCCATTCTATAGATTAGGAAACTGAAGCTCAAAGAGATTTATTCACTTGTCCAAAGTAGCTGAACCCTTTGTATAACAAGGCAAGGGATGAATGAAGACATGGCTCTGAGTGGATGGATGTGTGGGCCCTTGAGTCTGAAGAGAAAAAGGAAGAATCAAGAGATTGGGGGAGGAGGGGTGTGGACCTGGGCCTGCCCCAACTCCAAATATGGTGCTCCTTCTCCTCCTCCATGGTTGTGCCTTCTTCTCTTCCTCCTTCCCTGGGATCAGACTCATTGTGAATGTGCCTCTTGCCTGTTCCCAGGGCCCATCTGGCACACAGGGGCAGGGAGGAAGGCTCAGGCCAACAGACCCCTGCCCTCTTGCCCCTGTGAGCTGCCCAGGTCAGCATGCATGGCAGAGCAAGGGCTCGGAGGTGGGGGTTCAGGCCCTGGAAGTGGGTCTCTGCCTGCAGGCCCCTAGCCCCTCCTTGCCTCCACCATTTCAGTGGTCCCTGAGTCAGGGCCAGCTAGCTTCTGGTATGGGGCTAGTCTCAGGCTATGTAGAGCCCAGTGCTGGAAACCAGAATTGGGGGTAGCCTAGGACAGGGACCTGAGCTTGGGCTTCAAGATCAGGCTGACGTGGGCCTGGTTTAGCTCTGCAACTTCCATGCTATATGTATCCCCGGCCTCATCTCCCAGCCTCTCATGAAATGATAGGTACCAAGTATGTAGCATAAACTGCCATCTCATGAGGGCTCTGCATGTAATAGTTCTGATTATTTTGAAGTCCTGCTTTACAGTCCAGGCTCTGAGACCTACTTGCTATGTGACTGTATGCAAACCACTCTCTCCACTGAGCTTGGGGTCCCACAGATCTAGAATCCAGCTCTCCTGGCTGGAGCAGCAGCAATTCTGTTTCCATGGTAACCCAGCTGTCTCTCCAGGGACCATCTGGATCTCCTCACCCTGACAAGGTGCAGCCCAGGCAACCAGGTGTTTGTGTTTTGCAGTGGAAGCTCTGCAAGGTGGTAATTCCCCTCAATGGGGACAGGGCGGTGGCCAGGCAGATGGCTGGAGGGAAGCAGAGCCTCCTTGCCGGCTGCCTGTGCTGTTCTGGGCCCAGAAAGACACAGAACCCAGAGCTCGGGAAGTCTGGCCATGGCTTTCCTTGAAGAGTTATTAACAGATGCTTCATTATATTCCTAGGAAAGCTTCCTGGCTTGTTGAGGCTGGCCAGGTGAGAAACACTGCCTGGGGCTGGACTCCTGTAGGGAATTCCAGAGGACCCAGTCTCACCTGTTTGGGATGAAGAGACACTATTGTCTCTGCAGGAAACAGGAATTACTGGGGGGAAACATTAGCAGTCTGCCTTTCAAACAGGCACATAATTATAATGATGGCAGAAACTCAGCGCACAGGATAAGCTAAATTCACCCCTTCAACGTAAGCTCATGGATAGCTATTATGTTTAGACTCTGTGATCCATACTTAGGCAACCCTGTACTCCCAAAGGAGCTCACAGACCCAGACCTGGTAGGGACATGCTTAGGAAAAGATGGTGTCAACAGACCCACAACACAGAACCACATTGTGGGGTGGGGAAGCAGAGAGGCGGGACCAGCCACTTCCAGCAGGAAGTTTCCAACCTGGACTGGGTTGGGACAGTGAGGGGATAGTCATCTGCCATCAGTTTACATAGGTGAGCCCCTTGACTTACAACAGCCCGCAACGGGGATCCCCGGTGCTTCTTTTCCAGGTGAGGAAACTGAGGCTCAGAGAGGTTAAGTCCCTTGCCCAGGGTCACACAGCTAGGGAGGGACTGAGCCAGGATCAGAACTGGCTCGTTGCACCCCGTGTGGGGACGCTGCCCTCCTCCGTAGGTTGCCCTGGGAGGCTCCGGCTGAGCAAAACAGGTCTCTGCCTCTGTCCTTTTGGCTCTTTCTCTCTCTCCCCGCCCCCCTTTCTCCTTCCTCTCTTTCACTCTCCCCGTCTCCTTTCTCCTCCTTTCCCTCTCTCCCCCATTTCCTTTGTCTCTCCCCTTTCCCCTTGGGACCACTGCTCCGTGCACCACAGGTCCTGCTGCTCGGCTCTGCCGGGGTCATCTGCAGCGTCTGCTCTAGGTGGCCGGCTATCTGCTCACAGGCTGCTGCCCTGCTCCAGCCCTGGGCCACGCCCCCAGAAATGCCTGCTGTTGTTTAGCTCTGCCCCCTCCTGAGGACCCTCAGCCAAGGAAGTGACATCACTGCATACATTCCCATTTCCTCCAGGCTCCGTGTGGTCTTGAGCCCACTCTCAGATGTGCGCCCCAGATGTTTAGAATCACTTCCTCCCAATTAAGCGTCTGCCGGGAGGCGAGGGGCCCGCCTGTGTGCAAGGTCCATGTCTGTTCAAAAGGGTCTCAGAAGAGAGAAAATGGGAACTCCTCCCTGCACAGACGGCGGGAAAGTGGTTCACTGTTGAGCTCCCTGGGGAAGCTGGGAAGCCAGCGCTCTGAAGCATACTGGATGCGGTGGAGGTGGTGCCTGTCCTTGATTGTCCGCCCGTGTGGAAGCGCGAGGATGCGCAGGTGTCCCAGTGGTCTCCAGGGAGAGATTTGAGTGTCATACCCTGGAGACAGGGCCTCTGTGCCTGGTTCTCCTCACTCTCCAAATGGAAAGAGAACTGTGGGAGGAGAAAAACAAAAGAGAAGAAAGACACAGCCCCTCTAAAGAAGGAGGGCACAGGTGCCAAGGTGGCCCCATGTGTCAAGGCCCAGGGTGTGGACCCCTCCTCCGAGGGCACTCATGCCCTGCTTGGGCTAGGCTAGGTTTTAGGGTTCCGGTCCTGTGCCTCCTCCTGGGGTGCCTTTGCTCTGTGTCAGAGTCACATGTCCACACAGCTAGGCAGATGACACAAAGATGGCATCTCACTGAAGATACAGAAGTGATCAGGGGCACCAGAGTGCCCAGCCCCACCAAGGGGACAGCTGCTACACAGGGGCCACCTGAGGCCATGCGTGACACACACCCAGAACTGCCAGCACTTGTGATTCCACAAGAAGCTTGGAGTTATTGTTTTTGTTTTTTGTTTTGAAACGGAGTTTCACTCTTGTCATCCAGGCTGGAGTGCAATGGCGCAATCTCAGCTCACTGCAACCTCTGCCTCCCAGGTTCAAGCGATCCTCTTGCCTCAGCCTCCCCAACAGCTGGGATTGCAGGCAACCACCACCATGGCTAATGTTTGTATTTTTAGTAGAGATGGGGTTTCACTGTGTTGACCAAGCTGGTCTTGAACTCCTGAACTCAGGTGATCCGCCCGCCTCGGCCTCCCAAAGTGCTAAGATTACAGGTGTGAGCCACCATGCCCAGCCTAGGAAGCCTGGTGGGGGTTTTTGTTTGTTTGTTTTTTGTTTTTTTGTTTTGAGACGGAGTCTCGCTCTGTCACCCATGCTGGAGTGCAGTGGCACGATCTTGGCTCACTGCAACCTCCGCCTCCCGTGTTCAAGTAATTCTCCTATCTCCGCCTCCCAAGTAGCTGGAATTACAAGCACACGCCACCACGCCTGGCTAAAATACAATTTTTAGTAGAGATGGGGTTTCACAAAGTTGGCCAGGCTGGTCTCGAACTCCTGACCTCAGGTGATCCACCTGCCTCAGCCTCCCAAAGTGCTGGGATCACAGGCATGAGCCACCGTGCCCGGTCATGCCTGGTGTTTTTAATGCTATTGACCACTCCTGTGCAGCTAGTCCAGTGAGACTGAGGCTGGCTCTTGGGTGGCCAGTGGAGTCTTTGGGCTGAAATCATTTGAGGAACAATGGACCCATGAATGATGGGAGGAGGGTCAGTTTTTGGAGAATCTAGTGGAGGTTGGCCACCTTGAGCTTGCCTCCTGCTCTCCTGCTTTAGAGCTGTGTGACTTTAAGGAACTGACTTAACCTCTCTGATCCTCAGCTGTTGCATCAGGAAATGGGGCTAACTGTAACCCTCGTTTGGTGCTGCCTGCGTTGAGGATTAAATGGGAGGATATAAGGGAAAACTGTGCCCTGCATGTAGTGAAAACTCAGTGTCTTATTTGCTACATCCCAATGACTGAAACAGAATAGGTGAGTGGGTGGTACCCCTGCACCCCTCAAAAAATCACTTATGGGAGGAAGATGGCTCGTATGGGAAGGAGGATACTGTGTGTTGGACAGGAAAGGGGAAGCAGGAGGACGGTGTATTTTTGGAGGTCACAAGGTACATAATTATTCATAGGTATACATAATAAGTATTGGTGGTAGTGTTACATTATCGTTACTGTTCCTCTCTGACATGAATGTCAGAGTGTAGAGGGCTTTGAGGATCACCTAGCCCAAGCCCCAGTTTAATCCGAGAAGAGACTGACACAGGGTGGGGGATGCAATCTTCCCAGCATCCCTCATCGTACCAGGGGCGAGGCTGGCATTACTCCTGCTATTATTGCCACCATACCTTTATGTGAAACCCTAACATCATCCTACTACTACTGCCAATCAGTTAAGGAGTTACCATGTTTTAGATGCTAGGCAAAATACTGCGTGCACATCCTCTCCTTTCAGCTTTACGAAAATATTAAGGTGCAGGTGCGGAAGGAATGTGAGCTAAACCCCCTCCTGCTTCTTCTGACTTGGTGTCCCTGTGCAAGGTGTGCCACTTTGAGCCTCCATTTCCTCATCTGTGGAATGGGAACAGCACCACCTGCCCCCGGGGTTCCAAGCATCCAAGGGGCTAAGTGATAGGAAGTACTGATGCTCAGTACTGGTTCCATGAATGCCTGGGGAATCTGGAGGCTCCCTCTTGGCTCCTGGCTTCCAGCCACGCCCCCGACACCAAGGCCTCTGTCAGTACTGGTTGTTCCTCAGTGCAATTAGGTAATTAGGCCAAATTCAATTACACACCACACTCCCAGGTTTGTCTGGGGCCCAAGGGGGGTGTGGGCTCCCCTTGTTGAGGGGGAGCAGCAGAAGCACTGGCTTGGTTCCCAGGGCTGGGCCTTCCCACTGTGCCTCTCAGAATACTGCCTGCATCCTGCATCGCAGCTGGGGAGACTGAGGCAGGGAACAGGCAGCATTGCTTGGCCCCTGCCTTAGTCTGTTCAGGCTGCTATAGCAAAATACCTTTGACTAGGTAACTTACAAACAATAGCAATTGATCACTCCCTGTTGCAGAGGCAAGATCAGGCTCTGGCAGATTTGATGTCCAGTGAGGGCACGCTCCCCGTAGATGGCACCTTCTGGCTGTGTCCTCACATGGGTGCAAAGAGCGCCCTCAAGCCTCTTTCATAAGGCACTGGTCCCATTCATGAAGGTGTATTCCTGATGACCTAATCCTCTCCCAAAGGCCCCAGTTCTTCGTACCATCTCAATGGATTAGATGTCAACACGTTAACTTAGAGAGGCACAAACACTCAGACCACAGCAACCCCAAACCATAGCATCCGCAGGGTTGAGATCACCATGCCTGATTTTTTTCCCCTCCTGGAGAGCTTCACCCCAGACTGCTGGCCCACAGTTCACCTTCCCTTTCAAATTCATCAGCAGGGGCCTGGCTCTTCATCCCCTGGAAAAGCCCAAATGGTAGGGAAGTGGGGGGGGGGCCTCAGCTTCCCTGTGCCACCCCTGGATTTGCAGCAGTTTCCCCTCCTAGCTGCAGGCTGGCACCCAGCTGCTGCCCAACACTTTGATCAGCATATGGATCTTTTGGGAGAGCAGGGGCTCCAGTGAAGTTGGGCAAACCAGCGTGTATATATGTCTTTAAGGGTCTTGCCGGGGGAGTCAGGCGAGAGCAACCCAGGCTGAGGGCAGCAAGATGGCCCTCCTGGAGACCAGGCATGACACTTCTAGGGACCACATCATCTGAGTCCTTGAATGCCAATCTAAGGAGCTTGAACTTGATCTTGACACCCCTGGGGAACGAAAGAACGTTTTAGACAAGGGATGACATGGTCAGATTTGCCTCAGCAGGTAGAGGAGGGACCTGGGTGCTAGAGGCAGAGAACATAGTTTGGAGGCTGGTGCAGTTGCCAGGATGCCAGGACACCAGTCTGCTGGGGTGGAAGTGTGCCGTGTGTGGAGGGAGAGAAGCAGAGGTGACTCCCCAGCAATGCCTCGTGCCCACGCCCTTCCCTGGGCCTCGGAAGCTCAGGCGGTGACATGGCTGTTTTATGCTTGACTCTTGACTTACCAGTTCTGAGGATGGTACACAGCACCTTTCCCAGGAAAAAGGTCTTAACTTTGGATTTCATTCTGAAATGAAAGTGGTTTTATGGAATTTTTCTTGTAAGTCCAAAGATAATACATACTATGTGTAGGACAATCAAGGAATACAGAAAATTATAAAGAAAGTAAAGCTGACATCCCACCACTGTGGAATAACTTGGTGAATATCCATTAGTCATGCAGGAAACATTTAACATACTTAATAGATAAACATACTTAACAGATAAGCCACAAATAAATATAGGAGAATGGAACCATAGAGGGCCTGCCACCTTGGAACCAGCGTCTTTGCCTTGACAAAATGATGTGTGTTGTAGACCTCTTGCCTGGCCCACCTGTCAGCCTACTCCGGCCTTTACAGGGAATTAGCAGGAGTCAGTTCAATAATGACATTTCTTCTTGGAGCCTACCCAACCAGACTTGGGGAGGCCAGTGCCCCCGGCAGCAAAGAGAGGTATGGCATCTACACTAGATGTCTTCACTGGGGGAGAGGGGATTAGGGTCCAGAGAGGGACAGTGACCTGCACCTGGTCACACAGTAAGCTCCCAAGCCCCTTTCCAGGTAGCATCTGTCTCAGTTGGGGACTTGGCCTCCTGGGCCAAAGAGCACGCAGTTCTGTGAGCTCAGCTCTGCAGGCCCTGATTTCAACATCAGGCCTCCCACTCCTTGCCCTGCCCTGGCGGCCACCTTTGGATTTCCCCCAGACATTCCTATGCAGCCTGTCAGCTCATGTCCAGAGCCCCTGGAGGTGGGGGACACCTGGGACCACACTGGGGAATGAAGGAAGCCGCTGGCTCCCCTCGTCTGCCATGGACCAGGAACAAGGGGCTGGAAGGGAGCAGGCACCCGGAGAACCTCCTCTCACACAGGGTGGTGAAAGGAAGGCAGGAAGGCTGCACCGGGTGATGAAGGACTCCTGGCAAACTTTTCATGGGCTTGGGAGGTTCCTAAAACTGCGCGATTGCTGCCCAGAGCACACCGAGGTGCTCGGGCTTGCTTCTCAACCACCTCTCCTCTCCTTTTACCTCTCCTAGCGCCCTACAGCAGGCCTCAGAAGCCATAAGCCCACCAGTACAGGGTCCCTTCTGCAATTCTCGATCCTCAGCTCATACGCCTCAGGTGACAGGCTGCTCCCTGCTACTCCCTGGCAGCCCTGACTGTCAGAAATTCCTTCCTTCTTTGAGCCCAAATCAGGTTCACCCACCCATCTTCAGGATGCATGTGACTCCCACAGTAGGTGAGGGAAAGAGCCGACAAGTCCAGGTCTAGCCCCGACCTCCCTGTGAGCAGGAGGTACCGAGTAGGATGGACCCATCCCATCAGAATCCCACACTGTGCTGGGAAAAAAGAGGCAACTGATGGGCAAGAGTCCTTTAGAAGAGCATATCTGCCTAGCACTTTGCAGTTTGCAGGGCATGCCCTGGACGCTACAGTTGGCAGGAATACAGTGCCAGGATAGACAGCTTGGGGCCGTGAAACAAGCCAGGAGTCTGGGGTTCTAGTCCTGGCTCTACAACTAATATGCCATGTGACTGGAGGCAGTCCCTGCCTCTTCTTTGAACCTCAGTTTCCTCATTTGAAGAGGGAAACAAGGGCCTCTTTACTCTGATGTCGATTGAGCTGGCTTGATTGCAAATGGATAAGTAGAGGCTCTGTCAAGAAAGGGGCTGGAAGGAATAGGCCACACATGGTTTCCAGGCACGATGGGTCCGATGGTGGCTGGGACACCTGGTATAGTAGCCCTGCCTGGTCCTGCAGCCTGGGCCAGAGTGTGTGAGTGGCCCCAAATCTTTTCCCAAAGTGAGCCTCACTTTCTTCCGCTGCAAAGTGGAAGCTTTGTGCTCAGCTGCCTTGTGAGCCTTTGTCTGGGAAGCATCAGGAACGGAATTTGGCTGCTCCAGCCCAGACAGGGAGGTGTGCTGCACAGCCAGGCAGGCAGACAGACAGTCCGGCAGGAAGGCAAATTGCATTTCCAACTGCAGAGAGCTTATGTCAGTCCAACCCTGGGGCCATTCGGAAGCCCCCATCAAAGCTGTGTCCTGGGAGAAGCAATGAAACCCGAGGACTGCTGAGGCATGGACATTCGAGCTGCCTTTGCCGTCTCTTCCCTTCAAAGGCGACTCCAGAAATCAATGGGAAGAGATTCATTAGAGACCTGGGTGGCGCGCTCCCCACCACCTCCGGCAGCCCCTTTGTTAACCAGCCTGAGCTTCCTGTCTGAACAGGCTGCCTGCCCCTGAGAAACAACCCAGGTTCTAGGAAGCAGGTCGGAGACTTAGGCTCCGGGCAGGGCAGCAGGGCCACCACACACCCTTAGAGGCTGTGATTGTTCACTGTGCATTCAATCATTCTTGGTTCACTCATTCATTCAGGCAGCTGGTCCTTGTTTCATTCATACAGCTAATATTTATAAAGCATCTGCCTGACATATTTTAGATACTGTCAATATAACACATCCAAAACAGACTAAAGTCCCAGTTGACATGGAGCTTGCCTTTTAGTGAGGGAGACAGCATTAAACAAGGTAAATAATTGAAATACACCAGCCAACAATGCTAAGGACAAAGCCACGTCAGGAGACTCACAGGCATGTCAGGGGGTGCTGAGTTGTGGTCAGTGTGGTGGCGGGGGCTTCCCTGTCAAGGGGTCCCCCGAGGGAAAGCCTGCAGGAGGCGGGGATGTGGGGATGGAGCCGGGGCCACCTGGAGAAGAGCATTCCTGGCAGAACCCCTGGAGGTGCATCGGGTGCATTCACAGCTAGAAGGGCATCGAGGCTGGACCAGAGTAAGCCAAGGGGGACTGGAGGGAAATGAGGTCAGAGAGATGACGGAGACTGGAGGCTGGGTCACGCGGGGGCTTAGCCACAAGGACTTGCATTTTACACCAACGGGGCCAGAGCAACATGAGGAAGGGTCTTAAGCAGAAGAATGTTTTGTGACTTAGGTTTTAACGGATCCTCCATTTTAGTTTGCTAAGGCTGCCATAACAAAGTGCCACACAGCGGGTGGCTTACACAATAGCGATCCACTGTCTCACAGTTCTGGAGACCTAAAAGCCCAGAGGAAGGTGTCAGTAGGGCCAAGGTCCCTCAGAAGGCTCTAGGGAAGGATCTTCTCCAAGGTTCTCTCCTCGCTTCTGGTAGCTTCTTGGCTTGTGGCAACATAACTTCAGTCTTCACGTGGCATTGTCCCTGCATGCATGTCTCTGTGTCTAAACTTCTTTTTATAAGGACACTAGTTCTGATGGATTAGGGCCCACCCTAATGACCTCATCTTAACGTGGTCATCTGCAAAGGCCCTACTTCCTTCCAAATAAAGTCACATTCACAGGTTCTGGGGGTTAGGAGTTCAACATTTTTTGTGGGGACACAGTTCACTCCCTAACACCATGGCTTCTCAACTGGTCTTTCCTAGGACCTGGTGTTAGGTGGTCTCACCCTTGTTTTACAAAGAAGGAGGTCGAGGCTCTGAAAGCCTAACAGCTCGTCAGGGCCACCAGCTAGTCAGAACTTGTTTCCTGAGCCTCAGCCTCCAAATCCAGGCTCCTCCCTTCCCTCCGCAGCGCCTCAGTTAGCCAGGAGAGCATGGCCAGTTCCTTCCTGTCTCCGCCCCAGCCCTGGGGGCAGCCCCAAGCCCTACCAGCTCCCCGCTCGCCCCCTCCCCGCTTGGTAGCCTGGGGCTGAGCAGGTAGCTGAGCAGGCTCCTCTGAATGATCATTTTGTGTCTGGTTCATGTGCCCCCTCCCCTCAGAATCCTCTCTTCTCCTCTAGCCTGGCAGGATGCTTTCCTGGAACCCCAGTAACCTTGTCCTTGTAGAACTTCTCGGAGGTACTGAGTGGAGGTGTGGGGCACCGGGTGGTATTGTTTTCAAAATGAAACGATTATAGGATTTGGGTGGAAGCCAAATGCAGACTTCTGGGAATGCAGCCTGGGTCCAGGATGAGTGGCCCTGCTGGAGGATACGCCCAGGAAGGGGAGCGGGGTGCAGTGGCAGGAGGCTAAGAGGCATGGAGGTCTCACTGTGCATCGTGTCCCTGTCCCCCACTCAGGTGGAGCCCCAGCAAACTCGAAATGTCACACGAATGCTTACAAATGCATAGATGCTAAACTCTAAAAAGAAACACAATGAAGCAAGAAGTATTTCAGTATTTGTAATGTGGTATGAGGGAAAGAATATAAAACAGAGTTGGGGGCATGAGCTCTCATCACAGCTCTAATTGACTGTGTGACCTGGAGGTCACCTTCCTTCTCTGGATCCTAGACTCCCACCTTGGGAATATGTGATGGTTATCAATGCATACTTTTGAACTGGATTGCCAAGTCATTTAAACCCTTGGGCAAATTGTCTAAACCTCCCTGCGCCTCTGTTTTAGTTTCTGGACAGTGGAAATAGCTCCTGTCAGAAAGGTCTGGTGGTGAGGATTGTTAATACTTGGAAAATGCCTGGAAGTGTGCCTGCCAACCAGCAAGCTCTCAGTAACCATGAGCTGCTTATTACACCAGGAGAGCAGAGGCCAGGATCCTGCTTGGGCCCCTAGCTCTGTGACCCCGTGTGTGGACACAGGAAGGGTTCTGAGGTCTGGTGGGGATGCCTGCATTGGCCAGGAGCTCAACCGCAACTGTCCCTTTCATCTTAAAGACTAAGTGAAGACTTGAGGAGGTTGACCAGGATGAGGGGGGAAA
This sequence comes from Gorilla gorilla gorilla, assembly GCF_029281585.2. NCBI lineage: Eukaryota > Metazoa > Chordata > Mammalia > Primates > Hominidae > Gorilla > Gorilla gorilla. The sequence goes on along the minus strand of NC_073232.2, from coordinate 36,507,310 downwards.
GGGAGTGGGGACAGAGAGAACAGTGTCATAAAGACACATGAGAGTTTATGCCCTGACCCCTCAGAGGTTGGCAGAAGCCCCAGGAAGGGGTCTCTGGAGGCAGAGCCCCTGAGTTGTCTCATGCCCAGGGCTGCTGTTTGAGCCTTCCTTGGGCAACTGAGCTGGCTGTGTGATAGCTGCTCCATGCCAGGTCCCCGGTATGTGTGCATCCATCTGTTGAATGCCCACTCTATGCCCTACACTCCCACGTGTCCTGAGAAGGACCAGGGATTCTGAAGGTGGATGGCCCAGGCAGCTCCCAGGGCCTGAGCTCATGTCTGTCATTCTCACGTGGACACGTGGCTGGGGCCTCCTTGTCCACCTCACCCTCCCTCTGAGCGCCTACGCCCGCATGGGTGACATCTCCGAGTCATAGGATCCTTGCTCAGCCCTGCTGAATCAGCAGACCCTGCCTGAAGAAGAGCTCTGTGTCTCAGAACCCAGCACCCAGCAGAGCCGTCCCTGGCTTCATTGTTCTCCCTCTAAGCGGTCAGAGGGAGCCTGGCTTTTGTATGCTGGTCTTTCCTTGCTAGTGGCCTCTCAGCCCCCAGGCCTCCCACTATACAAAGCCTTATACAGGAGGTGACCCAGCCCAGAACCACTTTGACCCCTGGGTGACCTACATCCTAGGTGGCTTGATTCTTTTTACTGGGTAATGCTGGGACAGGATCCAGGAAGCCCATCCCTCTGTGGGTAAACAGGGGAGCCCTGGAAAAGGCCCCTGTCTGCGCCCCCAGCTTGACTGGAAGGGTCCCCACCCGCCCCCACCCCAACCCCACCCAGTTGGTCTTGCAGAGGCAGGCTCCGCATGGCAGGCTCCTCCAGCTGGGTAAAGCATCCTCCCTCCCCTTGCTCTCCCGAGCAAGCCACCACTGCCTTCCCGGCTGCAGCGCCGTGATTTATCGGCGGCTCCTCCTCGCCAGGGCCCATGGCAGGAGGAGTTCAAACACCTTCGAGAAAAGCCACCCGCTATTGATCCCCACGTCAGGCCTCCCAAGCGCTGGCGGGCATTCATCAAGGAGCCGCAGCGCGGGGGCTGCAGCTCGCCCTTTCTTCTTCCTTTCTTCTCTCTCCCAAGTCATTCCCCCGGGGCTATGCCCCCCTTGCCGAGGTCACTCAGAGAGCTCACCGAGTGCCTGTGAGCTGAGGTGGAGAGCGCCTTTGTCTGTGGCCTCTTTGCTGTAGATCCTTATCAAGGGGGTGGAGCGGGCTGCTTTGGGCCCCAGGCTTTTGAGCAAATCTTTGGAAGTTGGAGAAGTGGAGTTGGAACTCGGAACAAGTGGAGAAGGCCCTCTGAAGCAGAGACTGGTTGGAGTGCCCGTATTTCTGTAGACCGGAGGCGTGTAACTAGAAAGAGTTTGCTAACCAAGTGGGCCAGAGAGAGCCTTGAAATTAGCATCTGAAAACCCCAGCTTTGGCCTGAAGGCCTCCCGTGCAGTCAGGTGAATGGATGCTTGAAAACAATTTGTTTTCCTAATTACATAAATCTAGTGAAGAGTATTTATCTTTTTTTTTTTTTTTTTTTTTTTTTTGCTTACCTGGGGAAAGTCTAAAACCTCTGGTCTCAAGCCAGAGGAGTGTATATTAATTCTCTTCTCCAGCCCCACCCTATGACTTCCCAGAGTGGGTCCCTGGGAGAACAGGGAGATGGGGTAGGGAGACTGGCAGGTTGTCTTTATTGAAGTTTCCTGGGCAATGCCACCAGGTCTGTCCCCCTCTGGTATAAACCTCTGCTCAATTCCAGTCCAAATTCTGGCTCAACCTACCAAAGTGGTTTTGCTGAACTCAGCTTCTGGGGCTGGCCACATGGTACCAACACATATAGGATATCTCAAAAATGAATTTGGAAGTCCCAAACATGCGGGTCTTTGGTGGCTCAGAAAGCACTAAGGATCAGATTAGAATAGTGAACTGTCATTGCACAGAATGGGGAAGGGTTTGTGTTCTGGTTATTTCAGATAGTGGCTCTTTGGATTCTGGATAATGGCGGTCCAAGTGCTGACATTGTTAAAAACCAGATTAACAGTAGAAACCAGATCTTATGTACATCCATCTCAGTGTTCTCTTGGAACACATGAGCCATATTGTCCCACCCCATCTGTTTTCTGGGTGTCATTTGCTGAGCAGTGGGCTTTAGAGTAGGTCAGTCTTCTGAAGGATCTGCAGTGGGGAGATGGGCGAGTCTTCACTGGACCCCTGCCTGCGGTGCTGCTTGGGAGGGCAGGGCCCCAGTGAATGTCTCAGTGAGTAAATGACTGTCCCCAAAGAAGCCATAATAACCTACGAGGAGATGAGATGGAGGTGAGAATAAGCAGAGCCTGGAATTTGTGCAAAGCTGAAGGGAAGTCCTTCCCCTGGCTGCCCTGGGGTTGGCCTGCCAGTAAGGGGATGCCAATTAATTTCTCTTGCAGGAAGCTAGTTCGTGTCCAAAAGGCTCAAGTTATGAAGTATGAATTAATCCATTTAACCAGCTCCTCGGAGGGAAAGCCCATGACAGCTGCATTTCCAAATGCCATCCTGAAAGCGATATTTCAAGTGGCAGTGGGTGGGATTAGAGCCTGCTAACGATTTATGTCAAACAAGGAGCAAGAACATAATTTCTAGATAAGTGATTTGTCCCAGCAACTTCCAGGGCCGGCAGGAAGGTTTAGGGGCCAGCCAGAGGCTGAGGCTGAGAAGAGGGGATGGAGTCAGATGTCACCTCAAAGGCCAGTGAACCTGGTCAGCTCCCGGTGTTGGCCAGGGCAGCAGGGCACGGCAGTCCAATACAGAGGAGATCTTAAAGACAGTCATGGCTGCCCTTCTTTGGGGATGAATGATGGGGCCTCACTTACCTTCCTAAGTGTTTGGGGCAGTTAGGTCACCACACAAGCAACTTTCACAGGCAGGTGGGTGGGGCTGGGGGAGGGAGCTATAAAATACAGTTTCTCCCGAGGGGGTAATGATGACAGGGAATGCCCACGAAAGAGGGAGGGGCGAAGATCTCTGGAGGTGGGACAGCAGGTGGGCTTCCAGGGGTGTCTAAGGGGCAGAGGGGTGGGGGGTGAGCAAGCGCTCAAAGCCCGGAGCCCTTGCGACAGACTGGCTGGAAGGAAGAGGCCTCGGCCACCACAGGATGCAATGTCAGGAAGGCAGCAGCTCCCGGGGCGGGGCAGGGCCGCGCGCAGCCGCCCCCGGCTTCCCTCCTGCCGCCAGCTCCTGGTCACAGGAACTCCCCGAAGTCGGGGAGCGGGAGCGTACGTGCGCGTGTTCACCCTGTCCTGGGCCCCTCGCTCGGGGAATCCCGGGGGTGCCAGGGCACCCAGGGTCAGGGAAGATGCCGGGCCGCCTACCTTCTCCACCCCGTAGCCCGTTCCGAAAATCCTTTAAACCGAGATTTAATCTGGATGCCTAGCCCCGCCCTCCCCTCTCCTCCCCTCCCCTCCCCCCGGCCGAGGCCCCCTCCAGTTCAGCTCCGTCCTCCACCCCCTCCCCGCCGTGGACCCTCATTAGCATGCCCACTTGGGAGGATTCGCTGGGGGGCGGGAGACATCCGAAGTCATCCACCGCCAGCGCCTTCCCGGCGGCCTCCTCGGGCGACAGCGCTCCGGGAGCCCCACTCGCACAAGTGTTGCTTCCAATTAATTGCCTAGGCGGGGGAAGGAAAGGGGCCTCGTCGCCGCCCCCGCCCGGAGGCTGGAGTGCTGCTCGTCGGGTCGTGCGTTCGCTCGGCAGCGGCGTGCACCAGCACCACCCCTGCGTGCAAGTTTGAAATGTGAGCTGCCTCCGATTCATACTCGCTCGCGCTCCCTCGCAGCGAAGTGGCTGGGCTGACGGTCTGCGCGCGCGAGTGAGTGCGGGCGGCGGGCTGGGGGGCGGGGGTGCGGACGGCGAGGCTCGCGGGGCGGGGAGGGCGCGCGCGAGCCGGGGCTCCCTGGAGACGCCAAGGCAGGTCTGCTCGCCTTTCATCTTCCTCCCGCGCTCCTCCTCCTCCTCCCTCCCCTCCCCCCGCCGCGGCTGGCCTGGCCTCCCCCGGAGCCCCCAGCCCCACGCGGGCACACGCAGAGTGGGTGGTCACGCCCGCAGGGTCCGCGAGCGCGGCGCAGAGCGCGGGCCGTGGGAAGTTTCTCCGGCGCGCCCCGTGCGCCCCCGCCCCCCGCGCGCCCCCGGCCCATCCCCGTCCCTGGAGAGCTGTCGCTTGCGCCCGGGCGCGCGGCTGGCTGCCTCCTCGGCGGCGGCGGCGGCGGCCCCATTAGCGGAGCCTCCGCCTGTGATTGGCTTCGCCCGGGAAGCTGGAGACGGGCGATGAATAATTGATGTGTGCGGTGCGGTAGCCGGACGGCGGCGGCGGTGGCGGGCAGCAGCGAGCGGGAGCGCGGGAGCCGGAGCGCCCTCGGAGCGGGCAGCGCGGAGCGAGCGGGCGCCGGACCCGCCCGGGCCCCCGCGCCGCCGCCGCCGCCGGGGCGCGGAGCGGGGATGCAGGCGGCGCCCGCTGCCTGCGCGCAGCCTTTGTTCGGCGCTGGCTGAATCCTACCCGGAGTCGCTCGCCGCTGCCGCCGCCGGCCGGGCCCCAAGCCCCCGAGGGCGCCAGGGCGGGATCGCGACCGGTGCAACTTCTAGGTAAGTGCGGGGCCGGAGGGGTCGGCGCCTGGGCGCCCACGGGCTGGGCCCTGGGCTCCCTCCGGGCGCGGGGGTGAGTGTGCGTGCCTGTGTGTGACAGAGGAGGGCCGGTGCATTGTGGGTAGCGCCGTGTGCTGCATGGTGTCAGCCCCAGGCTTGGCCGCGAGAGTGGCACCGGCGTGCACCGGGCCGGTTTTGTGTGCCCACAGACGGGGCCTTCATTTCTCTTTGGGGCCACGGGGCAGAGTGCGCCCCCACCCAGGTCCCTGAAGGTGAAGTGTTGGCTCTCCAGCAGACATTTTACGAGGCTCTGTGCTCAGTCGGCTCACGCTGCAAAAATAAGAATCGGCCAGGATGCCTTCGGAGGCAGCGCCTGAGGGTCCTCGACTTCAAGCTGCTCCTTTGTCAGAATGCAGCGCTGATGCCTCCAGCGCGTAGAGACCCCACGGGCACTGGTGATGCCACCATTGCGGCAGGGTGCCCTTCGCAAAGGTGGTGGGTGCCGAATAGACTTCTGACAAGTGTTTGCTGGCAAGCTGGCTAGAGGAGAGAGGTGGATTTGCACCAGAGGGCAGGAAGCAGCCTTTCAGGAGATGCCTGGTTGTGAGGACCTTGTACAAGACCTTGGAGAGAGAGCCCCTTGATAGGGACTAAGAGGCGGCTGCCTGAGGTCCTGAGCATGTGGTTTTGGTATTGGTGTCTTCGAAGCCAAGCCATGGCGCGGTGGGCACCAGATAGGTACCAGTTCCTGGGTCCAGAAGCCTTCTGGGGGGAAACTAGGAGAGGTCAGCTGGCACTTCTTTAGATGGGTTTCAGGAGACTGTCATTCCTACAGTGGGGACCCAGTCCCTTCGCCCTTGACCATCAGGCGAGACTGCCAGATGAGTGTTGAGCAGGGCTGATGGCTCTTCCAGCAGGAAGGCTTTGTGTGGCAGGTGGCATGGAGTTGGTGCCAGTGTGCTTCTCATTGGCCCATCTTTGAGAGTGGCCACAGAAATTGGGCTGAGGAGAGAAATCAGGCTGAGAGTCAGAAATCTGGCTGAGGAGTGAGTTGGGGTGAAAAGGCCGTGCCATCCTGAAGTCAGGGTGACCCCAGATGTTACGTGGGGGCTCCGGCGCCCCCAGTTATGGGGCTCTGGGCCTGAAGCTTATCTCCCATCTGCTATGGAGGAAAGGCCCTGTCCCAGGGGTTGGGTGGAAGGGTGACTCTTGGAGTCCACGTGGCTCCTAACAAGCCTTTCCCCTTTTTTTGTGTATAAGCCAGGCAGTGACTACCCTCCAACTAGCTGGATTCAAGTCCCCTTCTGAGCTATTTTTATCCTGAACTTCCTTAGTGAGAAACCACCAAACGGCGATGCTTTGGTGAGAATCTAGGTCTTTACCGGAAGCGCAGCCTGCACAGAGTTTACACCTCGCTTCATAAGGCTGCCTCCACTGCCCTGCACAGCCCTCCCCTGGCTCAGAGCCCCTGTGCCTCTCTCATGCCTCTTGATTCTCATCACAGCCTGTGCGTTCAGGGACTTTTGAGCCCCAGTTTCAGATGGGAAAACTGATGTGCCCGAGATCATCCAGTTGGGGATGTAGGAGGCCAGGCCTGGCTCCAACAGGAGCAAGACCTTGACTGCCAGCGGGCTCCCTGAAGGCAGGGACCACGTGTTTCTCATCACCATATGCCCCAGTGCCAACTGTGGTGCCTGGCGGATGGTGGGTGCCCAGTGGCTGCTGAATGATGATGGCACGAGTGGAAGGCTGGTTGGGTGTGTTTTCCCCATTGGAGTTGGGACGGGGTGGGGGGGCAGAGGGATTGAAAGAGCACTTCCAGATCTCAGTCTGCATTGGTTGAGCACCCAGTCCATGCAGTCCCTGGGAACTCTGAGATGAGTCCCTAGTCTGGAGTCAGGCAGCTAGAGGGAGAAAGGTGCTTCCACAGAGGTTCTGCGGAAGTCCTGCCCGGGGCTTCCTGAATGTTGCCCCAGGGAGTAAGGAGTGATTGAGCTGGGTCTAAGATGATGCCATTCAGTACAGTAGCCACTGGCCACATGTGGCTGTTTGTGAATTTCAATTAATTAAAGGGATGAGTTAAGCTTATCCTTGGCACTAACCACATTCAAGCACTCAGTAGCCACCGAAGGCTGGTAGCCGCCTTGTTGGGCAGCTCAGACTCTAGAACATGTCCACCACAACAGGAAGCTCCATGGATGACAGACAGCGCTGTCCAGGAGGATAGACTTAAGACAGAGGTGCAGTGAGGACACTAGCTCAGAGCCCACGAGTGTAACAGTGCAGGCGAGTCTGTTAGATAAAGAGACCTCCTGTTTCCCTAGCATTTGTTTTGTGGCAGCCTGCTGCGGGGAAGGAGTAGACCAGCCAGGCATTCCCATTTAACACAGGAGAAAACTGAGGTTCACTTTTGCCCAAGGTCATCCAGCAAGAGGGTGGCATGAGTCCCAGGTCTCCAACCCCTCGGCCAGCACTCTGTCATCCAGCAGAGGTCAGCCAGGGGACACGAGTGGGCAGCGGTCCCAGGAGCAGCCTCAGACCTCCCTGAGGGACAGTCTTGGTGCCGGTAGGCGTCAGTCCCTGTGAAGTCATCCATCGATCGGGCGGGAGCGCCAGCTCAGCCTCGGGTCCTCAGGAACAGAGAGTTCTGTGCTGGCAGAGCTGGAAAGAGCGGGCGCGAGGCTCTCTGGGCAAGGGAGGTGTTTACCTTGAGCGATGCGGCATGGGTCCCTCGGGAGAGGCTGGCTCCTCCATGGGGAAGGAACTCCTCAGTGGGGCCTGTGGCTGGGATCCTTAGCACCACCTCAGAGAGAGGGGTACAGGCCCGAACCCAGCGGGGAGAAGGGTTTCGGGACCTTTGACTGGTACAGAGTGCACCTCACCCTTGCTCTTGCCCCGCCACGCCGTGTCACAGAGCATCTGCTGGGCCTCCCTCGCCCTCCTTCCCCAAGCCTCGGCTGCAGGAGGAAACTCTCCCAGGGCCTGGCAGAGCAGCAGCTGCCTCACGAGGGAGCCTGCAAAGGGAAAAACAAGGCCCCCACCCTCGAAGCACTTCCAGCTTCCCAGGGAGCTCCCTGGCCAGACACCACAGGCAGGGAAGGAAGGCCAGCCCACTGGCCGGAGGGCCGAAGGGACTTCCTGCCCCAAGGTCACATGGCAGGAGAGGCCGTGGATGGAGCCAATGCCCTCTCCCAGCCCACGGCAAATCCCAGTCTCCCAGTGGGAACTTGTGGTTTATGATTTCATTGTGCCTGCTGCCTGGTTTCCTGCTCCAGCCCTGAGGTGAGGGTTAGCTTCCTGTGGCCTTGTCCCTGTGTCCTGAGGTGCCCACTCCCCCAGCAGCAGGCCTCGCTGCCACCTCCAGCTCCCATGGCCCTGACCTGACTGAAGTGGGAGGTCTGAAAATGCGGTGGCTTTCTGCAGGGACCCCCGCACACCAGAAAGAGGGTTCTTCAAGGCCCATCAGGGCAGCTTGAGGGATACGAGGACCTTTGGCGACACTCTCAGGTTTCCAGTCCTCTAGAGGGAGAAAATGGTCAGGGGCGGGGCGCTGATGAGGCCTTTCCAGGGAGCCCTTCCAGGACCCATAGTGAGTCCCTCGGGGAAGCTCACAGTGTCCTTGTTCCCCAGGATCTGATGGGCTGTGTGCCTTTCCAAACTGATGCACAGAGCTGGGAGCTACCCCCATCACCCAGAGTACTGGGCGTGAGGACCCCTGGGTGGGCCAGCCAGGCAGTCTGCTGTCCCCCTGCCTGGCCAGGCTCAGGAAGTATGACCCTTTTCCTCCCTCTCAGTAGCCCCAGCCATGGCCCTGACTTCTCCTTAGAGCCACCCTGGGGCTTCTCTAAGCCTCAGAGACCCTGCTGGGTTCCCCAACTTCTCCCACCCCCCGTAGGGTGAGGCCAGGCCTTAGAAGTGCCTGGCCTGGGGCAGTGGTGCTGCTTTGTGTGTATTGGGTGAACGGAGAACAGGGGATTTAGCCAGGACACTCACATTTTCTGAGACTGAGGCTCCCAAACCACCCTGGAGAGTTATTGGGTCTGAGGGGAGGCCCGACCCCTGTGATTTGGCTTGTAAAGCTCCCCAGATAATTCTGATGCTGTTGGTAGAATCATGGCTCCCAACACTAGCCGTGAAGTGATTGTATCTGTAGTCTGGTGCCAAATTAGTGTGTGACCTTTGGCAAGTCACTTCCCCTCTGGGGGCCTGAGTGTCTCATCTCTGCCTCATCTTTATCTCATCTCTAAAAGGTAGACCCCACTCCAGGGCCTCAATACCAGCCCTGTGCCAGAGAGGTGGGGAGAGAGGAAAGTGAGAAAGAAGCTTGGGCCATGTCTTTGGGTGCCACCACCCGCATCCGGGTGTGCAGTGGGAAATATTAGGGTGCAGCACGGCAAGAGAGAATTAGATGAACAGAGGCCTATGCTCTACACCCCAAGAGCTATAGAAGGAAGAGGGGAAAATGGTGACTTTCAGGCTGGAGCGGACTGAAACACTTCCCAGGTGGAACTTGATTTTGGAATGGGCAGGATGAGAAAGGACTGTTGGGTGGGAGGACTAGTAGCTGCGAAGGCTTGGAAACCAGGAGAGGTATGGCGCTTGATGAGAAAGGAGGATGTCCCTCCAGATGGCAGGGGGGAGGTTAGCAGGAGCTCGAGGAGAGGTTGAGTGAGGCTGCTGCAACACCTTCAGGGCAGTGGGGAGCCATCAAAGGCTTTGGAGCCTCAGAGGCACTGGGACTCCTCCTGCTTCTAGGAGCAGGGCTGCTGCTGAGTATCAGGCAGGAATCGGGCATAGAAGTTGGGAGTAGTGCGAGGTCGGCGTCCTGCTGTGGGAATGTCCCTGCCCCTGCTGACACAATGGAAAGCCTCGTCTTGTTTCAGGGTTCCTGTTTTGTGGTTGCCCGTGGTGGGGGGCGAGGGCAGCGAGCTCTGCCTTCTGAGGAGCTCCGGGAACTGGATGGAGCTTGTCCAGACCTCCCCACAACAGTCCTCTGCTCTCCTGGAAAAGAGAGGCAGTCCTGTTTGTGGAGTCTCTCCCTAGTCCCTCGGGGGATTCTAGCCAGGCCCAGGAGGCTTTAAATCAATGTGTGCATTTCCCTGGGGCTGGGACTGGAGTGGATGGGTGCCAGCGGGTAGTCTCTGGGCTTGCAGAGTTGGTCTCCCACCCTCCCAGGGCTCCAGTGTTGAATCCCTGCTCCCTGGGTCAGAGCCTGAGGCACTAGTGATTTACCATCTCCCTGTCTGCCTCCCAAGAGCTTATGATCTGACGGGCAGCTTCATTGTGCGCAGAAGATTTAGCAAGGTCTGGTTCAACCCCTGTGTGTGGGAGGCCAGGACTGTGAAAAAATGGGGGGCATGTTTCAGAGAGGAAGGAAAAAGGAAGCCCAAGGGGCCCTTTTTCCTGCCTCCCACTTCTGCTGCTTCCAGGCCCAGCTCTAATGCCATGGCATGGCCCAGGAAGCTTTCCCTGGTTCCCCACACCCAGCGTCCAGGGCCACTGTCTCCTTGCGGTCCTTAGTTCCTGTGCACATCCAGGATCCAGCGCTGTACATCAGTAGCTTCCTGTCATCCCTTGCCCACCTGGGTGTCAGCCCACTACACTGACTTGAAGGACAGGCGGTTCGTGACTTGCATCCACGCTGGGTGCTGCGTAAATGTCTGTCAGATGGCCAGCCCGGAGCATAAGGACATGGCAGCCCTGGTCACCCAGGCAGGAATTGAGAGGCTCGAGGTCTTGGCCCAGCTCTGGGTCCCCAAATTGTCTGTGTGATGTGAGGGGTGCCTGCCTTTCTTGAGGTCCCTGCTTGTAAGGAGCAGCGTGGGATTTACTGTGCTGTCCAGTATAGCAGCCACACATATATTTAAATGTACATTAGTAAAATTAAATGAAGTTTTCAGTTCCTCAGTCATAGTAGTCACATTTCACGGGCTAGTGGCTACCAGATTGGACAGTGCAGTGGTGGAATGTTCCCATCATGGTAGAAAGATCTGTTGGCAGTGCTGTGCCTGAAGTGGTCACTCTGGCCCGCGGGCCTACCCTGTTGGCAGCTCTGGTGACTGCTCCTCTCCCTTTCCCCCCGATGCACGAGGGACCTCCCTGCCCAACTACCCGGGGCTCTTAAAATGGGGCCACCCGGTGTCCTTCCCAAGCCAGTGTCAGAGAGTAATTATGAAACCCACATCTGTCATTTACCAGGTGACTTTGAGTAAGTCACCAAGGTTCTCTGAGCCTGTTTCCTGATCAGTGCAGTAGAGCTACTTGTCCCTGCCTGGCAGGGTTGCAGTGGGGAGTAAATGAGATGGGGCTAAAAGGTGCTTAGGTTGGTGTCTGGCCCATAGTAACGTCTCAGTAGCTGGCAGCTTTCATCACTGTCAGTTGGATTTATCCCCTCGCAGCATGGGCTTAGTTCCAAAACTGGCTGGGCATTAGGTTCCCCTCAAGTTCCTGAGCCCGAGACTGGGTTCTCTCCACCCAGCTCCACCACCAGCCCCCTTCTGTCTGAGCCTCAGTTTTCTCATCTGTACAGTACTCCTGCCTGTCGTTGCCCTGTGTTGCAGCTGGAGACCTTGCTGTGCCCTGTGGAGGGTGGTGCCATCTGGGGGCTTATCCCTGCTTCCGGCATGGCCACTGTAACAGGAGAGCCTGCGAAGGTCAGGGACAGAGGGGCACAAGTGTGCTTGCCACTTGTCTGTCCCAGAGAGAAGCTGCAGGGCTGTCCCTCCGGCAGCCATCGGGGAGGTCCTAGCGTGTGTCAGCTCTGGAGGAAGTAAGCGTGGCCGGCACCTACGCACCCACTTTAATTTCCCTCTTGGGGAATGAGAGGTGAGAGTCTGCACCCTGGACTTCTGAAGCCCGCCAGTGATTTGCAGAAGGACTTCTTCCTTGAGGTCTACCCATAGTTTGTCAGGGTCTGTGAGCCCCTGCATTTCTGGGCAGAGGGTCTGTGAGTCGAGCCATGTTGAGGTGGCCCTTGGGGTCCAGCCATCCTAGTGAGAGTGGGCTCTCAGAATAAGGACTGTGAGTCCAGCCTTGGCTTCCAGGTGCCCAAAGGGTGCCTGGAGAACCCCTCGCTGAGAGGAAATTCTGGGAGCTGGGGAAGGATCCCAGGAGCCAGCACACGGCTTTCTGTCAAACCCTAGGTCCTGACACCCACGGTGTCCTTGGTGTCGGGATAGGTACTGGGAGACAGAACAGCCTTCAGGAGCAAGGCCGGAAGACCATCCTGGGGAACAGACCACGCGCAGGGAGAAGGCACAGGAAGCTGGGGGGCCAAAAGGGGAGGGGCTTGCTGGAGACTTGTGGCCATTGGAGAGATCGAGGAGGTGAAGACTGGGCACTGCACTGAAGTGGGGGTTTCCAGGTGGGGATGGGATGGCCCTCCTGTGGCTCCCCACTGTTAGGCGCGAGAGGCCCTCACCCCACAAAGGTGCCCTCCCGAGCTTGCTCCCTACGTCTGTCCCCCTCCTCTCCTGTCTTCTCCACACACCGGGACCTCTCACCCTGTCTAAGCCTCAGTTTCCTCATCTGTGGAACTGGAGACTAGTACTCATCCCCTAGGGCTGTGGGAGGGTTAAAGAGCTCATTCCAGCCAGCACCTTGAGCACAGTGCTGGGATCTCATCGCCCCTGAGCAAACATGAGCTACCCTTCCTGCTCTGCGTGGTTCTCCTCATGTATGTGGGAGGCGTGTTCCTCTGGGTCACTTGTCCTCCTGCTCCCCAGCTTTGGGGCCTCTTTATTGTCCATTGCAGCCCAGCCTATCCAGACACTCCCCCAGCCCCTCACCCCATGCATCTGTTGGGGGTACCTTTTCTCCAGCATGAGCCCCGAACTGGTAGAACATGCAGAATGCCCATCTTCTCCAAGAGCCTGAGACATCTTGGAGCAAATAGTCCCCCTGCCTCCAGCCGGGGCCCCAGGGCTCTTGGCCAGAAGCTCAAGGCTCACTCAGTGTTTGCTGAGCAAAGGCTTGTGTCTTCTCTGCAGAGAGTGGGGACAGCTTGTGTAACTCTCGGGTATGTCTTCATTTGATTTGCCAGCAACAGGCTCAGAAAGTTACTGGGCAGTCCCGGGATGCCCTGGAAAAAGGACAGAAGCCATTGTCCCAGGGGGTCAGGGCAGCAGCACCCAAAACAGAGAAACGCCCTATCCCCACCTTACTAGAACCATGGCAGCCTCGACCGCTGGGTCCTTAGTGGCTTCTAGGAGGCCACTTGGGCAATGGGTCTCCCAGGAGCAGCATCAGGACAGGGGAGGGAGTAAGGGCCGAGCACTTGGCTTCCACTGTAAGCTCAGGCTCTGGCTTCTTCTGTCCAGGCCAACTTTGGCCCTTGAAATGGAGGCAGGTCTTCCACCCTCCCTGAACCCTGCTTTTCCTTCGACTGCTGCTGCCCAAGGGCACCCGTAGACAGCAGGTGGGCCTCAGGAGGCAGGCTCCTGCAGGCCCCTGTACCCACCCAGCCTATGTACCCACCCTGCCTAGAATTAAACCTTCCCAGCATCAGGCCTACCAGGGGCCGATAATCCTCTCAGAGCTTTACATGGTGGTGTACCTTCTCAGATAAATACATTTAGTGACCTGGATAAGATCTTTCTCCTCAGGTGACAGCCTTTGGGATGAAGATTTCTCCCCTGGGGTTTCTTCCCAGGTGTGGCTTTCCTGGTCATCCCCTCTTCTCTCCTAGGAGTGTGTAGTCCACCACACCCTCACCATGGTACCCCCTAGGCTCTTACCTAAATAGAAACCAGCTTCTGAAATGACCTGGCCGAGACTCACTTCCCTGGACACCTCCCCAGTCTTGGACACCTGCTACCTGAAGCCTTGCTTTCACCCCACCCAAGTGATCTTGTGCTTGAGATGTCCTTCTGCCACCCAGCAGCATACTCAGTTACCACTTCTGCAAAACGGGGACACCCTCACCCACAGGTCTGTTATAGCTACAGGAGTCACCATGTAGGCTGCCCACTGAGTGTGTGAGTGTGTGCAGGCATCTGCTGGGGACCCTGGATGCACGCCCCCCTGCCCGTGCCCTTACTAACAGATGCACCTGTGACCCTTACCAGGCACACTGCACCGTCAATACAGCACTTAGTGCAGCCCTTGGTATGTGCAGGAATGTGGCATTTCTTCAAGTTCATGACTATGACTATAGCTCGCTCAAGTTTGTATGGTGAGCATCCAGATAGGCAACATATACATGTAATATATTTTGGAATGAGTGAATGAACAAAAGAAGAGCTGGGTTCTCTCTGGTCCAGGCACTGTGGGGAAGGTGAAAAAAGACACATCCCCGCCCCTCTGGGAGCTTAAAAGTCCCAGAATTAAGATGACAGGGCTGGAAGGCAGTGGGTGTGCGGGGCCGGACATGCATCTGGGTGAGAAGTAGGGCTGAGCCTGTTGCAGAGATTATGTGTTGAGGAAGAGAAATATAAGACAGAACATTTGCAAATGTTGCCTGGGTTTTGCATCTTTGTGCATATATCAGATAAACATGCAGTTGAACATGCATGTGTCCACTAGGACGTGTGGGGGTCGTTTGCAAGTTGAATGGCTGTTGGATATAGGGTAGTGTACTTGTGAGTTTGTGCAGGCTTACAAACACACTGGGTGTTGGGAGTGTGTCTGTGACATAGGAGGGGCACATGGGGAACTGGGTGTGTAAATGTGTTGACACATTCCAATCCCCTTGGGGCTTACGGGTACCTGCACCGTCCCTCCCTGCCGTGCCGTCTTGGATTGTCTTGGGCGTTTCTAGAGTGCTTCAGAGTCCAGAAAAGCCTTCCACGTATGCAGTGGCTTCTCCCCACCCAGCAAGGGGTGGGAACTGAGGGTCAGGGAGTGTGGGGGGCTGGTGGGTAGAGGTGCGGCCTGAACTCTGGCCTTCTACCTTCCAAGTCCGAGGCTTCAGTGTCCACCAGGGGACTGGCGAAGTCCTGTATCCACTTCCCTGGCAGCGCCCTGGGGAATTTGGGATCCAGACACAGGAGGCTCACTTAGATCCAGGACTTTGTGAGAGGCCCCTGAGCAAAGGAAGGATGACTGTGACCCCAAAGATATCCATCTGTTCAGTGTCCATCATGCCCTGTGTGGATGCATGGGCCTGCACACATGGCCCCACACACAGGTACATGCACACACACGCACACGCTGACACGCACACTCACACACACACTCATGCACACACTCACTCATAGGCACCCCACCCTTGGGGTTTTCCTCTCCGTTCAGAAAACTTAATTGTAGCTTAAATTTTCATTTTCAGCCAACTTTGTTTTTAATGTTGAGTAGCTATCACTTGTTTGTATATACTTCAGAAACAAAGTCCCTGGGAGAGAAGGAGGCTGTTTTCTTAAGCTGAATCCTAGAACTCCAATTAGGAGTGATTGTTCCCCTTCTGAGGTTTTCCAGCCGCTTCCTAGAAAGCCCTGCCGAGCCCCTAATTAGGCAGCCAGGGGCGCCCCTGTTCAGGGCCCAGCACATCTCAGGGTGGCCTGTTTGAGGGCCAGTCTTAGGGAAGTTCAGGGCCAGAACCCCAAGTGGACCTGCAGGGTACTGGGGATGGTCCTCTCTGTTCAGGGAGTGGACTGAGGTCATTGCCCGCCATCCCAGGGCCCTGGCTGCCTTTGGGGACATCAGTGCAGGGCACAGAAGCAGAGTCAGGGTGCCCTGGGTTTAGGGAAGCCCCATAAGCCGGGCTGGACGGCCCCTGGCCCAGGCGGGGTCCCATGGGGAGGCTGCCAAGTGCTGTTCTTGCTCTAACTGGGGATCCACCCACGATGGGGCCTGGCCCGCTGGTCTCTATTCACTGCTAAGCAAACTAAAGCTCACAAAAGTACCACAGGAATTAGAGCCAGGGCCACCCCTCAGGCAGGTCTGGGTGACCAAGTCCTGCCTTGCAGTCAGCGTGATATTCCATGCCATGGATCCCATTTGGGTGGGGGATGGCCTTCCTGGGGTGAGGCAAAACTGAGAAATTTGAGGGCAGTTTAGACAGGTGGGCGGGGGCGTTGGTGGGTGAGGGTGCCAGGCAATGCAGGGAGAGCCGACTGAGTGAGGGACCTCGGCCTTGTTGGCTTTCAAAACCAAACACCTGATACCTTTCACCGCAGTCGTGATTTTCAGCACATTGCCTGATGGCCCCCATCCACTCTTGCTGGGGAAGAAGGGCGTGTGGTTGAAGAAACAAACCTCTTGCAGCCTCAAGGTCTGCCTGAGCTGCTCACGACAGCTGGTGCCTACTCGCACCCCGCAGGGCTGTGGACCTCCAGCCTGGGCTGGCTGGGTCCTCTGGTGCCGTGGATGCCTGTGGCCACCCTGGGAGACGTTGCCCTCCACCCAGCCCAAGCCGATTCCCTGTGGCCTTGGGGAGGTTCGGGTTTCTGCCTGCCAGGTGGGCAGCTCCCCTCATTCCCCACAGCAGCCACTGAGCTCACGACACTGCCCTGCTCCTGCCACCTGAGTCCCCAGGTGCCATCTGCCACCCTGTTTCCAGGTGGCAGGTAGGTGGCCTCAGGGCAGGGGAGAGGAGAAGGCAGGCAAATCCCAGATGGGGAAGGCCGGGCTCTAGCCCTGAGGGGCAGGCAGTGCCTGGCCTGCCACCTGGCACCTGGGTTGCCCCCCCCTTTTTTGGGAATGGATGTGAGCAAGTCTGCTGAAGCATGGGTATGAGTAGGTAAGGGGGTTCCCCTAGCATATCTCTAGCTTAGTTTCTCTGCAGGTGTGAGGAGTGGAGCCCGTCTGGGCAACTCTGTGTGTATCTGCATTCCTAACCATCTCTGTCTTGAGCCCGGGCATTCCCCAGCGTCCCTGCCCGCTCCCCTCTTATTCCTCTGTGCTCTCCAAGTGTACCTTCCATGTCTCTCAGGGTCTCTGTGTTCCTGCCTGTCTCTGTCTCTGCATTCTGAGCTCATGAGGGTGCCTTTGCCATCAGAGCCACCTCTCCCCCCCACCCCCCACATTGAGTTGTTCTACTTAATTTCATTTTCCCGGGGCTCCAACTCACAGAAATAAACCGTCCCTCCCCACCCCTGCACTTTTTCGATTTAACAAGCCTGCTGGAAAACAATAGTGATTTCCGCATCGATCATAAACAGAAGTGATTACCATACAATTACAGCCTGAACCATCAGCCTGGATGCAATCACAGAGCCGCATTGTAAATCGGAAGACAATTGCCTGCAGAATTACCCCCAAATTGGTTTAAGTGGCAACAAAGGAGTGTTGGCATTTTGGTATTTTGGAAAGGGATGGGGGGAATGCGGGTGTCCTGGTGGCCGAGGATCCCCACTGGGAGCTCCCCAGGGCCCCTTCCTTGGCATTGAGGAGGCTCTTGCTGGGGAGAGCTGCCTGCCACCTTCCTCCCCATGATTTTCCCTCCAATTACTGCTCCCTGCCCGTCTTGGCACAGCTTGTCATAAACTCATTTATACTAATATGTGAGTGGCTAAGTGTACCTTCGAACTTGGCCGGCAGAGAGGGGTGAATCTGATGGAGGGAATTCTGGGGGTCCTCCTCAGATCCCAAATATCCCCCTTTCTCCATTCCCATCTCACCTGTGGCTCTTCCATGTCACCCCATCCCTCTATGCTCCTGGCCTGGCACCCACCCCACAGTAGCCTTCCCCACCATCTCCCAGCCCTCGGTGGACTCTGGCCAGCATCTCCCACATCCCATCCAGAGCTGCCCCCTCCCTCTTGCAGCTGCAGTGTGTGCCCTGCATCCTTCCCAGCCTTCCAGGCCAGCTGGAGGCCACAGTCCAAGCCAGGTGGGCTAGGGCGGCCACTCCAGGGAGGGAGCCTGCCGGTGCCCCTGCAGCACATGCTGAGGGGATCACAGGTGGGTCTGCTCCTTTCCAGCCTGTGGTTTCACAAGAAGCGCCCTGCCAGCAGGACCCCTCTGAGTGTCTGAAGACTGGACTCTTAAGCTCCAGCTGTTTCCACAGGGGGCATGTCTTGCTCTGGGAGGTGATTTCTCTCCAGGGTCAGGCTGCTCTGAAGTTACCAGGAAAGCCTGCCCACCCACTGACACAGTCAGATCCCCTCACAGGCATCCGTATCCAGGTCATAAGTGCTTTGGCATGCCCCATCTGATCCTCACAGAAAGGTTTGTGCATGCTTGTGATTTTGCTCTAGTTTTTCCATTAAGAAAATAAAAAAGAGGTGGGGAGACCTGAGGGGTGACATGGCTTGCTCCAGGTGACACAGCCCATCAGTGAAAAGTGGCGTCTTCAGGCTTCTGTGTGAGTGCTTGTTCCTAGATGCTGTCTACAGCCTCCCCAGACCCACATGAGACAGACTGGGGCCTCACCTTGTCGCTGACCTGCCTTGAGACCTCAGACAACACCAATAATTAAGCAAGCCCGAGTGAGCACATGCTCCGTCCTCACCTGTTTATTCACATGTCAGCTCCGCTCATCCCACTGCAGCCCTGTAAGAGGATGGGCGGGTCCTTAGTGAGGGGACTGAGGACCACTGTGGGGACCCTAGAGCCCTCAGATTCCTGGTGACAGCAGCTGGTCTGCCCCCTGTCTGCCAGCCTCTGAGCCTCTGCTAATGCACCCTGGAAGGCAGGAGAAGCCGGATGACCCTGAGCTCTTTTGCACATGGTGCCACTGAGGGCCTCAGTTGTGCTGTCCTGGTTGCTCTGCAAAAGCCTTAGGACCGGGCACCATCTAGAGTTGGTGTATCTGGAACCAGAAACTGTTGGCTGCCCCAGCTCTACCCTGAGTCAGGGGACCATCGGTGTTGCCCTGGGCTTGGCCTGCGGAGCTGGGGTGGGTCAGGCTTTGGGGTGACCCTGTGCCTGGCATTGGGAGGTGCTAGCATTGGGAGGTGACTGATCTGGAAGAGAAGCCAGGCCTCACAGACCATGGTGATGTTCAGGGAAGAAGCTGCTGGTCTTTGCCTGCCAGGCAGACCTGCCCTCCCCAGGCCCCATCCTGGAGCCTTTGCTCTTGCTGTCCATCTCCTGGGGAGCCAGGTGTCCAGTGGAAAGACAGGATTCCAAGCCACAGAGACCTGGACTCAGGTTCTATCCCTGCCACTTTATGGTTTGCACCGTCTTTAACTCTGAGCTGTATTATGAGACCACAAAGGTGATTGCTGTTGAGTCCAGGGCTCTTCAAACAATAGCCCTACATCCTTGGTCTCAGAACCCAGAGGGAAGGGACCTCGCTTTTGTTGAGCATTTGTCATGTGCCAGGCTTTGTCCTGGGCATTTTAAGGATGGCCTGCTTACTCTTCACAGCAACCCCAAGAAAGTAGTCAGAAACTGGATTTGCAGAGCCCAACGTGGGAGCCAGTATCCCCATGTGCTAATTGGAGCTTAAATTTAATGAAATGAAGTTAAATGGGCCGGGCACGGTGGCTCATGCCTGAAATCCCAGCACTTTGGGAGGCTGAGACAGGAGGATTGCCTGAGCCCAAGAGTTCGAGATCAGCTTGGGCAACAATGCGAGGACTCATTTCTACTAAGAATGAAAACAAATTAGCCAGGGGTGGTGATGCACGCCTGTAGTCCCAGCTACTCAGGAAGCTGAGACAGTGGGATAGCTTGAGCCCAGGAGGTCGAGGCTGCAGTGAACCATGTTTGCAGCACTGCACTCCAGCCTGGGTGGATAGAGCCAAATCCTGTCTTAAAAAAAAAAAAAGAAGAAAAAGAAGAAAAGAAAATAGTTAAATGGAATTTAAACTCAACTCCTCAGTTGCACTGGCCACATATCAAGTGTGCAGTAGCACATGTGGCCCTTGCCTCCTGTTTCGGGCAGCACAAATCAACATTTCCAATACTGCAGAAATTCTGTTGGCCAGCACTGTACTGTGTTATCCCATTTCATAGGTGTGAAGTTGAGGATGGTTGGTGATTGTCATGCGTAGGGTCTCAGTTGGATGAGGCAAAGTGGGACATAAACCTGTGCCCATCAGTGCAACATAGCTTTCAGCACCAACATTCTAGGCTCTCCAAGCCCAGCCCGGATAGCTCCCCTTTCATGAGCCTTCCATGAGTCTGAAGGCCATGGACTGTTTTCTCTGCACCCTGATGCTGAGCCCAAGGCCTGCCCCAGGGCAGGCACTTTGGGGTGAGTATCTGGAGTGGGTGATGGAAGGAATGACTGACTGAACATGGTCTGCTGAAACTTTGGGGTGAACTCACTCCCCTCCTGATAGAACTAATGTGGGGAGGGCAGAGCCAGCTGCTGAGGAGTGATGGATGGCCCCTCTCCCAAGATAAATGTGGCAGTCAAGGTAATCGGATTGTGTGTGACGGTCTAATTTGTAGGCGAGGGGAGGAAGCACCCAGCCATGCCTCGCCCCAGCCGCCCGTATTAGTTTAATCAAATGCCCAGTATCTAAATGACTGGGCCCAAGTGATGGATGATGTGAGCTTTGTTAAATGTTGTTGCCCTGTCGAGCCAAACTTCCCAAGGCCCTGCCCGGCTCCTGGACTCTTTAATTTGTTTTTTCTTGCTTGGTTATCTCTGCGTGGGGCAGGGAAGGCGGGCTGGAGCTCTCCTGTCTGTCTTAAAGCCTCTGGTTTTTCATGGAGGAGAAGAGAGAGGAGGCCAGACCTAGGGGAGGAGTGGGAGGGAGTCACCTTCTGCCTCTTCTGAGAAGCCTTCCTGGGTCGCTGCACAGTCTTGAGGAGCCCGACTCCCCAGAACCCTTCAACAGGGCTTCATCGTGCACCGTGTGGCTTCTTCTGTTCCATGCAGACTCACCCTCACCCTGTGCTTCTCACTCCATTAATGGGGTATTTTGGGATGCAGGACATTCTTCCATAGGAAAATTTATCAAGTTTCCCTAATGCTTAGTGCTTGTGTTTCTTGAGAATTTTCCCCAAACCCCAGATCATGAAGACATTCTCTATCACCATTTTTTTTTTTTTTTTTTTTTGAGGTGGTGTCTCGCTCAGTTGCCTAGGCTGGAGTGCAGTGGTGCAATCTCAGCTCACTGCAACTTCTGCCTCCCAGGTTCAAGTGATTCTCCTGCCTCAGCCTCCCCAGTAGCTGGGATTACAGGCTCACACCACGCCCTGCTAATTTTGTATTTTTAGTAGAGACAGGGTTTCACCATGTTGGCCAAGCTGGTCTCAAAGTCCTGACCTCAAGTGATCTGCCTGCCTTGGCCTCCAAAAGTGCTGGTATTACAGGTGTAAGCCACCGCACCCAGCCTTTCCTCTGTCACCTTCTAGACAGTATGTTGTTTTGCTCCCCCTCTCTCCACTCCCCTCGACTTTTTGTTGGTCTGTGGTGTGAGGTAAGGGTCACGTTTCCAGTCTGGTCATTCTGAGCTCTGAGCGTCTGCTGTGTGCCCCAGACTAGGCTGTGTCCTAGCGAGAGACAAAAGATGAAAGAGGCACAGGCATGACAGTGAGTTTGAGTTCAAAACAGCATGCATACTCTGCCAGGCTTTGTGTACCTGCAGTGCCCTGCCTTCCATCAGTGTTAATTGTCACCTGTGTGCCAGGTATTGTTCTAGGCACTGGGGATGTGCTGGCGAATGTAGCACATGGGAACCCTAGCCCTGGTAGAGCTTTTGTTCCAGCGTGGAGGGAGGGGAATCAGGACTTTAAAAGCAGGTGGTGATAGGTGCTCTGAAGAACAATGAGGCAGGGGAGGAAAATAGAGGGAGTCGGTGGTGGGGAGGTATGACAATTCATAAACGGTCAGGTCAGGGAAACTCTGGCTGCATGAGGATGAGGGGGTGAGTGAATCACGTGGCTGTCCAGGACGAGAACCTTCCAGGCAGAGGTGGCAAAGTCTCTGGTAGGTGCCAAGGATAGAATAACCCTGGAAGGAAAAACCCAAAGCCACCAGCAGTGGTTCCCCTTTGGAAGGAATGGCAACAGGGAGGCGTCAAGGAGACTGTTTTTCAATGCACGCCTTTTATTCGACTTCTGTATATTTCTAATCACGTGCCCATATTACTTCTTCAAAATAGCATTTCAGAGTGAAGAAATGGAACGGTGAGGTGGAATCATCGGATGTAATGGGAAAACTGGGTTTGGAGGCTGGGGAAACATTAGCTTTATAAGGAGAATGGATTTGTGTAGTACTTATGTAAATGAAAAGTAATTGTATTAATTAAAACTAAATAGATCCCACTCTGCTGTTTTCGCTGGTTGTCCTTGGGCAGGTTTTCTTAACCTCTCTGAACACTAGTTTCCTCCTATCAAATCAGGGTAGTTGTCTCCACAGGATTGTCAGGAAAATGAACAGAGAAAGGAGGCGTGTCTCGTTTCTGCCTAGCCTGCAGCTGACCTTCCCGAGGACACGTCCCTGCATGACCTGGCTGTCTTCAGGGCAGAGAGAGACTGTATCCCTGTCTTCAGATTCTCCAGGGGTTCGAGACCCCAGGAAGGCCCAGACTCTGCACTCCGGCTCCCCCAAGGGTAGTTGGATGTGCTCCAGACCCCCAGGCTGAGCGTCATGAAAGACCCTATGGCCCCGCCGGGTGGTCGGGTTTCTGACCCGACCGGCCCCTCAGAGGCCCGTCCAGTTCGTGCTTGCCCAACTGGTGCGTGCTCAGCTCAGGCCAGCTGGTCACCCAGCTCCAATGCCCCTCCCTACCCGGTGTTCCCTTCCCTCTCCCTACATGCCGTGTTAATTTTTCATGGCCTCCATCAGAGGCAGAAGGCAGAGAGCTGTTTTCTGCAGGGAGAGAGCAGGCGCTGGAGGGGGAGGAGGGAGAGAGCTGCGTGCTGATTAAACACTGCAGAGGCCTAAACAAATGATGGCTCCCTCCCCCAGCTGCTCTGGAAGAGAAACAGGGAGCCTGGCCTGAACTGCAGATGGCCCAGGCTGCTGTCTGTCCCTCGCCTACCTGGGGCTGCTTCCTAGAGCCGGCAGTGAGG
This sequence comes from Gorilla gorilla gorilla, assembly GCF_029281585.2. Lineage (NCBI taxonomy): Eukaryota > Metazoa > Chordata > Mammalia > Primates > Hominidae > Gorilla > Gorilla gorilla. The sequence continues at coordinate 36,484,819 of NC_073232.2, read as the reverse complement.
CGGAGCCTGCAGGACCTAATTCAGTTCTTACAGCCACTCTGTGAAGCAGGCTCCAAGGCAGAGGGCTGAGGGACACCAGCAAGTGGTGTTGCTGAGAGATGCCGGGCAGGGGACAACAGTGCCCTCTCAGAGTAGAGGCTTTAATTAGACCACACATGCAAAGTGCTTAGAACAGTGCCTGGTCTGAATCAAGTTCCCCATCCATAGCCACTGTCAAGGTTACCTTGTTACACCTTTAGAGCACCGAGGTGAGATAGGTTTGCATGCAGGCAAAGAAACCAAGGTGCACACGCCTGCCAAGATCACATAGTTCATAACTGGTAGATAAAGCTAGGGCTCCATGTGCCTGACGCCCTTGTAAGAGTCCTTTCTCCTGTCTCATAGGCCAGGGAGAGAGAGTTCAGGGTCAAATCTCCAGAGCTTTGAATGCAAAGGTCAGGGGAGGTCCACAGCAGTATCAGCGAACGTTTGCCAAGCACATGCTTCTGCTGTCCCTAAGAACTTGCTTATGTCCTGAACCCAGAAGGGGAGAGAAAAGAATGTTTCCCCCCCGCATCTTGTTCATGGAGTAACAGAGCACCTGCATCTTGCAGGCACTGAGCTCATCCCCTGGTCTCGAGCAGTGGTTCTCAAAGTGGGGTCCCCAGGTCAGCAGCATCAGCAGCACCTGAGAACTGGCTAGAAATGTATTCGTTGGCTCCACCCCAGACCCACTGAATCAGAAACCCCACTGGGGGTGGAGCCCAACATGCTTGTGTTTTAACAACCCTTCCAGATTATTCTAATGCATGGGTAAGATTGAGAATCCCTGGCCTGGAGATCCAGGCTGCAGTGAATCATTCAGCCCTGCTCTGGGACCGCACCATCCAGACATCACCCCAAGTGTGTTACACTGAGTAACAGGTGCAGCCAGGAAGCACCAGATGTAAATGGCATTCTTATAAACCATTTTGATTTTCATTGCAACAAGGCAACTGGATATTTAAAGAAACCTCACAGAGAACCATTTCATCAGGTAAAGAATCTTCTACAAAAAGAGAAATTCTCTCATTTCCTCCCTCCCCTCAGTGTTCTATAAATTCAGTCCCTATCTCAGGTTGTCTTGAACGGCGTGTGCTTGTGCACGACTAAAACCGGTAGCTAGCATGCTAAAAGAGTGACATGTATTCTCCAGAATGCACAGGGACCCCTGCAGCTGGGAAGGAGGGCCCAGAGCAATGAATGGAGACCAGTCTGGTGTTTGGGCAGCCAGTGGGCATCCACTGGGCAATCTGCTGGGGACTTGGAGAGGTTTAATAACAGCCAGGCATATGTGATTTCCAGGGCTGTCAAGCCTCCGTACTCTGGGTTTCTCGGAAAAGGAATGGAACAACCGATTAGGAAGTCAAGATGTAGAAACATGAAATGTGCCAGCCGTCAGCTGCTTCTGCTGGATGAATGGATAAGAGGGAAAACCCTACAACAGGTTTTGGGTCGAGAACCCATCTGAAGGTTGTCATCTCCCATAGCACAGGGTCAGAAGGGAGCGCGTAAGTACCACTGCATGCGCCAGTGCGGTGGCGCAGTGACAGAGATGGTGCCATGCGCTCCTGAGCTTACAACACGTGTTTCCAGAGTGGTCACAGCTGGCGTGGAGCCTGGCCTCGTGGCTTCGGTCTTTGCAGGGTTTAGACCTCAGGTGCACTAGCTCAGAGTTAGAGGAACGAATAGCCTTCTGAGTTTCTTGCATCAGGAACCTGAGAGTCTTGGCAATTAACCAAGTCAGTCAGGCACTGTAAGCAGGGAAGGGTGGGGTGGAGTCGGGGGTGCAAATGGTTGGAGGTGAGATGGTAGAGTCTGGTCAGCAGAATCACCCAGCAAAGCGCAGCCCACCCCAGTTCCTCTCCTGCCCCTTGTTACCACGGCACACGTCTCCTGAGTCACTCTCCAGGTTTGGGAAGATTGGTGGGTGTTTTCTTTGTAATAAACAGTGATGCCCTAGGCTCACCACCTCCCCAAGGCTTAGTGTCAGCACCGGGCCCCCGGGACAGAGGCCATACTCTGGTTTCATGAGCCCAGGCTGGGTGGAATGAAGCCACTTGAGAGGTCCTGGGGGTTGTCACTGGCAGGAAAAACCAAGGGCTTGGAATTGGACACTAAGGGTTGAGGTCAAATCAAATCAAGGGAGTACATAACAAGGTCTCTCGGTGCTCAAACTCATGGTCTCTTGCCATCTGTGAAGTCCGGACAGCCATGATGCGTAGACCCCAGGGTCTTTTTGACCCTAGGGAAGGCCCAGCCTCACTCCAACCACTTCTTCTTATGCTGGGTGGGAGAGGACACAGCTAAACTGCCTACACCCACCTGGGAAGGGTAAGGAGGGGACCTCCTCAGAAAAGTAAATTATGCAGGGAAGAAATTGATTCACATAACCCCTCCTTACCCTTCCATCTCCCTGAGAGCCAGCAACGGGCAGTGATGTTTAGCCCCGAGGAAAAATTACATGCGGAATGGAAAGCAGGCGCTCAGGGTGGCTCCTGCTGGAATGAGAGCTGGAGTGCAGGCTCCGTGGTTCCTGGGTATGCGGGTGTGGCTCAGTTCTCACCTTGCAGATGGAGTGGGACTGTTGACCCAGGCCAGCCTGGGGACTGCCTCCTCACCTCCCTGCGCGGGCTGACCTTGTCACCTTGCCTCTTGAGCTTGCCTCTCTCCTGCCCAGAGGTCCTTGGAGCAAAATGGAGGTCGAGAGGCATTTGGCACTCACGCCTCACCACGGACACTGGTGCATTCTTGGGTACCTCTTGGCCTCAATCTATTGCTGGGGGAGGGAGGACTGAGGCCCATTGCTGGGGCCCTGAATGCAGGGACTATAACCACCCATCCCCTTCTCAGGGCACCTCTCCCCTCTCCAGCACACTTGCTTTGCTGTTAGTGCTACCTAATTTCCTACTGAGGTGGTCTAGAGCTCCTTCGCCATTGCCCTGCCGCCAGCAAATTTTTATCCCTAGGGTAAGATGACAGAGGCCAGCCTTGGCCCTGGCCTGCCACATACTCAGGTGTGCACTGAGGCACAGTATCTAGTTTCTCCAAGATAGGGGCTGTGACCTGTGACTACCCCACCTCCGGGGGGGCTTGTGAGGGTCTGAGGAACGAGGAAATGTGAGCCAGCCCCTCACAAGGGCACAGTACATGGTGACAGCTCCTGTGAGCTGTTCTCAGCTAAAAGTGCATGGTAGGACTAAGGGGGCACTTTGCAGAAGCATTTATTGGGGTACCCCCAAAAAGAAAGGGGCATTCCCTTTCTGTGGACAACACCCTCTTGAGCTTGTTTTGGGATGTCTTTGATGGCCCCTGAGTTAGAGATGATAGTGTGAGGTGGCAGGGAATTTTCTGGGCTGGGGTTTTAGTCTGGCGTCTTATCCTGGGTCCATGCATCCTGCCCAGCCTCCACTGGGTGAGGCATGGCCAAACCGGTTTGGGAAACAGCACTGACAAAACTAGCCCTGACGGCTCTGAGGTTCCCTGGAGTTCAGTTCCCAGGGTGAGTTCACACGCCTCGAGGCTCCCAGTTCCCAGCTCCTGCCAACCCGGGCAGCCCTTGGGGAGAGGGGGCGGGCGTGCGAGGAGTGTTCCTAGAGGGAGGGACAGGCTGTAGGCCCTCTCTCAGGCCAGACTGGACCACAGGACCTGAGAAGGCAGGACCTGCCCAGCACAGGGAAGCAGGTAGGGCAGGGTGAGCTGGGCCGGGAGCCTGCTTGCAGATACCAGGCCACCTGCACCACCCAACTAGCCAGTCCTTCCTATGCACAGGGCTTTAGCTTGTGTAGGGACCGGGGGTGGGGGCAGCGGAGATGGATAGGGTCACTCGCAGCCCAAGCGCCAGCAGACAACTCCTCCTTTTTTTCTTTTTTTTTTTTTTTTTTGCCTTTCTTACCCACAAGTGATGGTGATAGAGGTACAGGGAGCAGAACATGGGAATGGTCTAGAAAACTCAGGAGGAGCTGAAACTCAGTTCAGCTTGCTACTGATGGTGCTGAGGCAGCAATACCATCAGTCTGCAGGAGACTGAGATTTTCCCCCAAGGAAAACCTCTCTGATGTAGGTTCCAGGGGTCAGCTGTCAGGGTCACCAGAGTCCAACTCACAATGCCCCAGAAGTGATGTTTTCTATAACCAAGGAGAAGGCCTAGCCCCTCAGCAGCCCCAGCAGCTGAGACCACAGGGTGCTCCCCACCCATCCACTCTCCTAGGACCCTGTCACCCTCAGAGTCCTGCACGCATCAGCTGTTTGACCTCAGCAAATCCACTCTACTCTCTGGGCTTCGGCCTTGATCAACGGAGCAGCCCAACAGGGTGAGCTCTCTGGAGCCCCTTCCATCTGTAATCCCCGCTAGCGGTGTGGAGAGGCAGTCCACCCCAAGTGTGCAGACAGACAGCTCACCCCATAGCACCTGCAGGATTGAGAAGAAGTCATGCAAGGTCAAGACTGGCCTGCGCCCTGAGAAACGTGACCCCACTTGGAGGCCAGGGCTGATTCAGGGGGCCACAGACTTCAGAGAGCAGTGCCCACCCACTGTCTTTTACATGTGGCCCGGAGATGGGAGGAAGTTGCCCACAGTCACACAGGAGGTTCAAGAAGCTGGGGTTGGCACCAAGTCTTAGGAGTGGGAGGCAGGCAGGAGGCACAGAGCTGTCTCCTGGGGATATGCCTGCTCTCAGACGTGATGTCACAGAATTATGGGCATGAAAGTGGGGCCTTCGCGTACCAGCAGTGGGCGGGGCCGTTGTCCTGTGGAGTGAGTGTTTGAATCACCCCTTCTTGGGCCTGGATTTCCCTTTTGTAAAATACAGGTAGTGTAATCCTTGGCAGGGTCCTAATTGGGTCTTGGGAGGTTTGAATGAAGTAGGAAGAACCACACGGCTGGGAGAACCAAAAGGTTGTGTGCTCCCACGGCCCGGTTGGATCCTCATCATCTACAGCAGGGTGAGTCGGGCCAGAAGGGGTGCCCCATCTTACAGAAGCACACACATGGCCCTGAGGCTGCACTGATGGTGCGGTGGTCTCGCTAGAGCCAACCCTGGTCTCCTGGGGCCCAGCAGTCACTGCCCCCCGTCCGAGGACTGTGAGTCTCTGTGGTCATGTGCTTCCTGTGCTATTTCCTCCTGGGAGATGACCCAAGAGAGCTGGCAGGGAGGAGGCCCCTTTTCCTATTTCTGGGGCACCCAGCAGTGATGGGTCTACAGGCAGGAAGTCCAGCCCCAGAGGCCCAGCCTCCAGCCGGGCAGAGTAACAATTCTGCGGCTAGTTCTGTTCTCAGGGCTCATGAGTCAGACCACTCATTCCTGCTTTGAGCAAATCAGCCAGAGTAGGAATCCCAGTTCCTGCCCGTCTCCCACCGCCCAGGCCTCCTATTGTGGAGAGGACAGCTGCAAAGTCCCCCCAGCCCCTGTACCCACACGCTCCAGAGGAGGAAGGGGTCTGCCTAGACCAGCCTCCTGGCACTGCTTGGCCTGAGAGCAGAGTCAGAAACGAGTGCCTGTCGGGGTGGCTCTGTGAGGGCCTGGGGTGTCTGGATGTGGGCACAGTTGGGTGCTAGGGGAGCACCCAGTCCAGTAGGGAAGGGGACACTGTCTGCCCCAGGGAGCACCCAGTGTGAAGGGATGGTGTGAGGCTGGGCACTCCTGAGCATCTGCATGATTTTCTTGGAGATGGGTGAAAGAAATTGTATTTTATTTGAGCAATTTTCTACAGTACTTAGGTGGAGAAATGGGGCACCCTCTCCATCCCAAGGGAACATGTATACTACAGCAACACTGCTAACAGTTTATTCCCATGTAATGCTTTCTACATGCCTGGTATTGTACCAACATTCTATGTATAGTAACTTACTTAATCCTCATGGTAATTTAGGTGGTAGGTGCTACTTATTATCCCCATTTTGCAGAAGGGAAAACCAAAGCACAGAGAGCTAAAGTAACTTACCCAAGATCACACAGCTGCTATGTGGCTGAGCTGGGATTTGAACCCAGGCAGCCTGGCTCCGGAGCTTGTGTTCTTGGTCACTCTGCCTCCTGGAGGCAGGAGACAGCATATTACTGCTTTTGGTTTCCAGGTGGGACTGGTGTGAGATGGGCCATCTCTCACTTGTGTTGACAAAGGGGCCCTTCCTTCACCTCATGGTTCCTCACACCAGGCCAGTGAGCAGGAGAGGTTCCTCTTAGTGTCTGTCCATTTTAGAGATTTGATGAGGAGTCCAGGCCTGTGTTGACTCAAACCGGTGTCTGCTGCACTCTCCCGCCCCTCCCAAGCCCTCACCACCACTTCTTTTCTGTGCATGGCTGTAGAACCTGGGGTCCCAGGGATATTCAGGAGACCCCACTGCCTTGAACTCCCAGGCTTGCCTGGTCCCAGGACCCTGTGTTTGGGAGCTGAAAGAGGAGGATCAGAGGGTAGGGGAGCACGGCCTGGGCCCAGGAGCAGAAGGAGCAGCACTATCTCCAGGGAGCCCTGGGTGAGATGCTGGGAACATCTCACTAACATGAACAGCAGCGCCGGCCCCTGAGCAGAGGACGACCAGGGCTGTGGCTGGCCCCCACACTGTATGAACTGTTGCTGCTGTGAACTGCTTGCCTCCTGTTCCCCGTGACTGGGGTGGCTGTGCATGTCATGAAACGGGTGACATGTGACTCAGTTGTAGGTTTTATTTGAGGACAGCACCAGTCTCTGGACACATTCCTGATGAGATTCCTTTCAGAACCCTGTTTCTGAAGCTGGTTTCCTGCCCCCAGGAATGGGGAGCTGCTGGTAGGTTTAAAGGCCGCTGAGCGCCTGGTCACAGATGCTGCTCCAATTGTCCGGGTCTCGGTGTCTGTCCTTCCTTCCCAGTCGTCTCAGCATATTGGGTTATTTCTAGCTGTGATTCATGTCATTGTGTTAGTCATCTGTTGGCTGCGTAGCATGTGCTAAACGCCGTGCTGGGTGCCAGGGTTGTAGAAGTGAAGCCCCCAAATCCGATCGTGGCCCCAGGGGCTCATGCTGTCGCTACGGAGCACCACGGCATTCCCCTGGGTAGTGTGGCCCAAGATTCGTGTCTGCATCCATCAAGCAACTGCCATCTACCAGGCCCTGTGCAGCCTCTGGGGATATAGATTGGAAAGAGGTAATCAGAATGCATGGGTGGAAGAAGTCCTCTGACCGCGTTGCAGAGGGCAGGTTGGCAGGAGGCAGGTTTGGAGCTGGAGATGAATGACAGGATGCTGTTGTCATAATTCAGAGGAGAACCGGCAGGGCTGCAGAAGGTAAGTGGACTGGAGCAGGCAAGGAGCAAAGGGAACAGACTGCAAAGATCATCAGGATGTGGTGACCAGCGGGTGGGATAGGGAGGGGCCCGTCTTCCTGAGGCAGCTCGAGGTGCTCCCTGGGATTCTAGTGGATGTGGGAGCAGGAACTTGCGACATGTCAGAGGGGAAAGAGTGTGAGGACCAGTGTGGGGGCCTGGCTCTCCTGCCCCTGACTCAACAGGCAAGCCCCTGCAGCTCCCATGCCCAGCCTCCCCCGCTGCGGAGTGGCGCCACTCTCACTGCTGCTGCCACTTCAGAGGGTCTTGTGTGGCCTTTTGTAAGCTCATGGGATGGAAGCATCTGAAAATGTATCATTCATATTTTTATTGGAATCATGAATCCCACTTGCCACCTGCCAGGGCATGGTTTGAGGATGAGAGGGCCCTGCTTCAAGATGCTGCTGCCACTGCTTCGCAGGCCTCTTCCTGGGCCCCTCTGAGTGCTGCCCCATCCCTGGGGGTCTCCTGGGTCTCAGAAGCACCCCTCCCAACACCTCCCCCCAACACACACACACACACACACACACACACACACACACACACACACACACACACACACACACACACTTTCTCTGTTCTCCAGCAGCCTTTTAGCTGCTAAGATGCTCTTTGATACTTAGGCCTTTGTTTCATTTTGCATGTGGCTTCCCCAGGCTGCAGTGTGTTCGATGACTCTCCCGCCCAGCCATACATCCAGGCTTCTGTTCCCTTCTCCAGATGGCCTTTCATCCCTCCCAGCCTCCCCCTGCACCCCACTGCTGCTGTCATCCATTCCTGACTGCCAGATCTTACCAGGAGCAAGCATCCCAGGCTTCTCACTGTCCGCACCTCCCCTTGCCTGGCTCCATCAGGAGCGCCTCTTTCCCTATGGCTGCTGTGGCTGCCTCTGCTTTCTTGCTCCTTTTCAAGCCAAGTGCAGCCTGGCGAGGAAGCCTTTCCCAGGTGCCCAGGTGAGCGTACCTGCTCCCCGTGACACCCGACCCGATCGATGCTAACAAAGGCTGGTCATTCAGCCTGTCTGAACAGTACATGTAGCTCCACCCTCCTCACCTGGCACTCAGGCGATTCCTGAACTAGGGCTGCACTCCTCTGCCTCTCACCTCCTCATTTGGTCAGCCAGTCCTGGGCGTCTGTGCTGCTAGGAGCTACAGGTACAGGGGCGAATACAGGGCCTGTCACTGCCCCTGGGGAGGGCACACCTGAGCAAGCCAGGACCAGCTGCCCCGGCATCCCCACTCAGGCCTGCCTCACCCGACATCTGGTTTCATTTTTTCCGCCTAAAGGACAGACAGTATGGGGGCTGCTGGCTACAGGGGAGTTGCTGGAAAGGTCTTGGGGAAGCAGATGTTGGGAAGCTGGCTCTTCCTCGGTGCCTTCCTGCCTGGTCCCCTCCTGATCCTCAGAGCCAGTGCTTGTTCACTCCCGTTTCTGTTTTAGATGAGTGACCACAGGGTCACTGGCTAGTGTTGGTGCTGCCTTCGCCATAGCATCCTTGGGTGCAGCTGGTACAGGGCCCTTAGACATATCCACTGGGTCCCATTTATAGAAGATACCACTCCTGGTCGCACACACCACTATTTCATATGCCACTAAGAAGGAAGAATGCGCCGCCGATCATACTATGGCACAGCGCCACTGGAGGACCCGTGCTGCTTGTCAGTGATCTTGGTTAAGTCACGGCTGGTGTGGAGTGGGAACCCTGGTGTCCCCGTGGCTTCCTGGAGACGCTACAAAGACTAGCATAGGCAACAGGAGCATGAGGTCCACTGTCCCTTCTGCTGAGGTCAACTCTCCCTTCTGCTGGCCCCTCAGGGCCGCTGCTTCCCTGCGGATGTGGCAGTGACTATCTGGATCTTATCTACTAAAAGCCAGGGCCCTAGAGGGGGTCATGGGAGAGGCTGGGTCTGGGTCTTGGGCTGTTCTGGATCCTGGGGAACTGTCCCCGCTACCCCCACAAAAGATGGCCACTATTGAGGGGCTGCTGTGGGAGTCCCATGGGGTGTCCTAGGGAAAGAAGAAGTAATGCCTTCCCTCCAGGGCCACCGGCGCCTTGCCACCAGCTGAAGCAGAGGCACAGCTGCCTCCAAATGGGGAATTGATTTTTGCTTCCTGCATCTCAGAGCAGGACATCGATGTCCTCATTCTACCCCTAGGCGGCTCGGAAGGAGGCAGGGGGAAGGGGCCCTGTGCAACATGTGTGCCAGATGAGCACACAGGCCTGCTCATCTACTCAGGGCCCGCACCATCTCCATGAACTTCTGGAGCTTCGTGCCTGCCCAGGCCCTTTGTCTCACCCTCTGCTGTGTGATCAGAAGCAGAGATGCAAAGTCCCAGGACCATCCTGTTGGTCTCTTCTCTACTGACCGAGGCAGAAACTCCAGTCGTGGTGTAATGAGCACATGCAGAGATTTGTGTGCCTGGCTCCCCTGGGCTTCATGGAGGTAACGCGGTCCCATCCATATGGCTACCCTAGGAGATGAGGAAACTGGGGTCCAGGAAGGTTAAGTCACTTGCTCAAGGTGTCACACAGTAACAGACAACTGGGATCAGGTCTTGGGTGTTGGTTTCAGGCTATGCCTCAGCAGCCTTCACAGTGTTCTGGGATGCAGAGTTGGGTATGGGGTTGCAGGGATTGGTGAGGGTCCTTGGCCCTCTGCCCACCCTGCACACTTGCTGGCTTCTACTTGGATATCACAGGGGTTGGCTTGCAACACTAATTTACACCCCATATCCAGTGAAGCAGGCAGCTCCTGTTAAACCCATTTTATAGCTGGGAAACTGGAGGATGCACCATTAGAGATGAGCCTTAAAGAAGTGCAAGTTCTATAAGGAAAGAGGCATGAAATTGCAGGGTGTCTTGTGGGGCTGGCACATAGAGAGGTGGGCCTGGAGCCTGCTGGGCAGAGGGGGCTTACGAATAAGAGACCACCTTTTGTCTGGAAGGCTCTTTCTTGCCTGCTACAAGCAGAGCACACACGGCGCTGAGAGGCTCTTCGTGCTAACTACATGCCAGACACTTTGAAACACTTTGTAGGTGTTAGTGTCATTCAATAGCACAATAAGGCTGGGCTCAGTGGCTTATGCCTGTAATCCAAGTACTTTGGGAGGCCGAGGTGGGTGGATCACTTGAAGCCAGGAGTTCGAAACCCACCTGGCCAACATGGCAAAACTCCATCTCTACCAAAAATATATATATACACACACACACAAAATTAGCCAGGCGTGATGGTGCACAACTGTAGTCCCAGCTACTTGGGATGCTGAGGCACAAGAATCGCTTGAATCCGGGAGGCAGATGTTGCAGTGAGCCAAGATCGCACCACTGCACTCCAGCCTGGGTGACAGAACAAGACTATCTCAAAAAAAAAAAGAAAAAAAATAGCACAATAACCCTAAAGAGTAAGCATTAACATTTGGCAGATAAACCGAAGCCCAGAGAGATTGTGTTGTTTGCCTAAGGTCACGTAGCTGTGAAGGGAATGAGGTTTCAAATCGAATCCAGACTTTCGGAGTCCCTTACCCTGAACCACAGGGTTGTAGCTGCCAGCTGAGGTCAGGGGAGATGAGCGCCAAGGCTTCCTCCCAGCCTGCGGAGCTTTGCACGTCATCTTAAGTGGTTTGGACTCAGCAGTGGGGGCCATGTGCGGTTTCAGCAGGAGTGCTAGCCTCGCCTGCTTCACCGCAGTACCTCCAGCACACAGAAGGTGCTCAGCAGCCAGTTGTTGAATGAACATTGGGTGAGTGATAGAACACCTTGGTACTGTAGGTTAGAATGGATCGAGGTGAGGGAGTCTGGTCACAAGGATGCAGTTTGGAGAGGTGAGGGGAGCTCAGTGGGTTCATTTTAGACGGGTTGGGTGGTGCATGCTTATACGTTTTACGCTGAGACATTTGAGGAGTGCTTGGAAATCTGGATTAAGGTTCAGCGTTGGCAGTTCGAGTCTGGGATGATTCCCTGCTGCTGTCCCAGTCCCAGCTGTGGTCACCATGAGGTAAGCTGGAAGGCCCCAAGGTCCTCGGCACCAGCCCCTGGACAGGCTGGAGAGGATGACAGGGGATGGGGCTTGGTGAGGAGCCTGAGAGCCCAGTTTCTGGGGTGCCTGTACCCAGCTCAGCACCTGCTTGATAAGAACCTGCTGCCTTGGGTGATGGGGGAGAGGGGATTTGTTTAGGGGTCAGAAGCAGTGCATTTGCAGGTGGTTGTGCCTCTATTTCTCCTCCCCCAAAGAAGGCTGTTACCCATCAGAGATCTTGCTGGAGGAGAGGGGGCAGTAGGTACTGCCATAGCTGTTCTGTCAGCTTGGCTGACAGGGGGGTGGTCCCATGGGCCTCTGTGGCCAGCTCCGCAGGCCCCCTCCTGACCCTAACCCCCTTTCTGTGGCTGAACCTCTGCTCCCAACAGCCCCTCCTGCTTCTTGGTTTCTTTTTTCTTTCTTTCTTTCTTTCCTTTTTGGAGGGGAATGGAGTCTTGCTGTGTTGCCCAGGCTGGAGGGCAGTGACGCGATCTCAGATCACTGCAGCCTCCACCTCCCGAGGTCAAGCAATTCTGCTCAGCTTCCCGAGTAGCTGAGATTAGAGGTGCTGGCTACCACACCTGGCTAATTTTTGTATTTTTAGTAGAGACAGCATTTCATTATATTGGCAAGGTTAGTCTCGAACTCCTGACCTCAAGTGATCTGCCCACCTCAGCCTCCCAAAGTGCTGTGATTACAGGTGTGAGCCATCACGTCCAGCCCCTGCTTCTTGGTTTCTGACAGGCAGAAGGCCTCGCCATGTTGACACCCCAGATTGGAAGGGGCCCAAAAAGTTTGCACGGTGGAGCTAAAATTCCTCTCCATGCCCCTTGGCAGGCTTTGGAGTATCTCACTGCCAATTGCTTAGCCCCTTGGAGGGTGGCCGTGGGTCTAATGGCATTCATTGACAGCTGTGCAAGTGATGTGTACGTGGGCCTCCCGCCGTGGGAGCACCAGGCAGGAGGCCAATCGTCACCCGTCTGTGGGAGAGAGGCAGTCACATGTACTGGCCAAGGCTGTCCTGGGCCCAAGCGAGCTGCATTTTATGAAGGGGAAAGGGACATTGGGTCCTAGCTGCCATTTTAATTTGAAAATTGGGGACCTCTGTGTAAAAAGGGGCCTTTGGGGCCAGCTCTCTTACCACTGGTAAGTGGGGCCCACAGGACAAGGGACAGGCTGGCCATGTTGGTTGCCCAGGCAGTAGAAGGCACTCTTGACCCTGCCTGCAGCACAGAGGGGCTCAGGTCAGGACTGACACTGCCCTCCCATTGCCTGGTATGCTCTGCGCACACCACACCAGGTCCTCCCGTCTCTCCCACTCACCCTGGGACTGTTTTCGCCATTCTAGCAAGTGCACAGACCAAAGGCATGCAGGTCAAAGAAGCATGCAGGCCAGCCTCGCCTAATTAGAGCAGACAGACTTCCCAGTCCAGACGTGTGAGTGACTGGCCAGGCGCACCCAGACACCCGCCCAGCTGGTGTCACTCTGTCTGTCCTTGCGTAATCCCCTGCCTGCCTCTGTCTGTCCCTGTCAGCCCTCCTGGTTCTCTCGACAGTGCCCAGACTCTCTTTTTGGCTGCGAATTCCCGGGTGTTGTCATTAACCCACGTTTGCCTCAGAACAACTTGTGTTGGTTTGCACCATAAGGAGAACACGCACAACATCCACTGCCCCGCATGCGGCTGCCAGTGTGGCCTCTGTGGTCACCGGCCTCGGGGGTGAGGGGTGGTGACTCCCCATCCCCCCACCACCTCTTGGTTGTAAGAAAGTGGCCTTTGTGGCTGGCTGATCCACATATCACGCCTGTTTGCGGCATGCCAGACTGTACAGCAAGGCCTTGTCATGCAGCCAGCCTGCCTTTATTCCCTTTGTGGAAACCACTCCACTTAGGGGCAGGAGGACAAGGGCTGTCCTTGGCTGAGCAGGGGGTGGCCCGTGACATTGGAGGAAAGCCCTGATTCCCCTGTGGTGCCTCCGCCCCCTGCATGGCAGGCCAGCCCCCAGGAGGAGCGAGGGCTGGGAGGGGTGGGGCGGGCAGCAGGCGGCACCATCTGTGGCCGTCCTTTGTGCTGGCAGTGGAGTGATCCCTCCGTCACTGCGATCCAGCGGGCCTCGTGCTTGGCGTGCAAATGAGTTTCCAGATGCCCAGTGCCCCCGCACAAGAGGCGGTACCTAGGGGCCTGGGAGAAGGATGGAGTGGCCTGGAGGCTCGTTTTTGTCTGTCCTGGCCTGCCCGAATAGGCTGCCTTTCCAGCTGCAGCACATGTGTGCTGGACACCCACATAGGGGTGTTTGTTGGTTTCTGTGCAGACACACATGACAGAGGAGAGTGTCTCTTCTCTCATACTGTCCTCCTTTTGAGGGTGGTGGCAAGGTGACCCCACGGAGGGGGGCAGGATACATCTTTTAAGACTTAGCTCATCTACCAGGCCCCCTCCTGGAGGGAGAAACAGGGCCCCTCTTGGGGACCACAACCCCTGCTTGCCTTCTTGGTTGGTCATCTTTGTGTACCACACAAGCTGAGCAGATGGAGCAAGCAGCTCTGGCGACTTCTCGGGGCTTTGGGCTGACGGGAACCCCGTCCAGGATCTGGGCGGCTTGGGATGGCAGCCTGCCCAGCCACTCCCGGTCACTGTGCATATGGGTGTCTTCCACCAGTGCCGGCCAAACGTGGTGGCGTACGAGAGGCCTGAGGGGTTCCTTATTGAGTCAGAGGGGCTGGGGAGCTGTGAACACCTAGGATTTTGCCTTCTGAAGGCTTTCACCTCCTCCCCACCTTCTGGTCCAGCCTCAGGCTCTACCACCAGGGCATGGGGCCAGGGGCAGGAGCACTGTCTCTGTCCCTGCCGACTCTGGCTGTGGTTACTGTGAGTAGCTTTGCCTGATTGGGCCCCCGTCTACTCATCTGTAGAATGAGGATAATAATAGCTAATGATGTGCTAGATGGTCAAGAAAAAAAAGGATGCAGAAGCACGTTGTGCAGCATCCAGATGGGAGACCCTTGAAATGTGGAGTCAGCTTTGCACCCGGCCAAGTGGCTGAGCAGTTATGATTCAAAATATGCCTGGCCACTCTTGCCCATCGACTACTTCCATAACGCTCAGGTCACTCCCAGCAGGAGTAGGACATCAGCTGAGGTGTGGCCACCCTTTGTCCAGCATTCCACAGACCCAGCAGGCCCCCGTCCGTCCCTCCCTGCAGCCTGGGAGGAAGGCAGGACACGAGGCATTACTCCTTTTTACCTCTAAGCAAACTGAGGCCCAGAGAGTCTGTGGGCTCCTGGAGTCAAACAGCAAGATGGTGACTGAGCGCAGCCAGTTTCCCCAGCCCTCAGCGTCCTCATGTACTTCAGGAGGACAGGCCAGCTGAGACATGCTGGACAGCCCAGGCTGAGACACGCTGGCCTGGGAGGCGCTTTTGGCTCCTGTGGCCACGTGGGGACAGTGAACAGTGAAAGAAAATGGAAGTTTTCCCCAGTCCCTGGTTCATGTGGGGCTCTCTCATCCTGGATGTGGATGGCTGCTCTGTGCTCCTGCCTTGGGCACCCCTGGCTGCCTCCTGCTTGGCCCCCCCACCACCCTGGCCACCCTCTGCTCTGGACATCCTTTGTCTTCCTAGGCATTTGTGCCCAGCAGAGCAGGGACCAACCGTGGGTGTGACCAGAAGGTGTGTGCTAGGGGGCCAGTTTCTGGGCAGGAGTTTCAGGGACAGCTCTGCAGACACTCCTAGGTTGTCAGCAGATTCCAAGATTTTGTTCAAACCTTGTGATGTTTGAGCCCACCCATGGGGAGAAGCCACGCTTTGCCTCTGATCAAAGTGTGAGGGAGTGAGCTTTCCTGAGGGATCTGGGGTGGTGGGCAGCTGCTAAGCTTGCCCTGACTGAAGGTCTGTGTCAGGCCCCCTCACTCCTCCAGTTTCCACTTGGCACCATCTCTGCCACCCTTCCCATCATCCTGACTCTCCCCCTCTTTGCTGCCACGGACCACTACTTCCCGCACGCGGGCCATTCTGACTCCCTCTTCATGACAGAAACTTTTGTATCCTCCTTCAAGGGTGTCAGTCCCATCTTACAGTTGAGAATACTGAGGCCTCCCAAGAGGGCTGAGTAAGTCTTCTGGTGTCACACGAATCTGGGAGCAAAACCAGCATGGATAGCACCCAGTCTGGGGAGGGTTGGGGAGGGGTCTTGGTGTGGCAGAGTGTGATGAACAAGCACCCACTGACTGTCCTGTCCTTCCTGCAGCCTTGTTGTCCTCCTGGTGCGAAGAGCTCGGCCGCCTGCTGCTGCTCCGACATCAGAAGAGCCGCCAGAGCGATCCCCCTGGGAAACTCCCCATGCAGCCCCCCCTCAGCTCCATGAGCTCCATGAAACCCACTCTGTCGCACAGGTAAGTGGGTGGGTGCCATGGGGGCAGGCGCTGAGCAGACACCCCTCTGGTCTCAGATCTCCTTGGACATGTCCCTGGGGTGGGGGCCTCTGTGCAACCATGAGGCTGTTGCATTTTCTAAGGTGCAGTTGTTTTTTTACATCTTCATGGGTGAGCCCTGTTTCTCCCTCTCAAACAGGTTGAAAGCACTGAGTTTGTCACTTTGGTGGAAGCTGTTTTTCTTCAGGTTCTAGGCTTCTGGCAGAACGTTAGAAATTCTGAGCTCAGCACCTTCCCTCTTTCTTGACCAGGGTATTGGGCAAACCCAGAGAAACTAGGGGCTGACAGGGATCTCAGGAAGGCCACGGGGCTGGTGGTTCCAGCCAAGATGGGGACAGAGCCAGCCCAGGCCGGCCACCCTGGAGCCAAGTAAGACTGGGCTGGGTCCACCAGAAGCCCAGGGTCACAGGCAGGCATGGGCTTGCTGGAGGCTGACAGCACCGAGGGATTGTCCAGTCCACCTGTGCCAGCCTCAGAAGGAGCACGTGGCCAGGACTGGCAATTCCCCCAGTTAATTATCTTTTGAGTCCCTTGCTGAGCTGGGGATGCTCTCTCTGAGCGCTCTGCAGGCTGACCCTGCAACAACAGGGCCTGTCATGCTGTCTGCTCTCCCCTGTGTGTGTCTCCGCTAATGATCAGGAGGGGCATTTGCAGTCAGAGCTCGGCTCTCATTATCCAGCCTGACTGAGGGACCCGCAGCCCAGAGCACGCTGCAGGCAGACCTGGGTCGCACCATCGAGGCACTGCTGGGAACTCGGGTGTCAGCCACGCTTTATAAATCGAATTAGAGGCTTGTTGACTTTCTGAGCTGGAAAGGACTTTAGTGCTCATCGTGTCCAGCGCCCTCCCTGGGCCTGATTGCCCCTGACATGTGGTTGCCTGCCTTGGTCATAAGCCCTTTGTACCATCGCAAGCCCGCCACCACCCAAAGGCACTGCCTCCTCAGATCCAGGGTCTGGCTGCTGAGCAGCTCCAAGCCTCTCTTCTGTAGCAGTGTTCCTTAGTGCATTTACACAGGGTAATTTTTCTTTTTATTATTATTATTTATTTTTATTATTATTATTATTTTAATTCTTTTTTTAAATTTTTTTTAGTATTTATTGATCATTCTTGGGTGTTTCTCGGAGAGGGGGATTTGGCAGGGTCATAGGACAATAGTGGAGGGAAGGTCAGCAGATAAACATGTGAACAAAGGTCTCTGGTTTTCCTAGGCAGAGGGTCCTGCCGCCTTCCGCAGTGTTTGTGTCCCTGGGTACTTGAGATTAGGGAGTGGTGATAACTCTTAACGAGCATGCTGCCTTCAAGCATCTGTTTAACAAAGCACATCTTGCACCGCCCTTAATCCATTTAACCCTTAGTGGACACAGCACATGTTTCAGAGAGCACGGGGTTGGGGGTAAGGTTATAGATTTAACAGCATCCCAAGGCAGAAGAATTTTTCTTAGTACAGAACAAAATTGAGTCTCCTATGTCTACTTCTTTCTACACAGACACAGCAACAATCTGATCTCTCTTTCTTTTCCCCACATTTCCCCCTTTTCTATTCGACAAAACCACCATCGTCATCATGGCCCGTTCTCAATGAGCTGTTGGGTACACCTCCCAGACGGGGTGGCGGTGGGGCAGAGGGGCTCCTCACTTCCCAGACGGGGCGGCCGGGCAGAGGCGCCCCCCACCTCCCAGACGGGGTGGCGGCCGGGCGGGGGCTGCCCCCCACCTCCCGGACGGGGCGGCTGCCGGTGGGAGGGGCTCCTCACTTCTCAGACTGGGCGGCCGGTCAGAGACACTCCTCACCTCCCAGAAGGGGTGGCGGGGCAGAGACACTCCTCAGTTCCCAGACGGGGTCTCGGCCGGGCAGAGGCGCTCTTCACATCTCAGACGGGGCAGCGGGGCAGAGGCGCTCCCCACATCCCAGACGATGGGCGGCTGGGCAGAGACGCTCCTCACTTCCTAGACGGGATGTCGGCCGGGAAGAGGCGTTCCTCACTTCCCAGATTGGGCGGCCAGGCAGAGGGGCTCCTCACATCCCAGACGATGGGCGGCCAGGCAGAGACGCTCCTCACTTCCTAGACGGGGTGGCGGCCGGGCAGAGGCTGCAGTCTCGGCACTTTGGGAGGCCAAGGCAGGCGGCTGGGAGGTGGAGGTTGTAGCGAGCGAAGATCACGCCACTGCACTCCAGCCTGGGCAACATTGAGCACTGAGTGAGCGAGACTCTGTCTGCAATCCGGCACCTCGGGAGGCTGAGGCTGGCAGATCACTCGCGGTCAGGAGCTGGAGACCAGCCTGGCCAACACAGCGAAACCCCGTCTCCACCAAAAAATACGAAAACCAGTCAGGCGTGGCGGCACGCGCCTGCAATCCCAGGCACTCAGCAGGCTGAGGCAAGAGAATCAGGCAGGGAGGTTGCAGTGAACCGAGATGGCAGCAGTACAGTCCAGCTTCGGCTCGGCATCAGAGGGAGACCGTGCCAAGGGGGGGGGGGGTATTATTATTATTATTATTTTTTTTTAGACAAGATCTGGTTCCGTCACCCAGGCTGTAGTACAGTGGCGCAATCTCGGCTCACTGCAACCTCCGCCCCTGGGCTCAAGTGATCCTCCCACCTCAGCCTTCCAAGTAGCTGGGACCACAGGCATTCACCACCACCCATGGCTAATTTTTTGTATTTTTAATAGAGATGGCATTGCCCAGTCTGGTCTCGAACTCCTAAGCTCAAGCAATCTGCCTGCCTCAGCCTCCCAAAGTACTAGGATTATAGGCATGAACCACCATGCCGGCCTATTATTATTTTTAAAAGACAGGGTCTCACCCTGTTGGACAAGCTGGAATGCAGTGACACTATCATAGCTCACTGCAGCCTCGACCTCCTTGGCTCAAGCGATTCTCCCACCTCAGTATCCTGAGTAGCTGGAAGCATAGCCATGCACCACTACACCTGGCTATTTCTTTATAGTTTTGTGGAGATAGGGTCTCGCTATGTTGCCCAGGCTGGTTTCGAACTCCTGGGCTCAAACAATCCTACCACCTTGGCCTCCCAACGTGCTGGGATTACAGGCATGCACCACTACACCTGTCTGACACAGGGGTAATTTTTCATGGTGCAGGACTTTGCAGGGCATTTGGCATCTTGGTCCCTACCCGCTCTGTTCTTTTTTTTTTTTTTTTAATGCTCACGCTTGGTTAATCCCACCCCATTCTTCTGATGACTGCCCTCTTCCCCTAAGCATTATCACAATAAAAGTACCCTCCCACATTTGAGGGGAGTCTCACCTTTGGTTAAGGACCGCTGCTCTAAAAAGACAAAACCTGCCTCCACCTCCCTCTGTGTACCCTTTGCTAAAAGCCACAGTTTGTCTTCATCTGAACCAAGCCGCTGAGTACAGGCTGCAGCTGCATTTCACTTAAGCAGCATACCTTGCAGTTGCCCTCGGGAAGCTTTACCTTATTAATTCTAACTCAGCCGTCCATCCCTCCAGAATCATCCTCCCCTCATCATCCCATGTGTCATGACCTTCCCAAGCTTCTCTCCTCCAAGTTATTTTAGTAAAGTTGTTGCTTATGGTGGGCCAGAGCCCTGCAGCTCCCCACTAGGGACTAGCCTCAGACCTGCTTGACCGTGATTGTTCAGGTCACAGAGTGCCACAAATCTGGATCTCGGCCAGCCCTTTGCCAGCTGAGTTGAGCTAAGGCATGAGGTTGTTCGGTCCCGGGGCTAAACAGAGATGAGGTATTTCTGTGCTCGAGGAGCAGCCTCGAGCTAGTTGGGGAAATGAGACTCATTGGGGCCACATTGGAATCTGGCAGAGCAGGGCAGGGCTAGGGTTCATTGATAGGCAGACTGGGCTTTGGGGTTCAGATGGAGGAAGATGGACAGGGCTGACTGTCAGGAGGCTGCCCAGAGGATGGGAGTCTTGAACTTGAAGGACTTGGGCTGGGAGGGGTAGTTGCATTCTATGAATTCAAGCTGGCTTTCCCAAGAAATGTTATGGGCCGAAGAGCCACTGGCCAGCACCCAGTGCCCTGCTGCCTCCATCACCATGGCCTCAACTCTCTGTAAGTCCAGCAGAATGACCTAGAATGCAAAGCCAGTGGTCTGAGAGCTTGAAGACCAGGCTGGCACTTACTCTTTGGGCCATAAGTGGTCCGTCGGAGAAAGGAAAGCTGTGTGGGCTGGAAGACTCGCTGAGTACTGGTGGCTAACCAGTCGGTTCCATGGAGCGAGGCTTCCTCATGGGAGCACAGTGAGGTGGAGGGCCTGCTGGACAACATCCCACACTTTGAATGGCAGAACTGGAAGGAAAACTGGGCCCAGAGTAGGAAAGTCAATTGCCCCAGAACACACGGCCAGTAAAGGGCAGAGGAAGATATTAAACAGCGCACAGGGCTCTGCTATTTAGCTGGTCCTTCAGGGTCAACGAGGTGGTATCTCGTTGTTAACCCGATTTGGAGGGTCTTTTTAGAAGAGGGTCATCTGTTCTGATCCACAGCTCACCTTTTTCCCATTTTATAGCCCGTGTTCCTTCTCCAAGCCCCAGGCTATTCTGAGGACACGTTGTGGTTAGGCAATTGAAAGTTACACAGTCTCTCCTTGCAACCTTTAGGAATTTCGCAAAGGATAAATCCCTCATTTCCAGGGAAACTGCAACGGGGTCGAACACCTCGTAAGTCCTCAATGCAATTTCCCAAACCAGACGGAAAGAAAATGGAAAAGAAAGCTGAGCGCTTTCACAATTAGCAAACTGTTTTAGTCCGTCATCCTCCATAATTTTATTGAATGGCTTGGAGGCAGGAAGCTCTTTTTGCCTTTTCATTAAGGCGACATTGAGCTGGAGGTGAGCTTGGGTGAGCTGGGACAGTTGAGATTTGATGCCCGCAGGTATCTGGCTGTTTGAAGGCTCTGGGTCTTTGTCTGAAGGCTCTGAGGACAAACAAATGGGAGAGGATGAGGGAGCCTGGACACTTGCAGCCCCGCCCTGCCCCGAGGGACGGCAGACGCCTGGAGGGTCCCTGGTGACTGTCATATTTGGAGAGCTCGGGTGTCACAATCATGTCTGCTGCAGGCTGCAGAGCTTTGGCACTGCGGCATGAGGCTGTGAGTCAGGGCCTGCGTTCTTCCACACAAATGCTGTGCCTCCCAGCAAGACCCTTGACCTCTTGGCCTCGTGGTTCCCTGCTGATGGGGGACATGGTGCCACATGAGCAGGATGTCAGGAAAGGGTCAGGCTGCTATAGCCCCACAGCTATTTCTGGGGGTAAGGGTGGTGACGAGGAATACTAATTATCCTCAGTTTGTGGACGTCTATAGGCTCACTCCCTGTTTTGTTCTCATCACTGGCTGCAGTGGGGCTGCCGTCTATACTCACAGACACCCAGGATACTATACAAGAGAAGGCGGCCAGAGAGGCCTGGCAAGGTCCAGGACCAGTGCCTGGGCAAGTAGGGCACCTTCCAAGTCCCTGCAGTGACCTGGACTTGAAGCCAGTGAAGTCTTTCAACCTCCTTCTTCCAGATTTTTAATGAGTGGTTTAAAAAGCCATTTGTGATTAGCACATTGTCCTTATGCAGATCAGTGTTGCAAAGGTAATTAAAGGCCTAATAAATCTTGTTTATGCTGTTAATTTGATTACAGTCAAAACTCGCTAGGGCTGGGGAAGCCTCCAAGATTGAGAGGTGCCATCCTCCTTCTTATAGGTGCGGGATTTATGAACCCCCACAGAGAGGCTTCTGGGCGGGAGGACCCCTGGCATCCCCTGAGTATAGCAGGTGGGGGAACAGGCCCTGGAGCCAGGCTGCTGGGCCTTGAGTTTCAGCTGGGCCATATTCTAGCTGGGTAACTGGCCAGTTACTTACCCTCCTTGTGCCTCGGTTTCCTCATCTGTAGAAGGGGAGTAACAACAGTGGCAGGAGTGGTGTGCTTGTCGCCAAGCCTGGCACACTGGGAGCCCATGGACCAGTCATTATTCCCCTGATCCTCAGCCAGGTGCCATCAAATTCTTAAGTGCTTATTCATGGCCAAACAAGAAAGAAGGGGGCAATCAAAACCAGCCGCATCACACCATCTCCACAGCTGTCATTTTTAGCTCGGTTTTGCATAGCTTCACCAAAGCTCAGTTTATGTTAGGCCTTTGTTGCCCCAAGAACATTTTAAAAACAAAAAAAGAAGGAAAGGGGAGAATTGAAAGACCCATAAATCCCTGCACCATCAGTTCCAGATGGCCAAGATGCAAAGGATTTTTTCCTTTCCTCCTTCCTACTGAAAAATTTTTAACACCCTCTAATATGCAGTTAGCTGCACAAGTTCCTCTCTAAGTTTCACCGCAGGGAGGGAAGGAAGTAGGCCCCAGTAATTGTGATGATGGAGAACACTGTTAATGGTTCCCCTAAATTAAACAGGGTGGGAGCTTCAGCTCCTCACTGGCTTGGCATTTCATTAGCAGTAACACTACAGCCTTGCACAGAGACGGGACCAGTATGGCTGGATCAGGGAAATTAATTAGGGTCTGACAATACCCTTAATGGGAATTGGTTATTTCTCCCAAATAAAGCAGCTATTACAAGTGCAAGGGAAGAAATAACTCAGCCCTCCCCCCGCGTTCCTTTCATGAATGTGTGTGTAGATGCTGCCATAGCGGGTGCACAGGAGCCAGGAATCATCACTGCCTTATCCCAGGCCTTGCTCATTTTCTCACATTCAGCAAAACCTCGATCAGTGCCCGTGGAGCTGGCACAGACATGTAAACTGTCTACTGTGACTGCAGTGCAGAGAGCTCTCTATAAAATACGTGAAAAAAGTGCTGAGGGAACAGAGGAAAGTGTCCTTGGTTCTGCTTAGGAGAGTCCTTAAAGGGAGTATGCAGGCTGGGCTTTGAAGTATGGATAGAAGTTTGCTGGCTGGTGAAGGGAAGGCAGAAGAAAAATGAAGAAAGTCTCAGAGGCTCGAGAAGCACATTTTTTCTAGTTGACAGGTAGGAATGAAAACAGCTCCTCCCATTGGTAGCATATTTGAAAAATTCCTAGGCCACTTTCATTGTACCCTGAAGTAAACAGGGGTAGCTATATATGGCTGGTTGGAGGACTGGAGAGAAAGGTGTAAGTACAGTTGAGCAGGGTCTTTCTACCAGGTTCTGTGCTAAACTTTACTTTTTTCTCATGTTTCTTAGGAAAGTGTTAGTCCCACTTTACAGATGAGAAAGTTGAAGCTGACTGAAAGTAACATGTCCAAGGCCACAGAAAGCTTCAGTGGCAGAGCCAGGGTTTGACCCGAAAGACTGTAACTCCAGAGCCCACATAGGGAACCTCTCTCCTGCTGGGCTTCCCTCTGTCGGTTGAATATTAACCTCAAAAAGGGTTCCCTGAATCTTTGCCAACACAGCCAGTCCAAGCTAAAGCAGACGATTTAGTGTATAAAGAAATTCTTTCCTGGAAGACTTTTTGGGTTTTCTCTGCAGCTGGGCTTTGAGGCCCATCTTTACATTTCCCCTGTCCCTTCATGCTAGGCGACTTCCCCAAGAACCCCCAGGAAGATGCGGCCCTTCTTGGAATTCTTGTGGCTTCTAGGTGGCCTCTGCAGTGTGCTCCCTTGCCTCGTGGCCATCTCTGGAGAGGGAGCGTTGCCTTGCTGGATCCTAAGTTCCTAAGACAGTGATGAGCCTGATAGGGTCTGGTGACCCGGCGACCTTGCCCTTGACTGGCTCTGCTACCTCTGTGAGCCCCAGCTTCTAAGATGGGCATCTGTTGGGGCCACTTAATGGGGCACTGAATGAGTTCTTAGGTGAAGGCCACTTCACAAAATTCCTTGCATCTAGAAGTCACTCAGTAAATCAGAACAACAGTAACAGCGGCAGCCAGCAGTTTCAGGGTGTCCAAGGTGTGCGGGACTCTGGGCCTCATACATGTTAGGCACTTACACTTAACCCTCACGGCAGCCTTCGAAGGGAGGGGCTGAATCAGCCCCATTTCACAGATGAGGTTGCTGAGGCATACAGAGAGTGAGCAGTGGTTTCATCGCTTCCCTCTGTGTCCTTCTCTCACTTCCTGGGCCCCAGTGGCCACGTGGCCACAGACACACTGTGTAGGTGGTCGATCATCAGGCTTAACGAAATGGACATATTCATTTTCAGCATCACTCCAAGGGTGAATGCAGAGAGGTGGTTTCTCCCTGGCACATTTTTTTGTTTAGCAAAGGTTTCCTGAGCCCTATTGGTGTGTGAAGACATCATGCTTGGCTCAGGGAGCCCAAGAAATCAGTGACAGCTCCTGAGGCAGAAGGGAGAAGGCAGAGGGTTCTCACTCTTGCCAGGAATGCGAAGAGCCAGTGGAGTTCAGTACCTTGTGCAAGGGCTTCCCGGAGGAGGTGGCCTTTGGAAGAGCCTGGAAAGGATGAATGGCATTTTCAAGGTGGGATGGAACTTGCCAGCCTGAGAAGAGGCACAGAGGCCCCTGTATTAGGGAGCAGTTGGCAAATGGAACCGTTGCTGCTGACATTGCAGATGGCTTCTGGCCTTGGTGCTTCTGTGGGTGGAGCAGGATTGTTGGGGCAGTTTTGGCTGGACAGGACTGTGGCTGGGAGCAGCTTATGGTGTGATACTGGGCAGGCCATGCTGGATTAGGGTTGTACAGAGTGGGACAGAATTATTAAAAAATGCCAAGCACCTGTGACCAGGTGAAGCACGTCTGCAGGTTAAACTGTGCTCGTTGGAGAGAAGAAGGGCTCTCAGGCACCCTCCAGACCCTCTTCCCATCCCAGCCAGGCCATGCCTTTCTGGTAGCAGCCCAGGGGTCTGGTTGGTCCTTCATCCTTGGGCACAGGGACCAGGCATTCCCCCGGTGGTGGTATCTTGAGTCTAGGCAGTGGCGTCACATCAGCAGGGCTGCTGGGGGGGCCTGCGGGGGCGAGAGCCTTCTCTGCGACAGCAGGAGCCCGTCTCCCCCAGAATGAGATGAGTCACGGTCCTGTCGGTGCGGCTGCCACTTCTGCTTCTGCAGCAGGTGCGTGTGGAGGCAAGCTAGTCCTGAGACCGCCCCACACGCTGTGCCTGTCTCTTCCCCAGTGCACGGGCAGCATGCCAGCAGGGCCTCGCGTGTGTGCACGGACGTGTCCTCCATATGCCTGCGTGCATCTTTGCTCTGGGGCGGCAAACCTTCCAGCCAGGCAGTGGGATGGCCAGTTTGGGAACGTTGGTTAGCTTTGCTTCTCACCAAGTTTGGGGCAGAGGGGACAAAACAGGAAGGAGCTGGTTTCCGCCCACAAGGCTCACCCACGGAGCTGCAGGGCAGTTGGGAGCTTGTTCGTGGGCCTGTGTAGCATCCTGGGCTGAGGTGATGAGGCAGCAGTTGCCCACTCCCTGGCCACAGGCAGGGCCCTGCCGGCCCCTGGGGCCTCCCATGGGGGTTCATTTCCTGAGCCTGGCCAGGCATGTTCTCAAAGGATAGGAACTTCGGTCTCAAGGCCATCAGCCTGGAGGGTTGGTGGGAACTTGTGGGGCAGAAGTTCTGGGGCGAGAAGCCACTCAGGTTTGGGTTTTGTTCAGTTGTAGGGGACCCCCTCTGGTCATCCAGCACACCTAGGACATGGGCCTTGAGGACAGCAGGTGTCCAGGGGATCTCCTCTTTGTTTTGTAAAAGCGTGACCTGTAGAGCCTCTCTGTGAGACTCTGGTGTGCCAGTCTGGAACCAGGTGGTGCGCCGGGTCCCCAGTGACCTCCCTGGGAGACAGAGGCTGTTCCAGCCCAGCCTTCCTGAGGAGCAGGCTCATGGCTACTTTCCTGTGTTTCTCTGCACTGCCCACTCCCTCTGGGCTCCCAGTCTCCAATCCGCCACCTGGAGAGCAGAGTCTGTCACTATCTGTCACCTTTGGCCCAAGCATCTGGATCTTCAACGAGCCACTACCCATCATTGTGCCTGGCCAACTGAGTGCCCTGAGTATAGCTCCTCTACTCCAAATGCGAGTCCTGCAGTTTCCCCAGAAATCACGAGCAGCGCTCAGTTGGGAAAGCCCTTTGACTGCATTCTCCTCTTCGAGCCACATCAGATTTAGGCTGCTGAACCTGTGTTCAAACCTATTTGACCGAGATCCACGATAAATACACATACGACACCTTGACCCAAGGTGCACATGTATTTGTGTATAAAACCAAGACAGAAGCTCAAGGACTAATATTCATCTTTATTGTGTGCTCACACTCCATCACTTTCTAGTTGATGCTTTTTTCTCCCCTGCTGGTTGGATGTCACCACCTGCTCAGATTCTGTAACCCACAGTTGGGAAACACAGAGTAGAGTGGAGGTATCATCTGATGCCCATTTTACAGATGAGGAGATTGAGTGCAGAAACTTGCACCAGGGTCCTAAGCACAAAAGTCTCTGCCGTCACAGAGGCAGAGGCAGACAGACAATAATCAAATAAATATATAATTAGGACAGTGGTGGAGTGCTATGAAAAAAATTCCAGTGCCAGGGTGAGGGGGCAGGCGGTGTCGGGTAGGAGCTGCTTTTTTATACGAGGAGGGCGGGGGAGGCCCCTCCAGCGATCTCAGACAAGAAGAAAGCGAGGGGCTGGCCAGGCTGAGAAATCTAGGGGAGAGGGTATCCAGGCAGGGGAGGGGCAAGTATGAGCAGACAGTGGTGTGGTCCTGCCCTCCAGGCTGGTCGCCTCTGCAGGAGCCCGTCAGACTTGACCAGCATTGCCAAGAGCTCAGCCGGGCAAGGCACAGAGCACAAGACTTGGCTGCCCTGATCTCCGCTGCCTGCGGGTCATGCAGCCCTCTGCCTCCCTCTGGGAAGTCCTCACCTCTGGGCTGGGCTCCTTGCATCCCCAGAGGTGCCTCCTCAGCACCTCCATCCCCAGTTGCCCTGGCTGCTAGGGTTGGACTGGCCACTCAGCTAGGGTACAAGTCTCCCAGGTGTGACTGAGAACCTTTGCCATTTGCTGTCTCCTGTGACTAAGACAGACACAAGCCAGACAGAGGCATGAGGCTCTTTCCTGTTGCCCGGCCCTTCTCCCAATTTCCCTCCCCCAACACACATACGCACACACACACACACACACACACACACCCTGTGCCCTGGGTAGAGGCAGTGGCACAGTTGTGGGCGCTTTGCTTTTCTGCTCTTCCTGGTTCCACATCTAGAATTTTGTGACTTGGTGAGGGGGTGGTGCCAGAGAGCCAGTGCCGGCTCTCGTGGGAGAGGCAGCTTCATCCCCAGCCTCCTGGGGGCTGGCACCCTGGCAGGTCTTCATGCCCTGCCCCTTCGCTGGGATCTGCTGGCCTCACTCTTGTGCACCCCAGCAGTCGGTAGGAAGCATCACTGGACACTCACTGTAGACCTAAGCACAAGAGGTGGGGCTGAAGGCTAACTCCTTGCTTCTGATACCTGAGAGCTCCTTGGGGAGATGTCCACAAACGTGGTGGGTACTGCTGGACCTGGTGAGGGGAGCAGGGGAAATATGGTCCGGGTTGGTAGAGAGGAGGCAGTGTTTAGGGGCAGGGGCTGCTTCACGAGAGGACAGAGCCAAAGCGGGGTGAGGGAATGGTGGGGTCCGCCAGAGGAGTAGGTCATTCTTAAGTGTGAGTTTGGACTCTGCCTTATAAATGCTGGAAGCCACCAAAGGTCTTTGATTGTGCCAGGCATCTTAGGTGTTTGAGGGAGATTAGCTCGGGGGAAATGTACACGAGAGATCGGGGTGGGGGCAGGAGAGGGTGTGCAGCAGGTAGGCCTGTACCCACATTGCTGGGGGTTGGGAAGGAAGGGTGCTGGAAGAAAGCCTGCATTCCCATGGCCCAGGCAGCCAGGCTGCTGTGAAGGGCTGGGAGGTAGAGGGAAGGGCTGACACCCTCAGACTCGGACCCTTCCAGCCTGCACTGAGAAGGGACCAAGCAGTTCCAAGGGTAAGGTGGTTTGGGGGAACCCAAGCTCTTCCTGAAGGGCGACGTGGAGTCAGAGCCTGGGTGAAGGAGGAGCTCAGATTGGGCCTCAGGTCACACCGCTTTATCACTTGCATGACCTGTGGACTCGGGGATACAGGGAGACACACAGCCATGGAAGTAGCTCTCTGCAGTGATCGGGGGAAAGGTGGCCACTTCTGAACAGCCTGTCACCATGCAGGGCACACTGTTGTGCACTGGGCATTGAGACAGGCCTGGGGGGTCCAGTACCGACTCGGATGGGGGTTACCTTGGACTGACTGGGAGCTGTGGTCACTTGGTGGGGTGATGGGCATGGCCTGTCTTGAGTCTGTGCCTGCCAGGCCCTGAAGATCTCCCTCTGTCTCCCTCTGCAGTGATGGGTCGTTCCCCTATGACTCTGTCCCTTGGCAGCAGAACACCAACCAGCCTCCCGGTTCCCTTTCCGTGGTCACCACGGTTTGGGGAGTAACCAACACATCCCAGAGCCAGGTAAGAGCCTATACTGCCCTCAGCCACAGCTCTTTCTAGGCGGGAGTGTCCCTTGACCCCTGGAGCCATACCAGCCCTCTTCACCCTCACAGGCCTTGCCCTGCTGGAAAGACCAGCTTCCAGGGCACACCCAGCTGTGGACACATCTCCACCCCTGGCAGGCTCTGCACCCGCCTCAGGAGGGCAGCTATGGACTGTCCCCATCCTAAGGCCTTTCTGGAGGAATGGCATTCATCTGACAGACAGCAAGGGGTTCTTCCCTAGCCCATTTGCTCTGGTAAACAGGAGAACTTCCTCTGTGTTACTGGCTTCAGGGCTGCAAGGTCTGAGGTCTCTGACCCTGGATGTATGGCCTGAGTTGGATTTCATCAAAATATTGTGCCTTGGACTTCTGACAACTCCCTACTCCCCATTGCCCTAGTCAAACCCACCTCCCTCTCATTCCTTCCTCTTTCTTCCACTCCTCCTCTGCCCAGTCAGGGAGTCTCCCACCTGTCTGACCTCTGCCAGCCTTTTCTGTGGCTACATGGAAGGCTCAGGGCTGCTTGTCACCCTGGAGGGAGCCACTGGGCTAACCGGTTGTCGCCTGCTCCTGCTGCCCTCCAGAGCTAGCAGGGTGGGTTCCTCTTGGCCCTCACAGAGCAGCAGCCAGGGGCCTTGGGGCCCCTGTGTGATGAGACGCTGGCATCCAGGCTCGTTTGTGGGGCAGTAGGCTTCATGGCCAGGGCTCTCCCCATGGGTACCTGGTACAAGAGCAGCCTCTTCTCCCTTCACTGGGCTGCCCAGCCCCTGGTGACCGCTTGAGCTGGCTTTGTGGGGCTTGGTCATACCCTCAGCTTGTTCCATCACAAGGCTGACGTTCTCATCCCCCACGCCACCTGCCACCCAGGCCCGCTCCTTATCACCGGTACACTCAGAATTGTTCATCCACCCTCCATTTTTTTCCTCCTTCCTGTTGTCCTGCCTCCACTTTGTTCTTTCTCCCTTTCCCCTCTTCATTTATCCCTCTTCCTCTCCACACTACCTCGGGTAGCACCTTAGGTGACAACCACTTCTCTGCCCACAGGTCCTTGGGAACCCTATGGCCAATGCCAACAACCCCATGAATCCAGGCGGCAACCCCATGGCGTCGGGCATGACCACCAGCAACCCAGGCCTCAACTCCCCACAGTTTGCGGGGCAGCAGCAGCAGTTCTCAGCCAAGGCTGGCCCCGCTCAGCCCTACATCCAGCAGAGCATGTATGGCCGGCCCAACTACCCCGGCAGCGGGGGCTTTGGGGCCAGGTGAGCAGGGCTCACCTGTGGCAGAAGCCATGGATGCCGCCCCTCTCCCTCCTTCCAGTGGGGAGGGACCCACTTAAATCCCAGCTCCACGCTTTCTGCCCTGAGAAGTTATCCTCTGTTGTTACATGAGTTGAAGGGGCTCAGTCATTCCTGGCTCCCAGGGCTGGCCTGCAGATAAGGCGCTGCAGCAGTTGGCCTGTGTTCTGACAGTCGTCAGGCTCGTAGAAATAGAGAGGTGACATTCTTACTCCTCAAAACCTCAAAACAACCCTTCTCTAAATTTTGTCTTTAATAAATAGGAAAATATTGAGAAAATCTGGATTGGGAAAGTCGAAGAGCAGGTATAGTTGGGGTCCAGTTGCCCAAAGACAGTGAAGCAGTCTGGGAATATCTGCTCTGCCTTGCTGATTGGTGAAAGCAGAACTATGCAGAGACTGCGAGTCCCTTGGCTGGGAAGAAAAGGGCAGGGACTCCCAGGCTATGGAGCTCTGGGGAGTGGTGTGAGGCGAGCAGAGGTACCCATTCTCCTCTTTCCACCCCGCCCTGCCTAAGACCCCCACCTTGGCCTCAGCCCTCACCAGCCCTGGCTGGGTTTCTGGCCTGGGGTTGGCACAGCTGTATGACCTGGTGGTTAAACACAGGGATCAGAAACACCTGCAGCCGCAGCCGCAGCTCCGCCATCAATGCTGCAGGGCCTTGGGCAAGTTGCTCAGGTTCTCTGAGACTCAGTGTCCTTCAGAAGATGGGCTCACCAGGGCCCCGACAGCATGCAGTGAGGGTGCAGGCACCCCCAAGGGCTCCAGGAGCACAGCAGTCTGGTCGTTGCCAAGTGGCACAAATGAATGGCTGCCAATCCCAAGAGGCCCCGTCCCCTCTAGGTTCTGGGTACAGCTCCATCCTCTCCCTTCCAGCCCACAGCTTGCCCTCAGTTCCCCTCAGATGCAGGCAGTACCTAACTCTTCCACCCTTCTCCCCCTGCAGTTACCCTGGGGGTCCTAACGCCCCCGCAGGCATGGGCATCCCTCCGCACACCAGGCCGCCTGCTGACTTCACTCAGCCCGCGGCAGCCGCTGCAGCAGCGGCAGTGGCAGCAGCAGCAGCCACAGCTACAGCCACAGCCACGGCCACTGTGGCAGCCCTGCAGGAGACACAGAACAAGGATATAAACCAGTATGGACCGGTAAGGGTTCCCACTAATCCTGGTCCAGCCTTGCCCAGCCAGCCAGGCAGACAGCCCTGGGAAACCAGAGTTGGGATGTCAGTGCTTATGGGGCCATGTGTGCTGGGAGAGCTGACTGCATTAGGGTGCGTTTGGGCTTTCATGGAAGCATGTGGAGGGCTGCGTGTTTAGAATGGGGCGTGTCTAGAATGGGGCGTGTCAGTGTGCTTGGGTGTGGGGGGGTGTATGGGTGGTGGTGTTTGTTCTGTGTGTTGGTGGCTCGTGTACAACTGCATATGGGGAAGAGGTTCTACATGGCTCTCTGGGCCCCCAACTCACCAAAGAGTGGGCTCAATGTCTAAAAATAGTCTTGTGACCGGTCTGTCTCCTGGATTGCCTCTGAGACCAGTGCCCTCCTAGTCACCCTATCCATGGGTCTGCGCAGGCCCCAGTGCTGCTCCCTGACCTTCTGAAGGATGGGTTAGGGGATGAGGAGAGGGGGAGCCCCCATAGGAATGCAGAACAGGAGGCAAGGAGGTGGGAACTGCAGGGCAGAGGGGCAGAAGTGGAAGCTGGGCTGAGGCCAACTTTGTGGATGGAGGGTGTGCCTCCACTGGCCCAGGACCAAGGGCAGGGCCAGGGCTTCCAGGAAATGGGCTGCAGTCTCACTCGGGCTCCTGCCTCCACCCTCATCTACCTCCACCCTCCCATACCCCTCCCTGTCCCTGCACACTTCCCTGGTTTTCTGCCTGCCTCCCTCCCTGGAAATGCTGCCTGTGCATTGGAGTGACCACCTCACCCCACCCTACCCCATCACCTAACACCCCTGAGCTGCATCTCTCCTGTGCAGCTGCAGAGGGCAGCAGTGAGCCTGGGTGGATCCTGCTCCCCTGGGGCCTGGTTGGTCACCAGTCACTGCCGCACAGGACGGTGCCCCCTCCCCACTCCTCCACCTCCCCAACCCTTCCCTCCCTGCACTTTCAATGCATGTGGCATTTTATTCTTTTTTTTTTTCTTCTCCCGTTGAAGGTCTGTTCCTCTTTCCAGATGGGTCCCACCCAGGCGTATAACAGCCAATTCATGAACCAGCCCGGGCCGCGGGGGCCTGCCTCCATGGGGGGCAGCATGAACCCCGCGAGCATGGCGGCTGGCATGACGCCCTCGGGGATAAGCGGCCCTCCCATGGGCATGAACCAGCCCCGGCCGCCCGGCATCAGCCCCTTTGGCACACACGGGCAGCGGATGCCCCAGCAGACCTACCCGGGCCCCCGGCCCCAGTCCCTTCCTATTCAGAACATAAAGAGGCCATACCCTGGAGAGGTGAGTGCAGCAGTGGGAGCCTGGGAGGTGGGAACTGGGACACCTGGGCTTGAAGACATGGGCCGTGGGTACGGCTTTGGAAGGGGTGTGGCTTGGACTCCAGCACACTTGGACAAAGAGGCAGGGGCTTAGGGGTCAGGTGCTCCTGGGTATGAGACCTGGTTCTGCTGTTTCCCAACTGAAAGACCTCGAGCCAGTCACCCTGCCTCCTAGGGCTGCTTGAGGGACTTGAGGAGGTGTCCGTGAAGTGCTTGGCCCTGGGCTGGCATGTGCCGCCACTCAGCAAGCAGCAGTTCCTCTTACTGTAGTGACTCTTGTCTTGGCTCAGCCACTAACTGGGTGACCTGGGTTTAGTTCCTCCTGCCCACATGAGAGCTTCCCCAACTCCTCTCCAAGAAAGAGAGCTGAGACAAAATGCTTCCAGTCTATAAGGGCTGACCCGTCCGGGAAGTGACTGGAAGGCAGACAGCGGGTTTCCAGTCTGTAAGGATTGACCTGTTGGGGAAGTGACTGGAAGGCAGAGAGCGTGTTTCCAGTCTATAAGGACTGACCCGTTGGGGAAGTGACTGGAAGGCAGGCGGCTGTTTCCAGTCTATAAGGACTGACCCGTTGGGGAAGTGACTGGAAGGCAGGCAGCTGTTTCCAGTCTATAAGGACTGACCCGTCAGGGAAGTGACTGGAAGGCAGACAGCGTGTTTCTTAGCTCTTGTTTCCATCCACACTTGGTCACTGTATAGGAAGTGGCACTGCCTCTTGGGCTGCACAGCCAGCTCAGCCAAGGTGTTGGGGAAGATTTGGGGAAGTAAAACCCACACCTCCTGCCCTCTGGGAAGTGAGGTTTTAGCAGGAAAGAAAAGTTTTGAGCAGAGACTCACCAGGGAATGAAGCATAGCAGACTGCACAGAACTCAATATGAGTCAGAGAAGGCAGGCTTCCTGGAGGGGGTGTCACAAGTGAATCCTCAGAAAACGATGCTGGCAGCAGCTGGCCCATCTGGGTACCCAGGTAAGGATTTAGTTTACCTGCAGAAGACGTAGGGACGTGGCTCTGCAGATGCCCCTTGTGAAGCCCTGGTTGCTCCCCACGACCAAGCC
This sequence comes from Gorilla gorilla gorilla, assembly GCF_029281585.2. Classification (NCBI taxonomy): domain Eukaryota; kingdom Metazoa; phylum Chordata; class Mammalia; order Primates; family Hominidae; genus Gorilla; species Gorilla gorilla. Next base: position 36,451,809 of record NC_073232.2, on the reverse strand, counting down.
CCTTTTTGAGCAGGGTGTGCCCAGCTCTCTGCCTGCCTCCCTCCCAGCTTGCATGCCCACTCTCAGAGCAGTTTTCTCCTCCTAGCTCCTCTCAGCACTGTGGCCTTCACCTTGGGCTCACAGCGGCTTTATATTCCAAAGACCTTAAGTTCCTTGAAGATCTGCACATTTCCCCTCAGTATCCACCTTAGGATGGGCTGGGAGGCTTGGCAACAAGTGGAGGTATCCTGAGTTCAGGAGGTGAGGGGGGTCAGGGGCTTCCTCATGCATCCAAGAAGCTGGATCAAGCCCCAACCCTCCACCTGGTGGACACTAGTTCAGGGAGGGGCCAGAGAAGGACCATTGGCTCCTGGGTCCTGAGTTTGGGGGAGCCTCAAGCTATTGGCACCTCTCCTGGCACCCAGGCCCCATGCAGTTTCTAGGCCTTTTCTCAGCCACCCTGTGCTCAAAATCCCAGTGTCCCACTGGCTGTGCTGGGGGTGCATCTGTTAGCCCACGCCAAAGGAGGCAATCTCGGATGAGGCTTCAGCAGAATTCCTGGTCGTTGGTGTCACCCCTGCACCTGCACCTGTGCCATGCTTATGGCTCTTGCCTGCCTAAAGAGAGCACACCAAAGGCTCTCCATATTTTTACTAAATGAATCATCCTTTTCATAGAGTGCTGCTGCTACCCAGCTACAGCACTGGGTGGTCACAGCCTATGCGGCCTGATCCTGTCTGGGAAGACTGGCCTTCCTTCCCCTTGCCATGGCTTGCTCATACAATATTTGAGTTGTTGGAACCTTAGGACAGGGGTTGGGTCATCTGGTCCCACAGAGGACTCTCTTCTCTAGCTTGGTGGGCAGGTAGGCACCAGCTACGTCTTCTATACCTCCTGTGGTGGGTGCCTCACTGTCACCCAGAGCAGCCACCATGTTGCAACAACGTGAGTTGTAGATTCTTCCACACTGACACTCTCTGACATTTATCCCCAAGTCCATCATTCGTTTGTTGAGCAAGTATTAAGGGTATTTTCCCAGGCACTGGGGCACAGCCACCAACAGGACCTCTGGGCAAGAGAGACACTCAGATGGGGAAGAAGAAACCACTGACTCACAGGATGTCATGTGGCCGTGAGGGTCACCTGATTTTCCAGACAGGGAAGGTGGCTGGAGGGTGGTGCTCTCTCCCCTTCTCTAAATTGTCTCTCCCGGGAGAAGTTGTCTTGTTCCTTCACCAACCTGGCTCTCCCACCTCCTGCACAGGTGGCAGGTTGTCGATGGCCCAGAACTGAACACTAGGTGTGTGTTCTGCTCTGAGGGGAGTACGAGGACAATGCCACCCAAGTTCAGCCTTGGAATGCAGGGGCACAGGGGGCTCCTTTCTGGAATTGCATCCTGTTGACTGTGTTCCTCTGTCACACTGGGGTACACATTGGGGAGCACAGCCCTAACCCAGGCGCCAGGAGAGACACAAAGGTCGGGGGAGTTAGAATCAGGCCCCTCATAATGGTGTGAGCAAGAGGCTCTGAAAGTGTCCCTGGAGTTCAGGGGGCACATGTGCTCCAGGAAGAATGGCCTCAAGGGGAGGTGGCCTATGATCTGGACAGGCAGAACAAAATGCCCCTGGATGTCAGGACGAGAAGGGGCCCAAAGCATTATCTGGTTTTGTGGGTGGGAAACAGCAGGAGCAAATGAGGAGAGGCGGGCCCCATCCCGTTGTTCAGGTGACCTGGCTATGTGACGTTGGCAACATTGAACGTGTTTCCCCTCTCCTTTCTCTCCCACCACAGCCCAACTATGGAAACCAGCAATATGGACCAAACAGCCAGTTCCCCACCCAGCCAGGCCAGTACCCAGCCCCCAACCCCCCGAGGCCACTCACCTCCCCCAACTACCCAGGACAGAGGATGCCCAGCCAGCCGAGCTCCGGGCAGTACCCGCCCCCCACGGTCAACATGGGGCAGTATTACAAGGTGAGTCCCAGCCTCGCCACCACCCACGGGGCCCCTTCCCTCCTAACCACCTCACTCCCCTAACTCCACCGGGATCACTCTGACCCTGCGTGTGTTTGCCCCAAGGACAGCGAGGGGTGGGTGATTTCTGAACGTCCCCATGTGTTCAGGGCGAAGTTCGGTGGCCAGAATGTCAGAGTGGCTTTTCTCAGTTCCTATTCTCATTGGTCTCGGATGATGGTTTTTTTTTCTCCTTTTCTTATTCACGGCACTCACAAAATAATAAAGGAAATATATTTTATTAAAAAAAACACACATCCCCTGTATATATTAACATTTCATTCTAAACTTTGTCTCTGTATGTGCAGGTGGGCACTAACATGTTATAAAATTGTTATTACAGCTGTAACTTTGAATCTGTACCTTTTACTTAACATGACATAATAAGGATGATACTTACTGCTACTAGAGCCCCTGGGGTTTTTACTTTTAATGGCTGCCTAATATTCTGCTGCGATCACCGTATCATATTTTATTATTCCTTCTGTTAGGTATTTGGGTTGCTTCTGATTTTTCACTTTAGAAATAACACTATGATGAGTATCTTCAGGCATATAGCCTTTCCTTTCCTGAGGATTATTTTCTTGGGAGTAAAGAAGACACTTTACTATTTTACATTTATTTGCCAAAAATCATGCTAATTTATTATGGCCATCCACCAAACAGGTTTATCGTTTTTGCTCCAACTTCAGCATACTAGGTGTTGCTATTTTTGTAACTTCTGCTAAATTAATAGCTAGGGACAGAGAGAGGCAAAATGCCGTCCCTGAGGTGTAGCTGTCCCGCCCTGCTCACTCAATAACCCAGCAGTGGAGGGGCCCCTGTAGCATCCCCGTGCTCCTGGCAGATTTTACTGTCCAGAGGGAGAGCGGGCTTCTGATGGCTTTTCTGCCCCCCACTCAGTGTTGTTTATCTTGTTTTAATAGCCAGAACAGTTTAATGGACAAAATAACACGTTCTCGGGAAGCAGCTACAGTAACTACAGCCAAGGGAATGTCAACAGGGTATGTTCCAATTTAATTTACAAATTCCAAGCCACAGGGAGTTGTTGCCCCTAAAGGTTCTCACTGTTCCTGCTCCAGCCTCTCTGGACATTCAAAGGGGCCCATGGGTGGGGGTGCACTCCCTGGTCCCCTGTCCTGGGGACAGAGATGCTCAGGACTGAGAATCCACGGCTCCAGGTGGGGTGAGCCCCAGGGTAAAGTGTCAGCCTGGCTAGTCTTGAAAACAAGGAGAGGGAGAGGGGCTCCTGGGGAACCTGGGCCCCAGATTCTGCAGGCCCCGACTCCACCTGGGGACCCTGATGGGGTAGGCATAGAGGGTATGGCCTTGAGTCCTGATGTGGGAAGCCCACCTGCTCGGGTGACAGGAGGCCTGGGCTTCATTCCCGCTGTCCTGTCCTCCAAGGGTTGTGCTGAGCAAGTCCCCAACCCTGAGCCTCTGTGTCCCCGTTTATCACAGGGATGGGTAAGGGTCTCCACAGGCACCTGACACAGGAGCTCAGTGGTGAGACCCAGATGAAGGGTGGGGAGGCCCTTCCCAGGGCTGTCTTCTGAGCAGGACAGAGATCTGCGAGAGAGATGGGTTTCCCTGGAGGAGGCTCTCCTCCCGAGGGGCATGGCCCCAGGCCCCTGGGATGAGTGCAGTGTACGTCCATAGCCATGGCCCCTTCTGTCTCCGTAATCCCTTAACCTGTGTGTGTCTTCTCTTTCCCTCCAGCCTCCCAGGCCGGTTCCTGTGGCAAATTACCCCCACTCGCCTGTTCCAGGGAACCCCACACCCCCCATGACCCCTGGGAGCAGCATCCCTCCATACCTGTCCCCCAGCCAAGACGTCAAACCACCCTTCCCGCCTGACATCAAGCCAAATATGAGCGCTCTGCCACCACCCCCAGGTGAGGGCCCTCCCTCCCTCTGTTGGCAGCTCCACTTGGGCCCCCCAGTGGGCCAGGAGCAGGGGGCTTCGCAGTCAGGCTGCCTGGGGAGTGGGCATCAGAAGGGGTGGAGAGTTGAGAGCAGGTGAGATACCCAGGGGCACACTCAAGGCGGGGTAGGCAGCTCACAGACAGCCTTTCTTACTGCTGCCTGGGCGCCTGGAGGCTGGGAGGAAAATCTATACGCAGCAGTGGAAGGATGCAAGGAGGCGGGTGGAAGAAGAGGGGATGAGTAGCTGGGGTGGGGCCGTGTAGAATCGAAGAAGCCATGACTCACTGGTGTGCCCTTGGACTGGCTATGTCTCTGGCCCTGTTTACACACCCCTGCCTTCCTCTGAGCATGCAGCCCAGGGTGAGCAAGTCCCACCTACAGCCCCAGAACCCATGGCAGCTGAGGCTTTTGGCTCACCCACCTCCTCTCCTCGCCCCAGCCAACCACAATGACGAGCTGCGGCTCACATTCCCCGTGCGGGATGGCGTGGTGCTGGAGCCCTTCCGCCTGGAGCACAACCTGGCTGTCAGCAACCATGTGTTCCACCTGCGGCCCACGGTCCACCAGACGCTGATGTGGAGGTGCGTGTCAGGGCAGGGGCGCCAGCCCAGGCGGGATGAAGGAGGTCCCCTGGGATGGCTTCCTTGGGCCCGAGTGGGGCCCTGGGCAGGTGGTAGCAGCATCTTCTGACGCCTTCACGTGTTCAGCATCATTGAGTGGGCCCTGTCCTGCGGTTGTCATGGGAAGTCTGCAGGTGCACAGGTAGATGAGCAGTCAAGGTGTCATGGCCCAAGGGCAGGGAGCAGCTGTCACTCACCCCAGAGAAAAAGGTGGCTGGCTCAGACCTAGGCTGGGAAGCTGTGTATCCCATCTGAGACCGTGAGCTGACAAGAGGGAACGCAGTCAAGAATTCGAGTGTGACTCATGTGGCCAGAGCCAGGAATGCAGAGATGAGGCTGGTGCAAGGGCCAGGCCTGGGTCAGGCAGGCCCCATCTATTGCAAGGGGCTGACCATTGGGCAGGGCTGCTGCTCAGACACTTAGGCACATGCTGGAACACAAGGTCCGGAGGTTCCCTGCTGAGCCAGGCCCATGCTCAGCACCTTCCACATGTGACCTACTTTGATCTTGGAAATGGGCAACACTTTCCCTTTTGACAGAGGAGGAAGCTGAGGCTAGAGAAGTGAATTGGCTTGTGTGAGTTCTCACAGCTAGCCAGGGGCGGAGCTGAGACTTGGGCCCAGGTCTCCAGGATGCCAGAACCAACCCTGGGGGTGTCCACCCTTCAGTCCTTCATCCTCAGTCAAGACTCACACTGTCTCACTGTGCTTGTGACTCAGACCCCCTTGACTGCCCAGTGAGCATCTCCAGTGCAAGAGCTGGGTCTGTGCCTGGCACGTGCACGCACACCCCTGCTGTTTTCTTGACCATGCTGAGCAGGCTGGGTGAGGTGGCCACAGATAGCTGGTGTGGGCGTTCAGAACACAGGAGCTGCAACACTCAGGCAGGAGGACAGAGGTCCCTGGCACGGGACAAACCACTGTGCTGCCTGCCTGCACCCTGCTCACCCACGCTCCTTAGCTGGGAGTGTCCTGGCCTGGGAGGCCTCCTCTTCCTGGCTTGCTTGTCACACATATGTGGTCACTGCTGGTTCCCGACACTCCTCAGTGCTGCGTCCTTGGGGGGCCTCCTTGGGGAGTGCTCAGAACCAGAAATGGCCGTGGCCTGGGAGGACAGCTCCCAGCAGGTCTAGAGATGGGCTTGGCTGGCCTCACAGCAGGTCTTGTCAAATGAGTGCCTGTTCATTTGCCCCTCTGTCTCTGTCCTGGGGATCCAGGAGTTGACCCCTACAGGGAGGACATTCCAGGGAGATGGGAGCTAGAGCTGTGGGGTGTGATGGGAATGATTGGTGTGTGGGGGTCTTGGGGGCAGTTTGGGTGTAGAGGGAGTATCCAGAATGGGAGAGGAGAACTCAGGCTGGGGGAATCATTGGGGTCAGGGATGGGGTCCTGAGGATCTCGGAGGTTGTGGTGTGTTTAGAGGTGTGTGACCTGGCTCGGGGTCACGGAGGCCATGGACAGCCCCCTGGCAGAGCTGCCCTGAGCACCCCCGTTCCCCACCTAGGTCTGACCTGGAGCTGCAGTTCAAGTGCTACCACCACGAGGACCGGCAGATGAACACCAACTGGCCCGCCTCGGTGCAGGTCAGCGTGAACGCCACGCCCCTCACCATTGAGCGCGGCGACAACAAGACCTCCCACAAGCCCCTGCACCTGAAGCACGTGTGCCAGCCGGGCCGCAACACCATCCAGATCACCGTCACGGCCTGCTGCTGTGTGAGTGTGGTGGGCCAGGGGCAGCGGTGGCACGGGCAGGCCCTGTTTCACGGCATGGGAGTGTGGAATACCCTGCCCCGCTCTGGTCCTCAGCCTTGTCCCTGCATCACCACCCCCGTGCCCACAGCCACCAAAGATACAGCGTCCCCTTACCTGTGCCCAGGGCCTGTGCAATAACCTTCAAACCGTTGGGCCTTCAAAGCCACTGTGCCCTGGCTTCAGACGTGGCCTCTTCCCCTGGATACTCAGCCTCCGTCTGTTCTCCACACATGCTTCCGATTCACCCCTCCTGGCCCCTCCTCCCTACCCTTCATTCATTGGTGCAGTTCTGTGTTCCTCAAAGCCATGTCCTGCTTGCCTCATTCACCAGCAGTTGTCATTGTCAGCACCTTTTCCCCCAGACCCAACTCCCCCAAACCTGGAGTGAACGTGTTCTCTTCTTTCCCAACCCTCTTGTCTTAGAGTCACGTATGGGGGTCCTTCCAACCCGTGACTTGTTACCTAGGACCAGCTCTCAGCCACCCTCATGTCCCCTGAAGATCAGGGCCCAATACACAGGGCTTGCTCAGGCCCCAGTGGAAGTAAATTGCCTGCCTCACTCCACTGGCCTGTCTGTGGAGGCATGGAGAAGGAAACACTCTGATCCACCCTTGTGAGATTAGGGGCACGGAGGCTACACAGAGATAGGGGTCACAGACCTGGGCAGCACATCCCATTCTGGCTGGGGAATGTGATGTGCTGTGTGAGGCTGCACAACTGTCAGAGTGAGGCGGCTGATGGGTGGATGTTTGGGACGTGCAGTTCTGGAAGGCTTCCTGGAGGAGTGAAGTGAGGGATGAGCACCCTGGCAGGAAGGGCTAAGGACACATGATGTGGAGGCAGTGGTAGGGGAGGTTAGGAAGCAAAGTGGGACCCAGGCCTAAAGCCTTGTGTCCTATAACCTTATCCAGGGAGTATTTCAGTGTCAAAGTCCACCTTGTCGATCTGCAGCAGAGGCAGCCTTTCCAGAGTAGTGCTCAGGCTCACAAGTCCCAGGACACACCCTGGGGGAGCCTCCTGGGCCGGCTGCGGGATCTTGGGAGCAGTCTAGGGCTGCTGAGGCTGCAGGCAGGGCGGGGTGTGGGGACAGTGCACGGGAACTGAGTGTCTGCTCTCTCCCCGCAGTCCCACCTCTTCGTGCTGCAGCTGGTACACCGGCCCTCCGTCCGCTCTGTGCTGCAAGGACTCCTCAAGAAGCGCCTCCTGCCCGCAGAGCACTGTATCACGAAAAGTGAGTCAGGGTGGGGACGGGGGTGAGGGCCAGACTCCATCCCCGCCTGAGTCTGGGACTGAGAAGCAGTCACCATTCACCTGGAACTGACCTTTGCCTCCGTGCATGTCACCACCTGGCCTGGAGTGTCCCTGAGCACGCCCTATCCTGAGGCTCATGCCCTCCTCCTGGGGCTGTTGTCATGGTCAGAGAAGCTAGGTCCCATAAGAGCTGGTGGGAGTTCTGGGACCTGCCGTGTGTGGAAGAGCTGGCAGTCCAGCTTGGGAGCCAGAACAGGCATACCTGCAATAGCAGCACAGGACGTGAGGCAGATTAAAACAAAATGTCAGGAAGCAGGCTTCCTGGAGGAGGTGATGACCTGGGCCAGGCCTTTAAAAGATGGGAGGATTTAGAGAAGAGGGGATCTTCATCAGGCAGAAGGCATGGAGGGTGGATTCCAGATTGGCCTCCCTACTTCAACAGCTCATGCTTTTTTTTTTTTTGAGAGAGAGAGAGAGAGAATGTCGCTCTGTTACCCAGGCTGGAGTGCAGTGGCATGATCTCGGCTCACTGCAAGCTCCGCCTCCCAGGTTCATGCCATTCTCCTGCCTCAGCCTCCCAAGGAGTTGGGACTGTAGGTGCATGCCACCACGCCCAGCTAAGTTTTTTTTGTTTTTTTTTTTTGAGACGGAGTCTTGCTCTGTCGTCCAGGCTGGAGTGCAGTGGCGCTATCTCCGTTCACTGCAAGCTCCGCCTCCTAGGTTCACGCCATTCTCCTGCCTCAGCCTCCCGAGTAGCTGGGACTACAGGCGCCCGCCACTGCACCTGGCTAATTTTTTGTGTTTTAGTAGAGACGGGGTTTCACCGTGTTAGCCAGGATGGTCTCAATCTGATGTCGTGATCCGCCCACCTCGGACTCCCAAAGTGCTGGGATTACAGGCGCGAGCCACCGCACCCAGCCACTCCCAGCTAATTTTTTTGTATTTTAGTAGAAACAGGGTTTCACCCTGTTAGCCAGGATGGTCTCTATCTCCTGACCTCACAATCTGCCCACCTCGGCCTCCCAAAGTGCTGGAATTACAGGCGTGAGCCACCACACCTGGCCAGCTTATGCTTAAACTCAGGAGAGGACTGGGCACAGTGGCTCATGCCTGTAATTCTAGCACTTTGGGAGGCCGAGGCGGGAGTCCAGGAATTCAAGACTAGCCTGGCCACATAGTGAGAGCCTGTCTCTACAGAAAAATGAAAAATTAGCCAGGTGTGGTGGCTTGTGCCTGTGGTCCCAGCTGCTCAGAAGGCTGAGGTGGGAGAATTTGTTTGAGCTGGGGAGGTCGAGGCTGCAGTGAGCCATGATCAAGCCACCACACTCCAGCCTGGGCAACACAGCCAGACACTGCCACAAAAAAAAAAAAAAAAAAAATTGGGATGGAGGGACTTGGCTTGGAGTCCCCTTTGAAGGAGACTCCGGGTGTGGACTCAGGGGCCGTGTGCAAGAGGTACAGGGCCACTCTTCACATTGCTGCCCTGAGTCCTGGGATTCCAGCAGGCAGCTGTCCGTTTCCATTTCCACATGTGCAGAGTGAAGTGCAGGAGTGCCTGAGGGGGCTTTTCACTGACCCAGTAAATCAGAGAAGTGCCATAATGACTTTCCATGAGCTTTGCAGACATGCCCCTTCCTCGCGAAGGCAGGGCCTGCTCTGCAGAGACAGGGGAACTGCCACAGCCACCTCGTCTGGCACACACACACCACACGTGTCCCACATGGAGACAGCAGCCCAGGCACCCGGCCCTATGACTGCCACACAGTGCCACACACTGCCCTCTCAGCGTTTGGTGTGGGCTGGGAGGAGAACCAGGACATGCCCCAGCTGCACGAGGAAGTGGGGAGCACGTGCAGACCCCCTACCTCTGCAGGACTGTCTTGCCATCCTCACCTGTCTGTGCCTCCTGCCCCGCAGTCAAGCGGAATTTCAGCAGCGTGGCTGCCTCCTCGGGCAACACGACCCTCAACGGGGAGGATGGGGTGGAGCAGACGGCCATCAAGGTGTCTCTGAAGTGCCCCATCACATTCCGGCGCATCCAGCTGCCTGCTCGAGGACACGATTGCAAGCATGTGCAGGTGAGCGGCCCCAGAAAGCACAGCTCTGGCAGGCCACCTAGACTCTGGCTGGGATGGTGAGGGATAGGCAGAGGGGCAACAGGGCCTGTCCTAACACTGTCCTGAAGGACGTCATGGAGATCAGCAGCTGGCGTCACTCATTAATTTCAGCCATCATTTATCTTTGAGCATCTTTTCTGTGTGCTTAAGGCCAAAGGGGCTACAGAAATGGGTTCGGACAGCCCCTGCCCTGGCAGATGGCAGATGCCAGCTGGAAGTCCCACACACATGTCAGGGCTGATTGGGGGCCCAAGAGCAGGGACACCACTGTCCAGTTCATGCCTCCGTCCAGGGCCTTGCATCAAGCCAGTGTTCAGGAAGTAGCCCTGGTGTGAGCGACAGCCCCAGTCTGAGCAGGCAGTGACAGAGCAATGAGTAAACATGGGCAGCCCGGCCTGGAAGAAGGAGCCGTCTTCTGGAACCTGGGTGTGGTGGGCATGCAGAAGGGGCCCAGGGCTGTCACCTGCAGCTGGTCCTGAGGGTGCAGTGGGACAGGAGCTTCCCCTCCTCCCTCCCAAAGAATGCTGTGGGCAAGAGGATGGTCTGGTCACTTTATCTGTCTGATACAGATGGATGAACTTGATCAGACTTGTCTTCGGTGCCTGGGCTGGGCTGAAGGGGCTACCCCTGGCCTCGTTGAAAGGGGCTATTACAGGGCAAAAAACAGTGAGTCAGCTGGGGTGGGAACCAGGAAGGCTTCTCAGAGGATGTAGGCACAGGGTCATTTGGGGCATGGGAGGTGGTGTGAGGGATGCTGGGGTGGAGGCATAAGGACTCTGCGTGGCAGAAAGGTAGCATTGCTTTCACTCCACCCAGCCCCAGCCCGGGGTTTCTCCCACAGCCTATCTTTCTCTCTGGTGGGGAAGTTATTCCAAGGGTCCCTGAGGCACATCTAGGCAGTTTCTGACAGTCCTGATCTCACCTGTGTCTGTCTGTCTGTCTGCAGTGCTTTGATCTGGAGTCATACCTGCAGCTGAATTGCGAGAGAGGGACCTGGAGGTGTCCTGTGTGCAAGTGAGTGATGCCCACCCCAGTGGGGGCTTCCCCCATCCCCCAACCACAGAGGGGAGGGGCCAGCTACCTCCCACCTCCACCTGCCCTAAATGCAAACCAGAACCCAAACATGGCAGAGGGGCTCAGGTTATGGGGGCTCCAGGTGGTCCCTTGGTATCACGCGGTCAGAGTCCCCCTCTCTTGTGCCTCCAGTAGTAACCAGCAGCAGGGGTGGGACCCCACTGACACTGAGGTGAATGGGCTGTGCCCCTACCTCCTTGGGTCCTGGAGCAGAGGCCAAGCTCCCCATCTCCTTTTCCAGTAAAACCGCTCTGCTGGAGGGCCTGGAGGTGGATCAGTACATGTGGGGAATCCTGAATGCCATCCAACAGTAAGTGGGGCCCCAGCGAGGGGCAGGGGGTGGGAGGGGATGAGGCCTGGATTAGAGCAAGGTGAGCAGGTGGATAGCCCTGACACAGCCCTCCCCTCCCAGGCCAGCAGACCATGACCCACATCCCCCACCTCTCTGTCCCTTACCCTCGGGGGCCTCTGGATCTGGGGACAAATGAACTTCCCAGAAAGCATGAAAGCCAGCCACAGCAGGAGGCTGACAGTGCCCCGCCCTGACCCTCCACCTGCTGCTCCCCACGAGGGAGCCCTTGAGGCCAGCTGCCCTGTGCCCAGCCACTTGCTTTTCTAGCCTCAGTCTCCCCATATGTCAAAGATATATAGAGAAATCCCTGCCAAGCTTCCGCCTCGTCCACAGTGCGGTGAGAGTGGGAGCAGGGGCCTCAACAAGGTCACCTTGGTGTCTGTCGGAGCTGGAGGTGCTTTTATGCCCAAAGCCAGGCACCCCGGAGCCTCAGCTCTGCCACCCTTCCTCCCTCAGCTCCGAGTTTGAAGAGGTCACCATCGATCCCACGTGCAGCTGGCGGCCGGTGCCCATCAAGTCGGACTTACACATCAAGGACGACCCTGACGGCATCCCCTCCAAGCGGTTCAAGACCATGAGTCCCAGCCAGATGATCATGCCCAATGTCATGGAGATGATCGCAGCCCTGGGCCCCGGCCCGTCCCCCTATCCCCTCCCGCCTCCCCCAGGGGGCACCAACTCCAACGACTACAGCAGCCAAGGTGGGTGATGCCAGGCAGGGAGGAAGGGAGAAGGAGGGCAGCCCCAAGTCCCTGCAGAGGCACAGAATTTCTGTGCTGATGGTGGCAGGGGTCCGGGGTGTGGTTGAAGAGAGAGAAGTAACACATCCCCCAAAAAACAATTCCCAGTTTGCTAGACTTGAGGGTACATGGGCCTAGCCCAGGGGCTTCAGAGCCTGCCCTGGTGGGAGATACGACTGCTGCCTCTTCCCAGCCAATCTCCTCTGGGGCTGCTGGCAGCACACACCCACCCGAGTTCTTGGCCTTACCCCTTGCCCTCCTGTATTTTTTCTGTGATATCTACATTTCCCCTGCAACTTTCCTGCCCTCCTAGGGACAGAGTCCAGGTTCCTAGATCCTCAGCCTTTGGCCACCAAGGTCACCCACTGGCCCTTACGCTCCCGGCTGCCCAGACCAAGTTTTACTCCTACTGCCACTGATTCCTGGAAAGTACCCCCCACTGGGTGGCAGCTCCCCCTGGGATCCCTGATCTTAGGTCCCCATGAGAGGCCCAGTGAGGTTAGGCCACCTAGCCGAACTCCCACAGTGTGCCAAGGGCCAAGCCTCCCAGTCTGCTGATCCTCTGACCCTTGTCATCGCCACATGGTGGAGGGCACAGTGACCAGGGAGGCGGAACAGCTGGCTTCTGCGGGTGTCATCCTGAGTCTGCTGCAGCTTTCTTTGTGGGCTTGGCAGAACATGCACCCACTCTGGGCCTGGGTCTTGCTGGGTATGAAAAGTGCCCACATTGGGGAGTAGCTCAGCAGGTCTGCTATAGGCTCAGGCCGTGTACCCCACTCCCCACAGGAGCCTGGCCTGCCCCCTTTGTCCCACTCTGCCCCCTCCTCCATAGCAGTAGGGGCAGCACATCCCCTAGGATACCACAGACCATGGGACAGGGCTGAGTGGCTGCTCTGTCCTACAGCCCAAAAGCCTCAGGCTGCTGTGACCTACTACAGCCTCGCAAGAGGGAAAGGACTTGGCTTGTATTTTTACACACTCTCTGTTCCCTGGGGGTGGCCACTATCCCTCTGGGTGACCCCCTCCCCTCCCCATCTCATCCCTTCCTAGGCAACAACTACCAAGGCCATGGCAACTTTGACTTCCCCCACGGGAACCCTGGAGGGACATCCATGAATGACTTCATGCACGGGCCCCCCCAGCTCTCCCACCCCCCGGACATGCCCAACAACATGGCCGCCCTCGAGAAACCCCTCAGCCACCCCATGCAGGAAACTGTGAGTACCTCCTCCTCACCCCATTCCATTCCCCAGCCTTTGGGGTTGATGCCTTGGGATCTGGATACCCTGTTCCCTCCCAGGCAAGGCAGAGGATGAAGAATTGGGTGTGTCGGCTCAGAATGGCATAGGAGGGGTCTAACTGAGGCTAGGTGGTGCCCTGTCAGTGTCCTTAGACTTGGCTGTTTTACCTAGGATTTCGGATTCTCTGGAGATGGGGGAAGCTTCAGGCTCTTCCCCAAACCCTCACCACCCCATGCACACACACACACGTGCATGCACTCGCCACTACCCAGCACACGCCATCAGCCCTCTCCCTCTCCCACTTGCACAATCTTACACTCACCTAACACAGTTCCGGCCACCTCGACTTTTGTCCCAAACCCAGGCACTTATTCTCCAAGGATCTGAATTCAGGGTATTACCACCTCCAGCAAAAGAAATGCTAGGAAGTCTGATTATCTGAAGAGCATTCACTTCTCATTCTGTTTCACACTTATCGACATATGCCCTGTGTGGCTGAGGACATCCCTGGTGGGGTAAGGTGTCCTGTGTTGTCCACAGGCCCTCCCTTCCTGTGGCCCTAGTGGCAGTGGCAGGAGGCCCTCCTGTCCCCTGGAGTCCTCATCCAGTGAGTGCCACGTGGTTCCACACATTTTAACAAGCGTTTTTTGAGCTGTGCTCTGCACAGGCCATGTGATAGGTGTAAGCAAGACAGACAGGCCTTGGGCTAATGGAGTAAAACTCCTGGCAGTGCATGGGTGCAGGAAGAACAGTTGGAGTTTGGAGAAACTGAAGCCTCCGGAGGCTGAAGTGGTGTGTCTGAGGTCTCAGTCATTCTGGGCTCTCATCTCGGGGAGGAGGGGCCATCACTGAGCACGTGGCTGGGGGTCCTGGGCCACACCAGCCAGGGAGAGGGCCCGGGGTCCTGCCAGTGTCTGGCAGTGGGCTTGGGTGGCCTGCACAGGAAGGAGCCTCTGGATGATACTGCCTTCCACACACCTGACATGGAATTGCCTCAGGACTCTAGGTGAGGTAGCAGCAACTTTCCCTCAGGACCCCAGGAGTCCAAGTCGGAAATAGATGCTTTGTGGAGCTTTGGCCAAGTTTTTCAAAGTTACTCTCTGCCCCATGGGGCTTGTGATTTCTGGGGGCTTCTTTCCTGATGCCCCTTCCTGGGCCCTGAGGGCATCCCACACCCAGAAGACACCAAAATCACACCCCCCGACACACACACATCCTGCGCCCTCACAGTTCCTAACACTGGAATATGGAGTGCTAATGCCATCTATTTCCCCTTGACAATCAAGCTTTCTCCTGCCTTCTGTGAGCCCCGCTGCCTGCATTCTGTGTGGCTTGATCTGAGCCTGTGAGTTGACCTCAGAGCCCCTTAAGATGCTCCCTAGATGGTCCTGTCCTCCATTTCTGAGCTCTCACTAGAGGGCAAGCAGACCTGGAAGTGCGGATGTGCCAGGCCGGTGGGGCAGGGCAGTCACAGGTAAACTTCTACCACACTTGCCCAGGTGGAGGCAGCCACACCCCCAGCTGAGCCCAAGGCTGGGAGGCACTGCCATGCCCGCAGAGACTGGCCAGAGCGCTCCATCCAGATGCTGCTGCCCCCACAGACTGCCCATACTTGGTGGCAGGTTGACAGGTGTGTCAGCAGTGCTCCAACAGCACCTGCCCCTCCATGCCGGAGACATTCCAGCCAGATATGAAGCTGAGGGGCACAGCTGCCTCTGAAGATCCAGGGACTGTCTGTCTTGAGCTGGGCTGCACAGCTGGAGTGTGGAGCCCCTCCCTGCTCTCCCAGGGTGGGCACTGAGGGCATCTACAGGAGTGGGAGCCCTAAGCTGACCTCTCACTGACCATGGGTAGTGGCCCATTCCTCCAGCCTCTTGTATGTGTCTCATAAACGGGTCTCCCAAAGTCTCTAGCACCACGGTTGCGAGGTCATCTCATTCTTGGGGCTTGGACTGGAAGGGCACTGTGCTCCCTAAGGCCACATGGGGTTGGGGCCCTACACCCTGAGAAGGGGCCACCTGGACCGTGGGCAGATACCGACCCATAGCAAGGCCTGGGAAGCAGTTTTAGGAGAAATAGGAAGAGGAAGGAAGTTGGGGATGGGCAAAGACCGAGGATGGTGTGGCTGCAAATTCTAAATGCACACAGGAAGAACATGTCAGTGTGTTCTGTGTGGCTGCCTCAGGATGGGGCAGGGTGAGGGGATGAAAAGACCAAGGAAGCATGTGCCAGGCTGCTGTTCCAGTGGAGCACCTGGAGCATCCGTGAGCCCCTCTCACTGGCAGAGCGAAAGTGGGGCTGGGGGCTGTCAGGGATGCTTGCAGTGGGATCAGGGCTTGGTCTGCGAGGATTCCCCGGCCTTTCACTTTGAAGGAGGATCTGCTTGGGACAGCAAACAGGCTAGCAGAGGAATGTTCACATCTCACCCACCCACCCACAGACAGCCCAGTTTTCAGTGCACGTGCCCACAGGAGGGTGCGAGTCCTCTAGTTATCTGTTAGAGAGGCACTGCCAGCCTCACCCTCAGCAAGACACCCACCATTGGTGAACCGTCACTCAGTCTCCTTGTCCTTGGAGTCCCGGAGGTGCCTGCCTCCCTCACAACCCTGTGTTTTTGAGGGCTGGTGCCAACCAAGTGGGATGTCTAGGAAAAGGGTCTGGCAGGGTGTGAAGATGCCCCTGGCTGGCCAGGTGCCCACCCAGCCCTGCTCCTCTGACAGCCAAATTCCACCCGCGCTGCAGGGCTTGTGCCAAGGCCCCAGCTGCTCCACACTTCGGGCTGGCAGAAGGCGCCTTCGTGCCCAGCATCACCCCTGCCCAGGGCCCACTTGGGAGGTGCAGACCCAGTCCTGAGCCGCACGCCCGCCCAATGCTGTCTGTCTGTGTCTGCTCTCTGCCGCCCAGCTTGGGATCTGCACCACGCTGCGGCAGCCGCCCTCCTGCCTCCCGCTCCCCGGAACATGCCCATTCTGCTTCTCCATCCTGCCCTCGCTGTTGTTCGTTGTCTGGGCGGGGAGGTGGAGGGGCCTGGGGGAGCCCAGGCCCAGCTCCCCGTGTCTGTGCTTGTGTCGAAGCCCTCCCCACCTCCTGGGGCTCCACGTGGCCCGAGAGGTCCCCGCCATCCCCCTGCAGCCTCCCTGATGGGCGGTTTTGGGGGAGAAATTTTTCTTTGTTTCTCTGCCCAGAAACAACGTTCAGCCTCGTACCGGGTGGCCACGTTTCGGGGGTTGTGACTTCCCTGGTTGTGTTGGGTTTCATTTTCTCCAGGCATCATCGCCGTGCCTCCTCACCTCACCTCTCTTCTCTCCCGCTCTCTCCTCCTCCACAGATGCCACACGCTGGCAGCTCTGACCAGCCCCACCCCTCCATACAACAAGGTTTGCACGTACCACACCCCAGCAGCCAGTCAGGGCCTCCATTACATCACAGTGGGGCTCCTCCTCCTCCTCCTTCCCAGCCTCCCCGGCAGCCGCCACAGGCCGCTCCCAGCAGCCATCCACACAGCGACCTGACCTTTAACCCCTCCTCAGCCTTAGAGGGTCAGGCCGGAGCGCAGGGAGCGTCCGACATGCCGGAGCCTTCGCTGGATGTAAGTTGGGGTCGCCACTCGCCTTGGCCTGGGGCTAGGCCTGGCGCCGGGACCTGCCCGAGAGAAGGGGTGGGTGTGAGGGCTCGAGGCCCCGAGGGGAGGAGGTGGGTGGGCGGTGGGAGGGCTTCACCCAGACCTGGCTCCAGACCAGGAAGCCCCACGATGGGGAAGTGTCACCACTGAGGGTCCCCAGCCTGCTGGCTCCTGTCCCCCCCAGTCCCTTTGGCCATAGCCCTGAACCCCAGCCCTGACCCACCTTCTGACCCAAGCCCTGCGGGGTCCCTTGCGCAGCACAGGAGGGTCCCTGCCCTCCCCCGATGGTGAGCTTGCGGTTTCTGTGTCTGCCTCTCTGGCCCGGGCAGGGAGGGCTGGAGGGAGAGGCCGTCTGTCTGCCTCGCTGGTGTGTGTCTGTCTCCAGTTTTCTTGTCCGCGTGTTGTCCATGCCCTGCTTCCGCTTGCTCCATCGCTCACTCCGAGAGGCCCCCATGTGGGTGACAGAAGGTGGGGGCAGAGGGGGCAGCCTTGGGTCACAGCCAGGGGCAGCAGGCCAGCACGGGCAGCAGAGGTGCCAGGGCTCCTACCCTGAGGTCTGGAAGATGGTGGGGGTCACCCTGGATGATGGGGCTGGGCTGTTGGATGGGGCTGGTGGGATGGGACTGAGCACCGGCCCCGCCCATGCCTACACAGAGCTGGTGCCAGACTCCGGGAGGAGGCTTGTCCTCGGCCCCTCCTGTTCTTCAGCCCCAGCCCTGCTCTGTCAGCCTCTGCCCCGCAGCATCAGAGGAGCTCTGTGCTAGCTAGGACTCACTCACTGTGCAGCCATCTCAGGTCCTTGCCCAGTGTTCCCCCTCAAACCAGGCCAGTGGGGCTGCTTTTAGATGCATGAGGCTCCCTATGTGACAGACTCCAAGGATATCTCAGTAGAGGGTAGAGACAGTCTGCAACCCCTCCGGGGCCACAGGGAAGGATGGCTGCCAGCCAGCCACAGGCTCACCAAGGAGTGGCAAGCCCTTGAGAAGAGGGATGTTGGGGGGGTGGGGGTGGTGCGGGAACCACTCACCTTCCCGCCTTCCCACCAGCCCACCTCCTTGTGCTTACACGTGAAGCATGTGATTTCAGCTGGGAGGCCCAAGTGACCTGCCATGGGGCCTTCCCAGGTTAGGGCTGAAGTCCATGCCTGAAAAGGGTCAGCCCTGCTCAGGCCTCAGCTGGTGGGCTGCGGGTCCCAATCCTGAGGCTTGAAATGAGCATGGGGGTGCCCCACACTCGGTGCAGTGGCCGGGGTGTGTGTGGGGATACCTGGCAGGCCCAGGCCCAAGGCTGTTCTCTTCCCCTTTTTTTGGCTAGGGTCCTGAGAGGCAGGTGGAGGGGGACGGGCCAGGGCGCCCCTGCATTCCTCACCCGGGGCCTGCCTCTCAGGCACACCTCATCTGAACTTCCTTACTCCTTCTTTTCCAGCTCCTTCCCGAACTCACAAATCCTGACGAGCTCCTGTCTTATCTGGACCCCCCCGACCTGCCGAGCAATAGTAACGATGACCTCCTGTCTCTATTTGAGAACAACTGAGGGCCACCCGGTCGGGGCCATCCCTCCACACTCTGCGTCCTACCCCACCTACCCAACACACTTTTCCACCTGGGAGCCTGTGCCCTCAGACCGCCCCGCACCAGAGCCACGGGCTGTGGGGCGGGGAGCCCTCCCCCGCTGCAGCCCTCTCAGAACAGAGGGGTAGGGAGGGTGCGCCAGGAAGGCTGTGTGGGTCTGGAGCCCACGTCCCACCTGCACACCCTTGGCTTGGGCCCATGCCCAGCGCAGGCCTGAAGACCACCCTCCCGAGAGGAACCAGCCCGGTAAGAGGGCGCCCGCCGATGCGGCTTCCCGGTCCCTCCGCGTGTGCCGATTCCAGATGACCTTCCAGTGTCCCCAAGGTTCTTCCATCTTCTAGACTGTAACCCTGCCTCCCTGCTTCCTGGTCCAGAGCCTCCCTCCAGTGACTGTGGAGCCTGAGAAGGCCCCCGGGCCCCAGCATGGGCCCCGAGCCTTGGAGGAGCACTGGCAGTTGGTGGCAGTGAGACCAGCCCACCCACCACCCACCACAGAAAAGCACAAACCTCTGGGAAAGACAACGTCTCTCGGGGGCCAGGGGTCATCGGTTTGACCCCTGACCTATAAGCCAAGATACCCCGTAAACACACTCTCAGAAAGCAGAGAAAAAGGACAAGATTCTGTGTTTGAGACGGGGTCTGCCATTCCTGCTTGGGGACTGGTGGGAAAGAGGGCCAGGACATCTTCTGAGCCAGGATGTCCCTGAGGCTCCACCTCCAAGCTCAGACAGGGCCCAGGCTTGGGGAACAGAGAGAGCAGGTGTACACCCAACCGAAGTGATTGTGCCCTTGGTTGGGGGGCACGGGCATATAACCTATCAGAATCAAACAGGAGCGGCAACTTCTAACTTTGCTCCAAGCCACTCTCTTTTTAAACAGCAACAATTTAAAGCTATGAAGTCACCTGGAGAAAAGGAACGTTGCTCTTGGACAGCAAGCAAACCATTTCTCTCCGTCTGTTCTGTTTTTCTGCTAGTCCCTCTCCTGCCACCTCTCCAAGACTTCCGTGGGACACCCACTTCCCTCTGTGTCCTAGTTCTCTTTGTCCAATCAGATGGCAAGGGCAGTGCGTGGAAAGGCCGGGGAGGTGCAGAAACCAGAGCCCAGGGCAATGGTGTCTGTCCAGCCCCTCCCTCTGTCCCTGTGCTCCAAGCTGCCCCCGGCTGCAGCCCAGGCCATGGCCATGTGCACCAGTATGTACCTGCAGGCATGGGGGGGAGGGGGGCGTGTTTCTGGGCCTGCCCCAGACACTGCCCTTGGCTGCCAGCCTACCCTGCCTGCACTCCTCCACCATCACAATCTCACCCCACACTCCTGCTCACTCACGCAAAAGCAGCCTCTGGCCTTCCCTCCACCGCTTTGCTCCATCTGGCTTACCACTCTCCAGGGCCTCCTGGGGAGCCTGTTCTGTGTTCACTTTGTTTCAGGCTGGTCTGTGCCCCGTGAGCCACATGGCCTAGGGTGGTGCCAGGTTGTCCCGTCACTGGGGTCCCATCTGTAAATTCTTTGCGCCCTTCCCGGCTGCTGCCTGGGGCCCTTTCCTGCTCTCCCGTCCGCTGTGGGTGGTCCCCAGCACTCCTCCGTGAGTTTTACCGGAAAGGTGGCCCCAGCTGTTGACTTCCAGTCACTGTCCCAGACGGCACAAGGTTTTCTGTAGGAAAGCTGCCATTGCCCCGGCCCCTTTTCTTCCTTTGTCCCGTTGTCAAGGTTTTTTCAAATAGCGTGTTGTTCAGTATGCAAATCAATTATTTTAAGAATCGCTTTTGTAAATATCTTTGTGAATATTTTAGTATCGTCTTTGATAATATTCAACATTTTCATGACCTGGTTATAGCCTTTGCTGGTGTTTTTAAAATACCTAGACTCAGTGACAAAGACCGAGTCTTCTTTTTTTTTAAACAAAAACAAAAAAAGCAACCAGGGCTATTTGTACAGTTGAAGGGGTGAACAGAATGGACGGCTGTGCTGGGAGTTGGAAGACCGGGCAGCCCGCTGCTTAGAGCCATCCCTCAGTCAGCTGGCAGGGACAAGCCAATGCCAGGTAGCATGTGGCCACCCTTGCCCAGTGTCTGTGGCCTGGCAAGTGGCCACGCCCTGTGTCAGACCATCTGGGAATTAAGCTCCAGACAGACTTACAGATGCCTTCCTTAGGAGTTCTTGCTTCTTGCGTTGACACTTTGCCCCAGAAAGGCCTGGGATTCATTCTGGTTCTTATCAGGGTGTGTCCACACTCTGCTCACAGGTGGATCCACGGCTTTCCAGTGCAGAGAGTCGAGATGCTCCCTGCAGCCCAGGCCCCGGGCACCTCCTGCAACCATCTCTGGGCTCAGCACCTGAGGCGGGTTTCCTGGGTCCCCTCTCCAGCAAGCCTCCACCAGCAAGCTCGGCCCAGAGCTTCCCTTCCGGCTGGCTCTGAACCGTGCGTGGTGCCTACAGCCTGCAGTCTGGAGACAAGCTCTTCCGGAGTGCTCTGGGAGCCAGGCCAGGGTGTGAGGGAGGTGCAGAGGCATCCGGGGCGGGAGCAAGCCCCAGGTTGTGACAGGTGCAGGTAGACAACACCCAAAAACAGAGATGGTCCTGAACTCTGGAGAGATCCTTCCCTGATCCTTTCGGACGACTACTTGGAGCCATAAGTAACCTCAGCAAAAACGAGGCCTCTGCAAGCCACTTTTCCATACCAAGCATCCACCCGGCCCACAGGCATGTTTCTGCCGCCACTCCGCAAGATGGACAGGGAGCCAGCAGGCAGGCGGGAAGGGCCAAGTACAGGCAATCACCCCCATCTTCTTGGTTTGAAGCTTTATCCATGTATCATGTTCCCTGTAGCCATTTTATTTTTTAAGAAACTGCTAATACTTTCTCCCTAATGGAAGCCCTGACCCCCCAGAGAGCTACAGGTCTGCTCCCGACGGGCCTCGGGCCTGACCCGTCCACACAGGGCCATGTCAACAGCAGCGACTCAAGGGACGTGTGTACATATGTAAATGAGAAATAGAGACGTGTCAACAGATGCATTCATTTCTCTTGGAATGTGTATTGTTTTTATTTTGCGAAACAAAACAAAACAAAAAAAAAAGCTTGGAACTCCATCACGTGGAAAAACTAGATCCTGTTGGTTATAGCATTTGTGAGTTCTCCACGTCTGTCTCTCTCGCTCATGTAATATACTCTGACCCTGAGTGGAAAGGGGTTTTTGTTCTGTTTTTATTTTACCTACATGTACTATTTAGCTTCAGTGTACTAGTCCTGCCACCTGTGTATTTTTAGGGTGCTATGGAAATAATGAAAAGAAACGGGGATTTCAGAAGAAAATTGTAACCAAATTCATACTTTGTATAATTTTTGATATCATGATCACAGGTGATTCACACGTACACACATAAACACACCCACCAGTGCAGCCTGAAGTAACTCCCACAGAAACCATCATCGTCTTTGTACATCGTATGTACAATGCAATCATTTCATACTTTAAACTGGTCAAAAAACTAATTGTGATTTCTAGTCTTGCAAAGCTGTATGTAGTTAGATGATGTGACAACCTCTAATATTTATCTAATAAATATGTATTCAGATGAAACCTGTATATTAGGTGTTCATGTGGTTATTTTGTATTTAAAGATCAAATTATTTGACTATTGCTAGACATTTCTATACTCTGTTGTAACACTGAGGTATCTCATTTGCCCATGTTAATTTTTTTCTAAATAAATTGACAAAAACGAAGGTTTGGCGAATTAGCTATTTTGTGGATGTTAAGGAGTGGTTTGGGTGTTTTTGCTTTTGTTTTAAACCACACCCCCCACCCTGTTACCCTCTGCACACACAAAAAAGAAAGGCAGGTGGTTTGGGTGTTGAATTGGAAGAACCCCTGTCCTTGGGGGTCCCTGGAACCAGTCCCTGGTGGGGCAAGTGCAGTGTGTGGCTGGATGGTTGGGGGAGTTGGGGTGGCTGAATAGGGCCAGGTGGCTGCAGGGTGCTAGGGGCCCCTGTGGCATGTGACTCAGAGTGTGCAACAGTGTCCCATCTTTGATGGTCCCTTGTAGATTATGCTGGGTTTAAGTAGCAGGAACCTATTCATATTAAGCCACAGAGGGTGCTGTTCAGAGCACACAGGAGTGTGGCTTCAATGGAGAGTGAGCATTCACTGCACCCATGCTCCCTGCTGGCATCTCAGCATCCCTGGCCTCCACCTCTCGGTACACCTGCCCCTCCCCTCCTAGGGAAGCTTGGGTTTTCCCTCCTCCGTGAGCATGCTTTACATGGGGTACTGTCTCACGATGGCCCCTGCCCAGGCCATGGTTCTAACCATCCTTCCAGCCTCGGCACCAACACAAACTGACAGCACTTGATGTGTCTCCGATTGAAGTTTTAGGAACATGCATCTGACACAGCCCCGCGGCCAGTCCCTGCCCTCCCTCCACGCAGCCTGACCTTAGGGGGAAAGCAAACATGGCTGTCATGGCCTTTCCTCCACAGGGACTGTCCACAGAGGGAAGAAGGGCCGGGCCGGCACCCCAGAGATCTCCACTCAGATGTATCCGGGTGTCAGGAGAGTGAGGGGCGTGTGTGTGCAGGAGCCAGCGGTGTGGGGGAGGCTGCAGGGTGCTGCCTGTAGGGGGCTGGGTGCCTAGAAGCCCCCTGCTCCTGGGGCCTCTCCGAGGTGGCTGGAGTTTCTCCTTTTGGAGGGAGGTGGAAGGTGAGGAGGAGAAAAGATTTACATTAAATAATGGAACACCCACCGGCCACTGCTCAGCTGCAAGCACTGCCTTCTGCCAGCATTGCCAGGACAGGCTGACTCTTTCTCTGAACAGACACCCCTCCGAGAGGAGGGTGGTTAGTTAGCTTGAGGGAGAACTTCTCGAAGGAGACATGCCCCCTTCCCTGTGCCTTAGAGCAGTGTGGTGGGGCTGGACCAGCACTTTAATAAAACAAATGACAATACAGTAGAAAATATCAGGAGTGTGCCCTACAAAGTAAAGGGTAGCATTGTATCAAGAAACGTGTGTGTGTGTGTGTGTGTGTGTGTGTGTGTGTGTGTGTGTGTGTCTGCTGAGTCATGATGTTAATTCTTATTTGTGGGTTGTGGTTGAAAACAAAAAGTTTGAATGCCATTGACTTAAAGGCAGGAAGTGGGCAGGGGAGCAGGGAGAGGGAGGAAGGGCAGTGTGCTCCCCCAACTTCATGATAATAAGCAAACCTTCCTGGCATTTCAGCTGGAGACTCTGAACCTGGGATACAGGCCTGTGGCTGCCCCACAAGGCTGTATGGAGACTGGCCGGCCCCATCTCAGCTAACTCCTCCCCAGATGGGTGACTTCCTTCTGTGAGCCTAACCCCGGGACCAGAAACATCCACCTAAAAAGCCCAACGGGGGCCCTGGCTTGGGACAGTTCAGAGTTCAGCCTCCCAGCATGTGGGGCCACACACTGTGGATCATCTTACGTCTCTTCTTCCTCTAGCCCACTGCAAAAAGTCTCCACCCTGAATCCACTGACTGTCTTCATGTAAGGCCATGGGATGCTATTGGGGAAAGTCATTCAGCCGCACAGGTTGATGCCAGGATACATTGGGGTCTCCAGCCTCCCTGAGTGCTAAGGGCACTCAATGTTTAATGGCCCCCCATTTCCCTTCTTCTCTGCTCCAGCCTCCTGCTAAGCATGCCCACCTCGCTCTAAGCAGGCTACCCTACCCTCACCCAGCTCCCCACTGTCCCTGCTGCTACCCACAGACCTATCTCCATCCACCCTGGCCATATCTTTTTCCACCCAGGCCCAGAGGATGTGGTGTCCCTTCCCCAGTTGGGGCTACCCCTCCCCCAGCCCCTGACACCATCACCCCCTTCTCTTCTCCAAGGAGTCTCATTCTATCAGCCCGCTAACCCTCCCCATACCTCTGCCTCCCGCCTCCCCGGGTTTAGTGGCCCAGGCTCTGGCATCGCAAGGTTCAGCTTGGTCTGGGCTCCACCCCTTGATGGCCAGTCTCTGCTCCTTCCCACGCAGGCTTCTCAGCCACAAAACTGCCAGTGCCCACTCTCTTTCTCTGTCACCCTTCATATGCCTGGTTCATGCCCCACCAGTTCTCTGACACTTCTCCTGCAAGCTCACCAATGGCCTCTTCGTTGCTGATCCACGCTGCTTTCTGAGACTGGACCTCACAGCTGCACTTGACAGTTGCCATTTCTTCCTTGAAGCTCTCTTCTCTTGGTGCTATGGTTTGAATGCTTGTCCCCCCCACAACTCATGGTGAAACTTAATCCCCGATGTAACAGTACTAAGAGGCAGGCCCTTGGGTCATAAGGGCTCTGCCTTCATGAATGGATTGATGGATTAATGAGTTGGTAGATCCATGGGTTATCATGGGAGTAGGTCTGTTATAAAAGCCAACTTGGCACGTGCTTGCCCTCCTCGCCACATGATGCCTTCTGCCATACTACAATGCATCATGAGGCCCTCACTAGATGCAGCCACCCAATCTTGAACTTCCCAGCCTCCAGAAGCATGAGCTAAATAAACTGCTTTTCTTTATAAATTACTCAGTCTCGAGTATTCTGTTAGAGCAACAGAAAAGAGATGAAGACACTTGAATCCATGACAACTTCCTCTTTCATCTGTTTAGTTTTCCTGGCATCCCTCTGGTTGTGCCTTCCTTGTCTTCTCCACAGGTTCCTATGGTAACTAGGTACTTGTGGTGCTTCATCAGGATCTTCTTCACCGACTGGCCCACCCATCCTGCCGCTCCTACGGGTGTTGGCTGCCAACAGCCCAGAACGTGCCCCTTTATCAGAGAATTTCCCTCAGCACACAGAAACCTCCATGCCTGACAGGTTACCTGCCCCCTATCCCCACACATGCACCCCTGCCAGGCAGCCCACAGCCAAAATTGACTGCCACAAGGAATAAAAGGCCTCTTGGCTGGGGCATGATCAGTGCTCTCAAATCCTCCCTGTGGGTCAGGTCAGGGCTAGACTTTACCTGAGGCCACATGCTAACTCCACTCTCTCCCCTTCCTTGTTCTGCCTGCCTCCCTCATAGGCTTCTCCCAAGATCACTCCCTCAATAAATCATGGAATCTGCATGCCTGTCCTATGCTCTGCTCCTATCCAGATCGAAGACAGTGGGTGCTGGGAATGGGTCTGGGAGGCAGGCTCTGAGGATAGGATGCTGGAGAGGTACCACTGACCAGATGACAATGAGGACCCACCACTAGTGGCAGGAATTGGGTAGCAGTGTGCACCTGTGGTGAACTGGGATGGGACACAGGTGAAGGAGCTACACTGCCACAGCAATGTATCTGGCATCTGAGAGATATGGGCAAAGAATAACTATTAAGACTATGGGCTTGCTAAATGTGGCTATTACTAAATGTCACCAATGCATTGAAGAAAGGAAATTACAGTTACAAATATCTTAATTGGCAATTTAGAGTGTGAGCATCAGAGGAAACCTCTTGGCAGGAAGCATTGGAAAGCGCTTACCTTCTCCAGCCAGAGGGCAGATGGAGTGACAATCAGGCAGAGGACTCATTGGAAAAGCAGCAGAACTTGAGTAAAGGCTGAATTCTCCATCAAGGGAGGTCTCCTATATCCAAATCAGGCCCCTGGTAGGGAAGGAGACACCAAGACTTGGGATGAGAACAGTCACACCAATGCCTCTCACAAAAAATGTTTATTATGACCAGCTGACAGAGAAGGGAAATTCTTGAGTTTGGGTCACAGATGGGTTGACTTGGCCTGTGGGGGTAAGCCAAAAATGGACTGAGCCTGCACTACAGTGCCATCCAAGGGTGGCCCTGAAAGATGTTGGTGAGAGAAAATCCCTCCAATAGGCAGAGATTTTGCCAAAGCACCTGGTCATCTCACGGCAAGAGAAGAGACCTGAAATAAGGATATACTCGTATTCACGGGCAGTGGTGAATGGCTTAGCTCTTTATTGGTCAGGGGCCTGGGAAAAACAAGTCTGGACTATCAGAGACAAAAAGGACTGGGAAAGAGGCCTGTGGATCTCTGAGAGTGGCAAAAAGTACGAAGATAACGTATCACATTTCAATACACACCAAAGAGCATCCATTGCAGAAGCAACACCAAACAACCGAGTGGGCAGGATGACTCGGCCAGTGGACGTCAGCCAGTCTCTGTCCTCACTCGTCATCCTCCAACCAGTCCTTGCACCATATGGGCTCATGAACAGAGTGCCATGGTAACAATGACGAAGTTATATATAACCCTAACAGCCTTGGCTTCCTCTCCCCAAGGCTGATCTAGCTACTGTCACTGCTGAATGCCCAACCTGTCATCAACAGAGACCCAAGCTGAGCCCCTGATACAATAACATTCCAGGATGAAACCAACTAGCCACTTGGTGACAAGTTGATTATGTAGGACCCCTTCCCTCATGGGAAGGGCAGTGATTTGCCCAGACAGGATGGATGCATATTCTAGGTATGAATTCACTTCTCCTTCCAATGGAGCCTTAGGCCATTGGCACTATGGCTCACCAAGAGTCTGATTCACTGACATAGGCCCTCAATTGACATCACTGCAGACTAAGAGAGCTGAGTTACCACGAGTGCTGCATCGCAGTGGGCACACGACTGTGAAATCCACTGGTCCTTAGACATTTCGCAACATCTAGAATCTGCCAGTCTATAGGGGATAGAGTTGCCTCTTAAAGACACAGCTGAGGTACCAACTGGGAGGCAATACCTCATCAGTGTGAAGGATATGGGGTGCTATCCTTCAGGTTGTCCTATACATCCTAAATCAATGACCCCCATTGCCAACAATAGGCAGATGAAATAAACTTAATGTGAGAAGTGACTGGATGGATCTGAGCAGTGCAAGGGGTGGCTGTAGTAGACGCTGTGGCACCCTGCCCAAATCCCTTCTGCGGGTCAATGCACCCCTCCCCTGGCTGCCGTGAGTGTTGGCTCTTCACAGCTTACAGCCCACAGCCCCCTTTCTCTGGAGAATTGCCCTGAGGTGACCAGAGCTGTCTCACCTGGGAAGTTCCACCCTCTGGATGTGGCCCACAAAAAATGGCTAATCTAGAGTACAAAGTGCCTGCCCTCTTGCCTTAAGGATCTGGCTTATGCTCCAAAGTCTTTGCTCCATGATCCAGCCAAGAGCAGCCTTTCCCCAAGCCCCTCTCATTGTTCATCTCTTCCCCCTCCTTACTCTGCTTCTCTCACTCTTACAGATTGTTTCTGGATAGCAGTACCTTTAGTGAATAAATCAACTTCACCTGGCTGCAAAGAAAAGTATTTCTCTGCCCAACAAAACAGAACCAAAAGCTGCTGCTGAGTGCTAATGATGCAAGGGCACAAGTATGGGCAGGTAGCTGAGAGAAGCAGAGAGTGTGACAACTAGAGAGCACTGATTGTGACCAAGGGGCATCTGCTTCTCTGGGTGTTTATTGCCAGGTGAGAATGCAGACCCAGCTGTTGCTAGACCTTCTGATTTTCCAAGAGAATCTAGAAATGCAGGTTTTAAAAAAAAGTTGCAAATAAGCAAACAAAAATGTGTACAGACACCTATGGCCTAATTAAAGTCCAGGTGTGAGCTGCATCTGCCTCAATGGTCCCCAGTCCCTGACCTCTGACCCAGGGCCAAATGCTGGTTTAAGTGGCAGGACTGAAATGCAGCCCAGCCCCGTGAGACTCTGGAGCTTAACCACCAAGTTCTATACCTCTAGATTAGCTGGAGAGACCAGTTCCTGCCTAAAGCAGAAGTACCCATGGTCTGCAGATCCCAAGACCGGACCCATCTGCCACCTTCCCCAGCCCTGAACACGCTGTCTTTGGCCACCATAACACACTACCCTGTTCTCACACCCATATCTTTGCCAGTGTCTGCCCCTCCTCCTGGAATGCCACTCTAGACTTTTGGGAATGCCTGTGCACCCTTATCCTCCTTCCCTGGAAACTGCCATCTGCTGCTGCAGAAGGGCAGACATGTTTGACCCACATGAGCAAACCCCCCTTGACCTCAGCCCATTAGAGCAGGAGGGACACGTGTCACGAAGGACTAGCTGGCCAGTGACCAATCATGTTACCCCTGCCCCAGTCAAGAATCTGACCTGAGGCACAAAGATTGCAGGTGCCATTGTGGCCCCGGCTGGATCTAAGGCCTGACCTGCCTTCTGAACTCTTCCCCTGCTCTCAGTGGATCTCTGTTACTAGGCTCAGTCTTTGCCTTTGACTTTTTCCCTCCCCTCCAGGCTGCATGATTTCCCTTTTTCTTTTTATGACTTTGCTTATATCAAAAGTTAAGTCTTATGTCAACCTTGTCATGAGAACAAAAGAAGCTTTCTAGCTTTTAACTAAAAGGATGTCAGTTAACAACGGAAATATATGTCAAACAGAAACAGGGTCTCAGCTCTGTGGTCTTGGGAACCCTCTCTTCCTATTACTACTGCTTATTATCCAGGACCTGGCGTCTTCCCTTTGTCACCCAGGGCCCGGTGTCTTCCCCTCACCACCCGGCACCTAGTAGTCTTCCCTGGAGCTAGTGTCTTCCCTGAGAAGCAAGACAGACCAGCCCAGCCAGAGTGCTGCTGGTAACATCACGGAGACAGCAGGCCCCATCTTTGGCAGCTCCCCAGACTCTCTGTGGTTTGGTTTTGTAGCCTGACACTCGAGGTGGCTCACAACTTCCTTCTGGAGTGAACATTTAACATCCTGCCTGCCCGTCACCCCTCCCTTCTTCAGGGAACCATACTCGCTTCCTTTTGAGCATCACTCTGCCCCTCTTACTGCCCCTCTCTGATATGTGAGCCAGGCCATGCTGCTGTAATAAACACCAAACTATCAGTGGCTCAAGACAATGCCCATGTCACAGCCCAATGTGGGTGCCCCTGGTTGGACGCTGTCTATGTGGTCATTCACTAACCCAGGTCCTTCTCGTCTGGTAGCTCTGCTCTCCTTAAAATTTTCTGCATTCAGCTGGCAGATGAGGAAAACCAAAGGAGTATCCCACAGAGAGTAAGTTTATGGGCCAGGCCCACATTTATTGGCTAGAGTTCAATCTCATGACTGTGATTGACCTACAATTTCAGTTAGCTACACCTAACTACAAAGGCAGCAGGGAGGGTCTTCAGAGAGAAGGCAAAGATCCAGGGAAAGGCACTTCAGCTATGTGCCTAGACAGGAGACAGAGTCCTAGGGAAGGATTCTGTTTGTTCCAGCTGGGTTCTGTGTCCATGCCCTGGCCTGGTCATTTTGAACTGGAAGGCAGAGTTGTTATCAGCTCCCATGGATTCAAATGAACATTTAGACAGTGTATCAGTTAGGTTTTGCAGCAGAACAAACAGCTATTTATTATTAATGGCCAAAACAACCATTCATTTTTGCCTCTGAGACTGTGGGTTGAGTGAGAAGTTCTGTCGACTGGGCCAGGCTCATATGATCTCAGTTGGGCTCACTCACGTGTCTGCGGCCAGCAGGCAGGCTAGTTTAGAATGGCCTCACTCGCATATTTGGTAGCTGGCTTGCAGTTAACTGGAGTGAGGTTCCCTGGGCTTGTTCAAATGGTCGCCTCAGGATTGTACAGCATCACTTCAGCCTCATTTCATTGGTCAAAACAAGTCCCAAGACGAGCCGAGATTCAATGCCTGGGAAAACAGACTTCTCCTCTTGATAGGGACAGCTACAAAATCACATTGCAAGTTGCCGTGAATAACGGAAAGAAAATTGCTGGGTAGACAACTGCAACCTACCACAGCCAGTCTCTGCCACATAATCCCCTGGGAGCCAACACAGCCCTGCCTGACAGTCCACAGTGACGGTCTGCGGATGCAGGCACCAATCAGAATCCTTCCCTAGCATTTTCCATCCTGGTGCTAGCATATCCCAGTCACACCTGTGTCTTCCTCAGTTACATGAGCCAGTGAATCCCCTTTCACAGAGACCCACATTTGACTTGGGTCTCTACCGGGCACTGCTTAAGCCTCTGGAGAAACATCTGACAAATGCAACCCCTTACTGTTTGGTTGACCCACGCCTAAGGTGCACTTGATGCACTGATGGACCCAGGATGGATTCATGAAAGGGCCGTGAGAGAGATATGGACATGAACAGGGCTAGTGGCAATTGGCCCTTCTCCCAGCCAGGCCATGCTACTCCAAGGAGAGGCGTGAGTTGCCTGGTGTCCACCTGGGGACTCAGAGACTCCAGGGTCAAACTGAGTATGGTCAGGGACTGGGACCACATCACCCATCCCAGGGATGATGGTGATGGGGACCCAGAATCCTGAGCATTTTGGGGGCCCCTGACCCCCTAGAATGCATGCTCAGAAGATTCCACTGTGGCTGGACAGAGTGAGACTACCAGTGTAATTGTCAGTCAGGGAGGTTTGGGTGCCAGCAACAGAAGCTTATTTTGATCACCTTAAGGGAAGGAGAAAGGGTATTTGTTGGTAGGATGTGAGTGAGTGGAAAGGTGGAGGGAAGAATGGAAAACAAGCTCAGAACAGACAGGAGCCTGCCCTAGACAGGCTTGTCAGCAGGAACTGGTGGCCTTATCTGGCACTGATATAGGAAAGAATGAACTAATTCCACATTTTCCCCCGTCTAGGTGTCACCTCCTGCCAGAGAGCATTTGGTTGGTCAAGCTGAGGTCATAGACACACTGCCCCCACCGCACAGACCTTTTCTTCTCTAATGGTAAGAGAAAAGGGTCTGCTGGAAGGTGCCTCAGGGGCCCCTTTAGTTCATTCCAGGGATTAGCAAACTAATTGGGGTCCAAATCCAGCCAGGCTCCTGTTCTTATGCCCCTGATCTAAGAATCGATTTTATATTTTTAAGTGATTACATTTTAAATGATTGTATAAGTACCTACATCACAGCCTCAATTTTGTCTCTTGGTCCACAAAACCTAAAGTATTAATTATCTGGCCCTTCAAGAAAAAGTGTATAGACCCCTGGCTTATACAGTAGGGCTCAGTCACCTGGGTACATTGATCCAGGAAGACAGGAAGGGCAGCCAGACATGGTGAAGACCATGTGAGTCTGTGTGTGTGTGTGTGTGTGTGTGTGTGTGTGTCTGTGTGTGTCTCCATGTGCGTATCTGTGTGTCTGTGTGTATGTTTCTGTATGTGTGTCTGTGTCTCTGTGTGTCTGTGTGTGTCAGCAGGGCTCCCTGTGTGTGTCTGTGCGTGTGTGTATGTGTCTCTGTATGTGTGTCTGTGTGTGTCTCCGTGTGTGTCTGTGTGTGTATGTGTGTGTCTGTGTGTCTCTGTATCTGTGTGTGTCTGTGTGTATCTGTGTGTCTGTGTGTGTGAGTGTCTGTGCGTATCTGTGTTTTTGTATGTGGGTCTGTGGGTGTGTCTCTGTGTGTCTATGTGTTTCTCTATCTGTGTGTCTGTGTATGTGTCTCTGTGTGTGTCTCTGAGTCTCTGTGGGCGTATCTTTATGTGTCTGTGTGTGTGTTTGTATTTATATGTCTGCGTGTATCTGTTTCTTTGTCCGTGTCTCTCCATGTGTCTCTGTGTGTGTCTGCTTCTCTGTGTGTGTGTCTGTGTATGTGTGTCTGTGTCTCCATGTGTATCTGTGTGCCTCTGTGTGTCTCTATGTGTGTGTCTGTGTGTCCGTGTGTGTGTCTGTGTATATATGTGTGTGTGTCTGTGTTTTCTGTGTGTGTCTGTGTGTCTGTCTCTTCTGTGTGTGTCTGTGTGTCTGTCTCTCTGTGTGTCTGTGCCTGTTTCTGTGTGTCTGTGTGTCCATGTGTTTGTGTGTCTGTGCGTGTGTGTCTCTCTGTGTGTCTGTGTGTTTCTGTATCTGTGTGTCTGTGTCTGTGTGTGTTTCTGTGTGTGTCATCAGGGCTTCCTGTGTGTGTCTCTGTGTGTATGCCTCTATGCGTGTCTGTGTGTCTCTATGTGTGTGTCTGTGTGACCTTGTGTGTGTGTGTATATGTGTGTCTGTGTTTTCTGTGTGTGTCTGTGTGTCTGCCTGTGTGCCTTTGTTTCTGTATCTGTGTGGTGTTTCTGTGTGTGTCTGTGTGTGTCTGTGTGTCCATGTGTTTGTGTGTCTGTGCATGTGTGTCTGTGTGTCTATGTGTTTCCGTATCTGTGTGTGTGTGTGTGTCTGTGTGTGTGTGTGTCTTCAAACTGAGATGTCTCCCCACCAGCTCTTTCATCTAGGAAGAAACCCAGGAATTAAGGTGACATGATTTGGACAGGATGCTCTTCATTGTTGTTGTCAGGTTAATGGAAGCAATGCTTTGCAGTGCAATTCAGAGCAGGAAGGAGTAGGAGCTTTGTAAACGCAGAAAATCAGGGTTACTGTCAGGAAAAGGGTCATGTTAATGTAAAATGGAGAATGTGAATGTTTCTTATAGATCTGGTCACCTTCATCCACCGTGTGGGAGGTCCCAGTCTCTGAAACTGCCATGTAGAAAGATCTCATGGAGTGACCACATGCAAAGTGAGAGATGCTCAGTGAGCCCTGCTAGCTGAGTCTTTCGAGCCTGGGCCCCAGACCTGTGAGTGAAGAAGCCTTCAAGATGAACCCAGCCCAGCCACCATCTGGCCAAGGCTGTGTGCCACCTCAAGGAGGAACCATATAGCTGAGTCCAGTCAAGCTCTAGATCCCTGAGCAGAATCCGTGATTGTCACGGTTTAAAGCTGTTGTTCTGGGCAAGCTCGCCGTGCAACAATAGAACCCAAATCGCCACGTTGGAGGGAATTCATCTCTGCTGTGCAGGATGTGCTGGATCTGCAGACATTTGCCAAGAGCACAAGTTTGGGGAACGGAGGGATGGGGGTAAACCCTCTCCATCCTCTCCTGGGAACCCCGAGGACCATCCAAACAGGATGCCTGGGCTCAATGATAGTGCAAGGACCCAGAAGGGCCCAGGCTTTCATCACGGCTTCAGGGAATGGTGGGGTGTCCCAGGGAAGGGGAGAAAGAGATGGATTGTGGGAAGAGATGGAAGCTGTGGGAGGGAACTATGGGGAGCTTCCCAGGGGTGTGAAGAGGACCCCTCCTCCACATCCACTAGACAGAGGACACATCCCTCCTGTTTGTGAGGAGAGCATTCTGGTGCTAGGCTCGGCACCTTGCCTAATTCCTCCTAGCCCCACAGTCTCTGAGACTTCAAAACCATCACCCAAGGCTGGGCATGGTGGCTCATACCTGTAATCCCAGCACTTTGGGAGGTTGAGGTGGGAGGATGGCTTGAGCCCAAGAGTTTAAGACCAGCCTGGGCAATATAGTGAGACCCTGTCTCTACAAAATATTAAAAAAAAAAAAAACTGGGCATGGTGGCACAGATCTGTAGTCCCAGCTACTCAGGAAGCTGCGCTGGGAGGATTGCTTGAGCCCAGGACATTGAGGCTGCAGTGAGCCATGATTGTGCTACTGCACTCCAGCCTGGGAGACAGAGCAAGACCCTGACTCAAAACCAAACAAAAAACTATCACCCAACCCCACCCTGGGGAAAGGCAGGAGTGGGTCTGGAACTATAAGCCGAGGAGAGGTTCCGCTGGGTCCAGAAAGGAGGCAGCTTCTCCCTTGCCATGGCCTCTGAGCTGAGCAGGGCACCTGCCCCCAGCAGCGTGCAGATGGACAAATGAGAACACATCTGCGAACCTCTTGACTCCAGGAGCAGAAGGGGGCTGGAAGGAGAACTCCTGTCCCAGGGTTCAATCTGGAGGGCCTAGGGCTTGGCGCTGCTGGAAGCAGGAAGAGCACCAGCAGCCACTG
The DNA here is from genome assembly GCF_029281585.2 of Gorilla gorilla gorilla. Lineage (NCBI taxonomy): Eukaryota > Metazoa > Chordata > Mammalia > Primates > Hominidae > Gorilla > Gorilla gorilla. The sequence continues at coordinate 36,417,854 of NC_073232.2, read as the reverse complement.
GAGCAACTTGGGTAATGGGGGCTCCCTCCCCTCCGGCCATTATCAGGAGCTGGAGACAGGAACAGGAACCCCAGGTGGGCCATCTCACCAGCCCTCAGGGGCTTCATAAAGAAAGAAGCTGGAAAGGCCCAAGGATGCAGGTGCCAGAGAGGCCCCAGAAGCCCCATGCTGCCTGCTGAAGATCAGCCCCCACCTCTGCTGCTGCCACAGTAGACCAGAAGGAGCAAGTGCAAAGAGGAGCCAGGTGTGTGTCAAGGCCTTGGAGGAAAGTGTCACCTCAAGGGGTGCTTTGAGCCACCTTCACCCCATGAGCATTAATCATACCACTAAGGAGGCCTTGCAGGTCCCCCTCCCATACTTCCCATGTGAACTGCACACCTCCTGAGAGAGGGAGCCCCGAGAATGACTTCATGCTCAGGTGCTGGTGACTCACCTGAGCTGGGCTGAGGGCAGGGAAGAGGCTCGGGAGACACGCTGCTGCTCCTTGACCATCCTGCCACATGCTGCCCAGCCCGAGTGATGGAAACTAAGGCAACGCCCTGAGATGTGGCCCACAGGGCCATGTGGTTCCTGCTGGGCCTGGAATCACTTCCTGGTATGGTGACACCAATCCTTGGCCCTCAGAGCTGGCCAGGCCACAAGGAGCCTGCCCAGTGCAGGGAGTAAGAGAAGCCAATTGCCATGCTTCTGTAGCCATGTGGTCTCATGCACTCTCAGGGCCTCATTGCCTCACCTGGGCAGTGGGCATCCTGCCTTCACATCTCCTCTCCACAATCCCCACTTGCTGAACAGAGCGGGTGAGCGAGCAGATGAGACCAGGGCTGTGAGAGGGCTCTGTGGACTGTGGGGGATGCTGCACACAGAGGACGCACCATCCTTGCTCTGATGCCCAGGAGAGGTAGGCCTGGCCCTTACCCTCATGAAGTCCCAGCCTTGTCCGGGAGACCCACTGTGAACTTATGACAGTGCAGATGGGTTAGTGTTGAAACGGAAGTGCCTACAAAGCACTGTGGAAATGTGGAGAAGGACAGCAGGCAGGGACTGGGGCACGTCAGGTTGACTAAGTGCTCAATTATTATCTGTTCCTGCACCCCACGAGGGATTTAGTCGGTTTTGTTTGCTGCTGCGTCCCTAGTGCCTGGAATAGAGCCTGGCATACAGCAGGTGCCTAATAATTGCTTGTTGCATGAATGAATGGATGAATGAATGAGAGAGGGAAGGGAAGGCTGTCAGGTGAGCTGAACCATAAAGGGTGAGTCAGAGGTGAGGTGGAACCGACAGTCCAGGACGCAGGAACAGGACGTGCAGGCACTCAGAGGCCCACGGCAGAGAGTGCATCTGGAAGTGGCGGTTTCCATGGGGCCTGCAGGAGAGGAAGACAATGTGGGGGAATCTGGGTTTGGGAATCTGGGTCTTTACTCTGAGGACAGTAGGGAGCTATAGGGGGTAGCCCGCTAATTGGATGTGGTGGGTCTGGTTTTTCAGGTAGTGTCTAATTCAATGGCTTTTAGTATACTCACAGACTTGTGAACCACCACGATAAATGTTAGAACACTTATATCACCCCAAATAGAGATCCCACACCCACTGGCTATCATCCTCCAACCTCCCATCCCCTCAGACCTAGAAAAGCACGAATATATTTTCCGTCTGTATAAATTTGCCTACTTTGGACATTTCATATTAATGGAATCATACACAAGGTGGACTTTTGTGACGAGCTTCTTTCACCAGGTGTAACGTTTTCAGTGTTCATTCCTGTTGTATATCAGTATCTCATTTCTTTTTATTACCAACTAGTATTCCATTGTGTGGATTTACCGCCTTTTGTCTGTCCATTTGCCAGCCGATGGACATTTGGGATGTTTAGAAGTGGTTTTTAAAAAGATCCTCGGATGGTTAAAATTAACAAGACTAAAAATACCAAGTGCTGGTGTGGACGTGGAACAACCGGACCTCTCATATATTAGTGCTGGGCGTCTATAATGGTATGACCACTTTGGAAAAGTTTGGCAATTTCTTATAAAGATAAACATATATTTACTGTATATCCCAGCGATTTAACTTACAGGAATTTACGCAAGAGAAATGAAGACATATCCACACAAAAACATGTACACAAGTGGTCAGGGCAGCATTATCCATAACAGTAAAAATCTGGAAACAGTCTAGTTGTCCATCAATATGAGAATGAATAAACAAATTGAGTTATGTTTATAAAATGGAAACTTATCCAACAATAAAAGTCACAAAAGATGGATGAAGACAAAAAGCACAGTGGGTGAAAGAATCCAGACATAAAGGAGCATTAATGTATAATTACTAAAAAATTCTATTTTATGTGAAGCTTAAGAACCCACAAAGCTCATTTCTGGGGGGTAGAAGTCAGCACAGAGGGTTTTTTGGGTGTAGGCTGGGTGACTGGAGGCAGGGGTAGAGAAAACTTTCCAAGGTGATTGAAGTATTCTATGCCTTGACATGACTGGGTATTGGTCACACAGGAGTATGCATTTATCAAAACTCTTTAAACTTCATTCTTAAGATCCATGCATTGTATTGAATGTCAATTATGCCTGAATAAAGGAGGGGGAAAATGATCCACCTGGAGGAATGAAGGAGACTGGACTTTGGGGCTAGGATTGGAGGGCAGGGAGGGGCCTACTGCAGTCTCTAAGGTAGGGGGCCGCAGAATGGGGAGGAAGGATGGACCCAAGGGATGCCAAGGAGGTATAGAGGAAAGGGTGGATGCCTGATTGGCAGGAGTGGGGTCAGTGGGAGAGAGAGGGGGCAAGGGTGACTCAGGTTCCTCTCTTGGCACCTGTGATGGGTTAGTCCTCAGCCTGGTCCAGCTCCATCCCGTGGGCTTCCTGGCTGAGTGAAGCCAGGCCCCAACTGACTCACTTCTGACCATGAGGTGTGCCCTGTCCTGGTCAGCCGGCCTCACAGGCTCACCTGTGTCAGCCTCCTGTGATGCTCCCTGACTCACGGGAGGAGAAGCCCAGATGACTTGGGCTTTGTGCAGTCAGCTGACAGAGCCCTCTAGCTCTCCAGATGTGCTTGGCAAGCCACTTGGGCTCATGGGTGGCTTGGGGTTCCCAGGGAACCTTCAGAACCTGCATTGAGAACGGCCTTGGAAGTGTAGCACAATCTTTCTGTATTACAGAGGAGAAGACTGAGGCCCAGGAGGGCAGGAAGTAGCTCCAGGTCCCCCTCTTCCCACCTCCTCCCTATTCCCCTCTGATTTCAGCTCTGCAGCTGGTACAGTGGCCCACACTGGAGACAGAGGAGGGGCAGTGGTGGGAAGCCCCCAGGAGTCATGACCCCTCCGAGTACAGCACACTAGGGTGCGGAGGCATAGACACCCTTGGCCAGCGCTCTCTGAGTGCCTCAGCAGCTCAAGTGTGTGGTGGCCTTGGGAAGAGCTGGTGGGAAAGTCCCAGGCACGTGTCATCCTGTTGTCATCTATCCCACCCCGGGGACTTCCCCATATGAGCATCTTCTCCTCGTCATCTAGCCCAGCCCCCTTGCCTCAGACAAGGACTTCTCAATTCCCCTGAGATGTATTATGCTGTGTTCTGAAAACCAAGCCTCTTGGAAGGAGAGGAGAGATAATGCACCTTCTGGGCTCTGCTTCCACGCCAGCACACTGAACTCTTCTGGAATAAAGGAATTGTGTTTGTGTTTTAAAAATGCTTTATTGAAGTATAACAAAAATATAATGAGTACACAGATCATCAATGTAGAGTTTGGTAAATATACACATATGTACACCATGCAGATCAAGATTTAGAACATTTCCAGGACTCCAGAAGGCTGGCTCCCTTGTACCCACTTCCAGCGACCCCCTCCCCCAAAGTAGCCGCTATTCTGACTTATCTCACCATAGATTAGTTTCACCTACTCTTGTACTTTCCATAATCATATAGCATATCCTCAAGATTTTTGTTTCTTCTCAATATAATGTCTGTGAGTTTCATCCATGTTGCTGCCTGCATCAGTAGCTGTTCTTTTTTATTGCTGAGTAGTATTCCACTGTATGGATGTACCACAATGCATGTATTCACCCTACTGTTCATGGGCACTTCGGTTATTTCCAGTTTGAGGCACCTATGAACATTCACTTGAAGTATTTGTGTGGACATACATACTCATTTCTCTTTTTTAAATTAAAAATTTTTTTTTTTGAGACACAGTCTCTCTTTGTTGCCCAGGCTGGAGTGCAGTGGTGCCATCTAGGCTCACTGCAAGCTCCACCTCCCAGGTTCACGCCATTCTCCTGCCTCAGCCTCCCGAGTAGCTGGGACTACAGGTGCCTGCCACCACGCCCTGCTAATTTTTTGTATTTTTAGTACAGACAGGGTTTCATTGTGTTAGCCAGGATTGTCTCGATCTCCTGACCTCATGATCTGCCCACCTCGGCCTCCCAAAGTTCTGGGATTACAGGCATGAGCCACCGCACCCAGCCTTTAATTTTAATTTAAAAAAAAAGAGAGATGAGGTCTCATTATGTTGCCCAGGCTGGTCTCACACTCCTGAGCTCAAGTGATACTTGTTTCTCGGTCTCCCAAAGTGCTAGGATTACAGGGATGAGCCACCATGACTGGCCCTCATTTCTTTTAAATATATGCCTAGGAGTAGAATTTCTGAGTCACAGGTAAGCATATTTTTAGCATTAGTAGATAACTGCCAAACAGTTTTCTAAAGTTATTGTACCAACTGACACTCCCACTAACAATGTATGGAAGTTCCAGCTATGCCACAACCTCAGCAACCCTTTTTAATTTTAGCCATTTTAGTGGGTATATAATAGTATCTTATTGGGGCTTTAATTTGCTTTCTCCTGATGACCCTAAAGATGCTGTCTGTCTACCTTCTCACATGATTATTGGTCATTTGGATACCTTTTTGTGTATATGTGAAATGCTTGCTCAAGTTTTTTTACCACTGTCTATTGGGCTGTTTACCATTTCTTATTGATTGATGTAAGTTCTCTATATGTAGTGAACATGAACTTTTGTCAGATGTATGTATTGTGACTATCTTGTCCTACTTTGTAGTTTTTTCCTTCCTTCCTTCCTTTCTCCCTTCCTTCCTTACTTCCTCCCTTCTTTCCTTCCTTCCTCCCTTCCTTCCCTCCTTCCTTTTCTTTCTTTTGATTCTCTGTTGCTCAGGCTGGAATGCAGTGGTACGATCCTAGCTCACTGCAACCTGGAACTCCTGGACACAAGCAATCCTCCAGCTTCAGCCTCCTAAGTAGCTAGGACTGTATACAGGCACATGCCACCATGTTCAGTTCAATTAAAAAAATTTTTTTTTTGTAGAGACAGAGCTGTGCTATGTTTCCCAGGCTGGGCTTGAACTCCTGGTTTCAATGAATCCTCCTGCCTTGGCCTCCCAAAACACTAGGTTTACAAGCATGAGCCACTGCACCCGGCCTGTAGCTTCATTTCTTAATTCTATTTCGTTAATGGTGTCTTTTGATGAATACAAGTTGCTAATGCTAATGAAGTCTAGGTTATCTGCCTTTTCTCTTATGTTTCATGCCTTTTGCAGCCTCTGTAAGAAATCTTTGAGAAGCCTGTTTTGTGCTGGCCAGGGTTATGCCAGCTTCCATTCTGTCCTTGCTCCAGTGTAGGAGTCAGTCCGTTATTTACTCTCCAGCCGTCTGTCCATCAATTCATCTGCCCACCTATGCATCCACCCACCTACTCATCTCCCCATCCACACTCTATCACCATTCATACATTTACCCATCCATCCACCCACTGATCTACCAATACTTATTGCCATCACTGTGAGCTGAGTGATGACAGGTATTAAGAGACTGAGATGGTGGAGGAGCTACTGAAATGAACAAGACCTCCAAGGAGCTTATAATCTGATGGGAAAAGCACAGTATATGCAAATCCTTGACAGATTTTTATCTACCCTCATGTTGTTCTGAAGTCTGTAGCTTTCATTCATTACTCTCCGGAACCTCCATCAATTTGTCCTTGCTCTGTGACACTCCTTCCAATATTTGGAGATTGTCTGATTTCCACAGGCCTGAGCTGCAAATAGAATACCTGACCTCCCTTGTTACAGAGACTTGGCCTTTATTGATGTGGCCTGAGATGGTTGCCAGCCCTGACCCATCAATGGCTTAAATTCTGCTTGTGAGCAGCCTGTACTCAGAGAAGTGTGACCCAGTGGGGGGACCACTTCTCCCGGGACTGACTGACCAGCTGTGGGGGTTTGAAGGCTGGCTCTGTGGGACTGGCAGGTGGCCCAGTCTGGCAGCAAAGAGGCGGGCAATGGGCCTCAGCAGGAGTTTCAACAGGCTGACGGAGTGGGCAGAGAGGGAAATGGGGGTGGGTATAAGCTGTCACACTAAAGAGTAGTCTCCTTCCTGGCTTGAAAATAGGGTAGATTCTGGCTCTTTTTTTGCCGGGTCTCAGGTCAAGCTGGGGCCTAGGGTCTTGAGGTGGGGCATGGGGATAGTGGCAGGGAGGTCAGTAGGTCTCTACTCCTCCTGAGAGGCCCCCATCTGGACTCTAGCCACGAACTGGGCAAATGTACCCCAGCTCCCCAGCCCTAGCCTCTGCCTGCCTCTCTCACCTTGACCTCTTCCTAAGGGCAGTGGCTCAAAACCAACAAAAACAACAAAGATCCCGCCAGCCCTGTCCTCAACATAGCCAGGCCCTGGTCACTCCTCTGAGATTTGACTGCCCAGAACTCCCCAGCAGGCCTGGCTGCGGTCCCGCCTGGCAGCACCTGCCCTCTCGAGGACACTGACCCTTTGTTGGAGGAGATAGCTTGTGGGGACAGCCTTGAGGAGGGGCTGAGCTGAGCGGGTCAGGCTGGCGCCAGGCGAGACCAGGAGCCTCAGCACACAAGGCCTCCTCTACAGTGGCCTAGCTGGGGCAAGACCGGGCCCTGAGCAACAGTCCAACCGCAGAGTCTGATGGGGCTGGAGCCGGGGTCAGGACCAGGGAGGGTGAGCAGGGCCTCTACACTGGACATGCAGAGTCCTTCCTCTCTCCCTCCCACCTCTCTCCCCTGAGCTTAGCCCCTCTCCCTATGGTGACCCTGCCAGCTCCAGCCCAGGGGAACCACACCCACACCTGCCAGGGGTGACTGGACCCACCTTTCTTGTCCCTCCACCAGACAGAGAACCTCAGAGTGGCCTCTCTGCTACCTCTTTCCTCTGAACTTAGGGGTAACAAAGACACCCTGGCTGGAAGTCAGCCCTTCCTGGGCTCAGTGCCTGAGCTGACCAGAGGCAGGTCTGGGCCTAAAGGAGGTCATTTCTGGCCTTGCTCTGTGGCAGCCTAACACTAAGTGTTTTCCCTGTGGCATCTCATTGGACCACACAGCAATCTCTGGAGGAGGTACCGATATTAGCAGCATAAATCAGTGGGGAGCCCAGGTGTGAGCCCAGACTGTCTGATCCCTGGATAGTCCGCACAGCATGGGGAGGTGTTGGGGGAAGAGGGAACCTGTTCCTCCTCCTGACGGAGATGGGGAATGGCTGGTGGATCTCACAGGGGGGTGTGCATTTTAGAGCCATGACTCTAGACACAGAATTTGGGCAGAGGGCTGTGCCCAGAGGTGGAGAGATGAGAGAGAAGGCTGTGTGACAGTCTGGGTAGCAGCCACGGGGGCAGCACAGGGGTCTCCCTTTAGGAAAGAATTTGCTGCTCAGCTGCAAAGAGTGCAGACCCTGCAGGAGTGGCCTCAGCCATCAAGAAGAGACCATGCTCTTCTGGGCAGCCCCAGTAAATACTGAGCTCAGCAGGCCTGGCCATTTGAGCTCAGTGGGGATGCCTTTTATGGCCACCTGTGCTCAAGAACTCCTGCTGGGTTGGCCCAGGACTGGGAATATCTGTGTCGCTGTCTGAGGCTGTTCCTGCCCAGCCCTGCTTCCCCACTGGTCTTCCACAGGCAAGACGCCCCTGTAAAACCACGTGGGCTCTCAGCTATGTCTCAGCCCGTGCTTCCTGCAGGACCCAGGACAGAACTTCAGCTACTGCAGCGGCAGAAGGGAGGGATGGGAAGGAAACTTCACCTCTGTGCTACCGCCCACTAATGGCATAACCTCACTCAACCTCTGGGTGCCTCAGTTTCCTTGTAAAATAAAGTTAATTATCTCTGGATAATAATCTCCTCCTCATGGAATTACTATGGGGACTCAATGATTGAATGAATGTGAAGAGCTCAGCACAGTACTTAGGTTACTTAATGTACACAGTTATTGAGACTTTTGGCTGCACTTGTAATGAATAGCTTGACAGGTTTCTCTTTGCTTTACTGTAAGCTCCTTGAGGACAGGGACCAGGCAGGTCCATTTAGCACAAAGCTTGACACCAGTGGGTGCTCCATAAAGGTTTGCTAGAGGAATGAATGGATAGGAGTAAATTAGATGGGGGGTTGTGCACAGTGGCTCACGCCTGTAATCCCAGCACTTCGGGAGACTGAGGCAGGAGGACTGCTTAAGGCCAGGAGTCCAAGACCGACCTGAGCAACATAAGGAGACCTCATCTCAAAAAAAAAAAAAAAAATTACATAGGGATGCACCAGCCAAATATGACAAGATGACACCCAGTTTGTACTGGGATGCCTGGGTGGGTGGTCACACCGTTATCTGACATGGGTGTCTAGAAGGAGAGGTGAGGTGGGGTGGGGATGGATAATGGCTTCCCACAGGGCTATGGTGTTTGGGGGGTTCTGTAGACCTACCACATGAACAGAGCCCAGGCTGAAGGAGGTGAATGACCAGGGCTCCTGTCAAACGCCATCAGGAATCCACTGCATGCCCTCAACAGGAGTTCTGGTTATCTCTAGCTGTGTAACAAATCACCCCAGACCTAGTGGTGTGAAACAACCTCACTCTATCATCCTTTCTCGTGGTTCTTAGCACTGACTGGGCTCAGCTGGGTGGTTCTCACTCAGGGCTCTCGGGTGGCTGCAGTCTGATGGTAGTTGGGTCTGGAGTCCTCTCAAGGCCTCCTCACTCATGTGTCTGGCAGCTGAGACCTTGGCCGGGCAGTCGGCTGGAACGCAGGCTGTGTCCTCTCCATGTGGCCTGGGCTTCCTCATGGTGTGGGAGCTGGGTATCAAGAACTAGAGCCCAGGAGCAAGACCTGGGCAGTAGCTGTGTTGCTTTCATGACCTACTGCCGGGAGACACATGGCCTTACTTCTGCCATATGCTGCTGGTTAGAAGTGAGTCACAGAGGCCAGCCCATATTCAAGGGAAGAGGAATAAGACTCCACCTCTTAATGCCAGGGGTGGAAAAGAAATTGCATGTTTTAAAATCACTGCACCAGGGAAGATTGGAAGCACGGCCCCTTCAGAGGATGAGCCCTGACTCTAATGGGGACAGTTTAGAAGCTCAAGTGACAATTGGCATGGCCGAAGACCTCGGCATCTGTGGCACACTAATTTTTAAAAATTTTTAATTTGAGTCCTTTTTTGTTCCCTTGAGACAAGGTCTCATTCTGTCATCCAGGCTGGAGTACAGTGGTGTAAACACAGCTCACTGCAGCCTCCATCTCATGGGCTCAAGCGATCCTCCCACCTCAGCCTCCCAAGTAGCTGGGACTAGGGGCGTGAACCACCCCCAACTAAGTTTTTCATTTTTTTGTAGAGATGAGGTCTTGCTGTGTTGCCCAGGCTGGTCTTGAATTCCTGGTCTCAAGTAATCCTCCCGCCTCAGCATTCCACAGTGCTGGGATTACAGGTGTGAACCACCATGTCTAGCCATAGTTGAGTCTTAATAGTAGCTGCTCCATGAAGAAGTGTGAGTGAATTCATGAGTAAGGGAGAGTGACCAGGGCCTGGACGGAGTCCAGCTCTCAAACTTGGACTTTGCCTGGTCCCCTCAGCCTTCTGTGTCCGGACTCTGCCCATTCAGGGTCTAGGATGGAGACCTGTCTTGCTTTTTCCAGAATTTGACCCTGTCCTCTGTCCCAGGCTTGGGGTCCTACTGTTGGAAACGCTATATGGACGACCACTGCCTGCCTACAGGCCACCAGTAAAGACTTCACGAGTAAGGGAGAGTGACAGGTCTGTACCACCATGCCTGCCTAATTTTAAAAAAATTTTAATATGTGTAGAGATAGGGTCTCACTATGTTGCCCAGGCTGGTCTCAAACCTCTGGGCTTAAGCAATCCTCCTGCCTCAGCCTCACAAAGTGCCGAGATTACTTTGGGATCCATCTGGTTACTTGTTGATTCCTCTGGTGTCTACTAAGATCCTTATTTTCATCTGGCTCTGGTCCACTGACACAGTCCCTATTGTCATTTCCTTGTCCAGCCACATGGCCTCCAGGTCTTCAGGCTCCTGGGTCACTCTGTGCCTTCTTGGGCCTCCAGGAAATCTGTTCATGGCTGCTGGGAGCCCTACCTGTCTGGACACACCAGGCAACCAGGTTGCATTCCCCACCAGGGAAGGGCCTGGCTCTGGGTTCTTGCTCCTTTCTTCGACTCTACTCAGAAACACGGCTCAGGATGCCTCTGCTTTTGGATTCCTGGAGTTCATCTGGGGTTTCTCACATCCCCTGATGGGTCTTACTCCCTTGCTTCCCCTCCACTCCCTTCTTCCTCCAACCATGAGGGTCTCTTGCAGGTTGGGGGTGAATGAAGGTCGCATCTGAAAGGGAAGGCTGGCTGAGTGATCACGCATATTTTCTAAACCAACTGGCAAGTATCCTAACTTTTTTTTTTGAAACCTTAAAGCCGAGTATTGACATCTTTGTCCTTATTTCTGAAGTCTGCTTGCCCCAAAGCATGGAAGGAAAGGGCTGGGAGAAATAAAGAAACACAAGTTACTCTTCCCAACTGTGCCAGTGGCGCCTTTGAAGTGCAGAGTTTTAAGCCAGGTATGCCACCAGATCCTTGCCTATTTTTCCTTATACTTCCTTGCATTTGCTTCTGTGCTTGGAAAACTTTGACCACTTTGAAACCAGTAACCATATGTCAGTATTCTCTTCCGGCCTTTATGGTTTCATGTTACATTTTACTCACCGATATGCCAATAAATAACTCTGGAGGCTGAGGCAGTTGGATCACCTGAGTTCAGGAGTTCAAGACCAGCCTGGCCAACATGGCAAAACCTCATCTCTATTAAAAATACAAAAATTAGCCAGGTGTGGTGGCACACACCTGTAATCCAGCTACTCGGGAGGCTGAGCTCTGAGAATCACTTGAACCCGGGAGGTGGAGTTTGCAGTGAGCCAAGATAGCGCCACTGAACTCCAGTCTGGGTGACAGAGTGAGGCCCTGTCTCCAAAAAATAAAAAATAAGAAAAAAAAATAAACCCAACAAAAAAAACCCAAAAAACAAAACTCTGAGGTTGCACCCTGCACTTTCTGTTCCCCCAAGCAGCCTCAACTTAGGGGGTCTAAATCGCAGAGAACCAGAAGGACCCAGACAGGTCACCTGGCCCCACCACTTAGCCCAAGCAGCCATCTTCTGTGGCATCCCTGCTTGGTATCTCTCGCACAGCTTCAGCCATGAGGAGCTTCTTACTTCAAAGTATCATTCTGCAATATCGCTGACTGGTAGGAAGCTTTCTGTCTAAATGAACCCAAATCTGGCTCCTGCTCATCCTGGTCAGGCCTATGAAGCCCCACCGTGGCCTCTGCCCCAGTGCAGCCCTCATCTCTCTAGAGATGGCATTGTGTCCACCCCACCACACTTCTATTGTGACCAGCCTTAGTTAGATCTTCTCCGAACACCCTTGATTCGTAGGGTCCCCTGCTCCTTGATTCTCTGCTGAATGGGCTGGGCCTGTCCCCATGGAGCTGAAGCTTCCGCTGTGATCCCCAGATGTGCCTGGACTCACCCAGCCCCAGGGCCTGTGATACGGACCCTCTGTCCTAGGAACATAGGCTGCTAGTTGGTCAACTGTTTGAGCCTTTCTGCTCATCTACAATCTGAGATCTTTGTCACATAAATTGAGGCCTCTCTCAGCCTGACCTGCTGATCTTTTGTACTAAAATTCAACAGTAGCAAAGATAGCATTAGAGGCAGGAGCCAAGTTCTGGGATTAAGCAGAGCAAGGCCAAATACAGGCTGTTCCACTACTCACTTAACATAAGGGAAGACCCAGGTAACCTTGGATGGCTTATGACTTCTGCCCACTTTGGAGGCCCTATTTATAAAAAGTAGTTAATACTAGTACTTGTTCTCAAGGGCCATGTGGGGATTAAGAAATAATGTTATAAATCCTTACCATGTGCAGTGTATTAAGTGCAGCAAAAGGTAGCTATTCTTATTACCACAGTGCTTATCTTCTTCTTCTTCCTTTTTTTTTTTTTTTTTTTTTGAGACAGAGTCTCGCTCTGTCACCCAGGCTGGAGTGCAGTAGCTCGATCTCAGCTCACTGCAACCTCTGCCTCCTGGGTTCAAGCAATTCTTCCTGCCTCAGCCTCCCGAGTAGCTGGGATTACAGGCACCCACCATGATGCCCAGTTAATTTTTTTTTTTTTTTTTTTGAGACAGAGTCTCGCTCTGTCTCCCAGGCTGCAGTGCAGTGGCGTGATCTTGGCTCACTGCAACCTCCACCTCCCGGGTTCAAGCGATTCTCTTGCCTCAGCCTCCCGAGTAGCTGGGATTACAGGCATGCACCACCATGCCCGGCGAATTTTGTATTTTTAGTAGAGATGGGGTTTCTTCATGTTGGTCAGGCTGGTCTTGAACTCCCGACCTCAGGTGATCTGCCCTCCTCGGCCTCCCAAAGTGCTGGGATTACAGGCATGAGCCACTGCGCCCAGCCTAATTTTTGTATTTTTTAGTAGAGACGGGGTTTCACCATGGTGCTTATCTTCATTTGAAGAAAAGACAAATACTTGTCATCAAGGGTGGACCATATTGATCAGAAGGTGGACAATATGGATCACAAGGTAAGCATTGTTGACCAGAAGGAGATTTATTCTAATGGAGCAAGGAAAGGTATCAATGTGAGTTAGTCAGTGGAGGTTAAGAGGGTCAAGTCAATAGATTCATGAAAATTGCACAGACCAAAACAACAGACCAAAAAGGGAAACTGCAGAATTGGAGGCTGCTTGCTTCCTTGCACCCACAAGGCAGAGAGCCCAGAGCTCAGGTGAAGTCTGACTGAGCAGCATTTTAGGCTTGGCAAAGTCTTGGGCCCCACTCCTAGACAACTGGCAGTGGGATCCTCTCCTGAGGATAATGATGCATTGAGAAAAGCCACTGCAAATCAGTACACAGTAAATAAAGGTGGCAATGGGGCATGCACCAAGGACAAATCTGGACTGGACTTGGCAACCTTGCAGGTCCTGCTGACCAGGTACTTTTCTATTGACTCTGGGCAGGGACTGTGTAAATGAAGTCAGTGTGTGTTTCTATGTTACCCAGCTGTACTGTTGGGTGTCGCCCTGCAGGGCTGAGCCAATGGTAGATTCTCTAGGGTGAGAAGACCCAGTCAGTGGGAGAGAGTGCAGATATGGATTCAGCCAGGCCTCGGTTGAAATCCAGCTCAGCTATGTGGTGTCCATCAGGTGGGGACAACAGACCCTCCCTTGCAGAGTTATCATGAGGACTACATAGGATCATAGATCTCAATCACTAAGCACAGTGTCAGGCTAGCTGGAAGAAAAGGCTGCGTGGAGGGGATGATGTCTGGCACAAGCCAGCTCAGAGGCACCACTCAGAGCCCACCTGCCCCTGGAGACACAGAGCCAGGTGAGTCAGGAAGAATTCCACTCTCCACTTGGCCCTAGTGTGACCTTGGGCACATCATTAATCTCTCTTGGCCTCCATTCCTTTATTTGTAAGACAGGGACAACAAGCTCCACTTTGCAGGGTCACCCTGAGGCTCAGAATGACATCTACAAAGTGCAGAGCCCAGCACGGAGGTATTAAGTGAGGCCCCGTCCCCTTCCCAGAGGCCAACAGGATGCCATGGCCAGACCCTCAGGCCCTCCCGCTGAGGACTCTCTCCCAGCTCCTCCACTCTCCCAAGCTTCAATCAGTCTCCCTCAGAGGCATGAGACAGAAATAGCCAGCCCATTCCACGTCTTTACAAAGACAAGGAAGTCCTGTCTCTTGGACCAGTTCTCCCTGACCATGCCCGTGAGGTCCTTGCCAAGAGCTGGTGACCAAGCTTGCTGAGACAGCAGATCCAGGACTGGCTGTGCATGGAGCAATGGGATCTTCCAGGAGTCCTGGCCGGGGCGGGGTACTATGGGTATGAGTTATCTACTGCACATGGCAAATGACCCAACACTTAGTGGCTTCAAACAACAAACATGGATTATCTTGCAGATACTCCCAGAAGGCAAGCTCTGCTGAGTTGTGAGTTGCAGGGGGCTGTGGCCAGGCAGGTTGTGTGAGAGCCCAGCAGCTGAGGGTGAGCCACACCCTGCTGAGCTCCACCCTACCACGCTGGCTCCGCTCTCAGTGGCCCACAGTGACCCAGATCACACGAGTAAAAGACCAGCTGGACTCCAGAGGAGAGCTTCGCCCCATCTTCCCCTTGTGGGTCTCTCTCTGATCACTGTGCCCATCACCTCCCTGGGCCTTAGTGGAACCTCCCTTCTCTGCCTCTGCCTCCCCATCATGGTCTGGTTCTTAGAAGCCAGCAGAGAGAGGATGATGAATGTACTGACTTTACAAAGGCCACGGGGGACACTCCATCCCCAGAGAGTCCCACAGCAGCCCAGTAGCAGGGTCTGGTGGCTTTCTGAGTCGCGGGGAACCTCTCTCTCAGTTTCCCTTCCCATGACAGATGCTATCCTGGACCCCAAGCCCCTCAAGCATAACCAGACAGATGAAGTCCATGGCCTCATCCTAAGGACCATTGTCTAGGCTGGCAGCACAGGTTGTATGACCCAGTGACTGGCACTGGTAATGATCTCAGCCTTCATGATATTTAATATTATAGAACCCCACCTCATGCCCACACCGGGGCTACCTTCACCCCCAGCCCCTCCTGGAGGGTCTCTCCAGAACAACTGTAACTTTGTACCCCACGACAACCACAGCGTTCACTCCTGCCACACACAGGGCTACCTGGGAGAGGTTCGTTCAGCAGTTCCACCATCTCAGGACACCATAACCTCCTGTCCCTGTCTTTGTCCTTCTGAATCCCCAGGGTGAAGCTCAGGGCTCAGAACACAGTAGGTGCTCTGAAAACATGTCTGCTGAGTGAACTTTGCAGAAAGGGCCCTGGGGAGAGTGAAGAGAGGGTCTGACCACAGTCCTGGTACTGCCCAGCTGTATGGCCTCGGGCCACTCCCCATCCTTCTCTGAGCTTCAGTCCTCTCACCTGTACAGTGGAAATCAGAGCTTACAAACTATCAGCCCAGAGTCCTCATCTAGTTTGGATATGGTGTTTACAGTTCATTCAGTGTTTAATTTTATTTTGAAATTCATTTCAAAAATTTGAAAACTAGATTTCTATAAAACTTAAAGTCTTCAGCTTTTATTGAAAGATGAGAAAACCTGGGTGGCCTCACTATGGGTGTGGACCCATAGTCCCATATACAATAATTGGCTGGCCTGGGCAGCAGCTACCTCTTTACCTGGGACATCCATTAGCTATCTGGATACAGTGCCACCTCCCCTCACTCCCTACATACTTACCAGCTTGCACCACTCATGTGTATCACCTGCCTGGCCCCCGCAGGCATCTGAGTTTGCAACCCCTGAATGAGATTCTGAGCTTAGCACAAACTGATTGTTCTTTGGCTTTGTGAGGCCTAGAGGTGGTGTTACAGGATCCGTAGGTGACAAAACCCATCAGCACCCTGGATAAAAAACCATGTGAGCTGAGTGGAGAGAAACACTGCTGTTTCTGAGGATAACACAGTCTATAAATAGCCTCAGAGCCAGGTGAGTGCTAACACCTGCCTGATGTCACCTGGGCCCGGAGCCCTCAAGGGCTGGGCATGTGTTCAGCTCATGGCTTAGCCTATAGACTATCCTTCTTCCTGATACCACTGAGAACAGCACAGGAAGGGATGACATCATAGCTAAGCCTTTGGGGAAGGTAGGCTTTTCTCTGGCTCAGGAGGTAGTGATGACGTTTGATTTTCCAAAGAGAGTGGAAGGAGTAACATGAATGAAAGAAGCTGGTTCCCAGTCCAGAGTCCTCAGCATGGAGTCTTTGCACTATTGATGGCTCCCCAGTGCTATCCAACAATGTCAGACCTCATCCAGGCCTTCAGAGCCCTCTGTGATTGGGTCCCCACAGGCCTTTCAGCTCATGCTCACCATCTCCCTAGTCCCTGAGCTCCATAGCCCCCTGGCCAACTCCACCGTTTCTATCTTACTGTGTTGTCTGCCCAGGCTTATCTCTCTTGCCTCCCCACCCTGTCCCAAGGACCAGCTTCGTGGTGAGAGTGACAAGGGTTTGACATGCAATAACCCTGATCGTGAAGTCAGACAGACTGGTCCCAGTTCCAACAGCCTGCCCTTGGGCAATTCACTCCCCAGCCCCTGGGGCCTGGCTTCCCCATCTGCAAAACAGAGCTGTCTCTCAGGCAGAGTTCACAGCTGGGAAAGGGTTCTGAGAACTGAAGTGGTCAAGTGAATGAAGGCAGCACTCCCCCGGGGTGGGGATGCTCATGCTTCATCAGTATGGGGCATAAACTGAGTCCCCCCAGGAGCAGGCTTGAGAAACAACAGGGTACGCTGAGCTACCTGCTGTGGCTGAAGGTCCTGTTGTGGCTGAAGGTCCTGTGAGCTCAGGGCCTGGAACTGGCCGCAGGGAAGCCTGGGGCCTTAAGGAAGCTTCATGCCAAGGCACATGGCGTGATTCCTCCACTCTCAAATCCACAGGATGAACTGGTAGAGGAAGGTCTGGGACATGTACTGAGAGCTCAAGTGGGCTCCCCACTCAGGCCTGCTCACCTCAGGGCACAATCGTAAGAAAGGAGGGGCTGCTCCCCAGGGCAGAGTGAGGCCCCATTCTGGGCTGGGACCTAGAATGCATCCCACCTGGGCTTCACTGGGTGCCTAGGCCCCTCCTAGGCCAGGAATCGGAGAAGGGGGCTATGAACTTCCAGAAGCCAAGCTAGCCAAACTTCCAGAGGCCAAGCTAGCATTCTCATGAAGCTAGGGCACTGCTCTGTCCTCATGAATTTGCTTGGCTGGCATTTTGCTGCCTGACCTGTTCCCATGAGCCCATTCAGGATCTGGGGCAGGTCAGTCCAGAGCTGGTCCCTGCTCCTGCCCACCTGCCTCCAAGGCTCAGCCCCACCCCTTTCTCTGACCCCTCAGGCCTCTAACTGAGACCGCAGCTCTCTGAATCCCAAACTGTGAGAAAGACAGTCCAGACTCTGTCCATCACAGATGCCCACAGGCACAGTAGTTAGTTGACAAATCCATCTCTCTCTAGTTCATTTTATCCTAAGAACAGACACGAGGAAAAAGCAGGATGAGGAGCATGATCGCACCCTTACCCTCCAGATGGGAAACTGAGGCCCAGAGAGGCCTGGAGCACTGGTGCAAGCTGGCAGCAGGACTCCAGGGCTCCCTAGCCCTAGCCAGTGCCTTCCTGTGTCCAGGCCTCAGCTTCCCCTGGGGACAGTACAAGTGTTGGGCCAGATGCTCTCTCAGGTCTCTGCCTGGTGTCCATTTACTGCAGACCTCCCACCACCTTGCAGTGAGGGTGGCTCTGGCTGCTGGGAAGCCCACTTTCAGCACGTGGGGTTTAAATGCTCCTGCTGTGGGTCTCCCCACTGAGTCCCCTCCCAGGGTGCATGCTGATGGGAGGGGGCAGCTGGCAGTCTGCCCCGGGGCTGTCAGTGTGGGTCCTAGGAGGAGGGATCAGACCCAGTCCTGGGGAGGGCTGGGGGCCTGAAAGGAGCATGATGAGCCCAGGCTGCGTTTTCAGTCTTGCTAGAAGCAGGTTTGGTCCCTAGAAACAACTAGAGACAGGCCCAGGCCAGGACAAACAGGCTAGGGGGCATCATGGGAGGTGTCTCAGCTTATCTCCTCCCTCTTGCGCCTCTAGCTCACTAATCCCGCCTCTCATCTCACCTTTCTCTAACCCTCTCAGACTGCAGGACCTAGGGCAGCAGGGAAGCTTATTTGGCCTGAGCCTTACCTACAAAGGGCTCAAAGGTAGACTTTTGCTATTACATTCAAATTGCAACGTATAGATGCTCATATTTTGGAATTAATTACATTTTAGCAGTTTTTCTTTGTTTAAAAAAATCTGCTGGTACCTTAATAAACATGGAACCAGCAACCTTTTGCCGGATGTCTGTCCTCCGGGTCTCTGGGCCTGGAGGCGGGAGTGTTTCAAAGCACTTCACGCTCCGCGGCCCCACCGGCTGGCTGCGCTGCCCGCTGCGGCCGGCAGGGGTCGTCCACGGACAGGCCTGGAGGAGGCGAGACGGGGGCGGGGCCGGGAACCTGGGCAGGCCAATAAAGGCTGCGGCGCGCGGCTGCGCGGGACTCGGCCTTCTGGGCGCGCGCGACGTCAGTTTGAGTTCTGTGTTCTCCCCGCCCGTGTCCCGCCCGACCCGCACCGCGATGCTGGCGCTGCGCTGCGGCTCCCGCTGGCTCGGCCTGCTCTCCGTCCCGCGCTCCGTGCCGCTGCGCCTCCCCGCGGCCCGCGCCTGCAGCAAGGGCGCCGGCGACCCGTCCTCTTCCTCTTCCTCCGGGAACCCGCTCGTGTACCTGGACGTGGACGCCAACGGGAAGCCGCTCGGCCGCGTGGTGCTGGAGGTGAGACCGCTCGCAGGGCCGGCCTGGGCGCGGGACACGGGCCCGGGGAGAGCCCTGGGCCCCGGGCGGCGCGGTGCCGGGCGCGCTGGGTGACCTTGGGCCTCCCCATGCCGGGCTCTGGGCCTCAGTTTTCCCATTTCTGAGAATGGGCGTCAGAATGATTTCTTCCGGCCTCCCTCGGAGCACTGGAGCGGGGGAGACGGGAGGGAGGGCACGTGTGGAGGAGAAAGCTCAAGGTCAGATCGCAGAGAGGGAGGGCCCAGCACCTCTGGGCCGGCCCGGGCACGAGGGAGGGGCTCCAGGAGCCTTCTGGGGCTGAGCCTAGATCCGGAGCTCCGAGGTGGGTGTCGGGGGTCTTGGGGTGAGCGTCGTGGCCCAGCGGGTGCTCACGTGGCGGCCCTTGCACAACACGGAGCGCTTCCTGGCTCCGGCCCCGCCCCTGCGGTCGGGCTCCCACTGGGGGTGCTGGGAAATGGAGCGAGAGGTGGTTTCCAGCAGTAGTGCGGGCCCAGTAGGCCTCAGGCCCCGGCCACCTGGTGGACCCCAGAATGCCCCTCCTGCGAGTCGGGACACACTCAGAGACAGTGTGCCTGGCGCCTCAACCCCTGCCACCGTCCTTGGGGGCCACACTCAGCACCTCCCCTAACTCTTTTTTTGGGTCTTTTCTAAAGCAAAGTAAGAAACAGTCACCAGGGTAACTTTAGAGGGAAAACCCTAGTGGAGCCTTCAGGTCGGCCACACATTGACAGCAGGGGTCAGTTTGTGTTGACTGGCCCGTCTCCCAGGAAGCCCTTGGTATTTCTTCTTCATTCTCAGTTTCTTCTGGAAAATAGGGACACACTTCCTGCTTCCATTTGGTTCAAGGGTGGGTCTTGCAGCTTCGAGGGTAGAGGCTGGCTGGGATGGGGCTTCAGCCTTCCCTCCCCACACCCTCATGCCTCTCCCTGGGCCTCAGTTTCCCAACCCCGAATCGAGGAGCTGGCCTGGCTTCTACCTTAGACACACTCTCTTGTCCCTGAATTTCTGATGCTTTGGGCCCAGCTGTGGGAGCACTGCCAGCTGTGTCCACAGAAGTAGGCCAAGATAGCATTGTCATCTCTTCTGACAGATTAGGAAACCAAGGCCACCTCCTCCAGCCTTGGGTTCAGGAAACGGCTCCCAGAAATGATAGAGCTGCCTCCCATGGGGGTTGGCAATAATGGGAATGGAATGTCCACGTGCTTCTTCCTCAGCCTCCTTGGCCGCTGTGGGGGTGGGTGGGTGCTGAGAGACACCTACCTTCACCTGCCTCTCCAGTGACCATCCTCTTTTGTCCTTCTTCTCCCCCAACAGCTGAAGGCAGATGTCGTCCCAAAGACAGCTGGTAAGACAGAGCCTGGGGCCTTCTGAGATGGGTCTAGAGGGAAGGGGGCCAGGCAGGGCAAGGTGGGTGGCGTGATGAGAAGAGTCGGGTCTCAGAGACCCCTGACAGATGGGCGCTCCATGTGTGGCTCAGCCACTGGGTGCCCTGGGGCAGCCCTGCCGTCCCTCTCTGGGCCTCAACGTTGGCTCTGCCCTCCTCTCTCATAGTAGCTGGGAGCCTCAGAGCCAGTGGAAGGCACGTGTAAATTTCCCGGAGACTTCCCCACTCCTGGTGCCCAATGAGGCAGGGTGATGGGCACACAGCCCTTGAGTCCGTGCCCTGCTGGCCAGCACAGCCGTGAGCCTGTACTCTTGTCACAGTGCTCAGGTACTGAGGACAGGGAAGGGGAGTGACTTGTCCAGTTACATAGCGAGTTGGGCAGAGCAGACCCAAGAGGTGGGCCAGGATCTTTATCCCCCTGTTCACTGCTGGGGATGTACATAGCAGGGATTTTGGCTGGAACGGGTATGACCCTGGAATTGGGGCCTGGCCCTGTTGACCTGTGTTTCTCTTCGACCCTCAGAGAACTTCAGAGCCCTGTGCACTGGTGAGAAGGGCTTCGGCTACAAAGGCTCCACCTTCCACAGGGTGATCCCTTCCTTCATGTGCCAGGTAATGTAGTTTCCTCTTCTGTAAGGGGGGATGAGAGCAGGAGCTGCCTTGTGAGTGTGTGAAGATGCCTGGTATGAGGAAGGTGCTGAGCAGAGCAGCTGCAGTTGCTCTGTCAGCCAGGCTGCCCTCCCTGTATTAGCCGTGTATCCAGGCTTCACTGCACATGGAAGCCCAGCCCCAACCCGCTGCCACTCCAGGCCAGTGGCAGGCCCTGCCCGGGGGACTGGGAGGTGGAGTCTATCAAGAGAGAGCTGGGTTGGGAGATGGATGTGCTGGGGGTGGCCTTGAAGACTTTGAAGAGCCAGCATATCCCAGTGGTCTCTGACCTTGTCCCCTGTGTGCCCCTGAGCACTGGCGTGGGAGATAAGAGAGGGAGAGAGAGAAGTGGAGGAGGCGGAGGAGGAAGACATGTCCAGGGCAGGAACACACACGCCAGGACTTGGGGCTTCCCTTCCCAGAGAAAGGCATTATTCTCGGTGAAATGAATGTTTTTCGGTCATGTGTCATGCTCAGTTTTCACAAGCATTGGTATTGCTGTGTCAGAGGTTTGGGGGTAGGTGTTGTAGCAGGAGCTTCCTGTGGGTCAGGACCCAGGTGGTGTTGGGGCTGGTCTTCTATTAGCACAGACCTTCAAGATCAGGGATTGGGTGTCCTGGGCAGGCAGAGCCTGGAGGCAGGGGCATGGCTGTCGTGACCTCTTTGAAGACCTTTCTGCCTGGAATTCTCTCCCCATTCCCTCCACCCTGACACAGTGGCCGTCATCGTACCGTGGTAAGTGGCAGCAGGTTGGGACTGGACGTCTATGTGCGGCGAAGCCTGGATACGGGGTGAACACAGGGACGGCAGGCCTGGCCCAGCCCTAAGGCTGATGGTAAAGCAGGAGCTGAGGTGGAAGTCCTGAGCCAGGCTGGGGACTCCAGCGCGGGAGGGCTCCCTGGCACAAGGCGGTGGCACTGGGAGTCCAGACCAGAGTCCTGAGTCATCCGTTGGGAGGGATATCAATTAGGGAGCACCTAATTGACACCTGTGGATGCTTCAGCTGGGCTGGTTAGTTCCCCTCTCTTACCCACGGATCCCATCTCAGGAAAACAGCAGCCAGCCATGGCCTGGGCTGGGCAGCGCTAGGCATAGGGGCTGCTACCAGGCTCTTCTGGCCATGGGTGCCCCATGCAGGTTTGGCCACGGCTGCCTGGGCCTTAGCTGAGGCCTGAGGAAAGATGTCAGCCTTGGGCAGACTCTGTCCTGGGTCTGCAAGGGTTGGGAAAACTGCTGGGCTGGGTAAGGGGCAGTGCGCGGACAGTGAGGGGACTCGGCATGGGGAGCTGGTCTGGACCAGCTGCTGGTACTCCCACAGACTAGACTCGGGAACTGGGGGGCCTCTGGCCTCTTCCTTGTTGCCCTCCAGGAGGAGTGGGTTAAATTCTGGGTCACTAAGTATCATCTCAGAATGGCCATTAGGTCTTTTGAAGATTACTTAAAAATTTGCTCAGACAAAAAGTAAGTCATTTGGAAACAAAGGTAGTTACTGTGACAAAAGATATTTAAGTTTTGTCTTTTTTTTTTTTTTTTTTTGCTTATTATTCTTTTTATTAGCTCTTATTTTATTGGATGTTTATTGACCCCTTTACCTGAGGGGCGCCAACTGGGTGGGCTTGGGTGGGCTGAGGCTGCTGCCAGCGCCAGGGCCGTGGCCCCTGCCTGCTCCATGGTAGCCACTCAGAAGGTGCTTTGTGCTCACAGGCGGGCGACTTCACCAACCACAACGGCACAGGCGGGAAGTCCATCTACGGAAGCCGCTTTCCTGACGAGAACTTTACACTGAAGCACGTGGGGCCAGGTGAGTGGGGGCCTCCTCTAGGGTGAGTGTCCCCACAGCTCTGACCTGGCCTGGAAGCCCCAGCAGGCCCTGAGAGGCCACATACAGTCACCGTCCAGTATCTGATTAGTCTCCTTCCTCCCTGCGACACTGTAGGCTGTCTCAGCATTTCTGGCTTGTTGAGTTTCCCTAGAGTTTTCTCATCTCTCAGTTTAAAAAGCAGGGTTTCCTTTGGGAACTTTGTGGAAGAACCTTTAAGCAGAATGGAGGCCCTGGCCACCTCCCTGTTTGTCCTCTGAGTTTCGGGTTGGAAATTCTAGGACACTTAGAATTGTTGCAGAATGGTCCTTAGGTCCTTTGAGGATTATTTAAAATCTTGCTTAGACCAAAAGCAAATGGTTTGGAAGCCAGAGTGGTTATTGTGGCAGCATTGTGTCACCTATAAGAACCAAGGTAGAATGTGGAGAAGTCTGGAGGTCAGGGCCTGGGGTCCTGCCCCAGGTCCCGCCCCAGCTCTACCACTGAGAGCTTCCACAAGGCCCTGTCCTCTCAGGCCACCCCACTGAGAACTAGCAGGCAGCAAAGGCAGGCACACCCTGGGGGGCTGGTATCGGGCCCTGGTTCTCCTCTTCTGGGTCCCAGGATCTGCAGACTTGAATGACCCTGGTGTGGTTTGCACCGTCTGCCCTTTCAAATGCCCTCCCAGGCAGGTGCCTCCAGGGGCAGCGTGGCTCAGCCCTGCTGGTTTTTGCAGGTGTCCTGTCCATGGCTAATGCTGGTCCTAACACCAATGGCTCCCAGTTCTTCATCTGCACCATAAAGGCAGACTGGTGAGTTCCCTGCCCCAGGCCCTCTGGGAATGCGGGCAGCCTTGCAGCTGGAGGAGGATTCGTGCACTTTTAGGGGCAGGCAGTTTACAGCCAGGCCTTCTGCTCTGGGACAGTGGCCCTCTCCCAGGCTGTGTGTTTGTATGAGAAAGAGAAAGTTAGTGGAAGGATCAAGGGAGAATTGGGGTTGTTCCTGCAACTCTGTCATGGTTCGGGTTCCCATTGTTGCTGTCACCTGGAATTTTCTGAGTGTGTTCTGCTCACACGCACACACGAAAGGGTTTCTCTACCAGATACATTTGGGAAATGTTGCAAAACATATTATGAGGCCTCAGGAGGGACTGAGTAGAAGCCCACTTGTGTGGTTTTAACCTGGAGTTTCCCAGGCTTGTCTTGACCATGGGCTGAGCCTTGGCAATGCTGCAGCAGACATTTGGATATCAGCAAATTTCCAAATGAAGCCCCTGTATTATCATAAGCCTGCAGATAGCCACAGGCCTGTAAGGGCCCTGTTTTCAATGCCCATGGATTTTAGGGATGTCTGTTTCCTGGTACATTTTCCTCTAAGGGATAAATTTCTCTGGCCAGAGTCCCAAATGTCCTAGCCCTGGGGCACCTGGGGATGAACTGGCTGGGAGCTGACTTGGTAAAGCCCATTTCCGAGGATTTTAGGGAGACCTAGGTGGGGCAGACACTAGAAGTGTCCAGCCTCCAAGCCCAAGAGATGTGGCCGGCAGGGCTGGGCAGGTCCTTGCTGGCTCAGCCTGCTCTTTGCTCCTTCATGGGACCCCAGTGGATCCTGCAGTTCTGCTCTTGGCTGGAACCACACCAGCTTCACTGGAGCTGGACTGAGCCGCCTTTTACATTATTGGACTCTCTCGGGTTGAGAGCTGCCCAGGACTCCTGCAGTTTCACCACCCTTGTTCCTTTGGCTCTTGACTCATCATTCATGACCGTTAACGTGGTTCCATTTGTATGGACTTCTTCTTTCTTCAGAGCATTTCAGTATCCTGTTACCTCCCCATGCGGAACAAAGAATACTCCACTTTTGATAGATGGGGTTACCAGGATTCAGGCTACGTGGCCTGAGGCAAGGTCACAACATGAGTGACAGAATGTGTCCTGGAAGCCAGGCATCCTCTGGGATGTATTTGGGGCGCTCAACAAGGCTTGATCGAGCTTTGGGGGTAGATCTAGCTATTCCATGGGGATTCTTTTCAGAATTGCTGTTTTCGGTAACTAATTCCATGACCAGGTCCATGGTGCGCTACACTGTTGCTCACCCGGGTCACCCGTCCTCACAGGTTGGATGGCAAGCATGTTGTGTTCGGTCACGTCAAAGAGGGCATGGACGTCGTGAAGAAAATAGAATCTTTCGGCTCTAAGAGTGGGAGGACATCCAAGAAGATTGTCATCACAGACTGTGGCCAGTTGAGCTAATCTGTGGCCAGGGTGCTGGCACGGTGGCAGCTGCAAATGTCCATGCACCCAGGTGGCCGCGTTGGGCTGTCAGCCAAGGTGCCTGAAACGATACGTGTGCCCACTCCACCGTCACGGTGTGCCTGAGGAAGGCTGCTAGGGATGTTAGACCTCGGCCAGGACCCACCACATTGCTTCCTAATACCCACCCTTCCTCACGACCTCATTTCTGGGCATCTTTGTGGACGTGATGTCACCCACCCCTTGTCAAGCATTGCCTGTGATTGCCCAGCCCAGATTCATCTGTGCCTTGGACATGGTGATGGTGATGGGTTGCCATCCAAGTGAAGGTCTTTTCCTTGACCAAGGGGGACAGTCAGTTTTGCAAAAGGACTCTTAATACCTGTTTAATATTGTCTTCCTAATTGGGATAATTTAATTAACAAGATTGACTAGAAGTGAAACTGCAACACTAACTTCCCCATGCTGTGGTGTGACCTGAGTTGGTGACACAGGCCACAGACCCCAGAACTTGGCTTTTGAAACACAACTCAGGGCTTTTGTGAAGCTTCCCCCCGCTGAGATCTTTCCTCCTGGTTACTGTGAAGCCTGTTGGTTTGCTGCTGTCGTTTTTGAGGAGGGCCCATGGGGGTAGGAGCAGTTGAACCTGGGAACAAACCTCACTTGAGCTGTGCCTAGACAATGTGAATTCCTGTGTTGCTAACAGAAGTGGCCTGTAAGCTCCTGTGCTCCGGAGGGAAGCATTTCCTGGTAGGCTTTGATTTTTCTGTGTGTTAAAGAAATTCAATCTACTGATGATGTATTATGCATAAAACATTTCTAGAACATGGATTTGTGTTCACCTTAAATGTGAAAATAAATCCTATTTTCTATGGAAGACTGGTACCTGGTTTCTGGAAGAGGGGTCTGTAACTTGGAGCTGATCTTTACTGAGCTCGCCATGGCAGATGCCATGCTCAGGATGTTCATGTGGATGGTTTCATGTCATCGTGCTGGCATCTTGTCCTCCCTGCCTTAGAGATGAGGCTCAGACAAACGACCTTAGCACCCATAGCCTATGCCATGAGCACTGGCTCCACCCTGAATCCCAGCTCCTCCCCTTAGTGACCCCAAGTCTGTTTCCCTCAGCTGCATAAGGAGGCGATATAGTTTGAATATTTGTCCCCAGCCAGATCTCATGTTGAACTGTAATCCCCAATGCTGGAGGTGGGGCCTGGTACGAGGTGTTTGGATCATGGGGACGGGTATTTCATGGCTTGGTGCTGTTTTCTTGATAGTGAATTATTGCAAGATATGGTCATTTAAAATTGTGTGGCACCTCCCCCTGCCCCCTTCTTGCTCCTGCTTTCACCATGTGACATGCCTCATCCCCCTTCACCTTTTGCCATGGTCATAAGCTTCCTGAGGCCTCCCTGGAAGCTGAGCAGATGCCAGCACCATGCTTCCTGTACATCCTGCAGAACCATAAGCCAATTAAACCTCTTTAATAATAAATTACCCAGTCTCAAGTATTTTTTTATAGCAATACAAGAATCCTAACACGGGGTAACAATAAGGCCCACCTCATAGGGTGGTGATCCACGTGAAGTGCATAACGCAGTGTCTGGCGCACCTTCCTAAGCACTCTGGAGTGACAAGGATGATGACCTTTCCCCTGTCAGGGTCTTAGGAAGGAGGAGGGATGCCAGAGCAAAGGAGCCTCCATCATCTGAGGTTAGGAGTGGACTTCCTAGGATAAGCCAGTCCCATTTGGAATTGACTTCTAGGTGTTTCCGAATTCACAGGGAAGGCAGGATTGGAGGTAAGAGCTTCCCTAGGTAGACAGGGCTGTGGCGTGGTCAGGCAGTTGAGTGGTCAGGCAGGTAGTTCTCAGAGGAAATTTGGGCTCTTTTGAGGGCATCTAACAGAATTATTTCTCACTGGGGTTCCCTGAGTGAGGTTATGTGTAGTCTTAGGTTAATGGAGTCACTCTGAGGTCATGGTGACTGGGGTCGGGTCATTTGGAGTCATGGAGAGTTCCCATGAAGTCAGTTTCAGTAGGACAAGTAGTCTTAAAACAATTATCAAGAGCGTTAAGGGTCCTCAAAGCAGACAAGGAGGACACAAGGAGCATGGGCCCCTGAACCCCATTTGCAGTCATAGATGCCCTCCATTTATATATTGGGGTTCTGCAAGGGATTTCATTTGAAGAATAGGATCTTGAGCCAAATCATAATTAGTAATTTCTCATCCAGTGTAACACTTTACAGATGGGTAAACTGAGACCCCAAGAGGGATTATGATTGTCCCATGTGACCCTGTGAATCAATTGGCAAAACGGGCTAGAATCCAGGGTTTTTGGCAGTCTGCAGGGATTTCTGTGGGGGCCTTCGAGAATGCACAGGTGCCTTGGGGGACATATTGCCAAAGGTTCTCAGGCCACACACATTCAGAGCACAACTGATCTCTGAGGTCAAAGCCCACAGCTTCACTCCCTCTGGAGTTTCCTCTTTTGGGGCTTATGTTTAGTCATTGTGTTTCCTTCTTGCTGAGGAGAGTGTGTGTGTGTGTGCGCGGGTATGTGTATGTGTGTGTGTCTATGTGTGTGTATCTCCACCCAGAGAAGTCTAAGGTGAGGTGAGGGTGCACCAAACATGCAGGAATCTCCTAAAAACCGAGTTCCCTGAAAGCAGGGCCATTCCCTGTGCTGCTCATTCCCTGAGCTCCCTGCACAAAGGCCTGAGCCTAGTCATATTTCTTGCATAAAGCAAGAACATAAGTAATATACAAATAAAATACTGGCTTGTTTCTGGCCACTGAGCACTCAATACCTCATGCATAAACGAGGCAGTGAGTCTTACACATGCACTCATAGATGTAATCATAAGTGGTGCCATGTACACATGATTTTTAAAAAAAAATCTGAAACATCAATTTTATTTTCTGTGATGTGATAGCTTTTCAAAATGATTTCATTGAGGTATATTTACGTACAAGAAAAGTCACTTCAAGTGTACACATCAATGACTTTTGACAAAAGCATATACTAGTAATATCTATCACCAAATTAAGATACAGAATGTTTCCATCTTTCCAGAAAGTTCTCTCTGTGCCCCTTCCCAGGCAGCCACTGGATCTTATCCCTGTAATTTTGCGTGTTCTAGAACTTTGTAGAAATGGTATCAAGCAGGGTTCACTTTTTCATGTCTGGCTTCTCCAGCATGGCATGTGTGAGAATGTGTGAGACTCTAATATGCTTCTGGGTTCTAAAGAATCTTGCTCCATGAAAAGGAATTTCTTAAAGGTTTCCTAGGTCTGGGAAGGCCTAAAGCAATGCTTCTAGGAATCACAGAGTGCCAGTAAATCATGCAGATTTCTGGCCATACCTGAGACACCTTTTGAATATTTGCATCTAGGAATCTGAATTTTAAAATAATAATTCTGAGAGGTGAAGCCAGCTGGACTTCCCTTGGGGAACTTTCCTGTCTTACAAGAGGATTGTAAAATGCACCAATCAGTGCTCTGTAAAATGCACCAATCAGCGCTCTGTAAAACGGACCAATCAGCAGGATTCTGAAAGTAGCCATTCGTGGGGAGGACTGAAAAAAGGGCACTCTGATAGGACAGAAATGGAACATGGGCGGGGACAAATAAGGGAATAAAAGTTGGCCATCCCAACCAGCAGCAGCGACCGGCTCGGATCTCTTTCCGTGTTGTGGAAACTTTGTCCTTTCCGTCTTCACAATGAACCTTGCTACCGCTCACTTGTGCCATCTTTAAGAGCTGTAACACTCACCGGGAAGGGCCGTGGCTCCATTCTTGAAGTCAACGAGACCATGAACCCTCTGGCAGGAAGCAATTCCGGAGACAATTCTGATAAAGCTTAAGAAGTTGAGTGTAGCCACAGTGGGTAAGAGTGAAAGGGAAGGTCACATGGCTCAACACTAGAGTCATCATGTACTTCTGGAAACATTTTTTACTGGACTTTCTGGGACTCTAGTGTGACACTCTCCACTTTTAAAAGAAGCCTCACTTAAGGAGTCTGACAAGTCTCAGATGACTGGGTGGGGCACATCCTATTCCACTCAAGCTCTGTGGGGGCCAGTGGGCAGGGGTGCTCCTCGATAGCGCTGGTCAAAGTGGCCAGCCAGGCATGGTGGCTCATGCGTGTAATCCCAGCACTTTGGGAAGCAGAGGTGAACGGATTGCTTGAGCCCAGAGGTTTGAGACCAGCCTGGTCAACATAGTGAGATCTCATCTCTACCAAAAAAAAAAATTAAAACTTAGCTGGGCTTGGTGATATGTGCCTGTGGCCCCAGCTACTCGGGAGGCTGAGGTAAGAGGATCACCTGAGCCCAGGAGGTGGAGGCTGCAGTGAGCCATGATCATGCAACGGGACTGCAGTCTGGGTGACAGAGCAACACGCTGTCTCAAAAAAAGAAAAGAAAAAGTGGCTCCCCCTGTCTTTGCCTATGCAGGAGTCTGTGAAGGAAGAAGCTCCTAGAGGGGTGGAGGCCCTAACTCTTGTTTTGCCATCTAGGAGGAGGGGCTGCCTTGGGTGGGCCTTGGATGGAGCGCATTTCTCAGTGAGTGGACTGCAGAGGCCAGAAGTCAGCTCTATGTCCAAGATTCTTCAGAATATGGCAGGTAGAGAAAGTCTTGGGTCCATTCTGCCTCCCAGATCACCCAGCCCGTAGAGGCTGTCCAGAATTATGCTGATAACATTATTGCTATTCTATCATATTGTGATCGTTAATTTTATGGGTCAATTTTTTTTTTTTTTGAGATGGGGTCTCACTCTGTCACCCATGCCGGAGTGCAGTGGCACAGTCATAGCTTGCTGTAATCTCAAACTCCTAGGCTCAAGCAATCCTCCCACCTCAGCACCCTGAGTAGCCGGGACTACAGGCACGTGCCACCATGCTTGGCTATTTATTTTTTATTTTTTAAAAGATGCAGGTCTTGCTGTATTTCCCAGGCCAGTCTCAAACTCCTGGCCCCAAGTGGTCCTCCCACTTCAAATTCCCAAAATGTTGGGATTATAGGTGTGAGGCACCACACCCAGCCTTATGTGTCAACCTAACTGGGTCACAGAGTTACACATTGGGTCAGACACTATTCTGGGTGTGTCTGTGAGGGTGTTTCTGTCTAAGATTAATATTTGCATAGCTAGACCGAGTAAAGCAGGTGGTTCTCCCTCGTGTGGGTGAACTTCGTCCAGTCAACTTCGTCCAGTCAACTGAAGACCTGAATAGAACAAAAGGCTAAGAGGGAACGCCTCCTGCCTGACGGCCCTCAGCTGGAACATTGGTATTTTCTGCCTTTGGACTCAAACTGCCTTTGGACCCTGGCTGTCTCAGGGTCTTGAGCCTGCCAGCCTTCAGACTGGAACCTACATTGGCTCTTCTGGTTCTCAGGCCTTCAGACTCAGACTGGACCTACACCATTGGCTCTCCTGGGTCTCCAGCCCGCCAACTACAGGTGGTGGGTCTTCTCAGCCCCCATGATCACATGAGCCAATTCCTTATATTTTTGTATCATATATATTTTATGTATATGGTATAAATATATACACACACGCACACACATATATATTCTACTGATTCTGTTTCTCTTACACATATTGTCTTTTTTCTATTTATAAAACCAAAATGCACATGTAAAAATTCAAATGTTACATCATTATATAATATAGAGAATTAGCATTGCCTACAATCCTATTACAGTAATAGTTGGTATAGGTTTCTGCATTTGCTTAGCTGCAAAGACCACCACTCCTTTCCTAACAATGAGAAGAAGCTGAATAAACTACAAAATCGTAACTTTTCTTGAGCTCACCAGAAAGGCAACCAAATAACCTGAGTTTCAAAGAGGAACAAAGCGGCCAGTCGCCATGGCTTACGCCTGTAATCCCAGCACTTTGGGAGGCCAAGGTGGGCGGATCACCTGAGGTCAGGAGTTGGAGACCAGCCTGGCCAACGTGGCGAAACCCTGTCTCTACTAAAAATAAAAAAAAATAGCCGGGCATGGTGGTGCATGCCTGTAATCTCAGCTACTCTGGAGACTGAGGCAGGAGAATCACTTGAACCGGGAGGCGGAGGTTGCAATGAGCCGAGATTGCACCACTGCACTCTAGCCTGGGCAACAGAGTGAGACTCCATCTCAAAAAAAAAAAAAAGAGGAACGAGGCCCTGCAAGGAGACAGGACACACAGTTTCACCTGTGGCAGAGCACTGTAGGAAGATATGACCATGAAACAACTGTGTAAAATAAAATAAAATTAAGTAACCTTTTAATGAATTGCTAAAGGCCAAGAGGGGGCTAATGTGTCCGTCTGGAGTAGCTGGGGACCCCAGATGCAAAGGGAGTTCAACATCTTTCTCCAGGCTCCCACCAGATGCACAGAAGACCTAAGAGGGAGCCCAACTTGGTGGTTCAGGTCTGCAGGAAGGGACCTTCAGCTGCTGGAGAAAGGCACGGAGCCTCGTCCACTTCCTCAGGTTCTTCTCTCCTATGAAGTAAATTTGAGAATCCACTGGGAGGTTGGGCATTACACCATCCACCCCCAGGAACATGTAAAAGTGCACTGTGGTTGGGGGAAGTAGAACACACATCCTTTTATCCCTGTGGGAGGGGTAAGAAGCCATCCAGGGCCCAGGATCCTTTAGCGATACCAACCAGAAATTGACTACCTCTGGTGGAAGAGGGAGCAAGAAACAGCCAAGACATGCCTAAGACTAAGGCGGGATGAGGACAGCAGAAAAGCCTCCTGCCTTACTATGAGCCTGGTCTACCAGTGGAGGAGGGCGGGGCATGGAGAGAGACACCCTCCGTATTGCAGAAAGCTGAGTGTGGAGTCTAAACAATCCTTTGGCACCCCAGCTCCACTGTAAGCACAAGTCAACAGTAATCCACCACTTAAGGAATTTGAAGCCTATGGAGCTCTGAAAGCAAGAATAGCAACACAAACCCCAAATCCAGCTCAACCCCTGAGGCGACTAACTCAATTTCCCACAATAATGGCCTGAAAGAATCAGTGGCATGCCTGTTTCCAGTGTACATACTGTATTAGTCAGGGTTCTTCAGAGAACTAGAACCAATTGGATGTGTATATATATATAGGCAGAGGGAGAGAGAGAGAGATTGAGAGATTTTAATTAATTGGCTCATGCAGTTGTGGGACCTGGGCAAGTCCAAATTCTGCAGGACAGGCCA
This sequence comes from Gorilla gorilla gorilla, assembly GCF_029281585.2. Lineage (NCBI taxonomy): Eukaryota > Metazoa > Chordata > Mammalia > Primates > Hominidae > Gorilla > Gorilla gorilla. The sequence goes on along the minus strand of NC_073232.2, from coordinate 36,385,875 downwards.
GCAGGCTGGTGACTCAGGGAAGAGTTGATTTTGGAGCTTGGGTTCAAGAAGCAAAATGCCACCTTCTTTGGTGGACCTTAGTCTTTTTCTCTTAAAGTCTTCAACTGATTGGATGAGGCCCACCACATTATGGAGGGCAGTATGCTTTACTCAAAGTCACTGATTTAAATTTTAATCTCATCTCAAAAATACCTTCACAGCAACATCTAGACTGGTGTGTGACCAAATATCTGAGTACCCTGGCCTAGCCAAGTTGACACATAAAATTAATAATGACACATACTGTTGACTACTGTCTGTTCTATTGTTGGAATTCTATTGATTTTCAACAAAAAATTAGAAGACACACAAAATGCAAAGAAGAAAAACATTGTCAAGAAATAAAACAACAGAATCAGACTCAGATATAACATTGTCAGATATGAACATTAAAATAACTGATTAATATGTTGGAAGATCTAGTGGGAAAGGATACATTTCAGTAGAGAAAAACTACAAGAAAGAGCCTAATGGAGATGCTAGAAGTGAAAAAATATATTAAAATGAAGAATTCCTTTGATGAGCTTATTAGTAAACTTAGCACAGCTGAGGAATGTATCAGTGACCTTAAAGAGGTCAAAAGAAATTAATCCAGATGGAAACACAAAGAGAAACCAGAGTGAAAGAGAACAGAGCATCAAAGAACTATGGGATAATATCAAAATGCCTAGCAGAGGTGTCATTTTAGCCCCAGAATGAGAAAAGAAATGAATGCAGAAGAATAAGTATTTAAAGAAATAAGTGGTAACATTTTTCCAGAATTATTGAGACATATCAAACCACAGATACAAGAAATTCTGAGAACCTCAAGCAGGAAAGACCACACACACACACACGCACACACACACACCAGAGTGGCTTAGCATCAAACTATGAAAACCAAAGATAACAAGAAAATCTCTAAGGCAATCTCCCACAACACACACACACCAAAACCGTGAATTACAGAGGAACAAAGATAAAAATGATAGCAGACTTCTCATCAGAAATTATGCAAGTTAAAAACAATGAATTGACAAGTTAATTTTTATTTTTAATTTTTGTGGGTACTTAGTAGGTGTATACTTAATGAGGTACATAAGATGTTTCGATTCAGGCATGCCATGTGAAAGGGAAATAAGCACATCATGGATTGAGACTTTAAAGTACTGAGTGGGAGAAAAAATAACCCATCTATTCACAATTCTACGGCCAGGGAAAATACCCTTCAAAAATAAAAGCAGAAAACAAAAGCAAAAATCCTTTCTGACAACAAAGGCAGAACAAATTCACTGTCAGCAGACCCATGATACAAGCAAGGTTAGAAGAAGTTCTTCAGGAAGAAGTATGATATCAAACAGCAACTTGGATCTACACAAAGAAATGAAGAATTCTGGAAATGGTAAAAAAATTAAGTATATAAAAGCACTTTCTTTCATTATTTTAAATGCAATTTGACTTAAAAAGATAATCTTTAAAAATAATCCTGCTTTAATTAGGACAAATACCTAATGCAAATTGGGCTTAAAACCTAGGTGACGGGTTGATGGGTGCAGCAAACCACCATGGCATATGTATACCTATGTAACAAACCTGCAAGTTCTGCACATGTATCCCAGAACTTAGAGTAAAATTAAAACAAAAAAATCATACTTTAACCTTTGTTTCAGTCTATCACAGAATTTTAGTATGTGTAAAAGTAAAATGCACGCTAAAATTGCACAAGGAATGAGAGGAAGAAATCAGAAGTAAACTGTTGTAAGATTCTTATGCTATAGTTGAAGTTGTATATTATTTGAATGTAGACTGTGATAAATTAATGACATATGTTGTAAACATGAAAACAACCACTCACTTCTTAAAAGAGATCTATTTACATTAGTTTCCCATGGCTGCTGTCACAAATTACCATAAACATACTTGCTTAAAACAATACAAATTGGCTGGGCGTGGTGGCTCATGCCTGTAATCCCAGCACTTTGGGAGGCTGAGGCCGGTGGAACACGAGGTCAGGAGTTCAAGACCTGCCTGGCCAAGATGGTGAAACCCCGTCTCTACTAAAAATACAACAATTAGCCGGGAGTAGTGGCGGGCGCTTGTAATCCCAGCTACCTGAGAAGCTGAGGCAGAGAATTGCTTGAACCCAGGAGGTGGAGGTTGCAGTGAGCCGAGATTACACCACTGCACTCCAGCCTGGGCGACAGAGTGAGACTCTGTCTCAAAAACAAACAAACAAACAAACAAACAACAAGAACAACAAAAAACCCACAAATGTAAGTCTGAAATGGGTTTCACTGGGCTAAAGTCAAGATGCTGGTAGGTTGCATTATTTTGGAGGCTCTAGGGGAGAGAACATTCCTTGCCTTTTCTAACTTCTCTAGAGGTTGCCTGTATTCCTCGGCTTGTGGCTTCTTCCTCCATCTTCAAAGCCAACATAGCATCATCACCTGAATCTCTGCTTCCGTATCATCTTCTTCTCTGACTCTCACTCTCCTGCATTCCTCCTGCACTTTTCAGTACCCTTGTGATTACATTGGACCCATTGGGTAATCCAGATAATCTTCCCATATTAAAATTCTTAACTTAATTACATCTGCAAAGTTCCTTTTGCTATGTAAGTTAACACATTCATAGGTAGAAAGAGAGATGAAAGGAACAAAACACAAATGGATAGTATTTGGATGACAATTTAAAATTCAAACATATTATAATAACATTACATGTAAATAGTCTAAATATTGCAATTAAAGCTTATTCTATTAAGACATATATGGTAAACCCTAGAGAAACTACTAAAAAAAACCCTCAAAAAATATAATGAAAAAAATCACATTTAATTAATGAAAATTTCAATACTATATTGGAAAATATTCACTTGATGCAAAAGACAATATTAAAGAAGAAGTAGAGGAACAAAAATGACATGAGACACAAGAAAAACAAAAGGTAAATTGGCAGATGCAAATCCAAATATGCTAATGACGACATGAAATGTAAATTGATTAAGCAATCTGATTGAAAGACTGAGCTAGACCGCATTAAAAAAACCAGATCCAACTATATAGTGTCTATAGGAGACAAGCTTTTAAATACGTACATAAATAGACTGAAAGTAAAAGGATGGAGAAAGACACATTAGCTTATATAACAGCAGCCACATGAAAGCTAAAGTGGCTACAATAATATCAAACAAAATATAATTTAAAACAACAAATGTTACTGGAGGCATGGTGGCTCACACTTGTAATCCCAGCACTTTGGGAGGCTGAGGTGGGAGAATCACTTGAAACCAGGAGTTCAAGACCAGCCTAGACAACATAGTGAGAACTTGTCTCTATTTAAAAACAAAACCAAACAAATGTTACTGGAGATAAAGAGGGACATTTTATAATGGTGAATTCATTGGAGAGATATAACAATTAGATACATATATGTGCCCCATAAAAGAATACCAAAGTACCCGAAGCACAACCTGACAGAAATAAAGGGAGAAATAACAATTTAACAATAATAGAGACTTCAATAATGAATAGAACAACTACACAGAAGATTAACAGGGAAAGAGGACTAGAACAAAACTGTACATGAACCAGAACTAGCAGACATCAATAGAACCCTCCGCCTAACAACAACAAAGGGTACCTTCTTCTCAAGCACACATAGAACCTTCTCTAGGGCAGGCCATCTGGCTAGACTATAAACAAACCTCTGTACATTTAAAGGACAGGAATAATGTGACGCATGTTTTCCAAGCACAATGGAATGAAATTAAAAGTCAATTGCAGGGAAAATTTGAGGGAACTCATAAATAAGTAGACATTAACAATTAAACAACACAGATCTTCTGGGATGCAGCTAAAGCAGTGATTAGAGGAAAACTTAGTTTTCTTGGAGACAGAGTGAGACTCCGTCTCAAAAAAAAAAAAAAAATTGTATTCTAAGGAAAAGAAAAGGACAATTATGACCCTTGTCCACATTTAGGCAACACGTCTCCTACTAAACCCTTTGCATGAATTATAGATAATATTTGATATTATTTATTATCCTTAATCAGACATTTTCTAAATTAATCCAGACATCTCCTCATTAATTCAATCATACTCACTTTGGAACCAATCATCCTTCACTTGAATAGCCCTCTGATCTCTTTACCAGGCATGGACCATGAAGTGCCTGCATTTAATAGTAATCCCAGGTTACCACATTTCACCTGTGCAATCCCTGGTGTTTACCTGGCACAAGCTATTTATTTTACTCTAATCCAGAGAAAAGAAAACTCACAGATGATCACATACTGTTCCGTGCCAGCTTATTTTTGAAAGTATTGTGAACAGCTAAGATGGTTCCCTGTTACCTCTAAAAATGAAAGAATACAGAAGGATTAACATGAATTAGAAAAGAAGATACCATTTGATAAGCCCCAAAACAACACTTTCAGTAGTAGCTTTCCCGTAGATCCTACAGTATTGGCCTTAACCACCATGTGCAACAATATTTTAAGAGCTATCATTAGGCACGCAGGTTAGGAATTCTTTGTCAGCATAAGCAATGTTTACAAGCTCTGAGAAGAACAGACTCCGGTAACATCTGTCTTAAATTTCAGATCTTTTTGTTCATTTTACCAATGTCTATTGAGAGCTAAGCGTGAGTCACAGAGATGAATAAAACATATTCCATGCACTCAATAAGTTCATAACATAATGAGTCATATGGACACGCATAGGATTAATCGATATTATTGGTCAGTCTTTGAATTAAAAAGCATTGAAAGTCCAGTAGGTAATATCAAGCCCCTAAATCACAACAAACACAGAAGGATATTCAGGAAAGATGAGTTTCCAGGGTAGGGTGTAAGAAAGTTCTGGAATGTACACAGATGCTGGAGAAGAACTGGAGAACTGGTATTTCAACTGAGAGATACCAGTGAGGATAAATAAAGAAAAGATATGTGAGATGCCACCAGAGAAAATTCTGCCTACATAATTTTACCAGTGTTTGCCCTAAGTAAGAATGCAAGTGATGACCCAGTCACCGACCTGTTAGCTTTGTCATTTTCCAAATATTTTAAAATTGTCACTCGAAGAATAATATTTTCAAAGTATGAAGAACCCCTCTGTATTAGTCTGTTTTCACATTGCTGATAAAGACATACCCCAGACTGGGTAATTTACAAAGAAAAAGAGGTTTAATGGACTCACAGTTCCGTGTGGCTGGGGAGGCCCCACAATCATGGCGGAAGGTGGAAGGCACATCTAACATAGCAGCAAACAAACAGCAAATGAAAACCAAGCAAACGGGGATTGCCCTTATAAAGCCATCAGATCTCGTGAGACTTACTTCCACGAGAAGCGTATGAGTGAAACCGCCCCCTTAATTAAATTATCTCCCTCCAGGCCCCTCCCACAACATGTAGGAATTATGGGAGCTACAATTCAAGATGAAATTTGGATGGGGAGACAGCCAAACCATATCAACCTCTGAACTCAGTATATTTTATGCTTAGGCTCAGGGCTATATAAAACCTTTCTAGAATTAGATTTTGCCACATCCATTCTGATAACAGCCCTCCTAGCTTAACTTGCAGATTATTCCTTCTTCAATCTAGTTCACGTGCGCTAGGTGGGCTCTATTGCTGCCTCAGGCGTGGACCACATGTCTCAGGCCCAAGCCAGTAAGCACATCACGTTCTCCTGGCCTTGGTGCTTGCAGACACAAGAATAATTCCTAGCCTTGTAAGCAGAAGAGCTCCCTGTTTCCTTCTGGGCTTAAATCTTGGACTCACCTGAGCCTAGGACTGCTGCAGTCATCTTGTCATCAAGCACAGAGAGCCTAGAAGTTCCAGAAGTGATGACGAGGAGGTTGCACATGAATTCAATCCAGCGGGAGGCAGAGAGGAGAAACACAGAAAAAAAAAAAACACACACACCCAAGCCCTAACGATATTGTTTGAGCCCAGAATCCAACTATACTGGCAGCAAGGCTACCTGTGGACTTTTTCAGTTGAGTGAGAAAATAAATTCCATCTTTGCCTGAAGTCTTTGGAGCAGATGTTCTAACACTTGTAAATTAATACAGAAATAAGTATATAACAGACACGTTTAATCTGATGCCATCTCATTTCCAGGCCCCCTCCCAAACTCACCAGAGGCTAGAGTCTCAGAGCAATAAAACTGACACAGAAGGATTTCACAATTTCAAGTCACTTTAAAATCAACATCACCGAAAATGTGATCATAGAATGTTTGGCCAAATTCTATTTTGTAGGCATTTTCAGAAATGCAAATCCCATTTATGGGATAATCAAGGAAAACTACCAAGAGAGTAATTACATGCAATCTGCTTTGATTATTGGTCTTGGCCATCAAAACTCATAAATGCATTAGAAATCATATAACAAAGACAACACATATAGCCTGATCCTGAAGCATGCAAACAGATGTCCAAAGTGCTTCCTGCTTTTAATTGGCTGGGTGGTGAATAGGTGTAGTCATACAGTTTTTTCCTTTTCAAGAACAAAGATCTGAGGATTTTGCATGAGAGAAGCCTCATAAAATTGCCAATATGTGGCTTTGGGTTTGAAACTTACTCTGGAACTTAACATTTGTGAAGAAATGCAGTAAGCATTCCCCCTTATTGATTAGAGTCACTCCCTCCACATTGAAGTCGTGATACAGAGAATGCAAATTACAAACCTAATTGCACGTATGGATTCTTATTTAATGCAATGACCCTAGTTTTATAGTCTAGGAGTCCATATTTGAGGGAAGGTGGTAACCAAACCTCACCCAACAGCTAGTAATCTTGGAAAAATATGTAAAAAATGAAAAACACCCATATGCCAAGCTTTCAAAATGGGAAATTGGTGCCATCTTGTGGTTACAAATATGTAAAAATAAAAAATTTTACCTTTTCTCTTTTTTTAGAGATGGTTTCGCTCTGTCACCTAGGCTTATGTGCAGTGGCTTGATTATAGCTGTCACTGCAATTCAAACTCCTGGGCTCAAGTGATCCTCCTGCCTCAGCCTCCCAAGCAGCTAGAAATAAAGCTGCACACCACCGTGCCCGGCTAATGTATTTATTTATTTTTCGAGACAGTCTCACTATGTTGCCCAAGTTGGTCTCGAACTCCTAGCCTCAAGTGATTCTCCTGCCTCAGCCTCCCAAATAGCTGGGACTACAGGTGCACACCACCATGCCTGGCCGAATTATTTTAAAAATTTGTATAAAAGTGGGGTCTCACTATGCTGCCCAGGTTGGTCTCCAACTCCTGGGCTCAAACAATCCTCCTGCCTTAGCCTCCCAAAGCACTGGGTTTACAGGCATGAGCCACCACACCTGGCCTCACTTTTTTTCATATATTAAAGAATCATTGCCAAAATCAGGCCCATTTTAAGTAATCATTTCCCTCAGTATTCTGATACACCCCAATAAAGCTTCTTTGTTTCTTCTTTAGAATATTGTTAAAAGTGTAGACACCTTTCCTTGACAGTCAATTTCACTGCTTTTTCAGCTAGGAAACTCTGATTTCCTGTAAAAATCGTGTCCATGATTACACTTTAATTTTTGGATCAGAGGCAGACTTTAATTCTGAAAGCTAAGATGATGCATTCATGGAAGAAAAGAAAAGAAAAAAAAATAGCTCAAACCAATTTTTAGACATTAACACAGTAATCAGCGAATGTCCTGAGAGATGGCCCAGGACATTAGAAACAGCACGTAACTTGACTTTCAAGAGTCCCTGAAAATGCAGATTGACTTCCAGAAGACATAGTGCTCTGAGAAGAGAAGAGTCAAACACCTTCTCAGAAATTGTTGGATTGTTTAAAAAAAAAAAAAAAAAAAAAAGCCAAGATAGGCATGAGCCAAGATGTCATCCGAAATACCTCATATTTTGTGGAACTTTTCCTACACAAATGCAAGTGGGGCTAGACTGGAGGAAGTGCCAAGGGCCGACTCACTATGAATGTCAAGTGGTGCCACAGAAAAGCTGGCTGGGCGCAGTGGCTCACGCCTGTCATCCCATCACTTTGGGAGGCTGAGGTGGGCAGATCACTTCAGATCAGGAGTTCGAGATCAGCCTGGCCAACATGGTGAAACCCCGTCTCTACTAATAATACAAAAATTAGCCGGGCATGGTGGCGCTCACCTGTAATTCCACTACTCAGTAGGCTGAGGCACAAGAATCGCTTGAACTTGGGAGGTGGAGACTGCAGTGAGAAGAGATCGAGCCACTGCACTCTAGCCTGGGTGACAGAGTGAGACTCTATCTCAAAAAATAAATAAATAAATAAATAAAATTAAAAAAATAAAATTACAAATAAAATATATTTTTAAAAAAGAAAGAAAAGCAGAGAAGGCTTTCCTCTGCATTACAAAGACAGTCTGGTAAACCCATGGGCAGATCAGTTCATGAAAATTAAAGGAATTTCCCCAAAAGCAATAATGTTTGGGTGGCTTGTATTTATACTAGGAGATAGGACGTCAGTCTAAATTGATATCATAATTTAAATAATTTATTTTTAAGTTTAATAACATACCTCAATATTTAATAGAAAACTCTTTCTTTATAAGAATAAAACATAAATATAGAAATGAACTGCCTGGTAGAGTTATTGATAGAAAAGATGGGAATCAAAATAGAACACGATTTAGAGCATGATTGTGGAGCTGGCCACAGCAAAGAGAAAGAGAGAGAAGTGAGGAATGAGAGAGTGGGGTTTGGGGAGAACAAGTGGAAGAGAAAAAGAGAAAGTGAGAAGGTCTTATGTAAGCATAGGGTAAAAGCATGTGCCTTAGATTATATATGGCTGAGCAGAATAAGAGAAATAATAAGGCTGGTTGCAGTGGCTCACACCTGTAATCCCAGCACTTTGGGAGGCTGAGGTAGGAGGATCGCTTGAGGCCAGGAGTTCAAGACCAGCCTGGCCAAGATGGTGAAACTCTGTCTCCACTAACAATACAGATGGTGGGAACCTGTAATCCCAGTTGCTTAGGAGGCTGAGGCAGAGAATTGCTTCAACCTGTGAGGTGGAGGTTGCAGTGAGCCGAGATTGCACCACTGCACTCCAGCCTGGGCAACAGAGCGAGACTCTGTCCCAAAAAAAATGTTTTAAAAATAAGCCAGGCATGGTGGTATGCACCTGCAGTCCCAGCTACTTGGGAGGTTGAGGCAGGAGAATCACTTGAAAAAAAGAATCATTACCCAAAAATGTTTTCTAAAAAATTAGCCTGGTGTGGTGATGCATACCTATAGTCCTAGCTACTCAGGAGACTGAGGCGGGAGGATGGCTTGAGCCCCAGAGTTCGAGGATGCAGTGAGCTATGATGGTGCCACTGCCTCCAGCCTGGGCAGCAAAGTGAGACTCTCAAAAAAAAAAAAAAAAAAGAGTAATAGTAACAAAAGGCAACATTTTTTGGACACTCACCCCATGCCAGGTGGAATAGTAAACTCTAGTTATGCAACATTTCATTTAATCCTGTTTGAAAAAAAAAAACAACAACAATGTGATTTTTCCCAACACTACTAGACTTTGGTAGCTAGAAGAGACTTTTCACAGAATTTTTTTCCAACTTAAAAAATCTACAGATCACTTTAAATATGTATGGCATTCTTCATCAGCACCTGCCATAATGCACGTTCATTGATCAAATGAATATGCCAGATATTTTTCAAAAAGTCTGGAACATTTTTAGAAGTAGAATACTATTGGATACAATGGCCATGTAATCACAGATTATTGAAATGTCTCTTCCCTCCAAAGTGAATCTAAAAAGTAAAAACATTGAGAAGTATGTAATTCCATACTGAAGCTAGAAACAGGTCCAAACTTATACCACAAAGCTAGAACCAAATTTAGATAAAATAACTGAACTGGAAAAGTGACTCACTTTCAAGAAAGAAGTAAGCAAAGACGCAGCAAATAAAAGAAATGTGGGTAAACCCCACTTAGTATGGGCAGTTCAGGAGGCAGAAAGAACATAGTGGGTTTCCAGCCTATTTCCCAGGGCCCACACTGGAAGAGCTGGCAAATTTATCCTCCGCTTTGGTCCAAGGTGAAAATACTGATCACCACTTTTATACACCTGGTAATGGAGGATGCAAACAAAGATTGTACTGTGAGAGGAAAGTTCTTAGGTGTTTTGTTTCACACTTTAATATTTCTAAACTCAAGCTGCTTTAAAAATCTACAGCAAAACAAACTTTCCATCTTACAGATGGAAGAGTAAGTGATAATATAATCCTCATTTCCTGTGCTTTTTCTTACCTTTGAATAGAAGACTTATCTTGTGTTACATCTTTTCAATTTTTACTCTGAATGTGGGTCTCTAATTATTTCTTTGGATGCCCTCAAAAGATTATGCCAGTGAGGCATTCTTAGCATAGAACTATCATGTATACATTAACCATAATAAAGAAAATATTTGTTCTAATAAAATAGTTGCCCTTGTATTCTCTTTTGTGGATTTTTCTGGGACCTTCTGGGATCTTTCTTTGTGCTGAAAGAATTAGATTTTGCTCCAGGCTCTGATATGGAACAGGATTGTATATTAATTGAAGTCATTAAGGTCATTGATGGCCATTCTGAATTTAAAGCTGAAACTTCATTTCTGTTCTATTTCATATTTCAGATTTTGTCCAGCTATATATTGCCCAATATAGCCCTCAAAGTTTATGCTATGAGATTAAATAACAACATTAAAATATTCCAACAATCATATGTTAATACATACTGATGCTCTAAAGTTAAATATAATCTCCCTCCCATTAATAATTTCCAATGATATGATTAAATTCAAATATGAAAACCTTTAAAAAATTAAAATCCCAAATATCTAATTTAAAGTCTAAAAGGGTGAAAATCTGAAAGAAAAAAAAAACCTGCTGTCTTTGTTGTGTGGTATGAATCCAAATAAATGAAAGCCCCAAATCCCAACCTTAAATGCAAAATCATTCTCCCCAGCTTCTCATTCTGTTCAATTTCAATTCTATGAATTCTCCACCTGCATTTTTTTCAGGGACTGCAGTCTGACTGTCTTTCTGTGGAGTGGGTGCAGTTCCTTCCGGACCTCAGAAATTGTGTCTGTTTGCTGCTAAGTCCCTCAGGAGCCTCCCTTTTTAAGGATCCAAAGCATTCACAGAGCATACAAAATTAGACCTCACTGTGTTCCACATCTACAGATTTTAGAAAATATAGCAATCTCCAATTCCTAGAACATAATTATGTTCCAGAACCCAGCACTCCCTGTTGTCAAGATCATAACAGAAACCGAAAAGTACCTAAAAATAAAATACTGGTTTCAGCTTTACTCAATTGCTGATCAACCCATGATGGTTGCCTGGGATCCATGATCGTCGCCCTAAAAATCAATAAGGACTGTGCAAGAATGTTTGGAGCAGCATTACGCAAAATAGACCAAAAAAAAAAAAAAAAAAAAAAAAAGAAGCAATTCAATGCCTATCAGCTGATGAATGGATAAACAAAAATGTGATCTATCCAAAAACTATTCAGCTATAAAAATGAATTTATGTTGCTACATGCTACAATATAGATGAGCCTTGAAAACATTTTGCTAAGTGAGAGAAACCAGGCACAAAAGACCATATATTTTATGATTCCATTTATATGAAATGTCCACAATAGGTATATTCATAGAGACAAAAAGTAGATTCGTGGTTGCCAGGAGATGGGAGAAAGGGAGAATTGGGACTGACTGCTAATAGGTACAGGGTTTCTTTTGGGGATGATGGAAATACTCTGGAGTTAGATAATAGTGATGGTTGTGCAACGTAGTTAATATACTAAAAATCAGTGAATTTTATGTTCTTCTAAATTTACAGTAACATCTAAAATAATGTCAGGAGTTTCACCTTTGACAGGATGAAAAGCTATACTTTGATCCCATAAAAAGGATTAAAAGCAACCTATTATTAGAATTAACTGCTCTTTAATTTGAAGAATCTCATGACATCAATATGGTAGTGACATTATTTCACAGTGTGAACAATTCCCTTTGGGGTATTCCAGACAACCTCTTACAGCTATCACTTAATTTTTTTATATGCGAAGAATTTACAATCTAAAGTGAACAAAATTAATTTAGACAAACAGTCAATCTAAATAAATATGAAACATTTTTTTCAGTGTAATAGGTAAATGTACTTTACATATCTTCATGTTTTACATTCTTTATAGGCATAGGTTCCTTAAAATAACTATCACATGTTCAAGTTTATGATAACACTTTTTTAAGAGACATGTGTCTTCTATATTTATGTGGTCAGTGATATCACTATAGACCCTTAGTGGATGAGGTTATAAACATTTTACATAGGTTATATATTTATCATCTGCTTTCTTGAGAATGGAAATCCAGTTATGTGTTTATTTTCAAACGAAAATGTACTTTTTTAGATCATTTGTACTGCAAGGATTATTGCAAAAAAAGTTACAAACAATAAAATAAATAATTACAGATTTTTTCTACACAGAGTCACTATAGCAAGGTCTTCTTTGCCTGCATTTGTTTTCTTGCACTTAACCTGTAGTTTCCCGGGTGTCCCTCTGACCATTCCACCTGGCCTTGTGCATCTCCCAGGCCCTAGCAAGGACTGTGGCTCAAGCAGCCGAGGTGAGCTGAGGTCGAGCTGTGGGAGCACCAGGGACAGCAGCTGACTCTCCCACCTCCACCCAAGCGTGGAAGGATTCTGCTATCCCAGGCTTCGGTGTCAGTGCACAACCTCATTACAGCCACAGGCACTCTGCATGAGGCCAGTGACACTGAGATGCTAGGTCGGTTTGGAGAAGAGGGGCAGAAGCCAGAAGTGAAAAGGGAACAGTATTAAAATCCATCCTAGAGTATTTTTGAGGCAGCAGTTAAATATTATATTTTATTTTAAATGAGAAAACATCACTATTCATGCCACATGGACAGGGAGTGGTTCAAGAACCATTAACCCAGACTGTGCAGGACAAGCAAGTTATGACGTTTCTAGGACTTAGACAAAAGGAGGTTGTTATCTTGCGTTATTTCAAGGTACTGATGGGGCAAATGAAATTTCTGTTGTTATTGGCAACAACAAAGACTGCTTTTTTTTGGTATCTGTCCCACAGCCTCTTCTGAAAGAGCCTCTTCCACCCTTTAAGTATGCTCTTTGGGAATGAATCCAGCCTTGACTCTCAGGGTTTAAAGCTCATGGGGTTTCTCCTAATCCATGCCCCTGTAGGACATTTCATCAGGAGCCTCCACTTACCTAGTTACGTGGCTTGAAAGATGATCTCAATTCTGAAATGAGACGCCACCCTGAGCAGAGGGCCCAGCCAACCTGTGCCCGGATTCCTGACCCACGGAACTGTGAGATAATTCATTTGTGTTGTTTTAAGCTGGTAAATTTGTGGTACTCAAAAACCAATGCAACTTTAAATAAATATATCAACTTGAATAAACTAATTGTATTTATATATGTGTATTTATTTGTGTATCTGTGTATGTATACAAACAACGACAAAGAGGCTGTCCCTAACAAAACTCTAGATAGGCTTCTCTGAGCTCTTTTTTGACTAGGCCTCATCCTTAGAGTGTTCTCCAGAGCCCAGTTTTAGCAAGACTCCCGCCAAGTTGGTTTTGCCAGAATCTCCCACCCTTGATATCTGATCCAAGTCCTTATTCCCCACCATTCCCCCAGTGATTATCTTATCACCCCAGCTTGCATTCAGCAAGAATCTTGTCAAGTCCATTTAGCCAGAAATCCTTCACCTGAAGTAGCTTCATGTGGTTTGTGTGCATTTTCAAATATTTAAAAGTGATCCACACTTTATACATGGTTCTAAATGCTTCTGTAAGATCTCAGGTTTCTTTTAGTTTGAACCTTTAATGTATTGCTTAAGCAAGTGGGTGAGGGAACTGTGAACCCTGCCTGCCTTCTCTCAGCTCTCCCTCACTGAAGATGGGAACGCAGCCCTCCTCAGTGGCACGTGGGACCCCGGGCTGCAGTGGCCAGGTGATATTCCTGTGGAGAAAAGCACTTTAGGACCAGCCTGCAGATGCCCTAGCATGAATCTTCTGCTTTACCGTGAAGCCTGGGAGAAAACAAAGGGGGAAAATGTGAGAAGAACTACGCTGCCCTTCCCGAATAGAAACCTGTTGTGCAGAGGCACATGCGGCTGAGGACAGAGCTGCGCCGTCTTACTGCACCTGCCTTTCTCTGCTCCCAGTGCATCCTGAGAGCTCAGATCCTTCTCTCTCTCCACGAAAGCCTCTTCTCTCCTCACCAAACTAATTGTATTAAATTTGCACATAGTTTCTGTGACCTCATCTGACAGACTGTTTTTGAGCTCCCTGTTGCCAATCTGTCTACTTTCCTGTTCACTTAAACCTAAGGGAATACATCAGCTGCAAGAGGTGACTCTGTTGCACTGTTGCTCCTGTATCCTCTTACGGATGTCACAATGACACTGATATCACACAGTGACATGAACCTTGATGTATGGTACATGCAGAAAAAGAATGTGCCATGGTTAGCCCAGCAGTCATTAAATGAGATAAAATTGTGATAAGGGAAAAAGAAACATGTGTCAAACACCACATTCAAGGTACCCAGAAGTGAAAACAGAATAATCTTGACCGATTCATGATGGCAAAGCCACATTGCCTGTGTCATTCATGATCCTTCTCTATGATCTGTGTTTATGGAGTAGATCTATCTATAGCCTCTCTTACATAGAATAAGGTTCAATTGAAGGTGACAGAGTATCCCCAAAATAACAGTCCCTTAGAGAGGTTAGCATACTTCTTGCTCATGTAAAATCAGGCAGAGGCTTGGCCATCCAGGTTTGCTGTGGCAGCTCCATTTCATGAGCCATCAAAATTCCACACTCCCCAGCTGTGCCCAGGGCACAGCTCACTTCCTCATAGTCACATACGACTGCTGGAGCTCCAGGAAACACAACTGCATCCCAAGCTGCAGTCATGAAAAAGGAGTAGAAAAAACAAAAGACCTCCTCCCATAAGGAAAGTCCCTGGGAGTCACAGACAAACAATTCCGCCTCTACCTCACTTTCCCGACTTTAGTTCCATGGCCACACTGACCTGCAAGGGAGGGTAAGAAGTGTAGTATCTACATGGATGATGATGTTATCAACTGAATATGTGGGGCTGTAGTTACTAGGAAAAAATGGGAGAAAAAATACCCGGAAGAAACTAGGATTCTTAGACACACAAAACACTTCATTCTATAATTGTAATGATTCCTTTTTAAGAAACTATTTTACATTAACAAGAAAAGACTTGGGAAATCCAACAGAACACTGAGAAGCATATGAATAGGTAATTCAAAGTAGGAAAAACTTTAATAGATTAAAAATATGTGAAGGGAAACTCAGAAAAATTAGTCATGAGATAAATGACACAAAAGAGCACTTTATATCAATTTATTAATTTTAGAAATTTGGATTATGCCACAATTAGTGGAAATGTAGGTGGACATGTTCATGCTTTATCTCAAGGATTCAGACACACTAGGAGATTTTCTTTGCACTTAGTGAAAATGATTATGCGTATACTTTATGTCCCAACCATCACATCCTGGGAATATTCCCCAGAGAAGAAGCCACGGAGGACATTTTCAAAGATCTTATTTGCAACATTTATTGCACAGCAAAGTTTACTAAATTTAGATGCCCTTTACTTGGAGATTTTTTGCATAAGACAGGGTTGTATTTATTGTATACATTTATATTTATATATGTATATATATTTCTATCTATATATCATAGCTTTTACAAACAATTTCATATAAACATATTTGCAGGTGGCAAGAGGGCCCAATGATCCCTAGTACAAATGTATTTGCATCTGTTTTTTGTTTGTGTGTGTTTATTTTCTGGCTGTGTTTGTTTTATACATTTATATTTATAGATGTATATATTTTTCTCTATATATTATAGAGATTACACTCAATTTCATCATGATGTAATATAGCTATATTAACTGTATATTCTATATGAAATATATATATGTGCACATATATACATACATATATACAAACAAAGCACTATCGGTAGGCCTCAAAAACAGTGGGTGTTTATCATCTGCAAAGGGGCCATGTAATGTGGCTTTTTGGCTCCCTGCCAGTAGGTGGCAGCATTGCCCAACAGCCAGGAGTGTAAAAGTCCGTGCATCTGTGTGTGGAAGGGTGTGTGTCTTTGTGTGAGATTTTTGGGTTATGTTCAGTTTATGTGTGTGTGTGTGTGTGTGTGTGTGTGTGTGTATGCCCACATGCTTGGGGGTGTATAATTTATATATGAGTATACATACATACAAATATTTATACATGAATATACGTACATACATACATCCATATTTATATATAAATCTATGTGGTTATATATGTTTACTAAGTAATACATGTTTTTACGTATTAATTTACATATGTAGGCTTTCTTGTTCCTGCCTGGAGGCACACCACCACAAAGGGAAAGAGCTCTAAAAAGTTCCATGCATAAATATCTATGTTTTAATTTGTATTTATGTATATGTTGATGCAAATATTTATATGTGTTATCTATTTCTTCGTATATTAAAAATATAGACATGGATTTGTGTATGTGTTTATTTGAGTTATGCCTTAGCTGGTGCCCTGTATGTGTGAAGCACTCCAGACCGGCAGACCGCACTGCTCCATTCTCCAGAGCAGCAGTTTCCACACACTGAGCCCCACCAATTGTTTATGTTCTGGGAGACTGGAAGGCACAGCTGTTCCATCTGGTTGCTACCTCCCTGAGCTTCAAAAAACAGAAGAGATAGGGCTTTCTTTTGGGTGTAAGGCAATACATTTTTCAGCCTAGACTTGGCGACCCGAAGTCTGTGCAGAAAGCTAGCACTGCTGCTGTCCCAAGGCCAGATGCCAGGCCCGGAACCTCAGGGCTCCCTGGGGACTCCCCACTTGTGCGCGTGCAGTTCAGCCTCCTGGGATGGACCTGCGTCACCCACAAGCTGGACCCGAATTCTCTGAAAGGCGTCATCCATCCCCTGTGGATGGCCATATCTAGCATCTGCCTCTGACCTGGTTTTCCTCGTTTGCCACCTACACTGTGGACCAGAAAGTTTTGTCAAGCCAGACCCGTTTCCATGATTCTCTAAGTTTTGGACGAAGCCTCGAGCCCATAGGCTCCCAGGTGTCTTTTTTTTTTTTTTTTAATTATTATTTTAGATGGAGTCTCGCTCTGTCGCTCAGGCTGGATATAGTGGTGCGATCTTGTCCCGCTGCAACCTCCACCTTCCATGTTCAAGTGATTCTTCTGCCTCAGCCTCCTGAGTAGCTGGGATTACAGGCACCCACCACCATGCCCCGCTAGTTTTTTTGTAGTTTTAGTAGAGATGGGTTTTCCCCATGTTGTCCAGGCTGGTCTCGAACTCCTGACCTCAAGTGATCCGCCTGCCTTGGCCTCCCTCTCAGGTGTCTTTAATCCAAGTGTTCTCCGGGTCTGCCTGGTTTCTCGAGATGCAGCTGGGGCCTGTGGTAACAGGCTCATGCAGGTCTGTGCAGTCTTCAGAATAAATTGGGGGTCACTTTCCTGTTCCCCAAATGCTCTCAGGAGCACTCAGAGCCATCCTGTCCTGGCCTCGCTGTCCCTCTGGCCCAAGACCCCTTTACCCCACCCAGATTCACGCTGCACCCAGTGCCTCCTGTGTGTTCAGACCTAGCCTGTTTTCATCCTCCTGGAAAGCCTCCCGTCCCTCCACCCAAACTGAGACGCCTCTCTATGTCCCCACCTCAACTATCAAAAGAGGAGGCCCTGTCCTGACTGACAGCTTCTGCATAAGTGGGCAGCTTTCCCACTAGAAGACGATGGCCCTTGACTGGATCTGGTCAAAGGGCCATGTTCAGGTGTTTGTCATTTGTGGAGGCTCACACGGAACTGGCAGAAAGGAGGCTTCAGGCCTTTTGTTCACTCCACTGCCAGTCTGCGGTAAGGGGGCCCAACGGCTTCTAGTATAAGTGCAAGTGCATCTATGTGGACTTGGGGTGACATGTTTGGGTTATGTTTATTTTATACATAGAGACTTGTACATATATACCTATATTTATATATTTGTTCACGTTTTTCTATATATAAATATAGATAATTACACAGAATATTTACATTCACTTATGTATATAAATATGTCTGTATGTATGTGTGTGGATGGATAGATAGATAGATAGATACATAGGGAGATAGGTTTTCTTCTTGCCTAAATGGAGAAACACCACCATGGACAGGCAGAAAGCACTACACAGTTTCCTGTATGAATATATATATGTATATATATGAATCTTTATTTATATGCTGATACATATATTCACATGTCACACATGCCCTTCTATCTTTAACAAACACACATTTCTGTGTGTGGCTATATCTATTTCTCGCTATGTCTTAGCTGGGGCCCTGCATGTGTGAAACACTCCAGACCGACAGCCTGGGGCTCCCTGTTCCTCCAGATCAGTGATTCCCAAAGCTCAGGCCCCATCCAGTGTTGATTCTCTGGCCCAGAGGGAAGATGCAGCTGTGCATTTGACTTTGGGCGTCAGGACCATTGCTTCCCTCGGTGTTTGGGGGAAGTCACGCTGCTGCTCTTGGTCCCCAAGGCACTTGCTCTCAAAGGCACCCAGTGCAGTCTCACTGTGGCCTGCCTGTCCCTCCACCCTGCGCCATCTTACTGCACCTGCCTTTCTCAGCTCCCAGTGCATCCTGAGGGTCAGACCCTTCTTTCTCTCCATGGAAAGCCTCTTCTCTCCTCACCAAGCTAATCATATTGCCCACACCTGAAGTGTTCCAAAGAAGCCCAGCTAACCTGATGCACAAGTTCTGGGAAACTGCCCATTTTTCCCAATGGAGGGTGATGGCCCTTGGACTGCCTCTTGTTAAAGGGCGATGGCCAGGTGTTTCCCATCCACGACCAGTGACATGGACCTGGCAGGAAAGGACTCCCGCTGGCCTTAGGGTTCCCTAGGCTGCTAGTAGGTGGCATGAAGGCCCCAGGGGACCAATGGCCCCTAATATTCATGCAGGTACCTCTGTTTGTAGTACATGTGGATTTTTCAGTGAGTTTTGGATAATGATTATTTTATACATATGTGTTTGTATTTACATGCTTATTTTAAATATATTGTTTGTATTTATAATTTATTTTAAATATATCTATTTATATATAAATCTATATATACCAAATATTCAAATTTATTCCTTCATAAGAATATGTATATTTTATGTTTTGTAATCACCTGCATGGAGAAACACCAAGGTAGACTGGTGGAGAGTGCAGCAAAGATCTACATCGACACATGTATATTTCAATTTATTTGTTGATACACATGTTTACATGCTACATACTTTCTGGGTTGTACTGTCATAAAGAAGGGCACCTCAGAATACCTTTAAATGTAAACACATTTATGTGTGCGAGTATATTTATTTCTAGTTATATCATAGGTGGTGCCCTGTATGTATGAGACATTTCAGACTAGCAGACTGGGCTGCACTGTTTCTGCAGATCAGTGATTTTAAAACACTGAGACCCACTGAGTGTTGATCGTCTGGTCACGTGAGAAGACGCAGCTTCACGCCGGACGTCCAGATCAGAGACATTATTTCCCTTGGTGTTTGGGCCAGCTCGCACTCAGAGTTTTGGAGATCAACAGAGAGTGCTGACCAGCTGTGTTGGCATGAATGGGAGCGTCCAAAGCCTATGATAGCTGATCACATTAGGTGTTCTTCCATTCAGGTTCCACCTGGTCACCGTCTCTCTGAAGGTCTAATAACAGAAGAGATCATTCATTTTCTCGGCTTGTGCAGCCATGCATTTTCCAGCCTTGTTTTGGCAAGCGCAAGCCAGCCAGGAAGCTAACAGTGTTCGCGGCCCAAGGCCTGAGGGTTGTCGGTAGCATCCCTACTTGAGCAAGCGCACTTGAATCCACCACAATGGACAGCCTCAACCACAAGCTGGGCCCTGGCTTCGGGACAGGCATTATTCATCTTCATCCATCTGGGAAGGCAGTGCCCAGCACTCTGCCACTGAACTGTTCTTCCTTATCAACCACCTGTATTGCAGTCCAGGGGGTTTCGTTAAGCCGGACCCCTATTTCCCTGCTGCTCACAGTAGTGTCAGGTCTCAGGCTCATGGCTGTCCTACTGCCTTTCATCCAGGTATTCCTCAGGCCCGTGAGACCCTGTTCTAACAGGCTTTCTCAGTTTGCGTAGGCTTAGGCATCCAGAAGCTCTCAGGGGCACCCCACCCAGTCCTCCTACGCCCCTCTGGCCATGTACCACTGTAACCCCCCACAACTGCACTGCCCCCAGCGCATTCTGCAAGCTCAGACCCAGCATTTTCTCTTCTCCCAGGAAAGCCTCTTCTTCACCCACTGCATGTGGGACACCATTGGATGCAACCACCTTATGTACTCAAAACATGGGCGCCTAGCCTCATTGAGAGGTTCTGGAGGTGTGGGCAGCTTTTCCAACAGAGGGCAATGGCCACCGGGCTTGCTCTGGTTAAAGGCCAATGGCCAGGTATTTGCCAACTATAAAATGTCTTATAAAACTGGCAGAAAAAGACTCCTGTGGGCTTTTTGGCTCCCTGTGCTGCCACAAGGTGACAGAAAGGCACAGTGTCTCCCAGGGAACATGGACGTGCATCTGCGTGTGTGTGTGTGTGTGTGTGTGTGCACGTACGTGCATGTGTGTGTGTTATGTGAGATCCTCCAGGGAACTTGGGAGTGCATCTGTGTGTGTGCGTGTGTGCATGTGTGTGTGTGTGTGAGAGTGTGTGTTTATGTGAGATCCTCCAGTGAACATGGAAGTGTGTGTGTGTGTGTGCATGTGTGTGTTTGTGTGTATGTGAGATCCTCCAGGGAATGTGGAATTGCATCTACGGTGGGCAGGAGGGACATGTGTGATTATGTGAGATTTGGGGATTATGTTTTTTTAATAAATAAATATGTATCTTTATATATACAGAGGAATACATGTTGATACATGTAATTACATGTAGTATCTCTAGTTATATATACATAAGTTGCCTCTCACCTACATGAAGAAACACCACCTCAGACTATAAGACAGCATCACATACTTTATGTGTAAATATCTCTATTTTAATTCTTATTTACTTATATGTTTACCATATATTTACATGTGGTATATATTTCTTTATATATTTTAAAATATACACATTAACGTGTGTGTATTGGTTTATTTCTAGTTATATTTCGGCTGGCGCCCTCTATGTGTAAAACACTCTGATTGACAGACTGAGCCACACTGTTTCTCCAGATCAGTGATTTTAAAACCCTGGGACCCCACCCAGTGTTGATCTTCTGGTCTAGCGGGAAGATGCAGCTGCACACTGGACTTCGAGCACCAGGACCATTTCCTCCCTTCGTGGTTGGGAGAAGTCAGCCTCCCACCAAAGGAGAGGTCAGAGAGTGTTGCCTGGCTGTTTTAGGGAAAATAGAGATTTCAAAAGACTGCAGGACCCAGTACAAATCATTGGTATTTCATTCCAGTCCTATCTAGCTGCTACCTACCTGAGCTTCTAAGAAGAAATGAGGATACTATGGGCTAGCACAGTGAAGTAAATACAAATATTTCACCCCACTTTTAAAGGAACCTCTACCATCTACCCTCTCTGAGGGCTGTTGGCTGTAAAGTATCATCTATATAACAAGACCTCATTTGCAAGCCGGGCCTTCTCTTCTCTCTTATAGCCTGCCTTGCCACTATAACCTGATCTTGCCATCACTTGTTTCTGGCCATGCTGTGAGCCCCCATTGTTTCCGTGGCCTCTAGGTGGTAGCTGTGCTAAGCACTATTGGAGGTTGGGGTCAGCACTTTGTGGTTCTCCCTTGCGCACATCAATAACCCTGCATGCCATTTCTCCTCTTAATCTGCACTTGGCCAGTCGATTTTTCAGTGAAACTTCAGAGTGCAAAGGGGAAGTGTTCCCTTGTGCTCTATCATTTTGTGGCTGTGAGCAGAATACCGAAGCTCTGCTCTTCCGGAAGCTGCAGCCAAAGGAACCCAGGACCACAGCAGCTGGCAGAAGAGTAAGAAATCCTTACCAGCCAGGCTGCCAGCCTCTGTGTGGAATCTGTTTGAGCAGGTGGTGAAAAGTGTTGTCTTTTCTTTCTCCATAAAATCCTGATTAGTGGAAGAAAAAGATTTGTGTGACTAGTCGTGCGTGTAGCGACTCTTGTGTAGTCTTTGGCATGAATAATCATGTTGTTTGATCCCTTTTCCTCCTAGAAATAGTCTCTCACTCTCTGTTTGTCTCTCTGGGTTGTACTGTCATAAAGAAGGGCACCTCAGAATAGAACAGGGGTCCAGAACCCCTAGAAACACGATTTCAAGCCACCTCTGAAGACTGGTCAGATTTATGGCTCTAATCAGACTGGTGTCTATTCAGGCAAACTTTACTATTTGTTCCCCAAATAAAACCACATGGAGTTTCCCTCCGATCTTGTTTCATGTCCTTGAGAGCTTGGCTTTTAACCAAGTGTGAGCACAGTTGGTCTCCACCATCTGAGAAGTGTGATTTTTGGGTCCCATCCAGTGGCCAGTCTAAAATTGGCTGGGGACCTCAGACACATCAGTTTTTAGGCAGCACACTTTTTGTTTCAAATGTGTCAAGCTCTCAGGAGAGTTTGTCTTAAGAAGCCCTATCCCTATGGGGCTTCTGTCATATGAACGCTTGTTGCCCGGTTAGTCCTGGGAAAGTACACTTTCAGGAGGGCCTCCCTGGTATCACAGATTAAGGCATCCGTGATTGGCAGTCCCCCAGTAATTTGTGGGTTACTGGAGGTACTATGTGCACAAACACCATTCTTAACCATCTGTGGCAACAAGAGCTCTTGCCATCTTAAGCCTGTTTCTGAGAATAAATTTTTTGAGGCTCATTAGCCTCATCTATGCTGTCTCCAGGAATACCTTTTGCTTATATGGTAAAAGTTATTTTAAACCTGTGTAATTGCCTTCTGGGCTTTTCATGAACAGGCTTGCTGGACAGAGTCACTATTGAAATAAGTTCACCATTGGAAATTCTAATCATTACTGGTTAGAAAACTGATCCTTCATGTCAGAAAGACTCCTAAATTTAGAAAAAGAGATCTCTTATTCTAAACAGTTGCCTCATTTGTATTTATGGAAAGATTAATTTAAAATAAAGACTCATGGTGGTTTCATGGCTAGCCTTAGAAATTCTTTTGACAAAATTAAAGAATGAAAATCTGGCCCAAAGCAAAGTTTAAAGTTTTCATATGCTCAAAGTGCCTGCTGTGAATCTCCTGCAGAATTTGCAGTGCTGGCCACTGCACCTTGCAGCCTGGTTAAAATTCCATCCTTTCACTGCCGTAGCCTGGGTTTGAGTGCTGGTGGGGAATTAGTCACTTTGGTTGGATATTTGTGTGATTTTTATCTTTTGGGGGACCATTTGTTATCCATCCTTTTCCCTCCAATGGACATATATTTTTTTTACTTTTATTTCAGGTTCAGTGTGTACATGTGCTGTTTTGCTACATGGGTGAATTGTACGTCACTGAGGTTTGGTGTACAAATGATTTCATCACCCAGGTAGTGAGCATAGAATCTAAGAGGTAGGCTTTTTAACCCTCACCATTCTCCTCCCCTCCCTTTTCAAGTGGGTCCCAGTGTCTATTTTTTCCATCTTTTTATTTCTGGTCTTTTTCTGTCTGTGGGGGCGCACAGAGATTTAGGGCCTTTGTGTGTAGATGGTCAGCTGAGAAGTTGACGCCCTAGAGATGTGAGTTGTATCCTGTTTGCAGGTAGCAAAACTTTCCTTTCCTTGGGCTGTCTTTGGGGCGGTTCTGGATCTTGCGAGGACTGGTCTGCACCTCTTTGGAGATTCCATGTGCAACCTCGAATAAGCCATAACCTTGGTTAAGGCTTACTGAATTTGGTGAGTCACTTGAAGGAGTACCATTGGCTTAAAAAGGTTCAAAGCCAGCCTGGCGCAGTGGCTCATGCCTGTAATCCCAACACTTTGGGAAGCTAAGGCGGGTGGATCATGAAGTCAGGAGTTCACGACCAGCCTGGCCAAGATGGTGAAATCCCATCTCTAGTAAAAATACAAAAAATTAGCTGTGTGCAGTGGCAGGCACTTGTAATCACAGCTACCTGGGAGGCTGAGGCAGGAGAATTGCTTGAACTTGGAGGGACAGGTTGCAGTGAGCCGAAATCAAGCCACTGCACTCCAGCCTGGGCGACAGAGTGAGACTCTGTCTAAAAAAAATAAATAAATAAAAAAGTTCAAAGCCAGGAATATTAGCTGCTTGCCCTGGCTAAAAAGACAGGCAGTAACAAATGCTGGCGAGGATGTGGAGGACAGGGAACCCTTTGGACACTGTTGGTGGGAATGTAGTTTAATGCAACCACTACGGAGAACAGTTTGGAGGTTCCTCAAAAAACAAAAAATTGAGCTACCATATGAATCAGCAATCCCACTGCTGGGTATACATCCAAAAGAAAGGAAACCAGTATATCAAAAAGATATCTGCACTCCTATGTTTGTTGTAGGACTGTTTACAATAGCTAAGATTTAAAAACAACCTAAGTGTCCATCAGCAGATGAATGGATTAAAAAATGTGGTACTTATGCAAAACAGAGTACCATTCAGCCTTAAAAAGAATGAGATCCTGTCATTTGCAGCAACATAGTTGGACCTGGAAATAATTAAGTGAAATAAGTCAGGCACAGAAAGACAAACATCACATGTTCTCACTTAATTGTGGGATCTAAAAATCAAAACAACTGAACTCATGAACAGAGAGCATAGAAGCATGGTTACTAGAGACCGGGAACGGCAGTGGAGAGCTTGGGATGTGGGCATGGTTAGTGGGTAAAAAAAAGGTTCAGAAAAATAAATAAGACTTACTATTTGATAGCACATCAGGGTGACTATAGTCAATAATAACTTTGTTGTACATTTTTAAAAGACTTCAAAAGTGTGACTGAATTGTTTGTAACACAAAGGATAAATGCTTGAGGGAATGGATAGCCCATTCTCCATGATGTGCTCATTTCACATTTCACATCATCAAAACATCTCATGAATCTTATGAATATAGACACCTACTGTGCACCCACAAAAGTTAAAAACGAAAAATAATAAAAGAAAAATAGTCTAATCATAATTTGCAGATACCAGTTGTTTTCTGTCACCACTAAATCAGTCTCCATTAAATACAAAATATACACAAAGTACGTATAAAGCTTATATATATTTGCTATTTCTGAATAAAATAAAATCAATCAGCTACATCTTATACATTATTACAGGGATGGAGGTATTTTAGAAGTACCTCTACTAATCCTAGAAATGTGTCAACTCCTGTAGAAAAGATAGAACAGCTATCAGATTAATTTTCAAATTATACTAGAGAACCTTCAGAAAACAAATTTTGTGGCATCATACATCAAAATCCAACAATGACATCAGTGAGAATTACATACAATTCATTTAGGAACAGTTATGAATTGGTTTATGATCTTGGACATCCGTTATTTCCACACAAGTTAACTCACGACTCTGTAATTATTTCCTCTTTCCTGAATGGATTTGGCCCTTGTCAGTTCATGACCCAGAATTTTTTTTCCAGAAAAAGAGCACGTATTCTGCCTATTGATCCACAGAAAATAGACTGCCCACAGATTGAAATATAAACTACTCGCCTGATTTCCTTCTGCTGCTGGGACAATGGGCTCAGGTTCATGTTCACAACAGCCAATGAGTGCATAGAGGTCTGAGATGTGGGCTTGTGATCCTGTGACTTTACTTCCCCAGAGAACTGCAACTGTCATCTCACATGTAGACACAAGGACAGTACATATTTGATGACTTAAAATAATTTTGGAAAAACTTTGTCTTCGTTTCCAATTACCAAAAAAATGACAACTTTCTACCAAGCATCTTCAAAGACATGAAAATGGGAGAGGCTCTGTTTTTCCATGATCCCTGGAGGCAGATAGGGGCTCACATGGAGAGAACAGGACACGCGGAGTCTGAGACATGAGATACTGACAGCAAAGCACATGTCTCTTACCGGATTCCGTGCTTCCCTGAGACCTGCCTCTGCTGAAAATCTGACTTGCAGTTAACCCCCAAATTCCTGAGCCAAACTATTAGTGAATTGTAAATAGATGGGACCACACAAAGAGCTTGAGAAGGAGGTGTCAACAGGTTACAGTGCAGAGAAGAACTTAAAGACAAATATTAAAATGAAAAATAGGGACAAAATTGTGTGATTCGATGCAAATTAACATTAAAATGTGGCTCATATATAGTCTAGGAATATGTATTTTTAGATATTTACCCCATAGAGATAGAGATGCTAAATTAAATAATATTCATAGAAAAAACAACATTTATTAAAGATTTGTTTTCCACACAAGAGAGCACCAAATTTATATTGTCCAAAAGAAAATTTTACTCATGAACTAATTAATATACCAATACGCTTAAACTATTTAACAGTTATAAAGTAACCAATCTTCCCAATCGTTTTTAGGAAGGATATAAAAGTGATATGGGCAGAGCTTAGCTGCGCGCCATGGCCGTGTTGCTGGCGGGGCTGGGCCCGGCAGGCAGGGTGGGCGCCTGGGTCCGGCCTTGCGCCACATGGCTCCTGGGCGCGACCACCCCCTGTGCCCCTCTGCCCCTGGCCCTGGCCCTGCTCCTGCCCAGGCCAGATGCCCGGCTGCTCCGCACAGCCGTGGGGACTGCCGCGGCAGCCAGGACCTCAGCCAGGCCACGGAGACAACGGGCAGCAGCGTCAGCTGCACAGAGGAGAAAAAGCAAAGCAAATCACAGCAACTGAAAAAGATTTTTCAAGAATATGACGCTGTTGGCGTGTCGTTGTACACTGGAATCTCATTAATTTCCTTGGTCATATTTTACATGGTTGTGTCAAGTGGTGTGGACATGTCTGCAGTCCTGCTGAAACTCGGATTTAAAGAGTCCCTGGTACAGTCAAAAATGGCAGCAGGCACAAGTACCTTTGTGGTGGCCTATGCAATCCACAAGCTGTTTGCGCCAGTGAGAATCAGCATTACGTTAGTCTCTGTGCCCTTGATTGTCAGATAGTTTCGAAAAGTGGGATTTTTTAAAACCTCCAGCTGCAAAACCTTAATGAACTCTTCAGTCGTAGGCACTGAAAACCTATTTCTTCTAAATTACACAATTTGGATTGGTTTTAGGGTTGTAGGGTTTCTTTTGGAGGGGTAGGGGGCTAATTGCTATGTTCTCATGGATAAACTTTGCCAGCAAAAATCAGGCTTTTGAACAATTTTAATTTTTTTGCTTCATAAATTTTGTGAATGCTATTCATTATAGGACTTGTATATATAATCTAAAATGTCAGCAAGACATCACAGATGGGTTTACATCTCAAAACAAAATAGCCTACAGATGTTCCTTCTGGGAGATTTTTGGCAAGGGTCTGTCTGTAAAAGCTCCAGGGTATTAATCGTGACTCAGTTTCCTAAAAAACAATGATTAATTTAACTGGCTTTTAAATATCCCCTTCCGCTGATATTTGTTGTCAGCTGCCTACAGTTTAATATGCAGTGTTCTGCAAAACAGCTGCCAGTGCTACAATCAATGAAGCAAAACTTAATATGTATTCACAATCTAAATTAGTATCAATACTTTGACATTCATTACATTTGTTTTGGGGGAAGAAAAGTATTTCTGGTATGTTTCATTGATCCCCAAACACCTTCCAATCTGGACATGACGGGGCTGATTCCAGATGGCTTTTCTGAAATTTTATTAAAGTAGGTCAGTGTCATTTGTTTAGATAAAATATGAAAACTCTGCCCAGTAGCAGTGGCATCACTTGATTCCTGATGCCCATGTTCCAGATACCACATATAAACAGTTAAGACAATCTTAGCTTTTCTTAGACAATCTTTGTCTCAAACTTCAGACATTCCAGAATTGTCATGATATTTACACTATCTCATTATTTTGAGTTAAAAATCCTGTTCAAGAAAAAAATTGTGTATCACTTCCTAAAAAGGAAAATTCATAGCACTTGTCACAAGTGGAAGGCAACTATGAGATAATACAAGCCAGGGAGGGGCTTGTATTACACAGGAAGGTGTAATTAGTCTGCCTAGCCAGTTTTACCCAATGAAAGGCATGTGTGTTAGAGAGATTAGCTAAGAGTAGAAATACAAGCATAGAGGCCGGGTGTGGTGGCTTATGTCTGTAATCCCAGCACTTTGGGAGGTTGAGGCAGGTGGATTACTTGAGCTCAGGAGTTTGAGACCAGCTTGGCCAACATGATGAAGCCCTGTCTCTACTATAAGTACAAAAATTAGTCGGGCATGGTGGCACACGCCTGTAGTCCCAGCTACTGGGGAGGCTGAGGCAGGAGAATTGCTTGAACCCAGGAGGTGGAGGTTGCAGTGAGCCAAGATCGCACCACTGCACTCCAGCCTGGGTGACAGAGGGAAACTCCATCTCCAGAAAAAAAAAAGAAGAAAGAAAGAAATGAACAAGAGAGAAGAAAGAGAGAGAGAGAGAGAGAAAGAAAGAAAGAAAGAAAGAAAGAAAGAAAGAAAGAAAGAAAGAAAAGAAAAGAAAAGAAAAGTAAATCCGAGTGTAGATCCAAACTGAGACACTGAGACTTCTTCCTTATAGTAGTCAGGAGCAGGCGATTGAAGTAATTCTGTCCTGTGGGGTTCAGCATCATGCAAGTTCCCCCTGGGCCATTCTCTAATGCAGGGCACTTGCTCCACACTCTGGGAACCCAGATTAATCAGTCTGCCATGTCACATAGTTGAAGGAGTTGCATTTATCTTTCTGGCTCCCAATTCCTTTAAAATTACATTTGTTGCAGAACCTCCACAAGGCTAAATAAAATAAAATTACATTTGTGGCCATCAGAGAACTGAAGGAACTATTAACTGGCTGTCCTGCGTTTGCTGAGATCTGGCTGTTGACAGTTCCTGGTTGGCCCCCAGTTACCCATGTCAGTTATCTCTGTTAACATTTCCAAGAATATTTGTAGGACAATTCTCCACTTGCAAGGTCTTTAAAGTAGAACTCTGTTTTGTTTTTTTTTTTTCAAGGCAATTGGCCCATTGCCAAAAGGTTTTACTGTCTTAAAGCCAGAACTGTCTTTCTGAGATCTAATTCCAAGGACTCCTCCACAGCTAAGTGAGATGCCTCACACCAGTATTAGGTGATTCTTTGTGTGGATGGAACAGAGCATTTTCATCTTGTGTTTAAAGCAATTTGTTGGCTTCGGCTCCTCAGCACTTTTTACACCAGTCTCCCATTCACATCCCTAGTAATGCCTATGCGAAAAGAAAAAAAAGAAAGAAAGAGAGAGAGAGAAAGAGAGAAAGAGGAAAGAAAGAAAGAAAGAAAGAGAAGGAAGGAAGGAAGGAAGGAAAGAAAAGAAAGAAAGAGAAAGAAAGAAAGAAAGAAAGGGAAAGAAAGAAAGAGAAAGAAAGAAAAAGCTGATAGTGAAACCTACAGGTTTAAGGACTTAAACCTCAAGCTTTGTGTTAGGAGTAACGGGAGTGTGCTGAGAGGGCAAACGAGTCATACCAAAAAGCCACATTGCTCTCTCCTAAGCACCAAACCTACTCCACTCCTGAGGCCAGTGGTCCAAACAGAAAATAACTGGAGAAGACGAGGAGGTCAAAGGATCGGGGAACTAAGCGTTATGTGAATTCACCAGAAAGATGTACAAAGCGCTTGTGTTTACATTGTTTTTATGGAACTAGCAGAATAAAACTGATCTATTTTAAAAATGAAAAAAAGTGATACGATAACTTTACTTGTTTGATGCCGTATAGAGTATTATACATAATTAGAACATATTAATATGAAAGTAAAATTTTTGAATGTTAAAAACCATTGTGCCAACCCTTTAAAATATTAGATCATTAGGAAGTCCATTTATTCCAGAAATGCAAGTGAGACTCATCGCGTTAGGAAATTCATTAACACAACAAATTATGTTAATTGAATTAATGAGAATGTCTTGTGTTCATAGATGGAAAAGAGATAATGCCAACATTTTAAAGAAAATTATTTAAAATAATTTAATTAGTATGGAATTGGTGCGGAATGTTTCTTAAAAACCTAAAAATAGACTTGTATAAATGAAAAATTATGACATTACATGATTAGGCAGGGTCAACATTATTAAGACATCAAAAGTACTTTAATTAATAAGTTGATTTTATGGCTGTATGGTATTCCATGGCGTATATGTACCGTTGCAAGGGCATGGATGGAGGTGGAGACCATTATCCTGCAAAAGAATTCAGGAACAGAAAACCAAATATGGCATGTTCTCACTTGTAAGTGGGAGCTAAATGATGAGAACACATGGACACGTAGAGGGAAACAACACACACTGGGGCCTATCGGAGGGTGGAAGGTGGAAGGAGAGAGAGGATCGGGAAAAAAAACTAATGGACACCAGGCTTAACACCTGGGTGATGAAATAATCTGTACAACAACCCCGCCCTGCTGACAGACATTTCCCTATGTCACAAACCTGCACATCCTGCACATGTGCCCCTGAGATTAAAATAAAAGTCAAAAAAATAAAGAAAATAAAATAAGTTGATTTTAACTCCAATATAGATACCACCTGTGTTCTGGATGTAGAAATTTTATCGTAAAGAAGAGCAAACAAATTAAAATATCCATGAAAAGTCTGAGAATTAAAAGAGAGTGACTTCCCCTTTAAAATATTGTAGAGACTTGGAAATTAAAATTGTGTTGTGTTGTTTCATCATTAGTCTGAAAGACCAATGGAATACAACATTCAAAAATGGAATAAAACATATATAAAAAAGTACTGTGCAATAAAAGCAGGAGTGTAGAAAGAAGAGGCGAAAGCTTGCTGCGTCTCATTGGGCACTGAAGCTCACAGACAGGCAGCAGGCTTTGTCTCTCACCACGTGTGCTTTCTGCAAGTCTGGTATTGCCACATGTGCAGGAAGGACATTTACCATTTGAGCAAGAGCATTTTGGGGCTAATATGTGATTAATGTGACTTTTTCTGCCTCAATATTCATTGTAACCTGTTCTCATAGCCCACAGTATGTTTCCTGCTGAGCTGAGATGTTACTGCCATTAATAAAGCTGTATTACCTGCAACTGTCCCCCTTTCTATGTTTGGGAGCTTTGAGAACAGTCACACATGATTGTGTAATTCTTTAGTTCGTCACTTGCCTGGTGAAAGACTTTCAGGGGGGCTCCTCTCCCTACTGGGCCCACAGGGGTAAAAAGCTAGTGAAGAGTTCTGGGACAGAACACTGCATGGGAACAGCGAGATGGGACACTTCAAGGTACAATGCTCTTAACTTATACCCCAAACTGATGCAGACAGAAAGTTCCGCATGCCATCAGAAAATGAGAAAAAAAAAACACGTTTGGAAGGTGAAATGATCTTTGGTTGTGAAAAACACTGCCTTCTTCAGAGGATGTGCTAAAATCAAAACTAACAGATGATCTATGTCTGGAATAAAAGTGGTCATTTGTTAACAGATGCTGGTGAGGCTGCAAAGGAAACTCCTATTCACTATCACTGGGAATGTAAATTAGGTCAGCCACTGTGGAAAGCAGTTTGGAGATTTCTCAAAAGATGTAAAACACAGCTACTAATTGACCCAGCAATCTCATTACTGGGAATATCCCCAAAAGAAAATACAGCATTCTACCAAAAAGACACACGCAAACCTGCACGCGCAGCACCTCTATCTAATACAAAAGTTGGCATTATTTTAAAAAGCGTTTA
This sequence comes from Gorilla gorilla gorilla, assembly GCF_029281585.2. Classification (NCBI taxonomy): domain Eukaryota; kingdom Metazoa; phylum Chordata; class Mammalia; order Primates; family Hominidae; genus Gorilla; species Gorilla gorilla. The sequence goes on along the minus strand of NC_073232.2, from coordinate 36,354,031 downwards.
TTTGTGAAAACTTTTCACCCATGGTGGGGATGAAAAAGTACAGTCTCACTAAGGTCAAGAGGCACACACCCAAAGCAGCCCCGGGGGCAGGGCTGGGAAAGCCAGCAGCACCAGCATCCTCAGCACATGCCAGCAGGTGTTGGCTGAAGCAACAGGTGTCCTGGGGAAATGGAAAGGAGTTACTTAGACACAGTTGCTGATTCTCGAATTTCCTATTTTTCCCAGGATGTCTTTATCATTTTCTTACCCTCCTGTCTATGTTTAGACACATGGCCCTCAGAGGTGACTTGTTGGCTGCAGAATGAGGAATTCATCACTGTCCTTTGGTCAAGGTAGAGGGAGTTATGTAATTTCATAAACTGTCCATATCTGATGATGGAAATAAAAAAAGAACTGAACAGATGGAGAAGATACATCATATTCATGAATAGAATAACTCTATCATCAGGATGTCATTTCTTACCAATGTACAGATTCAATGCACTTCTAATCAAAATGGAAGCAAATTATTTTATGGATATAGAAAAAGTAATTCTAAAGCTTATATGGGGAAGAAAAAGACCTTGAATAGCTAACACAATATTGAAGGAGAACAAAGCTGGAGGAAAGACAGGCACTACTCAACTTCAAGACTTACTGTAAAGCTACGGTAATCAAGGCAGTATCATATTGATGAAAGAATAGACAGGTTAATGAAACAAGACAGAGAGTTTAGAAATAGCGACACATCGATATATTTAATTAATCTTTGATGAAAAAGTAAAGGCAACATGATGAAACAAAGGTTGGTTTCTTCAGAAAGTGGTGCTGGAACAACTGAATACCCACACGTAAAAAAAATGAATCAGATCTTACCTTCTCACCAAAATTAAGTCAAAATGAATCACGGACCTAAATGTCAAATACAAAACTATAAAACTTCTGGAAAATAACAGGAGAAAATCTAGACTCTCTTGGGTTTGATGATCTCTAGAAAAAAATGTCAAAGTTACAGTACATAAAAGAAATAAGTTCCTGATGGAATATAGATTAAAAATTTTTAATATACAAAATGAAAAAAATCAGAAGAAAATATAAATGCCTATTTACACAGATACATTTTTATGTTGACAAAACCTTTCTAAGACACTCAGAAATAAGCATTGTGAAGGTTAATTTAGCAAAACAAAAATTACCCTGCATTTGAGAAAAAATAAAAGGCAGCATACTTGTAAAATATTTACTACACATGTATGTGCATGTGTGTATATATAGATTTAAAAATCTTCATTTTACAGAGAATTCACTCATATCAACAAAAAAACTCCTCTAATTTAAAATTGGGCAATTTAAATTAGAGATGTAAATTGCAGATCTAAGAAAAGTACTTTGCCTCTAATTTAAAATTGGGCAAACTCCTTTTTCTAGATCTGCAAGTGACTTATGCACACAGGAAACAATATTTAGTGTTCCTCGTTAGAGAAGGCATTTAAGTTAAAAGAGGAATCAAATACTGTTTTCTATCCACAAAGTTTGTGAGGATAAAGAGCAGTGATATTTATACTGCTGCTTAAAGTTTAAGTTGCAGATGACTTTTCAAATAGACAATTTGGTGGTAAGTACCATATTAAAAAAAATTGTATATGCCTGTTGGTGATCAATTCTATTACATTAAGATATTTTTAGAAAATAAGGAAACATACATGCAATTTCTTTTCTGAGCACTGCTTAAAATATCAATGTATTAAGAAGAATCCATACAATGGCTTTTATAAATACATTTCAGTGAATTTACAGCATGGGATAATATGTGACCACTGAAGGTAGAAACATATACAGAAGTATGTTGACATTTGAAAATGTATTTTGGTGTACCAAGTGAGGGTACATTCAGTTTGTTTATACATACAGATGATGGTCTTGTGTTATCTGAAATTATGTACGAAATATGATAAAATTTGTTATTTGAGGGCATTTGTTTTAATATAAAATGTTTTTCCTTTTTAGTATCTTTGATTTCTGCATTGAGCAAGTACAATGTTATTAGTAAAAGTTTTATTATTAATGAAATAATTTTTGGGAAGAGCAGGAATATGAATTTTGCACAGATAAAAAAATTTTTCACTTTCTATATTTTAATTTTTACTTTTTGTGGATTAGTATATTCTGTGAACTTTTAGCATCTTCAGAAGAGAAACTTTTTATCTGTGCTTGTTGATTTACATGTACATTTTATTAGAAACATATTTTTATTATATCTAGATTTATTATATATATGTCAATAATTACAGATTAATCATTTTAGTGTAGTTTTATTATTAGGAAAATAAAGTAGCAAATATAAGTGCTTTATTTATAGCAGTTTTTTAAGATATCGAACTTCCCAACTATATTTATCCATTCTTTGAATCCATTTATCACATGTAAGCTGAATGCCTATTATGTAGAAGACACATTCTATTAACTCTCAAGACCCTTTCATCCTTAAAAATTTCACATTTACCTGCTCAGCCTCAGCAACGTGAGGCTTAAAATTGGAGTAATAGGACTGAATCTCAATTGAAGCTTTTCCTCTCATCCTTCAAACAAAAATACTTCTGAAGTGAGAAATTAGTAAAAGATAACTACCAACCACGATTTTGGAAATTTATAACAGCTTTAAATAGTAATATGAATCATTGGAAATACCTAATTTACATGTACTCCCTCCATAAATCTAAATATGAATTAATATACATTCTGTAAATCTAAATACAAAATAAAATGAGCTATACCTATTCATTTGAATCCCAAGTTTTCTTTGGCTTGAAGTTTTTAAAATATTAAAGGAGTACTTTGTTTTAACAATTTGTTGTTTTTATTTCAACTCTCCTTTTGCGTAGTACTCTTAAAAGCTAAAATTTCTTTAAGTGTTAATCCTGTGATTAGGACTACCATCATCCTGTTGTATATACCATATTCCACTTCATGGAAGGCACCCTGAATTGTGTGATGCCTCCTTATTTTATGTACCAATAAAAGATTGTTTAAATTTTTGCCAAATATAGTTCTAATAAATAATGAATTGTAAGTGGCATTTCAATGTCAGAGATGTTAAAATATGAGAAATTGAGCATCTTAGAACTGTTAAAATACAGTGTTATCTGTAACCTTTAAAACACACCACAAAGTAGGCATGATTGTATTATTTTACTTAAAATGTTGTCTTTGTTAAGTAGAAGTTATAATTATAATAACTAACAATTACTGAGCTGTTACATGTGCTAAAAACTCTTCAAAATACTTTGCATAGATTCTCACTGAGGCATCACAGTGATGTCCTGTGAGATAACTGCTGTATTCATCTTCACTTTATTGATGAGAAAATTGAGGCACAGAGAGGTTAAGAGACAGCTAGTAAGTGAAAGACCGTAGAGTTTATTCAAGCCCAAGTTGAACTGAGTCCAAAGGCCAAGCTCTTTCTATTCAAATAGGCCACTCTTTCATTAATGTAGTGAGTAATAAGAGTGAATGAATGTTGTACTTTCTTCAGGAGAATATTAAATATTTGTTTTGAAGGCAGAGAAAGAGCATGGTATTTAATGTTTACAATTACATAAATCATTGTATGTTTTGAGACAATGGACTAAACTTTCCTAAAAAGTCCTCTCACTCTCGTAGGACTGCTCTACATGGGGCCTGTGTCAACAGCCATGTGGAAGTAATAACACTTCTGGCAGACAGAAAGTGCCGGCTTGACGTCCGTGACAGTGAAAACAGGACACCTCTGATGAAGGTAAATAGTAGCCAGTCCTTTCAGCAGCAGATGGATTTGGTTTAAATACGTGGAATAAAAATGAATTTATCTCATTGAAATACAACTAGTTTGTGAAACCTGTGAAATATTAATTTTGATTTCCTATAATTTATAATTTACTTCTTGCTTTAATACTGACAGGCTCTACAATGCTGGAGGGAGGCTTGTGCAAATATTCTGGTAGATTCTGGTCCCAGTCCAAATATTGTAGATGTGTATGGCAACATGGCTCTCCATTACACTGTTTATAGTGAGAATTTGTCAATGGTGGCAAAACTGCTGTCCCGTGGTGCAGACATCGAAGTGAAAAACAAGGTAGACCTTAACCAATGTTATTTTCAAAATATTTGAAATCTGTTTGTTTTAACATTAACATATGCAAGTTTTTTTATATTTGGAAGCTGAAACATTCCTCAAATGAAAATAGTTTGAAAGAACTTGTCTAAGATTTTACTTTAATATTAATATTTTTACAAGAACTATTAGAGAGTATGGCTTTTCTGTGCATTTATGATAAATATTTGAATTTGTTAAAGGTAAAACTTATTCAAACATTTTTTCCCACCCAAGTTTTTTTTTTCTTTCCAATTAGTGTAAAACTACAAGAAAGCAAAATTTGCCTGCATAAATTAAGTCACCGTGTAAAATTTAGGAGACATGCAGAAATCTGGATTTCCTCTTAAAGGATAGAATCTGGTGTCTCTTGAGCCCATATGACTGGTATGCTCTGAAGAGGTTCTAGCTTTACACAAAGCATATGTTTCCAGTTTGCTGCTGTGCCCACCTAGGCACATCACTTACTCAACTTTTGCCTCTGTGAATACTTCAGTTATCAATTCCTCTCTCATGGTATATTTTGGTAAAGATTTCAAGGTGTTCAAGACAGTTGATAGGTGTTTATAATATATAGTTTATATTTTACATTAACTCAATAATGGCGTTGACGTCTAGAATTTAGATTTTTTAAACAACGATTTTTCCTTATATAAACCATAAATAATCATCTTCTATTAGAATGCCTTTAAGCCTTTTTAGATTAATCATGGTTATATTTGAATAGGTTATGCCTATTGCAGAAAATATTATCTCTTTCTCCTCAGAATTGTCCCTTAAAATTCAAGTGATTTTGTGGCTTCTATTATGCTAATCTATATAGATGAGTTAGAACTTTCATTAATAAGCCATTTTATTCATATTTCTGATATTTTCCCAAAAATTAAGTAGCAATTACAATACAAACCAGAATCAAAATGGATTATTGCATTTTAAGAATTAGATATGCATTAGGGTCCTAGTATTATCATTATAATTGAGAATAAACTTTTATACTGAATTTCTAATAGCTGAGATAAAATTCTATTGTCTTGTAATAGGAGAAACCCCATGGACCACTTATAATAAGCAATCAAAGTTCATTTGAAGCCAATCTCTTTTAATTTAGAGCCTACTTCTTTAGTCACCCATTTAGAGCAGGAGTGCCTGACACTGGCATCTGGGATATTAGGATCATTGATAGAAGAGAATCAGCGAGTTTGTATCACCAGAGGAAACCTCCATTTTTCTTGGGAAGCTTTCAAAACCGTATCCCTGAAATTCTCATTTGTCAAATATTAATGTCTGCCACAAAACTATAATGTCAAATAAGGATTAGGCAAAGTTCAGGTCATTTCTTGGATAACGGACATTTAATTCACAGTTTTATAATATTTCTTGAACATAGATAATGTGGAATCTGTTGGGGTACAGGGCTTCTGGTAAGGTAATTATTCTCTGGAATATAGTTTAAGAAACACTGCTCTAGAGGTAATAATTTAGATTAGTAATTTAATAAAAAACAAAGTATTTACTACTGTATCTTAGGGTTTAAGGATATAGAGATAAAAGATACAGCCCCTGCCCTCAAGAAGCTCCTGCTTTAGATGGGAAACAATAAAACCATTAGAATATAAAGATTCTTGGGGATAACCAGAGTTAATGTGGTGATGCGGAGGCTGAATGTTTCCAAGCGAAGGTGCAGTGCATGGGAAAGCACAGAAAAGGGAGAAAGAAGGGGCTGCTATTGATTTTCTTTCTATTTTATGTTTAAGTTCATAGGATATTATACAAGGTATTCAGTTCAGCTGAGAAATATGTAATTTCATGAATTATAAATTGTCTTTGCTGTTTTACAGGCTTGCCTCACACCACTTTTACTGGTCATAACAAAAAGAAGCAAGGAAATTGTGGAATTTTTAGTGACAAAAAATGCCAATGCAAATGCAGTTGATAAGTTTAAATGGTATAGTAGTTCTTTTTTTATTAAAAACACTTGAGTAGTGTTCTAGAGTAATAACACTCAAGTCAGAAATGTTAATAACATTTACTTAAAATTATTAAATTATAGTGAAAACTATCAACACAAATTATCAGTTAGGAAGAAAAGCAATTATTTGGACTGGTCAACATAAAGAACAGTATATAGTAGGATTTATCTTCTCTTATTATACTGACTGATTCTTATTTTTAATCTGATGTTTTTGGTTGCATTATTTTCTATTGGCTAAAGTGGTTCTGTATTAGTTTTAAGAAGTATGAACTTTTTTAGTTTACTTTATAATTCAATATTGAATGATTAACACATTTATAGTATTTTTCTAACTTCTGTTTTTTTATACACTTTTTAAAAAATGCAGTATTTGCTGGTCATGGTAGCTCTTGCCTGTTATCCCAGCATTTTGGGAGGCCAAGGTGGTTGGAACACTTGAGGCCAGGAGTTCAAGACCAGCCTAGCTAACATGGTGAAACCCCATCTCTACTAAAAATACAAAAATTAGCCGGGCATGGTTGTACATGCCTGTAGTTCCAGCTACTCGGGAGGCTGAGGCACGAAAATCACTTGAACCAGGGAGGCAGAGGTTGAAGTGAGCTAAGATTGTGCCACCGCAGTCCAGCCCGGGTAACTGAGCAAGACTCTGTCTCAAAACAAACAAACAAACAAAAAAGGCAATATTAATCTGAAATAGTTTAAAATCATTTTGTCTTTAGGATGACTGTTTGCTTTAAGTTGTTTTCTTTGAAGAATATTAATTTTACGTTATCCCTACATGACTATTAATTGCTATCATCAGATACTGTGAATTTCTCATTTTTTTCCTTTTTTATTCATAGTGTATTATTATTTCTAATTTGTATAGGTAGAGGGAAGAAAGACATCTTTAATTGGATTAACATTTTAGTTAATTAAGATAATCCAGCCGGGCGCGGTGGCTCACGCCAGTAATCCCAGCACTTTGGGAAGCCGAGGCAGGTGGATCGCCTGAGGTAAGGTGTTCAAGACCAGCCTGGGTAACATGGTGAAACCCTGTTCCTATTAAAAATACAAAAAATTAGCCAGGTGTGATGGCGGGTGGCTGTCATCCCAGCTACACTCGGGAGGCTGAGGCAGGAGAATCACTTGAACCCAGGAGGCAGAGGTTGCAGTGAGCTGAGATTGTGCCATTGCACTCCAGCTTGTACAATAAGAGCAAAAATCCGTCTCAAAAAAAAAAAAAGACAAGCCATAGGTGAGTGATAAAAACAGATAGGCTTTTGATTCACATAAGAATGGGTTCATGTCTAGCTTCCTCACTTGATATGTTTGATTTTGCAAACATTACTTAATACCAAGTATGATTTTCTGTATGAAAAGGAGAATAATAATATGTCCTTTAAGGACAGTTGTGTGGGAATAACATTATGAATATCAACAGCATTTAATTCAATGTCTCACACGTTCTTATCAGCATCATTAACTGAACTTACTATGACTACTACTAATATCATTACTCCTAATATTGTTTTAAGCCTTCAGATGGCTCTCATTTGTCTCACTTCTAGCTGATTTTGAAGAACAAAATATTTTATCAGACTAAGGAAGAAATAGAGATTTCTTCACTTAAATTTTTGCCTCTTTAAGATTCGTGAACAGAGCATATTTTCTTGCCCCTCAAAGGACTTTATGTTAGCTACTTCTAGTATGCCATATCCCAGTGGGACATGAGTCTTTTTGCTCCTTCCTTTTAGCCTTGGTGGTGATTTACAAGGATAAACACTTGAGCACTCAACATACTTATGTTTATTAGTACATGTAAATGGTTAATTCTACACTGACAGGCACATATTAAATTGCTTCTGTTCCTAATAATGAAGTTATCTCTTTGTTATTTTAGCACAGCCCTCATGCTTGCTGTATGTCATGGATCATTAGAGAGAGTCAGCATTCTCCTTCAGCAAAATATTGACATCTGTGCTGAAGATATGTGTGGAATGACTGCAGGAGGTTATGCTGTTGCTAGTAGATTTAATCCGTAAATGTTTACATTTAAAGGCTAGGTGAGATTTCATAGTTTGTTTCAGGTAATTTTTGAAAGACAGTGAGTTAGTTCACTTCATCAGCCAGAAACTAGGCAAAAAGCTAGACTAGTTGGAAGGAGTAATGGGCCAGGATTCTTTATTTTAGGACTTTCAACAACTTTATCCCTAGGAGTCCTAATGTTGTCTACTTGATTTGCAGTATATCCCCTATGCATGGGATAAACATAGTGTCACAATTTTGATTTTTCTAATTAGTTATTTGGGTCTTGAAATGTCCACTTTAGCAGAAAACCTGATAGTGTCCCCGGGGCTGTCTTCCATACCTTCATCCTTGAAATTTTAAAAGAATCTAAGGGGTTCCCTAAGTCCAAGGAAGACATTCCTTTTGTTTAAGTCAGAAAGACTGGAGGGGTGGGAAATGGCCATTCTCTTCATTTTGTTGTTTCCATTGATGCTGTTGCTGCATTGTTGCCCTTGAAACTACTCTTGCAGTCTGGTAATGATTGACCTTTGCCACCAGGATGCTGTTACTAATACAGATCCCTCAGTCTTCATGGTGATCCACATGTAGACTTCAAAGTTATTACATTTTTTTACAGTTCACATACATATTCTCAGCCATTGTTTCCAAAGTACCAGCACCCTGCTCTGGCAGCTAGGACGTTTAGCTTTAGCCACACTCATAGTAAACAAATTGACTCTTCTCCTCACACTCAAAACCTGATGTGAAACCCACATCTTAGCCTGGACTTGGCCTAGACCTTCATGGTAAGTTATCCTTTGAGTGGCTTCTTTCTATTTTCTCTAGCAAATATTAGTTTGAAACTGTAAGTCAGGTTGAAATAATGTTACAGGAAGAAATTAGAGATCCCTTTTTATTTTGTTACCACAACTACATCCCTGGACCTTTATAATCTGTGTAGCACCATTTTGTAGGTAGTGGAAGGTCTCATCTTATTCTGGAAGATCCCATGTCATCTTTCTCAAGTTATAGTGGGTTCCAACTTGTGCTCATCCCCTCAAGTGATTCTTTTTTGCTAAAAGTAAAAATCTCCCATGCTACCTGCATCCCTACCTCGAGTTTTTAAAATATTTTCAAATTCTGCATCACCATGAAGCCATTCAATAGACTTCACAAAACCCCAAGTAAGTTGGTTAGATTTAACAGAGCTAAGCCTCATCCATGACTGATCAGTCTTCAGGTATAAAAGTAGGGATTCGTGCTGGCATCAGCTGTACATATAGTAAAATTGAAACTATGTTGAGAAGATCAGCATGGTCCCTGCACGAGGATGACACACAGATTTGTGAAGTGTTGCATATTTCTTGCAGTTTCCAAAAGGACATTTGACTACTTTCTAACCAGCTCCAAGGAAATGGTGTGAGTCAAAGCAAAATGGGTGTCACCCAGTATTGCAGTTGTGATTTTCATACAAGAAATATTGATGCAAGGTGATATATGAAATGAGATGTGGTAACACATAGGATCTTGTGTGCAATATGCTCTTAGTGCATCTCAGAAATGAGGAAATACCAACTTGCATCTTTGTGGAACTTACAAAAAATAAAGGTAGGGTTTTGTCTTCCACAGCAGCTGGAAATGAGCATAGTGACTAAGCATCATTCCAACAAAGATTTGTTGATTCAGAGTTTCAGGAGGTAGATAAAGAGTAGTAATAGTCCAAGCCAGATGCTGACATCTATTAGTTTTCTGCCATTGGTGTGATTGATGAGCTCAGTAATAGAGGATAATCAGGTTATCCAATTTAATGAATTAATATATTTATAAGTAAATTTCATTACAAATTATAAAATAGCTTAGATACCTTGAATTACAAGCCACAAAGAATAGAACATCTAATAACCAAAAGTAGGAATTAATAACAGAAAACTGCAACATTTGAATGTTATAACATATGAAGAAACACTTTTTTTTGTTCTTTTGTTTTTTGTAATTTATTTATGTTTTGCAGAGACAGGGTCTCCCTATGTTGCCCAGGCTGGTCTTGAACTTCTGGGCTCAAGCAGTCCTCCTGTCTCAGCATCCCAAAGTGCTTACATCACAGGCATGAGCCACTGCACCAGGCTAACACATTGGATTTTATTGGGAATTTAAAAATAGCTTCAGCAATAAGATTCAAGAACCAATTATTTCATTGCTTCACTATTTATTTGAGCATTAAAAAATGTTATCTTGTTAAATCTTTATAATAACCTAGTGAAATAAGGCTCTAAAATTCTCATTTTTAGAAGACGTTGAGCCTAAGAGAAGCAACTTGTTCCAGAAAAAATACCTGTTGGTTACTGCGCTAGAACTTATTCTGAGTTAAGGACATTTTCCATTATGCCAAGCTAACTCTAGTGAATTTACGGAGTTACCCTGCCCTGAATTCATGAGTATTTCATCTACTTTCTTTCTTCTTTAATTACCAGATTAATAAGTTCATAGAGCTTACAAACTTAAAGTAATATAATAAGTAATATTCTGATGTTAGCTCTGATATTGTCTGAAATACTCTAAGAACTTAATAAATTTGGTAAATGTTTTTATATCAGTGTCAAAATAATAGTTTTATTTATTACATTTTTATACATAGCATTCATCAACACCTTTTGGAATATGAACAAAAGATATCTAAAAATCTTCAAAATAGCAATCCAGGTAAGACTTCTGATAGTAAACTACTCTTGGTGGTGCTACCATAAGGTTATGGAAATGTTGATCATACAACAGCAATTAAAAAAGCAATATGGAAATAGGATGTGTTTACATATATACATATGTGTGTGTGTGTACATATATATATAGCTTTGATTTAATTTTTTTAGTTTATTATTCAGAATTAGTTAAGAATTTAGTTGTAGGTAGTTTATAATCTCATAAATTATCCGAAAAAAATGTTTTAATTATGTTCCCTAAAATTTTATATAATACTTTTGTATAAATAAGTAAAACAGTTTTTAAGTTTGTATATTGTATGTTTCCTCAATTGTCATAACAACTTAGGCTTTTTACAAAATGTATAACCCTTGGTGTGATTGATGAGCTTGGTAATAGGGGATAATCAGGTTATCCAATTCAATAAATTAATATTTATAAATAAATTTTATTACAAATTATAAAGTAGCTTAGATGCCCTGAATTACAAGCCACAAAGAATGGAACATCTAATAATGAAAAGTAGGAATTAATAACAAAAACTGCAACATTTCAGTATTATAACCTATGAAGAAACAATTATTTATGTATGTATGTATGTATGTATTTATTTATTTATTTAATTGTAGAGACAGGGTCTCCTTATGTTGCCCAGGCTGGTCTTGAACTTCTGGGCTCTATTTAATTTTTACAATAAATGGTTTACATTTAGTAAATGAGAATTAATTACAGTTGAGTCTTGAGTAACATGAGAGTTAGGGTGCCGATCCCCCAAGCAGCTGAAAATCTGCTTTATATGAAAATCTGTTTCTTTTGACTCCTCCAAAACTCTACTAATAGTCTACTGTTGACCTGGAGCCTTACTGAAAGCATAAACAGTGAATTAACACATAGTTTCTATGTCATATGTACTATATACTGTATTCTTACAATAAAGTGAGCTGGAGAAAAGAAACTGTTTTAAGGAGGAAAAAATATATTCACTATTTATTAAATGGAAGTGAATTATTATTCATAAAGTTCTTCATTCTCATTGCCTTCACGTTGAGTAGGCTGATTAGGGAGAGGGAGAGGAGAGATTTGTCTTACTATCTTGCAGCAGCAAAGGAAAAGAAAAATCTGTCTATTAGTGGGTTCCTACAGTAAAACCCTTATTCAAGGATCAACTGTGTGACATAGTGACTTGTGTCACAAAAAAGTAAGTATCTTTAGAATTTGGAACTCAATAATACTTTTCTGGCACCATAAACAAATGTCAACAAGAATTACAAAACTTAGCCAGGGTGCATCAGTACCAATAGGATATTATTTTTCAAAGATACCTACTGAGTGCAGAAGTCAGAAAAGCAAATCTTTGTTGAGAAGCGCAGGTTATGTTACACAGTCTTGTACCAAAAGATCTCACTATTTTCAACTTCATTCCCTCTAAGTTGAAACCAAATAAGATATATTTATTTCATTAGAACAAGATGTGTTGTTCTATCTGCTGGATAATTAGTGTGTTAATAGTAATTTTGTTACAAAAAGATACTCTGTTCCTGCTGGCCAAAATATGAATATTATAAGTATTCAAATAGCTTAACTCTAGGCTCAACAAATTATAATAAAAATACTAAAATTTTTCACAATAGCAAAAGTGTCACTGTGATACCTAAATGTGACACAATGCATTGTTCAATATGAACGGTATGAGCACATCTTTATTATATATTTATCAAAGAACTTCTATAAGTTAGGTTTTGCAAGTTGCAGGAGACAAATATGGAATACACATATTCCATGTCTTTAAGGTGCTCATAATACAGTAGAGCTGTCTCTATTGAATTTCTGCATTTTTCCAACAGAATTTTCTAAAAAAATGTTATTCATTTATCCACTTGTCCACTTAACAAATAAATGCCAAGCATCTTTAAGGTACTAAGCATTGTCCTTGTTATTATCATTGTCATTTTTTATTATTTACTACTTATTAAGGTACTAAGCATTTTTCTTGTTATTATTTTTTTCTAATATTTACTAATTTATTAATGTTCACTCTGTGCCAGAATCCCTTTGGGAGCTTATAATTATCACTTATTATGTCGTTACCATATTCAGTATGTGTCAGACATTTTATATCCAAGGTGACAATTAAAGCCTTAACAAGTTTGGTAGTGTCCAGAAGTGGTGGCTCACTCCTGTAACCCTAGCATTTTGGGAAGCCAAGGTGGACAGATTGCTTGAGCTCAGGAGTTTGGGGCCAGCATGACTAACATGGTGAAACCCGTTTCTACTATACACGAAAAATTAGCCAGGCGTGTAGCGTGCGCCTGTGATCCCAGCTACTTGGGAGGCTGAGGTAGGAGAATCGCTTGAACCCGGGAGGCGGAGGTTGCAGTGAGCTGATATCGCGCCATTGCACTCTAGCGTGGGCGACAGAGCAAGACTCCATCTAAAATAAATAAATAAATAAATAAATAAATAATAAAATAGAAGAAGGAGAAAAGTTTGGTAGTATTTAAGGAAAACATGCAGAATGAGTAGAAGTTTGCCAGATAAAGAGTCAGAAGGATGATATTTAGCAGAAGGAAAATTTAACCACGTTGTGTGTTTGGCAGAAGGAACATCTGAAGGAACGCCTGACGAGTCTGAACCCTTGGCGGAAAGAAGCCTGAGTAGGCTGAACACTTGGTGGAGGGAGCGCCTGATGAGGCTGCACGCTTGGCGAAAGGAACACCCAACGAGGCTACACCCTTTGTAGAGGGAACATCTGAGATTATCGCATATCCTAGAAAAGAAACATCTACAAAAGCAAATACAAATGGTAAGATGCGTGAGTGAATTTTGTAGGGTTTATTGGCACTTTGCGTTTCCAAGCGGAAATAGTGTGATATGGGAGTAGTTGGGAATGACTTGAATATGTAGATAAGGCAAGCTTAGGCAACACTTTTTAATAGTGTAGGAACGAGTAGATCTTATTCTGTAGGCCCCGGAAAAATTCTTACAATAATTCTGGCTGTAAATACTAGATGAACAAACAATGGCTAAAAACATAGGAACCAAATTTGTTTTGGTGGTCCAGGGTTATCATAGGATTCTGCTATTTTTTTTTTTTTTTTTTGAGACAGAGTCTCTCAGTGTCACCTGGGCTGGAGTGCAATGGCGAAATCTCAGCTCACTGCAACCTCTGTCTCCCGGGTTCACACTATTCTTCTGCTTCAGTCTCCCGAGGAGCTAGGATTACAGGCGCCCACCACCACCCCTGGCTAATATTTTATATTTTTACAGGGTTTCACTATGTTGGCCAGAGTCGAACTCCTGACCTTGTGATCCACCCACCTCGGCCTCCAAAGTGCTGGGATTACAGGCGTGAGCCACTGTGCCTGGCCGGGATTCCAATTTTGGTGACTAATTAGCAACAGCTCCAATCATCATGCTCTCTCAAGACAATATTTGAAGGCTGGAAGGGCTGCTTTTGTTCACCTGTTTCTTTTAAATAGGGAGAAAACTTGGAAGCTTGCGGTAATCTTCCTGTAACATTTTATTGGCTGGATTATACCACATGCTCCTTTCAAAACCAGTCACTAGGAAACCAAATGTAATTACTGTGATTAGCTTAGAATAATTGGAGATGGGGTGGGGGTAATGGAATAATAAATATCTAAATAAACTTGTGTTTCTGCAGCAAGAAAGAATAAATAATGGCTATGCATAGGAAGTCAACAATGTTTTCTGCAGGGATTCATTGGAGAAGTTTGAGAAGGGGAGTCACAAGATTAGATTTGAGTATCAGGGCATTCTAGTCATGGTATAAAGCAGAGATTGGCAAACTTTTCCTGTAAAGCACCAGATAGGAAATATGGTAGGCCATGTGGTCTCTATCACAGCTATTCAACCCTGCATTGTAGGGTGAGAGCAGTCATAGATAATGTGTGAGCAAAGACGCATGATTGCACTGCAATAAAACTTTGTATAGAAAAATTTCATAAGCTGAATTTGGCCTGTGGCCTCTAGTTTGCTGGCCCGTCATATAGAAGATAGATGGAGAGTATCACATAAAAAGATTTAAAGACAGTCTTGGAGTGGTGGCTCACGCCTGAAATCCCAGCACTTTGGGGGCCGAGGTGGGCGGATCATGAGGTCAGGAGATCGAGAACATCCTGGCTAACACAGTGAAACCCCGTCTCTACTAAAAATACAAAAAAATTAGCTGGGCATGGTGGCGGGTATCTGTAGTCCCAGCTACTTGGGAGGCTGAGGCAGGAGAACGGCATGAACCCGGGAGGCAGAGCTTGCAGTGAGTTGAGATCGTGCCACTGCACTCCAGCCTGGGCCACAGAGTGAGGCTCTGTCTCAAAGAAAAAAAAAAGATTTAAAGACAAAGGAAGCTTTTGTAGTAGTTCATGCTATAGTCTTTTTTTTTTTTTGTCACCAATCTGTGGCCTAGTATCAATTATTATGAAAGTTTGACCCATCCAAGGTAAAACAAATCAAGTTCAGAAGTTCAATTTACACATTTAAACATGTAGGTCTTTCTTTGCCATTATTTTATTTTGATTTGTTTTACTGAATTTTTTTAACTTAAAATATAACAATAGTATTTGGTAGGGTTTCCTTTTCCCTATAAAAGCCATCAGTTAAGGGGCCGTGTTTAACCAGGAAATAAAAATATAAAATAAATAAGTTTGTATTCCAGTGGCAATGGAAATATAAAGCAAAGGCAGAAAAGAGGTACAGTTAATATGGTTTAGTGATTATTGAATTTAAAAAGCTAGGGGACAGAGAAAATCTCAGGTCATTCATACGTTTCCAGATTGTGCATGAACATTTACAATGCTCATGGGGAAGGAGTAGGAAATTGTCAGGTCAGCTGCGAAGTGCAAACAGTCATGGGACAGACCAGCAGTTTTCTTTACATGTTGAGTTCAGTGAAACATTCATGTGGGATATTTTCAGTAGGTAATTGGATTATAGGCATTTCTAGCTGGAGATAGAAATCTGGTTGGAGATGCAGGCTTAGAATAATTTTATTATAATTATTAGGCAAAGTCATAGATCTCAATGAGCTCATCCGTGATGCAGAAGATGCCTAATTTCTGGAAGAAAAACAATAAATTAAGAAAAATCTATCCAGTATTTTAACTTTTCATTTTAATCAGTAACAGACCACCAGTAATTAATTTTATCCATGGAATAAGTGCAAGAACACAAGACTGAGAGTTGCTCTGGAAAGTTCTAAAGTCCACAATACCTTAAGTATATTCCACAATGTGAAAAGGAAGTAGAAAGAATGATACTTGCAGAGCTAGGAGTGAATCAGGGGAATCAGAAAGCTAGTTTTCCACCAATAAAAGAGAAACCATTTTCTGCACTGTTCACTTAAAATGGCAAAGTCATCCTTACAAATAAATATTTATAACACAATTTCAGATCAAGAAGAAGCACAAAAGTGAAACTGATTAAGAGCTTTTATATAATGTACTAAAAAAAACACACCTACAAAAAAAGAATAGCTTAACAAAACTCTGCAGGGCTTAAGGCTTGTATTTGTACTTCAACAGTGCATGTGAGTACCAGCATAGGATGCTTTCAAATACATTTCATCCAGATGGGAGATGGCTTTTTGAACCGTGGAATCCCTGCATTTGGGCACTAGAAAAGACCAAAAGGGTCATTTAGTTCAGAAGTTTCTAAACAGAGAAACAGTTCAGCAAAATGTTAATAGTAATGACTTAAACAAAACAACAAAACACTGCAGTCAAATATTTGGAAACTGGTGCATTAAATAAAATTAAGCAGATGTCTTCGCCATAGCACTTCTCACACCTGGAATGACCTGGATCAGCCCTCTCACATTACAGATAAAAAAACTGAGGTTCACCTAGAAGAAAATATAGGCAATACCATTTAGGACATAGTCATGGGCAAAGACTTCATGAAAAAATTGCCAAAAGCAATTTCAGCAAAAGCAAAAATTGACAAATGGGATCTAATTAAACAAAAGAGCTTCTGTGCAGCAAAAGAAATGATCATTAGAGTGAGAGACAAGCTACAGAAGGAGAGAAAATTTTTGCAATCTTTCCATCTGACAAAGATCTAATATCCAGAATCTATAAAGAACTTAAGAAATTTACAAGAAAAAAAACAAAACATCCCATTAAAAAGTGGGCAAAGGATATGAACCAACACTCCTCAAAAGAAGACATACATGCAGCCAACAAACATGAAAAAGAGCTCAACATCACTGATCATTAGAGAAATGCAAATCAAAACCACAAGGAGATAGCATCTCATGCCAATCAGAATGCCTATTACTAAACAGTCAAAAAACAACAGATGCTGGCAAGGTTGTGGAGAAAAAGGAACACTTTTACACTGCTGGTGAAAGTGTCAATAGCTCAACCATTGTGGAAGGCAGTGTGGTGATTCCTTAAAGATCCAGAGGTAGAAATACCATTTGATCCAGGAATCCCATTACTGGGTATATACCCAGGGTGATATAAATCATTCCATTGTAAAGATACATAGATGTGTGCATTCACCGCAGCACTATTTACAATAGAAAGTCATGGAATCAACCTAAATACCTATCAATCATAGACTGAGTAAAGAAAATGTGGTATATACACACCATGCAATACTGTGCAGCCATAGAAAGGAATAAGATATGTCCTTTACAGGGACATGGATAGAGCTGGAAGCCATTACCTTCAGCAAACTAACACAGGAACAGAAAACCAAACACTGCATCTTCTCAGTTATAAATTGGAGCTGACTGAGAACACATGGACACGCCAGGGAGAACAACACACACCGGGCACCTGTAGGGGGTTAAGGGGTAGGAGAGCATCAGCAACAATAGCTAATGGATGCTGGGCTTAATAACTGGGTGATGGGCATGATGGCTCACGCCTGTAATCCTAGAACTTTGGGAGGCTGAGGTGGGCAGATCACTTGAGATCAGGAGTTCGATACCAGTCTGACAAACATGGTGAAACCCCATCTGTACTAAAAATACAAAAAAAAAAAAAAAAAAGGCAGGTGTGGTGGCACACGCCTGTAATCCCAGCTACTTGAGAGGCTGAGGCAGGAGAATCGCTTGAACCCGAGAGACGGAGGTTGCAGTGAGCTGAGATCGTGCCACTGCACTCCAGCTTGGGTAACAGAGCAAGGCTCCATCTCAAAAATAAATAAATAAATAACTGGTGATGGTGTGATCTGTGTGGTAAACTACCATGGCACACGTTTACCTGTGTAACAAACCTGCACATACTGCACACATACCCCTGAAGTTATAAGTTGAAAAGAAAAAGAAATTGTTCTTCAAGTTTGTCACAGGTGACCCTTAAAGTCCTCCTGATGGCTTGTATTACTTTGCCTCTTAGCCTACAGGAACTTGAAGAAGAAAGGAAATAACTAACCCAGCAAGCCAGAGCCTGATGCTATAATAATTGTAATAGTTAACATGTTAAACACTTTACATATATTTCCTAATTTAATCCTACACCAACCCTATGATACTTTACTATTTATCTTAGAAATAGTTCCTGAGCAAACCAGCATTACCAAAAAAAACCCCCAAACGACCAGAGAGTGTTAATCTTATCTAGCTTACAGGAAAGTCACAGAAATTCAACAATTGGTCCTATGTTCCTGTTTCTTTTTTCAATTAGTCAGATACCATACCCTGAACTTGTTTCAACATCTCGCTTTATTTCCAGAATGTTCCTTAATTGCTTCCTGATTTCTGCAGCACAAATAACACCCCCAAGGAATCTTGATTTACTCCCATTCTAGTAGTTGTACAACTTTGTTCTATGGCTATCTTGATATAATTATAATCTATTTATAGATTATATTATATTATATACATTATATATTTGTCTTTTTATCCCTTTTGTTTGTTTATTTTTTGAGACAGGGTCTCACTCTGTCACCCAGGCTGCAGTGCAGTGTCACAGCTTTGGCTCACTGCAACCTCTGCCTCCCAGGCCCAAGCGATCCTCCCACTTTAGCCACCCAAATAGCTGGGTCCACAGGCACGCATCACCATGCTCGGCTAATTTTCTTAGAGCCAGGGTTTCGTCATGTTACGCAGGCTGGTCTTGAACTCCTAGGCTCAAGCGATCTGCCTGCCTCGGCCTCCCAAAGTGCTGGGATTATAGGCATGAGCCACTGTACCCAGCTTATTTGTCCTTGTATATTGACACATTGTACTGCTTCATTTTGCCAAAATGTCTTGCCAAAAGTGCACTGAATGAGTTCTCTAGTAATAATCCACAGAAAATTTATATTTATGCTGCCCCAGTATTCTCAGTTCCATTCAAAGAATTAGGCTCTAGCTTTAGCACAGCAAGAAATCACATCAGCTAATCTATAAACATCCTCTGATGACATATTCCTTTAGGTACATCTTGTTGAACTCCCAATGCACTATTTTAAAAATTAATGCACAGTAATTGCCTTAGTAGGACAGCATTTCCATCAAATAATTCTATTTGCATAAGGGAAGTGGTGCTGTTGCTACTCTTACCTGCTGGCCCCCATATCGATGAGCCAGTGGAATGGATCCAAACACTGTCTTTTCGCCACTTACAAGCTGGATAAAATCGTCTGTTTCTGAGACAGATAAATCAAGGTCCAAAATATCTTCTAGAACTTCCTGAGACAGGGAAAACAAATTTACAAACCTAAGTCGTCTTTCAGTTTTTGTTGTTTTTGTTGTTGTTGTTGTTGTTTCTTTTCTGAGACACAGGCTCACTCTGTCACCCAGACTGGAGTGCAGAGAAACAATCATGGCTCACTGCAGCCTTAAACTCCTGGGCTCAAGTGATACTCCCGCTTCGGCCTCCCAAAATGCTATGATTACAGTAGTGATCTACTGCGCTCAGCCTAATAATTTTTAAGAATGCAGACTTAATGGCCGGGCGCGGTGGCTCACGCCTTTAATCCTAGTACTTTGGAAGGCCTAGGCAGGCAGATCACGAGGTCAGAAGACCGAGACCGTCCTGGCTAACACGGTGAAACCCAGTATCTACTAAAAATACAAAAAAAAAATTAGCCGGGAGTGTTGGCGAGCGCCTGTAGTCCCAGCTACTCCGGAGGCTGAGGCTGCAGGATGGCGTGAACCCTCGAGGCGGAGCTTGCAGTGAGTGGAGATCGTGCCACTGCATTCCAGCCTGGGCAACACAGCGAGACTCCGTCTCAAACAAACAAACAAAAGAAAGAATAGACAGTTAATGGAAGAAAATTCAAAAAATAAACCTCTTCTGAAAATATTATTTTTTCATAAGAGATGTACCATACTTTCCATGATTATTTATGCTATTTAGGAAAAATTAGTTCTATTAGATAGTTCTAAAATTTTTATTAGTTTCTTATGATGCATGGTAAAATAATATTTTTCCTAGGACAAATTCATTTAAGGAACTAGAAAAAAGTAAACATCCTATTTTTAGCCCAAATTCATTTATATCATGAGAGAACAATGTAGAATTTGTTAGAGACCATTAGATAAAGGATATCTAAGACAACAATTTAATTCATTTTCCTCTTTTTCACAAAAGCATATTTTCCTTGTAAGGCAATGTTAAGATGAAACTATCAGAGTGTGATTTCTAAGAATGACATCTCCAAGTATTTGAATTTTAAACACAGATAGTCATTTATAATTAGACTAATAATATTAACTCTAAAAATTATTTTAAACAAATGTTTTAGTGAGTTTAGTATTTGTGTTGTGAAAAAATAATGGCTAACCTTTGAAACTGCTACAAGAGGTACTCTTGATTTGAAAGGAGTTGGGAAGGCAATTGAAAAAAGTTTTCCCTTTAAGAACATAAAATTTTCTTTCACAGGATCAACAGGCACATAGCTGATAAAATAAAACACCCTTCTTAATGTTCTCATTTGTTGCATATACAGCACTAACATCCCTTAGAAAGGCTATGGATCTTCCAGAAACTCAAGTCACTATTTTCTTCATGCTTTGTTATTTAAAGGCTACTTTGCCATTTCAACACGATCTAGCCAACATTCATTTAGGACAGTACATGGAACTGTTCAAGAGGTTAGGAAATGGAAAAAGTTTAAAACAGGAAGACACATACCCTGTCTTCAAAGATCTTCATTCATGGAAGGCAAATTGAATTGCAACATATTTATAAATAAAAATACGTATTTTTAAATGGAGGTGAGCTGCGTTACAGAATTACAAGTATGGTACTAGTTAATTCAATGGAACCAAAATCCATTAGGCATATAATCACATGCATTCTGTCCTTTGGAAACACAATTAGCTAAAGGAAACAGATATACAAGAGACATAAATAACTTTAAGACCAGGCAATACATGGCTTACTAGACGCACAAAACTGCTGTAGATCCCACATTTGATAGATGCCCCACCACAAAGCTAAAAGTTTAGAAATTGCCTCTGCAGAGACAAACTATGTCTCATAAAGTCCATACACTAGAACACATGTACCGCATTTTAAAAGCTGTAGAGGAAAAGAAAGCTTTGACCACGTTTTAGATTCTCAGAACATATTTAGTCTTATTTTATATACAATATCTAAACTCTTAATCTATTTTTCCAATCCAAAGCAATTAAAACAATAACCAAATAGAAGAGGGTAGGTGTATTAATAAAACTATAAGACTAAGGGACACAAAAGCCCTGTTTCTGGATAGAGATTTATTGTCAAAATGTGTCACCAAATTATTTAATAAACATAATAGGAATCAAATTAACATCCTAACAGGATTTTTTTGAAGAAATAGACAATCTTAATGTGCAAATCTGCAAAAATGAACAGATAAGATTTCATTAAGTAAGAGAAACAAGTTTGCTTATATCAAAAATTATAAGACTATAGTAACTAAAAATATTGCTATCCTAAAAATAGATGCAATAGACGCAAAGATCAATGGAACTCAATAAAAAGCACAGAAACAACCCGAAGCTATAAAGAATTTCCTATATAGTGAAAATGACATTTCAAATCACTGGAGAAAGGTAGCATCATGACAATTTGCTCCACTGTCTGGAGTAATGCCAATTTATTCCATCCAGGCTTAAGTGAACTAAGTATCAGTTACAACAGCAATTTTCTATCTTCCTCAAATGAGTAATAAAAACAGGCTAATATGGGCCATAGGCCACATTTAGCCCTTTATATGTTCCCTTAAGACCATGATGTATTATAAGGTAGCATCCTGGGGGAATAAATGTGTACTCAATCAAAAAACGGCAGATTTTAACATTCACACCAGAAAACCAGACAATATGATTATAAGTGGAAGATCAACAGTATGT
The DNA here is from genome assembly GCF_029281585.2 of Gorilla gorilla gorilla. Taxonomy (NCBI): domain Eukaryota; kingdom Metazoa; phylum Chordata; class Mammalia; order Primates; family Hominidae; genus Gorilla; species Gorilla gorilla. The sequence goes on along the minus strand of NC_073232.2, from coordinate 36,331,969 downwards.
TTTCTTCTTTTGTAGGAGAGCCTCTGTGTGGAATTAACTAGATTATATAATTAACGCAATATCCTTTATAATGTTCTAACATTGGTAGGGCAGGGGCAGCATATCATGTTCCATTAGTAGTTATCATTTTGTACCACTTGATGCACATTCTGGCAAGATAGCTGCTTGGGCAATACATGTGTTCACCAGCCATGGAACAAAAAAGGCTATTTCAAGCATATTCAACCCTCACCTATGTGATGCTTTAACAAGCTAAGAAGTCATTGACTAAAAACCCCAGAGAAAATTCCAAAAGCATACTAACCCTTTATCTTACGATCTCAGGAAGATCAGTACTGGCAACATTAAATTCTTTAGAATTCAGTTTTGCATAAGACTATGAAATCCACAAAAACTTCTAACCTTTCACTGCAAATGTTTGAACCTATTCTCTCAATAAATGTTCTTACCAGAGTAAGATAATTCGGATAATTTATTGATCATTTATCTAGTAACGTCAGGATGAGACGTTTTACACAGTACTGTGAACCAAGACGCAGTAATGCATAGGATTATTTATTTATTTATTTATTTGGAGACAGACAGTGCCTCACTCTTTCATCCAGGCTGGACTGCAGTGGCACGATCACAACTCACTGCAGCCTCGAACTCTCGAACTTCTGGGCTCAAGCAACCTTCCCCGCCTCAGCCTCCTGAGTAGCTAGGGCTACAGGTACACACCACCACACCTGGCTAATTTTATTTTGTAGAGACAGGGTCTTGCTTATGTTGCCTAGGCTGGTCTCGACATCCTGGCCTCAAGCGATCCTCCCACCTCGGTCTCCCAAGGTTCTTGGATTACAGGCATGACCCACTGTGCCTGGCCTGGTATTATATTTACAATTTCTTTGGCTATAAAACCTGGTACTATTGTAGATATTATGTTTTAAATACTACCATCAATACAGCAATAAAATGTCTTCGAGGGTAGCTAACACTCCAACATCAAAATGACAACCTTGATCACTTTCAGTTACACATAGGCCATTTTTATACATCTGTACTGGCTCTTTTCATTTGTCTAAGGGCAGCAAAATAGACTAAAGTTGTTTTCAGACTGCATAAGAGAAGTCTGTTCTTTAGCAGTTACCTGCACAATTCACATAATGTTTTTAACTTCCTCAACTCATGCTTGGCCTAGTTGTGTCAAAAGAACTACTTGTGAATTCCGTATGTCCAATTGGTAGGTTACTGTTTTCTCCCAAGAATTTAGCTATACAGTAATGCTGGAAGTCTTGAGGAACTTCATCTGCTGACCCTACTTAGCCTTGCAATACTACAGCACCTTTTTATTTATTTATTTTTTAAAGACAGAATCTCGTTTTGTCACCTAGACTAGAGTGCAGTGGCGCAATCTCGGCTCACTGCAACCTCTGCCTCCTGGGTTCAAGCAATTCTCTTGCTTCAGCTTCCCAAATAGCTGGGAATACAGACATGCACCACCATGCCCAGCTAATTTTTGTATTTTTGGTAGAGGTTTAGTAGAGGTTTCACCATGTTGGCCAGGCTCGTCTGGAACTCCTGACCTAAAGTGATCCACCCCTCTCGGCCTCCCAGAGTGCTGGGATAACAGGCATGAGCCACCCCACCTGGCCTACAGCATCATTTTAAGAGCAACATTTTCTGTTTTAATGTGGCCAAGCAATCTCTATATGAAAATGGCCTGACAAAACTGTGTAGTGCCATACTCGCCAGCTGTGTGAGCTTGACTGTGATACTTATTTGACAATATGGTATTTCCTCTATATGTTTCCTTATCTTTAAAAAATAAAAAAAAAGGACAAATGATAATGTCTTAGTCATAGGATTGTCAAGTACAATCTGAGTGCTTATTGCTACACTCTACTTGGCAAATTGTACCTGTTGGATGTTTCTTAACATATAAACCTAATCTAAACCAGGTAAGCTACAGGTACTTATTAACAAACTTTACTTGTAAAGCACTTTGCATATTTTTACATACTATTCTTCAAGATGCAAAAAACACCATCAAACTGGCTTATTTTCATAGATGTCTTTACATGGTCTACCATGTCTTCATTCCATAAAAAAACCCACACGATTAAATATGAAATTAATGTACCCAGCTATGAGGCTATCGCATTCTTTAATGCAAGAAGAATAAGAAAATACATGAATCAGAGAACTGCAGTTACGTCCTTGCTGGTCTGTTTCCTCATTAGAGTGAATTTTTTGAGGACTAAATTGCATTTCTGCATCTCTAATGCTTACCCATTATCTCACTGGCTCTGTGTGTTTGAGTGCATGCGCTGAGTGCTTAATTATATCACTTATTTTCTGTTAGAAACACACTGTCTCTCAGCACCGGAACAGCACCCGTAGATCTGGCCTTGGAGCTAAGGAAAGAAGGTCTTTCTAACCCATAAGGGGTACCAATCCTGTACAGACCCCGATATCTCCCCGGCTGGGTACACGCAGGTTCACACCCAGGTGTGAGCAAGGAAGATTGCCAAACTATACCTATAAGGCATTCAGAGGAGAGAGTCCAAAAGTCGAGAGAACGGACTAATTTAGTTAATTTCACAATAGCCCTGATCGTGGTCGGACTTGTTCCTAGGAAGATGCGAGAGGCTGGCACTTCCTTCAAGAGCAGATTGCAAAAGGCAGCAGACCAAGTCAAGGCAGGTCACTGCCAAGAGAAGCAGAAGCGGAAACCATCGCCTCCGGCTTAGGCTGCAGAGCGGGAACCCGATTCTCTGAGTCACGTTTCTACCTAAACACGCAGAACAAAAGAGTTAGTGACTGTAAGGGTGGCGCGCCGTGCTATTTCTTGCTACTGAATGGTCCCCACTGGGACATTTTTGCTATGATTGCAGGCGTGGCCAGTGCCCCTGCACGGATTCCGGGAAGGGGTGGGGATAGGAGGTTCGCCCCGGGGAAGGTCACGCTCGGCGGACCCCGGGCTGGGCCTCCCCTCGCCCCTGCCCCGCCGCCTCCCCAGAGCGGCCGCTGTCCACGCTGGCTGCGGACGGGCGGGCGCCCGACGTCCCCAGTGCTGGCAGCCTGGCCGCACGCGGGGAAGAGCGAACCGCGGCCCTGGGCGTGGCCGAAGGGCCACTACTGTCTCCTCAAAATATATCTTTTCTTCAAATAAGGAGGAAATTCTTTCGCAAGACAAATAATGAGAAAAACACACTCAAAAATCACATTGAATCAGTGTTTGAAAGGAAGACAGAAAATACTCAGTTTGACTAAACAGTGTATAAAATACCACCTTGTTTAGTTATTTTAGGCAATACCAAACCTTTGTTTTAACCAATTAAAAAAAATCTTGGCCCAGTATGGTGGCTCTCCCCTGTAATCCCAGCACTTTGGGAGGCCAAGGTGGCTGGATCTCTTGAGCCCAGGAGTTTGAGACCAGCCTGGGCAATGTGGCAAAACCCTGTTTCTACAAAACAAAATTCAAAACTAAGCCAAGTGTGGTGACATGCACCCGTAGTCCTAGCTACTCAGGAGGCTGAAGTGGGAGGATCCCTTGAGCCTAGGAGGCGGAGATTGCAGTGAGCCGCCGGACTCCAGCCTGGGTGACAGAGCCAGACCTTGTCTCAAAAGAAAAATTATATATATTGGCTGGGCACATGGCTCATGCCTGTAATCTCAGTACTTTGGGAGGCAAAGAGGATTACAGGAGTAATCAAAATCCTGGATCCCAGGAGTTTGAGACCAGGCTGGGCAGCATAGCAGGACCTCATCTCTAAAAAAACAATAATAATAAAATAGCCAGGCATGGTGGTGCACACCTGTTTTCTTTTCCTCTGCAGCACTTATCTCCTAATATTCGATATAACTTATTTGTTTTGTTAATTTGTCTCTCCTACTAGAAGTAAGCATCATGGGGCCACAATTATTTTTCCTGTTTGTTGTTGTTGTTGTTGTTGTTGTTGTTGTTGTTTCCATTGCTGTGCCCTTAGCACTTAGAACAGTGTCTGGCACACAATGAGCACCTAAGTACTCAATAAATATTTAATAAATATTTGTTGAATGCATGAACTCTGCAGGGAAAAACAGGTACAAACCTGATAGAGACAAGGGTGGGAGCAAGATGGCTTAATGAATATTATTTTATATCACTTTGATTTTGAACTATATAACTGTATTACCAATATATTTTTAAATTAAGGAAACCATAGATGGAATGTAAAATTTTTATCTTTATTGAAACAATATTTTTGCTACCGGGGTTAATAAAATCACTATATACCTTGACTTCCATCTGGAATCTTGTTGTACTGAAAACAGGGTCAATTTTAGATTGGAGGAGTTGGGGGAGAGGAAGGGTAGGAAGAGAAATATATTTTGTCTTCCAGCAAATACATTAGAGACACAGAAATGTTTAAAATGTTGTCCCTGGCTTCCAGGAGCTCAATGACTAGTAGTTGGATCAATCAGTATTTAACGTTCAATATAATACTAATGTACTCAGAATATTATTCATGCTTATTCATATATATACATATGATATTTCAATTTAAGCAATTATAAACATTGCAAGTGTTTCTATTTATTCTTTATTGCTGCATTAAAAAAAAAGCAACCATGTTCCTTTTTCTCTTCAGTCGAAATTCAGAATAAGAGACCACGCAGTAGATACAGATTAAAATATCAGCTTACTACGGATAAAAGCTAGCCTGGAGAATATGGCTCAGGCGGTAGATAAAGAGGCACGATGATATGTTACATGCAAATGAATATCAATCATCTGTTGGAGCAAAATAAAAACTGTACTAACAGTTATGCAAAGATTCAGAGAATATATCACCTATCCATCCTGTTTGGGCAAAACACTTAAGAAAGTAATTAAGACAGGGACTTGAAGATGGAACCATGAAAAAAGGGTGGTGGTGAGCAGAGAAATGGGGGAGTGTCAAAGGCAAAGACACTTTAAACAGAACAGATACACTTCAAGGGAAAAACTAATAATCTGAAGTTCAAAATGTTAAACTATCTCAGCAAAATCTAGCAGCTATGTAACTAGATGCAAAACATAAAAACATTCTAAAGGTCTCATCTATTGGGATGAAGGGGAAAGCAATGGACAAATAGAATCTTAGTGAGGAAAAATATCGAAAAACTTGTTTTCCCATGAAAGTGGCAAATAAAGAAGATAACTATGAATGGAATTGTAGAATTGTTTTTCAGTCAAGTTTCCAAATCAACAGCAGTGTGGGGTATCGGGGAAAAGAGTGGATTTCAAATCAGAAAAAGATAAGAAAGTCTGGGGGAGGCCAACAGTAAAATAAAGATGAAGCACAATGTAAGACAGAAGGAATAAATCACATATATCAATTGTTATAATAAATGTGATCAGTCTGTGTACTTCTATTAGGACGGAAACTATCACATTAATCAGAATCTGTTTATACCATGTTTGTTTTTATAAGAAGAACACTTTAAAACAAATAAAGATAGGTAGATAAAGGTAAAAAAAAGTGAGAACAAAGCAAACTCAACAAAAACAAAGCACGAATGGCAATATTAATGTCAGGTGAATTGAAGTCAATAGTTATAAGTATAAATCAGAATAAATAGAATCATTGTTAAGATAAAAGCTATTTTTTGAAGAAAATATAAGTAAAAAAATCTGTATGTACCAATAATACACAGTAAAATGTGTACATTTTAAACAATTAGAAAAAAAACTTGGATAAAAATATAACTAAAGTAGGAGCTTTTAATACACATCTCTTAAGAACCTAACTTATCTCTGTAATCCCAGCATTTTGGGAGGCCAAGGCAGGCAGATCACCTGAGGTCAGGGGTTTGAGACCAGCCTGGCCCACATGGTGAAACCCCGTCTTACCAAAAGTACAAAAAAATTAGCTGGGCATGGTGGCAGGTGCCTGTAATCCCAGCTACTCGGGAGGCTGAGGCAGGAGAATAGCTTGAACCTGGGAGGCGGAGACTGCAGTGAGTAGAGATTGCACCACTGCACTCCAGGCTGGGTGACAGAGGGAGACCGTCTCAAAAAAAAAAAAAAAAAAAAAAAAGAATCTAGCTCGTCTAATAAAGAGGCTCATAAAGGACTTGAATAATGTAATCAATACATTCAATTTGATACATTAAAACTTTTCACTACAGAATATATGTTTTTATGTAAAATCACCAAACATGTCCAAAAATGTTTTATGTTGGGCCACAAAGAAACCTTAACACATTTTGAATAGTAGAGTTTTACCGAACACATTCTTTAGTCATAGCGTGAACCCGGGAGGCGGAGCTTGCAGTGAGCCAAGATCGCGCCACTGCACTCCAGCCTGGGCGACAGAGCAAGACTCTGTCTCAAAAAAAAAAAAAAAAAAATACAGACAAGAGGGTTCCAACTGCACAGAAATTAAGAAATACAGTGATTAGAAAAAGAAATACAGAGATAAAAACTCTTGGATTAAACAGGAATAAACAGATTTCACAACATCTAAAAAGCAATAAATAAGAAAAAACTATATCCCAATAACCATGGGGAAAAAAAGCCCAAACTGAACAAGAGAAAAATATATAGCACTAAATAATAAGATAGTTTTTTTTATGTTGGTTTCTTAGTTTTCAAAAAAAAATCATTATACAAACATGTTTTTACACAGATGGGGGTCTCACTGTGTTGCCTAGGCTGGTCTCTAACTCCTGGCCTCAAGCAATTCTTTTGTCTTGGCCTCCCAAAGCTCTGAGATTACAGACATGAGCAAAAACGCCCAGCCTACTATTTTTTCACTGTGAATGTGATTATATATTTTGTTTTTAACATCTTATTTTGTACTTACTATTACCCTGGATTTTTCTGGGGTTTTTTTTCTTCCTTTCTTGTCTACTTCATGTGATTAGGATTTTTCTCTTATTCTCCTTCTTAGGCTTCTTGTTGAAAACTTACATACTGTGTCTATTCTTTCAACGGCTACCTATAATGATAATATCCACACTCAATAAAGTCTCAAGTTAAACAACTTTAAACCAGGAAATACATGGATGTTGGGACACTTTGGTTTCAAACACACACACACACACACACACACACACACACACACAAACACACACATTATTGTCTAGCATTTGACATACAGCTGAGTATTTTTTTTCCTAGGATATCTTTATTTCACCCTCATTCTTCAAAGATGGTTTCAGTGAATGTAAAATTTTAATTGACAGTAAAAGCTTGGTTTTTTGAGGAAATTATCCCTACTGTCTTCTACCTTTCACTGTTGCTGTTGAGAAGTCACCTGTCAAATTATTATTTCTATTGGTTCATCTCTGTTTCCCCTCTGCATGATTTTAAGACCTTTTCTTTGTCTCTGCTGCACACAGTGGGACTGTGGATTTCTTTTTACTTAACTTGCCTGATAATTCATTGAGGTTTCTGAATCTACAAATATCTGCCTTTCACTATTCCGGAAAATTGTAATTTATTTTGTTTTCAAACATTGCTTCTCATTATTCACTTCTTCTGAAACTCTAATGAAATTGTATGTTAGATCTTCTAACACTAGCTTCCTTATCTCTTAATTGTGTATATTTTCTATTTCTTTATCTATTCTGGGTATATTCATCAGATCTTAATTCCCATTCACCAATTCTTTCATCAGCACAATCTAATCTACGTTAAAGCCATCCACTTTTGGTTTTTGTTTTTTGAAACAGACTTTATTTTTTAGAGCAGTATTAGATTCACAGCAAAACTGAGCAAAAAGTACAGGGAGTTCCCATTTGTCGCCTGCCTCACACATGCACAGTCTCCTCCACTACCACAATTCTACAAAAATCGCACTGTAACAATTGATGAACCTACATGGACACATCATTAGCATCCAAAGTCCATAGTTTACTTAGGGTTTACTCTTCAGATTGCACAATCTGTGGGTTTTCAGAAATGTACAATGACATGTATCCACCATTATAGAATCATTCAGATTAGTTTCACTGTCCTAAAAATCCTGTGTTCTGCCTATTAATCTCTCCCTCCCCTTTAAACCCTGGCAACCACTGATCTTTTTTATTGTTTCCATAATTATACCTTTTCCATAATATCATATAGTTGGAAATATACAGTATGTAGCCATTTCAAATTGATGTATTTTCTTTATTAATATGCACTTATGGTTCCTCCATGTTTCAGTCTATTTTCTGTTACCATAACAGAATACCTGAGATTGGGTAGTCCATAAAGAAAAGAGATGTATTTTGGATCATGGTTCTGGAGGCAGTAAAGTCCAAAGAGAATGGTGCCAGTGTCTGGGGAAGGCCCATTGACTGCATCATAACATGGCGGATAAGCAGGATAAGAAGTGGGTGTATGCAAAAGAGGGACCAACCAGGAGAGGCAAGCTTGCTTATGACAACCCACTCTCGTGGTAACTAATCCATTGCCATGAGAACTAGCCCTGAAAGAGATTAATCCATTTTAATGATTTAATCACCTCTTAAACTACCTCCCAGCACTGCCACATTGGGAATCAAGACTAAACACGAATTTTGGAAGGGCCGACCCATATTCAAAGCATAGTACTCCATATCTTTATCTTTTCACATCTTCATAGCTCATTTCTTTTTTGTTTGTTTTCTTTCCTTTGTTTCTTTTTTAGAGACAGAGTCTTGATCTGTTGCCCAGGCTGGAGTACAGTGGCACAATCTCATCTCACGACAAACTTCACCTCCTGGGTTCAAGTGATTCTTCGGCCTCATCCTCTCCAGTAGCTGGGTTTACAGGTGCACCACCATGCCCGGCGAGTTTATGAGTTTTTAGAGATGGGGTTTCACCATGTTGTCCAGGTTGGTCTTGAACCCTAGGTGCAAGCAATCCACCAACAGGTGTCCAGGCTCCCAAAGTGATGAGATTGCAGGCATGAGCCACCGCGCCCAGCCCATTTCTTCTTATCACTGAATAATATTCCACTGTCTGAGTAAACCACAGTTCATTTATTCATTCACCTATTGAAGGACATGTTGCTTGCCACCAACATTGGCACTTATGGATAAAGCAGCTAGAAATGTGTGCAGACATTTGTGTAAACATCAGTTTCCAGCTCACTTAGGCAAACAGGAGTGCAATTGCAGGATCATATGGCAAAAGTGTGTTTAATTTTGTAAGAAGTTGCCAAACCATCTTCTTATGTGGCTACTCGATTTTGCTCTCCCTCCAACAATAAGTGAGTGTTCTTATTGCTCTACATTCTTCTCAGCATTTGGTATTGCCAGTGTTTTCAATTTTAGCCATTCTAATAGGTATGCAGTGGTATCATTTTTAACTTGCTATTCCCTAATGACATATGATGTTGAGCATTTTTTTCATATGCTTATTAGCCATCTGTATCTTTTTTGGTGAGGTGTCCGTTCAGATCTTTTGTCAATTTTTTAATTGGACTGTTCATTTTCTTATTGTTGAATTTTAAGGGTTTATATATTTTGGATAACAGTATTTTATCAGATATGTCTTTTGCAAGTATTTTTCCCCATCTGTGGCTTGTCCTTTCATTCTCTTGATTGTGCACTTCACAAGAGCTTTTAACCTGAATGAAGTCCAGCTTATCAATTATTTCTTTCATGGATGATGCCACTGGTGGTGTTGTATCTAAAAAGTCACTGCCATACCCAAGGTCATCTAGATTTTCTTCTATGTTATCTTCTAGAAGTTTTATAGTTTACTTAGTTCTCATCCATTTTGAGTTAAATTTTTTGAATGATGTAAGATCTGTGTCTAGGTTCTTTGTTTTTGTTTTTCCATGTGGATATCCACTTGTGCCAGCATGATCTGTTGAAAAGATTATCTTTCCTTTATTACCTTTGCCCGTTTGTCAAATATTTGTATAAGTCTATTTTGGAGCTTTCTATTCTGTTCCATTGATTTATTTTTCTGTTCTTTTGCCAATACCACACTGTCTGGATTGCTATAGATTTCTTGTAAATCTTGAGATTGGGTAGTGTTAGTCCCAGACTTTCTTTTATTCTAATACTGTGTTGGCTATTCTTGTTTCCTATTTTTTTGTGTGCCTCTCCATATAAACTTTGGAGTCAATTTGTCAATATCCACAAGATAAATTGGTGAGATATCGATAGTGATTGCATTGGATCTACAGAGCAAGTTGGGAAGAACTGACATTTCGCAAATGCTAGGCCTTCCTATCTGTGAACACGGAATACCTCTCTATTTATTTAGTCCTTCTTTGATTTCTTTAATCAAAATTTTCTAGGTTTCCTTATACATCTTTTATATATTTTGTTAGATTTATACCTAAGTATTCCATTTGCAGGGAGGGATGTGAACATAAATGGTATCTTTTTAACTTCAACTTCCAATTGCTCATCGCTGGTGTGTAAAAGAGCAATTGCAATTGACTTTTCTATATTAACCCTGTATGCTGCATCCTTGCTGTAACTGCTTATTAATTCCAGGAGTTTTTGGTCAGTTGTCTTGGTGGCCTCCTGAAGAGTCCTCCTCTAGACCCAGGATTAAGAGTTTGCATTATTTTCCTCCCCACACATAGGACTGTCAAAGGCAAGGTAGGGGAGAGTGTGAGGCAAGAGCTCCCTGCAGTCTTCTCCACTTTACATCATTTCATACTGTTAAAGTAAATGAGGGGAATTAACAGTTGTGGCACAGATTCTCAGATATTTGCTATGAAAATCTACATATGATGATTTGGACTTTCACAGTTATTATATCCTGGCGGTCTTTGATGAAACTTTAATTTTAACCTATTGTTCAATCAGTATCATTTTTATTGGTAAAATTCATAGCAGAAAAAACAAATAATTATTTCAATAAGTGTCAAAAAGGCTCTTGATGAAATTCAACACCACTCCTTTTTAAGAAAATTTAAAACTTCATGCCAGGCGCGATGGCTCACGCCTATAATCCCAGCACTTTGGGAGGCTGAGGCAGGTGGATCACGAGGTCAGGAGATCGAGACTATCCTGCCTAACACGGTGAAACCCCGTCTCTACTAAAAATACAAAAAATTAGCCAGGCGTGGGGGCAGACGCCTGTAGTCCCAGCTACTGGGGAGGCTGAGGCATTAGAATGGTGGGTACCTGGGAGGTGGAGCTTGCAGTGAGCCGAGATCGCGCCACTGCACTCCAGCCTGGGCAACAGAGCGTGCCTCTGTCTCGGAAAAAAAAGAAAAGAAAAGAAAAGAAAATTTAAAACTTCATAAGCAGCTAGTATCTGAGGAAGATGTTTTTATACTGATAAAAGGTCTCCAAAACCTACAGCAAAGGGTATATTTAACAATAAAGCACGAACAGAAATGTCATTTACATTCATAGTACCCAGGATTTGTTTGAATCAGTAATGGTAAGACACACAAACACAGAAATGACTGTCATGAGGGAAGCAGTTTATTTTACTACTCACAGTCCTCTAGAAGCTGTAGGCACAGCACACCACAAGGGGCAGGACAGGGAAACATCAAGGTCAGTCAGGAGGCAGACGGAACAGGGGAAAACTGGGAAAGAATCTTTATTGCAGTTCCATGGGACGGGACAAGCAAGTCAGGGCAATCAGGCTTAGCACTGGCTGGTTTGAATAACGTCATTGGCTTCTGGAAAGAAGAGGCTGCTATCTGGCCCTGAGGGAATTAGAGAAGCAGAACGGTGGCCAGAAATGTGAGAGTGATAAAGAAGATTAAAGACTTCAAAAGAGATAAACAGAGACAAAGAAAAATAAAGAGTGATGAAGAGACTATAAAGAAGGGGGTATAAACTCTGGATTGGTTGGATTATATAGGAAAGGCATACATGCAGGCAACTTGTTTATTACGTCTAGCGGTTAGCTTATCCTGAGAGGGGCAGTCCCTCCAGGGTCAACAAGGCCCAGATGTCAAAGCATCAAATTCAGAAAATAAGAGACATGACTAATACATCGTTAAAGTCAGTATTATAATTAATATTATTCAACATTATCCTGGAGTCTCTACCAATGCATACAACTGCCAAACCAATAAGATAAACATATATCTCAATGGAAAAGATAGAGTTTTAAATTCTCAGATGATGTATCTACTTAAAATTTTTTTTAAAACTCAAGCAATCCATTAAAAGCTATTAATCACAGAAACTAAAAACTGTCCTGTATACTATATACCAGTGAAGCTCATTTATAAAATGTAGTATAAAGGGTGATTCACAAGAGCAACAAAAACTAAAATATTTTTAGAATTGATAGACAATTTCAAAGTCTATATTAGGAAAATTGTAAATTTTATTGCAGATGTAAAAGAAAACATCAGGAAAAAAGAGGTGCAGGTCATCACTGCTCCACCTAGTTCCAATAACCATGATTTAATTAAATAACATGAGTTCCCCAACATGGTTCCAAATTCAGTTGCCATGGTATTTTAACTGTGAGTGATTTTGTAAAGTACAAACTTTGTGTGAGCTCTTCAGTCCACAAATCACAACATAAATAACAGATGCAATCATGATCAGTGACCCATCATTTCTTTCAAAGTATGAGGTTGCCAATCACTGCATATTTGTTACTGAGTTTATAAAGAGAGCAAAGCATGCCGTTGTCTTGCCTCCTTGTCTCCCAGTGAGACGCTCACATGACATTTTACAAAAATGAACAATCAAAAGAGGTAAGTGGTCAACAAACATGAAACTGCAAAAAAAAAAAAAAAAAAAGAAAGAAAAGAAAGAAAAGAAAAGTGATAACGCAAAGTGAAATTCAAGTGGAACATAAATGTAGTTGTAGAAGAAATAGTGGCCATTCACTGAGGCAGATGTTTGCTCGGTATTTCAATTATTTTTGCCAAATAAATCAATTCTGAATCTGATTGAAGCTCTATGTTTACAGAAATACAGGGCCCAGAGATATGTGTTGCATGAGGGTGTTTTCCTGTTGCTATAAGTAAATACCTGAGGCTGGGTAATTTATAAAGAAAAAAGGTTTAATCAGCTCACAGGTCTGCAGGCTTTACAGGAAGCATGGTGCTGGCAACTGCTCACCTTTTGGGGAGGCCTCAGGAGGCTTCCATTCATGGCAGACAGCAAAGTGGGAGCAGGCTTCTCACATGGAGAGACTGGGAGCAAGAGAGCAAGCGGGGGAGGTGCTACACACTTTTAAACAACAGATCTCCTGAGACCTCACTCACTATCAGTGGGACAGCACCAAGTTATGAGGGATCTGTCCCCATGACCCAAACACCTCCCACAAGGCCCCACCTCCAACATCGAGGATTATATTGATGAAAGAAGGTAAATACCAGTAACATGAAAAGAGCTGCATCTGGAAAGCTGCTCTATCAACGAAATCATTAAAAAATGTGATACTTAGTGTACGAATTTTAGGAAATTTCCCTATTACACTTGCTACTTTGAATGAATATGTGTATTATTTCCAAAACATATAAATTGAATATTTAATCATTGAATGCATGTATATATATATATACACACACACACACATATATATATATATCATATGTATATGTTGACATCACAGAGTAGACTTAACTCATGGCAATTTTTTTTCTAAAGCACCTGCAGAAATCTGTCCTCTTTTCAGTTTCAAAAACCCTCACAAGCCATGGGGGAAAGAGGATCCTTTAGACGCCAGATAGTTCATGAGGCACATTGGGTTGCAGTAATTTTAACATAATTCAAATTCATAATTCACAGTGAAGAAACCTGAAAGTTGCTGGAAGCTATCAATGAATGAAAGGTGGGGCGGGGCTGCTGTGGGGGCGGGGCCTTGTGAGCCAGTGCCTGGACTCCCACATCACAAATGGAAGGGCGGCGCGTGGAGGGAACTCAAGGCCTGATTGGTTCCTCCTACGCAGGACGCGATCTGGTTGGCAGGGCAACCGGCCTTCAGTTAGTGCCTTCAGTGGGTGCCTTAAGTTGGTGGCATTTGGTTGCCTTTCCAGGGGAGAGGTGGCGGGCGCTCAGCTCTGCAGGCTTGGGGCGAAGCCCCAAGGGAAGGCCCAAGCTGCCCAAGAAGAGCAGAGGTGCCCCACGGGGAACACGCTGGCCTGTCATATGAGCACCAAAGCCAGCCCCAGGTAGGGCCCGCGCAGGGCTTCTGCGGAGCCGTCCTGCGGCTCTGACATCTATGAGTGGGCGGCCAGCAAAGGCGCAGGCCCCAGCACAGAGGAGCAGAGGCGCCTGGAACACACTGTCCCCCAATGCCAGCTCCAAGCTGGGCTGGCTCAGGGTGCGGTGTTCGGAGCCGTCCTGAAGCTCTGAGATCCACAAGGTGGCGGTGGGAGTACCGCCAGACTCCATTGCTTTGGAGCCTACCTAGTCTGATTTGGGAGCCATGACTTGCAGCACATTGGCGACCAGAAGACGCCAAAAGGTAGGGAGACTACAGATAGCGCTTGGCCTTAGGAGCTCCTTTGGCAGTTGCTCACCCAAGGTTCCCCGAAAAGGCATCCACAGCCTAGGGCTCCTCCCCCCTCCCCCTAGTTCGCTATCCTAGGCCTAGGCCTCAAGCAGGAGCACTGGCTCTGCCTCGCCTCCCCATCCCTTCTTTTTTCCCTGCTGTTTCCAGCTGGTTTCTTTCCTCCTACCTAACCCAATGCCCACTTCTGGGCCCTCTTCTTCTTCCCCCAGGCTGGCCAGAAACTACATTTTTAGAATACAAAATGTATGCTACAGATTTCGTTGCTGTAGAGGAAATGCCTGACAGCTCTTGTATTTAAACTTAAGGAGCCACACTGGGACTCACAATTTCGTATCTTGAGTTCTAGACCAGATCCCTCTCTCCTAAAGCAATGTCAGAGGGTCAGAGATATTCCTCTTGATTGTAATAATAAATAACAATTTTTTGTAGAGACAGGGTCTCACTGTGTTGCCCAGGCTGGTCTCGACTCCTGGCCTCAAGTGATTCACCCACCTTGGCCTCCCACATTGCTGGCATGATAGGCAGGAACCACCGCATCTGGCCTTTGGAGGTGCTCTAGCTTTGTGTGTTTTGGCTAATCTTCCTGCACAGCTGTAAGATGCTCCTGCAGTATGGTTCCAAAACTTTCTGCACAAATTCAGTGGATCCTGTGATATTTTTTACATGGAATAGCCCTTTTTTTATTGCAGATAAGCTAGACAATTCACAGGTAGTAACCTATGGCCTAGAAAATTTTATTTCTTGATGAAAACAACTGTTTATAGATGCTTGTGGTCCAAAGATGCAGATTCCTAATCATGCCCAAGAAGTGATGTCCACTACAGGCAACCAGGGAGGGAGTTTAGGATTGTTCTAAGGCCGTGAAAGCCATTGAAATTCACCCATAAGGGGGTAGAGAAAGGGAATCCACATGTTTTGATCCCTCCATGTGCCGGGTATAACTGGGTCTTCGTGAAGGTGCACCACATTTGGTGTCAGAGAGAACTGGAGTTGAATTCCAGTTCCAACACACATTACAACATGATGGTGAATGAGTTTTTAAATCCTCTGAGCCTCAGTTTGCTCATCTATAAAAGATTAAATTCTTATGAGGCTTGCATAAGTTTAGTGTGTAAAAATCTGGGAATAATAGCAGTAATTTAAAAGACGTGGTTGTTATGAGGCTTCAATTAGGTAGTGTGTAAAAATCTGGACACAACGCCTTTAATTTTGTATTTGTTCAATATATAGAGAAGGAGGATTATTTTTCTCTCCTTAATTTTTAGAATAAGTTTACACAATTGGCATTATTCATATTTTTGAGATAATCAAAGGACCAGTACGTTTAAATAAATCATCATAGTCACAAAGCAGTTCACAATATAACTGGGTAATTGCTACTTAAAAGTAGCAGTGATGATCACACTGAAAATCTTGTATTATGTGTCGGTTTTGTCTTCCATGAGCCTCTTCATTTGTGGAAAGCATAGATTCTAAGTTGCTCTATCAAAGTGATCATTAGAAAAATGTGATGTACTTAGCATATACATTTTAGAAAATTTCCTCTGTTAGTCTTATTAATTTGATTGAATATGTGCGTTTTGGATTATGAATATGAATATGGGTTGATATATGAAATATGACTTGACATCATAATCTTAGCTCATGGCAATGTTTTCTTCTGAAAGCACCTGCCGAAATTTGTCTTTGTTCTAGTTTCAAAAAAAGTCAGAGGCGATGAGGCAAGGGGATGTCTTTGAATGTCAGATAGTGCATGAGGTACATTGGCATACAGTAATTTCAGCATAATTCATATTCATAATTCACAGTAAGAAAACCTGAAAGTTGCTACCAGCGACTAACAAATGAAAGGTGGGGCGGGGCCGCTGTGGGGGTGGAGCCTTGTGAGCCAGTGCTTGAGCTCCCACATCACAAAGGGAAGGGCTGCCCCTGGGGGGAACTCAACGCCTGATTGGTTCCTCCTAAACAGGAAGCGATCTGGTTGTCAGGGCAACCGGCCTTCAGTTAGAGCCTTCGGTAGGTGCCTTAAGATGGTGACATTTGGCTGAATTTCCCAGGGAGAGGTGGCAGGTGCTCAGCTCTGCAGGCATGAGGGCAAGCAAAGACCCGAGCTGTCCGAGAAGAGCAAATGTACCCCTTGAGGACCACGCTGACCTGTCACATGTGCCCCAAAGCCAGCCCCAGGCAGGGTCAGTGCAGGGCTTCTGCGGAACCGTCCTGCTGCTCTGACATCTATGAGTAGGTGGCCAGGAAAGGCGCAGGCCCCAACACAGAGGAGCAGAGGCGCCCAGAACACTTTGTTACCCAAAGCCATCCCCAGTCAGGGCCGGCAGAAGCGTTCTGCAGAGCCAGTCTATGGCTCTGACGTCTACCAGTGAGCAGACAGCAAAGGCGCAGGCCGCGCTATAGAGGAGCAGAGGCGCCCGAAACTCGCTGTCCCCCAAAGCGAGCCGCTAGTGGGGCCAGCTCAGAGTTGGGTGAAGCCATCCTGCAGCTCTGAGATCCACGAGGTGGAGGTGGCAGTAGCGCCGGACCCCACTGCTTTGGAGCCTGCCCAATCGAATTTGGGAGCCAGCGAGGTTCCTGACTACAGCACATTGGCCACCAGAAGACGCCCAAATGCAGGGAGGCGAAGGATACCGCTTAAGTTCAGGAGCTCCTCTGGCCGCTGCATGCCCAAGGTTCCCTCAGATGCATCCAAAGCCTCAGTTTTCACATCCATAAAAGATGTGATTGTTATGAGGCTTCCATAAGGTAAATGTAAAAATCATGGCAAATTCTTCTAATTTAAAAGAGAGGGTTTCTATGAGGCTTCTATAAGGTAAGTGTGTAAAAATCTGGACACAATACCTATAATTTTTAAAGTGTTCAGTATATGGAGAAGGAGGATTATTTTTTCTCATCTAATTTTTAGAGCAAGTTTATAAAATTGGTGATATTCATATTTATTAGACAAACCAATGATCAGAAAGAATAAATAGATCACCGAAGTCACAAAGCAGTTCACAATGCATTCACTGGGTAATTTCTAGTTAAAAGTAGCAATGATGATCACATTGAAAATTGTGTATTATGTGGTGGTTTTCTCTTACATAATCTTCTTGTTGTTTTGAAACCAAAGATTTTAAGTTGCTCTATCAAAGTGATTATTAGAAAAATGTGATGTACTTAGTGTGTACATTTTAGAAAATTTCTTTTGTTAGTCTTGTTAATTTGGTTGAACATGTGTGTTATTTTCAAAAATGTAAATTGAATATGTGTTTAGATATATATGTGTACATATGAAATATGACTTGACATTATAGAGTAGGCTTAGCTCAAGGCAATGTTTTTTTTTTCTGAATGCACCTGCAGAAATCTGTTTTCTAGTTTGTAAGAATCTCAGAGGTTATGGGGGAAAGCAGGTTCTATGAATCCCAGATAGCGCATGAGGCAGATTTGGTTTCAGGCATCATTCATTATAAGGTGATGATCCTTTGGAGCTTTGTTACAGTGAAAAACCTGAAAAATCATAGCAATCAGCAATGAATGAAAGGTGGGGCGGGAGCGCTGGCATGGTGGGGCCTTGTGAGCCATGTGCCTGAGCCCTCAATTCCATGTTGTGGGGAAGCATGCAGGGGATTCTGGACCTGATTGTTTCCTCTAAACCAGGATGCGGTCTGGTTGACAGAGCAGTCGGCCTTCACCTGGTGGCCTTCAGTGGGTGCCCTCATTGGTTGCCCTCAGTTTGTGCCCTCAGTTTGTGCCCTCAGTTGGTACCCTCAGCTGGTGGTCTTCTGTTGGTGGTCTTCAGTTGGTGGGCATCCGCGGAAGGAGGAGAAGGAGCTCCACCTATCTTCTCTCCTCCCGCAGTCACAGCTCTCATGCTTGTTGCATCCAAGCCCATTCTGAATAAACCAGGCAGGGTGATGGCTGCTGCAGACAAGCGAGCTCATTACAGGCAGGTGAGGCAGGGTGGGGGCTGCTAGTGGGGTGCAGCCCCATGGCCTGGTGCTGCCTGTGCCAGCTGTGCCTTTGCTGGGAAGACGTGGCAGGTGCTGAGCTCTGTAGACTTGGGGGCAAGCGAAGGCCCAAACTGCCTGAGATGCGCTGAGTTGCTCCTTGTGAATCACACTGACCTGTTCCATGTGCACCAAAGCCAGTCCAAGGCACGGTGGGCACAGGGTTTCTGTGGAACCTCCTGCAGCTTTGACATCTTTGAGCGGGCCACCGACAAAGGCGCAGGCCCCAGCAGAGAGGAGAAGAGGCACTCGGAACACGCTGGACCCCAATGCCAGCCCCAAGCAGGGCCAGCTCAGAGTGGGTGCGGTGAGCAGAGCCATCCTGACGCTCTGAGATCCACGAGGTGGAGGTGGGAGTAGTGTCAGACCCCATTGATTTGGAGCCTACCCAGTCGGATTTGGGAGACAGCAAGGGTTCTGACTGGCAGCACACTGGCGACCAAAAGATGCCCCAAGGTAGGGAGGCGACAGATATCGCTTGGCTTCAGGTGCTCCTCTGGCCGCTGCTGACCCAAGATTCCCCCCTATAGGCATCCACAGCCTAGGGCTCCACCTTCCTGCCCCTAGTTAGCTTTCCTAGGCCCAGGTCCCAAGCAGGAACACTGGCTCTGCCTTGCCTCCCAACCCCTTCTTTCTCTGCTGTGTCTGGCATGTTTCTTTCCTCCTTCCTACCCCAATGCCGAGTTCCAGGCCCACTTCTTCTTCCCCCAGGCTGGCTGAAAACTGAGTTTTCAGAATACAAAATGGATGCTACAGATTTCATTGCTGTAGAGGAAATGTCTGACACCTCTTGTATTTAAACTTAAGTAGCCACATTGGGACTCACAATTTCATATCTTGAGTTTCTGGACAGGAGCCCTCTATTTTAAAACAATGTCAGAAGTGTCAGAGATACTCTTCTTGATTCTAATCATAAAAAATAATTTTTTTGTGGAGACAGGGTCTCACCATGTTGCCCAGGCTGGTCTCAAACCCCTGGCCTCATGTGATCCCCCCAACATGGCTTCCCACATTGCTGGGCTGACAGGCAAGAATCACCACAACTGGCCTTTGGAGGTGCTCCTGCTTTGCGTGTTTTGGCTGGTCTTCCAGCCCAACTGTCAGTAAGTTGCTCCTGCAGCATCGTTCCAAATCTTTCAGCACAAAATCAGTGGATGCTATGATGTTTTACATGTAATAGTCTCTTTGTTTATTGCAGATAAGCTAAACAATTCACAGTTAGTAACCTAGGGCCTAGAAATTTTCATATCTTTTATTTTATTTATTTATTTTTTGAGATGAAATTTCACTCTTGTTGCCCAGGCTGGAGTGCAATGGCACGATCTTAGGTCACTGTAACCTCTGCCTCCTGGGTTCAAGCGATTCTCCTGTCTTAGCCTCCTGAGTAGCTGGGATTAGAGGCATGCACCACCAAGCCCGACTAATTTTGTCTTTTTTAGTAGAGACAGGGTTTCACCATGTTGGTCAGGCTAGTCTCGAACTCCTGACCTGAGGTTATCTGCTCACCTTGGCTTCCCAAAGTACTGGGATTACAGGTGTGAGATACCATCCCTGGCCAAAAATTTCATTTCTTGATCAACAAACCTGTTTCTAAGGAGATGCTTGTGGTCTAAATATGCAGATTCCTAGTCATTTCTAAGAAGAAGGGAATGACTGCAAGGCACCCTGGGAGGGATTTTAGGATTGTTCTGAGGCCGTGAAAGCCATTGAAATTCACAAATAAGTGGGTAATGGGAATACACATGTTTTGATCCCTCCATGTGCTGGGTATAACTTGGTCTTCATTAAGTTGCACCACCTTTGGTGTCAGAGAGAACTGGATTTGAATCCCAGTTCCAACACTCATTAGGACATGATCTGTGAATGTGTTTTTAACTCCTCAGAACCTCACTTTGCTTATCTATAAAAGAGGGGATTTTTATGAGGCTTCCGTAAGGTAAATGAGTAAAAATTTGGGTGGACAAAATGCCTGTAATTTAAAAGACAGGGTTGTTATGAGGCTTCGATAAGGTAAGTGTGCAAAAATCTGGACACAATGCCTGTAATTTTGTAAGTGTTCAGTGTGTAGAGAAGGACTATTTTTCTCTCATTTAATTTTTAGAGCAAGTTTATAAAATGGTGTTACTCATATTTTTGAGATAATCAAACCAAGGATCACAAAGATTAAATGAGTCACCGTAGTCACAAAGCAGTTCACAATGCATTTACTGGGTAATTGCCAGTTAAAAGTAGCAATGATGGGTGGCAGAGGCCAGAGGATCATGAAGTCAGGAGATTGAGACCATCCTGGCTAACACGGTGAAACCCCGTCTCTACTAAAAATACAAAAAAATTAGCTGGGCATGGTGGTGGGCACCTGTAGTCCCAGCTACTCGGGAGGCTGAGGCAGGAGAATGATGTGAACCCAGAAGGCAGAGCTTGCAGTGAGGCTAGATCCTGCCACTGCACTCCAGCCTGGGTGACAGAGTGAGAATCCATCCCAAAAAAAAAAAAAAAAAGTAGCAAAAGATGATCACATTTAAAATCTTGTATTATGTGGTGCTTTTCTCTTACGTAAGCCTCATCGTTTGCTGAAGCCATGGATTCTAAGTTGCTGTATCAAAGTGATCACTAGAAAACTGTGATATACTTAGTATATAAATTTTAGAAAATGTCCTCTATTAGTCTTGTTAATTTGATTGAATACGTGTGTTATTTTCAAAAATGTAAATGGAATATGTATGGATTGAATGTATATGTGTGTATATACATATATATGAAATATGATTTGATATTATAGTGTAAGCTTAGCTCATGGCAATGTATTTTTCTGAAAGCACCTGCAGAAATCTGTCATTTTTCTAGTTTGTAAAAATCTCAGAGGTTATGGGGGAAAGGGGATTCTATGAATCCCAGATAGTACATGAGGCAGATTTAGTTTCAGTAATTTTAGCATCATTCACTGTAAGGTGATGATCCCTAGGAACTTCATCACAGTGAGCAACCTGAAAGCTCCTAAGCAGCCAGCAATAAATGAAGGGTGGGGCGGGGCTGCTGGCAGGGCGGGGCCTTGTGAGCCTGGTGCTTGACCTGTCAATTCCAAGTTAGGGGGACACATGCAAATGGTTCTGGGCCTGATTGTTTCCTGTAACCAGAATGCGGTCTGGTTGGCAAGGCAACCAGTCTCCACTTGGTGGCCTTCAGTGGGTGCCCTCATTGGTTGCCTTCCGTTAGTGCCCTCAGTTGGTACCCTCAGTTGGTGCTCTTCAGTTCATGGGCACCAAAGGAAGAGGAGGAGCTCCATCTGTGCGCTCTTCTCCCGCAGTCACAGCTCTCGGGTTTGTTGCATCCAGGCCCGTTCTAAATAAACCAGGCAGGTTCCGACTGTTGCAGACAAATCAGCTCAGGGTAGGCGGGTGACGCAGGGTGCGGGCTACAAGTGGGGTGCAGCCCCATGGCCAGGGGCCGCCCGTGCCAGCTGTGCCTTGCCAGGAGGAGTCGGTAGGTGCCGAGCTCTGCAGACTTAGGGGCAAGCAGAGGCCCAAGCTGCACGAGAAGAGCAGAGGCGCCCCCTGGGGACCAAGCTAACATATCCCATGTGCACCAAAGTCAGCCCCAGGCAGTGCCAGCGCAGGGGTTCTGTGGAGCGGTCCTGGGGCTCTGACATCTATGTCAGTGGCCAGGAAAGGCACAGGCCCCAGCAGAGAGGAGCAGAGGCATCCAGAACATGCTGTCCCCCAATGCCAGCCCCAAGCAGGGCCAGCTCAGGGTGCGGTGAGCAGAGACGTCCTGCAGCTCTGTGAGGTGGAGGTGGCAGTAGCACCAGACCTCACTGTTTTGGAGCCTGCCCAGTTGGATAAAGGAGTGGGCCAGGGTCCTGACTTGCAGCACACTGGCGACCAGAAGACACCCAAAGGTAGGGAGGCGAAGGATACCGCTTGGCCTCAGGAGCATCTTCTGGCTGCTGCTGACCCAAGGTTCCCCCCAGAGGAATCCACAGTCTGGGGCTCCTTCCTCCTGCCTAGAGTTTGCTTTCCTATGCCCAGGCCACAAGCAGGAGGACTGGCTCTGCCTCGAGTCCTCACCCCTTCTTTCCCTGCTGTGTCCAGTCGGTTTCTTACTTTCCTCCTACCTACCCCAATGCTCAGTTCTGTTTCCTCTTCTTCTTCCCCCAGGCTGGCTGAAAACTAAGTTTCAAAATACAAAATGTATGCTACAGATTTCATTGCTGTAGATGAAATGTCTGACAGCTTTTCTATTTAAACTTTGGTTGTTCTCTTCATGCTGAAACATCGAAGGTAAAACCAGCAAGCAGCTGACATACATTCCATCCAGCCATCCCCCAAAGCCCATGTTCTAAACCATCCACATTATTCCAAAAACTGCTCTTTTAAAAAGAGAAAATAGGCTGGTGTACAGTGGCTAACACCTGTAATCCCAGCACTTTGGGAGGCCAAAGCAGGAGAATTGCTTGAGCTCTGGAGTTCCAGACCAGCCTGGGCAACAGATCAAGAGCTTGTCTCTACGAGAAATCAAAAATTTAGCCTGATGTGGTGGCGTGCACCTGTGGTCCTAGCTACTCGGGTGCCTGAAGTGTTCGAATTGCTTGAGCCTGGGATTTCAGTGCTGCCGTGAGCTGTGATCACACCACTGCACTGCAGCCTACGTGATAGATAAAGACCTTGTCTTAAAAAAAGATAAAAGATAAAAAAGGGTTACACTAAAAATGTGCATTTTCTATTTTCCCCATTAATATCCTACAAACATCCCCAGGGTGATGGAGGAGAAAATACATTGTAAAATAATAGCCAATAGGTATGACATCCTCCATAATATTTTTCAACTGAATAGATTAATGAGGATTCAGTTAAATCTATCTTAAAATCATAGCTAATAATTATGACTTAGTTACAAATCCAGTTCAAAACCTCTCAGTTGACTGTATAACATCTGTTGAATATTTCTCATGTGTGATTCAAAACAACCTTAAATAACTGTGACAATAGCATATCACCCAGCTAGGACGGGCAGGGTGCTTCACTTTAGCAATTTTTCACTTCTTTCACCCCTTCATTTTGTCCATCAGTCATGAAAACAATTAAATCTTGGTATTTATTGAACTTCTTATAATTTTGACAACCACTGCAGGCCTGTAAAACTTGTATTTCTTTAATGTTCTCATTATCTTCTCAAGCCTGCACTTCTCATGCAATGCCCTTTCAGCTGTTATTATTTTCATTATTTTTATAATGCCAATTAAAGGAAAGCACTTAAAAATGCTGAAAGAAATAAAAGAATCCCAGAATAGAAATCACTTAACTATATGTGAACATCAATACCCAAGCTGTCCAGAAATTTTTTTAAAAGGAAAAAGTACATCACCAGTTAATTAGCTTATCACGTTAAGTAAATAAATAAAATAGAAACTAAATCAGAAGGCACTTTTTTAGAAAAAAAACTTCCAAATTTAATCTTCAGTGGTAAGAGGCTATTAAGCGGAGGAAGAAATAAACTGGAACCCTGAAGAAATGTCAATTGGATGATAATTATCACTAAAACAGAGGGATTCAATCCAGCTGCCTGGAGACCTTTCATTATCTATTCCAGCATTGGCAGAGGAAGGGCTATGCCTCTATTAGACTTCAGTCAAATTTGGCGTTCTGGTTTCTACCAGTAGCACGCTGGTGATTTTTCTTTTCAGAACTCACATATGTATCTCATTTGATCTCATCACAACCTGAGACACAGGTCATAATAGGCACTGTGGGGCTCATTTTGTACCCGGTGAACCAGCCAACTTTCATACAGTTGAGTAAATGTAAACTGTCCAGGTGAGGTGGCTCACACCTGTAATTCCAGCACTTTGGGAGGCCAAGATGGGCAGATCACTTGAGCCCAGGAGTTGGGAGACCAGCCTGGGCAACGTGGCAAAAAAACCATCTCTACAAAAAGTACAAAAATTAGCTGGGCATGGTGAGCACATGCTTGTCATCCCAGCTACTCAGGAGGCTGAGGCATGAGGATCACTAAGCCCTCAAGGCATAGGTTTTAGTGAGTTGAGCTTGTGCCACTGCCTCCAGCCTGGGTGACACAGTGAGATCCTGTCTCCAGAAAAGAAAAAAAAAAAGGCCAGGCGCGGTGGCTCATGTCGGGAATCCCAGCACTTTGGAGGCCGAGGTGGACAGATCACGAGGTCAGGGGATTGAGACCATTCTGTCTAACACAGAAAACCCCGTGTCTACTAAAAATACAAAACATTAGCCAGGCGTGGTGGCATGCACCTGTAGTCCCAGCTACTTGGGAAGCTGAGGCAGGAGAATCGCTTGAGCCGGGAGACGGAGGTTTCAGTGAGCCGAGATCGTGTCACTGCACTTCAGCCTGGGCAACAGAGTGAGACTCTGTCTCAAAAAAATAAATTAATTAAATAAAAATAAAAATAAAAAATGGTTAACCGACATTACTTTTTGCATTTTAAAGTTTATATACCTGAAGAATTTTTTTTATTGATCAGACATCTCTCACGGAAAACAAAATATGTAATAGATATTTCTAAGAACATTAAAGTAAATCATACTAAAAAATATAAAAATATAGAGAAAATATCAGAGAAGATGGTTAATTAAATGTATCTGGGTAAATGGCACCTCTGAACCACAATGCATTTGTTGGTAAAAGACCAATATGGCACTGCTTTTCTGAAGAAATAATTTAGAAAAGTTATATTTTTATCAGCTTTTTTGAGTTTTAAGACTGAGACTGTACTAAATTGATTACAGATGTGGTGGAAATGGTTGTAAAAAATATAGAAGGTGAAGAATCAGGACGAGAGAAGTATGTACTCATTTTCTTTTTTTTTTTTTTTTTTTTTTTTTTTGAGACAAAATCTCGCTCTGTCACCCAGGCTGGAGTCCAGTGGCATGATCTCGTCTCACTGCAAGCTCTGCCTCCCGGGTTCACACCATTCTCCTGCCTCAGCCTCCCAAGTAGCTGGGACTACGGGCGCCTGCCACCACGCCTGGCTAATTTTTTGGATTTTTTAGTAAAGACAGGGTTTCACCGTGTTAGCCAGGATGGTGTCAGTCTCCTGACCTCGTGATCCGCCCGCCTCGGCCTCCCAAAGTGCTGGGATTACAGGCATGAGCCACCGCGCCCGGCCAGACTCATCATACTTTCACATACTTTCAATTTCTGATATCATTTCTCATAAGAATGTGTGGGGTTTCTCCAGGGCATCACATATTGATTCTGAAGCTATTCGTGCACTGAGGAAAGACAATCTCATAGTAATTATAGCAGGTTTTAATTAAGGTATATTTCATAAAAATCTTAGGCCCATTTCTGCAGAATACATGCAAACAATATGGTCAGCCAACAGTAAGCTTAAAATGGTTAGACATAACTTTGGAGATTTTATATCCCTGAAGAATCTTATTTACCAATCAGTCATTTTTTACAGACAATGAAATACATAACATATTTCTAAGAACATTAAAGCAAATCATACAAAATATATAAAAATATATAGAAAACATCAGAGAAGATAGTTAATTAAATGTATCTGGGTAAATGTCAACTCTGAACCATAATGTATTTGTTGGTAAAAGATGGATATGGCACTGCTTCTCTGAAGAAATAATTTATACAAGTTATATCTATCAGTTTTTACATTCTAATAATACATCTTTCTTTTATGGGTTTTAAGACTGAGACTGTACTAAATTGATTATAGCCGTAAAAATGTAGAAGGTGAAGAATCAAGAAGAGAGAGATTTGAACTCATTTTCTTAAATAAGGGGATTTAAGGAAAAAGAAAAAATATCTAGTTTATTCACAGAATTTTGATGAGGCAAATTGAGAAGACTTACTTTTCTCTGGGTTCACAGTATGCCCCCACAAAAATAAGATTGGATTACTGCTAATTAAGAAATTAATGGGCAAGTCAGAAAGAATAAAACTGGGGTAAACCACAGTGATGCATTTTTCTTTGGAGAATCTCAAGGAAATTAGTTATTTGGTTGATCTGACTCAGTGTGATAGTGTGTGTTTTTCTCTATGTGTGTGTGTGTTTGAGTGTGAGTGCACATGGGCAAGTGCCACTGTGTGTTTGTGCTACCTTTAATGTTCATAAGTCAGCACGCTTTTATTGTTATTAACCCTATTCTGTTTTAGTTATAGTCACTTGAAATATTATTTCATTGTAGATTTGTTGCTATTAAGTGTTTATCAACTGAAACCCATCTTTCTGTTTTGTTATGTATATTTCTGTCAGTGTGATATATATACAAAATCCAAAAACACTTGGAAACTTCATGTAATCATATTCAACCCAACCTGTGGATACAGCTCTACACTCACAATGCATGAATGTCCACTTGTGATTATCCTGTTTACCTACAATTAATTAATTATCTCTTTTGCTTTCTGGGTCTCCTGAGAAACATCCTCTCGAAAAGTTAGTAACACTTATAGATCCATCTAGAACTATCATATCTGTATTATAGAGAATATAGGTTATTTATTAATCATTGTGTTTATAAACCCATTCAGCCTATAATGGAAATGATTCTGTCTCACGTAGACGAAAGGGTGGAAGAATGGAACAACGTTCAGAAGAGGAAACTTTAGCCATGTAAGGGAATTTCTCAAAAGAATGCAAAGATTTAAAATGTCTATAGGCAGTAAGCTAGTAACTTCAACAGTTCCATATGGGACTACCAAGTATGTATTTTACAGAATATATGTTATTTATTAAGGATTGGGTTTCCAAACCCCTTCAGCCTCTATTGGAAATAAAAGATTTTGTTTCACCTAGACAAAACTGTAAACAAATGTACCAACATTCAGAAGAGGGAACTTTTAGCCATCTAGGGAATTTCCCAAAGGAATGCAGAGATTAAAAATGTCTATAGGCTCTGAGCTAGAAAATTCTACAGCTCCATCTGGGACTACTAAGTCTGTATTTTACGGAATATACATTATTTATTAAGAATTGGGCTTCCAAACCAGTTCAGCCTCTATTTGAAATGAAAGAGTCTGACTCACCTAGATGAAAGGGTGGACGAATGTACGAACATTCAGAAGAGGGAACTTTTAGCCACTTACGAGAATATGCCTGGGAAATGTGGAGATTTAAAATGTTTACAGGCCCTGGGCTATTAACTTCTGCAGCTCCATATGGGACTACTAAGTAAGTATTTTAAAGAATCTACCTTATTTATTAAGCATTGCATTTCAAAACCCATTCAGTCTCTGTTGAAAATGGAAGATTTTGTCTCACCTCAAAGAAACGGTGGGCAAATGTAGCAAAATTCAAAAGAAAGAACTTTTAACCACCTAAAGAAATTTGCCATGGAAAAGCAGAGATTTAAAATGTCTACAGGCCCTGAGCAAGTAACTTCTACAGCTCGATCTGGGGCTACTAAGTTTGTATAGTACAGAATATACGTTATTTATTAAGCACTGAATTTTAAAACCATTTCAGACTCAATTGGAAATGAAAGATTCTGTCTCACCTACATGAAAGGGTGCATGAATGTACCAACATTCAGAAGAGGGAAATTGTAACCATCTGAGAAAATTTGCCAGGGGAATGCATTTAAAATTTAAAATTTAAAAATTTTAGAAATTTAAAATATCTACAGGCCCTCAGCTAGTAATTTCTACAGCTCCATCTGGGACTACTAAGTCTATGTTTGACAGAATATACATTATTTATTAAAAATTCTGTTTCCAAACCTGTTCAGCCTCTATTGGAAATTACAGATTCTGTCTTGCCTAGACAAAATGGTGGACACATGTACCAACACTCAGTAGAGGGAACTTTTAGCCACCTAAGTGATTCCACCAGAGGAATGTGAAGATTTAAAATGTCTGCGGGCCTTAAGCTAGAGAATTCTACAGCCCCATCTGGGACTACTAAGTCTGTATGGTACAGAATATACGTTATTTATTAAGCGTGGGTTTTCAAAACCCTTTCGGCCTCTGTTGAAAGGTACAGATTCAGTGTCACCTAGACAAAAAGATTGACGAATATAACAACATTCAGATGAGAAGTTTTAGCCACGTTAAAGAAACTGCCAGGGAAATGCAGAGATTTCAAATATCTATGGGCTTTGAGCTAGTAACTTCTATGGCTCCATCTGGGACTGCTAAGTCTGTGTGGTCCAGAATATATGTTATTTATTAAGCACTGGGTTTCCAATGCCAATCAGCCACTAAAGGAAATTCTAAATTCAGTGTCACCTAGACAAAAAGATTGATGAATGTAACAACAGTCAGAGGAGAAAACTTTTAGCCATGTAAAGGAATCTGCCAGGGGAATGTGGAGATTTAAAATGTCTATGACCTAGTAACCTCTACAGCTCTATCTGGGACTAGTAAGTCTGTATTGTACAAAATTTACATTTTTTGATAAGAATTGGGTTTCCAAACCATTACAGCCTCTATTGGAAATGAAAGATTCTGACTTGCCTAGATGAGACGGTACACGCATGTATCAACATTCAGTGGAGAGAACTTTTAGCCACGTAAGTGAATCTGCCAGAGGAATGCAAAGATTTAAAATGTCTATCGTCTCTGAGCTAGTAACTTCTACAGCTCCATCTGGGACTACTAAGACTGTGTGATTCAGAATATATATTATTTATTAAGCACTGATTTCCAAAGCCATGGAGCCTTGAAAGAATATTGCAGATTCAGTGTCACCTAGACAAAAAGATTGACGAATGTAACAACATTCAGAGGAGAAAACTTTCAGCCACATAAACGAATCTGCCAGGGGAATGCGGAGTTTGACAATGATTATGGCCTTTGACCTAGTAACCTCTACAGCTCTATCTGAAATTACTAACTCTGTATTGTACAAAATACACGTTATTTATTAAGCATAGGGTTTTCAAACCCGTTCAGCCTCTATTGGAAATGACAGGTTCTGTCTCCCCTAGATGAAAGGGTGGACACATGTACCAACATTCAGAAGACGGAACTTCCAGCCCCCTGAGTGAATCTTCCAGGGGAATGAAGAGATTTATAATGTCTATGGATTCTGAGCTATGACATTTCTACAGCTCCATCTGAGACTGCTAAGTCTGTATTGTACAGAATTTACGTTTTTCATGAGAATTGCGTTTCCAAACCGGTTCGGCCTCTATTGGAATGGAAAGATTCTTGCTCGCCTAGACAAAATGGTGCAGGAATATATCAACATTCAGTAGAGGGAAACTTTAGCCACCTATGTGAATCTGCCAGAGGAATGTGAAGATTTGAAATGCCTATGGGTCCTGAGCTAGTGACTTATACAACTCAATCTGTGACTACTAAGTCTATAAGGTCCAGAATATACGTTATTTATTAAGCACTTGGTTTCCAAAGCCATTGACCCTTGAATATGTATTATAGATTCAGTGTCACCACACCAAAAGATTGACAAATGTTACAACATTCAGACGAGAAAATGTTTAGCCAGGTAAAGGAATCTGCCAGGAAAATGCAGAGACACAAAATGTCTATGGGCTTTGAGCTGGAAACTTCTACAGCTCCTTCTGGGACTACTAAGTCTGTGTGGTACAGCATATATGTTATTTATTAAGCACTGGGTTTCCAATGCCAATCAGCTGCTAAAGGAAATTCCAAATTCGGTGTCACCTAGACAAAAAGACTGTCGAATATAACAACATTCAGAGTAGAAAACTTTTAGCCAAGTGAAGAAATCTTCCAGGGGAATGCAGATATTTCAAACATCTATGGGCTTTGAGCTAGTAACCTCTACAGCTCTATCTGGGACTACTAAGTCTGTATTGTACAAAATATACATTATTTATTAAGCATTGGGTTTCCATACGCAGTCAGCCTCTATTGGAAATGACAGATTCTGTCTCACCTAGACAAAAGGGAGGACACTGTCATGCGTGTCCGTGTGAAGAGACCACCAAACAGGCTTTGTGTGAGCAATAAAGCTTTTTAATCACCTGGGTGCAGCCAGGCTGAGTCCAAAAAGAGACTCAGCAAAGGGAGATAGGGGCAGTGTGTGTGGTACAGCATATATGTTATTTATTAAGCACTGTTTCCAACACCAATCAGCCACTAAAGGAAACTATATAGGGGCAGTTTTACAGGATTTGGGTAGGAAACAGAAAATTACAGTCAAAAGGGGTTGTTCTCCCATGGGCAGGGACAGGGGTCACAAGGTGCTCAGTTGGGGAGCTTCTGAGCCAGGAGAAGGAATTTCATAAGGTAATGTCATCAGTTAAGGCAGGAACTGGACATTTTCACTTCTTTTGTGGTTCTTCAGTTGCCTCTGGCCATCTCCAGGCTTGGGCTCAGAGGTCTGACAGACACATGTACCAAAATTCAGAAGAGGGAACTTCCAGTCACCTAAGTGAATCTTCCATGGAAATGCAGAGATTTAAAATGTCTATGGACCCTGAGCTATAAAACTTCTACAGCTCCATCTGCAACTACTAAGTCTGTATTGTACAGAATTTAGTTTTTTAATGAGAATTGGGTGTCCAAACCCATTCAGCCTCTATTGGAAAGGAAAGATTCTTGCTCACCTAGGAGAAATGGTGCATGAATACATCAACATTCAGTACAGGGAACATTTAGCCACCTAAGTGAATCTGCCAGAGGAATGCGAAGATTTAAAATGTCTATGGGTCCTAACTGGTAACTTCTATAGCTCCATCTGGGACTACTAGGTCTGTGCAGTCCAGAAATGAATAATTCTGGCTCATCTAGATGAAAGGTTGCACGAATGTATCAACATTCAGTAGAGGGAACCTAGAGCCACCTAAGTGAATCTGCCAGAGGAATGTGAAGATTTAAAATGTCTTTAGGCCCTGAACTACTAACTTCTACAGCTCCATCTGGGACTACCAAGTCTGAGAGGTCCAGAATATATGTTATTTATTAGGCACTGGGTTTCCAGACCAATTCGGCCTCCATTGAAATTTACAAATTCAGTGTCAACTACACCTAAAGGTTGATGAATGTAATGACATTCAGACGAGATAACTTTTAGCCAGGCAAAGGAATCTGCCAGGGGAATGCGGAAATTTAAAATGTCTGTGGGCTTTGACCTAGTAACTTCTACAGCTCTATTTGGGACTACTATGTCTGTATTGTACAGAATTTAGTTATCTATTAAGCATTGGGTTTCCAAACCCGTTCAGCCTCTATTGGAAATGAAAAATTCTGTCTCCCCTAGATGAAAAAGTGGACACATGAACCAACATTGAGAAGAGGGAACTTCCAGCACCTAAGTGAATCTTAGAGGGAAATGTGGAGATTTAAAATGCCTATGGGCCCTGAGCTACAAAACTACAGCTCCATCAGGGACTACTAAGTCTGTATTGTATAGAATTTACGTGTTTTAAATGCAAAAATTTAAATTTACTGCCCCAAGAGAGTAAATTCTATAGTTCCATCTGGCACTGCCAAGTATGTATGGTCCAGAATATACGTTATTTATCAAGCACTGGGTTTCCAATGCCAATCAGCTACGAAAGACAATTCCAAATTCAGTGTCACCTAGACATAAAGATTGACGAATATAACAACATTCTGAGGAGAAAACATTTAGCCAAACAAAAGAATCTGCCAGGGGAATGCAGAGATTTAAAATGTCTATGAACTAGCAGCCTCTACACTCTACCTGGGGCTACTATGTCTGTATTGTACAGAATTTACATTTTTTGATAAGAATTGGGTTTACAAACCAGTTCAGCCTCTATTGGAAAATAAAAGATTGTGGCTCACCTAGACAAAAGGGTGCACGCATGTATCAACATTCATTAGAACTTTTAGCCACCTAAGTGAATCTGCCAGAGGAATGTGAAGATTTAAAATGTCCATGGTGCCTGAGCTAGTAACTTCTACAGCTCCATCTGGGAGTACTAAGTCTGTGTGGTCCAGAATATACATTACTTAGTAAACACTGGATTTCCAAAGCCATGGAGCCTGGAAAGAATATTGCAGATTCAGTGACAACTAGACAAAAAGATTGATGAATGTAACAACATTCAGAGGAGAAAACTTTTAGCCACATAAAGGAATCTGCCAGGGGAATGAGGAGTTTTAAAATGTCTATGGGCTTTGATCTAGTAACCTCTACATGTTATTTATTAAGCATAGGGTTTTCAAACCCGTTCAGCCTCTATTGGAAATGCCAGGTTCTGTCTCTCCTGGACAGAAGGGTGGATACATGTACCAACATTAAGAGCTGGAACTTCCAGCCACCTAAGAGAATTTTCCAGGGAAATTAGGAGATTTATGCCTATGGACCCTGAGCTGTGAAATTTCTACAGCTCCATCTGAGACTACTAAGTCTGTATTATACAGAATTTAGTTTTTTAATGAGAAGTGGGTTTACAAACCCACTCAGCCTCTATTGGAAAGGAAACATTCTTGCTCGCCTAGATGAAGTGGTGCACAAATATATCAACATTCACTAGAGGGAACATTTAGCCACCTAAGTGAATCCACCAGAGGAATGTGAAGATTTAAAATATGTATGGGTCCTGAGCTAGTGACTTCTACAGCTCAATCTGGGACTACTAGGTCTGTGTGGTCCAGAATATAAGTTACTAATTAAGCACTTGGTTTCCAAAGTCTTTGACCATCGAAAGGGTATTGCAGATTCAGTGTCATCTAGACCAAAAGATTGACGAATGTTACAACATTCAGACAAGAAAACTTTTAGCCAGATAAAGGAATCTGCCAGGAAAATGCAGAGATTTAAAATGTCTATGGGCTTTAAGTCAGAAACCTCTGCAGAGCTAACTGGGACTACAAAATCTGTATCGTGCAAAACATACGTTATTATTAAACAATGGATTTCCATACCCATTCAGCCTCTATTGGAAATGACAGATTCTGTCTCACCTAGATGAAAGGGTGGACACATGTAGCAACATTCAGAAGAGGAAATTTCCAGTCACCTAAGTGAATCTTCCAGGGAAATGTGGAAATTTAAGATGTCTATGGACCCTGAGCTATGAAACTTCTACAGCTCCATCTGGGACTACTAAGTCTGTATTGTACAGATTTTGCATTTTAAAATAAGAATTGGGTTTCCAAACCCGTTCAGCCTCTATTGGAAATGAAAGATTCTGGCTCACCTAGACAAAAGGGTGGACACATGTACCAACATTCAGAAGATGGAACTTCCAGTCACCTATGTGAATCTTCCAGGGAAATGTGTAGATGTGAAATGTCTATGGATATTGAGCTACGAAACTTCTAAAGCTCCATCAGGGACTACTAAGTCTGTATTGCACAGATTTTACATTTTTAAATAAGAATTGGGTTTCCAAGCCCATTCAGCCTCCATTGGAAAAGAATGATTCTGGCTCACCTAGACAAAAGGTTGCATGAATGTATGAACATTCAGTAGAGGGAACCTAGAGCCATCTAAGTGAATCCACCAGAGGAATGTGAGGATTTAAAATGTCTTTAGGCCCTGAGCTAGTAACTTCTACAGCTTCATCTGGGACTACTAGGTCTGTGTGGTCCAGAATATATGTCATTTATTAGGCACTGGGTTTCCAAACCAATTCAGCCTCACTGAATTTACAAATTCAGTGTCACTTACACATATAGCTTGACGAATGTAACAACATTCAGAGGAGAAAACTTTTAGCCAGGTAAAGGAATCTGCCAGGGGAATGCGGAGATTTAAAATGTCTATGGGCTTTGACCAAGTAACTTCTACAGCTCTATTTGGGACTACTAAGTCTGTATTGCACAGAATTTAGGTTATTTATTAAGCATTCATTTTCCAAACCTGTTCAGCTTCTATTGGAAATGAAAAATTCTGTCTCCCCTAGATGAAAGGGTGGACACATGAACCAACATTCAAGGGAGGGAACTTCCAGCACCTAAGTGAATCTTAGAGGGAAATGCAGAGATTTAAAATGTCTATGGGCCCTGAGCTACAAAACTTCTACACCTCCATCTAGGACTACTAAATGTTTATTGCACAGAATTTTCATGTTTTAATAAAACTTGGATTTCCAAACCCATTCAGCCTCTATTGGAAATGAAAGATTCTGACTTGCCTAGACAAAAGGGTGCATTAATGTATCAACATTCAGTAGAGGGAACTTTTAGCGACCTAGGTGAATCAGCCAGAGGAATGCAAAGATTTGAAATGCCTATGGGCCCTGAGCTTGTAAATTCTACAGGTCCATCTGTGAATGCTAAGTCTCTGTGGTCCAGAATATAAGATATTTATGAAGCACTGGGTTTCCACTGCCAATCAGCTGCTAAAGACAATTCCAAGTTCAGTGTCGCCTAGACAAAAAGATTGACGAATATAGCAACATTCAGGGGAGAAAACTTTTAGTCATGTAAAGGAATCTGCCAGGGGAATGCGGAGTTTTACAATGTCTATGGGCTTTGACCTAGTAACCTCTACAGCTCTATCTGAAGCTAAGTCTGTATTGTACAAAATAACGTTATTTATTAAGTATAGGGTTTTCAAACTGTTCAGCCTCTATTGGAAATGATAGGTTCTGTCTCACAAAAGGGTGGACACATGTACCAACATTCAGAAGATGGAACTTCCAGCCTCCTAAGTGAATCTCCCAGGGGAATGAGAAGATTTATAATGTCTATGGACCCTGAGCTATGAAACTTCTACAGCTCCATCTGGGACTACTAAGTCTGTATTGTACAGAATTTAAGTTATTTGTTAAGCACTGGGTTTCCAAACCAGTTCGGCCTCTATTGGAAATCAAACATTCTCTCTCATCTAGCCAAATAAATGGACACATGCCAACATTCAGAAGAGGGAGCATCCAGCCAGCTAAGTGAATCTTCCAGGGGAATGTGGAGATTTAAAATGTCTATGGACCTTGAGCTACGATACTTCTACAGCTCCATCTGGAACTATTAAGTCTGTTTTGTACAGAATTTACGTTTCTTAATAAGAATTGGGTTTCCAAGCCCTTTCAGCCTCTACTGGAAATGAAGGATTCTTGCTTCCTAGATGAAATGGTGCACAAATGTATCAACATTCAGTAGAGGGAACCTAGAGTCACCTAAATGAATCTGGCAGAGGAATGCGAAGATTTGAAATGTCTACGGGCCATGAGCTAGTGACGTCTACAGCTCCATCTGGGCCTACTAAATCTGTGTCATCCAGAATATACGTTATTTATTAAGCACTTGGTTTGCAAAGCCATTGACCATCAAAAGAGTATTGCAGATTCAGTGTCACCTAGACCAAAATATTGATGAATGTTACAACATTCAGATGAGAAAACTTTTAGGCAGGTAAAAGAATCTGCCAGGAAAATGTGGAGATTTAAAATGTTTATGGGCTTTGAGCTAGAAACTTCTATAACTCCTCTGGGACTATTAAGTCTGTGAGGTACAGAATATACTTTCTTTATTAAGCACTGGGTTTCCAAAGCCAAACAGCCGCTAAAGGAAATTCCAAATTCAGTGTCACCTAGACAAAACAATTGATGAATATAACAACATTCAGAGAAGAAAACTTTTAGCCACATAAAGGAATCTGCCAGGAGAATGTGAAGATTCAAAATGTCTATGGGTTTTGAGTTAGTAAACTCTACAGCTTCATCTGGGACTACTAAGCCTGTATTGTACAAAATATACGTTATTTATTAAGCATTGGGTTTCCAAACCCGTTCAGCCTCTATTGGAAATGACAGATTCTTTCTCACCGAGATGAAAGGGTGGACACATGTACCAACATTCAGAAGAGGGAACTTCCAGTCACCTACATGAATCTTCCAGGGGAAGTGGAGATGTGAAATGTCTATGGATATTGAGCTATAAAACTTCTAATGCTCCATCTGGGACTACTAAGTGTCTTGTACAGATTTTATGTTTTTTCATAAGAATTGGGTTTCCAAACCCATTCAGCCTCTATTGGACATGAATGATTCTGGCTCACCTAGATGAAAGGTTGCACTAATGTATCAACATTCAGTAGAGGGAACTTTAAGCCACCTAAGTGAATCCACCAGAGGAATGTGAAGATTTAAATGTCTTTAGGCCCTGAGCTAGTAACTTCTACAGCTCCATCTGGGACTACTAAGTCTGTGTGATCCAGAATATATGGCATTTATTAGGCACTGGGTTTCCAAGCCAATTCAGCCTCCATTGAAATTTACAAATTCAGTGTCAGCTACAACTAAAGGTTGACGAATGTAACAATGCTCAAATGAGAAAACATTTAGCGACATAAAGGAATCTGCCAGATGAATGTGGAGATTTAAATGTCTATGGGCTTTGAGCTAGTAACTTCTACAGCTCAATCTGGGACTACTAAGTCTGTTGTTCCAGAATATACATTATTTATTAAGCACTTGGTTTCCAAAGCCATTTCAAAAGAGTATTGCAGAGTCCGTGTCACCTAGACCAAAAGATTGACGAATGTTACAACTTTCA
Source organism: Gorilla gorilla gorilla (assembly GCF_029281585.2). Taxonomy (NCBI): domain Eukaryota; kingdom Metazoa; phylum Chordata; class Mammalia; order Primates; family Hominidae; genus Gorilla; species Gorilla gorilla. The sequence continues at coordinate 36,295,183 of NC_073232.2, read as the reverse complement.
GATGAGAAAACTTTTAGCCAGGTAAAGGAATCTGCCAGGAAAATGTGGAGATTTAAAATGTCTATGGGCTTTAAGCTAGAAACTTCTACAGCTCTGACTGGGACTACTGTCTGTGAGGTACAGGATATATGTTATTAAGCACTGGGTTTCCAATGCCGAACAGCCACTAAAGGAAATTCCAAATTCAGTGTCACCTAGACAAAAAGATTGATGAATATAACAACATTCAGAGGAGAAAGCTTTTAGCCAAGTAAAAGAATCAGCCAGAAGAATGTGGAGATTTAAAATGTCTATCTGCTTTGAGCTAGTAACCTCTACAGCTCTATCTGGGACTACTAAGTCTGTATTGTACAAAATACACGTTATTTATTAAGCACTGGTTTTCCAAACCCATTCAGCCTCTATTAGAAATGACAGATTCTGTCACACCTAGAAGAAAGGGTGGACACGTACCAACATTCAGAAGACAGAACTTCCAGTCACCTAAGTGAATCTTCCAGGGAAATGTTGAGATTTCAAAGGTCTATGGACCATGAGTTACAAAACTTCTACAGCTCCCTCTGGGAGTACTAAGCCTGTATGGTACATATTTTATGTTTTTTTTTTTTTAAATAAGAATTGGGTTTCCAAACCCATTCAACCTCTATTGGACATGAATGATTCTGGCTCACCTAGATGAAAGTTTGCACGAATGTATCAACATTCAGGAGAGGGAACTTTAAGCCACCTAAGTGAAGCCGCCAGAGGAATGCGAAGATTTAAAATGTCTTTAGGCCCTGAGCTAGTAACTTCTACAGCTCCATCTGGGACGACTAAGTCTGCATGGTCCGGAATATATGTCATTTATTAGGCACTGGGTTTCCAAACTAATTCAGCCTCCATTGAAATTTACAAATTCAGCGTCAACTACATCTAAAGGTTGACGAATGTAACAATATTCAGATGAGATAACTTTTAGTCATGTAAAATAATCTGCCAGGGGAATGCAGAAGTTTAAAATGTCTATGGGCTTTGACCAAGTAACTTCTACAGCTCTATTTGGGACTACTAAGTCTGTGTTGTACAGAATTTAGGTTATTTTTTAAGCATTGGGTTTCCAAACCTGTTCAGCCTCTATTGGAAATGAAAAATTCTGTCTCCCCTAGATGAAAGGGTGGACACATGAACCAACATTCAGAAGAGGGAACTTGCAGCACCTAAGTGAATCTTAGAGGGAAATGTGGAGATTTAAAATGTTTATGGGCCCTGAGCTACAAAATTTCTACAGCTCTATCTGGGACTACTAAGTCTGTATGGTACAGAATTTATGAGTTTTAATAAGAATTGTATTTCCAAACCTAATCAGCCTCTATTGGAAATGAAAGATTCTGACTTGCCGAGACAAAAGGGTGCACGAATGTATCAACATTCAGTAGAGAGAACTTTTATCCACTTAGGTGAATCAGTCAGAGGAATGTGAAGATTTAAAATGTCTGTGGGCCCTGAGCGTGTAAATTCTACAGCTCCATATGGGACTGCTAACTCTGTGTGGTCCAGAATATATGTTATTTATCAAGCACTGTGTTTCCAGTGCTAAAGAAAATTCCAAATTCAGTGTCACCTAGACATAAAGATTGATGAATGTAACAACATTCAGAGGAGAAAATATTCAGCCATATGAAAGAATCTGCCAGGGGAATGCAGAGATTTAAAATGTCTATGAAGTAGCAACCTCTACAGCTCTACCTGGGACTACTATATCTGTATTGTACAGAATTTACATTTTTTGATAAGAATTGGGTTTACAAACAAGTTCAGCCTCTATTGGAAAATAAAAGATTGTGGCTCGCCTAGACAAAAGGGTCAACACATGTATCAACATTTGGTAGAGACAACTTTTAGCCACCTAAGTGAATCCACCAGAGGAATGCAAAGATTTAAAATGTCTATCGTCTCTGAGTTAGTAACTTCTACATCTCCATCTGGGAGTACTAAGTCTGTGTGGTCCAGAATATATGTTATTTAGTAAACACTGGATTTCGAAAGCCATGGAGCCTGGAAAGAATATTGCAGATTCAGTGTCACCTAGACAAAAAGATTGATGAATGTAACAACATTCAGAGGAGAAAACTTTTAGCCATGTAAAGGAATCTGCCAGGGGAATGAGGAGTTTTAAAATGTCTATGGGCCTTGACCTAATAACCTCTACATGTTATTTATTAAGCATAGGGTTTTCAAACCCGTTCAGCCTCTATTGGAAATGCCAGGTTCTGTCTCACCTAGATGAAAGGGTGGATACATGTAATAACATTAAGAAGCTGAAACTTCCAGCCTCCTAGGTGAATTTTTCAGGGAAATGAGGAGATTTATGCCCATGGACCCTCAGTTGTGAAATTTCTACAGCTCCATCTGGGACTATTAAGTATGTATTGTACAGAATTTAGTTTTATGAGAATTGGGTTTCCACACCGGTTCAGCCTCTATTGGAAAGGAAACATTCTTGCTCGTCTAGACAAAATGGTGCATGAATATATCAACATTCACTAGAGGGAACATTTAGCCAGCTAAGTGAATCTGCCAGAGGAATGTAAAGATTTAAAATGTCTACGGTTCCTGAGCTAGTGACTCCTACAGCTCAATCTGGGACTACTAAGTCTGTGTGGTCCACAATATACGTTACTTATTAAGCACTTGGTTTCCAAAGCCATTGACCATTGAAAGAATATTGCAGATTCAGTGTCACCTAGACCAAAAGATTGACGAATGTTACAACATTCAGACAAGAAAACTTTTAGCCAGGTAAAGGAATCTGCCAGGAAAATGCAGAGATTTAAAATGTCTATGGGCTTTATGCTAGAAACCTCTACAGATCTAACTGGGACTACTAAGTCTGTATCGTACAAAACATACGTTATTATTAAGCAATGGATTTCCATACCCATTCAGCCACTATTGGAAATGACAGATTCAGTCTCACCTAGATGAAAGGGTGGGCATATGTAGCAACATTCAGAAGAGGAAATTTCCAGTCAACTAAGTGAATCTTCTGGGGAAGTGTGGAAATCTAAGATGTCTATGGACCCCGAGCTATGAAACTTCTGCAGCTCCATCTGGGACTACTAATTCTGTATTGTACAGATTTTACATTTTTAAGTAAGAATTGGGTTTCCAAACCCATTCAGCCTCTATTGGAAATGACAGATTTTGTCTCACCTAGACGAAAGGGTGGATACATGTACCAACATTCAGAAGATGGAACTTCGAGCCACCTAAGTGAATTTTCCAGGGGAATGTGGAGATGTAAAATGTCTGTGGACCCTGAGCTACAAAACTTCTGAAGCTCCATCTGGGACTACTAAGTCTGTATTGTACAGATTTTACTTTTTTTTTTAAATAAGAATTGGGTTTCCAAACCCATTCAGCCTCTATTGGAAATGAATGATTCTGGCTCACCTAGATGAAAGGTTGCACGAATGTATCAGCATTCAGTAGAGGGAACCTAGAGCCACCTAAGTGAATCCACCAGAGGAATGTGAGGATTTAAAATGTCTATGGGCCCTGTGCTAGTAACTTCTACAGCTCCATCTGGGATTGCTAAGTCTGTGTGGTCCAGAATAAACATTATTTATCAAGGACTGGATTTCAATGCCAATCAGCTGCTAAAGAAAAGGCAAAATTCAGTGTCACCTAGACAAAAAGATTGACAAATGTAATATTCAGAGGAGAAAACATTTAGCCACGTAAAGGAATCTGCCAGAGGAATGCAGAGATTTAAAATATCTATGACCTAGTCACCTCTACAGCTCTACCTGGTACTACTAAGTATGTATTGTACAGAATTTATGTTTTTTGATTAGATTTGGGTTTCCAAACCAGTTCAGCCTCTATTGGAAACGAAAGATGCTGGCTCGCCTAGATGAAAGGGTGCACGCATGTATCAACATTCAGTAGAGGGAAGCTTTAGCCACCTAAGTGAATCCGCCAGAGGAATACGAAGATTTAAAATGTCTGTGGTCCGTAAGCTAGTAACTTCTACAGCTCTATCTTGGACTACTAAGTCTGTGTGGGTCAGAATATACGTCATTTATTAACCACTGGATTTCCAAAGCCTTTGACCCTTGTAAGAATATTGCAGCTTCAGTGTCACCTAAACAAAAATTGTCAAATGTAACAACATTCAGAGAAGAAAACTTTTAGCCACATAAAGGAATCTGCCAGCGGAATGCAGAGTTTTACAGTGTCTCTGGGCTTTGCTCTAGTAACCTCTACAGCTCTATCTGAAACTACTAAGTCTGTATTGTACAAAATACACGTTATTTATTAATCAGAGGGTATTCAAACCCATTCAGCCTCTATTGGAAATGACAGGTTCTGCCTCACCTAGACGAAAGGGTGGACACATGTACCAACATTCAGAAGATGGAACTTCCAGCCGCCTAAGTGAATGTTGCAGGTGAATGAGATGATTTATAATGTCTATGGACCCAGAGCTATGAAACTTCTACATCTCCATTAGGGACTACTAAGTCTGTACTGTACAGAATTTACGTTTTTTAATAAGAACTGGGTTTCTGAACCCATTCAGCCTCTCTTGGAAAGATTCTCGCTCACCTAGATGAAACAGTACACGAATGGATCAAAATTCAGTAGAGGGAACCTAGAGCCATGTAAGTGAATCCTCAGAGTATGCGATGATTTGAAAGGTTTAGGCTCTGAGCTAATAACCTCTACAGCTCCATCTGGGACTATTAAGTCTGTGTGGTCCAGAATGTAAGTCGTTTATTAGGCACTGGGTTTCCAAACCAATTCAGCATCCAATGAAATTTACAAATTCAGTGTCACCTACATCTAAAGGCTGTCCAATGTAACAACTTCAGAAGAGAAAACTTTTATTCACATAAAGGAATCTGCCAGAGGAATGGAGAGATTTAAAATGTCTATAGGCTTTGACCTAGTAACTTCCAGAGTTCTATTTTGGACTACTACATCTGTATTGTATAGAATTTAGGTAATTAAACATTGGGTTTCCAAACCCGTTCAGCCTCTATTGGAAATGAAAAATTCTGTCTCCGCTAGACGAAAAGGTGGACATATGAACCAACATTCAGAAGAGGGAAATCCAGCCACCTAAGTGAATCTTAGAGGGAAATGCAGAGATTTAAAATGTCTATGGGCCCGGTGCTACGCAACTTTTACAGCTCCATCTGGGACTACTAAGTCTGTATTGTTCAGAATTTACATGTTTTAATAAGAATTGGATTTCCAAACACATTCAGCCCCTACTGGAAATGAAAGATTCTGACTTGCCCAAATGAAATGGTGCACGAATGTATCAATATTTAGTAGAGGGAGCTTTTATCCACCTAGGTGAATTATCCAGAGGAATGCAAAGATTTAAAATGTCTATGGGCCCTGAGCTAGTAACTTCTACAGCTCCAACTGGGACTGCTAAGTCTTTGTGGACCAAAATATACGTTATTTATTAAGCACTGGGTTTCCAATGCCAATCAGCTGCTAAAGAAAATGCCAAATTAAGTGTCATCTAGACAAAAAGATTGATGAATGTAACAACATTCAGAGGAGAAAACTTTTAGCCACATAAAGTAATCTGCCAGGGGTATGTGGAGATTTAAAATGTCTATGACCTAGTAACCTCTACAGCTCTATCTGGGACTAGTAAGTTTGTATTGTACATAATTTACTTTTTAAATAAGAATTGGGTTTCCAAACCAGTTCAGCCTCTATTGGAAATGAAAGACTGTGGATCGCTTAGACAAAAGGGTGCACGCATGTATCAACATTCAGTGGAGAGAACTTTTAGCTACCTAAGGGAATCCACCAGAGGAATGCAAAGATTTAAAATGTCTAGTAACTTCTACAGCTCCATCTGGGACTACTAAGTCTGTGTGGTTCAGAATATACGTTATTAAGCACTGTATTTCCAAAGCTGTAGACCCTCGTAAGGATATTGCAGATTCAATGTCAACAGGACAAAAAGATTGATGAATGTAACAACATTCAGAGGAGAAAACATTTGGCCACCAAAAGGAATCTTCCAGGGGAATGTGGAGTTTTACAATGCCTATGGGCTTTGACCTAGTAACCTCTACAGCTCTATCTGAAACTACGAAACTCTGTATTGTACAAAATACACGTTATTTATTAAACATAGGGTTTTCATACCTGTTCAGCCTCTATTGAAAATGACAGGTTTTGTCTTACCTAGCCGAAAGGGTGGACACATGAACAAACATTCAGAAGATGGAACTTACAGCCTCCTAAGTGAATCTTCCAGGGGAATGCAGAGATTTATAATGTCTATGGACCCTGATCTACGAAACTTCTAAAGCTCCATCTGGGACTACTAAGTCTGTATTGTACAGAATTTATTTGTTAAGCACTGCGTTTCTGAACCAGCTCAGCCTCTATTGGAAATGAAAGATTCTGTCTCATCTAGCCAAAAAAATGGATACATAGACCAACATTCAGAAGAGGAAACTTTGAGCCAGCTAAGTGAATCTTCCAGGGGAATGCAGAGATTTGAAATGTCTATGGACCTTGAGCTGTGATACTTCTACAGCTCCATCTGGACTACTAAGTCTGTATTGTACAGAATTTACATTTTTAAATAAGAATTGGGTTTCCAAACCCATTCAGCCTCTAGTGGAATTGAAAGATTCTTGCTCGCCTAGACGAAACGGTGCACAACTGTATCAACATTCCATTGGAGGGAAGCTCAACATTCAGTAGAGGGAAGCTTTAGCGACTCAAGTGAATCCACCAGAGGAATCCAAAGATTCAAAATGTCTATGGGCCCTGACTAGTAACTTCTACAGCTCAATCCGGGACTACTAAGTCCGTGGTCCAGAATATACGTTATTTTTTAAGCACTTGGTTTGCAAAGCCATTGACCCTCGGAAGAGTATTGCAGACTTAGTGTCACCTAGACCAAAAGATTGATGAATGTTACAACATTCAGACAAGAAACCTTTTAGCCAGGTAAAGGAATCTGCCAGGGAAATGCAGAGATATAAAATGTCTATGGGCTTTGAGCTAGAAACTTCTACTGCTCTGACTGGGACTACTGTCTGTGTGGAACAGAATATACATTATTTATTAAGCACTGGGTTTCCAGGGCCAATCAGCTGCTAAAGGAAATTCCAAATTCAGTGTCACCTAGACAAAAAGGTTGATGAATATAACAACATTCAGAGGAGAAAACTTTTAGCCATGTAAAGAATCTACCAGAGGAATGCGGAGATTTAAAATGTCTATGGGCTTTGAGCTAGTAACCATTACAGCTCTATCTGGGGCTGCCGAGTCAGTTGTGTACAAAATATATGTTATTTATTAAGCATTCAGTTTTCAAACCTGTTCACCTCTATTGGAAATGACAGATTCTGTCTCACCTAGATGAAAGGGTGGACACATGGAGTAACATCCAGAAGAGGGAACCTCCAGTCACCTAAGTGAATCTTCAAGGGAAATTCGGAGATTTAAAATGTTTATGCACACTGATCTACGAAACTTCTACAGCTCCATCTGGGACTACTAAGTCTGTATTGTACAGAATTTACATTTTTTAATAAGAATTGGATTTCCAAACCCATTCAGCCTCTATTGGAAATGAAAGATTCTTGCTCACCTAGATGAAATCGTGCACGAATATATCAACATTCAGTAGAGGGAACATTTAGCCACCTAAGTGAATCTGCCAGAGTAATGCAAAGATTTCAAATGTCTATGGGCCCTGACCTAGTGACTTCTACAGCTCAATCTGGGACTACTAAGTCTGTTGTTCCAGAATATACTTTATTTATTAAGCACTTGGTTTCCAAAGCCATTGACCCTCAAAAGAGTATCGCAGATTCCATGTCACCTAGACCAAAAGACTGATGAACGTTACAACTTTCAGACGAGAAAACTTTTAGCCAGGTAAAGGAATCTGCCAGGAGAATGCGGAGATTTAAAATGTCTATGGGCTTTGAGCTAGTAACCTCTACAGCTCTATCTGGGACTACTAAGTCTGTATTGTACAAAATACACGTTATTTATTAAGCACTGGTTTTCCAAACCCGTTCAGCCTCTATTGGAAATGACAGATTCTGTCTTACCTAGAAGAAAGGGTGGACACATGTACCAACATTCAGGAGAGGAAACTTCCAGTCACCTAAGTGAATCTTCCAGGGAAATGTTGAGATTTCAAATGTCTATGGACCATGAGTTATGAAACTTCTAAAGCTCCCTCTGGGAGTAATAAGCTTGTATGGTACAGATTTTATGTTTTTTAATAAGAATTGGGTTTCCAAACCCATTCAGCCTCTATTGGACATGAATGATTCTGGCTCATCTAGATGAAAGGTTACACGAATGCATCAACATTCAGTAGAGGGACCTTTAAGCCACCTAAGTGAATCCACCAGGGTACTGTGAAGATTTAAAATGTCTTTAGGCCCTGAGCTAGTAACTTCAACAACTCCATCAGGGACGACTAAGTCTGTGTGGTCCATAATATATGTCATTTATTAGGCACTGGGTTTCCAAACCAATTCAGCCTCCATTGAAATTTGCAAATTCAGTGTCATCCACACCTAAAAGTTGACAAATGTAACAACACTCAAATGAGAAAACCTTTAGCCACGTAAAGGAATCTGCCAGAGGAATGCAGAGATTTAAATGTCTATGGGCTTTGAGCTAGTAACTTCTACACTCTATTTGGGAATAGTAAGTCTGTATTGTACAGAATTTGGTTTATTTATAAAGCATTGGTTTTCCTAACCAGTTCAGCCTCTATTGGAAATGAAAAATTCTGTCTCACCTAGATGAAAGGGCGGACACATAAACCAACATTCAGAAGAGGGAACCTCCGACCACCTAAGTGAATCTTAGAGGGAAATGCAGAGATTTAAAATGTCTGTGGGCCCTGAGCTACAAAACTTCTAGTTCCATCAGGGACAACTAAGTCTGTATTATATACAATTTACGTGTTTTAATAAGAATTGGATCTCCAAACCCATTCAGCCTCTATTGGAAATGAAAGATTTTGACTTCCCTAGACAAAAGGGTGCACAAATCTATCAACATTCAGTAGAGGGAAGTTTTAGCCACCCAGGTGAATCACCCAGAGAAATGTGAAGATTTAAAATGTCTATGGGCCCTGTGCTAGTAACTTCTACAGCTCCATCTTCTGTGTGGTACAGAATATACATTATTTATCAAGCACTGGGTTTCCAATGCCAATCAGCTACTAAAGAAGAGGCAAAGTTCAGTGTCACCTAGACAAAAAGATTGGCGAATGTAACAGTCAGAGGAGAAAACTTTTAGCCATGTAAAGGAATCTGCCAGGGGAATGTGGAGATTTAAAATGTCTATGACCTAGTAACCTCTACAGCTCTATCTGGGACTACTAAGTCTGTATTGCACAGAATTTATGTTTTCTGATAAGAATTGGGTTTCCAAACCAGTTCAGCCTCTAATGGAAATGAAAGATTCTGGCTCGCCTAGATGCAAGGGTGCATGCATGTATCAACATTCAGTGCAGAGAACTTTTAGCCACATAAGTGAATCCTCCAGAGGAATGCAAAGATTTTAAATGTCTCTGGTCCCTGAGCTAGTAACTGCTACAGCTCCATCTCAGACTACTAAGTCTGTGTGGTTCAGAATATACGTTATTTATTAACCACTGGATTTGCAACGCCATTCACCCTCGTAAGAATATTGCAGATTCAGTGTCACCTAGACAAAAAGATTGAAGAATGTAACAACATTCAGAGGAGAAAACTTTTAGCCATGTAAAGGAATCTGCCAGGGGAATGTGGAGTTTGACAATGATTATGGGCTTTGACCTCGTAACCTCTACAGCTCTATCTGAAAGTACTAAGTCTGTATTGTACAAAATACATGTTATTTTTTAAGCATAGGGTTTTCAAATCCGTTTAGCCTGTATTGGAAATGACAGGTTGTGTCTGACCTAGATGAAAGATGCACACATGTATCAACATTCAGTAGAGGGAACTTTTAGCCACCTAAGTGAATCCATAAGAGGACTGCAAAGATTTAAAATGTCTATTGTCCCTGAGCTAGTAATTTCTACAGCTCCCTCTGGTACTACTAAGACTGTGTGGTTCAGAATATATGTTGTTTCTTGAGCACGGGGTTTCCAAACCCACTCAGCCTCTATCGAAAGTTACAGATTCAGTGTCACCTAGACAAAAAGAATGATGAATGTGACAACATTCAGAAGAGAAAACTTTTAGCCATGTAAAGCAATCTGCCAGGGGAATGCAGATATTTAAAATTTCTTTGAGCTTGTGATATCCTACCTTGTTTTAACCTGAATTGACTCTCCTTAGCTGAGAGAGCTGGAGAGACTCCATTTTGGCTCCTTCACTTGCAGCCCCTTACCCACCCCCCTTCCTCAAGGACTTAACTTATGCAAGCTGACTCCCAGCACATCCAAGAATGCAATTACTGATAAGATACTGTGGCAAGCTATATTCGCAGCTCCCAGGAATTCACCCAGTTGATAGTACCCAAAGCCCCTGCATTTGTGTCCAGTTGATAGCACCCAAGGCCCCCATATCTATCACCTTGTGACAGATTTAAAGCCCCTGCACCTGGAACTGTTTGTTTTCCTGTAACCATTTATCTTTTTAACTTTTTTTGCCTGTTTTGCTTTTGTAAGATTGCTTCAGCTAGGCTCCCCCTCCCCTTTCTAAACCAAAATATAAAAGAAAATCTAGCCCCTTCTTCGGGGCTGAGAAAATTTTGAGCAGTAGCCATCTCTTGGTTGCCAGCAAATAAAGGACTCCTGAATTAGTCTCAAAGTGTGGCGTTTCTCTGTAACTCGCTTGGTTACAACAAGCTAATAACCTCTACAGCTCCATCTAGGACCACTAAGTTTGTGTGGTATAGAATATATGTTATTTATTAAGCACTGGGTTTCCAAAGCCATTGAACCTCGAAACAGTATTGCAGATTCAGTGTCACCTACACAAAAAGATTGACGAATGTTACGACATTCAGAAGAGAAAACTTTTAGCGAGATAAAGGAATCTGTCAGGAAAATGCGGAGATTTAAAATGTCTCTGGGCTTTGAGCTAGTAACCTCTACACCTCCATCTGGGACTACTATGTCTGTATTTTACAGAATATATGTTACTTATTTAGCATTGGGTTTCCAACCCCGTTCAGCCTCTATTTGAAATGAAAGATTCTGTCTCACCTAGACAAAAGGGTGGACGAACGTACCAACATTCAGAAGAGGGAACTTTTAGCTGCCTAAGGGAATTTTCCAGGGGAATGCAAAGATTTAACTTGTCTATGGGCCTTGAGCTAATAAATTCTACAGCTCCATCCAGGATTACTAAGTCTGTATTTTACAGAATATACATTATTTATGAAGCATTGGGTTTACAAACCTGTTCAGCCTCTACTGGAAATGAAAGATTCTGTCTCACCTAGACGAATTGGTGGACGAATGTACCAACATCCAGGAGAGAAAACATTGACCATCTCAGGGAATTTGCCAGGGGACTGCGGAGATTTAAAATGTCTATAAATGCTGAGCTAATAACTTCCACGCTTCCATCTGGGACTACTAAGTCTATATTGTACAGAATACATTTTTTTTTTAATTAAGCATTGGGCTTCCAAACCCATTCAGCCTCTATTGGAACTGAAAGATTCTGTCTCACCTAGATGAAAAGCTGGACGAATGTAGTAACATTCAGAAGAGGGAACTTGTAGCCATTTAAAGGAATTTGTCAGGGGAATGCGGAGATTTAAAATGTCTTTAGGTCCTGAGCTAGTAACTTCTACAGCTCCATCTGGGACTACTAAGTCTGTATTCTAAAGAATATACGTTATTTATTTAGCATTGGGTTTCCAACCCCATTCACCCTCTATTGTATATGAAAGATTCTGTCTCACCTAGATGAAAGGGTTGATGAATGTACCAACATTCAGAAGAGGAAACTTTTAGCCACCTCAAGAAATTTGACAGGGAATGCGGTGATTTAAAGTGTCTATTAGCTTTGAGCTACTAACTTCTACAGTTTTATCTAGGACTACTAAGTCTGTATTGTACAGTATATATGTTATTAATCATTGGGTTTCCAAACACGTTCAGCCTCTATTGGAAATGAAGGATTCTGTCTCACTTAGATGAAAGGGTGGATGAATGTACCAACATTCAGAAGAGGAAACTTTTAGCCACCTAAGGGAATTTGCCAGGGAATGCGGATATTTAAAATGTCTATAGGCCCTGAGCTCCTAACTTCTACAGCTTTATCTGGGATGACTGCATCGATATTTTACAGAGTATACGTTATTTATTAAGCATTGAGTTTCCAAACCCATTCAGCCTCTATTGGAAATGAAAGATTCTGTCTCAATGAGACAAAAGGGTGGATGAATGTACTAATATTCAGAAAAGGAAATTTGTAGCCACCTAAAGGAATTTGCTAGGGGAATGCAGAGATTTAAAATGTCTGTAGGCCCTGAGCTAATAACTTCCACAGCTCCATCTGGGACTGCTAAATCTGTATTTTACTGAATATACATTATTTATTAAGCACTGGGCTTCTGAACCTGTTCAGCCTCTATTGGAAATGAAAGATTCTGTCTCACCTAGATGAAAGGGTGCATGAATGTGCCAAAATTTAGAAGAGGGAACTTTTAGCAACCTAAGGAAATTTGCCAGGGGAAAGCAGAGATTTAAAATGTCTATAGGCCCTGAGCTAGTAACTTCTACAGCTCCATCCAGGACTACTAAGACTGTATTTCACAGAATATAGGTTATTTATTAAGCACTGGGTTTCCAACCCCATTCAGCCTCTATTGGATATGAAAGATTCTGTCTCACCTAGATGAAAGGGTTGATGAATGTACCAACATTCAGAAGAGGAAATTTTAGCCGCCTAAGCGGATTTGCCAGGGGAATATGGAGATTTAAAATATCTATAGGCCCTGAGCTAGTAACTTCTAAGCTCCATCCGGGATTACTAAGTCCATATTTTACAGAATATACATTATTTATTAAGCATTGTGTTTCCAAACCCGTTCAACCTCTTGGAAATGAAAGATTCTGTCTCACCTAGATGAAAGGGTGGACGAATGTACCAACATCCAGAAGAGGGAATTTTAAGCATCTCAGGTAATTTGCCAGGGGAATGCGGAGATTTAAAATGTCTATAGGCTCTGAGCTAGTAACTTCTACAGTTCCATCCAGAACTATTAAGTCTGCATTTTACAGAATATACGTTATTTATTAATCATTGGGTTTCAAACTTGTTCAGCCTATAATAAAAATGAGAGGTTTTGTTTCAAGTACACTCAAAGGATTGATGAATGTACCAACCTTCAGAACAGGTGAATTTAGCCATCTAATGAAATTTGTCAAAAAAATTCAAATATTTAAAATGTCTATAGTTTTTACATTTTCAGTGATTATTACAAATTTGATGGAAAGATTTTTTTCTAAATAATGATTATGCTGGTATTTAAGTTTGAGAACCCGATATTTACAAAAACAACCAATTAAAAAATATCATCTGGCCAGGCGCGGTGGCTCACACCTGTAATCCCAGCACTTTGGGAGGCCAAGGCAGGGGATCACGATGTCAGGAGATTGAGACCAGCCCAGCTAACAGGTGAAACCTCGTCTCTACTAAAAATACAAAAAATTTGCTGGTCGTGGTCGCAGGTGCCTGTAGTCCCAGCTACTCGGGAAGCTGAGGCAGGAGAATGGCATGAACCCAGGAGGCAGAGCTTGCAGTGAGCCAAGGTTGTGCCACTGCACTCCAGCCTGGGTGACAGAGAGAGACTCTGTCTCAAAACAAAAAGAAACAAAAAAAAAATCATCTCAATTTCAGGTTTCCCTCTTTCTATGATCTGACAATCCACTGTTTCCTCTTTCGAATTTCTTTACATGTTTGAAATTCAAGGATGTAAATTTTGAAACTGCAAACTTGTGTCAATGCTTCAAAGGCTGATTAGAATTGTGATCTTTACCCAGAGCAAAGTCTCACTTGCTGACATGAAAATTTTTATTTCAACTTTACCACCTGTTAGGGTTTTCACCTTGAGAATCCTAGAAAGCAGTTATTCTGGTTATCCAACTCAGTCTGTGTGTGTATCTGTGTGGGTTGTGAAAGGCTTTAATTTTTAAAATGAGGAGAATACTTAACGATTCCTCCATGACATTTTGGGAGACAAAGCGTTTTAAAACAGTGATTGTGAAGCATTTAGCATTCGTGTCTTCATGCTACTACAAAATATTGCCTAAGCAGTAAGCAGCAGTCTGAACTAGGTTTTCAAATACCATTATCATACATGTTTAAAACATGGTACAACATATGTGCATGGTCTTAGGTAATATGTAGAGTATGATTTCAAGTCCTAAAAGTTGAGAGAAATGGTTGTACACTGTAGTCATCATTCTGCACTTTTTTTGATTGGAGTTATGTATTTCAGATGTATCCATACTCACACTATCCTCGTTGCTTGAATTCATTTTGATGCCTCATTTTGTGCCATTTGAGTCTGCATGTCATTTAAATAGACTCTTCATAGTCACTAAATATCAACATGAAGATTATTGCAGGTGTCAATGAGCTTTTGTCTCAGTTATTGTATCTGCTGCTTCATTCTATATTTTGAATTAAAATAAAAATAGTTAAAATACAAGCATAAATAGCTATACATGCCAGTAACTATGGCAACTTTGTCCTTTTAAGCAGTAGAGCTCTGGCACGGTGACATATCATGGCTGAAAAATTTCAGTGCAACCTTTTATGAAAATAAGAGTGAAAAGGGAAAATAACAAAAATATCATTTTACCACATGGTAACTATGCATGGGACCTTGAACTTCAGGGATTCTCTCATCACACTTTAGAACTACCATTTGCTACCATACATAGATTTGTCAAGTGGCAAGTAGTAAATAGGCTTTTAATGATAACATGGCTTTCGAAGTTGCTCGTGTGTGTGTGTGTGTGTGTGTGTTTGTGTTTTAATCTTTTTGGTCTTAAAAGGTTTAAATCCAACCATTTCATCTGTGAAGGAATATATTTTGGTTATTACATGTTTATATTTTGTCTGGTGGCTCTGTGTTCACATTTCATCGAGTGTGGATCTAGACTCATCATACTTTCACATGTGAAATGGTAGCTCAATTGATCATTTCTTATGAGAATGTGTGAGGCTTTTCCAGGGCATCACATGTTAATTCTGAAGCTATTGGTGCACTGAGAGAAGAACATCTCACAGTAATTACAGCAGGTTTTAATTTAAAGTATATTTTATGAAAACTTTAAGCCCATTTCTATAGAATACCTGCACACCATATGGTCAGGCATGTTTAAAGTGATTAAACATAATTCTTTGTACTTTGGAGAGTTGATATCCCTTAAGAATCTTATTTATCAATCAGTCATCTCTCATAGACAATGAAATATGTAACAGATATTTCTAAGAACATTAAAGTAAATCATACAAAAATATAAAAATATGTAGAAAATATACAGAAAACATCAGAGAAGATAGTTAATGAAATGTATTTGGCTAAATAGCAATTCTGAACATAATGTATTTGTTGGTAAAAGATGAACATGGCACTGCTTCTGTGAAGAAACAATTTATACAAGTTATATTTCTATCAGTTTTTACATTCTAATAAAACATCTTTTTGGGGGGTTTTAAGACTGAGACTGTACTAAATTGATTATGGTTGTGGTGGAAATAGTTGTAAATATGTAGAAGCTGAAGAATCAAGAAGAGAGGCATTTGTATTCATTTTCTTATATAAGGGCGTTTTGACCGAGGAAAAGATGAAAAAATATGTAGTTTATTATGCACGATCTGATGAGACAAATTGAGTGAACTTACTTTGTATGGGTTCACAGCATGCCCTGGGAAAAAATAAGATTGCAGTATTGCTAGCTAAGAAATTAATGGGCACAGAGGAAAGACCAAAATTTTGGTAAACCACAGTGACTCATTTTTCTTTTGGGAATCTCAAGGAACTCAGCTATTTTGTTGAGCAGACTCAGTGGGTTTGTATGTTTGTGTGTATCTGTGTGTATCTGTATGTGTGTGTTTGAGTGTGAATGCACATGAGCAAGTGCCAGTGTATGTTTGTGCTACCTTTCATGTTCATAAGTCAACATGCTACCATTGTTATTGGTCCTGTTCTGTTTCAGTTATAGTCACTTGAAATATTATATACACCAATATTATATGCTAATATTCACCTATTGCAAATAAAACACAGGTCTGCATGCTCAGGTAATTCCATCCCTAATGCCTTCTCAGTAGTGAAAAAGACAGGAAAAGTGAGAAAACTTTAGCTGTGATTTTTTGACAAGTTTTGGTACCGGAAGATTATTTTATATTCTTGCCATCTTTCTAACCATGGTCTATCTTTTTCTAAAAAAAAAAAAAAAAAAGTTTATTTTGCCACCTCCATTATATAAACCTGCTTCTTGTTCCTTCATGTACTCCCTGTACTCTCTCTGTCTTTCTTAGTCTTCATTTTCTCTTTTACTCCTTTTCTGTTCCTTATTTCCTGACTTTCCTCAGGTCTTAGAGTATCTTGGATTCAAACAAATAATTCAGTTCTTTTTTTTTCACACTCTACGTAACCTGTTGCCGACACTGAGGAGATACAAAACTTATCATCATTTTACTTCTTTCTTTTCAATGTTATGCATTTAGTGGGTAATTTTCTTTTGCAATTAGAGTATATCAGTCCTCATGCATCTAGTCAAACATTTGGTCAAATGACTTTTCAAATAAAAACTGGTTCTTACCATCTACTTTTCTATTTATTGTCTTGACTACTTTTTGATACGTAGCCTCAGGTAAACACACAAAATTCTGTGAAGCACCCTCAGAGAGACTCTGTTAGAAGTAATATCAATAAATAATTTCAATTTTAAAATAATAAGAAGCATCAAAATTTCCTAATTAAAATTTTTTAAACTCAGTTTATGACTTAAAAAGGCAATTTGATTTAAGGACAGGCACATATTGAAAATCACAACATTTTGATCGAAAACCTCACATATGCTCTCTAGATCAAGCTTATCTGTTATCTTCATGCAGCTATTGACTCGGTTACTGAGCATGAAAAATAAATAATATTGACAAAAATATTCACTCATCTGCATATTTCAAAAAGTAGCTCATCTAAAAATATTTTACTTTGTCTTCCTCGCCAAAAATCAAGAGGACATTTCAAACAAAATATAATACACTTGCTACCTGCCATACCACATAATGCATTAAACATTGAAAATATTCATGATTATAGAATTATTTAGTGTTAAAATGATGCATGGCATAAAGAGAATCTTAATAAGTCATATAAAGGATACTCAGAACATTGTAAAAGCTGCTTTATTTAGATAAACAGGGGCTTCAAATAATCAAAATGTTTTTGATAAAATGTCTGTTGATAGAAAAAGTACTTGAATAAAATGAAAAAGTAGTAAGAAAAACTTATATTTATGTTATGTTTAAATGAAAGCAGACAAATATTAGAGTCTTTTTTTGTCTATGGACAAATTAGATAAAGACTACTTGTCTATTGACTTCTACTCATTTTTGTTACCACTGTGCAGCAGGTGCTTGTATCTAAGAGGTCAGGCACTTCCTGTGTCTTTCCACAGTTGTGACCTTGGACTACATCATTGTTATTTGATACTGATGTTGCTATAAGCATAGCCACCACAAAGGGACTCAAAGTGTTCTATTTGTAAAAATAATTTCTACTTTTTAAAATACTACTCAACCAAATTGTTGTTATTATAGTCCCACTGGCTTCCTATTGCTTATGCATTTTTATCTCCTGAAATGTTCCTTCAGATCTATACTGGACAATACAGATATATCAATATTTTCAAGTTCCAAGCATTATCTTTTCAGGTTCCAAGTTGTACAAAACTGCAGCTTAAACTGTTTTTCTATAAATCCAATTAGAACTTTTGTACATCTAGATATACCACCAAATCATATATTTGCCCATAGGTGGACTCAGAGTAATTCTTTAGTTTTTAGCCAAATTTCACCTCAGGACTCATGTGAATTACTTGTGAATTCTAAACCTTATTTTTTACACTATACAACACTGTGTCTAAAACTAATTCTGAAAATTAGCAGAATTTCACTATCAAGCAATAATCTACGTAGCCCATAGTATTTTTTTTTATTAAGTATGTTTTTTTGGAGACAGAGTCTCATTCTGTTGCCCAGGCTGGTGTGCAATGGCCCAATCTCAGCCCACTGCAAACTCCAGCTCCCAGGTTCAAGTGATTCTCCTGCCTCAGCCTTCCGAATAGCTGGGTTTACAGGCATGTGCCACCATGCCCAGCTAATTTTGTATTTTTAGTACAGATGGGGTTTCATCATGTTAGCCAGGCTGGTCTTGAACTCCTGACCTCAGGTGATCCACCTGCCTCAGTCTCCCAAAGTGCTGGGATTACAGGCGTGAGCCACCACACCCATCCAAGTATGTTTTTAGAAATATCAGAATTTCTTGTGAGCATATGCAGGGGTAAGAAAACCAAGTCAAAGCCTCTGATTTTATATTTTCACATCACTCAATATTAATATTTTTAGAGAAGAATAACATCAATAATACACAGTACCACAGAATCCCAAGAATATTCTTCATCTTCCTCTTGTTTGGATTCTGATGGGAGCATCTGATCTATAAAAGGTTAATCACCAATACAATCATGAGAACATTTATTATTATAGATTTTTAAAACATATACAAATCTATTTTCATTCATGAATTCGTGGACCTTCTTCTGTAGCCTGTATATTCTATTGGTGGATAACAACCACTACTTCTATAGTCAATCTGTTAGAATTGCAATTCAGTAAAACAAATCAAAATAAAATCATGGCAAAGGAAGACCTACATGTTTAAATGTATAAAATGAACTTGATTCATTTTACCTTGGATGGGTCATACTCTCATAATAGATTGATACTAGGCCACAGATTGGTGACCAAAAAAAAAAAAAAAGAGACTATAGCATGAACTACTACAAAAGCTTCCTTTGTCTTTAACTTTTTTATGTGATTACTCTCCATCTGTCTTCCATAGGAAGGGCCAGCAAACTATAGGCCACAGGCCAAATTCAGCTTACTAAATGGACTTTTATACAAAGTTTTATTGGCATACAATCATGCACATATGACTGCTTTCACCCCACATTGCAGAGTTGAATAGCTGTGATAGAGACCACATAGCCTAACATATTTCCTATCTGGCGCTTTACAGGAAAAGTTTGCCAATCTCTGCTTTATACCATGACCAGAATGCCCTGATACTCAAATCTAATCTTGTGACTCCTCTGCTCAAAGTTTACCAATGAATCCCTGCAGAAAACATTGCTGACTTCCTATGCATAGTCATTATTTAATCTTTCCTGCTGCAGAAATACAAGTTTATTTAGATATTTATTACTCCATTCCCCCATCCCATCTCCAATTATTCTAAGCTAATCACAGTAATTACATTTGCTTTCCTAGTGACTGGTTTTGAAATGAGCATGTAGTACAATCCAGCCAATAAAATGTTACAGGAAGATTACTGCAAGCTTCCAAGTTTTCTCCCTATTTAAAAGAAACATGTGAACAAAAGCAGCCCTTCCAGCCTTCAAATATTGTCTTGAGAGAGCATGATGAGTGGAGCTGTTGCTAATTAGTCAACCAAAAGTGGAATCCTGGACGGGCGCGGTGGCTTACGCCTGTAATCCCAGCACTTTTGGAGGCCGAGGTGGGCGGATTACGAGGTCAGGAGTTCGACTCTGGCCAACATAGTGAAACTCCATTTCTACTAAAAATATAAAATATAGTCGGGGGTGGTGGCAGGCACCTGTAATCCTAGCTACTCAGGAGGCTGAAGCAGAAGAATCGCGTGAAACCGAGAGGCGGAAGTTGCAGTGAGACAAGATCGCGCCGTTGCACTTCAGCCCAGGCGACAGTGCGAGATTCCGTTTCAAAAAAAAAAAAAAAAAAAAAAGTGGGATCCTATGATATCCCTGTACCACCAAAACAACTTTGGTTCCTATGTTTTTAGCCATTGTTAGTTCATCTAGTATTTACAGCCAGAAGTATTGTGAGGATTTTTCAGGGCCTACAGAATAAGGTCTACTCATTTCTATACTATTAATAAGTGCTGCCTAAGCTTGCCTTATCTAGATATTCAAGTCATTCCCAACTACTCCCATATCACGCTATTTCCACTTGGGAACCCGAAGTGCCAATAAACCCTACAACGTTAACTCAAGCATCTTACCATTTGTACTTGCTTTTGTAGATGTTTCTATTGTAGGACACGTGATCATCTTAGCTGTTCCTTCTTCCAAGACTTCAGTTTTGAATTTTTTTTTTTTCTTTTTTTTTTGAGACGGAGTCTCGCTCTGTGCCCAGGCTGGAGTGCAGTGGCACGATCTCGACTCACTGCAACCTCCACCTCCCTGGTTCAAGCAATTCCCCTGCCTCAGCCTGCGGAGTAGCTGGGATTACAGGCGCGCACAACCAAGGCTAGCTAATTTTTTGTATTTTTAATAGAGACGGGGTTTCACAATGTCGGCCAGACTGGTCTCAAACTCCTGACCTTAGGCAATCCGCCCGCCTCGGCCTACCAAAGTGCTGAGATTACAGATGCGAGCTACCGCGCCGGGCCCGAAGCTTCAGTTTTATTAGATTTTACTCCCCGACGCATTCAGTCTCTTCAGATGCTTCTTTTTCCTCCCATGTGATTTTCTGGATCTTTCTTGGGCTATCCACGCAAAATTCCCAGATGTTTCTTTTGCAGGCCTCGTAATTTTCCTAGGTATTTCTTCTGCAGACTGTTCAATATTTCCAGATGTCGCTTTCCCCAAACATTGAATTTTGTCAGATGTTCCCTCCGCCAAGGGTGCAGCCTGTTTAGGCTCTCCCTCCACCAAGCGTTCAGCCTACTCAGGCTTCTTTTTCCGCCAAGGGTTCAGACTTGACAGGCGTTCCTTCAGATGTTCCTTCTGCCAAACACACAACTTGG
Source organism: Gorilla gorilla gorilla (assembly GCF_029281585.2). Taxonomy (NCBI): domain Eukaryota; kingdom Metazoa; phylum Chordata; class Mammalia; order Primates; family Hominidae; genus Gorilla; species Gorilla gorilla. The sequence goes on along the minus strand of NC_073232.2, from coordinate 36,274,141 downwards.
TTAAATTTTCCTTCCGCTAAATACCATCCTTCTGACTCTTTACCTGGCAAACTTCTACTCATTCTGCATGCTTTCCTTAGATACTACCAAACTTTTCTCTTTTTTTTTTTTTTTTTGGAGACGGAATCGCGCTCCCTCGCCCAGGCTGGAGTGCAGTGGCGCGATCTCAGCTCACTGCAACCTCCACCTCCAGGGTTCAAGCGATTCTCCTACCTCAGCCTACCAAGTAGCTGGGATCGCGCCATCACGCCAAGCTAATTTTTCCTATGTAGTAGAGACGGGTTTCACCATGTTGGTCAGGCTGGTCCCAAACTCCTGAGCTCAAGCAATCCATCTCTCTTGGCCTCCTAAAATGCTAGGATTAGAGGAGTGAGCCACCACTACTAGACACTACCAAACTTGTTAAAGCTTTAATTGTTCACCCTGGATATAAAACGTCTGACACATACTGAATATGGTAATGACATAATGTGATAATTATAAGCTCCCAAAGGGGTTCTGGCACAAACACTAAATAAAGTAGTAAATATTAGAAAAAGATAACAAGAAAAATGCTTAGTACCTTAATAAATAGTAAATAATAAAAAATGACAATGATAATAACGAGGAAGATGCTTAGTACCTTAAAGATACTTGACACTTATTTGTTAAGTGGACAAGTGGATAAATCAATAAAAAACATGTTATATGAAATTATCTCGGAAAAATGCAGAAATTCAGTAGGGACAGCTCTACTATATTATGAGCACCTGAAAAGACCCAGACTATGTGTATTCCATATTTGTCTCCTGAAACTTGCCAAACCTAACTTATATAAGTCCTTTGATAAATATGTAATAAATTAAAGATGTGCTCATACAGTTCATATTTTACAATGCATTGTGTCACATTTAGATGTCACAGTAGCATTTTTGTCATTGTGAAAAATTTTTGTACTTTTATTATAATTTGTTGAGCCTAGTGTTAAGCTATTTGAATATTTATGTTAATATTTTGGCCAGTAGAAATAGAGTATCTTTTTATAACAAAATTACTATTAACACACTAATTATCCAGCAGATAGAACAACACATCTTGTCCTAATGAAGTAAATATATTTTATTGGGTTTCAACTTAGAGGGAATGGAGCTGATAATAGTGAGACCTTTTAGTACAAGACTATGTAATATAACCTGGGCTTCTCAATAAAGATTTGCTTTTCTGATTTCCGCACTCAGTAGGTATCTTTGAAAAATAATATCCTATTGGTACTGATGCACCCTGGCTAAGTTTTGTAATTCTTGTTGACATTTGTTTATGGTGCCAGAAAAGTATTATTGAGTTCCAAATTCTAAAGATTCTTACTTTTTAGGGGCACAAGTCACTATGTCACACAGTTGATCCTTGAATAAGGGTTTTCAATGTAGGAGCCCACTAAAAAACAGATTTTTCTTTTCCTTTGCCACTGCAAGATAGCAAGACAAATCTCTCCTCTCCCTCCTCCTTATCAGCCTACTCAACGTGAAGGCAATGAGAATGACCTTTATGAATAATAATTCACTTCCACTTAATAAATAGTGAATATATTTTTTCCTCCTTAAAAGTTTCTTTTCTCCAGCTCACTTTATTGTAAGAATACAGTATATAGTACATATGACATAGAAACTATGTGTTAATTCACTGTTTATGCTTTCAGTAAGGCTCCAGGTCAACAGTAGACTATTAGTAGAGTTTTGGAGGAGTCAAAAGGAACAGATTTTCATATAAAGCAGATTTTCAGCTGCTTGGGAGATCGGCACCCTAACTCTCATGTTACTCAAGACTCAACTGTAATTAATTCTCATTTACTAAATGCAAACAATTTATTGTAAAAATTAAATAGAGCCCAGAAGTTCAAGACCAGCCTGTGCAACAAAAGGAGACCCTGTCTCTACAATTAAATATATAAGTAAATAAAACCATGTGTCTTCATAGGTTATAATATTCAAATGTTGCAGTTTTTGTTATTAATTCCTACTTTTCCTCATTAGATGTTCTATTCTTTGTGGCTTTTAATTCAGGGCATCTAAGCTACTTTATAATTTGTAATAAAATGTATTTATAAATGTATTAATTCATTAAATTGGATAACTTGATTATCCCCTATTACCGAGCTCATCAATCACACCAAGGGTTATACATTTTGTAAAAAGCCTAAGTTGTTATGACAATTGAGGAAACATACAGTATACAAACATAAAAATTGTTTTACTTATTTATACAAAAGTATTACATAAAATTTTAGGGACCATAATTAAAAACATATTTTTTCAGATAATATTTTCTGAGATTATAAACTACCTATAACTAATTCTGAATTATAAACTAAAAAATTGAATCAAAGCTATATATATATATGTACACACACATATGTATATATGTAAACACATCCTATTTCCACATTGCTTTTTTAATTGCTATTGTATGAACAACATTTCCATAACCTTATGGTAGCGCCACCAAGAGTAGTTTACTATCAGAAGTCTTACCTGGATTGCTATTTTGAGGATTTTTAGATATCTTTTGTTTATATTCCAAAAGGCATTGATGAATGCTATGTATAAAAATGTAATAAATAAAATTACTATTTTAACATTTACCAAATTTTCCAAATTTATTAAGTTCTTAGACTATTTCAGACAATATCAGAGCTAACATCAGAACATTACTTATTCCAGAGACTTTAAGTTTGTAAGCTCTAGGAACTTATTAAGCTGCTAATAAAAGAAGAAAGAAAGTAAGATGAAATACTAATGAATTGAGGTCAGTATAATTCAGTAAATTAACTAGAGTGAGCTTGGCATAATGGAAAATGTCCTTAACTCAGAATAAGTCCTAGCGTGGTAACCAACAGGTATTTTTTCTTGAACAAGTTGCTTGTTAGGCTCAACGTCTTCTAAAAACGAGAATTTTAGAGCCTGATTTCACTAGGTTATTATAAAGATTCAACATGATAATGTTTTTAAAATGCTCGAATAAATAGTGAAGCAATGAAATACCTTGTTGTTGAACCTTATTGCTGAAACTATTTTAAAATTCCCAATAAAATCCAATGTTTTGGCCTGGTGCAGTGGCTCACGCCTGTGATGCAAGCACTTTAGGATGCTGAGACAGGAGGACAACTTGAGCCCAGAAATTCAAGACCAGCCTGGGCAACATAGGGATACCCTGTCTCTACAAAACATAAATAAATTTCAAAAAAAATGTTTCTTCGTAGGTTATAATGTTCAAATGTTGCACTTTTCTGTTATTAACTCCTACTTTTGGTTATTAGATGTTCTATTCTTTGTGGCTTGTAATTCAAGGCATCTAAGCTATTTTATAACTTGTAATGAAATTTATTTATAAATATATTAATTCATTAAATTGGATAACCTGATTAGCCTCTATTACTGAGCTCATCAATCACACCAAGGGCAGAAAACTAACAGATGACAGCATCTGGCTTGGACTATTACTACTCTTTATCTACCTCCTGAAACTCTGAATCAACAAATCTTTATTGGAATGATGCTTAGTCACTATGCTCATTTCCAGCTGCTGTGGAAGACAAAACCCTACCTTTATTTTTTGTAAGTTCCACAAAGAAGATGCAAGTTGGTATTTCCTCATTTCTGAGATTCACTAAGAGCATATTGCACACAAGATCCTATGTGTTACCACATCTCATTTCATATATCACCTTGCATCAATATTTCTTGTATGAAAATCACAACTGCAATACTGGGTGACACCCATTTTGCTTTGACTCACACATTTCCTTGGAGCTAGTTAGAAAGTAGTCACATGCCCTTTTGGAAACTGCAAGAAATATACAACACTTCACAGATCTGTGTGTCATCCTCGTGCAGGGGCCATGCTGATCTTCTTGACGTTGTTTCAATTTTACTACATGTACTGCTGATGCCAGCATGAATCCCTACTTTTATACCTGAAGACTGATCAGTCATGGATGAGGCTTAGCTCTGTTAAATCTAACCAACTTACTTGGGGTTTTGTGAAGTCTATTGAATGGCTTCATGGTGATGCAGAATTTGAAAATATTTTAAAAACCTGAGGTAGAGATGCAGGTAGCATGGGAGATTTTTACTTTTAGGAAAAAAAGAATCACTTGAGGGGACAAGCACAAATTGGAACCCACTGTAACTTGAGAAAGATGACACGGGATCTTCCAGAATAAGATGAGACCTTCCACTACCTACAAAATGGTGCTATACAGATTATAAAGGTCCAGGGATATAGATGTGGTAACAAAATAAAAAGGATCTCTAATTTCTTCCTGTAACATTATTTCAACCTGACTTACAGTTTCCAACTATCACAACTAATATTTGCTAGAGAAAACAGAAAAAAGCCACTCAAAGGATAACTTACCATGAAGGTCTAGGCCAAGTCCAGGCTAAGATGTGGGTTTCACATCAGGTTTTGAGTGTGAGGAGAAGAGTCCATTTGTTTACTATGTGTGTGGCTAAAACTAAATGTCCTAGCTGCCAGAGCAGGGTGCTGGTACTTCGGAAACAATGGCTGAGAATATGTATGTGAACTTTAAAAAAAGTAATAACTTTGAAGTCTACATGTGGATCACCATGAAGACTGAGGGATCTGTATTAGTAACAGCATCCTGGTGGCAAAGGTCAATCATTACCAGACTGCAAGAGTAGTTTCAATGGCAACAATGCAGCAACAGAATCAATGGAAACAACAAAATGAAGAGAATGGGCATTTCCCACCCGCCCCCAATCCTTCTGACTTAAAACAAAAGGAATGTCTTCCTTGGACTTAGGGAACCCCTTAGATTCTTTTTAAAAATTCAAGGATGAAGGTATGGAAGACAGCCCCCAGGGACACTATCAGGTTTTCTGCTGAAGTGGACATTTCAAGACCCAAATAACTAATTAGAAAAATCAAAATTGTGACACTATGTTTATCCCATGCATAGGGGATATACTGCAAATCAAGTAGACAACATTAGGACTCCTAGGGATAAAGTTGCTGAAAGTCCTAAAATAAAGAATCCTGGACCCATTACTCCTTCCAACTAGTCTAGCTTTTTGCCTAGTTTCTGGCTGATGAAGTGAACTAACTCACTGACATTCAAAAATTACCTGAAACGAACTATGAAATCTCACCTACCCTTTAAATATAAACACTAATGGATTAAATCTACTAGCAACAGCATAACCTCCTGCAGTCATTCCACACGTATCTTCAGCACAGATGTCAATATTTTGCTGAAGAAGAATGCCGACTATCTCTGATGATCCATGACATACGGCAAGCATGAGGGCTGTGCTAAAATAACAAAGATATAACTTCATCATTAGGAACAGAAGCAATTTAATATGTGCCTGTCAGTGTAGAATTAACCATTTACGTGTACTAATAAACATAAGTATGTTGAGTGCTCAAGTGTTTATCCTTGTAAATCACCACCAAGGCTGAAAGGAAGGGGCAAAAAGACTCATGTCCCACTGGGATATGGCATACTAGAAGTAGCTAACATAAAGTCCTTTGAGGGGCAAGAAAATATGCTCTGTTCACGAATCTTAAAGAGGCAAAGATTTAAGTGAAGAATTCTCTATTTCTTCCTTAGTCTGATAAAATATTTTGTTCTTCAAAATCAGCTAGAAGTCAGACAAATGAGAGCCATCTGAAGGCTTAAAACAATATTAGGAGTAATGATATTAGTAGTAGTCATAGTAAGTTCAGCTAATGATGCTAATGAGAATGTATGAGACACTGAATTAAATGCTGCTAATATTCATAATGTTATTCCCACAAAACTGTCCTTAAAGGACATATTATTATTCTTTTTGTATAGAAAATCATACTTGGTGTTAAGTAATGTTTGCAAAGTAACACCTGCGAAGTGAGGAAGCTAGAAATTAAACCTAGTCTTGTGTGAATCAAAAGCCTGTTTTCTCTTTATTGCTCACCTATGGCTTTTTTTTTTTTTTTTTTTTCGAGATGGAGTTTCGCTCTTATTGCACAAGCTGGAGTGCAGTGGCACAGTCTCGGCTCACTGCAACCTCTGCCTCCTGGGTTTCAAGCCTTAGCCTCCTGAGTAGCTGGGATTACAGGCGCCTGCAACCACACCTGGCTAAATTTTTGTATTTTTAGTAGAAATGGGGCTTCACCATGTTAACCAGGCTGGTCTCTAACTCCTGACCTCAGCCAATCCCACCACCTTGGCCTCCCAAAGTGCTGGGATTACAGGCATGAGCCACTTCGCAGGCGGGCTTATCTAATGAACTAAAATGTTAATCCAATTAAAGAAGTCTTTCTTCCCTCTACCTATACAAATTAAAAATAAAAATACACTATGAATTAAAAAAAGATAAATTCACAGTATCTGGTGATAGCAATTAATAGTCACGTAGGAATAACCTAAAATTAATATTCTTCAAAGAAAACAACTTAAAGCAAACTGTCGTCCTAAAGACAAAATGATTTTAAACTCCTGTTTCTGAGGTTTTTTTTTTTTTTTTTTAAGACAGAGTCTTGCCCTGTTACCCAGGCTGGAGTGCAGTGGCACGATCTCAGCTCACTGCAACCTCTGCCTCCTGGGTTCAAGCGATTCTCGTGCCTCAGCCGCCTGAGTAGCTGGAACTACAGGCATGTACCACCATGCCCAGCTAATTTTTGTATTTTTAGTAGAGATGGGGTTTCACCATGTTGGCTAGGCTGGGTGTCGAACTGGCCTCAAGTGTTCCAACCACCTTGGCCTCCCAAAGTGCTGGGATAACAGGCGAGAGCTACCATGCCCAGGAAATACTGCACTTTTTAAAAAGTGTATAAAAAACAGAAGTTATAAAAATACTATAAAAGTATTAATCATTCAATATTGAATTGTAAACTAAAAAAGTTCATACTTCTTAAAACTAATACAGAACCACTGTAGCTAATAGAAGATAATGCAACCAAAAACATAAGATTACAAATAAGAATCAGTCAGTATAAGAGAAGATAAATCCTGCTGTATACTGTTCTTTATGTTGACCAGTCCAAATAATTGCTTTTCTTCCTGATAATTTGTGTTGATAGTTTTCACTATAATAATTTTAAGTAAATGTTATTAATATTTCTGACATGAGTGTTTATTACTCTAGAACACTACTGAAGTGTTTTTTGTTTTTTTTTTGTTTTGTTTTTTTTTGAGACGGAGTCTCCCTCTGTCGCCCAGGCTGGAGTGCAGTGGCGCAATCTCGGCTCACCGCAAGCTCTGCCTCCCGGGTTCACGCCATTCTCCTGCCTCAGCCTCCCGAGCAGCTGGGACTACAGGCGCCCGCCAGGACGCCCGGCTAATTTTTTGTATTTTTTAGTACAGACGGGGTTTCACCCTGTTAGCCAGGATGGTCTCGATCTCCTGACCTCATGATCCACCCGCCTCGGCATCCCAAAGTGCTGGGATTACAGGCGTGAGCCACTGCGCCCGGCCAACTATCAAGTTTTTATCAGGGAATTTAGACAAGTCTATTGGGTCACAGAAGAAGGTTTATAAATTGGAGGACTGAAAGTGGATTTTGAGTTCATGATCAGTCTAGTAACTCATCCTTGCTTTTAGATGCCGTGGCTTAAAGACCTCAGCTCTTGAGGATATATTATCACACTGGCTTCAGAAAAGGGTTGAGGAGCTCCCCTTTCAAATAACTGGCCTACACCAGTGCTTTTCTGTTCAGCTTTTCTGGTGATTACTTACAGATTAAGGGATAAAGGATGCTATTTAGTGTCCTTGCCTCTCCTGGTCCAATTTCAAAGAATTCTAAAGCCAGAGTCCAAGAGTCAGTGCTACCTCAAAAGAAAGGGAAGGTTACTCAGTGTCCGGGTACCAGATGCAGTGAAAGAGGTGTGCCTCATGGCCAGGAAACTCAGGTCAGCGTCCTGGAAGGGATGGTTCACACTCAGAGCTGGAGTCAAAGCAGAATCCACTGGGCCGTCAAACAAATGCCCAGCACTCGTTTCTGGGCCCATTTAACTCTCACTAGCACGCTTATGTTTTCATGTGCTTCTAGAAGTGTCATTGGACAGGATGATTTTGGCCCAGATCAGTGCTCCTGTTTGAGACAAGAACTTCTCTGCATGGTTAAAGCTACTCATAGATTCTCACTGATCTCACTGCCTTGAAATAACTAAAGATAAGCTTAATTCAATATATTTTTTATACCGAGTATCTCTTATGTGCCAAATGTTACTCATGGTATTACAGAAAATTCTAAAAATAATAAGGTACATTGTAGAGAAATAAGTTCTAGAGCGGTGCTGTTCAAACCAGTAGCCACTTGCCTATGTGTATCTATTGAACACTTAATATGTGGTTAGTCCAAATTAAGATGTACCTTAACTATATAATGTACAATGGATTTCAAAGACTTAGTATGAAAAATATGTAATATTTCATTAATAATTTTACATTGGCTATACATTGAAATCATTCTATTTTAGATAAAATTAAAATATTACTAAACTTGTTATCCCTACACTTTTTACCTTTTCAAATATGGCTGCTAGAAAATTTTAAATGACACAAGTCACTCACATTATGTTTCTATTGGATACCATTGCTCTAGAGAGAAAAGACTGTCATAAATTTTTAGGTGGGATTACAAACTAGATTGTGCAAAATGCTATAACTGAGACTTTTTTTAATGCACTAGAAGAGTAGGAAGAAGTTCATAAGTCATGGACAGGAAAAGAAGGGATTTGCTCTGTGCTCTAAAGCATGGGTAAATCTGAATATTACACAAGTATAAAAACTCTGAAAACTTATCTCAATCTTTCTTACACATAGCACCTGCTGCCCTGCACTAAACTTTTCTCCTGCCAATACATCATACAATTTTCTCCTATGATTTGGAAAATTCTATTGCTGATTAAATTTTATTGTTATTATTTCAAGGGATCATATGTCTTATGGTTTTATTTTTAAAACTTTTTTCAATAATATTGTCACCAATACCAATATGGTTATCACACTGTTTCATCATCATTATTTTTTGTTTGTTTGTTTGTCTTTTTGAGACAGAGCCTAGCTCTGTCTCCTAGGCTGGAGTGCAGTGTCAGGATCTTGGCCCACTGCAACTTCCATCTCCCAGGTTCAAGCAATTCTCATGTTTCAGCCTCCCTAGTAGCTAAGACTACAGTTGCACCCCACCACACCCAGCTAATTTTTATATCTTTAGGAGAGAAGAGGTTTCACCATGTTAGCCAGGCTGGTTTCTAACTTCTGGCCTCATGTGATCGACCCCCCTCGGCCTCCTGAGGTTCTGGGATTACAGGCATGAGCCATTGCCCCCAGTCGTCATTGAAATTTAATACATAATCAACTTGTCTTGGATACTCAGTAAAAATGGAATACAAGCATTCTCTTGCTAAATTAAAGAGAAACTCCTTTAGTTAACAATCTAAAAATAGAATCTCTGATGCTATTTATAATAGATATTTGTGCTCCCTTCCTCTGTAAAGATCATTGGGATCTAAAATTAACCAAAATGTGCAACAGAGACCACTCACTTTTAAATCCTACTCTAGGGACCAACTTTCTCTATTAATTCTAACCACTTCACTGTTTGCACCAGGTCATTCTAGCTTCATTGGTAACCACCTTGAAAATATACCAGGCCGGGCGCGGTGGCTCACGCCTATAATCCCAGCTCTTTGGGAGGCCAAAGCGGGCAGATCACGAGGTCAGGAGATCGAGACCATCCTGGCTAACATGGTGAAACTCCGTCTCTACTAAAAATACAAAAAAATTAGCCTGACGCGGTGGCAGGCGCCTGTAGTCCCAGCTACTCGGGAGACTGAGGCAGGAGAATGGCATGAACCCGGGAGGTGGAGCTTGCAGTGAGCCAAGATAGCGCCACTGCAGTCCCGCCTGGGCGACAGAGAGAGACTCTGTCTCAAAAAAAAACAAAAAACAAAAAACAAACAAAAAAACCCCACCATAAACCTTGGAATCCAAAATTGCTAGTCCTCATTTTCATTTTATAAAACATACATTTTGATCCTCATAAATTGAACAATTTGCTGAAAATTGCCGCTTTGGGAGGCCGAGGCGGGCGGATCACGAGGTCAGGAGTTTCAGACCAGCCTGACCAGCCTGGTGAAACCCCGTCTCTACTAAAAATACAAAAATTAGCTGGGCATGGTGGTGGGCGCCTGTAATCCCGCTACTCAGGAGGCTGAGGCAGGAGAATTGTTTGAAACCGGGAGGCAGTGGTTGCAGTGAGCCGAGATCGCACCACTGCCCTCCGGCTTGGGCAACCGAGCGAGACTTCATCTAAAAAAAAAAAAAAAACTAAAATTTTGTGATCTATCAAATGATCTCTAATTTCACTGAAATAGGAAGGGTCTTCCTCTAAACCACATGTTTAATACAGGTATACTGATGTGTGCTCTTGTCCAAGACATGGTTCCTCATGTATAAAACTTTGAAGGCTTTCATGGTAGTCCACTTTTGTGGTCAGGACTTCTTTCAGTATGGACCTTCTGATTAGTCTCTAGTTGGAGGTGCTAATCCATTATTCCTTTTTGCTTCAGTCTCATTAGAAGAGGGCACCAGACTGCTTTTCAATGTAGAAGCAAGAGGCGGCATAGGAAGGAAAGGGGGAGGCAACACTTTCTGAGAGCCTTGCTTCATGTCAGAAGCTGCCACTGCACAAAGCTCTATTTTATCAATTTGGAAATGAAATCTCAGAAAGATCAGATATGTATCAGGGAGCAAGTAAGTGGAAATGGGCTTCAAGCATGGTTCCATGTAGCTCTTAACCACCCTCTTTTCTTTTATCATCTGTTAATATATGAAAGCACATATTTGTGTGTTTTTTGAAAGTGTTTTCAGAATCAGTGATAGGAGGAAAGTTGTTGAAATGGTAAATACAGAACCTAGGCATCCCTGGGACTTTGCATGCTCAGGCCTGGTGCTGAGATCAGGAGGTGATTTTCCTCATTTCACAGCAGCCCTTGGAAGTGCAGGTGATGACATCCTGGATGCTGCCCATCTCCAGGTTCTGCTTTGAATTTGTCTCCATCTGAGGCTAATATTAGGTCAAATTTCCAATCTTCAGACTTTCCATTTTTAGCAATAAAAACCAAGTTTTACAATATCTGTTTTGTTCAAACTCTTCTCCGAGGTGATTCAATACCTAGCACATCTGGAAAACTAAAATTGCTTAAACTAACTGACTAAATGAAACAAAAAAAAAACTCAATTTTTAGGCACCACCTGTTAATTTATTGGTTTGGATGTCTTAGTGTTGTTCTAATAAACGATTTGTTAGGTCTTGGTATGTGGTTAAGGTGGAATACAAGTAAGATACCTCCACACCAAAGGTCTAAAACGTTCAGCAGATGGGTTCTTGGCTATTTTCCAAAACAACACAGTAGTGTGAACACATCAATAAATGTAACTTTTGAAAACCTTTTGAGCATACATGACCTCCATGTAAATGGCATTTTTGGCACCGTCTGAAGTCATCATGTTGTAATAGTGTGGTACCAGCTGTGCACATACATTTATATCAGGCGATTACTAATGTCTGATTAGAATTCTTGCTTATTAATAAGATTTAGGGTAGAATAGAATGTGAATTATAGAAAAAGCACAAGTATACAAACTTTTGAGAAAATACCTTCACTGTTTCTAAATTAAATTTTCTTGTTTCACAGATGAGAAAATCAAAGCCCATATGATCTGCTTCACGTCCCGCATTTACTTAACGCTGTAAGCATAGAACGTTGTTCCCACTGACTACCCCTCCATCCCCGGTTCTGTGATTTCAGAGACAGTCGTGGTATCCTTGAGGGCAGAGACAGTAGTGGTATCCTTGAGGGCAGGAATTGTTTTTATTTTATTTTATTTTCATAATATTTAGCTTATTTCTAGTAGAGAGCAGTCAATGAATACATTTTCCAAATTGAATTGACTTCATGTAAGTGAATTTTTTAATAACCACATAGCAAATTTACACAGTGAATATTACCTTTTCATAATTGTTTTTATATTAATATTGATTTATCACCATTATACCTCTATTAAAAACTCTTTGTAAATGAAGGATTTTGACATTGAAAATAAACTAATACATAGCATAGCACTGAACTTTAAGAAAATTATTGTATGAAGCATTCAGTAAAAGCAAGCACTTACTACCCTGTCAGTCCAGAATGTAGTATTGTGCAATAGCCTTTAAATTGTATTGTTATAAAAATGTTGCTTAACTGGGCCCTTAGGAATTAATAATGGTTCTGAAAATAAACTAAATGGTTTCTTTTCCTTGGCCTCCATTTTTTTTTTTTTTTTTTTGAGACCGAGTCTTGCTCTGTCACCTAGGCTGGAATGCAGTGGCGCGATCTCCGCTCACTGCAAGCTCTGCTTTCCGGGTTCACGCCATTCTCCTGCCTCAGCCTCTTGAGTAGCTGGGACTACAGGCGCCCGCCACCACACCCGGCTAATTTTTTGTATTCTTAGTAGAGATGGAGTTTCACTGTGTTAGTCAGGATTGTCTCGATCTCCTGACCTGGTGATCCGCCCACCTTGGCCTCCCAAAGTGCTGGGATTACAGGCGTGAGCCACCGCGCCCAGCCTCCTTGGCTTCCATTTTATGTCCTAAATGGTATTTCTGTGTTCAGTCATCTTTTTTACTGTGAAAATTTGTCTAACATCTTGGAATTGCTTTGGGAAAGGACATTCTACCCATAAAGTTGAATTTCTTTTTTTCTCAGAAGAGAGGAAATTGGGTTACCCAAACCACCACTATTCTCATTCCAGACCGGGCCGTCTTTTTCTTGAAGTGCTCTTTGAGCCTATGTGGTTCCAACATGAGTCTCCTTGGGGGATATGTTAGGGGATGCTGTCAGAACAACTATTTCTTGAGAAGTCCAACAAACCGGCAGAAACCTTTACCAAAAAGATTATCAACTCAGATACTGCTGCAGTGCAAAAGGACAGGCAAGGAGAAAGTGTGAGTTACATACATGGTTCAGGCCAGCCAACTCAGGGTAATTTGAGTCTATCCATGCGAATACTAGCCACTTGCATTTTCACATAGTCCAAGAGTTGATCTGGGCTACCAAATTAAGCTTATTTACTACAAGGAGAAATCCACTTTCTTAAAATCCATTTTGAATAACAGTTTGAGTATACTCAGGTTGGAAGGTGCTCAAGAGCAGGTATTAAGTCTTTTTAAGATTATTAGGCCATAAAGAGGTCTGCCCAATGTTTTCACATTAAATTCTACTGAGTTTTCCTAGAATGCTTTTTCTGACATTCAATTTGTAAATATGTTTTAAAGGTAAAAATATTGTTTGCTATTTCAAAGATAAATTATTTTTAGAAATTTTAAAGACTGTATTTTCATGTTAGTAATTTACAGTTAAATCTCACCTCATTATCCTCATCTGTAAAATGGAATAGTAATAAATTTTGGTTGTAAAAATGAGGACTAAATTGTTTATGCCATTAGCACTTAGAACAGTGACTTGCAACGTAAGTTCTTCTTACTCAGCTCCTCACTCCCTGCAGTCACTGGAACTTTAATTTCCCTGGCCTATCAGGGGCCTTCAAGGGTCTCAGGAACACCCCCCCCCCCCAAAAAAAATAATACCTGAGGATTCAAATGAAAAAAGATGATTTGAAACAAACTGGATATTTTATCCACTCAGATGAGCTCTGGAGACATCCTGACAGCTTCTTCTTTTTATTATTATTATTATCATCATCAAACTTTAAGTTTTAGGGTACATGTGCACAATGTGCAGGTTTGTTACATATGTATACATGTGCCATGTTAGTGTGCTGCACCCATCAACTCGTCATTTAGCATTAGGTATATCTCCTAATGCTATCCCTCCCCACTCCCCCCACCCCACAACAGTCTCTGGTGTGTGATGTTCCCCTTCCTGTGTCCATCTGTTCTCATTGTTCAATTCCCACCTATCAGTGAGAACATGCAGTGTTTGGTTTTTTGTCCTTGCGATAGTTTGCTGAGAATGATGGTTTCCAGCTTCATCCATGTCCCTACAAAGGACATGAACTCATCATTTTTTATGGCTGCATAGTATTCCATGGTGTATATGTGCCACATTTTCTTAATCCAGTCTATCATTGTTGGACATTTGGGTTGGTTCCAAGTCTTTGCTATTGTGAATAGTGCCACAATATACATACGTGTGCATGTGTCTTTATAGCAGCATGATTTACAATCCTTTGGGTATATACCCAGTAATGGGATGGCTGGGTCAAATGGTATTTCTAGTTCTAGATCCCTGAGGAATCGCCACACTGACTTCCACAATGGTTGAACTAGTTTACAGTCCCACCAACAGTGTAAAAGGGTTCCTATTTCTCCACATCCTCTCCAGCACCTGTTGTTTCCTGACTTTTTAATGATTGCCATTCTAACTGGTGTGAGATGGTATCTCATTGTGGTTTTGATTTGCATTTATCTGTTGGTCAGTGATGACGAGCATTTTTTCATGTGTCTGTTGGCTGCATAAATGTCTTCTTCTGAGAAGTGTCTGTTCATATCCTTCGCCCACTTTTTGATGGGGTTTTTTTTTTCTTGTAAATTTGTTTGAGGTCATTGTAGATTCTGGATATTAGCCCTTTGTCAGATGAGTAGGTTGCAAAAATTTTCTCCCATTCTGTAGGTTCCCTGTTCACTCTGATGGTGGTTTCTTTTGCTGTGCAGAAGCTCTTTAATTAGATCCCATTTGTCAATTTTGGCTTTTGTTGCCATTGCTTTTGGTGTTTTAGACATGAAGTCCTTGCCCATGCCTATGTCCTGAATGGTATTGCCTAGGTTTTCTTCTAGGGTTTTTATGGTTTTAGGTCTAACATGTAAGTCTTTAATCCATCTTGAATTAATTTTTGTATAAGGTGTAAGGAAGGGATCCAGTTTCAGCTTTCTACATATGGCTAGCCAGTTTTCCCAGCACCATTTATTAAATAGGGAATCCTTTCCCCATTTCTTGTTTTTGTCAGGTTTGTCAAAGATCAGATAGTTGTAGATATGTAGCATTATTTCTGAGGGCTCTGTTCTCTTCCATTGGTCTATATCTCTGTTTTGGTACCAGTACCATGCTGTTTTGGTTACTGTAGCCTTGTAGTATAGTTTGAAGTCAGGTAGCGTGATACCTCCAGCTTTGTTCTTTTGGCTTAGGATTGACTTGGCAATGTGGGTTCTTTTTTGGTTCCATATGAACTTTAAAGTAGTTTTTTCCAATTCTGTGAAGAAAGTCATGGTAGCTTGATGGGGATGGCATTGAATCTACAAATTACCTTGGGCAGTATGGCCATTTTCACGATATTGATTCCTCCTACCCATGAGCATGGAATGTTCTTCCATTTATTTGTATCCTCTTTTATTTCATTGAGCAGTGGTTTGTAGCTCTCCTTGAAGAGGTGCTTCACATCCCTTGTAAGTTGGATTCCTAGGTATTTTATTCTCTTTGAAGCAATTGTGAATGGGAGTTCACTCATGATTTGGCTGTTTGTCTGTTATTGGTGTATAAGAATGCTTGTGATTTTTGCACATTGATTTTGTATCCTGAGACTTTGCTGAAGTTGCTTATCAGCTTAAGGAGATTTTGGGTTGAGACGATGGGGTTTTCTAGATATATAATCATGTCATCTGCAAACAGGGACAATTTGACTTCCTCTTTTCCTAATTGAATGCCCTTTATTTCCTTCTCCTGCCTGATTGCCCTGGCCAGAACTTCCAACACTATGTTGAATAGGAGTGGTGAGAGAGGGCATCCCTGTCTTGTGCCAGTTTTCAAAGGGAATGCTTCCAGTTTTTGCCCATTCAGTATGATATTGGCTGTGGGTGTGTCATAGATAACTCTTATTATTTTGAGATACGTCCCATCAATACCTAATTTATTGAGAGTTTTTAGCATGAAGTGTTGTTGAATTTTGTCAAAGGCCTTTTCTGCATCTATTGAGATAATCACGTGGTTTTTGTCTTTGGTTCTGTTTATATGCTGGATTATGTTTATTGATTTGCATATGTTGAACCAGCCTTGCATCCCAGGGATGAAGCCCACTTGATCATGGTGGATAAGCTTTTTGATGTGCTGCTGGATTCAGTTTGCCAATATTTTATTGAGGATTGTTGCATCAATGTTCATCAAGGATATTGGTCTAAAATTCTCTTTTTTGGTTGTGTCTCTGCCAGGCTTTGGTATCAGGATGATGCTGGCCTCATAAAATGAGTTAGGAAGGATTCCCTCTTTTTCTATTGATTGGAATAGTTTCAGAAGGAATGGTACCAGCTCCTCCCTTGCACCTCTGGTAGAATTTGGCTGTGAATCCATCTGGTCCTGGATTTTTATTGGTTGGTAAGCTATTAATTATTGCCTCAATTTCAGAGCCTGTTATTGCTCAATTCAGAGACTCAACTTCTTCCTGGTTTAGTCTTGGGTGGGTGTATGGGTCAAGGAATTTATCCATTTCTTCTAGATTTTCTAGTTTATTTGTGTACAGGTGTTTATAGCATTCTCTGATGCTAGTCTGTATTTCTGTGGGATCGGTGGTGATATCCCCTTTGTCATTTTTTATTGCGTCTATTTGATTCTTCTCTCTTTTCTTCATTAGTCTTGCTAGCGGTCTATCAATTTTGTTGATCTCCTCAAAAAACCAGCTCCTGGATTGATTTTTTGAAGGGTTTTTTGTGTCTCTATCTCCTTCAGTTCTGCTCTGATCTTAGTTATTTCTTGCCTTCTGCTAGCTTTTGAATGTGTTTGCTCTTGTTTCTCTAGTTCTTTTAATTGTGATGTTAGGGTGTCAATTTTAGATCTTTCCTGCTTTCTCTTCTGGGCATTTAGTGCTATAAATTTCCCTCTACACACTGCTTTGAATGTGTCCCAGAGATTCTGGTATGTTGTGTCTTTGTTCTCATTGTTTTCAAAGAACATCTTTATCTCTGCCTTCATTTCATTACGTACCCAGTAGTCATTCAGGAGCAGGTTGTTCAGTTTCCATGTAGTTGAGCGGTTTTGAGTGAGTTTCTTAATCCTGAGTTCTAGTTTGATTGCACTGTGGTCTGAGATACAGTTTGTTATAATTTCTGTTCTTTTACATTTGCTGAGGAGTGCTTTACTTCCAACTATGTGGTCAATTTTGGAATAGGTGTGGTGTGGTGCTGAAAAGAATGTATATTCTGTTGATTTGGGGTGGAGAGTTCTGTAGATGTCTATTAGGTCTGCTTAGTGCAAAGCTGAGTTCAATTCCTGGATATCCTTTTTAACTTTCTGTCTCGTTGATCTGTCTAATGTTGACAGTGGGGTCTTAAAGTCTCCCATTATTATTGTGTGGGAGTCTAAGTCTCTTTGTAGGTCACTAAGGACTTGCTTTATGAATCTGGGTGCTCCTGTATTGGGTGCATATATATTTAGGATAGTTAGCTCTTCTTGTTGAATTGATCCCTTTACCATTATGTAATGGCCTTCTTTGTCTCTTTTGATCTTTGTTGGTTTAAAGTCTGTTTTATCCGAGACTAGGATTGCAACCCCTGCCTTTTTTTGTTTTCCATTTGCTTGGTAGATCTTCCTCCATCACTTTATTTTGAGCCTGTGTGTGTCTCTGCACATGAGATGGGTTTCCTGAATACAGCACACTGATGGGTCTTGACTCTTTATCTGATTTGCCAGTCTGTGTCTTTTAATTGGAGCATTTAGCCCATTTACACTTAAGGTTAATATTGTTATGTGTGAATTTGATCCTGTCATTATGATGTTAGCTGGTTATTTTGCTTGTCAGTTGATGCAGTTTTGTCCTAGCTTCGATGGTCTTTACAATTTGGCATGTTTTTGCAGTGGCTGGTACCAGTTGTTCCTTTCCATGTTTAGTGCTTCCTTCAGGAACTCTTTTAGGGCAGGCCTGGTGGTGACAAAATCTCTCAGCATTTGCTTGTCCGTAAAGTATTTTATTTCTCCTCCACTTATGAAGCTTAGTTTCTCTGGATATGAAATTCTGGGTTGAAAATTCTTTTCTTTAAGAATGTTGATTATTGGCCCCCACTCTCTTCTGGCTTGTAGAATTTCTGCCGAGAGATCAGCTGTTAGTCTGATGGGCTTCCCTTTGTGGGTAATCCGACCTTTCTCTCTGGCTGCCCTTAACATATTTTCCTTCATTTCAACTTTGGTGTATCTGACAATTATGTGTCTTGGAGTTGCTCTTCTCAAGGAGTATCTTTGTGGCATTCTCTGTATTCCCTGAATTTGAATGTTGGCCTGCCTTGCTAGATTGGGGAAGTTCTCCTGGATAATATCCTGAAGAGTGTTTTCCAACTTGGTTCCATTCTCCCTGTCACTTTCAGGTACACCAATCAGACGTAGATTTGGTCTTTTCACATAGTCCCATATTTCTTGGAGGCTTTGTTCATTTCTTTTTATTCTTTTTTCTCTAAACTTCTCTTCTCACTTCATTTCATTCATTTCGTCTTCCATCACTGATACCCTGTCTTCCAGTTGATCGCATCGGCTACTGAGGCTTGTGCATTTGTCACGTGGTGCTCAGCTCCATCAGGTCCTTTAAGGACTTCTCTGCATTGGTTATTCTAGTTAGCCATTTGTCTAATTTTTTTTTCAAGGTTTTTAACTTCTTTACCATTGTTTCAAACTTCCTCCTTTAGCTCGGAGTAGTTTGATCTTCTGAAGCCTTCTTCTCTCAACTTGTCAAAGTCATTCTCCGTCCAGCTTTGTTCCATTGCTGGTGAGGAGCTGCATTCCTTTGGAGGAGGAGAGGTGCTCTGATTTTTAGAGTTTCCAGTTTTTCTGCTCTGTTTTTTCCCCATCTTTGTGGTTTTATCTACCTTTGGTCTTTGATGATGGTGACGTACAGATGGGTTTTTGGTGTGGATGTCCTTTCTGTTTGTTAGTTTTCCTTCTAACAGTCAGGACCCTCAGCTGCAGGTCTGTTGGAGTTTGCTGGAGGTCCACTCCAGATCCTGTTTGCCTGGGTATCAGCAGCGGTGGCTGCAGAACAGCAGGTATTGGTGAACCGCAAATGCTGCTGCCTGATCGTTCCTCTGGAAGTTTTGTCTCAGACGAGTACCTGGCCGTGTGAGGTGTCAGTCTGCCCCTACTTGGGGGTACCTCCCAGTTAGGCTACTCGGGGGCCAGGGACCCACTTGAGGAGGCAGTCTGCCTGTTCTCAGATCTGAAGCTATGTGCTGGGAGAACCACTACTCTCTTCAAAGCTGTCAGACAGGGACAATTAAATCTGCAGAGGTTACTGCTGCCTTTTGTCTGTGCCCTGCCCCTGGAGGTGGAGCCTACAGAGGCAGGCAGGCCTCCTTGAGCTGCAGTGGGCTCCACCTAGTTCAAGCTTCCCAGCAGCTTTGTTTACCTACTCAAGCCTCGGCAATGGTGGGCACCCCTCCCCCAGCCTCGCTGCCACCTTGCAGTTTGATTTCGGACTGCTGTGCTAGTAATGAGCAAGGCTCCATGGGCATAGGACCCTCCGAGCCATGTGCAGGATATAATCTCCTGGTGTGCCATTTGTTAAGCCCGTTGGAAAAGTGCAGTATTAGGGTGGGAGTGACCCGATTTTCCAGGTGCTGTCTGTCACCCCTTTCTTTGACTAGGAAAGCGAATTCCCTGACCCCTTGCACTTCCCAGGTGAGGCAATGCCTCGCCCTGCTTCAGCTCACACAGGGTGCGCTGCACCCACTGTCTCGCACCCACTGTCTGGCACTCCCCAGTGAGATGAACCCGGTTATCTCACTTGGAAATGCAGAAATCACCCGTCTTCTGCATCGCTCATGCTGGGAGCCGTAGACTGGAGCTGTTCTTATTCGGCCATCTTGGCTCCATCTCAAAAATCTTATATATGTCTTGGCATGTGTATAGAACTCCCTATTAGTGCTATCAAAAATGTAAATGTGCATTCTCTTTGACTCAAGCAATTCCATTTCAAAGAATCCATCCTATAGAAATAATGCACATATCCAAAGAATATGTAAAAATATTAGCTGCAGTATTGGTTTGTAGTAACAAAAAGTGATTTGAGGGACAACTTAAATGTTATCAATAAGGCAATTGCTCAATAAATTAATGATATATACCTTTAATGAAATACTATGTAGTAATTAAAAGGAGTGAGGCAGATATGAAAGATCACCAAGACAGAATATTAAATATAAAAAGCAAAATGTAGAATAGTAGGATTTCATTTATGTATATAAATGATATATGTATATGTATATAAACAGAGAAATATCTGGAAGGGGCTTTCACTTTGCATGGCTTGAAGTTTTATATTAAGCACATATGAGTGTGCTATTTGTATAATATTTAAAGATTTTAAACACAGAAGGGAGTAAGGGAAACGGGAAGAATACCACGTGCTTCTGCTATGTCCTGTGTCACAGAAACATCAGCAGCCACAACCAGACAGCCACACCCACCCCGGGAGCAAGAGCTGGGAAGAACCACAGCCCTGCGAGAGAAATCTCAAAGGCCAATGGACCAAAAAGGGACATAGAGTTTAATATTTTTCCTGCAAAATGCAATTTTAGATAATGACAATAGATCTATAGAGAGATATAAAATGAAAAATCATTTATACCAAATCTTATGCCTCTTATTCACTCCTTAACGCATATACTAAAAATTCTTCAGCATGCAGGCTCTGTAACAGGCCATGAGTGAGTGTTTTTAAAACAGAAAGCAAAGCAGCCTAGCACATTATAGAAACTGGGAACCAGCCAGTACCACTACTCTTCTCCAATCTACTTAGCTTTCTCAAATGAATTTTAGGGGAAAAGCATATTTGAAGGAACAAAAATAAGTGTTGTTGCAAAAACATTGGGCAAGAAATTCCCCGAAAAGATCTACTACATAAAACTGCCTCAGATATCACAGTTCATGCCAATCAAAAATCTTATAAATAACTAGATGGGTATGTGTATCATAGCAGTATGCTCTAGCTGTGCTGGCTCATAGCACACGTCCATGAATAAACACATGAGTGAATGAATGAATGAATGAATGAATGAGTTAAAGCTTAAGGGAACTCCCCTGAGATTTTTAATATTGTCATTTTTCAGTCCTTAAGTTGACGTGGTAGTACAGTGCTAGCTAGTGGTCATATAAACAGTTATGAGTCAGTAGCATTGTGTTATCATACTGATCTAATTGCTTTACTCTGCTTTTTCTCCACACGTATTTACTTATGAATGCCAAGAGGCAAAGAAAGCTTAATGCTCAAGAATTTAAATACAGATTCCCCTTTGGGAATGACGGAGATGAGCCTCTCCATTTCTTCCACAATCTCCTTTATAACAAAAATAAAAGATGACAAATTCTTTTGTGGGCAATATAACCATACAAGTAACACACATTACCAATAATCCAAATACTTAAAATGCATTCATTTCTTACACTACAATATTTATGAAAACATAAATGCAGATTCTGAGTAGACTTTTTTTAGCTGATGGAATTTAAATATCTTATGATTTCAAACAGGCAATTTTAAAAAAATAGTCACAAAAGTTGTCCTACTCGTTTGTCACTGACTTTTTTAAGAAAGCTCAACCCACATCAATGTAGCAACACATGTACTAACTTAAAGAATGTTTTTCAGGAACATGGTACTCATTTGCCTTTCTAACTACTGGAGTTGATTTGAGTGGATGAACAGTGACCATCGTTTTCCATTTTTGAAATACTCTTTTTAACAAGAATAACTCTGTGCCATCACGTTCTTTTCCATTTTTTTTTTTAAGTAAAGACAGCAGAAGAGCACCGTCTAATATGGCCTTCCAAACATGAATACTGAGTTCCTTTATGGGAAGGGCTCCCTGTTGACTCTCACTCAAATGAAGAAATCCAAACAAGAGAAAGACAGGAAGATACAACAGCAAGTTCTGCAGGCCTCCTGGGTCCTGAATTTCTTGACAGTGGAACCGAACAACCAGGCAATGGGCAATAAAGATAGAAGCCTGGACTCAGTCCCGGCCCGCAGCTGCCTTCTGTGTGGCCTGGAGCAAAGAATTTCTCAGCTTTTCCACCAATGAAACAAGGATCAAACTACCTGCCACTCCATACCCAAAACTCAAGTAATGGGAAAGGAATTGAATTAACTGTAATTGATTGCAAAGTACATCAAATTCCTACAACAAAAACTCACACAACTTCCAATTACCACTCGAAAGCACTCTTTAACCCCAGGGGTGTGTGTGTGTGTGTGTGTGTGTGTGTGTATGTGTATGTGTATGTGTTTGTGTGTGTGTGTGTGTGTTTAATCAGTTTACGTAAGATCATTAAGGAACTGAGCCCCACAAATGCAGTCTTTAACAAAGGTTTTCAAGTCTGAAAAATGTCCTTGCCAAGAATCCACCTCCAGAGAAGAAACCCAAAACCTACCAGGGAGAGAGCTCTGGGAGTCCCTTCTGAAGTTGGCAGCCCGGTGGCATTTCTGATGTGAATGTCTTTTAGATGCCACTCAGGAATAGAGTATTGACCACTGCTAAGCTGGGATCCACCAGGCATCTGGTGGCCTGAAAATTCTCAATTTATGGTTACAGAGCAGAAGCATGGCAAGCAATGTGGCTCATGTGAAAGGTGAAATCAACGCCAGTGTTTGATGAATTTGATGATATAGGACAAACAAATTAGGCTTATGCTACCCCTCACCAACCCGTCGTGGGTCAGGGGTGAGGATGAATGTGTGGTAATGGCCATCCTTTCTACCAGTGTAACCCCGTTGTCACTGTCTTCTCATCCCTTCCCATTAGATTCACTTGGCACACCACCTGCTGCTGGATTCATCTTTCCAAATCAATGCTTTCATCATCCCTTTCCCCACTCTCCCACCTGGACTCTGATCAAAATCCCAGGTACAGAAGCTGGCATCCCACAGGGAGGAGGTACACGTGGAGAAATGGCCCTGGGAATGAGCCCTAGAGGCCTCCATCATTGCAGCAAGTACTCAGGAATAAGACAGGCTGGATGAAGCATTTCAGAGTATGGGCAGATATCCAACTGTGCTTGCCAATGTAACCCTTCATGAGCCTAGAGCTGGTGCCTGGATAATACGGGCATCTTACCCTCTAGTGACAGCTCTAGGAAATATCGTCAAGGGAAAGAAAGCATAATTCTAGGCCCAGCCTCTGAAATGCCTCTAAACTACCAAAAACCTGACCAACCAACCATGTTCTTGGCATTATTCTAGTCTTCTCAGTTTCTTCTTGGATTTACTGATCCTATAAGTGTTAAATACTATATCCACTCTACCTTCAATCCACATTGAAATGGATTTCTTTTTTGTTTTTTT
Source organism: Gorilla gorilla gorilla (assembly GCF_029281585.2). NCBI lineage: Eukaryota > Metazoa > Chordata > Mammalia > Primates > Hominidae > Gorilla > Gorilla gorilla. The sequence continues at coordinate 36,250,842 of NC_073232.2, read as the reverse complement.
GTTTGTTTGTTTGTTTTTGAGATGGAGTCTTGCTCTGTCGCCCAGGCTGGAGGGACGTGGCACCATCTCGGCTCACTGCAACCTCTGCCTCCTGGTTCAAGAGATTCCCCTTCCTCAGCCTCCCAAGTAGCTGGGACTACAGGTGCATGCCACCATTCCCAGTTAATTTTTTGTATTTTAGTAGAGACGGGGTTTCACCATGGTCTGGATGGTCTCAATCTCCTGACCTCGTGATCTGCCCGCCTTGGCCTCCCAAAGTGCTGGGATTACATGAAATGGATTTCAACATGTTTTTGACTTTGGGTCCAGAAATTCTTTTTCATTATAATGTGTATAAAATGCAAACCTACTTATAATTATGACCTTTCAACATTTTACCCCACTCTACTGCAGAATACCCATTTGTATGAATTTATAACATAGAGTACTTGTAACTAATATTTATTTCCACATTTCCAAACAAAGAAAATATCCTACATCCCTTCTCGTATTTCACAAAGGGGCTCTCCACATACCTTATTTAGAAATGAGCACGATTTTGCTGAAGTTTTAGAGAGACTCATAGATTTAGTATGGAGCATAGAGACATTAACAAACCATCTCCTTTAATCGCCGGAAGTGATCAAAAGCAAGACATTTTCCTTGCAAGATTTTAAAACAATCTTGGCCAAGGGAGAAAATAATATCCATATAAAGTCAGCAAATACAGCAATCAACTAGTATGTCTACAAGAAAGACGGCAGGAAAAGCAAGAGAGAGGGATGCAAAAAAAGTAGGAAAGAAGTCAACAGCAGAAGGAAAGACAGGCTCAGAGGCAGGAAGAACTGCTTTCAGGGGGCTGAGAGTGAAGAACAGCAAAGCCCTGCCACTAAGAAACCTCGCCCTCACCCCTTCGCACCATCGGGGCAGAGGTAGGGAGGCGAGCCTGTGCACATTAGCAAGATGCCCTGCGAGATACAGCAATAAATTTAATGTGGTCTCTCTACTCAAGAAGTAGGTAGTAAGACAGACAACCTGAACCATCAGGATAGCAGAAAGCAGAAAACATAAGTGCTTATCAGTAAGGTAGCTGAAAAGGGGGTTCCTTACTTCCTTTAGAATTAGGGTACAGCATCATCAGCTATGGGGGAGAGAAGAAGCTGGAAGGTTGGTGAGTAAAAATGTGATACATTCATTAATTTAAAAACTAAATTGTGTTCAAAAAATCCAGATGAAAAGAATATATACATATATAAAACTTGCAGGTTGAAATTAACATATGTCAAACCAAATAATTAAATACAAACTATTTTGATGTGCCAAGATATGAGCTCATAGCTCTGGACAAATAATAAGCTATAGTTCATTGACCTGTTTGGGTATTAAAGAGCTCATTAAATCTCTTTTTTTTCCCCAACAATCACAGACATTACTTAGAAAATGGTAAATAGAAAGTCAGGTCGACATGAACATTTCTCTGCTAGCTTAAATCTACATTTAAATCATAATTTCATAAATTAAAATGTTAAGTGTATTTATTTTGAGATTGCCTAGAGACATTCAACTTTGCATTTCATAGACTTTTAGTATCATTTTATGTCTCCATATAAAATATTTATCTGTGTCGAAAACCTTGAAATCATTTATAGATATACTTTTCCTTTTATTGGCTACATGAAGAATATTTACCTGTGGGAACTATAAGAATTCCAAGCAATTTACTGTCTGGCCAAGAGTATCACATTTGCACATGATTTATTGATGAATAACTTGTGCAAATTTAAGTAGCACTTCATCAATAAATGTTTTTTTTAGCTGTACTGGGACAGAAATACTGCATCTCTTTTTGGCCTAATGCTACCTGGACTTATCCTAAATAGTTGAAAAACTCAAGACAGTTATCCAGTAATTAGGCTATTATGAGAAACTCTCTTTGCCATGTTCACTGGGAGGATATTATTGAGGCTGTTCACTCTCTCACTCTGTGCCTGCCCCATTAAATCCTAAGGGAGAAAATTCTTTCTGCTCTTAGCACCAGGATCAGTTATACTCACTGGCAACTGGTTTGTTTTTATTTTAAGACGTTGAGAGACTTTCCCTCCCTGTATTAACTCACTCTATCTCCCCCCTTTTATTGGTTGCTAGAGAACTGAAAGTAAAAGTTGAAGGCCACCTGCACGGGTCAGTTAAGTCTCCATGCCACACATTTGCTACAATAATAATAAGCAATAGAAATGATTATTATTGCCAACAGTTACTACTTTGTGCTAAGCACTTTACATGTGTTGTATTTCATTTAACATTCTTAATAATCCTAATATAAGAGAACTTTTATTTTTCCATCTTCACCAGTGAGGAAACTGAGGCTTAGAGGGGTTAGTCAACTCACCCAAGGCCATTGAGTAAGTGGCAGAATTTCAACTCAACTGGTCTTTCCAACGTCAAAGATCGTGCTTCTAATTACTCTGGTATTCTGCTTCCTGGCCCATCTTTTGCTTCTGCCATTTTGACTCTGTTTCCTTTTGCTAATGAAATAAAGATAATGGACCAGGACTCCTGGGAAAAACTCAGGCCTCTCTTAATTCATCTTCTGAAAGGCTATGTCTTGGACGGGTGTAGAGGCTCATGCCTGCAATCCCAGCACTTTGGGAGCCAAGGTGGGAAGACTGCTTGAGGCCAGGAGTTCAAGATCAGCCTAGGAAAGAGTGAAGGGGAGGAGAGGAAAGGAGAGGAAAGGAGAGGAAGAAGGGCGGACTATGTCTAAGCCTCAGTCACCCTGTCTAGAGCTGCCCGCCTGAGAGAGAGAGTGGTGTTGGCAAAGTTCTCCACTGCCAGTTTTGTTTTTTTCCCCCAGATGACATGCTTTTTAGGAGTCCAGGAGAGGCAATTACAGGAGGCCCTGGGGTTCAGTAAAGATGCAGAGGCACTGTTGCAAGGGTGTCCTAAATGTCCCAAGGCTGGACATGGTCGCCATGTGTGCCAGGCGGGACCTCTGTGTTGAACTATGTGGTTTGTGCACAAATACTCCTGCCAAAGGTGAGTGCAGAAGCGTGTGGCCTGAATCTAGCCTGTGCTCCATGCTAGTGTTTCCAAATTCCCGACAGGTTAATCTTCAAGATTCAGGAATATACAATCAAAATTCCTAGGAATTTTCATGAGTTCCCAAAATTATATTATTCTGTATTTTTCCTAACATTTCATTTACATGTCTTTAAATAATAATGAATGCCTATAATAATAGTGAATCATTTCTATCATAATAAACAGTGAATCATTTTTTGTGGTAGAGTTATGCTAAAAATTTCAGAGGTTTTCTGTAAAAAAACTTATGTAATAAATGCATGATTTATTATTATGAGCCAAAATATGTGACATAATTATATACTGCAACAACATGTAAAAACAATGTGCACCTGATATAGGAATTTCATAATATGAAACACTAAATGAGGGAAACATTAACACAAAATAAATGCCAAATAAAAAACATTTTAAAAACTGACAGATGCCATAAAAATATTTAATATTTATGAAGTATCACGCTTAACATGAAATTTTAAAACTCACAAAATATTAACTGTTCTCTCCAGTAGTCTAGAGGTTTGTTTCATGACAAACAGTCCAGACTAAAAAACAATATTTTTCATTTTGCATTGATGTTGGTAAAATCATTAAAAGCCTGCCAAAAGGATCTCCAAGTTGAGCATTAGGGCTTGTTTCATATAAGCTCATGTCCTTTTTGAAATACAAAATTTTATTTATTTTACTTTTTGAGATGGAGTTTTGCTCTTGTCACCCAGGCTGGAGTGCAATGGTGCGATCTTGGCTCACTGCAACCTCCGCCTCCTGGGTTCAAGCAATTCTCCTGCCTCAGCCTCCCAAGTAGCTGGGATTACAGGCGTCCACCACCACACTCAGCTAATTTTTTTGTATTTTTAGTAGAGACAGGGTTTCACCATGTTGGCCAGGCTAGTCTTGATCTCCTGATCTCAGATGATCCACCCACCTCGGCCTCCCTAAGTGCTGGGATTACAGGCGTGAGCCACCACACCCAGCCAAAATACAAATTATTTTTAATTGACAAAGAATAATTGTGTATTTTTGTGGAGTACAATGTGATATTTTGATAAATGTTTACACTGCAATGATTGAATCAAGCAAAGCCACTGGCAAATGCCCTTGGTTGATTTGACCAAAGACATGGAAAAGCAGAAAGAAAACATGAGTTGAGTCAAATGCTTTTTCACAAATACTCTGGACGTCGGCTTTACACAAGGCCTAGATATCATCAATACTTGCTATCTGACGTCAGAAATGAATATTAATCTCGGTTTTGGTGAGCCATTCCCCTTGCCCTCCTGCAAATTCAAGTACTTAAATACATTATGTGGAAAATTATTATGTAAAATATTCTCGTATATGCTATCTGACTTGAGAGAAATGAAAATGAACCAATCCACATTATAAACACCCACAATGTCTCAGAAACCACGCTGTATGTTTCAAGTGTGTTTTCTTAAACTTCATAATAGTCCTTTAGTACAGGTATATTAATTTTATTCCAAGGGTTGAGAAAATTAGGGCTCAAAACTGTAACGTTTCAACAGCTACGTTGCTAGTAAGTGAAACAGCCTGGAGTTTAACCAAAGTCCGCTTTAAAAATCCATGTTATTTCTTCCACACCATACTACAAATCATAAAATGGCAGCAAGTCTCAGTGTCAGCTGTTTACCATGCGCACTCCCCAGCCAGGAGAGAGGGTTGGTACCAGGCAGCCTGGTTGCTCCATGAGCATGAATCTTGCATCCTCAGGGTAATAAGACCTTCCCCCTGCACACACTTAGATAAAACAACAGGAATGCTTACTACTCTTATTTGAAAGAAACGTAAAGTAAACTTGGAAGCAGCATATACATCCTTGGGAAAGTATTTTAAATGAACATTGCAAACATACTACCACAGGCCTTTCTTACCTTTAAATATTTCACCAGCTTCTGAATTTGCCAATATTCTGATGGCAAATCTGCACTTGCTTCCTGACGATGGTTAGGTGGTTCTTCATCTTGCTCAGTTTCTGAGGAGCTATCGCTAACAGTTTCCTCAATCTTTTCAGCACTCTTCCTAAGAACAATAACAACACACATACACATGTAAGCTATAGTGTGGAGATGGTTATAATCATATTTTGGCAACATGGGCACAAGCAATGGATCAGATACCAACACCTGCTGAGTTCTAGTAGATCTCTGTTAAGATCTACATGAGGCCAGGTGCAGTGGTTCATGCCTATAATCTCAGTGCTTTGGGACGCTGAGGTGGGAGGATCACTTGAGGCCAAGAGTTCAATGCTAGCCTGGACAACATAGCAAGACTCTGTCTCTACAAAAACAAATTTTAATTAGCCAGACATGGTTGTGCATGCCTGTAATCCCAGCTACTCAGGAGGCTTGACGCAGGAGGATCGCTTGAGCCCAGGAGTTTGAGCTGCAGTAAACCATTATTACATTATCATACCACTGCACTCCAGCCTGGAAGACAGAGCAAGACTCTCTCTCAAAAATAAAATAAAATAAAATAAAAAGGAACTGCATGAGGTGAATAAACCTGTCTCTATTGCAGGTGCAATTGCTCTGGGTGCAATAATCATAATAAAGAAAACAGTGGGAAATAAACAAGGGTATTCAGTGAATGTCTTAAGGCTGCACTTTTCAATAAGACTGCCACTCATTGCATGTGGTTGTCTATAGTTACAGATATTTGAACTTATTTAGCTAAAATTAAAGAAAATTAAAAATCCAGTTCTCCAATCACACTAGCCACATTTCAAGTGCTCAATGGCCCACGTGTCTCGTGGTTACCACACTGGACAGCTCAGATATTGACTATTTCTATTATTCCAGTAAGTTCAACTGGGCAGTGCCACAAGGCCCTAAAGTGAAAGAGTCTCTTTTACCAAAGAGAGTCAATATTCAGCACATCCCTCCATAATGCCTACACTGAAGTACTTGCAAGGGCACAAGGTGCCAAAGAACAGCAATAACATGAACATAATCAGGTTCAGGACCAAAGAGTTAACCACCAACTCTGAGAGACATTACCATGCAAAGTGTTGAGTTCCACAGAAGTACACCACATTCTATGGTTTGATGCATGGACAACAGTATTACAAGAGCCTTCTGGAATCCAATATATGCCCCACGTCCCTGCAGAGGTCCCTCATGCACATGCACACTCATCACACCAGCTTGTCTCCACCTCCCACCGCCAGATGCCAGGTTACTGCCATTGGGTCACCAAATCCACAGTGATGTCTCAGGAACTACTCATCCATCACTCACATGTGCAGAGGTGCTGAACCCAGGATATTTATCCTGATATTGTTTCCCACATATTCCTCATCTCACAGGACAGAAGCAAACTTTTAAATCTTCTAGCCATTTTTAATATTAAATAATACCAACAGCAGCCACCAGTTTTGTCTAGGTTGGTCTATTTTGTCCTAGGTACTTTTTTTTTTTTTTTTTTTTTTTTGTGAGATGGAGTCTCACTCTGTCGCCCTGGCTGGAGTGCACTGGCACGATCTTGGCTCACTGCAACCTCTGCCACCCGGGTTCAAGTGATTCTCCTGCCTCAGCCTCCTGAGTAGCTGGACTTACAGGCACGTGCCACCACGTCTGGCTAATTTTTTTATTTTTAGTAGAGACAGGGTTTCACCATGTTGGTCAGGCTGGTCTCAAACTCGTGACCTCGTGATTCTCCCGTCTCGGCCTCCCAAAGTGCTGGTATTACAGGTACGAGCCACTGCGCCCAGCCTGTCCCAGGCACTTTATATTTATTATTTCTAAACCTCACAACCACTTTGCAAAGCAGGCTCTATCATCCACATTCTACAAGCAAGGAAACCTCAGAGAAATTAAGAGGAGAAAAAAAACCATTCACTTTGAAGGATCCAAAATTACTTAAAATATGACTCTTGCCAATCACATATTAAGATGTCCTTAAATATCAAAGTCACAAAGTCAATGACCATTATAGATCACACAAGTCCACAATACTTTTCCTCTAATTCTGAAATCGAAAAATCTCTGAAAACTGATTTTTTTTCCCCACTGGACTTAACTTGTTGCTAAAGACTTATATGAATTGATACTAGACTATTTATGGTCTTTATTCCTCTCATTCGGTGTGAATATTCATGTTTCACTACAGAAATGCTCATGTTTTTGATTATAGGGTATTGGCTCACACTCCAATAGAGGTTATCATATAATATATATTATATGAATTTCATTACCCTTTTTTAAAGTGAGTTTTTCAGAACCGCATGCATTTGGCCACGAGAGTTCAGGACAACAGACTGTGGGTTAAATGTCTCATTTTAATTCACTCAACAATCTATGAGGTTGTTATTACTCTCATTATAGAGACAATGAGTTAAAAATAATTTGGGCCGGGTGTGGTGGGCTCACACCTGTAATCCCAGCACTTTGGGAGGCCGAGGTGAGTGGATTGCTTGAGGTTGGGAGTTTGAGACCAGCCTAGCCAACATGGTGAAACCCTGTCTCTACTAAAAATACAAAAATTAGCTGGGTGTGGTGGCATGTGCCTCTTGTCCCAGTTACTCAGGAGGCTGAGGTAGGAAAATCACTTGAACCTGGGAGGCAGAGGTTGCAGTGAGGCAAAATTGCGCTACCGCACTCCAGCCTGGATGACAGAGCAAGATTCTGTAATAATAACAATTTGAACAAAGCTCCATGGTTAGTAAAGTGGCTGTGTTAAAACAAATACTCGTAATGAGAGCTGTTCATCTTGGTTCCTAGAGGAGCTGGGGTAGTCATTTAACTTGTGCGTGCCTCGGTTTCCTCACCTGCAAATTGGGGATGATAACAGCAGTTAGTATGTAAAAAGCTTATAACAGTGCCTGGCATACAAAAAGCATGAAATACGTGTTAGATAGTTCTGTATTATCATGCATATTCATTCACCACACATGCATGGAGGGCCTGCTGGCTGCCAGGTATCAAGGGAATGCTATTGAAGAATGCTGTATTTCAGTATCTTTGTTAAACTCCAAGGAAAAGCTGTGGTTTTGTTTTTGAAGATCTGATCTGTTTTCATCTTAAGGACCACATAAATTAAGTAACTGGTTAGGTTTTTGTGTTTACCTCGATCTTCAGCAAGAACAGAATCAAATCTGTGGTCTATGAGTAATTATCTAAGTTCCCCTTATTTTGTAGCTCAGTACCTTGTCCACTTTGGTCACCATCAGAAAATTTTTATTTCGTGTTTTCTTGTAGTGTCTTAGTAAGTTCCATGAAGGCAAGGACCGTTTCTGTCTTTTATACTTTTTATACTGTCTCCTCTAGCACAAGAAAGGCAGTCAGTAAATAATTGCTACAAGAATGAATAAATTAAAGCAGGTATGAATAAGTGAATGAACAAAATTCAGTCTAGGTTAAGATTTTGGAAGAAGGGTACTTCTGGTGATAATTCCAGGAAGTGGTAGTAGCAGCAGCTTGATGGAGAGGAGGCAACAGTCAGTGAGACTGAAACCAGGGAGTGCACAGGCCAAGATTTGGTACTGGTTTTCCTCCTGGGGTTTCAGGTTTTTCGAGATGATGATGGGACATAGAACGAAAGTGATAGTGAGTCAATGTCAAAATTGTCAGTGACAATGGATCCATAGAAAACAGCAACCAGGAAAGACAGAGGGTTACATCAGCCTCATAGAAAAGGAGATCTAATCTGAAGAGTAAGGTAGTTTGAAGCAATAAAGAGATTTCTGCCTACGGTCCCCATGCCCTGTGGTTACACAGAGCCTAGGGAAAAGAAGATCTGAAGGAGAATCGCTGCTGTCATGGAAAAGTTTCAATAAATGCAAGAAAGGAGAGAGTGGAGGCTTAGGTGCATAGGGTGAGGATATAAGAAAATTCATTTCCTTGTAGTATGAGGTGGGGGCAAGGAAAAAAACGTAGAAGAGAGAGCAAAGTGGAAGAATGATTCATTTGGGCTATTGCAGAGCAAGATAAGGAGGAGAGTCCAGGAGGAGACAGGACTCATTCGAGTTTGCATTTAGAGTGGTGTCTGTGGGAAAGATGAACCCAAGGACCCTGCCAGCCACCCCCTGGAGTAGTGTATTCATTCTGGGCTCCCATTAATCTTTAGAAAACATATCTGGGTCCCCAGTAATCCATAAAAAGGTTACTGACACCCTAAACAGTGCAAACCTGGAGTGAAATCAACCAGGGCTGAAAACAGGCCATCTGCAGATGTTTAACTTGGATTTACAAAAATAGGATTAGTGGAATCACGATCATTGTGGTCTAATTATAAAAAGACTTATGAGAAAGTACACTTTATTCCTCATCACTCTAGAAGTTTCTAACTCAACATTAAGCTCATGGGCAAGGACTAGTCCATTTAAGCCTTCATGCTCATATGAATTCATTCTCATTTTCTTTGTTTCTCTCCCTCCTCTCCTCTCTCCAACTCCCAGTGGGTTCTCATCCATAAAAGTCTTTTCTAGTCTATTCCATTTCGGAGCATAGAAAGAGGATGGGCAATTTTTAAATTTTATTAATTTGTAAGGTTCCATGATTTTCTTAATTTCTTACAGTTTTTTTGGCACAGAGAGCCCCCAATTTCTGCACTTCCAAAAGCCAATTTGTGTGTAAAACACTATGATTATGCTCTCTGGACCCTGGAAGAGGGAAAGCCTGAATTCAAGCATCTGTTCCCATTTAATGAGCCACCTGAGTGAAGTTTCCAGTAGATCAGGTCTATTCAAGAAGTGACTTAAACTTAACTCAAAGATTCCAGATTGAAGCATATAGTAGAATAAGCCTAAATTCTTTGGGGAAAGCCTAAATTTACCTTCCCTTAGTCTAACAAGCTCCTGGAGTTGAGGGCAGAGTGAATTAGGTCTACCCAATCACTCCACAATCCCATTTTAAAAAGCAGTGCCCCAAAGAAAAGCTTTTTTTTTCTAATTGATGAATCCTTTGATAGCTAACTTTAAAATGCTTTTCCTATTTGATATGATTCTTTCCAATCCTGTTCCATGGCAACTACATATTCAGGAGTTAAAAAGAAGCAAGTGTCAACGTTGAATTGATCTACAAACTCCACCTTAAGAAATACTTCTCTACCACAGAATTCTATCCACTTAGGCAAGATTAGACACAGAGAAATTTCATTTTTATCATTGAGTAATAGCTGTTGCTTAGATATGTTACAACTTTACCTTATCTACTACCCTGAAGCTCTCTAACTCACTAAAAATTGAAATACTTTTGGCCCAATATCTATTTCAGGAAAGATAAAGTAGATATACTTTTCCCTATTTCTCCCACCAAGCACAACTAAAAATCTGGATATTGTATATAAAACAAACATAAGGTGACTCTGAAAGGTAGAGCAAAAAAAGGGGACTACCTAGGGATCTGAAAGACCTGTGGCTCAACACAGCGGTGCATTCCCTGGGTTTTCTTTTTGTCTCATTCTTCCTAGACTGGGTACTGGAAAAGCCAGCAAAGCAGAAACTCCAGGGGGTGCAGGCAAAAAAAGGACCTAAGAAAGTCCTGCTCTGTCTAATTCAAAGGGCCAGAAAAGGAAAGCCTAATAAGACAGAAAATGTTTAGACAACAAATGATCTATGTCAATCAAGACCACACATAACAGCGTGGCCCAAGTCTACCTCTTATAGCAAAGGCCAAGTGAAGAGCCTAGGGCTCTACCTTTATCAGACTGTAAGAAAGCGCTGCAACCCACCTGCTGGGGTGGCCTCAGAGAAGGCCTGACAGGGAGTCAGATGCTCACTGCCTCGTGGCAAAAATGAAGTCACTTATCCGAACTGTGATATCAGCAGAGCCCACTGACAAAGTAACCAAGGACTCCCCCGTCACACTGTCCGGCTGGTATCAGCAGAGGCATAGGTGGAGCATGAACTCCCACTACCCTCCAGAAATAATGAGGACTCCCTTGCCTGACCCCCCAGGCATCAGTGAAGGCCTAGGGGAAAACCTACTATTTCCATTCCTCACCAGCCTGGGGAAGCAACACATACCTAATCCTAAATATGGTGGCAGAGAAGGCCTTCTAAAATATAAGACTTAGGCCGGGTGCAGTGGCTCGCATCTGTAATCCCAGCACTTTGGGAGGCCGAGGCAGGCAGATCACTTGAGGTCAGGAGTTCAAGACCAGCCTGGCCAATATGGCAAAATCCCGTATCTACTAAAAATACAAAAATTAGCCAGGTGTGGCAGGGCACACCTGTAATCCCAGCTACTCGGGAGGCTGAGGCAGGAGAATTGCTTGAACCCAGGAGGCGGAGGTTGCAGTGAATCGAGATTGCACCACTGCACTCCAGCCTGGTGACAGAGAAAGACTCTGTCTTAAATAAATAAATAAAAGACTTAAATAAGGTCCAAGGTCTCATAATAACCAAAATGTCTACATTTCAACTAAAAATTATTTGTCATACCAAGAATGGGGAAGATCTCATCTTAAATGAGAAAAGACAATTTTAAAATGCCAATATCAAGGTGATGAAGAAATATGAATTATCTGACAAAGATATGAAAGCCACCATCATAACAATATTTCAACAAGCTATATGAACATGCTTGAAACAAATAAAAAAGTAGAAAGTCTCAGCAAAGAAATCGAAGACAGAAAAGAAAAACCAAATGGAAAATTTTGGAACAAAAAATTATAATAAGTGAAATTAAAAACTCACTGAATGGAATTAGTAGAAGAATAGGACAGAAGAAAAAATAAATGAACTTGAAGACAGAACAACAGACTTGGCTCAATCTGAACAACTTAGAGGAAAAAAAAAAACTGAAAAACAATGAATGCAGCCTCAGGGACCTGTGAGCTTATAACAAAAGCGCTAATATCCACCACTCTGAAGCTAATAAGAGTGTCTAACCCTTATCTTCGAGACATGTCACTTTTTTTGTCAAAGTGGAAATCAAGTAAGAAGTTTACTAGTTGGCCTCATATTTAATTTTTAATTGTTTTCATTAGCAGTAACATACACCACTTCACAATTGGCAGTCTTTTGTGATCAGCAAAGGGAGGCTCAGAAAGATGACATAACTTTGCCAGTACATGATTGTTCAGAGGCAAGACATCAGTTAGGAGCCCAGTGTTCCTAAACTTAGTTCACTGCTCTTTGCATTAAATACATTTCTTTTCCCACAGTCAACTAATGCTAGTAAATCACTGTATTTTGGGTAACTGCATTAGAAGAATATCTTGAAAAAGTATTTAAAGAAATCCAGCGTGACCACTTTTACTAACATTCCTAGTAACCGTCAGTGTAAACATCTGGGGACCCTAATAGGAAGAATGCCATTAATTTGCATGCTCAGTAGCCCACTGCGTGAGGGTGGCTTTAGGGAACTTGTCTTGCTGACCAGAAACATACCGAAGTAATTGTGCTCTTCCGTGTGAAACAGATGGTCTTGGTTTTTCAAGTTTTCCTGTGTGTTTGTCCTCTTGGATTTCTTTTGCTGAGCCTTTGCTTTAAAAAATACATACTAATATATTAGCTTTATTGCTTTATGCTAATTAATAAAAAATAAAAGATGGCAATGTAGATATATACTCCATTATTTCCATGTGCTCAAATGATGTGTGTTCCTGACAAGAGTTCCAGCCTCATTCTGACACTCGGAGCTGTCTCTTTCACTCTTTCAGCACAGCCCTATGTTTTACATATTGAAGAAACTTTCTGTCCAGCACCTAGGAACAGGTCTTCACAGGCTGCCACTGTTGGTGTGAATCCTGCACCCAATGCCTTCTACTCTAGGTACGGATCACCCCCAATTATAGTTTTCTATTTTCTTATCTTCCCCACCCAACATTGCAACAGGGCCTGCACCTGGTTTTCCAGGTATTTGCAGGCTTTGCATAGTCCTTGGCATTCTGTGTTCTCCCTGGAATACCTGCTAAGGAATCTCATGCTTGAAAGATTAAGAATATGGAAAAAGCAATATTTTAAAACTCACTTGCCAGTTAACAGAGTTGCCCACGCATTTTTCATTTTCACATTGACTCTTTCAAACAGAGCCACAAAAGTCAAACACCCCAAAATTGATGAGAATCAATCAGAGGAGCCAGTGTCTCCCCTCTCCACATGACTCCGTTCTTCAAACAGCTCTCTGGGTTTGCTTCCAAAACATAATGACCCTGTGATTCCCAGAATCCGTGCAGGAGAAGGTCCCCGTGTGATCAACCAGGAGTCAGTTCTTAACCCAAAAATGGGACAACATAGAATATCACCTACAGGCCGCGACTTGTAAACTATTTGTTAAACTTTAAAAAGTGGGCTGGGTGCAGTGGCTCACACCTGTAATCCCAGCACTTTGGGAGGCCGAAGTGGGCGGATTACTTGAGCTCAGGAGTTTGAGACTAGCCTGGCCAACATGGCAAAACGCCATCTCTACTAAAAATACAAAAATTAGCCAGCCGTGGTGTCACACACGTGTAATCCCAGCTACTCGGGAGGCTGAGACAAGAGAATCGCTTGCACCTGGGAGTCAGAGGTTGCAGTGAGCCAATTCATGCCGCTGCACTCCAGCCTGGGTGACAGCAAGACTTTGTCTCAATAAATAAATAAATAAATAATGCTCAAGGTATTTCAAGACTGCCCCAGCATTTAAGTAGCATTGGCCCTCAATTTTTGCTTTGATGCCTGTTTATAGAGGGTCCTAAATGGCACTTGTTTTGTATATTTCATACATTCATTAAGCCAGTGTCCACTTTATATAGGCCCATTCATATTTTTGAGACTCTAGCCTTTTCATAGTATTAAAGTTCTGTTAGACATTATCTCTATGACAGTTTCCCTGACTAACTCCATATCATTTTCATCATTCCACATTCTCCCAGTGCTTACTTAACCAGGTCCCTACCATGACTTTTACATTTCTCCTGTGACTTCTCCATGTGTTTTATCATCTTTTCTGCATATTATTTGTCCCAACTCACCAACTATATAAAAGTGAATTGTGTTCTTCCCTTCCCCTTCATGGTGCTCCACACACAAACTCTATCAAATCTTTCTGCTTGGAATACAAAGAGGAGCAGAAAGGAATAAACCTGTACCTTGGAGGGACATGTAACTATCTACTCGGTATTTTTCTATCATGAAATAAAGTTCTGGCCGGACGCAGTGTCTCACACCTGTAATCCCAGCACTTTGGGAGGCCAAGGTGGGCAGATCACTTGAGGGCAGGAGTTTGAGAGCAGTCTGGCCAACATGTTGTAACCCTGTCTCTACTAAAATTACAAAAAAAAAAAAAAAAAGTTAGCCAGGCATAGTGGCACATGCCTGTAATCCCAGCTACTCAGGAGGCTGAGGCAGGAGAATCACTTGAACCTGGGAGGCGGAGGTTGCAGTGAGCTAAGATTGCACCAGTGCACTCCAGCCTGGCCAACAGAGCAAGACTCCATCTCAAAAATAAATAAATAAAGTTATGTGAAACATTAGGTGAATGTTGTTACTAAAGATGCATCTGAAAGCAAATGCAAATGTCTACATACTCTTTGTAATTAACAGTGGTCTTCCAGTTTAAGCTTGGTTCCCATTTCTTGGTCATTTGATTCCTCCAAAAATTAATTTGGTTCTTCTCCAGTGACCTCTTGCCTGAACCAGAAATGTCTTTGTGGAGGGCAGCTTCTTCTTCCTTCTTGGGGGCTTTGCCAAGCTGATCCTTTTCCTTTTGCTGGTCTTCATTGAAGCTAATCCCCTTTATTGAAAAAATGAGGATAATTTTTAATGATATCTGAATTATCTAGTGTTCTCTGTAGATTAATGCCAGTGGTAAATTCAGGAAAGGAAGTCTCGGATGCATCTAACTTGTGGTCCTTAGTAACAGCTAAATAAGGGAAATGTCAAGACTAAGGCTTCTGTTGGAGTTAGGTGGACAGTAACGTGATGTTCCTAAACTCACACACCTCTGCTGCAGCACAACAGATACAACAGCAGGGCTGGACCTGCTCATTCCTCACCACCACCAAAAAATTCAACCAAAACCCTCTATTGACTAAAACACATCATATTTAAATGGCTTGAACCAAAGATAAAGGAACATCTTGAAGGTAGACAGGTATGACATATTAAATACAGAGGAATGAACATAAGAATTTTAAGAGACCTCTCATCAGAAACACCGCAAACCAGAAGAAAAGAGAGTAACATCTTTAAAGCGCTAAAAATGAAAAAAAAAAAAACCATGTCGACCCAAAATTCTATACTAAGAGTAAAACAAAAATCTTTCAAAAATGAAAGCAAAATAAAAACCTTCACAGATGAACAAAAACAGAGAATTCACAGAAGCACAAACAGAGCAAAAACAGAATTCTAGCACAGAAGACCTGTGCTAGAAATGTCAAATAAAATTATTCTGTCGGGAGTAATACCATGCCAGACAGAAACACGGATCTATTCAAAAAATTAAAAGCTGCAGAAATGGTAAAAATAAATATACAAGACTTTGTGTAATTTTTTAATCATTCTAAAATATAATTGACTGTCTAAAGCAAACATAGTAACAACGTTTTGAGGGGTTTATGACATGTAGAAATAAAATGTGTGAAAACAATAACACAAAATATAGGGAGGGGTATTCAAGGAATATTGTTGTAAGTTTCTTAAACTATTTGTGAATTTTAGAATTTTACTTAAAGGAGACATGGTAAGTCTGAGATATATATTATAAGCCAGAGGGCAGCTAAGAAACTTTTAATAAGAAATATAAGCAGTAAATTAATAGCATAAATAAAATGGAATCATTTTAAAAAGCTCAATTCAAAACGGGCAGAGTAAGGAAAAAAACCACAAAGAACAGATGAAACAAATAGAAAACAAGTAGCAAGATAGTAAATTTAACTGTATTAGTAGTTACATCAAATGAAAATGGTTTACACACATCAATTAAATGAGAAATCATCAAATTGGATGAAAAAGGAGACCTATTTGTGGCCTAAAGAAACTATTTTATATATAAAGATACAAATACATCAGAAGTAAACGGCCAGAGAAGAATAGTTCATGCAAATAATAATCAAAAGAAAGCAGGAATGGCCATATTAAAATCAGACAATATCGACTCCAAAGCAAATAATATTAACAGGGACAAAGAGGAGCACACATACTAATAAAGGATCAATTAGCACACAATTGTAAATGTATATTCACCAAACAACAGAATTTCATAATATATGAACGAAACACAGAGCTAAAAGGAAAAGTAGATAAATCCATAATTGGTAGACTTCAAAACTCTCTCAGCAATCAATAAAATGAGCAAACAAAAGATCAATAATGATATAGAAGACCTGAGCAACACAATCAGACAACTTGACTTAATTGACATTTAAAAGACACACAACTCAGTAACACCAGAATACACAGTCTCTTCAAATGTGCAAGGAAAAAATCACCAAAATAGCCCATATTCTGGGCCATAAAATGAACATTAACAAGTTTAAAGTAACTAAAGTCATATAAAATATCTTCATACATTGGAATTGAACTAGGAATTAGTAAAAGAAAGATCTACAGAAACTCCTCATATATATTGAATAAAAACATCATATATCAAAATCTGTGGAACACAGTTTATATACAATGCTCATAAAGAAATTTGCAGGCCGGGCGCGGTGGCTCACGCCTGTAATCCCAGCACTTTGGGAGGCCGAGGCGGGCGGATCACGAGGTCAGGAGATCGAGACCATCCTGGCTAACACGGTGAAACCCCGTCTCTACTAAAAATACAAAAAATTAGCCGGGCGTGGTAGTGGGCGCCTGTAGTCCCAGCTACTCGGGAGGCTGAGGCAGGAGAATGGCGTGAACCCGGGAGGTGGAGCTTGCAGTGAGCCGAGATCGTGCCACTGCACTCCAGCCTGGGCGACAAAGCAAGACTCCGTCTCAAAAAAAAAAAAAAAAAAAAAAGAAATTTGCAGCATGAAATCTTATGTTCAAAACGACTAAATAAAGAGACTGAGACAGGCAGATCACTTGAAGCCAGGAGTTCGAGACCAGCCTGGCCAACACAGTGAAATCTCATCTCTACCAAAAATAAAATAATTTATTTTGAGTTCAGGGGTACATATGCAGGTTTATTATACAGATAAACTCATGTCACAGGGGTTTGTTGTACGGATGATTTCATCATTCAGGTACTAAGCCTAGTACCCAATAGTTATTTTTTCTGATCTTCTCCCTCCTCCCACCCTCCATCCTTAAGGAGGCCCAAGGGTCTATTGTTCCCCTTTGTGTCCATGTGTTCTCATCATTTAGCTCCCATTTGTAAGTGAGAACATGTGGTAATCGGTTTTCTTCCTAAAGAGGACATGATCACATTCTTTTTTTATGGCTGTATGGTATTCCATGACATATGTACCGCATTTTCTTTATCCAGTCTACCACTGATGGGCATTTAGGTTGATTTAATGTCTTTGCTACTGTGAATAGTGCTGCAATGAACTTATGTGTGCATGTGTCTTTATGTGATGATTTATATTTCTTTGGGTATATGCCCAGTAATGAAATTGCTGAGTTAAATGGTTTTTCTATTTTTAGCTCCTTGAGGAATTGCCACACTGCTTTCCACAACGATTGAACTAATTTACACTCCCACAAGTGTATAAGCATTCTCTTTTTTCTGCAACTTCACCAGCATTTGCTGTTTTTTGACTTTTTCATAATAGCCATTCTGACTAGTGTGAGATGATATTTCATTGTGGTTTTGATTTTCATTGCTCTAATAATCAGTGACATTGAGCTTTTCCCACTTGTTTATTGGCCACATGTATGTCTTCTTTTGAAAAATATCTGTTCATGTCCTTTGACCACTTTTTAATGGGGTTGTTTTTTTCTTGTAAATCCATTCCTTATGTACACTGGATATTAAACCTTTGTCAGATGCATAGTTTGCAAATATTTTCTCCCATTCTGTGGTTTGTCTGCTTATTCTGTTGATAGTTTGCTGTGCAGAAGCTCTTATGTTTAATTAGATCCCACTTGTCAATTTTTGCTTTTGTTGCGATAGCTTTTGGCATCTTTTGTCATGAAATCTTTGCCAGTTTCTATGTGAAAAATGGTATTGCCTAGGTCATCTTCCAGGGTTTTTATAGTTTTTAGTTTTACATTTAAGCCTTTTATCCCTCTTGAGTTGATTTTTGTATATAGTATAAGAAGGGTCCAGTTTCAGTCTTCTGCATATGGCTCATCAGTTATCCCAGCACCATTTATTGAACAGGGAGTCCTTTCCCCATTGTTTGTTTTTGTCAGCTTTGTTGTAGATCAGATGGTTGTAGGTGTGTAACCTTGTTTCTGGGCTCTCTATTCTGTTCCATTGGTCTATGTGTCTGCTTTTTATGCCAGTATCGTGTTGTTTTGGTTACTGTAGCCCTGTGGTATAGTTTGAAGTTGGGTAGCGTGATACCTCCAGCTTTGTGGCTTTTGTTTTGTTTTTTGTTTCTTTTTTTTTTTTTGCTTAGGATTGCCTTGGCTATTCAGGTTCTTTTCTGGTTCCATGTGAATTTTAAAATAGTTTTTTCTAGTTCTGTGAGAATGTTGTTGGTAATTTGACAGGAATAGCATTGAATCTATAAATTGCTTCAGGCAGTATGGCCATTTGAATGATATTTATTCTCTGAATCCATGAGCATAGGATGTTTTTCCATTTGTTTGTGTCATCTCTGATTTCTTTGTAGTGTTTTATAATTCTCATTGTAGAGATCTTTCACCTTTCTGGTTAGCTGTATTCCTAGGTATTTTACTCTTTTTGTGATAATTGTGAATGGGATTGCATTCCTGATTTGGCTCTTGGCTTGGCTGTTGTTGATGTACAAGAATTCTGGTGACTTTTGTACATTGATTTTGTATCCAGAAACGTTGCTGAAGTTGTTTATCAGCTAAAGGAGCTTTTAGGCTGAGGACGCCTTGTTTTATATGCTCCAAGTAAAACATTATTTACAACTGAATTCATCAAAATTTCTTCAAATGCAAATATGACTACATTAAATTAAATGTATCCTGACATTTTTAAAAAACTAGAGAAATAAGTCAATAAAACCCAAAATTAAGATACATAAATATCAAAGTAAAGTAGAAAAGATAAAAATTAAAGTTAGTTCCTTGAGAAAATTTAGTAAATCTATAGTCCTATAGCTATAGGTGGATCAAAATAAAAAAACCACAAATGACCAATATTAGGAATGAGAGAGGTAACAATGACTACAAATTCTACAGATATTAAAAGGTCAGTAAGAGAATACTATGAACGAGTTTATGCCAATAAATCTGATAACTTACACAAAATGAACAAATTCCTTTAAAGACAATCTAATATACCAAAGCTCCCTCAGGAAGAAATACATAACCTGTATAGTGCCATAACTATCAAAGAAATTGAATTTGTACTTAAATTTTTCCCATAAAGAATATTCCAGTCCCAGATGGCTTTCACCAAACTTTACTACTAAACATTTAATAAACCTACCAAACATTTAATAAACAAACAATACTAATTCTATACAAACTCTTCCAAAAAAATTGAAGAGGAGATGAAACTTTCCAAATCGTTCTATAATGTCAGTATTACTTCAATACCAAAACCAGACAAAGATACTAAAGAAAACTACACACTAATAACCTTATGAATATAAGTGCAAAACTTCTTAACAAAATCTTAGCAAATTAAATCTGATAATGTATATAAAAGATACAAGTGGGGTTTGTCTCAGAAATGTAAGGTTGGTTTGTCACTTGAAAAATTAATCAATGTAATTAATCACATTAACAAACTAAAAGGAAAAAAACAAGATTCTCTCCATAGTACACAAAGAAACATTTGATAAAATCCAACATTCATTCCTAATAAAAGTTCTCAGTGACTCAGAATAGAAGCCTTAACCTTGTAAATGGTTAGCATCAAACTTAACTGAAACATTTCCCTTTAATATCAGGAACAAGAGATCATTTCTATTCAATTTTTTACTGGTGGTTCCAGCTAGTGCATTAAGGAAAAAAAAGAAATAAAAATAAGTTGAGATTGGGAAGGAAGAGTTGAGATTAGAAAGGAAGAAGTAAGAAAATGATCTTTATTCACTGACAATAAGATCATCTACATAGACAACCCTCTGGAATGTACAAACAAGATACCAGAACTAATAAGTGAGTTTAGCAAAATTTCAGGATATAAAATCAGTATGCAAAAATCAAGTGTATTTTTATACAATAGCAACAAATGATTAGAAATGGAAAATTTTAAACTCATTAACAATAGCCCCAAAATATGAAATACAGATAAGTTTCAAAAGAGATGTATAAGACCTGTATAGTGAAAGCTACAAAACATTAGTGAGAGAAATTAACTAAGACCTAAATAAATGGAGAGACATACTATGTTCATGGATTAGAAAATTCAATATTGTTAAGATGTCCATTTTTCCTAAATTCGTCTATAAATTCAAGGCATTATCATCAGTCATAATTCCATCAGGTATTTTTTTAAGAAATTGACATGCTGGCTCTAATATTCTTATGGACTTGCAAAAGACCTAGAATAGCCAAAAAACTTTTTAAAAAGAACACCATTGGAGGATTTAAACTACCCAACTTCAAGACTTATCATAAAGCTAGAGTAATCAAAACAGTGTGGTGTTGGTGTAAAAATAGAGAAATCAAAGTTACAGTAGGAAGTGCTCAGAAATACATTCACAGACAAATAGACAACTAATTTTTGACAAAGTTATAAAGGTAATTCAGTGGAGAAGCAATAGGTTTATTTTTGACAAATGATGCTGGAACAACTAGGTAAGCAAAAGAAAAAAATGAACTTTGATCCATACCTCATATACACAAACCAAATTAAAGTTAATCATAGACATAGACTGGAAAGGTAAAACTGAAAAACCTCTAGAAGAAAACATTGGAGAAATTCTTCATTATACTGGGTTTGGAAAAGCATTATAAGATAAAACAGTATAAGGAAAAAATAAGTTGTACTTTATCAAAATTGAAGACACTTGTTGTTTGAAAGACACTGTTTGGAGAATAAAAATATGAGACCCAGATCGGGACAAAATATTTATAAATCATATATCTGACAGAATATATAAGCCAAGAACATATATAAAGATCTGTCGCAACTCAATAAAAAACTGAATAGCCCAATAAAAAAATGGATAAAGAGTCTGAATAGACACTTTACCACATAAGATATGTGAATGGACAATAAACACATGAAAAGATGCAGTCAACAACTGCAAATTAAAACCAAATGAGATACCAGTACACACCTATTAGAATGTCTGTAGTTAAAGGACTGACCATATCAGTTAATGATGAGTATGTGGAAGAACTGGGACTCTCATACATTGCCAACATCAATGTAAAATATTGCAACCACTATGGAGAGCAGTTTACCAGTTGCTTAAAAAGTTAAACATACAACTACCATATGACCTTACCACTTCACTCTTAGGTTTTTATCTAGGCATAATGAAACTATATGATCATACAAATCCTTGTACAAAAATGTTCTTGGTAGTTTTATTTGTAATAGCCCAAAACCTGAAATAACCACACACCCGTTAACAGGAGAGTGGATAAACAAATTTTGGCATATCCATACAATGGAATAATACACATCCATAAAAGCAATAAATTAATGATAGATGCAAAAGCATAGATGAATCTCAAAAACAAACAAAAATCTGCATAAACCATACCACAAAAATTACAGAACACCAAGGAAGACCCTAAAAGCTTCCAAAGAGGGGAAAAAGCCAAAACAAACAGTTCACATGGAAACATAAGCCTTTGAAATGCTAACTAAAAATTAATTTCAAACCATTACTCTAGAAACAACTGAGAGAAAATAATAAAGGTATTCTCTAACATGCGAATCCTCAATTTTTTCCCTCCCATGTGCATCTTTTACTCAGGAGGGTCTAACAAATGATGGGTGCACCAAGAAAAGGAAAACTGGGGCCGGGCATGGTAGCTCACACATGTAACCTCAGCACTTTGGGAGGCCAAGACAGGTGGATCACCTGAGGTCAGGAGTTCCAGACCAGCTTGGCCAACATGGCAAAACCCCATCTCTACTAAAAACACAAAAATTAGCCTGGTGTGGTGGTGTGCACCTGGAATCCCAGCTACTAGGGAGGCTGAGGCAGAAGAATCACATGAACTCGGGAGGCGGAGGTTGCAGTGAGCCAAGACCACACCACTGCACTCCAGTCTGGGTGACAGAGCAAGACTCCGTCTCAAAAAAAAGAAAAGAAAAGGAAAACTGAATAGAAGGCAACTTCCTCAACATGCTAAAGGCCATATAGGAAAATCCCACAGCTAACATCGGGCTCAATGGTGAAAGCCTAAAAGATTTTCAATTAAGATCAGGAGTCAGGCTAGGCATGGTGGCTCACAGCTGTAATCCCAGCACTTTGGGAGGCCGAGGCAGGCAAATTACTTGAGGCCAGGAGTTCGAGACCAGCCTGGCCAACATGGTGAAACCCCATCTCTACTAAAAATCTAAAAATTCGCAGAGCATGGTAGCAGGTGCCTGTGATCCCAGCTACTCGGGAGGCTAAGGCACGAGAATCACTTGAACCTGGGAGGGGAGGTGAAGGTTGCAGTGAGCCAAGATCACATCACTGCACTCCAGCCAGCCTGGGTGACAGAGTGAGACTCCATCTCAAAAAAAAAAAAAAGATCAGGAATCAGATAAGGATGCCTGCTTTCAACACTCTTATTCAACACAGTCCAGGAAGCCCAAGCCACAGTAATTGGTCAAGAAAAAGAAGTTGTAAAAGCATCTAAATTGGAAAGGAAGAAGTAAAACTATCTCTGTATGCAGATGGCATTATCTCGTATGCAGAAAAACCTAAGAATACACACACACACCCATACACACACACACAGAGTTAAATGAAGTCAATGAAGTTGTGAAATTCAATCTTGACTTTAACTCTCAAAAATTAGATCTGATTTCAACACTCAAAAGTTGTATTTCTATACACTAGCAGTGAATAATCAAAAATAAAATTTAGAAAACAATTTCATTGGCCAGGCGCGGTGGCTCACGCCTGTAATCCCAGCACTTTGGGAGGCCGAGGCGGGCGGATCGCGAGGTCAGGAGATCGAGACCATCCTGGCTAACATGGTGAAACCCCGTCTCTACTAAAAATACAAAAAATTAGCCGGGCGTGGTAGTGGGCGCCTGTAGTCCCAGCTACTCGGGAGGCTGAGGCAGGAGAATGGCGTGAACCCGGGAGGTGGAGCTTGCAGTGAGCCGAGATCGCGCCACTGCACTCCAGCCTGGGCGACAAAGCAAGACTCTGTCTCAAAAAAAAAAAAAAAGAAAACAATTTCATTTACAGTAGCATCAAAAATAATAAAATGTTAACAAGTAAATGTTAACGAAGGAGAAAAACTTGTACACTGAAAACACTAAACATTGCTGAAAGCCATTAAATATACAAATAAATGGAAAGCTATCTCCTGTTCATAAACTGGAGGACTTAATATGGTTAAGATGGCAATACTATGTAAAGCAATTCATAAATTCAATGAAATTTCTATCAAAATCCCAATGGCATTTTTTGCAGAAATGTAAAACCAACCCTAAAATTCATATAGAATGTCAAGGAATACCAAATAGCCAAAACAGTATTTAAAAACAAGAACAAAGTTGGAGGACTCACACTTCCTGATGTCAAAACTATTATAACTATAGTAATCAAAACAGTGTGATACTGATATAAAGAAAGACATATAGACCAATGGAAGAGAATTAAAAGTCCCCAAGTAAACTCTTCCATCTATTATCAGTTGATTTTCAACAAGAATGCCAAGACCATCCAAAGGAGAAAGAACAATCTCTTCAACAAATTGTGCTGGGAAAACTGAAAATCCACCTGCAAAAGAATGAAATTGGAGCCTAAATTTCATTAGGCTCCAAATGGACAAAAATCAACTCAAAAGAGATCAAGGGCCTAAATTTAAGAGCTAAAAACTATACAATCCTTAGAGGAAAAACATAGGGGCAAATTTTCATGACCTTGGATTTGACAATGATATGATATCAAAAACACAGGCAACATTAGAAAAAATAGGTAAATTAGACTTCATCAAAATTAAAAATGTTTGTGCATCAAAGGATACTATCAAAAAAGTTAAAAGGCAACCCACAGAATAAGAGAAAAAATTTGCATATCTTCTATCTGATAAGGGGATAATATTGAGTATATACAAAAACTACAACTCAACAACAAAAAGAATCAATTTAAAATATAGGCTAAGGACTCAAGCAGACATTTCTTCAAAGAAGATATACTAATAACCAACAAATACATAAAATTATGGTCTACCTCACTAATCATTATGGAAATGCAAATCAAAGCCGCAATGGGATACCACTTCACACTGACCAAGATGTTTGTAATTAAACAACAACCTAGAAGATAAGAAGTGTTAACAAGGATGTGAAGAAAGTGGAATCTTTGGATAATGCTGGTGAGAATGAAAATGGTGTGGCCCCATGGAAAACAGGTTGGCACTTCCTCCAAAAGTTAAATACAGAATTATCATATGACCCAGAAACTCCACTTTTAGGAAAAGACCCAAAAGAATTGAAAATAGGAACTCAACAGATACCTGTACACCAATATTCATAGCAGCATTATTCACAATACCCAAAAGGTGGCAACAACCCAAGTGTCCATCAAGGGATGAATGCATAAACCAAATGTGGTCTATACATACACAAAATAATATTCTACCATAAAAGAATGAAATTCTGATACACGCTATAGCATGGATGAGCCTTGAAAACACTACGCTAAGTGAAAGAAGCCAGATACAAAAGGGGAAATATTATATCATTCCAGTGACATGAAATATCTAAAATAAGCAAACTGATAGAAATAGCAGATTAGAGTTAACCAGGAAGTCGGTGGAGAAGGAATGGGGAATTATTGCTTAATGGGTGCAGAATTTAAGTTGGGGAGATGAAAAAGACTTGGAGATAGACAATAGTGATATTTGTACAACATTGTGAATGTTGTATGTTCTATGCAAAAGGGACTTTGCATAGAAATTAAGTCAAGGATCCTGAGATGGGGAGACTATTCTGGGTATTTGGAGGAAGCCAAACATAATCACCAGGGTTCTTATAAGAGGAAGACAGGAGGGACACAGGCAGCGACGGGGATATGCTGATGGAAGCAGTGGTCAGAGTGATGTGGGGCCATGAGCCAAGGAGCCATGAGCCAAGAGTCATGAGCCAAGGAACACAGGGGCCTCTAGAAGCTGGAAAAGCAAAGAATAAATTCTCCTTGATCCTCCGGAAGGAATGCAACCCTGCTGATACCTTGATTTTAGCCCTGCAGATTCATTTTAGACTTCTGACCGCTAGAACTGTAAGATAATACATTTGGGTGTGTTAAGCCATTAGGTTTGTGGCAATGTGTTACAGCAGCAAAAGAGGACTCACAGAGGGACTTTATGAGTCCGATTCTGCTGGGTGCAGATAGGGACTGCCCCTATCTCCAGCACTTCAGATAGGAACTGCACATAGAAGACATTTAGTAAATATCTGTGGAATAAATTAATGAATAAAATATTTCTAGGCTTGCCAATGACATGCATTGTGCACAAAATGTATATTTTCTCTAAAATTAAGCTTCTAGAATAATGTCCTTAGAGCTGAAGAGATTTCTTAAAGGCCTGTTACCTAAAGGTTACTCACATCAAGGGCTAGCCATCACACTAAGTGGATGGTGAGAGGACTAAGTAACAGGCTGACCAAATACCAAAGATACCAAGCTACTTAACTAGAGAGAGTGAAACTCCTGGTGAGAAACCAAAGGCGCAGGTGACATTTTTCATTGCTCCCACCAGTTGAAGCCTGTAACTTAACAGAGAAGTCAGAAATAAAATGCCAGCTACATTAACCAGGCATGGTGGCACGTGCTTGCGGTCCCAGCTACTTGGGAGGCTGAGGTGGGAGGATCACTTGAGCCTGGGAGGCGGGAGGATGCAGTGAGCCAACATCACACCACTGCACTCCAACCTGAGTGACAAGAGTGAGACCCCATCTCAAAAAATAAAGTAAAAATAGACTTAAAAAATAAAAAACGCCAGCTATGGACAAGATTTTGAAGAGGAAGTTTCAGTTTTCAGGCTCACAGTTTCTAACACCTGAAGAATGAGCTCTTGGAAAGAAAAATGCTGCACTCACCTTGGGAAGATCAGGAAGAATGAGCTATCAAAAACTCCAGTGACCTGATGGAGACACTTTTAAACCAGAATCGTGGAAGGGAGCTAAAAATTCTGTTTATGCTCTAAAGCAGGAAAGCAGAAAAATGTCTTTTTTCTCTAATCCCCAGTATCGAGTTTAGTGTCTTTTTTTAAGAGACGGGATCTTGCTCTGTCACCCAGGCTGGAGTGCAGTGGCACAATCATAGCTCTCTGCAGCCTCAAACTCCTGGGCTCAAGGGATCCTTCTCTCTCAGCCTCCCAAGCAGATGGGACTACAGCCGCACGCCACCACACCTGGCTGTTTATTTATTGGTCTGTTTATTTATTTATTATTTATTTTTTAGAGGCAGGGTCTTGCTATGTTGCCCAGGCTAGCCTCGAACTCCTGGGTTTGAGTGATCCTCTCATGTCCACCTCCCAAAGTGCTGAGATTACCGGCGTGGGCCACTGCACCTGGCCTCATTTAGTGTCTTATTACTTAATAAATGCATGTCTAAATAGTAATATAGAAAATAAGGCTATATAGCTAAGAAACTATTTAGCAGTTTTCAGGGACAAAAAATAAACAGCTCAGTAACAAAACTTATGGCCACTGACCCTACTACTGTGACTTAGAGATTTTACCAAAATGCAATAATTATTGTCTCATAAAACAATATTATTTTACAGTTTGAGTGTAACCTTAGAGATCATATAAATTCAGCCTTTCATGATATTGATCACAAAACTAAGGTCCAGAGAGGTATGAATTGTGTGTGAATTGCGCACTCTTGCAGGGAAGACAGCCATCGCTCAGGCGACCTGATTTCCTGTCCCAACTCCTACCAGAATATATTTTTATCTCAACACATATATATCACTAAGATTCAGTAGAGTGAGATTTAAAACTAAAATATGGCAATATTATAGCACATTTGATTCAAAAAACATACTGTAGTTCTACCAGAGAAGGAAAAAAAAATCAGGTAATAACATTTTCACAACATGATGCTGAATGTTTATCCAATTTATAAACTTCCCAAGCTACATTAGAAAGAATCAAAGTGCCTTGGTTCTATGTACCACAGATGGTATTGCCATTGAGTGGTGTCATTTGTTCTTAGTTTACAGCAAATTTAAGCTTCATTCTGAGGTGTTTTAGGAAGACTATTAATTTCATCCTGTCTGATAAGAACAAAAGCAATTGCAAATGATAATACAAAGAGACCTATGATTTCCATGAAATGAAAGTAGAACTATTTGACCCCCAGCCCCCACCCCAAAATTAAACGTGGAAAGATGATGACAAATGTTATAACATGATGAAAACACTGGGAATCATTCTAAGAAAAAGACAAATCACGTAACATGAACAGGGCTATGCCCATCTATTCAATTAATAATGATCTGCACAAAAGGACAGAAGGCGGTTGATGAAACATAAAACCTTTCCAGTGTGCGACTAAAATATCAGTTTCAGTATCAGATGCTCGTTAGCCTAATCAGAAAAAGGATGATCAAACTTTTATTGACTGTTGCCCACAGTGCATTTCGAATGTGCAACATCAAATGAGAACTAAAGCCACAAATATAAACATATTGCCATCAATGTCCACAGAGACCAACAAAAAAGGGGTAGTTTATCTACTTCGGCAGAATTTCAGCGTAGATAAAACTTAACTTGTTTTGGAACAAGAGGCCTGAGAAGTCTACCCACAAGGAGAGGCACCCGCCTTTATTTTAAAGTATCCAAGGACATTCCTATTTGGTAGAAACACATCCAGAGACTCCAAGCTCAAATCCTCCAGGATAATCTTGGCCTTACACATGGATGCCCAGACCTGAGTCCTGTCTGGAAGGAAAGTAGCTTCCCCACTTTCAATAAATGTATAATAGTGTACTAACAGCAGAGAAGCCAGAAGAGTGTGCTTGGTCCAAAGGGCAATGAATGAGGTCACGGGGACTGTTTTGATAATAAATTCTTTGGGCAATCGAGAATATCTCTTGTTGACATTACTTGTTGTCGTAGCAAACACTGAGTGGCTACGGGTTACTGAACTTTCTTTGGTTTGGGGAGTACAGCAAGGGGCACAGTCAAGACCTGGATGTTAAAGCATCTGGTATTTTCCATTATGACCAAAATCTCAGCTGTACCCTTTGCCTTCTTCAAGGCAATCTTGGTTTTCATCAGAGCCAGGCAAGCACAGTTTCCTTCAAATACAACAGTAATACCTCTCTCTACCCTTCCAACATCGAAGATATCAATAATGGCAGACACAAAAAGAATGGATTGAGAAATTAGCCCAAGGAAAAGTTGCATAGTAAACGTGACAGAAGTATAAAGATCAAGGGGTAATTGTTTCAAAATGTCCTTCTCAGGAGGGAACATTGTGCATAAACGCTGCATGCAGAGCTGGGCACAGCAGCTCAGGTCTGAAATACCAGCAATTCAGGAGGCCAAGATGGAAGGATCTCTTGAGGCCAAGAGTACAAGACCAGTCAGAGCAACATGGTGAGATCCTGTCTCTACAAAAAAAAATGGAAAAATTGATGGGGCATGGTAGTATGTTTATATAGTCCTGGCTGCCTGGGGGGCTGAGGAGGGAGGATCCATTGAGCCCAGGAGTTTGAGGCTGCAGTGAGCTACGATCATGCCATTGCACTCCAGCCTGGGCAACAGAGCCAGACCCTGTCTCATATAAATAAATAAATAAATAAACAAACAAATAAGTGCTGAGATACAAGAATGGAAATAAAGCAAAAAGAATCTGGACAAGAATAGAGAAGAAACAGCAATAGATTTGAGCGGTGTGTGTCGCAGACCACCTAACTAGGGGCCAGATGTGGTCATTTTTGTGGTTGGAGCACAAAATTCATACAGAGGCAAAACAATTACAATCATGATATTCTTTTCTGTCATCTGCTTTATATGCATTTTTGTAAAAACAGTAATTTTTATATATACACATATATATACACACACACATATATAGAGAGAGAGAGAGAGAAAGAGAGAGAGAGGTAGAGAGAGAGATGGAGTTTCACTCTGTCGCCCAGGCTGGAGTGCAGTGGTGAAATCTCAGCTCACTGCAACCTCCACCTGCCAAGTTCAAGCGATTCTCCTGCCTCAGCCTCCCGAAGAGCTAGGATTACAGGTGCCCGCCACGATGTCCTGCTAATTTTTGTATGTTCAGTAGAGACGGGGTTTCACCATGTTTGCCAGGCTGATCTTGAACTCCTGATCTCTAGTGATCTGCCCACCTCGGATTCTCAAAAGTGCTGGAATTACAGGCACGAGCCACTGCGATCAGCCGAACAGTTATTATATGTTTAATTGGTTTTATGTAGGAGATCATATTTCAAAGGTTAGGAAAAAAAGCTGAACAATACAGAAATGACAAGCACTTCTGGAGAAAGTTACCATTTGCATAGTTATAAATAAAATGCACCATTAAAAAAAATAAGATCTCAGGCCGGGCTCAGTGGCTCACGCTTGTAATCCTAGCACTTTGGGAGGCTGAGGCGGGTGGACCGCCTGAGCCTTGGAGTTTGAGAACAGCCTTGGCAACACGGTGAAACCCCTCTCTACTAAAATACAAAAAATTAGCCAGGCGTGGTGGCGGGCGCCTGTAGTCTCAGCTGCTCGGGAATCTGAGGCAGGAGAATCGCTTGAACCTGGGAGGTGGAAGTTGCAGTGAGCCAAGATAGCGTTACCGCACTCCAGCCAGGGCAAAAGAGCAAGATTCCGTCTCCAGAAAAAATAATAATAATAATAATAATAATAATAAAGATTTCAAACAACTCAGAGAGAAGGCTGACCAATATAAAAATTAAAGAGCTCTTGAAATGCAGTTTAAGAATGGTTTTGCTGCAGTTCTAAAATTGAAATTCTGACTTTATTCTCACAAATAATCCCAAAGGGAAAAAAGGGAAAAGGCATCTACAGGAAGCCTTGGCTAGCTAGGGAACTGTTTTTGATATGATCGGACTTTAAAAGTTCATATCCAGAACAAAGAAGAACAAGGTGGTAGAAAATAGAATGCCTAAGGTGCAAAATAAACTTGAGGCTGGCAAAAAGAAAAATATATATATATATATATATATATATGTACACACACATAATGTTAGCTTATTTATTGTATAATTATGTGTAATGAAATAATACTCTTATACGACTATAATTATGTTCATATAATTTATGCATATGTGTGTGGTATATATATATATTAGCCATGTTTGAATGAGATAGATTGATAGTTCACTGTTTGAGACGGAGCAATTTTTTCTCATCTCAGATTTGAAAGGCTCTAATCTGAGGATAGCACTAATTATTATGAAGTGTCTCCCTTATATTGAGCAAAATCAAAATTCATCATTCCTCACCCCCCCACACCGCCTGCTGCTATCCCAGAAATTGATCAATTTAAATACCAGAAGAGATTTTGCCTACATCAGAGGTCACAAAACCAATGGCTCCTGGCATCTGGCAGGTAATACGGAAGTACCCCACACATTTATAGAAATAAAATTCAGAAGAATATGGATGACCCGGTGTGGTGGCTCATGCCTGTAATCCTAGCATTTTACAAGGCTGAGGCAGGAGGATCACCTGAGGCCAGGAATTTGAGACATAGCAAGACCCTATCTCTAAAAAGTACACATATATATATATATATATACACACACACACACACACATATATATACACATATGGGTGGAAAGACTAGACATAAAGCAGCAATGGATGTTGGCAGTGTAGTGACCTGGATAATGTATACCCTGTCAAAAGAAATTTACCCACAAAAATTAAAAATTAAAATTGTGTTTAAAAACTTTAAATTTAAAACTTAGAAAGATACTGTGTTGGCCAAGCCAAATATCCTCAGACTTCACTGGTGTTTCTGGTTCGCAATCCCTGGTTTAGAGGATTTCTGAGATTCGGAGAGGTTAGGTGACTTGCCCCCAAACCTAGAACCAATCGATAAAAATATGTACAACGAAGATATCAAATCCTAGAAGCAAGTAACTGGCTTACCTAACATAACCTGATTCAAATGCTGAGGGCGCCAAACTTGTGTTCCACTCAAGTGGTTCCACAAAAACAAATTTTGCCTCTTGGGGATGTTTATAGATAAAATTCTCCACAAACAATAATTTCTTTCAATATCGCTTCATTTAGAGGGGTGGTTTCGAGGATTCCAGTTCCATGTCCGGCAGCAGTCCACTGCGTCAATTTCCTCAGAGCCACACCCATGGGATCCGCCAGTGCTCAGACCTGAGCTTAGCACACGCGCTACATCAGAGCAGAAAGAAAAAGAGACAATAGCATCCACCTTTTCCTTGGAACATTTTTCATTCTCAAGACTTTAAACTAGTACTCCCCACCACACATTCTGCTTATTAATCTTGGAAGATTCTTTTAACATTATCTAATTGCTCTTCAGTTCAATGAAGTAGTAAACCAGCACTAGGTAAAACTGACTAGTATTTAAGAACTTTCTGGTATTTGTCTGCTCTGAAATTAATAACTTCTTTCTAATTTTCCTGGGGCCTAAGAGACAGGATTCAAACAGATAGGCATAAAACCAAAACAGAAAACTCCAAGAGTGGAAAAAAAGAAGTGGAAGAGGTTGGCATTAAGGGCTTTTGTTCACAGCTCTGTTGGGAGCCAGCAGTTTCAGGGACAAATGCTCCTTTAAGCCAGGACTCACATTGTTTAGAATTATACTATTAAACTGAATATTGTTATCCTGACTTTCTTATAGTGATAATATCTGCATCATCACAATGATGACTGAAGAACATGATTCTGATAGCTCTGGTTTCCCCAAGTGCCTTCTGAGTTATAAAAAAAAAAAAAGAAATAGAATAAGAACAGTATTGTGAAATATAATTTTTTTCTGAAAATTGATGTAGGAAACATTGATCCTATTACCAGACCATCTGGACAATCCAAATACTATATTCTCTGCCCATATATCCTGCCCAGAATGACATTTTACTGTAATTTGCAACCTTCTTAAGAGTTAATGTGAGAGATGTAGGAATAAGTGAGAGTCTTTCTGCCTTTTTATCTAAATTAGTTACCGGAAGAGTCTAGCAGTAAAATTTAAAACAAATTCAAGTGAAACAAACTTCACATTGGCTAAATAAAAATTAGTCTGTAAAAGAAGATCTTTTAAAAAATAACAGTATCTGTAACATTAAATAAGAGCCAAGTTAGAAAGCAAGTTCTGACTTTAATTTATAATGAACATTTAAGGCTTTTTTTTGCAGATAAGCTATATTTGTTTCTTTTCTCATCTGTAATAACACTTAGTGATAAAATATTTCTTCCATAATATTAGATGGTTATACAATTAAAAATAGAATAAAATTAGGTTTTTTCCGATCATTATATTTTTACAAAGGCTCAAAGTACAAAGATTAGACTTGGAGATTTTACATTCTGCACTGTATTAAATCTTAGAACTATCTATTAAATTCTATCACAGGAGATCATTGGATCACAACAGGGCAGTACTTTCTGCTGATAGAGTACAGAAATATTATAGAGATGTCTAGTTAGCAACACGATAGGAAAGGGGGCATTATCAGCCTTTAGTGATGAGGACCAAGGATGTAAAATACCCTTCTGTGCAGGACAGTACCTCAGAAGGAAGAATTCTGCTGTAACCTCCAGGTATCTGATAAGTGAAAAGCTTCAGATAAGCACTACCTGAGCCTAGAATTTTTCTACACTTTGCAAAAATCGCAAAGTATTTTGTCACAGTTTTATTATACCCTGAATTTTCCAGAATTGTAGCTATCATAAATGAAAGGAAGGTTGTACATACTTTGTCTTACATGGAATTTTACCAAGACATCATTGATAGCAAGGTTATTTGAGAAATTTAAGTTGCAATGGCACATCTGTTACCAGTCTGCATTTGGGGCTACTGTGTTTACAGTAATTCGTGTAAGGCTGGACATCTGACGACTTCCTTATATACTCTAGCGTAGTGGTAACTCAAGCGTTTACATGCTGATATTTTATTACAATTATTTTCTTTATAGTTAGCACGCTATTGATATTGAAAACTTTATTAAATATGTACGATTATAATCTATGATCCTGATTTCAGGATCGTAAAGCAGCATTACAAAATTTTGTTATAAAAACCGAGTACTGGATCAGATACGGTCGAGAACAACTGATCCAGACATATATACCAAAGTGTTCATGAACTAAGGCGTAGAAGTTACTACACGAATTTGTTCTGGGCATTTCTTTTAGTATTCCAGCATTTCGTTTCTATTGCTAACTGATGAGAAATGCTTTAAACACATAAACATGTTCTGATGTGTATGTGTGAGACTCTTGCTTTTCCCAACGTTGCATAAAATAAGCACAAATAAGTGTAAAATAGTGTAAAATAACTGCAAATAGCTTTATCTTACACAGAAAGACAGGTGAACAGCTCGTCTTTAATCTTAAGCATAACATTTGTTTTGGTAATCTTATAAAGATTGCTTCTTGCACATTTTTAAAGAAAAAAATGTGAAATTAAATAATTATGTAACGCTATACTAGTCAATATACCATATAGTAACTTCTTGAAGGACCCTTAGCACAGAACTAAATGCAAAATCGTTCTTATTTCCGTCAAGATAAATTTTGACAGAAATGTAGCATTTGAATCTACTCAAATTGTATTTCCAAGTCCAGTGAACGGTAGCAATGCACAGTTTTATTCAAGAAGGTTGGTCAGCTTAAGAAAACCTCAGGGTGAGGCCGGGCGCGGTGGCTCACACCTGTAATCCCAGCACTTTGGGAGGCCAAGGCGGGTGGATCACGAGTCAGGAGTTCAAGACCAGCCTGACCAACATGGTGAAACCCCGTCTCTACTAAAAATACAAAAATTAGCCAGCTTGGTGGTGCGCGCCTGTAATCCCAGCTACTGAGGAGACCGAGACAGGAGAGTCATTTGAACCCAGGGAGGTGGAGGTTGCAGTTAGCCGAGATCGCGCCACTGCACGCCAGCCTGTGCGACAGAGTGGACTCCATCTCAAAAAGAAAAAAAAAAAAACTCTCAGGGTGGCCTATGACAATCCAGAAGGCAAGTTCAATGTTATTAGAAAATAAATAAATGGTGTTCCAAAATGGTCGGTATAACTCAAAACTAAGATTTTAAAATCAAAAGCAGTTGCTCCCCAGTTCCTACCCATTGCCAATCCATTAGCTCTTTTGGCTTAAGAACCATAGTTAAAATGAATCCATGTAAATAGCACATACCTTTGAAGTAAAGAAAATAAGTTTAAAGATTAAAAAGGAAAAAGCTTTGATTACGTGTTTACATAAACTGGGAATCAGCTAACACTCATTTTTCTCTCTATCCAATAGATACCATAGATTGTTTTTCTTTCTAATGGTCAATTTTAAGCTTCCAGCATCATTAGTGAAATAAAACCCATTTGGGAATCATGTCGTTAACACTTCTGCAGAAGCACGACCGAATTCTTTAGGGGGTTATGGAAAGGCAGCCATCAGCTCTGAGATCTATGAATGTGATCGGTAACATCCACCGGGAGTCCGCGCATACACGGCTTTCTGAGAATGCAGAAGTTACTCAGTAAGACCTACAGAAAATCGAACTTTTAGAACTGGCATGAACAGGGCCCTAAGTAAAATCAAAGCTAAGCCTAGTGTGGGATGACGGCCCCCACCAGACTCGTTACAAGAAGGGGGCGTCAGAGTTGAGACCCTAAGTTTCCAAGAATGGATTCGGTAAGGGGACGAGGTGGGAAGTGACGGCGAACACCACTTTGGGAGCGGGAGGCAGAGCTGCAGGGGGGAAGGAGAAAGACGGGCTCGCGGAAGGACAGACAGGGAAACAGCGGGATAAATGGAGAATCGATCCGGGAGGTGATGGGGCCAGGGTAGTGCAGAGAGGGGCGCAGGGACTGAGGAGCAGACGGTCCCCAACCGAGGGCCGAAGCAGGGTCTCGCGGGGAGGAAGGAGCAAGATGGGCCTGGTAGAGAAAAGGGGAGGGGGCAGGTCTCGGCCCCCGGGAGAGAAAGGAAAGCAGGCGAGAGCAGCAGCGGCGCGGCCGGAGAGCGGCCCCGGTTTCCCGATCTACGCGGCCGGCTGCAGAGCCCCCATGGGGTGGGCCTGGGGACCCCCGGCCGAACTCACCTGCAGCGCCCTGCCCCGCCGCAGTCGGCGCCCACCTGTTGCTAGGACACCACTCAACCCCGGGCGCCCTACGGCCGCGTAAGGCTGCGCCGTCGGCTGAGGCCTCCCGGGTTTGTGCCCTCCCCCGGGCGCCGCCCCAGCCCTCCGCTCCCAGTCTCACCGGCCACGATCGCAGCCCCGTCCGTCACCGCGGTCCGGGGACCTCCGCGCATCCAAGATTCCCGCGGACTCGCTGCACCGAATGCCCACGCCAGAGACGCTCTGCGCCCGCGCTGGGTTCCACCCGCGCCGGCCACCTGCTGCTTTCCACTCGGCCCCTCCCGGGAAA
The DNA here is from genome assembly GCF_029281585.2 of Gorilla gorilla gorilla. Classification (NCBI taxonomy): domain Eukaryota; kingdom Metazoa; phylum Chordata; class Mammalia; order Primates; family Hominidae; genus Gorilla; species Gorilla gorilla. The sequence goes on along the minus strand of NC_073232.2, from coordinate 36,215,093 downwards.
CACTTTTATTCAACTCTGCATTTCCCTTTCTCAGACACTCTTATACAACTCCCCAGTATGCATCCCAACTCACTCCACGCGGTAGGAAAGGTTGACCTTCACGAAGGTCGTGAGCAGTTGTGGGGTCGGGGGCAAGTTAGCAGAAACTTAGAGCAGAAAGGAAAGAGAAAATATTCCTTAGAAACCCTTTTTACATTTCTCCACAGGCTTCCAGACAAGTGCGTTGTATGTACCTGAAATCTTCACTGAGTACCCCTAAATAGCATAGGGCTTCTCCTAGGATATTTGAGGCTTACATGTTTCTCTCCAAAAAACGAATATGGTAGAATACTCTGATACTCACCTGGAAAGCAGAAAGCGCTCTTCAATAGGGCAGAGGATCCAAGTGAAATGAAAACACGTCCCCCATCTCTTTTTTTAAATGGCTTTTACCTTTGTCCATTAAGATGGTTTTGACCCCACCTCTAGAAACCCTACTAGCAAGAGTCCCAACTGGAAAACCAGTAAGGGACAAGGGAGTAGGAATATTGAGGCAGGGGTGGGTGGGGAAGAATGCACTATCTTGAGGTGGAGGGAGACGGTGCTTAGGTGCTAGTGCCAGAGCATTTAGGATAATGGGATGTTTCGCAATTGAAACTGGATTCTTTTCCAGATGCCAAAGAGGCAAATGTGGAATGTCCTCAGGATATCACCTGTCATTATACGGATACAGCTCAAAGCAGAACCTTCCTGCAAACATGTAGGGATATGAGATCTAAATATTTGTCCTTTATTTTCAGTTTTTTGGAGGGTCGGGTGTGTCCAGAATTGCTGGGTTCTTGGCCTCGCTGACTTGAAGAATGAAGCCGCAGACCCTGGCAGTGAGTGTTAACAGTTCTTAAAGATGGTGCGTCTGGAGTTTGTTCCTTCAGATGTTCAGACGTGTCCGGAGTTTCTTCCTTCTGGTGGGTTCGCGGTCTTGCTGGCCTCAGGAACGAAGCTGCAGACCTTCATTATGAGTGCTACAGTTCATAAAAGTGGTGCGTCTGGAATTGTTTGTTCCTCCTGGTGGGTTAGTGGTCTCACTGCCTTCAGGAGTGAAGCCACAAACCTTCACAGTGAGTATTACAACTCACAAAGGCAGCACAGCCCCAAGGAGTGAGCAGTAGCAAGAGTTATTGCAAAGAGCAGAAAGAATAAGACCCACTCACAGGAAGAGAACCACAGTAAGCTGCGGTTACTAGCTCAGGCAACCTGCTTTTATTCCCTTATCTGGCCCCACCCACATCCTGCAGATTGGTCCATTTTAAAGAAAGCTGATTGGTCCGTTTTACAGAGAGCTGATTGGTCCGTTTTGACAGGGTGCTGATTGGTGTTTACAATCCCTGAGCTAGACACAGAGTGCTGATTGGTGCATTTACAATCCTCTAGCTAGACATAAAAGTTCTCCAAGTCCCCACTAGATTAGCTAGACACAGAGCACTGATTGGTGCATTTGCAAACCTTTAGCTAGACACAGAGTGCTGATTGGTGCGTTTACAATTCTCTAGGTTGACATAAAAGTTCTCCAAGTCCCCACCAGTTTAGCTAGATACAGAGTGCTGATTGGTGCATCCATAAACCCCCCGGAGCTAGACGTAGAGTGCTGATTGGTGCATATACAATCCTCCAGCTAGACATAAAAGTTCTCCAAGTCGCCAAGCGACTCAGGAGCCCAGCTGGCTTTACATAGGCCTGGTGGATCCTGCGCCATGGGCCGCGGGCGGAGCTGGCCTTCAGTCCCAGGCGGTGCGCGGGCACTCCTTAGCCCTTGGGGGGTTAATGGGATCTGGCGCTGCAGAGCAGTGGGCAGTGCGCCCATGGCGGGGAGGAGCCGGGGGAGGAGCGGGGGAAGAGGGGGTGGGGGAAGCGGGGCGGGGGCGGGGCGGGAGCGGGGCGGGCGGGGCGGGAGCGGGGCGGGCGGGGCGGGAGCGGGGCGGGCGGGGCGGGGCGGGAGCGGGGCGGGCGGGGCGGGAGCGGGGCGGGAGCGGGGCGGGCGGGGGGGTTTGGGCATATGCGGCAGGCTGCAGGTCCTGAGCCCTGACCCGCGGGTAGGCGGCTGAGGCCGAGTTAGAATTCGAGAGTGGTGCGCGCGGGCCAGCAGTGCTAGGGGGACCCGGGGCATCCTCTGCAGCTGCTGGCTCGGTGCTAAGCCCCTCACTGCCCTGGGCACTCCAAGTGCGGGTCCCGCCGAGCCCACGCCCACCCGGAACTCACGCTGGCCCGCCAGCGCCCTGCGCAGCCCCAGTTCCCACCCGCGCCTCTCCCTCCAGGCCTCTCCCTCCACACCTTCCGGCAAGCAGAGGGAGCTGGCTCAGGCCTCGGCCAGCCCAGACAGGGGCTCCCACAGTGCAAAGGCGGGCTGAAGTTCTCCTCAAGCGCGGCCAGAGTGGAGGCTGAGGCCAAGGAGGCGCGGAGAGCGAGCAAGGGCTGCTAGCGCGTTGTCACCTCTCAGGGGGATGGAGTCTGGCTCTGTCACCTAGGCTGGAGTGCTATCTCTGCTTACTGCAACCTGTGCCTCCCAGTTCACTGCAACCTTTGCCTCCCGGGTTCAAGTGATCCTCCGACCTCAGCTTCCTGAGTAGCTGGGATTACAAGCATGCGCCACCATGCCCAGCTAATTTTTGTACTTTTTGTAGAGACAGGGTTTCACCATGTGGGCCAGGCTCGTCTCAAACTCCTGACCTCAAGTGATCCGCCCACCTAGGCCTCCCAAAATGCTAGGATTACAGGTGTGAGCCACCGCACCTGGCCTGTTTTGGGTTCTTTTCTTCTCTTTTTGAAAGTGCAAAAGTTGTTGGGAATTGAATAGTTTCGCCTAAAGGAGCCTCTATCTGCAGAGAAGCTTAGGCTTGCAACCAGTGAGAAAGGGGCTTATGCTAATAGGTATATAGCCTGGGCAACAGCACAAAAACTCTGTCTCAAAAAAAAAAAGTATAGTAAATTATGAAAAAGAATAAGCATCTTCAACAATAAAGAATGAAAAAAATAAAAACTATACTCAACAATTAGAAAACAATAACTCAGGTTGTTAAAATATTTTTTGATATATTGTAAATAAGACACCCTCAGTATATGTGCAGAAAAGATTATATTAGTATAGGAAACAGCTGTGATTATAGATATATAAACTAGAGAAATGCTAGTCAGAAATAGGTTTATCAGAAGAGAAGAAATTTTTGAGTAAATGTAGAGTCTATAATTTAAAATTATACAATGGTTTTTTAATTAAATGTTTATTCAAATATAAAAACAAAAGCTTATAAATAGGCCAAAAGAAATATTGTTGGTTTATAATCAGGTTCATAGGAACTAAAACAGAGTAATTAGATGAGACAGTGTGCAAATGATTGTGTTATTTTAGTAAAAATATCTAACACTGTACCTTACAAATTAAAAATATACTTCTTTTTTAAAGGTCAACAAAAAATTATTGTGCTTCACATTTTTAAAACTTATCTTTCTTGTAGTATAGTTTGAAGTCAGGTAGCGTGATGCCTCCAGCTTTGTTCTTTTTGCTCAGGATTGTCTTGGCTATACGGGCTCTTTTTTGGTTCCATAAGAAATTTAAAGTAGTTTTTTCTAATTCTTTGAAGCAAATCAATGGTAGCTTGATGGGTATAGCATTGAATCTGTAAATTACTTTGGGCAGTATGGCCATTTTCATGATATTGATTCTTCCTATTCATGAGCATGGAATGTTTCCATTTGTTTATGTCCTCTTTTATTTCCTTGAGCAGTGGTTTGTAGTTCTCCTTGAAGGGGTCCTTCACATCCCTTGTAAGTTGGATTCCTAGGTATTTTATTCTCTTTGCAGCAATTGTGAATGGGAGTTCACTCATGATTTGCATCTCTATTTTTGGTGTATAGAATGCTTGAGATTTCTGCACATTGCTTTTGTATCCTGAGACTTTGCTGAAGTTGCTTATCAGCTTAAGGAGATTTTGGGCTGAGACGATGGGTTTTCCAAATATACAATCATGTCATCTGCAAACAGAGACAATTTGACTTCCTCTCTTCCTATTTGAATACCCTTTATTTCTTTCTCTTGCCTGATTGCTTTGGCCAGAACTTCCAATACTATGTAGAATAGGAGTGGTGAGAGAGGGCATCCTTATGTCGGTTTTCAAATGGAATGCTTCCAGCTTTTGCCCATTCAGTATAATATTGGCTATGAGTTTGTCATAAATAGCTCTTATTATTTTGAGATACATCACTCATAAGTGGGAGTTGAACAATGAGAACACATGGACACAAGGAGTGGAACACCGCATACTGGGGCCTGTCTGGGAATGGGGAAGTACAGGAGGGATAACATTAGGAGAAATACCTAATGTAGATGACGGGTTGATGGATGCAGCAAACCACCATGCCACACGTATACCTGTGCAACAAACCTGCACGTTCTGTACATGTATCCCAGAACTTAAAAGTATAATAAAAAGAAATAAAATTTATCCTCCAAGTGAAATTACTATAAGATAAATCTAACCTATAAATAAATAATCGACTATTTGGGAAAGTTAATAAACTTCTCAACACACAATAGAATTAAGGAAGATAGGCTGGGCGCAGCGGCTCATGCCTGTAATCGCAGCACTTTGGGAGGCCGAGGCTGGCAGATCACGAGCTCAAGAGATTGAGACCATCCTGGCCAACATGGTGAAACCCCGTCTCTACTGAAAATACAAAAATTAGCCGGGTGTGGTGGCCTGTGCCTGTAGTCCCAGCTACTCGGGAAGCTGAGGCAGTAGAATCGCTTGAACCCGGGAGGCGGAGATTGCAGTGAGCCGAAATCCTGCCACTGCACTCCAACAGGAAATTAATAACAAAAAAGAGACAGAGAGGGTGTGGAGTGTGTGTGTGTATGTGTGTGTGTGCATGTGTGAGACAGAGACTATGGGGGTGGGGAGTGTGTCTGTGTGTGTGTGAGAGAGAGAGATTATCTCTGCTTCTTTTGTGGAAAAGCAGCCCCGCCTCCTCCTGCTGATCAGAGTATATGAATCCTGCCCCAGTGGTGATGTATTTCTTGTCTTTTGGTTACTGGACCCAAGGAATCTAAAGCACCCAACCCATAACCTTTAGAGAACAGGACTTGCCTGCCTTCCAGATCCCAGAGCTGCAGTGATGAGAAGCACAGGAAAACCTTAGAAGATTATTGGGAGCATTTGTAACTGGGGACACTCCTGTTTCTACCTCTCAGTTTCCTGTAGATTCTTCCTATGAAAAACTACTATATAAAGATCTGTGATTGAATATGTATAAAAGATGATGCCTCCTGCTTTCAGAATGTCTCCTTTGGCATAGTACCTCCTTTGCATCTTGAGAAGATTTCCCCAGGGCTCCATGAGTCCAACTGCGGCTTTTCTTTTTTTTTGAGACAGAGTATAGCTCTGTCGCCAGGCTGGAGTGCAGTGGCTCAACTGCAACCTCCGCCTCCCGGGTTCAAGTGATCCTTCTGCCTCAGCCTCCCGAGTAGCTGGGACTGCAGGCGCCCACTACCATACCCGACTAATTTTTGTATTTTTAATAGAGACGGGGTTTCACCATGTTGGCAAGGATGGTCTTGATCTCTTGACCTCGTGATCCACCAGCCTCGGCCTCCCAAAGTACTGGGATTACAGGCGTGAGCCACCGCGCGCGGCTGGAATTAAGACTATATATATATTGATTTTTTTTTTCTTGAAATCTACATGGATTTAAGAATCATTAGTATATTGAACGGAAAGAAACAAGATGGCGGCTGAAGGTGATCCAAAGTGGGGCCCCAGCGATTCGGAATGAGCCTTCTCCCTCCACGCGCTTCGGCAGACCGGGTCTCTACCGCCCAGGCGCCCGGCCCCTCGGGCCTCCTCGTCAGGCCCCGGCGCTCCCCACTGCCTCCACTGCGCCCGCCGCTCCTCGTCCGCTTTCCCTTCTCCCCCAGCCTCAGCCGCCGCCGCCGCACACGTCCGAACCCATCGGGGGCTCAGCTAGCGGCAACGCAGTAGCAGCCGGGGCAGGTGGGCCGCCGCCAGGATGAGGTGGCGCCCAAGACGCGGCTGAGCTCGCCCAGGGTGGGCAGCAGTAGCTGGCGGAAACCGCCGCTGCCTTCCGCCCCCACACACGCACACCACACCACACACACCAGCGCCCCTGGCGGCGGCGGCGGGGGCGAGGGGGCTGGGGCAGCCACCTGGCGCGCACCACCGCGGCCCTCGGCCGTTAACAAAGTGGTATACGATGACCTCAAGAGCGAGGAGGAGGAGGACGGCGACGCTGAGGAGACCCAGGAGTCTGAGGACAACTAGGAGGATGAGATGGAGGAGGACGACGATGACTTCGATTACCCTTACCCGGAGGAGCTGGAAGACGACGAGGAGGACTCCAGTTACTGCAGGGAAAGCAACTTCAGGAGCCATAGTACCTACAGCAGCACTTCAGGCTGGAATGCAATGTTGCGATCTCGTCTCACTGCAGCCTCTGACTCCCAGGTTCAAGCGATTCTCCTGCTTCAGCCTCCTGAGTAGCTGGGATTACAGGTCAGTTTCTCTCCCTGGAAGGAAGAGTATTCTCGGATTTCAAAAAAAGGAGGAAGAGTTCAGGCTGCCAGAACTGGACTAGCACTTCTGAATATCCGGAGGCGAGGTCGCCTGACTTCCTTGGGAAGCTCTGCAGTGCCCCCACCCCACCCTACCCCACCACTGCAGGCCCTGGAGTCCTGGGACCACCCAGGCCTGCGACCCAAATCCTTCCTCGCTAAGGGGAGGGGAGGGGGTTCCGGTGGGGCGGGATGGGAAGGGGTACTTGGACTGGATTGTGACATAAGATTCCCATGGTGACATGGAGCAGATCTAGACCCGAGCCTAATAAAGGTGGCATAAATAAAGGTGTCATAAAGACAGGGCGGGGCGCACGCTTACGAGGGGCACGAGTGTTTCGGGGCAGCCAGAATGGCTCTCGCTCACTGCGCAGTGCCAGCATGTGTCATGTCCCTGCTGTGTTTCTGGGGCCTATGGCCCCTGCTCACGTGGCAACTATTGTGGCTACTAGTCAAGGAGGCTCAGCCTCTGGAGTGGGTCAAGGATCTGCTCCAGCTGACCTCTAACCCCCAGGGGCCGCCTGAGCCCTGGTCTTCCACTCCTCCCATCTCCCATGGGAATCTCCCCATGCCCCTATTGCCCCAGCAGATCCGGGGGACTTTGATTACCTGGGGCCCTCTGCTTCCTCGCAGATGTCAGCCCCACCCCAGCAATCAACTGAAAATTTGGTTGCATTCCTGGACACGGATTCAGCTGGAGAGCTGCCCCTGGGGCCAGAGCAGTTCTCAGTTGCACACCAGGATTTCAATGACAAGCTGACTCTGCAAGAAAGGCTCCCAGAGGTGGTTCCAATGCTGGACAGGGATCAGAACCAGACCCTAGTTCAGCCTCCTCGCCTCAAAAGTAAGGTTCAAACTGCAGATCTAGATGGGGCTGCAGGTCATCAGGCAGATGAAATACTTGCTCCACTAGACAGTAAGGTTTCAAAACCAACCAAATTTATTTATTTTTTGTTTCACCCAGGAACCTGAAGAAAGATCTAGCTCAGCATTGGAGCATTGCTGATATTGTTGGAATTCCATAGCAATTATCCAAACCTCAGCGTTAGAAACAGACTTTGCAGGATGAATATTCGAGTATGGATACACAGTATCCTGGCAGCCTGCCTCCAGAACTCTGGGTGAACTCAGATGAGCCTCCAGGGTCCCCTGAGTAAGTTGGACTTTCTCAATTCCATCTAGAGCCTGAAACTGAAAATCCAGAGACCCTTGAAGATATCCAGTCCTCTTCACTCCAGGAAGAAGCCCCAGCGCAGCTTCCACAGCTCCTTCTTCAACCCAGCAGGAGGCCCCAGCTCTGCCTCCAGAGTCCTCTATGGAGAGTCTAGCTCAAACTCTACCAAATCATGAGGTGACAGTTCAACCTCCAGGTGAGGATCAAGCTCATTATAACTTGCCCAACATTACAGTTAAACCTGCAGATGTGGAGGTTACCATAACTTCGGAGCCTACCAATGAGAAAGAATCTTCCCAAGCCCAGCAGGAGGCCCCAGTTCAGTTTCCAGAGGAGGTGGAACCTTCTGCAACCCAACAGTAGGCCCCAACTGAGCCTCCATGTCATCCTACGGAGCGTGAACTTTCCATTAGTGAGCAGGAGCAGCCAGCTCAGCCTTCTGAGTCTTCTGGGGAGGTTGAATCTTCTCAGACTCGGCAGGAGACCCCAGCTTAGCCTCTAGAAGAGATGGAACCTCCTGCAAACCAAGAGGAAGCCCCAACTGAGCCTCCAGGTCCTCCTGTAGAGCCTGAACTTTCCCCCAGTGAGCAGGAGCAGCCAGCTCAGCCTTCTGGGGAGGTTGAATCTTCTCCAGCCCAGCAGGAGACCCCAGCTCAGCCTCCAGAACATCATGAAGTCACTGTTTCACCTCCAGGTCACCATCAAACTCAGCATTCAGATTTGCCCAATGTCTCTGTTAAGCCTCCAGACATGCAGCTCACCATAGCAACAGAGCCTAGTGCAGAGGTGGGAACTTCTCCAGTCCACCAGGAGGCTACAGCTCAGCTCTCAGGACCAGGTAATGATGTAGAACCTCCCACTATCCAGCACGGGGGCCCACCTCTTCCTCCAGAGTCACCGGAAGATGCTGGACCTTTAGCAATTCAACAGGAGACTTCAGTTCAATCTCCGGAACCTATTAATAATGAGAACCCCTCTCCAACCCAGCAGGAAGCTGCAGCTGAGCATCCACAGACTGCTGAGAAGGGTAAGTCTTCTCTAACCCAGCAGGAGGCCCCAGCTGAGACTCCAGAGCTCCCTAATGTAGTTGTAGCTCAACCTCCAGAGCTCCCTAATGTAGTTGTAACTCAACCTCCAGAACATTCAAACCTGACTCAAGCCACAGTTCAACCTTTGGACCTGGGGCTTACCATCACTCCAGAATCCACAACAGAGGTTGAACTTTCTCCAACCATGCAGGAGACCCCAACTCATCCTCCTAAGAAAGTTGTACCCCAACTTCCAGTATATCAAGAGGTTACAATTCCAACACCAGGTCAGGATCAGGCTCAGCATCCAATGTCACCCAGCATTACAGTTCAACCTTTGGACCTGGGACTTACCATCACTCCAGAACCCACTACGGAGGTTGGACATTCTACACCCCTGAAGAAGAATGTAGTTCCTCCAAAGCACCCTAAGGCGACACTTCCACATCCAGACCAGGTTCAGACTCAGCATTCAAACCTGACTCAAGCCACAGTTCAACCTTTGGATCTGGGGCTTACCATCACTCCAGAATCCACAACAGAGGTTGAACCTTCTGCAGCCCTGACGACTACAGCTCCTCCTCCAGAACACCCTGAGGTGACACTTCCACCTTCAGACAAGGGTCGGGCTCAGCATTCAAACCTGACTCAAGTCACACTTCCACCTCTGGACCTGGAGTTTACCATAACTACAGAACCTACTACAGAGGTTAAACCGTCTCCAACCATGGAGGAGACCTCAACTCAGCCTCCAGACCTGGGGCTTGCCATAACTCCAGAGCCCACTACAGAGACTGGACATTCTACAGCCCTGGAGAAGACTACAGCTCCTCGTCCAGACCAGGTTCAGACTCTGCATCGAAAACTGACTGAAGTCACAGGTCCACCTACTGAACTAGAACCTACTCAGGATTCACTGGTGCAGTCTGAAAGTTATGCCCAAAATAAGGCTTTAACCGCACCAGAGGAACAGTAGGCCTCCACAAGCACCAACATATGTGAGCTCTGTACCTGCGGAGATGAGACGCTGTCGTGTATTGATCTCAGCCCAAAACAGAGGCTCTACCAAGTGCCTGTGCCAGAGCCCAACACCTACCATGGCACCTTCACCATCTTAAATTTCCAAGGAAACTATATTTCTTACATTGATGGAAATGTATGGAAAGCATACGGTTGGACCGGGAAACTAATTCTCAATGAAAATTATTTGACTGAATTACATAATGATTCATTTGAAGGCCTGCTATCCCTCCAGTATTTAGATTTATCCTGCAATAAAATACAGTCTATCGAAAGACATACATTTGAACCACTACCATTTTTGCAGTTTATAAATCTTGGTTGCAATTTACTCACAGAATTGAGCTTTGGAACATTTCAGGCCTGGCATGGAATGCAGTTTTTACACAAGTTAATTCTCAATCGCAATCCTCTGATAACTGTTGAAGATCCATATCTCTTTAAATTGTCAGCATTTAAATATCTAGACATGGGAACAACGCAAGTCCCACTTACAACAATTGAGAATATTCTCGTGATGACTGTTGAACTGGAGAAACTGATCTTACCTAGCCATATGACCTGCTGCCTCTGCCAATTTAAAAATAGCATTGAGGCTGTCTGCAAGAGAGTCAAGCTGCATTGCAACAGTGCATGTCTGACAAACACCATACATTGTCTGAAGAAGCATCTGTAGAGAATCCAGGAGTGTTCATGAAGGTGTTACAAGCCCAGAAGAAGCACACGAGCACTGAGCTGACTATTGAGCCGGAGGCAGCCTCAGACAGCAATGGCATCAATTTGTCAGGCTTTGGGAGTGGGCAGCTAGACACCAATGATGAGAGGGATGTTATCAGTGCACTAAGTTACATCTTGCCTTATTTCTCAGCGGTAAATCTAGATGTGAAATCAATATTGTTACCGTTCATTAATCTGCTTTCTTCAAATGTGCAAGATGGAGATAGGCTCCTGGGTATTTTGAATAACAATACAAAGAGCCCCTCTCTTCAACCTGCATCCAACAACTCAACTTATGAAAATAAATTGAGAAAGCTGTATTTGCTGGAAAATATGTTAGATGCAGAAATACAAGAAAAAAATTGATGAAGTTAAAAGGGAAGAAAAAACTGCCATGCTTATGCAGTCCAGCCTTCTAGGTAAGAAATTTAAATGCCAAATATTTGAAAAGAAATTAGAAACTATCTAACCACAGGAAAGCAGCCTGGCAAAGATTCAAAGTGTAGGCAAAAACCTGCAGAGAGTGAACAGAGTCCTCATGGGCCCAAGGAGCATCTTGAAAAGGCACTTCAAAGAGGTGGAAAGCAGAGGATCAGGAGGGAACAGGGTGCCCAGGCATTTGCAGAGAACGCTGCCAAAGAAAAAAGGCTCGGGAGTCCAGCCCCAAGGGAGCTGAGACAGCCTCACATAGAGCAGGGGCCTGAGAAGTTAGTGGGAAACACCATCTACACCAAGCCTTCGTTCATCCAAGAGCATAAGGCCACAGTCTCCTCTGCGCTGAAACCCTTCTCCATGGGTGTGCCTTCTGCCTCCACCCCTGCAAAAGCCCTACCTCAGGTCAGAGACAGAGCAAAAGACTTAACCTACACCATTTTCATTTTAGAAAATGCAAAGGCTAGAGTTAAAAATATGAAGGCTGCTAAACCAATCATACATTCCAGAAAAAAATACCGCTTTCATAAAACTTGCTCCCGCGTGGCCCACAGAACACTCAAGGCCAAAAAGAGTCCAAAGTTCAGAAAGAAAAGTTACCTCAATAGACTGATGCTCGCAAAGAGGCCTCCATTCTCTGCAGTGAACAGCCTCATAAATTCCCTTTCCCAAAGGGCGTTTTCATCTTTAGGAGACCCGAGTCCTCAGGAAAATCCTTTTCCAGAAGTATTTGCTCCTTCAGAACGTTTTATAGAAAACACTAATGTAAAAAACACAACTGCAAGAAATGCCTTTGAAGAAAACATTTTTATGGAAAACACTACTAGGCCAGAAGGCACCATCTCTGAAAACACAACCCACAATCATCCTCCTGAGGCAGATTCCGCTGGGACTGCATTCAACTTAGGGCCCACTATTAAGCAAACTGAGACAAAATGGGAATACAGCAACATGGGCACTGACCTGTCCCCCGAGCCCAAAAGCTTCAATTACCCATTGTTCTCGTCCCCAGGGGATCAGTTTGAAATTCAGCTAACCCAACAGCCACGTTCCTTCATCCCCAACAACAATGTGAGAAGGCTCATTTCTCATGTTATCCGGACCTTGAAGATGGACTGCTCTGAGACCCATGTGCAATTGACCTGTGCCAAGCTCATCTCCAGGACAGGCCTCCTGATGAAGCTTCTCAGTGAGCAGCAAGAAGTAAAGGTGTCCAAGGCAGAATGGGATACGGACTAGTGGAAAACTGAGAACTATATCAATGAGAGCACGGAAGCCCAGAATGAAGAGAAAGAGCAGAAGTCGAGTGAGCTCACAAAAGAAGTTCCAGGATATGGCTATAACAACAAACTCATCTTGGCAATATTTGTGACCGAAATACTAACGACTTTGATTATAATTTTTTGCCTCATTGAGATTTATTCTCACCGATGGTCATCACAAGAAGATGGAGAAGGATTCTCAAGGGGCATTTTCAGATTTCTGTCACAGAGGAGATGCTCTTCACGAAGTGAGACTCAGGATGAATCTTTCTCATTCAGACAGCCACTCTGGCTTAAAGATATGTACAAACCTCTCAGTGCCACAAGGGTAAATAACCAGGCATGGAAGCTGCACAAGAAGTCATCTAATGAGGATGAGATCCCCATCTGATGAGGACAGTGAAACCCCAACAGAGAGGGGGGAGGAGAGTGAAGCCCTGCCACGGGAGGAGAACACAGAGTGACCCCAGCCCACCTCAGGCGTCCTGCAAAAATACTTAGCGTAAACAACAAGGGCCATCAGAAAGAAAAGCAGGACTGAAGCCAGAGGCCCACGCATCCACAGAGGCAGCGGGGGTGGAGGAAGCACAGGGCCGTTGTTCCCTCCTTTGTTTCCCAGTCTAATTAATCACCCAGACCTGAAAACATACCCTCAGGGGGTGGAGATTTTACAGTTAAATACCATTGTTCTTGGTGAAAAAAAATCATTAGTATATTATATATTGTGCACTAACAGTGACATAGTAGAATTTCTTTATCATCCTGAGAAGTCCACAAGACACTGGAAGAACAGACTAATCTACTTGTTCAGTAATCTTAACTTTCAATGTATCTGTTTTGTCTTTTTGTCTTAATTTTATGCATAGAACTGCAGTGATTCTAACTAAAGTGAATAATAATTCAAGAAGCTTAGGCTCTATTAAAAACACACTCATGAATTCTCTATTTAACATGCCTCAATTTAGCAATTTAGTCAAAAGTAAATATTTTCCACCTTTATGGTGATTCTGCCATTTCCAAATTCTTCCTCCCAAGTGCTCTCAGTTTTGTTGTGTTGTTTTTTTTTTTAGAAAAAATTATCACCACAGCCCCGTTTAAATTTAGGTAATGGCTCTCTAAAGCCTCCATGATAACGTCTGAATTTCTGACAAGGTGCCTCCAAGTTTTATTCCAAATTCTCATCTCACTAATTTTTGTCATACATTCTATGTTCCTTCCAAATCCTCTTTATCTCCCAAAACTCTGTTCCTCCTCTGCCTTTGCATGTGGTCTATGTGGAATGCCCAACTTTTTTTTTTTTGGTAATGACAGGGCCTTGCTCTACTGGCCAGGCTGGAATGCAGTGGTGTGATCATAACTCACTGTAGCCTCAAACTCCTGGGTGCAAGCGATCCTCCTGCCTTGGCCTCCCAAAGTGCTCAGATTACAGATGTGAGTCACTGTGCCCAGCCCACCTCTTTCCCACAGAATGTATCCTCCTTGTTCCTCAAGGTCAGTAAATATGCTTCCTCCTCTCTAATATTTTCTGGTCTTCTCCAGAAGCCAGGATCAGGAGTCACTATACCTCCTCTGTTTTCCCCAAGCACTTTGTTAACAAATCTTTCATAGAATTCATTGCAGTATATGATATGCATTGGATTATGTTGTATTATAATGTTATATTACTGCATCTTTTTCTCCACATTGTAAATTTCTTGAGGATAGAGAATTTTCTTTATTCATTTTATGTCTAATATTATATTTCTTGTCATGTAATAAGCAATAAAATTTTGATGACTTGAATGTTGTGAGAAAACAAGAAAAAAACAGACTTGATTACACAGGTGTATGTCTTATTTTTCATTCTGCATAACTTTTGCCTGTATTTTATTGATAACCTTGGCCTTGAATATACATAAGTGGATAAAATGTCTCATATTTCAGAGTAGGTTGTAGCAAATTAATCATCTAATTGCTTGTTTATACTGTTCAATTTGATCATCACAGTTTAGGTCTCTAGCAAGAAGAAAAAGAAGACTTTCACGTATGTGACAAATACATAAATAGGATACAAATAGGATTTGTTAATAATCGGAATCTGATAAAAACAAGATAATTTTTACTGTTTTGTGATAATAACAAAGTAAAATGAATTGTGTTCCTAGGGTTTACTTATAAATTAAACACACTATTACCACTTTATTTTCCAATTTCATCTCTTTAAGAAAAAAATGTGTTACTTTAAAATGATCTATGAGCACAATTTTATATGGAAAGGGCAATAACATTGCTTTCAATGCAAATAGAAGTTTATTATTGCAAGGGCAACTGTTAAAAAAAACTTTTTATTCACAACAGGCTGTGTGACATAGGCCTTTAACATGGGGCCAATGTCGCTAAGAAGTTGAAAATACAGTATTACAAAATCAGTAGAAAACAAGCAACAAAACAAAAGTCTATCTTCTTTTCTTTGTCCAACATGTTTGGGTAGTAGTATTGAAGGAGCTCTATGACAAGTGCAAATGATGTGTAAAATGAATCAGCTCTGCTCAGCATATACACAGAGACTATAAAGTTACTTATGCAAATATAGCTCTACTGTGTTAATTGCTACAGGACTTAGATAGGTATGGCAGAAAGATGGCCAGATTTAGATGACCTAGACACTGATGTCACACTAAACTCTTGGAATTGACTTCTTGGCTTTCCTCCCTGACAAGTGACTGAAATGGGGGTAGGGTTGAATTTTATGAAGATGTGACACTTACCCCACCACACACACACACAAATTATTGTATTTCCTTCTTTGTGCCTGTGTTATGGCCTGCTAATGGTATACTTTACTTGAATGAACTCATGTGCTCCAAATTTTCTGTGGGATAGAGATTGATCATATTCCCCATTTTAAGGAAATTACAGCTTGAAAAAACTAAATAGTGTGGCAAGAAAGCTAGTAAGTTGCAAAGTCAGGGATGGTCCCAGGATTCTGTCTCTGGAGACTGTCCTTTCCACCCCATCACACATGGCTGCTGATCATCGAGACAGGTTTCCATGATGCACAGGATGGTGGGTGAAGTGGGTGGAGGCAAGACATGTTCACTACACTCACACCTGTCATTTACCAGCAAATCAGCAATGGAAAGCACCACGGTCCTGAAATAAATGACCCCTGCTGGGACTTACTTTAGATAGCCGACATGTTTGAAGCAGCCCTGGCTCACACCGAGGCTTGGGGCCTCTGTGGAGACTGCGCATCTGCCCACTGGATGTAGGAGAGCCTCCCAGCACATGCAGTGGGCATGCCCTGCAGAGCGCATTTTTCTCATTCCACAGAGCATCGATCTTAAGACAGATCATCCTAAACTGCCCTTAAAGCTGAGGGCAATCTGTCCAACCACTCACACATCACTTAAGAGACAGAAAGAAACCTCATTCTCTCCCTCTCTCTCTCTCTCTCTCTCTCTCTCTCTCTCTCTCTCTCTCTGTGTGTGTGTGTGTGTTTGTGTGTGTGTGTAGTCATTTCCTTTTCCTCTCTCCCCCGCCAAGGCACCTGCTCAGCACACTTTCCTGTTCGCTTTTTCCTCCTGGGCAGTGCTCATCCTCCCTGCCTGATTCAGATTCTTTCCTGGTGCTGCTGTCCAATATTTATTGCTCAGCTAAGTATCAAAACAGAGGAAATACAAAAATCTTGAAGGCTACTACATGCTAGGTAATTTCACATACTTTATTGGAGAAAACAAAATTTTTCAGAGCTTGTTTCCTGATGCAGTCACACAGTGAACTAGCGGCGAATCCAAGATAGACTTTGGGCCAAGATAACCCTAAACCCGTTCATTTTCCTCAATCCCACCAGAAATCACCCTAAAGAGGAGGGAGATTTATTAAAAAAAAAAAAAAAAAAAAAACGGAAACATCTATAGGTCACATTATTTCCCATTAAAAATGAAAAGGATTCTATTAAATCCAATAAGGGGGAAATGAATATTCCTTCAATTTAGGTTTGTTCCTTTTATGGAATAAAGTAATACGCGTTAGATAAGTGTCACTGCTTTTTAGCCACTCATACATTACCATTTGGAATTCTTTAGTATTTACAACCCAAAGTTGGTTCTCTAATCTATTTCTCATCTTTGTGTGATAATTTTACAAAATGTCCTCTTCATTTTTGAAGACAAAGAAACGTGAAACGTCCACGATCAAATGATTTCCCCGTGTTGTATTAGACAAACCCGAAGCAAAGCCTCCGGAGGGCGCTGGAGAAGCCGCAGCTGCAGACACCGCGACAGTCTCAAGACACTTAAGCTGGAAGCGGATGTGGCATTTCAAAGAGGCACGAAATGCAACCGCCTAGGAAGGAGGGATTCCGCCTAGGAAGGAGGGATTCCGCCGCACGGCTGCTGCGTCCGCGGGACAGAGACGCCTAACCGGAAGAGCTAGCAGGAACGCCGGACGCCGCTGGGTGGTGTCCGGAAGCGCGGCGGAGCGGGGGACTGCATTTCCCATAAGCCCGCGGGGCAGGGCGAGGGGCGGGCGTCGGGGACATTACGGACAGGCCTTGTCCGGCAATACCAAGGTAAATGCCGGCGCCGCGGCTCCGAGGGAAGAGTAACTTAGGATCTGCGCCTAGATTTTTCCTAGTAACCCTCCTAACCCATCTCCCTAACTGACAAAAACGACTCTTCCATCCGGGAGACTTTGGGATTTCCGGGCTACAGGACTCCACCCCCCACAACCTAGTCAGTCCCCCCACCAACGCTGGGCCTGGGGCACTTCCCAAATGCCTAAGGACGCAGGGGGTTGCGCTAGTAATTTGAAGGCCCAGGGTACCCCCTTTCTAGGGTTGACGACCCGTAAAGACTCCTCATTGGCCCCGCCCTCTACGCCTAGTATCCTATTTTTAATTTTTTTTTTAATTATTGGTTTCTTAAATAGAGCCAGGGTATCGCCATGTTGCCTAGGCTCGTCTTGAACTCCTGGCCTCAAGCGATCCTCCCCACTCGACCTCTCAAAGTATCGAGATTACAGGCGTGAGCCACTCTGCCCGGCCGTCCCCATGCCCAGTCTATTAAATCCCGCTGGAGGTGCCTGGCTCCCTGGGGCTGGGTGGAAAGGGTAGTGTAGGGGAAGTTGCCCTCCGTCCCAGCCCAGTTTAGGAGCCGGCGACCTCCTCTCTCCTTTGGCTGCTCCTCGGACGTTCTTGGCTCAGGGCAGCGAAAACTGTCGAAGACCTGCGGGCCAGGGACTGCTGAGCACCTCCATCCAAGGTCCCCAATGCTTTTCTCCATCTACCCTTAAGAGTGGGTGTCACGATTGCCACTGGAAAGGCTAAGTGACTTGCCCTAGGTCACATAATTTAAATGGCAGAACTGGAGTTTCGCACAGAACCTGTCCCGACTTAAAGCCCTTTGTTTAGGCCCCATTTAACTTCCTCAAACCTTAACTTAGGAGAGTGCAGGCGCTGGGGACCGCAGAGTCATTTTTGTTGCCCAGCGGTGCCGTCGCGTGCAGCTTTGGGCCCAGGAGCAGAACCCAACCGCGTATCCCCAGCGCGCACTTCGTCCACCCGGCTGCCAGAGCGGACACATCGGTCCGGCCTCGGTTTCCCCCTTCTGAACAAAAGCGCGCACAGTGTGCTCCCCGCACCAAGCCGGGACTATGGCCCCCTGGACGGTTCTATCTCCTCCTTTCCCCGCTTCCCGGACCCTCCTCTGGGGACAGACGGACCGCGCGCGTCCTTGCAGCGGCGGCGGGTCGGGTGGGTGGGGTTTGCTGCACTGCCGCTGCGGCGGCGGCGGCGCCAGTGGGTCCTCCGGTGACTCTGGGGCGGGGCTGTGGGGAGGGCACGGACTGACAGACGGACTCCGGCGGAATGGGGGGTGTGGCTGCTCCGCCAGGGTCCCCAGGGTGGGAGAGCGGCTCCGCGGCCACCGATGCCCGGACCCCCTCTGTCTTCTGCTAGACATGCTCTTCCTCTCGGTGAGTTGTTTTGCTGTCGTCGCGGGCCGGATTCGTGGCCTTAGTCACGCCCCGGGGGAGGAGGAAGGAGCCGGGCCGCTTCGATCTGTGTGGCCTGGATAGGGCAGGGCAAAGGGGAACTGACCCGCTTCGCTCCCGGGCCTCCTCCTTTTGGGGCATGTTGATCCGCGGCTGCGCTCCATGTTCCAGTTTCATGCAGGCTCTTGGGAAAGCTGGTGCTGCTGCTGCCTGATTCCCGCCGACAGACCTTGGGACCGGGGCCAACACTGGCAGCTGGAGATGGCGGACACGAGATCCGTGCACGAGACTAGGTTTGAGGCGGCCGTGAAGGTGATCCAGAGTTTGCCGAAGAATGGTACGTGCGCTGGGCCCCGGCTGTAGACGCCTCCTGCAGAGAGCCCCAAAGCCCCCTTTCACTTTCTGGTTCTAGTGTTGTTTATTTAGCCTTTTTTTCTATGTAGGAGCCATGTAGTGGAAGGGGAGCTATTGAATATGAATTAATTACCTTTTGATCTTCCAAACTGGAGAAAAATCTAATATCCAGATTTTAAGTAGTTCATATTGTTGAAAACAAAAGTCTTGTCACTTAATGACTGCGGATTTGGGTGTGTTAAAAAATAAATCCGGGCCGGGCGCGGTGGCTCAAGCCTGTAATCCCAACACTTTGGGAGGCCGAGGTGGGTGGATCACCTGAGGCCAGGAGTTCAAGACCAGCCTGATCAATATGGTGAAACCCCGTCTCTACTAAAAAATACGAAAATTAGCCAGGCTTCGTTGCGTGCGCCTGTAGTCCCAGCTACTCGGGAGGCTGAGACAGGGAAATTGCTTGAACCCGGGAGGCAGAGGTTGCAGTGACCCGATATCGTGCCACTGCACTCCAGCCTGGGCGACAGAGCCAGACTCCATCTCAAACAAACAAACAAACAAACAAAAATCTAGGCTGGGGATGCCTAATGCCACACACTCATAGGGTCTACCAGCTTAAGCGTTTTGAAAACTTTTGATATGAAGGGACAGAAAAGAAAGAATAACTATAGTCAATTGTGAAGTAATTTCTCTTTATTTTAATAAATATATATTTTCTACCTTTTTATTTGCTATTCCATTGTATAATGTTCTTTTTTATACTCATATTGGACCTTCTTTGCAGCTGGTGAGAAAAAAGTCATTCCAGTGGCTGATCTCCTTCTTGTATTTAATGTGCTATTTCTCTGGCTGCTTTTTAGATTTCTTTTCTATCTTCGGTTTTCAGCAATTTGACTAGTAGATGTGGTTTTTTTTCATATTAACCCTGTTCACGATTTGCAGAGCTTTTTGAATTTGTAATTTTATGTCATAGACCAATGCGAAGTTTTTGGCCATTAAATATTTTTCTCTGTTCTAAATGCAGAGTCTTAGAGAGCAAGACGTACTTTTCAATTCATATCTTTCTACATTATATGAATTATATTTCACAATAAACATATTTATTTCTTTAGAGATGGAGTTTCGCTCTTGTTGCTCAGGCTGAAGTGCAATGGTACAATCTCGGCTCACCTCAACCCCCACCTCCCAGGTTCGAGCGATTCTTCTGTCTCAGCTTACCCAGCAGCTGGGATTACACCCGTGCGTCACCATGCCTGGCTAATTTTGTATTTTTAGTAGAGACGGGGTTTCTCCATGTTGGTCAGGCTGGTATTGAACTCCCGACCTCAGGTGATCTGCCCTCCTGGGCCACCCAAAGTGCTGGGATTACAGGCATGAGCCACCGCGCCCGGCCCAATAAACATATTTAGAAAGTAATTGTAGGTGCTACTACTGTGCCACAGTTGTAAAACTAACTGAATACAATAATAATACGTTACTACAGTATTTAATATCATTTCTGTTTTCATTAATTATTAATTATCAATAATTTCAATAATTATAGGTAACAAATATTCAACACAAATCATTCAATAAAAATTCATTAAATGCAGATTCAGAAATTTTTAAAAACAAATATACACAAAATAGTGTTCCATTTGTAATTTCTTTCCTTCTATGGTGTTGTCTGAACCTTTTGTAATTTCAAACATTCTATTGGAGGAGGGCATATGGGGGACTGAAAGATAAGAAAGAACAAATAAAATATTAAAAAAAGTATGAACTTATTTAGGTATTGATTTTTTAAGTCCCTGATTATTAGAGTTTATAGAAAGGTATGATTCTAAGAGTTTTATGTAAGTAGTATGTTTATACTTTCTTCTAAAGCACACGTTTTTATAGTTTTTTGAAAATTGGTAAAGCTAGACTGATGTCTCTAGGCCACTATGCCTGTTGACATTATGTACCACTTATTAGGAAACCTGTATAAAGTACAGTTTGTATGTACATAACATTTAAGAAAGTATTGCAAAGTTAACATACCCTGTCGGCCGGGTGCGGTGGCTCACGCCTGTAATCCCAGCACTGTGGGAGGCCGAGGCGGGCTGATGCTGAGGCGGGCTGATCACAGGGCTGGCGGATCACAAGGTCAGGAGATTGAGACCATCCTGGCTAATACGGTGAAACCCCGTCTCTACTAAAAATACAAAAAATTAGCCAGGCGTGGTCGTGGGCGCCTGTAGTCCCACCTACTCGGGAGGCTGAGGCAGGAGAATGGCGTGAACCCGGGAGGCGGAGCTTCCAGTGAGCCTAGATCACACCCCAGCCTGGGTGACAGAGCCAGACTCCGTCTCCAAAAAAATAAAATAAAATAAAATTAAATTAAATTAAAAAAAAAGATACCCTATCAGGCCAGGCGTGGTGGCTCACACCTGTAATCCCAGCACTTTGGGAGATCGAGGCAGGCCCTGAGATCAGGAATTCAAGACCAGCCTGGCCAACATGGTGAAACCCCACCTCTACTAAAAATACAAAAATTAGCTGAGTGTAGTGGCGAGTTCCTGTAATCCCAGCTACTCGGGAGGTTGAGGCAGGAAAATCGCTTGAACTCGGGAGGCGGAGGTTGCAGTCAGCTGAGATTGCGCCATTGTACTCCAGCCTGGGTGACAAGAGCCAGACTCCAACTCAAAAAAAAAAAAAAAAGATATCCTATCAAATGGTAATTGTGTTGGTCAACATCCAGTATACTGTTATCCCCTGAAACTAAGTTGATATTAATTGAAGCAGAAGTTTGTTATAATGGATTATAAATATTTTTGTAATACTACTTTTAAACCATTTGATTTGCTCTGAATCATTATGCAAAGAGCAAGATCTTGGAGTTTTTTGTTCCTTGTTTCTCAATCCTTATTTAAGGCCTGAAATAGTAATGAATCCTATGGCATCTATGTTTGGTATGACCTTAACCTTTTAAAATTAAAAGTCTTAGCTAATATTTCAAATACATATGAAGTACATCATGTGTGAGCACCTTGAGGACAGAAATCTTACTTGAGTGTCTTACACACAGACTACACTCAATAAATGTTCTCGGTTTTTGTATTTTTAATACCATTCACCTAAGCCAATAAACATATTTGGTTGACTTACTGAAGATATTTTGAGATTAGACTTTTGATGTTTTAAATTTAGATTTGTGTTATTTAAATAAGTGACCATTTTAAACTGTGGTTTCTCCATTTTTTTCCCTCTGCTTTATAAAGGATTGTATCATTAAAACACTATCTGTTAGGTACTCCTAAATGTGCATATATTATACAGATAATGATTATAGTGATTTGAGAATTAATTATGCACTCTCGGCCAAACCTGAAACACTAGTTCTCAGTTTATCTCTGTGGTAATTTCCACAGCACAGCTTTTTTTTTTTTTTTTTTTTGAGACCAAGTCTTGCTCAGCTGCCCAGGCTGTAGTGCAGTGGTGTGATCTTGGCTCACTGCAACCACCGTCTTCCAGGTTCAAGCAATTCTGTCTCAGCCTCCTGAGTAGCTGGGATTACATGCACCCACCGTCATGCCCGGCTAATTTTTGTATTTTAGTAGAGACGGGGTTTCATCATGTTGGCCAGGCTGGTCTTAAACTCCTGACCTCCGGTGATCCGCCTGCCTCGGCCTCCCAAAGTGCTAGGATTAGAGGTGTGAGCCACTGTGCCCGGCCCACAGCTCTTATAAACTGCTAGCTTATGCAATTTACAAATTTTAAAAAATATCTTGTTACAATTGTTATTTTTCAAATTTTGTTATAAAGGTAATATACACTGATGTTTAAAACTTTTTTAAAAACACATAAGTGAAAAGGAAAATAATTTGTGTACTTACTATTCAGAGATAGTCTTTAAACATTTTATGTTTATCTTTCTACTGTACTTTTTATGTATATAAATATTTTGCCAAAAGGTATCATATTACATATGTTGTTTTTAAACTTATTTTTCTAAATTTGTAGTAGATCATGGAACTTATACCATTATTTATATTTTTCTACAATATAACTTTTTAGGGCTACAGTTATAAATTGTCCTGTTATATTTATATATCATAATTATTTAAACAGCTATTATAAAACATTAACATTCCAATTTTTCCGTTATTGAGAATACTGCACTTATAGCACTTGCTTATACAATTTGAATTTTTTTTTTTTTTTTGAGACAGGGTCTTTCTCTGTCACCGAGGCTGTAGTGCAGTGGTGTGATCACAGCTCACTGCATCCTTGACCTCCCCAGGCTCAGGAGATCCTCTCTGCTTAGGCTCCTGAGTAGCTGGGACTACAGGGTGTGCCATCACACCCAACTAATTTTTGTTTTTATTTGTAGAGACAGGGTTTTGCTATGTTGCCCAGGCTGGCCTTGAACTCCTGGGGTCAGGTGATCTGCCCACCTCAGCCTCACAAAGTGCTGGGATTACAGACATGAGCCACCACAACTGGCCAATTTAAAAATTTTAAACATGAGAAAAATTATAGATATGCTAGAAACATATATGAAGAATTATCCTCAAATTGATGTCTCCAAAATTACAGAGGTAGGAAGTGAGGAATCTATTTTATCTTAGATTAATTCTTTTTCTACCATAGTGTATACTCTTTGGCTTTAGCCCCAAATTCCTCATCTACTGAGAATTTGAAATTTGGCAGAGTACACATATAACTTTTTCACTTACACTAGTCAGTTTTGATTTGTCATAAGCTTTGAATAAAAGTACCTTATTACGATTGCTTAATAATAGTTATTCTATATTTTAGTATGTTTTTAAAGAGACATTTGCAGGTTATTTTGGTTATATCTACAGCATGTCTATTCATGTATTCTTTTATTTATTGAACCATCTTAGGCATTGCTATTAAAGTTTAAAATCTCAGAGTGTTTTGAAATCGAAGAAGCAAGCAACTAACAGAACCATAACTTTTGTTTCTATAAGCTAGAAATAAATCATTATCTAAAGTATTAATGCAATATAAAATCACTATTAGTATAGCTAAGCTAATTTATAACCTGAGATTATCAGTTGTATTCCCCAGGTGATTTGTATTTAATGTGTGTTTCCAACAGGTTCATTCCAGCCAACAAATGAAATGATGCTTAAATTTTATAGCTTCTATAAGCAGGCAACTGAAGGACCCTGTAAACTTTCAAGGCCTGGATTTTGGGATCCTATTGGAAGATATAAATGGTAATTTTTTGTGTAGAGCTATGCAAGAATTTAAATTTTAATGACATAATTATCATATGGCTATTACTTAAGTGGTAATATATTATTCTGTGCAGAAAGTGTCCTAGGTATTGGCTACAATTTTTATCCTCCAGGTTTTCTTTTTTGTTTGTTTTTGAGATGGAGTCTCACTCTGTTGCCCAGGCTGGAGTGCAGTGGCAGGATCTCGGCTCACTGCAGCCTCTGCCTCCTGGGTTCAAGTGATTCTTCTGCCTCATCTTCCCGAGTAGGTGGGATTACAGGTGCGCGCCACCACGCCCAGCTAATTTTTGTATTTTTAGTAGAGACAGGGTTTCACTATGTTGGCCAGGCTGGTCTCGAACTCCTGGGTTCAGGTGGTCTGCCCACCTCGGCCTCCCAAAGTGCTGGGATTACAGGCGTGAGCCACCATGCCCAGCCTTCCCAGGTGCTCTTAGTACAATTTTACACAAATAGGAAAATCTTGGGGAGGAGAGGAAAACAGTAAAACCAAAAGGGATAGGTGCATCAAAGATAAAGAAGCATTATCAGTTAATCTTTGCTTTCATGGAGTTTTTCCCTTTTTTTTTTTTTTTAAGGCAAGAGCAACTCCCAACCTAAGTTAAATAAACAAACTTTTAACTGCCTCTTTTGCCTGCAAGAAAAATAATGGCTTTTCCTTGTTTGTATTGAGCCTTGAAGATAATAAATAACTAGGAATATGACTCAGGTACTGCCATGCTAACTTTTTATCTAAGCCGTCACTTCTGACCTACTGTAATTGAATAGAAATTTGATTTTTTATATACTTAAAAGAATTCTAAACTAAAAAGTATACTTAAATGAATTATAAACTATAAATTAAAAGAATTATTGATACAGGTACCTGTACTCATCCGTGCTGTTTTCCCAGTTGACTAACAGTTGATACTCTTAATGCAATTGAAGCCTTCACAAATGTCTGAGAAAAGTCAATTTTAGACTGTACGTTATGAACAGAATATGCTAATTGGTGAAGCATGTTTCATTTATTTATTTATTTTTGAGATGGAGTTTCACTCTTGTTGCCCAGGCTGGAGTGCAATGGCGTGACCTCAGCTCACCGCAACCTCTGCCTCCCAGGTTCAAGCGATTCTCCTGCCTCAGCCTCCTGAGTAGCTGGGATTGCAGGCATGCGCCACCACGCCTAGCTAATTTTGTATTTTTAGTAGAGACAGGGTTTCTCCATGTTGGTCAGGCTGGTCTTGAACTCCTGACATCAGGTGATCTGCCCGCCTCGGCCTCCCAAAGTGGTGGGATTATAGGCGTGAGCCACGCCCCCCTCCCGCCCTGGTGGTGAAGCATGTTTTAAAACCCACACCTTTTTTTTGGACACAGGGTCTCACTCCCATCACTCAGGCTGGAGTGTAGTGGCACCATCATGGCTCACTGCAACCTCTGCCTCCTGGGCTCAAACAATTCTCTCACCTCAGCCTCCCTAGTAGCTGGGACCACATGCTTGTGCCACCACACCCGGCTAATTTTTTAAATTTTTTCCTAGACGGGGTTTGCATGTGTTGCCCAGGCTGGTCTCGAATTCCTGGTCTCAAGTGATCCACCTGCCTTGGCTGGGATTACAGGTGTGAACCACCATGCCACACCAGTTTTTGGTTTTTTTTTTTTTTCTTCAGATGGAGTCTCACTCTGTCGCCCAGGCTGGAGTGCAGTGGCGCGATCTTGGCTCACTGAATCTCCGCCTCCCAAGTTCAAGCAATTCTCTTGCCTCAGCCTCACGAGTAGCTGGGATTACAGGCGCGTGCCACCACGCCTGGCTAATTTTTGTGTCTTTAGTAAAGACAGAATTTCACCATGTTGGCCAGGCTAGTCTCGAACTCCTGACCTAAAGTGATCTGCCCGCCATGGCCTCTCAAAGTGCTGAGATTACAGGCGTAAGCCACTGTGCCCTGCCCATTTTTGTTTGTTTGTTTGTTTTTTCCCCACACATTGTGATGCTTAGTTTCTTCACCCTGAACTGGAAGTGCCATAAGCTTGTTTTAAGATTTCTTAGTTCTCTACTTTCCTTTAAGATCTTTATGAATTGTCACAAAATAACAGGTTAAATGAAATAGTAATATGTTATTATTTCATATAACTTAATTTTAGTAGTATTAAATATTATCTAATATAATTTGATTTGCCCATTTTAAGAAGATTTAATTATTTGCTTCATGTTTTTCCCCTAGAATTGACCTTTGGTGGAGTTAAACTCCTTCGGGGAAAAACATATAAAAAGGGAGGTTTACATGTCGGGCAAAAATTTGAAAGAACTATTATTATTTAGGGGTTTAAAAATTTCCTGTCTCTCACATTTTCAGTATCCTAGAAGTGAGAAACCATTTCCATTTTTAGTTCAAATGTACAAGTTAGGCTCTTATTTAAATTAATAGAACCTGTTAACCAAAATGTCTGTTCATTTAAAACATGTCTGGCTGGGCGCAGTGGCTCATCCCTGTAATCCCAGCACTTTGGGAGGTCAAGACAGTGGATCACATGAGGTTAGGAGTTCGAGACCAACCTGGCCAACATGGTGAAACTCCATCTCTACTGAAATACAAAAATTATCTGGGTGTGGGGGTGCATGCCTGTAATCCCAGCTACTCAGGAGGCTGAGGCAGGAGAATCTCTTGAACCCAGGAAGTGGAGGTTGCAGTGAGCCAAGACCACACCACTGCACTCCAGCCTGGGCAACAGAGCGAGACTCTGTCTCAAAAAAAAAAAAAAAAAAACCAAAAAAAAAACCATGCCTGAGTGTTACAGCTCTTTTAGAATTTTTCTAGTAGGCTTTCCGGTAAAGACCAGAAAGCCTATTGAGAAATTTATATTAAAAAGAAAAAGAAAAAATAAAACATGCCTGTGACAATTAATGTAGTCTTCTACACTTGATCTTAGCCAAAACCTGAGAAGCAATAATGTAGTCTTCTAAAATGTTTATTTCTGTTACTGTTCTTTGTAATAATATAAAAACTTTAAGGGTTCTTATCAAATATTTATGAATGGTCTGTAGTCTCTGGTACATTACTACATAGATGGGTTATATACTTATTTGTTTTAAATACTATTTAATTTGCTAGTTTATTTGCTGTGATAATTTTCTTCATGGTAGCACATTTAAGACAATCCTGTTATGGCTTTAAGTAGAACCTGTTTTAATTAGTAACCCTATAGCATCAACTATAAATTGTATTCTGAGCAATTAAAATCAGATGTCTCTTTGTCATTTTGTGGATATTTTCATTTCTAGGGATGCTTGGAGTTCACTGGGTGATATGACCAAAGAGGAAGCCATGATTGCATATGTTGAAG
The DNA here is from genome assembly GCF_029281585.2 of Gorilla gorilla gorilla. NCBI lineage: Eukaryota > Metazoa > Chordata > Mammalia > Primates > Hominidae > Gorilla > Gorilla gorilla. Next base: position 36,187,992 of record NC_073232.2, on the reverse strand, counting down.
AAATGAAAAAGGTAGGGAAAATAATTCACAGTTAAAATGAAAATTCAGAGCAGCTCTAATTTAATTTGGTTATCAGACAAATTAGCTGCTTTACTTTAAGGAGATTGTAGTATGTTATACAATAGAATCTAGATTATTGGATTTGTTAGGACTTTTCTGCTTCATTAAAGTTCATCTTAAGATAAGTGTTTTTTCCCTAAGATATATCACACTGTGATGATGTGATGTTTTATTTTGTTTTTGTTTTGAGATGGAGTCTTTCTCTGTAGCCCAGGCTGGAGTGCAGTGGCATGACATTGGCTCACTGCAACCTCCGCCTTCCAGATTCAAGCAATTCTCCTGCCACAGCCTCCCAAGTAGCTGGGACTACAGGTGCACACCACTACACCCAGCTAATTTTTGTATTTTTAGCAGAGATGTTGTTTTTCTATGTTGGCCAGGCTGGTCTTGAACTTCTGACCTCAAGTGATCCACCTGCCTCAACCTCCCAAAGTGCTGGGATTACAGGCATGAGCCACTGCGCCTAGCCTGTTTTTTGGTTTTTAATCTCCCCTATCTTTCTCTATAGTCAACTTCTGGAGAAAGTGTAGAAATAGTAATCTTTGAAAATATTGAAGTCCCTTACTCAGGAGTCTAGGAAGTAGCTGGACTCTCTTGAAAGTATTTCTGCTTTGGAACTTTTTACTTAGTTCAACAATGTTCTCATGCAAGTTTTCACTCGTAAATTGAGGTAGGTATTCTCATCACTGGACTGTTGTAAGAAGTCACATTTTTCTGTGAGTACATAGATCCTTCAGAAGCAGAATAAGATAAGGAAGTTTTCAGGTTCTCTCCTAACTAGTAAGGAGGGGCATTCATTATTAACTAGCTCTTTTAAGTGTGTCAAAGGCATTCTTTTGAGGAGCAAGTATATGAAGAAATCATGAATTTTAAAGATGATCATAGAGTCTTTTTTTTTTTTTGAGATGGAGTCTCACTCTGTTGCCCAGGCTGGAGTGCAGTGGCATGATCTTGGCTGACTGCAACCTTCACCTCCTGGGTTCAAGAGATTCTCCTGCCTCAGCCTCCCAAGTAGCTAGGATTACAGGTGCACACCACTACACCCGGCTAATTTTTGTATTTTTAGTGCAGACGGGATTTCACGATGTTGGCCAGGCTGGTCTCAAATTCCGGACCTCAGGTGATCCACCTGCCTTGGCCTCCTAAAGTTCTGGGATTACAGGCGTTAGCCACCATGCCCGGCCGGGACTTTTTTATAAAGAACCATTTTTATGTTAGACATGGATCAGAGGTTGTGAAATCTAAGTTTGATAATTTTAAATAAATTATCTTTGAACATAAAGAAAATCTGTAAAAAGGAATAGTTTTTTGCCATATGATTTGATGGTATTAATCTCTGTAGTAATTTTTATTTGTTATTACTAGATTTAGACTTGTTTTTTTTTTCTTTTTAAATTTCTTCTACATTGCTCATAGTCATGCCCTTTATTACATTCTTGCAGTTTTTATTTGGTAGACTTTGTAACCAAGGGCAGAGTTTCGTTCTTTTGGCTATTAACTATGTCAATAACACAATAACAAATAGGCCTTTCAAAAGCAGAGAACGAAAGATAATCTAAAGCCTTTTGGTTTCATAACTATGTCTCTCTTTTTTTTTTTTTTTACCTTAAATTTCTTTATAATTTTTAGGACATACTTCTATAACATAAAGTTGAATTGACACATTAAGTAAAATTTACTCATTTGTCCTATTCAATTGTGTTAATTAATGGTATAGCCACATTTTAAAGTTGGAGGATGATGAGGCAATGTGTATTCTGCCTTTTTCCTAAGAAAGATTAAAACTATATTGCTGCTGAAATACCTGTAACTCCTTTAATTAAAATAATTTACTCTTTTCATTCACACTTTAACAATTTCATTGCATTTTGTGAATATGACAAAGTTTACAGTGCAATTTTAGAGGTAAACCTAAAAATATCAAGATATCCATAAATTGAAATTTTGATTACTCTTTTGAATTATTTTTAGAGTTTAGCTTTATGACTATCAGTTGATAAAATTGCATGTTTCTAAATAATGTTGTGGGATAGTACATTATCCCAAAGATTTGATTATTGAATTTGGGACTTATTCTAATTTCAGTAATTTACTAATTGAAGCACTTGTTAAATTACCTCCTTAAATATAGTTTTTGTCATTATTCTTTTTTTTTTTGAGACAGGATCTGGTTCTGTTGCCCAGGTTGGAGTGCAGTGGTGCGTGCCTCAGCCTCCCGAGTAGCTGGGATTACAGGGGCATGCCATCACGCCCAGCTAATTTTTAGTATTTTTAGTAGAGATGGGGGTTTCACCATGTTGGCCAGGCTGGTCTCGAACTCCTGACCTCAGGTGATACACTCACCTTGGCCTTGCAAAGTGCTGGGATTACAGGCATGAGCCACCGTGTGCCTGGCCTGTCACTGTCATTATTCTTTACAGTATAAATCTAATTTTGTGTCTTTGCAGTCAGAGGTTTCAGCAATCTTATTAATTTAACTATATTTTATAATGATGTTTTGTAGAAAGTGACTTTTCATAATTTATAAGTTGTCCCATAAAATATCACTGAGAAAGTTGATTGAGTAAAAAATTCTTTTAACGCCGGCTGTGGTGGTTCAGGCCTGTAATCCCAGCACTTTCCGAAGCCGAGGCGGGCGGATCACCTGAGGTCAGGAGTTTGAGACCGGCCTGGCCAACATGGCGAAACACCGTCTCTACTAAGAATACAAAAAAAATTAGCCTGGCGTAGTGGCATACGCCTGTAATCCCAGCTACTCAGGGGAGGCTGAGGCAGGAGAATCGCTTGAACCCGGGAGGCAGAGGTTGCAGTGAGCCGAGATTGCGCCGCTGCACTCCAGCCTGGGTAACAGGGCAATAATCTGTCTCAAAAAAAAAAAAAAAAAATATATATATATATATATATATAAACATAATAGGATTATGTTTTGTAGAAAATTACTTTTCGTAATTGATAAAGTGTCCCATAAAATGTCACTGAAAAACTTAATGGAATAAAACATTATTTTAATATAATGTAATAGGATTTTAGCTTTGAGGGAAAGTAATGTGGTTTGAGGGGTGGGAGAAATGCATGTTTCATTCAATAAGGTTTATTTATAGAAGTATAAAATTCTTTTTTTTTTGAGACGGAGTCTCACACTGTCGCCTGGGCTAGAGTGTAACGGCGCCATCTTGGCTCACTGCAACGTCCGCCTCCTCGGTTCACACCATTCTCCTGCCTCAGCCTCCCGAGTAGCTGGGATTACAGGCGCAAACCACCACATCTGGCTAATTTTTTGTATTTTTAGTAGAGATGGGGTTTCAAACTATGTTGGCCAGACTGATCTCAAACTCCTGACCTCGTGATCTTCCCACTTCGGCCTCCCAAAGTGCTGGGATTATAGGCATGAGCCACCACGCCCGGCCAAAATTCTATTTTTTTTTTTTTTTTGTACAAATTTAGGCTCTCTTCTGGGGATTTCCAGAATATTCAGCTAACATTTGAATAATGTGCCTTATGTCTGTTGAATTTAAAAAGAGATGGGTGTACTAAACCCTGGCTACACATTAAAATCACTAGGGGATCTTGTGAAAAAATAGAAATGCCCCAGGATGACCCCAGACTAATTATTTCAGGATTTCTAAGAGATTGGGATAATCACTGTAATAGAGGGAGGATTAGAGGATGGTCTCATTAAAGATGGAATCTTGGCCGGGCGCGGTGGCTCATGCCTGTAATCCCAGCACTTTGGGAGGCTGAGACAGGCGGATCACCTGAGGTAAGGAGTTGGAGACCAGCCTGGCCAACATGGGGAAACTCCATCTCTACTAAAATACAAAAATGTAGCTGGGCGTGGTGGCGGGCGCTTGTAATCTCAGCTACTAGAGAGGCTGAGACAGAAGAATCACTTGAATTAAGGAGGCGGAGGTTGCAGGGAGCCGAGATCACACCATTGCACTCCAGCCTGAGCAACAGAGCGAGACTCTGTCTCAGAAAATAAATAAATAAATAAAGATGGAACCTGAAAGTTGCCATGGCAGAGGGTCTAGTCCATAGCTCAACAACTCTAGAACACCAACTGTCTCTGAGTACTGAGGGTTGGCTTTTGTTTTAAGGTTTCACTCACAGTAAACATCTTTTGCAGATTGAGGGAAAAAACAAATGCCAGTTTCTTAAGTTAAAGTGAGTGATAGGCTTCTAGTGATCAGCATACTCAGAATTGATATCTAGGTCACTCTTCAAAAGGTTAGAAGCGCTTGGGAGACTGAGTTAGTGATTCCATTGAACAGAGAGTAGAGCATTAGGATTTGGATGGCTTTAAGAGATGTGGTCATTTTGGACCAAAAAAGCCTGAGGAATTTAGTCTTCGCTTTCTTAGAGTATATCTACACCTTTCCAGTATATTTTCATCATGTAGAAATGATGTCTCTCACTGAGGAAAAGTGCTGGATAGACCTAGAAAAACTATGGGGCTTTGGATGCCTCTTTTCTGGTGTCCATGCAGCTTACCAGATATTTCTGTCAAAACATTCTTCATTTGGTTGGGTTATAATATATTAAATTAGCTTAGTTAACTTATAACTTTAGACCAGGGGTGGCCAATCTTTTGGCTTCCCTGAGCCACACTGGAAGAAGAATTATTTTAGGCCACACATAAAATACACTGATACTAACGATAGTTGGTGAACTAAAAAAAAAAAAAAAAAAAAAAATCGCAAAAAAAATCAGAATGTTTTAAGAAAGTTTACGAATTTGGGCCAAGCGCAGTGGCTCACACTAGTAATCCCAGCACTTTGGGAGGCCGAGGGGGTGGATCTCTTGAGGTCAGGAGTTCCACACCAGCCTGGGTAACATGGTGAAACCCCGTCTCTACTAAAAATACAAAAAAATTAGCTGATCATGGTGGTGCATGCCTATAGTCTCAGCTACTCGGGCAGCTGATATAGGAGAATTGCTTGAACCCCAGAGGCAGAGGCTGCAGTGAGCCAAGATCATGCCACTGCACTCCAGCCTGTGTGACAGAGTGAGACGCTGTCGCAAAAAAAGAAAAAAAAGAAAAAAAAAAGAAAGTTTACGAATTTGTGTTGGGTATTTAAAGCCGTCTTAGGCCACATGCTGCCCGAGGACTGCAGATTGGACAAGCTTGGTTTAGATAACATCTTCTCTGAGGGTAGGCAGTAGATACCTAGACTGAGATTTGCCTGTGTCTGCTTGTGTGTGTGTGTGTATAGTCTGTATCTCATGTGTGTACATGTGCACCATTTCTTGTATTTCAGTATTGGTGTCAGGGAGATAATTTTGCAAATGGCTGGGGATCATTCTTGGTTTGTGTATGTTTAAAGTTGCTTCCTCAGAGAATAACCTCTTCAAAAGGGTGGAGGCAAGGGCTGAAAAACTTCCTATTGGGTACTGTGTTTACTGTATGGGTGACTGGATCAATAGAAGCCCAAACTTCAGCATCACACAGTATACCCTTGTAACAAACCTGCACATGTACCCTCTGAATCTAAAAGAAAAAGAAAAAACAAAGAGAGTAACTTCATCAATTTTGGATGTGTCTTGTTTTGGCTACTGTGTCTTCACTATATTAACTACTGAAATTCTGGTTTGTTGAGAGAATGAATACTCAGTTAATATTCGCTTAGTGCCAATGGATACTCCTTTTATTTCGTTCTGACACTTCAGTCCACAGTTTACTCTTTTACCCTATGCGGCATGAGAAACCCAAATGCTGAATTTAGTAGCCTTAAAAATAAGGACAAAGTTAAGAAAGAGATCTTTTAATAAGCCTTGAGAAGTAGAGGTGTTGCTTGGTGGTCAGGGTGTGGTATGCAATTGGCTTACTAGATTCTGCTAACTGAAGTCTTTATATTACGGCAGTGTGGGATAGTGTAAAGGGTGCTGATTTATGTTTGAATTATTTCTCTGCCATTTATTAGTTGTGACTTGGTCACATTAAACATTTCTTTTGGTTTGAATCTGATTTATCTCAGAATTATTATTATAATTCAAATATATTACAACTCAGATATTTATAATAAACAATAAAACATTCCTCCACATGGCCCTAGCCTCATAACAAATGTTTCCTTTAGCAAAAAGAAATTTTGTGATTAAAGCATTCCTTTCACAGTACATTCAGAGGAGCAGCAATCAGATAATTTACTACAAGCTGTAAAGTTAAATTATAATCACTAGAACCAGTTATTGTTAACATAGTTCATTCTGTGTAATCTCTCTCAACAACCTCCTCCTACACATATAACACAGTGGGGAATGGTGTTGATGAGCATGTAATCCTATCAGAGTTGCTGACTACCATAGACCACCAGTGATCCATCTTGTATTTGGTTTAGAAATAAAAGCATGTTGTTTGAACAAGAATTTTAGGGTTTTGGCCAGGCGCAGTGGCTAACACCTATAACCCCAGCACTTTGGGAGGCCGAGGTGGGCAAATCATTTATGAAGGTGTCTGAAATTGCTTGAAGGTGAGAACTGCTCGAACCAGGAAGGTGGAAGTTGCAGTGAGCCGAGATCGCGCCGCTGCACTGCAGCCTGGGTGATGATGGAGCGAGACGCTGTCTCCAAAAAAAAAAAAAAGAAAGAAAGAGAGAGAGAGAGAGAGAGAGAGAGAGAGAGAGAGGGAGCCAGTTCTGGTATCTTTTTTTTTTTTTGGAAACAGAGTGTCACTCTGTTGCCCAGGCTGGAATGCAGTGGTGTGATGTTGGCTCACTGCAACCTCCACCTCCTGGGTTCAAGCAGTTCTCTCGCCTCAGCCTCCCAAGTAGCTGGGATCACAGGTGCATGCCACCAAGCCCAGCTAATATTTGTATTTTTAGTAGAGATGGGGTTTCACCGTGTTGGACAGGCTGGTCTCAAACTCCTGACCTCAGGTGATCCTCCCGCCGCGGCCTCCCAAAGTGCTGGGATTACAGGCGTGAGCCACCACGCCCGGCCCCTGTTATCATATTAAACATCCTGTGATTAGCACACACAGAGCTGACTTTATTCTTTTTAATATATGCAAAATATTTCAAATCTAGAAGTACTTTAATTTCTTTGATCAGTCACCAATTGATGGCTGTTTAGTTAAATACCTTTTCAGTTAATTTACCTTGTTCTTTAAATTTGGTGATTCTAAATTGGCTCATATTTATGAAGGTGTCTGAAAGTGATTACAATTTCCTACTTTACTTTTGTGCCCTGTTAGAAATACTACGCTACCTTATTGTTAAAGAACAGACATCATAATTTTACTCTAACTTCAGTTTTCTATTTCATTTAATGAAAGCCCCTAGTTTTTTTGTTTGTTTCCTTTAGTTTTTTGGAGACAAGATCTCGCTCTGTTGCCTAGGCTGGAGTGCAGTGTGGTGTAATCATGGCTCACTGCAGCCTCAATTTCCTGGGCTCAAGAGATCCTTCCACCTCAGCCTCCCGAGTAGCTGGGACTACAGGCGTGCACCGCCATGTCTGGATAATTAGACAGTTTTTTTTTTTTTGTAGAAATGGGCCCTTACTATGTTGCCCAGGCAAGTCTCGAACTCCTGGGCTCAAGCCATCCTCCTCCTGCTTTGGCCTGCCAAAGTGCTGGGATTACAGGTGTGAGCCATTGCACTGCGCCCCCTAGCTTTAATACACAATTTATAAGTTATTGTATAAAATTTTACATGAGGCTCATGTAAAATAGTCTTCAAAATGAGAACACTTTTAGATCTTTAATATACTTGAAGCTTTTCTAGGAGTGTATATACTTTTTTTAAAGGATTCCTTTTATTTTATTTTTTAATTTTTGGAGATGGCATCTCACTCTGTCACCAAGCCTGGAGTGCAGTGGTGCCATAATGGCTCACTGTAGCCTCGACCTCCCAGGCTCATGCCTCAGCCTCTGGAGTAGCTGGGACCACAGACACACACCACCGTGCCTGGTTAATGTTTTTAAAAAAATTTTTAAGAGACAGGGTCTCACTGTGTTGCCAAGGCTGGTCTCAAACTTCTGGGCTTAAGCCATCCTCCTGCCTTGGCCTCCCAAAGTGCTGGGATTACAGGCATGAGCCACCACCTCACCTGGCCACAGTGTGTATACATTAAGTATGTAATTAATGTAGATCCTTCAGAGAGTCTATTATGAATGTCAAATATTAAAATTATTGACAAATTGGAAATAGGAGATTATTTGATACTAGTGGAGATCAAATTAAGAGTTTGTGATTTCACAATATTTGTTTCTTTTGATTACAGATTATTGAAACTATGCCAGTGACTGAGAAAGTTGAAGAATTGCTGCGTGTCATAGGTCCATTTTATGAAATTGTCGAGGACAAAAAGAGTGGCAGGAGTTCTGATATAACCTCAGGTTGGACTATTCTACCTATTTTTAAATTCATCAACTGATATATTATGCACATATTAATATTTGTATCTCTGATTTTTTTTCTTACTTTCACGCGCCAGTCCGACTGGAGAAAATCTCTAAATGTTTAGAAGGTAGGAGTCATGAAATCATGTAAAAGTTTTGTTTAAAATTTACATGTCAAAAGAATTCTGCACAAACTTACAGAACTTACAATCTTGTCACCCAGGAGTTTTCATTCCAGGCAAACACATTGTATGAAGTTCCAAAACATTATAAACCCTTAAAATTTTAACCCTTAAGTGGTAAGCTATTAAAATACACCAGGTAGTTTACTTAGTATATTCGAAATTATAGCAGAATTCATGGTTTTATTTTGATAGATCATGTTTTCTATTTTGCTTTGAGAATTACGTTAATAGTACTTTGAATTCAATGATTTACTAGCTAATTTTAAAATGGATATGTTGGCCAGGTGTGGTGGCTCGTGCCTGTAATCCCAGCACTTTGGGAAGCGAAAGCGGGCAGATCACCTTGAGGTCAGGAGTTCAAGACCAGACTTGCCAACTTGGTGAAACCCCGTCTCTACAAAAAACACAAAAATTAGCCAGGCATGGTGGTACATGCCTGTGATCCCAGCCACTTGGGAGGCTGAGGCACAAGAATCACTTGAACCCAGGAGGCGAAGGTTGCAGTGAGACGAGATCACTCTGCTGCACTCCGGCCTGAGCAACGGAGTGAGATGCTGTCTCAAAAAAAGAAAAAAACAAACAAAAAAAGAAATTAAAAATGGATGTGTTTAGGGTGTGGTTTAACTGTAGCATAGTAAGCTAATGCAAGACAGTTAATCATTTAGCTTGTTTTCTTTTTTCTTTATTTCGGTTCAAGCATCTCTGCATGGATTACAATTTCTATTTTTTTTTTTTTAGAATTTTGTCTTCATGTACACAAAGGATTGAAAGGGTTATGTTTTGCATACTTGTAGGAGTTGAATAAAATGGGAGATTTGTTGGTATTAACTAAACATTTGATCTTGAATTTTTTTTAGAAAGCAGAGTGAAATGAGACCACAAGAGTCAATTTAAGAGAAAATTATATACCCTTTAAATAAAAATCGCCTGGCATCCCCTTTTTTTCCCTTGACATCCCTATTTATAAGACATCTTTTAATAATTGACAATAATGGCAGCATTTCAGAATAGTAATCTTCCTGTGCTGAAATCGGTCCTTGTCACGGTCATAAACCACGTGCAAGTAGTACTGACTGCTTACTGGGCATAACTCTACCACATCATTCTACATCTGATTTGCTTACAGAAGTCAAATATTAACAAGTAGTCCTTCTTACAAGGCATGCTTATTCAATTCAAAGAAAAAACTAAATGTTTTCTTCTTTTCTTTTCTTTTCTTTTTTTTTTTTTTTTGAGATGGAGTCTTCCTCTGTCACACTGGCTGGAGTGCAGTGGTCCCATCTTGACTCACTGCAACCTCCACCTCCTGGGTTCAAGCAATTCTCCTGACTTAGCCTCCCAGGTAGCTGGGATTACAAGTGTACACTTGTATTCTTGTATGGCTAATTTTTGTATTTTTAGTAGAGCCAGGGTTTTGCCATGTGGGCCAGGCTGATCTCGAACTCCTGACCTCAGGTAATCCTCCCAACTCAGCTTCCCAAAGCACTGGAATTAAAGGCATGAGCAATTGTACCCTGCCAGAAAAAAAAAATTAAATGTTTTATGTATGTCAGGCATGTTGGGATGCAGAGGGAAATAAATCTGGATCTGCTGCTGTGGTGTCCAGCCACTGGCCAGAAGCAGATATTTAAACAGCTAATTATAAAACAAAGAAGAGTAAATAATAGTAATAAAGGTGGAGACTCACAGCTACCTAGCTATAACTTACAATTTTAAAAATCTTTGAAGACCAGAAGTTTTTTGGTAAACTCATTTGGCAGCAAAACCTGTCTGATATGAACTAAAAATCTGGGGAGTAAAACCTGACCTGAAGTAAAACGAGGGTATTTTGAGTCTCTGTCCTCTTTAATGTAACTATTTATATGTTTTGCTGCAAAAATCATATTCTCTTTTTAGTGAGAGCTGCCATAGACTCTATTGGATGTGTTACATAATATACCAAATGGCATATGTACCATATAACCTTTGCAAAATTAGAAAACTTGAGATTTCAAAATGTATCTGGATCCAAGGGTTGTTAAGTAAGGGATTGTGGACCTGCACCATAATTTTTTTAACCTGAGCCATTCTGGTGGACATTTAGGTTATTTACTCCTTTGATCTTCAGAAAATACTGCTGAGAATAACCACATACATTTGCCATTTCACATATGTGAAAGTATATCAGTAAGAAATATTAGAAATGGAATTAGAAATGTTTGATGTTTGTAATTTTGTAAGATATTACCAAATTGCAAAACAGTTTGCAGTCTTGCCTTTTTTTTTCTAAACAAAGCATTTTCTTAAAAGTAGCCATTTAGGTCCAATAGAACAGTTGTATCAGTTTTACATTGCCATTTTCAGAATATACATATACAGTAAGTTTTGAAATCAGGAATGATGAGTCCTCCAATTTTGTTATTTTTCAAGATTGTTTTGGCTAATCTTGATCCCTCGCATTTTCATATGAATTTTAGAATCTGCATGTCAATTTTTGCAGAAATGCCAGCTTGGATTTTGATACAGATTGCAGTGAATTTGCAGATCATTTTGAGGAGTATTGTTACCTCAAAAATATTGTCTTTCAATCCATGTTCTCAAAACAGTGTCCAGTAACCAACAGCATTGGTAACAAATGTGATCTTTATAGAAATTTGGAATCTTAGATCACCCTAGACATACTAATTCAGAATCTGCATCTTACATAGCTCTCAGGAGATTTGTATGCACATTAAAGTTGAGAAGCTCTGATGTATTTACCCTCGGGATATAGCTTTGGCCACTTGGACAATTTGCTTTTGTAAGTGATTGATCACATTAATGGATACTTTAAGAAAAAAACTTAAATATCATAAAGACAGATAATGTGAGTTGTGCACCTGAAGCCCTAAAGGTAATACAGGAATAAAGTTTTTAAAATGGACCCCAACTGTAATATTGATGAGATTGTTGGTAGAACCAAAAACATATTTTTGTTGTCAGCATTCTAGCATATAGGAAGTATCTCTTCACTTGCCATGTATGAAGATCCATTGATCTCTAACTTTATTTTGATTGATATTAACTTAAAAATAATTTACCCTCTGCCTGATTCAGAAAGGATTTAAGATAGCTTGATCATAAGGTGATAATTGAAGGAATTTGTCTTGTAATATATGTATGTTTATAGTCAAAGAAAATAATACTATTATATATATAACATTTTAATTCAAAATTATTTTATTAGTTATTTGTAAATTTTATTAGTATTACTTGGAAATTATGGCATTATTGTATATTATCACATTGTGAGTAAGTGGTCATTTCATGTTTTAGATCTTGGTAATGTTCTCACTTCTACTCCAAACGCCAAAACCGTTAATGGTAAAGCTGAAAGCAGTGACAGTGGAGCCGAGTCTGAGGAAGAAGAGGCCCAAGAAGAAGTGAAAGGAGCAGAACAAAGTGATAATGGTAATGTTTGGAAAATCAGTTAGTGATTTTACAATAAATAAACTAAGAGGGTATGAAGACATTTGGGCTGATTTGGTATTGTAGAAGATTAAAGCAGGTGCTGGGATGTAAGCTGTTGACCTTATAAACAAGTTTGCTGTGGACCAAAAGGCTCTACTACATAGTATAGGAACAGCCAACCTTATGCATAAATGGAATAGGTGTTAATTGAAGGCTGACAAGAATAAGCCACTCCTCCAAATGGATGGCCTGAAATGCCACATTAGACATGTGCTATTTTAAGGTGTTGTTTCCAACATGAATCTGCATAAGTTACTAAGGATAGGAGACAAGTTAGACTCTCAATATCTTACCAAAAATAGAATGGAATCCAGAGAATAGGATAAAGGCATAGTGTTTTTTGTTTTGTTTTTGTTTTTGTTTTTTTATGAGATAGAGTCTCGCTCTGTTGCCCAGGCTGGAGTGCAGGGGTATGATCGCTGCTCACTGCAGCCTCTACCGCCCTCTGCAGCCTCAAGCCATCTTCCTGCCTCAGCCTCCCAATTAGCTGGGATTACAGGCATGCACCACCACACCCCGCTAATTTTTGTATTTTTAGTAGAGACAGGATTTCACCATGTTGACCAGGCTGGTCTCGAACTCCTGACCTCAAGTGATCTGCTCACCTCGGCCTCCCAAAGTTCTGGGCTCATAGGCATGAGCCATCACACCCAGCCTACAGGCATAAATTTTCATGAAGAAGGAACATTGGAATTATGGCTTAGAGCATTGAGGGCCCTGTTGGAATACCAATAACACACGGGAAGACTGTTTTCAAAAGGGGAGACAGAAAGACACTAAAACAAACTGCGGCCGGGCGCGGTTGCTCACACTCGTAATCCCAGCAGTTTGGGAGGCCGAGGTGGGCAGATCACCTGAGATTGGGAGTTCAAGACCAGCCTGACCAACATGGTGAAACCCTGTCTCTACTAAAAATACAAAAATTAGCCAGGCATAGTGGCGGGCGCCTGTAATCCCAGCTACTTGGGAGGCTGAGGCAGGAGAATCACTTGAACCCGGGAGGCGGAAGTTGCAGTGAGCCAAGATCATGCCATTGCACTCTAGCCTGGGTGACAGAGTGAGACGCTGTCTCAAAAAAAAAACTGTGTAACTTACTTTTGCCTTCCCTTTCCAGTAAGGTATGACAAATAGCGCCTTCTTTAAGGATCCTTTTTATCAGCTATGTGGACCCCTTTGCACTGCTAGGTCTCATAGAGCAATTTGCTTATGCCTAAGGGAGTAAAAAGACTTTGAGAGATTACTTTTTAAAAGAAATTCTAGAAGATTGACAGGGAACTGAAACAGTTTTGAAGCCAGCATAGTTTGGGTGAGCTCTCAGCATATAGTAAACCCCATTTCAAGGAGCACACCTTCTCTTTGATCCAAGTAGGAAACCCTTCAAAGGGATTGTGGTAGGTTAGGGAAATGACAGCTGGATATTAAAACATGGTATGCAGAAGGTGACCCACTGTGAACTTTTATGAATCTTTCCCATTTTCTCGTAAAAGATAAGAAAATGATGAAGAAGTCAGCAGACCATAAGAATTTGGAAGTCATTGTCACTAATGGCTATGATAAAGATGGCTTTGTTCAGGATATACAGAATGACATTCATGCCAGTTCTTCCCTGAATGGCAGAAGCACTGAAGAAGTAAAGCCTATTGATGAAAACTTGGGGCAAACTGGAAAATCTGCTGTTTGCATTCACCAAGGTATTGTCCCCAAATAATTCTGTGTCCAGCCTCTTTCCTATGAATAGTCTTTTAATAATTATAGGATCTTTAGGATCAGTTTAATTTAAAAATCTCTTATTTAGTAATATCTTAGGGCTTATTAATATTATAAGTGTTTATAGTTTTGAAAAAGAGTGAATTAGGGCCAGGGTTATATATGTATCTCTTTCTGTTGCCCAGGCTGGAGTGCAGTGGCATAGTCATGGCTCACTGCAGCCTTGAACTCCTGGGCAATCCTGCCTCAGCCTCCTAAGTAGCTGGGATTACAGGCATGTACCACCATGGCCAGTTAATGTTTAAATTTTTTGTAGAGACAGGGTTTTGCCAGGTAGCCCAGGCTGGTCTGGAACTCCTGGGTTCAAGTGATCTGCCTGCCTTGGCCTCCCAAAGTGCTAGGATTACAGGTTTGAGCCATGCACTGGCTTATTTTTTAATTTTTAGGGATACATAATAGTACATGTGAGAAACATCATTTCTTTTTCTTTTCTCTTTTTTTTTTTTTTTTTTTTGCGATGGTGTCTCGCTCTGTCACCCAGGCTGGAGTGCAGTGGCGCAATCTTGGCTCACTGCAACCTCTGCCCCCTGGGTTCAAACAATTCTCCTGCCTCAGCCTCCCCAGTAGCTGGGATAACAGGCACGTGCCACCATGCCCAGCTAATTTTTGTATTTTTAGTAGAGACGGGGTTTCACCATGTTGGCCAGGGTGGTCTCAAACTCCTGACCTTAAGTGATCCACCCGCCTTGGCCTCCCAAAGTGCTGGAATTACAAGTGTGAGGCAACGCGCCCGGCCGAGAAACATCTTTTTTTTTTTTTTTTTTTGAGACAGAGTCTCGCTCTGTTGCCCAGGCTGGAGTGCAGTGATGCGATCTCAGCTCACTGCAAGCTCCACCTCCTGGGTTCACGCCATTCTCCTGCCTCAGCCTCCCGAGTAGCTGGGACTACAGGTGCCCGCCACCATGCCCAGCTAATTTTTTGTATTTTTTAGTGAGACGGGGTTTCGCCGTGTTAGCCAGGATGGTCTCGATCTCCTGACCTTGTGATCTGCCCTCCTCTGCCTCCCAAAGTGCTGGGATTACAGGCGTGAGCCACAGTGCCCAGCCAAGAAACATCATTTCGTAATGTAAGAACCAAACTTGCCTAGTTGGATCTTACATTTAGGCATCCTGCTTGGTAGGTGGTTTTCTCTTATAGGGTTATTAGGTTTTATAAGATTTCACCTAGGCTGTCTTTATGGAATTCAATGATAAAATATTTTGTAATCTTTTCAAATAAAAATTATCAACTAAATTCAAAGTTTTGGTAAATTTTAAAAAGTGCGGCTTGATAAATCAAATTCGTCTCTCAGTATAAAAATAATATAAGGCTGATGAATTTTGAAAATGGAATGAAGGTCAGGCATGGTGGCTCACGCCTGTAATCCCAGCACTTTGGGAGGCGGAGGCGGGTGGATCACCTGAGGTCAGGAGTTCGAGACCAGCCTGACCAACAATGTGAAACTCCGTCTCTACTAAAAATACAAAAGTTGGCTGGGTGCGGTGATTCATGCCTGTAATCCCAGCACTTTGGGAGGCTAAGGCAGGCGGATCACCTGAGGTCAGAAGTTCGAGACCAGCCTGGCCAACATGGTGAAACCCCATCTCAAGTAAATATACAAAAAATTAGCTGGGCTTGGTGGTGTGCACCTGTAATCCCAGCTACTTGGAGACTGAGGCAGGAGAATCACTTGAACCCAGGAGGCAGAGGTTGCAGTGAACTGAGATCACACCACTGCACTCCAGCCTGGGCGACAGAACGAGACTCCATCTCAAAAACCAAAAATAAACAGTATTTTGGGAGGCCAAGGTGGGTGGATCATCTGAGCTCAGGAGTTTGAGACCAGCTGCACCAATATGGAGAAACCCTGTCTCTACTAAAAATGCAAAATTAGCCAGGTGTGTTGGCCCATACCTGTAATCCCAGCTACTCGGGAGGCTGAGGCGGGAGAATCACTTGAATCCGGGAGGCGGAGGTTGCTGTGAGCCGAGATCGCGCCACTACACTCCAGCCTGGACCACAAGAGCAAAACTCTGTCTCAAAACAAAACAAAATGAAACAAAAATTAGCTGGGCATGGTGGTGGGCACCTGTAATCCCAGCTACTTTGGAGGCTGAGGCAGGAGAATCGCTTGAACCCGAGAGGTAGAAGTTGCAGTGAGCCAAGATCACACCACTGCACTCCAGCCTGTGCAACAGAGCGAGACTCCATCTCAAAAAAACAGAGGAATAAATTTATTTTTCTTCTACTATAGTATAATTACCCTATCTGCACTTTTGTTCATATTTAGATATAAATGATGATCATGTTGAAGATGTTACAGGAATTCAGCATTTGACAAGCGATTCAGACAGTGAAGTTTACTGTGATTCTATGGAACAATTTGGACAAGAAGAGGTAAAAATGACATTTTCTGATTGGTGTATTTTCAAAGTGGTGTATTAGAATTCAATGCATAACTTCTGTTAGTAGCAAATATACATGCTATTTTTCATTTTGAAAAGATACTCCTAAAATGTTTAAACATTTGTATTTTAAACTATTTTTTATGAATTCAAAAATAGGTAAAATTCTGGAAAAGTCAAAGAAAAATTAATAATAATTAACTACTCCATTATAACTAATAACATACATATATTTATAAATATTCTAGGAGACGTGGGATGGGGATGCAGAGAAAACACTTTTTATGCTAGTCCCAATGTTTGAAACATTTATTAATGTTCAGGAAAATTGAATGATCTTCTTTGTTGTTTTTTTTGTTTTTTAGAGATAGGGTCTCTGTCTGTCACTCAGGCTGGAGTGCAGTGGTGCAATCTCGGGTCACTGCAACCTCCGCCTCCTAGGTTTAAGCAATTCTCCTGCCTCAGCCTTCCAAGTAGCTGGGATTACAGGCATGTGCCACCACACCTGGCTAATTTTTGTATTTTCAGTAGAGACAGAGTTTCACCATGTTGGCCAGGTTGGTTTCAAACTCCTGACCTCAAGTGATCTGCCCACCTCAGCCTCTCAAAGTGCTGGGATTATGGACGTGAGGCATTGCACCCAACCTAAAAATGGGTTCTTGATATGTTGCCTAGGCTGGTCTCAAACTCCTGGCCTCAATCAGTGCTCCCACCTCAGCCTCCCAAAATGCCGGGATTACAGGTGTGAGCCACCAAGGCTGGCCTGAATAATTTTCAAACAAATAAGTCTGTTCTCCACATTGACTGTAATTCCCTGGATTGAAATTTTTAGTGGAAATAATTTTTAAATTTCAGTTAATTAAGATCCAGTATTGGAAGAGAAAACTTGAAAAAAAAATTATAGAACATCCGTGAATTCTTTTTCTCAACTTTTTCTGATAATGATGATAGCAGTATTTTAATTTTTAGATTTTTAATTTTAATGGGCACATAGGTATATATATTCATGGGTTAGACTGGGCTCAGTGGCTCACACTTGTAATCCCAGGAGGCTGAGGCAGGAACTTCGCTTGAAACCAGGAGTTTGAGACCAGCCTGGGCAAGATGGCGAGACCCCCATCTCCACTTTATTTTTGTAAAATATAAAAAATATAATAAATATATATTTATGGGGTATATGAGATATTTTGGTGCAGGCATATGATGTGTAATAATCACATCAGGGTAAATGGAGTATCCATTATTTCAGACAGTCATCATTTCTTTGTGTTCCAAACATTCCAATTGTACTCCCTCAGTTATTCTAAAATGTACAACAAAGTATTGCCGACTATAGCCACTCTGCTGTGCTATCAGGTACTAGATCTTATTCATTGTATCTCTATCTCCATGAGTTTAATTGTTTTAATTTTTAGCTCTCACAAATAAGTGGGACCATTTGAAGTTTTTCTTTCTATGCCTGGCTTACTTCACTAAACATAATATCTTCCAATTCCATTCATATTGCAAATGACAGGATCTCATTCTTTTTTATGGTAGAATAGTACTCTGTCGTGTATATGTACCACATTTTCTTTATCCATTCGTCTGTTGATGGACACTTAGGTTGCTTCCAAATCTTGGCTATTGTGAATAGTGCTGCAATAAACATGGGAGTGCTGATATCTCTTCAATATATTGATTTCCTTTCTTTTGGGTATACGGCCAGCAGTGGAATTGCTGGTCATATGGTAACTCTATTTTTGGTACTTTTTTTTTTTTTTTTGAGACGGAGTTTCCCTCTTGTTGCCCAGGCTAGAGTGCAATGGGACGATCTTGGCTCACTGCAACCTCCCCCTCCTGGGTTCAAGTGATTCTCCTGCTTCAGCCTCCCGAGTAGCTGGGATTACAGACATGCGCCACCATGCCCGGCTAATTTTGTACTTTCAGTAGAGACGGGGTTTCTCCATGTTGGTCAGGCTGGTCTCGAACTCCTGACCTCATGTAATCTGCCTGCCTTGGCCTCCCAAAGTGCTGGGATTACAGGCGTGAGCCACCACGCCTGGCTTGTTTGTTTGTTTTTTAAGAAACTTCCATACTGTTCTCCCCAGTGGCTGTACTAATTTTACATTCTCACCAACAATGTACAGGGGCTTCCTTTTCTTCACATCCTTGCCAGCATTTGTTATTGCTTGTCTTTGGGATAAAAGCCATTTTAACTGGGGCGAGGTAATATCTCATTGTAATTTTGATTTGCATTTCGCTGATGATCAGGGATGTTGAACACCTTTTCATATACCTGTTGGCCATTTGTAGGTCTTTTGAGAAATGTCTATTCAGATCTTTTGCCCAGTTTTAATCAGGTTATTAGATTTTTTTCCTATTGAGTTGTTTATGCTCCTTATGTATTCTACTTATTAATCTGACAAAGGTGGTTTTGACAGCTATATTTCTGTTTGGCCTTTTTATATCCTCTCCCCATTCTGTTTCCTACCTACCTACCCTGTTCTAATACAGTTCAGTGTGTCTTATAGAAAATAATTTATCTTTTGCCTCCCTGAAATGATTTTAACTTTTTGTGTTTTTCTCCTTTTCTCATTTCATAATGCAATTAAATCTACCCCTTTTCTCAAATTTTAAAAACACATGAATAAAATATCTTTTACTTAAGGTCAAACACAAATGGAGTGGCGTAGGCTGGTCATGGTGGCTGACACCTATAATCCCAACACTGTGGGAGGCCAAGGCAGGTGGATCACTTGAGCTCACGAGTTTCAGAGCCACGTGAGCAACATGGCAAAACCCCGTCTCTACAAAAAAATAAAAAACTTAGCCAGGCATGGTAGCTACTCAGGGAGGATGGCTTGAGCCTGGGAGACAGAGGTTGCAATGAGCCAAGATTGCACCACTGCACTCCAGCCTGGGCTATAAAGCCAGAACTTGTCTCAAAAAAAAAAAAAAGCAGCATAAATTGGAAGAATAATGATAAGGAGGCCAAACTGAGAATGAGTGAAATTAGTGAAAAATGAAAAGGATGAAAAACTCAGATTCCCTTTTATTTTTTTCTTTTTAAAAAAGAGATGTTTGGGGAAGGTTGATGAAAGGGACCAGATAGAGATTGATCTCAGTAAATATCCAGCTGCTAAATTCTAGTTTTGTTCCTGTTTTCTCTCTCAATCAGTTAATGGACTAAAGCTCAAGGGGCTGTCTGACCTGGCTTCTGGAGTGCAGTGGCACAATCTGGGCTCACTGCAACCTCCACCTCCTGGGTTCAAGTGATACTTGTGCCTCAGCCTTCCAAGTAGCTGGGACTACAGGCATGTGCCGCCCTGACTGGCTAATTTTTGTATTTTTAGTAAAGACGGGGTCTCGTCATGTTGGCCAGGCTGGTCCCATACTCCTGGCCTCAAGTGATCTGCCTACCCTGGCCTCCCAAAGTGCTGGGATTACAGGTGTGAGCCACCATGCCGGCCCCTTGCTGGCCTCTGTTAACACCACTCTCCTATTTGGTCGTTGCTCACCACCCACCCTGGCCTTCTCTCTGTTTCTCTAATGTGTCAAGTCCCTTCCCACCCCCACCCCCACTTGTACATCCTCCCTCTTCACTGAGGACTCTTATATACCCTTTATACCCTAACTCAGATGTGCCTTCCTGAAGGAAACCTTAGATAAGATACAACTCACCTCATCACCACCTTCACCAAGTCCAGTTAATTATAGGTTGTCATCCATCGATGTCTTAGGTGGGTTCTTTTAAAAACACATTTAGGCTCTGCCTACACAGTAGCCATTCTTTATTCCTTTACTTTCTGAATAAACTTGCTTTTACTTAAAAAAAAAATTTAGGTAGTAATCTCTAAGAATAAGGTAAGCATAGAAATGTAGATGTTTCTTTAATAACTGACTCACAAAAACAACTCACTGGGCGGGCGTGGGGGCTCACTCCTGTAATCCCAGAGGTTTGGGAGGCTGAGGTGGGCGGATCATGAGGCCAGGAGATTGAGACCATCCTGGCCAACATGGTGAAACTCCGTCTTTCCTAAAAATACAAAAATTAACCAGGCATGGCGGTGCGTGCCTGTAATCCCAGCTACTCGGGAGGCTGAGGAAGGAGAATTGCTTGAACCCGGGAGGTGGAGGTTGCAGTGAGCCAAGATCGTGCCAGTGAACTCCAGCCTGGTGAAAGAGCGAGACTCCATCTCAAAAACAAACAAACAAACAAAACAGTTTACTGCCCAAGCTTCTTGACTCTGTTCATGGACAAATCATTCTTGTCCTATTTCTTCCCTGCAGGACAAGCAGCATATGAATTGAAGACATTTTTTAGAAAAAGAATATTTCCAATAATAACATGAAAGAACATTTTAGGAAAACAGTGTTTCTCCTATTGCTGTAAAAACTTTGTGGTGTATAATTCACATTTCTAGCTTTTAACTAAGTGTCATTTCTAATTTGTAGTCTTTAGACAGCTTTACGTCCAACAATGGACCATTTCAGTATTACTTGGGTGGTCATTCCAGTCAACCCACGGAAAATTCTGGATTTCGTGAAGATGTTCAAGTACCTCCTGGAAATGGCAACATTGGGAATATGCAGTTGGTTGCAGTTGAAGGAAAAGGTGAAGTCAAGCATGGAGGAGAAGATGGCAGGAATAACAGCGGAGCGCCACACCGGGAGAAGCGAGGCGGAGAAACTGACGAATTCTCTAATGTTAGAAGAGGAAGAGGTGTGGATTACCTTTTTTCTTCCCTCACCTTTATTGATTTACTTACTTATTTTTGAGATGGAGTCTCACGCTCTGTCACCCAGGCTGGTGTGCGGTGGTGCAATCTCGGCTCACTGCAACCTCTGCCTCCCGGGTTCAAGTGATTCTCCTGCCTCAGCCTCCTGAGTAGCTGGGATTATAGGCACCCACCACCATGCCTGGCTAATTTTTGTATTTTTAGTAGAGATGGGGTTTCACCATGTTGGCCAGGCTGGTCTCGAACTCCTGATCTCAGGTGATCCACCCACCTCGGCCTCCCAAAGTGCTGGGATTACAGGCGTGAGCTGTGCCCGGCCGCCTGACTAATTTAAAAAGTTTTTTTGTAGAGATGGGCATCTCACTATGTTGCCCAGACTGATCTCAAAATTTACCTCCTTTAGATACAACAATAGAAGTCTTGAAAACAGCATCAGGCACCTCAGTGCCCTCTTTGGGGTTTAACTTGGCAAATAGCTCTAATTCGGTTTCCCTTTTAATCCCCAACAATGCTTGATGCAGGTTCAGCTATGGGAATTCTGCTGCAGTGGAGGTCCAGGATGCTAAAGGGCAATGAGCTAGACAATTTCCTATTTATTATTCAAAACAAAACTTGCCCATTATATTAGCAAATGTAAAATTTTGTAATATTCCATTCCTACAAGGCTAGGGTAACACAATAGTATCTTTTGTACTCTGCAATATAACACTGTTTCAGCCTTCTGAAAAATAGATTGGGAACCTTGACCCAGTTGTTATCCTTTAATCCAGTAATGATTCTTTTTGGAATCTGTCTTAAAGAGATCAGGGGAAATTTGGACGAGTATTTACATACAAAACCATTCACTGCAATTTTGTTTGTAACAGAAAAAAATTGAACTCATCCTACCTATCCAAAAGTGGAGAATGGTTGAGTGAATTATTTCATAACCTAACTAGGGAATTTATGTAACCATTTAAGTGTTTTTGGAATAAAATTTAATGAGGCAGGTAAGTGTTCATAATATGATTTTAAAACTAGGACATAAAATCATGTATAAGGGGTAATGACAATTTTGTAAATATATGCCCAGAGAAAAGAATGGATGGATATATAACAAAATCTTAATAGTAGTGAGATTTCTATAAGGAACACACAATTTAGAATAAGAGGAACACATTTAAAATCTTTTGGATGGCTGGGCGTGGTGGCTCACTTCTGTAATCCCAGCACTTTGGGAGGCCAAGGCAGGCAGATCACTTGAGGTCAGGAGTTCAAGACCAGCCTGGCCAACAAGGTAAAACTTCGTCTCTACTAAAAATACAAAAATTAGCCGGGCGTAGTGGCATGTGCCTGTAATCCCAGTTGCTTGGGAGGCTAAGGTAGGAGAATCGGCCGAACCTGGGAGGCGGAGGTTGCAGTGAGCCATTGCACTCCAGCCTGGGCAACAGAGTGAGACTCTGTCTCAGAAAAAAACAAACAGACAAATACCTTTGGAGATTTATAATGTAATTAAACAAAAAAAAAAAATGACCAAAAAGGCAAACGTAGCTCTACTGTAACTTTTAATGCTCGAAAGAAGTAGTCTCCAGGGCCAGGAGTGGTGGCTCATACCTGTAATCCCAGCAGTTTGGGAGGCCAGGGCAGGTGGATTGCTTGATCCCAAGCATTCGAGACCAGTCTGGGTAACATGGGGAGACCTCATCTCTATTTAAAAAAAAAAAAGTCTTTGAATTTTTCAGTCTGGTTACCTTATTAGTAAAGAATTTTTGAGCAAGCACTCCAAATATGTGTATTATTTGTGAGTTATTTGCATAATATATTAGTATATTATGTATATTATAGAACCTTAGCAAAAAATTTTAGAATATATCAATATGAATAGAAGTTTACAAATCAATTTCTTTGATCTCAGCAGTTTATTTTATGTACTTCCTGACTGCTTCTACTCCATGTTGGAAGTTTTTTTTTATTTTTTTGAGATGGAGTATCGCTCTGTCGCCCAGGCTGGAGTGCAGTGGCGTGATCTCGGCTCACTGCAACCACCGCCTCCAGGGTTCAAACAATTCTCCTGCCTCAGCCTCCTGAGTAGCTGGGATTACAATTGCATGCCACCACGCCTGGCTAATTTTTGTATTTTTAGTAGAGACAGGGTTTCGCCATGTTGGCCAGGCTAGTCTTGAACTCCTGACCTCAGGTGATCCGCCCGTCTCAGCCTCCCAAAGTGCTCGGATTACAGGTGTGAGCCACAGCTCCTGGCCACACTTTGGAGATTTAGATCTCAAATAACAGAGGAAAATGAATAAAACATAGTTTCTACTTGTATAAGAATTATTTAAAACAAGCTTATTTTTGCCTCTTAAAATAGGACATAGGATGCAACACTTGAGTGAAGGAACCAAGGGCCGGCAGGTGGGAAGTGGAGGTGATGGGGAGCGCTGGGGCTCCGACAGAGGGTCCCGAGGCAGCCTCAATGAGCAGATCGCCCTCGTGCTGATGAGACTGCAGGAGGACATGCAGAATGTCCTTCAGAGACTGCAGAAACTGGAAACGCTGACTGCTTTGCAGGTAAACTTCCGAATGTATCATACCTTCTTCTGCTTATTGATTCTGGAAAGCAATGTGGAGTCTGCGTTGATCATATTGACATAAATTAATGTATTTTACTGATTTTTTTAGAAAATAGAACTTGGTTTTGAAAATATTGTTTAAGAAAAGACTGACCCAGAAACGAATTACTGCTTAAAATAATAGAAAAATGGTAAAATAATAGAAAAATGGCTGGGCGCAGTGGCTCACGCCTGTAATCCCAACACTTTGGGAGGCCGAGGTGGGTGGATCACCTGAGTTCAGGAGTTTGAGACCAGACTGGCCACCATGGTGAAATTCTGTGTCTACTAAAAATACAAAAGTTAGGCAGGTGTGGTGTGGCATACCTGTAATCCCAGCTACTTAGGAGGCTGAGGCAGGAGAGTCCCTTGAACCCAGAAAGCAGAGGTTTCAGTGAGCCGAGATCACACTACTACACTCCAGCCTGGGCGACAGAGTGAGATTCTGTCTCAAATAAATAAATAAGTAAATAAATAAATAAATAAATAAATAAATAAATAAATAAAAGGAAAAGGGTTCATAGGAAGAGATACTACAGCTTGATTTATAGTTTCAACTGTGGCCTATGATAATCCCGGGACTCAGCTGCCGCTTCTTGAGTAACATTTGTTGGAGAGAATAAAGAGGTAATTAGCATTGACTGTCTGACCTAGCTGCAAACATTATACAGCATTGAAGCATCATGCTGTAGCAGATGTTAAGAAGTATTTGTAGGGATTAATCAAAGAAGACATGCTTCCGTTGCAAGATAAATACATTAATTGTGACTCATGTAAAGAAACTGATACTGCAGGCTTTCCTAAACAACCACTGTGAATATCTTTCTCTTTACCTAATCAGTAAGTTACTCAAGCTATCACGTTTTTAAAAATTATATGTATCTCCAGGATTCTCAGTTACATGTTGTTATTATTATTATTATTATTATTATGGGTTTTTTTTTGAGATGGAGTCTCACTCTGTCACCAGGCTGGAGTGCAGTGGCGGGATCTCGGCTCACTGCAACCTCCACCTCCGGGGTTCAAACGATTCTCCTGCCTCAGCCTCCTGAGTAGCTGAGACTACAGGCACACGCCACCATGCCCAGCTAATTTTTGTATTTTTAATAGAGACGGGGCTTCACCATGTTGGCCAGGGTGGTCTCGATCTCCTGACCTCGTGATCCACCCGCCTCAGCCTCCCAAAGTGCTGGGATTACAGGCATGAGCCACCGTGCCCGGCCTCTCAGTTACATATTATTATTAATCAGACTGCAAATTACTAGACTTCCAGGAGTCCATGAACACCCTAAAATACTATGCACATTTGTCTTTGATCTTGCATTTTTGATGGGAGAGGACTTGTTGTCTTCATCAGATCCTCAAGAAGGTGTATAAGGAAAGAGTTTAAAATAGTGCCTTATGACCAGGCACGGTGACTCACACCTGTAATTTCAGCACTTTGGGAGGCCGAGGCGAGTGGATCACTTGAGGCCAGGAGTTCGATACCAGCCTGGCCAGCATGGTGAAACCCCATCTCTACTAAAAATACAAAAATTAGCTGGGCGTGATTGTGCATGCCTGTAATCCCAGCTACTCAGGAGGCTGAGGCATGAGAATCACCTGAACCCTGTTGGCGGAGGTTGCAGTGAGCCTAGATCGCATCACTGCCCTTGGCTCACTGTAACCTCGACCTCCTGGGCTCAAGTCATCCTCCCACCTCAGCCTCCCAAGTAGCTGGAACTACAGGTGCACACCACCACATCTGGCTAATTTTTGTACTTTTTGTAGAAACAGAGTTTTGCCATGTTGCCCAGGCTGGTCTCAAACTCCTGAGCTCGAGTAATCAGCCCACCTCAGCCTCCCAGAGTGCTTGGGATTATAGGCGTGAGCCACTGAGCCTGGCATGCTCTATGTTTTTTTTTTTTAAAGAATATTTTACATATATTCAATATCTTCAGTGATATTGAAATTCTGCTAAAATTCTTTTCATGTATTTTCTTAGACATTTACTTTTTCACTGTGATAGAAAACTTTAGGCTAGGCCCATGGCTCACACCTATAATCTCAGCACTTTGGGAGGTCAAGGCAGGAGAATAACCTGAGGCTAGGAGTTCAAGACCAGCCTGGGCAGCATGGCAAGACCCTGTGTCTACCAAAAAAATAAAATTAAAATAGCTAGGCTTGGTGGTCGGCCCAGCTACTCAGAAGGCTGAGGCACGGTGATAGCTTGAACCCAGGAGTTCAAGGCTGCAGTGAGCCACGATCTCACCAGCCTGGGCAACAGAGCAAGACCTCATCTCTACAAAAATACAATACAATAATAAAATAAAGTTCAAAAGATTTTAAGGACTTTTTTCTTTAAAATTTGCATAATTCACTTGGATGACTCATAGAAGAAATAAATTGGGCCAGGCATGGTGGTTCATGCCTATAATACCAACACTTTGGGAGACTGAGGTGGGTGGATCACCTGAGGTCGGGAGTTCGAGACCAGCCTGGCCAACATAGTGACAACTATGGTGCCACCACACCCAGCCAACACCAGTTAGCTGGGTGTGGTGGTGCATGCCTCCCAGCTAATTGTGAGGCAGCGGTTGCAGTGAGCCAAGATCGTGTCTCAAAAAGAAAAGTTGAATAGGTAATGTAATAAGACTGTAAACATAAGAGTTTAGATTGATTTGAGGTTTTATTTTCATAATCTTATATAATTTGAACTAAAAATATAAAGCATTAAAGTATTGTTTGGCTTGCTGTTTTAGGGAACTTGTCCTTTGGTAAGTATTAGTTTCAGGATAATCCAAGTATGGTTAGCAGAAAAATACTGAATAAACTAATATTTCTACGTTCCAACTGTTCTATACATAAAGAAAACAAAAGCAACCAAAAAAACCTCAATATTTCTGCCTTTTAAAAAAGATAGGAAATAGAAGAATTACTGTGTTTTTCATTTTTTCAAGGCTAAGTCACCTTCATTTGCATTTACAGGCAAAATCGTCAACATCAACATTGCAGACTACTCCTCAGCCCACCTCACAGGTAAGACATTTTTTAAAAAATTTAAATGCCAGGGTTTCATATGTTTTTTGTTGTTGTTTTTGTTTTTGTCTGATACGGAGTCTCACTCTGTTGCCCAGGCTGAAGTGCAGTGGTGCGATCTCAGCTCACTGCAAGCTCTGCCTCCTGGGTTCACGCCATTCTCCTGCCTCAGCCTCCCAAGTAGCTGGGACTACAGGTGCGCGCCACCACACCCGGCTAATTTTTTGTATTTTTAGTAGAGACAGGGTTTCACCATGTTAGCCAAGATGGTCTCGATCTCCTGACCTCGTGATCCGCCCACCTCGGCCTCCCAAAGTGCTGGGATTACAGGTGTGAGCCACCGCGCCCGGCCCATGGTTTCATATGTTACAATACATTTAGAATATACAAAATCTTTAAATAGTTCCAAATGAAATCTACCTTTGCAGTTAAAAAATACTTGTTTTGTGTTTATTTAAGTCTGAACTACTCCTGAAAGCCTGCTTCCTGAATTATACTCTGAAATGCAGAATATCTTTCTTCTTTCAGCAGGAGTGAGATTTGTTACTAATTTTCTTTTCTACTTTCAAAATTATGAATTAGGTATGTTTTTAAGTTTATACATGCAGTATTGAATAGATTGGTGACAAGCTTATTGTATTTTCTCAGAGACCATCTTGGTGGCCCTTCGAGATGTCTCCTGGTGTGCTAACGTTTGCCATCATATGGCCTTTTATTGCACAGTGGTTGGTGTATTTATACTATCAAAGAAGGAGAAGGTAAGACCAGTTTCATCATTTGAAATGGTGTATAACTCTCATAACCTGTAGTAGACAGAGTTTTCAGCAGCAATTAAGGGATGCTAGGTCCATTTTATAGATACATCGTCATAGTGAACATTCTATATTTATCCTGAGACTGAAACTGCCTTGGAAATGATGTCTTGTGGATTCCTAGGTACTTGTTAGACTTAAAAACATTTTCACTTGAGAGCATCTGATGGATTTATACACCTTTGATTTAGGCAACCACACAAAAATGACTACATGCTTCTTTTTTTTTTTTTTTTTTTTTTTTTGAGACTGGGTCCCATTTTGTTGCCCAGGCTGGAGGGCAGTGGCTGTTCACAGGCATGATCATGTGCACTGAAGCCTCAGATTCCTTGGCTCAAGTGATCCTTTCTGCCTCAGCCTCCTGAGTGGCTGGGACTACAGGCATATGTCACTGGGTGCGGTTTATATGCATTTTAAATTTTATGGTTTGTGAGGAAACAGTGTTCTGAAAGGCACGGTGGCTCACACCTATAATCCCAGCACTTTGGGGAGGGCGAAGCAGGAGGATTACTTGAGCAAAGGAGTTCGAGACTAGCCTGGGCAACATAGGGAGATGCTGTCTCTATTTTAAACAATTAATTAAAAAGGAATTTGGAGGTACTTTTATTTTTTTAATTTATTTTATTTTATTAATTTATTTTTTTGAGACAGAATTTTGCTTTTGTTGCCCAGGCTGGGGTGCAGTGGCACGATCTCGGCTCACTGCAACTTCTGCCTCCCAGGTTCAAGCGATTCTCCTGCCTCAGCCTCCCAAGTAGCTGGGATTACAGGCATGTGCCATCATGCCCAGCTAATTTTTGTATTTTTAGTAGAGATGGAGTTTCACCATGTTGGCCAGACTGGTCTCAAACTCCTGACCTCAGGTGATTTGCCCGCCTTGGCCTCCCAAAGAGCTGGGATTACAGGCACGAGCCACTGTGCCCAGCCGGAGGTTACTTTAATTTAAGGGCCAGATTTCCAGTTTGGGATGACAAGGTACCTCAAATAGGTCAGAAAATAATAGATTGGAATCCCTGAAAGTAATTCTGAGCCTGTCCATGTTAGGAATAACCTGAGGCCAAACCCTTGGATTCAAGAAAATCCTTAAATCTAAAAAGTTGCCAGGTGCGGTGGCTCATGTCTATAATCCCGGGACTTTAGGAAGCTGAGATGGGTGGATTGCTTGAGCCCAGGAATTCAAGAACAGCCTGGGCAAGAAAGTGAGACTGTCTCCACAAAAAATTTAAAAAATTAAATAAAAAAATTAGCCAGGTTGGTGGTGCACACCTCTAGTCCCAGATACTCGGGAGGCTGAGGCGGGAGGATCAACTTGAGCCCAGGAGGTTGAGGCTGCCCTGAGTCATGATCATGCCACTACACTCCAGCCCGGGTGACAGGGTGAGACTGTCTCAAAAAAAAAAAAAAAAAAAGGATATAGACCTGAATTTAAATCCTTTCTTTTCTTCTTCTACACATTTTCAATTCCTCCTATGATGGTTGGGTTTAGTGCTCTACAGTGTTTTACATTTAAATATCCCTGGTAATAGGAAAGAAGAACCAACCGTTAGATATGTAGTAATGCTGGATATAAGCAGCAGGGCTCAGTGCCACTATGGGTAGATGTTTACATATTTTTAATGCATCTCTAAAGTTCCTTTTCATGTTTCCGTTGTAGAAAGTTGGGAGTTGGAGAGTAGAGGAATTTGCTTAAAAAACTCTAAAGCTTACTTTGGTTAATAATTTATTTTATGCTTAAGATGGAAGTAGCTTATTACTTCATTAAAGATTGAAAAAACAAACTACACTCTACATCAACAGTCACATAAAATTGGAGTTTTTCTAAAAATGTTTAAAATGTTCTTTACTAATAGAAGTTTTGTAAAAGGTTGTTCGCTATTTCTCCTAAATATCCCTTTTAGCTGTTCACAGATGTCTCTGAATGGAGAAACGCTTTCCTATTTTTAATTTTCTACTTGGTTATTATTGAACCTTTATGAGTTTTTTACTGTACGTTAACTGTTTGATCCTTCCAAACTGCAAATTCCGTAGCACTGTGCAACTTCATTTTGACGAGGTATAGTGTTTTTATATATTGTTTGCTTATATATGTAATAGATTAACTGTGGTTGGAAGTAGGGCCATATTTGATATGGTGGAAATAAATTTTAGCCTTGAGGGGATTTAGGCATCTTTTAATGTAACATTGTTTAGCAATTTTTAATCTGATAGTTAAAGGAATGAAGACCAGAGAGCAGTTGTATGGTTTGGAAGAGATAGGTTCTGTGTTAGAGATTAGAAGAAAGGTCTAGAAATCTGATTAGGATGGGGAAAGTGTGGGCAAGTAGAGGGTGTGCCCTACTCATAATAGGGATCATCCTATAGCTCATCCCCAGAACAGTGTCTGGCATGTAGTAGGTGCTCAATACATGTGTGTTGCGTCTATGACTGAATCCCTTTTTGGGCAAGATGGCAAACGGAAGTACCATAAGACATGGAAAAGCTTTCATTTTATGGAATAAATATGCATGTGGACACAGACATACTAGGATATGTCTGATAGATATAGGATAGTCCTATATATGTATAAAACATATAGGATAGTCCTATATATGTATAAAACATATAGGACTGGAGGCTGGAGTGCACTCGCGTGATCTTGGCTCACTGCAACCTCTGAGTCCTGGGTTCAAGTGATTTTCCTGCCTCAGCCTCCTGAGTAGCTGGAACTACAGGCATGTGCCACCACGCCCAGCTAATTTTTGTATTTTTAGTAGAGACAGGGTTTCGCCATGTTGACCAGACTGGTCTTGAACTCCTGATCTCAGGTGATCCAGCTGCCTTGGCTTCCCAAAGTGCTGGGATTACAGGCATGAGCCAGCACACTCAAGCTGTGATAAGCTTTTGAAAATAAATATCTTTTCCTTCAACATTAAAATTAATACATAAAGTCTGCTGTTTTTTTTTCTAGCGTAGAATAATATAAATTTAAAAGTAAAAGAGATTTCTTATGCTATCACTCTGCAGTGGATCAGAAGAAAATCCTGTATGTGATAGGAAGAACAATACCTGCAGACTTCTTGTTCAGAAATAGGCCCTGAACAGTCTCCTGTGGTAACACCTGTCCCTGGTTGCCTAGCCTGACAACTCTGCTATTAAAATTATCCTTGAGTTAAAATACCGAAAGCAGACCTGTTAAGTCTAAGAAACTACTCTTAAACTATTACTTTGTTTATTTATTTATCTATTTGAGACAAGGTCTCACTCTCTTGCCTGGGCTGCAGTGTAGTGGTACAATCAGAGGTCAATGCAGCCTCAAACTCCTGGGCTCAAGCAATCCTGCTGCCTCAGCCTCCTGAGAAGCTGGGACTATAGGCAGGTGTCAACTAACTTTCTTATTTTTGTTGAGATGGGTTCTCACTATAATACTAGTCTTGAACTCCTGCCCTCAAGAGATCCTCCCACCTCAGCCTTTCTTGTACTGGGATTACAGGACTGAGCCACCATGCCTGGCCTAAATTATTATTGTTACAAGAAAGGGGCCCCAATCCAGACCCTGAGAGGGAGTTCTTGGATCTCACACAAGAAAAAATTTACGGCAAGTCCATAAAGTAAAGTGAAAGCAAGTTTAAGAAAGTAGAGGAATAGGCCGGACGCGGTGGCTCACACCTGTAATCCCAGCACTTTGGGAGGCCGAGGTGAGCCGGTCACCTGAGGTCAGGAGTTCGAGACCAGCCTGACCAACATGGTGAAACCCTATCTCTACTAAAAATACAGAAATTAGCTGGGTGTGGTAATCCCAGCTACTTGGGAGGCACCTGTAATCCCAGCTACTCGGGAGGTTGAGGCAGGGGAATGGCTTGAACCCAGGAGGCAGAGGTTGCAGTGAGCTGAGATCATGCCACTGCACTCCAGCCTGGGTGACACAGTGAGACTCCATCTCAAAAAAAAAAAGAGAGAAAAAAGAAAGTAGAGGGATAGAATAATGGCTGCTCATTGCCCATTTTTGTGGTTATTTCTAAACAAGGGGGGGATTATTCATGCCTCCCCTTTTTAGACCATATAGGGTAACTTCCTGATGTTGCCGTGGCATTTGTAAACTGTCTTGGCGCTGGTGGGAGTGTAGCAGTGAGGACGACCAGAGGTCACTCTCATCAGCATCTTGGTTTTGGTGGATTTTGGCGGGTTTCTTTACTGCAACATGTTTTATCAGCAAGGTCTTTATGACCTGTATCTTGTGCCGACCTCCTATCTCATCCTGTGACTTAGAATGCCTTAACCACCTGGGAATGCAGCCCAGTAGGTCTCAGCCTCATTTTACCCAGCTCCTATTCAAAATGGAGTTGCTCTGGTTCACATGCCTCTGACATTACTTTGAAGGAAAGGATGTTTCTAACCAGTTTTCCTTTTTTTTTTTCTTTGTGACAGAGTCTTGCTCTGTCGCCCAGGCTGGATTGCAGTGGCGTAATCTTGGCTTACTGCAAGCTCCGCCTCCCAGGTTCACGCCATTGTCCCTCAGTCTCCCCAGTAGCTGGGACTACAAGCGCCCGCCACCACGCCCGGCTAATTTTGTTTTTGTATTTTTAGTAGAGACGGCCAGGATAGTCTCGTCTAACCAGTTTTCTTAAGCAGCCTGGCCAGATTCCTAAATTGCTATCATGTAATTTCTTGGGGACATTCAGCCTTCAGTAGAGAGGTAATCAATACAAACTTGTTGGGAGTGGGGAGGGTCTCAGGAGGATTATTCTCCAAATGGAGCCTAGGGCAGAAGGCACTGACACAAAAAGTCAGGCCCTGGCTTCTGAGGAGGGGAAGGAATTGCAGCAGTGCAGCTAGAGCAGCATTCACCGCGGCGAAGGGAAAGGCAGAGTTTATTCCTGTTCCCTTATCTGTTGTTTCCTGTGACTATTCTTCTATCACACTATACCCTCCATTTTGCAAGTTGATTTAAAACAAAACAAAACAGAAAGACCTCACAAAGAGCCTGAAAACAATTCTAAAGTTCTGAAGACAGTGATTTATGTTCACTATATTACCTTAGAAGACTGGGAGTTCAGGCTGGGCACGGTGGCTCACATGTGTAATCCCAGCACTTCAGGAGGCTGAGGCAGCAGAATAGCTTGAACCTGGGAGGTGGAGGTTGCAGTGAGCCGAGGTCGCGCGCCACTGCACTCCAGCCTGGGCAACAGAGCGAGACTCCATCTAAAAAAAAAAGAAAAAAATATTGGGGGTTCATCGAGACCAAGTTTTCTGCCCTTTTTAATTTTTTTTATTTTTATTAATTTATATATTTATTTATTTTGAGACAGAGTCTTGCTGTGTCACCTAGGCTGGAGTGCAGTGGCCCGATCTCGGCTCACTGCAACCTCCGCCTCCCAGGTTCAAGCGATTCTCCTGCCTCAGCCTCCCAAGTAGCTGGGACTATAGGCGCGTGCCACCATGCCCGGCTAATTTTTTGTATTTTTAGTAGAGACGGGGTTTCACCGTGTTAGCAGGATGGTCTTGATCTCCCAACCTCGTGATCCGCCCGCCTCGGCCTCCCAAAGTGCTGGGATTACAGGCGTGAGCTACAGTTCCGGCTTTGTCTGCCCTTTTATACATATGCAAAGGATTGTGTGTAGTAATCTGCGTCCCGCAGATTCTTAAAAAGTGTTGCTAATTGTTCAGGCACCCTGCAGCTAACATTTTTGCTAAAACCTCACTCAGGCAGTTTGTCTTTACAACCCACATCTCTCTTGTCTTTGTCAACCATTTCAATTCTCTTCCTCCAGGGGCCTGTTTTCTTTATGCCGCTGGGATCTCCTTCTGTTTTGTGAAAGTTGATCTGACTATTTAAAATGTCACTCCTGCCAAGGAGGTGTACATAAGAGGATTTCTGCAGAGGATAAGGAATGATCTGATTGTTTAAAATATCACTCCTGCCAAAGGAATTGCATAAGGGTATTTCTACATAGAGGGATCAATCTGTTATGAGAGTTTCAGGCATTTTGGCATCTTGAGTGCTGGGGAGGGTTTGTAGATTTTAGAGCAGAACTCAGATCATATGTGATGGTGTAAGGTGCTAACAAGCTCAGCCTTTTCTGATAGCTCATTCACTCTTCTGTCTTTGAAACCATCATATTATATATATCCAAGTTTGGGGTTTATATGCCTCTTCCTCCCCCACCACCTAAACTGAGAGCTGTCTTGAGGCCTGAGAGCCTGCCTCATTTATCTCTGAATGCCCAGGTCCTGGCACAGAGCCTGGAAAGTAATAGAAACATAATCCGTGTTGATTAAGTGAATACTCCAGGTCGTACATCTATTATCCTCTTACAGTTTTGTTACACATTTGTTTCATAACTTTTCCATTTTGATAAAATTATGAAATCATTTCCACAAATCTTAATTGTGTAATAGCCAATTAGAAAAGGGTAAGAATCTAGAAAGTAAGAGAGGATGAATGTACATTTAAATTATTTATTAAAAACTGGCCGGGATGGCTGGGCGCCATAGCTAACGCCTGTAATCCCAACACTTTGGGAGGCCGAGGTGGGTAGATCACCTGAGGTCAGGAGTTCAAGATGGCGAAACCTCATCTCTATTAAAAATACAGAAATTACCCAGGTGTGGTGGCACACACCTGTAATGCCAGCTACTTGCAAGGCTGAGGCAGGAGAATCGCTTGTACCTGGGAGGTGGAGGTTGCAGTGAGCCAAGATGGCACCATTGCAGTCCAGCCTGGACGACAGAGCAAGACTTTGCCCCAGTAAATAAATAAATAAATAATTTAAAACTGTTTGGTAATTTCAGCACTTGTAATTGGATCTTTCCTATCAGGCTGCAAGTCATATGATGTAGTTCTATAAAGACTGTTGGTAATATTATGGTTTTATTTTGAATTTGTATGTTATTATTATTATGTTACCATCCAGAGAATTATTTGCATTCATACTCACAGGAAATTGGTTTTTATTTTCTTTTTAAAGAAAACTGAACTGAGGAAAATGGTGTTTTCCTCAAGAAGACTACTGGAACTGGATGACCTCAGAATGAACTGGATTGTGGTGTTCACAAGAAAATCTTAGTTTGTGATGATTACATTGCTTTTTGTTGTCCAGTAGTTTAGTTTGTGTACATATATACACATATATATTTTGCACTACACAAACGATAACATTTTAAGGACTAATATTGCTGATACTTGAATAATCAATCTCTACTAGGTTATAAGTAGTATACACAGATTTACCCTGCCCTTGAACTTGAAGGACATTAAATTATTAATGATCATTTGGTAACATGTTTACCTGATTATCTTCCATAGAGTAACATAAGCTGCTTTTCAAAGGTACCATTGTGATAATGAGATCAAATTTATAAGTTATTATTTTTAATTTTCTAAATTAAATAAAAGAAAGAATGCAAACCAGGAGTGATTTTCAAATGAGATGTAATCGACTTTATATCTTAGTCACAGAGTTGCCATGGCACGTAGTAGAAAACCACAGGAAGAATGGTCATATTCACTTTGTGGGCTGCCCATAATCTTTCTTGGGCATTCACAACTCTTGAGTTTGGTGTTCAGGCATCATTATTAAAAAGTGGAGTCCTATGTACCAGACTGAGTTTTTACAAATGATTTGCAGACTAGACATAACCCACTGATGGAAATGGTGAATGAGCTTCATATAGGTTTAAAAGTGTATTCTGAGCCTGTAGATGATTAATAAGGTTTTTATTCGATCATATAATGTATTCCTTTGTAATCATTTTTGTTTAACTGAGGATATCTAGTGTCTGCTTCATAGGGTGCTTTGAAATATAAAATGAAAACTTATTTATACTGTTTTTACAACAGTCAAAAAGGAAACACACGAAAATCACTTTTCTGCAACTGATGAACTATACAGACTGGACTCTTAACCTCTTAGTGCCTCAGTTTTTCCTTCGGGGTATACTATTTTAGATACACCTACTTCACAGGAGTACTGGAGGGATTTGCAAGCTAACAGGCCAAATGCTTCCATAGGAATAAGGCATGCCCAGCTAACAGAAATTTAAGTCCCTCTTCCCCACCTCTCTCATCTAGACCAAAAAGAAGACTATAATTTAGATCCTTGGAGACTTTTCCTATATGCCTTCCAAAACTTCCTCACTTAGATGTACCTTGTGCTTTGAAGATTTATTTGATGCAGTCTTTGTAACAAATAATTTTTTTTTTAAACGGAGTTTCTCTCTTGTTGCCCAGGCTGGAGGGCAATGGTGTGATCTTGGCTCACTGCGACTTCCACCTCCTGGGTTCAAGTGATTCTCCTGCCTC
The DNA here is from genome assembly GCF_029281585.2 of Gorilla gorilla gorilla. NCBI lineage: Eukaryota > Metazoa > Chordata > Mammalia > Primates > Hominidae > Gorilla > Gorilla gorilla. The sequence goes on along the minus strand of NC_073232.2, from coordinate 36,152,352 downwards.
ACTCTCCCAAGTAGCTGGGATTACAGGCATGCACCACCATGCCTGGCTAATTTTGTATTTTTAGTAGAGATGGTGTTTCTCCATGTTGGTAAGGCTGATCTCAAACTCCCAACCTCAGGTGATCTGCCCGCCTCGGCCTCCCAAAGTGCTGGGATTAGAGGCGTGAGCCACTGCACCTGGCCTGTAGCAAATAATTTTTAAGCATTCTCAAGATGTATGATATTGGGTTTAGCATCATATGTTCAGAGTGTTTTAAATAAGAAATAATCTGTCTTTAGTATACAGGATGGTTCTTTGTTTGCCTGAAAAGTATAAGAATACAATTTACTTTTCCCAAACTTTTTCCTTATTTTTTTCTTTCAAATAACTTTAATTATTTAATCCCATACTGATTAAAATATGTCTGTCTAAAGGGATCTACTACTATTTGCTTTTAAAAAAGTGTTCCCTATTTATTTAGGAAAAAGTGAAGCAAGCAACTGAATTTATATGTAAAAATAACATTTAGACCTGTGGATCAAAGATTATTTTCAAAAATGAGATATCAATTTGGTATCAGTAAAAAGTGTCTTTTCTTTTAGTATATAAATAAATAAAATGCAAATTAAGAGTGTAAGCAGTTGTGAATCATTACAAGCAGTCTGGGATAACTAACTCCTAGGGATAACCATTTCTATCCTGTTCCAAAGTCTTATTTTATAGTTTGAAAAGCACTTTGCACACAGTTCTTGTATATAAAAGTAAAGATGTAATTATAGGATATAGTGTTCCTGCTTTGTTTAATAAGAACCTCATTTAAACTTGACAGCTATGGTATTTTTTTAATGATAACTTCTTTTCTGTTTATTGTAAAACTAAGCTAAAAATAAAAGGTTAATGAGAAATGATATGGCTTTTATTACTTGTTACTATTAACCCATTGATTAGGTAAGAATTCAATGAGAGTAAGTAGTAGTCGCAAATAAAGTAATTATGACTCTCAAAATAAAGCCATGCTATTCCACACAATTTGATAAAAATCAGAAACTGGGATGAAATTTAACTTATTTAGTCATCTGGTTGAGAATATTAGCAATCCAGTCAGATTCTTGGTTTTACTTTTTTTTGAGACAGAGTCTCGCTCTGTTGCCAGGCTAGAGTGCAGTGGCGTGATCTCGGCTCACTGCAACCTCCGCCTCTCAGGTTCAAGCGATTCTCCTGCCTCAGCCTCCCGAGTAGCTGGGAGTACAGGCACGTGCCACCACTCCCGGCTGATTTTTGTATTTTTAGTAGAGACGGGGTTTCACCATGTTGGCCAGGATGGTTTCCATCTCTTGACCTCGTGATCTACCCGCCTCGACCTCCCAAAGTGCTGGGATGACAGGTGTGAGCCACTGCGCCCAGCCGGTTTCAGTTCTTACACCAAATAAATAGCTTCCCACAGCCACACAATGAACCCTAATCAACCATCTTATTATTATTATTATTATTATTATTATTATTATTATTATTATTTGAGATGGAGTCTTGCTCTGCCGCCCAGGCTGGATTGCAGTGGTGTGATCTCAGCTTACTGCAACCTCTGCTTCCCAGGTTCCAGTGATTCTCCTGCCTCAGCCTCCCACATAGCTGGGATTACAGGCACCCACCACCACACCTGGCTAATTTTTTGTATGTTTAGTAGAGACGGGGTTTTGCTATGTTGGCTAGGCTGGTCTTGAACTCCTGACCTCAGGTGATCTTCCTGCCTCTGCCTCCCAAAGTGCTGGGATTACAGGCGTGAGTCACCGCACCCAGCCCTAATCAACCATCTTAAATACACATCTCTGGTCTTATGTGGAAAATGATGAGAGGGTTTTTTTTTTTTAATTGAGACGGAGTTTCGCTCTGGTTGCCCAGGCTGGAGTGCAATGGTGCCATCTCAGCTCACTGCAACCTCCATCTCCCAGGTTCAAGTGATTCTCCTGCTGCCTCAGCCTCTCGAGTAGCTGGGATTACAGGCATACGCCACACGCCTGGCTAATATTTTGTATTTTTAGTAGAGACAGGGTTTCTCCATGTTGGTCAGTCTGGTCTTGAACTCCCAACCTCAGGTGATTCACCTGCCTCAGCCTCCCAAAATACTGGGATTACAGGTGCGAGCCACTGCGCCTGGCCTGGGTTTTGTTTTTAATACCCATCTATGACTTGTAACTTCTACAGAGTGATAAAAGTGATGTATCATTTAAGGTATCATTATTCTGCTTCATGTAATAGAAACCCAGCTGTGGTGGCTTGACCAAGTAACTGGGTCTTTTCCTTCGATATAAGTCTGGAGATAGAAGTCCAGGCCCGGGAAGGTGCTTCCACAATGCCATTAGGTAGACAGGCTCCTCCTGTCTTTCTTTCTCCCATCTTTAGTATGTAGCTTTTGTCTTCATGCTTGCAAGATAGTGAAGTACATTTAGATCTAATGTCTACATTATAGGCAGGCACAGAGTGAAGCACAGAAAGCAATTAACAGTTGTATTTTTCCATCTGATCAGGAAACAGTAACTTTCTTGAAAATCCCACACAGGGGACTCCTCACATCTCATTGGCAAGAACTGGCTCTCATAGTTATATTTTTGTATACAAAATTATTTAATCACTTCTCAGCCTTTTGGCTAAGATCAAGGGTAGTATCAGTTCTTATCAGTTCTTTTTTTTTCTCTCTCTCTTTTGAGACAGAGTCTCGCTCTGTTGCCCAGGCTGGAGTGCAGTGGCGCAATCTCGGCTCACTGCAACCTCCGCCTCCCAGGTTCAAGCAATTCTCTTGCCTCAGCCTCTCAAGCTGGGATTACAGGTGCCAGACACGTTGCCTGGGTAATTTTTTGTATTTTTAGTAGAGACAGGGTTTCTCCATGTTGGCCAGGCTGGTCTCAAACTCAGGTGATTAACTTGCCGCTGCACTCCAGCTTGGGAAACAGAGCAAGACACACACACACACACACACACACACACGCACACACGCACACATGCACACGCACACACACACACGAAGAAGGAAGGAAAGAGAGAGAGGAAGGGAGGGAGGGAGGGAGGAAGGAAGAAAAGAAAGAAAAACATAAAAAAAGAGAAATAGAGAAATTTCCTCCCTTGTTTCAATTCTTTAATATGTGTTGAAGAGAACTTTTTTTTTTTTGAAACGGAGTCTCACTCTGTCACCCAGCAGGCTGGAGTGCAGTGGTGTGATCTCATCTCACTGCAACCTCCATCTCCCGGGTTCAAGCAATTCTCTGCCTCAGCCTCCTGAGTAGCTGGGATTACAGGCGCCTGCCACCACGCCCGGCTAATTTTTGTATTTTTAGTACAGACAGGGCGTCACCATATTGGCCAGGCTGGTCTTGAACTCCTGACCTTGTGATCCACCCGCCTCGGCCTCCCAAAGTGCTGGGATTACTGCTGTGAGCCACTGTGCCCAGCCTGAAGAGAACTTTTTATACTTACATAAAATCAGGCAAGGGAGTATCAGTTATTTTTTAAATTTTACTGGTCACCGTTTCCCCTCTCTTCTGTCCCCTCCCCTCTTCCCTTGGAGCGCTCTTCCTCTTCCACCAGAATCCAGTGTTTCTGGTGAGGCTGCTAAATGGAACACCCAGCTATGCCCATTGCTGCCCCATCGTGACTCACAGTAGTGGACATGTGACTCAACCTGGTCAGCTTATATCCCATTCTCCTGACCACAGTGACATCCCAGTGATGGGCATAGAACCAGCAGTCAGTTACTCTCTGGGGTTTATTTCATGGAACTAGGAGAGAGAGAGTGTTTAAGCCACCCCATCTCCAGCCCCCAGTAGACTTTTTTTTCATTATTATTATTATTTTTTTCACAATCCCTACTTTGGATGTAGACATAAAAAAAAAGTGTCAAGGAATGTATCCATTTCTTGTAGGTTTTCCAGTTTTTTGGCATATATTTATTCCCAGTAGTCTCTGATGATTCTTCATATTTCTGCGGTATCAGTTGTCATGTCTCCTTTTTCATCTTTGATTTTATTTACTTGGGTATTCCTTTTTCTTAGTCTGGCTAAAGGTTTGTTGATTTTGTTTTCAAAGTAAACCAAGTTCATTTTTAAAAATCTTTTGTATTTTGGGGAGTTTCAGTTTCATTTGTTTCTGCTGTATCTTATTATTTCTTCTACTAATTTTGGGTTTGTTTTTGCTTTCCTAGTTAAGATGCGTTGTTAGGTTATTTATAGACTTTATTGTTATTTATTTTTTTTGAGTCAGAGTTTCCCTCTCGTCACCCAGGCTGGAGTGCAGAGGTGCAATCTCTGCTCACTGCAACCTCTGCCTCCCGGGTTCAAGTGATTCCCCTTGCCTCAGCCTCCTGAGTAGCTGGGATCATTAGCACCCACCACCACACACCCAGCTAATTTTTTGTATTTTTGGTAGAGATGGGGTTTCACCATGTTGGCCAGGCTGGTCTTAAACTCCTGACCTCAGGTGACCCGCCCGCCTCGATCTCCCAAAGTGTTAGGATTACAGGCGTGAGCCACCGCATCTGGCCATAGACTTTTTTAGAACTGTTTTAGGTTTACAACAATATCAAGTGGAAAGTAGAGCTCCCATATTCCACCCTCCTCTCCCCCCGCCCCACCTGCACAACCTCTTCCACCGTCAACATCTGGTGGAGTGGTACATTTGTTTCATCTGATGAACCAACATGGACATATCGTTACCATGGGGCTCACTCTTAGTGTACATCCTATGAGTTTTGACAAATTTAAAATATGTATCCACCATTATATCATACAGAGTAGTTTCACTGCCCTAAAAAATCCTCTGTGCTCCACCTAGTCATCCTTCCCTCCTAACTTCTGGCAACCACAGATCCTTTTACTGTCTCTATAGTTGTGCCTTTTCTACAGTGTCGTATATTTGGAATCATACAGTGTGTCGCCTTGTCAGACTGGCTTCTTCCAGTTAGTAATATGCACTGAAGATTCATCTGTGTCTTTTCATTGTAGTTCATTTCTTCTTAGCGCTGAATAATATCCCATTATATAGATGTGCCTCTGTTTATTCATTCACCTGTTGAACGAAGAGTGTAAAAGAATTTGCAGACATACCATTTTTATTTGGAGCTGTCCAACTGATTTCTTGAATTCTTTATTTGGGTGTCTCACAGACATCTCAAACTTAGTATGTCTACCCATCCTGTCCCTCATTCCAGTTCAGGGTGTAGCACCACAATCCACCCAACTGCTCAAGCCAGAAGTTAGGTGTCAAATGTGGCTCTTCCATTCTCTCACCTGCCTCATCCCATATATCAGTAAAGTCCTGTTGCTCCTACCTCTAAAATATGTCTTGAATCCAGGTGGGTTGGTGCAGAAGGCTTTTATTCAGTCTCCTTCCTTCAAATGTTGTCCCGTACAATACACTTTTCACACAGTTAAAAGAATGACTCATCCATGGTTGGCTTGGTATTAATTGAAAGACCTGGTGTAAACAGTAAATATTTGTACTATATTCTGGACTCTCAGCATTTTTATAAATGGCTAAAAATAAGACAGTTCTTTGTAGCAAATAGAGCAATTAGACCTGAATGTCCTTCAAGATGTTTTGGCGCATAATAGCAAGGCTTTATATAGTTACCACTTCCCGAACCCAAAATTAAAGTGCATATTCCAGGAGGCAGTAGGGTACTTAGGGTTCAAATAATTATCATTTTATTAAACACCTTTTATGTTTGCTATGTACTTCATCTTACTTAATTCTAACATAGATGGGCCAAGATAAACAGGCCATTCTTCAAACATAATTTCTGGATTTGTTTAACATTTAATGGGGGTGGGACAAAACATTTTTAAATAATTTTTTTTGAGGCAGAGTCTCATTCTGTCGCCCAGGCTGGAGTGCAATGGCGCCATCTTGGCTCACCGTAACCTCCACCTCCCAGGTTCAAGCAATTCTCCAGCTTCAGCCTCCCGAGCAGCTGGGATTACTGGCGTGCACCATCATGCCTGGCTAATTTTTATATTTTTAGTAGAGACGGGGTTTTACCATGTTGGCCAGGTTGGTCTCAAACTCCTGACCTCCTGTGATCCACTCGTCTCAGCCTCCCAAAGTGCTGAGATTACAGGCATAAGCCACCATGCCCAGCCTAAAAAACAATTTTTTTTTTTTTAGATAAGTGTTTACTGATATTTTTATTTTGGAGCTCCAAAGGAAAAAAAGTCACATCTATTATTTTGCATTTTTCATGTAAGAATAAAACATTTTCCTTTAAGAGATACCAACTTATTTTTTCTTTTTACTCTTTTTCTAAATTCATCCAATAAACATTATGCCGTGAAAACAAAAGTTTATTTTTTTATATATATATTTTTATTATACTTTAAGTTCTAGGGTACATGTGCACAACGTGCAGGCTTGTTACATATGTATACATGTGCCATGTTGGTGTGCTGTACCCATTAACTCGTCATTTACATTAGGTGTATCTCCTAATGCTATCCCTCCCCGCTCCCACCCCACAACAGGCCCCGGTGTGTGATGTTTCCCTTCCTGTGTCCAAGTGTTTTCATTGTTCAATTCCCACCTATGAGTAAGAACATGCGGTGTTTGGTTTTTTATCCTTGCAATAGTTTGCTGAGAATGACGGTTTTTAAAAAATTTAGATAGAGACAGGGTCTTGCTATGTTGGCCAGGGTAGTCTCTAACTCCTGGCCTCAAGCAATCATCCCACCTCGGCTGTCCAAAGTGCTGGAAATAAAGGCGTGAGCCACTATGCCCAGCCACAAATTATTTTTTATTAATACAAACTGTATATAGCTGGCCGGGTGGCTCACGCCTGTAATCCCAGCATTTTGGGAGGCCGAGGTGGGTGGATCACGAAGTCCGGAGTTTGAGACCAGCCTGGCCAACAAAGAACAATACATTTGTAGAGAAATGACAGGACAAAGGAAAGTGGTTTTAGGCTTCCAAGGACTGGAACCTTTGGGAAGGCAAACACTGTATGTGGGAGGAAACTAATTGAATAAGGTTTCTTTGCCAATTCCTCTGGTGCTGTCCCTGGTAGATAAGACTCTAGAATTGTCTCCAGCAAAGGAGAATTTATATCCTGCCTTTGGGCAGAAAGGCAGGGGGACGGGGAGAGCTTTCCTCAGTTTGCTGCTTCTTAACTGCCTTTAGCTCAAAAATATTTTTATGTCAAAGAGGCATTTTAGGATGGTATGTTCTGATTTCCTTCATAGCAAAAGATGCGTGGATTTCTATTGGTGGCCATTGGTGTTTTTTAAAGACGTGCATGCACACATATACATCAGCTGTCAAAACCATTCCCTTTTCCCCATTGTTCTTTCCTCTTAGGTTTTTCCCTAGCAAGTGTCTGAATCTACATCTTGACAGGTATAAATTTAGATAATAAGTCACCTCTTCCCAATAAATACCATTACAGCATGCCTTACCTGTGGCTGAATTTCAAGTGACTATAGCTTCACATGCTAGGTCTGTTAGTAAACAGTGTAACTGTCCACTCAAGGCCATTGTCTTCTGCATTGGGAATATGCTCAGAGAACATTTCCCCGATTATTCAGTAATGTTTCAAGTCCCTGTTAAGGTTAATATCCTGGGTAGCAACTAAATTGGCTTGTTCCTCAATCTACTCTGTTCATTCCAACTCTCCAAATTAATCACTATTAATCCCCACTATATAGTGAGTCATCAATGCTCAGTTTAACCTGCCAGAGGCCTTTTATTGTGGCAGAGCAGTGATTTCAACAATTTGTGTTTGATTCCAAAACTTTTTTTCTTTCTACTACTGGCAAATACCATAAAAGGATAATAGATAATTCTATGCTTTTGCCTAATTTAAGGGAAAGATGTAATTCAAAGTTTTGAACAACTGTATTTTGAACATTTTACTAGAAGTGACCATTAAATCTAAGTAGTTATTACTAAAACAAGCTCAGTAAAACCATTAACCCATGGATTCAGTTACATAGCACTAATTATAATGGTGTATCTTTCACTGTAACCATTTTAAATTTGTACATTTTGTCAACTACATTATAACAGGGCTGTTTATTGGGATGGTAATGGAAAGTAAAAACACTAAACCCGATGTGCAAAAGGAACAAGTTTTTTTTCCCCTGGAAATGGGGTCTCGCTTTGTTGAAAAGAATGATGTTGACAGATAATGTACTTGTGATAGTTATATTTATTAAGCAAAAGAAAATTTTGTTTTTTAAGGACCAATCTGTTTCTGATAATGTTGCATGTTTTAAATAAATGACAATAAGATGTAAAGCATCACATTTTCTATTAAAATTGAACAAGCTATTCAAATTGCTACATTATATCACACCTAATTGTTCCAGTAGTATTTTTTTTTTTTTGAGACCGAGTCTCATTCTGTTGCCCAGGCTGAAGTGCAGTGATGTGATCTCAGCTCACTGCAATCTCCGCCTCCTGGGTTCAAGCGATTCTCATGCCTCAGCCTCCCAAGTAGCTGGGACTACAGGTGTGCGTCACCATACCTGGCTAATTTTTCTATTTTTAGTAGAGACGGGGTTTTGCCATGTTGGCCAGGCTGGTCTCAAACTCCAGGCCTCAAGCGACTTGCCTGCCTCAGCCTCCCAAAGTGCTGGGATTACAGGCATGAGCCATCACACCTGTCCTCCAGTACTATTTTAAACAAATACATATTGTGGACTATGCACCAATAGAAATTAAGGGGCAAAACTGTATCATTAGTAAAGTAAGTGAAAGCCTTAGTCTTTTTGTTTATTCCTTATTCCCCAAAGGAGTTACTAAGTGAAGGAATTTTCCAGCTGCCTTTATTTTTTTGAGACGGAGTCTTGTTCTGTTGCCCAGGCTGGAGTGCAGTGGCACGATCTTGGCTCACCACAACCTCCTCCTCCTGGGTTCAAGCGATTCTCCTGCCTCAGCCTCCAGAGTAGCTGGGACTACAGGTGCCCACCACCATCCCCGGCTAATTTGTGTATTTATAGTAGAGATGGGGTTTCATTATGTTGGCCAGGATGGTCTTGAACTCCTGACCTCAAGATCAGCCTGCCTCGGCCTCCCACAGTGCTGGGATTACATGCGTGAGCCACTGTGCCCGGCCTTCCAGCTGCATTTCTGAGGTCACAAGTATGGCCTTAAATGATTGCCCTCAAGAACACAGCTTTTGAAGGTAATCATATGCAAGTAAATTACAATCAAATGGAACTGTATGATTATTTTATTATTTTAATGCTAAACTGAACAGTGAACTGAAATCAGAGGAGAAAGAAAATCAAGCTAGTGGCTCACTCTCAATAGTGTCCTCTAATTTTATTGATGCTTCAGTTTTCATAAAGTGCAGTAAACAAAATAAATAGATGAAAAAAGCTTTGAAGATTTATATACAGTTTTGAGGTTAAGATAAATTACTGACTATATTCCTTTCAGCCTTTTAACTCTGTGAAAGCTGTAACGTACACTAAAAGCACATTGAACTAGGTTAAATAATGATCTTTCCCCCTTAGATCAATCTAGTATTAAGGAGTATATAATTATGCAAGTTCATTCTATAACACAAGGCTAGACTAAAAGGAAAATTTTTGTGCTACAGACTAAATCCAGATACGGTCAGGTGCTGAGCAGTATTCCTGGCTTCAAAATAGGAGGTATCTGTTTCATCATCTGGCTGGGGGATGAAAGGCATAGTCTGATGCTGCAGATTTTCCCAGTCCACATCACTGAAGAGAGGATGACATTTTAGCTCTTAGGAAAAATATAAAACAAAACAGTATGATATCATTACCTAAGTAAGTACTGCTTTACAGGAATTATTATAAAAAGAGAATGTCTCACATATAACTTACCTTACTTTATTATGTCAGTTTCACAGACGTTTGTTTAATGTCTGTTAGGCCACATACTTCACAAAGGTCTACATGGGCCATTTTGAATATCACTTGGCATATGACAGGTGCCTGGTTTGTATTTGTTTAATGACAGAATGAATGATTTGCCTTAACTTAGAAGCCTATCTTTCTCACAGCTTTTTTTTTGAGACGACGTCTCGCTCCGTTGCCCAGGCTGAAGTGCAGTGGTGCGATCTCTGCTCACTGCAACCTCCGCCTCCCGGGTTCAAGCAATTCTCCTGCCTCAGCCTCCCGAGTAGCTGGGATTAAAGGTGTGTGCCACCACACCAGGCTAATTTTGTATTTTTAGTAGAGACGGGGTTTCGCCATGTTGGTCTCGAACTCCTGACCTCAGGTGATCTGTCCACCTTGGCCTTCCAAAGTGCTGGGATTACAGGTGTGAGTCACCATGCCCGGCACTCACATCTTTTTTTTTTTTTTGAAATGGAGTCTCTCTCCAGTGCCCAATCTGGAGTGTAGTGGTGCAATCTTGGCTCACTGCAACCTCCATCTCCCAGGTTCAGTGGTTCTCCTGCCTCAGCCTCCCAAGTAGCTGGGACTACAGGTGAGTGCTACCATGCCTGGCTAATTTTTTTTTTTTTTTTTTGTCTGTCACCTAGGCTGGAGTGCAATGGCACAATCTCGGCTCACTGCAAACTCTGCCTCCCGGGTTCAAGCGATTCTCCCACCTCATCCTCCTGAGTAGCTGGGATTACAGATGTGTACCACCAAGCCTGGCTAATTTTTGTATTTTTAGTAGAGATGGGGTTTCACCATGTTGGCCAGGCTGGTCTCGAACTCCCGACCCCAGGGGATCCACCCGCCTCAGCCTCCCAAAGTGCTGGGATTATAGGTGTGAGCCACCGTGCCCACCCTGCCTGCATCTTGTTAAAGAATCCTTGACTCAGGGGAAGAGAGTGTGGCCTACTTTCTGCTCCTTGATAAACCTTCCATGCCATTGATCTTCCATGATGAATGCTCCAGTTTTGACTCTAAGGCCTTGCCACCTGTTTCTATCACCACGCTCCTTAGCAGTATCTATTGCCCTAGACAGCTTTAGCATGAAGCTCACCCCCCTCTCCCTTTCTTCCCTGTGCTCCATCCTTATCCTTCATGGTGACTTCAAGATAGATACTGATGACAGTTCTGACACGTTCTCTTCATGGTTCTTTGACTTCCTTGATTTCACTGACTTGCATCTCTACAACATATTGACTTCTAGCTTATGGCTACATTGGAAGCTCTATATCACCGAGCTGCTCTGCTTACAAGATTTCAAAGCCTTCCTCACCTCTTTACTGCCATTTCATTACCTGTCATTGTTCCTATTTCCTTCTACCTAGTAAAATAAAAGTATGCTCTTTTGGGCAGAGTAATGGCTCACGCCTGTAATCCCAGCATTTTGGGAGGCTGAGGTGGGCGGATTACTTGAGGTCAGGAGTTCGAGACCAGCCTGGCCAACATGGTGAAACCCCGTCTCTACTAAAAATACAAAAATTAGCCAGGTGTGGTGGGACGCAGCTGCAGTCCCAGCTATTTGGGAGGCTGAGGCAGGAGAGTCACTTGAACTTGGGAGGCTGAGGCTGCAGTGAGCCAAGATCATGCCACCGCACTCCAGCCTGGGCAACAGAACGAGATTCCGTCTCCAAAAAAAAAAAAAAATCCTTCTTATGAGTGATAGTGTTTTTTATAATGGCAATCTGACCAATATGTTGCATTCAGACACTCACATCTATTCTGAAATAATACCACAAGGACTCAGTATGTCCAAATCCAATGTACAGCATCGGAAGTTGAAATGTGTGTGTGTTTATATGTTTTAAGTAATATAATCTAAGTCTGAAGTGCTTGAAAAAGCTAGAGCTGACTTTCCAAGTGTCTGCTCCCTCACTTTACACAGGTTTCTGCTCAAATGCCCCTCTTCACAGAGGTCCTCCTGACCACACTGTCTAAAAAGAAGTCTCGTGCCATCACTTCATATCCTCTCACCCTGCTTTATTTTTCTTCCTAGTATTTACCACTACATGACATTATGTTGTGTCTGTAACTGTTCACTGTCTCTCTTTCCACTAGAATGTAAGTTCCACGAGGAGAGGGATCTGAGTCTAGATCATCCCTAGGGTATTCCCAGGGCCTGAAGCAATATCACCTAGCTCCTAGAAGGCACTCTATAGGATTGGTTAAATCAGTGAGTAAACAAACTGGGCCAGGTGTGGTGGCTCATGCCTGTAATCCCAGTACTTAGGGAGGCCAAGGTGGGCGGATGGCTTGAGCCCAGGAGTTCGAGACCAGCCTGGGCAACACAGCAAAACCCCATCTCTACTAAAAATACAAAAATTAGCTGGGTGTGGTAGTGTGCACCAGTAGTACCAGCTACTTGGGAGGCTGAGGTGGAAGAATTGCTTGAGCCCAGAAAGTTGCAGTGAGCCGAGATTGTGCTACTACATTCCAGCCTGGGCGACAGACCCAGATCCTGTCTCAAAAAAATCCCAAAACCAAAAAAAGAAAGAAATTATTACAGGGAACACCTAGAAGCTGATGCAAATGACACATTTCTGAAGCTCATTTTCCTGAATACATCCTACTTGATATAGAAATGCATTTTGGGACGTAATGCTTTTCTCTATATTACCATACCTCGTTACAAAAAGAATTTTAAAATCCCAGCACTTTGGGAGGCCGAGGCAGGAGGATCACAAGGTCAAGAGATCGAGACCATCCTGGCCAACATGGTGAAACCCCATCTCTGCTAAAAAATACAAAAATTAGCTGGGCGTGGTGGCACATGCCTGTAGTCCCAGCTACTTGGGGGGCTGAGGCAGGAGAATCACTTGAACCTGGGAGGCGGAGGTTGCAGTGAGCCGAGATCGTGCCACTGCATGCACTGCAGCCTGGTGACAGAGCAAGTCTCTGTCTCAACAACAACAACAACAACAACAACGACAACAACAAAATAATTTTAAGGCAGCTGCTAATGAGATTTACTAGTTTCCAAATTAGGGCTTAATATACTCCTGCATTGAGAAAACTATTGAGTGGTTTATAATATACCAAGTTTGTCTTGAGCCAACCTGGGATCCAGTATATTTATCAATAAATAATAGTATCAAAAATGAAGCAATAAGAAATCACAGAACATCTCTCTCGCAAGATTAGGGAAAATAAATTTGTTTTAAAAAATGACAGAACAGAGGGTTTCATAAAAAAAGATTTCCTGTATTTCCTTAACTTTATCAGGCTTTGAAAAACCCAAGACACTAACAAGATTGTTTTAGGACAGGCAAGGTGGCTCACACCTGTAATTCAGCATTTTGGGGAGGCTGAGGTGGGAGGATCCTTTGAGCCCAGGAGTTCAAGACCAGCCTAAGCAACATAGTGAGACACTGTCTTTAAATAAATAAATAGCAATAATAACATACGTTAAAAAAAAAAAAAAAAGAGGTAAGATTGTTTTAGATACTTGAGATTAATAATTTTTTTTTGAGCCAGAGTCTCACTTTGTTTCCCAGGCTGAAATGCAGTGGCGTGAACGTGGCTCCCTGTAGCCTCGACCTCCTGGGCTCAAGTAATCTTCCTGCCTAAGCCCTCAAGTAGCTGGAACTACAGGTGCGCACTGCCTTGCTTGGCTATTTTTTGTATTTTTTGTAGAGACAGAGTTTCACCATGTTGCCCAGGCTGGACACAAACCCCTGAGCTCAAACGATTGCCAGCTGCAGCCTCCCAAAGTGCTTGGACTATAGGCATGAGCTACCACACCCACCGATTAATAAAATCTAATGCATGAATACAGTATTGCCATTTGACCACACTAAATTTTTTTTGCCTCTTCTACCATGTGACACATTGAATTTTCATGTAGAATAAGGACCAATATATCAATGCATACCTAGAGGGGAGAAATAAATCGAATTATCTTTGTACCAATTTAGCAGTCAGATTATCTGTAGTATTATATTGGAACTTGATTTTTTTTTTTTTTTTGAGACAGAGTCTCTGTCGCCCAGGCTGGAGTGCAGTGGTGCGATCTCTGGTCACTGCAATGTCCGCCTCCCGGGTTGAAGCGATTCTCCTGCCTCAGCCTCCAGAGTAGCTGGGACTACAGGTGCACGCCACCACGCTGGGCCTAATTTTTGTATTTTTTTTTTTTTTTTTTTTTTTTGAGAGGGAGTCTCACTCTGTTGCCCAGGCTAGATTGCAGTGGCACAATCTTGGCTCACTGCAAGCTCTGCCTCCCAGGTTCATGCCATTCTCCTGCCTCAGCCTCCCAAGTAGCTGGGACTACAGGTGCCCGCCACTATGCCCGGCTACTTTTTTGTATTTTTAATAGAGATAGGGTTTCACCATGTTAAGCCAGGATGGTCTCGATCTCCTGATCTCGTGATCCGCCTGCCTCGGCCTACCAGAGTGCTTGGATTACAGGCGTGAGCCACCACACCCGGCCAATTTTTGTATTTTTTAGTAGAGATGGGCTTTCGCCATATCGGACAGGCTGGTCTTGAACTCCTGACCTTGTGATCAGCCCGCCTCAGCCTCCCAAAGTGCTGGGATTACAGGCGTGAGCCACCACGCCCAGCCAGAACTTGCTATTTTTATAAATATTCACCATCTGCAAAAAATCAATGGTAAAACAATGTATTAACGCAAAACCATACCTTTCATTCCAGCTCTCTTTGTATCATCAATGGTTAAAAGTATTTCTACTGCACTTTGAGCATTATCAGATAACTTTTCTTCACCTTCTGGCCAAGGGATATCTAAAATTATACATATACAAATAAACTTGTTTATTACTGCTCAAAATAATAGTATCCAGAGATAAATGACTACTTTTTTTTGTTTTTTGAGATGGAGTTTCACTCTTGTCACCCAGGCTGGAGTGCAATAGCGTGATCTCAGCTCACTGCAACCTCCACCTCCCAGGTTCAAGCGATTCTCCTGCTTCAGCCTCCCGAGTAGCTGGGATTACAGGCGCCCGCCAACATGCCCGGCTAATTTTTTGTATTTTTTTTAGTAGAGATGGGGTTTTACCATGTTGGCCAGGCTGGTCTCGAACTCCTGACCTCAGGCGATCCACCCGCCTTGGCCTCCCAAAGTGCTGGGATTACAGGCATGGGCCACTATGCCCAGCCAGTAAATGACTATCTTAATAGGAGAAAAAGAATCACCTCTTTTCAGAATATTCTGGAATACTTGTTGTGGTGTTTCATCATTGAAAGGGGGAATTCCTGTTAGAAATTCAAACAAGCAAACTCCAAGTGCCCACCAGTCTACCGCAGGACCTGTAATCGAAGAGGAAACAGCTAAAGTTGCAAGCATTCTCTACAAATATTTGATGAACAGAAATATTAATTGTGGAGTCCTAATTAGGGAAAACGAGTTAGGCTGGTAGGACCAGGGGGAAGCAAAAAGAAAAAGCAGATAAGCTGCAAGTCTGCCTTTCCTCAGGGTCCAGGACGCACAGCCCTCCTGTACAAATAACTCACAATTGTCCTGTGCCCACCTATCACCAGACCCTTGACTGATAGAAAAATGCAAATTAGAGCTGGGCGCGGTGGCTTATGCCTGTAATCCTGGCACTTTGGGTGGCTGGGGAGGGTGGATCACCTGAGGTCAGGAGTTCAAGACCAGCCCAGCCAACATGGTGAAACCGTCTGTACTAAAAATACAAAAATTGGCCAGGCGTGGTGGCACATGCCTATAATCCCAGCTACTGGGGAGACTAAGGCAGGAGAATTGCTTGAACCTGGGAGGCAGAGGTTGCAGTGAGCCGAGATCACGCCACTGCACTCCAGCCTGGGCAACAGAGCAAGACTCTGTCTCAAAAAAAAAGAAAAGAAAAGAAAAGAAAAATGCAAGTTAGCTCACTGCAACCTTGGCATTATCAGTACAGCATGTAGCCTTCTCCAGGACAAGCACCATCCTACAACATCTCTAGCAAGCCTTTGTCGCCTTGTGATCAGCTCCCCTCTTGGTGACTTGCTCTTTACATCCTTACAATGTATTTTCCTACTTCGTCTAATAAATTTGCCTTCCTTTACCTACAACTGTCTTCGTTAATTCCTTTATTGCCCACGCCATCAGCCCCAGATAGTCACTATCTGCAACATTAGTATGTGAAAATTTTGGCATAATCAAAAGTGCAAAAACCCACATTGTTTTCACTTGGGCAATGTGATAACTGCTTTCCTCTTTATTTTCCAAGAAGTTTAGATTACCAATTACCACAGCTGGTTAAAGAGAAGATAAAGCCATTTTTTTCATTTATTAATAATTTCTGATATTCTGGATATGTTATGTATCCTAAATCCTAAAATTATTCTCTAAAATAGGCAGACGACTACTCAATTTCATATCAGGAAATGTAAACATTTACATGATTATTCTGTATCCCGCACAAGGTATGAGATAAGGCGGCAACATTTATAGTAATTGGAGGAAAGCCTGGTAACTAGGGAAGGCCTTAATTACAGAGTATTTTAATGTGGCTTTATTCCTTTTAGGAACAGAGAGGGACAAATTAGTTTAACAAAGAATATTCACTTAAACTATGGTTTCAAGAGGTAAGTAGGAGATGTCTTAAGATACAGGTAAAACTGATTTCTAAATAAAATATTCATTGGATGCAAAATTTATATACAAAATTTTTTTTCTTTGTTTGTTTGTTTTTTGAGACGGACTCTCACCCTGTCACCCAGACTGGAGTGCAGTGGTGCAATCTCTGCTCACTGCAAGCTCTGCCTCCTGGGTTCACGCCATTCTCCTGCCTCAGCCTCCCAAGTAGCTGGGACTACAGGCGCCCGCCACCATGCCCGGATAATTTTTTTCTGTATTTTTAGTAGAGACAGGGTTTCACTGTGTTAGCCAGGATGGTCTCGATCTCCTAACCTCGCGATCCACCTGCCTCAGTCTCCCAAAGTGCTTGGATTACAGGCGTGAGCCACTGCACCTGGCCACAAAGATGTTTTTAACAATTATTTTAAATATGATCTTATAAACTATAAACTGGTTTATACTTTAGTTCTATGAACAAAGTGTTTCCTAAGAAAAGGTTAATTTTAGTTCAAAAATGGATAACTTCAATATAAATTAAGAATAGGCATCCTAGTCTAGTGCTAAATTTGCCTGAAAGTTACTATTTAAAGACAACTTCACAAAATTCTTTACTGTGGTTAAACAACTGCCACCATTCCATTTTAAGACAACTAGGAAAGCATTGTGGAATCTGATTTTAGGAAAAATAGCTGCATGCATTTAGAGTGCCATTTTACCTGCGAGCCATATAATCCCATCTTCCCTTAAAGGAATACAAAAAGCAAATATTCTATAGGCTTCTATTTCTATAATACTATAAAAACATACAAACCACCTCAGTTAGTAGGCCTTTCAAGCAGCACTGAGAACGAATTATCCCAATGGATTAGATAATGTAACCAAATAACAGAAAAGTAGGGGGGAATTAGAAAAAAAAAATTTACTTATTTTACTTAGGTTAGAAATTAGGCCCCTTTTACCAGCTCAGCCAAAATATACTTGTGTTAAAAAAAAAAAATACATGATTTCTCTATGGATATGCCACACATACCCATATACTTAAGTCAAAGTCTAATAAGATCACATAATGGAATAAAACTTTGCAATTATATGTTATTAGCCACAGAAAAAGAACAGATTTGTTTTACATTGCTGGCTTTCTAATTCAAAACTCATTTCTTTAGTTTATAGGGATATGTTGATATTGTTACACTTTTTTATTTTCTAATGATAATAAAATGAAAAGATTTGGAAAATTAGAGCCCTTCTGTAGTTGTCAATTTTTTTTTTTTTTGAGATGGAGTCTCGCTCTGTCACCCAGGCTGGAGTGCAGTGGTGTAATCTCAGCTCACTGC
The DNA here is from genome assembly GCF_029281585.2 of Gorilla gorilla gorilla. Classification (NCBI taxonomy): domain Eukaryota; kingdom Metazoa; phylum Chordata; class Mammalia; order Primates; family Hominidae; genus Gorilla; species Gorilla gorilla. The sequence goes on along the minus strand of NC_073232.2, from coordinate 36,134,609 downwards.
AACCTCTGCCACCTGAGTACAAGTGATTCTCCTACCTCAGCCTCCTGAGTAGCTAGGATTACAGGCATAAGCCACCACACCCAGCTAATTTTTATCCTTTTTTTAAGTGGAGACGGGGTTTCGCCATGTTGGGCAGGCTGGTCTCGAACTCCTGACCTCAGGTGACCTGCCTGACTCGGCCTCCCAAAGTGCTGGGATTACAGGCGTGAGCCACAGTGCCCAGCCATTTTTAATATTTGTATCAATACTATTTCTTCTGTTACAATAAAAAAGATTGCGTCTTCACTCTGTGCTACCTTTAAAAGTTGATGAAAAACGCCTCAGGCCTATATTTCTTTTCACAGAGAAGAACCACCTCTCTGGATGTCTTGCTGCTCAGAAAACAGAAGACGGTTCATTTTTGTATTTCACAAGTGAGCTAAAAGGAAAAATAGTTTTTTATGCAATGTGATCTAGTTATACTTTGACTGTTCAGTTTAATGTGCTTTGCCGCATCACTTTATAGAGAAGCTCACTCACCGGAAGTCAGAAATCCTGCATGTAAGAAAACAGTAGTTAGGTACACTGTATTAAAATTATTAGAGTCCCTTCCCTCATCATTCACTGAACTGGGCACCAGGTATTGTGCCAGATATAAAGGATACAAAGACGATTAAGAAAAATCTCTTTTCCCAAAGAGAAACCAGCCTACTCTGGAAGAGACAATACAGACAATTTTAACACACTAAGCTGAAACAAAAAGGTGCACATAAAGTTACGGAAAACTCAGGACAGACTCCCTGGCTCATCTCGGCTGAGAGGCAAGATGGAGGGGCATCAAGAAGGTCATGGCTGGGCCTCAGCATGTTGTCAGCATGTTGTTTAGCTGAGGGAGCTAGATGTCTCACTAAAATAGTGGCAAGATGCTATAAAATACATCTTTATGTTTGAAGCTTACTTTCACAGTGTCCTAAGTTAGAGATAATGCAAATTATAATACAGAAAATGGGCTAGCAAATCTGTGACAGAGCAAAAGAGGCACTATATAAAAATCAGTGCTCACAGGAATTTATTTGCTTTGGCTAAGCGAGAAAGAGGAACATTAAATGTGTCTATTTCCAATACTGTAGAGATTATTAATATCAGTTACTGAGTGCTTCCAAGGAATTCAGGAGTGCTATGCAGAAGGCAGAAAACTCACACTCTTGGCTGGGTGTGGTGGCTCATACGTGTAATCCCAGCACTTTGGGAGGCTGAGCACTTTGGGTGGATCACAAGGTCAGGAGTTCAAGACCAGCCAGGCCATGATGGTGAAACCCCGTCTCTACTAAAAATACAAAAATTAGCCGAGCATGGGGGCAGGTGCCTGTAAACCCAGCTAATTGGGAGGGTGAGGCAAACAATTGCTTGAACCCAGGAGGCGGGAGTTGCAGTGAGCCAAGACTGCGCCACTGCACTCCAGTCTGGGCAACAGACTGAGACTGTCTCAAAAAAAAAAAAGAAAAAAGAAAGAAAACTCACAGTCTCCTCAAGAAGTTTTCTTAAGCTTTTGTAGTGGAGATAATTTAACAATTAGTTACAACACAGGAAGAATGGCATAAATTTTAAACAGTTTCTAATAAGGTAACGTAGAAGTGAATAATTCCCAGTAGTTGATCAAGGGATGCTTTATGGAAGAGGTAACATTTGAAGTGATGAAATGAGAAGGAATTTGACTGGAAGATACTAGGAAACTGGCTTTGCTCAAATAAGGTTTAATACACAAGCAAAATAGGGAAGACCTGAAAATTAAATGTATTGAAGAAATGGAATGGGAACATAAGGCATATAAAGAGACTCTTTGAGAGACAAGGCTGGTATGAGAGCTATAACCTCAAATGTCGTGATCAGTTTGGATTTTACTTAGCAGCTAAGAGGGAGCCACAGTAGTTTTCTGAGAAGGGAAATAGAATAAGCCATGTGATGGTTTTGGAAGAAAAATCTGGTGGCAATGATTATTGATAATAAGATGAAGTTGAAGAGATCAGATAGAAGGGCACTAAAATAATAAAAGAGAAAGATGAGTTCTTAAAGAGAACAGTGGCAGAGAAGAAAATGAGAGGTGAAATGCTGCAGAGATCTAATTGGCTGGATTTAAATGCTTGAATGTAGGAACAAAGATTGTGTCACCATGAAGGTGATGAAACTGAGGTAGGGAACAGAGGAAGAGCTAGCTGGATAACAAGCCCAGTGTTTTCTTTTTTTTTTTTTTTTGAGATGGAGTCTTGCTCTATCACCCAGGCTGCAGTGCAGTGGCACAATCTTGGCTCACTGCAACCTCCGCCTCCCGGGTTCAAGCAATTCTCCTGTCTCAGCCTCCTGAGTAGCTGGGATTACAGATGCACACCACCACGCCCGGCTAATTTTTGTATTTTTAGTAGAGATGGGGTTTTACCATGTTGGCCAGGCTGGTCTTGAACTCCTGACCTCAAGTGGTCTACCCACCTTGGCCTCCCAAAGTGCTGGGATTACAGCCATGTGCCACAGCACCAGGCCCCACAAGTCCAGTTTTGACACCCAACATTTGAAAGATCAGTAGAATACTGAATTGCCAGATTGGCTGTCTGTCTGCTGCCTAGAGAAAGTCAGGATTAGAGACAGAGATTTGGGAATCATCAACATGGAGGTGACAACTGACGTCATGGGAGTGATGAGATGAACAGGGAGCATGTGTAGGGCAAAAAGGGTAAAGGCAGAATCTCCAAGAACTATATTTAGAAGAGGTAAGGAAGGAACCGAAGAGCAGCAACAGAGGTCAGGGGAATGAGAAGAGACAATTGGATTTGACAATAAGGAAATCACTGGTGCCCATTAAGAAGTTTCAGTTAGGCCGGGCACCATGGCTCACGCCTGTAATCCCAGCACTTCAGAAGGCCAAGGCAGGCAGATCACCTGAGGTCGGGAGTTCGAGACCAGCCTGACCAACATGGAGAAACCCTATCTCTACTAAAAATACAAAATTAGCCGGGCATGGTGGCGCATGCCTGTAATCCCAGCTACTCGGGAAGCTGAGGCAGGAGAATAACTTGAACCCAGGAGACGGAGGTTGCAGTGAGCTGAGATCGTGCCATTGCACTCCAGCCTGGGCAACAAGAGCAAAACTCCATCTCTAAATAAATAAATAAATAATAAAAGAATTTTCAGTTAAATAGATGATAAGTTGCCAGAGCAAAATAATCAAAGAAAGAGGAAACCTTTGAGAAGTTAGGCAATGTTGGGGAGACAAGGGTGGAAACTTATTTTCAGGCTGAGGATAAAAGCTGGCAAGGAAATAGAAACAGAAGAAAGGGTGTGAGAAGTGGGGTGGGGAGGATGAAACAGATGATCATGAAAAGAGCTCAAAGAAAAGGGAAGTAAGTAACATCAACATGTAGAAGAGGTTGATGTTATGGGTTGAACTGTGTCCCTCCCAAAAAAGCTATGTTTAAGTCCTAACCCATACCTAAGAACGTGACCTTATTTGGAAATGGGTTTTTGCAAGTATGATTAATTAGGTTAAGATGAGGTCATACTGGAGTAAGTTGGGCTCCTAATGACTGGTGTCCTTCTCAGAAGCCAGCCCTGTGATGATAGAGACATAGGGAGAACACCATCACAGAAAGAGGGAGAACTGGAATGAGGCATCTTCAAGTCAAGGAACACTGAGGATTGCCAGCAAGCCACCAGAAGCCAGGAAGAGGCAAAGAAGGATTTCCCTACAGGTTTCAGGGGTAGTATAGCCCTGTGGACACCTGATTTTAGACCTCTAGCTTCCAGAACTGGGAAACAATGAATTTTTATTGGTTTGAGACACCCAGTTTGTGCTACGCATCCCTAGGAAAATGAATACAGTTCATTTTCAGAATGCAGGAAGGGAACAATTTTCAGAGAGAAAGGGAAGAAAAGAAGATAGGTGAAAATGTCATCTTTTTATTCTTTTTTTTTTTTTTAGACAGAGTCTTGCTCTGTTGCCCAGGCTCGAGTGTAGTGGCACGATCTTGGCTCACTGCAACCTCGGCCTCCCAGGTTCAAGCAATTCTCATGCCCCAGCCTCCCGAATAGCTGGAATTACAGGCATGCACCACCATGCCCAGCTAATTTTTGTGTTTTTAGTAGAGATGAGGTTTCACCATGTTGGCCAGCTTGGTCTCGAACTCCTGGCCTCAAGTGATCCACCTGCCTTGGCCTCCCGAAGTGCTAGGATTACAGGCATGAGCCACTGTAACCAGCCCTATCTTTCTATACTTATGCTCTGTTTTGAAGGATGATGGTTCATTTCTGGCTTGACTCTTCTGGTAAGGATATAACTGAGAATAAGTTCTAAACAGGAATAGGCTTCTGAAGACTGAACAGAAATTTAGATCCAACATTGTGGTCCAGAGCCCAAACTCCACCCAACCTGAAGAAACATTGAGAGGTAAGATAGGCCGGGTACGGTGGCTCACGCCTGTAATCCCAGCACTTTGGGAGGCCAAGGTGGGAGGATCACCTGAGGTCAGGAGTTAAAGACCAGTCTGGCCAACATGGCAAAACTGTCTCTACTAAAAATACAAAAATTAGGCGGGCATGATGGTGGATGCCTGTAATCCCAGCTACTCAGGAGGCTGAGGCCGGAGAATCACTTGAACCTGGGACGCAGAGATTGCAGTGAGCTGAGACTGCACCATTGCACTCCAGCCTGGGTGACAAAAGAGAAACTCTGTCTCAAAAAATAAAAATAAAAATAAATAAAAAAAGAGATAAGATAATATCAAGGGTGGCAGGTGGGGCTTCTCTGGAACATTGAGACTGAACCAGAAGGCAAAGGACAAATGACTACATGTACTCCAGCATCTGGTCTTTTACATTCAGAGAGTGGGACAGCCATGGCCACTGCTAGTTTATATTCCTATGACAAATGCCATATATATACTAGATGAGTTCATTTTCTTTTACTTTAGGTAATGTAAGTACTGAAGAAATTTTTTAAAATTTAACCTTGAAAGATAATGTAGTGATAGATAACACTTCAAAAACTCAAGACATGCATGCCTTACCATGGGCCCTGCCTAGTAACAGCTCGGGTGCAAGGTAGTCTGGGGTTCCTAGAATTCGCCCATCATCAACGGGGGCCGCCCCTCTTCTCACACTCTTCGGAGTTCGGTATGGAGTTCCCGACTTGATCTGATTTGGGGTCTGCTAATTCAAAAAGGGTTTAAGAGATAACAAATATCTTAATTCCTTTTACACTGAATAGAAAATGGTGAAACACACAAGCCAAATAACTAGCTCATAGGCTACTAGGCGTATAGGATGTAGTCAAATTTTTGATAAGTTTTGAAAATGAATGCATAATTAGTTATAATTATGAAAAAGTCCTTTTATCTGGTGAAGTTCAAAAGCTTAGACAACATTGGTTATTCCAATAAGATCTAGATAAGAAACAATAAAAAAAATCTGCAAGAAAAATGTTCAGTGAAAAAATCTGCAAGAAGACTGATAGCATGGACTAATACAAGCTTAAGAAGAGCCACTGAGGAAGGCTATGGCTAACAAATGATTAAGACAACACGTAAGACAGAACTACATATAACCTATTGTACTAAATAGCATTTAAAAATTTTTAGGATAATTTGTTATTTCACAACAAGTTTTTTTTTTTTGAGATGGAGTTTCGCTCTTGTTGCCTAGGCTGGAGTGCAATGGTGCGATCTCGGCTCACCACAACCTCCGCCTCCCAGGTTCAAGGAATTTTCCTGCCTCAGCCTCCCAAGTAGCTGGGATTACAGGCATACGCCACCATGCCTGGCTAATTTTGTATTTTTAGTAGAGACGGGGTTTCTCCATGTTGGTCAGGCTGGTCTCGATCTCCTGACCTCAGGTGATCCTCCCACCTTGGCCTCCCAAAGATGGAGTGAGCCACCACGCCTGGCATTCACAACAACTTTGTAAGACCAGCAGGACAGGTGCCATTATCCCTTACAGACATTTGGAAAAATTGCAGGTCTGAGGTTAAGGGACTTCTAAGTCATTTAATAGTAAGTCTTGGGTAGAAAACTCAAGTTTCGAAACATAAATTCAGGGGTTACACATTTTATGTTATGATGTTTTCCCAAAGGAAGAAAAAAAGTAAAACTTTGGGTTGGTAAAGGTTTAGAATATACAGAATAAGCTTTGAAATATATTTTTTTCACTGGGCATGGTGGCTCATGCCTGTAATCACAGCACTCTGGGAGGCCAAGGCAGGCAGATCACAAGGTCAAGAGATCGAGACCATCCTGGCCAACGTGGTGAAACCCCATCTCTACTAAAAACACAAAAATTAGCTGGGCATGGTGGCACATGCCTGTAGTCCTAGCTACTCAGGAGGCTGAGGCAGGAGAATTGCTTGAACCCGGGAGGCGGAGGTTGCAGTGAGCCAAGATCGCGCCACTGCACTCCAGCCTGGTGACAGAGCGAGACTTTGTCTCAAAAAAAAAAAAAAAAGAAAGAAAGAAACATATTTTTCAACTTTTATTCTCTTAAGAAAAGATCATCTAAATATGTCCTTGGAAGGCAGTAACGTAGAGCAGACTTAAATTATCTCTGGCCAGGTGAGGTGGCTCACACCTGTAATCCTAGCACTTTGAGAGGCCGAGGTGGGCGGATTGCTTGAGGTCACGAGTTTGAGATCAGCCTGGGCAACATGGTGAAACTCTGACTCTACTAAAAATACAAAAATTAGCCAGGTGTGGTGGTGGGCCCCTATAATCCCAGCTACTTGGGAGGCTGAGGCAGGAGAATTGCTTGAACCTGGGGGTGAAGTGTGCAATGAGCCAAGATCACACTACTGCACTCCAGCCTGGGCAAAAGAACGAGACTGTCTCAATAATAATAATAATAATAATTTTGTAACTCATAGTACTGTGGGGATCAAGTGAAAATTAATTTTGTAACTCATAGTACTGTGGGGATCAAGTGAAAATACGTGATTGTATTTTCTTAGAAAAGTACATAAAACGACACAAATGGAAGGAGGCATTACAGCTAAAAATAATAAACATGATTTCTACCAGCTTTACTTTTTTGGGTGAAAACTTCCAACAGCCCACAGATTCTCAACAAGAAGAACAAAACTATATGATTAATACCGCATAGTCTAGCTTAGAGGCAAATGTCTGTCTTCATAGTTTTTCTAAAATCCAAAAAACAGTGTTAGAAAGTTATAAATATACCTGATGTGGCATACAGGATCTTCTTTTTTGAGTAGGGGTTATAGCCATGGGATATGAACCACTGTAGGCACACGAAATATCCATTGCATCTAAAGAAGTCATGTTCATTCTGGATGGTTCTGAGTTATTGGATGCATTAATATGACTGTTAAAACTTCGAAAAGCAACAGCATTTCTTTTAGAGGCTAACGTTTTCAGCACCTCCAAAGGAGGACCTAACATTTTTTGGTTACTCTCTTGTACAGCAGGGTTCTCGACACCTTTTGGTGAGGTCTTTTCTTGGCAATCTGGTGTTACAATAAGCGGATCTTCAATATTTGATTCTTCAAAAGAGGATTCTTTGATGCTTCTATCTGAATCTAAGGGCTGACTTACTAATGGACTTTCCATTATAGAAATTCCAGGAAAAGATGAATCAGAGTTCATAGAAATATTTTTAGAAGCTCTATCATCATCAGAACATAGAAAACTAGAACTTAAGTAGTCCCTCTTACTATTCTTTTCACAGTCTTCATCGAGTTCACACATAAGGTTTTTTGCTATCATTGGTATAGGTAATTTTTCTGGTGTTTGTTGTTTATCAGTAAAAGAATTGACAATGTTCTCCTTATTAGCACAGTCATTTTGTTGACTTTTGTGCACTGATAGCTTAAGGTCCTGCACTTCAACTGTTAAGCCTGTATTTTGATTTGTATAACAATCTGTCATTTCGTTATGCTTATACTCTACACAAGTTTTTTTATTCTGTATAATTTTTTTACAAGGACTGGAGTCAACCAACTCAAAATTTCTTTTTAAACTTCTTTTCCCAAGGTGCTCTTCAGATATCCCACCAGAATCCACAGCCCACTGATTTGACTGACGGAAACCTAACTGACTTGTGTCAGTGTCCACATTTATATTATTTACGTCCAGTTCTACTGCTTCCCAAGAAACTTCCCCAGAGAAGCATTGTTTAGCAAGGTTTACACAAGAGCGTCCAGTGGTGGGAAGGGCACTGCTGTTATGAATGGGAGAAAGAGCTAACTCCAGATCCTTTTTATTGAAACCTTTCGTCTCAATGGCATTTGCAGATTTTGCGCATAACTTTTCAACTGCATTCCAACTCATCATTGTTGGGCCCAATGCTTCATCACTTTCCTAAGAGGGAAAAAAATATTTGTTTTAGTTATATAAAGCTGAGATTCTTTGACCTTTTAACTATGGTCCGTTAAGGTAGGATAAATGACCCCATAAACTATTATGCTACCTGTTGCCACTTTCAAATGGAAAAAATAAACAACAGAGAATTAAAAAGCAATGTAAGCAATTATAAGCTTATATACATTATTCTGAATGAAACGGTCTAAAATTTAAATAAATTATTCTATAATACTTATTTTGATCGTATATCACAGGTTACTTAAACAGGACAAATTAACAGGCAACATATTCAGGCACATTTGGGGGTAAGGCTGCATTACGTACATATCTATTTTGCAATAGGTATATGGATGATTCTGTTTTTTTTTTTTTTTTTTGAAACGGGGTCTTGCTGTCGTCCAGGCTGAAGTGCAGTGGTGCGATCTCAGCTCACCGCAGCCTCCGCCTCCTGGGTTCAAGCAATCCTCCCACCTCAGCCTCCCAAGTAGCTGGGATTACAGGGGCACACCACCACACCTGGCTAATTTTTGCATATTTTTTTTTAAGTGGAGATGGGGTTTCACTATGTTGGCCAGGCTAGTCTCAAACTCCTGACCTCAGGTGATCCACCTGCCTAGGCCTCCCAAAGTGCTGGGATTACAGGTGTAAGCTACCACACCTGGCCTGGATGATTCTGTTTTGAACTGCAAAATGCACAGGGCTTGAAATTTAGTCAATGAAAAATTATAGACCTAAAATATTGTCAGTGTAAATATATATCACTTCATATAAGTATTAAAAAACCAAGCTGATAAGGATGAAGTGACATTAATGGTAATTAATAATTACAAACCCCAAAGAGCAGAAATTAAAATCCACTGTCAACAAGATGAACTGATAATGCATTAATAATGATATGTTTTTTTCTGAATTCCAACTATCTGTGGGTATTTGTGGGTACTCAGCTTTGTATATAATATTGCAAATTGGTGCTTGGTGATCAAGATTTTTACAAGATTAGTCAAGTAGAGTGAGTCTTCAGTAAACTCTAATAGTGCTTATTTTTGATGTGTAAATGAATAGTAAACTTTATTAACTATCATTAACTTAGTAATAATAATGAGCATTTAGTCTCAAGCAAAAAGGATACTTTTTTTTTGAAGATGGAGTTTTGCTCGTTGCCCAGTCTGGAGGCATGATGTCTGCTCACTGCAACCTCTGCCTCCCGGGTTCAAGCAATTCTCCTGCCTCAGCCTCCTGAGTAGCTGGGATTACAGGCACCCGCCACCACGCCCAGTTAATTTTTGTATTTTTAGTAGAGATGGGGTTTTGCCATGTTGGCCAGGCTGGTCTCAAACTCCTGACCTCAGGTGATCTACCCACTTCAGCCTCTCAAAGTGCTGGGATTACAGGCGTGAGCCACCGCGCCTGGCCTAAAAAAGGATATTCTTGAATTATATCTCACTGATCTGTAAGCACAGAAAATGATGCATGTGGGGATCAGTGTAAGGTTTTTCAGAGGGTGCCTTATCATTCCTCTGATCATAACTTGAGAAGCACCACTATAATCCCATCGGTGCATCCCTCAGGGATGCAGAAGTGGGAGGATAGTAAAGCTGTGTATAATTTGAAATAGTAAACAATATGTTTTCTTCAATAGGAAAGGAGTGCAGTAATAGTACTGGGAATGGAAATCTGTTTATCTTGCAGCATATACTACCTTTACTTTATAAAGACAGAAGGAAAAAAGATTAAGAAACTCTGCCTTAGGTAAACGTTAATTTGATCTTGCTTATAAAATACAAATATCCAATAATAAAAAAATTCTATTGCTGAGAATAAGCAGCAAATAGAATCAAAATTATTTTAGCAAATAAAAGGTTTATTCTTTGGATATTAGTGTTATCCTAATCTATCATTATTTTATCAGCATTCTATGAAGGAAACCTTATTATGATTTTAAATTTTAGTTCCTACCACCTTTAATATCTCTTAGCTCTAATAACTGTTTAAAAAGGCAAAAACAATACGTAAGTTAAGTAAAGTGACTTTAAGTAAATCCATTCATTTGGCAAGCAATATCCTCAGAATAGACACTTTAAGGGCACACCCACATTACCTTTCTGGTCTAAAAGTTATTTCTGATCCAGAAGAGTTACCATTCCATTAAACAAGAAACTGACAGGAAACAGTATAGAAGGAGGTAATATGAGTTTTTAAATGACATAGGTTAAAAACAAAATAAAACAAAACCAACAAGCCAATGTCTGTATCATGGGAAGGACTTCCAAAAACAAGTGAGGTCCACCTAGATACACAGAAGCCAAGCATTTATTATCAATTTACTGCACGAATCTCATTATATAATCAAGTAAGAACAATGTCACAATTGAATGAGAAATGAAATATTTCAAAAGACTTTGACAGAATGTGCAGGAAAATGAATTTCTGATTAATACTATGACTGCCATTCATGTAACAATTTCATTTCTTTATGGAATTTATATGAAAAGGTATAATATTTCTAACATTCATTTGACATACATAATTGATTTTCATTAAGATAAATGTCCCTCAAACCTGGCAATCTTTTTCCCATTTGGGACTGCTGTGGCATTCTGATTCCACACTGGATACGAAGGTGTGGGATTGACTACTGGCACTGGATGTGGCCAGCCTTTTCCTAGACTGGAGTAAATTAGAAGTTAGACACTTCACAGGCATTCCTGGGTTGGAGGCAACTGTTTCAAGACCTATAGAGAAGAGACAATATTGAATTCTATGTTACAGCTTTCTTAGTTCCTTACTGAACCTGAATCTTTACATATAATTAAGCAAAGTATTAAGAATTACATATCAGAACTATTTCTTTGTAAACACTATCTAGTCCACAAGAACAGCTGGCATGCTTCCCATTATGTTTAGATACATATACTATTAATATATCTAAACATATCCCACTATGTTTAGATACAAGTACTGCTATGAAAGTTAGAACCGAACAAAATCCCCTTAATGTTCATTCAGTAAAGAATAAGAACAAGGGAATGGTCGATTGATTGACTAATTCATGGCAGGATCTCCCTCTGTCATCTAGGCTAGAGTGCAGTGGTATGATTACTCTCACTGCAGCCTTGACCTCCTGGGCTCAAGCGATACTCTCGTCTCAGCCTCCTGAGTGGTGAGGACCACCAAATCTGGCTAATGCTTTTAATTTTTTCTAGAGATGGGGGTCTCACTATATTGCCCAGGCTGGTCTCAAACTCCTGGGTTCAAGTGATCCTCTCGCCTCAGCCTCCCAAAGTGCTGTACTTACAGGTATGAACCACCAAATTAATGTATAACTAAGAGCAAATCAATTTGGAATATCTATCATCCCATTTGAACCCATTCCTGACAAAGGAACATTATTGATGTGGTATATCCAGACGTGCTATAAGGTTAGAATATGACTACATTTACTCAATTCAACTTGTATTTAACACTTGTATTTAATTCAACTTGTATTTATTAACACTGAGGTTTATGCACTTACAAATGTCAATTATACACACTTACAAGGGATTTTTTAAAAATACTACTGGATAAAGCAAATAAATAATGGTAAATTGCTTGTTTGTTTTGAGACAGTCTCACTGTCACCCAGGCTGGAGTACAGTGGTATGATCTCAGCTCACTGCAGCCTCCGCCTCCTGTGTTCAAGCAATTCTCCTGCCTCAGCCTCCTGAGTAGCTGGGATTACAGGTGCCCACCACCACGACCATCTAATTTTTGTATTTTTAGTAAAGACAGGTTTTTACCATGTTGGCCAGGCTGGTCTCGAACTCCTGACCTTAAGGGATCCACCCGCCTTGGCTGCCCAAACTGCTGGGTGTCATGTTGGTACTCAAAATGTTTTGAATTTTGGGGCATTTTTTGTTTTTTTGAGGAAGGGTCTCACTCTGTCACCAAGGCTGGAGTGCAATGGCGCTATTAAGGCTCACTGCAGCCTCAACCTCCTGGGCTCAAGCGATCCTCCTGCCTCAGTCTCCAATGTAGCTGGGACCACAAGTGTGCACCAACATGCCCAGCTAATTTTTGTAGAGATGAAGTCTCACTTTGTTGCCCAGGCTGGTCTTGAACTCCTGGGTTGCAGTGAGCCGCCGAGATCGCGCCACTGCACTCCAGCCTGGATGACAGAGTAAGACTCCGTCTCAAAAAGAAAGAAATCCTGCCTCAGCCTCCCAATGTGGTAGTATTACAGGCGTAAGCCTCTGCGCCTGGCCTACCTTTTCTTTTATACTCACATGATTTTAGTAATTTGCTAGAATAAGGCGTAGTGTCCTTTTGATCTACAGACATAGGGCATACGAGTCCTTGAGAAAGCTGTGATGTTTCAGACAGACAGGCTGAAAGGATGTTTGCAGGGTCTTGATTTTTTTCTGCAATTGGTGTGTTCTATTAAAAAGAGAAAAATAAAAACAACAGGTTTACCTTCCCCAAAACACCACCTAAGTACATAGACTTATACCACCTAAGTAGACAAACTGTTAAAGTAAATCCAAATGCTTGATATTTAAATCTATTTTGATCTTTTTTTTTAAAGGTGATTTTAAATTTTAAGTGGTGATCATGAAGGGGTATGTCATGTTAATTTTCTTCTCAAGTACTTACAAATCCCAACGAGCTGATGAGTGATAACACTTGTCCTGGGGTTCTTGAATAATCTTGTCTAGGTTTTGCCATTGATGGTGTTGTAAGGATATCCATCATATTAATATCTATGTATGCAAAGAAAAGTATATAAATGTATTTAAAACCTTTACCTCCCATTGACGAAAAATGAATGTTATGTATATGACAACAAAATAATTTTTTGTAAACCAAATGTTAAAAAAGGAGACAGTGGCTGGGCACGGTGGCTCACACCTGTAATGCCAGCACCTTGGGAGGCTGAGGCAGATGGATCACTTGAGGTCAGGAGTTCGAGACCAGCCTGGCCAACATGGTGAAACACTGTCTCTACTAAAAATACAAAAAGTAGCTGGTCTTGGTGGTGGGCGCCTGTAATCTCAGGTACTCGGGAGGCTGAGGCAGGAGAATCACTTGAACACAGGAGGCGGAGTTTGCAGTGAGCCGAGATCGCGCTACTGCACTCCGACCAGGGCGACAGAGCAAAACTCTATCTCAAAAACTAAATAAATAAATAAGGAGATGGTATGGAATCAATATTAATTTTGGGCCCCTCATGTTAGCTAATATGTTTAAGCCTAGGTCAAGATAGAAACTGACCCAGATTATTAGCATGTTTCAGTGCATAATATTTTAAAATAATTCAACACTGACACATAATACTATACTATTCCACTTAGATATAAAAAATGGTAAGAGAAGTCTAATGTTCTTATCCAGGCGTGGTGGCTCACATCTGTAATCCTAGCACTTTGGGAAGCCAAATGGAGAGGATCCCATGAGCCCTGGAGTTTGAAACCAGCTTAGGCAACATAGTGAGACCTGTCTCTACAATTTAAAAACTAGCTGGGCATTGTGGCAAGCACCTGTAGTCCCAGCTACTGGGGAGGCTAAGGTGGGAGAATTGCTTTTCCCAGGAGTTCAAGGCTACAGTGAGCTATGATCACATCACTGCACTCCAGCCTGGGTAATACAGTGAGACCCTGTCTCTTAAATAAACAAAAATAATCCCAGAACTCTAATGTTCTTATAGGACTTTTTAAAATTAGCTGGGCGTGGTGGCTTATGCCTCTAGTCCCAGCTACTCGGAAGGCTGAGGGACAAGAATCGCTTGAGCCTGGGAGGCAGAGGTTGTAGTGAGCCTAGATCATGCCACTGTACTCTGTACTCCAGCCTGGGTGACAGAGCAAGACTCTCTCTCAAAATAAATAAATAAATGAATGAATAGGCTGGGCGCGGTGGTTCACGCCTGTAATCCCAACACTTTGGGAGTCCAGGGCAGGTGGATCACAAGGTCAGGAGATCAAGACCATCCTGGCTAACATGGTGAAACCTCATCTCTACTAAAAATACAAAAAATTAGCCGGGCATGGTGGTGGGTGCCTGTAGTCCCAGCTACTCAGGAGACTGAGGCAGGAGAATGGCGTGAACCCAGGAGGTGGAGCTTGCAGTGAGCTTAGATTGTGCCCCTGCACTCCAGCACTCCAGCCCGGTCAACAAAGCGAGACTCTGTCTCAAAGAAAAAAAAAATAACAAATAAATAAATAAATGAAAGTATACTGAAAGTTTTAACAACAAATGTCATTTATGCCTCACATTGATGAAGTGATAATACTACACGTATATGATATTTTACAAAAAAAGTTTTATTAAAATTAGACCCTTATGATAAACAAAGTGACTTAAATTTATCAACAATTTTATCTTAATGCAAAATTTTTGTCATTTGTGATATTTTCCAATAGCTTATCTGAAATCCTTAGAATCAGATTTCGAAATAAGATTTCAAAGTCAGATTTCTTTGAAATCACAATTCAAAAATGTTTAGATTTTAGAAAAGTAATGTGGTAAATATACTGCATATTATGAAATATCCCTAGTGGCAAATCATATGAATAATCACATGAACTGGGATCAACACACTATAAATTACCCCTGGCCAGGCACGGTGGCTCATGCCTGTAATCCTAGCACTTTGGGAGGCCGAGGCGGGTGAACCACCTGAGGTCAGGAGCTCGAGACCAGCCTGGCCAACATGGTGAAACTGTGTCTCTACTAAAAATACAAAAATTAGCTGGGCGTGGTAGCAGGCACCTATAATCCCAGCTACTCAGAAGGCTGAGGCAGGAGAATTGCTTGAACCCGGGAGGTGGATGTTGTAGTGAGCCGAGATCACGCCATTGCACTCCAGCCTGGGCAACAGAGCAAAAACCCCATCCCAAAACAAACAAACAAACAAAAGACTATAAATACCCCTACATCAGCATAGATCAGATTTTACCAAACTTAGTAAAAAGTTTTAGGTATTCATAACTGTTGAACTTTGTACTTCCACATGAAGAATTGTAGATCTGCATATATTTTCAAATATTAATAGTTATAATTCCAGAGTTTTTAAGTCCAATTTCTGGTTATTTTCATTATTAATACTTTCCCATCCGTCTACACTTTCTAATAGAGAATACAATATGTTTCTTTTTTTTTCGAGATGGAGTCTCGCTCTGTCCCCCAGGCTAGAGTGCAGTGTCGCGATCTTGGCTCACTGCAACCTCTGTCTCCCAGGTTTAAGCAATTCTCCTGCCTCAGCCTACTAAGTAGCTGGGACTACAGGCGCGTGCCACCACGCCCAGCTAATTTTTGTATTTTTAGTAGAGATGGGGTTTCATCAGGTTGGCCAGGCTAGTCTAGAACTCCTGACCTCAACCTCAAGTGGTCTACCCGCCTCGGCCTCCCAGAGTGCTGGGATTACAGGCATGAGCCACGGCACCCGGGCAAGAATACAATGTTTCTAAGTTGATAATCAATCATTTATCCATGTTTCTATGATGAACTTAAGTAATTTCTAGTTTCTCGCTATTAGAAACAATGCTGCTACAAGTGATTTCATTTATGTGTATTTTGTTCATTTGAACAATTTCCTTAGAATAAATTCCAAAGCATAAGCCACTAGATCAAAGAGAATTAAAAACCTTTATATTTAAAAACATATTGGCAGATTTCCTCCAGAAAGCACTATGCTAATTTACAATGCCCCCAGAAAAATACTAGTGTGCTTTTTTGGTAGTATTACTAACTGGACCATCGGTATTCCTTTCTTTTGCCCGTTTAATAGTGTAAGATGGTTCATTTACTCTTTCTTATATTAGCATTTATTTAATTACTACTAGTGAAAAGAACACAGTCCCATATATACATATATGTGTTAACTGTGTATTCATTTTCTTTATCCTTTTGTTGATCAAGGTCTTAGTGGTGGCCGTGTATAGTTGAATATGTTTTCAGTTATTAACCCTTCATCATGTTATAGTTATTCTGGTCATTTTACTGATGCTTAATTGGTAAGAATCAATTTCACTAGGGATAAAAGTCAGAAAAACAGAAATTGTGAGTTCCTTTGTGAAGATCAAAGGACCTTCAAGGACCTCTGAATAGCCAAGAATAATCACTCCTATTTTTCATCTTCAGCGGAAAAAAGAACCCGTTATACCTTTCTATCCTATTCTGGGATAAATAACAAATTTTATTTAGTGTAAACTAACAAAGAAAACAGTGGAAGTTAATGAAATGTAGTCTCTATAATTTGTTAGACTTTTCATTTTTTTAATTTTTTATATTTATTTTTAGTTGGAATTTTTTTTTTTGAGACAGAGTTTCACTTTGTTTCCCAGTCTGGAGTGCAATGGTGGGATCTCAGCTCACTGCAACCTCCATCTCCTGGGTTCAAGTGATTCTCCCTGCCTCAGCCTCCTTAGTAGCTGGGATTACAGGCGCGTGCCACCATGCCGAGCTAATTTTTGTATTTTTAGTAGAGATGGGGTTTTGCCACGTTAGCTAGGCTGGTCTCTAACTCCTGACCTCAGGTGATCTGCCCGCCTTGGCCTCCCAAAGTGCTGGGATTATAGGTGTGAGCCACCGTGCCTGGCCTGTTGGATGTTTTAAAAAAGTACTTACTTGATATTTTTCTTACCTCTATTCAAAGTAACTTTTGAAAGGCCAAAATCCGTCAGTTTAATATGACCCTCATTAGAAATAAGCATATTGTCCGGTTTCAAGTCCCTGCACACACAAAAGGCAAATATTAGATAACCAAAAAAGGGCTAGTTTTAATGTTAGAATTTCCAGAAAAAAAGAGTTACAAAGGAGGCAAACCCTATTTATTTCCTCCAAAATAAAGATACTCATTGATGGCTTTGAAAAGTACAGAAAACCTCTCTCAAAAGCAAAACATCTTTCGTACTGTTTATCAGAATCTACAAAAAAGATAAATTAATACTAGATTATCTTTGGTATCATTGGTTAGATATTCCATTAAAATAAAGAAGCCTTATTAGATAAAATCAACCTCAAGCCAGTCCAAATTTACATTTACTTTCTTTTTTTTCTTTTCTTTTTTTTTTTGAGATGGAGTTTCACTCTTGTCACCCAGGCTGGAGTGCAATGGCACAATCTCGGCTCACTGCAACCTCCGCCTTCCGGGTTCAAGCAATTCTCCTGTCTCAGCCTCCCGAATAGCTGGGATTACAGGCACCCACCACCACACTCGGCTAATTTTTGTATTTTTAGCAGAGACAGGGTTTCACCATGTTGTCCAGGCTGGTCTCAAACTCCCGACCTCAGGTGATCCGCCCACCTCAGCCTCCCAAAGTGCTGGAATTATAGGTATGAGCCACCACACCTGGCCTACATTTACCTTCTTAAAGGAAGGTAAGATTGAGATTTAATAAGTCACTTAATCTGACTTTCTTTGCATAGAGAAAAACATTGTAAATCAGTTGGACTATAAAATATACCACTTTTGTATAATGCAGAGGAGCGGAAAGGATTCAATACTCTTCACATAAAATGCCATACTTAGTGGGGCATGGTAGCTCACGCCTGTAATCGTAGCATTTTGGGAGGCTGAGGTGGGAGGATCCCTTGAGCCCAGGAGTTAAAGAGCAGCCTGGGAACCTTGTCTCTACAAAAAAAAAAAAGCCAAGAGTAATGGCACACACCTCTAGTCCCAGACACTTGGGAGGCTAAGGCAGGGGGATTGCTTGAGCCCCAGAGGTTGAGGCTGCACTGAGCCAAGGTCAAGTCACTACACCCCACAACCTGGATGACAAAGTGAGACCCTGTCTCAACAAAGAAAAAAATAAATAAATATGTAAATACAAAAATAAATAAATACATGCTATACTCATGTTCAAAGCAATATATTTTAAAAAACACAGGGAGATGAAAGAAGAGTTAATTTCTAAATGAATACAAGTTACTAGTAAACTTTAGATAACCTGGAAATAAGTGCAAGTGGTTACTGTGAATATTTGAGACTCAAACATGTAATTTGATTACTTGAATTTTTAAGTAATAATTTGGAGAAGTCAGCCTTTACCTGTGGATGATTCCATGTCTGTGAAGGTAGTCTAGAGCCAGTGCTACTTCAGAAATATATTTCACAGCCATCTCTTCATCAAAATAACCATATATATGTAGGAGAGACTTGACATCTCCCCCAATAAGATATTCCATTACCTTTCAAAAAAGAATTTAATATTGTGAAATAAAAACAATATGATTACTTTAAAAATCTAGTATTTGGGCATTACAGTTACAATATTTGGCATGGCTCTGTAACGAAACGACCTTTTCCTTCTATTACTCGTAATACATTAATACTAGATTTATTCATGTTGCCATAACAGTTTTTAATTAAAAATTAAACTGTTTAATCTGGGCACAGTGACTCATGCCTATAATCTCAGCACTTTGGGAGGCCAAGATGGGCAGATCACTTGAGGCCAGGAGTTCGAGACTAGCCTGGCCAACATAGCAAAACCCCGTCCCTACTAAAAATACAAAAAATTAGCTGGGCCTGGTGGCAGCTAATTTATACAAAAAATTAGCTGGGCCTGTAATCTCAGCTACTTGGGAGGTTGAGGCACGAGAATTGCTTGAACCCAGGAGGTGCAGAGTGGCCAAGATTGCACCACTGCAGTCTAGCCTGGGCAACAGAGGGAGACTCTATCTCAGGCTGGGGTGCAATTATGTGCAATGGTATCTCTATTAGCTAGCTGCATACCACCATGCCCAGCTAATTTTTACGTTAATTTTTTTGTAGAGATGGAGTCTCATTATGTTCCCCAAGTTGGTCTTGAACTCTTGGCCTCAAGTGATCCTTCTGTCTCAGCCTCTCGAAGTGCTTGAATTACAAGTGTGAGCCATGGCCCCTTGGCCTGTCTCTCTATGTACATATACATACACATACACACGCACCGTATGCATGTATCTTATTGGTTCTTTTTCTTTGGAGAACTCTAACTAATATAACAGGTAAATTTGCCAAGGTAGTGAGTGCAGCCAGAATTCAAATGCAAGTACTCTGAACCGAAACATGATTCTCTTAAATCACTAGGTTCAATGACTGCTGAATGGATAAAGAAACAACATAAAAATTATTTACTCACCAAGTAGACATTGTTTGCAGACTGCAGTGAATAATACAAATGGACAATGAATGGGCTTTTGCTTAGTGCCAGTGCATCTCTCTCAGCTTGGACCTGATGAGTCATATTTTTGTTGATCATGTCTGCTTTTTTAACAACCTGTAATAGATAAAATAAAAGTGATATCATGTTATTTTATTTTGAGACAGAGTCTCATTCTCTTGCCCAGGCTGAGTGCAGTGGCATGATCAAAGCTTATTGCAGCCTTGATTTCCTAGGCTCAAGTTATCCTCCCACCTCAGCCTCCCAAGTAGCTGGGACTACTGGCACACATGACTACATCTGGCTTTTTTATTTTGTTGTAGAGACAAGGTCTCACTACGTTGCCCAGGCTGGCCCAAAATGAGCCTCAAGCAATACCCCTGTCAAAGTGCTGGGATTACACATGGAAGCCACAGCTCCCTGCCTTGTTTTTAAATTACAGAGTGATCTCAGGTTTCAAAGTTGCCATCAAGAAAACGCTAACAGAGAGAACACATATAGATGTCATGTGGACCTTACACTGCTATCAGGAAACCACGTACAAAAAATAGTTAAGACGGTTTAAAAAAAAATCTTCAAGATAGAATTGCTTATCTTGGTATTAAATGGCAGAAGTATCATAATCTCTTTCAAGAAGGAAAAAAAATTAAATATTCCCAGACTGCCCTGCATATTAATAGAAAAAAAATTCTGTTCCACTGTTCTGATAACAAAGTCAAAAGTTACATTCCTCATAAGCCCACAGATAACTAGCACCTGGGCGTGGAGTAACTACTTAATTTTTTTTTTTAACTTCTGATTTTTTGATAGATGGGGATAGAATCAGAAAGAGGAAGAATGTCGGAAGTTTGCCTAGAAAAAAAAAATCTTAAGTTGGAATGATTAGAACTACTGAAATTTAACAGTCCCAAATGCTGTCTTACAGAAAACTAATTACTCTTTTCAAGTTTCAAGGTAATCTGTACAGAAACAGAACTATTAAAGTTGGAGCACTAAGAAAAATTAAAACTACATAAATAAATAAAAATAAAGTTGGAGCACTAAACTGAATAGTCAGTAACACTGGGATCAATTCTCAGGACTGCTATAAGAAAAAAAGGCATATTTCTTTCAAAGATTTATTTGAGTACTTAATAAAATCATTAGTACATGATAAATTCCTGCCTTAACTCCTTTCTTTAAGAAAACTGAGGGAAACTGACAAAGCAAGCTGGTAACATGATTTTTCCTATCATTCCACTGGCTATGAGGGCATGTGTGTTTTGTTCCCCATTGTTGTCCAGTTCCTAGACACAAAGAGGGTGGGTGCTAAGCAAATACTGACTGAACACATGGATTGGTGTTTTCATTTCAACTGATCATGACTAAGTACTGTAAAAGGAAAAGTAAAAATCTCAGGAACATATAAAGTAACCAATTCAATGAGATCTTCCAATTCTGAAAGATCAGGGAAGGTGTGAAGGGGAGCTAAGATGAATCTTAATACATGAATAAGACAGGTGGAGAAGAGCACAAAAGGGTAGAAGAAAAGCACTTAAAAAGGAACCAGCATAAGGCCGGGCACGGTGGCTCACCCCTGTAATCCCAGCACTTTGGGAGGCTGAGGCGGGCAGATCACCTGAGGTCAGGAGTTTGAGACCAGCCTGCCCAAAATGGTGAAACCCCGTCTCTACTAAAAATACAAAAAATTAGCCCGGTGTGGTGGCAAGAATCCCAACTACTCGGGAGGCTGAGGCAGGAGAATCGCTTGAACCCGGGAAGTGGAGGTTGCAGTGAGCTGAGATCACGTCACTGTGAAACTCTATCTCAAAAAAAAAAAAAAATTCATATCAGGGCCGGGCGCGGTGGCTCACACCTGTAATCCCAGCACTCTGGGAGGCCGATGTGGGCGGATCACCTGAGGTCAGGAGCTCCAGACCAGCCTGGCCAACATAACCAAAACAACCTGGCGAAACTCAATCTCGGCTAAAAAAAAAAATACACAAATCAGCCAGGCATGGTGGCGCGCGCCTGTAATCCCAGCTACTCGGGAGGCTGAGACAGGAGAATCGCTTGAACCCAGGAGGCAGAGGTTGCAGGGAGCCGAGACTGCACCACAGCACTCCATCCTGGGCGACAGAGAAAGACTGTCTTAAAAAAAAATTATTAAAGACTTCTCAGAAAATAGTAATCTTTCTTCTGGTTAAGAATCAAACTTAAAAAGTTATCAGTGCCTACAGATTAATCACTCTTCTGTGGTAGAAAAATTTCGGCGATTCTGCACGTCAAAGCAAACAAACAAGGTAAACAAAACCACTAATTACTAAAAACCTTTTGGATTTAGAAACCTAACTCGCCGGGCGCGGTGGCTCACGCCAGTAATCCCAGCACTTTGGGAGGCCGAGGCGGGCGGAATACGAGGTCAGGGAATCGAGACCATCCTGGCTAACACGGTGAAACCCCGTCTCTACTAAAGAAACCCCGTCTCTACTAAAAACACAAAAAATCAGCCGGGCGTGGTGACGGGCGCTGGTAGTCCCAGCTAGTCGGGAGGCCGAGGCAGGGGAATGGCGTGAACCCGGGGGGCGGAGCTTGCAGTGAGTCGAGATTGCGCCACTGCACTCCAGCCTGGGAAACAGAGCAAGACTCCGCCTCAAAAAAAAAAATAAAAAAGAAACCTAACTCAAGCCAGGGTGAGACTACGAATCACGGCTTTGGCTTTAAGTGCCTGTTGTACTAAGGCCGATGTAATCACCTCGGTCAAGTCCCTTTGCCTTTGGCCTCAGTTTCCTCATTTGCTAACGCTGGGCAGGGAGAAGATAGTCAAACTTTGCTGTTCTCACTGGGCATCTGAGATATGGAGGGAAGGGCGGAACAGAGGCGAGACACCCGACCCGACCGCTGATGTCGCCCCAAAAAGAAGTCAGCTCGCAGGGCTCTGGAGGCGTCAGCAAGCCAGGCCACCCAGACTCCTCGCTCCAGCAACCCCGGGGCCTGCCCAAGCCGGTGGGGCAGGAAGGAGCGCCGAAGGGCCTAACCCCTTCCTTGCTACTCCTTGACTTCCTACCTTTACTGCATACAATTTGCCGCCTTTCTGCCCCAGATACACTTTCCCGAAGGCGCCCCGGCTAATGGGCTTCACTATGCTGAATTCCTCAATGGAGGGCGGTTTTGGCACTGCGATCCTATTCACGCCCTCCTCAGTCGCCGCGCCTCCTCCAGGCTCCTTCTTGCTTCCCGCGGTGGGATCCATCGCTGGACAGCCTACAGCGGCCCCGCGGCCACCGCCCCTCCGCGAGCAGCCACTCCCGCCAACTGGGTTCAAAGTGAGGCTCCGCCCACGCCGCGCGCGGCCGTGACGTCACCCCTCCCTCGTCACCTCCCCTACGCAGACGCGGACGGAGGGGGCGTCGGGAAAGCCCCGACTTTGCAGCCTTACACTCTTCGTGGGCGGCGACCGCGGCCCCACTGACATCATTCCTCATGAGGGAGGAGGCACAAACAGTTCTGGGCCGACCAGAAAAAGGACGACTGGGACTTGACTCTGAATCGCAGGATTTGAAGAGATTTCTCCTGGCTTCCCAAAGAGGCTGGTGGGAAGCGGTCCTCCTCCCATACACGACCTCCCACCCTCGCGAGGCGTAGAAACCAGTTCTGACTGTACAGTAAAGCGAGGGCCAGGGCTGAGGTCTGGAAGCTAATGAAAGCACAGAAAGTGTCGAAACTGGATGAGCAGGAAGCGAGTGGCCTCCCCTGTCATCTGACGTTTTCCCAGGATGTAATTTGCCTGACTGAAACAGATCAGGACCAACAGGGAGAGTTTTCGATTTAGTGTGAGGAAAAGAGCACTAAATTGTAGCAAAAGACCTTATTGCTCAAGGCCCAGTCAGAAGATTTCATAAGGAAGCTGTAGAAAGTCTTATGAGGAAATCAGCCGGGCGTGGTGGCGGGCACCTGTAATCCCAGCTACTCGGGAGGCTGAGGCAGGAGACTCGCTTGAACCCGGGGGGCAGAGGTTGCAGTGAGCCGAGATCGCGCCACTGTACGCCAGCCTGGGCGAAAGAACGAAACTCCGTCTCCAAAAAAAAAAAAAAAAAAAACCAAGAAAAAGTCCAAAGACGGTAAAGGCTGTTCTCCCCTTAAAAAACAGCTAAAGACCTTTGGGGGCGCTGCGCCTTGTAAATGTCAACTACTTCCGCGGGAAAGAACGTACAGGCACTTGGCATTGTGGGCGCTCACTTGCCCCGGAAGTACTGTTGAGTTAGCGCCTCGCCTTCCGGGGCGGATTGTCTGTCGTTGCAGTAGCTGTAGGAAGGGGAGGCCATTTTCCGTTTCTGGGAGGAGTGAGGGGCAACGGGTCGGAGAAAAAGGAAAAAAGAAGGGCTCAGCGCCTCCCCGCCGGGCCGTGGACAGAGGGGCACAGTTTCGGCAGGCGGGTGAGGTCGCTGAGGGCCCACCGGAGATGTTTTCCTTGTCGAGCACGGTGCAACCCCAGGTAAGCCAGGCATTCAGCCCATTTTTTTTCCTCCCGCCCTGCCCGTGGCTCTTTGCAAATTGCGCTCGTGGAAGCGATTTCTCAGAAGGGACTCTAGAAATGAAGTGATGTACTCAATGCGAGTCCCAGGATTGAGGAGTGGATCAGGGGACGACGCTGAGAGTGGGCCCGAGACTTCAGTGCTGACGATGAAGCTGTTGAGGGAAGAGGCGGGATGTGAGCTCAGTGATGGAGAGAGACCCTGGCTTATCGAACTGATTGCGTGGAATTTCTGCTAGAGAATCCGTCCGGCATTGTTCAGTGTCCGGCGTTCTGGGGTGGGAAAATGTCTGTACCATACATTAAAGGGAGCAGGTAATGTTCCCTTTTTTTCCGACTTTCCAGTGGCTTTAGTGTTCACAGCCCCTATCCCCTGCTCTTTATTTCCTTTTAAATGGAATTTAAATTTAACTCAAACATGGTATAATATTTCGGATGGCCAGCCATGCAAGTTTTTTTCTCTTTTTGGCCAGAAGTAACTAAAATGTGTATTTCCGAGTCGTAAACTGTTTGCAGTTAAAATTGTGATTCAGCCTCATCGTCATCGTTTTGTAAAACAAAAGGTAGTGAAGAGAAAAATGATTTCAAGGGTTTTCATTACGCTCTTGGGCAATCACTTGTGACAATGTTTTATTCTTGCTTCATTCCAGTCTCTTTTTTTGATGGTAACATTTTAATAGATTTTTTGAGAGTTCCTACAGTTTTGCAAAGAAATAGTTTTTAAAACATTGAGTTTTTTTAAAACATAATTTTTAAGAAAATCGACACTCTTAGGTTCTTGATTTAAGCATGTGATTGTGTTCTTTTGTGTAACTTTTACTCCCCCTCATTTTAAGAATTTTTAATTTTTTGTGCTAGTACTGGCTAACAAACTGAAGCAGCTGCTTGTTATTGGGCATCAGTTATGTACCAGGTGAGCAAAGCAAATGTGGAATCTTCTCTTAATATTGATATGAAGTAAATATGAGTAGGAATTAGCAAGGTGAAGAGTGAACAGGTATCACAGGCATACAGAAAAATACCTGGAGGTCCTGAGTTAGGAAAGGATTTAGCAGGTTGAAGGAACAAAAATAAGGCTAGTGTGGCTAGAACATAGTAGTTAAAGGGGATAGTGACAGAAGAGGTTGGAGAAAAGGCTTGAGGCAGATCATACAGGGAGTAAAGGATATATTATGGCCGATTTCATTTTAAGTGTATTGGGAACCATTGAAAGTTTTAAAACATGATTAGATTTCCATTTTTAAGAGATGACTGGCTTTTGCTATATGGAGAATAGGAGAGGGCAAGAGTGGAAGATGTTATCAGCTAAAAATACCCACCCACCCCCCAATTAAAGCGGTTGCAGTGGTTATGGAAAGAAGAGAATGAGATATATTTTGAAGAAAGTGGAATTGCATGAGAGATCAGAGAGATGATGGGGAGAGGTGTTTCTGGGTTTGATCAGATGAATGCATTGAAGGTGCTATTTACCAAGATGACAGTGTCTGGAGAAGTCCTAGTAATTGTTTGAAAAAGAAGTCTGACATGGCCTATTGAATATGGTATTGAAGTTTTTGAAACTCAACTCTTTGCCTTAGTTCACATCAAGAGGCCTGATTTTAGGAGAATTTACCATCAACTGAATGGACAGTTAGTAGTATGTGATGTTGGTAGAGATGATAAAGGGATTTTTATGTACCCTAGGCAGTCTTAACAGGGCTCAAATATAGTGAGGACTCTCAGGCATTTCTTGCTTTGAAGGATGGTAACACATTTGGAATTCCTTGTTGCTTAATTGGTTGAATACACTTGAAATTAAATGGTAAAAAGGAAGACACAGAAAATGAACTTTTTCATTGAGAAGAGCTCAATCCTAAATCCTTTTGTGAAAGAAAAGAGATATAACTAATTCAAATAACAGATATAACTAATTCAAATAAATCTTTTCAAAGAGGTAGAAAATATGTATCTTGAAATGATTTGATTATTTTTAAAGTTTCAAAAGAAGTTACTGTTTATTTTTTTTTCTTTTTACTGCCCCCAGGCTGTAGGGAACTTACTGTTTCTTTCTGACTCTAAAAATGATACATTGCTTCACTTGACTAGCCTTAAAACAAATCCATGTTTTTTTGCTAAAAATGCTGAAATTATAAATAAGATCACCCATAATCTCATTACTCAGGGATACGTATCTTAGACTAAATTCTTTCACACATTTTTTTCTATAAACAAACACGGGTATGCATACTTTTTTTTATTTTAATTTTTTTTTTTTTTAAGATGGAGTCTCGCTCTGTCGCCCAGGCTGGAGTGCAGTGGCGCCATCTCCGCTCACTGCAAGCTCCGCCTCCCAGGTTCACGCCATTCTCCTGCCTCAGCCTCCCAAGTAGCTGGGACCACAGGCGCCCGCCATCACGCCTGGCTAATTTTTTGTATTTTTAGTAGAGATGGGGTTTCACCGTGTTAGCCAGGATGGTCTCCATCTCCTGACATTGTGATCCGTCCGCCTCGGCCTCCCAAAGTGCTGGGATTACAGGCGTGAGCCACCACGCCCCCACGGGTATGCATACTTAAGGTAGTTTTACGGTCAGCTTTATTCCTTAGTATGTCATGAATTTATTTGTGTATCAATATCCATGGGATGAGAAGTCTGGAATTTTGAGTCAGATTCTAAATCTTTGTTGTCTTCATCTATTAAATGGTCTGTACCCACAATAATGGCGTTAGTCCATTGATGAGGGCAGAGCCCTCCTGAACTAAATGCCTCTTAAAGGTCCCACCTCTTAACAGGATTACAGTGGCAACTAAGTTTGCCATTCTTCTCAACTCAAACTTGAGTTTTGAAGGAGATAAACACTGGAATTTTTACTGGAAGTGGGCCCTGATCCAGACCCCAAGAGAGGGTTGTTGGATCTCGCACAAGAATTCGAGAGAGTCGCCAGGCGCGGGGAGTCACGCATGTAATCCCAGCACTTTGGGAGGCAGAGGCGAGCGGATCACGAGGTCAGGAGATCAAGATCCTGGCTAACATGGTGAAACTCCGTCTCTACTAAAAATACAAAAAAATAGCTGGGTGTGGTGGCCTGCGCCTGTAGTCCCAGCTACTCGGGAGGCTGAGGCAGGAGAATCACTCGAACCCAGGAGGCGGTGGTTGCAGTGAGCCGAGATTGCACCACTGCACTCCAGCCTGGGCGACAAAGCGAGATTCCATCTCAAAAAAAAAAAAAAAAAAAGGCGAGAGAGTCTATAAAGTGAAAGCAAGTTTATTAAGAAGGTAAAGGAGTAAAGAATGGGGTACTCCATAGGCAGAGGAGCTGCTTGGGCTTGGCTACGAAGGATACCTACAGTTAGTTATTTCTTGATTTTATGCTAAACAATGTGTGATTATTCATAAGTTTTCAGGGAAAGGGGGACCCCCTAAGGTTCCTCCCCTTTTTAGACCACATAGGGTAACTTCTTGATGTTGCCATGGCATTTTTAAACTGTCATGGTCTGGTGGGGGTGTCTTTTAGCATGCTAATGCATTATGATTAGCACATAATGAGCAGTGAGGACTAGCAGAGGTCACTCTCCTCTCCATCTTGGTTTTGGTGGGATTTGGCTGGCTTCCTTACTACAACCTGTTTTATCATCATGGCCTTTATGACCTGTAACTTGTGCCCACAACCTATCTCATCCTGTAACTTAGAATGCCTAACCTCCTGGGAATGCAACCCAGTAGGTCTCAGCCTCATTTACCCTCATTTTGCCCCTACTCCAGATGGAGTCACTCTGGTTCAAAAGTCTCTGACAGAACTGTAACAAGAAGTATAATTGTTACTCATTATTATAGCTGTTTGAGGATTAAATGGGATGATAAAAGTAAAGCCTGTAGTACTAAACCTGGTATATAATAAGAACCCATTTAATGTATTCATTTACTCAACAAATATTTATTAAGTAAATTTTTTTTTTTTCTTGAGACAGGGTCTTGCCATGCCACTCAGGCTGGAGTGTGGTGGCATGATAGCTCACTGCAGCCTCAACCTCCTGGGCTCAAGTGTTTTTTTGTTTTCATTTTTATTTATTTATTTATTTATTTTGAGATGGAGTTTTGCTCTTGTCACCCAGGCTGGAATGCAATGGCATGATCTTGGCTCACTGCAACCTCCGCCTCCCAGGTTCGAGTGATTCTCCTGCCTCTGCCTCCCAAGTATCGGGGATTACAGGCGCCCAACACCATTCCTGGCCAATTTTTTTGTATTTTTAGTGGAGATGGGATTTCACCACGTTGGCCAGGCTGGTCTCGAACTCCTGACCTCAGGTATCTACCTGCCTTGGCCTCCCAAAGTGCTGGGATTACAGGCATGAGCCACCGTTCCCGGCCTATTTACTATTTTTTTTTAAATGTTGGATGTATTTCATTCTGTGGTAGTTTCTTTTTTTTTTTTTGAGAGACAGGTCTCACCCTGTTGCCCTGGCTAGAGTGCAGTGGCATGATCACAGCTCACTGCAACTTCCGCCTCCTGAGATCAAGCAATTCTTCTCCCACAGCCTCCCAAGTAGCTGAGACTACAGGCGCACACCATCACACCCATCTAATTGTTGTATTTTTTGGTAGAGATGGGGTTTAACTGTGTTGGTCAGGCTGGTCTTGAACTCCTGACCTCAAGTGATCCACCCACCTCGGTCTCCCAAAGTGCTGGGATTACAGGCGTGAGCCACTGCACCCGACCAGTGGTATCATTTGTTTTGCCGCTCCCCTAATGCTGGATGTTTCCAGCTTTCTACTATTTTTTAAATGTTTCGGTGAGAGTTGTTCTCTATGCATGTGCAAGTACTTGTCAGATTATTTCCTTATAATAAATTCCTAGAAGGTGGATTGCTACAAACAAGAAATGTATATATTTTTGATACTTTTGATTTACATATCAGAATAATATCCTGAAAGAACATACCAGTTTTCGTCTCACCAGCAGTAAATCTGAGTACAGTTTTTAGTATACAGAGTTGATATATAATGTACCTTTAACTCTTAACAAATCCTGACAAGAAAAAGGAGATTGTTCTGTTTATTTAAAAAAAAAAAACTACTTAATTTTTAACTTTTATCTTTTTCTAGGTTACAGTTCCTCTGAGTCATCTCATCAATGCCTTCCATACACCAAAAAACACTTCTGTTTCTCTCAGTGGAGTGTCAGTTTCTCAAAACCAGCATCGAGATGTAGTTCCTGAGCATGAGGCTCCCAGCAGTGAGGTAAGTCTTTATTCTGGTTGTGTGAGAAAGCCTTTTTGATATACAGTTGACCCTTAAACAAATGAAGGATTAAGGATATTGTCCCTCCCCCGTAGTCAAAAATTTGAGTATAATTTTTGACTCCTGAGAAACTTAACTACTAGTACCCTACTATTGACCAGGAAGCCTTGCCGATAAAATAAAGGGTCCATTAACATATATTTTATATATTTTATGTATTGTGTACTGTAGTCTTACAATAAAGTAAGGTGGAGAAAATGTTATTAAGAAAATCATAAGAGAAAATATATTTACCATTCATTAAGTAGAAGTGGACCATCATAAAGATCTTCATTATCTTCAAGTTGAGTGGGCTGAGGAGGAAGAGGAGGGGTTGGTTTTGCTGTCTCTGTGGCAGAGACCGGAGAAAGTCCACGTATATGTGGATCTGTGCAGCTTTAATCTGTGTTGTTCAAGGATCACCTGAGGTCAGGAGTTCAAGACTAGCCTGACCAATATGGTGAAATCCCATCTTTACTAGAAATATAAAAATTAGCCGGGTGTGGTGGCGTGCGCCTGTAGTCCCAGCTACTCAGGAGGCTGAGACAGGAGAATAGCTTGAGCCTAGGAGGCAGAGGTCGCTGTGAGCCAAGATCGCACCACTGCACTCCAGCCTGGGTGACAACAAGACTCTGTCTCAAAAATAAATAAATAAATATAAAAATGTAATCTCATTTTTTGGTTTAATCTAAAAAAAAAAACACCTGTTTTTACAGGGAAGTGGAATAGGTAGGGATTTAAGAAGTAAAGAAAACTCTTAAAAAAATAAAGGACCAGCAGATTTAGGGAGCAGCTCATACTTCTAGGGCTGAGATAGAGTCAGGAAGAGTTCTCCACCCCCAGGGCTGAGATCCTGACATTGTTGGCGAAGGCATGGCCTTGGCTCACTGAATGGTAGAAAAGTTGCTGTGATGTCATGCCAGGGTAACGTGCTAGAAATCTGGGAAGTCTGCCCTCTAGGATACTGGGAAAAGCTGTTCCTGGGGATGTGTCCTACTAGAGAAGCTGTTACACGAGTGGTGCCAGGGGAAGCTGCTAGGTCCTGCTGGCCATTGTGCACTCCAGGATCCAGGGTTTGGTGAAACTGCACAATTGACAGGAGCCAGATGCTATAGAAACCATGGGTGTTACAGACAGGAACTTGCTAAATGAGCATACCACAACCAGGAATCAAAACCTCTCTTCCTACAGTGTATGTTCAGTGACTTCCTGACGAAGCTTAACATTGTTTCAATTGGCAAAGGAAAAATATTCGAAGGGTACAGATCCATGTTCATGGAGCCAGCAAAAAGGATGAAGAAGAGCTTGGGCACAACCGATAACTGGCACATCCGTCCAGAACCCTTCTCCCTCTCAATCCCTGTACACTGCGGGTTTCTCCAAATGCCTATTGTCTATGATTTGTTTTGTCCATCGTTTTTAGTCACGGCTTAGTTCAGGTTCTTGCCATCTTTCACTTGTTCCATCAGCCTTCTCTCTCATCCAGTCTAGTTTCTTTGTTTGTTTGTTTAATCATTTTTAAATTTTTTGTAAAGACAGGGTCTTGCTTTCTTCACCAGGCTGATCTCAAACTCGTGGCCTGAAGCAGTCCTCCCACCTCAGCCTCTCAAAGTGTTGGGATTACAGGCTCGAGCCACCATGCTAGGCCAGTCTATCTTCCTTAGTTCTCCATTTTCTTCTATAAGACAGAACTAATCATGTTACTTGGAGAATTAAATTCAAACATGGCTCTTCACAGTTTGGCCATAACCTATCTCTTTAATTTTTTCTTTCCTTGAATTTTTTGAGATATTCCAGACCCTTGGATGGCTTTTTGTTTGCCCTTGTCCCTAAGCCGCCTTCATCATTTTTAATAGCTTAAAAAGTACTTTTAAGTATTTTATTTCATCATGCCTTTAACTGTCTTTTACTATGTGCCGTCATGTTGTATGCTAGGATATGTAGATGAGTAAGGCATGATCTCTGTCTTTGATCCTTACTATTAGGAAATAAGGTGTATTTTATAGTTATGTTAGTATTGAGAAAATGAATTCTAAGAATATGAGTTATAGCTAATTTAAAAAGTACCGTATTCCCAGACATCAGTCCAGAGCTATACAATCCGTGTCCATGCCTCTTTTAAAAAAACTTTATTTTTAGAGACAGGGTCTCCCCTTTGTAGCCCAGGCTGAAGTGCAGTGATGCTATCATAGCTCACTGCAACCTCCAGCTCCTGGGCTCAAACATTTCTCCTGAGTAGCTGGTGCTGCGGGTGCATACCACCATGCCCAGCTAATTTTTTAATTTTTCATCAAGATGATGTCTTACCATGTTGCTCAGGCTGGTCTCAAACTCCTGGCCTCAAACGATCTTCCCACCTTAGCTGTTTTGGGTTTGAGTAACATGTAATTGTTGCTTCCCTTTAAGTGCCTCTCTTGCAACTCATGTGGACAAGAAGATAATCCCTATCCTGTTGTTTAAAAGTGGGTATATATTCACACATTTTTGTGATTTTTAGACTTTTTTGCCTGATTTTCACACAGTTTTGACTTTAATTTTCTTCCTTATTAGAAGATATGGGTAACTTTAGAACCTCTGAGTTCAAGGAAGGATCTAAGCAATGAAGCCAGAGGAGTGAGATGTCCTGTGGTAGCCAAGCATACCATTTCTTTGTCAAGTGGGCTTTTGTTTATGGCTGCTTAGGGGCTTAAAAGCTCCATGGACTGGTGAGGATTATCATTTGAATGGAATTTCCCCAATTCAAGAACCTTACTATTATCCTCCAATCAGTTCTACACTGTTGGGGAAAATCCCCTGGACCTTATATAACATACTTTGTAACCCTGCAGTTAGTTACTCTTACACTCTTGTCATTATAAATGCTTGATCAATGGTTGATAGACTAGCTCTTGATCAGAGTACCCTTGTATGGAGAGAAGGAAAAAATACCATACATTTCACTTGATTCTGTGAACCATAATGCTTAGGACAGTAGTGGTTTGGGTTTGATTTAAAAAAAAAAAAAGTTTTTCTCATTCATGCTGAAATGTCATCTCTTTATTTAAGGATACCATTAGGAATATAATTTTTTAACCTATGTCAAACCTCATATGACTGATCTCAGTAAAACGAACTGTAAAAATATTTGCATCAATTTATTTTTAAATATTAAAAAAAGGAAATATATTTGTTAGAGTTTTAAAATCTAATTGTTTTAACTGATAATATGTACTCCTTAGGTTAAATATCTTGATAATATTAATGCATACCTGGTTGACCCAATCTTTTACAGCCTTCACTTAACTTAAGGGACCTTGGATTATCTGAATTAAAAATTGGACAGATTGATCAGCTGGTAGAAAATCTACTTCCTGGATTTTGTAAAGGCAAAAACATTTCTTCCCATTGGCATACATCCCATGTCTCTGCACAATCCTTCTTTGAAAATAAATATGGTATGTTAATGTGTTTTTTGTTCCAATTAAATATTTTAGCACTATTAATAATTATAGATACGATTTCTTAGCTTTCACTGTAGCATTTATTGTGGGCTGGGTTCCTTCCTGAGGTTTTTTTTTTTTTTTTTTTTTGCAATTTTTCATATTGGAATAGTACCAGATTTACAGGAAAGTTGCAAAGATAGTACAGAATTTTGCTTCCACTAATTTTGGCATCTTACATAACCATGTTACATTTGTTAAAACTAGGAAATTAACATTGGTACAATAATTTTTTTTTTTTTTTGAGACGGAGTCTCCTTCTGTCAGCCAGGCTGGAGTGCAGTGGCACAATCTCCGCTCACTGCAAGCTCCGCCTCCCGGGTTCACACCATTCTCCTGCCTCGGCCTCCCAAGTAGCTGGGACTACAGGCGCCCGCCACCA
Organism: Gorilla gorilla gorilla; assembly: GCF_029281585.2. Lineage (NCBI taxonomy): Eukaryota > Metazoa > Chordata > Mammalia > Primates > Hominidae > Gorilla > Gorilla gorilla. The sequence continues at coordinate 36,101,531 of NC_073232.2, read as the reverse complement.
CGCCCGGCTAATTTTTTGTATTTTTAGTAGAGATGGGGTTTCACTGTGTTAGCCAGGATGATCTTGATCTCCTGACCTCGTGATCCACCCTCCTCAGCCTCCCAAAGTGCTGGGATTATAGGCGTGAGCCACCGTGCAGGCCTAACATTGGTACCTTATTTTTAACTAAACTACAGACTATTTGAATTTCAACAAAATTTGTTTTCACCAAATCACTAGTTCTCTGCAAGTGTCCTTTTTCTTTTCCAGGATCTGATCCAGCATACCACATTGCATTTAGCAGAATGGGGGGGCGGTGTTTGTTTTAATTTTAGGTGACACACATTTAACTCCAGGAAACGTACTTAATCTTTGAAAATACATTGATTAAAAAAAGTTATTATCCCTTTTGTGGAATGTCTACATTTTTTTTTACTTGAATCTCATAACAGTATGGTAGTATAATAAGTGGGTTCATACTAGTCTGAGAAGGGATGTCAACTTTATGAGTTTTTCTTTGGATGGCACTTAAACAGGCCATAAAAGTCCAGGAACAAAATAGCAGGTTTGAATAGTTTATAATGAAGGTTTGATTTGAAGCTGTCCTTTGCATAAACTTAATTCATTAATTAATTCTTTACCCTTCCTTTGCCTTTATTTCAGTGTAAGGGCATAAAAAACCGTAAGTGTGAGGAAAAAATGAAATGGTTTTGAGCTTGGGGGCTTAGACTAAAAGTTTGCCTCTGCCTAAATTTGCCTTCTTATAAAATATTTGGCCCATACCAAGTGTTCAATAGAATAAAATTCTTTTTGTTACTATGTTATTATGATTATTCCTACTGCTCTTCTAGTCTGCATATTTACATTTACTCTTAAGATTGTTCCTCATACCACCAGCTGCTTGCTAGGTTTAGGCAGGCAGAGGTATTAGGAAGGGATTTTTTGACTGGATGCTAAGGGACCTTGAAAAGTCCCTAAATTCTAACTGAGACACACAAATAGATGATAACCACTGTTTGTTTCTGCTGTTGCTGCCAATGACCTTTTCCCTAGGATCTTGGATGTAAAATAGGATGAGACACACTAGTCAAGAGAAGCAGTTAGGAAGGATCAGTGAAGTATTCATGGCTTGACCTTTCTTTTTACCCAATGACTAGGGAAGCTTTATAAGGGAAAGATAATAGTAGCTATGATTCACAGTGTTTTATTATACCATTAGAGCTTTTGAAATTTTCTCTAAGAAACAGCAGTTCTTTATCTCTTTATGTTCTTAACTAAAAGTAATTTTAGCCTAAACACAGTACATTTTTTTTTTTTTTTAAGAGACGAGTCTCGCTCAGTTGCCCAGGCTGGAGTGCAGTGGGGCAATCTCGGCTCACTGTAAGCTCTGCCTTCCCGGTTCACGCCATTCTCCTGCCTCAGCCTCCCGAGCAGCTGGGACTACACACATCCGCCACCACGCCCGGCTAATTTTTGTATTTTTAGTAGAGACGAAGTTTCACCATGTTAGCCAGGATGGTCTGTATCTCCTGACCTCGTGATCCGCCCGCCTCAGCCTCCCAAAGTGCTGGGATTACAGGCGGGAGGCACCATGCCTGGCCTTAAACACAGTGCATCTTTTATCACTGGTTTTGTTTTGTTTTGTTTTTGAGACTGAGTTTCACTCTTGTTGCCCAGGCGGGAGTGCAATGGCGCGATCTCAGCTCACCACAACTTCTCCCTCCCGGGTTCAAGTGATTCTCCTGCCTCAGCCTCCTGAGTAGCTGAGATTACAGGCATGTGCCACCACACCCAGCTAATTTTGTATTTTTAGTAGAGACGGGGTTTCTCCATGTTGCTCAGGCTGCTCTCAAACTCCCGACCTCAGGTTATCCACCCACCTCCGCCTCCCAAAGTGCTGGATTACAGGCGTGAGCCACCACACCAGGCCATCTTTTATCACTGTTAATTTGAATTTAGTTTCATTAGCAGCTACATTTGTATGCCAGATAAAAAAGATAATGTAGGCCGGGCACGGTGGCTTACGCCTGTAATCCCAGCACTTTGGGAAGCCGAGGTGGGCGGATCAGGAGGTCAGGAGATCAAGACCACATCCTGGCTAACACAGTGAAACCCCGTCTCTACTAAAAATACAAAAAATTAGCCGGGCATGGTGGCGGGCGCCTGTAGTCCCAGCTACTTGGGAGGCTGAGGCAGGAGAATGGCGTGAACCTGGGAGGCGGAGCTTGCGGTGAGCCGAGGTCGCGCCACTGCACTCCAGCCTGGGCGACAGAGTGGGACTCCGTCTCAAAAAAACAATAAATAAATGAAGATAATGTAACCAACAAGTGATAGCTAGTAAATGGAAGAACTGTGAGATGTAGTTAAATTAGCGATGCTTTAGATATTTTCATAAAAGCAGTCATATCATGGATAAATAAAAGTTGAAACTCATATTGTGATTTCCCTAATATTTGATAGAATTATTTATATTTCATAGGATTTTTGTTTTTTGGTTTGGAAATTAGAAAATTTACCTTTTGTAATTTCCCTCCAGGTAACTTAGATATATTTAGTACATTACGTTCCTCTTGCTTGTATCGACATCATTCAAGAGCTCTTCAAAGCATTTGTTCAGATCTTCAGTACTGGCCAGGTATGAAGCAACAACCATAAATTGTGGAAAAAAAATATATTTATTTACTATAGTCTGATTTGTCTTTCTTAAGGTATTAATTCTAAACATTCATTTGCAATTCACAGGACCTAAAGAGTATTTGGAATTAATGAGTTTGGGTACTTCTGTATAATTTTTAATCTGGAAAATATATAGGAGCTAAATTTTGAGCGTGATAGTGCCACAATAAATCAAACTCCAGGGAACTTATCTACACTTGTTTCAAGATAAATGACTAACCACATTTGCTTACTCATCTTCACTTTCAAAAGCCCATTGAAATTAATTTTATATATATATATGAGAAAAAAAGAGCAACAACAGAAGCGTTTCGTTAACGGACGAGAAATTTGAGGGCTTTCAGTAAGTTGTAAAATAAGTGACATCAAATTGACAGTAAAATCAAATTTGCATTTATTCATATAATTTTTGAATACAAGGCACTAGTGATAGATGTCAGGTGATAGTGATCACCGTAAATGAAAAAGACATGTTTTCTACCTTCATGGGACTAATGGTGTCATGAAAGAGGTGGGTACTTCTGTTTCCAATAGTAGAACTCAGGAAAAACCCCACTTCCAGAGCCAGTAAAATTGGGCACTGGGATGGGATGGAATAAACAGTTGAAGATTGCCAGAAATGGGCCAATCACAGTGCAGATATGGCTTTTAACCTTTAGATAAATTAGCAAAAAACACCTTTCTAATAAGACATCTGTGTGTGTGTGTGTGTGTGTGTGTGTGTGTGTGTGTGTGGAGGGACATCTGTCTGTGGAGACTCCTGGTTTGAGCATTGATGCCAAGGAAAGAAATAAGCTAGCACCCCAGATTACTTTGGTTTTGAATTACACATTCGCTAAAGGTATTCTGCTCATTTAGCATAGTCCATGTTTTATATTCTGAGTATATTTACTTTTGCTAGTGTTGAGGATACCCATTTGTAGTCAATACTGATGACTATTTGTTTTGTTTTGTTTTGTTTTTGAGATGGAGTTTTCCTCTTGTGACCCAGGCTGGAGTGCAGTGGCACTTCCTGGGTTCAAGCAATTCTCCTGCCTCAGCCTCCCGAGGAGCTGGGATTACAGGTTCCCACCACCAGGCCCAGCTAATTTTTGTATTTTTAGTAGAGATGGGGTTTCACCATGTTGGCCGGGCTGGTCTCGGAACTCCTGACCTTAGGTGATCCGCCTGCCTTGGCCTTCTAAAGTGTTGGGATGACAGCATGAGCCACGGTGCCAGGCCCTGATCACTGTATTCTTATTTATAAATACAAATGGATTACCAAGAATCCACATATTTGAGGAAAACTTAAAGCATAAAAGAGAGGCACCAATTTCTGCAAAGAGACTAATAACCCTCTAAAGAAATAGTTAATGCAGAAGACAGAAGAAGACAGCTGATACGTTTTTAGCTATTGTTGGAAGATTATAAAAACTGAGCATGTGTTACCTAGGGTATGAAAACTATCTTAATAAATTTTCCTAATGTTGTAACTCTGAGGTTAGATTCTCTCAATGTCAGAAAATGAAGATAAAAATCCAGTAACAGAAAAGACAGCTTAAAAAAATACCTAAATACGTCCGGGCACAGTGGCTTATGCCTGTAATCCCAGCACTTTGGTAGGCCGAGGAGGGTGGATCACGAGGTCAGAAGTTCAAGACCAGCCTGGCCAACATAGTGAAACCCCATCTCTACTAAAAATACAAAAATTAGCCAGGCATGGTGGCGTGTCCCTGTAATCCCAGCTACTTGGGAGGCTGAGGCAGGAGAATCACTTGAACCCAGGAGGTGGAGGTTGCAGTGAGCCGAGACCGCGCCACTGAACTCCAGCCTGGCAACAGAGCGAGACTCCATCTCAAAAAACAAAAAAGACCAAAAAAACCCTAAATACTTGAAATTTTTAAAACCCTTTTCTAAATGTCTCACGACTGAATGGAAATAAAACCGGGATTACAGACACTCAGTAATGAACCACAGTGAAAATCTGTATATCAGACTCTTTTGGTGAGGACAAAATGACATTGTGGGCGTTATATAATTTACTGAGAAATCAGGCTGGGTGCAGTGGCTTATGCCTGTAATCCCAGCACTTTGGGAGGCTGAGTCAGGTGGATCACCTGAGGTCGGGAGTTCAAGACCAGCATGGCCAACATGGTAAAACCCCATTCTCCACTAAAAAAGAAATACAAAATTAGCCGGGCGTGGTGGCACATGCCTGTAATCTCAGCTACTCGGGAGGCTGAGGCAGGATAATCGCTTGAACCTGGGAGATGGAAGTTGCAGTGAGCCAAGATGGCACCTCCATCCTGGGCAACAGAGCAAGACTTTGTCTCAAAAAGAAAAAAAAATTTAAGACATAAAGATAGAAAATAAATTGAATTTCTGAAAAATAATAGAAGAAATTAATAGACACAAAGCAAACATTTTAAAATAATAGGTGGAAATAGTTTTAATTAAACCAAAAACAAATTTAGTATAAAAAAAGGAACAATTTAACAATTCTGATTAAGAAACAACAGGAAAATACAGACAGTATTAGAAGTATGAGTGGGAATTGCCATGGATATGTGAAGGTTTTAAAATTGCAAGGTGGTATGTGTAACTTTATGTCATAAATAAAAATATGTTGAAATGGACAGTTATCTAAGCAATTAATTAACAAAGTTAACCCAAGAAGAGATAGGATAATAACCATGAAGTTTAAAAGACAGTATTTTAAAAATATTGTTCCTTTGCCCCAGAGGCACTAGGTTCGGATAATTTTTATGGCTGCGTTCTTCTAGAATCTTGAGTTTCTTTTTAGTTTAAAACCTTATTAAAAAGAAAAAGATAGATTTCCCTATTTATTCCATGAGATTGCTGTTAGTAAAACTTTTTAGTATTAGCATAAGGCCAGGCACTGTGGATCACACCTGTAATCCCAACACTTTGGGATGATCGCTTGAGGCCAGGAGTTCAAAACAAGCCCAGACATCATCTCGACAACAGCAACAAAAATTAGCCTGTCGTGGTATCATGCCCCTGTAGTTCTGGATACTTGGGAGGCTGAGGTGAAAGGTTTGCTTGAGCCCAAAGTTCAAGGTTACAGTGAGCTATGATCATGCCACCGTACTTCAGCTTGAGTGACAGCAAGATCCTATCTAAAAAATATATATATGTATATATGTATGTATCTCTGTCTGAATGTATATACACACGCAAGCACGACAGAGGAACAAAATAGATGTGTTTCACTTAACAACAGAAATCCTAAATAAAATCTGAAGAAAGCAAATCTAGAAATGTACTAAAAATATTATATCATGATTAAGGAATACAAAAGTGATTTAAGATTATTAGTAAGTCAATTTATCATATTGATTAGAAAAGAAAAATATCATTATTTCAATGTATGATAAAAAGACATGATATATTTTAATTGCTGTGCTTCCTGAAAACTTAGAAAGTTAGAAATGGAAGGAAACTTAAAATTTATTAAACATCTATTATGTTCCTGTTAATTTGAGAAACATGGAGTATCCTGGTTTTTTTCAGCATTAATTTGGAGATTCTGAACAATATGATTTAAAAGAAAACGAAATGAGCCATATGTAAGTCAAAAGAAGGAGTAAAATTATAATTTGCAGGTGATAATGATTGTTTACCAGAAAATTCAAGAAAATCATCCAAAAGGCTGTTGAAGTAAAGAGTTCACTGCATTGTCCATACCAGATAAATGCATAAAAATCAATAGCTTTCTTATATTCTAGCGGCAGGTTTTATTTACAATTTCTTTAAAACCCAGTAAATGTTTTATCCTGACAGGAAATATACAACATACTTATATACACACATACACACGTGTGTGTATGAAGCTTTACTGAAGGAAATGAAAGAGGAACTGAGTGAAATAAAATAAGAGAAGGCCATAATCCTATTTGGAAGAACTAGGTATTACAACAGTATCAATTTACACCCAAATTTATAAAGTCAATACAACCCCAATCAAAACTCTAATGACCCACTTGGGAAATCGAGAAGTTGATTTTAAACTTAATTTGGAATAACTGAATACATGTTAAAAGAATACTAATGAAGGGGATTTTATCCTACTTAAGTACATGAAAATACAGATATTTAGCCATGGAAATCAGTAGTGTAGTATTACAAATAACTAAAATTAAAAAATTTAACCTAGTGCTGGCATACATCAGTGTAACAAAATTAAGAATTTTAACTCAATAAGCAAATGATGGATTATCAAATATTATCAGCCTAAGTGGCTGTTTCGGAAAAATCAAGTTCTTTTCTTACATCATACCAAAAAAAAAAGTTCCAAATATGTTAAAGGGCTGAAAACAAAAATATAAAACTGAAAATATTAGAGATAAGTAGACTACCTTTAAAATCTTAGTTTGGCAATGAAACTCTAATCAAGTTAAAATGCAGAAAACACAGCAAAGTTATGGCTGCACTGAGCTAATAAATTACTGTATATGATCAAAAGACAAAGACACATTAAAATAAATGTTTACAATATATATAACTAAAGATTACTATCTGTAACATCCATATTATCTAAATAAAAATGGAAAAATGTGCAAAGGACATGCATGGTCAATTTACTAAAGAAATAAAAATAAAAATAGTCAATAAAAATACAGAGGAAGCTTTTCAAAATTTTCCCACACTTGTAATCTGGGAAATGCAAAGTAAAACAAGGTACTGTTATTTTTGCCCGTCAGACTTGCACAAATTTAAAAGATTCATATTATTTAGTGTTGGCAAGGATATGAAGAAAAGGAAACTCATAAGCATTGGTGGGCACATAAATTGATAACAGCCTTTTTTAGAAAGTAGTCTCTTAGTGTCAAACAAAATTTAAACCTTAACAGTGTTTCTTGCGGGAATTCAATCTACATCTGCTGACATACATGTACAAGAATGTTCACCACAGTATTGTTTCCAGCAATAAAAACCAGAAAACAAATAATGTTCAGGGAAATGGTTGAATGAATTGCACTCTGATAAATTGGAAAAGTGTAAACAGCCATTAAACTGAATGCACTGTTCTGTTCTGAAAAATATGCACGAAAAATGAAAATTGCAAAAAATTAGGTACTATTTCTAGAGTAGTTTTTATAGAAAGAGCACCTGTGTGCATGCATACAAGGGTAGTCAGAATTGTTAACAGGTTATACTTCTGGGAAGTGGGATTGGGGCTTGAGAAATTAGAAGACGCTAATTTGATACACTTACCCTTTTTTCAAAAACGTTATGTAATTACCAAAAACATGTAAAAATCAGTTGTGTAGATTCAATCTATTTTAATTACTTGGTTGGGTTTTTTTTTTTTGAAATCACAGTTTATCAGAGTTGATACTCAGTTTTTTGAATTATATTGTATAACCCTCTGACTTCTCTATTTACTTTTATCCCCTATCAACATAAAAAATAGGCCAGGCGCGGTGGCTAACACCTATAATCCCAGCACTGTGGGAGGCCAAGGCAGGTGGATCACCTGAGGTTAGGAGGCTGAGGCAGGATAGTTGCTTGAACCCAGGAGGCGGAGGTTGCAGTGAGCAGCGAGCCTTGCACTCCAGCCTGGGCAACAAGAGTGAAACTCCATCTCAAACAAATAAATAAATAAATAAATAAATAAATAAATAAAATTCCTTTTGAAAAAAGGACGATAGAAAAAACCATAGGCTGGGCATGGTAGATTTAAGTTCTCAGACCTAATCCCAGCGCTTTGGGAGGCTGAGGCAAGAGGATTGCTTGAGCCCAGGAGTTCAAGGCCAGCCTGGGCAATAAAAGGAGACCCCGTCTCTACAAAAAAGAAGGAAACAAAGGAAAACATATTGAAGTGTCAGGCAAATTAGATAGACTAGGATATACAGGTAGGGTGTCAGACTTTAGAATCTTAGGCATTTTTCTTTTCCTGTAACAATTTACAGTGACAGTGAATGGTATTGTTTTATTTAGTTTTCATACAGTCTCGGGGTTTTAAAACTTTGAAATCAAGGACACGACGTCTCCAGTCTACCTCCGAGAGATTAGCTGAAACACAGAATATAGCGCCATCATTCGTGAAGGTAATTCGACCTTTTTATGATCCAAAAAGCAAATTATTTTCAAGTTGTTAGAGTGAGGAGCTTCAATATCTGATTTCTTTTGTTGGCTGATAGATAGATATTCTTCCTTCTTTCCACTAATAGTGAGGGATTAGTAACCTGTGTAATCATTATACCTCTAAGTCTTCTGGGCACCAGACTTGCCTCTCCACTTACTAGATTTTTTTCCCACAAACCTACACCTGTCGAGGTGTTCTCTGTATTAATGAGCAGCATCCACCCAAGCTAAAAACCTGGGTATCAACCTACGTTTGTCCATGTTGCCTTACCTCCCACATCCATTAACCACTAAAGTCCTGTTGATCCAACCTCCTAAGTATTTCTTACATCTGTTCCACTGCCATAGATAGGCTATAACTATTTGTTGCCTAAATTACTCTAATGAATACTTGTTTAGTCTCCTTGCCTCTAGTCTTGCTGCGTTCAGTCCAGCCTCCAGACTGCCACCCATCAATCTTTCTAAAATAATGATCTAGTTATATTACTCTGCTTTATTGCTTACCTCCACCTGATACACTGGGAATTTCATCATTTGATCTCTACCTGCCATGTTTCTCTTCTCACCATTCAATATGCCCCTCTGTTTCCCTGCTCCTCTCTTGGCATTGAAGTCTTATATAAGATTGCTTACAGTTCTTGAGCACTGAAGGCTGTTGATTCATGCCTCCGTCAGATTGTTCATGGTGTTTATTCCCTGTGTTTTAGATGTCCTATTCTCTGTAAGGCCTTTTCCATATTCCTGAGGTAGCATTGATTTACCACCATACATAATACTTCTAACATAATATCAAAATGGTTTAAGAAACTTAGTTATTTACATATCTTTTTCCAGTAGACTGAAAACTTTAAGATCAGTGGTTTATTTATCTTTACATCTTCAGAACTTATATAAGGCCAAGTATATGAACGGTGCTTAGTAGACATTTAGTAAATTAATGAGATTTTTTCCTCTAGCAAAGATAAAGGGATATGAACATTAAGGCAATCAAACCCTAAAATAATATGTGACCTGTTTTCAGTGTAGTGTTCGTGCAGAGAATAATGCCACTTTCTTTATATTATTAATTGATTGATGCAGGAATGGGATCTAGTGTTAGTTTCCTAGTTGTTGATTAATTCATTGCTGAGTCTTAATCTGTTTCTTCACATTGACAGTAAAAATTATGCAGAATTTTAGTGAATTTTTTTGAGTGGTCACAATATTGTTGGGAAGTATCACTGTGTCGTTAACCAGTACTGATGTGTTGTTTGTGTATTCAGGGGTTTCTTTTGCGGGACAGAGGATCAGATGTTGAGAGTTTGGACAAACTCATGAAAACCAAAAATATACCTGAAGCTCACCAAGATGCATTTAAAACTGGTTTTGCGGAAGGTTTTCTGAAAGCTCAAGCACTCACACAAAAAACCAATGGTAAGGTGAATTGACACCATCCGTGTTTGAGAAGAGTAACTGAAAGGTAGTCATAGTCCTACATTTAAGTTTTAAGTAACTTTTCTAAGACCATCTATTGATTAAATTCCACTATATTTGTAACTTAATCTATGTAGAAATGGCAATACTGCTGATGGTTTCCCTTTCTCAAGAGAGAAAACAAATTGGAGAACAGGAAGTGTGAATGGCTTCATAAAGGTTTTTGTTTCTTTGTTTTTTGTTTGTGTTTGTTTTTGAGACCCGGTCTTGCTTCATTGCCGAAGCCAGAGTGCAGTGGTGCAATCATGGCTCATTGCAGCCTTAACTTTCTGGGCTCAAGTGATCCTCTCACCTCAGCCTCCTGAGTAGCTAGGATCACAGGCATGTGCCACCACGCCCAGCTAATTTTTGTAGAGATGGAATCTTGCCATGTTGTCCAGGCTGGTCTTGAACTCCAGGGATCAAGTGATCCTCCTGCCTTGACCTCTTAAAATGCTAGGATTACAGGCATGAGCCACCATGCTTGGCCTCAAGTTTTTGATAATAGGGTACTTACAGGAAATCATAGCAGTTGTGAGAAAGAATGCCAGATTCCAAAATTGGATGTGATGAAATATGATTATTAACAATAACCTAATATTTGCATTTCATTGAGCTGTCATATTTCATAAATGTGATTTCATGTAAAGCTTTTTCTTTCTCTCCTAGATTCCCTAAGGCGAACCCGTCTGATTCTCTTCGTTCTGCTGCTATTTGGCATTTATGGACTTTTAAAAAACCCATTTTTATCTGGTAAAAGCTTTTTGTATTTATCTAACTTATTTCTTATTCCTTTAAATACATGATTCCTTTTAATGCCTAATCTAACCCTTAAAGAAAGAACATATTAATGTTTATAGTTCTAGAATTAGGCTTTCATTCCTAGTAGTGGTTAGTTTCCCAGATTTTTAGAAAATGATACCTGTCCAATTATAAAATTTAAAAATTATCCTGGTCAACAGGGTGAAAGGAAAATAAATTAATTAATTTTAAAATTATGTAGAAGAATTTTATAATGGCAATACAAGCTGAAATAGTCTTCTATTTCAAAGATAAACAAATTCAGTTTATTCATAAAATCACATTAAATGTTTCCCTTTTTTTTAGTTTGCTTATCTGAAATTAAGCAATAGTGTCAGACTTAAGTGGTTCCAATTACCTTTTCCACTACTGTGCAGTTTTCACCATGTGTTGCCTATTCTCTTAAATATTAAGGATATGTACAGATTCTTAAAAAATACTTTGTGGGCCAAAACTATTGGTGTTTGTTCTAGAATTACTATTTTAAATTTGTTTTCCCAGCTTCTGTGTTCCTGATTTATTAAGCATTTCTTCTTAACCCCATATTTTGCCAGCTCATTTTTCAGCCTATCTTAACAGTATTTTGGGCTTCTTCTGAGGAAATTAGAAATTGCTCAATTTACTCATTTATAACTGCTCTAGTTTGGAAGTTTCTACCTGAGTGGGAAAGACTTAAGAAATCCTTGTAATAGTTCTCCAAAATTGATTTAAAATATTTTACTGTCCTATCAGACTTTTTCTGTCTTGCTTGTCAGACTTAATGTTGTCATAATTGATAGGTCATTTGAGGGCAAGTAATAACAGTTGTCAGAGGAAGAAGACTACATGAAAAGTATAATAATGTGTTAAGCCTCAATTTTTTATTAATGTGTGTCAGTGTTTTCTGCTAACTTTAAGGCAATGTATTTCAAAGCGTAGACCTGTGACCAATTAGAATAATTGAAGTGTTTGTTAAAAATGAAAATTCTCCTGGGCCCTGTGCTGTGGCCTGAGAATTAACATACTTCTCAAGTGAGTTTTATTCACACCAAAGTTTGAGAAACTTTGATTTAAGATTTCTATCATTAGATACTACAATGAGAAGTAGAAAATAATTTTTGATTTTATTAACTGAAAAGTACAAATAGGTCATTTTATTTTATTTTTTTATTTTATTTCATTTATTTTTTTTGAGATGGAGTCTCACTCTGTTGCCCAGGCTGGAGTGCAGTGGGGCAATCTTGGCTCGCTGCAGCCTCCGCCTCCCGGGGTTCAAGCAATTCCACTGCCTCAGCCTCCCGAGTAGCTGGGACTACAGGCTTGTGCCACCATGCCCAGCTAATTTTTTGTGTTTTTAGTAGAGACGGCGTTTCACCGTGTTAGTCAAGATGGTCTCGATCTCCTCACCTTGTGATCTGCCGGCCTCAGCCTCCCAAAGTGCTGGGATTACAGGTGTGAGCCACCACGCCCAGTCTTTATTATTTTTTATTTTTTCAAGTTTATTAAGAAAGTAAAGGAATAAAAGAATGGCTACTCCATAGGCAGAGCAGCTGAAATATGTCTTTTTAATGTGAATCACTTACTCTTTGAAGATGGTTTAGAAATCCAGAAGACCAGCCGGGCGTGGTGGCTCACGCCTGTAATCCCAGCACTTTGGGAGGCTGAGGCGGGTGGATCACCTGAGGTCAGGAGTTCAAGACCAGCCTGACCAACATGGCAAAACCCTGTCTCTGCTAAAAATACAAAATTAGCCGGGTTTGGTGGCGCATTCCTGTAATCCCAGCTACTTGGGAGGCTGAGGCAGGAGAATCGCTTGAACCTGGGAGGTTGAGGTTGCAGTGAGCCAAGATCGTGCCACTGCACTCCAGCCTGGTAACAGAGCAAGACTCCGTCAAAAAGAAAAAAAAAGAAATCCAGAAGACCTAGTTTCTATTCCTCACTCTGATTTGATATGTGAAGTTAGGTCACTTAGACATTTAATTTTTCTAGGCTTTGCTTTCTTGCATCTAAAAAATAAGGTGATTGGAATGTTATTAATCTATCAAATATAAACATTTCTTTTCTTCCCTTTAGTCCGCTTCCGGACAACAACAGGGCTTGATTCTGCAGTAGATCCTGTCCAGATGAAAAATGTCACCTTTGAACATGTTAAAGGGGTAAGTTAAGAAGATTGCCTTGCCTTCTTCATACATTCTCTAATTGATACTCTGTATGAGGTCGATATTTGATTCTACAGTGTATTCTAGAATAGGTAAAATTGTATCCAAAAGTATTAGAAACATTAGTATTTTGGGATAAATAATAATAGCCAAGGATCAAATCTTGCTTTATGGCAGGGGATAGTATAATTTATGAAGGAGCAGCCTGGTGTAGTGGAGTGAATGTGGACTTCAGAGTCAAGCTGACTAATGTTTGAAATTCATTTTTATACTTATTAGCTATGAGACCTTGAAGAAATTACTTTAGATCCTGACAGATAATGTATGTGCTTGACACATAGTAGATATTTAATAAATGGTCCTTCTTTACCTGTACCTCTTACTGATCTTTGTAACTCCACTATCTAAAACATGTTAGACAATGTATATTTCTTGAATGAATAGAATGGATAAATGCTAGTTTATAGTCGATTAATTTGTTAAATATTTAATAGTATCTATTAAGTGCTAGGCCCTATTTTAGCTGCTGGGATAGAATAAATAATCTCTGCATTCTTAGAGTTTAAACTCTAAAAGCAGTAATTGGACACTGATATGTCATGTAAGAAAAAGTAGAGTATGTTCAAAGAATAAAAGTGTATGGAGGAAAAAGTAGAGCAGGGTAAAGAGGATTGGGAGTTTTGAGAGAAGGCTTACAGTTTTAAATGGAGTGTTCAAGGTGCGATTGATGGAGAAGGTGACATTTGAGGTAAAATCTGAAGGAGAAGATGGAATAAACTGCATTTATCTGAGAAAGGAACGTTTCTGACCAAAGGAACAGTTTGAGCAAAGGCTCTCAAGTAATAGGGTGTCTGACTTGTTCATTTTTGAAAGTAGAACTAATAGGATTTCTTATTGGAACGTAGGGTGTAAGAGAAAAGAGGAGTCAAAAAGAACCAAAAGATTTTTGGTCTCAGCAATTAGAAGGATAGAATTGACATTTACTGGGATTTTTGTTTTTGTTTTTGTTTTTGAGACGGAGTTTCGCTATTGTTGTCCAAGCTGGAGTGCAATGGCGTGATCTCGGCTCAGTGCAACCTCCACCTCCCAGATTCAAGCGATTCTCCTGCCTCAGCCTCCAGAGTAGCTGGGATTACAGGCGCGAGCCACCACGCCCAGCTAAGTTTTTGTGTTTTTAGTAGAAACAGGGTTTTACCATGTTAGCCAGGCTGGTCTTGAACTCCTGACCTCAGGTGATCCGCCTGCCTCAGCCTCCCAAAGTGCTGGGATTACAGGCGTGAGCCACCGTGCCCAGCCTTTAGTGAGGTTTTAAAAGGCTGTGAGTGGAGCAGATCTGGGGGACAAAGGTTAGAAATTTAGTTTTAGGTATGTTAAGTGTGAGAGATACGAATGAAAGTGTTGAGTAACTTGGATATACCACTTTGGAGGTATGGGAGAGGTCTGAGCTAGAATTAAAAATAGGAGATTATATTTATACGTATGTTAAGTCCACATGTTTGGATGAGATCACCCAGGGAGTGAGTGTAACCAGAAGAGAGATTTAAATACCGAGTTACAGAGCACTTACTTGAAGGTTCACAAGACAGAGAAGAGACGCCAGGAACCAAGATGAGAAGGAGCTGCCAGTGAGTTAGGTGACAATGGTATCCTGGAAGAAAATATTTCAATGATGAGGGGAGTGATCAGCAATGTAAAATGCTATTGATGGGCCAAGTGAGAACTAACCATTTGATTTAGCAGTAGGTCATTGGTGTACCTGATAAAGAGCAATGTTAGTGGAGTAGCAGGGGTTAAATTCCAATTGCAGTGGGTTTACAAGAGGTGGAAAGAAATGAGATGGAATAGAGGATTGCAAACAATTCTTGGATTTTGTCTGACAGAAGAGCACAGATAATGTATCTCATAATACAAAATAAAGTTGGAATGTTGGTAAACTGTTAGGTGGGGGGTTGTGGAAATTGATAGAATCAAGGTCACCAGCAGAGAGAATATGGTTGGGAGAGGAGGAATGAGTGGTTAATGGAGGAAGTAAATTGTGTAGCAATAGGAGAATGAATGGAAACAGGAAATAAAACTGTTGGGCTCACTTGAAATTTTAGATCATGAATTTATATTAAGACAAGTCAAAATGAGTGGTTTTTCTACTGATTTTTTTTTTATTTTATCTTTTCCAAATGTGAATTCTGCAACTTTAGTACCACACTGTGCTCTTCTCTGTGCTTTGCCATTATATCTGCTCTATTATATTTGATTTCTCAGAACTGTAGTGGCTGGGTAATTATCTTTCAGGAGTGTTTTAGAAGAAATTCTTCCGCAGGAGGGATTTGAAGTACGTGATCTGAGGACTCTTCCAACTCTGAAGAGATTGGTTATGTTATTATTTCTGCTTTTCTTCTTTACTTATTCGTGTCTCTGTTTATACATAACCATGTTTTTTCAGCCTTGACTATTGGGGAATAAGGCATTGGGAATCATGATAGTTTTACAACCAAGTAGTTCTTTCCTTTCCTTTCCAGTTTAAATGGCTATGAACCCTGTTGGAATTGTATAAAGGGAACAATTGAGGAAGAGGTTGGTGCAGTGATTATTTGAAAACTTCAGTCATCAGTGTGGAGGGCCCTTCTCATTGTGTTTGAGGTCTGCATGCCTTTTCTAAATTGAGCCTGTATTAAGGCTGAGGTCAGACACAGCATTGTTATTCTCTGTCTGTAATGTACTTACATACTTACTGAATATACCACACTTCTTTTGGAATGAGAGTTTTTTTTTTTTTTGAGACAGGGTCTTGCTCTCTTGCCCAGGCTGGAGTGCAGTGGCATGATCATGGCTCACTGCAGCTTTGACCTTCTGGGCTCAAGTGATACTCCTGCCTTAACCTCCCTTGTAGCTGAGACCACAGGCATGCACCACCACACTTGGCTAATTTTTTAATTTAATTTTATTATTCTTTCTAGACAGGGTCTGGCTCTATCACCCAGACTGAAGTGCAGTAGTGTGATCTTAGCTCACAACAACCTCCTCCTCCTGGGCTCCAGCCATCCTTCCGCCTCAGCCTCTCAGGTAGCTAGGACTACAGGCGTGTGCCCCTATGCCTGGCTAATTTTTGTAGTTTTTTTGGTAGAGTTGGGATTTAGCTGTGTTGCCCAGGCTGGTCTTGATCTCCTGAGCTCAAGTGATCCACCCATCTTTGCCTCCCAAAGTGCTGGGATTATAGGCATCAGCCACCAAGCCCAGCTGATTTCTCTTTCTTTTTCTTCTTCTTTTTTTTGGGGGGTGGGGGAGCGGTGTAGAGACAGAGTTTCACTTTGTTGTCCAGGCTGGTCTCAAACTCCTGAGCTCAGGCAGTCCTCCCATCTCAGCCTCACAAAGTGCTGGGGGTAACAGGCATGAGCCACCACACCTGTCCTGGAATGTGGGGATTTCTGAGTACTAAACTAAAGCCATGCTGATAACTAAGCATAGTGAAAGTAGACATCACAATTAAGGTAGATCCTTACCAAGTTTTCCATGCTAAAATGAATCAATTTTATAATTGCTGTAAGACCTAAATTTATATAGAGCAAAGTAATTCAGTAGCATTTACCAGAACAGGTTTGCCATTAGGTAGTTCCTGTGACAAATGTTTACCAAATCTCAAAGAGCTTGTATAGGAATGTCATTTCCTTGCCTAGAATTTCTGAATATATGGGCACACTTATATATATAGCCTTAAAAATATTAATAAGGGCTTTTAATAACTTGATTCATTACCTTGATCCCATTAACTATTTTCCTTGATAGAGCTTATGTTCCTCAAGTGGGAATTCTCTTGCCATAGAATTTGGAGAGAGAATATAGTTTGAGTATTAAATTATGTTTAATCTCTTTATTCCTACAACTTAAAATTGGAATTATATCTATTATTTTGACCAAATATATTTTAGTCTTCTTTTAGTACATGGATATTATCTTTCAAGTTCTCTTTTAATAAACCAGCCAAGTCTTTTTTTAACCATAAATTTCATTGAAGTTTAACAAATTCACACAATAGTGCACAAATCCATAAATTTTCACAAACTGTCTGTGTTATAAGTACCCAGCTCAAGAAATAGAACGTTAGCAGAAGCCCAGAACCTCCTGATGCCTCCTTCTGGTTACTAACCTAGGGACAATTTCCTGTCTAATACCATACATGAATTTTCCCTATTTTTGAATTTTAGATAAATGTAATCCATATGGAATATCCTCTTTTGTATGAGGCTTCTTTTATTCAACATGTTTGTGAGATCCATCTATGTTATTTGGAGTTGAGGTTTATTTATCCTTATTGCATAGTATCCCATTATAAGAATACTACAACACGGTGCAATTACACTACTTTAGGGTGGACATTTATTTCTAGTTTTTGGTTCAAATACAGCTGGTGTGACTATTTTTATACAAGTCTCTTGGTGAACATATGTACACGCTTCTCCTGGACCTAGGAATGGACAAAGCTTTGTTTTCTATTTTTTTAAATACTCTGAAAAGAAAATGCTATGTTTTTAACCATTAACTTGATTAAAACATTATTACATTTTTAATTATTTAATCAGAATAACTTTCAAAGATCATTTCAAGTCTAACAAAAAAAACATAACTTTGTTCTTTAATAAGTGTAATATTTCCTGGAAATATACCTGGGAATTTTTCTTGAAATAATAAGCGAATCTTGACATTAATTGGACATTTTCAGAATGCCCTTTGGCATGAAGCTATGTTTCATGTTTTAGTATGCTCCTCTCTAGGTACTTTCTTTTTAACCCTGTCCAATGTACTTGACTTTTGTTTTCTCACTGAGAAAATGAAAGTTCAGAATGATTTTTTTGGGGATAGTAAGGAGACTTTACATAATTGGAAATAATTGTCGGGAAAACCCTTTGTTTTATAAGGGGCCATTTTTGTATGCTTTTTTTTACTGAAACAGAGAAGGTCAGGTTAATTCCATATCCAAATTAAATTTATGATTTTCAAAAGAGAAGCCTTGATAATCTAACCAAACGTGTCCATTATCTAAAGTTATTTGGAAAATTGTGTCACTTTAGGTGGAGGAAGCTAAACAAGAATTACAGGAAGTTGTTGAATTCTTGAAAAATCCACAAAAATTTACTATTCTTGGAGGTAAACTTCCAAAAGGTAAGATATCTTTTCTTTACCATGATTTGATGGAAAAAACAAAAACAAAGAAACAAACAAAAAAAACCTATATTACTTATTTAATTTTAACTGATTAAAGTTTAAGTCTTAATTGCTATTTTGCAAAATAGATGTTCATTCTGAACATACAATTCCATAGCCTTTTTTTTTTTGGTAACTGCAAGTTTTTATATACTTTCAAATTTAAAGTTACAAGAATAGTACATAGAATGCTCCTCATACCCTTTACCTAGACTCACAAATTTTTAATATTTAGCTTCCTTTTTAGACCCAGGCTTGAGTGCAGTGATGCAATCATGGCTCGCTGTAGCCACAACCTCCCAAGTTCAGGCGGCCCTCCCAAGTAGCTGAGACCACAGGTACACACCACCATGCTGGCTAATGTTTGTATTTTTTGTAGAGATGAGGTTACTCCGTGTTGCCCAGGCTGCTCTTGAACTCCTGGGCTCAAGCGATCCACTCACTTTGGCCTCCTAAAGTACTAGGACTGCAGGCATGAGCCAGCGCACTCAAACTAGCTCCATTTTAAAAATCATTCACTTTGTCTCTTTATGTATGTATAAATATAAAAATTATTTGTAAATAAATAAATTTTTAACTATTTGAGAGTAAATTGTAAACAATCACCCCAAGTGTGTATTTCCTAAGAATAAGGATATTCTTTTATATAACTCCAGAATAGTATTAAAATTAGGACATTACTGGGTGTGGTGGCTCACGCCTTTAATCCCAGCATTTTAGGAGGCGGAGGCGGGTGGATTACTTGAGATCAGGAGTTCGAGACCAGTCTGGTCTTGAACCAGGGGCCATTGGAGTTCCAACCAGCCTGGCCAACATGGTGAAACCCTGTCTCTACTAAAAAAAAAATTAGCTGGGCTTGGTGGCAGGCGCCTGTAATCCCAGCTACTCAGGAGGCTGAGGCAGGAGAATCGTTTGAACCTAGGAGGTAGAGGTTGCAGTGCGCCGAGATTGTTCCCACTGCACTCCAGTCTGGGTGACAAAGCAAGATTCTGTCTCAAAAAAAAAAAAAAAAAAAAGGACATTTAACATACATACAAAACCATTATCCAATTTAGAGTCTATATTCAAATTTCAGCATTTGCTCCAATAGTATCCTTTGTAGTGTTGCCCTGATCCCTACCTACTTCCCCAGTTCAGGACCTAATCCAGGATCACAGGTAACATTTAGGCTTTTATTGTTTTTTTTTTTTTTTCAAATGAAACAATGAAACAATTCCTTAGCCTTTTGTGAGGGAGTGGAGAGAAGAGGATCTTTCATGATTTTTACAGTTGCAAAGAGTACTTGCCTAATTATTTATAGAATTTTCTCAGTTTAGCTTTTTCTGATGTTTTCTCATGGTTAACATGACTTTTAATGACTTCATAGTATCCTTCTAATTTATGGTTATATCACAATTTAACCATTTATTTTGAATTTTTATATGGTTTCCAGTTTTTTTGCTATTAAGAGTAGTGCTGTGTTTCATCTTAATTCAAGGCTTTGCCTGCATGCTTAATTATTTCCTTAGAATAAATTTCTAGAAATGGAATTGCTGAGTTAAAGGATGACAGTCCTTTTTAATGCTTGTTTTTATGCTGCCAACTATCTCCACTGAAAATACAGCAGTGTATGAAATTATTTGCAGTAACCTTTGCTAATTTAGGGTACATTTATTAAATCAGTGCTTAATAATGATAACTTTAGCTAATATCACTGGCAAAAGCCTTATCAACATCATGTACTTCCTGATGCTCTAGGAAGGACCCAAGTGATGGCTTATGTGGTGTCCACGCAAAAAGGAATTAAAAAAGAGCACAATCTCAATGCAATCATGAGAAAACACTAGAAAAGCCCATATCAGGAGACATTCCACATACCACCTTGACATTTATTTAAACATCACAGAGTGAATGTTTAAAACCATAGAAGTATTAATAGTTACACTCTTCCTCTTTCTAATCACAAGGAGTATTTTAAATTTGTAGAAAATTTGAGTAGTATAAATTTGTAGAAAAATCTTCAGATACCAAGATGTAATCCACAGAAATTAATATGATTTAAACCAGTTAAGTATAACTAAAACATGACAATACTAGGATAGTCTTAAAGCTATTTTTGAGCTTCAGCTTTCTTTAAAATTTTTTTTATGTTAAAATGAAGCAAACATGTATGTAAAGAAGTTTTGTTGCTTTTTTAATGTAATATGTATATTTATAAAAACATATAAGTCAGGTAATTCTGTTTTTCTAATGTGAAAATCTTTGGTATTATGAAAATTTGCAAACATATGGAAAACCTTGAAAGAACAGTACAATTAACATCCATATCCTATCCACTTAGACTCAACAATTGTTAACATTCTGTCATATTTGCTTTCTGTGTTATGTGTGTATTTTTCCCCCTGAACATTTGAAAGAAAACTATAAACATCAACTACTTGACATCTAAAGACTTTGTTGTACATCACCTAAGAATAAGGACAGTGTCCTAAATAAACATAATAACCTTATCCAACCAAAGAAAATTAAGACTATTTCCTTAATATCATGTACTCTCAGTCTTGTTTAAATGTTTTCACCAGATGTCTCTAGAATATTTTGTTCTTTATGAAAGAGCATCAAATCAAGATTCACTAATTACATTTGGTTGTTTAGTCTTTTAATCTATTTTTACATGAATTTTATCTTATTTAGTGATAAATGGGTTTATATTTTTTTGCCTCAAGATTCTCCCTGTCATGTCTCTTGTTGATATGGAAACAATATTTATAAAATACAGGAACATTAATTTTGGACAAGATTCTGAAGTGAACCATTAGCAGAGACAAGTACGGTTTGCTGTGTTTCAAAATATTGGTTATTGGTGTGACCTCAGCCTGAAAATGATATAAATTAATAATTATTTATTTTATAGGTTCATATCGAGGGATTTTTTAAAAATACTTTGAATCATTCTCATTTTCATTTTCTTTTAGGAATTCTTTTAGTTGGACCCCCAGGGACTGGAAAGACACTTCTTGCCCGAGCTGTGGCGGGAGAAGCTGATGTTCCTTTTTATTACGCTTCTGGATCCGAATTTGATGAGATGTTTGTGGGTGTGGGAGCCAGCCGTATCAGAAATCTTTTTAGTACGTTTTGGTGTATCTTTGATGCAGTGCTAAATTTTGTTAAGGGAAGTGTGTATCTTACCCTTTCTTTGCTAATTACTTTTTTTCTTCCTTTTTTTAATTTCTGTTTTTTGAGGCCTCCAGCTTTGCATGCTAATTAGTTTTGATTGATAGTTAAAATAGCCATTGTGGGACCTTGGTTTGGGTAACTTACTATATGAATTATCGGAAGAGCTAGTGGAAGTGCAAGATGAAGTTGGAGGCTACCAAAAATCTCTTAGTGTTTTTTCATTTTATTCATCAATTTTGTAGTATGGAATTAAGGAGTAATTAGCTTCAAACCTGATTGTATATATTTGTATAGCTGGAAAGAATGAATGAATGCCCAACTGTTTTGTTTTATATCATTTCTTTGGTATAGTTTTTTCCCCCTGAAGATACTATTTTTAAGTCAGTAAAAAATGACCTCCTTTTCTTCCAGTGAATATTTTTTGTTGGCTTTTGACAGTTTTATAGGATTTTAATATTTATCTCGTTTTGTTCAAAAGTGTTGACTTTCTTTCAGCTTATTTGAATGTTTTTTGTTTTCTTAGGGGAAGCAAAAGCGAATGCTCCTTGTGTTATATTTATTGATGAATTAGATTCTGTTGGTGGGAAGAGAATTGAATCTCCAATGCATCCATATTCAAGGCAGACCATAAATCAACTTCTTGCTGAAATGGATGGGTAATTGAGTCTTCTTTTTTCTTAGAATATGGTGATGCCTCCCAGCATTTGATATACGTAGAATTGATCTTACGCAAATTATTTCCATAAGGCATTTCATATCTAGAGATATGAAAAATGTGATGTGTATAGGAAACAGAGTAGTCAGTCCCTCATGCAAGAACTCAAGACAAGCTTTTTCTCTCAGTATTGTATTGTTTTCATTACTAATTGGATATTTGAATATCAACTCATCTTATTTAATTTATGGTATTTATATCCTTTTTCATTTATTGTTACACTTATGACAAAAACAATGATTTATGCCGAGACTAGTAGTCTATTTGAAGAAATACAGTTGTTTCTACATAATTTATGATTAACTTTGAGTGTATTGGCAGATTTAAAGCTTACATCAATGTTCATAATATAAGAAGCAAGAGGTGATGTTGCTTTGAAAGAAGTATCTTAAAACTCAATATAAGACATTTTGAAACCACATAGGAAGCCCAGGAGCAAATAATTTGAATTGGTATACTTGAAAGTAATTTTTCAAAAATTAACCAGGCACCTAAGCTTTTTATATCAGGTTATCTTTTCCTGCATAGACCAGATAATTGTGAAGGTATGTAGTCACAGATGAATTGGTGGTTTATTATCAGTTTCTTTTCTTGGCTGTTATTTGATTAATGAAGCTGGGCATGGTGGCTCACGCCTGTAATCCCAGGACTTTTGGAAGCCAAGGTGGGAGGATTGCTTGAGGCCAGGAGTTCAAAACCAGCCTGGTCAAGATAGCAAGACCCTATCTCTACTAAAAATAAAAACAGTCACCAGGCACAGTAGCTCAAGCCTATAATCCTAGCACTTTGGGAGGCTGAGGCGGGTGTATTGCTTGAGGTCAGGAGTTCAACACCAACCTGGCCAACATGGTGAAACCCCGTCTCTACTAAAAATATAAGAATTAGCTGGGTTTGGTGGCAGGCGCCTGTAATCCTGGCTACTCAGGAAGCTGAGACATGAGAATTGCTTGAACCTGGGAGATGGAGGTTGCAGTGAGCGCCATTGAACTCCAACCTGGGTGACAGTGAGACTCCATCTCCAAAAAAAAAAAAAAAAAAATAGTGGCTTGTACCTAGAAATTGGGGAGAAAATATTTAAAAATAAATAAAAAATAAATTAGTCAGATATGTTGGCCTGCACCTGTCCTTCCAGCTACTTGAGAGGTTGAGGCAGAAGGTTCACTTCAACCCAGGAGTTTGAGGCAGCAGTGAGCTATGATCATACTGGTGCGCTCCAGCCTAGGCCACAAAGCGAGTCCTAGTCTCAAAAAAAGAAAACAAACCAGTTTTGTGTAGAGCATTTCTACATGTGTGCTGTGCTTCAGTGTTAGTAAAAGATGCTATTTTTTTTCCTGTATAGTTTTAAACCCAATGAAGGAGTTATCATAATAGGAGCCACAAACTTCCCAGAGGCATTAGATAAGTAAGTATTAAAAGAAGATTTTTGTGAAATACTGTTACATGCTACAAAATTATGCTAAAAGAAGTCCGTTGCAAAAGATCACATCAACATTGTATGATTCCATTTATATTCAATATCCAGAATAAGCAAATTCACAGAGACAAATTGGGTTAGCAGTTACCAGAGGTTAGGGAGAATGGGGAATGGCTGTCATTGGATATGGGATTTCTTTGTGGGGGATGGGAATATTCTAAAATTAGATTGTGGTGATGGTTGTACAATTCTGAATGTATTAAAAACCACTGAAGTATCCACTTTAAATTATGTTATGTGAATTACATCTCAATAAAACTTAAAATATTTATTTGTTATATGTCACAAAAGTTGTATGTAGAGAGGATTTTTAAAATAAATTAACTGTAGTATTATAACTAGGTTTAAAGTTACTATGAAAAAAATTTTATTGTTTCATTTGATCAGTAGTTTGTCACTGCCTAAGACTCTAGTCTAACATTTTGTACTTAGCAGTTGAGATGGATGTGTGGTTCTCATAATAGTTTGTTGTGGAATTATTTGTTCCTGGACTGAATTACCTGCATGCTTTTGTTTCTGAGGGGTAGGCTACCTAGGTACACACATGTATCTAAATGAATCTTTGTTCTGCTTTCTGGTTATTGACACTGTTACTTGAGCCATGTTTTAAAGCAACTATCTGAATATTTATGTACAAAACTCCATCTGCGCTCTGGCTGCCATTGGCTTCCCAGTCATGTCATTAGGGTGTCAGTCCTGTTGAATTTGAGCTTAAATAGTTTATTAATTTATATTTTCCTTTTGCATTCTTCCTGAAGTGCCTTAATACGTCCTGGTCGTTTTGACATGCAAGTTACAGTTCCAAGGCCAGATGTAAAAGGTCGAACAGAAATTTTGAAATGGTATCTCAATAAAATAAAGTTTGATCAATGTAAGTATCAAAACAAACATTTGTCATTTCTGTAAAGTGGTAATGTTTGTGGTCCTTTCATGATACATGTATTAACATTAAAAGACCAGTTCATGTTTGTCTTTTTTTTTTCCATTAGTATGTTCGTTTAAAAGTCCATTCCTTAGTGTATATCCAGGAGATTCTATTGTTTTGAACCCTGAGTCTAAAGAAAGGTTTTTTTAGAGTATTCAGACAGATAATATTTGAGGATACATACATATACACAACACACACACACATTTTTTTAAGATGAATGTAAAATGCAAAATAATATTAAAAAGCTGCAGAAACAGTAACTCATGATATAGTCAGTGTGGGGCCAAAAGAGAAGAAAGCAAATTATAAAACAAAACACATGGAAATGTATTACTCACTTGAGTAATAAATTATTAAAGCTGCAGTAGTTTCAGAGATAGCTGTATCAATTCATTAAACTATACATGTTTCCTATAAGGGCAGCTTTTATGTCTAAAGTATTTCCAGATGAAATTCAGAGAAAAAGTGACTAAACTATGGCTCAGAATAGCTAGCTATTTTCTTTTTTCCCTCGGAATGTGAGGTGTTTTTTTTTGTTTGTTTTTTTTTGAGACAAGAGTTTTGCCCTTTTTGCCCAGGCTGGAGTGGAGTGGCACAATCTTGGCTGACTGCAACCTCCACCTCCCGGGTTCAAGTGATTCTTCTGCCTCAGCCTTCTGAATAGCTGGGATTACAGGTGCATGCCACCATGCCCAGCTAATTTTTGTATTTTTAGTAGAGATGGGGTTTCACCATGTTGGCCAGGCTGGTCTCCAACTCCTGTCCTTAGGTGATCTGCCAGCCCCAGCCTCCCAAAGTGCTGGGATTACAGGCATGAGCCAACGCACCCAGTCAGAATGTGAGTTCTTTGTGAAGAGCTTTCTTTTACCTGTTTTAGACTTTTAACGTTGTGTTCTCTTTTTACATTAGCCGTTGATCCAGAAATTATAGCTCGAGGTACCGTTGGCTTTTCTGGAGCAGAGTTGGAGAATCTTGTGAACCAGGCTGCATTAAAAGCAGCTGTTGATGGAAAAGAAATGGTTACCATGAAGGAGCTGGAGTTTTCCAAAGACAAAATTCTAATGGGTAGGTTTCCTTTCTTTTTTTTCTGTCTTTTACTTTTCATTGTGTTAGATAATTCATTTAGGGGCAAATACTCTATTCAAACAGCTAAAGCCATGGCTATGTTGAATCTAATCTTACTCTAAAACTTCAGTGTCTGGGTTTTCAAGATTTGTAATAAATGATTTTACAAAATTCCCAACTTAACATCAAACAAATGCCATTAAACTGTAACATTTTCTTGACAATAATCTTGTCAGTGATACAGAACTGATTTTATAGTGTACCACATTTATTAGTTTTGTCTCTTTCTTAGAAAACCTTTTCTTCTGACTGGAAAGCTTTAAAAAGTGATGGGAACATGAAAATATATACTTGACAACACCACAATTTGGCATCTTATGAAACAAATATATTCTAGTGGCTTATGTAATTATATAGTTAAACTGGTAGTGGGGAGATGAGGCACGTATACATTTCCTCTTGTCAGACATTGCTGCGAAAAAGGATAGTTAACTTTATTCTGTGCTTAATTTCGATTTTAAATCTTGGATTGGCTTAAGCACATTAGTTATGATATTCTTGTTAAATTGGAAGTTTATTTTATAGAAATAGAAATAAGTTTTCCCTTTTGAATTAAGATGCTAGTTTTGACAGTTTTGGTTTTCAGTTAAATTGTTAAAGTTTGTATGTGTTAGGAATGAATTCTGCCCATTTTAAAAAACTTTGTAGACTGGGCGTGGTGGCTCACACCTCTAATCCCAGCACTTTGGGAGGCCAAGGCAGGAGGACTGCTTGAGCCCAGAATCGTTGGAGTTCAAGATCAGCTGGGCAACATAGCAAGACTCCATCTCTACCAAAAATTTTAAAAATTAGCTGGGTGGGGTGGCATGCGACTGTGGTCCCATCTACTTGTGAGTCCTAGGTGGGAGGATTACTTAAGTCCAAGAAGTTAAAGCTACAGTGAGCCATGATCATGCCACTGTACTCCAGCCTGGGTTACAGACCCTGTTTAAAAAGAAACAAAATTACTAAAAATTACTAAAGCTAGGTGCAGTGGCACATGCCTGTAATCCCAGCACTTTGGGAAGCTGAGGTGGGCAGATTGCTTAAGGCTAAGAGTTCAAGGTTGGAGTGAGCTATAATAAGAATGACTTTAAGGAGAATGAGTTTTTTGTTTTATAATATTAATCCCATATCAGATACATTCACCTCTCAGTATCCACTGAGGGGGTGGGGATTGGTTCCAGGACCCGTGTGGATACCAAAATTCAGCGATGCTCAAGTGTCTTTTTATAAAATGGTGTACTATTTGCATATACCTACATAATTCTCCTGTATACATCAAATCATCTCTAGATTACTAATACAATATAAATGCTCTGTAAATAGTTGTTATAATGTATTTTTTTCATTTGTATTATTTTTTATTGTTCCTCTTCCCCATAGTTTTCATCCTTATTTGGTTGAATCTATGGATGCAGAATCTGCTGATAGGAAGGGTGGAGTGTATTTGATTTGCAGACAAGAATGTGTTTTGTTGATTTAAATATACCTTTCTAATGGAGTATTTACTCAATTAAATTTATCTTAGGGCCTGAAAGAAGAAGTGTGGAAATTGATAACAAAAACAAAACCATCACAGCATATCATGAATCTGGTCATGCCATTATTGCATATTACACAAAAGATGCAATGCCTATCAACAAAGCTACAATCATGCCACGGGGGCCAACACTTGGACATGTAAGTTTTTTATAGTGTCTCGCCCTGTCACCCAGGCTGGAGTGCAATGGCGCGATCTCAGCTCACTGCAACCTCTGCCTTCCGGATTCAAACGATTCTTTCACCTCAGCCTCCCAAGTAACTGGGATTACAGATGCCCACCACCACGCCCAGCTAATTTTTGTATTTTTAGTAGAGATGGGGTTTCACCATGTTGGCCAGGCTGCTCTAGAACTCCTGACCTCAGGTGATCCACCTGCCTCAGTCTCCCAGAGTGCTGGGATTACAGGCGTGAGCCACCATGGCCTGCCTAATTCTTAAATATCTAATTACTCCGCTGCCCCAAAAGGGAAAACATTATGTTTTGTAGTAACTGATTCAGTAGTTTCTCTAAGATTTTTATCATTTAGTACAAGTTTATCAGATCTTTCAACATTGTAGACATTTAAAAAATTTCTATGCACCTGGGGAGAAAACAGTCCTATTGCAGCATTATCCACCTATTGTTGTTGCTTTATAAAGGATGTTTTTATTCTCTAATTGCTGGTTTTTCATCAGTCCCCTGATGACCAGCTTTCAGCAACATGGTATAAAGTACTTTAGTGAGAGCTAAATGATAATTCTGGTTTGTTTTTTTTTATTTTGCCCAGTCTTACGGTGCTGAAATTCTGGTTTTTAATGTAACTATATCAGAACTGTATCTGAATTTTTTTAAAATTTTTATTTTATTTTATATTGATGGAGTCTCGCGATGTTGCCCAGGCTAGTCTCAAACTCCTGGGCTCAAGTGATCCTCACACCTCAGCCTCCCAAAGTGCTGAGACTACAGGTATGAGCCACTGCACCCAGCCTGTATCTGAATTTCTTTCATTACATTTTATTTTATTTTATTTTAATTTAATTTGGTTTTATTTTATTTATTGTATTTTATTTTTGAGATGGAGTTTCACTCTTGTTGCCCAGGCTAGAGTGCAATGGCATGATCTCAGCTCACTGCAACCTCTGTCTCCTGGCTTCAAGTGAGTCTTCTGCCTCAGCCTCCCAGGTAGTTGGGATTATAGCCATGCACCACCATGCCTGCCTAATTTTGTATTTTTAGTAGAGATAGGATTTCTCCATGTTGGTCAGGCTGGTCTCGAACTCCCAACCTCAGGTGATCCACCCACCTCAGCCTGCCAAAGTGCTGGGATTCAGGCGTGAGCCACCGCACCCAGCCTCTTTCCTTACTTTTTATCTGATTAACTTTTAATTGTCTAGGTGTCCCTGTTACCTGAGAATGACAGATGGAATGAAACTAGAGCCCAGCTGCTTGCACAAATGGATGTTAGTATGGGAGGAAGAGTGGCAGAGGAGCTTATATTTGGAACCGACCATATTACAACAGGTTAGCTTTAAAGAATGGCTTTAGTTCAAATTATATGTGGTCTTAAAGATATGTTTTAAAATGGTATGTTTTTATTTTATTTTAGGTGCTTCCAGTGATTTTGATAATGCCACTAAAATAGCAAAGCGGATGGTTACCAAATTTGGAATGAGTGAAAAGGTAATAGATTTTTTTAATCCTTTTCATGTATCAAATTATGTGTCAAGTGTTGATTTGAGAGATGGTTCTGATTATAAATTGGTAATATTCACTTTTTCTCTCTCTCACTCCAAATGGATTTGAGGCTCTTTATTCTGAACATTGTTATTCTCTGAATAAAGAAAATGGAGCCTTCTCTTAGCTGCTGAGAATGAGCTGCCCAGATAGTAACTATTACTTCACGAGTTAATTAAGTGATAAAGCAAGGTGAATTCCTTAGCTTTTCCATGTGGCATGAAAGAGTCTACTTTCTAAGTTTGGTTACTTTACTGTTTCCCTATATTTCATATTTTCATCTTGTCATTGTTCCTTGAAGCACTACTATACTCTGTGAATTATGGATTTCTATATTTGAAGTAGCTGCCAAGGTTTTTCAAGAAAGTACTGAGAACCAGACTTAAAATGATTTTAGGCTGGGCACTGTGGCTCACACCTGTAATCCCAGCACTTTGGGAGGCTGAGGAGACTGTATTGCTTGAGCCCAGGAGTGAGTTCTGGACCAGCCTGGGCAACATGGCACAACCCCATCTCTAAAAAAATACAAAAATTAGCCAGGTATGGTGGTGTGTGCCTGTAATCCCAGCTACTTGGGAGTCTGAGGTGGGAGGATTCTCTGAACCCAGGAGGTCGAGGCTACAGTAAGTCCACTGCACTCTACCCTGGGTGACAGAGCAAGACCCTGTCTCCAAAAAAAAAAAAAAAAAAAGATTTTAAATGTTCTCTCTTGCTCATACTTTTACTATTTTGATATTAGTGTTTTTTTGTTTCTTTGTTTTTGAGACGGAGTCTTGCTCTGTTGCCCAGGCTGTAGTGCAGTGGCGTGATGTCGGCTCACTGCAGCTACCGCCTCCCGGGTTCAAGCGATTCTCCTGCCTCAGCCTCCCAAGTAGCTGGGATTACAGTCACCTGCCACCATGCCTGGCTAAATGTTAGTCTTTATACTTTCAGAAGAATGTGGAAATTTCTTTGCCCTCAAATGCAGTTTTTTTATTTTTATTTTTTTTGGAGACAGAGTCTCGCTCTGTCACCTAGGCTGGAGTGCAGTGGCGCAATGTCAGCTTACTGCAACCACCGCCTCCTGGGTTCAAGCGATTCTCCTGTCTCAGCCTCCTGAGTAGCTGTGATTACAGGCACGTGCCGCTATGCCCAGCTATTTTTTGTGTTTTTAGAAGAAATGGCGTTTCTCCGTGTTTCCAGGCTGGTCTCGAACTCCTAACCTCAGGTGATCCACTCGCCTCGGCCTCCCAAAATCCTAGGATTACAGGTGTGAGCCACTGTGCCCGGCCTCAAATGCAGTTTTCTATTGTACTTCTTTCTTGTCCCCCATATATTTGTTTCCTTATATATAGGATAGTACTTTCTCTTTCAAATTTGTTGGTGTTTGGGGGTTTTCTGTTCAATTACTTTCTTCCTTTTGGTTTTAGCTTGGAGTTATGACCTACAGTGATACAGGGAAACTAAGTCCAGAAACCCAATCTGCCATCGAACAAGAAATAAGAATCCTTCTAAGGGTAATAATATTTTTTGTGCTTATTTATTTTCTTAGGAACAATGTGCTTAAATAGTTAGGTTCTTAAAAAATAACAGCTGAAGGCCCTCTGTTCACTAGAAACATCATTTTATAAAATAAAGATAATAGTCACCATGGTGTCTGGGGAAAAAATTGAAAAATAAAGATAATAGGTGCAGCATTTCAGCAGTGATTTAAATGTTATTAAGGCACCTCTCTGTTCATGAACCTGGACACGGGCTAAGAACAGTTCTATATTGCATGGTTGTAAAAATTCAATTCTCAGGGTGAGGGACAAAATAACTACATATTAGGTATTAGGTACAGTGTACACTATGTAGGTATGGATACACTAAAATCCCAGACTTTACCATTATACAATTCACCCATGTAACCAAAACCACTTGTACCCCATAAGCTGTTGAAATAAAATCTATATATAAAATTTTATGTGTATATAAAATTCAATTGTACTTTAGCTGCAAAACTGTAAGAGGTAATAGAATGGGAAGAGTATTGTTTATTGAGTCTTTGACATATATTCAACAAATAATTTTTTTTTTTTTTTTTTTTTTATATGGAGTCTCACTCTGTTGCCCAGGCTAGAGTGCAGTGGCATGATCTCGGCTCACTGCAACCTAAGAAATAAGTTTAGTAGGTGTTTTATTGTTGGTTTTTTGTGGGTTTTGTCATTTTTTTTTTAAGGGGATGGGTCTTGCTATATTGCCCAGGCTGGACTTGAACTCCTGGGCTCAAGTCAACCTCCCAAGTAGCTGGGGCTACAGGCACACACCACTATGCCTAGCTCTATGATTTCAGTTTTTTGTTTTTGTTTTTTCTTTTTTTTTTTTTTTTGAGACAGAGTTCCACTCTTGTTGCCCAGGCTAGAGTGCAGTAGTGCTATCTCGGCTCATTGCAACTTCCGCCTTCTGGGTTCAAGTGATTCTTCTGCCTCAGCCTTCTGAGTAGCTGGGATTACAGGTGCGTGCCACCATGCCTGGCTAATTTTTTGTATTTTTAGTAGAGACAGGGTTTCACTATGTTGGCCAGGCTGATCTCAAACTCTTTACCTCAGGCGATCCACCCACCTCGGCCTCCCAAAGTGCTGGGATTACAGGCATGAGCCACTGCACCCGGCCCAATTTCAGTATTATGTATGTTGAATCTGAGGCATCTTAGTTGGAAATAGATGTGGGAACTTAGTGGAGAGATTGGTTATGTATTGCATTTGAATGTTGAAGCTACCCATTCATGAAGGCAGGTCTTTTTTTTTTTTTTTTTTTTTTTTTTGAGACAGCATCTTGCCCTGTCACCCAGGCTGGAGTGCAGTGCTGTGATCTTGGCTCATTGCAACCTCTGTCTCCCAAGCTCAAGTGATCCTCCCACCTCAGCCTCCTGAGTAGCTGGGACTATAAGCGCATGCTGCCATGCCTAGCTAATTTTGTTATTTTTTGTAGAGAGCATTTCACTATGTTACCCAGGCTGGTGTCGAACTCCTGGGCTCAAACGATCCACCTGCCTTGGCCTCCCAAAGTGCTGGGATTACAGGTGTGAGCCACCGCACCCAGCCAGGCAGGTTTTAAGGGTAAGACTGACCAGCCTGGGCAACACGGTAAAACCCCATCTCTACAAAACATAGAAAAATTAGCTGGGCATGGTGGTTCATGCCTGTAGTCCCAGCTACTTGGGCTGAGGTGGGAGGATCACCTGAGCCCAGGGAGGTTGAGGCCGTAGTGAGTTGTGATTGCCTGACTTCACTCCAGCCTAAGCATCAGTGAGACTGAAAAAAAATAGAGAGAGAGAGTGACAGAGCTGAGTGCCAAAGTCTTTAGTGAGTAAGGACTATGTTTGTTAGATGGCACAATGAAGACGGTTGGATAGCTCCATAGTCAAATGGCCTGGACTTCAACAGAATAGGAAGAGTGCATTATATAAGAGGGTAGGTTAGTAATGGTCTGAAAGAGGTAACGGGAACAATGAGCTCAGCTGTTTACTGTGAAGTAACTAGGGTAAACATGAACAAATAGCACTTGAGAGGGCTTAGGGAATGCATTCTCCACAGGAGGGACCATGGGTTTGATTATTTCAAGGAAGTAGGAGGAATGCTTTAGAGTAGTTAAGGATACAGAAAGTTTGTATGATGGAAAGGTTTAGAGTGTTATAGAAGAGGTGGTCTCTGCCTTCTCAGGTGTTTATTCTCTTTTCCTCACTATTTATGTTATAATGCACAAATTATCTCTACTTTAGAATCAAGATTCTACATGATTTTATAAATATAAACAGATTTCATATTTTTTAGGGTACATAAAGTTTTTCTTTCTCTTCCTATAGACTGGTTTTCGCATCCCTGCATTTGCTGCTGCTTACGTATCTCCTTTTCTATTTCAGGACTCATATGAACGAGCAAAACATATCTTGAAAACTCATGCAAAGGAGCATAAGAATCTCGCAGAAGCTTTATTGACCTATGAGACTTTGGATGCCAAAGAGATTCAAATTGTTCTTGAGGGGAAAAAGTTGGAAGTGAGATGATAACTCTCTTGATATGGATGCTTGCTGGTTTTATTGCAAGAATATAAGTAGCATTGCAGTAGTCTACTTTTACAACGCTTTCCCCTCATTCTTGATGTGGTGTAATTGAAGAGTGTGAAATGCTTTGTCAATCATTTGTCACATTTATCCAGTTTGGGTTATTCTCATTATGACACCTATTGCAAATTAGCATCCCATGGCAAATATATTTTGAAAAAATAAAGAACTATCAGGATTGAAAACAGCTCTTTTGAGGAATGTCAGTTAGTTATTAAGTTGAAAGTAATTAATGATTTTGTTTGGTTACTCTACTAGATTTGATAAAAATTGTGCCTTTAGCCTTCTGTATACATCAGTGGAAACTTAATTAAGATGCAGTAATTATGTTCCAGATTGACCATGAATAAAATGTTTTTTAATCTAAATGTAGAGAAGTTGGGATCAAAAGCAGTCTCGGAAACACAGAGCCAGGAATATAGCCTTTTGGCATGGTGCCATGGCTCACATCTGTAATCCCAGCACTTTTGGAGGCTGAGGCGGGTGGATTGCTTGAGGCCAGGATTTCGAGACCAGCCTGGCCAACGTGGTGAAACGCTGTCTCTACTAAAATACAAAAAAATAGGGCTGGGCGTGGTTGCTCACGCCTGTAATCCCAGCACTTTCAGAGGCCAAGGCGGGCAAATCACCTGAGGTCAAGAGTTTGAGACCAGCTTGGCCAACATGGTGAAACCCCATCTCTACTAAACATGCAAAAATTACCTGGGCATGGTGGCAGGTGCTTATAATCCCAGCTACTCTGGGGGCCAAGGCAGGAGAATTGCTTGAGCCTGGGAGATGGAGGTTGCAGTGAGCTGAGATCATGCCACTGCACTCCAGCCTGGGCAACAGAGCAAGACTCTGCCTCAAAAAAAAATTAAAATAAATTTAAATACAAAAAAAAATAGCCAGGTGTGGTGGTGCATGCCTGGAATCCCAGCTACTTGAGAGGCTGAGGCACAAGAATTGCTTGAACCCGGGAGGTGGAGGTTGCAGTGAGCCAAGATCACAGGAGCCACTCACTGCACTCCAGCCTGGGTGACAGAGTGAGACTCTGTCTCAAAAAAAAATTAGATAAATGATTATAACCTTTCAGAAATGCTGTGTGCATTTTCATGTTCTTTTTTTTAGCATTACTGTCACTCTCCCTAATGAAATGTACTTCAGAGAAGCAGTATTTTGTTAAATAAATACATAACCTCATTCTGAATAATGTCCCTCATTTTGACTATAACTGTGCTTGGTTTCAAAAGCAAAATTAAACAAAAATCTCAGTCCCCTCCTAAGTGAACTTTGTGTTACCCTGCGTCAGAAATGCCAAGTTGTGTTTACTTTTCATTCAGATTTTGTGAATATGAACATGCTGTTATAGGATTTACAGATGAATATTTAACTCAATAGAAAAATTATTTTAGAGCACATTGTATTGGTATTACAACCAGATTATATTCTTGACGTTGACTTTATTAAAATTATCTACAATTTCCTAATAACTTAAGCTGTATATGGTCTTCATTGAAAAAAGATAGATATTGTTACAGGAAGCTTGTTACATTATATTCTTGACCTTTTGGTTGATAATCTTAAATCTTAATGTAATTTCAAACTGGCAGAAATGTTGCCAGCATAATACATGGATGTCTCATATACCCTGCATCCAGATTTACCAATTGTTATCATTCTGCCCGTTTTTTATTGCCCCAAACCTGTTCTGTCTCCCTCTCTGTATGTACATACATACACGTATAAAATATTGATAAAGTCTTATCTGTCTTAAATTTTTTTACATATTTGTTGAGGTATAATTTACATATGATAAAATTCATTGTAAATGTAGAGTTGAAAGATGTTGTGTGTGTAATCATCACCACAATTAGATTTTAGAACATTTCCATCACCCAAAACATTGTCATGCAAGTGTTTGGATTAATTTTTTAAGAAACTTATGAACTATTTTCAAAGTGACTATAATATTTTATGTTCTAACTAGCAATGTAGGAAGGTTATAGTTTCTCCACATCTTTTGCAGTGCTTGTAGTCTGCCTTTATAATTATGGCCATTCTAGTGGACCACTCATATCCAAATTAATCTCATCCAAGTTAGATCATTTCTCTAGTGACATAAGATGCTGAGCATCTTCCTGTGCTTATTGGCCATTTGTATATCTTCTTTGGAGAAGTGTCTATTGAGATCTTTTACTTCTTTTAATTGGGTTGTCTTGTTCTTACAAGTTATAAAAGATATATTCTGAATGCAAGTCCTTTATCAGATGGATCTTGATTTTTTTTTTTTTTTTTTTTTTTTTTTTTGAGACGAGTCTGGCTCTGTTTCTCAGGCTGGAGTGCAGTGGTGCCATCTCCGCTCACTGCAAGCTCCGCCTCCCGGGTTCACGCCATTCTCCTGCCTCAGCCTCCCGAGTAGCTGGGACTGACTACAGGCGCCGGCCACCACGCCCAGCTAATTTTTTGTATTTTTAGTAGAGACGGGGTTTCACTGTGTTAGGATGGTCTCGATCTCCTGACCTCGTGATCCACCCGCCTAGGCCTCCCAAAGTGCTGGGATTACAGGCGTAAGTCACCGCGCCTGGCCTCATCTTGCCTTTTTTGTTTGTTTGTTTTGTTGTTGTTTTTTCAGATGGAGTTTTGCTCTGTCGCCCAGGCTAGAGTGCAGTGGCGTGATCTCGGCTCACTGCAAGCTCCGCCTCCCGGGTTTAAGCCATTCTGCCTCAGCCTCCTGAGTAGCTGGGACTACAGGCGCCCGCCACCACGCCCGGCTTATTTTTTGTTTCGTATTTTTAGTAGAGACAGGGTTTCACCATGTTCGCCAGGATGGTCTCGATCTGCTGACCTCGTGATCCACCCACCTCGGCCTCCCAAAGTGCTAGGATTACAGGCATGAGCCACCGTGCCCGGCCCGGATCTTGCTTTTTTATCCCGTTTCACAATCTCTGCCATTTCGGTGGAGTGTTCAGTTCATTTATACTTAATATTATTTATATATTTGAATTTATACCTGTCTTTTGCTATTTTTTTTCCCTCATACCTAAAGAGATTCTGCTGTTCCTCCTTTCCTACCTTCTTTTGCTTTAAATAATTGGAACCACTGGCTGGGCGCAGTGACTCACTTGTAATCCCAGCAATTTAGGAGGCTGAGGTAGGCAGATCTCTTGAGGCCAGGAGTTTGAAACAAGCCTGGCCAACATGATGAAACCCCATCTCTACCCAAAATACAAAAATTAGTTGTGCGTGGTGGTGCATGCCTGTAATTGCGTGTATTCAACTTGCTGAGGCAGGAGAATCACTTGAACCTGGGAGGCAGAGGTTGCAGTGAGCTGAGATCATGCCAGTATACTCCAGCCTGGGTGACAGAGCAATACACCATCTCCAATAATAGTAATAATAATAATAATAATGGTTGGAACTACTGCTTTATACGATCTTAATGTCCTTAATCTTTATCTGGGAATGTCTGGTTTTGCCTTGATTCTTTTTTTTTTTTAAGGATAGTTTGCTGGATATAGAATTTGTGCCTGACAACTTTTTCTTTGACTCTCTTTTAACGTCATCCCAGTGCACCCTGATTTCCATTACTTTTGGTGCGAAGTCAGCTGTTAATTATTTTTGGTCTCCTTTGTGTAATTGTTTTCCTCACTGCTTTTGGGCTTTTTTTTTCTGGGCCTTGTCTTTTAAACAGTTTGACTAAGACGTTTTTAGGTGTGGATCTCATAGTGTTTATCCTACTTGGGTTTGTTGTTGTTGGTTTTTGTTTGTTTTAGCTTCTTGGATATATAATGTTTTTTATAAAATTTGAGAGATTTTTGGACATTATTTCTTAGTTACATTTTTCTGCCCTTTGCTCTTCTGTGATTCGCCTCATGCATTTGTTGGTACATTTCCTGTTACCCTGGTCTCAGGCTCTGTTCATTTTTTTCCGTCTTTTTCTCCCTCTATTTCTCAGGTTGTGTAATGTTGATTTTTCTTCAAGCTCACCGATGCGTCTGCCATCTCAAATCTACTTGCATTGTTTTGTTTTGTAAGTTGAATTTTTCAGCTCCCAGGTTTCCATTTGGTTCTTTCATAACTTTGTACCTCTTTATTGAGATTCTTTGTTCATTGGATTATTATAAGTTTTCTTTAATATAATAAACAGACTTCCATTTTGAACATGTTTATGAAGTCTGTTAAATCCAATAGCTAAGGATACTCGGGCAGTTTCTCTTGAATACTTTTCTTCCTTAGTGACTTATTTTGGAACCACACTCCAGATAAAGCAATTTATTATTAAGAGTGAACCTAAAGAAGACTTAAACTTTTCATAGCTATTCACTCAAAGCTATCAGAATGCCAGAATTTCACCTATCATCTATATCATTATTACTTTTAGTAACTGATACATACTTTATTGCTAGATACTCTCTAATATTTGTTCATATTCATTTTAAAGGTAATTCTGCATTATTTCAAGCCAGCTAGTTATAAGCATATTTCTTAATGTAAGTGTGTAATATTTTAATAAAGTGTGTTAGAATATAGACTTGATCTTTGGATTGGAAACATAACAGTACTGGACATGAAGATTTGCAGAGCTGATTTTTTTTTTCTTTTTTTATTTTGAGATGGAGTCTCGCTCTGTCTCCCAGGCTGGAGTGAGTTGGCATGATCTTGGCTCACTGTAACCTTCTCCTCCCAGGTTCAAGCAATTCTTGTGCCTCAGCCTCCCAAACAGCTGGGATTCCAGGCACCCGCCACCATGCTGGCTAATTTTTTTGTATTTTTAGTAGAGACGGGGTTTCACCACGTTGGCCAGGTTGGTCTCATACTCCTGACCTCAGATGATCTGCCTGCCTCAGCCTCCCAAAGTGCTGGAATTACAGGCATGAGCCACTGCACCAGGCCAGAGTTGATATCTTTGAAGTGAGGATTTTACTTCTATGCAAATTCTTTTCTGTCAGAGGTGAATCCCTATTTTAGTCATGAATATGATATTTATTCCCCTTTCACAACCTGTTGTGAAACTTCATATATATATATATATTCATTATATATATATGATTATATATATATTATATATATATGATTATATATATATTATATATATATGATTATATATATATTATATATATATGATTATATATATATTATATATATATGATTATATATATATTATATATATATGATTATATATATATTATTTATATGATTATATATATATTATTTATATGATTATATATATATTTTATATATATGATTATATATATATTATATATATATGATTATATATATATATATATAAGTGCTGTGTGGTGCTTATATATATATAAGTGCTGTGTGGTGTTCTAAACTATTTCAGTCTTGCCTTAGCATTGTAATACATAATGTAGCTAATCTGCTATGAATTTGGGAATGCATTTTATGACAAATTTACAGAGCTGTCAGGGAGGATGGAAAGGTGCTGATTTCTCATATAAAACTGTCTTCAGAGAGCTTGATGTGAATCTCCTGCACTTCTGGAAGCAGGTATTTAACTCATCCCCAGGAAATCAAGCCTGAGAGAAGTTCTGGTGAGCTGCTTGGCTCCTGTGTTGAGACTGGTCTGGTCTCTTAGCATTTGTTTTGGCAAAGAATGTTTGAATGTTTATAGAGGACAGATGCTGGTCAATTATGAGAGCTGTTGGTGGGAGGGAGAATCCATTTGGGATCCCATATGAAAAGTCCTGTTAAGGGTGTGAGCAGGCCTTAGAAGAGGGTAATCCAAAGTGGATCTGTGGATTCCTTAGGAGCTAAGAGGAAAGAAAGGCCAGAGTGGAGTGCATTCATTCAGGTCAAGGCAATTGCAGGTGAAAACAGCTGTGGGAACAGAATTGTCCCTGCGAGAGTCAGCGTTCAAAGAAAGGCCACATCAAATATTCAAAATCATCTCACAACAGTTATCAGCCAGATAAGAACCACCCTCTTCAGCTTTTGTTTTGTTTTGAGATAGAGTCTCACTCTTTCACCCAGGCTGAAGTGCTATGATGCGATCTCAGCTCGCTGCAACCTCTGCCTCCCAAGTAACTGGGATTACAAGTGTGCACCACCATGCCTGGCTAATTTTTTTGTGTTTTTAGTAGAGATGGGGTTTCACCATGTTGGCCAGGCTGGTCTCAAACTCCTGACCTCAAGTGGTCTACCCATCTTGGCCTCCCAAAGTGCTGGGATTACAGCATAAGCCTGTAGAGGAGTCCTATGCCAGACAGAAATGACTTGGCTTTGTATCCTCTTTGTGCTCAGTCATTGGCTGGAAGCAGCCTGGCAGAAGCAAGGTCGTGGTGAAAGCACCAGCTGGAGGCTACAGTTCAACTGTGCACTCCACAATAGGGTCTCCTGAAGACAGATCCAGACAGTGTGACTCCACGGCCTTTGTATCAATCTGGGTCCAATGACAGCATAGAAACCACACAGCAATTTAGCGTGGTTTAATATAAAGAATTACTAAGCTATGAGATGAGAGTAATTATAAAGATGGAAAGAGAAGTCTAAAGGGTACCTTAGGGCTGAAGGAGAGTACTCAAGAAGGGGTTAATTTGGGAGGGGGGTTCAAACATTGGTGAAGGAGGTGGGATTACAGCCTGCTAGGTGGCAGAGAAGTTTGACTCCATTTGCATGTGACTTTCCCTTGCATCTGACTACCAACCTCATTTCATCTGCATCCCAGTAGGTTGTTTCTGCCTGCCTAGAGACCAAGGGGTGGCCCTGGCCCAGGTTCTGCTGTGCTGTTGGGTTGCTTCTTCGTGTTCCTTCTACACCAATGCCAGTAGTGCTCTGCCCAGGCTGTGCATTCCCAGAGCATGCAGTTCCTTGAGTACCCTGAGCTTTGGCACCAGCCAGTAACCCTTTTAACATGGACACCATGGTCTTTGTGAGCAGGCTTGTAACAACTTCCTACCCTCAAGCCTTGTACTGCTGTGTGGGGAACTGGGCTTCCTGCCTCCTCACACCATCTATGCACCTATCAGATTGGGCCCCTGGTACTCCAGAAGGGCGTTTGCTGTTTGCTCGATGACTGTGGACCAGCTCTGGCCTTGGCAACCACACCTTCTCCAAGGACATCTGAATCCCCAGCCTTGTGAAGCCACTCATTTTAAGTTGTTCATACTTTGGGTGTAATCTTACCCTAAAGGATTCTTTAGATTTTTCTTTTCACTTTTATACTACTGTTACAGTTAATAATAATTTTTCTTTGAGATGCGGTCTTTTTTTTTTTTTTGAGATGGAGTCTCACTCTGTTGCCAGGCTGGAGTGCAATGGCGCAATCTCAGCTCACTGCAACCTCTGACTCCCTGGTTCAAGCAATTCTCCTGCCTCAGCCTCCCGAGTAGCTGGGATTACAGGACTGCACCACCACACCCAGCTAATTTTTGTATTTTTAGTAGAGATGGGATTTCACCATGTTGGCCAGGCTGGTCTCGAACTCCTGACCTCGTGATCCACCCACCTCGGTCTCCCAAGGTGCTGGGATTACAGGTGTGAGCCACCGTGCCCGGCCCGAGATGGGTCTTGCTATATTCCCCAGGCTGGTCTCAAACTCCTGTGCTCAAGTGATCCTCCTGCCTTAGCCTCCCAAGAAGCTGGAACTACAGGTATGTGCCACTGAGCCTGGATAATTTTTTTTTTTTTTTTTGAGATGGAGTCTTGCTATGTTACCCAGGCTGGAGTGCAGAGGCACGATCTCAGCTCCCTGCAACCTCTGCCTCCTGGGTTCAAGCGATCCTCCCACCTCAGCCTCCTGAATAGCTGGGATTACAGGCATGCAACACCATGCCTGGCTAATTTTTTTCTATTTTTAGTAGAGACAGGGTTTCACCATGTTGG
The DNA here is from genome assembly GCF_029281585.2 of Gorilla gorilla gorilla. Taxonomy (NCBI): domain Eukaryota; kingdom Metazoa; phylum Chordata; class Mammalia; order Primates; family Hominidae; genus Gorilla; species Gorilla gorilla. Next base: position 36,060,649 of record NC_073232.2, on the reverse strand, counting down.
CCAGGCTGGTGTTGAACTCCTAACCTCAAGTGATCCGCCCACCTCAGCCTCCCAAAGTGCTGGGATTACAGGCATGAGCCACCATGTCTGGGCATGGCTATTTTTTTTTTTTTTTTTTTTTTTTGAGACAGAGTCTTGCTCTGTCATCCAGGCTGGAGTGCAATGGCACAATCTTGGCTCACTGCAACCTCCGCCTCCTGGATTCAAGTTATTCTCCTGCCTCAGCCTCCCGAGTAGCTGGGATTACAGGCGCCTGCCACCACACCTGGCTAATTTTTGTATTTTTAGTAGAGATGGGGTTTCACCATGTCGGCCAGGCTGCTCTCAAACTTCTGACCCCAAGTGATCCACCGACCTCGGTCTCCCAAGGCATGTAATCTCTGCTGGGATTACAGGTGTGAGACACCGCGCCCGGCACTGGCCATGGGTAATTTTAAAACACTTTTTGGAGACATGTTCTGGCTATGCTGCCTAGGCTGGTCTCAAACCCCTGGCTTCAAGCCATCTTCATGCCTCAGCCTCCCAAGTAATTGGGATTACAGGCACAAGCTACCATGCCAAACTTCTATAGCAAATAATTATTTGTATTAAATTTTTCTTGTTCAGGTTACTAGGTGGTTTCTCTCCTGATTGAAACCTGGCAGACACATTGTCTCTTTCTAGGATGTACTTTTTTTTTCTTTCCATCTTCTCCCCTCTCACAAACTCCTGTTTATTCTTTAAGTCTCAGCTTTTAAAATTTAATTTAATTTGATTTTAGAGACAGGGTCTTGCTATGTTGCCCAGGCTGATCTCGAACTCCTGAGCTCAAGTGATCCGCCAGCCTCAGCCTTTCAAAGTGCTGGGATTACAGGCGTGCACCACCATGCCCAGCCCTAAAGTTCAGCTTTGACATCACTTCTTCATGTGCCTCTCTCCATGACCTACCACCCTTCTCTTGACATGATTCTATAGGCCCTCTGTGCTCCCCCTTAATGTGGCACTAAACATGAAATTTGCCTCCCTCCCTGAAGTGAAGAATGACACATCTGTTGTTTCCTCACTGACTCTCACAATACCTAGAATAAAGAAGGTTCCCAGAACATGTTTCTGTTTAATGTGGTGGCCTCCTTACTGTGATCATCCCGGGTCTTGGATCTCCAGGAGATACAGGTAGATGGGCCTCAACACACTTGAGCCCTTATGTTCTAATCATGGTTTAATTATAGTTTCATTATTCCTCAATAGACACAGCAGAATGCATGGGAAGACACATTTCAAAGAATGAATGAACCAGTTTTGGAAAAGGGTTTGATGAGTTTCTTGGTAACTCTTAGAAGGAGAAAACACGTGTGACAGCCTTGAACTGGAATTAAAGAGCTTTATCTGGCCAGGCACGGTGGCTCACGCCTGTAATCCCAGCATTTTGGGAGGCCAAGGCGGGCGGATCACGAGGTCAGGAGATTGAGACCATCCTGGCTAACACAGTGAAACCCCGTCTCTACTAAACAAAATACAAAAAGTAGCCGGGTGTGGTGGTGGGCGCCTGTAGTCCCAGCTACTCGGGAGGCTGAGGCAGGAGAATGGTGTGAACCAAGGGGGCGGAGCTTGCAGTGAGGCGAGATATCGTGCCACTGCACTCCAGCCTGGGAGACAGAGTGAGACTTCATCTCAAAAAAAAAAAGAGCTTTATCTAAGGGATTTGCTAAGGCATTCATATCTCAGTTGATTTTCACTATAAAACAAATATTCCCCTAACACATTAATTTCATTGATATTAATTATTAAATGAGGGTATAGGAGAACTGAACCAGGGCATTACTTTAGCCTTAGACAGGCATGGGAGTTACAAGTGACAACTTTCTAGAGGGTGTCTGCTCTGGATCTGAAATTAATTTCTATATGAATGGGAGATCTTAGCTTTCAATGAACTCCAAGAAACTTTTTGGGGATCCAGCATTTGGCTGATGAATTCAGCACCTCAGAGCTGGCCTAACATATAGTCCTTGGGTATCTCTGGTCTATACAAAAACACTATAGTCAACCAAATCTCTACAACTTACCTGGAGAGTGGTGTGTGATTCCTATATCCATCCAGACTGGTAATGTCTTTGGCCTTAATTTCAGGCTGCATTAGGAAATGTCAGAGTCTTCTGTTCAAGAGTCAGTGTTCTCCACACTTGAGTATTTTTTGTTTTTGTTCTCGTTTTTTGAGATAGAGTCGTGGTCTCCATCCAAGAGTCTCCACTCCAGAGTGCAGTGGTGTGATCTCAGCTCACTGTCACCTCTGCCTCCCAGGTTCAAGTGTTTCTCCTGCCTCAGCCTCCCGAGTAGCTGGGACTACAGGCATGCACCACCACACCCAGCTAATTTTTGTATTTTTAGTAGAGACGGGGTTTCACCACGTTGGCCAGGCTGGTCTCGAACTCCTGACCTCAGGTAATCCACCCACCTCGGCCTCCTAAAGTGCTGGGACTTGACTAGCTTCATAGATCACCTTGGGGAATGTTGAGGAGACAACATAACTTTCTAGCTGGGGTAGTGTAGGAGGAAAATTCTTGGTGACGATAGTGGAAACCACTCTCCCACATCAAAACCATTTGATCTAGCTAAGCTGGAGAGGCCTGAGAAGTGTTGGTTTGTTTTTGCTCATTTCTCACTTGGCAATAAAGACGCCTGTTCTGGGGCCAGCCACCTCCTCCACAAGGGACCCTAGAGCTGTCCAGAGATATGGAGGTGCATTCCAGCAGCAATTTCTGCTGAGACTCCACTTGACGTCTGCGTTGCTAATTCCAATTTGTTGTCAAATTATTCAATCTAGGCTGGGCGTGGTGGTTCACACCTGTAATCCCAGCACTTTGGGAGGCTGAGATGGGAGCATCATTTGAGCCCTGGAGTCGGAGACCAGTCTGGGCAACGTGGCGAGACCCTGTCTCTACAAAAAATGCAAAAATAGCCGGGCGTGGTGGCTTGCATCTGTAGTCTCAGCTACTCACTCAGGAGGCTGAGGTGGGAGTATCGTTGAGCCCAGGAGGTGGTGACTGCAATGAGCCGTGATTGCACCACTGCACTACAGTCTGGGCGACAGAGCGAGACTCTGTTGGGGGGGGGGGGGGGGGGGAAGAAGAAGAAGAAAGAGATGTAACTTTGGAAAATCAAAAGCAAAAAATAAAACGTAAGGCTGGGCCAAAGGCAGTGGGGTGGGGGAAGGAGGCATGCAGAAATGCGTTCTCATTTCTTCTGGAGAATGTGCATTGGTTTCTCCTCGTAAGTTTGCACTTGACACATATTGCCACGATCTCCGAAATCCTGTGCCCTCTGTTGTTGCACCTGTTAAGTTCTCATGGAGACCAGATGGCACCCAAAGGGACACGGAAGGGGAATAGACTGAGAGATAGGGAGATTCAGAGAGTTTCTTAGGGGAGTTTTCTCGGAGAAGAGGCCTTCAGCATCTTAAAACTCCACGCTACTCCAGTCCCAGTCATGCGTAAAGGCTGCTTCCCCACAGGCGCGAGGCTTCTTTTCGCAAACGTCCTGAACACTCAGCCAGACTCCCACCGACATTTGTTTGACAGGAACGCAGGGCTCGTCCCAGTCGCCGAGATTTGCGAGGTCTGGGCCTTGCACATGCGCACGGAGCACACTTGGCCACTGGGCCTTCGTGCGCACGCGCGTGGACCTTGCCGTCTGAGGTGCGCATGTGCACTTGTGTCTAGCGGGATCGCTTGCTTGGTAACCCGGAGGGAGAGATTGGAAACCGCGGAGTTTCCTTTGGGAGGCTGCGGCCAGCCGGGGCTGACTTGCTATGTTGGGCTCCGGAGGCCGTTAAGAGCCGAGAGAGACATGAGGTGTCTCTGAAGCCCGGTCGCCTGGGCCATGAAGAAGATTTTTAGTAAGAAGGGCGAGTCGCCCTTGGGCTCCTTCGCGCGGCGGCGGAGGAGCAGCGCGGGCGGCGGGGGCGAGCTGGGGGAGGGCGCCTACTCGCGGCCCGGCTACCACGTCCGAGACCGAGATCTCGGCAAGATCCACAAAGCTGCCAGCGCGGGTAATGTGGCGAAAGTGCAGCAGATCCTTTTGCTCAGGAAGAATGGCTTGAACGATAGAGACAAGATGAACAGGTAATAGGCGTCGCAAGCCCGGACTGAGTGCCACTGGAGTAGGCGGGCAGGAAGAGGGGCCCCTTTTGTGGGAGCCACTCAGGGCCTGGATCAGCCTCCCGCGGGCTCCGCAGCCCCTGGGACGGTGACACCTTGCAGGGCTCCGGCGCCCAGGCCGCCTTTCTGAGCAGAAAAACAAAAACAGAACTCTAGCTGGTTTCCGATCCCCCCGAAATCCCCTTAGAGAGCACTTAAGTGACAATTTTAAAGTGAATTAACGAACAAAAGCACGTACAGCGTTTTATTTTTAATGTACACATTTAAGATATAATGTCATACACTTTATGGAAAGGTGCATAATGAGATAAGCAGTTTCCATATATAGCAACTTCTGGGTTAAAAATTATTTATATAAAATCTGTTATTCGTCAGGCGCGGTGGCTCGCGCCTGTAATCACAGCACTTCGGGAGGCTGAGGCGGGAGGATTGCTTGAGGCCAGGAGTTCAAGGCCAGCCTGGGCATTATAGCGAGACCCCCCCCCCCCACCCCCCCCATCTCTAATAGTCTCAGCTACTTGGAAGGCTGAGGCAGGAGCATCACTTGAGCCCAGGAGTTCTAGGCTGCAGTGAGGTATGTCAGTGACAACAGAGCAAGACCCTATCTTTCAAAAAGAAAAAGGAATAAAATGCCTTTAGGAAATAGATATACAAGTAATTTGTTTTTCTCAGCATTGCTTAAGCAGTGTATTAAGGAGAACCCATAGAATGGATTTTGTGAATAAATGTCAGTGCATGATAATATGTGACCATTGAAAGTGGCAGTAGAGGCCAGGCGTGGTGGCTCACGCCTGTAAACCCAGCATTTTAGGAGACCAAGGCAAGCGGATATCCTGAGGTCAGAAGTTCGAGACCAGCTTGGCCAACATGGTGAAACCCCGTCTCTACTAAAAATACAAAAATTAGCTAGGCATGGTGGCGGGAGCCTGTAATCTCAGCTACTCTGAAGACTGAGGCAGGAGAATCGCTTGAACCTGGGAGGCAGAGGTTGCAGTGAGCCAAGATCGTGCCATTGCACTCCAACCTGGGCAGCAAGAGCAAAACTCTGTCTCAAAAAAAAGAAAGAAAAGAAAGTGGCAGTAGATACAGAAGTGTATTGGCATGTGAGGATATACTTTGGTATCTCAAGTGAGAAAAAAAGTTTGATTATACATACAGACTGTGGTCTTGTGTTAGCTGAAAATATGTACAAAACGTGGTAAAATTTGGCCGGGCGCGGTGTCTCACGCCTGTAATCCCAGCACTTCGGGAGGCCGAGGCGGGCGGATCACGAGGTCAGGAGATCGAGACCACCCTGGCTAACACAGTGAAACCCCGTCTCTACTAAAAATACAAAAAAATCAGCCGGGCATGGTGGCGGGCGCCTGTAGTCCCAGCTACTCCGGAGGCTGAGGCAGGAGAATGGCGTGAACCCGGGAGGCGGAGCTTGCAGTGAGCGGAGATCACGCCACTGCACTCCAGCCTGGGCGACAGAGCAAGACTCCGTCTCAAAAAAAAAAAAAAAAGTGGTAAAATTTGTTATTTCTGGGCATTTGTATAATAAGTCAAACTTTTTTCTTTATGATTTCTGCAATGAGTATGTATTAAAGTTCTAGTGAAAATTTATTATTAATGAAGTAATCCTTGGGAAGAGAGGAATATGAATCTTGCACAGATAAAAATCATTTCCCACTTTATTTTTTTCCTTTTTTTGGTGGATTGCTATCGTCTGACAACTTTTATCTTTTTCAGAAGTAAAGGGGATCTTGGCTGGGCACCGGTGGCTCATGACTGTAATCCCAGCACTTTGGGAGGCCCAGGCAGGAGGATTGCTTGACCCAGGAGTTCGAAACTAGCCTGGGCAACATAGTAAGACCCTGTCTCTATTAAAAATGAAAGGTAAAGGAGATCTTTGTTCTCGCCACCAAAAATTAAGAAGATAAAAAATAAAAATAAAAAAAGAGAAAGTAAAGGGTATCTTTTTATCTGTATTTATAGATTTTATGTATACATTTTATCATATACATGTTTTTATTATAGATTTATTATATATGCAAACAGGTACAATCATTTTATTTTAGTTGTGTCCTTATAACAATAAAAATACCAAATATAAATGATAATTAGGCCGGATGCAATGGCTTAGGCCTGTAATCCCAGCACTTTGGGAGGCTGAGGAGGGTGGCTCACTTAAGTCCAGGAATTCAAGACCATCCTGGCCAAAGTGGTGAAACCCTTCTGTAGTAAAAATACAAATATTAGCCAGGTGTGGTGGTACACACCTGTAGTCTCAGCTACTTGGGAGACTGAGGCAGGCAGTAGAATAGCATGAACCTGGGAGGCGGAGGGTATAGTGAGCTGAGATCGCACCACTGCAATCCACCCTGGGTGACAGAGCGAGACTCCATCTCAAAAAAACAAAACAAAACAAAACAAAAAAAAGATAAATATTATTGCAAAAGAATAAAAGAATTACTCTACTTTATAAGAATTTTATTTAAAAATATTGAACTCCCTAATGATTTTTCCATTCTTTCAATCCATTTATTCATCAATCATAACCTGAATACCTGTTATGTAGCAGACATAGTCTGCTATCTCTTTTTTCTTTTTTTCTTAGACAGAGTCTCTCTCTGTTGCCCAGGCTGGAGTACAGTGGCCAGATCTCAGCTTACTGCAACCTCTGCTTCCCGGGTTCAAGCGATTCTCCTGCCTCAGTCTCCTGAGTAGCTGGGACAGCTAATTTTTTTTTTTTTTTTTTTGTATTTCTAGTAGAGACGGGGTTTCACTGTGTTAGCCAGGGTGGTCTCGATCTCCTGACCTTGTGATCTGCCCGCCTCGGCCTCCCAAAGTGCTGAGATTATAGGCATGAGCCACCGCACCTGGCCTTTTTTGTTTTTGAGGTGGAGTCTCGCTTCTTCACCCAGGCTGGAGTGCGATGGTGTGATCTCGGCTCAGTGCAACATCCATCTCCTGGGTTCAAGCAATTCTCCTGCCTCAGCCTCCCTAGTAGCTGAGATTCCAGGCCCGTGCCACCATGCCTGGCTAATTTTTGTATTTTTAGTATAGATGGAGTTCTACCCTGTTGGCCAGGCTGGTCTCAAACTCCTAACCTCAAGTGATCTGCCTGCCTTGGCCTCCGAAAGTGTTGGGATTACAGGCGTGAACCACCGCTAGTTATAAGCATATTTCTTAATGTAAGTGTGTAGTATTTTAATAAAATGTGGTAGAATATAGACTTGATCTTTGAATTGGAAACATAGCAGTACTGGACATGAAGATTTGCAGAGCTGATTTTTTTTTCTTTTTTTTTTTTTTTTTTTGAGATGGAGTCTCGCTCTGTCTCCCGGGCTGGAGTGAGTTGGCATGATCTTGGCTCACTGTAACCTTCTCCTCCCAGGTTCAAGCAATTCTCGTGCCTCAGCCTCCCAAACAGCTGGGATTCCAGGCACCCACCACCATGCCTGGCTAATTTTTTTGTATTTTTAGTAGAGACGGGGTTTCACCACGTTGGCCAGGTTGGTCTCGAACTCCTGACCTCAGATGATCTGCCTGCCTCAGCCTCCCAAAGTGCTGGAATTACAGGCATGAGCCACTGCACCAGGCCAGAGTTGATATCTTTGAAGTGAGGATTTTACTTCTATGCAAATTCTTTTCTGTCAGAGGTGAATCCCTATTTTAGTCATGAATATGATATTTATTCCCCTTTCACAACAGGAACTTCATATATATATATAAGTGCTGTGTGGTGTTCTAAACTATTTCAGTCTTGCCTTAGCATTGTAATACATAATGTAGCTAATCTGCTATGAATTTGGGAATGCATTTTATGACAAATTTACAGAGCTGTCAGGGAGGATGGAAAGGTGCTGATTTCTCATATAAAACTGTCTTCAGAGAGCTTGATGTGAATCTCCTGCACTTCTGGAAGCAGGTATTTAACTCATCCCCAGGAAATCAAGCCTGAGAGAAGTTCTGGTGAGCTGCTTGGCTCCTGTGTTGAGACTGGTCTGGTCTCTTAGCATTTGTTTTGGCAAAGAATGTTTGAATGTTTATAGAGGACAGATGCTGGTCAATTATGAGAGCTGTTGGTGGGAGGGAGAATCCATTTGGGATCCCATATGAAAAGTCCTGTTAAGGGTGTGAGCAGGCCTTAGAAGAGGGTAATCCAAAGTGGATCTGTGGATTCCTTAGGAGCTAAGAGGAAAGAAAGGCCAGAGTGGAGTGCATTCATTCAGGTCAAGGCAATTGCAGATGAAAACATAGTCTACTATCTCTCAGGACCTTTCCATCCTCAAAACCTTTATGTTTACATACCTGCCCAGCCTGAGCAAGTTGAGAGATTTAAGATTAGACTATTAGGGCAATCTCAATTGAAGCTTTTCCTCCCTCCTCTTATTTATTTATTTTTTTGAGAGGAGATTATGCTCTGACACGCAGGCTGGAGTAAAGTGGCGTGATCTCGGCTTACTCCAACTCCGCCACCAGGGTTCAAGTGATTCTCCTGCCTCAGCCCCCTCGAGTAGCTGGGATTACAGGCACGTGCCACCATGTCCGGCTAATTTTTGTATTTTTAGCAGAGATGGGGTTTTACCATGTTGGTCAGGCTGATCTTGAATTCCTGACCTCAAGTAATCTGCCTGCCTCGGCTTCCCAAAGTGTTGGGATTACAGGCATGAGTCACTGCACCCAACCCCTCTTTATAAACAAAAGTGTTTCTGAAGGTAGAAAATTATAAGAAATAACCTTTAACTACCCTTTTGTAAATTTATGTCTTAAACACGAATATTAGTCATTGGAAATATCTGCATATATTCTATAAATCTAAATATTGAATAAAATGAGCCAACCTATTCGAATCCTGAGTTTCTTTTGTGTTGAAGTTTCTTGAAAACACAGTAAGAATTACTTTGTTTTAAAAATCTGTTTTTCAATTTTAAAAATGCTTCCAATTATAGTTGTAATAAATCATGAATTACAAGTGGCATTCCAATGTCAGAGATATTGAAATGTGAGAAAATGAGCATCTTAGAATCACTGAAATACTGTGTTATCTCTAATTTTTTTTTTTTTTTTGTAGACAGGGTCTCTCTCTGTTGTCCAGGCTAGAGTACAGTGGCACAATCACAGCTCACTATAGCCTCAACCTCCTGGGCTCAAGCGATTCTTTGGCCTTAGCCTCCTGAGTAGCTGGGACCACAGGTGTTCACCACCATGCCTGGCTACTTTTTAAATTTTTATAGAGATGGAGTCTCACTATGTTGCCCAGGCTGGTCTCAAACTCTTGGACTCAAGCAGTCATCCTACCTCAGCTTCCCAAAGCTCTGGGATCCAGGCATGAGCCGCCATGCCTGGCCTTATCACTGATCTTTAAAACATACTGTCAACTAGGTATAATTGTATCATTTCATTTAATTTAAACATCTTTATTAAATAGTAGTAATGGTAATTATATCTAACAATTATTGAGCTGTTATTTGTGCTAGGAACTGTTCTAAACATTTTGCATAGATTCTCATGTAAGCATCCCAGTGGCGTCCTATGAGATAGCTACAATTTTGATCCCCATTTTATTGACGAGGAAACTGAGGCACTTACTAAGCCATAATGAGTAAGTGACAGCTTAAAGTAGGATTCAGCCCCAAGTTGAACTGAGTCTAAAGGTCAAGCCTTTTCTATTCAGATAGGTTGCTCTTTCATTAATATGGTGAGTAGTAAGAGCTAATAAATATTGTACTGTTTTCAGAAGAAAATTAAATACTTGTTTTGAAGGCAGAGGATTAACATGTGTATTAGTCTGTTCTCATGCTGCTAATAAAGACATACCCTTTATTATATGGGTAATTTATAAAGGAAAGAGGTTTAATTAACTCACAGTTCAGCCTGGTTGGGGAGGCCTCAGGAAACTTAACAATCAGGGCAGAAGGAGAAGCAAACATGTCCTTGACATGGTGTCAGCAAGGAGAAGTGCCAAGCAAAAGAGGGAAAAGCCCCTTAAGAAACCATCAGATATTGTGAGAACTCACTATCACAAGAGCAGCAGCACGAGGGAACCACCCTCATGATTCAGTTACCTCCCACTGAGTCCCCCTCACCACACGTAGGGTTCATGGGAACTACAATTTGGGATTTGGTTGGGGACACAGCCAAGATGAGATTTGGGTGGGGACACAGCCAAACCATATCAACATGCTATTTAATGTTTATAATTTTATGAATCATTGTATGTTTTGAGACAGTGCACTACAGTTTATAAAAAGTCCTGTCACTCTCATAGGACGGCTCTACATTTGGCCTGTGCCAATGGTCATCCAGAAGTAGTAACTCTCCTGGTGGACAGAAAATGCCAGCTCAATGTGTGTGACAACGAAAACAGGACAGCTCTGATGAAGGTATATAGTAGCCAGCTCTTTCAGCATGAGATGGATTTGACTTAAATACATAGAATGAAAATGAATTTATCTCATTAAAATATAACTAATTGGTGAAACCTGTGGAGTGTTTATTTTGCATTCCTAGAATTTATGATCTGTTTCTTGGTGTAATACTCCCAGGCTGTACAATGCCAGGAAGAGAAATGTGCAACTATTCTGCTAGAACATGGTGCTGATCCAAATCTTGCAGATGTCCATGGCAACACTGCTCTTCACTATGCTGTCTATAATGAGGACATATCAGTAGCAACAAAGCTGCTTTTGTATGATGCAAATATTGAAGCAAAAAACAAGGTATAGATCAACCAACTTTATTTTTACAGTATTTGAAATGCATTTGTTTCAACAGTGACATATGTAAGGGTTAGTTTTCTGTATTTGGAAGCACAAGCATTCCCTGACTGAAAGTATTTTAAAATAACTTAATTGTCTAAGATTTTACTTTAAATGTTGATACTTTTAAAGAAGCATTAGGCAGTACACCTTTCTTTTATGCATTTATTGTAAATACTTGTGAAAACACAATTTGTTAAAGGCAAATCTTTTTTTTTTGAGACAGAGTCTTGCTCTGTCTCCCTGGCTAAAGTGCAGAGGCGCGATCTCGGCTCACTGCAACCTCTGCCTCTGCCTCCCGGGTTCAAGCAATTCTCCTGCCTCAGCCTCCCGAGTAGCTGGGATTACAGGTACCCACCACCATGCCCAGCTAATTTTTGTATTTTTAGTAGAGATGGGGTTTTGCCATGTTGGCCAGGCGGGCCTCGAACTCCTGACCTCAGGTGATCCACCCACCTCAGCCTCCCAAAGTGCTGGTATTACAGGCGGGAGCCACTGTGCTCAGCCTAGAAGCTCTTGGTTTTGATGGGAAACAATCCAGTAAATACAATATGCCATGCCAAATGGTGTGATAGAAGCAAATATTCTTAGAACCGGTAACAATTTGAAGTGAGTTTTGGAGATGAGTGGAGTTCATGTGGTGAGGCAGAGAAGGGGTGTTTCCAAGGGAAGCAAGTGTTTTTTATTTGTTTTCTATTTTCTATGTTTCAGTTCAAAGGGTCTGACATAGAGTTTTCAGTTCAGCCGAGAAATATGTAATTTTATGCATTTTAACTTGTTTTTGCTGTCTTACAGGATGACCTCACACCACTTTTACTTGCAGTAAGTGGAAAAAAGCAGCAAATGGTGGAATTTTTAATAAAGAAAAAAGCAAATGTAAATGCAGTGGATAAGTTGGAAAGGTACAGTAGCTGGTTTTGTTTTGGATTTTTAAACTTGTGTGTTTAAAAGGTTTTTTAGATCTGTGTTTTGCATGTTACAGGTTTTTTAAACCTGCTTGTTCTTGAGGGGCAACAGTGATTCGTTGGTGTTTCTCACTCAAGTCAGAAATATTAAATTAATAAGAAGGTTAACATAATTATGGGGATATAGTGACAAATAGCAACACAAATCAGTTAGGAAGAAAAGCAGTTGCTTGGATTGGGCAATATAAAAGAAGACTATACAGTAGGATTCATCTTCTCTTATAATATTGACTGATGTTTGTTATTTGTAAACCCATGTTTTTGGCCATGTGATCTGTTAGCTAAAGAGGTTTCTTATCAGTTTTATTAGTTTTATAAAATGTGGACTTTAACTTTTAGTTTACTTTTTTTTTTTTTTGACATGGAGTCTCCCCCGTCACTCAGGCTAGAGTGCAGTGGCGCAATCTCAGCTCACTGCAATCTCCACCTCCCGGGTTCAAGTGATTCTCCTGCCTCAGCCCCCTGAGTAGCTGGGATTACTGGTGCACACCACCACACCTGACTAATTTTTGTATTTTTAGTAGAGATGGGGTTTCACCATGTTGGTCAGGCTGGTCTTGAACTCCTGACCTCGTGATCCACCCGCCTTGGCCTTCCAAAGTACTGGGATTACAGGCGTTAAGCCACTGCGCCCGGCCACTTTTTAACTCAATATTGAACTTCTTCACCCTTTTATGGTATTGTTCTAACCTCTGCTTATGTACTTTTCCTTCAGAAATGCTGTGTTAAACATCAATAGCAGTTATTGTCTTTTGAGTGCCTCTTTGCTTTAAGTTGCTTTCTTTGAAGAATACGGATGTTAGGTTATCCCTAGGTGATTGTTGATCGCTATTGCCAGATACTATAGTTTCATTATTTTTTTCCTTTTCTATTTCTAGTATATTTTGATGTTTTTATTTTTAATTGGTATGGGCAAAGGGAAGAAAGACAGCTTTTATTGGATAAACTTTTCCTTTATTGAAGACAAGCCATAGATGGGTGATAAAGAGAAAAGAGGCTTTAAATTCACACAAGACTGGATTTAATTCCTTGCTTTCCCACTTGTTAAGTGTGTAAGCTTGGGGACCTTATTTATCACCAAATATGTTTTCTGATATAAAAAGGGGGATACTAAATATATCTCAAGGTGGTTGTATATAAGTAAGATTATATAGCATTTGATTCAGTGCCTAGCCCATGCTTATCAGCATCATTAGCTGAAACTACTGTGACTCCTATTATTACCTTTATTATTATTATTATTTGAGACAGGGTCTGGCTCTGTCACCCGGGCTGGAGTGCAATGGTGTGATATTGGCTCCCTGCAACCTCTGTCTCTTGGGCTCAAGCAATCCCCCTGCCTCAGCCTCCTCAGTAGCTGGGACTACAGGCATGTGCCACCACATCCAGCTAATTTTTGCATTTTTTGTAGAGATGGGATTTCCCCATATTACCCAGGCTGGCCTCAAACTCCTGGACTGTAGTGATCCACCCATCTTGGCCTCCCAAAGTGCTTAGATTATAGGCATGAGCTGCTGCACCTGGCTACCATTATTATTAATACTGTTTTAAGCCTGCAGATAGCTCTTATCTGACCCCTAGCTGACTTGCAATTGTAATATATCAGACTAGAGAAGAAATGGAGAATTCTTCATTTAAATCTTCGCCTACTTTAGATAAGTAAACTCAGCATAGGTTTTTGCCATCAAAGGACTTCTACTATGTAATACCCCAGTGAGACAAGAGGCCTCTTTTTTGTCCCTTCCTTTTAGCCTTGGTGGTAATTTACAAAGATGAGCACTTGAGCACCCAAGATGCTTATGTCTATTAGTAGATGTAAATAGTTAATTCTACACAGACAGGCAAGATACTAAATTGGTAAAGTATATCAAATTATCTGTGTACATAACCTTATTAAAGTTCCTGGGGTGAAATTACCTCTTATTTTATTTTTATTTATTTATTTTTTGAGATGGAGTCTTGCTCTGTTGCCCAGGCTGGAGTGCAGTGGCACAGTCGACTCACTGCAACCTCCACCTCCCGGGTTTAAGCATTTTCTGGCTAATTTTTGTATTTTTAGTAGAGATGGGGTTTCACTGTGTTGGCCAGGCTGGTCTCGAACTCCTGACTTCAAGTGATCCACCCGCTTTGGCCTCCCAAAGTGCTAGGATCACAGGCATGAGCCACCATGGCTGGCCATATCTCTCTTATTTTAGAACACCCCTCATGCCCACTATATTTTATGAATCATCAAGTATAGTCAGGCTTTTTGTTCAGCAGAGTTTTGATGTTTTTTCTTAATATGTCTAGGGATGGACTACAGAAAAATATGCTGTTGTTAGTGGTTTAGTATGTAAATGTTTACAATAAAAGGCTAGTTAACACTAAATAGAGGTTTAAAATAATTATCATGATTGCATCTTATACATCAGTTGAGATGCCATAGTTTGGGTCAGGTAATTTTAGAATGGCAGTGAATTAGCCTACTTCATCAGCCAGAAATCAAGCAAAAGGCTAGACTAGTTAGAAGCAGCAATGCGTGTAGGATTCTTTTTGTTTTGTTTTGTTTCTGAGACAGGGTCTCACTCTGTCACCTGGGCTGGAGTGCAGGGGCACGATCACAGGTCACCACAGCCTCAAGCCGTGGGCTAAGGAGATTCTCCCACCTCAGCCTCCCAAGTAGCTGGGACTACAAGCACATACCACCATGCTCAGCTAATTTTATGTATTTTTTGTAGAGATGAGGTTTTGCCATGTTGCTTAGGGTGGTCTCAAACTCCTAGGCTCAAGCAATCCATCTACCTTGGCTTTCCAAAGTGCTGGAATTACAGGCATGAGCCACTGTGTCCAACCAGGTATAGAATTTTTTTATCTCAGGACTTTTACGAACTTAATCCATAGGGATCCCAATATCATTCATTTCATTCCAATTATAACCCCTATGCATGGGATAAAAAATACTATCACCTGTTTAATTTTTCTAGTTGGTTATTTGAGTCTTGAAATGTCCAGTTTGGCAGATAATCTTGAACTGTCCCCCTGGGGGCCATCTGCTGTGCCCTCTGCCTTGAATTTTTCAGGAACCAAAGGGGTTCCTTAAGTCCAAGGAAGACAGTCCTCTTTTATAAATCAGGAGGGGAAAAAGGACATTCTAATCATTCTTTTGTTACCAGTGATTCTGTTGCTGCATTGTTGCCATTGAGACTGGTCCTGCAGTCTGGAAATGATTGACCTTTGCTACAAGGATGCTCTTACTGATTGAGATCCCTCAGCCTTCATGGTGATCCATATGTAGACTTCAAAGTTAGGACTTTTTTCAGTTCACATACAAGTGTTTATATGCCCAGCCATTGTTCCTAAAGCACCAGCACCCTGCTCTGGCAGCTGGCCTCCTGGAAGCTTTAGCCACACACAGAGTGAGCAAATTGACCCTTCCACCTACGCTCAAAACCTTATATGGAGACCATATCTTAGCCTTGACTTAGCCTTGTCCTTCATGGTAAGCTACCCATGGAGGCTTTTGTTTGTCTTTTCTCTAGCAAATATTAGTTGGGATTGTTCTCAACTGTCAGGTTCAAATAATGTTGCAGGAAGAGATCATAGTTTCTTTTTTTCTTTGCTACCAGGAATGTACTCCAAAGCCCCTTTACATTCTGTGTAGCACATTTTCTTAGGTAGTGAAAGGTTCCATATTGTCCTTCGCTGGAGTAGTGGCCACCAACTTGTGGTTGACCCCTAAAGTGATCTGTTTTTCATAATGAAAATCTCCCAAGCTGCTTGCATCTCTACCTTAAGTTTTTAAAATATTTTCAGATTGTACCTCACAAGGAAGCCATTCAACAGAATTCTCTGAGCGTAAAGTAGGTTAGTTGGATTGAACAGAGCTAAGCCTGTTTCATGACTCATCAGTATCCATGTATAAAAGTCGGGCTTTGTGCTTGCTTCAGCAGCACATATACTAAAATTGGAACAATGTAGAGAAGATCAGCATGGCCCCTGTATAAAGATGACACACACATTCTTGAAGCGTTCCATATTTTGCACAGTCCCTGGAAGGCCATTTTACTATTTGCTAACAGTGTGAGTCAAAGCAAAAGGGTGGCACCCAGTATTGAAATTGTGATTTTCATGACAAAAATATTCATGTAAGGTGATCTGTGAAATGAGAATGGAGCTAACACATGGGATGTTATGTGCAAATATGTTGTTAGTAGGTATCGCAGAAATGAGAAAATGTCAATTCACATCTCCTTCATGGAACTTAAAATAAAAGTGAGGCCAGGTGCAGTGGCTCACGTCTTTAATTCCAGCACTTTGGGAGGCACAGGCAGGAGAATTGCTTGAGGCCAGGAGTTCAAGACGAGCCTGGGCAACATAGCAAGACCCCATTGGTACAAAAAATAATGAAGAAAAATTAGCCAGGTGTGATGGTGTGCACCTGGCGTCCTAGCTACTCAGGGGGCTGAGGCAGGAGGATTGCTTGAGCCCAGGAGTTCCAGGCGGCAGTGGATTATGACCATGCCACTGCACTCCATCTTGGGTGATAGAATACCTTGTCTCTAAATAAAAGTAGAGTTTTGTTTTCCACATCAGTTGGAATGATGAACATGAAGATTAAGCACCATTCTAACAAAGATCTGCTGGTTCAGAGTTTGAGGAGGTAGAGAAGCAAAAGTCGTTGTCTAAACCAGGCCTTAACATCTGTTAGTTTTCTGCCCTTGCTGTGATCAGTTAGTTCAGTAATAAAGGACAATTATGTTATCTAATTTAATGAGATGCTATATTTATAAGTGAATTCAGTTACAAATTATGAAATTCACTGGGATTGGAAACCACAAAGAATAGAATAACTAATAACCAAAATTAGGACTTAGTAACATTTTCTGAAAATGGCAACATTTGAATATTAGAACCTTTGGAGAAACATTTAATTGGGTTTTATTTGGGATTCCAAAATAGTTTTAGCAATAAAATTCAGGAACAAATTATTCCATTTCTTTACTATTTCTCTGAGCATTTGAAAAGTGTTATCTTGTTAAATATTTATAACCCTAGTGAAATAAGGCAGTAAAATCCTTATGTTTTAGGAGAAGATGTTGAGCCTAAGGGAAGCCTCTTGTCCAAGAACAAATAGCTGTTGGTTACAGAGCCAGGACTTCTTCTGGGTTCAGGACACTTTCCATTATGTCAAGCTAACTCTAGTTAATTTGCTGAGCTACACTGCCCTCACTTCATAACTATTTCACTTTACTCTTTTTCTCCTTTAATTTGAAGCTTAATAAGAAGTTTGGTCTGGGTGCAGTGGTTCACGCCTGTAATCCCAGCACTTTGGGAGGCCAAGGCAGGCAAATCATGAGGTCAGGAGTTCAGGACCAGCCTGGCCAACATGGTGAAACCCTGTCTCTACTAAAAATACAAAAAAATTAGCTGAGCGTAGTGACGGGTACCTGTAATCCCAGCTACTCAGGAGGCTGAGGCAGGAGAATCACTTGAACCTGGGAGGCGGAGGTTGCAGTGTGCCAATATCATACCACTGTACTCCAGCCCGGGTGACAGAGTAAGACTCTGTCTCAAAAAAAAAAAAAAAAAGCAACAAAGTTTGTAGAGCTTACATATTTGAAGTGTATGGGATAATTAAAATTCTGCTGTTAGCTCTGATAATGGCTGAAATACTCTTAAGATTTTGAGATATTTGGTAAATATTTTTTGTATCATTATTAACATAATTTTATTACATTTTTCTATACATAGCAGTCACCAACTAATTTCAGAATATAAAGAAGAAAGGATACCTAAACATTCTTCTCAAAATAGTAATTCAGGTAAGACTTCCAATAATGAATTTCTCTTAGTAATAGTACCGTGGATAAAAAAGTAAAAGTAAGGAAGTGTTGATCAGAGAAAAGCAGTTTAAAAAATCAGTGTATAAGGTGTATGTGTATTTTTTCTTAATTTCTCTTGGTAATCTAGAATTCAGAATTATTTAAGAAGTTACATGTAGATATTTATGATGTCAAACGGTACTATCTGAAAAAAATTCATTTACTTAATTGTCATCCCTAAATTCCTATATGTAATTTTTGTATAAATAAGAAAAAAGGTGTTTAAGTTAGTATGTTATGTGTTTCCTTTATAATTACATTATAATGAACTAGACTTGTTATAAAAAATGGATCTTCTATTTAATTTTTATAATAAATGGTTTGTGTTTATTAAATGAATATTAATTACAGTTGTCCCTTGAGCAACGTGCATATTAGGACTGGTGATCCCTGTGCAGCTGAAAATCTGCACTAACTTTCAAGTCCCCCAAAACTTAACTACTAATTGCCTACTGTTGACTGCAAGCCTTATGATAATATAAATAGTCAATTAACATGTATTATGTATATGTATTATATAATGTATTATAGTAAAGTAAGCTACAAGAAAGAAATGATTAAGAAAATCATTAAAGAAGAAGAAACGTATTTACTACTCATTGAGTGGAAGTTGATTATCATAGAGGTCTTCATCCTGGTTGTCATCATGTTGAGTAGGCTGAGAAAGAAGAGGAAGATGAGAGGTTGGTCCTGCTGTCTTGGGGTGGCAGAGATGAAGAAAATCCACATATAGGTGGATTTGTGCAGTTCACACCTGTATTGTTCAAGGGTCATTACATAGTGATTTGGGTCACTAAAAATTAACTATCTTTAAAAGTGGGAACTCAACAGTACCTTTCTGGTACCATAAACAAATGGCAATAAGAACTGCAGAACTTAGCCAGTGTGCACCAATACCAATAGGAAATTATTTTTTAAAGATACTGAATACAGAAGTCAGAAAAAAAATTCCTTGTTGAGAAGCACAAGTCATGTTACTTATTCTTATACCAACAAAATCTTATTATTACTGACTTTATTCAGCCTAAGTTGAAATAGAATGAGATACATTTACTTCGTTAGAACAAGATGTGTTCTTCTGGCCAGGAGCGGTGGCTCACACCTGTAATCCCAGCACTTTGGGAGGCCGAGGCGGGTGGATTATGAGGTCAGGAGTTCGAGACCAGCCTGGCCAACATGGTGAAACCCCATCTCTACTAAAAATACAAAAGTTAGCTGGGCGTGGTGGCGCACACCTGTAACCCCAGCTACTCAGGAGGCTGAGGCAGGAGAATGGCTTGAACCTGGGAGGCAGAGGTTGCAGTGAGCTGAGATTGTGTCACTGCATTCCAGCCTGGGTGACAGAGCGAGACTCCATCTCAAAAAAAAAAAAACAAAAAAAACAGGTGTGTTCTTCTGTCTGCTGGATAATTGTCATGATAACAGTAATCTTGCTAGAATGAAACACTCTGTTATCATTAGCCAAAAGATTATCATAATGAATATTCAAATATCTCAACTCTGCGCTCAACAAGTTATAATGAAAGTACAAAAATGTCCGATGGGAGACTCTAAAAAAAAACAGGAAAAAAAAAGTAAGTACAGAAATTTTTTTTTTTTTTTTTTGAAATGGAGTTTCACTCTTGTTGCCCAGGCTGGAGTGCAGTAATGGTGTGATCTCGGCTCACTGCAACATCCACCTCCTGGGTTCAAGCAATTCTTTTGCCTCAGCCTCCCAAGTAGCCAAGATTACAGGTGCCCGCCACCATGCCCGGCCAATTTTTATATTTTTAGTTGAGATAGGGTTTTACCATGTTGGCCAGGCTGATCTTGGAACTCCTGAACTCAGGTGATCTGCCCGCCTTGGCCTCCCAAAGTATTGGGATTACAGGCTTGAGACACCGCACCCGGCCAGACATGTTTCGCTGTAACAAAAATGCTACTATGCTACCTGGATGTGACACCAAATGCATTTTATAATCTGAACTGCATGAAGACACATTTAATTTGGTACACATTTATCAAAGAACTTTTATAGGTTAAGTTTTGCAAGTTGCAAGAAATATGAATATGGAACAGATTAGTTTTGGTCTTTAAAGTTTTCATAATAGAATAGAGCTGTTCTATTTCATTTGTGTTTTTTCAATGAAAGTATTTTAATTGATTTCTATAATTGTTTACTTAGCAAATAACTGTCAAGTATCTTTTAGATACTAAGCATTTTTCTAATGTTACAGAATGCAAACATTTTATTTCTTTTTTCTTTCTTTTTTTTTTTTTTTTTTTTTTGAGACGTAGTTTTGCTCTCATTGCCCAGGCTGGACTGCAGTGGTGTGATCTTGGCTAGGCTCACTGCAACCTCCACCTTCTGGGTTCAAGCAATTCCCCTGCCTCAGCCTCCTGAGTAGCTGGGATTACAGGTGCGTGCTACCATGCCTGGCTAATTTTTGTACTTTTAGTAGAGACGGGGTTTCTCCATGTTGCTCAGGCTGGTCTTGAACTCCTGGCCTCATGTTCTGCCCACCTCAGCCTCCCAAAGTGCTGGGATAACAGGCATGGGCCACTGCACCCGGCCTAGGTGCTATGCAACCTAGGTCATAGCTATGCAACCCTGCCATTGTAATGTGAAAGCAGTCATAAATAATATGTAAGTGAATAACATGACTGTGCTTCAGTAAACCTTTATTTACAAAACCGTATGGCTGGCTGGATTTGGCTTGTGGCCTCTAGTTTGCTGGCCTCTTATATGCAGGATAGATGGAAGGTAACCATGTAAAGGGATTGGGAAACAAAGGAAGCTTTTGCAGTAGTTAAAGCCATAATTTTTTTGTCACTAATCCTTGGACTAGTATTCATCCATTATGAGGTTCTCACCATCCATGGTGAAATACATAAAGTTAGGAAGCTCAGTTTATTAATTTTATTTTATTTCATTTTATTTATTCTTTTAGAGATGAGGTCTCACTATGTTAGGCCAGGCTGGTCTCAAACTCCTGGCCTGAAGTGATCCTCCTGCCTTGGCCTCCCAAAGTGCTGGGATTATAGGCATGAGGCACCATACCTGGCCAGTTTATTTATTTTAAAATGTTGGTCTTTTTCTTCATGTTATAACTTTTTTATTAGTTTTTCTTAAATTTTTTTTTTCATTTAAGAAATAACATTAAGAGTGCATGGGTTTTTTTTCCTTGTGAAAGCTATCAGTTAAAAGTCCATGTTTAACTAGGAAATATAAACATATTAAGTAAATATTATATTAAGTAAATAACACATTAAGTAAATATGTTTATATTTCCAGGAGTAGTGGAAATGTAAGGCAAAGGCAGAAGAGAGGTACAGTTAATAGGATTTAGTGATTACTGAGTGTAAAAAGTTAGGGGGCAGAGAGAAATCTCAACTGATTCGTAGGTTTCCGGGTTGTGCACAAGCATTTAAACTGGACATGAGGAGTAGGAAATTGTCAGGTGAGTAGAGAAGAGTGGCAGGTCTGCAGGGAAGATTAACTTTTTTCTATACATGTGAGTTTAATGGAATATTTATAGAGGATATTAATTCTATTATAGTCTCCAGATATGGTCCCAGAGGGATACTTTGTAACAAACCATCAGTCTTATGCTTTAAATTTTATATATTTTTCTATTGTTGATTTAAAGTGTGTTTTACTTTTCTCTTTAATAGTGGATGAAAGCTCTGAAGACTCCTTAAGCAGGTAGTATTTTACAGATTTTTAAAAATATATTTAAAGGAATACAGAGAAAAGAAACTGTTGAGTGCTCTACTCTGGGTAAACACCATATTATGTGCTTCTCTATATAGTCGTCCCAACAGCTTTGCAAAGTATCTGTGCTATATTACAACCCAACTGTGTGGTTCACAGAGGTTGAATAATTGGCCGATGACCTCACAGCGAGCAAGCAGCTGACCCATGATTTGACCATCAGCCTGCTTGGCTCCCAAATCCCTTCTCTTGCCCCTCAACATAGATTGATAGAGACCTGTGCAGCGCTGGATCAAGGTACAGGTCCAAATCAGATCAATTCAGAGACCTACATTTAGTTCTATGTTAACTCTCAGAGTTTTTCTTAGGAGCCTGGTTAGTCCAACAATTTGTCCTAATATGCTTGATAATTGCAGTGGTAATTAGTACTTTGACTTTATCATCAAAGGTTTTAGGCCAGATCTCACTTAGCTGTGGCCACAGGGCCATACATTTTACATAAGCAGACTACACAAGTCCTATAAAGGAATTATTTTACTGTAAGTGAAAGCTATTTACCTATAGACCATATTGTCTTAATTATATTTAGCATCCAGTTAGAGGATATTTCTGATTTATTTCTCTACCTACTGACTTCCCAGTTTGGTTTTCCCTTTAGGCTAGTACTCTAGCTCCATCTGAGTTGCTGGAAAGGATATGATTTTGTTTCTCTCTCTCTCTTTTTTTTTTTTTTTTTTTTTTAAATAACTGCACAGGGCTGGGCGTGGTGGCTCACAGCTGTAATCCCAGCACTTTGGGAGGCCAAGGTGGGCAGATCACAAAGTCAGGAGATCGAGACCAGCCTGGCTAACACGGTGAAACCCTGTCTCTACTAAAAATACAAAGAATTAGCCAGGCGAGGTGGCGCATGCCTGTAGTCCCAGTACTCAGGAGGCTGAGAAAGGAGAATGGCTTGAACCCGGGAGGCGGAGGTTGCAGTGAGCCGAGATTGCGCCACTGCACTCCAGCCTGGGTGACAGAGCGGGACTCTGTCTCAAAAAAAAAAAAGCATAGTATTCTATGGAATATTTATACCACATTTTCTTTATCCAGCCAACTGTGTTCCTATTATTTTTTTCCATTTCTGCCAGCTAAGTATTCCTCATTTTCCTATCAACAGAATCAAAAGCACCTAGAATTTCAGGATTTTAAGGCATCAGACTAATCAGAATGCCATCTAGTACTCCAATCTGTGTTTAACATCTTGGTCAGATGGTTCAGATGGAGAACCTGAAACTCAAAGAGATTAAGGGGATTTATTTGGATATGATATTCGAACTAATTTCAGAGCCCAGTACTCTTCCTTCTTTATCATCCTACAGGTTAATATTTTAATAATAGAAAGGGTGAGTGGATCTAGTGAACCCAGTGGAAGAGGAAAGAATGGAATTAGCAGAGGAAGGCCAGGTTTGAAGAGAAACAGCACTAGGTTGGATAGGAACCGGGCTTTTGGAAAAGAGATCAGAATATTGGGGTTTCTGACAAGTTCGATAATGATAATTATGGGAATGAAGGATACAGGATGTTTGGAATTATCTAGAAAGGCATATTAAAACAGGGGGTTCAGGGGAGTCCTGAACAGGTTGTTGCTTTTTTATATAATTGGAGGAACTGACAAACTCTCAAGGTTTCTACTGAAAAATGTTAAAATAATTTGAGCCACTGGGAAGAGTCTCTACAGCCAATAGGAATGTACTATAACTACTTCTGCCTCAACTTATCGGTGGCTTTGAGCCCCTCAAGTACTTTGGAGCTGGAGGCTGCTGAACTACATAAAATCTGTGGCCCAGGGCAGCTGTCCCCTCACCTCTGCCTCCTTTCCCAATTCTCTGATGTCCTTCTCATGGACATGTAGGGTAGGGCAGGGGTAGGATTAGCTGGCAAGTCAGTCATGGAGCAACCCAAATCATGGAGTTGGTTAGTTGTTAACATGCCTGTGCTGCTGGCAGATGACAGAGACTCCATTTAGCTTGTTTTCCAGGAGCAGAGATATAGAGAGCTCCTACTCTTGGGCATGTGAGACCATCCTTTCAGGAATTTGCACCTTCATAGGCTGAAGACTTAAAGGTTGGAGATGCTATGGAGCCCTGCAGAAGAGGGATCTGTAAGTGGGAGCTTATAGGAAGGAAGGTGTTTAGATAGTACTTAGGGAAATATAGGTACAACTACCAGGACTCTTTCTCCAGCATTCTTTCTCTTTAGGTATCTGAGTGCCTGTAAAGATTTTTAAGGGCTTGCTAGTTTAAGGCAGGACCTCTATAGGGAAAATAATTGGATTTTATAACTTTTAATGTTTTAATATTTCTGGGGTGAGTAGTCCCAATAACAGCATATACATTTGTGTTTTGACTTTTGCCCATCTAGCTTTCAAACATTTCACACATTTCAGGGGACTCCTTATACTGTTTTAGGGTGAAGGGAAGCAATGAGGCCTTAAGTGGTTTTCATGTTGAAGAACCAAGACTGCCATTTTTGAGTGACACAGATTAGTCTTTGAAATGGAGATAGATAGTGGAGAAGGGACAGTGTATCTTTCTACCTTGTTTTATGTATTTATTTATTTATTTTATTTTATTTATTTATTTTTTTTTGAGACAAAGTCTTGCACTGTTGCCCAGGCTGGAGTGCTATAGCATGATCTCAGCTCACTGCAATCTCTGCTTCCTGGGTTCACACAATTCTTCTGCCTCCACCTCCCAAGTAGCTGGGACCACAGGTACATACCACCACACCCAGCTAATTCTTTGTATTTTTAGTAGAGACGGAGTTTCACTATGTTGGTCAGACTGGCCTTGAACTCCTGACCTCGTGATCTGCCCACCTCGGCCTCCCAAAGTGCTGAGATTACAGGGATAAGCCACCGTGCCCAGCCTATTTATTTATTTTTATTTTTTTGAGACAGCGTCTTGCTGTGTCACCCAGGCTGGAGTGCAGTGGCATGATCTCGGCTCACTGCAATCTCTGCCTCCCAGGTTCAAGCAATTCTCTTGCCCCAGCCTCCTTAGTAGCTGGGATTACAGGCACATGCCACCACGCCTGGTTAATTTTTGTATTTTAGTAGAGACAGGGTTTCGCCATGTTGGCCAGGCTGATCTCGAACTCCTGGGCTCAAGTTATCTGCCTGCCTCCGCCTCCCAAAGTTCTGGGATTACAGGCATGAGCCACCGCATCTGATCTCCACCTTGTTTTAGATTATCAGGTTTGTGCTGGTTAAGGTAACGAAAGTTATATCAGCCATTAATTGAATTTTCAGTTCAGCCTTCGGGACAATTTGTGAAGACAAAGTATTCCCAGGTTCTGCCATTATCTTGGCTGTCACTATTAGTTATAGAACTAAGGTTGAGTCTTTATTGAATATTTTATAGTTTCGGAGAGGTAGAGGCAGCAATTGGTAACTAAAATATTTTTCAGAAACAAGATCAAATTTTAATTAGATCAAGAAACATCATTTAATATACAGACAGTTGACCTTTCACCAGATTTTTGTTTTTTTGGAGGGGGCATCCAGATTGAAAATTGTAAGCTGGTTTTTGTTTTGTTTTTAAAGAAATGAATTCACTCATTTTTCTATATTTTTGTTCTAAAGGCTTTCTGGCAAACTGGGTGTTGATGATTCATGGCCTACCTCAGATGACGAAGACCTCAATTTTGATACCAGGGTGAAGTGCTCTCTCATGAACTTAATTTTCTTACTCTGAATCTAGTTTCGTATAGTATTCTCTTAAAATTTAGCAGTGGTCTACTTATCATTGTTTTCTGTTTGTAATGGAAAGGTGGTCAGGGGAAGCCATTTTATAGAAATATGGCCAGTTGAATTCTTTTTTTTTTTTTTTTTTTTTTTTACTTTGGTAAATAACAAAGGATTGATAAGTACTTTGAGGGAGTGGGGATTGCAAAAAAAAAAGAATATACTGGAAAATACATAGTGACAGGAAAATTATATTGGGAAAAGTTTTCCTACAATAGAGGAAATATGAAATTTGGTCAAAGTTTATGTGGATAAGCACTCCTACTATGATTTTAAAATCTTTTTCCATTTTTCTCTCTCTGTAGTAAGAATGTTACAGCTTTCAGGTAGTAGTAGATGATCATTTTTAACTAATTGGATGACTTAAAATTAAACTCTTTACTACAGAAGTATTTTTTAAAAAACTGGTTGTAAATACTAATCAGTATTATCAGGGATATCCTATGAACAAAAGTCTGTTACAGGTCTGTGTTTCTCCGTGTGCCTTAGTATACTTAAAGCTTTTCCTTTTCTTCCTTGACTTAAGCTCACACTCGATTGGTCATGCCTCTATTTTTTTTCTCCCTACACTTTCATCTTTTAAAAATGATTTATCTCAGCCTAAATGTTTCCTTGCAGAATACATTTCTTCAGTTCTGTTATTTCAGTCCATGTCTGTCTCCATTTGCAGCATATTTAGGTGCAGCTTTCTATTTAGTAGTTATGTGTGGCTTTTGTTCAGCAATCATTGCCCCACAAGGATTATTTTTGTTTTTTTCTCTGTTTCTTGTAAGGAGCTGAATTTATACAATCATTTATTTTTAGCTTTTTGACAGAATAGAAGCAGCCTATACTATTTGCAGTGCCAACCCACTTTCATAAAATATGCTAAGAACAAAATGCTCACAGTTTTTCTCACAAGAGGTAATTCATGCAAATATAAATCATGCATACACATTTCAGAAAATAATATGTAATTAATTTAAATGTTTTAATGTTTGACTTTTATAATACTCTACCTAGGAATAAATTTTCATTTTAGGCTACTGTGGTTAAGAAAATAATCTAACAGATATCATAGTATTTATATAATAATCAATTAGGGGTAAGGGGAGTAACCTTTGGAGGATATCTGTATCATCTCTCATAATCCTTACCCCATGAGAAGATGTAGCAAAGGGCAGAACTGAGGTTTAAATCTACATCTGAGTGACTCCAAAATCTGTGTTCTTTGTGTTAGATCATGTAGTAATGGTGACTATCTATTACGATTATTTTATCAAATTTGATACTTGTTATTTTTAAAACTTGTTATTCTTATTTTTGTTTCCTAGAATGTCCCAAAACCAAGCTTAGCAAAGCTAATGACTGCTTCTCAGCAATCCAGGAAAAATTGTAAGCTGTTTGAAAACTGCTTATTCTTGTGTTATTCACTGATTCTTAATTACATATATTTTCATTTACTCTTTATTTTGTTTTTACTGTAGTAGAAGCAACATATGGCACTGTGAGAACAGGAAATAGAACTTTGTTTGAGGATAGAGATTCCGATAGTCAAGATGAAGTTGTGGTTGAAAGCCTTCCTACAACATCAATCAAAGTCCAGGGCTTTTCTCATCCTACCTATCAATCACCTGACCTTCTTCCAAAACCTTCCCACAAGTTGTTAGCAAACCCTGGTCTTATGAAGGTAAGTTGTTTTTTAAAAAACTTTTTTCATGTACCCTTCCCCTGCCCCAACAATCCTCATAATGATGCATCTATTGAGATGATCATACAGTTTTTGTTTCTAATTCTGTTTATGTGATGAATCACATTTAAGACTTGCATATGTTGAACCATCCCTGCATCCTTGAAATGAAACCCACTTGATCATGATGAATTATTACTTTGTGATGTGCTGTTAGATTCGGTTTGCTAGTATTTTCTTGAGGATTTTTGTATCTATATTCATCAGAGATATTGGTCTGCAGTTTTCTTTTTTTGTTATGTCCTTTTCTGGCTTTGGTATTAGGGTGATACTGGCTTTATAGAATGAGTTAGGGAGGATTTCCCCCTTCTCAACCTTTTGGAGTAGTTTCAGTAGAATTGTTATCAGTTCTTTTTTGAATGTCTGGTAGAATTTAGCTGTGAATCCGTGTGGCCCTGGGTTTTTTTCTTGTTGGCAGTTTTAAAATTACTGATTCAGTCTCACTGCTTATTACTGGTCTGTTCAGGATTTCTATTTTTTCCTGATTCAAGCTAGAGGAGTTACGTGTTTCCCGGAATTTTTCAATTTCCTCTAGATTTTCTAGTTTGTGTGCATAGAGGTTTTTATAGTAGTCTTGAGCGATCTTTTGTATTTCGGTGGTATCAGTTATACTGTCTCCACATTCATTCCTACTTGAGCTTATTTGAATCTTCTCTCTTTTCTTAGTTAATGTAGCTAGTGGTCTATCAACTGTGTATCTTTAAAAAAAAGCTGCTGGGCACGGTGGCTCACACCTGTAATCCCAGCACTTTGGGAGGCCTAGACGGGCAGATCACCTGAGGTCAGGAGTTTGAGACCAGCCTGGCCAACATGGTGAAACTCCGTCTCTACTAAAAAATACAGAAAAATTAGCCAGGCATGGTGGTGGGTGCCTGTAATCCCAGCTACTTGGGAGGCTGAGGCAGGAGAATCACTTGAACCCAGGAGGTGGAGGTTGCAGTGAGCCAAGATCACGCCATTGCACTTCAGCCTGGGTGACAAGAGTGAAATTCCATCTAAAAAAAAAAAAAAACCAAACAAAAAACAAACTTTTTGTTTCATTGATCTTTTGTATTGTGTTTTTGGTTATAAATACATTTAGCTCTGCTCTGATCTTTGTTATTTCATTTCTTCTGCTAGCTTTGGGTTTGGTTTGTCCTTGTTTCTCTAATTTCCTGAGGTGTGATGTTAGTACTAATTTGCTGTAAGAGGTTTTGATAATTTGTAGCACTGTTATTTATTTCAAAACATTTTAAAATTTCCTTCTTGATTTTATTATTAACTCCGAAATCAGGAGCAGATCATTAAGTTAAATGGGAATTACCGTATGTTTGTATGATTTTGAGGTTTCCTTTTGGAATTGATTTCTATGTATTCTGCTGTGGTCTGAGAAGATACTTCATATGATTTCAGTTTTTTAAAATTTATTAAGACTTGTTTTGTGGCCTATCATATGGTCTGTCTTGGAGAATGTTCCATATGCTTATTAAAAGAATGTATATTCTGCAGTTCTCAGGTAGAATGTTTGGTAAATATCTGTTAGATTCATTTGTTCTTGAGTGCAGTTTAAGTCCAATGTTTCTTTGTTGGCTTTCTACCTTGATGACCTGTCTAGTGCTGTCAGTGGAGTGTTGAAGTCCTGTACTATTATTGTGTGGCTATCTCTTTTCTTAGGTTTTCTTAGGTCTAGTAGTAATTGTTTTATTAATCTGGGAGCTCTGAAGATAGGTGCATATATATTTAGGATTCTTAGATCTTCTTGTTGAATCGATCCTTTTATCGTTATATAGTGACCATTTTTATCTACTTTTACTGTCGTTGCTTTAAACTCTGTTTTATCTGATATAGGAATAGCTACTTCTGCTCACTTTTGGTTTCTCTTCGTGTGAAATATCTTTTTCCACCCCTTTATCTTGAGAGTATAGGAATCCTTACATGATAGGTGTGTCTCCTGAAAACAGCAGAGAGTTTGGTTTGTGATTTTTAAAAATCCATTCTGCCAACCTGCATCTTTTAAGTGGAGCATTTAGACCATTTACTTCAATGGTAATATTGAGATCTGAGGTGCTGTTCCAGTCATTGTGTTGATTGTTACCTAGTGACTTTGTTTCCTCCATTATGTTATTGTTTTATAAACTTTGTGAATTGTATGCTTTCAGAAGTTTCTGTTCTGTTATGTATCAACCTTTTATTTCAACATTGAGAACTTTTATAAATATTTCTTGTAGGGCTGGTCTAGTATTGACAGATTCCCTCAGCATTTGCTTGTTCAAGAAAGACTTTATTTTTCCTTCATTTATGAAACTTAGTTTTGCTTGATACAGAATTCTTGGCTGACGATTTTTTTCCTATTTAAGGAGACTATAGATAGGACTCCAATCCCTCCTGGCTTGTTAAGGTTTCTGCTGAGAAGTCTGCTGTTAGTCTGATAGGTTTTCCTTTACAGGTTATTTTTAAAAATTCTTTTTATTTAATCTTATTTATTTATTTTATTTTATTCTTTTTATTTTTGTCTGATTGGATTAATTTGAAAGCCTTGTCTTCAGACCCTAAAGTTCTTACTTCTATTTGGCATAGCCTACTGTTAAAACTTCCCACTACTTTTTTTCTTTTCCCCCCTCGAGACAGAGTCTCTCTCTGTCACCCAGGCTGGAGTAGTGTGATCTCAGCTCACTGCAACCTCCACCCCCTGGGTTCAAGCACTTCTCCTGCTTCAGCCTCCCTAGTAGCTAGGATTACAGGTATACGCTACCATGTCCAGCTAATTTTTGTATTTTTAGTAGAGACAGGGTTTCGCCATGTTGGCCAGGGTGGTCTCAAACTCCTGACCTCAAGCGATCCACCCACCTTGGCCTCCCAAAGTGCTGGGATTGCAGGCGTGAGCCACCATGCCCAGCCCCCCACTACATTTTGTAGTTCCCTAAATGTGTCTTTCGTTTCCAGAAGTTCTGATTGGTTTTTCTTTAAAATATCTTTCTCTTTAGAAAATTTTTCATTAAGATCCTGAATTGTTTTTAAAAATTTCTTTATGTTGGTTTTTACCTTGCCCTTGTATATTCTTGAGTAACTTAATAATCAACCTTTTGAATTCTTTATCTGGTATTTCAAAGATTTCATCTTGTTTTGTATCCATTGCTGGAGAGTTAGTGTGATCTTTTAGGGGGATTATAGAATGCTGTTTTTTCATATTACCAGAATTATTTTTCTGGTTCTTTCTAATTTGGGTGGACTATTTCTTGTAATTATTTTTGAATTTATTTTTGATTTGACTGGGTTTTTTTTTTATTTATTTTTCCCCCCTTGAGGATGTGACTTGAATGTCTATAGTTTATTGTCACCTAGCTTCAGCTCTGGGTGCCTTCAGTAGTGAAGACCTTGTAGTAGTGAGCTGCTTCGTTACAGAGAATTTTTGTGTGATGATTTTCTCAGATGTTGGTAGTAATAACGATGTACTGGGTCTGTGAGCAGGTTTACTGTTTCCTGTGGGACTGGAATGGCAGAAGTCTCACGAATCTTATCTCATTCTCCAGTGTTGTGCACTTAAAAATTCAGATGCCTACTCTGTTTCCTAAAACATTTTTTTCCCCAGTATTTTATTTACTGGATTGAACATTTCAGGCCTCAGGCTGAAGGCGCCCATGGGTAAAAACTGGTTGCAGCTAAAGCAGGTGGATAAATGCAGTACCCCAAGTTTGGCCTTGACAAATGTGGCAGGGGGAGCTCTCAGTCATATGCACTAAAGTGTTTTCAGGGGGAAGGGAGGGAGCCACAGGAAAGCAGTCTGCCTCCCAGTCACACTCCTGACCTGGTGTTCCAGCTAATCAGATCGGACAGGCACCTTTTTTAATCTTCAGGAATACTGATGTTCCATATAGAGAGGGATTGTGGTCCTCATGCAAGCCTGAACGTGGAGGGCAGTCCTGTGGGATGCAGTCACCCTGAAGTGCTTCAGGAAGGCTGTCTACAGAGGCACCCACATCATGCTGTCATGGGAAAAGCCCCAGCTGTGTCTGCAGTGGTGGGCAAGAGGGAGAAGTTCTCTTCTCCAAGACCCTTCACATGCCCCAGGGCTACCTGTTAAGGGAAAGCCCTAGATTTTCTCCACTGAGCCCAGCACTGCACCTGTCCCTCTGCTGAAGGAAACTTCCCACAAGCAGAAGACCTGCAGTCTGGTTTCTTTTTTTCCCATGGGGTGCCCTCTCAATGTGGTGCATTCCTTCCCCTGGGAGTAGCAGCCCCTGAGAACCTGGCTGCTGTGAATCCTGCTGCTCCTCCGGGTCTAGCCACCCAGTGGGCTGCCATACTCCAGGGTGGTGCTGGGGAATGTCTGCAAGGGATCCAGTGAGATGACCTGTCCTCGAGTCTCCCAGCAGCGGGTACCAGCACCTGCTCTGATAGGGTGGGAAGGGGAATGATGTAGACTCTGTGAGATTTCCTGCATTACAAATAGCCTTTGTGTGTTTTTTCAAATGCCAGCTGTAGTATTAATGTGCTGGGCACATAGACAGATGCAGGACCTCCTGGTTAGCCAGAAAGATGCAGGCAGTGGTGATTAACTGAAGATGCACAGAAGTTTCCTACTTCCTTGGTGCTGTGTCATCGTGCTTGCAGATGTTGTGATGGGCTGTGCTTGTTGAGTTTTAGCCAGGAGGTGGCGCTTGCAAAAGAGCGCCAGTTGCAGTGGTCGTGGTGGGATTTGTTTGCCTTAGGTTACCCAAGGGAAATACTCTGGAGTCTCAGACAATGGTTGGGGCCATGGATGTCCCAAAAGTCCCTGTCCATTGTGTTATGCTACCATGGCAGGTGGAGGGCAAAGCCGGGTGGGGGCTGGGTGAGGCCAGTCCACACTCTGGCTCCCCACATGTGGGTGCAAGCAGCGGAGCGGCCCCGTTGGGGATCAGAGGGCAGATCCCTGGCTGCTAGAGTAATGTTCCAGGGAGAAGCTCAGCTGCTTCTGCTGCACAAAAGAATCCACAGAAGGAGCTGGGGATATCAGGCGACAGTATGTCTCACGCAGCACGGGCTTGGCAAGGCAGGTCTCACGCTTATAGGGTTCTGCTGGCAGCAGCTAGCTGGGTTCCAGTCAGCTTGTGCTTGGAACTCAAAATTGTCCCAGGCCATAAGCCTTCCTGAGGGACAGAAACCGCACTTTCAAGCCATGCCCCTCCTGATCCGCCTGTGGAACAAGGGGCATCCAGCTCCTGCAGCCTGGGCACACTTCTTGTTCACCCTGTGGTTCTGGCCGACGGGGTTATCCCCACTCAAGATGATATGGCAGCTCTCATTTGGGAGCTTCTCTCCACCTGTGACGGCAGCCTGGGTCAGCTGGCTGACTTCCAGGAGAACGCCTGTGAGGTAGGATCAGGAATGGCTTCCCTCTGTCCCTCCTGGAGTCAGGGAATGCATGCAATGTATATGGGGATGCCGCTTCTTCTTGTGTGCTCCGCACTGCTCACTCAGTCAGCTCCAGCGCGGGGGCAGTTAGGGCTTCCCCGTGGCCTGGATTGCCGGGCTTCCCAGTGGAAGTGTGTTCCAGGGACCGTCTCTCCCGTTCACACTCTAGAGGCTCACAATTTTCTACCTGGTTCATCGTGTACACTGCTGCCCGCCTGTTCTTTCACAGGGTCTCTGGTTTCTTTAAGTTTTTCTGTTAAGGTCCTGTGTTGCTTCTTGGAAAAAAGTTTGCAGCGCAGATCCCTACACACTATTTTGCCTTTCCAAGAGGGAGAGTATTGGTCGCAGTGCCTCCCATCTGTCATCTTGGGAAAAAAATTAGGGAAAATTAATTTTAGTATAAGCATTGTTAGAGAAATGAATGTAGTCCCGGCCAGGTGCGGTGGCTCACGCCTGTAATCCCAGTACTTTGGCAGGCCGAGGCGGGCGGATCACGAGGTCAGGAGATCGAGACCATCCTGGCCAACACGGTGAAACCCCATACCTACTAAAAAAAAAAAAAAAAATACAAAAAATTAGCCGGGCTTGGTGGCGGGCACCTGTAGTCCCAGCTCCTCGGGAGGCTGAGGCAGGAGAATGGCGTGAACCTGGGAGGCAGAGCTTGCAGTGAGCCGAGATCGCGCCACTGCACTCTAGCCTGGGCGACAAAGCGAGACTCTGTCTCAAAAAAAAAAAAAAAAAAAAAGAAATGAATGTAGCAATTGTTTATTTCTGCAGATATTCTGATTTATCTTGTGCTAGTAATTAATATCTGTGTGTAATGGACATATGCATACACCAAATGAAAGTGGTCAAAATTTATTATTGTTTTCTAAAATAAACTACCTATTATAGAATCATAAGGAAGGAAAGATTGCCAAGGGAGTTTACAAAATTATCTCTAGGCTGGACGTGGTGGTTCACACCTGCAATCCCAGCACTTTGGGAGGCCAAGGTGGGCAGATTATGAGGTCAGGGGTTCGAGACCAGCCTGGCCAATATGGTGAAACCCTGTCTCTACTAAAGATATAAAAAATTAGCCGGGCGTGGTGGCGCGTGCCTATAATCCCAGCTACTCAGGGGGCTGAGTCAAGAGAATTGCTTGAACCCAGGAGGTGGAGGTTGCAGTGAGCCAAGATCACGCCATTGCACTCCATTCTGGGCGACAGGGCGAGACTCCATCTCAAAAAAAAAAAAAATCTCTAGAAGATGATTTTTTACTTTTAAAAGTACCTCCAGCAATGAGGACATTTTATATTCTCGTCAGGAAGCTTTGTTAACTTTAGTATTCATAGTTGTTAAACCTTGCTCATAAATTCATTCATCTCTAAAACTCAGAATCCTGTTGACTTGATTTTTTAGTCCTTTTCTCTATGTGAATACTGGTCTTGCTTGATAATCATAGATATATTTGAAGACTTTTGAATCTTCAACTTGGATAATCATAGCTTTCTTTTCTTTTGTTTTTTGAGACGGAGTCTTGCTCTGTTGCCTAGGCTGGAGTGCAGTGGCGGGATCTCAGCTCGTTGCAACCTCTGCTTCCTGGGTTCAAGCAGTTCTTGTGCCTCTGCATTCTGAGTAGCTGGGACTACAAGTGTGTACCACCAAACATGGCTAATTTTTATATTTTTAGTAGAGATGGGGTTTTGCTATGTTGGCTGGTCTTGAACACCTGGCCTCAAGTGATCCGCCCACCTCAGCCTCCCAAAGTGCTGGGATTACAGGCATGAGCCACCACGCCTGGCCTTTTTTTTTTTTTTTTTAAATGCAGAGTCTCTGTTACCCAGGCTGGAGTGCAGTGGCATGATCAAGGCTCACTGAAGCTTAAATCTTCTGGGTCTGGCTTCAGCTTCCCAAGTAGCTGGGACCATGGGCATGCACCACCATGCCTAGCTATTTATTTATTTTTTGTAGAGATGGGGTCTCGCTATATTATCCAGGCTGGTTTTGAACCACTGGGCTTAAGTGATCCTCCAACCTTGACCTCCCAAAGTGCTAAGATTGCAGGTGGGGCCCACTGCACCCATCCTCAAATGTTGAAATATGTAATTGAAACCTTAAATCCCATGTTTTTTTCCCTGTTTGTCTTTTCATTTTCAAAATTTCAGAGTTCTGTGTAGGTTCATATTATTTAATTCTACCAGTTTAGTGTGTTTTACAAATATTTATCTACTTAAGACCATATGCTTTTCCTGAGGTCATCTACTTCTACTCTAAACGTATTTATCCAAATCTGTCTTCTAAATCCCCTGGGTAGGCGGGGTCCAGTGGCTCACACCTGTAATTCCAGCACTTGGGAAGGCGAAGGCTGGTGGATCACTTGAGCTCAGGGGTTGGTGACCAGCCTGGGCAACACAGTGAAACCTTGTCTCTGAAAAAAAAAAACCACCAAAAACCTAAGTTCCCTGGGTGCCTCAAATTTTATATTAATATGTCCCAAACTGTGGACATTGTTCCTGACCCTTTCCTGATTCTTTGTAATTTACTCTGTCCTCTGGTTTCCCCATCCTAGTAAATAACACCTAGGAAGTAGCACTGAAACATTGAAGCAGGAGAAATCTTGCACTCCAGTTTTCCCTCAAATTACGAATCCAGTCAGTCACCAAGTTCTTTATTTTCTACCTGCTTATCATTTCTCATATCTTTTTTTTTTTTTTTTTTTTTTTGAGACGACGTCTCACTCTGTTGCCCAGGTCAGAGCGCAATGGCGTCACCTCTGCTCACCGCAAGCTCTCCCTCCTGGGTTTAAGCAATTCTCCTGCATCAGCCTCCCGAGTAGCCAGGATTACAGGGCATGTGCCACCACACCCAGCTAATTTTTGTGTTTTTAGTAGAGACAGGGTTCCATCATATTGGCCAAGCTGGTCTTGAACTCCTGACATCATGATCCGCCTACTTCTTGGCCTCCCAAAGTGCTGGGATTACAGGTGTGAGCCACCGCGCTGCGCCCGACCTCGTTTCTCATATCTTATTATTGCAATTCACTTTTTTTTTTTTTTTAGGATGCCCAAAGAAAATGTGACAGTTCACTTTCTGACCTGTAATGTTGGAATAATCTTTTCTATTTTTGTCCTGACCACTCCCCCAACCCCCATGTTTATCTATGTTTACATTGCTGCCAGGGTGACCTTTCTGAAATGTATTTGTGATGCTCTAACTCACCTGCTTACTGACTGGATCCCCAGTACATGAAAGGGAAAGTTCACATTCTAGCATAACACAGGTCCTTGGTGGTTTGGCCTGATTTTTCTGTTTTTTCTCCTCATCCTGTTCCCTCTGACTGTGTTCCAGTTTTACCACATTACTTTGGTACCCTCATTTGTTGTGTTGTTTCATGCCTCATCCTTTTGTTTATGGTGCCCTGTCTAGAAACCTTTTACATTCCCACTCTGCATGTATTACTCTGTTGTCACATTGCTAAAAAGAAATACCCCAGACTGGGTAATGTATAACAGAAAGAGGTTTAATTGACTCTCAGTTCCTCATGGCTGGGGAGGCCTCAGGAAACTTACAATCATGGTGGAAGGCAAAAGGGAAGCAGGTACCTTCTTCACAAGGCCGTAGGAGAGTGAATTAATGCAGGAGGAACTACCAAACACTTGTAAAACCATCAGATCTCATGAGAACTCACTCACTATCATGAGAACAGCATGGGGGAAACCACCCCATGATCCAGTTATCTCCTCTGGTCTCTCCCTTGACACATGAGGATTACAATTCAAGATGAGATTTGGGTGGGGACACAGAGCCAAACCATATCACTGCACTGGGTCTACCTCATAGTATGGCCCTATCTTTGCATCATTTCCTGAGCTTCCCAGGTGGAACTGACTGTTCTCTTTTGTGCCCTTACTATCCTTTATTCACTTCGGTTGTAGAACTAGTGAATTATACTTTTCTGTTCTTACTTGTTTTTATTTATCTCTACCTGCACTTGATGAATATAGGACAGAATCTGTCTTCTGTTTATATTTTTAGTTTTTCCCAGGATAGTGCCTATGATGTGATAGACACATAAGTGCTTATTGTCTTACTGACTGGTATAGTTTGGATGTGTGTCCTGCCCCAAATCTCATATTGAAATGTAATCCCCAGTGTTGGAGGTGGGACCTGGTGGGAGTTGATTGGATCACAGGGGCAGATTTCTAGTAAATGGTTTAGCACCATCCCCATTGGTCCTGTCCTTGAGATAGCAAGTGAGTTCTCATGGGATCTGCTTCTTTAAAAGTGTGCAGCACCTCCCCACCTTGCTCTCTTGCCCTGGCTCTGCCATGTGAGACACCTGCCCCCTCTTTGCCTTCTGCTGTGATTATAAGCTTCCCGAGGCCTCCCCAGAAGCAGAAGCTGCTATGCCTCCTATACAGCCTGCAGAACCATGAGCCAGTGAAACCTCTTTTCTTCATAAATTACCCAGTCAGGTGTCTCTTTAAAAAAAAAAAACTATGCCCCCATCTTGGATGACCAGGTGTTTCTTTATGGTAGTGCAAGTACGGACTAATACAGTGATTGAATGGGTAAGTGAATAAATACAGTGTTTTCTGAAGTTTTTTTTTTGTTTTGTTTTGTTTTGTTTTTTAATAGGAAGAACCAACAAAGCCAGGCATTGGAAAAAAAGAAAATGATATTGATATTATTGAAAGTGCTCCACTAGAGCAAACAAATAATGACAATTTGACTTATGTTGATGAAGTGCACAAAAATAATAGAAGTGGTAAGTTAGTGGATATCTCTGAATATTTTTCTATTCTTAAGTTCTATTCTGGGGTCCAGATGTGGCTCACACCTGTGATCCCAGCACTTTGGGAGGCTGAGGCGGGTGGATCACCTGAGGTCAGGAGTTCGAGACCAGCCTAGCCAACATGATGAAACCCCATCTCTACTAAAAATACAAACATTAGCTGGGTGTGGTGGTGCGTGCCTATAATCCCAGGTATTCGGGAGGCTGAGGCAGAGAATTGCTTGAACCTGGGAGACAGAAGTTGCAGTGGGCTGAGATTGCGCCACTGCACTCCAGCCTGGGCGTCAGAGCGAGACTCTGTCTCAAAAAAAAAAAAAAAAATTCTATTCTAAGACAACCAATTAATATATGCAGACCCAAATATTATATTCATTTTAAAAATATTTTTCTTTTGCTGTCTTTCTTCATATTACCAATTTTTTCCTGAGACTGCATCAACCTTGTGAAATTCTTTTTTTGCTATTATTTTTATTTTATTGAAATATTCATGAATGGAGATAGACTTGTATATGTATTTAATTATGTATT
Source organism: Gorilla gorilla gorilla (assembly GCF_029281585.2). Lineage (NCBI taxonomy): Eukaryota > Metazoa > Chordata > Mammalia > Primates > Hominidae > Gorilla > Gorilla gorilla. The sequence continues at coordinate 36,023,056 of NC_073232.2, read as the reverse complement.
TAAAATTTACAATAGTAAATGTTCTCATGAATATATCTGTGTATCACATTTGATAGATATGATGTCCGCATTAGGATTAGGACAAGAGGAAGATATAGAATCACCTTGGGATTCTGAGGTACTTTCTATGGTTGTTACTATTATTTTAAAATATAAGCATTGAGTGATGTTAAAACGTAAAGAGATGCTTTGACTTGACTTTTTTACCTCTGCATACATCCATAAGGAACTACTTTCTTATATTTTTCAGTTCATAATTAATAAAGTATGTGCTAAGTATATTACTGCTGCATAGTATAATTCTGCTAATTTGCAAGATTCATTTAAGAATCCAGTGAAGGATAGTGCAAAAAAAAAAAAAAAAGAAAAAGAAAAGGCTTAGAAGTCACATGGAATCGGTATGGGTTCTGAAGTTAAGTTTATCTAAAAACTAAAGAATTATTTCAGGTCGGCCAGGCAAGGTGGCTCATGCCTGTAATCCCAGCACTTTGGGAGGCCGAGGCTGGCGGATCATGAGGTCAGGATATGGAGACCATCCTGGCCAACATGGTGAAATCCCATCTCTACAAAAATACAAAAAATTAGTTGGGTGTGGTGGCGTGTGCCTGTAGTCACTACTCGGGAGGCTGAGGCAGGGGAATCGCTTGAACCTGGGAGGCAGAGGTTGTAGTGAGCTGAGATCGTGCTGCTGCACTCCATCCTGGCAACAGAGCAAGACTGCATCTCAAAAAAAAAAAAAAAAAAAATGAAAGAATTATTTCAGGTTAGCCTATGGCCAAGTGTATGATTCTGTGTTATGTATGGATGAGTAAAAGTCCTAATGAGATTCAGAGAGAAACAGTTTGGAATGTAGTTTTTGTTTGTTTGTTTGTTTTGTTTTTTGACAACTTAGAACTTGAAAAGATAATGCCTGGTACTTTAAAGTATTAATATATATTTGTATAGATCTGCAGGGAACATTTCAGGAGAAAGAAGAATATGGAAAATAATAACAATTTGGTTGAGTGGTAGTGTAATAAGTAGAAATGATTTTCAAAATCATTTCCAGCGACAATAAATATTCAGGGTACTTTTTGTAAACGTGAAGGCAGTAGTGTCAAGAAAAGAAAGGGAAAGTTGGAACAGGAATGTGGATTTCTAATTTGGGGTATAAGTTTCAGTAGACAGTTACTGGAGATATCCTATAGGAATATAGTGAGTTGACACTTGAGACCTTCCCAATGAGATTTTAAATGTTTGAGCTTGAATAAATTTCTGTTTATTGAGTACCAACCATGTGCTAGGCTGTTAGACACTGCATATACAAGGTGGGGGCTTATGCTCTAGTAGTAGGAACTGAAAAACAAGTAAACCACAAACACTTATAAGTCACTATAAGTGCTTCATATGAAGAAAACAAAGTATTAGGTTAGAGAAAATTGAGGGAGTTTGTAGTTAGGATGGGGATCAGAATGGGAGTGAAATTCTGTAGTCAGAGAAGATCTTTCTGAGTGTGACCTTAGATTGCCAACTAAAGGAAGAGAAGGAGCAGCTATCTGAAAGGCTAGAAGGAGGGCATTCTGGGCAGAGGGCACAATCTTCAAATCTGTTCATCATTTTGCTCTTAACATCTTAGAATGACCAAGAAGCAGGAAGCGGGGTAACCATCATCACCATCATTTTTATTATTATAGTGCATAGAAAAGAAAATGTGCAAATAAGTGCCTGGCACATTTCACATGCTTAATATATAAATGTTCTTATTCTTCTATTTTTGTGAAGGCTTGCTATACTTCTTTGAAATTATTTCTTAATTGGGAGAGTTTGTATTCTGTATCTTGTATGTCCTTGCTTTTCTTTAGACATAACATAAAGCAAAATTTTTCTTACTGCTTTCTCATTTTAGTCAACCATTTTCCTATCAGTAAAAGTTGTATCAAAAAGTATTTAGATTTTTCTAAGCCATTGTTTACTTAAATGAAGCAGCTTCTTCAGTGTTCTATTTATACTTAACAGGGCATACTCCAGAGTTTCTTATCATGCCACATATCTTAACACTAAATATTTCTATAATTAGAAATATTTTAAATGTTTAATGCTGTACTGTAGCAAGTGTATTCTGTTTTTGAAAATACACTTTTTTCCCCTCTTAATCAGGCAGCCCCCAAACTGGAATAGGTTCAGAGAAGCTCCCCTCTTATTTTTGGTGGGGAATACAAAGTAGAGTTAGGTCTTTTGATATTAGTTCCTTGTTGAACTGTGCACGTAAGTTAATATTTTGTCTGTTAATATGTGTCCTTGGGACTTCCATGTTTGGTTTGCAGAGTCAATAGCCATCTGAAGGTGAAAAGATAAGCTTAATCTAGTGAGCATATATGAGGTTCTTTATTGAAATGTTTTGGTTTTCAATACATGCTTATCTTATTTTTAAGCCTAATTGCTTTTAAAATAGGAAATTCATATTATATTTGAAAGTGATTAGAAAATCTTTAGCAATTCATTCTTTTTGTAAAATTGAAACTCATTATTGATATTAATTTTAACAGAGTATCTCTGAGAATTTTCCACAGAAGTATGTTGATCCTTTAGCTGGGGCTGCAGATGGAAAAGAAAAAAATATAGGAAATGAACAAGCTGAAGGTAAGAGCTGTATTTTATTTTAAAAAAGCCATTGGACAGAGTGTTTATTTAAAAACATGACTGTTGATATATTCTAATAGCCGAAGAAAATCACCTATTAAATGCATAGTAAGAATAAAGAGAGGTAAAATTGTGATAAGTTGTATATCTTAGGTGTCAGCAACAGATTAAATTGCTAGTGCCACTAAGGGAACTGAATTATTAGATCCATTTCAAAATACATTAAGATCTGAGGGAGCCAGGAAATAAGGAAGAGGAGAGGAGTAAAAGAGGACATGAGAATGAGGAAGGTAGAGAGTACAGGGAGTGAATGAAGGACAAAGAAGCAAGTGTATGTAATGGAGAGTGGTAAAATAAAATAATTCTAGGGCCAGGCGCGTGGCTCACACCTGTAATCCCAGCACTTTGGGAGGCCGAGGCGTGCAGATCACTTGAGGTCAGGAGTTCGAGACCAGCCTGGCCAACATGGTGAAACCCTGTCTCTACTAAAAATACAAAACTTAGCTGGGTATGGTGACACGCACCTGTAATTCCAGCTACTTGGGAGGCTGAGGCAAGAGATTTGTTTGAACCTGGGAGGTGGAGGTGGCAGTGAGCTGAGATCACGTCACTGCACTCCATCCTGGGCAACAGAGCAAGACTTCATTTCAAAAAAATAAAAATTAAAAAATAAAATAAAATAATTCTTTAGAAAATGGAAAAGCAGGGTATTAGAAAGGTAGGAAGAGTTTAAAATGTGCTTCCAGTACCAAAACTTGTCAGAGAAATAGAGCAAAATTTACCCACTCTTCCCATCCACCTCACTGTTGGGAAGGCAAGGATGGAGGTACTGGACCATCTATGGCACATTTCATCTGCTGTAGATGAATACAGGCATATGTGGTCAGCCATACATATCTATAATTTAATGTCATAGAAAATGTTACATCAGGCTGGGCACGGTGGCTCATGCCTGTAATCCCAGCACTTTGGAAGGTAGATCACTTGAGGTCAGGAGTTCGAGATCAGCCTGGCCAACATGGTGAAACCCCGTCTCTACTAAAAATACAAACATTAGCCAGGCACGGTGGCATATGCCTGTAATCCTAGCTACTTGGGAGGCTCAGGTATGAGAATCACTTGAACCCAGGAGACGGAAGTTGCAGTGAGCCGAGATTGTGCCACTGCACTCCAGCCTGGGCAACAGAGCAAGATTCTGTCTCAAAAAAAAAAAAAAGAAAGAAAGAAAATGTTACTTCATAGGATAGTATCTCAAAGGCCAAAAGAAAAGAATTGGAAAGAAGAGAGTAAGGTTGGTTATGGAGAGATCAAGGAAGCCATACTAAGATAAAAAGCCCACTAGCAACTTTATGACTTGCAATACAATTTCAGTTTGGGGGACATAGCAGGAAGGAACTTGACACCAGATTCCAAGAGGATAATCTAACATAAAAGAATGTGGAAGCAAACTAAGTATGGACCAGAGCTTCTTAAAATTTAATAAATCAGCTGGGGATCTTGTTTAAAATGTACATTTTGATTGAGCAGGCCTGGGGTTCTGCATTTCTAGTAAGTTCCCACATAATGCTCATGCTTCTGGTCCTTGGACCACACTCTGAGTAACAAGGGTATAGACTTCCTTTTTGAGAAATCTGAAAGAAGAGTCTTCGGACAATAATTCAAGGCATAACAGGATCAGAATAAAACATTATTTTTCTTTTATTTCTGAGCATGTTTCTCCCAGAGGAGAAGAAACAAAGAGATGGAGAAATAGAAATTGTAGATATAAGATAACTATTGTTAAATGAAGAGGAAAGAAGTGCTGAGAATGTTCCATAAAAAGAATATAGAATGAGAAGAATCAAGACCACAGATCTGGAGATTACTTTTGCAAAAGAAGAGAGATCGTGTGTGGGGAAAGAGAGGAAAGAAAGAAGTTAGCTAAGTCATCTTGGAGTTAACAATGAGGAAACTTGAGAGAACTCATTTCAGATGGATTCATTGCATTTACACTCAAACAGACGATTAGATCATTTCTGCTCTAGAGATTATTGCAAGCAGGAGGGCATGCTAGAATTGGGGTAAACTACAGTGATTCATATCTCCTTTCTATAACTATCAGACATCAAAGATGTATGTTGCTTTGGACTGATCTTGGTGGTTCGCCTGTCACTCAGCACTTTGGGAGGCCAAGGTGGGTGGGTTGCTGGAGCCCAGGAGTTTGAGACCAGCCTGGGCAACATGGCAAGACTGCATCTCTACAAAAACATACAAAAATTAGGCATGGTGGTGCATGGGCCTGTAGTTCGGCTATTCAGGAGGCTAAGGCAGGAGGATTGCTTGAGCCTGGGAGGTTGAGGCTGCAGGGAGCAATGAGCCGTGATTTTGCCACTGCACTACAGTCCGGGTGACAGAGTGAGACTCTGTATCAAAAAAAAAAAAAATACATGTTGCACTGATATTAATCAAATGAGTTTAATTTGAATATAGAAGCATTGGCTTTTTTCTTAAAGTTGCTTTTTGATAACGATAGCTGTTTCATAAAATCCTTTAGAGGCTAACATTTTAGAAATGAAAAAATTACAGTTAATAATTCCTTGAATACTAAAATTGTTATTTTAAATAAACACTGCATTGATTTTAAAAAACTGCACTAATTTTGAAATATAAAATGTTATTAATATCTAATTCTGTGGCAATTAAATTTTTTCCTTTTGATAAATATTTCAATATTGAAAGCTTATTATGTATTATTTCTTAGATGTGTTTTATATACCTTCTTGCATGAGTGGATCAAGAAACTTTAAGATGGCTAAACTAGAGGATACAAGAAATGTAGGCATGCCAGTAGCCCACATGGGTATGGAAAAAAAATGAGTATTTTTGTTAACTGTTATTCTACAAGTGTATATCCAAGCTGATCAATTCAGAACACTTTCTCTGATGAGAAATAAGTTATATATCCAAGTAAAGTGGCATCATAACTGTGTGCTTCCTAAATTATAGGACAAGTTGAAGTACATGATAAATACTTGTAGTATAATGGTATAAATGATTCTGATGTGTTGCATTAAAGATATGCTGTCGCATTTTACCATCAGCCTTGACATTTCTCCTCTCAGGGTCATGATTTGCTCCTCTAATTAAAGATTACTTTTCTCCACATCGACCAGCATGCTCACATTGGTATATGTGCACTTTTCTATTTTACTTATAGTCACTTGGAACATAATCTTACATTCAAATCATAACTGTATGTTTTATTAAACCTATATTCCTGTTTTTTCCTCCAGTATACTTCTGTCATGTTGCTGTCCTAACCAAAATAAAAAACATCCCAACAATTAACATAATCATTTTCAAACCAAGCATGATGATTCAGGTCGTACTAACACTGCATGAATTTATGATTGACTTTGTCATATTTATGTATAATTGATTATATGTCCCTTTTGGTTTTTAGAGTCTTCTGAGAGATATCTTCACTTGAAGGTAATAAGTTTTATATTTTTATCTTGAATTATTAAGTGCATATTGTATAAAGTATACATTATTTATTAATCATTTTGTTTCAAAACCCATTCAGCCTACCATTGAAATGAAAGATTCTGTTCCAAATAAAGCAGGAGGAATGAAGGATGTACAAACATCCAAAGCAGGTAAATGTTGCAATATATATTTAACTTGGAAGGAAGTATGTAAAAAATTTTTGAAATATTTGAAATGCTCACAGTTTTCTTATTCCTAATTCTTTTTTTCCCCAAATTTGATGGAAGGATTTAAAAAAAATTTTTTTTAATTGAGACCAAGTCTTTCTCTGTCACCCAGACTAGAATGCAGTGGCGTGATCTCGGCTCACTGCAACCTCCGCCTGCCAGGTTCAAGTGATTCTCTTGCCTCAGCCTCCTGAAAAATAGCTGGGATTACAGGTGTGCATCACCATGCCTGGCAAATTTTTGTATTTTTAGTAGAGGTGGGGTTTCACCATGTTGGCCAGACTGGTCTCAAACTCCTGACCTCGGGTGATCCACCCGCCTTGGCCTCCCAAAGTTCTGGGATTAGAGGCATGAGCCACCATGCCCGGCTTTTTGTTTTTTGGTTTTTTTTTTTTGATTCAGAGTCTCACTGTGTCGCCCAGGCTAGAGTGCAGTGGCATGATCTCGGCTCACTGCAGCCTCCGCCTCCTGGGTTCCGGCAATTCTCCTGCCTCAAGCTCCCCGGGCACACACCACCATGCCCGGCTAATTTTTGTATTTTTTTAGAGACGGGGTTTCACCATGTTGGCCAGGATGGTCTCGAACTCCTGATCTCAGGTGATCCGCCCACCTTAGCCTCCCAAAGTGCTAGAATTACAGGCATGAGCCACCATGCCCAGACAGTAATTATTTTTAATTACTATTTGGTAGACATAGTCTTTTAAAACAACAATTCTGAAACTTTTTGGCTTTAGGGTCCTTTTATGCTATTAAAAATTATTGCATAGAGGTAACCAACATGCTGAATTAGCTATCATTCCCATTCCCATGCTCTTTTAAAATATTTTCCTGTGTATGTATACATCTATGAATAATACATAGAATTTGTTTTCATGTCCTAGAATTTTATATAAATGGTTGTACATTGTACATATCATTCTTCAACTTTCTTTTGTTTGCCTAGCATTATATTTTTCAGATCCACCTGTATCGACACAAGTAGCTCTGGTTTAAGTTCTTTATAGTATTCCATTTTATTACTGTACATTTAATTAAACTCTCTTCATTCGGATAAACAATAATAAACATAAAAATCAGGCCAGACATGGTGGCTCACACCTGTTATCCCAGCACTTTGGGAGGCTGAAGCAGGTGGATCACGAGGTCAGGAGATCGAGACCATCCTGGCTAACATGGTGAAACCGCATCTTTACCAAAAATACAAAAAATTAGCCAGGCATGGTGGCAGGCTCCCGTAGTCCCAGCTACTCAGGAGGCTGAGGCAGGAGAATGGCATGAACCCGGGAGGCGGAGTTTGCAGTGAGCCAAGATTGCACCACTGCACTCCAGTGTGGGTGACAGAGCGAGACAACGTCTCAAAAAAAAAAAAAAAAAAAGCATAAAAATCACTGTGGGCTGGGCGCGGTGCCTCACGCCTATAATCCTTGCACTTTGGGAGGCCGAGGTGGGCGGATCATGAGGTTAGGAGATTGAGACCATCCTGGCCAAGATGGTGAAACCCTGTCTCTACTAAAAAATACAAAAATTAGCTGGGCGTGGTGGCACATGCCTGTAACCCCAGCTACTCAGGAGACTGAGGCAGGAGAATTGCTTGAACCAGGGAGTTGGAGGTTGCAGTGAGCCGAGATGGCGCCACTGGACTCCAGCCTGGCGATAGAGTGAGACTGGTCTGAAAAAAAAAAAAACCATGGTGGAGTTAGTTCATTTTTGAAATGAAAATCATGCTTACCAATGAGGAGAAAAGTGATCTTTAAGTGGTTTGTAGCTGTTGATATGTATTATATTAGAAATTAAAACTGAAAAATAGAAAATACATGCATATACAGCCATTCATTTGAATAGACTTTAGAGCTATGACCCATGAACCATTAGCTTATGATGTTACAATACATCCTAGCTTCGAAAAAGTCTACTGTACACTTCTCAGAAAATGAGAGTGAAAATGTCAAATATATTATGTGACCTCTTGTACCCTTGAATGGATATTGGATTCTAGGGATTCTTAGATCAAAATTTAGAACCACAGTTTTAAACCATATGTATGGTTTGTAGATGTCAAATGATAAATGGTCCCTTGATGATGAAATGGCCTTTAAAGTTTCACTTCTATGGTTTTTACTTTTTTCTTTTGCTTGTCTTAAAATGTTTAAATCCAACAATTTTGTTTATAAAGAAAAAAGGAAAATATTTTTGTTATATATTCATTTCTTGTTTCATGGCACTGTGTACTCTCTGGATCAAGTGTGGACCTAGATTTATTTTCACGTGGGAACAATTAGGTCACTTAAGGCCATCATTGTTTCTTTCTTTTTTCTCTTTTTTTTTTTTTTTTTGAGATGGAGTCTCGCTCTGTCACCCGGCTGGAGTGCAGTGGCACGATCTCGGCTCACTGCAACCTCTGCCTCCCGGGTTCAAGCGATTCTCCTGCCTCAGCCTCCTGAGTAGCTAGGGCTACAGGCGTGCACCAACACGCCCAGCTAATTTTTGTATTTTTAGTAGAGACGAGGTTTCACCATGTTGGCCAGGATGATCTCGATCTCTTGACCTCGTGATCCACCCATCTTGGCCTCCCAAAGTGCTGGGATTACAGGTGTGAGCCACTGCGCCTGGCCAAGGCCATCATTTTGTCTATAAATTTCTGATGTTTACCCAAGGCTTAAAAAGTAAATTCTGAACATAGTGGTGCGTTGAGGAAAGAGCATTTCATTGTAATAAGTTTTTATTTAAAGTTTATTTATTAAATGTTTTTGTCTTTAGAACACACACACACACACACAATGCTGTCATCCGTATTTAAACCTAAAATGGTTAGACATAAAGTTTGTTCATAAAAAAATTCATATCCCTGAAGAATCTTAATTATTAATAAACAAATCTCTTATGGAAAACAAAATAGGTAACAGACATTGCTGAGCTAATCAAAGTAAATAAGTAATACTGAAAAATAAAAACAGAAAAAAATCCAAGAGATGACAGTCAGTTAAACTTCTGTGAGCAAATGGCAAGTAAAGGACATGTAAAATACAATTCACCATGGAGGAGTAGTGTGTTTGTAGGATAGAGGTTGACATGGGACTTCTTCTATGAAGAAAGTCAAACCTATATTATTTACATTCTAATAAGTGAAAACTTTATTTTCAGAGGTCTCAGATTGGGACTCTACTAGTTTCACCCTCAGTAATAAGACTTGCCAAAGACCTGGGACGTTGAAAATCAATGATGAATATCTATCTGTATCACAGTCAGTGACCAAAAATCAGTCAGCATCCACAGAACTGGGACAAACAGCTAAAGGAAAGATTACTGTTGGAGCTTAGTTTCTATTAGAGAATAATACTCTCCATGACCTGTGTGAATCACAGCTACCAGAAAACAAAAAGCAAAGAAGGTAACACAGAAGCACACAGAATTCAGTCCTAGAGTACCTTTGCTTGGCTTCATAATATCATAGTTATGACTTTTATTTTTTATTTTATTTTTTGAGAGAATTTTGTTCTTGTTGCCCAAGCTGGAGTGCAATGGCATGATCTCAGCTCACTACAACCTCTGCCTCCCGGGTTCAAGCGATTCTCCTTCCTCAGCCTCCCAAGTAGCTGGGATTACAGGCATGCACCATCATGCCTGACTAATTTTGTATTTTTAGTAGAGACAGGGTTTCACCATGTTGGTCAGGCTGGTCTTGAACTCCTGACATCAGGTAATCCACCCACCTCAGCCCCCAAAATTGTGGGGATTACAGGCATGTAACGTTGCCCAGCCTAGTTATAACTTTAAAAAAAATTATTTTTGGCTGGGTCACACCTGTAATTCCAGCACTTTGGGAGGCCAAGGCGGGTGGATCATCTGAGGTCAGGAGTTCAGGACCAGCCTGGCCCACATGGTGAAACCCCATCTCTACTGAAAATACGAAAATTAGCTGGGTGTGGTGGCGGGCGCCTGTAATCCCAGCTGCTCAGGAGGCTGAGGCAGGAGAATCACTTGAACCTAGGAGGCGGAGGTTGCAGTGAGCCAAGATCACACCATTGCCCTCCAACCTGGGCGACAGAGCAAGACTCCGTCTCAAAAAAAGAAAAAAGAAAAAGAATCATTTTTAGCGAAAGTACTTTGTGTTTATTCTCTTTATGTAACCTACAACCGGACAAAATACCTTTTAGCAGGGCATTTGTAGTCTTCCTCTAACAAAAACAATCTATGAATCACAAAGAGAATTAGGACGGACAGTAATTTTGTTTAGGCTAGTATAGAGCATAAACTTGAGAGTCAGTACCAGGGTTATATTTAGAGTTTTGGGACTGGATGGAAAACTAGGTAGAGATCTAAAGATTGCCTACTCAAGCACAATGTGGTTTTTATGCTTTATTTTTACAGCTCTGAATTCACAAGTATTAGTTGTAACTACATGTAATGTAACAAAAAAGCACCATCCAAATCAAATATTATTTCTTATAATTTCTATGGCTTTAGATATTATAGAATGGACTGCCCCGTATTAGTGGGAATCATTGAGAATTTGCTCTATAGTGTATCCCCAGCTGTGTACACATAGTCTGTCACCTTGTTTTAATGAATAGTTGTTCACTAGGAATATTTGTTTTAAGGAGTGCTCTATCATTTAAAAAAGATATATGAAATTCAATTTTATTAATAATTATTTTAGGAACCCAGTCTGTTGATTAACTGCATCTAATGTGTTTTACTTTATGTACCAGTTTAACTTGGTGCCCTTAATCATATGATCTGGTCTATAGTAATAAATCATATAATTTTTTATCCCAATAGTTTTGTTTTCTTTTTCCCCCTTACTTGTAGAATTAATGTTGTATTTTACAGAAGACGATCAGTTATCCCCTAGAGTAGTGACTGTAAGCTATAAATCCAAAGTTACTCACCTATACATATATATGCTTGTTTGCTCTCATTTCTTCATGAGCTTAGTAGATCCAAGAAGCAGGACTTTTAAAACAAAATACCTAAATGAAATCCCTTAACACAGGAAGACATGAAACAGAAAAAGTATGAAGTAAACAACTTAAACAGTGCCTGTAGATTGTTTCACTTCTCATTTAATACCTTTTATAAGGTAATGAATAGAGTCTAGCTCTCCAGGGACCCAGATATATACATCTATTCATTTAATAAAAATTCACTCTATATTGGGTACTGATATTCTGTATCCTAAATATTTTTGGAAACATTCCCTCAGTTTAGGCCTGCATTATCCTTGTTCTGCAATATTGTGTTCTAATTAATCTCCCTTTATTTATTCATATGCCCCTGAAATTCATTCTCCCCACAGTATTTAGGGTGATCTGTCTCCAATGCAAATAGGACCTTGAGTCCCTCTTGAAAGCATAAATGTTCAAACATCTTAAGATTACATATAAGGCTTTCATCATCTGACTTCTGCCTAACTCTCCATCTTTAGCCGTTTCCCCTTTCTGCCCTTTTCTCTGGGATTACTCAACTGCTGGTGATGCTCTCTTCTCTGGTGCTTGTATTTTAGACAAATACATAACGCTATTTGAGGCTTCTTTCCCTCTCTTGTTGCTGCCTTGCATGCTGTTACCCTTTCCTTCCCTTTACCCCTTTTAGTCTGGCTAACCTCACTTTTTAAGTCTCAACTCAGGCATGATGTCTAGAAAAGCCATCTTTGACACTTTTATTTACATTCTTTTTTTTCTTTTTTTTTTTTGTGATGGAGTCTCACTGGAGTGCAGCAGCATGATCTTGGCTCTCCGCAACCTCCGCCTCCCGGGTTCAAGTGATTTTCCTGACTCAGCCTCCCGAGTAGCTGGGATCACAGGCACCCACCACCACGCCCAGCTCATTTTTGTATTTTTAGTAGACAGGGCATTTCATCATGTTGGCCAGGCTGGCCTGGAACTCCTGGCCTCAAGTGATCCACCCACCTCGACCTCCCAAAGTGCTGGGATTACAGATGTGAGCCACTGTACCCGGTCTTATTTACGTTCTTTAAACCTCAGTGTTTAGAACTTAGCAGGAACTCAGTAAATAATTATCGAGTAAAATAGATAAAGACTGTTTATACAAAGATAACTTGAAAGATTGTCCCCTACTGTCTGGGAGCAAGGGCATAAACATATAAATAAATAATATACAGTTCAGATGGAAAAGATACAGTACAAAGATAAGGTACTAAGGCAGCCCCAAGGAAGGAGACACCTGTTTATCTGGGGGAAGATAGCTCTAATCGAGGAAGACTTCACATAGCTGTCTTAGTCTTAAAAGATGAAAAAAAATTTGTCAACATACCAGAAAACATTTCAGATGTAAGGAGCGTGATGTACAATGATAAAGATGTGAAAAGTAGCAGTAATTTTGGAATTCATTAATAATGAACAACACTCTTTGTGCCTTGTTAAAAAGATACTGTTATAGAGAACATTATACAGTGTTACTTTATATATTCCTACTGTATCTTAAAATTTTGTTTTGTTTCTGACAGTTTAGCTTATTTATGTTGGGTGAATGAATTTGTGAGTGAATATTTGAGATGTTTGTATGGGTTGAACCTAGTATTGTCTTGTGTTACTAGTTTCCCCAAGTGGTTTGTTGAAGTTTTGGATAATGGTTGAAATTTTAATTAGATACCTCATTAAGTTGATACTTAGAAGTATTTCTTACTGAGAAGTAAATATTCCACTAAAGATTAGGCTTCATTGAAACTTTGTGATTGCGCCACTGCACTCCAGCTAGGGCGACAGGGTAAGGCCCTGTCTCATAAACAAATAGAAGAAAACCCTCTCGATTTATAAAATAAAATAAATATTATTTTCTAGTTCTGTAAAGACTATACCTTTTACCTAACTGTTCTAAGTAGTTCGTTAAACTAAATATTTGGATTTTTTCAGCTGAACATGACTTAGAAGTAGCATCAGAAGAAGAGCAAGAAAGGGAAGAAAGTGAAAATAACCAGCCACAGGTATTATATATTTTTTTAAAATTTCTGGTTTAATATTGTTTTCTTTGCTTTAATGATTTAACATAGTCCAAATGAAATTACCTTTCAGACTAGCCTTTTAGAATCAATAGATCATCATTTAATATTTAGTATTAAAAACGTTTTGACTAGTTAAAATGTTCTTAGAATGTGTAGTAACCTACAGCTAATCTTTTGTTTTTGTTTTTGTTATAGTTAATCTTTACACTTGGAATTGAAGCCAGAAATTTCCTGAGTATTGTTTCCTCTTTCATTTTTATAACTTCCTTATATGATAAAGATGGTAACATCAAATATTGAATCATATTATTAAGCAGTAGAAATTATGAACATTTTAATACTGATGGCCACTGAGTTGGATTCATCTTAAAGGAGTAATCATTCCCAGTGGTTCAGGATTTACATTCTTATATTGCTGGTCACTGATTCCAAGGTTAAAGATTTATTCTGCCTTGTGATCTCTTGATTTCAGTGTCTACATTCAGGGAAAGAATGAGGTCAGAAAATCAACGCAGTTATTAAGAGAATCATTCCTTTCAGAATGGGATCTTTCCATTGTTAGGATATAAACAATAACTTTCTGATTATTTCAGTCTAGGAAATCAGTAAATATTATAGAATTTTTAAATCCACTATTAATGAACCTTAGGATATATAAGAATTAGACTTAAGTCTTATATAGTCTATACAGATGCATAACACCATATTATGGTATGTAATTTCAATTAAAATGTAAGAGTTTCCTTTTCTTTCTGATTGGTGTTTATTTTGGCTCCTAATAATTTAAACTTTCCCTACTCTCCAGTTAGAAATCTTTACAAAAAGTACTTAAATGCACTGTAGGGGCTCAGTATTTGAGATATGGTAAGGTAAAATCTTTTAAAATGAGGATGCCTTTATAATGCTACAAATCATCTGCTAATTTATTTTTGGTAGATTTAACACATAATGAATTAAGTTTAATCCAAAGGAACAGTGATAAACTTAACTTTGCTGGTTCATGTTTTTCTCCTATTTTAGGCTAAGGCAAATTAGTTTTTACTTCTTAGTTACAATCCAGTGATTTGGGAGTAACTAAACATAGACTAAGTTTAATAGTTGAATTTTAATTATTTCCTAATTTTTCTTTGTCCGTACTTGATTACTCAAGGATAAAGTTATTTTAAAAACATGCACCCTGACAGAAAAGACATCTGAAAAACAAAACAAGCAAATTAATCATCCACTTTCATGTCTGCAAAAGATGTCTCAAGAACCAGAACTGAATAAGGAGTGTGATAGAGAGGATGTATCTGTATATTCAGGACTTCCTTGTGTGCAAAACGATGAAGAAATGTGGACCAAACAAGGCAAATTAGAGTGGAAAAATAACTTAAAACTCATCACAAATGAGTTAAAGCAGAGCTGTGGTGAAACTTGTGAAAAATACAAAATTACTGCTTCTCCTGGGGAAGAGCCACTACATGATAACTCTAAAGGAGGCACAAACTTAAAGGAAATACCTTCTTCTTTGACAAATAATATACTTGATTGCGATGAAAAAGATTCTCCTGTCTCTGTACTATTCCAGGCATTGCCTGAACAAAAAGTACTCAGTCTCGAAAATGGCTTTTCATCTCCTTCATACTCTGGGTCCCTAGAATATGCTTGCCAGTCATCTTCTAAGCCTTATTTAAATGAAAATAAATTAGGCCATGAAAATGTCAACAGACCAGACACTGAACATGTTTTTAACACAGATGAGAATTTTTATAATGATACAGAAAATAAAAAAGTAAGGAACCCAGAAGTAGTTACAGGTGTAATGAAAGAAGAGTTTGATAAGACAAAAAATATGAACCAAAATACCACTAATTGGAAATTAGACATCAGACATGTGCCTCAGTATAGTGATCCAAAAAGACCTTTTGAGTTGATCTGCTCCAAAGAGATGAATCATATGATTCACATAAAAAGGCATAGTATTTCTGCTGGTACAGATGCTTACAAGAAAACAAAACCAATACAGAACTTGTTCCAGAAGCCATTATATGATCATTGCAGTGCTAGTAACTATAAAAGCATGGAACCTGAATTAGAAAATGTGAGGTCTTCTCCACCACGTGGTGACAGAACATCAAAAGTATCTCTAAAAGAAGAATTACAGCAAGATATGCAAAGGTTTAAAAATGAGATAGGCATGTTAAAAGTAGAGTTCCAGGCTTTGGAGAAAGAAAAAGTCCAACTTCAAAAAGAGGTAGAGGTTTGCTTGCTGCTACTCTTTGTTTTTTTCTCTATCAATTATTTGATCCATTCTGATTTTCTGCTTATGAAGAGCTCATGTATAAAATGATGTTACCTAAATATGTAATTGTGTTTAGAAATAGATACTATTCTGCTATCTAAGTAACAAGAGTTAAGGATAACATTCTCAAAATCTTTGTTCCTTAATCAACCTAAGAAGTCTATCAGTCTTCCAAGTGACATATGGACTGGGAAACTAATTTAGCCATATACCATGTGACCTTGTGAACTAGTATAAGCATAAAGGAAATTGCCTTATGAAAGGTAATAACTGCTAGGGGTTTTTTCCCTATTTTCTTAAAGTTGAATTTCTTTTATTTAAACAACAACATGGCAATACAGTGGGAAAGAAGCAGTGACTGAGAAGAGATATAAAAATGTATCTAGCCCTGAGTATTGTTGACAAATATTCCCAGCCAAAGGGATCTTTTTAATGTGCTTTCATGCGTGTAAGCTTATCTGTTTGACTCAAACTGTTAGAACTTATAATTCCATTCTGATCACTTTAAAGATTTTTGACAACAAATACATGTACTTTCACATATTTTTTAAAACACTGGTCAAATATTTCTGTTGAACCAGACCTTTACATTATGTTGTTTAATAAAGTATGATAAGTTTGGGCATGTATACCCTATCAGTAGCATAAATCCTCAGCCAGAAATTTAGTATTTAACTCCAAAGTAGAAAGCTGAGTTCTGTACATTGAATTTTAAAGATAAACAATAATCTGCAGATATTCTTCTTTTTCTTTCTTTCTTTCTTTCTTTTTTTTTTTTTTTTTGAGACAGATTCTTACTCTGTTGCCCAGGCTGCAGTGCAATGGCATGATCTCGGCTCACTGCAACCTCCACCTCCTGGGTTCGAGCAATTATCCTGCCACAGCCTCCTGAGTAGCTGGGATTACAGGCGCCCGGCTAATTTTTGTATTTTAGTAGAGACGGGGTTTCACCATGTTGGCCAGGCTGGTCTGAAACTCCTGATCTGATGATCCACCCACCTCAGCCTCCCAAAGTGCTGGAATTATAGGCGTGAGCCACTGTGCCCGGCCAATATTCTTCTTTAAAAGTAAAAGTAGATGAGGCTTCACACACCCTGCTATGGCATTAAATTACTTTGCCAGTGTCACACTTTTAATTCATCTGATTAATTTGATGAATTTATCTGGTAATTTATCTGATTCAGCATTATGGAGTTATATCATCTCTTTTGGTGCCATAAAGTGCTAGATAATGCCACTTTAGGAGCTCTGGATGGATCATTTAATCTTTCTTGTTTTAATCTGGATGGATCATTTAATCAGTAGATAATGAGGTTAACTTAGATAATTAATACTTATACTATATATCCTCCAGCTATAAAATTTTATAGTTATTGAATGTGAAATTTGGGTAGCATCTCATTCTCCAGAATTCCACACCAGCAACTCAGCAGTTTCACTCTGTTCCTTATGTTGTGGCAAACTTTGGTTTCTGTATTTCAGTGAGCACCTTCACTTTGTTGATATCCCAGGATCCAAATGAAAAAAGGAATTATAAAAGACACTGGGGAAAAGAATATCTTAGTGCAGAAAGAGGAAAGATTCCTTTCTCTTCCTGGAGTGATGTCACATCCTCTAAATCTGGCTGCGTAGTGTAAAATCCAGGTGGTAAAGGCAGAAGAAGATGCATCTTGTGTCTTTGTCTTTTTATTTCTCTGTTTCTGCCAGTAAAATGGGGTGAAAATTCATAGTAGATAGTGAAGACTGGATGGGAATAAAAGCACAAAATTAAGAAGAGCCTTTGAAATTTTGGAAAATTCTGTTTTACCCAAACAGAAATGAAGCAGACTTTACAAAAATTTCATTGATAAAATTATAATAATAGCTGATAATTATATAACAATTATATATACAATGATCCCATTAGAGTAAGCAGAAAATATTTTTATTGGCTAAAGTTACCATAGTTAAACTGAGTCAAATGATAAACTCAATGAAAACAAAGAAATTATTATTGAATAAAGTAATAGCAATTCCTTAGTATCAAACTTTCATTAAAGGTTGAAGAAGAAAGGAAAAAACACAGAAATAATGAAATGGAAGTATCAGCAAACATACATGATGGTGCTACTGATGATGCTGAAGATGATGATGGATTAATTCAAAAAAGAAAGAGTGGAGAAACTGATCATCAGCAATTTCCCAGGAAGGAAAATAAAGAGTATGCTAGGTAAGCTGATAGCATATTTAACAGCAGATAATTGTTATTGTGCTATAAAACTAATTCTAATTTGGACTAATATTCATGATTAATAAATTTTATACTTTTACTATGCAAGGGATATGCAACCTTGCCTTGCAATTAGAAAAATGCAAATTAACAAACAATGAGATACCAGTTTTTTCAATCATATTGATATTTTATTTAAAAAATAGTACCCAGTGATGGCAAATGTGAGAAAAAAAGGCATTCTCATACACTGTTGGTAAATGAAATTGGTAAATCCTTTTTGAAGGATAATTTAGTATGTATCAAAATTTCAAATATTTCCTATCTTTAACCTAACAGCTTCACTTCTGGGACTAGATTCTACAGGAAAATATGACTTACATAAAAATGCACACACACAAGTTAAGGACATTTATTATATATTATGTGTAATACAGAGTAAGCCTATGTATAATATATGTATAACATGTTAAATAATGTATGTATTTTAAGGATATTTATATAAACACATTACATATATACACATGTTGCTAAGGATATTTATTATAGTATCCCAAATGTTGGGCTCTCAAATTAATTTGAATTTTGCCAAGGGATTGCACAGAGGGATCTGTAGTCCATGTAAACATTTCAGTATATTGGGTATTTTTAAGGGCTCATGCTCAACTCTTAACACAGTGGGAGATTTCAGTCTCTGTAAATTATGTAGGTGTATGATAATGATATCCTTGTGCATGTTTTTAGACCATAAAAAAGTAGTTATGGCCGGGTGCGGTGGCTCATGCCTGTAATCCCAGCACTTTGGGAGGCCGAGGCAGGTGGATCACTTGAGGTCAGAGTTCCAGATGAGCCTGGAAAAGATGGTGAAACCCCATCTGTACTAAAAATACAAAATTAGGCAGGCATGGTGGCAGGCGCCTGTAAACCCAGCTACTGGGGAGGCTGAGGCAGGAGAATCACTTGAACCCGGGAGGCGGAAGTTGCAGTGAGCCGAGATTGTGCCACTGCACTCCAAACTGGGTGACAGGGCGAGACTCCATCTCCAATAATAATAATAATAATAATAATATTATTATTATTATTACAGTTTTTCTGGTGGTAAGTCCAACTAGGCTAAAAGTCTATAAAAGTTACCAAATTCTTTTATTTTCTTTCTTTGAGATGGAGTTTTGCTTTTGTTGCCTAGGCTGGAGTGCAGTGGTGTGATCTCAGCTCACTGCAACCTCTGTCTCCTGGGCTCAAGCAATTCTCCTGCCTCAACTTCCCAAGTAGCTGGGATTACAGGCCCGCGCCACCACACCAGGCTAATTTTTTTGTATTTCTAGTAGAGATGGGGTTTCACCATCTTGGTCAGGCTGGTCTTGAACTCCTGACCTCATGATCCACCCGCCTCAGCCTCCCAAAGTGCTGGGATTACAGGTGTGAGCCTCCGTGACAAGCCCATTATTTTATTTGCAAACAAAATCATAACTAATCAGAATATTGCTATTTTGGAACTGCATATAATGACATATAGGTATTCTAAAAGGATTTTTCCCCCACCCAGGATATTTTCCTGATTTCTTCTTTCATGTTATATGTATATCATGCTATTTTTAAAACTTCATTTAAAATAAACTTCATTTAAATGAAACATTATGATGTTTAAAAACAAAACAAAAAATATAGCCCAAATCTAATTGCTACTTCCATGTCTAAAGACCATTGTTTGTAGGCAATGAGCTCCAGCCTTTTACTGTCACATTCAAGTTTAGTGTAGCATTCACCTCTCTCTAGTTTCTTTCTCTTTTTCTTTCAAGTTCCTAGGAAACATCTAGATGCCGTGTGCCTAATCTGTGCTCACCTTCTATTCTCTAAGTAGAATGGTTTTCTCCCATTTTTTGTCTCATGAACTCCTCTATTTTGTCTCTTCTGTTTTAAAGCTATCCTTGTGTTCAGATATATCTTTTCATATATCAACCTTACATATCACATTTTATCATAATGGTATGATAAAATTATGGTTTTTGAAGCGGGGAATATACATTTTCTCTTATGTTGTTGGTAATTCGTGTTTTTTGAATTAGTGAATGAATTGAGATGGGGCAATGTTGGAATTTTATAAAAAATTATTTTTATTCTTTGTTAGAATTACTAGAAAACATTGGCTTTTTAATGGATTTTTTATTCTTTCTTTTCCTTAACTCTCTTTCTGCATGTTGTTTCTTTTTTTCTTTTTTCTTATATAACTGTCATTTCCCATGGATTTTTTTAAAGTAGTGATCCTGCCTTGCAAATGAAGGAAGTAAAGAGAACTGAAAAAGAAAAACGGACCTCGAAAGAATCTGTGAATTCACCAGTTTTTGGGAAGGCCAGTTTACTAACTGGTGGCCTGCTACAAGTGGATGATGACAGCAGTTTAAGTGAAATAGATGAGGATGAAGGAAGGTAAAATCTATAATTTCTTTATTTCTCTATGGAGGAAGGTTAGTAGTAATTTTTTTCTGAAAATAGAATGATGTAGTCTCCCAAAGCTAGAGAATATTGACTGTTTCCATGCTGCTGAAAGATTAAGATGAGGACAAGTAACTTTGACAAGCAGCCGTTTCAATAAATGGTCACCATGGAGCCCTGACTATAGTGGATGGGCACAGATGGCGTTTGAGAGAACTTGGACTGAGAGGCAATAGGTAAATGGTTGGTAACTGAAGAAGAATGTGGGATTCAAGGGAGCCTTCTTTCTTTTTTATTTTAAAATGCAAGCTTTTAGAGTATATTTGCATGCTTTTGGGAGTGACCCAGTAGAGAAGGAAATGCTTATGAAATTTAGTTTTGTTTGCATGTCTAAGCTTCAGAAAGCTTGATCCATTATCTTTTAAAGATTTATAATAAACTAATTGTCCTTAGAACTTCTATTTATGTAGTTTTTTGCTAAGAGGTTGTTCATTTGGAATTGTTTCAAAAATGGAATATTCTAATATAATTGAATGTGTTGATGATGATCTTAAAGTTAAACTATCATATGGATTTAAAAAAATTACCTAATAATAAACATGCAAACATATAGGCCATACTGAATTGAATTTAAACATTTCTTGATAATTGAAGATATCAGAGTAGTTTTGACAGTAGCATCATGAACAGCTATGATTTTGTAAGACTAAAAGATCAGGTGTATTAACTTAATAGTTGTTTAGATTCTGGGGAGAAGGGGAGGATTTTATTTATGTACAGTAGAAAATTAAACTATTGACAATCTATCACAGACTATTACTTTTAGATTATAAAGTTCTAAAATATTAAAAACCATGTTGCCTTATGCTAATAGTGTCATTGACATGTATGCTGAGTAAGGATTTCTTTTTTTTTTTTAGTCAGAGTCTTGTTCTGTTGCCCAGACTGGAGTGCAGTGACGTGATCTCAGCTCACTGCAACCTCCGTCTCCTGGGTTCAAGCAATTCTCATGCCTCAGCCTCCCAAGTAGCTGGAACTACAGGTGCACACCACCATGCCCGGCTATTTTTTGTATTTTTAGTAGAGACAGGGTTGCGCCATGTTGGCCAGGCTGGTCTTAAACTCCTGACCTCAAGTGATCTGCCCACCTTGGCCTCCCAAAGTGCTGGGATTACAGGCGTGAGCCAGCACGCCCAACTTCAATAAGGATTTTTGAATGCATGAATAAAGAGTTGAGTAGATGAATGAATGAACATTGATGAATTTCTTCAGAAAAAATAAATGTTGAGCTTGTTGAAAGTAGGTTTCCAAATTGGCTACATTTAAGGTCTTTTTATTTTAAAAATATTTGCAAGATTCAGAAATTATTTATAATTATAACCAGAAATAGAATGAAAATATAGATTCATCTGCTATCATATCACTTAAAAACACTTGAAAGTAAATATTACTTTCACAGCACAGCAAAATATGTTTTGGAGCTAGAATTTTTGGGTTTGAATTTTGGGTCTGCTCCTGACCAGCTATATGTGCTTGGGCAAGTTACTTGGTTTTCCTGTGCCTACTTTCTTCCTTTATAAAATACCTAATATGTTATCAACCTCACAGAATTATTGTTAGGATTAAAATGAGTTTAATATATGTACAGTGCTTAGGATAATGCATAGTACCTGCATTGTGAGTCCTGAAAAAAGCTAACTAATATCGTCATTCAAAAAGGGTTTCCATCATGTAAGGGTGTTAAGTAATACATTCCAGATAGGTTTTAGTGCCAGTAAAAGCTTGTTTTTATTGAAAAGGTCAATAGCAAAAAAAAAAAACCTGGTATATTTCTTTCTATTGAATAATGCAGGTAACACTATGTTTTCGTTTTGCTTTGACTGTCAGGAAGCTTGATCTACATTTGTATGTTATGATATTGTTAGTATATTTTTCTTGTCCCTTACTTTTACTTTTTCTGTATATAGTTTAATACCCCTTGTAGAAAGTTATTATCTTTTACATTACCTGTAAAAAAGATTCCTGTAAACTTTATGAATAGGGTAAATAAATTACAAATGCAGAGCTTTTATTTAAAAAAACAATAGTTTTAGATATTCCTTGCATTTTACATGTTTACTATTTGCCTGAAAGGTATTTTTTTTTTTTAGGCCTACTAAGAAAACATCTAATGAAAAGAACAAGGTACTGTAAAAAATAAATTATCAAAATTATTGTTTAAAAAAATACATTATAAAAGATAAAGTGGGCTGGGCACAGTGGCTCACACCTGTAATCTCAGCACTTTGGAAGGCTAAAGCAGGAGGATTGCTTGACTCCAGGAATTTGAGACCAGCCTAGGCAACATGGTGGGAGCCCTGTCTCTACAAGAATTAAGAAAAAATTAACCAGGCATGGTGAGCATGCCTGTAGTCCCAGCTACTTGGGAGGCTGAGGTGAGAGGATTGCTTGAGCCTGGGAGTTTGAAGCTTCAGAGAGCTATGGTCACGATACTGCACTCCAGCCTGGGTGATAGAGCAAGACCCGATGTCAAAAAAAACAAAAACAAAACAAAAAAAAAACCATGAAATGAAAAAAAAGAGAATCTTTTGTTGTAAAGACATTTACTTTGAAAAAGTGATTAAGAAGCACTAGCCATTGATAAATAAATCCTTTTAACAAAAATCAGTTCTTTTTAAGAAATACCTGTGTTTTTGCTCATATAGAAAGATGGATAATTACCACTTCTGTATGTGCTATAAATATTTTGGGGACATTTTGAAACAGTGTTATTTATTTCATAGGTCAAAAACCAAATACAGTCTATGGATGATGTTGATGACTTAACTCAGTCATCTGAAACAGCCTCAGAGGATTGTGAGCTGCCCCACTCTAGTTACAAGAATTTTATGTTGCTCATTGAACAACTTGGAATGGAGTATAAAGGTAGGACCACTGCATAAATTTAAGGCTTTTTTATGTATCCCATTGTAATGTATGTAATGTAATAAATGTATGCACACTTAGCATACATTATGCTGTGCTTCATTGGTGGCTATGATGCTGCCACTGTGCAAAGCTGAAGAGTTCTTTATATGATATATTCTTGATATTATTCCTTTATTAGCTATGTTTTTTGCAGGGGTTTTTTTCTCCCAGTTTGTGGCTTAACTTTTCATTCTTTTTTTTTTTTTTCATTTTAATTTTTTATTTTTTTGTTGACTTTTCATTCTGTTAATGGTATCTTTTGAAGAGCAGAAGTTTTTAACTTTGATGAAGTCCAATTTATCTGTTTAATTATGGATTTTGCTTTTTGTATCACATTTAAGAAATCTTTGCTTAACACAGGGTCACAAAGATTTCCTCTTATGCTTTCTTCTAGAAATTTTATAGATTTAGGTCTTTTTTTTTTTTTTTTTGAGACAAAATTTCACTCTGTCAATCAGGCTGGAGTGCACTGTCACTGCAACCTCCACCTCCCGGGTTCAAGCGATTCTTGTGTCTCAGCCTCCTGAGTAGCTGATATGATAGGCGTGTGCCACCACACCCAGCTTTTTTTTTTTTTTTGTATTTTTTTGTTTGTTTTTTGTGTTTGTTTGTTTGTTTGTTTGTTTGTTTTTTGAGATGGAGGCTCGCTCTGTCGTCCAGGCTGGAGTGCAGTGGCGCGATCTCTGCTCACTGCAAGCTCTGCCTCCTGGGTTCACGCTATTCTCCTGCCTCAGCCTCCCAAGTAGCTGGAACTACAGGTGCCCGCCACCACGCCCGGCAAATTTTTTGTATTTTTAGTAGAGACAGGGTTTCACCATGTTAGCCAGGATGGTCTCAATTGCCTGACCTCCTGATCCACCCGCCTTGGCCTCCCAAAGTGCTGGGATTATAGGCGTGAGCCACCACGCCCTGCCAGCTTTTTTGTATTTTTAATAGAGGCGGGGTTTCATCATGTTGGCCAGGCTGGTCTCAAACTCCCGACCTCAAGTGATCTGCCCACCTTGGCCTTCCAGAGTGCTGGGATTTCGGGCGTGAGCCACCGTGCCCAGCCAGTTTTGGGTCTTACATTTAGGTCTGTGATCCATTTTGAGTTCATATTTTTGTATGGATTGAGGTATGGATTCAAGTTCATTTTTTTGGATATGGACATCCAATTGTTCCAGCATCATACATCAGAAAGGCTAGCCTTTTCCCACTGCGTTTGCCATTGTGCCTTTGTCAAAAATACGTTGGCTGCATACATGTGGTTCTACTTCTCGACTCTGTTGTGTTCCATTGATCTACAGATGCTCCTGAGTTTTATCTCAGGTTTTTGGGTGTTTTTTTTTTTTTTTTTTTTTGACTTATAAGCTATGACTCTTTGTTTTGCTATCTTAGTGGTTGCTTTAGGATTTATAGTATATGACTTGAATTTATCACAGTCCACCTTCAAATAATATCATACCACATCATATATGGTATAATTTTGTTATAGTTCTGATATATGGTATAATTATAATAGTATGCTTTCATTTTTTTCTCTCCTGGCCATATCCTTTCTGAATCTGTGGGATTATAGTTTTTATTAAGTTTAGAAAGTTTTGGCCAATTTTTCTTCACATTTTTTTTCTGTCTCTCTTCCTCCCTCTTTGGGGGCTTATATATTAGCTGCTTGGATTTTTTTCCATAGTTCATTGATGTCTCAAAGTTATGAATCTTTTCTTTTGTGATGGTTAATCTGTGTTTATTTTCATCTAATTTATTTTTCATCTTTGACATTGTAATTTGCATCTCTACAAGTGCAATTTGGTTTTTAAAAAATATCTTCCATGCCTCCACTTATCTTCTTGAGCTTTATTTTGAGGTACAGTTAAGTTACATATAAACAGCTTGACTTTTTCCTATGTTGCTTTTATGATTTGGGCTAATTCCCCACTCCTGAGGCAATACCTTTCTGATTATTCATTGTCTTGAGAAGTATGAGTTTTTTCAGCCTGACTGTGGGAATGAACACTCTTCCTGGTGCTGTGAAAGCACAAGGCAGGGTTTCCTCTCCTTTTTTTAATGGGGTTTTTTCTTTGGTTTCAGATAGTTTCCTAGCATACATGCACTGTTTATTACTTTGCTCAATACCCAAGAGGGGATCTCTGCAGATCTCCAGGGTTCTCTGTACCTCTCGCTCCTCTCTAGTGTCCTGTGATCTCTGTCTACTTTGCGTTTACCAGACTCTCAGCTTCATCACTTCAACTCAGGGAGTCTGCTGGACTTTATGTCAGTTTTTCCTCCCCACATCATGACCTAGAAACTCTGAAAGCGGGGCTCTGGGCATTCATAAGACCATAAAACTTACTTCCTTTGTTTGTTTTCTTTTCTTTTTTTTTTTTTTTGAGGCAGAGTCTCGCTCTGTTGCCCAGGCTGGAGTACAGTGGCGCAATCTCAGCTCACTGCAACCTCCACCTCCTGGGTTCAAGCGATTCTTCTGCCTCGGCCCCCCCAAGTAGCTGTGATTACAGGTGCCTGCCACCATGCCCCACTAATTTTTGTATTTTTAGTTGAGACAGGGTTTCACTATGTTGGCCAGACTGGTCTCGAACTCCTAACCTCAGGTGATCTGCCCACCTCAGCCTCCTAAAGTGCTGGGATTACAGGTGTGACCCACCACGCCCGGCCACTTCCTTTGTTTCTTGTCTGTCAGGGATCCTTGTGTTCATTGCCTGAGTCCACTCTCTTGAAACTCATTGTTTCATGTATTTTGTCTGTTTTGTCTTTGGTCGTTTCAGGAAAGAAGGAAAGTTAGTACCTGAAGCAGACTGCAGTAGAGCCTCAGCACATGCTGCAGACTGGCTGGAATGCTTTTCTTCCCCATTTGCTTAACTGCTGCCTTCTCGTCCTTCATTTCTCAGTGTAGCCACCTCTCCCTCAGGGAAATCTTCCCTGGGCCCAGTATAGATCAAATTCTCTTTTGTGGTCATAGAACTCTGTTTCCTTACAGCATCTATCTGAATTCACAATTGTCACTTTTTTTGTCTTTGTTTCTTCACTATACTTTAAGCTAAGCAAGTGCAGAGGTCTTGCCTGTTTTATCTGCAGAGCTTAGTTTAATGTCTTCCACATTGTAGGCCCTCAATATGTAATTGGTCAGTGTCTTAATGAGTGAATGTTACAGTGTACAGTGTGTTATATGGGAAAAATACTCATATATTTCTATCTTGTTTTCTTCCTGATACAGATTCTGTTAGCCTATTGAAAATCCAGGATGCAGCTCTTTCATGTGAAAGATTATTAGAACTTAAAAAAAATCACTGTGAACTACTTATAGTAAAAATTAAAAAAATGGAAGATAAGGTTAATGTACTACAAAGGGAGCTATCTGAAACAAAAGAAATAAAATCACAGTTAGAGCATCAAAAAGTTGAATGGGAACGAGAACTGTGCTCTTTGAGGTATGATAGCCTAGTTTTAAAGAAATGTTTAACTGTTTGTACTAAAGATATATAGAATTCTTGTAATTGCTGACTTACCTTCTGGGGCTTAGCAGGGAAGAAAACGTCTTAGTCTTGTGGAGTGTGAAATTCTTGGAAATAATATAACTAGTTCTTAACTATGAACTTCTACTAAATATATATTCTTTTAAATCACTTTAATGGCTATGTAGAAGTTTGTTGTATGGAAGTCTCATTATTTAATACAGTAAGTTTTGGGTTTACAGTTTTTTTGTGTTATAGTTAATGCTGGAAGGAATACCTTTTTATAAATCTTTTTCTACATTTGTAATTATTTACTTTGAATAAATTCTTCAATATAGAATTATTCGTTTAAAGTATAGGAATTTTTTTTAAAAAGGCCTTTGGTCCAGATTTTTAAATTGTTCTCAGGAAAGTTTATGT
The DNA here is from genome assembly GCF_029281585.2 of Gorilla gorilla gorilla. Taxonomy (NCBI): domain Eukaryota; kingdom Metazoa; phylum Chordata; class Mammalia; order Primates; family Hominidae; genus Gorilla; species Gorilla gorilla. Next base: position 35,996,022 of record NC_073232.2, on the reverse strand, counting down.
TAATTTACGTTTCAATCAATAGAGAATGAAATGGCCATTTTTTCAACCTAAATTTTTTTTTTTTTTTTTTGAGATGGAGTCTTGCTCTGCTGCCCAGGCTGGAGTGCAGTGGCGCAATCTTGGCTCACTGTAACCTCCGCCTCCCAGGTTTAAGTAATTATCCCACCTCAGCCTCACAAGAAGCTGGGATTACAGGCTCACGCCACCATGCCCAGCTAATTTTTGTATTTTTTTAGTAGAGATGGGGTTTCACCGTGTTGGCCAGGCTGGTCTTGAACTCCTGACCTTGTGATCCTCCCGCCTTGGCCTCCCAAAGTGCTGTGATTACAGGCATGAGCCACCGTTCCCGGCCAGAACAATTTTATAGCTTTACTCTTAAGATGCATGAATTAAAAAATAAAATGGTGAGTGATTACTGAAAGCGATCTCTCTCTCATACACAGATAAAATTAATTAAAAGTTTTGTGTTGAAAATGCATATTATTCTTTATGGTTTACTTAAATATTAGATCCTGTTTTGTTCCAAAAGAGATTTTGAAATTGTTTATGCAATATGTAATAATCAAGAAGGTATGTTGAAAGTGTTACCAGAAAAAAGAAACATAAAAAGTATGGGGTAACCAGTATTAGGCTCGTTAGCCTAATCTTTAATTATGCTATTATATAGATATATGTTGTATGAAAGCATCTGAGGGTGTTTTCTTACACTGTAATAATTTTTAGGGATACTTGCAATATTTCATAAAAACAAAAATATATTTCTATTGGATTTATAAACATTTTAGTAAACTAACTTCTTTTTAGTTAGTTTAATGATCTTTCCTAATTGAAGAGTAATTATGACTATTTAAAAAAAGATTTTTTTTTTTTTTTTTTTTTGAGATGGAATCTCACTCTGTCACCCGGGCTGGAGTGCAGTGGCATAATCTCGGCTCACTGCAACATCTGCCTCCCGGGTTCAAGCGGTTCTCTTGCCTCAGTCTCCTGAGTAGCTGGGATTATAGGTGTCTGCCACCACACCTGGCTAATTTTATGTATTTTTAGTAGAGATGTGGTTTCACCCTGTTTGCCAGGCTGGTCTCGAACTCCTGACTTCAAGTAATCTGCACGCCTCGGCCTCCCAAAGTGATAGGATTACAGGCATGAACCACTGGCACCTAGCCAAAAAGATAATTTTCACCTTGCATCTTTACTGAATCATTTGCAATATCTTTTTCCATAATATTTACCAGAGGTACTCATAACAGAAACTTACCAGTTAGCAGAACGTTCTTTCATCACTACCTTTCAAGTATATGTGTCCTTTGGAAAAGACTGAAGTGAGAAATTAAAAATCAGAGAACTAGAAAGGAAAAATATTCAAGAACATAGAAATTGTATTAGGGTAATAAACCAACATACAAAGCGGCATATCACACAATGAACTTTTTATTTTGTAACAATACAGATTTTAAGATAAGCATATTTAACTGCAGATTTAGCTTAAACCAAGAAGAAGAGAAGAGAAGAAATGCTGATATGTTGTATGAAAAAATTAGGGAACAGTTAAGAAGAAAAGAAGAGCAATATAGGAAAGAAGTTGAAGTGAAACAACAGCTTGAACTGAGTCTCCAAACACTGGAGATGGAATTGAGGACTGTAAAAAGTAATTTGAATCAGGTAAATTGATTTTTGATAAAAATTTTATATTTTTAACTTTATTTCATCACTATTATCACATCCTTTTGATTTAATATATATTATCTAGGTTTAAAACAAAACTGTTATCTCATCTTAAGCTGACCTGTGACCTTTATAACTAAAATTATTCTTGATAAATCTTGGCACCTAATAGATGCTCAGTCTCTGTTTTCTGAATGAAGGAATGGAGGGTAAGTTGAGTTTAATCACTAACATAAATGTTAATTTAGGCATTTAATGTTAAAATACAGGCTAAATAGCTCTAAAATTATGATGAAACTAGTAAAATGTTTTGACATTTTATTTCACAATTCTATATTTGCCTGTATTTATTAAGAACCATTTTTGCTTTTTGATTAATTTAGCTGTCACTTAGGTGATTAAAATTTGAGTAATTCTTGAGTAATAAAGGTTCTTGCATTTTAATGTGCTATTTCCTTTTTATACGTTTTTTGTTTTAAAATTCTGCTCTTGTTAACCTTTTAGACTTTTACAAAATGCTAATAGACCTAAAACTTAATGTATCTCTAGGTCGTTCAAGAGCGAAATGACGCTCAGAGGCAACTTTCTCGAGAACAGAATGCCAGAATGTTACAAGATGGAATTCTGACCAATCACCTTTCCAAACAAAAGGAGATTGAAATGGCTCAAAAGAAAATGAATTCTGAGGTATTTCTATTTCCTTTAGTCATTTTCAAATATGTGTGTATATGTATTTATATGTGTATATATTTTAAAAACCAACTATATATGCATCTTGGAAAGTATCGAGGATTTTTAAACCATATATGTGTATCTTGGGGTAGTGGTAGTGTTTTTGGTCCATTGGATGAAGTGATGTTCTTAATTCAGCTCCACTTGTCTGCAGCAGTCAAGTAATGACATTCAGAATGGCCTCATCCAAAGGAGAAGCTTTTAATAATATCTTCCGTAGGAATTGATGGTCTTTCCACAATCTCAAAACCCTTGCTACTAACAATAGATGCTTGAGATTTTGGAAGTGATTTCATCACCTTGATATACTAATGGAGAGGTTAGTTTATTGCTTCTACCCATAGGAAGGGAGGAAAAGTACAGCCAGTTCAGTGACATATTTTGGACGTTATTCTTCTCACTGTTGAGAAGAGTAATGGTTTACTGCAAGTAGTATCTTATTTTGGTACAAAGAGCTTTTGAAACAATGATATGCCATGATATATAGTTAGTGATAATTTAGTGATAAGTATTTTGTTCCTAGTAAAACAGTTCAGCGTATTTCTCCCTGTTTCACATTATTACGTTTTCAAACATTATGAAGAGGAAACAAAAGTTATTGCGACAACAAATAATCTCGTGATTTTCTAAGAGGAACTCTACAAATTTTGTCCTATTTACCATTAGTGTTGTAAAATAAAAGGCTTCTTTTGTATTTAAATATTTAAACCACAGAAATAACTGATTTAGTGAAAGAACACTATAAATAGAGTCAGAAGACCCAGGGAAAATTATAGAGCTGCTTTTTTTTTTTAACTTTTCCTTTTCAAAATTGTGATACTAAATGAGTTCATTGATATATGTAGAAGTGCTTAGTACAATGCCTAGATTTATTATTCATCAATAAACATAATTGATAACTGACTATAAAGATGTGAGAAAAGTAGAGTATCTATAGAATATTCTCAGAAAAAAGGAACTTGAAAAACTTCAGGAAATTTCGTCTGTCCAAATATATGTAGAGCCAAGGCTCTTACTATGGGTTGGTGTATGGGTTAGATATCAGAGTATAAACCCAATTTTTTAATGTGGTCAAATTATTAATCTTTTATGCTTTTGAATTTGATGTACTTCAGTAAAAGGCCTTTCCAATTCTGAGATTCTTAAAAATTTTCTAGTGGTTTCTTTTTTACTTTCATGGATTAATTGTCTTCAAATAAATTTTTGAACTTTTGGGAGTTTATGCTCTATACGGTTTGAGTTTTGATCCAACTTTTTTTTTTCAATTGGATATACACTTATTGCAACCCTTTATTGTAAAATGTACAGTTTATTCTTTAATTTCAGAGGAAATCATGATCTGTCATTTTCTTGGGTGCTAGCTCAAAGTTTCCTTTGTTTTACTTAGAATTCTCATAGTCATGAAGAAGAAAAAGACCTATTGCATAAAAATAGCATGTTGCAGGAAGAAATTGCTATGCTAAGACTAGAAATAGACACAATAAAAAATCAAAACCAGGAAAAAGAAAAGAAATGTTTTGAGGACCTTAAAACTGTAAAAGAAAAGAATGAAGACCTTCAGAAGACTATAAAACAGAATGAGGAAACATTAACACAAACAATATCCCAGTATAATGGACGGCTTAGTGTTCTGACAGCTGAGAATGCAATGCTAAATTCTAAACTGGAGAATGAAAAGCAAAGCAAGGAAAGACTGGAAGCAGAAGTTGAATCATACCATTCTAGATTGGCTGCTGCTATACATGATCGTGATCAAAGTGAGACATCAAAAAGAGAACTAGAACTTGCTTTCCAGAGAGCAAGAGATGAGTGTTCTCGTTTACAGGACAAAATGAATTTTGATGTGTCTAACCTAAAAGATAACAATGAGATTCTTTCTCAACAACTATTTAAAACTGAAAGTAAACTCAATAGCCTAGAAATTGAGTTCCATCACACGAGAGATGCCCTCAGAGAAAAGACTTTGGGTTTAGAACGGGTACAAAAGGACCTAAGCCAAACACAGTGTCAAATGAAGGAAATGGAACAAAAGTATCAAAATGAACAAGTTAAAGTGAATAAATACATTGGAAAGCAGGAGTCTGTAGAGGAGAGATTGTCTCAGCTGCAAAGTGAGAATATGTTGCTTCGACAACAACTGGATGATGCCCACAACAAGGCTGACAATAAAGAGAAGACAGTGATTAATATCCAAGACCAGTTTCATGCTATTGTGCAAAAACTTCAAGCTGAGAGCGAAAAGCAAAGTCTTCTGCTAGAAGAAAGAAATAAGGAGTTAATCAGTGAATGTAATCACTTAAAAGAAAGACAGTATCAATATGAAAATGAAAAGGCAGAAAGAGAAGTAAGTATCAAGAAGGATAAATATTTGTCAAACCTCCTGAAATAAAATTTAGAATAATATATAGTTATGTAGTTAACTATAAAAATAAATAGATAAGCTTATTTACTCTATCAGTTTAGAAACATCCCTTGTTTTCAGCAAATAAAAGAGCTGAGAGATGCTTTACTTTGAGTAAAGATATTGTATCATCTATGAAATTTTGAGTTTTAAGTTGTGAATTGTTATAGACTAGTATGAATAGTAAACTAATGTGAATAATGTAGTCTTTTACTGCTGAAGTAATAATTTTAGTGTCTTTATGTTGCCACATCTTAAGAACATTTCCATTTGTCTGCCACCATGAAACAGATAAATGGAAATGCTCATACCTGAAATGAGTATTTTGAAGTTAAGTTTCAATTAAGTGTGTTATTTTGACAGTTAATTCCAGATTTCCAGATAAACTGAAGTATATTGCTATATCTCTTAATACTTTTCTGTCAGTAGCTTTTTATATATTTCAGTTGATGTGATTTTATTTTTATTCTTGTCAATTTGACTTGTCTAAAAATATTTCAATCTCAAATTACATATTGTTATGATCTCTCAATTCTTTAAAGCATGTACTTTTTATTAAACCATAATTTGGGACAAATGTGAATTTTAGCAACCATATTTGATTTAATCTCCCCAGTGGTATTTATAATTTACTTTGAATATATTATGAGCAAATAATTTGCTCATAATTTTCATTTCAGTGCCCAATGACTATCATTTGGGTATAACTTTGTTCAGTATAAAGATAAGTAAGTGTAGCGATTTGTGATTTATTAGTTTGGCATTGGACCACCATTTTCACACTAATGAGGGGTGGCAGGATGCACAGGCAGCAAGAATGGAGTGAGTAGGGGAGAGTCATAGCAGCCGAGGTCAGGGAGGCAAGTGGAGGCCAGGTTACCTAGGGCCTCTAAGGCCATTGGAATTTACCTGTATTCTGAGATAGGAGTCTACTGGAATAATTTGAGCAAGCAATTAAGTATCTGAGGAGCTCTGAAGTTGATTTGATGTTCTAATAAAAAAGAGCAAAAATGTTCCATAGGGTACAATTAATCACTACCCGTTCCACTCACATAACTATTTTGAGACTTCAGTAGATTGTTAAGCAGTGTAAATTCATGGGGGGATGAATGAATAATGGGCTGAATCTGTTGTCTAAGTAACGTCATACCTAATTGGCAGGAAGAGAACACCTGTGTCCTTAACTGAATTCAGTAATAAACAGGAATGTGTACATATGAGGACAAGAAGGTGAATCAATGTATGTGGTAATATTTTTTAAGTTGTATATGTCATAGTTAAATATTGTTAACATAATTTATTTTTTAACATAACTTAATAATAAGGTGATTTATAAAATCAGTAACAAAATGTCTTATCAGGTTGTTGTGAGACAACTTCAACAAGAACTAGCTGATACCCTAAAAAAACAATCTATGTCAGAGGCTTCACTGGAGGTTACGTCACGTTATCGTATTAATTTAGAAGATGAGACACAGGATTTAAAGAAGAAATTAGGTCAAATCAGAAATCAAGTATGTATGAAATTTAACATGTCAAACAGTTAATCTATAACTGGTTAAATATATAGTGTTTTATCATACTAATTTAGTGGGTAGCCTTCTTTTGTGTTTTCATTATAACTAATTTAAATTTTATTATCTTTTTTTTTTTTTTGAGATGGAGTCTCGCTCTATTGCCCAGGCTGGAGTGCAGTGGCACAGTGGCGCGATCTCGGCTCAGTGCAAGCCCCACCTCCCAGGCTCACGCCATTCTCCTGCCTCAGCCTCCCGAGTAGCTGGGACTACAGGCACCTACCACCACACCTGGCTAATTTTTTGTGTTTTTTTTTAGTAGAGACGAGGTTTCACCGTGTTAGCCAGGATGGTCTAAATTTTATTGTCTTTATAATACACTTGCTTCTTTATTTATTTGTTTTTTTTTGAGACAGAGTCTCACTGTGTTGCCCAGGCTGGAGTACAGTGGCACTGTCTCAGCTCACTGCAACCTTCATCTCCCCAGTTCAAGAGATTCTTTTGCCTCAGCCTCCCGAGTAGCTGGCATTATAGGTGTGTGCCAGCATGCCCAGCTAATTTTTGTTTTTTTTTTTTTTTTTTTTTTTGAGACAGAGTCTCGCTCTGTAGCCCAGGCTGGCGTGCAGTGGCATGATTTTGGCTCACTGCAACCTCCGCCTCCTGGGTTCAAGCAATTCTCCTGCCTCAGCCTCCTGAGTAGCTGGGATTACAGGCGCCCACCACCACGCCTGGCTAATTTTTGTATTTACAGTTAGAGATAGGGTTTTGCCATGTTAGCCAGGCTGGTCTCAAACTCCTAACCTCAGGTGATCCACCCTCCTCGGCCTCCCAGAGTACTGTGATTACAGGTGTGAGCCACCGCGCCTGGCCTAATTTTTGTATTTTTAATAGAGATGGGGTTTCACCATGTTGGCCAGGCTGGTCTCGAATTCCTGACCTCAGGTGTTCCACCTGCCTGGGCCTCCCAAAGTGCTAGGATTACAGATGTGAGCCACCGCACCCATCTTGTTTATTAAACTCTTTCATTCTGCCATTTTTTCTTATAATTGCACATTTTTAAAAATAATATTTAGTCTTAGGAAAGTTGAGAATTATACATCATTCCTCATGGAAGTTGAGAGAGTTTTTTCCTGTTAAACAGTATTTTATAGTGATTTTTCTATTGTCATGGCAAGCCAGATTAAGTTAGAGGATAATGTTTAATGGAATGTTCCAGAAAATTGTCTTATTTCTTATTTTCACTTTTGTGAATGGATACAGAGTCTGTGTTGATTTATTTTGTGAATTTCAAATTAATTTGTACAGAAAGGCCATTAACTTTTCTCCAAAATGCAAATGTTTTAGGTTAATTTATAAACTATTTGAAATAGGCATTTCCTTCATTTTCCTTTCATTTAAAATATATTATAAAAACATAGAAATATTTAGATTATGTATAGCATGTACATCTAAACTAGAGAATTAAGAAAATTATCTAGATCCCTCCACTGGATTTTTAAAGAACATTATTGAGATATAATTTATATACCATACAGTTCACTCATTTAAGGTGTACAATTCAGTGTCTCTTAGATAATTTACAGAGTTGTGTAACCATCACCACAGTCAATTTTAGAACATTGTTATCACCCTGAAAAGAAACCCCACATCCCTTAACCATCACCACCATCCCTGTCCATGTCCCTCCACCTTCTCCAGTCCTAGGCAACCACCATCTACTTTTTGTCTCCTTAAATTTGCCTGTTCTGAACATTTCATATAAATAGAGTCATACAATATGCAGTCTTTTATGAGTGGCTTCTTTTACTTAGCATGTTTTTGGGGTTCATCTGTGTTGTAGCACATATCAGTACTTCATTTCTTTTTATTGTCTAATAATATTCTATTGTATGGCTATACCAGTTATCCATTCATCAGCGGATGGGCCTCTAGATTGTTTCTACTTTTTGGCTACTGTAAATAATGCTGCGATGAACATTCATTTATAAGACATATGTTTTTATTCTCCTGCCACTGGATTTTATCTTCAGAGTTAATCAGGCTGCTTTCACCATCTCTCTGCTTTACTCCTGCTGTTCTTCCTGCCTTTGCAGTTTCTGTTCATCTAGCCTCATTCATTCAGACCTGGCACACAATTCCCCCTCCTTTCGGAAGCTTTCTCTGACTGTTCTGGATCTCATTGACCTCACATTTTAGCACTCTTTGTCTAGTCTGTGTAGAACAATTTGCCCTTAATTTAACTTCATTTTTTTTTTTTCATAAGAGAGAAACTTGTCTAATTATAAATTTGCCTACGAGGTGAATAATATCTGATATGCCTGTCACCTATCCTTGTATAAATTGAAAATATTTTAGCTTAGCAATTGTTAGGTTAAAATTACTTTATATTATACTAAGAATTTCTTCTTTGAGACGTTGATATAATAAAGCTTTTATTCTATTTTTATTATTTTATTTTTTTACAAGGCCACAGCTAACATAGGTGGTTATTCTAAATATATTTTAAGTAATTAAATATAAGTAGAAACCACTTAATCTAGTAAAGGAAAGTTATTCAATCAAATGCTCATGTTTTTCACCCTGTAAAGAAATCTGCATTTCTGTTTCTTTATTACGTAGCCAGAGCTGGGATCCGTAGATTCATACCACTTTCCCACCCAAAGAGCTCTGGCGGCAGCTTTTCTCCTACGCCGTACGACATAACCTTAGCCTTAAGCCCACCAGAGTGCTTGCTAAAGCAGCTCAGCATAGACAGTTGTTGCAAATGACTTGATTTGGGAACCTTGTTTCGCAGCAGAGTCCAGTGTTTTCAGTCCAGTGCTCTGATGGCCATGTAAGTTATGTATTACTCATTCCAGGAGGTGCTGTTTGCATTGTGGTCATTGCCCACTGAGTAGAGCAGAGAGAAAGTAATCTATAATTGTTTAAAGTACTGTCAGCTTAGTGGAATTGGTGAAAGCTCTGTGAAGTACTAGGGGTGTATTCTGGGCCTCATGCTCCCCATTTGCTTTCACTTTCAGTGGTGTGAAGAATGATTCAGTGCAGCTATAGTAGACCACTTCCATTGGCATGCCATCTGCCTAAAATATACAATTTTATTAGAACATAAAATACAGTAAAAAGAATCACACAAACAGCAAATATTATATATAGCTCACTATATGCCATGTACTCATCTAAGTACTTTATGTATATATTCCTTGACTGAATCTTCTTACCATCCCAGTGAAGTAATAGTATTACTGTCTCTGTTTCTATTTTACCACTGAAGAAATTGAGACACTGAATGTTAATTTGCTCAAGGTCACACAGCTGGTAACTGGTGGAGTTGGGATTCCCACCTGGCCATCCCAGCTTCTGTGTGGATACTGCCTCTCAATTTCATGAAATATCTAGTTGTCACCTAACATGTCATCATGTTAATTTTTATAATCACTGGCATTGCCATGGTCATTCACATCTATAAATATTTAAACTTATAGTTCATGTGGTGGTGCTTGGAATGTGAAAATATAAATGCTTACCGTAAGGTAATTTCCTATCTTTCTCCATTTTACCAAGTTTGTAAATTTGAGTATTTATCTGATAAAATATAGTTTGAAAACAAGAGTAATATGTTTTAGTTCTAGAACACAAGTTGATAAACTTTTCTGTAAAGGGCCAGATAGTATTATTTTAGGCTTTGGGAGCCATAGATACCACCTGCTGCAACAGATCAGCTCTACAGTCACAGCACAAAAGTAGCCATAAACAATATGCATATTGAAGGGGTATGACTGTGTTCCAATAAGGTTTAGTTACAAAAACAGGTAATGGACAGATGTGTACTAGATTATTAGTAAAGTGGGTTTTTTTTATTCTTTGTTTTAGTTGCAAGAAGCACAGGATCGACATACAGAAGCTGTCAGATGTGCTGAGAAGATGCAAGATCACAAGCAAAAGTAAAATTTAAAGCAGCACACAGAAAAACATGATTATTTATAGAGCAAATAAGCAGTGTAGTATGAGAATTATATCAGCTATGAATGATCATAAGTACATCTGTGTGAAGTCAAGGAAAAATTTCAGCATTAAGCAATTTTGAAATGCGGATTTTTTTATATTATCCTAGAATTTTGTGCATTATCCACAAACCACAACTAGAAAAACGATAGAGTTGCCAAATCACGTACTTTTGAAATCTTTAAGAATTTATGTAATTATGCCTTCAGGTGTTTGCTAAGAAATTACACAGTATTTTAAAAATTTATCTGTGAGAATAATTATTTTAAAATATACATTTCAGGCTTGAAAAAGATAATGCCAAGTTAAAAGTTACAATCAAAAAGCAAATGGACAAAATTGAGGAGCTTCAGAAAAACCTGTTAAATGCAAATTTGGTAAGTCAGCCACTTAATTTCTGTCGTACTGAAAAGGAATCTTATTGCTTTAGTAGGACAAGTTGAGTATCCCTTATTTAAAATGCTTGAGACGAGAAGTGTTTCAGATTTTGGATTTTTTTTTATTTTGGAATATTTGTACATACATAATGAGATATCTTGGAGACAGGACCCAAGCCTAACATGAAACTCATTGATTTTTCGTATATACCTTATATATGTAGCCTGAAGTTACTTTTATGTAATTTTTTTTTTTTTTTTTTTTTTTGAGATGGAGCCTCGCTCTGTCGCCCAGGCTGGAGTGCAGTGGTGCGATCTCAGCTCTGCCTCCCGGGTTCACGCCATTCTTCTGCCTCAGCCTCCCGAGTAGCTGGGACTACAGGAGCCCGCCACCACACCCGGTTAATTTTTTTGTATTTTTAGTAGAGACAGGGTTTCACCGTGTTAGCCAGAATAGTCTCGATCTCCTGACCTCAAGATCCGCCTGCCTCAGCCTCCCAAAGTGCTGGGATTACAGGCATGAGCCACAGTGCCCGGCCACTTTTATGAATATTTTAAAAATAATTTTATGCATGAAACAGAGTTTTGACTGTGTTTTCACTGTGACATGTCACATGAGGTCAGGTGTGGAATTTTCCACTTGTGGCATCCTGTCCACTCTCAAGAGTTTCAGATTTTGGAACATTTTGGATTTCAAATTTTCAGATGTTCCTCCACTTATGATGGGATTACATCCTCATAAACACATTGTAAGTTGAAAATATTATAAGGTGAAATTTAATACACCTACTGAACATCATAGCTGAGCCTAGCCTATCTTAAACCTGCTCTGAACACTTACATTAGCCTACAGTTGGACAAAATCATCTAACACAAAGTCTATCTTTTAATAAGTATTGGATATCTCATATACCACATATTGCTAGCCTGGGAAAATATAAAATTCAAAATCTGAAGTATGTTGAAATTGTGATGGTTTCACGCCATTATAAAGTCAAAAAATTGTATTAATAAGTTGACCCATGGTAAGTAAATCCAAATTGTAGTGGTTTCACACACTCTTAAAGTTGAAAAATTGTAAGTTGGACTATTGTAAGTTGGGGACTATCTGTATGTAAGAATATTTTAGATAATATGAAAATCCTTATTGATAAAAATATTTATTGTATTCATGGTAATACTACTTGCTACTAGTAGTGCAAGTCCTCTTGACTTTATAGAAGTTGACTGAATTCATAACATTAATGAGTTTGGTAGTAAGATTTTAATAAAAAAGATTATGATAGCCTAAAAACAGTGTTTTTTATATACATTTTGTTTGTTCACTCATCCATTGATGGACATTCGGATTATTTCTGCCTTTTGCTTATTGTGAATAATGCTGCTATGGATATGGTGTACAATTGTCTGAGTCTCTGCTAATATTTGTAATATCTTTTGAAATTTTAAGAAATTTGAGTAGTGATTTGATCTACAATTCTGAATTTCTTTTATAATCTAAACCCTTCAGTGAGAATTTCAGAATGAATTGCTTTTAACATGGTAGTTTTTATTCCTCATCAAGAATGGATACTATGTCATTATACAAGCATTCTTTTCCCCCAAAGTAATGTGTTTTTCTCTTTGGATTTTAAAAAAGAAAAACCTGTGAAAAAGTAGAAATGGCTGCTCCAGCAGGACATCACAGAATAACACAGTGCTCCTAGCATTGCAGATTCAGAAACTTTTTTTCCCATTTATCTGTGTTCATCAGTCTTTCAAAACCTTAACAGTTCCTGTCAGGCGCAGTGGCTCATGCTTGTAATTCCAGCACTTTGGGAGGCCGAGGCGGGTGGATCACCTGAGGTTAGGAGTTTGAGACCAGCCTGGCCAACATGGCAAAACCCTGTCTCTACTGTAAATACAAAAATTAGCCAGGCTTGATGGCAGGCCCCTGTAATCCTACTACTCAGGAGGCTGAGGTAGGAGAATCGCTTGAACCCAGGAGGTGGAGGTTACAGTGAGATGAGATTGCGCTATTGGGTGACAGAGCGAGACTCCATCTCAAAAAAAAAAACTAAAAAAAACCAAAACCTTAACAGTCCAGTCTCAGAAAGGATGGCCGTGTAATCCACAATACCAATTTATTGATGTACCAATTTAGTGATTATTTATTGATGTTCTGCTTGATGTTTAACAAGCAGAACAGGATTCTCTGGTCATTCACGCTTTCCTGTGTAGAAATGAAGATCAGAAGGTTGCATTGTAAATACTAAAGTGGAGCAATGAGGTTGATGCTTCTACTAATGAGTTTCTTTAAGTCACAACAGGAAGATTTATGCGACTCTCCTATACAGATATACCTATCAGAAGAAACATTGACAAGTTTTTTTTCTAGATTTCATGTGTTAGTCCTACTTTATTGGCATCCTTTTCACACAAGTGACATGACAATATATTGATATGAAGTCTCCTGTGAATGAGAGTGTGGGGGACATCCCCTTATATGGATGTCATCCAGGAATATATCAACATCTCAGAAATGGAAAATTTAGTAAAAGTACTCAAAACCTGCTAAGCTTATTCAAAAATAATGGGGGATTTTCTGTAGATTCCCATAGAAATGAGTTAGGAATATGGCATATAATTATTAGTCACTTTGAAATGTACACTGTGAATCGAAAATTTAACAGAGACCGCTTTCAACCAACTCATCAATAGCCCCTAACTTTTCCAGAAGGTTCTCATCTCATGTCTTTATGGAAAAGGGAATTAGTCAAAAGAAAGCAAAGGCAAACAATCAATAATCTGACCCTTGTGGAAAAGTTTTGCATTATGAAAAAAAACAAAGACAAAGTATGCTGGTCAACATCCTAAGGGTGAGTGTGCCCACCCAAGATGAGAAAATAACACTACACTCAAAATAACACCAATAAGAATCAACATAAAATGTACAAGATTAGCTACCTACAAAAGGAATCTGCGCCAAGTAATGGTTTATGAGTGAGTGGTTGAGAATATGGTTTATGAGAAGTGAAACAGAAGGAAGAGACCTCAGGAAAGAGGTCTGGGCTGGAAATCTAGATTAGGGAATCTGGGATGAAGCCTTGAGATTTAAGGAGCTCTTAGAGAATTTAAAAAAGAGGAATGGAAGGGGACAGGACTCAGCATGAAGGGTTGCTGCATTTAGAAATGAAGTGAGGTCAGAGACGCCTAGGGGAGGATATGGTCACTGTTAGTTGCTGCTGAGAAGTAAAGCAGATTAAAGACTAAAAAATAGGGCCTTGATGACTTTCAGAATTTTAAAATGAGAATTATAAGACTAAAAATTAGATTTTAGTATAAAAGAAGACAAGTGATGAAAAAGTAGATCTCTAGATGAGACCATGTATTAAAAAATATTAGAGTCTGATGAGCACAGTGGCTGACACCTGTAATCCCAGTGCTTTAGGAGGTTGAGGCAGGAGAATCGCTTCAGACTAGGAATCGAGACCAGCCTGGGCAGCATAGCAAAACTCTGTCTCTAAAAAATATGAAATAAATTAGCCGATGTGGTGGTGCATGCCTGTTATCCTAGCTACTGAGGAGGCTGAGGTGGGAGGATTGCTTGAGCCCTGGAGTTCAAGGCTAGAGTGAACTATGATTACACCATTGCACTCCAGCTTGGTTGACAGAGTGAGACCCTGTCACAGACAAACAAACAAACAAACAAAAAAGAGTCCAATGGAAAAACAGGTTGATTAAAAAAGCCACAAGAATCAGGCAAAAGTTATGTTTTTGTTTATTGTGGAGAAGAAAAAGTTTATTTAAAGAGAAATGGTTAATAGAACAGGAAAAATTGAAACCCATAGAAGAATGTTTATAGAGAATGAGAGATAGCTCATCTTGAAGTCAGGTGAGTATAAAAAATGTAACAGGAACCAGATGAAAGTTTTCTAAAAATTTTCTTAGTAAGATTTGATTTAACAAAAACTGGAATATCTTGAACTACTGATGACAGTGTTTCTAGAGCAACTTTAGAAATGAGAACATACATCTAAAATAACTTTTTAAAAAGGAATTTTCATTAACACTTAGTATTTTATATATAAAAACTTCTATTTTTAACAAATTTTGGTAATTTAAATTCCAGAAAAGAAATATGAGCTGTTTTAAGAAAAGTCGTTTTTTCAAATCCGTTCTTATTGCCATCAGGTTTATAAACTGCATTTTATATGCCTAAACATATGTTACTCATGAACTCATAAGAAATAATAGTTTTAAGAAAAAAAATGTTTCCAGAGTTTTAAAAGTAATTGAAAATATTTTGTTTCAAAGTCTGAAGATGAAAAGGAACAATTAAAGAAACTTACGGAATTAAAACAGTCGCTGGAATGTAATTTGGATCAAGAAATGAAGAAAAATGTTGAATTAGAAAGAGAGATAACTGGGTAAGATTTTAATATTTCAGATCACTTTAACCATTAATTGATTTAATATAATTTTGCTTTGTTCAAAACTAGATATAAATTCATTTAATATCTACTTTTTCTTAATGAAATTATTCTCTTTTAAAATTGTTTTAGAAAGTTGCAGCACAATCTGAAACTTTTGGAATGCCTAAATATTACACTTATTCTTTAATGATTTTGAAAGCAGTAACAATGCCTTTGGCATATAATGTCAACTGCACTCTTCATCTTTTACTTTGAACTTTTATTTCTGAAGATATTTTCACTCTCTTTGGTAATCTTTCTCTCTTTGGTAGTGTCCTTCCCTTCAAAGAAGATATTCAAATCTTTTAATATCTAAAAACCTATCTGTGTCATCCTTTGGAAGCATCAAAAATTATCTTGATTTAGCTTATGCTTTCTTTCTGCCTCTTTGTGTGTGTGTGTGTGTGTGTGGTAATAAAATATATCATGAAAATTTACTCATTTCCCATGGATATCTCCCATGTATACCTGAGGTATACATGTTATTAAACTTCTGTTTGTTTTAAAACATATATGCCTCATACATATACAAAGGTATGTATGATTTAAGAGTGAAATGAGCAATCATGTTTCTACTATCCAGATTTAAAAATGGAATGTTACCCATTGCCTTGGAAGCCCCTAACATGGCTGCTTTTCTATTTATTTGCTGAGTACTTAACGTTTGTTCTGATTCTAATTACTATTTTTCTCTCATTGTCTTTCTCTAACGTGGTTTGGCATCCCTTTTACTTTGTTAACGTTGTGCTAGTAAAGATTTCTGGATCTCTTCTGAAAGCAGCCTTTGTGTCTTTATACATGCTTTCTCTGCTCATTTCCTTTCTTCTAAAACTCTGCCTGTTTCCTTTTCCCCTTAACTCAGACGTCAAAAATGTTTTCTTTCCTGTCTCTTGTCTACTTTGAATGATCTTGATGTTTTTTGTGCGTACTTTCTTTTTTTTTTTTTGTACTTTTCTTCTTATAAACAGTGGTCAACGGATATCAAATGTATTTTTGTGTCTTTTTCAACCATTCATGTATAAGTATGTGTATGCTTTGCTTTTTTTTTTTCCCTGGAATCTCTCTGTTGCCCAAGCTGGAGTGTGGTGGTGCAGTCTCGGCCCACTGCAACCTCCACCTCCTGGGTTCAAGCCATTCTCCTGGCTGCGCCTCCCGACTCAGCCTCCTGAATAGCTGGGATTACAGACATGCACCATCACGCCTGGCTAATTTTTGTATTTTTAGTAGAGACAGGGTTTCACCATGTTGGCCAGGCTGGTCTTGAACTCCTGAGCCCGAGTGATCCGCCTGGCTCGGCCTCCCAAAGTGCTGGGATTTTAGGCATGAGCCACTGGTCCAGCCTAAGTATGATTTTCCTCTTCACCTTGGACTCTGATCTCTGGTTTATAGCTAATATTTGATAATAGGTTAATGTTTTATATTAACATACTAAAATGGATAGGAATAATTTATTTATAAAAACTTCATGTGATTTTAATGTTAACTCTTTATCTGCCATATATGTCATATAATTTTTCTTCACATTATTTACCTAAGATTATAATTTCATTAGAGTGTTTTCAAACTATGTCAGATTGAAATAAACGAGAGAATCATGATTCATTTGTTTTTCTTACATGCTAAAACATAATGTCTGTTTAAATAATTATTAAATGTTTGCCTTTTTAAAACTTGAGTTACTCATTTTGTACCTTCCTGCAGATTTAAGAACCTCTTAAAAATGACAAGAAAGAAGTTAAATGACTATGAAAATGGAGAATTTAGTTTCCATGGAGATTTAAAAACTAGTCAATTTGAAATGGATATTCAGATTAATAAGCTAAAACATAAGGTAATTTTTAATAAGTTTTGGGACCAAAAAAGTCACTTAATTTTGGGAAATATAGACTTCTCAATGCTTTGAACAGTGAAATAAAGATTTTTTTTTTTAACTTTAGGGACTTGATACTAATAAAAAAACTTTTTTTAAACTTTTAAGTTCAGAGGTACATGGGCAGGTTTGTTGCGTAGTTAAAGTTGTGTCACGGGTGTTTGTTAAACATATTATTTTGTCACCCAAGTATTAAGCCTAGTGCTCATTAGTTATTTTTCTTGATTCCTCTCCCTTCTCTCACCCTCCATCCTCTAGGAGGCCCCATTGTCTGTTGTTCCCCTCTGTGTGTCCCTGTGTTCTCATCATTTAGCTCCCACTTAGTAGTGAGAACTTGCAGTATTTGGTTTTCTCTTCCTGTGTTAGTTTACTAAGGATAGTGGCTTCTAGCTCTGGACATAGGAACAGGCCAAGATTTCATGGCCAAGACACCAAAAGCAATTGCAACAAAAGCAAAAATTGACAGAATCTAATTAAACTAAAGAGCTTCTGCAGAGCAAAGGAAGTATCAACAGAGTAAACAGACAACCTACAGAATGGGAGAAAATTTTTGCAAACTATGCATCTAACAAAGGTCTTATATCCGGCATCTATAAGGAACTTACACAAATTTACAAGGAAAAAACAACCCCATTAAAAAGTGGGCAAAGGAGATGAATAGACATTTCTCAAAAGAAGACATACATGCAACCCAACAAACATGATAAAAAGCTCAACATCATTGATCATTAGAGAAATGCAAATCAAAACCACAACAAGATACCATCTCATACTAGCCAGAATGGCTATTATTAAAAAGTCAAAAAAATAACAAACTATTCATCTGACAAGGGACTAATATCCAGAATATACAAGGAACTCAACTCGACAGCAAAAAGAATAATCTAATTCAAAAGTAGGCAAAAAATCTGAAACAGACATTTCTCATAAGAAGACATACGAATGGCCAAAAGGTATAGGGAAAAAAATGCTCAACATCACTAATCATCAGGGAAGTGTACATCAAAACCACCAAGTGATATGATCTTATTCCAGTTAGAATCGCTACTATCAAAAGACAAAAAATAACAAATGCCAGCAAGGCTGCAGAGAACAGGGAACTCTTAGACATTGTTGGTGGGAATGTAAAGTAGTACAGCCATTATAAAAAACAATGTGGAGTTTCTTCAGAAAACTAAAAACAGAACTGCCATATGATGTAGTCGTTCTACTACCAGGTATTTATCCAGGAGAAAGGAAATCAGCATATCAAAGGGATATCTGCATTCCCATGTTTATTGCAGTACTATTCACAATAGCTAAGATGTGGAATCAACCTAAATGTCCATAGACAATGGAAAAGAAAATATGGTGTATACAGATACATAAAGGTGAAAACAACAGACGCTGAGGTTTCCGAGAATGCAGGATCTGTGCCAAGAAATGTGTTCAGAATCTGGGTGACAGGATCAACAGAAGTCCAAACCTCGGCATTTTGCAGTATAGTAACAAGCCTGCATATGTACCCTTTCAATCTAAAATAAAAATGGAATTTTTTTTTTTTAAAGGAAAAGATTTGGTGGCTGGGCACGGTGGCTCATGCCTATAATTCCAGCATTTTGGAAGCCACGGTAGGCTGATCACCTGAAGTCGGGAGTTCCAAGACCAGCCTTGACAAAATGGCAAAACCCCGTCTCCACCAAAAATACAAAAAAATTAGCTGGACATAGTGGCACACGCCTGTAGTCCCAGCTACTCTGGAAGCTGAGGCAGGAGAATTGCTTGAACCCTGGAGGCGGAGGTTGCAGTGAGCCAAGATTGCACCATTGCACTCCAGCCTGGGTGACAAGAGTGAAACTCTGTCTCAAAAAAAAGAAAGATGTGGTGTATATACAGGATGGAATATTGTTCAGCCAAAAGAATGAAATCATGTCAGTAACATTATGTTAAGTGAAATAGGTCAGGCGAGGAAGATAAATATCTAAGGTTCTCACTTGTATGCAAGTGCTAAAAAGAAAACCGAGCTCATGGAAGTACAGAGTAGAATCATGGGTATTAGAGGCTGGGAAAAGCAGGAGGGAGGAGAGGCAGGCAAAGGGGCGGGGAAGGGAGGAGGTGTTGGATGATGGCTACCAAATTAGAGCTAGCTAGGAGGAATGCGTTCCAGTGTTCTATAGCACCACAGGGCAAATACAGTTAAATATAATTTATTGTGTATTTTCAAAAAGCTAAAAAGAGAATTTTGAATGTTCACAAGACAAATAAATGATAAATGTTTGAGGTGATGGATATGCTAATTCGTTTATACATTGTATACATCTATTAAAATATCTCTCTAGCCATAAATATGTATAGTGTTGTGTGTCAACTAAAAAGGAAAAAATAATTCATCCCATGATAAAATAGAACATGGGCCAAACTCAGTGACTCATTTCTAATGAATAGAATGTGGTAAAGGTGACAACATGTGACTTCGGCATTAGATTAGAAGAGGCTTCCTATCTCAGACTCCTTGCCGTTGGAACCCAGCCCCGATCTTGTGAGGAAGCTCAGGACACAAAGGCAGCCTAGGAGTTCCAGTCCCTCAGGGTTTGAGTTGTGTCCAGGGAACCTGAGGGGAACAGAGACAAGCTGTCCTGGCCGAGATTTTCCCAAACCGCAGATTCCTGAACAGAATAAATGTTGTTTTAAGCCATAAATTTTAGGTACTTTGTTAGGAAGCAATAAGCAGAAAAAATGTATTTTACAAAAAGAGACAATAAGAAACATAACTTACACGGGAAAAATTAGTCTCATTTAAAGTAGAATCTGATAAATGTTGAGATTAATTTATTCATGGCAAACAATGTTAAGCAGATAGCCAGGAGAAAGACGTAAGAGCTATTGAGGAGAAAGTTTTTTCTCCAGATTTAAAGGTCTGGAATCTGAACTCTCCAAAATAAAAACTTCTCAAGAAGACTTTAATAAAACTGAACTGGAAAAATATAAGCAACTCTATCTAGAAGAATTAAAGCTTCTAGATAGAGGGGGACTGGAATCTTCTGGTTTGTGCACTAATGTGTCTGGTTGCCGATGGTGGCCATTGGCTGGAACTTTGGTTGGGGCAGGAACCCTGAGCACCTACTCGAATAGTTTGCAAATAGTGTCTCCCATTCTACAGATTGTCTCTTCACTCTATTAATTATTTCCTTTGCTGTGCAGAAGCTTTTCAGTTTAATATTGTCCCATCTTTATTTTTATTACTATTTTTTAAAATTTTATTTTATTAATTTCTTTTTTTTAACCCAGGCTGGAGTGCAGTGGTGTGATCTCAGCTCACTGCAAGCTCCGCCTCCTGGGTTCATGCCATTTTCCTGCCTCAGCCTCCCAAGTAGCTGGGACTACAGGTGCCCACCACCATGCCTGTCTAATTTTTTGTATTTTTAGTAGAGGTGGGGTTTCACCGTGTTAGCTAGGATGGTCTCGATCTCCTGACCTCGTGATCCACCTCCCAAAGTGCTGGGATTTACAGGCGTGAGCCACCGCACCTGGCCAGTATTGTCCCATTTTTCTATTTTTGTTTTTTTTGCCTACGGTTTTGAAAATAGCCATAAAATCTTTGCCTAGACCAATGTCCTGAAGCAATTTCCCTGTCTCTTCTAGTAGTTATAGTTTCAAGGTCTTACTTTTTTACATCTTTATTCAATTTTGAGTTGATTTTAGTATATGGTGTTCGATAGGGGTCTAGTTTCATTCTTCTGCATGTGGATATCCAGTTTTCCCAGCACTGTTTATTCAAGAGGATGTCCTTTCCCCAATGTATGTTCTTAGCATCTGTTTAAAATCAGTTGGCTGTAAATACACGAATTTATTTCTAGGTTCTTTATTCTGTGGCCTTAACACCAATAATTATTACCCCTTGGAATGCAAGTCAAATTAGCATAAAACATTTGCAGCTCAGAAAAAGGCTTATGGCATTAGAATCTATATTACAAGATTCATTAATTAGAGTCTTGTTTTAAAAGTTTTATTCTGGGAGCCTTTTTTTTGATGAGGCCTAAATAAGTCAATAGGATGTCCGAAAACTTCTTTAGAAATTACAGGGCATGTTGGGGCTGGGAGCAGTGGCTCACACCTGTAATCCCAGCACTTTGGGAGGCTGAGGCAGGCAGATCATGAGGTCAGGAGATCGAGACCATCCTGGCTAACATGGTGAAACCCTGTCTCTACTAAAAATACAAAAAATTAGCCGGGCCTGGTGGTGGGTGCCTGTAGTCCCAGCTACTGAGGAGGCTGAGGCAGGAGAATGGCATGAACCCGGGAGGCAAAGCTTGCAGTGAGTGGAGATCACGCCACTGCACTCCAGCCCGGGCGACAGAGCAAGACTTAAAAAAAAAAAAAAAAAAAAAAAATATAGGGCATGTTTATGGGGGAAGTAGTAAGACACTTTCTGCTACCCCTTAGAGCCATTTAAGGAGGAAAGACATGAAACAATCATAGAAAAATACAAGTCGAAGATCAAGTGCAAATGTTGTGTGGCAGAGATGATAAAAATAAGGAATATATTTTTGTGACTCCTGGTGGCTTTGACTTTGTTCTTGATTTTCTGGGTAATTTAAGGGTCCACATTTGAAGAATCTTTTATGGTTCAGGTGACATTTTATTGCAACTGAATTTATTCCAAAATTTGTTCTTGGTTTTATGTTAGGCTATTCTCAGGCTACTTCCTTCATTATTACACTATATTATTGTCTTCATTCAGATTGATGATCTTACAGCAGAACTGGAGACTGCAGGTTCAAAATGTCTACATCTGGATACAAAGAATCAAGTTCTTCAAGAGGAGTTGTTATCTATGAAAACAGTACAAAAGAAATGTGAAAAACTACAGAAGAATAAAAAGAAGTTGGAACAAGAAGTTATCAACCTGAGAAGTCATATAGAAAGGAATATGGTAGAACTTGGTCAAGTCAAACAGTATAAACAGGAGATTGAAGAAAGAGCAAGACAGGAAATAGCAGAAAAATTAAAAGAAGTCAATCTATTTTTACAGGTTAGCTTATGTGTAGTGTGCCTTTGTTCATTTCACTGCAAATTGTATTTTGGATATATACATTATATGTGTTTCCTCTACATCCCTTATAGCAATTTGTTCTGTAGATTTCTAGAAGGATGATGGCATCTGTTTCTCCCTTTAGATATTCCAGTTTCCATCATTATTATAACTAAATTGATGATTTAGAATAATGATTTTCATCAGAATTATTTGACTATTAAGACCAGTTGGCATAAAACAAAACCATCAGGAAAAGAAAGTATTGTGATTTAGAAATTATACCATATTCTTGAATTGTTCTTAAATTACATTGCTCACTTTTTTAAATTTTTAATTAATTTTATTATTCTTTAAATTATCAGAGTTCATGAGTACTAATGAAACAATGATTCAAATGTTTATACCTCAGCCTTCTGGATAGCTGGGACTACAGGTGCACATCACGATGCCTGGCTAAACTTTTAATTCTTATTTTTGGTAGAAACAGAGTCTTGCTTTGTTGCCCAGGCTGGTCTCGAACTCTTGGCTTCCAGTGATCCTCCTGCTTAGGTCTCCCAAAGTGCTGAGATTACAGGCATGAGCCACCAAACCTGGCTGATAAATATTTTAAACTTCAGCTTTTTTTTTCACATATTTAAAATTACTCTCTGAATCACTAACTCAAAAGTAAAGGAAAAAAATACACAATAATTACCCAGGTTTTATATAAATTAAATTTTATTGAGGGATAATTTACAAATAATTAAACACAACCATTTTAACAGTTTGACCCAAGTATATACTTGCTTAACCATCCTCTCAACAGAGAACATTTCCAGAAAGTTCTCTCTTGCCTTTTTGCAGTTAATTCCCCCTACTTCATCCCAGGAAACCACTGGGACTTTAACACAACTTGTGTTGTTTTTGCCTTAAAAAAAAAAAAACAAAGCTGGGCACGGTGGCTCATGCCTGTAATCCCAGCACTTTGGGAAGCCAAGGTGGACGGATCACGAGGTCAGGAGTTCCAGACCAGCCTGGCCAACATAGTGAAAACCCATATCTACTAAAAAATTTAAAAAAATAATTAGCCAGGCGTGGTGGCACATGCCTGTAGTCCCAGTTACTCGGGAGACTGAGGCAGGAGAACTGCTTGAATCTGGGAGGCGGAGGTTGCAGTGAGGCAAGATGGTGAGAGCTAGACTCCGTCTCAAATACAAAACAAAACAAACAAATTAGGCTGGGCATGGTAGCTCACACCTGTAATCCTAGCACTTTGAGGGCTGAGGTGGGAGGACCACTTGAGCCCAGGAGTTCAAGACCAACCTAGGCAACAAAGTGAGACCCCGTCTCTACAAAAATTTAAAAAAGTAATTAGCCAGGCATGGTGGTGCATGGCTGTAGTCACAGGTACTTGGGAGGCTGAGGTGAGAGGATCATGTAAGCCCAGGAGTTTTCAAGGCTGCGGTGAGCTATGATTGTGCCACTGAACTGAAGCATGGGCAACAGACTGAGACCCTGTCTCTAAAATAAACAAAGCCAAAGGAATGTCTTTCCTCTCTTACCCACATGGGTATATGAGTGTGTGAGTGTGTGTGTGTGTGAGTGATAAAAATCTACTTCCTTAATAACATGAGTTTGTGTGTCTATGAGTGATTAAAACTCAATAATTTAACAAATTTGTTTTAGTTGGGATAAACAGCAATTGAGAACTGCGTGGGACCCCTGTGCTTATGAGGGAGGATGGAGGGTGCAAACTGGTAGAAAGGATGTGAAAATTAACAGAGAAATTTCAGCTGGGCCACTTGAAAATATGTAGCCGTTGTGAGAGTAGAAAATCTTCACTACTCATTCTCAGCTCTTTCCCTTCCCTCAGGCTAGTGAGAGATAGGAGTCTTGGAACACAATCTACAAGGCCAAGGTGGTAACAATCCATGATAACACAGATTTCTTCACATGGTATTTATGATAGTCTTACAAAGCTCTGCATGTTAGCTCTTAGAGACATGGAATGAGAATAGGAAGAAATCTTAGTGATAAGCCAGCGTAGTTTCCCATTTTACAGATGAAGAGACCTAGGGAAAGGTTAAACAGCAGGGCCCAAGCCTATGCTAGTCAGGCTCAGGATCACACTCCACATTCCTTTACTTGTAGTCCAGGTGATTCCATAACCTTATGCTCCAGCAGGTAGAATTACTGTAAGAGATCCAACACCTTGGGCTTTTTTCTCAGCATGTATTGATGCGCGCAGCATTTATCTCTAAGAAGCTCTCAGTTCCTGTATCTTACATACAGATGATTGCTTTAATTTACTTTGCCAGGTGTATTCATAAAATGGAATATCACATCAAAATTTTTAAGCATATTCAAGTCTCCCCATGAATATATTTTAACACAAAAATAATTTTTATAAGATTTTCATTCGAAAATATCTCCACATTTGTAGTCATTTTCTTTCTTAGGTTTTCCTTATGTTACCAATTATAATTTTTTATTTTCTATATGACATTTCCCCCCATCGTTAGACATCTGGGTTGCCAGTCAGCCTTTATTGTTTTGATTACTTCATCAAGGATGAAAATGCTTCTCTAGTAGAAACTCACTTTCATTTCTTTGGAAGGTGTATTTGGATTCCCTTTTCAATTAGAACCCTGGGATGTCCTCTTATCTCTTTGACCAATGCCTGCTGGCACAGAGATCTTTCTCTTTTTGGAGTTTGGGTTAAAAACAAAACAGCCCTTAGACACCGAGTAGGTGACCATGGTCTTACTCAGGTTATGTATTTTTAAAACATATGCTTTTAATTTGTTTTAGGCACAAGCAGCATCTCAAGAAAACTTAGAGCAGTTAAGAGAGAATAATTTTGCTTCAATGAAAAGTCAGATGGAACTCAGAATTAAAGATCTGGAATCTGAACTCTCCAAAATAAAAACTTCTCAAGAAGACTTTAATAAAACCGAACTGGAAAAATATAAGCAACTCTATCTAGAAGAATTAAAAGTTAGAAAATCTTTGTCAAGTAAACTAACCAAGTAAGTCAAAATATAGAATCATAGGAAATAAATTAAGCTCATTAATTTGCCTTGAAAGCATAATTCTTAGGTTCATGAGATCAATGGGAAGTGAAAGCTAAATAGGTAATATAATTTTGGAAAATGTTAGTAAATTAACTTAACCTTTAAAATGTGTGTCCAGGACAGTTTATGTCTTTCCTCTGTTTTTTTTTTTTTTAATTTTATATGGCTTTTCCGTTAATATTCTTAGGTAGTTAACTGGATCTATGTCTTTCAGCTATGTGCTTTTACAACTTTGTAATTTAGACATTGATATTGTCATCAGATTGCTTATCAGCATTGCCATAAATATAATTATTAATGAGTTGGGCTGTTTTTTGGAAAATTACAACTTAAACCAGAAGGGTCAAGTATCACTACTACTCTGCACATTCTGGCACTCCATAAATGAACTTTCCTTGATTGTGATATCTGGTATTATCACTACAGGGTGCCGTGAGACAAACTACCCTGTATAGTTTTTCTACTACTTAAAGGCATGCTAGTGAAATAGGGAATGATTAACGTAGGGATGAAGGGAAGTATAATTTATAAAGTGGTTAAAAATAACACCTTGGTCAGCCTGAGGGAGTGTGTGGAAAACAGGTCAGGCCCCACCTCTGATGCCTTGGGGACAATGTTAGGCGCTAACTGCCTTTGAGACTCTTTAGTTCTTTTTGATCACCAACTCAGCTATCTTCTTTTCCCCTAGAATTTTTTGCTCTGAATTATTCCTTGGTGCCAGATGCCTAATATTTTTCCAGATAATGGGTGAAATAAATGTAAAAGGGTGGTGAAAGCCAATGCTTGCACATGTCTTGAGGAATTTTTTAATCTCTAAACTGGTTTACTAAATACAAGTATTTTTAGCTGGGCTTTTTCCTTTGTTCTTAGTTTTATTAATTGTATGTATCAAAACATGATGTTTTTGATATATTTGTACATGGTGAAATGGTTATTATAGTCAAGCAAATTAACATATTTATCATGTCACATATTTACCCTTTAAAGACAAGTATTTTTAATGGCATCCTCAGGAATTGTACCAGTGGAGCGTTCCAGAAGGCAGCAGGTGTTACCTGTGAAGTTATACATCATTGGTAGCCATTTTCTTCCCTTCCCTACTTTGCTTGAATTACTTGTTTGTTGGAAACTACCCTAGAAACATATGCACTTCTTTAGAACAGTCTAAAAATTATAATTGCATACAGTAGGCATGCTCTGACACGTTTTTCAGTGTTAAAATACTGGTTAATGGGAAATTTCATTTACTCCTATGGTAACTTTTTAAAATTGCAAGTCTTTTAGGAATCATTTAGGGAAAAGTAAAATGTTAAGCATGTGTCTTCTGCAATCTTCACAGAACTAATGAGAGGCTAGCAGAGGTCAACACCAAACTTCTTGTGGAAAAACAGCAGAGCAGATCTTTGTTCACCACTCTCACTACCAGGCCAGTCATGGAGCCACCTTGTGTTGGAAATCTTAATAATAGTTTAGATCTCAACAGAAAACTTATTCCAAGAGAAAACTTAGTGATCTCTACCTCAAATCCACGGGCTTCAAATAATAGCATGGAGAACTACTTGAGCAAGGTTAGTTATTTTGTCTTTTTTCCTTTGGGTTTCAAATTTCTCATGTAATTCTTTTTTTGTTTGTTTTTTTGAGACAGCGTTTTACTCTGTTGTCCAGGCTGGAGTGCAGTGGTGCCATCTTGGCTCACTGCAACCTCTACGTCTAGGTTCAAGCAATTCTTGTGTCTTAGCCTCTCAGATAGCTGGGATTACAGGTGTGTGCCACCACACCCAGCTAATTTTTATATTTCTAGTAGAGACTGGGTTTCACATATTGCCAGGCTGGTCTCAAACTTCTGGTTTCAAATGATCTGCCTGCCTCACCCTCCCGAAGTGCTGGGGTTACAGGTGTGAGCCACCATGCCCAGGCTCAAATTTCTGATATAATTCCTGTTTTTAATTTGGTGAAATACCGAGTTGTTTAATTGACTTATGCTTGATAAGTAAAGGTCATAATTATCTGTGCTAATTAAGTGAGGAAACAGAAATTTTAGTTTTTTTTTTTTTTTTTTTAGTCCCTAGAGCTCTCATTTTCAAGAGATACCATTTGTTAACTTTATTCAATAAATGTAACTAAACTGTCACATTTTAAATTTCTTTAAAAGCTGAACTTATTAGAAATGGAATATTATTGCCTATTGCCTGATAGCAAAAGGTATACGTTGAGATACTTTGGCTTTCCTTCTAATGGATTTGAGTTTGGCTGTGGTTGATAGCACTTTGATAGTTTTCTGGCACCATCTCAAGTGTTCCACCCTTAATCATAAGTGAATGAATGATTGGCATCCAAACACTTAACCACATATGGAAATTTATTACTTAAAGAACTCCAAGATAAATACTTCTTATGAATTAAACAAACTCTAACACTGATTAATTTGTATTTTTAAGTTTTGTCATTTTATTACTTAGGAGTACATTCTTTGTTGCTATTGTTACAGCATTTTTCTCTCAATTTTTGTAAAATGTGTCTATTACTGGGCAATTGCACAGCGGTTTTTAAATAGTTAAAGCAAGCAAATATGTGAATTTAAAAAATGCACTTGTGCCATTACTTGAATGATTGATGTCTAAGATGGCAGTGATATCAAGAGTGTTTAGTAAGTATGATCAAACAGAATTATTTTCTTCCTACCCAGAATTTCATGTTAAGCTTCACAGGGTCCTCATCTCCCCTGGATCCTAGCTTTACAGTTACAAGGTCCTAGCTAGCCAATATTATGTTCATATTGTTAGCTTAGTTTTGTTTTGCTTTTCTAGAACAATAGAAAACCCATTGAAGAGGAACCTTGCAATCCAGCCTTACGATTTCACTCATAGTACGACTTCATTTCTGGGGATCTCAAAATGAATTCAACAATGACAAGTTTTATCAATTGTAGACTTGGTAGGGAAAAAAAATTCAACTATGCTTGATCCAGTTTAAGATACTTGTCTAACTTTTGACCATTTTTGACTGGGGGAACGAATTACAAAAGCTGGTTGCGATGGTGAACACTTGTAGTCCCAGCTACTTGGGAGGCTGGGGCAGGAGGATTGCTTGAGCCCAAGAGTTTAAGGTTGTAACGTGTTTTTACTGCAACTGTGAATAGCAGCCGCACTCCAGCCTGGGCAGCATAGCAAGACCCTGTCTCTTAAAAAATTACAAGAAGCATAAAACATTTGTTTGAACAAAAATAAATAAATAGCAACTAGTTTTTGTTGTGTGTCATTATGAAAATATCAATTTTAATCAGTGCACATTAGCTTAAGATTTAATGGTATTTTCATGATCTTAATGCAGAGAAAAAAAGTGTAGACTCATGTTAAATGAGACCTCAACCTTGTTTCTTTACCAGGCCTCATGTCCTAACAAATCATAGAAGACCAAGTCTAAGGTTTCTTAGACAGCACTGCAGCCAAGTGGCTTAACAAGGAACAAATCAAATGATTGTTTTAATACATAAATTACAAGATCTGTCCAGCTAATTTTTTTCATCATTTTGTTAGCTTAGTTTTGTCTTATTTTTCTGACAATGAGATGATCAGGGTCTAAATGCTTCAGAGTCATGAAATTTTCCTACTGGGTACAAAAAGAAAATGAATGTCAAATACTTGTGTAGGCCGGGTGCAATGGTTCATGCCTATAATCCCAACACTTTGGGAGGCCGAAGCAGGAAGATCACCTGAGCTCAGGAGTTCAAGACCAGGCTGGGAAACATAGTGAGGCATAGTGAGATCTCATTTCTACAAAAAATTTAAAAAATTGGCTGGGCATGGTGGTGCACGCTTGTAGTCCCAGCTTCTTGGGAGGCTGAGGCAGGAGAATCACTTGAGCTCAGGAGCTCAAGGCTACAGTGAGCTATGATCGTGCTTCTGCACTCCAGCGTGGATGACAGAGTGAGACCCTGTCTCAAAAAATCCAAAACAATAACAAAAAAACCTTCTGTAACTTACTAAGCATGATGCAAATATAAAATTTTCTCATTAGTTCCTACCAGAAAACTCAGGTAACAACATTTTATAAGATGATGAAAGAATATGTAGATACGCAGTGTAAGGGAAGATTTTTGAGGAAATGTTTTTCCTTAATTGATTTTTTTGGGGAGCAAGGAGGTGTTTATTTTTAGTATTTCTAGATAAGCTGAAAAATATTCCATTGGTATACATGGTTTCTTTGTGGGGCACTGGTTTGCCAAACCATGTTAGACTTAACAAAAGAGATTAAAAAGAACCATTCTGTCAGGTCAAGTGACTTTCATATATTAAAAAAATTTTTTTGAAAGAATAGAACTTTTAAAAAATGGCATGAAACTATATTACATAAAACAGATAGAAGTAGAGCTCTCTGGCTAAAGGAGAGGTAGGGGCTCTGAAGCTGTGACTTCCTTATCCCTTAATCCTGCAATATCCTCTGTAGAACCTTAGATTTCTGTGGGACATAGTTTGAAAACTACTGGTTATGAAAGAATCCTTCTAATTAGCCAAAACTTGTTGGTACATTGTTCTTTTATAATTTTCTCCTATTCTTATATTTTAAAATGAAAAAGTATACATGAAGTTGCAGATGTGCTCCCTTTATTAATGTTGGACCTCAGGCTGCCTCCGCCACCTGAAGCATAACCCCCACCTGGAAATAAACAAAGTCCACAGAGAAAGAAGGAGCATTTTTATAAAACGTAGTTTATTTATTTTACTCCATAATAGCTTTTGATTTTGTATTATGCATTAAATTATTAGCGTAAGAGATTAGTAATTTATTAAGCTTTTTAATTTCCTCTAGCAGTGTTCAGTTTCTCCTAATCTATTGCTCTATACATTTCAAAAACCATCGATGGCACCTTGTCTACCTCAATAGGACAGTTATTAATGTCACCAAGACATTTTTCTCTCCTTTTTTCTTCCATAGTCTGTATCAGGCACTGTGTTAAGTTATTTAACTGGAGACAATAATTTTAAATTTGTATTAAGGGAAATATGAGGAAAATGTGTGATTTAATGGGAAATTAGGAATAAAATGAAAGGGACTTTTTCAAAGTCATTTAATGTTTGCCAGTTTTCACTTTTAATATAGGTAAAACCATCCCAGTTTCCCACCAACCAGGACAAAACCAGACTTGTCAACACAGAAGACCGTTTTCCTAAGCTTTCAAGTGTCCCTCCCAGAGCACCTCCCTCCTGGGTTCTGGGTCTGCCCCTTTTCCCTTTGAGCCTTTATGTCTGACCTGGTGTCCTTTTCTCAAAAGTAGTTGCCCTCAGCTGTCATTTATGTGGTAAAATATTCAAGGGTTGGCCAGGCATGGTGGCTCATGCCTGTAATCCCAGCACTTTGGGAGGCCCAGGTGGGCGGATCACAAGGTCAGGAGTTTGAGACCAACCTGTCCAATATGGTGAAACCCCGTCTCTACTAAAAAATACAAAAATTAGCTGGGCGCGGTGTTGCGCGCCTGTAGTCCCAGCTACTCAGGAGGCTGAGGCAGGAAAATTGCTTGAACCCAGGAGGCAGAGGTTGCAGTGAGCCGAGATCACGCCACTACACTCAAGCCTGGGCAACAGAGTGAGACTCCACCTCAAAAGAAAAAAAATAAATTCAAGGGTCATTGAGAGGCTGGAAGAGACTTTATGTAGCGGGAGGCCACTCCAGGGCTGGAATAGAGGCAACAACTTTATACCATATACCCTTTAAGTGTTAGGCGAGAAAAATAACCTGTATTTAAATTTGTTATGCAGGAAGTTTCTCTGTCTAGACAGTTAAGATTTCTTCAATATTAGAGTAAGCAATTTGTTAAGAGTATTTCATTTTTATCTAAGCAAAATGTACATATTATGAAAGTATTTGTAAATAGGGTATAAAGAAATAATAAAATTTATTACACGTAGGAAGTAAATATTTAGGAGAAGTGAGAAACTACATTACATTAGTAGTTCCTTAATACAAGTCATGTAAAAATGTATATTTTACGTCATGTTTATTAATGAATAGCAATATAAGATTCGTTCAATAAAGACTTCTCCTTTTATTTGGTATTGAGTTATTACTTTTACAGGACCTGTCTACTAATGCTATTGTCACATTATTCATTGTATAAGGCCTATCTATAATGTTATTGTCACAGAAATATATGGAAAACAGTCTTACAAAATATTGGGAAACCTGTTAGTCAAAAAATTTTCTCTTCATACCTAACATTTTTAAAGGCATTGGATATCATATTATCGTTATCACCACAAAGTGCCTATTATGCTCACTATATAGTGTACTATTTCAGACCATGTTCTGGTTATTTAGTGAGAGAATACCTTTTATAAAAAAGATTTAAATAAGAACACCCTAAATAGGCCACTTGCAATATAGTTTGAGATATTCCCACACATTTCATAATTAAGTATATAAATATAATTAGATATTTAAAAAATTGGTACTAATTTCTGAAATCAAAATTACAGTTAAAGAGCTATATATTTTTTGTTTATAATTCTACCAAGTTGTGAATCAAAGAAACTAAGCTTGAAAACTAGCTCCAACTTATATTTATCATTTTTTGAGCAAATTTTGTGTTTACATGAATAAAGAAATGTTATTTATAATATATAGATAGGATAATATTTATTTTCACTTACTCTTTTGCCAGTAGAATTTTCACATGACATTATGATAGCATCACTTTCTTCATGTATATATTGATGATTCTGTACCAAAAAATAGCATAGAACATACTTTAAAATTTTAATTCTCTAAAAGTAGACAATGGAAAGTGGTTTTTTTGTTTGTTTGTTTTTTTGAGACGGAGTCTCGCTCTGTCATCCAGGCTGGAGTGCAGTGGTGCAATCTCGACTCACTGCAACCTCCACCTCCTGGGTTCAAGCAATTCTCCTGCCTCAGCCTCCCAAGTAGCTGGGACTAGAGGTACAAGGCACCATACCTGGCTAATTTTTTTTGTATTTTAATAGAGACGGGATTTCACTATGTTGCCCAGGCTGGTCTCGAACTCCTGAGCTCAGGCAATCTGCCTGTCTTGGCCTCCCAAAGTGCTAGGATTATAGGCTTGAGCCACTGTGCCCCACCAGAAAGTTTATTTTAAGGAAAAATCCACTAAAGTGAAAAAACTGATTAAGCTTTATAAAGGTCAGAGTTTTGCTAAGAATTACAAAGTAATGCATTCATTTCAAACTATGACTTCGGTTGTTTGACCTTGTACAAATAAGAGAAAATATCACCTTTCTGACATTATATATAT
Source organism: Gorilla gorilla gorilla (assembly GCF_029281585.2). Taxonomy (NCBI): domain Eukaryota; kingdom Metazoa; phylum Chordata; class Mammalia; order Primates; family Hominidae; genus Gorilla; species Gorilla gorilla. The sequence goes on along the minus strand of NC_073232.2, from coordinate 35,963,679 downwards.
GCAGTAGACCAATATTAATTGTACTTTTTATCAGATTAAACAACATTACACATTTTTTAAATCTAAACTTAAAACAAGTAGGAATTTTATTTATGTGATTATTTTTATATTTAAGCGATCAAGTTAAGTGTAGTCTTTAAGAGTATTACAGGCCACGTTTTGTAAGTGATACATCATTTCTATGTTAATGTCTCTTGTCTAACTTAAACATTATAAATAACATTTGACTTTTTTCAGATGCAGCAGGAGTTGGAAAAAAATATAACTAGAGAACTCAAAGAAGGTATGTTGCCAAACTTCATGAATTAAATTTAGATTAATTAATTGATTTCTGAAATAAATTGTAAATCGTGAGTGGGATCCCTTTCCATTGTTTGGCTAATAGATACTACATTAAATGTTCTTTCTTACACACATCTAATGAAAGATGTGAAAACATGAATATTCATAGTGAAGAGTATACTTACTTTGTCTCATTAATTCATCATGTTCCATAGCTTTAAAAAAACTCAAGAAATCTTTGCACCTCTTTTTTTTCCGGCTCTACACTTTCTTCACTTCTGCCATCCCCATAGAACTGTAGCCAGCATGCAGAAATTATTCTTAGAAAACAAAGGCATCATCAACTTCTCGAGGTTATGGTGGTGATTTAAGGCCCAAAGACCCCAGACTCACTAGTAATATCTAGTCTGGAATTACAGTTCATAAGCAGTCGCTTGACAGGTGACATTTGAAATCTCCAGTCATTTACTTTGTCATTGGTTTCCCTTTGCCCTCAGGAGAAGTTCCAAATTCCTTAGCATGGAATAAAAATACCCACATCAATGTGGTCCTTGTCACGTTATTCAACCTTATTTCTCACCCCTTGCTGTTCTCCGGGCCCCTTTGCTCTGGCATCCAGCCACCCTAGACCACGTGGAATTCCACAGGGAGCTTCCTCAGCTCCAGCTCTTGGCATTTGCTTCTTCCTTCTGTCTGGCATATGTTTTCCTTGTACTTCAGGTATCAGTCTACATATTGCCTCCATCAAAAAGCCTACGTTATTGACTCAGAACTGGGACAGGTGTCCCTTCTGTGTGTTCCAGTAGTGCCGTGTCTTATACCCGTCATGATATCTGTGACTTTGTATGGAAACTGTATGTTTGTCTGTTTTTTCCGATTATAGCATGTGTTTGTTAGAGGTGGATCATATCTTCATCTTGTAATTCTAGTGCTTACTTTGCTCATGGTTGTTGAATAAATGAATGAAGAGTGAGAAAGCCAGAAGCTCTGATATTTAACCACAAGGATAATTAATTCAGTGTGCAACCATGGGCAAATTATATTTAATAGTAATCTTGTATAATAGTTGTGCATACATATTTTTCTTTCTTATTAATACTGACAAAATTCTCAACTCTTTTACTGACTTCCACTTAGTTAACTATGAAATCTTTTAGGTAAGGAATATAATTCTTTCTTTTTCATTCTAGCTGCTGCTGAATTGGAATCTGGATCAATAGCTTCCCCTCTAGGGTCTACTGATGAGTCAAATCTAAATCAAGATCTAGTTTGGAAAGCATCAAGAGAATATGTACAGGTTTTAAAGAAAAATTATATGATCTGAAAGATAAAATTTTATTACTGGGCTGTTTATGTGACATTTTGTTTCTCATTAAATATTAATATATGACATGTAAAAATATTAAAGGAACGTATTTTTGTATCATATGTGTCAGATCAAAATTTATATAGTATTTTAAACAATGTTACTTGGCTTCTTTAACTTTTAAGTGGATTTTGCCAATGAAAACCAGGAATATTGAGTTTTACATACTCAAACTGCCCAAATGTCAGCTGTTTAAACAGCCAAACCACTAAGTTGTCATTAATACTTTAGTGCAGTTAATTGATGGCTTATTTGTATTTTGTAATTTTTATCACTATATGTAGTGGTAGAGTTGGACTTAGACATCATTTTGTTGTGCAGGAACTGTGGCCATTGTTCATGTTTGGATGTATTACAATTGTTACAGTGCCATCAAATTTACATAATTTTAATTTTAAGCACTGATTTATATAGCTGTTCTCAGGGAGAAATAAGATTTGCCTGATTCACCTTTTCTGTTTGTTTATTTATTTTTAATTAACCTTTTGGAAATAGCCTTCAGTTTAGAGAAAATTTCAAAGTTTTAGTATGAAGACTTTCCCCTCCGAACAATTTGAGAGTAAATTGCTGACATTATGTCATCACCCCTGATTACTTTAGTGGGCATTCCTACAAGTCAGGACATTCTACATAACTACAGTGCAAACCTTGCAGTCAGAAAGTCAACATTAATACATTCTAGTTTGTTACTTCTCTGTAATGTCCTTTATAGCAAAAGGATCCCATTCTAATCCATGGCTTGTATTTAGTTGTTGTATCTGTTAGATTCTTTCAGTCTGGAACAGTTCCTCAGTCTTTCCTTGACCTTCATGACCTTGAATATTTTGAAGAGTAAAGTCTGGTAATATAAGAATGTCCCTCAATTGGGTTTCATGGTGATTAGATTTAGATTATATGATTTTTTGGCAGGAGTATCACAGAAGTGACCCAGTGATCTTCTCATTGCATCTTACCTGTGACCCTACAGTTTTGATTTGCCCTGTTACTGGTAATGTTAGCATTGATCACTAACAGTGGTATCTGCTGAATTTCTTCTCTGTAATGTTATTTTTTCACCTTGTGGTTAATTAGTATTTTACAGGGAGGTAATTTGAGACTATGTACATATCTCTACTCCCCATCGAACCCTCAATTTATTCATTTGCTTGTATCAAATAAACCATGGATTCATGGTTTATTTTATTCAGTGGGTTATAATTCATTAATATTGTTATTAAAAATTTGTTTTTCTTTTAAGAAATGTTCTATTTTGACAACTTCAGACTTACAGAAAGATTATAAGAGGTAGTACAAATAATTTTTGGATATTATTCCCCAAATGTTAACATTTTACTGCATTTACTTTATCCTTTCTCCCCCTTCTCCTCCTGTCTTTCTAGATGAATATGAATATAGGTACTTAATACAGATTTTTTTTTCTAAACTGTTTGTAGGTTGCAGACACGATGCCTCTTTATTTCTAAATAATGTGTATTTCCTAAATAAAAGGAATTACCTTACATAACTGTAGTATAATGGTCAAAATCAGGATATTAACACTGGTTCAATGTTAATATCTAATCTATAGACCTTACGCAGATTTTGCCAATTGTCTCCAAAATATCCTTGATAGCCGAGGAAAATTCAAGATGGGGGATTTTCACCAGGTGTGATGTGTTGGTCCAATTGTCCCATTTCTATAGTCTCCTTTTATCTGGGATAGTTCCTGAGTCTTTCTTTGATTGTCATGACATTTATGTTTTTGGAGAGTATAGGTCAGCTGTTTTGTAGGCTTTCTCTCCATTTTGGTTTGTACAGTGTTTCCTCATGATTAGCTTTAGGTTGTGCCATTCGGGCGGGGCTTTCACACAGGCTGAGTTCTCTGCAATGCAGCATCTGGAGGCATCTGCTGTCACTCACTTCTATTACTGGCCAATGTTGACTTTGATTATTTGATTCGTTGAAATAATCAAAGTCAACATCCTGCCATGTTTGTCCATGGTTAAGCTACTATATACTTTGTATTTCATAAATATCTTGTATAAAGATACTTTGAGGCTTTGTAAATATCTGGCTACTACTCAGAACTTCACCCACAAGATAAAGCATTTCATTGGTGATTTGTGCTTGAATCAATTATTATTATGATAGTTGCCAAATGATGACTTTCTTATTCCTTCATCCCTTCTATATTGATAAATAGAACAAAATCAGTGAACAAATAGGGGGAGAAGGGAAAGCTTACTAATTTGGTGTTCAGATGCCCCCTGGACTTGGCCAGTAGTAGCCATTTCAAGCTGACTTTGTGTCCTTCTGACCTGTCCCCCGTATTCTTTGAGCACTTCAAGGGTCAACTGTATTTTTAACTTCCTTTTCTGACAGCAACCTGGCTCCCTTCATCCTGAATGTATATTAAGTACTCACTTAATGCCGTCGATAGGCTTTGGAATCTGACTTTAAGTGAAATGACATATAACAGAACCAATTTGGCATAGGCTAAATGATACAAATAAAACATACGTTCCTATGACATATTGTTGGTCACAAAAACATCACTAATCTTCTAAGTAAAGACCCCAAAACATGAATACTAAACATTGAAATAAATGTGAGGTCTACATAGATTTAGGAAAGATTAATTTAAAAAATTAAGATACTACCCAATTTTGGGTGCGTCAGTGAGTGATAGTGGTTGTAGTGGTGGTGCTGTGTTAAATCAAGGAATAAATGTTGCAAAGTGAAAAAATTGTCAGGAGCACCTGCTGCCATCATGCAGCTATTTGAACACTATTTTTGTGTTCAAAAATAGTCACAAATATGGCAGGCTCATGGAGCACTTTCATACCACATAATTGTGTACCACAGCATTTGTGTTATGACCATAGACCCTACAACATTTTATTTTATAGTAATTTGCATTCATTCATTCCTTTCTTAACCTGCTTATCCCAGTTCAGGGTCACACATGGTCAGAGCCTCTCCTGCACTTAAGGGTGCAGGGTGGGAACCAGCCCTGGACAGGACATATCCCATTGCAGGGCCACTCACATACACCCGCCCTCACTCTAACTGGGACCATGTCATGACGTCAGCACATCAGATAACCTAACATGCCCAGCTTTGGGATGTAGGAGGAAACCAGAATACCTGGAGGAAACCCACGCAGACAAGGGGAGAACGTGCAAACTCCACCCAGATGGGGCCCCAGTTGGGAATTCTTTCTCTCCTCAGCATGACAGTGAAATGTCATGCTGTTCAAGAATGTTGTTCAAGAATCTGCTGTATTTACTGATTTGTTCAATCCTCTTGTGTGTAACCAATCTCTTGTGTCCTGGCCCCTAAGCAGCTGTGCTTCCCACTCCCCCTTGGACTCCAGCACCCTTTATCAGGTTGTCTTCACCACTTTCCTCCCAAGCTGATGCTGTCTTCACCCCATCCTTTCCCAGACACCCTGTGCCAGGCCACCCTCTTATGCTGATGCTTCTGCCTCAGGTGCTGAAAACCCATGTGGGACTATCCTTTCCCCCGTATGGTTGCCTCCTGACTCTGTTCATCTTTGATACCTCATTCTATCCCATCTACTTTTCAGGAATGCCCTTACTTGACCTCCAACCCTGTAGAGGGTGACACTCCTGATACAGGAGCTAGAAAGAAATTATTTAGGCAGATAGCAAGGGTAAAAGAGTCCTTGGCAAAATTTCCCTTTTAACAAAAAGCAGGCCCCAAATCATTTCTTTTCTAACAAGGAGCAGCCTGAAAAATCGAGCTGCTGACATAGATAAGCAAGCTGAAAGCTTGCATGGGTGAATGCCGGCAATTGTGCCAATAGAAAAGGGCTACCTGAGGGCTAGGGATGTTCAACATGGAGGCTTCATCTTCCCTATTCTTTGTACAGTAAAGGAACAGGCAACATGGCACTGGCCAGGCAGAGAACCCATCTGCATAATAAAAGATTAGGGTGGGGGCGGCCAGATTTTCTGCACTATGCAAATGGCACACCTAGCCCTAACCAGTTTTTTGCACCTTATGCAAATAGCATAGCTGGTCTAACCAATCTTTTGTGCCCTATGTAAATCAGACACCACCACCTCAAGTTCATCTACAAAACCCTGTGCCTTTCACCACGGACTGGAAGACCCGCCCAGGACCCTCTCTCTGCAGGGGAGAGCTTTTCTCTTTCTCTCACCTATTAAACCTCTGCTCTTAGCCTCACCTCTTGTGTGTCCGCATCCTTGATTTCCTTGGCATGAGACAATGAACCTCAGATATTACTCCATCAGTGATGCTGCTTCACTCCCACACTTAGGCCCTTCTCATTTTATCCAGACTCCAGCCCCTAACTCTGGGCCACCACAACTCTAATTTTGTTTCCAGGCTTAGTCCCCATACTTTTGAACCGAAATGTTCAGGAAGAGAAAGGAGAATAGGACTCCATATACCATTTATAATCAACATGCCAAGCTCTACAAAGCAAGCATTTTTTATTGGAATTGCATTGAATCTATAATTTGGGGAGAAAAGACATTTAGAATATTGAGTTATTCTGTCTTTTGTTCGTTTGTTTTTGAGACAGAGTCTCGCTCTGTTGCCCAGGCTGTAGTGCAGTGGTGCGATCTTGGCTCACTGCAAGCTCCGCCTCCTGGGTTCACGCCATCCTCCTGCCTCAGCCTCCCCAGTAGCTGGGATTACAGGTGCCGCCACCATGCCTGGCTAATTTTGATTTTGCATTTTTAGTAGAAACGAGGTTTCACCACATTAGCCAGGATGGTCTCGATCTCCTGACCTCGTGATCCACCTGCCTCGGCCTCCTGAAGTGCTGGGATTACAGGTGTGAGCCACCGTGCCTGGCCTATTCTGTCTTGTTAACTTATAGAGATCTTGCATATATACATTTTTAGATTTATTCCTAGTTATTTGATACTTTTGATTCTATTATGTTACCTTCCTTACATTTTATTTCCTGTTTCTTATAGAAGTAAAATCTGTATTTTATGTATTAAACTTGGATTCAGCTATCTTGCTAAATTCATATTTTTTATTTGAGTATTTTATCTGTAGAGTCTTGGATTTCCCATATACACACAAAAAATATCTGTAATAGTGACAGTGTTGTATCCTTTCCAATTCCTGAAGTTTTTGTTTTTCTTTCCTACTTCAAGAATGATGTTGAATAAAAGGGGAAAAAGTAGGCATCCACATTTTGTTGAAATTGCAAAGGGGAAACAATATTTTTCAACAAGTATGTAGATGGCAGGCTTTTGTTTTTATGATGAATATTCTTCATTATTGTATAGGTTTCCTATTGCTGCATAATAGGCCATCACAAACTTAGCATCTTAAAATCACACACACTTATCTCTCAGTTTCTGTGGGTCAGGAGTTCAGGCATGGTCTATCTGGGTCCTCTGCCCAGGGTCTCACAAGGCAATTGTAAGATCTGAGGTTTATTTTGCTGTAAAAAACTTTTTTCCTGTGAGTTTCAGCTGGTTTCCATCAGGGAAGCTGAGCTTGTCTGCTTCTGTGTGGGCGGAGGGTCGTCTTCAATCTGGGCCCCATTGCTAGGTAAGGAGCTGAGTTGGGAGTTTGTCTTGCAAATTCTCTATAATTACTAAAAGTTTTAACAACCAGCTTGTCTTAATTTCTACTTACAATTCGAGTTCTCAGAAATCGTATAATTTGTGTGATCATTGTTTTGCTTAGCTGGTTTTGCTTGTTTCTGTCTTCTTGGGATTTTGTTGGGTTTTTTTTTTTTTTTTTTGGTTTGTTTTTGTCTCAAACCTATCAGATTTGATTAATTCTAAACCCCTCTAGCCTATGAGTATGGAATTTTCACTCCAAAGGAAAAAAGAACACCATGCTTTTCTCAGCCTTTCAGGGCATTCTCATGTGACTGAGAATCATGTTAGGGTGTCTGGGAGGAATGCCTCCTAAGAGCAGCAGTGGCTCCAATGAGGTTTCTCCCTCAGGAGGACATAATTAGGGACTATTTTCACCTGGCAGGTGCATATAAGGAGCTGACCCCTCCCACATCTTAAGCCCCTGACACATTGTGCCAGGTAGTTGTGACACAGGTGGACCGAACCAGTTCAGAGAGTAATTGCCCTGGAAAGCTAGGTCCACAAGCAGCACACTTTGGGTCTGACACACTCACTGACTTAATAATATCTGAAGGAGAACCCTAACTATAGGAAACGAGGCCTCTACATTGGCTAAAATCCCAGCAGCTGTGCAACAAAAAGTTACAACCTTAGAAACTCTGGCTGGGTATTTGCAAAATGCTTATGGCGAATTGTCATGCAAATATTTAGTCAAATGGACAACTATAACTGAAGCAGACTCTAAGTTACAATGGCCTAGATGGGGATCTTCTGAGATGCCCATATTAGTGCACCTGTGAACTAGAACAGAAAAGGCATGCACAAAAACTAAACAGCCAGAATGGGAGAGCTGCTTTGAGTGATATCTGGAGAGGAGCAAAATGGGGGAAGATTGCCTCACCTCCTTACAGGAGGCCAAGAAACAATTTAGAGATGCTGAGAACCCTCTAGTGCTTTATCTCAGAGAAATCTTCAGAATCACTTCCTCTTGGTGCCTCCCCCACCTCCACGTATACCGCTACTTTATCCCGACCTCTTTGAACTTCCTGGACCAGATCTGTTCCCTCCTCCTGCGTGCTCCCTTCTCCATTCTACCATCTTCCCCTCCTCGACTGCTACTCACTCAACAGAAGGCAGCTGGGGATCTGACTTCCAAGACTCTACCTCCTGCTGATTCTCTGACAGCCCCAGTGGCACCCTCTCATCTGGAAAATGAGAAAAGGGGGACCCTATAGGGACATCTCTCATGATTGCCCTGGTTTGAAAACAACCAATAATAGATAGAGGAACCCCAGCGTTTGTCTATCAATTCTGGTCAAAGGCTGAGCTGCGAAGCACAGTTATAGAATTTCCTGACTTCCATAAAGATCCAATTGGGTTTGCCCACGAATTTGAGCTCATTAGCAGAACCTACGACCCAGGTCATTCAGACCTTTACCAGCTGGTACACATACTTGTTTCAGAGGCTAAAGCTAAGCGACGGCTAGAAAAATCACAGAGGTCAGACCTGTTAGCAGACTTAATCCTCGAAGGCCCAATAGAATGACAACAATCAGCCCCCAAAAGTCCAGAAGACAGGCTCAAAGATGCCTGGGAGCGAGCACCTGGTCTGCTAAATGTCATTCCCTCAGTGTTCCAAAGGATTGTGGATTGAATAAAATCTAGCAGTGCCACCAGAACCCAAAAGAATCAGATTACATCATTTTACATGTTTTAATAAAACTTTGCAACAGTATTGCAAGATGTCAGCTGATTGCTTTGAAAGCACTAAAAATGATACATTATTAAATGCTAACTTTTAAAACAGACCAGATGATGATTTAGCCACCCTAGTAAATTGGGTCATGGCCAGGACTAATAAACTAGTTACCTTAGCTGACCAGTTATCCTGGGCTGTGATAAAAAAGAAAAAATAAGACTGCCCAAGTTATGCATCTACAGTTAAAGCAATTTGTTGGGGTGATCAGACCCAACACCAGGCCGTGGGGGCTATGAAGTCCAGCGGAGTCAAAGAAATGAGAAAAGACAAGAGAAAGTGGGACCAGGGGGCCGACGCTAGTATGGATGCTGCGAAGGCCCCAAGCTCTGCGAGCCCATGCTGTTTATCGGTGATCAAACAAAGAAACAGGTGGTGAGGATGTGGGGGTTGAAAGGAAGCAGTGCATCAAGCAAACAAGCCACAGCTGTGGCGGTTTAGCATTTTCTCCAAAACATACGGCTACCTGAGACAATGGGAGTGCTAGAAGCAAGGAGCCAGCAAGTCCAGACACATTCCAAAGGCCACGAGGGATTTTAGACCGTGGACCCCGGACATGTTCCAAGCCCTGCCTCAGCTTCTCTCCCAACACTCAGCTTTTCTCCCAACACAATTAACTTCTCAAACTTCTCAGTCTCAGAAAAATGTTAAACCGCCTCAGAGGACTCTTCCCTCAGCCTGTTACTACTGTAAAAGACTGGGACACTTGAAACGGGACTGCTTTAGGCTGAAATGGAAGCCACAGCAGGAGGATACAACTCAGGAAGACCAGGGGTGCTCTGAGGAAGTTAAAGTGTTTCACCTCTCCTAGTATTCTACCTTGACAAAACAAATTGGGAGAGATTAATATAATCATTAACCATCCTTACTTGACACAGGAGCAGCCATATCTGTTATAAATCCCACCTTGTTTAGAAATCCCATTTCTCAGAGTAATGAAAAGATTAGCATCATGGGTGTATCTAGAAAAACTATCTCAGGTTTTAAATCAAAACCTTACAGTTTGTCAGGTTTGGTGCCCTACCAACCAAGGGCCCTAAATGTGACCCACTCAGTCTGTCCCACATGTTCCTAATATGCCCTGAGATCCCTTTCAATTTTTGGGCCACGATCTCCTCAACATCCATAATGACCGTATTTTTTTTTTTTTTTATCAAAAGGTGGATTTTTTTTGGAATATGAGCCAGGAGACAAAACAAAACAAAAACAAAAACAACCCAAAACAAACAAAACAGCAAATTAGAGAAACATCCTGACAATGTACCATAGTTTAGTACTAGTAATGTTAAAACATCATCTTGTGTCTGGGAAATAAACTAAAGACAGAAAAAGGAAACATTAGCGGAGAAGAGAGAAAAGTGAAATAAAAGGCAGGGAGCTGTAAAACTCCCTTTAGCCTCCCCAGTTTTCCTGTAACCCCAGAAGTGGAACATTTGGTTAAGGCCATCCTCTCCCACTTATGGTCACAGTCAAATACAGACACAGGAAAAATATTCCTAAAGATACTGCTCCCCAACATTGTATAGTATCCTTCTTGACAGTAAGACATAGATGGAATTGTCCCTATCATACAAGATTATCTCATTATTCCCTGTACCAAGCCCTACAACACCCCTGTATTCCCTGTAGAAAAACCAAATGGTAGAGAATGAAGACTTTTTTTCTTGAGATGGAGTCTTGCTCTGTTGCTAGGCTGGAGTGCAGTGGCGCGATCTCAGCTCACTGCAACCTCTGACTCCGTGGTTCAAGTGATTCTCCTGCCTCAGCCTCCCGAGTAGCTGTGATTACAGGCATGAGCCACCGCGCCCAGCTAATTTTGTATTTTTAGTAGAGATGGGTTTTCACCATGTTGGCCAGGATGGTCTTGATCTCCTGACCTTGTGATCCTCCTGCCTTGGCCTCCCAAAGTGCTGGGATTACAGGCATGAGCCACTGTGCCCGGCCTTTTTTTTTCTCACTATATTTCCCAGGCTGGTTTCAAACTCCTGGTCTCAAGATATTCTCTCTTCTTGATCTCCCAAAGTGCTGGGATTAGTTATGAACCACCATACCTGGGCTGAGGGTGGAGATTTGTACAGAATTTGAGAGCAGTAAACAATATCATAATATTTAGACACTCACATACCCTTCTATCAGCTGTACCCACTCCCAGTCAGTATTTCTCAGTTGTGCATCTACAGTGCCTTCTCAAGAATTCCTGTAGATCCACACACCCAATAGTTGTTTGCGTTCACCTGGAGAGAATGGCAATCTACATGATATACGTGGACTGTGATGCCTGAAGGGTGCACAGAAAGTCCCACTTATTTTTCCCAAATATTAAAGGCCGATCTACAGGACCCAATTTTTCCCCAGGACTCAGTGCTCATCCAGTACGTGGATGACATTCTCCTTAGGTTAGACACACTCTCTTCCCCTCAGGAAGATATTTCATATTTACTCACACAATTAGCCAATAAGGGACAAGGTGTCTCAAGATGAACGTCAGCTGTGTTCACCCCAAGTCAAATATTTGGGGGCATAGTATCTGAGTCCAAGGACTGAGCGTTAACCCTGATAAAGTGAGCGTAGTTTAACTTTCCCCATGACCATCACTAAAAATCAACGTTTAAAGGGTTTTCAGGGCTGGCTGGCTATTGTAGGAACTGGATACCATATTTCTCCCTTGCCCCCCAACTTCTGTGCATACCTATGAAGTGAATGGTCTGATCTCTTTTCTCTGCCTTCCTTTTTTTAGCATATGAAAGTGGAGGAATTGCATCTGGGGTAATGACCATGTAACATCATGACCATCAGAGAACTGTAGGCTATTATGGCAACAGACCCTGTAGCTCAAGGGCTGCCTCACTGTATGAGAGCATCAGCCGCTTCCCTTCTATACAAGTCTGTTGAAGAAATAATCATGGGTTCCCTTCCTGTTTGTGTACCGCATTCTCTTGAGACCCTTCTAAACTCTCATCATAACTCAACACCTGTCAATAGGTTAACCTCCGTGAAGTTTTGCTTTTATCTCCAAATATTATCATATCCCAGTGTAATTACCTTAATCCTGCCACTCTATTCCAGGGACCTTCTGATGAAACCCCTCATGACTATGTTCTGATGACTGACCAATGTCTCACTTCCAGGACAGACCTGCAATTCATGCCACTGGATAATGCTGAGATAGACTGGTATGCAGATGGGTCTGATTTAAGAGGGGAGCATGGAAATGTTAGAGCAGAATATGCTGTGATTTCCTTATTAGAGGTAATTGAAGCCAGTCCTCTTCCCCAAGGCAGATCAGCTCAAGTAGCCAAGTTGATTTCCCTGACCCGAGCTTTTCAATTGGCGAGCTCTATGTTCACAAGGTTGTGAACATAGGCCCTGACAGCTGCTCTGCATTTGGGTTTGCTCATGACTTTGGGATGCTACAGAAGGAGAGAAGATATTTAACCTTCTCAGGGCAACCCATAAAAAATGACCAACAAGCATCAGAGCTGTTAGAAACCATTCTAAAACCAGAACTTCTGGCAATTATAAAAATCCCAGGTCACTCTAAATTGGACACCACTGAAAGGGTAACCAATTTGCTGATGCTACAGCTAAAAGAGCAGTATTTGAGCCACCAGCCCCCATCTGGGGAATGGCCATAAAACCTGAAACACTTAAAAACATGTTGAAGAAAACCCAGAGCATAGCCCAAATGAGAGGGAAATCTACTTGGAAACAGAAAGGGGGATACCTGTCTCTGCAAACTGAAATATGATGTGAACCTAATAATAAACCCATTATTCCAATGGGATGTCAGATGCCCCTTATGGAATATGTTCATCATCAGACCCATTGGAATCCAGAGAAAATGATATCCTGGTGTAAACAATATTATTGGAAACTGTCATTCCTGGTGGCACAAAAGGTTTACTCCTGATCTGTTTTTTGTTGCCAAAATAAGCCAGGGAAGCCCTTCCATGGGGCCAAGGGTCATTTTCCCCTTCTAGCTGGACCTTTTGAGGTTTGGCAGCTTGATTTTAGCCATAACATTTTATCCACAAATTTAGAGGATCTTTACACAGGACTGGAGACAGCTGCTGTGGAGAGCTTTAACCCAAGACACCAGCCCAGACCTGTATACAAAAGAATGCCTATATTTATTGTATGATAGCCATTACAATGATTGTCCTAGAGATACTGGCAATTGCTGTGTTATGCAGAACCAGGCACCAGCCTTGTCTGATTTAATATCCTTTTAGTAGTTAAAATGAATTTCACAACCTTGTTTCTGTTTATCCTCTGTCTCTGTGCCTTGCCACTGCCACCCACTGTGGCCCATGAAACAAACCTGTTTCTACAATGGGCTCAGGATTATGCAGACAGATTATAAAAAGATGCCTCCTGGATATGCAGACTCATGCCTCTTTCCAGTGGCTCCAGCCTTCCATGTTGGGTATCTCCTTTCTATGGTCAGGACTGGATAGAATACCAAAAATGTATTACATCACAGAAATGGTCTGGTATCCTCAGTGCTGGTGTAAGAAAATACAATATATATAATTAGCCCATTGAAAATACACTTAAGAGCAAGGCACATGGGAAAAGGTTTTCAGAGGAAAGGTCCAGCTCAGCAACCCTCACCTTAGTCCCCTCTCTGCAACTAATAGAGAAGTTGGTAACCACACCCCAAGTAACTGCTGAATTTCAAGATGAGATACTGCAAAATTTGTGATTAGTTTAACTGAACCACCCCTTTATTAGGCCAACTCAGCCAGAATGCTCCTTTATGCTGCAAAGAAAGAAACCACACAAAGGGCCAATGGTGAAACAGTCCAGGAGATATGGGGTGGATACCTGGAAAGCATTGTGACCACATTATTATGTTACAAGGACTGGCATGACACCTATTGGGTACAGTGACCAGATATTAATTGGCTAGCATTAAATGGGACATATTGGCTATGTTGCTTTAACTTATGGCCTTGATTACCCCCAGGATGGTTAAGATGATGTTCCCTAGATTAAGCTTGGGCACAAGGATGAGTAATTCAGACCCTGCCAAACTAGCAACGCTTTTTCACTTACAGTCTTGCTGGACACATTCTGTATTCCAATGGTATGATCGCTTAGCTTCTGTCTTTGTACCATAAATAGCTATTGAACGTGTTATATGGCATACAGAGGCCTTAACAAATTATACCCAAAAGGTCCTAAATGATAGACACATGAGTATCTCTTTGCTAAACAATGAAGTCTTACTAATGAGGAAAGCTGTGCTGCAAAACCATATGGCCTTAGATATACTCACAGCAGCCCAAAGCGGAACCCGTGCCATCATAAAAACTCAATGTTGTATTTATATTCCAGATACATCAAATAATATAACTTAACTTATGGCTGATATGAAAACCCAGATAACCAACCTGTCAGACCTAAAACCCTTGGTAATTGACTGGTTGAGTGGTTGGTTTGGATCCTGGGGAACTTGTGGCAGAAGATATTGCTCATAATAGGAATAATAATAATAATTAGTGTTCTGCCATGCTTTTGCTTACAATGTTATAATAGTATATTCTTGCAAGTAAGTCAACATGCAACCAAAAAGGCTAGAGTAATAGTTGTCCAAAGAACTGCTCTAATTGAGGAGGCAGTAGCATAGCCTGAACCAGCTTCTAGGTTTGCTTTCCATTTTGCTATAAATCTGGGAAAGTCTCTCTCTTTTTCTCTCTCTCTCTCTGTCTGTGTGTGTGTGTGTATGTGTGTGTATTTTATCTTTCTTTTTTACTTATCATATTTTATCTCCATGAAACATGACCTTAGGAATAAGCCTTCCAAGTAATGTGGGACCTGAACATCCTGGCGACAAGGGACAAGCTCAAAAAAGAAAAAAGAAAAAAACCTGAAACCAGAGACTTATTTACCTCTAAAATTCTTTCTCCATAAGATTTTAAAGAAAAAATGGGAGGAAAATGTAAGAGGAAAAGAAATCTTGGGACCTCAAACTCATAAAGCCAAAAGAAAAATAAAGCAAAGAATTGGATCAGGCAATCCTGCCTCCCATTTGCTTCCTAAATAAGATGGCTGCAAACATAAAAAAGTTACATACCTCCCTCACAGTTTGCCCACAAGGAGATTCTTTTGTGGGCCCCAAGATCTTTACCCTAAAACAGTTATGTGGAATTTCACTCTGGCAATGTAAATTGATAGCTTATCTTCGCAGGTGCAGGACAAAGGACAGAACTCAAAGTCATCCCTCTGCTGACCTGAGACAAATGCGTATCTGAGTGCTTCCTCCGCCCTATTGTCTATGTCATTTTTTGTTAAAATGCATAAAGTACTGATGTCTTCAGCAAGCCAGATGAAGTCATGAGTGTCTATTTCCTCTACCTCCCTCACACATGAAAATTGTGTATTCAGTGAAAGGCTGATCAAAGGCTCAAAAGGATGCAACCATTTTGTCTTTTTATCTACTGAGACACGTTTTAAAAATATTTCTTTGGTTCACACCCGTAATCCCAGCACTTTGGGAGGGGGAGGCAGGTGGATCACCTGAGGTGGGGAGTTAGAGACCAGCCTGACCAAAAAGGAGAACCTCGTCTTTACTAAAAATACAAAATTAGCTGGGCATGGTGGCGCATGCCTGTAATCTCAGCTACTCGGGAGGCTAAGGCAGGAGAATCACTTGAACCTGGGAGGCAGAGGTTGCAGTTGCAGTGAGCCGAGATCGTGCCATTGCACTCCAGCCTGAGCAACAAGAGTGAAACTCCGTCTCAAAAAAAAAAAAAAAAAATTACCTTCCTTCAATATCTACCCTTTCCCTTTTAAATATTGAAGCCCTCAAAATCATCTTTGGAGAAAAGCATAGACCTGTCTCCTGGGCACACATCCTTAATTTTGGCAAATAAACCTCCTACAATGACCGAGAGTTGCCGTGGTCATTTTCTTTTATTTACATCTAGCAACCATGAAGGGATTCCTGAATGAAGGTGGCCCAGGCCTGCAGCAGCTCTCCTATTGGTGCTTGGTACTGGCTTGGGCTGTGTTTATCACCCTAAACGATGGGACGATTTGCTGAGGTCTGGGACCTCCTTCCTCCAGGGATCCCTGACCTCCCCAATTTTGTTGTTTAGTTGAGGGGGGGGGTCTGAGGTTTATTTTGCTATAAAAAAAAAACTCCTTTTCCTGGGAGTTTCAGCTGGCTTCCATCAAGGAAGTCGAGCTTGTCTGCTTCTGCGCAGGCAGAGAGTGGTCTTTAGCCTGGTCCCCATTATTAGGTAAGGAGCTGAGTTGGGATTTTGTCTTGCTAATTCTCTTTAATGACTAAACGTTAGTTTATTCTTCATTTCTCCTTACAATTAAAGTGCTCAGAAAGCATAATTGGTGTGATCAGTGTTTATTTTGCTGATCTGTTTTTGCTTGTTTTGTTAAGGTTTTTAATTTGGTATGTTTTTATCTTTCTTCTATCATATTTGACCAAGTCTAAATCCCTCTAGCCTATGAGTGTGAAATTTCCACTCTGGAGACAAGAAGAGCATCTTGCTCCTCTCAGTCTTTCTGGACATTCTCATGTGTCTGAGATCATGTGAGGGTGTCTGGGAGGAATACTCCATAGACATGGCTCGGATTAGGTTTCCCCCTTATAAGAACATACTTAGGGTCTATTCTCAGCTTGTAGGTGCATATAAGGAACTGACCTCTCCTGCACCTTAAGCCCTTGAGACACTGTGCCAGGTAGCAGTGATATGGGTGGACCAAACTTGTTCAAGAACTAATGGCCCTGAAAATCTAGGTCAACAAGCAGCACACTTTGGGTGTGATACACTCCCCAACTTGGTTAAATTTAGTTTTCCTTTTTTTCTACACTTGGTTAAATCTTAAAGAGAACTCTAAGTTAGGAGGAATGAGGCCTCTAAGTTCGCCGAAGCCCCCACACAGCTGTGGAACATAAGTTTCATCCTTGGAAACTCTGGCTGGGTATTTGCAAAATACTTCTAGTGAATTGCCATGCACATATTTAGTCAAGTGGACAACTATAACCAAAGCAGACTCTAAGTTACAATGGCCTAGAAGGGAATCTTCTGAGATGCCCATATTAGTGCACCTGGGAACTAGGATGGAAAATGCATGCACAAAAACTCAACAGCCAGAATGGGAGAGCTACTTTCAATGGTACCTAGAGAGTAGCAAAATGGGGGAAGACTACCTCACTTCCTTACAGGAGGCCAACAACAACTTAGATATGCTAACCGAGAACTCTCTAGCACTTGATCACTCTTAAAGAAATCTTCAGAATTGCTTACTTCCCCCTTGGTGCTTCCTTCACCTCCATTTACACCCCCATTTTACCCCGCCTCCTCTGAACTTCCTGGACAAGATCTGTTCCTTCCTTCTCTTGCATGCTCCAGGCTACCATCTTCCCCTCCTCCTCATCTGCTGCTCATTCAACAGAAGGCAGCAGGAGGTCTAACCTCCAAGACCCTACCTCCTGATGATTCCATGACAGCCCCCATGGCAGCCTCTCATCAGGAAGATGGGAAAAGGGGGACCCTGCAAGGACACCCCTCATGATTGCCCATTTAGGGAACAATCAGTAACAGGTAGGGGAACCCCAGCAATTGTCTGTCAACCCTGGTCAAAGGTTGAGTTGTGAAGCATAAATAATTTACTCTTCCCAGGGCTCTAAATGTGACCCACTTGGTAGGTCTCACATGTTCCTAATATGTCCTGGGAACCCTGTCAATCTTTTGGGCTGCAATCTTCTCAACATCCTTAATGCCCATAAGTCTTTTTCATCAAAGGTGAATCTTTTTGGAATTGGAGCCAGGAGACCAAAAATAACAAATTTTAAAAAGTCTTGACAATGTGCCATGATTTAGTAATGTTAAAACATCATCTTGTGACTGAGAAAATGAACTAGAGACAGCCAAGAAAATGTTAGAGGAGAAAAGAGAAAAATGGAATAAAAGGCAGGGAACTGTATGATTCCCTTTAGTCCCCCCAAAATTCATATTAACCCCAAAAGGGGAACATTTGCTTAAGGTCATCCTCACCCACTTATGGTCCAAGTCAAAGACAGACTTAGAAAAAATATTCTCAGCCACTCCAATAGATGTTGGGATAAACAGAAAAAAAAGTCTCTTGCCCAATATTAATATCCTTTCAGAAAGGAAGCCATAGATGGAATTGTCCCTATCATACAAGATTATCTCAAAAGGGGGCTGTGTCCTCATTATTTCCTGTACCATCCCCTGCAACACTCCCCTTCCCCACCACCATATTCTTTGTAGAAAAAACAAACAGGAGAAGATAAAAACGAACAGGAGAAGATACGTTGTTTTTTTTTTTTTTTTTGAGAAGAGGTCTCACTATATTGCCTAGGCTGGTCTTGAACTCCTGAGCTCAAGTGATCTTCCTACCTTGGCCTTCCCAAATGCTGGGTCTATAGGTGTGAGCCATCATGCCCGGCTTGAGTATGGAGATTTATACAGGATTTGAGAGCAGTAAACAATAGCATAATATTTAGACACTCACATACCCTTCTATCAGCTGTACCCACTCCCAGCCAGCATTTCTCAGTTGTGCATCTGCAGTGCCTTCTTTAGTATTCCTGTAGATCCACACAGCCAATATTTGTTTGCCTTCACCTGAAGAGAATGGCAATCTACACGATATACATGGACTGTAATGCCTCAAGGGTGCGTGGAAAGTCCCACTTATTTTTCTGAAATATTAAAGTGTGATTTAGAGGACTCAATTTTTCCCTGAGGCTCTATGCTTATCCAATAAGTGGATGGCATTCTCTTTGGGTCAGACACACTCTCTTCCTCTCAGGAATATATTTCATATTTACTCAAACTATAAGCCAGTAAGAGACAAAGTGTCCCAAGATAAACTTCAGCTGTGCTCACCCCAAGTTAAGAATTTGGGGGCATATTATCTCCATCAAAGAACTGAGTATTAACCCTAGTAGAGTGAGAGAAATTTTAGCTTTCCCAGTGTCCATCACTAAGAAACAACATAGAGGGTTTTTGGGGCTGGCTGGCTATTGTAGGAACTGCACACCAGATTTCACCCTTATGTCTCAACCCCTGTATGCATACCTAAAAAATGAACAGTCTGATCCCATCATGTTTACTCCAGAGGGACAATCAGCCGTGCAACAAATAAAGGAAAGTTTCAAAATGCCCCAGGCTTAGGGCACCCTAACTACAAATTGCCTTTCTCCCTATTCATACACAAAAGTGGAGAAATGGCACCTGGGCTACTGACCAGAAACCTAGTGATCACCAGATAACTATAGGGTATTATAGCCAACAGCTAGACCTTGTGGCCTTACCTCACTGTGTGAGAGCTGTATCAGGCACTTCCATTCTGTAGAAGTCTGTTGAAGATATTATTACGTGTTCTTCCCTTTCCATTTATGTACCGCATTCTCTTGAGACCCTTTAAACTCTCATCATACTTAATATGTGTCTGTCAATAGATTAATTTTCTATGAAGATTTGCTTTTATCATCTCCAAATATTACCTCATCCCACTGTAATAGTCTAAATCCTGCTACTCTGTTCCTGGGCCCTTCTGACAAAACCCCTCATGACTGTTCTGATGACTAACTTCTCACCCCCAGGACAGGCCTAGAGGAGATGCCACTGGATAATGCTGAGATAGACTGGTATACAGATGGGTCTGATTTAAGAGGAGAGGGTGGAAATGTTAGAACAGGCTATGCTGTGGTTTCCTTATTAGAGGTAATTGAAGCTGGTTCTCTTCCCCAAGCCAGATCACCTCAAGTGGCCGAATACTTTAAGTTTTAGGGTACATGTGCATAACGTGCAGGTTTGTTACATATGTATACATGTGCCATGTTGGTGTGCTGCACCCATTAACTCGTCATTTAACATTAGGTATATCTCCTAATGCTATCCATCCCCTGTACCCCCACCCCACAACAGGCCCCGGTGTGTGATGTTCCCCTTCCTGTGTCCATGTGTTCTCATTGTTCAATTCTCACCTATGAGTGAGAACATGCAGTGTTTGGTTTTTTGTCCTTGCAATAGTTTGCTGAGAATGATGGTTTCCAGCTTCATCCATGTCCCTCCAAAGGACATGAACTCATCATTTTTTATGGCTGCATAGTATTCCATGGTGTATATGTGCCACATTTTCTTAATCCAGTCTATCATTATTGGACATTTGGGTTGGTTCCAAGTCTTTGCTATTGTGAATAGTGCTGCAATAAACATACATATGCATGTGTCTCTATAGCAGCATGATTTATAATCCTTTGGGTATATACCCAGTAATGGGATGGCTGGGTCAAATGGTGTTTCTAGTTCTAGATCCCTGAGGAATCGCCACATTGACTTCCACAATGGTTGAACTAGTTTATAGTCCCACCAACAGTGTAAAAGTGTTCCTATTTCTCCACATCCTCTCCAGCACCTGTTGTTTCCTGACTTTTTAATAATCGCCATTCTAACTGGTGTGAGATGGTATCTCATTGTGGTTTTGATTTGCATTTCTCTGATGGCCAGTGATGATGAGCATTTTTTCATGTGTTTTTTGGCTGCATAAATGTCTTCTTTTGAGAAGTGTCTGTTCATATCCTTCACCCACTTATTGATGGGGTTGTTTGTTTTTTTCTTGTAAATTTGTTTGAGTTCATTGTAGATTCTGGATATTAGCCCTTTGTCAGATGGGTAGATTGCAAAAATTTTCTCCCATTCTGTAGGTTGCCTGTTCACTCTGATGGTAGTTTCTTTTGCTGTGCAGAAGCTCTTTAGTTTAATTAGATCCCATTTGTCAATTTTCGCTTTTGTTGACACTGCTTTTGGTGTTTTAGACATGAAGTCTTTGCCCATGCCTACGTCCTGAATGCTATTGCCTAGGTTTTCTTCTAGGGTTTTTATGGTTTTAGGTTTAACATTTAAGTCTTTATTCCATCTTGGATTAATTTTAGTATAAGGTGTAAGGAGGGGATCCAGTTTCAGCTTTCTACATATGGCTAACCAGTTTTCCCAGCACCATTTATTAAATATGGAATCCTTTCCCCATTTCTTGTTTTTGTCAGGTTTGTCAAAGATCAGATAGTTGTAGATATGTGGCATTATTTCTGAGGGCTCTGTTCTGTTCCATTGGTCTATATCTCTGTTTTGGTACCAGTACCATGCTGTTTTGGTTACTGTAGCCTTGTAGTATAGTTTGAAGTCAGGTAGCGTGATGCCTCCAGCTTTGTTCTTTTGGCTTAGGATTGACTTGGCAATGAGGGCTCTTTTTTGGTTCCATATAAACTTTAAATTAGTTTTTTCCAATTCTGTGAAGAAAGTCATTGGTAGCTTGATGGGGATGGCATTGAATCTATAAATTACCTTGTCCCTGACCCAAGCTTTTCAACTGGCAAAAGACAAGGCTGTTGAAAGTATTGCACTGACAGCTGCTCTGCACTTGGTGTTGCTCATGACTTTGGGATGCTACAGAAGGAGAGAGGATATTTAACCTCCTTGGGGTGACCCATAAAAAATGGACAAGAAGTATCAGAGCTGTTAGAAGTCATTCAAAAACAGAAACTTTTGACAATTATAAAAATTCCAGGTCACTCTAAGTTGGACACCACTGAAAGCAGGGTAACCAATCTGCTGATGCTACAGCTAAAAGAGCAGAATTTAAGCCACCAGCTCCAATCTGGGGAATGGTCATAAAACCTGAAACACTTAAAAACATGTTGAAGAAAACCCAGAGCATAGCCCAAATGAGAGGGAAATCTACTTGGAAACAGAAAGGGGGATACCAGTCCCTGGAAAGTGAAATATGATGTGAACCTAATAATAAACCCATTATTCCAATGGGATGTCAGATGCCTCTTGTGGAATATGTTAATAATCTGACCCACTGGAATCCAGAGAAAATGTAATCCTGGTGTAAACAATATTACTGGAAACTATCATTCATGGTGCCACAAAATATTTACTCTCCATGTGTTCTCTCTCCCAAAGATAACCCAGGAAAGCCCCTCCATGGGGCCCAGGATCATTTTCCCCTTCTGGCTAGACCTTCTGAGGTATGGCAGCTTGATTGTATTCAGCTGCCATTATCTCCAGTTTAAAAGTGTGTTTTAGTAACTATCTACGTGTCTTCCCACTGGTTGAAGCTTTTTCCTGCAGGCAAGCAACAGCGATGGCAGTTGGAAAAATCCTATGTGAAAAAATGATTCCACTCTGTGAAGTCCCCTCTGAACTTCACAGTGATAGGGGAACTCATTTTACTGGCCAGGTTTTTCAAATTATTTGTAAAATTTTCCTCGTACTTCAACATTTCCATTGTGCCTACCACCCTCAGTCTTCAGGGCTGGTGGAAAGGACCAATGGTACAATTAAAACACAATTGGCTAAGTTCATAGGGGCTTTTCACCTGTCCTGGCCTAGAACTCCTCCTGGCACTCCTTACACTCTGATCCACCATTTTGTGAAACATCAACTATACCCTTATACAATTATAATGGGAAGGCCCATGTGTCAGGAACCCAAATAACCAACCCAACTTTTCTCCAGGGAGATATATTGCAATATATTGTAAAGGACTAATTCATCACCTTATGAAAAGCCAAGTTTTGGTAAAGGATTCTTTTTACAGTGTCCTCCCTGAAGATGAGGTTTCTGGTCATAATCTGTAGCCTAGAGACTTTGTCTCTTACAAAAGAGAAAGTCTTTGGTAAAGGACTCCCTTAATCCCCGCTGGAAGGGTCCATACCAGGTAGTATTGACTAATTCATGTGCTGCACAATTAGGGGGTATAGACTTATGGATTTACATGTCTCATCTTAAAAAGGCACATCCTCCTGAGTGAACAGTGATTCCAGCCAAGGATCTTTGCCTCCAGTTCACTAAACAATATCAACCTTTGACTTGGGACTAGAAGCAGATAACAGCTGTTGTTGACAGCTTTAACCCAAGACACTGGCCCACCCATGCCTGTGTACAAAAGAATACCTGTGTTTATTGTGTAATAGCCATTATGATGATTATCCTAGGGATACTGGCAATTGCTGTCTTATGGAGAACCCAGCACCTGGTTTATCTGATTTAGTGTCTTTGCAGTAGTTAAAATGAATCTCACAACGCTGCATCTATTTATGCTCTTTTCCTACGCCTTCTTGCCTTCTTGCCACTGCCGTCTGCTGTAGCCCATGAAATAAACCTGTTTCTACAGTGGCTCAGGATTATACACACAGATTCCAAAAAGATGCCTGCTGAATATGCCAACCATGCCTATTTCCAGTGGCTCCAGCCTGTCATGATGGGTATCTCCCTTCTGAGGTCAGGACTAGCTATAACACCAAAATGTATTACATCACAGAAATGGTCTGGTGTCCTTAGTGCTGGCATAAGAAAGGACAATACATATAATTAGCCCATTGAAAAGACTCTTAGGAGAAAGGCACATGGGAAAAGCTTTTCAGAGGAAAGGACCAGCTCACTAGCACTTACCTAAGTATCCCCCCATCCAGTGAAAAGAGTGGGTGATAACCACACCCAAGGTATCTGCCCATTTTCAAAATGGGATAATGCAAATTTGGGATGGGTTGATCTGTCTTACCCTTTCATTTGGCCAACTCAGCTAAAAATGCTCCTTTATGCTGGGAACCAAGAAACCACATTAAAGACCCAGACCAACAGTGCAGGAGACATGTGGTGGATACTTGGAGAACATTGTGACCATATTATTACTACAAGACACTGGCTAGCATACCACGAATTGGGTACAGCAACATGGTATTTATTAGCTAGCTCCAAATAGGACATACTGGCTACATAGCGCTAATTTATGGCCTCAGTTACCCCCAGGATGGTTAGGACAATGTTCCCTAGGTTATGCTTGGGCACAAGGATGAGTAATTCAGACTCTGCCAAACCAGCAGACCTTTTTCATTTACAGTCTCATTGGACACATTCTGTATTCCAATGGTGTGATTACTCTGCTTCTATCTTTATACCACAAATAGATATTAAGGATGTTCTATGGCATATAGAGGCCTTAACAAATAATATGCAAAAGGCCCTAAATGATAGTTGCATGGCTCTCTCTTTGCTAAACAATGAGGACTCACGTATAAGAAAAACCATGCTGCAAAATTGTATGGCGTTAGATATGCTCACTGCAGCCCAAGGTGGAACCTTTGCCACAATCAAAACTGAATGTTGGATTTATATCTTAGAGGAATCAAATGACAAAACCTGACTTATGACTGACATAAAAACCCAGATAACCAACCTGTCAGATCCAAAGCCCTTACGAATCGACTAGTTGAGTGGTTTGTTTGGATCCTGGGGAACTTGGTGGCAGAAGCTATTGCTCATAATAGGAATCATAATAATAATTTGTGTTCTGTCCTGTTTTTTACTTAGGTTGTTGTAATGGTATGTGCTTGCAACTAAGACAATGTGCAACTGAGAAGTCTAGAGTAATGGTTGCCCAAAGAAGTGCTCTAACTGAGGAGGCAGTAGCATAGCCTGAACCAACTTCCAGGTTTACTTTCCCTTATGTTGCTACAAATCTGGCCTAGCTCCACATACATATTGTTCTTCTTTTTTTCTTCTTTCCTTCTCCTGTTTTTTTTTTTTTAAATCTCCATGAGACAAGACCACCTAAGAATGAGCCTTTCTAGCACCATGGAACCTTAACTTCTAGGAATAAAACATCCTAGGTACAAGGGACCAGCTCATAAAAGAAAAATCCTGAGACTAGAGACTCATTTCTTTTTAAAATGCTTTCTCAAAATGATTTTAAGTATGAAAAGGAAGCTGGGGGAATATGAAAGGAAAATAAATTTGGAACCCCAAACTCACCAAGCAAAAAGGAAAAAAAAGTCAAGCAGAGAACTGGGTCACACCAACCCGCCTCCTATTTGGTTTGTAAATAAGATGGCTGCAAAGATAAAAGGCTACTTAGCTCCCTCACAGTTTGCCCAGAAGAAAATCACCTTTGGGGCCCAAGATCTTTACCCTAAAACAGTTCTCTTGAATTCACTCTGGCAATGTAAATTGATTACTTATATTCACAGGTGCAGAACAGAGGACAGAAATCAAAGTCATCTCTCTGCTCACCTGAGACAAACACATATCTGACTGCTTCTTCTGCCATGTTGTCTAGGTTGTCTTATGTTAAAATAAAGATTCACTGAGCCAGACAAAAACATGGGTGACTATTTCCTGAGAATTACATGAGGATGTCTGGGAGGACTGATTCCTAAGAGATCCAGTGGCTCTGATTAGGTTTTTTCTTCAGAGGAACATAATTAGGGTCTAATCTCACCCAACAGGTCGGCCCCTCCTGCGCCTTGAGCCCCTGCCACACAAATTCAGGTAGCCGCAACATGAGTGGACCAAACTAGTTCAGGGAGTAATTGCCCTGGAAAGCTAGGTCCACAAGCAGCACCCATTGGGTCTGACACACTCCTTGAATTGGTTAAATTCAAAGGAAAACTCTAAATTCTGGGGAACAAGGCCTCTAAGTTGGCTTAAGCCTCTGCAGCTGCAGAACATGAAGTTCCACCCTTAGAAACTCCCGCTTGGTATGTGCAAAATACTTATGGTAAATCATTCAAATATTTAGTCAAGTGGATGTTGAGTTCTAATTAGGGATAAGAAGTCAGGCTGGTGGGAGTAGGAGAAAGCAAGAACAAAAACCAAATAAGCCATAAATCTGCCTTTTTCTCGTGGTCCAGGACACACAGCCCTACTGCGCAAATAAGTCACAATCTTCCTGCACCCAGCTATCACCAGACATCTTGACTAATCAAAAAGAACGCGTAAGTTAGCTCACTGCAACCTTGCTGTTATCAATATTGCACACAGCCCTCTTCAGCACACAGCACAAAGACCATCCTATAAAATCCTCAGGAAGCCTTTGTCTCCTTGCAGTTAGCTCCTCTTTTGCTGACTTGCCTGTTGCTTTTTTGAAACACATTTCCCTACTTTGTCTAATAAATCTGCCTTTTAAAAATCTGCAACCATTTTGGTAAGTATTTTTTACCACCCGTGCAACATCGGCCCCAGATAGTCAATACCTGTGACAGTGGCCCATTATAACCACAGAGGTTCTAACTTAACAGTGGCCTAGATGGGGATCATCTGAGATGCCCAAATTAGTGTACCTGGGAACTAGGATGGAAAATGCATGCACAAAAACTCAACAGCCAGAACGGGAGAGCTACTTTCAGTGGTACCTAGAGAGGTAGCAAAAAGGGGGAAGACTGCCTCACCTCCTTACAGGAGGCCAACAAACAACTTAGAGATACTAACTGATAACTCTCCAGTGCTTTATCTCTCTTAAAGAAATCTTCAGAATTGCTTACATCCCCCTTGGTTCTTCCCCCACCTCCAGGTACATCCCCAGCTTACTCCGACCTCTCTGAACTTCCTGGACCAGATCTGTTTCCTCTGCCTGCACGCTCTAGCCTACCATCTTCCTCTCCTTGTCTGCTACTCACTCAACAGAAGGCAACAGGGTGGTCTACTTCTACAACTCTGTCTCCTGATGATTTCACAACAGTCTCCCTGGCAGGCTGTCATCTGGAAGAAGTGGAAAAGGGAGAACCTGTAGGAACATCTCTCATGATCACACCATATAGGGAATGACCAGTAACAGGTAGGGAAACCCCACTGATGGTCTTTCAAACCTGGTCAAAGGCTGAGCTAGGAGGCAAAGTTAAAGAATTTCCTGACTCCCATAAAGATTTGCCCAAGAATTTGAGCTCATTGTCAGGTCACTCGTCATATGGCCCATGTCATTCAGACCCTTACCAGCTGTTCCACATGTTGGTTTTGGATGCTAAAGCTAAGGAATGGCTGGAAAAAGCACAGTGGTCAGACCATTTAGCAGAGTCAATTTCCAAAGGTCCAATAGGATGACAAGTCCCCAAAAGTTCAGAAGACAGGCTCAAAGATGCCAAGGCATGAGCCACTGCTCTGTTAATTATAATTCCTTCAGCATTCCAAAGGTTTGTGGATTGGAATAAAATCCAGCAATGCCACCAGAACCCAAAGGAATTAGTTTGAGATTATTTTTCATGTGTTGATAAAACTTTGAGACAATATTGTGGGATGTCAGCTGATTGCCTTGAAAACAATAAAAATGGCGCTTATTAAATGCAAACTTTCAAAACAGACCAGATGATGATTTAGCCACTTTTGTAAAACACCACATAACAAATTGGGCCATGGTCAGAACTAAGGAACTAGTTAACTTAGCTGACCAATTATCCTGTGCTATGATAAAGGAAAAAAAAAAAGACTGCCAGAGTTATGCATTTGTAGTTAAAGCAATTAACTTCTCAAACCTGTTAGCCTCAGAATAATGAAAAGCCCTCTCGGTCTGAGGACTCTTCCCTCAGCCTGTTACTATTGTAAAAGACCAAGCCACCTTAAACAGGACTGCTTTAGGTGGAAGTGGAAGCCACAGCAGGAGGATACAACTCAGGAAGACTAGGGGCACTCTGAGGAAGTTAAAGGGTTTCGCCTCTCCCAGTATTCTACCTTGACAAATTGGGAAAGATTAATATAATCATAACGTGAGCTCTCCATTGCCTTACTTGACATAGGAGCAACTATATCTGTCATAAATCCCACCTGCTTTAGAAACCATGTTCCTCAGAGTAATAAAAGGACTAGCATGATGGGTGTGTCTAAGAAAACTATCTGATGCTTTAAATCCAAACCTATACCTTACCGTTTTGTCAGGTTTAGCACCCCCTCAATCAAGGGCCCTAAATACAACAGTCAGTCAGTCCCATGTGTCCTAATATGCTGGGTAAGTGTCTGTTCTGTGGACCAGCCTTCTCTTTGTTCAGTTTCCAAAGTCAAGACTAGGAGAAAATACTAGCAAAGTCTTTTTTGGTTTAGGCATCAGGTCACATTTGGCTTGATATCCTTTACCAGGAATAGCATCTTTGGATATTGACCTGACCTTTTGGTTTTATTTCTTTTTCTTTTTCTTTCTTTTTTTTTTTTTTGAGATGGAGTCTCGCTCTGTCGCCTGGCTGGAGTGCAGTGGCGCGATCTCGGCTCACTGCAAGCTCCGCCTCCCGGGTTCACACCATTCTCCTGCCTCAGCCTCCGGAGTAGCTGGGACTGCAGGGGCTGCCACCATGCTGGCTAATTTTTTGTATTTTTAGTAGAGATGGGGTTTCACTGTGTTAGGCAAGATGGTCTCGATCTCCTGACCTCGTGATCCGCCCGCCTCGGCTTCCCAAAGTGCTGGGATTACAGGCGTGAGCCATCGCGCCCGGCCCTTTTGGTTTTATTTCTAAATTGGTGTAGGACTGAAACAGGAGGGTATGTTATCAGTTTATATCCCTAAGGCCTCAACACTTATGAATCCACTTAGATGGAATCTAGAACTCTGAGAAGCAGATATAAAATGTTTATTTCTGTCCAATGGTGATTACTGTGTTGCAGCCGCATTGTAACTGTGTTGCTGTTCATAAGTAGAGTCTTTGTGCATGTGGCTTGCGCATACATGCCCAGGGGGCCAGAGCATTACATTTCCATCAGGGCGTGGATCCCAGGGATACCAGACAGGACCAGGCAGAGGGTGAAACAGGCCATGATTTTCAGATTCTGCAAGTAGGAGGGAGGATGCACCTCTTGGCTGGGGCTTGTAATTGGGAGATACCAGAAAGTGATGACCAGATTGAATAATGACCAGCAACTCAAAACATGGGCCACAGCAAATTTCTATAAGCCAAACATTTTCTTTTATTTTACTATTATTTTTTTGAGATAGGGTCTCACTCTGTCACCTAGGCTGCAGTGCAGTGGCATGATCTTGGCTCACTGCAACCTCTGCCTCCCGGGTTCAAACGATTCTCCTAGCTCAGCCTCCCCAGTAGCTGGGACTACAGGCACGTGCCACCATGCCTGACTAATTTTTGTATTTTTTACTAGAGACAGGGTTTCACCATGTTGGCCAGGCAGGTGGGTGGATCACTCCTGACGTCAGGTGATCCACCCACCTCGGCCTCCCAAAGTGCTGGGATTACAGACATGAGCCACTGCACCCTGCCTCCAAACACTTTAGATGCTCGTTTACCTTTGCAAAATTATTCTAGGTTTAATTGCTCAGAATGGTTTGCGATCATGACAAGGCAGCAGTGTAGAGAAAGGATGGTTGCTAAAATAATTACAGGTCTTATTCAGGCATGCATAGAACTGTAGAGATAGCTTTGCAAAGTCAAAAGAAGCATTCAAAGCTTTATTCCTGGGGAATTTGGGAGCCTGTTTTTTTTTTGTTGTTGTTTGTTTTGTTTTGTTTTTGGTCTCCTCTCAAGTAGCCATAATATCTGATTATGCAACATGGGATTAGTGTTAGGGCGTTCAGAAGTAGGGCAGGGCACATTCTGCAGGGCAGTAGCGGGCTTTCTCCTTTGCCCTGAAGGTATAGTTTGTCAGGGCCTTCTGCAGGCAGCTGGAAAAAGTAATGCACCTGCCTTGGCTGAAGTGAATCCTGTATTAAGTCAGGTGCTTAATGAGAGGACCAAAATGGACTTGTGTCTCTGTCTCAATTTAGCCTAACATTGTATACAAGGCAATCAATCCTTAGTTTACATCCCTGAGTTGTAAGAGATGCATTATAAATGTGCATTAGTACAGTGCCTTTTGCCTGTGCAAAATGCATATTTTTATCTGTATTTTATCCTTTTGTGTGTGTATGCTACAAAATGTAACAAAATATCATTATGCTCTGAAGAAAAGAGAAAATATTATATCTTCTGAGTCTGTGGCCCACAAATCCCTGAGAAGCCGATATAAAAAGGTTTATCCCTGGCTCCATGACTTGAACTAATTTCGATTCAAATAGATGAAAGTTATAATCCACCAGTTGGCTCCAAACACTTTTTTGAGACTTTAATACAATTTTAGACATGCAGATAAAGATATACATTCACCTGATCTTTTCTCCATTTGACCCACTTTACTCCTAGGGAATACACGGATAGTAAAGAAATGGGATCTGTTTTCTTTGGGATGCACAAAAAGTTCTGGTCCTGGGTAAGCAAGCAATGGCTATTTATAAATAATTTGAAGTATACCTTCAAATGGGAAGTATTATTAACTCAGGTTATAATAACGGAATAGGTATTAAGTAAATTTCTAAATCTATTGCTTGAAGCATCGAAGTTTCCGGGGGTAGAGACGGTTTGATAAATGTCAAACTGCCAGACACTGAAGGAACTGAGCTTTCCCTACTCATCGTCTAAAGGTGAGCCTGCCGCATTATCACGGATGCTGTGATGGGCAGGTGTGTTAGTAGTCCTCTGAAAACAGTGGATTTCTTACATGTGAGGTTCCTTGGCTGTGACCAACACATGGCAGGTGCACCTTCCATCTGGCTGCTCTGTTTTGTGCAGTGAGACTTGGAAGGAGTGTGGGGGACCAAGGAGAATGAACGTGCACATGAAGCCCATGCTGGCTGCTGTGCCACGAGAAAGTCCTTTGCACACACAGTGAGCTTGTGTGACGGCTAAGAAGCCTTAAGCTTAAGAAACCTCAATTAAAAAAAAATATTGAAGTGCTACAAAATATGAAGTGCTACAAACAAAACCCCCTCCCTTCCAGAAAGTCATTATCATTGTACAACAAACAAATCTATCCTCTGACCTAGAGGAAGACATTATTCCTATGTTTGCTGTGCAAACATCCTTGGAAACATACAAGATATGGTTGGATGCGGTGGCTCAGGCCTGTAATCCCAGCAGTTTGGGAGACTGAGGCCTGCAGATCACCTGAGGTCAGGAGTTCGAGACCAGCCTGGCCAATATGGCAAAACCCCATCTCTACTAAAAATACAAAAATTAGCCAGGCATGGTGGTGGGCACCTGTAATCCCAGCTACTCCAGAGGCTGAGGCAGGAGAATCGCTTGAACCTGGGAGGTGGAGGTTGCAGTGAGCCGAGATCACCCCACTGCACTCTAGCCTGAGTGACAAAATGAGACTCTGTCTCAAAAAAAAAGAAAAAAATTACAAGATGTGCTGATACAAGAGGTGCAAAGAATGCCAGGTGAGGAATTGTTAGTTCTAACAAGAATGTGATGTATAAGTTGAGTAATTTAACCAAGCCCCCATTGGTTTCTTAATCTGAGAAAGAGATTTTATTTTCCTGATCTTTTGTTCTTTTATTTATTTTTTTTAGCTGCCAATCAGATTAATCAAACATGGAAAAAAAAGGTGAGGTTGCAATTGTGGGAATAGGATGCAATTTTCCAGGAGGTAAGAGTGATAAAGCAACAATAATCTTATCCTACATAATGCCTACATTACTAAAACAACCCTTGTGGTAAGTTGTCATTTATTTATTTATTTACTTATTTATTATTTATTTATTTATTTTAAGGCGGATACTTGCTCTGTCGCCCACACTGGAGTGCAGTGGGGCAATCTGGGCTCACTGCAACCTCTGCCTCCTGGGTTCAAGCAGTTCTCCTGCCTCAGCCTCCTGAGTAGCTGCAATTACAGGTGTCTGCCACATGCCTGACTATTTTTTGTATATTTTTTAGAGCAGGGGTTTCACCATGTTGGCCAGGCTGGTCTCGAACTCCTGACCTCAGGTGATCCATCTGCCTTGGCCTGCCGAAGTGTTGGGATTACAGGTGTGAGCCATGATGCCAGGCCTGTAGAGCTCCTCTTTAGAAACTGTGTGCAGAGGGCCGGGCACAGTGGCTCATGCCTGTTATCCCAGCACTTTGGAAGGCTGAGATGAGAGGACTGCTTGAGGCCAGCCTGGGCAACATAGAGAGACCTCAACTATACCAAAAAAAAAAAAAAAGCAAAAATTAGCTGGGCGAGGTGGCTTATGCCTGTAGTCCCAGCTACTCAGGAGGCTGAGGTGGGAGGATTGCTTGAGCCCAGGAGTTCAAGGCTTCAGTGAGCTATGATCACACCACCGTACTTCAGTCTGAGTGACAGAGAGAGACTCTACCTCTAAAAAGTAATAAAAAAAAGAAACTGTGTGTAGACATAAATTCAATTCTCAGAAACTTATGAAATTTCTGTCATTGTATTAGCGAAGTCATTCTGGTTAAAGAGTCAAACAATTCCCCTAATTTAACATACAATTTTAGTTAAAACCATGTCCTAGCTGAGAAGGCATAACTCAAGACAAGTCTCCTGTAACACAATCCCCTGGTTTATTTCAACTAGAATCTAGTGATACAAGAGGCCCTATAAAACAGGATAAATAGGAAATTCAAATCTAGACATATTGTAGTAAAACTGCAGATATCAAAGAAAAAGAGATTCTAATAATAGTGAGAGAGAAAAGACTGATCACCCACAAAGAACAATAACGATGAACTGATAGCACTTTTCTAAATGCAACAATAGAAGCCAGAATGAAGTGGAACGATATCTTCAGAACGCTGAGAGCAAAGAATTCTCAACCTAGAAGTATTCCAGAGAACGTACCTTCTATGAATGCAGACAAAATAAAGACAATTTGTAGATAAACAAAAACTGCAGCATTTACTACCAAGGGACTAAAGTAATGTCTAAAGGATCTATTTCAGGAAGGAGGATAAACATGCAGAAGTAGGCTGGGTGCGGTGGCTCCCGCCTGTAATCGCAGCACTTTGGGAGGCCGAGGCAGGCAGATCACGAGGTCAGAAGATCAAGACCATCCTGGCTAACACGGTGAAACCCAATCTCTACTAAAAATACAAAAAATTAGCCGGGCGTGGTGGCGGGTGCCTGTAGTCCCAGCTACTCTGGAGGCTGAGGCAGGAGAATGGTGTGAAACCTGGGAGGCAGAGCTTGCAGTGAGCTGAGATCGCACCACTGCATTCCAGCCTGGGCAACAGAGCGAGACTCCATCTCAAAAAAAAAAAAAAAATGCAGAAGTAATGTCTAGAATGTGCAAGGGAATGATGACCCAGAACATTGGTAATTATGTAGGTAAATCTAAATGAACATTGTAAAAAATAATAATGTGATGTCTAATTTGTGGTGTTAAAAAAGGAACATGTAAAATATTGAGCAACAATAGCATGTAAGTATAGAGGGGTGGTGAGTATTTTTCAGGAAAGGGGTTAACATATTCAATTTGGGTCTTACTAACTCAGGTATTCAGGGTATCATTTTAGGATAATTACTAAAAGAGTAGAATAGAGTATGTACATTCATACCAATAGAAATATAAAAATGGTTTGAGAAAATATTAAGGAAGCATCAATAAATCCTAGAAACAGGTGAGAAAATGAAAAAGAAAAAAGAACAAAGCCAGGCACAGTGGCTCACGCCTGTAATTCCAGCACTTTGGGAGGCCGAGGTGGGTGGATCACCTGAGGTCAAGAGTTCGAGACCAGCCTGGCCAACATGGCGAAACCCCGTCTCTACTAAAAAAAATACAAAAATTAGCCGGACGTGGTGGTGTGTGCCTGCAGTCCCAGCTACTCATGAGGCTAAGGCAGCAGAATCACTTGAACCCAGGAGGCAGAGGCTGCAGTGAGCCAAAATTGCGCCACTGCACTCCAGCCTGGTTGACAGAAAGAGACTCTGCCTCACAAAAAAAAAAAAAAAAAAAAAAAGACAAATAAAAAACAAAAGTAAAATATTGGAAACATCTCAATATATTAATAATTACAATAAATTGAATGGGCTACAGTTGCCATTTTAAAAATAGATTATCAGGTTAAATTATAAAACAAAATCAGCCTCTATGCCATAAGGAGATACACCTGAACCAGAAAAACAGAAAGATTAAAAGTAAAAAAAAAAAAAAAAAAGGAAAGATATATATGGCAAATAGCAAATATTAATCAAAATAACAATTATATTAAAATCAGACAATCTTTAAGAAATAAAGAAAGCATCATTAGGGAAAAAGTAGGTAACTACAATGATTGCAAAGAATTTGATTTATTAGGTAGGTAACAATCTAAACTTATATATACCTAATGAAATAGACTCAAAATGGATAAAGCAAGCATTTATAGAGTTTTGTAAAGAAAGTGACAAATTCATAGAATTTTTAATACACTTTTCTCAATTATTAGTAACTAAAGGAAATTTTTTAAAATGCAGAAAAGTAGATATAGGCAATCTGAACAACATAATGAACACATTTGTTTTAACAGGTATATATCGAGGCCAGAACTCAACAAGGAAAGGCTACACATTCTTGACAAGCACACAGGCAACATTTAAAAAAAACGAGGTCAGGAATCTGGATATGAGCATGGTATGGCAAGTGGTAGTTAAGAGCATGGAGTCAGAAGCTAGACTTTTTGTTTGAATTCCAACTCTACTACCTACCAGCGTTAAGATAGCTTGAAAAAATATTTAACCTCAGCCGGGTATGGTGGTTCAGGCCTGTAATCCCAGAACTTTGGGAGGCTGAGGCGGGCAGATCACAAGGTCAGGCGATCGAGACCATCCTGGCTAACACGGTGAAACCCCGTCTCTACTAAAAATACAAAAAATTAGCCGGGCACGGTGGCGGGCGCCTGTAGTCCCAGCTGCTCGGGAGGCTGAGGGAGGAGAATGGCGTCAACCCGGGAGGCGGAGCTTGCAGTGAGCCAAGATCACACCACTGCACTCCAGCCTGGGCGACAGAGTGAGATCCTGTCTCCAAAAAAAAAAAAAAAAAAAAAAGAATCACTTTGTCAAGTTAAAAAAAGAACAAATGGTTGGTTGTAGTTGTTTTACTAAGTAAGAATCAGTATCTTGAACGAGTCTAGCAAGAAGCGGTTGTATCTCTTAATTTCTTCAAGGCTTGTTTCATGCCCATTTTTAGCTTTAGTTTTTTTCTTCACATAAATCTTGCACATTTCTTAGTACATTTATTCCTCGGTTTTTCATTTTAGAATTTTGAGAGTATAGTTCTGAATTATAATTCCTAACTTATTACTGACAGTAATTAGGAAAAGTTTTGATTTCTGTGTATTTATTTTACAACCAGAATGAATAATTTTTTGGACTATAATTTTCTTTTTTTTTTTTGAGACGGAGTCTCGCTCTGTCGCCCAGGCTGGAGTGCAGTGGCGCGATCTCGGCTCACTGCAAGCTCCGCCTCCCGGGATCACGCCATTCTCCTGCCTCAGCCTCCCGAGTAGCTGGGACTGCAGGCGCCCGCCACCACGCCTGGCTAATTTTTTGTATTTTTAGTAGAGACAGGGTTTCACCGTGTTAGCCAGGATGGTCTTGATCTCCTGACCTTGTGATCCGCCAACCTTGGCCTCCCAAAGTGCTGGGATTACAGGCCTGAGCCACTGCGCCCAGCCACTGGACTACAATTTTCTAAAAGGAGAGGGAATTGACAACTTCTGGCAA
This sequence comes from Gorilla gorilla gorilla, assembly GCF_029281585.2. Taxonomy (NCBI): domain Eukaryota; kingdom Metazoa; phylum Chordata; class Mammalia; order Primates; family Hominidae; genus Gorilla; species Gorilla gorilla. The sequence continues at coordinate 35,928,408 of NC_073232.2, read as the reverse complement.
GTGCTTATGGAAGGCAGAAACTGCACGGTAGAGATTTTACCAGAAAGGCTTAATATTGAAGGATGGTATGATGCAGATGACACCAAGCCAGGTAAAAGCCGGGCAGGAAGAGCTGCTTCTATTGAAAGATAAGATTATTGCTGGAATTTCCAAAAATAGTTCATCTGGTTAGTTTATTTAAAATCCTGTTAATGAAATTCTTTTTCGTTTCTTTTTTCTTTTTTTTTTTTTTTTTGAGACATGGTCACACTCTGTCACCTAGGCTGGAGTGCAGTGGTGTGGTCTCAGCTCACTGCAACCTCCACCTCCTGAGTTCAAGCGATTCTCCTGCCTCAGCCTGCCTGAGTAGCTGGGATTACAGGCATGTGCCACCACACCTGGCTAATTTTTGTATTTTTAGTCGAGATGGGGTTTTACCATGTTCGCCAGGCTGGTCTCGAACTCCTGACCTTAGGTGATCTGCCAACCTCAGCCTCCCAAAGTGCTGGGATTACAGGCATGAGCCACCACACCTGGCTCTCTTTTTTTGAGACAAGGTTTCACTTTGTTGCCAAGGCTGGAGTGCAATGGAGCAATCTCGGCTCACTGTAACCTCTGCCTCCTGGGTTCAAGTGATTCTCCTGCCTTAGCCTCCTGAGTAGCTGAGACGAGAGGTGCACACCACCAAGCCCGGCTAATTTTGTATTTTTAGTAGAGACAGGGTTTGGCCATGTTGGCCAGGCTGGTCTCAAACTCCTGAGCTCAAGTGATCTATCCACCTTGGCCTCCCAAAGTGCTGGGATTACAGGTGTGAGCCACTGCACCCAGCCAGTGAAATTCTTTAGTGATTTATTGGTAGGGCACTTTAACTTTTTAATTTCTTCTCAACATGCTATTTCTTTACGTTTTCCACCCAAGTCTGTTCCCCACTCCTGTATCTATCCTGGGTAGACCTAAAATTGCCCTATTACAAAGTCTCTCTTGCCTTCATTTGTCTTATATTTTTTGTAGTCATCCAAACTAGAAACCTAAATAATCATGTCCCCTTACTTCCTCTTTCCTCAACCTGCAACTCCTGTTTTTACTGTCTTTCTTATATTTCTTAGTAAGCAAATGTGCTGGCTCCGTATTTGATTGAAACTGATATAAACGGGTGAGAGTGTATACGGAAATTCCTTGAACCTTTTAATCTAATACTTGATCCAGTAATTCCATTTGAACTATACCCAGTATTGTTGGTAAGACAGAAGAGAGCAGGAGTGGGCCTATATTAGTTCATTCTTGCTTTGCTATAAGGAAATACCTGAGACTGGGTAATTCCTAAAAGAGGTTTAATCGGCTCATGGTTCTGCAGGCTGTATGGGAAGTATAGTAGCATTGGCTTCTGGGGGCCTCACGAAGCTTCCAATCATAGTGGAAGGCAAAGGGGGAGCAGGCACCTCACATGGGGAAAGCAGTATTGAGAGACAGCATGAGGTGCCACACATTTTCAAACAGCTAGATATCACGAGAAGTCACTCACTATCTAGATCTCACAAGAAGACCCTCACTATCTAGATCTCACAAGAAGACCCTCACTATCTAGATCTCACGAGAAAACACTCACTATGGTGAAGACAGCATCAAGAGGGTGATGCTAAACCACTCATGAGAATTCCACCCCCATGATCCAATCACCTTTCGCCAGGCCCCACCTCCAATACTGAAGATTATAATTCAAGATGTGATTTGGGTGGGACACATATCCAAACTCTATCAGGGCCCCAAAGAAATCACCTAGTTTATGATGTACTTTACAATTATCTAGTATTAAACAAAATAACAGCTAACAGAAACTAGGGCCGGGCGAAGTGGCTCACACCTGTAATCCCAGCACTTTGGGCGGCTGAGGCAGGAGGATCATTTGAGGTCAGGAGTTTGAGACCAGCCTGGCCAATATGACAAAACTCTGTCTCTACTAAAAATACAAAATTAGCTGGGCATGGTGGCACGCACCTGTAATCCCAGCTACTCAGGAGGCTGGGGCAGGAAGATCGCTTGAACCTGAGAGGCAGAGGTTGCAGTGAGCCGAGATCGCATCACGGCACACTGGCCTGGTCCCACCTAGGCAACAGAGCGAGACTCTATCTCAAAAAAATAAAAATTAAAAAAAAAAAAACAGAAAGTAAAAGGTAACAGAAACTAATGATTACATGAGATGAGCCAACATAATCTGAAAGTTTGGCAACCACATTTTACAGAAGAAAAAAATGCATAAGTACTAATCTAAGTAGGTATTCTTCAGAGGCCATTTAATGCCATTTTGTTCTTTGTAGATTGAATGAATTTGACAATAACTTGTTTGGAATTAGTGACTTGGAAGCTGAATGTCTGGACCCTCAGCAGAAATTGCTTCTGGAATGCACCTATGGAGCCCTGGAGAGTGCTGGAGTCCCTGCCAAGGAGGTGGCTGGTTCCAGGACAGGAGTCTTCATTGGTGAGAGAGCAATGAACAGAAACCAAAAACCATCAAACAACAATTCTCAGGCCAGCTTTGCTATAGCAAATGGTTTTGATGTGTGTGGCTGGTTTCAATTATGATCACTGAGTATTTGCCTCCTCTCCAGCCTTGCCACAAAAACATTTCTCTTTCTAAAATATATTGACTCAAGGAGTATATATTAGGCTAACTTTGAGCTTCTGAATTCCAGAGTCTAAATGGGATCTGGATCCCTAAGGAACTTCTTGGAGCCAATTGAAATCTGAGATTTCCTACTCCCAGATGTCTTTTGAAATTAACTTCGGATCCAGGGCAGGTACCCTCTAGGTAATGGGCACTTAAATTTGCAGACCTATCTTGTTCTCAACCTTTATTCTAAGCCTCAAATAATGCACTGGTGAAATTTACTTTTTGTTAATAAAAGTAATAATTTATTACAGCAATAGTTGTTTTATAATAAAAAGCAACTTAGAGTGGAATGCCACTAGCTAAATTCTACTAACTAAAGCTTACCAAGCTTCTCAATTTAAGGCTGCCCTAAGTATTTTCTCCTTCTCAAGTTACCAAGAAACTCATCAAAGTCAGCCTCCACGTTTCCTCAACTAAGTCTTTCTTTCTTCGTATTTTCCACTGTGTCTAGACAATTCAATTGAAACTGTCTTGGTATTAAACCATGATTAGAATATGAAGGCTTATGTGGTTCATGTGTGTTGGGGCTAATTTGTCCGTACCTACTGAAGATTTATACCTGGGAGAATCACAGCGAGGTTACCATGAAGTTACATGGAGGGAGATGATTTTTATATGAGTGACAAGTAGCACATTCAGGGTGAGCACAGGGGCTGTGGAATCCACAGGGAAGAGAGTGCCAACCTCAGTCTTGGTGAGTGAGGGCAGGCTGCACAGGAAGAAGTAACATCAAAGCTGAAACCTAAAGGATGCCCAGAAGTGACCCAATAAGTGGGGAGAGAATGAAAGGAAGAGCATCCAGAAATAGGGAATTTTAAGAATAGTCTTTCCAGAGGTGAGGAGGTAAAAAAAACCCAGGTTGAGTTCCTGGAATGGAAAGTTTGGTATGGCCAGTCCTAGAGTACAATATCTCTTGAGGAAACAAGTCTGGAGAGGTTGGTGGTGGAAAACTTGGAGACCTATAAAGGAGTTGGACTTTCTTGAGGACTGTGGGGAGACACTGAAGTGTTGGAAAGCAGGAGAAAAGCGTGACCCAGAGGAGATCATGATTGGATTTCTATTCTTCAAAGATCACACTGGCCACAGAGTCGAATGCGGATTGAGGGGTTGCAGGGAGGGGGCAAGGCTGGAGGCAGAAACATCAAGTTGGAGACTAATGTAGTAATTCAGGGAAGAGAGGATGCTGTCCAGAAGTAAGGTAGAAGAGTCTGCAGATTTAAGAGAAATTTATAAAGGCCCAATGGACAGTACATGGTAAATGATTAGATGTAGGGTATTAAGAGTAGAAAGGAGTCCAGGATTCCACTGAGGTTTGTGGCTTGGTGGAAGCACTCACAATATAGGTAGGACGTACAAGTTTGGGTTTGAGGAAGTGGAAAGAAGTTGAATTCTGTTTTGAATCCGTTGAGTCTGAGATTCTTGTGGATCAACCTTGGTAAGGTGGTTGAATCTTAGGTGTCTGTAGACCATCGAAGGAGAGATGTGGAGTATGATTTAGAAACATGTTTTTGGAATGTAGGAGAGATTGGGCTAGAGACAGACGATTGAGTGTCATCAGAACTAGATGGTAACTGAAGCCGTGGGAATGAATGAGATTTCCCAGGTAGAGGCAGAAAGGAAGAAGAAAAGATTGTGGTCTGAAGTGATGTGACAGCTCAGCCTTTAAGGGAAGTGAATATATTTCAGTGTGCTGAATCTGAAGCATTTAACTAGCATCCTGGCTCATCTCTTTTATAAAACTAAATGACCTTAAATGGCTTTCTTTAGCTTTTCTGGGCTTCAATTTACATGGGTTCTAAGATTATGCTAAAAATATCTATCTATCTGTCCTTTAGCTATGGGAGGATGTGAACTCGGATGGTGAAATGTCTATGAAAGCATTTTGCAAAACTGACAAGTACTATTAGAGATGGCAAATGTTATTTTGTTGTAAGGAGAATGTCTATGTTATATCACTTGTCATAAAAATATGAAATTTAATAAAAACTTACTTACTCCCAGAAGTAAAGGATACTCACACGTCATTGGGTTTTACATTCTTTTATTATGATTAGTGGTCATGGCCAATGTAAACGAAAGAGACGAGATGGATATCTTAATATGTTTTTAAATCTACATGGTAAGTAAAAAAGCAAGAAAGCTTTTTTTCCTTTTAGTAAGAGACTCACTGAAAATCTTTTTGATTTTTTATCGGTATTATGAATCAAGACTATGAATTTATGTCCCGTAGAACTCCAAGAATGCAAACCACTATAATGCCACTGGATCTGCAATGAGCATAGCTGCTAACAGGATTTCTTATGTGTTTAACCTAACTGGCCCCTCTTTTGCTAAAGATTCTGCATGCTCATCATCTTTTGTTGCACTGTACTATGCCTTCCTTGCAATTAAACAAGGTATGTTGAAGTTAGGTAACCAAGACATGAGGCATGATTACCAAAAAATTGAACATTTTTTTTCTTTATTTCTTCTTAAAAAAAATGGGATACATGTGCAGAACGTGCAAGTTTGTTACATAGGTATACGTGTGCCATGGTGGTTTGCTGCACCTATTGACCTATCCTCTAAATTCCCTCCCCTCACCCCCTGCCCATCAACAGGCCCTGGTGTGTGTTGTTTCCCTCCCTGTATCCATGTGTTCTCAATGTTCAACTCCCACTTATGAGTGAGAACATGCAGTGTTTGGTTTTCTGTTCCTGTGTTAGTTTGCTGAAAATAATGGCTTCCAGCTTCATCCATGTCCCTGCAAAGGACATGATCTCATTCCTTTTTATGGCTGCATAGTATTCCATGGTGTATATGTACCACATTTTCTTTATTGTTTGTATCATTGAGGGCATTTGGGTTGGTTCCGTGTCTTTGCTATTGTAAATAGTGCTGCAGTAAACATACGTGTGCATGTGTCTTTATAGTAGAATGACTTACAGCCCTTTGGATATATACCCAGAAATGGGATTGCTGGGTCAAATGGTATTTCTGGTTCTACGTCCTTGAGGAATCGCCATACTGTTTTCCACAATGGTTGAACTAATTTACATTCCCACCAACAGTTTAAAAGTTTTCCTGTTTCTCCACAGCCTCACCAGCATCTATTGTTTCCTGACTTTTAATAATCACCATTCTGACTGGCAGGAGATGGTATCTCATTGTGATTTGGATTTGTATTTCTCTGATGGTCAGTGATGTTGAGTTTTTTTTCATATGTTTCTTGGCTGCATAAATATGTTCTTTTAAGAATTGTCTGTTCATATCCTTTGCCCACTTTTTGATGAGGTTGTTTGTCTTTTTCTTGTAAATATGTTTAAGTTCCTTGTAAATTCTGGATATTAGACCTTTGTCAGATGGGTAGATTGCAAAAATTTTCTCCCATTCTGTAGGTTGCCTGTTCACTCTGATGATAGTTTCTTTTGCTGTGCAGAAGCTCTTTAGTTTAATTAGGTCCCATTTGTCAATTTTGGCTTTTGTTGCCATTGCTTTGGGCATTTTTGTCATGAAGTTTTTGCCCATGCCTATGTCCTGAATGGTATTCCCTAGGTTTTCTTCTAGGGTTTCTGTGGTTTTGGGTTTTGCATTTAAGTCTTTAATCCATCTTGAGGTAATTTTTGTATAAGGTGTAAGGAAGGGGTCCAGTTTCTGTTTTCTGCATATGGCTAGCCAGTTTTCCCAGCACCATTTACTGAATATGTGATCCTTCCCCCATTGCTTGTTTTTGTCAGGATTGTTGAAGATCAGATAGTTGTAGATGTGTGGTGATGTGATTTCTGAGGTCTCTGCTCTGTTCCTTTGGTCTATATATCTGTTTTGGTACCAGTGCCATGCTGTTTTGGTTACTGTAGCCTTGTAGCATAGTTTGAAGTCAGGTAGCATGATGCCTCCAGCTTTGTTCTTTTTGCTTAGGATTGTCTTGGCTGTACGAGGTCTTCTTTGATTCCACATGAAATTTAAAATAGTTTTTTCTAATTCTGTGAAGAATGTCAATGTAGTTTGATGGGGATAGCATTGCATCTATAAATTACTTTGGGCAGTATGACCATTTTCATGATATTGATTCTTCCTATCCATAAGGATGGAATATTTTTCCATTTGTTTGTGTCCTCTCTTATTTCCTTGAACAGTGGTTTGTAGTTCTCCTTGAAGAGGTCCTTCACATCCCTTGTTATCTGTATTCCTAGGTATTTTATTCCATTTGTAGCCATTGTGAATGGGAGTGCATTCATGATTTGGCTCTCTGCTTGCCTATTGTTGGTGTAAAGGAATGGTTGTGATTTTTGCACATTGATTTTTGTATCCTGAGACTTTGCTGAAGTTGCTTATCAGTTCAGGAAGTTTTTGGGCTGAGATAATGGGGTTTTCTAAATATAAAATTATGTCATCTGCAAACAGAGGCAACTTGACTTCCTCTCTTCCTATTTGAATACTTTTATTTCTTTCTCTTGCCTGATTGCCCTGGACAGAACTTCCAATACTATGTTGAATAGGAGTGGTAAGAGAGGGCATCCTTGTCTTGTATCAGTTTTCAAAGGAATGTTTCCAGGTTTGCCCATTCAATATGATATTGGCTGTGGGTTTGTCATAAATAGTTGTTAGTATTTTGAGATATGTTCCACCAATACCTAGTTTATTGGGAGTTTTTTAGGATGAAGGGAAGTAGAATTTTATCAAAAGCTTTTTCTGCATCTATTGAGATAATCAGGTGATTTTTGTCTTTGGTTCTGTTTATGTGATGGATTATGTTTATTGATTTGTGTATGTTGAACCAGCCTTGCATTAGGGGTGAAGCCAACTTGATCATGGTGATATATTTTTTGATGTGCTGCTGGATTCAGTTTGCCAGTATATTATTGAAGATTTTTGCATCGATGTTCATCAGGGATATTGGCCTGAAGTTTTCTTTTTTTGTTGTGTCTCTTCCTGGTTTTGGTATCAGGGTGATACTGGCTTCATATAATGAGTTAGGAAGGAGTCCCTTCTTTTAAATTGCTTGGAATAGTTTCAGAAGGAATGGTACCAGCTCCTCTTTGTATTTCTGGTAGAATTCAGCCGTGAATCTGTCTGGTCCTGGGCTTTTCTTTGGCTGGTAAGCTATTGTTGCCTCAATTTCAGAACTTGTTATTCATCTATTCAGGGATTCAACTTCTTCCTGGTTTGGTCTTGAGAGGGTGGTCTCTCCAGGAATTTATCCATTTCTTTTAGATTTTCTAGTTTATTTGCATAGTGGTGTTTATAGTATTCTCTGATGATAGCTTCTATTTCGGTGGGGTCAGTGGCAATATCCCCTTTATCATTTTTTATTGTTTCTATTTGATTCTTCTTTCTCTTCTTCTTTATTAGTCTAGCTAGTGGTCTATCTATTTTGTTAATTTTTTCAAAAAAACACCTCCTGGATTCATTGATTTTCTGGAGGGTTTTTTGTGTCTCTATCTCCTCCAGTTCGTTCTTCCCCAATCTTAGTTATTTCTTGTCTTCTGCTAGCTTTTGGATTAGTTTGCTTTTGCCTCTCTAGCTCTTTTAATTGTGATGTTGGAGTGCTGATTTGAGATCTTTCTAGGTTTCTGATGTGGGCATTTAGTGCTATAAATTTTCCTTTTAACACTGCTTTAGCTGAGTCCCAGAGATTCTGGTACATTTTCTCTTTGTTCTCATTGGTTTCAAAGAACTTCTTGATTTCTGTCTTAATTTCATTATATGCCCAGGAGTCATTCAGGAGCAGGTTGTTCAATTTCCATGAAATAGCGTGGTTTTGAGTGAATTTCCTAACCCTGAGTTCTAATTTGATTGCACTGTGGTCTGATAAACTTTGTTATGACTTCTATTGTTTTGCATTTGCTGAGGGGAGTTTTTACTTCCAATTATGTGGTGGATTTTTTTTTAGAATAAGTGCCACATGGCACTGAGAAGAATATATATTCTGTTGATTTAGAATAGAGAGTTCTTTAGACATCTACTAGGTCTACTTGATACAGACTGAGTTCAAGTACTGAACGTCCTTGTTAATTTTCTTTCTTGTTGATCTGTCTAATACTGACAGTGGGGTGTTAAAGTCTCCCACTATTGCTGTGTGGGAGTCTAGGTCTCTTTGTATGTCTCTAAGAACTTGTTTTATGAATCTGGGTGCTCCTGTATTGGGTACATGTATATTCAGAATAGTTGGCTCTTCTTGTTGAATTATTTCCTTTACCATTATGTAATGCCCTTGTTTGTCTTTTTTGATCTTTGTTGGTTTAAAGTGTGCTTTTTCAGAGACTAGGATTGCAAGCCCTCTTTTTTTTTTTTTTTTTTTTTTTTTTTTTGCTTTCTATTGGCTTGGTAAATTTTCCTCCATCTCTTTATTTTGAGCCTATGTGTGTCTTTGCAGATGAGATGGGTCTCCTGAATACAGCACACCAATGGGTCTTGACTCCTTATCTAATTTGCCAGTTTGTGTCTTTTAGTTAGGGCATTTAGCATATTTACATTTAAGGTTAGTATTGTTATGTGTGAATTTGATCCTGTCATCATGATGCTATTTGGTTATTTTGCATACTGGTTGACACAGTTTCTTCGTAGTGTCATTGGTCTTTATATTTTGGTGTTTTTGCAGTGCAGTGGCTGGTACCAGTTTTCCTTTTTTCTTTTTCTTTTTTTTTTTTTTTTTTTTTTGAGCGGAGTCTTGCTCTGTCACCCAGGCTGGAGTACAGTGGCACTATCTCAGCTCATTGCAAGCTCCACCTCCCAGGTTCATGCCATTCTCCTGCCTCAGCTTCCCAAGTAGCTGGGACTACAGGTGCCCACCACCACACCCAGCTAATTTTTTGTATTTTTAGCAGAGACGGGGTTTCACTGTGTTGGCCAGGATGGTCTCGATCTCCTGACCTCGTGATCCGCCTGCCTCAGCCTCCCATTACAGGCATGAGCCACCACACCGGGACATCAGTTTTTCTTTTTCATACTTAGTGCTTCTTTCAGGAGCTCTTGCAGGGAAGGCCTGGTGGTAATGAAATCCCTCAGTATTTGCTTGTCTGGAAAAGATTTTATTTCTCCTTCACTTATGTAGCTTAGTTTGGCTGGATATGAAATTCCAGGTTGAAAATTCTTTAAGAATGTTGAATAGTGGCCCTCAATTTCTTCTGGCTTGTAGAGTTTCTACTGAGAGGTCTGCTGTTAGTCTGATGGGCTTCCCTTTTTAGGTGACCTGGCCTTTCTCTCTGGCTGTCCTTAACGTTGTTTTCTTCATTTCAACCTTGGAGAATCTGAACATTATGTGTCTTGGGGTTGATCTTCTTGTGAAGTATCTTAATGGTGTTCTCTGTATTTCCTGAATTTGCATGTTGGCCTGTCTTGCTAGGTTGGGGAAGCTCTTCCAGATAATACTCTGAAGTGTGTTTTCCAGCTTGTTTCCATTCTCCCAGTCTCCTTCTGGTACTCCAATCAATCATAGATTTGGTCTTTTTATGAAGTTCCATATTTCTTGGAGGCTTTTTTCATTCTTTTTTCTCTATTCTTGTCTGCACGTCTTATTTCAGTAAGGTGGTCTTCAAACTCTAATATCCTTTTTCCACTTCACGAGGTTCTTGTGCTGTGTTTTTCTTCTCCATCAGGTCATTTATGTTCCTCTCTAAAGTGGTTATTTAGTTAGCAATTCCTCTAACCTTTTATCAAGATTCTTCTTTTCTTTGGGGTTAGAAAATGCTCCTTTAGCTCATCATAGTTTTTGTTTTGTTTTGTTTTGTTTTTGAGTTGGAGTCTTGCTCTGTCACCCAGGCAGGAGTGCAGTGGCATGATCTTGGCTCGCTGCAACCTCTGCCTCCCAGGTTCAAGTGATTATCCTGCCTCAGCCTCCTGAGTAGCTGGGACTACAGGTGTGTGCCACCACGCCCAGCTAATTTTTGTATTTTTAGTAGAGACAGGGCTTCACCATGTTGGCCAGGATGATCTCCATCTCTTGACCTTGTGATCTGCCCACCTCAGCCTCCAAAAGTGCTGGGATTACAGGTGTGAGCCACCGCGCCTGGCCAGCCCATCGTAGTTTTTTATTACCCATCTTCTGAAACCTACTTCTGTCAACTCGTCCATCTGATCCTCTGCCCAGTTCTGCACCCCTGATGGAGAGACATTGTCATCATTTGGAGGAGAGGAGGCACTCTGACCTTTTGGGTTTTCAGCATTTTTTCATTGATTCTTTATCATCTTCATGAGTTTGTCTAGTTTTGGTTTTTGAGGCTGCTGACCCTTGATAGGGTTTTTGTGGGGGCCTTTTTTGTTGTTGTTGATGCTGTTGTTGCAGCCTTCTGCATGTTTGTTTTTCTTTTCAATAGTCAGGTCCGTCTTCTGTAGGGCTGCTGCAGTTTGCCGGGGGTTCACTTCAGGCCTTATTAGTCTGATTTGCTCCTGTGCCTGACGTCACTCAAGGAGGCTGGAGAGCAGCAAAGATGAGTGCCTGCTCCTTCTTCTGGGACCTCTGACCTCGAGAGGCACCAACTTGATGCCAGTAGGATCACTCCTGTATGGGGGGTCTGACAACCCCTGTTGGAGGGTGTCACCCAGTTGGGTGGCACGGGGAGCAGGACCCATTTAAAGAAGTACTTTGTTCCCTGATAGAGAGAGTGTTTCACTGGGGGAAAACCCACTCATCTGGGCTACCCAGATTCCTCAGAACTACCAGGAGGAGAGGCTAAGTCTGCTGGTCCACAGAGACTGCAGCCACACCTCTCCCTAGGGACTCAGGCGCAGGGACATTCAAATTCTGTCCCTAAGCCTCTGGCTGGAGTTATTGGAGATCCTGCAGGGAAGCAGCACCCACTGAGGAAGAATAGGTCAGGGTTAGAACTGAAGAGGCGCTCTGGCCGCAGACTGCCACAGCTGGTGTGTTGGACTGTGGGGACTAGTCTTGGGACCAAGTTATTCAGCCTCCTGGCTCCAGCAGGGGAGAAGCACAGCCTGGAGCTATAGAAATGGGTGCTGCCTTTCCCCTGCCCAGGGAGCTTTAGCGTGTTAGGCAGTTGCGAGTCCCAGTGCTGGTTACTGCCCCTCCCACAAGGAGCTCAAATGGCTTAGACAGTAGGCAGTGTGGCAGCAGCAGCCAGTGCTGGTCGCTCCTCCCTGGGTGTTTGGTAGGCTTAAGCATATTCCAGCTGAGAGGCTGTAAGAATCTGCATGTTCCGGGGTTGGGACGCTAGGCCCCTGTGGCGTGGGTTTGTGAGTGGGATCTTCTGATCCGTGGGTTGCACAGTCCCGAGGAAAAAGCATAGTTACCCTGGCTGGGTAGCACCTTCACTCACTGCCTCCCTTGGCTGGGAGGAGGGGGTTCCCCTTCCCCGTGTGGCTCTCAGGTGGGCCGCTGCAACACACTGCTCTTCCTTCCCTCCGTGGGTCACACCAGCCTTCTAGTCAATTTTGATGAAAGAACCTTGATACCTTGGTTGCTAGTGAAGGATTCACATGCTTATTGTGTTTTTTTTTTTTTTTCTTTCTGATGGGAGCCTTCTTCTAGTCGGCTACCTTGGCCCGTCAAAAGTCAAAAGTGAAGATTTTTTTTTTCTTTTGAGATGGAATTTTGCTCTTATTCCCAGGTTGGAGTGCAATGGCACAATCTTGGCTCACCTCAACCTCTGCCTCATGGGTTCAAGCGATTCTCCTGCCTCAGCCTCCCGAACAGCTGGGATTACAGGCATGTGCCACCATACCTGGCTAATTTTGTATTTCCAGTAGAGACGGGGTTTCTCCATGTTGGTCAGGCTGGTCTCGAACTCCCGACATCAGGTGATCCACCTACCTTGGTCTCCCAAAGTGCTGGGATTACAGGCGTGAGCCACCATGCCAGGCCAAAAGTGAACATTTTTTATACTGAACATAGTGAGCATTTACTATCGTGAATTATACAATTGGCTCACCTAATGGCAATTCAAAGCATTCTTGGAAATTCACATTAACAAAATCATAGGAGAGTGGAAACTGAAATCAGATTTCCTAATGACTTTTGCATGATTCTTTTTTTTTTTTTTTTTTTTGAGACAGAGTCTTGGTCTGTTGCCCAGACTGGAGAGCAGTGGCACGATCTCGGCTCACTGCAACCTCCGCCTCCCAGGTTCAAGTGATTCTCCTGCCTCAGCCTCTCAAGTAGCTGGGATCACAGGCATGCACCACCACACCTAGCTAATTTTTGTATTTTTAGTAGAGATGGGGTTTTGCTGTGTTGGCCAGATTGGTCTCGAACTCCTGAACTCAGGTGATCTGCCCACCTCAGCCTCCCAAAGTGCTGGGATTACAGGTGTGAGCCACCACGCCTGGCCCTTTTGCAAGATTCTTTAAACTAAATGAAGAAAGCCCACTGTCAAAGTTTATCTCAGATTTGTATATTTGAGCTACAGATATCAGTAATATTAGAGATCTCTGGTTTAACCCTCTGTGTTATGGTGCCAAGAAATGAGTCCAGTAAGATTAAATGACTTGATTAATATCCGTCCTTAAATGTCACCCCTAAATGGTGACAGAGCGAAGACCAGACTCCAAATCTCTAAATTCACAGTTCTGTTATTTTTCCAGTCCTATATCTCTACACTATACAACCTCTGGGGACCCCATTCACATTATATTCCATGAGAAGGGGACCCTTAGTGTTTACCTCCCAAGAGAGGTAATCTCTGATGAGTTGGGAAGCCACTGTGTATATGAATCAAACACCATTTCTTCTCACTGGGTTTGCTATTTGTTGCTTGGTTGCAGGAGATTGTGAAACAGCTCTCTGTGGTGGAGTGAGCTGCATGTTAGACCCTTCGTTTAATGTCATGTTGAGCAAAGCCAAAATGATATCTCCAGATGGGATGAGTAAACCTTTCTCTAAAAGGGTAGATGGCTATGGATGCGGAGAAGGGTGTGGTGTTGTCCTGCTGAAACCTCTAAGGAAGGTCAGTCAACTTAAACATCAGTCTGGAGTGGTTCTCTGAGCAACTACAGGCAGCTTTCTGTACCCATGGCTTCTTCATCCATGGATTCAACTAACCTTGATGGAAATTATTTTTTACACAATACAATAGGCCAGGCATGGTGCCTCATGCCTGTAATCCCAGCCCTTTGGGAAGTTGAGGCAGGTGGATCATTTGATGTTAGGAGTTTGAGACCAGCCTGACCAACATGGTGAAACCTGTCTCTACTAAAATGCAAAAATTAGCCAGTGTGGTGGCGCGCCTGTAATCCCAGCTACGCTTGTGAGGCTGAGGCAAGAGAATCTCTTGAACCTGCAAGACAGAGGTTGCAGTAAGCCGAGATCGTGTCACTGCACTCCAGCCTGGGTGAGAGTAAGATCCTGTCTCAAACAAAAACAAAAACAAAAACAAACAAACAAAAAAAAACAACCAACCATCCAAACAAACAAACAAAAACCAATAAAAATAACACAAAACCAATAGGGTTTAACAACTATTACACTACAATGTAACTACAATGTAAATACATTGTATTAGGTATTATAAGTAATATAGAGATGATTGAAAGTATTTGAAAGGGTGTGTGTGGGTTATATGCAAACACTATGCCCTGTTATATTAGGGACTTGAACTGAGACTGCTATACCCTGTTATATCAGGGACCATGGATTTTGGTATCCTGGGATTCCTGGAACCAATCCCCTGTGGATCCTGGGGGATGGATGGACCAGTTGCAGGGCAGTGCACTAACTTAATCAAGATCCTGTCCTTACTCTGCACAGCCTTGCTACTCAATGTGCTATCCAGGAATGGGCAACATGGCAGCATCATCAGCTTCACTAGGTGTTCGTCAGAATGCAGAATCTCAGGTGCTCCCCCAGACACTCTGCATTTTACAAGACGGTGCCAGAGCAGATTCACATTTACAGTCTGGTAGGGGGAGCATTCAAGGAAATTTGTGGTTCTAGTCAGTGTGGCAAATTCAAGGTTAGACCTGGAGTGTTGCCTAGGTCAGTTTGCAGGAATTGAGTTTTTTAGGTTAAGTAAAATTTGGAGAAGCAATAGATTGTGGGTGATGTGAAAAGAATAAAGGCTTATTAGGAAATGGAACAACATGCACAAAGACAGGCATCCTGAGACAGAATGAGGCAAAGTGGGGAGGAGAGGTGGCTGTTGGAGTAAAGAAGCATCTGGAAATCAGCTGATTATAACCATTATTCTGAACTCTGTCACTTCCTGCCTTTGTGATCTTGGACAAACAACCTTTCTATGCCTCAGTTTTGTGCTCAGTAAAATGGGGATGGCAATAATAGTGTATACCGAGTAGGGTTGTAGCAAGAGTTAAATAAGTTAATACTGAAAGGTGCCTAGAAAAGTGCCCAGAATGTGGTAAGCATGATATATGAGCTGTTGTTGCTGTTATTATTGCTATTAAAGACCGAGTGCATGGAACACAGATGCAAACCTCCTCCCTAACTTCTCCCATATCTTCCTCATGTAAACTGCTCCAGCCAAGTGATTTATCTGTTGTTGTTGTTCCATACACAGCTTTTTTGTTTGTTTTGTTTTTTTAGAGACAGGATTTTGCTCTGTCACTCAGGCTGGAGTGCAGTGGCATGATCACAGCTCACTGCAACCTTGAACTCCTAGCCTCAAGCAATGCTCCTGCCTCAGCCTCCTAAGTACCTGGGACTATGGTTGTATGCCACCATGCCTGGCTAATATTTATTTATTAATTGATTGATTGAAGACAGTTTCACTCCTGTCGCCCAGGCTGGAGTGCAATGGCGTGATCTCGGCTCACTGTAACCTCTGCCTCCCGGATTCAAGTGATTCTCCTGCCTCAGCCTACCGAGTAACTGGGATCACGGGCACCCGCCACCACGCCTGGCTAATTTTTGTATTTTTAGTAGAGACAGGGTTTAACCATGTTGGCCCCGCTGGTCTTGAACTCCTGACCTCAGGTGATCTGCCGGCCTCAGCCTCCCAACGTGCTGGAATTACAGGCGTGGGCTGTACCTGGCCACGTGGCTAATTAAAAAATTTTTTTTTGTAGAGATGGGCTTCTCACTATGTTGCCCAGACTGATCTCAAGCTCCTGGGCTCAAGAGACCCTCCCGTCTCAGCCTCCCAAAGAGCTGGGATTACAGGTACGAGCCACCACGCCTGGCCCAAACATGTCTTTTAATTCCAGGGTCTGGGCCTTTGACTGGGCCATCCCCTCTGTCTGGAAAGCCCTTGTCTATCCTCCATATGACAAGTGCCCAAATCTTCTGTTGGGATCCAAGTTAGTCCTCAAAACTCTTCAGTGAAGCCTTTCCCACTTTCCCCCTCAGAATGTGTTTTCCTTCCTCTAAAATCCCGTGGTACTTGTTATACACATATATTTTATTGTCACTTTAATATATATTGGCAATTCTTCACCAGGATGTATTTGAACATAGGCCTTCCAGTTCCAGAGACTGTGTGCTTAACTGCTGGGTCCTGCTGCACACCTAGAGATAACAATGGTTATGGAGTTGTTTCCACCTACCGGGTGCTGTTTGAAGCATTTTGCATGGAGTAACTAATTTAATCCCTAGACCCTCTGAGATAGGTATGTTAATAGTCCCCATTTTATTATTATTATTATTTTTATTGTAGAGACAAGATTTCATTATATTGCCCAGGCTGTTCTTGAACTCCTGGGCTCAAGCAATCCTCCTGCTTTGGCATCCCAAAGTTTTGGGATTACAGCATGTGCCACCACACCTGGCCAATACTCCCCAGTTTATACACGAAGAAGGTAAAACACAGAGCAATTAAGTAACTCACCCAGGATGGTCCCATTGAGCAAGTAGCTCAGCTGGGATTCAAGCCCAGCGAGTCCTGTCTCACTATGCTGCATAGGCTGACACCACCTCTCGATGGGAGAGGTGTCAAATAATTTGTGGTCATCTTTAATCAGCCATAAAACATATGTGCATCAATTAAGTCTTTACTAAGTTATAAGTTAACTATTAAATTGGAAGCATAGGACTGCAGCTTCCTTTGTCCACAAACGTTTGTCAGGAGGAACCTCAACAGTGCATTCAAAGTCAGGCCCGGTGGCTCATGCCTGTAATCCTAGCACTTTGGGAGGCTGAGGAGGACAGACCTCTTGAGGTCAGGAGTTCGAGACTAGCCTGGCCAGCCTGGTGAAACCCCGTCTCTACTAAAAAAAAAAAAAAGTGCATTCGAATTATGTGGTTACTACTGTTCCATAAAACGGAAGCTTTCCTAAACAAATAATTTATATTGCTTTCTCTCTTCATAGTTATAGCCCAATTAGCTTACTTTCTCTACCAGCTGATGTTCTACTTATCTACTTATGTAGAAAGTCAAATCACAAAGTTTTCTCATAATCAAGGACTTCTAATTCTGCCATTTCCCCATCCTAAGATGAGCTCTCCTGAATCTGGGTTCACATGGCTTTTCTTGTACAAATAATTCCTTTTGATATTGTCATTTTGTGAGTATATAACCTCCACTTTCACTACGTTCATTTCGCCTCTCCAAGTAGTTTCTTTTTCTTTCTTTCTTTTTTTTTTTGAGACACAATCTCACTCTGTCACCCAGGCTGGAGTGCAGTGGCATGACCTCGGCTCATTGCAACCTCCACCTCCAGGTTCAAGTGATTCTCATGCCTCAGCCTCCCAAGTAGCTGGGACTATAGGTGCCTGCCACCACACCCGGCTAATTTTTGTATTTTTAGTAGTTTCAACACTCCTCAAAAGAAGACATATGCAGCCAACAAACATGAAAAAGAGCTCAACATCACTGATCATTAGAGAAATGCAAATCAAAACCACAAAGAGATACCATCTCATGCCAATCAGAATGCCTATTACTAAACACTCAAAAAACAACAGATGCTGGCAAGGTTGTGGAGAAAAAGGAACACTTTTACACTGCTGGTGAAAGTGTCAATAGCTCAACCATTGTGGAAGACAGTGTGGCGATTTCTCAAAGACCTAGAGGTAGAAATACCGTTTGATCGAGCAATCCCATTACTGGGTATATACCCAGAAGGATATAAATCATTCTATTGTAAAGAGACATAGACGTGTATGTTCATTGCAGCACCGTTTACAATAGAGAGTCATGGAATCAACCGAAATACCCATCAATGATAGACTGAATAAAGAAAATGTGGTATACACACCATGCAATACTGTGCAGCCATAAAAAGGAATAAGATCATGTCCTTTGCAGGGACATGGATGGAGTTGGAAGCCATCACCTTCAGCAAACTAACACAGGAACAGAAAACCAAACACCGCACCTTCTCAGTTGTAAGATGGAGCTAGTCTGAGAACATATGGACATGCCAGGGGGAACACATGGGCACACTGGGGGGAACAACACACACTGGGCACCTGTAGGGGGTTAAGGGGAGGGGGAGCATCAGCAAGAATAGCTAATGGATGTTGGGCTTAATAACTGGGTGATCGGGGCTGAACGCGGTGGCTCATGCCTGTAACCCTAGCAGTTTGGGAGGCCAAGGCAGGCAGATCACTTGAGGTCAGGAGTTCGAAACCAGGCTAGCCAACATGGTGAAACCCCGTCTCTACTAAAAATACAAAAAGAATTAGCTGGGTATGCTGGCACACACCTATAATCCCACCTACTTGAGAGGCTGAGACAGGAGAATCACTTGAACCCAGGAGGCGGAGTTTGCAGTGAGCTGAGATGGTGCCACTGGACTCCAGCCTGGGCGACAGAGCAACACTCTGTCTCAAAAATAAATAAATAAATATATATATATATATATATAAATAACTGGGTGATGGGATGATCTGTGCAGTAAACCACCATGGCACACGTTTACCTATGTAACAAACCTACACATCCTGCACCGGTACCCCTGAACTTAAAAGATGAAAAGAAAAAGAAATTGGTGTTCAAGTTTGTCACAGGTGACCCTTAAAAGTCCTCCCAATGGCTTGTATTACTTTGCCTCTTAGCCTACAGGACTTTGAAGAAGAAAGGAAATAACTAACCCAGCAAACCAGAACCTGATGTTACAATAATTGTAATAGTTAACATGTTAAGCACTTTTCATACATTTCCTAATCTAATCCTACACCAACCCTATGATACTTTACTATTTGTCTTAAAATTTGTTCCTGAGCAAACCAGCCTCAACCAAAAAGCCCCCAAACAACCAGAGAGTGTTAATCTTATCTAGCTTACAGGAAAGTCACAGAAATTTCAACGATTGGTCCAATGTTCCATTTCTTTTTTTAATTAGTCAGATACCATACCCTGAACTTGTTTCAACATCTTGCTTTATTTCCAGAATGTGCCTTAATTGCTTCCTGATTTCTGCAGCCCATATAACACCTACAAGGAATCTTGATTTACTCCTGCTGCAGTAGTTGTACAACTTTGTTCTATGGCTATCTTGATATAATTATAATCTATTCGTCTATCTTTTTGTCTGTTTTATTCATTTATTTTTTGAGACAGGGTCTCACTCTGTCACCCAGGCTGTAGTGTGGTGGCCCAACTTTGGCTCACTGCAACCTCTGCCTCCCAGATTCAAGAGATCCTCCTGCTTTAGCCACCCAAATGGCTGGGACCACAGGCACACGTCACTATGCCTGGCTAATTTTTGTACAGCCATGTTGCCCAGGCTTGTCTTGAACTCCTAGGCTCAAGCGATCTGCCTGCCTCTGCCTCACAAAATGCTGGGATTATAGGCGTGAGCCACCGCACCTGGCTTATTTGTCCTTTTATATTGACACGTTGTACTGCTTCATTTTGCCAAAATCTCTTGCCAAAAGTGCACTGAATGAGTTCTCTAGCAATAACCCACAGAAATTTTCTGTTTTTGCTGTTCCAGTATTCTCAATGCCATTCAAAGTATTAGGCTCTAGCTTTAGCACAGCAAGAAATCACATCAGCTAATCTATAAACATCTTCTGATGACATATTCCTTTAGACACATCTTGTTGAACTCCCAATGCACTATTTCAAAAACTAATGCAAAATAATTTCTTTAGTAGGACAGCATTTCCATCAAATAATTCTATTTGCATAAGGGAAGTGGTGCTGTTGCTACTCTTACCTGGTGGCCTCCATATCGGTGAGCCAGTGGAATGGATCTTGGTAAAGGGACCTTGATAAATCAAGGTCCAAAATATCTTCTAGAACTTCCTGAGGCAGGAAAAACAAATTTACAAACCTAAGTCTTTTTCAGTATTTTTTTTTTTTTTGAGACACAAGCTCACTCAGTCACCCAGGCTGGAGTGCAGAGGCACAATCATGGCTCACTGCAGCCTTAACCTTCTGGGCTCAAGTGATCCTCCTACTTTGGCCTCCCAAAGTGCTACAATTACAGAAGTGAGCTACTGTGCCTGGCCTAATAATTTTTAAAAATAGAGACTTAATGGAAGAAAATTCAAAGAATAAACCTCTTCTGAAAATATATTATTAATATTTTTTCATAAGAGATGTACCATACTTTCTATGTTTATGCTATTTGGGAAAAATTAGTTCTTATTAGATGGTTCTAAAATTTTTATGGCTTTCTTATGACATATGGTAAAACAATGTTTTTCCTAGGACAAATTCATTTAAGGAACTAGAAAAAAGTAAATATCCTATTTTTAGCCCAAATTCATTTATATCATGAGAGAACAATTTAGAATTTATTAGAGACCATTAGATAAAGGATATCTAAGATAACAATTTAACTCATTTTCTTCTTTTTCACAAAAGCATATTTTCCTTGTAAGACCACTTTAAGATGAAACTGAGTAAGTATCAAAGTGTGATTTCTAAGAATGACATCTCTAAATATTTGAATTTTAAACACAGATAGTAATTTATAATTAGACTAATAATATTAATTTTAAAAAATTATTTTAAATAAATATTTTAGTGAGTTAAGTATTTGTGTTGTGAAAAAATAATGCCTAACCTTTGAAACTGCTACAAGACGTACTCTTGATTTGAAAGGAGTTGGGAAGGAGATTGAAAAAAATATAGTTTCCACTTTATGAACATAATTTTCTTCCACAGGATCAACAGGCACCACAGCTGATAAAATAAAACACCCTTCTTAATGTTCTCATTTGTTGCATACACAGGACTAATATCCCTTAGAAAGTGTATGGTTCTTCAAGAAACTCAAGTCACTATTTTCTTTATGCTTTGTTATTTAAAGGCTACTTTGCCATTTCAACACGATCTAGCCAACATTCATTTAGGACAGTACATGGAACTGTTCAAGAGGCTAGGAAATGGAAAAAGTTCAATACAGGAAGACACATACCCTGTCTTCAAAGATCTTCTCACTCAGGGAAGGCAAATCGGATTGGAACATATGTATACATATATATATGTATATATATATATATATATATATATACACACACACATATATATACATATACATACACACACATATATATATTTTTTGAGATGGAGTTTCTCTCTTGTTGCACAGGCTAGAGTGCAATGGTGCGATCTCGGCTCACTGCAACCTCTGCCTCCTAGGTTCAAGTGATTATCCTGCCTCAGCCTCCCAAGTAGCTGGGATTACAGGCGTGTGCCACCACGACCAGCCAATTTTGTATTTTTAGTAAGGATGGGGTTTCACCATGTTGGTCAGGCTGGTCTCAAACTCCTGACCTCAGGTGATCCGCCCACTTCAGCCTCCCAAAGTGCTGGGATTACAGGCATGAGCCACTGCGCCCAACCCCAAAATATATATTTTTAAATGGAGGTGAGCTGCATTATAGAATTACAAGTATAATACTAGTTAATTCAATGGAACCAAAATCCATTAGGCACATAATCACATGCATTCTGCCCTTTGGAAACACAATTTGCTAAAGGAAACAGATAGACAAGAGACATAAATACCTTAAGACCAGGCAATACATGGCTTACTAGATGCACAAAACTGCTGTAGATCCCGCATTTGATAGCTGCCCGCCCACAAAGCTAAAAGTTTAGAAATTGCCTCTGCAGAAACAAACTATGTTTCATAAAGTCCATACACTAAAACACATGTACTGTATTTTAAAAGCTGTAGAGGAAAAGAAAGCTTTGAACATGCTTTAGATTCTCAGAACATATCTACTCTTATTTTATAAACAATACCTAAACTCGTAATCTGTTTTTCCAATCCAAAGCAATTAAAACAAAAAACAAATAGAAGAGATTAGGTATATTAATACAACTATAAGACTAAAGGACAAGAAAACCTGTTTCTGGATAGAGATTTATTGTCAAAGTGTGTCACCAAATTATTTAATAAACATAATAGAAATCCAATTAATACCCTAGCAGGATGTTTTTTGAAGAAATAGACAATCTTAGTGTACAAATCTGAAAAAATAAACAGGTAAGTTTTTTAAGCAAGAGAAACAAGTTTGCTTATGTTAAAAGAATACAATAACTAAAAATATTACTGTCGTAAAAATAGATGCAAAGATCAATGGATCTCAATAAAAAGCACAGAAACAACCCAAAGCTATAAAAGAATTTCCTGTATAGTGAAAATGACATTTCAAATCACTGGAGAAAGGTAGCATTAGGACAATTTGCTCCCTGTCTGGAGTAACGCCAATTTATTCCACCCAGGCTTAAGTGAATTAAATATCAGTTACAACAGCAATTTTCTAACTTCCTGAAATGAATAATAAAAACTGGCTAATATGGGCCACATTTCACCCTTTATATGTCCACTTAAGACCATGATGTATTACAAGGTAGCATCCTGGGGGAATAACTGTGTAGTCAATCAAAAAGTGGCAGATTTTAACATTCACGCCAGAAAACCAGACAATATAAGTGAAAGAACCAACAGTGTATTTTCTTGTTTTGTAGGAGAGCCTCTGTGTGGAATTAACTAGATTATATAATTGACTCAATCTCCCTTATGATGCTCTCACATTGGTAGGGCAGGGGCAGCATATCACGTTCCATTAGTAGTTATAATTTTGTACCGCTTGATGCACGTCCCAGCAAGATAGCTGCTGGGCAATACATGTGATCACCAGCCATGGAACAAAAAAGGCTATTTCAGGCATATTAAACCCTCACCCATGTGATGCTTTAACAAGCTAATAAGTCAGAGACTAAAAACCCCAGAGAAAATTCCAAAAGCATACTAACCCCTTCTCTTAAGATCTCAGGAAAATCAGTACTGGCAAAATTAAATTCTTTAGAATTCAGTGTTGCATAAGACTATGAAATTCACAAAAACTAACAACAAAAATAAAGATTAGTGAAACTAACCTTTCACTGCAAATGTTTGAACCTTTTCTCTCAATAAATGTGCTTACCAGAGTAAGATAATTTGGATAATTCATTGATCATTTATTTAGTAACATCAGGATGAGATGTTTCACACAGTACTGTAAACCAAGACACACTAATACATAGGATTATTTATTTATTTATTTGGAGACAGTGTCCCACTCTTTCATCCACACTGGAATGCAGTGGCGTGATCGCAACTCACTGCAGCCTCGAACTCTCAAACTTCTGGGCTCAAGCAAACATCCCTGCCTCAGCCTCCTGAGTAGCTAGGGTTACAGGCACACACCACCACATCTGGCTACTTTTATTTTTTGTAGAGACAGGGTCTTGCTTATGTTGCCTAGGCTGGTCTCGATATCCCGGCCTCAAATGATCCTCCCACCTCAGCCTCCCAAATTGCTGGGATTATAGGCATGACCCACTCTGTCTGGCCTGGTATTATATTTACAATCTCTTTGGCTATAAAACCTGGTCTTATTGTAGATATTATGTTTTAAACAGTATAATCAATATTATGTTTTAAACGGTATAATCAATATGAGAAGAAAATGTCTTCGAGGGTAGCTAACACTCTGACATCAATACAACAGCCTTGGTCGCTTTCAGTTACACATAGGCCATTTTGATCCATCTGTACTGGCTCTTTTCATTTGTCTAAGGGCAGCAAAATAGACCAAAGATGTCTTCAGACTGCACAAGAGAAGTCTGTTCTTTAGCAGTTACCTGCATAACTCAGATAGTGTTTTTAACTTCCTCAACTCATGCTTGGCCTAGTTGGGTCAAAAGAACTACTTGTGAATTCCGTATGTCCACTTGGTAGGTTACTGGTTTTTCTCAAGAGTTTAGCTATACAGTAATGTTGGAAGTCTTGAGGAACTTCATCTGCTGTCCCTACTTAGCCTTGCAATACTACAGCATCTTTGTTTTATTTTATTATTATTTTTTAAGACAGAGTCTCGCTTTGTCACCTACACTGGTGTGCAGTGGCGCGAGCTTGGCTATTGTTCAATCAGTATCAGTTTTATTGGAAAATCTCATAGAAGAAAAAACAATTATTTCAAGAAATGTCAAAAAGGCTCCTGATGAAATTCAACACCACTCCTTGTTAACAAAATTTAAAACTTCATTAGAAGCTAGCATCTGAGGAAGATGTTTTTATACTGATAAAAGGTGCCCAAAACCTACAGCAAAGGGCATATTTAACAATAAAGCATCAACAGAAATGTCATTTACATTCATAAAACCCAGGATTTGTTTTAATCAGTAATGGTAAGACACGCAAACACAGAAATGACTGTCATGAGGGAAGTAGTTTATTTTACTACTCACAGTTCCCTAGAAGCTGTAGGCACAGCACACCACAAGCGGAAGGACAGGGAAACATCAAGGTCAGTCAGGAGGCAGTGTGAATGGGGGAAAACATGGGAAAGAGTCTTTATTGCAGTTCCATGGGACGGGACAAGCAAGTCAGGTCAATCAGGCTTAGCATTGGCTAGTTTGAATAATTTCATTGTCTTCTGGAAAGAAGAGGCTGCTATCTGGCCCTGAAGAAATTAGGGAAGCAGAATAGTGGCCAGAAATGTGAGAGTGATAAGGAACATTAAGACTGCAAAAGAGATAAATAGAGATAAAGAAGAATAAAGAGTGATGAAGAGACGAGAAAGAAAGGGGTATAAACTCTGGGTTGGTTGGATTATAAAGGAAAGGCATACATGCAGGCAAGTTGTTTATTACATCCAGCAATTAGCTTATCCTGAGAGGAGCAGTCCCTCCAGGGTCAACAAGGCCCAGATGTCAAAGCATCAAATTTAGAAAATAAGAGATATGACTAATACACCGTTAAAGTCAGTATTATAATTAATACTATTCAACATTATCCAACATTATCCTGGAGTGTCTAGCCAATGCATACAACAGGAAAACCACTAAGATAAACAAATATATGGATGGAAAAGACAGACTTTTAAATTCTCAGGTGATGTTATCTACTTAAAATTTTAAAACAAAGTCAAGCAATCCATTAAAAGCTATTAAATATAGACACTAAAAACTGTCCTGTATACTATATGCCAGTGAAGCTTATTTATAAAATGTAGTATAAAGGGTGAGTCACAAGAGCAACAAGAACTAAAATATTTTTAGAACTGCTAGAAAATTTCAAATCTATATAAGGAAAATTGTAAATGTTTATTGCAGGTATAAAAGAAAACATCAGGATAAAAAGAGGCACAGATCATCACTGCTCCACCTAATTTCAATAACCATGATTTAATTAAATAACGTAAGTACCCCAACATGGTTCCAAATTCAGTTCAACTGTGAGTGATTACACAAAGTACAAACTTTATGTGAGCTCTTCAGTCCACAAATCACAACATAAATAACAGAAGCAATCATGATCAGTGACCCATCATTTCTTTCAAAGTATGAGGTTGCCAATCACTGCATGTTTGTTACTGAGTTTATACAGAGAGCAAAGCATGTCACTGTCTTGCCTCCTTGTCTCCCAGTGAGAAGCCCACATGACATTTTACAAAAATGAATAATCAAAAGAGGGAAGTGGTCAACAAACATGAAACTGCAAAAAAAAAAAAAAAAGAAAAAAGAGAAGGGATAATACAAAGTGAAATTCAAATGGAACATAAATGTAGTTATAGAAGAAATAGTGGCCATTCACTGGGGCAGATGTTTTCTTGGTATTTCAATTATTTTTGACAAATAAATCAATTCTGAATCAGACTGAGGCTCTATATTTACAGAAATACAGGGGGCACAGACACGTGTTGTGTTAGGTTGCTTTTCTGTTGCTATAAAGAAATACCTGAGACTGGGTCATTTATAAAGAAAAAGGTTTAATTGGCTCACAGGTCTGCAGGCTTTACTGGAAGCATGGTGCTGGCATCTGCTCAGCTTTTGGGGAGGCCTCAGGAGGCTTCCATTCATGGGAAAAGGCAAAGTGGGAGCAGGCTTCTCACATGGAGAGACTGGGAGCAAGAGAGCAAGCAGGGGAGGTGCCACACACTTTTAAACAACAGATCTCCTGAGAACTCACTCATTATCAGTGGGACAGCACCAAGTTATGAGGAATCTGTCCCCATGACCCAAACACCTCCCACAAGGCCCCACCTCCAACATTGGGGATTACACCTCAACATGAGTATATTAGTATGTTTTCACAGTGCTGTAAAGAAACTACCTGAGACTGGATAATTTATAAAGGAAGGTTTAATTGACTCACAGTTATGCATGGCTGTGGAGACCTCAGGAAACTTACAATCATCACAGAGGGTGAAGGAGAAGAAAAGCACATCTTAACACGGCGGCAGGAGAGAGAGAGAGCAAAGAGGAAATGCCAGACAATTATTAAACTACCATATGTCATGAGAACTCTCTCACTATCACAAGAACAGCATGGGAAAACTGCTCCCATGATCTAATCACCTCCCACCAAGTCCCTGCATCCACACATGGGGGTCATAATTCAAGACGAGATCTGGGTGGGGACATAGAGCCAAACCATATCAATGAGATTTGGAGGGGACATCCAAACTATATCACAGGTTCAATAAATAATACCATGGAATGCAATCAGAAAAATGCAGAATGCTGAAATACCACAGGATAAATAATCTGGTTTCTTCAATCATAACTAAAGGAACCAATAGAGTGTAAGTGAAAAAAGATGTAGGTGACACAAGTAGGTGATAAACTCAAAGATATCAAAGGAAGCTTAAGACATATTATCATCTAATTTTAATGTATACTCCTTATTCAGATCCCAATTAAAATAACTATAAGAGGCTGGGCATGGTGGCTCACACCTGTAATCCCAGCACTTTGGGAGGTCGAGGCAGGTGGATCACGAGGTCAGGAGTTCAAGGCCAGCCTGGCCACGATGGTGAAAGCCCATCTCTACTAAAAATACAAAAATTAGCCAGGTGTGGTGGCAGGCACCTGTAATCCCAGCTACTTGGGAGGCTGAGGCAGAGAATTGCTTGAACCCAGAAGGTGGAAATTGCATTAAGCCGAAATCTCGCCACTGCACTCCAGCCTGGGTGACAGAGTGAGACACTGGTCAAAAATTAATTAATTAATTAATTAATATAACTATAAGATAATGATGATAATAATTTATAAGAAAATAGGAAAACCTTGAAAACTGACTGAATATTTAATGTGATACATTAGGAGTTACTACTAATTTGTCTCAAGGTCATATGATGTCATGGACTGTTTGTATTTTAAGTCATTAATATTTAGAGATGCAAACTGAAATATTTGTAGAGGAAATGAAACAATGTCTCTATTTTCCAAAAAAATGAGGACATGTATATCATACTTCAATTAAGGTGACAATGAGAAATATAAGGGAAGTGTGCGGAGGTGTAGGTGAAGCAAAATTGGCAATGTATTAATCATTAGTAACCTGATTAAATGGTAAATTAGGTTCATTAAACCATTAAAATTTTCTCTACCTTAGTAAATGTTTGAAAATTCTATAATAGAATAAAAAACTCTAGGAGCATAATAAAACTAAATACCCACTGATATGCCCCAAAGTGCTGAGTTTACAGTAAATACTAGATCAGTATTTAATAATCCATTTTTTTTTTTAAGATGGCGTTTCACTCTTGTTGCCCAGGCTGGAGTGCAATGGTGAGATTTCGGCTCACTGCAACCTCCGCCTCCCGGGTTCAAGCGATTCTCCTGTCTCAGTCTCCCAAGTAGCTGGGATTACAGGCACCCACCACCACGCCCAGCTAATTTTTTTGGGGGGTCTTTTTAGTAGAGAAAGGGTTTCACCATGTTGGCCAGGCTAGTCTTGAACTTCTGACCTCAGGTGATCCGCCCACCTCGTCCTCCCAAAGTGCTGGGATTACAGGCGTTAGCCAGCACACTTTTGATTACAACTGTCATTAAGATCTTGTAACCACTGAGAATAACTCATGTGGTTTATCAAAAACAACTTATTATTCCATTAAACCTACTGAATAGAACAAAAATGATCATAAAGATGTTTCAAAGGATATGTTCCAATTTAATTGGCTCAAAACATTCGCATATGTAATCATTATTACCAAATGAGGGATTGGCATCAAAATGTGGATGATCAAAAATAATTTCTTAAACAGATTATTCTATGTTGTATATAGTGATAGAATAATTCTTTAATTATTTTTCCTGAATGAAGTCTGAGATCTTTAGCCCAAGAAGGAGTAGGTGAGACGTAGCCCGCTTTCTTGGCTATTGAATGCTTCTCGAAAGGATGCCGAAGAACTTGCTGGAGAAGATGTACCTGGTAAACAACGTGGGCAGATAAATATTGATTATAATTACCCAGGACCCTGATGAATTTCTACATTTCTAAAAGGCAAGGTCAATTTTAAATGTTTAAAAATGTTTCTACTTTGGGAAGCAGAGGCAGGCAGATCACTGAGGTCAGGAGTTGAAGGCCAGCCTGGCAAACATTGTGAAACCTTGTCTGTATTAAAAACGCAAAAATTAGCCGGGCATGGAGGCATCTGCCTGGACTCCCAGCTACTTGGGAGTTTGATGCAGGAGAATGGCTTGAAACTGAATGTGGAGGATGCAGTGAGCCAAGATCACAACACTATACTCCAGCCTGGGCAACAAAGCTAGATTGTCTCAAATCGAACAAACAGCAATAAAAGTTCATACATTTTGTTTTATGAAAAATCTCAACTCTACTTCTTACTTAGAATTGTTATTATTGCACGGTCCTTAAGTATTATTGTTATACTAAACTAAGAGAAGGAATATGTACACTGTCATGGAGAGTACACATATATCCCATCATTTTAAGATCCCTTTACAGCATTAAGAGAATTCTAATTTTCTAACATATTTAGCAAAAAAAAAAAAAAAGAAGGTCAATGATTTGCAATCTTTCCAAATGAAGGGCATGAATTCCAGCTCATGCCGCTTCCTCACTGAGAATTTGGCTCTATGATAATAAACTGAGGCACCAACGACACACTTCTTTCAACAATAAATCAAAGATTGAAATGTTTTTTTTCCGTGGTTTTGCTATTTCTTGGGGATTATGAAGGAAATATTTAGTTAGAATAGAGAGGGTGGATGATAATACCATGAAATTAAAGGTGAGAGATCAAGTAGAACATTTTATAGTATCACTAGTATTTTAAATATAAAGATTGCATCTTCATGAATACGGGGCTTTTGAAGCCCATCTTAGTACTTCTCCCCAGGTACGTTCAATACATATCTTTTTATTGAAGTTGCTTGTATGCCTATCAGTCTCACCTACTAGTTAAATGGCTCCTCTAATTGATTCTTACATTTTTCTACCGCATCTTGCCTTGAGTCGATTCTAAAGACATGTTTGATGAAAGAAGGTAAATACCAGTCACATGTGAACAGGGCTGCATCTAGAAAGCTGCTCTATCAACGAAATGATTTTTTAAAATGAGGTACTTAGTGTAAAAGTTTTAGGAAATTTCCCTATTATACTTACTAGTTTGAATGAATATGTGTGTTATTTTCAAAAACGTAAATTGAATATGTAATTATTGAGTGCATGTGTGTGTGTGTGCATATACATAAGATAAATATATGATACATTTATGTTAACATCACAGAGTAGACTTAACTCATGGCAACTTTTTTTTTTTAAGCAATTGCAGAAATCAGTCTTCTTTCCAGTTTCGAAAATCCTCACAAGCCATGGGCGAAAGAGGATCCTTTGGATGCCAGAGAGTGCACGAAGCACATTGGGTTACAGTAATTGTAAAATAATTCATAGTCATAATTCGTAATGAGGAAACCTGAAAGTTGCTCGAAGCTATCAATGAATGAAAGGTGGGGCAGGGGAGCTTTGGGGGCGGAGCCTTGTCAGCCAGTGCCTGGACTCGCACGTCACAAATGGAAAGGCGGCCCGTGGAGGGAACTCAAGGCCTGATTGGTTCGTCCTAAGCAGGACGCGACAGGGTTGGCAGGGCAACCGGCCTTCGGTTAGTGCCTTCAGTGGGTGCCTTCAGTTGGTGGCATTCGGTTGCCTTTCCTGGGGAGAGGTGGCAGGTGCTCTACTCTGCAGTCGTGGGGGCAAGCGAAGGCCCAAGCTGCCCGAGAAGAGCAGAGTTGCCCCATGGGGACCACGATGACTTGTCACATGTGCACCAAAGCCAGCCCCAGGCAGGGCCTGCGCAGGGCTTCTGCGGAGCCGTCCTGCGGCTCTGACATCTATGAGTGGGCAGCCAGCAAAGGCGAAGGCCCCAGCACAGAGGAGCAGAGGCGCCCGGAACACGCTGTCCCCCAATGCCAGCCCCAAGCTGGGCCAACACTGGGTGCAGTGTTGGGAGCAGTCCTGCAGCTCTGAGATCCACTAGTTGGAGGTGGGAGAAGTGCCAGATTCCACTGATTTGGAACCTGCCCGGCCTGATTCCGGAGCCGTGACTTACAGCACATTGGCTACCAGAAGACGCCCAAAGGTAGGGAGGAGACAGTTCCCTTTCCTATCCCCGGCCCCAAGCAGGAGGACTTGCTCTGACTCGATTCCCCACCCCTTCTTCTTTCCCTGTTGCATCCAGCCGGTTACTTTCCCTTGCCCTGCCCAAATGCCCACTTCGAGGCCCTCTTCTTCTTTTCCTAGGCTGGCTGAAAACTGTTTTCAAAATACAAAATGAAAAGTAAGATTTGATTGCTGTAGAGGAAATGTCCAACAGCTCTTGTATTTAAACTTAAGTAGCCACATTGGGACTCCCAATTTCATATCTTGAGTTCTAGAGCAGAGCTCTGTCTCCTAACGTAATGGCTGAGGGTCAGAGGTACTCTTCTTCATTCTAATAATAAACTACGATTTTTTTGTAGAGACAGGGTCTCACTGTGTTGCCCAGACTGGTCTCAAACCCCTGGCCTCAAGTGATTCACCCACGTTGGCCTCCCACTTTGTTGGGATGACAGGCAAGAACCACCACACCTGGCCTTGGGAGCTGCTCCTGCTTTGTGTGTTTTGGCTGGTCTTCCTGCACAGCTGTCAGTAAGATGCTCCTGCAGCATAGTTCCAAATCTTTCTGCACAAATTCAGTGGATGTGTGATTTTTAAAATAGCATAGCCCCTTTATTTATTGCAGAGAAGCTGGACAATTCACACTTAGTAACATACGGCCTAGCAAATTTCATTTCTTGATCACCACACCTGTTAAAAGGTGATGCTTGTGGTCTAAATATGCAGATTCCTCATCATCC
Source organism: Gorilla gorilla gorilla (assembly GCF_029281585.2). NCBI lineage: Eukaryota > Metazoa > Chordata > Mammalia > Primates > Hominidae > Gorilla > Gorilla gorilla. The sequence continues at coordinate 35,897,337 of NC_073232.2, read as the reverse complement.
CCAAGAAAAAGGGAACCACTGCAAGGCAACCTGGGAGGGAGTTTAGGATTGTTCTGAGGCAGTGCAAGCCATTGAAATTCACACACGAGGGGGTAGAAAAGAGAATCCACATGTTTTGATCCCTCCATGTTCTGAGTATAACTTGGTCCTCCTTAACACGCACCATTTGTGGCATCAGAGAAAACTGGATTTGAATCCCAGTTCCATCACTCTTTATGATGTGGTGGTGAATGTGTTTTTAACTCATCTGAGCCTCTGTTTGCTCATCTTATGTGATTGTTATGAGGCTTCCATAAGGTAAGTGTGAAAAACCATGGCAAAATTCTTCTAATTTAAAAGAGAGTGTTGTTATGAGGCTTCTACGAGGTAAGTGTGTAAAAATCTGGACACGATGTCTACAATTTTGTAAATGTTCAATATGTGGACAAGGAGGATTCTCTTTCTCTCATTTAATTTTTAGAGCAAGTTTGTAAAATTGGCGATACTCATATTTTTGAGATAATCAAACCAAGGATAAGAAAGACTAAATAAATCAGCATAGTCACAAAGCAGTTCACAATACATTTACTGGGTAATTTCTAGTTAAAAGTAGCAATGATTATCACATTGAAAATCTCATATTGTGTGGTAGTTTTCTCTTACATAAGCCTCTTGGTTTGTTGAAACCATAGATCCTAAAGTGCTCTATCAAAGTGATCATTAGAAAAATGTGATGTGCTTAGGGTATAAATTATAGAAAATTTCTTCTGTTAGTTTTGTTAACTTGATTGAACGTGTGTGCTATTTTTAACAATGTAAACCAAATATATGTGCATTGAACATATATATATATATATTTATGAAATATGACTTGACATTATAGAGTAGGCTTAGCTCATGGCGATGTTTTTTTTCTGAAAGCACTTGCAGAAATCTCTCTTATTTCTAGTTTGCAAATGTTTCAGAGATTATGGAGAAAGGGGGTTCTAGGAATCCCAGACACTGCGTGAGGCAGATTTGGTTTCAGTAATTTTAGCATCATTCATTGTAAGGTGATGATCCCTAGGAACTTCATCACAGTGAGAAACCTGAAAGGTCCCAGCAGCCAGCAATGAACTAAAGGAGGGGTGGGGCCGCTGGCAGGGCGGGGCCCTGTGAGCCATGTTCCTGTGCTTTCAAGTTCCAAGTTTGCGGGGATGCATGCAGGAGATTCTAGACCTGACTGTTTCCTCTAACAAGGATGTGGTCTGGTTGTCAAGGCCACTGGCCTTTACTTGTTGGCCTTCAGTGGGTGCTGTCATCGGTTAGTGCCCTCAGTTGGTACCCTTAGTTGGTGCTTTTCAGTTGGTGGTCCTCAGTTGTTTCTCTTCTGTTGGTGGTCTTCAGTTGTTGGGCAGTGGTGGAAGGAGGATGAATCCATTTGTGCCCCCTCCTCCCACAGTCACAGCTCTCAGGCTTTTTGCATCCAGGCCCTTCTAAAATAAACCAGACAGGTTGTCAAGCTTTTTTTAGCAGACAAGTCATCTCAGGGTATGGGGGTGACGCAGGGTGCAGGCTGCTAGTGCAGTGCCGCCCCATGGCCCATGGTTGCCCGTGCCAGCCATGCCTTCCCCAGGAAGAGGCGATAGGTGTTGAGCTCTGCAGACTTGGGGGCAAGCGAAGGCCCAAGCTGCCTGAGAAGAGCAGGGGTGCCCCATGGGGGCCACATTGAACTGTCACATGCACATCCAAGCTAGTCCCTGTCACAGGGCTGGCACAAGGGTTTTGCAGAGCCAGCCTGTGGCTCTGACGTCTATGAGTGAGCAGACAGCGAAGGCATAGGCCATGCTATAGAAGAGCAGAGGCACCCGGAACACGCTGTCCCCCAATGCCAGCTGCAAGTGGGGTCAGCTCAGGGTGCGGTGGGTGAAGCCTTCTGGCAGCTCTGAGATCCACGAGGTGGAGGTAGCAGCAGTGCTGGACCCCACTGCTTCGGAGCCTGCCCAGTCAGATTTGGGAGCCAGCAAGGGTCCTGACTGCAGTACTTCGGCCACCAGAAGATGCCGAAAGGTGGGGAGGCGACAGATACCACTTAAGTTCAGGAGCTCCTCTGGACTTGCTGGCCCAAGGTTCCCCCCAGAAACAGCCAAAGCCTGAGGCTCCTGCCTCCTGCCCCTTGTTTGCTATACTAGGCCCAGGCCTCAAGCAGGAGGACTGGCTCTGCCTTGCCTCCTCACCCCTTCTTTTTTCTCTGCTTTTTTCCCTGTCCAGATGGTTTCTTTCCTCCTACCTACCCCAATTCCCAGTTCTGGGCCCTCTTCTTCATCTCCCAGGCTGGCTGAAACTATGTTTTTAGAATACAAAATGTATGCTACAGATTTCATTGCTGTAGAGGAAATGCCTGACCGCTCTTGTATTTAAACTTAAGTAGCCACATTGGGACTCACAATTTCGTATCTTGAGCTCTAGGCCAGAGCCCTGTCTCCTAAGGCAATGTCAGAGGGTCAGAGGTACTCTTCTGGATTCTAACAATAACAAAAGACTTTTTTGTAGAGACAGGGTCTCACTGCATTGCCCAGGCTGGTCTCGACTCCTGGCCTCAAGTGATCCACCCACCTTGGCCTCCCACATTGCTGGCATGATAGGCAAGAACCACCACACCTGGCCTTTGGAGGTGCTCTAGCTTTGTGTGTTTTGGCTAATCTTCCTGCGCAGCTGTTAGTAAGGTGCTCCTGCCGTATAGTTCTGAAACTTTCTGCACAAATTCAGTGGATCCTGTGGTTTTTTTTTTTTTGTTTTTTTGTTTTTTTTTACATGGAATAGCCCTTTTTTTAACTGCAGAGAAGCTAGAAAAGTCCCAGTTAGCAACCTGTGGCCTAGAAAATTTTATTTCTTGATCAAAACAACTATTTATAGATGCTTGTGGTCCAAAGATGCAGATTTCTAATCATGCCCAGAAAGAAGTGATGTCCACTACAGGCAACCAGGGAGGGAGTTTGGGATTGTTTCTCTACCCATAAGAGGGTAGAGAAAGGGAATCCACATGTTTTGATCCCTCCATGTGCGGGGTATAACTGGGTCTTCGTGAATGTGCACCACCTTTGGTGTCAGAGAGAACTGGATTTGAATCCCAGTTCCATCACTCATTATGAAGTGATGGTGAATGAGTTTTTAAGTCCTCTGAGCCTCAGTTTGCTCATCTCTAAAAGATGGGATTCTTATGAAGCTTGCATAAGATTAGTATGTAAAAATCTGGGAATAATGCCTGTAATTTAAAAGATGGGGTTATGATGAGGCTTCAATAAGGTAAGTGTGTAAAAACCTGGACACAATGCCTTTAATTTGGTAATTGTTCAATATATGGAGAAGAAGGATTATTTTTCTCTCCTTTAATTTTTAGAACGAGTCCATACAATTGGCATTATTCATATTTTTAAGATAATCAAAGGTTCAGTAAGTTTAAATAAATCACCATACTCACAAAGCAGTTCACAATATATTTACTGGGTAATTGCTACTTAAAAGTAGCAATGATGATCACATGGAAAATCTTGTATTATGTGGCAGTTTTCTTTTCCATGAGCCTCTTCATTTGTGGAAACCATAGAATCTAAGTTGCTCTATCAAAGTGATCATTAGAAAAATGTAATGTCCGTAGTGTATAAATTTTAGAAAATTTCCCCTGTTAGTCTTGTTAATTTGATTGAATATGTGTGTTTTGGATTATGAATATGAATATATATTGATATATGAAATAAGACTTGACATCATAGAGTAATCTTAGCTCATGGCAATGTTTTCTTCTGAAAACAGCTGCCGAACCTTGTATTTTTTCTAGTTTCCAAAAAAATCAGAGGCGATGGGGCAAGGTGGGTCTTTGAATGTTAGTGCGCGAGGTACATTGGTATACAGTAATTTCCGCATAATTCATACTCATAATTCACAGTAAGGAAACCTGAATGTTGCTACTGCGTACTAATAAATGAAAGATGGGGCGGCCTGCTGTGGGGGCGGGGCCTTGTGAGTCAGTGCCTGGACTTGCACAGCACGTCACAAATGGAAGGGCGGCGCGTGGGGGAAACTCAAGGCCTGATTGGTTCCTCCTAAGCAGGACGTGATCTGGTGGGCAGGGCAACCGACCTTCAGTTAGTGCCTTCAGTGGGTGCCTTCATTTGGTGGTATTTGGTTGCCTTTCCTGGGGACAGGTGGCAGGAGCTCAGCTCTGCAGGGTGGGGCAATTGAAGGCCCAAGCTGCCCGAGAAGAGCGGAGTTGCCCCATGGGGACCACGCTGGCCTGTCGCATGTGCACCAAAGCCAGCCCCAGGCAGGGCCCCCACAGGGCTTCTGCGGAGCCATCCTGAGGCTTTGACATCTATGAGTGGGCGGCCAGCAAAGGCGCAGGCCCCAGCACAGAGGAGCAGAGGCGGCCGGAACACACTGTCCCTTAATACCAGCCCCAAGCAGGGCCACCTCAGGATAAGGTGTTTGGAGCCGTCCTGCAGCTCTGAGATCCACGAGGTGGCGGTGGGAGTAGCGCCAGACTCCACTGATTTGGAGCCTGCCCCATCTGATTCAGGAGGCATGACTAGCAGCACATTGGCACCAGAAGACGCCAGAAGGTAGGGAGACTACAGATACCGCTTGGCCTTAGGAGCTCTGGTGACCCAAGGATCCACAGCCTAGGGCTCCTCCCTCCTGCCCCTAGTTCGCTTTCCTAGGCCCAGGCCCTAAGCAAGAGGACTCGCTCTGACTCGACTCCTGACCCCTTCTTCTTTCCGTGTTGCATCCAGCCGGTTACTTTTCATTGCCCTGCCCAAATGCCGACTTCTGGGCCCTCTTCTTCTTTTCTTAGGCCTGTCAAAACTAAGTTTTCAAAATACAAAAAGGATGCCACAGATTTCATTATGGTAGAGGAAATGTCTGACAGCTCTTGTATTTAAACGTAAGTAGCCACATTGGGACTCCCAATTTCATATCTTGAGTTCTAGAGCAGAGCTCTCTCTCCTAAAGTAATGGCTGAGGGTTAGAGGTACTCTTCTTCATTCTAATAATAAAAAATGATTTCTTGTAGAGACAGGGTCTCACTGTGTTGCCCAGGCTGTTCTCAGACCCCTGGCCTCAAGTGATTCACTCACGTTGGCCTCCCGCTTTGTTGGGAGGACAGGCAAGAACCACCACACCAGGCCTTGGGAGCTGCTCCTGCTTTGTGTGTTTTGGCTGGTCTTGCTGCACAACTGTCAGTAAGATGCTCCTGCAGCATAGTTCCAAATCTTTCTGCACAAATTCAGTGGATGTGTGATTTTTAAAATGGCGTAGCTCCTTTATTTATTGCAGAGAAGCTGGACAATTCACACTTAGTAACATACAGCCTAGCAAATTTCATTTCTTGATCACCACACCTGTTAAAAGGTGATGCTTGTGGTCTAAATATGCAGATTCCTCATCATCCCCAAGAAAAAGGGAACCACTGCAAGGCAACCTGGGAGGGAGTTGAGGATTGTTCTGAGGCAGTGCAAGCCATTGAAATTCACACACGAGGGGGTAGAAAAGAGAATCCACATGTTTTGACCCCTCTATGTTCTGAGTATAACTTGGTCCTCCTTAACATGCACCATTTTTGGCGTCAGAGAAAACTGGATTTGAATCCCAGTTCCATCACTCTTTATGATGTGATGGTGAATGTGTTTTTAACTCGTCTGAGCCTCAGTTTGCTCATCTATAGAAGATGTGATTGTTACGAGGCTTCCGTAAGGTAAGTGTGTAAAAACCATGGCAAAATGCTTATAATTTAAAAGAGAGCATTATTATGAGGCTTCTATGAGGTAAGTGGGTAAAAATCTGGACACAATGTCTACAATTTTGTAAGTGTTCAATAGGTGGACGAGGAAGATTATCTTTCTCTCATTTTTTAGACCATTAATTTTTAGACCAAGTTTATAAAATTGGGGATACTCATATTTCTTAGACAATCAAATCAATGATCAGAAAGACTAAATAAGTCATCATAGTCACAAAGCAGTTCACAATGCATTTACTGGGTAATTTCTAGTTAACAGTAGCAATGATGATCACATTGAAAATCTCGTGTTTTGTGGTGGTTTTCTCTTACGTAAGCTTCTTGCTTTGTTGAAAGCATAGATTCTAAGCTGCTCTATCAAAATGATTATTAGAAAAATGTGATGTACCTTCTGTGTAAATTTTGTAGACTTTCTTCTGTTAATCTTGTTAATTTGATTGAACATGTGTGTCATTTTCAAAAATGTAAATCAAATATATGTGGATGGGATATATATGTGTACATATGAAATATAACTTCATATTACAGAGTAGGCTGAGCTCATGGCAATGTTGTTTTGTGAAAGCACCTGCAGAAATCTCTCTCATTTCTAGTTTGTTAATGTTTCAGAGATTGCGTGAGGCGGATTTGGTTTCAGTCATTTTAGCATCATTCGTTGTAAGGTGATGATCCCTAGGAACTGCTTCACAATGAGAAACCTGAAAGGTCCCAGCAGCCAGCAATGAATGAAAGGTGGGGTGGGGCTGCTTCCAGGGCAGGGCCTTGTCAGCCATGTGCCTGTGCTCTCAAGTGCTAAGTTTGTGGGGATGCATGCAGGGGATTCTGGACCTGATTGTTTCCTCTGAACCAGGATGTGGTCTGGTTGGCAGGGCAACTGGTCTTCACTTGGTGGCCTTCAGTGGGTGTCCTCATTGGTTGCCTTCAGATAGTGCCCTCCGTTGGTACCCTCAGTTGGCGCTGTTCAGGTGGTGGTCCTCAGTTGGTGGTCTTCAGTTGTAGGGCAATGGTGGAAGGAGGATTAAACTGTGCTTTCTCCTCCCCCAGTCACAGCTCTCAGGCTTGTTGCCTCCGGGCCCTTCTAAAATAAACCAGACGGGTTGGCAGGTTTTTCTTAACAGACAAGTCAGCTCAGGGTACAGGGGTGACACAGGGTGCAGGCTGCTAGCGCAGTGCCACCCCATGGCCCAGGGGTGCCCGTGCCAACCATGCCTTTGCCAGGAAGAGGCGATAGGTGTTGAGCTCTGCAGACTTGGGGACAAGCGAACGCCCAAGCTGCCTGAGAAGTGCAGGGGTGCCCCATGGGGACCACACTGAACTGTGGCATGTGCACCAAAGCCAGCCCCAGTCAGGGCTGGCACAAGGGTTCTGCAGAGCCAGCCTGTGGCTCTGACGTCTACAAGTGTGCATACAACGAAGGCGCAGGCTGCGATATACAGGAGCAGAGGCACCCGGAACATGCTGCCCCTGCTGCCAGTTGCAAGTGGGGTCTGCTCAGAATGCGGAGGGTGAAGCTGTCCTGCAGCTTTGAGATCCACGAGGTGGTGGTGGCCCTAGCGCCAGACTCCACTGCTATGGAACCTGCCCAGTTGAATTTGGGAGCCAGCAAGGGACCTGACAGCAGCACCAGGAGACGCCCAAAGGTAGGGAGGTGACAGATACTGCTGAAGTTTAGGAACTCCTCCCGCCGTAGCTGGCCCAAGATTCCTGCAGAGGCATCCAGAGTCTCAGTTTTCTCATCTGTAAACGATGTGATTGTTATGAGGCTTCCATAAGGTAAGTGTGTAAAAACCATGGCAAAATGCTTGTAACTTAAAAGAGAGGATTTCTATGAGGCTTCTATAAAGTAAGTGTGTAAAAATCTGGACACAATACCTGTGATTTTTTCAGTGTTCAGTATATGGAGAAGGAGATTATATTCTCTCATCTAATTTTCAGAGCCAGTTTATAAAATTGGTGATACTCATATTTCTTAGACGATGAAACCAATGATCAGAAAGAATAAATAGATCACCAAAGTCACACAGCAGTTCACAGTGCATTCACTGTGTAATTTCTAGTTAAAAGTAGCAATGATGATCACATTGAAAATTTTGTATTATGTGGTAGTTTTCACTTACATAATCCTTTTGGTGTTTTGAAACCATATATTGTAAGTTGCTCTATGAAAGCGACCATTAGAAAAATGTGATGTAGTTAGTGTGTAAATTTTAGAAAATTTCTTCTGTTAGTCTTGTTAATTTGATTGCAAATATGTGTTATTTTCAAAAATGTAAATGGAATATATATTGATTGGACTTGTATGTGTATATATGAAATATGACTTGACATTATAGAGTAGGCTTAGTTCATGGCAATGTTTTTTTCTGAAAGCACCTGAAGAAATCACTCTTCTTTCCAGTTTGTTAATGTTTCAGAGATTATGGGGGAAAGGGGGTTCTATGAATGTCAGACACTGCGTGAGGCACATTTGGTTTCAGTAATTTTAGCATCATTCATTGTAAGGGGATGATCCCTCGGAACTTCTTCACAGTGAGAAACCTGAAAGGTCCCAGCAGCCAGCAATGAATGAAAGGTGGGGCGGGGCCGCTGGCGGGGAGGGGCCGCTTGCAGGGCGGGGCCTTGTGAGCCATGTGCCTGTGCTCTCAAGTTCCAAGTTTGTGGGGATGCATGCAGGGGATTCTGGCCCTGACTGTTTCCTCTGAACCAGGATGCGTTCTGGTTGGCAGGACAACTGGCCTTCACTTGGTGGCCTTCATTGCCTGCCTTCATTTATGGCCTTCACTTAGTGCCCTCAGTTGGTCCTCTTCAGTTGGTGGTCTTCAGTTGTTGGCAGTGTTGGAAGGAGGAAGAATCTGTTTGTGCTGTCTCCTCCCCCAGTCACAGCTCTCAGGCTTGTTGCAGCCAGGCCCTTCTAACATAAACCGGACATGTTGGCAGGTTTTTTTTTTTAGCAGACAAGTCAGCTCAGGATATGGGGGTGACATGGGGTGAGGGCTGCTAGCACAATGCTGCCCCATGCCCCAGTGCTGCATGTGCCAACAATGCTTTTGCCAGGAAGAGTCGAGAGGTGTTCAGCTCTGCAGACTCGGGGGCTAGTGAAGGCCCATGCTGCCGGAGAAGAGCAGGGGTGCCCCATGGGGTCCACACTGAACTGTCACATATGCACCAAAGCCAGTCCTAATCAGGGCTTGCACAAGGTTTCTGCAGAGCTAGCCCGTGGCTCTGATGTCTATGAGTGTGCAGACAGCAAAGACGCAGGCCGCCATATACAGGAGCAGAAATGCCCGGAACACGCTGTCCCCGAATGCCAGCCAGAAGTGGAGCCTGCTCAGGGTGCGGTGGGTGAAGCTGTCCTGCAGCTCTGAGATCCACGAAGTGGAGGTGGTAGTAGCACAGGACCCCACTGCTTTGGAAGCTGCACCATTGAATTTGGGAGCCAGCGAGCGTCCTGACAACAGCACATTGGCCACCAGAAGATGCCAAAAGGTAGGGAGGCGACGGATACCACTTAAGTTCAGGAGCTCCTCTGGCCACTGATGGCCCAATGTTCCCCAAGAGGCATCCGAAGCCTCAGTTTTCTCATCTGTAAAAGATGTGATTGTTATGAGGCTTCCATGAGGTAAATGTGTGAAAAAAATGGCAAAAGTGTTTGTAATTTAAAAGGGTGCATTTCTTTGACGCTTCTGTAAGGTAAGTGTGTAAAATCTGGACACGATACCTTTAATTTAGGTCACTGTAACCTCTGCCTCCTGGGTTCAAGCAATTCTCCTGCCTTAGCCTCTCGAGTAGCTGGGATTAGAGGCTTGTGCCATCAGGCCCTACTAATTTTGTCCTTTTTAGGAGAGACGGGGTTTCACCACATCGGTCAGGCTGGTCTCAAACTCCTGACCTCAGGTGATCGGCTCACCTTGGCTTCCCTAAGTACTGAGATTACAGGCTTGAGCCTCCATCCCCAGCCAAAAATTTCATTTCTTGATCAACAAACCTGTTTCTAAGGAGATGCTTGTGGTCTAAATATACAGATTCCCAGTCATTTCCAAGAAGAAGGGAACGACTGCAAGACAACCTGGGAGGGAGTTTAGGATTGTTCTGAGGCAAAAAAAAAAGCCATAGAATTTCACAAATAAGAGCGTAGAGAAAGGGAATCCACATGTTTTGATCCCTCCGTGTACTGGGTATAACTTGGTCTTCATTAAGTTGCACCACCTTTGGTGTCAGAGAGAACTGGATTTGAATCCAAGCTCCAACACTCATTAGGACATGATCGTGAATGTGTTTTTAACTCCTCAGAGCCTCCCTTTGCTTATCTATAAAAGAGGGGATTCTTATGAGGCTTCCGTAAGGTAAATGAGTAAAAATTTGGGTGGACAAAATGCCTGTAATTTAAAAGACAGGGTTGTTATGAGGCTTCAATAAGGTAAGTGTGCAAAAACTGGACATAATGTCTATAATTTTGTAAGAGTTCAATATAAAGAGAAGGATTATTTTTCTCTCATTTAATTTTTAGAACAAGTTTATAAAATGGTGTTACTCATATTTTTGAGATAATCAAACCAAGAATCGCAAAGATTAAATGAGTCACCATAGTCACAAAGCAGTTCACAATACATTTAGTGGGTAATTGCCAGTTAAAAGTAGCAATGATGATCACATTTCAAATCTTGAATTATGTGATGCTTTTCTCTTACGTAAGCCTCTTTTTTTATTGAAGCCATTCTAAGTTGCTGTATCAAAATGATCACTAGAAAATTGTGACATACTTAGTGTATAAATTTTAGAAAATGTCTTCTATTACCCTTGTTAATTTAATTGAATACATGTGTTATTTTCAAAAATGTAAATGGCGTATGTATGGATTGAATATATATGTGTATATATATATTTATGAAATATGATTTGACATTATAGTGTAGGCGTAGCTCATGGCAATGTGTTTTTCTGAAAGCAGCTGCAGAAATTTGTCATTTTTCTAGTTTGTAAAAATCTCAGAGGTTATAGGGGAAAGGGTGTTCTATGAATCTCAGATAGTACATGAGGCAGATTTGGTTTCAGTAATTTTAGCATCATTCATTGTAAGGTGATGATCCCTAGGAACTTCATCACAGTGAGCAACCTGAAAGCTCCTAGCAGCCAGCAATAGACGAAAGGTGGGGCGGGTCCACTGGCAGGGCGGGGCCTTGTGAGCCTGGTACTTGAGCTCTCAATTCCAAGTTGGGGGGACACATGCAAAGGATTCTGGGCCTGATTGTTTCCTGTAACCAGGATGCGGTCTGGTTGGCAGGGCAACAGGCCTTCACTTGGTGACCTGCAGTGGGCACCCTCATTGGTTGCCTTCGGTTAGTACCCTCATTTGGTACCCTCAGTTCTTTATCTTCAGTTGGTAGTCCTCAGTTGGTGGTCTTCAGTTGTTGGGCAGTGGGAGAAGGAGGATGAATCCATTTGTGCTCTCTCCTCCCCCAGTCACAGCTCTCAGGCTTGTTGCATCTAGGCCCTTCTAAAATAATCCAGGGATGTTGGCAGGATATTTTAGCAGACAAGTCAACTCAGGGTATGTGGGTGGCGAGAGGTGCAGGCTGCTAGCGCAGTGCCACCCCATGGCCCAGGGCTGCCCTTGCCAGCCATGCCTTTGCCAGGAAAAGGCGATAGTTGTTGAGCTCTGCAGACTTGGGGAGAGCAAAGGCCCAAGCTTCCAGGGAAGAACAGGGGTGCCCCATGGGGACCACACTGATCTGTCACATGTGCACAAAAGCCAGCCCCAGTCAGGGCCAGTCCAAGCGTTTTGCAGAGCCAGCCTGTGGCTCTGAGGTCTACGAGTATGCAGACAGCGAAGGCACAGGCCTCGATTTGCAGGAGCAGAGGCGCCCTGAACACACTGTCCCCCAATGCCATCCTCAAGTGGGGCCAGCTCAGGGTACAGTGGGTGAAGCTGTCCTGCACCTCTGGGATACACGAAGTGGAGGTGGCAGTAGCACCGGACCGCACTGCTTTGGAGCCTGTCCCATCGAATTTGGGAGCCAGCGAGGTTCCTGACTGCAGTACTTTGGCCACCAGAAGACGCCCAAAGGTAAGGAGGCTTCAGATACAACTTAAGTTTAGGAGCTCCTCTGGCTGCTGCTGGCCCAAAGTTACCCCAGATGCATCCAAAGCCTGGGGCTCCTCCCTTCTGCCCCTAGTTTGTTATCCTAAGCCCAGGCTCAAGCAGGAGGACTGGCTCTGCCTCACCTCCCCACCCCTTCTTTTTTCCCTCCTGTGTCCAGCTGGTTTCTTTCCTCCTACCTACCCCAATGCCCAGTTCTGGGCACTCTTCTTCTTCCCCTAGGCTGTCCAAAAACCACGTTTTTAGAATACAAAATTTATGCTTCAGATTTCATTGCTGTAGAGGAAATGTCTGACAGCTCTTGTATTTAAACTTAAGTAGCTACGCTGGGACTCACAATTTCATATCTTGAGTTCTAGGCCAGAGCCCTCTCTCCTAAGGCAATGTCAGAGGGTCAGAAGTACTCTTCTTGATTTTAATAATAAAAAAAGATTTTTTTTTGTAGAGACAGGGTCTCACTGTGTTGCCCAGGCTGGTCTCAAACTCCTGGCTTTAAGTGATCCACCCACCTTGGCCTCCCACTTTGCTGGCATGATAAGCAAGAACCACCACACCTGGCCTTTGGAGGTGCTCTAGCTTTGTGTGTTTTAGCTAATCTTCCTGTACAGCTGTCAGTAAGATGTTCCTGCAGTATAGTTCCAAACCTTTCTGCACAAATTCAGTGGATCCTGTGATATTTTTACATGGAAGAGCCCTTTTGTTTATTGCAGAGAAGCCAGACAATTCACAGTTAGTAACCTAAGGCCTAGAAAATTGTGTTTCTTGATCAAAACAACTGTTTATAGATGCTTGTGGTCCAAAGATGCAGATTTCTAATCATGAAAAGGAAGAAGTGATGGCCACTACAGGCAACCAGGGAGGGAGTTTAGGATTGTTCTGAGGCCATGAAAGCCATTGAAATTCACCCATAAGAGGGCAGAGAAAGGGAATCCACATGTTTTGATCCCTCCATGTGTGGGGTATAAGATGGTCTTCATGAAGGTGCACCACCTTTGGTGTCAGAGAGAACTGGATTTGAATCCCAGTTCCAACAATCATTACAAAGTGATGGTGAATGAGTTTTTAAATCCTCTGAGCCTCAGTTTGCTCATTTCTAAAAGATGCGATTCTTATGAAGCTTGCATAAGATTAGTGTGTAAAAATCTGGGAATAATGCCTGTAATTTAAAAGACGGGGTTCTTATGAGGCTTCAATAAGGTAAGTGTGTAAAAATCTGGACACAATGCCTTTAATTTTGTGATTGTGCAATATATGAAGGATTATTTTTCTCTCCTTTAATTTTTAGAACAAGTTTATACAATTAGCAATATTTATATTTTTAAGATAATCAAAGGATCAATAAGTTCAAATAAATCACCATACTCACAAAGCAGTTCACAATATATTTACTGGGTAATTGCTACAATGATGATTACATTGAAAATCTTATATTATGTGGTGGTTTTCTCTTCCATGAGCCTCTTCATTTGTGGAAACCATAGAATCTAAGTTGCTCTATCAAAGTGATCATTAGAAAAGTGTGATGTACTTAGTGTATAAATTTTAGAAAATTTCCACTGTTAGTCTTGTTAATTTGACTGAATATGTGCGTTTTGGATTATGAATATGAATATGTATTGATATATGAAATAAGACTTGACATCATAGAGTAATCTTAGCTCATGGCAATGTTTTCTTCTGAAAACAGCTGCCGAACCTTGTATTTTTTCTAGTTTCCAAAAAAATCAGAGGCGATGGGTCAAGGTGGGTCTTTGAATGTCAGATAGTGCATGGGATACACTGGTATAGAGTAATTTTCGCATAATTCATATTCATAATTCACAGAGAGGAAACCTGAAAGTTGCTACCAGCTACTAATAAATGAAAGATGGGACGGGCAGCTGTGGGGGCGGAGCCTTGTGAGTCAGTGCCTGGACTCGCACAGCACGTCACAAATGGAAGGGCAGCACTTGGGGGAAACTCAAGGCCTGATTGGTTCCTCCTAAGCAGGACACGATCTGGTTGGCAGGGTAATCGGCCTTCAGTTAGTGCCTTCAGTGGGTGCCTTCAGTTGGTGGCATTTCATTGCTTTTCCTGGGGAGAGGTGGCAGGTGCTCAGCTCTGCAGTCGTGGGGACAAGTGAAGGCCCAAGCTGCCTGAGAAGAGCAGAGTTGTCCAATGGGGACCAAGTTGACCTGTCGCATGTGCCCCAAAGCCAGCCCCAGACAGGGCCGGCGCAGGGCTTCTGCGGAGTGGTCCTGAGGCTTTGACATCTATGAGTGGGTGGCCAGCAAAGGCGCAGGCTCCGGAACACGCTGTCACTTAATGCCAGCCCCAATCGGGGCCCGCTCAGGGTGCGGTGTTGGGAGCCGTCCAGCAGCTCTGAGATCCACGAGGTGGCGGTGGGAGTAGCGCCAGACTCCACTGTTTTGGAGCCTGCCCAGCCTGATTCGGCAGCCTTGACTAGCAGCACATTGGCACCAGAAGACGCCAAAAGGTAGGGAGGCGACAGATACTGCTTGGCCTCAGGAGCTCCTCTGGCCTTGCTTTCCCAAGGTTCCCCCCAGATGCATCCACAGCCTAGGGTTCCTCCCTCCTGCCCCTAGTTCGCTTTCCTAGGCCCAGGCCCTAAGCAAGAGGACTCGCTCTGACTCGACTCCTGACCCCTTCTTCTTTCCATGTTGCATCCAGCTGGTTACTTTTCATTGCCCTGCCCAAATGCCGACTTCTGGGCCCTCTTCTTCTTTTCTTAGGCCTGTCAAAACTAAGTTTTCAAAATACAAAAAGGATGCCACAGATTTCATTATGGTAGAGGACATGTCTGACAAACTTAAGTAGCCACATTGGGACTCCCAATTTCATATCTTGAGTTCTAGAGCAGAGCTCTCTCTCCTAAAGTAATGGCTGAGGGTTAGAGGTACTCTTCTTCATTCTAATAAGAAGAAATGATGTTTTGTAGAGACAGGGTCTCACTGTGTTGCCCAGGCTGGTCTCAAACCTTGGCCTCAAGTGATTCACCCACATTGGCCTCCCACTTTGTTGGGATGACAGGCAAGAACCACCACACCAGGCCTTGGGAGCTGCTCCTGCTTTGTGTGTTTTGGCTGGTTTTCCTGCGCAGCTGTCAGTAAGATGCTCCTGCAGCATAGTTCCAAATCTTTCTGCGCAAATTCAGTGGATGTGTGATTTTTTACATGGAATAGCCCCTTTATTTATTGCAGAGAAGATGGACAATTCACACTTAGTAACATACGGCCTAGCAAATTTCATTTCTTGATCACCACACCTGTTAAAAGGTGATGCTTGTGGTCTAAATATGCAGATTCCTCATCATCCCCAAGAAAAAGGGAACCACTGCAAGGCAACCTGGGAGGGAGTTTAGGATTGTTCTGAGGCAGTGCAAGCCATTGAAATTCACAGAGGAGGGAGTAGAGAAGAGAATCCACATGTTTTGATCCCTCTATGTTCTGAGTATAACTTGGTTCTCCTTAACATGCACCATTTTTGGCATCAGAGAAAACTGGATTTGAATCCCAGTTCCATCACTCTTTATGATGTGATGGTGAATGTGTTTTTAACTCGTCTGAGCCTCAGTTTGCTCATCTATAGAAGATGTGATTGTTACGAGGCTTCCATAAGGTAAGTGTGTAAAAACCATGGCAAAATGCTTGTAATTTAAAAGAGAAGGTTATTCTGAGGCTTCCATAAGGTAAGTGAGTAAAAACCATGGCAAAATGCTTGTAATTTAAAAGAGAAGGTTAGTATGAGGCTTCTATAAGGTAAGTGTGTAAAAGTCTGGACACAATGTCTACAATTTTGTAAGTGTTCAATAGGTGGAGAAGGATGATTATCTTTCTTTTTTTACACCACTAATTTTTAGACCAAGTTTATAAAATTGGGACAGGTATTTCTTAGACAATCAAATCAATGATCAGAAAGACTAAATAAATCACCATAGTCACAAAGCAGCTCACAATACATTTACTGGGTAATTTCTAGTTAACAGTAGCAATGATGATCACATTGAAAATCTCATATTATGTGGTGGTTTTCTCTTTCATAAGCCTCTGGCTTTGTTGAAAGCATAGATTCTAAGCTGCTCTATCAAAGTGATTCTTAGAAAAATGTGATGTACTTAGTGTGTAAATTTTAGAAAATTTCTTCTGTTAGTCTTGTTAATTTAAACATCTGTGTCATTTTCAAAAATACAAATCCAATATATGTGGATGGGATATCTACGTGTACATATGAAATATGACTTGATATTATAGGGTAGGCTCAGCTCATGGCAATATTTTTTTCTGAAAGCACCTGCAGGAATCACTCTTATTTCTAGTGTGTTAATGTCTCAGAGATTATGGGGGAAAGGCAGTTCTAGGAATCCCAGACACTGCATGAGGCAGATTTGGTTTCAGGAATTTTAGCATCATTCATTGTAAGGCGATGATCCCTAGGAATTTCTTCTCATTGAGAAACCTGAAAGGTCCTAGCAGCCAGCAATGAATGATAAGGTGGGCGGGGGCGGAGGCAGGGTGTGAACTTGTCAGCCATGTGCCTTTGCTCTCAAGTTCCAAGTTTGTGGGGATGCATGCAGGGGATTCTGGACCTGATTGTTTCCTCTGAACCAGGATGGGGTCTGGTTGGCAGGACAACTGGCCTTCACTTGGTGGCCTTCAGTGGGTGCCCTCATTGGTTGCCTTCATTTAGTGCCCTCAGTTGGTACCCTCAGTTGGTTCTCTTCAGTTGGTGGTCCTCAACTGGTGGACTTCAGTTGTTGGGTAGTGGTGGAAGGAGGATGAAACTGTGCTTTCTCCTCCCCTAGTCACAGCTCTGAGTCTTGTTGCATCCAGGCCCTTCTAAAAGAAACCAGACAGGTTGGCAGGTTTTTCTCAGCACACAAGTCAGCTCAGGGTACGGGGTTGATGCGGGGTGTGGGCTACTAGCGCAGTGCTGCCCCATGGCCCAGGGCTGCCCGTGCCAGCTATGCCTTTGCCAGGAAGAGGTGATAGTTGTTGAGCTCTGCAGACTTGGGGACAAGCGAAGGCCCAAGCTGCCCAAGAAGAGCAGGGGTGCCCTATGGGGCCCACACTGAACTGTCGCATGTGCACCAAAGCGAACCCCAGTCAGGGCCGGCACAAGCGTTCTGCAAAGCCAGCCTGTGGCTCTGATGCCTACAAATGTGCAGACAGCGAAGGCGCAGGCTGCGATATACAGAAGCAGAGGCTCCCGGAACACTCTGTCCCCAATGCCAGCCTCAAGTGGGGCCACCTCAGGGTGTGGTGGGTGAAGCCGTCCTGCAGCTCTGAGATCAACGAGGTGGTGGTGGCCCTAGCGCCAGACTCCACTGCTATGGAACCTGCCCAATCGAATTTGGGAGCCAGCGAGGGACCTGGACAGCAGCACGTTAACAACCAGGAGACGCCCAAAGGTAGGGAGGTGACAGATACTGCTGAAGTTTAGGAACTCCTCTAGCCGTTGCTGGCTCCAGATTCCTGCAGAGGCATCCAAAGTCTCAGTTTTCTCATCTGTAAAAGATGTGATTGTTATGAGGCTTCCATAAGGTAAGTGTGTAAAAACCATAGCAAAATGCTTGTAACTTAAAAGAGAGGGTTTCTATGAGGCTTCTATAAAGTAAGTGTGTAAAAATCTGGACACAATGCCTATGATTTTTTCAGTGTTCAGTATATGGAAAGGGGATTATTTTCTCTCATCTAATTTTCAGAGCCAGTTTATAAAATTGGTGATACTCATATTTCTTAGACGATGAAACCAATGATCAGAAAGAATAAATAGATCACCAAAGTCACACAGCAGTTCACAGTGCATTCACTGTGTAATTTCTAGTTAAAAGTAGCAATGATGATCACATTGAAAATTTTGTATTATGTGGTAGTTTTCACTTACATAATCCTTTTGGTGTTTTGAAACCATATATTGTAAGTTGCTCTATCAAAACAATCATTAGAAAAATGTGATGTAGTTAGTGTGTAAATTTTAGAAAATTTCTTCCGTTAGTCTTGTTAATTTGATTGTAAATATGTGTTATTTTCAAAAACGTAAATGGAATGTATATTGATTGGACTTATATGTGTATATATGAAATATGACTGGATATTATAGAGTAGGCTTAGTTCATGGCAATGTTTCTTTCTGGAAGCACCTGAAGAAATCACTCTTCTTTCTAGTTTGTTAATGTTTCAGAGATTATGGGGGAAAGGGGGTTCTATGAATGTCAGACACTGCGTGAGGCACATTTGGTTTCAGTAATTTTAGCATCATTCATTGTAAGGGATGATCCCTCGGAACTTCTTCACAGTGAGAAACCTGAAAGGTCCCAGCAGCCAGCAATGAATGAAAGGTGGGATGGGGCCACTGAAAGGGTGGGGCCTTGTGAGCCATGAGCTTGTGCTCTCAAGTTCCAAGTTTGTGGGGATGCATGCAGGGGATTCTGGCCCTGACTGTTTCCTCTGAACCAGGATGCGTTCTGGTTGGCAGGACAACTGGCCTTCACTTGGTGGCCTTCATTGCCTGCCTTCATTTATGGCCTTCACTTAGTGCCCTCAGTTGGTCCTCTTCAGTTGGTGGTCTTCAGTTGTTGGCAGTGTTGGAAGGAGGAAGAATCTGTTTGTGCTGTCTCCTCCCCCAGTCACAGCTCTCAGGCTTGTTGCAGCCAGGCCCTTCTAACATAAACCGGACATGTTGGCAGGTTTTTTTTTTTAGCAGACAAGTCAGCTCAGGATATGGGGGTGACATGGGGTGAGGGCTGCTAGCACAATGCTGCCCCATGCCCCAGTGCTGCATGTGCCAACAATGCTTTTGCCAGGAAGAGTCGAGAGGTGTTCAGCTCTGCAGACTCGGGGGCTAGTGAAGGCCCATGCTGCCGGAGAAGAGCAGGGGTGCCCCATGGGGTCCACACTGAACTGTCACATATGCACCAAAGCCAGTCCTAATCAGGGCTTGCACAAGGTTTCTGCAGAGCTAGCCCGTGGCTCTGATGTCTATGAGTGTGCAGACAGCAAAGACGCAGGCCGCCATATACAGGAGCAGAAATGCCCGGAACACGCTGTCCCCGAATGCCAGCCAGAAGTGGAGCCTGCTCAGGGTGCGGTGGGTGAAGCTGTCCTGCAGCTCTGAGATCCACGAAGTGGAGGTGGTAGTAGCACAGGACCCCACTGCTTTGGAAGCTGCACCATTGAATTTGGGAGCCAGCGAGCGTCCTGACAACAGCACATTGGCCACCAGAAGATGCCAAAAGGTAGGGAGGCGACGGATACCACTTAAGTTCAGGAGCTCCTCTGGCCACTGATGGCCCAATGTTCCCCAAGAGGCATCCGAAGCCTCAGTTTTCTCATCTGTAAAAGATGTGATTGTTATGAGGCTTCCATGAGGTAAATGTGTGAAAAAAATGGCAAAAGTGTTTGTAATTTAAAAGGGTGCATTTCTTTGACGCTTCTGTAAGGTAAGTGTGTAAAATCTGGACACGATACCTTTAATTTAGGTCACTGTAACCTCTGCCTCCTGGGTTCAAGCAATTCTCCTGCCTTAGCCTCTCGAGTAGCTGGGATTAGAGGCTTGTGCCATCAGGCCCTACTAATTTTGTCCTTTTTAGGAGAGACGGGGTTTCACCACATCGGTCAGGCTGGTCTCAAACTCCTGACCTCAGGTGATCGGCTCACCTTGGCTTCCCTAAGTACTGAGATTACAGGCTTGAGCCTCCATCCCCAGCCAAAAATTTCATTTCTTGATCAACAAACCTGTTTCTAAGGAGATGCTTGTGGTCTAAATATACAGATTCCCAGTCATTTCCAAGAAGAAGGGAACGACTGCAAGACAACCTGGGAGGGAGTTTAGGATTGTTCTGAGGCAAAAAAAAAAGCCATAGAATTTCACAAATAAGAGCGTAGAGAAAGGGAATCCACATGTTTTGATCCCTCCGTGTACTGGGTATAACTTGGTCTTCATTAAGTTGCACCACCTTTGGTGTCAGAGAGAACTGGATTTGAATCCAAGCTCCAACACTCATTAGGACATGATCGTGAATGTGTTTTTAACTCCTCAGAGCCTCCCTTTGCTTATCTATAAAAGAGGGGATTCTTATGAGGCTTCCGTAAGGTAAATGAGTAAAAATTTGGGTGGACAAAATGCCTGTAATTTAAAAGACAGGGTTGTTATGAGGCTTCAATAAGGTAAGTGTGCAAAAACTGGACATAATGTCTATAATTTTGTAAGAGTTCAATATAAAGAGAAGGATTATTTTTCTCTCATTTAATTTTTAGAACAAGTTTATAAAATGGTGTTACTCATATTTTTGAGATAATCAAACCAAGAATCGCAAAGATTAAATGAGTCACCATAGTCACAAAGCAGTTCACAATACATTTAGTGGGTAATTGCCAGTTAAAAGTAGCAATGATGATCACATTTCAAATCTTGAATTATGTGATGCTTTTCTCTTACGTAAGCCTCTTTTTTTATTGAAGCCATTCTAAGTTGCTGTATCAAAATGATCACTAGAAAATTGTGACATACTTAGTGTATAAATTTTAGAAAATGTCTTCTATTACCCTTGTTAATTTAATTGAATACATGTGTTATTTTCAAAAATGTAAATGGCGTATGTATGGATTGAATATATATGTGTATATATATATTTATGAAATATGATTTGACATTATAGTGTAGGCGTAGCTCATGGCAATGTGTTTTTCTGAAAGCAGCTGCAGAAATTTGTCATTTTTCTAGTTTGTAAAAATCTCAGAGGTTATAGGGGAAAGGGTGTTCTATGAATCTCAGATAGTACATGAGGCAGATTTGGTTTCAGTAATTTTAGCATCATTCATTGTAAGGTGATGATCCCTAGGAACTTCATCACAGTGAGCAACCTGAAAGCTCCTAGCAGCCAGCAATAGACGAAAGGTGGGGCGGGTCCACTGGCAGGGCGGGGCCTTGTGAGCCTGGTACTTGAGCTCTCAATTCCAAGTTGGGGGGACACATGCAAAGGATTCTGGGCCTGATTGTTTCCTGTAACCAGGATGCGGTCTGGTTGGCAGGGCAACAGGCCTTCACTTGGTGACCTGCAGTGGGCACCCTCATTGGTTGCCTTCGGTTAGTACCCTCATTTGGTACCCTCAGTTCTTTATCTTCAGTTGGTAGTCCTCAGTTGGTGGTCTTCAGTTGTTGGGCAGTGGGAGAAGGAGGATGAATCCATTTGTGCTCTCTCCTCCCCCAGTCACAGCTCTCAGGCTTGTTGCATCTAGGCCCTTCTAAAATAATCCAGGGATGTTGGCAGGATATTTTAGCAGACAAGTCAACTCAGGGTATGTGGGTGGCGAGAGGTGCAGGCTGCTAGCGCAGTGCCACCCCATGGCCCAGGGCTGCCCTTGCCAGCCATGCCTTTGCCAGGAAAAGGCGATAGTTGTTGAGCTCTGCAGACTTGGGGAGAGCAAAGGCCCAAGCTTCCAGGGAAGAACAGGGGTGCCCCATGGGGACCACACTGATCTGTCACATGTGCACAAAAGCCAGCCCCAGTCAGGGCCAGTCCAAGCGTTTTGCAGAGCCAGCCTGTGGCTCTGAGGTCTACGAGTATGCAGACAGCGAAGGCACAGGCCTCGATTTGCAGGAGCAGAGGCGCCCTGAACACACTGTCCCCCAATGCCATCCTCAAGTGGGGCCAGCTCAGGGTACAGTGGGTGAAGCTGTCCTGCACCTCTGGGATACACGAAGTGGAGGTGGCAGTAGCACCGGACCGCACTGCTTTGGAGCCTGTCCCATCGAATTTGGGAGCCAGCGAGGTTCCTGACTGCAGTACTTTGGCCACCAGAAGACGCCCAAAGGTAAGGAGGCTTCAGATACAACTTAAGTTTAGGAGCTCCTCTGGCTGCTGCTGGCCCAAAGTTACCCCAGATGCATCCAAAGCCTGGGGCTCCTCCCTTCTGCCCCTAGTTTGTTATCCTAAGCCCAGGCTCAAGCAGGAGGACTGGCTCTGCCTCACCTCCCCACCCCTTCTTTTTTCCCTCCTGTGTCCAGCTGGTTTCTTTCCTCCTACCTACCCCAATGCCCAGTTCTGGGCACTCTTCTTCTTCCCCTAGGCTGTCCAAAAACCACGTTTTTAGAATACAAAATTTATGCTTCAGATTTCATTGCTGTAGAGGAAATGTCTGACAGCTCTTGTATTTAAACTTAAGTAGCTACGCTGGGACTCACAATTTCATATCTTGAGTTCTAGGCCAGAGCCCTCTCTCCTAAGGCAATGTCAGAGGGTCAGAAGTACTCTTCTTGATTTTAATAATAAAAAAAGATTTTTTTTTGTAGAGACAGGGTCTCACTGTGTTGCCCAGGCTGGTCTCAAACTCCTGGCTTTAAGTGATCCACCCACCTTGGCCTCCCACTTTGCTGGCATGATAAGCAAGAACCACCACACCTGGCCTTTGGAGGTGCTCTAGCTTTGTGTGTTTTAGCTAATCTTCCTGTACAGCTGTCAGTAAGATGTTCCTGCAGTATAGTTCCAAACCTTTCTGCACAAATTCAGTGGATCCTGTGATATTTTTACATGGAAGAGCCCTTTTGTTTATTGCAGAGAAGCCAGACAATTCACAGTTAGTAACCTAAGGCCTAGAAAATTGTGTTTCTTGATCAAAACAACTGTTTATAGATGCTTGTGGTCCAAAGATGCAGATTTCTAATCATGAAAAGGAAGAAGTGATGGCCACTACAGGCAACCAGGGAGGGAGTTTAGGATTGTTCTGAGGCCATGAAAGCCATTGAAATTCACCCATAAGAGGGCAGAGAAAGGGAATCCACATGTTTTGATCCCTCCATGTGTGGGGTATAAGATGGTCTTCATGAAGGTGCACCACCTTTGGTGTCAGAGAGAACTGGATTTGAATCCCAGTTCCAACAATCATTACAAAGTGATGGTGAATGAGTTTTTAAATCCTCTGAGCCTCAGTTTGCTCATTTCTAAAAGATGCGATTCTTATGAAGCTTGCATAAGATTAGTGTGTAAAAATCTGGGAATAATGCCTGTAATTTAAAAGACGGGGTTCTTATGAGGCTTCAATAAGGTAAGTGTGTAAAAATCTGGACACAATGCCTTTAATTTTGTGATTGTGCAATATATGAAGGATTATTTTTCTCTCCTTTAATTTTTAGAACAAGTTTATACAATTAGCAATATTTATATTTTTAAGATAATCAAAGGATCAATAAGTTCAAATAAATCACCATACTCACAAAGCAGTTCACAATATATTTACTGGGTAATTGCTACAATGATGATTACATTGAAAATCTTATATTATGTGGTGGTTTTCTCTTCCATGAGCCTCTTCATTTGTGGAAACCATAGAATCTAAGTTGCTCTATCAAAGTGATCATTAGAAAAGTGTGATGTACTTAGTGTATAAATTTTAGAAAATTTCCACTGTTAGTCTTGTTAATTTGACTGAATATGTGCGTTTTGGATTATGAATATGAATATGTATTGATATATGAAATAAGACTTGACATCATAGAGTAATCTTAGCTCATGGCAATGTTTTCTTCTGAAAACAGCTGCCGAACCTTGTATTTTTTCTAGTTTCCAAAAAAATCAGAGGCGATGGGTCAAGGTGGGTCTTTGAATGTCAGATAGTGCATGGGATACACTGGTATAGAGTAATTTTCGCATAATTCATATTCATAATTCACAGAGAGGAAACCTGAAAGTTGCTACCAGCTACTAATAAATGAAAGATGGGACGGGCAGCTGTGGGGGCGGAGCCTTGTGAGTCAGTGCCTGGACTCGCACAGCACGTCACAAATGGAAGGGCAGCACTTGGGGGAAACTCAAGGCCTGATTGGTTCCTCCTAAGCAGGACACGATCTGGTTGGCAGGGTAATCGGCCTTCAGTTAGTGCCTTCAGTGGGTGCCTTCAGTTGGTGGCATTTCATTGCTTTTCCTGGGGAGAGGTGGCAGGTGCTCAGCTCTGCAGTCGTGGGGACAAGTGAAGGCCCAAGCTGCCTGAGAAGAGCAGAGTTGTCCAATGGGGACCAAGTTGACCTGTCGCATGTGCCCCAAAGCCAGCCCCAGACAGGGCCGGCGCAGGGCTTCTGCGGAGTGGTCCTGAGGCTTTGACATCTATGAGTGGGTGGCCAGCAAAGGCGCAGGCTCCGGAACACGCTGTCACTTAATGCCAGCCCCAATCGGGGCCCGCTCAGGGTGCGGTGTTGGGAGCCGTCCAGCAGCTCTGAGATCCACGAGGTGGCGGTGGGAGTAGCGCCAGACTCCACTGTTTTGGAGCCTGCCCAGCCTGATTCGGCAGCCTTGACTAGCAGCACATTGGCACCAGAAGACGCCAAAAGGTAGGGAGGCGACAGATACTGCTTGGCCTCAGGAGCTCCTCTGGCCTTGCTTTCCCAAGGTTCCCCCCAGATGCATCCACAGCCTAGGGTTCCTCCCTCCTGCCCCTAGTTCGCTTTCCTAGGCCCAGGCCCTAAGCAAGAGGACTCGCTCTGACTCGACTCCTGACCCCTTCTTCTTTCCATGTTGCATCCAGCTGGTTACTTTTCATTGCCCTGCCCAAATGCCGACTTCTGGGCCCTCTTCTTCTTTTCTTAGGCCTGTCAAAACTAAGTTTTCAAAATACAAAAAGGATGCCACAGATTTCATTATGGTAGAGGACATGTCTGACAAACTTAAGTAGCCACATTGGGACTCCCAATTTCATATCTTGAGTTCTAGAGCAGAGCTCTCTCTCCTAAAGTAATGGCTGAGGGTTAGAGGTACTCTTCTTCATTCTAATAAGAAGAAATGATGTTTTGTAGAGACAGGGTCTCACTGTGTTGCCCAGGCTGGTCTCAAACCTTGGCCTCAAGTGATTCACCCACATTGGCCTCCCACTTTGTTGGGATGACAGGCAAGAACCACCACACCAGGCCTTGGGAGCTGCTCCTGCTTTGTGTGTTTTGGCTGGTTTTCCTGCGCAGCTGTCAGTAAGATGCTCCTGCAGCATAGTTCCAAATCTTTCTGCGCAAATTCAGTGGATGTGTGATTTTTTACATGGAATAGCCCCTTTATTTATTGCAGAGAAGATGGACAATTCACACTTAGTAACATACGGCCTAGCAAATTTCATTTCTTGATCACCACACCTGTTAAAAGGTGATGCTTGTGGTCTAAATATGCAGATTCCTCATCATCCCCAAGAAAAAGGGAACCACTGCAAGGCAACCTGGGAGGGAGTTTAGGATTGTTCTGAGGCAGTGCAAGCCATTGAAATTCACAGAGGAGGGAGTAGAGAAGAGAATCCACATGTTTTGATCCCTCTATGTTCTGAGTATAACTTGGTTCTCCTTAACATGCACCATTTTTGGCATCAGAGAAAACTGGATTTGAATCCCAGTTCCATCACTCTTTATGATGTGATGGTGAATGTGTTTTTAACTCGTCTGAGCCTCAGTTTGCTCATCTATAGAAGATGTGATTGTTACGAGGCTTCCATAAGGTAAGTGTGTAAAAACCATGGCAAAATGCTTGTAATTTAAAAGAGAAGGTTATTCTGAGGCTTCCATAAGGTAAGTGAGTAAAAACCATGGCAAAATGCTTGTAATTTAAAAGAGAAGGTTAGTATGAGGCTTCTATAAGGTAAGTGTGTAAAAGTCTGGACACAATGTCTACAATTTTGTAAGTGTTCAATAGGTGGAGAAGGATGATTATCTTTCTTTTTTTACACCACTAATTTTTAGACCAAGTTTATAAAATTGGGACAGGTATTTCTTAGACAATCAAATCAATGATCAGAAAGACTAAATAAATCACCATAGTCACAAAGCAGCTCACAATACATTTACTGGGTAATTTCTAGTTAACAGTAGCAATGATGATCACATTGAAAATCTCATATTATGTGGTGGTTTTCTCTTTCATAAGCCTCTGGCTTTGTTGAAAGCATAGATTCTAAGCTGCTCTATCAAAGTGATTCTTAGAAAAATGTGATGTACTTAGTGTGTAAATTTTAGAAAATTTCTTCTGTTAGTCTTGTTAATTTAAACATCTGTGTCATTTTCAAAAATACAAATCCAATATATGTGGATGGGATATCTACGTGTACATATGAAATATGACTTGATATTATAGGGTAGGCTCAGCTCATGGCAATATTTTTTTCTGAAAGCACCTGCAGGAATCACTCTTATTTCTAGTGTGTTAATGTCTCAGAGATTATGGGGGAAAGGCAGTTCTAGGAATCCCAGACACTGCATGAGGCAGATTTGGTTTCAGGAATTTTAGCATCATTCATTGTAAGGCGATGATCCCTAGGAATTTCTTCTCATTGAGAAACCTGAAAGGTCCTAGCAGCCAGCAATGAATGATAAGGTGGGCGGGGGCGGAGGCAGGGTGTGAACTTGTCAGCCATGTGCCTTTGCTCTCAAGTTCCAAGTTTGTGGGGATGCATGCAGGGGATTCTGGACCTGATTGTTTCCTCTGAACCAGGATGGGGTCTGGTTGGCAGGACAACTGGCCTTCACTTGGTGGCCTTCAGTGGGTGCCCTCATTGGTTGCCTTCATTTAGTGCCCTCAGTTGGTACCCTCAGTTGGTTCTCTTCAGTTGGTGGTCCTCAACTGGTGGACTTCAGTTGTTGGGTAGTGGTGGAAGGAGGATGAAACTGTGCTTTCTCCTCCCCTAGTCACAGCTCTGAGTCTTGTTGCATCCAGGCCCTTCTAAAAGAAACCAGACAGGTTGGCAGGTTTTTCTCAGCACACAAGTCAGCTCAGGGTACGGGGTTGATGCGGGGTGTGGGCTACTAGCGCAGTGCTGCCCCATGGCCCAGGGCTGCCCGTGCCAGCTATGCCTTTGCCAGGAAGAGGTGATAGTTGTTGAGCTCTGCAGACTTGGGGACAAGCGAAGGCCCAAGCTGCCCAAGAAGAGCAGGGGTGCCCTATGGGGCCCACACTGAACTGTCGCATGTGCACCAAAGCGAACCCCAGTCAGGGCCGGCACAAGCGTTCTGCAAAGCCAGCCTGTGGCTCTGATGCCTACAAATGTGCAGACAGCGAAGGCGCAGGCTGCGATATACAGAAGCAGAGGCTCCCGGAACACTCTGTCCCCAATGCCAGCCTCAAGTGGGGCCACCTCAGGGTGTGGTGGGTGAAGCCGTCCTGCAGCTCTGAGATCAACGAGGTGGTGGTGGCCCTAGCGCCAGACTCCACTGCTATGGAACCTGCCCAATCGAATTTGGGAGCCAGCGAGGGACCTGGACAGCAGCACGTTAACAACCAGGAGACGCCCAAAGGTAGGGAGGTGACAGATACTGCTGAAGTTTAGGAACTCCTCTAGCCGTTGCTGGCTCCAGATTCCTGCAGAGGCATCCAAAGTCTCAGTTTTCTCATCTGTAAAAGATGTGATTGTTATGAGGCTTCCATAAGGTAAGTGTGTAAAAACCATAGCAAAATGCTTGTAACTTAAAAGAGAGGGTTTCTATGAGGCTTCTATAAAGTAAGTGTGTAAAAATCTGGACACAATGCCTATGATTTTTTCAGTGTTCAGTATATGGAAAGGGGATTATTTTCTCTCATCTAATTTTCAGAGCCAGTTTATAAAATTGGTGATACTCATATTTCTTAGACGATGAAACCAATGATCAGAAAGAATAAATAGATCACCAAAGTCACACAGCAGTTCACAGTGCATTCACTGTGTAATTTCTAGTTAAAAGTAGCAATGATGATCACATTGAAAATTTTGTATTATGTGGTAGTTTTCACTTACATAATCCTTTTGGTGTTTTGAAACCATATATTGTAAGTTGCTCTATCAAAACAATCATTAGAAAAATGTGATGTAGTTAGTGTGTAAATTTTAGAAAATTTCTTCCGTTAGTCTTGTTAATTTGATTGTAAATATGTGTTATTTTCAAAAACGTAAATGGAATGTATATTGATTGGACTTATATGTGTATATATGAAATATGACTGGATATTATAGAGTAGGCTTAGTTCATGGCAATGTTTCTTTCTGGAAGCACCTGAAGAAATCACTCTTCTTTCTAGTTTGTTAATGTTTCAGAGATTATGGGGGAAAGGGGGTTCTATGAATGTCAGACACTGCGTGAGGCACATTTGGTTTCAGTAATTTTAGCATCATTCATTGTAAGGGATGATCCCTCGGAACTTCTTCACAGTGAGAAACCTGAAAGGTCCCAGCAGCCAGCAATGAATGAAAGGTGGGATGGGGCCACTGAAAGGGTGGGGCCTTGTGAGCCATGAGCTTGTGCTCTCAAGTTCCAAGTTTGTGGGGATGCATGCAGGGGATTCTGGCCCTGATTGTTTCCTCTGAACCAGGATGCGTTCTGGTTGGCAGGACAACTGGCCTTCACTTGGTGGCCTTCAGTGGGTGTCCTCATTGGTTGCCTTGGGTTAGTGCCTTCAGTTGGTACCATCAGTTGGCTCTTCAGTTGGTGGTCCTCAGTTGGTGGTCTTCAGTTGTTGGGCAGTGGTGGAAGGAGGATGAATCCGTTTGTGCTCTCTCCTCCCCCAGTCACAGCTCTCAGTCTTGTTGCATCCAGGCCCTTCTAAAATAAACCAGACAGGTTGGCAGGTTTTTTTTTCAGACAAGTCAGCTCAGGGTATGGTGGTGATGCACTGTCTGGGATGCTAGTGCAGTGCCTCCCCATGGCCCAGGGCTGCCCGTGCCAGCCATGCCTTTGTCAGGAAGAGGCAATAGGTGTTGAGCTCTGCAGACTTGGGGGCAAGCGAAGGCCCAAGGTGTGCGAGAAGAGCAGGGGTGCCCTATGGGGCCCACACTGAACTGTCGCATGTGCACCAATGCCAGCCCCAGTCAGGGCCGGCACAAGGGTTCTGCAGGGCCATCCTGTGGCTCTGACATCTACGAGTGTGCAGACAGCGAAGGCACAAGCTGTGATATACAGGAGCAGAGGCACCCGGAACTCGCTCTCCCCCAGTGCCAGCCACAAGCGGGGCCAGCTCAGGGTGTGGTGAGTGAAGCCGTCCTGCACCTCAGGGATCCACGTAGTGGAGGTGGCAGTAGTGCCAGACTCCACTTCTTTGGAGCCTGCCCAGTCAAATTTGGGAGGCAGCGAGGGACCTGACAGCGGGACATTGGCCACCAGAAGACACCAAAAGGTAGGGAGGCAAAAGATACTGCTTAAATTCAGAAGATTCTCTGGCTATGGCTGGTCCAAGATTCCCTCACAGGCATCCAAAGCCTCAGTTTTCTCATCTGTAAAAGATGTGATTGTTATGAGGCTTCCATAAGGTAAGTGTGTAAAAACCATGGCAAAATGCTTGTAACTTAAAAGAGAGGGTTTCTATGAGGCTTCTGTAAGGTAAGTGTTTAAAAATCTGGACACAATACCTGTAATTTTTTAAATGTTCAGTGTATGGAGAAGGAGGATTATTTTTTCTCATTTAATTTTTAGCGCGAGTTTATAAGATTGGTGATACTCATATATCTTAGACAATCAAACCAATAACCAGAAAGAATAAATAGATCACCAAAGTCAAAAAGCAGTTCACAATGTATTCACTGGGTAATTTCTAGTTAAAAGTAGCAACGATGATCACATTGAAAATTGTGTATTATTTTATGGTTTTCTCTTCTATAATCCTCTTGATGTTATGTAACCACAGATTCTAAGTTGCTCCATCAAAGTGATCATTAGAAAAATGTGATGTACTTAGTGTGTAAATTTTAGAAAATTTCCTGTGTTAGTTTTGTTAATTTGATTCAACATATGTGTTATTTTCAAAAATGTAAATGTGGATTGGATATCTATGTGTACATATGAAATATGATTTGACTTTATTATAGAGTAGGCTTAGCTCATGGCAATGTTTTTTTCTGAAAGCACCTGCAGAAATCTCTCTTATTTCCAGTTTGTTAATGTTTCAGAGATTATGTGGGAAAGAGGTTTCTAGGAATCCCAGACACTGCGTGAGGCAGATTTGGTTTCAGTAATTTTAGCATCATTCATTGTAAGGTGATGATCCCTAGGAACTTCTTCACAGTGAGAAACCTGAAAGGTCCCAGCAGCCAGCAATGAATGAAAGGTGGGGTGGGGCCGCTGGCAGGGCGGGGCCTTGTGAGCTGTGTGCCTGTGCTCTCAAGTCCGAAGTTTGTGGGGATGCATGCAGGAGATTCTGGCCCTGATTGTTCCCCCAGAACCAGGATGCGTTCTGGTTGGCAGGACAACTGGCCTTCACTTGGTGGCCTTCAGTGGGTTGCCTTCGTTTAGTGCCCTCAGTTGTTTCTCTTCAGTTGGTGCCCTTCAGTTGGTGCTCTTCAGTTGGTGGTCCTCAGTTGGTGGTCTTCAGTTGTTGGGCAGTGGTGGGAGGAGGATGAATCCATTTGTGCTCTCTCCTCCCCCAGTCACAGCTCTCAGGCTTGTTGCCTCCAGGCCCTTCTGAAATAAACCAGACAGATGGCAGGATTTTTTTAGCAGACAAGTCAGCTCAGGGTACAGGGGTGAAGCGGGGTGCGGGATGCTAGTGCAGTGTCGCCTCATGGCCCAGTGCTGCCCGTGCCAGCCATGCCTTTGCCAGGAAGAGGCGATAGGTGTTGAGCTCTGCAGTCGTGGGGGCAAGCGAAGGCCCAAGCTGCCTGAGAAGAGCACGGGTGCCCCATGGGGCCCACACTGAACTGTCGCATGTGCACCAAAGCCAGCCCCAGTCAGGGCTGGCAAAGGCGTTCTGCAGAGCCAGCCTGTGGCTCTGACATCTACGAGTGTGCATACAGTGAAGGCGCAGGCTGCGATATACAGGACCACAGGCACCCGGAACACGCTGTCCCCCAGTGCCAGCCGCAATCGGGCTATCTCAGGGTGTGGTGGGTGAAGCTTTCCTGCAGCTCTGAGATCCACGAAGTGGAGGTGGTAGTAGCGCAGGACCCCACTGCTTTGGAGGCTGCCCAATCGAATTTGGGAGCCAGTGAGTGTCCTGACAGCGGCACATTGGCCACCAGAAGACGCCGAAAGGTAGGGAGGCGATGGATACTGTTTAGATTCGGGAGCTCCTCTGGCTGCTGATGGCCCACGTTTCCCCCAGAGGCATCCAAAGCCTCAGTTTTCTCATCTATTAAAGATGTGATTGTTATGAGGCTTCCATAAGGTGTGTAAAAACCAAGGCAAAAATGTTTGTAATTTAAAAGAGAGAGTTTCTATGAGGCTTCTATAAGGTAAGTGTGTAAAATCTGGACACAATACCTATAATTTAGGTCACTATAACCTCTGCCTCCTGGGTTCAAGCGATTCTCCTGCCTTAGCCTCCTGTGTAGCTGGGATTAGAGGCATGCGCCATCAGGCCTGACCAATGTTGTTCTTTTTAGGAGAGATGGGGTTTCACCATGTTGGTCAGGCTGGTCTCGAACTCCTGACCTCAGGTGATCTGCTCACCTTAGCTTCCCTAAGTACTGGGATTATAGGCGTCAGTCACCATCCTAGGCCAAAAATTTCATTCCTTGTTCAACAAACCTGTTTCTAAGGAGATGCTTGTGGTCTAAATATGCAGATTCCCAGTCATTTCCAAGAAGAAGGGAATGACTGCAAGGCAACCTGGGCGGGAGTTTAGGATTGTTCTGAGGCTGTGAAAGCCATTGAAATTCACACATAAGAGGATAGAGAAAGGGAATTCACATGTTTGATCCCTCCATGTACTGGGTATAACTTGGTCTTCATTAAGTTTGCACCACCTTTGGCATCAGAGAGAACTGGAGTTGAATCCAAGTTCCAACACTCATTAGGATGTGATCATGAATGTGTTTTTAACTCCTCAGAACCTCACTTTGCTTATCTATAAAAGAGGGGATTCTTATGAGGCTTCCATAAGGTAAATGAGTAAAAATTTGGGTGGACAAAATGCCTGTAATTTAAAAGATAGGGTTGTTATGAGGCTTCGATAAGGTAAGTGTGCAAAAATCTGGACACAATGCCTATAATTTTGTTAGTGTTCAATATATAGAGAAGGATTATTTTTCTATCATTTAATTTTTAGAACAAGTTTATAAAATGGTGTTACTCATCTTTTTGAGAAAATCAGACCAAGGATCACAAAGATTAAATGAGTCGCCATAGTCACAAAGGAGTTTACAATACATTTAGTGGGTAATTGCCAGTTAAAAGTAGCAATGATGATCACATTTCAAATCTTGAATTATGTGGTGCTTTTCTCTTATGTAAGCCTCTTTGTGTGTTGAAGCCATAGATTCTAAGTTGCCATATCAAAATGATCACTAGAAAACTGTGATATACTTAGTGTATACATTTTAGA
Organism: Gorilla gorilla gorilla; assembly: GCF_029281585.2. Lineage (NCBI taxonomy): Eukaryota > Metazoa > Chordata > Mammalia > Primates > Hominidae > Gorilla > Gorilla gorilla. The sequence goes on along the minus strand of NC_073232.2, from coordinate 35,865,243 downwards.
AAATGTCTTCTATTACTCTTGTTAATTTGATTGAATACATGTGTTATTTTCAAAAATGTAAATGGAATATGTGTGGATTGAATATATATGTATATATATATATGAAATATCATTTGACATTATAGTGTAGGCATAGCTCATAGCAATGTGTTTTTCTGAAAGCAGCTGCAGAAATTTGTCTTTTTTTAGTTTGCAAAAATTTCAGAGGTTATGGGGGAAAGTGGGGTTCTATGAATCCCAGATAGTACATGAGGCAGATTTGGTTTCAGTAATTTTAGCATAATTCATTGTAAGGTGATGATCCCTAGGAACTTCATCACAGTGAGCAACCTGAAAGCTCCTAGCAGCCAGCAATAAATGAGGTGGGGTGAGTCCGCTGGCAGGGCGGGGCCTTACGAACCTGATGCTTGAGCTCTGAATTCCAAGTTGGGGGGACACATGCAGAGGATTCTGGGCCTGATTGTTTCCTCTAACCAGGATACAGTCTGGTTGGCAGGGCCACTGGCTTTCACTTGGTGGCCTTCAGTGGGTGTCCTCATTGGTTGCCTTTGGTTAGTGCCCTCAGTTGGTACCCTCAGTTGTTTCTCTTCAGTTGGTGGTCCTCAGTTGGTGGTTTTCAGTTGTTGGGCAGTGGTGGAAGGAGGATGAATCTTTGCTCTCTCCTCCCCAAGCCACAGCTCTCAGGCTTGTTGCATCCAGGCCCTTCTAAAATAAACCAGACAGGTTGGCAGGTTTTTTTTTAGCAGACAAGTCAGCTCAGAGTACGGGGGTGACACGGGGTGCGGGCTGCTAGCGCAGTGCCACCTCATGGCCCAGGGCTGCCCGTGCCAGCCATGCTTTTGCCAGGAAGAGGTGATACGTGTTAAGCCCTGCAGACTTGGGTGCAAGCGAAGACCCAAGCTGCCTGAGAAGAGTAGGGGTGCCCCATGGGGCCGACACTGAACTGTTGCATATGCACCAAAGCCAGCCCCAATTGGCACAAGGGTTCACAGAGCCAGCCTGTGGCTCTGACGTCTACCAGCATGCAGACTGCAAAGATGCAGGCCGCGATATACAGGAGCAGAGGTGCCCAGAACATGCTGTCCCCCAATGCCAGCCACAAGTGGGGCTATCTGAGGGTGTGATGGGTGAAGCTGTCCTGCAGCTCTGAGATTCACGAGGCAGAGGAAGCAGTAGCGCTGGACTCCACTGCTTTGGAGGCTGCCCAGTCAAATTTGGGAACCAGCAAGAGTCCTGACAGCAGCACATTGGCCACCAGAAGACACCCGAAGGTAGGGAGGCGGCAGATACTGCTTAAGTTCAGGAGCTCCTCTGGCCGTTGCTGACCCAAGTTCCCCCAGAGGCATCCACAGCCTGGGGCTCCTTCCTCCTGCTTGGAGTTTGCTTTCCTATGCCCAGGCCCCAACCAAGAGGACTGGCTCTGCCTCGAGTCCTGATCCCTTCTTCTTTCCCTGCTGTTTCCAGCCGGTTTCTTACTTTCCTCCTACCTACCCCAATGCCCAGTTCTGTTTCCTCCTCTTCTTCCCCTAGGCTGGCTGAAAACTAAGTTTCAAAATACAAAATGCATGCTACAGATTTCATTGCTGTAGATGAAATGCTGACAGCTTTTCTATTTAAACTCTGGTTGTTCTTTTCATTTCTTTAAACATTGGAATAATTACTCCTCATGATAGATGTGCCTTTGTAACTTGAAAGTACGACACTCAATTGTCACAATTAAAAAAAATTTTTAATTTTTCTTTTCATAAATTTTTGGCAAACAGGTAGTATTTAGTTATTGAGTAACTCCTTTAGTGGAGATTTGTGAGATTTTGTTGCACCCATCACCCAAGCAGTGCACACGGAATCCAATTTGTAGTCTCTTATCTTTCTCCCCCTTCCCACCATTTTCCCCTGAGTATCATTCTTTTTTTTGAGACTGAGTCTCATTCTGTCACCCAGGCTGGAATGCTATGTTGCGATGTCAGCTCGCTGCAACCCTTGCTTCCTGAGTTCATGTGATCCTCCTGCTTCAGCCTCCCAAGTAGCTGGGATTAGAGGCGTGGGTCACGATGCCCAACTAAATTTTTTGTATTTTTAGTAATGACTGGCTTTCACCAAATTGGCCAGTCTGTCCTTGAACTCCTGACCTCAAGTGATGCGCCTGCCTTGGCCTCCCCTAGGGCTGTGATTACAGGAATGAGCCACCAGAACCCAGCCAAATATTCCCCACTGCCTTCTTTTTTGCTTTTTTCCTAATCTCCTGAAGTCATTCTTTGTCATGTAGATTAATAGGTTTCTCAAATTACTGGAAAACTAGCAGAAGAAATAAACAGGCAGTTTGTGAATATTAAACAGAACAGTGGTGCTGAGCATGGCTAAAGCATCTCTGCATTCACAGGGAGAGGAGCAGAAGACCTTCTGGTGTGGGCTGGGCAGCAATTCACTTGAAGGAGAAACAGCCCGGGTGTGGAGAGGCGGCCAACCTTGGCGGGATCCTTTCTAAGGAGCCAAGAAATCAACGTAGAGCTTCCTCTATCTAATTCTCTAACAACTGCAGACCTTCCATGAGTCAAGCTTTGTGTCAAAAGGACAAATTAAAAGGCAAGAAAATAAAACCGTAATACCAGGACTTTTGGGGAAAACAAAAAAACTCACATCTAATTCCAGATTTTTCCATTGTTTCTGTGTCCAATGTACTCTTTTGTTGTTGTTGTTGTTGTTGCTGTTGTTGAGACTGAGTCTCACCCTGTCACCAGGCTGGAGAGCAGTTGTGTGATCTCGGTTCACTACAACCTCCGCCTCCCAGGTTCAAGTGACACTTGTGCCTCAGCCTACTGAGTAGCTGGGACTACAGGCATGTGCCACCACGCCCAGCTAATTTTTGTATTTTTAGTAGATACAGGGTTTCACCATGTTGGCCAGGATGGTCTCGAGCTCCTGACCTCGTGATCTGTCTGCCTCGGCCTCCCGAAGTGTGGGGATTAGAGGCGTGAGCCACGGCACTCAGCCCAATATACTCTTTGTTGAGGACAATGTTCAAACATTGTTCCTGTACTCAGCACGGTATGAAACTAGATAAATACATTTTAAGGAAATCAACAATACAATTTTTTTGAAAGAAAATTGGTTTTCAAGGTTTATTCTTCAATTATTGAAAGGTTTTCAAAAGTAAAACATACTATTCCTCTCCACGATCCCAGTTAATCCAGACCCTCCTCAGTGGGCTTTATCAAATACCCTACTCACCTTCCTGAATCTTTTGCTGAATCTCATATAAAGTTTTGTCACAGAACCTCAGATTTTTCATACGGTTTTGTGTACCATGTCATGCCTGTGAATTGCTCTCTTTACTTTGTTTTTATTTATTTGTTTATTTTTTGTAAGAAGTAGCCAGGAAGTATCTTTCTTTGCTTTATAGATGTAAACTGCTTTGTATTTTCAGATTAACTTTCAAGAATGTTGAAAATTCTTTGCTCACTCTTCTTTTCTCACTTCCTCCCTCTCAGGACCTATAAAAGGCATCACCAAGCCCAATGGACAGATGCCCCAGGCTGCACATTCTGTCAGTGCTGTTCTGGAAAAGGCCCAAACACATGCTGAAACATGGAAGGTAAAACCAGCAAGCAGCTGACATACATTCCATCCAGCCGTCCCCCAAAGCCCATGTTCTCAACCATTCGCATTGTTCCAATAACTGCTCTTTTAAAAATAGAAAACACGAGGTGGCTCACGCCTATAATTCCAGCACTTTGGGAGGCTGATGCGGGCGGATCACGAGGTCAGGAGATCGAGACCATGGGGTAACCCCGTCTCTACTAAAAATACAAAAAAAGAAAAAAAATTAGCCGGGCTTGGTGGTGGGAGCCTGTAGTCCTAGCTACTTGGGAGGCTGAGGCCGGGGAATGGCATGAACCTGGGAGGTGGAGCTTGCAGTGAGCCGAGATCGCGCTACTGTGCTCCAGCCTGGGGCGACAGAGCGAGACTTCATCTCAAAAAAAAAAAAAAAAAAAAAAAAAGAGAGAGAGAGAGAAAACAGGCAAACAGGTTGGGTACAGTGGCTTAAACCTGTAATCCCAGTACTTTGGGAGGCCGAAACAGGAGAATTGCTTGAGCTCCGGAGTTCCAGACCAGCCTGGGCGACAGAACAAGGGCTCATCTTTACAAGAAATTAAAAAATTAGCCAGGCTTGGTGGTGTGCACTTGTGGTCCTAGCTACTTGGGTGGCTGAGGTGTTTGAATTGCTTGAGCCCAGGATTTCAAGGCTGCAGTGAGCTGTGATCACACCACTGCACTCCAGCCTACATGATATAAAAAAGACCTTGCCTTAAAAAAAGATAAAAAAGGGTTACACTAAAAATGTGCATTTTCTATTTTCCCCATTAATGTCCTACATACATCCTCAGGGTGATGGAGGAGAAAATACATTGTAAAATAATGGCCAACAGGTATGACATCCTCCATAGCATTTTTTCAACCAAATAGGTCAATGAGGATTCACTTAAATCTATCTTAAAATCATAGTTAATAATTATGATTTAGTTACTAATCTAGTTCAAAACCTCTCAGTTGACTGTATAAATTCTGTTAAGTATTTCTCACATGTGATTCAAAACAACCTTAAATAACTGTGACAATAGCATATCACCCAGCTAGGACAGGCAGGGTGCTTCACTTTAGCAATTTTTCACTTCTTTCACCCCTTCATTTTGTCCATCAGTCAGTGGTGAAAACAATTACATCTTAGTATTTATTGAACTTCTTATAATTTTGACAACCACTGCAGGTCTGTAAAGTTGTATTTCTTTAATGTTCTCATTATCTTCTCAAGCCTGCACTTGTCATGCAATGTGCTGTCAGCTATTACTATTTTCATTATTTCTACAATGCCAATCAAAGGAAAGCATTTAAAAATGCTGAAAGAAATAAAAGAATCCCAGAATAGAAATCACTTAACTATATGTGGACATCAATACCCAAGCTACCTGCTCAGAAATTTTTTAAAAAGGAAAAAGTACATTGACAGTTAATTAGCTTATCATGCTAAGTAAATAAACTAAATAAAATAGAAACTAAATCACAAGGCACTTTGTTAGAAAAAAAATTTCCAGATTTAATCTTCAGTGGTAAGAAACTATTACGCAGAGGAAGAAATAAACTGGAACCCTGATGAAATGTAAACTGGAATGATAATTACCACTAAAACAGAGGGATTCAATCCAGCTGCCTGGGGACGTTTCATTATATAAATACAAATTATTATTATCTATGCCAGTACTGGCAGAGGAAGGGCTATGCCTCTAATAGACTTTAGCCAAATTTAGCGTTCTGGTTTCTACCAAAAGCATGCTGATAATTTTTCTTTTTAGAACTCATATATATATATCTCATTTGATGTCATCACAATCTGAGACACAGGTCATAATAGGGACTACAGGGCTCATTTTATACCCGGTGAACCAGCTAACTTTCCTGCAGTTGAGAAAAGGTAAACTGTCCGGGTGAGGTGGCTCACACCTGTTATTTGGGAGGCCGAGGTGGGCAGATCACTTGAGCCCAGGAGTTGGAGATGAGCCTGAGCAACATGGCAAAAAACTATCTCTACAAAAAATGCAAAAATTAGCTGGGCATGGTGGCACATGCTTGTCATCCCAGCAACTCAGGAGGCTGAGGCATGAGGATCACTGAGCCCTAGAGGCAGAAGTTGCAGTGAGTCGAGCTTGCACCACTGCACTCCAGCCTGGGTGACACAGCGAGATCCTGTCACAAAAAAAAAAAAAAAAAAAAAAAAAAAAAAAAAAAAAAAGCCAGGTGCGGTGACTCGTGCCTGTAATTCCAGCACTTTGGGAGTCAGAGGCAGGCAGATCATGAGGTCAGGAGTTCAAGACCAGCCTGACCAACATGGTGAAACCCCATCTCCACTAAAAATACAAAAATTAGCTGGACGTGGTGGCCAGCGCCTGTAGTCCCAGCTACTCGGGAAGCTGAGGCAGGAGAATCGCTTGAACCCAGGAGGCAGAGGTTGCAGTGAACTGAGATGGCGCCACTGCACTCCAGCCTGGGTGACAGAGCAAGACTCCGTCTCAATAATAATAATAATAAATAATAATAATGATAATAATAATATTATTATCATTATTATTAAAGGCCATTTAGAGTCATTTCCCTATTCCAGAGTGAAGATGAGCTCATGAACAACCAGGGGTCTCAGTGACTGAGGGGGCGGAGGCTCCCCAGGGGGCAGACAGAGACCTCGCCTATCTATGGCATGGTCCTGTCCACTGGGGCTGTTTTGTCAAGAATAAAGAATGCTACTCACGAGACTGAGGCGGGAGGATCGCTTGAGCTCAGGAGATCGAGGCTGCAGTGAGCCCAGATCGCGCCATTGCACTCAGCCTGGGCGACAGAGTGAGACCCTGTCTCCATTAATTAATAACAGTACATTTAAAATTTCAAAAATTTTAAAATAATGAATGCTGCTATCGCTTGGTTGCAGGATAAGAAGCCAGCCCTCGGGAACCGCCAGGAGCACCCTGGGCCCCGCACGGCCCCAAGTCCAGCCTGCCCCGCTTCCTCTGGTGCAGAGGTCCTGGGACACCAGCAGCAGCCCCGCCACGCCCCCCAAGGCCAAGAACACAGGCGGCAGGGGCTTCCCCGCCCTGCCAGACTACTTCCTGCCGCCACAGCCACCACCCCTGGACGACCCAGAGCTCCCGCCGCCCCTGGACTTCGTGCTCCCTCCCCCCGCAGTGGCCAAGAGGCCTCCTATGCCCCACCCCCGCAAGAGACACGAAGCATCAATGTTCGGAAGCAGCAAGTGAATAAAATAAATGCATAAAAGTTAAACGTTCTTCCTACAGTATTTCTATAAGGATTATTGGGTCAGTCGATCTTGAGGTCAATACTATAATTAAAAATAGCTTTCACCATCCCATGCCTTCTTAAGTCTTGGTGATCTTAGATTTTCGTCTCTACCTCTGTGACCTTCAGAATTTTCAGGAAAATCGAGAGAGGAAAACGAGAAAATATGACCAGCAGAGCCTGTTCCCTTGCTTTGAGATTCCCGTTGCTTGATTGATTGGAGCTCTGGACACAGGATGTTTTGGTTTTGCTTTTTTAATGCTTGAATAACAGTAATTTAAAAAAATAGTCTTTAGATAGTTTTTGAATTCTCTATTATTACAATGCTGTTAGTATCCTGTAAAAAAGAATGTAGGACCAGGTAAAAGCAATCTTATTGATGTGTATTTCAATCTGGAAGGTTTTCCCTGAGAGATACATTTACTGCCCAGTTTATCCTAGCCTTTTGTTACCTGTATCTCTTCTCTTTCAAATTGGCTTCTGATGGGCTAAAAGGCTATTTTCTTAAAATTAAGGAAGGTAATTAATGGTATGTTTTAATATTTGGGGAAAAGTAAGCTGTAGATCATGCTGTCTCAACCCATGGGCTCCCATGGCCCAGGACAACTTTGAATGCTGCCCAACAAATATTAAAACATTATAAGCTCTTTGCAGGGCGCCGTGACTCACACTTGTAATCCCAGCACTTTTGGGAGGCCAAGGCTGGCGGATCATTTAAGGTCAGGAGTTCAAGACCAGCCTGGCCAACATGGCAAAACCCTATCTGTACTAAAAATACAAAAATTAGCCAGGCGGTGACGCATGCCTGTAATCCCAGCAACTCCAGAGGCTGAGGAGGAGAATCCTTTGAACCCAGGAGGTAGAGGCTGCAGTGAGCTGAGATCTTGCTACTGCACTCAATCCTGGATGACAGGGCAAGACCCTCTCTTAAAAAAATTATGAGATCTTTTTGCAATTTTTTTTTTTAGCTGATCAGCTATTGCTAGTGTTAGTGCATCATATGTGTGTCCCAAGGAAGCTAAAAGATTGGACACCCCTGCAGGCTAAATGGAAATTTAAAATGAAACAAATTTAGTTTTAAAACCAAAATATTTAGTAATTAAAACTGGCAAGGTGTTCTTAATTTTTTGAGCATATGCTTGAAATAGGATAGAAGGTAAATTTGCTTTACATTAAATTTTATCTCAGGAACAGTAACTCCAGTTTTAGTATATCATGTTCTTTTGATGTCAGATACAGTAATAATACAGCTTTTCTTTTTAATTTTTTTTAAATTTTATTTTACTTTAAGTTCAGGATACAGGTGCAGAACGTGCAGATTTGTTACATAGGTAAACATGCGCCATGGTGGTTTGCTGCCTCTATCAACCCATCACCTAAATATTAAGCCCAGCATGCATTAGCTATTTGTCCTGATGCTCTCCCTCCCCTCAACCTCCCACAACAGATCTCAGTGTACGTTGTTCCCCTCCTTGTTCCATGTGAAAAACACAGCTTTTCTGATACCTGACTACATAATGGTCATTATGCCGATCTCTGGGACAATACAGGAAAGGTTCAGCGAAGAGAGCTGTGAAAGTTGTCAGAATCAAAATGGGGTCACTCATGTTAAGAAAACCCTGACAAATAGAACCAGGCAAGTCCATGAATAGAGGGTTCTCATGAGGATCGTCAACTCTGATTTTCATTCAAGTGGAACACAATCTTTGGTGTCTGGCTGAGAGGTCTTTACAAGAACTACCTATACCTGAGTGGGATTATTTAGATTGACCCTGAAAATGCAGCAAACTTTGTTCCTTTATGAATATTTTAGTGAGATACTGGAGGTGGGGGGGAGTGCAAAAAGTGGGGTGAAATTGGACATTAGAGAGGAAGTGCAAGGATAATATATTATGAACAGTGTATAATTAATAATAGGGCAGTAATACTATATCACAGCTTATGAAAACTCCATAATTTCTTTTATAATGCTGCCACTGGGGCAAAGACCCATGTAATAGGCCAACTGCAGCAAAACCCACAGGGTTTGGTAGAGTTTACAGAAAACATGATTTAATCTGTCACATGATAGAATATGAACTAAGATTTTACAGTAGGTCCTCAAAGAGGAGAATGAACATTTAAGCCTCATATTTTGTTTGATCATAGGAATCTTGGCTGGTATGATACTGAAATGACCCAATTCCATGATAATTGAGCCTTTGAAGTGTGCTTGAGACTTATGGCTTGATATGTGATCCATTTTTACAGATGGTTTATGTGTGCTTGGGTACAATGTACTATACACATTCCTTAGAACAAGCTTGTTTAGCATGTTCCACAAATTTTCTGCCTGCAGCTTGTTATCTGGTCTGCTGCATCCATCAATTACTAAGAAGGATATTTTAAAATCTTCTGAGGTCAGATTTGTCAATATCTTTTCATTGTTCTGGTGAATTGTGCCTTATATATTCTGACATGGTTAATTATTAAGTGTAAACAAAAATTATGTATGTGACTTCCTGGTGAGTTGAACCGTCCATCACCATGCAATGTTTTCTGCTTTTTTTCTTGTACTCATGCAGCTGTGTCGTCTTTTTTCAGGTATTTGCCTGACAAATCTATTCATGCACTTTCAAACTCTCTATGCCTTTATGTTCTATGTTTGCCACTTTTAATGACAGATAGCAGATTTTGTTGTGTTTATGTCTAGTTCAGGAATTATCTTTTAATTGCAAGTTTATTCTTTTTACTTTTTTAATTTTCTTTTTTTTTTTGGAGTCAGGGTCTCATTCTGTCACCCAGGCTGGAGTGCAGTGGTGCGATCATAGCTCACTGCAGCCTCAACATTCTGGGCTCAAGCCATGCTCTTGCCTCAGCCTCCCGAGTAGCTGGTACTACAGGCTTATGCCATCTGCCTGGCTAATTTTTATTTTTTGTAGAGATAGGAGTCTCACCATATTGTCTAGGCTGCTTCCTAACTCCTGGCCTCAAGCAATCCTTCTGCCCTGGCCTCCCAAAGTGTTGGGATTACAGGCATGAGCCACCACATCCGGCCTCTTCTTACTACTCTTACTGTGATTATATATTTGTATTTGTTTTTAACATCTTATTTTGTACTTCCTATTACCCTGGATTTTTCTGGGGTTTTTATCTTCCTTTCTTGTCTACTTCGTGTGATTAGGATTTTTCTCTTACTCCTGTTTTTAAGCTTCTTGTTGAAAAGTTATATAATGTGTCTATTCTTTTAATGGCTAGTTATAATGATAATATCCATACTCAATAAAGTCCCAAGTTAAACAATTTTAACCTAGGAAATACAAGGACTTTGGAACACTTTGGTTTCAAACACACACACACACACACACACACACACACACACACACACACACATTATTGCCTAGTAGTGGAGTTATAGCTGACTTCTTTTTTTCCTAGATTATCATTATTTCACCCTCATTCTTCAAAGACAGTTTCAGTGGATGTAAAATTTCAATTGACAGTACAAACTCTCAGCTTTTTGAGGGAGTTGTCCCCACTGTCTTCTCCCTTTCACTGTTGCTGTTGAGAAGTCAGCTGTCAAATTATTATTTCCATTAGGTCATCTCTTTGTTTCCCCTCTGCATGATTTTAAGACCTTTTCTTTGTCTTTGGTGCACACAGTGGGTATAACTGTGGGTTTCTTTTTACTTAAGTTGCCAGATATTTTACTGAGGTTTCTGAATCTAGAAATATCTGTCTTTCACTATTCCAAAAAAATGTAATTTATATTGTTTTCAAGCATTGCCTCTCCTTATTCACTTCTTCTAAAACTCTAATGAAATATATGTTAGATCTTCTAACACTAGCCTCCCTATCTCTTAATTGTGTATATTTTCCATTTCTTTATCTATTCTGGATATATTAATCAGACATTAATTTCTATTCACTAATTCTTTTCTTCAGCACAATCTAATCTATGTTAAAGCCATCCATTTTTGGTTTCTGTTTTTTGAAATAGACTTTACGTTTTAGACCAGTATTAGATTCACAGCAAAATTGAGCAAAATGTATTGGGAGTTCCCATTTTTCCCCTGTCCGCACACATGCACAGCCTCCTCCACTACCAAAATGCTACAAAAATCATACTGAAACAATTGAGGAACCTACATTGACACATCATTAGTACCCAAAGTCCACAGTTTACTGCAGGTTTACTCTTGATGTTGCACAATCTATGGGTTTTCAGAAATGTACAATGGCATGTATCCACCATTATAGAATCATATAGATTGGTTTCACTGTCCTAAAAATTCTGTGTTCTGCCTATTAATGTCTCCCTCCTCTTTAAATCCTGGAAACCACTGGTCTTTTTTACTGTCGCTGTAATTGCACCATTTCCAAAATATATAGTTAGAATCACCGTATGTAGCCATTTCTAATTGATTTCTTTTCCTTAATAATATGCATTTATGGTTCCTCCATGTCTTAGTCTATTTTCTGTTCCTATAGCAGAATACATGGGTAGTTTATTTTAAAAAGAGATAATTTTGGATCATGCTTCTGGAGCCTGGGAAGTCCAAAGAGCATGGTGCCAGTGTCTGGGGAAGGCCCACTGACTGCATCATATCATGGCAGATAAGCGGAAGGAGAAGTGTCTGCATGCAAAAGGGGGACAAACCAGGAGAGGCAACCTTGCTTATAACAACCCAATCTCGTGGGAACTAATGCATTCCCATGAGAACTAACCCCGTAGCACCTGAAAGAGACTGATCCATCTCTTAAAGCACTGCCACCTTGGGGACCAAGCCTAAACATGAGTTTTGGAAGGGCCAATCCATAGTCAAACCATAGCAGTCCATTATCTTTTCATGGCTTGATAATTCATTTCTTAAGTTTTTTTTTTTTTTTTTTGAGATGGGGTCTATCATCCAGGTTGGAATGCAGTGGTGTGATCTTGGCTTCATTTCTTCTTATCACTGAATAATATTCCATTGTCTGGATGAACTATAGTTCATTTATTCATTCCCCTATTGTGGGACATCTTGGTTGCCACCAAATTTTAGCAATTATGGATAAAGGTGCTAGAAACTTGTGTGCAGACACTTGTGTGAATATCAGTTTTCAACTCACTCAGGTAAATAGGAGTGCAATTGCAGGATCATATGGAAAAAGTGTGTTTAGCTGTGTAAGAAACTGCCAAACTGTCTTCTAAAGTGGTGGTTTCATTTTGCTTTCCCTCCAAGAATAAATGAGAATTCTTATTGCCCCCCATCCTTCTCATTGTTTGGTATTGTCAGTGTTTTGTATTTAAGCATTTGAATAGGTAGGTAGTGGTATCAGTTTTAATTTGCTATTTCCTAATGACATACGACGTTGAGCAATTTTTTCATATGCTTATTAGCCAACTGTAGATCTTCTTTGGTGAGGTGTGTGTTCAGATCTTTTGTCAACTTTTTAATTGGGCTGTTCCTTATTGTTGTTTTAAGAGTTCTTCATGTATTTTGATAACAGTACTTTATCAGATATGTCTTTCACAAGTGTTTTTTCCCGGTCTGTGGCTTGTCTTCTAATTCTCTTGACTGTGCGTTTCACAGAAGTTTTTAATTTGAATGAGGTCCAGCTTATCAATTATTTGTTTCATGGATCATGCCATTGGTGGTGTTGTATTTAAAAAGTCATTGCCGTGCCCAAGGTTATCTAGGTTTTCTCCTATATTCTAGAAGTTTTATAATTTTGTGCATTATACTTAGGTCTATGATCCATTTTGACTTAAATTTTGGGGAAGATGTAAGATCTGTGTCTAGCTTTTTGATTTGCATGTCGATATTAAGTTGTTCCAGTGCCATCTGTTGAAAAGACTATCTTTTCCTCATTGTATTGCCTTTGCCCCTTTGTCAAGTGTTTGTATAGGCCTATTTTGGGGCTTTCTATTCTGTTCCATTGATCTATTCATCTATTCTTTTGCCACTACCACACTGTCTTGATTGCTGTAGCTTTGTTGTAAATTTTGAAATTGGGTGGTATTAGTCCTCCGTTTTTCTTCTTTTCTAATATTGTGCTGCCATTTTTTTTTTTGCCTCTCCATATAAACTTTGGAATCAATTTGTCAATATCCAAGTGATATATTTCTGGGATTTTGATGGAGATTGCATTGAATCTAGAGAGCAAGTTGGGAAGAACTGACATTTTGTTAATGCTAGGCCCTCCTATCCGAGAACATGGAATATCTCTCTATTCATTTAGTCCTTCTTTGATTTCCTTAATCAAAATTATGCAGTTTTCCTCATAGATCTTTTATATATTTTGTTAGATTTATACCTAAATATTCCACTGGTGGTGGTGGGAATGTTAACATAAACGGCATTGTGTTTTTAATTTCAAATTCCAATTGCTCGTTGGTGTGCAGGAGAGCAACTGCAATGGATTTTTCTATACTAATCCTGTATGCTGCAACCTTGCTATCAATAGCAAGCTATTGATCAACTAATAAGCAATAATAAATGCTTATTAGTTCCAGGAGTTTTTTGGTCAGTTGTCCTGGTGGCCTCTGGAAGAGTCCTCCTCTAGACCCAGGGTTAAGAGTGTGCATTATTTTCCTTTCCATACATATGACTATCAAAGGCAAGGTAGGGGAGAGTGCAAGGCAACATCTCCCTGCAGTCTTCTCCACTCCACATCCTTTCATATTGTTAAAGTAGGTGAGGGGAATTAATACTTGTGGAGCAGATTCTCAGATATTCGCTATGAAAACCTACAAATGGTGATTTAGACTTTCATAGCTATTATATCTTGGGAGTCTTTGATGAAACTTTAATTTTAACCTATTTTTCAATCAGTATAGTTTCTATTAGAAAAATTCATAGGAGAAAAAACAACTATTTCAATAAACATCAAAAAAGCTCTTGATAAAATTCAACACCACTCCTTGTTAAAAAAAAATTTAAAACTTCATAAGAAGCTAGCAATTTAGGAAGATGTTTCTATATTGATAAAAGTTATTAGAGACCTACAGCAGAAGGCATATTTAATTATAAAGCATGAATTGAAATGTCATTTATTTTTATGGCACCGAGGATTTGTTTTAATCAGTACGCTAAGACACATGAACACAGAAATAAGTGTCATGAGGGAAGCAGTTTATTTTGCTACTCAGGGTTCCCTAGGAGCTGTAGGCACCTCACACCACAAGAGGCAAAACAGGGAAACATCACGGTCAGTCAGGAGACAGAGGGGACGGGGGACAGCACGAGCAAGAATCTTTACTGCACTTTCCACAGGAAGGAACAAGCAAGGCAGGGCAACCAGTCTTAGGATTGGCTAGTTTGAATAATTTCATGGTGTCTTGGGGAGGAGAGGCTGTCCCTAGTTGTCTGCTACCTGGCCCTGAGGCAATTAGGGCAGGCGGATAGTGGCCTGGGACATGAAAGTGACAAAGAAGATAGATAAGAAGAATAGAGGGTGATAAAGAAAGGATAAAGAAGGGGGTATGAGCTCTGGATTGGTTGGTTTATATATGAAGACATACATGCAGGCAAGTTGTTTATGTCCAGGAATTAGCTTATCCTGAGAGGGGCAGTCCCTCCAGGGGCAACAAGGCCCTGGATGTCAAAGCATCAAATTCAGAAAATAAGAGACATGACTAATACACCATTAAAGTCAATATTATCATTAATATTATTCGACATTATCCTGAAGTCTCTAGCCAATGCATACAACAACAAAAAAAATAGGATGAAAAACCATTTGAAAGAAAAAGACTTTTAAATTCTCAGATGATGTATCTACTTAAAATTTAAAAACAAAGTCAACCTATTAATTATAGAAACCAAAAACTGTCCTATATACTATATACCAGTGATGCTCAATTATAAAATGTAGTATAAAAAGTGATTCACAATAGCAACAAGAACTACATGTCTAGAATTGATAGACAATTTCAAAGTCTATATAAGGAAAGATGTAAATGTTTATTGCAGATAAAAAAGAAAACATCAGGAAGGTAAGAGTTATAGGTCACCACCACTCTACCTAGTTCCAATAACCACGATTGAATTAAATGACATGAGTTCCCCAACATGGTTCTAATTTCAGTTATCATGGTATTTTACCTGTAATTACATAAAGTACACTTCTTGTTAGTTCTTCAGTCCACAAATCACAGCCTAAATAACAGATGAATCATGATCAGTGACCCACCACTTCTTTCAAAGTATGTTGTTGCCAATCACTGCATATTTGTTACTGAGTTTATGCAGAGAGCAAAGCATAACCTTGTCTTGCTTGCTTGTCTCCCAGTGAGAAGCCCACGTGACATTTTACAAAAAGGAATAATCAAAAGTGGAAATTAATCAACAGGGCTAAAACTGCAACAGAAAAAAAGTGATAACACAAAGTGAAATTCAAATAGAACATAGATGTAGTTATATTTTTAGTAGAGACGGGGTTTCACCATGTTAGCCAGGATGTTCTCGATCTCCTGACCTCGTGATCCGCCCACCTCAGCCTCCCAAAGTGCTGGGATTACAGGTGTGAGCCACCGCCACCGGCCTAAATCAAATTATAAAAATATAAACTACTTGGAAACCAGCACATTCTAGATCTCTATATAAGATTCGTTATCTGATTCTGTACATTTTTATCCAGTTTGAAATTTTCTGTTTGTATGTCTTTTGGCAATAAAATTTTAAGCAGTGGTTAATGAAGATTATGTCCAAACAAAAGTTCAACCAAAGTTTCATATAATATGTTAATCACTGATGCACTAGATCATAGGCTTTATTAATTTTTTTAAAAAATTTTTTGAGACAGAGTCTCACTCCATCTGTCAGACTGAAGTGCAGTGGCATGACCTTGGCTCACTGCAACCTCCACCTCCCAGGTTCAAGTGATTCTCGTGCCTCAGTCTCCCTAGTAGCTGGGATTACAGGTGTGTGCCACCATGCTCAGCTAAATTTTTTTGTATTTTTAGTAGAGATGGAATTTTGGCATGTTGGCCAGGCTGGTTCCAAACTTCTGGCCTCATGTGATCTGCCTGCCTCCGCCTCCCAAAGGGCTGAAACTACAGGTACGAGCCACCTTGCCCAGCTGATCATAGGCTTTTTTTTTTTTTTTTTTTGAGACAGAGTCTCGCTTTGTTGCCCAGTCTGGAGTGCAGTGGCGCTATCTTGGTTCACTGCAATTTCTGCCTCCTTGGTTCTCTTGATTCTCTTGCCTCAGCCTCCCAAGTAGCTGGGACTACAGGTGCGCACCACCATGTCCAGCTAATTTTTGTATTTTCAGTAGACACAAGGTTTCGCCATGTTGGTCAGGCTGGTCTCGAACTCCTGACCTAAGGTGATCCACCCGCCTTGGCATCCCAAAGTGCTGGGATTACAGGCGTGAGCCACCATGCCCTTCCTGATCATAGGCTTTTTAATGGTGGGAATGAAATTCATCTTTGTGGCCTTAGCTTTAACCATTTGACTATAGAAAAATACACATAATAGGGACTTGTTATGTTTTTGCTAAATAATTTAATTTAGTTAGTACTGGGAAAAGAATTATGGCCAACCTAATTTTATTGCAGATACAGATATTTCAGGGCTTACAAAAATCTCCTTTGCAATATAAATCCAATCATACAATGCTAGAGCTATCTAGGGTAACATACTTAAATACATGGAAAGATTTCATTTTGGGACATCAGTTGTTTTCTTTTAGTAGCCTGATGATCTTATTCTTTCCAAAGGAACTATAGAAATCGAGGGTGCGTGCGGTGGCTCACACCTGTAATCCCAGCACTTTGGGAAGCTGAGGCAGGTGGATCACGAGGTCAGGAGTTCAAGACTAGCCTGGCCAACATGGTGAAAGCCCATCTCTACTAAAAACACAAAACATCGCTGGGCATGGTGGCAGGCACCTGTAATCCCAGCTACTTGGGAGACTGAGGCAGGAGAATCGTTTGAACCCGCAAGGCATAGATTGCAGTGAGCCAGGATCGCGCCATTGCACTCCAACCTGGGCAACAGGGCGATACTCCAACTCAAAAAAAAGAAAAGAAATAAGAGAAGGAAATGATAGAAATGACTACTTCCCTATCAATCTTTATAGTTACAGGGCTAAACACCATAAAAAAATCATCTTCTTGAAATATAAAATCAACAATGCCTGTCCCGAGAATCATAGTAAAGAAAATGAATTTTTTTGTTTTTTTTTTTTTGAGATGGAGTTTCACTCTTGTCTCCCAGACTGGAGTGCAATGGCGCGATCTTGGCTCACTGCAACCTCCGCCTCCCGGGTTCAAGCAATTCTCCTGCCTTAGCCTCCTGAGTAGCTGGGATTACAGGTGCCCGCCACCAAGCCCAGCTAATTTTTGTATTTTTAGTAGATAACGCGGTTTCACCATGTTGGCCAGGCTGGTCTCAAACTCCTGACCTCAGGTGATCCACCCGCCTCAGCCTCCCAAACTGCTGGGATTACAGGCATGAGCCACGGCTCCTGACCATGATGCATTTCTTAAACATAGTTTTAACGATTCTGGGATGGGCACTGCTTAGCATGAAAAAGAAATGACCAATGCCTGCTGGTGGTTTATGATCTTCCTTAGAGTTATTTGGAGGTGTAAGAATAACAAATATTGAGCATTTAAAAAATATTTCTAAGACCTGTAAAACACTCATCTTTGACGTTCCCATTGCTTGCAACTAGATCATTTCTAAAAACTTTTAATAGAAAATCTTCCCCAATCTACTATTGAGTTTTTAAAACATGTTTTGAGGCTGGTGGTGGTGGCTCACGCCTGTAATCCCGGCACTTTGGGAGGCCAAGACAGGTGGATCACAAGGTCAGGAGATAGAGACCATCCTGGCTAACATGGTGAAACCCAGTCTCACTAAAAATACAAAAAATTAGCCGGACGTGGTAGCTGGCGCCTGTAGTCCCAGCTACTTGGGAGGCTGAGGCAGGAGAATGGCCTGAACCCGGGAGGCAGAGCTTGCTGTGAGCTGTGATCGCGCCACTGCACTGCAGCCTGGGCGACAATGCGAGACTCCATCTCAAAACAAACAAACAAACAAAAAACATGTTTTGAAACTATGTAAAACATATATGTAAGTTTTATGTAAATAAATATAAATGTTATATATATGTATATATGTCATATATATATAATTTTTTTTTAGTATTCTTGTTTCTAAAAAACATTATTTTCATCCCAGTGTTTGCAACATGAAAAGGATATTTAATACACTCCATAATAATACAATAGCTGGTATTTACTGAGTACTTATCATGTGCCAACCACTATCTTTTTTTATTTCTTTATTTTTTTGAGATGGAGTCTCACTCCGTCACCCAGGCTGGAGTGCAGTGGCATGATCTGCAACCTCCACCTCCCGGGTTCAAGTGATTCTCCTGTCTCAACCTCCTGAGTAGCTGGGATAACAGGCGCGTGCCACCACGCCCGGCTAATTTTTCTATTTTTAGTAGAGGCAGGGTTTCACCATGTTGGTCAGGCTTGTCTCCAACTCCTGAGGCTTGTCTCCAACTCCTGAGGCTTGTCTCCAACTCCAAATCTATTTAAAATTTTAAAGACCTTAGTAATGTAAACAAATGGTGCTGAGTTTGGACTTCTCTACAAAATCTATGTGGAATCTTAGGAAAGGAAGAATGAAAGGATACAATAAAGACAATTATTTAAATGGTAGTTCAGCCTAAATCCTAAGCATAAGCATTCTTTTTTCTTTTCTTTTTTTTCTGAGACAGAGTCTCGCTCTGTGCCCCAGGCTGGAGTGCAGTGGCGCCATATTGACTCACTGCAACCCCTGCCTCCTGGGTTCAAGCTATTCTCCTGCCTCAGCCTCCCGAGTATCTGGGATCACAGGTGGGCACCAGCCAGGCCCGGCTCGTTTTGTGTATTTTTAATAGAAACGGGGTTTCACCATGTTGTCCAGGCTGGTCTCGAACTTCTGACCTCATGTGATCCACCCGCCTCTGCCTCCCAAAATGCTGGGATTACAGGCATGAGCCACCATGCCTGGCCAATATGTTGCTTTTTAAAAATGAGTTATTAGCATTAATTTTCTTCTGTTGCTACTGAACATTTCTCTTTTCACTTAATCTACTCCGAATCCCATGCCACTTCTGCATTCAAGGCTAAAGTTTGGATTGAAGGAAAGGATAGCAAGTCAATTCACAATCTGATTTTTTCAATACAGAGAGTGTACATGTTTACTAAAAGGAGTAGCCCTTAATTGTTTTTAAAAAGCCCAAAAGCTGCTGGGCGTGGTGGTTCATGCCTGTAATCCCAGCAATTTGGAAGGTCGAGGCGGGTGGATCACGGGGTCAGGAGATCGAGACCATCCTGGCTAACACGGTGAAACCCTGTCTCTACTAAAAATACAAAAAAACTTAGCTGGCGTGGTGGCGGGCGCCTGTAGTCCCAGCTCCTCGGGAGGCTGAGGCAGGAGAATGGCGTGAACCCAGGAGGCGGAGCTTGCAGTGAACTGAGATCGTGCCACTGCACTCCAGCCTGGGCAACACAGCGAGCCTCCATCTAAAAAGAAAAAAAAAAAAAAAAAGCCGAAAAGCAAACAAGATAATTAACAATTTTTATATGAACAAATGTCTTACAATGTTTTAAACATCTAAAGAACACTGATACCATCTTCAGTTAGTTATTGGCAATGGCATATTATGAATTAACTCTTACAAAGAGATAGAAGTTTTGACTTAGAGCTGACTTTTTTTGTTTGTTTGTTTGTTTTTGAGGCGGAGTCTCGTTCTGTCACCCAGGCTGGAGTGCGATGGTGCCATCTCGGCTCACTGCAAGCTCCGCCTCCCGGGTTCACGCCATTCTCTTGCCTCAGCCTCCGAAGTAGCTGGGACTACAGGCGCCTGCCACCATGCCCGGCTAATTTTTTTTGTATTTTTTTAGTAGAGACGGGGTTTCACCGTGTTAGCCAGGATGGTCTCGATTTCCTGACCTCTTGATCCGCCCGCCTCGGCCTCCCAAAGTGCTGGGATTACAGGCCACCGCTCCTGGCCTTTTTTTTTTTTTTTTTTGAGATGGAGTCTCGCTCTGTCTCCAGGCTGGAGGGCAGTAGCGCGATCTCGGCTCACCGCAACTTCCAACTCCCTGGTTCAAGCAATTCTCCTCCTTCAGCCTCCTGAGTAGCTGGGATTACAGGCGTGCACCACCACGCCCAGCTAGTTTTTGTATTTTTAGTAGAGACGGGGTTTCACCATGTTGGCCAGGATGGTCTTGATCTTACTCCGGCTCCTGCTGGAGTAAGAGTGTCTATCTGCTTTTGTTTTAACAACATTATAGATCATTTAGGCTTGTCTTGAAAGTTTTATTTTTATGCCCTTTAACTAAGTCAAATTTATATTTATGGAATGTTGTTCATTAATTCTAAAGCACTATCAATTTTCAAAAGTGTTTTTGACGTGTCCTCTTGTTTTAGAAAAGTGTCTAGGGGAAAGCTAAAAACAAAAAACATACTGGAATGGATATTTTTATTACTTTTTACCATTAATCATTTCAAAGTTTTAACACTTTCTTCCAACAGGAAAGCATGATTTTATCCGGTCTATGGTTTCAGTTGCTCCACTCCTTTTTCAAATGAGTAATACGTGAAGCATCCTAAGGGCCCTCATTTGCTTCCTATGTCAATTAAAAGAAAGCATTTTATTGTCCTAATTAATTGCGTGATAAAATTAATTTTAGAATATATTAAAATGCATCATAATTGTGTTTCTTCAGTAAATGTCTTACTAAAAGGAAATGAACTTCAATACTGAGTAGATTGTGAACCTGTCAGTTGTTTGCCTGCCTTGAGTTTTGAAAAGTTGAATGTTTTTATTTCCTAGTAGTTCTTTTTAAAATAGCTAGACTTCTTTCCACAATTATTTTACTGGGAACATTATATTTTATTTTAGAAGCCATTGAGGGTGGAGGGAAACTTCTCCTCTAAAGGGATGTTTCTTAAAATGTGGTACCTTATATAAAGTGGAAATGAAGAAAGATGATGATTTAATGTACATGTGGGGGGGTGAAGCATGAGAGAAAGAGGCTGGATCAGTTTCCTTTCTATATCTTGCTTAAATGCTACTCAGTGATGGCCCTCTATTAACTGGATTATGGCCATAGACCTCTAAATTGCATTCCTACTGCCAGTCTTGTTCCGAACAGGGCCCATCTACCTCACACACTGCTGCCAAGTTAAGTCTCTGTATTACAAAAACAATTATATCCCCCTGGTAGGTGGAAATCTGTTAGCTCCCAATGCTGATTGGACTAATTCCAGTTTTCCTAGTGAAACAAGTAAGGCCCTGGACAATGTATTCCTAACAGCCTCCCGCCTCATTGCCCTCTTCCAATCTGGCTTTCACCTTCATCACCCTACCCCAGGGTCACCAGTGACCTCCTTCTCATTTAATAGAATGAACACTTCTCCTTCCTCAAGCACTTTCTTCTGCTACTGACTTTATTGACACAATTTTGTCTGATTTTTCTCCCACCCCCTTTAGATGTTTTTTCTCTGACTCCTGAAGGTTGAGCAAGAGTCCAGGATGAACTGACCCCAACTACAATTTGTACAGAGGTGAGTGGGTGTTTTAAAGGGAGAATGAAGGAATTATGAGGGGAATGAGTGGGGCTCAGCGGAATTAGGGAAGTGAAAATTGTCAGTGAAAGTGAAATGTGACAGCCATCTGGGTTAACCAGCACTTATTGAAGTTAACTAGGCTCCTACTCTCCCACAGAGACTGGAAGACAGGGGCCCTATCTTCAGGTGTTGGCTAGAACAAACAATGGGTTATTTTTGCAGCCCTGAATTTTCTTAGGCATTGTATCAAAGATTTATCCAACCCATGTGAACGTGAAAGACAGTTGAATGGAAATTTAGGAAGATTTATTTTATGTGTGTGCTTCTTTCTTTCTAAGCCAATTAGGACAGAACTTTAAAAAGTAATTTTGTTACTATAAATTGATTGGTAATTCTATTCAGGCATTGTCATATAACATGATAACATATGGGAAGTAGTACTGTATCACAGGGAATTATATATATAATATATATGTATTATGTGTATATATATATGTGTGTATTCTTGAACGGAAAGACAGATGCAAATAAAGATCTTATGGTTTTCATTTAAAAAATTATAGCGTAGTTAAGGTTACCTACTGAATGTAAGGTTAGTGCGTTTCACCAGCATATTTGAAGGAGACTTTGAAGATTTTCTTTTGTCCTGATGTGTAATCTTATGGAGACAAGAGACTGAGGGGACATCAAGAAGCTGTTGGGATGTCTCCAGAGCTCACCTCAGTGGATAAAACATCCAGTTTGTTTCAAATCAGCCTTTTTCCTTTGAAGCCTCAGGTAGTTTTTTTTGGGGGGTGTTCCTGAGTCCCTTGAGAGCCCCTGATAGGCCAGGGAAATTAAAGTTCCAGTGACTGGCAGGGTGTGAGGAGCTGGAGTAAGAAGTTACATCACAAGTCGCTGTTCTAAGTGCTAATGGCATCAACCACTTGGTCCTCATATTCCTTCCACCAAAATTTATTACTATCCCATTTTACAGATGAGGATAATGAGGTGAGATTTAACTGTAAATTACTAACATGAAAATACAGTCTTTAAAATTTCTAAAAATAATTTATTCTTTGAAATAGCAAACAACATTTTTACCTTTAAAACATATTTACAAATTTAATGTCAGAAAAAGCATTCTAGTAAAACTCAGTAGACTATAATGTGAAAACATTGTGCTGTCTTCTTTATGGCCTAATAAGCTTAAAAAGGCCGGGCACGGTGGCTCACACCTGTAATCCCAGCACTTTGGGAGGCCAAGGCAGGCAGAACATGAGGTCAGGAGATCGAGACCATTCTGGCTAACACAGTGAAACCCCATCTCTACTAAAAATACAAAAAAGTTAGCTGAGCATGGTAGCTGGCACCTGTAGTCCCAGCTACTCGGGAGGCTGAGGCAGGAGAATGGTGTGAACCCAGGAGGCGGAACTTGCAGTGAGCTGAGATCATGCCACTGCCCTCCAGCCTGGGCGACAGAGCAAGACTCCGTCTCAAAAAAAAAAAAAAAAAAAAAAAAAAAAAAAGACTTAATACCTGCTCTTGAAGAGCACATTCCAACCTGGCTGTACTCAAACTTTTATTCAAAATGGATTTTAAGAAAGTGGATTTTTCCTTGTAGTAAATAAGCTTAATTTTGCTAGCCCAGATCAACTCTTGGACTATGTGAAAATGCAAGTGGCTAGTATTCGCATGGATAGACTCAAATTACCCTGAGTTGGCTGGCCTGAACCATGTATGTAACTCACACTTTCTCCTTGCCTGTCCTTTTGCACTGCAGCAGTATCTGAGTCGATCATCTTTCAGGTTACGTGTTTCTGCCAGTTCGCTGGGCTTCTATAGAAGTCATTGTTCTGACAGCATCCCTTAACATACCCCACATGGAGACTCATGTTGGAACCACACAGGCTCAAAGAGCACTTCAAGAAAAAGAAAGTTCAGTCTGGAATGAGAATGGTGGTGGTGTGAGTAACCTAATTTCCTCTCTTCTGAGAAACAAAAGAAAAAAATTCAACTTTATGGGTAGAATGTCTTTTCCCAAAGCAATTCCTAGATGTTAGACGAATTTTCGCAATAAAAAAGATGACTGAACACAGAAATACCATTTAGGACATAAAATGGAGGCCTAGGAAAATAATCCATTTAGTTAATTTTTAGAACCGTTATTAATTCCTAAGGGCCCAGTTAAGCAACATTTTTATAACAATACAATTTAAAGGCTATTGCACAATATTACATTTTGGACTGACAGGGTAGTAAGTGCTTGCTTATGCTGAATGTTTCATACAACAATTTTCTTAAACTTCAGTGTTATGCTATATATTAGTTTATTTTTTAATGTCAAAACCCTTCATTAACAAAGAGTTTTTAATAGCGGTATAATGTTGAGAAATCAATATTAATATAATAAACACATTATGAAAAGGTAATATTCACCGTGTAAATTTGCTGTCTATTAAAAAATTCACTTACATGAAGTCAATTCAATTTGGAAAATGTATCCATTGACTGCTCTCTACTAGGAAGCTAAATATTGTAATAAATTAAAAAAAAAAAACCAATGCCTGCCGTCAAGGATACCACGACTCTCTCTGAAATCACAGAACCGGGGATGGAGGGGTAGTCACTGGAAACAACGTTCTATGCTTACAGCGTTAAGTAAATGCGGGACGTGAAGCAGATGATATGGGCTTTGATTTTCTCATCTGTGAAACAAGAAAATTAAATTTAATTTAGAAACGGTGAAGGTATTTTCTCAAAAGTGTGTATATTTTTGCTTCCCTTTCTATAATTCGCATTCTATTCTACCCTAAATTTTATTAATAAG
Source organism: Gorilla gorilla gorilla (assembly GCF_029281585.2). Taxonomy (NCBI): domain Eukaryota; kingdom Metazoa; phylum Chordata; class Mammalia; order Primates; family Hominidae; genus Gorilla; species Gorilla gorilla. The sequence goes on along the minus strand of NC_073232.2, from coordinate 35,841,048 downwards.
CAAGAATTCTAATCAGACATTAGTAATCCCCTGATATAAATGTATGTGCACAGCTGGTACCACACTATTACAACATGATGACTTTAGACGGTGCCAAAAGTGCCATTTACATGGAGGCCATGTATGCTCAAAACGTTTTCAAAAATTACATTTATTGATGTATTCACACTACTGTGTTGTTTTGGAAAATAGCCAGGAACCCATCTGCTGAACGTTTTAGACCTTTGGTGTGGAGGTATCTTACTTGTATTCCAACTTAGACACGTACCAAGACCTAACAAATCATTTATTAGAACAACACTAAGACATCCAAACCAATAAATTAACAGGTGGTGCCTAAAAATTATGAGATTTTTGTTTCATTTAATCAGTGAGTTCAAGTAATTTTAGTTTTCCAGATGTGCTAGGTATTGAATCACCTCAGAGAAGAGTTTGAACAAAACAGATATTGTAAAACTTGGTTTTTATTGCTAAACATTGAAAGTCTGAAGATTGGAAATTTGACCTAATATTAGCCTCAAATGGAAACAAATTCAAAGAAGAGCCTGGAGATGGGCGGCGTCCAGGATGTCATCACCTGCACTTCCAAGGGCTGCTGTGAAATGAGGAAAATCACCTCCTGATCTCAGCACCAGGCCTGAGCATGCAAAGTCCCAGGGATGCCTAGGTTCTGTATTTACCATTTCAACAACTTTCCTCCTATCACTGATTCTGAAAACACTTTCAAAAAACACACAAATATGTCCTTTCATATATTAACAGAAGATAAAAGAAAAGAGGGTGGTTAAGAGCTACATGGAACCATGCTTGAAGCCCATTTGCACTTACTTGCTCTCTGATACATACCTGATCTTTCTGAGATTTCATTTCCAAATTGATAAAATAGAGCTTTGTGCAGTGGCAGCTTCTGACATGAAGCAAGGCTCTCAGAAAGTGTTGCCTCCCCCTTTCCTTCCTATGCCGCCTCTTGCTTCTACATTGAAAAGCAGTCTGGTGCCCTCTTCTAATGAGACTGGAGCAAAAAGGAATTATGGATTAGCACCTCCAACTAGAGACTAATCAGAAGGTCCATACTGAAAGAAGTCCTGACCACAAAAGTGGACTACCATGAAGCCTTCAAAGTTTTATACATGAGGAACCATGTCTTGGACAAGAGCACACATCAGTATACCTGTATTAAACATGTGGTGTAGAGGAAGACCCTTCCTATTTCAATGAAATTAGAGATCATTTGATATATCACAAAATTTTAGGTGTTTTTTTTTTCATTTTTTGTTTTTTTTTTAGATGAAGTCTTGCTCTGTCGCCCAGACTGGAGTGCAGTGGCACGATCTGAGCTCACTGCAACCACTGCCTCCCGGGTTCAAACAATTCTCCTGCGTCAGCCTCCTGAGTAGCTGGGATTACAGGCACATGCCATCACATCCGGCTAATTTTTGTATTTTTAGTAGAGTCAGAGTTTCACCATATTGGTCTGGCTGGTTACAAACTCCTGACCTCGTGATCCACCCGCCTCAGCCTCCCAAAGTGCTGGGATTACAGGCATGAGCCAGTGCGCCCAGTCATTTTAGTGGTTTTGTTTTGTTTTTTTAATTTACTTGTGTAAACTTGCCAGGTATTGGCTTTGATTGGTTTCAGGGCCTGGTGAGGGTGTCAGGGGTATGGGGAGAAGATTCAAAAAAGGGAAGATCTTGACTCTGTGTAGCTCCTTCACAGTGAAAAGCAGCAATTTTCAGCAAATTGTTTAATTTATGAGGATCAAAATATGTTTTAGAAAATGAAAATGAGGAATAGCAATTATGGATTCCAAGGTTTATGTATTTTTAAGGTGGTTACCAATCAAGCTAATGTGACCAGTTGCAAATGGTGACGTGGTTAGAATTAATAAATTGGTGCCCTAGAGTAGGGTTTAAGAGTGAGTGGTCTCTGCTGCAGACTGTGGTTAATTGTAGATCCCAGTGACCCTTACAGAGGAAAGGAGCTCAGATATCTATTATAAATAGCATCAGAAATTCTATTTCTAGATTGTTAACTGAGTTTCTCTTTAACTCAGCAAGAGAATACTTGTATTCAATTGGTACTGAGTATCCAAGACAAGTTGATACGTATTAAATTCCAATGATGGCTGGGGGCGATGGCTCATGAATGTAATCCCAGCGTGTCCAGAATTGGTGGGTTAATGGTCTCACTGACTTCAAGAATGAAGCTGCAGACCCTCATGGTGAGTGTTACAGCTCTTAAGGTGGCGCATCTGAAGTTGTTTATTCCTCCTGGTGGGTTCGTGGTCTCGCTGGCCTGAGGAGTGAAACTGCAAACCTTCGCAGTGAGTGTTACAGGTCATTAAGGCAGTGTGGACCCAAGGAGTGAGCAGCAGCAAGATTTATTGAAAACAGCGAAAGAACAAAGCTTCCACAGCATGGAAGGGAAACCAGAAGGTTGCCACTACCGGATTCAGCAGCCTGCTTTTATTCCCTTATAGGGCCACACCCACATCCTGCTGATTGGTCCATTTTACAGAGAGCTGATTGGTCCATTTTACAGAGAGCTGATTGGTGCATTTACAATCCCTGAGCTAGACACAGAGTGCTGATTAGTGCTGATTGGTGTATTTACAATCCTCTAGCTAGACCTAAAAGTTCTTCAAGTCTCCACTAGATTAGCTAGACACAGAGGATTGATTGGTGCATTTACAAACCTTGAACTAGACACAGGGTGCTGATTGGTGTGTTTACAAACCTTGAGCTAGACACAGAGTGCTAATTGGTGCGTTTACAGTCCTTTAGCTAGACATAAAAGTTCTCCAAGTCCCCACCAGATTAGCTAGATACAGAGTGCTGATTGGCATTTACAAATCTTGAGCTAGACACAGGGTGCTGATTGGTGCATCCAGGAACCCTGAGCTAGACACAGAGTGCTGATTGGTGCATTTACAATCCTCTAGCTAGACATAAAAGTTCTGCAAGTCCCCACTAGATTAGCTAGACACAGAGCACTGATTGGTGCATTTACAAACCTTGAGCTAGACACAGGGTGTTGATTGGTGTGTTTACAAACCTTGAGCTAGACACAGGGTGTTGATTGGTGTGTTTACAAACCTTGAGCTAGACACAGAGTACTGATTGGTGTATTTACAATCCCTTAGCTAGACATAAAGGTTCTCTAAGTCCCCACCAGATTAGCTAGACACAGAGCACTGATTGGTGCATTTACAAACCTTGAGCTAGACACGGCACTCATTGGTGTGTATACAATCCTCCAGCTAGACATAGAAGTTCTCCAAGTCCCCACTAGACTCAGGGGCCCAGCTAGCATCACTTAGTGGATCCCGCACAGTGGCTGCAGGCAGAGCTGCCCGCCAGTCCCGCACCATGCGTCCGCACTCCTCAGCCCTTGGGTGGTTGACGGGACCAGGTGCTGCAGAGCAGGGGTTGGCACTCGTCGGGGAGGCTCGGGCCCCGCAGGAGCCCACAGCTTGGGGGGAGGCTCAGGCATGGCAGGCTGCAGGTCCCAAGCCCTGCCCCCGGGGAGGCAGCTGAGGCCCAGCGAGAATTTGAGCACAGTGCCATCGGGCTGGCACTGCTGGGGGTCCTGGTGCACCCTCCACAGGTGCTGGCCCAGGTGCTAAGCCCCTCACTGCCCAGGGCCAGGGGTGCCAGCCGGCCAATCCGAGTGCAGGGCCCACAGAGCCCACACCCACCTGGATCTCGTGCTGGCCTGCGATTGCCACGTGCAGCCCCAGTTCCTGCCCACGCCTCTCCCTCCACACCTCCCGCAAGCAGAGGGAGCCAGCTCCGGCCTTGGCCAGCCCAGAGAGGGGCTCCCACAGTGTGGCAGTGGGCTGAAGGGCTCCTCAAGCGCGGCCAGAGTGGGTGCCGAGGCCGAGGAGGCGCCGAGAGTGAGCGAGGGCTGCGAGGGCTGCCAGCATGCTGTCACCTCTCACCAGCACTTTGGGAGGCCGAGGCAGTTTGATCACATGAGGCCAGGAGTTGGAGACCAGCCTGGCTAACATGGTGAAACCTCATATCTCCTAAAAATATAAAAATTAGTTGGGTGTGGTGGGGTACACCTGTAGTCTTAGCTACTAGGGAGGCTGAAGCATGAGAATTACTTGAACCCAGGAGACAGAGCTAGGCTCTGTCTCAAAAAGACAAACAAACAAAAAAACAAAACTAATGATGATGAAAAAGTGTGATGACCATATTGGTATTGGTGACAATATTATTGAAAAAAGTTTTAAAAATAAAACCGTAAGGCATATGATCCCTTGTAATAATAAAAATAGAATTTAATCAGCAATAGAATTTTCCAAATCGTAAGAGAAAATTGTATGATGTATTGGCAGGAGAAAAGTTTAGTGCAGGACAGCAGGTGTTATGTGTAAGGAAGACTGAGATAAATTAAGTTTTCAGAGTTTTTATAGTTGTGTAACATTCAGATTTACCCATGCTTTAGAGCACAGAGAAAATCCCTTCTTTTCCTGTCCATGACTTATGAACTTCTTCCTATTCTTCTAGTGCATTGAAAAAGGTCTCGGTTATAGTATTTTGCACAGTTAGTAATCCCACCTAAAAATTTATGACAGTCTTTTCCCTCTAGAGCGAAGGTATCCAGTAGAAATATAATGTGAGTGATTATGTCATTTAAAATTTTCTAGTAGCCATATTTGAGAAGGTAAAAAATGTAGAGATATCAAGTTTAGTAATATTTTAATTTTATCTAAAATATAATTATTTCAACATATAACCAATATAAAATTATGAATGAAATATTACATATTTTTCATACTAAGTCTTTGAAATCCATTGTGCATTGTATAGTTCAGGTACATCTCAGCTTGGACTAACCACATATCAAGTGTTCAATAGCTACACATAGGTAAGTGGCTACTGGTTTGAAGAGAAATGCTCTAGAACTTATTTCTCTACAATGTACCTTATTATTTTTAGAATCTTCTGTAATACCATGAGTAACATTTGGCACATAAGAGATACTCAGTATAAAAAATATGTTGAATTAAACTTATCTTTAGTTATTTGAAGGCAATGAGGTCAGTGAGAATCTATGAGAAGCTTTAACCTTTCAGGGAAGTTCTTGTCTCAAACAGGAGCACTGATCTGGGCCAAAATCATCCTGTCCAATGACACTTCTAGAAGCACATGAAAACAGAAGCATGACAGTGAGAGTTAAACGGGCCCAGTAATGATTGCTGGGCATTTGATTGACAGCCCAGTGGATTCTGCTTTGACTCCAGCCCTGAGTGTGAACCATCCCTTCCAGGACGCTGACCTGAGTTTCCTGGCCATGAGGCACACCTCTTTCACTGCACCTGGTACCTGGACACCAAGTAACCTTCCCTTTCTTTTGAGGTAGCACTGACTCTTGGACTCTGGCTTTAGAATTCTTTGAAACTGGACCAGGAGAGGCAAGGACACTAAATAGCATCCTTTATCCCTTAATCTGTAAGTAATCACCAGAAAAGCTGAACAGAAAAGCACTGGTGTAGGCCAGTTCTTTGAAAGGAGAGCTCCTCAAGCCTTTTCTGAAGCCAGTGTGATAATATATCCTCAAGAGCTGAGGTCTTTAAGCCACGGCATCTAAAAGCAAGGATGAGTTACTAGACTGATCAGGAACTCTAAATCCACTTTCAGTCCTCCAATTTATAGACCCTCTTCTGTGACCCAACAGACTTGTCTAAATTCCCCGATAAAAACTTGATAGTTTGCCAACAAACTACTATTTTGTAGGCCAGTTAAGTCTTAACAGATAAACATGCCTTTAAATACATTTTGTAAATTCCCCCATATTACACAGCTATTAGTTTCTTTGAAGATACGAGATAAAGACATAATATTCTGCCTATAGTAAAAATAAATAAATAGCATTTGTGTCCTGTTAGCCTGATCAGTAACTTTAACTAGACAAAGAAGGTCTTGTCCCAAACAGAAACACTTTTCCGAACCAAAATTATCCAGTGTTCTGAGATTCATCTCAGTTATGTATTTGTTTTTTGTTTATTTCCTTAGAGACTAGGCTTTATTTTTTTTCTGTTTAAATTCCAGTGCCATCACTTGCCAAATTTATGTCTCTGAGATTTTCACACTTAAAAATATCTATCCTCTTTTAAATACATCCTCACTGAAATGTCAGTTTTCTAATTTCATAGTAGCTTTTGTTAGTTTGTTCTGTATTTCTTTGTTTGCATTTTATTCTATTTATTTTTTTATATGTTTATATATATATATATTTTTTATTTTACTTTAAGTTCTGGGATACATGTGCAGAATGTGCAGGTTTGTTCCATAGATATATATGTGCCATGGTGGTTTGCTGCATCTATCAACCCATCATATAAATTTTAAGCTCCACAAGCATTAGGTATTTGTCCTAATTCTCTCCTTACCCTTGCCCCACAACCCTCAACAGGCCCCAGTGTGTGATCTTTCCCTCCCTGTGTCCATGTGTTCTCATTCTTCAACTCTCACTTATAAGTGAGAACACGTGTTGTTTGGTTTTCTGTTCCTGTGTTAGTTTGCTGAGAATGATGGCTTCTAGCTTCATTCATGTCCCTGCAAAGGACATGAACTCATTCTTTTTTATGGCTGCATAGTATTCCATGGTGTATATGTGCCACATTTTCTTTTTTTTTAACTTTGTTTTTGAGATGGAGTCTCGCTCTGTCGACCAGGCTGCAGTGCAGTGGAACAATCTCGGCTCACTGCAAGCTCTGACTCCCGGGTTCATGCCATTCTCCTGCCTCAGCCTCCCGAGTAGCTGAGACTACAGGTGCCCGTGACCACTCCTGGCTAATTTTTTGTACTTTTAGTAGAGACGGGGTTTCACTGTGTTAGCCAGGATGGTCTCGATCTCCTGACTTCGTGATCCGCCTGCCTCAGCCTCCCAAAGTGCTGGGATTACAGGCGTGAGCCACCGCACCCAGCCTATATGTGCCACATTTTCTTTATGCAGTCTATCATTTATGGGCATTTGGGTTGGTTCCAAGTCTTTGGTGTTGTAAACAGTGCTGCAGTAAACATATGTGTGCATGTGTCTTTATAGTAGAATAATTTGTAATCCTCTGGGTATATATCCAGTAATGGGATTGCTGGGTCAAATGGTATTTCTGGTTCTAGATCCTTGAAGAATTGCCACACTGTCTTCCATGATGGTTGAACTAATTTACACTCCCACCAACAGTGTAAAAGCGTTCCTATTTCTCCACAGCCTCATCAGTGTCTGTTATTTCCTACTTTTTAATAATTGCCATTCTAAGTGGCTTGAGATGGTATCTCACTGTGGTTTTGATTTGCATTTGTCTAGTGACGAGTGATGATGAGCTTTTTTTTTCATAGGTTTGTTGACCACATAAATGTCTTCTTTTGAGAAGTGTCTGTTCTTATCTTTTGCCCACTTTTTGATGGGGTTATTTGTTTTTTATTGTAAATTTGTTTAAGTTCCTTATAGATTCTGGATATTAGAACTTTGTCACATGGATAGATTGCAAAAATTTTCTCCCATTCTGTAGATCACCTGTTCACTCTGATGATATGCAGAAAGCAGAAAATGGACCCCTCCTTACACCTTACACAAAAATTAACTCAAGATGGATTAAAGACTTAAATGTAAAACCTGGCCGGGTGCAGTGGCTCACACCTGTAATCCCAGCACTTTGGGAGGCCGAGGTGGGTGGGGAGTTTGATACCAGCCTAACCAACATGGTGAAACCCCATCTCTACTAAAGTAGCTGGGCGTGGTGGAGTGCACCTGTAATCCCAGCTACTCAGGAGGCTGAGGCAGGAGAATCTCTTGAACCAGGGAGACAGAGGTTGCAGTGAGCCGAGATCGTGCCACTGCACTCCAGCCTGGCGACAGAGCGAGACTCCATCTCAAAAATAAATAAATAAATAAATAAATAAATAAATAAATAAATAAATGGAAAACCCAAAACCATCAAAACCCTAGAAGAAAACCTAGGCAACATCATTCAGGACACAGGCATAGACAAAGACTTCATGACTAAAACACCAAAAGCAATTGCAAGAAAAGCCAAAATTGACAAATGGTATCTAGTTAAACTACAGAGCTTCTGCACAGCAAAAAAAACTATCTTTGTTTGGATTTTAAATATCTTAGAATCACGGTCTGTGGGAATCTTAGAAGTTCTAAGGTACAATTTCCTGATTTTATATTAGAAGATATGATGACACATTTAATTACCCATTTTGTGCAAGTTCATGAAGCTCAAGTTCATAATCAAGACTGGAGCTGACTTCCCTCTTCTGTCAGTATCAAAGCTAAAGACTGGAACTGACTCCCCTTGTTTCTCAGTATCATGGCCGGAGAATCACTTGAGCCCAGTGTGTAAGATATACATGATCTGGAGCCCGGTATCTCTGACTTCGTGCATAATACCTTGCCCTGCTCACACTACTTAAGTTCACAGTCCTCCCTGTGGTTCTCTGAACACCAGGTACATGCCTTGCATGGGATGCCTTCCCAGGTACTCCCTCTTTATAGAACGCTCTTCCCCCAGGCATCTGCACTGTTAACTGTTACACCTTCTTCAAGCCTTTGCTCAGTTGTCACCCTCTCAACAAGACTCACCACCAAGTTTTAAGTTTCATCTTCCCACAAAAATCTCCACCTTTTAATTTAACGTTCATCAGTTTAATTATCTTGGTACATTTTTGAAAATCAATAGCTCATATAATTATGAGTCTATTTCTCATAGAAATAAACTGTCTCTATTGCTTACATTGTTCTACTGCACTTTATCTCTATCTAAATATCTATCCCCACCATCTTCATTATTAAAACTTTAAAGTAGGTTTTGAATTCAGATATAACAAACCCTCCAGCTGTTTGTCTATTTTGAAATTGTTTCGGCTGTCCTATATTATTTTTCCATGTATGTTTTCACACAAGAAATTGAAACTTGTCAGTTTCTTCCAAAATCGTCTTAGGATTTGATTGGATAACACTAGCTTCATAAAATAAGTTGAGAAACGTTCCCTTATTCTCTGTTTTTGAAGTAGCTGATGTGAGATTGGGATTATTTATTTTAATATTTACTAGACTTCACCAATGATATAGTTTAAATGTTTGTCTCCTCCAAAACTAGTGTCAAAATTTCCTTGCTAATGTAATGGTATTGGGAGCTGGGACCTTTAAGAGGTGATTAGGCCATGAGTGCTCCACCTTCATGGGCAAGGGTAATGCCTTTTAAAAGGGGCTTTCAGGAGTGGATTCTCTTTTCTCTTCCAGTCTTCTGTCGTGTAAGGAAGATTGTTTCTCCCTTCTGAAGGATGCAGCCCTTAAGGCACCATCTTACAAGTGGAGACCCAGCTCTTACCAGACACCAAACCTGCTGGCACCTTGATGTTGGACTTCCCAGCTTCCAGAACTATAGGAAATAAACTTCTGGTTTTTATAAATTACCCAGTCCCTGGTATTTGGTTACAGAAGCACAAAATGGACATAATGGACAAACAACAGGTGAAGACAAATCTCATCTTTGGGGTTTTCTTTCCATCTTTGTTTTTCTTAGAAAAATTATTAGATTATATATTTGTTTTAACTCATTAGAGAGCTATTTCAGTTCAATTTTCTTTTTCTTCTAGAGTCAATTCTACTAATTTAATCTTTTAAAAGTAATTTTTCCATTTAATCTAGATTGTCAAAATTATTGGCAAGACTTTTTCATAGTAGTTGCTTATTATTTTTCAGTATGTACAGGATTTATAGTGATGTGTCTTTGGTATTTCTAAAGTTGAAAAAGTATTTTCTTTATTTATTTTTATTTTTATTTTCATTTTTATTTTTTTTGAGAGGGAGTCTCGCTCCAGGCTGGAGTGCAGTGGCCTGATCTCGACTCACTGCAAGCTCTGCCTCCCAGGTTCACACCATTGTCCTGCCTCAGCCTCCCGAGTAGCTGGGACTACAGGCGCCCGCCACAACACCCGGCTAATTTTTTTGTATTTTTAGTAGAGACGGGGTTTCACTGTGTTAGCCAGGTTGGTCTCGATCTCCTGACCTCATGATCCGCCCGCCTCGGCCTCCCAACACAACACAATTTTAATTTCCAAGTCTCTACAATATTTTAAAGGAGAAGTCACTCTCTTTTAATTTTCAGATTTTTCATGGATATTTTAATTTTTTTGCTCTTCTTTACAATAAACTTGTAAATTAATTGGAATTAAAATCAACTTATTTTTTTTTTTAACTTTTATTTTAATCTCGGGGTACATGTGCAGGATGTGCAGGTTTGTTACATAAGTAAATGTCTATCAGCAGGGCGGGGTTGTTGTACAGACTATTTCATCACCCAGGTGTTAAGCCTGGTGTCCATTAGTTATTTTTCCTGATCCTCTCTCTCCTCCCAACTTTCACCCTCCAATAGGCCCCAGTGTGTGTTGTTTCCCTTTCTGTGTCCACATGTTCTCATCATTTAGCTCCCACTTAAAAGTGAGAACATGCCATATTTGGTTTTCTGTTCCTGAATTCCTTTTCTAAGGATAAGGGTCTCCACCTCCATCCATGCCCTTGCAAAGTACATATACACCATGGAATACTATGCAACCATAAAATCAACTTATTGATTAAAGTACCTTTGATGTCTTAAAAATGTTGACCTGCCTAATCATGTAATGTCATAATTTTCATTTATACAAGTCTATTTTTATGTTTTTAAGAAATATTTTTCACCAATTCTATACTAATTGAATCATTTAAAATAATTTTCTTTTAAATTTTGGCATTATCTCTTTTCCGTCTATGAACATGAAAACAAAACATTCTCATTAATTCAATTAACATAATTTATTGTGTTAATGAATTTCCTAATGCGATGACTCTCACTTGCGTTTCAGGAATAAATGGACTTCCTAATGATCTAATATTTTAATGGGTTGGCACAATGGTTTTTAACATTCAAAAATTTTACTTACATATTAATATGCTCTATCTAGAATATCTATACAGCAGCAAACAAAGTTATATCACTTTTGTATATCCTTTCTAAAAACTATTGGGAAAATTGGTTACTTTATAACTATTAAATAGTTAAAGCATATTGGTATATTAATAAGTTCATGAGTAAAATTTTCTTCTGGACAATATAAATCTGGTGCTTTCTTGTGTGGAAAACAAATATTTAATAAATGTTCTGTTTCTTCTATGAATATTACTTAATTTAGCATCTCTATCTCTATAAGGTAAATGATCTTAAAATATATATTCCTAGACTATATATGAGCCACAGTTTAATGTTAATTTGCATTGAATCACACAATTTTGTCCCTATTTTTCATTTTAATATTTGTCTTTAAGTTCTTCTCTGCACTGTAACCTGTTGACACCTCCTTCTCAAACTCTTTGTGTGGTCCCATCTATTTACAATTCACTGATAGTTTGGCTCAGGAATTTGGGGGTTAACTGCAAGTCAGATTTTCAGCAGAGGCAGATCTCAGGGAAGCACGGAATCTGGCAAGACACATGTGCTTTGCTGTCAGTATCTCATGTCTCAGACTCCGCGTGTCCTGTTCTCTCCATGTGAGCCCCTATCTGCCTCCAGAGATCATGGAAAAACAGAGCCTCTCCCATTTTCATGTCTTTGAAGGTGCTTGGTAGAAAGTTGTCATTTTTTTGGTCATTGGAAACTAAGACAACATTATTTAAACTTTAACTCATCAAATATGTACTGTCCTTGTATCTACAGGTGAGATGACAGTTGCAGTTCTCTGGGGAAGTAAAGTCACAGGATCACAAGCCCATATCTCAGACCTCTTTGCACTCATTGGCTGTTGTGAACATGAACCTGAGCCCATTGTCCCAACAGCAGAAGGAAATCAGGCGAGTAGTTTATATTTCAATCTGTGGGCAGAGTCTATTTTCTGTGGATCAATAGACAGAATACGTGCTCTTTCCTGGGAAAAAAAAAAAAATTCTGGGTCACGAACTGACCAGGGCCAAATCCATGCATGAAAAAGGAAATTAATTACTGAGTCATGAGCTTAACTTGTGGGAAAATAATGAATGTCCAAGACCATAAATCAATCCATAAGTGTTCCTAAATTAATTGTATGTAATTCTCACTGTTCATCATTGTTGAATTTTGATGTATGAAGCCATAAGATATGTTTTCTGACTGGGCATGGGGCTCACGCCTGTAAACCCAACAATCTGGGAGGCCAAGGGTGGCGGATCATGAGGTCAGGAGTTTGAGACCAGTCTGGCCAACATAATGAAACCCCATCTCTACTAAAAATACAAAAAGTTAGCCGGATGTTGTGGTGCGTGCCTGTAATCCAAGCTACTCAGGAGGCTGAGGCTGGAGAATCGTGTGAACCCAGGAGGTGGAGGTTGCAGTGAGCTGAGATCACGCCATTGCACTCCAGCTTGGGTGACAGCGTGAGACTCCATCTCAAAAAAAAAATTATTTTCTGAAGGTTCTGTAGTATAATTTGAAAATTAATCTGATAGCTGGTCTCTTTTCTACATGAGTTGGAACATTTCTAGGATTAGTAGAGGTATTTCTAAAATACATCCATCCCTGTAATAATGTATAAGATGTTGCTAATTGATTGATTTTGTTGTATTCAGAAATAGCAAATACGTATAAGCTTTATACCTACTTTGTGTATATTTTGTATTTAGTTGAGACAGTGATTTAGTGGTGTCAGAAAACAACAGTTGTCTGCAAATTATGATTAGACTATTTTTCTTTTATTATTTTTCATTTTTAACTTTTGTGGGTACACAGTAGGTGTATATATTTATAAGATTCATGAGATATTTTGATGATGTGCAATGTGAAATGAGCACATCATGGAGAATGGGGTATCCATTCCCTCAAGCATTTACCCTTTGGGTTACAAACAATTCAGTCACACTCTTTAAGTCATTTTAAAATGTACAACTAAGTTATTATTGACTATAGTCACCCTGATGTGCTATCAAATAGTAAGTCTTATTTATTTTTCTGAACTTCTTTTTTACCCATTCACCATGCCCACCTCCCAAGCTCTCCACTACCATTCCCAGTCTCTGGTAACCATCCGTCTGTGCTCTCTGTTCATGAGTTCAGTTGTTTTGATTTTTAGATCCCACAATTAAGTGAGAACATGTGATGTTTGTCTTTCTGTGCCTGGCTTATTTCACTTAATTATTTTCAGGTCCAACTATGTTGCTGCAAATGACAGGATCTCATTCTTTTTAAGGCTGAATGGTACTCTGTTTTGTATAAGTACCACTTTTTTTTATCCATTCATCTGCTGATGGACACTTAGGTTGTTTTTAAATCTTAGCTATTGTAAACAGTCCTACAACAAACATAGGAGTGCAGATATCTTTTTGATATACTGGTTTCCTTTCTTTTGGATGTATACCCAGCTGTGGGATTGCTGATTCATATGGTAGATCAATTTTTTGTTTTTTGAGGAACCTCCAAACTGTTCTCCACAGTGGTTGCATTAAACTACGTTCCCACCAACAGTGTCCAAAGGGTTCCCTGTCCTCCACATCCTCGCCAGCATTTGTTACTGCCTGTCTTTTTAGCCAGGGCAAGCAGCTAATATTCCTGGCTTTGAACCTTTTTAAGCCAATGGTACTCCTTCAAGTGACTCACCAACTTCGGTAAGCCTTAACCAAGGTTATGGCTTAATTGAGGTTGCACACGGAATCTCCAAAGAGGTGCAGACCAGTACTCACAGGATCCAGAACCACCCCAAAGACAGCCCAAGGAAAGGAAAGTTTTGCTACCTGCAAATAGGATACAACTCACATCTCTAGGGCGTCAGCTTCTCAGCTGACCATCTACACACAAAGGCCCTAAATCTCTGTGTGCCCCCACAGACAGAAAAAGACCAGAAATAAAAAGATGGAAAAAATAGACACTGGGACCCACTTGAAAAGGGAGGGGAGGAGAATGGTGAGGGTTAAAAAGCCTACCTCTTAGATTCTATGCTCACTACCTGGGTGATGAAATCATTTGTACACCAAACCTCAGTGACGTACAATTCACCCATGTAGCAAAACAGCACATGTACACACTGAACCTGAAATAAAAGTAAAAAAAATATATGTCCATTGGAGGGAAAAGGATGGATAACAAATGGTCCCCCAAAAGATAAAAATCACACAAATATCCAACCAAAGTGACTAATTCCCCACCAGGACTCAAACCCACGCTATGGCAGTGAAAGGATGGAATTTTAACCAGGCTGCAAGGTGCAGTGGCCAGCACTGCAAATTCTGCAGGAGATTCACAGCAGGCACTTTGAGCATATGAAAACTTTAAACTTTGCTTTGGGCCAGATTTTCATTCTTTAATTTTGTCAAAAGAATTTCTGAGGCTAGCCATGAAACCACCATGAGTCTTTATTTTAAGTTAATCTTTCCATAAATACAAATGAGGCAATTGTTTAGAATGAGAGATCTCTTTTTCTAAATTTAGGAGCCTTTCTGACATGAAGGATCAGTTTTCTAACCACTAATGATTAGAATTTCCAATGGTGAACTTATTTCAATAGTGACTTAGTCCAACAAGCCTGTTCATGAAAAGCCTACAAGGCAATTTTACAGGTTTAGAAAAACTTTAACCACATATAACCATATAAGCAAAAGGTATTCCTGGAGACAGCATAGATGAGAGAGCCCCAATGAGCCTCAAAAAATTTATTCTCAGAAACAGGCTTAAGATGGCAAGAGCTCTTGTTGCCACAGATGGTTAAGGATGGTGTTTGTGCATACAGTACCTCCTGTAACCCACAAATTACTGGGGGACTGCCAATCACGGATGCTTTTATCTGTGATACCAGGGAGGCCCTCCTGAAAGTGTACTTTCCCAGGACTAACCGGGCAACAAGCATTCATATGACAGAAGCCCCATAGGGATAGAGCTTCTTAAGACAAACTCTCCTGAGAGCTTGACACATTTGGAACAAAAAATGTGCTGCCTAAAAACTGATGTGTCTGAGGTCCCCAGCCAATTTTAGACTGACCGCTGGATGGGACCCAAAAATCACACTTCTCAGATGGTGGAGACCACCTGTGCTCGCACTTGGTTAAAAGCCAAGCTCTCAAGGACATGAAACAAGATCAGAGGGGAACTTCATGTGGTTTTATTTGGGGAACAAATAGTAAAGTTTGCCTGAATAGACACCAGTCTGATCAGAGCCATAAATCTGACCAGTCTTCAGAGGTGGCTTGAAATCGTGTTTCTAGGGGTTCTGGACCCCTGTTCTATTCTGAGGTGCCCTTCTTTGTGACAGTACAACCCAGAGAGACAAACAGAGAGTGAGAGACTATTTCTAGGAGGAAAAGGGATCAAACAACATGATTATTCATGCCAAAGACTACACAAGAGTCGCTACACGCACAACTAGTCACACAAATCTTTTTCTTCCACTAATCAAGATTTTATGGAGAAATAAAAGACAACACTTTTCACCATCTGCTCAAACAGATTCCACACAGAGGCCGGCAGCCTGGCTGATAAGGATTTCTTACTCTTCTGCCAGCTTCTCTGGTCCTGGGTTCCCTTGGCTGCAGCTTCCGGAAGAGCAGGCTTCGGTATTCTGCTCACAGCCACAAAATGATAGAGCACAAGGGAACATTTCCCCTTTGCGCTCTAAAGTTTCACTGAAAAATCGACTGGCCAAGTGCAGATTAAGAGGAGAAATGGCATGCAGGGTTATTGATGTGCGCAAGGGAGAACCACAAAGTGCTGACCCCAACCTCCAATAGTGCTTAGCACAGCTACCACCTAGAGGCCACGGAAACAATGGGGGCTCACAGCATGGCCAGAAACAAGTGATGGCAAGATCAGTTTATAGTGGCAAGGCAGGCTATAAGAGAGAAGAGAAGGCCCGGCTTGCAAATGAGGTCTTGTTATATAGATGATACTTTACAGCCAACAGCCCTCAGAGAGGGTAGATGGTAGAGGTTCCTTTAAAAGTGGGGTGAAATATTTGTATTTACTTCACTGTAAAGTAAGCTCAGATAGGTAGCAGCTAGATAGGACTGGAATGAAATACTAATGAATTGTACTGGGTCCTGCAGTCTTTTGAAATCTCTATTTTCCCTAAAACAGCCAGGCAACACTTTCTGACCTCTCCTTTGGTGGGAGGCTGACTTCTCCCAACCACGAAGGGAGGAAATGGTCCTGGTGCTCGAAGTCCAGTGTGCAGCTGCATCTTCCCGCTAGACCAGAAGATCAACACTGGGTGGGGTCCCAGGGTTTTAAAATCACTGATCTGGAGAAACAGTGTGGCTCAGTCTGTCAATCAGAGTGTTTTACACATAGAGGGCGCCAGCCAAAATATAACTAGAAATAAACTGATATACCCACGCATTAATGTGTGTATATATATATAGATATAGAATTATGCTTAAAGTTCTGGGGTACATGTGCAGAACATGCAGGTTTCTTACGTAGTTATACACGTGCCATGGAGGTTTGCTGCACCCATCAACCCACCATCTACATTAGGCATTTCTCCTAATGCTATCCCTCCTCTAGCAGCCCAACCCCTGACAGGCCCCGGTGTGTGATGTTCCCCTCCCTGTGTCCATGTGTTCTCATTGTTCAACTCCCACTTATGAGTGAGAGCATGCGGTGTTTGGTTTTCTGTTCTTGTGTTAGTTTGCTAAGAATGATGGTTTCCAGCTTCATCCATGTCCCTGCAAAGGACATGAATTCATCCTTTTTTATGGCTGCATAGTTAAAAATACACACACTATTCCTCAAGGATAATGTGTATATTTTTTACTATATAAAGTAATATATACCATATGTAAATATATGGTAAACATATAAGTGAATAAATAAAATAGAGATGTTTACACATAAACTATGTGATGCTGTCTTTTATTCTGAGGTGGTGTTTCTTCATGTAGGTTAGCAGCAACTTATGTATATATAACTAGAGAGACTACATGTAATTACATGTATGAACATGTATATCTCCATATCTGTAAGGACAAATATTTATTAAAAAACGTAATCCCCAAATCTCATATAATCACACATGTCCCCCCACCCCACCACAGATGCAATTCCACATTCCCTGGAGGATCTCACATAAACACGCACACACTCTCACACACACACATGCACATACACACACACACACAGATGCACTTCCAAGTTCCCTGGAGGATCTCACATAACACACACACACATGCGCGCGCACACACACACACACACACACACAGATGCTCGTCCATGTTCCCTGGGAGACACTGTGCTTTTCTGCCACCTTGTGGCAGCACAGGGAGCCAAAAAGCCCACAGGAGTCTTTTCCTGCCAGTTTTATAAGACATTTTATAGTTGGCAAATACCTGGCCATTGGCCTTTAACCAGAACAAGCCCATTGGCTGTTGCCCTCTGTTGGAAAAGCTGCCCACACCTCCAGAACCTCTCAATGAGACTAGGCGCCCATGTTTTGAGTACGTAAGGTACTCGATGGTGTCCCACATCCGGTGGGTGAAGAAGAGGCTTTCCTGGGAGAAGAGAAAATGCTGGGTCTGAGCTTGCAGAATGCGCTGGGGGCAGTGCAGTTGTGGGGGGTTACGGTGGTACATGGCCAGAGGGGCAGAGGAGGACTGGGTGGGGTGCCCCTGAGAGCTTCTGGATGCCTAAGCCTACGTAGACTGAGAAAACCTGTTAGGACAGGGTCTCACGGGCCTGAGGAATACCTGGATGAAAGGCAGTAGGACAGCCATGAGCCTGAGACCTCACACCAGTGTGAGCAGTAGGGAAACAGGGGTCTGGCTTAACAAAACCCCCTGGACTGCAATACAGGTGGTTGACAAGAACAGTTCAGTGGTAGAGTGCTGGGCACTGCCTTCCCAGCTGGATGAATAATGCCTGTCCCCAAGCCAGGGCCCAGCTTGTGGTTGAGGCGGTCCATTGTGGTGGATTCAAGTGCACTTGCTCAAGTGGGGATGCTACTGACATGAATATATGCATCAACATTGAAATAATTTAAACATTGATATACAGATATTTGTGCATACAACATGGTAGTGCTGTTTACCAGATTGTGGTGCTGTTTCGCTATGCAAAGGAGTAAAAATCATCTATGCGCAAATACACACACACACACGGAAACTGTAAATATTGTACCCAAAATATACTTATTTGACACATTTTGAGATGGCCCTTCAGAGGGCCTGCAATCAGAATAAGCCCTGCAAAGTTGTCTTTTGCAGATGAGATTTGCAACTTTATAGAAAAGCTGCATTGATAGAGTCATAATTGGAGCTCTGAGGCCCTTCCTTGTCTGGATGTAAGAAAGTTCAACTGAGAGTCTGACACCTTCAGAGGTCTGAAAAAAAAAACATTTACCGTCTCTTTCTCTGAGGGCTACTATCTGTGAGGATTCTTGTAAATAACAAGACCAACTTTCCTAGCCAGGCCTTTCTTTCTCCTCTGATAACTGGTTTTGCCACCATTCCCTGTTTTGCCATATCCATGCCCCTATTCTTTGTGTTACCTGAAGATGTCATAAAATATCAACCCTTTGCTTCTATATTCTGTACAATTCATGTGCATGTTAATACATTTGCATGCTTTTTCTCAGATTAATCTGCCTTTGGTCAGATGTTACTTAAGAGAAACTCTAGAGGGAAAAGGAGAAGTTTGCCCTTGGCCTGTACAATATATTTATACCTCTATAAATATAGAGATCATATATAGAGACATATGTGTATAATATATAGAGATAAACATATAGACATATATAAATATAAATATATAAAATAATAAATACAACCAGAAAATAAACACACACAAACACAAAAACAGAGCAAATACATTTATACTAGGGGGCACTGGGCCATCTTGCTACCTGCTAACTGTGAAGGGTGCCACAAAGGCCACAAGAGGTTTTTTTGTTTTGTTTTGTGTTTTTTGTTTTTTGTGTCTTTTTTTTTTGAGATGTGGTCTCACTCTGCCACCCAGGCTGCGGTGCAGTGGTGCGATCTTGGCTCATTGCAACCTCTGCCTCCCAGGTTCAAGCAATTCTCCTGCCTCAGCCTCCCGAGTAGCTGGGATTACAGGCATGGGCAACCACACCCAGATAATTTTTGTATTTTTAGTAGAGACGGGTTTCACCATGTTGGCCAGGCTGGTCTCGAACTCCTGACCTCAGGGGATCCGCCCTCCTTGGCTGCCCAAAGTGCTGGGATTACAGGCGTGAGCCACCGTGCCCAGCTTGACCACAGGAGTTTTACCCCGTCACTTCCAAGTGACCCTACACTGATGGCAAACACCAGTCCATCACCCTTTTTTTTTTTTTTTCTGAGACGGAGTCTCACTTCTGTCACCCAGGCTGGAGTGCAGTGGCGTGATCTCGGCTCCCTGCAAGCTCCGCCTCCTGGGTTCACGCCATTCTCCTGCCTCAGCCTCCCAAGTAGCTGGGACTACAGGCGCCCACCACCATGCCAAGCTAATTTTGTATTTTTAGTAGAGGCAGGGTTTCACCATGTTAGCCAGGATGGTCTCGATCTCCTGACCTTGTGATCCACCCGCCTCGGCCTCCCAAAGTGCTGGGATTACAGGCGTGATCCACCTCGCCCAGCCCAGCCCATCACCCTTTAACCAGACCCAGCCCAGGTGCTGTCACCCTGCAGTGCAAAAGTTGTCCACATCCCCAGAACCTGGCAATTAGGATCAGTGCTCTCCTTTTGAACCCCTTAAGTGCATATGTGGTGTCCTGTTTAAACGGGTAGAGAAGAGCCTTTGTGCAGAGAGAAAGAAAGGCCAGGTCTGAGCCTTCAGCATGTGCTGGGGGCAGTGCGAGTGCGGGAGGAGCACGATGGTAAAAGGCTGCAGGGACAGTGAGGCCAGGGAAGGTCTCTGCTGAGGCCAGGGAAGGTCTCTGCTGAGGACCATTGACAACTTTCAGGAACCAGGAGAATGGGTCAGACTCTGAAGGCTACTCAGTTCTGAGGAAGTTTGTTCCAGCCAGTTTCATCTGGATTGAGAAAACTCTGCAGTTGTTCTTGAGGTACTTGAGGAGTCAGGTGCATGAGTTTTCTCTCATAAGAATAAAACACATGGAAAACAGGGTTCTGGCTTTCTAGACTCCAAAATAGGTGGCAGGCAAAGAAAACCACTTCCAAAAAAGTCTGTTGGACACTGCTGACTCAGTGAATGGATAATGTCTGTCACCAAACTAAAGCCTAGCTTGTGCAGTGATGAGAGTCTATCATGTCAGATACGAACTGCACATGCACAAGCCAGGAAGCTACAGAGAGCCCTGAGACCCTGGGCTAGGGATCTAGTCTTGGCCAGAAGCACTGCTAGCTTCCCAGCTGGCCTCTGCATCCAAAGACCAGGCTGAAGTGCATGGACCTCCAGAAAGCCCATCTTTTCTACTTTTAAAATCTCATGGAGGTACCAACCAGATAGGACTTGAATGGAAGATCACCTGATATTACCCTGTTCCATAGGCTTTTGGCATCTCCATTCATTCTGGAACAGCCAGTCAGCCCTCTCTGCTGTGTCCCAGAGCACCAGGAAGTGAATAACAGTCCTAGAGTGAGACACGGAGGATACAGCCAAGTATCAGAGGTGAGTGGCCAGGCAGCCAATGGCTCTTCTGTCTCATCCCGTCTGCATGAGCATTGTGGGGAGGAGGTCTGGGTGACAGCAACCATTTGGAGTCTCCTCCCTCCTCACTGGAGAGTAGCAAGACCTGAGGTCTGCAAGGACCCTACCATCTTGCCTTCGTTGGGGGTCCCTCAGCAGCCAACCGCCTATGCTCCGGGTCTTCAGTTCCGATTTTGATGATTCCTGGAGATGCTATAGAGTTGTCACCTGTCTTGACAGTAAGTGTGTGGGAGCTGGGTTTACTCTGGCAGAAAGAGAAGTACAGGGACTCCTCAGGAGCAAAGCCTCTTCAGGAAAGAAGAGTTGACCTCAGGCGTCTCTTTCAGGAGTGCTGGCTTGCTGCTGCTTCTACACGTCACCGTACTGGGGGAATCTTATGTGAAGCCGCCCCATGTCCTGTCTGCCTGGACACTCACTATGCAGATAGCTCTCTGCATTCAGCAGGGTCTGGCCTAGGCCCTCTCCTGGGGGCTGGAGACCCCTCTGTTCTTCTCCAGACCCTGCAGAATTCTGGAGAGGAGAGGAAGGTGGAACACACACTTTCTTCCTGCTTTTCTAGGTTGCTGGGTCATCTCTCTCCTTCTTTTAGCTATGAACTCACAGTCCACCCCCTTCTTCTTCTTTACAAGCCCCTTGGGTCCTCCAAGAACCAAAGTAAAAAAATGCTTTAAAAATGCGCAGGTCCATTCTACTTCCACCCTGCCATGTAGCTTCCCTGAAGTGACGCTGCACAGGTTCTTCCATCTGCTTGTGGGGGAGGAGTTTCATCTGCTTGTGGAAAATAAAAGGCAAGCAAGGGGTACAACTTAATTTTTTTTTTCTTTTGACAACTTAATTTTTTTTTTCTCTTGACAACTTAATTTTTTTTTTCTCTTGAGACGGAGTCTCGCTCTATCACCAGGCTGGAGTGCAGTGGCGCAATTTCGGCTCACTGCAACCTCCACCTTCTGGGTTCAAGTGATTCTCCTACCTCAGCCTCCCGAGTAGCTGGGACTACAGGTCCCTGCCACCATGCCCGGCTAATTTTTGTATTTTTAGTAGAGATGGGGTTTCACCATGTTGGCCTGGCTGGTCTCAATCTCTTGACCTCGTGATCCACCTGCCTTGGCCTCCCAAAGTTCTGGGATTACAGGCGTGAGCCACCACGCCTGGGCAGGATACAACTTAACATTTTTTAAAAAAATAATATTTAGGAAAAACAATCATAAAGATATTGATTATAAAAGCCCACGATTTTGGTATAAATTTGTCAACCTGAAATAATCAAAGAAAGAGAATCCCATTTCCAAGAGTTTATTCAAGTGAAAAGCTGGGAAAACCCTTTCATCTTGGTAAGTGTAGGAGTGGGAGGAATAGCATGCTTAAGTCATTTATTTATAGACAGCCATCCAGTTCTTAGAATATGCTCACTGTATTCACACAACACTGTTTTTGAGGCCTACTAATAGTGCTTTATTTGTATGTATGTATGCATATATGTGCACAAATATCTATTTTCTATAGAATATATAGTTAATATAGCTATATTGCATCATGATGAAATTGTGTGTAATTGCTATAATATATATAAAGAAAAATATATACATCTATATAAATGTATAAAGTAAACACAATCAGAAAATAAACACACGCAAACAAAAAACAGATGCGAATACATTTATACTAGGGACCACTGGGTCCTCTTGCCACCTGCAAATACATTTATATAAAATTGTGTGTAAAAGCTATGATATATATAGAGAAATATATATATATATCAATATAAATGTATACAGTAAACACAACCATGTCTTATGCATAAATTCTCCAAGTAAAAGCCATCTAAATTTAGCATACTTTGCAGTACAATAAATGTTGCAAATAAGATCTTTGAAAATGTCTTCTATGGCTTCTTGTCAGGGGAATATTCCCAGGATTTGATGGTTGGGGACATAAAGTATATGCATAATTATTTTCACTAAGTATGAAGAAAATCTCCAAGTGTGTCTGAATCCTTCAGATAAAACATGACATGTCCACATACATTTCCACTAATTTTGGCATAATCCAAATTTCTAAAATTAATAAACTGATATAAAGTGCTTTTTTTTTTCTTTTTTTTTTTTTTGAGACAGAGTTTCACTCTTGTTGCCCAGGCTGGAGTGCAATGGTGCAATCTCTGCTCACTGCAAACTCTGCCTCCCGGGGTCAAGCGATTCTCCTGCCTCAGCCTCCCAAGTAGCTGGAATTACAGGCGCCTGCCACCTCGCCCAGCTAATTTTTTGTGTTTTCAGTAGAGACAGGGTTTCACCATGTTGGCCAGGCTGGTCTTGAACTCCTGACCTCAGGTGATCCACCCGCCTCGGCTTCCCAAAGTGCTGGGATTACAGGCGTGAGCCACCGTGCCTGACCTAAAGTGCTCTTTTGTGTCATTTATCTGATCACTAATTTTTCGGAGTTTCCCTTCACATCTTTTCAACCTATTAAAGTTTTTCCTACTTTGATTTACCTATTCATATGCTTCTCAGTGTTCTGCTGGATTTCACAAGTCTTTTCTTGTTAATGTAAAATAGTTTCTTAAAAAGAAATCATTACGATTACAGAATGAGGGTTCTGTGCGTCTAAAAATCCTAGTTTCTTCCCGATATTTATTCTCTCATTTTTTGTTAGTAACTACAGCCCCACATATTCAGTTGATAACATCATCATCCATGTAGATACTACACTTCTTAGCCTCCCTTGCACGTCAGTGTGGCCATGGAACTAAAGTCGGGAAAGTGAGGTAGAGGCGGAATTGTTTGTCTGTGACTTCCAGGGACTTTCCTTATGGGAGGAGGTCTTTTGTTTTTTCTACTCCTTTTTCATGACTGCAGCTTGGGATGCAGTTGTGTTTCCTGGAGCTCCAGCAGCCGTATGTGACTATGAGGAAGTGAGCTGTGCCCTGGGCACAGCTGGGGAGTGCGGAATTTTGATGGCTCATGAAGCGGAGCTGCCACACCAAACCTGGATGGCCAAGCCTCTGCCTGATTTTACATGAGCAAGAAGTATGCTAACTTCTCTAAGGGACTGTTATTTTGGGGATTTTATGTCACCTTCAATTGAACCTCATTCTATGTAAGAGAGGCTATAGATAGATCTACTCCATAAACACAGATCATAGAGAAGGATCGTGAATGACACAGGCAATGTGGCTTTGCCATCATGAATCGGTCAAGGTTATTCCATTTTCACTTCTGGGTACCTTGAATGTGGTGTTTGACACGTGTTTCTTTTTCCCTTATCACAATTTTATCTCATTTAATGACTGCTGGGCTAACCATAGCAGATTGTTCCTCTGCATGTACCATACATCAAGGTTCATGTCACTGTGTGATATCAGTGTCATTGTGACAGCCGTAAGAGGATACAGGAGCAACAGTGCAACAGAGTCACCTCTTGCAGCTGATGTATTCCCTTAGGTTTAAGTGAACAGGAAAATAGACACTTTGGCAACAGGGAGCTCAAAAACAGTCTGTCAGATGAGGTCACAGAAACTATGTGCAAATTTAACGTAAAATGCTGAGCTCTGTCCTCAGCTGCATGTGCCTCTGCACAACAGGTTTCTATTCGGGAAGGGCAGCGTAGTTCTTCTCACATTTTTCCCCTTTGTTTTCTCCCAGGCTTCACGGTAAAGCAGAAGATTCATGCTACGGCGTCTGCAGGCTGGTCCTAAAGTGCTTTTCTCCACAGGAATGTCACCTGGCCACTGCAGCCAGGGGTCCCAGGTGCCACTGAGGAGGGCTGCATTCCCATCTTCAGTGACGGAGAGCTGAGAGAAGACAGGCAGGGTTCACAGTTCCCTCACACACTTGCTTAAGCAATACATTAAAGGTTCAAACTGAAATAAATCTGAGATCTTACAGAAGCATTTAGAACAGCGTATAAAGCATGGATCACTTTTAAATATTTAAGACTGCACACAAACCACATGAAGCTACCTTTGTTAAAAGTATATGTTCTTTGCAGTAGTAGTTAGTAGTATTCTTTTGTGAGATGGCTTTTTTTTTTTTTTTTTTTTGAGACAGGGTCTTACTGTGTTACCCAGGCTGAAGTGCAGTGGTACAATCACAGCTCATTGCAGCCTCGAACTCCTGGGCTCAAGCAATCCTCCCAAGTAGCTGAGACTACAAGGACACACCACCCTATCTGGCTATTTATTCATTTTTTGTAGAGACATGGTCTTACCTGTTGCCCAGGCTGGTCTGGAACTCCTAGCCTAAAACAACCCTCCTGCCTCGGGTTCCGAAAGTGCTGGGATTACAAGACTGAGCCATGGTGTCCTGCTAACATTTTTTTTTTTTTTCAAGCAATCTCCATTTGGATTCTTAGTTCTCTTAACTTTCAAGTTTTTAACAGTTCAATGCACCTTCCAAGTGTTCCTTGGAATATTTTTTCTGGTTTAACTATTGGTTTAGGTGATGTCTATGGCCTGTTTTAACGCTAAGACTCTCTGATCTGTATCCATTTGGTTAGAGCACGTATGAGTAAATCCAAGGTTATTCAATGACTTCACTCCAACACCTTTTCTGTGATCTCCAGTTCTACAGTTGCCTAATGATTTTGGGATAAAAAGTGCTTTTGAGACACATACTTCAGAGTCCCTGCTCTGCTAATGCACAGCCAGTCTTAATTAATAGTTAAAATGACATTGTTTTGCCTTATTCGATGAGATTAACTGAGCAAACATTTATTGAGCAGCAATTATGGACAAGACATTAAGAAACACAAAAAATGATAACAGTCTTGACATTAGGAAGCTTAAGGGAAATACGACATATTAATAAATTACTACAAATTAAGGCATAATATAATAAAATAAGAAGAGAACAAACTATTTTAATAAACATGTTCTACCACCCACAATTCCCAATGTGCAGCTTCACTCAGGGGACGTTAAGTTTCTAGGCCAGCAGCTAAGGATGCATTCAGTTTATATTCGGCCTCTCAAAATGCAGTTCTGTAATCATAATACAAAAACAACCAACAACACTTGCCCAAACTTCATTACGTTTCAGGTAATACTAAAAGTCATACAATGCTTATAACATAAAACTTTGTCGTAGAAAGTAAATTCGGCTGGGCGCGGTGGCTCACGCCTGTAATCCCAGCACTTTGGGAGGCCGAGGCAGGCGGATCACGAGGTCAAAAGACTGAGACCATCCTGGTCAACATGGTGAAACCCCATCTCTACTAAAAATACAAAAATTAGCTGGGCGTGGTCGCAGGCGCCTGTAGTCCCAGCTACTCGGGAGGCTGAGGTAGGAGAATGGCGTGAACCCGGGAGGCAGAGGTTGCAGTGAGCCGAGATCGCGCCACTGCACTCCAGCCTGGGAGACAGAGCGAGACTCTGTCTCAACAAAAAAAAAAAAAAAAAAAAAAAAAAAAAAGTATATTCTATAAACCTTGCGTGTAAAGCAGTAAGAGCTCTTTGCCTACAAAATATAAAAAGTAATTACAATTACTCTTCAATAAATCTGAGTTTCATCGCCATCACTTGCTCAATTGATCCTCTCAGTCAACTTTTGTCTCTTCCTTACCACTAAGCGGCAGTAAAGACTAAATAATGACGCAGCTCTACTCAAGCGTTCCCTATCCAAGTGAAGTTTTCTCATTATTTCTACTTCTAAAAAAATGAATGTAAGATGGGATTTTAAACTTCCACATTAAAAAAAGAAGAGTGGAGGGAAAAGTGTGGAGGGGAGAAATAAAGACACGTGAATAAAACATTTGCTTTACCATTTATCTTTTAAAATGACATGGAATGTCAATTTCAAGATCACTTAATCTTTAAAAAAGAAACCCGCAATCTGAACACAGTCCTTACAAACGTGCCAGTCGCTGGTTCACTGTGGTAGGTCTCCCATGCTGCCTATGTTGTTACTGAATTACACTTGACCCTTACATGGGATTACCCTCCACCCTGTGGGTCTTCACTAACTAGAACCCCACCTACTGCATGCCGTGCTCACCACTTTCCTTGCCATCTATTGGCCCCTTCTTCAGTATTTGATCTTCAGGTCACCTCTTCCCTTTCTAGCTCTTTCTAGCACTCTGATTTTCTCTGTCCCTATAGCCTATCCTATTCCAGATCAGCTCTCAGAGACGAAAATGGGGACTTCAGGATGGAGAAATCAAAGGAAACTGTTACTATAACCCTTCCTATCTTATTTTCCTATAAATTCTCTCTTTCTGTCTTAGTCTCTTTCTCTCTCAAAGAAATAGAGAGAAATTTACAGACTAAGAGATATTAGGAAGACAAATTTCTTGGCAGGGTCAGGAAAAGGTTGAAGAGTTGCTGATATTAAAACAAATTTGAATTAAACGTTTTTAGACTTCATAGGTAGCTCCTCTCAAAAAGGTTAAGTTGAGGAATTTTGTTAAGGGCAGATTACAGAATATATGTAAAATATTTGATATTTTTTGTTATTATTACAATACTAGTCATGTCTATAATATTTTAAAAGTAAAGAATTATATAGTTTATATTTCTTTCTAATCTGGAAACAGATTCTTATTTTAGCTTGGATATTTGTTAACCTTTTCACAATCATTGAGATAAAATTAACTTATATTTTATGGAAATTATATTCCCTTATGAAATACCATAGAATTGTTATTATAAATCTTAAGTAAGAGGTTATGTGTTTCATATAGCATTCCAAAAATAAAACCAACAGTATGCTTTGCTTTGCATTATTATGAATCTATAAGTTATAAAACTTTTAGTATTGCAAATATTGTTACAATAAACAGTTTGACTGAAAATGTGTGCAATTTCACCTAAAAATAGAAAATAAAAGCTCTGTCTTCAGAAGCTATCAAGGAAAATTATAATAAAAGCTATATTTTCCACAATTCAGATTTAATTAATTTTATATATTGCCGTTGATTTCAATAGAATTTTAATTTTAGAACCATTTTAGATTTACAGAAAATTTCTGACGATAGTATGGTGTTCCTGTAAAGCCCCAAACCCAGTTTTCTCTATTATTAATATCTTAGTATGGTATATTTGATACAATTAATGAATCAATATTGATGAATTATTGATATATAAAAATCATACTTGTTCAGAATTCCTCAGTTTATTTAATATTCATTTTCTGTTCCAGGATACAATTTAGAACATCACATTACATTTAGACATTAGGAGAGAGATTCCAAGTTACATTGTGCTGCTGCTCCATTTAAAACTTTGTGTTTGAAAATGTGTAACAAGTTATATTTTCCAGTTTTAAAAGTCACATTTTTATCTTACAAAATGTTTAGAGTGCACATGAGTATGTGAAACACAATTTCATCATTAAAATACTAAATTTTGGAATATATGTTTTCATTACTAGAAAATGTTTTCAACTGTGGGTGTGTGTGGTTTATTTAAGTGTTTTTATGAAAGCATTTGGGAAATCTCCACCCACGAATTGATGTCTCTTAACTTCTACCTGTATTTCTAAGAGTGTCAATTATATACATTTTACAGTTTTTCTATTTAATGCATAAAGTTATTTTTGAGTGCGGTGTGTATCTTTTAACAATATAAAAGGCATAACTCTCTTCTTTTTACCTATTAAATGGATACACTTTTATTTACTTGTGTTCCAATATCACTGATTCAATTTTTGCAACGTGAATTCTGCTTTCTACTCCAATAAACACATCATTTAATTGCAGTTTTGTTTGTTTCATTTCCTTGGGGTTTTCTTTTTTGTGTACTTCTGCACCATCCGTTCTCTTTCCTAACAGCTTTACTTGAAGTATACTACTTAGTATTGATTGACAGCCTACTCTGTGCCAGTCTTTCCTCTGTAGGACTGGCCTCTAAGTCAACACTTCCGGGGCTCTGGCACAAGTGCCCACAGGCAGGTCAGCTGGCTCCTTTGTTTCCATGGGCACACCCGTCAGTCAGGTCCTTTTGCAGCTCCTTCAGTTGGCTTCTCATATTGTTCATCCCTTTTGTCAACAGAGTCAATGTTTTCTAGATTTTTCTTAAACAAAAAACTCATGCTCTTTGAAATTTAATTATATTTCTTGAACTGAAATTTTTCTTTTTGTTTTATACTAAAAATATGTTTTTCTTCTGAATTATTCCTTTCCATTTATGCTAAAACAACCTTCAAAAGTTGTTTTAGATTGTGTTGTTTTAATTATTTTTATTCTGTTACTCATCTTCAAAATAAATTAGACCTGGTGTTTGCCAATACACTGCATGGATAAATTCTTGTTGGCTCTAGTTATTGTCCACCTGATTGCTCCCCAGGCTGGGCTCAATCTCCTGAGCTCAAGTGATCCCCCACCTCAGCCTCCCACCATGCCTGGCCTGGAGCTATTTTTTAATGGGTACCGAGTTTCACTTCGGGAAAAAGGTGGTGATGGTTGCAATAACAGTAAATATACTCAATACTACTGGACTGGATACTTATAAAATGTTAAAATGGTCATTTTCATTTTTGTGTTATATATATTTTACCATAACAGCAAAAATTAACTTTATAAAGTTATATGCTGTTGGAAACTCTGGAAACAGTGGGAAAAGGGGGAAATTCTATTACATAAAAATTAATTTTGCAATGCAGATCTTTTTTTGATAACTCAAGCCTTTGTTTATTTCAATAAAGCCAAATCCAGTAAACTATTTTCAGCCAGGATTAGTCAGAACTAAAAGGTTGGACTGTTTTCCTTCAGAAACTGAATGTTTTTCTTGCCTGCAATAGGCTGGTGTGTTCCAAATAATAATGGAATTGTCCTCAAAACCAGAAAATACTTGTTCGTATATATTTTAGGGCCTGTTTCTGAATTTTCTATTCTTTTGTTCTTATCTCTTTAACTATTTATGTACCATTACCAAGCCATTTTAATTATAGTAGCACTTAAATTGTTTTAATAACATACAGGGCTAGATTTCCTTGTGTAAAATAAAAACTATTTATTGCAATATTGTGGTGATAGTCGAGGATTAAAAACAATTTAAATGTCTTTCAACATGAGACTGACTGAGTAATTATGACCAGTGGAATAGCATGAAAAATAATGGGGAAGTTTTTAATGTTTGATATAGAATGATCTCCAGAATATATGGTTAAATGGACAAAAAAGCGGCTGGGTACAGTGGATCATGCCTATAATCCCAGCACTTTGGGAGGCCAAGACGGGTGATCACCTGAGGTTGGGAGTTTGAGACCAGCTTGGCCAACATGGTGAAATCCTTGTCACTACTAAAAATAGAAAAATTAGCTGGGCATGGTGGCGTGCACGTGTAACCCCAGCTACTCTGGAGGCTAAGGCAGGAGAATTGCTTGAATCCAGGAGGCAGAGGTTGCAGTGAGCCGAGATCAAGCCATTGCACCCCAGCCTGGGTGACAGAGCGAGACTCCATCTAAAAAAAATACTTTCTATCAGAAGTGCTTACATTTCTTGAACACTCACCTTTTTTTTTTTTTTAGACTGGGGTCTCACAATGTTGCCTAGACTGGTCTTGAACTTCTGGGCTCAAGTGATCTACCTGCCTCAACCTCCCAAAGTGCCAGGATTACAGACATAAGCCACTGAGCCTAGCCTCTGAGCACTCACTTTTTAAAATGTACTTATTCTAATTTATTTATTTGTATTTTTTATGTTTCTTTATTTATTTTTGAGACGGAGTCTTGCTCAGTCATCCAGGCTGAGTGCATTGGCACCATCTCAGCTCACTGCAACCTCCACCCCCCAGGTTCAAGCGATTCTCCTGCCTCAGCCTCCCGAGTAGCTGGGATTACAGGTGCCTGCCACCATGCCAGGCTAATTTTTGTATTTTTAGTAGAGACAGGGTTTCGCTATGTTGGCCAGGCTGGTCTCGAACGTCCAACCTCAGGTGATCTCCCCGCCTTGGCCTCCCAAAATGCTGGGATTACAGGCATGAGCCATCTCGCCTGGCCTAAATGAGTGTTGTGCTAACTACTTTACGGTATTATCTATATTATTTCATTTATTGTTTACAAGACATAGGTAGGTCCTGGCAAAATTATACACCGTGCCCAGGGTCACACAGGTGTGGATAGTTAAGCTTAGATTTAAAAGAAATGAGCGAGTCAGGCGCGGTGGCTCATGCCTAGAATCCCAGCACTTTGGAAGGCCAGGGAGGGAGGATCTCTTGAGCCCAGGAGTTCGAGACCAGCCTGGGCAACACAGTGAGACTCTGTCTTTACAAAAAATTTAAAAATTAGCTGGGTGCAGTGACTCTAGCCTATGGTCCTAGCTACTAAGAAAGCTGAGGTGGGAGGATTGCTTGAGTCCAGGAGGTTGAGGCTGCAGTGAGCTATGATTGGATCACTGCAGTCTACCCCTTGTGACAGAGGGAGACCCTGTCTCAAAAAACAAACATACAAAAAAAGAGCAAATAAGGGATGGCACTTCCAGAACAGTGGAGTAGACACCTTCAAAGACCATGAAAGCAATGAGAACACTGGCAAAAATTGCAAAAGTCATCTTTTTCAAAACGTTGGAAATTAAGGCTTGCAATAATCTGAGCGGCATTGATTCAAGAAAAACATCTGAATCTGAGTAAAAACAGGAAGCTTTTTATATTTTAACTTGTCTTACTCTTATCCTTCTCTCCCCAGCTTCACAGTAGCCCTGAAGATGAACTTGACAATCATGGTAGCTATGAAAAGCAGCAGCATAACAGTTATTTGAGAGGGAGGAACAGGTTTGGTGTAAACCCCCAAACTTTAATCTAAAGAGAATTGTCGCGATTTTACCTGACTGAAGGCTCCTGGGAAAGATCCCATTCTCAGGACTCACCTTTATTTGACCAATACATTCCTATCCTCAGGACATTTGTCAAAACCAATCAGTGGCAATGATTTGCCATTGAAGTGACTGAGGCAGTGATACCAATCGGGCAAATAAAAAGCTGAATCAGAAACTTAAAAGGAGACCAGCCTGGACAACATGGTGAGATCCTGTCTCTAAAAAAAAAAAAAAAAAAAAAAAAAAAAAAGACAGCTGGGTGTTGTGGTATGCACCTGTAGTCCCAGCTATTCAGGAGGCTGAGGCAGGGCTTGAGCCTAGGAGTTCGAGGTTACAGTAGCCATGTTCACACCACTGCACTCCAGCCTGGTTGACAGAACAAGACCTTGTCTCAAACAAACAAACAAACGAACAAAAAACTTAAAAGAGGCTCAGAGTAGTGACATGCACCTGTCATCCGAACTCTTTGGGAGGCTGATGGGGGAAGATTGCTTGAGCCCAAGGGTTGACGCCAGCTAGGGAAACATAGTGAGACCCTCATCTCTAAAAAAAGAAAGAAAGATAGAAAAAGGAAAAATCTGGGGAATGAGACCTCTCTAGAAGGCTTTGAAATGCAGTAACAAACACATACACAAACACACACACAAAAGGGAAGAGCAGAAAAAAAATGCAGTAACATACTCTTGATCAAGAGGCAACGAATATCATATTAAAAGTCTTTAAAGAAAAATACTAACAACCAAGAATTGTATACAATTTCACCAATACTATCCTTCACAAACAAAGGAGAAATTAAGACTTTCCTAGCTTTAAAAACAACAACAACAGCAAAACCACTAAGAAAATTTTATAATTAGGAGACTTGTTCTCAAGAAATACTAAAAGGGGATAGGAGGGGTGGCTCATACCTGTAATCTCAGCACTTTGGGAGGCCAAGGCAGGAGAACTGCTTGAGCCCAGGAATTTGAGATCAGCCTGGGCAACACAGTGAGATCCTGTGTATTTTAGAAATAAATAAATAAATTTAAAATTAAAAATAAAATAAAGAAGTCCTTCAGGTTGAAATGAAAGACACTACACAGTTACTTGAATCCACATGAAGAAAGAAAGAGCACTAACTATGTAGGTCAATATAAAACAAATATAAATGTATTTTGTTTGTAACTCTTTCTTCTAACTGATTTAAAAGACAACTGCAGAGAGCAATAATTATAAAGCTGTGTTAATGGGCTTATAATGTTTAAAGATGTAATTTGTAACAATAATAGCACAAAGTGGGAGAGGGAAAGGAGCTATATTGGAGCAAAGTCTTGGTATAGTATTGAAGTTAACTTGGTACTAATTGGAACTAGTTGTTTAAAAATGTTCATTATAACCCACTAGGCAGCCAGTAACAAAATAACACAAAAATATACAGAAAAAGAAACAATAAGAGAATTAAAACAGTACAGTAGAAAGCATGTATTTAACATGAAAAAAGGTACTACTCATGGAATAGAACAAAAAAGGTATAAGCCATCTAGAAAATAAATAGAAAAAAATGTAAACATGTTTTACTTTATCAATAATTGAGTGTAAATGGACTAGCACTTTGGGAGGCTGAGGCGGACAGATTACCTGAAGGCAGGAGTTCAAGACCAGCCTGTAATCCCAGAACTTTGGAAGGCTGAAGCTGGTGGATCGCTTGAGCCCAGGAGTTCAAGATCAACCTGGGCAACATGGTGAAAGTCTGTCCCTCCCGAAAAAAAAAAGGCCAGGCGCGATGGCTCACGCCTGTAATCCCAGCACTTTGGGAGGCCAAGGAGGGCAGATCACGAGGTCAAGAGATGGAGACCATCCTGGCCAACAACCCTGTCTCTACTAAAAATACAAAAATTAGCTGGGCATGGTGGTGAGCACCTACAGTCCCAGCTACTTGGGAGGCTGAGGCAGGAGAATCGCTTGAACCCGGAAGGCGGATGTTGCAGTGAGCCAAGATTGTCCCACTGCACTCCAGCCTGGCAACAGAGTGAGACTCCGTCTCAAAAAAAAAAAAATTAGCCAGTTGTGGTGGTGTGAACCTACAGGCCCAGCTACTCAGAAGGCTGAGGTGAGAGAATTGCTTGAGCTGGGGAGGTGAAGTTTGCAGTGAGCTAAGATCGAGCCACTATACTCCAGCCTGGGTGACAGAGTAAGACCCTGTCTCAAAAAAAAAAAAAAAAAAAAATCAATCTTATTTCTATACACTAGCATTGAATAATCTAAAAGTGAAATTAAGAAAAGTTACTTTTATATTAGCATCAAAAAAATTAAATACTCAGGAGTAAATTTAACAAAAAGCTTGTACACTGAAAAGTGACAAAATACTGCTGAATGAAATAAAAGAAGATGTAAATAAAAGTGAAAATACAAAATACATCCCATGTTCATGGACCAGAAGACAATATTGTTAAGGTGGCAACACTCCCCAACTTGACCTACAGATTGATGTAATCACATACAAGAGATATTTAATAAGATTAACAAACTACCAACTGGCTTTTTGCAGAAATTGACAAGCCATTCCTAAAGTTCATATGGAAATGCAGAGGACCCAGCATAGCCAAAACAATCTTGAGGAGCCAGATTGGAGTATTCACATTTAATAATTTCAAGACTTACTACAAAGCTACACTAATCAAGACAGTGTGGCACTGGCACTAGGCTACACCTATAGATTAATGGAATGAAATTGAGAACTCAGAAATAAATCCTTACACTTTTGTTTCATTCATTTTCATCAAGGGTGCCAAAACAAATCGCTGGGGAAAGAATAGTCTTTTCAATAAATGATGCTGGGACAACTGAATAGCCACATGCAAAAGAATACATTTGGACCTCCACCTCACACCGTATATAAAAATTAACTCAAAATAAATCATAGACACAAATGTAAGGGCTAAAACTATAAAACTCTCAGAAGAAAGTTAGGCATAAACCATTGTTCCCTCAGTTATGCCATGGTTTCTTAGGACACCAAAAGCACAAATGACAAGAGAAAAAGATATACTTTGAACTTAATTGAAATTAAAACCTTTTGTGCTCCTAAGGATATCACTAACAAAGTGAAAAGAACATCTACAGAATGGGAGCAAATACTACAACTCATAGATGTGATAGGAGAGTTGTATCCAAAATATATAAAGGGGCAGGGCGTGGTGGCTCAGGCCTGTAATCCCAGCACTTCAGAAGGCCAAAGGGGGCGGATCACTTGAGACCAGGAGTTCAAGACCAGGCTGGCCAACATGGCGAAACCCTGTCTCTACTAAAAATACAAAAACATAGCTGGGCGCAGTGGCTCATGCCTATAATCCCAGCTACTCGGGAGGCTGAGGCAGGGGAATCGCCTGAACCCAGGAGGCAGATGTTGCGGTGGGCCGAGATCGCGCCACTGCACTCCAGCCTGGCAACAGAGCAAGACTCTGTCTGAAAAAAAAAAAAAAATATTAGCCAGGCATGGTGGGGCAAGCCTGCAATCCCAGCTACTGGGAAGGCAGAGGTGGGAGGATTGCTTGAAACTGGGAGGCAGAGGTTTCAGTGAGCCCAGATTGTGACACTGCACTCCAGCCTGGGTGACAGAGCGAGACAGCTAAACCCTCATGTGACCATTCATACAAGTCCCTATTTAGGGAACAAGTGATTATGCTACCTTTGCATGGTCAGGATACGGCAGCCGTTGAACATATGTCACTGGGCATTCGGTGCCTCTAATACTGGTAATCCTAGATCCATCTCAAAAAACAAAAACCAGGCCACACGTGGTGGCTCACGCCTGTAATCCCAGCACTTTGGGAGGCTGAAGCAGGCGGATCACAAGGTCAGGAGTTCAAGACCAGCCTGGCCAACATAGTGAAACCCCGTCTCTACTAAAAACACAAAAAACTAGCCAGGAGTTGTGGTAGGTGCCTGTAGTCCCAGCTACTCGGGAGGCTGAGGCAGGAGAATGGCATGAACATGGGAGGCGGAGCTTGCAGTGAGCCGAGATCGCGCCACTGCACTCCAGCCTGGGAGACAGAGCGAGACTCCAGCTCAAAAAAATAAAAAAATAAATAAATAATAAAAAGTAAAAGACAACCCAATAGAAGATGTCCAAAGGATCTGAACAGATAACTTTCTAAGGAAGATATACAACTAGCCAAGAAGCACATGAAAAGATATTGAACATATTAGTGATTAGGGAAATGCAAATCAAAGCCACAGTGAGATACAACTTCATACCCACTATGATGGCTATATTCAAAAAGACAATAACAAGTACCGGCAAACGTGTGGAGGAGAGAGTGTTGGCAGGGCAATCAGACACTGTCAAGTAAGACTTTCTGTGATGATGGAAATTTTCTGTAAATCTGTATTGCATTGCCAATATGGTGACTGCTAACCATATGAGTACTGCCTGAAATGAGCACCTGAAAGTTGAAGTATAAATAGAAATTTTAATTTTATTTAATTTCAATTAAAATAGTTGCATGTGGGCTGGGCACAGTGGTTCATGCCTGTAATCCCCGCACTTTGGGAGGCCAAGGCAGGTGGATCACCTGAGGTTGGGAGTTCAAGACCAGCCTGACCAACATGGTGAAACCCCGTCTCTACGAAAAATACAAAAATATGCCAGGCGTGGTGGCACCTGTAATCCCAGCTACTCGGGAAGCTGAGGCAGGAGAATTGCTTGAACCTGGGAGGCAGAAGTTGCAGTGAGCTGAGATTGCACCGCTGCCCTCCAGCCTGAGCTACAGAGGGAGACCCTGTCTCAAAAAAAAAAAGAAGAAATAAATAATAAAATAAAATAGTTGCATGTGGTTAGTAATCACCACATTAGCACAATATTTTGGACCATTATAATATACAGCTTCCCCAAAGGAATAATAACCCTTTCTCTCTCATATGTAGTAAGGTAAAAACTTACAAACTGTGTATCAGATACAAAAAAAAGTTGTATTATTTATAACTCATCTTGTTCTCAAGCCTCAGTCCAAGTGAAAGTGCAAGAAAAATCTTTGTATTGCCAGGGAAAAGCAAATCAGCCTTCTCCTGTTTAAGCACAGTCTCTTTCAGTCCATACTAGTTCCTTTTGTTAGATAATCAATCTATTCCTAGACTTCTACCAGGCTGCCTTTCTACCTCGAAAATGCCTCCCCTCTCAATCCTCCTTATCAAATGGCATTGGTTGAGGGGAAGTTCATGTACCATCAAAGCAGGGGCTGGGCACTGTGGCTCATGCCTGTAATCCTCGCAGTTCGGGAGGCTGAGATGGGAGGATCCTTTGAGCCTAGGAGTTCAAGACCAGTCTGGCCAACATGGCAAGACCTCGTCTCTACAAAAAAAAATTTTTTTTTTTTGAGATGGAATCTCACTCTATCGCCCAGTCTGAAGTGCAATGACGCGATTTCGGCTCTCTGCAACCTCCGTCCGCCTCCTGGGTTCAAATGATTCTCCTGCCTCAGCCTCCCTAGTAGCTGGGATTACAGGTCTGCACCACTACGCCCAGCTAATTTTTGTATTTTTAGTAGAGACAGGGTTTCACCGTGTTGGCCAGGATGGTCTCAAACTCCTGACCTCAGGTGATCCACCCGCCTTGGCCTCCCAAAATGCTGGAATTACAAGCCTGAGCCTCCGTGCCCAGCCTACAATTTTTTTTTTTAAAGAAATTAGCTGAGTGTGGTAGCTCTCACCTGTAGCCCGAGCTACTTGGGAGGCTGAGGCAAAATGGTCACTTGAGCCCAGGAATTTGAGGCTACAGTGAGCTATGATGGCACCACTGCACTCCAGCCTAGGCAACAGAACGAGACCCTGTCTCAAGAAAAAAAAAAAAAAAAGGCAGGTGTGGAGAAAAGACAGTGCAATGTGGCTTGGCTGCGCTGGCCTGGACATCAGTGCTGGAGATCATGGATGTGTAGCTTGTCCCACATGATTACTTTAGGCACTCTGTCAACATCAGCTGCTAAATTCTAAGGTTCCTTTTCCTGCCCTGGTCTCCAGTTGTAAAGTCCCTGTAACAAGCAGCTTTTATATTCTGACCCCAGGTCTTCTTTGGAATTTCAGTTCTCTTAGCTTTTCCGCGTGCCACGTGGAGGCTTGTGTGAACTTTTGATTTTTTACAAAGATCTGCAGTTATTAGGGAATGCAGGCACTATCTTGGGCCCATTTGCCTAGAAACCTCCTCAACCATTTCAAAATTAGCACTTGGATGCAGTCATGTGTCTCTCGCCTTTACTGAATGGAGAGTGTTTTCAAAGGGGCTTTTGATTTCTTGGATTATGCACTGAGAAGTCAGGAGAAAGCACCCCTAGACTGAGTCCCAAAAACTTATTTGGACGTTTCTTCCCAGAGCGTGAACCTAAACCTTCCCCTCCCCCTTTCTTTCTTTTCTTTTCTTCTTTTTTTTTTTTTTTTTTTTTTTTTTGAGATGGAGTCTTGTTCTGTTGCCCAGGCTGGAGTGCAGTGGTGCAATCTCTGCTCACCACAACCTCTGCCTCCTGGGTTCGACCGATTCTCCTGCCTGAGCCTCTCAAGTAGCTGGGACTACAGGCACTCAACACCACGTCCACCTAATTTTTGTAATTTTAGTAGAGACAGGGTTTCACCACTTTGGCCAGGGTGGTCTCAAACTCCTGACCTCAGATGATCCACCCGCCTCGGCCTCCGAAAGTGCTGGCATGAGCCACCGCGCCCAGCCTTTTCCCCCTTTATTGCTTTTCTTTCTCCTCCTTCCCTGAGTCTTGGGCTCTCTAATTCCTTTTCATGATTTGGATCTTCTCTATACACAGCTTTATAATAAAACTCAATTTCCCAACATCTAAGCCTTGCTTTTGATATATGAAAGGATGCTTTTAAAATTCTGAAATCCTTTTCTTATAATAAAGTCTGACTTGCCAGGCCATTTTCTTATGACTGGTTTTAAGATCCTAGTTTGCTTTATAAAATCTGAAAATTGACTTTTTCATCCTGTTTTCCATTTGTGACCTAACAGTCCACATTCTCTCCAGAGCAAATGGTTGCCTCAGAATAAAAAAAAAAAAAAAAAAAAAGATCGAAAATCTCATTCCATCACTAGGAAAAGAAAAGCATATTAATATAGTTTTAAAATGATTACTAGAGCTACTTCCTGAAAGCTGGTGAAGCACTCTTGTGCTAATTTTAAAAGGGAACCTCTTCCTCTGAGTGAATGCAGCCCACACCAGAGCTTTCAGCTTGGGGCACCAAGCTCAGATCCTACTTAATCCTCAGCCAAGTGTGCTGCGTGTGAGTAACCCGCATAACCACACATGGTAGTCCTGGATAGCGCCCAGGTAACACGTATATGTATTGCACAATTTTCCTCAGTAGACACCCGACACTGTTGTTTTCTTGATTATCTCTTCTCTCCGGAAACTTCCCACGCCAACCTCAGGGTGCTTCAAATAGTTTCGCTGCTGCTGTTTGAACATGCCCCTACTGCCAAAGGTGATAAGTGGAAAGAAGATGAAATTCAAGCTGATGGCTGGGCATAGTGGCTCATGCCTGTAATCCCAGAAATTTGGGAGGCTGAGGCAAGAGCATCACTTGAGCCCAGGAGTTCAAGACCAGCCTGGGCAACAGAGCGAGACCTCATTTCTTAACAACAACAACAAAATCAGGCATGGTGGTGTGAGCCTGTAGTCCCAGCTACTTGGAAGGCTGAGATGGGAGGTTGAGGCTACAGTACGCCACAGTGAGCTGTGACCATGCCAGTGCACTCTAGCCTAAGCAACAGAGAGACACCCTGTCTCAAAAGAAAGAGGAAAAAGGAGGAGGAGGAGGAGGATGAGGAGGAGGAGGAGGAGGAGGAGCAGGAGGAGGAGGAGGAGGAGGAGAAGGAGGAGGAGGCGGTGGTGGCGGCGGCAGCTGGGGGCCGTGGCTCACGCCTTTATCCCAGCACTTTGGGAGGCCGACGTGGGCGGATCACAAGGTCAGGAGTTCGAGATCAGCCTCGCCAACATAGTGAAACCCCGTCTCTACTAAAAATACAAAAATGAACCAGGCATGGTGGCACATGCCTGTAGTCCCAGCTACTCGGGAGGCTGAGGCAGGAGAATCACTTGAACCCGGGAGGTGGAGGTTGTAGTGAGCCCAGATCCGGCCGCCGCACTCCAGCCTGGGCAACAGAGCGAGGCTCCATCTCAAAAAAATAAATAAAATAAAAATAAACTAAAAAAAGAAATTTAACTTGGACTAATCAGATTTTCTTTTTGCGAGATATGGGTTTGGAACGGAAGGATTTCAATCTCAGATTGGGCTTCTTGAATGCAGTAGAAGGGAAAACTTGGGATTTGAATTTACATGCTCTCCACCACTTAGAAAAGGCAGTGAAGAAAACCTTTAGGCAAAGAAACAAGACGTTTATTGAGAATGCTGCCAGGTTCCTGCTGTCCTTCCAAAGGATTCATTCTAGTACTTTCTTAGGACTGATTACTGATTGCATTTCTGTTTTTGAGTTCTGTAAGCCTGAATTTTTATAATAAAATTTTTTTCTCCCACCCTCAACTGATGCTAGCTTGAGTCATTTTCTATAACTTCCAACGAAAGAAATACTAACTTTATGTGGATTGTCATTTGTCTCTAGAACTGCTTTTTCAGAGACTAGGTCTTGCACTGTTGCCCAGGCTGGAGTGCAGTGATATTCACAAGTTCAGTCATTTCCCACAGCAGCCTGAACTCCTGGGCTCAGGTGGTCCTCTTGGCTCAGTCTCCTGAGTAGCTGGGACTACATTGAACTTTTATTTTCCCCCCACATCAGATGGGTAATATGCCAACATCCTAACAAGGTTTGATGGAGGCACATCTTACACATAGTGTGAAAACCCAATCATCATGCTTATGAACTATGAAAGGATCAGAATTTTAAATGTGTTTTGTGTTTAGTTGTATCAGAGTTCAGTCAGGAAACAAAAATTACTATAGATATTTCAGGCAGTGGGGGATTTAAAAAACCATTGGAAAAGTTTGAGGCTCAAAGTTCAGGGAAGACCATCACTAGCTCCCAGTTCACCACTAGGCTCAGAGAATGAGGTACTTGTTATACCTGGCCAGGTTAATTGCTCCAGAAACTGCCCTGTTACAAATGCTTACAATATCTTACTGAAGTTCAAAAGGGAGGTGGAGGAGGAGATGTTGGAGGAGATGTTGGTTCAGCAGCTTCCAAAATTAACAAGAGATTTACTCATCTAAAAACCATAGTGGCCGGGCACAGTGGCTCATGCTTGTAATCGCAGTGTTTTGGGAGGCTGAGGTGGGCAGATCACTAGGTCAGGAGCTCGAGACCAGCCTGGCCAACATGGTGAAACCCCATCTCTACTAAAAATACAAAAAATTAGCTGGACGTGGTGGCAGGCACCTGTAATCCCAGCTACTTGGGTGGCTGAGGCAGGAGAATCACTTGAACCTGGGAGGTGGAGTTTGCAGTGAGCCAAGACCATGCCACTGCACTCCAGCCTGGACAACAGAGCAAGACTCCGTCTCAAAACAAAACAAAACAAAACAAAAAAAACCACAGCTGGGCACGGTGACTCATGCCTGTAATCCCAGCACTTTGGGAGGCCGAGGTGGGTGGATCACTCGAGATCAGGAGCTTGAGACCAGCCTGGCCAACATGGTGAAACCCCGTCTCTACCAAAAAATACAAAAACTAGCTGGTTGTGGTGGCACATGACTGGAATCCCAGCTACTTGGGAGGCTGAGTCATGAGATTCACTTGAACTCGGGAGGTGGAGGTTGCAGTGAGCCAAGATCACGCCACTGCCCTCCAGCCTGGGCAACAGAGCAAGGCTATGTCTCACCAAAAAAAAAAAAAAAAAAAAAAAAAAAAGAAAAAAAAAGAAAAAGAAGGAGAGGAAATAATTGAGAGTTGTTGTAAAACCCTAGAATGTCAGTCAACTCACTGCTATGGACTGAATTGTGTCCATTCGAAATTCACATGTGGAAGTCCTAACCCCCAGTACCTTTAAAGATATGACTAAGATAAGGTCTTTAGGGTGGGGCCCTAATTCAATATAAGTGGTGTCCCTATAAGAAGAAGAAGAGACACCAAATATGTGGGTGCAGGTGAGGGCACAGCAAGAAGGCAACTATCTACAAGCCAAGAAGAGAGACTTCAGGGAAACCAACCCTACCAACTTCTTGATCTTAGGACTCCAGCCTCCAAAGCTGTGCGAAATAAATTTCTGTTGTTCAAGCCACCCAGTCTGTGATATTTTCTTATGGCAGCCCTAGTAGAGTAATATACTCCTCCCTACCCTGTTTTCACGGAGGAGGTGGTCATGTCACACAGTGGTGGTGGTGGTTGTGGCAGGTGCATGGGGTGGCAGGGGTTGGGGAGGCAGGCAGGTTTAGGGGGAAAACCTTGATTGCCTGACCCCTGGTTTCTTTCCACTAGTTCTCACTGCTGCTCTACATTCTGATCTGTGGACCACTCACTTCCAATGTAATGTCCTAGGATGCCATATCGTGAATTAACTTTGCAGGATTCTGAAGTTCTCTCAGTATGTGGTGTGCTAGATAATAAGATCAGCAATTATGTACCAAAATAATCCAAATTACGATTTCGCCTGGAACATCTCTTAATTCTTCTGAAGTGAGTCTTTATGATTGTCAGCGATCTGCTATTTCTGAGTGAGATACATGAAATTTCAATTTCTCTTCATGCATATGTGCTGAATTTTCAGTTACACACAGTTTTTCATGACCAAATTGATTAGTCTGACTAGATATCCATGAAATGAAATGTGCAAGGTCTGATTTAGCCCTAGGAATACATCATTAGGTATATACAGCCACTGTTTTTCCTTATTCTGTTGGGATTTCTTTGAAAGGCATTTCATTATAATTTATTTTCACAAAATCCACAGAAAAATACTAACTCAATAAAGAATATAATAGGTGCACATTATGGGAGAGAAGTTAAACTTAAAAAGTTAGCATGATGCCCTTAATTCAGTGTCACAGTGTCTACCTGCAATTCTTTTTTTTTTTTTTTTTTTTTTTTGAGATGGAGTCTCACTCTTATTGCCCAGGCTAGAGTGCAATGGCGTGATCTCAGCTCACTGCAACCTCCGTCTCCCAGTTCAAGTGATTCTCTTGCCTCAGCCTCCTGAGTAGCTAGGATTACAGGCACCTGGCACCATGCCCAGCTAATTTTTGTATTTTTAGTAGAGACAGCGTTTCACCATGTTGGCCAGGCTGGTCTCAAATTCCTGACCTCAGGTGATCCGCCTGCCTTGGCCTCCCAAAGTGCTGGGATTACAGGCGTGAGCCACCGCACCCAGCCCTACCTGCAATTCTTAATGTTAACTCTTGAACTTTCACTCACTTATACTTTTCATCATACATCAAATACAACAAAAATACATAGTTTTTCCCTTTTTATTATTCGAAGCAAGGAATTGTTTCCCTGCTTGCATTTTCTTTGTCCAGTTTCATTGAGATATACTTTATTTATTTATTCTGAGACAGGATCTTGCTTTGTCACCCAGACTTGAGCGAAGGGTCACCATCATAGCTCACTGCAACCTCAGCCTCCTGGGCTTCTCCTGCTTTAGCCTTCCGAATAGCTAGGGATGCCACCATGCCCGGCTCAGAGGTATAATTTAGTTGCAATAAATGGCACAGATTTTTTTTTTTTTTTTTTTAGATGGAGTCTCACTCTGTAGTCCAGGCTGGAGTCCAGTGGCATGATCTTGGCTCACTGCAACCTCTGCCTCCCAGGTTCAAGTGATTCTCTTGCCTCAGCCACCTGAGTAGCTGGGATTACAGGTGTGCGCCACCACACCCGGCTAATTTTTGTATTTTTAATAGAGACGGGGTTTCACCACGTTGGCCAGGCTGGTCTTGAACTCATGACCTCATGTGACCCACATGCCTGGGCCTCCCAAAGTGCTGGGATTACCGGCATGAGCCACCACGCCTGGCAAAAGGCACAGATTTTAAGTGTGCAATTCAATGTGATTTGACAAATGTATGTAGTTATGTAGCCCCCAGTACAGTAATGATATTGAACATTTCCTTTACCTCTAAAAGTTCACTTGCATCCCTTTGGGGTCACCCCACCACTACTCCAGCCTTTGGCAAAGTCTGATCTGATTTCTATCACTGTAATTTTGCCTTTTCTAAAATTTCTTAGAAGAGGAACCATACAGTAGGTTATTTTTTTATTTTATTTTTTAGTTTTTTTTTTTCTGAGACAGAGTTTTGCTCTTGTTTCCCAGGCTGGAGTGCAACGGCTCAATCTTGGCTCACCACAACCTCCGCCTCATGTGTTCAAGCAATTCTCCTGCCTCAGCCTCCCAAGTAGCTGGGACTACAGGTGCGTGCCACCACGCCCAGCTAATTTTGTATTTTTAGTAGAGACAGGGTTTCTCCATGTTGGTCAGGCTGGTCACGAACTCCCAACCTCAGGTGATCTGCCCGCCTCAGCCTCCCGAAGTGCTGGGATTACAGGTGTGAGCCACTGTGCCGGTTTTTTTTTGTTTGTTTGCTTTCTTTTTTTGAGATAAGAATCTCCCTCTGTCCCCCAGGCTGGACTGCTGTGGTGTGATCTCAGCTCACTGCAACCTCTGCCTCTTGGGTTCAAGCAATTCTCCTGCCTCAGCTGCCTAAGTGCCACGCCCGGCTAATTTTTGTATTTTATTTTTAGTAGAGATAGGGTTTCCCCGTGTTGGCCAGGCTGGTGTCGAACTTCTGGCCTCAAGTGGTTGGTCCACATTGACCTCCCAAAGTGCTGGGATTACAGATATGAGCCACTGTGCCCAGTCCGTGCCTGGCTACCTGAAAAAAATATACATTTTGTAGAGAGAGCCTGTTGCTCAGGCTGGTCTCAAACT
The DNA here is from genome assembly GCF_029281585.2 of Gorilla gorilla gorilla. Classification (NCBI taxonomy): domain Eukaryota; kingdom Metazoa; phylum Chordata; class Mammalia; order Primates; family Hominidae; genus Gorilla; species Gorilla gorilla. Next base: position 35,796,843 of record NC_073232.2, on the reverse strand, counting down.
CCTAGGCTCAAGTGATCCTCCTGGTTCAGCCTCCCAAAATGCTGGGATTACAGGTGTGAGCCACTGTGCCCAGCCTTTTGGCTTGTTTTAAAAAACTGGTTTGTCATCTTATTACTGAACTGTAAGAGTTGTTTATATATTAGGGTACAACTCCTTTATCAAGATATTTGTTTTGCAGATATTTTCTCCCAGGTTTTGGTTTTCCTCATCTTCCTTCTTTCTTTTTCTCCTCCTCCTCCTCCCCCCGCTCCCTCTCTCCCTCCTCCTTTTTCTTTTCTCCTCCTCCTCCTTCTTCTCGCTTCTCCTCCTTCTCCTTTTTCTTCCTCCTCCTCCTCTCCCTCCTCTTCCACCCCTTTCTCCTCCCCTTCCTCCTACTCCTGTTCCTCCTGCTCCTGTTCCTCCTCACCTTTAAGGCATGAGGGATAAGTTCTTTTAGTGAACTTTACATGAGCCACAAATATTTGTACAAGTTTGCACTATCCACTGGATTTTGGAAAGATCACTGTATTAGTCCATTCTAGCACTGCTATAAAGAACTATCTGAGACTGGGTAATTTATAAAGAAAAGAGGTTTAATTGGTTCATGGCTCTGAAGGCTGTACCAGAAGCATAGCTGCTTCTGCTTCTGGGAGGCTTCAGGAAGCTTCCAAAATGGCAGGAAGGCAAAGGGGAAGAGAAATGTCTCACGTGGCAGGAGGGGAGCAGGAGGCAGGCGGGGAGGTGTCATATACATTTATTTTACTTTTTAGACATGGTCTCCTTCTGTCACCCAGGCTAGAGTGCAGTGCTGTGATCTTGGCTCACTGCAATCTGTGCCTTCCAGGCTCAAGGAATCCTCCTATTTCAGCCTCCCAAGTAGCTGAGTCTACAGGTGCTCACTACCACACCTGGCTAATTTTTCGTGTTTTTTGTAGAGACGGGTTTTTGCCGTGTTGCTCGGGGTGGTCTGGAACTCAAGCGGGAGTAGTTCGTCATGTTGGTCTCCCATTTTGGGAGTCAAGTGGATTCTCCCACCTTGGTCTCCCAAAGTGCTGGGATTACAGGCACAAGCCACTGCACTGGGCTGTCATACACTTTTAAATGACCAGATCTCAGGAGAACTCACTCGAGACCATAAGGAGAGTTCCAACAGGATGCTGCATAACCATTCATGAGAAATCTGCTCCATGATCCACTCCCGCTTCCCCCAGGTCCCAACTCCAACATTAGGGATTACAATTCAACATGAGATTTGGCAGGGATGCAGATCCAAACCATATCAATCAGTAACCTAGGAAACTTGACGGCATTTTCAGTGCCCTTAGCTAAACTCCTTAACCTATCTAAGCTTAAATTTCCTTATTTGATAAGGAAGGAAAATAATATTTATATTATCTATCTCTCAGAGTTGTGAGAAGAAATCTGACAGTACTTTTTATTTGTATTTATCATCATCATCATTATTATTCATTCATTGCTCAACTGCATGGACAGTACGTTGAAAATAGTAAATTAGTATCACCTCCCTAATCACTTCCTCAATGTTGTTGAAATGTGTCAATATTTGAATATATACAAACTGAGTGATTTCTACAGTTAAACCTCAAGTAGAGACCAAGATCAATCATACATTAAATTTTAATAACTTGGATTAAGTCGTGTTTGGGTTAACGATAAATATCAAAAGATAACTATTACGCCTATTCCAGATAATAAATGTATTACTTTCCATAATATCTGGAATAGGTATAGTAGCTATCTTTTGATAGAATCCTTGATGGAGAATCTGGTGGCAAGGGGAAGTTAACGTTTTTAGTAGGAAACTGAGTTTTTCTTTTCAGAGGTCAAAGAGGGAAACTGGTTCCCTGGGGCCCTGAATAAGGCCCCAATAAAGGCAATATTCAATAAATACCTGGTGCTGGCAATTTTTAATTTGGTTGAGTGATGTTTTTACTCCTAGTTATTTTGATTCTAAATGACTTTATGGAGATACATGAACATATGGATTTTACAATGATCTTTAGTTTTCTCTTCAGGCTTTGGACAACACTTTTCATAGCTGATTATATCCGAAGCATTTAATGTTCCTGTTGAAGTGAAGAGCTTGAAATATAGGGCCTTTTGAGACTATTCCAAAGCAGGTGATAAAAACAAAACAAAACAAAAATCCAGGAGCAAAAAACGAAGGGTCAGGGTGGGTGGCTCATGATTGTAATCCTAGCAGTTTGGGAGGTTGAGGCAGAAGGATTGCTTGAGGCCAGGGGTTCGAGACGAGTGAGGGCAACATAATTCGATCCCTGTCGCTATAAAAAATTAAAAAGCTCAGCCAGGTGTAGTGACCGACGCTTGTAGTCCCAGTTACTCTGGAGGCTGAGGCAGGAGGATCGCTTGACTTTAGGAGGTCTAGGCTGCAGAGACCCATGATTGTGCCCCTGTACTCCAGGCTGGGTAACAGTGAGATCCTGTCTCAAACAAACTCCCACCCCTAAAAAAACGTGCACATGACCTTAAAAGTGTAGGAAGATTACATGATAAGGAGAGTCAGAGAAAAGAGAAATTAGGACAGGAAAGCACTACAAGCTATGTGTGTTTATTTTATACTTGAGTCTTTAAGGGTACGGAGTATTCGTACTCAACTTGTACCCCCAAGTGTCTAGTACACTGCTTGGTAAACAGCTGGCAATCAAGAAATGTTTGCTAAATTTTAAATGAATTGATGGGGGCGGAAGTTCAGAAAGTAAAGCCTGACTCGCGTTATTTCTAAGAAGGCAGAGGAAATAAAAATCTAGTTTTCCGTACTCTGTCCCCTTTTTAATCCTTCTCTGAATGAGTGTCCCTGATTCACTGACATTTCCTAATTAACCAAGTTCTGCCAAGTTTCACATGAAACTTGGGGAACCGATTTCATTCCCCCAGAATCACCCTGTGGCGCCACCTTCCGGAGCTGTGAGGAAACTCCGGACTTCCCCCCCAACGCCGCCCCCTCCCTCCACCCTCGGTCTCCGCTTTCTGCGCTCCGCCGCGCTGGTTTTCGGAGGTGTCTGGGCGCATGCGCTTTGGACGGGCAGCCTAGCCTAGGAGAGACTACAATTCCCAGAAGACAGTGCGAAAGAAAAGAAAAATCCCGCGGTCCGTGGGGGTGGGAGAAATAAATGCTCGCGAGAGAACGAGGTTCAGGCGGCTGCACGAAGTGGGTGGAGGGCGGCCGGAGAGAGTGAGGAGGAAGGGGAGGAGGTGCCGTCCCACAATACCAGGCGGGAGGGCGGGTAGGCGGTTTGTATCCGGGCTGTGAGGTGCTCGGAGCCTCGGCGGACCTTGCTGCCTCTGTCTCTTTAACGCGAGAGGAAGCGATGCAGAGGGGTGGAAAATGGCAGAGCTGCAGATGTTACTAGAGGAGGAGATCCCGTCTGGCAAGAGGGCGCTGATCGAGAGTTACCAGAACCTGACTCGGGTGGCAGACTACTGTGAAAACAACTACATACAGGTGAGGCGCTCTGGCGGCCGGCGGGCGCTGGCCGGGTCGAGGACCCGCCGGAGTGACCAGCCCACTGGGCGGGGTGGGGAACTGCCCTGACCTCAGCGGCTGCCACCAACCCGAGCCCCTACCGCAGCCCCAAACCCAGCCCCAACCGGGGACAGAGCGAGTGGCCGGGCTGAGGGAGTCGGGCTGCGATACAGGAAGTGGCTGTGGTGGTGGAAACCGATAGAAGGGGAGAGAGAAAATGGGCGAGGGAGCCGGGAGCCCGCCGCTGCCGCAGCCCGGCGCCCCCCTCGCGTCCGCTTCCCCCAGGGCCCGGCCACCGGGGTCGCGCGCCCCCCAGGTAGCCTCCAGTCCGCAGGGCTGGCGTCCCGGAATACCCCCGAGCTGCCGCCGCGCCGCCTCTCTGCGCCCGGAGAGGAGGTCCAGGACGGGAGAGGGGAGAGGAGAGGGCAGAGACGAGGCTGAAGCCGCAGAAGGGAGAGGACCAGCGGGGTGTGTGTTGTGTGTCGGCGGAGGGTGGGGTGGGGGCGATTATGTCAGTTTCAGCCCCCAGAGGGTGTGTCTTTTATTTATTTATTTATTTTTAAAAAATTTGTCATGAGTCACATTACACCGACCTCCCGGAGGAGAGGAGGAAGCGGGTGTGGGGAGTGAGGGAGGGCGTTTGAGAGAAGTTCATCTTAAAATTCCTTTAATTGAAGGTTTGTAAATCTGCCTGCTTGTTCATTTTCAAGTCGGGTTTTTTAATTTTTTTCCCCCTCTCATCGTTTTCACTTCCGCCCCACCATAATGTATTCTAAGAGGTTGTTAGGGCTGCTATCATTACTTATCAAACACGAATTGTTCTTAACTCCTTGGAAAAACGGCTTACCCTCCCTTCTCCCAAAAGTTCTTGAGCTGTAGGCTTCATAAGTAACTTAAAATAGACTGGTGTCATCGCCGGTTGCCTATTTTCTGAGGTTTCTCTCTTAACAAGCTAAGTAAATGTATAGTATATGAATCCAAATACAGAAACGAACAGAGGTAGCCTCTGAACTACAACGTAAAAATATCTGTTATTGTAAATTAGAAAACTCTTGGGACTTTGTGACAGATGCTTGTTTGTTCGTTTCTCTTTGGATGATTGGAAGTGAATTGTGTGTGGTAGTTTGTTTTGAAGATCTTTAACTGTGTAAACCAACAGTTTGCGCTAGAAACAAAGTAGCACAGTCTTTTGTATAAATATAAAGGCACCAGGAATGCTCTTGCTTTTGGTAAGGCAAGACCAAAACGTGCTTTGAAAGGTTAGGGTTATTGCAATTCAGAACTAAATTGTTTATAGAAATGCCTCCCATGTGATTATAATTTTTAAGAACCGATGTTTCTGTGTTGGCAAATGCTTCCCCTCTTTATTTTTAGAGGGAGATGCTGTTTTCAGAATGTTTTGAATATTTCTCAGTTTTCATGTTAGTAACATTGTATCTTCAGTAGCACTACTCGGAATTTATCTTCACAATTTTTTTTTCAAGCTTTTACTTTAGGAATTCTCCTGGTAAGTGAACTTGTTGAATGCCTGCCACATCTACTGTATCACTTTGTGCAAACTTTATATTTAGCCCTTCGAAAAACTTTTAAAAATCTAGTAGAGATGTGGATATAGTTTGCAAATATAAAAGTGATCTCGTAGTTTATCGATATTAAAAATAGGCAACTTTTATTCAACTTAACATGAAAAGCCTTGAAATTGAGGAGAACCTTAATTTGCTGAAAGTTTTAAAGATTTTTGAAAGCCAAGAGGAGAGCACTGTAAGTTTAATTGCTCACTTTCCAGAAAAGTTATGTGTTCTCTGTAGAAGTCAGTAGATAAGTGCTTCATACAGGGGTGGCTCCTTTTTGTTTTGCATGTTGGGAAATCTGACAAGTATATAGTGTGGTAACTATGTGTTGGCAACTGTTAGTAACTGTAAACGTGTTTTAACCTGTCTGTGTACTATTACTTTTTCAGGTAGTTGTATGTTGTAATGCTTTTTTTTTTTTACCCCTCTCTGACCCCTTTTCTTTACTCCTCTTGCTACAATCATGTAACTTTGAAGCACTTTAAAACTTCATTGCTAATATCTCTAATTAAGTCATGTTATTTTTCATACAGTCTCTCACTTCGTAAAATGTTAGTGCCATGGTGCACGAATAGAGCCACAGTCAGTGGCCCCGTTTTTTCTTTTTTTTTGGGTGCGGGGTGGGGTATAATCCTAAATCTGACACCAGTGAGGTGTTTTGTTCATATTGGAAAAAAAAAAAAAAAGAATTCACACAAAGCAATGATTATCTAAATACCTTAGTAGCCTTTATACGTTGGGCTGCATTATCCAGGCCACTAGTTGCCTCCCTAAGGGACTCAGACAGGGTTAGGCTCAGAAAGTGATGTGGAAGTTGATGTGGTAGGTGGTGCTGCTGACTTTGGTGCTAAGAATGGGGAATGAATAATATTAGAAATATCCATTAGGGTGTCTGTTGAGGTCTTTCTGTATCCTTTCTGTGACCTGATTGGGTTATTTATAACTAATACTCTTCCTAAATATATATCTCTTCTCAGTGAAAGTATGCAGTTCACGTGTGCTTTGAGAATTTTTAAATAAGGTGAGCTAAGTTATTGCTTGGGTGATTTTTGTTCTGAGATTCACTTTTCATTTCGTTTTTCTACAGTTTGAAAGTGCAGTCCAGTTTAGCTCAGGTGTGTAGCTGAGAAACTCTTTTGGCTGTGGTGCATTTAAGTTCTTGCGGCAGTTTATTAGTTCTTTGGTTCTGTTGACTTTTAACTAGTAGGTTGTATTATTAATAGCAAAACATCTGAAAAGATTGTACTACATTAAAAAGGACAGTTTTTTCTTTTTTCTTTTTTTTTTTTTTGAGACAGAGACTTGCTCTGTCACCCAGGCTGGAGTGCAGTGGTGTGTGAACACCATTCACTGCAGCCTTGACCTCCTGGGCTCAAGCAGTCCTCCCACCTCAGCCTCCCATGTAGCTGAGACCACAGGTATATGCAAGAACAGGGTTTTAAAAGTTGCCATGGGGTAAATAATACTAAAAATAGAAAGTTTTTTTTTTTTTTTTTTTTTTTTTTGAGACACAGTCTTGCTCTGTTGCTCAGGCTGGAGTGCAGTGATGCCATCATGGCTTACTGCAGCCTCAACCTCCTGGGCTCTGGAGATCCTCCCACCTCAGCCCCCCCAGGTAGCTGGGACTACAGGTGCGCACCACCACTCCCAGCTAATTTCTGTATTTGTTTTGTAGAGATGGGGTTTTGCCATGTTGCCTAGGCTGGTCTCAAACTCCTGGGCTCAAGCAGTCTGCCTGCCTTGGCCTCCCAGTGTGCCAGTATTACAGACATACGCCACTGCACCTTGCCAGAAAGTGGTGTTTTTTTTTTTGTTTGTTTGTTTGTTTGTTTTTTTGAGATGGAGTCTCGCTCTATTGCCTGGGCTGGAGTGCAGTGGTGCGATCTTGGCTCACTGCAACCTCCACCTCCTGGGTTCAAGCGATTCTCCTGCCTCAGCCTCTCAAGTAGCTGGGATTATAGGTGCCCACCACCACGCTTGGCTAATTTTTTGTGTTTTTAGCAGAGGCAGGGTTTCATCATGTTGGCCAGGCTGGTCTCGAACTCCTGACCTTAGGTGATCTGCCCTCCTCGGCCTCCCAAAGTGTTGGGATTATAGGTATGAGCCACCGTGCCTGGCTGAAAGTGTTTTTATATAGTCATTTATGTAGACATACAGAAGAGACTTTTCCATATTCCTTTAATATGACCAGATTGAATTTTTCATGCCAAGGACAGTGCTTAATTTGAACACACATGTTTAGCCAGTTCTCTGTGCTCTACCTTAGAGTTAGTTCATACTGCCTTTGTTATGGGAACTATTCTGGGAAATAGGAAGGAAAGCCCAGTGAAAAGGAGTAGAAACTGCTTAAGAAGGTTTGTCAGGATGCAGATTGGTAGGTTGGGGGTAAGGACAGAAAAGTCTTCATACAGCTTAACTTTAAAATTTAATTTTATTTTTTGTCTGGATTTCTACCAGGAGCTTTATTTGGGTTAACAAGTATGTTCTAAAGCCTAGGAGTATGAAGGGGATATCATCCCAGTATGTTACTGTGAGCTACTCACTTCAGCTTGCTTTCCTCCTCCTGTGACATTTGCTTCATTAGCACATTTAATCTCAGAAGGTGGGTAATTTTTGAGCAGGATCCGTTTGGAGTAGGTAAAAGCTAACATTTCTGATACTGTACACTTTATTGCCAGTTTACAAACTGTGTCAGTTTTTTTTTTTTTTTTTTTTTTTTTTTGAGTAACAGATGGACAGTTAGAGGTTCCGAGGTATTAAATACCCAACCTAAAGTTCAGTAGCTTGTGTGAGGTGGGGCCTGGAATCAAACCCAGATTTTCTTGATTCCAAATCCCAAATTCCATCTAATTAATCCTGAATGGGTTTTTTTTTTTTTTCTTTAGACAGAGGCTTACTCTGTCACCCAGGCTGGAGTGCAGTGGCATGATCTCAGCTTGCTGCAACCTCCAGGCAATTCTCCTGCCTCAGCCTCCTGAGTAGCTGGGAATACAGGTGCATGCCACTGCACCCAGCTAATTTTTGCATTTTTAGTAGAGACAGGGTCTCACCATGTTGGCCAGGCTGATCTCGAACTCCTGGCCTCAGGTGATCCACCGTCCTCAGTCTCACATGGAGTTGGAATTACAGGTGTGAGCCACCATCCCCAGCCCAGAATGGGGTTCTTTTTTTTTTTTTTTTTTTTTTTTTTGAGATGGAGTCTTGCTCTGTCGCCCAGGCTGGAGTGCGGTGGCACGATCTCAGCTCACTGCAATCTCCGCCTCCTGGGTTCAAGTGATTTTCCTGCCCCAGCCTCCCGAGTAGTTGAGATTACAGGTGGCCACCACCATGCCTGGCTAATTTTTGTATTTTTAGTAGAGACGGAGTTTCACCATGTTGTCCAGGCTGGTCTCAAACTCCTCCTGACCTCGGGTGATCCACCCGCCTCGGCCTCCCAAAGTGCTGGGATTACAGGTGTGAGCCACCGCACCCGGCCCTAAACAGGGTTCTTATGGCAACATAGGGGATAAAAACAATGTGCGCAGAGGGTAATAGAGAAGGGTAGAGGGTAATATAATTGCCTCTATTTATTGAATACGTACTCCATTGCAGTCTCTGCTGGTTGGTTTTGTATTATCTTTAATCCTTACAAACTCGCCACGACAGACAGTGCTGTCTTACATATGAGGAAATTAGGACTCATAAAAGTTAAGTTTTGTTTAGTCATAGAGTTAGTAATTGGCAGTCAGGACTTCCTTCTGACTCTGGCAGACTCCATAGGCTGTGCTCTTTTCATATGATACTGTTTTCACATGAAAGAATCTAGAACTCAAAACTGGTTCAGGAATACCGTGGAATAAACAGAATAGACTGGTATTGGGCAAGCCTGGGAACCTAACAACTCTTTACCATTGTTTCCAGGTTGTGAATATAAGAAGAGATATGTTTGTAATTTAGGGACTTGCCTATATCACCAAAAGATGGTAAATTTGGCATTTGAAGTGTTCAACTACAGGTTAAGTATCCTTTATTCAAAATGCTTGGGACCAGAAATGTTTCAGATTTTTTTTTGAATTTTGGAATATTTGCATTATACACTTACTGGTTGAGCCTCCCTAATCTGAAAATCTGAAATCCAGAATAGTCTAATGAGCATTTTTTTTTAGTGTCATGTTGATGCTCAAGAAGTTTTGGGTTTTGGATTTCCAGATTAGGGATACTGAACCTGTATAGGAATTACAGGCTAGCTTTTCACTGAGCTCCCTGGATCCTTTTTTCTTTTCCTGCATCCTTGCCTGTCTTTTTTCTATTGTTAGTCTGTGTTGCAATTGTGCTAAGAAATTTTGAAGAAGCATTTGTAGAGATTAACAAAAAATATGTGGAAATATTCTGGGTAGATGTGATTTCTATACAAACCAGGTTTGGGGAAAAACAGTCAAAGTGATTCAAGAGATGAGGATAGACTGGAATGGTTAGAATTCTTAGAATTGCACTTTGAAGTGTGAGTAAAACAGTGACTAGCAAAGTTAGAGATGTAGGTTGGAAATGTAAATGTATTTAACAGAAGGTTAGATAATTTAAGATCCTCAGTTAATTGTTAAATCGACCCATACCATGTCATTACATGTTTATTCATGCTGTTGTGTCAAGGTGATACAGGGCAGGGTAGAGCAGGATCTGACCTAGCATATCAGTTCTTTTTTTTTCTTTTCTTTCCTTTTTTTTTTCTTCTTTCACACCAAGTCTGTGAACCCAGCATATCAGTTCTTATGAAAGTCCATATCACATATATCAGTTCTTGCTAATACTCTCAAGGTGAATACTGCATATTTTTAGGACTATATAATATTTGCAAATTTGTATTAAAACTAATGTCTTCTCTCTTTTCTTTTGTAGCTTTAATACTAATAACAGCTTTATATGTAGTACTTCTGACTAGTCCTGGTCTGTTTAGAACCTCAATTTTAGCATGCTTCTGTCTTTTGGAGAGTTTTCTTAGAAAATTATTGAAATAATCCCTTAGGATACTTTCAAATTTTTCTTGTGTGCTTCTGCTTTCTCCAGTTGATTCTTATAGCTCAGGAATGCTAATAGTCCTTGTGGAAAGGAGATATTTAGGCAATTGGGGATCTGCTGTGTGACCATTTACACTAACCTTATTTATATTCAGTGAAATTATGTCCTAAGAATTAAGACAGTTAACAGTCAAAAATATGTTAGCCAGAAAGGAAGAGTGTTCATATTGGGACAAGAGGTTGGATCAAACTCTAGGATATTGTGCAGATATAAATCTATAAAGCCCATGAAAATAGTGTTGGCATGAAAAGTAAGGTAAAGGCTGGGCGTGGTGGCTCACACCTGTAATCCCAGCACTTTGGGAGGATGAGGCGGGCGGATCATGAGGTCAGGAGATCGAGACCATCCTGGCTAACATGGTGAAACCCCGTCTCTACTAAAAATACAAAAACAAAGTTAGCTGGGTGTGGTGGCGGGCATCTGTAGTCCCAGCTACCCAGGAGGCTGAGGCGGCTGAATGGCGTGAACCCGGAGGCGGAGCTTGCAGTGAGCTGAGATTGTGCCACTGAACTCCAGCCTGGCAGCCTGGGTGACAGAGCGAGACTCTGTCTCAAAAAAAAAAAAAAAAAAAGTAAGGTAAAAATGATAGTTAATGCTAATTTTGAAGCATTTACAAAGTTTTGATTGGGAGGTTGTATATTTTTCCTAATATCATCTTGTGTTGATTGTAATATTTATTGAAATTATGGTTTGATTGTAGAAGAAATAATAGTCAAACCCCAGAACTACAAACTTTGTAGATCTTAATATTTACTAAGACATCATGTTAGAAAAAAGGGATTTTTTTTTAAAAAAAAGGGCATCGTTGAGAAATAAGACAATAGGAAAGTAGCAATTATTGGATTTTTTTTTTTTTTTTTTTTTTGAGACGGAGTCTCGCTCTGTCGCCCAGGTCAGAGTGCAGTGGTGTGATCTCGGCTCACTGCAAGCTCCGCCTCCCGGGTTCACGCCATCGATTTTGTTTTTAAAGGAAATAGTTGACTTGGTCATTTTAACAGTAAATATCCATTCCTTAGAATGGAGACTTGAGATTTGACTACTGTGTGTCAATCCAAAAAAGTACTTTTAACTTTGGATCTACTAATTTTCTCCATTTACAAAATAAAACTTTCTCAGACATAGTTGGTAGTGAACCCGTGTTTATGAAGAAAATCTGTTAATGAGGGACCACACCCAGCTAATTTTTTGTAATTTTTGTAGAGATGGGATTTCGCCGTGTTGCCCAGGTTTGTCCTGAACTCCTGGACTCAAGTGATCCTCCTGCCTTGGCCTCCTGAAGTGTTGGGATTACAGGCATGAGCCACCATGCCCGGCCAGCAAAAACACATTTTTGAAAAACTTCAATTTACCTTTAATTCACTCATTTCCTGAATGCTTTATCATTAATTTTTATTAATAATTTCTACATTCTTTGACAAAATTGTATTTGGTACATTTTATTTTTCCTTCTATGGAAAGGCAAGTGTGGCACTTTTTCAGAACCCATGGGAAATTAATGCCCTCCACTTAAACATCAGAAATGTATATATTATATCATATAGAAAAAGATGCTTCCTACTACGTCAAATATTAGCAACTTAAGAGTTGTAACAACAGATGCTTATTTTATTTTATTTTTTTGAGACAGAGTTTCGCTCTTGTTGCCCAGGCTAGAGTATAATGGCACAATCTCTGCTCACCTCAACTTCTGCCTCCTGGGTTCAATCAATTCTCCTGCCTCGGCATCCCGAGTAGCTGGGATTACAGGGATGCGCCACCACGCCTGGCTAATTTTGTATTTTTAGTAGAGACAGGGTTTCTCCATGTTGGTCAGGCTGGTCTCGAACTCCCAACCTCAGGTGATCCACCCACCTCGGCCTCCCAAAGTGTTGGGATTACAGGCGTGAGCCACCGTGCTTGGCCCAGATTCTTATTTTAATAAGGCAATATAGAGAAAAGAGTACATGGGTGCCATTTTATTTTTAATTTTTATGAGGGTTGGGGTCTCCTGTGTTCCCCAGCTGTCCTCGTAATTCTGGGGTCAAGCGATCCTCCCATCTCAGCCTCCTGAGTAGCTGGGTCTACAGACTTTCCCCCCTAAGCCCCTCCCACCATGCTCAGCTTATGGGTGTCATTTTCAAATTGATTATTACTCAAAAGTGGGCCCTCAACATAGTTAGGCAATCCCACTAGATAACCTCGCCAGTTTGTTCTTCCACTTACCACAAACTATTTTAATTTTTTTCTCCCTTTTTGAAATCTGACCCTTTCCTTTCTTGTCTTTTGGTTCATAGAGAAAATAGACTTCATCATATAAGACCTATAATTTCTTACCACTGCATCTCCAAACCTGCTATCCTCGCTCACCCTATTCTACTCCTTTTTATAATGGAAGAGAGACATTCTTCCTCCTAGCTAAAGTCCTAACTGTGGGTCACATCCTGTCCTGCCTTTTTGTAAACCTTATGCTCCTGATAAGTTTATACCTCCTCTCTTTACTGAATTTGTGCTTTCACAATTGAAACATTTCAGATCTCTGTCGTACTTGAAAACTCTTTTGACTTCATATACTCATCTAGTAACTGACCTATCTCTCCTTTATGGATTAACTAGTTTTATTGCACTATTGTCAGCTAGCTGCAGTGGCTCAAATCTGTAATCCCAGTTACTTGGGAGGTTGAGGTGGGAGGATTGCTTGAGCCCAGGAGTTTGAGATCAGCTTGGGTAACAAAGCAAGACCCTGTCTCAAAAAAAAAAAAAAAAAAAAAAAAAAAAAATTAGCTTAGTCTGTAGTCCCAGCTACTTGGCAGACTGAGGTGGGAGGATCACTTGAGCCCAGGAGTTTGAGGCTGCAGTGAGCTATGGTTGCGCCACTGCACTCCAGCCTGGGCAACAGTGAAACCCTGTCTTTTAAAATAAAAACAAAAAACCAAGCATCTTCCTCCATCTCCCACTTTTCATTCACTCTTTAACCTGTTCTATTTCCACTGCTCTCTGAATGCTAATAACCTCCATGTTGCAAAATTCTTTCCCATTTTAGTTCTCATCGTGCTTTTTTTCTCTGCATCATTTTGCATGGTTGATTTTTCCTACTTTTTTTAAGAAGTTAATCCTTTGGCTTCTCTGATAGACTTTTCTTTCATGCTTTTCCTATTACTCTCTGGCCCATTATTCTCTGTTACTGTTAAGTATTAAAGTGGCTTCATTTGGGCTCTTTTCTACACATCTCACCTCAAGCTGTTTTATTTATTCCCATCTAAATCTCTAGATTAGATCTTTCTTCTGTTGAGGTTTAGATTCATATATCTAATAACCTACTTGACCCCTCCGCTTGTTTGAATCACAGGTGCCTCAGACATAAGATGCTAGCAGCTGAACTCAACACCTTCCTCTAAACCTATTACTACCAACCACCCACTCACTGAAAACCTGGGCATCATTCTTTTCTTTTCTTTTTTTTTTTTTTTTTTGAGACGGAGTCTCACTCTGTTGCCCAGGCTGGAGTGCAGTAGCACGGTCTTGGCTCACTGCAACCTCTGCCTCCCAGGTTCAGGCAATTCTCCTGCCTTAGCCTCTTGAGTAGTTGGGACTACAGGCATGTGCCACCACACCTGGCTAATTTTTGTATTTTTAGTAAGGACAGGGTTTCACCGTATTGGCCAGGCTGGTCTTGAACTGCTGACCTCGTGATCTGCCTGCCTTGGCCTCCCAAAGTGCTGGGATTACAGGCGTGAGCCACCACACCTGGCTGAGAACATTTTTTAGGCGGGTTCTATCTGTTAGCATTTACTGTACTAAAACTAAAACTGAGCAGTTTAAAACATTCATTTAAAGGGATATCTAATGTGTTTATTATTAACATAAATAATGTTTTATGAAAAATGTAACCTTAGTTTTCCAAAACAAAAATGTTTAGGGCAAGAGTAACATTATTTTACATTATTGCACATCTCAGTGAAAAATAAATGGCAACAAAATTCTTATATCTGCTTCTGCAGTTAATCTGTTCATTTTGTTTTGGTTGAAGTATATGAAGGAAATCTGTCCTCACACAGTTATGTAGTGGAAAAAGGGGGACTATTGTAATAGGCTGTGCACATAATTGTGGATGATTTTCTTTGATACTACAACAAAACTTGGTAGATGGTAGTTTCTTAAAGGTTAGTTACAGTGTGGACTCTGAAACTATATCAATAAATATTTTATACTCCATTACTTTAAAATACATTGCATAGGCCATTTGGAAAATATTTTTCACTGAGTTATGCAGACCTTCTGAATGTTGACACATTTCATTATACAATGTGAAAAAATTGCAATCACTAATATTAACACAGATCTCACTAGAAGAATTTTCAAGTATTGCAAAGCTTGCAAGTTCACATTGATGGATTCAAGTTTTCCAAGATCCCAGTTTTTGCTTGAAAGCTCGAATTTTATTATTGGCAACAAATATTACCAGTTATTTTCCTTGAAGTATTAGGCTTACTTTATTCATTTTTAGGAAAATGTCTGCCAAATGCTCAAGTCTAAATAATCTTAGTTTACCTATCAGTTGTTTTTGAAGTAATAATGGTGTTCCATGAATAATTGGCTTATTCAGCTTGCAAATAAACTGCACAAGTGTTTTTTCCTAACAGGAGCCATCATACTTAGTATGTAGCAGAAGTACTGTATGTGTACTTCCATTTTGTCATATACAATATTAAAAGACATTTTCTCAAGGGTCAAGATTTAATAGAATTAATAAATTTTCCTGCTTCATCAAGAACATTTTAAAGTGAAACCGGCTTTTTTAAACCTTTTTCTTTTTTTTTCTGTGGATGGTTGGCAGTAAAGAACACAATGAGTACTAGTATCGTCGGTGACATTGCCTTGATTACCTCTAAGAGGCTATTGTAATTTTATTTACCTTTGTTTTTGTACCTTCAATTCAAATGCCAACTCAGGAAAGAAAGCAAATAACACTAGTAGTATTATAAAGATAATTTTGACCTCGTGGACCCCCTGTAAAGGTCTTAGGAATCCTCAGGGGTCTGCAGAACACACTAGACAACATTTGGGATAGATGATTGGTTCAGTAGACTTAATACCTTCCTTTTGTGCTAATGGGAGTCTGAATTTTAAATATCATTGTATACTACTATGTATATTGAGCATCCCTGACTAATGTAGTTGCCATTAAAATAAAAAATGTAAAGTTTCTTATGGAGAAAGTCTTGGCCGGGCATGGTGGCTCATGCCTGTAGTCCCAGCACTTTGGGAGGCCAAGGTGAGTGGGTCACCTGAGGTCAGGAGTTCGAGACCAGCCTGGCCAACATGGTGAAATCCCGTCTCTACTAAAAATACAAAAATTAGCTGGGCGTGGTGGCACATGCCTGTAATCCCAGCTACTTGGGAGACTGAGGCAGGAGAGTCGCTGGAACCTGGGAGGCAGAGGTTGCAGTGAGCTGAGATGGTACCATTGCACTCCAGCCTGGGTGATAGAGCGAGACTCCGTCTCAAAAAAAAAAAAAAAACCTCTTCTTATATTGCATACTGTGCTAATTATTTTGGTTCTTAATATTTGGGTCTTACTGCTCTGTACAATTCACCTTTCACTAGTACTGATTTTGAAACTGATTTGCTGCTAAAAGTTTCATAAATCTGTTATCTTCAAATTTCATACCAAAAATTTAGTAATTTGTTGATATGAATTTATTTGATTCATAGGCGGTTGTTAAAATTAAATGATTCTTAGGAAGTAGTGAGAAATAATTTTAATTTTAAAATGATATAACAATCATTCATTTCTAATTTGAGTATGTTCCAAATTAGATGTGAAGAAATCTCTTGTTATTATCCATGGCATGTATCATTTTGGTACTAATATATTTACATCTTCTTCTTCTTCTTCTTTTTTTTTTTTTGAGACAGGGTCTCACTCTGTTGCCCAGGTTCTGGAGTGCAGTGGCATGATTACTGTTCACTACAGCCTTGAAATCCTGGGCTTAGGTCATCCTCCCACCTCAGCCTCCCAAATAGCTGGTATTACAGGTGTGCCACCGTGCCCTGCTAATTTTTTGGGTATTTTTTATAGAGACAGGGTTTTGGCATGTGGTCCAGTCTGGTCTTGAACTCCTGAGCTCAAGCAGTCCTCCTGACTCAGCCTCCCAACGTAGCAATCCTCCTGACTCGGCCTCCCAATGTAGCAATCCTCCTGACTCAGCCTCCCAACATGTGAGCCTTCCAGGTGTGAGCCACCAGGTCTGGCCCAACATCTTAAAAAATAAGAATAACCCAACTGAAGTGGGAGAAAAGGACAAAAAACAGAGGGTACAATTTTTGTTTTAGTTGTTTCTCTGGCATTTTCCCCCTTTTATTATATACATTTTATGTTTTCCATGAAAAAAGGCTTTGCATTTATCTTTTCCTCTGTTAAATAATATCTCTTTTAAAAGATTTGAGAAGCCTATTTTTTTCAGTTCCATCTTCCCTTAAAATTAATAATAATCAAATTTTGCTTGTTTTTTTTTTTTTGTTTGTTTGTTTTAAAGACAGGGTCTCTCTCTGTTGCCCAGGCTGTAGTACAGTGGTGCGATCTCAGCTCACTGCAGCCTCAACCTCCTGGGCTCAAGCAGTCCTCCCACCTCACCTCCCAAGTAGCTGGGACTACAGGTGTGCATCACCACGCTTGGCTAATTTTTGTATTTTTTTGTTAAGGACAGGGTTTCACCATGTTTTCCAGGCTGGTCTTGAACTCCTGGGGTCAAGGGATCTGCCTACCTTGACCTCCCAAAGAGTTAAGATTACCGGCGTGAGCCACCATGCCTGGTCCTCAGAGTTTGCTTTGAATAGTGGGAAGACAAACTGGTGATAACTCTTATTCTTTTAGAATAATCAGATAATACCATAAAGATCCCAAAGAAAACTGGCAAAATTGTATAGGCTCCCAAGTTGGAACCACAGGAGTTCCAAAAGGAATGCACAGTAAAATGAAATGTATTTATAATTATATGTTTTGTGCTTCTTAGTATGACAGAGTATATTAGTTTGTCACATACTCAGTTATTCTGCGACTTTTTACGCGTATTATGTGTCAGACTGTTTTGTCAATCAGATACAGTTTCTACCCTCAAGTGATTTATAGTTGGCCTCCTCCATTAATCAAATAACTCAAACTATAATAAATTACATCTAGGGAAGGTACATGTGACATGAAAGTATACATCAGGTGCTGCCACCTAGCTTGGTGTGTCATAGAAGTAATGTTGGAGTTGAGATCTGAAGGGTGAGTATATGTTAACCGAGAACATTTGGGGGAAGGGAAAACAGTGTCTCTGTGGAGGGGAGAGCAGCATGTGTACAGGCCCAAAGGTGAGAGTGAAGGCAGAGTGATTTTGAACAAGTTACACACTTGTGTACTTCAGAGTAAACAGAGTCATCTGTGAAGAGGTAGGTAGGTACCAGATAAGGATTTTGATCTTTTTTTTTGTCTGAGGCTGATGAGAAGGCATTGAAAGTTTTAAGCAAGGCTGGGTGCAGTGGCTCCTGCCTGTAATCCCAGCACTTTGGGAGGCCAAGGTGGGCCCATCGCTTGAGGTCAGGAATTTGAGATCAGTCTGGCCAACATGGTGAAACCCCGTCTCTACTAAAAATACAAACATTAGCCAGACATGGTAGTGCTTGCCTGTAGTCCCAGCCACTCAGGAGACTGAGGCAGGAGAATCACTTGAACCCGGGAGGCGGAGGTTGCAGCGAGCTGAGAGCGCACCACTGCACTCCAGCCTGGGCAACAGAGCGAGACTCTGCCTCAAGAAAAAAAAAAAAAAAAAGAAAAAGAAAGTTTTCAGCAATGGGATGACATCATTTTTACTTTTTATGAAGGTTACTCTTGTTTAGAGTGGAGAACAGATTGGAAGGAGGATTGACTACAGATTGGAAGGAGTTCAGAACAGATTGGAGGGTGGCTAGTCTAGAGGTGATGGTAGCAATTGGTGATGGTTTTTCTAAAATCTTTTTTTTTTTTTTTTGAGACGGAGTCTCGCTCTGTCGCCCAGACTGGAGTGCAGTGGTGTGATCTCAGCTCACTGCAACCTCTACCTCCCAGGTTCAAGCAAGTCTCTCTGCCTCAGCCTCTGTAGCTGGGATTACAGGTGCCCACCACCGTGCCTGGCTACTTTTTGTATTTTTTTGTAGAGACGGGGTTTCACCATGTTGGCCAGGCTGGTATTGAACTCCTGACCTCGGGTGCTCTGCCTGCCTCGGCCTCCCAAAGTGCTGGGATTACAGGCATGAGCCACTGTGCTTGTCCATTTTTTCTAAAATCTTCAGTGCCTGAACTCATCATGGTAGACTGTGACTCTTTATTATTTTTCTTTTCTAAAAAGAGGAGTATTTGAGGCTATTGGGATTTGTTGAACTGAAATAGAGAAAGATTCATTCAACAAATAGTTAATTGCCTACTCTATGGAAGACTGTCTGCTAGGTATTATGATGTGGTGGTATGATGTCTATATTATTATTATTATTTTTGAGACAGAGTTTCGCTCTTGTTGTCCAGGATGGAGTGCAATGGCACGATCTTGGTTCACTGCAACCTCCACCTCCCGGGTTCAAGTGATTTTCCTGTCTCAGCCTCCCAAGTAGCTGGGATTACAGGCACATGCCACCATACCCAGCTAGTATTTGTAGCTTTAGTAGAGACGGGGTTTCATCATATTGGTCAGGCTGGTCTCGAACTCCTGACCTCAGGTGATCCGCCCGCCTCAGCCTCCCAAAGTGCTGCGATTATAG
This sequence comes from Gorilla gorilla gorilla, assembly GCF_029281585.2. Lineage (NCBI taxonomy): Eukaryota > Metazoa > Chordata > Mammalia > Primates > Hominidae > Gorilla > Gorilla gorilla. The sequence goes on along the minus strand of NC_073232.2, from coordinate 35,777,979 downwards.
GTGTGAGCCATCATGCCCTGCTTTGTGTCTATATTATTTATAAGCTATGTAGAAATCATTGAAAAGCCTTAAATCTAAGAAAAAGAAAATTGGTCTATAGTATGTATAGTTAAATGAGGAAATGTTCTGTATGGAAGAAAAATAATTGTTATTTTTGAAAGGTTTTTGATTTTAGTTTGGGCAGTCAGAAGTTTGCTTATGGAAAGAGAATATGTCAAGCAGCTTTTTTTTTTTTTAAAGCATTTAGGTAATATGTTCTTATAAAAGGGTCAATACAGTTGTATTAAAAGTCAAACCTAAAATGTCTCTTCTTCTTCTCCCCATACTGCTATTATCCTCTCCCCTCAAACTGTATGCTTGTTTTCTGCCTTTCCAGTTTTTGTACAAAGGATGTGCTTTGGGAAGATTCATCTTACATTGGTATGGGATGGATTGGAGAAGGGAGAGACTGGATGGACAGTGATCAGTTAGAGGACTGTCACATTTGTCTCGCTGTAAAGAGTATTTCATGAATTGAGATAGCTGTAGTAAGATTGAAAAGGAAGATAAGAATCAGCAAGCCTTGGTGAAGGAGATATGGGTGGCTGTGGGAAAAGGAGAACCCAAAGAAGGCTTATTTAACCGGTATCTATTTTCCCCTAGCATAAAGCTAATGCGCCTACAGAAGGTAATTTGCAGTCACAGAAGTGAATCTGTAGACCCCCTCTTTTTCAGCTGTTAGTACACAGTTGGTTTCTGACACTTTCCAGCTTTTACTCCTCCACAATTGAATTGATTGGCAGAGCAGTGGGTTGGAGAATAGGAATAAAGCTTGACTGCTAGCTGGCTGCGTGGGCAGAACAGGGAAGGGAAGGGGGAAGAGGAGAGGAAAGGGATTCCAGTTTCTCTGGCTATATACTGTTGTGGCATGAGGTGCATGTCTTTTGATGTTAATTTTGATGTTCTATCATAACCTTCTGCATTATAGATTGTTGGTATTTTTATATGTGTAGTCTATAAATTTCAAATACATATGACATGTGGGTTGAAAATGATCTCTTTTTAAAAGGAACTTTTAGAGAGAATTCTAAGGAACAGTAGTGTTTGGGGGTTCTCAGGCAAAGTTTCTCCTAAAGAATGAGTTTAGCCAAGTCATTAATTTAAAGAATTGAGGGGAAGGGGGACTGGGAGGCAAGGGATATATATAGGTAGTAGGAACAGAAAGATAGCAAGGCATGTTTGGGAGAGCTGTGAGTAGTGTCAAGTGCCAGGGAAGGTGGAGGAGATGAAGTCTTAGTCAAAAACATACTTGAACTGCTGTCACTAAACTGTAGAAGATCAGATCAGTGTTTCCCAGATTTGAAAATAGAAACCGTGTTTTAAATTTAACACTGGTAAGATGAAATTGTGCTTTTGCTATGTCCTGACATATTCTGTTCATTTGTCTAGACACGTTTGGCATAATCAACAGAAACCACTGGATGAGTGGTTAAATATAAGGTAAATGAGTTATAGGTCTGAATCAATCACTTTTGTATGAGCTAATTGTCATAACTTGGGGACTGCTTGTATGAGTGGCTTTATTGTTAGTGTTTATTAATGTCTTGTGGTATATAGAACTATTTTTTTTTTCGACTCAATTGGGTATTTCTTCCACCCATCCTACCTCTCCTACCTTGCCCCACTACCACAAAGAAGAAGAAGAAAGGCAGCATGGTACTATCTCTATGAAAATCCTGCCACTCTCATTTTTGCTTTTTGGGTGAGGAGGTACGGTGCTGCAAGGTGGGAAGAATGTATGATATATTAATATTTACATCACTGAGGAGAATTGCAATACATTCCTTTTATAGTCACATGGAAGTTTTAGGAAAAGCTTTGCTTCTACCTATATATATATATATATATATTTTTTTTTTTTTTTTGAGACGGAGTCTTGCTGTGTCATACAGGCTGGAGTGCGATGGCGTGATCTCAGCTCGCTACAACCTCCGCCTCCAAGGTTCAAGTGATTCTCCTGCCTCAGCCTCCCAAGTAGCTGGGACTACAGGTGCATGCCACCACACCCCGGCTAATTTTGTATTTTTTAGTGGAGACAGGGTTTCACTGTGTTGGCCAGGCTGGTCTTGAACTCCTGACCTCAGGTGATCTGCCCACCTCATCCTTCCAGAGTGCTGGGATTACAGGTGTAAGCCACCATGCTGGACCCCACCAAGATATTTTGACCTATGGATACTATAAATCATATAATCTTTTTTCCTTTATCTTTGTGGATTCATGCAAAAGCCAGAGCCAAACTTGTGGCTCTAATTTATTATTTATTTATTTACTTTTTAAGATAGAGTCTTGCTCTGTCGCCCAGGCTGGAGTGCAGTGGCTGGATCTTGGTTCACTGCAGCCTCCTCCTCCCGGGTTCAAGCAGTTCTCCTGCCTCAGCTTCCCGAGTAGCTGGGCCTATGGGTGCACACCACCATGCCCGGCTAATTTTTATATTTTTAGTAGAGGTGGGGTTTCACCATGTTGGCCAGGATGGTTTGATCTCCTGACCTTGTGATCCACCCTCAGCCTCCTAAAGTGCTGGGATTACAGGCGTGAGCCACCGCGCCTAGCCTCTTGTGGCTCTAATTTGTTATGTAGTACTCCGTGGTCTGTATATTAACGTCTTGCCTTTATCTTTTATATTATATGGTAAAACCCTGATTTTTGTATTTTGAATTTTCTTGTTTAATTGTACACATTTTTGTACTGGTATATCAATAGCTAATGGCCTCTCCCCAGACCAATGAAATTGGCATCTTTTTAGGGGGAGAGGGTTAGATTGGGTCTCAGGCTCTGGAATTTTTTAAAAAGCTCACCAGATAGTGCTGGTGTCTAGCTAGAATTTTTTTTTTGGATTCCACACTAAAAGCTTAGGCCATAAAAGCAAAAATAAATAAATGGAATGACGTCACACTGAAAAGCTTCTTCAAAACAAAGGAAACAATCAACAAAATGTAACAACCTATGGTCTGGGAAAACATATTTGCAAAGCATTTATCTGATAAGGGATTAATATCTAAAATTCATGAAGAACTCATATAATTCAATAATAGAAAAATAATCTGATTAGAAAATGGGCAAAAGACTTGAACAGATATTTTTTCAAAGAAGACATAAGGATGGCTGACAGGTATATGAAAAGGTACTCAACAGCATTAGCCTTGCGGAAATGCAGATCAAAACCACTGTGGGCGTCACCTCACACCCCTTAGGGTGGCTGTCATAAAAATGTGAAGTGATAACAAATGTTGGCGAGGGTGTGGAGAAAATGGACCCCTTGTACACTGTTGGTGGGAGTGTGGATTGGTACAGCCATGATGGAAAATAGTATGGAGGTTGCTAAAGAAATGAAAAATAGAAGTACTGTATGACCCAGCAATTCCTTATCTGGGCATATACCCAAAGGAAGTGAAATCACCTTATAAAGATATCTGCACTCCCACGTTCATTGCAGTGTTATTTACATTAGCCAAGCTGTGGAAACGACCTGAATGTCCACTGATAGATGAATGGATAAAGAACATGTGATATGTATATATAATGGAATATTATTCAGCCTTAAAATGCAGATACTGCCATTTGCCACAACATGGATGACCTGGAGGCAGTATGCTGAGTGAAATAAGCCAGACACAGGAAGAAAAATATTGCATGATCTCATATGTGGAATCTTAAAAAAAATAAAAAAAAGAGTCAAATATATAGAGTGAATAAAAGAGTGGGTTACCAGGAGCAAGTGGGTGGGGAATGGGAAATGTAGGTGAGGGGTAAGAAAATAGCAAGTATGTAGGATGAAAGAGCCTAGAGATCTAATGTGTAACATGTAGCTAATAAGAGGACTGTAGCTAATAAAATTGTACTATATTTGGAATTCCTGCTAAATGAATAGATTTTTAGCTGTTCTTGCCACAAAAACAAACCAAAAAAAAAAAGGTAACTATGTGAGTTGATATATATGTTAATTTGCTTCACTGCAGTAACCATTTTGCTTTCTATATGAATCCCATAACATCATGTTGTATGCTTTAAATATATACAATAAAATTTATTTAAAAAATGAAATAAAATATATGGTTGATATAAAAAGAATAAAAGCTCACCAGGTAGTGCTGATGTCCACCTAGAGTTGAGAATCACTTTTCTAGAGCAAGAGTGGGCAGGTGTTTCCTGTAAAGGGCCAGATAGTAAATATTTTAGGCTTTGCATGCCATATGGTCTGACACAATTACTCAACTCTGCTATTGTAGTTAAGAAAACCATAGATGATATGTAAGGAATGGATGTGGCTATGTTTTAGTAAAATGTTATTTGCAAAAATGGGGAGAAGTATTTGGCCTGAGCAGGGACATAGTTTCTTGATCTTTGTTATACAGCCTGAATTTTAATTATTATGCTAGAATCTAATGGTAGTGGTTGATGATGGACCAAAACTGTATTGGTGTGGCCCATATGCTGAGGTGAATGCCTTTTTAAAAATGCTTTTGTATCCTGTTAATTGGTGTTTAGATTTCTAAGTGATTAAATTACCTATTTGCCTGGGATCTGATGTGATAATTTATTAATAAATTATTATTTTTTGTCTCTTGTTTCTATTTTATAATATACATGTGTGAACAGAATATCCCTTTGTTCACATCTCAGATTTTTTGGAATAGCAGTAGTATAGAAAATTCAATTGATGACAGTAGAGATTAATTGATACTTACAGTTTTGTAATTTTTATACTCTTCCAGAACAGATTAAGAAATTAGGATACACGTAATTTGTCAGGTAGTGTCATACTGGTCCTGATTTTTGATTTGGAAAATGTGATTAATGAATCACTAGGCTGGAGATAGCTAAGACTATTCTGTGAAACTGTGTTGTAAGCTGGTTTAAGTGAGTGTCTTAGTCTGTTTGTGTTGCTACAAAGGAATACTTCAGGCTGGGTAATTTATTTGACTCGTGGTTCTGCAGACCGTATAGGAAGCATGGTGCCAACATCTGCTTCTGATGAGTGCTTCAAGTTGCTTCTACTTGTAGCTGAAGGGAAGGGAGCTGACATTTGCAGAGATCACTTGGCAAGAAGCAAGGTGGGGAGGTGCTAGACCCTTTTTAACAACCAGCCCTTTGGAAGTAGTAGAGCAAGAATTTACCTGAGGACCCCAAGCCATTCATGAGGGATCCTCCCCCATAACCCAGACACCTCCCATTAGGATCCACCTCCAGCATTGGGGATCATATTTCAACATGAGGTTTGAGGGGACAAACATCTAAACTACAGCAGTGAGGAAATAAAATCGATGGAAGGACAAGGTACTTTTGCTAGTATTCATAGAATCTTGAATTTGTTTTTTTTTGTTTTTGTTTTTGTTTTTTTTGATACAGGATCTCTCTATGTCACCCCGGCTGGAGTGCAGTGGTGTGATCATAGCTCATTGTGGTCCCAAAGTCCTGGGTTCCAGCAGTTCTCTTGCTTTAGCCTTCCAAGTTGTTGGGACTACAGGCACGTGCTACCATTTTTGCCATCTTTACCATCTTTAAAGTGCTAACTTTAAAGATTTATTTATTTTTATTTTTTTCTGTAGAGACATGGTTTTGCTGTGTTGCTGTGTCTGCTCTCAAACTCCTGGCCTCAGGTAATCCTCTTACCTTGACCTCCCAAAGCATTGGGATTACAGGTGTGAGCCACCAAGCCTGGCACAATTTTTTTTTTTTTTTTTTAAACAGAAGTACTTCTTTTTCTCAAGTCAGTTAAGGGTGGTGCTGATTGTGACAGTGTTAACTACCACCCTACCTAGTAGTTTGTTAAAAGATGCATTATACTTCTTAAGTAATTTCCTAGTAAAGTTACCTTTTTTTCCCCTTATTTTTGTTTTTGAGACAGGGTCCTGCTCTGTCGCCCAGGCTGGAGTGCAGTGGCATGATCTCGGCTCACTGCAGCCTCAACCTCCTGGGCTCAAGCAGTCCTCCCACCTCAGCCTCCCCAGTAGCTAGGACTATAGGCTCATGCCACCATGCCTGGCTAATTTTTATATTTTTGTAGAGATGGGGTTTTGCCATGTTCTCCAGGCTAGTCTCGAACTCCTTAGCTCAAGCAATCCACTTTCCTCAGCTTCCCAAAGTGCTGGGATTACAGGTGTCAGCCACCATACCTGGCTAGTTAAATTTATTTGGGCATGAATTAAAGATGTGGTTTTGTCACTTCAGTGAAGGATAACCTAGAAACGTGTTGAATGTTTAATTTTTGTTTCTTCCATTTATAGAACCCTATGTGTAGAACATCAATTGTTTCATAGATCAAAAACATGCTCAGTTATCCTGAGAACATTTACTTTCTCAGTCTCCGCTCTTTACCCTCCCAGTGAATTAAAATTCATGTGGTATGCAGAGTAGTTAATGATGACTTGGAGTGGTTCATCATAGAGGCCACATTAGAATTATACTTTGTTCATTTTTAGAATTATAAATGGAGGCAGTGTGGCATAGTGGCAGACCGTGGTCTTTGGGAGATGTAGTGGTTCTATTCTTCCTAGCAGTGTTATCTTGGGCAAGTTATTTAACCACTACAAATTTCTTTTTCCTCATTGTTTGCTAGGCTAAGTGGGATATTTCACTTAAAGATGTCTTTCTTGTTTACGTGTCACAGAATACATATTGCAACAGAATCCTTGTCTCCTTTTTTGTGGCCTCTGATTTCCACAATCTAGTTTATAAAACTGCAGCTGAAGTGATGTTTCTAAAGCCTGAAACTAGTCATATTTTTTCTTCCTAAAAATTCTTTAGTGTTTCCCCACTAGCCTTACAATGAAATTCACATTCCCTAAAATGCTCTCAAGGGCCTATAGTATTTCTGGAGCCTTGTGGTATATTCCACCATTGGGTCTACTGTCGTAGGCTTACTCACCTTTAAACAGATACTGTTCATTTCATTCTGCTTGGAACCGTATCCTCTGCTCTTTCCTCTTCCCTTTCCCTAAACTGATTCTGATGTTTAGAACATTAGGTAAAATGAAGTTCCCATACCTCAGGTGCATGTGAAAGATTAAGAGTTGGCCGGGTACGGTGGCTCATGCCTGTAATCCCAGCACTTCGGGAGGCCGAGGTGGGTGGATCACGAGGTCAGGAGTTCCAGAGCAGCCTGGCCAAGATGGTGAAACCCTGTCTCTACTAAAAATACAAAAATTAGCTGGGTGTGGTGGCGGTCACCTGTAATCCTAGCTACTCGGGAGGCTGAGGCAGGAGAATCGCTTGAATGCAGGAGATGGAGGTTGCAGTGAGCTGAGATTGTGCTATTGTACTCTAGCCTGGGTGACAGAGCAAGACTCTGTCTCAAAAAAAAAAAAGTAATAAGATTAAGAGTTGTGTAAAGATCAGTATGGGTGAGCTTTCATTAGTGCCTTCATCTGTGAAACCAAGATACCTGCTTAGGTTACTATGTGAAAATGCTTTGAAAACTAAGCTGGGTGTGGTGGCTCATGCCTCTAATCCCAGCACTTTGGGAGGCCAAGGCAGGTGGATCACTTGAGGCCTGGAATTTGAGACCAGCCTGGGCAACATGAGGAAACCCTGTTTCTACTAAAGATACAAAAATTAGCTGGGTGTGGTGGCACACACCTGTAATCCCAGCTACTGAAGAGGCTGAGGCATGTGAATCGCTTGAACCTGGGAGGCAGAATTGCAGTAAGCTGAGATGGATTGCACCACTGCACTCTAGCCTGGGCAGCAGAGTGAGACTCTGTTTCAAAAACAAAAACACCAGAAAAAGAAAATTAAATACTAATTATATGTAACTGTTAACAGTATTGCCGTCAAGTATTTGTAAGAAGACATCATTTCCTAATGTTTGAAGTTAAAGATTATTCTAATTGTGAATAGAATTGTGTCCCCCTGCCATCCTTATGTTGAAGCCTCAAACCCGTCTCCCCCACCATGTGACTGTATTGGAGCTAGGGCCTTTAAGGAGGTGAATATGGTTAAATGAGGTCATAAGGCTGGAGCCCTGATCCCATAGAACTAGAGTACTTATAAAAGAGGAAATGACAACAGAGATTGGTCTCTCTCTGCCATGTGAGGACACAGCGAGAAGGTAGTTGTCTGCAAGCCAGGAAGAAATCCCTTGCTAGAACCAGAACCTACTGGAACCTTGATTGTGGACTTCCTGGCCTTCAGAACTGTGAGAAAATACATTTCTCTTGTTGAAGCCATGCAGTCTGTGGTATTTTGTTAATGGCAGCCCAAGCCGACTGTATATTTAATACAGTTTAAAATATAATTGCCTTGTGGGAAAGGCAAACTAGAGCGATTTCTCAGGTAACATTTTAATGAGTAACATAACCAGCTGTAAATTACTGGACTAGTTTAGAAAACAGCCTCAGTAATTTGAGAATTACTTTAGTAGATCTTTTGTCTGTGTAACTAGGGGGTATTATTATAAATTGCTACTTTCTGGTTCAGCCAAGACCCTTTTTATGAAAGTACTTTCTCCTCCCATATAAAAGTTAAATCATTTAGGATGTATTTGGCTATAAGTAATACAACTCAGTTAACTTAAACAGTAAGGAGCATTTATTATTTCATGTAACAAATTCCAAGGTAGGAATTTAGGGTTAGAGTTAGGGTTAATTCTTCAGCTCAGTATCATCAAGGATTCACATTCTTTACATTTTCACCCTCAGTTTTGGTGGGGTGGTAGGGAGGTACTATTAGCCTTATTCTTAGTTTCCTGGTATCTGCAAGATGGTTGCAACAGAAATGTTACGTGGCTATTGTGGATCATTTGGAAAATGTCACAAGAGGGAAAGGATGAAAACATAAATCACTCATAATCCAACTATTTACATGCCTGTCTTCTCATTGTCTGGCATATTAGTTTGTACAGGTACTAATTATATCAGACAAAATTAGGTCACACTGTTTACACAAATACATGTTGTCGGTTTCCACTAAGATACTATCAAGAGGCCAGGTGCAGTGGCTCACATCTGTAATCCCAGCACTTTGGGAGGCTGAGGCAGGTGGATTGCCTGAGGTCAGGAGTTCGAGACCAGGCTGGCTAACATGGTGACACCCTGTCTCTACTAAAAATACAAAAAATAGCCAGGTGTGGTGGTGCACGCCTGTAGTCCCAGCTACTCGGGAGGCTGAGGCAGGAGAATCGCTTGAACCTGGGAGGTGGAGGTTGCAGTGAGCTGAGATTGCGCCACTACACTGCAGCCTGGGTGACAGAGCAAGACTGTCTCAAAAAAACAAAAAACAAACAACAAAAAAAGATACTATCAAGAGAATTATCCATGTCATTAAAATTCTCAGTAAAAATAGGCTGGGCACAGTGGCTCATGCTTGTAATCCTAGCAGTTTAGGAGGCTGAGGCAGGAGGATTCTTTGAGTTCAGGAGTTCGAGACCAGCCTGGGCAATGTGGTGAGACCCCAACTTTACAAAAAATGCAAAAAAAGTTAGCCAGGCATGGTGGCATGCGCCTGTAGTGCCAGCTACTTGGGAGGATCCCTTGAGCCCAGGATTTCAAGGCTGCAGTGAGCCATAATCGAGCCACTGCACTCTAGCCTGGACCCAGTCTCAAAAAAAAAAAAAATTATTAGTAAAAATATTTTTTTCCCTTCAAGTAATGGTTGTTGAAAAAGTTGGATACAGAAAAATAGAATATTAAAAATTACCCATATCTCACAACTCAGAAATAACCACTCATGTATCAATATATTTCCTTTTAGAACATTTGTGTGTGTGTGTATTTAAAATTAGGTATAGAATAATTTTTTTTTTTTTCCTTTGGAGACAGGGTCTAACTCTTTCACCGAGGCTGAAATGCAGTGGTGTGATCATGGCTCACTGCAGCCTCAACCTTCTGGGCTTAAGTGATCCTTCCATCTTAGCCTCCCAAGTAGCTGGGACCACAGGTGTGCACCACCACACCCTGCTAATTTTTAAATTTTTTGTAGAGACGAGGTCTTGCTGTGTTGCTCAGGCTGGTCTTGAACTCCTGAACTCAAGTGATCCTCCCACTTGGGCCTCACAAATTGCTGGAATTACAGGTGTGTGCCATTGTGCCTGACTAATTTTAGTTTTTTGAGGAATCTTCATATTGTTCTTCATAATGGCTGTACTAATTTACATTTCAACCAACAGGGAATGGGTATTCCCCTTTCTCCATGTCCTCTCTAGCATCTTTTATTGCCTGTCTTTTTGATATAAGCCATTTTAACTGGGGGTGAGATGATATTGCATTGTGGGTTTTTTTTTTTTTTTTTTGAGGTAGAATCTTGCTCAGTTGCCCACCTTGGAGTGCAGTGGCACTGCAGCCTCTGCCTCTCGGTTCAGGTGATTGTCGTGCCTCAGCCTCTTGAGTAGCTGGGATTACAGGTGAGTGCCACCACACCTGACTAATTTTTGTATTTTTAGTAGAGATGGGATTTCACCATGTTGGCCAGGCTGTTCTCGAAGTCCTGACCTCAAGTGATTTGCCTGCCTCGGCCTCCCAAAGTGCTGGGATTACAGGCGTGAGCTACTGTGCCCGGCTTAATTTTTGTATTTTTAGTAGAGACAGGGTTTCACTATGTTACCTAGGCTGGTCTCGAACTCCTGACCTCAGGTGATCCGCCTGCCTTGGCCTCCCAAAGTGCTAGGATTACAGGCGTGAGCCACCGTGCCTGGTCTGTTGCATTGTGGTTTTGATTTGTGTTTCTCTGATTAATGATGTTGAATATTTTTTCACATACCTGTTTGCCATTCGTATGTCTTCTTGTGTGTGTGTGTGTGTGTGTGTGTGTGTGTGTGTGTGTGTGTGTGTGTTTTGTATGTCTTGAGAAGTATCTGTCCAGATCTTTTGCCATTTTCATTTTGGATTATTTGTTTTTTTGCCATTGCATTGTATGAGCTCCTTATATATTCTGGTTATTGGTCCTGTGTCAGATGGATAGTTTGCAAATATTTTCTCCCATCTATGGGTTGTCATTTTACTTTGTTGATTGTTTCCTTTCTTGTGCAGAAGCTTTTTAGCTTTATGTAATTCCATTTGACTTTGCTTTGTTGCCTGTGCTTTTTGAGGTTGTCATTTTTATTGACTAGATGATATTCCTGTATATTAATTTTTTTTTCTTTTTTGTATTTTTGAGATGGAATCTCGCTCTGTCGCCCAGGCTGGAGTGCAGTGGCGTGGTCTCAGCTCACTGCAACCTCCACCTTCTGGGTTCAAGCGATTCTCCTGCCTCACCCTCCTGAGTAGCTGGGATTACAGGCGTGTGCCACCACGCCCGGCTAATTTTTGTTTTTTTAGCAGAGCCGGGGTTACACCATGTTGGCCAGGCTCGTCTCAAAACTCCTGACCTCAGGTGGTCCACCCACTTTGGCCTTCCAAAGTGCTGGATTACAGGCATGAGCCACTGTGCCTGGCCCCAGTATATTAATTTTTTAATAATTTGTCATTGGCTATTTAGATCTCTTCTAGTTTTTTTGGTGTTGTAAATAAAGGTGGCATGAACATCCTTGAACATACAGATTTTTTGCATTTGGCCGTTTATGTCTTTTGGGTGAATTTCTTGTAATGAAGTGTGTGTGTGTGTGTGTGTGTGTGTGTATAAATATTGTGATATACATTATCTGATTGTATTTTTGTAGTAGTACGTGAGAGTATTTGCCCAAGCTATATTCTTGATCATCATGGCTCTTGCTATATAATTCCTTTTAAGAAGAGTTAAAATTATATGAGAAGATAACTTGTTAACATGGAAGGAGTTAATGGAAGGAAGCAAATGTTTTGGACTAATAGAGCTATTTTCTATTAGTAATACTTAAGTATATAACAGATTATGTGTTGAAATGTAGTTCTTTCTAGAGCTGGGGTTTTTCAGGTTTTGCATTAAGACTGTTTTTGAAATGTAAGCCTTGTAGTACGGTGTAGGATGGTAAAAGAGTTAGTTTGGGGAAAGCGTCATTGTCTTAGGCTATAGCTGTGGTAAAACTTAAAATTTCAGAGGCTAATTATCTAGTTACTGGGAATACCCTGGGGATACAGATTGAATCGAAAAGGCTTAAAAATATTCTACATTATAGTTAAACTTGGAATTCTGTATACTGAGTAAGTATGCTAGCAGTTGATTGTTCTGTGTAGCTCTCCCGTTAAAGAAGAGAGTATGCCCCAACTGGCATTCCTGTCAGTCACAACTGTGTGACACCACAGGCAGCAGAGGCTTCCCTAGATGTTGCTGGGAATGAATGGGCTTCCAGACCTCTTAGTAGTTGCTTAAGTGGGAGGTGGTAGGGAGGGGCTGTGTTAAAGCTTATAATGAAAGGTCTCAACCTGAATTGTCGTGCAAAAAATTTATTTTTTTGCTGGATACTTGCCATAACCTGGTAGGATTTCTTTTTAGTTTTCACTTTTATTGGAATAGGCGTTCTGCTGGAGAAAATTAGTTCCTTTTAGTGGTAGCTAGGCATTGCATATATGTATGCCCTAGTCCGCATGACTCTGTACTTAATAGATTATTTGTCAGTAATGAACCAGCATTTGGCCCATGTGCTCTTTTTTCCCTGATCCTCTCATCTCTCCACAGAGTGATTATGGATTCTTCCTGGAAGGTTTCTCAGGTCTCTAACCAACCAGCCCGTTTGTTGGCCTTCAGCAAAGTAGATGTTAGTTTTTGTGTACTTCATACTGTATAAAATTATTCCTGCAACAGGTATTAAAACCTGAGATTTAAAATCCTTTCCATTGGTGTTAACATACATTATTTATTTATTTATTTTATTTTATTTTATTTTTTGAGATGGAGTCTCACTTTGTCGCCCAGGCTGGAGTGCAGTGACGTGATCTCGGTTCACTGCAAGCTCCGCCTCCTGGGTTCACGCCATTCTTCTGCCTCATTCTCCCAGGTAGTTGGGACTACTGGCGCCTGCCACCATTCCCAGCTAATTTTTTTGTATTTTTTAATAGAGACAGGGTTTCACTGTGTTAGCCAGGATGGTCTTGATCTCCTGACCTCGTGATCCACCCGCTTTGGCCTCCCAAAGTGCTGGGATTACAGGAGTGAGCCACTGCGCCCGGCCAACATACTTTATTTTTTAAAAGGCCCTTAAATTGAGAAGTGTTTCTTATATACTGTATTTCATGAATTCTAGTAACTGCCCCTCCCCTACTTAGTATCTCTGAAATTGGGAAACATTTTACAAGTAATCATGTCCTTAAAAAGTCATCAGCCAGTCAGCGGTCATGGCATATTTGTCATTGTTTGTGCTTATGTGAATTTGGTTGTTTTTCCTTGTGGCTTAACTGGATTATTGCACCCTTAACCTTTTGAACAACAAACCATTTAAGGACCATTTGAGGATAGGATAGAAGCCAAGTTTTTGTCGTAAAACATTTTTTTGACATCTTCTGGTAAAATCAATAAATTAGCTTCATCAGCGTTTGCAGAATTGGTGTTGGCAGCTTAGAAGAAAATCATGGGAAGAAAACTCTGGAAATAGCTGTGCAACGTTATTTTAGATGTTCCATTATTTGTAAGGGGAAGTTCACAGCATCAGCTATTAATATATAGTATTCTTGACACAATGTTCAATCTGAATCTAATCATGAGGAAACAATCAGATGAATCCAGGTTGTAGGATTTTTTTACAAGATACCTGGATTTAAAAAATAATTTCTATGTTTTGAAAGGAGAAAAGGGTCGGGATTGGAAGTGTGTTCTGTATTTAAGGATATGAAATAGAAATATGACTGTTAACAGCTATGAACAATCTTTGATTAGATCTTAGATCATATGGAATAAAATAAAACATATGTAAAGAGGTTTTTTTTTCCTTTGAGACAGAGTCTCGCTTTGTCGCCCAGGCTGGAGTGCAGTGGCACTATCTCGGCTCACTGCAAGCTCCGCCTCCTGGGTTCAAGTGATTCTTATGCCTCAGCCTCCCGAGTAGCTGGGATTACAGGTGCCTGCGACCACTCCTGGCTAATTTTTGTATTTTTAGTAGAGATGGGGTTTCACCATGCTGGCCAGGCTGGTCTTGAACTCCTGACCTTAAGCCATCCACCTGCCTGGGCCTCCCAAACTGCTGGGATTACAGATGTGAACCACCATGCCCAGCCACATGTTTTGTATTTTTTTTTTTTTTGGAAGTTGGAGAAATTTGGGTATAGGTTTGGATTAGAGATAAGTTAAAAGCTATAAAAGACAAATATGGTGTGACAGATGTGACATTTCTAGAAGGAATGGGAGGAGAGTTATAGACATGGAAACAAAATGGTAGAAAACTTAAAAAAATGCACATGGGACCCTTGTTTTGTTATCTAAGTGGGGTTATTAGACTGTTATCAGTCCCAGCAACTCAGGAGGCTGAGGTGGGAGGATCAGTTGAACCCAGGAGATCAAGGCTTCAGTGAGCTATGATCGTGCCACTGCATTTCAGCCTTGGGTACAGAGAAAGACACTGTCTTTAAAATTTAAAAATGGGCAATATATTTGAACATTTTATCAATGAAGAAATGGATGCTGCACAAGCACTTGAAAACATGATTTGATAGCAAAATGGAAATTAAAACCATAATGAGATACCACTATATACCTACTAGAATATTTAAAATTAAAAAGACTGACCATACCAAGTGTTGGCAAGGATGTGGAGCACTAGAATTTTCATAAGTTTCTAGTGAGAATGCCAAATAATGTTGTTTCTGTTTCTTTGTAAAATAGTTTGGTAGTTTCTTTTTCTTTTTTTTCTTTTTTTTTTTTTTTTAAAGGAGACAGGGTCTTGTTCTGTTGCTCAGGCTTGGAGTGTAGTGGTGCAATCACAGCTCATTGCAGCCTCAACCTCCCTGGCCCAACTGATCCTCCCTCCTCAAACTCCCAAGTAGCTGGGACCACAGGCATAAGCCACCAGGCCTATCTGATTTTTTATTTTTGTAGAGACAGGGTGTCACTATGTTGCTCAGGCTGGTCTCGAACTCCTGAGCTTAAGCAGTCCTCTCGCCATGACCTCCCAAAATGCTGAGATTACAGTCATGAGCCCCCATGCCCAACTGGTAGTTTCTTACAATGTTAAATATACACTTAACTTACCGTGTGACTCAGCAGTTGTATCTTTAGGTATTACCCAAAAGAAATGAAAACATACCTCCACACAAGACCGTCTACTCAAATATTCATAGTAGCCCAGAACTGGAAACAACCCAAATGTCCATCAGCTGATAAATGGAGAAACAAATTATGATACGTCCATACAATAGAATACTACTTAGCGGTAACAAGGATGAATCTTAAGGGCATTCTGCTAAGTGGAAGAAGCCAGATACAGAAGACTGTAGCTTTCAATTCTATTTATATGAAACTCTAGAAAAGGCAAAACTGTTGTGACAGAAAGGAAGTCAGTGGTTTCCAGGGTCCGGAGGATGGGGAGGGAGTTATGAGGGAAATGTTCTTTATCATGGTGGTTTTACTACTGTACCCATTTATCAAAGCACATTGAATTGTACACTGAAAATTTTAAAATTTTAATATATGCATTTTGTACTTAATATTAATGCTGACCTCCCTTCCTCATCCAAGAAAAAAATGAGGTGATCCATAGCATCCTACAAAAGTCGGTAGTGACTTTTTGGTTTGTTTTTAACTTTTTAATATTGTTATGAAGTCTTAAATGTAAACATTTTGTGTGTTTCATTCCATTGCAGTTATGATCCTCATTGATCCTTACATTGAGTCCTTTTGACATGACCCTAGAAAATTCCTTGGTGGCTTTTTTGTTTTGTTTATTTATTAAAATTGACATATGAAAATTGTGTATATTTATGGTGTACAATATTTTTTGAAATGTGCATGCATTGTGGAATGTCTAAGTTAAGCTAATAAACATACATTGCCTCACATAGTTTCTTTTTGTGGAGAACCTTAAAATTTACTCTCAGCAATTTTCAAGTATACAATATGTTATTATTACCTATAGTCACCAAATTGTAACCAGGTGCCTTTTGATACACAGCCTGTTTTAGGTGCATCACTATACGGATAATAGGCGGTGCTCCATGGCTGCTAGACAGTCTTTATTCTTAGATCTTTTCATTGGACAGAGCTGGGATATTATGATGTGATAAATACATTTTAGGTTTAAACTGGTGCTTTTTTTTTTTTTTTTGAGACAGAATCTCGCTCTGTCACCTAGGTTGGAGTGCAGTGGCGCGATCTGGGCTCACTGCAAGCTCCGTCTCCCAGGTTCACGCCATTCTCCCGCCTCAACCTCCTGAGTAGCTGGGACTACAGGCGCCTGCCACTGCGCCCGGCTAATTTTTTGTATTTTTAGTAGAGATGGTGTTTCACCGTGTTAGCTAGGATGGTCTCGATCTCCTGAGCTCGTGATCCGCCTGCCTTGGCCTCCCAAAGTGCTGGGATTACGGGCGTGAGCCACCGCACCCGGCTAAACTGGTGCTTTTAGTTTAAATCTAAAACTAAAGGATTCTTTCTTAACCTGGATTTTCTTATGTCAAAATCTGTTTTGAACCATGCCCCAAATCTCAGTTCTCAATGACATAATTAATGATTTGCTATATCCCACCCTATGCAAATAACAGTATCGGTAATAATTTCAGTACTAACACCAGCAATAAAGAGACTAAAAACAATTTCAGTTTTTCCTTCCCCTCTTTCAATTACTTTTATTCTAATGGTAAATCCTATTAAGAATGTACAATCGAATTACTGTGCTTTGAAGCCACTTGTAGAGTGGTTTCTCTCTGGTTTAGGCCACTAATTGGATGCACAGTTAGGCTCATTTGATTAATTTACCTTTACTTTGGGGTAATTCCTTTTTAAATTTAAATTTTATTTTATAATTGTGTGAATTATTTACAGGCATGCTTCTCTTTATTGTGCTTTGCTTTACTGCGCTTTGCAGACTGCGTGTTTTACAAATTGAAGGTTTCTGGCAACCTTGCATTGAGCAAGTGTTGGTGCCGTTTTTCTAAGGGCATGTGCTTACTTTGCATGTCTCTGTCATATTTTGGTAATTCTTAAAATATTTCAAACCTTTTTATTATTACTGTATCTGTTATGGTGATATTCGATGTTATTACTGTAATCGTTTTGGGGCACCACAAACTGCACTCATGTGAGATGGTGAACTTAGTAATTGTATGTTCTGACTGTACCACCAACTGACCATTCCTTCTGTCTCTCCCTCTCTTTGGGCCTCCCTATTGCCTGAGATGCAACAATATTGAAATTGGGCCAATTCATAACCCTATGTTGGCCTCTAAGTGTTCAAGTGAAAGAATTGCGTGTTTCTCATTTAAAATAAAAAACTACTAATGAGAGCTTAGCGAGGAAGGCAAGTCAAAAGCTGAGATAGGCCAAACGTTAAGCCTCTTGCTGCAAACAGTAGCTAAGTTGTGAACGCAAAGGAAAAATTCTTGAAGGACATTAAAAGGGCTAGTCCACTGAACACATGAATCATAAGAAAGAGAAAAGCTGGCCGGGTGCGGTGGCTCATGCCTGTAATCCCAGCACTTTGGGAGGCTGAGGTGGGTGGAATCACAAGGGACAGGAGTTCAAGACCAGCCTGGCCAGCATGGCAAAACCCTGTCTCTACTAAAAATACAAAAAATACCTGGGCATGGTGGCTTATGCCTGTAGTCCCAGCTACTTGGGAAGCTGAGGCAGGAGAATTGCTTGAACCCAGCAGGCAGAGTTTGCAGTGAGCCGAGATCACTCCATTGCACTCCAGCCTGAGTGACAGAGGAAGACTCCATCTCAAAAAAAAAAAAAAAAAAAACAGAAAGTGAAAAGCCTTATTGCTGATAGGGAGAAAGTTTTAGTGGTCTGGATAGAAGGTCAAACCAGGCTGGGTGTGGTGGCTCACACCTGTAATTCCCCTGCATTTTGGGAGGCGGAGGTGGATGGATCACAAGGTCAGGAGATCGAGACCATCCTGGCTAACATGGTGAAACCCTATCTCTACTAAAATTACAAATAATTATCCAGGTGTGGTGGCAGGCATCTATAGTGCCAGCTGCTTGGGAGGCTGAGGCAGGAGAATGGCATGAACCTGGGAGAAGGAGCTTGCGGTGAGCCGAGATCACACCACTGCACTCCAGCCTGGGCGACAGAGTGAGACTCTGTCTCAAAAGAAAAAAAAAAAAGAAGGCCAAACCAGGCGGGGCACGGTGGCTCACGCCTGTAATCCTTGCACTTTGGGAGGCCGAGGCTGGTGGATCATGAGGTCAGGAGATCAAGACCAGCCTGGACAACATGATGAAATCCTGTCTCTACTAAAAATACAAAAAATTAGGCAGGCATGGTGGCTCGTGCCTGTAGTCCCAGCTACTTGGGAGGCTGAGGCAGGAGAATCTCTTGAACCTGGGAGGTGGAAGTTGCAGTGAGCCAAGATTGTGCCACTGCACTCCAGCCTGAGCAACAGAGCGAGACTCCGTCTCAAAAAAGAAAAAAAAAAAAATAAAACTAGCCACAATATTCCTTTAAGCCAAAGCCTACTTCAGAACAAGGCCCTAACTGTTCAGTTCTGTGAAGGCTGAGAGAGGTGAGGTAAGAAAGCTATAGAAGAAAAGTTGGAAGCCAGCGGGTTCATGAGGTTTAAGGAAAGCAGCCATCTCTATAACGTGAAAGTGCAAGGTAAAGCAGCAAGTGCTGATGTAGAAGCTGCAGCAAGTTACCCAGAAGATCTAGCTAAGATTATCGAAGGTTGCTACACTTAATATCAGATTTTCCATGTAGACGAAACAGTCTTCTATTGGGAGAAGATGCGGTCTAGGGCTTTTACAGGGAGAGAGGAGAAGCCCATGCCTGGCCTTCAGAGGCTAGGCTGACACTCTTGTTAGGGGGGGGCTAATGCAGCTGGTGACTTTAAGTTGAATCCAGTGCTCATTTGCCATGCTGAAAATCCTAGGGCCCTTTAGAATTATGCTGAATCTGCTCTGCTTGTGCTCTTTAACCAGAACAACCAAGCCTGGATGACAGCATATCTGTTTACAGCATGGTTTAGGGAATCTTTTAAGCCAACTATTGAGACCTGCTCAGATAAAAAGATTCCATTCAAAATATTACTGCTCATTGACAGTGCACCTAGTCATCTAAGGGCTCTGATGGTGATGTATAAGGAGATTAATGTTGTTTTCATGCCTGCTAACACATACTTATTTTGCCGCCCCATAGAGTAATTTTGACTTTCCAATCTTACCATTTAAGAAATACATTTTGTAAGGCTATAGCTGCCTTAGATAGTGATTCCTCTGATGAACTTGGGAAAAGTAAATTGAAAACTTTCTGGAAAGGATTCACCATTCTGGATGCCATTAGGAACATTAGTAATTCATGGGAGGAGGTCAGAATATCAATATTAACGGGATTTTGGAAGAAGTTGATTCCAGCCCTCATGGATGATGCTGAGGGGTTCAAGACTTCAGTGGAGGAAGTAACTGCAGATATGGTGGGAACAGCAAGAGAACTAACGAGAATTAGAATTGGAGCCCGAAGAAGTGGCTGCAATCTCACAAGAAAACTTGAATGGATGAGTTGTTCCATATAGGTGAACAAAGGAAATAGTTTCTTGAGATAGAATCTACTCCTGTTGAAGACGCTGTGAACCTTGTTGAAATGACAACAAAGGATTTGGAATATTACATAAATTTAGTTGATAAAATATCGGTAGTGCTTGAAAGGATTGACTCATTAAAATTTTATTTTATTTATTTATTTATTTTTGAGACAGAGTTTTGCTCTTGTTGCCCAGGTTGGAGTACGGTGGCACGATCTCAGCTCACTGCCACCTCTGGCTCCTGGGCTCAAGCGATTCTCCTGCCTCAGCCTCCCAAGTAGCTGGGATTACAGGCACATACCACCATGCCAAGCTATTTTTTCTATTTTTAGTAGAGACAGGGTTTCACCATGTTGACCAGGCTGATCTCCAACTCCTGACCTCAGGTAATCCTCCCGCCTCAGCCTCCCAAAGTGCTGGGATTACAGGCGTGAGCCACGGCACCTGGCCAAAAAAAATTTTTTTTTCAGAGACCGGGTCTCACTGTGTTGCCCAGGCTGTCCTCAAACTCTTGGGCTTAAGCAGTTCTCCTGCCTCAGTCTCCCAACTGGCCAGGATTACAGGTACAAGCCGCCACGACACCCAGGCTTGATTTCAGTTTTGAAAGAAGTTCTACTGAGGGTAAAATGCTATCAAATATCGCATGCCATAGAGAAATCTTGTTAAAACAAAGTCAATAGATGCAGCAAATTTCATTGTTGTCTTATTTTAAGAAATTGCCCCAGCTACCCCAACCTTGAAAAATCCCACCCTGATCAGTCAGCAGCCGTCAATATGGAGGCAAAGCCCTCCACCAGCACACAAATATTAGGACTCTCTGAAGGCTCTGAAGATGGTTAGCATTCTGTTTTAGGCAATAAAGTATTTTTAATTAAGGCATGTACCTAGGTTTTTTAGACATAGTACTATCGCACATTTAATAGACTACAGCATAATGTAAACATAACTTTTATATATACACTGTCTCTAGCCAAAACCGCAGTATCTTTGCAGTGTGCCTGTATGTAGTTCCAAAGAGAAATCTGTGAAACAAGATATGCTTAAGGGATTCTATCTACTATCCATGTTTTCTCTATCCTATTTATTACCTCTCCTCCTGTATGTGATTTTTTTTTTAGTGCCAAGGTTTGTTTTTCCTTTAAACATGCATTTTCATATTTCCCTCTGTTAAGAAGTAGCATATTATACACATTTTTCCCACATTTTTTTTTCACCTTAGCAATATTCTGGAGATCATGGAGTCATGGTAACAGAGATATTCCTTGAATTCCTTGTCCTTATTATGGCAGTATAATACTCTATTGTGTGGAGATATTATAGCTTATTCAAACAGTCTCCTATTGATAGTTATATGGGTTGTTTCCAGTCTTCTGCTATTATAGATAGTGCTGCAGTGAATAACTGTGTACATATGTTTTTGTATTTTTGCCAGTGATTTTTTGAGATACATTCCTAAAAGTGAGCTTACTGGGTCAGAAAGTAAATCTATGTGTAATATTGCTGGATATCACTTACCAGTGCATCAGAGTTTTTTCTCACAGCTTTGCTGAGTGTCTTATCAGACTTTTGTATATTTGTCATTTGGGTGAGTGAGAAATAGTATCTCATATTGGTTTGCACTTGCATTTCTTTCCTATAATGAGTGAGGTTGAACATCTTTTCAGTGGTTAAGAGTGGTTCCATTGCTTTTTTGGTGAGCTTTCTGTTAGATCTCTGTTCCATTTTTTTTTCTGTGTAGAACTGGAAGGGACGTGAGACCACTTTGTTTAGTCTCTGAGTTCATGACACTGATACCTGGAGAAATAAATGATTTTCCTGAAGTTGTAGGTAGCTAGGATAGCCTTTTTTTTTCATTTTTAGATTATATGTTAGTGATATTTACTGTTTGTGGTGTAAGTTGTTGATTCCCCTTCTTACCCACCTACAGTTTGTCACCTTTTAACCTTGCTCCTCTTTGAGGAGTTCTTGCCTTCTGAGTTATCTATAGGAGTTTGGGAAGAAGGGGTGGGTAAGGAATTGGAGCACATAAGATTCACAGTAGTTTTTGTGGGGCATGATAGGCTTGAATCATCATAGATAACAAGGAAGTTGGATTTCCGATGGTGGTTAGTGGACACAGGAATATAAGGCAGATTGGATTTAGTCCATTTCATTGTAAGTGGATTGGGAGCTTGAGGCTGACAGTAAAGTCCTTATGATGTAATGCAGTGAATTGGTGATGGAAAGGGTCTAGGCAAGGAGAACCAGTTGGTGCAGTGTGTCTCTGATACTGTGACTACAGTTAGTGGCCCCTTTAGTGGATGAGCTACTCAGGAGAGAGTGGTTCCCAGCTGGCACATAGGGATTTCTGCCATGGCTTAATTCAATAGTATCCTGAGACTATCATATTGGTACAGTGAGTTTTTTTTAATTGAATTTCTCTAGTAAAATAATATAACTTTGCCTTTCTATAGAATATATATTTAATGAATGTTAATCTAAATAAGTATTTGTTGTTTTTGTTCTTATTTCAGGCTACAGACAAGAGAAAAGCTTTAGAGGAGACCAAAGCCTATACAACCCAATCTCTAGCTAGTGTTGCTTATCAAATAAATGCATTGGCCAACAATGTACTCCAGTTGCTGGATATCCAAGCCTCTCAGCTTCGGAGAATGGAGTCTTCCATCAATCATATCTCACAGGTAACAGCTTATAAAATGCTTTAAATTCAATTTAAAAAAAACTACAGCATATGCCAAAGAAGTAAATAGCCTGCATGTATGGATTTCTGACTCATCTTACTGGTGATAATCATTAACACTGTTTTAGTTTGGTAAACCTGCTGTTTTTCTTTTAGTCCTTTTTTTATCATGATAAGGTAAACATAACATAAAATTGACCATTTTAACCATTTTTAAGTGTATAATTCAGTAGCGTTAAGTACATTCACATTGTACAACTGTCACCACTGTCCTACTCTTAAGAGCTTTTCTGACGTAAAGTTATTTGTACATAAAGAACAGAATTTTTATAAGTTTTGACACACATGTATACCTATGTGACCATCAATACATTCAAGATAATGAACCATCCCCTTTCCCCCTGCCAAATTTCTTCATTCTCCTACGTAATCCCTCCCTCCTGTCCCTTGTCCTTAGGGTTTCTGTCCCTAGAGATTAGTTTACATTTTCTAAATTTTTATATAAATGGAATCATATAGTATTTACTATTTTTTTTTGGTCTGGCATGTTTTACTATGCATAATTATTTTGAGATTCATTCATGTTTTTGCATGTAAAAGTAGTTCACTCTTTTATTGCTGAGAGTTTCTGTTGTTACACATTTTGTTTATGTGTTCACACGTTGATGGAAATCTGGGTTGTTTTTAGGTTTTGGCTATTACAAATCCTATGAAAACATTTGTATGCAAATCTTTGTATGGTCATATGCTTTTATTTCTTTTGGGTAAGTACCTCTGTGCAGAATGGAGAGGTCATGTGGTAGGTGTCTGTTTCACTTTAGAAGAACCTACCAAATTGTTTTTCAAAGTGGTTATACCACTTAGTCTTAGTTTGCTGAGTGTTCTTATCAGGAATGGGTGGTGAATTTTATCAAACGCTTCTTTGCATTTGTTGAAATGATCATATATATGTGTGTGTATGTATATATATATGTCTATTAATATGGTGAATTACATTGGTTTGTGTGTGTATTAGGAATTTTTGTTTCTGTACTCTTGAGTGCTGTTGGGCTGTGGTTTTCTTGTAATGCCTTTGTCTGGTTTTGGTGTCAGTGTAATGCTGGTTTTATTGACTGTAATGGGCAGTATTCCATCTGGACCTGGAGTGTTCCTGGTGAAAAGGATTTTAACTACATATTTAATTTCCTTTGTGGATACAAGCCTATTCTGTTTATTTGTTTTTCCTTGAGTGAGCTTTTTATCTTTCTAGGAATTTAGCTATTTCACCTAAATTGACAGATTTATTTGCATAAAACATTTATAATAATCCTCCTGCTTTGTTTTTTTTTTTTTTGAGACAAGAGTCTTGCTCTGTTGCCCAGGCTGGAGTGCAATGGCGTGATCTTGGCTCTCTGCATCCTTCACCTCCTGGGTTCAAGCAATTCTCCTGCCTCAGCCTCCCAAGTAGCTAGAATTACAGGCGCTCGCCACCACGCCTGGCTAATTTTTTGTATTTTTAGTAGAGATGAGGTTTTGCCATGTTGGCCAGGCTGGTCTTGAATTCCTGATCTCAAGTGATCCACCCACCTTGACCTCCCAAAGTGTTGGGATTACAGGCTTGAGCGACAGCACCCTGCCTAATCTCTTATTTTAAAAATATCTGTAGAATCTATAATAATTTCACATTCCTCATTCTTCATATTGGTAATTGGTGTCATCTTTCTTTTTTAAACTAATCATTATGGCTAGTTTACCAACTTTATCGATATTAAAAACATCTTTGGCCTTATTAATTTTCTATTTTTTTGTTTCCTGTTGCATTGATTTCCATTCTGATCTTTATTATTTCTTTTTCTTTTCCTTACCTTGGGATTTATTTGCTCTTATTTTATACTTTTTTTTTTTTTTTTTTTAAGATGGAGTCTTGCTCTGATGCCCAGGCTGGTGTGCAGTGGCATGATCTCGGCTCACTGCAACCTCCATCTTTCAGGTTCAAGCCTTTCTTGTGCCTTACCTTTCTGAGTAGCTGGGATTACAGGTGCACCTCACCACGCCCAGTGAACTTTTCTGTATTTTTAGTAGAGGCAGGGTTTCACCATGTTGGCCAGGCTGGTCTCAAACTCCTGGGCTCAAGTGATCTGCCTGCCTTGGCCTCCCGAAGTGCTAAGATCGCAGGTGTGAGCCACTACACCCAGCCTTATTTTATACTTTATTAAGGTGAAAGCCAAGGTCATTTAATTTACTTGAGACCCTTAATCTTTTCTAACATAGGTGTTTAGGTCTGTAAATGTCCCTCTAAATAGTGTATTATTGGGAGGCCGAGGTGGGTGGATCATGAGGTCAGGAGTTCAAGACCAGCCTGACCAAGATGGTGAAACCCTGTCTCTACTAAAAATACAAAAATTAGCTGGGCGTGGTGGCGGGCACCTGTAATCCCAGCTACTCACTCAGGAGGCTGAGGCAAATTACTTCAACCTGGGAGGCGGAGGTTGCAGTGAGCCAAGATCGCGCCACTGTACTCCAGCCTGGGTGACAGAGCAAGACTCTATCTCAAAAAAAAAAAAAAAAAAAAAAGTGCATTAGCTGTATCTCATACATTTAGATATGTTATGCTTTCATTTTCATTTAGCTGAAGATAATTTCTAAGTTTGCTTTTTTATTTCTTTCTGACCCAGGGGTTATTGGAAATGTGTTGCTTAGTTTGCAAGTATTTTGGGGTTTTGCAAAGATATTTCTGCTGTTGATTTCTAATTTAATTTCTTACTGGTCAGAAAAATACACCTCATTTGATTTTTTTTCATTAAGTAGCTTTCCCCCGCAGCTTTATTGAGTTATAATTGACACAAAAATCATATATATTTAAGATGTACAATGTGATGTTTTGATATACATATACATTGTGAAATGATTACCACTATCAAGCTGACTAGCATATCTATCACCTCACACAGCTACTTTTTCTGTGTGTGGCGAGAGCATTTAAGATCTCCTCTTTTAGCAAATTTCAAGTCTACAACCCTGTATTATTAACTATAGTCATCATGCTGTATATGAGATCTCCAGAACTTATTCATCCTGCATAGCTGAAACTTTGTACCCTTTGAGCAACAGCTCCCCATTTCCCTTACCCCCTAGTCTCTGACAACTACCATTCTACTCTCTGCTTCAGTGAGCTTTGATTTTTTTAGATTCCACATCTGAAAAAGGGAGATCATTCAGTGTTTGTCTGTCTGCGCCTAGCTTATTTCACTTACTGTAAGGTCCTACAGGTTCATCTGTTGTGTCATGTTGCAAATAACAGAATTTTCTTTTTTAAGGCTGAATAATAGGAATTGTAGTCTGTTTAAATAAATGTATATGTATATCCCCCCCATATTTTCCTATTCATCCATTGATAGACACCTAGATTGATGCTGTGTCTTGGCTATTCTGAATAATACTTTATATGCTGTGAGTCCTTTCATATTTATTAAGAATTGTTATATATCCCAGAATATGCTCTGTCTTGGTAAATGTTTTGTGTGCATTTGAGAAGAATGTGTATTTTTCTCTGGTCAGGTGGAATGTCTATAAATCTCATTAAGTCAAGTTGGTTGATAATATTCAATTCTTCTGTATCTTTACTGATTCTATCTAATTGTTTTATCAATTATTAAGGAAGGTAAATTGAAATCTCCAACTATAATTCTGAATGTCTATTTTTCTTTGCATTTTAGTCTTTTTTCTGTTTCGTGTATTTTGAAGTGATACTATATTAGGTACACAAATGCTTTGGCTTGTTAGGTCCACTTGATGAATGGACCCTTTATCTTTGTAAAGACTCTTTTTATCTTGGGTAGTATTCTTCAGAAATCTGCTTTGTCTGATATGAATACAACCATTCCAGCTTTCCTTTTATCCTCTTTTTCTGCCTCCTTGTGTGTTAATGGAGTGAATTTTTGGGGGGGGGGTTGCTGATTTGGTGTAACACTTTGTTCTGCTTCTCTCTTTTATTATTTCATTCATGTTTGCCTTAGGGCTTCTGGTAAACATCTTTAAACTTTTTAATATCACTTGAAGGTAGACTATGCTATTACTTCAGGAGTATGTTTAAGACTTTGTAATAGTTGATTCCACTTCTCTCCTGTCTTAGGGCTGTTGGTGTCATGCACTTTCTTTTTTCTTTTATTGAGACGGAGTCTCGCTCTGTCACCCAGGCTGGAATACAGTGGTGCGATCTCGGCTCACTGCAACCTCTGCCTCCCACGTGCAAGCAATTCTCTGTCTCAGCCTCCCGAGTGAGTAGCTGGGATTATGGGTGCCCGCCACCATGCCCGGCTAATTTTTGTATTTTTAGTAGAGACAGGGTTTCACCATCTTGGCCAGGTTGGTCTTGAACCCCTGACCTCGTGATCCACCCACCTCGGTCTCCCAGAGTACTGGGATTACAGATTACAGGTGTAAGTCGCCACGCCTGGCTTGTGTCACGCATTTTCTTTTTGTGTATGTTTTAAACCCCACAATGCTTTGCTCTTTTTTTTTTTTTTTTTGAGACGGGGTCTTGCTTTGTTGTCCAGGCTGGAGTGCAGTGGTGTGATCTTGCCTCACTGCAACCTTTGCCCCTGCCTTCCCCCACCCCGCCTTCCCAGTTTCAAGTGATTCTTATGTCTCAGCCTACTGAGTAGCTAGGATTACAGGTGCATGCCAGCTAATTTTTGTATTTTTAGTAGAGACGGGGTTTCACCATGTTGGCCAGGTTGGTTTCAAACTCCTGACCTCAAGTGATCTGCCTGCCTCGGCCTCCTAAAGTGCTGGGATTACAGACATGAGCCACTGTGCCTAGCCATTACTTTTGTTTTGAAAAGCAACTAGCTTTGAATGAGATTTAATATGAGGAAAGTAATTCCTTTATATTTACCCATAGTTATTATTTCTGATCAGAAAATATACATTATATGATTTGAGTCCTTTCAAATTTGTTAGGAATTTTTTTTTTTTTTTTTTTTTTGAGATGGAGTCTTGCTCTGTCTCCCAAGCTGGAGTGCAGTGGCGCCATCTTGGCTCACTGCAACCTCTGCCTCCTGGGTTCAAGCCATTCTCCTGCCTCAGCCTCCCGGGTAGCTGGGACTACGGGCATGTGCCACCATGCTCAGCTATTTTTTTTGTAGTTTTAGTAGAGATGGGATTTCACCATGCTGGCCAGGCTGGTCTCAAACTCCTGACCTCAAGTGATCTGCCTGTCTCTGCCTCCCAAAGTGCTGGGATTGCAGACAGGAGCGACCGCGCCCGGCCAAGAATTGTTTTATAGCCCAGAGTTTTGATGGTTTTTATTCCCTTGGAATACTTTAGCATGAAGTGTTGCTCTATTCTGCTGGTGATGAATTCTTTCAGCTTTTGTATATCTAAAAGAGATTTTTGCTTTTTATCCCTGTTTATTATTGTGGCAGAATATGCATAAGATAAAATTGATCATTCAACCATTTTTAAGTGTACAGTGGCATTAAGTACCTTGACATTGTTTTGTAATTATCACCACCATTCATCTCCAAAACTTCTTTCCTTTTTCCAAACTGAAACAATGTACCTGTTAAGCACTAACTCTCCATCCACAAGTGATCCTCCCACCTCAGCTTCTTGAGTAGCTGGGACTACGGACATGTGCCATTGTGCCCAGCTTATTTTCATGTTTGGTGGTATCCTGTTGCCTTTTTAGATTTTAGGACAAAATTGATATAGATTGGAACTTTGCTAAAATAATTTTTTTTGTAGAACAGAATCTAGTGTAGAGTGATTCATGCTGGTTCTTGAGGACTTGCACAATGTCTGGCAAATGACTGGTTTGCAGTGTTTACTGAATTAAAATAAATCTCTTGGCCGGACATGGTGGCCTGTAATCCCAGCACTTTGGGAGGCTGAGGCGAGTGGATCATTTGAGGTCAGGAGTTTGAGACCAGCCTGGCCAACATGGTGAAACCCCGTCTCTACTAAAAATACAAAAATTAGCGGGCGTGCTAGCAGGCACCTGTAATCCCACCTACTCAGGAGGCTAAGGCAGGAGAATCGCCTCAACTCGGGAGGCAGAAGTTGCAGTGAGCTGAGATCCCACCAGTGTACCTCAGCCTGGGCGACTCCGTCACACACACACACACACACACACACACACACAGTCTTTGCAAAATTACTTAGGAAAAATATAATAGAACCTAGTTTTTAGTTGATTCTTATACATGGATTATAACCAGAGGATCACTGTACATTTTATGTATAGGCAGTGATTATTTTGCATGGTTATTGGAGATTATAAAAAATGGTGATGCATGCTCAAGGTATACAAAACAATCTTACTAGTCAATGGGTAAAATTATGGTTGTTCTGTGATCTGTAAAATTTTTTGTCAAAACATTAAAATCTCTTTTTTTGTTATAAATGAATAGAGAAATGAAAAAAAGTTATGCTAATGTTTAGTATACCATAATGTAAAACATTCGAGGTATTGAGAATTAAAGGGTTTTATTTCTTAAGAAAGTAGTTTGAATAGTGCTTGCTACCTTCTCACTGTATAAGTTGTTATGAAGCACACATTTTTTTCTGTGCCTTGGCAAATTGTCATTCTCCTTTCTCCGGGTGGATCAGCTCCTCTCAACATTTTATCCTTTGGATTTTAAATGTTGTGAAATATCTTCTAGAGTTTCTTTAACATAAAGTTTTTTTGGGTATCATTTTATCTGTAGTATCTTCTTCCCTTTCTTCTCAGCCACTTTGTTCATTTATGTTAATACATTTTGCCTTCATGATATTCTTCTGGCTGCATATCTGTAGTCTCCTGAATGGCAGCAATGTCAGCATTCCTGTATGCTTATTTCTGTTTTAATCCCATTTACATTCAATTCGAATTTCACCTCTATCTAGCATTATCACTTTTCATGTATTAGCTGCAGTTTCATCTTTGTTGGCCAGTTCTCTCTTTGATACCCAGTTTTGTAAAATGTCACAATGGCTTATCATTTAGGGGACAAAGAAGCAGCACAACTATGTACTTTGTAGTCTGTGGATAAACTTAATATCAGATGTACAGAGACCATTCACCAATAAACTTTGAAACAAAGACACGATTGATAACCAGTAATGATGCTCATCTGTTACTTATGTGGACTTCAGACCTAGCAGTGAAGTTTCTACTTTGTGTGATTATTTATAGTTCTTGTGGTAACTGAAATTTATTTATTTTTATGTTTTTATGAGACAGAATCCTGTTCTGTTGCTCAGGCTGGAGTGCAGTGGCACAGTCATAGTTCACTGCAGCTTTGAACTCCTGGGCTCAAATGATCCTCCCGCCTCAGCCTCCTGAGTAGCTGGGACCACAGGTGAACACCACCATACCCAGCTAATTTTTTTGGGTGGTGAGGTAGAGATGGGATCTTGCTATGTTGCCCAGGCTGGTCTTAAATTCCTTGCTTCAAGTGATCTTTCCACCTTGGCCTTCCAAAGTGCTGGTACTACAGGTGTGAACCACTGCACCTGAATGTAACTGAAATTTAAATTGTGTAGTTGGAGGACTGGTGTTAACTAAAATATGGTAACTGAAATTCATGTGTATCAGAACTGTGCAAAACAACTGCCTATATTTTGTTTCTTCAGTAACAAAACATTTTCAAATTATTTTTCTTCTTTATTTAATTATGAATATTCTCTGTGTTCTGCTGAGCTTACTGAATTCAATTCTCATTCTTTGGAAGATGTCTTAATTCATACAGATGTAGTTATTTCAGTAGATTTAAAAATAAAGCTGTTAATACTATCAATTGACTTACTGAATCATAAAAAAATTGAGGTGACTAGGTAAATGAAGCTTTTGTAATTCTGTAAATTACATTGAATTACTTGGAACTCTTAAATGCAGCTGAAATCTAATTGGCTAAATTTACGTAAAAACAGGCTTTTGGGGGGGCATTTATTCTTAATTGGGGAAGTAAAAAGAATATTTCCTTGCTCTTCCAAATTGCTATTCTTAAAACATTGCTTAAGTAAATGCATTGTAGTGAAAGAAATTTTTTTTTAAATCTCTCAGAGCTTTATGAGGGATTTACATCTGTCATGCCTTGGCTGTTGAGTGGTGTGTTTTTAGTTAAAATTCTGCTTTATAATCTCTTAATACAGCATAGATTATGTGCCAATTAGGACATAATCTCAAAATTTAGAATTCAGAGCTTGTTTGAGTTTTCAGTTTCAAAAAATTTTTAAACTAAAAAAAACAAAAATCATCTCCAATTCTATCAGGACTTGGATAAACTAAACCTTAATTATTTCAGGAAAGAGTCCCTTTCCTTTCAGTGTGGAGCTTTTAACTTTCTGTTTGTGTGTTGACATGTTTTAGATTTATAAAGTTTTCTACTGTAACAATTTTATCCCCCATTTTTCCTGTCTTAGATTAATAGTTACCAAATATTAGTAGCTTTCCTTGGTGAAGTAATTACTGATAAGTCCTTTCTGTAACCAATATTCACTTCTTATTTTGTAAATTTTTAAAAGATTCTTATAGTGATATTTCTTATGACACAGTAGTCATCTAAAGGTGCCAGTCACTTTTCCTGGAAAATATAGGAAGTAATACTAGGAGAAAGTATGCAACTGTTAAATTCTTTCACATCACCAAGTTTTTCACAATTAAAGTATTTGCTTTGTAGAGTGCTTAGCAATGTCCATTATGATTTCTTTTTTCCATTGGCAATTTTGGGCTTCCCTCAAATCATGGAAGTTAGAACTGGAAGGGACATTAGATCATTTGGTTTATTCTCTGATGTTATAGTTCGTGACACTGATGCCCAAAAAAAATAAATGATTTGCCTGAAGTCGTAGGTAGCTAGTATAACATTAGAAATCAAAAGATGGGCATCTTGACTCATAGATGATCCACTGATTTTCTCTTCTGTACTACAATGCCTCCAATTTGTAATCAGAGTCTTCAAAATTTAGGAATTGGATGAATTGCCCCATCCAGTCTATTTCTACAGTGGGCTTACAAAACCTTATGTAACAAACCTTCAAAGTAACTGCATCTTTTAGGGGACTGTTTAGTTTTATATAGGCAAAAACCTAGTTACTGTGGGCACTGGGGAGGTAGGGTGGGTACCTAGAATGGAAACAGTAACTGAGTCAGTGCTCTGGTTTCTCAAATGTTTTGTTAGGATCCTTTTACATCTTAAATTATTGAGGATCCACGTGGGCTTTGGATTCATTGGGTAGATCTTCCGGTATTTATCATATCAGATATTCAAACAAATTTAAAAAGTATTTAACTCATTTAACAATAAAAGAAATCCACTGTTAGTACAAATAACATTTTAATGAAAAAAACTGTTATCCAAAACAAATAAATTTATGAGAAGAGTGGCATTGTTTTACGTTTCTGAAAATGTCTTTAAAATGTTTGGTAGACGATCACTGGGTTCTCATGTCTGCTTCTTCATTCACTCTGTTGTGATTTGTTGTTTGGGTTGAAGTATGTGAAGAAATTTTGCTTCACAAAAATATGTAGTTAGAAAAGACAGGATCTTGGGGACTTCAGGAATCTTTAGATCAGTCAGAGAACTATTGCTTTATGCGGTTATTAAAGTTTAGTTCCTATAGATTATGTATTGTGAATATTATATGCAGGCCATCATGCTCCCATTTTAAAAGAATCACCCAATTTGATAATACATCCCCACCTGTAGTTTCTTTTGGCTCTCCGTCATACATTTTTTGTTTCATCCTTACTGACTACTTGGTGATATTTTTGGTGCCATTATCCCCATTATGAAGGGGCTTCTTCAGATTCCTAATGGATTGTTGGTATTTATCTTAGATTTCCTCAGCCAGTTTCTTAAAGGTGTTTCATGAATTTTTTTTTTTTTTTTTTGAGGGGGATGGAATCTTGCTCTGTGGCCCAGGCTGGAGTGCAGTGTCGTGATCTCGGCCCATTGCAACCTCCGCCTCCTGGATTCAAGTGATTCTCCTGCCTCAGCCTCCCAAGTAGCTAGGATTACAGGTGTGCGCCACCACACCTAGGTCATTTTTGTATTTTTCTTAGAGGTGGGGTTTCACCATGTTGACCAGGCTGGTCTTGAACTCCTGACCTCAAGTGATCCACCTGCCTCGGCCTCCCAAAGTGCTGAGATTACAGGCATGAGCCACCACGTCTGGCCATTTCATGAATTTTAACATCAAGCATGGTACTCTTCTTTGGCACTTACTGGCTGAGTTGTGTGTCCCCCCGCCAACAAATTTATATTTTGAAGTCATAACTCCCAGTCCCTCAGAGTGTGACTGTATTTGGAGATGGGGTCTTTGAAGAGGTAATTAAGTTAAAATGAGGTTACACAGTAGGCCCTAGTCCAATATGACTGGTATTCTTGAAAGAAGAGGGTGAAGACGCAAAGAGAAGATGGCCATCTATAAGTCAAGGAGAAAGGCCCTGAGAAGAATTCAGTCCTGGTAACATGTTGATCTTGGACTTGTAGCTTCCTGAGTCGTGAGAAAGTAAATTTCCTAGCCACTTACCTGTGGTACTTTGTTATGGCAGTCCTAGCAAACTAATATAGCCCTCTTATGTTGTCATTAGCACTATCACTTTTATACTTTTTTCCAGCTATTATGGATATAAACTTTCACCAGAACCTTCAATATTGACAGAAAGATATAATGTAGATTGATAAGTGTCATTTGTCATTCAAAATCAGAAAAGCATGACATGTTCAGTCCTTGCCCAGTGGCTAAGGAGCATTCATTAGCACTCACTTGATATGGCTGATTTACTGTGAGAAAAGTATGTTAATGGTACTAGTCAGTACTCTGGTGGGTTTGTATGCACATCTAGTATTTCTAAGATGAACCATGCTATGCTGTATTGAGTAATGCCCCCAAAAGATATCCCTAATCCCTGAGAATGTGGATGTTACCTTCTGGCAGAAGGGGCTTTTTGCAAGTATAAATTAAAGATCTTGAGATGGGAAGATTATCCTGGATTATGCAGTGGGCCATAAATGTAATCACAGATGTCCTGATAAGAGGGAGGCAGAGGAGGATTTGACATAGAAGAGCAGAAGGTGGTGTGGAAACAGGAGCAGAGATTAGAATGATGTGACAACAAGTCAAGGAATGCTGGTAGTCACCATAATCTGGAAGAGGCAAGTGAACACCCCTCCTGGGCCTTCTCAGGGAGCCTGTCCCTGCTCACTCTTGGATTTGATCCTGTAAGATTTTGTTCAGATTTCTGGCCACCAGAACTGTTAAGAGGATAAATTTTTGCTAAAAACTTTATACAAATCTTTGCATAAATTTATACAAATTTATACAAATCTTTGTCAGAGATTGGTTCTTCATGAAATAGATTAAAATTGGAATTTTAAAAGGATGTTATAAAATTGTGTAATGTTCTTAACATCATAAGGAAAACACAAAAAATTTGTCAAGTTTCCTGCCAAAGTCCTATTATGAAATAGTATTTTTTATCTTCAGCTTTACTGTTTTAAGACTGATACCTAACCAAAACAGTTGCTAATTTTCCTGTTGTAAATATTGAGGACCAATAGTAAAATGATTTAGAGCAAATTTCCTAACTCCCCTTCTTTGGAAGGAGGACACCTTTTATTATTTCAGATTAATTAAGCATGCTTGCTTTAATTATAGTTATTAACACGGTAAATTTATAGAGGAGCAAGCTATAGTAGGGATACACTAATATAGAATATAGATTCTTCTCTGAATGTAAATACATGCTACAGAACACATACATTCTTATTTGGGGGCTAGAGTGACAAAGCCTTATCTTGGCACTAAACTTTAACTCAGTATTATCTAAAATAAAATTTTCTTAATTATTACATTGATAAACATTTGTTTCAAAATTATTCTACAGGGATTCTTAATAGCACCTAGCAGAGAGCCTGGTACTACTATGAGCTTACTTATAACCTTACTTATAGTAAGTTACTTCATGTTAATTGCAGAAATTTATGAATTTTAATATATTTTAGATTTCTGAAATTTTTGAAATTAAATAAAAGATACTCTAAAATATACCAGTGATTTCTGATAGCATTAGGTTTTCTTCCTTTGTATTTTCTTTCCTTCTCCTTTCTCCTTTCTCCCTCTTCCCCTTTTTCTTTCTTTCCCTATCCCCTTACTTTTTTCCTTCCTTTAACATTTCCTGCCAAGGAAACACATTTTGGCTAAAATATAATTTGTATCAGTTAATTTTTTTTTTTTTTTTTTTTTTTAAAGAACAGGTGTACTAAACTCTCCCAGACTATTAGTTGTTGGTGTGGTAACCAGACCTTCATGCCATCAGACGAGTTAATCTAGTGCAGGGGTCCGTAAACTGTGATCCATGAGCCAAATCTAGTCTTTCCCCCTCCATTTTTATAAATAAAGTTTTATTGGAACATAGCTGTATTCCTTTGTTTACATATTGTTACGGCTGCTTTTGCTGACACATGGCAAAGTTGAGTCGTTACGACAGAAGCCATATGGCCTGCAAAGTCTTAAAGATGTACTCTCTGATTGTGTCCAGAAAAAGTTTGCCGATCCCTGATGTGTTATAAAAACATTTACTTCAAAAAATTTAAAAAGTGTTCATGGGATTTAACACCGGTTTCTCTATTTATAGTAAGTAACATTTTTTTTTTAAGATAATTTTTCTGGAGGTGGATTTGCTGAAATTCCTTAAGGAGCCAGAAATTTTGAAGAGTGGGGCTGGTGCAGATTGCATGATGATACAAGTTGTACATGTTTATGGCTTCATTCCTACCATATCCCCAGCATATAGGGTTAGCTTGCGTAAGATATGATGGAAGAATTTCTGTTAGGGGTTTGGTATTCTGACACCAGTGGGGTACTGAAGTACTGTTCTGACACTGATCACACAGAGTTAGTGCAGACCACACAAGGGAAGGGCTCAGTTCCAGAGGTCTGCCTTCATTTCAGGTGCTAGTGGCAAGTAGGGTCCCCATTCTACCCATACTTATGGCCAACTAGCTACAAATCTGGGGAGTTTCCCACAACCCCTCTCAGGGTTGATAATTTACTGGAATGATTCAAAGATTTCAGGGAAACACTACCCATATGATTACGATTTTATTTAATGGATACAGATCAGGACCAGCCAAATGAAGAGACACACAGGGCAAGGTCTGGGAGTTTCCAAACATAGAGCTTCCATGCCCTCTTCTTGTGGAATCAGGGCATGCTACCCTCCTTGCTCATCAGTGTGTTCACCATCCAGGGAGCTCCACCAGGCTTCAGTGTCTAGAGTTTTATCAGGGCTAGTGCTGTTTTCTCACAGTTTTTGGTTTATGCAGAAAGAAAAGTAACATTAATTAGTGTCCATATGTATTATAAGTTAATGAATTGTTGTCAGGTAAGGCTTATATATTGATTCTAATATTTCCCCCCTTTTTTATGTGAAAATGAAAGTTTATAGTAATATTTTTGTTTTATTTTTATTTTATTTATTTATTTATTTGGACATAGGGTCTTGCTCTGTCACCTAGATTGGTGTGCAATGGTGTGATCATAGCTCACTGTATCCTCAAACTCCCTGGCTCAAGGGATCCGCCCGCCCAGCCTCCTGAGTAGCTAGGACTGCAGATGCATGCCACCATGCTTGGCTGATTTTTTCATCTTTTTGTAGAGATGGGGTCTCACTATGTTTCCCAGGGTGGTCTCGAACTCTTGGGTTCAAGTGATCCTTCTATCTTGGTGTCCCAAAGTGTAGGGATTACTGTGAGGACTAGTAATTTTTTTTTTTTGAGACAAGTCTCACTCTGTCGCCCAGTCTGGAGTGCAGTTGCACGATCTCGGCTCACTGCAACCTCCGCCTCCCGGGTTCAAGTGATTCTCGTGCCTCAGCCTCCTGAGTAGCTAGGATTAAAGGCGCCCACCACCATGCTTGCCTTGGCCTCCCAAAGTGCTGGGATTACAGGCGTGAGCCACCGTGCCCGGCCAGTTGTTTTTTTTAAATGTCCTTATTGGCCAATAAAATTGGCAGCAATACTTTGTACTTCTCTTTCTGGGTCTGTCTGTCTCCCCGTCCTTTATTACCTTTCCCCCTTCTCCCCTACTCCTTTTCTTTGTCTGTCTGCCTCCCCTCCCTGTCCCCTCCCCCTTTCTTCTGTAATCTTTTATTAAAAACAATTTATTAATCTGTGAAATCCATAGTTACAATAACCCAGATTGTTCCATCTCCCAGTTACCTTTTTTTGTTGTTGTTGTTGAGATGGGGTCTCATTTTGTCACTCAGGCTGGAGTGCAGTGGCATGATCTCGGCTCACTGCAACCTCTGCCTCCTGCGTTCAAGTGATTCTCCTGCCTCAGCCTCCTGAGTAGCTGAGATTACAGGCACGTGCCACCATGCCCGGCTAATTTTTTGTATTTTTTGCAGAAATGGGGTCTCACCATGTTGGCCAGGCTGGTCTTGAACTCCTGACCTCAGGTGATCTACCTGCCTCCGCCTCCCAAAGTGCTGGGACCCAGTTATGTTCTTTTAACACATGCATACACACCAACCCACCATCCCACCCCTGAGTGAACAAAGAATGAAACTTGAACCATCACCCTTATGGGGTCAGAATATTATTTATTTTTAGGATAGAGAATAGGGGCAATGCTATGGATTTAGTTTCTGTTCCAGGAGTAAACCAACCAAACATTCTTCCTGTGGTAATAACAGAATAGTTCCTATCAAATCAGTCTTCTTACAGATAACTTAAACTCTGAACAAAATATAAAAAACAAAGAGTACCTGAAGAACAACTAATAGCAGACAGAAACTACAGAGAAGAGATTGTTATTGTACACTTTTAAAAATGAAATAGCCCTGGTTGGTTTGCTATTTTTTTGTGTTTTTTTGAACAGAGTCTCGTGACGCCCAGGCTGGAGTGCAATGGTGCAATCTCAGCTCACTGCAACCTCTGCCTCCTGGGTTCAAGCAATTCTTCTGCCCCAGCTTCCCGAGTAGCTGGGACTACAGGCATGCACCACCACGCCCAGCTAATTTTTGTACTTTTATTAGAGGTGGGGTTTCACCATTTTGGCCAGGCTGGCCTCCAACTCCTGACCTCAAGTGATCCATCCACCTTGGCCTCCCAAAGTGCTGGGATTACAGACGTGAGCCACCATGCCCGGCTGGGTTTGCTATTTTTGTAGCTAGTTTTGCACCATGCTAGACAGCTAAAACTCAGTTAGGAAACTGCATATAGCTGTGACCCAGAGGGCAGAGTTCATGGTGACCACAACAGCTGGAAAGTGAGTGGAAAGAGAGACCTGAAGGGAAAGAGCCCCAAATTTTGTGTTAAAACTTTGCCTGTATTACAGGCTGAGCTGTGTGTGGAGCAAACTGCATGCAACTCAGCCAAGGATAAAAGAACTGAACAAAGATTTCAGCTGCTGCCCATCTTGGAGGAGAAAGTTTGCAGTTTAAGTCAAGCTAAGTTTAGTATAAACTTTTTTTTTTTGAGGCCGGGTCTCACTCTTGTCGCCCAAGCTGGAATGCAGTGGTGTGATTATGGTTCACTGCAGCCTTGTCTTCCTAGGTTCAGGTGAAGCCTCCTCCTCCCACCTCAGCCTCCCAAGTAGCTGGGACTACAGGCATGCACCACCACACCTGGCTAATTTTTCGTATATTTTGTAGAGATGGGGTTTCACCATGTTGCCCAGACTTGTGTCGAATTCCTGGGCTCAAGCGATCCACCACCTTCTGCCTCCAAAAGTGCTGGGATTACAGGCGTGAGCCACTGTGCCCGGACTACTGTAAACATTTTTTGTTTGTTTTTTCTTTTCTACTTCTTTATCTTTTTATTTTTTCTGCCCTTGAAAATCAAAACATTTTTTAAAGGACTATAGCAGAATCTAGAGTTTCTGTAAGGTATCATTTACCACATATAAAATGTAATCTAAAATTACCATACTTAGGAAGAGCCATGAAAACATGGCCAGTATTCAAGAAAAAAAGATAATCAGTTGAGATAAAACTTGCAATTACATGCATGTTGGACAAATGATGATTTCTTATGTGTGACAACTTATGGATTCAGGGACTTAAAACTTTTTATAGTCAAAGGGAATTTTAGGATACTGATTCTAGTCTAATTCATTGTTTTTCTCATGTATCTAAGGTCTAACTGGCACTTACCAGTTTGTTAGCCTCTTGCACTGATATTACTCATTTTCTTTCCTTCTTGGTGTGCTGCTTCCCCTGTAAGGTGTTAACTTGTTTAGTGTATATGAGTCAAGGACCAGGAGATAGAAACCATTCTAACTATCTTAAATATAAATTTACTCTCCACAAATAAGTTCCAGAACTCAAAAACTGATCTGCTGGGGAAGCTATAACCACTGATGGTGCCACAGGAATTACTGAGTTTAAGAACCTTATGCAAGGGTTTCAGGCCATGGCTTAGAAAGCTGCTGCCATTGTTGCTGCCTCAACTGCCTCTTGACACCCACAAACCTGGTGACTGGGCATTGAACTTGGAGTCCAGCTGTTGTTTCCAGTGCAGTTGCCTGTAAACATCCAAACAGTTGGAGAATGGACACTGGAGCATCAATTTGGAAAAAAACCTTATTTCTTGACTTACTTTGCCAATAGGAAATGTAAAGTGGTAATAAGAGATCTCCACTTCACTTTCAGTTTCCAAATCCCATGAAAGTATTTTATTGATAGATCAGAAATTGTATCCAGAAGCCTGGTGGTGAGAACAACTGGACAATGTTGATTTTAGCTTTTTAGCTTCTGCAGTGCAAGCAGATACTCTTGGGGCAAGGATCAGGAGGGTAGAATGAAGATTGAATGAGCTGGTTTTACAGCATGGCTTGAAGGAATAACAGTTGAATTGGGTCTTAAAGGAAGCCTGTTCATTTATCATGTTGATACGGAGTATAGATGCATTCCAGTCTGAGGTAATGGCATTAGAGAAAGACATGCATGGTTTTTTCAGGGTGATTAGAATGTAGGGTATGATTTCTGCAATGAGGAAAGTACCTGGAGATCAATTTGCAAAAACCTAAAGTTCTAAATTATAGCTTATTTTCCTTTGATTTGGTTTCATTGCTGAGGCTAATTGTGTTGTGCTAGGGGAGTAGCTGGTATCCTTTGGCTTCTTCTCTGCTTCTTGTATCTGCTAGGTGCTGGAATTACACAGCTCCTGAGTCAGAGCAATATGCTTAGCAGAAATAAGCATCAGTCTTCCTGAACCATCAGATGGCAGACTGACGTGATGATATGCCCTGAATCAAAGGAAAGGCAGTATCTTTTGGAAATTGGAGACTCTGTTCTTTGCTTTTAGGGTAAACAGCTGGCAATCCTGCTTCTGTTCAATATGCTTTTTGGAGAAATGAATCACCTAAGCCTGCATTCTGCCTCAAATAATCTGTATTTGTGGGGTTAAGGAAGCAAATCTTCAATCCCTCCCTGTTGATCACAAAGTGTGGGTGAAACCATTTCTTTGTTGTGTCCTAAAATATGACAATGGAGTGTTCTCATTAACCTTAGAATAAAAACTACCTTTTTTTTTTTTTAACTAAAAAGTGACTTTGGAACTGTCCTTGAGCTGAGTATAAACAGCTAGTTTGGGAGTCTCCTTCCAAATTTCATGTTCTTTTGGTTGTCTGTAAGCCATTCACTCACCAGGCTACTGCTCAGACCTCTGAAGTCTGAGTCTTCACCGTAGCCTAATCTTGCTTTAAAGTCTGGAAATGGATTTTTACTTCCTATAGTTCAGACACCATAGCACGGCATAAAAGTCTCATTGATGTGGTCTCTTCAACTCTCGTATTTCTGCCATGCCCAGCTTCTTGAAGTGTTGCAGACACAGCTGTAAATTTGTGCGTCTTTGTTTTTCCAATTATGTGTTTGTCTTACCTGGAATTCAGTTTGTCCTGTTTCTGTTCTGCCTAATAGGAACACCGTCTGAGGTCTTCACTAATCAGCTCAGGATAGAGTTACTGGCCCTCTCTTTGTTTTATACCTTCTAACTTATTCGTTCTTTTACATTGATTTTTGGGTATATGTTTGTGTTCCTTACTTACTCTTTAAAGATAAGGACCATGTTTTGTTCATCTCTGTATCTTTATTACATAGTAACTGGCACTTACATAGTTTGATAAGGATATGTTGAAAGAATAAGACAGTGTGGTGTACTTTGGAGTCATAAAGACCTGTGTTTGAAGCCATGTTCTGTCACTGTGTGATTTTTCCTACCTACCTTTTTGAGTTTAGTTATCTCATATGCAGAATTTGGACAATAGTGCTAACCTTGGAGATTAAATAAGGAATTGCTTATAAAGCATTTACCTTTACATAGTGTTGGCATTATTAGTCATCATATCTGTCATCCCTTTTTTCTCTTATATTCAATCTCTCTTGTGTTCCCACTTCGAATAAACATTTAACACGTGTATGTCTTCCCATCTTAAGTTTTCCTAACCATGCCTTTTGATATATTACCTTTCTCTGTTGTCAGTTTACAACCAAGTTCTTCAATCTGCTATTTCCTGGCAGCTTCTTCCTTCAAACATATGTATGCCTCAATCCATTGTGATTTTTTTTTTTTTTAATAGAGCCTTGCTCTGTCACCCAGGCTGGAGTGCAGTGGTGCGATCTAAGCTCACTGCAACCTCTGTCTCCCGGATTCAAGAGATTCTTGTGCCTCAGCCTCCTAAGTAGCTGGGACTACAGACATGCACCATGACGACTGGCTAATTTTTGTAGTTTTAGTAAAGACAGGGTTTTGCCATGTTGGCCAAGCTGGTCTCAAACTCCTGACCTCAGGTGATCTGCTTGCCTCAGCCTCCCAAAGTGCTGGGATTACAGACATGAGCCACCACACCCAGCCGATCTATTGTATTTGACTTTGTTTCCTTCCACTCCCTGGACATTGCTTTTGCAGAGTCATCAATTATATCTTTGTTCTTAATATAATAGAATTTTTTTTTTTACTTCATCCTTTGTACTACATAGCAGAATTTTTTTTTTACTTCATCCTTTGTACTACGTACCAGGTTTGTAATTATGTTTATTTGTATGCATATTTATTTAATGGCTATTCTTTCTTTTGAGGTTAAGTTTAATGATGACAGGAACCATATCTGTTTTGTATATCACTGTATCCCTAGTATCTTCAATAGGGCCTGGCAAGGAGTTGATCCTCAAGTCTCTTAAATTTTCAGTGTGTCACTTTAGAAAATCTGTAGTTCTTTGCAAATAGGGCACGATGTCAATTTTATTTTTAGAAAGATTCTCCATTTGGAAGCAGAATGGATACACTCTAGTGTAAAATTTCAATTATCAATTATTTGGTTCGCAATGTTAAACAGATGACTTAATGTGATCACTAAACATTTTTGCCTGCCTGTTTCCTGAAAAAGTCAAAATTTGGGAAATTAAAAAGGATAACGTAGATTAGAATTTGTGTAATAATTTAGTATTACTGGTGTCTGCATTGTTCTCTACATTTCCACTCTGCCTTGCAATTCTTGTGAAATGACCAGGCAAGAGCTATTTAACCAAGAAATGGGAGAGCAAATGGACTTCAGTCATTAAAAAATCCCTGTACCTGTTACTTTTATTAGAAACCCACACCCATTTCTGTCAGATGAGGTCATGTCAATTCTTAAACTTTGCCTTTAGCCTAAAGGTAAAGGGAAGGGAAGCTTGGTATAAAAGATTGATCTTATTTCCCCTTGCTGCTCTAGTTTTCTTCTTTTCCCTTTTTTCCCTCATATTCTGTGCTTCAAACATCCTAATTTATTTACTCTTCTGGAAGTGTATGTTTGTAGTGCTAGTCCCTTTGCCTGGAATGTCTGTCTCCCCTATTTCTTCTGCCTAACTCTTGCTCATTCTTTAGGCTTCGTCTTAATTGTCTCTGCCTAATGGAAACCTTTTCCTTGCTCCCAGAACACTAGGTTTGATTTTTCCTAGTACTTCTGTATATACTCCTGCATGACAGATAGCTTCTGTTTGATCTTCCTGATCTATGCTTTCCTTTTTCTCTCCTGTTCTTTGCCCGGTAGGCTTACTTGTATGGATTTTGTCAATCAGTATTTGTGACTTGGATCACAGTTCAGCTAGTGTAGAAAACAGGTAGATTGGAAGCAGTGAGAAAGGCCAATTCAGAATATTTATTTCCCTGGTTTCTTCGCTGTGAGGTTACCTTGGGTTGGCAGTATCCGGACACAGGTACTGCCTCCTCCAGGTGGTCTTCTCTGTGTGACTTTCTGTTCCGCATTGTTGTAATCTCTCCCACCCCTTGCCATTTGGATTTAGAAGTACTGCTCCTGCTGTTAGCGCTACTTCCTATATTTACCATGTTTTCCCCTTTCCCTCATCACTCCATTGTGTTTACTTCCTTTGTATGTAAATGCTCTGTGAATGATTGTCATTGATTTATTGTATTAGTTTTTGATTGGAAGTCTAGCTAGTATATCCCCAACATGTATTATTTGTGATACTGCCTTCTCTCTCTCAAACAATTGCCTTTTTTTGCCTTTGCCCTCATTTTAGGTAAACAGGAGCCTCAGTCGGTGAAATTCTAAAGCACTCTACCCACTTTAGATAGGACAGTGCTGT
Source organism: Gorilla gorilla gorilla (assembly GCF_029281585.2). Taxonomy (NCBI): domain Eukaryota; kingdom Metazoa; phylum Chordata; class Mammalia; order Primates; family Hominidae; genus Gorilla; species Gorilla gorilla. The sequence goes on along the minus strand of NC_073232.2, from coordinate 35,735,190 downwards.
TTTAGTTTATATTATATATTGAGAGTCTCTGTAAGACTTGATTTGAAATTAGGGTTGAATAATAAAAAAGGTTTGAAAATTAGTGACTACAAGGGAAAAAATCCTAAATTACTTTTAATGGCATTTAAAGGTTCTTTAAAGGTCTGGCATCTGGTGCCTGCCTTAATTTTTTGCCTTTTCCTAACTCTTCTTGGACTTTTAACTGCCAGGGATAACAAATGTTCTCTCCCATGTTAGTGTCTTGACATATGCTATTACAGACATGCATCACCTAGCTAATGCCCACTCTTCGTTTAGTTCTTATTAACCTATCTTTTTTAAAAGGGTGGTTTTCCCCTGTTTCTCCTTTCTGACCTGTTTCCCGTCAGCAAACATGCTATTAGGAGTCTCTGTTAACTATTTTTGTGGCATCCTATACTTTCCCTTCATAGCATTTATTATTTGAATTATATAGCTATTTGTCTGATTGTTCGGTATGTGCCTTCCATAGGAGGTCTATTATCATTGCTCTGTTCCCATTGTCTAGCATGCATGCATGCATTTATCCAACAAATAACAGGGAAGGATGTTAGAGTGGAAGGATAATCACATCATCTCTTTGGAGGAGTATGATGCAGAATTTAGGGCCATTAGAATTCTTTACTTCAGTTAATGAAAAATCAGTGTATCTTTTTAGACAAATTTTATTGGATTGCAAGTTACAGGCATAGGACAAAAGAGCTTTTTATTTTGAACAGTTTGAGAATAACTTGCTGGTATGATGCTCTCATTGCCCCTAAATACTGTAGTGTGTATTTTCTTTTTTCCTTTTTTTTTTTGAGACAAGGTCTGGTCCTATCGCCTAGGCTGGACTGCAGTGGCGTGATCTTGGCTCACCGCAACCTCTGCGTCCCGGGCTCAAGTCATCCTGCCACCTCAGCCTCCTAAGTAGTTGGGACTGCAGGTGCGTACCACCACGCCTGGCTAATTTTTGTATTTTTTGTAGAGACAGGGTTTTGCCATATTGCCCAGGCTGGTCTCAAACTTGTGAGCTCAAGTGATCCACCTGCCTTGGCCTCCAAAGTGCTGGGATTATAGGTATGAGCCACCGTGCCCGGCCGCAATGGTGTGTATTTTCTAGAAACAAATACATTTTACTGCATCACCGTATTACGCTCATCAAAGTCGGGTGATTACCACTGATACATTGCTACCATCTAATCAACAAATTCCATTCAAGTATGCCAGTTGTTCCAGTAGTTTCATAGGAAAGGATCCAGTTCAGAAACATTAAATGTCATGTCTCCTTCATCTTCCTCAGTCTGGCACAGTTCCTCAGTCTTCTCTTGACCTCATCTGACCTTGATCCTTTTTTTTTTGAGACGGAGTTTTGCTCTTGTTGCCCAGGCTGGAGTGCAATGGCACGATCTCGGCTCACCACAGCCTCTGCCTCCTGGGTTCAAGTGATTCTCCCGCCTCAGCCTCCCCAGTAGCTGGGATTGCAGGCGTGTGCCACCATGTCCGGCTAATTTTGTATTTTTAGTAGAGATGGGGTTTCTCCATGTTGGTCAGGCTGGTCTCGAACTCCCGACCTCCCAAAGTGCTGGGATGACAGGCGTCAGCCACTGTGCCTGGCCCCTTGATTTTTTCTTTTTGAGGCAAGGTTCTGGTCTGTCACCCAGGCAGCAGTGTAATGGTCCTGTCATGGCTCGTTGCATTCTCCACCTCCTGGGCTCAAATGATCCTCCTGCCTTATTTTTTTGTTTTATTTTATAGAGATGAGTTCTCACTATGTTTCCCAGGCTGGTCTCAAACTGGAGGGTTCAACCATCCTCCCGCCTTGGCCTACCAAAGTACTGGAATTATAGGTGTGAGCCACCGTGCACGGCTGACCTTGATACTTTGGAAAATTTATAGCCAGTTGTTTTGTAGAATGTGTCTCCATATGGGTATGTGTAATGCTTCCTTGTGATTAGATTCAGGTGTTTTGTTTTTGTTTTTGAGACAGAGTCTCACTCTTTCCCCCAGGCTGGAGTACAGTGGCGCGATCTTGGCCCACTGCAACCTCTGCCTCCAGGGTTCAAGCGATTCTCCTGCCTCAGCCTCTTAAGTAGCTGGGACTGTAGGCACACGCCACCATGCCCGGCTAATTTTTTGTATTTTTAGTAGAGACAGGGTTTCACCATGTTGGCCAGGCTGGTCTTGAACTCCTGACCTCAGGTGATACACCTAGGTTGGCCTCCCAAAGTGTTGGGATTACAGGCGTGAGCCACTGCGCCCGGCCCGATTCAGGTGATATATTAAAGATGACTTTTTGAAGGCAGTAGTTTCCTATTTAAAACTGCTCCCACTGTCTTAGTTTTTTTTTTTTTTTTTTTTACGTTTTTGTGGTTTATATTGTAAAATTTTTTTCCAAGTGTTTTTTAGTTTTGTGTCTTTAGAATCTGTGATAATATTGAAATCTAGAGGAAGCCTGTAGAGAACTTGGCATGCCCATCAAGATGTGATGTCCCTAAAAATATTTTGAAAGAGAGCAGCAAAATGTACTGTCAGAGGAATTTTTTTCAATTAATTGGGAATAATTGATTTTGCTATAATTTGTCATTAAGATCATTTCTAATTGAAAAATTCTTTGGGTTTTGAATTGCAAATGGTACTTGAACTTCTAACACATAAATAAGTATATTTAATTATGGCAGAACTTATTTCTAAAATAGCCTTCTTGGTTAAAACAAATTGTACACATTTCATCTCTCAGTTTTAGCTCTGAAATAATTTGAAAATCCAAACGAAGGCAGTCAGAATCACTGTTCTAAGCCTATTTTTAGATTTTTTCCCCTTCAGTTGGTTTCCTTTCTAGCCACCTGCAGTTTTATGTGCAGTTGCACGTGCTCATTTTTTCTAATTTCCCCCCTCCCCCGAAGCTTGGCAAGCAGCTTCTTTATTGCTTTTGGTGTGTTCTTTTTGAAGAGCACAGTGTAAATTATAAAGCCTTCATTGAGTATTTAAATGTATTTTAAAATATTTTTGAGAAAATGCAGCATAATTATGGAATACAGGACACTCTGCCTCTAAGAATCTTTTCTGATTATAGTTCTCGATATTATATTAATATACTATATATTAATATGCAGAATATATCTTTTTTATTCTTGCAGTTTTTTTCTGTTTTTAAAGATTTGTCTGGATGACAGAGCTTTGGGAGATGGAACTGGAAAAAAGCTAAAAAAATTGCCTCTTCTAAGAAATCATATAACTGGATTCACAAAAATACAGTGATACTTATTTTAATAGGAGTACTATTGAATTTACATTTAATGTAGTTAATGATATATTTGAATTCAAATGAAACAACATCATTTTGTGTTTTCTGCTTATGTCATCTGTTCTGTCTCTTTTTTCTCCTTTCTTACTTTCTTTTGGATTAACTTCCTTCGGAGATTTGTTACATGTGTACATGCTGACTCCTGCTTGTGGTGAATTTTTTTCCTTATGTGTTTTGTAAATTTGTGTTGTAAGCTTATTTTAAGATCTCATGTGTTGAGATCTCTGTGCCACCTAAGGGATATACCATTGATAAGCTAAGCTGAAGGTATATTCCCTGTTCTGCTAAGTGTTCTAGGATGCTGTCAGTCCAGGACTATTTATACTTTTTGAACCTGAAAACTTCATGGAGATGTGTATACTTTCTAGAACATTCCCCAACCCCACCTCAGTGTGTGGGCCTTAGTTTCCTATAGTTGCTGTAACAAATCACCGCAAATTTAGTGGCTTATAACATATCTTTATTATCTTACAGTTCTGGAGGTCAGAAGTTTGAAATGGGTTTCACTGAGCTAAAATTAATATGTGGATAGGGCTGTGTTCCTTCTAGAAGCACTAGGGGAGCATCTGTTCCCAATGGCCAGTTGAGTCTTTTTCGTATGGCATCACTGATCAGTACTGACCCTCTGGCCTCCCTCTTTGGCTTGTAAGGGCCCTCGTGATTTCATTTGATTGACCCCCCCAATACTGGATAGCACCCCGTCTCAAGATTCTTAATCACATCTGCAAAGTACCTTTTGCTATATCAGTTCTAACTTCCCACCTTCAGCAAGCCCAAAGGGTATTTTAATTTTGTCCCCATGTGGCATAAAAGTACAAGCTCCTTTGCTAGAGGCCAAAAAGCTACTACAGAGTAGCTGCAGCCTCGTTCATGTTTTCTGCTCTGAATTTTTGTCCTCTCTTTTTCCTAGTCTCCCTGAATTTTCTTTACTCTCTTTAGTTTTGAACTGTGAATTTTAAAAAGATGCTTTCATAGCATCTTTAAATCAAGCATTTTTAGGTAGTTTCTAGTGGGAGAGATTTCAGGTTATCTAATGTGCCATATTGCTCTAGTTGGCATTGCTTATATTAGTAAGGTAATAATGACTTTAACAAGACATAAAGTCTGTTACTTTGTTTTCCTATTATCCTTTAATTTAAAATGCTTTTAATGTCAATCAAAACCCCTCAGTGAATCTCATCTTTGAAAAGTCAGTTAATTGTGATTAAAACTCAGTTTCTTCATATGAACATTCCGTTCTACTCTGATATCGACAAGCCATGCTTTTTTTCTTTAATCTGAACAGCATGTCTTGGTTTACAGCTCTGACCCCACTATTCAGCCAGACCAGGTTTTTCCTACCATGCCTTGCCTTCCTTCTTGACTGTCTACTGAGATTCTCCCTCATTTTTACATTTTCTGTGTTTCTGCTTATCTCATTTGAGCTAAAGGCATATAGATACTCTTCTGTACCAAGCTGTTATCTTTGGACTTCATTTTACAACTCCCTCCCTTCCTCCCTGTGATAATATATGAATGTGATTAAAAACCAGTCACATACTACCTAAGGGATTATAATGACAAGCGGAATTCAGTGCAATCCCTTCCTATCGCTAGTCGTGCTTTCTAGAGTACTTATAGAGTGCATATTGTATACCAGGCTTTTTACATAAATGAACACCTATGAATTAATTCATTCTTATAACAACCTCATTTTACAGATGAAGAAATTGATACACAAAGAGCTTAGGCAACTTGTTCAGGATAATACTTCTATTAAATGGCATCATTTGAACCAGGCAGTCTGGTTTTAGAATCTACTTGTTATCACTATGCTATACTGTCCTTAGTTTTAGACTAAAAATTACTTTCCTTTAGACTTAAAAAATAAATTTTACTGTGTATATTTGAGGTTTACAACATGACGTTATGGCAGGGGTCCCCAACCCCTGAGCTACTGGCCTGTACTAGTCCGTGGCTTGTCAGGAACCGGGCTGCACAGCAGGAGGTGAGCAGAGGGCCAGCGAACATTACTGCCTCCTGTCAGATTAGCTGTGGCATTAGATTCTCATAGGAGCGCAAACCCTATTGTGAACCTTATGTCCAAGGGACCTAAGTTGCACGCTCCTTATGAGAATCTAATGCCTGATGATCTGAGGTAGAACAGTTTAATCCCAAAACCATTCCCCTGTCTCCCCAGTGCGTGGAAAATTGTCTTCCACAAAACCGGTCCCTGGTGCCAAAAAGGGGACTGCGGTGTTATGGAATACATATGGATAGTAAATTAGTTACTATAGTGAAGCAGATAAACACATCTGTCGTTTCACATAGTTACTTTTGTTAAGTGATGAGCACCTAAAATCTACTTATTTAATGAAAATCCTTAATACAGTCATGCTTGCTTAATGACAAGGAAATGTTCTGAGAAATGTATTCCTAGGCCATTTTGTTGTGTGAACATCATAGTGTACTTACGCAAACCTAGATAGTACAGCCTACTGTATGCCTAGGCCCTATGGTACAGCCTATTGCTCCTAGGCTACAAACCTGTACAGCATGTTACTGTCCTCAATCCTGTAGGCAATTGGACCACAGTGGTATTTGTGTATCCAAGCATGTCTAAACATAGAAAAGGTACAATAAAAATACAGTATTATAATCTTATGGAACTATTGTTATTATGTGGTGTGATATATATGTGGTCCATTGTTGGCCAAAATGTTATGTGACACATGACTGTACAATACAGTTTTATTAACTGTAGTCCTCGTGTTGTACATGGATCTCTAAACTTATTCTGAATATCTGCTATTTTGTATCTTTTGACCCACAGCTCCCCCTCCTTTCCCCCCAAAATAACCATGGTAACCACTGTTTCATTCTCTATTTCTGTGTATTTGAGCTCTTTTATTTTATTTTTTGAGACTGGGTTTCACTCCATCACCCAGGCTGGAGTGCAGTGACACAATCATGGCTCATTGCAGCTTAGACCTACCAAGCTTTTGAGCTCTTTTATTTTATTTTTTGAGACTGGGTCTCACTCTGTCACCAGGCTGGAGTTTCTCCGTATTGCCTTGGTTATTTAGGATTTTTGTGGCTCTGTATGGATTTTAGGATTATTTTTTCTATTTCAGTGGAGGATGCCATTAGAATTTTGATAGGGATTGGGTTAAATCTGTATATTGCTTTGGGTAGTATGGCTGTTTTAACAATATTAATTATTCCTATCTATGAACATGGGATATCTGTCCATTTATTTGTGTCTTCTTCAGTTTCTTTCGTCAGTGTGTTATAGTTTTCAGTGTACAAATCTTTAACCTTCTCGGTTAAATTTACTCCTAAGTATTTTTTTTTTTGGATGCTATCATAAATGGAATTGTTTTCTTAATTTCCTTTTCATCTGGGTTATTGTGTGTAGAAATGTTACTGATTTTTGTATGTTGATTTTGTATTCTTTAACTTTACTGAATTCATTAGTTCTAGCAGTGCTTTTATTTTTTCTGTGGGATCTTTTGGGGTTTTCTGTATTTAGGAACATGTCATTTGCAAATAGAGATAATTTTACTACTTCCTTTCTGATTTAAATGCCTGTTTATTTCTTTTTCTTGTTTGATGGCTCTTGCTAGTACTTCTAGTACTGTGTTAAATAAAATTTTTTATTTTAGAAGTCAACATATTTTAAAGGAAATAGTTCATTTCTTCTTACTTCCAGTATTGTCATTGAGATGTCTTATGTGTCACTGATTGCAGATCCTTTGTATATTCTTATCTTTTTCTCTCTGGAAACTTTTGGCATATTTAATCTCTTTACTGTGGTGCTTTGAAATTTCACAGTTATGTAACTTGGTATGGTGTTTTTTTTTTTTTTTTTTTTTTGAGACAGAGTCTCGCTCTGTCGCCCAGGCTGGAGTGCAGTGGTGCGATCTTGGCTCACTGCAATCTCCGCCTCCTTGGTTCAAGCAATTCTTGTACCTCAGCCTCCCGAGTAGCTGGGATTACAGACATGTGCCACCACGCCTGGCACCACTATGTTGCCCAGGCTTGTATCGAACTCTGGCCTTAAGCCGTCCTACCACCTTGGCTTCCCAAAGTGCTGGGATTTACAGGGCTAAGCCACCATGTGGTATTGGTCTTTTAAAAGTACATTGTGCCAGCACTTAGTGAGCTCTTTTTAATCTGGAGATATGCTACTGTATTTCTGGAAGATAATATTCTTTCTTTAATGATTTCTTTTCCACTATATTCTGTGTTCTTTTTTTTTCTAGGTGTTCCATTAAGATACTACATTTTTTGTATTAATATTTTAGTATTATTTTCCTTCCTAATTTTCACCTCTTTGGAAGACTTCCTAAGCTTTAAATTCCAGTCTGTTGTTAGTTTTTTTTTTTTTAAACTTTTTAAGGGTTTTCTTGTCCTTAGTTGCTTTTTTATAAACTGAAACTTAATGATTAGTTTTTATTCTGCACTTCAGTTCCTTTTCTTTTTTTTTATTTTTATTTTTTTGAGATGGAATTCTGCTCTTGTTGCCCAGTCTGTAGTGCAATGGCACAATCTCGGCTCACTGCAACCTCTGCCTCCCGGGTTCAACCGATTCTCCTGCCTCAGCCTCCCAAGTAGCTGGGATTACAGGCATGTGCCACCACGCCTGGCTAATTTTGTGTATTTAGTAGAGACGGGGTTTCATCATGTTGGTCAGGCTGGTCTTGAACTCCTGACCTCAGGTGATCCACCAGCCTTGGCTTTCCAAAGTGCTGGGATTACAGGCATGAGCCACCATGCCTGGCCTCTTATTTTTATTTTTTAAAGTATTCTTCTATTCCCTGCAAAATCTATTTTTTTCCAGGTTTTTTTTTTCCTGTTTTGTTTTAGGGTCTCCCCCTTTATGAAATGTTGCCCCCAGGTAGTCTGGTGATTCTTGGCTTTCTGTTTATATTTAAGAATAAGAGACTAAAATGCTAAAGTAGAAACTCTTTAAGTGTGTGACAGAGTCTATCAATTGGTGGTGTGATATGGCCACCATTTGATAGCCTCTGGCAGTTGGTGGCCGTATCATGTTGGTGGCTGAGTGTATCATGTTGGTGGCTGAATCACACCACCAATTGATAGCTTTTGTCATATACTTAAAGATTGGGGCACCTCCAACTTTCAGTGTATGGAAGTCTTTTCTCTTGTGCCATTCTATATCTGCAGCGGAGAATCTTGTAATTTCCTTCATGAGAGTCACATTCTTAAAGGAGAACATGGTGAGTGGAAAGACTGGGAACTTCATTGTTCCATTTGCAGATACTCAATTCAGCTTTTTGTTGTTTCTCGCTTTTAAAAGAAAGTTCTATTGAAATATAATTAACATCATGTAATTCATCTATTTAAAGTATACAGTGCATTAGCTTTTGCTATGTTCACAAAGTTATGCATACGTTACCACAATCAATTTTAGAACATTTTAATTACCCCAAAAAGAAACCCCATACCCCTCAGCTAATCATTCGCAATCATAGCGTCCCCTCTCCTCCCAGTCCTAACAATTAGTTAGGACTGTTTTTTGTCTGTATAGATTTGCCTACCATGGACATTTCATGTAAATAGATTCAAGCAATATGTGATCCTTTGTGCTTCTTAAAGGTGTGATATTTTCAAGGTCCATGCATGTTGTAGCATGCATTAGTACTTTATTCCTTTTTATTTCCAAATAATATTCTGTTCTATGGATAGACTACCTTTTCTTTATCTGTTCATCATTTTATTTGATAGACATTTGGTTTGTTTCCACTTTTTGACTGTTATGAATAATGCTGCTGTGAACAATTGTGTACAAGTTTTGCATGAACATATGTTTTTAGTTATACTGGTTGTATACCTAGAAATGGAATCGCTGGATCATATGGTAACTCTGTGTTTAACTATTTTGAGGAACTGCTGTTTCCCCAAATGGCTGTCCCATTTATAGTCCCATCAGCAGTGTATGAGCATTGCAGAGAAACACTTGTTTTGTCTTCACATCCTTACAAACTTGTTTTGTCTAGTATTATTTTTTTGAAATAGGGCCTTGCTATGTTGTCCAGGCTGGCTTCAAACTCCTGGGCTCAGTTGATCCTCCTCCCTCAGCCTCCTGAGTATCTTGTACTAGAGGCATGTGCCACTGCACCTGGCTCTATTTTTTTGATTATAGCTATCCTAGTGAGCATGAAGTGGTATCTTATTGTGGTTCCTCACTTAAAGAACCTGGCTTCCAGAGGCTGTTTGTTTCTTTTAGGGTAAATTGCGTTGCTGTGTTTAGGTGTTTTAAGTTCTACTGCTTCTATTAGGATGAGTTAGCTGCCTTGCCTTGATTTGTTTTCTGATATTCAGAGATTTGTTGGAAATACTTGTCCCTTATCCCTCTAAAAAGTGTGATTTGTGTGTGTGTGTGTGTGTATATAAATGAATTCTTTGGCAGTCATTTTGGTGACATTACAGGAGGGAGAGACATCAGTATGTAAATCCATCCTCAAAATTTAAACTGAAGTACCAACTTGTACTTCTTAAATATCCTTTCAGTATAAATATCTCCAAATGTGCTCATTGCTTGTAAGAAGAATTATAGGACCAAAAATACTCCTATAATGAAGAAAGAAATAAGGATGCCTAGAAAGGGCTACCACTAAGTGAATCCACATCGTTTTGAAGTTTTTTGATTTGAATCTTCTTTTTTTGATAATACTGATTTGCGCTGCTTGTTACACATGTAATATACTGCTTGTTACGCATGTAATATACTGCTTGTTATGCATGTAATATACGTGGGGTATCTTAAATGGACTAAGTAACAATTTCTTTTTCTTTTCTTTTTTTTGAGACAGATTCTCATTCTGTTGCCCAGGCTGGAGTGCAGTGGTGCGATCTCAGCTCACTGCAACCTCTGCCTCCCAAATAGCTGGGATTACAGGCGTGCGCCACCATGCCTGGCTAAGTTTTGTATTTTTAGTGGAGGCAGGATTTTGCCATGTTGGCCAGGCTGGTCTGAAACTCCTGGCCTCAAGCAATCTGCCCAACTTGGCCTCCCAAAGTGCTGGGATTACAGGCATGAGCCACCACGCCTGGCCCTAAGTAACAACTTCTAATGTCTAAGATTGCTAAGATGAGTTGTATTTATTATTGGCTATAAGCTTTTTCTGGTTTCATATCATCAGGTAAACTCAGTTAAAAACTTGAATAAGAACTGGGAAACAATAATAATAATAAAAAGCTAACATATATTGATTTTTCTACATGCCAGACACTGTTGAAAATCCATTCTATATATTGCTTCATTTAATCCTTACAGTAACTGTGTGAAGTTGATAACTGTTTTTTTGCTTGTTTTTACATCTCGTATGTATGGTAAGGAAACTGAGGGCATAGGATGGTTAAGTAACTTACCCATGTTCACACAGTTAGTAAATGGTACAACCACCTATTAAATCCACACAGTTTGGTTCCTGAACTCAACTCTTAGTCATTAGACTGTACTGCCTGACATATGTAGAGAATTTTATTTTACTTATTTTTTATTTATTGAGACATGGTCTTGTTGTGTCACCCAGTTTGGAATGTAGTGGCGTGATCACTGTTTACTGCAGCTTCAACCTCCTTAAGCAATTCTCCTGCCTCCTGTGTAGCTGGAACTACAGGCGTGAGCCACCATGCCTGGCTAATGTATTTATTTTTATTATTTTTATTTTTATTTATTTTGGAGACAGGGTTGCTCAGGCTGGAGTACAGTGGCACGATCTTGGCTCAATGCAACCTCTGCATCCTGGGTTCAAGGGGTTCTCCTGCCTTAGCCTCCCGAGTAGCTGGGACTACAGGTGCACATGTCACGCCTGGCCAATTTTTATATTTTTTGGTAGAGATGGCGTTTCACCATGTTGGCCAGGCTGGTCTTGAACTCCTGACCTCAAGTGATCCACCCACCTTGGCCTCCCAAAGTGGTGGGATTATAGGCGTGAACCACTGCACCCGGCCCTCGCCTGGCTAATTAAAAACAATTTATTTTTTGTAGACACAGGGTCTCACTATGTTGCCCAGGCTGGAGAATTTTAAATATATCATCTTTTTAAGAAGGGAGAGACACTCATGAAATATTAAAACAAATGTTAGTTGTTAGGTAAGAAGTAGTAGGTTGAAGAATTAAGTTCAAATTCATGACCTGGTGCTTAGAAGATCAACTGTGATCTAATGTTCTATTAAAAGCTCATATTTAGCTTAGATTCTAGTTTGGATAAAAAATGATTATCACTAAATTAGGCAAAAAAGTTTCCTTTTTGAGGTGGGTATGTAATTACCACATAGAGTATTTAGTAGTTTGTCTTATATAATTAAGCAGGCGAGGAGGAGACAGAAAAATGTCATGGGAAGTACTAAAAAATTAGATGTGGGCCAGAATGTTAGTGACAGATTCAGTTTTTCCCAGGCCAAAATATTTCAGAATAATTCTGATCCAAATGGTTTTTGTTTTTCCACCAGAGTCTGATTTTGCAGCTCATCTTTTCTAAATAGATCTATTTTATGGTGTGTATATGGGTCATTCTGAATCAAGTTAACTTCGAAGTTGATTGGGACCTTGTTTCAAGCTTATTGAACAAAGATCTGTAACACAGAATTTTGGGCATAAGGCCATTTCCAGAGTCTGGTCCAAATAAGCAATAACAGACAAAGATTGTCTCTTTCTTGGCTGAAGGCTTCCTCTGTGCAGCTTGTCTCAGGACTCTCTTCTTCTGCCCTTTTTATACCCCTCTCCTTTCTCTATTCAGGGCAAAAATATTTTGATTTTCATTCTGTAGTTATTTTTTAGCAAACATTTATTGTGTTTTTACTTATGTACAAGGTTCTTTGCTTAAAACCTATAATGCCCTTCCTGTAGTAGCAGTGGCAGTTGTGAGGATGATAGTAGGCCTTCTGAGATGATATTGTAGAAAATCCATGGAACGTTAAGTAGTGCTGCTATGTCATACTTCTTTCCTGCCTGGCTTTCTGTCTTTTGATGATTAAGAAGGATTTTTCTGGAAGATCTTTAAAAGAAGCATATGTATTATTTTTATTTCCTTCAGAGTGACAAGGGAGAGGAAAAAGAACAAAATGAAAACCTATTTCTATACAGCAGTTTAAAATAATCATATCTTAAAAGATAATTTTAAAATCTTGTCTGCTTATGGAGTTTGTCATTTTATTTCTACATTTTAGAAAATGTTTTCCTCTCTAAATATAATTGCTTTTAGAATATTTTAATGTTTCCTTTAGAACATTTGTTTACCACACAATTAATTTTATTTATTCAATTCCCAATCTACTTATTTTTATAAAAGCCTTGCTTGACCATTTAAAAAGAAGTTTTCAAATTTGGTCTCCTAATTTCCATAATCTTTTCTTCAACTCTTAATTACAGTAGAGTTCAACTTACTTTTATTCATACTATTTTAGCTTTTCTCTCATCTCGGAGAAGGTGTTGTGTTTTCATGCCTCTTTTCCCTGGCTTATGCTGTCCCCTGTGCTTGGATTTTGACCTTTTTCCCCACTCTCCTTTTTTCTCTTTCACCTGCCAGTTATGGCTGGCAAAAATGAGGTTTCTTTCATGGAGTCTTTTGATGTTGCTTCAGGAATATTAATCATTCTTTTCTGTGTGCTATTTGTATGTAATTAAAGACAAAAATTACACTTATTCAAAAGAATAAATGTAATATATGTTATGCATATATAATAAATCAAACATCTCTGAATCCATCGTTAAAACTAAAAACTAGAAAATGACCAATTCTGTTTCTTTTCTCTGTATACTTCTCACCAACCACAAAAGGGATGTAGATCAGTTTGGAAAGACTTGGCATCAAGGTAACATGGGATAGAAGGGGGACAATCGGGTGTATGTGTGGTTGTGAGTAGATGGGGGTGTGTTGTATCTGGCTTTGAAGACCATTTAATTTTTTTTCCAGGTTTTTCTTTCAAACTCCTATCTCACTGTTTCCTTATTTCTTATTTATAACTTGAAGTAAAATATAATTGGATAGGGGAGAGAGCTTTTAGGGTTTTATTCAGGGTGTTCTAGTAATTTTTACTTTGAATATTTCTGTTGATTATGTTATGTTCCATATTGCCTTTAGTCTCTCTCACAACTCTTGATATGATTTTTGCTTGTCATATTGAGTCTGCCAAAAGAGTTTTCCACTTGTATTATATTTGCTCTGTTTTTTTTTTTTTTTTTGAGACGGAGTCTTACTCTTACCTGGGCTGTAGTGCAGTGGTGTGATTGTGGCTCACTGCAGCCTTGACCTCTTGGGCTCAGGTGATCCTCCCACCTCAGACTCCTGAGTAGCTGGGACTGCAAGTGTGTGCCACCATGCCCAGCAAATTTTTTTGCATTTTTTGTAGAGATGGGGTTTCACCATGTTGCCTAGGCTAGTCTCGAACTCCTGGACTCAAATGATCCATCCTCCTTGGCCTCCCAAAGGGCTGGGATTATAGGTGTGAGTCACTGAGCACAGCCAGTATTAGCTCTGTATTATGCCTCTTGCATTACCCAAATTCAGAGGCCTTGTTTGCTTTGTATTGGACTAACTAGAACCATGTCATTTTTACCAGCCCATTGCAGTACAATTTCATTTTATGTGATAAAAATGCAACATAAGTGGTCACTTCTGCAGCACGTACACTAAAATTGGAACAATACAGAGAGGATTAGCATGGCCCCTGTGCAAGGATGACATGCAAATTCATGAAGTGTTCCACATTTTTCTGACAAAGGTCTAATATCCAGCTTCTATAAGGAACTTAAAAGAAAAAAAAACAACCCCATTAAAAAGTGGGCAAAGGACTTGAACAGAGAACAGACACTTCTCAGAAGACATACATGCGCGGCCAACAATCATTTGAAAAAAAATTCAACATCACTGACCATTAAATAAATGCAAATAAAAACCACAATGAGCTACCATCTCATACCAGTCAGAATGGCTATTATTAAAAATTCAAAAAAATAACAGATGCTGGCGAGGTTGTGGAGAAAAAGGAATGCTTTTACACTGTTGGTGGGAATGTAAATTAGTTCAACCATTGTGGAAGACAGTGTGGTGAATCCTCAAAGACCTAGAGACAGAAATACCATTTGACCCAGCAATCCCATTACTGGGTGTATACCCAAAGGAATATAAATTGTTCTGTTATAAAGACACATGCACATGTATGTTCACTGTAGCACTATTCACAATAGCAAAGACGGAATCAATCTAAATGTCCCATCAGTGATAGACTGGATAAAGAAAATGTGTGGTATGTATACACCATGGAATACTATGCAGCCATCAAAAAAGAATGAGATCATGTCTTTTGCAGGGACATCGATGGAGCTGGAGGCCATTATCCTTAGCAAAGTAATGCAGGAACAGAAAACCAAATACTGCATGTTCTCACTTATATGTAGGAGCTAAATGATGAGAACATATGGACACATAGAGGGGAACAGTGCACACTGGGGCATACTGGAGGGTTAAAGGTAGGAAGAGGGAGAGAACCGGGAAAAACCTAATGGATACTAGGCTTAATACCTGGGGGATGAAATAATCTGTACAACAAACACCCATGACACATGTTTACTTATGCAACAAACTAACACATCTTACATATGTACCCCTGAACTTAAAAGTTAAATAGAAACATAAAATATTAATAAAATACAGAAAATCCCTTTTAAAATGTGAAGATTTCCTTCACATTAAAAATTTTGTGAACCACTGCGTAATTTCAAAACTGAAAAGGGGATTAAACAATTTCTTTTATTGTCATTTGATGTTTAGCCAGGAAACGGAAACACCATCATTTGTTATACGTCTTGAATTTTATGAGCTTTGAATTATATAAAACATATGTAATTCAAATGTGTATATGTATTCATGCTTTAAAAGGTGATTCCCCCTGTACATGTTCATTTTTTTGGTTACTTCCAAATTTGTTCCATGTATATTCTATTTTGATTTTGTCTCTTCTCCTTCAGGTGCTGATGCATCAAGCATGGTCTTCATTTATTGACAACTTGTCTTTGGGTTTTTATCTTTTCTCTAGGTAGTACTTTTGATACCCCTACCTCTAAGATCCACTTTCTTTTTTCTTTTTCCTTTTCCCTGGTGTCCTGGTGCTTGAGGATAGAACTGGCAGACGGGAAGATGCATGCCTCCAAAGACATGCCAAGGGGGCCGGAGCTCTTCCCTTAGCCTCTGTACATAACATGGAGTGGGACTACAAGTTCCTGCCAAGAAAATGAGGATCCACTTTTTTTTTTTTACTCAAATGAATTTTAGCATTTGTTTATGTTGGAATCAGTTGAGTTTTCAAACTGCTGATATCTATTTTTTTTTTTTTTTTTTTGAGACAAAGTCTCGCTCTGTTGCCCAGGCTGGAGTGCAGTGGTGTGATCTTGGCTCACTGCAAGCTCTGCCTCCCAGGTTCATGCCGTTCTCCTGCCTCAGCCTCCCGAGTAGCTGGGACTACAGGCGTCCGCCAACCACGCCCAGCTAATTTTTTGTATTTTTAGTAGAGACGGGGTTTCACTGTGTTAGTCAGGATAGTCTCTATCTCCTGACCTCGTGATCCGCCCACCTCGGCCTCCCAAAGTGCTGGGATTACAGGTGTGAGCCACTGTACCCGGCCTCAAACTGCTGGTATCTTAATGTTTATTAGACTGGCTTTGAGGAGTTCTTAAAAATTGTATTGCCAGTGGCAAAACTGGAGATTTGAACCTAAATCACATTCATCATATTTCAAATACATAATGTGATACATTCATGTTTTCATATTAATATTTTAGAAATGCTTTATCTTAATTGCAGAGTTGTAGATTGGGTAGTTTGATAAATAAGATTCAGATTTATTATTTTTTAGTACTTTTTTGTATCAAGCAATGTTAGAGTTTCTAATATGCTATTCCCATTTTATATAAGCTGTGTTAGTCCGTTTTCACATTGCTGATAAAGACATACCTGAAACTGGGGAGAAAAAGAGGTTCAGTTGGGCTTATAGTTCCACATGGCTGGGGAGGCCTAAGAATCATGCCGGGAGGCAAAAGGCCCTTCTTACACGACGGCAGCAAGAGAAAATGAGAAGGATGCAAAAGTGGAAACCCCTGATTAAACCATCAGATCTCGTGAGACTTATTCACTACCACGAGAACAGTATGAGGGAAACCGACCCCGTGATTAAAATTATCTCCCACTGTGTCCCTCCCACAACACGTGAGAATTATGGGAGTACAATTCAAGATGAGATTTGGGTGGGGACACAGAGCCAAACCTTATCATAAGCAAAATGAAATTTTAGTTAATTAAAACTTGCATAAAATGTTATATCCAATAAGCAAAAGAGTTAGTATTCAAACATAATTTTCTAATTTCAAGATTGCATCCTTTTTTTTTTTTTTTTTAAACCAGTGGGTCTAAGGATTGCTATAGGGTACTCTCCTGGGCCATCTAGTTCTTCTCAACTGGGGTTACTCTGATTTTGACTCTTATATATTAAGACTAAAAGCTTATTGTTTTTTAATGTCAGACTGCTGCTTTTGCTATATAAAGTTGAAGAAAAATGTATGAAAGTAAGGAAATTCAAGTATGAGAAAGAATTAGTCTCTCTGAAAAAGCTAACTCTCGCTTGGTGAACATATGCATGCTGTTGTTATACAAATGTTCCAAACCTGTTCCCTTCTTCCTACCCGCTTTATTTGCTCACCCTGCCATATGGAGGGTTGTGCTTTGCTGGACGTGTTGTGTTTTGGACTTTTATGATTCAGAATTGAGAGAATGGAGAGGGAGTAGACCAGAGTAGAATTTTTCAAGTAATTTGAAGTCGTGTCCTGAATAATTCTGCAGTGTGTGAGTGAAGTAGGAAGGGTGAAAAAATGATGATTTTAAGGAGGAGAGTTGTGGATTCCATGATGTTTGAGAAAAATAGGGAAAGAACAAGACATTTTGAATTAATTTTTCCCTTGAGGACTGGGGACCATGTGGGATGCTCTTTTAATAGGGTTTAAACAGGTGAGATGTACACATTTTTCATTTTGTTTTCTCAAGTTTACTTCTTTTGTAAAGATCTCCATGGTTACACCATAGAGAGCAGACTGGAAAAAGGCCAGACTGGGTACAAGTGGACCAATTAGAAGACTGTTGCAATAGCCAAGGTGAGAGATAATAGTAGATTGAGTAGGATTAAAGTGTTAGAAACAGATTTCTGGTATTTAAAGGGAGATGTGACAGGATTTAGTAAAATTAAACGTGAAGTAAATGCTAGATGTCTGACTTACATAAACCAATAGAGAATTGAAGTAGGAGCATTGAAATAGGATTGAGGAGCCTGTGTGTTTGATTTTGAACACGTTCACTTTAAGGTACCATTGAAATATCTGAGAGAATGTCAGTTTTATACACGAACCTATAGCTTAGAGGAGGGTTCTTGAATAGATAAAGAGAAGTTTGTGTGTATATATGGTAATTTAAGCCTGAATGTGGATGAGTTTGCCGAGGGGTTATAGAGAGGAAAATGAACCTGGAGACACTGTCTGTAACGTGACCTTATACAGAGAATGAGTGTTTGGGAGAGTTAGAAACAAACCTAGGTAAATACTGGTCCATCTTTTCCAACTCCCATTGAAATCTCAATATTTTCCCTTCTATGGAGTTAGGGATTCCTCAACTTAATTCTGTGCTGAGCAGAACTGAGCTAAAATTTGTACTAGTGCTGGACCTATTAGAAAAGGAAGGAGTTTAAAAGATGTGTAGAGAGGCGGGGCATGGTGGCTCATGCCTGTAATCCCAGCACTTTAGGAGGCCGAGGCGGGCAAATCACTTGAAGTCAGTCAGGAGTTTGAGACCAGCCTGGCCAACATGGTGAAGCCCCGTCTCTACAAAACATACAAAAATAAGCCGGGTGTCGGGGCACATGCCTGTAGTCCCAGCTACTCGGGAGTCGTGAGACATGAGAATCGCTTGAACCCGGGAGGCAGAGGGCGCAGTGAGCCGAGATCGCACCACTGAACTCCAGCCTAGGCACAGAGCAAGACCCTGTCAAAAAAAAAAAAAAAATGTGTAGAGAGGCATTCTACAAAAATGGGGCTCTTTACATTTTGTAACATCAATGAATCAATGATTGTATCAGATAATCCTCAGAATTACTTGGGGATGGGGGTGGTCAGAATATGTGAATTGTTTCACTATAAAAACAGTTTTTTCAAGAACTGTGAAGAGTCAGATTTTGCCCTCCATGCAAGCTAAAATCTTTCCTAGATGCTGGTAGAAGACAGAAGACTTCTGGACCAGAGACATAGGACTTTATTACTGATGAGAATAAATGGAGGCAGAGTGTTAGCATTTGTGCCAGTTTGCCAAGCCCACTGCTTCACAGAGGAAGGTGAAAGGGGCCGAGTGATGGCATGTGGTGATGCCTCTCCTGTAATGCACTGCACTCTGTTATAGGAGAGGGTGTAATGCACTGCACTCTGTTATAGGAGAGGGACCACCAGTTTAGGGAACCCAAACTTTGATAATAGGTAGTAAGCCTTGTAAGCCTACCTGAACTTCACCCTGGAGGGAGATTACTTTTTTTTTTTTTCCAGACAGAGTCTGACTCTGTCGCCCAGGCTAGAGTGCAGTGGCGTGATCTTGGTTCACTGCAACCTCCATCTCCTGGGTTCAAGTGATTCTCATGCCTCAGCACCCCCGCAAGTAGCTGAGACTACAGGCATGTGCCACCATGGCCGGCTAATTTTTGTATTTCTAGTAAAGATGGAATTTCACCATGTTGGCCAGGCTGGTCTCTAACTCCTGACCTCAGGTGATCTGCCCTACTCGGCCTCCCAAAGTGCTGGGATTACAGGCATGAGCCACCACACCCAGCTGGAGATGATATCTTTATTGTACTAGACAGCAAACAAACCTGCCTTTTACTGCTGAGGGAGACACTGTTTCTTGATCCCTCAAGACTATTCCTTATATAATACAAACATATGTAGCAAGTTGGTATGGAACAAAAGGAATCAGTCCCTCTACTCACAACAGGTACAGAAACATGAAAGACTCAAGTATAATTGCCTTCCAACAGTATTCACCCTTCGTTTCTATACCTTCTTGGCTTCTGGTAAGATTTCTTTCCCATGGTTATGCAACTTCATTGGTCACTCTGATTAATCTTACCGACAGAGGCTGGGACCAGATCCATTCAGTTTTTCTTATAACACATTTCATTACAGTTACTATCAACAGGATAGCAGGATGAGGCCAGACTGCAATGTTGACTTCAATTATGCTCCCCAGGGTCCAAGACCCAGCCAACAGAACAAATGCAATAAACCTTTAGGGTCTACCTAAGAGAGCCAGGTGGCTTTCTCTTTGTTTCTGTGCTGACTTTACTCTTGGCCCAAGGCATTAATCTAGTTACTGCAGAATATAGAGCACAGATTTGGCCTTGGTCTACAAAGAGGAAGCGTAGGGCTATTCTTCTATCTGTAACAATCCTGGATAGTGATTTTAGACTGTCCTGAATGCCTCTAGGCCCAAGGTGATGTCATTGATTGCTTCAGCTAAAGTCGGGAACAAATTTCAAATAAAGTTTTCTAATTGGATGACTCCCATTATAGTGATTTTTCCCTTGGTGTGCAAGTCATCACATTTTCTGAAGGGAGGCAATGCCCGAATTCCAAACAAGAAATACTCCCAAGGACTGTGTGTGCCTATAAAGAATGTGTTGTTTATATTGTCCTACTTCTCCCCGTCCCCCCCATTCCCCCCACCCCCCTAGTTATGTGGGACCTACTTTTAAATCAGACGGCACAGGCTGACAGTTTCTCCAATGTGGCCTCCCTGATGGCTGGTAAGCCTTAGGGTTCCAAGTACAGTATGAATACTTCTCTAGTACTGGTTTGTGGAGAGATGGCCTGAAGGCAGTCAGTCCAATCTGTCCTGTTTATTATCTGTGCCACCAACTCAATGGCATTCATCTGTCCCTTGAAATGACTGTCCCTTGAAAAGACGCCTAAAGTTATGGACAGGTGTTTCATGTGGGAGATTTGGGAGCTTGGACCATCCTCTGCTGCTTCTGAGAGACTGTGCGGTTAAGGAGAATGATGATTGAGTAATGATCAAAGTTGTGTGGTGGGGTAGGGGCAGACCCAGTAGTCAGTTAAATTTGAGGTTTTGCCATTTGCAGAGAAATGTCCTTTGTGAGGGATGATTCTAAAAGACGAATCACTAATGTCCCTCCTTTTTCCTTACTTCCCAGCATCTAAGATGTTTTCCCCACAGGTGCCAGACAGGGTTGTTGTACCCCTTTGACTGCCACAAAATCAGTGTGTCCCATTCCAGTAGCTAGCTTTACCTTTTTTCCAGTCATCTCTGACTCAAACGCAGACCTTTTGTCTGGAAGGGCCAGGTGCAAGAGCGACAAAGGGCCTTTTTATTAAACTTACAGAGACCCTTTTATGTCTCCTACTTTTGTCCACATGAGCCACTCTAGGGGAAGCAGTGTACTTAACTAAGTGGTCATTATTATTTAAGACCAAAGAAAACCAGCAAGAAAATCCAGATCGTCAATTCCAGGTGGCTGAACCTGAATTAAGTTTGTACCAAAGACCTCCTTTTGGCTGGGTTGCCACCCAGAGAGTAGACCAATCAAGCCAGCCTGGGATTTCCATTAGAGGAAAGAAAGAAGCATCATGCTTAGGAATGGTCAGGGTGGAATCCCAAGTGGCCAGGAGATGTTCTCTTCCTGGAGACAGCCACATTCAGTGACCAAACTGCTGTACTCCTGTGTAGACCAGGAGGAGGTGACGGAGGTATACTCAGAAATCTTTTGAGTTGATTAAAATTTTTTTTTAAATTGTGGCAAAATACATATATGATCACCATCTTAACCATTTTAAGTGTGCAGTTCAGTGGTGTTAAGTATAGTTACAATGTTGAGCAACCAATAATCTCTAGGACTCTTTTTATCTTGTAGAAATTAAACCCTATACCCATTAAACAAGTGTCCTTTGAGCTTTCCTCCCCCAGGCAACCACTATCTCCATTTTCTGTCTTTATGAATTTGACTGCTCTAGTACCTCATATAAATGGAATCATACAATATTTGTCTTTTTGTGACCGGCGTATTTCACTCAATAATGTCCTCAAGGTTCATCCATATTGTAGCATGTGTCAGAAGTTCCTTCATTGTTAAGTCTAAATACTATTCTATTGTATGTATATATCACATTTTGTGCATCCATTGATCTGTTGATGGATTGTTGGGTTACTTTCATCTTTTGGCTGTTGTGAATAAAGCTGCTAGGTGACCCTGCTTTCAATTCTTTTGAGTATATACCTATAATTGGAATTGCTGGTTATGTGCTAATTCTGTTTTTAATTTTGTGAGGAATCACTATACTATGTTTCACAGTGACTGCAAGTGCACAAGGGCTCCAGTTTCTCCACATCCTGATTTTTTTGATAGTAACCATCATTATGGATGTGAGGTTGTGTCACATTGTGGTTTTGATTTGCATTGCCCTAATGATAAGTGGTATTGAGTGTCTTTTCATGTGCTTATTGGCCATTTGCCTGTCTTTTTTTTTTTTTTTTTTTTGAGACAGAGTCTCACTCTGTCACCAGGCTGGAGTGCAGTGGCATAATCTCAGCTCACTGCAGCCTCTGACTCCCTGGTTCAAGCGATTCTCCTGCCTCAGCCTCCCGAGTAGCTGGGACTACAGGCACACACCACCATGCCCAGCTAATGTTTGTATTTTTGGTAGAGACGGGGTTTCACCATGTTGGCCAGGATGGTCTCCATCTCCTGACCTTGTGATCTGCCCGCCTCGGCCTCCCAAAGTGTTGGGATTACAGGCGTGAGCCACTGTGCCCGGCCTCTATTTGCCTATCTTCTTTGGAGAAATGTCTAGTCAAGTCTTTTGCCCATTTTTGAGTCGGGTTTTTTTTGTTGTTGTTGTTGCTGAGGTTTTTTGAGTTGATTTTTGATAAGGCTGTTGCAGCACTAAGCGATATAAGATGCTGTGGATGGTAGACTGTCACCTACCTTGACTAACAGCTCATTTTTGAGTGACTTTTGTGATAAAAAGTGTACCTATTGTCAGATTGCAAATGATGTGGAAAGTAAAAATAGGACACAGATTAGTGTCAAGGACCACGGTACTGTGGCTGGAGTCAGCTGATTGAACTGGAATAGCAGTACCAGACCCTGGAAAAGTGTCATCAACAGTGAGACCCCACTGATAGCCTGAAGAAGGTTGTCTGATGCAACCAATCTGCCAGTAGCATGTGATGTGGTTCCTCTCACCATGAGACAAATGAGTCCTTTTCCAGGACTCAGAAGTCTAGGATGAGGTGGCAGCCTCTGCATCAGGAACATAGAGTCTTTTACTTTGTGTCCGCTCTATGATGATAGATATGTTGCTGTGTCTGGTATGATGATGGATCCAGCAGCAGTGGTAGCAGTCTTAACCGTGCAGCTTGATCAGTGGCTTGATTGTGATTGGTCTCATCAGACAATGGACCCTTACTGTAAACATCTATATTAGTGACCCAGATGGTTTGATCAGCAACTACAATTGATCTCCATGGTTTTTGGACAGTCTTAAATATGTCATTCTGTAGTTTTCCAAGTGGCTGACTAAATAGCTAGGCAGTTGGTAATAGCCTGATAGTCAGTAAAAATATAACAAGGTTTTCAAGGGGAATATTGGCCAGATCTGTGAGAATGTCCTTGAGTTTTGCCCGTGGAACAAAGCAACCACACCCATTTTCAGTTCTGTATCATGGGCACTGGAGTTTACAGCCCACTAGGCACCACAGGGTCTCAGCTTAGTTGAATCATCAGTGAAACAGGCCCAGGCATTTAGGGAACCTCTGTGAATCAAGGGCCTCACTGAGCTAGCAGATTTGGTTTAGGCGGCAGAATGTAAGATCAGACTTTCTCAAAGGGAGAAGCTGCTACTTTTTCATGTAAAGCTGAGATGCCCTAGGGGCCAGACTGGCTGCATTCTTGAATATTACCAGTTCCATGTGATGACAGAGGCTTGTTGGGCCTTTCCCACCTTATTAGTCATTGCATTTGAGTTGACTCATTCCCAAATGGGAATCTTTTCAAAAGAGGCATACCTAGTAGCTGCGTCAGGGAGGCATTGAATCCAAACCCAAGAGTCACCTGAAGAGGTTGTTCCTCTTGCCAGAGGGTCTAGTCAGGAAAGTCATCTGTGCACAGACTTGTACTCAAACAGGTCATAAGGATTGTGGGGCCGCAAACCTACTAATGCCTTTCTGCATGGGCTCTTCGCAGTGAGCATAATCTCCCTGGAGCTTATGAGCCCTCACAGTTCAGGCATGTAAAATATCAATACCACTATACACTCAGCAGTGGAAGCCACAAACAGTAGTACATTGAATGGTCCAAAGAGCCCCACCCAAAAGGTCACAGTAGCTTCCCTTCCCTACTTTGAACCCTACCCAGACCTCAGCAGTTGGAAGCTGGTAACTTATTCTTCCACAGGATGGGTATGAAGGTGCCTTGGGCTCCTGTATCCAACAGAGCCATAAAATGTTGAGTCTGTGCTCTCCCCAAAGTTATGTAGCCTACCCAGGTGTGTGTGGTCTTCAGTCTCCTTTGGGAACTTGGAGAACTTGGCCTCACTCCTAATCATCTTTCTTCATAAAGCAGCTGAGGTTGAGGGATGAGGGAGGCTGGGAGAGAGTAGCTTTGCACCAGTGAACAAGAGACATTTACTTTCAGTTTTGAGTGGTGCTATAGCTGTGTGCTGATCAGTCCAATAAACCTGCAGTAATTTTGGTCCTACCAAAACCCTGTATTCTGTGCAAGATCGTTATTGCTTGAGCCCAGGAGTTCGAGACCAGCCTGGGCAACATCGTGAGACCTCGTCTCTACTAAATATTATGTTTAAAAAATTAGCCTGGCATGGTGGGATACACCTGTTATCCCAGCTGCTCGGGAGACTGAGGTCAGAGGTTTGCTTGAGTGCAAGAATTTGAAGATTGCAGTGAGCCGTGATTGTTCCACTGCACTCCAGCCTGGGTGACAGAGTGAGACCTTGTCTTACACACACACAAAAGGTCATCATTATGGATGGTATCCATTTCTGTTTGGGAACACCTTGATCGAACAACTATAGCTTTGTTGCTTTCTGGTGGGGGAAATGGGTTTTGTACCCTTTGGCTGACGGGCTTGATCTGCACAATGGCATCATTTTTTAGAAGTCTACCTTAATGTAGGCTCTTTGCTGCTCCATTGTTAAGATAATGTCAAGATTATATCTCTTAAATTCTTGCTTGATTTCAATACTAGGGCTACTGGAATTTTCTAAGGCTTCAGGACTGACAGCAAGAATTATCTAGATTCTTTGAGCTAGTTTCTGATTCTTCAGTGAATCACCTTGATCCGCATTTTAAACCCAATCTAGTACAGTAGGAGTCTGTAGATTGGTTGGTGTCCAAGGGAGTTTGTCTCAGGGAAATTTCCCTGAGAGTTTCAAAGGTTTCTTGTAGTGGACGGTTGTACCACCAGAAAATGCTGAGGCCCTTTCCAGTCATCTTGAAAGGATTTAATGTTGACAAGGTAGACTGCGGTAGGAGCTGAGCACTAAGATAGCCAGCAAAATGCCATTCTTCTTTAACAACCATTACATGCCTGAGCAATGTAACTACATGCCCCTCCTCTTCCAAGCAAACTAGCCAAAGTTCTAAAGACTTGTTTGGCTCTGCCTACAATGGTTGCACCTTTTCTTACTTTCAAACTCAGTGTAGATGTATGTCTCTGTAACTGTCGTCCAAAGGACCCAGAACCTTATGTGCCCCTGTCTCCTTCTTCTAGACAAATCTTAGTCTGGAAGATTTCATGAAGCAGACCTGCTGAGGCTGACCGTCAGCTTGATAAGGAAGTCCTCCTATCTGCAGGAGTGTTGACAATAACCAGGGCATCATTCAGGCTGTTGTCTTTGAATCTGCCAACTTCCTGGTACTTATCCTGAAACTTCCTCTTCATTTCAGCCTCATTCACAGGCACTAAAGTGGAGGATCATTCATTGCCTGGTTGACCATACAATTTGGACAACATGTTGGTTAATGTTTCTCGTGGACTTTTCTCAATTTCTACTAACTGGTCTTTCCTTCCATTTCTAGAAAGTTTTGTCCCCATCAGCATTCTTTTTCATTGCCAAAACTATAGAAAATTATGACAGTCCTGAGATTAATCCTTGTTAACTAATGAGTTAGCCTACCACAATTTCATGGGTTCTGGTGGAAGACATGAGACTCCTGGGTCAGAGACAAAGGACATCATTACTCATGGCAATAGTAGTAGCCAGAGTGTCGGCATTTGTGCTAGAAAACAGCCCCAGTTTCCATAGGGTACTGCAAAGAGCCAGGTGATGCCTGCATACACAGTTGTGTACATTAGAGAAAAAGTATTCTCAACTTAGGGGACCACATCTTTTATAATGGGCAGAAAACCTTTCTCCTGGAGGTCTACATTAACTTTATTATATTGGACAGTAAGCAAATCTGCCTTTGCTTTCTAAGGAGATGCTATGTTTTCTAAGGCTGTTTACTCTATAAACATCCAGAACAAAGGGAGTTAGTGCATCTTCTCACAAGATGTACAGAAATGATAGATACTCATGGAGAGGTGTCTCTATCTATCTTGGTTTGGAATTGGGATAGCATTTTCGATTAGAAGTTCTTTCTCAATTAAAAAGTTCTGATGAAATAAGATAGAATCATAATAGATTTGATTCAAGCGTAACATTGAGCTGTTCTTTTCCATGGGAGTACCTTTTTTTTTTTTTTCTTTTTCCTACTTCAGTTCATATCCTGACCTCGTCTCACCTAGACTGCCACAATTGCCCCTTAATTGGTTTCACTGTCTGTAGTCTTGTTCTTTCTATCTTCAATACCTCTGCTAGTGGGATCTTCTTAAAATGCAGAGGTGATCATGTCACTCAATTTAAATTTGTCATCAGTTCCTTATTAAGCCAGATTTTAAGTTGTTGAGCAGTTATATAATTATTTCTCATGTGCTGGTTACTATCCAGTTTTAAGTTGGCAACTAAATTAAAAAAATATTTTTAAAAAGCCTTGTAGACCAGTCCTAGGTAGGCTCTACCAAACAGGTGTCTAGGCTGCTTGCTGACAGTTTATATCTGCTCTTACCATTTTTCTCTCTTAAACCTTTGTCTGCAGGATGTTATTCTCTCTGCCTTTAATATTTTTCATATCTACCTCTTGACTCCTGTTTATCCTTTGAAACCTACCTACTCTGTAAAGCCATTAAATGAACCCTTTTCAACCTAGTTAGTTGTCTTGTTCTCAGCACCTTTATAGTAATTTTGAATGAACTGTGCATATGTCATTATAGCACTTGCCTCATTGTGTTGTAATTACTTTTTTGGGGGGTGTGTGGGGAGGTTCTGCATCACACTGAATAAATAGTGTCAGCTACTCATACCAGGACAACTTTCCCTTTCTACACATACCAAATCTCTCTCTTTTTTTTGAGACAGGGTCTCCGTCTGTTGCCCAGGCTGGAGTGCAGTGGCATAATTACAGCTCACTGCAGCCTCGACTTCCCCGGTTGAAGCAGTCCTCTCACTTCATGTCCCCAGTAGCTGGGACCACAGGCACATGCCACCATGCCTGGCTGTTTTGTACTTTTTGTAGAGACAGGGTTTTGCCATGTTGCCCAGGCTGGTCTTGAACTCCTGAACTCAAGCAATCCACCTGTCTTGGCCTAAAGTGCTGGTATTACAGGTATGAGCCACCATGCCCGGCCCACATACCAAATTGTTAGGAAAGAAAACTGCTTTCCAGAGAATTGTTTTAGGATCAAATCCATTACATTAGTTGGTGCTTTAAACCACCACTAAATATTCTCTGCTTTTAGCCTAGTATAATTTAATAGTATTCACTGGAAAATAGACATATGGTGTACAGCCCTGTGGTCTGTCCTAAATATGGTCCAATGTATATGGATAGCAAACATATTATTATGTCAAATAATATTTTCTTGTTTTGTTCAAATTAAAATATAGACTGTGGATATTCATAAGGAGAAAGTGGCTCGAAGAGAGATTGGTATTTTGACAACAAATAAGAATACATCAAGAACTCACAAAATAATAGCACCTGCGAATATGGAGCGCCCTGTAAGGTATATTCGGAAACCTATCGATTACACAGTTCTGGATGATGTGGGCCATGGTGTCAAGGTAAGCATTTTATATTACATTAACAAGCTAATTTGCATATCCAGTAAATATTTTGGATAGGAAATATTGTGATAAAGATGATTTTAATTAATAGATTCTCTTTAGCAGCTAGCATTATAATTTTCATACAATATTTAATATGAATTTTACTAAGGTTGGGGTGCAATTTTATCAGTTGAATAGGCTGTATTAAAGAGATATTAAAATTAGAAATGGTTATCAAGCCATAAATCCTAGACAAATATTACTCATTTGTGTTGTGAATTCTATGTCTTTCTTTCACTACTGAACATTTAAAAATAAAAATCTACATGCTTTTCAAAATTACTTTAGAAAATAATTTATAAATACTTTTATCGTTTCATTTCTAAATATGTATATGTATTTGTATACCTGTGTGTGTATATATAATGCCAGCAACTTATTAAAAAATGAAAATTGTATGTAATTTTGTCTTAATGCCCCCCAATCTCCCCCACAAAAAAAACCCCAACAGATTTTCAGGAGAGATATGATGTGTTGCCTGTGTTCCTTTCTAAGCATGGAAAATTAGCTGATCTTGAAGGATACCTGTAGTGTGTCAGCTTTTTGGTATTTATGGGTCATTTTGCAAGCATTTGGAATGACCTAAATTCTTTCGCTGTCTCTGCTCAGGATAAACTATTCCTTTGAAATTTGGTAATTCGTTTCCAAGAGGACTATTTGATTTGGATTCTGGTCTTCAGAATATTTTATAAGTTTTTAAGGGGTCAGCTAGAATCTTGAAGCTTGTCCTAGCTGATTGATCTGACTGGTGCTGTTGCTAGATCTGTTACATTCTGGATTTTCTGGGGTTCCCGGTCGAGAGAGGAGTATAGCTGACAGCATTGACCTTTATTCTGCTCCTCTCTGAGACTATTGGAATCTCCTCTTCACTTTTTATGTCTGGAAATTGTACGTAAAATTGGAACACATTGCAAATGCAGAGGTGACTGCTTGTTTATTTCTTGTGTTTTTATCCAGGGATGTGGCTAGGATTGTATAAGAGCTGAAATTCAGTTTTAATTCAAGGTGCTTTAAACTAGACTGATCTCTGGGGTTGGAGTTTTGAGAATCTGGGGAAAATGTCTTTTGTGTTACTATCCACCTTGGGATTTAAAGAAAAAGGATATATTCGTGCATGCATGTATGTATACATACATACCTGTATACGTGCACACACACACACACATGCACACACACACACTCGCACTCACTTCTCCCCATTTTGCCTCACCTTGATTATTCTTCCTACCAAAGCAATACATATTTATTAAAATTTTTTTCTGTCATTGTCTTAGTAGTGAATATCCTCCATTACCTTATCCCTCAATGAGTAATTGTGTTTAACATTTCAAAACATAGTACTTAGCTGAGTATAAGATGAATCCAAATTTTACAAGGAAGTTTTGGGTGAGAAAATTTAACTATTTCATCGTATATGTGTAAGTGGGAGGTGTAAACAGCATAATATATGCTGAAAGTATATGAATGTGAATTTTGGAAATCTGCTTTCTAGCCATAATATGGATACATTAGACACAGGGTTGGGGGGTTTGGTTTTTTTTTTTAGATTTTTTTATTGTGGTGAGATACACATAACATAAAATGACTAACTCTTTTTAGGTGTATAGTTCTGTGACATTAAGTACATTCACATTGTTGTGCAGGCTATTTTAAAATATATTTTTGGCGAGGGATGAAGGTGCATGGTCTGTGAGAAGAATATATTTTAGAAGCTGATTATTTGGCATATTTGTCCATAGTTTGTTTCTGTGACTGAAAAATACACACATACATACAATTACTTTTCCCCAGTAGTCTTAATGCTGCTTTATTTTCTTAGTTTTGTGTTCTCTCTAAAGGATCATTGTTGGCTTAAATATTTCCAGAGCATTGTAGAGAGGTGTAAAGGTAGAAATTTTGGTAGTAGTTAATGAACACATGCCAGGCCAAAATTATTAGAAGGAAAAGTTTAAGTTTATTTTAAAATCAGTGTTTTGAGGATAGTGAGACATTGCTTACAGCTTTCGAATTATTTTTGTATCTTTTGCCCACTTTTCTATTTAGAAGTTTCTTTTCTTACTGACTTGTAAGAATCCTTTGTTTTCTGTTTGAAGAGAGTAGCCCCTCATATATTGGCAAATATTTACTCATATTGCTGTTTGGCTTTTGACTTTGATGTATTTTGGTATTTAAGAAATAAACATACAGAATTTTTAAAATTATATCTAAATATATTAATATTTTTCTTATCGCTACTAGGCTTCATGCTTACGATTGCCATACTCCAAGATTAATATTCCATTGCATTTTCTTATTTTGTGATGTAAATTTTAGTGTTTTGGTATTTGTATTTAAATATACCTGGGTTTTATTTAAATAGTATTTACTGTGTTAATGCATTTTATGCTATGAAATAAACGGTACATGTTAGTTTAATAGGAATTTAAAAATATGCAAAATATCCCAAAGTAAATCTGGTTTGATTTTTGGGAATAATAATAAGATATGTATAAGAGAATCCCAGCATAGAGAAACTACCAGAACCTATTCATAAAGGAGAATGAAAAGATGATCTTTGTAAGTGAGCACAAGGTTTGAGAGGAAGCTAGAATAGAGAAGGCTTGAATACTTAGCAAAGGAATTTACATTTATTTTGATGAACACTAGTAATAATTAACAGCCTGGATCATAATTTACAAAGGACTTTTCATATGTAGTTGGCCCTTTGTATCTCTAAGTTTGCATCTGTGGATTCAGCCAACCTTGGATAAAAAAATTCCAGAAAGAAAAAGTAAAAAATACAAGGACAATACAAGAGTAAAAAATAATACAAATAAATACAATATAACTACTATTTACACACCATTTACCTTGTATTAGGTATTATAAGTAAATGAGAGATGATGTAAAGTATACTGGAGGGTAGTGTTAGTTATATGCATATACTACACCAGTTTATATGAGGGATTTGAGCATCCTTAGATTTTGGTATCCATGGGGGTCCTGGAACCAAGCCTCCTTGATACCAAGGGATGACTGGATTACTGTGTGTTTGTGTGCTTGTTTTTAAGCTTCAAAAGATTATGTGATCTAGGAGTTGTTAGATTTTATTATTGGTCTTAAAAGATAAGCTTAGATATGTTACTTTTTTTGGAGTTTGAGTTTACAGTGATTCATGAATTGGGCAGCTTCAGACCACAGGAGACATGAAGCAGGTAGAAGTTCAAGAAAGCAAGACAAGCGAAATATTTGATTGGTTAGAAGTTAATTGTGGTTTCTGATTAGTAAAGTTCCTAGTTAGAGGTTAGTTGGAGGTTTCTGATTAAGTTTCTTTTAATTGTGTTTTGGTTTGCCTAAGTAGGAACCCAGAATGCTGGAGCCGTCTCAACCTAATGGTCTCAGCCTAATGGCTTTCTGATTAATTTTTTTAAACAGTGTAGAAACTAAAGCTTTATAATATTTACATAGGAATGATTTTTTTTAAATTTTAATTTTATAAAGCAGAGGAGTGAGTTAAGAATCATTTCAAAGAAAGAATTGGCCTTGGCTGGGTGCAGTGGCTCATGCCTGTAATCTTGGCACTTTGGTAGGCTCAGGTGGGAGGATCACTTGAGGCCAGGAGTTCGAGACCAGCCTGGCCAACATGGTGAAACCCCGTCTCCTAAAAATACAAAATTTAGCCAAGCATGGTGGCACACAGTTTTAATCCCAGCTACTTGGGAGGCTGAGGCAGGAGACTCGCTTGAACCCGGGAGGCAGAGGTTGCAGTGAGCCAAGATTGCGCCACTGCACTCCATCCCGGGCAACAGAGCCAGCAAAAAAAAAAAAAAAAAAGAATTAGCATTAGACATTTAGTGCCTATGACATACAAAACTATGATGTACTTAGAAGATAGGGAGGAATCAAAGGGAATTTCAAACAGATTCCAGGCAAATGGTAAAATTACTCATCCATAAAGGTAAATGTTAAGGAAACAAAGTGAGATTTTTTAAAAAAGAGACAGGGTCTCACTGAAGTGCAATAGCTCAGTCACAGCTCACAACTTTCTAGGCTCAAGTGATCCTCCCTCCTCAGCCATCCAAGTAGCTGGGACTACAGGTGTGCGCCACTATGCCTGGCTGATTTTTTATTTTTTATTTTTCAAGAGAAGGGGTTTCGCCTTGTTGCCCAGGCTGGTCTCAAACTCTTGGGCTCAAGCAGTCCACCTGCCTTGGCCTCCCAAAGTGTTGGGAGTTACAGGTGTGAGCCACTGTGCCTAGCCTGAAATGAGATCTTAAGGAAATAAAAAAGTTTCATTTTGGATATGTTTTGGGGATATTTAAATAAAAAATTTTATAGATTTCTAACAAAAATATTAGTATTTTGAGGTGTAAGATGTAGAGGTTATTTCCTACTAACACTTGCCAACATTGACACATCTGCATGTATAATAACACTTAATAGAGGAGGCTGAACTTCATAAGAGGTTAAAGCTTATACCATTGCATAGTAGCACAGAGTTCAAGTAGAATTTTCATTCCCAATCTAATTCTTCTTTTATTCTTTCCATTTGGGACCAGCTTATACTTGAATGCTAATTTTTTTGTTTCTTATCCACTTGAAATGACAAATGAAGGAAGATATGTGGACATATTTAGAATATTTTCTTGGTTATTTTAGGATAGTATTTAGTATTATGTATATACATTATAAGATATACATTGGTATGTAAGTATATACTATACATGTATAGTATATAGCATAATACAGATACTGAAGTATACATTAGTATATTTTATCTTCAAGGATCCTAATAATGTTACTCAAATTTTATTCTCTAGATGTGAAATGTCATGGTTAGGTAGGGTACCAGATGTTGTTTCCAGATAGAAGTAAGCAGTATCATTTTAAACAAATATTGAAGTGTACCAAATTTCTGGCACAGTTTCTATAAATGAGACTGTATCCAAGAGACACCAAATCTCTCCTTTGGATGATTTCCTTGATACTGCCTTGTGGCCACCTGAAAAATGGTAGTTACTTGTTGAGAATGTCAGATGTTATTTAAAAAAAAAAAAGCTTGAAGCCCCCAAATCTGTAAAAAATTAGACTCTAAAACCTGAAGATATTTTTTTTTAGTGGCATTGTACAAGTAGTGATGCTTTAGGACTACACATTGTTTCATGTTGTGTAGGCTAGTCAGCTTTAATAGAAGTAGCCTTTAGGATCAAAACAACTTTTCTTCAACTTTGAATTTTGACTTAACTGGCTCAGATGAAAACTTAGAACTAAAGCTACTTAGAACTTCCTATTAGTGTTGGCCTGCACAGGATTGGGGTTCAGAAGCTAGGAATGAGAGAGTTTTCCAGACCCTGTTTGTTTATTTCTTAGTTAGAATCTGGCTAAGTTATCACTGTGCATGATGAGTTTGTTTTTAAACATCGAGATACTAGGTCCTTTTTTCATTTTTGGAAGCAATCTGTGGTTTTGAATTTTAATGTTTGCAGTTTATCACTTTTTAAACTATACTACCATTGAAGTAATGAATACTCATACTTGGACATTCATTATCCAATAAAGTGTTAGGTCTCATGCACCGATATGTTAAAATAGCTTCACATCTAATGTGTTATGGTGTTTGTATTTAAATGAGCGTATTTTTTAAATCATCTGTTATTCGGTTGGATTAGTTCCATAGGACAAAATACTGACTTAAAAAATCATTGAGCCTGCGTGAGATTGGAATAATTAAGTGGTGGTTTCCTTATGAATATAATTCTTTTGAAAAATACATGAAACACATGAGTATTTCCCCAGTACATATGGATCTCTTTTTCTTTACAAAGTATTTGAAACATGGCTGGAAAAAAGCTTATTAACATGAATTGAATAACTGTAAATGTAAACCTGTCCTATCGGATATAACTTAATTAGCATTAATGTCTACTTTTTCCCCCCCTTTTTTTGCCAACGTAAAGTGGCTAAAAGCCAAGGTAAGAGCCATTACTTATCATTTGATCCACAGTATTTCCTCTGTATTGATAGAGGCTGCAGAGCCACTAAAATTTGAAAACTCTTCTTATGTCTGTCTGCTTTTCCCTGTAGGATTTATGTAGATTATTTAATACTCAAGTTCAGTTCAAATAAGCAACATTTAGCTTGGCTGTGTTAATATATCAATGATATATTGACATCTATGTTTATATAGGAACATTAATTTTGCTAACATTTATTGCTTTGCTCATTTTTCGATAGTTGCCTTGCTTTCATTGACTTACAATTAGGAGGTTTCCCAGACATCATATGTGACTTTGTTACTGAATTGTTAGGATGAAGATGATTTTTCAGATGGGTATTTGAGCAAATTGACAAGTAAGATCTATAGTTTATGTTCATGCACACATTTCAAAAACTTTAGGAAACCCAGTGTTTGAATGCAGATAAGTTTGATCTCAGTGAACATGTTTAACTATAAAATATTAAATCCAGTCATCTCACCTGTATTTGGCTACAATGTGATATAAATGGCATAAAATAATAGGAAGACCAAGTGCAAGTGGTTCCTTGACTTTTTAAACTGTAGTACCAAAGTCTTTATTCAAACTGTCTGGGAATCCTTAATTCACATTCTGATATTAAAAAAAAATAATACATGGTGTTAAAACACCAGGAGAACAATTTGATATAAAAATAAAAGCATTTCTTTCTACATTTTAGCATGGAAATAACCAGCCTGCAAGAACTGGCACACTGTCGAGAACAAATCCTCCTACTCAGAAACCGCCAAGTCCTCCCATGTCAGGCCGGGGAACACTGGGGTAAGTATTCAACTACATTTTGCAAAAGAATTCATATGCTAAAGGAAAAGATGTTTCTGTGACTTAAGTAAGTGTATGGGATCCCTGCCACACTACCCTGTCTATGTGACGCTACCTTTTACAAATTAATTTTAATTCCTGTTTTCCTGAACAGAATCCCAAATGAGTCTGCCAGCTTTGTAATATTCTCTATAATCTGTACCAGGAAAGTTTTTATGTATGTATAAATGGCATGATTTATTTTTTTGTCATCTAATTTTTAAAAAATATAAATCTGACTTGTTTGTTTTAAATGGAATGATTAGAGTATTCCAAATGGTGCCTTTGCATGTGTTTACAGTATCTATATTGTAGAACTTTGACTAGTGGTCTACTTTTGTGTAGTATGGCTTAGTCCACAGCTCTTCTGTTTCCCCTATTGGTGTCTGAGACTTAGGGACTCTTTACTTTAGGAAAGTATGCACTTTACTTGTAACTATGCTTCTGCTGGTAATCTTAGGCCTCTTCACACTAGAGTAGCTCCATGGGAAGGCCAGTTGGGCAAGTAGAAAAGATAACAGTGGCTTCTTCCTTCCTAGTTCTCAGTGTACTAAATATAGCGAATACTTGCCAAAGCATTATATTTCTTTAAGGTTGTTTTTCTTAACACTGGAAAAATTATATTGGATTTCTTATTTTTTGGCGGAGGGGTTGTTCAACAATCAGTCTTCTTTTAAGAAGGTCTTAGTTTTCATTTTTATTCATTAAACCCTCTGCCCCTGAAAAAAAAAATGAAGTTATTAAACAGAATAGTCAAAATCATTTATTGAGAAAGTAATGATTAGAATGTACATCTCCATTTATTGCCATATTGAGATGGGAATAAATTGCAGCTTCCTATGTAAATAAATTTAGCTTCCTGTTTAAAGAACAGTAGCTTATGGGTGACTGGACTGAGAAAAATGTACATTTTAAAGTTTGCTATTATTGAGCATTTAAAAAATTATAACCATAATTTTTAGAAATAAGGTTAGGACTTTAAATTACCCTTTCCTATGTTTTTCCTAGGAAAAGGTAACAAATTTTAGTTTTCATGTTGAAGTAACAAAATTCATATATCCCAGTGAAGAATATTTTTTAAAATTACAAACTTTGTCATATATATTTTTAAATCCTGGTATACATGGTCACAAAGGGAGACTCACATATTTTTGGGAAAAATACAATTTTATCTTTTTTATTCATTATTCCTTTCTCCACTATGCTTCTTTAGACGGAATACTCCTTATAAAACCCTGGAACCTGTTAAACCCCCAACAGTTCCTAATGACTATATGACCAGTCCTGCTAGGCTTGGAAGTCAGCATAGTCCAGGCAGGACAGCATCTTTAAATCAGAGACCAAGGACACACAGGTAAGCCTTTAGGTTGAGTGTCTCAGCATCTCTAAAGTGGGTGTAACTGACTGGCGACAAACTCCTACGGAGGTGCTGAGTAAAGGTGAGGTGCCACTCTAATGCTAATATAAAATGTAAAAGTTGGGGGAATAATATTATATATGTTCCTGTAAGTTTGTGTTATAACTTCTGTTGTGTTTTGTTTTTTTAACTTTTTAAAACATCTATTTGTACTATTAATGGATTGTTTGTATTTCCTCCTTTTGATAGAGGTACAGACTCTATCAGACTCTATGGGTTAAGACTAAAGAATTTTTTTCTTTTTTTTTTTGTGACGGAGTTTTGCTCTGGTTGCCCAGGCTGGAGTGTAGTGGTGCGATCTCGGCTCACTGCAACCTCTGCCTCCCAGGTTCAAGCGATTCTCCTGCCTCAGCCTCCCAAGTAGCTGGCATTACAGGCCTGAGCCACCACGCCTGGCTAATTTGGAGTTGAGACGGGGTTTCTGCATGTTGGTCAGGCTGGTTTCGAACTCCCGACCTCAGGTGATCCTCCTGCCTCGGCCTCCCAAAGTGCTGGGATTACAGGTGTGAGCCACTGTGCCTAGCCCTAAGAATGTTTTAAAATGCTCTTTTAAAAAAATTCAAGGCAAACCACTCAAATGCTTTTGGAGAAAAGATTAAATATCATAGGAATTATACAACGTGATTTAAACTTTCAGAGATTGAAGGAAAGAAGATTAAGCTTAAATCTGAGGGAGATTTTTTTAAGAGAATCAGTATACTAGAATATGTTATTATAATAATAATATTATTATTATCTTTTTGGAGATGGAGTCTAGCTCTGTCACCCAGGCTGGAGTGCAGTGACACGATCTCGGCTCACTGCAACTTCTACCACCCAGGCTTAAGCAATTCTCCTGCCTCAGCCTCCAGAGTAGCTGGGATTACAGGTGCATGCCACCACGCCTGGCTGATTTTTGTATTTTAGTAGAGATGAGGTTTCACCATGTTGCCCAGGCTGGTCTCTAACTCCTGACCTCAGGTGATCCACCCACCTCGGCCTCCCAAGGTGTTGGGATTACAGGCGTGATCCCCCACTCCCGGCCTTGTATTTATTATTTTTAAATGTCCTAAAAGTCAATTACCCGGTGGGTTTTTAAAAATTTAGTTACAGAGCATAACAAGCATTCAGAAAAGTATCCACTTCAGTAAGTATACAGCTTGATGAATGGACACACACTCATATAACCATCACCCAGATCAGAAAATGGAACATTACCAGCAACCCAGAAGCCCTTCATGCTCCTTCCTGGTTATCGCCTCGACCTTCTTCCCCCAAAACATAGCCACTTCAATTTTTGAGTGCTTTATAAAACCAGATAAATTTATTATATAACCAAATTTGTTTTATTCTTCAGTTTTCTCTCTCACTTAATAACGTGGGCAGGGAACCTCTCTTTTGCCTTCACTCTTAGGTTGGTAAATGAGAGATAACTTATCAAAATGATTTATGGGAATTCCACTAAATAGGGTATATCAAGATGCGAGATGCTAGGTAAGCGGTATTTATTACTATTGGTGCTGTTAGTAAACAAATTGTTAAGTTGATAT
Source organism: Gorilla gorilla gorilla (assembly GCF_029281585.2). Classification (NCBI taxonomy): domain Eukaryota; kingdom Metazoa; phylum Chordata; class Mammalia; order Primates; family Hominidae; genus Gorilla; species Gorilla gorilla. The sequence goes on along the minus strand of NC_073232.2, from coordinate 35,697,851 downwards.
CTGCAGTTACTGTATCAGGTCAAGTTCTTTGAGGAACAAAATTGTTCTCTTTGTTGTTATTGAACTCTTGGATCAAAGTATAGTTTTTCTCTATAGTGGAAGCATAGTTTAATCATATTCAACAAGCAGTTATTAAGTGTTGTTTCATTAGATATTAGGCATTTGTCAATAAGGCATAGTTCTTTTTTCAAGAGCTCATTCTGTTAGAACAGGGATCAGCAAACTTTTTCTATAAAGGGCCAGATTGTCAATATTTTAGGATTCGTGGGCCATATATATGGTTTCTGATGCAATTACTCAGATCTGTCATTGTAGCACAAAAGCAGCCATTGACAATACGTAAATGAATGTGGCTGTGTTCCAGTAAAACTTTATTTATAGCACTGACAGTCTAATTTCATATAATTTTAATGTGTTACAAAATATTATTCCTCTTGATTTTTTTAACTATTAAAAAATATAAAAAACATTCTTAACTCACAGGTAGTAAAAATCGGGCAATGGACCAGTTTTAGCCCACAGGCCATAATCTGCCAACCCCTTGTTGGAAAAAAGACAGTAATTGAAGAGGAGCATAATAAGAGCATAAATACTCATATGTCTATGATGCAGTGGTGGCACAAAGCTAAGTATTGATCACCTGGCTTGAGGGAGTTAGGGAGGTCTTCACATCTAAGCTATGTCAGTTTTATAAATGACTTTTTTCTTTTTCTTCCATTAACATATGATAATCTAATTATAGAATGATCATATTGCAGAAGAAAATAAAAATCTTATCCAGGCATTGCAAATCTTTGCCCTTTGAATTTCTGGGCTTATTGAGCAAATTATGTAGATTTTAAAACATAATATGGAGCCTAAGGCTGCATGCGCACAAATATATGTTTTTACACATGTACACACATTACTGTAAACAACTGGATGGCACAAGATCTTATACCTTACTAGAAACAACTAGAGGGAGCCAGGTCCTAGAGCTAACAGGACAGTACATCCACAGGAAGTAGAATAGCGAGGAGTTGATTAGAGTTTATCAGTAGCAACTATTCCAGAATGTCCACACTGAAACTTCACTATTGTCTTTCTTTGTCATTATGCTTATTTTCCAGAAAATTTCCCTATGTTATCGCCGTTCTTTGAGATGAGAGGAAGTTTTCATATTAATTTTAGACTAGAACGGAGTACCCTTTTAATTTACTTCCACATCATTTGTACTTTCTCTTTTGTTGTATCTATTACATTACCTTTTCATGTCAGTTTTCCCATTATGAACTTCAGATGGTGTGGTTCATGACTGCATTGTTCACTGCTCTTCATAGCAGGTTTTGAACAAACAATTGTTGACTCATACTATAAGATTTTGTTGGTGATAAATATTTCAACAGAGATGGTTTTAAGTACTGTGTTATCATTATATTGGTTCCAGATAGGTTGAGAAGTAGAGGAAACCATTTCAAATATTAGGATTAAGATTTGTGATGAATAACTTAAAAATTTCTTGTTACACACACACCCCCACCCACCTGCACCCACCAACCCTCCCATTGCCTACCACTTTCCCTCCCACTCTCCCTCCCTCCCTCCCTCCCTCCCTCTCTCCTTTCCCTTCCTCCCTCCCTCCTTCCCTTCCCCTCTTCCTCAGGTTCTGCATCCCCAGAGTAAGGCAGTCTCAGGTTGAAAATACAGTATTCATGGGATGCAGAACCTTCTTAGATAAGGAAAACCAATGTTTCATAGCCACTGGTTCTGTAGGGCCAACTGCAGGACTTGAACATCCATGGGTTTTGGTATCCAAGGGGGCTCTTGAAACCAATCCTCCAAGGATACTGAAGGATGACTATACGACATAAAAGGAGTATTTAGTGGCCTTGGGTGATTACAGTTTTTTTTAAAATATGTCTCTAGAATTGGTTTTTCACAGTTTTTTGTTTTCTTTTCAGTGGAAGTAGTGGAGGAAGTGGAAGTCGAGAAAACAGTGGTAGCAGTAGTATTGGCATTCCCATTGCTGTGCCTACACCTTCGCCACCCACTATTGGACCAGGTGTGTTATTTATTAATCTATGTTTAATACATGATAATATTTATGAGCTTTATTGTGGAAGGCTGAAATAAATTAGTCATATTGAGTAAAATTATTAATTAAATCTGTGATCGTTGCTAGAATAAAGGCTGATACAAAGTTAACAATATTTTTAGATTGCTTTTCACAAAGTCTTTAGGATTTCACCAGCTGTTTCTCCTTATATATACTGCATATTAAGTAGTTTTGTTAAATAACTTTTTGTTGGCCATTTTGCTTTAGAAATATATTCATTCCTCGGTGTCCATGGGGGATTGGTTCCAAGGTCCCCTGCGGATACCAAAATGCATGGATGCTCAAGTCCTTTCTATAAACTGGTGTAGTATTTGCATATAACCTACACACATCCTCTCATATTCTTTAAATCATCTCTAGATTACTTGTAATACCTAATACAATATTAAGTGCTACTTAAATAGTTATACTATATTGTTTAGGGAATAGTGACAAGAAAAATAAGTCTGCACATGTTCAGGACAGATGTAGCCATCTATTTTTTTCCCTGAAATATTTTCGATCTATGGTTGATTGAATCCAGGGATGAGGAACCCATGGATATGGAGGGCTGACTGTATTTGCCTCGCATACTAGTCAAGAATGACATGTATTATTTCAAGAGCAAACCAGTATTGTACGATACTCCAGCTGGAGAATCAGTGTCTATAAAGGTGAATTATGTTTCTAAGAGTTTTAATGTTGCTTTACAGGCCAGTATCTACTCTGGTATTTGCTTATTTTGTGACTTTACTACATTTATCTATGATATTCAATATATATTTCAGTAAAATGCAATAAATGTAAAGTAAAATTAAGATAGGAAAGTTACTTTTAGAAAGCATGAAAATTTAAGAAATCCTTGGAGAGCATTGAATTAGCCCCTTGATTTTTAGTAAATGAAATGGAGACTTTTTATATTGTTAAAAATGTATATTTTTAAAGTATGATAATGAAAAATGTTAGGAAAAAAATTCTTAGCTTTTCAAGCATATTTTTGAAAAAGGAGAAAAAGTCACTTATAAACATAGGCATATTTGATAGTTAAGGCAGGTATAAACTCGGTAGCCTCTTTACCTACAAAATTCATACTCATTTGAGCATGCTTTACATGGGGGTATCTTTTTTCTTTTTCTTCCCAATACATTGTACTTTCTTGCTGTTTCAAAATGTTGAGTTTTCTTTTCTTGTACTCTGACCTGAATTATAAACTATTTTATTAGAAAACATTTCTGTCCCTCCTCCTTCTGGAGCTCCACCAGCACCACCTCTGGCACCACTTCTCCCAGTGAGCACTGTGATAGGTGAGATTGCATAGCCATTGGAGCCATTGAACTCACTTTACATAATTCATAATAAACTCCTCTGTGCTAGTAGAGTGCTGGCTTTTATAGTTATTAGGTTGCAGGTGATAATACAAAGATTAAAGTATTAAATCTAATATCACTAACTTCTGGTGAAAGGCTTCTGCACTTATACAGTAAACAAATATAAAACAACTTTTTCTATAATATGAAATGCTTGGTTTATAACCAACTTAATGTGTTTTTAATTTGTTGTTTGTTTAGATTTTTCTAGTCTAATCCCCCCTGCCCCGCACAAGTGAAACTTAATTTGGAACTCTCTGGTATATACAACAGTCAAAGGATCAGGGTGAAGGTGGGGACAGGAGGAGAAAAATTGAAAGGCAAACGATATGTGTGGGATGGGGTACTCTGAGGCTTTCCTGTGGATCATAGTTTGAAAAACTCTGATATGGCCCAGTTTTTATGACATCTCAGGATGCCATGAAATAGTTTTCTTGATAAAATGCATTTAAATTGTTCACAAGTTGGGGATGACTGAACTGAGCATATAAGGAATTTTAAATATATTTTAAATGTCAATGTAAAATCCATTGAGTCTAGAAATACACAATCACAGTAATCTGGGTAGAAATGGATAATGAGGTGTTTCAAATAATGAGAGCTGAGTTTCAGGTTAAGTGAAATAAAGCTGTCTAACAACATCTTTTCCAAACATTTGCACATACCAAGGAAAAGAGAGAAAGGAGGTAGTAAAATGAAGACCCTAAGAATAGAAATTGTTGGTAGAAAATCTGTGAGAAAAAAATAGCCTCAACCCAATTAATAACCAGAAGAATTAAAATTAAAACCACAGTGAGATACTATTTTATATCCAGCAGACAAGTAAAATGGTAGAAGTTAGCTAGTACCAGTGTTGGTGAGGATGTGTGTTGGTGAGGAAAGCAAATTGCTGGTGGGAGTTTATTAATGTATACACTCACTTCAGAAAGTAATTTATTGTTACCTAGTCAAGTTGAACATGTACCTACCCTAGATTTATCAATTTCATTTCTACATATTTACCCTAGAGCACTAGTTCTCAAAATATGGTTAAGGGACCCCTGAGGATTACCAAGATCCTTTCATGAAGTTTTTGAGGTCAGAGCTCTATTCATTATTTGTCCTTTTCATTCTCTTTCTGTTATAACTATACGGTAGAATTTTCTAGAAGCTGCATGAAGTATGATAAAGTCATTGCTTTGACTCCTAATGAAATGTGTACTTGTGTATTCATATGTTTTAAAGATATATCAGTTTCAGTATCTAATATGGTAATTATCTACAGCTATAACCCATGTCAACAAAAGGCTTTTGGGGTTGTCTAAGAGTGGACCCTAAGACCAAAAAGTGTGAAAACTGCTGTCCTAGAACAGTGGTTTTTAGAGTGTCATCCCCAGACAATCAGTATCTGAGAATTAGTTAGAAATACAGATTCTCAGGTCCCTTCTAGACCTGCTTCAATTGGGAAACTCTTGAGGATGGGAGTTTCTGCTGTTATAATAGAGCAGTCTATATTATAACAAGCTGTCAGGCCGGGCACAGTGGCTCACGCCTCTAATCCTAGCACTTTGGGAGGCTGAGGCAGGCGGATTGCTTGATCCAGGAGTTCAAGACCAGCCTGGGCAACATAGCAAGACCTCATCTCTGCAAAAAATACAAAAAATTTAGCCGGGCATGGTGATGCATGCCTGTAGCCCCAGCTACTTGGGAGGCTGAGGTGGGAGGATGGCTTGAGCCTGGGAGGTGGAGGTTGCAGAGAGCTGAGATTGTGCCACTGCACTCTAGCCTGGGTGACAGAGTGAGACCCCATCTTAAACAAAACACAAGGCCTCAAGAAGAAATACTGATCAATGATGAAGTTTGAGAACCACTGTCCTAGAGATTCAGGAATTATATTTAGGAATGTTCGTAGCAGTAGTATTGATAGCACAAATCTCAAACCAAAATGTCTAATAGTGGTAGAATGGCTAAATTATGATATATTTACATACAAATAAAATAGCAAAAATGAATGACATTGATATGCATAGCCACATGGATGAATTTTTGAAAATATTATCAAGGAAAAAGCAATTCAACAATATGTACAGATTGATTCCATTACAAAAGTTTATAAATACGTAAAAACTGTGTGTATTGTTTAAGGTTATATGTGTGTGTGTGTGTGTGTGTATATATATATATGACAAAAACTATTTACAGAAGAAAGAGAATGTTTAACATACACCTTGTGGGGGTTGGAATCCAGGAGAGGAGCACACAGGAAGCCTCAGTGATCTTGTTAATATTCGATTTCTTGAGCTGTATATTATTTAAATTTTTTTATACACACATGTATGTGTATAATTCACATGTATAACATATAATTATGCATATAAGTCACACACTCTTTGGCATTATTTATTTTATGATAAAATGTTAAATTCTAAAATAGGCTCAGAATTGCTAAATGATTGGCTTTTGTTCTTGAATCATCAATAAAAATAACTCGATTTCTGTACACTTTTTTATACAAGCCAGAGAATTGTAAAATCCTTTTACAGAGATTTCTATTAAAAATGGTTGGCTGGGAGTCGTGACTCACACCTGTAATCCAGCATTTTGGGAGGCGAAGGTGGGAGGATTGCTTGAGCCCAGGACAAGACCACCCTGGGCAACATGGTGAGACTCTGTCTCTACAAAACATAAAAAATTAGATGGGTTTGGTGGCGCTCTCCTATATCCCCAGCTACTCAGGAGGCTGTGGTAGGAGGATTGCTTGAGTCCAGGAGGTTGAGGCTGCAGTGAGCTGTGATCCCACCACTGCACTCCAGCCTGGGCGACAGAGTCAGACTCTTTACCCAAAATAAAAAAATAAATAAATAAATAAACAGTTAAAGGCTTACTCTTTTTTTTTTGAGATGGAGTCTTTCTCTGTCACTCAGGCTGGAATGCAGTGGTGCTGTCTTGGCTCACTGCAACCTCCATCTCCCGGGTTCAAGTGATTCTCCTGTCTCAACCTCCCGAGTAGCTGGGATTACAGGCATATGCCTCCGTGCCCAGCTAATTGTTGTATTTTTAGTAGACACGGGTTTTCGCCATGTTGGCCAGGCTGGTCTCAAACTCCTGACCTCAGGTGATCTGCCTGCCTCGGCCTCCCAAAGTGCTGGGATTACAGGCATGAGCCACTGCACCTGGCCCGTAAAGGCTTATTTCTTGGCTCTCTGGAAAAACCTAGCTGTCCAAAATTACTTATTCACGAAGGCTTTTGAATAGACAATTATTTTTAAACTGTTTCTATTTAGAAAATGAGCATGTGGATGATTCAAATAATTGGTGACTGCCTATGACTTGGGAGTTCCAAAATGTTAGATCAGCACTTCTCTTAATGAACAACCTCTGCTGTATGGTTTTATCTAATACCTTGTGTGACCTCTAAGAAGGATTAGACAACTGAATGAAGATAAACTAGGACGCTGGCTTTTTACTTACTCTGTCATTGTTTGTTGTTTAGATGGGGCAAGGAAAATAATAATAATCCCAAAGTTAACTTTGGAAAGTATAGTTAACTTTGGAGGCTTTGAACTCTATTAACATTTTAAATATGAAGCTTTTGAAATGTTGGGAAAGATGACACTTAATACAATATTAAGTATTAATATTTTCATCAGTTTCGATATTAACTGATAAAATATATGAGCATGCTAATTTTTTTTTTTAAAAAGCAGATTCTTTGGATGTACTATGAAAAAGAAGCCCTCCAGGCATGGAGAAAGAGAATAGATTTGCTAAACAAAACTACCTTAAAATGCCATATTTTATAGAGTCAAAAAATTTTCTGCTTTTGTCAGTTATAAAAATTTAATAGGGAAAATGTATGTTAATCTTAAAACTTTGGAGATCTACAACAAATCTGACATTACGTGGAAGTGCTTTGAAACGAGAAATGGCACATTTCTTAAAAATGATTTTACTTAATATGTATTGATACTAATAACTGCTAATTCAATAAAAACTCAAAAATATTAGTAAATAAAAATTTATTGTTTAACTTGGATTTGGCTAGATAGAGACTTATCATTATAAGACTCTGTCTAGCCAAATCAAAATTCTGAAAGTTTTGTCAGTGAAAAGGAAGAAATTTGTAACTCAGACATGAATCTACTTATATCTAAAGACTGATGCTTTCTACCTCACACCATCTTTTGGTACTTATTTTATTGGAAAGACAATTTACATATAAAAGCTATGTATCTGAAAATGCACAAAAAATTTATATATCATATTAGCAAAGTACCATTTGGGATTATGGTTTTTAAAAGCTTGAGAATATTACTTATTTACTTTTGCAGCTTTCCATGCAGCTGTTTTTTTCTCTGTTTTTGACTTTGGAGATAAAGTTACTGATTTTTATCTTTACTTTTCTCTTTATTTTGTGCCTTGGTCTTGAAAAAGTAATAAATATTTCTTACTGAGGCCCCCTCATGCTTTGTTCTGCCATCTAAGGTGATTACAATGCTCAAGTCTCTTTGTTGGTTGCCTTTGACTAATGCTTTTCAGCAGCCCCGGGCTCAGCTCCTGGTTCCCAGTATGGCACAATGACCAGGCAGATATCTCGACACAACTCTACTACTTCTTCGACATCTTCTGGTGGATACAGACGAACTCCCTCTGTGACTGCTCAATTTTCTGCTCAGCCTCATGTTAATGGAGGTCCACTTTATTCTCAAAATTCAAGTAAGCTTGTGCTTTGCAGGCATACAGCAACAGTGGAGCTCCTTTTGAAGGAAATTATTTGAAACTGTTATTCTTGCCAGTGATAGACAACAATTGAAAACCATGATGTTTCATGTTTATTTTTGTTTTAGGATATTAGTCCTTGAATCATACCATTTTAAGAGTAATTGCTTACCACTTTCTCTTCCAAAATTTAGACTTACCAAGTATACTTAACTAAATTTATCGAGACATGTCTATATTGAGTATACTAAAATTTAACTTTAATATGCGATTTTATTACATAAGTAGAACTAGAGAACAAAAACATTGCAGAAATAAACTGAATTTATTGGCATGTTTGAGACAGCGCAGTAATGGTAAAATTAAAGACACAAACATTGTCAAAGTTTTCCTTTAAATTAATATAATGAAATTGCTGGCTATCACTTTTAAGGTCATTAACGTATTCAGAAATGAGTTCAAAACCGATTAAAACTGTTTGTGATGCCTGCTTAATTACTCTGTCTTTGAATAATTCTAATGGTGGGAATTTCTTTTGATTTCTTTCTGTTTACCTCAAATTGCACATCTCAACACTAACTGCAGTCAGTGTTTAAAAGCTGGTAAGAGAAGAAAATAGTTTTAGCATATAATGTTAGGAAGTTAGAATAGTGTAGGGTAGTCATTAATATCACTTTCCATATTAAGATGTTCAATGCAAAAAGGAAAAAAAACAAAATTAGAAATGAACCTGTTGTCCACTGTTTGCTTTTAGCTTAAAAAGTTGTGCCCACTGGGCATGGACTGAGACAAGCTTTCCTACATGGCTTTTGTGGCTCTTTCTAGAGCCACGTTATTTTAGTTTATATAAAAACACTTAATACTCAGTGAATTCTCCATATTTACATAGGAGGTTGCTTTAAGTTCTTTTTATTTATAATGAATGACCTGTATATGTATTTTAAAGCAGAGCTAGGGGAAAGTTTTTTGTTTTTTTTTTTTTTTGAGACAGAGTTTCACTCTTGTCGCCCAGGCTGGAGTGCAGTGGCGCGATCTCGGTCCACTGCAACCTCACCCTCCCAGGATCAAGCGATTCTCCTGCCTCAGCCACCTGAGTAGCTGGGATTACAGGCGCCTGCCACTACACCTTGCCAATTTTTGTATTTTTAGAAGGGACAGCATTTCACCATATTGGCCAGGCTGGTCTCGAACTCCTGATCTCAGGTGATCCACCCACCTCAGCCTCCCAAAGTGCTGGGATTACAGGCGTGAGCCACTGCGCCCAGCTGAAAGTTCTCATTAGTTTTTTGTTTAAATTTTAAAGATAAATTATGTTATAGCAAAAATTCCTAAGAATTGAAAACCACTTTATCAGAAATATCAAAATTCACAAATAATCCCAAAATTTATATAGCTTTTTTTCCAGACTATAAAATATTAAAGCTACTGAGAAGTGTTAAACTTCACTAAATAGGATTTTACCTAACATTTGGTATCAAAAGGTAGCCAGTGTCTGTCTAAATATTCCAGGTTATCTAATAATTCACTTCACTTGTTTCATCAACTTTAATTTTCATATTCTGAATTTTTAATCCCATCTTTTTGTTTATTATTTTTCTTTTCCCCACTTAGACATTTAATTTACTCTGCAAATAGGATTTTTGGTGACTTTTTTATATAATACATAGTTTTATAGTTTTATTTTAGCAATGCTTGTGTGGATTATTTTCAAACAGGATACTTTAATTAATGACCACATTCTTTTGAATATTGGAAAGCAAATTTGGCCTCAGATTTTAAATAAATTATTAGTTTTGTCAAATTAATTATCCTTCAATCTGAGTTACTGTTGGTGTAGTAGTAGTAGTAGTAGTAGTAGTACGTGAATGTTTTTAGTGTTTTGATGTGCACATTTTCCCTTCTGTCTAAATGTAGTAATGATTAGTATCTTCACAGCATAGCTTTTCTTTTTCATTACATACTAACCAGCATGGCTAGTTACTAAGAGTTGTTTCTAAACACTTTTTTAGGTTTGTGAGAGTTTTTTGTTTTTTAAGTCAAAACCTCTAACCTTTTATTTAGGAGCCTTCTATAGAGTATTAGAATGAAATAGGATTGCTTTCATAGTGAATTGAATGTTATCTTTAGCTATACAATGAATATTAATGCACATAATTGCTTTGTTACTTCTTTGAACACTGAACTTCTTTCAAATTTTTATGCTTACCAACAGAATTTGCATGTTGGATTAATTGAAACAACCTTTTGATTAATCCTTGGTAACCAATAAATTGTTTTTCTCTATCAATTTAGTGTTACTACTTGGTGACTACCAATAGACTAAATTTTGCTATCTAGTCCTACTGACTTTTTCTAAGCAATCTTTGGCAATTACTGTCTTGTTAAAGTGAGACAAAGTCACAAACATATGAATGTTTACTTCTAGTGTATGTTATAATTTTTAATACATGAGTATTTGGTATTAATTTCCTGTCAATTATGTCATCTCCACAAATACATGTGAATGTGTTTCAAGCTATCCAATGAGTTGTTAAAAATTACTTTAATGCAAAGAACTACATATTTTAACTTATTGGAGATCAGGTTTCCTTTTTCAGAACAGTGATAAAAAGGTCACTTTTGAGATATCCCATGAAACTCTGACTGATTAACATGATATATTCCCTTGTAAATTTAGGACTGATATTTTTAAAAATAAAATTGCAACTTAAAAAAATAACAACCTTGTTTTACAAACAAGAGTTTTTCCTGGAGAGCTGTGTGTGAATTTAGATATATAGTAAGAACTGTCTTTAAAGGAAACCTGTGATTAATATTTTTATTGATATATGAAATAAATAGCTATTATATATTTGTTTTATTTATTTGGGTCCTAATTTACAACATTACCTTAAAGCTAGACAAACCTGTTATAGCTATGGCAAAGACACAATATTCTGGAAACCTATGTAGGTATTTCATTGTTACCTATTTTAGAAGTCTTTCCTTAGAATTTGAAAATTTTATTTTACTAAAGTGAATGTGATGGTAAATTTAAATCCTCCCCAAACAATATAACATTAGGATTGAATTAAGTATATTTGTTCTTTTATAAAATTAATTAATTGGCTAAGCACAACTTGGCCTTTAGGTTTGCTTGTGGGAAATGTACTCGAAGGTTCTGCAGGTTTTTGTTTTGTTTTTTGTTTTGTTTTGTTTCATTTGCAAACTGTTCTTTGCATACTTATGTTTGTGGTCCTTGTAACTGACTTCTGCTTTTTGTTTGTTTCCTTTTCTTTCCTTTATCTGTTTTACTTCCCCCATACTGTGTTGTTGCTACCAGTTTCTATTGCTCCACCCCCTCCCCCTATGCCTCAGTTGACTCCACAGATACCTCTCACAGGCTTCGTGGCCAGGGTGCAGGAAAACAGTAAGTTTGGAAAAACTGAGCTATGGAAGAGTAGAGGCTGTCTCCTTATAGCATGCATGGCTGACGATGAGTCATCGTTTTCCTTACTTTTATTGAGAAGCTAATCTTATCTTGAAAATAGGTGCAGATATGTTACTGAAACTGAAGAGCACGGTCTTCAGTTTTTTCTCTTTGTGTGCATGGTTACTGACCCATATAAATTTCAAAGCTGCAATTTTCTTATGTCTTTACATGATCCTAAAACAGGAGATCTGATCTTTACATATTCTTAAGGAAAGAATAATCAAACACAAAAATTCAAATTATATGGAAACTTTTAGCTTCTAACAGTTACTAGAATTAGAAGACATTTTTAATTCTAATAAATTTATCAAGAGATAGGTAGATATACTGTAAGATTAAATTTAATATGAAATTGGGGCAGATTTTCCCCCCTTAATTTCAAAATTTTAGGGAAAGCTTTGTAGCCTCAGATTTTCGTACATACATGATATTGAACCTACGTAAAGGTTCATTGTTAGGATAAGATTGAATGACCAAGAATAAGTAAATTACATTCATGCTATCCATTTCAGTGTGAGTGATAAGCAATTTAGCATCCTTTTCACATTTTGGCTACATCCAGGCCCACGAAGATTGTTCCTGAATATGAAAATCAGTTAACTTTTTTAGATCTTCTCTTGAATGAAGTTCAGGGATTTTTTTTTGTGGGGGGGAGAAGTTATTTTGGATATATGGCTTTAATCAGGATAGACTAGTTTATATTACTGCCTGATTACTTTTGAAATTCCAGAAGATGTGTAATCCTAACTGCATGATCACAGTGAATGTTATATAAAGTGAAAAATACCACTATTACTGAATTATAATATGCTAGAAAAGCTGTTGATGGTAATGTGGTCTATTTTTAATTTACTTCATTTGGACCATCACCATGAAAATAAATCTCAGGATGGTTTGAACAAATGAATAACCCACTTGCCCAGCCTATCCTCCAAGAGAATATATTGTGGCAAATTCCATTCTTCAGCTTTTGCTGACCCTGTTGTGTTATTCTCCCCATTCCCTCCCTCCTGCCAGTCAAATATTTGTGTACCCGATGTTACGTGCCAGACTCTGGGAAGAATACCAGCAGTTTAAGACAAAAGCCCCTTCCTTCAGGAAATGTGTGATCCAATTGGCTTGTTATAAAATGTTGTTTTGTAATGTTGAAATTTCTGAGTGTAAGCCATCCTTACTGTTAATATGTGTTTGAAAACCCTAATGTGTGCAAACATTTAAAAAGATATGAATAATCAGCCTGGGCAACATGGCAAGACTGTCTGTACAAAAAAATAAAAAATTAGCCAGGTGTAGTGGCATGTGCCTGTAGTTCCAGCTACTAGGTAGGCTGAGGCTGGGGCATCATTTGAGTCCAGGACGTCAAGGCTGCAGTGAGCCATGATCGCACTACTGCACTCCAGCCTAGAAGTGCAAAAATAAATAAATGCATGGATGGATGGATAGATAGATGTGAATCTTATTTTTAAAAATAAATGAGTAAGGGTAAACTGCTGGTCATTAATGCTGCAGAGTTTAAAAACAAGGCCAGTGTGAACTTTTGAACTGCCATATCAGTAAGAATTATTAGGAAATAATTTAAAATAGCCATAATGAACATCAGTTTTGTGGGTCCAAAGTGACTGACTAGCTATTTGGTAAATCTTTTCTTTATATAGAAATCCAGTATTAGTGTACATTATTCTAGGCATGTGTGGTCTTTGCTAAAGAGGCTCTTGGTACTATATTAGTTCTTTTTACCAAACATATGAACTTGGGTCAGTCAGTGATTCTCCTTGTGCCACAGATTCCCTAACTTTATTTGGTTTCTGTTTTCTTTGAAAGTGTGTTAGGAAGATTGGTGTTAAAATATGTATCAGTACTTTAAACGTTTTATGAAGTACAAATTTTATGTGTTCTCTTAAATACCCAGTTTCTTATGACACTCAAAGTGGGTGATAATGAATGCATGTAGCAGCCTATTAATAAGTATTTCAGTTTAAGATATGAGCCTCTAAAAAAGTCAGCAGTGTGTTTACATCTCTTTATGATTATGCAGAGAATTAGATTAACCAAGACTTCTGCCATAATTTGAAGATAAGACATGTAGATTTACAGCAGTTGGACATAAAGACAATTTCGTGAAAACATTAAACTAATGTGATAAATCAAGAGTAAATGCAAGGTACCAACATACATACTTTACACATTAAGCCAAATTAAGGATATGAACTATGGCTGTTTGATGTCAGGAGGGGTCTATACCCATTTTCCTCTCCTCAATAATATTAAAAAGTTTTATAGAGGAAGTTATGGGCGAAGATAAAATGGGTCTAGGAATGAGGCAGAAAAATTAATTGTAGACCCGTTTGGTAGGTGTTAGAGTGAGCATTACCATATAGGGTTTGTTTTCTAATAGCCCTTTCATCCCTCAAGAGGATAAAATAGAAATCACAGCATTGAAGTGGTTATGGAAATAGGGTCATTGTCTGCAAATATTTTAAACCTGGAGCCCTTGGTTGTATATTCAGCACATTATTCCAAGGAGGGTAGACTAAACGTTTAAACCTGTATGACAGATAGATTATGGCTGATTTCTTTGATCACGTAAATAGCCCCAGAAATTGGCATTTGATTTAGTATGTTTGTATTATGAACTTCTCCCCTGCAGGAATTATGTAATTCCTGTATCAATTTGTATGAAAACATTTTCATATGTCTTTTGAACTTTTAAAGAAATTTGTTGATCAGAAATTTAAGTTAAGCATTAATTGGGTTCCAGCTTTGAATTCTTTAAATTTTAGGAGCATTTTTACCTGATATTATACTAGTTCATTGAACAGAGCTCTAGCCTGACATTTTCCCATTTCCCTGTTTACACCTTTGACTGTGTAAAGCACACACATATATACTGACCACGACCATCTAGAGTTTGAGGTATGAGTCATTTTTATTGTTTTGTTTACTGTAAGTTCCTTTTTGTTTGTTTTTTTAATTACATCTTCAACACTTTATGTTTAAATCTTAATTGTTGATGTATTCTTAGAAAATCGAATCTTTAGGATCTAGGCTTTCCCTCATCCCGTGCTTATGTTTTACTAGCAATAATGCAAAATTTTAGCTTGCCTTCTACATTAAAAAACTAATTATGAATATAAACATTTTTAAAAATACTCAATTAGATTTTCTACTGGTTGGGGATTCTTTTTCCATTTTTTCAACTTGTAAAATGTAAATAACAGAGTAGAAAATCTGCACACAGAAGCAGACCTAATACCACCAACTTTACTTTTCTCTTCATCAAAACAAACAATAATCTGTCCACAGGAGACTGAACTTTTAGGGAACCAAAGCTGTTTCAAGCCAAAATCAGGGGCATGAATGAGCAGAGTGAAAAGTGATCAAACCATTAATGTAATGTTACTCATATCATTTACTGCAGTCCAAATGACAAAAGTGACATAGATTTATTTTAGGTTGATTGTTAACATTTGTCCCGATCTGAACCTTGGAATAAGGAAACTACTCCTATAATCCTTATAAAAAGAGACATTGTCTCCTAACATCCTGCATTCATTAATTTGTAGTACTTCCAGATACCCTTATTTTTAGCTCATTTTGTTATTTTTAAATGATTCTTGAGTAGCATAAACTTTAACACACCAAGCTTTTATTTCTAATCATTGCATGTTTTATTATAGTGCATGCTGTACTTAAGTTAGAGCTTTCTTAAATTCTATTAACTTATAAGTTTCCATCTAGACTTATTTTTGATTCAAATCAATCATATGAATCTTTTTAGTTGCTGATAGTCCAACTCCACCGCCACCACCTCCACCAGATGACATTCCCATGTTTGATGACTCTCCACCTCCCCCACCACCACCACCAGTGGATTATGAAGATGAGGAGGCTGCAGTAGTTCAGTATAATGATCCATATGCAGATGGGGATCCTGCTTGGGCCCCCAAGAATTATATTGAGAAAGGTAAGGTACAGTCATTGAGTTGATGTGAAGGAAAATAACCTCATTATAGAAATTTAGAACTATAAAGAACATCTAATCCAATGTTTCTCAGCCTTTTAAACTGCCTTACCAACCGAGATGATTTACTTAAACCTTACTTCCTAAGTTTTGTATTATTCCCAGTGTACAGGGGGATTCTTTCTTTGTATTTTAAATTAAAATTGCAGTGTTAGATTTGCTTTCAAACTACATATGCGTTCAGCTGAAGATTAACTTGCTGGACGGCATTTTATAGATGAAACAGCTAAGGCACAAAAATGGAGTTATATGTAATTAGTAAAGATTTTAAAAGTTCTGTCAAGCTCTATTGATTACCTTTCATATCTAAATATAGACGGTCCCTGATTTATGATGGTTCACTTTAGGATCTTTTCAACTTTATGATGGTACAAAAATGATATGCATTCAGTGTGCTTCTCAACTTATGATGGAGCTTTGTCTGGATAAACCTGTTATAAGTAAAAAAATACAAGTTGAAAATGTACTTTCAATTTACAATATTTTCCACTAAACAGTGGGTTTATTGGGACATAACCCCATTGTATGTAAGTGGAGGAGCATCTGTCTTTAAAAATATATTAGTACTATCATGAGAAAAGCCTCAATTAAGGTTTCAATTAGGTGATTTTATAAAACACAAGACAAATTATCAGGATTGTATTTCATGAAATTATGAACTACTCTAAAGTCTAATTTACCTAGAGTACCCGATATTCACTATAATTATCTATTAAGAAATATAGGTGGGGAAGAAACAAATCCTGTTTCTAGTTTTTATTTTTTCATCCAGTTCTGTGCTATTTTAAAATCTGTATTTCTTTTTGCAGAAGTGGGAATCAATTAAAAATAAAATCTGTATTTCTATAGAGTTCTGAAAAATGCTTGTGATTTAGTTGAACACTTTTGGTTGCCTTTGAAATATATTTCCTTCTATTGACTTTACTGGGTTAACGGACTTTAAGCTAGTAGCTGTAGCTCTTGAGACCAGCAGCCTTCTTTCCTGCCCAAGTTTTGGATATGTGGCAAAAGTAAATTTGTTTTCCTTTTATATTTTTTTATTTTTTGAGATGGAGTCTTGCTCTGTCTCCCAGGCTGGAGTGCAATGGTGCAATCTCGGCTCACTGCAACTTCCGCCTCCCGGGTTCAAGCAATTCTCCTGCCTCAGCCTCTTAAGTAGCTGGGATTACAGGTGCCCGCCACCATGCCCAGCTAACTTTTGTATTTTTAGTAGAGACGGGGTTTTGCCATGTTGGCCAGGCTGGTCTTGAACTCCTGACCTCAAGTGATCCGCCCATCTCAGCCTCCCTGTGCTGGGATTACCGGCATGAGCCGAGCGTGGCCTTATATTTTTAAACAGTAAATAATTTACATATTGTTAAGAAAGTCTTGAATATTCTACTTTAGATTCCCATATACCTTCAAATAGAGAGCTGTTGTTACTTACGAGGATGATAAACTTGAGTGACCTTGAATTGTGTTTTTACCCATATTTTCTTACTTGGTAAAGCCAATTAACTATGAAAATGGGACCATATTTATATAAGTTGACAAATTTGGAATGATATATTGGGTAATATATTTGATAGTAGAGGAGGATTAAAAAGTATATTCCCAAGAACTAGGGGTGAGCACACTTTGTTTGGTATAAAGCCAGATAGTAAATATTTTAAACTTTGCTGGCTATACAGTCTCTGTCACAACTACTCAGTCCTGCTATTGTAGCATAAAAGCAGACATAGACAATACATGAGTAAGCAGATGTGGCCATATTGCAATAAACCTTTATTTACAAAAAATGCGTGGTTTGGATTTGTCCATGGGCCATTTTATACATTTTGGATTACTTTCTCTTTCCATAGCAGTTTGCAAAGGAAGTGAATATAGGCTAAGCATCCCTATCTGAAAGTCCCAAATTCAAAATGCTCCAAAATCCAAAATGAGTTCCAACATGATGCTGCAAGTGGAAAATTCCACACCTGACCTCATGTGATGGGTCACAATCAAAATGCAGGCACGTGACACAGTTTATTCAGTGTTCCCAAGGGAAAAATAAAATTACCTTCAGGCTATGTGTATAAGGTGTATGTGAAACAAAAATGAGTTTTGTGTTTAGACTTGGGTTCCATCTCCAAGATGTCTCATTACGCATATGTAAAATTCCAAAATCTGAAAATCCAAAATCCAAAGCAGTTCTGATCCCAGGCATTTCAGATAAGGGTTACTCAACCTGTATCTTGAACTGAAAAAATTACAGACACCACAGAATTGCAAAGTTCTCTAAGTATTAATTAAAATCCTTTAAAGTAAGTAAATATTCTTTAAAAAAAAATCTGGGGACAGTCCCTTAAATTAGCATGGGTCCTTGAATGAGTAGGATGTGATTTACCTTCCAGTAACTGTGTTTTTTCAAATTAGATAGCTTGGGTTGTTACCTGGTTTACTGAATGGCTATGCAGCTTTCTTTGCCTGATAATTATTTTGAAAAGCCGGTGCTTTGCATATGATAGGCACTTGGTATTTGAATGAATTGAAACATCTAATAAATTCTAAAATTCAGAGAGCTTTCTTAAAGTGATTGACAGAACCTATTGATCTATTCAGTCTAATCAGATTGTCATTTGGCTCTAAGATTAAGCCAATGATTTAAGTACATGGTTGGCCACTGACCTACTTATATTGATAGATACAAAAATTAAGAAATCTTCATAAAAATAGTTTTGCTGTGCTATATATTTAATTGGCTTTGTCTTAAAATTCAAGTAAATTTTGGATATAGTGCACTCATGTGGTATTTCAACTGTTTTTTCCATAGTTGTTGCAATATATGATTATACAAAAGACAAGGATGATGAGCTGTCATTTATGGAGGGTGCAATCATTTATGTTATAAAGAAGAATGATGATGGCTGGTATGAAGGAGTCTGCAATCGAGTGACTGGTCTGTTCCCTGGGAACTATGTTGAATCAATCATGCACTATACTGATTAATTTTTTTTTTCTTTTGAAGTAGATTCTTATTACTCAGTCATACTGTGGGACTATTATGGTTAACAGAACTGTCTTAATATGTTTTAAAATGTGCCCATATTTTCAGAACATGCTGTTTTATTGGTAAATTGAATGTCTACCTGTAAGCATAAATCTTTGAGGCAGTTTATGTATTGCTGAATAGCAATTTATACAAGAAGCTGTCCATAACTGATTATGCTTGTGTACTTACTTACACATTTTTAACTTTATGACCAGCCTAAATATTCTGGGGGAAGTGGGGTATAATATTTAACGAATCATGATTCAGATTGTACCATTAGATGTTTCATTGCAGCATGGTTACTAACGCTATGTCAGACTAATATTAAAATCAGAAAATTTAAATGCTGGTGCTGGTCAGACTTTTTTTGTTAGATTCTCTCATTTAAAAAAAATACTGTTTGTTTAAAGCATGCATAAAAATTTATGTATTGAAATATACTTAAAAATTCAAGATGCTTCCCATTTGTGTAATATTTACCTGGAGGACTCGTACTTAGGTGTCTTAACGTGAATTGAGTCTCCAAGGTCTCCATGTGAAACAAAAGAAGCAAAAAGAGAATTATCTGTAATGTTGTAATTTGTACCTAAGTTTTTTAATGAGTGAAATTTGCATTATAAAATTTTTCCATTCATAAATACATAAGTGAACCAAAGGTTTTTGTCCTTTCCTTCACTGGTTTGCTTTAAAAAAAAAATAAAAGATAATGATTTATTGCAGAATTATGATTCTATTTTCTCAATATGTTAACTTGGAAAAAAATTTTAGCCTTATCTTAATCTGTCCCAATAGCAATGTGACGGATTTTTGCAGATTCAGAATCTGCAATGGTTATTTACAAGTCAATCTACTGAATTCCTTTTTTAAATAATCTTTTGAAACTAAGAAAATGTGTCAAATTGTGTGCATTCATTCTGTAGGTAAAATTCTTAAGGATTGCCATGTCAGTCCTTCAGTTTTACAGTGAACTGTTGTACACTGGTTCAATGAAAGGAAGTTAAAAGTACCTTTTACATATTGTAAAAGTGGATACAGTTGATTTGTGAGTAGGCACTCTTTAATCCATTACCTGGCACTAGCAACATTAGAATTTTAAAATAAAATAATTGGGAAAGAAGGTGGGTCATGTATTAATCAGTGAACAGAGATTTACCTAACCAACAGACTTGTATTGTCTTTTGACATAATCGAAATGCAACACATGCACTTTGTGTGTCTCCTCTTAATTGAAGGGAGGGCTGAGGGATGTTTTCTCTTCTTGTCTTGTGTATAATTCTCTATTGCTTAGGATATTAAAGTAGAGCACTCAAGTGTGGGTTTCTGTGTTATTGAGGATTTGTTTGGAATTCAAATTACAGTTATGTACTGGATGCTACAGACTTATAACAGCATAGTGAATGGTAAGACTAGTGCAAAACAGTTATTTCTGAAAATTAAAGACCATTATTGCTACCAAATCAATGTGACTATTTCATATGCATTTTGCCTTTGTTAATTTTAAACAAAGTATCATTAGTGATCAGCTAGCTACCTTCTACTTTCCATTTTTCAAGTGGATTGTTCTCTTAATTTGTATATAACCTGTTGTCTAAATTTTATGTACAGTCTTTTATAATAAACCATTCTCCTATATGAAATTTTGGATACTGTTAAAATATAACCGATGTGGACTTCAATGCAGACTTCACATTTTTCTGACCTTTACTCCTACGGTAAATCAAGACAAACCATTTGAATTTTAACATTGGTTATTTATTTGTGTAATGGCCTTACATGTGGATATTAACAGTGTAAACAATACCACATATAACCATCAAGATACCTTGATTATAATTTATAGGACTAGAATGACAGATTCAGGTGGTTTATTAATTACATTTAAAAAGTTTTCTGAAAAAACTTTTGCAATAAAAAAAATAAATTGCCCATCAATAAGTTTGATATCTTTTAAAATGATTTTTGGTTATCTGCACATGAAGCAAACAAAGTGTATTCCACAAAATTCTTTAGGCACAGTCTGGTAAGATAGCTGCCAGAAAGAACAGAAAGAGTTGTCATTTCTCTCTTGTGAGTACAATTTCTGAAAGCTGAATGAGGGCATCTCTTTCTGGGGATGGTCGAAGTTTACTGATCTCTCTTATTGCTTCATGGCAGTACTGCTGGGCGAGGTAGGTTGTTTGTTGCACACCATCACTCTATAAGATACAGAACAAAACAGAACAGATGCCTGTCACTGACTGAATCAGCGTTTTAACTTCCTGCTATAATAAATGAACACATAGTTTTGAGATCAGATGAGCTGAGGATTACAGTTAACAGTCAAACTACATCTCTAATGTTCTTTTCCCGACTCATAGTGCTAACTTCCTTTAGGCCTTTTTCTCATATTGAAGCAAATTTTTATTCTATTAGCATGCAAAGCAACTAGCTCATCAATGACTATGTAATCATAGTCATCCATTTTCCCCTAATTTTTACTTATTAGAATTTCTCAAAAGTTCTACGTACAAAAAGTATCTTTATACAACATTTTTAAATGTAAAAAAAAAACACAAGTAAAAGTTACTTAAAAAATAAAGAATAAAGACATAACAAAATGAAAGTACAGAGGGTTTATGATGAAAATCAGCTTCCTTTCTTCCAAAGGCACTCACTTTATCCATTAGTTTTTTTTTTCTTTTCTTTTCTTTTTTTTGAGACAGGGTCTCACTCTGTCACCCAAGCTACAGTGCATGACATGATCTTGGCTCATTGCAACCTTCACCTCCCGGGTTCAAGCGATTGTCCTGCCTCAGCCTCCCAAGTAGCTGGGACTACAGGCGCATGCCACCATGCCCGGCTAATTTTTGTATTTTTAGTAGAGATGGGGTTTTGTCATGTTGGCCAGGCTGGTCTCAAACTCCTGGCCTCAAGTGATCTGCCTGCCTTGGCCTCCCAAAGTGCTGGGATTACAGGTGTGAGCCACCATGCCCAGCCTGGTTTTTATTTCTTGATTACCAATTTTAGTTATTATCTGTTACCTTTTTGTTAAGATGAGGATTTAGCGCACCCATATCGTGCCGCCTCATCAGTACACTGCTGTCTTTAGTTGTTTTGTTGATTACTTCTGTTAGGTAGCATCAACTTCAGATTTTATCTTGTATGAGCTCCTGTCCTTTCCTTTAACTATACTGTTAGACTATAGATATTTACATTCTATTCTATAACCATGTTTTAAGATATTGGTTCTTTCTAAAAGCCAAATACTAATAAAGTATCATTTCTATGATGTAAAAATATTTATTGCAGAATCAAGTCATATAATTCTATTTCCTTCTCCATGGCTCATGATCCCTCTGACATTTATTTATTTTTTTTAAATTTTTTTTTTGAGATGGAATCTTGCTCTGTCACCCAGGCTGGAATGCAGTGGCGTGATCTTGGCTCACTGCAACCTCTGCCTCCCAGGCTCAAGGGATTCTCGTGCCTCAGCCTCCTAAGTAGCTAGGATTATAGGCGTGCACTACCACGCCTGGCTAATGTTTGTATTTTTAGTAGAGACGGGGTTTCACCATGTTGGCCAGGCTGGTCTCAAACTCCTGACCTCAAGTGATCCACCCACCTTTGCCTCCCAAAGTGCTGCGATTACAGGTGTGAGCCACTGCGCCCGGACCCCTCTGACATTTAGAAATGGAACATTCCTAACATTGTGGTTGAAATACATCTGATTTTCTACACCAGTTGCTCAAAACGTGACATATTTTAGTTTGCTGTTCCTTTTTGTACAGAAGCCTGCCTTCTCTCAGTGTTTTCCACACATTTTCCTGAAGTACATCTGCAAATAACCTACCCAGAAAGTGTTCATGGGGGCTGAGTGCGGTGGCTCACGCCTGTATTCCCAGCACTTTGGGAGGCCGAGGCGGGCGGATCACGACATCAAGATCGAGACCATAATGGCCAACATGGTGAAACCCCGTCTCTACTAAAAATACAAAAATCAGCCGGGCGTGGTGGCGGGCGCCTGTAGTCCCAGCTACTCGGGAGGCTGAGGCAGGAGAATCACTTGAACCCGGGAGGCGGAGGTTGCAGTGAGCCGAGATTGTGCCACTGCACTTGAGCCTGGCAACAGAGCAAGACTCAGTCTAAAAAAAATACAATAAAATAAAATAATAAAATAAAAATAAAATAAAATAGTGTTTATGGGAAGTCTACATTTTAGTCCTGATGTGTGGTGACTTTCTTTTGCCTTCGGATTTAATGGATCCTAGGTTTAAAATGTTTCATCCTCATTTGGAAGACCTTCCTCCACTGCCTTCTAGTATCCAGTATCTTTGCTATTCATTGAGCCAGTTTTGACACCATTTTCTAGCATAAGTGACCACTTTTTTGTTTATTTTCTTCCTGAAATACTTGTTACATGATGGTACTGGTCCTTGTAGCTCTTATTTTTCACTATTTCCCCCTTTCTGTTTTACACTTGGGAGGATTTCCACAATTTCACATTGCAGCCCTTCTTTGGAGTTTGTTCTTCAGTCATTTTCAGTTTCTTAGAACTTGCTCTTACTCATTTAAAAAGTATGATCCTGTACTGTTTTGTGAATGTGGTATCTTTTTGGATCCTCCTATTTATGTTTTTCCTGAGTTTTTTTTTCCCCCCTGTTATTTTGGTCCCACTCTTTTGTTCAGCAAGCTTTAGTCAACTCATTTGTAACCCTGAGTTGTCTATTCATATTTAATGAGGGAATAGGCCTAGAAGCTCTGTGGGTGAACAGGGAGCTAGAATTTTGGAGAATTTGTTCAGAGAACATTCCCATGGATTTTTGTTTTCTCTAAATGCGTTTCTGGCTAGGATTGCTGGAACTTTGCTATTTTCCATAGGTGCTACTATTAACTTCCCTCTTTTCAGTTCCAATTCCCACTCTAGCTTTCAATAATACCATTATTTCTGAAGCCAGAACCTCTCCCAGGGAATATTGACTTCTTTATCAGCTCCAGCTCCCTCCCATAGTTTTTAATAGTACGTTTAAACCATTCTCCAAAAAAGGCAGTAACCCATAGTGAATAATGAGGCTTAACAGTATAGTCAGTTAAGAGAGAAAAATAACCTTTTAGGGGTTGGGGGTTGCTTTTTAAATTTTTTAAGAATCTGAAAGGTAATTATTTGGAAGTCTTTCAGGTACTACACTAAGTACAGATCTCATGCCACACTTGCTTTGTAACAATTTTTTGCTCACTCCGACTCATCCAGTAGATCTGTTGGCTGCAAATGACAGTGAACTTGGAAATGGCTCATTCTCACAGGAGTCAGTCACCAAAACTCAAGTCATGCAAAGAGATCTGGCTTCCACAGAAAAGTTCTGAAGATACGTGGCAATATATTTAAAGCAAGCCACTAGCCCCTGAACGGGGTTAAATGGTTCTCCCTTTAAAAGAAAAACATTTATATAAATGTATAGTTTGCCTGTGTTGGTTTAATTGTTTTCAATGATCATTTCTTTAGTCACACTTTCATAACAGGTAGGACGGACTAGGAAAGCCCAATTATGAGTAGACTATTGCAGCAGTCCAGCAGCAGCCCGGATGGGGTCATGGATGGGGACATGGATGAGGCTGGAGCCGAGGCTGGGTGACTGGGGGCCCAGTGATTCTGTTGATGGACACAGGGAAGGCTGGTTCCACACTACTGGGTTTCAACACTAACAGTTCACCACAATCACTTAGGTACCTTTTAAAAGATATTAATGTCTGTGCCTTACCTAAGACCAGTTAAAACAAAATATTTCGTAAGTAGTCTAGAAGAGAAATGAAAATAAAAAATCAGAAAAATGAGTTTTCCCTTCTCAGTTTTTGTCACATCAAGAGTTGACCAAACAGTCTTGTATCTATAATTTAATGTTTAGTTAATGTTACATTTTTGGATTAAAGGATTTTGCCACGTTGTTCCTGCTGCTGCCTTTTTTTAAAAAACAGTCTTACCTGTAATACATACTGTCGAGCTCTGTCTACATCTCCTGGCAAACTGAACCGTCGCATGATCATAGCATTCATTTCTGGGAACTAACAAAAAAAGAGAGAAAATCTATTTATTTCTCTTGGGAGAAACAAGTGTTCTAACACTAGTTTGTAACAATAGGAAATAACAAGAAACAACAAAAATGTAACTAAAAGTGTCTAGATGATGTGGGGGAGCAGTAAACTGTGGCAACAAAAGCTGAGCTAAGAGACATCCACCGTCTATGCCTAGGCACTGTGGTGGTGTACGGGAGGAGGAGACATTAGTCCTTGTTTATTCTGATGTTTTATCCTAGTCCAACATTGAGTAAGAGAGGCAGGAGGAATAAAGTACATCTTTAAAACAACATGGTTCTGGCCAGGCGTGGTGGCACACGCCTGTAATCCCAGCACTCTGGGAGGCTGAGGTGGGCGGATCACCTGAGGTCAGGAGTTTGAGACTAGCCTGGCCAACATGGTGAAACTCCGTTTCTACTAAAAATACAAAAAATTAGCCGGGCATGATGGTGCACGCCTGTAATCCCAGCTACTCGGGAGGCTGAGGCAAGAGAATTGCTTGAACCTGGGGAGGCGGAGGTTGCAGTGAGCCGAGATTGCGCCATTGCACTCTACCTTGGACAACGAGTGAAACTCCGTCTCAAATAAAAAATAAAAAATAAAAAACAACATGGTTGTTAAACTTTAAATCGTATCAGGATCACCTGTACTGCTTGTGGGCTCTCTCCCCCAGTTTCTGATTGAGTAGGGATGGAGCCTTGGCATGCATTTCTAACAGATGCCCAGGTGACACCAGTATCTCTGGTCTCTGCCAACATTTTGAGAGTCACTGGCCTAGGATGAGGATGGGAATTAGGCATTCTACTCTAAGTACTAAATTGATTACCAACTGAAAGCTACTGAGGTTTCTGAGCAGAGGGCATTATGTGTAGAGCTCTGCCTTAAGCAGTGTGTAGAGTGGATCTGAGGAGTGGTGCATGACATTGACTGCATACTGGGATCAGCTGGGGAGTGTTTTCTTTCTTTTTTTTTTTTTTTTTCCTCCTGTGATGGAGTCTTGCTCCATCACACAGGCTGGAGTGGTGCAGTGGCACAACCTCGGCTCACCACAACCTCTGCCTCCCGGGTTCAAGCAATTCTCTGCCTCAGCCTCCTGAGTAGCTGGGACTACAGGTGTGCACCACCACACCCGGCTAATTTTGTACTGTTAGTAGAGACAGGGTTTTGCCATATTGGCCAGGCTGGTCTCAAACTCCTGACCTCAGGTGATCTGTCCACCTCAGCCTCCCAAGTGCTGGGATTACAGGTGTGAGCCACCGTGCCTGGCCTGGGGAGGTATAAATACAGTTGCCTAGATCCTGCTCCCAGAGACTTTGGTTATACTGGCTTGGGGTTTAGCCTGGGCACCAAGATTTTCAACCCTCTCCCGCCCACCCTGGTATTTTTAATGTGCCGCCAAGGTTGAGAACCACGGAATTAAAAGAGTCAGAGGTAGACAGAACAAACAGGTTACTAGAGTAGGTTATAAAAAAGACCTGAATTAAGATGATAGCAAGAAGAGAGAAAAAAAATAGGCAAAAAAGGAACTGAAGGTAAAATCGATATTCTACAATACTTAGCAACTATTTAGAAGTGTCACCATTAACAGAATACAAAAGCCAGGACACCAAATCACTTCACTTCCTAGATCTGAGCTCTAGTCTTGGTTTGGCTATCAGCTGCCACAGCCGAGTGACTTCCTTAGCCCCTGGGGTCTTAGGCTTCTCATCTTCATGACTGGAAGCCCTTGAGCTCTAACAGTCTATGGCTCCACGGAAGAGGTAAGATGTGTTTGATTTTGGCCACGTCAGTGCTTACAGCAGTTGCCAGTTTTTCCCTGGCAGTGAACCTGAAGGATGAAATAAGTTGTTGTCCTGTAACCATGACCATGGTATTAGTAATCCTAGAAGAAAAAATAGGGCATACATAGAAAAGCCGCAGCCAAGTGATCACAGACGAAGAAATAATTTTTTCAGACCAAAATATGTGTCAGAACAAAGCTCTAAACATGTAGAGACTGCTAATGTGTTTACAGAATTTATAGAGCCAGCAACTGGTTAGTTCCTATGAAAACCAGTAATTTCCTTTAGTTACTGGTCTTTTAAGAAGAAAACAAGCTACTAGAAATCAGGAAAGCCCAAATCAACTTCTATGGTAAAAAAGCCAAATCAAGTAGGTTTTAGTTTTGTTATGAGACTTGTTCTGTTGCCCAGGCTGGAGTGCAGTGGTGCAATCATAGCTCACTGCAGCCTCAAACTCCTATAGGTTCAAGTGATCCTCTGCCTCAGCCTCCCGAGTAGCTGGGACTACAGGCACGCACCTGGCTAATTTTTTAATTTTTTTTTTTTTTTTGAGATGCGAGTCTTGCTCTGTCACCCAGGCTGGAGTGCAGTGGCACGATCTTGGCTGACTGCAACCTCCGCCTCCCGGGTTCAAATGATTCTTCTGCCTCAGCCTCCCGAGTACTTGGGACTACAGGTGCAAGCCACCACGCCCAGCTAATTTTTTGTATTTTTAGTAGAGATGGAGTTTTACCGTAGCCAGGATGGTCTTGATCTCCTAACCTCGTGATCTGCCCACCTCGGCCTCCCAAAGTGCCTCCCAAAGTGGGATTACAGGCGTGAGCCACCGTGCCTGGCCAATTTTTAAATTTTTTATAGAGATGGGGTCTTGCCTTGTTGCCTAGGCTGGTGTCAAACTCCTGGCCTCAAGTGATCCTCTCGCCTGGGCCTCCCAGAGTGCTGGGATTATGGGCGTGAGCCACTACACACAGCCTGTTTTAGTTTTTTAATACCACATACCAATACTGGATATCTAGATGGTTTTATCGTTAACACTGATGTGATTCTCTCGTAGGCATCTGGTGACATTAGCTTGTTTATGATGTATAAGCTTTTTCTACAGTACCAGCAAGTGTGGTAAGATATGCTGATTGGGTGTTTTCGCTGATGCTTTTACTATAAAAAGCATTGAGAAAGCAAAATTTGAAAAAAATATTTGCATTGAGTGACTACATCCTTCCTTCCAAACATGTCACGTGTGCAATTTTAATATGCAAAATATCAAACTCTTCCCCGGGCACTCCCCAGTCCCCTTAATGTGTATGTGGAAAAGAAAAGAGAAACACAGCAGGAAGAACAGTTGCCTGCAGATTTAGTGACAAATAAAAATTCTGTTTGCTCAGGTGCTGTTTTTAAGAGTAGGAAAACCACCTGTGGATAAATCGGGTTGTAACTCTGTGAAACCCATCCATAAACTAAACTGCTAAGGTGATCAGTATATGAGTCTACCCAAACGAAACTGGGTAACACTAAGGCACCAACTAGTCACCACGATAGCATAAGGCCTGTGCAGCTGGTGCAGGGGCTGGTGATGGCATTTGGAAACGTGGCTACAACTGACATTTGGGTCTAGTGACTTATCAAATAAGGAAGAGAAGCAGAAGAAAGGAAAGATGTGGTTTTTTTAAAAAAGATATTTGAAAATTAATAAAGTTTCACCAGAGAAAGTAAAACACTTCCATTTTGTTTCTGAAGCATTCAAAATCCAATTAACGTGAGGTTTTTATTCTTAAAGAGAATATGTACACATACGTACATGGGAGGACGCTGTCATCCCCTGGGACTTCTCCAGAAATCCCCAAAACTCTTTTTAAATCCTCTGAACCAACTGTTATCAGGAAACCCCTTAAGAGAGATGTTAAAAATAAAGGAATTCCAAAAGACAGGGAGTTTCTGTCAAGTGCTGGCTGGAGCAAACTCCAAGACAACCCACCACACCAAGTTAATAAAGGAAAAGGTGGTTTCCCAAGAATGCTTGCCCTGGTCCAGTGTTCACAAATGGAAAAGTTCAAAGACCATCTCATCAGCAAACAAAACTCACCTACCAAAGGGAAAGGATTACAGACGTCTTAGAACTACTCCACTAAGTAGGTATGTTGTTTACAATAGCAAAGACATGACACAGAGATGATTCTTTGAGTATCGTCAGTGCCCAGGTGGGTTAGTTACCTGCTCTGTGGGAAGGCCTGTGTGGTATCATAGCTACTAACTTCTCAGCATTACCAGTGGCAATAACACTATGTATGATGTAATAAAATGAATACCGGTCTTAGACTTGTTCAGTTCCCTGCTGTGCCATTTACCAGATGTTTAATTTTGGCGAGGTTTGGGCATCAGTTTCTTACTTGCAGAATAAACACCATAATATCTACCACAAAGAGGAGTTGTGAGATTAGAGATAATGTATGAAAGAATCCTTTGTAAACTAAAAACACATTTTCATTAAGTGGAGATACTGCATATTCTTACGTTATTTTTGGAACTTGTTTTCACCTGAATGAATCTTAGTCCCATACATCTTTTGACACATTTCTTGCTAAGAATCTCTTGTTTTACAGTGTATTCCACAAAAGAGCCTAACCTTGCTGTTTTATTAGAAGGCAACTTATAAATACATATTTGGCTAACTTCTGGCCCATGTGCCACAAGACAGAAACATCAGTCTACTTTTGAAATGAATCCTGTCCAGAGTCACTTCCTGCTTGGACTCCATTCTGTGTTCCCTTTTCTGAGGCTGCAGTGTGCCTTTTCAACTCACTGCCTTATGGGCAGATGAGAACACTGCTGTCTGGTGAGCATGAGTAGGTGCCTCATGACTGGGATTTCCCAGTAAAGCACACATAAAACCATGGCTTCGGGTACAGTAATCTTTTTTTTTTCCTTTTGCTTGCTTTTTTTAACCAGCGTTTTTTTTTTTTTTTGAGACGGAGTCTCACTCTGTCACCCAGGCTGGAGTGCAGTGGTGCGATCTCGGCTCACTGCAACCTCCGCCTCCCGGGTTCAAGGATTCTCCTTCCTTGGCCTCCCGAGTAGCTGGGATTACAGGCATGCACCACCAGGCCCAGCTAATTTTTGTATTTTTAGTAGAGACGGGGTTTCCACCATATTGGTCAGGCTGGTCTTGAACTCCTGACCTCATAATCCAACTGCCTCAGCCTCCCAAAGTGCTGGGATTACAGGCATGAGCCACTGCCTAACCAGCATTTTTCAGTCTCCTGTAGATTACTGACAGATACTATGTAGAAGAGGTCCATTTCCCCTTTCCCCCACTATATATGAAAGCAGAGATAGCCATTACTCCTTTGTGTGTGTAGGGGAAAGTAAGTTAGTTTCTTCTGAAATATATTCAGAGTGAAACACAGTCCAAAGAGGCCAGCCTCCTCTCACCCAGTCACCTTAAGGTTTAAGTAGGACTCAACCGGTAACTTAGTATCCTGGGGTTCATAGCAAGTACTTAACAATTTGAAGATTTTTACAAATAGAGCAACCAAAACTTTCTCATAGACTTCTCCAGAGAAAGGCTTTTTCCTTTTATCCCGATAATCTGAGCCTAGGTAAAGGAATCTTTACCAAGCTAGCTGGATTTCAGCACACTCAGTCCATCTTGCTTTCCTTCACTCATGTTTACTAACAAGTATCTGAGAAGTAATGTTCGCAGTTATATAGGTAGTGGTAGCCAGTGCCTCATTTTTCTAATCCCCAGCATAACACCTACACGGCTCAAATGTTCCTCACTCTTGCCTTAATGTACAAAAGGAGGTTTTATAAATTTTTGTCAAAACTGGGCACATGTATTATACTCTTTGATTTTGGGCTGGCAAGTAAGCCTCATTGGGAGAGAGGACCTATTTACAGCATACCTTTCACTTCTTACCTCAGCCTCCAAAGTTTGAGAGGACGGAAGCCTTGTAATAATGAGGGCGGGTGTTCCTACCGAGTGCCCCAACATCTCCATTCATAGCCTTAGCAAGCTGCCAAAGTAGCCTGGCCCAGCCACCCAGAACGTCAGCCTCCCCTGGGAAGAATCACGCTGCCAATGGCTGTGCTAGATAGTGGGTGAAAGATGACCTTTCCTCTCTCCAATCAGAAACCCACCAAAAGCAAGGGCCGTGGTTTCTGTATCACAGTGGAATCACTGAATTTTATGGAGGACATGACTGACCTTTGTAAATGTGAAGACAGAATAGAGGCAAAATCTCTGAAAGACCAAAAGTTACTATAATTTTACACCAAGGAGCTAATGTTGAATTTCATGGCACGGTGATGAACATCTTACTGCTTTGCAACATAACAAATTAAATACTACTAAGATGAAAATCTATTAACAAGATGTTCCAACACCAGCTAATGTCTCACTTATTTCAAGTAACATTCAGTACAGCCACAAGGCATGTGGCCAGGGTCTGGAGGAGGCTGTGAGAATGTCTGCTTTGTCAGTCGAGGGAACATCTTTGAAGCTTCCTAAGCCTTTCATTCACATTAAGGGGGACTCAGTCCCTCAATCCGGAGAAAGAAGGAACTATGTGGGTCTACTGCACTCCACTGACTTCCTGACATTTTGAGGCAATGGCCGAGGTTCTAAAGCCTCTCTCAGAGCAGCAGAGTCTCATTAAACTTCTAGAACCGGAGAATTTCTTATGCTTGGAGGCCCTTGATGCTTCCTATGCCTTTTAAGGGGCTCTGAGGACCACCAAAGTCCAGTCCTATAATCAAGACTTAGAAACCGTTCACTTTGCCAGTGGCCAAAATATATGGAGATAATCACGATGCTACCTCAAATGCCTATGGCACACCACAAGACACAAAGATCTTAAATAGGATCTTAGCTAATCCTCACAACCACCCTGGGAGAAAGGTGATCTTCTCAATTTTACAGATAAGGAAACAGTCTTAGCAAGGTGAAATGACCAGCCCCAACATCTCACTCCGCCAGGATCAAATGCAGACCTGTGATCTCTTATCTGAATGCCTTCCCATCTATTCCTTTATGCGATCTTCCCATCGGCTGTGCCGCGGGACATCAGTTCTGTGGGGCTATGCAGTGATGTGTCAAAGGGAGTTTGTAAAACCTACCTGCTGACAGGCAAACAGGACAGGACCAGTGGCTAACCCGAGCTTCAGATCAGCTGATGTTGGTTTGCCCATCTGGTCAGAACATGAGGTGAAGTCCAATACATCATCTATTAGCTGGCAAAAGGAAAAATGGGATGTAAGGAGCACCGCCATGCCAACACTGCTGCCATCGTTCTTACTATTTTGACGATTACACACTAGGGGAGAATGCTGACTGTATCACTACGCCACCATTCTTACAAATAAAAAGCATACTAACCTGAAAAGCTATTCCTACATTTTTTCCGTACTGATAGGCGATCTCATGCACCACTGGGTCGGGACATCCTAGAACAGACACCTGAAACAGAAAGAGCATTCTGAGATAAGCTGCTTCCAGGCAGCAACAAAGCAGCTGACCCCTGGCTGAAGGAATTCCTTAAAATAGGAGGCAGCGGGGCTAGATTATACACAATCAGGAGATGCTGACATCAGAGGGACACCAAGCATGTACAAAACCGCATTTCCAATCAAGAATTTCAGTCTCAGATTGTGTTGTTAAATTCTAAGAAAATTCTCCTTCACCAACCCCTGCTTTCAGACAGGATAAGCAGCCTTTCCCACTGCTTAGGAAAAACTGAGCTACAACTGGACTAGTTCTGCTGGTAACATGCTAAGTAAACCTTCTTGACATGCAAAAGAAACGGACCCCCATCTGTGAAATACTGACTTCTAGCACTCGGCAAGACAGCCCGATTACTGTTGGCTTTAATCATCTCTATCAATGTATCCCTCATTTCAGGAAGAGATACTAATGTAATCACACACAATTTCCCCATCTGTAGTCCTTTCTTTTCATCATCGTTGGGAATTTCACCTGTTTCTGAATGCAGTTATTTCTTGGTGTGTCCATAAAAATCATCTCAAGCCTCCTGCTTCAGACACAGATATCGCTCTTTTATTATCGGAAGGAACTTCACTGGTCCCACTGTTTCCACATTTCTCTCAAAAGAAGTAACTGTATAAAAACCCTTTTCCCTCCTTTCAATGGGGGAGAAATAAGACTTCTGAAAGTCTTTTTAAAACTCCAAAAAGCTAGCTGGCACCGGCCACTGAAGTGCATTTCCCAGTGCCCTGCTAAGCATGTTAAGCAGGCCCAGCCACATTTTCAGAAAACAAAGCCTGGGTAAAACCAACAAGGGGGAGGGGAGAGACGGTCTGTGTTCTACTGGAGGGGAAATGTCTCTGTTGACTCTCCATGAGAAAGCCAGCTGGAGCACTGCACAGTTGCCTTTCTGTAAGGCTCGTGGATGCTAGGAAACCCTGTCCCCTGACCTTCGGTCGTGCCTCTGTGGCTCTCCAGTCAGGGAGTGAACTTTGCTCAGGCGTCAGTGTGGTGCAGTGCTGCAGGCTCTGCCGTGAGACTGTGGGGCTGCATTTGTGCCCTCTACAAGACCTCGGCATGTTACTGAATCTCTCTCGCTCATCTGTACAATGTAGAAATTGGCAAGGCACTGAATCTCTCTTGCTCATCTGTACAATGTAGAAATCACAAGCACTTACCTTGTAGGGTTGCTGTGAGAAACAGACATGATGCTGCATTTAAGCCCTCAGTATACTGCCTGGCACCTGGTTAGAACTCAATGTGTGTTTGCTATTATTATCTCTTTTTAGAAATAGGGTCTCACTCTGTTGCCCAGGCTGGGGTACAGTGGTGCGATCATAGCTCACTGTAACCTTGAACTCCTGGGCTCAAGGGTTCCTTCCACCTCAGTCTCCTGAGTTGCTGGGACTACAGGCACGCGCAACCACACCCAGCTAATTTTTAATTTTTTCGTAGAGATGGAGTCTCACCATGTTGTCTAGGCTGGCCTCAAACTCCTGGGCTCGTGATCCTCCCACCTCCACCTCCCAAAGCGTTGAGATTATCAGGTGTGAGCCACCGCACCTGGCTGTTTGCTATTATTACAAATAATCCTCCTCCGCCTCATCCACTGGAACCAGAAATAGGAGCCTTGGCAGTGTCCACGCACCTCTGCCAACTAAAGCCAGATTGCCTAACGTCCTCAGCCTGAGAATGCTTTTTGACAACTTAATGAGGTCTGTTGACTACCTCTGCCAACTAAAGCCAGGTTGCCTAACGTCCTCAGCCTGAGAATGCTTTTTGACAACTTAATGAGGTCTGTTGACTATGTAGTGCTTGGCCATAAGTACATGGTAAAATTGCATGCACCATAAAGGGTCAGGTGGCCACTGAGTTGAGTGAACAGTAAGCTCATAACTGCTTTCAACAGCAACCACCTTCCCATGAGCAGGCACCAACCCCTGGGCTGTCAGGGAGGGCTCCTTTTTTCAACTGAAGAGTCTGGGAGACCATATGGGGGACAATTCAGAAACTTTCGAGAGAAGCTAAGATCAGCTTGGCTCAAAGGAGAGCATGGCAAGATTTGGGCAGCCTGGGATGTGCTGGGCTCAGGACAGAATGATACTGGGAATCAAGATATTTCCACGTAGAAATAACTGATAGTGAAGCAGTCTCCTGTAGTGAGATTAATGCTGTTTCCTCAACACAGAGCCACAGAGGCTATAAGCTTTCTTCCCGAAAAGTGAAAGATTTTCTAAAAATCTATTTCTTTTTTTGGAGACGGAGTCTCTCTGTCACCCAGGCTAGAGTGCAGCGGCACAATCTGGGCTCACTGTAATCTCCACCTCCCAAGTTCAAGCGATTCTCCTGCCTCAACCTCCGTGTGCCACCACGCCCAGCTAATTTTTGTATTTTTAGTAGAGACGGGGTTTCAGGCTGGTCTCGAACTCCTGACCTCAGGTGATCCGCCTGCCTCAGCCTCCCAAAGTGCTGGGATTACAGGCGTGAGCCACCGTGCCCGGCCTAAAAATCTGTTAGTGAACATTTTAATGGATTAAAATGTGTGTGAAGCACATATGATGAACACTTTGTATGATTTGAGTTAAACCTCACAATATCCCACAAATATGGATTATGTGGTTGGTGATGATAAAAGCTAACAATTCCTGAGCGTCCACTATGTGCTAGGCACTGTTCTGAGAGTTCTCACATCTTAAGTCACTTATGAGGTTCAAGAAACTGAGACACAGACGGTACCAGGCATTACATGGCTCCAACACGCTGGAACCTGAATTTCATCCAGATGGTCTGGCTCCAGACACTGTTCTCTTCATCACTTTCCTGTGCTGCTTCTATGCTGGGCAACAAAATAGAACCTCCAAGAGGTCAAGGAATGTGTCCAAGTAAGCATAAGCTGCAGTCTGTCTGCACTGTCCCCTCTGTGCCCACACATGCTGAACTGAGCTTATTTAGTGGGCAGCTTCTGCCTGACACATGGCGAAGGGACATTACTGCTCAGATTTCAACTATCCCAGATTTCCCTGGGGTAGCATAAAGACCATGCCAGAGAGTCCTGCTTCCCCATCCCAGGTCAGTACTGCCTAGATCTGTAGCAGGAAAACAGAAAACAACTGCCACAAATTGGACGCAACATAGCACAACATACAAGAAGGCAAAGAGGTGAACAGACTTGCGCTCAGCATCAGAGAGATGCCTCACATCTTTCCGGAAATGGGTGGAGCATGAAGAATGATTAAGTCAAAGAAAGTGGAGCTCGGCTGACTGTTTTGTTTGAAGCAGATGCTGCAGCCAGGCTGTGTTGAGCGTATGCACTTCTTTCTGGGGAAGGTTCATACCTTGCATCACATCCTTACAAGCCGCGTCTCAACGAGACTGGGAAGGGCTGGGCGCAGTGGCTCACGCCTGTAATCCCAGCTACTTGGGAGGCTGAGGCAGGAGAATTGCTTGAACCTGGGAGGCGGAGGTTGCAGTGAGCGGAGATCGTGCCACTGCACTCCAGCCTGGGTGACAGAGTGAGACTCCGATAAATAAACAAATAAATAAATGGCCCTTAAGCATCTGAAAAATGTTTCACCTCACTCAGAAAGGAGAGATGTAAATTAAAACTCCACTGCAATACATTCTCCTCTACTGGACTGGCAAAAACTCAAGCGTGTAATGGCACATTTAGTTAGTAAGGCTGTGGGAAAAGAGGTTCTGAAAAGCTGCTGGTGGAAACACATACTGGTACAGACCCAACAGAGGGAAATCTGGTGGTGCCTAACAAAACCACATGTGCAATTACCCCTAAATTCACCCTGCAGGCACTCCTCTCACAACACAAAAATAGGTTTATGCACGGTCAGCCCTTGCAGTAGTGTTTGTAATTGTAAAACTGGAAACCTAAATGCCCATGTATAGAAGATTGGCTGAATAAACCATGCTATGTCCATATAATGGGATCTGATACAGAGGCTTTTAAAAAAATTTTTAAATTATAAATTTAAATTTTAAATTATTTATTTATTAATTTTTTTGAGATGGAGTCTCACTCTGTCGCCCACGCTGGAGTGCAGTGATCTTGGCTCACTGCAACCTCCACCTCCCAGGTTCAAACTATTCTTGTGCCTCAGCCTCCCAAGTAGCTGGGATTACAGGCACCCACCACCATACCTGGCTAATTTTTGTACTTTTAGTAGAGACGGGGTTCCACCATGTTGGCCGGGCTGGTCTTGAACTCTGGTCTCAAGTGATCCGCCTGCTTTGGCCTCCCAAAGTGCTGGGATTACAGGTGTGCGCCACCAGGCCCAGCTAATTTTTGTATTTTTAGTGGAGAAGGGGTTTCACCATGTTGGCCAGGCTGGTCTCAAACTCCTGACCTCGTGATTCGGCCGCCTCAGCCTCCCAAAGTGCTGGGATTACAAGCGTGAGTCACCATGCCCAGCCCTGATACAGTGGTTTTAAAAATGAGGAAGATCCTACAAACCAAGGTGGAATCATTTTCCTAATAAATTGTTAACTGAAGAAATGCAAAAGGAAAGCAGAGTAGTCTAGGGTACTACTTCTTGCTGTGAGAAAGAAGGGAAGATAGCATACTTGTGTCTGCCTGTTTGTGCTAAATGAAACCCAGGAAGGAGGAACCAGAAGTGAACGAGACTGCTTACCTACAAGGGGGTAGGGGAAGAAAACAGGGCAAAAGGGAGAGTTACTGTATTGTATAGTTCTGACTTTTGGAGCTACATTAATGTTTTTTATTTTTTTATTATTTTTTTTTTTAGACAGGGTCTCACTCTGTTGCCAGGCTGGAGTGCAGTGATGTGATCACAGCTCACTGCAGCCTCGACCTCCCAGGGCTCAGGTGATCCTCCCACCTCAGCCTCCCAGGTAGCTGGGACTACAGGTGTGCACTACCACACCCAGCTAATTTTTGTATTCCTTGTAGACAGAGGTTTCGCCATGTTGCCCAGGCTGGTCTCAAACTCCTGGGCTCAAGCAATCCATCTGCCTTGGCCTCCCAGTGTGCTAGGATTACAGGCATGAGACACTGTGCCCAGCCACGTTGTTTCAAACACTCAAAACAACAGCAACAATAACAAAACGCTCAAAACCAAAACACGAAATCAGCAAGAATGAGAGGGAATCCCTAAAGTGGAATAAAAATGAACCCAACTAGGCTGGGCACGGTGGCTCAGGCCTGTAATCCCAGCACTTTGGGAGGCCGAGGCGGGCGGATCACGAGGTCAGGAGATCGAGACCACCCTGGCTAACACCATGAAACCCCATCTCTATTAAAAATACAAAAAATTAGCCGGGCGTGGTGGCGGGCAGCTGTAGTCCCAGCTACTTGGGAGGCTGAGGCAGGAGAATGGCGTGAACCCAGGAGGCAGATCTTGCAGTGAGCTGAGATTGCACCACTGCACTCCGGCCTGGGCGAAAGAGCAAGACTCCATCTCAAAAAAAAAAAAAAAAAAAAAATGAACCCAACTATTAACCCATTTATGCTGGAGGTTGCAAATTTGTTTTGTGAAAAATCAGACCTTGGTAATGACCTTGAGCAGTAGGATAGAAATAACTCCACAAGCTTAGCATTCCAATAATGGAACACTAGGCATAAATGGGTTAATATATTCCAAATAATAACATAACCACACTGATACGTAGAGAAAGGTAACTTTTGAACAGTGCTTTGATTCTATTATCCTCAGGCCCAAGACAAAAGGAATGATAAATACTGAATTCCAGCTACTGGGTTTGTTTTTCACAGAGATATGAGTCATGAATTTGTAAACTCCTATGGTATATTCTTGGATTGTGCAAATAAATACACCGTGGAGAAGAGGAGCCAGGTCTCTCACTGTTTGGGAAGGGGGTTACAAATATGGAAAGATGGAATCCTGGAATAAACCACAAATCCTGTGGTGTTAGATGGATTTGGAACTATCTGATACCTCATGGTTTTGAATAAGTATGGATGGGTACAGAAAGATATACACGTATCTACCTACATTACATATAATACATACATGTATTTCCTAGCTCTGTCCATTGAGTGGGTCTAGAAACGATGACACCCAGTACTCAAATTCTGGTTTCTTAACACCATTTTCCACCAAAAGGAATGTGGGCTTCTTGGAGAACAGTGAATAACAGGGCTGAATATCTCCTGCCAGAAATGGGGTGCTGAAAAAATGATGGAGGACACAGAGCCAGGTTAAAGGGCCTCCCCTACTGGCCATACGTTGGATAATTGAGTATTAAAATAAATAATGACAGTGTTATGATCTACAGAATAAAATAAGATGGCTGGGCATGGTGACTCACGCCTATAATCCCAGCACTTTGGGAGGCCGAGGTGGGCGATCACTTGAGGCCAGGAGTTTGATACCAGCCTGGGCAACATGGCAAAACCCGTCTCTACTAAAAATACAAAAAAGTCATCCAGGTATGGTGGCAGCCGCATGTAATCTCAGCTACTCAGGAGGCTGAGGTGGGAGGATCACCTGAGCCCGGGAGGTGGAGGTTGCAGTGAGCCGAGATTGCACCACTGCACTCCAGCGTGGGTGACAGAGTGATACCCCGTCTCAAAAAAAAAAAAAAAAAGATACAGAATAAAATAAGAATCCAAGAGCCCATACAGTTAAGAGCTTCCTTACAATGGAATACCAACTCTTCAGCTCTTTTGAGAATGAAATAATAATAACAAAAAAAATAGAATACCAACTCTCTTGTAGAAGAGTGATATAGAATGATGAAAATAAAAAAACAGCCATTTGACAACCATCAGAATAATATTTACATGATCTGAAAACACTTTGCCCAAAATAGGTTAAAATAGTAATTTTAGATTGAAGAAACCTGGCAGACAGTATCTTTTTTTTTTTTTTTTTTTGAGATGGAGTTTCACTCTTGTTGCCCAGGCTCGAGTGCAATGGTGCAATCTCGGCTCACTGCAACCTCCGCCTCCCGGGTTCAAGCAATTCTCCTGTATCAGCCTCCAGAGTAGCTGGGATTATAGGCGCCTGCCACTACGCCCGGCTAATTTTTGTATTTTTAGTAGAGACGGGGTTTCACTATGTTGGCCAGGCTTGTCAAACTCTTGACCTCAGGTGATCTACCCGCCTCGGCCTCCCAAAGTGCTGAGATTACAGGTGCCCGCCACCATGCCCAGCTAATTTTTTATAATTTTAGTAGAGATGGGGTTTTACCATGTTGGCCAGGCTGGTCTTGAACTCTTCACCTCAGGTAATCCGCCCACCTCGGCCTCCCAAAGTGCTGGATTACAGGCGTGAGCCACTGTGCCCGGCCTGACAGTATCCTAATCAAGTGATCCAGGCATGCATCACCAGTAACGGGACAGACAAGACAGCACGCGCCTCCTGGTATGAGGAGCTGAGGACAGCACCGCTCTTGTGGTATTCCTGCCAAACATTCATAACCTGGATCGAATCTTGAGAAGTATCAGAGAAGCCCGACTGAGAGGCTCAACAACATAACTGGCCTGCACTCTTCCAAATACCAAGGTAATGAGAGGCAAAGAAAGACTGTTCTAGATGACAAGAGACTACAGAGTCATGACAGCAAAATGCAACGTGAGATCCTGGACTGGATGCTGGAACAGAAAAATATGTTTTCCCTTTCGTTATAACAGTTCACAACTGGCAAGATCTGAATGAGGCCTATAGATAGATATGAATATTGTAAAAAAAGAGGCCAGGTGTGGCATGTGGTGGTGTGCACCTGTAATCCCAGCTACTCGGGAGGCTGAGGTGGGAGAATCACTCGAACCTCGGAGGTGGAGGTTGCAGTGAGCTGAGATCATGCCACTGCGCTCCAGCCTGGGCAACAGAGCGAGACTCCATCTCAAAAAAATGAATTAAAAAAAAAAAGTGTTCTGCTAATGTGACCCACAATATGCAATTCTGTAGTGGTACTCTGAGGCTTTGAAAATCAAGTAATAGGAAGAGAGCCCATTAATTCCAGGCCACAAGCAGCCCTGGAGAGAATAGAAATTCAGAAAAAAAAAAAAAGAGAGAGAGAGAAACAAGGCAGGATTACCATACCCAGCTCTGGGTTCAAGTCCCAACTCAGCTACTGTCTGGCTTAATAACAACTGGACAGGCCCCCTGATCTCTCAGGTCTCATTTCCACCAGATTTTCTGGGGAACAAGCCACTGTCTTTATTAGTAAGCTACAAAATGTATTTTGCATGAGTACAAAATGTATTTTGCAAGTGAGTAAGTACGTAAATAAATAAGTCATCTTTTGATAATAACATGAATTCTGTTTTTTTTTTTTTTTTTGAGAGAGAGTCTCGCTCTGTTGCCCAGGCTGGAATGCAGTGGAGTGATCTTGGCTCACTGCAACCTCCACCTCCCGGGTTCAAGCGGTTCTCCTGCCTCAGCTTCCCAAGTAGCTGGCATTATAGGTGTGCACCACCACGCTCAGCTAATTTTTGTATTTTTAGTACAGACGGGGTTTTGCCATGTTGGCCAGGCTGGTCTTGAAATCCTGGACTGAAGTGATCCACTCGCCTCGGCCTCCTAAAGTGTTAGGATTACAGGTGTGAGCCACCGTGCCCGGCCTAAAATGGATTCTATTTTAATATCAGTCAATCACAAAACAATCCCCCTAGACAGCCCTCTCTTAGATTTTAATATTATTTTCACTAAAAAAAGGAAGGGAGATGAGGAAATGGTATCCTTAGTAGAATGCAGCTTGTAAGTTTCCCTCCAATTCTCAATACATTTTGCAATCCCATTAGTTCTTCTTCTGTAATAATTCTGCTCTTTCAGTTCTCCTCCTCCCCTCTTTTTGGTGTGTCTAATTTGCTTTGCATGCATTTCTTTGGAGCTCGCATGGCTTTGCATTTTAAATACCAAGAGTACGTAAAAATAGCCATTTTGAATCCATAACACCTCTGGAATATTTCCACCCATAGGCACTTAAATATAGAAACTTTTATTCAAATAGCTCACACTATCATTTTGCTTTATTATTCTAAGAGCTGTGGAGTTTAGGAATAAATCACATGAAAAGGAGGTAGTGCTGGGACGATGCCAGCATGCCCCCTAGTGGGCAGCATGAAATATTTCATTTTTAATAAGGGTCCAGCCAAGTTAACATGTTCACTGTTTGTTCAGCTGCTAATCTTTGAAGAATGAGGTGCATATCTTTATAAAAGAATTCCTGTGCATTATCTTTGGCTTCTTAAACAGAAAACAGTGACCACAAGGAAACCTCTCTATCATGACTCAGGTCCATTTCTTTGGACCCTTTGTAAGCTTCCATCACTGAGTGAATTTCTGTGCTAGCTCCAATTTGGTGCCGCCCCACCCCGTTCCTGCGGGATGTCTGCGTGGTGCAGACAGTAAGTCTTGGTGTTTCCAATTCCAACAGTCTCACTACTACTAATGCTTCTAAGACTTTATTTTTTAAATATTATTTTTAAGTAGAGATGAGGATCTTGCTATGTTGCCTAGGTTGGTCTTGAACTTCTGGTCACAAGCAAACCTTCCGCCTCAGTCTCCCTAAATGCTGGGATTACAGGTGTGAGCCACCTCGCCTGACCATGCCAATGCTTCTAAGTTTGCAGTCTCAAACTTGTGAAAT
Organism: Gorilla gorilla gorilla; assembly: GCF_029281585.2. Classification (NCBI taxonomy): domain Eukaryota; kingdom Metazoa; phylum Chordata; class Mammalia; order Primates; family Hominidae; genus Gorilla; species Gorilla gorilla. The sequence goes on along the minus strand of NC_073232.2, from coordinate 35,656,313 downwards.
TATCAATGAGCTTCACTTAACACATGCTCTTAAGGATAAATATTAGTAAGTAATATTAAGGCACCCTAATGTGTTAAGAGGATGGATCCTGACCTTCAGGGAGAGTTGGGCCATCAAGGGCATGATAATATATAAAGGATTACTGTAAAAGTGTTAGAGCAACCACTTAAAATAGGCTATTCTCTTATTTAGCATCTCGTGTCTATACTTTCTTCCATCTCACTTTAAAAAAAAATCCCACATAATTTCTTGGAAATAAAAACATAATAGCCCTTTTAATAAAAAGACAAAAGTGGCCGAGACTGTGGCTAGCATGTTCTACATAACTCACATTCCTTAAAGTTTCTACTAGGTCTTTTTAGGAAGAAAAGATCGTCCTCATTCTTTTCTGCCTTGCAATTATACATTTCTTGACACTTTTCAAAACAGAGACACTAACAGCAAGAGACTTTTTCATCTGAGAGGTCTGAGCAAAAGCTCTCTTTACCTGTTAATTACGTTAGGAGTCTATCATGACAGCAACTGACATGCGACCCTTACAGGTCTTCCTTATTTTGTGGCTGTAATTACATGGGAATGTCATTTGTCCAGGTTTTGTCTCTGTGTATCTGTCAGGCTTAGAGATGGGCAGATAAACAATTCTGTGGAGAGACTGCTTTTCATTCTTGGACTAACGATGAATACCACACATTTGTCTACGGATTAAAGGTATTACTCATTAAAAAAAAATGTATACATGTGTATGCACAGCGGAGGGAGGGAGAAAGCAAGGGGAAAAACAGTTATGGCTTATACTCAATTTGTACTCTGAAGAAATAGGACTTGTTTATATTTCATGTAAAAATATTAGAAGGATTGGTCAGGTGCAATGTATTGGCCAGGTGCAATGGCTCATGCCTGTAATCCCAGTACTTTGCAGGGCCAAGGTGGGTGGATCACTTGAGGCCAGGAGTTTGAGACCAGCCCGGCCAACATGGCAAACCCCCATCCCTACGAAAAATACAAAAATTAGCTGGGTGTGATGGCGCACACCTGTGGTCCCAGCTACTAGGAAAGCTGAGGCAGGAGAATTGCCTGAACCTGGGAGGTGGAGGCTGTAGTGAGCCAAGATCACACCACTGCTTTGCAGCCTGGGCCACGCAGCAAAAGACTCTGTCTCAAAAAAACACAAAAAAACAAAAAACAAAAAAAAGTACATAGAATGCTAGTACAGTCTAATAGATATCTTTTCCTGGGTAAATATTATATTAAAGAACAGAGCATTTCATTTCTAAAAGGTGAAGTGTCAGAAAGAGTGTGTGTGATACCAATCATTAGAGAAATTATGATAAATTGTTCAAAATGATACAGTTTGGCAATCAGATTGGGGAAGGTGCGGGAAAGCTTACTTTGATTCAATTCTTGGGAAGAAAAGATGAAAAGTCAACGCCTGCATACCAAAAGATGGCAAAAACGAAAACACAGCAGAAGTCCTCTACTGTTTGGGGATGTCATTCTTTTCCTCATTAACCTCTTGGGATTTTTGGATACTATTTTAAGATTCTTCACTGAAATATTTTCTAGGAAAATTAGCTCCCAAAAAAGAGCTATGAGGCTTTAACTTGAAGAAAGACAGAACGTACATACTGCTTTACAACTGTTGGCTATCAGGCTGGCGGTCTTCTTGAACGTCTTCTCAAGGTAGTGTGCAAATCTTTCATTCTCATTTTCTTTCGACCCGAGCTGAAGAAATTCACCTATAAAGAAGGAAAGGAGTCATTTGAGAGGCGGCTTTATTGCCTGGCTAAACACCAGGGTTGAATAACAAAGAAGAAAAATCAGAATCAACGTACCACGCACCAAATCTTCAATAACTTGGGTTAAAATAGATATAACAGTTGTATTTCCAATTCGTGCCAGAGCTATAGATGCTGCAGAAAGAATTAAATCTCCAGCAAGTACAGCCTATAAAAAGACAGGGGGAAAACAGAACGTTCAGAAAAATGCATCAGAGCAGTAGAGCCAATGATGAAACTGACTGGAAGGGAGCTTCGTGGAAGTGGGGGCTCATCTTGGATGCAGGTTTTTTAACCTTCTTCTTCCTCAACAGGAGTCCGTAACAATCAGTTACAGATTTGGAACAGTGTTTGAACTGGACTGGCTCTCAGAGATGACCATGTCACTCTTCCCAGTTTGTAATAATCGGTTACAGATTTGGGACAGTACTTGAACTGTATTGGCTCTCAGAGATGACCATGTCCATCTCCCCAGTTGACACCTGAAGAAATCAATGCCTGGAGAGGGAGAGCAGCTTCACTCACCAGCCCCACCAAAATGCAGCTGCCTTCAGTTTCACTACACTGGATGTTCATTCTTCCCTTGTGCCTTTCCACTTACTGTTCCTTCTGCTCAAAAAGTTCTGCCCCCTTCTTCACTGAGTGGACTTATTTGCATAATTGGTTCAGATGCCACTTCTAAGAAGTTCCCCCCAATCCCTCAGTCTGGTCAGATGCCTCCCTTTTATGTGAGTACAACACCTGTGCATGCTGCGACCATCACACCTTGCGTACCAGTCAGTGATGCTCTAGTCTCTATGCTCCCAGGGCAGTGGGGAGGGTGGGGTGGAGTGGGAGCTCAGACTAGGAATCATCTCAGCTAGTACTGAGCACACCCCAGAGCACGGCACGATACATGTTATTTTCAATAAAAATTAAACCAAAGAATTTTGGCTCCAAGTGAAATGCTTTTTGTACTATGTGACACTGCCCCTCATTCCTGGACAAAAAAAAAAAAAGTTTTTCCATTGAACACTAAGCAATCAACATATTTCCAGTCTTCTTTAGACTGTGATGGATGTCTACACTGTATTAGCAACTAGTTATAAACTACTGCATAAATAGTTGAATTATATGCTATAACCAAATACACCCTATATATCACATTAATTTGCATATTTAAAGATATATATTACATTCTTTTTTTTTTTTTTGAGAAAGAGTCTTGCTCTGTTGCCCAGGCTTGAGTACAGTGGCACGACCTCGGCTCACTGCAGACTCTGCCTCCCGGATTTAAGCAATCCCCCCACCTCAGCCTCACGAGTAGCTGGGACTACAGGCGTACACCACCACGCCCAGGTATTTTTGTATTTTTACTAGAGATGGGGTTTCACCATGTTGGCCAGGCTGGTCTCGAACTCCTGGCCTCAAGTGATCCAACTGCCTCGGTCTCCCAAAGTGCTAGGATTACAGGCGTGAGCCACCACACCCGGCTGTAAGTGTTACATTCTGTAGTAATTAGTCATAAAGGCTAGAGTTCACAGAATTTTCAACATAACTATTTAGGTACTTATTGTCTTAGTTCTTTAGTATCTAAACAGTGATGTTCATTGTGTTTACCAATTAATCACCACTTTATATAATATACATATTATGTAAGACATCCTGATGTAAGTATATGCCTATAAAGTCATTTTACAAATTATGATATATAGGTACCCACTTACATTCCCCGACCCAGCCCCTACATCATTAGCAGCTCAAGGCTCGGGATCCTTTGGCCTTTACTTCCTTCTTCACCTGGCCGGGGAGATCCTAGGGACCAAAAGGTCCAGCATATGACATGGAAGCCACAGGACTGTGACGGCCAGGGGTGGGAGTTAAAGGAAAGAAGTGCTAGGAAGCCCAGGCCAGGCCTAACAAGGGCTCACCGAGAGGGCACTGTGTGTGGGGGGGGTTTTGTACCGGTAACATAGCAGTTGTGGGTCAGAGGCAGAAACAGGTAGGAACTGGCAAGTAGCCCTGTGCTAAGCAGATGGCTGTCAGAACTGAAAGAGGAAGGTGAAGGCGGCACATGTGTCCTTGGCCTGCCCTCAGAAAAAGGCCCCCAATGGCAGAGACAGACACACAGGGGCTAGCCAAGGCGGAGACCATCATTTGTTCTCTTGATCCTCTTCCCCTGCCCAAGGCTCCACATAAGGCTTTAGGACTGGCTGTGCCTGAAAACAGACACAGCTGACTGCAGGGATGGGTCATAGAGTTACCCACGTCCTCTCCAAATCTAAACGCCATCTGCTTTTTGGCCAACATTCTGATGTACAGAATTTACTCAACAGGACGTAAAACCTTTTAATCTAAAATTTGAAATAAAAGGCATATAAATGAAATTGCAAGACTCGATTTCAAAACAGTCATTTATGTTCAAATAAAACCAGCATGTGAAGATAACAATAAACATATATATATGTATGTGTGTGTGGGTGTATATACATATATCTCTTCTTTTAATAAGGAGAATTAAATAGGAATGAACCAGGAATACTATAAATCTATGAGAGAAAAGGAGGTGAGGGTGGGGTAGTTGTTTGCACAAACTTTTTTTTTTTTTTGAAATGGAGTCTCACTCTGTTGCCCAGGCTGGAGTGCAGTAGTGTGATATTGGCTCACTGCAACCTCCCTCTCCCAGGTTCAAGTGATTCTCCTGCCTAAGCCTCCTGAGTAGCTGAGATTACAGGTGTACACTGGCTAATTTTTGTGCTTTTTTAGTAGTGACAGGGTTTTGCCTTGTTGGCTAGGCTGGTCTCAAACTCCTGACCTCAGGTGATCCACCCACCTCAGCCTCCCAAAGTGCTGGGATTACAGGCATGAGCCACTGCGCCTGGCCTGCACAAACTTTTTGTTTGTAGAGCACGTGTGTGGTGATGGCGATGGATGCCTGTGCATTTTCATTCTCATCTGTTGAACTTTATTCTCATCCTTCAACCTAGGATCTATGCATCCTCAAACCAAGTCCCTGTTTCCCATATTCCCAATGCTAATAATATAGAAATATGCTTTAATATATACATATATGAACCAAACCCAATTACATAACTTCTATTTCAAAAGATAGAATTTTCATGGCAGAACAGTTATCTCTCTGAGGTTTCTTTTTTCTTTTATTAGTTTTATTTGTTTGCTTTGGCATTTATATGCAGCACTCAATTATACAAATGTTTAAAAAATTAAACTGAATCTGGGTAATCTAAGCCCAAAAGTAAAACGTATGATTCCTCATGAAATAGATTTTTTGGACACCCATGAAAATCCCTTTCCTTATAACCAAAGGAATTCTATTAGAAATCCTAAGTTTCTTTTTCCACGGTATTTTTTATTATTTATTTATCAAATATCCATATTTGGACAAGACATGAATACTTTTTTGAAATTCAGAAGACCACATTACATTTGAGCAAGCATATTTTTAATGAGACAAATCTGAGAAACAAAAGCGGTCCGAAAAGCGTGTGATTCAGTAAGAGAGATTTTTAAAAAACCAAAAAACCATACCTTCTTTTCACCCCAGATCTTATTAACTGTGTGTTTTCCTCTTCGAGAACTTGCATCGTCAATAACGTCATCGTGAACCAGACTAGCAGTGTGGATCATTTCTGCAATTAAGGCTATGGTGCGCTGGCTGGCTTGCACATGTCTAATTAACAGAAAGCAATGCTTTTTAACAGACGCCGCCTAGAACCTTCTCAGCAATCAGCTTGTGAAAACTGGACATCGGATCTAGGATAAAGAATGTTATTTCTCTAAGAGAAACAGTATAAAAACTCTGGCTTCACCACACAGCCATTTCTATACATTTACAAATGTATGAGAAACCCTGCCACAACTACATTTTATGAATTCCCCATTGAAGAAGTAGAAATTGTACCATTAGCCAAAAAAAACAGTAAACGATCAGAAGTCTGGCTGATCTTATTGGGCTGAAGAATCATCTTTATAACAGTGTTCTTGGTCAGGTGTTTAAGTTTATAAGTTTACAATTAAATTTTGGGGTGGATAGGGAAGATAGGTGAGAAGCATTTTTTAAAAGTATTTTAAAGACTCAACTGTCTCAATGTTCAAAGCTTTTAATACTGTCTTTTTTGTTTTTGAGACAGGGTCTCGCTCTGTCACCCAGGCTGGAGTGCAATGGTGCAATATTGGCTCACAACCTTCGCCTCCCAGGTTCAATCAAGTGATTCTCCCACTTCAGCCTCCATGAGTAGCTGGGACTACAGGCATACACCACCACACCCAGCTAAATTTTATATTTTTAGTAGAGATGGGGTTTCACCATGTTGGCTAGGCTGGTCTCGAACTCCTGACCTCAAGTGATCCGCCTGCCTTGGCCTCCCAAAGTGTGGATTACAGGCGTAAGCCACCGCACCCCGCGTAGTAATGTCTTAAATTAAACGTTTAGTATGACAACCTCAGTAACCAACAGAAGATGTTTGTAAAACTTTCTTCCAACTCACATTTAACCTTCTCATTAGAAATTTAAACTTTTATTTCCCAAGTTTAACACAAACTATAGGATAAGTAGGCTCAAGAAGACAGGACACAGATATAAATTTTACAGTTCAGAGAGAATGTCCCCCATTTCATTTTAATCATTATTACCACCATCATCTATGGGAATTTTTAAAAACTAAATTTCAAGAAAATCAAACTGGGGAAATAACCATTTGGAACCTAAAACATATCCTCATTTAAACACACACTAACCAAATGTTGCACTTATTCCAAATGCTTATTTTCAAATACCATCAGGTTATATCTTAGAGGGGAAAAAAGGGAGAGGGATTCTGAAATATGACTTTTTCTTTAAAAATCGAATCTGAACATCTGCACAAGGTAACGCTCATTCCAATTCCTCAGACCCGGCAGAAAGCAATGAAAAATGAAGTATAACTACATAAAAGGTGCTGGAATTTAACTATCGACACTAAATCAGCATGAGAAAAGCTTTTGATCTTGCTTTACATGTAATTTTAAAATATGATGTCATGCTGGCTCCTCTTACCGGCAGCCTTAGAACTAAACCCTAGACCCTTTCAACTGCTCTCAGCCTGGAAATCATGTCTACAGTGCTACTCATTCCTTTTTTTTTTTTTTTTTTTTTTTTGAGACGGAATTTCGCTCTTATTGCCCAGGCTGGAGTGCAATGGCGTGATCTCGGCTCACTACAACCTCTGCCTCCCGGGTTCAAGCCATTCTCCTGCCTTAGCCTCCCAAGTAGCTTGGATTACATGTGCACACCATCACATCGAGCTAATGTTTGTATTTTTAGTAGAGATGGGGTTTCACCATGTTGACCAGGCTGGTCTTGAATTCCTGACATCAGGTGATCCACCCACCTCAGCTTCCCAAAGTGCTGGGATTACAGGTGTGAGCCACCACGCCTGGCCTCATTCTTTATTAATATTTCAGTTACAACTTCTTAATATGTCTAGTTCACAACAGATTCTTCTAATGGGGGAGTATTAAAACAAAAGCAGTGCAGGGTAGGGACAAATTAGCATATAAAAACCACTTCTGTAGTCTAGGCACAGTTACAGGTTCCTGCCTGTAATCCCAGCACTCTGGAAGGCTGAGGCGGGCGGATCACTTGAGGTCAGGAGTTCGAGACCAGCCTGGACAACAGGGCGAAACTCCAACTCTACTTAAAATACAAAGATTAGTCGGGCATGGTGGTGTGCATCTGTAATCCCAGCTACTTGAGAGGCTGATGCAGGAGAATCACTTGAGCCGGGAGGTGGAGGTTGCAGTGAGCCGAGATTATGCCACTGCACTCCAGCCTGGGTGACAGAGACTTCATTTCAAAAAAAAAAACAAAAAAACCAAAAACCCCAATAAACTTCAGTAAATGAGAAAATAGAGGTTCAGGGTTCAGGTGAGTTTTAAGCCACCTGAATCCCTCAGTGAGATTCAGTTTTTATATTAGAATACTTAAATATTTTTCAGGTAAATTTACTAGGCCCTATCTTCTTTGAGTTGAATGCACAGGAAAAGATATAAACTTTTACAGTTTTTTTTAATATAAGGCTTTTAGAATATTTTTGCAAGTGAATTTCAGTCTAATAAATTAGACACCTCCTACTAGTTAGCAGTAGACCTTACCTTAAAACAACAGGTAAGGTCTAGCCTTTCTCATGCATTCAGAAGTTGGGCACCACTTCCATTATGATAAATTACATCAGCAGACGGGGCTCCTGCTGAGAAGTTGCAATGAAATTGGCAGCACTCACCAAGATACTAGAGTTGTTTTGGTAATCTGAAGCTATTATTACAACAAAGATTTCTTAAAATATTTTGAAATTTCATAGACTACTATATATCCATCTAAAAACGTCATTTTGCACCTGGCGCGGTGGCTCATGCCCGTAATCCCAGCGCTTTGGGACGTCGAGGCGGGAGGATCACCTGAGGTCAGGAGTTCGAGACCAGCCTGGCCAACATGACGAAACCACGTCTCCACTAAAAATACAAAAATTAGCCAGGCATGGTAGTGGGTGCCTGTAATCCCAGCTACTCGGGAGGCTGAGGCAGGAGAATTGCTTGAACCTGGGAGGTGGAGGTTGCAGCGAGCCGAGACTTGCACCACTGTACTCCAGCCTGGGGGATAGAGCGAGACTCTGTCTCCGAATAAATAAATAAATAGAATAAAAAATGTCATTTTGCATGGCTAAATTGTGGACTGTTGAAATCAGGATGAAAATGAAATGTTATTTGGTACTGTAACACAGCCTCTACGTAGAATATACATCGTATTTCAGATGTTCCATAGTTTTACCTGATGTATTTTTTATCCAGTTCAGCTTTAGTGTGTGTCAGCTTACATCTGGGAAATGCTGCCACTGCTTATCCATAACATGAGGGTGGGACAGATGACCAAAATGCACAGATTACAGAAAAACTTCACACTGTCCTTAAGATGACATCTCCAAAATGCCAAACTGAATCAAGCCTTCAAAAAACTGGGCACCATTTCTATTTCCTACTGTGAAACAGTGGTCACATTTTCCCAGGATCTGGGAGAGGTGACAGGCAAGGTAGCATGGAAAACGAAGCCCTTGGTCTTGAGAGTTGGCTACGTCCTCTGTACTTCACACCTGCAAGAGTATGCTATGATTCAGCATGCCTCTCAGGACTTTTCTTTCCTCCTTCATTAGATTTAAAAATTTATCTTTTTTTTTTTTTTGAGATGGAGTCTTGCTCTTTCACCCAGGCTAGAGTGCAGGGGCGCAATCTTGACTCACTGCAACCTCCGCCTCCTTGTTTTAGTGATTCTTCTGCCTCAGCCTCCCAGGTAGCTGAGACTACAGGCATGTGCCAACCACGCCCAGCTAATTTTTGTATTTTTAGTAGAGATGGGGTTTTGCCATGTTGGCAAGGCTGGTCTCAAACTCACGACCTCACATGATCCACCTGCCTTGGCCTCCCAGAGTGCTGAGATTACGTGAGCCACCGCACCCGGCCAAAAAATTTTTTTTAATAATGAAGAGTTTCAAACATACCTAAAAATAGATAGAATAATATAATGACCCTACCAGTGAATCCTTTACGAGGTTTACATGTGGTTTTACAAAATATATTTTCCCTGTTCATACTAATATAAAATGTGAAGTCTTAAATTGCAAGTAAATCCCCAGTGTGTAGGGAGGGATCTGTATAAAGGGCGCCTCCAATCTAAGGAATGGCAGAGTGCAGGGAGGAAGCCTGTGAGCTCCAACTTCTAGGCCATCCTCCCCAGCCACTGCTCATTCACCTTCTAAACCTAAAGAAACACATAAGGCTCAGAATAAAGTCTGTCTCTCTTCAGTGGGAATTTTTTAACTTGATCCTAACAGTCATAGATTTGTTAGCATTTTAATGTCAAGAGAAAATAATTGGTATCTAACAGCAGCAACCCCTGAATATTTTCAGATTTAGCTGCGGATATAATGGATGTCTGCAAAGTTGCATCATAAATGATGCAGGGTTCACACTATTGCTTATTTGCTTGCCACTGAAGAAGCAATTACAAGAGCTTCTGAATCTTGGGATATGTGGAGAGAGACCCCTATGATGATACCTGGATCTACAACTTATCCAGGTTGCTCTGTGCAGAGCTTTCTCTGTAGGGTCCAGGGTACTATGGACTAACCAGCATTCAGTTCTTTCAAATTGGGGATGGGTAAGGAAAATGTAGGAGTGCCCAGGCGCGGTGGCTCATGCCTTTAATCTCAGCACTTTGGGAGGGGGAGACATGCGGATCACTTGAGGTCAGGAGTTTAAGACTAGCCTGGCCAACATGATGAAACCCCGTCTCTACTAAAAATACAAACATTAGCTGGGCGTGATGATGTGTGCCTGTAATCCCAGCTACTTGGGAGGCTGAGGCAGAAGAATCGCTTGAACCTGGGAGGCAGAGGTTGCAATGAGCTGAGATTGTGCCACTGCACTCCAGCCTGGGTGACAGAGCAAGACTCAAAAAAAACAAAACAAAACAAAAAAAAACTATAGGAGTTGATTCCTTTGCAGACAGAATCAGCCTCATCCTGGCATGGAGGGTGCTGAAGAAGGTGCACACACCACAGTCACAAGCCCTGCAGCCCTCTTGCTCTCACTGAGGTTCTTATGCTTGACCTTGCACTCATGCATGAAATGATGACCATCTGCTCATCAAAATCTCCAGCTTAGTGGGTGTCCCTTACTGTAGAATGTACTTCAAAGATCCGTTTTAACAGTGACTACGGACATATCCACAGTGCCATCTCCTAGGTGAAAGACAAAACCATTTCCTTTCGTAGCAACCTTCTTGCCTATCCCATAAACAGCAGCAGCAGTGGCTGGCTCAGTGACACAGAACACACAGAAACCAGGAATGGCTCTACAGTTGTTAGTGGCCTGACCTTTGGAATCACTGGAGCCAGTCAGTGCTAAATGGCTGTTTTGTTACAGTCTTTCCAGGGATAGGCTTTGGTAATTTCCTTAGTTTTTTATAGTGCTATAAAAGTTACCTCCTCTGAATACAGGATTGTTATCACACCTGGACTCTCAACCTGTTATCTACTGTGAAAACTGTGTCTAATAATTTGACCCCCTAAACATCTAGTTCAGCTTTGAAAACTGGACTAATGTAATCCAATGCCATTGGCTATTTGCAAAATTGATATCAACAGATCTCTGTACAGCACAATTTGGGTAGTCTGTTATCCTGATTGCTGACAATGATATTCACTTCTTAGAACTAAAAGAGTTTCACACAGGAATGGATGGTGCCAAGATCCAGGTGCCAGTGATAACAGTGTCTTCAATGAGGCAGCTGAGCAGGCTAGGTAGGTTTGGCTTGTCTGAGAAACATGCAGACACTATAACTGTGCTGCATTCAGTGAGTGAAGCAATTTTATAGAAATCTATCATAAAGCTCTTTTTCTTTTCTTTTTTTTTTTTTGAGACAGAGTCTCCCCTAGGCTGGAGTGCAGTGGCGCAATCTCTGCTCACTGCAGCCTCCACCTCCTGGGTTCAAGCGATTCTCCTGCCCCAGCCTCCTGAGTAGCTGGGATTTATAGGTGTGTGTCACCACGACTGGCTAATTTTGTATTTTTTGTAGAGACGGGGTTTCACCATGTTGGCCAGGCTGGTCTCAAACTCCTGAACTCATGTGATCCACCCACCTTGGCCTCCCAAAGTGCTGGGATTACAGGCGTGAGCCACTGTGCCCAGCCCATAAAGCTCTTTTTTGATCTGGGTTCTTTAATAAAATGAGCTTGGGTTTTGCTGAGCTCTGTTGCAAGTTAGGTTCTCCAGGAGGCAGACTCTGAGATGAAGTTTAAAGGACAGGATGTTTATTCGGGATTATCCCTTGGGATTACTGACACCTGAGGGAGGGGGAGAGGATACAGGACTGGGTAGCAGGAGAAGCTGAGCTGCAATCAACAGCCTGAAACACCCTCTAGGGTGTGCAGGTAGAATGGCCCTTCATCTATCAGTCCCTGGATGTGGGTTGCCTCCCGAAGGGGCACAGCCTAAGGTGAGAGGACTCTTTGTAGCCAAGGCAATCCTTGAAGAGGCTAAGGAATGAAGGCCAACAGGTACCAACCCTACCTGGTACAGCAGCTGGGGCAGAGTCGTGCACTGACGGGGGATCTGGGGGCAAGTCTCAGGATCCACCACAACTCTGTTTTCTGGACATGTCAAGTCTGAGTCTTCTGTTGTGTAGATTCCTACTTTCTCTACCCAGACACCATGGTTAGCAAGATTCAGAGAGAAAACAAACACGGGGTCCTGAGCTTTTCAGGGCCCTACTTCCCTTTGAGAATAAACTGTAAGCCATAGAAATCCTTCCCCAGAAAAATCCAAATATACACAAAATTTTGCATACAATGTCAAGTTGTTTACAGACATCCCACAACTCCCGTGAACCTCAAGTTAAGAACTCCCCGTAATCTAGCAGGGAACATTTAATGGACAACTGAAAAGCTTAAGAAAGGAAAATATAAAAATCAGTAAGTAGTAGTTTCTCCCTCGTGCTCTGTTTCTTAAGATATACCTTCTATCGTTTATTAAAATCCCCTCCAAAGTTTTGTTTTAAAAATCCCCCATTTTTTTTGTTTTGTTTGGTTTTTTTGAGACGGAGTCTTGCTCTGTTGCCAGGATGGAATGCAATGGCGTGATCTCGGCTCACTGCAACCTCTGCCTCCCGGGTTCAAGCGATTCTCTTGCCTCAGCCTCCGGAATAGCTGGGACGACAGGTGCGTGCCACCACGCCCAGCTAATTTTTTGTATTTTTAGTAGAGACAGGGTTTCACCGTGTTAGCCAGGATGGTCTTGATCTCCTGACCTCGTGACCCGCCTGCCTCAGCCTCCCAAAGTGCTGGGATTACAGGCGTGAGCCACTGTGCCCTGCAAAAATCCCCAATTTAATACATACCTCAGAAGCAAAAAAAAACAAAACAAAACAAAACAAAAAACACACAGTATCTGATAAGCCTCCTAAGAGCCATTAAACTTTGATTGTCAAAGGTTTAAAACAGTATCCCTCCATTATGACATCACCAACAAGCAAGCCTGTCAGGTTCACTGTCAGGTTCACCGATCTGGGGCCACTGAGGCTGGAGGGGCTCTCTTGGCACTGAACATGGATGGTGCTGCTCCTGAATCTTTAGCTGCCGTTTCCCCCTACTGTCCTAAGCCTTTCTCAGCAAAAGCAAAATCACAAATGGCCCAGCTCTCCAGAAGCCTCATCCCTTCTTCTTAAGTGGCATGGAAATAATACCTACATATTTAGTCCTTTAAGTGCCCGATCCAGAAGAGTCCACAGAAAGCAAGTATTGTCGGAAGTTGGGGCTTGGAGAGCAGAATTGCTAGGGTACTGTACCACCCAAACCCACGCCACAACGGTGACTTGTCCCCATGCCGGACGCTGTCTCTGCACTGTGACTTTCCTAAGCCCTGCTCCTATCACTTATAGGGAGAATAAGGCTGCAGCTCTGACATTCCCTGGAAAGGGCAGTAGTGAACTTACTATTGAAACTAGCAATGGCTTTTGTTATATTCTCCCATGTTTTCTGCAACTAACAATTTATACAGTTTCCATAAGGCAGACTGAAAAAACTTCAAATTGGCTGGGCGCGGTGGCTCACACCTGTAATCCCAGCACTTTGGGAGGCCAAGGCCGGTGAATCACCTGAGGCCAGGTGTTCGAGACCAGCCTGGCCAACATGGCGAAACCCCATCTCTACTAAAAACACAAAATTGGCTGGGCGTGGTAGCGTGTGTCTGTAATCCCAGCTACTTGGGAGGCTGAGGCAGGAGAATTGCTTGAACCCAGGAGGTGGAAGTTGCAGTGAGCTGGGATTGTGCCATTGCACTCCAGCCTGGGCGACAGAGTGAGACTCCATCTCAAAAAAAAAAAAAAGAAAAAGGAAAAGAAAAACTTCCAATTATGGGGACAGTGGGTGATAGTACTTAAAGCAGTAAAAAAAAAAAATTTCCTTCCCATGTTTATTTCTGAGAGCAATGAACTGTATTACATATTAAGAGAGAAATTAAAAATATAAACACATTCTCTAGACCAGTGATTCTCAACCAGGGGTGATTCTGCGCTGCGTGGGACCATGGGACACTTGGCAGTATCTGGAGGCATTTTTGATTGTTACCAACTCAGGGGCATCTAGTGGGTAGAGCCAGCGATGCTGCTAAACATCCTGTAATGCACATGGCAGCCCCAAGTGACCCCCAACAAAGAACAACGTGGCCCAAAATTTCAACAGTCCCGAGGCTGCGGAACTCTGCTCTGGACTGCAGGAGATGTTATTTCAAGTTTGGCTCAGAGGGAGCGTTTTTGCTGCTCTGCCTTCCGGTAAAGTGAAAGTGGTCCTGATGACGGTTAAAGGTCAATGCCAGAGATTTCACTGCTTGCTACAAATATACTGTGAGCTCTTTGAAAAGCCCAGCTAAAGTGGCAGCCAGACCTGGGCATGGCATGATGTGCTGGACAAGGCAGGGCCAGCAGCAGGGCAGAGAAAGCTGTGGGCAGAGGAGAGGAGCCACTAAGAAGCAATATCTGACACTCATTCTTACAGCGTCATTAAATTCAGTGCTGACAAATCTTAGGCATTCCTTAAACATCTACTGAGAAGGGGAAATATAATACAAATGTTCAACACTAGGGAGATGTATTAGTACATTATGATCTAATGGAATTTCCATCAATAGATTATATGATGTAATTGTGAAGACATTTCATTAACTTATTTTAAAAACTTTTTTTTTTTGAGACTGAGTCCATGCAACAGATAACTCAGACTTGACACGTCCAGAAAACAGAGTTGTGGTGGATTCTCAGACATGCCCCCAGATCCCCCGTCAGTGCACGACTCTGCCCCAGCTGCTGTACCAGGTAGGGTTGGTACCTGTTGGCCTTCATTCCTTAGCCTCTTCAAGGATTGCCTTGGCTACAAAGAGTCCTCTCACCTTAGGCTGTGCCCCTTCGGGAGGCAACCCACATCCAGGGACTGATAGATGAAGGGCCATTCTACCTGCACACCCTAGAGGGTGTTTCAGGCTGTTGATTGCAGCTCAGCTTCTCCTGCTACCCAGTCCTGTATCCTCTCCCCCTCCCTCAGGTGTCAGTAATCCCAAGGGATAATCCCAAATAAACATCCTGTCCTTTAAACTTCAACTCAGAGTCTGCCTCCTGGAGAACCTAACTTGCAACAGAGCTCAGCAAAACCCAAGCTCATTTTATTAAAGAACCCAGATCAAAAAAGAGCTTTATGGGCTGGGCACAGTGGCTCACGCCTGTAATCCCAGCACTTTGGGAGGCCAAGGTGGGTGGATCACATGAGTTCAGGAGTTTGAGACCAGCCTGGCCAACATGGTGAAACCCCATCTCTACTAAAAACACACACACACACAAAAATTAGCCGGGCATGGTGGCTCATACCTTGAGACCACATCCTGGCTAACACGGTGAAACCCCATCTCTACTAAAAATACAAAAAATTAGCAGGGCACAGTGGCAGGCGCCTGTAGTCCCAGCTACTCGGGAGGCTGAGGCAGGAGAATGGTGTGAACCCAGGAGGCAGAGCTTCCAGTGAGCCGAGATCACACCACTGCACTCCAGCCTGGGCGACAGAGCAAGACTCCGTCTCAAAAAAAAAAAAGATGCCAGACTAGATTCCTGAGTGACTTTAGTGACTTAAAGTCAGAATCTAAACATCACAAAGTGAATTTTTAGGTACATGCTACTTTTTTTTTTTTTAAGACAAGAGTCTCGCTCTGTTGCCCAGGCTGGAGTGCAATGGCGTGATCTCAGCTCACTGCAACCTCCGCCTCCCAGATTCAAATGATTCTCCTGCCTCAGCCTCCCAAGTAGCTGGGATTACAGGCATCTGCCACCACGCCCGGCTAATTTTTTTTGTATTTTTAGTAGAGACGGGGTCTCACCATGTTGGCCAGGCTGGTCTCAAACTCCTGATCTCACGATCCACCTGCCTCAGGCTCCCAGAATGCTGGGATTATAGGCATGAGCCACCACGCCCAGCCGGTATATGCTAATTCTTAAATGGGAAATGAAAGAGTAAGTAACCTGGGGAAGAAAGACTTCCCAAATATAAAAACAAGAAAGGAATGAAAAAAAGAGCTCACCGGGAGTTGTTATGATGAATATTGCATGCTCGGGCCATTAGCGCCACAATAATTGGTCGAAAGGCTTTCCCTTTCCCATCAAAGTAGTACTCAGACATTTCCTTAAGTTCTGATGTTGATATAAGCAGTTCCTGAAATAAAGTTTCTCTGTGTCACAATGGCATCAAAAAACTGCACAGAAAGCCAACAGGATTTCTTTTTTTTTTGAGACGGAGTTTCGCTCTTGTTGCCCAGACTGGAGTGCAATGGCACGATCTCAGCTCATTGCAACCTCCGCCTCCCGGGTTCATGCAATTCTCCTGCCTCAGCCCCCCAAGTAGCTGGGATTACAAGCACCCGCCACAATGCCTGGCTAATTGTTTGTATTTTTAGTAGAGACGGGATTTCACCATGTTGGCCAGGCTGCTCTTAAACTCCTGACATCAGGTGATCCACCCGCCTCGGCCTCCCAAAGTGTTGGGATTACAGGCGTGAGCCACTGCACCTGGCCAGGATTTCTTCTACAAAACTTTGGTTTAATTTAAGTGTATTCATTTCAATTGAGAAATTCAACACTCCATGGGCAAGGCTCCCACACTGCAGGGCCATCCACCTGGCTGTCCTGCAGGCTAGAACATAAACAATCCGTGGATCAGCCCCAAGTGGCCTGAATGCTAGAACAGGTACTGCCACCTGCCCCGCTGACAGAATCAGACACCAGATGACTCCAAGAGACAGCAGGAGGGGGAAGAAAGCACTAGGTGGCTAAGGGACTCTGGGCTCATTGACAGCCGGACAGCGAAAGGAACAGGGGCTGGTTCGCAGCTTGAAAGATGGAGGCGGGAAGAGAAAGATAGGGAAGGTGGAAGCCAGTGGCCGTCGGGAGCCTGTGAAGCAGGTCAGGTGGGTGGGGTGTCATGGGTAGGGTGGCAAAGCTGTTTTTTTACATTTTTTATTTTAATTTTTTTAGAGACAAGGTCTTGCTCTGTCACCCAGGCCTCAGGGCAGTGGCAGGATCATAACTCACTGCAGCCTCAAACTCCCAGGGGCAAAGCTGTTTACGAGGGGCAGGAAGATAGTAAGGCCACAGCCAAGGAGAAGAAACAGGGCTCAGTCCATCTGGCTTGGCCTTTATTTGGCAAAAGACATTTTGAGGGTTCATAGAGGCCCATGTAAGCGCATAGAGCCCATATAAGGCATGGGCTGCCGGATTACAAGGAGCCTACAACTGAACTGGGGAGAGAAACATTTTGCAAATATGAAACAATCAATGACGAATACAGTAGTAGCGTGAACAATGCTGTACATTAAATACATTGAAAGTTCAGGGAAGGAAGAGATCAGTGCAGGCTAGAAAAACTGAGTATTTCATGGAGGAGATGGGCTTTGATGTGGGATTAGAAGCCTAAACAGGGTTCTGATTCACAAAGAGGACAAGAGCCTTCCAGCTGACGGGTGTGTGTCGCTTGTATCTGCCACTCCAGGACTAAGTCAGAGTTTATCCCCTGGACGCAGTGGGAGTCAATGAACCTCAGCCCTGCACAGGTGAACACAACAAAGTGGGCCCATCGTTAATTCAGTAAATTACCGACTTAGTGCCAGGCACTGTAACAGACACAGAGGTCACAAAGGTAAGTAAGACAAGCCTTGCCTACAAGGAGCTCAGGGTCTAGATGGGGAGAAGTAAAACGATCATTGCCGTTGACACAACACAGTGTGATGGGTATGGTGCTGTCACCCAGGTAAGCTGTCACCTCGGAAGCTGAGACAGGGAGGAGAAGAGCACGAATGAAAGGACCAGGGGCATGGAAGTGCCTGGCCTGGGGCAGTGGGGACTGACAAGAGGCAGACTAGAAGGACATAGAGGGGAAGGAGAGGGACAAGTCCTGGGTTCTTCCCAGGTTCCCCAAGGAACAGGAAAACAGCAGAACAAACAACTCATGGGGGAAAAGTAGAGTCTCAGCTGAGTTAAGCCTGAGATCGTCATGGCCGCCCCATGGCGTTCCTGGTGAGTAGTTAGCTACCTGGGTGTGGGAGATGTGATTCAACCTGGAGTAGTGATATTATTTGAGAGACGTAAGTATGGACACAGGTATATAAGGAAGAGAGAGAGGAGGGGGCCCACGGAACCCCAGGGAATGGCAAAATTAAAGGAAGTGAGCTGGAGGTGATGAACCGAAGAAAAGCCTCAGGATAAGGAGGGGGAACAAAGTGCAGAGTGAAGGGAACCATGTTTCAAGGAGGGGTTACAGTCAATAGTGCCCAATGGTCAGAAAACCAGGAAGTGTCTGTTACAGTAGATAGCTAGTCAGGCATGAGCAGGGCAGGAGAGGGCTCCCCCACCCACAACAGGAAGGCGACCATCACGTGATGATCAGGCAGTTGTTAACTGTGTCACTAAAACACTAATTGGTCACAGCTGGTGCCAAGGGACGGCGGTCTCTCAATAGATACAAAAACCTGAAACTGGTGATCAGCTTCCCAATAAGATCTCAGGAGTTGGGTGAGTCGGCTCAACCATGCACACTAAGAGGCAAAATGGCAGAGCTTAATTGGTGTATGTCCTTCTAGGAACACTGGGACTGGTATGGGAAGAATGCCTCATGTGAGCATGCGCAGCAAAACTCCGGTAAACACACTGAGCATGCTCCCCTCCCCAACACTGGCGGGCCACTGCGCATGCGGGCAGCCCACCCCAAGGGAAGAATCCGGGGAGACGGGATGCAAGTCCCTGGAAGTATGCCAACATCTAAAACCCAAATTCCAAGGTCAAACCACACACTTTCTCTCAGGTCACCAGCTTGGCCCTCTTACAAGTGTACTTTACTTCCTTCCCTTCCTACTCTACACTTAATAATAAACTTTCTCTCCTGCTCTAAAACTTGCCTCCGTCTCTCCTTCTGCCTTAGGCCCCTCAGTCGAATTCTTTCTTCTGAGGAGGCAAGAATTGAGGTTGCTGCAGACCTGTACAGATTTGCTGCTGGTAACACATCCATTGGATTTAGCACAGGGAAGCTATCAGTGACCCAAGCAAAACCAGCTTCAGAGGAGAGGCTGGAAAGGGGGCCCCAGCGCAATAGTGGAGGGAACATGAAGGCACTGGAGAAAGGCAGAGGGAAGGGGATACTGTGAGGGAAGGGAGGGAGTGAAGCACTGGGTCAGTGGATGGGCCTTTTAAAAATGCAGGTGAAGAAACTGAACACCCAATGGATATGGAAGACCATGCCAGTGAAAGTTTGCAGACAGAGGGAGAGGCCATGTCTGCGGGAGTTCCTAAGAAACTGGGGAGGTTGGCTAAGGGACTGCCCTAGAGAGGGAAGGGACATGACTTCCACGGGTGGGAGGAGAGCAGGCAATCGCCAGAGAAGGCGCAGGCAAGCTGGCCAATTGTGACAGAGCAGGAGCTGAAGGAGTTCTTCCTCAACAGCCCCTACTGTCTGTAAAACAGGAAGTGGTGTCCTCCCAAAGTGCTAGGATTATAGGTGTGATCCACCGTGCCCAGCCAATTTTTTTCTAAAGACAGAAAAAATGTCTTGCTCTCTCACTCAGGCTGGAGTGCAGTGGCGGGATCATGGCTCACTGCAGCCTCAAACTCCTGGGCTTAAGCAGTCCTCTTGCTTTGGCCTCCTAAGTTGGTAGGATTACAGCCACGAGCCACGGTGCCCAACCACGTGAGGTTGGGAACTACTGAGAGTTTTCAGGAAAAAGAGTTGAATGAAGAAAGCCATATTTGGGGCAGACTGGCAATGACATTCAGAATTAGATAAGGAAGAGACAGCTGGAGTCACTGGGAGGTGGTGGGTTTTAAGAGGAAAGGTGGGATAACTCATTGGACAAGCATGAGCTACCTGGACCATTTTTTTTCTTCAGGTTCCCAACCCTGCCATAACCTCTTTCTGGACATAAATACATATTGCATTCTTCATATTGCCTGGCACTGGGTCATATGTATTCTTGCTCAAGAAACATTTGAAACTTGACCATATGTGAATCAAGATTGCAAACTGCATTGTACAGATCTGAAAACCTGCACTGTTTTTTTGTAATCCCAGCACTTTGGGAGGCCAAGGCGGGTAGGTCACCTGAGGTCAGGAGTTCAAGACCAGCCTGGCCAGCATAGCAAAACCCCGTCTCCACTAAAAATACAAAAATTACCCAGGCGTGATGGCGAATGCCTATAATCTCAGCTACTCAGGAGGCTGAGGCAGGAGAATTGCATGAACCCGGGAGGCAAGGGTTGCAGTGAGCTTAGATTGCACCACTGCACTCAAGCCTGGGCAACAGAGTGAGACTCCAGCTCAAAAAATAATAATAATTATAAGAATAAAAAATAAAATAAAATTTTAGTAAGTTTTGGTAAGCTAAAACATTACATCACAGCAGAATAAAAAACTTACCTTTCTAATGTCCTCATACAGACCTTTCAAGTCTCTCCAACCGAGTTTGAAAGGATCGGCGTATTTTTCACCACTGTGTGTTTTACTGTCTGGGGTTGTGTGATGAAACCTGGGACATGCAAAAATGCACATGACTTCATTTTCAAGTAAGTTTTATATACATATATATTTAGTAGACTCAGATACGGAAAATTCAGCCCAAATATTTGCTAGAAATTAATCATGAATCTGAAAAGGTCATTATAATTTAGAAAAACACACAGAATTCTATTCTTGCTAAATGACAGATCAATAGATCACTTTTATAAACAGGGCCTTGAGAACCCACAAAATCAAAGATAAACTAAACTATGTTCATTGTGTTCTGGGTTGAGCTCAAACTTTATTATATTCCTGTTTTTTGAATAGGCAGAGATCTACAATTTAGAATAGAAATTTACAGGCAATATAATTAATAATTTTAGGCCGGGTGCTTATGTCTGCAATCCCAGCACTTTGGGAACCTGAGGGTGGGAGGATCGCTTGAGGCCAGCAGTTCAAGACCAGCCTGGGCAACACAGTGAGCTCCCCATCGCTACAAAAAAAAATTTTTAAATAACAATAAATTTAAAAATGGATAATTTTAGTAGTTGCAGTATGGACTGTAAACTTACCGTGATATACGACATACATTTGGACAGGCAGATGTTAAATGCTTCACAAGATTAATATAGGGTATCTATAAAATAAAAATGTCAAGAAACTTGTAAGAATATTCCTGAAAAACTGTAACATTGGATGATAAAACCCCCATAATTATAATCTTTATCTTCTAATCACCCATTTACAGGTAGATTGCAAACTTTAGAGGAAGAATAATTTTAAAGTTTCCTTTTGTTATTACAAAATACTTGTCATTGCAGAAAACATAAATAAGAAAAAAGGAGAAAATAAAAACCATCTTCAGTCCATCCCTTCCCCCAAAGAAAGCCATTTCCATATTCATATCTATCTTTCCAGACCTGAAAATTAGTTTTAAAACAATTTCCTTCCATTTAACTAAGATTGGTCAGAGGAAAAAAGATTTCAATAGCAAGGAAGGAATTTATATTTATACAAACACTCTATTTTAAGTTCTTGTTCCTCAACATACTTTGGAAATGGGAGAACAGAGTTTGAAAGCACATAAACCAGGGTGTTAAAAGTAGTTATTCTGGAATGATTTGGATTGTGGGGGTGTTTTGTTTTATTCCTTCTTTTGGTAGATATTTTCTGATTTTTCTCTAATGAACATGTATTGCTCTAGCCATATTTTTTTATTTTTATTTTTTTTGTGTGTGTGAGACGGAGTCTCGTTCTGTCGTCCAGGCTGGAGTGCAGTGGCGCTATCTCGGCTCACTGCAGGCTCCGCCCCCCGGGGTTCACGCCATTCTTCTGCCTCAGCCTCCTGAGTAGCTGGGACTACAGGCGCCCACCACCTCACCTGGCTAATTTTTTGTATTTTTAGTAGAGATGGGGTTTCACCATGTTAGCCAGGATGGTCTTGATCTCCTGACCTCATGATCCGCCCGCCTTGGCCTCCCAAAGTGCTGGGATTACAGGCGTGAGCCACCGTGCCCGGCGCCATATTAAAATGACAATGAAAGTTGACTTTGCCAGACACCAGTCAAAGTAGTTGGCCTGAGTTTCATTCTTTCCCCCACAGCATTACATATTCATTAAACCAGTAAGAACTTTCATGATGTCCCAGGCAATTACAATGTAACAAGAAAACAAAGTGACAATCCTCCTTCATGCTTTATATGACAACCATTATATGACAACCTATGTCTTTCAGTCTACATGGGTAATTAATTCCTATGAGTTCAGTATTTTATTATAATACTTATAAATAAGGGCATCTTAATGGAAGAGTAAAACTTCTTCAGTAAAAGACTTAATAATTATTATCAGGTCTCTAGTAATAGTTACTATTATTAGAAATCCTGAGCAAAAGTGATCCTCCTGCCACAGCCTCCCCAAGTGCTGGAATTACAGATGTGAGTCACTGCGCTTGACCAAATAACTATGATTAGTTATAATAACTAACTGAACTATTCTAACTGAATAACTTTTTAGTTATTCAGTTAGAGACACCTAATCTGGGTTGAAGGATTAAAATTGCATAGCTAATTAATACAGGGGACGCTTTTTACCACCAAGTGGCCTAACAATTATTAGTAGCATGGACTTTGGAAGACAGATCTCGGTTCAAATCTCAACATTTGTGTTACCTTGTGATGTCTTTCTGATAATACCTACTCATGGAAAGAGGTGGAGATTAATTTCGAGAGCAGATGTAAAGCTCTTAGCTCAGAGCCTAGTACACAATATACATTTAATACAGTATCTATTCAATCAAGCCACTATTTTCTGCTTTAAAAGTACTTTAGAGCAGTTTTTCAAAGGGAGGTGAGAGGTGCTCAGAAAAGCAGTGAAGAATGAAAAGAGAGGGGCAACAGTCATTTTCTAATTCCGATTTTGTTCCTTACCTTTCCCTCACACACTCTCTGAAAGTCAACCTTGCCTCTCATGAATTTACTTTTATTTTATTTTTCCAGGCTGGAGTGCAGTGGTGCAATCATAGCTCACTGCAGCCTCAATCTCCTGGGCTCAAGCTATCTTCCCACCTCAGCCTACTGAGTAGCTGGGACTACAGGAACATGCCACAATGCGTAGCTGATTTTTAGAAACGAGGTGTATTAGTACGTTTTCACATTGCTATAAAGAAATACCCAAGACTGGGTAATTTACAAAAGAAAGAGGTGTGACTGACTCACAGTTCCAAACGGCTAGGGAGGCCTCAAGAAACTTACAATCATGGCAGAAGGAAAAGGGAAAGCAAGGCACCTTCTTCACTAGGCAGCAGGAAGGAGAATGAACACAGAAGGAACTACCAATCACTTATAAAACCATCAGATCTCATAAGAATTCGCTATAACAAGAACAGCATGGGGGAATCTGCCCCCAGGATCCAATTACCTCCACATAGGCCCTCCTTTGACACATGGGGATTAAAATTTGAGATGAGATTTGGGTAGAGACACAGAACCAACCATATCGTTCTGCCCCTTGCTCCTCCCAAATCTCATATCCTCATTTTTCAAAACCAATCATTCCTTCCGAACAGTCCCCAAAAGTCTTAACTCATTCTAGCATTAACTCAAAAGTCCAAGTCCAAAGTCTTACCTGAGACAAGTCAAGTCCCTTCCGCCTATGAACCTGTAAAATCAAAAACAAGTTAGTTACATCCAAGATACAATGGGGGTACAGGCATTGGTTAAATGTTCCCATTCCAAATGGTAGAAATTGGCCAAAACGAAGGGGCTTACATGCAAGTCCAAACCCAGCAGGGCAGTCATTACTTAAAGCTCCAAAATGATCTTTGACTCCATGTCTCACATCTAGGTCACACTGATGCAAAGGGTGGGCTCCCAAGAACTTGGGTGGCTCTGCCTCTGTGGCTTTGCAGGGTTCAACCCCCACTGCTATTCTCATGGGCTGGCATTGAGTGCCTGCCGCTTTTCCAGGTGCACGGTGGAAGCTGTTGGTGGATCTACCATTCTGGGGTCTAGAGCACGGTGGCCCTCCTTTCACAGCTCCATTAGGCAGTGCCCCAGCAGGGACTCTGTGTGGGGGCTGCAACCCCACATTTTCTTTCCGCACTGTCCTAACAGAGGTTCTCCATGAGGGTTCTCCCCTCTTCAGCAGACTTCTGCCTGGGCATTGAGGCATTTCCATACATCCTCTGAAATCTAGGCAGAAGTTCCCAAATTGTTGTCTTCTGTGCACCTTGCAGGCTCAGCAGCACATGGAAGCCACCAAGGCTTGGGGCTTATACCCTCTGAAGCAATGGCCCAAGCTGTACCTTGGCCCCTTTTAGCTACGGCTGGGAAGCAGGGCACCAAGTCCCAAGGCTGCTCTTGCACAGAGCAACAGGGCCCTGGGCCCAGCCCATGAATCCATTTTTCCCTCCTAGGCCTCCTGGCCTGTGATGGGAGGGGCTGCAGAGAAGGTCTCTGACATGCTCTGGAGACATTTTCCCCATTCTCTTGGCTATTAACATTCGGCTCCTTGTTACTTATGCAAATGTCTGCAGCCAGTTTGAATTCCTCCCCAGAAAATTCTTTTCTATCACATCTTCAGGCTGCAAATTTTCCAAACGTTTATGCTCTGCTTCCCCTTTAAATTTAAGTTCCAATTTCAGATCATCTCTCTCAGGCTCAAAGTTCCACAGATCTCTAGGGTGGGGCAAAATGCCACCAGTCTCTTTGCTAAAGCATAGCAAGAGTGACCTTTGCCCAGTTCCCAGGAAGCTCCTCATCTCCATCTGAGACCACCTCAGCCTGGACTTCATTGTCCATATCACTTTCAGCATTTTGGTCAAAGCCATTCAACAAGACTCTAGGAATTTCCAAACTTTCCTACATCTTCCTTTCTTCTTCTGAGCCCTCCAAACTATTCCAACCTCTGCTTGTTACCCAGTTCCAAAGTAATTTCCACATTCTCAGGTATCTTATATCAATGCCAACTACTTTGGTACCAATTATCTGTATTGGTCCATTCTCACACTGCTATAAAGAAATTACCCATGACTGGGCAATTTATAATTATAGGAAAGAGGTTTAATTGACTCACAGTTCTGAATGGCTGGGGAGGCCTCAGAAACTTAGAATCATGGTGGAAGAAGGAGAAGGAGAAACAAGCACCTTCACAAGGCGGCAGGAGACAGAATGAACACAGGAGGAACTACCAAACACTTATAAAACCAGCAGATCTTGTGAGAACTCCCTATCATGAGAACAGCATGGGGGAATCCACCCCCATGATCCAATTACCTCCACCTGGTCCCTCCCTTGACCCTCCCTGGTCCCCAAATGTAATTGGGGATTACAATTCGAGATAGATGTGGGTGGGCACACAGAGCCAAACCATATCAGGAGGTCTCACTAAGTTGCCCAGGCTGGTTTCGAACTCCTGAGCTAAAGGGATTCTCCTGCCTCGGTCTCCCAAAGTGTTGGGATTACAGGTGTGAGCCACCACGCTCAGCCAAAGAGAAAGTGCTGGGTAAGAATCAAATACATGGCCGTGTGCCAATCCTCAAGCGGGGGGGGGGGGGGGGGGGGGATTGCTTGAGTCCAAGATTTCAAGACCAACCTGGCCAACACAGAAAGTCCCCGTCTCTAAAAAAATAAATTAAAAAAAAAAATCAAAGATATACTGAGAAGTGATTTGGCACGATCCCATGCACACTGGTTTTTATCGTATTACAATATTTGTTCACACTACTAGTGAAGTCAGAAGAATGTACAACCATTAGGAGGTAGTAGAGCTCTGGTGGAGAGCAAGACGTGGCTTAATTATTGCTGCTCTTTGTCCCTGTGGCTTAGTTATTGTAGGTCTGTGTCCCCAAGGACTATCAGGCCCTAAGAGACTTGAGGTAACCAAAATACACATGCCTGAGGCAGACACCAGAATGCTAACATATTAACATATAGTGAAAGGCATCACTGACACACATCAGAAATACATGATCTTGGCATCATGAGTCCACACAATCCCTCCTTGTCGTCATGCAGACGGGGAGGCCATAAAGCATATTCTCTCCAGAAAAGCACACTTTCCCTGGCTAAGGTTGCTTGGTGGGCAAGAAACTTTTTTAAAAAGAAGTGTCAGGCCAGGCGTGGTGGCTCACACCTGTAATCCCCGCACTTTGGGAGGCCAAGGAGGGGGCGGATCACTTGAGGTCAGGAGTTCCAGACCAGCCTGGGCAACATGGTGAAACGCCGTCTCTACTAAAAATACGAAAATTAGCTGGGGGTCGTGGTGTACGCCTGTAATCCCAGCTACGTGGGAGTCTGCAGCAGGAGAATCGCTTGAACCTGGGAGGTGGAGGTTGCAGTGAGCCGAGATTCCGCCACTGCACTCCAGCCTGGGCGACAGAGTGAGACTCTGTGTCCAAAAAAAAAAAAGAAGAAGAAGCATGTAGTGGCATAAGAGGGTGGATGCACCCATCTCTTCAAATACTGGCTTCATCTGTGGCACTAGAAATATCTGAAGTCTGGAGAGAACAGTCCTGAAATGGATCACAGCAAAGCCTACCTTCCTCCTCTAAGCCTCTTTTCCCACGTGCCCCTCACCCCCCATATTCTGTTCTCTTTACTCTCTAGCGTTGTCTAGTTGCCCAGCTGCCACTTGGTCTCCAAACGTCTTTTTTGCTTTAGATTTTTTAGAGATAGGGTCTCACACTGTTGCCCAGGCTGGAGTGCATTGGCACTATCACAATAAACAGCTCACTGTAATCTTGAACTCCTGGGATCGAACGATCCTCCTCCCTCAGGCTCCTGAGTAGGTAGAACCACAGGCATGCACCACCCCACCTGGTGAATTTTTTCTATTTTTTATAGAGACAGAGTCTGGCTATGTTGCCTAGGCTGGTCCCAAACTCCTGGCCTCAACCGATTCTCCCACCTCAGCCTCCCAAAGTGCTGGGATTACAGGTGTGAGCCACTGCACCTGGCCCAAGCCTTGTTTTGGATAATTTGTGATACGCATCTACTTTGGTACAAAGTAGATATTTATAAGTGTTATATATTTCATATTGGGAAATGATGTTTGATGAGAACACGGACACATAAAGTATACCAAATCTGAATTAAAAGAGTACTAAATTCAAATAAACTTAAGTAACAGTGAGTCCATAGATTTTGCACGGTTATGCTAATAGCATGGGCCTACCCCATGGCACACTGAGAATCATTACAAAGTGCAGAAGGGCTCACAGTGTCCATTTACAGGGGCTAAACTGACCAGAAAGGGAGAAAAAGGAGATCGGAACCCAAAGGCAGCAGAGGAGACCCTGAAAGAATGGGCTATCGCTGAGATTCTGACTTTAGATGACTCCAGGCTTTCTCTCCTCCTGACGGCCTCGGGCCTTTCTCCTTCCAGTGTCATTCCAGCCCCATCCAGGTGTGCTCTCCTCCCGAAGCCACTGCTGGACAACTAAGGTCCGGTCCACCCTAGCACCAGCCCTGCATTCTCCACAAGACCTTTTCGGACTATTCCGAGGCCGATTCGATCCTCCGTTTCTCGGAGAGAGCTCTGAGCACCTTTGGCTCTAAAATTTCAGGCAAGATCTGTCTTCCTCTAACTCCAAAGTAAATAGCTGCAGTCGCTCTCTAGGCTTAACCTTGTCCATATAGCAGCGGTCAATCTGATCGCTCCTGCGCTTCCCCCAAGACACGGATCCCACCGCTTTCTCCGCCCCCCCCAAACGCTCCCGGGGTCCCCAGGACACCGCTTTCTGCAACCCCGTGTAGGGCGCCCCTACTTCAGTCCAACGCGCGGCTCCGTCCCACCGCGGGCACCCCTCAGCTCCGGAGTCCCACCCCGGAGCTACCCCGTGCGCCCCCGCGTCGCGACGCACGTGCTCCCCGCTCCCATTCATTCCGCCCTCTGCTGTCATTGGAGCCGTGACCTCTGAGCCCCGCCGGGCGCGCGCCTCCCAACCTCACCTGCGCGCGGACGTCGGCAGCGGCGCTCGGCCCCGACGGTCCCGCACGGCCGGGGGAGCCGGGCCCGGGACTCCGCGCCACCGGCCTCCAGGAGCAGCCGCGCCGCCACCGCCACCAGCGCGAGGCCATGGTCGGAGTCTGAAAGTCGCGGCAGGGCGGCGGCTCCGCCTCTGGCCCGCGATCCTCCTCCCGGGACCCGGAGCCGGAAACCTGGCACAGGAAGCGCTTCGGCCACGCCCGGGAGCGCGGTTCGGTCTTCCTCGCTTGCGGTCCAGCTGCCGGCGCGGACACTTCGGGTGTCTGCGCCTCTGCAGCCAACGGGGACTGCAGCCGCTCCCGGGAGGCGACGGGGCAGGGGCGTGCGGAGACCTGGTCTGGGGACCCCGAGCGTGACCTTCCCCGGGGCAAGCCTCCTATCCCCACCTCTTCCCGGAAGCTGTGCAGGGAGACTGGCCACGCCTGCAGTCATAGCAAAAATGTCCCTGTGGGGACCTTTTATTAGCAAGAAATACTACCGCGCGCCACCCTTGCAGCCACGAACTCTTTTGTTCTGCGTGTTTAGGCAGAAACATAACTCAGAGAATGGGGTTCCCGCTCCGCAGCCTAAGCCGGAGGCGACGGTTTCTGCTGCTGCTTCCCTTCGCAGTGACCTGCCACGCCCTGGTCGGCTGCCTTTTGCAATCTGTTCTTGAAGGAAGTTCCAGCCCATCGCATCTTCCTAGAAACAAGTCCGACCACGATCAGGGTTGTTGTGAAATAGTAGCTAAATTAGCCGGGTCTCGTGACTTTTGGACTCTCTCCTCCAAACGCCTTATAGGTATAGTTTGGCAATCTTGCTCACACCTGGGTGTGAACCTGCGTGTACCCAGCCCGGGAGATATTGGAGTCTGTACAGGATTAGTACCCCTTATGGGTTAGAAAGGCCTTCTTTCCTTAGCTCTAAGGCCAGATCTACTGCTGCTAAGAGACAGCGTGTTCCGAACAGAAATTAAGTGATATAAACATTCAGCGCATGCACTCAAACACACAGAGCCAGTGAGACAGGGGGTAGGCATTAGAGATACAGAGATGCAATTTAGTCCTCAAAAAATTCACTCTAATGAGGAAATAGACCAGCAAGTAGGTAATTGCAGTTCTCTGATTCATGTATTTTCTTGTTCTTGGGTTAAAGAATGCGGTAGCCTCATAGCTGGGTACATTAATTTCATATTTAATCGTGTGGATTTTTTATGGAATGAAGACATCATAGACTATATAAAGACATCTATGAAAATAAGCCAGTTTGATGGTGTTTTTTCCATCTTGAAGAATAGTATGTAAAAATATGCAAAGTGCTTTACGAGTAAAGATTGCTAATATGCACCTGTAGTTTATCTTGGTTTAGATTAGGTTTATATATTAACAAACATTCAAAAGGTAGAATTTGCCAAGTAGAGTGTAGCAGTAAGCACTTGGGTTGTACTTGATCCTATGACTAAGACATTATCATTTGCCCTTTTTTGTATATAAAGATAAGGAAACATATAGAGGAAATACCGTATGGTCAAATAAGTATCACACTCAAGCTCACCCAGTTGTCAAGTACGTCACTACACAATTTTGTCAGACCATGTTCGTTTAGAGATTGCTTGGCCACATTAAAACAGAAAACATTGCTCTTAAAAAGATGCTGTAGGTCGGGGGCACAGTGGCTCAGCCTGTAATCCCAGCACTGTGGGAGGCCGAGGCAGGTGGATCACTTGAGGCCAGGAGTTTGAGAACAGCCTGGCCAACATGGTGAAACCCGTCTCTACTAAATATTCAAAAATTAGTTGGGCATGGTGGTGCATGTTCTGTAATCCCAGCTACTTGGGAGGCTGAGGCAAGAGAATCACTTGAACCTGGGAGGCAGAGGTTGCAGTGAGCCGAGATTGTGCCACTGCACTTCGGCCTAGGTGACAAAGTGAGACTCCGTCTTAAAAAAAAAAAAAAAGATGCCGTAGTATTGCAAGGCTAAGTAGGGACAGCAGTTGAAGTTCCTCAAGACTTCCAACATTACTGTATAGCTAAACTCTTGAGAAAAAACAACCTACCAATTGGACATACGGAATTCACAAGTAGTTCTTTTGACCCAACTAGTCCAAGCATGAGTTGAGGAAGTTAAAAACACTATCTGAGTTATGCAGGTAAGTGCTAAAGAACAGACTTCTCTTGTGCAGTCTGAAAACAACTTTAGTCTATTTTGCTGCCTTTAGACAAATGAAAAGCGCCAGTACAGATGGATCAAAATGGCCTATGTGTAACTGAAAGCGATCAAGGTTGTCGTTTTGATGTTGGAGTGTTAGGTACCCTCCAAGACATTTTCTTGCCATATTGATGATACTGTTTAAAACATAATATCTACAATAGGAATAGGTTTTATAGCCAAAGGGATTGTAAATATAGTACCAGGCCAGACACAGTGGGTCATGCCTGTTATCACAGCACTTTGGGAGGCCGAGGTGGCAGGATTGCTTGAGGTCGGGATGTCAAGAACAGCCTAGGCGACATAAGCAAGACCCTGTCTCTACAAAAAATAAAATTAGCCAGGCGTGGTGGTGTGTGTCTGTAGCCCTAGCTACTCAGGAGCCTGAGGCGGGGAAATTTGCTTGAGCCCAGAAGTTCGAGAGTTCGAGGCTGCAGTGAGTTGCGATCGTGCCACTGCATTCCAGTGTGGATGAAAGAGTGGGACACTGTCTCCAAATAAATGAATAAATAATCCTATGTATTACTGTGTCTTGATTTACAGTACTGTGTGAAACATCTCATCCTGATGTTACTAGATAAATGATCAATGAATTATCCAAATTATCTTACTCTGGTAAGCACATTTATTGAGAGAAAAGGTTCAAACATTTGCAGTGAAAGATTAGTTTCACTAACCTTTTTTTTGTTGTTGTTAGTTTTTGTGGATTTCATAGTCTTATGCAAAACGGAATTCTAAAGAATTTGAAGTTGCCAGTACTGATTTTCCTGAGATCTTAAGAGAAGGGGTTAGTATGCTTTTGGAATTTTCTCTGGGGTTTTTAGTCTATGACTCATTAGCTTGTTAAAGCATCACATGGGTGAGGGTTTAATATGCCTGAAATAGCCTTTTTTGTTCCATGGCTGGTGATCACATGTATTGACCAGCAGCTGTCTTGCCGGGACGTGCATCAAGCGGTACAAAATGATAACTACTAATGGAGCGTGATATGCTGCCCCTGCCCTACCAATGTGAGAGCATCATAAGGGAGATTGCGTTAATTATATAATCTAGTTCATTCCACTCAGAGGCTCTCCCACAAAAGCAGAAAATATACTGTTGGTTCTTCCACGTATAATCATATTGTCCGGTTTTCTGGTGTGAATGTTAAAATCTGCCACTTTTTGATTGACTACACATTTATTCCCCCAGGATGCTACCTTATAATACATCATGGTCTTAAGGGAACATATAAAGGGCTAAACGTGGCCTATGGCCCATATTAGCCTGCTTTTATTACTCATTTGAGGAAGATAGAAAATTGCTGTTGTAACTGATACTTAGTTCACTTAAGCCTGGATGGAATAAATTGGCATTACTCCAGACAGTGGAGCAAATTACCCTAATGCTACCTCTCTCCAGTGATTTGAAATGTTATTTTCACTGTATAGGAAATTCTTTTATAGCTTTTGGTTGTTTCTGCACTTTTTATTGAGTTCCATTGATCTTTACATCTATTTTTAGAATAGCAATATTTTTTGTTATTGTATTCTTTTAATTTTTAATATAAGCAAACTTGTTTCTCTTAAAAAATTTATCTGTTTATTTTTTCAGATTTGCACACTAAGATTGTCTATTTCTTCAAAAAAATCCTGCTAGGCTATTAATTGGATTCCTATTATGTTTATTAAATAATTTGGTGACACATTTTGACAATAAATCTGTATCCAGAAACAGGTTTTTTTGTCCCTTAGTCTTATAGTTTTATTAATACACCTACTCTCTTCTATTTTTTTTTGTTTTAATTGCTTTGGATTGGAAAAACAAATGACGAGTTTAGGTGTTGTTTATAAAATAAGAGTAAATATGTTCTGAGAATCTAAAGTGTGTTCAAAGCTTTCTTTTCCTCTACAGCTTTTAAAATATGGTAACTGCGTTTCAGTGTATGGACTTTATGAGACATAGTTTGTCTCTGCAGAGGCAATTTCTAAACTTTTAGCTTTGTGGGCAGGCAGCTATCAAATGTGGGATCTACAGCAGTTTTGTGCATCTAGTAAGCCAAGTATTGCCTGGTCTTAAAGTTATTTATGTCTCTTGTCTACCTGTTTCCTTTAGCTAATTGTGTTTCCCAAGGGCAGAATGCATGTGATTATGTGCCTAATGGATTTTGGTTCCATTGAATTAACTAGTACTATACTTGTAATTCTGTAATGCAGCTCACCTCCATTTAAAAATATATATTTGTTGGCTGGGCGCGGTGGCTCATGCCTGTAATCCCAGCACTTTGGAAGGCCGAGGTGAGCAGATCACCTGAGGTCAGGAGTTTGAGACCAGCCTGACCAACATGATGAAACCCCATCCTTACTAAAAATGCAAAATTAGCCGGGCATGGTGGCACATGCCTGAAATCCCAGCTACGTGGGAGGCTGAGGCAGGAGAATTGCTTGAAACTGGGAGGCGGAGGTTGCAATGAGTCGTGATAACACCATTGCACTCCAGCGTGAGCAACAAGAGAGAAACTCCATCTCAAAAAGAATATATATATATATATATATATATATATATATATATATATATATATAAATCTGATATGCCTTCCATGAGTGAAGATCTTTGAAGACAGGGTATGTGTCTTCCTGTTTTAAACCTTTTCCATTTCCTAGGCTCTTGAACAGTTCCATGATATACTGACCTAAATGAATGTTGGCTAGATTGTGTTGAAATTACAAAGTAGCCTTTAAATAACAAAGCATGAAGAAAATAGTGACTTGAGTTTCTTGAAGAACCATAGACTTTCTAAGGGATATTAGTGCTGTATATGCAACAAATGAGAACATTAAGAAGGATGTTTTATTTTATCAGCTATGTTGCCTGTTGATCCTGTTAAAGAAAATTATGTTCATAAAGTGGAAAACTGTATGTTATGTATCTTTTTCTGAACTCCTTTCAAATCAAGAGTACGTCTTGTAGCAGTTTCAAAGGTTAGGCATTAGTTTTTCACAACACAAATACTTAACTCACTAAAATATTTGTTTAAAATAATTTTTTAGAGTTAATATTATTAGTCTAATTATAAATGACTGTGTTTAAAATTCAAATACTTGGAGATGTCGTTCTTATAAATCACACTAATACTTACTCAGTTTCAACTTAAAGTTGTCTTACAAGAAAAATATGTAAAATATGTAAAAAATATTTCCTCTTTTGTGAAAAAGAGGAAAATGAGTTAAATTGTTATCTTACATATCCTTTATCTAATGGTCTCTAATAAATTCTAAATTTTTCTCCCATAACATAAATGAATTTGGGCTAAAAATAGGACTTTTTTTGTAGTTTCTTAAATGAATTTGTCCTAGGAAAAATATTGTTTTACCATGCATCATAAGAAAGCCATAAAAATTTTAGAACCATCTAGTAGAACTAATTTTTCCCAAATAGCATAAACATAGACAGTATGGTACATCTCTTATGAAAAAAATTAATAATATATCTTCAGAAGAGGTTTATTCTTTGAATTTTCTTCCATTAAGTCTCATTCTTAAAAATTATTAGGCCGGGTGCCCTAGCTCCATCCTGTAATTGTAGCACTTTAGGAGGCCAAAGCGGGAGGATCACTTGAGCCCAGGAATTTAAAGCTGCAGTGAGCCATGATTGTGCCTCTGCACTCCAGCCTGGGTAACTGAGTGAGCCTGTGTCTCAAAAACAAACAAACAAACAAACAAAAACAAAAACAAAACCCAAAAAACTGAAAGATGACGTCGGTTTGTAAATTTGTTTTTCCTGCCTGAGGCAGTTCTAGAAAATATTTTGGACCTTGATTTATCTGTTTCAGAAACAGATGATTTTATCCACCTTATAAGTGGCGAAAAGACAGTGTTTGGATCCATTCCACTGGCTCACCGATATGGGGGCAACCAGGTAAGAGTAGCAACATCATAACTTCCCTTATGCAAATAGAATTATTTGATGGAAATACTGTCCTACTAAAGAAATTATTTTGCATTAAGTTTTAAATTAGTGCATTGGGAGTTCAACAAGATGTGTCTAAAGGAATATGCCATCAGAAGGTGTTTATAGATTAGCTGATGTGATTTCTTGCTGTGCTAAAGCTAGAGTCTAATTCTTTGAATGGAATTGAGAATACTGGGGCAGCATAAATATAAAATTTCTGTGGATTATTGCTAGAGAACTCATTCAGTGCACTTTTGGCATTTTTGGCAAAATGAAGTAGTATAATGTGTCAATATAAAAGGACAAGCCGGGTGCAGTGGCTCACACCTATTATCCCAGCACTTTGGGAGGCCGAGGGAGGCAGATTGCTTGAGCCTAGGAGTTCAAGATCAGCCTGGGCAACATGGTGAAACCCTTCTCTACAAAAATTAGCCAGGCATGGTGACACGTGCCTGTGGTCCCAGCCAATTGGGTGGCTAAAGAGGGAGGATCGCTTGAGACTGGGAGGCAGAGGTTGCAGTGAGCCGAAGTTGTGCCACCATACTGCAGCCAGGGTGACAGAATGAGACCCTGTCTCAAAAAATAAATTAATATAAAACAGATAAAAAGAAGGACAAATAGATTATAATTATATCAAGATAACCATAGAACAATGTACAACTACTAGAATGGGAGTAAATCAAGATTCCTTGGGGGTGTTATTTGTGCTGCAGAAATCAGGAAGGAATTAAGGAACATTCTGGAAATTAAGCAAGATGTTAAGCAAGAAATTAAGCAACAAATTCAGGGTATGGTATCTGACTAATTAAAAAACAGAAACGGGAACATAGGACCAATTGTTGTGACTGTGACTTTCCTGTAAGCTAGATAAGATTAACACTCTCTGGTGGTTTGGGGGCTTTTTCGTAATGCTGGTTTGCTCAGGAACAAATTTTAAGACAAATAGTAAAGTATCATAGGGTTGGTGTAGGATTAGATTAGGAAATATATGTAAAGTGCTTAACATGTTAACTATTACAATTATTATAGCATCAGGTTCTGGTTTGCTGGGTTAGTTATTTCCTTCCTTCTTCAAAGTCCTGTAGACTAAAAGACAAAGCAGTCAAGCCATTAGGAGGAGTTTAAGGGTCACCTGTGACAAACTTGAACATCAATTTATTTTTCTTTTCATCTTTTAAGTTCAGGGGTGCATGTGCAGGATGTGCAGTTTTGTTACATAGGTAAACGTGTGCCATGGTGGTTTACTGCACAGATCGTCCCATCACCCAGTTATTTATTTATTTATTTAATGTATTTATTTTGAGATGGAGCTTTGCTCTGTCACCCATGCTGGAGTGCAGTGGCACGATCTCGGCTCGCTGCAACCTCTGCCTCCTGGGTTCAAGCGATCCTCCTGCTTTAGCCACCCAATTGGCTGGGACCACAGGCACTTGTCACCATGCCTGGCTAATTTTTGTGGAGACAGGGTTTCGCCATGTTGCCCAGGCTTATCTTGAACTCTCAAGTAGCTGGGATTACAGATGCACGCCACAATGCCAGGCTAATTTTTTTTTTTTTTGTATTTTCAGTAGAGACGGGGTTTCACCATGTTGGGCAGGCTGATTTTGAACTCCTGACCTCAAGTGGTCTGCCTGCCTTGGCCTCCCAAAGTGCTAGGATAATGGGCATGAGCCACTGAGCCCAGCCCCCATCACCCAGTTATTGAGCTCAGCATCCATTAGCTATTCTTGCTGATGCTCTCCTTCCCCCCAATCCCCCAACAGGTGCCCAGTGTGTGTTGTTCCCCCTGGCGTATCCATGTGTTCTCAGTCAGCTGCAACTTATAACTGAGAAGATGCAGTGTTTGGTTTTCTGTTCCTGTGTTAGTTTGCTGAAGGTAATGGCTTCCAACTCCGTCCATGTCCCTGCAAAGGACATGATCTTGTTCCTTTTTATGGCTGCCATTCCTTTTCATGGCTGTCATGGGTCAGACCCTTGCCAATGTTCAGTGATTTACCAAGCACACATTTCATACTTATTATACTTTATGCATAATATATGTCCTACTCCGTTCGGGCTGCTATAACAAAATGCCTTGGACTGGGTAATTTATAAACAACAGAAGTTTATTGCTCCCAGTTCTGGAGTTCAGGAAGGCCAAGATCAAAGCACCCACAGATGTGGTATCTTTTGAGGGTTCTCTGCTTCATAGATGGCGCCTTCTCACTTCATCCTCACATGGCGGAAGCGAAGGCAGCTCTCTGGGGCCTCTTTTATAAGGATACGAACCCCATTTATGAGGATGGAGCCCTCATGACCTAGTTACCTCCTAAAGACCCTATTTTCTAATACCATCACTTTGGCGACTGGGTATCAACATAGGAGTTTTAGGGGGATGAATACTGTCAGACCATAGCAGTGTGTTTTTATAAGATTTCCATTTAAAAAATTCCCCCCAAATATTCATGCTTAAAGAAATTATGGGTTATTTATTTTTACATCATCTCTTTCTCTCTCTCTAATTTCATCTGGATGAAATGATACTATTATATGTGGGCCTATAACTGTGTAGGTCTTTTTGCTTTTGCTGATTGGATATGACTTTCCAGTCACAGACTATTGGTATGACTGGTATAAATAACACTACTAACTTTTGTGGCTGTGACATGTATATTCAGTTTATCTGAATTCCAAGCCACAATCTTAACGGTTTAAATTGTCTCCACTATTACTTCTATTAGGACAATAGTAGAATTTTCATCTCTAAATCTTCACATATGCAGAGATATTTCCATTGTGCTTTTATCCTAACATTTGCCCAGGAGCCACTGTGGTACAGTGAGAATAGTGCTACATAGGAAAAAAGAATATGTGAAACCTGGAGCTGGCTCTGCAGGAACTCACTTTGTGACTTGGGCAAGTCACTTAAACAATCTGCCCCTCATTTTTGCCATCTAAAATGAGGTTAGTCTGGGCACGGTGGCTCATGCCTGTAACCTAGCACTTTGGGAGGCCAAAGTGGGAGGATTACTTGAGCCCAGGAGTTTGAGACCAGGCTACACAACATAGGGAGACCCTGTCTCTACAAAAAAAAAAAAAAAAAATTAGAAAAATAATTAGCTAGACGTGGTAGTGCATACCTGTAGTCCCAGCTACTTGGGAGGCTAAGGTGGGAGGATCCCTTGAGCCTGGAGATCAAGCCTGCAGTGAGCTACGATCATGCCACTGCCCTCCAACCTGGTCGGGAGAGTAAGACTCTGTCTCAAAAAATAAGTAAATAAAATAAAATAAAATGAGGTTAGACTAGAACCCCCTGTGTCTTTCAGTGTTAATATTGAGGAATGTGATTCAGTGGCTGTTCATGAAGTAAACACTTATAATAATAGATTAAGCTTATATGCTTTTTCAAAGTGACTACATTTTATTGCTCAAAAAAAGACACATGAAAATAAATATCCAGATTAGTACTGTGGATGAGTCCTGTCTATATGAATGGTCCAGCCAACCCCAAAACTACTTATTGGCCCTTTTCTGTGCCTGCCATTGGACCACACTTTAAGGGGTCCAGGAGTAATAAGTATTTCTTTAAGTAATTAATTAATTAATGTAGAGATGAGGTCTTGCTATATTGCCCAGGCTGGCCTTGAACTCCGGGCTCAAGCAGTTTTCCCGCCTTGGTCTCCCACAGTGTTGGGATTACAGGTATCAACCACCATGACCAGCCTGGGAGTAATAAGTATGTCATAGTCCCTAGTCCTAAGAAAATCACAGTCTTTAAAGAAAAAATACTTAAACACATGGAACAAATAAACTATAAAAAATCAGAGGTCATTTAAAGAGAGATGGATCAGGTTATCTTTATGGAGGATGAGGAAATCGATCTTGAGTAGAAGGTTAGCTAAGATTTCAGTAGGGGGAGGACAGGGAGTGGGTTGTGTGGCAGAGGGGAGAATAGCATCAACAAAGGCCCAGAGGTAGTGAGTGTGGGAGTCTATTGAAGGACAGCAGCCACAGGGCAGGGGCTATCACCCTGGTGTGGAATTCATCTTGACATCTAAACACCTGTAAGTACAGCATTCCTTATGAGAAAGAAACATGAGTTCTATTTACTGATTGTATTTATGTTAAAGACCTATGCAAAATAATTCATTCCCTTATTCAGGATCAAGTACAGGGAAAAGGTCACTATTGATGAGACAAGTGGGAAATCAAGAGTTTGGAGCCCTGCAGCTCTCTCTCTCAGCCTTTAGCTAGATTAGAGGCTTTGCTGGCTGTAAAAGTGTGGTT
Source organism: Gorilla gorilla gorilla (assembly GCF_029281585.2). Taxonomy (NCBI): domain Eukaryota; kingdom Metazoa; phylum Chordata; class Mammalia; order Primates; family Hominidae; genus Gorilla; species Gorilla gorilla. The sequence continues at coordinate 35,618,062 of NC_073232.2, read as the reverse complement.
CTGGACATTCTGATTCATTCTTTAAGGAATAAAGAAATACTCTTGATCCTTTATGGATGAAATTGGTTATTTTTCTGATAAATTCAGAGAATATATTATTTTTTATTAAAATAATTTTTAAGGAAAGATATTTTGCCGTATTCCTATAGCCTAATAGAGTTTTATGCTAAAATAAGTTTTTTTTTTTTTTGAGATGGAGTCTCACTCTTGTTGCCTAAGTTGGAGTGCAGTGGCATGCTCTTGGCTCACTGCAACCTCAGCCTTCCTGAGTTCAAGTGATTCTCCTGCCACAGCCTCCTGAGTAGCTGGGATTACAGGCGCTCACCACCACACCTAGCTAATTTTTTTTTTTTTTTGGTAGAGATGGGATTTCACCATTTTGGCCAAGCTGGTCTCAAACTCCTGAACTTGTTATATATCTGCCTTGGCCTCCCAAAGTGCTGCGATTACAGGCGTGAGCCACTGCACCTGGCCAATAAATGTTTCTTTTTTTGTTTTGTTTTATTTATTTATTTATTTATTTATTTATTTATTTATTTATTTGAGATGGAGTGTAGCTCTGTCACCCAGGCTGGAGTGCAGTGGCGTGATCTTGGCTCACTGCAAGCTCCGCCTCCAAGGTTCACGCCATTCTCCCTCCTCAGCCTCCTGAGTAGCTGGGTCCACAGGCACCCCGCACCACGCCCGGCTAATGTTTTTTTTTTTTTTTTGTATTTTTAGTAGAGACGGGGTTTCACCATGTTAGCCAGGATGGTCTCGATCTCCTGACCTCGTGATCCGCCCGTCTTGGTCTCCCAAAGTGCTGGGATTACAGGCGTGAGCCACCACGCCCAGCCAAATGTTTCTCTTTAAGGTGCAGTAGTGCTGCATGCTGCAGGATCATGGTTCAGAACTGGATCATTAGAAATTTTGGCTCATTATGGTGAACTAGAGATACTGAGGTTAGAGAATTACATTTTTGTTTGTTTGCTTGTTTTATTTTGTAAGTCTATGATTGATTACCAAGAATTTAAGGAAATTGCATTTTTTAAGCTATGAAAGTGACTATTTTTCCCCAGCTTTACGCAGGTATAATTGACAAAAATTGTGTACATTTAAGATGTACAAGGTGATGTTTTGACATATGTATATGTTTTGAAATGATTACCACAATGAAGCTACTTAACATATGCATTACCTCATATAGTTACTTTTTTGTGGTGAGAATACTTAAGATCTGCTCTCTTAGCAAATTTCAAAGGTACAAGGTGTTATTATCCACTATAGTCTATCCATTTGGTCTTCAGGACTTATTCATCTTATAACTGCAACTTCGTGTCCTTTGAACAACATCTCCCCATATCCCCTACCTCATTGACCCCTGGTCACCACCATTCCACTCTCTATTTCTATGAGTTGGACTTTTTTAGGTTTCCCGTATAATTGAGGTTATGCAGTATTTGTCTTTCTGTGTCTGGCTTAGTTCACTTTAACATAATGTCCTTGAGCTTCATCCATGTTGTTGCAAATGGCAATATTTTCTTCTTTTTTAAGTCTGAATCAGAAATTACATTTTAAAAAATGGTACAAGACAGTTGGAAAAAATGCTTATTTATGTGCTGTGAAGTTAAGTATTTTCCATTTTCTTATAAATAAAATGCAATATTTCAAATAAGTATTTGTAAAATTTCCTATTGTGCTAAGCACCATGTAGGTTTTTTAGGAGATTAATAAAAGAAGTATACAACCTAATAGTCCCGTTTCTCAAAAAACTTATAAGGTAGGATGCATCCCAGTTACCAACGAGGGTCTCCATACCACTCACACACGAGGGAGGTGGGGGAAGTGACTCAAATTGCTCAATTCTGCAGCTTCTGGAAATCCAAAGCTCTCTTCCCAATTCCTGGGATGCCCCGGGTGTATCCTCTGTCTTGTGTCTCCTCTCTACCTGGACTCCAGCTTTGGTATGTGTGATAGTACCTATTTCACACTGGGCTGACCCAGATGTGAAACTCAGCCCCATCGAAAGGATGAACACAAACAGCAAACCAAATGTATACAACGTCTTTAAGAACAGAGAGCATCTTGCTGAAGATTTCTGTGGGGAAGATGGAGGAGGGATTTTTTTTCAAAAGAGCAAAAGCAATAAATTCTTCCTCTTGGGTCATGCAGTGTGGCTTCCATCATTTTCCAAGATCTTGGTACCTGCTGGCATCTGTGCTTACAAAATCCCGTCTTCCTCAAGCAGATTAGCAAGATGTTCCTTCAAACAAAAAGTCTTCTTTAGGAGGAGTTCTGTTTCCATTTGTTGAGTTAATACAGTTTTTAAAAGTTATTGGAAATACTTAAGAAAAAATGCCTTACACAAACTAGGATCATTTAGAATATGGATCCTATATTATAGTTTTCAGCATAGTAAATACGGATTTGGACCAGGAAGAATATGCAAAAACATGAAGGAAATGTATAAGAGCAAAGAAGTCATCGCACTTGTCACAGCTGCTCTGTCTCTTACCTCGGCAACATTTACAGAACTTCTGGTCATCCTGGCCGGTGGAGAGTTGTCTACTCTCACGAGGCATTATTTCTAACTACCATTTGCTTTCTGGGTCAGTTCTGCCTGGATTCACACCATGTCACTGAAATTGCTCCATCTAGTGGTCATGTTTCAATTATAGTTCACGGATCTCTCTAGCATTTAATGCATATCATTAAGCACTTCATCCTTGACATACTTCCACTGGCTAATATGACATACTCTCATATACAGTGTATGGTGTGTGTATATACATACGAGACATAGATAGATATTAGACAAATGCTAATCTACACTTACTATTTTAACTGGGTTTTAGTAATTTCCAAATCATATCTACAGCTGAAATTTGCTTCCAGATTTCCTCTTATTCGGTGCAGTCCATACTAGTGGTTAGGCAGGTAACTAGAATAGTTGGTTAAAATGGGAATAGAAAATATGATACATGTGCAGTTTATATATTTTATTTATTACATGTTTGCTGAATCCTGGTACAACTTTAAATATTTTAACCTCAGACATTTGCCAATTTTTTGTCACCTCATGTGTGAAGCCTTAAATGACCTACCACAAATAATCATTCTCTGCTCTGTTATCACTGTTCATTTTATATAATTCTGGTATTGCATTTATTATAATGTAACATCATGATTTTTTCATATGTTCTTCTTCCCTAGCAGAGCATGTACTCTTTGAGGTCTGGGTTCTGAGTCTTACCATTCTTTTTCCTAGCACTTGCCCAGGGCTTAGCATATAGTAGGTATAGCAGGTACTCAATGGATGTTTATTGAACTAATCAAATTTGAAACATAATAATGTAGAACCTCATATGATCTTAGAAACATTTTGATTTTTGATTGGGATTGAAGAAATATTACTTTTTGGCTGTTTTGGTAGTAAAACCTTATTCTTCAAGTTTTAACATCTTGAGCCTGATCTAATGAATTCATAGATGTTGAGGGATTTAGGTACTTGGATATTGGATACTGTGTTCTGAGGGACACTGATGCTACATCCTTTTTATCTCCAGGGGATTAGCAGACTTCATCATACAGGAACATTATCCCTCGATGGATGTCAAAGAACCTAATAGATACATGGTAAGTATTTATTTATTTGTTTATTTTTTATAATTGCAACTTTTATTTTAGATTCAGGGGAAATATGCAGGTTTATTACGTGGGTATATTGCATAACCCTGAGGTTTGGTGTACGACTGATCCCCTCACCAAGGTAGTGAGTAAAGTACCAAATCGTTTTTCAACTTTTCTCCTCCCCAGAGGTCACTAGTGTCTATTAGTGCTATCTTTATGTCCAGGAGTACCTAATGTTTAGCTCACTCTTATAAGTGAGAATATGTAGCATTTGGTTTTCTGTTCCTGTATTAATTCGTTTAGGATAATGGCCTACAGCTACATCTATGTTGCTGCAAAGGACATGTTTTCATTCTTTTTTATGGCTGTATAGTATTCCATGATTTATATGTACCACATTTTCTTTATCCAGTCCACAGTTGATAGGCACTAACTTGATTCCATGTCTTGCTATTGTGAATAGTGCTGTGATGAACATATGAGGGCAGGTGTGTTTTTGATAGAATGGTTTGTTTTCTTTTGGATATATACCCAGTAATGGGATTGCCGGGTTGAACAGTAGTTATGTTTTAAGTTCTTGGAGAAATCTCCAAATTGCTTTCCACGTGGCTGACCTAATTTACAATCCCACGTGGTAAGAGAAAAGACAATTCTCTGTTTTTTCTCGTTGGCCTGCCAACACTAGAGATTGAAGCTTAGAATTTAAAACACTAAAGCTAGCAAAGGAAGTGCAGAGCCGTTTGAACATTTTGTTACAGGAAGTTAAGATGCACTACTTCTTAAACAAGGCATAGACATGACAGTTATTTTGTTTAAAAGATGCCTAGAAAAAAAGAGTAGGTGTTCCTACATCCTGACAGTACACGTTATTTTTTGAGCAGCATTTATAACTTGGTCACATACGTTCTTTCGTCACACATTAGATATGTCAATATTTCTATTGCAGCAGTTCTAAAGTAAATAAAATACATAATAGTAAAATGTGTTTTTCTATTCTTATGGAAATTTTTTGATCTTCTTAAAGCTTTTCCATTATTTTAACAGTCACTGAGAAGGGAATTCCATTATTTTTCTTGGTGACACATTCGAAGTTTAATAACTCACATTGCTGAAACTTAACTCCCTTGTACTGAATTCTGTTGATTTTACATTGGTTATTTGCCATGGAGAAGCTTGATCATGATACTGTGTCTAAGTCTTTTATGTGTTATTTCTGGATGAATAATTTTACTTTTCTCTATTTTTCTTACAACTACTAATTTCCACTCTTTTAGTCATCTTTTGACCCACTTTTGAAGTTTTCCTATATGCTTCTTGTGACTTATCGGAGGATCCTAAAAGAGTATACATTGCTAAAAACCTGAGAAATCTCTAAATTTCATTTTAGGATTTTTTTTCTATTGTGGTATCTGAGACAGCACAACTTATTTTCTTGTGGAAGTCTGTTAGTTTTTGCTCGTGGTAAGTTATCTACTGATATTTCATTCATCTGATGAGAAAGTAGAATTTGTTGAAGTGGAAGGCTTCCTTTTTTGTGAATTTAAAAAATTCCTATTGATGAGCTTCTTAGCATTTGTAATACAGAAGTTTCCCCCTTATCTGCATTCTCACTTTCCACAATTTCAGTTACCCTTGGTCAACCATGGTCTAAAAATATTAAATGCAAAATTCCAGAAATTAGCAATTCATAAGTTTAAAGTGCTCACTATTTTGAGTAGCATGATGAAGGCTTGCTCCGTCTCATCTGGGATGTGAATTCTCTCTCTGCCCAGTTTATCCATGCTGGAGACACTCCCTGGCCATGAGTCACTTCATCCCATGAGTCACTTGTAGCTGAGTAGTTCTATGGACCATTGCAGGACTTAGTGCTTGTGTTCGAGTCACCTTTATTTTACTTAGTAATGGTCCCAAAGTGCAAGAGTAGTGATGCTGGCATGTTTTTATAATTGTTCTATTTTATTATTAGTTATTGTTGTTAATCTGTTACTGTACCTAATTTATAAATTAAACTTTATCATAGGTATGTATGTATAGGAAAAATCATAGTATATAGAGAGTTTGGTACTATCTGTGGTTTCAGGCATTCCCCTGGGGGTGTTGGTACACATCGTCTGCAGATAAGGGGGAGCTACTGCCTACAAGTTGGTTTTTAATGACAGAGAAAGATGTTTTTCATGTTTAAAATGGTTTTGAACAGATCAGGATGATGTTACCTGTAACATTATGCATATGAGTATGTATCTCTTTAAAGCAATTTTTAAATTTTTAATAAATTACTACATGCTTATGGTAAATAATTTACAATATACAGAAGTGAGTAGAGTTTCATTATCCAAGGTAATCACTGTTAACCATTTTATTATTAATTTTTCTGGACTTTTTTCTATGATGTACAAATGTCTCCAGCAATAAAAAGATGGCTACCCATTCTCCTACTGTCCTAAAAATGACTCGTATTTTTATTTTTTCCACTTTTCACAACCTCCTAAAATTAATCTTATTCCTCCACTAGTCTCAAGTCCATTTTAAGTAATGTATATTTTTAAACAACTGCTAGGAATTGAGGAGAAATAAAAGAGGAAGTTCTATTTCTTGGCCTTTTATTACTATAGTATTTGAAACCTGGGGGAAGGGATTATGAAACAAAAGGCTAAATGTAATTTTAAAATATAGTTGGAACATTTTAAGCTATTTGATGTTAACCTGTTAAACTTTCAATTGATAACGTCATTTTGTTTCATCTCTAAAATACATGGCATTTCCATAACCTTTTCTATTCTGGATAATTTAATGAAAGTAAAAGAAAAATATTTTATAATCATGTTTTGGAATTTTTGTTGTTGTTTTAAGTGTTTGTAATACTGATAACTTCAGTTTGTTATCCATTACAATTGACTACGGTCCGTTTGGCTTTATGGAAGCCTGTAATCCCGGTATGTACAATTTGCATATGTGTGCATACATACACACCTTATTTCACTAAAAATATCATCACAAGTTATCTCAGGTAAACTGTTATAGATAACACAGTGACGGGGTAGTAGAAAGAATTGGGTTCATTTATAAAATGGCCATTTTTATGTGCCTACCAGATCTTCTGGGTGCCATTAAGTGATACAAAGATGAACTCTTCATGGTTTCTGTCCTCAGAGAATACATATTATAAGGGCCGGGCATGCTGGCGAGCACCTGTAATCCCAGCACTTTGGGAGGCCAAGGCAGGAGGACCTGTTTAGATTAGGAGTTCGAGGCTGCAGTGAGTTACAGTGGTGCCATTGCACTCCAGCCTAGGTGACCGAGCGAGACCCTGTCTTTTAAAAAAAAATCCAAATTAAAATCCAATACATACTAGAGAAGATGGCATGAGGTATACCAGGAAACACGTTGTCAGACAGGTGAGATTTTGAGTTCAGCATCTGACCCTTAATAGCTCTGTGCCTTTGGAAAAGTTACTTAACCTCTCACTCCACTAATATATGAAATGGAGGTAACAGAAATCCAGTATTGGCACTGGAGAGATCAGAGGTGTTGCGGAGGACATGCTACTTGAGTAGGAGATTGAAGCTGTATGTGATAGACTGGAAATTCTTAGAGGATAGAAAAAGATTTCTCCGTTAGACAAATGTTCATGTTTTAAAAGCTTTTAGTGTATTCTGTTACCTTCAACTTAATGTCAGAAAGATTTTTATATAACAACTACAGATTCATATGTTCAACTATAAGCTTAAAAACAAAGAAAGAAGCTATTTATTATAATTATCCCCACTGTGGCTGGGGACAGTGGCTCACACCTATAATTGCAGCACTTTTGGAGGCTGAGGCAGGAGGATCCCTTGAGGTCAGGAGTTCAAGACCAGCCTGGGCAACATAGGGAGACCCTTTCTCTACAGTTAATTGAAAAATTAGCTGGGCATGGTGGTACATGCCTGTGGTCTCCCAGCTACTTGGGAGGCTGAGGCAGGAGGATCACTAGAGCCTGGGAGGTGGAGGTCACAGTGAGCTGGGATCATGCCACTGCATTCCAGCCTGGGTGACAAAGCAAAACTTTGTCTCAAAATAAATAAATAAATAAATAAATAAAAATAATATTTTCCAACATAAAGCTATAATGTTTTATTTTAAATAGAGATTTGGTACAAAACACATCTGAGAATGAAAGAAGATATAAAATAGGAAATCAGGCCAATATTAGGATGTTTAATTTTAACAAGTTGTTACAAGCTCTAAACCCATTGCTGGACCCTAGGCAAAAGCAGCTGTGAGTAAATCCTTAATCTACTGATAAAATCTGTGTGAAAACTTATTTGTATAATGATTAGTTTTCTTGAAAACTAAGAAACTAACACCTAAAATACTCTCTTATTATTTAGTGTTGTATATTTTTTCTAGTTCAGTTTGGGCTTTTTTGTCCATGGCTGCTGGGGTATAGTTTTTTTCTTGCTTACTGCTTTTTAGATGCTGTGAAATCTGTTTATTTCCTGTTTAATCCAAGAGTTATTTATCCCTGTATTTCTTTTTTTAATCACTGTATTTCTTAGTAGTTGGAATTATTTTGTCTGTATTTTTATGACTAAAGAGTATGTTTGATAAAACTCTACTATTCAAAATGTGTTAAAGTGTCTTTGTGGCCCAACATAAAACATTTTTTGATGTGTTTGGTGATTATATGTAAAAACATGTATTGTGTAGTGAGAAGTTTTAATATATCAAATTGAGTGTACTGATTACATTATTCAAGTCCTTTAAGAGCCTCTCAATTTTCTCTGTTAGATAAGTTAGATTCTTTTTTTTTTTTTTTTTGAGACAGAATCTCACTCTGTCGCCCAGGCTGGAGTGCAATGGCGCAATCTTGACTTACTGCAACCTCCACCTCCCAGGTTGAAGCGATTCTCCTGCCTCAGCCTCCCGAGTAGTTGGGATTACAGGCTCCCACCACCATCCCTGACTAATTCTTTTGTACTTTTGGTAGAGACAAGGTTTCACCATGTTTGCCAGGTGGGTCTCGAACTCCTGACCTCAGGTGATCCACCTGTCTCAGCCTCACAAAATGCTGGGATTACACAGATAATTTAGATTCTTAAGAGATGTGTATTAAAAGCTCCTACTTTAATTATATTTGTATCCAAGTTTTTTTCTAATTGTTTGAAATTTACCTATTTTGCTATGTATTATTGGTACATACAGATTTTCTACTTATATTTTCTTCAAACAATAGCTTTTATCTTAACAATTATTCCATTTATTTTGATATATACTTATAACTGTTGATTTCAATTCACCTGACATTAATATTGCCATTCATGCTTTCTTTTGGTTGAGTTTACCTTGAATCTCACGTTATCTTTTACCTTTATCTACCTATCTTTATTTGTTTTAAAGTGTTCTTCCTGTAAAAACAATGTATAGTCAGATTTTGATTCAATGTGATAGTTTCTGTCTTAACAGAAGTACGTAGGCTGATCACATTTATTATAACAATTGATATATGTGATTTATTCCTTCTGTCTGACATTGTGCTTCATCTTTATTTTACTGTTGGCCCCCCCCCCAGACTTTCTTATCTTTTTCTGATTTGAAATTCATTCTTCTCCCTGACACCCCATCCCGTGTTGATTTGGAAACTTGACTGAAAAACACTTCTACAATTCCATTCAGTTATCTTCTTTTTTTGTCACTTTTATGGGAAAACCAGTTTTTAGATATTTTTCCTAAGATTCTATCTGTCCATTGCTTTCCCCCTCATCCCAATAAGATGAGACCTTTAGAATGTTTTTGTTTTGTATCTAGTTACGTAGCTGCTAGATTTTGCTAAGATAGTTTAATATTTTGAATTTTAGATTATTCGGTTTTCCCTTGAAGTGTATCTGTTCTGTTTAAAGTGTCTTTGTATTTGACACTCCCCCATCTCCCACTTGGAGTCATTTCTCTGCTTACCACCATCCTTTTCTCACGGTTCCATCTTCAAGTCTCTGTCTTAAGTATTTTGCCCAAACAGGGTAGATAGGTGATACATTCTGATATATTCTCTGAATCTTTGCATAACTGTTAGTGCAGTTTTTATTTAACTCCAACAGATGATTGATATTCATTTGCATGTAACATATCATCGTGCCTCTTTATCTTCCGCCTGAGCCATACTCTCCAGGCTAGCTTTTATCAGTAGTAAGCTGATATTTTAATCTCTATCTACTGCGTGGTCTCTTATTCTGAATTTGGACTGAAGAGAAAAAGGAACATGGTTGCCTTTATTATGCAGCAATAAATAATAAATAGAAAAATTTGCAATGTTTATAATTGCTCAAATTGAAATATCATATGTATGTATATGAATAAGCATGATGATATTCTGAGTACATTAGTATTATATCAAATGTTAAATATTGATTGATTCTACTACTAGACATTGAGCTCCTGGAGGCCAGGGACCACATTTTAATCATTTCTGTGTCTCTAATGTATTTGCTAGAAGACAAAATATATTTCTCTTCCTACCCTTCCTCTCCCCCAACTCCTCCAATCTAAAATTGAGCCTGTTTTCAGTACAACAGTACAAGATTCCGGATGGAAGTCAAGGCATAGAGTGATTTGATTAACCCTGGTAGCAAAAATATTGTTTCAGTACAGATAAAAATTTTACATTCCATCTGTGATTTTCTTAATTTAAAAATATATTGGTACTACAGTCACATAGTTCAAAATCAAAGTGATATAAAATGATATTCATTAAGCCATCTTGCTCCTACCCTTGTCTCCATCACTTTTGTACCTGCTTCTCCCTGCAGAGTTCATTCATTCAACAAATATTTATTGAGTACTTAGGTGCTCAGTGTGTGCCAGACACTGTTCTAAGTGCTAAGGGCACAGTGATGAAAAAAAAAAAACAGGAAAAATAATTGTTTCCGCATGATGCTTACTTCTGGTAAGAGAGACAAGTTAACAAAACAAATAAGTTATATCGAGTATTAGGAGATAAGTGCTACAGAGGGAAAGAAAACAGGTGTGCACCTCCATGCCTGCCTAATTTTTTTTTTAAATTTTTTGTAGAGATGAGGTCTTGCTATGCTGCCCAGCCTGGCCTCAAACTCCTGGGATCCAGCGATCCTCCCCGCTTTGCCTCCAAAGTACTGAGATTACAGGCATGAGCCATGTGCCCAGCCAAGATTTTTTTTTTCTTTTGAGGCAAGGTCTGGCTCTGTTGCCCAGACTGGAGTGTAGCAGCTCACTGCAACCTCCACCTCCTAGGCTCAAGGGATCCTCCCACTTCAGCCTTCTGAGTAGCTGGGACTACGGGTGCATGCCACCACGCCTGGCTTAGTTTTGAATTTTGTTTTGTAGAAAAAGTGTTTTGCCACATTACCCAGGCTGGTCTCAAATCCTGGGCTCAAGAGATCCAGCCACCTTGGCCTCCCAACGTGCTGGGATTACAGGCGAGAGCCACCACACTGGGCCAAGATGTTTTTTAATTGGTTAATAAAAAAGAAGGTTTGGTATTGCCTAAAATAACTAAACAAAGTGGTATTTTATACATTGTTTAGTCAAACAGTATTTTCTGTCTTCCTTTCAAACCAATGTGATTTTTTAATGTGTTTTTTTCATTATTTGTCTTGTGAAAGAATTCCCTCCTATTTGAAGAAAAGATATAGTTTGAGGAGACAAGTAGTTAATTTTGTCTTTTGTTTTATTCAGTGTTAGTAACATGAATGACTCAGATTCTGAAGGAAGAAAAAGAATGGCAAGTAAGTAATCCTTTTGATGTTCTCAACTTTAAGGATTATCACATAAAAGCAATGGTTTTTGAAAACCAAAAGCGATGACTTACGGTTTTGAGGCTGAGTTGCTTTGTTTTTAACTAGGATTTTCCTTCCTTCCTCCCTTCCTTCCTTCCTTCCTTCCTTCCTTCCTTCCTTCCTTCCTTCCTTCCTTCCTTCCTTCCTTCCTTCCTTCCTTCCCTTCCTCCCTCCCTCCTTCCCTTCTTTCTCTCTCTCTCTCTTTCTTGAGACGGAGTCTTGCTCTGTCGCCCAGGCTGGAGTGCAGTGGCGTGATCTTGGCTCACTGCAAGCTCCGCCTCCCGTGTTCACGGCATTCTCCTGCTTCAGCCTCTGGAGTAGCTGTGACTACAGGCACCCGCCACTGCGCCCGGCCTTAACCAGGATTTTCTAGGTGGGTATATTTTAGTTGAGTTAAACTTTCTAATTTTAGCCAATGGCTTTAAGCTTGGAGTATGATCACTCTGCTTTCAGTAAATTTGCATAGTAATGTTAAAATACTATTAACTTAAAAGATGGTGGAGCGAGAAAGAAGGTGGTGTGGCATATGGTGGAAAGAACATGGGTTTTGGAATCTGGCAGAAAATCTCACCTCTGCCAGTTTTTAGCGGTATGATCTGAAAGATATTTAACTCTCTGAATCTTTAAGTGCTTCGCTGTAGTAAAATGGGGATGTTTTGCAAGAATCTTATTTATTTATATATTTTTTTGAGACAGAGTTTCGCTCTTGTCACCCAGCCTGGAGTGCAATGGCGGGATGTTGGCTCACTGCAAACTCCGCCTCCCGGGTTCAATCGATTCTCCTGCCTCAGCTTCCTGAGTAGCTGGGATTACAGGCGCCTGCCACCAAGCCTGTCTAATTTTTGTATTATTATTAGAGAAGGGGTTTCACCATGTTGGCTAGGCTGGTCTCAAACTGCTGACCTCAGGTGATCTGCCCGCCTTGGCCTCCCAAAGTGCTGGGATTACAGGCATGAGCCACTGCGCCCGGCCTTGCAAGGATCTTATAATGTGAGCAATGTATGTACAAAGCATCTTGTTATAGCCTGGGCCATAATACTCATACAGTAAATTAGAGCTGTAGAAATCAATCACTGGGCCGTAATACTCATACAGTAAATTAAAGCTGTAAAAATCAATCACTTCTATGTATTGATTTTCTTTTCCTTTTTTTTTTTTTTCTTTTTTGAGACAGAGTTTCACTTTGTCTTCCAGGTTGGAGTGCAGTGGTGCAATCACTGCTCACTACAGCCTCGACTTCCCAGGCTCAAGTGATCCTCCCATCTCAGCCTCTCGACTGGCTGGGACTACGGGCATGTGCCACTATGCCTGGCTAATTTTTTTGTACTTTTAGTAGAGATGAGGTCTCACTATGTTGCCCAGGCTGGCCTCGAATTCCTAAGCTCAAGCCATTCTTCTACTTCCATCTCCAAAATGTTGGGATTGTGAGTGTGAGCCACTATACCTAGCCTTAATTTTCAGTTTACTGTGTTGACTTCACACTTGGATTGGAGAAGGGAAAAAACAGGGCTGGGCGTGGTGGCTCATGCCTATAATCCCAGCAATTTGGAGCCTGAGGCGGGAGGATTGCTTGAGCGCAGGGGTTCAAGACTAGCCTGGGCAACATAGGGGGATGCCTCTCTCTATAAAAAATTTAAAAATTAGTTGGGAGTCGTGTCACATGCCTGTAGTTCCAGCTACTCGGGAGGCTGAGGTGGGAAGATCACTTGGGCCTGGGAGGTCGAGGCTGCAGTGAGCCATGATTGTGCCAGTGCACTCCAGTATGGGCGACAGAGTGAGACCCTGTCTCCAAACAAAGAAACAAACAAACAAAAATCAACAAAAAAGGAAGGTAATTCTTTTTGCAGTTCAGGTTCTAGCAAGATCAAAGAAGTTAAGGCAGAAGGATCTGAGCCTTTGAGTACTTCTGCCTTAGGACTTGTATAGAGAGCATGTGTGTGTATTGGGGTGGCTGGTTCCTGTCCATGAAAGAAGGATGACACTAACATTCCACATTAGGTTAGGGAATGAAATTGCTTCTTGAACTCGGGACATTATTGTAGACATAAAAGCAAGTTTAGTTCTTACAGTGAGGTGGGTGAGCTCTTTGGCGTTCATTTCCTTGCCAGCCATTTATGCCCGTTTGGGCAATCATACAGAACTTCCAGGCCAGCTCAGAATGTGCCTAGTCCCAGCAGTTGAAAGGAAGAAGTCTAAAATATTTTTAAATGCCATGTGGTGGCCGTCCTTAGTATTTGGATTTACTTGGTTAGGATAGATTGGATGAAACGGCAAAATGAAAGAAATGAAGTGGGCTCATGGCTGCAGCTTTGCTTCTGTGATTTTAGAGAAATAGTAAATGCTAAACTATGTGCTCTCAAAGAAGGGAAGAAATCAATTTCCATGAAGAACAATGGTATAATAAGAGTTTATAATTATAGTTCATTTACTTTTTAAATGTACACTTCCATATATTCTTATATATTTAATTGATCTGTAAATGGAAATATATAAAATATTGGTTGCACATGTTTATGTAACAATGTATAGCCGGATGTGGAGTTAAAGAATTATACAGACATGAAGAAATAAACATCTAAGCAGGAGACAGCTGAGTAAAGTCTGATCCTCGTTTCCCTCATGGAATCTTTTTATTTCCATGTAGCTCCTTTCTCTGGAGCAACAGCTGTGTGTGGGTCCAGAGTTAGACCAGCTATGCTTGAGTTCTGGTTGACCAAACATTTCCTAGATGACAGTAAGCCTGTCACTTGATGCCCCACTTCTTTCTTTCTCTCTGGTGTGTAATTTTTAACAGCTTTATTGACATATAATTTACATACCATAAAGTTCATTCAAGTGTAGAATTTTTTTTTTACTAAACTTAAGAAATTGTGCAATCACGGAAGTCCAATTTTAAAACATTTTTATCCACTTAACCTGTCCTAACTTTTGTGCCCTCATTAATACTATACAGTGCATATGTATAATGGGTTGTTGCACAGACTCAATAAGATAGTGGTTGGCTGGCTCGCGCCTGTAATCCCAGCACTTTGGGAGGCCGAGGGGAGTGGATCACCAGGTCAGGAGTTTGAGACAAGCCTGACCAACGTGGTGAAACCCTGTCTCTACTAAAAATACAAAATTAGCTGGGCGTGGTGGTGCGCGCCTGTAATCCCAGCTACTCAGGAGGTTGAGGCAGGAGAATCGCTTGAACCCGGGAGATGGAGGTTGCAGTGAGCTGAGACTGTGCCACTGCACTCCAGCCTGGGCAACAGAGCGAGACTCCATCTCAAAAAAATAAAAAAATAAAAAAAGATAGTGGTTGGCACATAGTAAGTACTCTATAAATACCAGCTATTGTATTATTATGGAGTGCATTAAATATCCTTTTCATGTTGCAAACACTGGGATGGATATGTTTTTTAGAAACCAGAAGATTAAAAAATATATATATATATTTATATACATACAACATACATATATATACCATATTTATATTTATTTACATAAAACTATATATATGTTTTACATAGTTCCAAAACATGTTTTAAAAACTCAGGAGTAGATTGGGGAAGATTTGCTATTAAAAATTTTTAGAAATGCTCTAGTTGCAAGCAATGGGAACATCAAAGATGAGTGTTTTACAGGTCTTAGAAATATTTTTTAAATGCTCAATATTTATTATTCTTACACCTCAAAATAACTCTAAGGAAGATCATAAACCACCAGTAGGCATTGGTCATTTCTTTTTTCATGCTACACAGTGCCCATCCCAGAATAGTTAAAACTACGTTTAAGAAATGCATCATGGCCGGGCACGGTGGCTCACGCCTGTAATCCCAGCAGTTTGGGAGGCTGAGGCAGGCGGATCAGCTGAGGTCAGGAGTTTGAGACCAGCCTGGTCAACATGGTGAAACCCCGTCTCTACTAACAATAAAAAAATTAGCTGGGCTTGGTGGCAGGCGTCTGTAATCCCGGCTACTTGGGAGGCTGAGGCAGGAGAATTGCTTGAACCCAGGAGGTGGAGGTTTCAGTGAGCCGAGATCACGTCATTGCACCCAGCCCGGGCCACAAGAGTAAAACTTCATCTCAAAAAAAAAAAAAAAAAAAAAGAAGAAGAAGAAGTAATGCATTTGATTTACTATGATACTCGGGACAGGCATTGTTGATTTTATATTTCAAGAAGATGATGTTTTGTATGGTGTTTAGCTCTGTAACTATAAAGATTGATAGGGAAGTAGTCATTTCTATCGTTTCCTTTTCTTCTTCTTTTTTTTTTTTTTGAGATGGAGCCTCGTCCTGTTTCCCAGGTTGGAATGCAATGGTGGGATCTTGGCTCACTGCAACCTCCACCTGGTGGGTTCAAATGATTCTCCTGCCTCAGCCTCCCAAGTAGCTGGGATTACAGGCACCCATCACCACGCCCAGCTATTTTTTGTATTTTTAGTAGAGACGGGGTTTCTCCATGTTGGCCAGGCTGATCTGGAACTCCCGATCTCGTGATCTGCCCGCCTTGGCCTCCCAAAGTGCTGGGATTACAGGCGTGAGCCACTGTGCCCGGCCTACATTTCTATAGTTTCTTTGGAAAGAATAAGATCATCAGGCTCCTATGAGAAAACAGCTGATGTCCCAAAATGAAATATTTCCATGTATTTAAGTATGTTACCCTAGGTAGCTCTAGCATTGTGTGATTGGGTTCATATTGCAAAGGAGATTTTTTTAAGCCCTGAAATATCTGTATCTGCAATAAAATTAGGTTGGCTGTAATTCTTTTCCCAGCACTAAATTGAGTTATTTAGCAAACACATACCAAGTCCCTATTATGTGTATCTTTGCATAGTCAAATTGTTAAAGCTAAAGCCACAAAGATGAATTTGATTCCCACCATTAAAAAGCCTGTGATCAGGCAAGGTGCAGAGGCTCATGCCTGTAATCCCAGCACTTTGGGAGGCCAAGGCGGGAGGACACCTGAGGTCAGGAGTTGGAGACCAGCCTTACCAACATGGCAAAACCCCACATCTACTGAAAATACAAAAATTAGCTGAGCATGGTAGCGCGCAACTGTAGTCCCAGCTACTTAGGAGGCTGAGGCAGAAGAATCACTTGAACCCGGAAGGCGGAGGTTGCAGTGAGCCAAGATTACGCCACTGCACTCCAGCCTGGGCAAGAGAGAGAGAGAGACCCAGTCTCAAAAAAACAAAAACAACAACAACAAAAAAAAAGCCTATTATCAACTGGGCAAGGTGGCTCATGCCTGTAATTTCAGCACTTTGGGAGGCCGAGGCAGGCGGGTCACATGAGGCCAGGAGTTTGAGACCAGCCTGGCCAACATGCCGAAATTCCATCTCTACTAAAAATACAAAAAAATTAGCTGGTCATGGTGGCACACACCTGTAATCCCAGCTACTAGGGAGGCTGAGGCACGAGAATCACTTGAACCCAGGAGGTGGAGCTTGCACTGAGCCGAGGTCATGCCATTGCAATTCAATCTGAGTGAGGGAGTGAGACTCTGTCTCAAAAAAAATTTTTTTTTTAATTAATAAAGCCTATGACCTAGTGCATCAGTGATTAACATATTATGTGGAACTTTGGTTGAACTTTTGTTTGGAGATAATCTTCCTTAACCACTGCTTAAAATTTTATTGCCAAAAGACATACAAACAGAAAATTTGGAACTGGATAAAAATGTACAGAATTAGATAATGCCTGAAAGAATCTTATATACAGACCTAGAATGTGCTGATTTCCAAGTAGTTTATATTTTTACAATTTGATTCAAAGTACTTAGACTTACACCTGCAATTCCTAATGTATTTCAACAGTATTTTATTGCCAAGTTTTTATATAGTGTTTGTCAAATTTGCCACAATTTTTAACTGGATGACTCTCTTCTCCTTCTCTGCCTAAGTTGAGTCCATCCACAGTTTCCTTTGCATGTCTGTCACCCATTTGTATGAAGACTCTTTATATTTTTTTGTGTGTGTACATTTTTATTTTAAAGGTGTTTTGTATGATTTTTTTTTTTTTTTGAGACAGAGTCATGCACTGTTGCCCAGTCTGGAGTGCAGTGGCGCGATCTTGGCTCACTGCAACCTCTGCCTCCTGGGCTCAAGCAATTCTCCTGTCTCCTCCTGAAGAGCTGGGATTACAGGCGCGTGCCACCATGCCCAGCTAATTTTTGTATTTTTAGTAGAGACAGGGTTTCTCCATGTTGGCCAGGCTGTTCTTGAACTCTCGACCTCAGGTTATCCGCCTGCCTCAGCCTCCCAAAGTGCTGGGATTACAGGCATGAGCCACTGCCCCTGGCCTGTATGATTTTTTTTAACTTGAAATATGCAAACATAGAAAGAATTTTAAAAGATCCCTCTTATTCCCATCACCCAAACACAATGACTATTCACTTTTTGATTCACTTTTGAGTAGACTTAAACCTCTATTTTCTGTGTCTATTGATTAGGGGAAAATGTAGTAGGATAATAATTATACTATGGTATACTTTTAGATTCTTCTTCTTTTCTTTTCTTCTTTCTTCCTTCCTTCCTTCCTTCCTTCCTTTCTTTCTCTCTCTCTCTCTTTCTTTCTTTCTTTTTTTTTTTTTCAGAGACTCTCCATTTCCCGGGCTGGAATGCAGTGGCATAATCATGGCTCACTGCAGCCTTGACCTCCTGGTCTCAAGCAATCCTTCGACCTTAGCCTCCCAAGTAGCTGGGACTATAGACAGGCATCACCATGCCCAGCTACTTAAAAAAATTTTTTTTGCAGAGATGGGGTCGCACTATGTTGCCCAGTCTGGTCTTGAACTCCTGGGCTCAAGCAGTCCTCCTGCCTTGGTTTCCCAAAGTGCTGAGATTACAGGCATGAGCCACCAGGCCTGGCCAGATTATTTTTTCACTAAAAATAACCCAGGTGCCGTGGCTCACTTGAGGTCAGGAGTTTGAGACCAGCCTGGCCAACATGGTGAAACCCCATCTCTGTGAAAAATACAAAAATTAGCCCGGCGTGGTGGTGCACATCTGTAATCCTAGCTACTCAGGAGGCTAAGGGACCAGAATCACTTGAACCTGGGAGGAGGAGGTTGTAGTGAGCCAAGATTGTGCCACTGCACTCCAGCCTGAGTCACAGAGTGAGACGCCATGTCAAAAAAAAAAAAAAGCGTTTTTTGTTGCTACTTCATTCTTTTTTTTTTTTTTTTTTTTTTTGAGACAGAGTCTCGCTCTGTTGCCCAGGCTGGAGTGCAATGGCGCAATCTCAGCTCACCGCAACCTCCGCCTCTCGGGTTCAAGTGATTCTCCTGCCTCAGCTTCCCGAGTAGCTGGGATTACAGGGTCCTGCCACCACGCCCAGCTAATTTTTGTATTTTTGTTAGCGACAGGGTTTCACCATGCTGTCCAGGCTGGTCTCGAACTCCTGACCTCCGGCGATCCGCCCGCCTTGGCCTCCCAAAGTGCTGGGATTACAGGCCTGAGCCACCATGCCCCCAGCCTCTTCATTCTTTATAATGTAACATTTTTAATGGCTGTATAATATTTATTTGAAAGTATACGTTTTACTTATTAAGTATCCAGTTGTTTCTAGTTTTACCTTAATTTAAATAATGCTTTTTAATGTTACATTTGTTTCCTTAGACTATGTTCCAGGAGAAGTAGAATTACTGCATCACAGGGCACTTCATTTTTAGATTATGTATCATGGCGGCAGACCTTCAATACCAAGGTGAGATGGAATATGCAGTCCATTCAAGTAATGGGAACTTCAGATGAGAGTCACGTAACTGGGGTCCGCAGTCCTCTCAGAATTTCTGTTGTACCATTGAGGACAGCATCTCCCCTCCCTGACCAGTTGATAAATCATCTTGCAAAAGGCTCATCTCAAATGAAGATGTAGTTCCTGGAATTTTTAAAAATGTATCGTTTTTATAAAATTTTTAATAGGAAAAAATGTATGGTTATTGTCAAAAATACAAATTTATAAAGGTTTTTAATTGCATGAGACCTTTCATGTTTGCTCTCAGGCAGCATCAGCATTAAGCAGTTCTACTGCGTCAGACCTTAATTCTGTGCCTTAAAAGCAGCAACTGTTTTGTTTTGTTTCCTCCTCTCCACTTAGGCTGCAGGGCCCAATTCAGATGAATTAACTACATTGGCTTTATAAAATGCTTACTGAACTGAAAATGATGAAAGAAAAAACAAATTAGTGATGAAAGAAAAGAAAAATAAAACATAACATTCATGAAAATGCTCACAAAAGGTTTTTTCTGCACCAAAAGTTAATAAATGCTGTACATTATTTATAAATAATTAAAATGGACCGATAGTGATAATGTGTTCTCTTTTGACCCTTCCAGCAAACTTCTTAAAGGTTTTCAAATACAGTGGTGATTTCATATGGCCTGTGTTGACTTCATTTATAGTTGTTGTTTGTAATTTATTAATTTGCTGTTTCCAGATGTGCTCTCTCCCGCCCCTTGTTTAAGCTGTTAACCCTAGGTATGTGCTGAGGAACTGGATGGCAGAATCTGCAGTGCAGAAAGCAGAAAGGAATGATTTCTCAGAGCTAAGATGGTTGACTTCTCTCAGTTCATTTTTATTAATTAAAAATCTATTCTATTTTGAAGACACTTGTTTGCAGACATGCTACATTATACCATTGCCAACGCCAGCTTCCTAGATTTCTCCCTGCTTGGTCTCTCTTTGGTTTATCAGTTGAATTATTTTCTCATATTTTCTATTTATGCTTTATAAACATTTTTAAATATTTATTTTAAAACACACGCATATACATTATTTAACCCTTCAAGGGTCTGATTCTGCTGTTTATTGTTTGTGTTTTGGAATTGTGGATTTTAGTCTCTGTTTGAAATCTAGTGAAATGGAATTTGAGGGTATACGTCTCCAGAGGGCAGTAGCATTTGCTCCTTTCAGGCATGGATCCATGGTACTACCAACCTGGGTCCACTTTAATCCTGACAGCAATGAAGACGAATAAACTAGAGCTACATGTATTAGCATCAATGACTCTCACAATTAAAATAAAAATTTTTAGACATGGGGTCTCACTCTGTCACCCAGAGTGGAGGGCAGTGGCATAATCATAGCTCACTGCAGCCTCCACCTCCCAGGCTCAAGCGATCCTCCCCCATCAGCCTCTCAGAGACTACAGGCGAGCACCATCATACCTGGCTAATGTTTTTATTTGTTGCAGAGACAGAGTCTCACTATGTTGCCCAGGTTGGTCTAGAACTCTTGGGCTCAAGGAATCCTCCTGCCTTGGCCTCCCAAAGTGCTGGGATTACAGGCGAAGCTACTGTGCCCAGACAAATCTCACTTATAATGTTAAGCAAAACAAGCAAATAGCAAAGGAATTCACACAATGTGTTACTACTTGAATATAGTATAAAAATAAGCAGAATCCTACCAATATCATACAATATGGCTTCAACCGTATTGAAAGTATTTTATTGCTGAAGTTGAATGGAGGATATACAGGTGTCCATAATGTTATTCTGTATATGTTTTCTGCCTCAAATATTTCATCATTAGCTGTTTAAAAATGCATTGCATGTTATGTATTTTTTACAATAGGAATGGCCCTGGCTCTCATGCTGCCACTCTCCTGTCCCATGCCCGGAGGGTACATTATTGATAGTCATGACGCTCTTTCTGTCTCAAACCGGTCATAGCCTCAGAACCATTCTCATCACAGCATGCCCTGACATCATCAGCCACTGATCAGAGTTGGCATGAGAGAGAAACCATTTTGCTCTTTCTAATTTGGGGCTTGTATTAGCTTTTTATCTCAGTAGTTTAATTAGCCTGACAATTCTAGGTTTTCATTTCAGAAAATATAATATTTTTAAATAGCATCTTTTTATGATATGAAGGAGAAACAAAGAGAAGGGAGATCCCTCAACATTTATCATTAAATAAGTTTGCCTCCACAGGGGAAACTACACAGTGTTCAGTAAGCTGTTTTGTTGGCCTGTGTCTCCTTTCTTCCATATCTTTTATTCCCCCCCTTCTTTCCATCCCTTCCTCAAAATTATATATGAGTAATGAGGCAGCGCCCCTGGGGCAGGGTGGGAGGAGGTGTTTTCTTGGGTCAAGTAAACATTCAGATTCAAATGACTATCCCAGGCCACACACCTGGCCCCAGCCAGCTGAGAGAGACAGAGCACAGGAACAAAGCTTCCCGACGGGGCAGCACCAGGTTCTCCGTGTGCAGGGGAACTTGGAGCAGTCCACACCAGCAGTAAGGCACGGCAGCTTCACTCAGGTGCAGGGATCTGAGAGTCCCACTGTGACCGTGCAGGGCAGCCCTGTCTTAGAAGCTTCAGGCTCTGCAGAAAGCAGTGTCTCTTGTAAGAACTCCATAGGCATAATTTCCAGATCCTCACAAGAGACCTGCCTCATAGTAGGAGTCACCATGCTTAGGAAGGCCCAACGCATCCTATCAGGTATTTGCAGTTCTCCCAGTCCAGAAGTTACTTGTCCTTTGTAGGCAATGCTGTATAGTGATAGAGCTGACCTACCACCTTATCAGGATACCAGGGAAACAGAACCAGAAAGGTAACTAAATGTCAACTTCTCATGCAGGAGAAGAACAACATTTTGTCAAACCTTTCTACATGCAATCCTTTACACATGGAACTGGTATTTATCTTCTTTCCTGAAACATTTCTTGAGAATCCATTCAATGCAAGTTGCTGATTAATTAGAGGGGCTCTTAAACTAGTAGGTAGGTGAGACCAATAGGTATACAGCCAACTTTAAAAAAAAGAGGTGTATAGAAAGTACCCAGGGAGAAGTGCTAAGATTGGCTCCAAAGCCCTGTATTTATGATGATGCAATCTTTATATTTAAAATACTAGTGACACAATAATATGTTCTACTTGAACTCCCACCTTTAATTTCTTAGTATAGATAATCACCCACCTTTTCTATCATAGCTAAGTATTTCCTTCGTAATACCCAAGAAATAGCAAAAGCACTGAAAATATACATTTTGATATCAGATTGATTGTGGAAAGAGGTGTGTTCTTCAGTGCCTCAGTTTATTACCATGCGGCCAAATTCCCAGTAAGAAGCAGCATGAGCTGGAATTCATGGCATTCATTTGGAAAGACTAAATCATTGACATCCTTTTATTTCTGTAAATATTTTAGAAAATTACAATTGCCTAAATGCTGTACAGGGATATTAAGATTAAAATATACATTTTCATTCACTTAGTTTAGTACAAAAAGTTAGAAAGTACTCTTAAGGAACTTTCTGTGGAATAATAGAAACTCCAAGTAACAACTAGAGTTGAGGTTTTCCATAAAGCATAAAATGTATAAACTTTTTTTGTTGTTGATGTTGTTGTTGTTTTCTTTGAGAAGGAATCTAGCTCTGTCACCCAGGCTGGAGTGCAGTGGCACAATCCCGGCTCACTGAAACCACTGCCTCCCAGGTTCAAGCGTTTCTCCTGCTTCAGCTTCCCGAGTAGCTGGGAGTACAGATGTGTGCCACAACGTCTGGCAAATTTGTGTAATTTTTGTTGAGACAGGGTTTCGCCATATTGACCAGGCTGGTCTCCAACTCCTGACCTCCAGTGATCTGCCTGCCTCGGCCTCCCAAAGTATAAACATTTTTAAACATTTTAAATTGACCTTGCCATTTAGAAATGGAGAAATTCATCAGGGTCCTGAGTAATTCTAATCTACATTTACATGCTCACATTGTTTACTAGGTGCATCTTCTCCAGCAAGTTCTTCAGCATCCTTTCCAGAAGCATTTGGCAGCCGAGAAAGCAGGCTACACCTCACCTACTCCTTCCTGGGCTAAAGATCTCAGACTTAGTTGCTTATCTTAATTTGGGAAAAATAAATTAAGGAGCTCTTCTATCATTAAGCACAACATAATATAATCTATTTAATAAATTCTGATCATCCACATTTTGATGGCAATCCCACATTTGAAAATAATGATTATATATGCAAATATTTTTAGCCAATTAAATTGGAACTTATTCTTTGAAACATCATGATCATTTTTGTCCTAATCAGTAACTTTAATGGAATAATAAGGTGTTTTTGATAAACCACATGAGTTATTTTCATTGATTATCTTATGACAGTTGTTATCAAAATGGATTATTACATATTAATCTAGTATTTGCTATAAACTCAGCAGTTTGGAATACATCAGTATTTAGTTTTATTATGCTACTAGAGTTTTTTTCCCTATTATAGAATTTTCAAACATTTACTAAGGTAGATAAAATTTTAATAGTTTAATGAACCTGGTTTACCATTTAATCAGCTTGTTAGTAATCAATACACGGCCAATTTCACTTCATTTACACCTCCACACACTTCCCTCATATTCCTTGTTATTGCCTTAATTGAGATATAATTTACATGTCCTCGATTATGTTTTGGAAAATGGAGACATTGTTTCCTCTACAAATATTTCTGTATGTCTCTCTAAATGTTAATGACTTAAAACACAAACAGACCCTGACACCATATGACCTTAGGACAAATTAGCAATAACTTTCTAATGTGTAAAATTAAATATCCAGTCAGTTTTCAAGGTTTCCCTATTGTCTTGTAAATTATTATCATCATCTTTATTTTATAGTTATTTTAATTGGGATCCAAATAAGGACTATACATTAAAATTAGATGAAAATACGTCTTGTTTCCTTTGATATCTTTGAGTATATCACCTACGTGTGTCACCTACATCTTTTTTCACTTGCACTCTTTTGGTTTATTTTGTTTTGATTGAAGAAACCAGATTATTTATCCTGTAGTATTTTGACACTCTGCATTTTTCGGATTGCATTTCGTGGTATTTATTAAACCTGTGATATAATTTGAATGTATGCTCCAAATCTCATTGATATGGTTTGGCTCTATGTCCCCACCCAAATCTCATCTTGAATTTCAACCCCCATGTGTGGATGGAGGGACTTGGTGGGAGGTGATTGGATCATGGGGGCCATTCCCCCATGCTGTTCTTGTGATAGAGAGTTCTCACAAGATCTGGTTGTTTGATAAGGGTCTGGCATTTCCCCTTTGCTCTCTGTCTCTCCTCCTGCCATGTAAGATGTGCCGTGCTTCTCCTTCACCCTCTGTTATGATTGTAAGTTTCCTGAGGCCTCTCCAGCCATGCATAACTATGAGTCAACTAAACCTTCCTTTCTAAATCACCCAGTCTCAGGTAGTTTCTTTACAGCAATGTGAAATTGGACTAACGTACTCATGTTGAGATGTAATCCCCAATGTTGGAGGTGGGGCCTGGTGGGAGGTGTTTGGGTCATGGGGACAGATTCATCATAACTTGATGCTGTCCTCCTGATAGAGTGGATTCTTAGGAGATCTGTTGTTTGAAAGTGTGTGGCACCTCCCCTCACTTGCTCTCTTGCTCCCACCCTCTCCATGTGAGAAGCCTGCTCCTGCTATGCCTTCTGCCATGTCTGGAAGCCTCCTGAGGCCTCCTCAAAAGCTGAGCAAATGCCAGCACCACGTTCCCTGTAAAGCCTGCAGAACTCAGCCAATTAAACCTCTTTTCTTTATGAATTACCCAGCCTCCCATATTTTTTTATAGGAACAGAAAAACAGCCTAGCACAACACGTTTCTCTGCCCCCTGTATTTCTGTAAATATAGAGCTTCAGTCAGTTTCAGAAAGGATTTATTTGGCAAAAATACTTGAAATACAGAGCAAACATCTGCCTTGGTGAATTGCCACTATTTCTTCTATAACTACATTTATGTTCTATTTGAATTTCACTGTTACCACTTTTTTTTTCTGTTGCAGTTTTAGCCCTGTTGATTAATTTCCACTTTTGATTATTCCTTTTTGTAAAATGTCACGTGGGCTTCTCGCTGGGAGACAAGGAGGCAAGACAATAACATGCTTTGCTCTCCGTATGAACTCAGTAACAAATATGAGAAGATTGGCAACAACATACTTTGAAAGAAGTGATGGGTCACTGATCATGATTCATCTGTTATTTAGGCTGTGATTTGTGGACTGAAGAACTAACAAGAAGTTTATACTTTATGTAATTACAGGTAAAATACCATGATAACTGAAATTAGAACCATGTTGGGGAACTCATGTCATTTAATTAAATCATGCTTATTGGAACTCGGTAGAGTGGTGATGGCCTGTACCTCTTACCTTCCTGATGTTTTCTTTTTTATCTGCAATAAACATTTACATTGTTCCTTGTATAGACTTTGAAATTGTCTATCAATTCTAGACATGTAGTCTAGAGTCACTTTTTATACTACATTTTATAATTGAGCATCACTGGTATATAGTATATAGGACAGTTTTTGGTTTCTATAATTAAAGGTTGACTTTATTAAAGTATTAAGTAGATACACCATCTGAGAATTTAAAAGTCTGTCTTTTTCATTCAAATAGCTTTTCATCCTATTTTTTTTGTTGTTGTATGCATTGGCTAGAGACTTCAGGATAATGTCGAATAATATTAATGATAATATTGACTTTAATGGTGTATTAGTCATGTCTCTTATTTTCTGAATTTGATGCTTTGACATCCAGGGCTTTGTTGTCCCTGGAGGGACTGCCCCTCTCAGGATAAGCTAATTCCTGGACGTAAGCAACTTGCCTGCATGTATGTCTTCATATATAAACCAACCAGTCCAAAGCTCATACCCCCTTCTTTATCTTTTCTTTATCACCCTCTATTCTTCTTTATCTATCTTTATCCTTCTTTATCACTCTCATGTCCCAGGCCACTATCCGCCTGCCCTAATTGCCTCAGGGCCAGGTAGCAGACAACTAGGGACAGCCTCTCCTCCCCAAGATACCATGAAATTATTCAAACTAGCCAATCCTAAGACTGGTTGCCCTGCCTTGCTTGTTCCTTCCTGTGGAAAGTACAGTAAAGATTCTTGCTCGTGCTTTCCCCCGTCCCCTCTGTCTCCTGACTGACCTTGATGTTTCCCCGTTTTGCCTCTTGTGGTGTGAGGTGCCTACAGCTGGTAGGGAACCCTGAGTAGCAAAATAAAGTACTTCCCTCATGACACTCATTTCTGTGTTCATGTGTCTTATCATACTGATTAAAACAAATCCTGGGTACCGTAAAAATAAATGACATTTCTATTCATGCTTTGTTATTAAATATGCTTTTTGCTGTAGGTTTCTAATAAATTTTATCAACATAGAAACACCTTCCTCAACTGCTAGTTTCTTAAGAAGTTTTAAATTTTTTTTAACAAGGAGTGGTGTTGAATTTTATCAAGAGCCTTTATGATGTTTATTGAAATAGTTGTTTTTTTCTCCTATGAATTTTTCTAATAGAAACTATACTGATTGAACAATAGGTTAAAATAAAAGTTTCATCAAAGACTCTCAAGATATAATAGCTGTGAAAGTCTAAATCACCATGTGTAAGTTTTCATAGCAAATATCTGAGAACCTGCTCCACAAGTATTAATTCTCCTCACCTGCTTTAACAATATGAAAGGATGTGGAGTGGAGAAGATTGCAGGGAGCTGTTGCCTTGCACTCTCCCCTACCTTGCCTTTGATAGTCTTATGTATGGGGAGGAAAATAATGCACACCCTTAACCCTGGGTCTAGAGGAGGACTTTTCAGGAGGCCACCAGGATAACTGACCAAAAAACTCCTGGAACTAATAAGCAGTTATAGCAAGGATGCAGCATACAGGATTAGTATAGAAAAATCCATTGCAGTTGCTCTCCTGCACACCAACAATGAGCAATTGGAATTTGAAATTAAAAACACAATGCCATTTATGTAAACATTCCCACCACCAATGAAATAATTAGGTATAAATCTAACAAAATATATAAAAGATCTATGAGGAAAACTACAAAATTTTGATTAAAGAAATCAAAGAAGGACTAAATAAATAGAGAGATATTCCATGTCCATGGATAGGGAGGCCTAGCATTAACAAAATGTCAGTTCTTCCCAACTTGCTTTCTAGATTCAATGCAATCCCCATCAAAATCCCCGAAATATATCGCTTGGATATTGACAAATTGATTCCAAAGTTTATATGGAGAGGCTAAAACAAAAACAAAAACATAAAAACCAAAAAAAAAAAAAAAACAAGAATAGACAACACAGTATTAGAAAAGAAGAAAATCAGGGGGGTGACACTACCCAATTTCAAGATTTGCAAGAAAGCTACAGCAATCAAGACAGTGTGGTAGTGGCAAAAGAATAGATGAATAGATCAATGGAACAGAATAGAAAGTCCCGAAATAGACCTATACAAATATTTGACAAAGGGGCAAAGGCAATACAATGAGGAAAAGATAGTCTTTTCAACAAATGGTGCTGGAACAACTAAATATCCATATGCAAAATCAAAAATCTAGACACAGATCTTACATCTTCCCCCAAATTTAGCTGAAAATGGATCACAGACCTAAATGTAACACACAAAATTATAAAATTTCTAGAATATAGGAGAAAACCTAGATAACCTTGGGCATGGCAATGACTTTTTAAATACAACACTGCCAATGGCATGATCCATGAAAAAAGTAATTGATAAGCTGGACCTCATTCAAATTAAAAACTTCTGTGTAATGCACAGTCAAGAGAATTAGAAGACAAGCCACAGACTGGGAAAAAACATCTGTGAAAGACATATCTGATAAAGTACTGTTATCAAAATATACGAAGAACTCTTAAAGCAACAATAAGAAAAGGAATAACCCAGTTAAAAAATTGACAAAAGATATGAACACACACCTCACCAAAGAAGATGTACAGATGGCTAATAAGCATATGTAAAAATTGCTCAACATCATATGTCATTAGGAAATAGCAAATTAAAACTGATACCACTACCTACCTATTCAAATGCTTAAATAGAAAGCACTGACAATACCAAACAATGACAAGGATGGGGAGCAATAAGAATTCTCATTTATTCTTGGAGGGAAAGCAAAATGAAACAGCCACTTTTTAGAAGACAGGTTGGCAGTTTCTTACACAGCTAAACACACTTTTTCCATATGATCCTGCAATTGCACTCCTATTTACCTGAGTGAGTTGAAAACTGATATTCACACAAGTGTCTGCACACAAGTTTCTAGCAGCTTTATCCATAATTGCTAAAATTTGGTGGCAACCAAGATGTCCCGCAATAGGGGAATGAATAAATGAACTATGGTCCATCCAGACAATAGAATATTATTCAGTGATAAGAAGAAATGAAGCCAAGATCACGCCACTGCATTCCAACCTGGATGATAGAGTGAGACCCCATCTCAAAAAATAAAAAGTTAAATAAAGAAGAAATGAATTATCAAACCATGAAAAGATAATGGAGTGCTATGGTTTGACTATGGATTGGCCCTTCCAAAACTCATGTTTAGGCTTGGTCCCCAAGGTGGCAGTGGTGGGAGGTGCTTTAAGAGTCATTAAGATGGATTAATTTCTTTCAGGTGCTACGGGGTTAGTTCTCATGGAAATGCATTAGTTCCCACGAGATTGGGTTGTTATAAGCAAGGTTGCCTCCCCTGGTTTGTCCCCCTTTTGCATGCAGCCACTTCTCCTTCCACTTATCTGCCATGATATGATGCAGTCAGTGGGCCTTCCCCAGACACTGGCACCATGCTCTTTGGACTTTGCAGGCTCCAGAAGCATGATCCAAAACATCTCTTTTTAAAATAAACTACCCATGTATTCTGCTATAGGAACAGAAAGTGAGACATGGAGGAACCATAAATGCATATTATTAAGGAAAAGAAATCAATTAGAAATGGCTACATATGGTGATTCTAACTATATATTTTAGAAATGGTATAATTACAGAGACAGTAAAAAAGACCAGTGGTTTCCAGGGTTTAAAGGGGAGGGAGAGATTAATAGGCAGAACACAGGATTTTTAGGACAGTGAAACTAATCTATGTGATTCTATAATGGTGGATACATGTCATTGTACATTTCTGAAAACCCATAGATTGTGCAACATCAAGAGTAAACCTGCAGTAAACTGTGGACTTTGGGTACTAATGATGTGCCAATGTAGGTTCCTCAATTGTTTCAGTATGATTTTTGTAGCATTTTGGTAGTGGAGGAGGCTGTGCATGTGTGGGGACAGGGGACAAATGGGAACTCCCAATACTTTTTGCTCAATTTTGCTGTGAATCTAATATTGCTCTAAAACATGAAGTCTATTTCAAAAAACAGAAACCCAAAATGGATGGCTTTAACATAGATTAGATTGTGCTGAAGAAAAGAATTAGTGAATAGGAGTTAATGTCTGATTAATATACCCGGAATTGATAAAGAAATGGAAAATATACACAATTAAGAGATACGGAGGCTAGTGCTAGAAGATCTAACATATATTTCATTAGAGTTTTAGAAGAAGCGAATAAGGAGAGGCAATGTTTGAAAACAATATAAATTACATTTTTCTGGAATAGTGAAAGACAGATATTTCTAGATTCAGAAACCTCAGTAAAATATCAGGCAACTTAAGCAAAAAGAAACCCACAGTTATACCCACTGTGTGCACCAAAGACGAAGAAAAGGTCTTAAAATCATGCAGAGGGGAAACAAAGAGATGACCTAATGGAAATAATAATTTGACAGCTGACTTCTCAACAGCAACAGTGAAAGGGAGAAGACAGTGGGGACAATTTCCTCAAAAAGCTGAGAGTTTTTACTGTCAGTTGAAATTTTACATCCGTTGAAACCATCTTTGAAGAATGAGGTAAAATAAAGATACTCTAGGAAAAAAAGTCAGCTATAACTCAACTACTAGGCAATAATGTGTGTGTGTGTGTGTGTGTGTGTTTGAAACCAAAGTGTTCCAAAGTCCATGTATTTCCTAGGTTACGGTTGTTTTAACTTGGGACTTTATTGAATATGGATATTATCATTATAACTAGCCATTAAAAGAAATAAAGATACTTTAGGAAAAAAAGAAGTCAGCCATAACTCAACTAATAGGCAATAATGTGTGTATGTGTGTGTGTGTGTTTGAAACCAAAGTGTGCCAAACTCCGTGTGTTTCCTAGGTTAAAGTTGTTCAACTTGGGACATTACTGAGTATGGATATTATCATTATAACTAGCCATTAAAAGAATAGACACAGTATATAACTTTTAAACAAGAAGCTTAAAAAGGGGAGTAACAGAAAAATCCTAATCACGTGAAGCAGAAAAGAAAGGAAGATAAAAACCCCAGAAAAATCCAGGGTAATAGGAAGTGCAAAATAAGATGTTAAAAACAAATATATAATCACAATAAGAGTCATAAGAAGAGGCCATTCGTGGTGGCTCATACCTGTAATTCCAACACTTTGGGAGGCCAGGGCAGAAGGACAGCTTGAGGCCAGGAGTTAGGAACCAGCCTAGATGACATGGTGAGACTCCTATCTCTACAAAAAATAAGAATTAGCCAGGCAGATGGCATAAGCCTGTAGTACCAACTACTCGGGAGCCTGAGGCAAGAGGATGGCTTGAGCCCAGAATGTTGAGGCTGCAGTGAGCTATGATCGCACCACTGCACTCCAGCCTGGGTGACAGAATGAGACACCGTCTCTAAAAACAAAAACAAAAACAAAAAGAAAGAAAGAAAGAAAGAA
The DNA here is from genome assembly GCF_029281585.2 of Gorilla gorilla gorilla. Lineage (NCBI taxonomy): Eukaryota > Metazoa > Chordata > Mammalia > Primates > Hominidae > Gorilla > Gorilla gorilla. The sequence continues at coordinate 35,587,088 of NC_073232.2, read as the reverse complement.
AGAAAGAAAGAAAGAAAGAAAGAAAGAAAGAAAGAAAGAAAGAAAATTAAAAGTGTTAAAAGAATAAAATTGCAGTTAAAAGATAATAATTCCTGAACTAGATATAAACACAACAAAATCTGCCATATGTCATTAAAAGTGGCAAACATAGAACATAGAGAGTTTGAAAGTGCATAAATAGATTTGTCAGGCAAATACCTGTAAAAAGATGATACAGCTGCATGAGTACAAGATAAAAAGCAGAAAACATTGCATGGTGACAGATGGTTCAATTCACCAGGAAGTCACATACATAATTTTTGTTTACACTTAATAATTAACCATGTCAGAATATATAAGGCACAATTCACCACAGCAATGAAAAGATATTGACAAATCTGCCCTCAGAAGATTTTAAAACATCCTTCTTAGTAATTGATGGATGCAACAGACCAGGTAACAGGCTGCAGGCAGAAGATTTGTGGAACATGCTAAACAAGCTTGTTCTAAGGAACATGTATAGTACATTGTACCCAAGCACACATAAACCATCGGTAAAAATGGATCAGACATCAAGCCATAAGTCTCAAGCACACTTCAAAGCCTCAATTATCATGGACTTGGGTCATTTCAGTATCATACCAGCTAAGATTCCTATGATCAAACAAAATGTGGCTTAAATGTTCATTCTCCTCTTTGAGGACCTACTGTAAAATCTAAGTTCATATTCTATCATGTGACAGGTTAAATCATATTTTCTGTAAACTCTTCCAAACCCTGTGGGTTTTGTTGCAGTTGGCCTATTACATGGGTCTTTGCCCCAGTGGCAGCATTATAAAAGAAATTACGGAGTTTTCATAAGCTGTGGTGTAGTATTACTGCCCTATATTATTAATTATACACTGTTCGTAATATATTATTATCCTTGCACTTCCTCTCTAATGTCCAATTTCACCCCAGCTTTTGCACTCCCCCCACCTCCAGTATCTCACTAAAATTTTCATAAAGGAACAAAATTTGCTGCATTTTCAGGGTCAAACTAAATAACCCCACTCAGGTATAGGTAGTTCTTGTAAAGACCTCTCAGCCAGACACCAAAGATTGTGTTCCACTTGAGTGAAAATCACAGGGTTGACGATCTTCATGAGAACCCTCTATTCATGGACTTGCCTGGTTCTATTTGTCAGTGTTTTCTTAACATGAGTGACTCCATTTTGATTCTGACAACTTTCATAGCTCTCTTCGCTGAACCTTTCCTGTATTGTCCCAGAGATCGGCATAATGACCATTATGTAGTCAGGTATCAGAAAAGCTGTGTTTTTCACATAGACACAAAGAGGGGAACAACATACACTGGGGCCTGTTGTGGGGGATTGAGGGGAGGGAGAGCATCAGGACAAATAGCTAACACATGCTGGGCTTCGTATTTAGGTGATGGGTTGATAGGTTCAGCAAACCACCATGGCACACGTTTACCTATGTAACAAATCTGCACATTCTGCATATGTATCCTGGAATTGAAAGTAAAACAAAATTTTAAAAATTTTTGTAAAAAGAAAAGCCGTATTATTACTGTATCTGACATCAAAAGAACATAATATACTAAAACTGGAGTTACTGTTCCTGAGATAAAATTTAATGTAAAGCAAATTTACCTTCTATCCTGTTTCAAGCATATGCTCAAAAAAATGAAGAACACATTGCCAGTTTTAATTAGTAAATATTTTGGTTTTAAAACTAAATTTGCTTCATTTTAAATTTCCATTTAGCCTGCAGGGGTGTCCAATCTTTTAGCTTCCCTGGGACACACATATGATGCACTAACACTAGCAATAGCTGATCAGCTAAAAAAAAAAAAATTACAAAAAGAGCTCATAATTTTTTAAAGAGAGAGTCTTGCCCTGTCATCCAGGATTGAGTGCAGTAGCAAGATCTCAGCTCACTGCAGCCTCCACCTCCTGGGTTCAAAGGATTCTCCTCCTCAGCCTCTCGAGTTGCTGGGATTACAGGCATGTGTCACCGCACCTGGCTAATTTTTGTATTTTTAGTACAGATAGGGTTTTGCCATATTGGCCAAGCTGGTCTCGAACTCCTGACCTCAAGTGATCTGCCAGCCTTGGCCTCCCAATAGTGCTGGGATTACAAGTGTGAGTCACCGCGCCCTACAAAGAGTTTATAATGTTTTAATATTTGTTGGGCAGCATTCAAAGTTGTCCTGGGCCACGGGAGCCCATGGGTTGAGACAGCATGATCTACAGCTTACTTTTCCCCAAATATTAAAACATACCATTAATTACCTTCCTTAATTTTAAGAAAATAGCCTTTTAGCCCATCAGAAGCCAATTTGAAAGAGAAGAGATATAGGTAAAAAGAGCCTAGGATAAACTGGGCATTAAATGTATCCCTGAGGGAAAACATTCCAGATTGAAATATACATCAGTAAGATTGCTTTTACCTCGCCCTACATTCTTATTTACAGGGTACTTACAGCACTGCAATAATAGAGAATTCAAAAACTATCTGAATAACTATTTTAAAAATCACTGTTATTCAAGCATTAAAAAAGCAAAACCAGGCCGGGCGTGGTGGCTAATGCTTGTAATCCCAGCACTTTGGGAGGCCGAGGCGGGCGGATCACGAGCTCAGGAGATCGAGACCACATCCTGGCTAACACGGTGAAACCCCGTCTCTACTAAAAATACAAAAAATTAGCCGGGCGCTGTGGCGGGCGCCTGTAGTCCCAGCTACTTGGGAGGCTGAGGCAGAAGAATGGCGTGAACCCAGGAGAAGGGGCTTGCAGTGAGCCGAGATCGCGCCACTGCACTCCAGCTTGGGCAACAGGGCAAGACTCCCTCTCAAAAAAAAAAAAAAAAAAAAAAAAAAAAAAAAAGCAAAACCAAAACAGCCTGTGTCTAGGGCTCCAAGCAATCAAGCAACAGGAATCTCAGAGAAAGAGATTGTCATGTTTTCTCGTTTTCCTCCATTTTCCTGAAAATTCTGAAGGTCACAGAGGTAGAGATGAAAATCTAAGGTCACCAAGACTTAAGAAGGCATGGGATGGTGAAAGCTAGTTTTAATTATAGTGTTGACCTCAAGATCGACTGACCCAATAATCCTTATAGAAATGCAGTAGGAAGAACGTTTAACTTTTATTCATTTGCTGCTTGTGAACATTGATGCTTCGTGCCTGTTGGAGGGGGTGGGGCATAGGAGGCCTCTTGGCGACAGCGAGGGGAGGGAGCACGAAGTCCAGGGGCGTCTCCATGAAGTCCGGGGGCGGCAGCGGGAGCTCTGGGTGCTCCAGGGGCGACATTGGTGGCTGTGGCGGCAGGAAGTAGTCGGGCGGGGCGGGGAAGACCCCGCTGCCTGTGCCCTTGGCCTTGGGGGGTGTGGCGGGGCTGCCACTAGTGTCCCAGGACCTCTGCACCGGAAGGGGTGGGGCAGGCTGGACTTGGGGCCTTGGGGGGCCCGGGGTGCTCCTGGCTCCTGGTGGTTCCCGAGGGCTGGCTTCTTATCCTGCAACCAAGCGACAGCAGCATTTATTATTTTAAAGTTTTTGAAATTTTAATTTATTGTTATTAATTAATGAGGACAGGGTCTCACTCTGTCACCCAGGCTGAGTGCATGGCGTGATCTGGGCTCACCACAACCTCGACCTCCTGAGCGATCCTCCCACCTCAGTCTCCTGAGTAGCATTCTTTATTCTTGACAAAAGAGCCCCAGTGGACAAGACCATGCCATAGATATGTGAGGTCTCTGTCTGCCGCCTGGGGGGCCCCCGTCCCTCAGTCACTGAGAACCCTGGTTGTTCATGAGCTCATCTTTGCTCTGGAATAGGGAAATGACTCTAATTGGCCCTTATTATTATTATTATTACTATTATTATTGAGAGAGAGTTTTGCTCTGTCGCCCAGGCTGGAGTGCAGTGGCACCATCTTGGCTCTCTGCAACCTCCGCCTCCTGGGTTTAAGCGATTCTCCTGCCTCAGCCTCCCGAGTAGCTGGGACTACAGGTGCTGGCTACCACGTCCAGCTAAGTTTGTATTTTTAGTGGAGATGGGGTTTCACCATGTTGGTCAGGCTGGTCTTGACCTCCTGACCTCATGATCTGCCCTGCCTCTGCCTCCCAAAGTGCTGGGATTACAGGCATGAGCCACCGCGCCTGGTCTTTTTTTTTTTTTTTTTTTGTGACAGGATCTCGCTGTGTCACCCACGCTGGAGTGCAGTGGTGCAAGCTCGACTCACTGCAACCTCTGCCTCTAGGGCTCAGTGATCCTCATGCCTCAGCCTCCCAAGTGGCTGGGATGACAAGCCTGTGCCACCATGCCCAGCTAATTTTTGTATTTTTTGTAGAGATGGTTTTTTGCCATGTTGCCCAGGCTGGTCTCCAACTCCTGGGCTCAAGTGATCTGCCCACCTTGGCCTCCCAAAATGCTGGAATTACAGGTGTGAGCCACCTCACCTGGACAGTTTACTTTTTCTCAACTGCATGAAAGTTGGCTGGTTCACCGGGTATAAAATGAGCCCTGTAGTCCCTATTATGACCTGTGTCTCAGATCGTGATGAGATCAAATGAGATACATATATGAGTTCTGAAAAGAAAAATCACCAGCGTGCTACTGGTAGAAACCAGAATGCCAAATTTGGCTAAAGTCTAATAGAGACATAGCCCTTCCTCTGCCAATACTGGCATAGATAATAACAATTTGTGTTTATATAATGAAACATCCCCAGGCAGCTGGATTGAATCCTTCTGTTTTAGTGATAATTATCATTCCAATTTACATTTCATCAGGGTTCCAGTTTATTTCTTCCTCTGCTTAATAGCCTGTTACCACTGAAGATTAAATTTGGAAGTTTTTTTTTTCTAACGAAGTGCCTTCTGATTTAGTTTCTATTTTATTTAGTTTATTTACTTAGCATGATAAGCTAATTAACTGGCAATGTACTTTTTCCTTTTTAAAAAAATTCTGAACAGGCAGCTTGGGTATTGATGTTCACATATAGTTAAGTGATTTCTATTCTGGGATTCTTTTATTTCTTTCAGCATTTTTAAATGCTTTCCTTCGATTGGCATTATAGAAATAATGAAAATAATAACAGCTGAAGTACATTGCGTGAGAAGCGCAGGCTTGAGAAGATAATGAGAACATAAAAGAAATACAACTTTTACAGGCCTGCAGTGGTTGTCAAAATTATAAGAAGTTCAATAAATACCAAGATTTAGTTGTTTTCATGACTGACTGATGGACAACATGAAGGGGTGAAAGAAGTGAAAAACTGCTAAAGTGAAGCACCCTGCCTGTCCTAGCTGGGTGATATGCTATTGTCACAGTTATTTAAGGTTGTTTTGAATCACACATGAGAAATATTCAACAGAATTTATACAGTCAACTGAGAGGTTTTGAACTAGATTAGTAACTAAATCATGATTATTGCTATGATTTTAAGATAGATTTAAGTGAATCCTCATTGATCTATTCGGTTGAAAAAATGTTATGGAGGATGTCATACCTATTGGCTATTATTTTACAATGTATTTTCTCCTCCATCACCCTGGGGATGTTTGTAGGATATTAATGGGGAAAATAGAAAACGCAATCCATTTTTATCTTTTTTTCTTTTTTTATGACAAGGTATTTATCTGCAACATAGGCTGGAGTGCAGTGGTGTGATCACAGCTCACTGCAGCCTTGAAATCCTGGGCTCAAGCAATTCAAACACCTCAGCCACCCAAGTAGCTAGGACCACAGGTGCACACCACCAAGCCTGGCTAATTTTTTAATTTCTTGTGAAGATGAGCCCTTGTTCTGTTGCCCAGGCTGGTCTGGAACTCCGGAGCTCAAGCAATTCTCCTGGGGGATGGCTGGATGGAATGTATGCCAGCTGCTTGCTGGTTTTACCTTCCATGTTTCAGCATGTGCCTGGGCCTCTTCGAGAACAGCACTGACAGAATCTGCAGCCTGGGGCATCTGTCCATTGGGCTGGGTGGTGCCATTTATAGGTCCTGAGAGGGAGGAAGTGAGAAAAGATGAGTGAACAAGGAATTTTCAACATTCTAGAAAGTTAACCTGAAAATACAAAGCAGTTTACATCTATAAAGCAAAGAAAGATACTTCCTAGCTACTTCTTACAAAAAAATAAAAATAAAAACAAAGCAAAGAAAACAAATTCACAGGCCTGACGTGGTACACAAAACCTTATGAAAAAGCTGAGGTTCTGTGACAAAACTTTATATGAGATTCAGCAAAAGATTCAGGAAGGTGAGTAGGGTATTTGATAAAGCCCACTGAGGAGGGTCTGGATTAACTGGGATTGTGGAGAGGAATAGTATGTTTTACTTTTGAAAACCTTTTGATAATTGAAGAATAAACCTTGAAAATCAATTTTCTTTCAAAAAAATTCCATTGTTGATTTCCCAAAAATGTATTTATCTAGTTTCATACCATGCTGAGTACAGGAACAACTTTTGAACATTGTCCTTAACAAAGAATATATTGGGCTGGGCATGGTGGCTCACGCCTGTAATCCCCGCACATCGGGAGGCCGAGGTGGGCAGATTACGAGGACAAGAGATTGAGACCATCCTGGCCAACATGGTGAAACCCTGTCTCTACTAAAAATACAGAAATTAGCTGGGCATGGTGGCACATGCCTGTAGTCCCAGCTACTCAGGAGGCTGAGGCAGGAATATCGCTTGAACCCAGCAGGTGGAGGTTGCAGTGAGCCAAGATCATGCCACTGCTCTCCAACCTGGTGACAGGGCGAGACTTAGTCTCAACAACAACAGCAACAATAAACAACAAAAAACAGATAAAAAACAACAACAACAAAGAGTACATTGGACACAGAAACAATAGACAGAGATTTGGGCAACATGTGCTGGTCTCTGAAATAATCTGGAATTAGATGTGTTTTTTTTGTTTGTTTGTTTTCCCCAAAAGTCCTGGTATTATGATTTTATTTTCTTGCCTTTTAATTTGTCTTTTTGACACAAAGCTTGACTCATGGAAGGTCTGCAGTTGTTAGAGAATCAGATAGAGGAAGCTCTATGTTGATTTCTCGGCTCCTTAGAAAGGATCCCGCCAAGGTTGGCTGCCTCTCCACACCCGGGGCTGTTTCTCCTGCAAGTGAATTGCTGCCCAGCCCACACCAGAAGGTCTTCTGCTCCTCTCCCTGTGAATGCAGAGATGCTTTAGCCATGCTCAGCACCACTGTTCTGTTTAATATTCACAAACTGCCTGTTTATTTCTTCTACTAGTTTTCTAGTAGTTTGAGAAACCCATTAATCTACATGACAACTCAAAGAATGACTTCAGGAAATTAGAAAAAAAAAACAACAAAAAAGGGGAAAGTTTGGCTGGGCTCTGGTGGCTGATTCCTGTAATCCCTGCCTGAGGGGAGGCCAAGACAGGCAGATCACTTGAGGTCAGGAGTTCAAGGACAGACTGGCCAATTTGGTGAAAGCCAGTCACTACTAAAAATACAAAAAATTTAGTTGGGCATCGTGACCCACGCCTCTAATCCCAGCTACTCGGGAGGCTGAAGCAGGAGGATCACATGAACTCAGGAAGCAACGGTTGCGGCGAGCTGACTTTGCGACATAGCATTCCAGCCTGGGTGACAGAATGAGACTCAGTCTCAAAAAAAAGAATGATACTCAGGGGAAAACCGTGGGAAGGGGGAGAAAGATAAGAGACTACAAATTGGATTCCGTGTGTACTGCTTGGGTGATGGGTGCAACAAAATCTCACAAATCTCCACTAAAGGAGTTACTCAATAACTAAATACTACCTGTGCCAAACATTTATGAAAAGAAAAATTAGATTTTTTTAATTGTGAAAATTGAGGGTCGTACTTTCAAGTTACAAAGGCACATCTATTATGAGGCTTAATTATTCTAAGGTTTAAAGAAATGAAGAGAACAACCAGAGTTTAAATAGAAAAGCTGTCAGACATTTCGTCTATAGCAATGAAATCTGTAGCATGCATTTTGTATTTTGAAACTTAGTTTTCAGCCAGCCTGGGGGAAAAAGAAGAGGAAACAGAACTGAGCATTGGGGTAGGTAGGAGGAAAGTAAGAAACCGGCTGGACACAGCAGGGAAAGAAGAAGGGGTGAGGACTCCAGGCAGAGCCAGTACTTCTGGTTGGGGCCTGGGCATAGGAAAGCAAACTCCAGGCAGGAGGAAGGAGCCCCAGGCTGTGGATGCCTCTGGGGCAATTTTGGGTCAGGAACGGCCAGAGGAGCTCCTGAACTTAAGCAGTATCTGCCACCTCCCTACCTTTGGGTGTCTTCTGGTGGCCAATGTGCTGCTGTCAGGACCCTCGCTGGCTCCCAAATTCGACTGGGCAGCCTCCAAAGCAGTGGAGCTGGTGCTACTGCCACTTCCGCCTTGTGGATCACAGAGCTGCAGGATGGCTTCTCCCACCGCACCCTTAGCTGGCCCCATTTGTGGTTGGCATTGGGGGACAGCGTGTTCGGGGCAACTCTGCTCCTGTATATTGCGGGCTGCATATGCGCTGTCTGCACACTCGTAGACGTCAGAGCCACAGGCTGGCTCTGCAGAACCCTCGTGCTGGCCCTGATTGGGGCTGGCTTTGGTGCACATGCGACAGTTCAGTGTGGTCCACATGGGGCACTCCTACTCTTCTTGGGCAGCTTGGGCCTTTGCTTGCCCCCAAGTGTGCAGAGCTCAACACCTATCGCCTCTTGCTGGCAAAAGCACTGCTAACACAAGCAGTCCTGGGCCACAGGGCAGCACTGCGCTAGCAGCATGCACCCCATATCACCCCCATACTCTGAGCTGACTTGTCTGCTAAAAAATCCTGCCAACCTGTCCAGTTTATTTTAGAAGGGCCTGGATGCAACAAGCCTGAGAGCTGTGACTGGGGGAGGAGAGAGCACAGATTCATCCTCCTTCCACCACTGCCCAACAACTGAAGACCACTAACTGAGGACCACCACCTGAAGAGAAACAACTGAGGGTACCAACTAAGGGCACTAACTGAAGGTAACCAATGAGGGCACCCACTGAAGGCCACCAAGTGAAGGCCAGTTGCCCTGCCAACCAGACCACATCCTGGTTCAGAGGAAACAATCAGGTCCAGAATCCCCTGCATGCATCCCTACAAACTTGGAACTTGAGAGCACAGACACATGGCTCACAAGGCCCCACCCTGCCAGTGGACCCGCCCCACCTTTCGTTCACTGCTGCATGCTAGGAACTTTCAGGTTTCTCACTGTGACGAAGTTCCTAGGGATCATCACCTTACAATGAATGATGCTAAAATTACTGAAACCAAATCTGCTTCACGCAATGTCTGGGATTCATAAAACCCCATTTCCCCCATAATCTCTGAAATATTAACAAACTAGAAATAAGAGAGATTTCTGCAGGTGCTTTCGAAAAAAACTTTGCCGTGAGCTAAGCCTAGTCTATAATATCAAGTCGTATTTCATATATACACATATATAACCAATCCACATATGTCCCATGTACATTTTTGAAAATAACACACATGTTCAATCGAATTAAGAAGACTAACAAGAAATTTTCTAACATTTAAACACTAAGTACATGAGATTTTTCTAATGATCACTTTGATAGAGCAATTTAGAACCTGTGGTTTCATAACACCAAGACACCAAGAGGATTATGTAAGAGAAAACCACAACATAATACAAAATTTTCAATGTGATCATCATTGCTGCTTTCAACTAAAAATTACCCAGTGAATGCATTGTGAACTGCTTTGTGACTCTGGTGATCTATTTATTCTTTCTGATTATTGGTTTGATTGTCTAAGATATATGAGTATCACCAATCTTATGAACTCGCTCTAAAAATTAGATGAGAAAAAATAATCCTCCTTCTCCATATACTGAACACTTAAACAATTATAGGTATTGTGTCCAGATTTTTGCACACTCACCTTATAGAAGCCTCATAGAAACACTCTGTTTTAAGTTACAAGCATTTTGCCATGGTTTTTACACACTTACCTTATGGAAGCATCATAGCAATCACATCTTATATAGATGAGAAAACTGAGGCTCTTCTCACGTTAAGCAGTATCCATTGCCACCCTACCTGGGGTGTCTTCTGGTTGCCAATGTACTGCTGTCAGGTCCGTCACTGGATCCCAAATTTGACTGGGCAGGCTCCAAAGCAGTGGAGTCTGGCACTACTGCCACCTCCACCTCGCGGATCACAGAGCTGCAGGACGGCTTCACCCACCGCACCCTGAGATAGCCCTGCTTGTGGCTGGTACTGGGGGACAGGGTGTTCAGGGCTCCTCTGCTCCTGTATATCACAGCCTGCGCCTTCTCTGTCTGCACACTGGTAGACATCAGAGCCACAGGCTGGCTCTGCAGAACTCTTGTGCCAGCCCTGACTGGGGCTGACTTTGGTGCACTTGTGACAGTTCAGTGTGGTCCCCATGGGGCACCACTGCTCTTCTCAGGCAGCTTGGACCTTTGCTTGCCCCCAGGTCTGCAGAGCTCAGCAACTATTGCCTCTTCCTTGCAAAGGCATGTCTGGCACAGGCAGCCCTGGGCCATGGGGCGGCACTGTGCTAGCAACCTGCACCCTACACCCCGCGTCACCCCCATATCCTGAGCTGATTTGTCTGCTAAGAAAAACATGCCAATCTGTCTGGTTTATTTTAGGAGGGCCTGGAGGCAACAAGCCTGAGAGCTGTGACTGGGGGAGGAGAGACCACAAAGGGATTCATCCTCCTTCCAACACTGCCCAACAACTGAAGACCACTAATTGAGGACCACCAACTGAAGAGAAACAACTGAGGGTACCAACTGAGGGTGCTATTCGAAGGCAACCAATGAGGGCACCCACTGAAGGCCACCAAGTGAAGGCCAGTTGCCCTGCTAACCAGACCACATCCTGGTTCAGGGGAAACAATCAGTTCCAGAATCCCCTGCATGCATCCCCACAAACTTGGAACTTGAGAGCACAGGCACATGGCTTACAAGGCCCCGCCCTGCCAGCAGCCCCACCCCACCTTTCATTCATTGCTGGCTGCTGGGAGCTTTCATATTGCTCACTGTGATGAAGTGCCTAGGGATCATCACCTTACAATGAATGATGCTAAAATTACTGAAACCAAATCTGCCTCATGTACTACCTGGGATTCATAGAACTCCCTTTCGCCCATAAGCTCTGAGATTTTTACGAACTAGAAAAATAACAGATTTCTGCAGCTGCTTTCAGAAAAATACATTGCCATGAGCTAAGCCTATACTATAATGTCAAATCATATTTCATATAGATGTACACATACACATATATATTGAATCCACGTATATTCCATTTACATTTTTGAAAATAATACGTGTATTCTATCAAATTAACAAGAGTAATAGAGGACATTTTCTAAAATGTATACACGAAGTATATCACAGTTTTCTAGCGATCATTTTGATACAGCAACTTAGAATCTATGGCTTCAACACACAAAGAGGCTTATGTAAGAGAAAAGCACCACGTAATACAAGATTTTAAATGTGATCATCATTGCTACTTTTAACTGGCAATTACCCACTAAATGTATTGTGAACTGCTTTGTGACTATGGTGACTCATTTAATCTTTGTGATTCTTGGTTTGATTATCTCAAAAATATGAGTAACACCATTTTATAAACTTGCTCTAAAAATTAAATTTAAAAATTAATTAAATAAAGAGAAAAATAATCCTTCTCTATATATTGAACACTTACAAAATTATAGGCATTGTGTCCAGATTTTTACACACTTACCTTATCGAAGCCTCATAACAACCCTATCTTTTAAGTTACAGGCATTTTGTCCACTCAAATTTTTACTCATTTACCGTATGGAAGCCTCATAAGAATCCCCTCCTTTATAGATAAGCAAAGTGAGGTTCTGAGGACTTAAAAACACATTTACAATCACGTCCTAATGAGTGTTGGAACTGGGATTCAAATCCAGTTCTCTCTGATGCCAAAGGTGGTGCAACTTAATGAAGACCAAGTTATACCCAGCACACGGAGGGATCAAAACATGTGGATTCCCTTTCTCGACCCTCTTATGTGTGAATTTCAATGGCTTTCACAGCCTCAGAACAATCCCAAACTCCCTCCCATGTTGCCTTGCAGTCATTCCCTTCTTCTTGGAAATGACTGGGAATCTGCATATTTAGACCACAAGCATTTCCTTAGAAACAGGTTTCTTAATTAAGAAATGAAATTTTTGGTGGTGGATGGTGGCTCACGCCTGTAATCCCAGTACTTAGGGAAGCCAAGGTGAGCAGATCACTTGTGGTCAGGAGTTTGAGACCAGCTTGACCAATATGGTGTAACCCCGTCTCTCCTAAAAAGGACAAAATTAGGTGTGATGATGTATGTCTCCAATCCCAGCTACTGGGGAGGCTAAGGCAGGAGAATCACTTGAATCCAGGAGGCAGAGGTTACAGTGACCTAAATTATAGGTATTGTGTCCAGATTTTTACACACTTACCTTATAGAAGCCTCATAGAAAACCCCACTTTTAAATTACAAACATTTTTGCCATGGTTTTTGCACACTTACCTTATGGAAGCCTCATAGCAATCATACCTTTTATAGATGAGAAAACTGAGGCTTTGGATGCCTCTGGGGGAAACTTGGGCCAGCAACAGCCAGAGGAGCTCCTGAACTTAAGCAGTATCAGTCACCTCCCTACCTTCTGGCGCCTCCTGGTGTCCAGTGTGCTGCTGTCAAGTGCCTCGCTGGCTCCCAAATTCGACTGGGCAGGCTCCATAGCAGTGGAGTCTGGCGCGAGGGCCACCACCACCTCATGGATCTCAGAGCTTCAGGACGGCTTCACCCACTGCACCCTGAGCTGGCCCCGTTTGCAGCTGGCACTGGGGGACAGCGTGTTTCGGGCGCCTCTGCTCCTGTATATCGCAGCCTGCGCCTTCGCTGTCTGCACATTTGTAGACGTCAGAGCCACAGGCTGGCTCTGCAGAACCCTTGTGCTGGCCCTGACTGGGACTGGCTTTGGTGCACATGCGACAGGTCAGTGTGGGCCCCATGGGGCACCCCTGCTCTTCTTGGGCAGCTTGGGCCTTCGCTTGCCCCCAAGCCTGCAGAACTGAACACCTGTCACCTCTTCCTGGCAAAAGCATGGCTGGCACGGGCAGCCCTGGGCCATGGGGCGGCACTGCGCTAGCAGCCCGCATCCCACATAACCCCCGTACCCTGAGCTGACTTGTCTGCTAAGAAAAATCTGCCAACATCTCTGGTTTATTTTAGGAGGGCCTGGGGGCAACAAGCCTGAGAGCTGTGACTGGGGGAGGAGAGAGCACAAACGGATTCATCCTCCTTCCGCCACTGCCCAACAACTGAAGACCACCAACTGAGGACCACCAACTGAAGAGAAACAACTGAGGGTACCAACTGAGGGCACTAACCGAAGGCAACCAATGTGGGCATCCACTGAAGGCCACCAAGTGAAGGCCACTTGCCCTGCCAACCAGAACACATCCTGGTTCAGAGGAAACAATCAGGTCCAGAATCCCTGCATGCATCCCCACAATCCTGGAACTTGAGAGCACAGGCATATGGCTCACAAGGCCCCGCCCTGCCAGCAGCCCTGCCCCACCTTTCATTCATGCTGGCTGCTAGGACCTTTCAGGTTTCTCACTGTGAAGAAGTTCCTAGGGATCATCACCAAATTGAATGATGCTAAAATGACTGAAACCAAATCTGCCTCATGCACTGTCTGAGATTCATAAAAACCCCTTTCCCCCATAATCTCTGAAAGATTAACAAACTAGAAACAAGAGACATTTCTGCGGGTGCTTTCAGAAAAAACCATTGCCATGAGCTAAGCCTAGTCTATAATATCAAGTCGTATTTCATATATACACATATATATCCAATCCATGTATGTTCCATTTACATTTTTGAAAATAACACACATGATCAATCAAATTAATAAGACTAACAAAAGAAATGTTCTAAAATTTACACACTAAGTATATTCCATTTTTCTTTTCTTTTTTTTGAGATGAAGTCTCGCTCTGTCACCCAGGCTGGAGTGCAGTGGCACAATCTCGGCTCACTGCAAGCTCCACCTCCCGGGTTCACGTCATTCTCCTGCCTCAGCCTCCTGAGTAGCTGGGACTACAGGTGCCCACCACCCCGCTCAGCTAATTTTTTGTATTTTTACTAGAGACAGGATTTCACCCTGTTAACCACGATGGTCTCAATCTCCTGACCTTGTGATCCACCTGTCTCGGCCTCCCAAAGTCCTGGGATTACAGGCGTGAGCCACCGCACCCGGCCAAGTACATCACATTTTTCTAATGATTGCTTTGATTGAGCAACTTAGAATCTGTGGTTTCATAACACCAAGAGGATTATGGAAGAGAAAACCACCACATAATACAGAATTTTCAATGTGATCATCACTGCTACTTTTAAATAAAAATTACCCAATGAATGCATTGTGAACTGCTTTGTGACTTTGGTGATCTATTTATTTTTTCTGATCATTGGTTTGATTGTCTAAGATATATGACTATCACCAATCTTATAAACTCGTTCTAAAAATTAGATGAGAAAAAATAATCCTCCTTCTGCATATATTGAACCCTTTAAAAATTATAGGTATTGTGTCCAGATGTTTACACACTTACCTCATAGAAGCCTCATAGAAACCCTCTCTTTTAAGTTACAAGCATCTTGCCATGGTTTTTATGCACTTACCTTATGGAAGCTTCATAACAATCACATCTTTTATAGATGAGAAAACTGAGGCTTTGGATGTCTCTGGGGGAAACTTGGGCCAGCAACGGCCAGAGGATCTTCTGAACTTAAGCAGTATCCATTGCCTCCCTACCTTTGGGCATCTTCTGGTTGCCAGTGTACTGCGGTCAGGTCCCTCGCTGGCTCCCAAATTCGACTGGGCAGGCTCCAAAGCAGTGGAGTCCGGCACTACAGCCACCTGCGCCTCATGGATCCCAGAGCTGCAGGACGGCTTCAACCCCCGCACCCTGAGCTAGCCCCACTTGCGGCTGGCATTGGGGGACAGCATGTTCAGGGTGCCTCTGCTCCTGTACATCACAGCCTGCACCTTTGCTGTCTGCTCATTCGTAGATGTCAGAGCCACAGGCTGGCTCTGCAGATCCCTTGTGCCGGCCCTGACTGGGGCTGCCTTTGGTGCACATGCGACAGGTCAGCGTGGTCCCCATGGGGCACCCCTGCTCTTCTCGGGCAGCTTCGGCCTTCACTTGCCCCCAAGTCTGCAGAGGTCAACACCTTTCGCCTCTTCCTTGCAAAGGCATGGCTGGCACGGGCAGCCCTGGGCCATACGGTGGCACTGCACTAGCGGCCCACACCCCGCATAACCCCCGTACCCTGAGCTGACTTGTCTGCTAAGAAAAACCTGCCAATATGTCTGGTTTATTTTAGAAGGGCCTGGAGGCAACAAGCTTGAGAGCTGTGACTGGGGGAGGAGAAAGCACAAACGGATTCATCCTCCTTCCGCCATTGCCCAACAACTGAAGACCACCAACTGAGGACCACCAATGGAAGAGCACCAACTGAGGGTACCAAGTGAAGGGCACCAAGTGAGGGTACCAACTGAAGGCAACCAATGAGGGCACCCACTGAAGGCCATCAAGTAAAGGCCAGTCGCCCTGCCATCCAGACCGCATCCTGGTTCAGAGGAAACAATCAGGTTCAGAATCCCCTGCATGCATCCCCACAAACTTGGAACTTGAGAGCACAAGCATATGGCTCACAAGGCCCCGCTCTTTCAGAAGCCCCGCCCTACCTTTCATTCATTGCTGCCTGCTAGGTCCTTTCAGGTTTCTCACTGTGAAGAAGTTCCTAGGGATCATCACCTTACAATGAATGATGCTAAAATTACTGAAGCCAAATCTGCCTCACGCAGTGTTTGGGATTCATAGAATCACCTTTCACCTATAATCTCTGAAACATTAACAAACTAGAAATAAGAGAGATTTCTGCAGGTGCCTTCAGAAAAAAACATTGCCATGAGCTAAGCCTACTCTATAATGTCAAGTCATATTTCATATATGCATATAAATATCCAAACCACATATATTGGATTTACAGTTTTCAAAATAACACATATGTTCAATCAAATTAACAAGACTAACACAAAATTTTTCTACCATTTACACTGAGTACATCACATTTTTCTAATGATCGCTTTAGTAGAGCAACTTAGAATCTGTGGTTTCGAAACACCGGGAGGATTATGGAAGAGAAAACCACAACATAATACAACATTTTCAATGTGAAAACCATTGCTACTTTTAACTAGAAATTACCCAGTGAATGCATTGTGAATTGCTCTGTTACCTTGGTTATCTATTTATTCTTTCTGATCATTGGTTAGATTGTCTAAGAAATACGAGTATCACCAATTTTATAAACTTGCTTTGAAAATTAGACGAGAAAAAATAATCCTCCTTCTCCATATACTGAACACATAAAAAAATTATAGGTGTTGTGTCCAGATTTTTACACACTTACCTTATAGAACCCTCATAGAAACCCCCTCTTTTAAATTACAAGCATTTTGCCATGGTTTTTACACACTTACCTTATGGAAACCTCAAAACAATCACGTCTTTTATAGATGAGAAAACTGAGGCTTTGGATGCCTCTGGGGGAATCTTGGGCAAGCAATAGACAGAGGAGCTCCTGAACTTAAGCAGTATCTGTCACCTCCCTACCTTTGGGTGTCTTCTGGTGGCCAATGTGCTGCTGTCAGGTCCCTCGCTGGCTCCCAAATCGGACTGGGGAGGCTCCAAAGCAGTGGAGTTGGTGTTAGTGCCACCTCCACCTCATGATTCTCAGATCTGCAGGATGGCTTCACCCACCACATCCTGAGATAGCCCTGCTTGTGGCTGGCATTGGGGGACAGCGTGTTCTGGGCACCTCTGCTCCTGTATATCGTGGCCTGCATGTTCGCTGTCTGCACACTCATAGACGTCAGAGCCACAGGCTAGCTCTGCAGAACCCTTGCACCAGCCCTGATTGGGGTTGCCTTTGGTTCATATGCGACTGTTTCGTGTGGACCCCACGGGGTCTTCTCGGGCAGCATGGGCCTTCGCTCACCCCCAAGTTTACAGAGCTAAACACCTTTCGCCTCTTCCTGGCAAAAGCATTGCTGGCACGGGCAGCCCTGGGCCATGGGGTGGCACTCCAATAGCGGCCTGCACCTCTCGTCACCCCCATACCCTGAGCTGACTTGTCTGCTAATAAAACCTGCCAACAACTCTGGTTTATTTTACAAGGGCCTAGATGCAACAAGCCTGAGAGCTGTGACTGGGGGAGGAGAGAGCACAAACGGATTCATCTTCCTTCCACCACTGCCCAACAACTGAAGACCACCAACTGAGGACCACCAACTGAAGAGAAACAACTTAGATTACCAACTGAGGGCACTAATCGAAGGCAACTAATGAGGGCACCCACTGAAGGCCACCAAGTGAAGGCCAGTTGTCCTGCCAACCAGAACGCATCCTGGTTCAGAGGAAACAATCAGGTCCAGAATCTCCTGCATGCATCCCCACAAACTTGGAACTTGAGAGCAAAGGCACATGGCTCACAAGGAACCTCACTGCCAGCGGCCCCACCCCACCTTTCATTTATTGCTGGCTGCTAGGACCTTTCAGGTTTCTCACTGTGAAGAAGTTCCTAGGGATCATCAACTTACAATGAATGATGCTAGAATTACTGAAACCAAATCTGCCTCACGCAGTGTCTGGGATTCATAGAACCCTCTTCCCCCCGTAATCTCTGAAACATTAACAATCTATAAATAAGAGAGATTTCTGCAGGTGCTTTCAGAAAAAACTTTGCCATGAGCTGAGCCTACTCTATAATGTCAAGTCATATTTCATATATTCATATATATATTCAATACACATATATTAGATTTACATTTTTTAAAATAACACACATGCTCAAATTAACAAGGTTAACATAAGAAGTTTTCTAAAATGTACACACTAAGTATATCACATTTTGCTAATAATCACTTTGATAGAGCAGCTTAGAATCTATGGTTTCAACAAATCAAGAGGCTTTCGTATGAGAAAACCACCACACAATATAAGATTTTCAATGTGATAATCATTGCTACTTTTAACTGGAAATTACCCAGTAAATGTATGTTGAACTGCTTTGTGACTATTGTGATTTAGTTAGTCTTTCTAATCCTTGGTTTGATTATCTCAAAAATATGAGTATCGCCTATTTTATAAACTTGCTCTAAAAATTAAATGAGAGAAAGAAAATCCTCATTCTCCAGATATTGAACACTTACAAAATTGTAGACATTGTATCCAGATTTTTACACACTTGCCTTATAGAAGCCTCATAACAACCCTCTCTTTTAAATTACAAGCATTTTGCCATGGTTTTTACACACTTACCTTATGGAAGCCTCGTAACAATCACATCTCTTATAGAGGCTCAGACAAGTTAAAACAAATTCACCGTCACTTCATAAAGAGCGACGGAACTGGGATTCAAATCCAGTTTTCTCTGTCGCCAAAAATGGTGCATGTTAGGGAGAACCAAGTTATACCCAGAACATGGAGGGGTCAGAACATGTGGATTCTGTTTTCTACTCCCTCTTCTGTGAATTTCAATGGCTTGCACTGCCTCAGAACAATCCTCAACTCCCTCCCAGGTTGCCTTGCAGTGGTTCCCTTTTTCTTGGGGATGATGAGGAATCTGCATATTTAGACCACAAGCATCACCTTTTAACAGGTGTGTTGATCAAGAAATGAAATTTGCTAGGCCATATGTTACTAAGTGTGAATTGTCCAGCTTCTCTGCAATAAATAAAGGGGCTATGCCATGTAAAACATCACCGCATCCACTGAATTTGTGTGGGAAGATTTGGAACTATACGGCAGGAGCATCTTATTGACAGCTGCGCAGGAAGACCAGCCAAAACACACAAAGCAGGAGCAGCTCCCAAGGCCAGGTGTGGTGGTTCTTGCCTGTCATCCCAACAAAGTGGGAGGCCAACGTGGGTGAATCACTTGAGGTCAGGGTTTGAGACCTTCCTGGACAATACAGTGAGACCCTGTCTTTACAAAACATCATTTCTTTTTATTAGAATGAGGAAGAGTACCTCTAACCCTCAGCCATTACTTTAGGGGAGAGAGCTCTGCTCTAGAACTCAAGATGTGAAATTGGGAGTCCCAGTGTGGCTACTTAAGTTTAAATACAAGAGCTGTCAGACATTTCCTCTACCATAATGAAATCGGTGGCATCCAATTTGTATTTTGAAAACTTAGTTTTTGGCCAGCCTAGGAAAAGAAGAGGGCCCAGAAGTGGGTATTTGGGCAGAGCAATGAAAAGTAACCGGCTGGATGCAACAGGGAAAGAGGGAGTGGGGAGTCGAGTCAGAGCAAGTCCTCCTGTTTGGGGCAGGGGATAGGAAAGCGAACTAGGAGCAGGAGGGAGGAGCCCTAGGCTGTGGATGCCTCTGGGGGTACCTTGGGTGAGCAAGGCCAGAGGAGCTCCTAAGGCCAAGAGGTATCTGTCGCCTCCCTACCTTTTGGCGTCTTCGGGTCGCCAGTGTGCTGCTAGTCAAGGCTCCTGAATCAGACTGGGCAGGCTCCAAAGCAGTGGAGTCTGGCGCTACTCCCACCGCCACCTCGTGGATCTCAGAAAGGCTCCAAACACCGCACCCTCAGCTGGCCCTGCTTGGGGCTGGCACTGGAGGACAGCGTGTTCTGGGCGCCTCTGCTCCTCTGTGCTGGGGCCTGCGCCTTTGCTGGCTGCCCACTCATAGATGTCAGAGCCGCAGGAAGGCTCCGCAGAAGCCCTGTGGGGGCCCTGCCTGGGGCTGGCTTTGGTGCACATGCGACAGGCCAGCATGGTCCCCATGGGGCACCTCTGTTTTTCTCCGGCAGCTTGGGCCTTCGCTTGCCCCCACGCTTGCAGAGCTGAGCACCTGCCACCTATCCCCAGGAAAGGCAACCAAATGCCACCAACTGAAGGCACCCACTGAAGGCACTAACTGAAGGCCCGTTGCCCTGCCAGCCAGATCGTGTCCTGCTTAGGAGGAACCAATCAGGCCTCGAGTTCCCTCCACGCGCCGCCCTTCCATTTGTGATGGGGGAGTCCAGACACTGGCTCACAAGGCCCCGCCCCCACAGCGGCCCTGCCCCACCTTTCATTCATTGATAGCTTCGAGAAACTTTCAGGTTTCCTCACTGTGAATTATGAATATGAACCATATTAAAATTACTGTAACCCAATGTGCTTCATGCACTATCTGGCATCCAAAGGATCCTCTTTCTCCCATGTTGGGGTTTTCGAAACTGGAAAGAAGACTGATTTCTGCAGGTGCTTCAGAAAAAATCTTTGCCATGAGTTAAGTCTACTGTGTGATGTTCACATACATATATATATCATATATATAAAATATATATATCATATATATACACATGTATTCAAAAAGTATATATTCATTTTATATGTTTTTGAAAATAACACACATATTCAAACTAGCACACGTAATAAGGAAATTTCCTAAAATTCGTACACTGAGTAAACCATATTTTTCTAATGATTTCGTTGATAGAGCAGCTTTCTAGATGCAGCCCTGTTCACATGTGACTGGTATTTACCTTCTTTTATCAAACATGTCTTTAGAATCGACTCAAGGCAAGATGCAGTAGAGAAATATAAGAGTCAACTAGAGGAGCCATTTAACTACTAGGTGAGACTGATAGGTATACAAGCAACTTCAATAAAATGACAGGCATTGAATGTACCTGGGGAGAAGTGCTAAGATGGGCTCCAAAAGCCCCGTATTCATGAAGATGCAATCTTTATATTTAAAATACTAGTGATACAATAAAATGTTCTACTTGATCTCTCACCTTTAATTTCATGGTATTATCATCCACCCTCTCTATTCTAACTAAGCATTTCTTTCATAAGCCCCAAGAAATAGCAAAACCACGGAAAATAAACATTTCAATCTTTGCTTTATTGTTGAAAGAAGTGTGTCGTTGATGACTTAGTTTATTATCATAGAGCCAAATTCCCAGTGAGGAAGCAGCATGAGCTGGAATTCATGCCCTTCATTTGGAAAGCTTGCAAATCATTGACATTCTTTTTTTTCGCTAAATGTTTTAGAAAATTATAATTCTCTTTATGCTGTAAAGGGATCTTAAAATGATGGGAATATATTTGTACTCTCCATGACAGTGTACATATTCCTTCTCTTAGTTTAGTACAAAAATAGTACTTAAGGAACTTCTGTGGAATAATAGCAATTCTAAGTAACAACTAGAGTTGAGATTTTTCATAAAACAAAATGTATAAACCCTTATTGTTGTTTGTTCGATTTGAGACAATCTAGCTCTGTCGCCCAGGCTGGAGTGTAGTGTGGTGATGCTCACTGCATCCTCCACATTCAGTTTCAAGCCATTCTTCTGCATCAACCTCCCAGGTAGCTGGGAGTACAGGCAGACGCCGCCATGCCCGGCTAATTTTTGTGTTTTTAGTAGAGACAAGGTTTCGCAATGTTGGCCAGGCTGGTCTCCAACTCCTGACCTCCAGTGATCTGTCTGCCTCTGCTCCCCAAAGTATAAACATTTTTAAACATTTAAAGTTGACCTTGCCATTTAGAAATGTAGAAATTCATCAGGGTCCTGAGTAATTATAATCTATATTTATCTGCCCACATTTTTTACCAGGTGCATCTTCTCCAGCAAGTTCTTCAGCATCCTTTCCAGAAGCATTCAACAGCCAAGGAAGCAGGCTACGCCTCACCTACTCCTTCCTGGGCTAAAGATCTCAGACTTAGTTGCTTAATTTGGGAAAAATAAATTAAAAATAAATTAAAGAATTCTTCTATCATTATATACAACATAGAATAATCTGTTCAAGAAATTATTTTTGATCATCCACATTTTGATGCCAATCCCACATTTGGTAATAATGATTATATACGCAAATATTTTTAGCCGATTAAATTGGAACATATTCTTTGAAACAACTTCATGATGATTTTTGTTCTAATCAGTAAGTTTAATGGAATAATAAGGTATTTTTGATAAAGCACATGAGTTATTCTCAACGATTACAAGATCTTACGACATTGTAATCAAAATGGATCATTAGAGCCTGGCTTGGTGGCTCGTGCCTGTAATCCCAGCACTTTGGGAGGACGAGGGAGGTGGACCACCTGAGGTCAAGAGTTCAAGACCAGCCTGGCCAACGTGGTGAAATCCCGTCTCTACTAAAAATACAAAAAAAAAAAAAAAAAATTAGCTCGGTGTGGTGGCAGGCACCTGTAATCCCAGCTACTTAGGAGGCTGAGGCAGGAGAATTGCTTGAACCCCGGAGGCAGAGGTTGCAGTGAGCTATGATCACGCCATTACACTCCAGCCTGGGCAACAGGATTGAAACTCTGTCTAAAAAAAATGGATTATTAAATATTGATCTAGTATTTACTGTAAACTCAGCACTTTGGGGTATATCAGTGCTGTATTTAGTTTTATTATGCTATATTTAGTTTTATTATGCTCCTAGAGATTTTTTTGTCTCTATCATAGAATTTTCAAACATTTACTAAGGTAGAGAAAATTTTAATAGTTTAATGAACCTAATTTACCATTTAATCAGCTTACTAACAATTAATACATTGCCAATTTTGCTTCATCTACACCTCCACGCACTTTCTCCATATTCCTCTTTATTGCCTTAATTGAGGTATAATATACATATCCTCAATTTTTTGGAAATTCAGACATTGTATCATTTCCTCTACAAATATTTCCATATGCATATCTAAATGCTAATGACTTAGAACACAAACAGTCCTTGACATCATATGACCTTGAGGCAAATTAGCAATAACTCTTAATGTATCAAATGAAGTATTCAGTCAGTTTTCAACGTTTTCCTATTGTCTTGTAAATTATTATCATCAGCATTATCTTATAGTTATTTTATTTATTTATTTATTTATTTGTTTATTTTTGAGACGGAGTCTCACTCTGTTGTCCAGGCTGGAGTGCAGTGGCGTGATTTCGGCTTACTGCAATTTCTGCCTTCTGGGTTCAAGTAATTCTCTGCTTCAGCCTCCCAAATATCTGGGATCACAGGCGCCTGCCACCACGCCTGGCTAATTTTTGTATTTTTAGTAGAGACCGGGTTTCACCATCTTGGCCAGGCTGGTCTTGAACTCCTGACCTCGTAATCCACCTTCCGCAACCTCCCAAAGTGCTGGGATTACAGGTGTGAGCCGCCGTGCCCAGCATCTTATAGTTATTTTAATTGGGATCTGAATAAGGAGTATACATTAAAATTAGATGATAAGACGTCTTAAGCTTCCTTTGATATCTTTGAGTATATCACCTACATGTGTCCCTACATCTTTTTTCACTTGCACTCTATTGGTTTCTTTAGTTTCGATTGAAGAAACCAGATTATTTATCCTGTGGTATTTCAACATTCTGCATTTTTCTGATTGCATTCTGTGGTATTATTTACTGAACTTGTGATATAGTTTGGATGTCCCCTCCAAATCTCATTGATATGGTTTGGCTCTATGTCCCCACCCAGATCTCTTCTTGAATTATGACCCCCATGTGTGGATGCAGGGACTTGGTGGGAGGTGATTGGATCATGGGGGCTGTTCCCCCATGCTGTTCTTGTGATAGTGATAGAGTTCTCATGACATATGGTAGTTTAATAAGTGTCTGGCATTTCCTCTTCACTCTCTCTCTATCTCCTGCTGCCATGTAAGATGTGCCTTGCTTCTCCTTCACCCTCTGTGATGATTGTAAGTTTCCTGAGGACTCCCCAGCCATGCATAACTGTGAGTCAATTAAAACTTCCTTCATAAATTACCCAGTCTCAGGTAGTTTCTTTATAACAGTGTGAAAATGTACTAATATACTCATGTTGAGATATAATCCCCAATGTTGGAGGTGGGGCCTTGTGGGAGGTGTTTGGGTCATGGGGACAGATTCCTCATAACTTGGTGCTGTCCCACTGATGGTGAGTGAGTTCTCAGGAGATCTGTTGTTTCAAAGTGTGTGGCACCTCCCTAGCTTGCTCTCTAGTCCCAGTCTCTCCATGTGAGAAGCCTGCTTCCACTTTGTCTTCTGCCATGAACGGAAACCTCCAGAGGCCTCCCCAAAAGGTGAGCAGATGCCAGCACCATGCTTCCTGTAAAGCCTGCAGACCTGTGAGCCAATTAAACCTTTTTTCTTTATAAATTACCCAGCCTCAGGTATTTCTTTATAGCAACAGAAAAACAACCCAACACAGCTTGTGTCTGTGCCCCCTGTATTTCTGTAAATATAGAGCTTCAGTCAGATTCAGAATTGATTTATTTGTCAAAAATAATTGAAATACCGAGCAAACATCTGCCTCAGTGAATGGCCACTATTTCTTCTATAACTACATTTATGTTCCATTTGAATTTCACTTTGTGTTATCCCTTTTTTCTTTTTTTTTTGTTTGCAGTTTCATGTTTGTTGACCACTTCCCTCTTTTGATTGTTCATTTTTGTAAAATGTCACGTGAGCGTCTCACTGGGAGACAAAGAAGCAAGACAACGACATGCTTTGTTCTCTTTATAAACTCAGTAACAAATATGCAGTGATTGGCAACCTCATAATTTGAAAGAGATGATGGGTCACTGATCATGATTGCATCTGTTATTTATGTTGGGATTTGTGGACTGAAGAGCTCACACAAAGTTTGTACTTTATGTAATTACTCACAGTTAAAATACCATGGCAACTGAATTTGGAACCATGTTGGGGAACTCACGTTATTTAATTAAATCGTAGTTATTGGAACTAGGTGGAGCAGTGATGACCTGCACCTCTTTTTTCCTGATGTTTTCTTTTATACCTGCAATAAACATTTACAGTTTTCCTTATAGACTTTGAAATTGTCTATCAATTCTAAAAATATTTTAGTTCTTGTTGCTCTTCTGAATCACCCTTTATACTACATTTTACAAATGAGCTTCACTGATATATAGTACATAGGACAGTTTTTAGTTTCTATACTTAATAGCTTTTAATGGATTGCTTGACTTTGTTTTTAAATTTTAAGTAGATACATCATCTGAGAATTCAAAAGTCTGTCTTTTCCATTCAGATATTTGTGACCTTGTTGGTTTTGCTGTTGTGTGCATTGGCTAGAGACTCCAAGATAATGTTGAATAATATTAATTATAATACTGACTTTAATGGTGTATTAGTCTTGTCTCTTATATTCTGAATTTGATGCTTTGAAATCTGGGCCTTGTTGACCCTGGAGGGACTGCCCCTCTGAGGATAGGCTAATTGCTGGATGTAATAAACAACTTGCCTGCATGCATGACTTTCCTATATAATCCAACCAACCCAGAGTTTATACCCCCTTCTTTCTCATCTCTTCCTCACTCTTTATTCTTCTTTATCTCTGTTTATCTCTTTCGCAGTCTTTATTCTTCCTTATCACTCTGACATTTCTGGCCACTGTTCTGCCTCTCTAATTTCCTCAGGGCCAGATAGAAGCCTCTTCTTTCCAGAAGACAACGAAATATTTAAACTAGCCAATGCTAAGCCTGATTGCCCTGACTTGCTTGTTCCGTCCCATGGAACTGCAATAAAGATTCTTTCCCATGTTTTCCCCCATTCACACTGCCTCCTGACTGACCTTGATGTTTCCCTGTCCTCCCCCTTGTGGTGTGCTGTGCCCACAGCTTCTAAGGAACTATGAGTAGTAAAATAAACTACTTCCCTCATGACAGTCATTTCTGTGTTTGTGTGTCTTACCGTTACTGATTAAAACAAATTCTGGGTAGTATGAATGTAAGTGACATTTCTGTTTGTGCTTTATTATTAAATATGTCCTTTGCTGTAGGTTTCAGACACCTTTCATCAGTATAAAAACATCTTCCTCAGATGCTAGCTTCTTATGAAGTTTTAAATTTTGTTAACAAGGAGTGGTGTTGAATTTCATCAAGAGCCTTTTTGATATTTATTGAAATAATTATTTGTTTTTTCTCCTGTGAGTTTTTCCAATAAAAAATGATACTGATTGAACAATAGGTTAAAATTAAAGTTTCATCGAAGACCGCCAGAATATAACAGCTCTGAAAGTCCAAATCACCATACATAGGTTTTCATAGCAAATATCCGAGAACCTGCTCCACAACTGTTAATTTCCCCTATTTACTTTAACAATATGAAAGGATGTAGAGTGGAGAAGACTGCAGGGAACTCTTGCCTTGCACTCTCCCCTATCTTGCCTTTGATAGTCATATGTATGGAGAGGAAAATAATGCAAAGTCTCAACCCTGGGTTTAGAGGAGGAATCCTTAGGGGGCCGCCAGGACAATTGACCAAAAAACTCCTGGAACTAACAAGCAGTTATAGCAAGGATGCAGCATACAGGGTTAATGTAGAAAAGTCAATTGCAATTGCTCTTTTAACACCAGCGATGAGCAATTGGAAGTTGAGTTAAAAATATACCATTATGTTCACATTCCTCCCTGCAAATGGAATACTTAGGTATAAATCTAACAAAATAGATAAAAGATCTAGTAGGAAACCTACAAAATTTTGATTAAAGAAATCAAAGAAGAACTAAATAAATAGAGAGATAGTCCACGTTCATAGAAATGAAGGCCTAGGATTTGTGAAATGTCAGTTCTCCCCAACTCGCTCTACAGATTCCATGCAATCCCCATTGAAATCTCAACAATTTATCTTGTGGATATTGACAAATTGAATCCAAGGTTTATATGGAGAGGCAAAAAAAAAAAAAAAAAAAAAGGAAACAAGAATAGCCAACACAATATTAGAAAAGAAGAAAATCAGGGGACTAACACTACCCAATTTCAAGATTTACAAGAAATCTACAGCAATCAAGACAGTGTGGTATTGGCAAAGAATAGACAAATAAATTAGTG
Source organism: Gorilla gorilla gorilla (assembly GCF_029281585.2). Classification (NCBI taxonomy): domain Eukaryota; kingdom Metazoa; phylum Chordata; class Mammalia; order Primates; family Hominidae; genus Gorilla; species Gorilla gorilla. The sequence continues at coordinate 35,560,151 of NC_073232.2, read as the reverse complement.
GAACAGAATAGAAAGCCCCAAAATGGGCTTATATAAACGTTCAACAAAAGGGCAAAGGTAATAATGAAAAGATAGTCATTTCAACAGATAGTGCTGGCACAAGTGGATATCCATATGGAAAAACAAAAACAAAGAACCTAGACACAGATCTTGCATCATTCAAAAAATTTAACTTAAAATGGATCAGAGAACTAAGTAAACTATAAAAGTTCTAGTAGATAATATAGAAGAAAATCTAGATGACCTTGGGTATGGCAGTGACTTTTTAGATACAGCACCACCAATGACATCATCCATGAAATAAATAATTGATAAGCTAGACTTCATTCAAATTAAAAACCCTTGTGAAGTGCAAAATCAAGAGAATGAACAGACAAGCCACAGATGTGGAAAAACATTTGCAAAAGACATATCTGATAAAATACTGTTATCCAAAATACACAAACCATTAACACTCAACAGTAAGAAAATGAACAGTCCAATTAACAAATTGACAAAAGGTCTGAATGACACCTCACCAAAAAAGATACAGGTGGCTAATAAGCATATGAAAAAATGCTCAACATCATATGTCATTATGGAATAGCAAGTTAAAAATGATGCCACTACATACCTATTAGAATGGCTAAAATTGAAAACACTGGCAATACAAAATGCTGACAAGGATGTGGAACAATAAGAACACTCATTTATTGTTGGAGGGAGAGCAAAATGGAGCAGCCACTTAAGAAGACAGTTTGGCAGTTTCTTGCAAAATTAAACACACTTTTGCCATATGATCCTGCAATTGCACTCCTGTTTGCCTAAGTGAGTTGAAAACTGATATTTACACAAATGTCTGCACACACATTTCTAGCTGCTTTATCCATAACAGCCATTTGATGGCAACCAAGATGTTCTTCAATAGGTGAATGAATAAATGAACTGTGGTTCACTCAGACAGTGGAATATTATTCAGTGATAAGAAGAAATGGGCTGGGTACAGTGGCTCATGCCTATAATCTCAGCACTTTGGGAGGCCAGAACAGGTGGATTGCTTGCGCCTAGGGTTCAGGATCAGCCTGGGCAACATGATGAAACCCCATCTCTACTAAAAACACATAAATTAGCTTGGCATGGTCGTGCACCTGTAATGCCATCTACTGGAGAGGATGAGGCCAGAGAATCACTTGAATCCAAGAGGTGAAGGTTGTCGTGAGGTGAGATTGTGCCACTGTATTCCAGGCCTGGGCAACAGATCGAGACTCTGTCTCAAAAAAAAAAAAAAAAGAAAAAGAAAAAAAGGAAAGAAACAAACAAGCAAAAAAGAAATGAGCTATCAAGCTGTGAAAAGATAAAGATATGGAGTACTATGCTTTGAATATGGATTGGCCCTTCCAAAATTCATGTTTAGTCTTGATTCCCAATGTGGCTGTGCTGGGAGGTGGTTTAAGAGGTGATTAGGTCATTAAAATGGATTAATCTCTTTCAGGGTTAGTTCTCATGGGAATGGATTAGTTACCACAAGAGTGGGCTGTCGTAATCAAAGTTGCCTCTCCTGGTTGGTCTCTCTTTTGCATGCACCCACTTCTCATTCTGCGTATCTGCCATGTTATGATGCAGTCAGTGGGCCTTCCCCAGACACTAGCACCATGCTCTTTGGACTTCCCAGCCTCCAGAACCATGATCCAAAATAATTCTCTTTTCTTTATGAATATCCAATCTCAGGTATTCTGTTATAGTAATAGAAAATAGACTAAAACATGGAGGAACCATAAATGCATATTACTAAGGAAAATAAATCAATTTGAAATGGCTACATACTGTATGATTCCAACTATATGATATTTTGCAAAAGGTATAATTATGGAGACAATGAAAAAGATCCATGGTTGCCAGGGTTTAAAGGGGAGGGAGAGATTAACAGACAGAAAACAGGATTTTTAGGACAGTGAAACTAGTCTATATGATTCTATAATGGTGGATACATGTCATTGTACATTTCTGAAAACCCACAGATTGTGCAACCTCAAGAGTAAACCCTAAGTAAACCACGGACTTTGGATGCTAATGATGTGTCAATGTAGGTTCATCAATTGTTACAGTGATATTTTTGTAGAATTGTGGTAGTGGAGGAGACTGTGCATGTATGAGGCAAGTGGCAAATGAGAACTCCCTGTACATTTTGCTCAGTTTTGCTGTGAATCTAATACTGGTCTAAAAAATAAAGTCTATTTCAAAAAACAAAAACCAGAAATGGATGACTTTAACATAGATTAGATTATGCTGAAGAAAGAATTGGTGAATGGGAATTAAGATCTGATGAATATATCCAGAATAGATAAAGAAATAGAAAATACACACAATTTAGAGATAAAGAAGCTAGTGTTAGACGATTTAACACATTTCATTAGAGTTTCAGAAGAAGCAAAAAAGGAGAAGCAATGTTTGAAAACAAAATAAATTACAATTTTCTGGAATAGTGAAAGGCAGATATTTGTAGATTCGGAAACCTCAATGAATTATCAGACAACTTAATAAAATAAATTCAGAGTTAGACCCACTATATGCACCAAAGACAAAGAAAGGGTCTTAAAATCATGCAGAGGGGAAACAAAGAGATGACCTAATGGAAATAATAATTTGACAGGTGACTTCTCAACAGCAACAGTGAAAGGGAGAAGACAGTGGGGACAATCCCCTCAAAAAACGAAGAGTTTTTACCATCAATTGAAATTTTACATCCACTGAAACCATCTTTGAAGAATGAGGGTGAAATAAAGATATTCTAGGAAAAAAAATACTCAGCTATATCTCAAATACTAGACAATATGTGTGTGTGTGTGTGTGTGCGCGCGAAATCAAAGTGGTCCAAAGTCCATGTATTTTCTAGTTTAAAGTTGTTTAACTTGAGACTTTGAGTATGGATATTATCATTATAGGTAGCTATTAAAAGAATACATACAGTATATAAGTTTTCAACAAGAAGCCTCAAAAAGAGAATAAGAGGAAAATCCTAATCACATGAAGTAGACAAGAAAGGAAGCAAAAATCCCAGAAGAATCCAGGGTAATAGTACAAAATAAGATGTTAAAAACAAAATATATAATCACATTCAGAGTAAAAATAATAGGCTGGGCATTTTGGCTCATGTCTGTAATTCCAGCGCTTTGGGAGGTTAAGACAAAAGAATTGCTTGAGGCCAGGAGTTAGAGACCAGCCTAGGCAACATAGTGAGACCCCCATATCTACTAAAAAAAAAAAAAAAATTAGCTGGGCATGGTGGTATGAGCCTGTAGTCCTAGCTACTTGGAAGGCTGAGGCAAGAGGGTGGCTTGAGCCCAGAAGGTTGAGGCTACAGTGAGCCATGATTGCACCACTGCCCTCCAGCCTGGGTGACAGAATGAGACCCTGTCTCTAAAAATAAAAGGAAAAAAAAAGAAAATTTAAAAATTTAAAAAGAATAAACTTGCAGTTAAAAGATAATAATTACTAACTAGATATACACACAATAAAATCTGCTTATATGTCATTTACAAGTGGCAAATGTAGAACATAAAGGCATAAAGAGTTTGAAAGTGCATGAATAGATTTGTCAGGCAAATACCTGAAAAAAGACAGTACAGCTGCGCGAGTACAAGACAAAAAGCAGAAAACATTGCATGGTGATGGACAGTTCAATTCGCCAGGAAGTCACATACATAATTTTTGTTTACACTTAATAATAAACAGTGTCGGAATATATAAAGCAAAATTTGCCAGAACAATGAAAAGATATTGACAAATTTGCCCTCAGAAGATTTTAAAACATTCTTCCTAGTAATTGATGGATGCGACAGACCAGATAACAGGTTGCAGGCAGAGATTTGTACAACATGCTTCACAAGCTTGTTCTAAAGAACATGTACATTGTACCCAAGTACACATAAACCATCTGTATAAATGGATCACACATCAAGCCATAAGTCTTAAACACACTTCGAAGCCTCAATTATCATGGAATTGGGTCATTTCAGTATCATACCAGCCAAGATTCCCATGATCAAACAAAATATGAGGCTTAAATGTTCATTCTCCTCCTTGAGGACCTACTGTAAAATCTTAGTTCACATTCTATCATGAACTAAAGTTAAATCATGTTTTCTGTAAACTCTACCAAATGCTGCGGTTTGTACTGCAGTTGGCCTATTGCAATGCCCCATTAGCAGCATTATACAAGAAATTACTGAGTTTTTATAAGCTGTGATACAGGATTACTGTCCTATATTATTGCTTATATATTATTATTCATAACATATATTATTATCCACGTACTCCTTCTCTAGTTCCCAATTTCACTCCGGTTTTTCCACCCCCTGCACCACATACAAATATCTCACTAAACTTTTCATAAAGAAACAAATTTTGCTGCATTTTCAGGATCTAAATAATCCTACTCAGGTATACGTAATACTTGTACAGACCTTTCAGCCAGACACCAAAGATTGCATTACACTTGAGTGAAAATCACAGAATATTATCCTCATGAAAACTCTCTTTTCATGGACTTGGCTGGCTCTATTTGTCAGCATTTTCTTAACGTAAGTGACTCCATTTTGATTCTGACAATTTTCATACCTCTCTTTGCTGACATCTTTCCTGTATTGTCCCAGAGATCTGCATAATGACCATGATTTAGATGGGTATCAGAAAAGCAGCGTTTTTACCGCATCTAATGTCAAAAGAACACAATAAAATGAGAACTGGGGAGAGTTACTGTTCATGGGATTAAATTGAATGTAAAGCAAATTTACCTTCTATCCTATTTCAAGCATATGCTCCAGAAAAAATTAAGAGCATCCTGCCAGTTTTAATTACTAAATATTTTGGTTTTAAAACTATTTTTTTTTTCATTTTAAATGTTCATTTAGACTGCAGGGGTGTCCAGTCTTGTGGCTTCCCTGGGCCACACTGGAAGAATTGTCTTGGGCTACATATAAAATGCACTAACATTAGCGATGATAGGTGATGAACAACAACACAAAAAAATTGAGAAAAATCTCATAATGTTTTTGAGACAGTGTCTCGCTCCATCTCCCAGGACACAGTGCAGTAGCATGATCTCAGCTCACTGCAGTGTCTGCCTCCTGGATTCAAGGGACTCTCCCATCTCAGCCTCTGGAGTTGCTGGGATTACATGCGTGCGCCACCACACCTGGCTAATTTTTGTATTTTTAGTACAGACAAGGTTTTGCCATGTTGGCCAAGCTGACCTCAAACTCCTGACTTCAAGTCATCCATCTGAGTCCACCTCCCAAAAATGCTAGGATTATAGGCACCACACCCTGCCAAGAGCTATAATATTTTAATTTGTATTGGGCAGCATTCAAAGGGGTCCTGGGCCACCTGCAGCCCATGAGTTGACACAGCATGATTTAGAGCTTACTTTTCTCCAAATATTAAAACATAGCATTAATTATCTTCCTTTATTTAAAAAAATGCATTATGATTTTCCACTCATTTTAAGAAGATTTTGAGTTTTACAGTTTAAAAAAAAAACCCCACAAAAATACAAAAACAAAAATAGAGCCATGTAAATAAAACTAAGAAAATGTAAAAGGCCTATCAGAAGCCAATTTGAAAGAGAAGAGATATAGGTACCAAGAACCTAGGATAAATTGGGCATTAAACTTATCTCTGAGGGAAAACATTTCAGGTTGAAGAATATATATATGATTGCCTTTTCCTACCCCTACATTTTTATTTACAGGATACTAACAGCATTGTAATAACAGAGAATTGAAAAACTATCTAAATAACTATTTTTTTCAATTACTGTTATTCAAGCATTATAAAAGCAAAACCAAAACAGCCGGTGTCCAGGACTCCAATCAATCAAGCCACGGAATCTCAGAGAAAGGAAACAGGCTCTGCTTGTCATGTTTTCTCGTTTTCCTCTCTCGATTTTCCTGCAAATTCTAAAGGTTATAGAGATAGATATGAAAATCTATCTGAGGTCACCAAGACTTAAGAAGGCATGGGATGTTGAAAGCTATTTTTAATTATAGTGTTGATCTCAAGATAGATTGACCCAATAATCTTTCTAGAAATATCGTCTTCCGGAAAAACGTTTAACTTTTATTCATTTGATGCTTCTGAACTTAATAAAATAAATGAACCTAAAACAGCACTTTAGGCAGCTTGGAAGGGAAGATACATTCCATTTAGGTTAAAATACAAGGGAGCGATATGTACATTTGGGCAGATATTCTGAACTCTATTGGGTTAATGGTTATGCCTGTACTTGAGCACAACAGTGAGAAGTTTCCCATCACATTTTATCTGAAACGAACAAGATGTCAGGGCAATCTGCTAGCAAAACCTGCGCTCGGGGTCAGCGATGCTTCTCCCTCTGGCACACTCATCATGCCCGTCCCTAGGACACGTTGCCTCTCTTCTTTTGCAAAGCTTTCATGAGGTCTGACATGAAATCTTGCTCCCCGCCTCCTGCCCCGCCGGGGTGCCCTGGGTTCTCTTGCCTCTTGGGGGGCACAGGAGGCCTCTTGGCCACCGCGGGGGGCGGCCTGGCGGAGTCGGGGACGGGGGCGGGCGCGGGCGGCGGCGGCGGCGGCGGCGGGGGCAGCTCTGAGCCCGCGGTCCCTGCGTACGACGGCGGGGGCGGGGGCACGAAGTCTGGGGGCGGCTCCATGAAGTCCGGGGGCGGCGGCGGGAGCTCAGGGTCATCGAGGGGCGGCGGCGGTGGCGGCGGCGGCAGGAAGTCGTCGGGTGGGGCGGGCAAGCCCCCGCCGCCTGTGCCCTTGGCCTTGGGGGGCATGGCGGGACTGCCGCTGGTGTCGGAGGACCTCCGCACCGGAGGGGGCGGGGGCAGGCTGGACTTGGGGGCGTGCGGGGCCCGGGGCACTGCCGGGTGGTGGTTCCCGAGGGCTGGCTTCTTATCCTGCAACCGAGTGACAGTAGCATTCATTTTTTTTTTTAATTTTTGAAATTTTAAATTTATTGTTATTAATTAATGGAGACGGGGTCTCACTCTGTCGCCCAGGCTGAGTGCAGTGGCGCGATCTGGACTTACTGCAGCCTCGACCTCCCGAGGTCAAGCACTCCTCCTGCCTCGACCTCCCGAGTAGCATTCTTTATTCTCAAAACAGCCCCAGTGGACAAAACAGCCCTACTGGACAGGACCATGCCATAGATATGTGAGTCTCTGTCCGCCCCCTGGGGAGCATCTGTCCCTCAGTCACTGAGACTCCTGGTCAGTCATGAGCTCATCTTTGTTCTGGAATAAGGCAATTATTCTAAATGGTCTTTAAAATTAAAAATAATCATTTTTCTAATTTTTTAATATTTTGGCTGGGCATGGTGGCTCATGCCTATAATCTCAGCACTTTGGGAGCCCAGGCAGGTGGATCACTTAAGTCCAGGAGTTCAAGACCAACCTGAACAATATGGTGAAACTTTTTCTCCTTTAAAAATACAAAAATTAGCCTGGTATGGAGGCACACGCCCGTAGTCCCGGCTACTGGGGTGGCTAAGGCATAAGAATTGTTTTAACTTGGAAGGTGGAGGATGCAATGAGCTGAGATCATGCCATTGCACTCCAGCCTGGGCAACACAACGAGACTATGTCTCTCTCTCTCTATATATATTTTTAGAGATGGAGTCTCGCTGTGTTGCCCAGGTTAGTCTCAAACTCCTAGCCTCAAGTGATCCTCCTGCCTCAGCCTCCTGAGTAGCTGGAATTACGGCCACCCCACCTGGCCCAAATGGACTTTAACAGTATTTCCTGTTGTCACAGTGGAACAGCAAAAAAACGAATGTAACTTACTTCATTTTTGTTTAAAGTGGCCTTTACCCATTCCTGCACATAGGATAATTTAAGAGCACTGATATAAATATGCAAACCCAGCAATCATGTAGTTTTAAAAACTAACTCTGGGATTAAAGAAGTAAACAACTAACTATGTTTTGTTAAAGATTTATATGACCATTGTAACCTGACCAAGGACAGAGTAGTTCCCAACCTCTTTGGACCCTTATTGGCACCCAGATGTCTGCAGTCTCTGGTCATCTTTTGATCTCAACTCTCTTCCCAACTCTCTCCTCTTCCCCATATCCCATATCCCTCCAGTTAGCCTGAAAAATTTAAGATTGCACTTTAGAACACTAGTCCACCATCTTCATGGTGTTACTGGCTTTCCAAATAAACCACCTTTTCCTCCCATCATCCCTAATCTCTTGAGTCTGGCTTTTAAGTGGTGAGCAGCCAAACCTGGGTTCAGTTACCCTGTGGCACTCATCTACCAAGTCTCCTATAAATGGAAGATCTGGCTATGTTCAATGAGGTGTTTAGATCGTATTTAGATCATATGAGTATCACTTCCTTGGAACTTGCCTTATCCAGGAGTTGCTGTGTGTCTCTAAAGGGGTTTTCGTGGTGTATCTCTTGTGGGGTTGGCTCAGTCTATAAACCACCCTCAGCTCATTCATTCCTTCAAAATGGAAACCAAATGACTTCACTCCTTGGTTCTCAAGCCAAGCCACCAGAGTCCTCGTCATATAGAAAGGGATACATTTTTTCTTGGTCTGAGTTGAGCTGGTTGTGAAACTCGTGTCAGGAGTAAGCATCTGTAAAATTATGTTGCTCCTATTCCACACAACACACAGTAGAAACACACAGCAACTCCTGGGGGTTGAGGACTTCCCAAAACCTTCACACAGTCTCCTGGCTTAAATGTGCTACTTTGATTAGGATGAAGGAGATGGAAGGGGAAGAGTGAATGGAAATAGTTCTCTCTTGGCTACAGGTAAGCTTTGTGCAAACGTAGGCACAAAGGATATGTTGCTTGGCAAAGACCTTTCTGCCTGATTTTGGGGACAATGTCTCCTTGTGTTGGTGAGCTGAGAACACAGGTCCATTTTGCCAGGACTGTGGGCTTCTAGGGAGGAGCCGATTACAAGCTTGGCTCCAGCTGGCCTCACAGCTTCGGGGAAGGCAGTGTGGTGGGCCAGGAATCAGGACAGGACATCTGGTCTCTAATAAGTTTACTTTTTCTTTTCTTTATTTTATTTTATTTTTATTTATTTATTTATTTATTTTGAGACAGAGTCTCGTTCTGTCACCAAGGCTGGAGTGCAGTGGCAGGATCTCCCCTCACTGCAACCTCCACCTCCCGAGCTCAAGGAATCCTCATGCCTCAGCCTCCGGATTAGCTGGAATTACAAGCGTGTGCCAACACCCCCAGCTAATTTTTGTACTTTTTGTAGAGACAGGGTTTCTACATATTGGCCACTCTGGTCTCCAACTCCTGGACTCAGGTGATCCGCCTGCCTCGGCCTCCCAAAGTGTTGGAATTACAGGCGTGAGCCACCACGTCTGGACAGTTTAGCATTTCTCAACTGCATGAAACTTGGCTGGTTCACTGGATATAAAATTAGCCCCATAGTCCTCATTATGACCCGTGTCTCAGGTTGTGATGAGATCAAATGAGATAAATATGTGAGTTCTGAAAAGTAAAATCACCAGCATGTGCTATTGGTAGAAACCAGCACGCCAAATTTGGCCTAAGTCTAATAGATGCATAGCCCTTCCTCTGCCAACACTGGAATAGATAATAATAATTTATATAATGAAACATCCCCAGGCAGCTGGATTGAATCCCTCTGTTTTAGTGATAATTATCATTTCAATTTACAGTTTATCAGGGTTCCAGTTCATTTCATTCTCTGCTTAGTGGCCTCTTACCATTGAAGATTAAATTTGGAATTTTTTTCCAATAAAGTGCCTTCTGATTTAGTTTCTATTTTATTTAGTTTATTTACTTCACATGATAAGCTCTTTAACTGGTGATGTATTTTTTCTTTTTATTTAAATTTCTGAACAGGCAGCTTGGGAATTGGTGTTCACATGCAGTTAAGTGATTTCTATTCTGAGATTCTTTTATTTCTTTCAGCATTTTTAAATGCTGTCCTTCAATTGGCATTATAGAAATGATGAAAATAATAGTAGCTGAAAGCACATCGCATGAGGAGATTGTCAGGCTTGAGAAGATAATGAGAACATTAAAGAAATACAACTTTTAAAGGCCTGCAGTGGTTGTCAAAATTATAAGAAGTTCGATAAATACCAATATTTAGTTGTTTTCACCACTGGCTGATGGACAAAATGAAGGGGTGAAAGAAGTGAAAAATTGTTGAAGTGAAGCACCCTGCCCGTCCTAGCTGGGTGATATGCTATTGTCACAGTTATTTAAGGTTGTTTTGAATCACACAAGAGAAATATTCAACAGAATATATACAGTCAGCTGAGAAGTTTTGAACTAAATTAGTAACTAAATAATAATTATTAGTTATGATTTTAAGATAGATTTAAAGGAATCTTCACTGATCTATTGGGTTGAAAAAATTTTATAGAGAATTATACCAATTTGGCTGTTATTTTACAATGTATTTTCTCCTCCATCACCTGGGGATGTATGTAGGAAGGACATTAATGGGGAAAATAGAAAATACACATTTTTAGTGTAATCCTTTTTTATCTTTTTTCTTTTTTTTAAGACAGGGTCTGTATCTGTCACCCAGGCTGGAGTGTAGTGGTGCAACTAGAGCTCACTGCAGCCTTGAACTCCTGGGCTCAAGGGATCCTCCTGCCTCAGCGTCCCAGGTAGTTGGGACTACAGATGCTCACCACTGTGCCCAGCCCTATTTATAATGTAACTCTTTTAGCAGTCTTCTAATCTGATTTTGGGGGCCAGTTAGCACTTCATATAGAGCTTCAGACTACTAGTTGCCCTATTTTATTCAAAAAAGGCAAGTAAAATCCCATGGGTTTACAACTTGGATGTGCTACTATCAGAGAGGGCTAAAATCACTTGACTAAACCAAGAAAACCACTTTGGTCAAAGTAAACATAGCTAATTAACTCCAGAGTTTATAGGAAATGCTTACATTTTTCCTAAGCAGTGTGATGATAGCTGATTTTAACTTTTGATCCTAGCATATGTAACTTTAAGATTACAAATATCAAGCAATCAACTAAATTAAATTGTAGTAACTTCTCAGTTGTTGGAACTGCATTTTATATTTATTTATTTATTTATTTATTTATTTATTTATTTATTTATTTTTAAGACTGGATCTTACTCTGTCACCCAGGCTGGAATGCAGTGGCGCGATCACAGATCACTGCCGCCTTGACCTCCTGGGCTCAAGCAAGTCAAACACCTCAGTCTCCCCAGTAGCTGGGACTACAGGTGCATGCCACCATGCCTGGCTAATTTTTTTTTTTTCTAGTAGAGACAAGCTCTCGCTATATTGCCCAGTCTGGTCTCAAACTGAAGCTCAAGTGATCCTCCTGCCTCAGCCTCCCAAAGTTCTAGGATTACAGGTGTGAGCTACTGCACTCAGCTTATTTTCTCTTTTTAAAAGAGCAGTTACTGGAATAATGTGAATGGTTTAGAACGTGGCTTATAGGGGTCAGCTGCTTGCTGGTTTTACCTTCGATGTTTCAGCATGTCTCTGGGCCTCTTGGAGAACAGCACTGACAGAATGTGTAGCCTGGGGAATCTGTCCATTGGGCTGTGTGGTGCCTGTTTTAGGTCCTGAGAGGGAAGAAGTGAGAAAAGAAGAGTGAGCAAAGCATTTTCAACATTCTTGAAAGTCGATCTGAAAATACAAAGCAGTTTGCATCTCTAAAGCAAAGAAAGATATTTGTTGGCTAGTTCTTACAAAAAAACAAAAATAAAAACAAAGCAAAGAGAGCAACTCACAGGCATGGCATGGTACACAAAACCTTAAGAAAAATCTGAGGTTCCGTGACAAAACTTTACATGAGATTCAGCAAAAAGATCAGGAAGGTGAGTACGGTATTTGATAAAGCCCACCGAGGAGGGTCTGGACTAACTGGGATCCTGGAGAGTAACAATATGTTTTACTTTTAAAAACTTTTCAGTAATTGAAGAATAAACCTTGAAAACATATTTTTAAAAATTCTTCTTGATTTTTTAAAAATGTATTTATCCAGTTTCATACCACACTGAGTACAGGTACAGGAACAACTCTTCAACATTGTCCTCAACAAAAAGTACATTGGACACAGAAACAACAGACAGAAATTCGGGCAAAATGTGGGGGTCCTTGAAATAATCTGGAATTAGATGTGGTTTTCCCCCCAAAAGTCCTGGTATGCTATTTTATTTTCCTGCTTTTTAATTTGTCCTTTTGACACAGAACTTTGACTCATGTTACCTTAAAAAGTGCTGTCCAGGATTGGGTGCAAGACATCAAAACACCAGGGCATAATCTTATTCTTGGTGTGAACAGTTTTCTGGGCACTAATGGAGCCTTGGACTGATATAATGTTTGTACTTTGATAAGAAACATCTACCTACTAGCTCACTGTAAACAGGAGATCAGCACCTTATCCACAGAATATCACGAAAGAAGTGGTCAAAGCTTTGTTAAAAGGCGCTTAAAATAGATACAGGGCTCCAGCCTGGGTGACAGAGCAAGACCTTACCTCCAAAAAAAAAAAAAAAAAAAGCAAAGAAGAAAAAGAAAACAGGCCAGGTGCAGTGGTTCACGCCTGTAATCCCAGCACTTTGGGAGGCTGAGGCGGGTGCATCACGAGGTCAGGAGATCAAGACCACCCTGGCTAACACGGTGAAACCCTGTCTCTACTAAAAATACAAAAAATTAGCCAGGCATGGTGGTGGGCACTTGTAGGCCCAGCTACTCAGGAGGCTGAGGCAGGAGAATGGTGTGAACCCAGGAGGCGGAGCTTGCAGTGAGCTGAGATCCCGCCACTGCACTCCAGCCTGGGCAACAGTGCGAGAGAGTCTCAAAAAAAAAAAAAAAAAAAAAAAGAAAGAAAGAAAAAAAGAAAAGAAAAAGGAAACAGATGTTATAGGGGTGTGTGTGTGAGGGCTGGGCTGAGTCGGGGAGTTTGAGCCTGATCATCAGGTGAGAAACATATTCTGAATGCTGTCTACAAAGTCCTGTTTGTATAGATGTATTGGATACATTTTGAACAGGAGCACCAAGCTTTGAATATGTGTTGGAATTTCTCCTCCACTTAGTACCTGTAGATGGCTGAGCTGGTGCAGCTGCATTGACTGTCCCCAAGTTTGTCCACCGAGAGGCAAGTCCAGCCTTTGCCACAGCCCGCTGGTAGTTATCATAGAGAGTCTTCCCATACTGGGGAGAGAACACAAAGGAAGAAGGAAAGGAATCCATGTATCCCAAATTCTGCACTCAATTGCAATATACACATACAGAAGAAATAAATACTCCACGGCTACTCTGTTCACCACTTGTCTGAGTTGGTTTTTTGGATATTTCCGTTAAAATTTAACAAATACACATTCAATCATTTTCCAGATTAACAGAGTCAGTTAATTTTTTCACCTACATATTAGGGAAGAGCTTTGCTCAGTTCTGATTACGTGTGTCTTTATGTAACTCGATCACAGGTTCCATCTTGCGTTTTTTAATTGCACACTAAGCTTGCAATACTCGCCATGAGTAAATATCTGGTTACTGGAGAGGTTCGTGTTTCTGTCGCTCCTCCCATTTAGAAAACCCACTGGGCGAATAAACTTGATAATGTCTGTGGCTGAACCCAAGGGTGGGCCAACTGTTTCACAGTACCAGGAAGGCTGTGCCCGGGTCAGGAAGTTGGCTGGCAAGTTCAAGACAGGGTGAAGTCCGAATGCTCTCTCACCTTGGCTATCCGTATTCCCATGACCCACTGGTTAAGGGTTCTTGCGTCATCACAGCAGAGATACTTGATGTACTGGGACTCCTTCTGAATTTGGGGGTGCTAGAAAGAAGCAGTTTCAAGACAATGTATTCACTTGTCATGTATTAGGAGGTCAAAGCACCTGTCAGGAAATTAAAAAAAAATCTCTAACAATATATGTGATTTATGTGGCAAAAATTACTGGCTGTAATGTTAAGATTAGGAAGATAACTTTTAAAAATGACTAAATTTTGAAAGGATTTAAGAAATTTGTTATATGTTGGGAGGCCGAGGCGAGCAGATCACTTGAGGTCAGGAGTTCGAGACCAGCCTGGCCAACGTGGTGAAACCCCGTCTCTACTGAAAATCCAAAAAGAAAAAAGAAAAAAAGAAAAAGAAATTAGCCGGGCGTGGTGGCAGGTGCCTGTAGTCCCAGCTACTCGGGAGGCTGAGGGAGGAGAATTGCTTGAACCTGGGAGGTGGAGGTTGCAGTGAGCTGAGACTGTACCACTGCACTCCAGCCTGGGTGACAGACCAAGACTCTGTCTCAGAAAAAAAAAAAAAAAGAAAGAAAGAAATTTGTTTTATGATTTATCATAAGCACATCTTTTTAAAAAAAGTTTTTAGAGGCAGAGTTGTCCTGGCTGGAGTGGCACAGTCACAGCTCACTGCAAACCTTGAACTCCTGGGCTCAAGAGATCCTCCCTCCTCAGCTTCCTGAGTAGCTAGGACTACAGGTGCACACCACCATGTCCAGCTAATCGAAAAAAACGTTGTTTTTTTTTTTTTGTAGAATTGGAGTCTCACTATATTACCCAAGCTGGTCTCAAACTCCTGGCCTCAAGCAATCCTCCTGCTTCAGCCAACCAAAGTGCTGGGATTACAGGCATGAGCCACCATCCCTTGTCTGTAAGCACTTCTTACTATATTATCAATAATAATTTTCATTTATGCCTTTTTAACTTTTGGAAGCTTTTCACCTCTATCTTGTCTCTATCCCCATGAGAAATCTGAGCTGCTTTTCCATTTGTCAAATAAGGGAACTTACCTGAGATAATTCTTATGTCATAGAATTAATGCCTATGAGAATTGTGGGTTTATAACTCCCAAAACCTGGTTCTAGGGTTTTTTCTGCTTTCAAAAATTCAGAGTTTTGTGATGACCTTTCCTTCTTAACTGCTATGTGCTGCCCAAGTGGGCCAGTGGCTTCCAGATGGACACCCTGGAGAAGGAATATTTCTGTCTATTACACTTAGTGCAAGTAGCACTAAGCAATGGTTCCGGTTGCTGAACAGGCCTTCCAGGAGCTCACAAAGAGAACAAGGAAATGGGCAGGTGTGAAAGAGAAACTCCTTGCATTCCTCTTAGTCCTCATTGCTTTTGTTGTTTCTGGTTTAATTTTTATTATTTTTTAAGACAGGGTCTCACTCTGTTGCCCACGTTGGAGTGCAGTTGTGCCATCACGGCTCACTGCAGCCTCTAACTCCTGGGCTCACGCAATCCTTCCACCTCAGCCTCCTCTGTCGCTGGGACCACAAACATGCATCCACGCTTGGCTTTTTTTTTTTTTTTTAAGAAACACTCTTGCTATGTTTCCCAGTCTGGTGCTGAAACCCCGGGCTCAAGTGATCCTCCCACCTTAGCCTCCCAAAGTGCTGGGATTACATGCGTGAACCACCAAGCCCAGTTAGTTTCTGTTTTATGTGTCTGTCTCTGATAGACTGTGTCTTCCATGAAGGTGGGAACTACATCTGTCTTATTCACTGCTGAAGACCCTCAGTGCTTAGCACATGGCCAGCGCATGGCAGGTATTCCAGTCCAGATGTCAGAATACTTGAAGAATCAAGAAACAAGCACAATATTTCCTGTTCAGTTAGAAATCACCGTCATCAGGCGAGGGGCCGGCAACCAAAATAGGTTCTGAGATATTAATATGGGCCATGTAAATTTTCATGGGTCATTATAAGGTTTATTATAATACATTTTATTATGTAGAAAAATAATTAACAACCACAAGCATCGTGTGTGTGTGTGTGTGTGTGTGTTTGTGTGTGTGTGTGTGGTATGGTACCACCTCTTTCTTCTTCCTCCTGTCCTCAGAGGATTCATTAATCCTGCTAGGATAATCCTCAATTGCTGGTGGTGCTGAAAGTGGAATGGAAAGCCAAGAGAGCTGGAAGCATCTATCTGCTCTTCAGTTGGCAGGAAAGGAGGGAAGCTGTCCAATTCCTCTCTTAGGGTATTGCATGGACCTCTCCACTTCTCTTTCGCTTTCCATCTTAAATCACTGACCTCCAAGGAAATGGCTATTCTCAAAGTTGTTCTAAGCAAAGGGTCTTGTGTCTTTAAACTTCAGTTGGAATCTGACTGGCAGCGTCTAGTCACTCTGCTAGACTTTCTAATGACTCAGCCAGCAAGAGTGTGTGGGATTGTAATCTTTGTCCAGAAAGGATAACAAGACCTTTATAGACTCCAAGAGCTTGACGAGAGTTTAGTAATTTTTGGTTTCACAAATGAGAAAACTGAGGCTCAGAGAGGTTACTATATATTCCTCCCTGTGACCCCACTAGAACCTGGGGGTCTCCTGACTAACCACCTAGAATTTCTGTGTTTGTATTAAGCTATTAAACCCAAATCCCAGACTTGGAAGAGACTACGGGAAAAATTCAGAAATGATTTTTTAAAAATTCCTCTCTTTGGTCTTTTCAGGCAACTGAGGAAACTCTATTCATGTTTTTGTCTTTAAATATGTATTCTTTATGTAGGTCACTCGGCCTCAGAAATTGCACCTCCATTGCTCAAAGAGCGGTCAATTCCTATTTGCTTGGGCATAGCAAACAGGAACACAGACATTCTCTCTACCGATGGTGACAACTTCACATCAGGCTCCTGAATGTTGCTGTAGTTTTCCAGTTTAGCCAGCAGATGACAGCAAACACTTTTGAATGGCTGCTGGGCATTTTATTGTTTTTGCGGTTCAATGCTTACTCCCTCATTCTGAATGTTAGATTTTATTTTTGCAAATGTTACTCCAATAATGATCCTCTTTGGAGGCCCTTAAAATTGGAAATATCTATCAACTCAGGTAATATGGCCCGATAGCAAAAAGGATTTGTTTTCTTAATTAACCTGAAGGTCATATTGATGAAAAATATACTAAAGCCAACACTTATTGGCTGGAACGTGACAGCCCACAAATGCCTCCAGCATTCCCTTCAACAATAACATGTGCAAAGCCAAACCAATGCCCTTGTCTTTCAGCACCAGAAACACGGCTCTCTGACCTACAAACAGCATTTGTGTTCTGATTGTCATGTAAGAGAGGCAAGCATTGGTCTCTTCAGCAATTGAATGTTTATAATTGTTCTTAGAAAGCAGCTATTCCACCCACCCCCCACTCAGACATTTAAAAAGCTGACATTGTTATCTTCAAGATAATCTATTATTGTTTTTGGTAGATGTCACGTGAGAGCCAAGTTTCCAGAGCAGACTAAATCTCATCGTGTTTGCAACAAAATGCACAAAGCAACTGCTTATATAGAGTTAGCCATTTAACAAGCACCCTAAACAATTTCTTAAGAATGTTATTCATTGAAATAGAGCAAAATGTAGTCACTCCCTTAAAGAAAATGACTTTTGAACATAAAACAGCCCCTTGATGACGGGGTGATAAACCTTGCTATAGGTCAGGTCTCACCAAGTTCCTTCCTTACACTATATGTGTGCTATGGATGTATACAGGAGGATTCTATGACCTCTAAGGTCTCTAGCAATCCTCAGATTTTATGGTTCTAAGATGAGCTACCTAATGGGAACAAGCTCCTTTCTGGCTCCCTAGGTGATGCAGAAATCGTTCAGCCTTGCAGACATCATAGAGCAAGTCACTGGGCTTGTTCTCCACCGTGTCTTGAGACTTTGCCAAGGAGCTTATTGCCTAACCGAGCCTTTTGCTGAATAATCATTTGCAAAGAGGTTTCAGGAAAATGCTGGTGCAGTGTCACTGGCCAGGCTCTTTTGCAATTGATTTGATTGTTCCTGATCATAAAGAGAGAGAAGCTATCTTGGGACATGAGAACAGCACACAGAGGTCAGGGCAATTGTGGATTGTCACTGCTTAAAGGGCTCTTATAGACCCTCTGAGCTTACGAAATAAGAAAACAGGGTGAGAGAGGGTGAGCAATTTATCCAAGGCCAAAGGTAGTGAAAGAACAAAGGTCCTGTTTGTTCAATAAATATCTCTGGGTGCCAAGAAATACGCTAATTCCTAGGTACATTAAGAGGAGTAAGAGAGGCAGGGCCCCGTGGCTCACACCTGTAATCCCAGCACTTTGAGAGGCCAAGGCAGGCAGATCACTTGAGGCTAGGAATTTGAGATCAGCCTAGGCAACACAGTGAAACCTTGTCTCTACAAAAAGTACAAAAATTAACCAGGTGTTGTTGCACACACCTGTAGTTCCAGCTACTAGAGAGGCTGAAGTGGGAGGATAGATGCAACCAGGTGTTCGAGGCTGCGGTGAGCCATGATTGTGCCACTGGGCTCCAGACTGGGCTGGAGGAGACCCTATCTCAAACAAACAAACAAAAAAAACAACAACAGAAAGAGGAATAAGAGAGCTCATGTGTTAATTGGGCAATGCTCGCTGGAGGTGTTTTAGGGAGAGATGTATGTAAACACCTGATGTAATCAAATCACATATGTAATGTGATTATGAAATAGTATGTTCCATACTAAAAGTTTGAAAATGGGCCAAGAGAGGGTCTTTGGAAGAAGTGACAGAATGCTGTAATATATTTGGAGAACATGGAGAAATTCTGTATGGCTGAGGTCTGGAAACCATGGAATGAAGAAGCAGAAATTAAGTGGAATCTGAGTAAAGACCCTTGAGTCAAACTAGAATCTAGACATGATCCCCTGGGCAGTGGGGGGCACTGGACATTTTAAAACAGCACAGTGACACAGGAAGTCACTGGGGGCTATGAGGAAGATGGATCCGGAGTGAAGAATAAGATCGAACTGAGGGAGGGCTCAACGGGAGATCTTGATGGGAAATAAAAGAACTTGCTCATAGATTAACAAGAAATGGGGAGAGGAAGAAAATCAGGCATGCCTTCTCTGTTTCTAGCTTGGTAGAGTAGGTGGATGTTATGGGTTTAATTATCTCCCCCCTCCTAAAAGCTATGGTACTCACTCCTGGTACCTATGAATGTAACCTTATTTGGAAATAGGGTCATTGCCAGATGTAATAAAGTTAAGATGAAGTCATCCTGATGAAAGTGGGCTCTAAATCCAAAGAGACTGGTGTAAGCCAGGTGTGGTCACTCACACCTGTAATCATAGCACTTTGGGAGGCCAAGGTGGGTGGATTGCTTAAGCCCAAGAGCTCAAGATCAGCCTGGGCAACATAGCTAAACCCCATCTCTGCAAAAAATACAAAAAATTAGCCAGGTGTGGTGGTGTGCACCTGTAGTCCCAGCTACTTGGGAGGCTGAGGCAGGAGGATCACTTGAGCCCAGGAAGTTGAGGCTGCCGTGAGCTGTGATCATACCACCACACTCAACCTGAGCAACAGAGTGAGACCCTGTCTCAAGAAAACAAAAAACACCAAAACTGACAAAAAACAAGCAAACAAAAACAACCACCAAAATGACATGTTCTTATAAGAAGAGAAGAAACAGACACAGACAAAGAAAGAAGATGGTCACATGTTGAGGGAGGCAGAGATTGGCACACGCAGCTGCAAGCCAAGGAATGCCAGCACTGCCGGGAGCTGCCGGAAGCTAGGAGAGGCGTGGAGGCATGGAACAGATTTTGCCTCTGAGCCCTCAGAAGGAACACAACTCTGGTTTTGATTTTGGCCTTCTGATTCCAATATCACCTTGATTTGGGACTTCTGATCTCCTGAACTCTTCAAGAAATAAATTTCTGTGAAGTTATCTAGTTACCAGCAGTTTGTTAAGGCAGCTCCAGAAAACGAATAGAGTAGGCGATGGTGCCATTCATCCTTGAGGGACTGTGGAAAGCAGGGGGTGGAGGAAAGGTTGAAATCAGTGTGCGTGATAGAGGTACCCCTCGGACATGTGGTTACTGCACTTGTGGAGCTAGGGAAGAAGGTGAGACTGTCCACTACGGATTGGGAATTATTTGTCTCCAACACAGACAATGGTTGGAGCTGTGGCTGTGAATATGATCTCAGCGAGAGCACGGGGAGTCTGGTGAGAACTGAATTTAGGACCCTGGAGAGCATTACAGTGTGTAGGGAAGGAGGAGGCACCAGCAGAAGCAGAGTAGGGGTCCAGTTTGAAGACTATAAAATGAGGATGCTGTCATCAATGCAAAAGATGCCACGAGGACTGGAGAAAGCCACTATTCTTTGGAAATCTTAATAATAGCAGTTTCCACAGAGGTGCAGGGAGAAGCCTGCTAGCATGCAAACTCCACAAAGCCAGAGGCCTTTGTTTTGCTTACCGATGTACCCCCAAGTCTGAATAAAGAAAATTCAAAAGATATATGTATATATTCGTAGAGAAAGGGTCTGCCTCTGTTGCCCAGGCTGGAGTGCAGTGGTGCAATCATGGTCCCTGCAACTTCCAACGCCTGGGCTCAAGTGATTCTCCCACCTCGGCCACCTGAGGAGCTGGGACCACAGATGTGCGCCACCACGCCCAGCTAATGTTTTAAAATTTTTTGTAGAGATGAGGTTTCACAATGTTGCCCAGGTTGGTCTTGAACTTCTGCTTTCAAACAATGCCCCTGCCTCGGCCTCCCAAAGTGCTGGAATTACAGGTGTAGGCCACTGTGCCTGGCGGAAAGGAATGTTCTTGAATGAATGAATTACACTATGAGAATAAAAGTTGAGGCCGGGCGCGGTGGCTCACACCTGTAATCCCAGCACTTTGGGAGGCTGAGGCAGGTGGATCACGAGGTCAGGGGTTCGAGACCAGCCTGACTAACATGGTGAAACCCTGTCTCTACTAAAAATACAAAAATTTGCTGGGTGTGGTGGCAGGTGCCTGTAATCCCAGCTACTCAGAAGGCTGAGGCAGGAGAATTGCTTGAACCTGGGAGGCGGAGGTTGCAGTGAGCTGAGATCGCGCCACTGCACTCCAGCCTGGGCGACAGAGCGAGACTCCATCTCAAAAAAAGAAGAAAAAAGTTGAGGACATGGAGGGCATCATCACTTTCTCAGGAAGTCTGAGTTAAAGAGAAGACAGAGGTCAAAGGTGCTGCTTGAAGAGGTGGGGCAGATACAACTGAGGGGAGTGAGTTAGAGCCCCCAAACCAAGGAATATTTGAAAATGTCTGTGGCCCAAGGAAAAGAGAAGAATTGTCTGGAGAGGGTTTGAAGATGCTGAAGCCAAAGGGAGTGGCTGACGATGTGGTTCCAGAGGCCACGTTGGAGATAGGAGCCTTCTTCCTCTGAGATGGAGAGTCAGGAGGTAGGAGAGTTACTGCATGGGATAAATTTAGAAGTAAACAGGAAGTAAACTGGGACGATTCAATCCTGTTCTCTGTTTTCTTTCTTATCCTTCCTTTTTTTTTTCTTTCCTTCTTTCTTTCTTTCTTTCTTTCTTTCTTTCTTTCTTTCATTCCTTTCTTTTTTAGAGGTAGGTCTTGCTCTGTTGCCCAGGCCACAGTGCAATGGTGTGACTGTGGCTCACGGCACCCTGAAACTCCTGGCCTCAAGCAATCCTTCTGCCTCAGCCTCCTGAGTAGCTGGGACTACAGGTGTGCACCACCACACCAGGCTGATTTTTAAATATTTTGTAGAGACAGGGGTCTCCCTATGTTGCCCAGGCTGGTCTCGAACTCCTGAGGTCAAGTGGTCCTCCTGCCTTGACCTCCCAAAATGCTGGGATTACACACAGGGGCCACAGTGCCCAGCTAATTAAGCATTTCTTTAGAGACAGAATCTCACTCTGTTGCCCCGGCTGGAGTGCAGTAGTGTGATCATAACTCACTGCAACCTTGAATGTGGGCTCAAGGGATCCTCCTGCCTCAGCTTTCTGAGTAGTGGGAACTATAGGTGCATGCTACCACACCCTGCTGATTTAAAAAGTTTTTCTGTAGAGATGGGGTCTTGATATGTCGCTCAGGCTGGTCTCGAGCTCCTGGGCTCAAGCAATCCTTCTGCCTTGGCCTCCCAAAGTGCTGGGATTACAGGCATGAGCCACTGTGCCTGGCCTGAACCATGTTTTGAAGGACACAATGGTACAAGGGGCTTTGATCTGTATTCCATCCATCCATCCATCCACCCACCCATCTGTCCATCCACCCATCCATTAATCTATCCATTCATCTGATATGTATTGAGCATTTACAATGTGTCAAATATCACTCCAAGCTCTGGAACACAATAGTGAACACAATAGAAAAAGTCCTTGCTCTCATGACATTTATATTCTACTATGGGAGAAAGCCAATAAAAATACAAAACACTAAAGTAATATAATTTTTCATTGTGAAAAATACTGTAAAGAAAAATATAGCTGAGTAAGGGGTAGGAAGCAGGTGAGCGACGGGGCAGAATTCCAGCCCTCCTTCCGTGATATTCCACTACTTCCTAACAGGTCTCCATAGAAACATAATTTCTCCTGGAAGATATTTACTTCTGCCCCATTGCATCTAGCCCCAGAATGGAATGAGAAAGAATGCATGAAGGAATGGCTTCTATCCACGCACAAAAGTGCCTTTATAAGGGCTAAGGAAACTGACCGTGAGTGAGACTGGGAAGCCCCGCTGGACTGCAAAAATGAGTGAAACCGCAGTTGGACGGTAGGGGGATGGCTTCCCCTGACTACATTGCCCCTCCCCCGAGCCACTGTGGTACCCACACATGGAAAGTCCCCCCGGACTCACACTCAGGTTTCTTACCACACTGGGTCCTTCTGTGGGAGGCTTGCTTCTGCATGGGCCTATGGAGAGCACTGTGAGTACCAAGTACCAACGGGGCTGAAACACGTGAGGCCAGCAAGGGACAAAGAGAGGGAGTGGGGCTAGCAGCAGCCAGGTGGACAAATTTGGCAGTGGCTCACCATCCCTGCCAGATGTGATGATACACCAGATGGGCTGTTTATGCTGTGCTGTGGGAGGCATGGTCCACAGAACCTCTGGACCTGAGAGCCTGACCGGCTTTCCCACACCATCCAGTGGGCCCTCTGTGGGTCTCCCAGGGCCCATGCAGTTTGAACAGTGTATCCTCGGCAGAGTTAGTGTAGGATGCGGGTCTAACCTGGACTTAGGAGGCCCTCTAGTGCTGAAATGACATACAACAGTCAATCTGCTCACAATTTCTGCATATGCCCACTAAAAAAGAACAGTCATAAACAAATCCAGACAGGGAAGACTGAAATAAATACCTAACTCAACAATGCAAAGACAGAGCCCAATGTCTACAAGGAGTAAGAATAGCCTAGAAAACTGGTCTCACTAAATGGACAAAAACAGGTGCCAGCTATCTGGCAGACAAAGAATTCAAAAATAGCTGTTATAACAAAACTCAGCAAACTTCAAGAAAACACAGAGAAGCAATTCAGAAATTTATCAGAAACGTTCATCAGATAAATAGAAATAATTAAAAAAACAAACAAATCCTAGAGCTGAAAAGTATAACAAACAAAATGAAAAATGAAACAGAGGACATCAACTGCAGAATTGATCAAGCAGAATAATCAGTCAGCTTGAAGGCAGGCTATTTGAAAATACATAGTCAAAGGAGAAAAAAGGGAAAAAATGAAAAGGAATAAAGAAAAAATTACATGACCCATGGGACATCATCAAAAGAGCAAATCTACATGTCACTAACATTAAAGAGAGAGTAAAGAATGAAAAGGGATAGAAAGCTTATTCAAATAAATAATAATAGAAAGGCTTCCAAATCAGAAGAAAGATACAAATATCCAGGCACAGGAAGGTCAAAGGTCACCAATCAGATTCAACCCAAATAAGAATACTCCAATATATATCATAATCAAATTCTCAAAGGTCAAAGACAAAGCAATGCACCTGAAAGCAGCAAGAAAAAAAAAGCAAATAACACATAAGGGAATTCTAATATGCCTGGCAGCAGACTTAGCAGAAACCTTGCAGGCCAAGAGAGAGTGGGACAATATATTCAGAGTGATGAAAGATAAAAAAAAAGATAAAAAAAAAACCAGGAATACTGTACCCAGAAAAGCTATTCTTCAGAAATGAAGGAGATAAAGACTTTTTCAGCCAAAGAAAGCTCTCAAATAAACAATCTAATGATGCATCTCAAGGAACTAGAAAAAATAAGAACAAACTAAACCCCAAATTAGTAGGAGAAAAGAAATAATAAAGATCAGAGCACAAATAAATGAAATAGAGATTAATTTCATTCATTTGAAAAAGAAATATTAAGGCTAAAAGAGGCTAAAACACAAATATTAATAAAACAAAGAGTAAGTTTTTTGAAAAAATAAAATTGAGAAACCTTTAGCTAGTCTAAGAAAAAAAGAAAGATGACTGAAAGAAATAAAATGAAAGATGAAAAGAAAGACATTACGACTGATACTACAGAAATACAAAAGATCATAAAAACTACTATAAATAATTACACACTAAAAAAATGGAAAACCTAGGAAAACATGACTAAAATCCTAGATGCATATAACCTACCATGATTGAAACAGGAAGAAACAGAAAACCTAAAAAGACCAACAATGAGTAATGAAATTGAAGCTGTAATAAAAAGTCTCTTATCAAAGAAAAGCCCGGGACCTGATGGCTTCACTGCTGAGTTCTAGAAACATATAAAGACTAATTCTTCACAAACTATTTCAGAAAATTGCAAAGGAGGAAATTCTTCCAAACTCATTCTATAAGGCCTACATTATCCCGATTCCAAAACAAAATCAAACATGGACACAACAAAAAAGAAAACTTTCAGGCCAACATCCCTGATGAACATAGATACAAAAGTCCTCAAAAAAATACTAGCAATCCAAATTAAATAGCATATTTAAAAGACCATTCATCGTGATCAAGTGGGATTCATCCCAGCAATACAAGGATAGTTTAGCATATACAAATCAATAAATGTGACACATCACATTAACAGAATAAAGATTAAAAACCAAATGCTTATTTCAACAGATGCAGAAAAAGCATTTGACAAAAATTCAGCATCTCAACAAATTAGGTATAGAAGAAACATACTTCAACATAATAAAGTTTATATATGTTAAACCCACAGCCAACATCACACTGAATGGGAAAAAATTAGAAGCTTTTTCCCTAAGATCTCAAACAAGATAAGGATGCCCACTTTCACTGCTACTATTCTGCATAGTACTGGAACTCTTAGCGAGACCAACTAGGCAAGAGAAAGAAAGAAAAGGCATCCAGATTGGAAAGGAGGAAGTCAAATGGTCTCTGTTTGCAGACAACATGATCTCATATTTAGAAAATCTCAAAGACTTCACCAAAAAAACTGTTAGAACTAATAAACAAATGCAGTAAAGTTTCAGGATAGAAAATCGGCATACAAAAATTAGTAGCATTTCTATGCAACAGTAGCCAACTATCTGAAAATCAAGAAAGCAATCCCATTACAATACCTACACAAAAATAAAATACCTAGAAATAAATTTAACCAAGGAGGAGAAAGAGCTCTATGATGAAAACTATAAAACATTGATAAAAGAAGGTGAAGAGGATATAAATGGAAAGATATCCCGTGTTCATAAATTGGAAGAATTAATATTGTTATAATGTCCAAGCTACCAAAAGTAATTTACAGATTCAAAGCAATCCCTTGAACAATGGGAACACATGGACACAAGAAGGGGAACATCACACACCGGGGCCTGTTGTGGGGTGGGGGGAGGGGGGAGGGATAGCATTAGGAGATATACCTAATGTTAAATGACGAGTTAATGGGTGCAGCACACCAACATGGCACATGTATACATATGTAACTAACCTGCACGTTGTGCACATGTACCCTAAAACTTAAAGTTTAATAATTTAAAAAATTATAATGTCATACTTCACACAGAAATAGAAAAAAAATCCTCAAATTTATATGGAAAAACAGACTCCAAATAGCCAAAGCAACCTTGAGCAAAAAGAACAAAGCTGGAGGAGTCACAAACTGATTTCAAAATGTACTACAAATCTATAGCAGTGTGGTATTGGCATAAAAACAGACACATAGACCAATGGAACAAAATAGAGAGTCCAGAAATAAATCAATGCATTTAGAGCCAACTGATTTTCAACAAAGGTGTCCCCCACAAAAGAAAAAGAAGAAAAACAAACCAAAAAAGTCACATTGAGGGAAAGATAGTCTCTTCAATAAACAGTGTTGGGTTAACTGGATAACTACATGCGAAGCATGTAACTTGACCCTATTTCTCACCATAAACAAAAATCAACCCAAAATAGATTAGTTAATATATGACCCAAAACTGGCCAGGCGCAGTGGCTCATGCCTGTAATCCCAGCACTTTGAGAGGCCGAGGTAGGCGGATCACCTGAGGTCAGGAGTTCGAGACCAGCCTGGCTAACATGGTGAAACCCCATCACTACTAAAAAATACAAAAAAATTAGCTGGGAGTGGTGGCACGTTCCTGTAATCCCAGCTACTCGGGAGGCTGAGGCAGGAGAATTGCTTGAACCTGAGAGGCGGAGGTTGCAGTGAGCTGAGATCATGCCATTGCACTCCAGCTTGGTCAACAAGAGCAAAACTGTGTCTCAAAAAAACAAAACAAAACAAAGCAAAACAAACAAACAAACCAACAAAAAGAAAGACCCAAAACTGTGAATCTGCCTAGCAAGGAAAACAATCAACAGAGTAAAGAGACAACCTACAGAATGAGAAAAAATATTTGCAAATTATACATTTGACTAAGGGTTAATAAGAAGAATTTATAAGGAACTCATATAACTCACTTGCAAAAAACCCAAATAATCCAATTTTTAAAAAATGGACAAAAGACGTGAATAGATATTTCACCAAAGAAGACATACACAGGGCCAATAGGAATTTAAAAAATGCTTAACATCACTAACCATCAAGGAAATGCAAATCAAAACTGCAATGAGATTTTGCATCATCCCAGTTAGAATGGCTATGATAAAAGGACAAAAAAATAGCAATTGCTGACAAGGATGTGGAAAAACAATAACTTTTATGCACCATTGGCAGAAATGTAAATTAGTCTAGCCATTACGGAAAACAGTATGGAGGTGCCTCAAAAAACTGAAAATACATCTACCATATGATCCAGTATCTCCACCGTTGGGTATATATACAAAGGAAATGAAATCAATATGTCAAAGAGACACCTGCCCTCTCATGTTTATTGCAGCACTGTTCACAATAGCTATGATATAGAATCAACCTAAATGCCCATCAGTGGATGAATAGATAAAGAAAATACAAAAATATTTAGATTCCACTCATATGTGGAATCTAAAAGAAAATGATTTCATAGGAGTTGAGAGTAGAATAGTGGTTACTAGAGACCGGAGAGAATGGGGAGAGAGGTTTGTCAATGAGTACAGTGTTATAGTTAGGAAGAATAAGTTCTGGTACTCTACTGCAAGGTAGGGTAACTATAGCTAACAATAATGCATTGTATATTTCAAACAGCTAGAAGAGAGGATTTTATGATAAACGTTTGTGCTAATTACCATGATTTGATGATTACACAATGTTTACATATATCAAAACATCACATTGTGTGTCATAATGTAAAATTACTATGGGTTAATTAAAAAATAAATGAATAAATACAAAGGCAAAAAATAAAAGCAAATTTCTGGGCCCAATCCCAGACTTACTAAATCAAAAACCCTGGGGACCTAGCAATGTGTGTCTTAACAATCTAAATGGTTCTGATGCATACTAAAGTTTGAGAACCACTGGTTAATAAAGAGATTTATTTAATACCAGAGGGCAATAATAACTACCACTTACTAAGTGCTGATATGTTTCTAGACATTGCACTAATGATTTTGAAGGCACATCATATTTAATTCTCAAAAGAAGGGCTGGACGCTCTCATCTCTTGAAGATGTGCAGTGAGGCTTAGCATCTTATTAGTGACCCAGTTACTAGGTGACAGGGCCAGGACTCAGACGCCAATCTTTCTGACAGGACCTCTCATGAACAGCCATAGTCATCAAGCTCATATTGAAGAATAAACTTTAGCCTGGACTTATCAGGCCATGAAATCATGCAATCTTTTTTTTTTTCTTTGAGACAAAGTCTCACTCCGTCGCCCAGGCTGGAGTGCAGTGGCGTGATCTTGGCTCACTGCAACCTCCACCTCCCGGGGTTCAAGCGATTCTCGTACCTCAGCCTCCTGAGTAGCTAGGATTACAGGCGCCTGCCACCACGCCTAGCTAATTTTTGTATTTTTAGTACAGATGGAGTTTCACCATTTTGGCCAGGCTGGTCTCAAACTTCTGATCTCAGGTGATCCATCCGCCTTGGCCTCCCAAAGTGCTGGGATTACAGGCACAAGCCACCGCACCTGGCCTAAATCTGTTAACCTGCCTCCCTGTATCCTTAATCCCTCTTGCAATCTACACACTCATTCTTTGCATTTTGGAAATTGGCTCACCCTAATAAAGAATAGCAAGAGTTTTTATTTTTTTAAAACAGCAGACAAAAAGGGAAATAAGTGACCACAATGTTCATAAACAAATGATGTTCTCCAAACCTCAACAGTTATCCTTTTACTCAGCAAATTAATAAGAATTCTCAATATTTTGGGAGGGAACTGAGAAGCACGCTTAAGAACAAAATGAGCAGGGTGATTGCACATGAGGAAATTGGCTTTAGAACAGAACACATCATCATCCTGAGAAAAAAGGAAATACACATTCTGCAAGGGTTGCTCATGACTCTTGCTCCCAGATCCATCAGTCCTGCTGGTTTCTCCACCTCTGAGCCCCCTCTCTCCTTTGGCGAGATCCTCAACTCTCTCTTGTAGACCCAGACCTTGGATAGCAGGAAGTTTTAGAAATTCTGGTTCAATACTCTGGGACTTAGGATTTCTATTCTTGGTGTAATCTCAGGATAACCTCATGTTCTAGGTCAGACAGTTCAAGTCCTGCCAATTGTAGGTCCTAGTCCCAAACTTATGTGTCAGTTTGAGAAACTGAGTCCCTCCTCTGTTCACTGTGTCTAAATCCCCATGCTGGGAACCTCTTGTCAGAGACCTTGTCTTTTTCTTGACAGACACCCCTGCTCTGGCTTCCGGACCCCAGCCCTGGGGTTTGGCTCCTGCTTCCTTCTGCTAGACTTTCATCCTGTCTGCCCACTCTGAAGGCCATTTCATCACCAGCTAAGCCATGAGTACTGATGGTTAGAGTGAGTTCTAACACTCAGTAGAAAACTTGACCATGCTTAGGAAAAATGAAGATTCCTAGGCTCCATCCTTAAACCCTAACCCTAACCCTAGGTTCCATCATTATTTTGATTTAGTGGGCCTAGGGCCTGGGAACCTGAATTTGTAATGAGTCTCCAGTGACTGATTCAGCCAGTTTACTGACCAGTGTTCCAGAAACTTTCTCCAAAACCTTCTCCTGATTTAAGAAGTGTGGACAAGTCTTTGGCAATGAAGTGTGTTGGAATGCTCCATTTTGGTAATTTATCAGGGTCTTAGGATTCCAAACATGGGAAGATGTGACTCAAGGGCAGGTGGCATTGTGGGAGGGACAGGGTAGCGGGCGATGCTTCGTGTCCAGATCTCTGGGGGCCTGAGAAACTGTCTGAGAGAACGGCCTCTGAGCCGCACTGCCTGAGTTCTCATTCTGACTTGGCCACTTCCTGGCTGGGGAGTCTCTCTGCACACATACCACATCTACAAAGAAAATGCCATATAAGTGCTTGCCATTATTCTTATTTTTCCTATATCAGGAACAGACAAGGAGGGGCGAGGAGTAGAAGCAGGCAGGGCATGCTCCCCATCTCTCTTACCTCTGACCAAACAGACCTCCCTCACCTCAGGGTTTTCCAATTCCCGTTCTTACTCCTGGAGGGCTCGTACTGCAGATAATTCTTGCTCGCTCACTTCATTCACATCTTTTGTCAAATGTCACTTCCTAGAGAGCCTCTCTGTGAACACCCCATCCAAAGGAGCCCTGGCCCCAGCCCTACCTCATATTGCTGCTTGTTACTACTTGACATCACATTGCATATTTTTTTGTTCTTTGCCATTTTCCTCACGTTGATTGTAAACTCCATGAGGACAGGGATTGTTGTATTTTTTTAATTGCCGCATTCCCACCACTATTCCAGGTGATGGGAATGCGGCAGTGAAAATAATAATGATAATAATAATCCTTGTCACTGAACAATAGTTGTCATTCAACACATTTTTTTTCTTTTTCTTTTCTTTTTGTTTTTTTTTTTGAGACACAGTCTCTCTCTGTCGCCCAGGCTGGAGTGCAGTGGTGCGATCTCGGCTCACTGCAACCTCCGCCTCCCGGGTTCAAGTGATTCTCCTGCCTCAAGCCCCCCGAGTAGCGGGACTAAAGGCGTGCACCACCACACCCAGCTACTGTTTGTATTTTTAGCAGAGACAGGGTTTCACCATGTTGGCCAGTATGGTCTAGAGTCCTTGGCCTCAAGTGACCCGTCCGCCTCAGCCTCCCACAGTGCTGGGATTACAGGTGTGAGCCACCACGCCCGGCCGTCATTCAACAAATATTAAATGAATAAATGAATGAGTGAGTGAATGGATCCAGCCTTCTCCCTGCCTTCAGTGCTTTCACAGTCATTATTCTGGGGCTCTTCTGTCTAGGGCAGGTTTCTTGACAGCAGCACTGTTGACATTGGGGGCCAGAGAAGTCTTTGGTGTGGGGGTTTTCTTGTGCACTGCAAGGTATTTAGCAGCATACCTGGCCTACTAGATGTCAGTAGTCCCTGCTCCATGCCCCAAGCTATGACAATCAAAAATGTTTTTAGGGTTCGCCAAATGACCCTTGGAGGCAAAATGCCTGGTTGAGAACCACTGGGGGAGTATCAGGCTGACTGAGCTAGTATAGTGGTTTTTATTATTAATATTATCTGTAAATAATTAAAAGTGGATGCTTAGGAATTAAAAAGAAAAGGCTAGGACATCTGAATGAAAGTCACTGAATATCCAGAGTCCTTGATAAAGCCACGAATTTCAACCAATTATTATTTGATGATTATAATAAGTGATTGTAATTGTTCAGGGAGTCAAAATTACTAAATATGATTGAATTCACCTGGTTATTGCATTTGACTAAAAAGAAACACAGACAAAAACTTACCATAGTCCTCAATCCAGAGTTCTGTAGGCATACAGAAAGACCCGTAACGCATCACATGTGTGGTTGTAATAACCCATCTCCTGATCAGACTGATCTGAGATTCTAATTTTGAAAAGTGTAAATCGGCCAGGAGTGGTGGCTGATGCCTGCAACCCCAGCACTTTGGGATGCCAAGGTAGGTGGATTGCCTGAGCCCAGGAGTTTGAGACCAGCCTGGGTAATATGGTAAAGCCCTGTCTTAACTAAAAATACAAAAATTAGCTGGTGTGGTGGTGCGCACCTCTAGTCCCAGATACTTGAGAGGCTAAGGCAGGAGGATTGCTTGAGCCTGGGAGGCTGAGGCTGCAGTGGGCTATGATTGAGCCACTGCACTCCACCCTGGGTGACATAGTGAGACTCTGTCTCAAAAAAATGTAAACCATATCTAACATTTGATAATACATATTGCCTTTTGACAATATACACCTTAAGTTTCATGACCCAGTAATTAAAACAACTTTTTTTTGGCTATTTTCTATAAGTTGTCTAGGAAATCTTGCAAGTTTCCAATTCCTAAAATCTTCTTATGGTGGAATGAGCCCAATAAGAACTGAAAACTTTTTTTAGTCTTATCGATAACATTATAAATTAATTTGTTTAAAATGTGGAACTTTCATTTTCAGAAGTGAAGAAATCCCCAGACAGAGTTACCTTAAAGTTTTAGGTTCAGATAGGAGGCTTTGGGGAAAATGCCCCAAATTGATAGAAATGTTTCCCTCATTCCTATTTTGGTTAAACAATTTCTTATTGTTACACATATGGCTAACTATAATTTAACATTTTCTTCCTTGAAAAAAAATTAACTCAAATTGCTTATAAATCTAAATGAATGACTTCTTATAACATACCTTTAAAACAAAGCAATAGTCAGTGGGCGCTTTATATTTCATTTTATGCTGAGTCCCATAGTAAATGTTGACATTTTCAAACTGTATAAAACACGCCAGATCTCGAGATGTCTGAAAGACAGGGAAAAAAATAAAACTTCAACTGAGATGACAGTTAACAATTTTCCAGAGTTGTCCTTCATAGCACAACTAAGGATTATATTTTAGTAAAGAAAATACTGACTTTTAGGTAATTTATATAAACATCTGCCATGTATAGGTTTTCTCAAAGGCAAGTCTGAAAGGTTGGAATGGAAACTGATATGGCCAAATTGGGGGACAATTTAGTAAGATCTATGCATAAATCTTTCCCAATATGAAAGATATTGAATGTTCCCAACACAAAGAAATGACAAATGTTTGAGACGATTGATGTGCTAATTACCTTGATCTGATCACCATACATTATATGTATCAAAACATCACTATGTACGTTATGCATATGTACAATTATTATTTGTCAATCAAAAAATAAAATTAATTTTTTAAAAAGAGTGCAGCCATGAAAATCGGTGCCACTGACCCAGAAATGGAGTGAAAGATTATACTGCTGTTCTCATGTCTGTCTGGGGACTCCCAGAGTCAAGATGGACTGTCCTTGAGATGTCATTATCGATGCAGTCGAGACAAGGTGACCGCTTAGCCAGAAATTTCATTTTGACTTTTGCCATTCTAAGTCCGTGATGGATTTTGTGATTGAGCATTAGAAAAAAAAAAAAAAAGTCCCCTCAGGACGAACAATGAGAGATAAACTTATGCTCAGTAAATTAGCACATACTTCATGCACTTCCTCCTGAGAAAAAGGATTTCTTTCACAAGTTCTCTTTACTGCAGGCAGTGTTGCCATGGAAACAGAGACCTCTCCTCCACGGATAACAGGCACTGTGAAGACTGCAGCCTGTAATCTACATATTTGGTTACACTTCAATTACAAATATGTTCCATTATTTTTTTCTTTCGCCTTCTATATTTCTTTACTAGTTAGTGGATAAAGAATAGATGGCAGAACTATTTACACCTTAGTGCACAATTATTTCTTTACATATGCTTGTATTCTTTTCTTACAAGATATTTTCTTCTGGATGTTCAAAGTTTACATTTTTAAGTTACAAACGAATGCATATTAGTCACAATTAAAATATATATATATATAAATAATAAAATGCACATCTTCCTTCACCACCCCTTTTTCTTATTTTGTTCTTTTCTCCAAAGGTACCATAGTTAGTAGTTTGGTAGTATTCTATTCTGTTCTATTTCATGACGTTGCCCAGGCTGGTCTTGAATTCCTGAGCTCAAGCGATCCGCCTTCTTTGGCCTTCCAAACTGTTGGGATTAGAGGTGTGAGCCACCGCCCCTCGCCTTCTTTTTCTTAACATTGCATCTAGGAGTCTTTCTACATCAAGACATGAATTAATATATGACATTCGTTTTATGGCTGCAGAGAATTCTACTGTACAGGTGTAACGATTTATTTAACTATTCTACTACAGATGATTAGAAGTTATTTCAATATTTAGCTATTACAACAAATACTGTGCATGTGAGCTTATATTTCTGTGAGATAGATTCGTCAAGCCTGGAGTTGCCATTTGAAAGGATTTTTACTCCCTTTTACATGTACATAGATTTTTTGCTAAATTGTCCCCCAGTTTGGCCGTATGAGTTTCTATTCCAAGCTCCAGGCGTGAGTGTCCCTTTTTCTTACCCACTTCCACCAAAATTTGGATATTATCTATATTGTTTATTTTATCAATCTCATGCTTAATTTTCATTTTCCTGATTAGTAGTGAGACGGAGCAACTTTTAGTTATGCGGTGGTTACCGGTACTTCTTTTTCTGTAAATTTTCCCTTTAAAAGCTTTGCCATTTTTCTGTATGTTTATCTTTTTCTTATTGATTTCTTGAAGTCTTTTATGGATATTCATACTCGTTTATACATGTTGCAAATGTACTCTCTCACTGTAGTCAGTCTTTCACTTCTTGTTTGTTATCTTTGGCCATAAGGTATTAAAAATAACTTTATCAGGTCAAATCTGGCCATTTTTTCCGTTATAATTTTGAGTTTTTATTCTTGCTTAGGAAACCTTTCTTCAGCTCAAAATTATAAAAACATTAACCTATATTTTCTTTTTTTCTCCCTTCCTTCCTTCCTTCCCTCCCTTCCTCCCTTTCTTCCTTCCTTTCTTCCTTCCTTCTCTCTCTCTCTCTTTCTTTCTTTTTTTTTTCAGGATCTCATTCTGTCACTTCAGCTGGAGTGCAGTGGCACGAACATGGCTCACTGAAGTCTTGACCTCCTGGGCTCAAACGATCCTCCCCGATCAGCCTCCCAAGTAGCTGGGACTACAGGCATGTGCCACCATCCCCACTAATTTTTTTATTCATTTTGTACAGACAGGGTCTCCCTATGTTTCTCAGGCTGGTCTTGAACTCTTGGGCTCAAGCTATCCTCCCACCTGGGCCTCCCAGAGTGCTGGAATTAGAGGCATGAGCCACCGCACCCAGCCAGCCTCTGTTTTCTTCCAGGATTTTATACTATTTTTCTCTAAAGATATTTTAATCAATCAAGAATTTAGCTTGGTACATGGAATGACGTAGGAAATTATATTTCTAAATGGATATACAGTTATTTCAGTTCTATTTGTTGAATACCACATTCTTTCCCCACTGCTGTGATATAAATTCCAACTTTAACTTCTCTGATATTAGACGGCTGTCTGTCGACCTGTTTGTCTCTAGCTGTGCTGTTTTTATCTAATGTTTTGGCACAGCAGGAGATCTACCTTGATGTTCTTCACAATTTTGGGAAGGTCTATTTTGGAACAGTGTCTTTTTTCCATGAAATCAGTCTGTGAATTTCAAGTAAATAAAATCCTACTGATATTTTTATTAAAATTATATTAAATTTATAGAAAACTGGGAAGAATTAATAACTTTTCTTTTAGCAACATGGTACATTTCTTTTCTTTATCTTCTACTTTTTTTTTTTTTTTTTGAGATGGAATCTCACTTTGTCGCCCCAGGCTGGAGTGCAGTGGCACGATCTTGGCTCACTGCAACCTCTGCCTCCTGGGTTCAAGCAATTCTTCTGCCTCAGCCTCCCGAGTAGCTGGGATTACAGGCGCCCGCCACCACGCCTGGCTAATTTTTGCATTTTTAGTAGAGATGGGGTTTCACCATGTTGGACAGGCTGGTCTCAAACTCCTGACCTTGTGATTCGCCCGCCTCGGCCTCCCAAAGTGCTGGGATTACAGGCATAAGCCACCGCACCTGGCCTGCAACATGGTACCTTTCTATTGATTCGGTTCTACTTCATTTCTTTTAATAAATTTTATATTTTATGCCATATGAATCTGGAACATTTCTTGCTGAGTTTATTGTTAGGTATTTTGCATTTTCTGTTTCTAGTCTGCATGGATTCTTTTGCATTATGGTTTGCATTATATATATTGTTTGTGTAAAGAAAAACTTTCTTAATACATTTATTTGGTTCTAACAGTTTTTCAGTTGAGTGTCTCATATTGCTGGGTAGACAACACTGTGAAAAATCAGTCTTTGCCTCTTCTTTTCTATTGGTTATACTTATTATTCTTTTCTTTAATATACTAGTTAGTTCCTCAACCCAGTGTTAATGGTAACAGTGAGAGAAGGTATTCTTGTCCAACTCTACTGTAAACACTTTTTTTTTTTTTTTTTTTGAGACATAGTCTTGCTCTTTCACCCAGGCTGGAGTGCAGCGGCATGATCTCAGGCCACTGCAACCTCCACCTCCCAAGTTCAAGTGATTCCCGTGCCTCACCCTCCCCAGTAGCTGGGATTACAAGTGTGCACCACCACACCCAGCTAATTTTTGTATTTTTAGTAGAGGTAGCGTTTCACCATGTTGGCCAGGCTGGTCTAGAACTCCTGGTCCCAAGTGATTCACCTTGCCTCAGCCTCCCAAAGTGCTGGGACTACAGGCATGAACCACCACACCCAGCCAAATGTAAACACTTTTAATTCTCATCACAGAGTATATTGTTTGTTATATGTTTATTTATATGCACCGTTTATATTCAAATGCCTAAGACATAAACATTTAGAAAACAAATTATTTGTGGGTCAGTTGTGAGGTGCCCAGTGTGGGACTGGAATGAGATGGCAGAGATGGGAAAGCATCAGATCTAAGGGCAGGAAAAGAGTGGAAGAGGCTAAGGAGAACAGTAGCTGTCCTGGACCAAGAGTTAGCCATAATGCCCCTCCTGTCTTCTGATAGAGACAAGAGTCTCCTTACTGGAGGTAGCGGACCTGGATGTTCACCATAACTTCATCGGCTTGGAAGTGTGGGTTAAGCTTTATCAGAGGTAAATTCATGCATTGCAATGCATGAATATACCATTGGTGGTGCCCTGCATTTGGAAGGGAAGGCAAAATGCTTCCGCGTACCCAAGATACAGATTAGACATGTATTAATGGTGAACAAAAGACGGAAAGATCCTAATCCTCTAAGAAAGGTCTTAGAGAGAGCTGATGGTCAGAATAAGAGTTAAAATTACATTTCAAGGAATAATTTATTACATACTTATAAATTTGAGGCAATAATCCTAAATCACCAAGTAAAAGTTAAATGTTGTCTAAAATACCCTGTTAAATTAGGAAAGGAAATTCAGAATACACCTCAGAGAATGATTTAAAAATATTCAGAGTCTAAGGGCTAAAATCTCAAGGAAAATCTAGTCAAGAGCTGGGTGTGGTGACTCATGCCTGTAATCCCAGCACTTTGGAAGGCTGAGTGAGGTGGGCAGATGGCTTGAGCTCAGGAGTTCAAGACCAGCCTAAGCAACATGATGAAACCCTGTCTCTACAAAAAATATGAAACATCAGCTGGGCATGGTGGCATGCACCTGTAGTCCTAGCTACTTGGCTGGGGGTGGGGGGTGGGCTGAGGTGGGAGGATGGCTTGAGCCTGGGAGGTGGAGGTTGCAGTTAGTCAAGCTCATGCCACTGTACCCCAGCCTGTGGATTAGAGTGAGACTATCTCAAAAGAAAAAAAAAAAAGAAAATCTTATCAAGACTTCCAATACCCCTATGATTCCAGATAAAAGAAATTTAACTATAATGACTATAGAACAACAGGGGTAAAAAGTCCTTGGAAATAGATGGGTAAAGTAACAAAATAATCTCTAGAAAAGTGCTTTTGCCATCATTTTTGAAACCTGACTTTAAAATAGATAAAATACTTTTACCTTCAAGAGAGCTATGGGAAAACTCAAAAAGATTTCAGTAATACTGTCCTATTTGTATACATGTTGCAGGATTATGGAATCTGCAGCAACAGAGAATGTATTTAACTTGCTAACTAAGGATTTCTTTAGTTTCATTCTCGTGAAATGCTTTATTGCTAAGTGCTTTTTTTTTTTTCTGACCTTAGTCTTTCCTTTGGGTACGTAATAAATTCCAGAAGCCCGTAAAAGAAAATAGCGCCTTTTCCAGGATTTCTTTCCATCTTCTTTCAAATAAAGAGCTCCTTCCAGTTCTGGTACAATGATAGATGTTCCACAGAAACTTTCCTGAAATTGAGATTCCGACGACATAAGACAAACACGAAAGATAAAGCACGCATTTTTATTCACATTTAAACAAACTTGCAAATTAGCTTTTAAACTAAAAGTCAATTTTGTGTACAACTCTGATCGAATGCATATGTTTATATTATATGCTATTTGCCACAAGAGAGGAAGAATAACACATCGATCAAGAATCCTGGCTCCTGAGTTACACCTCAAGGCCTCTTCACCACTTAACTCTGTGACCGTGGGCCATTAAACCTCAGTCCACTTACTTGTTAAAATGGAATAATAATAGCCCAACTTCATAAGCTAGGTTGTGAGTACAGTCTCGGCATATTGTAAAAGTAAGCATTTAATAAAAGCAATTAATGTTATTATAAAATGGAAGACAGAATAATTATTACTTTCCTGATAAGTAAAAAAGTTACTATTTCATTGCTGGTAAATAGAACAATTATTATATATAATTCTACACATAAAATTGGGGAGGATAGTTAATGGGTACAAAAAAATAGAAAGAAAGAATAAGACCTACTATTTGAAAGCAAAGCAGGGTGACTATAGTCAATAATAACTTAATGTACATTTAAAAATAACTAAAAGAGTGTAATTGGATTGTTTGTAACACAAAGGATAAATGCTTGAGAGGATGGATACCCAATTCTGCCTGATGCGACTATGTCACATTGCATGCCCATATCAAAATATATCATGTACCCTATAAATATATACATACTATGTACCCACAAAAAGTAAAAATAAATAAGTTAATATTTTATTATTGGGATAGTTTTCTTTTCAAAGAAGGAAGAAGGCAGTTATAAATACATCAGTATCAGAAAAGAATAACAAAGCACATCTTCTAGTTGTAGATTTTTAAATCTCAAAACTTGCATAGAATTATAGAATTCTTAATAAATTTTGTTTTAAAAATCAATAGAATAAAATTATATATTATTCTATTTTACAATTCAAATAGCCAAACTTATTTTTTGCTTTCTTTTTATAACTCTCAACATCCTCTCGTTTAGTTCCATAAATGCAAAATAACTGGATTTTGCATACTTCAAGTACATTTTTATGTAGTAGAGCTGGAAAACATTTCTGTTTACACTCCCCAATTTCTCCCCAAATTTGGCTAGTATTAGTCGTCCTGTTAATAATCTCTTAAATTCAGAGTTTTGACCCCAATTAGACAGCAGGATAATGATTGTTCATAGCATAGCATGCTTTGTATTTTCTTTTACATCCAGCTGTAAAACATTGTTGAAGTCCTGGAGCAAGGACTATCCTGTTGGGCCTCCTTGGGAAGTGCTCACTGTGCTCATGCTCCCAGGAACCAGAACCTGCAACACCTGACCTCAGCATCTTGGGAGTGGCAGCTGGTTCTGGTAGCTGCTTTATTTGGCACCGGGCTGTGAAAGCAGGCAGGGAATAGACATGCGCAAGGCCTGGGCGGAACCTTAATGAACGCGAGAGGGCGCTCTTCAGCATGAGCCAATTGGTTCCAGCATGAGCCAATTGGCTCCAGGTGGGAACCGGATGCCGAGGGCATCACCAGGTCTTCTGATTTTTCAAGGGAGGTCCAAAATTTACTAACTCAGGAAATTTACTAACTCAGGAAAAGGTCCATGGATTGTCTCAGGGAAATACAACCTGGGCACTTCTAGCATGACCATTTGTGACTTGAGATCTGGCACTCATTTCAACTGCGTTATGCGCTGCGAACAGATCCTCGATTTTTTTTTTTTTTTTTTTTTTTGAGACTGGATCTTGCTTTGTTGCCCAGGCTGGCCTTGAGCTCCTGGACTCAAGTGATCCTCCCACCTCAGCTTCCTGAGTAGCTGGGATTACAGCTGTGTGCCCCCATGCGAGGCTCAGAGCCTTGATTTTTAACATAGATACTGTGTGAAAACTCATTAGAGGTTTCCAAAAAATCAATTGTCAAATGAACCTCTGGAACACGCCCCAGTAGTGGTCATCACAGACATCTGTATGGTAATCAACACAGTGCTTTCCCCATCTCCCTGAATCTCTGTGATGATTCAATACAATTCGGAATCTGTCAGGTTCTCAGGAGGCCGGGGAATGTCCCATTAGCACATGAAGAGTGCTGGGCAGAGCCGCCTCCTGTAACGGGTCCCTGACTCCAAATCTCACGCTTCCTACCATATCTAAAATGTTGAGAGACCATCTTAGAGGTCCCTTTTAAAAAAGATTTGGAAATCTTTATGTCTGACTTCCGTGGAGCACTTAAGTAATGAAACTGGGAATGCTAGAAGATGAGTTTTATGAGGATTCATCAAGTCTTCTTAAAAGTCAAGAATTACTAATCCAGCTTCATTTATCTAAAGCCATATGTCGTAACAAATGACTCAAAAAAGAAAAACAGTTGAATTATCTAAATAGCTATAATTTAGAAATAATTTGATTTTAACACCCCAACTTAAAATTTCAGTGTATGTCTTTAGATTTTTCCATTGTTCTCGGAAGCAAATGACTTAAAAATAGAGCAAACATCCTTCTCTTTTCTTCCACTCTGCAAAATTAACCTTACCTCAAGTAAGGATTCCTTGTTCTTAGCATTCATTTTCTCATTAGTTTCCTTGCTTTCTTTTTTTCCTCTGTTATCCAAGTAGAAATTCTAAATAAAATGTTAAAAGATCAGATCAGTAAGTGTTCATTACCATGCTAGACTCTGCAAGGAACTCACAGTCTTGCTAGAAAGAAGATGTTAAGTGTGTGAAATAAACAGGGAACCAGAGCATATGATATCAGTCAACCATCAGGGCCTTCCCAAATGCTGATACCACATTGCCAAGGCAGGAGTGAAACCTCTTCACCCTCCCACAGTGTACACAATCAATGAAAAAACAGAAGATAGAAAACAGTAGCGAAAAATACATCATTTAATTGTTGAAGTCCATGCATAGACCATGCATGTTAAATGCTGGAAGCTGGAAGTCCCCAAGGCACTGGCAAGAGCTGGAGGCTGGAGTGAAGGTCAAGCTCATGTCCTATGCTCAAGAGGGGAACTGCTCTGGCAGGCAGATGCCACATGGGAGCTCAAGGCCTTGTAGGCTGGCGGGATTCTGGCTTATCAAGAGAATCCAGAAATGTAGATGTTTGCAAATATTAGCGGCCTCTTTTATTTTTTAAAAGAACTGCCTGGGTCAATCACAACACAAGGTTTACTATTTAGCAACTTCCACAGACAGAAAGAAGCAGAAAGGGCATTTCTGGAAAGAAAACCAGCCTAAACAAAGACAGGGAGGACTATGATCTAAGCACTCATAGTCTGGGTGTGGCTCATGCCCATAATCCCACCACTTTGGGAGGCTGAGGCAGGAGGATTGTTTGAACCCTGGAGTCTGAGACCAGCCTGGGAAACATAGTAGGACCCTGTCTCTACTAAAAATAATAATGAAAAAATTAGCTGGGCATGGCAGCATGCATGCTTGTAGTCTCATCTACTTGAGAGGCTGAGGCTAGAGGAATGCTTGAGCCCAGGAGTTTGAGGCTGCAGTAAGCTATGATCACTCCACTGCACTCCAGCCTGGGCAACAGAGTGAGACCTTGTCTCAAAAAATAAAATAAAATAAAGAAATAAAAGAACTCACAAGTGGACTCATGGTCTCTAAGCATGGTTTGTATTAATTTCTGGATCATACTTTGTTAATACTGAATATCAACAGGATGGCTAAAAATAAAGTGTGTGAGTTTCCAAAAAATCACGAGCACTCAAGGACTAATTTTACACA
Source organism: Gorilla gorilla gorilla (assembly GCF_029281585.2). Classification (NCBI taxonomy): domain Eukaryota; kingdom Metazoa; phylum Chordata; class Mammalia; order Primates; family Hominidae; genus Gorilla; species Gorilla gorilla. The sequence continues at coordinate 35,518,929 of NC_073232.2, read as the reverse complement.
ATAAGTGCAGCTGAGGTATCCATATGCACTGTGAATATAATGAGTGACCACTGTCGTAGAGTGCTGAGGATTTTATGTAAAAACATGGAGTTTTACAAAATAATACATAACAAATGTATTAAAGGCAGAAAATGTATCTCAGAAGCACTGTGACTAAATTAAGGGCGCTACTGAATCTAGGCACAAGTGTTTATTTACACCATAGGAGTGTTTCTCCAAGTATAATCCTCAGACACCTTGAAACTTGATACAATGCATGTTCCTGGGCTACACTGGAATCTTTGGGATGAGGCCTGGAAATCTGCATTCCAATATGCTTTCCAGATGATTTTTATGCACACTGAAGTTTGGGTTTTTCTTATCGTTGGCTTTTCTTTAGAGACAAGGTCTTGCTCTGTTACCCAAGCTGGAGTGTAGTCACATGATCATAGCTCACTGCAGCCTTGAACTCCTGGGCTCAAGCAATCTCCCCTGCTCAGCCTTCTAAATAGCTGGGACTATAGGCATGTGCACCATGCCTGCTCATGCTGAAGTTTGAGAATCAAGTGTACTGGACAGAAAGGAAAAAAAACTGCAGACAAATAAAATGTAGAAGTTTAAAATATCTCCTTGAAATACAATGCATAAAAAAGGTGATTTGCTAACTTTTTTTTTTTTTGAGACGGGGGTCTCGCTCTGTCACCCAGGCTGGAGTCCAGTGGTGCCATCTCGGTTCACTGCAAGCTCCGCCTCCCAGGTTCATGCCATTCTCCTGCCTCAGCCTCCCGAGTAGCTGGGACTACAGGCGCCCGCCATCGCGCCCGGCTAATTTTTTGTATTTTTAGTAGAGGTGGGGTTTCACCATGTTAGCCAGGATGGTCTCGATCTCCTGACCTCGTGATCCGCCTGCCTCAGACTCCCAAAGTGCTGGGATTACAGGCATGAGCCACCGCGCCTGGCTGCTAACTTAAATAGAAGAAATAAGTCAAGCACAATTTTTTTTTTTTTTTTTTGAGACAGCGTCTTGCTCTGTCACCCAGGCTGGAGTGCTGTGGTGCAATCTTGGCTCACTGAAACCTCTGCCTCCTGGGTTCAAGGGATTCTCCTTCCTCATCCTCCCAAGTAGCTGGGATTACAGGTGTGCACCACCATGCCCAGCTAACTTTTTGTATTTTTAGTAGAGGTGGGGTTTTGCTATGTTGGCCAGGCTGGTCTCAAACTGCCCCCCTCAGCCTCCCAAAGTGCTAGGATTACAGGCATAAACCACCACGCCTGGCCAAGTACAATTCTTTTGGTAATTCTTATTGAAAAAAAGTTTATTTTAATATGTTTTTCCAAGACTTTTAAACTTTTGTTATTTGAAAGGATGTTATATTGTGAATTAGTGCAATTACAATATAGAATTCAGAAAACTATTTAAATCTTAAATGTTTTGCTTGAAGACTACGACTAGCCATATTAGGTAACATATTCTACCTGCTGGAAACCTATGCTAAGGCTTTACAGATACGATTTTATTTCATCCTCACAAGAACCCCATAACATAGGTACCATTGCTATTGCTACTTTACAGATGAGGACACAGAGGATTAAGTGATTTTCCCAAGGCCGATTAGTAGCAGAACTTTGAGTTATTAAATAATTTTTTTTCTTTTTGAGACAGAGTCTTGCTCTGTCACCAGGGTGGAGTGCAGTGGCGCGATCTCGGCTCACTGCAACCTCCAAATCCTGGATTCAAGCAATTCTCCTGCCTCAGCCTCCCGAGTAGCTGGGATTACAGGCACGCACTACCACGCCCAGCTAATTTTTGTATTTTTAGTAGAGACGGGGTTTCACCATGTTGGCCAGGATGGTCTCGATCTCCTGACCTTGTGATCTGCCCGCCTCAGCCTCCCAAAGTGCTGCAATTACATGCATGAGCCACCATACCTGGCCAAGTTATTAAATAATTTTTCTCAGCATTAAAAGACTCTAAGTACAGAGCCGGGCATAATGGCATGCACCTGTAGTCCCAGCTACTCCAGAGGCTGAGGCAGGAAGATCACTTGAGCTCAGGTGTTTGAGTCCAGCCTGGGTCACACAGTGGGGGCCTCGTCTCAAAAAAAAAAAAAAAAAAAAGAAAAAGAAAAAAAAGCTTTAAGTACCATAGGGGAGAATCTAGCACAGCAATGTGAATGTACTTAATACCACAGAAGGGTACACTTAATACCATAGAAGGGTACACTTAATACCACAGAAAGGTACACTTAAAAATGGTTAAGATGATAAGTCCCATGTTACATATATTTTTCCACAATAACAAAAGATGTGACCCAATATGAGTTTGTCCATTCATACAAGAGTGATTTCAGGCTTCTGCTAGAAAGCAAACCTTGGCTTAGGAAGGCCAGATATTTGAATCACGTATGATGAATTGGAAGCATGAACAGAGAGCATAATGAAGACTCCAAACCCGGGCGCGGTGGCTCACGCCTGTAATCCCAGTACTCTGGGTGGCCAAGGTGGGTGAATCACCTGAGGTCAGCAGTTCGAGACCAGCCTGGCTAACATGGCAAAACCCTGTCTCTACTAAAAATACAAAAATTAATTGGGTTTGGTGGTGGGCACCTGTAATCCCAGCTACTAGGGAGGCTGAGGCAGGAGAATCACTTGAGACTGGTAAGTGGAGGTTACAGTGAGCTGAGATCATCCCACTGCACTCCAGCTTGGGTGACAAAGCAAGACTCCATCTCAGGAAAAAGGAAAAAATTAAAAGAAAAAAAAAGACTCCAGAGCAAGTGTTTGTCATCATCCTTATCTGGGAAAGACAGAGCATCTGTCACTCTCTGCAGGGAAGAACCTGTCTAAACTGTGAAGGGCCACATTTCACCAGGGTGCCCTAAAGAGGCAGGATGTATAGCTGTACCTTTCTCTGAGAACTTTCTCTGACATACTTCTGACTTTTTCAGCTTCAGAATATCCTTCTAAGTGACCATGCTACACTGTTTTTGTTTTTTCTTTTAATGAAATAGCAAAAAACACAAAACAAATCTGTGCTGGAGGAGGGCAGTCCTTAGAATAAGAATAATTCTTAGAATAATAAGACTGATTGCTTTCGGATCGGAACTTCCACCTGCGGCGTGGGCGCCCACTCAGTGTGGGCTGTTCTGTAGAAGTAGTGAGCAGAACTCAACGTTTAGTCATTATATCCTGCAATTGGAAACTGGGTAAACCTGAGTCGAATAATAAAGGAACTTTAAAATGGGAAATGAGACTCTTGGTCATAGCTTGCTCTCTTTTCTCACAGCTTCTGGGAGTGCAACATTTGGGGACAGCTGGATAGGAAAGAAACAGCAAATACTTTTTAAACATCTTCTTGGAATAAAGAGTAACTCAAACAAACAGTTATCAGTTCGTGAAGAAATATTTGTGAGTACCCTTTATACATGTAAAACATCCCTGTTCTTTCTTTGGGGAGGGACATATCTCACTCTGTCACCTATGCTGGAGTGCAGTGGCGTGATCATGGTTCACTGCAACCTCCGCCTCCTAGGTTCAAGCAATTCTCCCACCTCAGCCTTGCAAGTAGCTGGGGCTACAGGCACATGCCACCATGGTCAGCTAATTTTTAAATTTTTTGTAGAGATGGGGTCTTGCTATGTTGCCCAGGCTGCTTTGAAACTCCTGAGTTCAAGTGATTCACCTGCCTCGGCCTCCCAAAGTGCTGGGATTACAGGCATGAGCCACCATGCCTGGCCTCAAATCCCTATTCTTAAGAAGGTTGCTATCACATGGAGAAGATAAATACAGATAGATCATAGCGAGATGGACAGATGACTCTATATCTATCGATGGGAAAGATATAAGAGACTACAAAAATTCAAAATGAGCCACAGTCTAGAGATTTTCAGGAAGGAAGAAATTACTATGGACTGAGATGGTCAAGAAAAACTTTACAGAGGGGGTCAAAGTTTGAACGAGGCCTTGAAAGCTGTTCAATGTTCTGGTAGGGAAAAAAAGAATGAGAATAGATTTCCAGGGAGGAGAACAAGCATGCACAAAGGCACAGAGGTGTCTTTGGAGCACTAGTGAGCAGCCAGTCAGGCTAGAGCTATGGGGTTAATGCAGTTCACTGAGTGAAGATCATACCATCGCTCCCAGTTCTCAGCTCGCTGTCAGGTGACTGGGCAGTAACTTCCCCCAGAATGGGTGAAGTTTATTTCCTTGCTTCACTTACGTTGGGTTTGGCCATGTGACTTGCTTTGACCAAAAGAATGTGGCAGATGGGACGATGCATGGATTCTAAGCAGAGAGCTTGAGGTGCAGAGTGTGTTTCTGTCATTTGCCTGTACTCTTCCCATTGACCGTGGGAAGAATATGTCAGAGTTCTGTGCTATCCAGGGACAATAAGAGAGGCATGGGGCCAGGCGCAGCGGCTCATGCTTGTAATCCCAGCATTTTGAGAGGCCAAGGCTGTTGGATCACCTGAGGTCAGGAGTTTGAGACCAGCCTGGCCAAGATGGTGAAACCCCATCTCTACTAAATATACAAAATTAGCCGGGCCTGGTGGCACATGCCTGTAATCTCAGCTACTTGGGAGGCTGAGGCAGCAGAATCGCCTGAACCCGGGAGGCAGAGGTTGCAGTGAGCCGAGATCGTGCCATTGCACTCCAGCCTGGGCCACAGGAGCAAAACTCCATCTCAAAAAAAAAAAAAAAAAGATATGGACCTACCTAAATCTAAGTCTAAGTCATACTCTGGAGCTAAGGACAGGGAACCTGCAGACCCTGGAGAGAGGAAATGTCTGTTTCTGCAAACCAGTGGGATTCTGAGATAGTATTTTTTTCTTTTCTTTTTTTTTTTTTTTTTTTTTTGAGACAAGCTATTGCTCTGTTGCCCAGGCTGGAGTGCAGTGGATCATAGCTCACTGCAGCCTTGAACTCCTGAGCTCAAATGATCCTCCCACCTCAGCCTCTTGAGTAGCTGGGACCACAAGTGCATGCCATTACACCCAGCTAATTGTTTGATTTTTTGCAGAAACTGGGATCTCACTATGTTGTCCAGGCTGATCTTGAATTCCAGGTTTCAAGTGATCCTCCTGCTCTGCCTCCCAAAGTGTTGGGATTACAGGTGTGAGCCACCATGTCTGGCCTCTAAGGTTGCCTTTCATGCATCAATACACTGACTAATCACACACGCCCACACTGGCTGGTGAGAGGATCCAGGGCACCGAAGTCATGGGTAGACAGACCATCCTTTACCACATTAGCCCGTATTGGGGACCATAAAGGTGATTACTATATAACTTTCCTTCTAACCACACCTAGTCCTGGATGGTCAGAGACTGCCCTTGGTGGGCTGAGGGAGGCTGGAAGGGAATGGAAGAATGATGCCACAAGGTATTAATACTTTTCTCCCACAATAGCTGCCAGGCTGTGGCTGAGACACTTCTACACCTGGGCAAAGAAGTTGTGTTTCTGTCTCTGCTCTTCACTCATGCAGCCACAGGTAGAGTATAATCATCATCAAATTTCAGTTAAGAAACAGAATAATCTGTGGAATAAAAGTTGCCTAAAATATCAATAGTGATTATTGTTAAAGAGTGAGATTATGGGTGATTTAGATTTCCTTCCTTATATTTTTCTGAATTTTCCAATGTTTCCTTTTATGATAAATTGATATTATTATTATTATTATTTTGAGACAGAGTCTCACTCTGTTGCCCAGGCTGGAGTGCAATGGTGTGATCTCGGCTCACCACAACTTCCGCCTCCCGGGTTCAAGCGATTCTCCTGCCTCAGCCTCCCGAGTAGCTGGGACTACAGGCACACACCGCCATGCATGACTTGTTTTTGTATTTTTAGTAGAGACAGGGTTTCACCATGTTGGCCAGGATGATCTTGATCTCCTGACTTCGTGATCTGCCTGCCTCGGCCTCCCAAAGTGCTGGGATTACAGGCGTGAGCCACCACGCCTGGCCAGATATTATTTTTAAGTTAGCAAAAGAAAGTTATTAGAATAAATAAAAAGTAGCATAGTAAGGAACTTATTTGAGGAACTTACTTGAGGCACAATCTTACATGAACTGACTTTACCTCATGTAAGATTGCGCCTTACGTGAACGGACTTTACCTTATGTAAGGTTGTGCTTTACATGAATTGACTTTACCAATTCCTTTTCTGAAAAAGAGATTCTTAGTGCTTCTAGCAATAAGAATGGCTTACGTTAATACCAGAATGATTTTCCATGTTCACACTCAGTCCTCAATTCTCAGATCTCTATTTTGGTTTCAGGTGACAGGGTTTAGGACACGCTATCCCAAACTATGGCACCTTGTCATTTGAGAAAACAGCAGAAGCAGGAAGGTCCCTCTCACCTTTTCCTGTCCTTCTCTGAAGCAGGTCTTAAAAGAATCCTCTGACCTTTCTCTAAAGTAAGTCACAGGATCCTTGTGAGACAGGCGCCCACCCTATACCCAGAGGAAAGGAATGTCCCTGTCTCTGAAGACACAGGGACCCAGAGAAGAATTGGAACAGGCCTTGCCAAGTTTTCCTCAGTTTATTTCCATTAGATCATACACTTTTGTCCTGCAATCACACTTCTGCACGACTGTCCACAAAAATACCCACTTCTTCCTGTTTCTTCAGATCTTCATTTCTGAAAGCTCCTGTGTTACTTACATTGAATAAATTTCTGTGCTTTTTTTGTTGTTGTTAATCTGTCTTTTGCAATAGCGACCTCAGCCATAAACCTAGCAATGGGTTAGAAAACAGCTCTTTCTCCCCTACACAGGCAACGTCACTGATTTTTGTACAGTAGGCTTCTAAACTAAAGCTGCCTTTATGAGGATAATACTGTTCTACTGCCCCGGCCCACTTTCCCAAAAGAGACCACATCCCCTGTGCAAGAGAGTCTCTGTAGGGGAGAAAAAGTCTTACCTTTTCCTCACCCATTGCAGAGGTCATGGCTGATACCCCTAGAACAAGAGAGAGAGTAACAAGAGAAAAGCAACACAAATTCATCTAACCAAAGTTTTACGTGACATTGGAGCCTTCAGAAATCAAGACCCAAAGAAGCAAACTATGTATTTTTATGCTAAGTAGAAGACTGAACTCTGAGCTTTCTTTTTTTCTTTTTTAGACAGATCTCACTCTGTCACCCAGGCTGGAGTGCAATGGCATGATCACGGCCCACTGCAGCCTCGACCTTCTAGGCTCAAGTGATCCTCCCACCTTAGCATCTTGAGTGGCTGGGACTACAGGGATGTGTCACCCCGCCCAGCTAATTTTTAATTTTTTTATAGAGATGAGGTCTCACATGTTGCCCAGTCTGGTCTAAACTCCTGGGCTCAAGTGATCCTCCTACCTCCCAAAGTGCTGGGATTACAGGTGCGAGCCACTGTGCCTGACTTTTTTTTCTCTTGCCAGGATTCCTTTTTTTAAAAAAAAAAAAAAAAAAGAAAGAAAGAAAGAAAGAGAAAGAAAAAGAAAGAAATGCATAGATTATATGCAATCTTGCCCAAATTCCTTCCTAAGGGCCAGGGGAGTCATACCCTATAAACCACAAAATCTCGTGAAACAGGTTTTTAATGAACCCTGTAGAGTGTAGCTTACTTTCCAACCTGATTCTGTTATAGTATCACATAAGAGACAGCAGGCCTCCTTATCTTCACTTAGGCATTCCTTTCTGTTGACTTCAAGTCTTTAGACAAAGCTCAGTTCTTTCAACCAATTGCTAACTCGAGAATCCCTAAAATCCACCTATGACATGTAAGTCTCTGCTTTGAGATGCCCTGCCTTTTTGGGAACCAATGCATACCTTCCACATATTGATTTATGATTTTATCTGCAATTCCTGTCTCCCTGAAATGTATAAAACCAAACTGCAAGCCAACTGCCAGGGGCATACTTTTTCAGGACCTCCTGAGACTGTGTAATCTGAGCTCAATCACTCATATTGGCTCAGAATAACCCTCTTTAAATATTTTGTCATAATTTGTTGTTGTTGTTTTTTTTCATCATCAATCTGATGAAAGAAGTGGGTAATTACGGAGAAACATGATCTAATGGCAATAAACTGGGGGAGCTCAGCGAGGCCTGTTTATTTTGATTTGTTTCTGTGTCTCTGTGTGACACTCTTTACCCCCCGGGTATGGGGCAGGACGCTTGCTATAGGAGGACCTTCCAGGGGCAAAGGGAGGAGGTCAGAGAGTGATCTTTCCAGGTTTCGTGGCTTGCTCTGGGGAGAAGAAGCTGAGTTTCTATAACCTGCTTCAGGGGATAAATGGGGGAAGGAGAAAGGAGGGTGGGAGAAGGTCACAGAGATCGTCTGGCTTCTTAGAAGGTCCCTCTAATCTCCTTCGGTTTAAAGTACTCAGCATGCCACGGTGCCATAGTTTGGGGGCACTGTGTTCTGAGCGCTGGCATCCACCTAGGGCCTATTGACTGTTGAAGATGAGAAATGATGACATAAATTATTATTTCATAATAGGCACAATGGCTTTGTAAAGCAGAGGACAGTTAACCATGGGGGAGCCTGAGCCACTCACAGTGAGCCACCATTCAAGGCCAGGCTCTTCCTTTTTTCAAGAAATTTATTTATATTTTATTTTTTTTTTAAAGAGATGAGGTCTCCTGTGTTTCCAGGCTGGTCTTGAAATCCTAGCCTCAAGTGATCCCCCCATCTTGGCCTCCCAAAATGCTGAGATTACAGATGTGAGCCACTGTGGCTGGCCTTGGCCAAGGGTCTTTCAACTGTGTCCCCCCGCCCCTCCATGTCCTATAATTACATGAAGCTCCTCCAAGAGCATGCTGTGCAAATTGTCACATCCTCAGTCTTGAAGTGTACCATTTTCTAAAGTGGACCTGCTTGAGAATGGACGGCCCCTTTCACAATTGCCTTTTCGCATGTTAGAAAGGAAAATCTCACCTGCACCCACACAGAATCTTACTGCCCCAGGGTAAGGCTCAAAGGCCCTAAACAAAAGGACAACTTGAAACACCAGTGCAGAGAAAGAAGAAGACTCATCACAAATCCTTTTGGAAGTCATGCGGATTCTAATTCTTTGCTTTCAACATAATAGAAGGTACCTAATTATCTGGTCAGCTAATGGATGAAAAGAACCATCATTGATCCTCCTGTGGCTTTTGGCTAGTACCTTGGAAGGAGTTCAAAGAATTGAATGGCATTCTTCTGTTCCCATCTACTTATTTATGTGAACAAGGTTTCTCAATGTAGAAAGTACTCAACATCTGTAAAAATGAAAAACTGGAATGTAATTGATACGGAAATTCATCCTTTGATCCTGGAATTAACCAGGGGGAAAATGGCTCCATCTATTTCTAACATTAAGAGATGTCCCCTCCCCATTTTTTTTTCTTGGTTTTTTTTTTTTTTTTTTTTTTTTTGGAGATGGAGTTTCATTTCACTCTTGTCACCCAGGCTGGAGTGCAATGGTGCGATGTTGGCTCACTGCAACCTCCACCTCCTGGGTTCAAGCGATTCTCCTGCCTCAGCCTCCCGAGTAGCTGGGATTCCAGGTGTGTGCCACCATGCCCAGCTAATTTTTTTTTGTATTATTAGTAGAGACAGGGCTTCATCATGTTGGCCAGGCTAGTCTTGAACTCCTGACCTCAGGTGATCCAAAGTACTGGGATTACAGGTGTGAGCCACTGTGCCTGGCCTCCCATTTTTGCTTTTTATATTTAATTAATATCAACATTTATAATAAAAAAAGGTTTCCATGTTGTTTTGGTCAACTGTGATTTTTTAACCCTTAAGTGTCCTATGGTGACAGAAAAGAAAAGCTCACCCATCAATTTATAAACATAATTAGTTGAAGAGGAGTATGGGACAGAGAATAATAAAAGACTTTTCAGCATATCAATATATTACAATAGGATAAATCTTTGTGGAGAAAATGAAATGAGAACAGTTCAAAGGGAAAAAAAAGGAACAATATAAAATGTCCCAAATGTTGAAAAAAGCTTACTGTACATCACCAAAAGTGAAGATTAATGCCAATTATGGACTTTGGGTGATAATAACGTGTCAATGTAGATTCATCAACTGTGACAAATGTGCCATGCTGGTGGAGGGTGTTGATAGTGGGGGAAGCTGTGTGTGTGTGAAGGCAGGGGATATATAGGCACTCTTTCTATTTCTGTCCAATTTGACTGTGAATCTAACTGTTCTAAAAAGAAAGTCTATAAAAAAATAAAAACTTATTCATGTGCTTCTTAAAAAGATGATGGTGGGAATCAAAATTGTCATGGAACTGTATTAAATTCCATTGAATAGTTTTTTTAAACTGTCAACATTCAAAATATGTTGGACATGGCATTCTTCGTATCTATTTAAACTTGTAGGCTGGGTGCAGTGGCTCATGCCTGTAATATCAGCACTTTGGGAGGCCGAGGTGGGCAGATTACGTGAGGTCAGGAGTTCAAGACCAGTCTGGCCAACACGGTGAAACCCCATTTCTACTAAAAATACAAAAATTAGCTGGGCATGGTGGCGCATGCCTGTAATCCCAGCTACTCAGGAGACTGAGGCAGGAGAATCGCTTGAACCTGGGAGGCAGAGGTTGCAATGAGTCATAATCATGCCACTACACTCTAGCCTGGGTGACAAAGCAAGACTCCATCTCAAAAAATAATAATAATAATACTTAATAAATAAACTTGTGATGAAAAAATTTAGAGGTCAACAAACAAATGTGTGAGGTGGCACACGGTTTTTCAAACTTCTTCTAGGGTTACGCAAGCACAAAGTTTGAGATCCATTTATAGAGGCAGCCATCGTCTGAGGTTGGCTATAGGGGCTATGTGGGAACAGATAAGTAAGCTGAGGAAGGAAGTCCACCAAAGGGAAGAAGAATGACACAGCTGTGCACAGGGACAGAGAGTGACAGAGAGAGATGGAGTCCCAAGGGAGGGCTGGGACCAAGATGCTTGCCATCATGATCCCAGCAACGCTCCAACCCCTGCACCAGTCCCTGGGAGGCCTGACTGTACTTCCTATCTTTCATTCCAATGAGATGCCTCTGGGTCCTTTCAGTAATCTGAAAAAATTCTAATTAGAGCAATATCTGTTCTTATACCCAAGGATCACCACTGACAGTTGATGGCAGGAGCTAACAGTGTCTGTGCACTCAGATTTCAGCAGTGGCTCTGGAGAACCAATGATGGTCTTGCACCCTCACCAAATCTCAATAGTTAGACTCATACTTGGCTCCTACCTCTTGGGAGTGAAGCTAAAACACAGACTCTTTCAAAAATCTGATAAATTACTTTCAAATGGAACAGTGCATAACAGCAACCATCAGGAGAATTCATTAAGAGTTACTCTGTTTTCTCTCATTTAAAATGGGGTGATCTCCTATTGCCTCCCCAAATGTAGACAAGTTATCCTTTTGGAACTCCTTCCTAATTAAGCATCTTTCTGTTCACAAATTTGCAGAGTTTAGTTTCTCTATATTCATTTATTATAGATAATCTATTATATAGAACTTTACTGTAGATGATTGCTGAATTTCAGTTGAGATCAAACCACTTTACTTTTATGCATAACTTCACAATGTGGCAAGTGGTTTTCATGCTGGATTTGATTCTGTGAGGTAGGAAGTACAGCAGCATCAACCATTTTACAAACTGAGAAGTGAATTTAAGTGTTGTCAAAGAGCACACCAAGATCACACAGCAGGTGACATTTGAAACCCAGGTGTGTGAAGCCACTTTTCCAGTCACCAGTGGAAATGGATGCCTAGCAATTATGCCTGCACAAGCATATCACTAATGTCTCCGAATTCTTACTTATTATTGCTTCTGAAAATGGAGCTCAAAGCCTCCCTCTGCATTCACTTTCTTGCCTCTCCCAGGCACTATCCCCCAAGACAAATAATTTGTAAAAGACCTCTGTTAAGTATTGAAGACTTCAGTATTGGTACTTTAAGAATGAAATTTTAAAGAGGTTTTTACAGTTTGATAATTTTCCAGAAAAACTGATATTCTGGGCCAGGTAAGCTCTTTCTTAATTAAGCTGCAAATAAGTATTAATCTGTCTTAGTCTGTTTTCTGTTGCTATAGCAGAATGCCAGACAGTGGGTAATTTATAAGGAAAATAAGTTTATTTGGTTCATGGTTCTGGAGGTTGGAAAGTCCAAGGACATGGTGGAAGCTTCTGAGGAGGGCTTTCATACTGTGTCATAACATGGTGGAAAAGCAGAAAGCAAGTAAGCAGGCATGAAAAAGGCAGCAAGAGCAAGCTGAGCTCACTTTTATAACAACCATGTTGCCCAGGCTGGTCTTGACATCTTGTGCTCAAGCAATTCCCTTGCCTCGTCCTCTCAAAGTCCTTTTGGAATTCCTTCCTAATTAAGCATCTGGAATTACAGGCATGAGCCACTGTGCCCAGCTTTAAACAATCAAAGGGTATTAGCACAGGGCTTAGACAAGAAGACTTTAGGTATTTCAAAATTACAAAGCCTCCCTTTTAGAAGCCATGACATCAATGAGAATGGTCACAGCCTGCTTCTCTCACTCTAAGGTCAGCAGGCAGAAGCCACTATGTATGCAGAGCACTGGCCAGAAGATAGACTCAAACACTGAGAAAATGGAAATACATTTACTTAAAATTGGCCACTTCAAAATTGCCTCCACTTCAATTTTGGTCTTTAAATTTGATTATAGATTAGGAGAATGTATAAAAGTTGGCTTTTAAGAACATATTCTTGTGCAAAATAATTCATGAGGAGAATTTCTGCTTCCCGCTATGGTACAGTAGTAATGTTTGGATTCATGGCCTGGCCCAAATTTCATCTCTAATTGTAATCCCCAGTGTTGGAAGTCGGGCCTGGTAGGAGGCAATTTCTAACAGTTTAGCACCACGTCCTTAGTGCTGTCTCATGATAGAGTTCTTAGGAGATCTGGTTGTTTAAAAGCATGTTGCATGCCCCTTCTCTCTCTTCCTCCTGCCCCAGCCATGTGAGGTGCTCACTCTCCTTCCGCTTTACCCTCTGCCATGATTGAAAGTTTCCTGAGGCCTCCCCAGAAGCAGATGCCACCATGCTTCCTGTACAGCTTGCAGAACCATGAGCCCATTAAACCTCTTTTATTTTTTTCTTTTTGAGATGGAGTTTTGCTCTTCTTGCCCAGGCTGGAGTGCAGTGGCACGATCTTGGCTCACTGCAATCTCTGTCTCCTGGGTTCAAGTGATTCTCCTGCCTCAGACTCCCTAGTAGCTGAGATTACAGATGCCCCCAACCCCACCCCACCCCCACCATGTCTGGCTAATTTTTGTATTTTTAGTAGAGACAGGGTTTCATCACGTTGGCCGGGCTGGTCTCGAACTCCTGATCTTAGGTGATCCACCCGCCTCAGCCTCCCAAATAAACATCTTTTCTTTATAAATTACCTAGTCTCAGGTATTTCTTTATAGCAGTGTGAGAATGGCCCAATACAAGTAGCTTGCTGTAGACAAAACAGCTAGAAATGCTGGATTTAACAAAAAATCTGTGTGAAGGCATTAGAGAGCTATTGAAGCAATTAGGATGCAAGAGGTCAAGATCTAAGACAGAAGTGAACCATGAAGTGGTGTTCAGGTCTCCAGAAAGCCACACTTCCCCTCAGGGCATTTGTTGATGCTTAGTCTAGGGTGAGAGACTGGGAATCATGGCAAAGGATTTGAGCAGGCACTTCACAAAAGCGGGTATTCAAATGGATAATAAACATTTGACAAGATGCTACAATCACTGGCATCAGGAAAATTCAACTTAAAACCACAGAAGATGCCACTACAAACCCCCAGAATGGATAAAATTTAAAAACTAATGGTAACACCAAAGGCTATCAAGGATCTGGAACAATAGGAATTCTCATACAATGTTAATGGGAGGCTAAGTCATAGAATCTGTGTGGAAGCTGCTTGGCAGTATCTACTATAACTAAACATATTACCAGCCTGGCTAACATGGTGAAACCCCGTCTCTACTAAAAATACCAAAACTAGCCAGGTGTGGTGGTGAGTGCCTGTAGTCCCAGCTACTCGGGAGGCTGAGGCCAGAGAATCACTTGAGCCAGGGAGGTGGAGGTTGCAGTGAGCTGAGATTGTGTCACTGCATTCCAGCCTGAGTGACAGAAGGACTCTTTAAAAAAAAAAAAAAATAGGCTGGGTGCGGTGGCTCATGCCTGTAATCCCAGCACTTTGGGAGGCTGAGGCAGGCAGATCACATGAGGTGGAGCTCAAGACCAGTCTGGCCAACATGGTGAAACCCTGCCTCTACTAAAAATACAAAAATTAGCCAGGCATGGTGGTGGTTGCCTGTGATCCCAGCTGTGCAGGAGGCTGAGACAGGAGAATCGTTTGAACCCAGGAGGCAGAAGTTGCAGTGAGCCTAGATTGCACCACTGTACTCCAGCCTGGGTGACAGAGCAAGACTCAATCCCAAAAATGAAATAAAATAAAAAAATAAAACTAAGCATATGCACAACCTGTGGTCCAGCAATTGCACCTATAGGTATACATGCAAGAGAAATGTCTACACGTGTCCAACAAAAGACATGTACTGTATAAGAATGCCCCCAACAGCATTACTTGTTAAAGCCCCACGCTAGAAACAAGTCAAATATCCATCAGCAAGACAATGGATAAATAGGTTTTGGTATAGTCACACAATGGAATTCTAACAGTGAAGAAGAATAAGCTAGTGCTATGGGCAATACCATGAATGAGAGTTGAGCCAAAGCAAAGCTAAACAAAACCAACCTGGGCAACATGGTGAGAGCCTGTCTCTCAAAAAAACAAAAACAAAACTTGGCCGGGTGTGATGGCCTGTGCCTGTGTTTCCGGCTACTCTGGTGGCTGAGGTGGGAGGCTTACTTCAGCCTGCAAGGTGGAGGTTGCAGTGAGCCATGATCGTGCCACTGCAAGATCTGGCTGGGCAACAGAGCAAGACCCTGTCTCAAAAAGAAAGAAGTACTGTGATATAATTCCATTTCATATATAAGGTTCAAAAAGAGGAAGTGATAAGGAGATAGAGGCTAGAATCATGACGACCTTTGTAATGGGTAGTAAGGACTGGGAAGGGCCAGGAGGAAGGCCGCTGCAACTCCCTGAATGCTCTGTTATCTTCATGTGGGTGGTAATTACACGGGTTGGTTCACTTTGTAAAAATTCAGAGTGTACCATTATGATATGTGCACTAGTTCATTAGTTACCATGGCAAACTGCAGATGCCCACTGAAGGACTGAAAGACATGCCATCCCCAAAAATGCTAGATTGGTGCACTGATTACTTCTAGTTGAAAACATTGGAGAAACTGCGGTTCCAGAAAGGGTGAGCTGACCTCCTCTTCCTGCAGGCAGCAAGCCATCAAGATTCCTCTGGGAGGGGAACCCTCAGCATTTCGGGGCGAGAAAATAGCCCTTATCACCAGAGACTGGGAACGGGGCTGCAAAGGAGCTGAATAAATATACTCAACAAAGGAATCCTTATCTTCCATTATAGATAAAGTAACCCTTATCTCCCCCCATATATCTTCTGGTGATGCCCTCTAGTGAAAGGAAAATAAAAACGCAGGACCCCAGTTCACGCTGCCAAAAGGAATAAAGTAAGCTGAAAGCTGAGTCATGCAAGACGCTGCCTTCCCTTTTGTTCCTAAACAGACAGCTACAAATAAAAGGTTAAATATCTCCACAGGGAGCAACTCTATGTTCATCTTATCTTCTGTGAAGTTCCAACTTACTGAGCGCGAGAGGAATACAGCCATTCACTCTTCCCCTACCTGCTCCTTTTCTCTTGCAATGTGTGCGTTACCACACCCCTCCCTCTTTCCCCTCCTTGACTTTTCCGCTTTACTTTTTTTTTTTTTTTTTGAGATGGAGTCTTGCTCTGTCACCCAGGTTGAAGTGCAGTGGTGCTATCTCGGCTTACTGCATCCTCCGCCTCCTGGGTCCAAGCAATTCTCCCTTCCTCAGCCTCCCAAGTAGCTGAGATTACAGGACCCCACCACCATGCCCGGCTAAGTTTTATATTTTTAGTAGAGATGGGGTTTCTCTATGTTGGTCAAACTCCTGACCTCGAGTGATCCACCTGCCTCAGCGTCCCAAAGTGCTGGATTACAGGCGAGAGCCACCATGCCTGGCATCCCCTTTAAATATTGAAGCCCTCAAATTCATCTTTGGAGAAGGGCACAGACCACAGACTGTTTCTGTGATTCTGTTTGTTTGTTTGTTTGTTTGTTTTCTTCGGGCATGTCCTTAAGCCTTGGCAAAAGAAACTTCTAAACTGATTGAGACCTGTCACAGAGACTTTCCAGTTTACACTCCCCTAGAAACTTTACTGCCCCTAGCCAGATTCCCTTCGTTCTGTCATTTTTTTTTCAAATTTATTATTTGTTTAAAAAGTATAGAAGCATCTTGCCTCGGCCACTTCTTTAGACTTGACTCTTGTGAAGATCCCCATGTAGATGTAAAACTGATAAAAATGTGTATACTTTCCTCTTGTTAATCTCCCTGGTGTCAACTTGGTTTCTAGATCCAGCCTAAAGGGATATGGAGGTAATCCCTAATCCAGCCTAAATGGGTATGGAGATAATCTCTGATCCAGCCTAATGGGATATGGAGGTAATCTCTGATCCAGCCTAAAGGGGTATGGAGGTAATCTCTGATCCAGCCTAAAGGGGTATGGTGGTAATCTCTGATCCAGCCTAAAGGGGTATGGAGGTAATCTCTGATCCAGCCTAAAGGGGTATGGAGGTAATCTCTGGCTCTCCCACCATGGCTAATCTTAGTTATACAATAGCTATTCCTTCTCTTAGTTATACAATAGCATAGCCATGTTGCATGACTCTTGGGCATTATTTTTATAGATTCAAGGGGAAAGGTGCCTCATGGAGGAGTTATGCAAAGTGGTGGCCCTGAATGTAACTCCCTAGTTTTAGCTGTGCATATGGTTGTTCAGATAGACACTACATTTCTCAGCTTTTCTTGTAGCTCAGTGTCATTATGGAACTAATTTCTGGCCAATGGGATGGAAGCATAAATCTGAATGTGCATTTCCCCGGCTCTTCCCTCACTTCATATGGACTGGAAAATGGCGAGGCGGAAAAGCTAACATGGAACCAAAGATGGAAACCACATATTGAAAATGGCAGAGCCATTCTACTAGGTCTATCTACCTGTGGCTGGACCAGTGCGTGAGAGAGAAATAAGCTTGTAGCTTGTTTGAACCACTGATTTAAGAGTCTGTTTGCTACAGCAACTTAGATGGTACCCTCACT
Source organism: Gorilla gorilla gorilla (assembly GCF_029281585.2). Taxonomy (NCBI): domain Eukaryota; kingdom Metazoa; phylum Chordata; class Mammalia; order Primates; family Hominidae; genus Gorilla; species Gorilla gorilla. Next base: position 35,501,691 of record NC_073232.2, on the reverse strand, counting down.
AATGCAGTTGTTAAAGCATGCCATTGGGCTGGGTGCAGTGGCTCACACCTGTAATCCCAGCACTTTGGGAGGCCAAGGCGGGCGGATCATGAGGTCAGGAGATCAAGATCATCCTGGCCAACACGGTGAAACCCCATCTCTACTAAAATACAAAAAAAAGAAAAAAAAAATTAGCCGGGGGTGGTGTCATGCGCCTGTAGTCCCAGCTACTTGGGAGGCTGAGGCAGGGGAATCACCTGAACCCGGGAGGCAGAGGTTTCAGTGAGCCGAGATTGCACCACTGCACTCCAGCCTGGCAACAGAGCATGGCTTTGTCTAACAAAAAAAAAAAAAGAAAAAAAGAAAAAAGCATGGCATTGAAGGTAGTTATGGGTGAAAAACTTTGTACTTTTAATACTATTTAATTGTTGTGCTGTCAGTCAGCCACCATACAACCTAGGGAAGACCCAGAAAATAGCATTTATAGGAGAAATTTTCCCGCAAGGAAGCTGCCCTAATTCTCCCTCTAGTGATATGACACTTTTTTTTTTTTTTTAACCTGTAAAAGGGAAAGGTGTCTGGAAAATGGAGAGGAACTTCTTCACCTTTAACATTCTTTGATTTTTAAAAAGAAAGTAATGACCCTCACACAATTATAGTTGCTTGAGGCCACAGTTGGGAAAAAGCCTGGACATGCTTGTTCACATGACTTGAAGGAAGCATTTTCAAATATGAACAACCAATATGAACAAATATGAAAAGAAGAACAAATATAAATTTATGCTTTTTACTTGCACAAATTGTTTGCAACAAAATCACAATAAATTGCACATTTTCTAGGTGGTCCTTTTAGTTTTCCTAGCAAATATAAGCACCAAATACAAACAACAAAGAAAAGAGCATCTTTCAAGCAAGAAGCAGGAAGAACCAACAGTGAGTGCATGAAGATATATTGGATTAATACAGCCACACAGAAACAGGGACAGAAGAGGATGAGACAACCACAGAGAGATAGGTTTTGGATTTGGAATGAAAAAAAGCAAAATGGATTCTTTCCTTTCTGAATCCTTCAAAGGACTGTTAGTGTACATATAGCTTAAGAGTTGAGTTTGTGTTTATTTGAAAATAATATATTTGTGATATTTTGTGAGACAATGAATGGTTTGGTTAGTATACAGGTGACATTAAAAAAAGTCCTTGGCTGGGCGCAGTGGCTCACGCCTGTAATCCTAGCACTTTGGGAGCCTGAGGTGGGCAGATCACGAGGTCAGGAGATCAAGACCATCCTGGCCAACATGGTGAAACCCTGTCTCTACTAAAAAATGCAAAACAGTTAGCTGGGCCTGGTGGCCCATGCCTGTAGTCCCAGCTACTGGAGAGGCTGAGGCAGGAGAATTGCTTGAACCCAGGAGGCGGAGGTTGTAGTGAGCCAAGATCACGCCACTGCACTCCAGCCTTCGAGACTCTGTCTCCAGCCTTTCAGACTCCATCTCCAGCCTTTGAGACTGCGTCTCAAAAAAAAAAAAAAAAATCCTTCGTACTTTATAGGGTTTAACAATATGCAGATCATCTTACCTGGGGGTTTTTAAATACAGCATATTTCTCCTCTTTCTCCAAAAATAGTATTTTATTTTCTGTGTCTCTTGTCCAGTCTGATAAGACTTCAACAACATTTTCATGGTCTTCAAAAAACCTCTCTGATGAAATAAGAAAAGGTATTCTTTCAGACCCAAGACATCAGGGTTTCCAAGTGAGAAACAAGCTATTATTGAGTTAATGCTTCATGACTTTCATCAGGTGCCTAGGATTCTTATTAATAATTCTCACATGATGCCACACTGTAACATTTCTATTATGTTTCCCTTTCATTGTCTTCAAGTTATCTTCCATTATAAACAAGATGAAAAAACCCATAACACAGTGACAATGGGCAGCTGTCACACTTATTTCTTTTTTTCTTTCATTTTGTTTAAGAGATGGGGTCTCACTGTGTTGTCCAGGCTGGAGTGCAGTGGCTATTCACAGGCTCAAGGCTCAAGCAATCCTCCTGCCTCACCCTCCCAAGTAGCTCAGCCTACAGGCATATGCCAGTGTACCCAGATACATACTTTTTTCATATCGACATTTTTTACTTTAAATAGTCCCAGATGGTGGCAAACATTCTACGTGAGGTGGACAATCAGTCAATGACTGGGGAAACACTTTGAATGAAATTGTGAGAGCCAGTGTGTACTCTAAAACATCACTCCTTAACACTCTAAAAGCAATGTGTGAATGCTTGAATTAAAACATAAAGAAAGGCTTTCATTTCTTCCCTTGACTCACAGAATTGAAGAGAAATTTAAGGGACTGCTTTAGTGTAAACCATCTTATCCAGAAAAAAAATTGCTCCCAAAGCTTCCAGCACAGGCAATTCTCCATCCCACCCAGCTCTCCTGAGGGATGACTGTCCCATTATTAAAAATGAGAAATATGATGATGTGTGCCTATAGTCCCAGCTACTCGGGATGCAGAGGCAGGAGGAGTGCTTGAGCCCAGGAGCTCGAGGCTGCAGTGACCCGTGATTGCGCCATTGCACTGTAGCCTCGGTGATAGAGCAAGACCCTGTCTCAACACCACCACCACCACCAAGAATAAGTAACAGTATATCTTCAGTTAACCTTTTTTTCCACTTTTGAAAAATTCCATCAATGTCTACCAACTGTTCTTTGCACTGAGGCTGAAACTCTTCCACTAGACAAAGCATCAGAGACTAAGCCAGTGGGGAGGGAGGAAGGGGAAATGAGCACTTGTGGGAGGCTATGGCAGGGTTATGGTCGGTTAAGGAAGCAACCACCAAAGGGGCATTAGCCAACAGATACCCAGGCTTTCCTGCCACCTGCTCAGCTTATTAAGCATGCAGCATCTTAGTAAGTATCATCCAGCCACTCTCTTTCCCTTATGGAACCACTAGAGAAGCAGCAGTAATAGTGCTTATATCCCCCAAGGTCTGGCCACCACCTGCTAGAATCCAAGTTCTTCACTACAATGAAATGAAGAGTCAAGCACTAAATCTCATATAAGGGAATTGAAAGCCTTGAACCAAAGTCTTCTCAAGGATGAACCAGGCCAGGCGCAGTGGCTCACACCTGTAATCCCAGCACTTTGGGAGGCCCAGGTGGGAGGATCGCTTGAGCACAGGATTTTGAGATCAGCCTGGGCAGCATAGTGAGAGCACGTGTCTATTTTTTATATAAAATTAAAGAGAAAAAAAGAATAAACCCAAGCCCATTATACAGCAAACCCACAAGGTTTTTGGAGTACAGCCCATTGCTGGGGATGGGACTTACCAATTTGTAGCTCCGGGTAGATTTCATAAAGACACCAGTCTACATTGCAGTCACAATGAGTTTTCTCGAAAAGGTTGTCCAGAACATCTCGGGCCAGCTGCCGCTCATCCACCATCAGTGACTTTGTGCTGTTATCATTCATGTGCACCTTGACGACGAGCTGAGGATAGAACCATGGGGCAGCCAGTAAATTTCAGCAACTGGAGAAGGCTACTAAGATGAGGGTTTCAAAGTTGCTATTGTTTCTGCAAAGTTCTGTAAGAATGTTTTTGGTGAACTTGCTCCATCTAAACTAACTTGCATGCCAAGCACTTGTTTTAGGTGCTAGGATTATAGAGGTGGAGAAAACAATTCACAAAAATAGAAAACAGATAATAAACACAGTCCTTGTCTAGCCTTCAGAGACAGGCAGTCTGGCGGGAGAGACAGAAAACAACAGAACAAAAAAAGTGTTAGCTTCTTTCTTTCCCAATAATCTTTCCCTTGTTCTCATTCCATCCTGGAGCCCAGAAACTTTTCTAGATTAAAAGCTATGCCTGTATCTTTATTATTATTATTATTTTGAGATGGATTCTTGCTCTGTTGCCCAGGCTGGAGTGCAGTGGCGTGATCTCAGCTCACTGCCACCTTTGCTTCCTGGGTTTGAGTGATTCTCTTGTCTCAGCCTTCCTAGTAGTTGGGATTACAGGTGCCTGCTACCATGCCCAGCTAATTTTTTTTTTTTTTCCAGTGGAGATGGCGTTTCACCATGTTAGCCAGGCTGGTCTTGAACTCCTGACTTCAAGTGACCAACCAACTCGGCCTCCCAAAGTGCGGGGATCACAGGTGTGAGCCACCACACCTGGCCACCTGTTTCTTTATAATAAACTCTTCTCTTTTGCTTAGCTGGAGTTGAGTCCCATTTCATGCAACCCAAGAGTCTGAAGACACCAAATAAGACCAAGTTGGTTAATCTACAATTCTCTAAAGGTCCACAGAGCATATGTTAACACGGTATCACTGAGGGGGCCCCACTGAGAGACAGATAGTTACAGCAGGGCACATTTGAGATCAGAGCTGGATTAAGTGAAATGAATGTAGACTGAGAAATAAGCTGTTTTGCAGGCACATGATAAATCTAATTTTCATTTGTGTGTGTGTGTGTGTGACAGGGTCTTGCTCTGTTGCCTAGGCTGGAGTGCAGTGGTGTCATCTTGGGTTACTGTAGCCTCAACCTCCTGGGCTCAACTGATCCTCCCACTTCAGCCTCCTGAGTGGTTGGGACCACAGGTGTGCACCACCACACCCAGCTAATTTTTGTTCATTTTTTTGTAGAGGCAAAGTCTCACTATGTTGCCCATGTTGGTTTCAAACTCCTGGCCTCAAGCAATTCTCCTGCCTCACCGGCCTAAAGTGCTGGGATTACAGGCATGAGCCACTGTATCCAGCCCCTAATTTACTTTTTATTCCATTTTCAAAATATTCTACTGAATTAAATTCACAATAAAACTGGTAGTAATCTCATTCCAAATCTGTAGGTTTGGAGGAAGCTGCATTTACTTATCTTCAGTAAAAACACAGAATATCCTTGACTTTTTCTAGGCAAGTTGTCAAAGTTATTAAAACATCTGATTCAGCCGGGCAAGGTGGCTCACGCCTCTTATCCCAGCACTTTGGGAGGCTGAGGTGGACAGATCATGAGGTCAGGAGTTCAAGACCAGCCTGACCAACATGATGAAACCCCGTCTTTACTAAAAATACAGAAGTTAGCCAGGCGTGGTGGCATGTGCCTGTAATCCCAGCTGCTCAGGAGGCTGAGGCAGGAGAATCGCTTGAAACTGGGAGGCAGAGGTTGCAGTGAGCCAAGATTGCAGCACTGCACTCCAGCATGGGGGGTGGAGCGAGACTCTGTCTCAAAAAAAGAAAAGAAAACAACAACAACAAAAAAGATTTTATTCGTTAGAGAGACTGTAATTTTCATGTAATGTAACAGAATTAATTCTTGAAGTTATGCAGCTAGGCTTTGGATTTTCTTTGATACCTGTGTATTTGTAGCATATGAGCTTAACGGTTGGTCCCGGTTATTCACCGATAAGACTCATTGTTATTAAAAAAGTGATTAGATGGACTGAAAAAGGAGAGAGAAACCATAAATTTGGTAACATTTCCTTCTCTCCACAAGTTTGGATTAGGTTCTGAGCAGCCAGGTTCTGTCCCATTCCTACCTCTCACCCAAGTACTAACCAGACCTAACCCTGTCTAGCTTCTGAGATCAGATGAGATAGAGTACAACCAGGGTTGTATGGCTGGCTGTAGCTTTATTCTTTCCTAACACTTTATAGTTAACAGGTTGAAGAGTGTAGTTCCTGTAGATGGTTCTGCAGAGTTACTGATAGCAATGGAAGGGTGTGTGGTGGTAACCATTTGGGTGAGTTGCAGGCAGCAACCACAAGTTGAAGCAATCATGTAATACCTTCTATTTCCAACATTCACATACACCCCCAAGATCAAAATGTAGACATGGGGCAGTCAAAATGCTTTCTTCCTCCAGGGACAATTTAAATCAGAGCCTTATCCCAGGGTTTCCTAAAGAACACTTTTTTTTTCCCCCTTGAAAATCTCTAGCCCAGACATCTGTAGTTGGATAGTTGCTTTTTCCCTGTATTTGTCTTTTGATGATAAAATGGTAGGCCCAACTATAAATGGTAGGTGTCAAAGATCCATTCATCTGACCTTAGAAATGAGTCATGGAGGGTTGCATGGAAATAGAGAAATTCTTCAAATAGCAGTCTTTACTAGGATTTATTTTCTGTGGAAGGTGTACTTGCTGCTCTCTGCTGAGAATTACTGCTGTAAAGTAGCTACATGTGCTAAGACACACTACCAATGTTAAGGCTTAGAAAATTTAATGTTCCTGATGGAAAGATTAATGATGTTTGACTACATCTCAATCCTGCTTAGGAATTCTTAAGAAAATAAAACATATGTTGCTGTTTTTTATGTTCTATAAAAACATACATACGGAGAAAAAATACTAAACCACATAATTTGGCAATGATTAAAGGTGTTTATTTGCAGAAATTGGAAACTAGAGTTAATCCACATGTACTCATGAATGTCCACAATTATAGAATTTAGAAAACACACACACACACACGCATAACCAAGAGAAGCCTTGTGATGTTTAGCAAGAAGAAATTATATTTACTATTCTTCACCGCTTCCCTCACTTTTGCAAGCTAAAGAGTAGCTCTATACCAACACATAACATTAAATCACAGTTATGTGATTTAGTAAGCTAAATCAGAGTTATGTGATTTAGCAAGCTAAATACTTTCATATTTACACTATGGGGCAAAGTGATTCAAGGGTGAAAAAACTTAAATAATCCATTAAAGATTTTATAGCTTTTATAATTTTTTATAATTTCTTCTTTTTTTGCAAGATGCTAAATACAAAATATCTGAGACCTAAATCATTTACAGTTTTGTGGGGTTTTCTTTGTTTTTTTTTTTTTTGCTTCTATACTAAAATTTACAAATGGAATTGTTCTCTGGTGTCACAGGGCATTTTTAAAAAAACAATAAAAGTAATGCATGAGTCTGATTCTGTTTCTAGTTCCAAAATCTTTGTAGCACAAGCTGTATACATCATTTGTAATTCAAAATGATGTCAACAGCCCACAGACTACTTGAGGGCAAAGTATGACAGACAGATTTGATTTCCATCCTTTAAAAACATGTTGTAGACTATGCATGAGTACATTGCAGTTATTCTTTTAATGCATGAGCGTGTCTGTTATTTTCTTAATATTCTGCACCACAGAACAAATATATTCGGAGTGTCTGAAATCAGAGCAAATATGTAACTTGTCTTTGTAATTTTCTTTCCTTCCTCACTGATCAGAGGGGCTTCTGTTTTCCATCTTCTTTGTTGAATCAAGGCAGCTTGTGCTTTGTGTGTGCCATTATAATTCATCTAAACTAAATCATGGCAACACTTTCCCACTTTCTGATATGTGGCAGGAAATACCTGCCCTCTCCTCCTGTTCTCTTAGTCTCCAGCTGAAGCGAATGAATGGAATCTGCTGGTTGTTCTATCTTTTAATCTAAGAAACAACTTACTTCTCTTTTCATTTCCCCTTCTGAAAATACATAAATAATATATTTTATACATAATCCAGGGGTTTGAAATAGTCTAATTGGGAAGTTTACTTTTACCATTTTCTTTTGTCTTTTTATCTTGAGAGGTAAAGTCAATGACTCAGCACAGCTCATCCTCAGCTGCCAACCATGTGTGATCAATTCTACACGTTTATCCATGTGTGAGATTTTGTGCTACAATCCTGCTCTCATACCTTGCCCCTACAATCCATTTTCTACAAAGTAGCCAGTATGACCCATATTAATTTATTTTAGAGACAAGATCTTGCTCTGCCACCCAGGCTGCAGTGCAGTGGTATGATCAGAGCTCACTGCAACCTTGAACTCCTGGGCTCAAGGGATCCTCCCGCCTCTGCCTCCTGTAGCTGGGACTACATGTGTGAACCGCCATGCCCGGCTAATTAAAAACAATTTTTATTTTTGTGGAGATGGGGTCTTGCTATGTTGCCCAGGCTGGTCTTAACTCCTGACCTCAAGCAATCCTCCTGCCTCGGCCTCCCAAAGTGCTGAGATTAGAGGTGTGAGCCTCTGTGCCTGGCCCTTTATGACCTTTAAAAGCTGTGTATTCATCTTACACTCTCCTGTTTAAAACCCTCAAATGGTTTCCCATTGCACTTATAATACAACCCAAACTTCTCCTTGGGCCTATGAGACCCTGTGTCTCCCAGCTGCCTCTCTGTCCTCAGTTTCTTCCTTTTTTCCCTACCTCCCCGAGCTCATTCTTGCTGGAGCATATTTCACTCTCTGTTCCCTCTGCCGGGAATGCCCCCTAGCACCACACCCACATGCATCCAACTGCTTCTGGCCAGAGGCCTTCCCTCCAGGGCTGCCTGCTCAGAGAGGCCTCCTCAGCACCAGTTCCATCTGGTAGGGTTGCCTGGGTACTCTCTATCACTTCTTCCTGGTTTATTTTGTTCAGAGCTAGAGTCTAACTAGACTCTAACTCTCCACAAGCAGGGACCGCACTTGACTTGTTCACCTCTGTGTGATCCTGGCACCTATTCTAAGAGATGTGGATGCATTGGTGGGGAAAAGAGACAAAGATCCCTGGGGGAGATCCTGTGGGGTGGTGGGGAGGGGATACGGGCAATACATAGGACAGATAAGTAAAGTAGGCCAGGCGAAGCAATCCTCCCACCTCAGCCTCCCAAAGTGCTGGAATTACAGGCCTGTTTCATCTTTCCCTTAATTTACCAAATTAACTATTTTAACTATTATTACATACCTGTAATCCCAGAACTTTGACAGGCTGAAGTGGGAGGATTGCTTGAGGCCAGGAGTTTGAGACCAGCCTGGGCAACATAGCCAGATCCTTTCTCTACAAATAATTTTTAAAAATAGTGGGCCATGGTGTTGCATACCTGTAGTCTCAGCTACTTGGGAGGCTGGGTGGGAGGATCACTTGAGCCCAGGAATTTGAGGCTTCAGTGAGCTGTGATTGTACCACTGCACTCCAGCCTGGGTGACAGAGCAAGACCTTGCCCCCACCCCCCCCAAACACACACGGTAGTGTTAAGCACTGAGGTGAACACTAAAGTGGGGGAAGGACTGGGAGTACTGGGGATGCGTGCATGTGGTGTTAGATAGGAAAGGCCTCGCTAGGAAGGTGACCAAAGACTTAAAGGAGATGCACAGCGAACCTACTCGGAATCCAGGAAAGAGGCAGAGGACCTGCAAAGTGCTAAGGTCCCAAGGCAAGGGCAGGCCTGGAGTGCTTAAGGGGCACTCCAGGTTTGGAATGAGTGGAACCAGACTAATCTGGGAAGACTCCCCTAGAGGAACCTTGAAAGTCTGGCTCCAGGGGTAGCCAAGGACTACTTCCTGAATATCCATCCATCGGCAGGTATTGAACACCTTCATTCAGAGAACTGTGATGGGTGCCATGGGAATAGAAAGCGTAAAGCCCTATGTGAAAAGGACAATTCACGCAACTCTTAGCAGAAAATTCTCAATGAGTCTCAGAGATGTTATTTGCTTCAGGAGTTGAAATCAGATGAAGAGCCAGGCATGGTGGCTCACACCTGTAATCCCAGCACTTTGTGAGGCTGAGATGGGTGGCGCGCTTGAGCCTAGGAGTCCGAGACCAGCCTAGGCAACATAGGGAGGCCTCAACTCTACAAAAAATAAAAATAAATCAGCCGGCATGGTGGTACATGCTTGTGGTTCCAGCTACTCAGAAGGCTGAGGGAGGAGGATTGCTCGACCCCAGGAGTTTAAGGCTGCAGTGAGCCATGATCAGCCTGGGTGACAGAACAAGACCCTGTCTCAAAACAAAACACGATGAAGACTGTTTCATCTTTGCCTTACTTTACCAAATTAACTTTTTTTTTTTTTTTAATCTTTTGTTTTTTTGAGATGGAGTCTCGCTCTGGAGTCCAGGCTGGAATGCAGTGGTGCAATCTTGGCTCACGGCAACCTCCGCTTTCTGGGCTCAAATGATTATCCTGCCTCAGCCTCCTGAGTAGCTGGGATTACAGGTGCACACCACTGCGTCCAGCTAATTTTTGTACTTTTAGTATAGACAGGGTTTCACCGTGTTGGCCAGGCTGGTCTCAAACTCCTGACCTTGGGTGATCCGCCCGCCTCAGCCTCCCAAAGTGTTGGGATTACAGGCATGAGCCACCTCGCCCAGCCTAACTATTATTAACACTTTATTATCGTTAGGTATATTCTTCTAGTGAAGTTAAATACAGCTGTATCTGCTGTTATAATACAATACATGTGTTCTTCAAAAACCTATACTCTGAAAAAATGCATGATCAACTTACAGGCTTATTAGGAAAGTAGGGTTAAGGGCAGATTACTCAAAACCTATTTTGAAACCAGAGCACCAGCAAAAACAGCATTTGGTACCCTGGGATATAACTTGGACATCTAGGTCAGCAGCAGGGCTGACGGCTGCCCCAGGGCATAGGAAAAGTGGACAAGAGCAATTGAGGAAAAGCAGAGGCCAGGCCAACAGAAGCTGAGCTCTGACCCAGTTAGGCATTCGCCAAAGGTGGCGCCACCTGCTATCAGCCAAGAATTTTGCAAAGTCCTGGAGAGGGCAGCTCAAAGGAAGGGAGCCCTGGATGTGCAAACTTGTTTTAAAATTTCTTAAGATAGAGCTGAAAGGGCCCCTGCCTGTACAGCAGCCAAGCCAAAGGCCCTTTCCTTTCTTGTTGAAGGTATAATTCTACTCCCACCATTCCAGCTCCCAGGAAAATTCATGTATAAGCCAGCAAAAAAAAAAAATCATGTACAAGCCAAGGAAACCTCTACATTCATATTAACACAAGTCCCTTATTTATCAATCACAAGTGAGCTAACTGATGTTATAGAAAGAACAATTATGTACTCTTATCTTTGTCCTTAAAAGTTTTTGAAAATTACAACTATTTGGAAAGTATCATTCAACATTTTCTTTCTTTTTTTCTTTTTTTTTTTTTTTTTTTGAGAAGGAATCTCACTCTGTCTCCCAGGCTGGAGTTCAGTGGCTCGATCTCAGCTCACTGCAACCTCCACCTCCTGGGTTCAAGAAATTCTCCTTCCTCAGCCTCCCGAGTAGCTGGGACTACAGGCACCTGCCACCACGCCCAGCTAATTTTTTGCATTTTTAGTAGAGACAGGGTTTCGCCATGTTAGCCAGAATGGTCTCGATCTCCTGACCTCATGATCCACCCACCTTGGCCTCCCAAAGTGCTGGGATTACAGGTGTGAGCCACCCCGCCCGGCTTCATTTTGTTTTTTTATCATTAAGCATAATCACAGTTCCTTAACTGAACTGCCCCCATGCAAAAGGGATTCATGATTCACCTTCTTAACCTTGGCCTCCTTCAGTTTTTCCAGCGCCAGCTTAATTTTATCAGCCTTGGCTTGGGCTTCTTCCTCTTCCTGGAAAAGGGCAAGATATTCTTCAATACAGTCCATTAAGTAATACCAGTGAGTAATCAATTCTGTCATTGCTAGTGTCTCAGCTACGTTTTATTAACAAAAGATACCAAATTTCACATGCTTGATTTTCAGAATTTATTAATTACTTTTTAAAGGCATAGAAAATGTAATAATTACATCTGGATAAATGGGGTATCCATCACCTGAAACGTTCAATTTTCAGAATTTAGATGACTATAACAAAATTCTTCAACTCAAAGATATAGAAGGCAGTCACTCTTTATAGCTTGGGAATGGTAACTTAAAAGATGAAATGATGACTTTAACAGTGGTTCGTATATTTAGACCACAAAAATCTGCTTGGCTCACAAACTGGGATCCGACCTAAGGAATCTATAGATTGACACATCTCCAGGGATTTGAACACTCCCTGAAATTATATGCATACTTTTGGATCAGGATGTCTTTTTGGGGATTTCCAATTTTTTATTAGATTCTTAAAGGGGTTCTTAATGCCCGCAAAGGTTAAGAGAGACTGATTTTTTTTTTTTCTGAGGCGGAGTCTCACTCTGTTGCCCAGGCTGGAGTGCAGTAGCATGATCTTGGCTCACTGCAAGCTCCGCCTCCTGGGTTCACGCCATTCTCCTGCCTCAGCCTCCTGAGAAGCTGGGACTACAGGCGCCTGCCACCACGCCCAGCTAATTTTTTTGTATTTGTAGTAGAGATGGAGTTTCACGGTGTTAGCCTGGATTGTCTCCATCTCCTGACCTCATGACCCGTCCACCTCGGCCTCCCAAAGTACTGGGATTACAGGCGTGAGACACCATGCCTGGCCCGAGAGACTGAAATTTAAACTTACAATTCACCAAAAAACAAAAGCACTGACAAGCTCATATGAACAGGCTGAAAAGTGAGTGAAGTATTTTATGAGCCCAAAGCTCTTTGATTTTTGCAAGTTAAGTATCTCTTCTATTTATAATGTTGAGGAAATGAGCTGTTCTGGTTACATTCTAATTACTTGAACATAGGCATGTATCTTTTTATAGCAGTGGTTCTCAAATTGTTTTTGAGCCACAAGCCCCTTTAAGAAAGCCCATAAAGCTTCACAAGTCCATTCAGCTTTGTACTTTGTTTACTTTCAGGGGGTGCATGGCCCCCTTGAAATCTTCATGGACCGTACATTAAGAGTCTCTGTTCTATATTGATCTCCATTTTCACATAAATTTTCTATAATAAGTACACAATAGAGCACTGTGTGTGATAGAGTATAATTTAATATTTGATTTATATTCAATATTTGTTCATTCAAAAGGCATTGTATGACCTTTCGGGGTCCCTAGGGTCTTATTTGTGAGTACCAAACATCATGACACAGTGTGACCACTGTGGAAGCCACAGGAAATTGAACTGGACTCTCCTCTAAAATATTTGGCTTACTCTAAAAAGAAAATCCTTAAAAGTGCTCTTTTTACTTTTATGAGAGACATACTATGAGTTAACATCCCAAATAATGATCATTTAAACTTTCCAGTTGTCTGTTTTTCAATATTCAGAAATTTATCAATATCAAGCACCCATCATCTTCCTGCTTTGTAACACCCTCCCCAACTATGACATTACAAGTGATACCTGGATGTACCTTTCCTACTGAACAGGGCTGCCAAGTTCAACAAAATTCAATTTCACTCTACTCAGAAAATGTATAATGAATGTCTTCTATTCTCTATGTACTGAGCTAAGAACAGGGACATGGAAATATATAATCAGTTCCACATTTCAATATGATGTTAATAAAACATTTCCCCCAAAAGATTGAGTTTTATCAAAGAGCTTTTGCATACAAATATTTTTTAAGCAAACTACAGTAAATCCTGAATATGGCCCTAATACATTCTTGATACACACCCATGTGGCTTGCTTACGGAGGGTTCTAGCTTTGCAATGAGCGTGCTCTGTATCTTTGTTTTTTAGTATCTCAGATCTTTGGATGTACAAACTTAGGAATGTAATGATCACTTCAAGGAACATCAGTGATAGGTAGCAGAGGTTGATGTTCCTGCCATCTCAGGTCCCATATACTTACCTGAGAGAGAGGTTCAGGAGGTGGTGGTGGCAGTGGAAGGTCTAACACAGGATCGGCTGGTGGAGGTGGTAAGTCATCCTCATATTGGCTGATACCAGTGGCAGCAACATTTGTTCCATAACCAAGAGAGGCTGCACCACTGAAATTTGATGCTTGTAGAGATGCTGAATGATGTTGATTCTGCGAGGACTCTTTCTGTGCCTGGATTGTCCTCTGCTCAGCCTCACTTATATCTGCTACCAGATCTGCCATGAGAGCATCTAAATCTTGGTCTTCCAGTGCATTTAAGGACTCTAGTAGGGAAAATCACATTAATGGTATAAAAACCTATTTGCATCTGGAAAAACTGAAAGAAGATAATTTTTAAGCACAATATTTGAGTAGAAAGGAATCATTATCTTGATTGGTTATGATATAATGTGAAGATTGAGAATATTTTAATTCAATAGCACAAGCATAGGAATTCCTAAAAGAACTGTTGCTGCATTTGTTGCATGGTTAATCCGAGTGAGTTTCTAACACCAAGAAAAAATATTGGGGGAAATGTGTTCTCTACACTGGGGCACCTGACATACCAGCTATAAAGTCAAATCCAAGCACATGAATAGATGCCTAAGTAGGAAATCCTATAATGTAACATCTTAGAGTTTTAGAAAAGTAGCAGAGTGGGGAGCATTGGAAATGGATGGAAGGGGAGTTTTCCCTAAGCATTTGGAGGGCAAAGAGAGTACTGCTGCTATTTAGAAGAAATTGGATTTCAACCAATGGGGATTTAATGTGCCTGTGACTTTGGGGTGAAGATGGAGCTTCTATAGCCTCACCACCTAACTGTAGAAAACTTCATATTCAGAGATACAGCAAATTTTTCTTTTCTTTTTTCTTTCTTTTTTTTTTTTTTTTTTTTTTTTTTTGAGACAGAGTCTTACTCTATTGCCCAGGCTGGAGTGCCATAGTGTGATCTTAGCTCACTGCAATCTCTGCCTCCCAGGCTCAAGCAATCCTCCCAACTCAGCCTCCCAAGCAGCTGGGACTAGAGGTGCATGCCACCACGTCCAGCTAATTTTTGTATTTTGTGTAGAGACAGGGTTTTGTCATGTTGCCCAGACTGGTCTCAAACTCCTGGACTCAAGCAATCTTCCCACCTCAGCCTCCCAAAGTGCTGGGATTAGAGGCATGAGCCACTGTGCCCAGCCAAGAGCCATTAATGATAAATAGCAGAAATTAAAACACCATAGGTGGCAAGGAGTTAAAAAATTATGGGATTAAATGGTAGAAACTTAATGAAGACAGTAAGCTGGGAGTTAACTTTTAAAAGAAAGGAAAGACATAAATTTTCAGAGCGAGAGGGAGGGAGGAGAGATCTCCTTAGGATTTCTTCCAGGTGTGAGATTACTATGGTAGAGCAGATGTGTGATCCTGAATGTTGATTAGATCATGTGGTGTAGTTGGGGTGGTGTTGGTGAGTAGTCTTGGTGGAGTACTTTGATGATCAGGCATACATTATATGGTGAATGTAATGAACAAAGGATGGACAGGAAGGAAGTGATCCATGAGGAGAATTCTAGCTGCTATAGATAGGATGAACCAGACTGAGGAAATGGGAGCAGCTGGAATAAAGCCTACTCAGTAACAAATAAGCTTTGTCAGACATCATCATCATAAATGTCACACAGCATATTGCAGTAATGCTAATAGTGCTAGTTTACAGTACTTGGACTAAAGTTTGGGTTTCCTAAATGTGTAAAAACAGTTTATTTTACTGTAAGCCTTTTTTATATATAATTTCTTTTCTTTTTTTTTTTTGAGACAGAGTTTCGCTTTGTCACCCAGGCTGGAGTGCAGCAGCATGATCTCGGCTCATTGCAACCTCTGTTGCCCAGGCTGGAGTGCAGTGGTAGGATCATAGCTCACTGTAGCCTCGACCTCAAATCCTCCCACCTCAGCCTCCCGAATAGCTGGGACTACAGGCACAGACGAGCATGCCTGGCTAATTTTTTAATTTTTTTGTAGAGACAGTGGTCTCATTATGTTGCCCAGACTTGTCTCAAACTCCTGGGATTAAGTGATCCTCCTGCCTTGGCCTCCCAAAGTGATGGAATTACAAGCATGATTACAGGCTTGCAACCAGCCTGGGCAAAATATTTTGAACTTGTTTTAGCAGTGTTTTAAAGGGAAGACAAAACAAATCTATTCTTAATCTAATTCCATACAAGTTTAATTTTCCATACATAGCAGTAGTTTTTAATTGTCTTGTCCTGTATCCAAATTAGGCCACATGTGTACATCTTGATTCCTTAATGAGAAGAGTGTCTTATTACTCTAGTGTAATATCACTATGTTTATATCTTGCTGGGTATCATTGCTCCTATCATTGTCAGTACTGTGATACCAGGCACTGAGTTAGTGCTTAGAAAGCGTTAGTTGAGATGACTACTATTAAGTTGAAATATTGATTAAATTTTAATTTTAATTGAACTGATTATAAAGCATGTCTCTGTTATGAATTGGTGAGGCTAAATTTGCTTTTTTCATATGTGCAAGTATATGTTATCTATTGCAATCATAATTTTACAAAAGTGTATAGCATTTATTTATGTACTTATTTATTTATTTATTTGACAGAGTCTTGCTCTGTCATCCAGGCTGAAGTGCAGTGGCATGATCTTGGCTCACTGCAACCTCCGCCTTCTGGTTTCCAGCGATTTTCTTCCCTCAGCCTCCCGAGTAGCTGAGATCACAGGTGCCCGCCACCTTGCCTGGATAAGTTTTGTATTTTTAGTAGAGATGGGGTTTCATCATGTTGGCCAGGCTGGTCTTGAAATCCTGACCTCAAGTGATCCACCAGTGTCGGCCTCCCAAAGTGCTGGGATTATAGGCAAGAGCCACCACGCCTGGTCTGCTTTTGTAAAAAACTTCATGAATGTTACCATCTTAATGGAAATGACTGGCAGGAATAATAAATTTATGTGGCACATAAAAAAAGTGTAGGAAAAAGAGAAAATCAAAAGAGGTATATTATAATTTATCAAGAAACAGTCACTGGCACCTAATGGTTTACTACAAAACTACTAGAAATGATAGAAACAAAGAAATCCTGGTTGGGTGCCATGGCTCACACCTGTAATTCCAGCATTTTGGGAGGCTGAAACAGTTGGATCACCTGAGGTCTGGAGTTCGAGACCAGCCTAGCCAACATGGCGAAACCCCGTCTCTACTAAAAATACAAAAATTAGCCGGTCATGGTGGCGCATGCCTGTAGTCCCAGCTACTCGGGAGGCTGAGGCAGGAGAATCGCTTGAACCCAGGGGGCAGAGGTGGTAGTGAGCAGAGATCCCACCACCGCACTCCAGCCTAGGTGACAGAGAGAGACTCTGCCTGAAAAAAAAAAAAAAAATCCAGAGAAGGACAGAAATAAAACTTGGAATTCTGGATTTCTGTAATTGAACTTCTCTCCTATTTGCTTTTCACATTTTTGGTAGGCACAGCAAGTCTTTGGGATATCTTTTTCCAGAGTTGCAGGGAGTTCTCACTAATTTGAAAGTGATTATTTCAAGACTTTTTTTTTTTGAGGCAGAGTCTCGCTCTGCCGCCCAGGTTGGAGTGCAGTGGCGCGATCTCAGCTCACTGCAAGCTCCGCCTCCTGGGTTCACACCATTCTCCTGCCTCAGCCTCCCAGGTAGCTAGGACTACAGGCACCTGCCCCCACACCAGGCTAATTTTTTGTATTTTTAGTAGAGATGGGGTTTCACCGTGTTAGCCAGGATGGTCTCGATCTCCTGACCTTGTGATCTGCCCGCCTTGGCCTCCCAAAGTGTTGGAATTTCAGGCGTGAGCCACTGCGCCCGGCCTCAAGACTTATTATAATATGAATAGCACGTGGCCTAAAGATGTCTCCATTTAAATAAACAGAGTTTTTGTTTTGTTTTGTTTTGTTTTTTTATTTTCTTGAGGTAGAATCTCACTCTGCCGCCCAGGGTGGAGTGCAGTGGCAGAAACACAGCTCAATGCAGCCTTGATCTTCCTGCCTCAGCCTCCCAAGTAGCTGAGACCACAGGCACATGCCACCACGCTTGGCTAATTTTTTTTTTTTATTTTTTGTAGAGATGGGGTCTTGCCATGTTGTCCAGGCTGGTTTCAAACTCCTGAGCTCAAGCAGTCCTCTTGCCTTGGCCTCCTAAAGTGCTGGGATCACAGGTGTGAGCCATCATGCATGGCTGAGAGATTTTTGGTAATAAAATAAAGTGACAAGTTCAGGAAAAATGAAAAAATGTCAAGTAGACTAAATTACATATAAGTATATATCATATATAAATTTAAAAATATTTTAAATAAAATATGAAGTATCTATTCATATTTATTAATCATTATGAAATAGTTGATTTCTATCACTGAAGGGACATTTCCTTACTAATATTTTTATATACTACCCCTTGTTACTCTATGGGCTTAGTAATAAGAAGAAACTCCCGTTACTCTAAAACACAAGATTATTTTGAGACTTTTCACAAATGCAGAATGGTGTTCCCTTTCATTATTGGTGAAAATATCTTCTTGACTCTCTCAATTCAATCCAGACACAGTAAAACCCAGTCTGAAATCCATGATTTTAACAATATTTATCATGATGTTTAGGTTCCTTTAATTTAGTTTTCAAATTATAGTTTCATACTGATTTGAATCATCATTATGATTTTGAATTACTTAAGAAAAGAAATTGTTATGCTTACCATTTAAATCTTTAAACCCCACACTGTAGTTAAATTCAGCTCTGGGTGGATTAGGGTCAGGAGGAGGGAGAGTGTCAACTCCTAAACTCTGTGAAAAAAGATCCCCCCATCAAAGTTATTCATGATACAAACATTTCTGTAGCACACTTTACTCAGCAAGTCAAAAACCACATATTATTTACACATTTTCTCCCTTAGTATGTTCTCTGAAAACCGTATGGTAACTTGAAAATGTTTTATGTATTTTTCCCCTATAGAAAATTACAGCTTAAAAATTATTCTAGAAGGAAGATCTTGAAACAGACCACGTCAACTGAGAGCAGTGATAATGAGGTAGTTAATTTTTATAAAGAACACATAATTTCTTGTAATGGTGAACACACACAGTATATATAAATATAAATATATATAAATATATATATAAATATAAATATATATATTATATATATTATATATTATATATATATTATATATTATATATAATATATATATTTATATAATATATAATATATATTTATATTATATATATTTATATATTATATATAATATATATATTTATATAATATATATTATATATTATATATATATTTATATATTATATATATATATTATATATATAAAATTCTGTAATGACTTAAGTCATTACATCAAAGAAAGAAATATCCAGTTACTTGGAGGAAAAAAGCTGTTTGAGGATGCAGTCTGTCGTAGTAAAATTTTTCCTTAGCCTACAATCTTGAGAACCTACCTGTTGGCAGGGCTGTTTAGCCAAGCAAACCTATGACTACATCCACTTGGCCACAACAAAGAAATAGCAAAAACCAAAAGGGCTTTGTGTGAAGGCAGGTCCAAGAGACTAAAAGGGGACTCTTTCCTATTCTTTTTTTTTTTTTTTAACAAAAATGAGATGGGGGTCTTACTATGTTGCCCAGGCTGGTCTTGAACTCCTGGGCTCATGTGAGCCTCCTGTCTTGGCCTCCTAAAGTGCTGGGATTACAGGTGTGAGCCATCATGCCCAGCCTCTTTCCTGTTCTTGCCTTACAGTAACAATACTTAAATGTGGTCCTGCAAAAATCCCAGACTCTGACCCATCAGAACACTTCCCCCACTGGCTGCAGGAATGAGGGAACGGGTACAGAGAGACCACACACGTTCACTTAAACTCTCCTCCACCATAGGAGGAGAAAACAGTCCTCATCTTAAGAAATGTGGTTGCCATTGGCTCACACCTGTAATCCCAGCACTTTGGGAGGCCGAGGCAGGCAGATCACAACATCAGGAGATAGAGACCATGTGGGCCAACATGGTGAAACCCTGTCTCTATTAAAAATACAAAAATTAGCTGGGTGTGGTGGTGCACACCTGTAATCCCAGCTACTCAGGAGGCTGAGGCAGGAGAATCGCTTGAACCTGGGAGGCGGAGCTTGCAGTGAGCCAAGATCTTGCCACTGTACTCCAGCCTGGTGACAGAGTGAGACTCTATCTCAAAAAAAAAAGAAAAAGAAAGAAAGAAATATGGTTGCCATCCTAACACCTTTTAACCAGCACCCCTTCCTCTAAGCCAACTGTCTTGTATCTTATCCCTTCTTTCATAGAATCTAAACTTTTCTGAATCTTATTGGGAATATAAAGTAGATGCTAACTAGAATTGGTTTATTTTTTGTTTTTGTTTTTATTGAGACGGAGTCTCACTCTGTTGCCCAGGCTGGAGTGCAATGGCACAATCTCGGCTCACCGTAATCTCTGCCACCTGGGTTCAAATGATTCTCCTGCCTCAGCATCCTGAGTAGCTGGGATTACAAGCACCCACCACCACGCTCGGCTAATTTTTGTATTTTTAGTAAAGATGGGGTTTCACCATATTGGCCAGCGTGGTCTCGAACTCCTGACCTGTGATCCACCCACCTCGGCCTCCCAAAGTGCTGGCATTACAGGTGTGAGCCACTGTGCCCGGTCTAGAATTGGTTTATTTTTTCCTAAAATAAATAGTCTTTCAAAACACAGACTATTCATTTATTTTTTTAGAAAGCTTTTGAAGATCCCTATCTTATTTAGGAATATTGGCTTATTCTTCTTTTGATATTTTATGCAGAAAAGTGATGAGCTGATTAACTTATTAGTCAAAGGCTCATTTATGAGCACACTCTAAGACATTCTAAAGCCCACCTGACTGTAACCTGGCTTAGTGGCCCCTGCCACTTAGGGCCCCTGGCCCTACAACTGCCAGGCTATAGTGGCGCTGACAGTGGGGCTCAGTGACCTCTGAGTCAATCTGATCTTGATGCCAGGGGCTTTTTTCTCAGTCTATGGTTGAGTGGTTTTCACATTCTTTTGAGGGTACTGAGTTCTTACAGTTTAATCATGAGGTCACCATAACTCCCACTTAGTTCTTTAAAATGTAGCATTTCCTCAAGGGTTGGTAAAAAGTCTTTACTAAAGATGATATCCAGCCTGGGCAACATAGTGAGATCTCGTCTCTATAAAAGAAAAAAAAAATTAGCCGGGTGTGGTGGCGTGCACTTGTAGTCCCTGCTACTTGGGAGGCTGAGGCCAGAGGATCACTTGAGCCCAAGAGGTTGAGGCTGCAGTGAACCGTGATTGTGCCACTGCACTCCAGCCTAAGCAATACAGTGAGACTCTGTCTCTCAAGAAAACCCCAAAATCAAACAAAGGTAATATTTTCTTAGTGAGTCTTTATAGAAGTAACCACAGGGAAATGGCTCAGCGCTGGTGGTTGTAGGATAGTAAACTTGGGGGTAAATTTCTCTATTTATTGGTAAATATTTGGATACTATGAGCTTGATGTATGTCTAATCAATGTATTAAATTAACTGAACTCAAAAGAATATAGTCAGGAACAAGCTTTTTCTTTAACCCATCATTGTCACCATTACATCAGAACTATATAATGTTGCCAATCTTCAGGGTGTTGCGGGAAGTCAGGGACCCCAAATGGAGGGACTGGCTGAAGCCATGGCAGAAGAACATAAATTGTGAAGATTTCATGGACGTTTATTAGTTCCCTAAATTAATACTTTTATAATTTATTACGCCTGTCTTTACTGCAATCTCTGAACATAAATTGTGAAGATTTCATGGACAATTTATCATCTCCCCAATCAATACTCTTGTGATTTCCCTGCCTGTCTTTAATCTCTTAATCCTGTCATCTTCGTAAGCTAAAGATGTATGTCACCTTAGGACCCTGTGATGATTGCGTTAACTGCACAAATTGTTCGTAAATCATGTGTGTTTAAACAATATGAAATCTGGGCACCTTGAAAAAAGAACAGGATTACAGTGATGTTCAGGCAACAAGGGAGATAACCATTAGGTCTGACTGCCTGGGAGCCGGGCAGGACAGAGCCATATTTCTCTTATTACCGAAAACGGGTAAGAGAAATATCGCTGAATTCTTTCCCCAGTAAGGAATATTAATAATTAATAGCCCTGGGAAAAAGAATGCATTCCCAGGGGGGGCTCTAAAATGGCCGCTCTGGGGGTGTCTGCCTTATGCAGTTGAAGATAAGGGATGAAACATGCCCTGGCCTCCTGCAGCACCCCCAGGCTTGCTAGGATTAGGAAATTCCAGCCTGGCAAATTCTAGTCAGACTGGTTCTCTGCTCTTGAACCCTGTTAAGATGTTTACCAATGACAATGCGCACACAGCAGGGCATGGAACTTCATTAATAATCCTAGTTTCTCCCTGACCTTGTGACCTTGCCCTGCCCATTTGCCTTGTGATATTTTGTTGCCCTTGAAGCATGTGATCTCTGTGACCCACACCCTATTCCTACACTCCCTGATCTTTGAAAATTGCTAATAAAAACTTGCTGGTTTTATGGCTCAGGGGCATCATGGAACCTGCTGACATGTGATGCCTCCCCTGGACACCCAGCTTTAAAATTTCTCTCTTTTGTACTCTTCCCTTTATTTCTCAGACCCGCCGACACTTAGGGAAAATAGAAAAGAACCTACATTGAAATATCGGGGGCTGGTTCCCCCGATATCAGGATTTTAAAAAAGACAGCTCCCTTGTCATATTATAATGAAATTCTGCAACTCTATTTTTGTTTTCTAATTTGCCAGTTAAAAAGGGAAGTTTACCTGAGTCAGAAGATCCATCTCTCCCAGCAAAGTGCTGAACATTTGGTCTATGTCTTCACTTGACTCACCCATCTGAAAAAGGAAGAAACTGAGATATTAGCAGTGTCATAAAAGCCTGATCCTAGGATACTCTTTGCATCCCTCTCTTTCCCCCAAGAGCCCCATATCCATGGGCAGCTAAGTTGGGAGAGGACTATATTGAGAGGAAGGCTCATGTTAGCCTGAAATTTCATGCCTGGCTTCTATCCAATCTGCTTGATCCAAGATTGTGCCAAACGCTGGGAAATGCCTCAGAGCCACAGTTGAATTTTTCCAGGCTAAACTAGTCTTCTTGGTGCCAAAGAAACAGGCTGGATCACGCCTGTAATCCCAGCACTAGGGGAAGCCGAGACAGGCAGATCACCTGAGGTCAGGAGTTTGAGACCAGCCTGGACAATATGGTGAAACCCCATCTCTACTAAAAATACAAAAATTACCTGGGTGTGGTGGCACGTGCCTGTAGTCCCAGCTACTCGGGAGGCTGAGGCAGGAGAATCGCTTGAACCCAGGAGGTGAAGGTTGCAGTGAGCCGAGATTGCGCCACTGCACTCCAGCCTGGGTGACAGAGTGAGACTCCGTCTCCAAAAAAAAAAAAAAAACCTTACACAAAAATGATGTGAGGAGTGATTAAGCATATTTACCCAATAATTCCCTGCTTTCAAAAGATATTTCTGAAATAATAGTTTTTAGTACAATTTATTTAGAAGTACTGGTGGGCAAACCCTTAGAACTTAAATGGCAGCCCTGCCAAGTGAAAAGAGATAGAAAGAAAACATTTTTTTACATTTTAACCTTTCTTTGCCTAAACCAAATGAAGCAATTGCCCAAGAAGAGGAAAAGTTTGCGACAAAATAGGGTGGGACGCACTGTGAGTTGCAACTGGCTGCTCTGTTTCCTGACATTTTTGGCAAGGCTAAGCTGGGAAGTTAGGAGACATTACTAGTCCTTTAGCCACTTAACTAGCATTATGTAGTTTGGCAAAGGTAATCAATTGTTTCATCTGTAACATGAGGAATTTGCTGCAGACAATTTCTAAGGGCATTTCTCTCTTTCTTTTCTTTCTTTTTTTTCTTTTTTTAGATGGAGTCTTGCTCTGTCCCCCAGGCTGGAGTGCAGTGGTGCAATCTCAGCTCACTGCAGCCTCCGTCTCTCAGGTTAAAGCAATTCTCCTTCCTCAGCCTCTGGAGTAGCTGGGATGACAGGCACCCTCCACCATGCCCGGCTAATTTTTGTATTTTTAGTAGAGACGAGGTTTCATCATGTTGGCCAGGCTGGTCTCAAACTCCTGACCTCAGGTGATCCACTCGCCTCGACTTCCCAAAGTGCTGGGATTACAAGATTGAGCCATCTTGCTCAGCCTCTAAGGACATTTCAAAATGCTCTAAAACACTGTAAGATTAATGCCAATTATAGCTCATACCGAGAAGTCTGGTGGGTGTAGGGAATCAGTATGTATTATTTAAGCCAAATCACAATATTTACTTGAATTTGTACATGCATGCATTTGTATCTCATTCTTTTTATATGGAAATTAAAAATATATACAAAAGCAGAGAGAATAATGAGTTTCATGTACACATTGTCCAGCTTTAATAATTTTCAACTGGACTGATCTTTTTCCATTTATATCTTCCTACAATAGATATTTTAAAGCAAATATTATTTTTCCATAAATATTTCAGAATGCAGTGCTAAAAGATAAAGATACTCTATTTCTTTTTTTCTTTTCTTTTTTTTTTTGAGATGGAGTTTTGCTCTTGTCGCCCAGGCTGGAGTGCAGTGGTGCGATCTCACATCTCTGCAACTTCCGCCTCCTGGGCTAAAGCAACTCTCGTGCCTCAGCCTCCTGTGTAGCTGGAATTACAGGCATGCCCCCCCACACCTGGCTAATTTTTGTATTTTTAGTAGAGACGGGGTTTCGCCATGTTGGCCAGGGTGGTCTGAAACTCCTGACCTCAGGTGATCCGCCCACCTCTGCTTCCCAAAATGCTGGGATTACAGGTGTGAGCCACCACGCCTGGCCCATAAAGATATTTTCTAAATCATAAACATAATACTATTATCTCTTCATGTGTGTATTTAAAATAAACTACTGGGCTGAAATAGGCCAAGTGGAGGCAAATCTATCTTTCCTTGAATAAATTATCTTGAAAACTTATAGTTCACCCTTTAAGTGACTTTAATATTTTAGCAGTCACATATTTTTATTTTTAATAGCTTTAGCTAATCAGGGTGTCTTAGTCTCTTTATTAAATATTTCTATGAAATAAGCTTTGTCACACTAACTTTGCTTTCTTAAAAATGACTCCATTGATCTTCTTCTTCCTCTTCTTCTTTTGAGACAGAGTCTCACTCTGTCTCCCAGGCTGGAGTGCAATGGCCTGATCTCAGCTCACTGCAAACTCTGCCTCCTGGGTTCAAGCAATTCTCCTGCCTCAGCTTCCTGAGTAGCTGGTATTATGGGCGCCCACCACTATGCCTGGCTAATTTTCGTATTTTTAGTAGAGATGGGGTTTCATGATGTTGGCCAGGCTGTTCTTGAACTCCTGACCTCAAGTGATCCACCCACCCGGGCCTCCCAAAGTGTTGGGATTACAGGCGTGAGCCATCACACCCAGCCAAATGATTTTTAAAATATCACAATTCTTAAAAGTGAAGTGATGTAAATGATGATGATGGTGATAACAATAATACTTATCTGGCACTAACTCTGTTGCAAGAGCTGTTCTATAAGCCAGAGTTGATATTAGCAACATTTAGCACCCAGGATAGCATTGACGCTGAGCAATCAGAACAGATGAGGCTGTAAAATCATTTTGCGTGAATCAGTCCATATCCTCCAAATATCCACCCTGCAAAGCTAGCACTTAATCTTCCCAAATTATCTTCAACAATTATCTTGCGTTTATCATTTAGGAAATCTGACATAATGAAATCTTCTTGCTTAATTTTTCCATCGTATATTTCCCCTTTTCCCTATTTTAAGAAGAAAAAAGTTATTTTCTTCTCCTACATAACCTTATCACCCTCGCCAAACAGGACTGAGAACATTTTCCATCTGAATGTTCTGCTCCCTGCAGTGACTTTTCTTTTGCCCTCCTTATAGTCACTCCCTCTTGAGAAACACAAAAACTACCTTGAGCTAGAGGTCACTGAGCATATTCCACCATCTTTTCAAGGTTTAAGTTTTGCATGTTTTATTTTGGAGGACAGATGCTTGAATTGCTATGTGATGTATTAATTTTCTCTAGTGCCCTATCTGGCGTCCAGTGTAGGAGGTGTCTTGCAGGAGCATGGGAAGTTGTAAAACTGTGTTGGCCAGGAGGCATTGAGAGGGTACAAGAAGGGGTCTTTAGTTAAGAGAGGTCTAGATTCCATTGAACTAGCACATTTCTTAGTGGCAGATGCATCCCAAAGAATCAGGTGTACATACACATGGGACAAGGAGGTGTGTGTTTGAATCCAAGGAAGCCACTCAGTGAATACTGAGGGTCAGACCACACAAAGCAGGCAGGTGAGCACCCAGGTATAGAAGCAACAGGTGAGAAAAACACCGAAGGTCTAGGTCTATGTGTGCAGGGAAAGTCAGAGAGGAATCAAACACAGCATCAGTGACGGATGATGGAAGATCCTTGTCCTATTTTGTGTGTATTGTTGGGATTAAAAAAGTGTTTATGGCAGCTAGAAGAGAGGAAGATGGCTGCAGGTGGGCCCCGCCCCTGGTTCATAAGGGAAGTCAGCATGAGGAGTCATTTCTATGGGGTTTTATCCCCACACAGTTGCTTACAAAGTATCTGAATCATATCCTCCTTTCTTTAAATTTCCTACAAGGCTGGGCATGGTGACTCAAGCCTGTTATCCCAGCACTTTGGGAGGCCGAGGGGAGAGGATTGCTTGAGGCCAGGAGTTTGAAACCAGCCTGGGCAACATAGAGAAACTTCTGTACAAAAAATTAAAAAATTAGCCAGGTGTGGGGGCACGTGCATGTAGTCCCACATACTTGGGAGGCTGAGACGGGATGATGGCTTGAGCCCAGGAGGTCGAGGCTGCTGTGAGCTATGATGGTGCCACCAAAGTCCAGCCTGGGTGACACAGCGAGACTCTCTCAAAAAAAAAAAAAAAAATTCCTACAAAATGGCAGAAAGTATTTAAGTAGATATTATCTCCATGGTTTCACAAATTGTCTCCCAAAACAACTAATATGGTATTAAAAATCTTGTCATGGGTTTTTAAGTTGTTATTTTAATAAGGGGAAATTAATGGAAAAAACAATAAAATTCCAGAACTGCTCATGTGAATTTCTTTCTATCTGAGTACAATAATGTGAGAAAATAAAGGAATCCTTCAGATGAATTATTATTAACAGAAAAAGTTAAGAGTAATTATTGGCGTTAACACATTTCAGATTTTTTTATGAGAGTAATCCATTTTATAAGAATAAATATAGATTTGTTTGCTGACCTCAAAACTGCCAACTAGCATTACAATAAGCTTATAGGAATTAAATATAATTTAAGTAACAAGAATCTTGCCATTGATTCATTCTCCTGAACCCTTAAATTTGGAAAAGCACTAAAATAAAGTCTGGAAATGTGACATCGATGAGTCAGAAAAACCCACTGAACCCAAAGGCCTTCGTTTCTCAGGCTGTGCACACCACTGCTATATAACAGGTTAATGACGTGCCACGGTGAATCATCCACCTAAGATGGAAATAACTCAAAACAACAGCGCATTCTCGTGACCTCTCCCTGCATTCATCTGGTGAAAATCCTTCCCCCTGCCCTTTCCCCTGCCCTTTCATTCCTTTCCCCCAGAGTCTGTTACTGAGTTATTAAGTGGAGCCAACATCAAAATTGTGCTGGAACGTACAGTCATAAGTAAACTTGCTTGTGAATGGATCACAGTTGCACCCACGGTGAAAATAAAAAGACATTTGACTTCAGGGCAGTTTGTTAACAAAAATTATTAATCTGTAAATTCAGTCATATTACATAATTGATCTCCCTGCAAGAAAACCTTATTTTTGAAATGGACAGACAAGAGTTATACACATGTATACAGTGTACACACACACAAGCGTAAGAAAATAGGGCTGTGCCTATATGTACGTGTGGTATTTTCCAAAGGTCAAAATAAAGATCGAAAGAGAGAGAGAGAGAGAAAAAAAAAAAAAAAAAAACACCCAGCCCTGACAGCTAAAAGTCTTATTTGGGTTAGCAGCCAGAAAGAGCTGGGGTGGAGTTATCACAGTGAAGCAATGCATTGCAAACAAGCCATGCTCACATCGTGACTGGGTGGAGTTAGAATCTTTCTGTGAGTATGTCACTTCTGAGTTCATTTTATGTCTTGGGAAGAACCACAAGTTGTTGATGAAAAAGAAATGGAAATACTACAAAATCAGCTAGATTTTGTGATTATTATTGTTATTATTGGATAGATGAGGGGTGAGGCGGTTGAAGCCGCTTGCCCAGGCTAAAACTTTCCCTTAGATTCCTTGAACGACAAGGAAATTTTCCCTAATGCTTAATATTTCTAGGCTTCAGTTTTTCAATCCTTAAATCGTTTCTCTTTTCCACCTGGATACATTTCAAAACTATGTCTTTTGAACATTTATCCTAAGTACTGTGATGCATATGGTTTACAGGACATATGTTTATATCGACGGCAGAGTTAATCTCACACATTTAACTCAGTTTGCATGCAGTTTGGGATGCCGTGAAGATCAGCAATTCCAGCCATGGAATCTGGAATTTTGGACCTGGATGAGGGCGGCCTTTATTGCATCGGTCAGAGTAGCTTGCCTAAACACAGCCAGCTCAACATCCCCCAGGCATTTCCCTCTAAGTAGCTCCGACTCACTACTCCCCTTCATGCATTCTCTTCCCATGCGCCTTAACTTGGTAAAAGGCCATTAGTCACATATCAGTCTGACTTAGAACCCTTGGCATAGTCCCTTACTCCTCCCATTTTTCCATCTAGTCGGTCGAGGAATCTGTTGGCTTTTCCTGTAGAAGGCTTCTCCTTGCCTTCATTCTCTCTATCAAGCCACAGTTGACACCTCACCAGCTCACCCAGCCTCCAGCCTTCCAGAGTCCCCATCAATATTCACCACCACCGCTGCTGCAAATTGCAAATACAAATGTGAATGTGTCACTCTCCTGTTTAAAAGTCTTCCTGGCTGCTTATGATGAAGTGGAGAGCATTCAGGCACTCAGCGTGTCTTTCAAAGTCCTTCCTAATTTGTCCCATTAGGGGCCTTTTATTTTTTAATTTATTTATATATTTTTTACATTATTTTATTTTATTTTTAGCAGAGACAGGATCTCGCTATGTTGCCCAGGCAGGTCTCAAACTCCTGGGCTCAAGTGATCCTCGCACCTCCGCCTCCCAAAATGCTGGGATTACAGGCTTGAGCCACCAGGCCTGGCCTCAGGACCCTTGATGTTTTCCGAACAGGCTTTTTAGAACTCTTTTTGTCTTTGTATATGCTATTCCCTTTAAATAATATCCTCCTCTGTGCATATCTCCTTCATAAAATCCTACTGATCATTCAAAATCCAGCTATCATGCTAACACTTCAATGGTTTCTTCATTCCCAGCAGAGATTTGCTGTCTACTGCACTTGGTAAACATGTCAGTAAATTCTGGCCTTAACAACCAACTTGACATGGTATTTAATCTCCCCGGACTTCGGTTTCCTTGTCTATAAAATAAGGAAAACAATAATGCCTAATTCTTAGGCTTGTTGCGACATCTAAACAAAATAGCCAAAAATACTTGGCATGAATTTGCAATCAGCATTTGCCACACTGAATCACACTCTTTTTGTTATCGTTTTAGAATCTCTTAGAAAACTGGGAGTTGTTATTAAGTAAGAATCAGATCTTGTTGATGTTTGTGTTCAGAAATGCGTCGTTGGAAACCCAGAGAGATTAAGTAACTTCCCAGACTAATGAGAAGAACTGGGCTAGAGTCCAGATCTCAAGCCTCATAGAAAGTTCTCTCTCACTTGACTGGCTACATGTTCTACATGGCTCCTGGTGTGACACACTCAGAAATGTCACATTCCAGGGCCAGGCAGTCCTTAGAGATTGCCAAATAACATGTTTCCGAGAACTATCAGAGCCATTAAACAGTCTGTTTCTAAGCTGTTGTTATAGGTACAGGTTTGTGGAACCTCATTCACTATAACACTGTTTCTTTTTCCAATGCTATTTCCAGGTGAGTAAATACTGATACTTACACAGATGTGTCTTGTTGGTAAACAAAACTTTCACTGGGGCTCACATCTATTTAGGCCTGAATCAGTTTTCAAACCAAAAATTTTAGTTGCCTTGAGAAAAATTTTGATAACTACCATGCAACTTGAGGCAACTTGAGTGACAGTATCAATGACTTTTCTTCTTTTCTAATTCAATCTAAAGTCAGTTAACATTTCAAGTAATAGGTTAATCATTATTTAGTAAATAAAAACACTTTATGTTTTCTATCTTAATTATTTCTTAATTCACATCATAAAACTAATTTCATGTGTACCCCTTTGTTATAACAATAATGTGTTACAATTTCATGCTAGAAACTGAATTTTGAGCAGAATGGTATTAAATTAAGGGATTATTTGATGCACTTAAAACTAAAAGATTTAGTCATAAAAGTATACTATTTTATATATTAAGTGAAATATGTAATAATACAATTGTTTATATAGGAATTTTTTAATAAAACAGAAAACAAATAAAAGGATACACTATTTTTCATGTAAGTTCAAAAAAGGCCTGGCGCAGTGGCTCACACCTGTAATACCAGCACTTTGTGAGGCCGAGGCAGGTGGATCACCTGAGGTCAGGAGTTTGAGACCAGCCTGGCCAGCATGGTGAAACCCTGTCTCTACTAAAAATACCAAAAAAGTAGCTGGGCGTGGTGGTGCGCACCTATAATCCCAGCTACTTGGGAGTCTGAGGCACAAGAATCGCTTGAACCCGGGAGGCGGAGCTTGCAGTGAGCTGAGGTCGTGCTGCACTCCAGCCTGGGCGACAGAGCAAGACTCCATCTCAAAACAAAACAAAACAAACAAGTGTTCCTAACAACTTCTGCATGAAATAAAAAAGTTGTTAAGATTTTTCTCTTCTTGTGATTATCAAGTTTTGGGTTTACAGAGTTGATGTTTTCGGTGGCAGCAAGTGTCAATACAATGAAGAAACTCATATTATTTACATTTTTATAAGGAGCTTATCTGTCAAAACCCTGCTTTCTTATATTTCTTATAGCACCGTATTAAGATATTACAAACTCACGGGTTGTCTAAGCTAATTTGAAAGGTTGCAAATTTCACTGTTTCAGCTGTACTTTTAGTTATGCTTAGTCCTTACTTGGATTAAGATACTAATACCAATAACAGAATGAAAATTTCAGAGCACTGAGAATGAAAAGAAAAGACAAAACAGAATATTTGTGAGCAAGACCCTGTCTCTACAAAAAATAAAAAAATTAGCCAGTCATATTGGCATGCGCCTGTAGTCCCTGCTATTCAGGAGGCAGAGGCAGGAAGATTCTTTGAGCCCAGGAGTTCAAGGCTGCAGTGACTCATGATTGCACTATTGCACTCCAGCCTGAGCAAAAGAGCAAGACCCTGGCTCAAAATAAATAATGATAAAAAAAATGAAACAACAGAGGAGGTATAAAAATGACTTTGCAATTATTAAAATGTGTCACAGTCAATGAAGTTCAGGAAGGTAAGAATTAGCCTTCAGTATTAACTGGAGAAGTTGCTACCTGTCTGTCTATCAAGAAGAAAACTCCTCACTCAATTGCTTCTGTGCATGGCTGGGGTTGAGAGAGAGAGAAATCTCCCCTTGCTCTCTACCTGCCTGATAATAATAAAAATAACAGCAAATAACTATTAGGTGTCCTCATTCCATGCCAGGGATTGTCCTGGTGCGTTACGTGCATTGACTGATTAAATCCATCCTCACACCCTAGGTGAAATGAAAACACTTTTATATTCATCTTAGATGAGAAAACTGAGGCATCCAGAGATAAGTAAATCGATCGAGTTTACACAAAGTAAGTCAGTCATCAAATATTTATTGATCCCAGACATGATTGGAGGCTTAAACAAATTTCTGGAAGATTTTTCTGTGTGGGTTTTCCTCAGCTGTATTTCTTCTCTTCAATGAATTTATCTGCATACTGTACATCTTTCTATGTTAAAGACAGTTAAAGAAAAATGTTTGTATCCTAGTATTGACTGCTTTTTTTTTTTTTTTTTTTTTTTTTTTTTTGAGATGGAGTTTTGCTCTTGTTGCCCAGGCTGGAGTGCAATGGTGTGATCTCGGCTCACTGCAATCTCCAACTCCCAGTTCAAGAGTGTCTCCTGCCTCAGCCTCCCAAGTAGCTGGGATTACAGGCACCGGCCACCATGATCAGCTAATTTTTTTTTTTTTTTTCACTTGAGAAAGAGTTTCACCATACTGGCCAGGCTGGTCTCAAACACCTGACCTCAGGTGATCAGCCCGCCTCAGCCTCCCAAAGTGCTGGAGTTACAGGGACTGTTGTTTTTTTACCCTACAGTGTTTTGAGTTTATTACTAGATTGCCAAAACTAAAATAGAACTGGAATTGATGAGAAATAAGTTTCAAAAATCTGAGGCTCTCCAAGTATCAATTTACTTTGATATTTTTATTATTTTTTAATTAGAAATCATCTGGCAACATTTTTTTTTCTAGGAAATAAATCAGTAGACATATTACAACTACAGATACAAAAGAGGAGAAAAAAATTTTAAAAAGCTTATGAATGGGATTGCCCTTAGGATGAAATATGCACTGCAGAATTCGGATGCTTGCAAATGCTGGTGGAAACTGTGAAGTCACCTGTGTACAGTGTGATTGAAAATAACTTAGAATATTGAATTTTACCTGATTCCTTTGGTGTTGTATTTTTTCAAAATGCAATGAAAGCGTTTTATCAAGAGGAAGTGGTTCACAGAATAACACAGCATATGGTTAAAGGTTCTTGCAACGTTTGGGGGAGGAGAAAGGGGAAGCCGAGGCTTCTGTGTAGCGTAAAACAGGAAACAGAAGCATCTCTAAAATTACGGATTATATCAAATAATTCACTCAACAGAGAACTAAGGTGAAGAAACCTCTTGGGCCAACTTAACCAACTTTGCACTGTACCCCTGAGATCGGTGAAAATCTTAATAGGCTAGCAAGTAGTTACTGAATCAAAAGGACAATGACTGTGGTCATATGATCAATTCAGACTAATATGCAGTGAGTCACAAACGAAATTCATATGGACATGTGTATATACATAGGTAGGGTCACACAGAAGGAACAGCCAAGACAACAAGGTCCTTTTGTAAGCAATATTGTCATGGCAAAAGTTACCTGTAAATAACATTTTAAATAAAAAACTAATCATTAAATGAAATGATTTATTTCAGTAATTTAAAAAAATACTAAGAGAGTGCTTTGAAAAGTCTTAGAATTTTGCAGTAAAGACACACACACACACACACACACACACACACACACACGTAATGAGATGGGCTACCACATTTTAAAAAATATGATTTAGGCCAGGTGTGGTGGGTTACACCTGAAATTCCAGCACTTTGGGAGGCAGAGGTGGGAGGATCACTTGAGGCCAGGAGTTCAAAACCAGCCTGGGCAATATAGCAAGACCCCATCTCTATCCCCTCTGCCAAAAAAATTAGCTGGGCGTAGTGGTGCGCACCTGTGGTCTCAGCTACTCAGGAGGCTGAGGTGGGAGAATCCCTTGAGCGCAAGAGCTCATGGCTACAGTGAGCTATGACAGCACTACTGCCCTCTAGCCTGAGTGACAAAGTGTGACCCTGTCTCTAAAATTAAAAAATAAAAACAAAAATAACAAAACAAAAAATAAAAGATACAATTTTTAAATGTGCTTATTTCCAAATTGCTATGATTTTATGCAAACCATAAAGTTAGTGAAAAATTTATGTTTTGCATAAAATCAAAGCAATTTGGAAATAAGTGGGTGGGTCAAGGTGGGGACACTCTGCTAAGTCAAGCTTCAGTTAGAAAAAAGTGAGAGAACTGAATAACACCCAAAAATGTTCCCCAGGACTCAAGTGCAAGAACACTTGATACAGGACAACAGAGGTCAGCACATATGAACCCAACATCCCCACTTCCATCTGTCTGTCTGGCCTCCAGCTCTGGGAGACAAGTTGTAGACTAGTTTCACTTGGATGCCCACGGGTTGGAAAGAGAGTGCCAAGTCTCTAGATTATTTTAAGTTCCCTTTTTTTTTCTACTTTGAGTGTCTATATAAGGAATGGGGAACTGCTTTTGTATTTAGGACCTACTGTGACCTAAAACCAGAGGGACAATGCAATTTAGAATTTTTTGAAGAGACACAAATAGAAAATACTCTGTTTATCATGTTGTATTAATAAATAAAAATCACGAACATTTCTTTTTAGAAACAAAAGTCCTGTGAATAGTTGGGTCTATTCACTGTCCCCTACTTGTCTTTATTTTCTCATGAATCTACCTCAACTGGACTTTTGTTTGTACTATGTCACCAAACTGTGTGTCAAGATTACCAACAATCTGTGGTGTATGGTGGCTCATGCCTGTAATCTCAGCACTTTGGGAGGTCGAGGTAGGCAGATCACTTGAGCCCAGGAGTTCGAGACCAGCCTGGGCAACATGGGGAAATCCCATGTTTACCAAAAAAAAAAAAAAGCAGCAGCAGCTCAACCATTCCAATATTAAAATTATTTTGAAAGAAGAGATTACCAATGATCTCTCTGTTGTGAAATCCAATGGTTAGTTCCCAGTCAGCATCTTATACAGCCTTTAATACTATTGATCACTCCCTCCTGGAAATATTTTCTTCACTTGGCTTTCCTGACAGTTTTCTTTCCTGGTTTTCCTCCTCACAGAGGCCAATGTACCTTGAAGCCAACAAAGAAGCTTACATTTCAGGGCTTCTCACTTGCAGGACCCTTCTGATGCCGCATGTCTCCTCTGGCACCCCAGCAGCAGCACACAACACAACACTGTTCTGTTGCTGGGAGGTCACCTGGGTCAGGGTTCCTAGGGCTTGGAGTGGGGTCAGGCGACTGCCAGCACTATCTCCACTTTACTTGGAGTCCAACAAAAGCCCTCCCATGATGCATTTTGTGGACATTAGATCTCATGTCCCAATCCAAGGAGAAGATCTGAAGGAAACGCTCTGCTCTGCTCCTTGCCCGGGGTCACCTTGATCCAAGCTTCCTGGCTACCTTATGTCACCCCCAGCTCCAGCTCAGGATTTGGGAGGGTGGTGGGAACTGATGGTTCTGTGGTCCTGGCCAAACAGTCCAGCTGTCGCCTGGGCCATTGGATGCCACGGGGTGCCATGTTAGTAAGAACAAAGGCTGCACTTCTCTGAGGCCTTGTTCACTGGCAAGAAGTACCGCCAGAGCTAGAAACCACAGAGGAAGTTACAGAGGAGGCATTACCATCTAGAGCTGTCAAGCGAAAGTCAACTTCTTCTCAACTCTCAATCCTAAAAATTAATTTTGATCAGCCATGCTGAAGGAAACACTAAATCACCTATACAGAAAATTGTATTTCAAATTTATTCCCTATAGGAAGAGAAGGTAAAAGAATATGCAACCAAAATTGTAGGAAAAATACATCAGCAAGTTATTTAATCATCATAAAGATTACAATGTTGCTTTTTAGATATATATACTTACATGTCAATTTTTATTTTTATTGTTTTTTTTCAAATGTCTGCATATTTTAATAATGCTGTAAAATAAAGAGTTTCATTTTAGGCGGTGAAAACTATTTTTTCACAGTAAAGTATCACAGTTAAGTCCTTTTGGGTTCAGTGATCTCTAGTAATTAATAACAAATACACTCTATAAATTATTGCTGTCTCCTATCCCAGACATGATTTTAAATATTTTTCTTTATTTTATTTAAAAAATTATTTTAGGTTCATGGGTACATGTACATGTTTGTTATATATGTCAATTTTTAAAAATTGGTCATTCATTGTGATTTCCTTTTTGGCTCTAAATAAATATTCCCTCTTGTCCTTAATTTTTCATTGACAATTTTGTATTTTTTTAAAGGGAGACTTCATCTCCCACCCCAGGTAGAAAAAAATCCCTTCTTTTTAAAAGGGAGCCTCCCAAAATTGTGTAAGATTCAGGCCCCAGAGATTCTGGCTCCATCCCTATCTACCTTACCAGCTTCTCCTTCCAGCCTTCTCTGTGGGTTCCTCCTCATCCTTCCTGACCTCATTTCTCTTCAGCCTTGGTCTACACTCACTCCCTAGGTGCTCTTAGGGCTTTAAATACCATACATATGCTGCCAACCCCCAAAGCACATCTCCAGCCCAAGTGCCTCTTTCTTTTCCTTTTTTTTTTTTTTTTTTTTGAGATGGAGTCTCGCTCTGTTGCCCAGGCTGGAGTGCAGTGGCACAATCTTGGCTCACTGCAAACTCCAGCTCCCAGGTTCAAGTGATTCTCCTGCCTCAGCCTCCTGAGTAGCTGGATTACAGGCATGCGCCACCACGCCCAGCTAATTTTAGTGTTTTTAGTAGTGACGGGGTTTAGTAGTGACCATGTTGGCCAGGCTGGTCTTGAACTCCTAATCTCAAGTGATCCACCTGCCTTGGCCTCCCAAAGTGCTGGGATTACAGGCATGAGACACCATGCCTGGCCCCAAACGCCTCCTTCTAATTCACACATTCAGCTACCTTCTCAACCGCCTCCATCCTCCTGCCCCACTCACTGGCCCCTTGGATTTTATCTCTGTTTGTGCTCTGCTCACATGAGCCTCCCAGCTGTAACTCGAACCCTGTGAGCGTGCATTCGCTCATGCTTTTCTCTCTGCCTGGAACACCTGTTCCCTACTCACCCAAACAGCGGTTCTCTCACTGCCTTTAGGTCTTTGCTTTAATGTCTCCTCATTACTGAGCCCTGACCTATTTCAAAATCAACTCTTTCTACCACCTCTGCTTTCTCTAATTATGCTCTCTTCCCGCTCATCAACTACAGTGTAAGCCCGGTGAGGGCAGGGATTTCACTGTTTTTGTTCACTGTTGGATTCTCAGTAAATAGAATAATGTAAATACATGATAGACTCTGAGTGACTATTTGTTAAATAAATGGATAAATTAAAAAAACTACCAGCATTGGCGACACAGCATGATCCCGTCTCTACAAAAAATTTTAAAAAGTTAGTTGGATGTGGTGGCACGCGCCTAGCTACTTGGGAGGCTGAGGCGGGAGGATCACTTGAGCCCAGGAGTTTGAGGTGGCAGTGAACTGTGATCTAACACTGCATTCAAGCCCAGGTGACAGAGTGAGACCTTGACTCAAAAAAATTAGAAACATGGTATATTCACTCAAGCTCCACAGGGGCAGGAGTCGAGGCCGTCTTATTCGCCTTTGTGTTTTGTTGCTAAGCATAGTGCCTACCTTGGTCATGAAAAATCTTCAAAAGTATTGCAAAGTAGGTTAACAGCTTAAGAGAGAGCAGTAGAAGAGACAATGAGAATTTTTTCAAAAGACATAATTCTACAACCACCGTGGTGGGTGGCAAGAATAAACAATGAATGAATAAACCACTAGGTGAAAGATGGTTGGAGAACATGGTATTCACTTGAAGTATCATTCCACTCTGCAAAGTTAAACTCCAGGGTAGGTGAAGAAATGAGAATATGACCCCAAAATGCACAACAAGACTCAGAAGTAAAACTATATGAAAACTATTACTTAACACTTATCAAAGAAATACTTTTAATTGAGAAAATCTGGTGGACATGGCTTTGACCAAATGATCAAACTTAGAATTATCAATAATGGGACCATGTGACATCGTGTGCCCCACTGATGCAATCCCCTGAGGACACAGCCTCACCTCTGTAATACTGCTACCAAAATCAGGATGAATTGATCAGCTAAATCCAAACTGAGGAATATTCTACAAAATGAACAAAGTTACTGGTCTGGACTCTTAAGAAAAGTAGGGCTGGGTACGGTGGCTCACACCTGTAATCCCAGAACTTTGGGAGGCCGAGGTGGATGGATCAGCTGAGGTCAGGAGTCCGAGACCAGCCTGGCCAATATGGTGAAACCCCGCCTCTACTAAAAATACAAAAATTAGCCAGGCATGGTGGCATATGCCTGTAATCCCAGCTACTCGGGAGGCTGAGGCAGGAGAATCTCTTGAACCTGGGAGGCGGAGATTGTAGTGAGCTGAGATCACGCCATTGCACTCCAGCCTGGGTGACAGAGCAAGACTCCGTCTCAAAAAGAATAAATAAATAAAAATAAAAACAGAAAAGTGGACATTGTTGGGTAATTGGAAAAGTTGAATATGGACTATATATCAGAATATAGTATTAAATCACATACATTTACTGAACATGATCACATTTACTGTACATTTACTGTACTGTGATACATGCATTGTGTAACAAAGACAGAACGTCTTTGTTCTTAAGAGATAAATGGTGAAAAAAATAAAGCAGGAATGTAGCAGAATATAAATAATGAGTGAATCTTGGTGAAGGGTACATGCATGTCCATTACATGATTCTTACTTTTTTTAAGTTTTAAAACTTTTTAAAACTGTCTCTTTTCCTTTCTTTTCTTTTCTTTTCTTTTTCTTTTTTTTTTTTTTTTTTTTTGAGACAGGGTCTTGCTCTGTCACACAGACTGGAGTGCAGTGGTGCAATCATAGCTCACTGCAGCCTTGAACTCCTGAGCTGAAGCAATCCTCCTGCTTCAGCCTCCCAAGTAGCTGGGACTACAGGTGCACACCACCATGCCCAGCTAGTTAAAAAAATTTTTAGTTTGAGACCAGCCTGGCCAACATGGTGAAATGCTGTCTCTACCAAAAATATAAAAATTAGCCAGGTGTGGTTGCAGGCATCTGTAATCCCAGCTGCTCGGGAGGCTGAGGCAGGAGAATAGCTTGAACCCGGGAGGCGGAGGTTGCACTGAGCTGCGATTGTGGCATTGCACCCTAGCCTGGGCCACAGAGGGAGACTCTCTCAAAAAAAAAAAAAAAGTTTTTATAAAGACAGCATCTTGCCCAAGATGGTCTTGAACTCTTGGCCTCAAGCGATCCTCTGGCCTTGGCCTCCCAAAGTGCTGGGATTATAGGCATGAACCACTGCACTGGTGTAAGGTTTGAAACTTTTCAAAATGAAAAGCTGGAGAATAAAAGAAGCAGAACCAGCCTTTGAAATTGACTCGTCCTGGGTTAAAAAACAAAACAAAACAAACAAACAAAAAACAGAGAAGGGGAAGAAGGGAGAAGAGCAGAATGAAAAGCAGTAGCAGGGAAAGACTATGCAAAGGAAAAAAAATATTATCTCTCCTGTGTACTGCTGATATATTATCTGGTCTAAATCTCATAGAAACCATGTGGGGGTAGATAATATCACTCTTTTCTTAGATGAGGAGCTTGTGGTCAGGAGTTCGAATGACATGCCCAAGATCACACAGGACATCCGTGGCTGGATGGGATTTAAACGCCAGTCTGATCTCTTTCATTACACTGTTCCTGTCTGCTCCAGAAAATAAGCCATATAGACAACATATCAGGGCCTGGGATTGTGTGAAGGAAAAACACAGGTGGAACATACACTTAGACACACACAGCACATCTGACATGTACTCAAATCCACACAAAGAAAAAGCAAGGGAAGGCCAGGCACGGTGGCTCCGGCCTGTAATCTCAGCCCTGGGAGGCCCAGGTGGGCAGATCACGTGAGGTCAGGAGTTTAAGACCAGCCTGGCCAACATGGCAAAACCCCGTCTCTACTAAAAATATAAAAATCAGCTGGGTGTGGTGGCAGGTGCCTATAATCCCATATGCTTGGGAGGCTGAAGCAGGAGAATCACTTGAACCTGGGAGGCGGAGGTTGCAGTGAACCGAGATTGCACCACTGCACTCCAGCCTGGACGACAGAGTGAGACTCTATCTCAAAAAAAAAAAAAAAAAAAAAAAAAAAGAAAAAGAAAAAGAAAAAAACAAGGGAAGACACGGACACATCAGCGAGAGTCAAACAGAAACCTGCTTTCATAGAGCCACGTTCTCATCTCAAAGGAGGGAGGTGTCTGTCACATCACTGCTTCTAGAAACTTCTAAAACTGGGTTATGTCTTCATAGACATGATGGCATTTCCGCCTCTAGAACAGATAATGTTAAGCCAAGGTCCAGATCTGGCCATGGCCTTGAGACCTACCTTTAGCTTGGTTAAAAAGGAGATGCAAACAGATGCCTGGATCTAGATGTCTTACTTAATAAACAGGCTGA
This sequence comes from Gorilla gorilla gorilla, assembly GCF_029281585.2. NCBI lineage: Eukaryota > Metazoa > Chordata > Mammalia > Primates > Hominidae > Gorilla > Gorilla gorilla. Next base: position 35,462,085 of record NC_073232.2, on the reverse strand, counting down.
AGTGGAACTTTTCTGGTAATCACAAGATTTTGAGCAATGATGTAGAAAAATTAATCTTTTCTCTCCTTCCAACTCCAAGCTGGAAATGGAGAAGGAGGAAGTGGGAGAACCCAAAATATTTTAGACTCAATTTTTCATTTGGCTTCAGCAAGGAGGACAATTTATTTTTTACTTTTTAAAAAACTTATTTTTTAAACCAACAGATACAGTTATATGTATTTATCATGTGAAACAGGATGTTTTGAAATATGTGTACATTGTTGAATGCTTAGTTCTAGCTAATTAACAAATGCTTTACCTCAGTTATTATTTTTGTGGAGAGAACATTCAACATCAACTGGAAGATGAACATTTTCTAGTGCAAGGAAGATTTTCCTGGGCGATTAGTAAAATTCTTTTACTTAGCATGAGCATATTAGTGTCAAATGGCTTTTTAACTTCCAGGAGCACAGAAGGGATATTTGCTAAAGATTCCAAGCAATGAAGTAATGAACTTGCTTATTACTGGAGTAATGAAAACCAGGCCTGTCCACTGAGGTTTGGGCATCAGCCCTAGGCAGAGCACAAATTCCAGGCTTTGCTTAGAAGGCAGGATACAGCCGCTGGAGAGGTGAAACCACCACTTCATACACTCTGAAAGGCTCAATCTACCACAGCCCACACTAGAACTGGTAGTTGTTTTGTGAGTTGTTTCTAATTGCAAAATAAATCCACAAATTGCTGCAGAACATTAAAAAAAATCACTGAAACCAAAAGGAGAAATAGTGACAACATATTTCTTCTATTCAAGAACATACTTTTTTTTTTTTTTTTTTTTTTTTGAGACAGGGTGGCTCTGTCACCCAGGCTGGAGAGCAGTGGTGCGATCTCGGCTCACTGTAACCTCTGCCTCCGGTGTTCAAGCACTTCTCATGCCTCAGCCTCCTAAGTAGCTCGGATTACAGGCATGCACCCCCAAACCTGGGTAATTTTTGTATTTTTAGTAGAGATGGGGTTTCACCATGTTGGCCAGGCTAGTCTCAAACTCTTGGCCTCAAGTGATCTGCCCACCTCGGCCTCCCAAAGTGTTGGAATTACAGGCATGGGCCACTGTGCGTGGCCAAGAATGTATGTTTCTATATTTTAGTGCTTCTGAAATCATGATGGTTCACACAGTAGACTATGAAATTTGGCTACCACCAACGGGGGTCACCTATGATGTAGTTTTCCTCAACCATTTATGCGCAAACTGAGTGAAGCAGGATCCAATTGTCATTCAGTTGAGTTATTTGCATTGGTGGTAGAACACACTGCTTAACTATTAATTTAAATTTGGATCACACAACATCATTTTAAAAGCTCTCAAAAAGACTCAGAATGAGACAGCGCTGAAATGCAAAGTTATTATACCATTTAGAGAAGACGGCTGTTCACAGGACAGGCCAGCCAATTAAGACAGCAGAAATTCCCAAAGCACCCAGATTGTAATTTTCAAAGTCAAGAGAGATTGATGTGGCAGATTTATCCATCATGAAAGATTATCCGTTAGGTACCAAATGCCTACCTAGCAAATGCTTCCTGTTGGAATTCAAGAGAAGTTGTTAAACTTCCAGCAATATATAATTCAATAATGAGAAATAAACCAACAAGAAATATAGAAACATTCATGACATTCTTTGATAAACCTAAAAATTATGTTGTGAGCTCTAAAAGTTGTAAGGAACAAGACTAAGGGCTTGAGTAACAAAGAGTTGAGGGTCCTAGCATGTTCCATATGCCTTAGAATCTTTGTATTGTCAATGTAAAGAAGTGAAGACACACTTCTTTTGTAATCCTAAGAAGAAATGATATGTACCTCTATGAATAACTGTATGCTGTTATCTCTTAAGATCTTTTTCTTTCTTTCTTTCTTTTTTTTTTTTTTTTGATAAAGTCTCCCTCTGTCGCCCAGGCTGGAGTGCAGTGGTGCAATATCAGCTCACTGCAACCTCTGCCTCCCGGGTTCATAGTGATTCTCCTGCCTCACCCTCCTGAGTAGCTGGGACTACAGACGTGTGGCACCACGCCTGGCTAATTTTTGTATTTTTAGTAGAGACGGGGTTTCACTATATTAGCCAGGCTTGTCTCGAACTCCTGACCTCAGGTGATCTGCCGGCCTTGGCCTCCCGGAGTGCTGGGATTATACGTGTGATCTTGACTGCACCTGGCCAAGATGTTTTTCAACATTTAATGCATCATCTCCCACGTGCAAAAGAAAATGTGAATGAATGAATGAATGAATGAATGAATGAAACAAACACGATGAGGATACTGAATGTTCTCAAGATGAAAATGAAAAAATGACCTTTGGCTTTAACTGTACAGATACCCTCCCTGGTTATCAGTGCAGGAGTGTTGAGGGTAGAAGCCAAACTGAACTCCTTCAGAAGTGGGTGGGAAATAGAGATAAAGACATGAGGAGAAAGTGGGTCCATACAGACCATAGCAATTGTAAAATGCTTTCCTTTCTATTATTGGGCATTATTCCAAAGCCACTTTCATGGCTCCAAGCCTCTTTCCTGTGGATGCACTGCACTATAATTTAATCAGCTCTATTGTTGAAAATGTGTAGCTTGCTCTTCTTTTCAAGATATGATGATCTGAGCCAGATGTTTTCATGTGCAGAAAAATTACATGCAGTGTGGCTCAAGGATAAAACTGGAACTATCAACCAACTCTTGCTTTTCTGTGGGGTGAGGGATTTTCTGTTTTTCTTCCCCCCGCAGGCCCTGCCCATCTTGGTCAATGTTCTGCACCTGTCACTGAAAACCCCAGAGGACTGGAGATGTTAGTAAAAATCCCAGTCAAGTCTGCTAAAGTTCACATGAATAAGCTCAAACAGGCCGGGCACAGCGGCTCACGCCTGTAATCCCAGCACTTTGGGAGGCCGAGGAGGGCGGATCATGAAGTCAGGAGATGGAGACCATCTTGGCCGACATGGTGAAACCCCATCTCTACTAAAATATAAAAAATAAGCCAGGCATGGTGGCACGTGCCTGTCATCCCAGATATTTGGGAGGCTCAGGCGGGGGAATCGCTTGAACCCGGGAGACGGAGGTTGCAGTGAGCCGAGATTGCGCCACTGCCCTCCAGCCTGGAGACAGAGCAAGACTCTGTCTCAAAAAAAAAAAAAAAAAAAAAAAAAAAAGCTTAAACAGTGCAGGTGCCAAGGTGCCTTTTACCTCTCTCTGTTTGGAAGGGAGGATTTACGGTCATTTCTGTGACTGTCTGTATGTCCACAATACATTGGGTGATCCATACCATAGAAAAAACTTTATATCAGAAGAATCTGAGCTACCATATATGATTTTTCAGTGACAATCCAGTTTTAATTCTTTTCCTGCATTTGTTAGTAAATATTCTCCCTTCCTCCTCAAAGATGCTACTGACAATATTTTTCACTCTGTTATTTGGAAGCAAGAAAGGAACTGAGTCTTTACCTCCCACATTCAGAATGATTCATTCATTAACATAAAACAAAAAGTAATAGTTAAGATTTCTCCCCAAAATTATCTTGCAGAATTAGCCCCGTGTGCAGTGTGGGGGTCTCTATTTTGTGCACATATCTCTTGTGATATGTGGGGCCATCTAGGTGGGCTTCAGTCTAGAGGACCACTGAGCCACATGATGCGGACAAAACCCTTGTCCAGAGGCAACGACAGAGTTCAAAACCCAGCCCTGACACTTATTGGCTGTGTAATCTTGGGCAAGTTATTTAACCTCTCAGTGCTTTAGCTTTTTTTTAATCTTTAGAAAAGGTGTAATGATAAGCTATTTCATGAGGTCAAGGTGAGAATTCGATAAGTTAATGTATGTGAAGTGCTTACAGGAGGCTCTGGCTTAGAACTGAAAGTTCAGTAAGTGTTGCTCTTACTATCATGAAGCCATTGGAACTGCAGTAATCATGGAGCTACCCCAGATGCCTGGACAGATGATGGGCAAGGACACAGGCTGAGGTTGGTGAGAGATTATGGGCAAGGACACAGGCTGAGGTTGGTGAGAGATGATGGGCAAGGACACAGGCTGAGGTTGGTGACTCTGACCGTGGCTTTGGAGAGAAGCAGGACGTTGACTATTGCGTGGCATATTATGGATGCTCCTCAACTTACAATGGGACTATGTCTGGAAAAACCCATCGTAAATTGAAAATATCCCTAAGTCGAAAATGAATTTAATACACCTAACCTACTGCACACTGTAGCTTAGTATAACCTAACTTAAATGTATTCAGAACTTAACACTAGCCTATAGTTGGGCAAAGTCATCTAACAAACATATTTATTTATTTACTTATTTTGAGACGGAGTCTCGCTCTGTCGCCTAGGCTGGAGTGCAGTGGCGCGATCTTGGCTCACTGCAACCTCTGCTTCCTGGGTTCAAGCAATTCTCCTGCCTCAGCCTCCCTAGTAGCTGGGATTACAGGCGCCTGCCTCCACATCCAGCTAATTTTTTTTGTATTTTTAGTAGAGATGGGGTTTCACCATATTGGTCAGGGTGGTCTCAAACTCCTGACCTCAGGTGATCCACCTGCCTTGGCCTCCCAAAGTGCTGGGATTACAGGCGTGAGACACTGTGCCCAGTCCGAGCCTATTTTATGATGAAGAGTTGAACATCTTATGTAATTCACTGGATACTTTATTGAAAGTGTAAAACAGAATGGTTGTATGGGTCTTTGAAATACAGTTTCTACTAAATGTGTGTTGCTTTTGCACCACCATATAGTGGAAAATCATTAAGTGTAACACTGTGAGTCAGGGACTATTAGATCCAACAGTCTCCTGACCAGGGTCCCCGCCACTTGCCCCATCCTTTCCCCACCAGAGGAACAACATGGCCCCTGTGTTGTAGTTGGTTGGGGTTGTTGTTGGTTGTAGTTAGTGAGGAAGGGGAGATCATGAATTGAAATAAAAGGGAAAAGGATTTAAAAAAAGAAAAGTCCTAAGTGGATTAATACAGGAACAGAAAATCAAATACTGCATGTTCTCACTTATAAGTATGAGCTGAACATCACGTACTCATGGATATAAAGATGGGAACAATAGACTTTGGGGACCACTAGAGTGGGGAAGGAGGGAGGAGAGGCAAGTTTGAAAACCTGACTGTTGGGTTTAATGTTAAGGACTATGCTCAGTACCCGGGTGACGGGATCATCTGTACCACAAACCTTGGCATCACACAATATACCCAGGTAACAAACTTGTACACGTACCCAATGAATCTAAAATAAAAGTTGAAAAATAAAAATAAGAAGTTAAAAAAAGAATTAAAAAATAGAAAATGCTTATATTGGCCGGGTGCGGTGGTTCACGCCTGTAATCCCAGCACTTTGGGAGCCCAGGCAGATGGATCACATGAGGTTGGGAGTTTGAGACCAGCCTGGCCAACATGGTGAAACCCAGTCTCTACTAAAAATAGCTGAGTGTGGTGGTGCACGCCTGTCATCTCAACTATTCAGGAGGTTGAGGTTGGGAGAATGACTTGAGCTGGGAGGCGGAGGTTGCAGTGAGCTGAGATCGCTCCACTGCACTCCAGCCTGAGCAACAGAGCAAGACTCTGTCTCAAAAAAAAAAATAAATAAAAATAAAGAAAATAAAAGAAAGAAAGAAAACACTTATATAAATAGATAAATAGAATAAGGATATAAAAATATTTTTGTACAGCTATACAATGTATGTGTTTTTCAGCTAACTCTTATTTCAAGAGTCAAAAAGTTAAAAATTTAAAAAGTGTTAAAGTGAAAAAAAAAAAAAGAAAAAGACTATCTTTTGAGACCCTAACGGAAGTCAAAAGCACAGGTCTCTGTTTTGTGGTTTATGTTAGAAGTGCCTAGAGTAACATCTCAGCCCGCAGCAGTTGCACAGAGATCAGAGGAAGGCAGACACCGCCACCTCAGGAGGGGTCAAATCCAGGTAACCCCAGAAGCAGTGCATAAGCCTGTGGGGACACGACTGTCCTGCCACTGGGAGCCACAGAAGGTGCAACAGGAATGATGAAATCCTTTGCACAGGGCAGTGACGTCAGAGGGTTCCTGTGAGACACATCCAGGACTCTGTGAACAGGAGCAGGAACAAGCCAGAAAGAGCCGATGAGCTGGGGTTGCAGAGACTCCACCAAAGATGGCTGGACCAGTGGCTATTACTTAGTTACTGTTATATTAGGTTGGTGCAAAAGTAATTGTGGTTTTGGCCATTACTCTTAATTGTGAAAACCGCAATTACTTTTGCACCAACCTAATAATAATGTTTCCCAATTGTAACTCAGTCTGGTGTGACCTAGAGAAACAGGGAACCCACTAACATATACACATAACAATCACTTGTTCATTTTTACAGAAACTCATTCATCTACACAGTGACGGGTCAAGGTTTTCTGCCATGATTTTTCCCTTCTGATTTCATTCACTCATTAGCTCAAGAAGCATTTAGGGAATGCAAACTCTCTGTTAGGTCATTGCTAGAGTTCATACCTTGAACATTTGTTAAACGAATGAATAAAGTTCAAAGTCTAAAGAGGGTGACAGACATAAAAATAACTTAGCACTATACTATGTAACAATAATTTTATAAAAGGAATAAATAAAATAATAAGGAGCCAAAGAAGAGAGACTATTATTTCTCTTGGGATGAGGAGTTGCTCTTGGCCACCTGAGAGGATGGGGAGAAATTAGCTATTAAGAGCATGAGCAAGGATTTTGGATTCTGAAAGACATGGATTCAGCTTTTCATTTACTGTGGATGTTGGGAAACTTAGCCATAATATGGCATTAGTTTCTTCATCTGTAAAATGAGAATATTTCAGTGGGCTTTGTAAGGATTCCATAAAATAATGGGTGCAAAGTGCTTGCCAAATGTGTGATGTGTGTTAAACACTCAGTAAGTGGTGATCGCGGTTGTAGTTTCTATCATTGTTGCTGTTGTTCTTATAGTTAGTATATAAATCTCATAAGCGATTACCAGACACTTAAAAGCTCTTGCAGGTTTGCATAGTTGAGTAATTTGGTAAGATCAAAGCTAAGCTTTGGGTTTGGTTCTACATTTTCTCAGAAACAGTGGTTCTCAAAGTGTAAGTCTTCAGACCAGCATCACCCAGACACTTCTTACTGCAATAAAAATTCTTGGCCCCACCTCAAAAGTATTATTATTAGAGACAGAGTCTTGCTGTGTTGTCCAGGCTGGAGTGCAGTGGCATGATCATAGCTCAGAGCAGTCTTGAGCTCCTGGGCTCAAGTGATCCACTCACCTCAGCCACCTCTATAGTAACTGGGACTATAGGTGTGCACCATCATGTTGGGATAATTTTAAAAATCTTTTGTAAAGACAAAAGATGTTGCCCAGGCTTGTCTTGAACACAATTATGGAATCAGAACTCTCGGGGTGGGGCCCGATAATCTGTGTTTAGCAAGCTTTCCATATGATTCTATTGCATATTAAAGTTTGAGAACCACTGCTCTACAGGTAGGTGACAACTTTTTTTTTTAAATTTAAAGGCAAAGGCAAGTAAGAATGTAAAGGGATTATGAGAACTAAATACATTAGTGAAGGCAAAACTTGCTTTTGCTTCATGTCAAGCATGAGGAAAAAACGGCATCCCTCATACTTCTATTCTCAAAGTTAAAAATGCATTAGAAGGCTGGGCACGGTGGTTCACGCCTGTAATCCCAGTACTTTGGGAGGCCAAGGCAGGTGGATCACTTGAGGCCAGTAGTTCGAGACCAGCCTGGCCAACATGGTGAAACCCCATCTCTATATTAAAAAATAACATTACAAATGATCACATCTTTTTATTGTTTAGGGGTACAGAATGAAAAAAAAATCTGGTGTTAAGCTATGTATTAGGGAATCAAACTCATTCTCACTATTAATGTTCCTGCTCTGGGCAACTACATAAATTTTTTTTTTTTCCACAGGGTCTTGCTCTGTCATCCAGGCTGGAATGCAGTGGTGTGATCATAACCCAATGCAGCTTCAAACTCCTGGGCTCAAGCAATCTTCCCACTTCAGTATCCTGAGTAGCTGGGACTACAGGTATGTACCACCATGCCTGGCTAATCTTTAAATTTTTTGTAGGGACGAGGTCTCACTATGTTGCCCAAGCTGGGCTCCACCCACTGGCCTCAAGCAATCCTCCCATTTCAGCCTCCTGAGTAGCTGGGACTACAGGTATGTACCACCATGCCTGGCTAATCTTTAAATTTTTTGTGGGGCCGAGTTCTTGCTATGTTGCGCAGGCTGGTCTTGACCTCCTGGCCTCAAGTGATCTTCCCACCTCGGCCACCCAAAGTGCTGGGATTATAGGTGTGAGCCACTGTATCCAGCCAACTGGATAACTTCTTGAAGCAAATATTCACTTAATTCCTGTTGGATGATGAAAAACTTTCTTTCTTTACTCATATTCAAGAAACATACTCACAGTGTAATGATAATGATGGTGATGGGCCTCCTATTCTTTGACACTTATCCCATTAAGAAGTGGGGTCTGTGTCCCATCGCCTTGAACTTGACCAGCCTTGTGATGGCTGTGGTGGATGCCACCATGTGACTCTGGAAGTCCCCCCATCAAAAGCCATCTATCTGGGCCTCTCAGAATATTCATTCTCCAGACATTCCTTCTGGAAGCCCAGCTGCCTCGATAGTAGAAGCCCAGGACACCCGGAGGGGCTGTAGAAGGGGATCTCATCACTGCCAGTCCTAGCTCAGCCCAGGGACCAGGCAAGAGAGTGAAAAACCCTCCAGATGAGCCCAGTTTCCTGCTTTTTGGGTCACCCCCAGCTGCTCAAGTCTTCCCAGCTGAGGTCACAGACATCATGGAGCTGATACAAGCTAGCCCTGCTGTGGACTGTCGGAATTCCTGACCCACAGAACCTGCAGCCATAATAAAATGGTCTGCTTTACACCTCTAAGTTTGGGGTGGTTCATTGAGCAGAAATTGATAAGTGTAACAAATTATCCTAATACCTACCATTTCCAGGGCACCTGCATCTGGCACTATATTATGCTTCAGAGGTTATGCCTCTCATCCTTTCCACTTCTCTGCAAAATATATTATCCTCATTGTGCAAGTGAAGAAATGAAGGCTCTGAGAAGATAGGTATCACACAAGGACACACATCTGGTGAATGACATGTTTATGTCAAAATTCAGTGCTTAAACATGCCCAAAATATCAGTCTTTAGTCACCTAAAAATGATAATTACTAAGTGATGAACATTAAAAATTAATAATGACATAATTATAATTTTTTTCTTTAAAAATGTGAATATCTTTTCTATGGAGAATTTGAGCATTGTATCTACCCATCAATAGGTGCAAAAATCATTAATTTATTATTAATTACAATGAGTAATTATTATATCATTATGACACATAATATATAAAATGTGAGCATTATTACTAATTTGTTTTCTTTTGCCATAATGATGAGATGTTTGCCATGAAAAAAATAGAAATTTGTGTCCTTGAATATGTCAACTAGCTAGACATTTACCTGTCTACAGAGTGTCACAAACAGCAAACTAGTTAAGATCTGAGCACATTCATGAAGCAATGAAGGTTGCCTGTCAATTCAGTGGACATCTGATCACATTTTATGCTCTACATGAATTTCTTCAATTTCTTTTTGATGGATACTGACACACACTTTCCTATGGGTATTTTTTTCATATATGGAAAATGAGAGCCTTTTAATTTAATCATAGTTTTCTCTGCACAGTCTACATGGGAATCACGCCTGGTCTGCAGCTACTGTATTTTTCATTTCTCTCTTACAGCTGTGCGAGAAAGCACATGTCTAAAATGGAAATAATGTCTTTGCAAACACAGAATGCCCCAGAGTTCTCTGTTGGTTTTGCTTAGATCACAAAAGTGAATTCTCTGTTTAATTCATATATCAATAAAATAAAAACAGAGAATAAGGATCTTGGATTTATCCCTGTTTGTCCTTCAGATGGTACCTGTTGGGGTCCTGCTGTATCATCAGAAAACTTGTTAGGTGTGAATGTGGTAACTGAATGAGTCACACTCAGGTTCAATGCTAACTACTGCATGATGCTGAGTAACTTACTTAACTTGGTTCAGCCTCAGTTTTTTCATCTGTAAAACAGGGCTGGGAAAATTCATAAAATTGTTATGGTCCGGGCATGGTGGCTCACGCCTGTAATCCCAGAACTTTGGGAACCTAAGGTGGGAGGATCTCTTGAGGCCAGGAATTTGAGACCAGCCTGGGCAACACAACAAGAACCTGTCTCCACACACACACACAAGTAATAATAATTAGTTGGGCATGGTATCGTGTTCCTGTGGTCCCAGCTACTTAGCAGGTTGAGGTGGGAGGATCACTTGAGCCTGGGAATCTGAGGCTGCAATGGACCATGATTGTGCCACTGCACTCCAGCCTGGGTAACAGAGTGGGACCTTGTCTCAAAAAATAAAATAAAATAAATTTGTCATGAGGACTAAATGAGCACAGTCAGGCCTGGGCACAGCAACTGGTACATAGCGGTGTTTGCATATAGGTGGGTATTAATACATTTAAAATGTACTGAAAACTAGTTCCAAATAGTGGGGGTGACTATATACTGTCTCCTAAAATTCCAGTGGAATGACTTTATAACAGTCTGGAAAGCATGGAAGGATGGTACGAGTAGATCAAAATGTTGAGAAACTTCTGGAAGATGCTACAGAGAAGGGACTGTAGATATTGAGTAACTAAAGCAAAAAATGTGGAGTCCAGTATGGATCTAGAGGAGGGTTGCTGAAGACAGAGCCAAGACAGACACCCAAGCTCCAGGTCAGCAAGGATGGGAATCCAGGGACAACCAACCAGAGGAATAAAATGTTATGGTCCTGTTCTCACTCATAAGTGGGAGTTGAACAATGAGAACACATAGACACAGGGAAGGGAATATCACACACCAGGGCCTGTCAGGGGTTGGGGGCAAGTGGCAGGGAACATTAGGACAAATACCTAATGCATGCGGGGCTTAAAACCTAGATGATGGGTTGATAGGTGCAGCAAACCACCATGGCACATGCATACATATGTAACAAACCTGCACATTCTGCACATGTATCCCAGAACTTAAAGTAAACATTTTTTTAAAATGCTATGGGCCGTTTGACTTCCCTGTCAACAATGGGCTGCCATAATCACCCCCAGTCTACAATCAGCAAGAACCCTTGCCTTAAATAATGTGGAAAAAATACTTCATTGATTCCAAACATGGGTCTTGAGCCAAAAACCAAGTAGAGCAGTGCCCAGAAAGCATGGGACACCGTAACAGTCAGGCAGATTCCCATCCAACCAGCCAAGCATCCAATCAATCAATCAGAAGGGAGTGGGAAAAGAAATTTCCACATTCCAGTGAAGTTTTACATTTTTTTTTAAATTTTAGACATGGGGTCCCACTCTGTCACTCAGGCTGGAGTACAGTGGCACAGTCATAGCTCACTACAGCTTCAAACTCCTGGGTACAAGTAATTCTCTCGCCTTAGCCTCCTGAGTAGTTAGGACTACAAGTGTGTGCCACTATCCCCAGCTAATTTTTTGAATTTTTTGGTAAAGATGGGATCTCACTATCTTGCCCAGGCTAGTCTTGAACTCCTGGCATCAAATGATCCTCCCACCTCTGCCTCTCAAAGGGCTGAGATTTCAGGCGTGAGCCACCACGCCTGGCCTTCCAGTGAATTTTACTAAGCACTCTTGGGTGCTCCATTTTCAGTACATATTTTTGCTGGCTTTGGCAAATAACGTTCAACGATGGCTGAAGTTTACTGTCTGATCTTCATCCAACCCAAAGGGTAGATCTGTCTATAAATGCCCATGCTCATCTACAGAATGCCACAGTCAGCCTCTCAATCCAGAAGAAGGCTTGCTCTAGTTCCCAAGTAAATCCATACCACCTTCTATGTCATTCTAACCCTTTCATTAAAATTATGAGTCGACAATCGGGGTCATCAAATATTTGAGGAGTAACAAGAGCATGAAGCATCAAGATTAAAAACCAAGATATTGACCCCAGAGGAAACTGAGTGGATGAAAGAAATAGAAGAGAGGCTTTTAAGAAATTCCAATTGCTGTCTTCAGAGAGATTTAAGATGACAGCAACAAGAATGAGTTGCCACTAAAAAAAGCATTCCTAAAATAGGAAAACAACAAATCACTATTACTTACAAATACAGATGAAAAAATCCCAAACAAAATTTTCAAAAATTGATCCCATAAATACATTAAAAGGATAATAATACATAATAACCAAGAATACAAGAACAACTCACCAGTGGGAAATGTATCAGAATAATTCACTAAGTTAAAATATTAAATGAGATACTATATGATCATCTCAATGCATGGTGAGTAGGAAGTGCCTAAAATCCAATACCCATTCCTGATAAAAATCTCTTAGTAAGGTTGAAATGGTTAGTGTTTTCCTTAACTTGATAGAGGTTATCTACCAGAAACCAATGGCAACCATCATTCTAACTGTAAAACACCAAAAATGTTCCTATGTAAAACACAAGTCAAAGGGGTCTCGCCATTATTGCTACTATTTAGTTTTGTTTTGGTTGTCCTTAACAATAAGAGGTCCAGAAAGAGATCTTAAATTTATAAACAGTCAATGCCAGGACTTGGGAAACTTTTTTTTATAAGGGACAAGACAGTAAATATTTCAGGTTTTTCAAGTCAGATGGTCTTTGTCAGAACCACACAAGTCTGCTGTTGTAGACACTACGTAAACAAACAAGCATGGCTAGTGCCAATAAAACGTTATCTACAGAAGCAGCCACGTGGATTTGGCCTGCAGATCCTGGAGAAAAGACAAAGTTAGCAAAATATGGAGGTGATACAATTGTCTACATAAACAATTCCAGAGAATTGTAGTGTGAATAGTAGAATTAATAAGGTGGCTGATGTGAAGTAAATATATACACATCAGTAGTGTTCCTATATATACACCAATAAATATTAGAAAATGACATGGCAAAAGATCAGATTTACAACAGCAACAAAAACTATGAAAAACATAGAGATAAATAATAAGCAATTTATCAATTCAAGATAGAAAAAATAATAAAACTATATGGATAAAAAAAGACGAAAAAATGAAGGGAACTACCATGTTATGGGAATTAATGTAGGGAGAGACATCTTTACCATATTAAAATAGTAACTCTTCCTAAAAGAATATGAAACTTTTTGCAACTTCAATTAGATCCCCAAATGGATTTATAAAAAAGAAAAGAAGGTCAGCAAGTTGACTCTCAACTTTATCTGAGAATAAAAGCTTATTCCTAAAAAAAAAAAAGATTATTCCTGAGTAATAAAAATGTATTTTAAAGAAAAATAAACATATTTGGCACTTCAGGATTTACACAAATAAACCAATGGAAAAAGACAAAGATTTCAGAAGTTAAATTTGATGTATGAAAAAGTTGGCAGTTAGTAATCAGTAGAAAAATAACAGAGTATTTAATGAGTCAGATTGAAATAATCGGCTATATATTTGGAAGAAATAAAGTCAGATCCCTATCCTCATTGCCATATGCAAAAGAAATTCTTGTTGAATTATGAATCTATGCATAAAAGCAAAATTATAAGTCATATAAGAAAAAAAGTTTTTCCTTCCTTCCTTCCCTCCCTCCTTCCCTTCCTTCCTTCTTTCCTTCTTTCTTTCCCTCCCTTCCTTCATTTTATAATAGTTTTGTGGTAGATACTTTTGACTGGCTCTCTGAACACCCTCTCCAAGTGCCTTTTATGATGTGTTCCTATAATATAGAAGCTGGAAATCTGGAAATGATGTTTCCCAGGCTCCCTTGCAGTTAGGATTCTACCTGTGATTAGTCAAGCAGACACACTGACATGAGACCTAGGAGGTGGAAATTAGCAACATGAAGTGAAAGCCAATGTGGAAAACCACAATCTTCTGGGGGCAGTTTTGTCCCTACCATCTTAGACTGAGGAGTGAGTGCTGGCAGCAGTGAGCTTTTACCCCAGCATCCATTAGCTATTCTTCCTGATGCTCTCCCCGCTCCCCATCCAACCCTCTGACAGGTGTGTGTTGTTCCCCCAATGTGTCCATGTGTTCTCATCATTCAGCTCCCACTTATAAGTGAGAACATGCAGTGTGTAGTTTTCCGTTCCTGCATTAGTTTGCTGAGGATAATGGCTTCCATCTCCATCCATGTCCTTGCAAAGGACATGATCTCATTCCCTTTTATGGCTGCATAGTATTCCATGGTGTATATTTACCATATTTTCTTTATTCAGTCTATCATTGATGGGCATTTGGGCTGATTCCATGTCTTTGCTATTGTGAATAGTGCTATTGTGAACAATGAACATATGCATGCAAAAATGTAACATCCTACTGTGAGGGCAGCTCATGAAAAAGGGGAAAGAGATTTCTCCACTCCATCCTATTGTGGCTTTATTCTCCTAAACATTGCTGGGGAGTCAATGTGAGGAGGACAATTTGAGATGGACAAGTGCATTGCAACAAATTCTTTGTCTTTCTTGACTACATTCTAAAATTCTAAATGACTCTAAAAATTCTTAGGGAAAAGAAGATGCAAACTACAGTGTATCCTTCATGTATTGTTTCTGACTAGCAAATTTTATGATAATTATTTCTAAGAAGGGTGTTTTATTTGTTTATTTATTTGTTACTATGCTCAGTAACTTTACAGAGAGTGTTTTTCTTGTCATCAGCTAATTATTTTCTTTATTTCTCTGGAGGCAAGAACTGTAATTAAGAATTTAGCATTATTTGTCTTGGTTCAGAACTGAGTCATCATTAAATTTTCCAAGCAAAAATACATTATTTTGTTTATACAAATTATTTTTAAGACTAAGTAAATAGAAAATAATAGTAAAAATTTGGCTTACAAAATTATGACCTTAGCAATGGTAATAAATTTAATTTCTATATTTGACTGATTAATAGGGGAAAGATATAAATATATTATAGGGGATTTGAGTAAAAATTAGGCTTAGCTTATAAATTATTTATTGAAAACTAGTTATGTGCCAGAAAATGTAAATAAATTTCTCAAAGGAGAAATAGCCACATTCTCTGACCAAGATACAACAATAATGAAAATGAAAAATAAGGGCTAAAACAAATTTTTTAAAAAACTCCTTAAGTAGAAAACATTTTCCTTAACAGCTGAGGAAACAGAGAAGAAAATTTCAAAAGGACAATATCAAACTATCTAGAAAATAAAAAAGTCAGGAAACAACAGGTGCTGGAGAGGATGTGGAGAAATAGGAACACTTTTACACTGTTGCTGGGACTGTAAACTAGTTCAACCATTGTTGAAGATAGTGTGGCGATTCCTCAGGGATCTAGAACTAGAAATATCATTTGACCCAGCCATCCCATTACTGGGTATATACCCAAAGGACTATAAATCATGCTGCTATAAAGACACATGCACACGTATGTTTATTGCGGCACTATTCACGATAGCAAAGACTTGGAACCAACCCAAATGTCCAACAATGATAGACTGGATTAAGAAAATGTGGCACATATACACCATGGAATACTATGCAGCCATAAAACATGATGAGTTCATGTCCTTTGTAGGGACATGGATGAAATTGGAAATCATCATTCTCAGTAAACTATTGCAAGGACAAAAAACCAAACACCGCATGTTCTCACTCATAGGTGGGAATTGAACAATGAGAACATATGGACACAGGAAGGGGAACATCACACTCTGGGGACTGTTGTGGGGTGGGGGGAGGGGAGAGGGATAGCATTAGGAGATATACCTTATGCTAAATGACAAGTTAATGGGTGCAGCACACCAGCATGGCACATGTATACATATGTAACTAACCTGCACATTGTGCACATGTACCCTAAAACTTAAAGTATAATAATAATAAAATAAAAAAAAAATAACCACAGTAAAGAAAATATACACTTTTACACAATTTAATTAAAGTCAAATTCGGAGGAAATTTTGGAGAAAAAAGTAATGAAAGCAGACAATAATTAAAACAGAACAGTAAATAAGAATAAAGTAGATAATAATAGAATTAGTGAAAGTATATTCAAAAATATCAGAGAATTTGGTGCTTTAAAATCCTACCAGAATCTAAAACATGAGGTGAAATATGGCCTTAATTTTTTGATGATAGCATATTATAGTCTTTGTTTGGTACCTATTTTATCATTAATAACTTATTACTACTGCCTTACAATGGTCCAGTGATGCTCTGATATAAAAGGCAAATAATGTATTAAGATACAACTTAGGTTTGTTATGATGTAGACACTGAGAGAAAAAAGTGATACTGGAAAATGAGCTTTGTTAATTTTTTGGTCAGGTGTTCATGGATCTTTCCAGGAAAACTTTCAGTAATTCCTCTCTCCCTCCCTCCATCCCTCCCTCCCTCCCTCCCTCCCTTCCTTCCTTCCTTCCTTCCTTTCGACAGTCTTGCTTGGTCACCCAGGCTGGAGTGCAACGGCAAGATCTTGGCTCACTGCAACCTCCGCCTCCTAGGTTCAAGCGACTTTCCCACCTCAGCCTTCCAAGTAGGTGGGACTAAGGGTGCATGCCACCACGCTCAGCTAATTTTTATATTTTCAGTAGAGACGCGGTTTCACCGTGTTGGTCCAGCTAGTCTCAAACTCCTGATCTCAAGTGATCCGCCGACCTTGGCCTCCCAAAGTGCGGGGATTACAGGCATGAGACACCACGTCCAGACAGTTTCAGTAATACTTTCAAGAAATCATTCATTAAGTCCTTGCACTTTCGGCTCCATACAACTTCTTTGCTGTCCAAGGGCTTGACAAAGGTATTAGTCAGGCCATAAAAATATCCAGATTTCGTAAATACCAATAAAGACCCAGCTTTAAGTGTTTTCTGAAGGAATGGTGGCAACAAGTTTACCCTTTCAGAGCAAATAATTTAGTCATTGTAGCTATGATCCAGATTATCTTTAGGATAAATCTTCCCTGATCTTTGTTTGGTATTATACTTATTCCTGTTATCTAATCTCTATAGATATTGCTTCAGAGGGAAGCAGAAAACTCATACTTATCTGTGTCTTCCTCTCTCTCCTCATTTTTAAGCCCTGCAATTATACTTTGCATTGCATACAGAGCATTTCCACCAGGCAGCCCTACCAGTGGTTTAAATGCAACATGGCCCCCTTCCAGCCTCCTCTTCAGCCTGTTCCCAGATCCCCTGGCTTGCCAGTATAGGTTTTGGTATAGGGAGATCAAAGCCAGATGTTATCTTGGGAACTGGGGACAAAGTCAGCACAGAGAAGCCCTGGATGAAAATCAGATACTGAGTTAGGAGTTGAACAGTGCAGTGAAGTGAGGCTGCGACTGGATGTCTGGGCAAAGGATACCAAAATCAAAGGTGAGGCCAGGCACAGTGGCTGATACCTGTAATCCTGGCACTTTGGAAGGCGGAGGCAGGAGGATTGCTTGAGGCCAAGAGTTCAAGACCAGCCTGGCAGCAGAGTTAGACCCTGTCTCTTAAAAAAGAAAAATTCAAATGCGATAGTTACCAGAAATTGGGGAACTGAAAAAGAAGCGTACATTAGAATTCGAAAAAGCAGACCAGAGAAAGGGAAGACAAGGCTCGGAGAAGAAACACAGGTGGGCTGACTCGAAGGCTATGAACATCTGCAATGACCAAGCACAGCCTAGCTCCTCTGCTGTGAGTGTCTAAAAGGAGCCACTTGGACACAAGGACTCCTCTTTTCAGATAGTATCCCTCCCTCTCTTGCCAAAGAAACAAACACCCAAAAAACCAGCCTACATTTATCTTGACCTATAGCCCGATGACCTTCACTAAGCCAATCTTCTCAGAAGCATCACCTATTCTGGAAGTCCCAAATATGATCAGTTTGTCTGGTCAGTTTAGCCTTTCTAATGCCCTTGAACTTGTCCCACACTTTCCCCAGCTACCATCCTAGTACAGGTCTTCCACATCTTATCAGGATTCTGCCCCCAGCTTACTTTTCATCTTCCTATCTCCAATCTCTCCTTTTCTTTTGTAATTGTTTTTCATATGCCTACACAGGCTCAAACAGTCTCTCCTTTTTTTTTTTTTTTAGACAGGGTCTTGCTCTGTCACCCAGGCTGGAGTGCGGTGGCATGATCACGGCTCATCGCAGTCTCAACCTCCTGGACACAAGCCATCCTCCCACCTCAGCCTCCTGAGTAGCTGGGACTACAGATGCTCGCCACAATCTCTCCTTCTTAAATCAGCTTCTATAATGCCACCAGAGTTTTCTTCTTAAAACCCAGTTCTGTCATATTCTTTCAAGTAGCAAAACTTTTCAGTGGCTCTCTACTGTCCATAGGATTTAATATAAACTCCATAAGGTGGCTTTTAAATTTTTCCATAGTCCAACCCGCATCAACCCCTCCAACCTCATCTTTCAGACATCCATCCTGTTCTCTTCTAAAACCTACTCCGCTGCTATCACTGCTATTTTCCCTATAATTCCTAGGCATACCAAAGGCTTTCACTTAATGTACTGAACCCAGAGTGCAAACTGCACCTAATGCATCCATTTTCCCGTGGATAGAGCAGCTCCTTGCATGCAGGTGAGATGAAACAATCCACCTATTTAAAGTGTATAATTCAATGGTTTTGGCATATTCACAGGGTTGTGCAACCATCACCACAATCTAATTTTAGAACATTTTCTTCTCCTATAAAAGAAACCCCGTATCCATTCACTCCTCCTCTCCCCATCCCTAAGCAATCATTATTCTACTTTCTCTCTCTATAAAGCTGCCTATTCTGGACATTTCCTATCAATGGGATGATACATTAATGTGGTCTTTTGTGTCTGGCTTCTTTCACTTAACATAATGTGTTCAAAGTTCAATCCAAAATGTAATATGTGCTGACACTTCATTTCTTTTTATTAGTTGATGGACATTTGGGTTGTTTCCATTTTTTCAGCTAATACAAATTATGCCGGTATGAACACTTGCCTGCACATTTTTGTGTGGATGTATGTTTCGATTTCTCTTGGCACTCCTAAGAGTGCAACTGCGGGGGCATACGGTAACTCTGTAAGTATTTAACTTTTGAAGAATTGACACATTGTTTTCCAAAGCTGTGGCCTATTTTACATTCCACCAGCAGTATATGAAGCTTCCAGTTTCTCCACATCCTCATCAATACCTGTTATTGCCTCTCTTTTTTATTACAACCATGCTAAGGGGCGTGAAGTGGTATCTCATTGTGGTTTTGACTGGCATTTCCTTTATGACTAATGATGTTGAGCATCTATTCCTGGGCTTTTTGGTCATGTCTATATCTTCTTTGGAGAAATGTCGGCTCAGATTTTTTTCCCAGTTATAAATAGATTATATGTCTTTTTTTATTATTATATTGTAAGAGTTCTTTAAATATTCTGGATACCAGCTCTTGTCAGGTATATGATTTCAAATGCTTTTTTCCCATTTCGTGTATTGTCTTTATACTTTCTTGATGGCCTTGTTTGTAGCACAAAAGTTTTAAGTTTGAATGTAGTCCAATTTATTTTGCATTTGGTATTCTAACTAAGAAAACATTGCTTCACCCAAGTTCACGAAGATCTACTCATATATTTTCTTCTAAGGGTTTTATAATTTTAATAATTTTAGCTGTTACACTCAGGTCTATGATCCATTTTGAGTTAGGTTTTTGTGTATGATGTGAGTTATTATTTTTTAATAGATGCTATCCAGAGCAGATGGCTTTTGTTTTTAATACGTAAAGGGAGGGGAAAAAAGCTCTTTCTCTTTCTGTGGTTTGATAACGAACAGTCTCTGCCATCTCTGCCATTTGATAAACAATATTTACTGAGTCATTTGTGCAAACGTTTGTATGCCTCCATGATAAAATAAAAAGAAATTATAGTAAGTATGATAGTACTACAACCCAAGACCAATCCAAATGAATTTAAAGCCATTTTATGATTGCTCCTTCAAAGAACTAGACTCCAGTAAACCCAGTTTGGATTGAGTCCATCCATAGAAAGATTATTGATTAATCTGGCATGGAATCTTTGCCTTAAAAATCCACAAACCAAAAAAAAAGAAATCCCCCAAAACTCTAAACAGCTGAATCAGCAGACATAGTGTAAAATTCAACTTCGGGAAGTGTATGTATTTTATATGTGTTTCACATAACAGTAACCACATAACAGTAACAGTAACTTTACTAAGTTAACGTGAGCATCCCCAAAGACGTTTTTCTTCTTATTATTATTATTCTTTTTTTTTTGTTGTTCTGTCACCCAGGCTGGAGTGCAGTGATGCAATCTCAACTCACTGCTACCTCTGCCTCCTGGGTTCAAGCAATTCTCCTGCCTCAGCCTCCCAAGTAGCTGGGATTACAAGCGCCCGCACCACACCTGGCTAATTTTTTTGTATTTTAGTAGAGACAGGGCTTCACCATGTTGGCCAGGCTGGTCTCAAACTCCTGACCCTGTGATCCGCCCGCCTCAGCCTCCCAAAGTGCTGGGATTACAGGCGTGAGCCACTGCGCCCACGCCTGACTTTTTCCTTCTTAATGATACACTCACAGTACTTAACTCCATGGCCCATATTTATATTTAAATCAGCCGAGCAATATCATATACTGTTTTTCCTGGCATCCCTCTCATTTGCCTCTTGGCAAAAAATCGGAACTACCCAACTCCATTCAGCATCCTGTCTCATCCATTTCCTGAACAGCCAGAATAAAGTCCTGCAGCAGAGACAGCCTCTGAGCAGAGACAGCCATCAAAAATGAAATTGTTCCTTCGTTGCTTCATCATGTGTTGTCAAACTGTGGAGAGCCATTCAAAGCCCTCCCAATTTCTCCACATCCTCATCAATACCTGTTATTGTCTCTCTTTTGGATTATAGCCATGCTAACGGATGTGAGGTGGTATCTCACTCTGTTTTTAATTTTTAATTTTGGTGGGTACACAGGTGTATATATGTACAGGATACAGGCGTGCAATGCATAATTGCATCATGGAGAATGAGGTATCCGTCCCCTCCAGCATTTAACCTTTGTATTACAAACAATCCAATTATATTCTTTGAGTTATTTTTAAATGTACAATTAAATTATTATTGACTATAGTCATGCTGTTGTGCTAGCAAATACTAGGTCTTATTCATTCTTTCTGGTTTTTTTGGACCCATTAACTACCCCACATCTCCTCCACCCCAACTACCATTCCCAGCCTCTGGTAACCATCCTTCTACTCTCTATCTCCATGAGTTCAATTGTTTTTATTTTTATTTTTTATTTATTTATTTTTTTTGAGACAGAGTCTCACTCTGTCGTCCAGGCTGGAGTGCAGTGGCACGATCTCAGCTCCTTGTCCCATCAGATTCCTGAGCAGCCAGAATAAAGTCCTGCAATCCTGCAACCTCTGCCTCCTGGGTTCAAGCAATTCTCCTGCGTCAGCCTCCCAAGTAGCTGGGACTGCAGGCATCCACCACCACGCCCGGCTAATTTTCATATTTTTAGTAGAGATGGGCTTTTGCCATGTTGGCCAGGCTGGTCTTGAATTCCTGACCTCAAGTGATTCACCTGCCTCAGCCTCCCAAAGTGCTGGTATTACAGGCATGAGCCACTGCACTGGGCCTGTTTCTATTTTTAGATCCCATAAATAAGTGAGAACATGCCATGTTTGTCATTCTGTGCCTGGATTTTTTTACTTATAATGACCTCCAGTTCCATCCATATGGCAAATGACAAGATAACATTCTTTTTCATGGCTGAATAGTACTCCATTGTGGATAGGTACCATATTTTCTTTACCCATTCACCTGTTGATGGAATTTGGGTTGTTTCCAAATCTTGTGAACAGTGCTGCAACAAACACAGAAGTGCAGATATCTTTTTGATATACTGATTTCCTTCCTTTTGGGTATACACCCAGCAGTGGGATTGCTAGATCATATGGTAGATCTATTTGTAGTTTTTCAAGGAAATCTCAAATTGTTCTCCATAGTGGTTGTACTCATTGTGGTATTGATTGGTATTTCCTTTATGACTAGTGATGTTGAGCATTTTTTTCCTGTGCTTATGGGCCAGTATCTGCCAGGGGCAACTGTCCCTTGAGGCCTTTTTCAGGAGGGCTAGAGTCTGTGCTATAGCCCAGAGGAACACTAGTGGTCTCCATGGCCAGGTCAGTAGGATATCTGAGAATTCTAGGTCCAGAGGGGACAAACACCGAACCTGGCATGTCCACGTCATCAGAAAAAGGAAAGCAGGAGCTGAAGGAGTGGATGGAGGAGGAAGGCCAGCGCTTCTAGTCGAGGAGCAGGGACCTGGCAGGAAAGCCCTGTCCCACCCTCACTGTCACTGTGTATGCAGGCTGTCCTCATGTCTCAGAGCAAATATCTCATAGGATGGGCTCATCCACAGTCCATGCCCAGCGCACCACTCCAATTTCATCTCCATCTTCTTCTCATTAAACCTTGCCTTACAGTGAAAGGAGTTTTTCTCCTCCTCTAAACACACCATTGCCATTACCTCTGTGCCATTTCTCCACTCAGATAAGTCCTACCCACTACACAAAGCCAACTCAAGACCTACAGCTCCATTCTGGCAGCATCAGAATCATGACTTTGACAGTTCATGACCGGCTTTATGACTTGTTTATCTCTTTATAGACATTTTTTAATCTCTTCAGCCACATTACAGGAGCAATATTTATACCACAACTCTCTTAGTACTGGCACAGCACCACCACTGGCACTTAAAATGAAATATATGCTAGCTTGTATTAATGCATAATAAGAATAATGTAAAATATTTAAATGAAGATAGTATATCTTAATTAAAAAGAATAGTAGGAGTTATACTCAGAAACAGAAAATCAAATACTGCATGTTCTCACTTATAAGTGGAAGCTAAACAATGAGTATACATGGCTATACAGAGTGGAAAAATAGACATTGGAGGCTACAAAATATGGAGGGTTGAAAAATTACCAATTGGGTACAATGTTCACTATTTAGGTGACCTGTTCACTAAAAGTCCAGACTGCACCAGGATGAAATATATGCATGTAAGAAATCTACACTTGTACCTCCTAAATATATAAAAATTAAAAAAAGAATAGTAGGAGCTATAAATATGGAGCAACTACTACAGGTCAGACACCTACAGTATCTCATTTAATTCTCAAAACAATTCTATGAGATAGTGACATGATTCTAATTTCATAGGTTACAAAAATCAGGCCTAGAGAAATTAGATAGTTAAATAACTACATTGTCTTATGAAAACATGAATTGTGATTATTAAGAGGTGGAAATTGGTGGCTTCCTTGGTAATATGTTTGTGATGGTGTCTCCATGTCCACATCTAATATAATGTGCATGCCCGTCTTTCACATCACACAGTGAGTTCAGGCATGGCATCCTGTATTTTCATTCAAGTGTGTGACAGGCACCATGTACTTGTAAATATACTTAGCTGCTGGATGACCTTGGGCAAGTCATTTAGCCTTTCTCTCGGCTTAGTTTCCTTGTCTGTACAATGAAAACAATTCCTACCTTAGATAATCGTGCAAGACCGGAACACCTTTTTAAAGGTTTTATTTGTTTTTAGGGAAGGAATAAACATACTTTTTTTGGTCTAAGAATATGTTTGATATAATCAACAAAATCTTAAAAATTGCTGTTTATTTTAAAAATGTCTGTCATTGAAATGGATCGTTGGTAAATTTGATGTCTCATAAGTCTTCATCTATGCCACCATATACAGCACAAAGGGCTTTTATTTATTTGTACATTTACATGTTCTAACCATCCTTAAAACCAGATAAATGCCTTGTTTTGAAAGGAAGTGTTGATAATTGATATCTAATATCCTGACTTCATTCAAAGGTTTTAAGCCAAGTGATTGTTATTTATACTCTTATATAGGAAGTCTCCATGTCTACTGATTTTGAGGATTGACTGAAGATTGCCTTCATTCCTGGACAATCCTGTCTTCATGCATATAATCTTAAAACATTGGAACTAGGAAAGTAAGCTCAGTTTAACTTAATCCAAGCATTTCACTTTATAATTGAGAAAACTTACAGGCAGGGAAGATAAATGACTTTCTTACAGTGTTTATTAGTTATTTATTCCACATCTCCTGAAAAAGGGTTTAAGGTAATTTACAGATACAAGATAAGAGAAGAAAAATAGAATAGGATCTCAATAGTGGCTGAATTTGGCCACAGATGTGATTCTGGACATCCAAATGGCAAAAGCAGAATGCATCCTTTACAAAATCCAAGGTGCCTCTGAGTTACCTCAGATCTTAAGTAAAGCACAGAGTTCCTCCTGAAGACTGAGAGAAATGCTTCAATCCACTATTAATACATTCTTAACTAGGAAGCAATGCTAGGCTGGGCGCAGTGGCTCAGGCCTGTAATCTCAGTACTTCGGGAAGCTGAGGCGAGAGGATTACCTGAGCCCAGGAATTTGAGACCAGCCTGGGCAACATAGTGAGAACCCATCTCTATCAAAAACTAAAGTAAAACAAAGGCAACTCTAATGTGACTCCCAACCTGGTTTCTTTCCTTCATGCCTTCCATGTCACCTTAATTTCATATGATAAAGATTTAAATAATCTTTATTTTATTTTAAATAAATAAAACACCGCTTTCATTTCTTATAATTGCTCTTTCCTTAGAATAAATTACTGTCTCTCAACGTCCTGTGTATTTTGCCAATCTATAATAGTTAACACTTTTCACACACCTGCATCTCATTGCTTGAAACAGAATCTGAGTTCTAGGCCGGGCACGGTGGCTCACGCCTATAATCCCAACACTTTGGGAGGACGAGGCAGGTGGATCTCCTGAGGTCAGGAGTTCGAGACCAACCTGACCAATATAGTGATACCTTGTCTCTACTAAAAACACAAAAATTAACCAGCTGTGGTGGCGCATGCCTGTAGTCCCAGCTACTTGGGAGGCTGAGGCATGAGAATCGCTTGAACCCAGGAGGCAGAGGTTGCAGTGAGCTTAGATTGAGCCATTGTACTCCAGCTTGGGAGACAAAGTGAGACTCAGTACTCAGTGTCAAAAAAAAAAAAAAAAAAAAAAAAAAGAATCTGAGTTCCAGGAGGGCAGGGGTCAGGGGTCAGGGAACAACTTTACATTTACTAGTTTTCCACAGCCATGGTGGAGTGTTCCACAAAGAGTAATTGTCCAAAACTGCTTAACAAAGAGAAGGAGAAGAATAAAGAAAAGAATAAAAATATTAGTGTATACTCTTATCATCTACCTATGGACTATTTGACTAAAACACAGTGGCTGTGAAATTGTGTTTAATCTACAATGTTTCATGCCCTTAGAGGCATGTGGATAACAAAGGCTTATTTCAAATGTCAAAATACAAGGAGATAATACTTGAGTTGTTTTCAAGGGTAACTTCTAGGGGGGATTTAATTTTGTTTTGCTCTAAATGTTTGAAATAAGATATTTGATTTTTGAGTGCATGCTACATGCCAGGCATTATTCTAAGTGCTTTGCATGTACAGACTCATTTAATGGCTGAGTATTTATAAGCCTTCCAATAAATATAATGCCAATTCCAATGCCCGTGTTTGATCCACTGCAAAACTGCCCAGCGTTTAACACAACCCCCTTTGCCCTCTTATACCCTTCTCTGAGATGCTGTAAACCATTCTCCATAATTTTACTTTCCATACTACCGTTTCTGACAGGATGTTGCTGATACTCAAGCACTTTTTTTTTTTTAAGACAGGGTCTTGCTCTGTCACCCAGGTTGGAGTATAGTGGCATGATCATGGCTCACTGCAGCTCGACTTCCTGGGCTCAATTAATCCTCCTGCTTCAGCCTCCCAAGTAGCTGAGACCACAGGAGAATGCCACCATGTCTGGCTTTTTCATTTTTTTGTAGAGACAGGGTCTCATTGTATTGCCCAAGCTGGTCTCCAACTCAAGGGATCAAGGGATCCTCCTGCCTCAGCCTCCCAAAGAGTTGCGTTTACAGGCATAAACCACAGTGCCTGGACTTCAAGCACCTTTGAGTGGGTTCTGATGAGAAAATTTGACAACTATATTGGAGAATATGGAATCACATTGGCCGTAATGATTTGATACCTGGAACACTTTTAGTCAATCAAGATGATATCCCCTTGAAACAAATGCCAATATTTCTATTCGACTGGAATTTAGAAAGAAACTAAAGGCTCACACAGACACACACACGAAACAAAACAACAGTTCCTGCTTCATAGGGATGAGGTAGTTAGTGCTTGTAATGTACTCATTATAATGCCTGGTGCATAGGAAGTGCTTAATATCAGCTACTATTTCTATCATCCTCATCATCATCATCATTTTTATTATTGTGTTTTCCCTCTAAAACCAGCAGTGGAAAAAAAAAAGTGTCAGTCATTTATTCTGTCTCTCTTTCACACACACACAGATATACACACACACAAACATAAACACACACCCAAGTCCACAAGGGGATGGTTACTTCTGTCTGTTGCATCTTCATGCACCTGGAGACTGAGTTAAACTGCCATTTTTCTTTGTAGGTCAGGCACTCTTTTAAAAGACTAAGCCACTGGAAGGACATCTGTAAGTATAGTTTCTAGAACAGGGATCCGTAACCATTCTTAACAAGGAAAGATCTGCACTGGAATCTCCTTGAGTCTTTTTTGAGTCATATCCTACGCATCTCCAACCCATTTTCCAAATCTTAGCACTACCGCCCTCCCCTGAAAGACAGGCGTATTTTTGGAGCTGAGAACCGCCACAAAGAGAGTGGCTGTCGATGAGAGTGTTAGGCTTGTGAACTAGCAGGTGGAAGCAAAAAAAAGAAAACAGAAGAGTTGACCACCATGGTTGCCTAGGGCAACAGATCACATTTTGCCGGATGTGGGTTTAGGGCATCCTGCTTCGCCATTTGTTTCCAGTTCTTTTTCAGTCCTTCTTACTTTTAGGCAGAATCCACAATATATAAGGTGGTGGGGAGTTGGGGGAGAAAGAGGATAAAAAGGAAAGCAAGCAAATGACTATTTGAGGTTGTTTTGTTACTAGAGGGCAAATAATGCATTCTGGGTGTAGGTTTAAAGATGAATTAAAATCAGATTGTAGGGACAGGCCCCAAAGTAATTGCAAATGCTGTTTACTTGCTTTACCCTAAAAAATTCTGAATACTTTAGAACTCACCTAATATCCTCCTTTCAGTTGCATAGTCAACACATAGTATAGGATGCAATATTTGTGAATTTATCTCAATCTGCACTGCCCAATTCAGCCACTAGCCACATGAGGCCATTTAGCACTTTAACTGTGGCTAGTCTAAAATGAGATGTGCAGTAAGTGTGAAAACACACTGGATTTGCAAGACTTAGTATTAAAAAATGGAACAAAATAGCTCATTAATAATTTTCCTATTACTGGCAGGATGCCTATAATCCCAGTGCTTTGGGAGGCTGAAGTGGGAAGATCACTTGAGGCCAGAAATTTGAGACCAGCCTGGGCAACATGGTGAGACCCTCATCTCTACAAAAATTAAAAAAAAATGAAATAATCTTACTGTTACTTAAATGTAACATAATTTCAATTATATCAAAATTAAGTAATATATTATTTTTAAAATTTTTAGTAAAAATTTATGTCACTTGATTTTTACTGTTAAATATAATTTCAAACATTAAATTTAATGTAACTTCAAACAATTCACATTTTAATAGTTTATTTTATTAAATGAAATATCCAAAAATAATCATTTGATCCAGAGTGCTATTATCATTTTTGGATATATCATTTAATAAAATAAGTGATTAAAATTAACATCACAGTTGGGCACAGTGGCTTACACCTATAATTCCGGCACTTTGGGAGGCCGAGGTGGAAGGATTGCTTGAGCCCAAGAGTTCAAGACCAGCCAGGGCAACATAGTGCCTCGTTTCTCAAAAAAATCAAAAAATGAGATGGGAGTGGCTGTGATCATGCCACTGCACTCTTGCTTGGGTGACAGAGTGAGGCCCTCCCTCAAAAAAAAGAAAAGTCATGGTTCTTTTTACTGTTTCTAATGTGGCACCAAGGAAATTTAAAGTTTAACATGTAATTTGCATTGTAGTTCTACTGGACAGCTCTGCTCCAGAGTGCTACAGTTCTGTTATTGCAAGCGCCTCAGTATTTGACTCAAATATGTTAGGTTGCAGGGACCACATCACGTTAATGTAATCTGAATATTACTCATTCTATGTTACATTAGATTCTCCCCATTTCCTTTCCCACTGCATTTTATGCTTCAGCACTGCTAAAGTGTTTTACACATCTGGTGCCTGGCGTATCTTTCTTCCATTTGGCCACAAGGTATAGAAAGGCATTTCTTTCTTTTTTTTTTTTTTTTTGAGACGGAGTCTCACTCTGTCACCCAGGCTGGAGTGCAGTGGCACGATCTCGGCTCACTGCAAGCTCCACTTCCTGGGTTCATGCCACTCTCCTGCCTCAGCCTCCCAAGTAGCTGGGACTACAGGCACCCACCACCATGCCTGGCTAATTTTTTTGTACTTTTTAGTAGAGATAGGGTTTCACTGCATTAGCCAGGATGGTCTCGATCTCCTGACCTCGTGATCTGCCCTCCTCAGCCTCCCAAAGTGCTGGGATTACAGGCGTGAGCCACCGCACCCCTCCTAGAAAGGCATTTCTATACCTTTCTCCTTCAAAGCACCTCTTGATCATCCCCCCATAATATTTGTCCTATAATCACTATCTGCATCATATTATTTCTGTATCAAACATTGCACGTTCTGCACTGTAATGTATTTTTTTTACATGCCTGTCTTTCCCACTAGACTGGAAGCTTCTTGAGGGTAGGGACCATATCTATCTATTTCTATCTATCTCTCTATCTATCTATCTATCTATCTACAGGTTTTGCTCTGTCACCCAAGCTGGAGTGCAGTGGCGTGATCATAGTTCACTGCAGCCTCAAGCAGTCCTCCTATCTCAGCCTCCCACGTAGCTGGGACTATAGGTGTGACCCACCATGCTGGGCAGGGGACCGTATCTTATCCTATTTTAGCTACACGTGCCCCCTACACTGGCATGGGGTTGGCCATCAATAGAAGTCTGGTGAAACTGGAAAAAAAGTTCCAATTATATTACATTGAGCAGAGTCTGATTCAGCTGAAGTGTGTGTTTCAGTACTGTAGCCCAATCTGTAAACCCAGCCTTGAGGAACAGTGAGTACTGTTCATTTTAGCTTGGGCATTCTGCAGTGGTCTCACGGCCGGCCATCTTTTCACCACACTGCATAGCACTTACCGACATTCATGGCCCAAGCAGCTTCATTTCTGTGTGTTGCTTACAACAAGGGAAATATAATGCCACAGAATGAGTAAACACATGAAGAAATAGTCTTGGTTTGCTAAGCCATACCGTTTATGAAATTTAATCAGAAGGAAGCCATTATCTTAAAAGGAAAACAATACTGTATCCAAAACCTAATGAGTTCATTGCCCTAACTGTCACTTGTGAATGTTATGTGATCAGCAGAGATGCATGAATTTGTTAATGCTATAAAAACAGTGGCCGTAGGTAAATTTACTTAATCAGTAAACTAATTGTGATAATACACTATAATATGATGTGAAATCACCTGAAAAAGATTTTGTGGGATTCCCCGCTTCTGCCCCCACATAACTAATTTGTTCTTTTCTTTTTGAGGTGAAATCCTACAAACACACTTGAAAGACTGAACTTCTGCCCCATGGAAAACACAGTTCTACTAGGTGGTAATGAATACCTTTCAGCAGCATTCTACTGAATATTACTATTTCGTAATTACGCTGGCTTGATAGCAGTTAATAACTAAGACAAATGAAATGTCAGTTATCTTGATCACTGTTAGTAATTACTTCTTAACCACTTTCAGCTCTCCAAATATCTTAACAGTGTTGTCCAGCATTCTTCAACAGCTTCTAGAGAATTTTTAGCCCTGCTGTAACACTTGAATCCATTTGAAATC
The DNA here is from genome assembly GCF_029281585.2 of Gorilla gorilla gorilla. NCBI lineage: Eukaryota > Metazoa > Chordata > Mammalia > Primates > Hominidae > Gorilla > Gorilla gorilla. The sequence continues at coordinate 35,432,072 of NC_073232.2, read as the reverse complement.
CAGTTGTGTAAGGGGCAAACATTCCTATCTTCCAAATCTGGTTTGGATTTTGAAATTCTAAACATTTTAAACCTCCGGGCACAAAAAACTTCTTTGTGGGAAAGGTCTCTGTCCTCCCTTCCGCAGAATCTTGTTTTTAAACTGCACAGTCTTGGAAGACTTGTATTGCATAAAGTCTACATCACGGGTTAAGAATTTGCGTGGCCAGGCATAGTGGGCTTTGCCTGTAATCCCAGCCCAGCCCTTTAGGAGGCCGAAGCGGGAGGATCACTTGAGCCCAGGAGTTTGAGACCAGCCTGGCAACACAGCAAGACCCTATCTCTATTAAGAACAATTAAAAAAAGAATTTATGGATGGGGCTTTTAAGTATTCATTTCTTGCTTTCCACTTCTCAAAAATAATTTCCATTGTTTTGATTATTATGGAGGTAGAAAATTGCTGATTAGCTAACTATATTCTTATTTTAGCTACCTAATAAAGATTTTGGATCAACTCCTTCTCGAAGTTATGAAAGTTTAATTAAAGGTTTTAGGATTGCAAAGGCTTTGTTTTATGTCCCCTTTTCTTTCTTTCTTTCTTTCTTTCTTTCTTTCTTTCTTTCTTTCTTTCTTTCTTTTTCTTTCTTTCTTTCTTTTCCTCTTTTTTTTTTTTGACAGAATCTCACTCTGTCACCAGGCTGGAGTGCAGTGGCATGATCTTGGCTCACTGAAATCTCCACCTCCTGGGTTCAAGCGATTCTCCTGCCTCAGCCTCCCGAATAGCTGGGACTACAGGCGTGCACCACCATGCCCAGCTAGTTTTTGTATTTTTAGCAGAGACAGGGTTTCACCCTGTCTCTGTTGGCCAGGATGGTCTTGATCTCTTGACCTCATGATCCACCCACCTCAGCCTCCCAAAGTGTTTGGGATTACAGGCATGAGCAACCACGCAGCCTATGTCCCATTTCTTAAACTGTGTAGCCTTGGGCAAATTTCCTAAACTCCTTAACTGTCATTTCTAATTTGCAAAATAGGAGCAATAACAGTATCTTCCCAAATGGTTACCCTGCTTTTAGCCTTATATATAATAAGCACATCAGTATTCCCAAATGATACTTCATGTCTACATCCAAAATTGAACTTCTAATCATCTCCCCTCCAACTTGCCGACTTTAGTTGATGACAATTTCATCCTTCCAGTTGTTTAGGCCACAGACTTTGAAGTCATCCTTGACTCCTCTTTCTCAAACACCCCACATTCCTTCTGTCGGGAAATCTTGGCTCTCCTTCAAAATATACGCAGAATCCAATGCTTTGTCATGGGTTCCTTGCTTTCACCTCTGCTCCCCCAGGTTTATTCTCAAGCAGTCAGAGTGAGCCTTAAGTCAGATCATGTTATTCGCCTTCTCAGAATCCTGCAATGGCCCCTCCATTTTGCTCGGTGTGAAAGTCAAAGTTTTATAATGGCCTCTGGAACCCCACGTGATCTGCTATCTCCTCGCCCTTCTCATACTTCTCCAACCACATCTATTTCTCTCTCCCTTGCTCATTTACCTCTAACTACAGGGGCCTTCTTGTTGCTTCTCAAATCCACAGACATGCACCTGCCCTACAGCCTCGACTGTTCCCTGTGCTTGGAACACTGTTCCCCCAGATAGCCACTTGGTTAACTCCATTGTCTCCTGCAAACGAAAGGGCCCAGCCTGACCCCCTTATCGCATATTGCAACTTCACCTTGCTTTTCGCTTACTAATACCTATATTATTTACTTATTTATTATGCTTATTGAGTAGCATCTGTATCTGCCCACCAGAATAAACTCCACAAATGCAGAGATCTTTGTCTCTTTTGTTCACTGACATTCCTTGCATCTATAATAGTGCTTAGCAAACATTTTTAACTGAAAATGATTGAATTGTATTTAAACTGGAGATCTGGCCGGGCACAGTGGCTCATGTCTGTGATCCCAAGACTTTGAGAGCCCGAGGTGGAAGGATCACTTGAGCCCAGGAGGTCGAGACAAGCCTGGGCAACAAAATGAGACCCTGTCTCTACAAAAATTTTTTTTTAATTAGCTGGGCATGGTGACGCGCACCTGTGATCCCAGCTACACGAGAGGCTGAGGCAGGAGGATTGCTTGAGCCCAGGAGGTTGAGGCTGCAGTGAGCCTTAATCGTGCTGCTGCACTCCAGCCTGCACCCTGTCTCAAAAATGAATGAATGAATGAATAAATAAATAAATAAATAAATAAATAAATAAATAAATAAAGTGGAGATGACTTCCTAAATTACATACTCTTTTTTTCTTTTGCCTCCTTTATTTATTTTCCTCATATAAGTAACTTTTTTTTTTTTTTGAGATGGAGTTTCGCTCTTGAAACTTTTTTTTTTTTTGAGATGGAGTTGCCCAAGCTGGAGTGCAATGGCATGATCTCGGCTCACTGCAACCTCCACCTCCCGGGTTCAAGCGATTCTCCTGCCTCAGCCTCCTGAGTGGCTGGGATTACAGGCATGCACCACCATGCCAGGCTAATTTTTTTGTTTTTGTAGTAGAGACAGTGTTTCACCATGTTGGTCAGGCTGGTCTTGAACTCCTGACCTCAAGTGATCCTCCTGCCTCAGCCTCCCAAAGTGCTGGGGTTACCAGTGTGAGCCACCGCGCCCGGCCACATATTCTTTATTCCACTTAAAACTCATAGTTCTTTACTGATGATTCTTGGTCACTTTATCAATGTCTAAGATAGCACAATTTCTGTGGTACTTACTACTAACTATTTCTAATACATGTTGTTTTTATGCTATTCAATTAAAGTAAGCTGTCTTTACTGAACAGCACACGCTACTTGTGACCACCCAGAGTCGGTGGAGAACCTGACTCCAGTCTGCCATGCCAGTGTTCTTTAATCCCCAGTTTGACACCATCCTTTACAAATGTATGTACATGCTTCCTAAAAGCTTTTTAAAAATTAGCACATTCAGAATAATGATTACCTCTAGCTGGGAAATGGGGAAATGTTATCAGAAGGAGACCAGGAAATGCCTTGGTAAATATTCTACTTCTTAAGCTGGGTGATAGGTACCCAGATGTTGGCTTTATTATTATTTGTTGTGATTTACATATATACATCATCTTTCGTAGATATGAAACATTTCATAATAAAACATGAAGGAAGAAATGAATCTAGTCATGATTCACTTGCTCTAATGTCATTTTTTGTTTCTCTCCAGTTTGATGTGATGTAGCTCTCTGGATGCAAACCCTCCAGTCGGTTTGGGGAAACACAGTTGCTGTGTGATTTAGCTTTTATCCCCCATCCCAGCCCACAACCATCTCACTGATGAGTCTGTAACATGAAACTAAATCAAAAAGATCCCCAACAGAATTAGAAAAAATATTAAACTCACTGCTTGCTTGTTGATTTAATCAACCTAGCCGGCTGTCATGTGGGATTAGAATAAAATAAACACAAAAATGAAAACACACGATTGCTAACAAAACAGATTCTTTTTTCAAGGCACACGTAAAGATAATAACTTCAAAGTTGATTATATTAACTTATCTTCCCATGATAACACAATAAGTTCTTTGCTTGGTTTCCTTCTATTCCTCCTTCTCCCGTGACCCTGGTTGGGGAGACCAGGGACCCCGATATGTAGTCCCACAGCACTCAACTCTCGTTCCGCATGGAATTCTACATCTCCTCTTACATCTAGTTACATCTCCTCTTCTAGACTATAAACTCATTGTGGAAAGGCCCCAGGTTTTTTCATGGGTGCCACTATCAGATGGCCCAGTTCAAACAACAGCTCTGTTTCTTACTTCCTGCGTAAGTTTCTTACCCTCTCTGTGCTTTCATCTTGATGTGATGATTAACAAGATGACACATCTAAATTAGTTAGTACAGGGCCTGGTAGTATTTATAAGTAAACATTATAATAATTATTATTTGCTATTACTATATGATGATCAAAGAGAAAACTGAGTTGAGAGAGAAGAAAGAAAATAGCTCTTATGATTCTTAATTATTCAAGTTCATGGTCAACGCTCAGGAAATGTTTTAAAACTGAGTCACGGAATCAAGCTCCAGAATATGTGGAATAATGAGAACGTGTGATGCCTTGGAGTGGTGTTACCTCTCTGCTTGCTCATGCCTGAGGTTTGGGACCAGTGGAGCCAATGGGATCTCAGGGGCTTGTGATATTTCCATGGTACCACTCAGTGAGATTAATATATTCTGCACATTTAGCCAGCATCTTTGGAGTCCTCATTTTGGGATCACAAATTGGCTAGGAAATGATGATGCAGTGGTGGCAGGTCACATCCTCTAGTCCCCCAAAAGCTGTCCTCAGGGTCTGCCCTTCCAAGCTGCAGGTACAATCTAGTCTCTTTAACTGGGTATAGTTGTAATGGCATTCCTTCATGCGGCTAGTTCTCTCTTTTCAAGAGAAATCTAATGATTACTGTTCCAGATATCTAGCAGTTTTCTCTAAAAGTCATATTTCTCACGATAATTAAAAGTGTAATGTGTATTTTAAAATCCACATGCAACCAGTGTAGAAATCTTACACTTTAAAATCTGGCATTTATTATGTACCCGAATTTATAATAAATGCTTAAGCTTTAAGTGACTTGCCTCTTAGATGACAGCAGTGACATAAAACACACACATTCATTTTCATACTGAGAAAATACCTGTTGTGTTAATAAAAATTGTTCTGTTTTGAGGCAAGCATTCCTAAGATCACCGTAGTCTCCATAATATAAACTCATGGGGTCCTATAAAATTGTAAAGATTGTGGTCCAATAGGCTATGGAACGCAGACAATTTATTATAAGATTTGTGGACTCACTAAAATGTTTTGGGCATAAAAATAATTAAAATAAAATGGAAGAGAATTAGAAAAAATGAAAATAATAATGCTCTTTGGAAGCAAGATGGCTTAAAGAAAATTCAAAGTGACATATCAAACAGACATTTATGGCAATGAACTTTATAAGTAGCTCATTCTAATAATAATATGGAACTATTTAAAACTTTCATTGATGAGTGAAAAAAGGCAAATCAATAGTGGATAACTGGTGAACATTCTTAGGATATAAAAATACAAAAAATGTAATAAATACTATAAAACCTAGTAAGTATTGTGTTTAAGATTTAAAGTAATGCCATAAAGTAATTCATATTACAAAGTTATATTTCTTGAGAAATAGCAATTTAAAGATTTCAAAATATAATATTGACCTGTTCAAGTTTGGGCTGTTTCTTAACTCAGTTTTCAAATAAGATGGAAATTTGCCTTTTTACATATAGGCCAGATATTGACTGTGCTTTTACAGGAACTTCTCAGAAACAAAAGACCTTAAAGATATTGATATTTAACAAATGGAAGAACATTCCATGCTCATGGGTAGGAAGAATCAATATCGTGAAAATGGCCATACTGCCCAAGGTAATTTACAGATTCAATGCCATCCCCATCAAGCTACCAATGACTTTCTTCACAGAATTGGAAAAAACTACTTTAAAGTTCATATGGAACCAAAAAAGAGCCCGCATCACCAAGTCAATCCTAAGCCAAAAGAACAAAGCTGGAGGCATCACACTACCTGACTTCAAGCTATACTACAAGGCTACAGTAACCAAAACAGCATGGTACTGGTACCAAAACAGAGATATAGATCAATGGAACAGAACAGAGCCCTCAGAAATAACGCCACATACCTACAACTATCTGATCTTTGACAAACCTGAGAAAAACAAGCAATGGGGAAAGGATTCCGTATTTAATAAATGGTGCTGGGAAAACTGGCTAGCCATATGTAGAAAGCCGAAACTGGATCCCTTCCTTACACCTTATACAAAAATCAATTCAAGATGGATTAAAGATTTAAACATTAGACCTAAAACCATAAAAACCCTAGAAGAAAACCTAGGCATTACCATTCAGGACATAGGCGTGGGCAAGGACTTCATGTCCAAAACACCAAAAGCAATGGCAACAAAAGACAAAATTGACAAATGGGATCTAATTAAACTCAAGAGCTTCTGCACAGCAAAAGAAACTACCATCAGAGTGAACAGGCAACCTACAACATGGGAGAAAATTTTCGCAACCTACTCATCTGACAAAGGGCTAATATCCAGAATCTACAATGAACTCAAACAAATTTACAAGAAAAAAACAAACAACCCCATCAAAAAGTGGGCGAAGGACATGAACAGACACTTCTCAAAAGAAGACATTTATGCAGCCAAAAAACACATGAAAAAATGCTCATCATCACTGGCCATCAGAGAAATGCAAATCAAAACCACTATGAGATATCATCTCACACCAGTTAGAATGGCGATCATTAAAAAGTCAGGAAACAACAGGTGCTGGAGAGGATGTGGAGAAATAGGAACACTTTCACACTGTTGGTGGGACTGTAAACTAGTTCAACCATTGTGGAAGTCAGTGTGGCGATTCCTCAGGGATCTAGAACTAGAAATACCATTTGACCCAGCCATCCCATTACTGGGTATATACCCAAAGGACTATAAATCATGCTGCTATAAAGACACATGCACACGTATGTTTATTGCGGCATTATTCACAATAGCAAAGACTTGGAACCAACCCAAATGTCCAACAATGATAGACTGGATTAAGAAAATGTGGCACATATACACCATGGAATACTATGCAGCCATAAAAAATGATGAGCTCATGTCCTTTGTAGGGACATGGATGAAATTGGAAACCATCATTCTCAGTAAACTATCGCAAGAACAAAAAGCCAAACACTGCATATTCTCACTCATAGGTGGGAATTGAACAATGAGATCACATGGACACAGGAAGGGGAATATCACACTCTGGGGACTGTTGTGGGGTGGGGGAGTGGGGAGGGATAGCTTTGGGAGATATACCTAATGCTAGATGACGAGTTAGTGGGTGCAGTGCACCAGCATGGCACATGTATACATATGTAACTAACCTGCACAATGTGCACATGTACCCTAAAACTTAAAGTATAATAAAAATAAAAATAAAAAATAAAAAAAAGATATTGATATTTCAGAATGTAATCTGTTATCATGATTTTGATTATTTTCTCCATTTTTAAAAAATTTGTGATCAGCAATTCTAATGTTGATATAATGTTGCCAGTATTCCAGTTGGGACTAATTCAAAGAATTATAGCAACTCCTCAATTGCTATTTTGAGAACAGACATAATGTAGCCCAATCATCTCACTTTACTGACGTTATCCGAACTCCAGGGAGAAGTTATGCAAGTTAATCAATATCATCCTTATCTAGATGGGGGAGATATAAGAGCCAGAACCCAGGTCTCCCAAGTGCTGAGAAAAAACCCAAATATTAGTAATTATTAATAGTTTAAGGATTAATAGTTTAAGGACACACATTAATAGTTTAAGGATGAAGTTACATTTCTTAGATCTTTCACAACACACGTTGAGCAGACAGGAAATACCACTAGATGACTTTATAAAGTATTTCTCAGCAGATCCTTGCTAATTTCGCCAGCCAGCATCATCGTCCTGGCCCATGTGCCACCCATTATTCCAGTGAGGCCAGAGGAAAAATCGCTGCTCTAGGTTTATGAAAAAGGACAAGGTTTTCCTTTCTGAAATTTCTCTCTGGAGACCCAGATTTTAAAATGAATAGTAGCTAGTACCGGCACCTTTGTTTAAACCACGTTATGCCACCAGAAAAAAACATCTGGGGGCATAATAAACTCACGGGCCCTTTTCTTTTGTTACTTTCCTCTAGTACTCCGTCTCGTCAAGGATCACATTGAAAGTTCTTTTGAACCGCTATGCCCTGAGTGGCTCTAGGAAACACATTTCACGTTCCACAGGGGTATGAATGCTAAGAAATACCTAGCAGGAAAGTGAGAGGTACACCGGGCTAGGTCTTTGGTGGAACACCTGCGCAGAGGTTCTTGGAGACATTAGGACACCCTAGTTAGTTTCCTCCATTCTATAAAAGGCCCTCTGGATATTCATTTCAAGCCAAATTATGAAACTTGTGCCTGGTGTCCAAATCTATCTTTATGGTATTTTAAAATGAAAATGAGAATATTCGGGGGAAAAAGTTATTTTTAAAAAGAGGAAAGAGTTGTCCAAAAGTTTTAGAGGAAGGAAACACTCTAAGATGCATCAGACTGCGAGCCACACTCAAATTCTCACACGGCTGGCATTTAATCCACATCTAATCTTGGCCCCTCAAGAATCCCTCCAGGTTCCGGGAGACTGGAGCTCCCGGACCTGCTGACCTGCTGACCTGCTGGACGTGCAAGGGTTCATAGCAGTTCCCCGTTTGACCTTGCAGCAATTTCCTGGGCAGGAAATCTGTCAAATCTGTTGCAATAGCTCGGGAAAAAGCAAACCCGAACCCCAAACCCTCACACCCCCACCCTCGCGAGCCGGGTCCAGAGTGGAGATCAGCGGAGGGGACCCTGGGGACCCGCTGCGCTCGAGGGCCACGCCTGGGGGCACGCGTTCACGAGGCCAGATCCTGGAGCTGCCCCCGGCGTCGGACCCGACAGGCTTGACAAACGGGTTCCTGACAGCCCCGAGGGGCCCGTGTTGGCGCTCCCAGGGCTCCCGGGACTGGGAGCGCCACTTACCTCGACTGCTCTGCGGGGCGCTGCGGGGCGCGGGAAGGCGGCGAGGCTCCGGCCGGGAAAGCGACGCGCGGTGCAGACTGCCGCACCCGGGCTCCAGGTCGCTGCCCCGGGGAGGAAGTGCTGTCAGCCCTGCCCTTCCCACGCAGCGCGCAGACGTGTGGCGCTATCCGAGCTGCTTTGCTCCGAGGTGCAAGGAAGGCCCCTGGTTAGAGACAGTGGGACAAACATATGCGTAAAGGACTCCGAGTTAGGGGCTGCTTTCTCCAACTCATCGAGTCTGCGCCTGATTTTCTCTCCCCCATCCCACCCCTACTACACAACCACCTTGAAGGGATTTTTATTTTATTTTATTTTATTTTAATTCTGGGAAACGTTGCGCCTTCCTCTGTTATCCCTCCCCTACCTGTGCCGCGCGCGCCCTTCTCTCAGGAGCGTCTCCTGGCGAATGGAACCATTTTGCAGCCTCGACGCAAGAGGGACTAAGGGATTGGGGCCTAGTGATGGTTCCACCAAAGACTGAGAGGCCGCTTTATGTTGCAACGGTCTCCCTAAGTGTTTACTTCAGCACTTTCTGGGCTTCCTCTTTTGGGCCGGTTGTGCAAGGCTTCCCGGCCGCCTGCAGCCCGCCCTCAGGGGACGCGGTGCAGGGCTGGACTGGCAACACGCGCGTCCCGGCCGGAGTTCAGCTGTCTCTCGGGTGGGGGTGGAGGAAGGGCGCGCTGGGCGGAGGCCCTTTCTCAACCATCAGGTTGGTAACCTCACCCTCCTCCCTCCCCACGTTTAACCACGCTCAGTTGGCCGGCCAGGGTGTAGAGGAATAGCACTGTCTTCATTGCTCGTAGAAATCCAAAATGGTCTGAACCCCGTGGAAGAGAATTGAGCAATATCTATTTAACTTATGTATGGATTCGCCTTTTGACCCCGTCATCCCACTTCCAGGAGTGTGTTACGAAGATCTGCTGATGAAAATAAGTAATGCACACGGCAGAGGGCATTCATGGACTCACTATTTGCAACAGCATAGGACTGGCTGGAAATAGCACCTGTCAGTTGGGAGTGGAGTTTCCTGAGAGAAAGTCGCTGGGGAGGTCTGAAAATACAGAAGTTAAAATCAGTTATGATTTGTAAATGCGGTTGAATAACCCTCCGCTTCTCCTCTACAGCTGTGTCTTCAAAGGCTTATATGTCAGGGAAGGTGGTGAAGACATAAAGACAGAAATTAGGTGCATGTGTTAATTAGGCAATTTCAAATAGTTCTGTCCTTTATTTAATGAGAAACTACTCGTAAGCACCAACACTTCTAAGAACAATGAAAATAGTTAGAGGAAACAATTTCTGCTCTCATGCATGGTGCATTCTAGTTGGTAGAAAGCAGACAATAAACAAATTAATATTTAACATGTCAAGGAATGTAAGTATTTTTGAAGGAAGTTAAAAGGTGAGGGATAGAGAGTGATGGGCATGGGGATGGGGTTGCTGTATTAATTAGGGTAAATAAACGATAAATAAATAAATAGAAAATATATTTTCTCCTCCTTATGATTTTCTTAATAACAGTTTCTTTTCTCTAGCTTTCTTTATTGTAAAAATACAGTATTTATCTAAATACATATAACATAATATGTGTTAATTGACTGTTTATATTATCAGTAAGGCTTCTGGTCAACAGTAGGCTATTCGTGGTTAAGTTTTGGGGGAGTCAAAAGACATACATGGATTTTCAATTGTGCAGCAGTTTGGTACTCCTGAAATCTGGCATTGTTCTGTTACAGTAGGTAGCTAGTCAGGCATGAGCAGGGCAGGAGAGGGCTCCCCCCACTCCCTACCAGGAATGTCAGGTGACCATCAGGTGATGATCAAGCAGTTGTTATCAGCCTTACTGATAACATAGTCGATTAACTCATATTATTTTATATATATTAAATACTGTATTTTTATAATAAAGTAAGCCAGAGAAAAGAAACTGTTATTAATAAAATCATAAGGAAGAGAAAATGTATTTTTCATTTATTTATTATTTATTTATACTAATTAATATAGCACCAGGGAAAGGCAGTCTCCCAATAGACAGAAACACCTGAAACTGGTATTTCTGTCTGATAAGTGACACTTGAGCTAGATCTAAATGGCATGAGAGATTAATCCACACTGGGTGTTTAGATGGGAATATTCCAGGCAAAAGGAACAGCACATTCAAAGACCCTGAGTTAGGAGAGCACTTAAGATATTGGAAAAACACCAAGGAAGTTAGTACGGCTGAGCAGAGTGAGATGGGAGGGACAGATATGAGATGGGATCAAAAGGAAATGGTGCCCAGATTGTGTGCTATTTGGGAGCTGTGGAAGAGAATTTGATGTGAGTGAGATGGAAAGCCAGTGGAAGGTTCTGAGCAGAGTTGTAAGTGCTACATAAAATGTAAAATCAAACAATAAGAGTGACTTTCTTGGGGCAGGGAAAGTGGTCAAGGATCACCTCTTTACAAAGTAATGAGAAGGGGCAGCCATTCAAAAACTTGGGAAAGGATTCCAAGAGAAGGAAGAACAAGAAGAGGGGCTGAGATAGGAACATAGAAAGTTCAAAAGAAGGCAGGCCAGCGTGCCTGGAATGTTCTGAAAGAGTAGGGCAGCAATAGTGGATGGGGACAGAGAGGTAAGCAGGAACCAGAACAAGCAGGACCTTGTAGCCAGCATTGAGGACTTTAGGTTTTATTCTAATTGCAATGGGGGGCTATTGGAATGTATTTAGCAACTGAGTGCATGATTTGACTTAAGCGATAAGCCATCCTGCCAGTTGGTGATTGTTCAGAAAATCAATTGATTGAAGCAAGAGTAGAGAGATTGCTCAGTAGACTGTGGTCAGAGTCCAGATGAAAAATGATAGTAGCTTTATTAGTATTCTAACAGTAGAGATGGTGAGAAGAGTTTGGAATCAAGATACAGTTTTCAAAATAAAACCAAAGCTTGGCACAGTTGCTCATGCCTGTAATATCAGTGCTTAAGGAGGCCAAGGTGGGAGGATCACTTGAGGCCATGAGTTCAAAACTAGCCTGGACGACGTAGCAAGACCCTAGCTCTACAAAAATGGGGGAAAAAATTAGCTGGGTATGGTGGCTTATGCCTGTGGTTCCAGTTGCTTGGGAGACTGAGGCAGGAGTATTGCTTGAGCCCAGGAGTTCAAATCTGCAGTGAGCTATGATGAAGCCACTGTACTCCAGCCTGGGCAACAGAGCAAGACTATTTAAACAAACAAACAAACAAACAACCACCTAGCAAAGTAGGACCAATAGCATTTGCTGATGGGTGGGCTGGGAAATGGGATGGGAGTAAGGGAGTGGCAGAGGGATTAGAAACTGAATGGAAACCGGTATGATTGGAGTTACGGAAGGTCTGGTTAGAGGTAAGGTCAGTAGGGGCAAACCATGTAGGGTCATGTGGACTATGTCAAGAATTATTTTCTCATCCTAAGAGCAATGAGAATATATTAAATAATATTTTAAGCTGGAAAATGATGGGATTTATGCTTTAGGAAAATCACTCTGGCATAATTTGGGGAACTGATCAGATGAAGAAAAGAATGGATGCAGGAAGACTTCTGAGCTAAGTTGGGAAAGAAAATACAATTGGCCTTTGAACTGCCAGCAGCAGAATATATCTGCGACACGGCACCAAAGTATGTTAGCTTTGGCGAAACCATATGGGTCTGTAGCGACCTAAATTCTTGCCTCCTCAGAAGAAAGAATTCAACTGAGGGGCATAAGGCAGAAGAAGAGACTGAGGCAAGCTTTAGAGCAGGAGCGAAAGTTTATTAGAAAACTTTAGGGCAGTAACAAAAGAAAGTAAATTATACTTGGAAGAGGGCCAAGCGGGTGACTTGAGAGAAGTGCGCTGTTTGACTTTTGACTTGGGGCTTTACGCATTGACATACTTCGGGGTCTTGTCTTCCTCCTCCTGATTCTTCCCATGGAGTGGGCTGTCCACATGAGCAGTGGCCTGCCAGCACTTGGGAGGTGAGCATGCGCAGTGTGTTTACTGAAGTTGTACGCGTGTTCACTTTAGGCATTCTTCCCTTACCAAATGTCCCTGGAAGGTCATTTGCCAGTTAAACTCCACCATTTTACCTCTTAGTGCACAAGCTTGAGCCCACTCGCCCAACTCCTGAGATCTTATCCGGAAGCTGTTGATCACCAGTTTCAGGTGTTTCTATCTATTAGGAGACTGCCTTTCCCTGGTGCTGGCTGTGATCAATTATTATTTTAGAGACACCGTTAACAGTCCCCTGACCACCACCTGATAGTCGCCTGACATTCCTGGTAGGGGGTGAGGGGAGCCCTCTCCTGCCGTGCTCATGCCTGACTAGCTACCTACTGTAACAGAACAATGCCAGGTTTTAGGGGTACCAAAGTGCTGCACAGTTGAAAATCCATGTATAACTTTTGACTCCCGCAAAACTTAACTACTAATTGTCTACTGTTGCCCAGAAGACTTACTGATAACACAGTCGATTAACACATATTATATATATTAAATACTGTATTTTTACAATAAAGTAAGCTAGAGAAACTGTTATTAACAAAATCATAAGAGAAAATATATTTTCTATGTATTTATTTTTTATTTATTTTCAGAGTCTCACTCTGTTCCTGGACTAGAGTGCAGTGGTGAGATCATAGCTCCTTGTAACCTCAATCTCCAGGGCTCAAGGGATCCTGCTGCTTCAGCCTCCTGAGCAGCTGGGACTATAGGCATGCACCATCATGTCCAGCTAATTTTATTTTAAATAATTTTTTGTAAGATGGGGTCTTGCTATGTTTCCCTGGCTTGTCTCAAATTCCTGGCCTCAAGCGATCTTCCTGCCTCAGCCTCCCAAAGTGCTGGGATTACAGGCATGAACCACTGTGACTGACCTCATATTTACTATTTATTAAGTGGAAGTGGATCATCATAAAGATCTTCAACCTCATCTTCACGTTACTCAACTTGAGTAGGAGGAGGAAGAGGAGGGGTTGATCTTGCTGTTTCAGGGGTGGCAGAAGCAGAAGGGAATCCAAGTATAAATGGACCCACGCAGTTCAAACCCATGTTGTTCAAGGGTCAACTGTAAAATTGTTTTGACTAGGTCGGCAGCAGCAGAAATGCGAAGAAATGGGTGAACCTGAGAGACATTTAGAAGGTAGTTTGCCAGAGATTCAGAGGACTAGATATAGGCAGAGGGAGAAGAGCGGGGGAGGCAAGGATGACTCCAAAGAATCAGGTTTGTATGATGATGGCTGACCGTCCCATCATCAAGATGGGGAACTCTGGAAGAGGAGTATTTGGGCAGGGGAAGATAGTGAGTTTTATTGTTTGCAAGTTGAATTTGACAAATCTTTAGGACATCCAAGGGGAGACTTCAAGTAGAGAATTGTATATAAGAATCCTTTGCCCAGAGAAGCGTGGTTCAGAGTTAGAGATATACATTTTGAGTAATCATCATATAGGTGGTGATTTATGAGATTGCGTAGAGAGACTATGGTGTGGGATGAAACAGAGGCCTCAGGCTAAGCCTTAAGGAACTCCACCATCCAAAGCAAAAGACACAGAGCCCACAAAGAACACAGAGGAAGAGCTTTAAAGGGGTGGATGGAAAACCAGGGGAAAGTTCTGTGGAAGCCACAATGTGGGAGGATGTGGTCAGGGATATCCAGAGATGTTGCAAGGACAAGTCAGACAAGACTGCGAAGTGGCAGTTGGCTTTAGCAATGTTAGTGACCTCAGAAACCAATTGTAATAGCATGTTGGGGCTGGAGGCCAAAGTGGGTTGAGGGGTGAATTGGGTGTGAAGAAATGAAGAGATGGTGAGCAAAGGAACACTTGTGAATAGTTTGCCTATTGTATTGATCTGTTCTCACACTGCTAATAAAGACATACTGGAGACTGGCTAATTTATAAAGAAAAGAAGTTTAATTGACTCACAGTTCAGCATGGCAGGGGAGGCCTCACAATCATGGTGGAAGGGGAATGAGGAGAAAAGTCACGTCTTACATGGCAGCAAGCAAGACAGCATGTGCAGAGGAACTCCCATTTATAAAACCATCAGATCTCATGACACTTGTGCACTATCACAAGAACAGTATGGGAGAAATGGTTGCCATTATTCAGTTATCTCCACCTGGCCCTGCCCTTGACATGTGCGGATTATTACAATTCAATGTGAGATTTGGGTGGGGACACAGCCAAACCATATCACCTATAAAGAGGAGAAAGGGGACAGGGAGGCAGTGGTTGGGAGACATGAAATTGAGGAAGATTTTATTTATTTACTTATTTTATTTTATTTTATTTTTAGAGACAGGGTCTTGCTCTGTTGCCCAGGCTGGAGTGCAGTGGTGTGATCATAGCTCACTGCAGCCTCTAATTCCAGGGCTCAAGAGATCCTCACACCTCAGCATCCCAAAGTGCCGGGATTATAGGCCTGAGCCCCAGTATACCCAGCCTTTTATGTATCTTTTTAAAATTATTTTCAAACAGGAAGAATTGAGATGATAGTGAGGAGTTGACATTAACAAGAGAGTAGAAATAATTGATGGTGAAAAGTTTTCAAGATGGAGGAAGTGGGTTGAGTCCAAATGTAGGTAAATAAATGGGCCCCCAGATAAGAGAAAAGAGACCTCCTCCATTTTACTGGAAAGGTAGAAGGGTGAGTTTAGAGTACATAAGGATCTTCTTTCATATGGCTGTAAGATAAGGAAATTCTAATCTAAAGCCTCTGTTTTCCTTGTGAGAAGAAGGGTCATCTGCTGAGAGTGAACTATGAGGTAGGCCAGGCATGGATTTGGGGAGTTGGAGAAAGTTTGATAAGGTCACTGAAGAGAATGGGAGAGAGAGGTGATCAGAAACATGTAGTGGGATTTCTAGGCAGACTGAGGGTCCATTTGAAACTGGCGATCATGAATTATGGTGGAAGCCATCTGCTCGGTTGTGCCTCTCTCCTGCAGGGCTAGGTTTGGAGAAAGTGTGGCCGCCATGGGAGTGGCCAAACAAACCAGATAGAAGGATGGGTTATTGTGGTCGGAAGGTAGGCAGGGTGAACTTGCTTCTGGAGGTAGTGAAATAATGTGTGCTGACATAGACCAGGGGTGACTGTGGGCCTGAGTGGCTGAGATGACCAAGGAAATGAGAGGCTAAGGGGCTATGTGCATCATCCCAGCTAACTGTTTAAGTCACTCAGGATTGGAGTGTCCACATCATTTATTGTCTCAAGACTGGGACACTTTTGAGAGTACCAAATTGCCAAGTGGATCGGAAGCTAAGAAACAGTTGTAGGCCACGTGCAGTGGCTCACACCTGTAATCCCAGCCCTTTGGGAATTCAAGCCAGGAGGATCGCTTGAGTCCAGGAGTTTGAGACCAGCCTGGACAAAACAGCCACAAAAAATAAGAAATTAGCTGGGTGTGGTGTGTGTGCCTGTAGTCCCAGCTACTCAGGAGGCTGAGGTGGGAGGATGGCTTGAGCCTGGAAGTTTGAGTCTGCAGTGAGCTGTGATCACGCCACTGCAGTCATCCAAGGTGACAGAGCAAGACCCTGTCTAAAAAAAAAAACTTAAAGTATAATAAAACATATAAATAAATAAATAAATAAGTATTTAAAAAATAAAGACAGAGACAATAATCTAAAAAAAAAAGAAAGACAGAAACAGTTATAATTCATGACTGTCCCAGGCAAACAGAATGATGACAGGACTTCAGGTCATCTTAAAGGGTGACAGGGAGTCACGTGTCAAGGTTTTGAAATGAGAAAGCAGAACTGGATTGTTTAGTCAAGTGGCATGAGCCTCAAAAGAGAAAGCTTTTTTCGTTTGTTTTAGTTTTGTTTTTAATAAAAAGATTAGTCATTTATGATTTGCAAGTAGCAGTGAGGAGCATGGAGAACCATAAACTCACCTTCCGAACTTAAGGTGGCTGGAATTTAAGAGAATAAACCACTTTCTTTTGAGAAAGCTGCAGTGGAAATGGTGTCCTCAGGGCACAGTTAAAGCCTGAGGTTAGCAGAACACTCCAGAAATAGCTTCAAGATACAGGAGTGGCAAGAAAGAGTTTGGGAGGCGGGGAAGAGAATGACCCATGGGGCCACGAACACAGAAGAACAACCCATCATGGAGACGATGGTGTGGGGGAAAATCCCCCAGGTGGCTTTCTCTTTGGAGAGTAACCAGTGAAAACAGACTTCGATCAGAAGCAGTGGCTCACGTCTGTAATCCCAGCACTTTGGGAGGCCGAGACAGCCAGATCACTTGAGGTCAGGAGTTTGAGACCAGCCTTGCCAACACGGTGAAACCCCGTCTCTACTAAAAATACAAAAATTAGCCAGGCATGGTGGCGCATGCCTGTAATCCCAGCTACTCAGGAGGCTGAGGCAGGAGAATTCCTTGAGCTGGGGAGGCGGAGATTGCAGTGAGCCGAGATTGTGCCACTGCACTCCAGCCTGGGTGACAGAACAAGACTCTGTCTCAAGAAAATAAAAGCAGAATTCCTCAGGTATCTCGGAAGAAAATGGTTAGTGGCTAAAAGGTGTGTGCTATAGAACTGTAAAGAAACTCAGTTTACATTGAGTTGGATTTTGACTGTCTCACTACCTCACTCTGTTGGCAAGCCCGTCAAATCCAACATGTATTCTGGCCAATCTCTTCCTGGCCAAAGTACTTTCACCTTCTGTAAGGGGACCCGGGTTGACTTGAAGTCAGAATACTGCTAGCTTTTTCTTTTTCTTTCTGTCTTTCTTTTTTTTCACAGGTAATTTTCTTTAGTTTAGCATTTTATAAAGCTTTGTCCATTTATTTTATTTGACTTGCCCTTAATTGTAGGGGATATTAGTTTCTGATTTAAATATCTAGCTTATTTTTAAAAATCTAACTTTTATGCCATCTGTAGTAGACTGTATTTTCCAAAGCTAGCCATGGCCATATCTTCCTTCCCCATTAAGAGGTAGGATCCATTTCTCTCCCTCTCCCTTGAATGTACTTTGACATATAGAATAGAATAGGAGTGATGGTGAACATAGCACTTAAATCCTGCCTCTTCTGGACTTGAGCAGTCATGAAGAAGTCCTGGCTACTGTGTCGGCAATGAAGCCACATAGTGGGGCATGGAGGCATCAGATGTGAAGTGAAGACACCATTTTCACTGCCCAGACCCAGGAAAACTTCAGATGATTCCAGTGCCAGCTGTCCTCTAAATACAACTGCCTGAGAGAACAAGGGAGAACCACCACGCTGAGCCTCATATCCCTGAAAGATGATGATAAATGGCTGTCTTAAGCCTCTAAGTCAATGATCTCCCAGGGACTAAGTTCATGGCACCAGGGACTGGGTTCATGGAAGACAATTTTTCCACAGATTTGTTGGGGGGATGGTTTCAGGATGATTCCAATGCATTACATTGATTGTGCATTTTATTTTTATTATTATTACATTGTAATATATAATGAAATAATTATACAACTCACCATAATGTAGAATCAGTGGGAGCCCTGGGCTTGTTTTCCTGCAACTAGATGGTCCCATCTGGGGGTGATGAGAGACAGTGACAGATCATCAGACATTAGATTCTCATTAGGAGCTCACAATCTAGATCCCTCACATGCACAGTTCACAATAGGGTTTGCGCTCGTATGAGAATCTAATGCTGCTGCTGATCTGACAGGAGGTGGAACTCAGGCAGTAATGCAAGTGATATGGTTTGGCTGTGTCCCCACCCAAATCTCATCTTGAATTGTAGCTCCCATAATCCCCACATGTCATGGGAGGGACCTGGTGGAAGGTAATTGAATCATGCAGGTGGGTCTTTCCTGTGCTGTTCTCATGATAGTGAATAAGTCTTATGAGATCTGATGGTTTTATAAAGGGCAGTTCCCCTGCAGACGCTCTCTTGCCTGCCACCGTGTGAGACGTGCCTTTGCTCTTCCTTTCCCTTCTGCCATGATTGTGAGGCTTCCCCAGCCATGTGGAACTGCGAGTCCATTAAACCTCTTTTTCTTTATAAATTACCCGTCTCAGGTATTTCTTAACGGCAGTATGAAAATGGACTAATACAGCGAGTGATGAGGGGCAGCTGTAAATACAAATGAAGCTTCACTTGCTTATCCACTGCTCACCTCCTACTGTGTGGCCTGGTTCTTAAGAGGCCACGGACTGCTACCAGTCCGTGGCCTGGGGCTTGGGGACCCCTGCTCTAAGTGTTGGTTTCTTCACAGCAGTAGACACCCAAGACACCATCTTGGGTATCTGTGCTTCTCATTTTTTCTGTCACAGTCAAGTTTCAATGCTTTAACTTTTTAAATATTATAAACTGGCAATGAAAAATAACTCTGCTCATGATTTCTATTTTAACCATAACAGGTATATATAATTAGTATATTTTTACTAATTATATGTGTTACATATAGTGAATATATTTTCTCTTGCCTGTTAACAAGATCCTCCCTCTACCTGCCTCCTTACCTGCTACTGGTCCCTGGCCTTTGTTTGAAACCAACTCCCTTCTCTCCTACACTCCAGTGGTACTCAGCAGGAGGAGAACCAGAAAGGAAAGGATGAAGACCAGCAGCAGAAGGAGAGGAGTGAAGAAGACATGAGAGAGTTCAAGAAGGCTTAGGAGAGAATCTTTGGTGGGAAGCTAAGAGCAAGGCAAGGAGAAAAGGGTTTGAGGGAAACTGCAGGATATGAGAAGGGTGGAGTTGAGAAGGTAAGGAGGAAGGGGGTTTTAAGAAATGTGGACTTGGTCTGAAATTAAATTGGCTGCTGGTTTCTTTGCATTGACACTGCACAGGGGCTATGCCCTTGGGAGGGAGCCCAGTGTTAGTCAGGGTACTAAATAAGCATGAAATTCGTGAAACTCTGAGATATACATTTGATGCTTGAACAAGGAAGGGGTTAGGTGAACCGACCTCTGCACAGTTGAAAATTCCACGTATAACTCTTGACTCCCCAAAATCTCCACTGCTAATAGCCTGCTGTTGATCAGAAGCCTTACCGATAACATAAAGAGTTAATTAACACATATTTTGTATGTTATATGTATGATATACTATATTCTTACAATAAAGTAAGCTAGGGGAAGGAAAATCTTAAGAAAATCATAAGGAAGAGAAAATATGTTTACGTGATTTACCCACTCCACCCATCCCTATATGCACAAATATTCTGACTTTTTGAAATTATATTTTTCTGAATGTTTGCCACCATTTCAGTAAAGTCATAGCTGCTCTTGAAAAAATTGTTAATAAAATAATATCTGCCCTAGAAGCTGATTATCCAAACTTTATTAGGTTCATTAAGTGGAAGTGGACCATCATAAAGGTCTTCATCCTCACCATCTTCACACTGAGCAGGCTGAGGAGGAGGAGGAAGAGGTCTTGCTGTTTCAGAGGTGGCAGAGGCAGAAGAAAATTCATGTATAAGGCCAGGCGCAGTGGCTCACGCCTGTAATCCCGGCACTTTGGGAGGCCGAGACGGGCGGATCACGAGGTCAAGAGATCGAGACCATTCTGGCCAACATGGTGAAACCCCCATCTCTACTAAAAATACAAAAAGTAGCCAGGTGTGGTGGCAGGCGCCTGTAGTCCCAGCTACTTGGGAGGCTGAGGCAGGAGAATGGTGTGAACCTGGGAGGCGGAGCTTGCAGTGAGCCGAGATCGTGCCACTGCACTCCAGCCTGGGTGACAGAGTGAGACTGTGTCACAAAAAAAAAAAAAGAAAGAAAAGAAAAGAAAAGAAAATTCATGTGTAAATGTACCCATGCAGTTCAAAGCCATGTTGTTCAAGCGTCAATTGTATATGCATACACTGTCTCTCCCCAGAGCATGTGTCTGTAAACCAGTTATCATGACTACCTAGTATAATTGATTAAAAGTACAAAACACATGGGGACTGTTTGATTTGCCAGGATCAAAATCCATTCAAACGGGCTCAAGCAAAAAGGGAAGTTATTGGAGAGAAGCTCTGATAGCTCATGGAACAGCAGGAAGGATAGCCAGGTCTCGAGGGATGAAACCAAGAACCCCAGGACCCCCAGGGAGTCTCTCCATCTCTCTTTCTTTGTGTGCTCACATGATTGATATCTAATATTCTCTAATATTCTCTGCCAAACCTTTTTATCCTTTTTCTGCAGATCAGCTTTCTCTGGTCTACCACAGCCATTGCCCTGGATCAGGTTTCCTGGACTCCATACTTGTGGAGATGGAGATGGTGCAGAAAGTTCCCTAGGAGAGCCTTCAGGAACAATATATGTAAAGTAGGGCAGGAAGAAGGATTGGATACTGGGAGAAATTAAACTATGATGCAGCAGCAACGGAGGCTCCAGCCAATTCTATACGGAGTTCTAGGCAAGACTTCGAACTGTGTGCGTTGACCAGCCATTGGATGCTGGCTGTCCCTGGTGAGAGGGACATATCTTTAGACAAAGTGAATCCCTTTGGTCAAGGGTGATTTCTGGGGAGGATCTCAGCTATGAATAGTCAGTAGTTAGCACCCTTGCAAGGGGGATGATGAGCCCTGGGCACCCATTCAGCCACCCAGTCCAGCTTGACCTCATGTCTCATCTCAAACACCAACTGGGACTGAAGCAAGTCCCTGTGTTCCACTTCCAAATTCCTAGGAGTAAGCATCTGACTGGATTAGGTATCTTTTTCCTGTTCTGATCAGCTCTGGCCCTGGAAGTCAGGTCACAAGATATATTACCCACTGGGTATTAACTAACACATTTGCTAATAATCAATTAGCAAAAACAATTTGTCTTTGATGATAAATGCAGATTTGTCTTTTAATAATAAATGCAAGTCAGCAAAGGTTGGATAATCAGTTTTTAGGGCAGATATTACTTTACTAACATTTTTCGTTCAAGAACAGCTATGACTTTATTGAAATAGTGGCAAACATTGAAATAGTGGCAAACATTCAGAAAAATATGATTTCAAAAAGTCAGATGGGTGGGGTGGCAAGTCATGTAAAAACAAGCAAGCCTACATTTATCCAGAAGACAGGTGAATACTTATCTTTATTATTATTATTTCTTTTATTTATTTATTTATTTATTTTTTGAGACAGAGTCTTGCTCTGTCACCCAGGCTGGAGTTCAGTAGCATGATCTCAGTTCACAGCAACCTCCGCCTCTCGAGTTGAAGCAATTCTCATGCCTCAACCTCCCACGTAGCTGGGATTACAGGCACGCCACCACACCTGGCTAATTTTTGTATTTTCAGTAGAGATGAGGTTTTGCCATGTTGGCCACACTGGTCTTGAACTGCTGACCTTAAGTCATCTGCCTGCCTCGGCCTCCCAAAGTGCTGGGATTACAAAGTGCTGGGATCCCAAAGTGGCATGAGTCACCGTGCCTGGCCAACATTTATCTTTTAATAGCATATTTTACCCTTTTGTTTACCACATCTTTAGTTTTGCCTTTTCCAGAATGTCATGGAATTGGAATCATACAGCATGTAACCATTTCAGACCAGCTTAATTCACTTAGCAATGTGCATTGAGGATTTATTCATGTCTTTGTGTGGCTTGAGAGCTCATTCCTTTTTGCTACTGACTAATATTTGATTATATAAATATATTGCAGTTTGTTTATCCATTCATCTATAGGAAGCCAGAAAAGGGGTCTTGAGCTAGACTCCAAGAGAGGGTTCTTGGATCTCGCACAAAAAGGAATTCAAGGCAAGTTGCAGAATGCAGTGAAAAAAGTTGTTTTATTGAAAGCTGCTCAGATACAGAGTAGGATGTCCTCAGAAAGCAAACAGAGGAATGCACCATCTTTATTTGAGATTTTTCTTATGTAGAAGTCTTGTCTATGACAAGACTAAACTAAGCTGTGCCTGTGTGTGGGTTGGCTGACAGCATGATAGAATTTATTATCTGATTGATTTAAAGAAAACTATCTTGACAATTTAGTGTGCAAGTACATCAAAGCATAACTATAGTTATCCTGAAAGCCTAACTTGTTATGGCTATTGGAACCTCTGGACTTCCTGTTGCTGTAGGAGTTTGTTCTTGCAGGCATTACCAAGCTACCTCCTTAGCTTTGTAAGTGACCAGTAAGCAATGTGCCTTGCTAGTTTTAAGATGAAGGAGATTTTAAAATGGTGTCACCCTGCTAGTTTTAAGATGGAGGTGATTTAAAAATGTTGTCGGCCGGGCACTGTGGCTCACACCTGTAATCCCAGCACTTTGGGAGGCTGAGGCGGGTGGATCACGAGGTCAGGAGTTCAACACCAGCCTGAACAACATGGTGAAACCCCATCTCTACTAAAAATACAAAAATTAGCCTGGTGTTGTGGTGTGCGCCTATAATCCCAGCTACTCAGGAGGCTGAGGCAGGAGAATCACTTGAACCCAGGAGGTGGAGGTTGCAGTAAGCCAAGATCGTGCACCATTGCACTCCAGCCTGGGTGACTCTTTCTAAAAAAAAAAAAGAAAGAAAAGGCGTCATCCTCGGCTCCTGCTTCCCTAACAGAAATACATCTTGGTTACTCCCAGTTTTTGGTCATTATGAATAAAACTGCTATAAGCATTCACACGCAGGATTTTGTGTGGACATAAGTTTTCAAATCAGCTGGGTAAATTCCTAGGAGTGCGATTGCTGGATTGTTCTATGTAAAATGCTTATTTAAAAACGGAATGCTTGTTCCCTGGTGCTGCACTCTAACATAAATGTAATTCTTTCAGCAAGGCCAATTTTACTTTCTGCAGAAAGGGTGCTCATTGCAGATGTAACAATGGCTAGAGCACACCTGAACAAAGGAAGGAAGCAATTTTTATCCCTTACACAGTTTGTCCCTGCTACTGTGTCCTGTCGCCATTGGCTGGAGCCAGACCTCACAATCTAAACTAAAACCCAATTGGCTAACAGTTTAAAACTTTTCTAAATAGGTGAAAGTAATGGAAAGACAAAGGAAAAGAGGAAGTTGCTTATGCCAAAAAAGGAAGGGGCATAGGCTGCAAGCTGGAACATGCTCGTGAGCGTGTCCAGCACAAATATCTTGGTTAAGGTACAAGGACATAGAATGTACTACATGCCTGCAAGCATGTTTAACAGCTACATAGGATAGGGCTTACTTACCAAAGAGTTATTAGCACAAAGCAAGAAGGCTTGAAGGAAGTTAGTTTTTAAAATAAACTATTATTTTTAACACTTATGATTTATTCTTTAACAAGAAGGGAAACTTTGAAGAGGAACTGTTACTTTCTACATGGATCATATAAGAAGACTATGATTAGTTTTGTAAGAAACTGCCAAACTGTCTTCCCAAGTGGCTGTACCATTTTGCATCCCCACCAACAATAAACGAGAGCTCCTGTTGCTCTGCACTCTCACCAGCAATTGCTGTTGTGGCTTTTTCAGATTTAAGCCATTCTAATGGGTGTGTAGTGGTATCTCATTGTTGCTTTAATTTGCATTTTCCTAATGACAAATGATGTTCAGCATCTCTTCATATGCTTAATTACTATCTGCAGATGTTTTGCCCATTTTTACTTGGCTTTATTGTGTTATTGATGAGTTTGTAAGAGTTCTTTGGATATTTTGAGACGACTGGATTTTTACTATTCGATTCCTGCTTACTTAGAATTAATCCTAGCAAGGCCTGAAGAACTTCTTCTCCCACCCTCATTTCCTTTCACACAGTGGTGGCAAATGGCAGCTACCACCAGTCAGCTTTTGTATGAAAGACCAAATTTGGTAAAAGGTGGTTTAGGGCTGTAAAATGTGTGAAAAGGCAGGCTATAACATCTTTACTTAAAATACCTCCTCTATTAAAATGGACCATTCATTTCATCCAGTGTGGTTCTTAACTCTGGGTGCACAGTAGGACCACCAGGTTAACTATTAAAAATACTGATGTCTTAGCCAATATCTTAAAAAAATTATTTATAATTTTTTCTTTTTTAGAGATAGAGTCCTGCTCTGTTACCCAGGGTAGAGTGCGGTGGCACCATCATAGCTCACTGCAGCCTCCAACTCCTGGGCTCAAGCAATATTCCTGCCTCAGCCTCCTGACCACCAGGTCTGGCTTATTTTATTTTATTATTTTATTTTTTGTAGAGATGGAATTTTTCCTATATTGCCCAGGCTGGTCTCAAACTCCTGGCCTCAAGTGATCTTGCTACTTCAACCTCCCAAAGTGCTGGGATTACAGGTGCAAGCCATCTCACCCAGCCCAATATCTTAAAATAATTGTTGATATCAAGACTTCAACATCAACTAAAACCATATTAGACACTACTACATATCCACTTGATTGACTACAATAAAAAGCATTGATCAAGTCAGGTGTGGTGACGTGTACCTGTGGTCCCACCCGCTCAGGAGGCTGAGGTAGGAGGATTCCTTGAGCCCAGGAGTTTGAGACCAGCCTGGGCAACATAGCAAACACAGCAAGACCCTGTCTAATTAAAAAAAGATTGATCACACTAAGTGTTGTAAAAGGGTATGGAGGAACTGGAACTCTCATCCAGGCTGGTGGGAATGGAAATGGTGCAACTTCAGAACACAGTTTAGCAGTTTATTAAAAAGTTAAACATACACCCAGTATACAACCTGGCCATTCCACTTCTAGGTATCTATCCAAGAGAAAGAAAAAACACACGTTCATACAAAGACTTGTACATGAATGTTCATGGCAGCGTTTGTAATAGCTCTGAATTGGAATCAACCCAAGTGCACATCAATAGGTAAATGGATGAACAAAGTGTGTGATATTCATATGGTGAAATGCTACCCTGCAATAATAAGAAGTAAACTTCTGATACAACATGGATGAATCTCGAAATAATTAGGCTGCATGAAAAAAGCCAGTTAGTAAGAGGATCAAGTGCGATTTTATATAAATCACACATATGTGACATAAATGTGTGATCACATTTATATAAAATTCTTGAAAATTTAAACTAATCTATAGTAACAGAAAGCACTGGGAAGGGGAGGGATGAAGGAAAAAGAAAGGATGACAGAGGGTCACAAGAGGGCTTAGAAGTAATGAACATGTTCGTTATCTTGTTTTTTGTGATGGTTTCCAGGGGTGTGTACATATGTCAAAACTGACCAAACTGGACAGTTTTCGTATGTGCAGTTTACTAAATGTCAATTGGACCTCAATACAACTGTGAAAAATATTTTTGTACCTTGACCTGTTATCCAATTCATGATTTCAAAAAAATCTAATGTTTTAAATCTATAAGCTAAATTTTAGTTACAATCTTATTTATCAACAATAAGGGAAAATTTAAAAATCTGCAATATCACTGCATGTTCTCACATAAAAGTGGGATAGAACATTGGGTACACAAGGTTATAAAGATGGGAATGATAGATACCGGGCACTACAAGAGTAGGGAGGGAGGGGGAAAAGGGTTGAAAAACTACCCATTAGGTGCTATGCTCACTGTCTGGGTGACAGGTTCAATTGTACTCCAAGCCTCAGCATCTTACAATATAACTTTATAGCAATTCTACACATATATCCCTGGAATCTAAAATAAAAGGTAAAAAAGAAAAAACTCTTTAATATTAATATTTTTCACACATATTCATAAATAGGGAAGAATCTACGATATAGATTAATTTAATTTAATTTAATTTAATTTTTGAGACAGGGTCTTGCTCTGTTGCCCAGGCTGGAGTGCAGTGGTGCAAACGTAACTCACTTAAATCCTCTACCTCCTGGGCTCAAGTGCTTCTCCTGCCTCAGCCTTGCAAGTACCTGGGATCACAGGCATATACCACTATGCCTGGTTAATTTTTTATTTTTTTGTAGAAATGGGGACTTGTTATATTGCCCAGGCTGGTCCCAAACTCCTGGCCTCAAGCGACCTGCCCACCTCAGCCTCCCAAAGTGTTGGGATTATAGCTGTGAGCCACTGCATTGTCCTAGATTTTTATAACTTGACATTTTGTTGTTGAAAGCCTTGATCTGAAATATATACCAAAGAGAGAGAAAAAGAGTGAAAAGTCAAAACTGTGTTGGAAGAAATGTGAAATCAAATACTATGAGTTTCCTGGAAGTTCATTCCAATACCGTAGGCTACAAAAAGCTATAGGATACTGTGGAGTCTTACTGCCCTATAAATATTGTAGGAGGGTGTTGAAGTAATCATACATGCTTTACTACAGCAAAGAGGTTTCTGTATCAGAACTGAACACAATGAAAAAGCAGAAGATTTAAGAAATGCTAATGTTACATATTTTAAAAGTTTAGAACACAAGTTTTATTAGAGGGCTTTTTCATCCAACTTAAAGTACTTTTATTGTCTTCTTTGCTAGAACTCTATGACTTCTGGTAACAGAGGCCAAAACATACAAACTCCTCAGACTATCTGGTGGAACTCCATCAAGAATAGGAGAGTTTCTCCAGTTCCAATTTAAATAATTTTCTGTATGTGTGTATGTCAAGATTGTAATAGTTTGATTAAAGTAAGAAAGAAATGTGCATGAGAATGTATTGCAATGCTGCAATCTTAACCCTGTTTCATATTTGATTTTTATTTACTTATTTGTTTATTTTTTTATTGAGATGGGGGTCTCACTAAGCTGCCTGAGCTGTTCTTGAATGCCTGGACTCAAACAATCCTCCTGCCTCAGCCTCCTGAGTATTAGGTCTGTTCACTAATTAGAACCACAGATTAATATTTGATAGCTTTTAATGGGCACAGAGTCATTTTTAAATGTTGGCCACAAACACTGTCCAGTTGAATATAAGGTCAATATAAACTATTTCCCTAAGGCACTTCACGTTATTGGCAGGTCTTCTTCAATAAAAGTGTTTAAATAAGAAATGGGAAAAGGATTCCCTATTTAATAAATGATGCTGGGAAACTGGCTAACCATACGTAGAAAGCTGAAACTGGATCCCTTCCTTATACCTTACACAAAAATTAATTCAGGATGGATTAAAGACTTAAATGTTAGACCTAAAACCATAAAAACCCTAGAAGAAAACCTAGGCAACACCATTCAGGATATAGGCATGGGCAAGGACTTCATGTCTAAAACACCAAAAGCAATGGCAACAAAAGCCAAAATTGACAAATGGGATCTAATTAAACTAAAGAGCTTCTGCACAGCAAAAGAAACTACCATCAGAGTGAACAGGCAACCTACAGAATGGGAAAAAATTTTTGCAATCTACTCATCTGACAAAGGGCTAATATCCAGAATCTACAAAGAACTCAAACAAATTTACAAGAAAAAAACAAACTACCTCATCAAAAAGTGGGCGAAGGATATGAACAGACACTTCTTAAAAGAAGACATTTATGCCACCAAAAGATACATGAAAAAATGCTCATCATCACTGGCCATCAGAGAAATGCAAATCAAAACCACAATGAGATATCATCTCACACCAGTTAGAATGGCGATCATTAAAAAGTCAGGAAACAACAGGTGCTGGAGAGGATGTGGAGAAATAGGAACACTTTTACACTGTTGGTGGGACTGTAAACTAGTTCAACCATTGTGGAAGTCAGTGTGGCGATTCCTCAGGGATCTAGAACTAGAAATACCATTTGACCCAGCCATCCCATTACTGGGTATATACCCAAAGGACTATAAATCATGCTGCTATAAAGACACATGCACACGTATGTTTATTGCGGCATTATTCACAATAGCAAAGACTTGGAACCAACCCAAATGTCCAACAATGATAGACTGGATTAAGAAAATGTGGCACATATACACCATGGAATACTATGCAGCCATAAAAAATGATGAGTTCATGTCCTTTGTAGGGACATGGATGAAGCTGGAAACCATCATTCTCAGCAAACTATCACAAGGACAAAAAGCCAAACACCGCATATTCTCACTCATAGGTGGAAATTGAACAATGAGAACACTTGGACACAGGAAGGGGAACATCACACACTGGGGCCTGTCGTGGGGGAGGGGGAAGGGAGGAGGAATAACATTAGGAGGTATACCTAATGTAAATGACGAGTTAATGGGTTCAGCACACCAACATGGCACATGTATACATATGTAACAAACCTGCATGTTGTGCACATGTACCCTAAAACTTAAAGTATAATAAAAAAATTATGATTTTTCATTACCTTAAACTATTTTTCTTATCTTTCTTAGAAATGAAAGAAAACTAGTTTGAGAAAATTCCTGCATTTTAAAATAAATCTCTATTTCAGCCAGATGCGGTGGCTCATGCCTATAATCCCAGTACTTTGGGAGGCTGAGGTGGGTGGATCACCTAAGGTCAGGAGTTCGAGACCCACCTGGCCAAGATGGCAAAACCCCATCTCTACCGAAAATACAAAAATTAGCTGGACTTAGTGGCACACGGTTGTAATCCCAGCTACTGGGGAGGCTGAGGCAGGAGAATTGCTTGAACACAGAAGGGGGAGGTTGCAGTGAGCTGAGATCGCACCACTGCACTCCAGCCTGGATAACAGAGTGAGGCTCCATCTGAAAAAATAAATAAATAAATAAAATGAAATAAATTTCTATTTTAATGAGAGGCTTGTAGAAGAACATATTAGCAGATTTGTATTGTAAATTTATGATGTAATAGTTTGGCTCTGCAAATAACAGCAAATATTGTTGATTATTATTTATTTTCCTTCTGTGAACATTAACTTTGTGAATTATGATTTTTTTTATTTTTACAATAAACATTTTTCTTAATAGAAAATTTTTAGTTTCTTTATTTACATACTGAGAAATGCATCTTTTTTAAGTGTACAATTTACTGAAGGTTTTTTCCCCTTTGATCAAGTTTTTAATTTTGATGAAGTTCAATTTATCCATTTGTTCCTTTTATGATTGTTTTTTGTGTGTGTCCTACCTATAAAATCTTTGCTGGCTCCAGGATCACAAAGATTTTCTTTTGCTTTCTTCTAGAAGTTTTATAGTTTTAGCTATAGTTTAAATTTATGCCTAAGATCAATCCTGAATTAATTTTTATGAGTGGTGTGAGGTAGGGGTTGAGATTCAATCTATTTTCATGCATTTATTCTGTTGTCCAAGCATCATTTGTTGAGAGGATTTTCCTGGTTTAGCACTGCTGTGGCTTGGGTGAGTTGGTCTAATTCTAGAGTTCAGTGATAGAAAGCCCAGCTGGCTCTCATACAAAGCTACACACCCTGCCTCTAGTCTAGCTTTTATGATTAAGAAGGTGATATTTTGGCTTCCAATAATCATTCACTTGTCTTTTGTTCAATATATTCAGAACTCAGGTGGGGAAGAGAGATGCTACTCACAACCCCTTCCATGAAGAGGTCTAGGTTCAAAGCCAGAGGCTAACTAGTTATAGGTCCAGGCTCTAGGATATTTCTGATGGCTTCTTCCTCCTTGGGTTATTAAGTTATGTACAGTCCACAGCTCTAAGTAGTGTTTGGTTGAAGCACTTTTTTCCTCTTCGTCTTCTTTTGATTGGAAAATGTCCTTGTTAACAGATAAATTTTTAAAATGATAAACTACAATTCTCATACAAATATAAAATCCATGCTTGTCAAATATTTTATTTAATTCATTAACTAATGAGGGAACCGGTAAGATGTTACAGTTGTTTCAAAGAAGCACATGTTTATATGCATAAAGAAATGTTGAAATGAATTTACAAACAGATTTAAAAAACTGGTCTATCTCCAATACCATAATCCATTACATTTCACCGGACACAAGTCAATTGCACTTTTGTGAGCAAGAATCATTTGCACTATTACCGGTTTTTCAGAATTTACTGTCTTTGAGAGTTGCAAAGCCTCTGGAGATAACCAGGATGGTAAAGCTAGACAGGACACCCACTAATCTTTTTTATCCATTTTGAAGTCTTTTGTAATTTTTCCTGACACATTCTATCTTCACCGAGTTTCACATGGTGAGCCTAGTCCTGTTCTCTGCTACAAGAAGTCTAGCCAGCTACAGTCACATTTACTTGGTTTCATCTAATTGCCTTCTTGGCCTTTCCACTTGAGTATTTAAGAGGTATGACATGGATAAAACAGAACTTTTGATTTTTTTCTTAAGCCAATTCTACCCCTAGTTTTTCTCATCTCAGTGAAAGGCATCTCTTCAGTCCAAAACCCATGAACCATCATTGGTTATTTATTCTTCGTCATCTAATGAATTAGCATGTCTTTATTATATATCCTTTTCTTTGTCTCTATCCTCACTTACTTAGACCAAGCCCCATGAACTATTCCTTGGGCCACTTCAGTAACTTCTCAGCTGGTCTTGTTCCTTACCCTCTCACTCTCAATCCATTTTCCACACAGTAGGATGCATTAGTTTTTAAAAATATAGACAAGTAACATTTACCAATGCTTTTGCAGAGACAAGGTCCCCTATGTTGCCCAGGCAGATCTCAAACTCCTGGGCTCAAGCCATCTTCCCACCTCAGCCTCCCAAAGTGCTGCAATGAGAGGATTAAGTCACCATGCTTGGCAAATAAATCATTTTAAAACAGTCCTATGCTGGGCTATTGTTGCTGCTATCTTTCTTTTATAAATGAGAAACATGACATGTGGATTTTAAATAATATGCCTACACTCACCCATGTAATAAATGGTAGAAATGATATTTAAATCTAGGTCGTCTGATTCTGGAGCTTGGACTATTAACCACTGTATGTCCTGCCTCCCTGAACAAGTCAAATTTGTCATTCCTTGCTTACATTAAATTTAAACTTGCTCTTGTGCTTGGAATAAAACTTGGAGTCTTTGCCAGACTTACAAGATCTGACACCAACCCCACCTCTCCAACCTCATCTCGTAGCTGTCTCTCCCCATAGCAAACAAAATTCAAGCCGTACTGGCATTTTCTTCTCTCTTCCTGAGTATTTATTTATGTAATGACAAGTCTTGCTCTGTTACCCAGGCTGGAGTGCAGGGGTGCCATTGTAGCTCACTGCAGCCTCAAACTCCTGACCTCAAGGGATCCTCCCACCTTGGCCTCCCAGAGTGCTTCGATTACAGGCATGAGCCCCCACACCTGGTCTTTTCCTGAATATTGAGAACCTCTTTGCTGCTTAGAATGCACACCTCCTGGCTCTTTGCTGAGTGGTGTCTCTGACCTTTGCAGTCTCAGCTTAAAGAAGTCCTCTTGCTCCTGTTGGGTGAGCTCCCTGAAGACACCGGGGCATAGCTGCAGTAGGGGTTAGTGGGTGTGTGGGAGGTAGAGAGCGGAGGGAACGTAGGGAGTCTTCATTTCTCCAAGCACATTGTTCTAAATTGGTTCTTCCTTTTCTAAGAGAGGTAGTGTGAAGTAGTCAGTTTAAAAACCCAGATCAGACTGTGAAACATAAGAAGAAAGAAGTCAGAAGATCACTTTATGGTCTTACCAGCACCTGGACTGTAAATTGACACCAATCATAATGCCTTCCTGCCCTCATCACAAGGTTGGTGTGCAGATGGCAACATATTCAAGATGGCTTTGACAGCTGTAAACAGGAACAGATGTGAGTAACTTCAGGCCAATGTGATCTTCACACTCTAGTGGTGCCTTCACTTGTGAATTGTGCCCAGGACCAGGCAGTGAGGCCAACATGCTTAGAGAAGACCTCGATGAGCATGTCATTGTCCCATTCTGGGGACCTCAAAGACTCTGCACTGTATTTCTGCTCATGCAGCAATCTTCAGACACTATGCAATATTCTTCCAATGAACATAGCAAATAAATACATTTTATTTTATTATTATTATTGTTATTTTGAGACAGTCTTGCTCTGTCACCCAGGCTGGAGTGCAGTGGCCCGATTATAGCTCATTGTAACCTTGAACTCCCAGACTCAAACGATCCTCTCACCTCAGCCTCTTTAGTAGCTGGGACTACAGGTATATGCTACCATGCCCAACTAATTATTCTAATGTTTTGTTGAGCTGGGATCTCACTATGTTGCCCAGGCTGGTCTCAAACTCTTGGCCTAAAATGATCCTCCCACGTCAGCCTCCCAGAGCACTGAGATTATAGGCATGAGCCACCACACCAGGTAGAAACACATTTTATTTATTTATGTTACAGAGATGGGGCCTTGCTATGTTGCCCAGGCTGATTTTGAACTCCTGCGCTCAAGAAATCCTCCTGTTTCAGCTTCCCAAAGTCCTGGGATTACAGGCATCAGCCATTGTGCCCAGCCAGAAATACACTTTATTTATTTATTTAGAGATGGAGTCTCGCTGTGTTGCCCAGGCTGGAGTGCAATGGTGCGATCTTGGCTTACTGCAACCTCCATCTCCCGGGTTCAAGTGATTCTCCTGCCTCAGTCTCCCAGGTAGCTGGGATTACAGGTGCCTGCCACCATGCCCAGCTAATTTTGTATTTTCAGTAGAGATGGGGTTTTACCATGTTAGTCAGGCTGGTCTCTAACTCCTGACCTGAGGTGATCCACTTACCTCGTCTTCTCAAAGTGCTGGAATTACAGGTGTGAGCCACCACACCTGGCTCAGAAATACACTTTAAATGAGAAACTTTTCTCTAGCTTACGTTAGTCTAGAATTCCCTTCCACCCTCTAACCTTTAGTCTATTTCTCTGCCTTCCTCTCCTCTCTCCCTACCTTCTCTCCTTCCTCCCACCCTCTCCATCTTCATTCCCTCCCATCTTTGCCAAGATTAAAGAAGGAATCTGGTCAAAGTGGAAAACTCCATATGAGTAAATGAATTTCAAGCACAGAAAAATATGTGGTAGTAGATATTTTCAATGTTAACCATGAATGATATTAGAAGGTGTTGGTGTAATTGAATGACCAAGCAGATCCTACAAAAGCTACCTCAGCTACTTCTAATTTGGTTTGCTTTATTCAGTTATATATCCTACAACTTCAGGTAAAAGTATAAAATAATTCATTACTAAAAATTTAACTTTTTAGCTAGACCCATATAGAAATATTTCTCCACTTTTTAACTGTAATTTGTTCTCAATGAAACCATATTGTTGTTCTCTCCTGGAGCCACATTTACAATTAGTCAATGAGATGATATTTAGTAAAATCCTCGTTTCTGTCAACAGTTCTCCATCATTTCAGCTTTCATTTTTTTAAAACCTCAACTGATTCTAAGTTATTTCTGTTATTCTTTCAAAAGGAATCTTTATCAAATTTTTTCAGACTATCTTTCATGGTGATATAATTCTCTTTCATTTGAATCTTATGAAGTTAATCCCAGCAAACCTCCTTGGTCTTAGCACCTCTAAGTGCCTTGATTTCAGCTCTCAGTGTCTTTTCTTCATTATTCTGGACACACAGGAGAAACACGTCATGCTGGGGCTTTCCACGTCATGTTGGGGCTTGGGGACTGTGAATGGCATTTTCCAGCCCACTGGCTTCAGTTTGCCATGCAACTATATTTACCAGCTGTGAGGGTGTGGGGGACACTGGCATCCTCCAAGGGCATCCAGATGGGCATCAGGGTATGAGTCTACCTGACTCAGAACTCATCCCTGCAGACTTGGCCAAAAGTCTGGGAAATCCATGCCAACTTCCCTTTCTGCTCCTCTTCTCTCAAAGGCTGTCCTCCCATCCCAAGCTTTGATTGGAGGCTGAACGTATAGGTGGGAAAAATGAATTCTGCTCAATTGCATATATTTCAAATCCATTGTCTTCTTCCTTAACACAGAATCTTGGATAATGTGTCCAGCTAGCAGGTCTGTATCCCAGCCTCCCTTGTAGCTACTTGCAACCATGTCAATAAATTTTGGCCCAAAGAGAGATAAGTGAAAGTATTATTTGGAACTTTCAGGAAGTGCCCTTGAAGTGTGCCTTTTTTCATATCCTCCTTCCCGCTGGTTGGAATGCAAGCCCAATTATTGCCGTCTTGGACCATGAGATGACCTTGAATTTAGAAGCTTTGGACATCAGAGCAGCAAAGTGGAAGATGCCTGGGCATTTGAAGGCTCTGTGGAATAGCCTCATTAGCCCTGGACTAGCTACTTGTAGATTGTTTGTATGTGAGGGAATCAACCCTTGTGTGATTAAATCTCTAATTTTAAGATCTCTGTTACACACAAACACGACTGCTATCTAATATACCCAGGGACCTTCATTTTTTAAGCTTAAGGGACAAGAATTTTCTAATCTTGATTATATATACTTGCAGATAACTTGTATCTGACACCTGGATCTTGACTTTTGAATCTTACAAGCTAAGATCTTGGGTCCCCAGATTTACTGGGACAGCCCTGCTGTGTTATCTTTCCCTGGATGTTCACAAGAAATCTTCAGGAAAGATCTATGTCACTTGTCAAGGTGTTTGGGTGGCAGAGTATGTTTCTTTTGAGTTGTACTGGAAGCAACCATGAAGCAAGGAAAAGCAGCTCCTACATATGCAGGTTAACAGAGTCTTTGCACAGTGAAGCTGCGAGTCTCATGTACTTGGCTTGTTATTCATTGCATCTATATGTTTAGATCTGTGCTAAAGGATCTTGACTGACATCTTGAAAGTAAATGTTCTCTCTTCTTTGGCAAGTGAACTTAATGATTCTAGTTTGTAGCTAAAAAGTCATTATCTTTAAAGAGCCATTCTTGTCAAATGTGGGTAAATGATGAAATAAATGTGATATTATAGCCTCTTGGTATGTGATGCTTTTTATCTAAGCAGAACTCAACAACATGTGTTACTGTAACATTCAGTTGAAGTAATTTATCATGAAAACTGAAAGGAAAGTCACTAAATAGAATAAGGTATAACCTACCTTAGAGTGTTACATTGTTATTTGCACATTATTTTATTTTCTGAGACTAGGTCTTGCTCTGTCACCCACAGCACTGCACTGGAATGTAGTGGTGCAAATATAGCTCACTGCAGCCTCCACCTCCTGGGCTCAAGCGATCTTCCCACTTCACCCTTCCAAGTAGTTGGGACCACAGATACACACCACCATGCCCAGCCAATCTTTAAATTTTTTTATAGAGATGGAGTCTCACCTTGTTGCTCAGGCTTGTCTCAAATTCCTCGGCTCAAGTGATCCTCCTTGCTCAGTCTTCCAAAGTGCTGGGATTATAGGTGTAAGCCACCGTACCTGACTTATTTACACTTTTAGTATATGATAACTACAAAGATTAGCTGAGATAACACATCTAGATAAAACACTTAGTAGGTACCCAAATACTTGCTAAATAATGACACCCCAAAATACAGTCTAGTCTTTCCAGAGGGAAGATCCATTTATTTACAAAACAATATTTTCTATCCTTAATTCTTTAACACTTCCTTTACGCCAATCTTTCACTTTCTCCTGGGAATCCTGGTTGCTCTTGCTCAGTGGTCACAACAATCCAGAGATGAGAGCTAATGGGGAGCCACAAAGAGTGGAGTTTCAGCAGCTCCTTCTGCAGTGACATCCTGGTGATAACAAGCATGTATGGCCACTACAGAGTCCCCTGTGGTACAGCTTTGAGTGAGTGTACTTTCACTGACTGCTAAGAAAGAAATTCATAGTTTAAAAAATGTTTAGTAGGGTTTTAATTTAAACTTTAGTAGAGACAATACATAATTTCCATCTATTTATTTCTTTTTAAAAAAAATTTTAAACAGGCCAGGCGTGGTGGCTCATGCCTGTAATCCCAGCACTTTGGGAGGCCGAGGCAGGGGCATCAGCTGAGTTCAGGGATTTGAGACCAGCCTGGCCAACATGGTGAAACCCTGTCTCTACTAAAAATACAAAAATAGCCGGGCGTGGTGGCAGGCACCTGTAATCCCAGCTAACCAGGAGGTTGAGGCAGGAGAATTACTTGAACCCGGAAGGTGGGAATCACTTGAACCCGGGAGGTGGAGGTTACAGTGAGCCGAGATTGTGCCACTGCACTGCAGCCTGGGTGACAGAGTAAGACAAATAATAATAATAATAATAATAAATTTTAAATTGACAAAAGTTGTACATGTTTATGATGTACAACATGATGTTTTGAAATATGTTTACATTATTAAATGGCTAAATTGAGCTAATTATCACACGTCTTACCTCACGTGCTTATTTTTATGTGCGGTGAGATCACTTAAAATTTACTCTGTTAGTGATTTTCAAGTATACACTACATTTTGTTTTTCTTTTTTGAGACAGGATCTTGCTCTGCCACCCAGGCTGGAGTACAGTGGCACACTCATGGCTCACTGCAGCCTCAAACTCCTGGGCTCAAGCTGTCCCCCCACCCAGCCTCCCTAGTAGCCGGGACGACAGGTGCATGCCACCACACCTGGCTAATTCACATTGTTGTTAGCTGTAGTCATCATGTTGTACAATAGCACTCCCGTCTGACGTTTTGTACCCTTTGACCAGCATGTCTCCAGCCTTTCACCCTCTTTATCGCTTTTACTTTGTCTTTCTAGTGATGCCTGGGCCAGGGCCAAGTGAGTCTCCCCGTCTCCTTACCCAGGGGCCACTTCAGTTATCACTCATTCTTCACTGCCCTTGTTTGCTGTTTAGCTCATCTGTCTGCATTCTGAGGCATTCATCCTCATTACACATTTATCATTTTGTGGAGGTGATAGCAGTAGGTCCCAGTCGAGTGGTTATACAGTGGTGCTTCTTGCTTCTGTCTCCTAGGGTTACCCCCGAAATCTTTCACATACTTTTACAGCCAATTAGAGCCACTAATCTACTGTAGTTGACTTCTTTTTCAGGAAAAGCAGGTAAAACTCAATAGAGAGGAACACAAAGTTCATAGGGACCACCATGGGGACAGCCTTGGTCTTTTTATGTACCATTTTCAAAGAGGCCTCATAAGTTTTACACATTCTTGACAAATACAAATTACAATTTTTTTATTTGTATTTATTTTATTGTATTTTTGGGGGGATGGAGTCTTTCTCTGTCACCCAGGCTGGAGTGCAGTGGTGTGATCTCAGCTCACTGCAACCTCCATCTCCCGGGTTCAAGCAATTCTCCTGCGTTGGCCTCTTGAGTAGCTGGGATTACAGGTGCCCACTACCACCCTTGGCTAATTTTGGTATCTTTTTTAGTACAGACAAGGTTTCACCACGTTGACTAGGCTGGTCTCGAACACCTGATCTCAAGCGATCTGCCTGCCTTGGCCTCCCAAAGTGCTGGGATTACAGGTGTGAGCCACCGTGCCTAGCCACGAATTACAATTTTAATCAAAATGGACGTGCACTGACACAGACTAAGGGCTAAAATGTCAGATTGAATTAATTCTTCATATTAAATGAATTATGATTAGGATCTTTAACCAGTGAATTGCTGAGTTTTTCACTGCTAATAAATAATACTCCTTTCTTTCTCTCTTGAATTCTAAGCTGAATGAAGAATAGTAGGAATCAGACAGATGGAGATAAAAACAGCAGCTCTGTAATTAACAAATTTGAATTGTAGAATTCAGCTAGACTTGGGGAAAAAACATCTTTCTAATGTTTCCCATGGAGTTGGACTCACCTGGTACCAGGCTGAGCAGCTGCTGGCTACACATTAGAATGATCTTGGGATCTTTAAAAAATACCAGATACTCAGAGCCCCACCTCCCGACCAGCTGAATCATAATCTCAGGGGTGGAGAAGGAGTTTGGGGATCTGAATTTTTGGAAAGCGCCCCAAATGATTCTCAGCGAGTATTGAGAACCTCCGAGGCTGAGGACCACGGAGCTTGATCATTACAAAGGCAGACCTGTTTCCTCAGGGTGGAGAGGAAAGGGCAGAACACAGCTGACCTCAGGGCAAGCCCACCTGAGAATGGGAAAGAGGATGTTGGGTGAGCTAATGCCTCCAGTGAGAGATGAGTGAGGAAGTGAATCTGTGGTTTCATGTCTTTTGTCAATTTCAGAACGAATTCTGAGCTTTTATTATTTTTTTAAAAATTTATTTATTTATTTAAGCTGGAGTCTCACTCTGTCACCCAGGCTGGAGGGCAGTGATGTGGTCTTGGCTCACTGCAGGCTCTACCTCCCGGGTTCAGGTGATTCTCCTGCCTCAGCCTCCCATGTAGCTGGGATTACAGGCACACACCACCTCGCCCGGCTAATTTTTGTATTTTTAGTAAAGACAGAGTTTCACAATT
This sequence comes from Gorilla gorilla gorilla, assembly GCF_029281585.2. Taxonomy (NCBI): domain Eukaryota; kingdom Metazoa; phylum Chordata; class Mammalia; order Primates; family Hominidae; genus Gorilla; species Gorilla gorilla. The sequence continues at coordinate 35,393,474 of NC_073232.2, read as the reverse complement.
TTGGCCAAGCTGGTCTCAAACTCCTGGCCTCAAGTGATCTGCCCACTTCAGCCCCTCAGAGTGCTCAGATTATAGCTGTGAGCCCCCATGCCCGGCCAAATTCTGAGCTTTTAGTTCATCAGAAATCACTCTTGTCCTGCTCCCTCACTCCTCTCTTTCTAGGATCCAGATTGCATGTATATTAAAAGTTTTTACTGTGTCAAATGTGTCTCTGGCTCTTTTCTGTAGTTTTAAATTCTTTTTTACCTTCCTATGCTTTGATCTTCTGATCTACCTCTTCATTCATCCTTTCAGCTCTGTAATCTACTGTTAAACCCAATTGATTTTGTTCATAATTCCAGTTCTATAATTCATTTAAAAACTTAGGTCCATTTTAATAGAAGGTATAGAAATTCATAACTCAAACAATTCATAAAAACTATTACATACATACGATAAGTTGCACCAAGAGTGCAATAATATAAATCCCGTGGTCTGCAGATAAGAGATACTGCAAAAACTGTTAAGATTGACTTTTATATTTTCCCCTCCTTTCTCTTGTTTTTTTGAAGATCAGTTTCCAGTTCTCTACTGAGTTTCTTCATCATGCCATCTCATTTCTTGAACATATTAATCATAATTATTTTAAAACCTGTGTCTGATGCCCCCGATATCTGTAATTTCCTGTGGATCTGTTTAATGCTCATAATTTTGGGGGGCATGTGGTCTTATTTATGGTATGAGAGGTAATTGATTGAATGATGGGCATTGCAAAAAAAAAAAAAAAAAAACAGCTGCAGATATCATTAGAGCCTTTAGATGATGTCATAGTCCTTTGAGTTCTGATTTATTTCTAACCCACTCCCGGATGCAGTCCTTTAGGAATCTTGGGGGGTCCCACTGAAAAAGCTGAAATATCCCTTTAAATCTCTCTTGTTTGCTGGGTTCTCACTTTAATTTGGTCTCCCATCTCAGTAAGAGTGTCAGTTCCTCAGTTTCTGACCTAATTGCAATTTGTTAATCAGCAAATCCCTCAAGAGGAATAATTGCTTGAATATGGAATTCTATACGTCCCTTCTTTCTGCAATCTGGCATTCTCAAGTGCTTGTTACTTTTGTACCTTTTCTGTGCCTTCTATGTCTGTAAGAGGTTTCAAAAATATTTTGTTTGCTTTTTACTAGTTGTCAAGGGAAGGGTTGCTAGTGAGCCATTACTAAAAACATCAATTAGAATGTTTGACTTGCAGGGACCTTTGATGATGACTAACTGATCATGGGATCCCTTTAGACTCTATTCCTCCAGGCCTGGGTCCTCTGCTCTCTTCAGTCTGTCTTCTCATGCGTGACTCACTGTGGACAGGCACACAGAGGGAAGATGTAAAGGGAGCATGGAAGGCAGCTAAGCTTGGCCTCCAGGCTCCTGCCTTCCACATATTCAGCTGGTGCAATAGCCCAACATTAAGAAATTTTAAAACATCAGGAAAATGAACGAAAAGAAAGTAGGATGATGGATAAGGATAGTTGAAATTAATAGAAATAAATATTTTTTAGAAAACGTAAATTACAACAAATACTTGTTTCTTAATTTACTTTCAGTTAAAAATTTATTCTTTTTAGAGACAGAGTCTTGCTACGTTGTACAGGCTGGAATGGAGTGGCTACTCACAGATGTGATTATAACACACTACAGGCTCTAACTCCCGGGCTCAACTGATCCTCCTGCCTCAGCCTCCCAAGTAGCTGGGACAACAGGCTTTTACTTTTTTAAAAAGCAACCAAAACCCTCAAACAAATAAAAATAAAACCTTGACAATCCTGATTAAGGAAAAAAAGAGACAAAAGAGAATAATATTTGAAATGAGATTTGGAAGAAATTAAGTAAGTACGTAAGAATATAATAAATAATTCCATAAAATACTTCTGGAAATTGAAAGAAAATGGATTACCAATATATTAACTCTTAAAATTACTCCATGAGGGTGCAGAAAACATTAAAAGGTTATTTGCCATGGATGATACTGGAAATGCTGACTTCTATATTTAACAAAAAGGTTCAGACTCAGATGCTGTTATAATTGAATTAACTCAAACTTCTAAAAAGTAGGCTATTCCTATGTTAATCCACCCTAATCCATAGAAATCATGGAGATGTCTCTAATGCAGTTTACCTCAGAATAATTTCAATATCAAACTCTGAAAAGATAGTATAAAAGATACAAGAACTACAAATGCATTTCTATTTTGTCTAGATATAAAATAATAAAATATTGAAAATCAAATCTAGCTGTATATTGAAAGAAGACTGTATCATGCTCAGAAGAATTCATCCCAGCAATGCATGGATGGTTTAGTGTTAGAAGACCTAGTAACATAATTCCGTATATCAATGCAGGAAAAGACAAGTACGTGTTTTTAGCTCCAAATCTCATAAATTCATTTAATAAAACACAGCTGTCATTCCTAGCATAAATTTTATAAATTTTTAGTAATGTAGGAATGGAAATACATTGCTTAAACATAATAAAATAAAATCACAAAACCCAATTGACAAATGATACTAAATTTTGAAATGCTGCAGCCATTTTAAATTAAAGAATAAGACAGATATGCCCACTCCTAGTGCAACTAGTCAATATTGTTCTTGAAGTTATAACACAGTAATCATTATAGTTAATATAATAATAAATATAAAATACACAAAAACAGTAACTCAATAGTTAGTATGAATGTGAAAGAGGCAAAATTATACATGCAAATAGTATAAGCAGTAAACTTAAGAAACATCTAGAATTAATAACATTATTTGGTGAGGTAGCTGGATGTAAGGTAACTATTCAAAGCCCAGTAGTTTTTTCCTTCTGGTAATAAACAGCTACAAATAGACTTGAAAATAGAATACATTTTTTTTTCATAATTGTATCCAAAAAGTTAACAAAAAAGGCACAGGACCTTTATTTAAAAAAACTATAATACCTTCTTGATAAATAATAAGGAACAAGTGAAACAGGGGCTAGATGGGAAGACATAGTATCATAAATAGGTCAATACTTCAAAATTAGTAAAATTCCAATTAGAATGTTAACTTTTTGGTAATAAACTGGATAAAAATAATTAAAAAATTAGTACTGAAGCATAGATATCCAAAATAATCTAAGAACATAATGAAAAAAGGAAGAATACTAGTAAGTAAAAACCTGGCTTATCAGTTATTAAAGCTTGCCTAAGATTTTAATTGGTGACAGAAATAAAGTGGTTAGTGGAAGAGTCTAAAGAATCCAGAAACAGATCTAAATATATATGATACTTTAACCCATGGCAAAAATGGTGTTATAGTTTGAATGTGTCTCCCAAAGATTCCTGTGTTGGAAACTTAATCCCCCTGCCCTCATGTAGAGATTAATGCTGCTGTCACAGTAGTGGGTTCATTATTGCAGGAGTGGCTTTTGTATGAAAGCGAGCACTCTCTGACTCTCTTGCTTCTGCCCTCTTGCCATGTGATGCTCTCTGCTCTGCTATGATGCAGCAGGAAAGTCCTCACCAGGTACCTGAGCCATGCTCTTAAACTTCCCAGTCTCCAGAAACATGATGAAATAAATTTTCCTAGAAAATCAGTCTATGGTCTTCTGTTACAGCAATAGAAAACAGACTTAAGATAGAAGGCATTATCACTCTATCTATACATTAGATAAATAGATAGATAGATAGATAGATAGATAGATAGATAGATAGATGGTAGATGAATATAGGTAGATGTATATATTTAAATATATATCAAATTAATATAACATTATATATATATCTGGGGAGATAAATGATAAGAAACTCAAAGCTAGAGCTCTTTCTCATACTATATACAAAAATAACAAATATTTAATATCAGAAAACAACAAATGATTAGAATAAAAATTTGGAGAGCAAATTTTCAATGGTGAAATGCTCCCAAACAAACCAGTAAACTCAGTAATCAGAAAGATATATTTGTTTTGTTACATAAATACTTTTAAAAATTCATGGCAAACAAATGACCAAACAGTAAATAAAAATACGAAGAAATGGGAAATATATTTTCAATAGATATGACAGACAAAACTATTAATATTCACAATAGAAACAATTTCTCTAAATCAGTAAGAGAAAACACATAAGAAAAAGGGCAAAAGTGATTCATAGAAGATACAATGTAAATATCCAATAAATATATAAAAAGATACTCAAACTTTCTAGAAGTCAAGTAAGTAAAATTAAACCAGGAGAATAAATTTTTTTTTTTTTTTTTTTTTTTTTACTTTAAGTTCTGGGATACAAGTGCAGAACCTGCAGGCTTGTTACATAGGTATACATGTGCCATGGTGGTTTGCTGCACCTATCAACCCGTCATCTAAGTGTTAAGCCCCACATGCTTGAGCTATTTGTCCTATTTCTCTCCCTCCCCTCGCCCCCGACCCCTTGACTGGTGCTGGTGTGTGTTGTTCCCCTCCCTGTGTCCATGTGTTCTAATTTTTCAACTCCCACTTATGAGTGAGAACATGCAGTGTTTGGTTTTCTGTTCCTGTGTTAGTTTGCTGGGGATGATGGCTTCCACCTTTATCCATGTCCCTGCAAAGGACATGGTCTCATTCCTTTTTATGGCTGCATAGTATTCCATTGTGTAAATGTGCCACATTTTCTTTATTTAGTCTATCATTGATGGGCATTTGGGTTGATTCCATGTCTCTGCTAATGTAAATAGTGCTGCAATAAACATACGTGTGCATGTGTCTTTATAGCAGAATGATTTATATTCTTTTGGGTATATACTCAGTAATGGGATTGCTGGGTCAAATGGTCTTTCTGTTTCTAGATCCTTGAGGAATCACCACACTGTCTTCCACAATGGTTGAACTAATTTACATTCCCACCAAAAATATAAAAGCATTCCTATTTCTCTAGAAAATACATTTCTCATCATTAAATTGACAGAAGAAAAAACAAAAAAGAAATGAAGTGGGAGAGGTCCCATTTTGTGCTGTCAGGAGTGCGGGGAGGCAGGTGCTCTCTTACCTGGCTTCTGACAGCAGTGAATTGCTGCATCCTTGCTGAATGTAATCTGAACATCTCTATGAAATAAAAAAAAAAATCTATTCTCTTTGGCACAGGAATTTTAGTTTAGAAATCTTTCCTGTGAAAATAACAGCAGCGTTATGAAAAACCATATGTTCCCGGATATTTATTACAGCTTTGCTTGTCATGGCAAGAAAACTGAAAATGATTAAGCTGTCTATCAATTAGCGAATGGCTGAATTAGAATAATGTTAATAAGCCAAAGACAAATCCCTTCATAAAAAGATACTAATAGGGATCCATGTCATGTGACCTTGCTAGTGCAGCAGAGATTGTTCCGGGGTGGAAATGCCCTGACTGTAGATCTAGTTTTTATTTATGTATTTATTTTATTTTTTATCTTTTTACTTTTATTTTACTTTAAAGTTCTGGGATACATGTGCAGAACGTGCACTTTGTCACATAGCACCTTGTGCCATGGTGGTTTGCTGCACCTATGAACCTGTCATCTAGGTTTTAAGCCCCGCATGCATTAGGTATTTGTCCTAATGCTTTCCCTCCCCTTGCCCCCCCACCACCCCCTATAGGCCCGGGTGTGTGGGTGTGTGATGTTCCCCTCCCAATGTCCATGTGTTCTCATTTTTCAACTCTCACTTATAAGTGAGAACATGTGGTGTTTGTTTTTCTGTTCCTGTGATAGTTTGTTGAGAATGATGGCTTCCAGCTTTATCCATGTCCCCACAAAGGACATGAATTCATTCTTTTTTATGGCTGCATCGTATTCCATGGTGTATATGTGCCACATTTTCTTTATCCAGTCTATCATTTGTGGGCATTTGGGTTGGTTCCAAGTCTTTGCTATTGTAAGTAGTGCTGCAATAAACATACGTGTTCATGTGTCTTTATAGCAGAATGATTTATAATCCTTTGGAAATACACCCTGTAATGGGATTGCTGGGTCAAAAGGTATTTCTGGTTCTAGATCCTACAAAGTCTAGTTCTTTACTTTGAGTTCTCTAGACATGATTGTATTTAAATGTTTGAGTTAGTCATGATCTGTTCTGCCTTGCTTAGGTATGCAGTTTGGAAATTCTTTGTGATAGAGGGAGCCTTGAGTAGCTATGCAGTTAAATTATCCTGGAGTTTTGCACAGGCTAAACAGAGGTGGTTTATCTCTATAATACATTTGTATGTATTCAGATATAATTGATATATTGACATGCATCTATATATCACAATATATTTGATATAGACATGATATAGACATCATATATATACATATATATGATACGTATTGGCAAAAGTGGGGAATGTCCATTGTTATGGTTAACTATGAAAAGCAAACTGCTGAGAAATATCTATAACACGATCCCACTGTTGTCAGAACAGATACATGCCCCATATACATGTCTCCATATATTTGCATTTGTTCATATGAGTTTGAAGGAATTTGCCAAGAAACTCCCACCTGCTTCTTAACATTGATTTCCTCAGAGCAATGGGCCTATAACTGGATAATATCAGAGATATTATGACTTCTTTTCTTTATATATCTCGGATGTTCCCCTGTTATAATGTGCATGTATTATTTTAACTCATTTTTTCATAAGATTCATTAAAAGGCTAGTTTATTTGCTCATTGAGGGAGGACAGGAGGAAGGAATTTGAGATTTTGAGAAGCACGTTGGGAGACTGCAAAAAGCCAGGGAGCAATTTGACTAGGAAACGTGAGGAATTTTGAGGACACATTGAGGGACCATTTGAGGATGGGGATCATGAATTAATGGAGACTACCAAGAAACCTTGGCATGGGACTCTCTCCAGCAAGGCTTTACTGAGCCGTGGAGAAAGCAGCACCTTAAAAACCCTAAATGGGACTACAAAAAGACACCGGGACAAGAGAGTTAAAGCTTTTCTTTTTTTTTTTTTTTAACATCTTACTGAAATGAAAGACCATTAGCTCTAAACTGATTTAGTATAAAAAGGAAGGAAAGAGGCCAACAATTTGGAGAAACCAGAGCAGTCAATGGATTGGTTTCAGTGAGACTGAAGAATAGTGGAAAAAGTTGAACATACATGTTTTAGGTTATGTTCATGGGTAGGGGTAATATTAAAAATATTTAATGACTGTAAAAAAAAGGTGCTGACCAATCAGAATGATGTCTGGATCATCGGAAGTTGGAATGATGCCTGGTCTATTGGCGCAGAACACGCAGTTTGCCACACAGGGGGGTGCAGCCTGAATTGCACACCTCATACGGGATGGGCAGGAGAGGAGGAGTCAAGATAATGATCATTAGAGGTAAGGAGATCAAGGAACTGAGGATCAGGATTTTGTCTGGATTGTCCTTGTGGACACTGAGGTCACATCACATGACAGCAGGAAATGAGATGTAAAGCAACTGTGAGCCAGTCGTCCAAACCTTCAATGAGTGAGTGGGATGGGCTGGAGGCTGGCTGGTGGATGACAGTGGCAAGGAGGGGAAAAGATGGCAGAGCCTTGTGCAGAGTTGTGTGAGGTAGGAGAGAATGGGTAGCCACGGTTGGGCGGGCTGCAAGACCAGCCAGGCTGTAGGTAAGGCTAAGAGGTGAATGCTTCCAAGGAATTTATACTCTAGTAAGGGAGACAGATGAGAAGGCAATAATAATATGGTATGTTAAGTGTAGGAGTGTAGGATGCTATGAGAGCATACAAGAGTAACTTATAGGCAGGGTGCAGTGGCTCATGCCTGTAACCCCAGCACTTTGGGAGGCTAAGGCGGGCAGATCACGAGGTCAGGAGATCGAGACCATGCTGGCTAACACGGTGAAACCCCATATCTACTAAAAATACAAAAAATTAGCTGGGCATGGTGGCATGCGCCTGTAGTCCCAGCTACTCGGGAGGCTGAGGCACGAGAATGGCTTGAACACGGGAGGCAGAGGTAGCAGTGAGCCGAGATCACGCCACTGCAGTCCAGCCTGGGTGACAGAGCGAGACTCCATCTCAAAAAAAAAAAAAAAAAGAGTAACTTATAACCAAATCTTAGGTGCTTCTGAATGAATGAGGTGTGAAAAATGAAACTAATAAAATATTATAATAAAATATACCTATAAAGTAATAATAATCACAACGATAGCTTAACACTTATTGAGGGCTTAGCATGTGCCCCACCAGGTACTGTGCTGTTTTTTTTTCCTTAATTCTTATCCCTATTAGATAATACAATTATTCCTCCCCAATTCACAGACAAGGAAACAGAGAAATCAAGTGCCTTCCTCAATAGTACAGTGGTGTAGTGCTCGCTAAGATGCCCAGGTCCCCAGCAGGTTGGAGGGCTGCCAGCGAATAGCCAGCAACCAGAAGCTCTTTCTGGAAATTGCCCTCATCTGTAGAGAGCTGTCTGGCCTATGATCACCACCCACTTCAGAGCACTGGCTACATCCAATAACTGGTCCACATGTGAGCAGAAAGTTCTGGACCCTTTGCTGCAACCTGGGACAACTCTGAAGGGCCATCCCAGTTGCTCCCTGTGGAGTTGGCTGAGGCCTTTTTTTGAGACTGCATAGTAAACCAGCTTCTCCCCTTGTCCAATCCTGCTTCATCCCTTCTCTTCCAAGGCATTTACCTAGAAACCATTCTCTGATAAACTTCTGAACTCTAATCTTCATCCCAGTCTCTGCTTCCAGGTAACCCAACCTACAACCACTGGTGACAGGAAAGGTGAAGAAAGTAGAGGCTAAAATGAGATTGTAGAGCGGGCTCACCTGCCAGGTGTGTTGAAATGAGAACTCCATCGCTGGTGGTAGTGGAGAACAGGTAGTTCCTGACACAAGGTAGCAAAGCAATAGTCATGTTTGGTGTACTGGGATCATATAGAGCTGGAAGAAAATGCACTTGTGGAAGCATGTCTCAGGTACTAGAGAAATATGGGGAAATTCTATCCCCATACCCAATCATCAGAATTGGGTGTCTGTTGCTAAATGCAACTGATGCTTTGGAAGGACCTTATGAGTGACAAGGACGCTATCCTTGATAGTACCTTTCATTGAGAGAGAGCGAAGATTTGATGTGGAGCCAGACGAAGAGGGTGCTGTTTACTCTGAGATATTCAAGATGATGGGCTTGCAGGTTAACAGGAATCCTAGCACTGGAGATACAGATTTGGGAGTTGTCAGTGCATATACAGTAATTGAAAGCATAGCCAGGGATGAAATTTATAAGGGAGTGCATAGCGGGAGGTGAGCTTAGGGACCATCATAGACAGTTGTGTGAGCCTGCAGTACAGTGCTAGGGACCAAGCATGGGACTTGGAAACACCAGACACTAACAGATGGGCAGAGGAAGATGAGTTCATGAAGGATGTTTTCCTCTAACCTGAGAAGTCAGAGAAAAATGCCATTCAAGCTTTGGAAAGAAAATGAATAGAGTGAGGAATGGTATCAAATGCTCCAGTAGGATCAAGAAAGAGGAGGGCTTAAAAGTATCTGTTAGTTTTAGAAACAGGAAAATCGTGAATGACTTAGGCAAGAGAAGTTTCAGTGGAGTGATGGGGTAGAATGCAGGGACTTTAGCTAGAAGTGGGTAGACAGTTAAGGAAGAGCCCTTTTTTGGTTGTTGTTATTTACTATGAGAGAGAACAGAGGGCCCAGTGCGGTGGCTCACGCCTGTAATCCCAACACTTTGGAAGGCTGAAGCAAGGGTTCACTTGAGGCCGGGGGTTCAAGATCAGCCTAGGCAACACAGGGAGACATGTTTTTACATGTTAAAATCAGTTAAGTGCGGTAGTGCACACCTGTGGTCACAGCTAATCAGGAGGCTGAGGCAGGAGGATCGCTTGAGTTAAGAGTTCGAAGCTGCAGCAAGTTGTGATTGTGCCTATGCATTCCAGCCTGGGTGACAGGGTCAGACCCTTTCGAGCGGGGGTGGTGGGTGGGCAGAGAATAGAGAATGCATGTTTATAAAAGGAGGTACTTAAAAGGGATAGGGAGATGGTGCATACGGGCAGAAAAGGATGGATTCTGGAGCTCTGGGGAAAAGAGTGAGGCCAAACCTTGCTAATGAGGACAAAGGCAGGAATGAACATAGGTACAGATGCCTTTGCAATGGCTGAATGCTGAGGAAGTTGGGACCTGATGAATAAGGAGGACGCTGAGAGGTAAGAGGTTTCAAAAAGCTGCTGTGAAGAACCACATATAAAACTGGGAGTGGGGACTTAGAAGGGCCCAGTGGTTGTGACAGTTTGCTGAGAATGATGGTTTCCAGCTTCATCCATGTCCCTACAAATGACATGAGTGCATCCTTTTTTATGGCTGCATAGTATTCCATTAACTATTGCAAGGACAAAAAACCAAACACCATATGTTCCCACTCATAGGTGGGAATTGAACAGTGAGAACACTTGGACACAGGAAGGGGAACATCACATACCGGGGCCTGTCATGGGGTGGGGGGAGTGGGGAGGGATAGCATTAGGAGGCATACCTAACGTAAATGACGAGTTAATGGGTGCAGCACACCAACATGGCATATGTATACATATGTAACAAACCTACATGTTGTGCACATGTACCCTAGAACTTAAAGTATAAAAAAAAAAAAAAAAAGAAGGGTCCAGTGGATGTGGAAACTGAATGATGACTGGCACCTGTGTGAGTGGCTGTGTGCTCTGCAGCCCCGGGGGTGCATTTGCTTAGGGGCTCATGGAGAGGATGGAGGGCTGAGGGATTTGAGAATTTCAGGAGGAGTGATGCAGACATGATGGCTGATGGGGTTTGCAGGATGAAGTAAAGAGAAGAGGGAGCTGACAGGTTGAGAGACGGCACAGACACTTGGTGCGTCCCAAGGGAATATCATCACCTCTAATCAGCATGGCTTTTACTGTCAGCCTCCTACACTGTAAAGTCCTGGAGGCCAAGGATTCTTATTTTGAAAGGATTCTTATTTTGTGAGAACTAATAGTTTATAAGATGAATAATACTTACCTTAAATGGTTATCATAAGGTAGGGATAAGAATGCACACAAGAATATTTGGCATGGGGTCTCAGAGGTGTTAAATAAATGTTATTTGAATCAGAATCTGAAAGAGGGTGGGGCACGGTGGCTCATGCCTGTAATCCCAACACTTTGGGAGGCCGAGTCAGGCAGATCAACTGAGGTCAGGAGTTCAAGACCAGCCTGGCCAACATGGTAAAACCCCGTCTCTACTAAAAATACATAAATTAGCAGGGTGTGGTGGCAGGCACCTGTAACCCCAGCTACTCGGGAAGCTGAGACAGGAGAATCATTTGAATCTGGGAGGCAGAGGTTGCAGTGAGCCAAGATCATTCCACTGCACGCCAGCCTGGGCAATGGAGACAGACTCTGCCACAGAAAAAAGAAAGAAAGAAAGAAAGAAGAAAGAAAAAGAAAAAAAGAATCTGAAAGAGTAGCTTTCAGGATAATTCAGAGCTTGGTGATTTTTCAGCACAGGAAAAAAACCCAGTATAAGTAAGAGGAAATGATAAGAAGTGATATCACTAAGCAGGGAATTAGAATAAGAAGACCCAGGTGTTTTGGTTTTTTTTAATATACTTTAAGTTCTAGGGCACATGTGCACAACGTGCAGGTTTGTTACATAGGTATACATGTGCCATGTTGGTGTGCTGTACCGATTAACTCATCATTTACATTAGGTATATCTCCTAATGCTATCCCTCCCCTCGCCCCCACCCCACGACAGGCCCCAGTGTGTGATGTTCCCCACCCTGTGTCCAAGTGTTCTCATTTTTCAATTCCCACCTATGAGTGAGAACATGCAGTGTTTGGTGTTCTGTTCTTGTGATAGTTTGCTCAGAATGATGGTTTCCATCTTCATCCATGTCCCTACAAAGGACATGAACTCATCCTTTTTTATGGCTGCATAGTATTCCATGGTGTATATGTGCCACATTTTCTTAATCCATTCTATCACTGATGGACATTTGGGTTGTTTCCAAGTCTTTGCTATTGTGAATAGTGCTGCTATAAACATACGTGTGCATGTGTCTTCATAGCAGCATGATGTATAATCCTTTGGATATATACTCAGTAATGGGATGGCTGGGTCAAATGGTATTTCTAGTTGTAGATCCTTGAGGAATCGCCACACTGTCTTCCACAATGGTTGAACTAGTTTACAGTCCGACCAACAGTGTAAAAGTGTTCCTATTTCTCCACATCCTCTCCAGCACCTGTTGTTTCCTGACTATTTAATAATCACCATTCTAACTGGTGAAGAAGACCCAGGTTTTGGTGCCTGAAGTCCTGTTTGGAATCAGCTCTGCCAACTTTAACCTGGCTCAAGTTATGAGATCTTGTTGAGGTTCTTAGTAGCCCTGAATGGGTAATTCACACTTATATTACAAAGTTGTGTGACAAACTAAATTACGGTGTAATTTGTAAACTGGGCAGTACAATAACAGATTAAATGAAAACACAGAATAGTTAAGATAGAATCTGCATTGAACATCAATCTACATTTACTCTGCTCCCAACTTACAGAAGGACATAGTTTGCCTCCACTACATTTCCTCATTCTGGCCTCAGGTGACAGAGCACGGTGTTTAGCAAGTAGCAGCTTTTTAAAAAATTTTCCTCAAAGGATAAAGCAAATGTAGTGTAAGCTCGATATTTATTTATAACCCTCCTAAGCAACTAAAAATTAGGCAACATTGAGAGAAAGGATGATATTCTAGAAAAAATTCAGACTTTAGATCCTGATAGAACTGAGTTCAGATTCATACAGATCAGGGTTTGATTTCCAGAACTTCCACATAATAGGTGTTTGGACAAATTATTAATTGAAAGTTCATTTTCTTTACAAAGTAGGGATAATAGTAGCTGTCTGCTAAAGCTATTATTCTGAAAAAGTCAGATAGTATACTATATATAAATTAGCACAGTGCCCTGCACATAGGAAGCATAATACACAATAAATGGCCGGGTGCAGTGGCTCACGCCTATAATCCCAGCACTTTGGGAGGCAGGCGGATCACAAGGTCAGGATCGAGACCATCCTGGTTAACACGGTGAAACCCCATCTCTACTAAAAATATTTTTAAAAATTAGCCAGGTGTGGTGGTGGGCGCCTGTAGTCCCAGCTACTTGGGAAGCTGAGGCAGCAGAATGGCGTGAACCCAGGAGGCAGAGCTTGCAGTGAGCCAAGACCAAGCCACTGCACCACTGCACTCCAGCCTGGGTGACAGAGTGAGACTCCATCTCGAAAGAAAACACACACACACACACACACAACAAACGATAGCATCATAAGGCTACAGTCTGACTTGAAGGAAAGTTATGTAAAATAGTTGGTACATAATTGCTGTTTAATAAACAGTGGTTATTACATAATTATAATCCAAAAAAGGAGAAAATATTGACTCTTTTTCTTGTTCCTAATTGTCTTTGTTTGGCTGTATAACAAAATACCATAGACTGGGTAATTTATAAACAACAGAAATTTCTATTGCTTATAACTCTGGAGGATGGGAAGTCCAAGATCAAGGTGAAGCAGTGTTGTTGTCTGGGGTATACACCTGAGGTTTGACATCTCATGCCAAGGAAATAGAGTATTTGAACACACGAAAAGTGGGTTTAGAAATAGAGGTTTAATAGGCAAAAAAAGAGAAAGGAAAACAACTCTCTCTCCTGTGGGAGAGAGGGGTGCCCAAATAGGACTTCCAGCCCGCAGTGGAGTGCACAGGGTTTTGTAGACAGGCTTGAGGAGGTGGTGTTTGATTTACATAGGGCCCAAAGATTGGTTGGACCAGGTGTGACATTTACCAGCTCCTGGGGAAGCTGGCCACCCCACCCTAATCTTATATGCAAATGAGGTCTTTGCCTGGGGGCAATGTTCTCTGCTCCTGACTGCACAGGTGGTTGTCAAGGGAAAGGAAGATGGAGCCCCCATTTTGAACTAGCCCCCAGGTAGCCCCTTCCCTATTGGCACAGCAACCTGCATTTACCTGTGCAAGCTTCTAGCTTGCCTTTCTATGTCTCAAGCTTGATTTTACGGGCTGCTCTTTGTTAGAAAAGAAAATGCTTTGGGGGTTGCTTTTCATTAAAATGAAAACCTTACCAAAGATTTCCTACCCTCTCTGCTTAAACAATTTCTTCTTAACTCATATATCTTGTATATCAAAGGCACCAGCAAATTCAGCATCTGGTGAGTACCTATTCCTCAGAAATGGCACCTTCTATGTGTCTTCACATGGTGGAAAGGACTAATGAGCTCCCTCCAGTCTCTTTTATAAGGACACTTATCCCATTGATGAGAGCAAAGCCCTTATGTCCTAATGACCTCCTGATATGCTTTGGTTGTGTCCACATCCAAAATCTCATCTTGAATTGCAATCCCCATAATCTCCACTTGTTAAGAAAGAGACTAGGTGGAAGTAATTGAATCATGGGGGCAGTTTCCCCCATGCTGTTCTTGTGACAGTGAGTGAGTTCTCAGGAGATCTGATAGTTTTACAAGTGTTCGGTAGTTCCTCCTCCATTCATTCTCCTTCCTGCCACCTTGTGAAGAAGGTGTCTTGCTTCTCCTTTGCTTTCTGCCATGATTGTAAGTTTCCTGAGGCCTCCCCAGCCATGCTGAACTGTGAATCAATTAAACCTCCTTCCTTTATAAATTACCCGGTCTCGGGCAGTTCATTATAGCAGTGTAAAAACCGACTAATACACCTCCCAAAGTCCCCACCTCTTCATACTATTGCATTCTAGATTATGTTTCAATCTATGAATTTGGAGGCAGGGGAAACAGAAACATTAACACCATAGCACTAATGTTTAGTTTTAAGTAAGACATCAAAGGTGCTTTCAGCTTGGGTGCTATTAATTGCATAATAAGGGTGGCTAGAGAAAAAAGTGTTTAATGAGATTCATTGTGTGTGTGTGTGTGTGTGTGTGTGTGTGTGTGTGTGTGTGTGTGTGTGTGTGTATTAGAGAGAGAAAAGAGAGAGCATGTGCTTAGCTGTGATTACAAAAGTTTAAGCTTTTAACCGGCAAAAATCCCTTAAAAAGCACTTGGATTGTTACTGCCTGAAATGTAGCAAAAACATCCTTTCTATAAGTTGTTCTAATTTCATGAAATGCAAGGTATAAGATGTTCTGGTTTAGGTGACCTACACAATTAGAGTCAGGTATTTGCCAGTCAGAAAGTATATGTTTAGTTTTGTTTTTTTTTTTTTGACGTAAGTATTTCCCAGGCAGCAGTTACAGCATAACTTGATTGTTTTTTTTTAGCACAGCTTGATTGATTTTTAGCATAACTTGATTGATTTTACCATAACAGAATTGAGAAAAGAAAAATACTTAGTGAAATCCCATCTCGACTAAAAATACAAAATTAGCCGGGCCTGGTGGTGGGCACCTATAATCTCAGCTGCTTGGGAGGCTGAGGCAGGAGAATTGCTTGAACCCAGGAGGCAGAGGTTGCACTGAGCCAAGATCATGTCACTGCACTCCAGCCTGGATGACGGAGCGAGACTCCATCACAAAAAAAAAAAAAAAAAAAAAAAGAGAATGTGTGTGGTGGGCAAAGCAGTGGGCATCATTTATGGATCTATATAGCTTGGCCTCAAAATTAGAACTGACTGGAATTGAGGCGGTGTCAGTGCAGCCCCGTTTTCCTGTTCATCACGATGTCATTGTGCTTCTTTGGGCTTCTTGCAAACCTTCTAAGGCTTGAAGAGAGGTGCTTTGGAAATCTGATACTAAAGAAGTCTTAAAGGGCCAGGCGGGGGTGGTTCATCACGCCTGTTATCTTAGCACTTTGAGAGGCCCAAGTGGGAGGACTGCTTCAGGCCAGGAGTTCAAGACCAGCCTTGGCAACATAGTGACACTCTTTCTCTACAAAAAAATTTAAAAATTAACTGGACATGATGGTGCATGTCTGTAGTCGTAGCTACTGGGGAGGCTGAGGCTCGAGGATTGCTTGAGCTCAGGAGTTATAAACCAGCCTGGGTAGCACAGCCAGACCCCATTTCTAAAAAAAGAATGAAAGAAAAAAAGGAAGTCTCAGGAATGTTACACGAGTCAGACATTCTTCCAGAAGCTTTCAGAGGAGGTTGCTCACACGGCCGCGGCTGCCTTGCACGCAAATTCGGATTTCTACCCCTCAGTAAGCACCTCTAGGCTGAGTAGTCAGGGCTGCAGAGGAGGAACTCGCACCCCTGCAGACACCACTACCTTCCCTGGAGAGACTCGGCTGGGCTGCCAGGACACTAGAGCAACTAGAGAAGTTCTCAGACTGGGTGAACAGACAGGAAGGAGACATGGGGAGGGTGGCGTCCCCAGACGGCGCCCCTGAGAGGGGTGTGTCGGCCTGAAGAGACATCTCCAGGCTCCAAGAACTCGGTTTCCCCGGCAGAGCCTGCAGAAAGTGACCCACGAGGCGCTGCTTCCGAGCCACCCGGCTTGGTAGCTTTCTTGGCTGAACCAAGAGCTAAAGGGATTCCCGCGTGGGCGTTTGGAGACAGGAACATCCCTGGTTTCCGGGCACCTGGTGGTCTGCACTGCCCAGGGCTCACTGCCACTCCTCCTTCATGTGGCCGCGATGCTGGACTCAAGGCCCACATGAGCTGAGGCGGCCAGGCGGTGGCTTTGCCTACCTGGGCCTCTGCCCGCGGGCCCGCGCGACGCCGAATTTGCCTGCAAGGGGCTTCAAGAAAAAGCCGGAGTACAGTCTGCCCGGCGAGCAGGTGGAGGCCGGCTGGCCTCGCCCTCCACCCCAGGCCAGATTCCGGCCTCCCGGGGTCCCCAGGGCCCGAAAGTGTCGTGCGCTCCAGGGACGCATGGCACCGCCCGGGGCCCCCATTGCCGCGGAGCTCCGGGGGCGGGAAGGGGCTGGTGGCCGAGCAGCCGCGCTCCGCAGAGGTAGCCGCGGCGTCCTGAGGCGCCTGGGCCTGCCCAGGACCGGAAGCGGGCCCTGCTGCGAGCTTTCCAGCAGGTATCCTAGACCCTGGGGGAGGCGCCTGCCGAACTGGTCCCGGCTGGGCCTGCCCAACGGGAAGGCGCGGGCCTGGGCCATCAGCTCCCTTATGTCCGGGTGGATTGGGATAGAAGTTCACGGGTGGTTTCCAAACCTCGGTGTGCGGCACATTCGACTGAAAAACGAGTTTAAAAATGTCTGTCCGGTGTTTAAACTCATCAAATTGTATACACTAAATATATGCAGGGTTTTTTTTGTTTGTTTGTTTTTGTTTTTGTTTCCACTGTATGTCAATTACACTGCCATAAAGCTGTTAAAAAACAAAACTACCCGGTTGTCTTCAGCTGGGCCTGATGGAGTTTGCGTTTTCCTGAGTTCTAGGTCGTTAGAGACCTCTCCGGAGTGAACTGCCTTTGGATGAGGGTTTTAGTTATTTTTCTCTATGCAAAGGAGAATTTTGTGTCTTTGCCTCCAATAAGCATAAGAATAAAGAAAATGTTATGAGTATGACCTCCGCGCTGTTTAAGGCAAGCTGGCTTGTGTTAAATTAGCCAAAGGGGATGCCCAGGATAGACCACTTTTAAGAAGCTGAAAGTTGTCTAAGGGATTATTTTGTGTGGACAGTTGACTTATTTAAAAAAAAAAAAAAAGTTTTTTTGAAAAAGGGTTTCACTCTGTTGCTCAGGCTGGAGTGCCCTGGTGCAATCATAACTCACTGTAGCCTCGACCTCCTTGGCTCAAGTGATCCTCCTGCTTCAGCCTCCTGAGTAGCTGGGCTACTGGCATGTGCCACCATGCCTGGCTATTTTTTTTATTTTTATTTTTATTTTTGTAGAGATGGGGGGGGTCTCAGTGTGGTGCCCAGGCTGGTCTCGAACTCCTGGCCTCAAGTGATCCTCCCACCTCAGCCTCCCAAAGTGCTGTGATTACAGACATGAGCCATCTTGCCAGGCCTAGTTTTAAAATTGATATGTAATATTTGCAGGTATGTATGGGGTACATGTGACATTTTCTTACATGCATAGAATGTGTAATGATCAGGTCAGGGTATCTGGGGTATCCATCACCTCAAGTATTTATCATTCCTATGTGTTGGGAACATTTTGAATCCTCTTTTCTAGCTATTTTAAAATATATGATACATTGTTGTTAACTATAGTCACCCTTCTCTGCTATTGAACATTAAGATTTATTCCATCTATCTGTAGGTCTGTAGTTATTCCTTTTAACTGTATGTTTGTACCCATTAACCAACCTCTCTTCATCCCCTCCGTCAGCCTACACACCCTTCCTAGCCTCTGGTATCTATCATTCTACTCTCTACCTCCAGGAGATCAACTTTTTTGCTCCCATATATGAGTGAGAACATGTGATATTTGTCTTGGCTTATTTCATTAGCATAATGATCAAATTCCACCCATAATTCCATAATAACATAATCCCATCCATATTGCTGCATATGACAGGATTTCTTTTTTTTTTTTTTAAGATGGAGTCTCACTGTGTCACCCAGGTGGAGTGCAGTGGTGCGATCTTGGCTCACTGCAACCTCTGCCTCCTGGGTTCAAGCGATTCTCCTACTTCAGCCTCCCACGTAGCTGGGACTACAAGCACCCGCCACCATGCCCAGCTAATTTTCGTATTTTTAGTATAGACAGGGTTTCATCATATTGGCCAGATTGGTCTCGATCTCATGACTTTGTGATCTGCCTGCCTTGGCCTCCCAAAGTGCTGGGATTACAGGCATGAGCCACCGTGCCTGGCCAATTTCATTCTTTTTTATGGCTGAATAAGCATTCCATTATGTATAAATACTGCATTTTCTTTATCCATCTGTCTGTTGATGGACACTTAGGCTGATTCTCTATCTTTGCCATTGTGAGTAGTGCTGCAATAAGCATGAAAGTGCAGGTATATAATGATTTCCTTTACTTTGGATACATATGCAATAGTGGAATTGCTGGATCGTATGGTAGTTTGAGAACTCTCTGCACTGTTTGCCATAGTGGCTGCACTAATATATCTTCCCACCAACAGTGTATGAGACTTCCCTTTTTACCGCATCCTCGCCAGCACCTGTTATCTTTCATCTTTTTAATAACAGTCATTCTAACTGGGGTAAGATGATCTCTCACTGTGGTTTTGAGTTGCATTTCCCTGATGATTAGTGATGTTGACTACATTTTCATATACCCGTTGGCCATTTGTATAGGGACAGTTGACTTATTGACAATTTTTTGTTTAAGCATTTTTAGATATATTCTAAATGTAAATAGTTGTTATTCTGTATTGTGTAGGAAATAATAACCAGAAATAAAGTCTGTATGTGTTTAGTACAGATATAACCATCCATTTTTTATTCTATATTTTCTGAGGTTGGTTGAATCCACAGATGCGGAGGGCCGACTGTACTGTGTGCAAAAAAGTCATTGAGTTTTAGCAAAATATAACCATCTCCTTAGTGTGAAAAGAAAACCTTTAAAGAAATGTTCATCAGAGAAACTTCAAAGTATTTCTGATAGGAACTCTGGCATTTTTTATTGTCTTCTACTATTTAAGTGCGTGCTTTCTATGCTATCAAATGGCAGCTTTGAGGATAGAGATTTGTTACCCCAGATGTTATTATATAATTTATTGAGAGTCTCAGGGCTGGCTAAGTGGTTTCATAAAATGTTTTATAGAAAACTTATGTACAGAACTCCTCAGGTAGGCTTTTCATTTAAAATAAATCTGTGGGTGAGATAATGAGACTTTTATTAGGATACATAGTAGGTTGTCATATTGCCATTTCTCCTTCCCGTAAAAGGCCTATTAAATCTCTGTACATTAGTTCTGTTGTTAGGCCCAGTTAGTTGTTTCCTGATATTTCTGTAGAATTGGTTCATAAGCATAGTTACTGGTTACTTTACATCTGTAAGTATTAGGCACAATCTCTCTCTTTTCTGAAATAGAGTGATGTATTTTGGCCATAATGGTCTGAAACATTAGCAGTGAAATGGCCAGCCATATAGTTGCACAAATAAATGTTGTGGGTAGAAAAAAGAGGGAATGGTAGTATGCTATGCTTATTACATTAAATTCATCTTTTTAGTTTAACTTCCTAACTCCTTTCTAGGTTGTTTTTAGCATCCACTAGCTGTGTGCTTTAAAAAAATTCCAGAAACAAGCCGTTTATTTATGAATAACAAATGAACAGAGGATGTCTTATCAGATGGGTCACTCTCTGGAGGAGTGCTTCAGTGAAACACACACACACACACACACACACAACCACTCAAGGGCACACAAATAAACACATACAAAAGCTATGATCCTACTGTCTTTCTCCCCTAAAGGCTGTGGTTAACTACAAAGTTGACATTTTCTGCATAATAATTCAATTCTGTGCATAGCTTTGGGGACTTACAGGCTAAATGGCATTGTGCTTTGACTATGGTTTTGTGTGGAATTAAAAAAAAAAACACACACAACCAGACAGTTTTTGTATCAAAAAGTCTATTACCTTTGATTTTAAGAAGCATCTATTAAATTTTGATGCTCTAAAGCCATAAGTAGTCTAAGATTGTTGTACATGAAATTAAGCAGACAGCCTAAACTTTCATGTTGCTGCACAGGTGAAATGCTTAAGATTTTTTTTTATTATATAATTTTTATTTTTATTTATTTATTTTTTGAGACGGAGTCTCGCTCTGTCGCCCAGGCTTGAGTGCAGTGGCATGATCTCGGCTCACTGCAAGCTCCGCCTCCCGGGTTCACGCCATTCTCCTGCCTCAGCCTCCGGAGTAGCTGGGACTACAGGCGCCCGCCGCCACGCCTGGCTAATTTTTTTATATTTTTAGTAGAGACGCAGTTTCACCATGTTAGCCAGGATGGTCTCCATCTCCTGACCTCGTGACCCACCCGCCTCGGCCTCCCAAATGCTGGGATTAGAGGTGTGAGCCACCGCACCCGGCCTTAAGATTTCTGTAAGCTTAAAGTTTCTGAAATAGGAAGTTATGTTATTAACATGGTCATTTTAAATTTAACATATAGCGTTTTACAGTGCTGAAGCTGGAATGGAAGATGAAGAATTGTTATACTGGAAACATCTTTTTTTTTTTTTTTGGTTTGTTTGTTTTTGGAGACAGGGTCTCTCTCTGTCCTTCAGGCTGGAGTGCAGTGGCGCGAACAGGGCTCACTGCCTCGACCTCCTGGTCTCAAGCAATCCTCCCACCTCAGCCTCCTGAGTATCTGGACTACATGGCACATGCCACCACGCCAGGCTACTTTTTGTATTTTTTGTAGAAGTGAGGTTTCACCATGTTTCCCAGGCTGGTCTCAAACTCCTGGGCTCAAGGGATCTGCCTGCCTCAGCCTCCTAAAGTGTTGGGATTACAGATGTGAGCCACCATACCCGGCCCAGAGACATCTTTGTTGTTCCTATGATGTTATAGGAGAAGATGAAGACCCATCTGGGGTGCACTAGTCCTATATCTGGAACTTGCAAAGGGATAAAAAAACTGGTTGAGATACAAAAGAGTCAGCACATAGTTATTGCTGATTTACAGCAAAAACTCACAGAAATATAGCAAATATTGATTAGCTAGCAACAAGCTATTCTAGACCAGCAAAAGAAAATATATGAGCAAATGAATTGAAAGAAAATCCAGTATAGTATGCTCTTTGATACTGTGAAGCAGGATATGTCTTTCTGTAGCTTGCAGGAGGACATTCAATGTGATTTTGAAACTCCTCTTTATGGACCACAAAACCAGGTCGGAAAGTCATCTGTAGAAGTCATACTCTGTGCAGAAAGCTGAAGTGATGTGAAAGTGGTTCATGATGGAGCAAGCTTCCTAGACTGTGGCCTTTGTGAAGCCGATGAATTTTGCAATTTCTAAAAGAGAGTATCACAGGGTGAAAAATGTACTTTATGCCCTGCAGGGCTCCCCCCGCCAACTCCGCCCCATCACATGTCTGAATGTTCCACAAATGCAGATTGGATTTGTCTGGTCAAATATTATAACTTTTATCTATTATAGTTCGTGATTTTAAAATACCTCCATAAGGCGGTGGTCTGCACTGTGAAGTAATTATGACTCTTAAGTTCAATTTTATATGCGATTTTTAAAAAGCGAACATAAAATCTATTGCATTAATGTTTAAGTGGTATATAATGAGCAATTTTAAAATTTTTATTTGCCAAAAATGTAGTGGTTGAACTAATGTAACCTAAATAACCTCTTATGTTCATATTTGCAAACATAATATTTCTAAACTCCACTGGTATTTCCAATTCTAAGTTTATCTTTCCATAATTTGAAAAGAAAGGTACACAATTTCCTCCAAACAAGCTGACCAAATCAACATTATATAATTTCTGTTTTCGTGACTCACAGTGTGATTATACTTTTCAGGATAGAGATAAATGCATGAAATCTCCAAATATATGTGGTAAAAAGATAAAATATCTGAATAGCCTATGTAATATATTTAAGAAGTGTCTTTTTTTTTTAAATAAAAACATGAGAAAGGATAATAGGCCTGGATTTGATCACTCAAGGTCTTTTCAAACACATATACTCACATGAACTCAAACATATAAGCAGTTAACCCTTGCTTATCTGTGTACTGGTTAGTAAATTTCTAGACTTTCTGGGAAAAATTGTTGTTGCAAATTACCTTCCTTTAACCTCTGAGGGCTGATTTCGGAGGCCGAAGGGGGTGGATCACATGAGGCCAGGAATTTGAGATCAGCCTGATCAACATGGTGAAAACCCGTCCCTACTAAAAATATAAAAAAATTAGCCAGGCATGGTGGCACATGCCTGTAATCCCATCTACTAGGGAGGTTGAGGCACAAGAATTGCTTGAACCCAGGAGGCAGAGGTTGCAGTCAGCTGAGATCATGCCATTGCACTCCAGCCTGGGCTACAAAGCAAACCTAGGTGTCAAAAAAAATTAGCCGGATGTGGCAGTGGGCAACTGTAATCCCAGCTACTCGGGAGGCTAAGGCAGGAGAATCACTTGAACCCAGGAGGCAGAGGTTGCAGTGAGCCGAGATCAGTGAGCCGAGATCGCATCACTGCACTCCAGCTTGGGTGATGGAGTGAGACTGTCTCAAAAACAAAACAAAACAAAACAAACACACAAAAAAAACCCAGACACCTCTCAGAATTCCTTTAGGAGTTCCCCTATCATCTGCCTGTGACTTCTCAGGAAACCCAAAGATGTTTTAAGAGTTATCAAGTCAGAATGCAACTCAGAAAGTAAATTGGAGTCAAAGGAATTTAATAGTGCATGTGAAAGTCAAAAAAAGGAGTTAGGGGTTTTTTTATTTTTTAATTTTTATTTTATTATTATTCCTGGAGGTTTCTTTTAATAAATGTAAGTGACTGACCCAGCTCAAAAAGGTTAGGACTAGTTCTTTTTTTTTTTTTTTTTTTTTTTTTTGAGACAGTCTCTGTCGCCCAGGGTGGAGGGCAGTAGCTCAATCACGACTCACTGCAACCTCCGCCTCCCAGGTTCAAGTGATTCTCCTGCCTCAGCCTCCTGACTAGCTGGGATCACAGGCATGCCACCACGCCCAGCTAATTTTTGTATTTGTAGTAGAGATGAAGTTTCTTGGACTGGCTGGTCTTGAACTCCTGAGCTCAAGTGATCCACCCACCTTGGCCTCCCAAAGTGCCGGTATTACAGGGATGAGCCACAGCACCTGGCCAGGTTAGGACTAGTTCTGTGATTAAGTGGGAACTTCCTCTTGGTAGATAGCAAGAATTCATTAACAGGGTTAAATGTCTGTACTATTAGTATTTTCTCCCTGGGGCAGAGTCCAGTTCTCAGCAACAGAAAAGGTGAGTGAATGAGTGTTGTCCTGGTTTCCCTCCCTTTGCAGAATGAGCTCATTGAGCTGATGGAAGAGACAGTAGGATTCTGCTTCCGCGTTTTACTTCATGGACTAGTGCAAAAACCTCTGCCCATGGTTAGTTGCTAGGAAGCAAGGTAGAAAACCACAAATGTGAGAGAGGAGTGCATTTCCATTAGAGAGAAGGCTGACTAGGGCTTGTAGTGAATGTAGACTGATTAATGCCTTGAGCTTCCTGTGATTCTTTTCCCATTTATCAACAAAAGACCTGTGAATTACCTGACCTTACAAGCCCACTTTGGGAGTGGACAGCTGTGACTGTTTAAGCCTATTGCCTGATTAGATGAAGTTGTCCAGTGGGCTGTGTCTGCCATTTTTGGAGTCTTGTCTGAATTTGGAAGCATATTTAGTTGGAATCAGGATACATTTAGAAGAGTTCACTAGAATTTACAATATGGTTAGCTCACAGATTTTTTTTTGCATAAAAGAGATTGGTGTTTTATGCTTCAGAAATGTTGTTGTTTTTGATTTTACTTCTGTTGTTTGTTTTCTTTCCCTCTCTTTGGGCTCGTCTTTCAGACTAGTTAGTAGCTTTAGAATCTTTTGGTTAAAAAAACTCAAAAAAGGAGAGAAAGGCTAGATCTTGGTAATTCAACTATTGCACTTTTTACAAATATTTAATAAGTAATAGAGGCTAAGGAGTAAAGGAATTGATATGTTCTGAAGGGATGCTGTTTTATTATTTAGTTAGAGAAGAGTAAGATCAGTTCCCTCATTCATCTGCCAAGCCCAGGCCTACCTCCCATTGATGGTGAAAGGAACCACAAAGAAGAGACTAGAAGTAATGAATAAAATACAAATGTGGGCATCTAGTGTACTCAATTATTAGGGGGGGTCAGGGTAAGGTTAAGAAACATCTTTCCTGACAAGCTTTGCTTCCAAATGTTGTTTTATCCTTTTTGATGAAATAGGAATATTAAATTCTTTATAGTGGTCAGCCCTTGTGGCTACAGTCACATCCAATACTTTTAAATTTAAAGTAGGACCCTTAACCTCTGACTTATGATAAAAGAATGTTAAACATATGAGTCTCTATGGATATGATTTGCCCAGAAAGATAATGACTGTATTATGTAGCCCTTCCATAAAACTTCGTTGGGCCGGGCACAGTAGCTTACGCCTGTAATCCCAGCACTTTGGGAGGCCAAGGCGGGCAAATCACAAGGTCAGGAGATCAAGAAGAGCCTGACCAACATGGTGAAACCCCATCTCTACTAAAAATACAAAAATTAGTCAGGTGTGGTAGCACGTGCCTATAATCCCAGCTACTCAGGAGGCTGAGGCAGGAGAATCGCCTGAACCTGGGAGGCAGAGGTTGCAGTGAGCGGAGATCATGCCACTGCACTCCAGCCTGGGCGAAAGAGTGAGACTCCGTCTCAAAAAAAAAAAAAAAATGAAAAAAATTATGTTGAACTTGTGAAGGCTAATAATTAACCACCTCAGGATAATACATTTTTCTCAGATTTGTTTACTTTTCCCTAAATTTAATTGTAGTGGGTTAGATAATGCTTTAGCTTTTTTATGCAGATTTAGATAATTTTATGTTAACTCAGAGAATTTTAATTAATATATAATGTCTCTATTTTATAGTATTGGAAATCATTGGTTCAGCCTGTTTTCTACTCTTTCCCTTGCATACACATATAAAACACATATGAGCATAAAATACATAAAGCACATATGTACACTTATATATGAAGGTGCATATGTGGCTTTCAATGTTTGACAGTAGAATAGTATCTTAAATTTAGAAATGTCGAGATCATTTTTTTTCTGAATTTCTACTCTATCCAAAAATTCTTCCAAAACATTTTTAAATTATTAGGGTCCAGACAGTCATTACCTTTCAAGATAACTGTGAAAATTTGGGGGATGGTACACTGGAGAATTAAGCTTGAAACTTAGTGTCTTAGTCTATTTGGGCTGCTGTAACAAAATACCATAGACTGGTGTATCCATCTGTTCTCACACTGCTGTAAAGAACTACCTGAGACTGGGTAATTTATGAAGAAAAGAGGTTTAAGGGACTCATAGTTTCACAGGCTTAACAGGAAGCATAACTGAGAGGCCTCAGGAAACTTACAATCATGATGGAAGGTGAAGGGGAAGCAAGCAGCTTCTTCACATGGCAGCAGGTGAGAGAGTGAGGGGGTGTGATGGTTAATATTGAGTGTCAACGTGATTGGATTGAAGGATGCAGAGTATTGCTCCTGGGTGTGTCTGTGAAGGTGTCGCCAAAGGAGATTAACATTTGAGTCAGTGGACTGGGAGATGCAGACCCACCCTCAATCTGGGTGGGCACAAACTAATCAGCTGCCAGCATGGCTAGGATACAAGCAGGCAGAAGAACGTGCAAAGACTAGACTGGCTTAGTCTTCTGGCCTCCATCTTTCTGCTGTCCTGGATGCTTCCTGCCCTCGAATATCAGACTCCAAGTTCTACAGCTTTAAGACTCTTGGACATTTGACCACAGACTAAAGGCTGCACTGTTGTCTTCCCTACTTTTGAGGTTTTGGGACTCAGACTGGCTTCTTTGCTCCTCAGCTTGCAGATGGACTATTGTGGGACCTCACCTTGTGATCGTGTGAGTCAATCCTCTTTAATAAACTTCCCTTTATAAATACATCTATCTCATTATTTCTGTCCTTCTAGAGAACTTTGACTAATACATGGGGGAAGTGCCACACATCTTTAAACCATCAGATCTTGTGAGAACTCCCTGACTATTAAGAGAACAGCAAGGGGAAACCACCACTATCATCCAATTACCTCCCACCAGGTCCCTTCCCCCAACACTGGGGATTACCATTCAAGATGAGATTTGGGTGGGCACACAGAGCCAAACCCTATCAACTGGATAATTTGTAGATAACAGAAATTTCTTGCTTACAGTTCTGGAGGCTGGAGAGTCCAAGAAAAAGGCAGTAGCAGATTTGGTGTCTGGTGAGGGCTCCCTCTCTGCTTCAAAGATGGCACCTTCTGAGCTGTGTCCTAGCAAGGCAGAAGGAAGGAGCAAACAAGTTCCTTTAAGACTTTTTGATAAGGGCACTAATCCCATTCACAAGGGTGGAACTCTTATGATCTAATCACCTCCCCAAAGTCCCACCTCTTAATATTATTGCACTGGGGATTAGGTATCAACATGAAAATGTTGCGGTAACACAAACATTAAGACCATAGCACCTAGTTTGAGCTGTATTCTGGATATCAAAAGAATACTATTATTTCTTGGATGACTGTCCTTATTGGTAAAAAATACCTGGAGAATTGTGCTAAGAAGGATCCTTAGGTAGTATGTGGACTCAGAGGAGAAGGGCCTTGGTGGATTAGTAGTAATAACGGCATTTGGGCTCAATTTCTGTCTGTCATGAGCTATCTGGTGGCAACAATGAAAATGGCTTGGTTACAATTAGTCAAGTTGTGTTTAATATAAGATAACTTGATTGAGAAAATTAAATATGTTATCATGTTATTTACTTTCTGCTTTCCCTCCCACTAGAATGAAAGCTCAATGAAGGCAGGTTTTTATCTATTTTAATCACTGTGGAGTCCAGTACCCAGACAGCATCTGGCACGTGGGAGGTACCTGATAAATATCTGTAGAATATGAATGAACTGTTTCTGTCTGGTAGGGCTTCAAATCTACATTTATTCTCTTCTGATGTTAGACTGCAACTTTAACGTCATTCTAGTGATCTGACCTAGAGGGATGTCTAGGCATCGGGGCCAGCCAGGTCTCTCAGGAACTTATATCATCCCTGGGAAGAAAAGACAGAGAAAGAGGAGGAGGAGGGAGGGAGGGAAATTGTTTTGAAGTGACTGAGTATTTACCCAAAGTTTCAAACTGGAAGTGACCATTTTTACCTTGAATTGGCAAGAGCATTTTCAGTGACTAAGCTAAAAAGGCTTTGTATTATCTCACTTATACATGCTGCGTAGCTAAGAGGAAGCTTTCAGATAGGCCTAGGGATGTTACCCCCACCCCTTCTCACAGGATGCAGAGTAATGATTCCCTGGAAATTCTCCGAGAAAGCAGAGCAGAAGCCAGCACAACACTGTGACTTGGCACCATCAGTTTTCTCAAGCACTTTTTTCTTATCAACAACAGAAAAAAGCTCAGTATTCAAGTCCTGGTAGGTTTTTCTTAACTTTTCTCTGTCTGGATTTGCTTGCAGAAATATAATCTCCAACTCTTCCAAACCCTACGACTTCTTTACGCCTTCTATCTAAATTCTTCTTTTTTTCTAATATATTTTAATACTTTCTGCAAGCAAGGTTGTTTATAGACCACTTGTTCTTTTAAATATTTTATTTCCTCTCACATAAATTGTAGTAAATCTTTTAATCTAACTATGAACTATTTTCTCAAAAGTTCTTTAAAAGTATAGATGCTATGCATATTATTTCCTTTCTAAATAGGTGGCTTCCAGTGCCTGGGTGTTGCTGAGAAAGATGCTATACTGGGTGGTGGCTATTTCTTCAATAAAGAAGTACAAGAATGCCAGGCTTGTCAGGCATGGCTTGTTCAGAACCTGGTAGAAATCCGCTTGCCAAGACCTGGGCTGCAGATGTTGAGTGACCCTCAGCCAGGTCTTCTTCTGCTTAAACCTATCCTGGGCTAAAACTCAAAGTAAAAGGAGAGAAAGCTGGTTCTGTAGCATCCAGTGAGGATGGCATTCAGGCAATGCTGTTTACTATGGGCTGACCTCAATTATGCTGTAAAACACAACTGCAGAAACTCTCTCTAGTTCTCCTTAAATTCAAATTACAGTGAGGAAGTATCTGAGCTCAGTGGAGCTGGGATTGAGCCCCCTAGGGGGAGGTACTCTTGGAGCACTGGTGTCAGCAGCTTGCCCAAGTGAGGCCTGGCCATGTCCTCAAAGTAAGCCTCAGAAGTCCCCATCAGCTTTGCAGCCAAAGCAAAGACTACCATTGGTATGATCTTCACATACCTATTTAGCTTGTTTTGGATGTCTCATGACATAGAGCAGTGGCCACGAATGCACAGATTTCAACAGCAATGCAGTGTCAGTAACTGTCATCCTAGTTTAAAATGAACCATATCTTACCCACACATGGCCAGCCTATTCCATGTTGGGAGGGCCGTGTGGTTCATGGAAGCTTGCCAATAACAAGTTTGTTTTTACCAGATTTTCTATTCCATGGGTGCCTCTGGTGGCCATGAAGGGTTTCCCTTGATCTCTTATATCAGCAGGAATGGTACAAATGTAAAACTGATGAACGTATGCAATCAGGTATCAATTGCTGAGCCACGGTACTCTCTACTTTTCGACCAGCTTGGGGTCCAGGCCAGAGAGCTGATGGACGTTGAGATTCTCTCCCCTGCCGAGTGTCTTGTGTGCTGTTTTGGAGACAGCTCTGACATGAGCATGTTTAATCTCCTCTGGATCCCGTCAGCCATTTCTATGACTCTTTTAGCCACTGTTTCCAGGACAGAATTACCTACTGGACTATGTCCTGACAACTTATTGTGTTTCAATCTACTTATCTACTTAAATCTCAAGAGAAACAGACACATCTGGTCTGTTCTGGTTGATTTGCTTAGAAGTATGTTAGGTTTGCTGCAAAGGGTGTTGTTAACATTAGCTGATCCACTAGCGTAATATAGTTAACATTGCCTTAAATCAGTTGGCTCATGATGATATCCAGCCAGTTGCAATTGCTCAGCAAATGTTGTCAGATGCCCAAGGGAAGCCTGGAAGATGATGTAAGTCTTCCTTCTTCTTTTGAGACTCACAGCTGCACCATGATCACTGGTTTTCCTGGTTGTGTTCTTGGAAGAACCTATCAGTTTGCTCAAGACATGGGACTAGCATGTCTATTATATGGATTGCTACCCAATGTCCTTGGAAACTAGTAAAACCCTACGGAAATATTTTGAATTCTCCCGAAAGAGCACTACCCAGTGTTTACATATTGTGAAATCAACACTTAATAGGACCGGGCTTTTGAAATATATTTGAGTCATTGTCAGTGGGATCAACTCCATAAAAAGAAGACCAGTCTTTTTAAAAAAACCTATACAAAATATAGTCTTATTTCCTGAGCATTACAGCTAAAGAGTTTTGGATTAAACATAAGCTCTAACTTCAACTAGTACAGTAAATTTAGGACTTTCTTACATTTACTGAACAAAAATAAGCTACTAAATAAATGCCACAGAAATTATGTACACCTAACTTTGAGTCAAGCCAACATCTACTTGTATTTGTTTAAGCAAAGCTCATAAGAACACTTTAGCTGTAAGACATGTGGATACTTCTCACTTGTTCAGTTAACTATGATATTAATAACAATGATAAGGCTTTTTATAAACTAAAGTTGTATTTACCAATGAAGTTCAACATGTAAATGCTGAAACGATTGATATTTGTTATGCTGACTTTTATTTACTTTTTATCACATTTATTTATACTCTCAATCTTTCTCTACTTTTTAAGAGTATTTTGGGCTTTCTTTCAAATATTTGGTTATACTTTTATTATTTGCTTATTCATGGAACCCTCAAGGACTCTTGCCTTTTGCCGCTTACCTTTATCATTTTCTTTGCATTTTTTCCTCCCTGTAAGTCAGTCTTCAGAAGTTAGTGTTTAGTATACAGGTGGTTATAATAATTGCCATGCTTTTTTCTTTCTATTGAATCTGCCCTATAGAATTCCATTGTTTCTTTAAAATTCATAACTTGCAAATTTGTCATAAGGCTGGCACTATGGAGAAAATGTAGTATCCAGCTTAGTTGTGCATAGATCAGATTATTTGAAAGATGGTGGTTACTTATTACTGATGTTTTCACAGTAATGTGTGAGCATTCCTGTTTGCCTCTACAAACTCTGACTTGTTTATTGTTATATAACACTTAGGGAATCAGCAAAGTACCTTTTTTCCCCTAGCCTTTAAGTCAGATAATGAGCAAAAAAGGCAGACTTCGTATCCGTAGAATAATCAAAGGAGCTTTATATGCCAAACTGAAATGTTTGGTACCAAAGCCTAGTTAAAAAATTATTCCTGGTTTCACCCATGGATGTGGGGAAAAGAAAGAGAGATCAGACTGTTACAGTGTCTATGTAGAAAGAAGTAGACATAAGAGACTCCATTTTGTTCTATATAAGAAAAATTCTTCTGCCTTGAGATGCTGTTAATCTGTAACCCTACCCCCAACCCTATGCTCACAGAGACATGTGCTGTGTTGACTCAAGATTTAATGGATTTAGGGCTACTCAGGATGTGCTTTGTTAAACAAGTGCTTGAAGGCAGTATGCTTGTTAAAAGTCATCACCACTCTCTAATCTCAAGTACCCAATACACTGTGGAAGGCCGCAGGGACCTCTGCCTAGGAAAGCCAGGTATTGTCCAAGGTTTCTCCCCATGTGATAGCCTGAGATATGGCCTCGTGGGAAGGGAAAGACCTGACTATCCTCCAGCCCGACACCCATAAAGGGTCTGTGCTGAGGATTAGTAAAAGAGGAAGGCCTCTTTGCAGTTGAGAAAAGAGGAAGGCCTCTTTGCAGTTGAGATAAGAGGAAGGCATCTGTCTCCTGCTCGTCCCTGGGCAATGGGATGTCTTGGTGTAAAACCCAATTGTATGTTTCATCTACTGAGATAGGAGAAAACCGCCTTAAGGCTGGAGGTGAGACATGCTGGCGGCAATACTGCTCTTTAATGCACCGACATGTTTATGTATGTGCACATCAAAGCACAGCACGTTTTTCTTAACCTTGTTTATGACACAGAGACATTTGTTCACATGTTTTCCTGCTGACCCTCTACCCGCTATTACCCTATCGTCCTGCCACATCCCCCTTTCTGAGATGGTAGAGATAATGATCAATAAATACTGAGGGAAATCAGAGACTGGTGCCAGCGCAGGTCCTCCGTATGCTGAGCGCTGGTCCCCTGGGCCCACTTTTCTTTCTCTGTACTTTGTCTCTGTGTCCCTTTCTTTTCTCAGTCTCTCGTCCCACCTGATGAGAAACACCCACAAGTGTGGAGGGGCAGGCCACCCCTTCAATGAATAAGCAAAATCTCAACACTGTGCAGTAACTCTGGACTGAACACTACAGACATATAAGAGAGGGCTTGCGTCCTGGATGTGGCTGTGAAATAAAGTCTTGAGATGGAGCTGGAGGGTTGATAAGAAGTCAGTCTCTGATCTGTGATGCTGTGATTCTTAAGCCTGCTGCAGATGATGCTGTTGGCTCTTCGTGTGGCTTATTTTCAGCCACATTCAGTGGCAATGTGCCTGCCAGTCATGTTTGACATCAACTAGCACACTCAAGCCATGAATACTGAAGTCACTAAAAAACTACACATGTTTTGAAACATCAAAGATAGGAATATAAGATGTACCTGAAGTAGTCTAGGGCATTTTCATTCAAAAGACATAATTATTGTCTTGAAACTGGCTATTTAAATTCTTACATTTAAATATTTCTTAGTGGTTTTAATGCAATGCCTCCTATTCATGTATTTAATCTTATAAAAGCCAGTTTGCCATCAAGCAGTTTCTGATTAAATATATTTCAATATTTCTAGCCTTTTAGTAATGAGAGGCATTTATTAGGGTTATAAACAGTAAATTATCTGTTGAAACATCAGGAATGCTAAGTTGTACATGTTATGCATGTAAGTGAGCTCAACCCCTATATGTAAGAATTAAAGATACTCAAGGAATATATAATTTTTTTCTGAGACTTGTCATTCTTTCAAGCACACTTTAGGAATTGACTGGTATCTCAATCAGCTTGGGCTGAATTTCTTGCAGTTCTGGAGGCTAGAAAGTTCAAGATCAAGGTTTTGGCTGATTTGGTTTATGGTGAGAGCTCTCTTCCTGGCTTGCTGGTGGCTGCCTTCTTACTATGTCCCCACAGGGACTTTTCTCAGATGCATGAATCCTTGGAAGGGGAAGAAAGAGAGGAAGCTTTCAGGTGTCTCTTCTTCTAAGGACACTAATTCTATCAGATCAGAGCCCCACCCTTTTGACCTCATTTTACTTTAATTACCTCCTTAAAGTCCCTGTCTCCAAATATAGTCATACTAGGGGTTAGGGATTCAACATATACATTTTGGTGGACAAGAGGTGATAGATATTTAGTTAATAACACTTGGTAATCCACAGTTTCGCCTACAGAAGACAAATTACCCTATAGACTGCTGTATGGAACTTTCACGTATGGTTGGGAACATTGACTTATGAGATAGTGTCATACTTGATGTTTGAATGATGACAGAGACATACCACAAATTTATATGAAGTTGCTTTTGTTTTTTAGCCATTTACACTAAATGCAATAATATCAATGCCATTCTTTCACTGTGCGTGAGCTAATCAACTTTAAAGACAGTGCTATATCATTTCCTCTCATCACACTCCTAATAACCATTTGTTCAACAGTTAGCATGTGCCAGGAATTGCCTACAATTTTTATCTTCCTTATTTTAATCCGTATGATAACTGTGTTTGGTAGGTAGTATTTTGCCCTCTTTATGGTGGCCTAGAGAAGTCAATGATTTGGCAAACTCATGGTGCTTTTTCTGATAGAGGCCTGATTTGAACCCTGTTTGGCCATCTCAAAGTCTATGCCCTTTTCTTCGTCTCATAGGGAAGCATTATGTGTCTGGGGATGTAATGGAACAAAAGGAGGTACTGCATTGAGATACTCCTACTTTGGGATTCTGGGCTGTATAGCCTTGTTCCTATTAACTGGTCAGGAGAGCCATAAGACTGCTCTATTTAACAGATGCCCAACACTGTTATTCTAGAGAAATTTTAAAAATACATTTTTTAAATTTTTCAAGGAGTCATCTTGAGAATTGTAGCCTGTGTACAACTTCAATGATAGCATCATGGTAATGAAGGTCAGGCTGTGTTTCTGCAGAGCAATCTGGAGCTTAGTTTGAATGCCTTCATAGCCATGTTCACATTGACCTGAGAGTAAAATTTTGATGCTTTATTTTTCACTTGAGTAGCCCAGGTTAATGGCTGCTTAATAATTATAGTCAGTTTTTTTTTGGTATCTGGTGGTACCTCAGGGCTACAATGCTGTAGCATGGACATTCACATCAGGATTTACCAACAATTATATGTTGAGTAGAAAGTATCAAATGAACAACATAAAAGCAAAAGGTCAGCAGGTGCCAGAACAAATGCTGGGTATTGAGCGTGGATGTGGACTTCTGACATGATTTAAGGCAGCTTTAAGGAAGTAGCAAGATAAAAATAAATTAGAGAAGGATGAATAGAGTTCCATCCAGTTTGGGGCCGTGCCTACGCCAGACTGGTTCGCTATAAACTTGGCAGTTCTAACTGATGACAATGCAGAACCACTTCCTTAGTTTCCATTATAATTTGATCTTAATGGCTAGAGAAAGCTCTCCTTAGTCCATTTTCTTCTGTATCATAAGCAAGTGCTCTCATTTCACCTGTAATTTGAAGACAGATCGTAACCTTTAGACTGAATGTGATAGAAAGTAGCTGCTAAAGGGACACATATATTGCAAATACATGAAGAAGCTGATTCCAACTTTTGTTTTTGTGTTGGACACATGTGTTTGCATTTGTTTCAAATGATAGCTGATTAAAATTTGAAAGTAAAGTATCATATAAAACTACAGTTTGTTCATTGAAATGATAACAATTCAGCAGTTTTAGAATTTCCCTTTATAATTTTCTTTTTACAATTGTTTACTAAATATTTTTACATTATGATCCTGTGGAAAATTTGTAAAAGTCGTTTAGACCACATTACAATGGTAGTTTAATGCACCTAAGTTTCTAAAAAATAATTGAACTCTGTTTTAGAGTAGTGCTGATATGATTAATTTAAAAAAATGTTGCATTAAAAGATGGTGAATCTTATATCTGTCAGGGTCCAGACAGGTAATAGAGATCACATCAGTAATAGAGATCACATTAGTAATATATACAAAGGACTATTTAAGAGAAAGATGATTAACTAGGGCCGAATGAGGTGGCTTGTGCCTGTAGTCTCATCTACTCGGGAGGCTGAGATGGGAGGATTGCTTGAACCCAGGAGTTTGAGGTTGTAGTGTGCTATGATTGTGCCACTGCACTTTAGCCTGGGCAATAGAGTGAGACCCCATCTCTTAAAAACAAATATTATTAACTAGGAATTACAGTTAGTAAAAGGGAAAAAGGAAAATTCCAAACAACATAGCAATAGCAAAGATAGGGGACAGTTACTCCCTTTAGGGCTAAGGGAAAGAGAATCCACGAAGGACAAACTTGGAAGAGGGATCCCCACCAGCTGCGGACCAGCTGGGGCCTAAGGCACTGGTAGCCTATGCCGATGAAGTTCCTGAGCTGTCTCTGACCCGAGCTGGTCTGCAGTAGGTGGGGAACCCTCTTCCAAGTTTGTAGAGTTTGGGGCTGGTGAGAAGGAAGTTGCCTGCCTAGGAGCCAGCCAAACTTGGAGGAAGGTGAACATCAGTAGGTCTCTTGCATGCCACTAGCAGCCTTGCTTTAGGAAAGAGAAGAAAAGCATACCAAAATCAGAAGAATCTCCTCCCTCTTGTGGCATTCCTTCCACAGCCTACACAGAAAAGTTTCACTTCATGGCAGCAAAGAAAAAAAAATGCTGTACCTCACAGAGCACTGCAAAGAAGGGTGGATGCTACAATAAGATACCACTTCACATGTACTAAGATGGTTGTTACTGTCCAAAAGGTGTCAAAAAGACAGGTAACAAGTGTAGGTGAGAGTGTGGAGCAGTTGGTGC
This sequence comes from Gorilla gorilla gorilla, assembly GCF_029281585.2. Classification (NCBI taxonomy): domain Eukaryota; kingdom Metazoa; phylum Chordata; class Mammalia; order Primates; family Hominidae; genus Gorilla; species Gorilla gorilla. Next base: position 35,357,865 of record NC_073232.2, on the reverse strand, counting down.
CCATACACTGCTTACGGAAAGGGAAAGTGGTGCAGCTGCTTTGGAAAATAATCTGGGAGGTCCTCAAATGGTTAAACATATAGTTAGCATATGATGCAACAATTTCACTCCCAGGGATAAAAATAAAAACAAAAAAGAGAAATGAAAACACACATCCACATAAACACCTGTACAGAAATGTTCCCAGCAGCATTATTCGTAACAGCTACAAAGTAGAAACAACACAAATGTCCATCAACTGGTAGAATAAATATAATGGGGCACATCCATACAATGGAATGTTATTTGGCAATAAAAGAAATGAAGTACTGATATATGCTACAACATGGGTGAAAGTTGAAACCATGATGCCAAGTGCAAGAAGCCAGTTGCAAAAGACTAAATATTTTATGGTTCCATTTAGATGAAAGGTCCAGGATGAGCAAAACTATAGAGACAGAAAGTAGATTAGCAGTTGCTGAGGGCTGATGGGGAGAGGATGAAGAATTGAGAGGTGATTACTGAAAGGCATGGGGTTTCTTTTTGGGTTGATAAAAATGTTCTAAAGTTGATTGTGGTGATAATTGTCAACTCTGTGAGTATTAAAAACTATGAAATTGAAAATTTTAAGAGAGTGAATTGTACAGTACATGAATTACATCTCAATGCAGTGTTACAAAAATTTTTTAAATTAAAAAAGGGTAGATTTGGAATTGAGAGGCAATAAATTGATAACTGGCAAAAATCTCAAAAAATGGACAATAATGTAGCAATTTTACTTTGTTAAATTTAAATACATTTTTTTTCTACGGAAGCTGATAAAAATATCTGAAGCCTAGACATGTTAGGTGAGTTGCTCAACATGTGGTTTTCCTGACTCCCAGTCTATTGTTTGTTGTACAGGACAATACAATTTCAAGGGAGTCTCTAAGGAAAGCATTCTAACAACCTCTGTTCTTCCCAGAGGGACATTCCCTGAGAATGGTGTGGCAGAACTTACTTATTTCTGATTTAGAAGTGTTAAAAGGGCAAAGTATCGAGCAAGGTGAAAAATACAGGTCTGGATGTGAACATGACCTCAGGCCCAGTTATGAAAAACAGTTGGTTGGAAAATATCTTACCAGTCTGAAGAAGAAGGGACAGCTGATGGGTTGTAGGAAGCATTTTGAATTAAATTACCAGGAAGTTTTTGAGTTTTGATAAATATAGACTTCTTTCTTAATACAAAAGAAACTCCATTGCTTACACATACAACTCTTGCAATGCCTTACATTTTAAACTCCCAAGACATAAACCAGTACAGAAGTGATTCTGGATTAGACCTTGAATAGCTTTTCTGTCTTTGATAATTCACACCCCAAATTGTTTAGTTATAAATTTTATGTTTATCTGTAGATGATTTGTAATGGTCTTTCTCATTTTCATTTCTCTTACAGCATTGTTTCTTCTTCCTCTATTTTGACAAAGCAGGACATGGAAGACATATGTAACAATCCTTAGTAATATTACTGTAAACAGGTTGCTTCTAGTTGTATTTAAGAGAGGATTTTCTTCCTTGAACAATAGAAATACCTTAACTAACAAAGATATTTAGTTATATTTTGAAGATTAACCTTTCTGAAAAGATCAGGAATATGGAAAATATTATTTTTCATTTTAAAGGAAGAAAATATAAATTTTGTACTAACTAAAGTAGAGATATACTTTAAAATAAATTTAATCTTTTTCAACATGGTGTCAAATAAACTGAAATTTTCAGTGTATCACCTAATGTTATTTTTAAAATCAATTATAATTTTTAGAGTTTGATCACCCTCCTGCAAGAAAATAACTTCATAACATATTAGTTAGGGATTCAAAAATATTAATAAGCCCTAAATGCCTTCATCAAAAAGTTAAAAATATCAAATTAACAATCTAACTTTTCACTTAATAGAACAATAAGAAAGAACAAGCCAATCCCAAAGCTATCAGAAGAAAATAAATTACTAAAATTAGAGAACTAAATAAAATTCAGATGCAAAAATCCATAAATAGCAATGAAACCAAGAGTTGGCTCTTTAAAACAGCAAACAAGATTGATAGGCTGCTAGCTAAATTAACACAGAAAAAAGAAAATATCCAAATCAGTACAATCAGAAATGACAAAGATGACGTTACAACTGATACCACAGCGATACAAAAGATCCTCAGAGAATACTATGAACCACTCTATTTATACAAACTAGAAAGTCTAGAGGAAATAGATAAATTACTGGAAGCACACAATCTCCCAAGATTGAATCAGGAAGAGATTGAAACCCTGAATAGACCAATATCAAGCAATAAAATTGAATCATTAAAAAAAATACCTACCAACCAAATAAAACTCTGGGCCAAATGGATTCACTGCTGAATTCTACCAGATGTATAAAGAACTGCCACCAATCCTATTGAGACTATTCCAAAAAAATGAGGAGGAGGGACTCCTTCCCACCTCATTCTATGAAGCCAGTATCAGCCTACTACAAAAATCCAGCACAGATGCAATGAAAGAAAACTTTAGGCCAATATCCCTGATTAACACAGACCCAAAAGTCTTCAACAAAATACTAGTAAACTGAATCCAACAGCACATCAAAACATTAATTCACCATAACCAAGTGGGCTTTATTCCTGGAGTGCAAGGTTGGTTCACCATATGCAAGTCTATAAATGTAATTAACCACATAAACAATTAAAAGTGAAAACCATTTCACTTTTACTTAAAATTTTTTCACTTTTTACATTAAATGTAATTAACCACATAAACAATTGAAAGTGAAAACCATATGATTATCTCAATAGATGCAGAAAAAGCTTTTGATTAAATCCAACATCACTTCATGATAAAACCTTCAACAGACTTGGCATCAAAGGAACATACCTCAAAATAATAAGAGCCATCTATGACAAACCCACAGCTAGCATCTTACGGAACAGGCAAAAGCCAGAACCATTCCCCTTGAGAACTGGAACAAGACAAGGATGTCCACTCTCATCTCTCCTATACTATATCATTCAATATAATATTGAAAGTCCTGGCCAGAGCAATCAGGCAAGAGAAAGAAATAAAAGGCATCCGACTAGGAAAAGAAGTCAAACTCTCTCTCTTCACTGACAACATGATTCTATAATTGGAAAGCCCGAAAGACCCTGCCAAAGGGCTAACAGAACTGATAAACGATTTTAGCAAGGTTTCAGGAGAAAAAAGTTAATGTAGACAAATCAATAGTATTTCTATACACTAATAGTGCCCAGGCTGAGATGACTCTCAATCAAGAACACAATTCCATTTACAATAACCACAGAGAAAATGAAACACTAAAAATACACCTAACAAAGGAGGTGAAAGATCTCTACAAAAACTACAAAACTCTGCTGAAATAAATCAAAGGTAATACAAATAAATGGGAAGCCATTCCAGGCCTATGAATTGGAAGAATCAATATCATTAAAATGGCCATACTGCCCAAAGCAATTTACAAATTCAATGCTATTTCTCTCAAACTACCAATGTTATTCTTTGTAGAATTAGAGAAAAAATATTCTAAAATTTATATGAGACCAAAAAAGACACAAAACAGTCAAACCAATCCTAAGCAAAAAGAACAAAGATGGAGGTATCATACTACCTGGCTTTAAACTATACTATAAGGCCACAGTAACCCAAACAGCATGGTACTGATACAAAAATAGACACATAGACCAATGGAACAGAGTAGGAAACTGAGAAATAAGGCTTCACACCTACAATCATCAGATCTTTGACAAAGCTGACAGAAACAAGCAAAGGGGAAAGGACTCCCTATTCAATAAATGGTGCTGGGATATCTGGCTAGTCATATGCAGAAGAATGAAATGAGACCCTTACTTTTCAGCATATATAAAAATTAACCAAGATATATTAAAGATTTAAATGTAAGACCTTAAATTATACAAATCCTCGAAGACAACCTAGGAAATAGCCTTTTTGACATCAGCCTTGGCAAATGATTTTTGGCTGAGTCCCAAAAGCAATTGCAATGAAAACAAAAATTGACAAGTGGAACCTAATTAAACTGAGGAGTTTCTGCACAGCAAGAGAAACTATTAACAAAGTAAACAGACAACCCACAGAATGAAAGAAAATACTCACAAACTGTGAATCTGACAAAGATCTAATATCCAGAATCTGTAAGAAACTTAATCAAAGAATAACTTTACCTGTACTATTACATCATGAGTGGGAGATCAGCAGGTATCAGAATAAAGATGCAGCTCCTGCTGAGTTTCATTTTACCCAGCTGAAAAGATTGGGTCCTGTTGCTCATATGAACCAGGGCAGCTGGACTTTCTTTCCCTTCCACATGCTTAATTCCTCCTCTAGGGATATAGCAGAACTTATAACTAACTGTAGAAGAAATATTTCATGCCCTTGGAAATCACCCGTGCAAGCTGTCCCCCTACTTCTATAGACATGTCAAGTCCACACCATCAGAATTCTCTTACTTTCTGTATTTCTGATATTTCTGGAGAAGCACCTTTGAGTTTGATTTTGCTTTTTTTTTTTTTTTTTGAGTCAGGGTTTTTGCTCTGTTGCCCGGGCTGGAGTGCAGTGATTTGATCATAGCTCACTGTAGCTCTGAACTCCTGGGCTCAAGCAATCCTCCTGCCTCCGCTTCCTTTACCATTATGCCCGGTTAAGTTTTAAAATATTCTGTAGAGACAGAGTCTTCCTATGTCCCCCACGTTGGAGTCTGCATTTTCAATAATCTCTTCAGATCATTCTGATGCAAAGTCAGGGTGAGAATTGATGTCTGAAGGAGTAATAACAAATATATTATTTTTGCTTCCTTGCATAATTGTTTTATTTGTGTCTCTTTGGATTTTAGTCTTTTTTTCTGAAATATATTTGTTAATTTATTGAGTGATTGATTCATTTATTAATTAATCTAAAATTTATTTAGCCTACTATGCCCCAGGAATTGTACTAAGTGAGGGTAAGGAGGAGGAACGATAAGGGAGATAAATAAGAAACAAATTTCAGCATAAAGTGAAAACGATAATACAGTTAGTCTCAGCAATGAGGAAGGCCACTTAATCTAAGACATAATCACACAGCATGACTAAAATATACATGAGGTGGAGAAGGCAGGAAAGTAAGCGGGCGCATTTGCCCCTGTCCTTGGTGCTGAACCATCCCTTCACCTTCTGTGGTAAGGAAGTCTTTCCCAATACCTGGCTGCTGGTGATTTCTATATTACCACCACTAATTCTGAACCAGATGAGGAAAGGGCCAGAGGAAATGGAGGAACATAGATGTAAGCAGAATAAACAGACTGTTGGAGAAAAATCTGTTGAATTATTGACTCAGTGATGCTAGGAATTTGGGAGAGTAATGAATGGGGATTTTGACTAATTAATATGGAAGAAAGTTTTCTCGTTTGGAAAAGTAAGCTCTCCAGTACTTTCTATAATGCTATACTTATGACATTAGAGACTTTCAGGAAGTGCTAAAAATCTGAATTGACCCCTGAAATATACCTATTGTTGGGGGAACAAGCCCCCAATATTTCAATGTAGGTTATTTCTATTTTCCATAAGTGTAGGCCAGCTCAGAAATAAAGAGAGACAGTACAAAGAGAGGAATTTTACAGCTGGGCCACAAGGGGTGACATCACATATCAGTAAGACCATGATGTCCGCCTGAGTCTCAGACCAGCAAGTTTTTATTAAGGGTTTCAAAAGGGGAGGGGGTGTAAGAACAGGGAGTAGGTACAAAGATCACATGCTTCAAAGGGCAAAAAGCAGAACAAAGATCACATGCTTCTGATGGAACAGGACAAAGGGCAAAAGCAGAACTACTGATAAGGGTACAACAAAAATCACAAGGCAAAGGGCAAAAGCAGAACTATTGATAGGGGTCTATGTTCAGTGGTGCACATATTGTCTTGATAAACATCTTAAACAACAGAAAACAGAGTTCAAGAGCAAAGAACCGGTCTGACCACAAATTTTCCAGGGTGGAGTTTTCCCCACCCTAGTAAGCCTGAGGGTACTGCAGGAGACCAGGGCGTATCTCAGTCCTTATCTCAACCGTGTAAGACAGACATTCCCAGAGTGGCTGTTTATAGACCTCCTGCCAGGAATGCATTCCTTTCCCAGGGTATTAATATTAATATTCCTTGCTAGGAAAATAATTTAGTGATATCTCTCCTACTTGCACGTCCATTTATAGGCTCTCTTCAAGGAGAAAAATATGGCTCTTTTGGCCCGACCCTGCAGGCAGTCAGACCTTATGGTTGTCTTCCCTTGTTCCCTAAAAATTGCTGTTATTCTGTTCTTTTTCAAGGTGCACTGATTTCATAGTGTTCAAACACACATTTTACAATCAATTTGTACAGTTAACACCTCAGTGGTCCTGAGGTGACTTACATCCTCAGCTTACAAAGATAACAGGATTAAGAGATTAAAGTAAAGACAGGCATAAGAAATTATAAAAGTATTATTTGGGAACTGATAAATGTCCATGAAATCTTCACAATTTATGCTCCTCTGCTGCAGCTCCAGCCAGCCCCTCCATTCGGGGTCCCTGACTTCCCGCAACAACCTATAAATGAAGGGGGCCTGAGAGACATTCCGAGAGAAAATCTTATTAATAATAAAGTACTTGTTCAAGGATCTATACATAGTTCAATATGGCAAAAACATAGAGTGTCATAGCAAGATAAAATGGTGAAAATGTAGCTAAGGAGTTAGTTAGATCACCACGAAGCATCTTGTATGTAGAATTTATAAGAAGGTGCTGGCTGGCAAGGTCATTCTGATAAGAGTCTCAAACTAAATGGAGTCTAAAATTGTGGCTGTTCAGCAGTAAATGTGGGTAGAGGAGGAGAACGAGTTTTTGTTATGCACGTTGATTTCTGCCTAAAAGTATCTACGCATATATGCACATATATATGAGATACATACGAATACACAGATATAGACAGATTTAAGAGCCAAATGGTTGCTAGCCACAGCTACTCCCAGTCACACATAGAAGGTGAGCTAGCATTGTGAGTGAGAAACAATGTTGCTTAGTCCTCACTTTAATAATATTGGGTTTGATTATGTTATGAGTGTTTCTTCTCACAGAGTTAATGTTTAGCAAACCCAAACATCTTCTAGGGATCCTCTAGGTGTTGAAATATCAAACTAATTCTGTACTGATTCATTAAGAGCTGTTACACAGAGCTTCCAAGTGACTCCTGCTGGCATTTTGGCACTTCCTTGCCCAACCCAGGGCTTCTTCCTGGTCAGTGAATAAAGGGGTCCTGCCCAGCCAATGAGGAACCTCCAGAACCATGTCTGGCACATGTCCTTCTAGTTGGTTGATTATTGAGCCATTGCTGATGTGTTTGAACATCACCCCTGCCTACTCATGCTGTGACTCATTGATTCCAGAGGGCACTGTGAGATATTCTCTTGGAAGGTCATTCACACTATTCTTATCTGAAAAAAAATGGTTTTCTGATTTTTGGCACATCAATGGGTAAGCACATTACTAATGAAGTATCAATTAAATTTCTTCATGGTAACTTTGCATTTCTGCATTTCACTTCTTTTATAAATTGTCCTTGATCATTTAAATATTTTTATTTTTTTTGTTTATAAGTTTTACCAATTGTACTTAAAATACTAGCAAGCTGTCAGGGCTCATGCCTATAATGCCAGGGCTTCAGGAGGCAGAGGTTGGAGGATTGATGGAGGCCAGAAGTTCTAGACTAGCCTGGGCAACATAGCGAGAACCCCATCTCTACGATATAAAATAAAATAATTAACCAGGTGTGGTGGTGCATGACTGTAGTCTCAGCTACTCTGGAAGCTGAGGTGCAAGAATTGCTTGAACCCAGGAGTTTGAGGTTACAGTGAGCTATAATTGTGGCACCATACTCCAGCCTGGGTGACAGAGGGAGGCCAGGTCTCAAAACAAACAAACAAACAATTAAGCTGTTTACTATAAGTATTCCTGTCCAGAACACATTGTTTTCATTTTAAATCTTATCTGATGGTGGTACTTTTTAGATTAATGTGTATTTTTAATAGCCACACTGTTTTTCTAGATAGAGTTTCCTGAATTTTGGCCTTGTTTGGAAAATGATTTAGACAACATCACATTATTTTATGCATAAGTATTTCAGTGAGTATTTCTACAAAGCAGTATGACTAAAATACTCTTGTCACATCTGAAAGAAATAACAGTAATCTCTCTCTCTTTTTTTTAGAGACAGAATCTTGCTCTGTCACCCATGCTGGAGTGCAGTGGTGTGATCTCGGCTCACTGCAACCTCTGCCTCCTGAGTTCAAGCGTTTCTCCTGCCTTAGCCTCCCGAGTAGCTGGGATTACAGGCACACACCACCACGCCCAGCTAGTTTTTGTATTTTTAGTAGAGAGGGGGTTTCAACATGTTGGCCAGGCTGGTCTCAAACTCCTGACCTCAGGTGATCCACCTGCCTCGGCCTCCCAAAGTGCTGGGATTACAGGGGTAAGCCACCATGCCCAGCCAATAATTTCTTAATACCATCAACTATTCAGTCAACATTTGGCTTTCCCTAATTGTCTCTTGGATGTTTTGCTAAATTCACATGTTGGTTTAGATCAGTTATTTTAGTATCATTATGAATAAATAGGTTTTAAATATTGTTTATGTATTATTATTATTATCACTGAGATGGAGTCTCACTCTGTCGCCCAGGCTGGAGTGCAGTGGCGCGATCTCAGCTTATTGCAAACTCCACCTCCCGGGTTCACGCCATTCTCCTGCCTCAGCCTTCCAAGTAGCTGGACTACAGGTGCCCACCACCACCACGCCAGGCTAATTTTTTGTATTTTTAGTAGAGACAGGGCTTCACTGCACTCCAGCCTGGGTGACAGAGCGAGACTCCATCTCAAAAAAAAAAAAAAAAAAAAAAAGAAAGAAAGAAAGAAAAAAACTACAAGCAAAGAAACAATAAACACAAATTTTAAAATGATAACTTACCAGTGGGAGTGAAATGGATGAGCAGGAAGGGCAAAGAGATTAGGAAGGAGCCCACAGAGAGCTTCAAAAAGGTAATGTTCACGTCTTAAGCTAAGCATGGGATGCATAAGTTATTTTTATTTTGACTTATGAGTCCTTTTGACTTGTAACTCATTCACATATTATAAACATTTTGCATTTATTCAATATTTACTATATTCTCTGAAGAATCATGCATCAAGTGGTAATGTTTAGACATCAAGAATATGCATCAATGGGCTAGGTGTGTTGTCTTATGCCTGGAATCCCAGCATTTTGGGAGGCCTAGGTGGGTGGATTGCTGAGCGTAGGAGTTTGACAGCAGCCTGGGAAACATGGCAAAACCCCAACTCTACAAAAAATACAAAAATTACCTGGGCGTGGTGATGTGTATCTGTGGTCCCAACTACTCAAAGGCTGAGGTGGGAGAATTGCTTGAGGCTGGGAAGTTGAGGCTGCAGTGAGCTGTGATCATGCCACTGCACTCCAGCCTGGATGACAGAGTGAGATCCTGTCTCAAAAAAAAAAAAAAAAAAAGCCTCTGTAAGATGAATGAAGTAACTAACTGATAATATTCTGTGAATGCTTATTTGTGGCTTAGAATAAAGATTGCAGAGCCAGAATCATACATATAAAACGTGGACACTGTGCTCAGTGATTCCAAAGTGATGGTGACAACAGTGATGTCAAAGGTACATGTGGATAATTTAAATACAATTTTTTTTTTTTGAGATGGAGTCTCCCTCTGTCACCCAGGCTAGAGTACAGTGGTGCAATCTCAGCTCACTGCAGCCTCTGCCTCCTGGGTTCAGGCGATTCTCCTGCCTCAGCCTCCTGAGCAGCTGGGATTACAGGTGTCTGCCACCAAGCCCAGCTAATTTTTTTTTGGTATTTTTAGTTGAGATGGGGTTTCAACGTGTCGGCCAGGCAGGTCTCAAACTCCTGACTTCAGTTGATCTGCCTGTCTTGGCCTCCCAAAGTGCTGGGATTACAGGCATGAGCCACCACCCCCGGCCTGAATACAATTTTTTAATGGAACATGAGAGTGGAAAAAAATCAACATTGTTAAATTAAAAGATGCTTTAATCATATGTGACTTATGTATATATGTAACTAGGTTAAAAAATGAAATATGATTGGCAGGTAGACATTTGACTACTGCATACACATCCTTCAACATTTATGTATCCAAGTTGACCGAACATCTTTGTTAGAAAATCTCCTTTGCTGTAAGTATAGCATGGCACTGTGGTTACAAGAGGCTCATTCCTCCTCTCTTCCCTTTCTCCCTCCTCTTCCCACAGGGCAAAACTTTCTTTCTTGGTAGCTGCAGTTATTTCTGAATGCTGTCTCTTGTCACTTTATTATTCATGATCTAATGCTAACAAAGGATCACAGACTCCCAGTACTAACTAAATCCCAGGGCTAGAGTGTGGGTGTGAGCGGTGGAGAAAGGGCTTCAAGATCCGTACATTTGTTGAGCCTACCTAAGGGTCCTGGAGGCCTTGCTCAGTTGGCTTTTTAAAAGACTCCTTTTGGCCAGGCGTGGTGGCTCATGTCTGTAATCTCAGCACTTTGGGAGGCCGAGGTGGGCTGATCATGAGGTCAGGAGTTCTAGACCAACCTGGCCAACATGGTGAAACCCTGTCTCTACTAAAAATACAAAAATTAGCTGGGCGTGGTGGTGCACACCTGTAATCCCAGCTACTGGGGAGGCTGAGGCAGGAGAATGGCTTGAACTCAGGAGGCGGAGGTTGCAGTGAGCCAAGATCATGCCACTGCACCCCTGCCTGGGTGACAGAGCAAGACTGTCTCAAAAAATTAAAAAATAAATAAAAATAAAAACAAAAAAGACTCCTTTTGTCCTGAGTGACAAGAGAAGACAAGGAAAAGTTTTCTGAGCATAGCTTTCTATCGTGTAAGTCACTGTAGTTCTTAGCTTCATGTGCCCAGACTTGGCTACTTCCCATCCTAGTGCTATTCATTTTCACAAGGCCTATTTTTAGAATACCTCATTTTCCCAGCTCCCTTTTTACTTCCTCTTCTATTTTGGCATTTCTATGTTGACTTTCTTTTCTTTGTCTCCTATCCGCTGGTATGGTCCACTTTATACAGTCATCAATTTCCTCTTCCTTATTATCATTTTCTGTGAGCACTCAACTGATTTTTTTTGTATAGTCAGATATTGCTGTGGAGCCTCTAAATTACCCAGCCAGGTCCTCAGGGTGGTCACAGATTTTCAATAAATTCTGGATAAGCATTTGTTGACAAGAAAAGATACAATACAAACAGCACTATTTTAACTACCTATTATGCCTGTGTTATTCAGGCACCGTGTCCAGCACCTTCAACTTAGGAGGAAACTACATGATGATATAATGTACAACTCAGTTTTACCTTAAGAAATGAGGCTTTCCAAATTTCCACTTACCCAAACCATCTCTTTCTTTCCAATGAGCAAAAGACATACTGAAAATGCATGCAATACCAAATATTGATACCCTTAGTCTCCTGGATTCATTGTTCCGTAGATTTCCAAAACCAGAGCTGATACTGACAGGTATGTACTATGGCATCTGGTCTGATTGGTTAGGCTACCATTCTGAGCAGCCCGTATCCCCACCCTACCAGACACTAAATATTTTGATTTCACGTCTGCCTATGATGCTATAAATTCTTTCCACACTGGATTTTATCTAGAAATGGAAATAATGTGGAACAGTCTAAGCATATTTTCAGTGGCAGGTAGTTATGAGGCTGAAACATTCCTCCCTCTGAAAAGCTGGTACCACCTTAGTGGAAGGCAGGGTCACAGCTACTCTCTGCTTCTTGAATTTCTTTATAAGGTCATTTCTCTTGACTGGCAAAATTTGGTGCAAAAACTACAGAATCATTTCCCTGTACATCTAAGAATGCTCATGCATACATTAGATATCTTAGAATAGCCTTGCCACAATGCCACTATAACTTTCATACTAAAACAAATTGCCATGAATCTTTTTCTCAAGGATTTTCAGAACTGAATTGTATACCTTAAAATGTTTCCATTTTAGAATGCTATTTTTTTAGCATGGAATTTCCATTTAAAAAGTTCTGCAAGCTTTGGAAAAATAGATGTAGCATTAGATGTATCAAGAGTAGCTCAGTCCCAAAAAGTAAATATATAAAAGGAAAATAGTTTGCATAGCTGAGGAAGTAGATGTTACTAATGTGAATTCGGCGGTATGAAGTCAGGCTCCCTGCCTCTCTGCATGGATGTTTCCAGTATCGAGGGTCAGTGAGGTTTTCACGGAGAATCAGAACAGAGATGTGTAGAGGCCCAGAGAATAACCTAGGATGCTGGTGCAAGGTCACTTCATAGTAGGTTGCAGCAAACCTCACTTAATTCGAAACCATTGTGAATGTCTGGTATGTTCTCAATCGGTTTCCCAGAGAGAAGGCTCAAAGATGGGGTCTATCTGATTCGAAGCCACAAACTTGGCAACGCTCATTGCCTGGCGAGTATTTAGGTTAAAGCTTTGGTTGTAACAGAAAAGCTGGTGAAGGGAAAAAAGGAAAAAAGCTGGGAAAAAAATAGAAGAGCGTAAAATGCAAAGAAGAAACAGAAAAAACAAAATACAAACAAACAAACGAGCTAAAAAGCAGAACAACAGAAGGAGGACCAGAAGACTGGAGGCCTCTTATATACTCCTCTGGAGTCAGGAACTAAACCAAGGGCTGAGCCTGCATGTGAAAGTAGCTTACAGGGTGGAAAATATGGGATCCAAAATCAGAGCATATTTAGACAGTCTTCCATGGAGTATTACTTCTCCTGGAAGTTGGGTATTGATCCTCGTTGAAATGAATCCATTGGAAACTTTTTGTCATTAAGAAGAGATTTAAAAATAGTTGTCTCTGACCTTGTAAGTGTAGCAGTCATTAAGAGTAAACTGCTTTATTGACTTAATTGTATATTTTAAAATTCATATTTTAAGAGATTTAGGACCAAGGCAGTAAATGTAGTATGAATATTTACAGTTGTGTGAAATTCTATGTAGAATTCACACTCCACTGGGTTCATGTCTTAAAGAAAAGTGGGTTATATTTAGAATTCAGGCTGCAATGAAGTGGGTTATATTTATAATTCAGGCTGCGATGAGACTGAAGGTACAAGCTGAAATGAGCAAGTTTTAAATCAGACCAATAGCCATATGTCAGGAAAGGCTGCGCTTGTGTAATTAGAAGTTTTAAAGGAAGCAGAAACTGATGACTATCCTCAAAGACCTTGAATTCAAATTGAACCAGCGGTTTAAGTCTCCTGAAAACCCCACATAAATGTTTACAAGTGTTTCAAATAGCAAGATAAAGAGAAACCATAGAGGATTTTTTATGACCTTTCATCTCATAAATTCTCTGAGGAATATTTCTCCTGGATAGGTCTGTCTCACAGAGAGCTCATAAAAATGCAGAATGGTAAGAAATGTTTATTATTTCTCCAATTTTTGACATTGGTTATGGTGAGATTGGCCATTTTTTTTTGTCCATATGTAGAGGTATTTTCTGCTTCATCATACCAAATAGTTTTATCTTCTATATATTAGAGACTTGTTATTAGCTAAGGTCTTCCAGAAAGAGAGGATTGATGCTCATTGCTTTCAAGCTCTTGCACTCCCACCTAAAGAGGGATTCTGTGAATCAGAAAAGTAGAGATAGAAAGACAGGAGAAATTCCTCATCACAAGACCTTCCCCTAAAACCACCTTGCTGAAGGACACAAGACACTTACTTTCTCAAAGCTCTCAACTCAGATGTGTTCACCAACTACTTGAAAATCTCTCTCATGTTTCCATTTTCCATCATCCTAAAGATAGGTCTTATATCCCCAGAAGATCTTCCAGCCCCCATCCTTTTAAAAGAAACTTTTACACATAACAGAGCTCTTGGTTTAGGACACCTATTTTCCCTCCAAAAACCAGAACAATACATCCAAGAGCAAAGAATAACAATGCTTTTTTTCTTCGTCTGAGAGAAAGGGCCCTTTTCTTTACCAATTAGACAATTGTTTCATCTCTGGGACTTCTTGGACTCATCTGTAGGATTCTAACACTCATTTCTCACCCCAAAAATATTCCCTTGGGCACACTCTGCTTCTTCGCAAATGTAAGTTCTTGTTAAAGCTTAGAGAAGTCATGACTATAGGATCACTCCATGTAAGAATACTCCAAATAGATTTTTGTCTGAGGATCATCAGATCATAAATCAACCAAATATTCTTTCATCAGATGAGAAGAATACAAAGTTGTATCCATATAAAATATATATCCTTAAGCTAGATTTAACTATCCACTTCAGCCATTGATCTGTTGTAATCTGTTGCCTTGATGGAAGCATATGAAGAAAATCTGTCCACACATAGATACGCAGTTGGCAATGGAAGAAGTATTTCTGTAGCCTTTTCAGATGGTGAATCTTATGTCAGTGAAGTTTTACCTCTGCTACATTAAATTCCACTGGTCTATTTAATTCTTTGAATGAATCATTTGGCTGTGTATAATTTTGTAACAACCTGTATTGGTCATCTAGAAAATATTGATTTAATGAATTACGCAGATATTGTAAATAGGAACATATGATCATGTATTATAAAAACTTAATTTGTTAAAATCACCAGTGATATTATTTTAAAGGTCTTGAAAAGTTGTCAGGTTCAGGATGGTGGATACCAGTTTTCTAAAATTCTAATTTTTGCTTGAAAGCCTGAATTTTACATTTGGCAAAAATATACTGCCAGTTGTTTTCCTTGAATTGACAGATTCCTTTCATTCAGGAGGAAGAAAAACTGCTTCATATCTAAGTGTGAATAACCATAGTTTTTTCAGTTTTGTAAGACCCATCTGAGCACATCTAGACTCCTGACCCAATGAAATGGTGAGGTAATAAACGTATGTTGTTTCAAATCACTAAGTGTGGGGCAATTCGTTTCTCAGCAACAGATAATTGATACATAGATGTTACCTAATTTTTCTCCTTAGTGGTTCTACTGATTTATACTTCCAAAAGCAGTAAATTAGAGTTGATATTTTCAGACCTTTTAGATTTTGCCAATGTAATGGCTGTAAAATGGTATTATACTGTGCTTCTAATTTGCATTTTTCAGATTACTAATGTATTTGACCATCTTTTTATGTCTTTACCATTTTAGTTTCCACTTCTGTGAATTATTTGCTTATATCCTTTGTCCAATTTTTATTGATCTTTAGGGGCTCTTTATTCTTCTATTTTGTCAGATATATGCATACGTGTGTGTTGAAAATACTTTCTGTGGTGTGTGGCTTGTATAATCACATTTAAACATATTGATACATTTTATTTTTTAGAGCAGTTTTAGGTTTGCAGAAAATTGAGCAGAAAGTACAAAGAGTTCCCACATATTCCCTTTCACTCTTCGTCTCCCTTAAAGTTCCCCCATTATTAATATCTTGCATTACTGTAGTACATGTTACAATTAATGAACCAATATTGATACGTTAGTATTATCTAAAGTCTATAGTTTACATCAGGATTCACTCTTTGCGTTGCGCATTGCTGTGGGTTCTGACAAATGTGTAATGTTAATATTCACCATTATAGTATCATGAAAAGTAGTTTCACTGCCCTAAAAATCCCCTGTGGTTCATCTATTCATCCCTCTCTTCTTCACCCTGAGCCCCTGGCAACCACTGATTTTTTTACTGTCTTTACAGTTTTACCTGTTCCAGAATGTCATATGCTTGAATCATACAGAATGTAGCCTTTTCAGACTAGCTTCTTTCACTTAGCAATATGCATGTAATGTTTCTCATGTCTTTTCATGGCTTGGTGACTCATTTCTTTTTACAGCTGAGTAATATTCTGTTGCTCTGTTGTGCCACAGTTTGTTCATTCATTCACCTACTGAAGGACATCTTGATTGCTTCTAAGTTTTGGCAATTATGAATAAAGCTGCTATAAACATCCACATGCAGGTTTTTGTGTAGATATAAGTTCCCATTTATTTGGGTAAATACCTAGGAGTGTGACTGCTGGATCCTATGGTAAGACTCCATTTAGCTTTGCAAGAAACTGCCAGTCTCCCAAAGTGGCTGTACCATTTTGCAATCCCACCACCAATGAGAGTAATATAGCTTTTCATATCCTTTTTGGTCAGTGTGTAATCAGTCTTGAAATCCAAACCAAATTTTGAGGGGGAGTCCATAGTACGTATTTACATATAATTAATCCTTGGGAACTATTATACCAGAAGACATAATGGAATAGTCACATGCTTGTACTTAGATATAGAATCGCCGTCAATGGCAGCTATAGACTGATGGAGATAGACCACATATGAGCAAAGTTGCCATTGGTTATGTAGTTTCCTGAAATAGTGAACATTTTGGATAAATTTTCAAACACAAGAGAATAATTTATACTGTTCCAAGTATTCCTGGAAAATTCAATGCATATTAAAAGCCTGCAAAAATTACTTATGTCTCTATGTACAATAGAGTTAGCCTTTAATTTCAGGTAATTATATCCAGGTATTTTGCCTACATAAATGTCTAGAAGAACATTTAAAAATTGTGCTGTATTCTGTCATGCAGGAGGGTGCCATGCATTCTGGAATGTCTAGAATGTGACTGCTCCCTTTCAAAACCATGGCTAAACCTTAACTTGATGTAGTATGAGACTAGGGAATCCACCTTTCCCTGTAAAACTGCTAAGGAGGGCTTCTCTCTAGCAGCAGGGCGAGGGCTGCAGAAGTTGGCCATTTGCCACCACTATCTTCTGGACTGTCCACAGGACAGCTGGGATGCACACAGCACCTCTCCTTGAAGTTTATGTTGGCTTCCTTGAGATCCTACCACAGCCACCATTCCCAGTGCACACTGTGATATGCGAGTGGTGCCATGTGCCCAGGAGCTGAAAACTCTGCATTCAAGACAATCTGGCATTTTCTTTTCTTTTTTTCCTTTTTTCACTATGTACTAGACTTGTAATAACGTTGCATTTTCTATCACACTATCTCCAAATTCTCCCATCCTCTGCCCATTGCCAAATTTCAAAGCCACTTCTATATTTTTAGGCATTTGTTATATCAGTCTTGGTACCAAAATCTTTATTAGTTTTTGCTATGGTTTGAAAGTCCCTTCCAAAATTCAGGTGTTGCCAATGTAATAGTATTAAGACATGGGACCTTTAAGAGGTGATTAAGTCATGAGGACTCCTTTCGGATGAAGGGAATTAGGTGCCCTAATAAAAGGGTTTGATGGAGGGAGTTGATGCTTTTTGTCCCTCTAACTTCTGCCATGCCAAGACACAAGTTCCTCCCCTCCACAGAATGCAGCATTCAGGGCACCATCCTGGAAGCTGGGACCACACTCTCCCCAGACAATAAACCTGCTGGTGCTATGATCTTGGCCTCCCCAGCCTCCAACACTGTAAGGAATAAATTTCTCTCTTCATGAACTACCCAGGCTCCAGTATTCTATTATCACAGCACAAACTGTTGTACAAATTGCTGTTGTAACAAGTTACCACAAACTTAGTGGCTTAAAACAACACAAATTAGTTCTGGAGATCAGAAGTTCAAAATTGGTCTCACTGAGCTAGAGTCAAGGTGTGGGAAGAGCTGGCTCCTTCTGGAGGTTCTACCGGAGAATGTTTCCTTGCTTTTTCCAGCTCCTAGTGGCTGTTGCGTTCCTTGACTCATGACTCCTTCTTTTATCTTCAAATCTCCGTCTGATTCTGACCTTTCTTCTGCCTTATTTAAGAACCCTTGTGACGACATTGGGCTCATTCAGATAATCCAGGATAATCTCCCGAATTTACAGTCAGCTGATTAGCAACCTTAATTCTTCTTTGCCATGAAACCTAACATATTCACAGGTCCCCAGTAGCAGGATGTAGTCATGCTTGGGGACCATTATTCTGCTTGCCACATTCTACCTCTTCATATTTATGAGATGATAGGAAATGTATAAGTTTTAACCCTAAATTTTCATGACCATTTTCATGGAGTGACTTCCCTGGGCACATCCTCAAGAGAGGTGTGGGGAGAAGGGAAGCTCAAAGATAAGCTGTCGTCAAGGAGACTACTGCCCCAGCACTGCCATCATCATGAAGGCTTGGGGCCAACCAGATTCTCCAGTTCACATATGACTCCTGCAAACCAGCCTCGTATACACTGCCAAAGCATCTCTGCTGCTGTTGATCCACTGAGTTAAGACTGAGTCTGAGTCAGCCTCAGCTCCCTGAGCTCCTTCTCTAAGATTCTTACGAATCAAAAGGGGACTCCAGGTCCTTTAATGAGGAGGGGTCAGCAACCCTGGAGGAAAACCAGAATGGATTTCTAGATCTCTGTCACTAATGGCAGTTGGGGGTGATGGTGGTATAATTTACATTTTTCTAAATTCCCAGGGCCAAGCAGTTCCCAAATCTGATGGACACAGTTTCTCTCCAGATGTTATTGCATTCAATACATTCAGTCATGTTATAATCAAATTGTTGGCATACGAACCAGGCCAATTTTTATAAATGATGCTTTGGTGTGTATTTATTCTGATCCACTGTGTATTGATTTTATGTTTTATGTCTTCAGAGGACAATCCCATTTGACTGCTTCTTATGCTGTTGATATACTGATGATAGGAGTGGCTAACTTCTTGATCTTCTCAGTGGTATGCAGGGCATTCTTCTGAAATGCATCTTGACCTTTAATTAAAACAAGGTAGCCTCTGTTGGAAGCCTTCTTGGAAATCCTCTCCGACATGGTACAGTTACAGATTAGGGTGTGTCTGCAGAACCATCCCAAGAACCATATTAATTGCAACTCTGTCGAGCAACAGAATTCCATTTAGGTTGACTGAAAGCAAAAGTAAACAGGTAGCAGAAGGGAATTTACTATGTGGACACAAGGGGTCTCCTATACCCCAGGATTAGAAGTGAAGTCAGACTTAGTAAGGAACTGGAGCTAGGAACTGTCAAGCTGTCTAGACTCTCTCTGTATAACCACTGCGTCCTCCTTTCTCTCTCAGTAGTCTGACTTTTTCTCTTGCTTCTTGAGTTCAAAAGGCAGAACAGGCCACCCTATCTTCTCCAATTACATCTCCCAATCCCAGCCATGTGGGATCCCTATCCTTCTCTTTCTGGCTCTCTAATCACAAATTCGGGGGAGAAAAAAGAATCTGAGAAAGCCGGTTTCATTCTGATGCCAAGTGCTTATTCAAATAGCACTGCCAGGTACTGCGCTAAGTGTCTATACATTTTACAAATTGGCTCTGTGTCAGTTTGGAAAATGAGAACGGGATTGTGATTGAGTTGCAAATTACGGGCTATTTGTGTTCTTCATGTAGTTGTGTAGTGAAGGTCATAGAAATGACTTCATTTAATGTGGCTTCATTTAATGTAGCCTTTGGATACAACATAATTCAAATCACAGAGGCTATCTGACTGGGGTAGTTTTGTGATTTAAATAAGTCTAACAAAGCAGGAGCCAAGCTTGCAACAGTTTTGTTAGTTGTTAGAGGTATTTCACTGACGGAAGCATCAGCGTAATCACTGAATTCATGCTGGGCTGACAAACAGCATTTTTTCTCTCTCTCTCTTTCATTTTCGGCCTCTTCTTCTCACACTCTACACAGCTATTTGATAAATCCTTACAGGTGCAGATGCCAGTGATGTTCCATATGACCTCTCTCAGAAAAAATGACACTTTCAAAGAGGTCCCCTGCGAAGCACAATGCTTAATCCAAAAGGGTAGCCCTCTAATGGTAAATTTACCTGCACCTTGGAAGAACACAGCAGAGGATGAAATATTTTGGAGTGTGATGGGCAGAAAATTCCATCCTAAAGCAGACTATGTAGGTGGGTGTCCAATGGACAAGACAGAAGAGAATTTGAATATGTAGCTGGAGATTTCAAAGCTGTTCTTTCAAAGATGATGCTTAAGTTTGGCAAGCGTCGAGTTCAAAACTCTAGAGTTCCTCCTTGTAAAACATACAGCTGTATACTGTTAGCATTCACTCTGATGAACCATTAAATGTCCATGCACACCTCCATCTTACTCTCCTTTATTTATTTAAATTTCTAGCTCTGTGTAGTGAGAATGATCCAGCTGCCACAGGTAGAAGGAGATGCTTTATCTTTCCAACGATTAATAAAATCCCTATCTGCACTAAAGGAACCCCTGAACAAGGGATCTGTTCTGAATCTTCTGGAATGGTGAGAAGTGCAGAACTTCTTCATCACCATGACTTGCAATGAAAGTTTGATAGTCATATTGTCATGTGCATCCATGTGAAGAGACCACCAAACAGGCTTTGTATAAGCAATAAAGCTGTTTAATCACCTGGGTGCAGGCAGGCTGAGTCCAAAAAGAGAGTCAGCAAGGAAGATAGGGGTGAGGCAATTTTATAGGATTTGGGTGGGTAGTGGAAAATTACAGTCAATGGGGGTTTTTCTCTTGTGGGCAGGGGCGGGGGTCACAAGGTGCTCAGTTGGGGAGCTTCTGAGCCAGAAGGAGGAATTTCACAAGGTTAATCAATCAGTTAAGGTGGCGCAGGAACAAATCACAATGGTGGAATGTCATCAGTTAAGGCAGGCATCAGCCATTTTCACTTCTTTTGTGATTCTTCAGTTGCTTCAGGCCATCTGGATGTATACGTGCAGGTCACAGGGAATATGATGGCTTAGCTTGGGCTCAGAGGCCTGACACAAATCTCTCAATATTACTGGAAGCAGAATGCTGATTTTATCAAAATGAACAGAAATAGCACCTCATTCAAATGCAAATATACAACTTAATTTCAAATGAGTTTTTCTAAGTTGGGATATTTTCTGATCCTTTCTAAAAATGCTTCTCCTTAAAAAAGGCCACATCATTTCCCCCCCAAAAAGACCACACATTTTATTTCTTATTTCTGAATTGTTTTAAGGGAGTCATAAAATTTTCAAAGCTAAAAATCTATGCACATTTACTTTCATATTTTACCCCTGAGAAATTAAAACAATATGTCACTCCTGAATAACAATTAGTACTACCATCTGTTACTAAAGACAGATGTAGTCAATAACCTTGTGCTTTTTGGCTTCCTGATTTATAAAAATGTTTTTATTCTAAACCTAATTTTTTTTTTTTGGAAGAGCGCTGAGCCTTCTGTGACTACTGTAGAAAGCCACATTTCTGTGTAAATTATAGTATTTCTATAAGTAATCTGGTAAAAGAAAAGAACATGCCTATCAGATGATACTGAATTAGCTGAAATTTTAAAACTACCTTAGTTATAACAGTCAGCCCTCCAAATCCACAGATTTCATGAAATACACATAGAAAATATTTGGGAAAGAAACCTAATAAGAATAACAATACAATAATTAAAAAAATAAAACAATACAATATAACAAATATTTATGCATCATTTACATTGTATTAAGTATTCTAAGGAATCTAGAGATTATTTAAAATATAAGAGAGGACCAGGCTTTGGTGGCTAATGCCTGTAATCACAGCGCTTTGGGAGGCCAAGGTGGGAGGATTGCGGGGAGTTTGAGACCAACCTGAGACACATAGCAAGAACCCTGTCTCTACAAAAATATATATATATAATATATGGACGTGTGTAGGGGTTATATGCAAATACTATGCCATTTTACATAAGGGACTCAACATCTTCGGATTTTGGTAACTGAGAGGTCCTGGAACCAATTCCCTGCAGATATAGAGGGTGGACTTCACTGATTCTTTGTGATATTAGAACAAAATTTAAATATGAATTGAAAAATTAGAAATATGGTCACATAACAAAAAGGAGAGAATTTGGGATAGAAGAGCTAATCACTGATTTGATGTCTACACCTCCATCTCTGAGAGCCTGCTTGTCCCCCTCCCCCTGAGGAGGCTCTCCTCCTTTCTATGTGACATTGACCCTTGTCCAAGCTGATTGGAATGAAGGTGGTCACCTGACCCTCAAAATGAGTCAACCAGAGTCTCTCTGATGGGAATCTGGAACTGCAGCATAAAGACTAAGGGAGGTTTACTTTATGCTGTTAAAAAATATTACTGAGGCTGGGCGCAGTGGCTCACCCCTGTAATCCCAGCACTTTGGGAGACAAAGGCAGGTGGATCACGAGGTCAGGAGTTCAAGACCAGCATGGCCAACATGGTGAAACCTCATCTCTACTAAAAATACAAAAATTAGCCAAGTGTGGTGGCACACACCTATAATCCCAGCTACTTGGGAGGCTGAGGCAGGAGAATCTCTTGAACCCAGGAGGTGGAGGTTGCAGTGAGCCAAGTTCGCACCACTGCGCTCCAGCCTGGGTGACACAGCGAGACTCCCTCTCAAAAAATAAACAAACTGGCCGGGTGCAGTGGCTCATGCCTGTAATCTCAGCACTTTGGGAGGCCAAGGTGGGTGGATCACAGGGTAAGGAGATCGAGACCATCTGGCTAACATGGTGAAACCCCATCTCTACTAAAAATACAAAAAATTATCCAGGCGTGGTGGCAGGTGCCCATAGTCCCAGCTACTCGGGAGGCTGAGGTGGGAGAATGGCATGAACCCGGGAAGCGGAGCTTGCAATGAGTCGAGATCGGGCCACTGCACTCCAGCCTGGGTAACAGAGCAAGACTCCATCTCAAAAACAAAACAAAACAAAAAAAACTATATATATGTATGTGTATGTGTGCGTATATATTACTGAGACATGATGTCAGGAATAAAGGTGAGTTCCATGATAAGACAGAGCCACATGCAAGAAAGTTAAAGAAGAGCAGGAATTTAGAGGCTCACGGAAGTGAGTCTGATACACAGAAAGAAAAAGATGAGAGATCATCTCTTGAGCCATTTCATTCCTTCACTCTGCCTTCAATCTTCCACCATTCATCAGTTGCAAGGGACAGGGTTATGAGAGATGAGGCAGAGAGATACACTAGACTTGACTATAAAAGTGGACAAAAGCTAAATTTAGGATTTTGAATTTTATCCTCAGGGTCCTGGAAGATGTGAATCCAAAGTGGCCTGAATAGATTTGTTCTTGAAAGTTCTCTCTGGATGCAGAGTGGCAAATCTGTTGCAGTGAGTAGAGAGTGGATGCCTGTGGCTCTCAAAGCCCATGAGGGTTGAGAGGTGGGTAAAAGAGAGTAAATTCCCACTAGCTTTTACTTCTGGTGTGCCTCAGCTTCCAGTGTCCTTTAAAAGAACCTCCCCTTTCCTTGAGATTTTTCTGTTCCTTTTTGTTCAGCAACGAAATAATCCAAATTTCTAAGCAGAACTCCTAGGTAAACATTTCCACACGGTGTCCACAGTCACCTTAAAGTCACCACAATGGAACTCCAAGCCACCTAGTTCCTCATCCTGTTCTTACTTCAATGAGTCTCATAAAACTGGGATGTACTCTTGGCTCCCGTGTCTCTTCAGCCCCCTACATCTAACTGGTCTCTAGGTTCTACTGATTTTTCCTCCTAGAACATTTTAAGACCGGGCTTCCTCTCCTTCCTCTATCCCTACTGCCCG
This sequence comes from Gorilla gorilla gorilla, assembly GCF_029281585.2. Taxonomy (NCBI): domain Eukaryota; kingdom Metazoa; phylum Chordata; class Mammalia; order Primates; family Hominidae; genus Gorilla; species Gorilla gorilla. The sequence goes on along the minus strand of NC_073232.2, from coordinate 35,334,333 downwards.
CTGTTCTCACCCCAGCCTTTTCCATCCCTCTCCTGAACTGTTTGTTATTTCTGGTCTCCCCACCTCTCGTCTCTTCCATCCCTCATATACATTTCCTATAGATGCCAGTATTGGGGGAACCTGCCCCCAATATTTTGATGTAGGTTCTTTGTATTTTCCATAAGTGTCAGCCAGCTGAGAAATAAAGAGAAAGAGTACAAACAGAGGAATTTTACAGCTGGGCCGCCAGGGGTGACATCACATATCGGTAGGACCATAATGCCCACCTGAGCCTCAAACCAGCAAGTTTTTTATTAAGAGATTCAAAAGGGGAAGGGGTGTAAGAACAGAGAGTAGGTACAAAGATCACTTGCTTCAAAGGGCAAAAAGCAGAACAAAGATCACATGCTTCTGAGGGAACAGGTCAAAGGGCAAAAGCAGAGCTACTGATAACGGTACAACAAAGATCACGAGGCAAAGGGCAAAAGCAGAACTGATAAGGGTCTATGTTCAGCGGTGTACATATTGTCTTGATAAACATCTTAAACAACAGAAAACAGAGTTCGAGAGCAGAGAACCGGTCTGACCACAAATTTTCCAGGGCAGAGTTTTCCCCACCCTAGTAAGCCTGAGGGTACTGCAGGAGACCAGGGCGTATCTCAGTCCTTATCTCAACCGCATAAGACAGAGCGGCCATTTATAGACCTCCTGCCAAGAATGCATTCCTTTCCCAGGGTATTAATATTAATATTCCTTGCTAGGAAAAGAATTTAGTGATATCTCTCCTACTTGCATGTCCATTTATAGGCTCTCTTCAAGAATAAAAATATGGCTCTTTTTGCCCGACCCTGCAGGCAGTCAGACCTTATGGTTGTCTTCCCTTGTTTCCTAAAAATCGCTATTATTCTGTTCTTTTTCAAGGTGCACTGATTTCATAGTGTTCAAACACACATGTTTTACAATCAATTTGTACAGTTAACACAATTATCGCAGTGGTCCTGAGGTGACGTACATCCTCAGCTTACGAAGATAACAAGATTAAGAGATTAAAGTAAAGACAGCCTTAAGAAATTATAAAAGTATTATTTGGGAACTGATAAATGTCCATATTAAAATGCAATCTTCACAATTTATGTTCCTCTGCCGCAGCTCCAGCCGGTCCCTCCATTCGGGGTCCCTGACTTCCCACGACATGCCAAAAGGGGCTTTTCAAAATGTAAATCCATTCATGTCACTCCCTGATGAAAAGAAAGCATGAAATAAAGCAAGCCTGGTTTCAAAGCTCTGCACCTTCTGGCCCTAATTTATTACTCAGACTTACATCCTGTCATTCTCCAAACCAAACCTTGCAAATCCATTAACTTTTCATTAGACTTGCTTTCTGTTTTCTTGTCTCCCTTCCTTAATTCATTCTATATCCTTTACCATGAAGTATATTTCCTACCACACATCAACTTCCAGTCTCCTTCAAGTTCAGGAAGAAGAAAACTTTATTAGATCGTAGAGCATAGGGCAAGTGGGGGTATAGATGTCATCTGAGAATGTTGTTATTACTGCTAAAGTGTATCATCGTTGAGGATTTTATGTGAGATTTGGAAAAGTGGACAAAAGTCTAAAGGATATTAAAAGATTATTTTTAGGTTATCAGGTCCGCTATGGAGCTTTTGCAATTATATGAGACCTGGAACCAGCTTCAAGAAGATCATGATCTGGCAAGTATGCAATGATTACTTTGTTCACTATAGTGTATTTTCCAATATAGTGTATTTTCTTGGAAACGACTCTCTTTATCTTTGACAGGTAGATGTACACACACCCCAGACTGTTCTACAGGTTGCTGGCTTGAGACCCAGAGGCTTCTAGAAAACTAATCTTTATTCTGGTTCTCATCAGAGTCAGAAGTGAACTTGAAGCACGCTGGGAGAGCCTGGGGAGGAGGAAGATAGTGCGTTGGTCCTTGAGGTTGTATTGTTGCCTGTATAACTATGATGAATGAGGTGCCCCAGCACAGGTGAGGTGATCTCTAACACACTCCATATGAGGACTGCCTGGGAGGAGGGAGTTAGGCTTCTAGGGCCATCTGCAGTTGTACATCCGCTGGTCAGGATTTTTGGAGTCCAGAAGAGAAGCTTGCACCTCCAGCTGTCCTGGATGATATTGCCGATCTCTGCCATATGTCATGACTTTACTCTGTGTCCTTTCTATGAATAACCTTTTTCACTTACCTAGGTCAATCTCTTCCAAAACTGTGGAGATCTGACCCAACACAGACATGTGTCAACATGGTATTAGCTTTCTTTATTTATGTATTTGATCCCTTCAGGTTTTCTGAAAGCTATGCCTTTAAGAAGTGCTGAGCTCTGATGTTTTCCCGAGTGAATTCTTTCAAATGTTCAAGAAATTAAGATAATTATGATGCTTTTATAACTGTACCAGAGCACAGAGCATGAAAAGACTTTTATAAAACCAGCATATACATTTTGACAAAAATAGCACAAAAAGAAAATTATAGACTTCTCTCACATGTGAATATCTATGCAAAAATCCTAAATGACAAGGCAAATAGAATCCAACAATAAACTAAAAGAGTACACAAAGCCAAAAGGGTTTATTCTGAGACTTTAAGAAAGGTTTAATATTAGGATATTTATTAATGTAACTCACCATATATATAGGCCAAAAGATAAAAATATATAATCACATTGACAGGTATAGAAGAGGCATTTGATAAAAGTCAGTGTTTATTCCTGACTTTAAAGAAATCATAGTAAAATACGAATAGGTGAATACTCCTTTAATATGATAAAAGTACATCTTTCCAACCGAAGTGTAGGATTATACTTATGGCAAAATACTGGAAGCAGTCATATTAAAGTCACAAATAAGGCTAAGATGCCACTATTACTACTATTATTTGACATTAATTTACAAAAGTTAATCTTTTCTTATATCAGCAGTAATTAGTGAGGAAATAAAATGAACAGATCAAGTCTTCTCACCACAAAGATGTTTGCAAATATCCCTACAGAGGGATTTAAAAGAAGACAAATAGTGAGGTATTCTCTACTCAGGGATAGGAAGACTTATTGGACATACCAATTCTTCCTAAATCAATATGTGCATTCATTCATTCTTCTTCTTCTTTTTTTAGATGGAGTCTCGTTCTGTCCCTCAGATTGCAGTGGCACAATCTCGGCTCACTGCAACCTCTGCTTCCTGGGTTCAAGCAATTCTCCTGCCTCAGCCTCCTGAGTAGCTGGGATTATGGGTGCCCACCATTACTCTCGGCTAATTTTTGTATTTTTAGTAGAGACGAGGTTTCACAATATTGGCCAGGCTGGTCTCAAACTCCTGACCCCAAGTCATCCACCGGCCTCAGCCTCCCAAAGTACTGGGTTATAGCCACCACATCCAGCCCAATGTGTACATTCTTTAGGATCCCCATGTAAAATTAGATTTGGGGTGGAATTTATCAAAAATAATTCCAAAGTTCATCTATAAAAATAAGTATAAAATAATATTAAGGAAAATTCAGAAAGAGAAGAGTCACTAGAGTAGAACAGTCTTATAATATTAGGCTGTGTTATGAGGCAGGTTTTTTTTTTTTTTTTTTTGAGATGGAGTCTTTCTCTGTCGCCCAGGCTGGAGTACAGTGGCGCGATCTTGGCTCACTGCAAGCTCCGCCTCCCGGGTTCACGCCATTCTCCTGATGAGTCAGTTTAATGTAATGGCTAAGGGATAGTCACTAGGGCCAGACAATCTAGGTTCAGATCTTTACTATTCCACTTAATATGTGTGTGCACTTAGGTAAATTACTGAAATTCTCCATGCCTATGTTCTACTTGTAAAACATGTAAAATAGTGCCTGTATATAATAAGCATTCAACAAACCTTAACCATTGCCATTATGGAGTGACCTTAATTAATAACATAGGATATTTGCATTGTAATAGATGGTGTAATCAATGGAAAGGAATAGAGAATTCAGAAAAAAATGCAAGAACTAATAGGATTACAGTATATAAATAAAAGTAGCATTTCAAATCAGTAGGAAAAGTGAATTACTAATAATGTTGGACCAAGTGGTTTGCCATTAAACATGGATTCTTATATTACTTACATTGCACTTTATTAACACACTTAACATTATATTATAGCTCAGAACAATTTTTGGTTACAGTGAAGACTTAAATGTAAGAAATACAATCACAGAAGTACTAATAGAAAACATGAGTAAAAATCGTTTTTATAATCTTGGGATATGGAAGGTCTTTACAAGTAGGCATAAAACCAGAATCCATAAAGAAAATGCTAATAAATATGCTTGTGTGAAAATTTAAGCTTTTTTATGGTGAAAAGAAAACCAACAATCAAAATAAAAATAAAAGCTGCCGGGTGCGGTGGCTCATGCCTGTAATCCTAGCACTTTGGGAGACCAAGGCAGGCAGATCACAAGGTCGAGAGATTGAGACCATCCTGGCCAACATGGTGAAACCCCATCTCTACTAAAATACAAAAATTAGCTGGGCGTGGTGCACCTGCAGTCCCAGCTGCTCGGAAGGCTGAAGCAGGAGAATCGCTTGAACCCGGGAGGCGGAGGTTGCAGTGAGCCGAGATTGCGCCACTGCACTCCAGCCTGGGCAACAGAGCGAGACTCCGTCTCAAAATACATACATACATACATACATAAGTAATAAAAGCAAAAACAAAAAGTCCTCTGTAGCTATAAAAAAAGAGTACATTGACAAAACTTAAGATTGACTAAGTTTCTGGGCCTGAAAAAAGAAAAAAGTAATTGTTTTTGTGCTAGGGAGGAAGATGAAGAAAAGACAAACGTGGACAAAGAGGGAGGACAGGGCTGACCCTGGGCCATGTCACTGTCTCTACTCCTCACGTAGCCCTAGCCAGGCGGCCTCCCTTTCCCCCAACCCTTTTCTGTTCTCCTGTCTCTTCTCTTCCCATCCTCCTTGTGGCAGAAGCAAGTTTTCCTCTTTTACTCCTGGGCATCAGTTTGGTCATTTTAGAATAGGACCTGACATATAGTAGGTACTCAATAAACATTAGCCATAACAGCAATAATAATAATTTAAAAATTATCTGGTGTGTTACTTCATCTCCTGCAAATACCCATGTCCTCAGTGTCTCATCTCCCATTCCAAAAGGCCCTGCAAAAGGATTTTCTTTTTTAGTGTTCATTTTTTTTATCGATGTATCATAGTTGTACATATTTTTGGGGTACATGTGATATTTTGGTACATGTATACAATGTGTAATGATAAAATCAGGGAAACTGAGATACTCATCATCTCAATCTTTTTTCTTTATATTGAGAACATTACAATTCTCTTCTAGCTAGTTTGAAATATACAAAAAGAGTTTTCTTAAACAAATGCAATTACCATCCTGAGAGGAATTATGGTGCCAGAGTTAACAGACAAACGCGTGTATGTCTATGTGACTCTCACATTCACACAAACACAATACTTAGAAATATAGCCTCACACATTTGTATATTTCTCAGATTTTGCCCTGTGTTTGCCTCCATGTTCAATCACATATGTAAATACAGAAACATACACATATACCTCAAATATGTTTATATAAGTAAAATTTTTCGGTGCCTCTATAAACCTGTATCTTTCTACATCTATATGTTTGTGAATGTATAGAAAGACTCCAGTGTGATAGAACCAAACCGCTTCACGGAGGTTATCTCTATGGAGTGGGGTTGTAAAAGGGCTTCCAGCTTGATTTTCATCTTTCTGCATTGGCTGGATTCTCCACATGTTTTATTATTTTGGGAAAAAAAATAGACTTAAAAATAAAACAGAGTGTTGAAAGAAAGGACTATAAATGGTAAAATGAGGGCTGAACATATTCCCAGGTTTTAAATTTTCAGCAAAATACATGAAATGATTTTATCGCTATCGTATGAATGCAGGATGGTTTCTGGAATCTTGGACTCTTTACTTAAAAACAAACCAACAAATAAAAGTTGCTGGTGACCCTCCCTCCTTAGCACAAGGGCACAGAATGAGTGGGCACCACGTGGAGAAACACGCAGCCAGTGCCTCCATCTCTCAGGAGCCCATGATGCAATTGTGGATTATCCAGTCTCCTGACTTTCTTCTCCTTGCTCTTTTTAACATGTTTACTATTTCTTCTTATTTTTAGGGGAAGGGGAATGAAAAGAGAATAAATGTAGAACTCAAAATTCTAAATGTCTCTCTCCCTCGTCCCTCCCTCCATCCTCCCTGTGTATGTGTGTGTGTGTGCCAGCGCGCGTGCGTGTGTGTGTGTGTGTGTGTGTGTATTTTTCCTAATTTATATTGTTAGGTGTTTTTAGTGGAATCTCACAGAACCTGTGAATACTGGCAAGTAATATAACACCCTGCTTGTAGCATGTAGAGACAGACTGTAGAGCATTTTATGTTTCGAAAGTTCTGTTAATTACGCCTTGCCCATCTCGGTGATAGCATTCATCAGCATGCTGGCAGTGTGGCTCAGAATCCCGTCTCTTGATTTAAACATGCTCAGGTCCAAGCTCTGCTTGTGAAAGGAAGTTGAGGGGTCTAATTATACATGAAGAATCGATAAATTGCAAAAGAAAAGATTTGCCCCCCAAGAGCCACAATAGATAATTAGAAATGGAAGATGAGAAAATGGCAAGAATACCAAATCATAATTTTTGGCATGTCCTGAGAAATTGAGGTGAAAGTCTTTATGAGCCAGAAATTTACCAATGATGAGAGCACTCACAGAAGCCACTTGTTACTGAGGGAAGATGACCAGCTCTTCAAATAAAAATGTCATTGTGCTCCATGTTTCTGGCGGGGTAAAAGGAGCAGAAGAAAGTAAAAATGAAAACTCAGAAAACATAGTTTTCCTTAGACCAGATGATTCCTAAAACAGCTAAGAGAATCCATTCTTTTTAAGTGAACATTGGAGGGAAAGAATGAAAATGTAAATGCTGTCCGAATTAAAAGACACATGCAAAATTGGGGGAAAATCATGATTTCCTTGAAGAAAATACTGCTACTGCCTAGCACTGCCATGTTGACAGGTTGAAACTATACTGATGACAGTAGGCGTCTAGATGCCAGAACAGGTTCCCTGAGATAATAGTACTGGTGCTGGCTTTCAGGCATTAACTAGGTGCCAGATGTGAGCCCTAAAGATGCTGGTGAAAAGGACAACTTCAGGTGGCTTCATCTTTCATTGAACGGTGAATCTGTATGGCACTACTGGGACTATTGCATGTGGATGTTGAAGTTTTAGAAACTGATTATGGGGTGAAAGAATTGGGAAAGAAACCCAAATATTCAGGTGTCCAGTTCAATGTTGAGTTCATATGTCTCCCTCAAATTCCTTCCTTCCTTCCTTCACTCCTTCCTTCCTCCCTCCCTCTCTTCCTCGCTTCCTCCTTTCCTTTCTCCTTTCCCTCATCCTTTCCCTCCTTCCTTCCTTCCTTCATCTCTTCCTTCCTCCCTCCCTCTACTCCTTCCTTCCTTCCTTCATCTCTTCCTTCCTCCCTCCCTCTACTCCTTCCCTTCTTCCTTTCCTTTCGTTTCTTCCTTCCTTCCTCTCTCTCTTTCTCTCTTCCTTCTTCCCTCCACTCCTCCCCTCCCTTCCTTCCCTTCCCTGTCTTCCTTCCTTCCCTCCTTCCTTCCTTCCATTCTCCTGTCCTCTCTACTTTCCCCTTTTCTTTCCTTTCCTTTTCCTTTCCTTTTGCTTTCCTTTTCCTTTCCTGTCCTTTCCTCTCTTTCTCTTTCTCTTTTTCTTTCTCTTTCTCTCTTTTTCTTTCTCAGTCTTGCTCTGTCACTCAGGCTGGAGTGCAGTAGTGCGCTCATAGTTCACTGTAGCCTTGAACTCCTGTACTCAAGAGATCCTCCCACCTCAGCTTCCTAAAGTGAATGAATTATAAGTATCAGCCATTGTACCAGACCTCTCCCTCAAATTTCTGTTTGCTTTATGTGCCATCAGGTATCTGATGTTTCCCACTTTTTGTTATACTATTTACTAAGGTAAAGTAGTTCACAGCACTAATATATGAAGTATTGGTAGCCATGTTGGAAGACTTGAGGGAATAAACTGTAGTTGAAATTTTAAAAGCTCTGGTGAGAAGCTTTCTATGAGAAAAAAGATGGCGTTTTTCTCAAGTACCATGGCAAAAAGCTAATGAGGCTGTCTGAAATTTTCTTGTAGGATTTTTAAAACACGTCATGGAATATTCTGCATGGGAGGAAAGATGGAAATACAATTTTAGATGATGCAAGTCTCAAGTTACTAATGACAATTCTTAGAATGTTTTGGGAATGTCTGGAATAGTTGAGTTTTGCTTCACATGGAGTCATCCTGTCTTCCCAATGTGAGTCTCTCCGTGTCACTATTGGATACACAATCTTGGGCAAGGTCAGGAGGCAGTTCTTGTTTCAGTCAATATGTGCCATAGTTTCTCCATGGTTCTGAATCCAGCTAGTGTCTAACAGGCCAGATTTGTCAAAAATGGGAGTCACAACAGGGTGGAGGTGGCGGGGGATGAAAGAGGTGACAGAAGAGAGTTGGAAGAAACATGCATCACCGTTACTGACTGTGAGTTGCCTTGCACATTGGTGGAGGTATGAGGCCTGTTCACTGTTGTAAACGGAGAGACATTTGTGGGGATGTAGATTCCTGACTGAGATTTCCCTTGAAATCCCAGAAAGAATTCTCTGTAAGTGGCACTGGAGAATTTGTGAGGGAATTCCACTGAGCAAGCAAAAGCTTGGAGCAGGGATCCTGGGTTTTCTTTTCTTTTACTTGAAAGATTTTTCTTATTTTTTTATTAGATGATCCAACTGTATTAGACCGTTCTCATGTTGCTATAAAGAAATACCTGGCCGGGTGCAGTGGCTCACGCCTGTAATCCCAGCATTTTGGGAGGCCGAGGCGGGTGGCTCACCTGAGTCAGGAGTTTGAGACCAGCCTGGGCAACATAGCAAAACCTCATCTCTATAAAAGTACAAAAATTAGCCAGCCATGGTGGCACACACCTGTAATCCCAGCTCCTTGGGAGGCTGAGGTGGACAGATGGCTTGAGCACAGGAGGCAGAGGTTGCAGTGAACTGAGATTGCACCACTGCACTCTAGCCTGGGTGACAGAGACAGACCCTGTCTCAAAAAAAAAAAAAAAAAAAAAAATCCCGAAAAGAAATACCTGAGGCTAGGTAATTTACAAAGAAAAGAGGTTTAATCAGCCCACTGTTCTATAGGCTGTATAGGAAGCAAGGTGCTGGACATCTGCTCAGCTTCTGGTGAGACCTCAGGAAGCTTCCATTCATGGTGGAAGGCAAAGGGGGAGCTGATGTATCATCATGCAAGAGTGAGAGCAGGAAAGGGAGTTGGGGAAGGAGATGTCACACACTTCTAAACAACCAGCCCTCATGAGAATTTAACTCTATCACCAACCCTTGAGCTGTACATCTTGTATTCCTTTTTCTCTTTGTGCCTGGTTGGAATTTGATGAAATATGATGCAGCAGTAAAGCAGCTGATAACTGTTGGCCACCGTTGGGAATATGCATTAATCAGGTAAGACAGCAATTAAGAGAAAAAAGTCATGTGAATATTATTTCAGAACCCATTAAAATTCAGAATGGCTCAAACTTGCTTAAGTAAACAATAGGAACTATTTGGGGCCAAATAATATGTTTTAAGAATTTTAAAATATACTTTCAAAGAAGGAGATTGTAAACTTGAGAGAAAGCTTGCTGAGCTATGCCAAATACATTGTTCCAGGAAACCTGGGCCACCAGGCCTCTGAGGCAGTAAGTGTGTGAGGAGAGAAAATTTAGGGAGATGGCTAAGATATTAAGTATTCTCCACATTTCTCAGGTGGAGAGTAGCAGACACAGGGCTATGTCCTCCATTAAGGGAGTTTCTGTCTGACATTTCTCCTGCAGGAATACTTTTGCCCAAGTTTCTTCTCTAAGTGTTTATTTTTTAAACTTCTATTTTAGGTTCAGGGGTACATGTGCAAGTTTATTATATAGGTAAATTTGTGTTATGGGGGTTTGTTGTACAGATTATTTCATCAGCCAGATACTAAGCCTAGTACCCAATAGTTATTTTTTCTGATTCTGTCCATCCTCCCACCCTCCACGCTCAAGTAGGCCCCAGTGTCTGTTGTTCCCCTCTTTGTGTCCCTGTGTTTGCATCATTTAGCTCCCACTTGTACGTGAGAACATGCAGTATTTGTTTTTCTTTTCCTACATTAGTTTGCTGAGGATAATCCTCTCTAGCTCCATTCATGTTCCTGCAAATGACATGATCTCGTTCATTTTTATGGCTGCATAGTATTCCATGGTGTTTGTGTACCACATTTTCTTTATCCAGTCTGCCATTGATAGGCATTTAGGTTGATTCCATGTCTTTGCTGTTGTGAATCATGTTGCAATCAACTTACATGTGCATGTGTCTTTTGGTACAATGATTTATATTCCTTTGGGTAGATACCCAGTAATGGCATTGATGGGTCAAATGGTATTTCCATGTTTAGCTCTGTGAGGGATCGTCATACTGCTTTCCACAATAGTTGAACTGATTTACACTCCCACCAACAGTGTATAAGCATTCCCTTTTCTCTGCAACCTCACTAGCATCTGTTATTTTTTGATTCTTTAGTAATAGTCATTCTGACTGCTGTGACATGATGTCTCATTGTCATTTTGATTTGCATTTCTCTAATAATCAGTGATATTGAGCTTTTTTTCACATGCTTGCTGGCCACATGTATGTATTCTTTGGGAAAGTGTCTGTTTATATCCTTTGCCCACTTTTTAATGGGGTTGTTTGCTTTTTCCTGTATATTTGTTTAAGTTTCTAATAGATGCTGAATATTAGACTTTTGTTGGATGTTTTCCAAGTGTTTGATCCTAAGCTAGGAGTAAGTGCTGTGTTTACTTTCATCCTCTGTTATAACAAGTTCTAAAATATATTTTGTAAAGGTAATAGTTAACCTATATGTGAGATAAAATGTATGTATTTTAACACAGGTTTTCAGTTTGTGATCAAGCCTCCTTTAATCTAGAATGATTTTGAAATAGCATAATCGGTATAATATTAATATAGAAATTAAAAAGAAATTATTCAGGCAGATAGTGAGGGTAAGGAAGTCCTCGGTAAGGTTTTCCTTTTAATGAAAAGCAGCCCCCAAATCATTTCTTTTCTAACAAAGAGCAGCCTTAAAAATCGAGCTGCAGACATAGGCAAGCAAACTGGAAGCTTGCGCGGGTGAATGACAGCAGCTTGGCCAACAGGAAAAGGCTACCTGGGGCCAAGTATGTTCAACATGGAAGCTCCATCTTCCCTTTTCTTTGTCAACCATGTGTGCAGTAAAGAAGCCGACATGGTGCTGGCCAGGTAAAGAGCCCATTTGCATAATAAAATATTCGGGTGGGGCAGCCAGCTTCTTCGCATGCTATGTAAACGGCACACCTGGCCCAACCAATCTCTTGAGTCCTATGTAAATAAGACACCACCCCCTCAAGCTTGGCTATAAAACCCCATGCATTTCACCTCAGAACCAGAAGACCCACTCTGGCACCCCTCTGTCTGCAGGAGAGAGAACTATTCTATTTTTTTCTTTCTTTAGCCTATGAAATCTCCACTCTTATACTCACTTCTTATGTATTTGTGTCCTCAATTCCCCCGGTGTGAGATGATGAACCTTGGGTATTTACCCCAGACAATGATTCTGCTTCAAGAGTTTCCATAAAGGCAATACTTTTATAAGTATTGACACATTTTATTAAATGCAATATAATGCATCTACCAGTAATGTTTTATTTTGCTCAATATGTGGCTTAAAGACAGTTTTCCATTTTTTAGATCATTCATCAACATTTGAGGATCCAACTGTGTTAATGGTCACCTTTACTAACAGTAATGTACAGCATCAAATAAAATTCCTGTCCCTTATGAGTTTCTGAGTATTGTCTTCTGTGTAAACATTGGTTATTCTTATTTATTTCAATTATTTCAACTTTTATATTCATAAAATATTTATCAGCACCTACCATGTGTCAGGCACAGTGTGGGTACATGAATATAATAGAGCATAATCCCAGGCCTCAAAAAACCCACAGCCTGAGGAGGGAAACAGCCAAATACACAAATAAATTGCTCACATGCTTAGGTGTTTGCAACCATTCAGGCCTAGGCACAGAACAGGCCACACCCTGTACTAGTATACTCTGTGTAGTGCGTTGGGGAGTCCAACATAGTTGGAGAGGCTGGAAGAGGAAGTGGTGGGTGACTTGGGGCTTGGAAAGGAGAAATTGTCAAGAGCTTAGGTTGGAGAGATAAGAAAGAACTGCATCATAAAGGGTTTGTATGTCATGCTCGGGAATTTGGACTTAGTATTGCAGATGTAAAAAGTTTTAAGGAGGGCAGTTATAGGACACTTTGGTGAGAGAGTGGGAGATGGTGTGAAAGGTGGAATGTTGGACCAGGAGATTAGCTCTTTGAAAGTATCATTATTCAGCCAGGTGCGGTGGCTCACACCTGTAATCCCAGCATTTTGGGAGGCCGAGGCGGGCTCATCACCTGAGGTCAGGAGTTCGAGACTGGCCTGGCTAACATGGTGAAACTCCATCTCTACTAAAAATACAAATAAAGAGATAAAAAAACTAGCAGGGTGTGGTTGCGTGCACCTATAATCCCAGCTACTCGGTGGAATCGCTGGAACCAGGGAGGCGGAGATTGCAGTGAGCTGAGATGGCACCACTACACTCCAGCCAGGGCTCTGTCTTAAAAAAAAATAAAAATAAAATAAAGAATCATTATTCTTTTTTTTTTTACATCTCACTTTATTGCACAGGCTGGTCTTGAACTCCTTGCCTCAAGTGATTCTCCCGCCTCAGTCTCCCAAAGTGCTGGGCTTACAGGCCACTGTGAGCCAGACCAGTATCACTATTCTTGATGGTTAGAGAAGTGGGAACCAGTAAGAAACCTATTTTGATATGCATAAAAACACATACTCCATTGATATATTTATGAAAATTATATAGAGTTTTGGAAAAGGGTATTTTAAAGGCTGCAGTGAAACTCTTAGGAGGAACTAGAAGTGAAACCTTTTAAAAGCACATTTTGAGTTCTTTCATAGTAAAATGTATTACTCAGATTAATTATGTGAAAATTTGAATTTTTAATATTCATGGATTTCAATTTTCCCAAAGCAGGGTTTGGATGAGTAAAAGCAAAGTTGGAGCAATTCAGGCCTAGAAACTCCAAAGCAACTACCATTACATTCAATCCCATTCAAACAAGGCACATGCTTAGAGGGTTTAAATGTGCTTGTTAAGAAACAAAAACAAAACTCTGGATTTAATATAATTTTTAAAAGATATGATTTTACAACTCCTTTTTTGGGGGAGGCATTTAAAAAATCTATTTTGAAAATATATAGGACAAAAAATGGAAGAATTTAAGCTTTGCACACTGATGTGAAAAAGTATAAGGGTTAAGGTGATGTCACCAAAATGGCAGAGTAGAAGTAATCTGACTTCACTATCCCAAACAGAAAATGAAACAGAACTAGCCAGTGTAAAGATCATCACCACCAATATCCAAGAACTCAAAACCGAGGCTGTGACAATCCCTGGAGACACAAAGACGTGAAAAACTGCAAGCAGAACATACGAGAAATTGATTTCTCTATCCATAATGGCCTTCCTTCAAACTGCGAGGCACTTCCTGGAAATGTCACCCAGCACTCACGCTTTCAGCACCGGAAAAAGTGAGGTTAAGGTGGACAGCCATCTTCCCCAATATCTTGAATTCCTATGCAGGAAAGCTGTTCCTGTCTCAGCCCATGGGAAGCATCATGAGTGTCTGCAGCCAGAAGGACCCTGAGGGCATCTGGGAGCTAGACAGAAGAGGTGGGGCAAGCAGCCCCAGTGCATACAACTTGGGAGCTGCTCTCCATCCCGGGCAAAGAGATGCCAAATCAGAGAGGCAGTTTGGCAGCACCATGCTGTAGGAGGTGCACTGCCTGGATCCTTGAGGGCACAAACCCTAGACAGCTTTCCTACCCAGCCAGGGAATCCCCTCTGGGACACCTTCTTTCCAAGATGGACAGTGCTTTGAAAGGCTGCAAAATCTGCGGCAAACCTGGTCTTAGGGCACCATCTAGTGCCAAAAAGGAGGTAGTGATCTAGTGCTAAGGGAATTAACAGGCAAATTTCACGGGTAACCTCTAAACACACATATGCTAGTTAAGAGCAAAGTAACACAGACAGCAAAGACTGGAAAAAATAACGAATCCTTCAATGCGAAGACATAGTTGTATGTTTATAAGAAACAACAGCAAATAGGGAACCATGACCTCCTTAAATGGACAGAGCAAGATTCCAGTACTGACCCTAATGAAATAGTGATATGTAAGTTCTCAGATGAACAATCCAAAATAGCAGTTTTGAGGAAACTGCAAACTCCAAGATAACATATAAAAGCAATTCAGAAATGTATCAGAGAAATTTAACAAGCAGATTGAAATAATTTTTTAAAAAATTAAACAAATTTTAGAACTGGGAAATACATTGGCTGAACTGAAAAATGCATCAGAAGGTCTCAACAGCAGAACTAATAAGTCAGAAGAAAGAAGTAGTGAGCTCAAAGACAGACTATTTGAAAATACATAGCCAGTGGAGAAAAAAAGAATAAAAGAATAAAAGGAATAAAGAATTCCCATGAAATCTAGAAAATAACCCCAGAAGAGCAAATCTAAGTCATTTGCCTTCAAGAGGGAGTTGAGAAAGAGCAAGCAGCAGAAAGTTTTTTCAAGGAAATTAGAACTAAAAAAGAATGTTTTCCTACAATGTATTTTATTGGAGAATACCCAAATAATGAAATATCCGTTGTTTAATTTAATATAACTTTAGATTCAAAATTATGGCAAGTTTGTTTATGAGTATTCCATTACATTTATCTACTTATTTTAATCATTTACCTAGATTATTTATGAAAACTGCAATAGTCATCATTTAAAGCTATGAAACCGCCATTGCAAAATTGTAACTGAGACAGTGAAAACGACCTGACCTGACTTGTTTCTAGCCTCCAAGCTATTCTTGTTCATTAACTTAACTTATAGTTTAGCTTTGAAACAAAGATAACAGTCCTTTCCCAGAACAAACTTCCTTCATGTCTGTGGACTAGACTGCCTAAGGCCACAAGATTATAAGTTAGGATATTTTTACTAAATAATTCAAGATTTAGCTATCTCCATTAAACCAATATTAATGTTTCATTTATTAAAAATTACACAAGTAAAGATCATTCTGTTTTGGGATAAATTATAGTTTTGTAGCTTCTATGCCAAATTTTGACACCTTATAGTATTTGGTAGAGATAAGTATGAAATTGTGTGATCAATAAATGCAAACAAAAATGTATGTCGGCAACTCTTAAGACATCTCTAATATTACTTTACCAATAATTTTTAAAGCTAGCTTGTTTATTAAAGATTTTCTTTTAGTCACATAACTTGAAAAAGCATTTGACTAGTCTTTTCTATTTTTCTGTTAAAATATTTAAGCACTTTTATTTTTCTTTGAGCCAATTAATCAGAACTCTTTTATATATTTTCAGTAGTGAAACATGGTGTACACAAGACATAAATACATAGACATATTAGGCACGCCAATAGAAGTACATTTTATAGATTTGTAAGACCTCCTTTCTCCTATCTTTTAACTGTATCTTTGAGTTCCGGGCAGAGCCCACACTGAATCCTGGGTTTTCAAAAAGGTAGAAGTATTATGAGGTTAGACCATGTGATGCTTTTACAGTGCACTTAAAAATTTTTTTTTCCAAACAAAGACATTTCTAAGTGTCTAAATTACACTTTCTCTTAAAAGCCCCAGAGTAGCTTCTGTTGAAATAGCTATTAATGAAGAAAACAGAATTCAGTTAACTGAGAAGAAAAAACTTTTGCTCAAAAAGACAAGGTCCTAGGAGAGAAATAAACAAAAACAAAAACAAAAACATGAAGGCCTTTTAAATACAAACACGCCCACATACATATACACATCTTGGATGTTAGCTTTCAGTTAAGCTGACTCTCAATCATTGAGCTTCTAAAAAATATTTTTCCTTCCCAGAGGCCTCCCAGCAGGAATGGACCCAATACCTTCCATTTTCAAGTTTACATGATATCAAAGGAAATAAGACCAATACACAAATAAGTGGAGGCAAAGTTTGGACAACATAAGGGGGAGTGCACCGGGCAAAACAGACTCAAAACCAACTCAAAACCTGATCTTAACCAAAATGCAAAGTGGGTGTACGAGCGAGCCCTATTTCTTCCCACGGTCGTACCGGACAAATGGCTTATCAATCCCAGATAGGAGAACAATAGGCTCCTGTCATACAATCCGGTTAACTCACCCTTTCAGCACGTCTGCTCTTGATCTCCGTTCTTCCCCAGTAGTGAAAGAGATGTGCACTTTTACCCACGGGACGCTTCAAAAGGGTTCCCGGGAAAATCTCACTGGCAGCTGCTGGGATCCTCCTGAACACTGTCTGGTCACAAGCCTCTGGCTGCTGAACACAGCACCGTCCTGGTCTCTCCTGGCTGGCATGCCAAATTCTGTTTCCAGGCCAAACTGAGGGGTAGGCTGCTATTTCTTGCGGCCCAACAACGAGATGCAGATGAACTGGGAAGGAAGAGAGTTTTTATTTCTGTAACCAGTTACAGGGAGAAGGCCTGGAAATTATCACCAGACAAACTCAAAATTAGAAAGTTTTCTAGAGCTTATATGTCTACGTGTAAGTGTGCATTCATCTAAAGACATAAGTGATTAACTTTTTTTAATCTATAACTAAGGTCTAGTCCTGAAGACCTTCTTCTGGAGCCTCAGTAAATTTACTTACTCTAAATGGTTCCAGGTGGTGGGGTGATTACTCTTGTCTCCTGCTAAATCACGGAGGTCTGGGAATTTACTTCACACCCGCAGTAAACTTGTTTGTGGAAGCCTGGAGAGTTTCTCCAGACCCACAATAAAACTTGTTTAATCATGCTTTAAGGCCCAGAAAAAAGCCTAGGCAAAGCTCTTGGTGGGCTTTTGTTACATTCCAGCCTTTATATAAGCGCACTGGCTTTTTTAGCTTTCAATATTTAACTTAACCACTCAGTCAGTACTGAAACTGTTGTTACGGAGGCTTGCATTAGTGACACCTGGCCTGCCACACTACTGCTGCCTTCAGAGAGCTTACAGCCTAACACATTTGGTTTGCAGTGGGAGAGAACCCCTGCCCTAGTTTTCAGGCACTTGGCATTCAGTAGAGGTCTAAGTGCAGTGGTGGAAATATTCTCAGTGCATGAAGCAGTTTTTATGTTCCCAAAATTTCACTGCTATTTTTCTTGAAGCACACATTTTCCTCATACCTTTAAGACCCCAGGGCATACAGCAGTGATGGAAGCAGGTGAGGAAGAAAACACTGCTAGATAGAGATGGGCATTAGTAGCATTGTTGAAGGGAGGTATCAGGGAACCTGACTGCTTGGAATAAGAAAGAGAGATGATCACAATTTTGACAACCAGGTTCTATATTCAGCTAGGAATAGAAAAATGTCCTAGGAAAGAATAAAATGGTCAAAACATCAAAATGCTTACAGAATTTCTGGCAAAACTTTGGTAACATTTTTTTTCTCTTCTACATTCTTCCAGAAAATTCCATTGTAACTCACTGAGGTCGCGGCATTCTGATAGCTGCCAAGCAGAGTCATGGTTCTTTTGTAATTGCTAATAAATCATTCACTTTGAAAATTTCCTTAGGGAAATGATTTAATTCTGTGGAACCAGTTTTTGAGCAGGGGCAATGAGCAATGATTGGGGTCAGTTTTCCAGTTATTGAATTACTGATTGGAGGCTCTGTCAAGGTCTGGTTTACCCAGAGCTATAATAGTTTAACTATCATTGACCATGAACATATTCAGGGGTTGAACTCTCCTGACTTGTGGTAGACAGCCCTAAATCAGATTTCAGACAGATGTTTTTTCATTGCAGAATGTTTTCATGAAACAGATGTTTTTCATTGTCGGTGTGTGTGTTTTGGACTATTACAAAAGTCGAGAGTTAAATCGTCCCTGAAAAGAAGAGCATCTGCTGCTATATAATGAATTTGCCAACACATTACAGGGTGGCCAGGGAGAGAGAGAGAGAGAGAGAGAGAGAGAGAGAGAGAGAGAGAGAGAGAGAGAGATGTTAAGGTTGTGGCAGGGCAGAGAACAGGGAAATCCATGCCTTGAATATAGTGATGTATAGAATTTGTTACATAGACTTATCGGACCTCAAAATACAAACCTCTGAGCCTCTCAGTAGGTATTTTAAGTACGATTGAGAACAAGCATAGGGCCCTACAAATAGCTGTGTAGGAGTGCACGGCACAACTTCAGAGGTCACATTCACATAAACTGGGAAGTGGATGGTGCCCCCTGGAATTATGCAAAACAGGAGCTCTGGTGTCTTTAAATTCTCGGTGCCTGAACACCTGAGATACACAGTAAGTCTTTGTTGAATCAGTTTTGTGTGGACCTTTAAATTTCTCAACAATGTTGTCAACTCCTTTTTCTCCCAAACATTTGGCCCCTCGGAGGAGTTTCTGATACAGTCCACTGAGGCATTTTAATATATCTCTCTCAAAAATTGACATGCAAAGTAGAAAATATATGGATATTTAGCATTCATTCCGTAAACATCTATTAGATGCCTACCATGTTCCAGAAACTGTTTTTCATGCTGAGGATTATAGCAGGGAAAAAATAAACAAAAATCTCTGCCATCGTGGAGTTCTATTTCAGTTAACATACAGGACTCAAGTAGCAAATTTTACAATTAGATTATTTCTACATGTGTATATATAAATCATACATATATAAAGCTTAGAAATTTTGGATATATATAAAAAATGAGAATTTTATAAGTACATATATGTGTACGTAAACTTACATATGTGTGTATACATACCTACATAGGCACACACATAGAAATTTACATCCAAATAAGTGATATTGAATATTTACAAAAATTAATCATATATTGGCCAGACAGTAGATGTTGCTAAGTTGCATTATACAGGCCATATATATATCTAGGTGATGTAACTTGTTTTATTTTGTTTTTCAATTTTTATTTTAATTTCTGCGGTACATGTGCAGGATGTGCAGGTTTGTTACATAGGTAAACGTGTGCCGTGGTGGTTTGCTGCACAGATCAACCCATCACCTAGGTATTAAGCCCAGCAAGCATCCATTAACTATTCTTCCTCATGCTCTCCCTCCCCCGGCCTCCCCCCACAAGAGGCCCCAGTGTGTGTTTCTCCCCTCCCTGTATCCACGTGTTCTCATAGTTCAGCTCCCACTTGTAAGTGAGGACATGTGGTGCTTGGTTTTCTGTTCCTGTGTTAGTTTGCTGAGGTTAGTTTTGGTTTCCTGTTCCTATATTAGTTTGCTGATGATAACGTCTTCCATTTCCATTCATGTCCCTGCAAAAGACGTGATCTTGTTTCTTTTTATGGCTGCATGGTATTCCATGGTGTATGTACCACATTTGGTTTATCCAGTCTGTCACTGATGGGCATTTGGATTGATTCCATGTCTTTACTATTGTGAATAGTGCTGCAATGAACATACGCATGCATGTATCTTTATAATAAGATGATTTATATTCCTTTATATTCCTTATATACCCAGTAATGGGATTGCTTGTCAAATGGTATTTCTGCTTCTAGATTTTTGAAAATTGCCACACTGTCTTCCACAATGGTTGAACTAATTTGTATTCCCATCAACAGTGTAAAAGCATTCCTTTTTCCCCACAACCTCACCAGCATCTGTTGTTTCTTAACTCTTTAATGATTGTAATTCTGACTGTCATAAGATGGTATCTCATTGTGGTTTTGATTTACATTTCTCTACCAGTGATGACAAGCTTTTTGTCATATGTTTGTTGGCTGCATGAATGTCATCTTTTGAGAAGTGTCTGCTCGTGTCCTTTGCCCACTTTTTATTAGGATTTTTTGTGTTTTTTTTTCTCATAAATTTGTTTAAGTTCCTTGTAGACTCTGAATATTATACCTTTGCAAGATGGATAGATTGCAAAAATTTTCTCCCATTCTGCAGGTTGTCTGTTCACTCTGATAATAGTTTCTTTTGCTATGCAGAAGCTCTTTAGTTTAATTAGATCACATTTCTCAATTTTTGCTTTTGTTGTAATGGCTTTTGGCATTTTCGTCATGAAATCTTTGCCCATGCCTATGTCCCGAATGGTATTGTACAGGCTATATTTTTAACTACGCTTCACTACAACTAGAAAATAAAAACAAGAAAATTAAAAAAAAACTCATCTCATGAAAATTAAAAATACTGTTCTATATGCTTTATGTGTTAAAAAGAAAATCAAAACCTAAATTATAGACAAGAAGTAAATAATGACAATTAAGAAATAAATGACAGTGAACGTACTTAAATTAATACCTATGGCAAGAGGGAGAAGCAGTACTCAGAGGAACCTCTATTGACTTAAATGCATGTTCTAGGAAAAGAGAAAGTTTCAGAACTGGAGCAGAGAGACCCATGAGAAGGCGATTGTTGCCTGAGCTTTTCAGGTGAGTGTGTTAAGTGTTTGGATACGGGCTGTTTCGTAGGTAAAGCTGATAAAATTGCTGACATACTGGGTGAGTTGGTGAGGAAGAGAGAGCAAATTAGCCATTGCTTGATAACATTTCAGTGAAATGTATACCAGCCAATATGACAATTAAATCAAACATTTACTTTTTAAGCTCTTGCCTATCCCCATTGGAGAAGAAAGTTTCTATTTCTAATGGAAGGAATTTCAGGAATCAGCAAGAAAAGGAGTAAAACTTTGGGGTTGGGTTGGGGAGGAGCAGAAACTCCCTGAGATAATTCCACACACTTACAAGACCTATTGGGGAATCAACTGGACTGACTTCTTTTGGGATGGTCTTGGTGGCTGTGGAGGGAAGGAACAGGGGTAGGTGATGTGTGGGTATGGGTAGAGGAGGAAGGAGGCAAGTATCAGAAGGGCTGGTGCACAGGCAGCCCTTCTGTATCCTCTACCACTGAATTAGGCATGTATCCAGCCGTGGCTATGTGAGACCTGGTGGCCGTGAGCAGTTTCCTGCATGGGGTCTTCCATGGGTTCTCCCTGGACAAGGAGCCCTTCTGGCCAAGGCCTTGCTGAAGGCTCCCTCCCTCCAGTTACTTCCCTGCCTCTTGCTTCCTTGCCTGAATACACACTGGCCATCTGCCCTCCCAGGCCTCTCTCCTGTCCTTCCAAGCTTCACAGATTGTATCATCTGCTTTCTTGCAAGTCTGCATAATTTAGTCAGTATTTAAAAATGTTCTATACTATAACCTCACTGACAACTGCAAGAAATGGCCTGGGAGGTTGTGGCACGAGATGCTAGTTTAGATGCTGCCACTCACTGGCTTGGCGACATTGTTTGTCTCCCTGTGCCTCAGTTTCTGCATATATCAATAATGGAGTTGAATGAGATGATGTCCTCTAGCTTCTTTGTTTGGAATCCCTAACAATATGTCAACTTGGAACACATATCTCAGAAATAAGTGGTTTGTTAGAAAGCTTCCTATTTGTGAGTACTGTGTGATGTTACTATAACTCTTTTTAGTAAATTTGACTTATTTTGATAGCTATTTTCCTTAGTCTTAGTCTCCATTGACCATGGTTCATGATTTTCCAATTTAAAAGCGTAAGTGTAAAAATGGGAGAAAAATCACAGAACAGGTTTGGAAAAAAGGGTTTTGAAAGTAAGTTTATTTAAAGGAAGAATAAACACTTGGATTTTCATTGTTTAAGGGAGAACAATTCTGAAAATAACTATTCTTGTGCCATTTCTTTTTGTGTGTGTGTCAGCCAACAGGAGGTAAATATCATGTGCCATTTCTTAACTGTTTAGCACATAGATCGAACAAACCAGAGATCAATTAAACCTATAGACAGTATTTTAAAAAAAAACTCTTGTCTGGAAAGTCTGGTAAATCAAGTTTATCCTAAAACTGCCTCCATATATATTTTAAGTTCAGCCTAAAGGTTTCTCCGTACATCGTGAACTATGATCTAAATGGAGTTATAAACAGACTATAATCTATTCTGTGCTAATCACCAAGTTTTGGCCAATCAAAAGTGCCTAACTGTTCAAACTTTGTTCAAATAAGGCAAACGCTGAGCTGTAACCAATCCGGCTGTGTCTGTAACTCACTTCCATTTTCTGTACGTCACTTCCCTTTTTCTGTCCATAAATCTTCTTCCACCATATGTCTCTGCTGGAGTCTCTGAGCCTTCTCTGGCTCACGAGGCTGCCTGATTTGCAAATTGTTCTTTGCTGAATTAAACTGTTTTAAATTTAATTCAGCTAAAGTTTTTCTTTTAGCAAGTCCTTTTTATTTTTTAAGAAAAAACCCAGCATATTTATATTCATCAAATAGATGCTACCAAATGAGAAACAATTTGTACAATGTTTTTTATTTAGCCAACAAGACATCTTTTCTCTTGTTTTATCTTTAGGATGATGTTTATCCCAATCTTCAAATTATATCCTATTTCTTTATAAATTACTCTGTTCAGAACATGTTAAAAATGCACTTGATTTCATGACAGCCCATTAAAGAAGAAGCCTGCAATCTGGGTTTTCTTACTTAAGAGGTAAACAGTATACTTTTGAAAATTATATTGAATAAAATATATTTTGGAATTTCTTGTCACCATCTGGAACACTTTTATAAGGCAACTCAGTAAAACACAGAAATGAATACATATACAGATATATTTATATATTGAATATTGATATACATATTTGAATATATATATATATACACACATATATGAATATATATAGTGGTTTCCACTTTCCCAAAAGAAATAGTAACTGGGAGCATGCTTTTGCTGAGTTCCTATTCTAGACTTGACACATCATCATGAGTAAGTGACATTGTTGTCCACTCTCAGGTGCCTTCCACTCAGTTTTGATGTCTGTTATCCATGTCTCTTAACTTTTCTTTCATTCTTTTATCTTTTATCCTTCAAGGCCACTGGTTGGTTCTTCATATCCACTTTGCTCTTTAATTTATTCTGGCAAATGCATTCCTGCAACTATGATATTTTTCATGCCCTGTGTCACCAGTTGATATCCCTTCTGTAACTTTTTCTTCTTGCCTCATGTTTTCAATACCTGTCTTTATCTCTTTGAGGATAGTTCTAGGCTTATGTTTAAGTCTTAGTCTGCCTGGGGTATTGATTTTTCATTTTCTAATATAGATTGTCCCATTTAACTTTTTTTTTTCCTAGTGCCCATGCTCCCCAGTGTCTCATTAATTTTTCTTAGGAGTTTAAAGTCAAAACCAGCCACCTTGGTTTGTCAAGGGTACCATGACCTGGGATCTCCTAGACTTACTCTTTTATGTTAAATGAATGATAAACAGATACTTACATGAATAAGATATATGAATTAACTTTTAAAAAGCAATAAAATAAGGTCAAGGAAGTGTTGGTGATGATTTGGGAGGTGGGGGCAATCCCTGCACAGAGTTCAAATCTGTATCAATTTGTACTCTGCTTATCTGAGTACAAATTGATACAGGTTTTCTGTGGGGAAATTTGGCCATGTGTACTAAAATCTTTAAAGATGCACCCACTCTTTGATTAAAAATGTCTTCTTTGGCTAGGAGTGGTGCCTCCCATCTGTAATCCCAGCACTTTGGGAGGCCAAGGTGGGAGGATCACTTGAGCCCAGGAGTTCAAGACCAGCCTGGGCAACATAGGGAGATTCCCCATCTCTATAAATAATTTAAAAATTAGGCCAGGTGCAGTGGCTCACGCCTGTAATCCCACAACTTTGGGAGGCCGAGGCAGGTGGATCACCTGAGGTCAGCAGTTCGAGACCAGCCTGGCCAACATGGTGAAACCCTGTTTCTACTAAAAATACAAAAAGTAGCCAGACTTAGTGGCGGGCGCCTGTAATCCCAGCTACTTGGGAGCTGAGGCAGGAGAATCATTTGACCTGGGAGGCGGAGGTTGCAGTGAGCGGAGATCACGCCATTGCACTCCAGCTGAGCAACAAGAAACTCTGTTTCAAAAAAAAAAATTGCTAGTCATGGTGGCATGCATCTGTGGTTGCAGATACTCAGGAGGCTGAAGTGGGAGGATCACTTGAGCCTGGGAGGTAGAGGCTGCAGTGAGCTGTGTTAGCGCCACTGAACTCCAGCCTGGGTGGCAGAGTGAGACTCTGTCTCCAAAAAAAAAAAAAAAAAAAAAAAAAAAAATCTGCTTCAAGAGTTCACATTAAAAAAGTAATTAGTCCAGTGTGTGAATGTGTGCAGACAAGGATATTCATTGTAGTGTTCGTTTTCATAGAGAAAGATTGCCCAAATGAATTTCAGAAGGGAATAGAGGAATCTGATTCATTAATTCTTCAATGAGTTCCCTCTCCTCTGTGTGTCCTTGGCCATTAAAAAAAAAAAATATATATATATATGGTGGCTTTGAGAATGGAGGAGGTCTTTCTGAACTTGAGCTCCTTTGTAGTTTCAAATCAAAACTTATCCCAGGATCAAAAGTTCTAAACCTGTGATTCTATGACCCTCTGAGGTCTATGACTCAGCTTCTAGGACTCTGTGAAGTAGGCACGGGATACATGTCTTCATTTTATTACCGATGTTTTGAAAATCATAAAATGAAACAAAACCAAAAACTTGCTTTCATCTCAGCTACATGAAGAAAATTAATATTTGGTTCATTGAACTATTTTGTTTATATCCTTTCACTTAGAGAGGGCCTCATAGCACTAATATCAATCTCAAAGGGGTTCATGATTCAAAAACATCAGGAATTCATGCCATAGACCATCATGGCATGTCTAGTACTTACTGAATTCATATATTACCAATTTAGCTATCTCTAGTGGAGACCCTTCAGGGCAATGTTAACATAAATTTTGATGTGGAAAATTAAAAAAGTCTCTCAACAAATTGCTATGTTTGATCAGATTCGTTTACATTTTTGCTAATTGTATTCTTGTCATATTTTTTCTCTGTGTCAGGATTTGTCACTCAGTTTTAAAAAAAACGCTTATTTTCTCCCTTTCTTTCAAATGTGAGATGATCGGCAGATTTTATATACATAGTTGTATGATCTGGACACCCTAGAGTTGAGGTGAATTCTGAGCCTAAGATTTATTTACATCTTTTCCGGTTTTCCACCTGCACTATATCCAAGCAAACCTTTCAGTTTCCCATATTTAATATACCTAGTGATTAAGACATTTTCAAATAAGTTGGTATAAATACCCCTTTTGTTCCAACAACTCAAAAGGCACTCATTTTTGCCAGCAATCAATATTTCTAATCCGATGGGTCCATATGTGCATTTAGAATTCTCTTAGGTATTCTTTTTCTTTTTCTTTTTCTTTCTTTTTTTTTTTTTTTGAGATGGAGTCTTGCTCTGTCACCCAGGCTGGAGTGCAGTGCTGTGATCTCTGTTCACGGCAACCTCTGCCTCCTGGGTTCAAAGGATTCTCCTGCCTTGGCATCCCAAGTAGCTGGGATTACAGGCATGTGCACCACACCCAGCTGATTTTTGTACTTTTAGTAGAGACGGAGTTTCACCATGTTGGCCAGGCTGCTTTTGAACTCCTGACCTCAAGTGATCTGCCCACCTGGGCCTCCCAAAGTGCTGAGATTACAGGTGTGAGCCACCATGTCCAGTCTCCCTTAGGTATTCTTGAAATACAACATAGCCAAGCTGTGTTTACTCAAACCTCTTTATTTTTCTTGTTGCTTCCTTTCCATTTAACATTTCTCCACAGAATCAAAGGGCAGTAGCTAGAGAGGCACGAATGAAGCAATGTAAGTACTTGAAGATCAGCTGAGTCATGAAAAGACTAAAAGATCATATTGTACCTCCCTTGTCTGGAATTCATTCCAAGCTTGTGCATTATAGGAACACATCTTTTCCAGTCATTGCTTTCCGACCTGTGGAGCTCTTAACATCTACCTGACATATATTTTAGTTTATCTTTGAGAATGCATCTCGTTTCTTCAAAATCAGATTTACATTTTACTTAAAGAGGCTAAGGAAGATTTCAATTTAATTCAGAATAGTAAAATAATAATTGAAACATGTTTGATGGGATCACTTCAGGAATGGGGCTGGATACTTGTAGGACTATATTCTCAGGCTTAAGTTGGAATCTCCAATTAATTTACAGTTAGTTCTTGCAGTCATTATACGAAAAAGATACTTGCACACACATGTTTCTAGCAGCACAATTCACAATTGCAAAAATGTAGAACCAGCCCAAATGCCCATCAGTCAACTAGTGGTAAAGAAACTGTGAGATATATATATATATACACACACACACACACACAATGGAATGCTACTCAGCCATGAAAAGGAATGAATTAATGGCATTCACAGCAACCTGGATGGAATTAGAGACTATCATGCTAAGTGAAGTAACTCAGGAATGGAAAACCAATCGTCATATGTTCTCACTCATAAGCAGGGGCTAAGCTATGAGGATGCAAAGGCATAAGAATGATACAATGGGCTTTGGGAACTCAGGAAGAAAAGGTGGGAAGGGGGTAAGGGATAAAAGTCTACAAATCGGGTTCAGTGTACACTGCTCGGGTGATGGGTGCACCAAAATCTCACAAATCACCACTAAAGGACTTAATCATGTAACCAAATACCACCTGTTCCCCAAAAACCTATGAAAATAAAAATAAAAAACAAAATACCTTACAGTTAGTTCTTGGAAGTAATCTAGTTACTGAAAGGCAGGATATTATCCCTGTTAATTGCCTTGAAATAATGATGACTGTGATCTTATTGAGTTTTATAGGTGAGAAGACAATTATTTTCCAATTTTTAATGTCTCTATATGTCTGATGGTGGGTGGAGAGAATGGAAGAATTTGTGGGGAGTAAATGTCATGTCAATAGAGTGACTAAACCCTTTCACTGCATGTTTAGTAGATGCCTATTAACAAGACATTGGCTTCTTCCTTAGGGACTAATTACTCTCGTTCTCTTCATCTCCTTTTGTGTCCTCATCACAAGAAGCCCCAGACTCCCAGACCATCCCTCACCACACAGACTCTTACTCCCATAAGGCTTTGTGCACGCTCCAGCCCCATCCATTTTCTACTCCTGAAGCCTTTCCACTGGGCAGTCTTCACCTAAATTCCCCACATCCCCAGTCTCTTTTCTGAAAATGCACTTCTTCTTGCATTAATTGAAACCTGGCTTTTCCTCGGCACTCTGCTTCTCTGAAATCTATGCAGCTGGTTGCTGGCTAGTTTTCACTCTCACAGACCTGGAACCAGCAGGTTTGAAAGTAGGGTTACTCTCCTGGGCCCCTTCTGTTTCTAATTCCATCCTCCTCCTCTCCAATTCCCTGCAGACCCCTGTCTTTGAATCTCATGCCATTGGACCATGCAACCCACTGCCCTTCCTTTCTGCAGGCATCTATAGGCACTTTCAGATACTTACTCACTTTTTGTTGATTGTAACGTCTGATTCATTGTCATCCCAATGCGACTCCTCTTTTATTCTTGGTGATTTCAATAGCCACACGACTGGTTCTTCAGAAACCTACACTGAGGTTGTAGCTATGTGAGGTATCAGCCTTATGGGGGAAGAGTCTCTGTTCGGCAGGCATGGAGCTTGGTCTCCTTTCTCCCAGGAAGCCATGAAACCAAAGCTCAGATTCACAAAGTTTGGCAAATAAACTCAAGGTGAAAACTGGCTTAGTGCTAGGCTTATTTCTCTGGATTTCTGCCTTCATAAAGCTCCTAACCTGGAGTATTTTTTATTTATTGCCAGATCATTGATGTTTTTAAGAATATGTTTAAATATATTATCTAACAATTTCAGCTGGTTTCAACCAGAAGGAAGGTAAGGGAATCTAGTCCACAATATTACTAAAAAGGTTTCATTATATCTGTGATGATTTTTTAAAAACTGGAAAAATGTTTTATCATTTCATAACATGGGTTTACATTGATGATACAAACATTTTTCAAAAGACTTTTTTTTTTTTTTTTTTGAGACAGAGTTTCGCTCTTGTTGCCCAGGCTGGAGTGCAATGGCACGATCTCGGCTCACCGCAACCTCGGCCTCCTGGGTTCAAGCGATTCTCCTACCTCAGCCTCCTGAGTAGCTGAGATTACAGGCATGTGCCACCATGCCCGGCTAATTTTTTGTATTTTTAGTGGAGACAGGGTTTCTCCATGTTGGTCAGGATGGTCTCGAACTCCTGACCTCAGATGATCCACCTGCCTCGGCCTCCCAGAGTGCTGGGATTATAGGCGTGAGCCACCGCACCCAGCCCAAAGGCCTTTTTTGGCAGGAGGGCTTGCTATGTTGCCCATGCTGGCCTTGAACTCCTGGGCTCAAGCAATCTCCTGTCTCAGCCTCCTGAGTCGTTGGGACTACAGTCATGTGTCACTCAAAGATCTTTTTTTTTTTTTTAAATTACAGATTAAAAAAAATTTCAATAGCTTTTGGGGTACAAGTAGTTTTGGGTTACATAGATGAATTATAAAGTGGTGAGATTTTAGTGCACACATCACCAGGGTAGTATATATTGTACCCTGTATGTAGTTTTTTATCCCATACCCCCATCCCATTCTCTGTGATGATTTTTTTTTAACCTCCTATTTTTTTCTGTTGTATTTTCTTGGACCTCTTGGCTTGGTTGTACGATTTTCTCTAATTTTCTCTTGCATTTTCCATCTTATTATCTATTTTTTCCTACTTTTAGAGATTTCCTCAACTTTTTATTGTTATCTATTGCTTTATTTTTAAATTTCAGCAACCATAATTATTTCCATATTAGTTTTTGTATCTTATAAACGAAATATAGTCTTGACACTCTCTAGTATAATGACTTCTTAAATTGCCTTAATGACACTCATTAGAGTTTTGTGTGTTCTTTTCTCACTCCTGAATTATCTGCTTCTTCTGGGATCTGTTCTGTTAGTTCATCACACACAATCCCTGCACTTTTGGTATTTCTTGGTTGAGTTGGTGCTCCTTTTTATTTGTCAGTTTTGTTCACACAGCCATACAAAAGCTTAGGTCAATCTAGTAGCAGGTATGGGTTTCACTTGCAGTTGGGATAAATGTTATCTCTGAAGAGCTCGCCCATAAATGGGAGGCTGAGTGACGGTTCTGCGGGTGGGATGTATCGACTGCACATCTACAATGACCAAATGACCACAGCTCTATAAAGGGTGGTCATAGGTTGTTTAATTTCTTTAAAGGCTATACTGTCCATTTTTGCTTGGGCCTGGGCTGCTTTAGAGAGTCACTGGGCAGGTGTTTGCGGGGCAGTGAGGGGCAAGGGCCACCTGCACGCTGCACAGGTATTTGGGTGACATGCACTCAATTAATTACCCAGATTGCTGATCCCTCCTCACTTCTGGTCCCCATAACCTGCCAGGTCAGAGTTTAGATCTTGCTGAACTTCTGCTAGGAAGACAGGCTCCTTCCTCTGCTCCACCTTCTCCCAGGCCAATTCACACCACTATTTTCTCTACGCGGTTTCAGTGTCTCTGTTTTTCTTCTTTCAGAAACACGTACATTCTGATTCATTGACAATACCCTTTCCTTGTTCTTAAGACTGTTGTGGGTTAATTCCTCAACTTTTCTCTACCTTCAATGGAATCTGGCTGAGAGGGAGCAGAAAAAACTTGTTTTCTGTCCACTTTCTCCTACTAGAACTTGAACAAGAAAGTTTTTTTGCCAGTTTATAAAAGGAATACTATGACTTTCTCTGTCTTCTTCGTGTCTTCCCTGTTTGGTGTAGGGTGTGGTGTTGCTGGTTAAATGCATACCCATAGGCTGAGGAATAAGGGGAGGAGTGCATGATGGAATGGAGGCGGCAAGGTCATTCTCTGGAGAGCAAAGACTCCTGGAACACTGGACCCGTGGCACGTCCATGTCTGCCATTGCCACCCTGGTCCAAGATGCTGTCATGCTCCTCTGGACCATGGTCATAGCCTCCCAGAGGGCACTGCTTCTACTCTGAACCCTCTCCAATCACTTCTCCACACTTTCATTATTTCTTTGATGGTTTTTTAAAAAATTGACAAAATGTTTTATCATTTTATAACATGGGTTTACATTTATGAAACAAATTACATTGGTAATGTCCTTTCAATATGCAAATCCACACTCTATTCTCATTTCTTTTAAGACAAAGACACAACCCCTTAGAAAGCTCTCCAAAGCCCTGCAGGTCCTGTGCTCGCCCTGTCTCCATCCCCACCTTGGCACAAATTCCCCCTTGCTGTCTACTCCTTTATGAGGCCTGATGGCCAGGGGCCAAGCCCTGCTGTGGCAGCCAGGAGATAGCAATGAACACGATAGGCAAGACTATTGGTTCATCAATGATTAGACACCTACAAAACTCAAACATTGTAAATCACTTTTGCCAGAGCGGCTTCTATCCCCCACAGGTGTTTACATACACAGTTCCCGTTCCGGGAACATGTTTTCCCCATTATACCTGAGTTACTCTTATCCTTCTCTCGTAAGTTATCAGGAAAGTAACATCTTTATCATTGGCTCTTGTAATGTCACATAGCAAGCACTCTTTTCCTTCCTTCCTTCCTTCCTTCCTTCCTCCTTCCTCCCTGCCTTCCTCCTTCCCTCCCTTTCTCCCTCTTTCTCTCCCTTCCTCCCTCCTTCCCTCCCTCCCTCCCTTCCTTCCTTCATTTTATTTTTAATTGACACATAATAATTTTGCAAACTTATGGAGCGCAGTATGATGTTTTAATACACGAATACATTGTGTGATGATCTAACCTAGGTAATTGGCATTTCCATCACCTCAAACATTTATCTGTTCTTTGTGGTGAGAACATTCAAATTCCTCTCTTTCAGCTTTGTTGAAAATATATGACATATTAAAATTGCAATTTTACATTTGTTTGTTTTATTGTCTTCTCTCCACTTAGGAATATCCCCATGACAACTGGAACTGAGCCTCTTTTTACTTCCCATTATGTCTCAAGGGCCAGACATTGTGGGTACTGGATAAGTATGTGTTGGCTAGATGAATGCTTGAGGGAGTGAATCACCTGTGGAGAGAGAAAGCGTGTGTGTGTTTGCACACATCAGGCAACTAGTGGCACCTATTGAGATGCTAGCCATGCCATGAACCATTGCCTTTTCCTGACGTTTGTCCCTGATCTATGGGCGTGGGTACTGGGAACCTTATTTATACTACATGATACCAGCATCTTGGAGATGGCCACCTTGACCAGGGGAGACACTTGTTCCCAAGCTCACCCAATCACATTCTTCCTTAAGAGTAAGAACAAGAGGCCGGGCACGGTGGCTCATGCCTGTAATCCCAGCAATTTGGGAGGCTGAGGTGGGTGGATCACCTGAGGTTGGGAGTTCGAGACCAACCTGACCAACATGGAGAAACACCGTCTCTACTAAAAATACAAAATCAGCTGGGTGTGGTGGCACATGCCTGTAATCCCAGCTACTCGGGAGGCTGAGGCAGGAGAATCGCTTGAACTCAGGAGGTGGAGGTTGCAGTGAGCTGAGATCTTGCCATTGCACTCCAGCCTGGGCAACAAGAGCGAAACTCCATCTCAAAAAAAAAAAAAAATCAAGAGACAGAGACTGGGAATTGGGAGCTGAGTCAAGTGATGGATGGTAGGGCTCCAGAGGGAACAAACATAAACTCTCGTGGCTAACGTCATCAAATCACCCTGATCCCTGCCCTTCTCAAGTTGTGAACGTTCCTGGGGTTGGATTCTGTATGCTATTCCAGTATTCTACCCAGTTTTCTTTCTTTAAGACAGTTCAAGTTGATTTTCATTGCTTGCAACCAAAGAACCTTAACTAACTTAGTATCACTATTGCAACATTCCACGTCGAAATTAGGGCCATGACTAAGGTGAGTGGCAATAGTAATAGAGACAAAGCGATGGATTTACAGAAGAACTGATACTGGTAGAAGCTGGTGACAAGCAGGGCAGGATTTCATGTAGTTATGTCTGAAATGGAAACAGATGATTTTTAATGTGCTCTGTGGGAAACTCACGAATTAGTTTATGTGACTGAACATTTATTGACTCTAAATGAAATAGATCTAAGTGCATAAAATGATTTCTCTAGATTTTTACTTTCTTGCAGCATAATAAATTGAGCAAGGTTTTATCCCCCTTTGTTCAATGTATCTGAACATTTCTCACAGCTTGTAACACTTGAGGGTTCCTGAACCTATGGCTGCCCCTAAAACTGCACTTGTTCTAATCTTACCTGTTTGTAAGAAATCATAGTTCTTAGTTAAGTAAAATTTTCCATCGCAGACTTCTCTTATGTGTGGTATTCTTTGTACAGAACCAGGGTTCCAGCCTTCAACGGCCAAGGGTCAAGCCTTCCAGTGTGAAGAAGAGGTGCTGGGGAAGTTCGCTCCGGCCCCAGGGGCCTCACCTAAGCAACCCACACCCCAAATAAATGTGTACTTGTTGCCTAACCTCAGACAGTCCCCCCCCTTTTCTCATAGATGCTTCCAGGACAGTAACTATTTAGGTTTGATGTTTATTGACCCAGGAGTGGTGGCTCATGCCTGTCATCTGAGCTCTTTAGGAGGCTGAGGTGGGAGAATCACTTGAGCCCAGGACTTTGAGACTAGCTTGGGCAACATACTGAGATCTTGTCTCTATAAAAAATTAATTAAAAAAATTAGCCACTCATGGTGTTGCATACCTATGTTCCAGCTACTCAGGAGGCTGAAGTGGGAGGATCACTTGAGCCTGGGAGATGGAGGCTGCAGTGAGCTGCAGTGGCACCACTACACTCCAGGCTAGGTGACAGTGAGACCCTCAAAAAAAAATTATTTTTCCACACCCATCCCTCACTAGGTTTGAGTTTTGTTTTTTTTAATGTCTGTTAGTCAACAAAATGCACTTAGCCCCTTATGACCACAGCATCCTGTCTGGCGAGGGGAGAAGTGGCTCCAGATGACCCACTGGACTGTGAGCCACACTGTCTTCTGGAGCGCTGCTCCTCGGGATGGGCTCCTGCACCTTCCACTTGTGCTGCGGGAGACTTGGGAAACCTTTCTTTCTCTCGACCTTTTGGAAAACATCCTTAAAGACCCAGGCTTCTCTGTGCTCCCAAGGAGGCATCCTCACAGGACTACAGGGATGATCGCAACACTCTGTGTGAATTTACCTCCTCTATCCTGCCGCACTGAGAGCTCCTTGAAGCCCAAGACTATGTAATCTCATCTTTGTCTCCCAGCAACAAATGCATTGCATGTATTCAGTGTTTATCCCGACTTACTCTTGCCTGACTCTTTTTTGTTTGTTTGTTTTGTTTTGTTTTTTGGAGACAGAGTCTCACTCTGTCCCCCAGGCAGGAGTGCAGTGGCCCGTTATCAGCTCACTGCAACCTCCGCCTCCGGGTTCGAGTGATTCTCCTGCCTCAGCCTCCCGAGTAGCTGGGATTACAGGCGCCCACCACCATGCCTGGCTAATTTTTGTATTTTTAGTAGAGACGGGGTTTCACTATGTTGGCCAGGCTTGTCTCGAACTCCTGGCCTTGGGTGATCCGCTCAAGCTCGGCCTCCAAAAGAGCTGGGATTACAGGTGTGAGCCACCGGGCCCGGCCTTCTTGCCCTACTCTTTCAGGAGCTAGGCTGTGATTCTTAGAATGCAGAGGGAGTTTATTAAGTCTATTATCTATTTTATGTACCTATTCTTTAACATGGGAAGTTCATGTATGTGTTCTTAGGCAGCATGTGTCTTCCTGCACTCCTGAAGCAAATTGTGTTATTTACACTCAGAAAGAAATAATAACTGAGGCTTTTGTCGGTTTATTCTCTTCCCCGTTCTGTTTTTCCCTTGGTCGAGCACAGAGAGGACAAGATAATTACGGTTTCTGTGCCAGACAGAAATTGAAGGAACGTGGTCCCTCCTCGGGGGAGGGGGGGTCTTGGCTGCCAGGATCCTTGTGTGTTTCCCCTTAAAAGAGATCCAGGGAGAGCTGGGTGCGGTGGTTCATGCCGGTAATCCCAGCACTTTGTGAGGCGGCGGATCTCTTGAGCCCAAGAATCAAGACCAGCCTGGCCAACATGGTGAAACCCTGTCTCTACTAAAATTAAAAAAAAAAAAAAAATAGCTGGATGTGGTGGCACACGCCTGTAGTCCCAACTACTCGGGAGGCTGAGGCACAAGAATTGCTTGAGCCCAGAAGGTGGAGGTTGCAGTGAGCTGAGATCATACCACTGCACTCCAGCCTGGGCAACAGAGTGAGAAAAAGAAAAAAAAAAGGAGAGCCAGGGAAAGCAGCCTCCTCTGGTCTGTGAGGAGATGAATGAAGGCTGAATGCACTTCCTCCTGAGCACTGGCTGCAGGGTGCCGGGCGTGGGAGACACAGCCTGGCTGATTCTATTCCACGCATGCCAAGGCCTTCCATGACCCTACTGAGTCATCTGTTTGCACAGAGGCAGCTACAGTGGCGTTTGTCGCTCTGTCAACCTTGGGTCCTCTGTCTCAGGTGGCCGCTGCTCTCCAGCTAATGGGTGATTATCTGGTTTGCCCCTTGCGGAGCCCTGTCTAAATGGAATCCAATAAAGTCTTTGTAAATGAGTTTACTAGCATAAAACCTGCTCCTAATGTGCTCAAACCCATGACTCTTTCTGCAGAAGCACATTGACTCAGTTGATATTTTATTTAAACAAAGCCAAACAAAACCCCTTAGTTTCTAGTAGGAGCTACCCAGGGCAGTGAACAATCACATTCACAGTGAATCTGTAGATCCGGTTGACTCACCAGCAACAACTCCATCAGAGGAGGCAATTCTAAGACCATAGGGAGGAAGAGTGATTGCAGGACAGAGGAGGGGAAGGAAGGGCAGTTTGCCAGGGCCAAGGCCCATCCAGATATTTTCCATTAAATTCCTACAACCCTCTCCCATAAGTATCACTAAGCCAATTTTACAGGTGAGGAAAAGTCACTCAGAATTCATAAAGTGAAGGGACAATATATTATTGGGAAGTAGGGAATTTTGCCAATGGCCTAGGAAGTATTGAGGGGGTTTCTGGAATTTTGGAGTAGCTGCCTTAGATTCAGGGTGAAGGTAAGACAGAAAAATCAGTCCATGACTCTGCCATTCTTCAATGCCATTATGGAATATTGCTGTAAAGATGAGATTAATGGTGCCAATGGGTGGGGTTCCTTCATGCATTGAGTTTACTCATAGACTAAGTAATCTCATCATAATTTATGATAGGTCATTATGAACGAAACAGATAATCACTCAATGTGAGAATTTAATTCCCTACCCATGTATAACTAACTATGGTTCATTCTCAATATATATTTTACCTAGAATTCCATCATTCTTTTAAAAATGTAAAGTGAGAGGATGCTTTGTCTTTGCAGCTTTAACAAGCCCATACACACACACACACACACACACACACACACAAATTGAAACACCTCTTTCTTTACATCTTGGCTGCTAAGTAATAATTGGAACATCTGCTCATTCCTGAAAATAAACTAGCCCGGCCCAGCCAGCCGTGGAGACGCACAGTGAGAAATGTTTTTTCCCACTAGACTATGTCTCCCTGGTACAGAGGGGTTGTGAACAATTTAAATGAAAGTGAATAGTAAAGAAAATCCCTATCCTTTACTATTGTAGTCTCTGCAATCTTAAAAAAGACAAACTGTACAGGAAATAAAGAGAAGGCAAAAGACACGGCAGCAAGATTTCCTTTTGACTAAAATCTGAATTGAGACTCTGATTCTCTCCTATTTTTTTTACATTTGTATAATTGAATTTTCTTGGAATTTACAAAGTTACTGTGTTTAAATAAGTTGAAATCCCTTTTGAAAGTGATTTTCTTGCCAACTGTAATAAGCTTTTAATTACTTTTCCACAGCCTAGAAACCTCTCTTCTGACACTTTGACAGGGAACACAAACTTTTTTTCTAAAAGCGGAGACAGGATTGCAGGTAAAGAAGTGGCTGTTCAGCCCCCAGGAGTTCATAGTTTATTCGTGTTTATCCTGCACAAGCTACAAAGCAGGGGCTAACTCGGAAGCAGGGCTGACCTCAACTCAGAACTTTTTATGCTCCTTTGCTACTTGCGTGTGTGTGTGTGTGTTATTGAAAAGTCCTGAATGGCTTTGGGGAGAATAAATCACTTTTCCTTCTTACAGTGTGTCCTCAGTTGTTTTATTCAGCTATGGCTGGTTTAATAAAACAACATAGACTGGAGGGCTTATAAAAGACAGGAATTTCTTTCTTTAAAAAAATTTTTTTTTTTAGATAGAGTCTCCTTCTGTTGCTCAGGCTGGAGTGCAGTGGCATACAAGCATAGTTTACTTCAACCTCAAACTCCAGGCCTAAAGTGGTCCTTGCGCCTCAGCCTCCTGAGTATCTGGGACTACAGATGTGCCCTCCCATACCTGGCTAATTTTTTCTAGAGATAGGATCTTGCTATGCTGCCCAGGCTTGTCCTGAACTCTGGATCTCAAGCGATCCTCCCACCTTGGCCTCCCAAAGTACTGGGATTACAGGCATGAGCCACTGAGCCTAATCCAGAAATTTATTTCTTACGGTTCTGGAGGCTGGAGGTATGAGATCAGGGTGGCAGCACCGTTGTATTCTAGTTAATGCCCACTTTTAGGATGAAGACTTCTCGTGGCATCCTTATATAGCAGAAGGGTGAGGGAGCTCTCTGGGGCCTCTTTCATAAGGGCACTAATCCCCTTCATGGGGCTCCACCCACATGACCTAATCACCTCCCAAAGGCTCCAGCTTCAAATACCATCCCACTGGGGATAGGTTTCCACATATGAAATTTGGGGGGACACAAACAGTGGTGAGTTGGCACCAATGACTACTTCTCATTGTGTAAATAGAAGCCAGTAACCATTAGGCAAATGACCATGTTAGCAATTCTTATGAAGCCAGAACTTCTGTTCCATACCATTTTGCTCTAACTCTTTGATGCGTGCCTGTTTGAGGCAAGAATGCACCTGGGGAATGAGTAGCAGGTTATCATTCCAACTAAAATAACTGATTTCCTCTTGCTCTTCCTTCTTTCCCCAACTCTCCTGCCCAGCCCTCTGGGTCTCTGTCCAGTCACTAATAAAGCTAGGACTAAGGATGTGATGGGGGCTGCCTCTGTCACCTGCCTGCTGTCCTCAGGGATGCCTCATAAGTGGCTTTCTACAGGGTGACACTGCTGTTCATGATCCTTTATGTGGGAATTCATGATCTTCTCTGGGTGAGTTTAGGTAGCATGAAGGGCCTGCCTCTAAGCCCAGTCCTTTCAGGTGACACCACCAAATAAAGATAAGATTAACACATGTTGCAGTCACTCTGTTCCAGGCATCGGACTTTTTTCTCATTTGAATCTTCACCATCACCCTATGAAGTAAGTGTTATTTTTGTCCCTGTTTTACAGATGACAGAACTGAGGTTCAGAGAGGTTAACTGCTTTGCCCAGGGCCACAAAGCTAATAAATGGCAGAGCCAGCATCTGAGGCCAGGCAGTCTGACACTAGCTACTGCTCCAGCAGTCTCTGCGTGAGAGGAATGAAAACGTGAGAGCGCAGACCTGACCTCTCCTGGCAGGAATCTAGGTTTCCAAGATGCTGCAAACCCAGGCCTTTGGGATACCTCCTCCCATGAAATCACAGCACTCCTAACTCTTTTTTTCTTTTTTTTTTTTTTGAGACAGGGTCTCACTCTGTCCCCTAGGCTGGAGTACAGTGGTACAGTCTCAGCTTACTGCAACCTCCATCTCCCAGGGTTAAGCAATCTTCCCATCTCTCCTGAGTAGCTGGGACTACACAGGTGTGTCACCAAGCCTTGCTAATTTTTGTATACTTTCGGTAGAGACGGGGTTTCACCATGTTTCCCAGGCTGGTCTCAAATTCCTGGGCTCAAGTGATCCTCTCGCCTTGGCCTCCCAAAGTGCTGGGATTACAGGCATGAGCCACCGCACCCGGCCACTCCTCATATTTACTAAGTCAGATTTGTATTTGCTTTGCTGTGGACATCCCTGGGAAGGAAGTTAATAGAACTCAATGCTTAGCAGGCATTAGGACAAAAAAAAAAAATTTCTTCCTAAGAACCCTTGTCTTTCAGAATTAACACCTGCAATTTGTTGTTTTATCATAAACACTGGGCAGGCCATTCAAATGCTGTTTGGGTTACCATGGTAATTGGAATCCCTCTACTATTATTACACATGAAAAAAATATCAGGCAAGGATGATGGGAGTAGGGACATCTCTAAAAATCCCATATACATTGAATATTAATATTGTTCATCAAAGGCCACAAGAAAATAAACTCTAATATCCTTTTGGGATGAAGAAGATAAAACTGCAATAACAGCTTTGTTGCCCTCTCTTCATACTCATCTCCCTCCCCATCCTCTACTGCTGACTTCCCCTGGGAATTAACTGGGACAGCCAATATTTAAAAAGCACTGAGTTTAGAAAGTCATTTCAAATCAGAGCTTTCTTTGCATAAACAAGGCAGATGTTAAACCAGGTGCTTTCCCTAAATGGACGTTTTGATCTGTGTTGCAGAGAGTTGTTGGTTTCCATGCAGCGGCAGATGTTGTCAAATGTGTGAATTTGTTTGAATCATGGACCAGGAAACAAACGTGAAGTAGAAGAATTGCCACTCCCCTCATTGAAGCAGGGAACCATCTACATCATGATGTAGCCCCAGAACTCACTCTGATCTGAACCAAACGGAGTGAGGCAAAGATATTTTGGTATTTTTACAGTCACAGCGTCTAATCCATCTATCGAAGACTGATTTTGAAGTTTTTTGTTTCTTTGAAATATCATGAAAGATCCTAGGTTCTGATATCATTAAATGGCTACCTGGGGAGGAAAAAGATGAAAATCTCATGATTTTGCATTGCCAGAGTGAAGCCAAAGATAGCACCTGCCTGGGTAAATTGCAGTAAAATGCACACAAACACGTAGGATTCCAACACTGAGAGGTGTTGGGATGTGTGTGAATTTGAAATGAAAACACATTTTCATTTGGCAGATCCTTAGCTTCTAGTAGCACGGAGATTACACCACAATCCACGGTCTTCCAAAGCTTTCAATTTGACTTGTAAATATTCAAGTCAATTTGAATAACATTTATTAAGGGCTAATTACCCTGAAATGCGGTGGGGAGAATCTGCAAGATTTGATGAAATTGGTGGTTCTCAGATTTACAGTTTATATACCACTATAATTTTTAAGATGCGGGGGTTTAAAATGAAGTTTCTGACTCTTTTGTCAACTAAGATGTCATCACTATATTATCTTTTAAATGAAAGGATACCTTATGAACAATAACAATTTAAAAATATAATGAGGACATAATCTGAGATGAGACTGTCCTTGAAATTGAATAGCTTTAGCTTCCCCAAAACACTTCTTGGTTGTCCTGGGCTTCTCATTTGGCCACAGATTGGACCCATCTTCACTCTGCCTGGGTCCAAAGCCCAGAGTCTGGGAAACTCTACCTTAGATGACCTTTCAGGGTGTAAATGAAAAGTAAAATTCTAAGCCCCCAACCATCTGAATAGACCCCTGCGTCTCAGCAAAGAGCATTCCAAACTTAACCTGAAAAACTAGTCTGGGCCATGATGGGAAGGGAGGGTCGGACATGCCTCATTAAGCCCTCTTCCCATTTGGAATTACTGATAGATCAGACTGTTTAAGTCTGATAAGAAACATTTACAATCTAGTCTCTCTCTGAAGTCTGCTACCTGGAGGCTTCACCTACAT
Organism: Gorilla gorilla gorilla; assembly: GCF_029281585.2. Lineage (NCBI taxonomy): Eukaryota > Metazoa > Chordata > Mammalia > Primates > Hominidae > Gorilla > Gorilla gorilla. The sequence continues at coordinate 35,294,479 of NC_073232.2, read as the reverse complement.
GATAAAACCTTGGTCTCCACAACCCGTTGTCTTAACCCAGACATTCCTAAGTCTTTAGTCAATAACTTAACTCATTCAACCAACTCCCAATCAGAAAATCTCTGAATCTAACTATGGCTGCCTGCTTCCAGTTGTCCCACCTTTCTGAACTGAACCACTGTGCATCTTACATGTATTGATTGATATCTTATGTTTCCCTAAAATGTATGAAACCAAGTTGTGGCCTGACCACCTTGGACACATGTTCTCAGAATCTCCTCAGGGTTGTATCTCGGGCCATTGGTCACTTGTATTTGGCCCAGAATAAATCTCTTCAAAAATTTTACAGAGTTTGACTCTTTTAGTCGACAAGGGTATTTCCAGCTGTCTAAGTCTGTGACTGGAAGGCATGTCTCTGCCCTCAAAGAAAAATGGAAAGACCAGATTTACAGATGGTGAACTGCTGGAGAACAATTCTAGGCAATACAGATGCCAGGAGTGACAGGATTACACAGACTTGATGTTTCAAGCACAGTATGTTTCGTTAAGGGTAAGTGAGGAAGGCTTTATGGGAAAGGTAAAATGCAGTCAGGTCTCTTAACTAGGTATTTTCTTCTTGGGAGAGATGTGGCAAATGTGAGCATCCCCTTTAGACTGGGCTACTGGGAGGGGCCTCAGAGAGCCCAGGGCTGGAAGAAGGCCAGCAGTGTCCCTCAGTGGAGGAGAATGCCAGGTCCAGGTGAATATTTTCATTTAGTTCATCTTTAGCTTATATCTATCCAGCCTGTCTCTCTTCCCCTCTTGTCAAAAATTTTATACTGTCTTTCACACGCAACCATCTGCTCTCCCCATGGCAAAAACTGTCCATCTGTGGAGCCGTCCGATGGGTTCTTCCTGCTCACTACACAGAAAAAAAAACAATTCACTGAGACCACAGCATTGCAATAAAGAGTTTAATGGACACAAGCCCAGCCACACCACGTGGGAGACAGAGTTAATCCTCAAATCCATATCCCTGAAAATTCAGAGGCTAGGGTTTTTCAAGGATAGTTTGGAGGGCCAGGGAGTCTGCTTCTAGGTGGGGCCGCAGGATGGCTCAGCAGGGTCAGGGTCGGTGGGTTCCGATGGAGCCATGGGTTGTCAGAAATGCAAAAACCTGAAAAGACATCTCGAAAGGCCAGTCTCAGGTTCTACAATAGTAATGTTATCCGCAGTAGTAATTGGAGGAGTTGCAAATCTTAGGACCTCTGGAATAATGGCTGGTAATCCTTTATGTCTACACCTTAGCAGAATTCAGGGTCCTTTCATTCTCCTAACCTGGTGGCCTTTCATTAGCTTTACAAAGGCGGTTTAGTTTTGGGGAGGGCTATTATCATTTAAACTATAAACTAAATTTCTCCCGAAGTTTGTTGGTCCAAGCCCAGGAATGATGAAGGGCAGTTTGGAGATTACAGGCAAGATGAGGGTTGGTCAGATCAAATCTCTTTCGCAGTCATAATTTTCTCACTGTTACAATGTTTGCAAATGCAATTTCATTTGTAGTTCCTTTACCATTTAAAAGCAATTTTTATTTTACATTTTCCTTAGAGATCACCGGTAAAACAACAGCTCGGGGGCTGGAAGAACAGGGAGCTGGATGAAGGGAGAGTGGGCAGGATGGGGAAGGGATATGGGGCTAGTCCCCAGAGCCTGCTCCCTTCCTCAGCTGCTCTGCTCCAGGCCTTTCCTCTCTCCCAAGCCTCTCCATTTCATAGACATAGATTGTTATGCCTGTGAACCACCCACATCCTCACAGTGTGTTTTTATAGCATCACTGTTTAATTTTGGGGAAATGGACCACTCTGGTTCTCTCTAAACGTGAGCTCTGAGCTATTGATCTTTTGGTGTTTGCTCCTGTTTTGTGTCAATAATTGAAATAAATTATAATGTTATTATTGGACCACCAAGTCCATTAAATTATAGTGGGTGTGTCCATGTGCACTTTTAACTATATAGCTATATATGTGCATATATATAACATATATGTATATACATATACTCATGTATGTGTGTTTTGATAAGCAAGTAAATTAAAAGAGTAAGACGGCTCTGATTGGCCCTGTTAATGGAAAACACCTATGAAGCTTCAGACAGAGTTGTCTGAGATGGCAAACACCGAGTTGAACTGAACATTGCCTTGGGTTTCAATTTAGAGAGAGGTGTGTTCACCTAATTGGAGTAGGCAGCAGCTCTTTTAGCCAGCAAATCTGAGTGATGTTAGCTGACTCTGTTGGTAATCTACATTGGACAAGCAGAAGATGATGCCAAAGATGACATTTCCAGCCTGGACTTGTTAGGTGGGTGCCCAGTGACCACTACTGATGGAGAGTTAGTAGTTGGGGAATTCAGAGGAGGGTAAATATTTAAGGAGGTGACGTGAGTTGACTTACAGAACTCATCATCAGTACAAGCACAAGGTTTGTTGAGCACTTACTGGGTGTCAAGCACCATGCTAAGTGCTGTGCATCCGTGTTATTGAATCCACACAAAAACATCATGAAGAAGGCTGTGTTACAGGAAAGGGTCCTGATCCAGACCCCAAGAGAAGGTTCTTGGATCTCACGCAAGAAATAATTCAGAGTGAGTCCATAAAGTGAAAGCAAGTTTATTAAGAAAGTAGAGGAATAAAAGAATGGCTACTTCATAGAGAGTAGCCCATTTTTATGGTTATTTCTTGATGATATGATAAACAAGGGGTGGATTATTCATGCCTCCCCTTTTTAGACCATATAGAGTAACTTCCTGACATTGCCGTGGCATTTGTAAACTGTCACGGTGCTGGTGGGAGTGTAGCAGTGAGGACGACCAGAGGTCGCTCATCACCATCTTGGTTTTGGTGGATTTTGGCGGCCTCTTTACTGCAAACTGTTTTATCAGCAAGGTCTTTATGACCTGTGTCTTGTCTTGACCTCCTCTCTCATCCTGTGACTTAGAATGGCTTAAGTATCTGGGAAAGCAGCCCAGTAGGTCTCAGCCTCATTTTCCCCTGCCTCTATTCAAGATGGAGTTGCTCTGGTTCAAACACCTCTTGACAATTGCTGTTGCGAAACTGGGAAACAGTCAGGGAAGTCAGGTGATGTGCTCAGGTCTCACAGCTGGTCAGTGTAGGACTGTGATTAGATCCCCAGTGATCCTACTCCAGAGCCTGCACTCTTAGCACCTACAAGAGATGCTCCCCAAACCATGGAGAAGTGGAAAATTCTTCCTAGGCCAAGGGAATAATGTGAACAAAGGCAGGAATGTGCAGTGTCCTCTTTATCTGGCTATCTTCTACTGGTTCTCCTATAATCAATATCGAAATTAGCTAGAAATTCAGCCTCCTCTCCTTTTTGTCCGCCTGTATCCCATCTCTGTTTAAAATTGTATCTCTTTACTCCATCCAGAATTTTACCATTAGGGGCAACTCAAGCCTGTCGGGCAACCGGCACCCGACAAGGCACATCAGGCATATCTATTCCATCTGTTAAATTCCTACGGTTTTCTAGCTTTTAACCTGAGCACACCTCTTAGCCTCTGCTCCTGAGAGCCAGGGAGCAAAGCCCCTGAACACAAGACCAGAACTTGCAACTCACAGAAGTCCAGAAATAGACTCAGCACACTGGAAAATACACACAGCATATGCACAGTGGGGCATATATGGCGTTGTACTGTGTGCCTGACTTGTAGATGTCTCCGCTGTCCTGAAACACGTAGCCTCACCAGATTTTCTGAGCCACAGGCCATGGGCTTTGCTATGAAATTAAGAATTGGCAAAATGTGAACAGTAGTTGGATATTTGACATTGTTATGGTAATATTACTATACTTCTAGCTGTGATAATGGTATTGAGGACTTTTTTTTTTTAAAGAGTCCCGGCTAGGCACGGTGGCTCACACGTGTAATCCCAGCACTTTGGGAGGCCGAGGCGGGTGGATCACCTGAGGTCAGGAGTTCGAGAACAGCCTGGCCAACGTGGTGAGACCCCGTCTCTACTAAAAATACAAAAAAACTAGCCGGGCATGGTGGCGGATGCCTGTAGTCCCAGCTACTCAGGAGGCTGAGGCAGGAGAATGGCGTGAACCCAGGAGGCGGAGCTTGCAGTGAGTGGAGATTGTACCACTGCACTCCAGCCTGGGTGACAGAGCAAGACTCTGTCTCAAAAAAAAAAAAAAAAAAAAAAAAAAAGCAAAAATTAGCTGGGCCTGGTTGTGCACACCTGTAATCCCAGCTCCTTGAGAGGCTGAGGCAGGAGTATCACTTGAACCTGGGAGGCAGAGGTTGCAGTGAGCCGAGATTACACCACTGCACTCCCATCTGGGTGACAGAGTGACACTCTGGCTCAAAAACAAAAACAAAAAAAAAAGATTCCTAATCTCTTAGAGGTTCAAATAAAAATAATTTAGTGTTGGGGAGGGAGAGGGGTGGGGGAATGGATGAAACAAGATTCAGGTTCAGAATCAGTAGATGTTGAATCTGGGTGAAGGCTACACAGGAGTTTATACTATCTTCTCTACCTACTTATGTATGTAAAATTTTCCATAATAAAATATTTTTTAAAAAAATATCAGATCTGATTGAAGGAGAAATCAGAGTGGGGCAAAGATATCCTTCAGAAGCTACAGTGTGAGCAGCTGCAGAAGAGCTTTTTTTTCCCTACAAAAGACCCAAAGACACTTTAAGCTCCTTGACAAGTGAAGGGCCTTTGATTCTAGCAATTTGTTGAAAATCATCTCCACCATAAGACAAAGTCAAAACAATTATCCACAGGCTGAGATGTGTCCACATTTACACATTTATTTGGGTTTAGAGAGACAACACAGATAAAATACTTGGATCATACACAAGTTTATATTTGGTAGGAAGAACAGGTTGCCACATGTTTGTATATTTTATGTTTTTATTTTTTTCTGTCTTTAGTAATGGAGTAATGTTGGGGGAATGTTGATGTCATTCAGAAACACCAATTTGGGAACGGTAGTTGGCACACCTAACTAATAAATACACAGTGTTTGCATTTAGCATTTGAGAACAGAAGAGCACGTGCAAAATGATACCCAGTTTGAGGTTCCTCGTCCTGCTACTATATTTACACCTGTGCCTTCTTTGTCCATATTCTGAAGAGTAGCAACTACTCCAGTGACCAGCAGAGCCAACACCTACGATTTTGGCAGCTGGTGACACTCCATAACTGGTAACGTCTGTTCTCAGAGACAAAGTGGTGTTCACCTTGCATTTTGTGAAGTTGCACAATTCTCAAAGGAAGTTTCTCAGTAGGGGGCTTAGCTGAGGGCATGTTCTCTATTAGAGCCGATGTGGAGGGCATATAGTTAGGAAAGAGAGAGAGAGAGAGAGAGAGAGAGAGAGAGAGAGAACAGGAACAGATGCAAATGTAGTTTTCATAATATCAAAGTTCAATACAGCTACCACACAGAAAAAGACATATCAATAATATATTGTACAAGCTTTTACAGAAACACATGTTGATTTGCAACACTGTACATACAGTTCAGATCTAAAGTGCACAACCCCAATCTGAGGTGACAAGACAGTATTATCCAGATAATAAAGGCAACACAGTCAGACACAATTGATTTCCTTTTCTTTCCTCACATCCTGTGGCAGTATATGAAGTCCATACCATGTATAGGTCTCAGATAAAGACATATCACACTTGTTTGTTCAAGTATTTTAAATGATAAACACAATATTGCTGTATAAATGAAAATGGCCATGTCAGTTCTGATTAAAGCTAAAACCAAACTTTTCTAAGATTTGTAAAGAATGGGCACACATAAAGACCATGGCACTGGGAATTTGGGCTAATATTAAAAATAATCTCCCTTCTTTCCTCCCTCCCTCCCTCCCTTCATTTTCTTCCTTCCTTCCTTCCTCACTCCCTCCTTCCCTTCCTCCCTCCCTCCCTTCCTCCCTTACTCTCTTCTGACCTGATTACACATCTCCTTTCAAGACGATTTATTAAACTACTGGGACCTACTAGGCTTTTATTTGCTTCCTTCTTTGGGCTACAGTTGGTAAGGATTTCCCTGCACAGGCCTGAGCAAGGTTCTCAGCCAATCTGAAGGAGTACTGGGAAGGGGTAGGGGAGTGGGGAAGAAGAGCTATTGTTGTTGCTAGAATTGTTTTGCTGGAATTTCATATATAGGCACAAATTGTCCTTTAAAATTTTACCATCTCATTAACCTAAAAAGCAGCAGTTTATAATCTAGGATCTGTAACTCAAAAGATAAAGCATCCTGGAGTACAGCAGGGTTGGTTCACCAGGGCACTGGGCCCCACTGTCTTCTCCAAGAAGGACAGCAGGTTGGATCAATTAGCATCTCTGTCTCTGAAGTGGAACCTTTGGGCCTGAGGCTCCGGATAGTCGGGCAGCTATGTGCTTATTCTCAGCAGGCAGTTTTGAGAAAGGAACTGCTTTCTAATGCTTTGTCTAATGCTTGGCCGTTAGACAAAGCCTAGAACGGAAGGTTACTCCTTCATGAAATTCTGCGGGACAGATGAAAGAGTTTACTTCTGATTGTCATAGTGAACCCATTTGTTTTTCTAGACAGAAAGGGCCCAAAGCCATGTTCATATCAAGTTATCACTGTTTTTGCATATAGCCTAGGAGAAATAATGTAGGGGGAAGCTTATGAAAATTTCAGATGGCTGGATCCTGTGGTTATATTATAGGGCATTTCTATATGTTATATTGTAGGGCATTTCTACCCGTTGAAGGGCAGGGCCTTCTCTCTTCCCTTGTATACCTGCAGTCTGAGTACTGAACTACCTGGTCCATTCAGAAATGGAGAATGTTCCTAAATTTGCATTTGCAGTCTGCTTATCAATCTATTGTTCTCCTATCAGCACTTGGAATCTGACGATGTGTGACCCCATAAATATCTATGGAAGCTTTTGTTAGCTCATGTTTTTCTATCAGGTTCACAGGGAAAGAAGGATGTTTTAAAAATACTATTTTGAATTCTAAGGATCTTATTATTTCTGCATATTCTGGTCACTTTGGATCTCGATGGGAGATGGATAAAGGAAAATCTTAAGATAATGCCTCAAAATCTAGGGTGAGAGGCTCATTTCATGGAAGAAAAACAACCACCCATGGAATATAAAGTAACTATTTTGGGTCCCAGTGGTAGGGAGTCTAGTGGGAGAGACTTTGTGGGGAGGAATGGGGAGGGGATGGAAATGCGCAACTGGCCTGGAGGTAAATTTCTCTTTCCTGGACAGTGGCAATATGGCGCCAGGATGATGTCATTATTGTCCCACAGAGATCTCTTCTCCCAAGGCCAACTTTAATCTTCTGGGCTCACCACATTCTGGGAGTGTGCTTCATTCCTGTTTGCTCAGGCTGATAAGGTTTTATTTTTATTTTCTCTAATTAATTCAAATGACCTAATAAAAGAATACTATTTGGAAGATGCCTCAAGAACTAGCATCAACCTTCTGTTCAAAACAGGCCGAATTGGAAAGCAGAATAGAGACAATTACCCTAATTTAATCTGAGATGAAGCCTGGTTTGTCACGCTTGCAGAGTGAGTCCGCTAAGAGTAAAACGGGTGGAAAACTTAAAGGGGAAGAGAATCTTACTGCCAATGGGATCAATTATTTTAAAGAACTCGCAGTATTCTTTTGTGTTTGTCTTGAAATACTAACTTTAGAGATGTGATAAGCCATAACATGTATAGGAAGAAGCAATAATACCTTTTAAGAATTTCGTGGGTCAATGTTTCAAAATAACTTTGCTAAGTGTTTTATTGTGCCTCCATTAAGAGAAAGGAAAAAAAAATCTGGCTTAGTTTTTATATCTGCCCCTGCAGTTTGTATAACCTATATAAAATAAAAATCTATATGTTACAAAATAGGATATCTTTTTTAATATATATATTTTCCTTTTGTAAAATTATATGTATTTAAATACATTTGAAATGTTGCTATAGGTAAATTAGAAATTTTTTTCTAATACTATGAAAAAGGCAAGAGTTTTTATTGTCAACATATATTTTATATTTACTTTGTCCTTTTCACTGCACCCCAAAGAACCTTTTATGATTCAGGGGCAATTTGGTACTATTCAGTCCTACTAGTCTGAAGTGAAAATAAAGTTTGCTTTGCACACTATATTAAAAGTAAGGGAAGTATTTATAACAATTTTAAGCTTTTCCTTATTGATTAGAACATAGCCTTTTGTCACGAATTCTTAGAGAGGTATTCTAAACTTAAGAAAGGACTTTTAAAAGGAGCAATGTCTTTTTTGTTTAATTTTTAAACTCTACTCTACTTTGACACCACAATATAGAAATAGATTTACTTTGGAACAAACTACAAATACATTCACACAGTTTGTGACAACTTAATTGTCTACCTAGAGAAGTGGAACAGCTTGGTGAGCAAGGTTATTATAAATCTTGTCCAAGGCGTTCTATTTCTTCAATCAGGAAGTCAATGTCTTGGTGAGTTGCTGCTGGGTTTGAGATGACCATGCGGAAGAAATTGACCTTGTCTCCCAAGGGTTGGTAGCTGACCATTGTGGTTCCATACTCCATCATTCTGGCTTTAATCACTGGAGCCACCTGTGGGACAGACCATATCAGCATGGTGACTTTCTCCTGGGACTCTCCCCTGAGTCAAAGAACCCAACAGCAAGCAGCGTCTTTAGTTTTTAGCTCAACAGTCAGAACCTTATTGTTTTCTCTCGAAAGAGTTACCTCCATTGGGATCAGAGAATTAGAACAGTCTAACACATTCAAGATCCTGCAAGTGATAAGAGGAATAATAAGTGATAGACTATCAGGTGCCTGCCACCTTGTCCTTGACTTTCCAGTTAGTGTTTTGGGAGGATGGGATGAATCTAGTATTGGCCTCAGGCTAAATGGGTTAGCAAGACGTTTGGGGGCGTTTTCCCCCCACAGTAAATGTAAAAACATTGGAAATAAACAGTTCAGAGGATTGTTACCAAAATGTAAGTTTGAGTGTCAGGTGATAGATGAAGATAAGCAGACTTTTGGCAACTTTCTTGAAACCCCAGAGCTTTCTAGTTTCTTTTCGTTCTCTCTTTGCAGTGCCTCACTTTATAAGATATTTTGAAAGATAATCCTTAATAATGATGATAATTAGCTGGGACAAAAAGCTGAACCCACAAGGACTTAACATATGTTTCATATCACAGACAGGATAGCATACCACAGACAAGATTATATTCTATTTATGCCAGATTTTTGATTATAGCCTCAGTAGCTCTCTATTGTATATGAAATTAAGTTTAAACTCTAGTTCAGTGCAAAGACCTTTCATCATCCATTTATGAGGCCTCATCTTCCACCGCTTGCCAAAATGAATCTTCAACTCTGACAAGACTCCTTTATTAAATATCTCCTGAATTTACCATAAGTATTTTTATCCCTTCACACTTGTCATCAGTGTTACTATGTCATACTTGTTCTCTGTGCTTAGAATCCATCCCTTTTCTCTTCTGGTTCATATCCTACACACACTTCAAGATTCCACCACAGTCCTACAACTGCTATGAAGCCTTTCCTGACTTCTAGTGTCCATCAGTAGCTCTCTTCCTTTAAGCTGTAAACATATCATCCATGATCCTTCCCCATAGATTCTGACTATATGCTAATTTCCTACTATCCTCTTACTTTCAAGCAAATACATTTTCTTTCTCTACCTCAACTGTCAGGTCCTGGAGGGCAGACACAGTGTCTTCTACTGTTTTTGTTGTTGTTGTTTACCAGCACAGTGCTTGGTTCATGTTGGGGGATTCCTAAATTCTTATTGCTATAAAGAGTAGCATAATAGAAACAGCTATCTAGGAAGAAGCAAAAACTTAAATCATGTCTAACTGTACATACAGTCTATCCACATATATTTACCACTGGAATTTGTAAATATATAATATCTGATCTTCATTGCTGCAAATGGTAGATAGACATCAGAGAAACTTTTAGACTTCTTTGAGTTTCATATGGTCAGAAACCCGGTTCAAAATGGAGACCATGCCTTCTATCACAGCTGGATTTATCTTAAATAGACAGTTCAATTCAAATGGAATGCTGTTATGAACATGTGATTTATAAATATCAACTCTTAAATAATCATTGGTTTATAATGAAGTTTTCATCTTCAAAGTATCCAATGCATAAAATCAGCAACGTTCCCATTGAGTCCAATCATTTGTTAGTTACCAAAGACAAGGTCAACAGGTAGACTTCACCTTCACTTCTCATTCTGAACCTAATTTCCTTCTCTAAAAATGAATGTGGATGATTCCAGCATTGAGATCTTCTGACTCTACGTTGAGTTCTTATATCCCTTCCCACCCCTTGTTCCATGGGGAGGAATGTTTCTCTTGGCCTGATCCTTCTTTCACCTAAAGCATTAAGAATGTATGCAGAGCACTGGACTCATCCCAGGGAATAAATAAGAAGAAGAATTAAAATATCTCAAGTCTGAGATTAACTTCTGAAAATAGATCTACTAGCATATTTCAGCCAAAGGGGCATGGAATTTATCCTTTGTGTTGTGAGGCGTGTCAAGTCAATGTGGTTCCTGTGAAGATAAACCTCAGATTAGAAAAGGAATTCCAAATCTACTTGGCTGCAGGAATTTAAGGACAAGTCACATAACTATTCCTTAGTTTTATTTGTATAATAAATCACGCTTGCCCTTTAGAACTGATAAAATCATGACAGAGCTTTACTCAGTAAATTAAAGTCTCATTTAGTTTTCGTGGGCAATCCAAGCAAAAATACAGAAGAATGGCACTAATTATTAAGGACAATCATCTCTAGCTTTTCAGATGAATGCAAATCAAAGGTTAAAAGATTAATGCTAACAGCCACAAGCAAACAGATTTAGGCATAAAGTAAGATTGAATCCCCTCAGTTCCCGAAGCAAGCTGAATTGGCAGAAATCACAGCTGTCTAAATACATATGACTTTTGGTTGCTTCCAGAAAATGCTGATGAACTAAAATTAGCCGGAACATGAACATCTACTTCATTGTATATTCACTCATTGCAAGTTAAGAAGGAAAATAAGATTTGGACTATTCTGACGAATATATGTGATCTGTGGGGCCAAAATAGACACTCCTATATCAACTAAGATGGGTCCAGGGTTCAAGGCCTGGCTGGAGGGCAAATTACTAAATTCCTAATGATTGAAATTCCCTAACAATAGGCGCTATGAGACCCCCTCCTTACCCTGATTTACTAACCAGACCACTATAACTCTGACTAGACAGAAGACTGACCTTACACACGTTCTTTCCTGGTAAGCAACTGCAGACCTTAAGCCAGTTTTAGCAGCTTATAGATGCGGTGCACAAACTGTGTTTATGTCCTACAGTTCACCTTTTGACATGAAGAGCCAAATTTCACCTCATTCTAACACTAAAACCCTGCCCCGAAGTAAACATGGGATGTATGTTACATATATGTTTACTCATTCTGCATGTGCTCAGCTCCCCTCATAAATATGGATAGCTTTCCCCCAAAACCTACTGAATATGTATGACTCTACTGTGTGATACAGGCCCTGTGAGGCATAAAACCCAACCTGCCCTTCCTCTCTTGGAAGAGAGGGCACCTTCCACACATGCTGGAGGCTGTCTCTTCCTGGTTTGCAAACTGATATCATCAATAAAGCTCTCCTTTCTACTATTTAGCCATCCCAGTGGTCTTTTGGATGAAATACATAGAGATTTCACTTATTTCTAGGCTTTTGTACTTTTTGGTTGGATTCTTAGTTTTCCTAAATAAAGAACGCGAGTTGAGAAAGAGTGGTTGCATGTTGAAGAATTCGCTAAAGGTATAGTCAACAAGAGCTCTTTGGGCCTGCCTTAAGAATTTTAGGGTATTGTCTTCTCTCTTGTGCCATTAGCTTTTTCAGTCCTTTAGAAAGCAATAACCAGGGGACTTTTCCATAATTGGAATCCACATTTGTCCCTTTCAAAGAGGGTGCATAGTAAAGTATTATGAAATAAACTTAAAAGATACCACAGAAATGTATTTTTCACTATGTCTTAGAAAACCTCTTTGTTTTTACATTTTGGAAGGCTGCGAGAAATTTTTGAAAAATGTAAAAGCAGAATAATTAAATGAGAAATTCTAAACTGTTGGCTAGGCTTGGTGGCTCATGCCTGTAATCCCAGCACTTTGGGAGGCTGAGGTGAGCTGATCACTTAAGGTCAGGCGTTCGAGACCAGCCTGGCCAACATGGTGAAACCCCGTCCCAACCCTGTCCTGACCAAAAAATATAAAAATTAGCTGGGTGTGGTGGTGTGTGCTTGTAATCCCAGCTATTCGGCAGGCTGACGTGGGAGAATCACTTGAACCTGAGAGGTGGAGGTTGCAGTGAGCCGAGACGGCACCACTGTACTCCAGCCTGGGCAACAGAGTGAGACCCTGTCTTAAAAAAAAAAAAAAAAATCTAATATGCGAAAATTTCACCAATTAAATCCTCTATTGCACTTAATAACACAGACTTTCAAAGAGTCTGTATTAAATATAAGTCCAGGCTACTTCCTTACAAATTTAGTATTAAATCCACTGCTAACCTTTGAAAAGTCCTCCAATCAGTGTAGGACTATAAAAGCTGACAGAACCAGATAATGATCAAGAATAAAAAAAATTAAAATAAAAAGATAAAGAACCAGAAACACAAGAGGTGATCAATAGACCAGCCCTTTTGATTCTTGTTTGGTAAACATTGGCACAGCCCACTTGCTGCCCCTCCCTGTGTCCAAGGCATGTGTGTGGCGTCACATCCTCATAGTGCCCCAAGCATTCATCACCTGCACTGCCTCAGGGACAAAGCGCCATCTGCAAGATCATAGTCCTGACAGAGCAGCAGGAAGCACACTGACTGGATTCTCGTGTTTACCACCCTCATGAAGATATGACTGTATTTGCTTTATTAATAACTTCTGTTATCCAGATATTTGTCCCCAAACTAGTGCACTCTGGAAAAAGGCTTATGAGCCACTATTAGGTTTCCTAAATGTTGTTTCCCTTCCTTATTCTGGAATATGCCTAAGGTATTTGCTATAGACTCAATTTTTCTGTCCTCCCAAAATTTATATGTTGAAATCCTAACCCCTCAATGTGATGATATTAGGAGATAGGGCCTTTGGTAGGTGATTAGTTCAGGAAGGCACAGTCTTAGGGACCCCAGAGAGCTCCCTTGACCTCTTTCTGCCATCTGAGGATACAGGGAGAAAAAGGCCATTGATGAACCAGGAAGTAGGGGTTCCACCAGACACAGAATTTACTGGCACCTTGATCTTGGACTTCCCCGCCTCTAGAACAGTGAGAAATAAATTTCTGTGCTTATAAGCTACCCAGTCTATATTAGTCTGTTTTTGCAGCCCAACCACGCTAAGATACAATTTTAGCTCAACAAACGATGTTTGAGTTCCTATTGTGCACTACAGCTATGAATCAGGCAAGATGGTACAGAGTAATTCTCTGCCTTGTCTTGTCCAGAATTTAACTTTGTTCTTTTGGTTCACATAAACTGCACAGGAAACTCTGCATTTCCCCCCATTTTGAGTCTATATCGGCCTGGACCAACAGAACTCTGTGCAGTGATGGAGATGTTCTATATCTGCACTGTCCCATAAAACAGCCATTGGGCACAAGTTGAGTGACTGAAATGTGGCTAGTGTGATTGAAGAACCAAATTTTTGGTTGAATTTAATTTTAATTGATTTAAATTTAAATATGAATAGCCACATGTGGCTATTACTACCATACTGGACAGCATAGATTATTTCACCTCAGTTCTTTTCCCTCTGGGACTGTGTGTGTGTGTGTGTGTGTGTGTGTGCATGCGTATGAATATTTTACTGGTTCCTGGACATGATACTTTAAGGGCATCACACTTAATAAAGAACTTTCCAGAAAGTCTGAAAAAATCATTGGCATACATGAACAAAAGTTAAACTTGGTATTCATGTGGTTCTATTTTCATTTCCAAATCTGAATTGCTGAATTCTCTTGATTACAGTAATAAAAATGGAGAAAAATCAGGAGAATTCATTTTGCAATCCCCAGAGATTTTCATATTTGAATTGTCAACAGTATAAAAACAGTTTACTAATATTCTAATTGCCATCTCCAGGAAATAATCTCCATCCCCATTCTTCATTACAGCTCATATGAGGTGTTGAAACCTAGGAGGCATTTGAAGAGTGATATTTAAACGGGGGAGCCTCCAAGTTGACTTTTGTTCAGAAAATGATGAAAAAAAAATGTTTTTATTCTGTATTCCCATCTTGCTCCATCCCTCAGCCCAGTGATAATGGACTGATTCAACAAATGAAATCAGCCAAACTAGTCCATGGATTCTCTTTCTGACCAGTCAGTTCAATAAGGAAGTGAAAGGCAAAAAGAATGGAGGCATCTAATTTCTAACTGGTTAAATAAGTCATTGTTAAGAAATTTTACATTATGAAGGTATACCATAAAAATTCCAGCAAAAATAAGAATTTCTTCCTCTCAAATGGCAGCAGACACCCACACCCCCTATTCTCGTTGTTATTGCCTGCACCGATCATCTTATCCAATGCGACCTCTACTCATTCCCTCCCACCCTGTGGGCTTGATTTCCTGGAATGAACCAACTTCACGAAATCATCAAACACAACCACAGCCCCTTCCATCTCAGACACATGCACCACAGATCCTGGGTCTAGAAGCTTGCTTCCATTTTTTCCTCTAGATCAGGGGTTCTCTAGCTGAGATGCACATTGGAATCATCTAGATAACTTTCAGAATCATTCCCAGGCCCATCCAAGCACAATCTGATTACATTTTCAGGGTGAGACCTGGTCACTAGTGTCTTTTATAAAGTTTCTGGATGATTCTAACGTATGGCCAGGATTGCGAATCACTACTCTAATTAGGAGGCTTGGTTTAAAGACCTCAGCCATATGGAAGTTTTCTCCCGATGAGGAGTTTGATCTTGGGTTGCTTAAGGGCAGATGTTAACACATAAAAGCTTTAGTGAAGGTTTTATATCTACACAAAATCCTCTTCTTCATTTTACATAGAAGGAACTAAAGTGTTTCCAAAGGTCAGTGAGACAGCCCAAGCTCCTGAGCAGTGAGGGGACAGCCTGCGGGGCTCTTGGCAGTGACTGGAGGAGGTTCCCTCTTTTATGATAAATGAAAAGAACCCCCAAACCAACCAAATCAACTCTGAGATCCAAGTCTACATGACCACCCCTAGTTTCGCATGGGGGACAGGTCCTGCATATACCCCGCTTTGATGTGCACTGTAAACCCCATTTCACCCATGTATAAGTGCTGGGAGCAGGAGAGCATGAAAGATTAATGGTGTCTTACTGACCACAGTACAATTTAAAGCTCAAGCCCTTAGGCTCTGGATGCAGACTTTCTGCGAGATTTTGGGAGTTACATTTTCTCCCTGTGGGTCAGTTTCTCCATCAGCAAGATGGGTGGACAATCCTTCCCATGTCAGGTTGCTCTGAGGCTTTAAGTGACCTAACACCTGATATTGAGCTGGGACACAATACACACTCAAAACAGTGGCTGTTATTATTGCTCTTTGCCCTCCTACCTTCTAGGGGTCACCACAGCTCTAAGGACACACCCAGGGTAGCCTTGACCTTGGCAGCTCAAGAGGGTCAGCAGCAGCGTTGTTTGCTAACCATTTCTGGTACTTAAAGTCTCTTTTGTGCTTGTAACTGAGCACCAGTTTCACTTGGAACATCAATGAACTTCAGCAACGTCCTTGTTGCTTTGTGAATGCCAACAAAGGTTATCGCCTGACTACTTCTTTTAAGACATCATAAACTCACTCTCAGAAAACAAGCAAATAGAGTTGTTAAAAGCTTGCATAGGCCGGGCACAGTGGCTCATGCCTGTAATCTCAGCACTTTGGGAGGCCAAGGTGGGCAGATCACCTGAGGTCAGGAGTTCGAGACCAGCCTGGCCAACATATTGAAACCCCATCTCTACTAAAAATACAAAAATTGGCTGGGCGTGGTGGTGAGTGCCTGTATTCCCAGCTACTCAGGAGGCTGAGGCAGGAGAATCGCTTGAACC
Source organism: Gorilla gorilla gorilla (assembly GCF_029281585.2). Lineage (NCBI taxonomy): Eukaryota > Metazoa > Chordata > Mammalia > Primates > Hominidae > Gorilla > Gorilla gorilla. Next base: position 35,278,390 of record NC_073232.2, on the reverse strand, counting down.
CGGGAGGTGGAGGATGCAGTGAGCTGAGATCACGCCACTGCACTGCAACCTGGAAGACACAGTGAGACTCCATCTCAAAAAAAAAAAAAAAAAAAAAAAAAAAAAGAAGAAAAATGTCTGCATACATCAGGCTCTATATGTCCTGGCTCTGCAGGAGTCCACAGACGGGAACGGGCCCATGTATCCAGGTAGGCTGTCTCCTAAGGCCACAGGCATATGTCATAAAGATGTGCACATGAAAGGCTCAATACACACATGTATCAGAGGAGCTTGGAGCACTGACCTTCGAGAGGCGACTCATTCTCTCTTCATTGTCTTCCAGAGTACGCAAGCTTGGAGGAATGTACCAGAAGCAGACATTTGTGTGCTGAGGCTACAAAGAGGAAAGGAAGATTCACATTTGGCCCAGGCTGGCAATTTTGAAAATTCCAAGAACATTTCAAATCGATGTATTCAGCAGGTTCAGAACACAATTCCCACTTTTCAATCAGGAATTGCCATTGGAGGGCATGATTTTGACAACGTTATATGGACCACTTTGAGAGTTTCGTCTTTATTCCAGCTTGGAATAGCTACCCCGTCATCCACTGCTCCCCTCTGTAATCGTCCCACTTACCTGGACAGCACATCATTTACATCATATCAGTGATGAGGGTTGGAATTGACTAAACTTTCTGAGATTGTAGAAATCCAAATACATACCTTCCCATCAAACACCATCTCATATCCTTCTCGGTTTTTTATGATGTTGTATAAATACTCTGCCAACTCCAAACATTTATCAACATGCGCTTCAAACCCGGTAGTCCCCTAGGTAAGAGAAGGACACAGCTCATTAAGCAGGCTAAGAGTGCGGAGGAAGCGATTTCCCTGGAGACTGACGGTCATCCCGCCGTCTCTGTCTTAGCCCCGTCTGGCACTTTCTCGACACAAGGCTGTTTCTAAAGGCTTTTTCAGCGCTATTTTCTCTTCAATGCTCTCCCCGTCAGGTGCTTTTGTTCCCTTTCATTACTGCTTTCTACACGGGACTCCTTTTCTTCCAGAGCCTCCATTCCCCAGGCAATTAGTTTGACTACTCAAGAGGAAAATGTGCCTCTGCTATTCATAGGAGTAATCATGGAAGTCATTAATAACAGGAGGGCTGAGCTACTCTCTTCCTGCAGATAAAAAGCATCACCAGAGACCCCCCAGAATGCCTGCTTAGTTCCCCTCCAACGTGCACATTTTCCATTCCCAGAGCCCATCTTTGTCTGCCAGTGTACCTGATACAGAAAAAATTGGGTAGGTGCCCACTGACTTCATTGAACAAATGGATGCAGGAATTTTAGGGAGCACCCAGATACTTTGTTAGCCTGTCGAGCTCTGTACAGTTCTCCTTTGGGGGCAGATAAATGACTCACGTGTCTATAATGGGTGAACATTATCACCGATTTCTTTTAGTTTCTGGCTCTGGAAGCTCTGAATCCAGACTTGGGAAAACCAACACAACAGTCTTGGACTGGAGCTGTTTAACTGACATCGGGACACACAAGAGAGTTACTTTTCAAAATGGCTTTCCTCTTATCTCCTTGGGTGTTTACTGGGAGCTGATGGAGACAGCTTAAGAGTAAAAGCCAGTGCTCATCTCAGAAGCACCTTGAACCTGCCTACCAGTAACTTCTCCAGCAGGGAACCTAGAGAAAGCAATTATAATGGAGATGAGATGGGCCCACTTGCCTGTTTCATACAAGATCACATCATCTCAGCTAAGGGGGCCCAACATAGCCCAGTGACTTGTGACATCTGAAGCAGGTTTAAGAACAAGCTGCCCTGGAGATATCAAATGGGTTCAGAAATTCACTTCTTTGGAGACTGCTCCCCCAGGTAATCGGCTCAAGGAGGCTGATGCGTTCCTGATGCCTCCCCAGGAAGAGCTTGGGCTGATGACTGATGCTTGGCCAGCACCCATACCAGGAGCTCTCTGCATCTATGGGTGCTAAGGAGATTATAATTGGTTTGGAATGACCTGACAGTTTGGGTTCACTTGGGATGGACTGTAGGTAGAAGTGAGGGAAGCTAATTGCTCTTCTCCAACCTGGATCCTTTGGACCAGTCTGGAGTTGGGTTTAAACTTTTGCATATCTGATCTAGGATATGGCATGACCAGCTTGCCTCTGACCCTGTCCAGCTGAATGGCTTTGGCCAACTCTCTGATCAGATGGGAATGATGATGCCTCTCTGATTTCCCATGAAGAAGAGTTTGCACTGCAACAGCAATGGGATTACTAAAGACCTCTGGTTCCCCTGGTCTGGGACCTTGCTATGGGGATGATCATGGGCCATGTGACTGCCTCTTTAGTTGGGGGCTAAAGATATACATGGGGAATGACACAGAAAACTCTAGTGTGCCCTGGGTGCCTCCCGTTCATATTGAATATTTATGGGATTAAGATCCACATTTTATTTTCAAGGTTTTGAAGGCTTTTAGGAGATTCTTCAAAATTCTTTCATTCATTAAATACTTCAGCAATCTCACCATCCAACTGTTCAGCTGCTGCCTCTATGTGGTCTTGAGGTTTGACATCTTGAGAGCTGGTCATGATCATTCTCCGCTTCTTGAAATGCGTTTATAAACATTCACAGGCCCCAGAGACAGTGCTTTTGAAATAACTACCGAATCCCTTGCTGTTATCTCAATTTTTGCTGCTATCACCCTAGTTCAGGCTCTGTTACTTTTCACCTGGAACGTAGCTCCCAAGTCACCCTTCAGTCAATTAGACTTTCCCTCACTCTCATAATATGCACTGAACTCCTGCTCAACCACTCCGCGGAACGGCCTTCTCACAGCACTGCTGGGTGAAATCCTACTTCTTCTACCTATCCTGTTCAAGTCCTATCTCAAAGGTCATCTCTTTGTGAATCATCTTGATTCTTAAACCAGGAATGAGCTCTCCATCCTTTAAATTCCCCAGATGTGTCTGGATTTCTTTTGTGATCAGTCCTAGTCTGTCTTTTATGATGGATTTCTGTGCATTTATCTTATCTTGTCTGGAAAATGAGAGCCTTCTTATCCCATTCAGTACTAGACACGATAATAGATGCTGAATATCTACTTGTTAAAATAAATTAATATTTTAGAAAGTAAACATTCATTTTCAGCAAAGGATGCCAGATGTCCACTTCCCTTTAATATTTTTTTCCTGGTATTTTTTTTCCACAGCCATTTGCCAGTCCCTCTGTTATCCACATTTTTAATTAGAAAAGCTAATCATAAAAAAACCACAAGGAAAACTGACGATTTGTATGACTACATACAAACACAGAGATTTGCTGTGAAACCTTGGTTGTTATAAATGAAGTCATTCCTGCAGGCCTAAAAAGGGAATGTAGGAGAATCGCTTGAACCTGGGAGATGGAGGCTGCAGTGAGCTGAGATCGCACCACTGCACTCCAGCCTGGGCAACAGAGCAAGACTCCATTTCAAAAAAAAAAAAAAAAAAAGGTGGGGGGGAGATGTAATTTTAAGTTTATTTACTTATTTTTGTTAGCTACTGAGTTTTAGCCACCGTAGGAATCTGTCAACATTGGGAAATAATCATTAGGTCCTAGGATTATTTAATAAAATGCAGACAAAATGAAAGGCCAACTCCGTAAGAGGAGAGTCAACGGTAGCCACTGGGCCTTTGCTGATGATAATAAAAATCCATATCTTAACCAGCTAGTATGCCTCTTAGCAACCTAAATCAGGGGTCTTATTTTTTGCATAAATTGGTTCTAATCAAGTTAATTTGGACTTAATATGATGGCTGTCATCAGTGCATTTAGCTCCATTAGTCATTAGCAGATTAGTTCAAAGAATAATTTATACTTAGGCTATTTCTCATGGGGTTTATCTTAGGAGAAAATGTGGAAAACACAGAATTCTCCAGGCATGTCTGACAACAAAGGGTTTAGTGAATTAATGCTATGTTCTTCCTCCTTCTCCTCCTTAATCTTTTCCAGATTGTTTCCTCATTCCTGTGGGAAGGCAAGATTCAACATCATAGCCAACTCTTTCATGGCTCTTCTTGCAGGAAGAGGATGACTTCTTCCTTGGCCAGTGTGGCTAGAGAGAGAGCTTTGCTGTGAGAGTACAATTTTCCTCACCTTTGATCTAGATTGTAGGACTTAGCTTATTACTTTAATAATGATTATTATTTCGTTTTTCAAAAAAAAAACTCACAAAGGTTTAGATTGAAAAACAAAATGGAAGTTTTTGCGGCTTAGATGTCTAGATACTTGAGGTGTTTCCACAAGGAAGTAAAATAATAAGTAACACAGTGGCTGTGATTTGCTCTTTTCATCCCCTTCCCTGGTGCCTTCATGGGGCTCTTGCTTTTATTTTGGGCTTCATCTGGTCCCGCTGTTCAATTCACACCTGATGCCCTCCATATTATTTCTCTAAGAAACTGCGCTGCCCCTGCTGGAGAGGAGGCTTCAGACGGAAAGGGAGCAGCAGAAACTGATGAACTGTGAGAGAAACGTTTTCCTATAAATATCACTGATGATCATTATCGTAATAAAAACACCACAGGGGAAAAAAGACACAAAGAATGATACTTGAAGTAAGAGAGAACTTGGCACAATATTCAGAGATCAAGGTTTCCTCAGCTTGCTACCTGATATTTACATTCATCATTTTGTAATTCCCACCAATCAATGAAATGAAAACCCTGCTCATTTTAAAGCTGCTTGGAGGTACATCAATACTTTACATTCTTGACTGCTTTGGGTTTTTCTTCCAAATGAAAGTGTCATTGCTAGCAGAACGAGTCTCCCACTAGGTGGTGGGGACCAGATACCTGTCCTTGTTGGGCTGTCAATTTTCAAAAGAGGAAGGGGGCCCGTCACCCCACCATTACCAGGCAACACAGTGGAGCTTCACTTCATGTAAAGCTCCTGATATTTAGCTTCTTGTAGCTGCCTAATATTTAGCAACATGTAAAAAAAGTTCAGCTGGCGTAAACAGTATTAAGGAGGCTTCCCTGAAGGATGTACAGTCCAGCCATCCTTGGAAACCACCCAAGAGTTATTTCTTCTTTAAGCAAGACCATCTTTCTGTTTAAACTGCATCTTTTTGCCAGAATGGACTTAAAGGAGATTCCATAAAATATTTGTGGGTCACACTGCTTCACTCGAAAACTCCCTCTTTTTCTTGTAAAGAACCCCATCATCCAAACTGCTTAATTTAGGTTACTTTAAAAAAATTATAAACAAAAGCATAAGGAATGCATTGCCATGGACATGGTTCCTACCTTTTTACACAGACTTGTGGAAGAACCCATTCACTGGTCTTATCCTGGTATACTTCACTCCTGCTGACCAAGTTATTTGCTTTTTCTTATGGGACTGAGCATGTTACCTCTTTAAGTAGGCTATTTACACACCTTATAGCCAAATGTATATCCACTCCACCAAGCATAAAGGACCTCATGGTATCCCAGATTTCCCTTGTGAACGTTGTTAGAATCAAAATGGAGTCACTAATGCTAAGAAAATCCTGATAGATAGAGCCAGGGAAAACCATGAAGAGAGGGTTCTCATGCCTTGTATACCAGATAACAAAACTGTCACAGAAGACTGCAAAAATGACAACCTTGCTCAAAGGCCACCACAACCTTACATACAAAAAAATACTTCTGCAAGGACATCTGCCTAGCAATTGCCTATCCAGCCTCGGACTGGCATCACCCTTGTTATTGATCTTTGTAGCCAAGGATATTTATCTCAAAACAATTATGTAATCTTCCTCATTTCTTCCTTTAAAAACTTTTGCCTTCCTTTACCTCCTTTGAATGTGCATAGAGTTTACTATGGCACATGTATTCCTATTGCAATGCTTTATTTCCAAATCAACATCTTTTCTCTTAGAGAGACTCTCTCTGTTATTAAGGTTGACACCTTTAATCGCTCCCTTTCTCATTTTCTTATGTCAGGTTTCCTCGAACTCTCTTTTTGCATTGGAGTTTCTATAGTATATACAGCTGGCTCTGTCTATTTATCTCCTACAGGAGACAAATGAAGCCAGATGGGCAGGCACTAATTTGTGACCTTTAAGTTAAGAATCTGGTCAAAATTAAAAATGAAATCTTTGAGCTATCCAGCCTGCTTACATTTAAACATAAATGTAGGCTCCTGGAAAGCTACAATTAAGTCCAAGCAAGTCCTGCACACTGTTAGTTAGTGAGTTTTCCTTGCTGAAAAAAGGAGGGATCACCTACAGCTAAATTCAGAGGAAAACACAGAATCTACATAAAAGGAGGTGATTAGGTATTTTGGGAGATTAGGGGGAAAAAAAGCTTTGTAACTAGAGGTTATCCCTTGAAATGTCAAAAAATAAGCTATCATGGTGGGCTTTTTACTTTTTCTTTTTTGTTCTCCAGACCTATACTTTCAGATTGCATTCACCTACCCAGGTGATCAAACACTGGGTAAAAACCAAGTTAGCAGACAAAAACCAACAACAATAACAATAAACACCTGTTAAAATTCAAGGTGTTCTGCTATACAAAGCAAAATGGATTTGTTTTCCAGATGAGTGAGCATTTGAATCAATTTGGCTAGAAAAGAAACGAACAATGGATTTGACTATATTTTTCCTCATGTCAAATGAAGGTATTTAGATGCAAGTTTAAAGAAAGCAAATCTTGGGTAAGGAAATTTCAATTTGGAAATCACTTTTTTGACATTTCATAATGGGGTCACCAGATAAAGGTTCTGTTTTTAGTTGACATTTAGCTGGTCCATACATACTCACCTTTGCCCTCCACATCAGCCATAGTTTAAAAACATCAACGTGGCGTCCGCACTGTAAGGCCTTGTCTCCAGTGTCATAGGACAGGTCATAATGTTTATCTTGCTGAAAGAGGTAGGAGGCATGCATTTGGTTGCAATTCTGCATCAATCCCTACAAGAGAGAAGAGAAAATTTAGGAAATTCTACTGACTACTTATTAGATTTATATTGGTAAAAATTAATAAGAAAAAAAGTAAGAGACATTGCATATCTTAGAGAAAGAAAACAGTAAGAATCAATTTTTAAAAAAAGAATGGGGCCAATTCTGGACAGGAGTGTCTAGGTTGTTGTAGTGGTCAACTCTGTGGGATCAATGGCTCAGGGTCAAATGTCACGGAGGTTAGCAAGGACACATTTATACTTTTACTCTCCCTTTTAAGAGAAGGCATTTATAAAAATCAACTGATAAATAAAAATCACAACCAGAGCATATATTTATATTTAAATGTTCCCCTTCTTTGGGAGAACATCCTAGTATTCTGGTTTTGTTGTGATTAAAATATTTTGGAAACTCTTTGGTTTTGTGAAATATTATTAGTATGGTTCTTCTAGTATTTCCATCCATATCTAGTTCAAGTACTTTATCATTTAGCTGTTAGGGAGTTTGAGCTCCCTTTGGAAATCATAGCTTTTAAGACAGCTCATTGCTATCATTTTTATATGCTAAAATCTAAAAAAAAAAAACCCACACATTGCAATTTTGAGGTGAATTTAAATAACCAATTTTTCAAATGTCATATTCCTCTCTCAAGAGTGGTCAGAGCTTCAGTCCTGCATTCGCATACTCAGTTCCTTGAGATAGTTAAGTGGAAAGTTTCATCGTCAATGGCCATTCATTTGCCCTGGCACTGTAACCTTACTATGGAAATGGGTGGCAAAGTGATTGAATTATTCCAGAGAATAGTGACTGAATCATGTTTTCCGACTAAAATAGTATCGCCAGTCTCTTCATTAAAAGCCCCGTGTTTCAATTTGTCACGAAACACTGGAAGCCTTTGACTATTTTGTTCTCTTCTAATTGTGATTTTACAAAAGCTTTGGCATTTGGTTTTGTTTCTTTTGTGACTCACGACAAAAGCAGACAAGACTAAAGTGTCATCACTTAGTTGAAGTTAAAAGTGAGAACACTTCTGAAAACTGTCCACACTAAAACACAATGCAATGCAACTACAATTTTAATGTGGTTTTGAAAGACGGAGTGCTGAAATGGTAGACAACAGAACTGGACTCTACCTTGTAGTTTAGGCTTCACATATATTGGAATCCTTTCATTATTTTTCAGAATAAGAAAAATTAAATACGATGTATTTGTATTAGATCAGTAGAAATATACTGAACTCAAAAAAGAAAATTCACTTGAAGACCAATAAGGTGAAAATTTGCAACACTCACTTTTATTTGGTTTCATGGTCACAGAAGCTTTGTACCATTATTCCTCAGGCCATGCAAGCTCACACCTTCGTGCCATCAATACTAAGGAAGACCACCTCAGAGAGTGTGGAATGCTGAATGGATCAGACCTATTCCTACTGTGATAAAGAAAACAACTCAAAAACACATGAGCCCTAAAAAAGCTGGATGGCCGGGTGCGGTGGCTCACGCCTGTAATCCCAGCACTTTGGGAGGCCGAGGCGGGCAGATCACAAGGTCAGGAGATTGAAACCATCCTGGCTAACATGGTGAAACCCCATCTCTACTAAAAATACAAAAAATTAGCTGGGCGGTGGTGGGTGCCTGTAGCTCCAGCTACTGGGGTGGCTGAGGCAGGAGAATCACTTGAACCTAGGAGGTGGAGGTTGCAGTGAGCCGAGATCACATCACTGCACTTCAGCCTAGGTGACAGAGAGAGAGACCCCGTCTCAAAAAAAAAAAAAAAAAAAAAGCTGAACAGCCGCAGTCTCATTACTGTACAACATGACAAGCAAAAGTGATGCTGTTTTCCCTACAGAAGGCCTTAGTGAGATGATATGCTGGTTCTGAGCCATGAAAAAGTTATAGACCATCCTGTCCCAAACTATTCAAAACACATTAAAACACATTAATAGTTGCTGTACATAAAGAGATTCCCGTGCTCAAATAAATTTAGGAAACTCGATATCATCTAGTCTTTCTTTTTAGATACTGCAATAATTATCAGCATATTAAGGGCCCCAGTAAGCCCTGAAATAACATAAGTTGTTTTTAACTCTAAACCAATATATCCCAGCCTTTTTAAAACTGAGAACTCTCTTATTGGGGAACGCTTATTACCATCTTATGGAACAGCATTATTCCTTGGATGCCAATAAACAAATGCTGTCAGAGCATCATAAAGTCTTGGATTTGTAAGGGAATTTAGAGCTCGTTTTCTCTATTTCTCCTCAATAAAGGAATCATTTCTACGCCCTTACTAATAAGTGGCTGTCCAATCTCTCTATTTAATCTCCTCCCCTTATTAACTTATTCCTATTGTTGGACAGCTTAATTTTTAGAAGTATTCCTTTTATTGAACCCAAGTCAGACGTTCTGATTTTGCTGTCAAATCTCTACCACCTGGTGTTACTAAACCAGCTCCCCACAGCCTCAACGGTAACATCAAATTGCCAGTCGGTAGGTCCTTCTGATGCAGTCATCTAATCAGTTCCAAATCTCTTCCATTTGAGAGTCCTTTAAATGGTGAAGGCTGCCATCCTCCCTTCAGCCCTTTTCTTTTCTTTTCCTCTCTAGGCTAAACATCTTTAGCTATTTCAATCATCCCTCTTCCACGTTTACCAACTGGTCCCCACAGTTTGGGCTCAAGCTTGATGGAACCCCATGGACAATTTGGTACCAAGCTAAGCAGAGCATGGCAGGTGTGGTTTAACTAGAGGAGGGTGGGAGACCACCACCTTCTCATGCTGAAATTCCACTTGCTGTAACTCATTAATGTATTTTGTGTGGCATTTTTCTCTTGACTCATTGTTGACCCTGTAGAGCTGACATCCTTTGCCTTTTTCACAAGTCCAACAATTTAGCTGTAGAAACAAGCCTTCCTTGTCCAATCAAAATACAGCCACGGTATACATGGACCTAAGAGCACAGCCTTACAATGATCTCCAATAACAATGTCCCTTTTTGGATGTGGCTTACTGCTCCAGTCTGTAAAAATCATCTTGTATTCTGATTCCATTCCTACACACATTTACTCTACCTCCCAGTCTCCTCTCATCTGAAACATTAATAAGCTTCTATGTTTTACTCAAACAGTCCGTGAATATTTCGAATGCTACAGGTTAGGTACCAAGCCGTAGGCTCTATCCTGGGTAACATCAAATTGCCAGTCAGTAGGTCCTTCCGATGCAGTCATCTAATCAGTTCCAAATCTTTCTATTTTCCTCTGGCTCGCATTTCCCTTTTGGTCTGTAAGGACATGATGGGAGCCACTGTCAAAACAACTGGCTGAATTCTAAATAACAAAAATTTATTTTCTCCTTTGAAGTAATTATAGTTGAGGGCTCATGCCCTGCATGAGCTGGGGCAGATGATAATACATTGGACTGGATTTTTAACTGATGAAAAACCAGTCCAAAAGGATATTTTCCAATGCATTCATCTCATTTTGAGGGGAAGTTGCTGTCTTCAATCCTGTGTCCATATTTTTATTACTGATGAAGACACAGAAGGCGTGCTGTGTAAATTTGCAGTTGACAACAGGAGGTATTAAGAACCACAGAAGTAAGAACACTCTTTGACCCAGCAATCCCACACTGAGGAGTCTACTTTGAGAAAATAATCAGGAATGTGATCAAAGGTATATGTTTAAGGATTCTATCAAGTGACTCTGTAAAACATTGGTTAATATTTTAACCATAGAGATATTGTTCATTGAATTATGTGATAGAATAATATGAGGCCATTAAAATCAGGTTTTGGAAGATAATGCTCACAATATAATGTAAAATATAAAGAAGAATCAACATGTATCTATGAGGTATATGAGGTAGATGATAGCAACTTTATTATAAATGTATATTTATTTATACTTTTTAAATATATTTATTTCTAGAAAAATTGTGGGAGAAAATATTAAAAATGGTAATAATGATTATCCCTAAGTTACACAAATTTGAGGTGACTCTAAATTTATTTATATTTTCTGTTCTGCCTCAACTTTCTAAAATAATGTATTAACTGTATAACTAGGAAAAAAGCAAAATATTTTTAAGTAAATGAAGATAGATATTCGGCTGGGCATGGTAGCTCATGCCTGTGATCCCAGCACTTTGAAAGGCTGAGGTGGGCGGATCACTTGAGGCCAGGAGCTCTTGACCAGCCTGGCCAACATGTGAAACCCTGTCTCTACTAAAACCACAAAAATTAGCCAGGTGTGGTGGCGGGTGCCTGTAGTCCCAGCTACTTGGGAGGCTGAGATATGAGAATCACTTGAACTCAGGAGGCAGAGATCGCAGTGTGCCAAGATTGCACCATTGCACTCCAGCCTGGGTGACAAAATGAGACTCTGTCTCAAAAAGAAAAAAAAAGTAAATGAAGATCAACATTTAAAAATTCTTTTAATCTGGGGTTGCTTTATTAATGCTAAGAAGATAAAATTGAATGGGGATCATCTGAAGCTCCTTATTTGGGTTTCATCAACAAAATAAATGTGGGAGTGAGGAACTATGAGTCCAGCCTGGCGTCACGGAAGGCAGATGCAGTGGCCTTGACCAACAGTGCTCACCTACTGAGAATGGTCCTAGGCCTGGTCAACAGAACCATCTTTCAAGATGGTTTCAAGATGGTTTCATTCATGAAAGTGCTCATTGATGCTGCTTCTCTTTTCTGGTTAATAAGGATGCAGCTTCCTTACACTTTGAACATGGCTTTAAATATTAAATAGATAGACTGTAATCATCTGTAATCAGAGATTACAGATTAATCATCTGACTGTAATCAGAACATGCACACATACATATACATGTTATGTATCTGGACCCTAACACTACCCTTAATCCTATACCATGTATATTTGTTATATAGGAAAAATGATCTCCTCTCAGATTCCAGAAAAAAAACCTGGAAATTTAATTTTTTGGGAGAGTGACATAGAGGGTCTCTGGATTGGAGGAATGCAGGAACAGTTGAGGAAAGGGGTATCATACTGAAAACATGGAGATTAGGTCAAAGTTTATGTTCTGAAAGTTGAGGTCCTCTTATCCTTTCTTCCCTGTTAGGCACCAGACCTTCACCCTGCAGACAGGAATCTAGAAAGGGCTCTCTGGGGAATGTGAGTAGGACCATAGAGAAGACCCGGTGATCTTGACATTTCCAGAGAAAGTCAACCGCATAAAGACAGTCAAAGCCCACGAACGGACTGGGACACAGAGTCAAGAGAGACATACCTCTTCTCTAACCAGGAGAGCAGAGCACTGCAAAGGGACTCCCATCATCTTGTGTGGATTCCACGTCACAGAGTTGGCCCTAAATAAAGAAATCACGTAAGCGGGTGGCACTCCACCCTGACAGGCTCAGGGCATGCGCAACCGAGCTTCAGTTTCTTGGTACTGTTTCTCAGACTCCAGATTGACACTAAATGTATTTATTTATTTTAATTTTAAAAATTAAATAGATTGAGGGGGTACAAGTGTAGATTTATTACACGCATATAGTGCGTAGTGGTGAAGTCTGGCCTTTTGGTGTACCCAGCACCCAAATAGTGACCACTGTACTCAATAGGTAATTTTTCAACCCTCACCCCATCCCATGCTCCCACGATACTGTATTTAGTAAACACAAAGTAGACTCTTAAACATGTGTGAAAGGAAAATATCTCGGACCCCCAAAATCACTAAGCTAAAGGGAAAAGTCAAGCTGGGAACGGCTTACGGGAAACCTGCCTCCCATCCTATTCAGTTACCCCTCTGCTCACGGAGATAAATGCATAACTGATTGCCTCCTTTGGAAAGCCTAATCAGAAACTCAAAAGAATGCAACCATTTGTCTCTTACCTACCTATGACCCGGAAGGCCCCTCCCCACTTCGAGTTGTCCTGCCTTTCCAGACCAAACCAGTGTTCATCTTACATATGTTGATCAATGTCTTACATCTCTCTAAAATGCATAGAACCAAACTGTGCTCTGACCACCTTGGGTACATGTTGTCAGGACCACCTGAGGCTGTGTCATGGGCGTGCATCCTCAACCATGGCCAAATAAACTTTCAAAATTAACTGAGACCTGTCTCAGTTTTTTGGAGTTCACACTGCAACTTTTCTTTGTCCACAGAAACAGCAGGTGAGGGCGTGGGTCTCCACGTGGTGTGCCTCAGCTCCAGTGGCAGCATGCACCCTGCCCCCATGGTGATCTCAAAGCACAGCTTAGAGTGATTGGGATCATCCAGTCCAGGGTCCCTCCTTTGGCCAGTGATGGCCAGAGCACCTGGCCAATGAGGGCAGCTGCCTCCTGTGCCTCTATGGTTCTTGCTATTGCAGTGGCCTGGAGCTCAAAGAGAGGGCTCATTCCACTGCTTAACTTGATTTTTCCTTTCTAATCAATTGATGTCCAAATTTCTCAGATGCGTCCTTTTGTAGTAGCTTCTGGCAAGGCCCCTGCTTCCATCTGTTTCCTAATCCAGAGTTATTTTCTTTCCAGACTGCAGGTGAGATGTGTGTGGCTCCCACAGCAGGGGAGAGTTCCATCTTTTTTTGCCTCACACCTTGGGGAAATTTGATGCTCTCTCATCAGTAACAGTGGATCACACAACAGCGATTTCCTGCTCAGGGATTTACATTATTTCAAAAGTCTGAGCTGTAGTCCTGGATCAGATTCCTTTAATAATAATTATTATTTTAATCTGGATTCAGCAATTGTGTCATAACTGACTCGGTCTCCATTTCATCCTTCACTTGGCACCAGAATTATTTTCTATCTCTGTTTATGGCCCTCTCCTTCTCCGAAATCACTTGACAGTTTTCTTTTGCCTCCAGCCCAAATTCCAAATATAGGGTACGGCTCCTGCAGCCCCTGGGGTGAGCCCCAGCTACGCCTTAGGTCTTGCGTCTCTTCGCTTTTCTTTACTCATTTCATCAGGCCAGATTATCTTTTGTTCTCAGAGAATTCTATTCTCATACTCCTGGGTCTCATCATGCTGTTTCCTCTTCCTGGAACACCATCTCCCTTTGCTTCACTTTGTTAAATCTTGCTTATTTTTTAAGGCCCCAGATTCTTTCAGTATGATCTCTGTGGCTTTGTTTAACTTCTGCGGCTTCTCTCCCTCACTTCCACTGTGCTCCTCTTTGGATTCTAGGAAAAGCAACTGCTCCCACTGTGAATGTCATGGCTCACTTCACACATTTACTGGGTAAGGTGACCCTCTACGCTTGTCTCCGGAGAGACTGACGGGTCCTGGCAGTGGAGTTTCATGAGTGGCATAAAGGAGGAAGGAAAGTATTACAGTAGAATAACCCGTGGCAGCTGCCTCCAGAGAGCCATGGATTGCTGCCCCGTCTGGCTGTACAATGGACGTGGGCTCATCCAGTTCCCACCTCTCGGGTGTGACGGCCTTGGGAAAAAATGAGAAGCTGGGAAAGACCCGATTCACTCATTTGATGAAGGGCAGGTGTCACCCAGACAGTCAGAGAGCGCTCACTGGCCTGGGGATCTCATCTGGGCCAACGAATAGTCTAGCTCAGCTTCTGGTCTTTCTCTGGCTCTGACACTGGTTGTCAGATACATTTACTAGAAGCAAAGGCAGTTCATGGTCAGATAACTACCCCTGGAGAGAAGACTAAAGGACTTAATGAGTAATAACAGCATCGAGGTATTGGAAAGTTCCCTCCAAAAAAATACCTCCTTGCTTTGTAGAATGACCCTGGAGTCAGGACCCTGGGCTATAAAGCAGACATAATAGTTAAGGGGGAAGCCCTCAGGAGCCAGATAGTATGGGTTTGCGTTCAGGTTTCATCACTTCCTAGCTGTGTGACTTTGAGCAAGTTACTTAACCTCTCTGTGCCTAGATTTCCTCATCTAGAAAAGGAGAATAATAATACGTATTTAGGTGAAGTGCTTAGAACTGTGCTTAACATGCAGTAAGCATTAAATAAGGTTGGCTTTTGCTATGGATTTCATCTCTGTCATTTGTGAGCTTGGTGACACCGTGCATGTACGTACACATGGCCATTCTCTACATTCCATCATGTTCTATGGCTAGATGTCTAACTCTCATAAACTCAGCTTTGTCAGTAAGAATGCCTGATGGGAGAGGAAAACAGCTGTCTTCCATGTCTGACTGTGGTGTTTATCTCTACGCGGGGGCCTATTTGTCTTTTTAGAAGAGAAGCTGCCAAGGCCCCCAACTACCTGTCACTGAATTCTCTGTCCCACCTCCCTCTCAGAGGCATAAAGATGGCAAAAAGCCCTGCAGATTGATTCGATGACATGGACTTATTTCAGAAATGTTGGCAATTTATTTAAAAAAAAAAAAACAGCCTCAGGTTCATTTCAAAATGTTTTGCTGTGGGATTCGGTCATGTGGCTTCTGCAGTTTGTGTAAGTTGGAGAGAACTGAATCCCGCAGGGCTATTGTAAGACGTCTCCCTGTGCTCTTATTTCTGCCTCAAATCCATAGGCCCCAGTCGCCACTGCTCAACCTTCTAGATTGATTCTTTCTCCTCTATATTCTGTGTTCCTGGCACCATTTTCCTTCCAGGCCTCCAGCCTCCAAACCTCACCATGGTCCTTGGTTTCACTCTTTTCTTCCCCGTCTCGATACCGCCCCTTACAGTTCTCTCTCTCCCTCTCCTAGGTCCATCCACTTACTTCCTTCTCTGCTACTACAGCTTAGGTCACACTCAGCTTCTCTCCTGTCCTGCACCTGGACGTTCCTAAGAGCTTAATAGCTTCTAGTCTGTCCCTGGCTCCCATCTCCTCTCTAATGCAGAGTTAATGCCAGAACACAGGTGAGATCACATTGCACCTCTGCTCAAAGCCCACTGCGGCTCCTGCAGCAAAGGTTTTCCATGGGTTTTGTCGCCCCGAGGAATATAATGCTCTCCACGCATAATGGCAGCCACACAGCAGTGACTCCCAGCTCAGGGATCTATGTTTCGTGGAAAGAACCCCCGCAGATTCTGACCTGGCTCTGCGGGCGGGCCCTGGGCTGGCCAAGACTTCTGCACTTTCCACCCATGACCTGGCCACAGCTGTTAAACCATGGCATCCTCCAACCAAACGGGTTTGAACTTTCTCCAACACACTGCGTACTTTCACACTTGTGTGTCTCTTCAGCCTGAATGCCATTTTCCATTTCTGCCCGATGAAGTACCCTGTATGCTATGATGCTGAGCTACAATGTTGCCCTGCTTGGTGAAAGCACCCTGTAATCACAGAAGGAAACATTCCTTTCTCTGTGCTCTCCAATCAGCTCCCATGTCTCTCTCCAGCCTTTACTTCCTTGCCTTGAATTTTAATCCACTGTTCATTGACAATCTTCCCCACTAGATTCTGAACTCCTTGAAGATAGGCTTTGTATCATACTCGTCTTTGCACCCATGCAGTGCGTTGTGCTGTGGCCTGCCTATGACAGAGGTTCAGCAATGATCGAATTAAATCCTGAACACCTGGCTCTCAGGGCAGGAGTGAGAGCAACTGGTGATGCAGCAGAAACTGTACCAGCACCTTCAGCTGCGACTTAAAGCCTTGAGAGTGGAACACATCAGAGGATGATTACGGTAAGCAGCAGCCTGTGGGCAGGAGAGACTAAAGACGAGTCAGTCTGATGCACAGAGGCCGGCGCGGTGGCTCACGCCTGTAATACTAGCATTTTGGGAGGCCGAGGCGAGCAGATCACTTGAGGTCAGGAGCTCAAGACCAGCCTGGCCAACATGGTGAAACCCCATCTCTACTAAAAATACAAACAAACAAACAAACAAATTGGCCAGGCATGGTGGCACATACCTGTAACCCCAGCTACTCAGGAGGTTGAGGCAGGAGAATTGCTTGAACCCGGGAGGCAGAGGTTGCAGTGAGGCAAGATTGCGCTGCCACACTCCAGCCTGGGTGACAGAGTGAGACTCCATCTCAAAAATAAATACATAAAAATAAAAATAAATAAAAACACAATGCAGAGAGTCATGCTCTGGAGTCTCAGGGTTTGTGGCGTGCCCTCTCAGCGGCACCATCTCTAGACATTTTGACAGTGCCAGCAAGGAAAAGAGCTGTTTTCTGAGAATTTGTTTGGTTCTTGAAGGGGATTCCAGAAAGGGCACCAGGTGTTTGTGCCATTTTATTTATTTATTTATTTATTTTTATTTTTATTTTTTTAGAGATGGGGTCTCTGTTGCCCAGGCTGGAGTGCAGTGGTGCCATCATAGCTCACTGTAGCCTTGAATTCCTGGACTCCAGTGATCCTCCTGCCTCACTCAGTCTCCTGAGTAGCTAGGACCACAGCCATGAGTGCCACCATGCCTGGCTAATTTAAAAAAAACAAATTCTTTTTGTAGAGATGGAGTCTCACTCTGTTACCCAGAAGGGTCTTGAACTGGCCTCAATGATCCTTCCACCTCTGCCTCCCAAAGTCCTGGGATTACAAGCACCGTGCCCGGCCCCCTTGTACCATTTTGTATGAGAATGGCATTCAGGATCCTCTGTGACCACTAAGGATCCTCTGGATTTGGGGACAAGAATTGACTATGGATTTCCTCTACTTTTAGGGTGAGTTCTAAACTTTGGTTTGTGGACCTTGGAAAAATGTCATTCCCTAAGTGAGACACATTTCTTTCCTAAACTTGTGGCCATACACATTATGTGGTTCCCACGGGTCTTCCAACTGTATTCACTTAGAAAGTATGCCTTTTGCTAATAAGTCAGTGAGAGAGGGGTATCCTCGGTTAAATGGGTGGCTAAAGGGGATTCTGCTCAGAGTGGAACACCAGCAGCCCCCTCATTTTTAGGACTTCATATATGGTTATTCCATTTGAAAAGTTTAGTTACAGTACAGTTTCAAGAATTGTGGCAATAAGAGGGAACTCTGTGTTCCCTGATGAACGTTCTAAGCTTTGCTCTCAAATAATAGTCTTTGGTACAGAATCGTGTGGGTGTTTATTTTTCTAAGGCTCAGGGTAGGTAATTTAGTGAGTTTTTAAGTGGAGGATGTGCCAGGACTTTCAGCACTTACAGTCGCAAGTGGCATCAAAGGTAAAGTAACAGACTTTTTGTGCCAGTCAGAAACTCACAGAAGAGAAAGCACTGTATATAGGCCACCTCTCTTGAAAGCGCATGAATTTAATTATTGTTCTGATTGTGTGAGCAGGCACCTTCCAAGTTGTTCTCTCTCTCTTTTATTGTCTCTGCCTGTTTACCTCATTGCCTCTTCCTTAAGCTTCTGCTTTCTTGCAGATCTTCAAGATGGAAAGGGATTAGGCCTGGGAGAAGCCCCAAGGGTCCAAGAGCAGAGGCCTGGCACTGGCTGACTCTGGGAGGGAGACACACCTGCCCTCATCCACCGGCGTCTAAATGGGGCCCTGCAATCAGAGCTTGGGTGGCTCCAGGTGCCTTAACACCGCTGTGCTCAGGCCAGGCTCTGACCTCAGCCATCAGACTCAGGGACAGTGACCCTTCTGACATGGGCCTTAGCTGGTGTATCCCAACTCTTTTTTGCCTTCTTTCCATTAATTTGGTGGGATGCTCTTGACTCCAGCCCAGTAACCATACCCCTCTCTTTCCACACTCATGGGTTCTCTGTGTAATTTTGGGCCTGGGTGTCAGATCGCACCCTCTGCACAGCCACTCTGGCCTGGGCCTCCCACATGCCCAGGGCTCACAAGTGCCTCTGTGCTCCATCAGCGTCTCTCCTTGTCCTGGAACAGAAACTGTGCCAAGATGTCTAGTGGCAGAGCCAGTGTGACACTTTTGCTGGGCAGCATCTGGCGACTTGGCAGGGGATGGTGGGCATTTGGCAGCCTCTGATGAATTCAGGCTTTCTTGGTCGCTTGGAGTGCCAGAGCTCACCACTGTGTCTGACCTGCCACGTTGTGATGAGAGAACTGGGCTCCCCTTGCATGTGGTTCAGAACCAGAGCCTGTATTTTGCATTCTGTTTTTCTCTTTTCTTTGGACCTGAATGTGCTTTATGCTAATCAGATAAAGCATAAAGCTTTATGTTTGTGTTTTTCAGCTTTTCTCAACAGTCTTCTGCGTAGGCTCTAAATAAAAGGTGCTTTGCAGCATCAGTCGGAGCTGTGTCAGAGAAAGGTTATTACGGGAATGAAACCATGAGATGAGGCTATTGCTAGTATGTCTCACTTTAAGTGAACCGGCCATCTTAGACCCCAAACCCAAACTTTCAACATTGATAAGTTACAAGGTGCTTATTTGCTTTGCAAAATTATTTGTTTTTTTTTAAGCAGTGGATATTATCCTTTTATGAAACATGAAAGCTATAAATCTTCTCCCTAGAAAAACGTGGGCTGCCTGTAGGTTTTAAACAATTTTTGTGGTTGGTTCAGAGATCCCAGGAATAGACCCTAGATAGGAATCTCTATGTCTGAAAGACATTCTACCTGCGTCGCTTGATGTGTATTCTGATTTTTCTGTTGTTTACACATAATATTTACATATTTGATTTTTCTGTTGTTTACCCATATTCATGAATGTAATAACACACAAGGCAAGGAACACAAGCACTG
This sequence comes from Gorilla gorilla gorilla, assembly GCF_029281585.2. Lineage (NCBI taxonomy): Eukaryota > Metazoa > Chordata > Mammalia > Primates > Hominidae > Gorilla > Gorilla gorilla. The sequence continues at coordinate 35,258,941 of NC_073232.2, read as the reverse complement.
AATAGAGTGAGCTCACTCAGTATTCCAAGAGTTCCTGGAAATTGACTGTAATTTGTGTTTCACAGTTAGCTTTTAACACTTTATGTTGTTAATAAGAAAAATGCAACATACCTCTCCACGCCACTCAGTTTCCACTTGTGTTTTCGGGACATCAGTAATCCCCCACCCCAAGCTGCCTGAAAAAAGATCATACAAGGAACATGGTAGCAGTTTGTCATTGCCTAGATTTCTATAGTCTGGTATCTTCCAGACTAACGAGAGTCTCCTAGGGTGAAAATGATCTTGACCCCAGGCCACTTAGGAAGTTGACCACCTCCTTCTGGCACTAACCTTCAGGGTTTACACTGAAGTGCCCTTCTAAGGTCTCAGATTCCATCCCACATTTATATGGGTGTAAGGAGCGACCTTGGAGGCATAGCTCCTGGTCCGCAGAAGAGAAAGACCCTCTCCCAAACCTATCACTAGCACCGTTAGTCCTCATTAAGTCATGTTCTCAGAATAAGAAACCCTGTGGTCCCCACAGTGGAAGGCAGAGAAGATGGGCAGGAGGGCCATTAAACAGCTTCCAAGTTGCAGGGAAAACTCTTTTGATAAGTCTAAATGATTCCAGAAATAAGAAGTGGCTTCATAACTCTATTTCACTGATGTGTGATTTTGGATAATTTCTGTGTCCAAAATTCACAAGCAGGGAAGATTCATACCAGTTAATTAGCTGAGCAGTTAGAACACATGTCTTAACAATTTGTACTTGGTCAAGGTTGAAGATTTGAATTGGTGTAGTAATCTCCTTTAAAAATAGAATGCCAAGATGGAGATTCATTTGGAAATATTAACTTTCTTTCCTCTGTGTGTACAAATAATTCTAGGATAATTTTAAATGGATTATAAAATTATTCTATGATATAATCGCTTCCCCCCACCTTTTGTTGTAAGTTCAGCTCTCTTTTTTGTTTTGTTTTGTTTTTGAGACAGAGTTTTGCTCTTGTTGCCCAGGCTGGAGTGCAATGGTGAGATCTTGGCTTACTGCAACCTCTGCCTCCTGGGTTCAAGCAATTCTCCTGCCTCAGCCTCCCAAGTAGCTGGGATTACAGGCACCCACCATCACGCCTGGCTAATTTTTGTATTTTTAGTAGAGACGAGGTTTCACCATGCTGGCCAGGCTGGTCTCGAGCTTCTGACTTCAGGTAATCCACCTGCCTCAGCCTCCCAAACTGCTGGGATTACAGGCGTGAGACACTGCGCCTGGCCCAGTTCTTTTGCATTTTGAAAAATTATCTGATTTTCCAAACGTGTACTATTTTAAGATTCTTTCTACTTTATAGAATGTATGAATGTTAAAGCTAATAAGAGTAAGTGGTAAACTTGGTATGTTTCAAAGAAAAGCTAATAAAACTGGTTAAAAGATTCCCTAGTTCTAATTTAAGTAGGAGGCCCAGAGGAACAACCCATAGCTTCTGCTGGCTCAGGACACACAGACATTCTCGTTTTTGAAGTTGCCAGGTAATCCTCTTCCTGAATCAGCCAGCAAGGTCTACCAGGGTTTCCAGTCCTGAGGCCCAGGTCACTAATGATATCGGATGGTTCAGTCTTTTCTCAGTGTCTTCATGTGTAAAATGAAAGGGGCTCTGGTAGCCTAATGAACGACTCACACTGTGAATCAGGGAGGATAAAGAACGTTGGGTTGCTCTGCAGGAATACTCTGGAATAATGGAAATGCACCCAGCTAAGCCTGTGGAAATTTTCTGCTCCTAAAGAAAAGAGCATTAATGAGGCCAGGTGTGGTGGCTCATGCCTGTAATCCCAGCATTTTGGGAGGCCAAGGCAGGTGGATCACCTGAGGTCAGGAGTTCGAGAGCAGCCTGGCCAATATGGAGAAATCCCGTCTCTACTAAAATTGCAAAATTTAGCTGGGCATGGGTGCGCACGTCTGTAATCGCAGCTACTCAGGAAGCTGAGGCAGGAGAATTGCTTGAACCCTGGAGGCGGAGGTTGCAGTGAGCTAAGATCACGCCACTGCACTCCAGCCTGGGCAACAGAGCAAGACTCTGTCTCAAAAAGAAAAAAAAAAAGGAGCATTAATTTGGTCTGAATAATTATTATAAAGCCAAAATGATCTAAGCTAGGGCTAGATCATTGTTATAGCCCTGGCTTAGACCCAGTGCTGGCCCATGACAACATAAGGATCTTGCACTCAAATGAACATCAACATATGCGTTCCTTCACTGAGAAAGTCTTGCAATGAAAAAATTATCAGCTGAGCCAAGCATTGCGCTTAGTTTGTGATGGTTTGTGATTAGTGATGGTTTGTGGTTGATGATGGTTTGGCACAAACTCTTTATCTCATATGGATCACTAACAGTTTGCAGGTGGTAGCTAATCTTCAACCCACACTTTGAGTAATACTAATCTAAACTTAAATCCCTTCAGTCCTTCTAAAACTTAACACATTTTTTTTTTCATTGGAAAATGTTCTGGAGGGAACACCTTCATTATTTTTTAGTGTGACAAGGCCTGAAGTCAAAACGTTTCAAATATAATCTATCTTCTTAGCTGACCAAGCTACGAAATTGGAACTTTGGTGGTCCTTATTTCCCAGGAAGTCGTCAAGCCTATTTTCCTCTCTAAATACAGGAATATCTAACTTGAGCTTCAGTTTTTTGTTTGTTTGTTTGTTTGTTTTTAATTCTCTGGGTTTCCTACATAAATGCAACTCCTTTTTACTCTTCTGACCATTCTGGTAAGTGAGGAAGAGCAGGACTGTGTGTGTAGGTTGTATTCCTCCATGGATGCAATGGCTCAATGAATTGAGAACAAAGTGGTCAGCTTGGGTACTGATCATAGAAATACAAATATTACCATGTTGGGGACATTAAGGCATAATCAGCCTTGGGATGCTTCTGGTGCATGGTGTGTACTGTGTGAGTTGTGTGCTAATTTGCTTCATCCATCCTTAAAAGCTTTCATATCACCACTCTGAAAATAAGCTGACCAAGTTAAAAAAAAAGAGAAAACAAATTTCCTTTGTGTGTCCCAAATGAAAAACGTGCAAGGACGTTTTAGTGGCCAGTCCCTAAGGGATACTTACATCCACATGCATCCAGATCTTATACTTTTTGCAAATGTCAGCGACAGCTAAGAGGGGGTCAAATGCTCCGTACACAGTGGTTCCAGCTGTGGCACTCACGAGGAAAGGAACAAACCCCTATGCAAACGAGAAAGCCCCAAATCATGGAAAACAGAGTCAAGGGTTCTTTTAAAAAGCTGATTCAAAGCAATGGAAATTCTCTCCCTAACAGACACGTCTGAATTTGGGGAAGCAGCAGCAGAGTTATTGACACCCCGGGGTCTGGGACAAATTGATGTTCACTCTCTGGAATCTGAGTTCTCTAGGCTATGCTGTTGGACCTGACTGTGTCTTAAAAGAACAGACATTCTGATTCTCAGAAGAGGCTGTTGTGAACCCAGAGGCTGTCAGGGACGTCCCTGAGACATGTATATATTCCCGGTAGACTTTCTGGCCCTTTTAACTCCCTTTGCTCACTTTCAAGTGTTCCTTATTCACAACGAGGCCTCTGAACTTCGTAAATCCCCTAGAGTGAGTAGGCAGGAGAATGAAGAGAAGTAGCTCTGACCAGCCCATTATTCCTATTTGGAAAATGCCCAGATAATTTATTTCACGTTTCAGCACGGAGCGGCTAAAATAATACGCCATGACTTTTATCCGTCTAACTAGTCCTCAATCTCTCTGGCCATGGCTAAATGAAAACTGATTGAAGTAACGGGCTGGAAGAAGGCAGGAGAATGCCACAAACAGGATCACCATAGTCCCTCATTCCATAAGGACTCTGTCCTGTCTATAGAACGTGATGTTATGGTGTCAGTCTTTAGGTGGCAGCAAAGGTTTAATCTTGTAGTTGATGTTACTAGAAGTAGTTCTAGCACTTGCACAAGGAGGGAAATCTTCTCCTGCTGCCTGCCACTTAGTAAAACAAAACCAAACGAAAAAGGGCATATGAACGTAAATAATTATTTCTGAGTTCCTAATGATAAAATGCATGTGTATGTTATTAAATCAGAAACTGTAGGTTATATCTACCAAATGGTAAACAAAGAATTCTAGAAACAAATTATCTGATTTGTGAGCCATCCCAGGTTGTAAATGACTTTCTAGAGCTTTGGGAATCTTGGGTAGGCATTCAGAACTTGTTACTTCTGAAAAGAGTTCTAAATTGCTTCCTGCAAAATAAGACGTCTGGAGAGCCAATGCTAACAGCATGCACCTACACGGGAAAAACTGGCCCCTTTTGAAGAACCGCACCAGGGTCTCTCACATACTGCATTAGCATTCTGCTATTTCCGTGCCTCTGAAAATATTCTTTCAAATGTGTGGGTGTTTCATGCCAACCCTCAGTACCTAGGAATACAAATGCTTTGGAAACTCTCACTGTATCTCTGTATATAATATTTATTCAGCAATTTAAACTTTTCTAAAGCAGAGCCTATAACCCAGAGAAATAAATAGTGACTGGATGTAGAATTCTATGTTCTCATTAAACCTGGGAGATTGAGGCTTGGATCCTCTTTTTAAAATAAAACCAAAACACACTTTGTTCTCCGGTGGATGGAAATAGAAATATGGGCTGGATAAAGCTCCCGGCAGAAACTTACTTTCTGTTTGGCTTCAAGAATCCTTCTTTCAAGATCAGATGGAATCATTTTCCCTCTGGAAGGAAAAAGAAATATAGATTTGCTTTGAATAATTTGCTTCATCGTCTTTACAACGTAAGTGGCCGCAGGAGGGTAAAGTCCAACCCCAAACTGTTGATAACAATACTCGGAGAAAACAACTCCTTGACTGCTTCCAGGAAGGATGCATTTACTTGCCTGGATGAGGCATGACTATCATTTCTGGCACGTTTTGCAGACTTGTGACCGTATTGTGTTGTTCCCTATAGAACGATTACCATGACCCTCTGCTGTGCACAGAAGCTTCTTATTAAGTCATCCTCTTAATTCAGTTAAAACAAGCCTGATTTGGAGCAAAACGTTTGGCAATGAAAGGAGAGTTCAGAAAAACCTTTTTATTCCAAACCTTTGAATAAACCGACCTGCAATTTCACATACCAATGAAACAGCAGGAAGAGAAAATCCATTCTGAAACATCTGGATGAAGATACTAAGTGAAATAGCTACCTAATGACATTCCAAGTGCTAAAAGCGTAAAGAAGGCCAAAAATTCATGGGCTCAAGTTTCAAACATCCTTTCAACCCTAAAACTGCTTCTTTCCTAAAATAAAAACACAGATACTGCTTTGCTTAATATTATAATAATCATGGTACGAGAGACAGAGAAACATTTTTTTTTTTGAGACAGAGTCTGGCTCTGTCGCCCAGGCTGGAGTGCAGTGGCACAGTCTCTGCTCACTGCAAGCTCCGCCTCCCGGGTTCACGCCATTCTCCTGCCTCAGCCTCCCGAGTAGCTGGGACTACAGGCGCCCGCCACCATGCCTGGCTAATTTTTTGTATTTTTAGTAGAGACGGGGTTTCACTGTGTTAGCGAGGATGGTCTCGATCTCCTGACCTCGTGATCTGCCTGCCTTGGCCTCCCAAAGTGCTGGGATTACAGGCGTAAGCCACCGTGCCCGGCCCAGAGAAACATTCTTTAAGTCAAAATAGCTCTGTGGAGGTTGCTAACATAGCCAACTTTGCATCAGGGTCATTGATCTAGGTTTTTAAAAGGCTTTTTGGAAAAATAACTGATGGTAGAGGTGATTATCACAATCAATGGTTGTGGGATACTATTGGCATATAGTGAGCAGTGAGTGGGGTTTTTGGTATTTGTCATTGACTCCATAGTACCTTTGTGGCTCTCCCTGTGAGTCTAGACATACGGCAAGCATCGGACTTCATTACAGCTTCTAGTGCTGTCTTGCTTAGGCTTTTACATATTGAAATAAGTTAATTTATTACAAATTACTTCTATCACATTTCTTCATTTAAAAAAATAATTTGGGCATTATATAGTGAGAAGGGTAAGTTATATTTTTGACCCTTTTTTTCAGGCCAATAAAGGAAGCGTGACAAAATCATTGGAATATAAAGCAGACATGAAACCTCAAAGCATTGGGAATCACTGATTTAGGTGAAGCTGTTTCCCAAAGAAAGACAATTACCTGGGCAATGGTAATGGACAAGTTACCAGTGATTAGTTTGTCAGGCTGGAATGGAAAAAGGGGCATTACAGTTACATTTGATGCAAAGACTACGGACTTAGATTAGGGCAGCCTACCTTTGGGGAACTTCTGTGAGACTGAGGGGAGGGAAGGGAGGGTCATGTGGTTGAGGAAAGGACACAGAGAGCTTCTCACTCCTTATAAATCTTCCTACACTTCATAACTTTGCCTGGGGGCATCCCTTAAAGCAGTGATTTTCAGCCTGATCAGATCAGGCTGCGCTAAAGCACCTTGCTCCAGCCCTGATATAGATAAAAAGTTCAAATTTCTGAGAAAGTGTGAGTATTATCTTTATCTTTTACATAAAGTTTAAAGCACATTAAAATTGCCATAGTATTTTTGCAGGTAAACAAGAAAACTGAGGGTGAGAACTCTTAGAAATTTTTTTTGCAAATCTTGAATTTTACCCAACTTTACCACAAGCTAAATACCTTTGCCTGGGAGAATTTTGGGTAGACTAGCCTGACAATCATTATTTGCTCATCAAATCATATCACACTTAACTTTTTTAAAGTATAAGGCAGTAAGATGGCACTGAGGAGTCAGAGATGAGGGTGCATTCAAATTGGAAGGGGCTCCAAGACATGCCTGATTCTAGTCGAGTCTTCTCATTTTTCGAATAAGGCAACAGCCTGAGAGGAGAAGTGACTGCCCAAGAACAAATACTGGTAAAAGTCCAGGGAGTAACTAGAAATATAATCTAAGCTTCCAGAACAAACTCAAAGGTGCCAAACATATAGGAAACTTGTTTGGAAAGGTTTGATTATTTTAAGATAAGATAAATCTTTTAAGCTCACATCTGACTTTCATGAACCAGAGGTGTCATCCAAACCTGCCGGGAAAACAGTAATGAACATATAGTCTGTTTCTTTCCTGTATCAGCGAACTTTGGGCAGAAGGAGGGAGTAGGCTTGTCAAACCATCAACTCTAAGTGTTCACCTCTGGCAGATTGGAAAGAAATGGGGGTGGCTCTAGTTTTTCCTGGGCACTCTGCCTTCCAAACCTATATTTGTTTTGTCTACTTAGGACCCAGAGCCTGACATATGGCAGGTGGTAGATAAACATTTGTTGGAGGAATATGGCTAGAAGGGAAAGTTTAACCCAAGGCTATTAATATGTTTAACTTAATGTCTGACCAGATAGTGAATATGGAGGCCTTGGGGGAGGAAACTTACCATCTTTTTCTCTATCTTAGAATTGGCCGGATTACCTTAGAACGCTGGTTTTTAAAATTTAATGAGCATAATAATAATCCAAGTCCTGGTTTAAAATACATGGCCCCATTCTTAGGGATTTTGATTCAGTAGGTCAGCATAGGGCCCAGGAATTAATTCATCCCACAAATATTTATTGAGCACTTGCTATGTGCCAAGCAGTGTTGCAGGAACTGGGGTAGCAGGGTAAACAAGACAGCTTCTACTCTCCAGGGTTTCCATGCTATCAAGGGAGACAAATAATAAACTGATAAACAGACAAATATGCACAAGAATTTGCATGTTCATCAGTCACCCAGGTGATTCTGATGCACGTAGACCTGGGTCCATATGTTAAGAAAAGCTGCTTGGGACATTTTAGCCTGGGAGGTATTTAAATAACTGTGGAACACACTAAGTACTTCTCATATGTGCCATGGTTTGGAGCCTTCAGAGCTGCAGGGCAGTGAGCAGAAGGAGCTCCAGATGTAGCCTTGTCCATCCCCTGCCTGCCCATATGTTGCGGGGACAGAGACAATTGGGTGACAACCAGCAGATTGTCCTCTGCAGATAAGAAGCTGTTAGATCAGTCCTGGCCTTTCTGCACAAGCATCACCTGGTGCCTGGGAGGCTTTGGATGGCGACTGTTCCATACTCTTTGTGTGGTCTAAAAGTATGTCTATAACATAAGCGTATATGTTTAATAATTACACATCCAGCCTTTAAGCTTACAGTTAAGTAGCCACTGATGCTTTATAACACTGCTCTCAGTTAGTTGTTAGTGTTTAGGAAGGGACTGCTACTAAAGTCAGGGCCATTGAAACAGACTGCTGCTTTGGACAAGGTGTTTTGCATTGAGATGCTTGGTTAGCAGTAGCCTTTAAGAAGTTGTATGATGCTGGCCATACTTGGTGGCTCGCACCTGTAATCCCAGTAATTTGGGAGGCTGAGGCGGGCGGATCACGAGGTCCAGATATTGAGACCATCCTGGCCAACATGGTGAAACCTCGTCTCTACTAAAGATACAAAAATTAGCTGGGCATGGTGGTGCACACTTATAGTCCCAGCTACTTCGGGTGGCTGAGGCAGGAGAATTGCTTGAACCCGGGAGGCGGAGGTTGCAGTGAGCCGAGATTGTGCCACTGCACTCCAGCCTGGCGACAGAGTGAGACTCCGTCTTAAAAAAAAAAAAAAGTCGTATGATGCTATAGGATCAGATAACTCCCTTAAGTTGACTGGAAAAATCCTAGGAAGAATGACAGGTAGAATCACCAGCAGGAAACATCTTCTCTTTGTGGGAAGAAGCAAAAAGACACAGAATGTACCTTGGACCATGGTCCCAGTTTCATGCCTAATTCCCTATAGCTCCAAAGGGAAGAGCTGATTATCTTACCAAAGAAAGCAGGTTACTGGAGAGTCTGTATTTCTAGGCAGGCTTGCACATGGTCACATATAGGGTGCTTGAGTCACTAGTTGACCCCGTTCATTGGCCCTGCTGAAACTAGAGATACTATCAGCCTTTCCTAAGTGAGTAGGGCTTAGCTCTATTCCTAAAAACATGAGTGCAAAGAAGAAAGTATGCGTACATCCTTCCTGCTAGAAATTGACTAAGGTTACATAATAGCAGCACTATCAGCAGCAACGATAAATGACCAGTTTTAGAAGCAGTAACTGTGCGATCCCTTGCTCCTCCTCCTAACCCTACAAGAGAGTTATTTTGCACTTACAGCGCAGATTAGGAAACCGAGGTTCAGAGAGGCAGTTGACTATGGTTAAAAGCTTGAAATCTGGGCCGGGCGCGGTGGCTCCACACCTGTAATCCCAGCACTTTGGGAGGCTGAGGCCGGCGGATCACCAGGTCAGGAGATCGAGACCATCCTGGCTAACACAGTGAAACCCCGTCTCTACTAAAAAAAATACAAAAAATCAGCCGGGCGTGGTTGTGGGCACCTGTAGTCCCAGCTACCCTGGAGGCTGAGGCAGGAGAATGGTGTGAACACGAAGGCGGAGCTTGCAGTGAGTAGAGATCGTGCCACTGTCCAGCCTGGGTGACAGAGCGAGACTCCGTCTCAAAAAAAAAAAAAAAAAAAAGCTTGAAATCTGGAGATGGAATAGTGGGTTCCTGCCACAGATCATATATGCTACCTGTGTGTACTTGAAGTTTAAGTTCTTCTTTTTACTCATTTATAAGATAATAGTATTTGTCTCAGAGGATTTGTATGAGGGTTACATAAGATAGTAAGTATAAACAATATTAAGCAAACTCTGCCTAACATTTGGTAACCACTCAATGTGTGTTTGACAGTCTAATGTTGTTACATTGTTATTAGCAGTAGTATTGTTATTGTTGTTATTAGCATTATGTGACTTGCAGAATGTCACACAGCTAGCATGAGGCAGATTTCAAATCTAGAGCTGTCTGATAACAAAACCTAGATTCTTGGCACTGTACAACTACCCCGACTTAACAAAAAACTTTTCAGGTTGACTTCTAGGATTGTAATGACATATGCAAAATGTCCATGTGGTTTTCTGGAAGCCCCCTGGATTGAGCGGTCCAGTGACCCCAATTACTGCTATCAGCACTGGCTAGTAAATAATAAAAGCATGTAACCTCATCCTAAAACATATTTGAGGATGTTGTTCTACCTAGTGTAGCATTCAAACCCAATAGCAGTAACAAAAACCTGCTAGTTGTTTGTTTATATTTGCTTTTTAACTAGTCAGTGCTAGGCAAAACTATCCTATCACGATAGCAAGGAGAGTTAATGGATGCAGGTGAATTTTCAAATTGCACAGACTGCGTAGTGACTAGAGAAACTGCATAGACTGACTTGGGGAAAAAATTGTTGAAGATGAATTGTACAGGAGCAGTAAAAATTACCAGAGATTTCTCCTGGGGAAAAGAGCTCCCCGTGTCTTTACATAGCTGATACCAACATGGGTAGCCTGTCTTAGGAAAGGCCCCTAAGATAAATAAACTAACAAAAGTCAAAACTGACCATTTAAGAAGTACTTGTATTACAAAACCAAGCCCTTTGCAAAGAATTTTACCAAAATTATAAATAGTGAACTTCCTATTCGCTATAAATAGTGAATCCAAATACATAGTTGGATTTGGAAAAAGAACTTTAACTATAATGATTAATGATATTTTTCTCTTTTAGGATTTGTTTTCCAATGTGCACAACTGAATCACTTAGCACTATTGTCAGGTTATAGGAGAAGGATATTTTGGGTGATTTTTTGTGTATAATTCTAGTAATATTTATTCTTCCCATTGACTTTCTCCAAAAGCATTTACTTAGCACACATACTATGACTATACAACAATGCAAGTGATGTGCAACTGAGACTCCAATCATGATATGGTAAGGAGATATTTTCTTTTGTATATGAAACTTCCTTACTGCTGCCCTTGAAGGGTAGTATTAGAGCTGACAGGGAGGTATATGTATGGGCAAGAAGGTGTGCTGACCACCTCACATTACTCCTCCTTCTCCCCAAACTACTGTCCCTCTTCCCTAAATGTATCTGTAGAGAGGAAAAAAAAAGGATTATGATAAAAGGTTCAAGTTATCATGTAAGAAAACATGCTTGGCTACTCTAAATAAATAACTTTGGAGCCCAAGAGGAAATCAAGATGGCAGTTACAGAACATTAAAAACTAATGACATGAGAATAAAACAAAAACATGAGAAGCATCCTAAATCATTCTCAGAGGAAAATGTACAGCTCTGAGTGCTTCTGAAATTAAATAACAGAGAATAAAAAGAACTAAATTAATTAATCCAAAAAAGCTAGGGAAACAACAACAGTGTAAGCAGAAACAAGGAATTTTTTTTTAGTGAATTAGAAAACTTAATAAAAAGTAAACTTAATAAATTCAAAAGATGGGACATTGAAAATATCAACAGATACACAAATATCTGATTAGTCCAATAAATAAAAGAGAGAAAACGTAACATTTGAAATGAAAGAGATGTTATGAATAAAGATATTTTAATATTTTAAAGCATTCTATGTAAAGATTTATAATAATCTTAAAGTTTTTGAGAAAATAAATAATTTTTCCCTGGGAAAGATAAATTACAAGAATTGATTCAATAATATATAGAAAAATTGAAAAATAAAACTAATAACCAAGAAATAAGTGGGAGAAAAGTTGCTGAAAATCTGCCCCCACCTCAAAATGCCAGGCCCAGATAGCAAATTTTAACAAGTTTACTAATAACATATAATACTCTTTAAACTCTTATAGAGAAGACAATGGAAAGCTGCAGAATGAATTTTCTGAAGCTAGATAATTCTGAAAGCAAAACGTGTCAGAGATAGCCCAGAGAAACCTATAGATACATCTTACAAATGTAGCTATAATAATCCTAAATATAATATTAGAAATTATAATCCTGAAGGAAATTCAAGATTAGCATTGCATCAAGTAGGATTTGTTGCAAGAATGCAAAGGTGTGTACTACTAGGAAATCCTTTTAGCACAACTCATCTTATCAATAGATCAAAGTTAGAAAATAATCTCAGTGTCAATCTCAATTGATGTCTAAAAGGCATTTTATGAAAGTCAACATCCATTCCAGAAGAGAAGGAAGTGGATGAGGAGAAGGAGGAAGAGAAGAGGGTGGGAAGAGAAGAGAAGAAACAAAAGAATTCTTGGTAAATTAAGAAGAGACTTTCTTAACACGATAAAAACATCTACTTCAAACCAAGAGTCAACATCATATCTAAATGGAAAAGCCTAAATACATTTCCATTAAATTTGGGACAAGAACACTCTTCTTAAAGAGATAGAAAATTCTAACTGACCAATAATGAATAAGGGAATTGAATCAGAAAACAAAAATCTCCCATCAAAGAAAAGCCCAGGACCTAATAGCTTCACCTGGATAGTTCTATCACACATTTAACGAAGGATTAATAATAATCCTTCTCAACTTCTTCCATGTAGTTGAAAATGAAGAAATACTTCCAAATTCATTTTACAAAGGCATTTTACAAGGAAAGAGGGAGGGAAGGAAGAAGAAAATATTACACACTTCCCAAACACCATAGACCAAAATACATTTCAGTTAAGTCAACTACTTAAATAATAACACAAAATTTCTAGGGGAAAACAAATGAATATTAGCATGTTCTAAGAATGGAAAACATTTTCTAAAGACACTAAAGGTAAAAAATAAGTAGTTGATGATCACTCTGACTACCAAAAATTGAAATGTTTTAAAAGATACAACAGATGAAATAAAAAAGCAGGTGATAACATTTTAGAAAACATTTGCAACATACATGACAAAAGAGAGTTTTGTTTTCTTTTTCTTTTTGAACTATAAATAACTGATAGGTATAAAATACTCAACTTTGCAAGGGTAAATGCTTGAGGGGATGGATACCCTATTCTCCATGATGTGCTTACTTCACGCTGCATGTCTGTGTCTGTCAAAACATCTCATGTACCCCATAAATATATACACCAACTATGACCTACAAAAATAAAATAAATACTCAGCTTTGCTAATTATCAAAATGTAAATGAAAACATGAATAATAAAAAAGCTCCATCCATCAGATTGACACACATCACTTAAGGTTTTAATTCCTAGCCCGAGTGAGGACATAGTGGGTAGGCACCCCTTTATAGTACTGGGGAAGTGTAAACTGGCTGTGTCTTTTCTGAAGGCAACATGACAGCAAGTATCATAACTCAGCATAGACACAGTCCTGGGCTCAGAAATTCTACATCTGGAAAGTTTTTTTGTTTTCTTGAGACGGAATCTTGCTCTGGCGCCCATGCTGGAGTGCAGTGGCTCGATCTTGGCTCACTGCAACCTTCGCCTACGGGGTTCAAGTGATTCTCCTGCCTCAGCCTCCTGAGTAGCTGGGAATACAGCCATGCGCCATCACACCCAGCTAATTTTTTATTTTTAGTAGAGACAGGGTTTCACCATGTTGGTCAGGCTGGTCTCGAACTCCTGAACTCAGGTGATCTGCCCACCTCGGCCCTCCAAAGTGCTGGGATTACAGGGGTGAGCCATGTACCCAGCCGGAAGTTATTTTAAGAAAATAATACAAGGATATGTGCAAATATTTACCTGCAATAATGTTTATAATAGCATTTTTTAATAGTAAAAGTTTAAAGCAACTTAATGTTTAACAACAGATTTGTTAAGTAATATAAATTCTAAACAGTGGATTATTAAATAGTGAATGAGAATTGTATTGAAGAATTTCTCAGGCATGCAAGTCGTCCATAATATTTGCTATGTAAAAAACAAATTTCTAATCAGTAAATACTTATAGTGTCTTTTATGTTAAGTAAATACTTATATGTCTTTTATGTTAAAATATATGTAAATATATTTTAAATTACATGCCATCAAATACTATGACAGATTATATCTAGGTTCTTTTATTTGCTTATTTTTCTACAATGAATATGTGTGGCTTCCGGAATAGGAGAATTATGTTGTCATTCTTATTTTTAAAAAGCAGCCATCTCTTATACAACAAAATATAAATTAACTCAAAATACATCAGAGATCTAAATGTAAGAACTAAAACTATAAAACTCTTAGAAGAAAACATAGGACAAAACATTCATAACGTTGGATTTGGCAATGATTTCTTGGACATCATACCAAAGGTTCAGGCAACAAAAGAGAAAAATAGAAAAATTTGACTTCATGAGCATTAAAAACTTGTACAACAAAAGATACTATCAACAGAGTAAGAAGGAAACTCACAGAATGGGAGAAAATATTTGCAAATTATATATCTGATAAAGGATTAATGTCTAGAATAAAGAAGTCCTAAAACTCAATAACAAAACCAATCCGAAAGACCTGAGTAAGCATTTCTCCAAAAAAAGTATACAAATGTCCACTAAGCACATGAAAAAAAAATCCTCAACACCACTAATCATCAGGGAAATGCAAATGAAAACCACAATGAAATACCACTGCATACCCATAAGGAGGCTGCTATGAAAAACAAGCAAACGAACCAAAAACCCAAAAAATAACAAGTGGTGGTGAGGATGTGGAGAAATTGGAACCCTGTGTACTGCTGGCAGGAATGTAAAATGATAAACAGTTGCGGAAAAAGTATGATGGTTCCTCAAAAAATTAGATAGAATTACCATGTGATCCAGCAATTCAACTGTTAGGTATCTACTCCAAAATAATTGCAAGCAGAGTCTTGAAGATGTAATTTTTCACCCCCTATTCATTGCAGCATTATTCCTATTAGTCAATGGTGGAAGTAAGGCTGGGCACAGTGGCTCACGCCTGTAATCCCAGCACTTTGGGAGGCTGAGGTGGGTGGATCACCTGAGGTCAGGGGTTTGAGACCAGCCTGACCAATATGGTGAAACCCTGTCTCTACTAAAAATACAAAAATTAGCTAGGCATGGTGGCATGCACCTGTAGTCCCAGCTAAGTACTTGGGAGGCTGAGGCAGGAAATTCGCTTGAACCTGGAAGGCAGAAGTTGCAGTAAGCCAAGATTGTGCCATTGCACTCCAGCCTCAGTGACAGAGTGAGACTCTGTCTCAAAGAAAAAAAAAAAATTGGTGGAAGCAACCCAAGTAAGTACGCATAAATGGATGAACGGATAAACAAAATGTGATCTACACATATGATGGAATATTATTCAGCCTTAAAAAGGAAGGAAATTCTAACACATGCTACAACATGGATGAACCTTGAGGACACTGTGAAATAGACAAGTTACAAAAAGTCGAATCCTGTGTGATTCCATTCATGTGAGTGAGGTACCCGTAGTGGTAAAATTCGTAGAGACAGTGGAGTGGGCGTTTCCTGGGGATAGTGGGGAGGGGGTGGTAGGGAGTTAGTGTTAAATGAGCACGGAATTTCAATTTTGCAACGTGAGAAGAGTTCTGAAGATGAATATTGATGATGGTTGCACAACAATATGTGTATTTCACACCACTGAAATGCACAATTAAAAATGGCTCAGATCGGAAATTTTATGTTATGTGTATTTTATCACAATAAAAAAAGGAGCTCTGTTTAAACTAGTGAACACTAAGGGTTCTCTTCTGAGTCTACACCCTGACTCTTCACTTACAAGCCATGTGATGTTAGACATATCCCCTGTGAGGGGCTATGATAGAAAACTTGTCATACTGTTTAAAACTGTTGTTTGTAAACTATGTTAGCACCAGATAAATGTGAAAGAATATACTATTTTGTGTCTCTAATTAAATGAATTAATTAGGTCAATTTTGTAAAGTGGCTAGAGCTGTGCCTGGCACGTCATAAACTCTCAATCAGTGTCAGCTGTTATTATAGTCCTTCCTGAGATAGGGCAGAATGAAGTACACACAGGACTAGCATCCCTGAGTTCTCTGCATCTACACCCACAGGAAATATGCCACTCAGAGGGCTTCCCACAGCCCTGCTCAGGAATAGTTGATTCGGTGTCTCTGTGAAGTCTATCCCACTACAATGCGCTGAGCAGCTTACCAAGGACCCGAAAGAGTTAATTAGCATCCCTAACGACCCTCAGGCACTGGCTACAATTCAGCTAATTTAATAAAAGAATATAATGATCCCAGGTTATTTATACTTTCAATTGTTTAAATCAATTGTATGATAAAGTGTGGTACTAAAAAGCACAGGGAAGTGTAGTCTAACTTTAATTTATAAAGCTGGAGTGATACGTTTCAAAGAAAGGCTAAAATGTATATAAATGCACTAGTAGCTAATTTGTGGTATAAAAGCATTAATCAAAATGGCTAACAGATTTCTTGTGTTACATGGGAGCTAGGAAAGCCAATGACTCTTGTAGTCCTATGCCACTAGGTATCATGCGTCTTGGTCAGATTTATTTTCTGTAAGGTTTTACAACAAATTATGAGTAATTTAGATAATGTCAGGGGTACCCTGAGGGGAGGAGAAAGAGGAGAATGGAAGAGAGCAGGGAGAATGAGTGGAAGAAGGTGCTAGAGCATATTAATTTGTTCTTTTCTTGAGACGGAGTCTCGCTCTGTCTCCCAGGCTGGAGTGCAGTGGTGCAATCTCGGCTCACTGCAACCTCCGCCTCCCGGGTTCAAGTGATTTTCCTGCCTCAGCCTCCTAATTATCTGGGATTACAGGCGCCCACGACCATGCCCGGCTAATTTTTGTATTTTTGGTAGAGATGGGGTTTCACCACGTTGGTTAGGCTGGTCTTGAACTCCTGACCTCAGGTGATATGCCTGCCTCAGCCTCCCAAACTGCTGCATTACAGACATGAGCCACCGCACCCAGCCGAGCATATTAATTTCTAAAAATACTTTTGAGTCCATACTGATAATAAATGAGAGAGATCAAGAGAGAGAGGGGGAGAGAGAGAACAAAAAGACAAAATCTCTTCCCTACAGTGGAATGAAAGGACTAATAAATACAGAAGGAATGACGGAGTTAGAAAATTACTGTTCTGCAACCATCACAACAATAATTCAGGGAAAAATCATCAGTAGATGCTAAACTAGTGGGTGAACATTTCAGAAGCAACGGGGTATTTATGCTGACACAAAGCATCCCCTGCAAGATACTTATTAACTGCAAAGGAGAAAATAGTTATTTCATAGTGGAGTGACCTGGCAGACACTGCCTTCACCAAAAAATCAAAGTTGATATTACTGATAATGAGACCAACCTCCAGATGAGATGCACTCAAGAAAGCCAAGCTTCACCTCCTGAAAGTCCTGAGCCAAATGCATCACTTGAATCTAATCATGGGAAAACACCAGATGAATCCAAATCACCTGCAAACTAAATGGTCTCTACTCATAAAAAACATCAATGTCATGAGAGACAAACGAAGGCAGAGGAAACATTGCAGATTAAAGGGGACCAAAGAGACATGACAACTAAATGCCACGTGTGATCCCGGACTGGGAAAATTAGCTATAATGGATACTATTGGGACAACTGAAGAAACGAATAAGATATGTACATTTAATAATAGTATTCTATCTATGTCACATTTCCTGATTTTCATAATTGGCCTGTGATTGTGTAAGTGAATATCCTTGTTTTTAGGAAACATACATTGAGATATTAAGGGGTAAAACAGCGTGATGTCTGCAAGGAGCTTGCAAATGGTTCTCTCTCTCTATCTATATATGTATAATATGCATATATACATACATATATAACATAATTAATATATACAATATTACACTCAATATGTAATATTGGATTTTATATACAGCATATATTGAGAGAAAGAGAAAGCAAATGTGTCAGACTGTTTATAACTGGTGAATCTGAGTGTAAGGTATATGAGCATTCTTTTTACTATTCTTGCAATTTTCCTTTAAACTTGAAATTATTTTAATAATACAATGTAAAGAAAGTTGGATGAGCTAAGGTCTGAGCACCTTTCCAACTCTAAGGGTGTCTGATTTGAAAGTCATTAGCAGCTTGTCAACATAGGCTAAGCCCAGGCTGGCCCCTCCCCTCCTTCCTCCCCATCCCTCCCCAGTCCTCCTTGCACCTGCCATCACACATCACTCTCCCATTGCTTTCTCCTCTCTGTTTCCTTCCAATTTTAGGATTTGAAATAATTTCAGAGTTTGTGTGAGCTTCTCAGGGAAAGATCCTACACAATTTTAGTCAAAAGACTAGGAAACTCAACAACGAAAATTAAACCTTTGCTATTTTTTATTTCCTTCCTTCCTTTCTTCATTCCTTCCTTCCTTGCTTCCTTCCTTCTTTCTTTCTTTCCTTCCATAATTCACATTTCCTCTCTAGTGGGTCCTCCGCCTCATAGTGAAATGGGCAGTAAGCCCCTCTCCTTTAAACAACAAAGCCAAAAGCCACCCTGGATTCAAAGCTCCCCTCCAGCTTCAGCCCTGCCTCCTCCCCTTCACGGCTCCACCTCCTGGACCTTGCCTGTATTAGTTCTCCCTTTTCTCATCTACCACTCACCTCACCCCAACCCACTGCAAATTGCCTTCTGCCCTCACCCCTCCACTGAAACTGCCCTTGCCAAACTCATCAGCCGCCTCCTTAGAAGTCATGCTGATGGGCAGTTGTTGGCCCTCATTTCACCTGTTGTAGCATTTGATTCAGCTGACCACTCCTTTCTCTGGAAACACTCTCATGGCCCTCGTGGCCCCGGTTTCTGATTCTCTGACAACTCTGGCTGCTCCTCCTCAATCTCCTTTGTAGGCTGCTCTTACTCTGCCTGTCCCTGAAGTGTGGATGCTCCTGAGAGTTCCTTCCCAGGCCGCCTTCTGCACGGCCTCCCTAGTGTACCTCCTGAGCTCCAGGCCCATACTTCCACCTGCCTACCAGACACTCTCACTTGGGTGTCTCATAACCTCGTCAAACTCAGTCTCTCCAAATCTGAATGGTTCACCTCAGACAGGGTCCCTTATCTCAGAGAATAGCAATGCCTGGACTTAGCTGGCAAGCCAGAAGCCTGGCATTCATCCTTGCCTCCTGTCTCAACCTGCACACCAATCAGCCAACACTTCCTGTTCATTCCAGAACTCCCTGTCCCTTGCTCTGCATCTGGTCAACCCGCTATTCATCATCTCCCATTCATATGACTACAACATCCACCAACTTCCAGTCTCCCATCCCGCCCACTCTGCATTTAAAATAATCTTTCTAACACAAAAATATGCTGTTGTTCCCTTGCTCAAAACCCTTCAGTGATGTCCCGTGTCTTTTAATCAGAAGTCCAAACGGCTTAACATGGCTCATAAGGCCCACATGACAAGGACATTCTGACCAAGTCGTCTCTTCTTTTCAGTTCCTTGAACAAGCCAGGTTCTCTCTCACATCCATGGTTTACAACAGGGGTCCCCATTCCCCGGGCCACGGACCAGTACTAATGGTGACCTGTTAGGAACCGGTCACACAGCAGGAGGTGAGCCCTGAGCCAGCATTACCACCTGAGCCCCGCCTCCTGTCAGATCAGCAGTGGCACTAGATTCTCATAGGAGCAGGAACCCTACTGTGAACTGCGGATGTGAGGGATCTAGGTTGTGTGCTTCTTGTGATAATCTAACTAATGTTTTGGGAGGTCGAGGCGGGCAGATCACCTGAGGTCAGGAGTTCAAGACCAGCCTGGCCAACATGGTGAAACCCCATCTCCACTAAAAATAAAAAAATTAGCCAGGCGTGGTGGCGTGAGCCTGTAAACCCAGCTACCCAGGAGGCTGAGGCAGGAGAATCACTAGAACCTGGGAGGCAGAGGCTGCAGTGAGCTGAGATCGTGCCAGGACACTCCAGCCTGGTGACAGAGTGAGACTCCATCTCAAAAATAAATAAATTAATTAAATTAAAAGAAAAGAAAAAGAATCTAACTAATGCCTGATGATGATCTGAGGTGAAACAGTTTCATCCTGAAACCATCTGCCACCCCCGCCCCTCACAGCCCTGTCTGTGGAAAAACTGTCTTCCATGAGACCGGTCCCTGGTGCCAAAAAGGTTGGGGACCTGGTTTAGAATGTGCTGTGGCGTCTGCCTGGGACATTTTTGCCTCTTCTCTTTATCTGGATGACTCCCATAATCCTTCCCCTAGTTGCAGAACTGGATGTGAATCAATAACAGCCAGTACTTTCTCTATCATGGTGCTTCCCTTCCTGTGCTCATCTCACGCTAGACTGGACTACATCCACCATGTCTGCCATTGTGTTCCAATCAAGGCCACTGCCTGCAGCCAAAAGATGGTGCTCACTTCCATCATATAAGAACTCCCCATTCTTCCAAATTATCATCCATACAATAGAAATTTTCTCTCCTCTTCCCTTGACTGGATATTTGGGAAACATCTTTTTGCTCAGTGGCCCAAGCAAATTCTGAAATATTACTCTGTTTTCTTTCACAAATGTTTATTTTCCTCTCCATATTAATGCACTTTTCTTTTCTATTCTTAGCTACAGCTACACATCATGAATCTAGATTCCACTAATTCAAATTTCGCAAATATGAATGACATGAATAAAAATTCATCAACCTCATCACTGAATATTCAACTTTTTGTTAACAAGGAAAGGAAACCTCAAGCTGTAACTTATGAAATCTTGTATTCACCTAACACATTTTCTTCTTTCGAATTTAATAAGTAATTTTTACAAAATAGAATATTCCTATTTAGTTATAATGCTTCACATCAAAATGAAAGCCATGAGAACTGAAGTTTTACATTACCTTATTCCATTTTTAAGTATATTTAATAAAATTAAAATGCTTTTTAATTTTCAACTCTAAAAGAACCTAGTCCAAAGATTTATTATAACTTTGTTTTTTTGTTTAAACTGAGAACCGTGTTTCACTTTGAACTGTCACCCAAAGTTAGCCCCTGTGACTGCTAATTAAGAAGGGGTTGGCCAGGCATGGTGGCTCACACCTGTAACCCCAGCACTTTGGGAGGTCGAGGCGGGTGGATCACCTGAGGTCAGGAGTCCGAGAGCAGCCTGACCAGCATGGAGAAACCCCATATCTACTAAAAATACAAAATTAGCTGGGTGTGGTTGCACATGCCTGTAATCCCAGCTACTTGGGAGGCTGAGACAGGTGAATCGCTTGAACCCTGGAGGCAGAGGTTGTAGTGAGCCAAGGTTGCGCCATTGCACTCCAGCAGCCTGGGCAACAAGAGCAAGATTCCGTCTCAAAAAAAAAAGAAGGGGTACCAGGTCGGGCATGGTGGCTCATGCCTGTAATCCCAGAACTTTGGGAGGCCAAGGCGGGTGGATCACCTGAGGTCAGGAGTTCAAGACCAGCCTGGCCAACATGGTGACATGATGAGATCCTGTCTCTACTAAAAATACAAAAATTAGCTGGGCGTGGTGGCACACACCTGTAATTCCAGCTACTTGGGAGGCTGAGGCAGGAGACTCTCTTGAACCTGGGAGGCAGAGGTTGCAGTGAGCTGAGATTGTGCCACTGCATTCCAGCCTGGGTAACAGAGTGAGACCTTGTCTCAAAAAAAAAAGAAAAAAAAATGTACCTCGCAGGATCTTCCTTCACATGCAGCATTGGGCTTATTGCTAGAAAGACACAGACTATTCTCTTTCACTGGGACATTTCTTCTCAGTTGTGAACCTTCAACTGTCTGCAGAACATAATAAAACCTATCACCCAGCCACTGATAGACTAATATGTGGTAGGAACGGGTAACTACAAGAAATGAAAGCCACAGAGGGCAGGTCCAGGCTTGTGTTTTGGGAAGGCTGAATGAACTTTACAAAGCGCATTACGGGAAACAAGCATGAAGACTCTCACCTTGTTAGCCTTACATGGTGTTCTGAACTGTATATCTGACTTTTACAAGGACGTGCTAATAAAAATAAAATGGCTGCCGAGAGTGTTTTAATTGATTCTGACCCCAATGGTGGCTACAAATGATTGTCCACACCTTTCTCCTTGGCTTCTGAACCCAAACACTTCAATGTCACTTCAACCATTAGGGCCAGGCTCTCAGTCTTAAACTCATGTCATACAGATGATGTGAATTATCAATATAGAGTCAAAGATGCCATGTAGCTAATAGCACAGTTAAAATTTTTATCCAACATACTCTCATACAATGCTGCTAGGAGAACAAATTGATGAAATCTTTTGCAAGGTTAATCTGATGCATCCATTTCCTTAAAAACATTCATATCATTTCAATTAGTAAGAATAGAAAGAAATTGTCCTAAATGGAGAAGCTATGGATGCATAAGGACGTTCACTGAAGGATACAAAAGTTATTCGTAACAGTAACACAAGAAATAGAAAAATGTATAGCAGGTGACTGATATTTTGGACTTATCCCATTGTCGGATTGTTTTCAGCATTTTACATTTATCAACACATTGAATCTTCATAACAATCCTATGAAGCAGGCGCCATTACTTTTTTGTTTTTTCAGATAAAGAAACTGAGGCACAGAGAGGCATTTGCCCAGGCTAGTGCTGGAGCTGAGATTGGAATTTAAATAATTCAGCTCCAAAGCCAGCTCTCTAAATGTACCGTAATGAATGCTTTCTGACATATTCACATCTAAAATGTTATACAGTTAAGTGTGTTTGTGTTTGTAATCATGTGGAAAAATACTCATGTTATCATGTCTAATTAGAAAAAGAAAGATGAGGCTGGGCATGGTGGTGCACGCCTGTAATCCTAGCACTTTGGGAGGCCGAGGTGGGTGGATCACGAGATCAGGAGATCAAGACCATCCTGGCTAACAGTGAAACCCCATCTCTACTAAAAAATACAAAAAAAAAAAAAAAAAAAGCAAAAAAAAATGCCGGGCATGGTGGCAGATGCCTGTAGTCCCAGCTACTTGGGAGGCTGAGGCAGGAGAATGGCGTGAATCCAGGAAGCGGAGCTTGCAGTGAGCTGAGATCGCACCACTGCACTCCAGCCTGGGCGACAGAGCAAGACTCTGTCTCAAAAAAAAAAAAAAAAAAAGGAAAAAAAAACCAACAAATTTCTGTGCTTAGAAAAAGAGCTTCAAAGGTTTAGACACCAATGTGGTATTAGCGATGATCTTTGTACAGTGGAACTATGATTTTTCTCTGTTATTTTCTTTTTTTTAAAAAAAGTAAGCATATATTGCTTTTTAAATGGTAAATATGGTCATTTATTCCTTTTAAAGCTCTCACTGTGTTTCTGGCTTCCACTCACATTGCCCTCACCATCTCTCCTCCTTGCTTTACTTTGTATTTTCCGTCACAAACTTTTTTCTCCTAGGCCTTATTTTTTCCCACCTTTTATTTCTTACCCTGTTTGCTCTTTCCCACTTCCTTCTTTCTTACTCCTGCCTCTCCTGACCCCTCCTTCTTCCCTCATCCCACAAAGCTTATGAGCAGAAAGGGAGAAAGCCCCGAGCCCTAGCTGCCCAGTGGCCCATTTCCCTCTGTCTCTCCCAAGGGGTGTATGTGAGTAGACAGGGGTACTAGAGAGTGAGCCATTTTCTGAAACAAGCATACTTTTTAGTATTGTATTTCAGTTGTTCTAATGACTTCTAAAATTGTTGAAATAAGCTGGGTGTGATGACTCATCCCAGCTACTTGGGAGAGTGAGATGAGAGGATTGTTTGAGGCTAGGAGTTCAAGACCATCTTGGTCAACGTAGTGAGACTCCATCTCTAAACAAAAATGAGCTGGGTGTCGTAGTGTGGGCCTATAGTCCCATCTGCTAAGGAGGCTGAGAGGGGAGAATTGCTTGAGCCTAGGAATTCCAGGCTGGAATGAGCTACTGCACTCCAGCCTGGGTAAAGAGCAAGACCTCATGTGTTTAAAAAAAAAAAAATTGTTGAAATAAATATCTTTGACTTTCACATTTGAGGCCCCCTGGCCAGTCACTGATCGTAGGTCCCGCCGGCTCTCCAGCATCCCCCTCCTGCCTCCTTCTCCGCCCTCCTGGTGGTGCATGGCAAACCCCTCCTGCCTCTGTCCTGGCAGCCCTGTCCATGGTCCCTTTCCCCCACCACTCCTCTGTTTTCCCTTCTTGATCTTCCTTCTTCTAGGCCTGAACTTCTCTTGTGAGCAGAGTGTTGCCTTTAGATGGGCAGATGTCCTCAGGCAGGCCCCTTGTTCCCATGATGACCCACCTAGCTGGCCTGGTGGACTCATCCAAGACCACTTCTGCAGTCACACCTGATTTTCACAGGAGTAGGAGCAGTGATGCCGATGGTTTGAAGAGTAGAGTCAAGAGCCCCTACTGCTCTGCCAGTCACCTCTCAGCCCCCTGGGGTTCACTGGAGAACGCCAGCTACCAAGGCTAGCAAGGAAGACTGCCTAGGCCAGCGGGCCACGGCCCTCTAGGTGATTCTTCCCTCAACTCCAGGCTCCTCACCCATAACAGATCAACTACAGATTAAGAAAGTTTTAAAGTCATCTAAACATTTATTCTTCACATTTTTAAAAGCCAGTTTTCTCTTCAAATCTCAGTTCTTAAGTACCGGCTAGTGAGGAACACTGGTAGCCTTAAAAATATGAGGCAGCTCCCAGCACTTTGAGAGGCCGAGGCGGACGGATCATCTCAGGTCAGGAGTTCAAGACCAGCCTGACCAATATGATGAAACCCCGTCTCTACTAAAAATACAAAAACTAGCCAGGCATGTTGCGTGTGCCTGTAGTCCCAGCTACTAGGGAGGCTGAGGCACAAGAATCGCTTGAACCGGGGAGGCAGAGGTTGCGGTGAGCCGAGATAGCACCACTGCACTCCAGCCTGGGCAACAGAGCGAGACTCCATCCCCTCCCCTGCCAAAAACAGAGGCAATTTCTCTTCCAAAATGTGTTTGCCTCACTCCCATCCTTTTATCCTTAATGCCTGTCTAATTGCTAGGGCCTCCTTCTGGCCTTCCTGACTGGAGATCCTCTCACCTATCTTGCCTCCTGAAGGGTGGCTTCACTCATGTTCTTTAATGAAAATTATTTCCAGTTACCTTGTTTCCAGACCTATCCAGCTTAAATTCTAACTTTAGCTCTCCTTGCCCCAAAAGAGAAAATAACACCATTTTTTTTTTTCTGATTGCAAAGCTATGTTCTCTGCCAGCAATCAAACAAAATCAGGCAATATAAAAAGGTGTAAACAAGAAAGTGGTAAGCTTCTTTAACCTCATCACCCAGAGCTGAGTGGGGCAGGGAGCCCTTTTAGTGGTCTTCAGGCAATACTTCTAAGTGTGAAAATAAAGGGAAACGAGTTCCTTCAAGGGAAATTCCAGGCACTAGCAAGACCTGAGAAGTAAACGATCAGCTTCTGAGGAAGTTAGAACCACAGGATATTTGATTCCCTGTAGAAACTAAAGGTAACATCTTAACATACATCCTTGGGCTGTTTTTCACAAACCAGGACTCCAGGACTCCCACCAAATGGATTGGCTGGTACGTAAACCTCAGATGAGGGGAAACTGAGGTCTGAACTCTGACCACCTTTCTTTGCTCTAAATTTCTTCCTGAAAGGCCTGGAGGGAGGCACACCCCTGGGCCAGAGCTAGCATTCTTTTCTGCTGACCTCAAAATTTTAAGCAAAGCTGCTCTTCCTTAACCCACTGCAAATCAGAAAACCTTTCAATTCGCCTATGTCCTATAAGTCCCGCTTCAAGATATCCCACCCTTTCGGGCCAAACTGATGTGTAACCACCATGTATTGATTTGCAATTTGCCTGTAACTTCTGCTTTCCTGAAATTATCCCTGCCTTTAAAAACCCCTACCTGCAAGCCATCGGGGAGGCTGAGTCTTAAGCATGAGCTGCTCAATTCACCTTGCTTGGTGCCCTGCAAATAAATGTCCTCCTTTCTCCTGCTGCAAACCTCTGTGTGGATGTTTGGCCTCACTGCTGCTGGCGAGTGAACCTCAGTTTGGTTCGCTAACAGAGGTAAACATGGCTTATTTTTAGAGCTTTCTTTTTTTTTTTTCTTTTCCTTTTTTTTTTTTTTTTTTTTTTTGAGATGAAGTCTTGCTTTGTTGCCCAGGCTGGAGTGCAATGGCATGATCTCGGCTCACTGCAACCTCTGCCTACTGGGTTCAAGCGATTCTCCTGTGTCAGCCTCCTGAGTAGCTGGGACCACAGGTGCACATCACCACCCCCGGCTAATTTTTGTATTTTTAGTAGAGACAGGGTTTCACCATGTTGGCCAGGCTGGTCTTGAACTCCTGACCTCAGGTTATCCACCCGCCTCGGCCTCCCAAAATGCTGGGATTACAGACGTGAGCCACTGCCCCCAGCCGGATTTTTAGAGCTTTCTGAATTCCACATGAGCCACCGTATTTGCCACGGCTGCCCCTCCCCCATGCCTCTGCTAAGGCTTGGCTTCTGGACCCCGTGAGGTGCTCATTCCTCCTTCTGTGGCTTTGTCAGAAGCATGCGAATATGAGTAACTCCATCTTGAATAGGAGCTGGGGAAAATGAGGCTGAGACCTATTGGACTGCATTCCCAGACGGTTAAGGCATTCTAAGTCACAAGATGAGATAGGAGGTCAGCACAAGATACAGGTCATAAAGACCTTGCCAAAACCCACCAAAACCAAGATGGCCACGAGAGTGACTTCTGGTCATCCTCCTCACTGCTACACTCTCACCAGCACCATGACAGTTTACAAATGCCATGGTAATGTCAGGAAGTTACTCTATATGGTCTAAAAAGGGGAGGCATGAATAATCCACCCCTTGTTAAGCATATAATCAAGAAATAACTATAAAAATGGGCAACCAGCAGCCTCCAGGCTGCTCTGTGTATGAAGTAGGCATTCTTTTATTCCTTTAGTTTCCTAATAAACTTGCTTTCATTTCACTCTATGGACTCACCCTGAATTCCTTCTTGCACGAGATCTAAGAATCCTCTCTTGGGATGTGGATCAGGACCCCTTTCCTGTAACAGCTTTGCTGCTGGTATTCAATCTTCTGTAACTGCCCTTGCCTTTCCCTCCACTTGTCCAACTCACTCCTAATTTTAAAAATCCAGCTCAATTCCTGCCTGTTGCATGAAGCTTTCTAGGTCTTCTCAAAGTTCAAATGTGTACTTCATGCCATGCAGTTCCACCCTGTAACTATCTCCTTCTGACAACACTGCCTCTTCCCACCTAGCTCACATCCTGGCAGGGAACCGGGATCAACGTATGGTGCTTTTCTAGAGCCTAGTGACATGGTGGGCAATCAGTACACATCTGACTAATAAATACAAATAAATAAATAAATGGCCAATTGAGTGGCTTCCTTTAAATTTAATGAAAATTCTTAATGAAACTTTAGAGACTGAATCTAATTTTTAGTAGGTTTCAGGCCTACAGGCCAGTGATACTTTACGTGGACATTCTAAAATCTCTCCCACAAAGCACCGCACTGAATCCCAGAGTCCCTGTGAAGTTCAGGTGTCAATTAAGACAGGGATTTCCCCTGAGTCCTCTGGTTCCAGTTGTTGAGTTGCTGGTGCTTTATTTACTTCCTGCTCCCTATACTACGTCCCCTCCTGTAATCACCCCATCAAGCTTACACTATCTATGGTGCCCAAAGTGATGACACCTCCATAAATCAGTGCTCAAAGTGCCTGCTGTTGCTAACGTGCCCAGGTGATGAAAGTCTTTCTGCACTTTGTTGGTGTAGAATATTTTGATGGATTTAACAAAGGTTTTGATTCAGGCAAGGGCTATGGAAGGCTCCACGGCATCAAGGAACCACATCTGAGCAACAGAAGCAGGAGCGCATGTTAAAAAGAAACGAAGGCTGCAGAGGCTGGGAGGGAGGTGGACTTGCTGCCCCATGGTCCTCTCCTATTTTCAGACCAAAAGGCACTACTTGTGTGGAATTTGCAAATTGGTAACCAACAAGAGTTGCCGATGCATGCTCACCTCTCATCACATTTAATCAGAATCACGCTGTCTGTTCCAATCCCTAAGGCTGCAGCTCCCTTCTTGAGAGAAAAATGACTCTGTAAAAAAAATATATATATTTGCAATTAGTTTCATATAAAGACAAGATCCATTCCACTGGCTGTTTGTTTTCTGTTTTCCTTTTTTCCTTTCATTTCTAGTCTGTTCCTCCAAAGCCTGGGCTGCTGAGAGAAGATGGCATCCTTCACTTGTGCTTTTTTAAAAATTGTGGTGAAACAGCTGGGTGTGGTGGCTCATGCCTGTAATCCCAGCACTTTGGGAGGCCGAGGCAGGCAGATCACAAGGTCAGGAGTTTGAGACCAGCCTGGCCAACATAGTGAAACCCAGTCTCTATTGAAAATACAAAAAAAAAAAAAAAAATTAGCCGGGTGTGGTGGCGGGTGCCTATAATTCCAGCTACTCAGGAGGCTGAGGCAGGAGAATCGCTTGAACTCGGGAGGCGGAGGTTGCAGTGAGCCAAGATTGCGCCATTGCACTCCAACTTGGGAGACAAGAGTGAAACTCCATCTCAAAAAAAAAAAAAAATTGTGGTAAAACAACATAACTTAAATGCCATCTTAACCGTTTTTATTTATTTATTTTTTATTTTTATTTTAAGTTCCAGGGTACATGCGGGATGTGCAGGTTTGTTACATAGATAAACGTGTGCCATGGTGGTGTGCTGCACCTATCAACCCATCACCTAGGTATCAAGCCCAGCATGCATTAGCTATTTTTCCTAATGCTCTCCCTCCCCCCACACCCCCAACCCCAGCCCCGACAGGCACCACTGTGCATTATTAACTTTTTTCTTTTTTCTTTTTTTTTTTTTTGAGACAGAGTTTTGCTCTTGTCGCCCAGGCTGGCATGCAATGGCGCAATCTCAGCTCACTGCAACCCCTGCCTCCCGGGTTCCAGTGATTCTCCTGCCTCAGCCTCCCAAGTAGCTGGGATTACAGGTGCCCACCACCATGCCTAGCTAGTTTTTGGTATTTTTAGTAGAGACAGGGTTTCACCATGTTGGCCAGGCTGGTCTCAAACTCCTGACCTCTGGTGATCCACCTGGGATTACAGGCATGAGCCACTGCGCCCAGCCTTATTAACCATTTTTAAGTGTACATTTCAGTGGCTTCAAATATATTCACAGTGTTGTGCAAACCATCACCTCCATCCATCTTCAGAACTCTTTGCATCTTGAAAACTAAAATTCCGTGCCCATTAAACAACTCCTCACTCTCCCCACCCCCAACCCCTGAAAACCACCATTCCATTTTCTGTCTTTGAATTTAACTACTCTAAGTACCTCACATAAGTGGAACATACAGTATTTGACTTTTTGTGACTGGCTTAACTTAGTATAATGTCCTCAAGGTTCATCCATGTTGTAGCATGTGTGAGAATTTCCTTCCTTTTTAAGCTGAATGACATTCTATTACATGTACATACCACATTTTGTTTAGCTATTCATCCATTTATACAAACAGGTTGCTTCTACCTTTTGGCTATTGCGAATAATGCTACTGTGACATATGGGGGTACAACTGCCTCTTCAAGACTCTGCTTTCAATTGCTTTGAGTAGATACCTAGAAGTGGAATTACTAGATCATACAGCACTTCTATTTTTAACTTTTGGAGGAACATCCATACAGTGCTCCACCATGGCAGTACCATTTTACATTCCCACTCTCAGTGGACGAGGTTTCCAATTTCTCCACATCCTCACCAACGATCATAATTTTCTGTTTTCGATAATAGTCATCCTAATGAATGAGAGATGGCAACTCATTATGCTTCGGATTTGCATTTCCCTAACGATCAGTGAAGTTGAACATCTTGTGCTTAGCATCACATGCTTAGTGGCCATTTGTGCATCTTCTCTGGAGAAATGTCTATTCAAGTTCTTTGCCCATTTTGAATAGAGTCGTTTATTTAGTTTTTGTTCTTGTTGGGATTTTTGAGGGAAGCTGGAAAGATGCTGGAAATTGTAAATGGATCCAATAACCCGACACACAGTAACTCAAAGCCAGTTTTACATACAAGGCTTAACAATACATCAACCACCTCCAGCAGCTATGTATTGTATGGCTCCCAGGCTTATATGTTACCAAGAAGTTACACTCAGTTTCTCCCAGGTTCATTGAAACTCAGTAAACTCAGGTAAGAGGACAAGTGACCCTAAATCTAGCACTCTTTATTCCAGTTGCTGGAGGGGCTATTTGTTGCACAGGCAACTGCCAAGCCTGAGTCAGGCTTTAAAAAAGAGGCATCAATTACTGGCTGGGGCAGAATGACTTGTCTGCGTGTACAGAACAGGCCACACTGCCAAGCCACCGCCAAAGTCTTTGTGCCTTTGGTTATTGATTCCGGGTAGGATTGTGTGTCTCAATGGTTGTAATCACCGTGCCATTTGGAGAGCTGAGAAAGGCTAACCTAAGCCCAGCTGTACTGCATCTGCCCATCAGCCTCTTACTATTAACTACACATCATTAAGCTGTCCAAAAGAAGAGCTGCTTCCTCAATTTACATCTCCAAAGGGCTGCTGACTGGAATTTTAAGTTAGGGATCCTAAGAGGGTCCTCTCTCTTCGAATGCCCACTTTTGTACTCTTCTGAATTCTCAAACACACAGCACAGGAACTCTTAACACATATATTTTTAGGGGGTATGTCTAATCACCAAGAAGAAATCACATTTATAACAGCAGCAAATAATGATGACCAATCAAGGAGACCTGGAGCTGTGGAGTTTGACA
This sequence comes from Gorilla gorilla gorilla, assembly GCF_029281585.2. Classification (NCBI taxonomy): domain Eukaryota; kingdom Metazoa; phylum Chordata; class Mammalia; order Primates; family Hominidae; genus Gorilla; species Gorilla gorilla. Next base: position 35,228,424 of record NC_073232.2, on the reverse strand, counting down.
AGCTCAGTGCAGCTAGAAGCAATGAGAAAGGGCCATTAGCTTCATTTTACAACCTAAGAATGACAAAGTGGACAGTCATTACCGTGATACCTAGGAACTAGAGGAGAAAGCTTAATTAGATCAAGGTTTGTAAAGATGCATGACCTCCCCCACCAGAAAAAAAGGTGGGGGGGTTCTTTTTTGTGCATTTGGCAGAGCCCTGGGCGACCCCGAAGAGAAGGAGCTCAGAGGCAAGCTAAGTCTCTTACAGCCAGAAGGGAAGAGAACAGCCAGCTGCCCCAACTAAGTAAATGCAAGCCACTCAAATTACGCCCCTCTGTGAATGAGCTCTTAAGCACTAAACTGCAAAAAGGCGAACTGGGGATAAGTAAGAGATCTGGTGCACCTGGTCAATGGGAGGACGTATTCTTGTCTAGTCTTTAATGAGAAAGAATAGGGGTTCTTAAATGAGGAGCAATTACCCAGGATAATTGATCACGGTACTAAATGCTGCAGATTTAAAGAAAAACACAGGCCCAAATAGAAAACTTAAAGACAGGGAACAAAGGTGAGATGAGGCATGAAAAAGAAAATTAGGTAGCAAACATCGAGTCTGTTTATATTTTGAGGAAAGGGAGCAGAGAAATAGCTTAACGTTATTCACAAATAGAAAGGAATCCATGGAGAGGAAGAAAACTTGAGAGGAAAAAGCATCTACCTAATGAAGGAGAAACAGTGAAGATAGCTTAAATGGCATGTCTCTCTGGGCCGGCGAGACCACATGTGGACAGTCATTTTTATTCCTTAGCACCACTTTGAATGGAAGTACTTGTTGATGAACCAGAGGAAAACAGTGTCTGAAGAACAACCACCTGGATGCTGAGAAGGCTGGAAAGCAGGTGTTTAGAGAGAACCTAAAGGGTTCTCTGGAAACAAATGTAAAAATTGAACCAGTGGCCGGGCACGGTGGCTCACGCCTGTAATCCCAGCACTTTGGGAGGCTGAGGCAGGCGGATCACGAGGTCAGGAGATCGAGACCATCCTGGCTAACACGGTGAAACGCTGTTTCTACTAAAAATACAAAAAAATTAGCCAGGCATGGTGGCGGGTGCCTGTAGTCCCAGCTACTCCGGAGGCTGAGGCAGGAGAATGGCATGAACCTGGGAGGCGGAGCTTGGCTTGCAGTGAGCCAAGATCACGCCACTGCACTCCAGCCTGGGCAACAGAGTGAGACTCTGTCTCAAAAAAAAAAAAAAAAAAAAAAAATGGAACCAGTGATTCAACAGTATCTGCAAGGCCAACAAGAATTGAGGGGAGATGTTTTAGCAAAGAATGCTGAGTTGGGCAACTACATCTGTCAGCAGCACATACTAGCAGACCACCCAGAGGAGTGAGGACGCAAACTACACCTCAGAAGATAACAACCTATTATCATCAAAGGGCCAAAAGGCCCTCTTCCCCTCAATGCAAGGAAGCTATTTATAGAGTTTTCCAAAATACCTCAATACACTTCAATTTTTTGTACTTCCACCTAAAAATACATGTGTGTGCACACTCATGCACGTGCATACACATACAGAGGAAACTTGGAGAAAAAGGTAACGTGTTGGGGAAAGTTTTGTTAGAAAAATCAGATCAGTTTTTGAAATAAAAGACACCTCAGTTCTAAAAAAAAAAAAAAAAGAAATGAGCAGAGGGCATTAAGGATATGTGACGTGGGTGGCCTTCAGGTGAAGGGCTGTGCCAAGCCTGGGATCGGGGGATAGGCTGCTCTGGAGCACATCAGGCTGGAGAGGACAGCGTCCCACTCCACCTGGCCCTAGACTGGAGGGTGTGGCATGAGTTCCTTCACTCTTCAATGGCTTCAGAAGACAAAATTCTGAACAAAAATTGGAAGCTACAAGAATTCAAATTTGTCCCAAAATAATCAAGACTCTTGTAATGATCAAGTTGTTCATTAATAAAATGGCTGGGGAATGAGCTAATGAGAATACCCTCATCCCCTCCCTGGATTTGGGAAAAATTACAGTAGAGCCTTGATAATAGAATCTAGTGCTTATTTAGGATTAAATCATATTTCTATTTAAGGACAATAGATATTAAAGCCCAAATAATTTTTATTTTCTACTAAATGAAAAAGTCAAGATTGATGGAAGAATAATTTCTCTCTCTCTCTTTTTTTTTTTTTCTTTTTTGAGATGGAGTCTCACTCTGTCGCCCAGGCTGGAGTGCAGTGGCACGATCTCGGCTCACTGCAAGCTCTGCCTCTCGGATTCACACCATTCTCCTGCCTCAGCCTCCGGAGTGGCTGGGACTAGAGGCGCCTGCCACCACGCCTGACTAATTTTTTGTTTTTGTATTTTTAGTAGAGATGGGGTTTCACCGCGTTAGCCAGGATGGTCTCAATCTCCTGACCTCGTGATCCGCCCACCCCGCCTCGGCCTCCCAAAGTGCTGGGATTACAGGTGTGAGCCACTGCACCCATCCACATTTTTTTTGTGTGTGTGTGATAGAGTCTCACTCTGTCGCCCAGGCTGGAGTGCAGTGGCTCGATCTTAGCTCACTGCAACCTCCGTCTCCTGGGTTTAAGTGATTCCCCTGGCTCAGCCTCCCGAGTAGCTGGGATTACAGGCGCCTGCCACCATGCCTGGCTAATTTTCATATTTTTAATACAGATGGGTTTTTGCTGTGTTGGCCAGGCTGGTCTCGAACTCCTGATCTCAAGTGATTTGCCCACCTCAGCCTCCCAAGGAAGAGTGATTTCTCTATTAAAAAAAATATGTAGGTAAACCAGACACAGGTTACATGATTCAGCTTATCCTTAAAACATGCACAAATAAATAAAGGATTTTATAATTATAAAATATTTGTAATAAAAAAATAAGCAGGCTTTCTAGGTTTGAGTGGGATGAGAATATTCAGCTAAGAGTGAGTGAGAAGGAGCGTATCAGGCTGGAGAGGGCAACGCCCATCCCTCCTAGCCCTAGACTGGAGGGTGCAGCATGAGCTCCTTCACTCTTTAATGGGGACAGTAAATCTAATCCCTTTAGACATGGTGGGAGAGTAAGGTGAGTGGTAGAAAGCTCTGAGACAAACTAGTTTAGAATCTTGGCATGCCGGTTTCTCCTCCTCTATTAGAATTGGGACAAGACATCTGGAAAGCCGTATCAATTATTTCAAGCCATTGCTGATTTCATCCAAATATTTAACTGAGACTGAGATCTGACTGCCTAACAGATCACAGGGTTTCAGGGACAAGCCTCTGCTGGGCTTGGAGGGCACAGATTATTAAGATAGTCCTCAGTGGCTGGCCACCTCCCCTACCTCATCTTCTGTCTTTGTTCCCCTCACTCTGTCTACCTGGTGCGTTGGCTTTCCTGGTCTCCTGTGAGCTTGCTAAACTTGTTCTCGCTTGAGTCTTTGCACTTGCAGTTCATTTTCCTGGAAAACCTTCCTTCAAATACTTACATGGTTCCCTCCCTCATTCAATGTAGGTCTCTGCTCACATATTACCTCCACACAGAGATATTTTTATGACCATCCTGTAAAGTAGCTGACTACCACCCTAATCTCATCATCACATGACACTATTTCTAATACTAGCTCACTGTGTGTCCACTACGAGAACACAGCAGGTTGCATGAGGGCAAAGACTTTGTCATAGCGTATAATTGACAAAATATTTGTTGAATTTGTTGACCACATACTCAGATAACAAATCCAGGGAAATGTCACTATTTATTGCCATAACTATCTGGCCACAAATCCCAATGTTGGTGTGGCTCTGGTGGACTCCGTGGACCCCAATGCCTCGAATCTAAAGCCTATTCTAAAAGCAAGACCAGGGGTCTTCTTGGCACCTGCCCCAGAAGGCCTAAGGTGGGGTCCTCCCCAAGCTGGAGGCAGCTGTGTGTTCTCCTAACCAGGCCAGCTGCTAGAGGGAAGAAAGAAGCAACACAGAGCCCTCAAATAAAGAGAAAGGACACACTGGCTGGGAAATCTTAGCTCTTAACTCTTCTGACATCCTATCAAGCATTCTACCTTCCAGCTCTGAGATCCATCAATTGACCAATTGTCCTCAGGCTTGATTCTTTTGTTCCAACACCCTTTGTGGGTGGAATTAGTGGGTGTGTGGGGAATGGGGATCATTATATATTGTCCTCAACAAGTAGATCTTGAAGCCCAGCCTATCAATGAGCTGAAATCTGCCTATTTGACCCTTCCTCATGCTTCCTGACCACCCCCCCACCATCCCCCGGGCCAATCCCTCAGCAGTTGCAGTTCTCACCGTATCCTCCTCCTTCACACCCTTCTGACACCTCCATTCGCTTGCTCCTATACAGTCCACCCTAAGATTTGAGGGAGATGATAACTACAGCTTCCTTAGAAATACTGGTCGCCTCTGTCCTTACTTCTGCTCGCCAGCTGGCCCGAAAGAACATTCTCTTGCTAAAGCATTGGATTTACAAAGAAGCTTGTGCTCTGGGAGACCACCTCATTGGTTTCTAATTATGATGATCTGGAGGGGAGGGGACCTCCCAGACACATTTTTAGAGACTGTGTGATTCGCAGGTGATGTGGATCTGTACACAGGCATGTCTGTGAAGCTGCTATCTTATTAGTCACACTCAGTTCTGACTAGTAGATCAAGGTGGCCCCATTGTGAGCTTATACTCTAAATAAGTGTCAAATGAAAGGAATGATGTGTAACAGGTTAAGTTTAACATGAAAAGAGATCCAAGAATGATCTTCAGTGACAAATGTGAACATCAGTACTGAGTATGTCTTCAGTCATTTTGATCACTCTGTGGACAACAATTATTTCTATGATTGTGGATTATGAAGAGTGAATGAAAGTGTGTAATGGAAAGAGGTGATGTGAGGCACAATGATGAGGGTTTGACACCTGCTTCTATTTAGGCAAATTACTTTCTCATGCTGAGCCATGATTTGCTCAGGTGCAATGATGAAGTCCTCTCTTGGCAGAATTGATGTGAGAAGTGTAGCTGTGGCATGTGAGGTGCCTTACATATCATTTTTGGGCTATCCCCAAAAAGGGTAGCCTTTCCTATCCTCCCATCCTCCTACCTAATGTGATACTGTCCTCAGGTCTCCCTCCTTACCTCAAGTGGCATTGTGAAATCTTCAAACAAAATTCATGTCAATCCCTTTCTTTTCTTTTGTGTGTGTGTGTGTGTGTGTGTGTGTGTGTGTGTGTGAGAGAGATGGAGTCTCGCCCTGTCACCCTGAAGTGCAGTGGTGCGATCTCAGCTCACTGCAACCTTTGCTTCCCGGGTTCAAGTGATTCTCCTGCCTCAACCTCCGAAGTAGCTGGGATTACAGGTGCTACCACTACACCCTGCTAATTTTTGTATTTTTAGTAGAGGTGGGGTCTCACCATGTTGGCCAGGCTGGTCCCAAACTCCTGACCTCAGGTGATCCACCTGCTTCAGCATCCCAAAGTGCTGGGATTACAGGCATGAACCACTGCGCCCGGCTAATTCACTTTACTTCTTAAAATAAATATGTGTATGTAGGGAAATCTCAAAATTATACAAGTAGCAATCTAGGATCTAGACCCTCCCAAGGCTGTGGATCCTTGAGTGTTGCTCTGGCACTTTGGGAGGAAGGGCACATCCCTCTTAAGGAAATCACCGGCCCCGACTCTGCTCTCCCTGCTCCCTCTGTCTCGTCTCCTGGCTGGGCTCAGCTCCTTCTAACGACAGTGTCATCTGTGAGGGGCTCACCGAGAGCCATGCGCAGTGCACTACCCTTCCCATGTATCATCTTGCTTCATCCTCCCCAGAGCTACGGAACCTGGGTATCATCATCCCCATTTTACAGATGAGGAGGAGATGAAGGGTCATGCCTTGGGAGGTGGCAGAGCAGGGCCTGTCACCATTTCATCAATTCCAAAGCTCACAGGATTTATCACTAACCTGGAGAACAGTAAGTCTGTTCAGCCACTTTTGACCTGGCACTGGGAACAAGTGAGCATCCGTCACCTGGCGTGGATGGGATCTCAGGAGCCCCTTCCCATCCCTTTCTTCCCCAGAACAAAGGACACTCGCTGAGAGCGGGCACTGGGTGTGTTCTGCCCACTGCTCTCTCCCCTGTGCCAGAAGCAACACCTGGTGCCTGCAGCACTAAAGGAAGGAAGGAATAAAGGAAGCATCTCTCTGCACAGTGGCTGAGTTGTGTCTCAGCACCTCACACCTTTGCCTCTCTGAGTGCAATGGGAATATCCCCAGGAGAGGCAATGGGGAGGTCTTACCTATCGCTTACATCTCAGCATGGCTTTCAGGTTCTTTCCTGAGAGGAGGTTTGGATGGACTGGGTAGAGGAGAAAATAACATGGGAGCGATGAGGGCCCCAAGGTGAGAAGGAGGTAGGAATGCAGCACCGGAGCAGGGGTGCTGAAGGTAAATAGATTTAGCCCACAATTTCACTCACTGTCAGTTCCGACTAAGGGGGGAGCAATACATTTTGTGGAAGTCATCTGTTTCCAAATTGCCCAAACAGCCCTGTTTCCAAACAGGTCACTGTTTAAAATAATTTTTTAAAGGAGATCTGTTTTTGAAACTAAAAACCTCTCCAATAATGATACGTGAAAGTCATCTTTCTGGCCAGGTGCGGTGGCTCACGCCTGTAATTCCAGCACTTTGAGAGGCCAAGGAAGGCGGGTCACCTGAGGTCAGAAGTTCGAGCCCAGCCTGGCCAACATGGCGAAACCCCGTCTCTACTAAAAATACAAAACTTAGCCGGGTGTGGTGGTGGGCGCCTGTAATTCCAGCTACTTGGGAGACTGAGGCAGGACCATTGCTTGATCCCGGGAGGCGGAGGTTGCAGTGAGCTGAGATTGCATCATTGTACTCCAGCCTGGACGACAAGAGTGAGACTCTATCTCAAAAAAAAAGAAGAAAAAAGAAAAGAAAGTCATCTTTCTGAAGATGTGGTGGCTCAAGCCTGTAGGCCCAGCTACTTAGGAGGCGAGGCAGGAGGAGTGTTTGAGCCCAGGAGTTTGAAGCTTCAGCGAGCCATGATCGTGCCACTGTACTCCAGCCTGGTAACAGGGTGAAATCCTGTCTCTAAAATAAAATAATAAACTAAAATAGAGCAATTTTGAGAATTACCTCCCCACAGAAGTGGGTCAAAGTCACAAGGGACCTCAGCAGAACATTGGCAACTGGTTCCGGGGGATGTGGGTGTGGGCCAGGCTTGGCATGTGAAGAGTGGAGTGAATTAGTTATGGTGATTTGCCTAAAGATCCACTGTTTGTTATGATTATGAAGAATATGTTTCCTAGATGAGGTTATGCTGTTTCGTGGAAGATATTTCTGGAAGAGCTTGTGCCACAAAGAAATAAGAGGAATTTGGAATTGAGCTCATGGTTTAGGCTTTCAAAGGATTCAGAGCTTGAGATGTGAATTATTGAGCTGGGATCTTAGCTTCCCTCTAAACCTACTTTAAAGAGAGAACCTAAAACTCATCAGGTTAATTTTTGCCAAGCCTTTGTATGACTGAAGATTTGGGGAACGGGATGAGATTCCAGCAAAGGATGTGTTGAACCAAAGGATCTTTAAGATCACTTTCAATTCTGAGATTTTGTGATTCTATATGTTAAAGAAAAGTAATCTTGGAACTCTTAAACGCTTGCCACAGAAAGACTAGTTGTTTAATTTAGTCTTATTCAAGTTTTACAAGAAAACAGTTGATTCAAACAACCAGAAAAATTTAATAGGTTGCCCTCCTCATCAGATAAGTAAAGCTCTAGTCTGTGTTGGTGGCCAGAAAAGAAGTGGGTGGCTTTGGTGGGGTGCAACAGAGACAGAGTGAAGGGTCATTTAGAAAACAAAATGACTCTTCCCTTCATGAATATGTGAACGTTTCTGGTTGGATACAGAAGGCCACAGAGTCTCGCAATGTCATTCCCATCCCTATGGCTCTAAACATGCCAATTTACAAACTCAGTGCTCAGATTGGAAGAAGGGATAGTAATGTGACCTGGTTCAGTAGATCAGGAAATTAGCATGAGAATAACCAACATGGGGCCAGGCGCAGTGGCTCACGCCTGTAATCCCAGAACTTTGGAAGGCCAAGGCAGGTGGATCACCTGAGGTCAGGAGTTCGAGACCAGCCTGGCCAACATAGTGAAACCTTGTCTCTACTAAAAATACAAAAAATTAGCCAGGTGTGGTGGCATGCACCTGTAGTCCCAGCTACTCAGGAGGCTGAGGCAGAAGAATCGCTTGAACCAGGGAGGCAGAGATTGCAGTGAGCTGAGATGGCACCACTGCACTCTAGCCTGGGTAACAGAGAGAGATTCCATCTCAAAAAAAAAAAAAAAAGGAATAACCAACATGGGGAAAATGGGATTTAAGAAAGGATGCTACAAGTGAATTTAGAGCAGCTGGCCAGAGACAAGCGTTTAGGACATCCAACCCAGTAGTTGAAAGAGCAGTCTTGGGCTGGCCACTATGCTAATCTCTTCAGTGATGGTGTCTAATTGAACCCTCCCAACAGTCTTATGAGAGGAGCATTAATATGACTTTCCTTTCCCAGATCAGAAAACTGAGGCATAGCGAGATTAAGTAACTTGTCCAGTGTCACAAAACTAGTACATGATAAAACCAAATATTTCAACCTGTGTTTGTCTGATTCCAGAGCCTATCCTTAGATGACACATCAAAGGAATGATTTTTCAATTCAATAAAATACACTGAATGCAAAAAAAGTTTAAAAAGAGCAGTGTTGGTATTATTGAGAAATTATTGAGGCTTCGAATCTGGCTCTGCCATTGACTGGCTGTGACACCATGGGCAAAGTATCCCCCACCTCTGGGGCTTGGTGTCTTCATCTGTAAAACAAGGTGGGATTTTTTTTTTTTTTGGTCTTTTTTTTTTTGACGGAGTCTCACTCACTCTGTTGCCCAGGCTGGAGTGCAGTGGTGCAATCTTGGCTTACTGCAACCTCTGCCTCCCGGGTTCCAGTGATTCTCCTGCCTCAGCCTCCCGAGTAGCTGGGATTACAGGCGCCAACCAACATACCTGGCTAATTTTTGTATTTTCAGTAGAGACGGGGTTTCACCATGTTGGCCAGGCTGGTCTCAAACTCCTGACCTCAAGTAATCCTCCTGCCTCGGCCTCCCAAAGTGCTGGGATTACAGGCGTGAGCCACCACACCTGGCTGAGGTTGTTGTTTTTTAAAGTTGGTTGATATTTATGCAGAGCTCTCTGTGTCCCAGGCACTGAGGCACAAGTTCTATAAGGCTCTCATTTGATTTTCTAGGAGTCTTGGGCCTTGGAAACCTCTCAAAATGTGTGAAGAGAGAACACCCGAAGCAGCGTCTGTCTTGACCCATGGCCTCCCTCTCCTCACTGAGTCAACACAGCAGCCCCTCCATTATCCTTTCTCCCTGCCAGCCAAGCAATTGAGGAAAGAAGTCTCCATGCCAAGATTGATGCTGTCTAGCCGGAGAAAAGGCATGTGAGAAATGCCTTGGTAATTTTCTTTTTTCTGTCTCTGGAGATCTATTTCTGGAGCTGGTGGAGACAGTGTGACTGTAAAATCTGAAAAGACCAAGAAAATATGTGGCCTGGCCTGAAGCCAGAAGGAAGCTACACTAAATGATGAATTGAAAATAATGTCTGAGGTCTAGAGCCCAGAAGGAACTAGCGATGGGGATCGTGTTACCTCTTAACCTGCAGCTTCAAAGGCAGGACTCACTTTTAAGAGCTCACCTGTCCAGGATGGTTAGGGTCAAGGGTTCAAGAAGATGCAGGACGGCTTTAAATGAGCTCTGAAAACCCCCTCCAGCCCAACCCTACGAGATGATGAGAATGTTTTTTGGTAGAAAGAGAGAGTCACAAATTAGCATCAGTTTCACATTAAGAAAACAGCTCCTGGTGGCAACTTGATCAGGGAAGGTATAAGATGTTAAGTCAATTGATAAGCTGCTGTATACAAAGCTCTGTTGCTGAATCTTTTAATCTGGTTTCTACAGTGGTAGTCGGTGCATGGAGCTCACTGGTCTTGGACCCAGTAAACCCAGTCTGATCTTGGCTCTACCTACCTAGCTAATTTCAGCCTCCTCATTTGTAAAATGCAGATAACAATCTCTGTTCTACTTGTCCCATAAGGGTGCTGTGAGAATCAAAGTTCCATATCTTCAAAGTGTTTTGGAAACTGTCAAATAGTAGTCAGATATAAGGTGTTATATATTAAAAAAACTATTTGTCAAAAATGATAAGGCAATGATAACCCAAATGATAGGCCAAAGTTAGAGCCTATTGGTATTTTAGGAGAGCTTCGTAATTCAAATGATCCTTCAAAGCTATATGCATAGATAGACACACAAGAAGGAGAAGGGAGAGTCAAATGGTTGTTATATGGCCGAATTGTGTTTCTTTCTCAGAAATGAAGAAGTAGTCAGGGCGTGGTGGCTCACTCCTGTAATCCCAGCACTTTGAGAGGTGAAGGCGGATGGATCACCTGAGGTCAGAAGTTTAAGACCAGCGTGGCCAACATGGTGAAACCCTGTCTCTACTAAAAACACATAAATTAGCCAGGTGTGGCGGCACATGCCTGTAGTCCCAGCTACTCTACTCCAGAGGCTGAGGCAGGAGGAATCTCTTGAACCCCAGAGATGGAGGTTGCAGTGAGCCGAGACTGCACCACTGCACTCCAGAGATCACGCCACGGCACTCCAGAGATCACTCCACGGCACTCCAGCCTGGGCGACAGGGCTAGACTCTGACTCAAAAAAATAAATAAATAAATAAATAAAGTAGACTGAGTTTACAGTATCAGGAAAAGAAGGTAGAGCAAAATTGTTATTTTTAGATCCTCAGACCACATGGCCTGATCAAGTCTCAGTCAATTTACATAAAGCATGAGGCTAAGAAGCTCATGCCCAAACCAGAGATGCCTGGCAGAGAGCACAGAGTGGCTTGCTGCTGGACCAAACTCATTTTAACTTGTGGACGCAGCTTGGAAGCGAAAAGAAAAAGATGCCCAATAAAAGATCATCTGGACTTTTTGAGGCTGAGAATGTAGTAACATCTAACTATTTAGGGGTCCAAACCCATTTCAGGAAAATAGTAATTGAGGAGAAAAATAGATCACGTTTTTCTATCCTTGGAGAAGCTGAGAAAAAAAAGTAATCTCCTGGTGGGGTAGTAGGTAGGGTGGGCTGAATAACAGATACTCCCTCCACAAAAATCACATCCTCATCTTCAACACTGTGAATATGTTACTTTACATGGTAAAAGGGACTTTGCAGATGTGATTAGGTTAAGGTTGAGACGGGGGATTGCCCTGGATTATCTGAGTAGATCCAAAAGAGAGAGGCAGGAGAGCCACAGGTGGAAAGAGATGTGGTGGTAGAAGTAGAGGTGAGAGAGAGAGAAAGAGAGAGATCCAAAGATGCTATGCTGCTGGTTCTAAAGATGAACCAAAAAATGTAGGTGGCCTCTAGAAGCTGGAAACAGCAAGGAAACGGATTCTTCCAGAGAGCCTCCAGGAAGAATGCAGCCCTGCTTCTCCCATTTTAGATTTTTGACCCCCAGAACTATAAGATAATACATTCATATTGTTGTAAGCCACAAAGTTTGTGATCATTTGTTCCAGCAGCAACAGAAAGATAAAATACTAAGTAATTTTAGGCTGTGTGGTTTTTGCCCAATGTGACCCCTATACGTTGAAGAAGGACATTTCACAAAATAATAAAACCCCAAAAGATGACTGAAAACAAGATGCTTTGATAATTTGTTAACATGGAATTGCTAGTTTCCTTTAATTCCACAGCTACTGCTGTGGTAATGAACTGTATCCACTGATTCCCAATCTATTTCCTTGTCATGGACACCTACAGACACACACACAGACAGACACACACACATAGACACACATACCTCACTTAAAATAGGAAATAGAAAAAGTTCATGGCGGATCTGGATCTGAGACCCACCACGGTTCTCTACATCTCCTGAGTGACATTTCCTTACAGGAGCCCTGAGTCTCCCTCTAGGCCCTTCCTCCCTCCCTGTCTCCTAGTTCCCTGGCTATCAGAGGGGCTTCCTGATTGTCTCTGAGGCAGCTGTATTCCAAAGCCCAGGCTACTGTGAGGCAGAGATCATGAAGGAACAGTCTTATGTTTTTGTTTTTTGTTTTTTTTTTTTTTTGGGAATGGAGTGTGGCTCTGTTGCCCAGGCTGGAGTGCAGTAACGCGATCTCTTCTCACTGCAACCTCCGCCTCCTGGGTTCAAGTGATTCTCCTGCCTCAGCCTCCTGAGTAGCTGGGATTACAGGTGCCTACCACCTTGTCTGGCTAATTTTTTTGTATTTTTAGTAGAGATGAGGTTTCACCATGTTGGTCAGGCTGGTCTTGAACTCCTGACCTCAAATGATCTACCTGCCTCAGCCTCCCAAAGTGCTGGGATTACAGGCATGAGCCACCGTGCCTGGTACGGTGCTATTTCTTTATGGTAACAAAACCTCCGGTCAAGTCAGCCAAAGACGAATGTTAAATGGTTCAGGCTGGGTATGATGGTGGCTCACGCCTGTAATCTCAGCACTTCGGGAGGCCGAGGTGGAAGGATCACTTGAGGCCAGGAGTTTGAGACCAGCCTAGCCAACACTGCAAGACCCTGTCTCTATAAAAAATAGAAAAATTAGTCAGCCATGGTGATACATATCCGGAGTCCCCGCTATCCAGGAGGCTGATGTGGGAGGACTGCTTGAACCTAGGAAGTTGAGGCTGAGGCTGCAGTGAGCTGTGATTGCACCACTGCACTACAGTCTGGGTGACATAGCGAGATTGTCTCAAACAAACAAACAAACAAACAAACAAAAAAGCTCAAGGCACCACGAGGGCAGAATATCTATCAGATCAGTGGGCTGAGTTTTTAAACAGAAAAACTGTATCAAAGGCTCCTCTGGAGTTTTGCTTACATGGGCCTAGCATCAATGGTCCAAATGAGCTCACAGTCCCTCTGCCTTCCCTCCTCCTCCCCTTCCCTTAATATGCAACTTGATTGCGCAGAAGCGAAGGGTAGGAACTAGAGCTAAAAATATTTTCCTTTATCTTTTTTTTTTTTTTTTAGACAGGGTCTTGCTCTTTCATCCAGGCTGGAGTGCGGTGGTGCAATCACGGCTCACTGCAGTCTCGACCTCCTGAACTCAAGTAATTCTGCTACCTCAGCGTCCTGGGATCATAGGTTTGTGCTACCACATCTGGCTAATTTTTTTTAATTTTCTGTGAAGATGGGGTTTCACTATATTGCCCAGGCTGCTCCTTTATCTTTGAGGGTTTTCCTGAATTTCAAAGAGTCAAGGAGGACACCCCATAGTACCACTCAGCTTTCTCCCCCGTTCTCTCCCAAGGTGTCTTCCAGAAAGAGGGCCTCTGGGGATAATGCATTTCCAGCCATCACTCCTTAAACTCGGGCTTTATGGAACATAACCTTAAACTTGGAAGGAACAGAAACACATACATGCTCAGAAGTGAAGGCAATGAGCCTGGGAACAGCAGCCATTCCTTTCTCCTTGACTTCCGGGAACATCTTAAAGCGTGCGATCATCATGGCATACATGTTAGATATGGCGCCACCTAAAGTGCACAGCAACACACAGTTACTTTATTTATTATCAACCTCATTTCACATGCAAGCAACATTCCTTATTTCCTCTGACCTGAGTCCTCCTTGGACTCAGAAGAAAACCCTATTGACTATCTTTAAACTGAATCCTCAGACTCAAAGGCGCTACCCCAGAGGGCACATTGGGACAGGACAGGTGCCACCGTCACACCCCATCTCAGTCACTAAGGGGAACTGCAGTGGATTCTACTCTTGCTGGAAGCCCTTTGAAGAGGTTTTAATTCAAAAGCAAAAGGTTTGCCTCCATCCCAGCTTGTGAGCGTGGTCATTCTGCACTAGGTGTGTAAAATTCTGGTTATATCTGGATGGAGAAACCTTTTTTTTTCATTTCAACTCATTCAGTGCCTTGCACTTGGATTAACATAAATCATCTGTTACTGGTGTAAGCTGTTAATCAACTTTTTTTTTTTTTCTTGAGACAGGGTCTCACTCTGTCGCCCAGGCTGGAGTGCAGTGGCACGATCTCCGCTCACTGCCACCTCCATCTCCTGGGTTCAAGCAATTCTCCTGCCCCAGCCTCCCAAGAAGCTGGGACCACAGGCATGCGCCACCACACCCGGCTAATTTTTTTGTGTATTTTTAGTAGAGACGGGGTTTCACCACATTGGCCAGGCTGGTCTCAAACTCCTGACCTCAAATGATTCACCCGCCTCAGCCTCCCAAAGTGCTAGGATTACAGGTGTGAGCCACCACGCCTGGCCTAATCAACAATTTTTGCTGAGCAGCAGTCCCCAGCCTTTTTGGCAGCAGTGATGCGTTTCGTGGAAGACAATTTTTCCACATACGGAAGGTCGGGGGCTGGTGGGGGTGGGGTGGAGAATGCTTTTGGGATGAAACTGTTCCACCTCACATCATTAGGCATTAATTGGATTCTCGTTAGGAGCATGCAACCTAGATCCCTCGCATGTGCAGTTCACAATAGGGTTCACGCTCCTATGAGAATCTCATGCGGCTGCTGATGTGACAGAAGGCAGAGCTAAGGCGGTAATGCTCGCTTGCCCCTTGCTCACCTCCTGCTCTGTGGCCCCGTTCCTAATAGACCGCAGACCTGTACCGATCCACCACCAGGGGGTTGGGGACCCCTGTTATAAAGGATAAACCTCCAAGTCCATCCATCATACTCATCTGTTCATTCCCTCTAAACTAGTTCTTCCCTCTCAAAGACATCATTGAAATAGAATTGTATTAGATAACAAAACTTATTTCATAAGTATAGAAAAACATACAACTAAGAGAATTTTCAGTCCATGTTGTATTACGTTTTCTGTGTCATCCAAAAGTTGTCAGGGATTCCACGCCATAAGATTTGTGCCTTGTAAGTAGAGTCTCACTTGACAAGCAAAGAAAACCCAGGGCTGTTGGGAAGTTTAGGATATTTGCAATTCAGGAAAGACAGATTGTCACGAATGCAAATTAATATGCTGGGATGGAAGACATGAGGCCATGGGGCAGAGTGAAGGTACTGCCTCTACCTCCTGACCAAGGGGAACACCCCAAGTCCTGCCGTCACGTGAGTGTTGTGAGTTACTCTCCTTCCTGGTGGCTGAGGAGCAGGAGGGCTCCATGTCAAGCTGAATGGCCCAGGCAGGGGTATGACCTTTGTCTCTTGAGCCCTGGGCTCTGATTCAAGCAGGCTGCCCAGCACAGAGCACTCATCACCCAGACACATGTCTCTGTCCTCAATCAAAATCAGGGCGATTCCTTCCTTTCTGGACTCTAGAGACACAGGACAGGCAGAATCAGGTAGAATTCAGGTCACGCCTGCTCTGAGCAGACACCCGGTATGAAAGGCTGGCTGTAGGATGCTGGAAGCAGGGTCTGCTTCAAAAGGAAATTCCATCCTAGCTCATGGTTTTGGCACTTACTGACATTTTGGGCAACATAACTGGTGAGGGCTGACCTGGGCATTGTAAAGTGTTGAGCAGCATCCCTGGTTTCTACCCACCAGATGCCCGTAGCACCCTCTCCCCCAGACAATCAAAAGTATCTACAGATATTGCCAAATGTCTCTTGTGGAGAGCAAAATGATCTTGTTTGAGAATTTAGTTGTTCTTAAAGAGGCTGGAGAAGGAAGGAGGGAAGAAGAGAAAGGGGAAGACATACCCAAAGAAAGTGCTCTTCACGTGCATTTCTTCTGAAGCTTCCAGCCCTGCCCTCCCACACCTCACTCTGCAACTCAGCTGTCCTCTGGCTAAAGGCTCAGCAGCCCTGAGTGAGAGAAAGAGGCTTCTGGGCCTCCACGCAGAGAAGACTGTTTTGTGTAACAGAGGCATGAGGACAAATGCGTGAGCCCTACCTGCTCTTATTTCCTACGAATCCTCTAAGAAAGGATGTAAAAGCAAGTGCTACTTTGGGAGACTGAGGTGGACAGATCACCTGAGGTCAGGAATTCAAGACCAGCCTGGCCAACATGGTGAAACCCCATCTCTACTAAACATACAAAAATTGGCTGGGCATGGTGGTGCATGCCTGTAATCCCAGCTACTCTAGAGGCTAAGGCATAAGAATTGCTTGAACCCAGGAGACGGAGGTTGCAGTGAGCTGAGATCGTGCCACTGCACTCCAGCCTTGGCGACAGAGTGAGACTCTGTCTCAAAAAAATAAAAAATAAAATACACGAATAAAAGCAAGTGCTGAAACATTATGAAAACCCTGTTAGCTAGGAAAAGGTCGGTGACTAAGCCAAGCTTTCTTTCCTAGCCCTTCTTTAGTCTTTGTGCTTTGTGACCTGCTGAGCAGTAAGGAATGCTCTATATTTCTCTGGTTCCCAGTGTAGGTGACATCACAAAAGGAGATTTCTTCTAGGAGTCCTAAAGGACTTTCCATGAAGCATGAAGGCTTTGGATATTATCGATGGAGGTATGACACAGTATGTTTTAAGTCACAGACCTAACTCTTCACATTGAGTCCCAGGGAATGAGACTTTTAGATCCCAGATGCATAAGATGTGTGGCTTTCTCTATCCCCACCCCTTAAATTGTAAGACCATTTACTGCAGGAGCAAGGCTGGTTGCTCCCGGGAATAGCATCCATAGCCAGTAAGGATGTGATGAGCCATTTCTCCTCTGTGATGTCTTGTAGAAAGTAGAGCAGAAACAGGTTGCAGTGACCTTTTCTGCTGTCTCCTCCCAACTTTGCAATGTCTGCACTGCACTGTAGTGTGACATCTATGGCTTGCATCTTGGCATAAGAGCAAATGGGTCTTCAGGCTCCAAGGAAGCCTATAATTCCCATGCTCAAGCTGAAGTCTTCTCCATGTGAAAATCCCCCATCATCAATGAGGGTGGAGGGTAAGCTCTAAGCCTAGCAGAACTGCCAAAGAGAATTCTTTCTCTGGGTGTATGTTTTCTGGGGCATGTAGGTTTTTCAGACCAGCCAGGTAAATTAGGCCTAGCTGTTAGTCAAATTAGTCAAATTTTCAGGGTCAACAGGTACATCTGTCCTCTCCCTACTCCCGGGACCATTAAAACTTATGCACGGGAATAAATTCAGCATAAAATAAATGCAAATAAAAGAAAAAAAATAGAGCCCAGCATGTTCTTGATTCATCTCAGGGACAGATCAATCCTATAACCAACCACACAAGGGTGGGAAGAAGAAAGGTAGAAATGATGCGGATCTCTGTACCCCACCTCATTCCTCATGAAAAATGTTTTCAAAGCATCAGGCAATGATGACAAAGCTCCCTCAACAGGGATGGTTTTCCAAAGGAAAACTAAGTACTAAGCGCCATAAAAAATAAAGGCTAGCTTAAAATTCATCACAGCTGGTGTTCAATGACTTTTTAAAAGGCTAATTTTCCCTTCCATTTAACTAACACCTTTTCCTTCAGCACCTGAAAAATTGTGCTATATATTTAAACACATAAAATAGCTGACCAGAGCTTGCAGGCAAACATGCTTAACTTAAGCCCTGGCCTTGGGGTCACTCTTGCTTACTTATCATTTCTTCTTTTCACTTTTTCTTTTCTCCCCTACCCCCACCTCATCATTTGCTTGTCTTTGTAGATTTGCTGAAGAGAGAGCACAACCACTTGGCCTTTGCTCTGTCTGACACAACGACAGGTGTTGCTCTGGCCTCTCTCTCAGGTGGGTCCTGTCTCAGTGGACTAATGACACCCACTCCTGCCACTGATTAGCTGATGGTCTGCACATTGGGTTTCTTTTCCATGGGTCAGTGACTCTCTTTCCATTGCCTTCCTAACTTCTGTTTCTTTTCTGCATCAAACCAAGGTCACACACAGAACCGTAAACCAAGGGCACAGCTTTTTGTTTCAGGTTGATTCTCTTGGCTGGAAGAGGTCTAAGTAATGGAGCTTAGAATGCAATGGCTGGTGATAAAAAGGCAGGATGGAAAAGACTGAATGGCATGATAAAGAAGAGAAGGGATGAGAAAGCTCTTGAAGAAATCGTCACCCTCTATTTTTGCTCTAAGAAATTCTCTCCCAAAGCGTTCTCTGTCCTCCTTGAAATTAGTGTAAATCCACTTTGGTGCTTGTTATTTCAAAGACAGGGTGGTCCATATGCTCTACTGAGTAGATATACCTTGCTATGCACCCTTGAACAGCAAATGCTTTATTAAATGAGGCTACCCATTTCCTTTCACTAATTCTAGGAAGAGCATCAGAGAGTGAATTTCCCGATTAGGAATCTTGATTCCTTTGTTCCACATTATCCGTACATCCTGTTTGTAGGGTCACAGTAGAAGCACTGGGTAAGTACCATCTCTGATTATGCTCACTTTGCACACAAATAACTGATGTTCAAGCATGGGTTACTTAGCTTGGAGGCATGTTCAATGGTCATGTGCACTTAATCACAGTCATTCTTTTGATCAACACACAGTCTATTTAACCTAAGCAGAGGCATAGGCTAGATTTTTAATCTTCCCTAGGTTTACAACAAGGCATTGCATATTAGAAGAAAAAACAAAAAGAAAGTTGAAATATCATGTACCGGGAGAAAATATCCCATCGCCAGAGCCCCCTGGCCAGCCAATGATTTCTCTCATTTTCTTTAGTGTGACATATTCCAAAAGCACAAATACTGGAGCAATTTCATAGGTGAACCTGAAATGTAGTAATGGCCACATTTTACCTCTGTAACTCAGATAAATAATTTACAATCATTACAATAGCTACAGAACTATTTCCTTTTTCAAAACATACATTTACAAGTGTTATGATTATAACATTAAGCAGAGAGAAAATTATTTCAAAAAGGCCTTCCAAAATGTTTGTTTATTTTTTCTATATCCCTACAGTCAAGAGCTCCAACTACTGACATAATGCACGAGGGGAATTTATTGTATTGAATAAATAAAAAATATTGCAGAGTAACATGATTTAAAATATAATATCTGGTCCCATTTGTCTTTGACGTTATGCACAATAATAAATCAAACATGTGAGAAAAAAGTCTTTTTTGTATTTTAAAAATTCTGTAGAGTTTGATTACATGGAATATGTATCAGGACTACTTTCTGTTACATTAAAGTGAACACTCACACTTCAGAAGTTTGTATCAATATTTTAGTGGCTACTTAATAAAAAACAGATTTTCACATAAGATGTAAAGACTATGGAATGTCACTAATAATTATCCTAAATTACATAAAAACACATTTGGCTACTTACATGTTAGTATTTGCTGTTGATGTCAGCCAGTCTGCTGCTAATCCAACCATATCCAATCCAGTGGAAAGTTGATTGAAGTATCTAGGATGTCCTGAATAAAATGGAATACCAGAATCAGGACTGCCTCCAGTGAAAATAAATGCCTCTCAAACACATGATTTCTCTAGCTAAAGGACCTTGAAAGATCTGTCAGTAACAGGAAATCCATAAGTAGAAATCCAACATGTACACACGTGTGTATGCACAAGAACACACACACACACACACATGCACATACACACACACCATAAAAGTGTTTCCTCTAACCACGAAGACTACTTTAGGTTTTGATATTTCTTAAAACATACCCTACAAATCTTCCTTTAATCATACCCTATAAATATAACAAATATGGTTTGCAATCTGCACGAGTCTCTTTTCTATTTTCAATATTTTCGCAAGCTAAAATGCTACTGCAACCCACAGCCATTCAGACAGGTTACTTCTCCTTTATACTCATGCTGCTAGAAGTCCTTTTGTGTTGTAGTCGTTCTGAGAATCAGTCATACCATGACATCCGCCAGGCATGCCAACATTCATAATAATATCAGTGACAAATGGCTGATGATTACAAAAGACAGGGCAAAAATGAGAAAATAGGACACTCTGCTGAATGGTTTGCCCTGGATTCAAAAGGTGATGATTGTCTAAAGATGGCATGGACAAAGCTAATTCTTGTCAATTCTTCTTTGTTAATTATAAACAACAGAGCTCCTCCATAGTTGTGATTTAAAATAAGGCCACATACAGTCAACATCACTGTTTTATCAACAAGATACAGAAAGATATATTCAATCGACTGATTAGTCCATCGCAAGGCTTATCTAATTAACTTCTAGATTCCTCTAAAACTCTCTAAATGGATTGACATCCACACTCTCCTGAGGCTATTATTTAAAATGTGATTATAAATATGTCATTAGCATTCAGTTTTCTCCTCTTGCTCCACAAAAGCCTGTCATCGATAGGTCCGTGATTTGCACAGCAGCAAAAATTTTAGAAGATGGGCCATTATGGAAATAGCATCTGATAAAAAGGTATCTTCCACATCCTGGACATCTGTCTGAAGCCTGGGATGTGATCGTCTCTCATCTCCAGCACAGGCAAAACAAGATAAAGGAAGGCAATGGGGAAGAGCAGGGACAAAAGTCAATGGCTAGCTTATCTCCTGCACTGGAGTGCTCTCTTATCAGCCTCAGGCATGTGGCCAGACAGTTAGACACTGGGTAAAGATATAAGCTGGGAGGGAGCCCATTTTAGCGGGATCAGGACTTGTGTATCTATTGTACATTCTCCAGCATTGTTTTATGTCCTTGTGGCCTCGTGTGGTACCCCTCTATCTCTGATGCTGACCCCCTCAGTTTACCCATCCACGAAGGGTGAGAAGGCTTTTTTGCTGCTGTGGCCACTGAGGTCTGGAGCAACCCTTCACTCCTCTCTGCCTCATGGACTCCGCATTTCATTATGCTCGCAGCTGAAATCACAGCCATTTCCTCCCTCCCGATGCTCCTTCATTTCTCTTTCCCTAACCCTTTTTTTTTCAAGTGAGGAAATTAATAAGGATTATAATTCATATTCATTTTCTGGATGAATGTGATGTCTATGATTAGACAGTATTTAACTCTAGGGAAACTTGGGAATGAAAACCTGTGCATAAGATGGAGAGAGATTGCGAGGGGTGTGTTGTGCCTCTGGATATCAGAAGGCCAATTCACCCTGATGATAACTTTCCGTAAACAGTGAAAACAGGTTTGACGCTTTCATTGCTAGGTTTCCCTTCCTCCCTATATATATTTTGACCTTGCTCTGCCATTTCACCTGAATCTCTCCTGCCTCAAAAATTTCATTCCCTGATGATGATGTGAAAATAAGGAGGGAGATAGTTTGACAGGTCAGATCAACAGGCTCTCTCGATTTCTGGCAGAAATATTCCCCTAGTGACATTTGCTCCCGTCCTGTGGCCCCTACAGGCTGCTTCCTAGGGCTGCCCAGCAAATCAAGGCAGGGCTGTCTCCAAGGAATTGTGAGACCTGCCCCCATTGGTCAGGTGTCCCTGCAGCCCTTGGCCTCCTGCTGCTGATGCCACCCTGCCAGGCCCTGTGATGGGAGCAGAGCGCACTGCGTCAGCCATCGGGTGGCCACACAGCCTGTGCAGCCAGGAAGGTGGCGAGCTTGAGATGTGAGAACTGGCTGCTCAGACTCAGGGATGCTCCCTGCAGACTAGCAAACAAGCCCGGAAGGATGTGCAGACTCTGCGAACAACCAGCCTCAGGCAACTCTGACCCTGGTGCTCATGATCAGTTGGGAAGAGGCCAAAAGTCGGTCCAAACTGCTCTTTATGTCCTGGCAACACTCACACTAGGGCTGCCTCATCTACTGACGCTTAATTCCCTTTGTCTGATGGTTTGGTAAAAGATTCAGGACCACATTTAAGTCCTACTCTTCCCCAGCCAGCACCACCACCACTAGCACCAAATCTAATGATCTCTGCAAATGCAAATTATTCTGGAATTCTATCATTCTCTGCTCAGTTTTCCGTGTTCCAACATTTCTTTTTACAGAGGTAATTTTAACAATCCATGAAGACTTCATTTTCCCACTGCCCTTCACTCCTCTCTAAGCTTGGAGCCCAAGTGGAAATCAGGTTAAGGTCTCTCAGTAGAAACAAGATGATAATATGCATTTTATAAAATAATCTCTTGAGGAGTATTAAAATGTCTGGTAGTAGCAAGGATGGTAACTAATTTGACATACCCTAAATAGCACTAGATGACAAGTATGACAGTTATAGCACAGAAATCTATAAAGTTGCCAGCTGAATAGAGAAAATGACTGCTGTTAATTTTTTGAAATGCTATTTGAAGGAAAAGGCCAGCAGACTAAATATGTTATGAAAACTATTGAGATTGAATTGATATGCCTTGCTTAGAAATCCAACTTAATCCATCACATTTTTATCTGAACTTTAAATAAAATGCATTACAGTGACACCTAACAGTTTCACAAGCATTATGGCAAAATGTAAGTATTGAATTAGCCCATCTTTTCCTGGCACTAAATGCAACGTTGATAGACAGAACTACTACTTTCATTGACTTGCAGTTCCCATTATCTTAACTCTGTAGACTGCATTTCAGGCACCACTAGCTTTCAAGGATGAAGGCACAAAACATTTCCATAGGTTCTTTTTGGTTTGGTAGCAATACAAACAATAGGTAGCAATTTACTATTAACGTATCTAAATATAAGGTATGGGGAATGGGTCAAAAAATGAATTAAAAGCATCACTCAGGATTGCACTATGAATGCAGGAAAAGCTGAGGAGGGG
Organism: Gorilla gorilla gorilla; assembly: GCF_029281585.2. Lineage (NCBI taxonomy): Eukaryota > Metazoa > Chordata > Mammalia > Primates > Hominidae > Gorilla > Gorilla gorilla. The sequence goes on along the minus strand of NC_073232.2, from coordinate 35,205,785 downwards.
TAGGAAAATTTTTAATGCCTGGTATAAACATCACGTGGGTTCTTCATGAACGTTAATTGAGGATGATGTCTAATACACCTTCAAAACTCCTATTCCATAGCCTGACTTTGATAAAAATCTATGTCCCAAGGCTTTTTGTATGCCTACCTTTCTCCTCTGTTGGTACAAATAATGTGAACAAAAAGAAAAAAAGAACTAAACTTCTCACAGCAAACATTTTAAGAATGTTTGTTATTGATTAGCGTAATACTGCTAATTCATCAGCAAAATGTTTGCAATCTAAAAAGATGACGTTTCTATGGTGATGAATGTTCATGTCATATTTCACATTTTTTATTTGCTAGCAAATCTTTTAAAGGCTACACATCAACTTAGATCCACAAAGTCCTCCCCACCCCTGGAAATTCATTCATACTTATTTTTATTGCCGTAATGAAGTGTCAGCCATCGTGTATCAGGATGATTAGAGACAATGTAAAAAGCGAGGGTAATCAAGACCTGGGCAGATGAATGGCTGACTTTGTGTAGATAACATGAAAGCTCGGAATGCACCCAAATAAATGTTATAAATGAAGCTGTAACATGGATGGAATATAAAGACTCCTGTGGAAAGCCAAGAGACCACAAAAGTACATTTAAAAAAATTTCCCCCTAAGGAGCTCTGATTTGCCCCTCCCCCCCTTTTTCTTTATCTCACATATACAGTGGCTGGGAGGAACACACACCCTTATATAACATGGCTGAATTGCTAAGCTAGTCTGTATCATGTCTGCTTGTGTGTTGTGCACATTTCCTTCAAAATAAGTGAAAATCTGAATTCAAATCTGAAAGGTTGGCCATTTGACACAATGTGAAAACATCCCTCCCACTCAATGATTAATAGGGTGGTGAGTCCTGTTTCTGATCAGTTTTATGCCAAAGAAAATACCAGCACAGCACTGGTATTCGGGCTTTTGTTTGGATCACGCATTTTTCGAGCTTTTATTTCCATATTCTCTTTCTCCACTTTGAGTTCTTTCTGCTGGTCTCTGCTGATGAATATTTGCTTCTACACCAGTGGTTTAACCTCCGTGTCCAAATACATGCAACGTAAAATCTGATGATTTACACTTAAACCATGTTTCTGACATTATCAACTTCAGAAGCATGAACAATAGCAGGGGAAGGTGCTTTGGATTAGAATCATTCTAATAATGACTATTTTTTACATGATGAAAATAACTTTGCAATTTTGAAAATATCAGTAACTCCATCAAACAAAACATTTTATAGAAAAAAAATAAAAATTGTAAACGAAAAAAGAGCTTTATTATTTTCGATGAGACAATACCTGTTTTAATTGCATATTTTAGAGTTGTTTGGCAATGCATCAAAATTTCCTCCAAATTTTGTGGTTGGTCTGCCAATTCCCAATTATATTCTTGGAGAAGCTCATTAGGGTAATGGAAATCAATCACTTTGGTTGATCTATCGAAACTTTTCACCACATACTGAAGTAAAATGTTCATAACATCTTGCAGAAACGCCAAAGTGGGCCTTTCTCCATCACACGCCGGCAGCAGGTCTAAAGAATGGAATTAAAATGCCACATTTTAATTTTACTTTGAAAATATTCAAGGCAAGATCTTGATGAGGCAATAACATTTCTTTGAATTGAGAGATTTCATGTTAAATAAAGCTTTTGGAAACGCAGAACATTTTTCTTTAGAAGGGAGACATTTTTCAAAGGTGAAGGGAATGAATGAGATAAATTACGATTTCTCCTCTTCCCCAAATTAATTACTGCATTTCAATTCATAACTTATATTGTTTGCCTTCTTTTTTTGAAGAGCGTGTACCTCCGTTTATCTAGTTCACAGGAGTTCGTCTTAAACGTGTTTCTCAGTAAACCATCTTACATGTTTACAGAAATATTTCACGTCAGAAGTGTTTGTCTCGAATGCCTTCGGGCAAACCAAAGTGGAACAGGTGCATTAGGATCTCTGGTCTGATAGGAAGGCCCGCTGTTTCTAAAGTCAGTGTGTGTGTGTGTGTGTGTGTGTCTGTGTGTGTGTGTGTGTGTGTGTGTCTGTGTGTGTGTGTGTGTGTGTGTGTGTGTGTGAGAGAGAGAGAGAGACAGAGAGAGAGAGCGCGTATGCATCTGTGTCTGCATGTGTGTGAGCGCGCGTACATTTGGGAGACGGTGTGTAAGTGCACGGGGGTAAAACTCGGCGCGCGGGTTTCATGTGAATGGAATCGTTCTCTTGTGCTATTAGCTACAAATCACTCTCGTGATCTAAAGACCTAAAAAAAAAATGCAATTCTGAATTCTCGGGCACGGTATTTGGAAACTGAGTCCCACCCGAGGCCCCAGCGGCCTAGGGAAGCCAGCCGTCATCGATTCAGTGAGCGCACGAGCGCCTGGATCATCGGCCACCCGCCATCCCAAGGGCCGCGCTGGAGGAAGAGCGCCACGGCCTCAGAGCCCTCTTGGAGCTCCGAGGCCAGGTTCGGGGGCTTGGACCCAGCGGGCAGGTCCCGCATTTCTCGCTTTTATCTGAAGATTCTGGCAGGTCCCGCCTCCGCCGCCACCTCGACGCCCCTGTCCTGCTCTCAGCGCCGGACCCGCACCGGCCGCGGTGGGCGGGGCAGAGAGAGGGGCAGGGGCGTCCCGGGGCTCCCCGCTGAGTCTTTACCTGTTGCATGGAGAAACGCGTAGTTGACATCCACTTTGGAGCAGCTGCAGGGCTTCTGGTCGCAGGCGCAGGCGGCCTTCCGGGCGGCGGCCCGCGGGGGTTGGCTCCCGCCGCTCTCCGCCGGCTTCTCGGCGTCTCCGTAGAGCAGGGCTGGGTAAGGACACCGAACGCGGGCCTCGTCAATCCTCCGCCGGGCCCGGCTCCCTCGCTCCCGCCTACCCGCAGCCAGGAAACCCCGACTCCGCTGACTGGGATGCGGAGGTGAGAAGACGGCTTGGACCCCGCGGGCCGACCTTGGCCGCCCCGGTCCCTGGGCACTCACCGCACAGTTTGTTTCCGATGCCGCCCGTGAACTTCTGAGCCACTTGGCACCAGGCTCGCGCTGCAAGGAAGAATAGGCAGGCAGACAGCGAGGCAGAAAGAGAACAACAGACGGACGTGTGACATTTCGTTCTATGTGAAAATCAATCAGTCCGGGGTGCTAGGAGGGGCCGCCTTCCTCCTGGGGGCCGCTCAGGACTCGGTGAGGCCGGCAGGTGCGGAAGGCAAACGGGAGGCTGGCGGCCCGGGCCAGCCCTCATTTCCTTTATCTGTTTCCCAAGGAGAAGCCCACACCGCTGGCCTTCCAGGTGCCAATCGGCTCAGGCAAATTCCTCTCCCTGCCTACCTTGGACGAGTTTTCCTAAACACTGAAGCTATCCATTTTTTCGCAGGCTGTCTTTCTAGACCAAGAAATCTCTCACCTTTCCCATTTTTGTTTTCTATCTTCACGGTCACTCCGTCCCTCCCCAGGGTCCAGACACCCGGATCTTAGCAGCGCCCCAGGACCACGGAATTCCATGTCCCCGAGACACCGCGGTCTTTGGGGGGCTCTTCCAACCTTCTGTGGAAGGGGCCTGAGACTATTTGGGCGTCTTCCCAGGGTACAAGAGGCTGTAGAGGTCTTGAGCTCTTGGGCCGTCAAGGACTTAGCCCAAAAGCAGGAAGAAGCGCCCGAAGAAGTTTCCTGTTGCAGGTGGAAAAACCTCCTTCGTCTTCTCCGTAGCTCCGCAAACCCCAGACCACCGCAAAACTCGCCCGCCGCAGGCCCCCGTTCTCCTTCCTACCTGTGCCGGGATTCTCGGAATCCCCAGAGCCATCTTCCGACCCGAAAGACCAAAAGCCAGAGCCCGGAGATGCCATCGGCTTTGGAGACTGGAGCAGGTCGCCTGCGAGTGCGAGCTGCGGGCGAGCTGCCTCGGGCTTGGCCCTGCGCGCGCGTGCGTGCCCGTGTGGCGGGAGGAGGGCACCGCGCGGGGACCGGCGGGGCCGAGCGGCGAGGGCGGGTGTCACGCAGAAAGAGAAAATGTGCGTGTCTGACTGTGCGTGTGTGTATGCGAGCTGGAGACAGGGTTTAGGGACGTGGCAACCCTTTGCAAGCCGGGGAGCCTTACAAGAGACCGGGACTACCTAAGGGTCCTCGGAGCCCGGACTCAGGAAAGCGCGGAGAGCCCCAGAGCATTTGAGGGAAAGGGAGCCCAGTGGGGATGAATGAGGGGGCGGCGGAGGAAAAAAACACGAGAGAGGGCGGGAGCTGAGTCGTGAGGATGCGAGGCAGACCGTGCACGCCAGCTGGAGTCAGAGTGAGGGGGTGGGAGGCGTGCCAGCGCGTCCTGGGGCGAGCCAGAGGCGGGAAGTGCGGGCGGCCGCTGTCCCGGGTGCTGCCACAGCCGCTGCGCGCCAGCGTCAGCGAGGGGCAGACTGGGGAGACCTCGGCGAGGCGGGAAGCGTGGCCCAGAGGAGTTTTCTGTGTGCATCGATTGGGGTGTTGTTTTTGAGGTCTGACTCCAGCTGAGGGGAAGGAAGCGGGGTTCCCGCGCCGTTTTCCTCCAAGCAGGTGCTGAGGTCACTGCGACCTCGAGAGCTCGCGCCCCGGGCGGGCATCAGGCGCCGTTCACGAGCCTGGGGAGGGGACGGCGGGGAAAGGGCTCCTACCCGCTGATGGGCTCATTTCAGCGCCTTAGTAGAACCTGACGCCTGCCTGCTGAACCGCGCCGTACCCGGGGGCGCATCGTTCCTGCTTAGCCAAGGGCTAGATCGCGGGACCCACGGTCCAGGCTCTGAGTGACGGCTGGGGAGAATGACTGCTGATTGAGGCAATTAAAATCCACGCTGGAGTCTACTGAGGACCTCGGGCTGGGGAAAAAAAATAAAACGAATGGAAACTTCTTGGAAGAGAATGAGGCAGAGCGGCCAGAGTCGGCAGGATTGATGGCGGGTGGGGGATGGAATCAGGGCATTTGGTGACCTTGGCCCGCGGAGGCGTGGAAGCGCCCGGTGCTTGCGTGTAAGGGGGATCTGTGTGCGCCTGGGAGGGGAGAACAGGGTTTCCAACTAAGCAATCTCGGCTTTACAAATCCGAGTAGGAAAGAAGGCATCGCCTGCAGGGCCCTCGTTTTAAGGGGCTTCAAACCAATGCCCCCCCTCGCCCCCAGAAAATCTTCGCGGTAGCGGGTGACCCGGAAGCGCGAGATTGGTTCTCTCTGAGGCGTATTAGGAGGGGGTTTCTCTTTTTCTAATAAAGGAGGAGAAAGAATCTTTCTGATTATTTCCTTTCTACAAAAAGCTATTGCAGACAGGGAGGACGCCCTGAGGATTGGGAGCCCTTTGACAGTTTGCGCTGCGTTCTCCTGCCAGTGGAGATGAACTTCAAGTGCACCTCGCAGCTCCGGGGCTCTGGGGGAGACAGAGGGAGGGAGAGAGGGGAAAGGGCTGAGGTCGGCTTCCCGAGGCGGCTGCCTTCTCCGCGCCTGGCCAGAGCGCCTGTCATTTCCATTGTGTTCACAAGTCGTTTTATTTCTCTGACCTCCTGAACCAGCCACCAAAGCTGCTAACAAAGCAGCGACCCGGGGATCCCGTCTGGTCGAGCACTCCTCGACCCTCGCTTAGAAGGGACATCCTGGGGCCCATGCTGGACGCATACAGGCCCAAGTCCTGTGTGCTCGAGCATAACTGTCCCTGGTCAATTCTCTCCACAAAGCGCTGTCTTCTTCTCGCGTGCCTGAGTCCAGGGGTTCCCTGAGGAGTCATGGGATCCACACTATGGCAGCTGGGCCCAGGCGCCAGGATGAGAGCAGGAAACCAGTCGGGCGTTGATAGCGTCCTGCCGAAGGCTGGCACTGAGCGTGCTAGGTGAAGTCTGGACCAGGCTGTGGGAGCCCAGGTGGTCGAAAACTCAGAGCTCAGTTTGGCTCCTCTTTCTTGCTCTCCTGGCTCTGACACTCCAGGTCACCACGATAACAACTCCGGAAACCTAAAGACTTGTGGTTCGGCCATCTGCACTTCAGGCATGGCAGCTCCGCAGCTCTCTCCAGCCTCGCAGAGGCTGGTTCTTTGTTGAAATCCATATCAAATCCTGCAAAGGTTTTCCTTCAAGCCAGCAGTCTAGGGTTGCAGAACTTTTCTACTATGGATGAGTGGTTGAAAACATAAAGGTTCTTAAAAGCAAGCGTTTAAATCACACAAAACCCCTAAAGAAGAAACGGATTAAAACACCTGAATTTAACTGATTTCTTTTCTTTTTGGTAAAGCAATGGCTTCAAGTGCTACCGTTTAAACTCCATTAAATCCCACAGCTCTGGAGTACTTTGGATCTAATGGTGATATTTACATTTTTTATTTAAACACACCCTACTTCAGATGCAGATGGAGATCTGATTTGTCTTTCCTGAAGGCTGTCCCTCCCTAGACAGTAATTTGCTTTGTAATGACTTTCATTTCACTAAAGAGCCCATTCCCCCTCTTCGGGGCTTGGGGTTGGAGATAACAAAAGAGCTCTGGGAGGTAATAATTACAGTCATTAGTTCACAAAGGAGGCAGCCAGTGAATGGGAAGGGAAGGCGGCCGCTATGGAAGGCCCTTCCTCAGATGAGGGGAGAGAGACCCAATCCTCCGACTTGTAGGGACAGTTTCCTTAGGTGTCTGGTTTACCAACATATGGGTCTCAGGCTGACCCAAAGAAGAGTGTCTGGCACACATTTTCCTGTGTCCTTCCCGTGCTTAAATGTCAAAGGACAGAGAAAGAAGGGAAGATGGAAAGAAAAAGAGGAAACAACCACGGAAGAACACAAAAATATTGCAACCAAGCATTCACCAAGACTTTGCCATTCTCTTTTCTATTCTCACTTAAAACATTGGTGCAGGAAAAATTTAGGGAGGGAGTCTGTTGCCTCCCTCCATAAATTCTCCCTACACCAACAGAAGTAACAGAAGGGGCTGAGTGCCAGGGCTCTTGTCTTCAGGGGCCACCCAAGAAGGACGCCTAGATTGAAGGGTGGCCAGGCAGAAAAGCTGAGCTTAGCTTAGTGCTCCTTACCCCTGGCCCCTGCTCCACCCTCCCCACAAACCCAGGCCTTCTGGAGGCAAGTGGACAGGCAGCTAGAGGTGGAAGGGGGCCAGGCCACTTTGGGCTTTAGACACCCCTGCCCCTCCCAAGCCCCTCTCTCTGGTGACCTGCTGTGCTGGTTTCCTGGGTACTGGGCCATACTCAGCTGCTCAGTGCATTCGCACAGCTGAGGGTTTACTCCTTACTTTCAGTCGCAACCCCAGCAAGACTGTGCTGCTAACCCAGGGAAAAAGAAGGCCTGGAGGGCACTTGGACTCTGCCATGCCATAGCTGCAGGTTTTCCCTTGGCCACATTGCATCTGTAAAATGAAGAGATTACACGAGTTGGCTCTGGGGACCTTTTGGTGCCAACTCTGAGTTGGCGAGATTACCATGCCCTGTGGACCAGCGGCGCAACAAACGCTCTGAGCCCCCTGCACATGCCCTCACTCACTCCTCGAATATTTCCCCAGAGTCTTTTGACTCCGGCTTGTGGGTGCAGGAGCCAAGGGCACCCACACAAGGGGTGAGCCCCATCGTGATCAGAACCCTTCTTCCAATTCCATGCAACGACCTCATCACCTGTCCTCACCCTCTCCAGGTTGCTTAGATGGGAATGTCAGTTTCATAAAACAGCTTAAACCGGGTTTTAGAATAAGATGCAGTCAACCCAGGAATGCAAACTTCTGTCCACCCACTAGCCTCCCCCATTTTAAATACACACAAAGTCGGAGTAGCAAAGATGGCCCCAAATCTGCAGACCGGGAGAACCTGAAATCTGACAGTTCTACCCAGTGGGGGCACTAGCATCTTTATAGATGGGGCCAAAGACAGTCATACAGATTGGGAAAGCATCGTGCAGGCGAGCACGTGTGGTGTGTTGGGGATTTAGACATTGGAGGCCTCTGCATTTGTGTGGCAAGGGGTTTTAGCTTAGATTGTGTTTGTCTGAAGTGGCTGGGTGGTGCTGGGAGTTCGCTGATGGAGGCACCTCAACGCCCCTCCTTGGGCACCGTCACCAGCACAGCCTTATAGCAGAAGCCCCAGAGGGGAAAATGAGGGATCAGTCAGGCAAACCACGGGTTTTCCAAGGCACTTCCTTTATTTAGTGACCTTAATAACCAAAGGAAGAGAAAGAGCAAGTTTGAGATGAAATACATCTTCGAAATTCTCCCCACCCCTCCCGGGCTTTTTTCTCTTAAGATTCAACTGCTAGCAAGTGTTCTGTTGGCCAAGAAAAGCCGTTTCCAATAATAAAAAAAAATCTGTGAATTCAGTCACCCCAAATGAGAGAGGGGTTGGCGAGATCCCAGGCGCAGTGGAGTCCACAGGAGTCACAAAAAAAAAGAACAAAGAGATAGATTAGGGGAACAAGGACAGGGTTGCCCCAACTGGCGGGCTGGTGAGAAAGGAGGGTGCGGGAGTTCCGAGAGAGGGCGTCGGGGGAGGTTTCCCGAGGGCTCCCAGGTCTCTTGTTTCGGAGCACGAAGGCCGGCCCGGGCACTTGAGGGCCAAGCGCAGCAGGCAGCCTCTGCGGAGATCAGGGCCGCAGCTTCAGTGCCTGCTGGTGCCAGCCCCAGAGCGCCTGCTTGGCCCCTGCTGCCCCGCAGGCTCCAGCGCCTTCCGACGGCGGTGACTGCCTCGTTGCACGGTTAGGACTGCTGGACGAGGCGCCGGCGCTGGGAGGTTTTGCGCAGGAGCCTCCTGAAGTCGTAGGGGTTGGCTGCTGGCCCTCTCTCCTCCTCCTTCTCCTCCTCCTCCTCCTTCTCGGGGCTCTCCGCCGCCCAGCACCTGCAAGCGAAACCCAGGGCCCAAGTGTCAACCTCACCACAGTGAGCAGCGCGTCCCCGCCTACCCCGAGTTAGGCGGGTCCTCTTCCTCCCACGTTCTGCCAACCGCGGACATTTAGGAAAGGCACAATCGAAATGACTGGATAATGGCCAAACGTATCTGCGATAATTCTCAACAGGTTTTAAAAACTCCTCTAAGCTGAGGAGCAGAGGGGCTGGTGGAGCCTAGGTAATGGTGTTTAGATACGTGCTAAGCAAAGCTTCAGAAGGTGCAGTTTGGAAAGGTGAGTTTGGATTGCAATAATTCACAACCAATAAACAAATATTTATTTTAATACCTTAATTTTAACACACTTTGGTCAAACAAAAAACTCAAAGTGCCCAAATAGACACTCAATATTTTGCATTTTAAAACTGCTCAGATGTTCCTTTAAAAAATGCTCACTCAAAATCTGACCAACTGCTCTGTTAGTGACACCAAGAGCTATGGGCCTTGCTGGCTTTTTCAGTGTTTCAATGTTTTCAATGAGGCTGCTAGGCTAAGTTTCTGAATCCATTGCTGGGAACCCCTGCCAATGTTTACCTTCAGATTCTGCAGCTTGTCTGGGAAGTGGGGTATTCCCTAAAAATGCAGCTACATAGATTCATTCACTCCCCATTGATTCATTCATTCATTCACTGAGCACCTGCTAAGTACCAGCCACCAGTGTAGGTGACAGGTGAGCAGAAGTCCTTGCTGTCATGGAGTTTATAGTCTAGTGCAGGAGACCCACAGACAACTTGAAAACACCAGGGGGTGAGAGGTGCTACACAGAAAAGTAAAGCTGGGTAATGGGGAAAGAGTGGTGTGTGTGTGCATGTGTGTACAGGCAATTTCATACAGGGTGGTTGGAAAGGCCTCTCTGATAAGGTGATATATAAGGAGAGACCTGAAGGAAGACTGAGCCATGCAGATCTCGTGGGGAAGGGCAGTAATTCCAGGATGATAGATCAAGCAATGTAAAGGCTGCAAGACTAGAGTGTACACATCGTGTTCAAGGAACAGCAAGGAGACCACTGTGGCTTGAAAAGAGTAAGCAAGAGGGGGAAATAGCAAGAGATGAGAGAAGGAGGAATGAGGATAGAGTGTTCGGATAATTTAGTGTTCAGATAATTTGAGACCATGTCAAGGACTTGACTTCTCCTTACAGTGAGAGAAACATTGAAGGGTTCTGTGCAGAGGAATCACTCATAACAGGATCTGTCTGCCAGGATGAAAGTAGGAAGTCCTGTTAAGAGATTCTGTAGTAATCCAAGCAAGACTGATAGTGGCTTACACTAGGCCTGTGGAGGAGGAGGTGAGAACTGGCCAGATTATGGTCATACTTGGAAGTAGAACTGAAAGGGTTGGCTCACTGATGGATTAAACGTGGGGTGTGAAAGAGAAGAACCAAGAATGTCACCAAGGCTTTTGGCTTAAACAACTGGAAGGATGTCATTTAATGAGATGGGGAAGGCTGCAGAGAAGCATAATTTTTGCAGTGGGATAAACATTTTAGTTTTGGTTATGCTAAGTTTGAGATATTTATTAGCTATTCAAGAGGATATCAAATATATAAGTCATGGCAAGGCTAGATATTTCAGTTCACAAATTTTAAGTACAAAGACAATTCCTTCCCTCCCTCCCTTCCTTCCTTTCTTCCTTCCCTCCCTCCCTTCTCTCTCTCTTTTCGCTCTTTCTCACTCTGTCACCCAGGCTAAAGTGCAGTGGTACAATAACAACCTCACTGCAGCCTCAACCTCCAAAGCTCAACTGATCCTCCAGCCTCAGCTTCCTGAGTAGCTGGGACTACAGGCATGAGCCACTACGCCTGGCTCCTTTTTTTATTTTTATGTTTTTGTAAAGACAGGATCCCACTAATGTTACCCAGGCTGGTCTTGAACTCCTGAGCTCAAGTGATCCTCCTGCCTTAGCCTTCCAAAGTGCTGGGATTACAGGCATGACCCACAGTGCCGGGCCAGGAATTTTAAGTACTCAGACAATATTTAAGGTCATGAGAGTGCATGTTGATAAAGCAAAGGTCTGGGACACTCCGTTACTGAGAGATCAGTGAAATGAGAAAAGTCAGCAGGGAGAATGAGAAAGAGCAGCCAGTAAAGTAAGAGGCAAACCAAGAGAAGTGCTGTCCTGAAGGCCAATGAATGAAGTACTTAAAGAAAAAATGAGTAACATAGGTGTTAAATCACAGAGCATGGCAAAACGGAGGTCACTGTTAACCTTGGCAGAGGCAATTTCAGTGTCGTGCTGGGAGAGGAAACCTCAGTGAAGCGGCTCAAGAGAATAGGAAGAAAGAATGTGCAGGAGGTAGTATCATTACTCTTTCATGTATTATTCATTTACTATACTGAAGAGCAGAAAAAGTGGGTGGTTGTAGCGGGGGATTGGGTCAAGGATATTTTTTATGATGGATCTGAATGCATCATGTTCACTAATTGCCAGAAATGATTTCGTAAAGAGAACAAACATTCAAGGTGCAGAAGAGAGAGGGGACAATTGCAGGACAATGTCCTTGAGTCAATGATAGCACTTGGATTTAGTGCACAAAGGGAAGGTTTTACTTTAGCTAGGAGGGTGGAAAGGTCATCCATAGAATCCTGAGGGAAGTAGATAGGTAAGTGGTAGGACGACTGATATATTCAGCATGTGTCTGTTATCTGCTACTGTTATAAAAGAAGGTTGTCAGCTGAGAGCCAGGAAGTTTGGAGGGTTTGAGGAGAGAGGAGGAAGTTTGAAAGAGTGGACAAGGAAAGTGGCATAAGGAATTTTTAGAGAAATGTAATATTGGAAAGTAACTAAGGGCCTGCCTAAGGAGTGGCCATAATTTTAAGTGGGATTAAATTGTTTTGATTTTACTCAGCATTGGAGTTTGCCAGTTGAATATAATTGAAGGAGAGAGGGCAAGGCCATTGGACGTATATGCAAATGAATGAAAATAATGGTGAAAGGAGAGGTCTAGAACGTAGCCTGCAGATGGAATATGCCTCTATTCTGGTCCGTTCTGAATAGGGAATTAAAAGGAAAAGAAAAAGAAAAAAACCTTTGGCAAGGTCTTTCAGGGCATCCTGAGCTCAGTGGATACTTGACGGAGAAGGTCAAGTAGCATCATGATGGGTATTGAAGGAGCAGATCATCCTCTTCTGAGTTACTGACTTGAATTTTCATACCTATTCAGCTTATTTCTGTTTTAAGCATATTAAATATCAACTATCTGCCAGGTATATCACAAACATTATTTCTAATTCTAAGGACAACACTGCAAAGCCTTAGATTCTTGTTATTCTCAATTTGCAGATGAGAAAACAGACTGATCCTAGTTGCCATGGCTAGTAAGAAGTGGAGTGCAGATTCAAAACCAGGTCTATAGGGCTCAAATCTTAGGCTTTCCTCCTTGTATCCTTTTGCCTCTTTTTTTGTTGATGCTTCTTTCACAATTCTCCTGTCTCTTAACTGAGGCACTTGTGTTCCATCTTATTTTCCCCTTTTTATCCTCCATTGATCATCTTGCCATAATTAAAACCTGCTTATGCCCTAAACACCCCACATCTCTCACCACTGCCCAACAGAGACCCCACTAGGTCCCTTCTTCAGAGGAGACAAGCAGATGTCAGCCTCTTGTTGTCCTCTTTTCCTCTAGTGCCATTCTCTAATCACTGATTGCCTGTCACCAGCTTTCATTCATTTAAAGTCCATGAGAACAATGAACTATCAAAAAAAAAAATCAAGAAAACAATCTCACTTACAGTAGCTACAAAAAATACTTAGGAATAAATTTAACCAAGGAGGTAAAAGATCTATACACTGAAAAGTATAAAACATTGATGAACAAAATTGCAGATGACATAAATAAATGGAAAGATATTCCGTGTTCATGGATCAGAATAATTAATATTGGTAAAATGCTCATACTACCCACAGCAATCTACAGATTCAATGGAATCTCTATCAAAATTCCAATGACATCTTCACAAATATAGGAAAAAAATCCTAAAATTTGTAGAGAACCACAGAAGACCCCAAATAGTCAAAGCTATCTTGAGCAAAAAGGAGAAAGCAGGGAGACATCACACTATCTGATTTCAAACTATATTAAAAAGCTATTGTAAGTAAAACAGCATGGTACTGGCATAAGAACAGATGCATAGACCAACAGAATAGAGAGCCCAGAAATAAATCCAACATTTACAGTCATTTGATTTTCAACAAAGATGCCAAAAACACACAATGGGGAAAGGACAGTCTCTTCAATAAGTGGTGTTGCAAAAACCACATGTCCACATGCAGAAGAGTGAAATTAGATTGTTATCTCACTTACAGAAAGCAATCTCACATACAAAAATCAATTCCAAATGGATTAGAGACTTAAACATTAGACATGAAACTGCAAAACTAGAAGAAAATACAGGGGCTAGCTCATGTGATGCTGCCTAAAAAGAGAAAAGAAAAGAAAGAAATTATAAGGGAAAAACTCCATGACATTGGTCTGGGCAATGATTGTGATCTCAAAAGCACTGGCAACAAAAGCAAAAAATAGACAAATGGGATTACATCAAACTAAAAAGCTTCTGCACAGCAGAGGAAGCATTCAACAGAATGAAGAAACAATCATTTAAATAGGAGAAAATATTTGCAAACTATACATCTAGTAAGTGGTTAATATCCAAAATATATAAGGAACTGATACAACTTAGAAAAAAAAAACCCAAACAGAAAACAACCCTCAAATAACCCAGTTAAACAGTGGGCAAAAGACCCAAATAAACATTTCTCAAAAGAAGACTGAGAAATGGTCAACACGTATATGAAAAAATGTTCAATATCACTAATCATTGGGGAAATGCAAATTACAAACACAATGAGATCTCACACCTGTTAGGATGGCTACTATAAAAAAGATGAAAGGTTACAAATGTTCGCAAAGGTGGGGAGAAAAGGGAAACTCTTGCACATCATTGGTGGGAATGTCAATTAGTACAACCATTACGGAAAACAGTATGGCAGTTCCTTAAAAAATTAAAATCAGGCTGGGCGCGGTGGCTCACGCCTGTAATCCCAGCACTTTGGGAGGCCGAGGTGGGCGGATCACCTGAGGTCAGGAGTTTAAGACCAGCCTGGCCAACATGGTGAAACCCCATCTCTACTAAAATTATAAAAATTAGATGGGTATGGTGGCAGGCACCTGTAATCCCAGGTATTTGGGAGGCTGAGGCAGGAGAATCACTTGAACCTGGGAGGTGGAGGTTGCAGTGAGCTGAGATCATGCCATTGAACTCCAGCCTGGGTGACAGAGTGAGACTGTGTCTCAAAAATAAATAAACAAATAAATAATAAAATAAAATAAATATGATCCTACTTCTGGGCATATACCCAAAGGTAATGATATCAGTATGTAAAAAAGATATCTGGGCTGGGCGCTGTGGCTCACGCCTGTAATCTTAGCACTGTGGGAGGCCGAGGCGGATGGATCACTTGAGGCCAGAAGTTCAAGACCAGCCTGGCCAACATGGTGAAACCCCGTCTCTACCAAAAATATAAAAATTAGCCAGGCAGAGTGGCATGCACCTGTAATCCCAGCTACTCTGGAGGCTGAGGCAGGAGACTCGCTTGAACCTGGGAGGCAGAGGTTGCAGTGAGCTGAGATCATGCCACTGAACTCCAGCTTGGATGACAGAGCGAGACTCACTCAAAAAAAAAAAAAATCTGCACTCAGATGTTCATTGCAGCATTATTCACAAGAGCCAATAAATGGAATCAACTTAAGAGTCCATCAATGGATGAATGGATAATGAACATGTGGTATATGTACACAATGGAATACCCTTCTGCCTTAAAAAAGAAAGAAATCCGGCTGGGCGTGGTGGCTCACGCCTGTAATCCCAGCATTTTGGGAGGCCGAGGAGGGCAGATCACAAGGTCAGAAGATCGAGACCATCCTGGCTAACACAGTGAAACCCTGTCTCTACTAAAAATACAAAAAAATATTAGCCGGGCATGGTGGCGGGTGCCTGTAGTCCCAGCTACTTGGGAGGCTGATGCAGGAGAATGGCATGAAACCAGGAGGCGGAGCTTGCAGTGAGCCGAGATCGCGCCACTGCATTCCAGCCTGGGCGACAGAGCCAGACTCTGTCTCAAAAAAAAAAAAAAAAAAAAAAAAAAAGAAAGCCTGCCATTTATAACAACACGAGTGAACCTGGAGGACAGAATGCTAAGTGAAAGAAGTCAGGTGCAGAAAGACAAATATAGCATGATCTCACTTATATATGGAAGCCCCCCGCAAAAAAAAAAAAAAAAGACAAGCACACAGAGCAGTGAGTAGAACAGTAGTTACCAGGGCACTGGTCACGGGACTGGGGAGAGAGGTCAGTCAAAGGATACAAAATGTCAGTTAGACAGGAGGAATAAATTCAAGAGATTTATTGTACAACATGGTGACTATAGTTAATAGAAATGTATTGTGTACTTGAAAACTGCTGAGGGTAGATTTTAAGTGCTTTCACCATAAAAAAGATAGCTAAGTGAGGTAATTCATATGTTAATTACATGATCAAGCCATTCCACAATGTACATGTATCTTAAAACATCATGTTCTATACCACAAGTTTATACACGTTTTGTCAATTAAAAAAATCACAAGGCACTCAGTTCACCATTGCTGTTGTCTCTTACTCCCAGACTTACACCCTCTCGGGCAATGCCAATACTTGGTGCGTGTATATACACAAAAAGATATTCTTTGTGCACTAACATCTTCTGACATGTAGCTTAGTCTCAAATTTCTCCAATTGTTTCAATAGCACTATTTCGCTGTTTGGTTTTTGTTTTCTATTTTAAATTCAGGATACTGTCAAGGCTGTTTTGTCTCTGTAACCTTCCTTAGTTTAGAAAAAAAAAAACCTTATCTGAGTTACCTTGTTCAGCTTTGTTATATGGGTATACTTTTCCTTTAGCATCAAGCTCTTGGATGTAAGGATCACATCTTACGCACTATTCTATCCACCACTTCTTCAAATGCCCAGCATGATCTTTTGCATAGGATGGAAATACTGAGTAATGGTTAAGGCCATCAACTCTAAACTTAGAAATTCTGGCTCCATGAACTTATCATCTAGGTGACTGTTTGCAGTCACTAAACTTTGTAGATTTAGCCTCCTCATCTATAAAATGGGGCAATAATAGTAACTGCCTCGTGCGGTTGCTGTGAGGATTAAATGAGACAATGGCATAGTGCCTAGCACGATGTAGGCAGTCAACAATACTAGCTGCTAGCATTTATTGCAGCGGATACTAAATAACACCCATAGACATCACTTAATCTACATCAGGAGTATTTCAGGGATAGAACGCTTTCATAGCAGATGTGTATCTGCCAGTGGGGGGAAGGGGAAGGATACATTGGAGAAGGGGCAGGGTGAACTTTTAAAATGGGAAGCAGGTAAGTCAGTGAAAAGCAAATGGGCAGGGAGTGAACATCTGGGATTTTAGTTCACTAACTCAATGTGTGATCTTGGGCAAATCACTTAATCTTTCTGGCATTTGGTGTTCTTCTGTACAGAGCTCTGAGATTAGACTAGAACATCTCTAAGCTCCAACATGTTACAGTGCTGGATCCCAAGGTGGAAGAGCACATCTTCTTTTGGAGGCAAAGGGCAAATATCATAGTTTAGATGGATTCTGAAAAAGCAAATAAAGATGATAATAGCCACCACTGACAGAGCACCTTTCCTATGCCTCTCCTAAGTACCCTATTGCTACATTTAGTCTCTACAACAACATGGTGAGGCAGTTATTAGTAAATTCTTTTGCAGATATGGAAATGAAGCTTAAAGAGGTCAACTATCATGAGCAACGTCACTCGACAACTAAGCAGCAGGATCAGGATCCAAACCTAAGACCATGTGACTCTAAAACTTCTTTTCTTTTTTTTTTTTTTTTTTGAGACGGAGTCTCGCTCTGTCGCCCAGGCTGGAGTGCAGTGGCGCGATCTCGGCTCACTGCAAGCTCCGCCTCCCGGGTTCACGCCATTCTCCTGCCTCAGCCTCCCGCGTAGCTGGGACTACAGGCGCCCGCCACCACGCCCGGCTAATTTTTTGTATTTTTTAGTAGAGACGGGGTTTCACTGTCTTAGCCAGGATGGTCTCGATCTCCTGACCTCGTGATCCACCCGCCTTGGCCTCCCAAAGTGCTGGGATTACAGGCGTGAGCCACCGCGCCCGGCCTAAAACTTCTTTTCTTAACCACCATGTCACTCTGTAAAATGGGTGAGAGTTCTGAGGACCCTAGATTCACAGGATATTCGTTTAGAATTTTGGATGAACAGCTTTTTGTTTTCCGTCATTAACTCCCATTTTTCATATGCCATGTTTGTTTTATTATGTACCCAGATCTCAAAACGCCACAGATATTTTGGGAGAAAAGAGAAAAAAATTCCCAAAGTATGAAATAAGCTACAAAATAATTTACTTAATGTCAGAAAGTTGGTGGCAAGGTGAGAATTCAAGTCCAAAATATGCATTTTTCTATGAATCTTTCTCTCAAATGTTTTTGGGTCTGACATCATTGATTCTGAGAAATTAACAAGCATAATTAAGAAACCAATGAGTAATTAAAATTACTTTGAGCTTGAATATAGATTTTGGATATGATATATTGCTTACAATCAGATGACCATATAATAATTTATCATCCAAACTGAAGTACTTTTATTTAAAAACAGGAGTTTTTGTTAATAATTACTCCAAGAAAACAGATAAAAACTCAGTTTTTGCTAGGAAAACTGAGGTGTCTGATTACCATAACACTGTACATGACATTACTTTTAAACACCATATCACTCAAAAGATGCAATATTCAGTAAGAGTGCTTTGTCATTCATCTATATATAAAGTGAAATATCTTAAGAAATGAAATTGTGAGTATAAAACTGCAAATGCTGTACTTTAAAGTTTAGCTTTTTACCTTTCATTAGCCTTAATATATTGATTCTGGAGTTCTTGCTGTGGTCTTCGTTCTCTTAAACTAGGGCTATGTTCCTTTGGTCCAGAACGACTGGGCAAAAATTCCTTATAATAGAAATCTTCCAAATCTAATAATTTTCCCTGACTGTAAATGAACACATAAACACACCATTGCATCAATCTAATTTTCTACTCACTTAAACTTACAGGATACTTTTTTTTCTTTAAAAGTATTTACTATAATTTAGAGTAACATACACATGTCAATAGAAATGGAAGGTCTTGAAATGTGGGAAAAACAGTGTATCCCATAAGTAAAACAGAAAAACCTTCATATCTTACCTTGAACAGAACATTAGCTGTGGGAACACATTTTCCTGGTTCTATTGCACTGAACTTGGCACCAAACTAGTGGTTACTAGAATAGCCAGTGATTGCAGTGTTTCAGTTTGGCCAGTCCAGATCAGCAGTCACTACTGACCTTTAGGCCATTATCAGAAAAGCTCACCTTTGTGTACTAATACTCAGCATTTTCAAATTTTATCAGCCCTCAGTAGATTGATACACATATGATCTTAACTTACCTCCTTCATGAATAACATTCTGTCCTCCCTCTACTCTGTTCTTTAGTGGATTAATTTCTGTGCTAGATTTTAACACCCACACATGACATACACATAAGGGTGCATCCTTGCCCATGTTAATTCTTTGTTCTACTCAGGGCACAGTCTGGTTCCTATGGTGCTCTGGGACTTCCTAAGAGATAAACAGGTAGGTCTGGAAAACCTCCAGGTGTTACAGTGCTTCCAGGAAAACACACTTTTCAAATTACAGATACTAATCTAAAAAGGACTTTCAGGATGTCACTGATTCAGAAATAAAGAACTGTGTTCACTCATGCTTAATAGAAACGCTCTTGTTTGTTCTTAGCACTCACTGTCTGGAAATTGGTTGACATGAACATTGATTAAAACAGTGATATAGTATTAAAAGAGTAAAATATCAGTGGGAAATATAAGAAAAGGAGAATAATGTGAATTTAAGTGTGCTATACTTGCAAGTAACATAAACCTTCTTAACAAATCTATAAAAATTACAAGCAGCAAGATTTAGCATGTGTAGAAGGAGAAAAAGCAAAAAGGAGTTTGGGGAAAGAAAATTCATGAATACAGGCATGTTCAAATTGCCCAAGCAAAACCATTCCATGGAACAAGAAAAGCAAATTACCTACTGGGAGGGTACGATTCATTTAAAACATATTTAAGTTCTTAGTGCTATGCTGGCTCAATAGATTTCCAGTAGGCAGGAACTTATAAATTATATATAAATCACATATTCGTAACGTAAATGTATTGAATGCACATTACTTTCCAAATCTATGCATATAAAATAGGTGATTTTTTTTTTTTTTTTTTTTTTGAGACGGAGTCTCGCCCAGTCGACTGCTCAGGCTGGAGTGCAGTGGCGCAATCTCGGCTCACTGCAAGCTCCGCCTCCTGGGTTCACGCCATTCTCCTGCCTCAGCCTCCCGAGTAGCTGGGACTACAGGCGCCTGCCACTACGCCCGGCTAATTTTTTTTTTTTTTGTATTTTTAGTAGAGACGGGGTTTCACCGTGTCAGCCAGGATGGTCTCGATCTCCTGACCTCGTGATCCACCCGCCTCGGCCTCCCAAAGTGCTGGGATTACAGGCGTGAGTCACCGCGCCTGGCCTAAAATAGGTGATTTTAAATCATAATTTGAACACATGGATTTTTATTTTTGTTTGAATAAGATGACTGATTGAAATCGAGAAGTAATAATTACCTGTCTTTCCTTGGTCTTCGTTTTTCTTCTTGGATTGACTTCTAAAGGAAAGAAGAATTCAAAAGATCCATATAATATTATGGTCTTAATATAATGGATATATAACTATAATCTTAATATGTAAATACATTTACTCTTAAAAGACTAAGTTAGAAATAAGCAAGTGGATATAATATTTTAAAAATTTAAAGAAATATAATTTACTCAAGTTTTATTAATTATAAATTTCTGGTTATTTTTGCAACACCTAAACTGAAATGAATCTTTGCATTCCACATGAAAAATGTATTTCCCACACAGTGACCAATATAAACAAGGCTATACGTAAGATCTATTTACTACAAACGGGAGCAAACTAAAATTTCTGGGAAGCCCATTTCTCTATACAAATGCAGTTGCGATGGAAGCAGGTTAATTAAGCTGCTTTGAATGTCTTGCTTCTTTGTCTGCAGGTAAAACAGATGGGTGAATATGGAGGGCAGGTGAAACAGTCCGCAAAAGGAATGGAATTGTGACTTCATAAACCTATAGGAGCCCATTTATGACATAAATGTAGCAGCACAGATGATATATGTTTTCATTTGCACAATGTTTTCATAGTTGAGAACTTTATGTATCAAGGTCAGAACAAATTGAGATACGCAAGTATGGAAATAATTAGATGTATTTTAACTGATACTTCAATTTGAACACTAACAAAATGGTCCTTTGTATGTAAGTTTCACCTTATATACAAACCAGTATTATCTTTTGCACTGTAGCATTAGTAATGTGTTTTTGTGTGTGTGCTACTTCAATATATTTGAGCTCATCTATTTACATGTTGCCACAGCATATTTGTCTTTTAGTCTGAGAAAACAGACACCATACTCACCTTGAACAAACTGAAGATATTATAACTGCGGAAACCCTATAGCAGGTATCAAGTTGGCTGGTACCATAAAAGTGTTGTATAACAAAAATGGCAGTTAATAATGGTTTATAAATACTGAGGGTTTTCCCCAGTATTCTTAGAGACACAGTAAGTCACGTTTTTTTCAGGATTTATCATTTGTTGTGCTCTAAAATAGTAGATGAGTGAAACAGTTCATGGTTTCTTTTATTCTTATTGGTTGGCATTTTAACGGGTGGATGAGGTAGAAGTGAGTGCTTCCTTGCATCAAGTCAGGGAGGAGACCATTCAGGAAATAATGTAAGGGCAGGATATCAATTACATTCCTGTTCTCCCATTTCCTGTCACTTCACATTCTTGATCCAATGCCCTAGGCTAAGAGGCGCTTACAAATAATTACGTTGCCTGCATAGGAACAGTGGCCACTAGCAGTTCAGTTAATGATCTCCGGGACTGGGGTGCTGTTTGTTGTGGTGGTTGTTTCTGTTTTAACATGACTTCAGTAGTAGTTTCCTACAGAGGTCCTGCCTCCCTCATCCATTACCTGAAAAAAAGTCCCTTTTGTTCTGGGTAACAATTGCCTATAGTTCAAAGTTAGGCTTAAGTGATGGCACTATGTTGAGTGACAGAGATGCCCTTTATATAACCAAGAATCAAATAATGTTCTGCCCTTGAATTCTCAGGCTGGTGAAGATCCTATTTATACTAGATCAGCACTTCCTTCTGGGACATGGTGTATATAAGTTGGTTCTCAGTTACACGAATTCCTAGAAGAGGATGTATTGTCCAGACATCTTTCACTCTTGCCTGTGTTAGAATATTCTTTTTTCTTTTCTTTTTTTTTGAGACAGTGTCTCGCTCTGTGACTCAGGCTGGAGTGCAGCGATGCAATCTCGGCTCACTGCAACTTCTGCCTCCTGAGCTCAAGTGATCCTCCCACCTTAGTGATCTTCTCACCTTAGCCATCCTTGTAGCTGGGACTATAGTCATGACCCATCGTGCCCAGGTAATTTTTGAAGTTTTTGTGGAGACAAGGTTTCGCTATGTTCCCCAGGCTGGTCTCGAACTCTTAAGCTCAAGCAATCCACCCACTTCAGCCTCTCCAAGTGCTGGGATTACAGGTGTGAGCCGCTGCGCGTGGCCTTGTGTTAGAATATTCTCATGAAATGTAATTCAGTAATATATTTTTGCAAAAATTATTTAAGATGGCTCATAATATAAGTCGTTATACAATCAAAATAATAAAGTAAAAATTGTAAATGAGAAACAAAGGAGGCAAAGGAAGTAGGTGCATTAAGATGGAGGCTTACATTTGTCTCTTAGTTTCCTAACAGCTGGGGCTAAAAGGGGAGCATGATGCATTAACCTCTACCCTTTGTCATGAAAAGGGAAGCATATCACTCCTCAAAGGTGAGGATTTTATAAGAAATTTATTACACGGACTTTATAGTGGGGCTTTTTTGCGAAGATGTACAATGTTTTCAATTATAGTTTTGAAATTACAAATTAAAAACTTGAAATTTGAAATGAAAATAAAGAAGCAAATGTCCCATGGCAATTTCCTGTAGAACCAGAGTAGGAAAAGAAAGAAAGAGGAGACAAACATGACTCACGTAGATTTTCTGGCTTGGGTGTTTCTTGAGGAGGCCTTTAAAAAATAGTGTCTTAGCTCTGAAGACTTTGAAGAACCTGTTTCTTAATCAGGCACATTGCACTCCCCCTCCAGCCCCACCCGACATAAAGAAATATGTTTTATGACAAAACGTTAAAATTCATATCCATTACATCATGGTGAGCACAATCTTACTTTCCTTTTGGTAATACACTACCAATGTCTTTATTTAGACGGATGAAGGAGCTAAACGTTGAAGTTAGGAAGAAAAAGACTTTGGAGTGGCCAAACTAGCTACTGCTGTAGTTCAGGGAAAGTACTGGAAAGAATAATAAAATTGGAAGGGATCTCTGATAAGATTGTGTTCGATTACTTGTTTTTTTGAGGAAACTTGGCCCTGAGTCATTTTTGCTGATGCTGCACAGCTTTGAGCATTAGCCCAGGCAGTACAACAGGCCATGCGTACCCCGCTAATGCTCTCCTCCACAGGCATGCTTCTGCGGCTTGGCTCACTCTTATTTTGGACACAGCAGCAGCATTTCCTGGATGTAAGAGATAAGAGCATCAAGTCATAGGAAAGAGGCAATACTGATTTTAAGGCCGCTAGAATCGCCATTGTAAGAAGTGACATCCAAGGAGAAAAAAAAAACAAAAACTATAAAAATAGCAAAACAACTGAAAGCAGAGATGTTTGTGTTGGGCAAATGTAAAGGAAATAATTTTCTACAACTCAACAGCCCCTGAGAGTACTGTACTACAGCGGTCTATTATTAGCGTAACAGTCTTCTAGTTACGATGTTAGCAGCACAGTGTTCTGAGGAGTGTGGCTGTAACAGCGAGCATAGGCCTTGCCTCCATACAGCTTCTAGTTTACAGGGGGAAGTCACACAGGAGACAAGTAGACAAATATTTATAAATGCACTGAAGAAGGCTGGGTGTGGTGGCTCACGCCTGTAATTCCAGCACTTTGGGAAGCCAAGACGGGCAGATCACCTGAGGTCAGGAGTTTGAGACTAGGCTGGCCAACATGGTGAAATCCCGGCTTTACTAAAAATACAAAAAACTTAGCTGGGCATGGCAGCGGGTGCCTGTAATCCTAGCTACTTGGGAGGCTAAGGCAGGAGAATCGCTTGAACCCGGGAGGCGGAGGTTGCAGTGAGCTGAGATCAGGCCACTGCATTCCAGCCTGGGCAACAAAGTGAGACTCTGTCTCAAAAACACCACCACCAACAACAACCAAAAACGCAAAATGCACTGGAGAAAAATGAAGCAGGCCAGGGACATACAAGAGAGATTGGGTGCTGCCTTAGCCGTGGCAGTCAGGGATCCTCTCTGGTAGGTATAGATACAAATGAAACCAACCCAATAGTCCCATAGACTGTTCTTTTTGATAAACATACAAACTAACCTTTCTGGTCTTAAAGTTTGAAACTTTTGTTTTATCTGAGTTCCTTCCTCAGGAAATAACCTTCAGGCCCCTCAAAAAAAGGACTGAAACTCACCACAACACTGCACTCATTCACCATGACTGCTTCCTTGCCCCTCCCTAGTTCTTGTTTTCTTAAACATTGTTAAATTTCCTCCCTGCTATATAAATCCCTGGCTTGAATCTGTAAGGGAGATGGATTTGAGACTGAGCTCGTGTCTCCTGGGCTACGGCACCTGATTAAGGCCTTCTTCCTTGGTAATACTCGGTTCAGTGATTGGCTTTCTGTGTGGTGCGCAGCCGGACCTCAACCAAACCCCTGGTGTTTCAGTAACAAGAATCAAGAACAAACATTTTGAATAGTGCTACAATAAAAGTTCACAGTACTCTATTGTATATTTCAAAATAACTAAAACAGTGGAATTGGGATGTTCCTAACACAAAGAAATAAATGCTTGAGACGATGGATGCTCCAGTTATCCTGATTTGATCATTACACATTGTATGCTTGTATCGAAATATCACATGTATTCCATAAACATGTACAACTAGTATGTATCCATAAAAATGAAAAATAAGACATTAAAAAAAGTTAAAAAAAATTCATTCACTTAAGTGACCCTGGGTCATCAAGAAAGGGTTTAAAATATGCAGTATAATATATTTTAGAAAGACTTTCATGAAAACCATTTAAAATTACAGAAAGTGTTTGGTGGTTAAAGGGAGTGGGGCCTCATTACAGCCACACTTTTCACTATGTGTAATGCCTCAAATCCTGGGAAGGGCCAGATAAATATGAATACGTGGTATATCTTCACCTGTAATAATATACTCCTTTTCTGTGTTATTTTTCATTGAAGTCATAGATTTCAAACTCAGAGTTATAAAAAAGGATCCTATTCCCTAATGACTTAGGATGTATGAAAATATAGTCACTTAAAAATAATAGTGCAATGACAAAGTAAGCTTCTTGGGGATGGAACTCATTTATGAGGCTCAGAATTTGCTCCACAGTTCTCACTGGTTGTTAGTAATAACATTTCACTTCAGTTCAGGTCTTTTACAATTTCTCATACTGGGAATAGTATCTGCTGTTGAAGCCATCACAATCACTTGTCATTTCAGTTGCACTTAATAAAGAGCATTGAGTATCATTGACTACTTAAACTCAGGGTTAATAGGGAATGTTTGGTAATTTCTAATCTTGTTTCTGCTGTTCTATTTAACTGCATAAACAAATGTCAGAGTATTTGCTGCTTTTTAAATTATTTGAGAGCATAGAAAAAAATCAATTTCATTTCTTATTCAGCTTCCTATATAAAGTGACTGTCAAACACAGGTATCTGGAATTTTAGATTTTTCTCAATTTACTCCTATTTGTTTTTCATTCTTTTATTTCATTGCTCTCATTTGTACAACACATATTTATTGCATGCCTGCTATGTGTCAGGTTGAATGCAATAGGCAAACTCCTTGACCTCGTGGAAGCCACACCAATCCCTCTTTAGCATGATAAAGTGTCATAAAAGGGAAGTATGGGCTTCTTCAGGAGGATATAGGAAGAGCTCTCTTGGGATTTGGGAGTGACAAGAAGGTTTCCTGAAGAAAAAGACATCTAGGCTGAGGGTGTTTTGATCATGAAAGACAAGAAGGGGAAGAGGATGTGTGTTTTAGGCTGAGAAAAGGGCATGTCCAAGGACAAATGTTCGTGGACAATTTGAAGAGGAGAATGCAGGTTACTGGGAAGGAAGGGCTGGAGTGGAGAGTTTGGAGGGGTGAATGAATGAATATCAAGCACAGAGGCTGGAAAGATGAGCAGGCCCAGATTTTGACAGGCCTTCATATCTTAGGACAGTGAGAAGTAACAGAAAAGTTCCATCAATGGGAGGATAGTATAATTGGATATTAATTTTTGAAATACAACTCAGGCTACAGTGTGGAAAATATGTTAATTGGAAGGGGAAAAACAAGACCAAGGGACCAGTAAGAGGAGTGACTCAGAACTACTGACAAGACATGCTGGCCTGGAAGAGGGTATTAGCACAGAGCATGGAGAGAAACAGAAACTCAAGAGATATTTGGATTTAGATTTTTGAATATGGAAGATGAGAACGAGGGAGAAGTCAAGGTAATAGTCAGATTACTGGCTTGTAAAATTAGTTGAGTATTCACAAAATACCATATATTGTGTGATTCTATTTATAGGAAATGTCCAGAATAGGCAAATCTACAGAAACAGAAAACTAGATTGGTGATCGCCTAGGGCTTGGGGCAGGGGGTGGGGAGTGGGTAATGACTTCTAATGGGTTTCTTTTTAAGGTGATGAAAATGTTGTAAAATTGATTGTGATTATTGTACTAAAAACCATTTAACGTATATTAAGGTGGGTTAATTGTATGGCATGCGATTTATATCTCAACAAAGCTGTGAGTGTGTGCGCCCATGTATGGATGTGTATGTGTGTGTATATATCTCTATACATGTATACATGGGTGCCCATGTGTATCTATGTAGAATATGTAAAACAAACATGAGGTAGTTTGATATTTGAGTCTGGAGCTACAGAGAGATCTAAGCCAGCAATCAAGATTCAGAAATCAGCAGTCACTGAGGTTGTAGTAGCTAATGGGATTGTCTAAAGGAAATGAGAGGGGAGGAGAATGGGTTTCCACAGACAACCCTCTGTGGAAACTGAAAAGAAATCACTAGACAGAAGGGAATGAACTAGAGAAGACTGGCTAACTTGGAGGTCAAGTGTAAGCTTCATTTTTTGCCTGCGAGGTAGGAAACTTATTTCCAACTGATTCTCTGGGTTTCAACACATCCTCTGGGTTCTCCAGGGCATAGGGGAGTGCTGCTGTGTCACTGTGGCAGTGGGGAGTGGAAGAGTGAATAAATATTGCAAATGGAGGGACCAGCCAGAGGGTGCAAAGGCCTTGGGAGCATGAGGGAATGCAGCTCACCAGCAGAGTTTCAAGCAGTTCACTATGGCTTGAGGACAAGAAGAGGGCAAGAAAAGAGGCTGAAAAGCAGTCAGCGTCCCACGAAGAAGGCCTTGGAAGGAATCAGGACTTCATCCTGAAGGAGTTGCTGAGCCATTAAAAGAACAATTAAGGGAGGAGCATGCTCAAAGGTATGGTTTAGAGACATTTTCAGGTGCAGGCTGGAGAGGATGCAATTAGGCAGTTACGTGGGACCTGAAATATTCCACAGTGGGAAATGATTAATAGTCTGAAATATGGTAATTGCTGTGAGGTTAGAGGGGGGAAATGAGTCGGAGTGAGCTTTTGCAGGTAGAAGCCACAGTTAGAGCCACTGATGGATCACAGGTATGAGAGAGAGGACAAAATCCAGAATGAGTCCCAGGTTCTTGGTTTATGAGACCATGTGGATGACAGTGGCATTCATAGAGAACAGGAACATGAGAAGAAGGCCAGGCTATCAGGGGCAACGCCAATGAGTCCTCATGCTGTTAGTGAGCAGGAGCTGAGGGGTCAGAAGACCTCAATAAAATGAATGGCCTGGCAGCTAAGGCATGCTTATCTGTGTCTCAGAATCCTGATCTGAGAGATATGGATAATACATTCAGGGATATTTCCAGGATTAGCTATCACAGTGGATGTGAACAAGCCTTATTCTAGGCCTGGAATTTAAAAGATGCTTAATAAACGTCTGTTTCCCTCTTCTTTCCTTTTCTTCTAGTTTCACCATAACCCACCCATTTACACCAGGGCCCCTCTCTGGAGAGCTCCTGCTATGATGGGTTTCTCTTTCTGAGTTGATATTTTCATATCAGCTCATATTAATGGACCAGCAGAGAAAGCTGCAAGGAGGACATGGTAGGTACTACCATGGGAGAGGCTTGAATGTGAGGAAGAAGGGCTGGAGGAGATCAAAGTGTCCAGATCCCCAGCCAGGGGAAGGCAGTGAAGAGGAGACCAAGGGCATCTCTGTCCTGCCAGGCCTTCCTTTGTGCCTGAACTAATCTAGCCACAGTTTTCACACTGGCCATTAGTAGATGTGATGGCTCCCATCTGATAGTAAGAGTGAGCCACTTACATGTAGTAGATAATAGTATGTGGAGTCTTCAGGGTTATTTAATGTTTTGGGTTTCCGGGGTCGTCTTGGGGGTCTCAATATTTTTGGCTCCTCTCCTTTAGAGACACCTATAAGAAAGGTGATCATAAACAAGTATTTAATTACAAAGACTATTATCAAGTGATGTTTTCCTTTTGGGATAAATAAGAAATTATACACATATGAGTGAGGCTAAGGCTGGAGAAAAAGGAAATACGTTTGCTGCATAATCAACCCTTATCCTACTCCTCACCATGTGCTTTCCTCTAGCTGTCTGGTGGTCTAGAACTTTGAGAGCTAAGGGGAAGAAAACAAGAGGAAGAAAAAGAAAACCAATGCAGCCGGGTGCAGTGGTTCATGCCTGCTATCCCAGCACTTTGGGAGGCCGAGGCAGGCAGATCACTTGAGGTCAGGAGTTTGAGACCAGCCTGGCCAACTGATGAAACCCCGTCTCTACTAAAAATACAAAAAAAAATTAGTCAGACGTGGTGGTGGGCACCCGTAATCCCAGCTATTTGGGAGGCTGAGGCAGAAGAATTGCTTGAACCTGGGAGGCAGAGGTTGCAATGAGTCGAGACCGTGCCATTGCATTCTAGCCTGGGCGACAAGAACAAAACTCTGTCTCAAGAAAAAAAAAAAGGAAAGGCAGGGAGGGAGGGAGGGAGGAAGGAAAGAAGGAGAAAGAATGCATAGTTTGGTCACATGGAATTGAGTAGAGCAGTTCAGAGGATGGATGAGGTCAGGGGTCAAAGCTGCCAGAAAAAAAACTTAAAAAGGAATGTTATGCTCACAGAATCTCTTCTGTTCCTTCCCTCCCCCTTGTACCAGCCTCACGCAGTGACCCGTCTATCCAAACACTGCACGATCTTCATTTTTAAGTACTGCCTCATATGTTATGGCCCCAAATGAAGAGACAGCTCATTTGCAGAGTTGACTCTTTCTCAAAAGCCTAATCTATTCTTTCTCCAAAATTTAGAATCTCAAACCAACAGCTGTTTTAGATATGACATTAAAAGAGTGACCAAGAAAGAATATTTGTCTTTTCCTACTCTTTCTGTTAATATAGCCAAGATCTCAAACCTGGAGCAACACCATCAGAGCCTCTGGTGATCTGTACACTTGGATGTTCATGTTCATTACAAGTGGCTTTATATTTACAGAGCTAATAGACCTCATTACATATTTCTATTTTTTTCATGATTCTTGACCACCCCATCCACCGACTCTGTTTGCACAAGAATGTCTGCTCGACAGATCAGGATAAAAGTGTGAGTTGGGTATGGTACTTATTGGAAAGCTTCATTCAATACACCTGAGCACATATTTCTAGGTAGGACTTTAAAAGCAGTAATAGCTCATTCTTGCATACAGTAAAGGGGCAGTGATGATTCCTAATCCCCAGATGTTGAAATACACAGAGAAACAGAGCTGTCCCAAACTAGACTAATCAAATAAATGAATATTTATATTTATTATATGTAAACAACTGTGACTGGCAAGTGTAAATCAGCTTCAACCGAGGGTGAAAGACTCATAGATGTCTAACCTTCTAGTTCCCTGACCAGCCCACTAGGTAAAGACACTGATCACAGAAGCATTCATATTCTGACATTATCCAGCTCATTCATTCCAAAAGGTATGGGAAATGTCTGGGTGACAAAGGAGATCAGCTAATTGGGAGTACTTCACAGAGGTGTAGTGCATGGAACAATGCTCCTCAGAGAAACCTCAACAATCATACATTACTGTCTTTTTTGAATAAAACAAAAAGAGATCTTTGTCAATGAGACCATGTTAGTACAGATTAGTAATAAACAAAAGTGAAAGCACTTGTCCAACCCATCCCTGGAGGTTCATCTCCCATTCCCTCTCTCCCTTTTTCAAGGAATAGATGGAGGAGGTGGAGGGAGTCCAAATATCTGAGCCATTTCTGGATCCATCTTAGACTGTCACAGGCACGAGGAAAGATGGTAAGGCCTGAATTCTTGCCACCATCATAAATAGTGGTCTTTTATTTTTTTCCTTCTCATTATCCTCTCTCCCAGTGCTGATTATTAAATAGCTTCTATTGGCTCTTGCAAACTTTTACCATTTCAAAATGCATTTGTCATATCCATTTATATTACTCATTTGAATCTGAATGGCAAGAAACATAAAAATATGGTATAAGTTATTAGATATTCTTAATATTTTTAGAAACATGAATGTGGTATGTGACTAAATTTTAACTTGGCTTCAATATTATTTAAAATCCAAATTAAAATATCAGAACATTACTATCATAATACAAATTAATTAAAATGAAGACGGCCAAGAAGCTGAATAATTGCCAAGAGAGTGAAAAACAAAAAAAGGTTCTGGGAATAAAGGCATTATTGATCTTGTGTTCATTTTTTCATCAAATATTCCCCCATTCAATCTGATTTGTCTATTGAAAATGCTTTCTATTAGGTTGGTGCAAAGGGAATTGCAGTTTTTGACATTAAAATTAATGTCAAATAGAAGGTGAAGGGTGCATTTCACCAACAAATCCAAAGGTCCTTTATCTGTCCCTGTTGTCTCTGACCCTTCTTCATTAAGCATTATTAAACACCCCTTGTCTTCATGACTCAGGATAAAGTTTCTGAAGGTAGATGCCTTATCTTATTTCTCTTTGTATTCCCAGTACTTATAGAAATACTTGACACATAGTAAGTGCTTAAGATGACTAAGTGATCTTCCCCTTGCCTCCTGGATTGAATCATCCTCTCCTCAGGTCCTGGCAATTTCTGGTGTTCCTAATGCACACCTCAGGTTTGACCCTCCCATCCCATAGGAGCTCCTGCCCTAATTTCTTACTCCTTACTGAATACTTCTCTCTCAGACTCAAATGAACCCGCAGTCATCATTCTTCTCCATCTAACATTCTGTACACTACAACCTCAATGGCAGCATTATTTCTGCTTCCCAGGTTGAAAACAATGATAACACCTTTGCCGTGTGCGTCTTCTTCATTTCCTACAGACAAGCAGTCATTAACTTCTGTCCATTGTTTTGACACATCCTTTGAAATCTCTAATATTCATCCACCACCTAGTCTCATTTGCTATTGCAATCACTCTGGATGAAACGACTCATTTAATAACTGTGGTAGAGTCTTAATATGGTTTCTATGCTTTATCTCACAAATGAAAACCAGATTTTCCTCTTTTTCTTTTCCTTTTTTTTGTTTTTTGTTTTTTGAGATGGAGTCTTGCTCTGTCTCCCAGGCTGGAGTGCAATGGTGCAATCTTGGCTCACTGCAACCTCTGCCTCCCTGGTTCAAGCTATTCTCCTGCCTCATTCTCCCAAGGAGCTGGGATTACAGGTGCTTGCCACTGCGCCCAGATAATTTTTATATTTTTAGTAGAGATGGGGTTTCAGCATGTTAGCCAGCCTGTTCTTGAACTCTTGACCTCAGGTGATCTGCTCGCCTCAGCCTCCCAAAGTGCTGGGATTACAGGCGTGAGCCACCACACCTGGCCCAGATTTTCCTTTCTTAAATACCACTTTAATTGTGAAATTTCAAGTTTCAAAAATTTATGATGATGCCTCTTTTTTCTTTTTTCATCAAGTTAAACTTCTGACTCCAGGTTATTTACAATCTTAGCAATTTCAGTTTTATCTCCCATTTCCCCCCAAATGGACTTTCTCCTCTTGTCAGTCCAGTTATCTCACTGAAGCCCTGATAGACGATGTTTATAGGTGTAACTTTGCTTTTTCTCACCTTCTCATAGAAAAGCTTTTCATAGCCTCACTGAAATCTTAAGCTTGTTCAATGTCCACCTTCAATCCTATCTCTTTCATGAAGCTTTCACTGACTCCCTAGTGATCTCTCTTTCATTGAGCATAAATGGTACTTGCTAGTTGCGCAAGCCATTTTAAACCTGTTACAGGCTGAATTGTGTCACCTCAAAATTCACATGTTGACATCTTAATCTCCAGTAGCTCAGAATGTGACTGTATTTGGAGATAGAGTCTTTAGCGAGGTAATTAAGCTAAAATGATGTGATTAAAGTGGGTCCTAATCTAATGTGACTGCTGTCCTTAAAAGAACAGATTAAGACAGACACACACATTGAATCTATAAATTACCATGGGCAGTATGGCCATTTTCACAATATTGATTCTTCCTACCCATGAGCATGGAATGTTCTTCCATTTGTTTGTATCCTCTTTTATTTCATTGAGCAGTGGTTTGTTTATAGATTCAATGCCATCCCCATCAAGCTACCAATGACTTTCTTCACAGAATTGGAAAAAACTACTTTAAAGTTCATATGGAACCAAAAAAGAGCCCACATTGCCAAGTCAATCCTAAGCCAAAAGAACAAAGCTGGAGGCATCATGCTACCTGGCTTCAAACTATACTACAAGGCTGCAGTAACCAAAACAGCATGGTACTGATACCAAAACAGAGATATAGACCAATGGAACAGAACAGAGCCCTCAGAAATAATGCCACTTATCTACAACTATCTGATCTTTGACAAACCTGACAAAAACAAGAAATGGGGGAAAGGATTCCCTATTTAATAAATGGTGCTGGGAAAACTGGCTAGCCATATGTAGAAAGCTGAAACTGGATCCCTTCCTTACACCTTATACTAAAATTAATTCAAGATGGATTAAAGATTTAAATGTTAGACCTAAAACCATAAAAACCCTAGAAGAAAACCCAGGCAATACCATTCCTTGCATGGGCGAGGAATTCATGACTAAAACACCAAAAGCAATGGCAACAAAAGCCAAAATTGACAAATGGGATCTAATTAAACTAAAGAGCTTCTGCACAGCCAAAGAAACTACCATCAGAGTGAATAGGCAACCTACAGAATGGGAGAAAATTTTTGCAATCTACTCATCTGACAAAGGGATAATATCTAGAATCTACAGTGAACTCAAACAAATTTACAAGAAAAAAAAACCCATCAAAAAGTGGGCAAAGGATATGAACAGACACTTCTCAAAAGAAGACATTTATGCAGCCAAAAAACACATGAAAAAATGCTCATCATCACTGGCCATCAGAGAAATGCAAATCAAAACCACAGTGAGATACCACCTCACACCAGTTAGAATGGCGATCATTAAAAAGTCAGGAAACAACAGGTGCTGGAGAGGATGTGGAGAAATAGGAACACTTTTACACTGTTGGTGGGACTGTAAACTAGTTCAACCATTGTGGAAGTCAGTGTGATGAATCCTCAGGGATCTAGAACTAGAAATACCATTTGACCCAGCCATCCCATTACTGGGTATATACCCAAAGGATTATAAATCATGCTGCTATAAAGACACATGCACATGTATGTTTATTGTGGCACTATTCACAATAGCAAAGACTTGGAACCAACCCAAATGTCCAACAATGATAGACTGGACTAAGAAAATGTGGCACATATACACCATGGAATACTATGCAGCCATAAAAAATGATGAGTTCATATCCTTTGTAGGGACATGGATGAAGGTGGAAACCATCATTCTCAGTGAACTATTGCAAGGACAAAAAACCAAACACTGCATGTTCTCACTCACAGGTGGGAATTGAACAATGAGAACACATGGACACAGGAAGGGGAACATCACACATCGGTGCCTGTTGTGGGGTGGGGGGAGGGGGGAGGGATAGCATTAGGAGATATACCTAATGTTAAATGACAAGTTAATGGGTGCAGCACACCAACATGGCACATGTATATATATGTAACAAACCTGCACGTTGTGCACATGTACCCTAAAATTTAGAGTATAACAATAATAAAAAAAAGACAGACACACACAAATAGAAGACCATGAGAAGATGACCATCTAAAGGCAAGGAAAAAGGCCTCAGAGGAAAACAACCTTGCTGACACCTTGATCTTGAACTTCTAGCCTCCAGAACTGTGAGAAAGTAAGTTTCTGCTGTTTAAATCACTCAGTCTATGGTACTTTGTTATGGCAGCCCTGGAAAACGAACATAGAACCTAATCCCATAGTCTTGCCGCTTACTATTTTTCACTGTGAATTTTTTTTTTTTAAATAGTGGAACTGGAAGTCTCTAGATGGTGGGGATCATGACTTAGGTTTTGATGTCTTTGTGTCATTTCATTGGTGATCTACATGTGGTAGTGTTTGGAGATGCAAAGATTGTGATTTCATTTCAGCTTAGAGATGTAGTGCTAAGTGAATAGTAGATATTCATATACTTCTGTGAACTGGATCACTATTGTCATCACATATAAAAATAAATTTCTCATGCTTTAAAGATAAATGTAAATAAAATAAATAATAAAGCTCTTGGAAGAAAATCTGGGATAATTCATGAACAATCTAGGGGTGTGAATATTTTTATCAAGATTCAGAAGTCATAAAAAAGATAAGACATATTTGCCTATTAAATATAGGCAAAAACCTTTATTTGGCAACAAAGTCAAAAGACACATGATAGGCTTGGAAGGCTATATTTACAACACAGATATAAATAAAGGGTTCATATTTTTAATATGCAAAGAGTGCTAACAAATGACTACCAAAAATATAGACCACCGAAAAGTGAGCAAAAGATTCCAGTAGAAAATTCAAGATGCACAAATCCAAAAAGCAAATAAGCATGGGAAGGCACCTGAATTTACTAGCAGATAAGGGAATATAAATTAAAACAAGATGCCATTTACTTTGCTACACATTAGCAAAGATTAAAAAGAAGAATATTGGCTGGGCGCAGTGGCTCACACCTGTAATCCCAGCACTTTGGGAGGCCAAGGTGGGCAGATCACGAGGTCAGGAGATCGAGACCATCCTGGCTAACACGGTGAAACACCATCTCTACTAAAAATACAAAAAATTAGCCGGGTGTGGTGGCAGGTGCCTGTAGTCTCAGCTACTCGGGAGGCTGAGGCAGGAGAATGGTGTGAACCCGGGAGGAAGAGCTTGCAGTGAGCTGAGATCACGCCAATGCACTCCAGCCTGGGTGACACAGCAAGACTGCATCTAAAAAAAAAAAAAAAAAAAAAAAAGAAGGATATCACTGATGGACAGGATGTCAGGACAAGTGTATGCTCCCAAATTGTTGAAGGAAATGTTAATTGCTAGAGCCTTTTAGGAAACCAATCTATTAAAACCAAAAACATCTTGTAACTCAGTAACTTCATCACTGGGGATTTGTCCCATAATATTAAAATTCCAGTACACAAGTACATTTTCAATGATATTTACTGCAACATTTTTCATGGTAGCAAAAAATGGAAACAAAGAGAATATCTAACAATAGGGAAAAGGTTATGTAATTATTGTGATTCACAAATAGAGGATTATGCAGCCATTGAAAAGAATAAATTACAGCTATACTAGTTGATATGCAGGGATTCCTGCAAAGGTATTGAGAAAAGCAAGTTGCTTAAGTGTTTATATTATGATCATATTATGATCCTATTTATATAAAACAATGATGAAAATCTCTGTTATATATATACACCTACATGTATGCACATCTGCAAAAAAATATGAAAAATTACATTTTCTATAATACTAGTTCCCTTGGTTGGGGGTGAGTAATGTGGGTTGAGAAAAGGAACAGAGGGGAGCAAACAGAATAAAAAGAGAAAAAGAAAACAAAACACTACATTAAATAATAATCCTGGAATGGGCTGTGTGCAGTGGCTCACACCTGTAATCCCAGCACTTTGGGAGGCCGAGGCGGGTGTATTACCTGAGGCCAGGGGTTCGAGACCAGTCTGGCCAACATGGTGAAACTCCATCTCTACTAAAAATACAAAATTTAGCCGGGCATGGTGGCACATGCCTGTAATCCCAGCTACTAGGGAGGCTGAGGCAGAAGGATCACTTGAACCTGGGGGGCAGAGGTTGCAGTGACCTGAGATTGTGCCACTGCACTCCCATCTGGGTACCAGAGCAAGACTCCATCTCAAAAAAAAAAAAAAAAAAAAGAAAAGAATCCTGGAATGTATGGTATGGTAGCATTGATGTAAAATCATAAATATGCATGTTAGTGTATCATGGAGATCTAAAAATCAAAATGCATTGAATTTTCAGAATTTCTGAAAATCTAATCTGCTTTAGTGTTAGCTTCTTGACATTGTTTCTTCACCAGGATAATCTAAAGCCAGAGGGCTGACTAGTCTTAAGGGGTGTCTCACTTAAGATATTGCAATGCAAGGTGGCCAGCCAGTGAATGAAAATTATGATGAATGTATTGCATTCAACAGACTATGATTGCTCTGCTTAAATTCCTTCAGAATATTTTTTTAAAGAGCAAACTTCCCATGAGCTTATCAGCATACAAATATTTCAGAGAGGCATACATTTATTTGGCCTCTAATGGATCTGTGAATTTTTGCTCCTTTGGGAAAATATAAATACTCTCTACTAACCTCATCCTAACCCCTTAATTACAAAAGTGACATAAACATTTATAATCACAAATTATCAGCAGCATATCAATGTGGGCACTAGCATAATAAGGTTTGTGGCTATTTTGTGGGTTGTGCGTGGTAAATATTAGCTTGTAAAGGTTATTGCTGTATTCAGTAGCCAGAAGGTAAGATATTTATTTATGTTGCAGTTGTGGTAATAATGTCATTAAGTGTTTTGGTTTGTCAGAAATGCACTTTTTTTGGATAATGAATCACCTAACATCCCCGCTTTTTTGCATTCAGAAGAAAGAAGATAGATTTAAAACTCATTGCCAGGGAAAGTTGATTTAGAAAATTAAATTTCAGTATTAGTCTCATTTTAATGATAATTACACTGTTTTACTTAAGTATACATGCAGAGTATAATTTGCAGAAGTATCACATGTCTAAATCAAATATTAGCAGAACAGAAATGCACTTGTTACTGTAATTTTTTCCTTAATAAATCAATTTTTCAGTTTTTGTAAATTTCTATTTCCTCCTAAGAGTCTATGACCTTCAAGCAATAGAGTGATCTATGGGAAATCTTAGGAGAGGAATTTTCATTGCTGCATGTTAAAGGCAGACTCACTCTAGTCATGGTTGCAACCTGCCTTCTGGAAGCTGCCGTTTCCACCAGTCACCTCATCTGCCCTTGGCCAGGCTGGCTGTTTTGGCACTGGTTCTAGACTTAAAGAGAGCTGCACACAGTTCTGAGCTTATGGACAGGACAGTTCCAAAGGAGTCCTCTCTGCCTTGCATGGCCTCCTTCCTTTAGCACCGACGGACATGTTCAATTCTCTCTCTCTTTTTATTAAGAGATGGGGTCTTGTTATGTTGCCCAGGCTGGTCTCGAATTCCGGGGCTCTAACCCTCTCACCTCAGCCTTCCGAGTAGCTGGGATTACAGGCCTGAGCCTTCATACCCTTAATTCTCATGCTTGCCCTGGATTTGACCTCTTGCGTCTACTCTGGGATATCTCTGTTCTCTTGAGTTTATTTGAGGTGAAAAGCTAAGGGTACGTGCTTGTCCTGCTCTGAGTGTCCCTAGAACTTAGGGGATGTGTTACTATTTAGGGGATCTGACTCGCAGTCTTCTCTGACCTTCTCAAGAGGCAACTGCCACCCCCAGCCCCATTCTGAACTGCACAACCACTCCCGTGGCCTTTCTCTTCCTGCCAACTGAATGCAGATGCCCCAGGGCTAGCTTCCACCTCTACCCATCCTATAGGTCATGGGCTTGTAGCTTTTGGCCGCTCTCTGATTTGGGTACTTTGAATTAATACCCAGATCCTTGAAAATGAAACTTTTAGTTTTATTTATTTTTTATTATTATTTTTTTTGAGATGAAGTCTTGCTCTGTTGCCCAGGCTGGAGTGCAGTGGCGCAATCTTGGCTCACTGCAAGCTCCGCCTCCCGGGTTCACACCATTCTCCTGCCTCGGCCTCCTGAGTAGCTGGGACTATAGGCACCCGCCACCAAGCCTGGCTAATTTTTTGTATTTTTAGTAGAGACGGGTTTCACCTTGTTAGCCAGGATGGTCTCGATCTCCTGACCTCGTGATCTGCCGGCCATGGCCTCGGCCTCCCAAAGTGCTGGGATTACAGGCGTGAGCCACCACGCCCAGCCGAAACATTTAGTTTTTTAACAATACTGGTAGGTTCGGGTAAGGTTCCTGCCCCACATGTCTCTCCTAGTTGTGGCAGGAGAAGCAGGAGGATAAAGCAGCCTGTGTGGGGGGTGAGACCCACAGATACACCCTCTGGACTGTCGCTTGTCTCTTGCACATTATCGCTACATCTTGGCACTCCACTTCTGTCATTTTCCTTGGGCTGTCATCTCGCATGGATTACAGTCCTCAAAAGCCAGTTCGTTTTGTTCTAGTCCAAGGAGTTAGATTACACACACACCTGCCTGGTCATCTCGCTTGTATGTGAGCAGTCATCAAAACAGGGTGCCACAACAGAAGCACATGCGAATGCACATGGTGATACCAAGGGTGCCCTGAGAGTGAGGTCTTTGTTGGGGAGAATGAGCTGTTATGCGGAACACTGTGAGCATGTCTTCTGTGTATGACTGCCCACCAACTATGGATACAGCCAAACAACCAAAATACATGTTTATTTGCTTGGAGAATAAGGAAAACTCAGAGGTGGCATCTAATTACATCTTGGCTATTTTTCAAAATGAAGTGGATATTCATTTATTTAAAAAATTTATATACGTAGCCTGAGGTGAAAACTTAGAATAATTTTTCCCAGAGAGCCAAACTTTAAAAAATTATTTATTGACTGTTGATAGTCATTTTCTTAGATTGGCCTGTTAAAAATACAGAATTGAAGAACATTCTCCGACTTTAAACACACAACATTTGTTTTTTTCTTTCCCTCCGCTCATACTTTATAACACATAGATAAAAGGGTTTTTGGTTCCTATCAAGATGAGCTGAAATATACCAGTGTTTTTAAAAAGTGATTATTCTTTATTAGAGCACATCTGATCACAAGCTGGCTGGAGGAGTATCAAAGAAACTTTTAGTGGCTTGAGACGGCATGGCAGCAAAGGTGACAGATCTGGAGATGACACTCTAGTCTTACCACATGTGGCTGTGGAAGTCCTCTACCAGGTTGCAATAATATTATTCAGATTCTTAATTTTATATAGAAGTGAAGTTAGCGAGGGATGGAGAGCATCTGCTGTACTGGAGATGACCATCTTGTTCTCACTAACTAGTCACTCAACTCTTCTAGAACCCTAGACTTAGGGGCTCTTGTTGTTAATGAACCACCTCACGTATGTGAAGATTAAGCTGAATTACTTACAGTATTACAATCCCAATTCTGCAATAATTTATTCAGTGGTTAGATTAGCTAGCAGTTTGCTAAGGCTATTCTTTGAAAAATGAATTTAAAGGGCTGTTAATATTCCATATGTGAATGTGTCATTACTTATTAATCATTCTCCTATTGTTCAATTTTTTTTCTTACCATACACACAATTTTTTTTTTCAGCTCTGATTGTTTCCTTAGGCTATGCTCTCATAAGTGAGTTTACTGGGTCAATGATATAAACTAATTCAGTGGGTTTTTTTTTTTTTGGACCTATTGCCAAGTCACTTTTCAAAATGTTGACACTGCCATCTTACCATATGTTTGGGAATAATTACATTAGCACTTTGTCATTACTGTTAAAATATTTTTTCATACTTGCAATTTTGATGAGTAAAGAATAGTAGTGGGTTTGACTTTTTATTTTTTTTACTCCCAGAGTGGTCATATATATGCTTATTTTCCACCTGCATTTCTTCTTTTGTAAATAAATTAATGGCTTGTGCCATTTTTCCATTGAGAGTGCTATTTTTCCGAATGATTTATAAAGAGCTCTTTCTACGCTAAACAGTTTAACTCTTTTTACATTTGTTCCAAATATTTTGTCTTCAGCTCTTTAACTTTTAATGATGTTTTGGAATCTCTAGAAGGTTTTAACATTCATGTAATCCAAATCTATCACAGTTTTTCTTTGTAATTCCTTTTTTACTTCTTATGGTTTGTCCTTTCTAAGCAGAGATTGTGAAATGCTCAGTTCATAGCATCTGGCTTCATTTGGTTTGTTTATTTCTTACATTTAAATGATCAATGCATCTGGAAAATATCTGGGCATTCAGCAGAAGATAAGAATATTTTATTTCCTCATCCCAAATCAGAGACATTTTAAGCATTATCCATCCATTTCTTTTCTGTTCGTATGTATCTTTTTGTAAATGACAGGTTTTTATAAATACTCAGGTCAATTTTAGGGCTATTCTGTTTCATTAATCTGTGATTGATTTTTGTAAAGGGGACATATGATTTTAATTATTATAGCATTATTCATTTTACTATCTAATAAGTAAGTCCTCATTTATAGCTATTCTTTTTTTCTCTGAAATTTACAAATGATCCTTAGGGATATTTTCTTAAATTCCAAAGAAAGTCTCATAGAGATTTTGAATGCAATTTTTTTAAACCTAGAAAGTAATTTTAGAATGGTCATGTTTACAGTATTTTATCTTTCAATTCAGAAACACAATGTATCATTCCATTATGCATCTCTTCTTTTTTGTCTCTTTGAGGTTTGGTTGCTAGCTTTATTTCAAGGTATCGATTTTTTTTTTGCTATTATTTCCAATGGGCTCTTTTTCTATTAGAAATTTTTATAGGAAGGAATATCTATCTATATAACTACACATCCTTACTGAATTCTATTCCTAGCAT
The DNA here is from genome assembly GCF_029281585.2 of Gorilla gorilla gorilla. NCBI lineage: Eukaryota > Metazoa > Chordata > Mammalia > Primates > Hominidae > Gorilla > Gorilla gorilla. The sequence continues at coordinate 35,165,485 of NC_073232.2, read as the reverse complement.
CAATCATTGCATTTTTAATGTTGTCTGCTAATAGTCCTACAATCTCATCTGTTCCCTTTTGATAGTTATGCTTTTTGAAAAAGCTTCTCTTTGCTGTCTTATTGCATTAACTGGAAATTTCCCAATAACATAAAAATGTGGTGTTACTAGTATCTTTATCTTCATCCTCCTTTTTAATGCAACTGCTTCCAGTGTTTTATAGTTAATTATGAGGTAGACGATTGAATTAAGAAACGTATTCTTCATATTGTTAAAGAATATCCTTCTGCTTTTGGTTTACTAAGAGTTTTACATTTCATCAGTACAGAGTTGGATTTTACTGAAAACTGTTTCAGCATTTATCAAGATAGTTTTTTTGATCTTTTGATATGTTATATTAATACGTATTATGTGGACAGTCTTTTAATGTACTATTGCATTCCATTGGCTAGTATTAAATACTATACTCAGGAGTTTTATCTCTAAATTAATAATTGAGGCCAGGTGTGGTGGCTCACACTTGTAATCCCAGCACTTTGGGAGGCTGAGGCAGGTGGATCACCTGAGGTCAGGAGTTCAAGACCAGCCTGGCCAACATGGTGAAACCCCATCTCTACTAAAAATACAAAAAAGTAGCCAGGCGTGGTGCTGCACATTTGTAGTCTCAGATACTCAGGAGGCTGAGGCATGAGAATCACTTGAACCCAGCAGGCAGAGGTGGCAGTGAGCCGAGGTCGTGCCACTGCACTCCAGCCTGGGTGACAGAGTGAGACTCTGTCTCAAAAATTAATTAATTAATAATTGAGATTGAACAATAGCTTTTAAAAAATGTTATTGTTAGACTTTTGTTCTAGGATAGATGAACATCATAAAATAGGTAACTTCGTATATTTTTCTTTCTTTTTTTTTTCTCAAACAAATCACATACAATGAGATTTATCTGTTCCATGAATGTTTGAATGTGTTTGCGTAAAACACTATGAGTTCTTGGAACCTTTGTTGGAGGTAATTCTTTGAACAGCCACATCATCATACAGTAAGTTCTCACTTGACAATGTCAATGGGTTCTTAGAAACTGCAACTTTAAGCAAAATGACCAATTTTACAACAGACTGATATAAACAAGAGTTAACTTCTTATGGTATATTTCTGGTCACAAAAACATTACCAAACTTCTCAACAGAGACCAACACTGAAATAAATGTGAACTATGCATACATTTAAGGAAAATTAGGTCAGGTGCAGTGGCTCAAGCCTGTAATCCCAGCACTTTGGGAGGTAAAGGTGGGCAGATCACTTAACGTCAGGAGTTTGAGATCAGCCTGGCCAACATGGTGAAACCCAGTCTCTAATAAAAAGAATACAAAAATTAGCTGGGCATGGTGGTGGTCGCCTGTAATCCCAGCTACTGGGGAGGCTGAGGCAGGAGAATCACTTGAACCCAGGAGGCGGACGTTCCAGCAAGCTGAGATCGCGCCATTGCACTCCAGCCTGGACAACAAGAGCGAAACCCCGTCTCAAAAAAAAAAAAAAAAAAAAAAAAAAAATTAGGCTGGGCCCGGTGTAATCCCAGCACTTTGGGAGGCCAAGGCGGGCGGATCACAAGGTCAGGAGATCGAGACCATCCTGGCTAACACGGTGAAACCCCATCTCTACTAAAAATACAAAATATTAGCCGGGCGTGGTGGCTGGCGCCTGGAGCCCCAGCTACTCCGGAGGCTGAGGCAGGAGAATGGTGAGAACCTGGGAGGCGGAGCTTGCAGTGAGCCGAGATCGCGCCACTGCACTACAGCCTGGGTGACAGAGCAAGACTCCGTCTCAAAAATAAATAAATAAATAAATAAATAAATAAACATTTAAAGCAGAAGGCAAGCAGAGTTATTAGCTGTATTAAAGCTGATGTGTTCAGTCAATATAATTCCTACTGTCTTCAGACTGTCTGAGTTCCCTTTTGAAAACATGAATAATCATTTTATGTATATTTTCTTCAGGAAAATCAGAAGATTTAGATGTTATGAAATCCCACACCTGGGTAAAGTTGTCCCTTGTTGTTGTTGTTCTTTTTCTTCTTGCTTTCTTTTTTTTTTGATACGGAGTCTCGCTCTGTCACCCAGGCTGGAGTGCAGTGGCACGATTTCGGCTCACTGCAACTTCCACCTCCCAGATTCAAGTACTTCTACTTGCCTCAGCCTCCAGAGTAGCTGGGATTACAGGCACCTGCCACCAGGCCCAGCTAATTTTTGTATTTGTAGTAGAGAAGGGGTTTCACCACATTGGTCAGGCTGGTCTTGAACTCCTGACCTCAAGTGATCCACCTGCCTCAGCCTCCCAATGTGCTGGGATTACAGGCATAAGCACCCGAGGTCAGAAGTTTGAGACCAGCCTGGCCAACATGGTGAAACCCCGTCTCTACGAAAAGACAAAAATTAGCTGGGCACGGTGGTACATGCCTGTAATCCCAGCTACTCGAGAGGCTGAGGCAGGAGAATTGCTTGAACCCGGGAGGCGGAGGTTGTGGAGGTTGTGGTGAGCCCAGATCACACCATTGCATTCCAGCCTGGGAGACAGAGTGAAACTTTGTCTCAAAAAAAAAAAAAAAAGGAAAGAAAGGTTAAGAAAGACAAGTAAGAAAATTTTTTACTCAATTGTTCCAGTTCAGAGTCATGGATGGCCGGAGCCTCTACTGGAAATTCAGGGTGCAAGGCTGGACAAGATGCCATTCCATTGCAGGGCACGCTCAGACACACACACATTTTCTCTCTCTCACTGGGACCATGTAGACACACCAGTTCACCTAATGTGCACATCTTTGGGATGTGGAAAGAAACTGGTTCTATTGCAGGGATTAAATATTAGCTAAGTAATATCTGGCCCAATTGTCTGTTTTAGGTCTTTGAACTATATTGTACAATGAACTTTTATAAGCTATTCAAGGATTTTTTTTTAAGAAAATATAAATTGTTAACATATGTGAACACAGACTATATCCACAAACACTGGGATGAATCTGTCCCCAAAGTACCCCAGTGATGATGTGCATTCACCCTTTCCGTCTGTCTGTCTCTATTCTAATATTTAAATAAGATCTGAAGAATTCAGTAAGTGTTAATGAATAGGAAATTTAACAAATGTTTTATGGTTCCCTTCTGACTTGTTCTGTCTGAATCCTTCTGCACAAAATCCTCTTAAGACCCTCCTCCCTTGGCTTCAGAGGGTCTAGGCTCCCTGGTTGCCCTCCCCATCTCTGGTCGCTTCTCTTTCCTGGTTCCTCTCTACCCGACCTGAACATGTGCAGACTTTCACACTAGGCTGTCTTCTCTTCTCAGTGTAGGTAAATTTCCTGGAGCTTCTCTTCTCCTCCATGGCTTCAGTTACCCCATATGTGTCCAACTGCCTACTGAGAGGTTGTCCCCAATTCATCCAAGGCTTCTCATACTTAACACAGCCCAAATTGAATGCATACTCCTGCTCTTTATCTAATCTTTCCCATCTCAAGTAATGACATACCACCATCCACCATGATACTAGCTGATCACGTTAGAGACCTGGGCATGCCCCCTTTCCTGTGCAATCAATTATCAAATCCTTTGTAATCTACAAACTAACCATTGCTTTAAACTGCCTTCTGGGCCACTGCCTCATCCTAGCTACCATCATCTCTTGCTGGCCTTCCCCCCTTTTCTCTTCATGGCTCTCAAGTTCTATTCCTACAGTGTAATCAGATTTTTAAAACATTTTTTACAATGTACAACAATTCAGATATACAAAAACATTAATATACTTAAAACTAAATTTAATTTATCATAGTGCTCATTTCTACTTTCTAGCTAGAATCTAGCTAGAATTTTTAACAAATTCTAGCTAAATTCTACATTCTTCATGTCTTCTGAGTAGATTTAGTCATTTTAGGTTAGGGTCAGAAACCTAAAATGACTAAATAGACACTAAGAACATTGACGGCTTACATTCAGCCTTCCCTTTTCCTGTCTGTCCTGCCACATGTAAGTTGGGGATTGGCATAGGGGATTTTGGCAGCTTCATGGCATTAGTGGGGAGGGGCCATCTGGTCTGCAGCCATTCTTGGCTGGTCACGGGCATCTGCTGAATAACTTGCCCTGTCTGGTATCTGGTCGCTGGACTGCATCTCCCACTGTCCCCCTTCCTCTTGGGCTCTGGGTTGTCTGATCCACACAGATACTCCTGTGTCATTAGGCCACATCAGGCCCTCTCTCAGGCACTTTCTCTGCTACTCTTTAGGACATGGGACAATTCAGATGTTTGCCAATTTAGCCTTATACAAGTGTAGTATAATATAAAACTTCTCCATGTGTGCAGAGAACAAAAAAAGATTCTCCCTCTAAACCCAAAGGGCTAAAGAAATATTTCTGAGCTACAATCCTCTTCATGTAAGCTAAGAATTGATTTCTAATATTCTTCTTAAGTCCACAAAAAAATGAAAGATTCAAGAATAAGGTGAACTCGGCCAGGCACGGTGACTCACCTGTAATCCCAGTACTTTGGGAGGCAGAGGCGAGCGGATCACCTGAGGTCAGAGTTGGAGACCAGCCTGCCCAACTTGGTGAAACCTCATCTCTACTAAAAATACAGAAAAATTAGCCAGGTGTGGTGGCGCGTGCCTGTACTCCCAGCTACTCAGGATGCTGAGGCAGGAGAATCGCTTGAATCCGGGAGGCAGAGGTTGCAGTGAGCTGAGATTGTGCCACTGCACTCCAGCCTGGGCGACGGAGCGAGACTCTGTCTCAACGAAAAAAAAAAAAAAAAAAAAAAGAATAAGGTGAACAAATTTGACTTTCTCATAAAATTCTGCTGCTTTTCAGGCTTGTTTAAAGTCCCTGGGATGTTCAAAAGTGAAAATCTTGGCGGCGACCTCTACTTCCTCCCAGGACGCTGCCTCCCATTTGTACCTCTCCTTTCCAGCAGCGGCCTGGGGTGAGCTGCCTGGCTTCCTTGCTTCCCCACACCACCTGCTCCTCTCTGCCCCACACTCACCAATGCTGCCATTTCTGTGACCATGAGGGAACCTGAAGCCCTGGCCTTCCCTCAGCTCCTACCCTGCCAGCATGCCTCCTGGGCACAGGCCATTGCAGCAGCCAAATGAATGGGCCTCTGGGCTCTGACTTGCTAGTCTCTCTTCTTCACAGCAGGAGGCTCTCAGCCAGGGCCAGAGAGCAGGAGAGCAGCAGGAATGAAGGGCACCAAAGAGCCATTTGTGGTCAGCTTCACTGCAATTCTCGACTTGAAAACGATGTGGCAGAATAATTGATGAAAACATTAAGGTATTTCCCCTTCCTCTCATATCAGGCAAATAGCCAAGTGCATCTTAGTATATTTCTGCCTCAGAGATTTTTTCAGGGAAGAAATTAGAAGTTGCATGAGGTCAGTGGCTCCTCCTGTCTTTGCTAACAGCCAAATTCATTGCAGAGATGATGTCAGGGATCCCTGAACGGGGCAGTGAGATTGCGGAGGGCCTCCAAGAAAGCAAGGGAAAATAAATGCAGATTCTCCTGGGCAGAGGTCAGCAGGGTTCAAAGTCGTGGGACTCCTGAACTTTACCATGACAGCTCCTGGGGGAGGTCATAAGACTGCAGAGAGAATGGCTACGTGGAGTGGGCATGGATAATATGAGGCTCCAGACCTCCACGGTCTAGGTGCCACCTACAGGGTGTGGGAGCAGCCAGACCTCCCAACTTGAAGGGCTCATGGAGGCCAGCTGGAGCCATGAGTGTCCCAACAGTAACTTCATGGGCAAATGACCAGAGACTACAGGGTGTACCTGATCTTTTGGTGGTGTGCAAGGCCATATAACCTTTGCACAGCTCTGGGGAGAGGGAGGTCTGAAAATTATTGAGATTGAATTCCTCACCAGTTTAGTATAATAGGTTGACTAGAAAAAAGTTCAATAACAATATTTCTTGTATAATGGGGTTTTGCACCTTCCACACTCTATACTCAAGGTTGCAGATGTTGACAAAGGAAATAGAAATATTTCTATTTCTATTTTTGCTCTCTCTTATCAAATCTGCCTCCTGCCAGCCCCCTCTCTATACCACCCCTTTTTATTCCCTTGTGGTGTCATATGCCAAGTTCTAGTTAAAATGAAAAAAGGAAAACATACTAAATGGAGGGGAATTAAGTCAGAGAAGGTAGAAAGTGGGTAGAACATCCTAAACTATATCTCCATATAAGATATGAAATAAAGGTTCTCCTAAGACAGGACACAGGCTCCTCAAATCTGCCATAGAATAACGGTGGGAAACTAATAAACAAAGTATCTGGCATTTCCTTCCCATTCAGGAAGTTCTAACTCTACTGATTTTTACCTGAGAGGCACTGCTGAGAAGAAACTCGTCTATTAATTGGCTTATGGTGCGAGACACCCAGATAAAGTGGCTTCAGTTGCTGTGACAAAATCATTTCATTCAGTTTTTTCTGCAGAATGAAATATTCTTCAGATAACTTTGATATCTAAAAAGAAGGTCATGTGTCAGGTTAAATCAAGGAAAAGAATACAGAGAGTTCTGCAGGCACCGGGGGCTGGGAAACGCCTTACCAGCACTCTTGGGGACTCTCATGTTCCTCTCCAGGGCCCACCCTGTCCCTTGCACCAAGGTCTGATAAAGTTCTCACCTGACAACCTTCCCCCCTTGTGCTCTGAATACTTGCCATCTCACATTTTTCTTTAAAACTGCCAAGCACGTCATGCTACATGCAGAATTCTGTTCTGATCGACTCCTTCCCAGGTTTCTGAGATCCGGCTTCCAGCCTTGCCACTCTGCTGTGTTTGCCTTTCTGCTTCTGTCCTGGGGACCCCTCTGCTGCCTTTGATTGTGTAAACCTCCTTCCTTTTCTTTCCAGTGTTTTTTTTTTTTTGTTTGTTTGTTTGTTTTTTTTTTGAGACGGAGTCTCGCTCTGTCGCCCAGGCTGGAGTGCAGCGGTGCGATCTCCGCTCACTGCAAGCTCCGCCTCCCGGGTTCACGCCATTCTCCTGCCTCAGCCTCCAGAGTAGCTGGGACTACAGGTGCCTGCCACCACGCCCGGCTGATTTTTTTGTATTTGTAGTAGAGACAGGGTTTCACCATGTTAGCCAGGATGGTCTCGATCTCCTGACCTCGTGATCCACCCGCCTCAGCCTACCAAAGTGCTGGGATTACAGGCGTGAGCCACCGCGCCCGGCCTTCTTTCCAGTCTTTGACCCTGATTTCAGGGCTGCTCTATTCTGGTTTCTCTTTCCATTCTGCCCCCCGCCTGTGTCGTGTCCGCATCCTGGCTCTGAGAACACGGCTGTCCTGCTGGGTTGAGTGTGAGGCTCCTACTGAGACAGCCTCTAGCTTTGTTCCATGGAGCAGTGAATTTACTCCATGGCATTACTGGCCAGCTCCGAGTGGATGCCTTGGTAATTCTACATCTCATGTCTCCACGGCATAGCAGGTCTGAGTTCTAATCCCTGATTTGGTCTTTGGAGTGAGAAGAAATGTATGTTCGTTAAACTCACTATTTCCACATGCTTAAGAAGAGTAGGAAGGGGATGGGTAAATTAAAAAATGGCAGATCTCTACTGACAGCTAGAAGTTGGAGATGTTTGGGCCACACCTCTCGCACTAAGGAAGGGTCCAAGTGCAGTTATCGTGTTTCTTATAGGCTCAGCCACTGTCAAATACAAAAAGGGGAGTTTAGGGACTCAGGAATATTAGATAGTCCTTCTTGGAACTAACCCATTATGATATTTCTTTTATTACTTCATACACCATTGATTACCCTGGAAATTCATGTATTTTGGAGATCATCCAGTTAAAACTCTTCATTTCACACTGAAGAAAATAACAGTGCTAACACATAAAGTGATTTTATGAAGGTTAAATGCCTAGAAAGAGAAAGGAGGAAGTGGAATTGGTATTTACAGAAGCCGGTTCTTGCGATCTTTCCATAGCACCAATTTATAAGAGATAAATTATATGTATCAGAGATAAATTGTATGTATCAGAGACAAATTGCATATATACCCATGAGAAGCCCTAAAACCTGTTGCTTCCTATGCTCCTCTCTAGAAACAGCTGAAACACACCTATGATTGGCATGAGATATTCTCCAGGAGGGAACTTTTCTCTGCGTTTTTTCTTTGTGATTCCTTATTTTCCATGACTGTTCATTCACTGTCATGATGTGACATGCAGACTTTCATCTTCACTGTATATGCTTCGGTGTGGCTACCTATCAAAATCCGATACCTAATTATGTCTTCTCAAATTTGTGAAAGGGAGAAAGCATAAACTTTGGAGGATTTAGAAAACTTAAAACGACTTTTTTTTTTTAGCTCTAATTAAAGATCTCACAGATACATCAAACTTTTCACTGTCGAGCCTCAGCATTTTAGTAAGCTGTATAAACCCATCTCTAGTATCACGACTACATGAGGTTTCTATCATATTTTATACTATCGTTACCACGGTAAATTGGGTTAAAAGTTCCTGGTTATTTGAATAGCACAGTCCCTGAGACATTTTATTAAAAATGTCTGCAGGCCCAACAACGCAGATAAAACAATCTACCAGTTATTAATTATGTGTTTAATTCAGTTATTGTATAGTTCCCAGGGACTTTTATTAGTAAATAAATTCATTTATTCACATACCTGTTTTGAAAAAATTGCCAAATCATATGCTTCTCTTTCTGAAGTTGGTTTCAAGTCTTTGTTATCCTTCTTCTTGATTTCCTCATGTTTTGTGGGATAGGAATACAAATTATGAGTGTTTCTTGCTACTTCTGTTGGTGTTGTGACAATCCTCTGATGCTTAAAAGAAGACATCTCGTCCTTCCTCAACTGCTGCCTTCTCTTGTAACCCCGGTATTTGCTCTGAATGAATACCGCTGCTTTATCTTCTTCCTCCTGGGCCTGTGTCACTGGTTCAACTTGCCTCTCTTTGACTGTCTCATGCCTCAGATGGCCTCTGCCTTCCTCCTGGCTGCATATCGGTGCACTCTGGGTAACTACAGATGTCTTCTTTTCTTTTTCCATGCTGTTTGCATTTTGATAAATTGACCTTTGGCTAAGTGTAGGTTCCAAAGTTTTTTTAAAGGAAGTCTCATTTTCAGCTAACCAAGGCACTGGGTAGCTTGGCCTTTCTGATATGGCCTTCCTTTCTAGATATGCTGCTTTTGACTCTTCACAATTCCTCTCCTCTGTGTAACTCTGATAGTAACTCTGGATCATAGCTTCCTCTTTCTCCACTTTCCTTAGCTTGCTGTTCTCTTCCAGGTCTTTGACAGACTTCTGTTTGGGGCTTACTTCTGGCCCTACAAGGTAGAATTCTTGCTTAACCTCTTCCTCATACACATTATTCATTTTTTTTGGAGTCTGATACACTCTATTGTTACTCTCCACAGCATTGGTGGTTTCCTCTTCAGGTTTGAAAGTGGAAGTCTTCACTACAGATACACTTCCTTTATTATTTGGAGCTGAAATGAATCTTTCATTAGCAGAGATTGCATTTTCTGCTTGTTTCTTCACGAAAGATTCCCTGTGTAAAATATATTATCTTTGAATATACAGTACTAAACTGGAGCTTATTACTTCTTTTGGCAATAGCTATATGCTAGATACTGGTGGGAGAAAGGCAAAAAGAACAAAGAAAGCTCAAAATTAAAATGTCTCAAGTCACATTAATCAAGTGCTTTCCAGAATGTTCTCTCTGGTGACAACTGTGATAACTACTCAAATAATGAGAAAACCAGATTCAACTCGGAGTGAGAAATATCCTAGCATATGAAGAACCATCTTTTCATTTAATGAGATATCAAAATTCTAGGAACTTAATCCTTTCAAAATATATCCTTTTCAAAACAAAGTACCTTTAGTAGTGAGATGCTGTGAAAAATATACCTAAGTTTGATACCAGTAAGCAGGGTATGTTCACTTGGCTGACATACTGTACTTTAATAAGCACTAAGTCTACTGATCAGAGGAAGTATCTTATAAAATTAAAGGAAAAGCAATGTCCTCGCTACAGTTCATGATCATGTAATACGGTGGCCAAAATTTCACAGTTGCTACTTTGCTAATATCCTTCCAAAATGATTTCCCCTTCACTTGAAGATAAGGTTTTCTCTGCATCTTTTTTTTTTTTTTCTAGCCAAGGGCAAAACCCTTACAAGAGCAATACGGCCAAGAAAAAAGTTAAGATGGAATAAAAATGTCATACCATGACGCCTTGATATGCTAACACCTCTCGTTGCTACTTGGAGGGCTTTTGCACCAAACTTTTCATCTTAGCCCAGAAACCCATGTGAGGGTTTAGGTCTTCTGTGATCTGTTTGTGAAGTCGGACTCTTCTTTGAGTCAAATCTGGAAAAAGCTACCGGGATTCCATTTTTCTAATTCTATTGGCCACTTCCTAGGACTAGAATTACTGTGGTATCCCCAGGCTAGTACAGGAGGCATAGCAGAATCCTGCTACGATCAGTCAAAAAACTAGGTAGGGCACCAGATGCCCATGATTTTGATGAATCGCTACACTAGTATTTTGAATTCCTCCATAATACTCACCTCTCTGAGAATGCTTACATTTATTCAAAATATAACTAAGAAGATAAGCGTGCAGTCCCTAACTGATTACATTCCGAAAAATCCATTTGTAAGTTAGTTTTGATCCTTTAAATGCATTTCACTGGTGAAGACTTGTACACACTACTGAAATTCCCACATCAGTTATATGTCTGGGCTCAGGCGACTCTACTCTGTGTTGCGGCTGGCTGGGGACCATGTGCAATGATGGGTGCTTCTGAGGATCAACCCTTCAGAGCTCCAGCGTGGGGAGGACTGGTGATCTCTTCTGACATCTGCTGGAGAGCCCTGCCGGCCTGGGCCTTTCTCCAGCTCCCCGCTGTGGTATTCTAGGTCACAGTTCAGGGGCTCTGACAGGGAATGGTTAAGTGAAAACAAGCACTTCAGGTAGCTGAGGGAAAAGGAAAGTCAGACGTGGCGGAGGGAGGGAGTGCTGGCCCGCAGATCTCTGGCAGTGGTCAGGCCCACCTGCTTCTCCCTTCCCTAACTTTCCTCTCTACAAGCTTCCCTTGACTTTCTGCCTGTACTTCTTTCATGTCTGACTTTGTCATCCACCTCCCATGAGAGTTAGCCAAATCAGTGTCAAATTCTCCATCCCAGACCACAGTGATAGCTTCTTACTCACACTCACGTGCCCTGAAGTGGATCTTGTGTGCCTTGTGTGCAGTAGATTCTTAATAAGTATCTGCTACATTGAAAGCTAATCCCTGGTATCCTCAGAAGAAAGGTGGTAGCAAATGGGTATGTAATTGAACATCACACTTCCTTATTAGATGTGATGTCTACAGGCAGTAATTTCTAGAAGTAGTACAATTAGTCCATCTTTCTTCAATTTGCAGCCAGTTTATATTTCTCCCAGCCTCCAGACTGAAGTACAGAAGTCACAGGTATCATCCAGCCTCCTGCTCCTGAGGCAGGCCTGTGATGTTTGGAAGTTTGCTGGACTGTTTTATAGCCAGTAACAGAGAGAAACAAATCATTTGGATCCTCACAAGCAAAGACAAAGAGCATATATGTAGGTCTCAGAATACACAAAAACTGAAAACACCAAATGTCTCTAAACTTCAGATAAACATTCCTGTTTTTCAAATAAGGAAATGAGGTTGGCCTGAGGGATTCAGGGAGCGTGTGGGTGAAGGTGAGGGCAAGAGGTGGCAGAGAAGTCATCTATGAGATCATCTGTGAGACCACTATTGGCAGGAGAGAAGAATAGCGGTGGGTGAAGAGAACGTTAGATGTAGGTGTGTGGGGAAAGAAGGAAGCCAGGAAGCCACCTCTTCTTCTATTTCATTCCTTTACCCTTTCTATGGCCAGTTTTAATGTTAAAAACAAGTGGACTAGGGTTGGGGCTGGAATAATCTTTATCTCCCTGGATGACCATGTACTCAGTTTGATAAATTCAAGTTTCACCACTTGGGCAAAATGTAGATATTTTTCCCTTTCCCTAACCACTACCAACCAAGGCAGGGTTCCCTCCTCCTTGCCCCCAGTGTACCCTTTGCCTATTTTTATAGCAGAGTTAACACATTTTACAAGAGGGATGTGTTTGTCTGTCCTGTTTTTTCTGTAATACTGTGAGAAATTTGAGGATAAGGATTTTGCTTCACGTATCTGTGTCCCCACTGCCCAGCATAAAGCCTGCTGAATAAGTGAATAAGTGGTTTGCTAACATGCACTTGGAAGTACAGACATGAGGGCTCAGAAGAAGAAAGGGCAGCTGGTGATTATGACATAGAGGCCAATGGCATATTGGCTATTAAAGCCACTGGAATGAATGAGAGGGCCCAGGGACACATTTAGATACGGATGAGGATGTAAATGTGGGGACTGGAGGACATATTAGCAAAGGACACTCAGAATTAGGAGTAGAATTATAGAAAGCAATCTGGTAGAAGCCAAGGAAGAAAAAGTTTGAGAAATAACTCCAAAATAGGATAGAGAACACAAAAGTAGCCTCTGGGTGTTCACTGACATTTGATGTGTCAGTATCAGGAAACTGACTAGTAGAAGAAAGGCTGTGAACATTATTCTATGACCTTACAGATCTGAAAAATCTATATGTTACAACGGTATAAGAATGAACATCATTATACCTTGTATTTTCAAAGTTTTTCTTGTAGTCGAATTCCTGATCAGAAGTCTGAATGGTTGTTACTGCTGTGTTTTTCACGTTAACAATTTCTTTTCTTTGTTTCCTGACAAGGTGTCCTCTTGCAGCTGAAACATAGAAAGCCCATAGTAGTGTTAATTATAAACAAATAAAAGAAATTTACTTTAAAGAGTAGAAATGGTGGCTTTGACCATTGATGTCAAAGAGGAAAATAAAATTAAAATGCCAAATAGAACAGGTTCACTTAAAAATGTGATTCATTAACAAGATTCTTCTACATAGCAAGCTATAGTAATAATAACTAAAGTAACTTTCATACTAAGAAGACTACTAAAATGAAATCAAAATGATAGAGATGAGCAAAGTTGATGACGAAGTGTGCTCATTTGCTTAAAATTTGGTAATAATCATTTTCATTTTTTTGCTATGTGTTTCATATATTTTGGCCAGATACATTTCAGATGATCAGATTATATATTTGAGAATTCAGATTAATTTTTTTTAAGTTTTAGAAAGTTAATACAGAGCAAATATATATTCTGTAACATTCCCTATGTCAGGGCAGCGCCCAATAATCAATGACTATTTCTTCAGAAAAACAGAGTATTTTTACTAAGTTGGGGGAGTAAAGCACTGTACATAACTTCACATCACACTGCTATGTTTCACTGCCAAAGGCTCTATGAAGAACCTTTTTATCAGAGCTTTATAAATTTTGAAATTGTGGATAAAGGATTAGAGCCCAAATTACTGAGTTTGCATTTTGATTTCTCAGTGAGAAGTTAAGGGCTTAAAATACAAAAAGAGATGAGGATGACTCATTGCTGATTGACAGAACGGGGATTGGAATGTTAATCTCTTGAATGTCAGTCAGCTCCTCTGCCCACGATATTAGTGTTCTTCAGAATGCAGGCTGCAAACCATTAGTGGATCATAAAATTGATGTAGTAGGCCAAATCTAGCATCTAAAAATGAAATGGAATAGACTAGAATTAAAAATATCAGAACACAGTGCTTGTAGTGTGTGTGTGTATCAGGTTAAAAAGCAAAATACATATTTTTTCTCTAAGTATCCAGTCAAAAAAATTTGAAAGAGAGCATACTAGGCTGTGACAAGCTCTATCTAAATTTCATTTCTTATGGAAAAATAGAAAGCAAAATCCAAAGTCTATTATACAGCTTAATAAAAGTTTGTGAAGTAAAGTATGGTTATAAATATTATTTCCCTACAGTTAACAGAAATAAATGGATGCCCTTTAACAAAATAAGATTTAAGTTGTCAAAAATTATGGCAAGTGTAACCTTTGGAATAAAGTAGAAAAAATTCTTATTGTCCAATGAGCTATAATAATATGATTCTTGAGATCTATAATTAATTATTTGCTATATCTTCCACAATAGGTCAATTGTGTTTCATTAATTCTTGACAGAAAAGTTAAAAATTAAATTATTTAAGACAAAACGTTTATCCAAATATTAAAAGTGTCAATCACTAAAACAATTTGACTCAGATTTAATATAGCAAAAGTATCAAGGCAACACAGTCTGGAATTAAACACAAAAGCTACATAAGAATTGGAGGTTTGCCTGTAAGAAGTATTATAAGATTTGATTTTATGATCATATCTAAATATGTCAAAGAGATTACCTGACTGTATTATTATAGCGCTTTCTTTCCTTTTCTCCTGTATTTTTTGGTATCTTCTTGAACACAAGAATGCTCTGACACAAGCTTGAATCAAAATAAGCTTGTCAATAGCTTCCTTTCGCATTAGATTTAACTGTTCCACGTGATAATACTTAAGGAACACCTGAAAAATTAAAATAGAATACAAAGAACCATGGCACACAGATGTGAAGCAGTTATGTGCTGTGCTTTGAAGAACAGAACACATTCTAAATTGCTTGAGATTTTGGAAATCACTGTCTTTTGCTTCTTTGCCCTAGATGTCACTATGACAGTACAGATTGAAGAAAACATTTCTTTGAGAAGAAATGCAGAAGGTGACAACCATGCTGTTTATTTACAACAGGTAACTAGGTTTTGTTGGATGAGACAATAAGAGTGGAGGATGTTGAGCTCTTTTAGCAAAGTTTCTAGCATCGTATATTCTGGGCTAAGCTAATTTTTATGCTTTTTATTTTTTAAAGGCAACTATATTTCCCAAATTAAAAAAATCTGAACAGATCTTATTATAAAGTGGAGGACGGAATTATAGTTCCATTAGTTAATTCATCTAATGTTTATTAATGTTATTGAGACCTGTTACAGGTACGTATCTGCTGGGGATACAGAGATGAACAAGGCAGGTCGCTGTCCTTTGGGGCTGGTAGTGTTGTCAGTGAAGAGAATAAGGCCAAGAGAGGGCCCCAGGCAGATTTCATTAACAACGTTCTCACTGGACCCAAAGGCTGCCATGGAGAAAGGAGGGCTGACTTTTGATTATTCTAAAATCAACATCAATTGGAGCAAGGGAGGAGCCCGAAGGCTTGGCGTGTTCTCATCTAACATTTCTCTCCCCTCCTCCAAGGAAATGAAAAGCTTGTTTTTTGTTTGTTTTCCTTTTAATGGCTAAATTTCCTAATAAAACTCATCTCAAAGAGTTTATTGAATCCTTCAAGAAAGTCACTTACATTCAAATTTTATGGCTGAGTCATGAGACCTGATAACCCTGACTGTAGAATTCTCTCAGTGTTCCATTACTTAAAAGCTTGGCACCATGGGTAAACACGTTTGTGTTACAGGTTTGATTTAATTCAGTTTTAATTTCTACATGACTCTAGATGTTAATACATTTAGTCCATTCTGCTGTTGACAATTCATTAAAAATTCAATCTGTTTAAAAAGGTCATCATTTCTTTTTGCATGACATTAGAAATGTTCCTATATTAATACTTTCTATCCATGTTAATGAGTTGGAAAAGGTGAAGTGGAAGAATACAAATAGCTTTAAAATGCTACTTAAATTTCATGCAGAACTATAACTGCAAAAGGCCTTTTTACAAGTTAAAACTCCATTTGAAGTTAGGCATGTGCTTCAGACCATAAATCATGAGATTTTAGCCTGATGAAATTCATCATTTTGAAATTTATAATCTAAGAGAAAATGGTGTGAATAAAATACTCATTTTTAATGCCCAAAATATCCCCTTACTAAAGTAAGTATGGATTACTGAATACACAGGACACTCAGTTTAAGGTGGCTTTTTTTTTTTAAATCTCTTAAATTGTTACAGGGCTAATTTCTCATCCAAACATTATTAAAATTCTCTCCCACATCTCCTAAACCCAAGACACAAGTATTATAAATTTCTTTGCAAATATGGGAGTTTGTTTTGGTTTACTTCTGTGGTGTCGCTGATAGTAGGTATTCTTGAGTGGTCAATCTATGAGTATCTCTTGGCTTTAGCTTGGCTCTTTTCCTCATCCCCCCTGTGATACATTTCATATCCCCTTAAGATATATTCAGTGCACAATGGAACCCTGTTTATTTCCTGATCCCTGTCTCGTAATGCTATGAGAATACCTGAGAAGACCAATACATCCTTTCTCCAAACAGTGACCTCTCTTTCTTCCATATTCAAGATTGGTTATGCTTTTTACTTTGTTCTCTAAGGGATTAAATAAGCTAAGATCTCACAGGTTCTGCAAGCTAATATATAAACACATCAATGTCCAATACATATAGTGAGTCTAGTAATAGTGGTGAATATTTTACTCCAGAAAAATTTCAAGTTTATGATAGAAGCAGGTCTGAGAATTAAGAAAAAAAGGAAAACACGAATCTTATTTGGATCATTATGATTCTCTACAGCTTTTTAACTATATTTAGTAGTGATAAACTAGAGAATATATATCTGTTTTCAATACCATCTGAAGTAAAGTACAATCATTATGGTTTATCCTTTTTTGATAAATCTTCAAGATAAATTTTTCTTGCATTTCGTTTTGTAAATTTCAATGTAAACTTTTCTTTAGAGTCAGGGTCTTAAGTTGCATAGGCTGGAGTGCAGTGGTGTGATCATAGCTATTGCAGCCTTGAACTCCTGGGCTCAAGCCATTCTCCCACCTCGGCCTTCCAAAATGTTAGGATTACAGGTGTCAGCTACCTTGCCCAGCCTTTTGTATTTCTTAAAAGAAATCTTTATGAAGAGCAAAAGCCTTTGATGTTGATGAAAAAGAAAATCTTTATGAGTTTATAACTTTACTTCCTCTATTGTAAGTTACAGATTCTATAACATAAGAAAACCATACTTTCAAACATTGTAAAATGTTCCAATTCTCAGTGAATCCAGTACAATTATTTATTTTCCTGAAAATTACATGAAAACATTACTTTTGTTTTTCCAAGAGCCCAGTTATCGAGACCAGCTTTTTCCAAAATGGTGGCACAGGTGTCAGGGCTCATGGGGGGCTCCTCGCTCGACTTGTAGCAGAGAAGGTAGTACCTTGGAATGGAAAAAAGGGCTGGTTAGTATTGCACAAAGTGCCAACATCTCTGTAGCTTGGTGGTTCCCCAACAACTTAGTGCAGGGGCTGAGGAAGAGATGCCCAGAGTTGATGCGGAGAAACCCTTTAGGCATCCTCAGAACAACTTTGGAGTAGACCAAATTCCAAACTGATGCAAACCCAGTCCAGTCTGTATAAATTTGAGCATTGTGTTTTCACCTTTGTGATCACCTTTCAAAACTTAACACTGTACTCCCCTGACAAGAACTCCGTCAGTCAAAAAAATTAGCAGTTTTGTTTTTGTTTTTTCGCTACCTTTCTCTGGACACTAAAAAGTGCAGGACTGCAGTGGCAGGAAGCAGAAGGAATTATTTTTCACATTCTAGTGTTAACAAAACTCTGGAAGCTGATCTTCAAATTGGGTGATGGAGCTTAATTCCAGTGAAACTTCCCATCACTGTATACATGCCTTCCATCATTGTTTTTCCTTGAGGGACACTATGTCTCCTGCTAGAGTTTTGCTCTATTGGTTAATCTATCCATAATCGAGGGAAGGAAAGAGGAAGGGCTAATGCAGGAAAGAACTGAAAGCAGGTCCTCAGGTTAAATCACAAGGCTTACTGGGGAAGGGGATGAATTAAGGGAAGAAAATCTGCTTTACACTGGACAATAATCTTGTGCAAAAAGACAGATTTCCAGAATTTTTAATACTCTACTATTTTTAATTTATTGGTGCAAGATTAGCTTGAAAGTCCAGTGCAACAAAGCAGCAAATTTTGGTAGGTTTTGAATTTCAAAAGAGAGGCCCTGATATGTAGACGGCTGAGGTGGCACGGTGACATGCAGAGCAGAGTTTTACCCTTGACTCATTATCTGTATATACTTGGACATGTCACAATTAAGTATCAATTTCCTCATCTAAAAATGAGTCCGGAGATAAAACCTCTAAAACGAACATATTTCAACTTTGCTAAGTTTCACCTCATTAAATCTGCAATGAAGTAGCTTCTGTTAGGCTCCGTGGAGAAGAATACTGGCCTAGAATGGTATAGAATGAAGTGACCATAACTTTTGCTGTTAGTGCAAATAACCCCAGGGAGTGCCTATTAGCCACTAGGCCTGCGCACTTCAGGACTAACTCGCACATGTACACATGGTGACCCAGTAGCGGCGACTCTGCATTCACAGCCTGTCCACCAATTCTTGGCTTTCCTTCCTTCCAGAACCAGCCAGGATCTCACAGTTCATCGCAGGAGCCACCCTTAGGCAGCCCCCGCACCTTTCCCACTCTCATTCCTTTGTTGTGCACTCCCTGCAAACATGCATGCCTGGACCCGCCAATCATCTGCGTCTCTGTCCTCGTGCCGGGCTTCAGAGCACAGCCAGAGAAAATCTTCACAGTCGGCTCCCTGTGGATGTGTGGATTCCTGACTCAGCCAGGCTCCCAAGAAAGCTCTGGATCCTGACCAGTGTCCAGGGCCACTTTCCTCTCTTCTTCCTCACAAAAGCGACTTAATTGCGTCCTGCTTTCTCCAAGTCTCCCAGCAGCCCCTGCCCTCCGTACCTCTCTCAGCAGACAAGCTTCTCTACTATATCACTGGAAGCCACCAGACACACAATTCATAGGCTTCTTCCCCAAATAAAAATTCATTTGTCCACTATCAATTTTCCCTCCTCCTTCAGAGGAGATTTTCATCCTCCGCCTGTGTTCTAGAGGCCATCTCCTCCTCCTCTTCTGTATATTTTCAATCTCATTTCTCTCTTCTGGCTCCCTCCATTTACAAAATGGATGTTTGTGTGTTGTTACAAAGCAAACACCTTAAGCCTCGCTCATCTGTAATGATTCTGTTTCTTCCACTAGCTTTGCTGATAAGTTGAAAGACGGTTTAAAATAATCGTCTTCACTTCCCATCACTCTTCACTCTTCACTTGCCATCACTTCTTCAGCTCCAAGAATCTCATTTAATCACATAGCAACAAGGCCTCTTATTTACTCATATAGGATGCAGGAGTGGTGAAATCTAACAGGTCCTTTTCCATTATAATTATAAGCGTTTTTTCTGCAGCACTTGCTGTTATTGGCTGTTCTGTCTTGCTCTCTCCAAGGCTTCCACCTAATGTCCCCTGTCTCTCCTCCTCCCTCTCAGTCTCCCTGCATGCCCTATATTTAATGATTTAATGACTTGTTGCTTAAATGCTAGTGTTCCACAGTGTTCCATTTTTTTCTAAGCTCTGTCCACAGGCATCTCATCTACATGCTTGGCTCCAACTATTCCTGTATGTGGTGATTCCTAAATTTACACCATCAACCCTAACTGTTGATATCAACTCTAAACACATTATTTATGACTTCCTACTCTACATGCCCACCTGGTTAACTTTAAACTCAGCGACATTCATCACTTTTTCCTTCCTCCTCCATTTCCTGTCTCTATGAATGATATTACCACTTTTTAAAGGTACTTGAGCTAGAAATCTGTGTGCCAGCCTACTCTTCCCTATTCTTCACTCTATGGATCTAACAAGCTTAAAGTCTCTCTGGAATCCATTTGTTTCTCGCTATGCCTGCTGCCATTACCTTAATTGAATACCTCGTCCCTTCTCACCTAGACTTTTGCAATTGCCTCCCAACTAGCTACCTCCACTGTCACTCCCCTGCCCTGCCCCAGCCACCATCCACAGCTCTGTCTGAATTATCTTTTTTTAAATGAAAATCTGATCATGTCCTTTCCTGACTCGAAAAGTCTCTATGGATGTCCCAAGTTCTAAGCTGGGATGGCAAAATCAAGTGCTTTCAAAGTCTAGGCAGATACCATAAATATGGGAGCCTGGGAGCAGTGGGAATATAGGAGGAAAAGGTTACACCTGCCAAAAAGCATTGGCTTTAAATTGTTTGCCACACATGATGACTACCATGCAAGCTCCCTTCTGCCCTCCTATATCCCTATCTGCCTTTCCAGCCTCCTCTTTGCTATTTTCCATGACACTCCGAGCTCCAGTCATGAAAGTTACTTAAAATTGTGCCAGAGGGCCATGTTTGCTCATGCTTCCATGCCTTCGTATGTGTAACTCACTACGCTTGCGCGCCCTTTCATCCCACTCCTAGTTTCCTTAAGGAAGACCTACTTTTTCAATATTCTAAAAACTCTCCTCAATGTATCTTCAATTAACAGATTAACTGGAGTAATGAAATTGTCTTTTCTTGTGCAAAATGCACCAACTGAGGTCCGCTGCACACTTAAGGCTCAAGGCTGGCAGTTCTCACTAGTGTGCCCGTGTGTGTGTTTGCTCTCACTGGATGAGCTGTGTTTGCCCCCAAACCTGTTTATGCCAGTTGTATTTGGTGTGATGTTATTCAAATAAATATCAGATTGAAATCTAAGTGAGAAAGCCAGAGGATTGTTTCTATAAAACTGCATCAAATGCTTTGGTAAGACTTTATAAAGAAGTCTTGTAAAAAACCATGAAATTAAACGTGGATGAAGCAATTACAAAGCATTGAGGAAAATCATAAGAATCAAGAAATATTCAGTCCTGTGGCTGTTTCACAAGTATTTTTAATATCTTGCTTCACTCCAAGAAATGTTAACTGGAAATCATAAATGAGAGGTTACAGATAGTTAATGCAAGAAAGAGCCAATAAACTATAATTAATAGATGTACACTCAAAGAAAAAAATTAAACCTTTATCAAAAGGTTTACATCAAACTTACATTGATGTTGTAAGTAAAAATATTTTTGTTGTGTTTTACGTATTACTTTTATTATTCTCTGTTTTATCAGAATTTCTCCTACAATCTCAACCATCCTTCCTTTATGCTCTCAGAGTATCTTGTTTATACTTTCATTAAAAATACCTGGTCTTCTTTCATTAATTTGAAAAATATTTGAGCATCTACTATTTATTTGCCAGGAACCCTTCTAGGTGCCTCAGACACAACAGTGAACACAGGATACCCACACCCTTGCTGCCTGCAGCTGACTTTACATTGTATGATAATGCAGATTTTTAAAGCCCTGTTTCCATAACAGGTCTGTGAGTTTCTTAATGTCAGGGGCTCATCCATTAATCTTTGGACTTTTAATCTTTCAATTAAGATTTGAACTCATTTTTAGTTCAAGGACTGGAACACAGTGGGTCCCTCAACTAAACGTTTGCTGAATGTATAATGTGCTGTTGCTGGGACTTGTGGAAATAAATACTTAGGTAAGCCACACGTGCTTATGGAGGGCATCCCCTAGGCCACTATAGGTCATAGGTAATTTTGGGAGCTTGAGACTGAGGCAAAAATAATAATAAAAATAATTATAGCTAATATGTATTGATGACACCTGGTTCTATCAATAAAATCCATATATATTATTTCACCTAATACTTATAAACACATATATAATGTAGATATTGTTATTATCATCCCTATTTGCAGCCAAGGTCATTGAAGCTTGAAGCTTATAGAACTCAAGTAACTTTGAATAAGGCCACAGATTCAGTAAGTGGCAGAGTTGGGATTCAAACCCGGGTTTGCTGACTTCAAAGCACGGTATTTATCTACTCCACCATACTACTGCCTTCGGTAAGTTCTAGTTGTATTAGAGCTCTGGTAGCCAAACCATTATGTACAGGTGCTTAGTGGGAAAATGGAGCCAAGTTAAGTGGCTGGCTTGTTAGCGTAAGGGTTCCTTTGAAATAGCTGCAGTAAAAACCCAGTGTCTTGTGCAAAGTTCATGTTGTATATTTTTCCTTAAGATTGTTTCTTTGTTATAGAACAGAAGAATTTATCTACAACAGAACAAAGGGTCTGGGGAATTTTGCATCCTATGCAGAGGGTTAGCAGTTCTATTTACACCCCCATAGAACCTCTGAAAATTGTTCTGCCTTCCTAAGAGTCTATGCCAATTTGGATGACAACTTCCAAATTAGTGACACAGAAAAGGTTTAGCCTTTTATTTCTGGAACTTCCTGTATTCAGAACAGCTATTCATGTGTTCTCTATACACTTAGTTTTATCCCCTTCTCTTTATTTATTGTGTAGTAATTTGCTATTCTGTAATAGCACAATAATTATAAATATATTTAAGAATTTATTCTCATTTCTGACATTTGAACTACAATATCATTACGAAAATAGGTTTTATTCTCATTATGCTCTACATTGTAAAACTATGGTTATTTTTCAAGCTATAAGATTAGGCTGGTATTCAAGGCTCTCTTCAAAATTTTAACCCAATTGTTTTTTCATGTTATCTTCTGTCACTTCACCAATGCAATGCCCACTCTACCAACCCAATCCAATCTAAGTCCCACTAGCTTTTGGCACACCAACCTGTACACCAAGAAAACTCCTGTTTTCTCCATAAGCCGTACCCTCCTTCAAGTCCCAGTTTGAGTCCTTCTTCTTATTTTTTTATTTTTCATTTTTTTTAGAGATAGGGTCTTGCTCTGTCACCCAGGCTGGAGTGCAGTGGTATGAACATAGCCTCCTGTAACCTTGAACTCCTGGGCTCAAGTGATCCTCCTGCCACAGACTCCTGAGTAGCTAAGACTACAGGCATGAGCCACCACACCCAGCTAATTTAAAAAAATTGTTTTTAGAGATGGGGTCTTGCTACATTGCCCAGGCTGGTCTCAAACTCCTGGCCTCAAATGATCCTTCCGCATTAGCTGAATGCCTCTTCTTGATATCCTCTCTCATCAGCCTTCCTGGAGATGCTCTTCCTTCCCTTGAACTCTTACACTGTGTATATCATTCTCTTGGACCTTGGCACTTATTACTTCACATTGCTTGTTAACTTTCCATGTCTGTGCCTCTGGTGATTCTAACTGGACTGTCCAATATTGAAGATCAAGCCACTTCTAAAATTCAGTGTCTCCCACAGTGCTTAGCATGGTGCCTTATACATTAAAAAATCACTGAAATTTAAGAGTACTTATATTAATATTACACTCATAATATGTATATTACTATTTAAGCAAATTAAAGATCTCATTTTTTTCTGAAACATGAAGTGCGTGATAATAAGGTCAAATTTTAATCTTAATTTGAAATTTGAAACTCCTTTGTATCTAGTATTTTTGGTTTACCTGCTTTCATGAGCATGATGGAGAATTTACCTATTAGCCAATAAAAAAATTCCATTTTTTTATTTCTTAGTTTTGGTTATAAAATTGTGTCTGATCTGTAGGAAGTAAAGTTGATGATTAGCTGCTAACTAGATTTCTGGACTCTAAACTTGAGGTTTTGGTTTGTCTTAAACTACTATAAGGATTGGCCAACACAAAAGTCATATGTTTATGTAATTTTGATCTCCATCATGAAAAAGGTAGTAGAGTTTTCTTGATTTCAAAGCATTCCAAATAAATAATCCCAGGTCTCTAAAGAAAACCAAAATCAGCCGGGTGCAGTGGCTCACGCCTGTAATCCCAGCACTTTGGGAGGCTGAGGCTGGCGGATCACGAGGTCAGGAGATCAAGACCATCCTGGCTAACATGGTGAAACCCCTTCTCTAATAAAAATACAAAAAATTAGCCGGGCGTGGTGGTGGGCACCTGTAGTCCCAGCTACTCGGGAGGCTGAGGCAGGAGAATGGCGTGAGCTTGCACAGAATGCAAGCTCACTGTGAAGCGGAGCTTGCAGTGAGCCGAGATTGCGCCACTGCACTCCAGCCTGGGCGACAGAGCGAGACTCCATCTAAAAAAAGAAAAAGAAAAAAAAAACTAAATCAAGAACTACCACAAATTTGCTGAACATATAAAAATTAGCAGAAATAGGCCAGGCACAGTGGCTTATGCCTGGAATTCCAGCACTTTGGGAGGCCGAGGCAGGCGGATCACGAGGTCAGGAGATGGAGACCATCCTGGCTAACACAGTGAAACCCCGTCTCTACTAAAAGTACAAAAAATTAGCCGGGCGTGGTGGCGGGCGCCTGTAGTTCTAGCTACTCGGGAGGCTGAGGCAGGAGAATGGTGTGAACCCAGGAGCCGAGATCCGGCCACTGCACTCCAGCCTGGGCAACAGTGCAAGACTCCGTCTCAAAAAAAAAAAAAAAATTAGCAGAAATAATCAGAATTCTCATCACATTTAGAAGGAGTCTTGGTTACTCCAAGTAAAAGAATGGCTGATAAAATGCATAAAGTTTTACGGAGGAGGGGAGGAAAATTAGAAATCAAGTTTGATGTGCAATCACAAAACAAGGTTTTCTTTTGTTCTTAATAGTAATTTATATACTTTGAAAAAGAGTGAAGAATATTATAAAAGGGACTTCCTCAAATACTGGGTTTCACCCGAAAATTTTAATAGACTTCATCTTTAAAAATGGAAATTTCATTATGTTTAATGACCAATAGAAATGATAGAACTGAAAAAATATAAAAAATATGGGCATTTAAAATATTAAATATATAAGATATTGAACCTTCATATTACTAATAATGTATTACTCAATAAAATATATTTAGTACATAGCTTAATTTATTTTATGTTAATCTCAAATATTAAAAGGAACTCCTTGGCCGGGCGCAGTGGCTCACGCCTGTAATCCTAGCACTTTGGGAGGCCAAGACGGGCGGATCACAAGGTCAGAAGATCGAGACCATCCTGGCTAACACGGTGAAACCCCCATCTCTACTAAAAATACAAAAAAAATTAGCTGGGCATGGTGGCGGGCACCTGTACTCCCAGCCAGTCGGGAGGCTGAGGCAGAAGAATGGCATGAGCCCAGGAAGCACAGCTGGCGGTGAGCTGAGATCGCGCCACTGCACTCCAGCCTGGGTCACAGAGCCAGACTCCGTCTCAAAAAAAATAAATAAATAAAACATTCCTTATACCAATTGATTCTTTAAAAAAAATTTATGTTAGCTTTTTAAATTGACAAATAAACCTAATTGTTTCATCTTCCAAATCACCGTTAGAGACAGTATCTCATTTGATCATTATAAGGATCCTATCAGGTAGTTAGAGCAGATTTGGTAGGCGAGTAAAGTGAGGTTAGGGTTATAGGCCAGGGTTTCTCAGCCTCAGCACTGTTGAGATTTGGGGCTGGATAATTCTTTGTTGTGGGGAGGCCATCCTGTAAATTGTAGAATGGCTGTTTAACAGCATTCCCAGGCCTCTACCCACTAGAGGTCAGTAGCATCCCCCCACGCCCCTACACCACACAGGATGTGACAACCAGAAATGTCTCCAGACATTGCCAAGTGTCTTTTGAGGGGCAAAATCTCTCCCAGCTGAGAATCAGTGGTATAGGCCTACAGTCACATAGCAAGCGGCTGAGCTAGGGCGAGAACCCAGATTCTCCAACTCCTCAGTACAGAAGCTCACGCCTCTGGATCATGCTGCCTATACCACATAATACCACCCATCTGTCCAGAGTCTTTCAGCCTCAGTTAATAGCTATCTTCTTTTTTCAACACATAATCATTTGCATGAACAAAATGCCTCCCTCCTAGACCTCTAAATATTTTTTCATATTATGTTTCTTATAATTCTTCTGAATGATTTTTATATAAACTGCACAATAGAAACTGAAAAAGAAATCCACATACCGCTTTATAAAGTTAGCAAAAAGTATCCGATGGGAGAATCCTAGCCTTCGAATTCTTGCTGTTTCCAGAATTCCTGTGTACCGAAGCTGTAGCAGAACTTTCTCTTTGTCATATTTTCTTGCCTGACGCTCATTATTTGGTTTGATGCAACGGACAAAATGAGGTTGGCCCACCACCATTTTAGACAACAAATCCATCAGGGAATACTATAATACGCAACAAAAATAAATTTCCCAATGTAGCATACAAAAACGTATGAGCTTGCAGGCCTTTCTTTTTACTACAAGAATAACATTCAAAAAATGAATGTTATAAATGCTCCCATTAGTCACAGTAAATGGAGGAAAATCTGTTTTAATGAACATTTTATTTATAGTATAGTTCTAAAAAATACAGATTTACTTATAAAAATGTAGAGGCAATAACTAGAAATTTAGCTATTAAAAGTTTGCTTATAAACCATTAAGGCAACTTTAATTAACAGATAAAATTATTTTTGATGTAGTTTGTAAGCAATTATATACTGTTAGGCTAACTTACCAAATTATAATATTATACAATCTTACTAATCCTTCTTATATATTAATTTCCTTGTCCAACTCTCTCTTTATAGATGGTAAAAAAGGGAATACTTTACAACAGACACTGGAGCTTATTGGAGGGTGGAGAGTACGAGGAGGGAGAGGATCAGGAAACATAACTAACGGGTACTGGGCTTAATACCTGCGTGATGAAATAATCTGTTCAACAAACCTCCATGACACAGCTTCACCTATATAACCAAACTGCACATTTACCCCTGAACTTAAAATACAATAAAAAAAAAAGGGAACACCTTAATCCCTGTTAGGATCATCTCTTAGTTTAAAATAAGGACAGAAAAGTTAACAGCGTTTAATATGTAAGAAGTAGATATAAGCAAAGTGAAATCCAATTAAATATTTTCATCAGTTCTAATTTGATCATTTTCTTATTTATTTTTGGATGATTTAAAAAATTCATGTAGATATGAAACTGTGTTCTATAGCAATACCTTATTAAAACAGTAGCCAATTACTAGACAAGTAAGTATAACATATTAGGATAATCAACTAAAAGTGGAATCCCAGAAAGCGAGTATCTCAAAGACCAGGATCACATTTATTGGTGAGGTAATGTATGGACACAAATAGCAATTGACGGCTGGATCCCGTTTAGTGTTGGAAATGTAAGAACCTACAGTCATAAAGCCAGTGCAAAACAAATGCTGAAATTGGCAACCGACAAAGCTCTGAATTTGCATGGCTTCCTCTTGGGCACTGAGGCTCAGATGTGATCTTTTCAAACAGCTGGGCCTGTCACTTTGGAGCCTTTTTCATTACATTTATCTGTAAGTCATCGTTCCTTTACTCATGCGAACATCTGCCAAGTACTGGTGGTACGGGGTGATACTCTGAGCAGGACCTTCCTGCAATTTAGGCGCTGGTTTTTCTGAGGGACTAAAGCATAGTGTTACACTGTGTTCAGTCTTCTCTGCAGAATGAAAATAGCTTTAAAAACACACTTCATGTTGGGTGGAATTATCTATCATTTCTCACTTCAGCCTGAAGATTAAAAAGATTTCATGAACTAATCTGGTTTAAACATACATACAGTGTTTGATGCCAACAACAGTGGTATGATAATGGTGTTGGGTAACTCACTTAAAAAAAGGAAACAACTTGGCTGTAAATATGTTCAGTGATTCACCTGTGCTGCATTTCTGATGTAAAGTGAAATGTATTAGCAGCAAACGTCAGGTATTAAGCATATAAATGTACTGGCACTACTCAAAGATGATTAAGTACACACTGTCTTCTATGAGCTTAGGACTTAAAAAATATTTAGTAAAGGTACTCATATATTTTTTAAAGAATTTTATGTTTCTGCTAGAGAGTTGGATACATTCACTGAACACTTAGAGTAAATTTAATCTAATTTCCTCCACCTCCTCCACATTAAATTATATAAGTAATAACTCCAAGTTTTAGTGGTATTTTCTTCATTTTCATTGGATGGTTAATAGGTTTTTATCAGAATAGGTAAACAAGAACTGGAACCAATAACGGAAGGGTTATCTAGAGCACAGAGGAAAAAAAGTACTTGGTTTTTTTCTTTTATCCTACATTGCCGAAGGAAGGAAGGTGACCTTGATGCTATGCTAAGCACACTCTCTTAAGCATGTTACCGCATCTTCCTGATGACTCTTCTCCTCGCACCATTCCTACACGGGCTCTATTTCCCTTTTGAGGTTTTTAGCTCTGTACAGGCAGGGTGATATGAAATGGAGATGGATGCTCAGCCTTGCCCTATCTGTCTACTCTAAAATCATTCAGGATGGGGAAGGAGAATTGGTAGTTATCATAGCATTGAAGTAAAAATCCTTTTAGGTTTTATTCTAGTGGAAATGCATTCTGTTCCATGGACAAATTTTAATCAAGGTATAGACTTTCATTAAGATTGACCTGGGATACAATAATTTCACAGGTAGAATGTAAAAATAAACCAATCTGCAGATTTTGAAGGTAGATGCTAACATATCCTGTATCTAACAATAGTAAATAGAATACAATAAACATTCTCTTTGCTAGTGTTACTGGCTTTTGATCTGTAACTTATTTAGACTAAATAGCACCTCTAAGCACAATACATCATAGTTTAATATCTTACTCTAAAATATGATGCAACTGTTTGTGTTTTCATGTTGGTTGTCTCTCTGGCATGACGTGTGGCTTCTCCAGTGTCGCCCTAAGGAGACCAAGGAAGACAGTGATGCTTTGGTATCTATTGTACTTTATTATCTACAGAGAGCATGTGGCATTTTCCTTCAGGCTATCTTAGTTTATGCATTCAAATATGTAAAACAGCAAAATCTTGATATTCTTCCTTTAGGTAATTGTTTTGTCAGTCTCATTGGAATTTTAATTGGTCTTATGTAGACTGTGAATATCTCTCATCTTCACTAGTACATTTTTAGTTGGTCTTAGCGTAACATTTAAAACTAGCTAAAAAACGGCTAGGCATGGTGGCTCATGCCTGTAATTGCCAGCACTTTGGGAGGCCAAGGCAGGCTGCTCATTTGAGGTCAGGACTTCAAGACCAGCCTGGCCAACATGGTGAAATCCTGTCTCTAGTAAAAATAGAAAAATTAGCTGGGTGTGGGTGGGTGCCTGTAATCCCAGCTAATGAGGAGGCTGAGGCAGGAGAATCACTTGAGCCTGTGAGGCAGAGGTTGCAGTGAGCTGAGATCATGCCACTGCACTCCAGCCTGGGTGACAGAGTGAGACTCCAGTCTCAAAAACAAACAAACAAACAAACAAAAACAAAAACTGCCCCCAAAAATTAGCTAAAAAAGAAGAGTTGGAAATATTAATATATCAGAAATGCATGATTATTTTAGCCCCTAGCAGTAACAAGAACATAACATAAATATCTGTTCAAACAGAAAAGCAAGATCAAAGGGAGAAAAACTAAGAAAAAACTGTTGACTTTGAGAAGCATACAAATATTGCCATCATACCGGTTAGATTCTTAGACTGACTGCCAAGAAAAAAAGCATTTTCTTACCTTTGCCAGATTGATTAATTTTTCTGAAGTCCTCATTTGATAGTTTATAACATTTTTAGTTTTAGAATGTGGCAGATTACCTATGAGAATGTAGAAAAATGTAATATACCTTTTAGAATCCTTAATGGCTAGATGATTTTTCCCATTTACTTAAATGTTAAAATAAGCATTGTTAATCCTGCAATATTCAGAATCATATGCTTGGTTAACTATTTATGGAGGAACTTAGGAATAAAAAATATTATGTAAAAATGTACAACAAATTTTAAATTCAGAAAAAAACTCTTGAGCTTGGAAAACAGAAAAGGCCGAGGTGTTGGGTTTCCTTTGAATTGCTAGAAGACTTGAGATGATTATGACTGAGGGAGCAGTTTGCTTCTTATTTTTTTGTGTGATAAATGGCATCTGAGATTTTCTTTAACACAGGCTAAGCTTTAAAATTGGCCTGAAAAATCATATGAATCATTAATTTGCATGAGGTGGTTATAAGCAAATCAACTATGGTTGGAGGCAATGGCCTTTTTCAATCTAACTTTCAGAAACATGCTTCATTCTAAGGACTACACAAATGCACACAACCCAAAGCAGTGAAAAAAATTATGGCCTGAGAAGCCAGAAAGACTTGGCTTTGAATCTGAGGTATAGTACTTAAACTGTGTTGCCTTTGGGTCATTTACTTAGTCTCTGATCTGCACCCAGAATCCATAAAATGGGAATAATGGTGATTTCCTCACAGAGTTTTGATGAAATGTGATAATATGTCTGGCACATGGAAGGCCCCTGAAATGCAGTTCATTTTCACAGCTCTCACCCCACCAAGCACAAGGAACCAACCAACCCACAATCGAAGAGTTTATTATCCTAATAGTAATGTGCAAAATATCTTCAAAATGCAGTATCAATTCAGAAAGATCATTTCTTGTCTCTCTCCTTCTTCTAGGTGATAAGTAGAGGCTAAATGTTTTCGGCAAATCTTTCCCATTCTTTATGGTTGCAAAAGGCTGGCCTAAGATGGTGCAGGAAGGAATTGTGATGGGAATGTGCCTGGCAGGGCCTCTGCTCTGCTTCCTCCCCTCCATCCGAACTCCAGGGGAGGGGCTGAGACGGGTGTGTGCCACAGTTTCCATGCTAGGCTTGCCCTGCACACTGCCCTGTTCACTTTTCAAAATGTGAAACTTAC
The DNA here is from genome assembly GCF_029281585.2 of Gorilla gorilla gorilla. Lineage (NCBI taxonomy): Eukaryota > Metazoa > Chordata > Mammalia > Primates > Hominidae > Gorilla > Gorilla gorilla. The sequence continues at coordinate 35,135,060 of NC_073232.2, read as the reverse complement.
TGACTACAGCAGAATGGACAGAGACAGTAACATGATCTTTAGAGTGGCAGTTTCAGGAATTTCGCTTAAATTTATTTATGTAGATCAACGGGAACTAAAATTAGCATAGACCTTAATTTCTGAAAATATATCCATTTTGGTTTTTATAGCTCACCTAATGAACAAACTTGTGATAAACCCAACTAAAGACGTGAGCTGCAAGTAACTGTGGTGCACTTTCCCCTAAAAATGGCTGAACTGTATGTCATATGTGAAGTCATATATACAAAGGGCCATGGTTATTTTAGAATCTTGAAGACAGCATAATATAGAATTGAAGAACTCTAACTCTAACATTTTCCATTGGGAAACCTTGGGAAAGCTGCTCAACACTTTCAAGCCTTAATGTCTTATTTGTAAAAAAGTAGTGCCTCCTTATTGTGTTGTTATTAGGAGTAATTGAAGGTGCTTAGCACGGTGCCTAGCACATAATAGATAACAAAGTTGTCTATGATTATTATTACATGTTTGCACATCTGGGTGAATATAAAATCCATATGTCTTTGCTATCTCTGAGGTTCTGAGTTTATTGAAACATACTTGACTATTAAGTTCTTCTCTTCTCCCTGGCCAACCAGACACTGTTCTGCTGATAGCCAAGCAACACAACATAGTATTTAGAGGCTGGCTGCATATTTTATAAGGGCGAAAAACATGGAATTAGATGGATAGATGCTGTTGGTGTATATGAAAAGGGATGGCAATTGTTAAAGTCAAAATTAATGACTTTTGCTTCTGGGTCAGATAAAGTAACACCGACTAGATTAACCTTCGCACCTCAAACAACTAAAAAGACATACAAAATGAAAAACAGGTTTCATACATTGTGCGTCAAGCAGTGTAAGGACATTGATCCCTAAGAGAGGGAAGACAAATGAGGTGAGCCCTCTGATTATGCCAGCTTTCTGCCTGGAGAAGTTTCAGCCTGAAATGCAGGGAGTGAGGGAACTCAGGTAAAGCCTGGGAAAATAAGCCAATATAACCAACAGAAAACAAGTGGCAAGATGATAAGAGTCAAATCCAACCATATCATTAATCACATTAAATGTAAATCATCTAATCATCTCAATTGAAAGACAGAGATTGTCAGACTGGATTAAAAAAAACCAAGACCCAACTATGTGCTGTTTAGAAAAACCCTACTTTGAATATAAAGAAAAACAATAAATTGAAATTAAGAGTATGGAAAAAGATATGCCATTCACTCACTAATCATAAGAAAGCTGGAGTCTCTATATTAATATTAGGCAAAGTAGATTTCAGAACAAACAATACTGCCAAGGATGAAAAGGGTCATTACATAATAACAAAGGAGTCTATCCATCAAGAAGACATAACAATTTTAAATGTTTATTTACCTAATAATATAGCTTAAGAATACATGAGCAAAAACTGAAAAAAAAAGAGAGACAAATTGACAGCTGTAGCCAAATATTTAAAAATTCCTCTCTCAGTAATTGATAGAACCAGGAGAGAGAAAAACAGTAAGAATACAGAAGACGTGACCAATACGCTCAATCAAGTGGACCTAACTGACATTTATGGAACATTTCATCCAACAACCAGCAGAATAAACAATATTTTCAAGTGCAAATGAAAATAAGACAGATAATATTATGGGTCTTAAAACATATCTCAATAAAGTTAAATGGATTAAATAACACAAAGTATGCTCTCTGAACACTATGAAGTTAAATTAGAAGTCCATAAATAATATTTGAAAAATCTCACCGTATTTGGAAACCTTATAAACTCTTATAAATAACCCATATAAGTGCTGATATTAGAAAAATGTCTTCTTAAATCAATGATCTAAGTTTTACCTTAGAAATGAAAAAAGGAAACAAAATAAAACACAAAGTAAGCAGAGAAAGAAAACAACAAAGATAAATGAGAAAGAAAAAGAGAATGAAATAGAAACAAAACCAATAAAAAATCAATGAAACCATTTGAGAAGATCAATAAAATTAATACATGTCTAGGAAATCTATCAAGAATAAAATGAGAGAAGACACAAATTACCAACGTCACTTATGAGACAGCTGACATAACTTCAGGATCTACAGATACTAAAAGGATAGTAAGAAAATGTTGTAATCAACTGTGTCAATAAATTTGACTATGTAGATGAAATAAATTTCTTAAAAAACACAATCTACTAAAGCTCACTCAAAAATTAGATAATTCAGATAGCTTTATATTTATTAAACAAATTGAATTTGTAGTTGAAAACCTCACAAAACATCCTTCAGGCCCAGTTGGCTTCATTGGTGAATTCTACAAGGCAACTTAGGAAGAAATAATACTCATTCTACTATTCCTGAAAATTGAAGAAAAGGCAATACTACTCAATTTATTCTATGAGGCCAGCATTACTGTGATTCCAAAGTTACAAAATGAAGCATAAGAAAACTATAGTGCAATATTCCTCATAAACATAGATGCAAACATTCTTAAAACATGTTTGCAAACTGAATTCAGCAATATATAAAAAGTACAATGCATCATGACCATTTGAGGTTTTTCCCAGGAATGATTAAAAAATCAATCACTCACCATTTAACAGATGCAGCATTGTTCCTAATAGCCAAGATATGATCAACCCAGGTGTCCATCAATGGATGATTGGATAAAGAAAATGTGGTGTCTACACACACACACACACACAAATACTATTCAACATGGTTGAACCTGAAGGACACTATAAGTGAAATTAGCCAGTCAAAAAAGACAAATACTGGATGGAATTTGTGGAATCTAAAAAAGTTGATTTCATAGAGCTAGAGAGTGGAATGGTGGTTACTAGTAGTTGGGGTGGTTTCAGTGAGAAGTGGTGGGTTGGGGAGATGTTGGTCAAAGGATAAAATGTCAGCTAGATAGGATACGTAAGTTCATAGTATTATATACTTGAAAATTGCTAAGAGAGTAGATTTTTAAGTGTTTTCACCACAAATAATTATATACAGTAATGTATATGTTAATTAGCTGGATTTCATTATTCTACAATGTACGTATACTTCCAAATGTCATTTGTATACAATAAACACAATTTTAGCTGTCAATTTAAAAAAATAACAAAAAAAGGGTAATCTATTCAGTAGATGTGGAAAAAGCATTTAACAAAATACAATATGCATGCCTGATAAAAACTCAGGAAATTGGCCAGGCATGGTGGCTCATACCTGTAATCCCAGCACCTTGGGAGGCTGAGGCGGGTGGATCACCTGAGGTCAGGAGCTCAATACCAGCTTGGCCAACATGGTGAAACCCCATCTCTACTAAAAATACAAAATTTAGTTGGACATGGTGGTGCACGCCTGTAATCCCAGCTACTCGGGAGGCTGGAGTAGGAGAATCTCTTGAACTTGGGAGGCAGATGTTGCAGTGAGCCGAAATTGTGCCACTGCACTCTAGCCTGGGCAACAGTGTGAGACTCTGTCTCAAAAAAAACACGAAAAACAAAAACAAACAAACAAAAAACAACCAACAACAAAAAAAACCATTCAGGAAATTAGGAATTAAAAAAAAAAGTAACTTCTCCCCTGATAAAGGGCTTCTATGAAAAAATCTACAGTTAACATTATACTCAGTGGTGAAAGACTAAAAGACTAACTACTCTTTCCCCAAGATCAGGAAAAAGGCAAGAGTGTTCACTCTTGCAACCTGTCCTGTGTTCAACACTGGTGATTGCATTGTGATTCTAGCCAGTGCAACCAAGAAAAAAGAAGTCAAAAGGAAACATATTGGAAAAGAACAGGCAAAACTCTTTCTTCACAGACAACACGATCAATCTGTGAAGAAAATCCTTTGGAATTAACAAAAAAAGCTACTCTGATAAATGAGCTTAGCAAGGTTGCAGGGCAAAAAATCAATATACAAAAATCAATTAGACTTCATATACTGGCAGAAACCAGAATTTCAGTTAAAAATTACCATTTATAATCACATAAAAATGTGATACACTAGCAGATAATTTGGCAAAGGATGTGCAAAACTTGTACAGTGAAAACTACAAAATGTTGCTGAGAGAAATTAAGGGAGACTTAAATAAATGGAGAGCTATACTGTGCTGATTGGAAGATTTAATGTTGGGAAGATACCAATTCTCCCATTATTGATCTATAGTTTCAGTGCATTCCAATCAAAACCCAACCAGGATTTTTGGTAGAAATTGACAAGCTCATTCTAAAACGTATATGGAAAAGCAAACAAATTATAATTACCTAAACAAGCCTGAATAAGAACAAAGTCAGGTTAACTTGTACTGCCTGATTTCAGGACTTTATAGAAAGCTACAGTAGTCAAGAAGTGTGCATTAGCCTAAAGATAGATAAATATCAATGACACGCAATAAAGAGTCCAGAAATAGACCTATTTATTAGTCAATTGATTTTTCAAGGAGTGTCAAAGCAATTCAATGGGGAAAGAACAATCTCTTCAACAAATGGTGATAGAACAGAGAGGTTTGGAGGGAAGGATTATAAAGGGTCATGAGAAACATCATTTGTGAGTGATGAGTATGTTCACTATTAATCATGGTGATAGTTTTACAGGTGCTTATATATGTCAAAAACTCATCAAATTTTACTGTTTAAATATGTGCTGTTTCTTGTATTTCAGTTATACTTCAATAAAACTATGAAAAAAGAAATGCAGAGAACAATTTTAAACTCCAGTAAAGAAAAACAACCCAAACTATATTTTTTCTACTTACAGCAAATGCAAGGATGTATTATGGTTGGGTGGAACAAAGACACGTCCATTTTTAATCAATAAGAGAGCCCACCAAACTTTTGGAACCTCAAAGAATCATCCAAAAGCTGCCCACTCCTGATTTGCCCAGGTAATTCTGAACTCTGGAGGTCAGTATACTCTTGTAGTGAGTAGCTAGGATACCACCACATTTTCTGCGTGACTGCTGCAAACACTTACCTTTAATGAAAAACTAGCTTATTTATATTCATTTTAATATTTTCTTCAGGTGATCTGGGGTAGAGGATATTAACAAATGAATATTTAGTGAGCCGAAAACAAACTCACATGAAAAATTAAGGATGAAATTAGTGAAAAGCACAGAGATAGAAACTATTTGATTGGGCTTCAGAAAACTTCCAGGTAAGGAAAATTGTCTTACCTGTTTTGGTCAGAGGGTGGTTGACTAGTTGCCTAATTACACTGTTGTCGGATGACCTCAAAAGTAGCACAATGTCAGTTGGAAGAGTGTCTCTGTTTTTGGCTAAGAATCCACTTGCACTATAGAGGACCTGTTGATACAGTATGCTATAATTATCACAATCAATTTCATTGTCATCCTCCTCCTCCTCACCATCATCATCATCAACAACAGATACTCATTATGAGCTTACTCTATGTTCAGCAACAGGGATACAAGCATTTACTAAGGTAGCCCCTTATCATCTTAAGGTAGCTCCTTATCATCTGTGTCTCACTGATTTTATTTGGGTTGAAATGACCAAAGAGGTTTGATTCCTCTCATTTATTACGTTAGGAATTTGGTATGTTTCTTTTCTCTGTTTGGAGGGATGGAGCAGCATAAAGGAAGCATATTGAGCCACAAAGGCATTCCTATTTCTATGATAATTGATCCACCTGTGTTGAATTGGCCATGATAGATTTTTATCTCAGTAGTAGTGTGATTTAAATACACTGTGGCTTTTTGTGTTTCTGGCACTTCTAAATAATGTTATTACTTAAAAAAAAGTTTAGAGATGAGGTCTTGCTATGTTACCCAGGGTGGTCTTGAACTCCTGAGCTCCAGTGATCCTCCTACCTCGGCCTCCCAAAGTGCTAGGATTACAGGCGTGAGCCACCATGCCTAGCCAGTTTTATGACTTTTTAAAGATCAATGTAATCCAAAGATTTTTGTGGAATGATCCAATATAGTATTTGTTATGGGTCAAATTGTGTTCTTCCAAAATTCAGATTTTGAAGATGTAAACTTTCACTGTGACTGTATTTGGAGACAGGGCCTTTATGGAGGTAATTAATGTTAAATAAGGTCTAAGAGTAAGACCCTACACCAATAAGACTTGTGTTCTTATAAGAGCAGGAAGAGGAACCAGGGATATTTCCCCCCACTCCCTATGCTCACATAGCAAAGGCCATGTGGGGACACCTTGAGAAGGTAGCCATCTTCAAGCCAGGAAGAGAGGCCTCCCAGATGCTAACCCCACTCGGAGCACTTTGATCTGTCAGCCTCCAAAACTGTCAAAAAAATAAATTTCTGTTGTTTAAGTCATGCAGCCTGTGATATTTTTGTTATGGCAGCCCGAGCAGACTAATAGATTGTTTCTTTAGATAACTTTAGATAACTTTAAGTTCTGTGTAATTTTATTTTTATGTATTTTTCATTTAATACATTCTTTCTTGATCTGAATATCCTCTTTGTCCTCCCATATTTATGACATCATTGTGAAGGAATGACCTGTCATTCTCTGCAGAAGGAAGGAAAGAGAGCATCCTCTGGGTCTAGGACAACAAATCTGAGGTTTTCTCTGCTGTGGGAATGTGTTTCTGTCAATGTAGAGACATTTCTTCCTCTAACTGCATCATAATCCATTCATCTGGCTTAGCTCAGTTATCTGACTGTACCTCCAGCCTGGCACCTTCTCTTCTTGAAAGGGAGGAGGGACAAAGAGTGCAGTAGAGAGAGAATCATCTAAAGTCTGAAAAAGGCAGTTTATACCAAAGGTCCTCAGGCATCGTTACAAGAAGGAAACAAATAGGTAACCATTGCCAGCTAAACTCACCCAAGGATTCTTTCAGTTTTGTGTCTTTTCTTTTTGTTTTTTCTTAGTTACTTAAAAACGATTCCTCTAGAAAAACTATAACCTTATGATTGTTAAACTAAGAGAAAGACTTTTCTTTTAACCTCTTCAGCATAGATGCTAGAAGCGCATGCCCTGGAGTGGGTCTGGCCTCCATAGTGAGTGGCTAGCAAAGGACAGGATGGATTACAGGACATCAGAGGGCATAATTAGGGCCAGTGGGGGCGGAAACAGACAGCTATTACATTATCATTATCTATAAACATTTTGGGCCATAATTTTCATGTCTATCCTATTATTCATTAAAAGGCTAAGGAGAAACTCAGTCATAATTCTTAAGAGTTCTTACCTTTCCTGCATAATGGTGAATTCCAAAACTAAGTTCCATTCTTTTGGGTCTCCAGAAGTATTGTGATTTCAGGTTACCTTCAAATTTTTCTGTAGAAAAATACTGAACTCAAATATCAAGCATGTATGAGATCCTCAAAAAATACTGTGAAATTTATTTACCATAAAAAGGACAATGTGCAGTGAACAAAGACAGAAAATTTTACATAGCTAATATATGCAGATTTGGAATAGAATTATACATGGTAAAGTAAAACTCAAGATCATTAATTTCCACCATTACATTACGATTTAGGGCATCAGTCCTCAAGCCATGTCACGCATCAGAGTCACCTCGAGGGTTTTTTTTTTTTTTTTTGAGACAGAGTTTCGCTCTTGTTGCCCAGGCTGGAGTGCAATGGTGCGATCTTGGCTCACTGCAACCTCCACCTCCTGGATTCAAGTGATTCTCCTGCCTCAGCCTCCCAAGTAGCTGGGATTACAGGAGCCCGACACCATGCCTGGCTAATTTTTTATATTTTTAAAGTAGAGACAGGGTTTTGCCATGTTGGCCAGGCTGGTCTCGAACTCCTGACCTCAGGTGATCCACCTGCGTCGGCCTCCCAAAGTGCTGGGATTACAGGTGTGGGCCACTGCACCTGGCTGAGGGTTTATAACACAGGTTGTGGGCCCTAATCGCAGAGTTTCTGACTCAGTAGGTTTGGGGTGGGATCCAAGAATTTGCATTTCTAACAAGTTCTCAGGTGATGCTGACGTTCCTGGGCAGGGGACCACATTTTGAGAACCACTGGTACGGAGGAAGTAAACTACTTGAGACTGACCAAAGAGGTTTGTAAAACACAGTTTGATGTCAAGCCATGAGCCTAAAAATCTGGTGTTTTTGCTCTCTTTTCTACTTGTAGAGCTATAAATTATTATTGATTACATGAGAAATAAAACATGATCTTAAAGGCAGCTGAATTTCTATAACAATTTTACCACCTTTGGAGAACTTATTCTAGAAGGATCATTTGATCTAAAAATCAACTGACTGCTATGAAATGATTTTCCCCACCACTTTGGGGTCAGTTTATTTTCCATCTAGTATTGTCCAATTCGAGGAGAAATTAAGCCAATCAGTGAGTCAGAAAGAAGGAACATTACCAGACCTAATGGTAAGAAAGAGGCTCTGCATGTCACCCAAAGTAAATGACAGAAAGATGTGAATCCACATTTTCTGAAAGTATTTCTCATACGGAATAAATACCTCCTATCATCAGGGAATACAATGTTCTGCGTTTAAAAACTTTTTTTTTTCAGATATCTGAAAAATCTAAAGTTTTTTTTTCTTTTTTAATTTAAGGAGTAAGACATTTTCATTTTAACCAGCTTGAATGGTGATCTTTTAAAATGTATTATACATTTCTCTGCTTTCTCAAACACAAAAAATGAATACATTTAATCTTACTTTGATGACTTAGGATTATTATCATGAATATTTATTAATGTACTGTAACTTAGAGGTTATTAAGGTATTTGAAGCGATTTGCCTCTATTAAATAAATGAATAGAACAGAACATCACAGATTAATTTATTTCCTACCTGTTAACTATCTCTTTTCAATTCCAGAGCTGTCCTTTTGCACTGCTCACCAATTTCTAATTTTGGGCTGGAAAATTTCTAAGGTCATTTATAACCTGTGATTCTATGGTTGAGCTTCACCACAAAATAAGGAGAAGTCCAATATTTAAACTTGCTTAATTTATCACTAAATATTTTACCCTATCATAAACATGCACTGGTCCAGGTATTAAATCCAAAGGCTCTTCTTTAAAGTCAAATATGCAGGCTTTGTGACAGCTATTTTCTCCCAGATAATTTAAAGCCATTTAAAAAATCATTCAGAATGACAAGACTCTATTCATAAAACCATGCAGACACACTGGACTGAAAACTCACCTACAAGAGTCTGGTCAGTGGCCTTGGGAAATCTACTTTCTTCATCAAGTAGGGAAAGTAAACCCATTGGCTTTTGCAGAAACATATCTAAGAGGGGCCGGTTATCCTCATATTCAATAACTCTAGCATCCACATCTTCATTTAGGTATTCATTCTATAATAAAGACAAAACCACTTAAAACTGTGAATAATATATAGCTTGATAGTAATTACCTAAAATTTTACTTTGCATATATTAAAATAAATTGCTCCCTTTGACCTTGCTTTTTTTGTGACGGAGACTCGCTCTGTCGTCCAGGCTGGAGTGTATTGGCGCAATCTAGGCTCACTGCAACCTCTGCCTCCAAGGTTCAAGCAATTCTCCTGCCTCAGCTTCCCGAGTAGCTGGGATTACAGGCACACACCACCATGCCCGGCTAATTTTTGTATTTTTAGTAGAGATGGGGTTTCACCATGTTGGCCAGGCTGGTCTCAAACTCCTGACCTCAAGTGATCCTCCCGCCTCAACCTCCCAAAGTGCTGGGATTACAGGCATGAGCCACCGCGCCCGGCCTGACCTTGCTCTTAAACTGAGAGTATCATTTTATTTTTCTCTCCACAGAGCTGCTTGTTCCTTAAAGTCTGAACTGATTATACTCAGGGTAGTAATAAAAGAAGCTCTAGTCTCCATACTAGAATTATGGACATCCTAAGTTTTCAAGATGTAGGAAAATATGTTGTTAATGAGAAGTAACAAAATTATGTTCCAGACTTTACAGAATATTTAACTAGATACATCTTAGAGGTATACTTTCCCCACTGAATCTCTCAAGCACAGGTATATAACTTTTCAATCACAATTCCAGACAGTTACGTAGTTACAAGACAGCAGAGAGTTATAGAAACAACCAGTGGATTTAGAAACAAGGACACATAGGTTCATCTCTGGGCTCTGCCACTTGCCTAGCCACAAAATCCTTTGGAATTTCCTTACTCTATAAACATCTATTTTCTAATCTATTAAATGGGGGTAACAAACCCCACCTCACAAAGTAAAAACATATGGCATATTAATAATAATTTGCTGTTGAGTATAGTGTAATATAAGATGTGTAAAATAGAAACAATGAACCACAGATAATTACTGTAGGGTTAAGGTACCAGCACAGCATAGGTACCTATGATCTACTTTACAAAAGGGACATGAAGGCTTGTGCCCAGTTGGCTTCTATGACTCTGCCTTTACACTGTCCCCAGCCCAGTGCTGAAGGCTGTCAGACAGAATACATGTGTGACCTCTGAACTACGACATGCAGCCATGCTTGCATGTGGGGGAGTCACTGCTTCTCAGGTGATAAGCAACCATTCCTGGGTAAGTGTATGAATCAATCACTGACTCGAGTGGAACACTATGTGACATTCCCATGTTTAAATTACAGACCATTTTCATTGTTATTTTAATATATTCTTTAATTAATTGAATACCGAAGGCAAGGCACTATAGTGGATGACAGAGAAGTTTAAAACAAGCTCCCGGCCCTCCACAGAGTTCAAATATAATTTGAAATAATGCGAGTAACATAAGATGGATAGTTATGATGTATAATGTACTACAATAGTAAAGAGAGAAAAATTTCTGGGAACATCTGCAATGTAGCCAGTGGCAGGTGGGACAATTTGATAAGCCAGAGCTTTTAGTCACTATGGTAGGGGCCTTATGAAGCTGAAATTTCATTTCAAAGGTGTCACCAGGAAAAATAAATGCATATTTTTAAATAAAATGAAATCTAATGCATAAAAATGAGAAGAATAGATGGTCTAAAAGGTGGAGAACCTGAAAGGCATTTAGCTTATCCAGTATAAGAAAATGAAAACGATGACTTGAAGTTTCACAGCTTTTGTATTTGAAGGTAACCTTGGGAGAAGTGAGTAGACCTAGAATTATTTTACTGTTAGACACATCATGCTCACAGCATATTACAATTTAAATGGCAACTGCAAAGTTGAAAACAACTTTTGTCTGTTTTATATAGAAAGTACACGAGGTTAAGGTCTAAACTAATGCATTTGTCATTTCTATTTGCCTGTGTCAAAATCCACTGACTGTTTTTGTGGCGGGTTACACAGAGCAGAGATGAGTGGCGTGGAAAACAATGGGCTCCCATTCAAGACACTTGTTAGTATTAGGGACTTCAGGCAAACCAAGGAAGAAAATAACGCTATTACTCAGAATTTATAAAATACTTATAGCAAAATTATAATGCCTAAAATAATTATGTATTATATAGCAGTTATGATCCCAAAATACTTAGTTGTTTCAAGCATATGGAGAAAGAAAGCTCCTATTTCTTCAGAAAGTCCTCTGCTCTGCCCTGTACATTAAAAATATATTTAGGTACCGGCACAGTGGCACATGCCTGTAATCCCAGCACTTTGAGAGGCTGAGGCAGGCAGATCACGAGGTCAGGAGATCGAGACCATCCTAGCTGTCACAGTGAAACCCCATCTCTACTAAAAATACATAAAATTAGCCGGGCGTGGTGGTGGGCGCCTGGAGCCCCAGCTACTCAGGAGGCTGAGGCAGGAGAATGGCGTGAACCTGGGAGGCAGAGGTTGTAGTGAGCCAAGATCGCGCCACTGCACTCCAGCCTGGGCGACAGAGCGAGACTCCATCTCATAAAACAAAAAACAAACAAACAAACAAACACATATACATTTAAAGCATAAGGTGAGCAGAGTTACTAACTGTATTAAAGCTGAAGTGTTTAGCTAATGTAATTCCTACTCTCTTCAGACTGTCTGAGTTCCCTTTTGAAAATAGATGAATAATCATTTTATATATATTTTCTTCAGGAAAATCATTAGATTTAGATGTTAGGAAATCCCACACCTGGACAAAGTTGTCCCTTGTTTTTCTTCTTCTTTTTTTTTTTTTTTGAGACAGAGTCTCGCTCTGTCACCGAGGCTGGAGTACAGTGGTGCCTTCTCAGCTCACTGCAACTTCCACCTCCTGGGTTCGAGTAATTCTACCTGCTTCAGCCTACCGAGTAGCTGGAATTACAGGCACCTGCCATCATGCCCAGCTAATTTTTGTATTTTTAGTAGAGACAGGGTTTCACCATATTGGCCAGGCTGGTCTTGAACTCCTGATCTCAGGTGATCCACCTGCCTCAGCCTCCCAAAGTGCTGGGATTACAGGCATGAGCCACCGTGCCCAGCCTCTCCCTTGTTTTTCATTGAATTTTGAGTCTGAGTCACGAAGCAGCACAGTGGCAGGAAAGCCCACAGAAGCTTGGCCTAAACAACCAGCTTAAATATTTAGGGCCAAACGGCCATTCCAGGAGAGATTCAAGATGATTACATTGAGCCCTCAGACTTGCACAGCAGCATGGAAGGGTGGTCACCATGGGCTGAGAGAGGCTGCAAGCGTCCACATGGCTTGTAAATCAGGTGCAAATTTAAGCACATATTTCTCAGCACAGATAAGTAATACAATGAGGGTTCACTTTCATCATTCAGGTCTCACCTCCTCAGAGAGACCTTCCTTCATCTTCCTAATTCAGCAGTTTCCCTTCCTTAACTGGTCACTCTCCATGCACTCTACCATGCTCTGGGGTACCGCTTTGTGCATCAAGCTTTTCTGTATTTTCTATTACATCTTAAAACTGATTAGATGATCACATGGTATGAACATTTTACAGGCACCTGAAACGTGTTTGTAGATTGACTTTTTTTTTTTAGACAGTCTGTTGCCCAGGCTGGTGTGCAGCGGCATGATCTCAGCTCCCTGCAACCTCTGCCTCCTGGGTTCAAGTGATTGTCTTGCCTTGGCCTCTAGAGTAGCTGGGATTACAGGCGCGCCTGGCTAATTTTTGTATTTTTAGTAGAGTCAGGTCTTGCCATGTTGGCCAGGCTGGTCTCAAACACCTGACCTCAAATGATTCCCCCACCGCACCCCAACCTTGGCCTCCCAAAGTGCTGGGATTACAGGCATGAGCCACCGTGCCTGGCCATAGATGGATTTTTGAAAGCTTGAAGAAACTGCACTCTAATAATAAACACTTCTAACTTGCTGCATCCTCACCAGCAATGAATATTTTCATTAACATATTTTTAATCCTTTGGGAGGCTGAGGCAGGCAGATCACCTGAGGTCAGGAGTTCAAGACCAACCTGACCAACATGGAGAAACCCCATCTCTACTAAAAATACAAAATCAGCTGAGTGTGGTGGCTCATACCTGTAATCCCAGCTACTTGGGAGGCTGAGACAAGAAAATCACTTGAACCCAGGAGGTGGAGGTTGTGGTGAGCCAAGATCATGCCATTCATTGCACTCCAGCCTGGGCAACAAGAATGAAACTCCATCTCAAAAAATATATATATTTTTGATCTATTTTTGATGGGGGAAATGGTAGCCTATTGTATTTGCATTTCTTTGATTATGTATTTACTTAAGAGGATAGATTTTGGGGGAAATAAAGTAGATACATGCTTAGCACATACTACATACTTAATGTCTGTCAGCTATTATTAGGAGTATTATTGTTTTGAAACCACATAATAAGAAACATGACATGTTTTGGACTCAGAGGCTTCCTTACAGCATCAGTTGTTGCAATGTTGCTGACGATTTGTGAAGCTAGCAATCAGACAGAATTAAATGAAGGGAAAGGCTCCAGGACTTTCTTGAAAACATCCTTGGTGTCAGGTTGATGTTTGCTCCCTGGTCTCTTTCCCATTTCCTTCTGTGTGTCCTCTTGGTTGTGGGACAACATTCCATAGGAATCCATTCATGAAGCTGGCATTTGAGTGACTTTCCTGGGGAAATCATCCTCTTGAGTTTGATCTCAGTGGACTGACTTGACAAGGGCAGTCACAACATCAGCTATGGTTTCTGTAGCCCTCGCCTGCAGGTCTAGACTCCTTCCTTGTCAGCTTGCTCACACTGCTTCTATTGCTCTTGCATTGCCTCTCTGTGGCATACGAAGTAAGACTTCTCTTGCCTTTCAATAATATGAGTCATTTTGAAGAAAAATGTAAGCCCCAAGCTTGGAAATTTTTCCTTCTATCACCATGATGATATTATTATCATAACATAATCTTATCAGAAGGTTCTTGAGATATGACAAGCTACAGTCTTCAAGTGTTCCTTAGAATTTGACTTTTAACAGAATTCTAAAACATTGTTAGAAGTCAGATTTCTAATAATAAAAAATACAGTTGGAAGACCTAAATGAGGTACCATTAGTTGGGAAGATGGACTAGAATAATGGTGAACTATCAGGGGAACCTGCCCCCAGTATTTCAATGTAGGTTCTTTCTATTTTCCATAAGTGTCAGCCAGCTGATAAATAAAGATAAACAGTACAAAGAGAGGAATTTTACAGCTGGGCCACCAGGGGTGACCTCACATATCAGTAGGACCGTGATGCCCACCTGAGCCTTAAAGCCAGCAAGTTTTATTAAAGATTTCAAAAGGGGAGGGAGTGCAAGAACAGGGAGTAGGTCACAAAGATCACATGCTTCAAAGGGCAAAAAGGAGAACAAAGATCACATGCTTCTGAGGAAACAGGACAAGGGCAAAATCAGAAACTCCTGATAAGGGTCCAACAAAGATCACAAGGCAAAGGGTAAAAGCAGAATTACTGATAAGGGTCTATGTTCAGCAGTGCACATATTGTCTTGATAAACATCTTAAACAACAGAAAACAGGGTTTGAGAGCAGAGAACCAGTCTGACCTCAAATTTACCAGGGTGGGGTTTTTCCCCACCCTAGTAAGCCTGAGGGTACTGCAGGAGACCAGGGCATATCTCAGTCCTTATCTCAACCACATAGGACAGACATTCCCAGAGCAGCCGTTTATAGACCTCCCCCAGGAATGAATTCCTTTCCCAGAGTATTAATCCTTGCTAGGAAAAGAATTTAGTGATGTCTTCCTTACTTGCATGTCCATTTATAGGCTCTCTGCAAGAAGAAAAATATGGCTCTTTTTGCCCGACCCTGCAGGCAGTCAGACCTTATGGTTGTCTTCCCTTGTTCCCTAAAATCGCTGTTATTCTGTTCTTTTTCAAGGTGCACTGATTTCATATTGTTCAAACACACGTTTTACAATCAATTTGTACAGTCAACACAATTATCACAGTGGTCCTGAGGTGACACACATCCTCAGCTTACAAAGATAACAAGATTAAGAGATTAAAGTAAGACAGGCATAAGAAATTATGAAAGTGTTATTTGGGAACTAGTAAATGTCTATGAAATCTTCACAATTTATGTTCCTCTGCCGCAGCTCCAGCTTGTCCCTCCATTCGGGGTCCCTGACTTCCCGCAACAGTGAACTATTTCAAATCTTTGTTTCCTTAGTTGAAGTTCTGAAATTACCCATGTCTGGAATAATTTAAAATATAGAATAACCTACATTTCTAGTTCACAAATAACTTTAGCACTCAGAAATGAATATTTATTGCCCTTCTATGTAGTACCTAAATTTTTAAGAATCAACAATAATTTTATTTTTTATATAGTCTCATCACCTACATTAGTACACACCAGACCAATCAACCTGTACTTACTGGGTCTTTTTTTTTTTTTTGAGACAGAGGCTTGCTCCGCGGCCCAGGCTGGAGTGCAGTGGCACGAACTCTGCTCACTGCAAACTCTGCCTCCTGGGTTCAAGCAATTCTCATGCCTCAGCCTCCTGAGTAGCTGGGTACAGGCGCATGCCACCATGCCCCACTAATTTTTGTATTTTTATTACAGATGGAGTTTCACCATGTTGGCCAGGCTGGTCTCAAACTCCCGGCCTCAAGTAATCCTGCCGACCTTGGCCTCCCAAAGTGCTGGCATTACAGGTGTGAGCCACCATGCCCAGCCAATCTGTACTTAGTGTGTTTTTATTTCTTAGCACCAATCCAGATAGCAGTAGATGAACACTGCCTAAGTAGGCTGACTACATCCTCAAGTAAAAAATAGACAGGTTCTAGAACAGTCTTCTCCCCACTCCCTCTGACACACCACCTCATCATTTTACTATAGGAGAACACTCTCTACTACCTTCTGACAGTTTTATCCAAGCCCAAAGTTTTAAAAGGATTCTTCCAAAGTCACCAGTTGAAGTGATTTGAGGACTTTGGCTCGTGACATCTTTCTTTTATAAAAGGCTGGTATATGCAGTGACAGGGAACACTTAGTTCTTTCACAGAACTTACACCTGGGGAACAATGTCATAGCCTTCTCTGATAGGCAAGCTCACCATTTGACACTGCTCCACAGTTGTAGATATTTCAGAATGGGGAAATGTTAATAGCTGGTATATATGACCCTCAATATTCTCCTGTGTTTCTTGTTTTCAAGTCATAAATCAGTATCTCTTATTTTTATAAGTTTAGTCCACTTTTTTATGGTCCTACCCATTTTAGGTCACGGAAGGAAGAATGAGATTTATATCATGAGATGGCACTGGCAATTCACCTGGGTTTGTGATGCTGTCTTTGTACAGATCACTGGAGAGGATGTGATATACTCAAATTCCAGAAATGTTCGAGGAGTGCCTACTCTGTGTGTGGTTAGGGGTAGATGGGGCTGGGGAAGGTAGAATTTAAAGATCAGAAAGATAGAGTTTCTGTTCTTTTTTTCTTTTTTTTTTGAGATGGAGTTTTGCTCTTTCACCCAGGCTGGAGTGAAGTGGACCCAATCTCAGCTCACTGCAACCTCTGGCCCCCGGGTTCAAGCGATTCTTCTGCCTCAGCCTCCCGAGTAGCTGGGATTCTAGACACCCACCACCATGCCCGGCTAATTTTTGTATTTTTAGTAGAGATGAGGTGTCGCCATGTTGGCCAGGCTGGTCTCAGACTCCTGACCTCAGGTGATTCAGCCTCCCAAAGTGCTGGGATTACAAGCGCGAGCCACTGCGCCCGGTCGAGTTTCTGTTCTTTAGGACATGGCAAAGATTCTCTCTGCCTTTCCATTCCAACCCTAAAGTCATGTCTGAGATTTCTTTGCTTGTGGCTGTATTCTCCTTTTCAGTTGTTCCACCTTCTAGTTCTAGTTCCTTCCTGTGAGGGGTCTCCAGCTGTCACAACCCTTGCCAGCCTCTGCTGCCAGCCTAAGTGCTCCCTGGGATTTCCTGCCTTCTTTTATCCTGCCTTATGTTGATTCTCCTTGGCTTTTCATGTTAAGACTGACCTATGCTTCTTTTCTTTCCTTCTTTCTAATCCAATAGAAATAATCTAATAATTAAATAATCAATAATTTATATTTATGAATTAATAACCTAATAATTAGTAATCTAATAGATTATTCTAATAAAGTAATATCCTATGAAGAAGAAAAAGGTGCTCTTATGTATTTAGAAAGAAAGAAGGAAAGAGCACCTTTTTCTTCTGCACGGGAGATTACTTTACTAGATCCCTGGTCCTTGCTTACTTGTTTGTTCATGAGAAAAACCATGGATAGCCGTCAGAAGCCCTTTACTCTGGTCCTGGTTTCATTTCACTGTCCTATAACCTTGGGCAAATCACAGCTGAGGAGAGGGAGTCATTTTAATCAATGAAATATAGATAACCTATTTAGGTTTCTTCTAATATTTCAGAATGCACAACTGCTTGGATATGTTATAAAACTCAATGAATAAATGTGGTTAAGACTGTGGACAGAACGTTTGCAACAGGAAAGAAGCTACATAGACACATATAGTCCCTGAAGTCTGTATTTTAGTAAAAGAACTCTTACTCACTCCTGCTCAAATGAGTGTGCCTATTCATGAAAACATTGCCCAGGGTAGAGAGAAACCATTGAGAAGAAGTTGCTTATTCTAACCATTGACAAAAATCCTCCTTTATCAAACAGAAAGATTTTAAAGGTTGAAAATCTAAGATTTCTTTAAGGGTGCTACCATAACTCAGGATGAACTGAGTATGTTTTATGTTTATTACAGTGAAAAAAAAACTTTTGCCACTTTTCATTTTGAAATAATTTAAAACTTACAGAAAATTTCAAGAATAGTACAAAGAACTCCCGTGTACCCTTTACATGGTGTTTATTCCACAATTGTTAAGCTTCATCATGTTTGATTTTTCATTCTCTCTTTCTATATACACATATTTTAATAATACTTAATGAAATAACTTTTTTAAATTCTAAAAAATGGTGATAATACTTGTCCTGTAAAAACGTGAACTCTTGTTATGAAATAAGATTTATGATTTGAAATCTATTTCTTCCTGTATTTTCTATTTGAAGCTGATATTGATGATCCTGTTAGTTTTTATGTTAATGTTAATAGCAAGTCACAGAGAATGCTGGCCATCATTAACTTGAGATGACACAAGTCATTAATTCAGAATATGACAAATAACCTAATGAGAAAGTATTTTGGATAATTCCTAATAAAATATTCATGTTTTATTTTACATACATTTTATTAAAATTTGAAGAGATGAGTTTTAGAATATTTCTCCCTACAGCAGCTTCCTTATTCAGAAAAAAATATATATACTAATGCATGCTAAGATGAAAATTCCAATTTAGTCACTTTTTGGATATGATACCTGTTTCTCAAAACTATTTAAGAGACATAAAGGATCTTACAAATTTATATTCTATTAATAGGTATCAGCTTAGAATAAGGAGGCATTTGGATTAGAAATTCAGAAATACAGTGTTCTGTATATCAGGATCTCTTTCACCTTAAACTATTTTTCCATTACTGCCATGTTTAAATCTTTACCAAAAAATTGTATTTTGGTTTGTCAGTAGTATGCTCTAACCTCACGTGTAGAAAATGACAGTACTATCATATGGATCTAGACTTCTAACTATGTATTTCACTGAGAATTACTTTTTATCAAAACTTCTGAAAATTTAGCCAGGTATGGTGGTACACGCCAGTGGCCCCAACTACTCAGGAGGCTGAGGTAGGAGGATGACTTGAACTCAGGAGTTCGATGCTACAGTGAGTCTTGATTGTGCCACTGCACTCTAGTTTGGGCAGCAGGGCAAGACCCCAACTCAGAAAAGAAAAAAAAGACTTTTAAATTTAAGAATATCATTAAATTATCAAAATAAGTACCACGAATCCCCACATCACATTAAGGGTGTCGACCAAGCTTCACCAATGAAAGAGAAACAGACTAAGTGTGCTACGCAGCTGCCTAGCAGGGATGAGGAACACAGAGCCTGAGAGGCCGTCTGTGAAGCCAGAGGGAGAGAAGAGCAACAGGTCCACAGCTCAGAGCTGCTGCAAGGGCCCCGAAACACCTCCAACCAACCAACCACGTGGACATCAGCTGCCATCTTCAGTGTGTGAAACATTTAAGGAATATTTAATAACCTAACACTTGGTCAAGCACTTAAAAAGGAAGATTTGTTGTATTAAGGGCTTCTCAAATGTATTTGGCTGCTTTGACACTTAAAGGAAATGCTTATCACTTGGAGAGCTAAAATGGGATAAATGTTACCATTTGCACACATATGACTTAATAGGGAAGAAAGTCGAACTTAAAATAATAATTCACACTTTTGAGCAAAACAATGTGAAGACACTGATAAGGGGGTTATTTTTAATCATCCACACATTTTTAAAAATCAGATGACTGGTTTTTACTTTATAACGTAAAAAGTTTTGAAAATGTAGGTATTTTATATTAAGTGAATTTTTATTCTTTGTAATTGCCACAAATTATGTGTTGGAGCCCACATTTAAAATCTCAAACACTGTAAACTTTAGAATGTGAGCAGCTGGAGATGAGAGTCATACACATCACTTTCTGCAAGAGAAGCTAGAGCCATAATTGCAGTTATTGTTTCCATTATGTGCTGTAAATAGTAATAGTTTCCTGCTTCTAAAACGACTTCTGACATTCAGTTCCAAACCCATAGATGCATGTCTAAATGATGTCTGTAAAAGCTCATCCTTCTACAGAAATAAATAGTAATAGCTCATTTAAAAAAAAAACTTTAGTTCAGTTAATAGTCAGATGTGCTGCTCTAATGGATGAAGAAAGCTTATCCAAAATACAAATAGGCACACATAAATAAGTGGAGTGAATCTTCAGGATTCTAGATCAATACACTGTAGCATCATACACATGTTCTAGGTGCTCACTGGCCCTTAAGAACAGTGGCATTTGTTCCAATTCAAAGTCATGCCCAGGATTGACCAGTCCTTGGTATGTACTCCCCTTGATTTGAAGTATAAACTTCTAGGGAGCAGGGATCATTTCTTTTGTATGTTCTATACCACAATGATGACACCACAGTGCAAAATTAAGACAAAGGACAAAAACCACCACTACAGCAGCTGCATGAGAACACTTTTGACAAGGTATGTACATTTCTCATGTGGGATTCTAATATGAGATAGGTGATTCCAGAGAACTTCAGTCGTTATATCACAGTTTGATTACTGTTAAGCTCCCTTTCCGACAGAAGAAAACCACAAAACAAACAAACAAAACCAAAACCTTGGCTACATATTTATCGTGGAAATTCAGCATGAGGGCTATTGTGAAAAAAACACTTCCTTTCTTGGCAATGGAATACTGCCATTTGAGCTGCAAACTAAAAGCCTCTCAGAAAATGGAAGTTGACAGTGTATGACACAATAATGGTGTACGAATGTAATAGCGAAGGCTGAAATATGAATACTATATTTGTGGAATTGATACAATTGAGAGTAAATTATATACTTTTTGGCTGCAACTCATTTAGAAGGGGTTGAGTCTTAAATTTTAAAATAATTACAACTATACTTCTTGGCTGATCATCTTCTATTTGCAGGATGGAGACATAGATTACCATCTAATTTTCAAACTATTGTTTTGAGATACAAATAGTATCTTTAGATTTCATTAAAATAACTATACATAAAATTATTCTCCCAGTGCCGGGAAACTGTAAAAGCTTCAAATACTATAAAATATCAAACTCCAGGAAAATTTTAGGAGCTACATATTTTACACATAGAAAAATAATGCTTCTATACACAAGCTCTCTTAACATTCTAAATATCTAGATAATAAGGAAAATAAAGGGATACAAAGTGGATGCTCCAGGTTGTTACTAAGAGATTCTGAGGCATATAGTAACTGTCCATGGGAAAGCAGGCTATAAGAGAAAGGAGGTATAGCTGCCAGTGAGTGGATAATAGAGATTCCTGGATTTAGGAAAATGTTTCAAAGGTAATGCAAACAGTTGGAAACAATTCCAAGAAACATAAAACTATCTACTCTGCATGCTATAGATTGGGTCACCATCATAAATTCTTTCACAAAAAATGTTTTACTGTAGTTTCTTGATTTTTTTTAATGGAAGGCAATGGGAAAATGATATTATGATATTCAAAATACCATTGTAAACAGCTTTGCTGGAGTGTCCCACTGTCTATTACAAATACACTGAAATTGGACTAAATAGGAAAATACTTTCAGCAGACTGTTATTTATGTTCCAGTGTTGTACAACTGTCAATAAAAATAATGTTTATTGGTTTAAGCAGGAACAGAGGTGTTTCATCTGTAAAGGTGCTGCCCAAGGCTTGTGCCGAGATCTGGCTGGATCATTTGTAAGTCTCATGAAAGTAAGAACACTATTTCTTTCTGAAATAATAGGCAATAATGGCTCTGTTAAACTAAGGAGCTCTCAGTTAGGTCAAATCTGTAATTATATTCGACCAAAAAATGTAGACCAAGACTTTAATTCAGGATTTAATAGCAGTTTCTCATTTACAGAAATTAGTGTAAGTGTGCTCTTTTTCTGTGATAGCTACATACAATTAGTTAGCTTTTCTCAGTTACATTTTCAGCATTCACCTGGGAGTTAGAAAGAAAAAACAAGTACACTCATGTGTTAAAATCAAGAGAGTCATTGACTAATTCTGTATCTTCTGGATAACACATTCAGCAATCTGATCATACCCAACTGCCAATGTCTGGTTCATAAGATTATGAAGCAGAAATTCCTAGATAGTTATTCTAGGAAGGCACCTGAAAGGACTGGAAATTGTTTTAATTCCTCAAAATGCTTTGTATAATCCTGGATTCTAGTTGAATGTTTTATTTTGTTGGGGGAAATTTTGAGTTGTTTTATTTCAAAATCCTCTCAAGGGTATCTTAAAGGCCTTTATAGAATAATTTTTGTAACAAGCCCTTAGACAAAAGAATTAAGAGCATTGGGATCATGAATGAAATTCAAGGCCAGCAATCAAAGCAACTTGTAGGCCAGGATTGGTGGCTCATGCCTGTAATCACAGAACTTTGGGAGGCCGAGACAGGCAGATTGCTTGAGCCTGAGCCCAGGATTTCAAGACCACCCTGGCCAAAATGGTGAAACCCCGTTTCCATGAAAAAATGCAAAAATTAGCCAGGTGTGGTGGTGCATGCCTGTGGTCCCAGCTACTTGGCAGAAGGATTGCTTGAGCCTGGGAGGCACAGGCTGCAGTCAGCCAACACCACCCCACTGCACTACAGCCTGGGTGACAGAGTGAGACTCTGTTTCAAAAAAAAAAAAAAGCAATTTGTAAACTAACATTTTATAAACAGTGAAAAGCAATAATTATTGAAATATCTGTACCTTGGTTAAGGCTAAAACCAGAGTCTACCCAACCACCAAAAGAACAACAGAGATCTACCAATGCAAGTCACTAATTCATCACATGAGCAATGCATGGGGATGCACCTGGTCCCATAAAGTTAGCAATTCTGATAGATCATATCAAAAAGTTCAAACCAAAAATTTTTACTTGTTTTGGTCTCTGGTTCAAAAGGATGCTGTGAGTATTGTGAAGCATTAAAGCAAAGCAACATTACTTATTGAACACTTGCTACGTGTCAGCCTCTAAAAAGACAAAAAGAATTAAGACACAATATATGATCTAAAGGAGATGGCTAGTGAGAAAGACAAAAATGAACTAATGACTGATGAGATGAGGAAGGGCCATTCCAGGGGAGCTGGGGAGGTCACAGCCAGATACGCCTCAAAGTACCAGATGGGGAAGGAAGAAACGCAATGCAGTGAGTGCTGAACATGCTTTCAAGGAGCTTGGCTGTGAGGGGAAAAGAGAGGACCATGCTACAGAGATAAGCAGAGTGGAAAAGGGCTTTGTTTTTTATTCTGTTTGCTTTTAAGATTTTAAAGATATTTCTTCACATATCTAGGCTATGGGAGGGCACCGACAGAGAGGAGCAGAGGAGACAAGAAGAGGAAGAGAGGAAGAGGGAATGAATATTTGATGGAACATCCTGGGATAGATGAAAGAGAGCTGAACAACTAGATAAGGTCTTAAATTTATGTCTTCTTTTGGCTTAAGAAATGTCAAAATCGAAATGTTTTATTTTGTGACCACTGTTTTCAAAATGTAATTCCAAAATAAACTCTTAAGAAGCCTAAATATTTTGAATAAAATGAAGTTCATGTACCTCTAATTTAAATGCAAAACAATATAATATTACTTGAAGGAGACAAATGACATACTGGATGATATTAAATATGACTCCTTTAGATTTAATAAAATAATTTAAGTATTCTTAGTATTACAGTACATCAAATGTGATTTAAGTCTGATTTTTCTCTAAGGAGGAATATTTTTTGAAGCTGATTCATAAATTACACATTGTACCCTGACAAAATGATCATTTCATGGCATTTGCATCAAACCCATTATCTTATATTCTGTTGCCTAGCTACTGGAATTCTGAAGTTTAATGGCTTTTAGCTGGATATTGAAATTTCAAAAGGAATTTCAGCTATGTAGTCTACAGAAAGAAAAACTGTTGGACGCATCTGTCTACTTAAATTTTCAAAGGAAATATCTTCATGTACAAAGCCTCAGAATTCTAAGTTTTGGAGAAGAGTGTACTGATTTTCAATGGAGGACATTTAACATCACATATCAGTCACACTAAATTCACACCAGTTTTTTTGTTTTTGTTTGTTTTTACTATGGACGTGGAGATAATAAAAATCTTTTCTTTGTCTTTCTAAAATGTTTAAGGCATTAAATCTATGGTTAAGGTCCTGCTTCATTTGTACAAGTCTGCCTATAATACATGCATGCATGCATATTTTTAGTAAGTACTTAGACTTACCTGTTCCCATGCAAACACATGTTGATTATAATAATACTGAATTTGTTCATTTGCAATGTTAATGCACAGCTGCTCGAAGGAATTTTTTTTGAAATTTTCAAAGCCAAATATATCAAGAATGCCAATGCTCAGCTCATCACCATTCCCACTAGAAGAATTGAAGAGGCATTATTTTGAGTTATTTCCTGAAGAGGTAATGTAAAACAGGGAATCTTAGAGTTACCATTTGTGACTGAGCTAAGAAACTACTATAAGAACATACACTTAGAGTGACATACACTTAGAGTGAAACTTTCTTAACTGAAATAGCTTCTCTCTGTAGCACATAAAGATAATGGCAGATACTGATTTTTATATGAAAATGGAACGATATTTTCCTTGAACTACAGAAACCACTCCGATACTTTTATATGCTGAAACAAAAGAAAATTTTTCTTCTCCTAAGAACAAAGTCACAGGCTTGAGTGAGTCAGGAATTACAAGAACAACTTGGGTAGCAATTAGAACACAGCAAAAACATATTCAATAAAAACTCTCCCAGGAAAGCAAAAATTCTGTTAAAAAGTATAGTCTTTCATTTTAGGAGAACAATTTTGAAAATCTTACTAAAATGATCTTAATTATTTTAAAGAATTGTTATTTGTTTTTGGATCATTTGCTCATAATTTTTTAATATAGAACAAATGGCAAACTGGAGAAATACAAATACATAGGGATTTATTTTTACATTTAAATACTTTAAAATACAATTAAATTTTATTTTACAATTAAGTATTTCAAATACTTTTTTTTTACTATTGGTCAAAAGGTTTACTCCTCCCCAAAGAAATATATACATTGTAGAGTTATTTTGATGTGAATTATAAAAAGAAAGTACAAAAGCTTCTCTTTGTGTTCATCATTTACGTGTTCCAGGGTTACACTTAGTATTATGTAAGGAAGTGATTTGGAAATGACAGTCAGCAACTGCACACTGTGACCTGAAGGATCCGCTCTACATTTGGAGGAAGCAACTGAATTCAAAATCCAGGCTGTAGAATACTTTAAATATGTGCTGGGATGGACAAAAGGAAAGCTATTTGAGTATTTCTGAAAGTTCCTATTTTGAATAATAATTCTGTATTATTGTATGAGGCAAGATGTCTAGTTAAAACTTATGCTGGTTTAGTCAAGATTATTATCCTTTTACAATCTCTTTGCCCCACAGGATCCCACA
This sequence comes from Gorilla gorilla gorilla, assembly GCF_029281585.2. Classification (NCBI taxonomy): domain Eukaryota; kingdom Metazoa; phylum Chordata; class Mammalia; order Primates; family Hominidae; genus Gorilla; species Gorilla gorilla. The sequence continues at coordinate 35,109,667 of NC_073232.2, read as the reverse complement.
GAGATAAATATTTAACTCATTGCATAAAAAAGTGTTAGAAGCAAGAGGGACCTTACAAATAATCTAGTTCAGAGATTCTTAAAGTAAGATCTATTAATGGCTTTCAAGAGGAATGGAATCATAAGCGTGAAATATTTTCATGGGCATGTAGAAATATATCTATTTTTTATTTTTAAGTGAAGGAAATAGGCAGTTTTCAAGACGTTCTTAAAAGGCTCCAAGATACACCCCAACAACTAAGACCACTGACTTGTCATTCAATGCACCTATTTAACAGTTGAGGAGGGAAAGACCCAGACAAATGCAGTAAGTTGCCCAGTGTCCCATAACGAGTTAGTGGCAAAGCCCAGCATACAACATATACCGTTTAAAATCTTAGTGTACAACTTAACAAAGTTGAACTAAATTATTTCAATTGGTCTCCCTTTAGCTTTTAGACTTTCTATAAAAAATTTTAAAATCTAAGATTTGGATGGTTTTCATTAGTGAATGGAAAGGAAAGTTGCCATATAGTATATTTAGTATATGTACATTTAGTACATAGGCTACAGTGGATATAGTAGATCCCCCTTCTGGGTAGGTATCATTTAGTGCCAAACATGCAGATGATAATTAACAAAATGAGGCCAAATCTCTAAATATCTTGCCATCTTGCCTACATTTTCTGGAATATACAGATAATAAAAATCCCTGAATATTTTCCATTTTCATATGAATGCTTGACATAATATAGATGACCGTACCAGAACATACAACCATTTTGACCATTACATTGTAATGGGAAAATGGTATAGATAGTACCCAGGAGGTACACAAGCAATTTTGAGAGACACAAAGTTAAGAACATGGAGAAATAATGGATAAGGTCTTAGACAGTTTGACTATACATAGTATAATGGTGTGGTATGTATTTTAGTGAAAAAAATAATAATGAATTGCATACTTGAAATGTGTATAAATGGTCTTTTATGCTTAGTAAGCAAGTGCGAATGAGGTGATCTTATGGTAGGCATCCATCTTGCTTTCCACATGCAAAATTCTAAAGATTATGCCATTTATCACAGAACAAAGCTTTAGATGGAAGGACTTGTGTCCATGTATAAGCCCTGCCTATAGAGAGCACTCAGTCAGTCGTGGCTGTAATTATCTTTAAGAAGGAAGGATCTAGACTTACAGTCAGATAACAATGCTTACATCATGGCTCTGCCATTTACTATTACCTACATTTATCTAGTGCACTTCTGAACCAAATTTCATTGGAGTTACAGTGAGGCTGTAACGGCATTACAGTGAGAGTTAAAATATGAAAATAAAGTTTTCCTTTATCTTCAAAGTTTAATTTAAACCTTCAAAATAAAAACAAAGGACTGCTGAACTGACATTTTATACAAGCATAAAATGGTATATGCTTCATGGTACAACTTCTAATTAAAAAAACCTATTAGTTCATAGTAAGATATCACATTTTAAGAATTCACTTTCTATTGTGTTATTTATGTTGCTACAGGTTTTATGTTGCAGCAACTTAAAAATTTTATAGTTAAGTGGCATTATGAGGTGGAACTATTAGGAAGTGAAGCTTATCTACTAAATTATCATTTTAATAGTTTAATTATATCAATTATAGAAACATCTTGAAAGAGATCTATACAAAACAATCAATTAGAAAGTAGACTTACATCACCTGACATTTGGGAAAAAAATGTTTCTGTAAAAATTTTTACCTTGGTGATGAGTCATGCTTCAACAAACTGTTAATGCAATTGACTATCCAACTAAAGAGACGTCCATATAAAGTTTTAGCCATGGCATCCCTGACATCGGTAGCTTTTTCTACAGTATTGGGTCGTATAATTGTTTCTCCTCTAGTGACCACACAGTGGGAGGTGAGAGCTTCTTGTAGCTCATCTGCCCGAATGCAAAGCAAAGAAGCACCTGAAAAACAAACAGATGCATTGTTAGAAGAAATTATGGCAATGAGGTCACTCCCCAAAAATGAAAATGTCTTAATCTGCCTTCTTCAAATGACATGAATTAAATGTGTGGAGATTATGTAATGTAAAAATATGATACTATCCAACATGAGTCCTATGTCTCTTCTTGATCATTTTTCTCAGCTTTTCTCAGCTGGTTAAACTTAGGCTACTGCATATTACAACACAACCCAAATCACACTGGCTGGCAGAGTAATACAGCTGCATAAGTGAGTGGTTGTTTATGTGATGTCAAATATAGTTTCACTAAATTACGCTAAATAATTTTAAAACATAATGAATAGATTTGGCATAATTTGGATACCATTATTATATACACATTTTCAAAATGTAGAAATTAACTGGAACAGGTTATTCAGACTTCAGGGGTATACCTCAATAAATGTATTTCAAGTACCTTCTGCAATACACAACAGAAAGAGCACAAACTTATCTTGACATTCATGGACTTATACTTGACATTCATGGACTTATACTTGACATTCATGTACATATCATCCTACTTTTTAGTTTCATACTCAATTACTAAATTTTGTTAAAACTGGATGTTTGAACAAACATTTATTTGGCATTTAATGTTGATTACATTTCATGGGGAATTTAAAATTAATAACACTTTAATTCCGTGAACAAAACTCATTTTTGAATATAATAAACATCTTTAACCAAAACTATTACATGACAGATTGGCTAATTTTTCAAATCTGTTGTTCTCCTTTTAAAATATTTTGAACATTTTAAATTTACTTTTAGCACTTGTGACAAGATGTTTCTTGGTTATATGGCTAAGATTGTTAAACCCTATATTTTTTCATATCGTGGAAGTACGATAGGCTCATTGTAGAAATTTTACCTTCTAAGTTAACATTCTGCATTTCTTTCCTTCTAGGCTTATTTACTACCATTAGTCTGCACAAACATTTTATCTCATATAACATCTTATGCATTTCCCATTTTGTTCAATATTGTCTGTAAATATGCTTTAATTTGCTGCATAATATTCTGACAAATATGATAATATATCAATAATTTTTTTAAATGCCAGGATAAATATTTTAAGCATAAATCTGTGTTTATATTTTGTACTATTTTCTTAGCATAGGTTGCCTAAATTCAGCAATTTTTCAAAATACGTAAATACGTAAAAGGTTTTTTTTTTTTTTTTTTTTGAGACAAAGTCTCGCTTTGTCATCCAAGCTGGTGTGCTACAGCACAATTATGGCTCACTGCAGCCTCAACCTCCTGAGCTCAAGAGATCCTCCTACTTCAGCCTCCCATGCAGCTGGGACCACAGGCGCGTGACAACCTGCCTGGCTAATTATTATTATTATTATTTGGTAGAGATAGTGTTTCACCATGTTGCCCAGGCTGGCCTCGAACTCCTGGGATCAATAAAGGTTTTTTTTGTTTGTTTGTTTTTTGTTTTTTGTTTTAGATGGAGTCTTGCTCTGTCACCCAGGCTGGAGTATAGTGGCGCGATCTCGGCTGACTGCAAACTCCGCCTCCTGGGTTCACGCCATTCTCCTGCCTCAGCCTCCCAAGTAGGTGGGACTACAGGTGCCCGCCACCACGGCTGGCTATTTTTTTGTATTTTCAGTAGAGACGGGGTTTCACTGTGTTAGTCAGGATGGTCTCGATCTGCTGACCTCGTGATCTGCCCGTCTTGGCCTCCCAAAGTGCTGGGATTACAGGCGTGAGCCACTGGGCCTGGCTGAAAGTTTTTTGATATATACTATTTAACTGCTCTTCAAAAACTCTGAACCAATTACACTCCTCTCAGCCAAATAAAACACCAATAACTTCAATTCAATTTCATGGACATCACAGACTATCATTTTTCTAAAATAGCCAATTTGATAGGAGAAAATGTTTACTATTTATTTGTAATTGATTCCTAGTGAAGCTGAATACTTTTTTCTTCCATATTTTTATTGGTAACTTCTGTTTCTTAGTTTGAAAATTGCAATATTTTCATTGATATGTTCATCTTTTCCTGATCAATTTATATGAGCCTCTTCATAGCTTAAAGAAATGCTTTGATATATATGTTGCAAATATTTTCCCTCAGTTTCGTTTGTACTGCAATTTTATTTATGTTTGCTTTTTTTAGTATAAAAGTTTTAATTTTTATGTAGTCAAATATCCACTTTTTAAAGAAAATAATTTGTGCTTTTGATTTTCTACACATAAACTTCAAGTCCTTTCTCCCCTCAATATTATATAAATCAATTCCAGTCTCTCTTATGATTTTTTGCATTTAAATTTATGTGTGTTTGGAATTCATTCTGATATACAGTATATAAGAATGATTCAAATTCCTCCTCCCCAAAATGGTTAGCCAGTTCCCTACAATACTGATTCCCTAGTGATTTGTGATGCCATTTTTGGTAATATACTTTGGATCTGTTTCTGAACAGTGTCTCCCACTGATCCGTATGTCTATTTCTGTTCCTACATTGTTTATTTATTTGACATACATTTATTGTCTACTACATGCTAGGCATTTTACCTGGGGATAAATTGCTAAGCACAATACTTTCTAAAACAAAGCACTAGTCTTGATTATCTTTATCCAGCAAGAATGGGAAACCAGTAAGAAATTTAAGCAGGAAGAGAAAAGGAGAAGGAGGAGAAGGAGAAGGAGGGGGAGAGGGAGGTGATGGAGAGGGAAAGGGGGAGACTGAGAGAGCCCACTGATAGATGGGTTATGTGGTTTCTGAAAGAATTGTGGAGAATGACCTGAAAAAAATCAATTCTTGATGTGAAATGAACAACTGGGAGGTCACTTAGTTCAGGTGAGAGGTGATGTTGTTTTTGATGAGAATGGTGACAATGATGATAAAGAGAAGTGGGCAGATTTGAGAGATATTTATGGGACAAAATGGTCAGAACTGGTGCTTAATTGAAACAAGGCTCTTGTAAAACCATATGGAAATGCAGCCTTGGTTTGGACATAATTCCTTATAACTTTCAATTAGAAATCATTTTAACGTAAATTAATAAACTTTCTGCTTTCCATGAGTGGTTATTCCAGAAAGTATGTTAATTTTAATGATATTCATATTAATATCAACATTTTGTAACTTATATGACTGTCTTCTGTTATGCAGAAATAGGTTCTCAATCATCAAAATCATTTTTTAGTATGGTTGTTTCTAGGTATACTCTTATCTACAACCTACCTCTATTGCAACTCATTCCATTGGCTGCTGCTAGCTCTTCTGAATATGATCAGATGTGAGATTTACATCTTATCAATGGAGTTGTAGGGTTATTCCTTCTACTTCTGATAAGTTAATATCATACATGCCAATTAAAAATTTTTATATATGGAAAATTAGAACATGTTTCCTTGAGGTTTCCAGGCACATGCCGGTCACTACATGCCAATTCCATACACTTGTGCTACTGTATTATCACACTGGCTCCAGAGACACAGTGGGATAGCATTTATAGGGATGTTGGGGACAGGTCCAGACCAGGATAATCTGGCACTTAGCCCCCTAAAACTACCCCATCTCACTCTGTTCCTAAGCGTAAATCAGGAAAAAGTATATAAATAAAAATTTGTATCATGATTCTCCATTTTGTGTGTGTGTGTGTTTTGAGACAGAGTCTTGCTCCGTCGTCCAGGCTGGAGTGCAGTGGCACGATTTCGGCTCACTGCAACCTCTGCCTCCTGGGTTCAAGCGATTCTCCTGCCTCAGCCTCCTCGAGTAGCTGAGACTACAGGCGTGTACCACCATGCTTGGCTAAGTTTTGTATTTTTAGTAGAGACAGGGTTTCACCATGTTGGCCAAGCTGGTCTCAAACTCCTGACCTCAGGTGATCCACCAGCTTCGGCCTCCCAAAGTACTGGGATTACAGGTGTGAGCTTTTGGACCAGGAGTGATTCTCCATTTGTTATTATTAATGAAACAGCAAATATGCAATTATGAAAGCATGTGCCAATATTAAAAATAAAATAACAGGGCATACTAGGCAACACAAAATAGAAAAAAGCTGTGCTGTTGAAGATATTAATGGAAAACCTTAAATTACTGGAAATAATTTATCAAACTCTACTATTAAGAAAAACTTGATTTGAAGCAAATACTATGACATGCTTCTCTTGTGTAGAAACGATCGCAAAATTAATCAACCCAGGATGAATGGCTGTAAAATCCATCTAGTATGAAAACATACAGGTCTTTATTACTTGTAAAATGGTATAGATGCTAAATCTGTAAGACAATAACATAATTCTTTTTCAGATCAGTTTACCGAATTTTAACTATACTATCTGTGCTTTTATATCGAAATGTAAATAGCTCCCAAAATAGTCGTAAAAGCCCAGTCTTCAGAAATGTGTTCTACAGTAATCAGTTAATTTGTAAGCATGAAGATGTTTTAAGTAGTGGACTTTAAAATTTTAATTTTACACACATTAAATCTGAGTATTCTTTTAAGGATTCTAGGTTAGCACAATTGCTTGAAATGATCCTTATGTGATACTTATGGTATGTCATAAGACTTTGAAAGATTTCAGTTTTGAATAGAAGATAATAAAACTTACAGTTCTCCAGGGCTGTATGATTAGAAATGTGGCTCTTGTCAATCTGGTGTTCAGTTGCCACAGAAGAAAATTCAATGTTGCCAACATTCAAGATTGCAGCGAGTATGCTGTATATACTACCAAGTTGCTGAAACACACCATAGAAACATTAGCATCATTCTTTCCTTGAGTACAGCCAACCAGTGACTGTGGCTGGGGACAGACTGGAAGAGAACCCTCAGGCCCTATCATATCTATCCACAGACTATGATGACGCCACACTGAGATCCAAGTAGGCTCAGCCTCATTCATTATTTTAACCTCAGAGGTTAGCATAGTGCCTGTTACCCAGTAAGTGCTTAAAAATATTGTATAAATGCAAATATGAATAAAAAATAAAAATGAGAAGCTGTTCTCAGAGGAAGTAGAAATGCCTCATTCATTAGGCCATAGATAAATCTATCCATGCAGAATTTAATTTCAGAACTTAGTGTGGTTGTTACCATATGGATTTACCTTGAGGCCATCTTAAAAGTGAGGCTATATGTATGAATAAAGGAGGACTAAGAAAGAAAAATCAAAAGATCCCAGGACCAAAAGCAAAGGATATGTGTCGTTTAAATGTAAGCGTAAGATTTTTTTTTCTTTTTTGAGACAAAGACTCACTGTTGCCCAGGCTGGAGTGCAGTGGCACTATCTCAGCTCACTACCGCCTCTGCCTCCTGGGCTCAAGTGATCCACCCACCTACGACTCCTATGTAGATGTACAGTTGCATGCCACCATGCCCAGCTAATTTTTTTTTTTTTTGGTATTTTATAGAGACAGGGTCTCGCCATGTTGCCCAGGCTGGTCTCGAACTCCTGGGATCAAGCGATCTGCCCACCTTGGCCTCTGAAAGTGCTGGGATTATTGGTGTAAACCACTGTGCCAGGCCACATAATAATTTTAGATGACAGTATAGAGTTTATAGTAGTTATTACTTCTTTAACATACATTCCTAATTAAGGTACATCAAATTACATTCAGAAACACATAACACACACATATGATTCTTTTTGGAGACACTGGAGGCATTTATCAAGGAGTCTATGGTAATTCTAGCTCTTCAACTATGTTCATGGTGCAGTGAAGTACAGGAAAGAGGCAACATTCTTTACTGTTTTTACAAGTTGCTGCATCTATTCCAGCCCAGCTCCTACACTTAACAAAGGTGATTATTCCATTCACTCCCATATTCCAAGTCCAGATAAAAGCTGGATATGAAAAAACATCTTCAAGGCATGCATTTACTCATACATAATATACATATATATGTAATAAATATATAAACAACAAATATATTTGTTGAATGAATATATATGTGGGCTATCTATTCATTGATCTAATAAAAACATATTTTATGCCAGGCACTGTTCTAGTCACAGGTAATTCAGTAGCAGATAGGCTAAAGATCCTGGTTTCCTTGGGGTGTTCAGGCCGTGGGGAGGCAGACAGTAGGAAAATAAGCAAATAAATAACATGATATGTTCAGAAAAAAAATTACAAGGGCTAAGAAGAAAATAGAGCCAAGAGGTGCTAACTTAATAAAGAGGAGAGTTCCTGGGAAAGGATGGGCAGGCTTTTTCAGTTAGGAGGTCAGGGAAGGCTGCCCTTGGAGGAGGCCATCAGGAAGTTTAGGCCTGAATGACAGGAAGGCACCAGACATGAACTATTCTAGGCAGAGGACAGCAAAGGCAAAAACCTTCCTAGAGGAAAGAAGGAAGACACACAAGGGCTGGAAGAGGGTGAGGATGAGGAGGAACGGTGCAGTAAGAACTCAGAGAGGTGAGCCTAGGCAAGACCACCCAGGCTCCCTGGGCCAACAGAAAGAGCTTGGAGCTGGGCACTGTGGCTCACACCTGTAATCCCAGCACTTTGGGAGGCCGAGGCGGGCAGATCACTTGAGGTCAGGAGCTTGAGACCAGCCTGGCCAACATAGTGAAACTCCATCTCTACTAAAAATACAAAAATTAGCGGGGCGTGGTGGTGTGCACCTGTAATCTCAGCTACTCGGGAGACTGCGGCAGGAGAATCACTTGAACCCAGGAGGCGGAGGCTTCAGTGAGCCGAGATCGTGCCACTTTACTCCAACCTGGGTGACAGAGTGAGACTGGGCCACAATTAAAAAAAAAAAAAAAAGCTTTGATTTATGTGCTAATTGCCAGAGAAAACTACCAGAGATTTCAGAGTGGGAAGCAACATTATTTTTGTGTTTTAAATGGATGAGTCTAGTTATCCTGTGAAACTGAGTGGATTGGGGCAAGACGGAAAACTCAGGAGGCTACTGCAATGGTCTAGGTGAGAGATAACAGTGGCTTGGATATAATAGTAAATGGTAGAGATGGAAAGAAGTAAATGGATGTAGGGTGTATTTCAGAAGTGTAACAATACATATGCTGATATATTAGATGTAGATCATTTTTCTAAGGAAACTCTGATAAGGAATTAGCATTTGTAATATGTATAACTTGCAATGAAGGAACCAGCATGGGCTTTCATGACTTTCAGGTGGAAAAATTCATACAGCATCTGACATTGTGCTGTATTTTTCTTGAGGAAACTATAGGCCTTAGGAAAAAAAAAACCCTATTAAAAAGTGGGCAAAGGATATAAACAGACACTTCTCAAAAGAAGACATACATACAGCCAACAATCACATGAAAAAAGCTCAATGTCACTGATCATTAGAGAAATGCAAATCAAAACCACAATCAGATACCATCTCACACCAGTAAGAATGGTTATTATTAAAAAGTCAAAAAATAACAGATGCTGGTGAAGTTGTGGAGAAAAAGGAACGCTTCTACACTGTTGGTGGGAGTCTGAATTAGTTCAACCGTTGTTGAAGACAGTGCGGCAATTCCTCAAAGACCTAAAGACAGAAATACTATCTGACCCAGCAATTCCATTACGGGGTATATACCCAAAGGAATATAAATTTTTCTATTATAAAGATACATGTATGCATATGTTCATTGCAGCACTATTCACAATAGCAAAGACATGGAATCAACCTAAATGCCCATCAATGATACATTGGGTAAAGAAAATGTGGGACATATACACCATGGAATACTTTGTAGCCACAGAAAAGAATGAGATCATGTCCTTTGCAGGAACATGGATGGACTGGAGGCCATTATCCTTAGCAAAATAGCGCAGGAACAGAAAACCAAATACTGCATATTCTCACTTATAAATGGGAGCTAAATGATGAGAACACAGGGACACATAGAGGAGAACAACACACACTGGGGCCTATTAGAGGTTGGACAGTAGGAGGTGTGGCACAGGGTAGGAGGAGGGAGAAGATCAAGAAAAATAACTAATGGGTACTAGGCTTAATACCTGGGTGATGAAATAATCTGTACAACAAACCCCCGTGACACACGTTTCCCTATATTAATAAACCTGCACATGTACCCTGAACTTAAATAACAGTTTTTTTAAATGTGTTTTTTTACCCTCGATAAGGATGTTACCAATATAATGAGTATAAAACTGGCCTATGAACTTGGAAGTATATAAAATGATGCAGAATTCCATCATAAAGTTTAAGGGATTGGTTGAATCCAGCAAAACAGTGAAGAGGCTTGGCTGTATACAGAGTTGCATCTCCAAATCCTACCTACCCAAACCTGCAGAAAAATTCTTCAGAGAGGTTATAATGAAAATTGAGTAGGAGTAACACCTGAAATATGCCCAGGGGAATGTATGATACACCAGATATCACAACTAAATATCAGCTGAAAGGTACATCTTGGGGTTCCCTAACTGGATCTGATGAGACCCAGATCTATGGCTTGGATTAAATGACCTTAAAATAGTGGTTCTCAATTGTGGGGAAAGGAGTAACAACTCTGCCCTCACAGGACATTTGGCAATGTTTGGAGACATTTTTGGTTGTTACAAATGGGGTTGGAGTGCTACTGGCATCTACGGAGTAGGGATCAAGGGTGCTGCTAAACATCCTACATCACACAGGAGAAACCCCACAAGAATTACCTCACCCCAAATGTAAATAGTACTGAGGTTGAGAAACCTTGTCCCAGAAAAATGCAGGATCTAGATTTTGGAGAAAGTCTCAAAATGCTTTCTTTGTCCCCAAAGAATAGTCCTGAACTTTTAGTCTCAGCTCATAATCCCAGGAAAATATAAAAATAAGAACAGAGGTATTGAAGTAAATGAAATCTGTAGCATCTGTTGTGGGTTGAATTGTGTCCCCCTCAGATTCATATGTTGAAGTCCTAAGTCCCAGTACTCAGAACGTGGTCTTATTTGGAAATAGGCTCATTGCAAATGTAAATAGTTAAGATAAAGTCATACTGGAGTACAGTGGATTCCTAATCTACTATACTGGTGTCTGTTTAAAAGAACACCATGTGAAAAGACAGACACACACAAGGAGAACACCAGGTGAAGACAAATTTAGGTGGAGATGGGGTGATGGACCTGCAGTACAAGAATACCAATCATTACTGGGGAACCACCAGAAACTCGAAGCGGAGCATAGAACAGATTCTGCCTCACAACCCTCAGGAGAAACAAACCCTGTCCACATCCTAATCTCAGACTTTAAGCCTCCTGCGCCGTCAACAATAAATTTCTGTGGTTTAAGCTACAAAGTATGTGGTAGTTTGTTATGGCAGCCCTAGCAAACTAATGCTTTTTTTTTGTTAAATTTATGAATAAGATATGTAATCTTGGAATAATCAGTGTGTTTATTCTTAAATATCTAAAACTGTTAATATGTGAGACACAGTAAAGATCATATTAGTGACATAGTAAATCATCTGACAATTAGTCTTGTGACTTAAATTTAAATACTTATTTGATATTACACTTATGACTTTAATTTGAAAAGCAGAACATATTTTGATTGCAAACTGCATTCAAATGTAAAACAAACTTGATTTACTACATTAATAATTTTGAATTATTAGATCTTCTTATGCACTAGTAAGTTTAAGTGCATAAGAAGATGTGGTAAATTATTAGAAAGTTTAGAAAGCACTTATCAGTCCTTGTAAGCCTGCTCTGTCCATCATTTGGAGCATTCAAAAGACTGAGATGTACTAAATTTTTATATAAGTTCAAGTGTTTAAGAGAATTTAGTTATGTTTGTTTAGGGCAATGTAAAGTTATGTTTATGAGTTAAATGAATAAAGAAAAACTGACTGAGATTTTTTTCTATTCTTATACAAAAAACTGTTGGATTCACAAATTGAATAAAATGATGAGTGAGCAGAACTTAAAAGCTTAAGAAAAAATCTAGATATAGGTACATGGTTTCAAAATCATTAATACATACACTGAATTAATGAAATATAAGCAACTGTAAATTGTCCTTTCTGAGCACAAGCATGTCTTCTTTGGATATTAAAAACAACTAACAGGTGAACTGCCTGCATTTAGTTGCATATTTATCCGTCAAGGTGAGGGTCATACCTAGACTCAAAAGCATGATTAGCGCACAGCTTGCCTCTGGCATGATCCTCTTCTTGACCAGTCTCCTTGCCTCTGGTCTTGCCACTCGCCGATCCGTCTTCCACACGGCTGTCAGAGTGACTTTTCTAGCAGGCAAATCACATCTTCCTATGTCTCCAGTTAAAATCCTTCAATGGCCCCTATTCCCCTAGCAATAAACCTCCAGCTTCCTACCAAGGCATGAGAAGGAAGGTGCTTGACTGCCTGTCCATTGTCATTTCCAGCTAGTTTTCTTTGACATATTTCAGCCAGCCAAACTCTTCGTAGGTTCCCAAGCATTCCATGTTATTTTGTTAATTTCATGTCTCAGTTCTGGCTTATGCTGTTCTTTTTTCCCATTCTGGGGTGTTCATTTTTCCACCCCAGACTTCGCGTTTCCGTGAAATTCTCTGCTGTCATAGAATTGACTACATTTTATTGAAATGATGCCTAGTGTATATTTCTTCTATCAGATTATAAACTTACTGAGGACAAAGACTGTGACTAATTCATATCTCTAATTTTTAGCACAGGGCCTGGTACACAGGTAGTACTCAATAAATGCTTGTCAAACTGTTTTCTTTTGTTTCAATCAAGTGACAGTACAATTTCCTTCACTTTCAAAACAGAATCTTTCTTATTTGTTTTATGTCTCTTAATCTGTGCCTAATTGTTTCTACTTATCTTTCTCAGAATTTTTTTATAAATCTAAATGTCCTCTTCTTTTGATGTCAAACTTTGCATCCTCAGTGAGTGGTTAGAGTTTATGAGAACAAAAAGATCTCACTAAGCCAAGTTGTTTTTTTTCCAAAAGCCAATTAACTTCTCTCAGTGGCAGAGCCCTGTGGTTGGGAAATATATGATTTCCTTTTCAGTGATTTTGTTTTGGGAATGGAAGCAACAGTCCATGCAGGGTAGACTGAGTTTGGTGCACAGAGTTGTTTTGGCAATATGTGCTAAGTCCTTTCTTAGGGCCTCAACCTATACCTGATGCCAACTGATGCCCATGTGAGAGAGGACTGGGAGAAAGGACAATGACCAGACCTCAAAGTAGGTGGGGGTCATCATGGACCAGGACAAAGTGGCCCATCCCTGGCAGATCTGGCACCATCCAGTCTAATCCTTGGAAAGCCATAGTGTTGATGCTCCTGTTGAGAAAGGACAGGGAGGCAGGCTGGGGTGGAGGGAGGTTGGAGAGGAGGGAACCCAGGATGGGATGTTACTGCAACTCACATACCAGGCAGATAAGAACTGATGGGATAGAAGGAGATGCTCTGCAATCAGCATTTGCAGCTGTTGGTATGTGAGATATTAATATGTTCTCTATTCTTAGGTTCAATTCTGCAGACACTTAAAGCAATAAAACAGCATGAGCAATCTGCAAAGACTAGAAGGAAATTAAATGCCCCTCAATTTTAGTCATGGAATCATAGAGTTCAAAGTGATTCAGAAATTAATTATCCCTTTCCCCTCCTTTTACTGGTAAATAAGCTTAGACCAGAAAGTTTAGTTATTGGACACACAGCCAGAAATAAGCAGTGTCAAGGACTTTAGCCTAGGGATCTTGACTCCCTAGCACAGAATTATTTTTATTTTACCAACTACCTCCTTGGCTGCGTCATTTAGTTCAAGTCATCAATGTTGGCCAAATCATGGCATTCTGGAATTGTAACTTGTTTTATGTTTTTTGATTGAAAAAATAACTTGGTATCAAATTATTATTTTTAAGTTATTACAAATGACAAACCAAATGGAATACACACACCCTTTCCATTCTGGTCAAAATCAGTTTTTTTGTTTTGTTTTGTTTTTTTGTTTTTTTGAGACGTAGTCTTGCTCTATTGCCAGGCTGGAGGGCAGTGGCACAATCTCGGCTCACTGCAACCTCCACCTCCCGCGTTCAAGCAATTTTCCTGCCTCAGCCTCCTGAGTAGCTGGGATTACAGGTGCACGCTGCCACACCTGGCTAATTTTTTGTATTTTAAAAGAGACGGGGTTTCACTGTTTGCCCAGGCTGGTCTCAAACTCCTGAGCTCAGGCAATCCGCCTGCCTCAGTCTCCCAAAGTGCTAGGATTACAGGCGTGAGCCACCACACCTGGCCTAAAACCAATTTTTAAAAACGAAGTGAGTATTTCATGGAAATTCAATCCTTTTTGTGATGCTTTAAAATATTTAATTTCTTTCACAAATATTATTTGATCTTCCCTAAAGACATAACTAATAATCCAAAGAAAACATGCTAGCATGTGATTTTTACACTATCATAAGAAATGAAAGCACAATTAAAACAGAAAAAAGGCATTCTCATCTTAGACATAAGACATAAATTTGTGCAAAAAACCCCCCAAAAATTCCCATTATATGGTAAAAATTGTTTCTAAATGAGACAAACTACTCATTGAATCATCAAACGACTATGAATCATCAAACTACCAATCATTTATTTTAAAACTATGGCAGGGAAATGGCTTAGGAAATCATATGGTTTAACAGTTTCAGAGATTTCTAATTGGTGTTATTTTTAGAGAATATCTGAATTTGATTTGCCTGTCATTCCTTTGGATTGTGCTGAATCACAAATGCACATGTGAACTGTAAACTCTGAGAGTATTTAAAGGGACACATACACTTGGGGTGCTGTCAACACCAATGAGAGAGAGAGAGAGCAGGAGAGACAGTGAGAAAAAGAGACTGTATTGGAGAGTCACTCAAATTGTGCTGCAGTAAACTGTGAAGGCCGCATGCTGTGCTTAGAGGATGTCAGAATCATGCCACTTATCTTGATATTAAAGTTGCCTTTTACTATCAAAACAGATTAGAAGCAGCTATTGACAAACAACATATCCAAGAAAGCCAATAAGATAGCATAAAAATCAATATTGGTGATAAAAAGGAAGTAAATGCTCACGCGGTTTATTTCTACCAAATCCAAACTGGGACAGTTTCTGCTGTTAGATGGGAGGCCACCACACCCTCGGAGAATCACCTTGAACTGGACTAAAAGTCTTTCCAAAATATCTAGCAGTGGTTGTGCTTCAGATCCAAAAACAGATGTTATATTTTCCTTTATCCTAAGCTATATGTTTAGATGTTCAATAACATTGAATATGTTTAAATTTGGAATATACAGTTTGAAATAAATAAATTATATTTGTCAATAGATGCTAGCTGCAAAACTGGTTTCATTTTAATGTTAGTAAACATTAGTGTTACTAAACCAAGCAAGAGAAAGTAGTTGAGCCAAATATAAGCGAAACACTGCCTCTGATGAGTGGGACTTTGAAGTAAACAAACCAATTAAAAATGATCCTCGCTTCTAAGATAGCAAACTCTGAAAAAGTGAATGTGTAAGAAGCAGATCAACTCTGAAGACAAAAGGCAGGGAAAAGAGCTATGAAGAGGCCCAGCCCCTGGTCACAAGCAGGCACTGCCTTGCTTATTGTACATCTTCCAGTTAGAAGGATGCCCTGAGCTTCTATTAGCTGCTCCCGTTTTCCCCTAACCAGGCATCCAACAGAGCCAGGCACAGTTCACAAGGAGCATCTACCACTAGCAACATTGATCTTATGACCAAGGATTGACGAAAAGAATGACTGCTGCTTTTTTCTTTATTGACTGAATCCCAAATAAATTGGCTCTGCTTTAAGAGCCAGGACACTGACTGCTTGAATCAGCTTGTCTTCATAGGTACAAACTGTGGGAAGAATGAGGACCCGATTAGGGAGGACTGAGGGAGGAGAAATGATGCAGTGGAAGGGGAGTGGCCAGATTTGAAACTGAATGTTGGCAGCAGGGAAAGATGCATCTGGAAGTGGTCATGCCTAGGAAAGGGTAGGGGTAGGGGTAGAATTAGGGTTAGGCTGACTAACAAGAGCAAAACACTCAAGTGGTCATTTATGATGCCTGGGACATCAGAATTAGAGCATAAGAATGAGACTATATTTAGAACAGGGTGGCATGTGGAGTCTCCTTGGAGTGTGCCCCTAGCTCATCTGTAGTCTTTGGGTGGGGGCCACGTATCACCTGGAATATGGCTGAAACTCATGCTTTCTGAGTCAGGGAGTTCCTCTTCCAGAGTTGAAGCCATTATGAACACACTTATTTCTCTAGCATTAAAAATATCAGCAGGCATAGCACCTCATGCCTGTAATTCCAGCTACTTGGGAGGCTGAGGCAGGAGGATCACTTAAGGCCAGGAGTTTGAGACCAGCCTGGGCAACATAGTGAGATGCATCTCTACAAAAAATGTTTTAAAAAGTTAGCTGGGCACGGTTGTAATCACCTATAGTCCCAGCTGATCAGGAGGTTGAAGTGGGAGGACAGATTGAGCTCAGGAGTTTGAAACTACAGTGAGCTGTACTACTGCACTCCAGCCTGGGCAACAGAGATAGATCCCATCTCTTAAAAAAAAAAGAAAAGAAAAGAAAAGAAAACCCAAAAAACGATTTTCCAGAAATATATCAGGGTCATCTCTGACTCCAGGTCCTACAGTTCAGACCTTGTTTCCAAAAGACAATCAGGTAAGGTCAATGGCACAAATTTCAGCATGATAGGATGCCTACCATGCAGACCTCATGGCATGTACAAGGGTATGCACACTCTATCCTTTACACGAGGTATCCATGATAAGTTCTAAATGCTTAGTGATCTCTCAATTGTTCAACTCCTACTCACTCCTCATCATTTTCTTTCAACTCTCAGACAAAAGGTGCTATGGTGAAGCCAATGTTCCTGTCCTTATGTATCATTCCAGACATCCTGACAACGTTTGCTGCTTAATTTTTTTTGGAGGGAGGGAGATGGGGGAATGAGATTCACATACTGGCCACTTAAGAACCAGGTACTGTCTCACTGTAACAAATTACAGCTAAGAGCAAAGTGTGAAAGCTTCTCCAAAAGCCCTCAGAGAAAATGCATTAAACAATGGATTTTTGTTCCATTTTATAGCCTAAAAATCATCTAATGCATTGAGAGAGAAGTGGCCCATTCATCTCCTTTCTGACCTAGAGACCACAGAACCACTGAGTTCCCAAATTACAGCTGCAGTGTAGTAGATATAGAATGGACAGCCTGACTTGTCAATCCAAAGTTCCAGGTAGGGTCCATGAATCAATGGAGAGAAAGCATGATTCAGAAATGAAGATGGTCAAGTTGGAGTCTCTACTTTTAAGCCAAAAAGTCATTTAACTTCAGCTCACGACTTTTTGTGAGTAAAGTGTCTTCCTAAGGACGCATTCAATCTTGGCTTGCCATTGAGTCTAGAGTACAACTTTCTTGTTGTCCTTATAATTCATAATGTTCTGGTAAAATCAGAACTCTTTGGGGGAACTCATTGCAATAACTCCCGCTCTGGTCCCAAGAGGAATTGTTAATAATTCTTGATTGGTGCTGGAAGTAGCCTTCCAGATTCCCCTCTGGCTCCTCAAACTCTTTCACTTGTTTCCCTACAAGCAATTAATTCCTCTAGAAACAGAGTAGCAATGTTTATTCAGAATTCAATGAGAGATTCTAAATTCTGGACCTGTAAAAGTAGCCAGGAAAGAGTCTCTTCATCAAATCTGAATTCCTCTCGGTTAAGGAGAAAGCCCATACTAGAAAAGTTTACTTTAAAAGTTGGAATGTTTCACAGCAACCATTGTTGGACTGTAACACACCAGATTATAGTAGTCCCCTCTAATCCATGGTGGATACCTCCCAGGACCTCCAGTGGATTCCTGAAATCACAGATAGAACTGAACTCTCTATATATGTACTATGTATTTTTGAACTGATAACCAACAGGGTTACTAAGTGGCTAAGGGGCAGGTAGCCTATACAGCATGGGCATGCTAGACAAAGAGAAGATTCATTTACCAGGATGGAAGGAGTGGGATTTCATCATGCTATTCAGCACGGCATGCTATTTAAAACTGTTTATTTCTAGAATTTTCTGTTTAATATTTTCAAACTGCAGTTGACTACAGGTAACTGGGACTGCAGAAAGTGAAACTGCAGATAAGAGGGTAGTACTGTACTCTAAATATTCATTGTTACAGATACTGTCTGATTTGTCAGTTAAGTCTAACAAAGTTCCTTTCATAGTAATTTTTATTTCTCATTTCTTAAGTTAGAGTGGGCAACTTGTCATATCATTATTCTACATTTTCCATTCTTACATGGATTGTACAAAACAAAATCTCTCAAGAAGTCCTTATTAAATAAGATAGTGCTGAACTAAACAATTGGAATTCCATTTGAATCTATGTATTCTTGTTCTATCAAATAACTGACTGGAAAATTTCTAGGTTACAAAGTTAGCTTTGGGGAGATGGATCAGTGAAGATTTCTAAGATCTTGATGGACAAAGATGGCACTGGATTTACCTAAACCTCCCTTGTAAGGCAGGGCCCTAGTTTCCAACCAAAATAAAATCCATTTACTCTGCTTCTTCTCCAACCTCACCCAGTTGGTAAAGATCACACTTCATCTTCTAGGGGTAAGGTCTTGAAAACATTCCCCAGTCCCCACCTCCTGTAAGCCTGCAGCAAGGATACTCAAGATGGAGCCAAAAGCTTTCAAAGAGAAGGCAAGACTGAGAGATTCCTGTCTTCAGAGCTGCCAAGAGCAGAAATTCCCTATTTGGAGAATATGCCAAAAGCACTTACATCTTTACAAATATTACTTTTGGCAAGCAGATGATCATGGAACTAAAGTTATTGCTGATAGTCTTCCATTTTAGAAGGGAATCAACAGTGCCTTAAAAACAGACTACAAAATCATTAGATTCAATAATTTAATAGCATACAATTTGAATAATTTTTATAAAGTTTCACGTCTATTAGCATTTCTACACTTTATATATTGCTGATTAAATTTTCTAATTTTTTTGAGAAGAATTAAAGAATTAGTTTTTTGTTTGTTTGTTTTAGCTTAAGCTCTTACTAGAGATCTGATAACCCAAGGGATCTTGGTAAACTTCTTAAGCAGACACATTGACTGTTTAAAGCTGCAGGAGTGTCATTTATGAAAATGAAATCAAAATTCAACAAATTGCGGAAAGAGTTCATCTAAAATTCCAGAAAGAGTTCATCTAAAAGCCTGATTCACATTTAGAGTAAAATCTTCTTTTATCACACACTCTGAATCAATGTAGCAAACAATAAACTGTTAGGAGCGAAGTCTGAAACCTTCTCTAAAAGCCTTAGGCGTCCCTATTAAACACGATACTTTGTTACAAAAATTAAAAAATACAACCTATGGGACATAAGGAAGTGTTTATTACTTGGGGATAAATTTCTAGCCTTAAATGCTTTCATTATTCAATAACAAATGTAAAGAAATAGAGAAACCAAGTATTCTCTTAAAAAAAAGAAGAAACAAATGAATAAATTAATAAAAATATAAAAATCAAATTAAAACCAATAATACAGACAATGAAAACATTTATCAGATGGGTAAATGCATCCAATAGCTGTTGTGGTTTTGCCTTTCTCTTTTTTTTAAGATTCGAAACCCCCTTGTAAACCCAATTAAAGATAAAAGAGAGCAAGGGCAAAAATGAGAATTTCTCATTGGAATGAGAAAGGAAACAAAGCCAGAGATACGGGATTAATTTAAAGTATTACAAGAAAATTCAGCAAGAAAATCTATGGCATAAGATTTCATGATAATTTCTCAGCAAAATACAAATAACCCGAAAGAGAAAAAGAAATTCAAAAAGATAATTATCATAGAAGAATCAGAAAGGTAATTAAAGACTCAATATCAAAAAGGCCCAAGGGTCAGACACAGTTGAGTTTTACCCTAATCTTTTTTTTTTTTTTTTTTTTTTTTTTTTTTTTTTGAGATGGAGTTTCACTCTTTTTGCCCAGGCTGGAGTGCAATGGTGTGATCTTGGCTCGTTGCAACCTCTGCTTCCTGGGTTCAAGTGATTCTCCTGCCTCAGCCTCCCAAGTAGCTAGGATTACAGGCGCCTGCCACCACGCCTGGCTAATTTTTTGAATTTTGAGTAGAGACGGGGTTTCACTGTGTTAGCCAGGATGGTCTTGATCTCCTGACCTCGTGATCCACCCGCCTCGGCCTCCCAAAGTGCTGGGATTACAGGCGTGAGCCACTGCACCCGGCCTCTAATCTTTATTTAAGGTTTTAAAAGACACTGTCCCCAGTCTTCTCTAATGATAAGAATTACTTGGGGTGCTGTAATGGCAGAGAATACTAGATCTCTCTCAGAAATTTCTATACGGTAGGTCTGGTTAAGACTCATGTATGTGTGTCAAGGTGCTTCTTGTCTTCAGAGAACATTGGGAACTGATTTTAACTCACATAGGCCAAAGAAGAAAAGAAAAAAGCTCACTGGGGTAACTTTAGTAATCAAATCTGATATAAAAGAAAACAAAAAAAGATACATTTCATTGCTAAATATATAGATGCAAAAATTCGAAATAAAATACTAGCTCATAGATACAGAAATTTATCAAAAAGATAATAAAGATGGACTCTATTGGGTTTATTCCAGAAATGTAAGGATATTTAAATATTAAGAAATCTATCAACAGAATAAGGAGGCATCAACAAACTGCCGTAGGAAAAAATATGATTATATCAATAGCAGCTAAAAAAAATTTGGTAAAATTCAGCAGAATTCCTAATAACAACCCTAAATAAAACAGCAATAAAAGGAAATTAATTATGATAAATATTCTTTTTCAAAAAAATAGCAAAACACTAAAACCATTTAAAATCAGAAACTAGACTCAGAGGCCAACTATAATCATTATTACTTAATATTGACTTAGACTAGTCTTAGATGATCTAAGCACAAACAAGAAAAAGAAATGATGACATGACATGAAAGGGGTAAAACTCTTCTTTTTGCTAATGGCATGATTATATATCTCAAAAATTCTGCCATTGGAAAATTCATTTTTCCCTTATAATAAAAACCTTAACATAGTTATTAATAAATTTAAAAATAAGATACAAGTTCCAGATGAATATAACTATAGATTATTATTAAAAACTCAAAACAGCATCTAAACAAACAAAGTTGTAAGACAAAAAGTACATAAGTCACTTCATAATTTGGGATGAGAAGACATACATATCATGAAAATGACAGTGCTCCAAAAATTAATATATAAATTCAATATAATTCTAATTAAAAGTCCAACTGGGGTTGTTGGAATTGAATATATTGATCTTACAGTTTGTATGGACAAGTAATGCTAAACAATAGCTAAGGAAAGTATGGAAAAGAAGAAAGTGAGAGCAGGAATAGCCTTACTAGAAAAACACAGAATCAAACCACTGTAATCAAGACAACAGAATACTGTATAGAAGTAGAAAACATAGATTGATGGCTAAAATAGAGGCATCAAAAATAGATTACATGTCATATAAGGCCTTAATATAGGATAAGTCAATTCTGGCTCTCCATCTGGAATAAAAGAAAAGTGGTGCTCCATCTGGTACCATAAAATAAATTTCAAATGATTAAAGATAAATGTATTTTTTAAACTTTCAAGAAAATCTAGGAGACTACACATACAACCTAGAGTTAGGGGAAAACTTTTTAACTGAAAGTAGAGACCTAGATACTATGAACAAAAATGTAAATTTGTTGGAATAAACGAAAATTTAAAACTTCATTATGGTAAACAAATATGACAAAAAGTAAGTCACAGACAAATTATACAAGTATAAAGAAACATTTATAACACAAATGATAGAAACATATAATGTCTATAATATTCAATGAGCCCTTACAAATTGACATAAAGCATATAAATAATTCAATAAAAGGGGCAACGTATATAAATATACAATTCATAAGAGTAAATCTAAGCAGCAGCTGGCAAACAAATGGAAAGATGTTCAAATATACTATTTGTCAAGGATATGCAAATTTAAAACGACATGTTACTTTCACCCACCAGACTAGGAAATATTTAAAAAGCCACAACACATTGCTGGCAGGAATGAGTGGGGGAAGGGTATTAATATGTATTGTTGGTGGAAATGTGAAGTGCTACAGAACTATTGGAAGGCAATCTTGCAAGTTCTATTCAAATTTAAAAAATATATACCTTTTAACCCAGAAATTCCACTACTAGGAACGGAATCTATTCCACAGAAAGAAATGAACCAGTCAATAAGGACATACTTCAGCTTTGCTCATGGTGGCAAAGATCTGGAAACATTCACAGTTATATGCCCAGTCATGGCTGAATGGCTGAATAAATTATGGTAGTACACACTGTGGAACATTATACTACCTTTAAAAGGGGTGATTCAGTGATATATTAGGTGATTTGAAGGGATTTTCACAGGTATTGCTGAGTAAGAAAAATCAGATATAGAAAAGTATGTGTAATATAATCCCATATTAATAAAACAATGATCATCTCACCATATATATGCATGTGTCAACATTTGCATGGGTGTGTGTGTGTATATCTATAAACAAGACTCTAGGACTAGGTAAATAAATATGGAATATTGGACTATGTATACATCCATTAACTAGGGGAGGAGAAAGAGAGCAGATGTAGATTTAAGGAGGTAAGATGGGGAAGAGGGAGCTGAACAAAAAAAATTTTTTTTAAAGGTGCTAGAAATTGACAAGGTGATCCTTCAAATTTATATTAAAGTTTAACGGACTGACCCTGAAAAGCCAAAAATAATTTTTAAAAAAGAACAAAGTTGTAGGAGGATTTATGCTTCCCAATCTCGATGCTTATTACATAGCTGCGATACTCGTGTGATACTGGTATAAGGATAAATATATAAATCAATGAGATAGAATTGAGAGTCCAGAAATAAACCTATATATTTATGGTTAATTGATATTTGACCAAGAACAATGGGGAAAGGATAATCTTTCCAACAATGGTGCTGGTACACTGAATGTCCAGAAGCAAAGGAATGAAGTTGGATCCCTACCTCACAATATGCACAAAAATTAACTCAAAATGGAACAATGACCTAAATGTAAGAGCTAAAACTATACAACTATAAGAAGAAAGCTTAGGCATAAATCTTTGTGAGCTTGGATTAGGCAATGGTTTTCTATACAACACTAAAATCACAAACAATAAAAGAAAAAATAGATAAACTGAACTTCATACAATTTAAAAACTTCTGTGCTTCAAAGGACACCATCAAGAAAGGGAAAATATAACAAATACGAGAATTTTTTTTTTTTTTGCAAATCAGACATCTGATAAGGGGCTAGTATACCTAGAATATAAAAAATTTCTACAACTCAATAATAAAAAGACAATAACCCAATTAGAAAATATGCAAAGGATCTGAACAGACATTTATCCAAAAAAGAGCCACAGATGACCAATAAGTACATGAAAAAGAAGTTCAGCATCATAAGTTATTAGGTAAATTCAACCAAACCCTCATGTGATACCACTTCACATTCACTAGAATCACTATAATCAAAATGACAGATAACAATAAGTGTTGAAGAAGACATGCAGAAATTGGAACCTTCAGACAGTGCTGGTGGGAATGTAAAATGGTACAGGAATTTTGGAGAACAGTTGAACAATTTAGTGAAAAGGTTAAACCCAGAGTTACCCTATTCAGCATTTGCACTGCTAGGTATATATCAAAGATAAATGAACACTTACATCCACACAAAAAGTTGTACATGAATGTTCATAGCAGCATTATTCATAATAGACAAAAAGCAAAAACAACCCAAATGCTGCCCATCAACTAATGAATGGGCAAACAACATGAAGTATACCCATAAAATGAAATATTATTTAACAATAAAAAAATGAACTACTGACTCCAAGATGGCCGAATAGGAACAGCTCCAGTCTACAGCTCCCAGCGTGAGCGACAAGAAGACGGGTCATTTCTGCATTTCCAACTGAGGTACCAGGTTCATCTCACTGGGGCTTGTCAGACAGTGGGTGCAGCCCACGGAGTGTGAGCTGAAGCAGGGCAGGGCATCGCCTCACCTGGGAAGCACAAGGGGTCGGGGAATTCCTTTTCAAGCCAAGGGAAGCCGTGACAGATGGTACCTGGAAAATCGGGACACTCCCACCCTAATACTGTGCTTTTCCAATGGTCTTAGCAAACGGCACACCAAGAGATTATATCCCACGCATGGCCCGGAGGGCTCCACGCCCACAGAGCCTCACTCACTGCTAGCACAGCAGTCTGAGATTGAACTGCAAGGTGGCAGCAAGGTTGCGGCCATTGCTGAGGCTTCAGTAGGTAAACAAAGCAGCCGGGAAGCTCAAAGTAGGTGGAGCCCACCACAGCTCAAGGAGGCCTGCCTGCCTCTGTAGACTCCACCTCTGGGGGAAGGGCATAGCTGAACAAAAGACAGCAGAAACTTCTGCAGACTTAAACGTCCCTGTCTGACAGCTTTGAAGAGAGTAGTGGTTCTCCTAGCACGGAGTTTGAGATCTGAGAATGGATAGACTGCCTCCTCAAGTGGGTCCCTGACCCCTGAGTAGCCTAACCAGGAGACACCTCCCAGTAGGGGCCGACTGACACCTCATATAGCCAGGTGCCCCTCTGAGATGAAGCTTCCAGAGGAAGGATCAGGCAGCAATATTTGCCATTCTGCAATATTTGCGGTTCTGCAGCCTCCGCTGCTGATACCCAGACAAACAGGGTCTGGAGGGGACCTCCAGTAAATTCCAACAGACCTGCAGCTGAAGGTCCTGACTGTTAGAAGGAAAGCCAACAAACAGAAAGGACATCCACACCAAAAGCCCATCTGTACATCACCATCATTAAAGATCAAAGGTAGATAAAACCACAAAGATGGGGAGAAACCAGAGCAGAAAAGCTGAAAATTCTAAAAATCAGAGTGCCTCTTCTCCTCCAAAGGAATGCAGCTCCTCACCAGCAATGGAACAAAGCTGGACGGAGAATCACTTTGATGAGTTGAGAGAAGACTTCAGACGATCGGTAATAACAGACTTCTCTGAGCTAAAGGAGGATGTTTGAACTGCAAAGAAGCTAAAAACCTTGAAAAAAGATTAGACAAATGGCTAACTAGAATAAACAGTGTAGAGAAGACCTTAAACGATCTGATGGAGCTGAAAACCATGGCACGAGAACTATGTGATGCATGCACAAGCTTCAGTAGCTGATTCAATCAAGTGAAAGAAAGAGTATCAGTGATTGAAGATCAAATGAATGAAATGAAGCGAGAAGAGAAGTTTAGAGAAAAAAGAGTAAAAAGAAACAAAGCTTCCAAGAAATATGGGATGATGTGAAAAGATCAAATCTACGTCTGATTGGTGTACCTGAAAGTGACAGGGACAATGGAACCAAGTTGGAAAACACTCTATAGGATATTATCCAGGAGAACTTCCCCAACCAAGCAAGGCAGGACAACATTCAAATTCAGGAAATACAGAAAATGCCACAAAGATACTCCTTGAGAAGAGCAACTCCAAGACACATAATTGTCAGATTCACCAAGGCTGAAATGAAGGAAAAAATATTAAGGGCAGCCAGAGAAAAAGGTCGGCTTACCCACAAAGGGAAGCCCATCAGACTAACAGTGGATCTCCTGGCAGAAACTCTACAAGCCAGAAAGGAGTGGGGGCCAATATTCAAAATTCTTAAAGAAAAGAATTTTCAATCCAGAATTTCATATCCAGCCAAGCTAAGCTTCATAAGTGAAGGAGAAAGAAAATCCTTTACAGACAAGCAAATGCTGAGAGATTTTGTCACCACCTGGCCTGCCTTACAAGAGCTCCTGAAGGAAGCACTAAACATGGAAAGGAACAACTGGTACCAGCCACTGCAAAAACATGCCAAATTGTAAAGACCATCGATGCTAGGAAGAAACTACATCAAAGAACAAGCAAAATAACCAGGTAACATCATAATGACAGGATCAAATTCACACATAACAATATTAACTTTAAATGTAAATGGGCTAAATGTTCCAATTAAAAGACACAGACTGGCAAACTGGATAAAGAGTCAAGACCCATCAGTGTGCTGTATTCAGGAGACACATCTCATGTGCAGAGACACACATAGGCTCAAAATAAAGGGTTGGAGGAAGATCCACCAAGCAAATGGAAAACAAAAAAATGCAGGGGTTGCAATCCTAGTCTCTGATAAAACAGACTTTAAACTAACAAAGATCAAAAGAGACAAAGAAGGCCATTACATAATGGTAAAGGGATCAATTCAATAAGAAGAGCTAACTATGCTAAATATATATGCACCCAATACAGGAGCACCCAGATTCATAAAGCAAGTCTTTAGAGACCTACAAAGAGAGGTAGACTCCCACACATTAATAATGGGAGACTTTAACACCCCACTGTCAATATTAGACAGATCAACGAGACAGAAAGTTAAAAAGGATATCCAGGAATTGAACTCAGCTCTGCACCAAGTGGACCTAATAGACATCTACAGAACTCTCCACCCCAAATCAACAGAATATACATTCTTCTCAGCACCATATCACACTTATTCCAAAATTGACCACATAGTTGGAAGTAAAGCACTCCTCAGTAAATGTAAAAGAACAGAAATGATAACAAACTGTCTCTCAGACCACAGTGCAATCAAACTAGAACTCAGGATTAAGAAACTCACCCAAAACCACTCAACTACATGGAAACTGAACAACCTGCTCCTGAATGACTACTGGGTACATAACGAAATGAAGGCAGAAATAAAGATGTTCTTTGAAAGCAATGAGAATGAAGATACAACATACCAGAATCTCTGGGACACACTTAAAAGAGTGTGTAGAGGGAAATTTATAGCACTAAATGCCCACAAAAGAAAGCTGGAAAGATCTAAAATCGACACCCTAACATCACAATTAAAAGAACTAGAGAAGCAAGAGCAAACACATTCAAAAGCTAGCAGAAGGCAAGAAATAACTAAGACAAGAGCAGAACTGAAGTAGATAGAGACACAAAAAGCTCTTCAAAAAATCAATGAATCCAGGAGCTGGTTTTTGAAAAGATCAACAAAATTGATAGACTGCTAGCAACACTAATAAAGAAGAAAAGAGAGAAGAATCAAACAGACGCAACAAAAATCATAAAGGGGACACCACCATCAATCCCACAGAAACATAAACTACCATCAGATTAATATAAACACCTCTATGCAAATAAACTAGAAAATCTAGAAGAAATGGATAAATTCCTGGACACATACACTCTCCCAAGACTAAACCAGGAAGAAGTTGAATCCCTCAATAGACCAACGGGCTTTGAAATTGAGGCAATAATTAATAGCCTACGAACCAAAAAAAGTCCAGGACCAGATGGATTCACAGCCGAATTCTACCAGAGGTACAAAGAGGAGCTGGTACCATTCCTTCTGAAATTATTCCAATCAATAGAAAAAGAGGGAATCCTCCCTAAGTCATTTTATGAGGTCAGCATCAGCCTGACACCAAAGCCTGGGAGAGACACAACCAAAAAAGAGAATTTTAGACCAATATCCCTGATAAACATCGATGCAAAAATCCTCAATAAAATACTGGCAAACCGAATCCAGCAGCACATCAAAAAGCTTATCCACCATGATCAAGTGGGCTTC
The DNA here is from genome assembly GCF_029281585.2 of Gorilla gorilla gorilla. Lineage (NCBI taxonomy): Eukaryota > Metazoa > Chordata > Mammalia > Primates > Hominidae > Gorilla > Gorilla gorilla. Next base: position 35,082,086 of record NC_073232.2, on the reverse strand, counting down.
ATCCCTGGGATGCAAGGCTGGTTCAACATACGCAAATCAATATATGTAATCCAGCATATAAACAGAACTAAAGACAAAAACCACATGATTATCTCAATAGATGCAGAAAAGGCCTTCAACAAAATTCAACAGCCCTTCAGGCTAAAAACTCTCAATAAACTAGGTATTGATGGTTCGTATCTCAAAATAATAAGAGTTATTTATGACAAACCCACAGCCAATATCATACTGAATAGGCAGAAACTGGAAGCATTCCCTTTGAAAACTGGCACAAGACAGGGATGCCCTCTCTCACCACTCCTATTCAACATAGTGTTGGAAGTTCTGGCCAGGGCAATCAGGCAGGAGAAGGAAATAAAGGGTATTCAATTAGGAAAAGAGGAAGTCAAATTGTCTCTGTTTGCAGATGACATGACTGTATATTTAGAAAACCCCATCATCTCAGCCCAAAATCTCCTTAAGCTGATAAGCAACTTCAGCAAAGTCTCAGGATACAAAATCAATGTGCCAAAATCACAACCATTCCTATATACCAATAACAGACAAACAGAGAGCCAAATCATGAGTGAACTCCCATTCACAAATGCTTCAAAGAGAATAAAATACCTAGGAATCCAACTTACAAGGGATGTGAAGGACCTCTTCAAGGAGAACTACAAACCACTGCTCAATGAAATAAGAGGACACAAACAAATGGAAGAATATTCCATACTCATGGATAGGAAGAATCAATATCGTGAAAATGGCCATATTGCTCAAGGTAATTTGTAGATTCATTGACATCTCCATCAAGCTACCAATGACTTTCTTCACAGAATTGGAAAAAACTACTTTAAAGTTCATATGGAACCAAAAAAGAGCCCACATTGCCAAGACAATTCTAAGCCAAAAGAACAAAGCTGGAGGCATCATGCTACCTGGCTTCAAACTATACTACAAGGCTACAGTAACCAAAACAGCATGGTACTGGTACCAAAACAGAGATGTAGACCAACGGAACAGAAAAGAACCCTCAGAAATAATACCACACATCTACAACCATCTGATCTTTGACAAACCTGACAAAAACAAGAAACTGGGAAAGGATTCTCTGTTTAATAAATGGTGCTGGGAAAATTGGCTAGCCATATGTAGAAAGTTGAAACTGGATCCCTTCCTTACACCTTATACAAAAATTAATTCGACATGGATTGAAGACTTAAATATTAGACCTAAACCCATAAAAACTCTTGAAGAAAACCTAGGCAATACCATTCAGGACACAGGCATGGGCAAGGACTTCATGTCTAAAACACCAAAAGCAATGGCAACAAAAGCCAAAATTGACAAATGGGATCTAATTAAACTAAAGAGCTTCTGCACAGCAAAAGAAACTACTATCAGAGTGAACAGGCAACCTACAGAATGGGAGAAAATTTTTACAATCTACCCATCTGACAAAGGGCTTATATCCAGAATCTACAAATAGCTTAAACAAATTTACAAGAAAAAATAAAACAACCCCATCAAAAAGTGGGCGAAGGATATGAACAGACACTTCTCAAAAGAAGACATTTATGCAGCCAGTAGTCACATGAAAAAATACTCATCATCACTGGCCATCAGAGAAATTCAAATCAAAACCACAATGAGATACCATCTCACACCACTTAGAATGGTGATCATTAAAAAGTCAGGAAACAACAGGTGCTGGAGAGGATGTGGAGAAATAGGAACACTTTTACACTGTTGGTGGGAGTGTAAACTAGTTCAACCATTGTGGAAAACAGTGTGGTGATTCCTCAAGGATCTAGAACTAGAAATACCATTTGACCCAGCCATTCCATTACTGGGTGTATACCCAAAGGATTATCACACATGCACATGCACACGTATGTTTGCATGCACACATGCAAAAAAGACACATGCACACATATGTTTATTGCGGCACTATTCACAATAGCAAAGACTTGGAACCAACCCAAATGTCCATCAATGATAGACTGGATTAAGAAAATGTGGTACATATACACCATGGAATACTATGCAGCCATAAAAAAGGATTAGTTCATGTACTTTGTAGGGACAAGGATGAAGCTGGAAACCATCATTCTCAGCAAACTATCACAAGGACAGAAAACGAAACACTGCATTTTCTCACTCATATGTGGAAACTGAACAATGAGAACACTTGGACGCAGGGTGGGGAACATCACACACTGGGGCCTGTCATGGGGTGGGGGCAGGGGGGAGGGATAGCATTAGGAGATATACCTAATGTAAATGACGAGTTAATGTGTGCAGCACACCAACATGGCACATGTATACATATGTAACAAACCTGCACGTTGTGCACACGTACCCTAGAACTTAAAATATAATAAAAAAAAAATAAAACGTTAAAGAACTTTCTTTAAAAAAAAAATGAAGTACTGATACATGCTGCAAAAATGGATGAACCTTGCAAACATGCTAAGTGAGAGAAACCAGTCACAACAGATCACATATTATATGATCCCGTGTACGTAAAGTGTCCAGAAAAAGCAGATTTATAGTGATAGAAAGTAGGTATGAAGTCAGAATTGCAGCAGAAATATGCTAATTGCTACCATATTTCTTTTTGGGGTGAAAAATTTATAATATGAAAATATTCTAAAAATGATTATGGTCATGAATACACACCTCTATGAATATACTAAAGGTCACTGAAATATACACCTTAAATAGGTGAATTATATTGTATGGAAATTATATCTTAATAAAGTTGTTATTAAGAAGACTGCACTAAAAAGAACATGCAATTTATATATTTATGTAAAATTATATATGTATTTATATATATATTTCCCATATATGCATATGGGAAATGTAAGTATAAGTAAAATAAAAGGTTAAGAACAAAATGAAATTCAATTATATCTCAAGGCCACTATTTCTTCACTTATAAAGTAAATATTATATTTCCAGTTATTTCATAATGCTGTTTCAATTTATGTAAAGCACTTATGCTGGTATATATTCATCACTCAATAAATGCTCTTAACATTAGTGATGATAAAAAGATACTTTCTAAAGAAGTTCAAGTGTCTTTCATACTTACCTCCATTGTAAAACCTATGACTTTGAAACATTGCTCAATTAATTCATACTGGGATTTATAGAAACTATTATTCATGATGTCTTGTACTGTTCTGAGGTGGTCATTTTGTAGGTACCTAAAAAAAATATAAAAGGAAGGATAAAAGTCTAAAATTAAGGGAAAAATGAAAGTATTATTGATGAAAGCTCAACCTGGTAGATTACCTGGGAGGCTTATTTTCAGGCAGTTTGTAATGGGCTAGTTTCTTCTTTTCAGCCAAACCAGCATAAATGTAGTAAAAAATATGAAAATTTTTTTCTCCACTGGGAAAAAAGATATTTACAGTAAGGTAGTTAGTAAGGACATTTATTGCTTAAGTTACTTGACAATATAATTATTTGAACAACGACTGTGAGTGCTGATATGGGCTTTTCTGAATACTGCATTTTGGCTTTCTGTGGTCGTTATTGTTGTCATTATTTTCAACAACCACTGTCATTAAATTCCAGAAATTATCTTAATCACTTCATAGGAATCATTCAGTATACATTTGTGAGTGACTTCCAGGCACTGTTCCAGGCGCTGGGGATACAGCAGGAGCAAAACTGTTAAAAATCCCTAACTTCTTGGAGTTTACATGCCAGTGGAGCAGACAGAAAAAGAATAATGTATACAGCCATGCCAATGGTTACAAGTGCTACATTATCTCATTAACCCACCATAAGCCCCTAAGGTGGTCATGTGTTTCCTATTTTATGGAGAAGGAAACCAAGGATTAGAGCTGTCAATCTCCCCCAAAGCCACAGAGTTGATGATTAATATGGATTTGAATCAGGTCTATTTGATTCCAAAGCCCACGCCTTTAACCACCTTTTAATATTGTCTTTCTGAGACTCAGTTTTCTCACTTGTATGAGGAATCTCTTTCTTATAAGTCTCAAATCCCATGACTCTGTGATTCTAAGTAGCATAACTAGCATTTTCCAGATGCTGCAATAATGCCATTAAGGGAATATGAATTACAACAAGGTAAGTTTCCACTTCAGGATGCTCCACAACATAATTTCTTGGACCTTGGGGTCCCCTCTCCTTCCCTCATGTCTTCCTTCTGCTGTAGTGGGCTCCAGGGAAAAATCACACTTTCAGGCTCTCTGCTGAAACAGCAGAGGATGAACTTCCTGCTCTATAGTTTCCCCATCTCTACTTCCCTGCTTTACTTCCACTCTTGATGAGCCTAGTGGTCAGTTGGGACACCCTGGGGTTTGCATCTCTCTGTGGCATTCCCCTTCTCGTCCTCCCACTAGATTCTCCTCCTGTTTTAGGATGGTCCTCAATCTTCACTTCACTGTTCACTCCATTATCACCAGGCTCACAGGCTGGGGTTGGGGCAGAGTAGGATTCCTTTTACAGTGGTTAAATTAATTATGTCTCAACCAGAAGGCCTTGCTGTCTTCACTTTTTTCTACTGTTACTTCTCTTTCCATTGGTATAAAACTCTCATCCCACCACAAAGCTTTGGATGTCACCATAGAGGTTGGGGCAGGAGACACTAAATTGTTGTGGATACTCCCCTTCCTGCCACTTTTGGCAGTGGCCTGAACTGTGCTCTGGGTCCTCAACTCATCACACCCAAACTTCAGGAGCAGCCTGCATCTCCTCTTGCCCTGCTCCTTTCCTTCACCCCCTCCACAGCCTTTATCAGCAAACTTAGGGGGCCAATGAAATACTTTCAGAAAAGGAATTATTAAGCTTATTTTTAGTAGAACAGAGGAGCCTTTGAATTCTTTTCCATATGAAGTACATGGAACGGAAAAAAGCCCACTTCATGATATGCATAATTACACACAAATTATTTTACTTAAAAGGTAAGAAAGGACTTAAAAATATTCCAGGGTCTTCTCCCCCTGTATATTATGCAGTATAATCTCAGTGTAGATGGAAATTTACTATTGCTCTCTTTAGAAATTATTCATTCTTGCCGGGTGCGGCGGCTCACGCCTGGAATCCCAGCACTTCGGGAGGCCGAGGTGGGCGGATCACGAGGTCAGGAGATCAAGACCATCCTGGCTAACACGGTGAAACCCCGTCTCCACTAAAAATACAAAAAATTAGCCGGGCGTGGTGGCAGGCGCCTGTAGTCCCAGCTGCTGGGGAGGCTGAGGCAGGAGAACGGCATGAACCCAGGAGGCAGAGCTTGCAATGAGCTGAAATTGTGCCACTGCACTCCAGCCTGGGCGACAGAGCGAGACTCCATCTCAAAAAAAAAAAAAAAAAAAAAGAAATTATTCATTCTTTCAGTATGTAGAAGTTTTCCTCAGAATCAACAGTAACTCAAATATATCCATATGTATTTACTCTTTCAATAATGCAGTGGAGTTTTAGAACAACTGTGGCTTTATTTTATAATCTCTAGTTTTGATCCAAGGTTCTGCCAAAAGCCATCACAAGAATAATTTTTTACAGAAGCTCAATAAGGACTCCAACACATCAGTCATGTAGGTTTAAAATAACATTAAAGGTTTGATACTTGTGACAGACATGCTAATAACTATTGAAGGTACCCTGTTCGGTCTTTCTTGAAAGTTAACAAATTGAGATACTTAATATGAAAGGGTAGAGTTTGATAAGGTGAATAATGCAGATCTCTGGTCTTCCTTGTTAGTATTTCAAAAGGAAGGAAGACATTTTCTAAAGAGAAAAGTAACAATGCTATTGGTTAGCATGCATTCTGCACTGAAACTCTCCCCTGAGTGAAGAGAGAATCAGGGGGTCTTATATAACTAGAGAAGGATAGTTCCATTCCAAAAGAAAAGGGCTATGGGAAAAGAAACAGATTTGAGATGTGTATTCAGTTGAATTTGGGATGGTAGCAGGATATGTAGGTAGTTGGCAATTTTAAAAAAAATGTAAACGTTTTTCAGTTTTAAGAGACGGGGAGAGGTATGTCTTTGGGTGTCAATCACGTAGAGCTCTCTGTTGAGGCCATAATGTCAGAAGAATTTGTGAAATGAGAGAGTGTAGAGAAAAAAAGAGAAAAGCTGCAGGGACAAATCTTTGGTAAATATACAATGTGAGACTGGATGGATAAATCTAAAACAGAAGAAAAATTCAGGGATGTAGGAGAGGAATCAGGAGAATCTAGTCATGGGACAAAGAAAAGTGAAGGTTTCAAGAAAAGGGGTGGTCCAGAGGCTGGGTCCTTTCCTTCAGAACCCATCCTATTCTGTTACTTGTTGCGGTCACCAGTGATAATGCAAGTAACACCAACATTGCGTATGAGTGAAGTTAGAACAAAACTGAAAGTTTCCTTTAGTTCTTGTCTTTTCTCATCACAGAATAATAAAAACTTCTCTACGACGGGCACAGCATATAATTCAGTTTGCTTTCTTCTAATGAAGCACACTGATTGTGCACTTCACTAATGTACATTGTATCAGTTAAGTGCTAACAATGTGATTGTTAACATTAACTAATACAGTGCAATTGTGAATGTTAACACTGTACTACATTGTTCACAATGTACACTAATTGTACATTGTATCAATTAAGTGTTAACAATCATGATCACATTTGTATCAGTTAAGTGTTAACATTTGTGATTGTTAACAATGTACATTAATTGTACATTGTATCCGTTAAGTGTTAAAACTTAGACACACAATATTAATGGATTTCTCTTCATCAGTTTACATTTATTGAGAATTATAATTTGAAAAGATCTGGAGATACTATTGGGAATATACTGATCTTCAGCGGACAATCAGAAAGTTAAAGAAACAGGAAAAGAACACACCTCCAAAGCTTACCCGGGGTCACTAACCATATCAAACTGTGCTTAAGAACACAGAGCACTACAGTATCCCACACTTGCTAATGTTTCCAGGGGTTCTCAGGTCAGGACCGCCTGGGGACAGACATAGGGTCTTGCAAGTTACCAAATATAATTTCTCTTATTGTGGCCTCATTCCTACTTGTGGATCTTCTAACACTTCTTCAGAGTGAGTTCCACTCAGCTGCTTGCAGGAAGGCCCTCAGGGCTGTCTCATATGTGTGTTCACCTGCTTTGCACCCTGCAGATTACCTGTGCAGCCAAGGCCTCTGACAGCCTCAAACGGTGTCAAAGTACTCACAAGGGTATAGCTTAACTCACCTGTGAAACCTTTGAATCTTCAACGAAGTGGCCAACAATCAAACTTAGAAAGCTAATAATGAAGGTTTGCATTTTTTTTTTTTTTTTTTTTTTTTGAGGCGGAGTCTTGCTCTGTCACCCAGGCTGGAGTGCAGTGGCGTGATCTTGGCTCACTGCAAGCTCCGCCTCCCAGGTTCATGCCATTCTCCTGCCTCAGCCTCCTGAGTAGCTTGGACTACAGGCGCCTGCCACCACACCCGGCTAATTTTTTGTATTTTTAGTAGAGATGGGGTTTCACCATGTAGCCAGGATGGTCTCAATCTCCTGACCTCGTGATCCACCTGCCTCGGCCTCCCAAAGTGCTGGGATTACAGGCGTGAGCCACCGCACCTGGCCGAAGCTTCGCATTCTTAAGCCACTACAGGGTATTCATAAAACAACACTTTTAGTTTTTCCTTTTTAATCACAGCTCCCTCCTTATAAACTCTCTCCTCCTGGATATGCAGTCTCCTCAGTCCCCTCCACTTGCCACCTACCTGCTCAATGTTAGCAGATGAACTCATTTCCTACTTTCATGAGAGACTAGAAACCAATGAGTGATCAGCACGTTTTATATCACACTGTGAGCTGTGTTACCACAGGAATGCTGCCTTACTTGGCTTTATGTCTCCTGTGCCTAGCACACAGTAGGCACTCAATAAATATGTGTCAAATAGACAGATGGCTGGATGGATGGATGAATGGTGGGCTTGGGAGTCAGACAGAAGGACGAGGCTTCAAACTCCAACTCAGTCATTGCCAGCTTTTTGACATTAAGCAACTTATTAAAATTCTCTTAGTTTCTCACTTTTAAAAGAGAAAATGACACCCTGTCACATGACTGGAAGAATTAAAAGAGATAATGGCTGTAAGGTGCTTAGTGCAGTGCCTGACATAGAGTAATTGCTCCATAAATACATTTCCCTTTCTCCACAATGGAAGGGAAATGTCTGCCACTTATTTATGCCTCCTATAGAGTCCTGTTAAATACTGGGGACATCACAGAAATGCAATCAATGCTTGCTGAACTAAACTGTAGTAACAGGAGGAAACTGCGATGGAAATAGCTATAATTTGTATTTATGAGAATTATCTAGCATTGCCTTCAATAGGTTCATCTTATTCTTGAAATTAAGTAGCCTCTTTCAAAATTTTATCCTTGAAAACTATCTATGTTTAGAAAAGGATTTAAGTCACAAGTTATAAGATAGTACTATCATCATTAGAAAGGTAATCTAAAAATAAATGTGGTCAGAGATTGAGCTGGGATGACATCGCCAGAGGCAAAAAGCGAAGAAAAGAACAAAATGTCTTAAAAGAAAGGGTGAGTTCATTAAAAAAAGATACTCGTCTGCTCTAATTCTTCCCTGCTCCTCAAATCATTCTACACTCTTCTTTGTCTTGCTCTGGGACCCCAAGGGCCAATCCCTACAGCCTGCAATTCTTGGGCTCCCTTGCTCTCTGGCTTCCATATGGGTTCAGCCAATAGGAAGCACAGGCAGGAAACAGGCGAAGGAAGGAGAGAGAGGCTGGGATGTTATCCCCTTGCTCTCTCCCTGACTGGCTGTGCCCCATTAGGGCCATAGCTCCAGACAGGCAGCCCCTGATCCACAGCTGCAGCTGGCACCAGGCACTAGTGCTGCCCCTCCCTCCACCTGCAGACAGGAAGGCAGCCATGGCTCCTCACCCCTGTTAGTCCATGGGCTTCTCACCATTCATTCTTGGCTCTTCAATGCCCATGTGATCTCTGCAAACAGTTTTCTCAGTTAAAACCCTTGAGCTTGTTCTTTCTGTTCAGTACCCTGATTGATAACAGTGCAATTAAATTTATAATTTGTAAATGTACCTATTAAGAATTCTTCCACCAATCACATGTCTGATATTTTCATATTCATAGGTCACTCAAAGCTCCTCTGGAACTTAAAAATGCAATTAAATTAGGTGAAAGAAAAAACAGATATAAAAATGGAAAAAGTGTTATAAATTAAAGACAGCTGTGCTCAAATTATAACTGAGTTATATTTCCACTTGATTGTGAATTTGGAATTTGGAATGCTTTTCCCCAATAAGCAAACTTGTAAAATTAGAATAGTTCCTTAGGGGAAAAAAACTACTTAATTCATAGCATGCCTTAAATATAATCCTGACTATGCTATTTCTTAGAATGCATCCTACGATATTTCGGTAAGCATTAATGATATTATTTCTATGGTTACAAGCTCAGGGCCTCATTGTGTAACTCCAGAGGGTTCTGTTCATGTGCTCTTCTAAATGAACTGAGTTCCTACACTCAACTCCATAGAATACACCGTGAATTATATCCCTTGACATTGTGCAACCTGGTGGTGCCATCTACCAATTAGTTACTCTTAAGTAGTTCTTCCTGAAGGGCCTGAAGGAGAAGCTTACACAATTATGAAAGCAGAACAAATGGTTTTGAGAACTAGCTAAGTTTCCACATCTGCTAAGATCCCGAGGTTCTTCTAGTTATGGGCGGTAACGGCACTGACACATATGTCCACTGAGTTTTGGGCACTGGACACATATCAATAAATAGTATCTGCCATTTATTGAACATCTTCAATATCCCAGGTACTGTGCTATATGTTATTTCTAATCAACTATTAACACTACTATTACTACTAATGGCTTAAACTTATGGGGTTCTTAATATATGCCATTCATTGTGCTATATACTATAGGTACCTTGTCTTAATTGATAGGTAGGTACTAAAGCTATTTCATTTTAAAGATGAAAAACAGAGGTGCAGAGAGGTTAAGAAAACTGTTTCAAATCATACATACAATGAGTTACAGAGCCAGGATCCTGTAAAAATCTTTAACATTTAAATATCTTACCCAAAGTGGATTAAAACGGTGTGGTACCACAGTTGAAAGCCATATGTGTTTAATAATCATTCCTTCAATTTTTTTTTTTTTTTTTTTTTTTTTTTGAGATGGAGTCTCGCTCTGTCACCCCAGCTGGAGTGAAGTGGCATGATCTCGGTTCACTGCCAGCTCCGCCTCCTGGGTTCACGCCATTCTCCTCCCTCAGCCTCCCGAGTAGCTGGGGCTACAAGCACCCACCACCACGCCCGGCTAATTTTTTGTATTTTTAGTAGAGATGGGGTTTCACCATGTTAGCTAGGATGGTCTCGATCTCCTGACCTCGTGATCCACCTGCCTTGGCCTCCCAAAGTGCTGGGATTACAGGCGTGAGCCACTGTGCCCGGCCTCCTTCCATATTTTTAATTGAAGACCAAAGGGTTATTTTCCATATTAGGGCTAGTGCTCAGGAGCTGGACTCCAGGCAACTTCTATTCATGACTTACTCATGAATTGAATGACACCAAGCTTGAAGGCACTTACATTAAATAATAATGTACTAATATAAAACAAGAGCTTATTATGTTACTGTGAATTAACATGACATACTACTACAATAATGTAGAGTATGTTTAGCATAAAACCAACATAAGAAAAATGAAAGATTCTAACTTGCCATGCTTTTAAACAAAATAATGGAACCACCAGGGTACAAATCCAATGTGTAATGATAGTTTCCTCTTTAGAATAACAAAGATGTTTTGTGAGACAGGAGAGAAACTTTGTCATTAAGCTACAAACCCGCAAAAGAAATTCATTCAACTTAATATCAAAGCATTATGAAGAGTATTGATGGCTTAAATCAGCCAGCAATAAAAGGTCAATATGATAAAGCTCCTTCTTGAATCTTTTATTTCGTTCCTTGTATATAAACATAGGAAGAATAGAATACAAAGGTCTATTTATATATGCTAGCATTTAAAACAGAAAAGGACTCAGTTACTTCTAATTAAATTTCACATTAATTTTGTATAGATAAATATATTCTCTGCTATGTCAGAATGGTCTCTAATTTACGCTGTTAGTACCTCTATGATGGGCTTAGGTTTTCTATCCGGCAGCATAAATTTTAGGTTATACATTAATTCCTCTATTGGATGTAACATATATTTGAGAATAAGACAGTGCTGATGGATCTCTTCATTCTCAATAGTAAGTGCTTTGCATACAGTAAGTGATAAATAAAATTTTATTGAATGAGAAAGACATTTTACTATTAAAGTATTATGTTTGCTTCTGCTTCCTCCAAAATAGGAGAGATTTGAAATAAACTTACATAGCTTGGTGGATAACTCGGGATTTTTCCAGGAGATATTCAGAAATCTGTGCTCCCACTACCGCTCCAGAAGAGGTGAATTTCATTTCTAAGTATTTTCCAAATCTGCTAGAATTGTCATTTATAATAGTGCAGGCATTGCCAAAGGCTTCTACCAAATTGTTCACTTGTAAAATCTTCTCTTGCAAGGTTCTGTTATTAGCCTAAATAGAAAATATTAAGATATTTTAAAAAACATAAAAAATTAATTTGGTATATAATGAAATGTCTCTCTTTGGTAAGCAATTTATGTAGATATAAACATACAAAAGCATGTTCCTGATATATTGGCAGATGTTACATCCTGGTCTATTTTCCCCCTCCCATATGTGGATTCACTCACTTGTTTTCTTAAAAAGGGACAAGGAGATATTCTATACTTTTCTATTCAAGCGCAGTTCTGTTCAGTGCCTGATTTACAAACATAATTTATAAGCAGCCTACACACATTGAAGTACACCTGTCATTCTGTTATTCCTCCTCCACCTGCCTGGGCCCCCATCCAAATAGTCCCCAAAGCCAGAACCACTTTACTTGCTTCCACAGAAGCTGCTAACCCTGAAACGAAGAGAGGAAAGATAACTCATTAATTCAGAAGCAGAGAGAAGGGAATAATTGTGAAAACTGAGAACAGCTCAGAAGTATGAATGGGAGGAGTGGAAACCAGGTCAAGGTTAGCAGGCTTACATGGCTCTACCTCTATTCCTTCCCCATCTCTTATGCTCCTCTCCTCAAAGAATTATGTTCCATTTTTCTTCTTTACCACTTTAGTTGAAATTCTAGTGAGTAGAAATTTATTTGGGTTAATAGCCAATCACTTTTACAAAGGCATTCCAACCTCTGCCCCCAGAGGTTTAGGGAGGTATTAGTTATTCACAACTTGGCAGAAGTTAGCTTAAGCAGATTTTCAGTGTAATACCTACCTTAATACTTTACCGAGATCAACTATGTTAGAGTTACTGCAAAGTTTCTATGTTGAGGGAGAGCAGTGGTGGCTGTTTCTGGAACACAGACTACATTAGAATTTGAGTGGGTTGGAGGGGCATTCACAGTGAAGTTTTGAGGCTGTGTAAGAACTTTGGGTATCTTATAAAAGAGGCAATAAGGTGTGGAAGAAGAGTGTAGTAATTTGGGGGATGAACTTGGCTCTTTAAAATGCTTTGGGCTGGCCTTGCACCCATGAAAAAGGTGAGATAACATCTTCATTGGCATATATTGAATAGCAGTGACCTGTTAAGTAAGATTTGGAAGACTGCATATTTCAAAGGTAAGTTCTATCTACCAAACACCTCGTTTTTGCATCTGGTAAATCCTTATCAAGGACATAAGTAAAAACAAGATAAGATGTGATAAGGGTAGGAATCTGAAAATATATATATACCTATCCCCAATGAACATTAATCTAAAACAAGACAAAGAGATTAGATTAAGAAGTTTGCTGACATCTACAGAACCACATTCACACACAATTAATTTATCACTGATGAGAAACTCTATCAGCCTGCAGATCAGGACAGAATAGCAAAGACCCGTGAGAAAATTCATTCAAGTGTTCAGCTCCTCTACACCAGGATAATATGCTGTGCCTCACTGCCCCCGTGCCCCACATTAAGTCTTATCTCACTGTTGTTAAAACCTTTTAGAATGATACTTCTAGAAGTAAGGAGAGGGTGGTTGACGGGCAAGGGGGAAGAAAAGGCTGAGATCAGACACCTGGGGTAGCGCCACCTTTTTTTTTAGGTCTCTCCTGGCTCTTCCACTCCCGAGAGGGTCACAAATCTGGTAAGTAGAGGTTATATTAAGCCACTAGGTCAACACATCTGATAGAAGATACTAAAACCAGTCAATTATTTTTTAACAGCAACATGGAATTCTTCCTACTCATCATTTTGAATTAGGAGTGACATCAAGATGGTTGGCCAGAAGCTCCTAGTGCTCTCCCTCTGATATGGTTTGGCTCTGTGTCCCCACCCAAATCTCATGTCAAATTGTAATCCCCATGTGTCAGGGGAGGGGGCCTGGTGAGAGGTGATTAAATCATGGGGGGCGGATTTCCCCCTCACTGTTCTTGTGATAATGACTGAGTTCTCATGAGACCTGATGGTTTAAAAGTGGCATTTCCCCCTTTGCTGCCTCTTTCTCTCTCTCCTGCTTTGCTGTGCTTGCTTGCCCTTCACCTTCTGCCCATAATTGTAAGTTTTTTTGAGGCCTTCCCAGCCATGTGGAGCTGTGAGTCAACTACACCTCTTTTCTTTATAAATTACCCAGTCTCAGGTAGTTCTTTATAGCAGTGTAAGAATGGGCTAATACACCTTCAAGCCTCCCCCTACCTGCAAATGAGTAAACAAGTACATTTAAACCAAAATAACTAAAGGAGCACACTGGAGAACAGCAAAAAAGCAGCCAGAAGAAATCCTGTAGGGCACAGAAACCCAGGAAGGCCACATAGAGAAGGAAAAGAAACACCTTACCTTTACCACCTCATGCCCCAAGTGGGGATCAGCTCACAAGCAGGAAGGAAGGACAGCTCCCTGCAAGGAAAAGGTAAGCAAGATACCCCAGCAACCTCTCTCACTACTGTGGACACTTGCAGTCATTGCGACTGGAGACCCGTGCAGTCTGCACAGGCTCTGAGCCTGGCTGAGGGAGCTCCCTTGCACCAGAGCTGAGGCAGCACTCTGCTCTCAGAGGGCCTCAGGCCTCCTGAACACTGAAGTAGTTGCTGCCACCACACATCTCAGGTGAAATGGCGCCTTGCACCCTGAGCCTCCAAGCCTCTGGCACACCTAAGCAGGAGCATCACAGATAATCAAATATGTGGAAATTAAACAAGGTACTCCTGAACAACCAATTGGTCAAAGAAGAAAGTAAAAGGGAAAGTAAAAAAATACCTTGACACAAACAGCAAGGAAAACACAACATACCAAGCCTATGGAATGCAGCAAAGGCAATTCTAAGACAGAAGTTTGTAGCAATAAATTCCTACATTAAAAAAGAAGAAAGCTCCAAAATAAATAGTCTAACATAATGCCTCAAGGAACTAAAAAATAAAGAAAAAGCTAAAGCCAAAATTAGCAGAAGAAAGGAAAAAAGTCAAAATCTGAGCAAAAATAAATCAAATAGAGAAAGGAAAAACTATAAAAAGAATCAATAAAATGAGTTTCATTTTTGAAAAAAATAAGATTGACAAACCCTTAACTAGTCTAAGAAAATAAGAGAGACGACTAAGATAAGTAAAATAAAAAATGAAAGTAGAGAAATTACAACAGGTGTATCAGAAATAAAAAGGATCATAGGGACTATTATGAACAATTATCTACAAGCAATTTGGGTAGCCTGGAAGTAGATAAATTCTTAGAAAAATACAACCTACCAAAATTGAGTCAGAAAGAATTAGAAAGCCTGAACAGACCAAAATCAAATAAAGAAATTGAAGAAGTAATCAAAACCTCCCAACAAAGAAAAGCCTAGGATAAGGTGGCTTCACAGCTGAATTCCACAAAACATTTGAAGAAAATCAATACCAATACTTCTTAAACTCTTCTAAAAAGTAGAGCTAGGCCAGGCATAGTGTGGCTAATGTCTATAATTCCAGCATTTTGAGAGGCCAAGGTGGGAGGACAGCTTGAAGCCAGGAGTTTGAGACCAGCCTGGGCAACAAAGTGAGACCTCATCTGTACAACGAATTACAAAATTAGCCAGGTGCAGTGGCACATGCCTGTAGTCCCAGCTACTTGGAAGGCTGAAGCAGGAGGGTCGCTTGAGCCCAGGAGTTCAGACACTGCAGTGAGCTGTGATTATGTCACTGTACTCCAGCCTGGGTGACAGAGTGAGACTGTTTCTAAGAAAAACAAATAAATAAATAATTAAAAAAATAGAGCTAGAGGGAATACCTTCAACTACATTTATGAAGCCAGCATTATGTTACTACCTAACCCAGATAAAGGCATCACAAGAAAAGAAAACCACAGGCCAATTTCTCTGATGAACACTGATGCAAAAATCCTCAATAAAATATTAGCAAACCAAATCCAATAACATATTAAAAAGATTATACATCATGTCCAAGCAAAATCTATCCCTGGCATGCAAGTCTAGCTTAACATATGCAAATCAAACAATATGATTCAACATATTAACAGAATCAAAGATAAAAACCACATAATCATCTCAACTGATGCAGAAAAAGTATCTGACAAAGTCCAACACCCCTTCTTTTTTTAATTTTAAAAGTGGAAGCTGCATTCAATTTTTCCTATGAGATTACAAAAAGAAAAGCATTTACTAAGATATAACTCATAAGAGGACTTTCTATAGCTATTATCTTTCTATTGACAGAATGTCCCAGATTCTTACGAACTATCTAGAAATTGCTGGTCTTGCTGTGATTTCCATTAAGTAGCAGTATTCTGCAGGAAGAAAAAGGACATTTTGGAAGGAATGAAATATTCTTTGGCAACACCATTTTCATTCCCAAAGAATACAGGAGCTACCTACAATTATATAAATTTTTCTTAGGCAATAGAAAAGCAATATTAAGAAAAGTGGTAATACATTTCTTTACCTTGAGAAGACACATTTTTTAATATTTTTCAACCACAGAATAATCTACATCACATATATGAGTTATAGAAGACCATTTAACATACCACAACATCTTTTCTTGATGTGGACTCTCAACAGTTTAGGTATAGAAAGAAAGTTCCTCAGCATAATATAGGCAATTTATGAAAAATTCACAGCTAACATTATAATCAATGAGGAGAAACTAAAAGCTTTTCCAATAGTATCTGTTACAATGCAAAAAATGCGCACTCTCTTCACTTCCATTCCACATAGTACTGGAAGTACTAATAAGAGCAACCAGACAAGATAAAGAAATAAAAGGCACCCAAATCAGAAAGGAAGAAGTAAAATTATCTCTACCATAGAGCCAGTTACCTACAGTCAACCATGGTCTAAAACTATTAAATGAAAAATTCCAGAAATAAATAATTTCTAAGTTTTAAATTGCATGCCATTCTGAGTAGTGCGATTAAATCTATGCCACCCCACTCTGTCCCACCTGGAAAGTGAATCCTTCCTTTGCCCAATGTATCCATGTTGTATATGCTACCCACCTGTTACCCAACTTAGTAGCCCTCTCAGTTATCAGATCAGCTGTCACAGTATCACAGTTCTTGCAGTCAAATAATCTTTATTTTACTTAACGGCCCCAAAGCACAAGAGTAGTCATGCTGACAATTCGAATACGTCAAAGAGAAACCATATTTGCCTGCTTGAAGTGAAAAGATGAAAGTTCTTGACTTCATAAGGGAAGAAAAAAAATTGTATGCTGCGGTCTACTATCTGTGAAATTGTGAAGAAGGAAAAAGAAACTTGTGCTAGTTTTACTGTCACATATCATATTGCAAAAGTCATAGTCACAGTGCATGATCAGTACTCAGTTAAGATTTAAAGGCATTAAATTTGTGGGTGGAAGACATGAACAGAAAATGTTTTCTGATTGGTGTCAGTGGTTGCACCAGAAAGCATTGAGCCTATACAAAGAAGTCAGCAAGGGATCCCCTGAAACAAGTGAAACTAAGGTATTTTGAGAGAGAGAGAGAGAAAAAAAGAGAGAGAGAGAAAGAAACCATATTCATATAACCTTTATTACAGTATAGTGTTATATTTTATTTTTAGTTATTGTTAATCTCTTATTGTGCCTAATTTATAGTTTAAACTTTATCATAGGGATGTTTAGGAAAAAACAGTATATATAGGGTTTGAAATTATCTGCAGTTTCTGGCAACCACAAGTGTATCTTGGATCATATCCCCTGTGGGGATAAGTGGAGACTACTGCATTTGCAGATAACATGATCCTACCTGTAAAAAGCCCCAAATATCCCACAAAATAACTGTTAGAAGTAATAACTCAATAAAATCTTAGGATACAAAATCAACATATAAAAGTAAATAACATTTTTATAAATAAATAACAACCTAACTGAAAAAGAAATCAAGAAAGCAATCCCATTAACAAAAGCATAAAAACAAAACATCAGGAATAAATTTAACCAAGGAGGTGACAGATCTGTACACTGAAAACTATAAAACAGTGATGAAAGAAGTTGAGGAAGACACAAATAAATGAAAATATATCTCAGGGATCGGAAGAATTAATGTTGTTAAAATATCCATACTACTCAAATATACAGAATCAATGCAATCCTTATCAAAATCCCAAGGTATTCTTCACAGAAATAGAAAAAAACAATCCCAGGAAGGGTCAATCATCATGGCAGATGGGAGGCAGGACTAGATTGCAGCTCCAGAAAGAGCAGCGTGCAGAGGCTTGCATTGTGAATTTTAGCTCCAGATCAACTGCAAGAACAAACCAGCAATCTCAAGAGGACCCACAGATCCTCTAAAGAAAGTGGATTGCTCCTGCAGGACCCAGGAGACCCTCTAAATACTGTGAGTGTCCCAACTGCAGAAGTGGGAAAGGAAGACCCTCCTCTCCCGAACACACATCCCCACTGGAGAAGCTGAGAAGGTGAAGGTCTGTTTGTGGGAGAAGTTTCTGGCTTCACATGGAACTGAATCCATTTGGAGAGCCAAGCACAATATAGGGGTACAGGAAGCAGCAGAAAAGCCCTGGGAGCTTCCTGGGTCCCCTAGCAGGCCACTCCTGCCTGGCACCACAGGGATCCAATGGTAGGGTGGTCAGAGGAGCAGGGGGTAAAACTGCACAGGGAGAAGGAAATCTTTAGCTGAACTTTGTAACAATTTGAATGGGGCGAGAAGTCTGGCCCCAACTCGGGGGAGGGTGCCAATCTGGTGTGCAGACCCCACAGGCAGGGAAGAGCCAAGCACTTTTCTTTTGCAGCTGGGAGGAGGATAGCCTGCGGCAGGTTTTCAAGCCCATTTTCACCCTCTACCTGGAAATGGACTCGGAGCTGTTGCGGGGGCATGGTGGGAGTGAGATCCGCCCTTCAGTTTGCATGTGAGCTGGGTGAGGCCTTTGACTGCCAGCTTTCCCCAATTTCCCTGACAACCTGCATGACTCAGCAGAAGCAGCAATAATCCTCCTAGGTACACAACTCCAGTGACCTGGGAATCTCACCCCCATCCCACACAGCAGCCACAGCAAGACCCGCCCAAGGAGAGTCTGAACTCAGACACACCTGGCCCTGCCCCCACCTGACGGTCCTTCCCTACCCACCCTGGTAGTGGGGGGGAAAAAAAGGGCATATAATCTTGGGAATTCTAGGGCCCCACCCACCGCCGGTTCCACCCCATACTACCACAGCTGATACTTTCTGGAAAGTGCCACCTCCTGGCAGGAGGCCAACCAGCACAAAAATAGAGCATTAAACCACCAAAGCTAAGAAACTTCATGGAATCCACTGCACTCCCCCTACTACCTCCACCAGAACACGCGCTGGTATCCATGGCTGAGAGACCCATAGATGGTTTACATCACAGGACTCTGTGTGGACAACCCCCAGCAGCAGCCCAGAGCTGGGCAGACTCGCTGGGTGGCTTGACTCAGAAGAGAGAAAACAATCACTGCAGTTCAGCTCACAGGAAGCCACATCCATAGGAAAAGAGGGAGAGTACTACATCAAGGGAACACCCTGTGGGACAAAAGAATCTGAATAACAGCCTTCAGCCCTAGACTTTCCCTCTGACAGAGCCTACCCAAATAAAAAGGAACCAGAAAACCAACCCTGGTAATATGACAAAACAAGGCTCTTCAACACCCGCCCCCGCCCTGCCCCCCCCCCCAAAAAAAATTACACTAGTTCACCAGCAATGGATCTGAACTGAAAAAAAAAAAAAAAACCCCAGATTTACCTGAGAAAGAATTCAAGAGGTTAGTTATTAAGCTAATCAGGGAGGGAACAGAGAAAGGTGAAGCTCAATACAAGGAAATCTGAAAAATGATACAAGAAGTGAAGGGAGAAATATTCAAGGAAATAGATAGCTTAAAGAAAAAGCAATAAAAAATTCAGGAAACTTTGAATACTTTTAGAGATGTGAAATGCTGTGGAAAGTCTCAGCAAAATAATTGAACAAGTAGAAGAAAGAAATTCAGAGCTCGAAGACAAGGTCTTCAAATTAACCTAATCCAACAAAGACAAAGAAAAAAGAATAAGAAAATATGAACAAAGCCTCCAAGAAATGTGGGATTATGTTAAACAACCAAACCTAAGAATAATCTCTGTTCCTGAGGAAGAAGAGAATTCTAAAGGCTTGGAAAACGTATTTGTGGGGATAATCAAGGAAAATTTCCCTGTCCTTGCTAGAGACCTAGACATCCAAATACAAGCACAAAGAATACCCGGGAAATTCATCACAATAAGGTCTTCATCTAGGCACACTCTCATCTCATCAGGTTATCCAAAATTAAGATGAAGAAAAGAATCTTAAGAGCTGTGAGACAGAAGCACCAGGTAACCTAAAAGGGAAAACGTACAGATTAACAGCAGAGTTCTCAGCAGAAATCTTACAAACTAGAAGGAATTGGGACCCTATCTTCAGCCTCCTCAAACAAAACAATTATCAGCCAAGAATTTTGTATCCAGCAAAACTAAGCATCATATATGAAGGAAAGATACAGTCTTTTTCAGATGAACAAATGCTAAGAGAATTCACCATTACCAACCCACCACTATAAGAACTGCTAAAAGGAGCTCTAAATCTTGAAATGAATCCTGGAAGCACATCAGAACAGAACATCTTTAAAGCATAAATCACACAGGACCTATGAAACAAAAATACAAATTAAAAGCAGAAACAAAAAACAAACTCAAAAGTACACGGGCAACAAACAGCATGATGAATGCAACCGTATATCACATCTCAATACTAACATTGAATGTAAATGTCCTAAAGGCTCCACTTAAAAGATACGGAACTGTAGAACGGATAAGAACTCAACAATCAACTATCTGCTGCATTCAGGGGACTCATCTAACACATAAAGACTCACACAAACTTAAAGTAAAGGGGTGGAAAAAGGCATTTCAGGCAAACGGACACCAAAAGCGAGCAGGGGTAGCTATTATTATATCAGACAAAACAAACTTTAAAAGAGATAAAGAGGGACATTATATAATGGTAAAAGGCCTTGTCCAACAGGAAAATATCGCAATCCTAAACATATGTGCACCTAACACTGGAGATCCCAGATTTATAAAGCAATTACTAATAGACCTAAGAAATGAGATAGACAGCAACACAATTATAGTGGGAGACTTCAATACTCCACTGACAGCACTAGACAGGTCATCAAGGCAGAAAGTTAACAAAGAAACAATGGATTTAAACTATACCTTGGAACAAATGGACTTAACAGATATATACAGAACATTTCATCCAACAACCGCAGAATATACATTCTATTCAACAGTGCATGGAACTTTCTCCAAGATAGACCATATGATAGGCTATAAAACGAGCTTCAATAAATTTAACAAAATTGAAGTTATATTATACCAAGCACTCTCTCAGACCAGAAGGAATAAAACTGGAAATCAACTCCAAAAGAAACCTTCAAAATCATGCAAATACATGGAAATCAAATAACCTGCTCCTGAATGAGCATAGAGTCAAAAACAAAATCAAGAGGGAAATTAAAAAATTCTTCGAACTGAATGACAATAATGACACAACCTATCAAAACCTCTAGTATACAGCAAAGGCGATACTAAAAGGAAAGTTCATAGCCCTAAATGCTTACATCAAAAAAACTGAAAGAACACAAACTGACATTCTAAAGTCACACCTCAAGGAACTAGAGAAACAAGAACAAACCAAACCCAAACCAAAGAGAAGAAAGGAAATAACCAAGATCAGGGCAGAACTAAATGAAATTGAAACAAACAAACAAAAAACCCCACAAAAGATAAATGAAATGAAAAGCTGGTTCTTTGAAAAGATAAATAAAATTGATAGACCATTAGCAAGATTAACCAAGAAAAGAAAAGAAAAAAATTCAAATAACCTCATTAAGAAATGAAACAGGAGATATTACAACTGACACCACTGAAATACAAAAGATCACTCAAGGCTACTATGAACACCTTTACACACATAAACTAGAAAACGTAGAAGAGACGAATAAATTCCTGGAAAAATACAACCCTTGTAGCTTAAATCAGGAAGAATTAAATACTCTGAACAGACCAATAACAAGCAGCAAGATTCAAATTGTAATTTTAAAATTACCAAAAAAAAAAAAAAAAAAAAAAAAAGTCCAGGACCAGATGGATTCACAGCAGAATTCTACCAGACATTAAAGAAGAATTGGTACTAACCTTTCTGACACTATTCCACAAGATAGAGAAAGAAGGAACTGTCCCTAATTCATTCTATGAAACCAGCATCACCCTAATACCAAAACCAGGAAAGGATATAACCAAAAAAGAAAACTACAGACCTATATCCTTGATGAACAAAGATGCTAAAATCCTTAACAAAATACTAGCTAACTGAGTCCAACAACATATCAAAAAGATAATCCACCATGATCAAATGGGTTTCATACTAGGGATGCAGGGATGGTTCCACATACACAAGACAATAAATGTGATACACCACATAATCAGAATTAAAAACAAAAATCACAAGATCATCTCAATAGATGCAGGAAAAGCATTTGACAAAATCCAGCATCGCTTTATGATTAAAACTCGCAGAAAAATTAGCATACAAGGGACATATCTTAATGTAATAAAAGCCATCTATGACAACGTAATACTGAATGAGGAAAAGTTGAAAGCATTCCCTCTGAGAATGGGAACAAGACAAGGATCCCCATTCTTACCACTCGTCTTCAGCATAACACTGGAAGTCCTAGACAGAGCAATCAGAGAAGAGAAAGAAATAAAGGGCATCCAAATCAGTAGAGAGGAAGTCAAACTGTCACTATTTGCTGATGATATGATAATTTACGTTGAAAACCCTAAGGACTCCTCCAGAAAACTAGAACTGATAAAAGAATTCAGCAAAGTTTCCAGATACGAGATTAATATATACAAATCAGTAATTCTTCTATACACCAACAGCAACCAAGTGGAGAATCAAATAAAAAACTCAACCCCTTTTACAACAGCTGCAAAAAAAAAAAAAAAAAAAAAAACAAAAAACTTAGGAATATACCTAACCAAGGAGCTAAAAGACCTCTACAAGGAAAACTACAAAACACTGCTGAAATAAATCATAGATGACATGAATGGAAACACATCCCATGCTCCTGGATGGGTAGAATCAGTATTGTGAAAATGACAATACTGCCAAAAGCAATCTACAACTTCAATGAAATCCCCATTAAAATACCACCATCATTCTTCACAGAATTAGGAAAAAACAATTCTAAAATTCATATGCAACCAAAACAGAGCCCACATAGCCAAAGCAAGACTAAGCAAAAGGAACGAATCTTGAGGCATCACACTACTCGATTTCAAACTACAGTATAAGGCCATAGTCACCAAAACAGCATGGTACTCATATAAAAATAGACACATAGACCAATGGAACAAAATAGAGAACCTGGGAATAAATCCAAATACTTACAGCCAACTGATCTTCGAGAAAGCAAATAAAAACATAAAATCTGGAAAAGACACCCTTTTCAACAAATGGTGCTGGGATAATTGGCTAGCCACATGTAGGAGAATGAAACTGGATCCTCATCTCTCACCTTACACAAAAATCAACTCAAGTTGGATTCAGGACTTAATACCTGAAACTATAAAAATTCTAGAAGGTAACATTGGAAAAACTCTTTTAGACATTGGCATAGGCAAGGATTTCATGACCAAGAACCCAAAAGAAAATGCAACCAAAGCAAAGATAAATAACTTGGACCTAATTAAACTAAAGAGCTTTTGCATGGCAAAAGGAAAAGTCAGCAGAGTAAAGAGAAAACCCACAGAGTGGGGAAAAAAATCTTCACAATCTATACATCTGACAAAGGACTAATAACCAAAATCTACAACGAACTCAAACAAATCAGTAAGAAAAAAACAAACAATCTCATCAAAAAGTGGGTTAAGGACATGAATAGACAATTCTCTAAAGAAGATGTAAAAATGGCCAACAAACATATGAAAAAATGGTCAACATCACTAATGATCAGGAAAATGCAAATCAAAACCACAATGTGATACCATCTTACTCCTGCAAGAATGACCATAACCAAAAAATCAAAAAACAGCAGATGTTGGTGTGGATGTGGTGAACAGAGAACACTTCTACACTGCTGGTGGGAATGTAAACTAGTACAGCCACTATGGAAAACAGTATGGAGATTTCTTAAAGAACTGAAAGTAGAACTCCCATTTGATCCAGAAATTCCACTACTGGGTATCCACCCAGAGGAAAATAAGTCATTATTCATAAAAGATACTTGCACACGCCTGTTTATAGCAGCACAATTTACAATCGCAAAATCATGGAACCAACCCAAATGCCCATAAATCAATGAGTGGATAAAGAAACTGTGAGATACATATATATATATATGAGAGAGACATATATATATCATATATATATGAGACTATATATATCATATATATGAGAGACATATATCATATATGAGACATATATATATCATATGTATGAGAGACATATATATATCATATATATGAGAGACATATATCATATATATGAGAGACATATATATATCACATATATATGAGAGACATATATATCACATATATATGAGAGACATATATATATCACATATATATGAGACAATATATATCATATATATGAGAGACATATATATCATATATATGAGAGACATATATATCATATATATGAGAGACATATATATATCATATATATGAGAGATATATATAATATATGAGAGAGACATATATATATCATATATATGAGAGACATATATATATCATATATATGAGAGAGACATATATATCATATATATGAGAGAGACATATATATCATATATATGAGAGAGACATATATATCATATATATGAGAGAGACATATATATCATATATATGAGAGAGACATATATATCATATATATATGAGAGAGACATATATATCATATATATATGAGAGAGACATATATATCATATATATATATGAGAGACTATTATTCTAAGTGAAGTAACTCAGGAGTGGAAAAACAAACATCATATGTTCTCACTGATATATGAGAGCTAAGCTATGAGGATGCAAAGGCATAAGAATGATACAGTGGACTTTGGGGACTTGTGGGGAAGAACTGGAGCGGGGCAAGGGATAAAAGACTTCAAATATGGTGCAGTGTATACTGCTTGGGTGATGGGTGCACTAAAATCTCACAAATCACTACTAAAGAGCTTAGTTATGTAACCAAATACCACCTGTATCCTGATAACTATGGAAAAATTAAAAAAAAAATAAATAAAAATTAAAAAAGAAAAAATCCAAAAATTTGTATGAAATAATAAAAAACCTCAACTAACCAAAATAATTCTGAGGAAGAAAAATTTAGAGGCATCATTACTTCCTGATTTAAAACTACATGACAAAGTTGATAGTAATAAAAGCAGTATGGTACTGGCATAAAAACAGACACATAAACTAGTGGAATAGAAAAGAAAGCCCCCAAATAAACCCAAACATTTACAGTCAACTGATTTTTGACAGGGGCACTAAGAGGACATCATAAAGAAAGGATAGTTTTTCAATAAATGGTGCTGGGAAAACTGGATTTACACACACAAAATAATGAAATTTGATCCTTATCTTATACCATACACAAAAAATCACCTCGAAATGGATAAAAGATCTAACAAACTATAAACTACAAACTATCAGACTACAAACTATAAAATTTCTAGAAGAGAACATAGAGGAAAAGCTTCTGGACATTGGCATTGGCAATGATTTTTTGGATATCACATCAAATGCTCATGCAAAAAAAGCAAAGAAAGAAAATAAGACTATGTCAGAGTCAAAAGCTCCTGCATGGCAAAGGAAACAATCATCAAAATGAAATGGCAGCCTGTGGATTAGGAAAAAGCATTTGCAAACCATACATTACATGTTATATTATATATAACATTATTGTATATATAATTACATATAATATATATTATATATTTTATATATATAAAAGAAAAAAATGAAGTATATAAAACTTCAACAATAAAAAGTGTGACACTGGTGCATGAACAGACACTAAGGCCAAAGGAGCAGAACAGAAAATCAGAAGTAGACCAAACTGCATGAGGATATTTAGCATAGTATAAGTGTGGCATCTCAAATTTATGGAAAGAATGGGTTTTTAATAAGTGGTATTGGGATAACTGAATAGCTATATGACAAAAAGATACAATTTGATCCATTCATGGCAGTATAAATCAGAATAAATTCCAAATGCATAAGGAAAAAAGTGAATTAAATTCAATTAAGTAGTTGTTTTGAACTATGCAGTCTCACTCTTTTATAGAGAGATTAGGTTTAACCTTGAACCTACTGGTGTTTTGCAACACAAGATTCCTATAATCACAGAATTGGCAAAAATTTTAACATGACTAATTATAACCATATATATCATAATAAAAATTTTTACAGGCATAAATTGTAAACGATTTTTTTTCTTTTTTGGCCATTAATGTTATTAAAATACAATTTTATCTTACTTTAAGATCTTTACCTGGAAAATCAAAGTGTCTATCCTCAGCTTCCTTTTTTGAAAACAATTAAGGTATAATTTACATACAGTAAGAGTCACCCTTTATACTGTACAGCTCTGAGAGTTTTTACATGTGCCATCATGTAACCCCCATCGCAGTCTACATATAGGATAATTCCTTCACCACCCCAAATTGTCTCATGACTCTTTGCAGTGAACCCCTCTCTCCACCCCCATTTCCTGATAATCACTGATCTGTTTCTGTCTGTATTGTTTTAAATTTGCAAGAATGGCATGTAAACTGAATCACACAGTATGCAGTGTTTTGATTCTGGCTTCTTTGACTTGCATAATGCATTTGAGCTTCATCCAAAAATAATTATTTATTTATTTATTATTATTATTATTATTATTTGACACGGAGTCTTGCACTGTTGCCCAGGCTGGAGTGCAGTGGCGCAATCTCGGCTCACTGCAAGCTCTGCCTCCCAGGTTCATGCCATTCACGTCTCCCAGGTTCGTGCCATTCTCCTGCCTCAGCCACACAAGCACCTGGAACTACAGGTGCCTGCCACCACGCCTGGCTAATTTTTTGTATTTTTAGTACTGACGGAGTTTCAGTGTTAGCCAGGATGGTCTTGAACTCCTGACCTCTTGATCCACCCGCCTTGGCCTCCCAAAGTGCTGGGATTACAGGCATGAGCCACCGCACCCGGCCTCATCCAAAAATAATTAAATGGAATTCATTATTGCTTGTATCAGTGTTTGTTCTTTTTCCTTTTTTGTGACAGGGTCTTGTTCTGTCACCCAGGCTGGAGTGCGGTGGTGCCATCATAGCTCACTGCAGCCTCAACCTCCTTAGCTCAAGCAATCCTTCCACTTCAGCTTCCCAAGTAGCTGGGACTATAGGCATGTGCCATCATGCCTGGCTAACTTTTAAATTTTTTCATAGAGGGCTTGCTATGTTGCCCAGGCTGGTCTTGAACTCCTGGACTCAATGTTTATTCCTTTTTATTGCGGAGTAATGTTTCACTGTATGAATGTACTATAGTTTGTTTATTCCACTTTCTGGAGTTTGTAAATAAAGTCTCTATAAATCTTTGTCTATAGGTTTCTGTATAGGTTTTCATTTCGTGTGAATAAGCACATAGCTGTAAAACTGCTGGGTTGTATGGTAAGTGGAGCTTATAAGAAACATCCAAACTGTTTTCCAAAGTGGCTGTACCACTTTGCATTCTCACCAGAAATATTTGAGCATTCCAGTTGCTCCATATGAAACCCAATAGTCCCACAGATTTTTTTTTTTAATAAACATAGAAAATTGACCCTTCTGGTCTTGGAGCTTGAACTTTACAATTTGTTTTATCTGAGTTCCCTCCTGATGAACCACCTTCAGGCCTCTCATAAAAAGTATCTAAGAACTGAAACTCACTAGATCACCACATCCAGACAGTAAGATGCAGACCCCACATTCATCATTATTGCTTCCTTGTCTCTCCCTAGTTTCTGTGTTCTTACACATTCTTACATGTCTTCCCTGTTATGTAAACCCCTAGTTTTAATTGGTCAAAGAGATAAATTTGAGACAGCTCCCATTTCCTGGGTGCAGCACCCGATTAAAGCCTACTTCTTTGGCAATACTCATCATCTCAGTCATTGGCTTTCTGCGCAGCAAGTAGCAGGACCTAGACCAAACCCCTGGTGTTTCGGTAACACATATTGATATGGTTTGGCTCTGTGTCCCCACCAAAATCTCATCTTGATTTGTAATCCCCACATGTCTAGGGAAGGACCTGTAATCCCCTCATGTCAAGGGAGGTGACAGGAGGTGACTGGATCATGGGGCAGTTTCTCCCATGCTGTTCTCATGAGAGTGAGTGAATTCTCACAAGATCTGATGGTTTCATAAGTGTTGGGCAAGTTCCTCCTTCTCTCTTCTCTCTCCTGCTGCCATGTGAAGAGGGTCCTTGCTTGCCCTTCACCTTCTGCCATGATTGTAAGTTTCCTGACGCCTCCGAGTCATGCAAAACTGTGAGTCAATTAAACCTCTTTCCTTTATAAATTACCCAGTCTCGGAAAGTTCTTTATAGCAGTGTGAGAATGGAGTAATACACATATATTTTTCAGTACTTGGTATTGTTAGATTAAAAAACACTAGCCATTTTAGCCATTTTAATAGTTTTGTAATAGTGTTTTCTTGTGGTTTTAACTTGCATTCCCAAATGATACTGATGTTGAGCAACTTTTCATTTGTTTACGTACCATACATATCATCTTTGGTGAAGTGACTGTTCAAACATTATGTTTGTTTTTAAATTGTCATTTCATTTCTTATTGATTTGTATGAGTTGTTTTCATATACAAGTCCTTTACTAGTTGTGTGTCTTGCAAATATTTTCTCTGAGTCTGTGGGTTCTGTTTTCATTTTTGTAACAGTGTCCTCAGAGAATAGACATTCTTAATTTTGACAAAATCAAATTTTTCCATTTATAAATTATGCATTTTGTGTTGAATCTAAGAACTCTTTACCTAACTCAACATCACAAAGAACTTTTCCTATGTTTTCTTGTAGAAATTTTATGGCTTTTGGTTTTATGTTTAGATCTATGATCCATTTTGAGTTAAAAATTTGTATAACATGTGAGTATAGATTAATGTTCTTTTTTTTGTATGGGCCTATCCAATTATTTCAACACTATTTGTTGAAAAGACCACCTTTCTTAATTAATGAATTTTACAACTTTGTCAAAAATCAATAAACCATATATGAGTAGCCTCACTATTTTGTTCAGTCAGTCTGTATGTCATCCTTTCTTTAATGACACACTGTCTTGACTATTGCAGCTTTACAGCAAGTCTGGAAATAAGGTTGCATGAATCCTCCAACTTTGTTCTTTCTCAAGATTGTTTGGTTATTCTAGTTCCTTTGCCCTTCAATATATATTTTTGAGTCACCTTGTCAATTCCCACCAAAAAAAAAATCCTGTTTGGATTTTTATTGTAATTGCATTATATCTATAGATCAATTTGTAGAAGACTGACGTCTTAATAATATGGAGTCACTTAATCCATGATCATGATATATCTCTTCGTTTAAGTCTTTTATTTCTTTTAACTCTTTCAGTTTTCAGCAAACAAATCTTGCACATATAATATTTAGATCTACATAGTTCATGTTTTTTTGATTTTATTGTTAATGACACTTTTAAGATTCAATTTGCAATTGACCATTACTAGTATATACATATGGTATGTAAACACAATTGATTTTTGTATGTTGACTCTCTTTTAACCTGCTAGCAACAAAAGGAGAAAAAGTAAAGAAAGCATTCAATAAATGCACTGGGACTAAAAACAATGAAAATCACCTTTATAAGCCTTGCCTAATAAGTGTGATAAAAGTTGGAAAATCCTCAAAACAGAGTACATGCTTTTCATATTGCTCATTATTTTAAACTCTCAAAGGATAACAACTGTATTTTAAAATTTCAGTACATTATTAAATGTGAGATACTAGAGAATATTAATCTAATCAGTTATATTAAGTTATGAAATTCAACAAATATTTCTGATGGGACAGAGAAAAAAATAAATTATACCTTTCCAAGCACTGTCAGCTGCTGAACTAAAAGATGAGCATTTTCAGTCTTTCCAGCACCACTTTCTCCAGAAATAACAATGCACTATACATAGAAAAGAAAACTGTGAGAAGACCTTATCCTCAAAATTTAAGTGACATTTAAGTAACTACGAGGTAAATTTCTAAGAATGGGAGACTCTTCTTACCTGATCTGAATTATATGTTATCATAGATTGATATCCTAAGTCAGCCATTGCAAAAATGTGAGGAGGACTGGCAGTTCTCTTTGATCCGATATATAGTTTGGAATGCTAAAGGTTAAAAAGAATACATTTTGTAGGGCTTTTTGTTTTTATTTAAGTCCTGAATTATTTACAAATATAGCTCCAATTTTTAAAGCAAAGTATAAATAAAAACACCATTTCATTCCACCAAAATATTATTACATACATGTTACACACATATTGCACATATATCTAAATGTATAACTATGTAAAATAAGAGCCTGACACAAAACAGCCCAGAAATATGATATGACATAAAGTAATTTAAAAGATTCTGCATTCCACTTCCAAAGCAGAATGTAAGGTTTCAAAATTCCATTATGTATTTAAATGAAAGTGTACATTAAAAATAAGACGATCGGGTTTCAGTTTGTTAACTGCTCCTTGGACATAATAATGTCTCACACATGATGACCACTTTTTTTCCTTTCACATCATTTAACATACATTCTCTCATTTGATTTGTCCAAGATCACACAGTGAATTGATAGCAGGATTGCACTAAAACCCGTATCTCCTGAAACATAGGTCAAGGCTCATAAATTTACTGTTATTTCTGTAAATTTTAGGATGGCAAAAGATGACAGAGATATGTACTTTTCACACACAAAAACAACTATTAGGAACAGTATTAAATGAGTTTCTAGAGTACACAAATAGCCAGAAGAGAATGAGTCCAATTAAAAATGAAAAAGAACCTTGTTTAATTCCAGAATAGTATTCTATATGTAAGCCACCAGTGGTTAAATAATTGATAATTATATATTCATATTCATAAAACATGTTTGTGATATTAATGAAGCCAATAATACACCAAAAGGAATTTTTAACTCACAGTGACAATTTTTAAAGCCATTAAGTATGTATTATCTACATAAACAATGTAATTATACTTCTGATGCTCCCATCTCAGTTCAGCGGCAGAAATACATTAAGTACATACCTTTTTAAGCAGACTTAAGTATATGCTTTTAAAGGCATCTGTTTAGTGATACAATATTTACTGTAGAGCCGTTACCAATAACTGAATGTAATTAACACTCTGGCACACGCATTTGGAGAAAGGAAGACCACAAACTGCACCCAGATTGACTCCATCTTCTATTTTTCCTAGTTCTATGTTTTAACAAAAATTATGTAACTGTTTATTCAAAATACTGGATAAAATTTTCTGGCATTCATTTAAATTAATTTAAGTATCTGAATGTATAATTATGTGTATGAAGTAACAGAATGCACCCCATACGACATACCTTTGTGGAGTAAAGACCCAGACTCTGAAAAGGGTTAAGAGCAATGAGTATGTCTCCCACATAGATATAGATCTGATCTCTGGAATAACACTTCTCCAGTTGCTCTGAGACTGTATTCTGCAATAAAATAAAATAATTTCTCCTTCTTAAAAATTATTTGTGGTCAACTACAATTTAAAAAGTAAACAATAATAAACAGAACATCTGGAATCTGGACGAAGGATTAGAAAAACAGACACATTGATAGTAAAAAATATGTAACATCAGCTCTGCAAGTACTCATTCACTTGACAGCCATTTTCTTTGGTTTTGAGAGCCACAGAGGATGTCATTGTTACCTGCATTTTCCAAAGGACATATTACATGTCACAGGACTTTTAAATACATAATGCTTTCAAGAAAAGAAGTAATAGCAGTAAGTGATGTAAAGATTAAAAACGAAGTAAAGAGAAAAAGGAAGGGAAGATAAAGTGAACATGATTTAATTCCAAATCAAGGTGATCCAGTGGCTTTATGGAATGTCCTAGTCCTTTTATTTTTTCAGACTTTTGGCTTTATGAAGTACTATGAAAAATTTTAAAATGTAATTTTCATAGTTGATAAGTCATTTGAGTAAATGAATTGATTTTGATAATGTCGGAAACCACCATTTACAGTACATGACACAAGAGAGGAGCAAAAGATCTTAGGTCCAAAAAGAAACTAAAAATAAAATATAGACAATAGAAACAAACCCACCATTTAATATATTAATATATTGGTCAACAACATGATTAGTGAAAACTTCTTTGTAATCCACAAGCCTAGGAATTCACATTATTAAAAAATTTTATATGTAAGAATTCAGAAAGGTGCTGCAATCTCTGACTTGCCAACATAATTTGATTTCAAGATGTTTGATGTTCTTGAGATTATTTTGAGGAAGTACTTGAGTTGTTTATGCAACCCTAAATTTACCAAATGACTACCTCTATTCAGAACTTACCTCTTGATTGGTACATTTCTGAGTCAAATGTTCAGGCATGTATCAGCAGTGTAAAAAAAAATAAAAAGGTGTTCATCAGGCAGGACAGAAGTCCTGACCTTCTGCTAAAAAGAGGGTATTTATTTCTCTAATGATCTGACTATGTGGAATAAAGAAGGGTGAGGGGAAAGGAGGCTGAGACTAGAATTTAATAGCTTGGATCCGTACCTTCACAAAAAATGTTTGAAATACTTCTGAGATAATTGGAATAAGGAGTTCCAAGCAGAATTCAATACCCCCGAAAGATAAGCTGTGTGAAACAAGGGTTTTGTGATCCCATGAGGAAGAACACTGACCATGGTAACAGACAGGCTGTTGAGGTATCCCAGAGTTTCTGGGTACAGCCACTGAGAGCTGAAACGGGAGAGGACAAAGCGGGAGGCCACCACATGGTGGTTACAACAGGCTGACTGCTCTTTGAATACAATAAATCATATCTTTGAGACTCCCACAAATAATGAGAAAGAAGGAAGATCTGTGGCCTAACAACTTACACTGCGAGGACCTCACCCCTGTCAGTTGAGCATCAGACAAAAATGAACACTAGGCTGGAAAGATCTGGAAATTTGAGTTATAGAGATTAAAACTGAAGATAAGAGAAATAATAGGAAGCTAAGAGACAAAGAAAGCATGAGACTTACAGATGGGAGACATGGGCAGAGTGAGTGTTAAGATTCTTAATAACCATCATAATCTATATATTCCTTCCCCTTCTACCAATACCCATGTCTTCTATAAATTAACAAAACATCTGGAATGTCTAAGTTTAATTAAACCGAAATTCTTACCTCATCCAAAACTTCTAGGGTTGCTAAATCATCTACATCCTTCAGATTGGATATTAGAGGTCGGTTGAAGTTCCCTTTCTTTGTGTGAATACGTTCATGTCTGTGGAGAAAACGCTTTCTGATTTAAGAATTGATTACTGCTCATAGTGGAAAAAAGTTTTAGATACATATGATACTGAAAATCCTCTAGGAATCTGTTTATTAAATTCAATGATAAGATACCAGAAAATATCCTAATATATTTGATCTTTACTGTTTGTTTACTCCTCTCCATTGGAAAAATGCAAATTACAGAATTTACTTCATGGATGATCAAGAGTACATAATTTCCTTCAAGAACTATCTTTATATAATTTGTTTTAAAGCTTCCTCTAAATTTCTGTGTGATTGAATCTGTTACAAGGTGATGAGGCTGAAGGGTTTGAATTCATTACATTCCTAATTTTGTTGGAGATAGTGTTAGGTCATTGGTGATCAAGGTATGGTTATTTTTAATTACTATTCAGCAAAATTTAACAGGAATACAAAATAAATCACATTATAAATTTTCAAAAGGTTAGATGTGTGTAAAAATAGATTTCATGTACCAAAAAGTTTATTTTCAAAGTAAAACATTTCAACAACTTTCAAAAACAGCATAAAGATCTTGATTTAACACAAAGGAGAAGTTGCTGAGATAAACACAATGGTTTATTTAAACTTTTCTGGACATCCATTTTATTTTGGGGATAATTGCATTTCTGGTATTTATTTTTGGACATACTCTTAAGTATCTGGATTTGCCCCTTGGTAAAAGGGGAAGGAATATATAGATTATGAGGGTTATTAAGAATCTTAACACTTACTCAGAAAACTGTAATGGTTTCTTATTGCTTAGAAATTTAAGCCTATTAATAAACTGCCCGTTCCCCTATCTAAGCCCACTGCTCCTTTTGTATACTATAATAGCTTCTGTCCTCTCTCATTTAGGGAAGGACATCACTCCCACTGCTTTTTCTCTCATGCCTACATCATTGAATTTTCTCTGTTATATCACCCACCCCACAAACAACAACAAACTGCCTCCCCTGACTTCCAGTTTCCTCCATCTGCTGTTCTATTTCTTTGCTTTATAGTAAAAATCCTCAAAAGAATTATGTATACTTTTTTTTTTTTTTTTTTTTTGGAGATGGAGTCTCGCTCTGTCACCCAGGCTGGAATGCTGTGGCGTGATCTCAGCTCACTGCAACCTCCGCCTCCCAGGTTCATGTGATTCTCCTGCCTCAGCTTCCCGAGTGGCTGGGATTACAGGCGTGGCCACCACGCTCAGCTAATTTTTTTGCATTTTTAATAGAGACAGGGTTTCACCATGTGGGCCAGGCTGGTCTCGAACTTCTGACCTCAAGTGATCTGCCCGCTTTGGCCTCCCAGTATGCTTGGATTATAGGTGTGAGCCACCATGCTCAGCATATACTTAGTTTCTTCAGGCTTTCATCTTGACACTCTATGGAAGCAGCTTTTGTTAAGGACTCTATTGACCTTTACATTGCTAAATCCAATGGTCAATTTTAAGTCCTCATTTTACCTAATCTACCAGGAGCATTTAACAAAGGCATTCTTGAATACCTTTGCCTTGGTTTCCTGTAAGTCTCTCTTGATTCTCTTCCTTAACTCACTGGTATCTCTGAGTATCTTTTTCTGTTTTTTCCTTATCTTTCTGTTACACTTTGGGGGTCTCCCAAGTTTCAGTTCTTGAAGTTATCTTCTCTACATTCACTTCCTTATATCATAGCCTTACACACCGCTCATTCACTGATAACTACTACTCCAGACTTCTGCATCTAAATGCTTATTTGATATTTCACTTGGAGAGACAGACACATCCCAAACCACACTCCTAAATACTCTGTCTCCAAACCTACTCCTTCCTATGATTCTTCATCTCAGTCAACGGTGACTCCTTTCTTCTGATTGTTCAGGATGTTAGAGACATCCTTGGCTTTTCTGTTTCTCACACCCCTAATGCAATCTGTATACAAATTCCATCAGCTCTATCATCAAATTCTATCTAGGGCTAGACATTTCTCCCCACCATCCCCCCACTATATTTCTTCTCACTGCTGCAACAGCCTCCCAAGAGGTTTGCCTGCTGCCATCTTTACCTTCTGACACTCTTCCCAACACTGCAGCCAGAGTGATCTTTAAAAAAGTATGTCAGATCATGTCACTACTCTGCTCAAAGTTCCTGATCTTACCATTATTACTCAAAGGAATATCCAATGCCTTACCATGGCCTACAAGGCCCATATGATTTGTGCATCTGTGCCTCCCTCAATACCCCTATTACTTCTCTAACATCATCTGTTTCTAATATCCCTCCTACTCAATTCTTTCCAACCTCATTGGCTTCCTTGCTGTTTCTTGAACACATTAAGCATGCTTCTACCTCACAGCTTTGGTATTTGCTGTTCCCTCTGAGTGGAATGCCATTTTCTTTGATATCTGTAAAGCTCTTTCTTGCTTCCCATGGGCTTCTTTCAATATTATATTAATCAGAGTATTTTCCTGGTGAGCCCTTGTCAATTAGTGGCTTCTCTCCAGAATCTCTCATCACCCTTTTCCTGCTCTATTTTTAGCCATTGCCTTCTCCCCCAATTTTCCTCATCACCTCTCATATTCTACCTTGTCCTCTGTCTTCTCCTATTAGATTGTAATTAATATAATGCCAATCTAGATTTTATTGTACTAGTAAGACAGAGTACCTGTATTGTTCACCGCTGTGTCCCCAGCAGCTGTTAACAGTGCCTGACATGCAGTAGGCACTCAATAAATATTTTTTCAATGACTAATTACAGGAAACTCATTCAAGGCCTTCCATAACATTACACAATCTGTCTTTCCAGTGTATTTGCCAGAAAATACACTTTTACACTTTAGCTTAACTGGACTTGTTTCTGTTTCTTAAACTATACATCCCTGTGCTTTCTTCACCTGTCATTTTGTTCTTGTTGTTTCCTCCTCAGCCCAATCTGTATGATAAAACTTTATTCACTTTTCACAATCCACCTTAAATGTCACCTTTTACGCTCCTCAGCACAATTCTACACATCCTTTAGGACAGATATCTTAGTTAAATGTCATTTCAGTCATTCATTTGTGTGCTGGCCTTATACCCTTTACTAGATTGTAAATTTCCTAGGATAGGAATATCTTTTCAACATATGGTGCTGGAACAATTGGACATTCACATGCAAAAAAAAAGTGACTCAAGACACTGACCTTTCAGCTTTTACAAATATTAACTCAAAATAAATCACATATCTAAATGTAAAATGTAAAACTATAAAACTCCAGAAGATAACATAGGAAAAAATCTAGATACCTTTGGGTTTGGAAATAAGTTTTTATATGCAACACCAACAATGCCATCCATGAAATAAAAAATTGATAAATTGGGCTTCACTAAAATTATAAACATCTGCACTGTGCAAGTTTATTTTAATAAAAAATGAAAACAAAAAATTCTCTCCAATCACACTTCTTTGGACTGTGTCATTTTCCTGCCAGGACACTGACTACTAGATCCAGCCAGCCATTGACTTCTCTTCAGCTCCAATGTTGCAGATTTCTGATCACAGAACTCACACATGAAAGATTAGAGTTTTCCCTCCACTGGACCCTGAAGTTACTCATTAATTATTTATCCCTCCGCAGGAGACTTCCTAGCTCATTTTAGATAGCAGTCGTCCAAAAATGTCTACCTTTCAAGCTTCCAATATCTATTTTCCCTCTTCTTCAACGGAAGCTAATACAAACTCACTCAAGTTTCTTCCCTTTTATCTCAAAATGTTAGTATATTTTCATCTATCTTCTCCTCATATTCCTTCACCCCCATACACACTTCTTTTTCACTTTCCAGGGTGGAAGTGCCACCTTTCTTTTCCAGGGTTAACCTGCCCCACCTGTCTTTCGATTTTCTTTCCTGTGTAGCTTGCTGTATCATGCCATCAGAAGCTTCCTTTCCACAGATCCATATTCTCAGTTGATCACATCTTCTATCATCCTAAGGTGTACAGTCCTCAATTTGCTGCTTTCTTGTTAAGAAAATAAAAACCAAGCCACAGACTGGGAGAAACTATTTGCAAATCATGTTTCTGATGTTTAAAAAAAATGTATCTAATGACAGAAATAGTGATTCCTCCATAATTTTGTTTTTTTTTTTTTTTTTTTTTGAGACGGCATCTCACTCTGTCGCCAGGCCAGAGTGCAGTGGTGTGATCTCGGCTCACTGCAACCTCTGCCTCCTGGGTTCAAGCAATTCTCCTGCCTCAGCCTCCCGAGTAGCTGAGACTACAGGCGCGCTACCATGCCTGGCTAATTTTTGTACTTTTAGTAGAGACGGGGTTTCACCATGTTAGCCAGGATGGTCTCAATCTCCTGACCTCGTGATCTGCCCGCCTCAGCCTCCCAAAATGCTGGGATTACAAGATTCCTCCATAATTTTTATACCACTTAAAAAAATTATACACTTGTGTGGATAATTTAGTTAATATTTGAAGTCCTTACTAGAATGTAAGCATCAAGATCTGCAAAACTATGCCTTTAGCTTCTTGTGGTATCCCATGAATAAGGAGATTGTTTAGAATAGTGTAGTTTCTCGATAAACTTTAGTTGAATGACTAAGTGACTGTATATCCCCCCACAACGTCCGGCATGGAATTTGCACATAGTTGGTCTCCACATTTGCTGAATTGAACAAGTATAATCTTATTTACTCTCCTATTTTCAAAGCGATTCTTATAAGTATAACCATTTTTGATATATTCTTTTTAAGACAAAAGAGGAAGAAATCCAATTATCCATTTAATTGAAGGGCCCTGAATTTTCTGTCTGTTTTTATGGACCCATTTGGCTGCTACAGACTGTTACTGGAGAACAATAGGGAGTGGATGGTGAGGAGCAGAGGGATCAATACTTGGCTGGTTGGTGCCCTCACTCTTCCACTCTTGTGAATTCATCCTCTATGATGTTTTTGGTATTAGCCGTCAAAAACTTAGAAAAGATTTGGTCATTGTGATGATTAAAACAACCTCAGATGGCTCCCTATCTTCTATGGTACAACTTAAAAATTTCTTGGCATGGATTTCATGGACCTTCACAATCTTGCCTTAAACAACCTTTCCAGCATTATTCTCCATCAGCTCTGTACAGAAGGGCTCTTAATATACCAAGCATTTTCAAGACTCTGTACTTTGTTCATTCCATTTCTCTACCTGGAATTATTTTCCTTCCATGCTCAGCAAAATTCTACGTATCCTTCAAAGTTAGGCTTAAATTACCCTCTCTGTGAAGACACTGCAGGTCTTTCCAGAGAGAATACACCACTAGTTGAGAAGTTCTCATATTTAATGAAGTCTATACATGTTCATTGTTCCTGCTGTACCTTGAGAAAGTTGTGTGTAGAAATCAAGTGTTATTCATCCTTTTATGTCTTGATACAAAGATGCAAAAAACAAGGTGTCGGCCGGGCGTGGTGGCTCACACCTGTAATCCCAGCACTTTGGGAGGTTGAGGCGGGCAGATCATGAGGTCAGGAGATCGAGACCATCCTGGCTAACACGGTGAAACCCCGTCTGTACTAAAAATACAAAAAATTAGCTGGGCGCGGTGGCAGGCGCCTGTAGTCCCAGCTACCCGGGAGGCTGAGGCAGGAGAATGGCATGAACCCAGGAGGCGGAGGTTGCAGTGAGCCGAGATTGCACCCCTGTACTCCAGCCTGGGTGACAGAGTGAGACTCCGTCTCAAAAATAAAATAAAATAAAATAAAAATAAAAATAAAAAGTTGTCTTGAATCTTCATTACCTTAATTCAATACCCATGTTTGCCTGAAACCAACTGAATGTTTGGGGTTTGGATAGAAAATAGCTTTAAATCATTTTTCTTTGTATAATATTGGGCATTTCTTAAAATGAGTAAGTCCATCTACCTTTTCACAAGAACATCTAAGTGTTTCCATAATTGTTATACATCAGTGAATATCTAATCAATCATGACTGCTTATTTTTCTGGTTAATTTTCATGTTTCCAGTATTAAATAAGTTTTAAAATATGCATACAATGATTTGTCAGATTTAGCTACATGCCAAGTGCCATATATTAGAATTGTAAGGAAAACATATTTTGATAGTTAAAGTAACAAATTTATGGAAAGTGATAGCTGTGAATTTTGGAAGGGCATTGGCTTTAGAATATTCTTGTATCACTGTCTTTTGTTTGTTTGTTTGTTTGTTTGTTTGAGATGGAGTCTCACTCTGTCACCCAGGTTGGAGTGCAGTGGGGAGATCTCAGTTCACTGCAACCTCTGCCTTCCGGGTTCAAGCGATTCTCCTGCCTCAGCCTCCTGAGTAACTGGGATTACAGGCACCCGCCACCATGCCAGGCTAATTTTTGTATTTTATTTATTTATTTATTTATTGAGATGGAGTTTCGCTCCTTTTGCCCAGGCTGTAGTGCAATGGTACGATCTTCGCTCACCACAACCTCTGCCTCCCGGGTTCAAGCGATTCTCCTGCCTCAGCCTCCCAAGTAGCTGGGATTACAGGCATGCGCCACCATACTTGGCTAATTTTTTGTATTTTTAGTAGAGATGGGGTTTCTCTATGTTGGTTAGGTTGGTCTGGAACTCCTGACTTCAGGTGATCCGCCTGCCTCGGCCTCCCAAAGTGCTGGGATTACGGGTGTGAGCCACCACACCCAGCCTAAGTTTTGTATTTTTAGTAGAGATGAGGTTTCACCACTTTGGCCAGGCTGGTCTCAAACTCCTGACCTCAAGTGATCTGTCCACCTCGGCCTTCCAAAGTGTCATTGTTGTTTTAATAAAAATCTAAGTATGCAGTTCAATCCAACTCATATTTATTGAGACCCTGCCACATGCAAGCATTTTCCCAGGTGTTGTGGGGTTATTGAATGTGGAAAAATATCCAGGTTGTACAATCAATGAGTTTCAAACAAATATTTTTAAAAAACACAAAGTATACGGCAAATGCCAACATTAAAGTAATATATGAAGTGGAAATAGCAAGGAGGGAAAATTAATTCCATTTTGGAACAGTGGGTACAGTTCTTAGCATATTTAGCATTTAATCTTGGTCTTTAAGTAGAAGTAGGATTCCAGTAACCTGAGGAAGAGTGTTTCTATGTAGGGGTGGTGACTGATGGGTGAAATAAATTAATATAATTCATCACATCAATAGGCTATAAAGGAAAAATGACATGATCATATCAATAGATGCAGAGAAAGCATCTGACAAAATTCAACCTCTTTTCATGATAAAAACTCCCAGTAAATGAGCCACAGAAGGGAGCTTCCTTAACTTCATAAACAACATGTAAAATAGCCTACAGTTACAATACATAATGATGAGAAATTAGAAGCTTTCCTGCTAAGATCAGAAACAAAGCAAGGATGTTCTCTCTCTACACTCCTTTTCATTATCATAGTGGAAGTCATAGCTAATGCAATAAGACCAAAAAATGACTTAAAAGGTATACTGATAGAGAAGAAAGAAATAAAACTATCTTTGTTCTCAGATGACATAATTGTTTATGTTGAAAATCTGAAAGAGTCAGCATAAAAACCTCCTGGAATGAATAAGCAATTACAGCAAGGTTTTCAGACACAAGATTAATATAAAAAAGTCACTGCTTTCCTATATACCAGAAATGAATAAGTGAAAATGGAAATTAAAAACACAATACCACTTACATTAGCACCCCCCAATGAAATACTTAAGCATAAATCTAACAAAATACATACAAGAAAATTACAAAACTCTGATAAAATAAAACAAGAACTAAGTAAATGGAAAGATATTCTATGTTCATGGATAGGAAGACTCAATATTATCAAGATGTCAGGTCTTTTCAACCTGCT
Organism: Gorilla gorilla gorilla; assembly: GCF_029281585.2. NCBI lineage: Eukaryota > Metazoa > Chordata > Mammalia > Primates > Hominidae > Gorilla > Gorilla gorilla. The sequence continues at coordinate 35,041,171 of NC_073232.2, read as the reverse complement.
TTACAGATTCAATGCAATCCCAAGCAAAATCCAAACAAATTATTTTGTGGATATTGGCAAACTGATTCTAAAGTTTATATGGAAAGTCAAAAGATCCAGAATAGGCAACCAATATTGAAGGAGAAAAACCTGGAGGACTGACACTGTGCAATTTCAAGACTTCCTATAAAGCTACAGTAATCATTCATTGCTGGTGGGAATGAAAAATGGTACAGCCAGTTTGGAAGACAGTTTGACAGTTTCTTATAAAATGAAACATGCTCTTGCCATACAATTCAGCTACTGTGCTTCTTTCTACCCAAATGAGTAGAAAACCACACAAAAACCTGTGCATCGATATTTATAGCAGCTTTTTTCATAATTGCCAAAACTGGAAGCAACAAAGATGTCCTTCAGGAAGAAATAGCTAAATACATTCTAGTACATTCAGACAATAGTGTATTTTCAGTGCTAAAAGGCAATGAGCTATCAAGCCATGAACAAAACATGGAAGAAATACAAATGCATATTGCTAAGTGGAAGAACTTAACCTGAAAAAACTACATATATGAGTCCAACTTTATTACATTCTAGAAAAGGCAAAACTATGGAGATGGTAAAAAAGATCAGTAATTGACAGCAAATTAGAGGACACAGAGAGATGGATAGGCAGAGAACAGAGCGTTTTTAGGTCAATGAAACTATTCTGTACAATGCTACAACTGTAGATACTTATCATTATACATTTGTCAAAAGCTATTGAATGTACAACACCAATAGTGAATCTTAATGTAAACTGTGGACTCTGGATGATAGGGATGTGTCAATGTAGGTTCACTAATTGTAACAAAAGTACCACTGTGGTGTGGGATGTTGACAGTGGAGAAGGCTGTGCCTACCTGGGGGAAGGGGACACATGGGAAGTCCCTACGCCTTCCTCTCAATTTTGTTATCAACTTTAAACTGCTCTTAAAAATAAAGTTGATTTTAATTAAAAGTAAAAACAAAAACTCTCTTCAATCACACTTCTTTGGATTGTGCTATTTTTGCTTCCAGGGCACTGACTAATAGATCCAATTAGCCATTGACTTCTCTTCAGCTCCAGTGTTGCTTATTTGTGGTCACAAAACTCACGCCTGAAAGATTTTAGTTTTCCCTCCCCTGGACCTTGAAGTCTACTCATTAATTATTTTACCCATCCAGAGGGTGACTTCCTAGCTCATTTTACATAGCAGTTGTCCAAAAATGTCTACCTTTCAAGCTTCCAATATCTATTTTCCCCTTTCTTCAATGGAAACTAACACAAACTCACTCAGGTTCCTTCCCTTCTATCTCAAAATGGTAGTATATTTTCATGTATCTCCTCTTCACATCCCTCCCAACTTCTCTGTGACTTCCAGGGTGGGAGCATCGCCTTTCTTTTCCAGGGTTAACCCTACTAATTTGTCTATTGATTCTTTATCTGTGTAACTTGCTCTATCATCCTATCAGAAGCTTCCTTTCCACCGGGTCCATATTCTCAGTTGATCAAGTCTACCATCCTAAGTTGTCCTTTCCTCAATTTGCTGCATTTTTCTCAAACTTTAACAATCTCCTTGTCAACTTTTCAAAGGACAATCTTAATTCACAGAACCCTTCCTTATTTACATTCACTCCTCAACTCACTAAACTCTGGCATCAGCACTGTTATCAGCCTCTTGAAAGTAAAATGACCTTCTTATCGTCCTATTCAACTGCCCTCTTTAGATTTCATTCTATTCAGTTCCTCTGTGTCCTTTAACTTTATTGATCTACTCTCTTGAAATTCTCTCCTCTGTAGCTTTCATGGCATCTATTTTTTTTTCCTCCTGTCCTTCTTACTGTGTCTCACCTCAATTATCTCTACCTCAGTCAATGACACCATCATCTCCTTCATGGATATGGAAAAAATGGAGTTTTGAGAAATTTTAAAGAGATTAAAATGATATAATTTGGTGATGTAGTGGATATAAGAGTTGAAAAAGATGGAGATTTCTGGTGTGTACAATTAAATAGATGATGGTATCTGTCAATGAGATAAATACTAGAGGAGTTTCAGATTTTGTGAGGGAAGATAGCGCTTTGCTTCTGGGCATTTGGAACTTGAACACATTTAGGACATCTGTATTTCTCAGTAATAATGCCATCCCCTGACCTAGTTTCCTCAGCCTCCAACACTAAAGCTCTCTACATTCTGTTTATAGAAGATCATCACTGTCTCTGGGACATATGCCCTGCCATTATCCATTTACATGTGCTATAGATATGTTTGGTATCTTTTTAAAATATTTATCCTCCTTGGCATTCTCTGAGAATCTTGGTTCTGTGGTTTAGTATTTGACATTAACTTTGGAAAATTCTCAGTCATTGTTGCTTAAAATAATTGTTTCCTCCTCTCTTCTCTTGGTATTCCCATTATGTATATATCATACCTTTTTTAGATATTCCACAATTCTTAGATCTTCTATTCCAGTTTTTCAATCTTTTTTCCATTGCCTTTCCATTTCAGACATTTCTATTGATATATCTCAGAGATTGTTTTCTCCACTGAGTCCAGTATACTAATGAGCCCATTAAGGTTGTTCTTCATTTATGTTACAGTGCTTTTGATTTCTAACATTCCAAATTCCTTCTCAGAATTCCCATCTCTCTACTTACATTGCCCATCTGTCCTTGCAGGTCATCTACTTCATCCACTAGAGCCTTTATCATATTAATTGTGGACTTACAAAAAATTCCTGGTGTGGTAATTCAACATACTTGCCATATCTAAGGATGGTTCTGATGCTTGCTCTGTTTCTTCAAACTGTGATTTTTGCCTATTAGTATGCCTTGTAATTTTTTTTTGATAGCCAAGACTGGGTAAAAGTAACTCCAATAAATAGGTGTTTATTCATGTGTTGGTAACATGCTACAGGCATAAGGGAGTGGAAGCATTCTATAGTTATATGATTAGGTTTCAACCTTTTAATGACAGTGACTTTCAACTGTGATCTTCACAAGTGCCTCAGTCTCCTCCTTCTCTACTCCCCTCCTATTCCTTAGGAAGGACAAGAGGAGGGTAAACCATGTTAAAAGGAACAGAATGCTCTGGCATGTTTTTAAATGGCACTTTTTCCTCTCTCCCTGATGTAAACACGAAGGGATTTTTCTCTGAAATTTACTGTGAGAACCTGACTGATCTGGAGGTAAAACCCATAAAAGTATGGAGGCCACCTGTGACTGGAATCTCCTACAGTTTTTAACTGTCAGACTGAGCCTCCAGCAATTCATCGATTACAGCTCAAATTTTCCCACCCCACTAATTGCTCCCTTGGATGTCTCTGCTTGCATGTTTCTGCTCCAATAAGTTGACATTTTTTGTATTTTCCTACCTGTGGGGAGTGGTTTACCCTGTAACCTTATTCTCTGATGGATCCAATTAAGAGTTGTTGATTTTTCGTTTTGTTCAGTTTTCACTGGTTGTTAGGATGGAGTGACAACTTCTAACCTCCTTACATGCTGGAGCAGAAACTGGATAAAGAGCCTGTCTTTACGAAGGTGTGGGCACTGATAAAGGAAACAAACAAGAGCTAGTGAAGATCCCTCTACAGCAACTTTCACTACCCTCGGCCAGAAGCTGCAAGTGGAAGAAGTGGTTTCCAAAAGCCAAGAGAGAGCTGTAGCTCTAGGGTTAGCACCACTGGAAAGAAGCTGCTGCCTTAGGTAGATCCTGGCCATTGTCACTTCCAATCTGCAGGTGCTTGATTGGTGCAGCACACCAGGGTCAGCTTTCCAGGGCACAGGGCAGAGTGAAGAAGCAGGAAGTAGACCTATGTATTAGTTTCCCATTGCTGCTATAACAAGTTTATCACAAATCTTGTGGCATAAAACAATGAGTATTTATTCTCTCACAGTTCTGCAGGCCAGAAATCCCAAATCAGTTTCATCTGGAAATTCACCGTGTCATCAGCAGGGCTGGTTCCTTCTGGAGACTCTAGGGGAGAATCATTGCTTTGCCTTTTCCAGTTTCTGGAGGCTGTAGGCATTCTTCGGTCATGGCTGCATCAATTTAACAGCTGCTTCCATACTCATATTGTTTTCTCCCTCACTAACCTTCTTGCCTCTGTCTTATAAGGACTCTTATGATTATATTTAGGGCCCGGCCACTAATCCCAGATAATTTCCCCTTCTCCAGATCCTTGACTTAATCACAACTGCATGGTTCCTTTTGCCAGGCAAAGTAATATTCACAGATCCCAGGGATTGGACCTAGGTATCTCAGAGGGTCGTTATTCAGCCTACCAAAATCTAGAAAGGCAAATGGAAAATGTACAGAATACAGAAATATTGGCAGGAAGCTAAGAAAACCTGGACCATATGTAAAAACAGTTTGGAGAGTTTTCCATGAACTGCTGATTGAATACATGGGTGAAAAGGTGGGATTTCTTCATTAAACAATATTGTGCTCTCCATCTAAATCCTAGAGTATTTAATAAAATCATAAATGTCTATTTCTAAAGCAAAACTTCCATTGCTACTACACTGATCTTTAAGCCACCATTGTTTCCTACCTTGATTATTGCAAATAGTGAGAATGATCTTTTTAAAACATAACTCAAAAATGTCACCCATCTGGTCAGTACCCTCCCATGTCACTCAAAGTAAGGTCTCTTATAATCTGATCCCATACCCACCCCATTGCTTCTCCCACCGTATCTCCTAACAGTGTGTCCCCACTTACTCCTCCCTAGCTTTCTCGATCCCTCTTGGCCGAGCCTCTAACACCTGGCTCACTCCGGCCTCAAAGGCTGACTCTTCTCTCTGCCCAAAGAGCCACAAGCCTAAAGTACTTCTCTTGATTGCGAGGTCTGGGATAACCACCATTTTCAACATTGTAATCCCACCCTCCAACCCTGAGGACTTCCAGTCCCTCTTATATTGCTCTATTTTTCTTTCATTTCTTTTTCTTTCTTTTTTTTTTTTTTTTTTTTTGAGACGGAGTCTCACACTGTTGCCCTGGCTGGAGTGCAATGGCGCGATCTCAGCTCACTGCAAACGTCACCTCCCAGTGATTCTCCTGCCTCAGCCTCTTGAGTACCTGGGATTACAGGTGCACACCACCACACTTGGCTAGTTTTTTGTGTTTTTAGTAGAGACGGGGTTTCACTATGTTGGCCAGACTGGTCTCGAACTCCTGACCTCGTGATCCGCCCTCCATGGCCTCCCAAAGTGCTGGGATTACAGGGGTGAGCCACCGTGCCTGGCTGCTCTATTTTTCTTTAGCATGCATCACCATGTGATATACTACATTGCTCACTAAACTTTTTATATGTATTGTCTGGGTCTCCCAATAAGTATGTAAGTTCCATGAAAACAGATTTTGTTTTGTTTTGTTTTATCACTAACTGACATACCCCGTACTCCTAGATCAGATTCTCACAAATGATGGATGCTCAAAATATATTTGAGTGAATAGTTTGCTTTTACTAAATGTTCATCTACTGTGAAACCAAAGAAAATGTATTTTTATTTTTACACTCTGGTTATAAACAAATTAAATGTTCTAAGACAAAGAATATATGTACTTTTCAATGTGTATGTGTATATACACACATATATATATTATATATGTTTCAAGATAATTTTATACTTTTAATATTTGCCTTTTGCCTTTTGCCTTCGTTTTATAGAACTGCTTTCCATTCTTGTTACTTTCCCACTCTTTCCATTCTTGTTACTTTTTTCAATGTTTTCTTTCTGTAAGACTTGGAAAAAGCAAAGTCGGAATCCTACTATAAGAATTTTGTCCTCTTGTGAAAAGTACAACTTGTTAACCATATTATATTTTTCATTTACTCTGTAATACTGGAGAGACATAGTTTCAGACTATAAATATTTTCTTTCAGTGTTGTCAAAGGTCACAAATACCCTTAGGGGTGGTTAATATAGCTTTATTTGTATTTCTGCTCTACACATTGAAAAAAAAATCAACTATTGTTGCCTGATGTTAAATTTTTATCCTTACTATTTAGTTGTACTGTTGTAATGAAACAGCTTTATTTGCTTTTACTTTGCTTTAAAATACCCTTGTAAATATCAAGCTGTATCACCTAAGGTGATTAAGGAACCACTGGGGTAGAATAGCAATCTTTTGTTAAACATAAATCCAAGCAATGGTTTTGTATTCATTTCCTTATCCATCTTTAAATTCCAGTAACATGAACAACCAACGTTGTCTACCAGCGTTGGTAGGACCGACGGGAGTACAGGCTCTCCCTGGTGTGCCCTAGGAGATTAGATTTTATTTATCTGCAGTTTGACCCCTTTGACCTGGTATGTAGTTTTGAAATGATGGTGGAGAAGGAAGCACACACCAGCCTGGTGAGCCATAGCACTGGATCAACGCTCAATACCTGGAGTGACAGATATCATACTGACCAAGCCCCCAGTAAGTCTTAATTGCCTTTGCCCTCTTCATTCCTGGAGACTTTCCTCTTTCACATTTACTTCTTCAAAGATGTACTTTAATCTGGGCTGCACAGATAAATATATATTCATAAAATTTGTAGCAATGTTGGAAAGAAGGATGGGATTGGAAAAGTGATACATGAAAGTAGATGAAAATCCATACATGTTTAGCTATGTACTTGAGTACCCACACCCTTAATTTATTCTAAATCTCTATAAGAGCAGTGTCCCTACATTTTTCTAGGTGGACACTAAAGCATATGAAATAAATGAAATCCAAGAGATTTTATACATAGTTTGCATATTCCTATGTGATACTCTATACCTTATAATGTTATTGCACATTTAAAATCAGTTCTTGCATTTTCTTTTCTCTAATGCTTCTTGCTCATTCATTACCATAATGAAGATTTCTTACTCCAGGGCACATTTCATGTAAAGGATCAGATAAATATTTTCAGCTTTGCAGCCCACACAACCTGTGTTACAAGTACTCAACCCTGTCTTTATGGCATGAAAACAGCTACAGTCAACACATAAATGGATAAGCATAGCTGTGTTCTAATAAAACTTCATTCACAAAAGTAGGTGGCAAGCCTGATTTGACCTATGAGCCATTAACTGTTGGCCTTGTAATAGGCAAAAAATCTGGAGAAAAGAGGAGTCTGAAGTGGGGGATGGCAAGCCGCTATCAATCACCTGTGGTTCACAAAATAATTTTAAATATATATTTATATATAATATATAATGTTTTATATATACTATATATTAATATATAAAATAATATTATAGATAGTATATAATACATATATATGTATTAAAGATCAATGCATACTTTATGACTGGGAGAGTGAAACTATTTTAAAAAACTAAACCATAAAATGTCTAGTATATTAAAAATTTACAAGCCAGTAGCAAAGATTAGTATTTTTCTATATGCTCACCCAATTAGATGTCTCCTTTAATGCAACTGATGTGTATAGAAATCAATTTTTAAAGCATTGTCTTTTCCCCAATCATTTAGACTTCTATTTCAGAAAAATATTAAATTCTTTCTAATCTCCAATTTTTAGTGGCTTCTGGCATTATAAGCTTTTCTGACCACCATCCTTCATGTATTTGATACAGTGATAAAGAATATTACGTGATGTTTAAGGGTCTTATTAAGTTTTTCATGAATGCTCCACTTATTTGCTTATATATAAATAGAATATCTCTAGAAATATATGCAAGAAATTGGGTACGCTGGCTGCCTCTGTGGAGGGACATTGGTGGGAAGGCTTTTTCACTGACTACAGCTGTGCACTATTTTAATATGCACGGATTACATATTCAAACAACAGAAGAAAAGATACGTTACACTCTGGTATAAATTTTGATTTACAACTAAGGAACAACCTAAAGAAGTAATGTATTATCCTTTATTTATGAGTTGGACAACAGGCACAATCCTACCTGTTAAGAGGAGTAACTTCATTAAGTCTGTTAGCAAATTTTAAGCAACATCTACCATATGGAAATCCCTTTTGAGTGGCTCTGGGCTGGGTGAGAGGATTTGTGTGCTTTTGAAAAGGAATCAGATGTCTGGAGGCTAAAGAAAAAAATGTCATACTGGGAAATTTTGTGTGTTTACACTGTAAATGTGACTTCTCTCTGCTCTGTATTATTTTAGATAGAGTGACCTGAGTTTTAGATGTTGAAATAAATCTGATATCTGTGTTGGCAAGACTATTTGATGGTTATTCTCCATCTGCAGAATTCCTAACATCTTTCTTCACTCCATGCTTAGCTTAGAGACAAGTAAAAGCATAGACACAAGTAAAAAAACAGCAAAGAAACACAGTTTTTGTAAGTAGAATTTTGTTGCAAAGATGGAGTGGCACAGTCCCTTTAACATATAGAGCTGTATTACCAGAGCCGCTGCAAGTTTCTGTGGGACAAACACCATTACAGGAAAATAATCTGGTTAATGGCTAGGAAGGTTGATGGTGTCTACCTTTCCCAAGAATCATTAAATGGCATGATGGGTCACTGGTGAGTGTATGATTGTTTTTAATACATTGATTTTTTCCAAGTATAAAAATAATGGCCGGGTGCGGTGGCTCACACCTGTAATCCCAGCACTTTGGGAGGCCATAAATATATTTGTACAAAAATATTTTTCCTCTTCCTTGGCAAAAGAACAAAATCTGTTGGGTCAAAGGATATAAATTTTTGTAATCTTTTATCTAATTATAAAAGTAATGCATGTTCATTATGGAGAACCTAGAAAAAAAGACTAAAAAGACATTTCTCTTACAGTCCTCTGTACCAGAACTCTCAACTGATGACCATAACTCACACTTCACTGAGCAATTATAAACAAGTAGAAAGAATTTCAGCTGCGTGCGGTGGCTCATGCCTGTAATCCCAGCACTTTGGGAGGCTGAGGTGGGTGGATCACGAGGTCATGAGATCGAGACCATCCTAGCTAACATGGTGAAACCCCGTCTCTACTAAAAATATAAAAATTAGCTGAGCGTGGTGGTGGGTGCCTGTAGTCCCAGCTACTCGGGAGGCTGAGGCAGGAGAATTGCTTGAACCCAGAAGGCAAAGCCAGTGAGCTGAGATTGCGCCACTGCACTCCAGCCTGGTTAACAGAGCAAGACTCCGTCTCAAAAAAAAAAAAAAAAAAAAAGAAAGAAAGAAAGAAAGAAAGAATTTCATCTTTGCATCACTCTGCCTCCTTTCTGGTTCTAATGGAAAAGAAACTGTCTCTGCTTTGAGCAAAGGCTAACTTTTCTGCTGTGCACTTGCTGTTTCCAGGATCCACTGCTATAATGATCCCCTCTCATATGTATCATCAACTTCCTCCTTCCATCAGCATACAACCTGTGCTCTAGTATCTCCCATCTTTAAAATTATCTCCTTTGATCCCCCATCCTTTCCAGCTATTGCCCTATTTCTCATCCCTTCATAGCTGAGCTTCCTAAAAGAGAAGTTCATATTCCCTATTTCTCCTTCCTCACCTTGTCTCTCTCCTCCATCTCTCCTGGCTAGGACTGCCCTTCACCCCACTCTACAGAGGTGGCTCTTGTCAAGGTCATTAAATAACTCTGTGGGGCCAAATTCAATGTTACACTATTTTCTTGAATGTTCAGCACTACTTGGCAAAGTTGACTATTCTCTCCAAAACACTCAGGTTACGTGGCTTGCAACAGACCACATTCTCTGCTCTTCCTCCCTTGAGGGCTACACTCCCTTAATCTCCTATGGTGGCTCCTCTGCTAGTGACTAAATGTTGCTGTTTCCCAGAGCTCTGTCCTGGGCCTCTTTCACTTTTCTTTCTTAACACTCACATTCAGTGACCTCATCCAACGCCATGGCATTGAATACTTCTTTAAGCAAACAACTCAAAGCATTATCTCCAACATGGATTTCTCCCCTGAAGTCCAGACTACTATATCCAACTGCCTTCTTGATAACTCTACTTTGATATTTAAATGGCATATCAAATTTAGCATGACCACAATAGAATGCATGACCACCCTCACACCTATATGAATAAATACAAGAGAATTACACTATCATTCATGGACAGGGAACAACATCTATACTTTAGTCTGGGCTGCCCAGGTGATGTCAGGCTTTATATACACAGACCACACACACACACACACATATGTATATATGTATGTATATAATCTATAGCACAAGTTCCCCTTGTGGGAATAGACATGAAATAATAATATTCCATTTCAATTTCTAGTTCCAAGACTGGCATTGTCACGGTTAGGTATTTACTTATTTCCCTATCTTTCTTTCTTTTTGCTAAAACATTGGGAATTTTGACTTCAGATTTTTCGCTTAAAAAAAAAAACAAGCTGTATTTATATAAATGTATACTACCTAACTGCAAAGTAAATCAGAATCTTCCAAAACTACAAATTCTGTTAAATATAATACTTTTTTTCAGAGATTAGAAAAGTAAATGGGAAAGCAAACAAGATTAGGGCAACTGAACAGCCAGAGATAAAGCCCTATGTTCCTGGCAGTAAGGAATGAGGGGCATGTCAGTTTGAATTCTACTCAAAGACTAAATTATTCTGACCTAAAACTACACTACTGTCCTTAAAAAATATTTCTCCCCCTTATCTGTCATTGCTAAAGTTATATCTACTCTAAAGCACAATTTTCCAGTAAGGTACTGTCAATAGATTTATTACTAAGGCCTTTGATATAATGACAAAAATGTATTTAGAGTATTAAAAATGTGAAGGCACCCAGGGAAAACAGTTGCTCTGCACTCCATTCAACCCATGCATTTTGTTTCACTGCAAAAAAAAAAGAATAAAAATTTTATCATCCGTACTCAGTGTCCGGCCTCCTATGGGGCAGAACTCAATAGTAAATGTAAGTCTATGCAAATGTGTCTTTTCTTTTTTTTTTTAATTTTTTTATTGAGATGGAGTCTGGCTCTGTCACCCAGGCTGGAGTGCAGTGGTGCAATCTCGGCTCACTGCAAGTTCCACCTCCCGGGTTCCTGCCATTCTCCTGCCTCAGCCTCCCGAGTAGCCGGGACTATAGGCGCCTGCCACCACGCCCGGCTAATTTTTTTTGTATTTTTAGTAGAGACGGGGTTTCACCGTGTTAGCCAGGATGGTCTTGATCTCCTGACCTCGTGATCCACCTGCCTCGGCCTCCCAAAGTGCTGGGATTACAGGCATAAGCCACTGTGCCCGGCCGGAAATGTGTCTTTTCTTATGACACCAATAGTAAAAATGGATTCAGTCAAACCCTAGGCATTGCTAATTTGAAGGAAAAAACACAAAAACTTAGTATTGCAATATTAACTGAAATTCATAATGTAGGTTAAAGCTCTTGATAACCGTTTAGGTTATATGTGTCTTTTTTTCTCTCTCTACAATAATTTTTTTATGGCCAAAAGATGTATACTCAGAATTTTTCAGTAAATTTTGTTATTTTTAGTAAAATGTGTCTCATTTCTTTGTATTTAAGTACACATATTTGTTGGATTCATCTTATTTTGTCCCATGAAATCAAATGTAATAGTTTTCAGAAATCTCTTTGAACAAAATAATTATAAAATTACAAGAAAATGTACAAATATTTTTGAAACAAGTAAACAATTGAGTCCATTTAATGAAGCTAAAAACAGGTAATGCTATCAGTAAAATAATTAATTATTTCTAGAACATCATTGGAAACATTTACATTACAGGAATTTGGGAATCTTACCTAAACTTTCAGAATTTGTAAAGTGATCTGAATAGCTGATAAAATTTAAGTGTTCCTATCTGTATTGAGCATATTTTAATACTAACTGCTAATGAAAAATAATATTTCATTGAATGATGCTAAAGGTACCAAAGAAACAACTAATAAATGATTCCACGTGAACTTTAGAGAATCATGTTACGATATCATCCTTGTATATATTTACTGAATATATTTATATGTGAATGCAATCTTATATGAAAGTACTTTGGGTTACAAAATTTTTCAGGCTAAATCAGGATCCAGATTACAAACAATGAACCAGGGATAGCTTTTAACTCTACTGGGTTCTCTATTTGTGTACATAGCTAATATCACAGATGGTAATCTATTTTGGGTTGTAAAGCAAATGTATTCAGAATTTTCTCAGGCTCCTGATCCATGTGTCCACATTGCACAACTCCAGGGGGGCACCATTAATGTTCTGTTTATGTGCTCCAGGGTGAGGGTACTGATGTGGAATATGATATGAATAGAGCCTCCTGGAGTTGTACAACATGGGCCACCTGTGTTGAAAATACAGTTTTTCCTCTGCTCTCACACCACAATTAATACAAAAGACTTCTGTGGCCAGATGTGTGTAGGTTTTTCTCAACGCATCAAGCAAGCAATCAGTTTTGCAACAGACACCAATAGACCAATAGGTGTCCTCCAACCCAGTTCAATTCTGTCACTATCTACCTGGAGATAGTATCAGATTACACAGGTTGACGGCTCAGTTCTACTAGACTGTTCCCCAGTTCCAACATTAATAGCAAGCCACATGTTGTTTTACCTGTGCTTCTGAACAACGCTATAAATCAGGGTTCCCATGACCGTCTCCTTGGGTTTGATTAAGCTGCTAGAGTGCCTCGCTTCCTTACACTTACTGGTTTATTATAAAGAATATTACAAAGGATACAGATAAAGAGATGTGTAGGGCAAGGCATGTGGGAAGGAGCTTCCATGATCATGTGCCACCCTCCACATGAATGAGTTCTTATTCACCTTCCTGCAAGAGCTCAGCTAGCCAGAAGTTCTCCATACCCTGTCCTCTTGGGTCTTTTATGGAGACTTCACTGGATAGGCACAAATGAAGCATGGACAACCTTGTAGAAATGAGATTGGATAAACAGTGGGTCTTATGATCTGCAATCAGAGAAGGTAGGTCAGATAATTTCTTTATGGGCAGCCCCAAGACAGAAAGGTGGGTAAAGATTTTATTTTTGGTCTCTGTGGCCTGCTTGGGGAGCAAAAGGAGCAGATGAAAGGAGGACCGGGGAAGGTCAGAAAATGAGATTCTGTTTCCTGAGGACTGCTTCTGAGACCTAAAGCACCCCAACACTACAACAAAAGTCTGTCTGTCACCTTTATCACTCTGAAGCTGTTCCAAAGCTGCTACAGGAACCAAGGACAAAAAGCCACATACTTCAACAAAAGATATGCTTATTGTTTTAGTCACTCAGGAAATACAAGGACTATGGAAGTTATGGACCAGGAACTGCGTTATGTGTGCATGTTTTCATACATACATAATGAACATTATCTATCTATCTATCTATCTATCTATCTATCTATCTATCTATCTATCTATCTAATGCCACCCATACAAGTTAGGGGTACAATAAGTGTCATAACACTAGTAATCAAATTTTGCAGGCTGATTGTTATCACATGCTAATGTGGGACTTCCGTCACTTTACAAAGTCCCCATAAGTATGTCTCACAAGTGCTCATGGACAAGTCTGCTTCAGCCAGACACCACTGGTACTCAGTCCTCACTTAGCTGGACATTGGTCTCCTTCCCACTTTGCTGGGCAGATGGTGGCTGGCACCCTGTTAGTCACTCTGGGTGTTCTTGCTGCTCCTGAGCATATGGAGTCCTTGCTGGCCAGGCTCAGCATTGCTCAGCCAGAGAAGCAGTGTCTCCAGTTGCTCTGCCAGGGATTTTGTTCCTCTGCCGCTGATGCTCTGGGCGGATACACTGCTGCTGTGCTGGACAGCCTGCACACCAGGCATGCCATGCCCTTCTGCAGCTCCATTCACCCAGGAGTCAAATAGATGGATCTGTTTGTTACGTGTTATATTCTATATGTTATGTGCTAATTGACATGGAAAAGCACAGCTGCTTGTACCCTCCTTTTGCAGGTTGAGTGAAACAGCTCTTTCAGTTCTTTCAGTTTTTACTTGTAGCCCCACCCTTCCTTAGGACACAGATATGTACCCCATTGGTTGGGCTAGGCTTGAGATGGCTTTTATTAAGAGCCAATGTGTATATTCAGAGCTCTGACTCCCTCCAATCACTAAGGCTTTGCTACTGGGTCAAATTAGTGCTCTTCTCCCTAGCATTAGTTATATACAAAGACCATGTTATCCTTGGCAAAATGACTCCCGCAAGGCCAACCCATCTTATCACTGCAGAAAGCAAAACTAGGCTGAATTCAGCTGACACTCACCCAAAGAAGGAGTATTTAAACCAGCCCTAGCCAGGGGGAATCGCCCATCCCAGTGGTCAGAATTTGAGATTTGGCAAGCCTTGCCAGCATGGGCTAAAGTGCTCTGGGGTGCTAAATAAACTTGAAAGGCAGCCTAGGCCACAAAGACTGCAACTCATAAGTAAGTCCTACCGCTGAACTGGGCTCAGAGCCAGTGGGCTAAGGGAGTGTTTGCTCCACCCCTTCTCCAATGACAGGCTGCACAGCTCACAGCTCCAAAACAGAATCTTTCTTTCCACTTGAGAAGAGGAGAGTTAAGAGTAAAGAGGACTTTGTTTTGCATCTTGAATACCAGCTCAGCCATAGTAGGATAGGGCAGCAATCAGAGTCATGAGGCCCCCTTTCAAGGCCCTAGTTCCCAAATGACATGTCTAGACTCAACCTGGGCCAGAAGATATGCTGCTGACTTAAAGGGAAGAACCAAGACCTGGCAGGACCCATTACCTGCTGACTAAAGAGCTCTTGGGCCCTGAATGACCAGCAGTGATACCCAGATAGTACACCATGGGCCTTGGGTGAGACTCAGACTTGTTGGCTTCAAGTAAGAATCAGCACATTCCCAGCTGTGATGGCTATGGGCAGAAGACTCCTTCTTGAGAAAAGCAGAGGGAAAAGTAAAGGGGACTGTGTCTTGCATCTTAGGTACCAGCTTTGCCACAGGGGCATACAGCATTAAGTGGGCTCTTGGGGTCCCCATTCCAGGTCTTGAGTCTGGGACAGTATTTATGAACCTACCCTGGGCTGGAAAGGAGCCCGCTGCCCTGAAGGCTGTCACAGGCCAGGCAGCATCCACCATGAGCTGAATGAAGAGCACTTGTGCCTTAAGTGCACATTGCTGGTAGCGTGGCAGTACTCCCTAAGGGCCTGTGGTGGTGGTGACCATGGGGTGAAGCTCCTCTGCCTGTGGAAAGGGGAGATAAGAGTGGGAAAGACTGTGTCTCATGGCTTGAGGGCCAGCTCACCCACACTACAATAGAACACCAGGTAAGTTTCTAAGGTTCTTGACTCGTCTCTGGATCCTTGATGATATCTCTGGACCTACCCAGGGCCTGAGGGAACTCACTGTCCTGAACTGAAGTAAGGACATAATCCTGGCTGGCTTTGCCACCTGCTGATTGTAGAACCCCAGAGCCTTGAGCAAACATAGGCAGTAGCCAGGTAGTGGTTACAGTGGGCATGGGGCAAGACACAGTGCTATGCTGCCTTCAGGTCTGACTCAGTGCAGTCCCAGTAGCCACCAGGGTGCTTGTGTCATCTCATCCCTAGATCTAGCTCAGAACAGAGAGAGAGAGAGAGAGAGAGAGAGAGAGAGAGAGAGAGACTCTGTTTGGCAGAAAGTACAGGAAGAGAACAAAAGTCTCTGCTTGGCAATCCAGGAAATTATTCAAGATCTTCTCCAAGTACTTCTATGAGTCTGCAAGAAGCACAAAATCATTGGGCTGAGGATGTCCCCTAATACACATATGGCTTAGATCACAACAGCCCAGTCCTTTCAAATACCTGGAAAGCCTTCCCAAGAAAGATAGGCACAAACAAGTCCAGACTGCAAACACTACCAGAAATAGCTAACTCTTCAATGCCCAAATATAGATGAACATCCACAAGCATCAAAACTATCCAGGGAAACATGACCTCACCAAATAAACTAAGTAAGTCACCAGGGACCAATCCTGGAGAAAGAGAGGTATGTGACTTTTTTAGACAAAGAATTCAAAATAGTTGTTTTGAGGAAACTCAAAGAAATTCAAGATAACACAGAGAAGAAATTCAGAATTCTATCAGATAAATTTAACTAAGAGATTGAAATAATGAAACATAATCAAACAGAAATTCTGGGGTTGAAAAATGCAATTGACATATAGAAGAATGCATCAGATTTAACAGCAGATTTGACTAAGCAGAAGAATTAGTGAGCTTGAGGACAGGCTATTTGAAAATGCAATCAGAAGAGACAAAGGAAAAAAGAATAAAAAACAATAAAGCACAACTACAGGATCTCGAAAATACCCTCAAAAGGGAAAAATGTAAAACTTACTAGCTAAAAAGAGGAAGTAGAGAAAGAGGGGTAGAAAGTTTATTGAAAGGGATAATTTCTCAAATCTAGAAAAAGATATCAGTGTCCAAGAAGAAGAAGGTTATAGAATGCCAAGCAGATTTAATCTGAAGAACACCACCTCAAGGTATTTAATAATCAAACTCCCAAAGGTTAAAGATAAAGAAAGGATCCTAAAAGTAGTGAGACAAAAGAAGTAAATTACATAAAAGGGAGCTCCAATACATTTGGCAACTGAATTTTTAGTGGAAACCTTACAGGCCAGGAGAGAGTGGCATGACATATTTAAAGTGCTGATGGAGAAAATATTTTACCCTAGAATAGTATATCTGGCAAAAATACCCTTTAAACATGAAGGAGAAATAAAGACTTTCCCACACAAACAAAAGTTAAGGATTTTATCACGAATAAACCTGTCCTACAAGAAATGCTAATGGGAATACTTCAATTAGGTAGAAAAGTATTTTAATGAGCAATAAGAAATCATTTTAAGGTGCAAAATTTGCTAGTAATAGTAAGTACAAGGAAAAACACAGAATATTATAATACTGTAACTATGGTAAATTATGGAAGACTAAAAGATGAACCAATCAAAAACAATAACTACAATCATGTTTCAAGACATAGACAGTACAAGAAGATATGGACAGAAACAACAAAAAGTTAAAAAGCAGAATAATGAAGTAAAGGGGTAGAGTTTTATTAGTTTTCATTTTGCTTGTTTGTTTGTTTATGCAAACATTGTTAAGTTGTTATCAGCTTACAATAATGGGTTATAAGATAGTATGTGCAAGCCTTGTGGTGACCTCAAATCAGAAAACATATAGCAGTTATACAAAAAATAAGAAAGAAATTCAATCATACCACCAGAGAAAATTACCTTCACTAAAAGGAAGAGAAGAAGGAAGAAAAGAAGGAAGAGAAGACCACAAAACAACTAGAAAACAAATAACAAAATTGCAGGAGTACTTCCTTACTTATCAATAATAATATTGAAAGTAAGTGGACTAAACTCTCCAATCAAAAGACATACAGTGGCTGAATGGATAAAAACAACAACAAAAACAACAACAACAACAAAAACCCAAACTAAAACCAAATGATCTGTTGCTTACAAGAAACACACTTCATCTAAAAAGACACACATAGACTGAAAATAAAGGAATGGAAAGAGGTATTCTATGCCAACGGGAACCAAAAAAAGCAGGAGTCACTATACTTATACCAGACAAAATAGATTTCAAGACAAAAACTATAAGAAGAGACAAAAAAGGTCACTATGTAATGATAAAGAGGTGAATTCAGCAGGAGGATATAACAATTGTAAATATATATGCACCTGACACTGGAGCACCCAGATATATAAAGCAAATATTAGAGCTAAATAGAAAGATAAACCCCAATAAAATAACAGCTGGAGACTTAAATACTTCACCTTCAGCATTGAATAAATCTTCCAGAAAGAAAATCAGCAAAGAAACATCAGACTTAATCTGCATTATAGATGAAATAGACCAAATACATATTTATAGAACATTCATCCAATGGCTACAGAATACACATTTTTCTCCTCAGCACATGGGTAATTCTCAAAGATATATGATATGTTAGGTCACAAAACAAGTCTTAAAATATTTTTTAAATGGAAATAATATCAAGCATCTTCTCTGACCACAATGAAACAAAACTAGAAATCAGTAACAATAGCAATTTTGGAAACTACACAAACACATAGAAATGAACGCTTTTCCCATTTACCCCAAGAATACTTGCTAGTGGTGCTTGTGGCTGCAGCGTTTACCCTAAGATAACTTTGTCATGAAGTATTTTGCATTTATTATTATTTTTGCATCTCTCTGGTATATTAACTTTGGAAACAAAAGATAACATTCTATTTATAGCATTCTGGTTTTGGTAGTGGTACTTTCATTTACAAAATATAGTAATTCTCAATTGCTGAAAATGTCAAATCCTAGAAAACGGAGCATCCCTCCAAGTGATGTTAACATCGTTCTTGAACAAGTGTTGGCTGAAGATTCATTTGATGAATCTGATTTTTCCAAAATAGACAATTCTGATGATTCAGACTATTCTAATGTTAGTTCTGTTTTGAAATAACTCCAAGAAGAGTTTTTATATATTATATTTTCACATTGAAAATCAGTCAGATTTGCTACAGTCTCAAAAAACATGTTTATGTAAAATTAAATGAGCAATAGCAGCAAGCTGTACTTAAAAAAAAACAGGAAAAGGGTTAAACAATATGATACTGAACAACCAATGGGTCAATGAAGACATTAAGAAGGAAATTGAAAAAATTCTTGAAATAAAAATTATAATGAAAGCACAATATACCAAAACCTATGGAATACAGTGACAGCAGTAATGGCAGGGAAATTTATAGCTATCAGTGCTTACATCAAAAATTAAAAAAAAAAACTTCAAATAAACAACCTAATGATGTATGCAAGAGCTAGAAAAGAAAGAGCAATCTAAACTCAAGATTAGTAAAAGAAAAGAAATAATAAAGATCAGAGCAGAAATAAATGAATTTGAAATGAAGAAAACAATACAAAAGATCAATGAAACAAAAAGTTGATTTTTTAAAGATAAAGAAAATTGACAAACCTTTAGCCAGACTAAGAAAAATGAGAGAAGACCCAATTAAGTAAAATCAGAATTGAAAAAGGATACATTACAACTGATACCACAGAAATTCAAAGGATCTTTGGTAGCTAATATGAGCAAATATACATCAATAACTTAAAAAATTTAGAATAAATAAATTCCCAGACACATACAACCTACCAAGATTGAACCATAAAGAGATCCAAAACCTGAACAGACCAATATGAAGTAATGAGATCAAAGCCGTCATAAAAAGTCTCCCAGCAAAGAAAAGCCTGGGACCCAATGGCTTCACTGCTGACTCATACCAAACATTTAAAGAACTAATGCCAATCCTCCTCAAACTATTCTGAAAAGTACAGGACAAAGAAAAGCCTATAGGGCAATATCACAAATGCATCTTGATGCAAAAATTCTCCACAAAATACTACCAAACCAAATTCAACTACACATTTTGTAATCCCAGCACTTTGGGAGGCCGAGACAGGCGGATGACCTGAGGTTGGGAATTCGATACTAGCCTGACCAACATGGAGAAACCCTGTCTCTACTAAAAATACAAAAAAAAAAAAAATTAGCCGGGCCTGGTGGTGCCTGCCTGTAATCCCAGCTGTTCAGGAGGCTGAGGCAGGAGAATCGCTTGAACCCAGGAGGAGGAGGTTGTGGTGAGCCGAGATCACGCCATTGCACTCCAGCCTGGGCAACAAGAGCGAAACTCCGTCTCAAAACAAACAAACAAACAAACAAACAAAAACTCATTCATTATGACCAAGTGGGATTTATCCCAGGGATGTAAAGATGGTTCAACATAGGCAAATCAATCAATGTGATACATTATATCAACAGAATGAAGGACAAAAACCATGTGAAAAATTAAGCATCAATTTAAATGACAAAAACCCTCAAAAACTGGATTTTGAAGAAACATACCTTAACAAAATAAAATGAACATATGTCAGATCCATAACTAGTATCATACGGAATGGGGAAAAATTTAAAGCCTTTCCTCTAAGATTGGGAATATGAAAAAGATGCCTACTGTTATTCAACATAAGTAGTGAAAGTCCTAGGTAGGGCCATCAGACAAGAGAAAGAAATAAAGGGAGTCCACATTGAAAAGGAGGAAGTCATATTATCCTTGTTTGCAGAGGATATGATGGTATACTTGAAAAAACCTAAACAACTCCACAAGAAAACTATTACAACTGATAAATCAGTAAAGAGTGCAAAATCAACGTACAAAAATCAGTAGCATTTCTATATGCCAACAACAAACAATCTGAAAAAGGAATCAAGAAAGTAACACCATTTACAATAGCTACAAATAAAATAAAATGCCTAGGAATTAACCAAAGAAGTGACAGATATCTACAATGAAAACTACATAATTGATGCAAGAAATTGAAGGGGACACCAAAAAATGGAAAGATATTCCATGTTTATGGATTGGAAGAATCAATATTGTTAAAATACCCACACTACCCAAAGCAATCTACAGATTTAATTGCAATCCCTGTCAAAATACCAATGACATTCTTCACAGAAATAGTAAAAACACTGCTAAAATTTATATGGAACCACAAAAGACCCAGAATAGCCAAAGCCATCATAAGCAAAAAATAACAAAACTGGAGGAATCACATTACTTGACTTCAAATTATACTACAGAGGCATAGTAACCCAAACAGCAGGGCACTAGCATAAAAACAGACACATGGACCAATGGGACAGAATAGAGAACCCAGCGATAAGTCCATAAATCCGCAGTGAGCTCTTTTTTCACAAAGGTGCTGATATGGCTCTGTGCCCCCACCCAAATCTCATGTTGAATTGTAATTCCTAATGTTGGGGGGAGGGACCCTGTGGGAGGTGATTGAATCATGGGGGTGGACTTCCTCCTTGCTGTTGTCATGAGATCTGGTTGTTTGAAAGTGTGTAGAATTTCCCTCTTGACTCTCTCACTCCTGACACCATGTGAAGATGTGCTTGCTTCCCTTTCGCCCTTCCACCATGATGGTAAGTCTCCTGAGGTCTCCCCAGTCATGCTTCCTGTACAGCCTGAGGAACAGTGAGTCAATTAAACCTCTTTACTTCATAAATTACCCAGTCTCAGGCAGTTCTTTAGAGCAGTGTGAGAATGGTCTAATACAGGTGCCAAGACCATACAGTGGGGAAAAGACAATCTCTTCAATAAATGGTGTTGGGAAAACTGGGTATACATATGCAAAGGAATGAAACTAGATCCCTATCTCTCACCATATATTAAAATAGATTTGGAAGTATCTATTAAAAAATTTAGAACAAAATTTCAAAACCTTTATCTCAAAAAATCTTCCATGTTAATTGGTTCTCCAATTTTTTTCTCACAGTAAGTAATAAATAGCTAAACGCACTATTGTGTCTATTGAACATATAAAGCCAAATCAAGGCATTCTATTTCAGATCTCAACCCAAACTCTTCAATTCAAAATAATATAAATTTATTGAGCACTTACTACATGCAAAGTACTAGACTCAGCACTGGAGACATAGATGATTAAGATTTGTAAAATACAGATGCATGTAACTATCCACAAAATGCTGGTGACTGCTAACGTTGTACAGGTGCTTCATGCTTTTTATTTCATTTCATTTATCCTCTCACCTTTACCAGATAGGTGTTATTGGTGTCCTCATTTTATAAACAGGTTGTAACTGTGTCTAAGAGAGGTTCAGTAACTTGTACAGAGTCACAAAATTAGTTCATGGCAAGACTAATAGACGGCAGGATTGGGACTCTATCCCAGGTGTGTCTAACTGAAGTAAGAACAAAGTGATGTATGACCACAGAGGAAAGGAAGTGTAAACACATACTTGTAACTTCTGGGAAAGGTTTCTCAAAGGTGCCAACAGTTGGAGACTGGTTTTAAGTATATTCCCAAGAACAGAATGAAGGTGGGTGAGATTTCAAGGAGAGAACACTCCATGAGCCAAAATGGAGAGGAATGAAGATGCATAGCAGGTTCAGCAACCAGCAAGTGGCCCCAGGGGCTACAGTATGGGTGGATCCACAGGGAGAGATGAGCAAGTTGGTCCTTTTAGGAACACTTACTGTCATCGGCAACTTGTGATGGGAGCCACTGGCGACTTGTCATTTTAAGCCTAAATGAAACTAAAGACTGAAAAGTAGATCACGTAGAGCACACAAAATAACAGGCTAAAAAAAGTCTGAGAGTGCAGTACAACTTACAGTATTAATTACTAGAGAAAATGGTCCAGGCCTTTTTTTTCACTGAATGCAGTTTTGTTGGCCCCTGCTGAGAGCTTGGCTACTAATAACATAGGCAAACTCCAAAACTCATCATAGGCATGAAAGACTCTTTCCAAAAGAAATGAAAACATCACTATGTTGATGATTGTCAACACCCATATCAATATGTCATTAAACCTAGTTCCTAAATTATTATTTCCCAAACATTTCAAGGATAAGTTAGATACCCATCTTAAACTTAGTTGTTTCCACACTCTGTATCCTTAATTTAATTAAAAAATAGTCTTAGGGGGCTGGGCGCAGTGGCTCACGCCTGTAATCCTAGCACTTTGGGAGGTCGAGGCGGGCAGATCACGAGGTCTGGAAATTGAGACCATTCTGGCTAACACAGTGAAACCCCGTCTCTACTAAAAAAAAATACAAAAAAAAATTAGCCAGGCGTGGTGGTGGGCGCCTGTAGTCCCAGCTACTTGGGAGGCCGAGGCAGGAGAATGGTGTGAACCTGGGAGGCGGAACTTGCAGTGAGCCAAGATGGCGCCACTGCACTCCAGACTGGGCGACAGCGGGAGACTCCATCTCAAAAAAAAAAAGTCTTAGGGAAAACATGAACAAAGATTCCTTGACCATTGAATATTCTACTTAGTAATGCAAACTCTAACTGCAGTATACCAAAGAAATAAAATAAAATTTAAGTGTAAATGCCCATTGTGAGTAAACCATACAAAGTGGCTCAAACAAAATCTGTCCATCAGTTTTGTGACCGCCAACTTCTGACACCAGTGAGGAAAAGAGAAATTAGTAAAAGAGCTAGTCTGAAAAATCATTATACTTGAGTTACAGCTTTGTTGGCTATTGTCTCAGAAGGCAGGATTCAATTTCTCTGGGATTTAGTTTCCTGATCTCTAAAATAAGGATCCACATTCAAAGTTCCTTTCCAGCAAAAATAATGTATGATTGTATAATTACTTGGCAGGGGGGAAAGTGGTATGATAAAGACAGGAACTGAACAAGGTATTTAGCACAAGTGGGCAGATTGCATGATGGTTCTTTACGCTGTTTCATTTTGAAGCAACAATGTAACTTATTCTCAGAATTATTTACAACTTTTTTGTAGTATCAGCAACTGCTTCTTCTTCTTTACTTGAATTCCTTTATTTAGTGCTACTTAGGAGCAGAGGTACTTACAATGGCCTTCTCCAGGGAATAATTATTCAATTGCCTATTCCTTTTAAAATTCCTGGAGACCACGTTAAAAAGCCATTTAGTTTTTATTCTGGGAGCTTTTCTGGAAGAGGAAGTACTGAAGACTGACATAAGGAAATATTTAAGACAGGAAAGGGTAAGTTATTATTTCTTTTCCAAATTTCCTGGTCCTAGAGGGATCCTTGCTATATTCTCCAGCTTTATCTGTTTCTTCCTGAGTTGTCCATCTTGGATGGACACAGCTACCAGTGTATTCCTTTACGAGACCTTTCCTTCTAGCACTGACAGGGACAATTCCTTTACTTTTTATTTTAGCCAAGATAAGATGGGAATTTTCTAAAATAAAATCTTACTTAGAATATAAGCACAAATGATGTGTGTGCACACACACACACGCTTCATGTAAAAAACACACAAAAACATAGAAGCAAATAAATGTCCACATATATTAAATATACACCAATATTAAATATATATCAATATATTAAATATATAAATATCCAGACACTAGCCCGTCTTGCCTATTACAGCTTATTAAATACATAATTTTGAAGCAAATCCATCATCCTTTCAACACTGAAGATTCAACATCAGCCTTTGTTAGTATTATTAATATAATTATCTTTATGTGAACTGTAGCTCCTTTTTTATTTTTTTCTAGACTAGCGACTAGATCTGGTCATAGCAAATGGCCATGTATTTTAATGACGGAGCTATCATTATCCAGTTTCTTGATTCATGATAGATTCCTATCTGAATAAAAGCAAACTCTAGGTTATCTTGTTTTCAGAACGGTGCTCTCCTGTTTCTAATTTTAATTTGAGATACAGTCTTTACTTCATCTATGGAGCCATTAGAATCGACTTACACTGAACTAGGTGAAGAAAAATACTCCTGTCTGGGTCCCTAGCTTGAGTGGGCTGCTGTAGACAGTGGCGTTGCCATCCTGGCAGTCCAAGGCAGGGGTTGGGATTCAAGTGTCCGTAATAAGGGCTGGGCACCCACTCTTGTGTAATGGAAGATGGCAAAAGGACAAGACCCAATTGAGCACATTTAGAGATAGATGATAATTAAACATAGTTGGGACCAACTCCCCCTACCTTCAAAAAAATACCATATTTTAAAGTTAAAAAAAATATATGAGAAAATGGTCATACTGGGAACAAGCAAAATGAATCCAAAATTATTGCTGTAGTCTGCCTTGGTGTATCCATAATTTACCTTTTAGAACCAACAAAAGGGACACAGGTGGCTTAAGAGCTGGCGATGGGGTACTCCCCACTGTGGGCTGTCATGGACACAGGTCAAACCTCTCAGTCTGACTTTCAGTGCTCTCAGTAGTCTGGTCTCTGTATACCTCTCCAAACCTATTTCTGGGTTTTCCCCTTACAGCTTGATTAAATGCTTGCCTTTCTGTCAGCTTATCTCCTTGATTTTATGATTTTGCTCAGGCTGTTTCTCCTGCTATAACGTTCATCTTGTGATAACTCTATCTTCACATGATTCAGTCCAGTTCATCCCTCATGGTGCTGATTCAAAGGCGACCTCCTGGATAAGCCCTCCTGCCCCTGCTAGTGGAAATGGGATTGAAACTTTGTATAATGGTTATTCATGTGCTTGTCTTATCCCGTTTACTAAAAAGTTAGCCCCAGAGCACAGGCTCTATAAAGGATTCAGCTGTCAGACCTCTGTGTAGAACCTTTATCCAGACCTTTATACAATGGCCTCAACAAATGTTGAGACAACATGGATGTCATCTCAATCCGCGATTTCTAGGGTAGCAAAGATTATAACACAATTGGTGTTGAATGGGATCGTAAGAAATTTAGTCCTGGTTTGGACTGAAAATGAAAAGTAGGAGAGAGGAAAAGGCTAAGATAATCCCTGGATTTCTGGTTGGCATAATGAGATAAGTGGTGGTGTCATTAATAAGAAAGGGAAGAGCCAGGTGCGGTAGCTCATGCCTGTAATCCCAGCACTTTGGGAGGCCGAAGCAGGTGGACCACGAGGTCAGGAGTTTGAGACCAGCCTGGCAAAGATGGTGAAACCCCATCTCTACTAAAAAAACAAAATACAAAAATTAGCCGGGCACACTGGTGGGCTCCTGTAATCACAGCTACTCGGGAGGCTGAAGCAGGAGAATCACTTGAACCCAGGAGGTGGGAGTTGCAGTGAGCCGAGATCATGCCACTGCACTCTAGCCTGGGTGACAGAAGAAGACCTTGTCTCAAAAAAATAAATAAAATAAAATAAAATAAGGGAACAAAGAACACAGATGGAATACCATAAGTTTAATTTTGGACATGTTGAGTTTGAAGTATCTTTCAGTCATGTGGAGATGGGAATTGAAAACATAGTTGTTAGAAAAGCAGTGGGGATAGCATTTTTAAAGTCTCATGTGTTAAGGAAAAGCCTATGTGTTCCAAAGGGTGAATAATTCTCATCATGACATAGTCACAGCCATTAAAGAAAAATTATCTTGCCCAGAAAATAGAATATAAAATGGAGTCATGCATTGTGCCACATGGAAGGAACCCTATTATTACTTCCTACTTATTTTTTTGTTTTCTCTTTTCATTGTTCTGTTTTGTAAAATCAAAATCCTATTTGAGCGAATTTACATTACATAAAGTCCCACGCCTAACAAGGAATTGACAGCTTGGCCTGTGTGTTTTTTTTGTTTTTTTGTTTTTTTGAGACGGAGTCTCACACTGTCACCTGGGCTGGAGTACAATGGCATGATCTGGGCTCACTGCAACCTCCACCTCCCTGGTTCAAGCGATTCTCCTGCCTCAGCCTCCCAAGTAGCTGGGATTAGAGGTGCCTGCCACCACACCTGGCTAATTGTTTGTATTTTTAGTAGAGACGGGGTTTCACTATGTTGGCCAGGCTGGTCTCGAATTCCTGACCTCGTGATCCACCCGCCTCGGCCTCCCAACATGCTGGGATTACAGGCGTGAGCCACCACACCTGGCCGGTACTTTTAACACTGATTGGATGGTCAATTTTTAGTTTGTCTTTCTTTTGTTAATCCTTCCACATATGTCTCAAATATGCCTTATATTCTGGCCTGAAAACCACAGATGCTGGGACAAGTGGACTAGGTGCAACAGCACCACAAATACAGCCAGTATTTTTGGTCTAAGAAACCAAAATTAGTAAGAAAAAGGAGTTACTAAATCCTTTTTATTTCTATGAAATTATATGCAAAATATAACAATCTATAAATATCAAAGGTAATTGCCACTAGCATATTGAGAGCATCAAGTAAAATATTAAAGTTATTTTGCATTGTATATAGAACACAAAAGAAATTTAAGATGTTAGCATGTTAATAATATGACTTTCAAAAAAAGGAAGTTTTAATTTGGAATTTGTTATTTAAGTAGATGCTGGGTTAGATATTTTCTTTATTTATGAGGAATGACAATCATAGCTTAAATAATTTTTTAGGCAAACGTTCAAGATATATAAAATAAAGAATTGTAGGAAGTGTCAAATATTCCACACAGGAGGCAGATGTGGTGGCTTGTGCAAGTAAGCTCAGCTACTCAGGAGGCTGATGCAGGAGGATCCCTTGAGCCCAGAATTTTGAGGCCAGCCTGAGCAACAGTGAGACCCTGTCTCTAAAATAAAATGAAATAGAATAAAAAATATTCCATATAATGGCTATTCACCTGTTGCTTCAGCAGCTCAAAAATACCCTTCTGCTGTGGGGAAGAAATTTCAAAATGGTTAGCAGGTAGGACTCTGCCTCTCACATAGAAACTGGAAGTGAGCTGAGACCAAGTGTCTTTCACCACCTACTTTCACCTACAGTGTGGGCCTGTGACCTACATATGGGTGATCAGATAGTCCAGTATGGAACTTAGAACCTCAAGGATGCAACATAAAGCTCAAAGTCAGTTTACAAATATTTTGAGTGGGTTGTAGCATTCAAGAAACTAGTGTCACTGCAGGCAATGTTAGAGAAAGGTGGGTGGTTTTCAGTGGCAGCCTTTTAGCTGGTGATTCTTGAGGAAGGACAGTTGAAGCTGCCTGCTTTCATGACTAAACCTGGCTCTCTCCCATCCTCTCCATTCTCTGAGCCATCCAATATTGTCCGCTAAACTGCTTTACTTTTTAAGTGGGCTTGTATTGTTTTACTCAAGAATTCTGAATAGCACATTTCAGTTACAAATGACTTTTATCTATTTCCATTAAATCAGATAGTCAACTGTTTAAAAATACTGGATTCATAAGAAAAATTTTCTTTCAAAATATTTTATAACTAGAGTTTCTCCCAATTTAGTCTGCCTTCTAACATTGTCAATTTTAACTCGTGTGAAAAATGCTTTCCCGTTTTTTGAGGAGTGTATTACAACGTGGTCTTAATTCTTCAGAATAGTTGAATAAGTTAGAAAAGTGATGTGTTTTATATTCAGGTCTTGACTTAAAATAGAAAGTTCTCATATCCATTCCATAGTATCTCCCAACACTCCACCTCTCCCCAACAAGGAAGTTTATATTCAGTTTGTATTCAATTTATATTAGGACCATTTTCTTTAAAGCTGAATCTTTAATTTTTAAAAAATTATCCTGCCAAGCACATACCTTCAGTTCTAAAGGATAACATCATGTACAAAGAGAAAAATGTCAGCTTTGAGTTAGCTATGTTGATTTAATACAATCAGATTTTTTGATCCATTTTACCAACATCAAAAACTGTGACAAGTCAAGTTATTTTTCATGATCTTCAAGAAGACAGCTTTTGTTTAATGTGTTGCCAGTGGCATAACCAAGCCTCTTTTCTTTTGCTTGAGTATGTCTCACACTTTGGGACTAGTGTGAATATGAATGCTGAGGGCAGGATAATCTTCCCTCCTCCTTGAACTAAGATCCATGGTCAGGAGAGTGTTGTGGGTAAAGATTCAAGTTCAACTCCCACCTCTTCCAAACATACGTTTATAAAAAATAAAATATTTCTTACACGTTAAAAAATAAAATTAAAAAGACAAAGATATTTTCTGAAACAAGATGAGCATTAGAGAGGACCTAACGGAGCAAACAAAAGCACCAGGTAAGAGGGCAGAAACTATAGGCTGATTCAAAGTCTGGCACCAAAAACGGGAAAAAGAGGCCTGGAGAGTAAAGGAACTAAAACACACATTCACAATGAAGGCCTTGACCGAGGTGCCGTGGGAAGAATGGGGCTGAGTGTGGGGTCCCTTGCCTGGGAAAAAGATTGAAAAAACTGCCGCTTCTTCCTTTTATATGGAGCCAGGTGCTTGAGATGGCAGGATGGAGAGACATAAGATTTACTTCCCACTGGCTCAGCAACTAGATCTGCAAATTCCTTCAAATCACAATGGGCCCTGGGGAATCTTGAAACCAGATAATGGCAAAGGCAGAACCCTCCAAATAGAATGCAGAAGGAAATAAAAACCAAAATAAAAAACCTCCCACTCAAGATGAGAAGGCAAACTAAAATTCTAAACCCTAGACTAAGGAAACCAAATATGAAATAAACAAATGAACTCAATAATCAGGACAATTCACCTGTGTTGAAATGCAAATCTGAGAGTTACTGTTAAAAAGTATGTTTAAGATCAAAGAGAAAAAAAGTGGAATTACATTCCCCCAAAAGAAAAAATGAATAGCTAGATATAAAAAGTCAGATATGAAAAGAGTAGTTAACAAAAAACCACTCACCAATTTATATAAGAAATTATATAAATGAAAACTATAGATATTGATGTATAATAGATATCAGCATGAAAAAATATTGGTATGTAAGATATCTAGACTAGGCCCAGTTCTATGAGAAAATTAGTGAACTGGGAAACAATTTTGAAGAATTCATTCAGAATATAGCAGAGATTGATAAATGGGTGACAAACATGACAGAGAAATTGCAAGACGTGAGGTAAAATAGGAGATTCCAACATTTATGTCTCAGAAATAAAAAGTGAAAAGAATGAGAGAGGATCAATATTTAAAAGAACAACTGAAAAATTTCCACAACTGAGTACATCATGAATTCTCATACTGAAAGCATATTCTGAATTTTTAACAGGATAAACAAGACTACATCTTGTGTCTCAGAATCAGAAAGTGTTGAGTATAACACTGTGCCCAATAATCACTGAAACTTACAGCACAAGCATGAGAATCTAAATACTGTGTAGTGCAACCATTCTCACGATGTTTGAACATTGGGAGACAATTATTCATGGGTCTCTCAAATTTCTGCATGTCTTATATTAGCTTTTGTTCCAGACTATATTTTCAATAATGTTTGTATAGCAAACAGCCTTGGAAATTAAAAATACTAGGACAGATGGAAATTTTATCTGGTGTCCAGGATGGTAAAGATAATGTTTCCTCCAAGGCAAAATTTGGGCAAGCATGCAAGCAGCCCCTTTAAAAGATTGGAGTTTCCCAAGTTCAGGATTTCCCAGTTATGAGGCAAGCCAAGTGTGGACACAACATCCACCTATTCCACATTTCCCCTAGGACTCTAGGGGGCAAGGAGAACCAATGTGAACATAAACTCATGCTGTCAGCTCAGCAATGAGTAGTAAAGTCCTTTGTCTCTCATCCATGAATCTTCTGTCTTCTACCAGCATTCATGAAACTGTGGCAAGCCAAATTGTGAGCTTGCAGGTAGGGTAATATCTCACATCCTTCACAGTTCCTGACATTGAACATCCTACACAATGTGAATACACTTCAATTTCTGTTTATTTTGATTATTGGTTGTCTGTTTCGGGAAGAATGAGGTTGCAGCAGATTATGAAACTACATTTACACAAAGATAAAAAGATGGGCATGGATGACCCATGATTATCTCCTCATTATAAACTACATATCTGCTTCTTTCTTTTGTCACTTAATTCTTCCTCATTAAAGGTATATCAGGTCTGTCTCTGCAGCAAGGCTGTAAACTCAAACAGGCAAGGATTATTATCTCCCAAGATCATCCACAATCATTAGTCCATTTACTCCTGTGAATTAAAGCTTGGGCTTTAAGATCACAATTTGAATCCTTGCTAAGTCATTTATTTCCTGTGCAGCCTTGTGCAAGTTAATTAACCTCTGCAAACTTCAGTTCTTTTCAGCTATGAAAATGGGTTATCATAAAATATTTTCCTCAGACTTGTTGTAAAAGCACATGAGATAACATAATAAAGTCCTAACACAAAATCTGGCACATAGTAGGCATTAAACAAATGGGAATTAAATGTGTACATTCACAACAGGAATTCAAATAAGTAATGTCCTACTCACTTCTTCCAACTCCCTAAATAGTGATATGTCTCTGGGATGAAACAAATAGGATTCTCAAGAATAAAGTGAAATTATAAATTTAACTTTAATAATTTTTTGACTTAATAGTACTATCTATAGAAATTTATCTTAAGAAAACAGTAAGAGATTAATGTACAACTGTTCATTACACAGTTACTTGAGAGAGTAAAAACAATTAGTAACTACCAAAATGTATGGGATTATTTAAATTAATCATTAAATTGTCAGGCAAGGGAATGCTATCTAGCCATTAAAATGTTGTGTTAGAAGAATGTTTAATTATATGGATATTCACTATTCAGTGAAAGAAGACAGTCTCTGGGACACATATAATACTATTCCAATTTTGTTTTAAAAATGTTTTAAAATGTTTGGCTGGACGCAGTGGCTCATGCCTGCAATCCTAGCCTTTTGGGAGGCTGAGGCAGGTGGATCACTTGAGTTCAGGAGTTCAAGACCAGCCTGGGCAACACGGCAGAACCTCGTCTATACTAAAAATACAAAAATCAGCCAGGCATGGTGGTACGTGCCTATAGTCCCAGCTACTTGGGGGTCTGAAGAAGGAAGATCACTTGAACCCAGGAGGTTGAGGCTACAGTGATCAGAGATGGCACCGCTGCACTCCAGCCTAGGAGACAAAGTGAGACCCTGTCTCAAAAAAAAAAAAAAAAAAGTATATCCAACAAGAAGAAGATATTAAAAGGTTACAGATTAAAATGTTATACTTGATTATTTTTCCATTGTATATTTCTCTGTGACTTTTAAATTTCCTAAAATAAACTTATATACTATTTAAAATCCCAATAGGATGTATGAAGATATTTAAAATGATCTTTAAATATAATTTAACCAGGGAAAATGAACAAATAATAGTGTCAAAAGGTCTTTCAAGTTTTATGGTTTTTTTTAAATCCCAAATCTAAGATATCTTACTTTATAGAAAAGCAGAAAATACAAGAAAACATATACCAATACAAAAATGATCTTTTGAAGTTTACATTCTTTGTTCTTACAAAGTTGTTTAAAAAGTGCAGCCTGTCACGCCTGTAATGCCAGCACTTTGGGAAGCCGAGGTGGGCGGATCACAAGGTCAGGAGATCGAGACCATCCTGGCTACACAGTGAAACCCTGTCTCTACTAAAAATACAAAAAATTAGCCAGGCATGGTGGCATGGGCCTGTAATCCCAGCTACTTGGGAGGCTGAGGCAGGAGAATCGCTTGAACCCGGGAGGTGGAGGTTGCAGTGAGCCGAG
This sequence comes from Gorilla gorilla gorilla, assembly GCF_029281585.2. NCBI lineage: Eukaryota > Metazoa > Chordata > Mammalia > Primates > Hominidae > Gorilla > Gorilla gorilla. The sequence continues at coordinate 35,009,295 of NC_073232.2, read as the reverse complement.
ATCGTGCCTCTGCACTCCAGCCTGGGCAACAGAGCAAGACTCTGTTTCAAAAAAAAAAAGAAAGTGTTGCCTGTAATTTTACCAATATTGAGATGCATTTCAACAGGTGACATTCACTTTTCATGTAAGTCCCCATTACCTCCAAATTTTATTCACCTTAAAAACTAATACATTGTTAAACTGTTCAAAATCTTTCAGTAATCTCTGGATTTTGGAATCAAGATATTATTTGATTACCTGGCCTTTTCTGTGCCTCCCATGCATTGATGGATGCCAATGAATTCCATTAGTTGTTTTTGTAGCATCACATCTTTGCCCTCAATTTGAGTAATGAATTTATGCTGTAAAAGTTCTGACACTGTTGGACGCTTTTCATAATCTTTAGTCAAGCACCTGCACTGGCAAAAAAGAACATGCAATTATTAGATAAGTTAGAGTTTTGAAACTATTATTCATATTCCTAAAAATTAATCTAACACACGAGAGTGATGCTCCTCATAAATGCTCAGCCCAAGCTTAAAATATATTAATTGCAATTTTTAATCTCTCAAAAATAGCTAACTGCAATATGATGAAACAAATGTTTGTGAAAGGGCACACATCTGTGAGTGATTAAGCTGCAGTGATACCAACTTTCAACTAAATACCACTTCTGTCATCTCCCAGTAAGGATTATTGCATAGTGATAATTAAAATGTCTCCACTGCAAAGTCTCCTTTACAAGTCAGTAGCTGCAGATAAATGACAATGAAGTCATTATAGTTTTAATGCTTATCTAAAATTAAAACAAACAATGCAGTTTCCCTTCACAAATGCTTTTAAAGGCTTCTCAATTGATCTGTTTCTTTCTATGTGATAAAACTGCTAACCCATTTGAGAAGGCCACTCAGTTAAGGATGTTTAAATTCCATGTCAATATGTATTTTTTGAGGTCATACAGCAGATGTGCTAATGCCTGTTGTACCCCTTGATAGGTTCAACCAGAGCATATTCATGAGAAAGGATAGGACTAGTGAGAGCACCTGAAACAAGAGCACAGGAGGAGCATTTGAACAAATGTAGAATGTTTAACCAGCTGTGACAGCTGACTTTGAATATGTAAAAGAAGGATTCAAGTAGTTTTCAGTGGTCGCAAGGGGTAAAAGAACTAGAATTGGTTGGTGGAATCAAGAGAGAAACAGCTTTCAGATCAGTCTAAGGAAGAACTTTTCAAGAGTGAGGCTTATCAAAGTAGAATGAGCTGCATTGGGAAATACTATTTTGATTGGAGGTATTTAAGTATTGATTGGACAGCCACTGAGTGCACATGTTTGAGAAGGATTTAACCTCTGGATATAAACTTGGGCTGTACAACTTTCCAAGACCCCTTTAACCTTGCAATTCACAGAGTCTACTATTATGAGAAAACTGGGCTGTCATTTGGGGACATTAAAAAAAAAGAAAAAAGCATAAAAAGATGAAACTCATGCCTTGGCTTGAGTAGTGCCATTTCTAATCGGTATTATGATAATTATGATAATTAGGCAACTTATTTCATTGAGCTTAACCAAAAATATATTTCCCCGGAATGCTAAAATATGCTAAGGAATAAGAATGCCAGTGTCTAAAAAATAAGAACAAGTGCTCTTAGTTTTCCGTTAATTTAACAGAATGCATTAATTTCTGACATCTGTAGTAATTCTATCTATGTATTCAGAAGAGGCACATATGAAATTATTTTATTCATGTAAAACTTTATCAAATCTTTAATGTGTACTGGGCACTCTGCTAGACACTGCTGCTAGAGACTGGAGTTACTCTGCTAGACACTGGAGTTACAGTGACAAGTAAGGCACATTCAGTGCCCTAGAGTTGCTTACTGTCTAGTTATAGAGAAAGATGTCAAAACAGGTAAGCTAAATACAACTGGCAATGTTACTAGAGGAAGACAAATCAAATCAATAGCAACCAGGACATAATACTAACTGCTTGGCAGAAACCAGGAAATGTTTCTCAGAGAGGAAACTGCAAGAAATAGGTCAGACACTAAGTTCCATTGAGGATCTGTGTAGAAGCATCTACAACTCCATAAGCAAATGAGAAATATGATCCTTTTCAGACAAGCAAATGCTAAGGGAATTCACTACAACCAGGCCTGCCTTATAACAGGTCCTGAAGGGAGTGCTAAATATGGAAAGGAAAGATCATTACTGGCCACTACAAAAACACACTTAGGTACATAGACCAGTGACACCATAAGCAGCCACACAAACAAGTCTGTATAACAACCAGCTAACAACATGATGACAGGATCAAATCCACACATGCCAATACTAACATTGAATGTAAACAGGCTAAATGCCCCAATTAAAAGGCACAGAGGATAAAGATGGATAAAGAAGCGAAACCTAATGGTATGCTAAGAGACCCATCTCATATGAAATGACACCCATAGGCAAAACACAGGCGAACAGAAGAACATGACCATTGATTATAAAGGGTCCACAGAAGCATAGCTATTGATAAGTGAATAAACATGACCCTAAGGTCATTATCTGAGCAATGATAAATTCACCCAACATTTAAAAGACACTACAGATGCTTCCTTTGAAGAAAATAATATAAATCTCTGGGGCTGTTTAACAGATAAGAAGAAATAGGAGGAGATTTAGTTATAGCAGGAGGGAATAACTTTGATTTTTTAAAAGACTGTTTTTACTCACTTGCTTATGAAGTCATTGAATTCTGCTGACCATAGCTCAGGCTGCCTTAGTTTTGGGGGTGGATTCCTAGAAAAATAAGAATCAATGTTGGATTCTGTATATTGGTCAGTCAGTGCAAAATGAGAGGCAGAGCCAGATAGACTAATGCAATCCTAGGTTCTGCCAGTTGTAATCAAGGATTCCATCTTTTCCCAATTCCAAGACAGATAAATTGTTACTCATCTTTCTTTATACAAAATGACACGGTCTTTGTTTCTCTGAAAGCACTTAACATATGACCCGATTTTTCCAACTGTTATTTTTTTTTCTTTTAAAGAGTCTTCTTGCTTTTACTTAGCTCTAAGGGGAAACATCAATACTTAACAGAATAGAAACAATAGATGCTGGGGAAAGGTATTTTTTTCTTATGAGTCCCAATGAAGTCTCTGAGGAACATCCAGGGAACACAGAAGTGGCCTGTTTGGAATATGGAGGAAGGTGTGCCAGGGAGTCGCACAGTAGAATGCCCTTATGAGTTGTTGTTCTGTTGTTACTGGACACACGGCAGGAAACATGTTACAAAGTGTCAACGAACTGAAAAATACTATTAGCGATAAAGCTGTGAATACAACTTTAACAATTTTATTAATTCCTTTCAGTTTAAGCTGAACAAATATATTTTTTGGCACATTCGTTGAATACAAAGGAACATCATTTGAAAATGAGGCTGATCTAACTCTGTAATCAAGCAACATTGATCAACCATGATAGTCGAATTTGCTGAAGTGCTGCTTTATGTTAATTCTAACAGCTCTTTGTTTTCATTAGTGAAATGGAAATACTTTGTCTTCAGTTCTGCATTACTCCTTAAATAGCTTATAATGAAATTAATGTACAGTTTGTACAGGCTCATTAAAGAAAAGTGCAGCTACTCATCTACCCCAGATCAGGACTAAGCTCATTTCACAATCCTTAGGACAATTTGAAGATTGCTAATTTGCACATTAAAAGAAGTAATTCTTTTCTCCAGAAACATTGTTTTGTTTCTTGTCCTCCTGAAAATTTCCTTTTATGAGATTTATTGGCTTGCTTTGAATAACAAAGTTTGGATTATTTCAGAACACTCAGAACTGGGTAGCTTTTCAGATCCCCTTTTTCTCCATATTACCATAGTCAGTATTCTTGGAATTCCACTGCTGGTAGACATAATTAAGAAATAACTAAGATGATGCAGTTCCTAGAATTACTTTGCACATTGCCTGTTACCTAGGTACAATATCTATCAACAGTGTCATCCTTCCTTCATGTTGCATTATCACCAAGAGTAATAACATCAGACTAAATATGATGGTTTAATCCACAATTAAAACAGCTAAGGCAGTACAGAACTTCATGTTACACACTGAATGACAATAGGAGTTAGAAACTACAGATTTTTTTCCTGCTTTCTTCAAAATTAATGAAATGTCTTGGATTTAGTATAGAGGTTTTCCATTCTTTTCCATAATGTTGTTTCTCCGCTTAACAAAATAAGCAGTATGTAAAGGATGATATATAGCCAAGGTATTATAATTTAGAACATCTAGATAGGACAAGAAATTCAAAGGCAAAATTAAAAATGAATTCAAATGTTTTAGTCTTATAATAATTTAGTTAGATGCCAAATATTCTAATGTTTTGGAACCCTGTCACCACAGGCTCTGGCTGTGCACTGCATTATAATTAAGGCAAAATCCTTAAAAAGATATTTAAAAATAACACCTTTAATAAATATAGGCAGTCTTTTCACATTAGTTATCTGAAACATCAAGGGACTAACCGCCACTCATAGAAAATAGTGTTTAAAGAAATTAGTTTATAGGATAGTAGGGGAAAATCTGTTGATACACACATGAAGGAGTGGGGGGCTACGTAAATAGTCAAGTGCTTTCATGGCACCAAAAGAGGTTATTCTTCTAAATTTATTGTTTTATATTAACATTTAAAATATTAACATGTTTAAAACCATTATTTTCTGGATAAATTTTATATATAATTTTCTTAATAATATTATTTTAAAGTTCTGAACAAAGGGAAATCTTAGCAAGTAGTAAAAAATTACTAGATTGGTAGGTAAAGCAAAGCAAAACACTTGCACAGGCTATGGACTCTGATGCCTCACTGACTCATTGTGGAATGGATAAAGGGTGGGAGGAACTGCTATTTTCTGAAATCAAATCCTAGCAAAAGAGAGAAAGACACACTGATTGTCAAGAGAAAGCTCTTTTACTTAGACCAGGGAAATGCAACTACTGAACAAATACAATGTCTCAGAAGAAGCAGAATAACATTCCAGGATCTTCTGCTCCCAACTTGTTGGAATATATCTGAACGTCTCCATGAAGAGCATGATGAACACTTGGTGGCTGGAGGAAGTAAATTGGGCTGCAGATACTGGACCCAATGTTAGTCATCTGACCTTGGTATTTTGAAGAGTGCTCTCATGGGATGAAGGTCAGCTAGTGGAGGATCTCCATCACCCAGCTCAATGGCCGTGATACCCAGGGACCAAGTGTCACATCTGGCATCATAAGTGGTATCCAATTGCTGTTCACATGCAATCACCTAGTAGAAAACCACACCATCAAAAGGCGAAATTTGTGACTTTAACAAGCATGTAATAAAACACTTAGAACAAAGCATTAAGTATTTAAACTGGTGAAGTTTGATAGCTATAAGTAAAGATGAAGGCAGTAACTTAGGAGGAGAATAAAAGATCAAATTATTATTGGTAGTAGTATTTTTGTTCTGGGAACAGATAATACCTTAGGAGGTTTAAAATATAAGGGAAGAAGCCTATGAAAAATATTTTTGAAAATATGGAACAAAAAGAGGAAAGAAATCGTGTCCCAAATGGAAAGGGATGGGATCAAATGCACAGCTAAAGATTGGGCAGTGGTAGTCACTCAATAAATGTCTATTGAGGGAATGGGCAAAGATGAAGGCTATGTTTTTGAGAATTAAAAGTGGAGGAAATAAAGGTAAATATGCTTGAGGGCTGTCTAGTTAGATGGCCTTGGTCTCTACTGGCAACTAGAAGGCAAGGCTACCTAAGGGAGGAATAAGACAAGTTTGGAGGAATGCAAAAGGTTTAAGCCACTAATAAAAGAAAACTAAATAAAAATAAACCTTGATGTGGTTTTACCAACAGCCTATCTGAGGCCACCCTAAATTGTAAAACTGCAACCAGTTTTAAAACATGTCAGTAATCGAAAGATGTAATTGAGAGTCAAGGAAAAAAGAGGAATTTGTTTTTGTAATTTTATAAGATTGTATTAGATAGAGAAATTATTGCATTGATTACTTCCCAATTTAGTTCTAAATGTGTAAGTACAAATGCAGATTGATTGTGAATGGTAATTATTAACATCAATAAACACAAAAAGGAAATTCAACTTTACATTTTAAGAACCATTTTTTTGCATTTTTAAAATTTTATGTTTTGTACATGCCAACCCACAAGAAAAATAAAAAATATTTTTAGAATGATGGCAGATGTAGAATTGTGTCATTTAAATACAGTACTGTAAAATGATATATAAAGTGAAAAATCTAAGGCCCTTTTAGGAATGATATCTCACCTTCTGACTTCACTTAACACCAGGCTTAACACATTTAAAAAATCCATGTGTGGGCACACTAGAATTCAGTTGTTAACATTTACACCCATGTCATCCAGGAAAGGTGACTACTTCATAAATAAATCTTTATTAATACCTGACACTAATGGGAATGACAGGAAACAGTTTAGTTATAAGCATATCAGTGTGATTAAAAAGTAAAAAGAAGGCAATGATAAACACAACATATCGGGCAACAGACACTCTTGAGAGGAGGCAAGGAGTTGGAATAGAGGAAGAGATAGAGGCCAATGCATGCTATTGGTAATATTCTGGCTCTGGTGTGGGTGGCAAGTTTATAGGCAAATAAGAAGACCATTAACCAATTCATTTCTAAGTACCTGAAGGACAATAATAAATTATGCATGTGCATACATGTGCATATATATATGTCTATATATAAAGAAAGAGAGAATAGTTTCTCAACTCAAGAGTTAGTTTGATGGGACATCAACATACACAGTGCTTCTTAACCTTTTCTATGAAAGTATTTTTAATATCACATGAGAGTGAACTGCTGAAATCAGAGAGCACAGCCTGAAGTACTGAGGGAAACGGTAAAGTCCTAAGTTTTACATTAAAAATTCATGTGGCAAATATTCATAGGAATATTGCTCATAATAACAAAAAGTGATAAACACCCAAATGCTCATCAACTGACAAATGGATAAACATAATGTGGTCTATACATACAATGGAATATTATTCAACTCTAAAAATGAGTGATGCATTAATACATGCTTCTACATGGATGAACCCTGAAAACATTACACTAGGTAAAAGAAGCCAGACACAGGGCCATATATTGTATGACTCAATTTATTTAAAATATCCAGGCCAGGTGCAGTGGCTCACGCCTGTAATCCCAGCACTTTGGGAGGCCAAGACAGGCAGATCACACGGTCAGCAGATCGAGACCATCCTGGCTAACATGGTGAAACTCCATCTCTACTAAAAATATAAAAAATTAGCCAGGCGTGGTGGCAGGCGCCTGTAGTTCCAGTCTCTACTAAAAATATAAAAAATTAGCCAGGCGTGGTGGCAGGCGCCTGTAGTCCCAGCTACTCGGGAGGCTGAGGCAGGAGAATGGCGTGAACCCAGGAAGCGGAGCTTGCAGTGAGCCGAGATTGCACCACTGCACTCCAGCCTGGGGGACAGAGCGAGACTCCGTCTCAGGAAAAAATAAATAAATAAATAAATAAATAAAATATCCAGAAAAGGCCAGTCCACAGAGACAGAAAATAGATTAATGGTTGCTTAGAGTAGGGGAGTTTAGGCAAAGATGAGGAGTGAATGTTAATGAGTACTAGGTTTCTTTGAGGGGGAGCAAAAACGTTTGTGATGATTGTGATGATGATTGCACAACCCTGTGAATATACATTAAAAATCAGAATATTGTATGTGTTAAATGACCTAATTCTATAGTTATACCTTTATAAAGCTGTTAAAAATTCAAAAATGCATTCATATGAATTTCTCATTCTGTTGTCTAATATAACTTTGTTTGCTAGAGTGTAAAAATAATGTCTTTTGCCCCATCATTTTTTTCCTAAGGAAAATTATTTTTCAGGATAATACATTATTTCATGAATTTACATGTGTGGTCAGAGGATATCTACCCATATAGGCTCAGGTGAATTTATGTCCCAGTTTGCCTTGGACATTCTTGTTTAATGCTTTTAGTCCTAGAATCATAATAAATATCACCCCCTTTCACTCTCCAGGGTGTTCTGGTTTGTATGATAAGTTGTACGGTCACCTACTACAGTCGCTAATTCCCTTGTTACCTTCATCCTGGCAGAGGATGTCTTTATGTAACCAGCAAATGCTACTTTTGATATAGAATTTAATTTAAACATGCCAAATCAAGAATTTCACTTTTCAAGTGATAATTGATTTGAACAAACTTGCCTCCTGGGCTCTAAAAACACTGAAATACTTCTATGCCATTGTGGTGAATATATTTATATTTGTTCACCTTATTGCTTTCTAATTCTTAGAAATCTGCTATTAATACCATAGAGTGGTAGATATGGAATATCTTGATTAACTAGAAAGCTGATTATTTAAAATATGTTCTTCAAGGTTAGAAAATACTTATTACAGAGAGATGAATATAATATGAACAAAATCTCAAACATGTATTTCCATGACAGCTTGAAAAAAACTGTAGTGAACCCTTTTTCATGTTTATTATATCCATTAGTTTGCTAAGCCAGAAAGAACTTTCAAGCCCTACTGTGCTACTATAGGTTAATAATAAAACTGACATCAGAAAAATGACTGTCTAGTAATTGCATATTAATAAGTGTTTTTACTAAATGGAAAATTTAAATATTGAATAATGGCTTGTTATAATACATAAACATACAAAACCCATAAAGCTAGGATATTAATTTATAATGATATTATATGTAATATTATTTATTATTATATTATTAATATATGCAAACAACATGCAATATTTGGTATTATAACTAGGTTCTTATTAACTTCTCATTTTTGTAATTTTTTTGTAAGTTTTAAAAACACTAGTAATATATCAGAACAAACTCTAAAGAAACTCTCCTTTGAGATTCTCCTATTCAATTTTTGTTTTTGCTTCTATGACTATACTTTATATTTTTACTCTAAGATATGCTCCCTGGTAAAAAAATTTTTTTAATCCATTGTGGATTTTTTTAAGTTTCTTAAAATACTTCATTCTCTGTCCATATTTTGTACTAAGTTTACATTTTAACTTGTTTTGCAAGTAATAATTAAACAAGTATTCAAATAAAAACAGCATACCAGCATTTAATCCCCAAATTTAATTATAAGATTTGAAAATATTAATATAGTATATTAATTACTTCTCCCTTCACTCCCTAGAAAACTGGAGATAAATAGCAGCGCTTTCCCCAACAGTTGTAGAGAGAGTCTTCAAAAATAAGGGTCCTTCATAAGTGATAAACATAATTAAAAAGATTAAAATCATTAATAGTGATGGGGGGAGAAGATGACTCTTGAAAACTTTTTCCCTCAACTATTTTAGCAGTTTATCTGCAACCTCCCAAAGGTAATGATGTAAAGAATTTATTAAAGCTGAGCATAGCCCCCAGGCAGAGTGACTCAACACAGGAACCTGCCATATGGGTTAATGGACCTGAATCTGATCCCACAAAGGCTAGGGGTTCTGATAATATTATATTTCTACTATAATTTTAAAAGATAATGTAAATATCATTAGTACAGATACACGCTAAACACCTAAATTTAATGAAAAATCAAACCTGGAAGTAGTTTGTCTTTACATCATCTGGTTTACTCATTCCCTCTTTCATTGACTCGTGTTCATTCACAGCCCATTTATTGACCACCTCCCAGGTGCCTCCTCACACATGCAAAATTCTCACATGAAAATAACACAACTGAGAGTTTCTTCTGTTATATTCCAAAATGCTTACAGAGATAGAGTACATATAAGAAGGAAAGTCAAACAGGATCAGCTATTACATTTGTCTGCCTCAAAACTCTATCTGACCTCAGGAGCCATCCAAAACGGTGTTCCTACGGATGTGTTCCGACGGTGCCGGGTACTGGTGAGCTGTGCAGACACACCTAGAGGAAGAGACAAGATGTACTTTTTTGCATTAATTGCTCATATATAAAGAGCTTTCAATTGCTATAATCTTTTTTGCAAACTAATATTAAAATTCTATTTCCTCAAACCTGCCAGTGGACCTAGTGTCACATTAAAGGATCCTAAATCAGGATTTCTGCAGAGCCAAAAACCAGAATGGTGCTCCTACTTTCTCTTTCTCAACTCCAAATCCTGCTCCTTCCTAAAGCCCCATTTCAAGTCTTAATTCCCCCAGGCTGGCTTTTAATCTGCTCCAATTATACTGATCCCTATTTCTTTCTATCTTCTACATTGTAAACGATTTTACATATTTTGTCATGTAATTGTTATTTGAATGGCGTGCTTCCTCCCTGCCCTCTTCCTGTCCCTGCCCACTAACAAATTCCAGTGAGTTTGAGAATGTCCTATATGGTGTTATGCACATAGTAGGTGACTTGTGAATCTTCATAAAATTATTTTCCATCTACCAACCCTGGGCAAATCACACCTTATCTGACTGGAAGTTTCAAATTAACTATATCTATTTAAACCAACATCATTAACAGAACAAGTTCTCTTCCTTTAGAGAGATTACAGACTGAAGAGCTACAGTAAAGAGGTATAATCAAATATTTCAGTCATGTCATTCCATTAATTCCACCTTGTTAGATACACTCATAACTGACCTTCAAGAGAATTAGGAATACAGTTTCTTTTCTCCATTTTGACACTCCTGCTCCTCACACAAGGGGTCCTGGTTATCTGACTGTACAGAGCTCCTACCTTTCACCTTGCTCTGGACTTGATGGGTTAAACCCAAATCATGGGCTTTTACTACCTGATTTCCCTGCTTTGAAAAGTGCCTCCCCAAAGTCACATTAATTTTAGGCTTTGGTTGCTTATCTTAAAAGCCAAGTAGAGGAAAGGTACTAAAGGAGATGTAAAATGGAAATATATTTTATTTCTCCAAGATGGCATTTGACTTTTACCATGAAATTCAAAGGCCATATGCAACCAAATGGGTGTTTCAGTATTGGAAATATACTTAGACAGAAGAGTGAGGAGTGTAACATTAAAAACAGGACACATGCCCAACTATGAACAAGTGACAGAGGAAGGAATTTACTAAATTTCATGTTTTTTGAGTGCTATGCAATGCCTGTTAAACATAAAGATCATTAAACTAACACAAAACTAGCTTCACAGCTAGAAGATAACTTAATGGTCATAAATTCTAACTTGCTCATTTTCAGGTTAGTAAACTTAAGCTGGAAAGAAAAGTCACACTCCTGAGGACAAATGATATTTTTACTTAGTGTAAATTCCCACAAGAAAAATAGCTAAGATAGAAAAATGCAAAATTCTATTAAAATGATTGACATAAATTACTTTTAAAGGCAACAGGGATCCAAAATATGGGTTCAGGAGCCCAAGGAAGTAAAGAAGATTAGGAAAATCATCTTGTCTAGAGAGTAACTAAAGGAATAAGTCACCAAGATAAACAGTTACATAATTATCTCAAGAGAGAAGCTGCTGATGGGTGGAAAATTCCAGGCAGAATGTTGGTATAATGAGAAGATACAGAAAGGAAAAAGAGGTCAAAAAGGACCAAGGCTGAACAGAAAACAGGCTAATAGAAAGAGCAATAATCTATTAAAAGTCAAAGCCACAGGAACATTATAGAGGTTTAGGTTTATGTTAATGCTTCTTCAGTCGTTTGCTTTGCTAGGGAATTTTCAGGCTATTTTAGTTCTGTCCAACAAGGCTTCCTGGGCTATTCCATGGCTGTACGGCAACTCCATTCCCTATCGCATAAGTGCTATTTCTAGGGATAGAAACATGCAGGCTTTATTCTTGTAGTCAAGAAAACTCTTAGGATCTTAGAAAGACAGCAGAAACATCAAATATGTGTTTTCTATTGTGGCTCAAATAGACCAGACAACTTCTGGGAACTCAATTTGCTATAACCCTTGACATCTCAATAGAGCAGAGAGAAAAGCATAGTTTTTGTCATTGTTAATAACAAAATACTGTAGGAATGAGAACTGAAACTACAAAAATATAGAATTTTGTCAACATAAAGGGGTCATAAATTGTATTATACCATCTAACATTATTATTTTGTTGATGAGGTTAAGACACTGTGATAGTTAATTTTATTTGTCAGTCTGGGAGGGCCATGGCTATTTTAGGTCATCCAACAATGCTTCCTAGACTGTTCCATGACTGTACAGCAACCCCATTTCCTATTGCATAAGTCAAACAGTATTTGGTAAGACTATATTCTGGATATTTCTGTGAAGGTATTTTTGAAATCAGATTAATATTTTGAAATCAGATTAATATTTAAATTGGTGGATTTTTTTAAAGTTAAATAAGACTTTTATATTGGCGTGCAGTAACAAGCAAAAGTTTTGCTCTCCCATTTCTGAAAGTTATATGAAGTTTAAAACCTAGTTCTACAGTTGACATTTTTAAAAGGCCTAAGACTTCCACATTGGTTAGACAACTCTTCGCTTAAAATAGTTTTTATTTATTTTTTTATTTCAATAACTTCTGATGTACATGTGTTTATTTGTTACATGAATGAATTATATAGTGGTAGATTCTGAGATTTTAGTGCACCCATTACCCTAGTGGCGTATGCTGTACCTAAGAGGTAGTTTTTTTATCCCTAGCCCCACTCCCGGTCACTCTCTTCTGAGTCTCTAAAGTCCATTACATCACACATGTACGTAATACATACTCACAGCTTAGCTCCCACTTATAAGTGATAATATATGGTTTTTGGTTCTCTACTCCTGTGATACTTCACTTAGCATAAAGGCCTCCAGCTCCAACCAAGTTGTTACAAAAGACATTATTTTATCCCTTTTAATGGCTGAGTAGTATTCCATGGTGTATACATGCAACATTTTCTTTATACATTCATTAGTTGATGGGCACTTAGGTTGGTCCCACATCTTTGAAATTGTGAATAGTGCTGCTATAAACAAACAAGTACAAGTGTCTTTTTCATATAATGACTTCTTTTCCTTTGGGTAGATATCCAGTAGTGGAGTTGCTGGATCAAATGGTAGATCTACTTTTATTAATAGCTCTTTAAGGAATCTCCATACTATTTTCCATAAAGGTTGTACTAATTTACATTTTCACCAGCAGCGTATAAGTATTCCCTTTTCTCCATATCCCTGCCAACATCTATTGTATTCACACTTTTTAGTAATGGCCATTCTTGCAGGATTATGTTAGTATATCTCATTGTGGTTTTAATTTGCATTTCCCTGATGATTAATGATGTTGAACAGTTTTTCATATGTTTGTTGGTCTTCATATATTTTCTTTTGAGAAATGTCTATTCATGTCCTTTGCCCACTTTTTAATGGACTTTTTTTTTTATTGGTAATTTGAGTTCCTTGTAGATTCAGGATATTAATCCTTTGTTGGATGCATAGATTCCAAATATTGTCTCCCATTCTTTGGTTTGTCTGTTTACTCCGTTGATTATTTATTCTGCTGTGCAGAAGATTTTTAGTTAATTAGGTCCCATTTATTTATCTTTGTTTTTTGTTGCATTTGCTTTTGGGGTCTTAGTCATGAATTCTTTGCCTAGGCTGATGTCTAGAAAAGTTTTTCCAATGTTGTCTCCTAGAATTTTTAATAGGTTCAGGTGTTATATTTAAGTCTTTGATCCATCGTGAGTTGCTTTTTGTATAAGGTGAGAGATAAGAGTTCCAGTTTCATTCTTCTACATGTGGCTTACCAGTTTTGCCAGCACCATTTATTAAATAGGGTATCTATTTCCTAATTTATGTTTTTGTATGCTTTGTCAAAGATCAGTTGGCTGTACGTATTTGGCTTTATTTCTGGGTTCTCTATTCTGTTCCATTGGTCTATGTGCCTACTTTTATACCTGTACCATGCTGTTTTGGTAATTACAGCCTTGTAGTATAATTTGAAGTCCAGTAATGTGATGCCTCCTGATTTGTTTTTTGTTTTTGTTCAGTTTTTTTGTATTGTTTTGTTTTTTGCTTAGGATTGCTTTGGCTATTTGGGCTCTTTTGGGTTCCATATTAATTTTAGAATCATTTTTTCTAATTCTGTGAAAAATAATATTGGTATTTTGATGGGAATGGCATTGAATCTGTAGATTGCTTCAGGCAGTATGGTCATTCTCACAATATTGATTCTTCCAATCCATGAGGATGGGATACATTTCCATTTGTTTGTGTCACCTATGATTTCTTTTGGCAGTGTTTTGTAGTTCTCCTTGTAGAGATCTTTCACCTGTTCAGTTAAGTATATTCCTGAGTATTTTTATTTTGTTTGCAGCTATTGTAAAAGGATTGAGTCCTCGATTTGATTCTCAGCTTGGTCGTTTTGGGGTATAGCAGGGCTACTGATTTGTGTATATTGATTTTGTAACCTAAGACTTGACTGAATTAGTTTATCAAATCTAAGAGTTTTTTGGAGGAGTCTTTAGGATTTTCTAGGTATACAATCATATCATTTGCAAACAGCCAGGTTTGACTTCCTCTTTTCCAATTTGGATGTCCTTTATTTCTTCTCTTGCTTAATCGCTCTGTACTTCCAGAACTATGTTGAATAGGGGTGGTGAAAGTGGGCCTACTTGTCCTGTTCCTGTTCAGGGGGAAAGCTTTCAACTTTTCCCCATTCAGTATGATAGTGGCTGTGTGTTTGTCATAGACGGTTTTTATTATTTTGAGATAGGTGCCTTCCATGCCTAGTTTGTTGAGAGTTTTTATCATAAAGGGATGATGGATTCTGTTAAATGCTTTTTCTGCATCTATTGAGATGATCATATGGTTTTGGGTTTTAATTCTATTTATGTGATTCATTACAGTTATTGACTTGTATATGTTAAACTATCCCTGCAACCCTGGGATGAAAACCACTTGCTTATGATGAATTATCTTCTTGATGTGCTGTTGGATTCAGTTAGCTAGTATTTGGTTGAGGATTTTTGCATCAATGTTCATCAGGGAAATTGGTCTGCAGTTGTGTCCTTTCCAGCTTTTGGTATCAGGGTGATACTGGCTTCATAGAATGATTTAGGGAGGAATCCTTCTTTCTCAGTCTTTTGGAATAGTTTCAGTGGAATGGGCATCCATTCTTCTTTGAATGTCTGATAGAATTCAGTGAATAGGTCTGGTCCTGGACTTTTTTTGTTGACAGTTTTTAAATTACTAGTTCAATCTTGCTGTTTGTTATTGGTTTAAGGTTTCCATTACTTCCTGATTCAATCTAGGAGGGTTGTATGCTTATAGGAATGTGTCCATTTCCTCTACGTTTTCTAGTTTGTTGAAATGATTTTTAAATAATGTAAACTAAGTATATAAATCATAACTTTTTCTTTTTTTTTAAACTTTTTTAGACATGGTCTCACTTCCATCGCCCAGGCTAGAATGCAGTGGTGCAATCACAGCTCACTGCATCCTCAATTTCCTGGGTTCAGGTGATTCTTCCATCTCAGTCTCCCAAGTAGTTGGCACTACAGGCGCACACTACCACAGCCGGCTGACTTTTATTTTGTATTTTTAGTAGAGACAGGGTTTCATCATGTTGCCCAGGCTGGTCTTGAACTCCTTGGCTCAAGCGATTCACACACATCTGCCTCCCAAAGTGCTGGCATTACAAGTGTGAGCCACTACCCTGGGCCAGGAATAATCATCTTTAATATGTAAATAGACCTGTGAGCCAGGGAGGCAGAGGTTGCAGTGAGCCGAAAGATTGCACCACTGCTCTCCAACTTGGGTGACAGAGTGAGATGCTGTCTCAAAAACAAAAACAAAAACAATCCACAAAGTAAACAGAATGCTATATTTGACAATCTTATTTAATTAAATAGTATTTAACAAATATATGCAAAACTCTTCAGTTAGTATATTTCAAAACCATTGTAAATCTCTAGCAAATGGAATATTAAAGTGTGCCCTTCAGCAAGTCATTTTGCTTCTGTAGGCTCTTGTTTTCTCATTGTTTAATTTAGTGGATTGGAATAAATAAGTGATCTTTATTACTTTTGGATTAAAAACTACTTAGTGAATCTTGGCGGGGTGCAGTGGCTCATGCCTGTAATCCCAGCACTTTGGGAGGCCGAGGCAGGTGGATCGCGAGGTCAGGAGTTCGAGACCAGCCTGGCCAATATGGTGAAACCTCGTCTCTACTAAAAATACAAAAATCAGCCGAGTGTGGTGGTGTGTGCCTGTAGTCCCAACTATTTGGGAGGCTGAGGCAGCAGAATCGCTTGAATCCAGGAGGCGGAGGTTGCAGTGAGCCGAAATCGCGCCTCTGCGCTCCAGCCTGGGCAACAGAGCAAGACTCCATAAAAAAAAAAAAAAAAAACTACTTAGTCTATCTCATGGATGCTATATACTTTCACATCAAGAAATTCATATTCAGACATTTTGCATATAACAAGGATAAAAAATCTTTTGATGTTCCTGTACTTTATACCAAATGATATTTAAGCTTCTTTCTAGCTTTAAGATTCAATGAGCCTCTACAGCAACTCAAGGTAACTGGCTCACTCCAACCACCTTTCCAATCAATATTCATGTGATTTCTCTTGGAAGTCCATCCTCTCTCCAGTCTTCCTGGATCTAGATCTTTTCCTTTCTTTAAAACTTAGTTCATATCTTATAATAAAGATAATTATATGGCTTTCTTTAAAGATCTCAACATCACACTGTTTGCTGCATTCTTCTTGGCTTTGGACATATGAACTATGCACCTAGCTCTGTCTGCATCATTCAATCCTGGATGACTATGTACATGTGTACATATGTCCAGTACTGGACCTTAGCTGTAGAGAGTATACAGCATACTTCTCATTCATGGTACACTATCATCACTGATACCTTGTCTTATTTTTCCATTTCCTTTTTGCCCCATTTACCTGCTCCATTGTCCTCTCTCCTGCCCACCACAATTTCTATTAACTTAAAGTTCTTCAGAGATTAAAATTTTAGAGCTGCAGATTAAGATATTTTGGTTCTAGTCCAAAACACTTGTTTTACAATGAGAAGGACTGAGAAGCAAAGAAGTCATTCTTAAAAATATAAGTAAAGTCCTCTTGGTTTACCTGAAGTTATCACATCATAGAGAAGCACACTTGGTAGCTCTTATTAAAATTTCTACAGCTGTGTTGAGGTCAGACAAGGGAGGTTAAGGCTTCTGTTTTTGAGTGAACTTGATAGCAACATAAAAACTCCAGAGGTTGCTCTGCACACCCGCACCTGAGGAGTAGGGAGAAGAGACTGTTTCTCCAATGAGAGAGTAGGAGGCAGCAAGCAGTCTCAGCTCTTGCCTTTCACTTACCTGTCCCAGTTCCAGTCCCCTTGGGCCTGCTCTCTCATTTGTGAGACTGCTTTTTGTATTTGGCCTTTTTTTTAAAATTTATTTTATTATTATTATACTTTAAGGTTTAGGGTACATGTGCACAATGTGCAGGTTAGTTACATATGTATACATGTGCCATGCTGGTGCTGGTGTGCTGTACCCATTAACTCATCATTTAGCATTAGGTATATCTCCTAAAGCTATCCCTCCTCCCTCCCCCCACCCCACGACAGTCCCCAGAGTATGATGTTTCCCTTCCTGTGTCCATGTGTTCTCATTGTTCAATTCCCACCTATGAGTGAGAATATGTGGTGTTTGGTTTTTTGTTCTTGCGATAGTTTACTGAGAATGATGATTTCCAATTTCATCCATGTCCCTACAAAGGACATGAACTCATCCTTTTTATGGCTGCATAGTATTCCATGGTGTATATGTGCCACATTTTCTTAATCCAGTCTATCATTGTTGGACATTTGGGTTGGTTCCAAGTCTTTGCTATTGTGAATAGTGCCGCAATAAACATACGTGTGCATGTGTCTTTATAGCAGCATGATTTAGAGTCCTTTGGGTATATACCCAGTAATGGGATGGCTGGGTCAAATGGTATTTCTAGTTCTAGATCCCTGAGGAATCACCACACTTACTTCCACAATGGTTGAATTAGTCTACAGTCCCACCAACAGTGTGAAAGTGTTCCTATTTCTCCACATCCTCTCCAGCACCTGTTGTTTCCTGACTTTTTAACAATTGCCATTCTAACTGGTGTGAGATGGTATCTGATTGTGGTTTTGATTTGCATTTCTCTGATAGCCAGTGATGGTGAGCATTTTTTCATGTGTTTTTTGGCTGCATAAATGTCTTCTGTTGAGAAGTGTCTGTTCATCTCCTTCGCCCACTTTTTGAGGGGGTTGTTTTTTTTTGTCTTGTAAATTTGTTTGAGTTCATTGTAGATTCTGGATATTAGCCCTTTGTCAGACGAGTAGGTTGCGAAAATTTTCTCCCATTTTGTAGGTTGCCTGTTCACTCTGATGGTAGTTTCTTTTGCTGTGCAGAAGCTCTTTAGTTTAATTAGATCCCATTTGTCAATTTTGGCTTTTGTTGCCATTGCTTTTGGTGTTTTAGATATGAAGTCCTTGCCCATGCCTATGTCCTGAATGGTAATGCCTAGGTTTTCTTCTAGGGTTTTTATGGTTTTAGGTCTAACGTTTAAGTCTTTAATCCATGTTGAATTAATTTTTGTATAAGGTGTAAGGAAGGGATCCAGTTTCAGCTTTCTACATATGACTAGCCAGTTTTCCCAGCACCATTTATTAAATAGGGAATCCTTTCCCCATTGCTTGTTTTTCTCAGGTTTGTCAAAGATCAGATAGTTGTAGATATGCGGCGTTATTTCTGAGGGCTCTGTTCTGTTCCATTGATCTATATCTGTGTTTTGGTACCAGTACCATGCTGTTTTGGTTACTGTAGCCTTGTAGTATAGTTTGAAGTCAGGTAGCGTGATGCCTCCAGCTTTGTTCTTTTGGCTTAGGATTGACTTAGCGATGCAGGCTCTTTTTTGGTGCCATATGCACTTTAAAGCATAGTCCTTTGGGTATTACCCAACTGTCAAATGTGAAGAAAGTCATTGGTAGCTTGATGGTGGCATGGCATTGAATTCTATAAATATACCTTGGGCAGTGATGGCCATTTTCACGATATCGACTTCTTCCTATATTAGCCATGAGCGATGGAATCCTTCCATCTTGTTTGATCATATGAGCAGGTGGTTTGTTTTAGTTCTTTAATCCTTTGAATTAAGGTCCTTCACATCCTGGATTTGTCCAGATAGTTGTATATTTATTTCTCTATTGAGTTTTGGTACAAGCCTTGTAGTATAGTTTGAAGTCCCTCCACTTTGTTCATGATTTGCAGGCTCTCTGTTTAAAGTCCAATGTCATTGGTAGCTATAATTGAATCTATAAATTACCTTGTGATTTTATGATTCCATGAGCATGGAATGTTCTTCCATTTGTTTGTATCCTCTTTTATTTCATTGAGCAGTGGTTTGTAGTTCTCCTTGAAGAGGTCCTTCACATCCCTTGTAAGTTGGATTCCTAGGTATTTTATTCTCTTTGAAGCAATTGTGAATGGGAGTTCACTCATGATTTGGCTCTCTGTTTGTCTGTCATTGGTGTATAAGAATGCTTGTGATTTTTGCACATTGATTTTGTATCCTGAGACTTTGCTGAAGTTGCTTATCAGCTTAAGCAGATTTTGGGCTGAGACGATGGGCTTTTCTAGATATACAATCATGTCATCTGCAAACAGGGACAATTTGACTTCCTCTTTTCCTAATTGAATACCCTTTATTTCCTTCTCCTGCCTGATTGCCCTGGCCAGAACTTCCAACACTATGTTGAATAGGAGTGGTGAGAGAGGGCATCCCTGTCTTGTGCCAGTTTTCAAAGGGAATGCTTCCACTTTTTGCCCATTCAGTATGATATTGGCTGTGGGTTTGCCATAGATAGCTCTTATTATTTTCAGATACGTCCAATCAATACCTAATTTATTGAGAGTTTTTAGCATGAAGCGTTGTTGAATTTTGTCAAAGGCCTTTTCTTCATCTATTGAGATAATCATGTGGTTTTTGTCTTTGGTTCTGTTTATATGCTGGATTATGTTTATTGATTTGCATATGTTGAACCAGCCTTGCATCCCAGGGATGAAGCCCACTTGATCATGGTGGATAAGCTCTTTGATGTGCTGCTGGATTCAGTTTGCCAGTATTTTATTGAGGATTTTTGCATCAATGTTCATCAAGGATATTGGTCTAAAATTCTGTGTTTTGGTTGTGTCTCTGCCCTGCTTTGGTATCAGGATGACGCTGGCCTCATAAAATGAGTTAGGGAGGATTCCCTCTTTTTCTATTGATTGGAATAGTTTCAGAAGGAATGGTACCAGTTCCTCCTTGTACCTCTGGTAGAATTCGGCTGTGAATCCATCTGGTCCTGGACTCTTTTTGGTTGGTAAGCTATTGATTATTGCCACAATTTCAGAGCCTGTTATTGGTCTATTCAGAGATTCAACTTCTTCCTGGTTTAGTCTCGGGAGGGTGTATGTGTCCAGGAATTTATCCATTTCTTCTAGATTTTCTAGTTTATTTGCATAGAGGTGTTTGTAGTATTCTCTGATGGTAGTTTGTATTTCTGTGGGATTGGTGGTGATATCCCCTTTATCATTTTTTATTGCATCTATTTGATTCTTCTCTCTTTTCTTCTTTATTAGTCTTGCTAGCGGTCTATCGATTTTGTTGATCCTTTCAAAAAATCAGCTCCTGGATTCATTAGTTTTTTGAAGGGTTTTTTGTGTCTCTATTTCCTTCAGTTCTGCTCTGATCTTAGTTATTTCTTGCCTTCTGCTAGCTTTTGAATGTGTTTGCTCTTGCTTCTCTAGTTCTTTTAATTGTGATGTTAGGGTGTCAATTTTATATCTTTCCTGCTTTCTCTTGTGGCCATTTAGTGCTATAAATTTCCCTCTACACACTGCTTTGAATGTGTCCCAGAGATTCTGGTATGTTGTGTCTTCATTCTCATTGGTTTCAAAGAACATCTTTATTTCTGCCTTCATTTCGTTATGTACCCAGTAGCTAGTTGGGGCATCTAGTCCTTACAACTGAAAGATCGTTGACTGAAACCTACACCAGTTTCTATAATGTTAAATAGCTTAATTCGACTTTGAAAAATAGTCAGTTTTGGAACTCCTGAGCCCACAGGTTCTGCTTGAATCATAAAGCTCTAAAATAAAGAGTCCACTTATTCATGGTTCAACTTTACATAATAATTATAAAGACCTTGCCTTTCAAATAAGGTAAAAGTCTCCTCCTCAAAGTACAAAAATGTATTCTGGATGAGTAATATATTAATGTTTTATATAGTTATGAGCATTCGAAAACTCTGCCAGCTTTTAAAATGGTTTTCCCCCTAGTTTCTTTTTCAGTGTATTATTTCACTCTATAAAGCACTAGCTCTCAAATTTTCAAGATTCATAACATTCAACTAATATGTATTACATATATACATATATATACACATATGCACATAATTTCAACCTTAGAGAAAAGTTGGCAAGAAAACTACAAAGTACTTTTTTTCCTGAACCATCTGAGAGTAAGGTGGGCTACATAATGCCCCTTCACTCCTATATATTTGTTTGTAATTGCCACAAACAAGGATATTCCCCTTACACAACCTTCAAAGTCAGGAATTTTAATGCTGATACACTTCTATCATCTACTCTACAGAGCCCATTCAAATTTCATCAACTGTCCTAAATATGTCCTTTAAAACAAAATGATCTAATCCAGGATTATGTGGTGCTTTCAGTTGTCAAGTTTCTAATCTCCTTCAATCTGGAGGAGTTCCTCAATCTTTTCTTGAATTTCGTGAACTTAACATTTTTTTTAAAGATTTCAGGCCAGTTGTTCTATAGACTGTTCCTGAATTTGGGTTTGTTGTATATTCCCTCACGATTTTATTTTTGGCAGCAACATCACAGAAGTGATGCTGAGGTCTTCTCATTGCATCCTCTCAGGTGCTGTGTGGTTTGCATTCATCTCATTACTAGTTATGTTTGCTTTGAGCACTTGATTAATGGTTGTGTCTGCCAGTCTTCTCCCCCGTAATCTTTCCCTCTTTCTTTTGTAATTAATTAGTATTTTGTGGAGAGATATTTCGAAACAATTAAGCTACCCTATTTCTAATCAAAACTTAACTCACTAGTTTTAGCAGCCATTGAAATTTTTGGATGAATTAATTATTACATAGATGGTTACCAAATGATGAATTTTAAAATCACACGATTTCTTCTATCTTTACTCATCAGCATTCTTCTGTAACAAAAAGCTTTTGCTTCTCCCCATTCATTTAATTATGTATGTATTTATGGCAGTATGGATTAATGGAATTTTTATTGCATTCAGTGAATTACTATCATTACCAGCAATATTAGTATTTTGGTGCTCAAACTGTCCCAGATCTAGAGAGTAAGAATTGCTTCAAGTTGGCTTCTGTGTGCTTCTGACATGTCTCCATCATTATTTGAGTATTTCCTTATTTGGAGGGCACAGTAAGTTCCAGGGTCATCTCTTGGAGCCCTAAAATCAGCCTCTCTCCAAGAATCCTTGATTCCTTTTAGTTGAGAATTACATTTAAAAACCAAAAGCTAGGTGCTAGATGTGCTCTCTTAATGCACCCTGTTAGTGGAATTAGCTAGGTAATATGTACACACACACTCACATGCATTCACATTATATTTATTTTTGTATGTTTATATATATTAATATAAACAGATATTAAATATATATAAAATGGTGAGTTCACATTGATACCTCCAATTCCAACCCAACATCACTATAATTCTTTTCTGTAACAGTAAGAAACCTGCCGCCCGTTGTCCTCAGTATATCTCCTGATTGTATCAGGCCTCCTTTAGGTAACCACTCTCTTCTCTCCACCCTGATCCCTATGCAGATACCTTTCTCATCTACAGGAAGTTCATCCCCATACAGGGTCATCCCCATCACCCTACATGGATGTGCTTCTCATCCCACTTGGGGACCCAATACTCCCTGCCAGCAAATACCTTCCTTACCCCTCTCAGGCTCCAAACTGCCTACTGAGCTGCACCTGGACTCCCATGCTTGTTTGTCCCACCTAATGGCTTTTGTTCTAAATTATTCATAAAGAAAGGAAGGATTGAAGGGCACTCCATAATTTTTAAGTTCGGGTGTACTGCCTCACTTGGTGCTAAAAAGTGGGTTATTAATAAACAAATCACAACTTCTCTTTGACCTACATTATGCATTGGGGATTTGGTCTAAAATGGGGCATGTGGGTAATAAGAGATTTAAAACCATAAAATATTCTGTCATAAGAATGAGGTCTAAAGAAATCACAAAAAGTACATTCTGTACTTTTGTATTGAAATGTTAAGTATCCTATTAGAAATGAAGTTCCCCAGAGAGAAATCCGCAGAAATAAGAACTAAGGGCTGTCCTTTAAATTTAGTCTCTTTCATTTTCTATTCAAGATAAGGATTGTTTTTTTCAGACATTAGTTCACTTGCCTGAAGGGATCTATCTCGTGGGAAGTCATATTATTGATTGACTGATCATATACCAGTAATGGCTAATACATTTCATTAATAATATTTATAACCTCACTTGTCATTTTGCTCTCTGAGGTATCTGGTGATTTTTTGTAAAAGTATACCCCGCTTAATAAAAAACTAAAAGGTTTTCTTAAAGGCCGTATTCATAATGAGCATTAGCAAACTGAATCTTACTTTTAGTGTAATTAGGTAGCTTCATATTTAAAGTAATACTGAATTTATTCTAGCAGAGGGTTACTGTTTTCTTTTTTGGAAACATAAAGAGGCACCTCTTTTGGAAACTCAGATTTTCATTATTTAGCAACTATTTATTAAGCACCTACTATGTGTATAGCACTGAGCTACAGGCTAAATAGGAATATTATCTCATAATAATGGTAACAGTTTAGATTTTCTGAATTATGAAGTATCAGCAATTATACTAAGTAGTTTGCCTCTGGCATCCCATTTACTCTTCACAGCAACCAATCTTAGGAGGCAGAGACTTTTTCACACTTGTAGATGTGCAGGTTGATGCCCTTGCAGATTCTGTGTGACTTTCTCATTGTCACATAATTATATGGCAAGTCTTCCCTCTCCTTCATTCATTCATTTATTAAGTACTTTCAAAATGTTAGCACTGTACCTGGTTCTAGGGACAAAGTGACAAAGTGATAGACCAGAGAAATCTATAGCTTAGCAGAGAAAGTACTCAAATAAAATATGATTACAATGAAGTCTGACAACTGGTTGGCTAAATGAAGTACAGGGTGTTGGGGAAAACTTGGGCAAGCAGAAGTTAGCTGGGTGCTGTTAGATATGAATTCTAAATTTCTTTTCAAAGAATCAATATGTCAGTATGTTCAATTCTTTGCCTTCTACTTTTAAACTTAACTTCCTCATAAACCAACCTTTTTCAATTACCTCCTCCACCCTGACTCATTTCAATCACCTGCTCCACCCTGACTCATTCTGATTACCTGCTCCACCCTGACTCATTCCGATTACCTGGTCCACCCTGACTCATTCCGATTACCTGGTCCACCCTGACTCATTCCGATTACCTGGTCCACCCTGACTCATTCCGATTACCTGGTCCACCCTGACTCATTTCGATTACCTGCTCGGTCATAACCATTTTTCCTGCCAAACCACTTACCCCATCACTCTCTTTAATTTAGCCAATAAGAATTAGTTTAGCCTGTGCGGTCTAACCCTAGCCAATAGGGGAACGACACAGCAGCAGGGGCCACATGCATCAGTGATAAGAACCCCTTCCCCTCCCTTGTGCAGGTGTGCGGTCACCATTGCTCCATCTGTAGGGGTGCATCCTTCTATAGAAGTAACTTGCCTTGCTGAGAATTAAAAAGAAAATTTTATATTCGAATTATATTCGAGTGCTATTTCTTTTGTGGTACTGAAACTTTATATATAACAGTGCAGAGGAGAGGGAAGGTTTCTATGCAGGGAAAGTATCATGTTTGTAACTGGTCAAAATTCAGAATCTACTCTTAGATACACAGAGAAATTGCAATTTCTTCGTTTTGACTATAACTATTATGGCTTTTCCCCAAGCTCATGCTCACTGGCTGGAAGAAAAATAAAGCTCAGTTAAATTCAATAAATCCGTAAGTCCTTTTAGATAGGGTTCAGTCTCTCTTGGATAAAAGTGTTTTCTCCATTTCTCAGATGGCATCCCTCCTCAGAAAGGGTCTCACTCTGCCACCCAGGCTAGAATGCAGTGGTGCAATCACAGCTCACTGTAGCCTCGAACTCCTGGGCCCAGGCAATCCTCCCACCTTAGCCTCCTGAATAGCTGGGGTTACAGGTACATGTGACCAAGCTTGACTAATTTTTTAAAATAAGTTTTTGTAGAGACAGGGTCTTGCTATATTGCCCAGTCTGGCCTCTAACTCCTGGGCTCAAGTAATCCTCCTGCCTCATCCTTTCAAAGTGCTGGGATTATAGGCATGAACCCATGCCTGCCCCTCCTCCTTCTTTTAAGACCTTGTGTCAGGGAGAAAAGAGAGGGTCCTTGGGCATGGTGGCTCTCTAGTTTAAGGGGCCATATGCTTTTGTCTGCCTAGCCGCTAGGTGCCCTACTGGGCTCCCAGGCCATAGTCTGCCTCCAGGGAGCTTGTGGTCTGTTCCTCTCATGCAGAGAGCGCTTCCTATGGCTCCTCCTGCAGATTAAGTCTGTTTGCTCCAGTTAGAGCTGAGAACACTCTGAGTTCTGGCTGTGACTCCCATTTAGACACAGCAGAGCTGGCCCAGGGGATCTGCCCAGTGCCTCACTGTACACCCCACTTATCTTCTGAAAAACCCCTTCTAGAAACTTTCCAGCCAGATTATCAATTACTTTCAGGTTTCTGGAAAACTAAAGCTAAGGGTTTGGAAAAGCTAACTTGAGTCTTTCCACTATCTGATCATTCTGCCCCTCCAGGTTAGCAATGATGTGGCTCACCCCAGACAGGAATGCCACAGACTCTGAGTGGCTTCCTCAGGAATGTCAAGTGAGAGTGGTAGGAAGTATGAGGGTGACATCATTTGGTTCTGTGTCCCCACCCAAATGTCATATCAAATTGTAATTTGGGGGAGGGACCTGGTGGGAGGTGATTGGTTCATGGGGGCAGATTTCCCCTTGCTGTTCTCGTGATAGTGAGTTCTCACGAGATGTGCTTGTTTAAAAGTGTGTAGCCCTTCTCCCATCACTCTCTCTCTCCAGCCACCATAGTAAGATGTGCCAGCTTTGCCTTTGCCCTCCTGCCATGATTGTAAGTTTCCTGAAGCCTCCCCAGCCATGCCTCATGCACAGCCTGTGGAACTGTGAGTCAATCAAATCTCTTTTCTTTATAAGTTACCCAGTCTCAGGTAGTTCTTTATAGCAGTGTGAGAACGGGCTAATACAGAAGGTAAGAGCTCCTTCCTGCCCTCATTATCTTTTTAAAAGCTCATCTCCTACACTCCAGCCTGGGTGACAGAGGGAAACTCTGTTTCAAAAAAAAAAAGCTCATCTCACTGCCCTGCTTCACCCTGTTTGATCTTTCCACAATGACCCCGTCTTATAAAAAAAAAACCCTGTGGTGTATCCCTGAAAACTTCTCTCCATATGCTAAAGAGAAGGTAAGCAATTTAGACAGATTTTCCTCAGGAGATAGGCTTTCCTCAGGAGATAGCCTTGCTATAAATTCCTATTTTTGAATGCTAAAAACTGAATGTTACCTCAATCATTTTTTTTGCAATTTGCATTTCTTCTAGAATAAATGTTCATATTTTCCCACTGCCAAACAGAGTGATGCCTCAGGCACACTGGGGTGAAGATCATGTTATCAGGCAGGAAAAAAAGAAAAAGCACGTCAATAAATTTCGAAGTATTTTCCAAGTTACAAGTGTAAGAGCTCTGACTGGGAAAGATTATGGCACATTTAAGGTAGTGAAAGATGTGGACCTGGCTAACAGGTAATAGGAAGAGAGGGTACCTGATTAGCAGCAAGAGATATAAAGAAGTTATTACTCATTAGTTGCTTACTCTGTTCCAGCACGGAGGATCATAAGGAAAAGCCTTCCCCAAGGGATGGAGATACTGAACAAGGTAGTGGCAGGATCAGATGTGTTTTTTGAAAGGATCCCCCTGGCTGCAGTGTGGAGAAAGGACTGGAAGGAAAGGAAGGAGATTAGGATGCAGGGAGTTCAGTAAAGTATAACTGCAGGAGCCCAGGCAAGAGATGAGGGCTAGAACTAGGGCAGGAGCAGTAAAGATGGAATTTGGCGATATCTAACAGAGAGACAAGTTTTGTGTCTAAGTTATATAAGTGGGAGGTGAAAACAAGGGAAGACTCGAGGATGAGCTTAAGATTTTCGTTTTGAGCAATGAGTAGATGTGGGCGACTTTCTAAGACAAGAAACTCTTTATATGTAGCAGATTTCTAGACAGATGAGGTGGTGCAGCTCCATTTTGGACATTCTGAGTATGAGGTGCCTGACAGCTATCTAAGATCTTCAGTACCCAATAATGAGCTGATAGTATAATTATGAAGTGACAGATTCAAATAAAATTGATTCTAAAACCCTTTACTCCCAGCTGTAGCTTTCTCTGAAAAATTTGATTTAAAAATAAAATGAGGACACTGATTTTCAGTTTGATTCTGCAGCTTGTGGTTTACCACATCTTGTTCTTTCTGCCCTCAAGAAGTTTCAGTATAAACGTACACCCCTACCATCCTCAGGTTTTAATTCATACAACAACCTACTAATCACCATAGGCAAACTGAATCCATGTCCTCTTACTGTGGAGAATAGAAATATTATAAGTACTATCTTATATGTAATTAATAATATTTTGGTGTCAGACACTAGGAATGCATTTCATAAGCAACTGGCCCTCTTTTCTAATTATTGCCAAAAATCTATAAATCAAACAATATAAGACCAAAGCTCTCATTTTGTTAACTACTCCAACTTATGATGTTTTAAAAAGATATCATATAAAGGCCAGGCACGGTGGCTCACGCCTGTAATCCCAGCCCTTTGGGAGGCCGAGACAGGTGGATCACGAGGTCAGGAGATCGAGACCATCCTGGCTAATATGGTGAAACCCTGTCTCTACTAAAAAATACAAAAAATTAGCCAGGCATGGTGGTGGGGGCCTGTAGTCCCAGCTACTAGGTAGGCTGAGGCGGGAGAATGGTGTGAACCCAGGAGGCAGAGCTTGCAGTGAGCCGAGATCGTGCCGCTGCACTCCAGCCTGGGCGACAGAGTGAGACTCCATCTCCAAAAACAAAACAAAACAAAACAAAAAAATATAAAATGTTGCCTTATTTGTTATCTAAGTATATGTTTTCAATCTGGTTTATTTTGTAGGAAATCATAGGAATTTACATTTCTCAAAGCTTCTGGTTTACCAAATTTTTCTTTAATAGCTAAAAAGTTGTTTATTGATACTTGTTTTAACAATTTTCAATCTATGCTATACTTATTGTATCTATTTTTTAGAGGAAGGGAATTGTGAGATCCCAAGTTAAATAGCAAGTTCTCCATTTGAGTCTGTCTTACAGGGTAGACAAAATTATTTTCTGGAGAGAATAATGGCCCCTCCTATGAAGCAGTGAAGAATGATTTGTTGTAATTTCAAGCAGAAGCCCTTATTAGTACACTAACCCAGACAGATTGCTCAAGGCTCTGAATTCAACCAGAAACATAGACTAGCTGCACCCCAGTCATTAATCAGGAATTCACAAATTCACTGCTGCTCAGAAGTTTTCAAATGCACAGGTGAGAAAAACAAAGCATAGGCACATGCATGTTTGAGGATACACTATTCATCCATTCCTCTCTAGATGCTCTGAAATTCATTCCTGGGCTAAGCCAAAATACTTGGATATTAAAGAAATTTTAAAAATTAACCCATTAACTTGCTGAGCTTTAGTTTCCAAAATGCAAAATGAAGGAAGACTCATTCTTTCAACTAACACTCAGTGGACTTCTATACTCAAAGCATTAGGTCTATGAAATAGACTAAGACACAGTCCCACTTCTCAAAGACTCTGTCTGTCCACCTATATTTCTAAGTATCTTTATCTATAAAGACCAAATGTATAATTATAATTCTATATGATAAATGCAAACATGGAAGTATACACAGGTTACAGAAACACAAGGAGGGATACCTTACCCATCTACAGTGCAAAAGGGAAGGAGAATAATGACTGAAGGATACTGAGACATCCTCAGGATTACTGTCATCCATTCTCACAAGGAAGTTTAGTAAATATGGAAATTTATTATTTCACATAACAAAAGGTCCAGAGATAAGGCAGGCTCCAAAGTTGATTGACTTAGTGCCTCAATTATGTTATCAAACACCCCCATTCTTCCCCTCTCTCAGCTCTGCCTTTCTCAGAGCTGGCTTTCTGCTTAGGACAGAGCATCTTAGTCACAGGTAACTGTAGCAGTTTCCGGCATCACTGTATGACATGCAAGGGTCCTGAGGAAGAAAGAGACCATCTTTTCCTGTTTCTCCTTAGGAGGGAGGAAATACTCCCAGAAGATAATGAAAATTTCCCCTCACATCTCAAAATCCTGGATTTGGATATATGTCCATTTGCAAAGCAATCACTAGTAGGAGCCATGAGATTGTCATTATAGGCTTACAGTAATCATTTGAGATGCTGTCTGTTTTAGAGGATCAACTACGCATGTTACTACACTGGTGTTATATGAGCACAAACTAGCTGACTTGAAAGAAGTTACCCTTTCTTCTGGGAATCTCTCATTTTCCAAATTATCTCTGCACTTCTTACCTCAATAAGATACTACTGATTTTTCCTCTATTTCCAATACCTAGAAAGGAAGGCCATTTGAAAAAGATCAAATCATATCATACTAGTTCATTATGGAGTTAAAACTCATGCATTTTAAACAAAACTTACCAAAATCTACTAGTTTCACTCCACCTTCAGTGGTCAATAGAATGTTATTTCCTTTCACATCTCTGTGGATAGTTTTGTTGTTATGCAAATGTTGAAGTCCCTAGAAGATAAGAAATATATAATGACTCTTAACAAAAGCATCAAACAATAAAAATTTTCGGATGATGTACCTGTACAAAATCAATAGGAAACACATAATAAAATTAACATTCAGACACTCAAATGTTTCACATTGAGTTAGTCACATCGAAGAACATCATTTCCACTTTGAATTATATAAAAATTCACAGAATCAAAGCATGCTCCTTAATTCTTAGCAAATATCGTATTACAAATGTGTGAGTTTCAATGGAAGAAAATATTTCATATACCTATCTAAGATAATGGCCAAAAAACCCTACTATTAGTTTTCTACCTTCATCACTATCACAGTCTCAGAAATACACTTAAGAGGTCAGAATTCAGGATCCTGTTGGTCCAATGAAAGTAAATTTGTAGTGGAAAAAAAGAATTAGCTATGCTGAACATGTCAGATTTTGCATATATTCTTCCATCAACAAATACTAATGTAGTATCACTAGTGACATTTTTCTAAAAATAGGATCTACATTTTTTAACTGGAACTGCTTCATAATTAATGCACATACAATTTAAATTGCCTTACCATTAGTGCTTCATGTAAAATATAGGCAATTAGAGGCTCACTCATTCTTTCACCCCTCTTCAGAAATCCTTTCACAAGGTCAGTCACTGATCCTCCACTGCAGAGCTAAACAAGAATATTTTAAGATGGCTATTAAAATACATGTGACATTTTATGTTCTTTCTAGAAAAGGTCTTCCAAGACATTTTTAAAAGTGTTCCAATGTTCTCTTTCAAATGATTAACGCCATTATCTTTATGCTTTCATAAATAAAATGAATATATAAACTTAGACTTGTGTAAAATTAATTCCTAGAACACAATTTTCACACGAATTAATTTTTAGAAGATAATTTGGAGAAGCATGAGCTTGATTTTCAAATGCAAGGATAAGAATTATGGGGAGGGGCGCCCGCCATTGCTGAGGCTTGAGTAGGTAAACAAAGCAGCCAGGAAGCTGGAACTGGGTGGAGACCACCACAGCTCAAAGAGGCCTGCCTGCCTCTGTAGACTCCACCTCTGGGGGCAGGGCATAGCCAAACAAAAGGTAGCAGAATCTTCTGCAGACTTAAATGTCCCTGTCTGACAGCTTTGAAGAGAGTAGTGGTCCTCCCAGCATGGAGTTTCAGATCTGAGAACGGACAGACTGCCTCCCCAAGTGGGTCCCTGACCCCCGAGTAGCCTTTCTGGGAGGCACCCCCCAGTAGGGGCAGACTGACACCTCACAGGGCCGGGTACCCCTCTGAGACAAAACCTCCAGAGGAACGATCAGACAGCAACATTTGCTGTTCAGCAATATTCGCTGTTCTGCAGCCTCCGCTGCTGATACCCAGGCAAACAGGGTCTGGAGTGGACCTCCAGCAAACTCCAACAAACCTGCAGCTGAGGGTCCTGACTGTTAAAAGGAAAACTAACAAACAGAAAGGACATCCACACCAAAACTCCATCTGTATGACCATCATCAAAGACCAAAGGTAGATAAAACCACAACGATGGGGAAAAACCGGAACAGAAAAACCGAAAACTCTAAAAATCACAGCACCTCTCCTCCTCCAAAGGAATGCAGCTCCTCACCAGCAACGGAACAAAGCTGGATGGAGAATGACTCTGATGATTTGAGAGAAGAAGGCTACAGACGATCAAACTTCTCCAAGCTAAAGGAGGAAGTTCGAACCCATCGCAAAGAAGTTAAAAACCTTGAAAAAAGATTAGACAAATGGCTAACTAGAATAACCAATGCAGAGAAGTCCTTAAAGGACCTGATGGAGCTGAAAACCATGGCACGAGAACTACATGACGAATGCACAAGCTTCAGCAACTGATTCGATCAACTGGAAGAAAGGGTATCAGTGATTGAAGATCAAATGAATGAAATGAAGCGAGAAGTTTAGAGAAAAAAGAATAAAAAGAAATGAACAAAGCTTCCAAGAAACATGGGACTATGTGAAAAGACCAAATCTACGTCTGATTGGTGTACCTGAAAGTGACAGGGAGAATGGAACCAAGTTGGAAAACACTCTTTAGGATATTATCCAGGAGAACTTCCCCAACCAAGCAAGGCAGGACAACATTCAAATTCAGGAAATACAGAGAACGCCACAAAGATACTCCTTGAGAAGAGCAACTCCAAGACACATAATTGTCAGATTCACCAAGGTTGAAATGAAGGAAAAAATATTAAGGGCAGCCAGAGAGAAAGATCGGGTTACCCACAAAGGGAAGCCCATCAGACTAACAGCGGATCTCCTGGCAGAAACTCTATAAGCCAGAAAAGACTGGGGGCCAATATTCAAAATTCTTAAAGAAAAGAATTTTCAACCCAGAATTTCATATCCAGCCAAACTAAGCTTCATAAGTGAAGGAGAAATAAAATCCTTTACGGACAAGCAAATGCCGAGAGATTTTGTCACCACCAGGCCTTCCCTAAAAGAGCTTCTGAAGGAAGCACTAAACATGGAAAGGAACAACTGGTACCAGCCACTGCAAAAACATGCCAAATTGTAAAGACCATCAATGCTAGGAAGAAACTGCATCAACTAATGAGCAAAACAACCAGCTAACATCATAATGACAGGATCAAATTCACACATAACAATATTAACCTTAAATGTAAATGGGCTAAATGCTCCAATTAAAAGACACAGACTGGCAAACTGGATAAAGGGTCAAGACCCATCAGTGTGCTGTATTCAGGAGACCCATCTCATGTGCAGAGACGCACATAGGCTCAAAATAAAGGGATGGAGGAAGATCCACCAAGCAAATGGAAAACAAAAAAATGCAGGGTTTGCAATCCTAGTCTCTGATAAAACAGACTTTAAACCAACAAAGATCAAAAGAGACAAGGAAGGCCATTACATAATGGTAAAGGGATCAATTCAACAAGAAGAGCTAACTATCCTAAATATATATGCACCCAATACAGGAGCACCCAGATTCATAAAGCAAGTCCTTAGAGACCTACAAAGAGACTTAGACTCCCACACAATAATAATGGGAGACTTTAACACCCCATTGTCAACATTAGACAGATCAACGAGACAGAAAGTTAAAAAGGATATCCAGGAATTGAATTCAGCTCTGCACCAAGTGGACCTAATAGACATCTACAGAACTCTCTACCCCAAATCAACAGAATATACGTTCTTCTCAGAACCACACCGCACCTATGCCAAAACTGACCACATAGTTGGAAGTAAAGCACTCCTCAGCAAATGTAAAAGAACAGAAATTATAACAAACTGTCTCTCAGACCACAGTGTAATCATACTAGAACTCAGGATTAAGAAACTCATTGAAAACTGCTCAACTACATGGAAACTGAACAATATGCTCCTGAATGACTACTGGGTACATAATGAAATGAAGGCAGAAATAAAGATGTTCTTTGAAAGCAATGAGAATGAAGACACAACATACCAGAATCTCTGGGACACATTTAAAGCAGTGTGTAGAGGGAAATTTATAGCACTAAATGGCCACAAGAGAAAGCAGGAAAGATATAAAATTGACACCCTAACATCACAATTAAAAGAACTAGAGAAGCAAGAGCAAACACATTCAAAAGCTAGCAGAAGGCAAGAAATAACTAAGATCAGAGCAGAACTGAAGGAGATAGAGACACAAAAAACCCTTCAAAAAACTAATGAATCCAGGAGCTGGTTTTTTGAAAAAATCAACAAAATCAATAGACCACTAGCAAGACTATTAAAGAAGAAAAGAGAGAAGAATCAAATAGATGCAATAAAAAATGATAAAGGGGATATCACCATCAATCCCACAGAAATACAAACTACCATCAGAGAATACTATAAACACCTCTACGCAAATAAATTAGAAAATCTAGATGAAATGGATAAATTCCTGGACACATACACCCTCCCGAGACTAAACCAGGAAGAAGTTGAATCTCTGAATAGACCAATAACAGGCTCTGAAATTGAGGCAATAATTAATAGCTTACCAACCAAAAAAAATCCAGGACCAGATGGATTCACAGCCGAATTCTACCAGAGGTACAAGGAGGAGCTGGTACGATTCCTTCTGAAATCATTCCAATCAATAGAAAAAGAGGGAATCCTCCCTAACTTATTATATGAGGCCAGCACCATCCTGATACCAAAGCCTGGCAGAGATGCAACAAAAAAAGAGAATTTTAGACCAATATCCCTGATGAACATCAATGCAAATATCCTCAATAAAATACTGGCAAACCGAATCCAGCAGCACATCAAAAAGCTTATCCACCATGATCAAGTGGGCTTCATCCCTGGGATGCAAGGCTGGTTCAACATATGCAAACCAATAAACGTAATCCAGCATATAAACAGAACCAAAGATAAAAACCACATGATTATCTCAATAGATGCAGAAAAGGCCTTCAACAAAATCAACAGCCCTTCATGCTAAAAACTCTCAATAAATTAGGTATTGATGGGACATATCTCAAAATAATGAGCTATTTATGACAAACTCACAGCCAATATCATACTGAATGGGCAAAAAGTGGAAGCATTCCGTTTGAAAACCAGCACAAGACAGGGATGCCCTCTCTCACCACTCCTATTCAACATAGTGTTGGAAGTTCTGGCCAGGGCAATCAGGCAAGAGAAAGAAATAAAGGGTATTCAATTAGGAAAGAAGAAGTCAAATTGTCCCTGTTTGCAGATGACATGACTGTATATTTAGAAAACCCCATCATCTCAGCCCAAAATCTCCTTAAGTTGATAAGCAACTGCAGCAAAGTCTCAGGATACAAAATCAATGTGCAAAAATCACAAGCATTCTTATACACCAATCACAGACAAACAGAGAGCCAAATCATGAGTGAACTCCCATTCACAATTGCTTCAAAGAGAATAAAATATCTAGGAATCCAACTTACAAGGGATGTGAAGGACCTCTTCAAGGAGAAATACAAACCACTGCTCAATGAAACAAAAGAGGACGCAAACAAATGGAAGAACATTCCATGCTCATGGATAGGAAGAATCGATATCGTGAAAATGGCCATACTGCCCAAGGTAATTTATAGATTCAATGCCATCCCCATCAAGCTACCAATGACTTTCTTCACAGAATTGGAAAAAACTACTTTAAAGTTCATATGGCACCAAAAAAGAGCCCACATTGCCAAGTCAATCCTAAGCCAAAAGAACAAAGCTGGAGGCATCACGCTACCTGACTTCAAACTATACTACAAGGCTACAGCAACCAAAACAGCATGGTACTGGTACCAAAACAGAGATATAGACCAATGGAACAGAACAGAGCCCTCAGAAATAATACCACACATCTACAACTATCTCATCTTTGACAAACCCGACAAAAACAAGCAATGGGGAAAGGATTCCCTATTTAACAAATGGTGCTGGGAAAACTGGCTAGTCATATGTAGAAAGCTGAAACTGGATCCCTTCCTTACACCTTATACAAAAATTAATTCAACATGGATTAAAGACTTAAATGTTAGACCTAAAACTATAAAACCCCTAGGAGAAAACCTAGGCAATACCATTCAGGACATAGGCATGGGCAAGGACTTCATGTCTAAAACACCAAAAGCAATGGCAACAAAAGCCAAAATTGACAAATGGGATCTAATTAAACTAAAGAGCTTCTGCACAGCAAAAGAAACTACCATCAGAGTGAACAGGCATCCTACAGAATGGGAGAAAATTTTTGCAATCTACTCATCTGACAAAGGGCTAATATCCAGAATCTACAAAGAACTCAAACAAATTTACAAGAAAAAAAAAACAACCCCATCAACAAGTGGGCGAAGGATATGAACAGACACTTCTCAACAGAAGACATTTATGCAGCCAACAGACACATGAAAAAATGCTCGTCATCACTGGCCATTAGAGAAATGCAAACCAAAACCACAATGAGATATCATCTCACGCCAGTTAGAATGCTGATCATTAAAAAGTCAGGAAACAACAGGTGCTGGAGAGGATGTGGAGAAATAGGAACACTTTTACACTGTTGGTGGGACTGTAAACTAGTTCAACCATTGTGGAAGATAGTGTGGTGATTCCTCAGGGATCTAGAACTAGAAACACCATTTGACCCAGCCATCCCATTACTGGGTATATACCCAAAGGATTGTAAATCATGCTGCTATAAAGACACATGCACACGTATGTTTATTGTGGCACTACTCACAATAGCAAAGACTTGGAACCAACCCAAATGTCCAACAATGACAGACTGGATTAAGAAAATGTGGCACATATACAGCATGGAATACTATGCAGCCATAAAAAAATGATGAGTTCATGTCCTTTGTAGGGACATGGATGAAGATGGAAACCACCATTCTCAGCAAACTATGGCAAGGACAAAAAACCAAATATCGCATCTTCTCACTCACAGGTAAGAATTGAACAATGAGAACACTTGGACACAGGAAGGGGAACATCGCACACCAGGGCCTGTTGTGGGGTGGGGGAAGGGGGGAGGGGGGAGGGGTAGCTTTAGGAGATATACCTAATGTAAATGACGAGTTAATGGGTGCAACACACCAACATGGCACATGTATACATACGTAACAAAGCTGCATGTTCTGCACATGTACCCTAGAACTTAAAGTATAATAAAAAATATATATATTAAAAAAAGAAATACAACTCTTTTACCTTAAAAAAAAATTATGATTCTACAAATTATTCTCAAATTTTAGGATCTAGGGCTTAAAAGCATTATTGATTTATGATAGTTTAATCAATAGTGCAATAGATTATGTCACCTCAAAACAGTTATATACCATTTTGTATGTACATTAATTTAAAAATTTGAAAAAATTTCAGGATACATTATTATTACAGTAAGTATTAAAATTATATCTTAGAAAATTACCCAGAATATCATGTACCCATATGTACTTTAGCATCCTCCTTCCCCTCCCCACACCCAAAACAGGGAGAATATACATAGAAAAACAAGAGGAAGGAACATGGTAGGGGAGTTTTCCACATCTGAGTTCTCCAAAGTTAAGTAATATTAAATATCACAGAAAACTTTCAAAAGAGCTGTATGTTTGCAGAACAGAGAAACACTGATATTAGCAGCAAATATTAATTAAAAATGGAAGATAACTGGATAAATGGCCCTGGAACAAGAGAACATCCCAATGAAGCACTGACCCCACAAATCCTTGATCCTCCAATCCTTAATACTTCAGCCTTTGCCGTCAGCCTTGTCACACGTCCCACGGCTCTTTTCTGTGGTTTCCCTGCCCATCACCCTGACATACGGGGCCTCCTCCTTTCCCACCTGCTTGGGAACTAAAGAAACCATCATTTCCCTGACTCTCTTCTAACCCAAGTCAGAAGGTGAAAGCAAATTGAAAAACTGAATGAATTTTCTCATGCAATTTTTCTAATGTGGTGATTAGATTTTACTGGATGCCTGAACACTTATAGTACATTTTGGATTAGATAATAATAGTTAAGATGAATTGCATACTTACTTTGTGCCAGGAACATCTCTAATCAGTTTACATGATTATCTCTAAACCTCACCACTGTCTGAAGTAGGTAGTATCATCTTCATGTTAAACATGAAAAAACTGAGGCACATTTATATTTGGTGTTTTTCTTCATTCAAAGAAAACTTCTTTCAGGTTATACAGGAGTATGTGCAGCCTAGCATTCCAAGACTTGCATTTTTCTTCTGTATCAGGAAGGGTAATACCCTTTTAGCTGCATAAACAAGAGTGTTGCTGCCCTGGAAGCCGAATAAAAGGTCAGACTGGCTCCACTGTGGCCTAGTGCTGCTGGCTCACAAAAGTACTCAAAATTGATTGAAAAGAAATTGTATCTTTTAAATTGCAAGCTGCTTATTTAAAAAAAAAAAAAAGCCAAAAAACTAAGTTTGGCTGGGTGCAGTGGCTCACATCTGTAATCCAGCCCTTTAGCAGGCCAAGGTGAAAGGATCACTTAAGGCTAGGAGTTAGAGACCAGCCTGGGTAATACAGCAAGACCCCTGCCTCTAAAAAAATTTTTTATAAAAATTAGCCAGGCATAGTGGCACATAGCTGAGGTTCAGCTATTTGGTAGGCTGAGGCAGGATTTCATGAGCCCATGAGTTCAAGGCTGCAGTGAGCTACTGCACCCCAGCCTAGGCGACAGAGCGAGACACTGTCTCTAAAAAAAAAGTAAAAAAAAAAAAAAAAAAAGTTTTAGGGCTGTGTTTTAAACTTCTAAAAGCACTGTAGCGAGACTAAATTTATCTTCCTATTTCTCCAGTGTGGCCTCTATTTGGCTGTACTTTCTGCAATTGACTATTATGTTAATACAAGAGTAAATATTTGGCTTCTTTGCACATTCTTTTTCTAAATGCTGTTTTAATGGGTTTTTTAATTCCTTTTTTTTAATGCTGAGTATTCTACTGAATGGATGAACCACTGTTTATTCATTTATAAAACTGAAAGGCATTTTAATTGTTTTTCGCAATTATAAGTAGAACTGCTATGAACATTCATGTACAGATTTTGATGTGAATATAAGTTTTCATTTCTCTTGGGTAAGTACAAAGAGAGGAAACTGCTGAATCCTATGGGTTATATATTTAACTGTCTCTGCATCAGCCAGACTGTTTCCCACGGTGGCTATGGCTATACCATCTGCAGCCCCTCTAGCAGTGTATGAGAGTTCTAGTTGTTCCATATCTTCATCAGCACTTGACATTGTGAGGTGTTTCGTTAAAGCCATTCTATTTTTTTATTTTATATTTAAATTTTTTAAAATTTCAATAGGTTTTTAGGGAACAGGTAGTGTTTGGTCACAAGAATAAGTTCTTTAGTGGTGATTTCTGAGATTTTGGTGCACCCATCACCCGAGCTGTGTACACTGTGCCCAGGGTGCTGTCTTTTATCCCTCACCACCCACCCACACTTTCCCCCGAGTCCCCAATGTCCAGTGTATCATTCTTACGCCTTTGTGTCCTCATAGCTTAGCTCTCACATAGGAGTGAGAATATATGATGTTTGGTTTTCCATTCCTGAGTTACTTCACTTAGAATAATATAGAATAAGGGTCTCCAATTCCATCCAGGTGGCTGTGAATGCCATTATTTCATTCCCTTTTATGGCTGAGTAGTATTCGATCATATATATATATATATATATGCTGTTGGCATATATATATATATATATATATATCACATTTTCTTTATCCACCTGTTAATTGATGGGCATTTGGGCTGGTTCCATGTTTTTGCAATTGCAAATTGTGCTGCTATGAACATGTGTGTACAAATATCTTTTTCATATAGTGATTTTTCTCTGCGTAGATACCTAGTAGTGGGATTGCTGGATCAAATGGTAGATTTACTTTTAGTTCTTTAAGGAATTCCCACACTGTTTTCCATAGTGGTTCCATAGTGGTGTTGATGGGAGTGTAAAAATATTCCCTTTTCAATGCTTCCATGCAAACATCTATTATTTTTTGATTTTTTGATTATGGCCATTCTTGAAGGAGTGAGGTGGTTTCACATTGTGGTTTTGATTTGCATTTCTCTGATAATTAGTGATGTTGAGAATTTTTTCATATGCTTGTTGGCCATTTGTATATCTTCTTTTGAGAATTGTTTACTCATGTCTTTAGCCCACTTTTTGATGGGATTTTTTTTTCTTGCTGATTTGCTTGAGTTCTTTGTAGATCCTGGATATTAGTTCTTCGTCAGATATATAGATTTTGAAGATGTTCTCTCACTCTGTGGATTGTCTGTTAACTCTACTGATTATTTCTTTTGCTGTGCAGAAGCTTTTTAGTTTAATTAAGTTCCATCTATTTATCTTTGTTTTTGTTGCATTTGCTTTTGGGTTCTTGGTCATGAAGTCTTTGCCTAAGCCAATGTCTAAAAGGATTTTTCCCATATTATTTTCTAGAATCTTTATGGATTCAGGTCTTAGATTTAAGTCTTTGATCCATCTTGAGTTGATTTTTGTGGAAGGTAAGAGATGAGAATCCAGTTTCATTCTTCCATATGTGGCTTGCCAATTATCCCAGCACCATTTGTTGAACAGAGTATCCTTTCCCCACTTTATGTTTTTGTTTGCTTTGTTGAAGATCAATTGGCTGTAAGTATTTGGCTTTATTTCTAGGTTCTCTCTTCTGTTCCATTGGTCTATGTGCCTGTTTTTATATCAGTACCATGCTGTTTTGGTGACTACGGCCTATAGTGTGGTTTGAAGTTGGATAATGTGATGCCTCGAGATTTATTCTTTTTGCTTAGTCTTGCTTTGGCTATTTGGGCTCTTTTTTGGTTCCATATGAATTTCATGATTTTTTTTCTAGTTCTGTGAAGAATGATGGTGGTATTTTGATGGAAATTGCATTGAATTTGTAGATTGCTTTTGGCAGTATGGTCATTTTCACAATATTGATTCTACATATCCATGAGCATCGGTTGTGTTTCCATTTTTTTGTGTCATCTGTGATTTCTTTCAGCACGGTTTTGTAGTTTTCCTTGTAAGAGGTCTTTCACATCCTTGGTTGGATATATTCCTAAATAGTTTATTTATTTATTTTTGCAGCTGTTGTGAAAGAGGTTGAGTTCTTGATTTGATTCTCCGCTTAGCTGCTGTTGGCAAATAGCAGAGCCACTGATTTGTGTACATCAGTTTTGTTTCCTGAAACTTTGCTGAATTCATTTACCAGTTCTCGGAGCTTTTCGGATGAGTCTTTAGGGTTTTCTAAGTATAAGATCATATCATCAGCAAAGAGTGACAGTTTGACTTCCTCTTTACTGATTTGGATGTTCTTTCTTTCTTTCTCTTGACTGATTGCTCTGGCAAGGAATTCGAGTACTATGTTGAATAGAAGTGGTGAAAGTGGACATCCTTGTCTTGTTTCAGTTCTCAGGGGGAATGCTTTCAACTTTTCCCTGTTCAGTATAATGTTGGCTTGGGTTTGTTGTAGACGGTTTTTACTACCTTAAGGTATTTCCTTTCTATGCCAATTTTCCTGAGGGCTTTAATCATAAAGGGATGCTGGATTTTGTCAAATGCTTTTTCTGCATCTATTGAGATGATCATGTAATTATTATTTTTAATTATGTTTATGTAGTGTGTCACATTTATGACTTACAAATGTTAAACCATCCCTGGATCCCTGGTATAAAACCCACTTGATCATGGTGAATTACTGTTTTGATATGCTGTTGGATTCAGTTTGCTAGTATTTTGTTGAGGATTTTTGCATCTATGTGCATCAGAGATATGCAGTTTTCTTCTGGTCTGCAGTTTCCTTTTTTTGTTATGTCCTACCCTGGTTTTGGTATTAGGGTGATACTGGCTTCACAGAATGCTTTAGGGAGAATTCCCTCTTTCTCTATCTTTTGGAATAGTATCAATAGGATTGGTTCCAATTCTTCTTTGAATGTCTGATAGAATTCAGCTGTGAATCTGTCTGATCCTGGACTTTTTTTGGTTGGCAATTTTTTTATTACCATTTCAATCTTGCTGCTTGTTATTGGTCTGTTCAGAGATTCTATGTCTTCCTGGTTTAATCTAGGAGGGTTACATATTTCCAGGAATTTATCCATCTCCTCTAGATTTTCTGGTTTATGTGCTCAAAGGTGTTCATAGTATCCTTGAATAATCTTTTGTATTTCTCTGGTATCAGTTGAAATATCTCCCATTTTGTTTTCAATTAAGCTTATTTGGATCTTCTGTCTTCTTTTCTTGGTTAATCTTTGTCTAACCAGCTTTTTATTTCATTTATCTGTTGTTTTTGTTTGTTTGTTTGTTTGTTTGTTTCAATTCCATTTAGTTCTATTCTGATCTTCATTATTTCTTTTCTTCTGCTGAGTTTGGGTTTGGATTGTTTTTGCTTCTCCAGTTCTGTGAGGTGTGACTTTAGATTATATATATTTGTGCTCTTTCAGAATTTCTTTTTTTTTTTTTTTGAGACGGAGTCTTGCTTTGTCACCCACACTGGAGTGCAGTGGCTTGATCTCAGCTCACTGCAACCTCTGCCTCCGCGGTTCAAGCAATTCTCCTGCCTCAGCCTCCCGAGTAGCTGGGACTACAGGCACACACCGCCATGCCTGGCTAATTTTTTTGGATTTTAGTAGAAACGTGGTTTCACTGTGTTGCCCAGGCTGGCTGCAAACTCCTGAGCTCAGGCAATCTGCCTGCCTCAGCCTCCCAAAGTGCTGGGATTACAGGAATGAGCCAGCAAGCCCGGCCTCAGACTTTTTGATGTAGTAGGGATTTAATGCTATGAACTTTTCTCTTAGCACTGCTTTTGCTGTATCCCAGAGTTTTTGACAGGTTGTGTCACTATTATTGTTCAGTTCAAATAATTTTTTAATTTCCATCTTGATTTCATTGTTGACCAATGATCATTTAGGAGCAGGTTATTTAATTTCCATGTATTTGCATGATTTTGAGGGTTCCTTTTGGAGTTCATTTCCAATTTTATTCCACTGTGGTCTTGATATGGCTTTGATGACTGGAGGAACACCAGGGTTTTTGGTTTTGTGCTGACAGGACACAGACACACATGGAGTGGTTTTAAGGAGCGAAAAGTTTAATGGGCAAGAAAGAAGAAGAGAACAGCTTCCCTGTACAGAGACAAGGGAGGGAGGCTTGGAACAAAAAGAAACCCCATGTGTGGCAGAAAGGTAGTTTATTATATCAGGAGGCTGGAGGAGGTGGTTTCTGGTTTGCATAGGGCCCAGGGGATTGGTTTGACCAGGTGTGTTATTTATGTAGCCTGCGAAAAACCTAGCCCCTTTACCTTAAGTTTATGTGAGTTCTTAAGTGTTAGGTGAGTCTTCTGAAGACAGCAGAAACTTGGTTGGTAAATTCTTAACCATTCTGTCACTCTGTATCATTTAAGTGGAGTATTTAGGCCATTTATATTCAATGCTAGTATTGAGATGTGAGGTACTATTCTATTCATTGTGCTATTTGTTGCCTGAATACCTTGATTCTTTTTCATTGTGTTATTGTTATATAGGTTCTGTGAGATTTATGTTTTAAGGAGATTTTATTTTGTTGTATTTGGAGGATTTGTTTCAAGATTTAGAGCTCCTTTTACCAGTTCTTGTAGTGCTGGCTTGGTAGTGGTGAACTCTCAGTATTTGTTTGTCTGGAAAAGACCTTCTTTCCTTCATTTATGAAGCTTAGTTTCTCTGGATACAAAATTCTGGGCTGATAACTGTTTTGTTTAAGGAAGTTAAAAATTGGACCTCAATCCCTTCGAGTTTGTAGGGTTTCTGCTGAGAAATCTGCTGTTAATCTGATAGGTTTTCTTTTATAGGTTACCTGATGCTTTTGCCTCACAGCTCTTAAGATTCTTTCCTTTGTCTTGACTTTAGATAACCTGATGACTATATGCCTAGGCAATGATCTTTTGCGATGAATTTCCCAGGTGTTCTTTGAGCTTCTTGTATTTGGATGTATTTGCTAGATCTCTAGCAAGGCTGGGGAAGTTTTCCTCAATTATTCCCTCAAATATGTTTTCCAAACTTTTAGATTTCTCTTCTTCCTCAGGAGCACCAATTATTCTTAGGTTTGGATATTTAACATAGTCCCAAATTTCTTGGAGGCTTTATTCACTTTTCAAAATTCATTTTTCTGGCTGGGCTCAGTGGCTCACGCCTGTAATCCCAGCACTTTGGGAGGCTGAGGCGGGTGGATCACAAGGTCAGGAGATCGAGACCATCCTGGATAACACAGTGAAACCCCGTCTCTACTAAAAATACAAAAAAAATTAGCTGGGCGTGGTGGCAGGTGCCTGTAGTCCCAGCTACTAGGGAGGCTGAGACAGGAGAATGGCGTGAACCCAGGAGGCGGAGCTTGCAGTGAGCCGAGATCACACCACTGCACTCCAGCCTGGGTGACAGAGTGGGAATTTGTCTCAAAAAAAAAAAAAATCATTTTTCTTTGTCTTTGATTAATTAAAAAGCCTTGTTTTCAAGCTCTGAAGTTCTTTCTTCTGCGCTTGTGCAATTCTGTTGCTGAGACTTTCAAGTGAATTTTGCATTTCTCTAATTGTGTCCTTGATTTACAGAAGTTGTGATTGTTTTTTATTTATGCTATCTATTTAATATTTCACTGAAGAACTTTCCTTTCATATCCTGTATCATGTTTTTAATTTCTTTAAGTTGGACTTCACCTATCTCCGGTGCCTCCTTGATTAGCTTAAAATTTGACCTTCTGAATTCTTTTTCTGGCAATTCAGAGATTTCATCTTGGTTTGGGTTCATTGCTGGTGTGCTGGTATGATCTTTTGGCGGTGTTAAAGAATCTTGTTTTGTCATATTACTAGAATTGTTTTTCTGGTTCCTTCTCATTTGGGTAGACTATGTCAGAGGGAAGATCAGGGATTCAGGGGCTGCTGTTCAGATTTTTTTGTCCCACAGGGTGCTCCCTTGATATGGTGTTCTCTCCATTTCACTAGGAATGGGGTTTTTTAATATCCAAATTGTAGTTATTGGTTTTGCTCTTCTGTTTCCAGCCACCCAGCAGAGCTACGAGGCTCTGGGTTAGTACTGGGGAGTGTCTGCAAAGAGTTCTGTAATGTGATCCATCTTCGGGTCTTGCAGCTGTGGATACCTGCACTGGTGGAGGTAGCAGGGGAGTAAAGTGGGCTTAGTGAAGGTCTTTGGTTGTGTTTTTGTTTAGTGCACTGGTTTTGTGTTGGTTGGCCTCCAGCCAGGAGGTGGTGCTTTCAAT
The DNA here is from genome assembly GCF_029281585.2 of Gorilla gorilla gorilla. Taxonomy (NCBI): domain Eukaryota; kingdom Metazoa; phylum Chordata; class Mammalia; order Primates; family Hominidae; genus Gorilla; species Gorilla gorilla. The sequence goes on along the minus strand of NC_073232.2, from coordinate 34,964,599 downwards.
AGCATATCAGCTGCAGTCCTATAGAGAGCATGCAAACTTGCCCTAGGGACACCTGGTTAGGTATTCAGGTTTCTCAGGTGGTGAGCAGGGCCATAGAGCTTCCAAGAGTTTTTGTCTTCCAAGACCTTCCTCTTCGGCTACCAGAGTGGCTACCAGAGAAAGACCACCAGGTGGGGGCAGGGATAGGTGTGTCTGAGCTCAGCCTCTCCTTGGGTGGGGCTCGCTGTGGCTGCTGTGGGGGATGACGGTGTAGTTCCCAGTCCAGTGGAGTTATATTCCCAGGGAGATTATGTCTGCCTCTGCTGAGTCACACAGGTCACCAGCAAAGTGGGGGTAAGCTGGCATGCACAGGCCTCACCCAGCTCCCACACAGCCTGCAGTCCTAAAGGCCAGTCTCACTCCCACCGTGCCCCACCAACAGCACCCAGTCTATTTCCAGGCAGCTGGTAACCAGGGCTGAGAGCTTGCCCCAGACTACGAGCCTCCCCATTGAGAAAGCAAGCAGACTCACAGTTTTTTGGCATCTCAGGGAACCTGAAGAGGTGATCCAGTTCCTTCAAAATGTCTCAGATTTCCTGGTATGTTCCTGTGGTAGGTAGTTCTTGGAGTAAAAGTTCATGATGTGAGTCTTTACATGCTGCTCTGTCTGTCTTGAGTAGGAGGTGCAAGCTAGTCTTGCCCTCTATCCACCATTTTAATCCTGTTAAAGCCATTCTAAATAGTACTAGTATCTCATTGTGATTTTAGAGTAGATTTTCCTAATGACTAATAACATTGACCATCTTTTCATGTACTTATTTGCCATCCATATATTTTCTCTGGTGAAACATCCAATTTTTTGTTCATTTTTTCACTGCTTATTTGCTTAGTGCTGAGTTTTGAGAGCTCTTTATATATTCTGGATATAAGTCCTTTATCATAATAGATGTTTTGGAAGTATTTCCTCCAACCCTGTGGCTTGCCCTTTTATTTTAAGTGTCTTTTGAAGAGCAGAAGCTCTAAATTGATCATTTAAAACAAATTTATAAAATGTGCCTTTTTGTGTCTAAATTTTTTTTTCCTAATTCAAAGTCACAATTTTTTTCTCCTATAATTTCCTTAGGAACGTTATAGTTTTCAGTTTTACATACAGGTAGGTCTGTGATCCGTTTTGACTTAATTTTTGTATATAGTGTGATGTATGGTATGGTTGGTATATGGATGTCAAATTATAACAGTACACTTTTCTATTAGTGGTAAGTGTCCAAGAAACAGGAGATACAACCCTGAATTGTGTTTAAAATCTAGTTGCAAACACCAAGAATGGGGAAACGTTAAATGCATATTGCTGAATGAAAGAAGGCAATCTGAAAAGGCTACATACTGTGTGATTCCAATTATATAACACTCTGGAAAAAGCAAAAGTGGAGATAATGAAAAGATCAGTAATTGCTAGGGATTCAGGGGAGAGGGAGGGATGAATAGGTACAACACAGACAATTTTTAGGGCAGTGAATCTACTCTATGCAATACTGTAATGATTGATACAGATCATCATACAGTTGTCAAAATCCATAAAATGTATAACAGTAGGGAACCCTAATGTAAACTATGGATTTTGGTTAATAATAATGTATCATCCTTGGCTCAGTTGTAACAAATGTACCACACTAGTGCAAGATGAAGCTTATATAGCTCTTTACTTTCTGCTTAATTTTTCTGCAAAATTAAACTGCTCAAAAAATAAAGTCTACCAATTTGTTTTAAAAACAGAGTTGCTAACACCAAGAATATACAAAAAGGACCTGAAATAATATGAAGCACACAAAATTAATCCAAGTTCAATATAAATGAAGTCCCCCTAGAACGTCTTCTCCAGGATGAAATCATTCTACTCATGACTGAATTTTATATCCAATACATTTTTACACAAGTGAGGTATTGACACATTTATATATAAATGTGTTCATAATGTAATACTTTTGATTAAGAAAGTGGACTTTAGAAGAATCATAATTTATTCCTTTAAAATCAACAAGTATTTATTGAATTGTTACTATATGCAAAACACTGAGTAGGTGCTCAAGTGCTTCAAAGATGACTAGGACCGCTTTTTCTCAAGAGGCTTAAAATACGATCAAAATAGTGAGGGGTTTTTGTTGTTCTTATTGTTGTTTGTTTCTTTTGCCTGGAAGAGATTTTATAAGCATTATGTGGGGTTTTTTGCTTTTTTTTTTTTTTTTTTTTTTTTTTGAGACAGAGTCTCGCTCCGTTGCCCAGGCTGGAGTGCAGTGGTGCGATCTCGGCTCACTGCAAACTCCGCCTCCCAGGTTCACGACATTCTCCTGCCTCAGCCTCCCGAGTAGCTGGGACTACAGGCGCCTGCCACCACGCCCGGCTAATTTTTTGTATTTTTTAGTACAGAAGGGGTTTCACCGTGTTATCCAGGATGGTCTCAATCTCCTGACCTCATGATCCACCCGCCTTGGCCTCCCAAAGTGCTGGGATTACAGGCGTGAGCCACTGCGCCTGGCCTTTCCTTGTTTTTTGTTTGTTTGTTTTGCCTGGGGGAGATTTTATAACCAGCGGACACTTCACAATATTTGAAAATATGTTTTACTGTCAAGGCTGTGAAACTGCTATTGGCATCTAGAGGCCAGGAATGCTGCTAAACATACAACAGTGCACAGGAAAGGCCCCCACAACAATTATCCAAGCCACAATGTCAACAGTGCCAAGGTTGAAAAAGCCCCTTATTAGAGGGAAAACACACAATTACCTAGATTGTATGTAGGTCTTGAATTATAGTTATGTGGTAAAAGAATTATGTGCAAAGTACTATAGAATTTCACAGAGACTGGTAACATTGAGTTAGAATGGAAAAAATAAAAGGTTTTAAAGAGAATATTAAATCTGCTGTCATATATGTTGACAATAGTTTTCTACAGATTGTTTTGGTATGTTTCCTTTGGTTATGATGTCTTCTGGAACACAGAAGTACACTTGGGAGGGTGGGTTGGGTGATTCAAATTTATCAACTTTTTCTGTATGTTCACTGTTTTCTTTTTTTTTTTTTTGGTAATAGAAGAAAAGCTTTTCTCCAAACTAAGATAATATTTTGTGACCCTGGTAAGACGGTGATTAAATCATTTTCTTACTACAACTACTTAAGCTTACTAGATTTTTAAAAACAAGTATGTATATGAAAACCAAAGCAGGAAATTTTTAATAGTTAAAAAAGAAACAATGCTATTCACTCTAATAACTGCAAACACCGTACTCTAATTCTGTAGAAGCCACTGAGTTGGCTTGTAGTGCAGGAGATACACCCTCACAATTGATTGTAAACTAAAATGCAGTGAGTTGCTCTCTTCAGAAAGAAAGACCAGTTAAAGTCACACTAGAATGTGAGGTGAAAGACATGAATACCAATTCTCTAAGAACTCCAAAATGATTTCATAATCCTCTATTTTACAGATCTAAGCAAATATGGAAAAAAATTACAATCAAACATTTCCAGACAATGAAGTAGCAGATGAAAGGCAATAATAATAGTCTGCACATACCAAACATATGACCCGCAATTACCACTAGCAACAATAGTACCATATCAAAGGGATAAAATACGCAAATCTTTCTGAAAATATATAGAAATCTAAAGCATATAAACAAATTCTCCCCATGAAATTTGTTTTGTGGCTTGAATGTCACCTGATAAATTCCCTTAAAATGTTATTAGTTATCTGAGCAATTCAACTAAGATAGTAATTTCCTACATAGGATCTATAATTCTATATTCTGTAATATTCTTATATTCTTATTTATATTAGCTAAGTATTTTATAGAAATAATAAAGTACAATTTTAGGTGGTATATGACTTCATTTGATATGGTTTGGCTATTTCCCCACCCAAATCTCATCTTCAATTCCCATGTGTTGTGGGAGAGACCTGGTGGGAGGTAATTGAATCATGAGGGCAGGTCTTTCCTGTGCTGTTCTCCTGATAATGAAGTCTCATGATATTTGATGGTTATAGAAAGGGGTGTTTCCCTGCACAAGCGCTCCTCTCTTTGCCTACTGCCATCCACGTAAGATGTGACTTGCTCTTCCTTGCCTTCTGCCATGATTGTGAGGCTTCCCCAGCCACGTGTAAGTACAATTAAACCTTTTTCTTTTATAAATTGCCCAGTCTTGGGTATGTCTTTACTGACAGTGTGAAAACAGATTAATACATCATTCTTATTCCAAATAAACATAGCCACTTAATTTTTCAAGACAAAAGTCACTTAAATAAAAACAAACTCAAAATCATTCTCTAAGTTTAACATATGAAAGGAATAGAATAAATTATTAAAACAAGATATTCAAATTTTACTTATAAATCACACAGTATATTTGAAAATATAAAAAGCCTTATATCCTTTATGTCTTCTACTACATCGTTTGCTATACATGTTATTTAAAAAAATTCACATTAGAAGCCAGAGATTTGGGAGTAAATAACAAAAAAACTATATACAATTGCAAAGAGATAGCAACACTGATATCAGAAACAGAACCTCCCCACTCCTGTCTCCCCAAAATACTGAGACTCTTCTATGTGATACTTTTGGATATTTCTATCTGGAAGTGGAAGTGAGATGGTGGACAAAGAGAAAGGAGAAATGCCTGTCTCTTTTGTGCATCTATTTTGCAAAGAACACATACCTAAGGTTTGTTAACATCTAGTATTTATGGATCAGTAAGTTAGTCAATGTAAATCTAGACTCTTGCTCTTCAAAGTCACAAAATTCTCATTTTATATAATATGAAACAAGTTTTATTCATTCATTCATTTTATTTAAGTTACACTGAGAAAAAATACACCCCACTTATTTTAATTTTTAAGAGATTAGGGACAGAAAATCACAAATGACAAAATTTTTAAAATCAAATATTTTCTCAGTCATTTTGCTTTGAATGTATATTGGTTTATCTGCTTGACTATGGCTGTATCTGCTGTTAGGGAAACCACTAGGTGAGGCTCACAAGAACCTGGCCAGGAGAAACTGAAGTTCTTAATAATCCCCTCCCCTTGAACACTGCCCAACCCCTCCTGTACCTGTTTCATACAAGCAATTTATTTCTCTGTTACCAAAGTAGGATCAGTGGTTTAGTTTTCAGAACAGAAAAAGTTTTCTGAATGAAACTTCAAGAGTTTGATTAAAATGGAAAAGAAATTGGAGGAGGAAGTGAATAGACAAACATGGAAATTATTAAACAGACTGCTGATAACTAAATATCAATACACCACAAATGACTTTGTGTCTGAAAATCTTCCTAAAGAACCTCCAGATATGAACATACCATGAACTCTCTAATTCTTCATTTAGAATTAGTGAAATTTCAAATATGGTCTTTTGCAAAATATACTTTTCTTCAACCAGCATAAAATGTCCTTCTTACATAAAGAAAAGTAACAAGATAATATTCAAACTGAAATATGAGTTTTTAAAAATAAATATGAAGAATTAAAATACCTTAAATGAAAAGCAAATACTGTATAATTAGGCAACAGATAATAAAAAATAAAAATGATATTGTTTCCCTTTAAAAATAATTGCATCCAGGTGAATGAATTATGTCGTATTTAGCCTATGCAATTTTTAAATCACCAAGATAGTCTAAAAGGGGGATTTCATAATAGTAGACTGAAAAATAATTATGTATAGCTTTGCAACACAATGCTAAAATAGACCTTAGTGTTCTTTAATCAAACAAAATTGAAGTATAATTTTCCTAAGCTAGAGCTACACTAATTAAATAACAGAGCAGCACTGAAAATGAATTCTCTACCCTAGCTGTAGTCAAACATTACAAAACGAAACTAAATCAAAAGGTATAATATTATATAAACAGACCATTGCAGCTAACTTCCAAAGACAGCCTTTGTTAAGTTCTCTGAATGTATTCTGTCTTTAGGAGGGGACATGAGATTTTTACTCAAATTTCTGAAAAATGATTGCTAATTTCTACAGTTGGCATTACCGGCTTTGTTGTTTTTCAATTGTTTTTTGTTTATTCTAATAATGTTTTAAGGCCATTAGCTTAGTCTGACTATATTCTGTGTGAGGCTACAAAAGCAGAAACTGTGATTTTCTAATATTCATTCCCGTTTTCACTTTGCTCATTATAAAAGTGCTATCAATATTCATGCTTGAGTCTTTTGGAAACACTAATCTTTAGCAAATGCCTACAAGTGAAACTTCTGGATCATGTGGTAGGCGTATATGTCACATTGTAAGACACTGCTGTATGTTTCCAAAGTAACTGAACTGTTTTACACTGCCATAAGCAGTGTATAAGAGTTCAATTGGCTCCGCCACCTCACCAATACTCAGTACTATCAGTGTTTTAATTTTAGCCATTTTAGCAAATGTCTAATTGCAATTCATTGTGGTTTTAATTTAAATTTCCCCAAAGACTAAAGATTTTGAACATATTTCATTTATATGGTTTTGTACAATGTCCAAAGTTCTTGCTTACTACTTTTAAATTGGGTGGGTGTACTTTATTAGATAAAATTCCTACTATTCCTAGTGTGCTGACTGTGTTTATCACATATGGGTATTGAATTTCGGCATGTCTTTCATGATTTTTTTCCACTTTGATTCTGTTAATGCAATTGTGGTGCAGAGAATTTTTAATGTTTTAACAAATGCATTTTAATGTTTTAACGAACTTGCACTCACTCCTGAAATAAACTCCATTCAGTCATGATGTATTAATATTTTTATATATTGCTAGATTTTATTTGTTAATACTCTGTGAAGTACTTTACATCTGGGTTCATGTAGAATGTCAGACTCAATTTTCTTGTGATGTCTTTGTCTTCTTTCAACATTGTTGAGAAATAAAAGTTAAATCCTAAGCATCCCAGACAACTCAATAGACCCTCTCTTGGCCAAGTAGACCCTAGAGAAACCTTAAAAACAGTCCCAGCCATGATGGGATAAGTTGGACACATGTTGTTACACCCTCTTCTTTGATAACTGCCATTACACTTTCTTTCCTAAAGATTAAACAGAAAGCAGCCCTTTTGAGATACTTGCTCCATTATTTAATTCAACCAACTGCTTAATGCTACCTCTCACTTTTGTGGTTTCAACACAGCAACTAACTAGCATTCCTTTCTGATAAGAGACTGCCTGACCCTGGAGTGGTTCTGGCCAGTCTTCTGAGGCTGCATGCACTGAGGGCCTTCCTGTCCTCTGCTTCACCTTTTCATGTATAGGACCTAATTGTAGTACATTTAAATGCTACATCTCCATCCCAAAGCAAACACAGAATGCATATTACATACAAGATAACCTACTATGCATGCACATGCCTCCCCTTCATGAATATGTATACTTAGCCAACTCATTCAGCATAAATTCCTGTCTTATCCTTTCCTCCCTCAAAGTGCCTGCTTTTGGCTTCTACCAGAGGCCACACTTCCCAGCCCACAGATGGCTAGCTTGCAGACTGCAACACTTTATAAGAAATAAAGCTTTCTTTTCCAAATGTATGAATCTTCCAGTTCTTCAGTTGACAGTATACTGCTGGCCTCATAAAATGAGGCAATAAGACTGATTATTTCTTTCTTAAATATTTTCTAGGACTCTTGTTTCCAGAATGGTGGTGTGATGAACTCATCAATTCATTCTCCAGTGAAGCAACCATAACTACTAAAAATTGGAAAAATAAAGAGCCATTTTAAGTTTTTGGAAATTGTCATAAGGGCATACAGTCAACGAAGAAACATTCAAGATCATAACACAATCTCAGTTAGAACAGTAGGAGTCTGTGGCATTTGAGCCATCCTCTCCCTCAAACACCCCCAGCCAGTTCAATGTGAAACAAGGTGTCACTCTAAGAGATGTGGGCCCCTGTCTCTGCTGCCAGCTCCTGAACAGTGGCTCAGAGAGTTTGCCCAGAGGGAGAGGCAGGTCATAAGAACAAAGAACTCCAAAGCTCTCCCCAGTGGTTCTGACTGTATTTGGGAGACAGTGTGGGAAAATTAAAGCCTAAGAGTACTCTTGAAAAGAGTGAGATTTTGATAATTACACTGAGGCTGGTAACTCCATGAGAGCAACAAGCTAACCACAGACTGGACAGCTTAGCAAATAGAATTTTTTTTAAAATTTATAACTTTTAAAAAATTATTTAAGTTCCAGGATACATGTGCAGAATGTGCAGGTTTGTTACATAGGTATACATGTACCATGGTGGTCTGCCTCACCTGTCAACCTGTCATGCAGGTTTTAAGCCCTGCATGCATTAGGTATTTGTCCTAATGTTCTCCCTCCCCTCAACCCCCACCCCGACAGGCCCTGGTGTGTGTTGTTCCCCTCCCAATGTCCATGTGTTCTCATTGTTCAACTCCCACTTATGAGTGAGAACACGTGGTGTTTGGTTTTCTGTTCCTGTGTTAGTTTGCTGAGGATGATAGCTCCCAGTGTCATCCATGTCCCTGCAAAGGAAATGATCTCATTCCTTTTTTATGGCTGCATAGTATTCCATGGTGTATATGTACCACATTTTCTTTATCCAGTCTATCATTGATGGGCATTTGGGTTGGTATCATGTCTTTGCTATTGTAAATAGTGCTGCAATAAACATATGTGTGCATGTGTCTTTATAGTAGAATGATTTATATTCCTTTGGGTATATACCCAGTAATGGGACTGCTGGGTCAAATGTTATTTCTGGTTCTAGATCCTTGAGGAATCACCACACTGTCTTCCACAATAGTTGAACTAATTTACATTCCCACCAACAGTGAAAAGCATTCCTATTTCTCCACAGCCTCACCAGCATCTATTGTTTCTTGACTTCTTAATAACCATCATTCTGACTGGTGTGAGATGGTATCTCATTACAGTTTTGATTTGCATTTCTCTAATGATCAGAGATGTTGAGCTTTTTTCATATGTTTGTTGGCCACATAAATGTCTTCTTTTTAGAAGTGTCTGTTCATATCCTTTGCCCACTTTTTGATGTTTTTTCTTGTTTTTTCCTTGTAAATTTGCTTAAGTTTCCTGTAGATTCTGGATATTAGTCCTTTGTTGGATGCATAGATTGCAAAAATTTTTTCCCATTCTGTAGGCTGCCTGTTCACTCTGATGATAGTTTCTTTTGCTGTACAGAAGCTCTTTAGTTGAATTAGATCCCATTTGTCGATTTGGGCTTTTGTTGCAATTGCTTTTGGTGTTTTCGTCATGAAATCTTTGCCCATGCCTATGTCCTGAATGGTATTGCCTAGGTTTTCTTCGAGGGTTTTTATGGTTTTTGGTTTTACATTTAAGTCTTTAATCCATCTTGCATTAATTTCTGTATAAGGTGTAAGGAAGGGGTCCAGTTTCAGTTTTCTGCATATGGCTAGCCAGTTGTCCCAGCACCATTTATTAAATAGGGAATCCTTTCTCCATTGCTTGTTTTTGTCTGGTTTGTGAGATATCAGATGGTTGTACACGTGTGGTGTTATTTCTTAGGTGTCTGTTCTGTTCCATTGATCTATATGTCTGTTTTGGTACCCGTACCATGCTGTTTTGGTTACTGTAAATTCAACATACCCTCATGTTAAAAACTCTCTATAAACTAGATATTGATGGAACACATATCAAAATAATAAGAGCCATTTATGACAAACCCATATCCAATATCATACTGAATGAGCAAAAACTGGAAGCATTCCCTATGAAAACCAGCACATGATGAGGATGCCCTCTCTCACCACTCCTTTTCAACATAGTATTGGAAGTTCTGGCCAGGGCAATCAGGCAAGAGAAAGAAATAAAGGGTATTTGAATAGGAAGAGAGAAAGTCAAATTGTCTCTGTTTGCAGATGACATGATTCTATATTTAGAAAACCCCATCGTCTTGGCCCAAAAACTCCTTAAGCTGATAAATAACTTCAGCAAAGTTTTAGGATACAAAATCAATGTGCAAAAATCACAAGCATTCCTATACGCCAACAATAGACAAGCAGAGTGGCAAATCATGAATGAATTCCCATTCACGATTGCTACAAAGAGAATAAAATGCCTAGCAATAGAGCTAACAAGGATGTGAAGGACCTCTTCAAGGAGAACTATAAACCACTGCTCAAGGAAATAAGAGAGGACCTAAACAAATGGAAAACTATTCCGTCCTCATGGATGGAAAGAATCAATGTCATGAAAATGGCCATACTGCCCAAAATAATTTATATATTCAATGCTATTCCCATTAAACTACCATTGACATTCTTCACAGAATTAGCAAATAGAATTTTTAAAAAGAAACAGCTAAGAAGAACTGTCCTGGAATCAAAATGAACCTCAAAGCTAGCCACAAAAAGTAGTCGTGTAAGGAGTCTGCAACTTAATTGAATCAGATTGTGAAACAATTAATGCCCCAGGACACTGCTGGAAACAACAGAGGAATCAGCTGACAATTAGTGGAGCCTAATAACTGGGGGTGGCACCAACAGAGGCAGACAGCTTAATAGAAAGACCAGGGAATGAAACAGTCATAGAAAAGCCCTGTTAAAATCACTGTCATTCCAGGGTGATTGTACATATGCCCTAAGCTGTGCTTGCTGAAGAGTGACATCAAAGGCTTCATAGATGGGGAAAATAGATTTTACTAAAATAGTCCAGCCAAGTCACTAAACAAACAGGCAAACAACAAGTTCCCCACCCAGGGAACTTAGTACAAAGACTTCTTATAATAATTTAAGCAAATTTTCTGAAATGTACAGTTTTCAACAACAACAAAAAAATAAGACATGCAAAGAAACAGGAAAATATCATCCATACACATGAAAAAAAGAAGGGCTTGTGAGCGGGCCCAGTCATTGGACTTAGTGGACAAATATTCCAAAGCAAAGATATAAATATGTTTAAAGAACTACAGGAAATCATCCTTACAGTAGCAAAGAAAGGTTTGATTGTAATGTCTCATCAAATATGGAATATCAATAAAGAGAACACTCATCACTCATAAAAAAAGAACCAAGTGAAAATTATAGATTTAAAAACTACAGTAATGGAAATGAAAATTTCACTACACGGACTCAACAGATTTGAATTGGGATTACAAAATATGAAAAAAAGAAGAAGGAATGAAGGTAAATGAACAGTCTCAGAGAAATATAAGCATACATGTCATGACAGTATGAGAAGACAAGAGAGAGAACAAGCAGCAGAAGAAAAATCTTTGAAGAAGTAATGACTGATAATTTTCAAATTTAATGAGAAGCATTCAGGTAGCTCAATGAACTCAAATAAGATAAATGCATGTAGTCCCAGCTACTCGGGAGGCTGAGGCAGGAGAATTGCTTGAACCCGGGAGGCGGAGGTTACAATCAGCTGAGACTGTGCCACTGCACTCCAGCCTGGGTGACAGAGTGAGATTCTGTCTCCAAACAAACACACAAACAAAAAAAGATAAATGCAAAGAGGTCCAAGCTAGTCACACAATAGTAAAAAGGTTGAAAGCCTATAATAAAAGGAAAATCTTGAAATTAACAGAAGAAAAATGAATTGTCACATATTAGGGAACTAACAATATTAACAACTGACTTCTCATTAGAACTATGTAGGCCAGAAGGCAGAGAGATGACATATTCAAGGTGCTAAAGGAAAAAAATACCTTACTAAGACTATCATACTCAGCAAAACTCTCTCAAAAATAAAGGGGAAATGAAGACATTGCCAGGTAAACAAAATTGACAGAACTCATTGTTAGCAGAACCAACTTATTAGAAATACTAAAGGAAATTTTTTAGAATGAAAGTAAGTGATCTCACATAGTGATCTGGATCTACACAAGAAAACAAAGAGCACTAGTAATGATAATTATTTTATTAGAGAAAAATGAAGACATACTGTAAATGTATATTTCTTCCTTTTTCTCTTATTTAAAAAGCAACTGTATAAAACATTAGGCATATAATTGTATTGTTGGGCCTACAATATACAGAAATGTGACATATTTAACAATTGCATAAGAGAGGTGGGTTGGAGCAAAGCTGTACTGAAATAATCACACCAGGCAGGAACTCAAATTCACAGGAACAAACTAAAAGAACTGGAAACATTAAATAAGAAAGATAACAAACTATAATTAAATACTTGTTCTTCTTTCTTCTGCTTTTCTTTAAAATATAAAAAAATGCATGGTTGTACTATTTACAATATATACAATGTACTATTTACAACTATATACAATGTGTATAACAATACAGCATGAAAATGAAAAGGGAATAGAGCTAGAGCAATAATATTTCTATATCTCTCCAGAATTAAGTTAGTATAAATATTTGACAGAATTCACCAGTGAAGTCATTGGGCTTGGTATTTTCTTTGTGGAAAGGGTTTTCATTATTAAGTTTCTTTTATTAATATAAACTATTTGTATTTTCTATTTCTTCTCATATCAGTTATACAACTCATGTCTTTCCAGAAAGACCCAAGACACTAAATTACCAAACTTATCAATATAAAGTTGTTCATAATATTTCATTAATATCATTTGAATGTCTATAAATTCAATAATAATTTTCCCCATTTGATACTTAATATAAATAATATGTATTTTCTTACTTTTCTCTGGATCTGTCTAAAGAGATCAAGTTTATTAAGAGACAACTCTTCCTTTCATTCTATTATTTTTGTTTATTTTTTATTAAAGTGATTTCTACTATTATCTTTATTACTTCTTTCATTTAGGTTATATTGGATTTAATTTGCTTCAATTTTATTAACTTCTTAAGGCAAAAATCTATATAATTGATATTAAATCTTTTTTTTCTAATATACATTACAGGGAGGTGCAAATGCCCTTCTAGGCACTGCTTAAATGCATTCTACACATTTGATATGTTGCATTTCCATTATTCCATTCAAAATATTTTCACATTTTTCTTTTGATTTCCTCTCTGACCTAAAGTTTGTTTTTGAGGTGTGTGATCTAATTCCCAGGTATTTGATAGTTTTTCTTATATTTTTATTTTATAGATTTTAATTTAATTCCATTATGGTCAGATAATATTCTTTTATGATTTTGACTCTTTTAAACTTGTTGATATTTGTCTTATGGTCCAGAATATTTAAATTTTATGTATCCTCAAATAATTTTCTACTTGTTTTTTAAATTACTGAGGAAATGATTTTGAAATTTCCATTTAATATTGAGGATATGACTATTTCTTTTTTCATTTCTCTTAGTTTTTGACGCATATAATTTTAAAGCTTTGTTATTAAGCACACACAAACTAAAAAGTGTTTTCTCCTCTTGATGAATTGAACTTTTTGTCATTATGAAATGTCATCTGTCTCTGATTATACTGCTTGTCTGGAAGTTACCTTGCCTTATATTAAAATAGCCATTCCAACTATTGAAATGAATAAAATGAATGTTTTCATTGTACAGCTTCTCCATCTCTTTACTTTCAATCTATCTATCTGCATGTTTCTATTTAAAGTGTGTTTGTAGTTGGGTATTACAATCCAGTCTCATAATTTCTGCCTTTAAATTGTATAGTCTAAATCATATACACTTAATGTAATTATAAATATAACTGGGTTTAAGTTTACCATATTGCTGTATTTGTTTCTATTTGTCTCTTCTTTGTTCTCTTTTCCTATTTTCCTACTTTCTTTGGGTTGAATATTTCTAGTATTCCATTTTGTACTCCACTAGCTTATTAGCTATACTTCATTTTATTTTTTACCAGTTGCTTTAGGGTTTACAATATGCATCTTTAACTTATCACTATCTACATTAAAATAACATACCACTTCACATATAAGACACTTTAATTGTATACACTAGTCCCCCATTATCCATGAATTATATGTTCCAAGACCTTCAGTGGATACCCAAAACCACAGATAGTACTGCTATGCTTTTTGCTATACATATATCCTATGATCAAGTTTAACTTATAAACTAGGTACAGTAAGAGATGATAACTACTAGTAAAATGGAACAATTATAACAACATTCCAGCAACACTACTCCTGCATTCTGGGGCCTTTTTTTTTTTTTTTTAGAGATGGAGTCTTGCTCTGTCGCCCAGGCTGGCTGGAGTGCACTGGTGCAATCTCGGCTCACTGCAAGTTCCGCCTCCCGGGTTCACGCCATTCTGCTGCCTCCCAAGTAGCTGGGACTACAGGTGCATGCCACCTCGCCCGGCTAATTTTTTGTATTTTTAGTAGAGATGGGGTTTCACCGTATTAGCCAGGATGGTCTTGATCTCCTGACCTTGTCATCCGCCCACCTTGGCCTCCCAAAGTGCTGGGATTACAGGCGTGAGCCACCACGCCTGGCCTGGGGCCATTATTAAGTAAAATAAGGGTTACTTGAACATGAGCACTGCAATACTATGACAATCTGATAACCCAGATGAATACTAAGTCACTAATAGGCAGGTAGCATATACAACATAGATATGCTGTACAAGAAGATAATTCACATCCCGGGTGGGATGGAGCAGGACCACATGAGATTTCATCATGCTAATCAGAAAGGCACACAACTGAAAATGTGAATTGTTTATTTCTGGAATTTCCCATTTAATATTTTCAAACCGTGGTTGACCACAGGTGACTGAAATTGTGAAAAGCAAAACCTTGGATAAGGGTAAACTGCTTGTACTTCCAATTTTCCTCCTCTGTCCCTTTGCTATTTACACTGGTTATAACTTCACAATATACAGTTATAACTGTAGTTCTAAAAAGCATTTTTTCTTTCAAAGACACAACAAGTATAAAATCAAATGTTTCATATCTGTCCTGTATTTACCACTGATGGTGATTTTTATTCCTCTCTGTAGGTATGACTTTTCACCTGGAATCATTTTCCTTCAGCCTGAAAAATGTTCTTTGACATTTTTTATAGCGCAGGTCTCTGCCAGTAAATTCTTCATTTTTTCATTTGACATAAATGTCTGTTTTTATTTTGTCTTTATTTATGAATAACATTTTCACTGAATACAGAATTCAAAATTGAAGGGACTTTTCTTTCAGTCCTTCAGAGATGTCATTCCATTGCATTTGATGACAAACCAGTGGCCATTCTTATCTATGACCCCTAAATGTAATGTGTCTTTTTTCTCTTGCTGCTTTTATAATCCTTCTCATTAGTTTTCAGCATTTGGATTATGACATACCTTAGCGTGGCTTTCTTTCTTATACTTGAGTGATTTTTGACCTTCTTCAGCTTCTTAGTGCTCAGCAAATTTAGAAAAATTTCAGCCATTATTTAAATATGATATCCTCCACCCCCTACACCCGCCATTCTCAGGCTGCAATGACACATAGGTTAGACTACTAGGTAATGTCTCATAGGTCACAGAGACTTTTCTCTCCAGCCTTATTTTGATAACTATGCTTCAGTTTGAACAGCTTAAATTTTCCTGCCTTCAAGTTTACTGATCTTTTCTCCCATATGCTATTGTGCTGTTAAACCTGATTCTTATGAATTTGTCATCATATATATTATATTTTTAAGTTTTAGAAGTTCTATTCAGTTCTTTTTTCTATATTCCATTTCTTTCAACATTATGTTCATGTTTTTCTTTAAATCGTTGAACATATTTATAACTATTTTAAAGTACGAACCAACTAATTTCAACATCTCTGTTACTTCTGGGTCTGACTCTATTGACTGATTTTTCTTCTGATAATGGGCTGCATATTCCTGAATCTTCACATATCTAGTGATCTAATATTGGAGCTGGATATTCTTAGTGTTACATTATTGAATTGTAGATTTTGCTGTCTTCCAATAATAAATGTTGAATTTTGCTCTGGCAGGCAGTTAATTACTTGTGGATCAACTTGAACTTTTCAGGTAGCTCTTATTCTAGGGCTAGTTTAGTCCTTCCTCCAATGTATAACCTTTCTGGAGGGTCTCTATTAAATGTCTCAGGTGTTCAGTGAAGTTTCCCCACTTTGGCTGGTAGTAACTCGAGCATCTCTCAATCCTGCACTAACTCCAGTAGTTGTGTGGATTACAGCCCTACATTGATTCTTTCTCTGGTAATTATTCTTTGCCAAACTGCCTGAAGTCACACTCTACATATATCTACGTGGGTTTTCAGTTAAATATTTTTATGCACTTATTTAGATTGTGTAGATAATCTTTATGTAGATCTTCAGAGCTTTTTTCTGCATAACTTCCTCTTCTCTGCACAGTCCAGTCACTCTGCCTTTCCAATTTCTTCAGTTCAGCAAGAGTTGCTTTGATCTCCTTGGGAACAGCTTCCTTCTGCCTGTGCTCTGGAAACTGCCTCTATGAATAATGAGGAGGTAATCGTAGTGTTCGCCTCATTTATTTCCTTTTATCAATGTCACAGTCCTAAGTCTCTTTTCCAATATTTAAAAAGTGTTGTGTTTTTAAAAATATGTTTTGTCTAGCTTTCTCGTTGTTTATGGTACAACAGCATGTCAATACCTGGTCTGTCATGACGAGAAGCAGAAGCCCCAGAATGTTTTTACGTATACTATAATTTGAGAACCTCTGATAGAGTTTCCTGGACTTTCCTTTCATAAGAATCACCTTTGTGCTTGTTTAGAAAACCACAGTTTCCAAGACACCATTCTTGCAGTTTTTGCTGCATGGGGTTCAAGATATTGAGATTCCTTTCATAAAAGTAGTTTGGGGGCTATTTCAAAGAATAAAGGTACTAAAACTGTTCAGTTTTTTTTTTGTTTGTTTTCAGGTAGCAGATTAAAATGCTGCCTCCTCACATAGAACTTCTTTGACTACTCTTTTCACAAAAGGTTTTCTCTTTCCTATCCTATCAATGTCCCCTTTTATATTCTTCATAGCACTAATAAACACAAATAACCACTTTTAAATTTAGCTTTAAATTGTCTTCCTCCACCACTATACAGCAAGCTCCATGATGGCAGAGTGTCTTGTTCTCTATTGAATACTGAGAACCTACCAAAATGGCTGGTGCAGAGTAACAGATTACTATTTATAGAATAAATAAATTATTAGATGAATAAACTTTAGTTCTGTAAACTTACGCACACACGTAATAAAATGACAGAGGTCATCTTTTCACATGCTATGGAAGATACCTCTTCAAAGTATATCGTGGCTTCAGGGTTTAGAAACCAGGGAGCGGGGGCAAGATGGCAGAACAGAAAGTTCCACCCATTATCCCAGTCCCACCCCCTCGCAAGGACACCAAGTTAATAACTATGTACACAGAAAAAAACACCTTCTTAAGAACCGAAAATCTGGTGAGCACCCATAGTATCTGGTTTTAACTTCATATTGCTGAAAGAGGCACTGAAGAGAGAGAGAAAAAAAACAAAACAAAACAGTTCTGAATCACCTATACCACCCCTTCCCTACCCCGGCAGCCAATGGGTGGTGCCCAGAGTTTCTCTGGGTGCTGCAGGAGGGTGAACACAGCAATTGTGAGGCATTGAACTCAGTACTGTCCTGTTAGAGCAGAAAGGAAAAGTAGGGCAAGCTCAACTGACGCCTACCCACAGAGGGAGCATTTAAACTCCGCCTAGGCAGAGGGGAACTACCAATTCCAGCAGTCTGAACTTGAGTGCCTGCAAACCTCGCTACAGAGGTTTGCAGGTTTGCACTCTATGTATTCAAGTAAACTTGAAAAGCAATCTAGGCCATGAGGACTACAAATCATAAGCAAGTCCTAGTGCTGCACTAGGGCCCAGAGACAGTGGACTTGGGGATCACGCAACGAACTGAGACACCAACTGGGGCAGCCAAGGGAGTGCTGGCATCACATCCCTTAGCCCCAGGCTGCACAGCTCAAGGCTCCAAAAGAAACCCCTCCCTTCCCCCTGAGGAGAGGAGAAGGAAGAGTGGCAAGGACTTTGTCTTGAATCTTGGATACCAGCTCAGCCACAGCAGGACAGGGCACCAATCAGAATCATGAGGCCCCCATTCCAGGCCCTAGCTCCCAGACGACATTTCTAAACACACACTGGGCCATAACGGAACCTGCCGCCATGAAGTAAAAGACCCAGTGCAAAAGAAAATATCCTCAAAAGGGCAAATCTAAGAGTTATTGGCCTTAAAGAGGAGGTAGAGAGAGACAGGTGTAGAATGTTTATTCAAAGGAATAGTAACAGAGAACTTCCTAAACCTAGAGAAAGATATCAATATCCAAGTGCAAGAAGGTTATAGAACACCAAGCAGATTTAACCCAAAGACTACCTCAAGGCATTTAATAATCAAACTTCCAAAGGTCAGGGATACATAAAGGATCCTAAAAGCAGCAAGAGAAAAGAAATAAATAGCATACAATGAGGTTCAATACTTCTGACAGCAACTTTTCAGTGGAAATCTTATGGGCCAGTAGAGAGTGGCATGACATATTTAAAGTGCTGAAGGAAAAAGAAAACAACTTTTACCCTGGAATAGTATATCCAGTGAAAATACCCTTCACACATGAAGAAGAAATAGAGACTTTGCCAGACAAACAAAAGTTGAAGGATTTCATCAATACCAAACCCATCCTACAAGAAATGCTAAAGGGAGTTCTTCAGTCACAAAGAAAACAAAATAAATAAGGAATAAATAATCATCTGATGGTACAAAACTTACTGGTAATAGTAGTACACAGAGAAACACAGAATATTATAACACTGTGACTGTGGTGTATAAACTACTCTTATCCTATGTAGAAAGACCAAATGATGAACCAATCAAAAATAATAACTGCAACAACTTTTCAAGACATAGTACAATAAGATATAAATAGAAACAACAAAAAGTTAAAAATCAGGGGACAAAGCTAAGCTAAGGTGAGTTTTTATTAGTTTTATTCTTGCTTGTTTGTTTGTATATGCAAAGTGTGATATGTTCATCTTAATTCCTATGAAATATTTTAATGTACCAAATTCTGGATTCCAATAAAATACTAACAAAATATTAATAAAAACTGGGACTACCACCTAATAGACATTTTCTAATGTGTGCTTTTGTAGTGTGTAAAATTTTCACATTCCTTTTCCAATGTGTAAACTAGAAGTATTTTAAAGGTATTATTGTTGTATAATATAATTGGCTCTTTTAGGTATACAGTTTGATGTATTTTAGTAATCATATACAATCGTGTAACCACTAAATCAACATATAGAACACTTACTTCACCCTAAAATGCTTTAAAAATCTAGGGGGAACACTATAGCACACTAGTAATGTAATCAACAATAAATCTATGATAACAGAGAAAATAACTTACCAGAAGAAATATTTTAATGTGTACAATAAAAATCTATTAATTTATTAAATAGCAAGACATCACTGGTCACCTCATATTTTCTTACCTCTGAAGTAACACTATAAACGTGCATGCCTATTCAAAGAAGATGCTTTTTCCGGCACTGAAGTACAATTAGGAAAGAAAGATATATAAGAGTTATATATATTATGTATATATTTCCTAAGTTAGAAGAGTATAAAGAAGTACATTTAGGCCATGTTTATATCCTGCCCTTTAAACAAACAAAAAATGAAACAACTCTAGGTAATTGGCTGTCTTTTCTATTGCAAGTACACCAAATAATAGCCTTTTACATGAGAGCTGGGAATGGTGGTTCCAGCCTTAAGAACATGAAAGGAATCACACTGTGAGTCTGCTACTCCACTGCAATTGTGAACTGCCAAAAGGAAGAAGGAACAATTCTGTGCCATCTAAGTAACTCAGCAGCCCAGTTTCTCACTCCTGCCCTGTTTCTCCTGACCCCTCACAAATATACAAGTCCGCAAAGGCTTTATATTCCCTTCTGTGTACATGTTATCTCCAGGGCAGTAGCATTAAAGGGTTAATAGCTGAACAAACAGAAAGCTCACATTCATTCTAACTTATCTTCTTTCTATCATTCCATGTTTCCTTTCCTCAAGGCAGGCCTGATATTATTAACTAGATGTAAGTATAAAAACAGAACCAATAATGCATGACACATGAAAGTAGTATTTATGTCTATAAAAACCACTCTGATGACTGAAAATGTGCATTTGAGAGGCTTTATGACTATTTACTGAATTTTCATGCTTTGAAATACCACCTGTAATTGGCAGTCTTTAGTCTCCTGAAAAGGATATAATTTCAAAGAGAAAAAATGCTATAATTGGGGAGCAATGAGAAAAAGCAATGTCACTATTATGAATGAACAAATCAGGACCAATTCAAATGAATAATATAATGTAGTCTGTAGCACCACTGTGAAAGGAGCAATTATAGCTAAGATTGGATTATGAAGGAAAGGGTCTTTTAACAGAAAGATGTCCTAACTCTGAATTTTGGATTCATTATGGCTGAAGGCACACTAAGCACACAGCTCCTGAGAGAGAAGCCCAGATTTCCTTACCTACTTAAAATGTGGTTGTTCATCCAACCAAGAAGGGGAAAATTACAATTAAATCTCAGTTCTCCCCTTTGTGTCCATCAATAGCAAATGCCTTATATGAGACTGATTTAACTCAATTTTGATTCTGTTTTACGGTCTCCCAGTTCAGGTAGGAAGCATTTGAAGAATCCTACCCGAGTCCTCACCTTCCCAGCTCCCCTCCACCCTTGATACTGATCCCCAACAGTAGATATCAGGGGTAAAAGGCAGTGCAAAGTCAAAAGAGGTATTTACATCTCACTAAACAAGTCACTCAAGAGATGTGATAGCAACAGGCAGAAAGGAATATACGTAAGGTATTTCAAAATGAGGCATAGGTAGAAACAAACAGAAAACATTGGTTCTCCCTTTATGTCTATATCATTAGGAAAACCTAAAATATTGAATGACAACAAAACTCCCCATAGATGTTCTATAAAAAACTAAATCAGTTTCCACAGCATAAAACTTCATTCAAGTGTATAACTGGAATTTCAGAGGGCCAGCAACTAGTGCCCTTTTACTAAACCTAGGTACCATTTAGATTCTCAAAATAAACATGCAGAGAATTAAGATGAAAATAACTCCTAAACAGAGTCCTTGTATATCATTCATGCTCAAAAACTTATAAAATAACAAAATGAGGGTAAAATAAAGAAAAGAGAAAAATCATATCAGAAAGCAAAAGAAATAATTTTAAAATTGTAACTAGAGAAAACAGACTGCCCAGCAAGATCTGGCACATCATTATTCTTAGGATTTCAGTTCTGGATTGAAATATAAGTAAAGTGATTTTTCATAGTGAAAAGCATCTCACAGGAGTTTCTCTAGGCTAGTATGGCCATCCACACACACCAGGCTTAGAATGAGGACAGTAACTCATTGCTCTGATACATCCCCTCCAGTACTCACCTTCTGTATGCAGATTCACATTAAAAGCCTAGCACTGTTAACATGATTCTCTGGGTAACATTACAGCCACTGCCCCTCTTTCGGTACCCTCATGCAAAATAATTTAAATGGACTTTATTACAATGAAAGGTATAATTAGCAGTCATGTTGTACTACAAAGCATTGATGCCACAAGGCAATTTTCTGAAAGTGCCTCTAAAGCAGCACCTGCACCATTCATGTTTATAAATCAGGTAATTGTACATGTAGCCACTTATGTGTATATGTGATTAGTCTAATTTACATATGCAAATCAATTATCTTATATACAGTTTGCCAACTTCTTGCTTTCCTTAGCCTTTTTTTTCCCTCCACTTTGTAAATTCAAGTAGATCAGATTTTGGAAATACCATTTTATTAAACTAAACTTATTCTTTTTTTCCAAAGTCATTTAGAGATATTTCCAATATCTCCATCTGATAATAAATTATAAGGACAAAATTCAAATAAATTGTAGCGACTCTACTGATTCATTATATCTGGATGTTGCTTTACTTATAAGATATTCCCAAAACATTTTAATCCATCCAACTCATTTTAATCAATCTGCTCTCTCAAAAAACATTTAACTAATATCAGGAGTTTCCAACTGTCTCCTAATTCCAGGTGAGAAATGCCAAGATATTAGAATAGGGATTTAATAGGCATAATAACAATGAATGATCTCATTCAATATTTTTAAGCTCTGGGAAAAGATTTACACCTTATTTTGTTGACCATTTAGGCCAATATTAGACAGAATACCTGAATCTCCACTTAAATGCACATCTGCCAATGATTCTATACATGGAAGAAAAATTAAAAATTCATTATCGAAAATGTTTTGAAGGATATAAACAAAAATTATATTCAAGATTACATCAAGGATTATGTACAGCAGTACTTCTCAAATAGGCAAACACAAACAAGAATTAAACTCTAAAATTACCCATTAATGTAAGGCAAAATGGTTTAGGTTCATAATTTATATTCTATTATTTGGTAACTAAGTTTAGATGAGTAAAAGTTTAGTTTTGCTTTTATATGTGATTTTGCTAAAAATACAAACCTATCTTAAACTAGAGAAATAAAAAATGCAGTTGACCCTTAAACAACAAGGGTTTGAACTCTGTGGGTCCACTTACATGTTAATTTTCTTCCACCTGTGCCAACCCTGAGACAGCAAGACCATCCTCTAATTTTCTTCAACCTGTGCCACTCCTGAGACAGCAAGATCATCCTCTCCTTTTCTTCCTCCTCCTCAGACTATTCAATGTGAAGACGATGAGGACAAAGACCTTTATGATGATCCACTTCCACTTAATGAACAGTAAAAATATTTGCTCTTCCTCATGATTTTCTTAATAACATTTTCTTTTCTATAGCTTATTTTATTGTAACAATACAGTATATAATACATATGACATAAAAATATGCATTAATTGACTGTTTATGTTATCAGTAAGGCTTCTGGTCAACAGTAGGCTATTAGTAGTTAAGTTTTAGGGGAGTCAAAATTTACACTTCGATTTTTCAGTGCATGGGAGATTGTCATCCCTAACAATTAAAAGTTAGGGTCAACTGTAATATTGAAATCATAGATAAATTGTCTATTTTTAAAGAACATACATGGCTATTTAATTTTGTAAAATAATATACAGCATCAGATGATGAAAGATTTTTGAAAATACTATTATACATTTTGAAAGGCTCCAGAGCATAAAGTTGGCAAATGAAATATATAAATTTATTTCCTCTTACTCATGAATCTCCATTAAAACAGTAGTAAAGGAATAAAAAATTATAATCACAAAGAAAAAGAGGACAGAAAAAAGGAGAGCACTGAGCAAAAAAATTCAATAAATTTTGCAATATGGAAAGCAGATAAGCAAGCAGTAACTGATTTAGCAGTGCAGAGGAAGCCACAAACTAAGATCCTTTGTGTGGTTCTTTTGCGGTCACCTGAACAGATTAACCCAGACAGTGCTAGGGAATAGTAGACGTGGAGAAGCAGTTGAGGGGAGCAGGGCAAAAAGCAAGGGGTCATTTGGAAGTCTTTAATCAAAAGACTCGAAACCCTCTTATCACATATGCAAAATATCAACATTCAGAAGCCTGCCTGAGCAGTACACACACACACACACACACACACACACACACACACACACACACACACACCCAGGTTAAGAGACTGGAAATTTTGTTCCCTGCTGACACTGAACTGGAGGGATTCAAGATTTGGTGACATTAGCAAAATGGGTAATCTGGGAGAGGCACAAATTACTACATGATGAGCCAAACAGAGAAAGAAACTTGAAAAGAGGAGGCCAAGGGATCCAGGAACCAGTGGTTCCATCAAGGTGGGCAGCAGAGAGATATCAAAGAGGTCAGACACATGGCAGGTCTCCAAACAAGACTGGGAAGATGAAGTGCTCCAAAAGCGTAATGAAAAATATTGCCAAAATTAAGAACATGGATTACTAAATGAGACAGTGTAGAAGCTCAGCCATACTTCTAGGTATAGCAATCACAACAAATCAAAAGTGTGGACTGCTCAGGAGAAGGTGGCACCACTAAACTGGATCTATGTTTTTATTGCTTTATCTCATCAACCCTTTGAAACTATGTTTTTTATTACTCAAGTGAATGTATTTACTTTGAAAAACATAACAATGATTAAAACTATCTGAAGTTACATTAAGAATATAGGATAATTTCATAAGTAATGTTGTCAACAAATTTAAACATACAAAAAATATACACTTGTATTCAACATAGTATTGGAAGTCCTAGCCAGAGTAATCAGGCAAGAGAAAGAAACAAAGGGCATCCAAATAGGAAGACAGGAAGGCAAACAATCCCTGTTTGCAGATGACATGATTCTATATCTAGAAAATTCCATGGTCTTGGCCCCAAAACTCCTTAAGCTGATAAACAACTTCAGCAAGATCTCAAGATACAAAATCTATGTACAAAAATCACTAGCATTCCTATACGCCAAAAACAGTCAAACTGAGAGCCAGATAAAAAACAATACCACTTAAATTGCCACAAAATGAATAAAATACCTAGGAATACAGCTAATCAGGGAGGTGAAAGCCAGATAAAAAACAATCCCATTTAAAATTGCCACAAAATGAATAAAATACCTAGGAATACAGCTAACCAGGGAGTTGAAAGATCTCCACAATGAAAACCGCAAAACATTGCTCAAAGAAATCATATGACACAAACAAATGGAAAAACATTCCATGCTCATGGATAGGAAGAATCAATGTCATTTAAATGGCCATACTTCCCCAAAGCAATCTATAAATTCAATTCTATTCTTATCAAACTACCAATGACATTCTTCACAGAACTAGAAAAAAACTATTTTAAAATTCATGTGGAACCAAAAAGGAACCTGAATAGCCAAGGCAATCCTAAGGAAAAAACAAAGCTGGAGGCATTACACTACCCAACTTCAAACTACACTACAGGGCTACAGTAAACAAAACAGCATGGTACTGTTACAAAAACAGATACATGGACCAATGGAACAGAACAGAGAGCCCAGAAATAAGTCTACACACTTAAAACTATCTGAACTTTGACAAAGCTGACAAAAACAACCAATGGGGAAAGGATTCCCTATTCAATAAATGGTGCTGGGATAACTGGCTAGCCATATGCAGAAGATTGAAACTGAACCCCTTCCTTACACTATATACAAATATCAACTCAAGATGGGTTAAAGACTTAACTGTAAAACCCAAAACTATAAAAGCCTTGGAAGACAACCTAGGCAATACCATCCATTCTGGACATAGGAACCAGCAAAGATTTCATGATGAAGACTCCAAAAGCAATACCAACAAAAGCAAAACTTGACCAATGAAATCTTATTAAACTAAAGAGCTTCTGTATAGCAAAAGAAACCATCAACAGAGTAAACAGACAGCCTACAGAATAGGAGAAAATGTTTACAAACAATGCATCTGACAAAGGTCTAATATCCAGCATCTGTAAGGAACTTATATTTAGAAGGAAAAAACAAAAAACCCCGTTAAAAGTGGGCAAAGAAAATGAACAGATACTTTTCAAAAGAAGATATACATGTAGCCAATAGCATATGAAAAAAGCTCAACTTCACTGATCATTAGAGAAATGAAAATCAAAACACAATGAGATACCGTCTCACTCCAGTCAGAATAGCTATTTTTAAAAAGTCAAAAAATAACAGATATTGGTGAGGTTTCAGAGAAAAGAGAATGCTTATATGCTGCTGGTGAGATTGTAAATTAGTTTAGCCATTGTGGAAAACAGTGTGATGATTCCTCAAAGAACTAAAAACAGAACTACCATTAAACCCAGCTATCTATTGCATTACTGGGTATATACCCAAAGGAATAGAAATTGTTCTACCACAAAGACACAGACACATGTATGTTCATTGCAACACTATTCACAATAGCAAAAACATGAAATCAACCTACATGCCTGTATTAGTCCATTTTCACACTGCTGATAAAGACATACCTGAGACTGGACAATTTACAAAAGAAAGGTTTAATGGACTTATGGTTCCACACGGCTGGGGAGGCCTCACAATCATGGTGGAAGGCAATGGGGAGCAAGTCACATCTTACATGGATGTCAGCAGGCAAGGAGAGAGCTTATGCAGGGAAATTTTCCCCTTAAAAAACCATCAGATCTCATGAGACTTATTCACTATCATGAGAATATCATAGGAAAGACCTGCCCCCATGATTCAGTTACCTCCCACTGGGTCCCTTCTGCAATACATGGGAATTCAAGATGAGGTTTGGGTGGGGACACAGCCAAACCTTACCAATGCGCATCAGTGGCAGACTGAATAAAGAAAATGTGGTACATATACATTGTGAAATACTATGCAGCCATAAAAAAGACTGAGATCATGTCCTTTGCAGGAACATGATTGGAGCCAGAGGCTATTATCCTTAGCAAACTAATGCAGGAAGAGAAAACCAATGTCACATGTTCTCACCTATAAGTGGAGCTAAATTATGAGAACACATGGACACATAGAGAGGGACAACAGACACCTGATGGTAGAGGGTGGGAAGATGGTGAGGATCAGGAAAAATAACTAATGGGAACTAGGCTTAACACCTTAGTGATGAAATAATCTGTACAACAAACCCCTGTGACACAAGTTTACCTATATAACAAACCTGCAAAGGTACTCCTGTACTTAAAAATTTTTAAAAGGAAAAAAAAAGAAAAAACATACAAAAATGAAGCAAATATGTTAAATATTAAGAATTTTTTTATAGGATCAAATATTTTCTACAATGATCATCTATTATTTGTAGAATCATTTAAAAACCATAATGGAGACCAGGCACAGTATCTCACAACTGTAATCCCAGCACTTTGGGAGGTCGAGATAGGTGGATCACTTGAGATCAGGAGTTTGAGACCAGCCTGGCCAACACAGTGAAACACTGTCTCTACTAAAATACAAAAAAAAAAAAAAAAAAAAATTTAGCTGGGCATGGTGGCATGCGACTGTAATCCCAGCTACTTGTGAGGCTGAGGCTCGAGAATCACTTGAACTCAGGAGGCGGTTGCAGTGAGTTGAGATTGTGCCACTGCACTCCAGCCTGGGCAACAAAGCAAGACTCCATCTCAAAAAAAAAATAACCATAATAGAAAAATATGAATATAAAGTCTTAATATAATTTATATATGATTATTGTGCCTATTACACTTTGGCTGTGTCCCCTCCAAAATTCATGTGTTGAAACTTAATGGTGAATGTGATATTGTTAAGAGGTGGGACCTTTAAGAGGTAATTAGGCCATGAAGGCATCTTCCTCATGAATGCGGTTTTAAGATCCTTATTAAAAAGAGGCTCCACACAGTGTTGGGCTCTCTTGCCTTCTGCCTTCTGCCATGTGAGAACACAGTGTTTCTTCTCTCCAGAGCATGTAGCAACAAGGTGCCATCTTGGAAGCGAACAGGCCTCACCAGACAAGTAAACCTGCTGGTTCCTGGATCTTGGACTTCCAGCCTCCAAAACTGTGAGGAATAAGTTTCTATTCTGTATGAATTACCTAGTGTGTGGATTTTTGTTATAGCAGCACAAACAAAGACAATGCCACTTCAGGAAAAGCAATGAAACATTCAAAAAGAAATAAAATACTCAAATGCTAATAAAACAATGATGAACACAATAAATATATGCTGTTATAGCTGTCAAAGGTATCTACTGTCTCTGAATTTGATAAAATCAATTTAAAAAAATTCTAATAGATTTTATTAGAAATAATGTTTACCACACTTGAATAATGTTCAATGAAAATCAGAAAAATGGAATTATTCTGGGACTGACAGTCACCTTAGTGCAGGAGCTGCTAGTACTCTTGCCTTAGAGAGGATTGCTTAAGTGTAAGAAAAACTACTCTCAGGATTGGAAAGGGCAGACACTACAGCTTTCCTTTAGCAACTCAGTATCAACACCATTTTAAGTAAGTTTTCTTCCCTGTAAATATAAATATCTGGTTCTGTAGCTCAAGTCATTAGCATTCAATAAAGACAGAAAAAGAAAATCATAGCTCACTATTTTTGCCTAATGAAGCCTCAACTTAACATTAATTTTTTCTTATATCCTAGCACCTGGCACAGAGGCTTATCACATGTTAATGAAACAAAATACAGATGAATAAATAAATATAATGAAATCCCTTTTAATTTTTCTGTGGGAAAAATAATCTCAGTTTATTTGGTCTTTTATTGTGGAGTCATTTCCTTTTAATATTTACTAGTCTTTGTGGCTTTCCTTCAATTTTTTGATGTTTCTTAAGATGGCAAGGCCAAAACTAGGCACGACATTCATGGCTGGTCAGGAACTTATCAGAATTGTTTTTATGATATCAATGTTACATAAATAGTATAACAAGTCATTTCAGAACCGCACTGTAAGTTTCCACCCATACAAATGATGCTGACACACTTACCTCAAGAACCAACCACAGCTTGTCTCCACTTACTTTATCCTTCTTAAAGTATATCCCATAGAATCTGACCACATTAGGGTGGTCAGAAAGTGCTTTTAAGATGTTATATTCTGCTTCAATCTCTTCGTCAATATCCTAGTTTCAAAAAGTCATAAGAATAGAACTGTGAGAAAACCATGAGTAATGTCAAAGAAACAGATTATAGAATGCCAAATACAGAATTTCATTATGTCAAGGTCATAATAGTTTTTACTGTGCTTAGTATTATGTATTGTAATTTCTCATTACATAATTTAAGGGGAGAGATTGTGATTTTCATGCTAATCAAGTGAATCTCAAGTTATATTAATTTCATCAAATTTTAAAATGGATAAATAAAATGTTATTTTTATTTGCAATTATAAGTAAACATCTATGGAGAGCTACTCCAGATGATTTTGCTTTTTTGTATTATTAACTTTGTTACAAGGGCAAAGCCATTGACCTGAAATAATAAATTTTAGGACTGGAAATCTGGTTCATTTTGTTTCTTTGGAAAATAGGATATTTAGAAGCTATCCAAAAATCAGTCATACAAACAATAAATTCCCACTTTTCCAAAAAACTCAAATAGAGTTAAGTTATAAAAGATTGCACAAAACCTTTAGTGATCTAAAGGTCCATTCACCAAAGAACAGGTTGCTATCTTATCAATCAGAATGAAAGACAGCCACTTAGACATATTTCTAGAAAATCGCATATATATGAAACAATTCATAGTAACAAGAGAAAGCCTTATTAATACTGCTTTTACAGTGACATTTAATGCCTACGTTGTTTTATTATAGAATCATGGAATCATAGAGGTAGAAATTTAAATCTGAGCTCTAATTTTAAAGGCATAAAGTTAAGCCCTGAGAAGTTGAAGTCAGAGCTGGTTAGTGTAAAATCCAGATATAGACTCCAAGCCTGCTACCTTCTCATCTTACTCATTCAACTCCTCTCTTGAAAAGAAAATGACTGATTAAAAATATGTAAGAGTAAGACTCCTTTAATTTAAAATAAGCAAATCTTTGCAAGATGTTTGGATGCATTTAAATTTATTTAAGATTATAATCTCTTGGTTATAAACCTTTTTTATTTGACTTGTGACATGATGAAGAGTAAATAAATAATTCTTAGAAAAATATATATGTACTGTGACAAGAATGAAAGCAAAAGGATAAATTAAGTATAATAGTTATGAAATCAATATTTCATTAAATTGTACTAAATAGGGGGGACTTATAAGGTTTGTAGGTATACCATATGTGAGTAAATTATGAAAGAATAGTGGTTACATGGATTATAAGCCATTTGTTCTCCATTAAGAAGGAAGAGAAAGAGATACACTATGGGGCCAGACAATGGGATTGGGCTGAATTTCTTTCTCTTGCTGCCACACACCTGAATCCCTAATGCAAAGGCTACAGGAAAGAGAGGTATAGTCACTTTGGTAGGAATTAACTTGTACCTCTGTTCCTTCAGTTTAAATGCTTAGAAGTTTCCAAGAGAATGTGAAGACATTCAGCAACAGTTAAGCCTGGGCATACTGAGTCTCATTTTTTTTCCTCCAGTGTATTTAATTTATTGCTTTAAAATAAACCTCCCCTACCTTTCTCCTCTGCTCAAAATAATATGGAAGAGTGTAGTTATAATGGGTTTAGCAGAAATAAACTATCAAAAATAAAAATAAAAAAAGAAACAGCAACCCTAAGACGAACAAATGGAGACTCAGAGACCTTTTGCAGCATCTCACAGTTAGTAGATGAGTGTAACAAGGACCTAGCACTCTGATGTCCTCTCTATACACATTACATCATTTTCATCATGCCATGCTCCCATCATGCGTGCAAGAGTCTGTTAATTGGAGCAGTTGCTTTCAATAGATGTTTGGGGAGCATCTGATTACTGAGCTCATTCTGGCTCTCCCATGTGCTATGGGAGAGAAAGGTGTCTCCCAGCAACCTGAAGATATTCTGAAACTGCCAGCTCTCATTACCAGAAGATAGAATCTCAGTAGTCTCATGCTCTTAACAACAGAGAAAAGGTTTGGCAGTTTCGCTTATCACAACGGCTACTTTAAAAAAAAAAGAAAAAAAGCAAATGGGGCCCCCATTGTGGCCTCCTGTAAGCAGAGACTAGCAGAGCTGAACATGAAATTTAATTCTTCACAATAAGGAACTTTGCCCTGATTATAAATCCACACCATGTCTGCTTTGGAAACATTTAAGCAAACCTGAAAATTAATTTTCTTTCTCTGAAATAAATTTAATTTTAAAAAGTCTTCTTTAGTTTGGCCTAAGAGAAATACCTCCTGAAGCCTAAATAAACACAGGACGAAAAGAAGATATGGTTAAGATGCCATTTCAGGATTACTTCTAGACCCCTGAGTTTGTATCTTTACAATTTTTCACGTCTAAAATAACATTCAGTCAACTTCAATAATATTGTCGGTTGAGAGCTGCATTTTTGCGTGCTTATGCATTTATTCATCAAGTACTCTTTGTGCCTTATTACATATATTAAGCACAGAAATTCGGAAAAGCAAATAAGTAGACTTCTCTTTTACATTTATCTTCAAATTGTAACCTGTTTTAGACTGCTATTGTGATGAATAAATCAAGATAAAATACAGTCTTTTTAAGTGTTTCATACAGATAAAAATAAAGCTAATTAGAAGGAAAAAATATGACTTACGTGAATTGGATCAAGAATTTTGACTGCTGCTTTTTGGCCATTTTTCTTATTCAATACTTTAAAAACTTTCCCATAAGTTCCTTTGCCAATTGTCTCAGTGATTTCCCATGTATCAGAAGGATCAGGAAAGTTATCAAAGATGATTGTTTTTCCAATTAATGGAAACATCTCAAAGGTTTAAATACCTGGAGATAAGAAGTACAGTTTCATCTACATTTGATTGAGGATATCAAATGGCACACACAAACCCATGGGAAATTAGCAAATATTTTCACTGATATGATAGAAAATATTCAACAGCAACCAAACATATTTCAGAGTCACAGGAAATTTGAATTTCAATTCTCATTTGCAAACATTAATATGAATTTAATAATGCTTTGTAAGCAGGGCTTTATTTCTATGTCCAATCTAGTCTCTTATTAATTGCTGTTAATTCTTTTTAGATTAAAATAAGAGGCATATTTATATAATTTTGATTTTCTTCTTTATACTCACGTATCACAACAAATCAAATAATTTTAGAATGAACCTTAGAGAAGATAAAATTCAACTTCCTCATTTAAGCAGATCTTGCATTTTATAAGTGATCACGTTTTATGTCACTTCTCTATGCAAAACTCAATAATGGGTCCTCTAACATGGCTTTTAGGATGAAATTTCCTTAACATAACCTACCAAATTCTTTAAAATATGGCCTTTGCTTAATGTTCCAGCCTCTTCTCTCATATACTATGATTCAGCTATTTATACCTCCAGGCATTTCTTTCTTGAGGACCTTAATATACACTATTCCTGACCCCCTCTGCCTGTGGCTTCTTTGCTAAATTGCAAAACCTACTAATCTTTCAGACCTCAGCTTAGAGACCACTTCATACAAGTGTGACTACTCTCCACCCCATCTGGGTTGCATGCACCACCTCGGTACTCCAGCAGCACTCTGCACTGCTGTTATCTGACATCATTACTGTATGCCCAGCAACTGCACAGGGCTGAAATGATTGATTGATTAATTAATTAAAGAATATGGCCAATGAGGCCATTTATTGATATCATTATCAATATTATCAATAATATCACTATCCTATATCACCACTGGTACCGTTATTGTGATTATAAATCAGATATCATTTATGTATCTGATATCATTACTGTATGTCCAATACCTGGCACACTGCTGAAATAATTAATTGATTTGTCAATTAATTAAAAGAATAGGTCAATGAGATCAAGTGACTTTATAAAGGACATTTTATGTTTTCTTCCAAGTAATGCTCTTTTCTATATTCTCCCTATATTATATCATTTCTATAAAACTACAAAAAAGGGTGAGAATAATAAAAGAAAGGAAAGTGTTCTTAGCACTTCTGGTAGCCCTCACATTATTTCAATTATCTATACAAACCACACTCTTTTCAATATATATTAATATTCCACTTTAGCCCATGAAATGCACTTGTCTGGCCACACTCACAACTTTCACCTTTATTCACATCACCAATCCACTGGATCTTCAACTTTCTTTAAGCCCATCAACCCTCTTAATTTTTCACTCCCTACTCATTTCTCCTTCCTCAGGATAGACTCTAAGCCTTGTATTATTGTGACGTCTTTACAAAGGCCCTAAACACTCTTGTTCCTCCCTTTTTCCATCATATTCTCCTGGAGGGTGAAAACAACTCTGGTTAAATACTACATCTTCTTCGCATCTGTGCCCATAACTGAGAAAATCATACAACCATGTTGACTAGTTTCACTTAAAATTCAGGATAACACATTGACAAGTAAACTCTCAACTCTGCCCAGCAACCCTACTGCACTTCTGTTGTTTGTATATTCCCTGTTCTCTGGAATTACTATTTCAAAGTGATATCTTTCCTCAAATTTGTCTCTCTACAAATTGTTCCCTCTTTGCTGTTTACCTTCTCCTACCAAATTTTACAAGTGATGCCTGTACTTCATAATTAACTGAAAAAATGGAAGGAATAATAAATCCTTAATATTCTGACCTCAAAAGCTACAAACCAATGTGCATCAAACATAGTAAGTTCATTGCTAGCCGGGGTAACTGCTGTTTGTCCTCAAATAGCCTTTTCCTTTGGTTCCTTCTTGTCCTGTAGATCTCAGTTCAAATGTCAATTTCTTAGAAAGGCCCTCCCTGACCAACCTTTATGAAGTTAGCCTTCTCCACTTATCCTGTTATTCTTTCATTAGAATGTAAGCTACATGAGGGTATGGGCTTTGTTATTTTATGACTGTATCCACAATTCCCAAAACAATGCCTAGTACATGGTAGGCAATCAATAAATATTGACTAAATGGGCAAATGTTTATTTGTTCATTGTTAATTCTGACAGCAGAGACCTAATCTATTTTGTTCACTTTCAAATCTAATAATAGATTTGGCCTTACTCTGTACCTAGAAAATATGGTAAATGTTAAATATATAGCTGTTGAATAAATAAATGAATAGGGTTCTTCAAAAAATACTTTTTTTAAGTTAGGAAGAGAAATAAGGTTTAGGGAGAACTGAAAAGAACATGAAAATCCAAAACACAATAAAGAGCATATTCTGATTCATTATACTTACGGGCACATTATCAAGTAAATGGCTATGAATGCATGCTAAAAATTGTATTACTATATAAAAACACACTTCTGAATAGTTCTTAGAACACTTAATCCTTCTGAAATTCATGTCTTTGATCCAAAATGCAAAGAGGTAATCAGTAATAATCATCCTCTTTAACAATTTCATAATCAGTGACAAAATCACTACTTCTTACATCTACTTGAGTCATGCAAATAAGCATTTATGCCATCTCTATAACATAAACGTTAGACCAAAAAACCAAATTAAATCTTGTTAAAGGTCTGAAATAGGAGTTGTCAACCAAGAGAAACATTCATTACATGGAATACTGCCTTTCAAGCAGTAATGTTATTGAACACAGTCTTCGTTTCTGATATATTAACTCTCAGGAGTTAACTGTTGGTTTTTCAATACACAGACATAAGAATTCAATGAAAAATTGACTGAACAACAAATATGTGCAAAGTATTTTTATGAGTTTTGGAAATACAAAGATAGAAAACTCATGGATAGATTAATAAACATGTAACTATAACATATTATAAAAAGTGATAAATAATAAGAATATGCATAAAGTGCTATAATAGCCCAGGTGAAAAGCAGTTTATTCTGAACTGATCAGGAAAAGATTCAGAAAAAATTCTGAAGTGGTCAGGAAAAGATTTGAGCTGGACACTAAAAATAAGCAGGAATTTGTTTAAAATGCAATTTTTTCTTTAACGGTTCTCAATCAGACAAATATTTAAAGCAGTGTATCAATATAGTGTAAAACATTATTTAAAAAATCACAAAATGACAAAAAAGAGGCATTTTGGAAACAGAATACACCTAGTCATGTTCCATATAAAGCAAATGAACAAAACTCCCAACACATAGGTAAAATGAAGCCATTTAAAATGACTGCTTCAAAATAATACATTAAATAATTTCAAGAATTAGGCTAGAATCAAGTCTCCTGACTGCTAAACTACACTTTTTCTATACAAAGCTGTTTATTCTTTAAGAATGAAATAGAATGTCACAGCTAGTAAACAACTAATTACTTAATAACTATGGTAAATTGCATTTGACATAAAAATGAATGTTCATATATTTTCCCTAATCCTTTAGCATGCAAAGAATGAAAAGTAATTCTCTAGCCTATAAAATTAAAACATATAAATAAGTTCTTAGTTATATGATCATGTAAGCCAAATAATTATTTTCAACATATATTTAACATATTTTGATATGTGTATTTACCATAATTCTGAAAAGGTACTAGCAAAGCTACATTTTTGAAATGAATACTCATCTTTTTGAATAGATTTATTATATATTGAGCTTTTGGTTTTTTTTAAGATAGAAAAATTGATCATAATACAATGAAAAACGTATCTTCAGGATCTTCAGATTCATCTCAACAATTATTCTGCTTGTTTTTGTAAACATGCACCTAATTCTTCTTTAATAAAAAACCAAACTGGCTTCATGCTCATTCTAAAACATAGCAGGGCTGGTTTCCCATTGGGTTATCTGTGTTCCCTCCGCCTAGAATGCTCTTTCTCCAGATATTGACATGGTTCACACCCTCACTTCCTTCAAGTCTTACATCAGCCATCACCTCCCCAATAAGTCCCACCCTGATCATCTTACTTACAATCCCAGTCTGACTTCCTGCATCCCATCTTGCCTCCCAACTCCTTGTCTCACTTACCCTGTTCTATTTTGATAACACTTATCACTTCCTAACACTCTACATAATTTCCTATAATTATGTTTTGTTTTCTCCACTACCAGAATGTAAGCCCCTTGAGGCCTGAAATGTTTGTCCTGTTTTTTCACTGATGTACTTCAAAGACTTTAAAACCATGCCTGACACATAGTAGATAGTCCACAAATATTTGGTGAATATTAAATAGAAATGAATATAAAAGAGTACATAGAAAAATTTCAAATGATTTCAACAATCCATTTTATCAAATATTTTGCAAAGAAATAATACCATCTTTGCCAGGCGCAGTGGCTCACGCCTGTAATCCCAACACTTTGGGAGGTAGAGGTGGGTGGATCACCTGAGGTCGGGAGTTCGAGACCAGCCTGACCAACATGGAGAAACCCTGTCTCTACTAAAAATACAAAATAAGCCGGGCATGGTGGTGCATCCCTGTAATCCCAGCTACTCAACAGGCTGAGGCAGGAGAATCGCTTGAACCCAGGAGGCAGAGGTTGCAGTGAGCCAAGGTCATGCCATTGCACTCCAGCCTGGGTATCAAGAGCAAAACTCTGTCTCAAAAAAAAAAAAAAAGAAAGAAAAGAAAAAGAAAAGAAATAATACCATCTTATGCAATTTTTTTCAGAGAATAGAGATAGAGGGAACATGTGAAAGTATCTATAATAAGACAGACTGTACAAAATCAGATAAATTTATTAAACAGAACCAAATGGAAATTCTGGATATAAAAAATAAAATAACTGAATTGAAAATCTTACTAAAGGAGTTCAAGAGCAGACTTGAATAGGCAGAAGAAAATGTCAGTGAACTTGAAGACAAGTTTCTTGTAATTATCATCTGAAGGGCAAAAAGAAAAAAGAACGAAGGAATATCAACAGAGCCTAAGGGATATATAGAACGCCACCAACAAGACCAATATGTACATTATGAGAGTTCAAGATGGAAAAGAGAAACAGAAAGGGGAAGAGAGCTTATTTGAAGAAATAATGGCCAAAAACCTCACAAATTTAAGGAAAGACATGCATCTAGAAATCCAAGAGGCTCACTGAATTGCAAGGCAAATCTTTTTTTTTTTTTTTTTTTGAGATGGAGTCTCACTCTGTCACCCAGGCCAGAGTGCAGTGGTGTGATCTTGGCTCACTGCAAGCTCCACCTCCCAGGATCATGCCATTCTCCTGCCTCAGCCTCCCGTGTAGCTGGGATTACAGGTGCCCGCTACCATGCCAGGCTAATTTTTTTGTATTTTTAGTAGAGATGGGGTTTCACCATGTTAGCCAGGATGGTCTTGATCTCCTGACCTCGTGATCCACCCGCCTCGGCCTCCCACAGTGCTGGGATTACAGGTGTGAGCCACCACACCTGGCCTGCAAGGCAAATCTAAAGAAACCCATGCCAAGACATTATAATCAAGCTGTGAAAAGACAAAGGCAAAAAAAAAAAAAAGGGGGAAACTTAACAGCAGCAAGAGAAAAGCAATTTATCACATACAAGAGACTCTCAAGATTATCAGTGAATTTCTCAGCAGAAATCTGGCAAGCTAGAAGGCAGAGGGATAATATATTTAAAGTGCTGAAAGATAAAAACCTGTCAACTGAGAATTCTGTATCTGGAAAACTATCCTTCAAAAATGAGAAAAAAAAATTAATTTTTGTTCCCAGATAAACAAAAATGGATGGAGTTCATTACCACTCCATCTGCCCTACAAGAAATGCTAAATGAAGCCCTTTAGGTTGAAATGAATGGATGCTAGACAATATCTTGAAGTCTCATGAAAATGTAAAGTTCTCCAGTAAAAGTAATTACAGGGAAAATTATAAAACCCAGTAGTATTGTAATTTTAGTTAATGCCACTTTTTTATCTTGAATTTCAAACACAAATACATAAAAATACTTATAAATCTATGTTAAGTGGGGATACACTATATAAAATGTAATTTGTGACATCAATAACATAAAGTGTGGGGGCAGGGCTGTAAAGCAGTAGAATTTTTATAAGCAATCAAGTTAAGTTGGTATCAGTTTAAAATAAGTTGCTATAATTTCAGGATGTTATGTATAATCCCCATGGTAACCACAAAGAAAATAAGAATCAAAACATGTCATTACAAAATATACACTAAATACAAGGGAGATAGTATTAGAGGAAATGAGTAACAAAAACGTTATAACATCGAAAAACAACCAAAAACTGATAATGGTAAGTTCTTCTCTATTGGTGTTTTAAATGTAAATGGATTAAACTCTCCAATCAAAAAACAGATTGGCAGAAGGAATTTTATAAAGAAACACATCTGATGCAACTATATACTATCTACAAAAGACTTCAAGCCATAAACTTTTACAAGAGACAAAGAAGAAAATGGGAAAATGATAAAACGGTCAATTTGCCAAGTAGACATAACAATTATACACATATATGTACCAAAATTTAGAGCTCCAAAATATATGAACAAACATTGACAGAACTAAAGGGGAAAACAGACAGCTCTACAATAATAGTAGAAGATTTCAATATCCACAGTAATGGATAGAACAATGAGACAGAAAATCAGAAATAAAGGACACGATCAACACTATAGACCAATTGGATCTAACAGACATATACAGAACGCTGCACCTAACAGTGACAGAATACACATTTTTCTCAAGTGCACAGGAACATTCTTCAGGATAGACTATGTGTTTGACTGCATTACAAGCCTTAATGAATTTAAAAGGACTGAAAACATGCTAAATATCCTTTATGATCAAAATGTAATGAAACTAGAAGACTGGAAAATCCACAAATATGTAGAAATTAAGCAGTACACTATTAAACAACCAATAAGTTATAGAAGAAATTACAAGAGAAAACTGAAAATATCTTGAATCAAATGAAAATAAAAATACAACATAGCAAAACTTACAGAATCCAGCGAAAGTGCTGCTAAGAGATAAATTTGTTGCTCTAAAAGCTTAAATTTAAAAAGGAAGAAAAATATGAAATCAAAGACGTAACTTTACACTTTAAGGAACAAGAATAAGAGGAGCAAACTGAACCTAAAGGTGACAAAAAAAGTAGGAAATAATGAAGATGCAGCAGAGATAAATCAAATAGAGAACAAAAATGTAGAGAAAAATCAACAAAACCATGAGTTGATTCTTCGAAACCTTTAAAACCTTTAAGCAGATTTACTAGGAGAGAGGACATAAATAACTAAAGCAAGAAATCAAAGAGGGAAAATTATTACCAATTACAGAGAATTAAAAATGATTATAAGAGAGTACTGTTAACATTTGTATGCCAACAAATTGGATAAACTAGATGAAACGGACGAATTCCTAGAAACACACAATTCACCAAGACTGAATCATGATGAAGTAGAAAATCTGAATAGAGGTATCACTTATAAAAGAGATTGAATTAGTAATCAAAAACTTCTCTACCACAATAACAACAAAATCTCAGGACCAGATCACTTCACTGGTGAATTCTACCAAACATTTAAAGAATAATTAACGACAATCCTTCTCAAACCCTTCCAAAAATATTAAAAAGAGGGAACACTTCCTAACTCATACTATGAGGCCAGCATTATCCTGACACCAAAACCAGACAATGGCACTACAAGAGAATAAAACTGGAGATGAATATCTCTGTGAAGATTGATGCAAAAATCCTCAACAAAATACAGGCAAACTAACTTCGACAGCATATTAAAAGGATCATACACCATGACCAATGGTGATTTATTTCTGGAATACAAAAATGATTCAACATATGAAAATCAATCAATGTAATATGCCATATTAACAGAAGAAAGGGGAAAAAACACGTGATCATTTAAGTTGATGCAGCAAAAGCATTTGACAAAATGCAACACCCTTTCAAAATAAAAATACTCAACAAACTAAGAATAGAAAAAAACTACCTTGACATAATAACCATTTATAAAAAGCCTGTAGCTAACATTATATTCAATGGTGCAAGACTAAAAGCTTCTTTCCTAAGATCAGTAACAAGACAAAAATGTCCACTTTTACCATTTCTATTCAACATAGTACTGGAAATCCCAGTCAGAGCAATCAGGCAAGAAACATAAATAAAAGCATTCAGACTGGAAAGAAAGAATTGAAATTATCTCTGTTCACAGACTATTTGATCTTATATGTACCAAATCCTAAAGAATCACACACACACACACACACACACACACACACACACACACACAAATGTTAGAACTAATTAATGAATTCAGCAAAGCTGCAGGATACAAAATCAACATGCAAAAATCTGTTGTTTTTCTGTACACTAACAATGAACAACCAGAAGAAGAAATTAGGAAAACAATTTCATCTACAATAGAATCAAAAAGAATAAAATACTTAGGAATAAACTTAACCAAGGAGATGAAAGACTTGTGTATTGAAAAGTACAAACACTGCTGAAAGAAATTAAAGAACACACAAATAAATGGAAAGATATCTGTGTTTATGGATTGGAAGATTTAATATTGGTTAAATGTCAATATTTCCCAAAGTGATCTATAAATTCAATGCAATTGTTAGCAAAATCCCAATGATGTTTTTTGCAGAAATAGAAATAAATACATCCTAAAACTCTTATGGAATCTCAAAGGATCTCCAGTAA
Organism: Gorilla gorilla gorilla; assembly: GCF_029281585.2. Lineage (NCBI taxonomy): Eukaryota > Metazoa > Chordata > Mammalia > Primates > Hominidae > Gorilla > Gorilla gorilla. The sequence continues at coordinate 34,924,652 of NC_073232.2, read as the reverse complement.
TCTTGTAAAGAAGAACAAAGTTGGAGGTTTTATACTTCCTGATTTCAAAACTTACTACAATGCTACAGTAATCAAATCATTGTGGTACTGGTACACATAGACAAATAGAGTGAAATAGCCCAGAAATATAGTCAAATGATTGCCAACAATAGGGAAAAAACGGTCTTGTTAACAAGTGGTGGTGGAAAAACTAGATATCCACATGCAAAAGAACATTACTGTTAGATCATATATAAAAATTAACTCAAAATAGATCAAAGACTTAAACATATGAGCTAAAATAATAAAACACTTAGAAGAAAACATAAGGGAAAAGCTTCATGAAAATGGATTTGGCAATGATTTCTTGGATATGACACCAAAAGCACAAGCAGAAGAGAAAAAATACATAAATTGGACTTGGTAAGAACCAAAACTTTTGGCTATCAAGAGATGTACAAAACATCAACAACAGAGTGAAAAGACAATCTTCACAATGAGAAAAAACACTTGCAAATCATATATCTGATAAAGGGTTAACATACAGAATATATAAATAACTCTACAACTAAAAAAAAAAACAACCCAATTAAAAAATGAGCAAAGGATTTGACTAGAAGTTTCTCCAAATAATATATACAAATGGTCAATGAGCATATGAAATGATGTACAACATCCTAATAATTAGGAAAATGCAAATCAAAAAGTCACATTGCAATACCACTTCATGCTCATTAGAAGTTATTATTTAGAAAGAAGAAACCCAGAAAGCGATTTCAGTGTTGCTAACGTTGTAGAGAAATTGGAACTCTTGCGCATTGCTAGCAGGAATATATTGCAGCTGCTGAGGAAAATAGTACAGCAGTTCTTCACAAAAGTAAATATAGACTTACCATAGGATAAAAATTTTACCTCTTGAATATAAGCCAAAGAATTCAATCAAAGGCTCAAAGAGATATTTGTACACCCACGTTAATGGCAGTATTATTCACAATAGCCAAAGACAGAAACAACCTACATGTCCACTGACAGATGGATAACAAAATGCTGTATACACCTACAGATTATTAATTGGGTGGACGCGGTGGCTCATGCCTGTAATCCCAGTACTTTTGGAGGCTGAGGCAGGCAGATCACTTGAGGTCGGGAGTTCAAGACCGGCCTGGCCAACATGGCGAAACCCCATCTCTAACAAAAATATAAAAATCAGCCAGGTGTGATGGCATATGCCTGTAGTCCCAGGTACTTGGGAGGCTGAGGCAGAGGCATCACTTGAACCCAGGAGGCAGAGATTGCAGTGACCTGAACTCATGCCACTGCATTACAGCCTGTGCGACAGAGAGAGACTCCATCTAAAAAAAAAAAAAAAAGAAAGAAAGAAAAAAAGAAAGTAAGAAAGAAAAGAAAAGAAAAGAAATATTATTCAGCCTTAAAAAGAAAGGAAACTTGACACATTCTACAACACGTATGAGATGGATGAGCCTAGAAGACGTTATGTTGAGAAAAATAAGCCAGTCGCAAAGGGAAACATTATATGATTCCACTCATATGAGGTGTTTAGAATAGTCAAATTCAAAGACAAGAAGTAGAATTGTGGTTGCTAGCAGCTGGGGTAAGAGAGAACAGGAATTTTGTTGAATCCAGAGTTTCAGTTTGGGAAAATAAAAAATTTCTGGAGATGGATGGTGTTAATGGTTGGGCAACAATATGACTGTACTTAATACCACTCAACTGCACATTTAAAAATAGTTTAAAAGGTAAATTTTATGTAATGTATGTTTTACCACAGCAATATAATTACCCAGAATGTAATACAGCGGGTCAAAATAATAGAAAAATGTGAAAAACAAGTTAAAAGATATAGAGAGGAGAATGGGATGACCAGGTTGCTCTCAGATCCATGCATGATTATCCATCTCCTGAATCTTGGGGACCGACATCTCAAAACCGTATTTCCTACACTCCTTGTCCAGCTGGCTTCCTGCCCTGAGAAATTCTGCCAGTGAGTCCCAAGTAGAGAGAAGGGAGAAATCAAAATATTTTTCCTCTGCTTTCTTTGCTTTCTATGGTGATGTCTCCATCAGTTGCTGTGGCTCTCTATGGTCCCTGTCCCTGTGGGACAGAAACCGTCAGGGTTCTAGATAGCCTCGGATTCTGGGTTCTGCTAAGACTACCTCCTGCAGCCTGAGAAGTGACAACAGTCTTTTGCTACTGTTAACTTTTAAATTGCCTCACTATCCCCTATTTGGCTTTCAGATATGACAAACATTTGTCACTAATTCTCCATATTAAATTCCTTCTGTTGAACTATGTGGCATTAACTGTTTTCTTGATTGATTCAGCCTAATACAAATCTAATCAGAATTTGAGAAGAAAATAAGAGAATGGAGAAAAGGCAATCAATAATGACTGAGAAGTTTCCAAAATAGTTGAAAGGTAGAACACTCCAATTCAGGAAAATTCAAATAAGATAAATAAAAAGAAATCCACACTTATATATACCACAATGAAACTACACAGCATCATCAATGACAGTAAGAAGCTCTTAAAGTCAACCAGATAGAAAAGAGTTATTACATACAGAGGAAAATAATTGGAATGATTGCTGGTTTTTCAAAAGAAGACAGTAGCATAATATATTCAAAACACTGAAAGAAAATAATTGTTAATCTGAAATTAACAAAAGTACCCATAAAAGTATCTTTCAAGATGAAAGGCAAAATGAAGGCATTTTTCAGAAAAAAAAGTTTAACACCACTGACCCCTGAGAAAGAGCACTTCTACAGGATATGTTTCAAGAATGACAATGATCCCGCAAGAAAGGTCTAAATTACCAAAAACAGCAAAGAAACTGTATGTTATATCGAAACTAACACTAATTGTAGGATACAATAATGGGCTATGTTGGACAAGATTGAACAGTAATAATCAAAAGTGGAAATGTGATAGGATTTAAAATGTTCTAAGTTCCTCATATAGTTCAGGAAGCAGTTAGAAATAACTTTAGACTTTAAAAGAAAAATATACATGTCAAATACTTGTAACAGTAGAATCTCAAATTACCATGTATAGTCTCCAAAATATTAGCAGAAAAAAAAAAACCTGACTTAACAAAAGTCATTCAATTAAAAAATTCAAGAAAGGAGAATAAAGGAAACATAGAAAAAGCAGTAGAAATAGACAGCATAAAATAACAAGTGGAAATCATTATAATATACCAGTAACCACAATAATTATAACTGGACTACACTCACCAGTGAAAAGACAGAAATTGGTAGCTACGGGCTGTTTGAAAGACATCCACCTAAAACCTAAACAGAGAGAAAAGAATGGAAGTACAATAATGGTACCATGTAACCCTCAATAAAAGAAAGTGATGTGGCTAGCTCAATATCAGGCAAAATATATTTTAAAGCAAAAATATTTATTAGAGGCATGATGGCCACTACATAGTAATCAAAAACTTAATTCATCAAGAAAATATAAAAACTCAAAACAGAACCCCAAAACATGTCAAATAAAGGCTGAAAGAAATAAAGAAATAAATTCACAATTTTAATGGGAGATTTTAACATACCTTCTCAGTAATTTTTTGATTAACTAAACAAAAAAATGTTTGTAAGGATAAATAAAATTTGAACAACATAATTAACAAGGAGAATTTAATGGATATGCCAGAATACATATGAAATCCTACATACAAAAAAAGAATAGATACGCTCTCCGAGCACATATGATTGCAATGCAATTAAGTAAGAAATTAACTACTGCAAGCTACATTGTTAAAAAAAAAACTATGCAATTGCATACCTTAAAAAGGCACTAAACAATTTAAAAGTCAAAGAGTAAACATAATGAACATTTTAAAATAGACTTAGAACTGAATAATAATGAAAAATTTACTCAACAAAATGTATGACCAGAAACTAAAGTAGTGCACAGAGGAAAATATATAGCCTCAAATTTTACATTAGAAAGGAAGAAAAGCTAAAATTATATAAAACCAATGACAGTAGAAAAAGAGAAGGGTATAAATTAAAGAAAAACATTACAGAAAAAAAAGATTAGGGGATTCATAAATGTAATAGTTCTTTAAAGATAATTTTTTTTAAATAGGGAGATCCTTGTCAAGATTGATCAAGAAAAAACTAGCAAGAAAGAAGGTAGAGATGTGCAACATTAAGGATGAAAAGACTAACAAATTAGAGCAGAGACTAAAAAGATAATTTTATATTAATAAATCTAAAACCAGATCAGATGGACAATTTCCTAGAAATATTACAGAAGGAAAAATAGAAAGATAAAAGCTATTTTTCTTGAAATGACTGCATTCATGAGCCTTCATATTTTAACTCCAAACACTTAATTCTTTACTCATATAACCTCTAAGGAGAGTACATAAGTTAAACAAAAAAATCATTCTCTCCAAGTTCTGTATCTCATAATACTTCATATGTAATGACCAAATCTATTGGTGGAAGAGGCTAGAAACCCACCTTAGTAATAACTGCTTCATAAGTGAACACAGGCACGTTTTCTTTTCTAATATAATGCAAATATCAATAAATTTAATCATTAACTTTCCAAAATACATGCAGAAAGCAGGACTTTTTAATGAAAATATAAATTGCCTCATTGATATAGAACATGCTAAGAAGGCAGCAGATGGCTTTACTCAAAACCAAGCAATATTTGAATATCACGAGTCTCGCTTTTATACACATTCATCATGTATATTCTGTAGAATACTATTCACAGATCCTTCCCTTTATGGACCCACTTCTGTCAAGCTGCTTACACTGCATCACATAAGGATTACATCAGATTCAAAAGAAGTTGCTGCCTATGATGGAAGAAACACACTGGAGTTTCAGCTGGTCAGCTATAGAATTTTGTCTCTCTCCACAGAGTAGCCAGGATGATCTCAACATAGAAGTCAGATCATCTTATTTTCCTGCTAAAAACCCCACAAAATCCACATTCTTTACCAAGTTCTCCAGACCCTGAATGATCTGGCCATTTCTGACTTTCCTGAGTTCTCACCACTCTCAGTGACTTCAGCCTCAATTGCCTTCTGACGGGACTTACAACATTGTTAAACCCTTTTCTGCCCCAGGACCTGTTATCTTTGCCTAGATGCTTTCCCCAAGCCTCTATCAGACTGATTTGAACGTCTCTTATACACAGTCACATATCAGCAGGACCATACACAGTTACTACACCCGTAAATGCAATATGCCTGATTTTAATTTATTCTATAGATTATTCTCCTGGGATGACTATGAAAATAATAAAACAAAGCCCTCCTGGTTCAAAGAAACCTACAAAAAATTAAATTTGCCCTGTAAAACACTAGTCTGAATCACCAAACAAGTTTCGGGTGTCTCCTTTCTTACAGAACATTAAAACACAGGAATTGGTCTAGCTTAACTGGTCACAGAAATCTGGTCTAGCTTAATTACAGACCACATGAACTGGACACACATTCTTTCCAGCTTTCCAATAACAGTATAGTTTAAAACAGACCTTGTCCAGTTATATGTATGCTCTGTTTTGAATGAGCCATAACCAATGTTTTGTTCCCTTCAATTTGCTTAAAAAATGTTTTGCAAAGAGGAAATACAAAATCTACTTAAATACTTTTGTATTTGTATTCAGTTCTCCACTATTCATTTTCTCCCTTTATAATTATGAGGATAAAAGTACTTGCTTAAAATAAATGCTAGAACCAAAAGAAAGGCTATAATTTCCTTTAAAAAAAATCTCCATCTTTAAAAGGTGGTGTTAGTGAGCCTCCAAAAAACTTTAAGTCACCAGATCATTATTTTAAGTTTTAGTATAAACCTACAAGTCAATGTCCACAGCTGTAAAATGGGATAATAATGCATGTCTGAACAAATTCTCAGAGTTGATATAAGCATCACCTGAGTTTTATGAGGAACTGTTTTGTAAATTGCAATACAGGATTATTCTCCTTTTCAAAGGATGACAGTTAAGCTATTTTGTGAGCCACATAATTAACCGTTCAAGTCAGTAAGGGATATTTCCAGAGTCTGAAATCACAAACTCAAATGTCTGCAGGAGTGAGGGAGGTAAAATATATGAGTGAAGTGGGACTTGATGAAATAAATGTAGAGGACGGCAGCAATGTGGCAAAGTGGAGAATGTATACCTCACCCAAAGTGGGCAACTCATCCTGGCTTCTGCCATGAGCAGTTGCAAGAGCTGTCTTGCCTGGCCCTCCATTTTTTTCAGGAGAAGCCAGGACTCCAGGAACTTACACAAAATTTACTAATTTGAAAATACTGGTAAGTAAATCAATTATTTTAAAGTACTGAGCTGACCCAAAGAAACATTTCTAAAGGCCAATTTCAGGCTTGAAACTATCGCATACGACTTCTATATGAGGTTCTGCATTTTTTATCAAGAAATGATCTCTAACTATAAACATATCGACATTGTCTAATCACCCTCAGATATCAGGAAAAATGGATATTAACAGTGGCTATTTTTTTTTAACTGCTTACCATATTCCAGGTACCTACTGTGCTTAAAGTTTTACATGCAGTATGTCACTTAATTATCAGGAGAAGCCCTTTAGAAAAGCATTACTGTAACCCATATTTTCATAAAAGAAAACTGAAGATTAGAAAGTTTTTAAGGTCATAATGTTTAAGTTCATGGTAGAAATTAAGTGTCCAATGATAGATTATTTTAGTTCAAGAGAGTAATGCTTCCCAACTTGAGGTTCCTAACTCCCAATGTGTCGCCAAAGTAGCAAGGGATCGTCTGTGTATCAATTTGAAAGCTTATCAGAAATCTTCTATTTACCCTCTAATGAATAACTGAATTTGTTTCCTATTACTAGGGGGAGGGAGTTTGTTTGTTAGGTACGATCATTCAAATTATCAATTCCCGGACAAAACTAATGAAAGGATCCTTGTTTATAAAAAGAAAAAGAAAACGCAGCTGGAAATAACACTGCAAAAATTATTTACATAATAAACATTTTACAAACTTTATATGATTTATATAAAAGAACTATACATTCTAAAGGGTATTTCAGCCTCCAAATATTTATTTATCAAAACCACTTGTAGCAAATAATGGACCTTCAAATATTTTGGATTTGACAGATAAAGTTATTTTTCAAAGAATATATGCAAAAAAAAATTAGGCTATAAAGATGCAGTCGAAAAAGGACAAGATGATGCTATCAAATTATGTGACATGACCAAATTTTAATATATGTATATATGCACATATATATTAAGTTGATATTAAAGATTACAAAATTGAATCTTTTAGTTTGCATTTTCATCCCCAAATAATAATTTTAAAGGACTAAGACAAATGAATGTAATTTTTCACATGCTAGACATCTCATCAATATATTCATAAAGCCCATGCTATCTTTGAAAGCTTATGCATCTGTACATTTTCCCATTTTAAAATAATTATCTTTTATAATGTAATAAAAATCAATATGGCACGAATAACATGCACCCCATTTATCTGTCAAAACTTGGCACTTAGGTTCTGGCAAACCCAGAACACTTGTCAATTTTATCACCTACCGTTAGCAAAGCTTGAAAATAACGCATAATAATGCTCAGACGCCAAGACTTTGAATACTGTGTCCAGGCTGCACTGGGGCCCTGGGCCTGTAACCCAAAACAAAAAGATCATGGCTTTATGGGAGTAAACATTCAGGATCTGGGGAAAATAATCAGAAGTTGAACTTAGAAACTTCTAGGTAGAAGGGCAAGACAAATAGTTTATTCCTCAGTAACTAAGTTTTCGCACTTTTACACAATGAACAAGGAACTTAAAGCCTCTCATTTCATATGCTGGCATTAAACAACTCTCAAGCTACCAGATCCGTGTGAATTATAAAAATGCTTAAGAAGCTTTAAGTGCATCTGTACAATTAGTTAATTCACCAAGAAAACTAGAAACAACCAGAAATGAAGATTCTTTGAGTTTTCAAAAACGCTTAGTGTGTAGGGTTCAGTGGCATTAGAACAGTTATTTCAAGGCTTATGGCCAATTTCCATTCTAACAATAATAATTAAAATTTTTTTTCTGGAAGGGGATAGTAGCAAGGTGCGAATTAGCAACTACTTGGAGAACAGAACAGAGCTGTTGGTGAGCAGAGTTGAAAGGACATCCTTTCCTGGTAGGTTTCTCTATATCTCAATAATGATCATACTTTTCTTGTCTGCTCTTTCTTCTTAAAATGAAAACTCCTTTACGGATGCATTTGGGGTTGCAGGGAGCCCAGCTCCACCGACCTGCTTGTTCTGAGAAATCACCCGGAACGCAGTTCCCTCAGGGACGGGCCGACCCAGCGCCACCTGTGGGCGGCGCCGCAAAGCCCGCGAGCGCCACAGGTCTCCGAGGCGACACCCGCCAGACTCGGCGCCTCCTCCCTCTAGTCTCCCTGCAGGGCCCCCTCAGTTCTCGCCCCTCGTTACTCTTCGAGGTCCTCCCCTTACGTTTCTTTCCCAAGTTCACCCCTAAAGATCTTCCTTCACCCCTTACGCCACCCTTCCCGTTCCCTCCTCCTGTTTCCACTTCACGTTCACCCCTCCCGTTCCCTCCTCAAGTTCATTCCTCACGTTCCCTCCTCGAGATCCCCCCTCACTATCCCCTCGCGTTCCCTCCTCGGGTTCACCCACAAGATCTTCCCTCAAGTCCACCCCTCACATTCACCCTTCCCGTTCCCTCCTCCTGGCTCCCCCTCGAGTTCACCCCCGCCCCCGTTTCCCCCTCAAGTTCATCCCTCTCCTCCCGTCGAGCTCTCCCATCCAGCTCGTTCAAGCCTCACATTCCCCCTCTCGGTTTCCCGCTCCACTTCTCCCCTCGAGTCCCCTCTCTCACCCCAGGCCCCGACAAACTCACAGGTCCTCCGGATCTGACCTGGGCGGGCGGGCGGTCGCGGCAGCCTCGCGCTCAGAGAGCCCCGGGCCCGCCCTGCAAGCCCCGGGGTCCAAGGAAGCGGGGCCGTTTCCAGCGCCGCACGGGCGCCGCTACCCACCGCCGCCCCACGCCAGTCCCCGGCGCTGCCCCGACACGTACCTGGGCGGGAAGCCCGGCGCCTCCTTACTTCTTTACAGGGGCGCTGGCTACGGGCGCTCCCTCGAGGGGCGGGCAGGGGCAGCCGAGCCGGGGAGGAACTGGGCCGCCTGCAGAGGGCGGGCCGAAGGTCGGCGGGAGGATCTGACCTGGGTCAACCGGGACGAAGGGGCCCCTTATCCCGGCTCGCGGGGAATATTCTTCCTCTCGCCGCTCTCTCCACTGCCCGCAGGTGGAGGCCGCGCCATCCGCGCCATCCAGATCCTCGCAGGGCCCTTGGCTGGCTGCCGAGGGGCTTCCCGGGACTCCGGCCGCGCTTCCTTGGCCCGGAGCCCGGCGAGAAGGGAGTGGGGCCCCTGGATCCTGGAGCCCTCACGGACTGGCCCAGTGCCTGGAGCAAATTCTGCTCCCGGCCCCGCGTAGTATCTTCCTCCCAGGAAATTCCCCACACTACGAGGGTCTCGGACCCGGAGAATGTAATGGGTTTCAGGTCCAAGAGGGATAGTGAGTGGCTAATGAGATCGCTCCCAGGGTCCAGTTCCCTTTTGCAGACTGCTAAGGAGTTTGGGGCTGGGGCTGAAGTTAAAGGCAAGAACTTCTACCCTCGGGAGGCAGCCTGTTAGTCACCAACCCTCTACTTGGTCCTTTGCAATCCTTTCCAGACCTTCTGTGGTCTCCTGTCACACAGGGCTCACTTGGGGGGAACCTGATGGCCAGATTCTCTTGAACAGTCTCTAGGGACATATTAGGTATTGCTATACCTTCATCCATTGAACAGGTGAGAACTACAACCAAAACATCCTTTGATTCTGTTAATTATCTCAATGAGTCTGTCGTTCATGTTATCTAAATGAGAATTATAGAAGAGACCAAAGAGAGGTCATCTAATCCTAATCAATGCATATCTTAAGGAAAAAATGTGATATTAAAAATCTGTTTCAAAAGGTCATTCAGTATATTCAAGACCCTTCCTCTTAAAGTAGCTTTAAAATTTAGAAATTGGGCCGGGCGCGGTGGCTCACGCCTGTAATCCCAGCACTTTGGGAGGCCGAGGCGGCCGGATCACAAGGTCAGAAGATCGAGACCATCCTGGCTAACACAGTGAAACCCCGTCTCTACTAAAAAATACAAAAAAATTAGCCGGGCATGGTGGCAGGCCCCTGTAGTCCCAGCTACTTGGGAGGCTGAGGCAGGTGAATGGCGTGAACCCAGAAGGCGGAGCTTGCAGTGAGCCGAGATCACGTCACTGCACTCCAGCCTGGGCGATAGAGCGAGACTCCGTCTCGAAAAAAAAAAAAAAAATTAGAAATTGAATAGTGGACTTGTAATAGGGATTATATTGAATCAATAGCCTAACATATATGAACAGCTTCAAATCAAGAAGTTATTTCATCAAAAACAGATCACAGCAAATATATTATTCAACATAATTATGGCCATTTGGACATACCTGGGAGATTTTAAGAGTTAGAGCAACTGTGTGCTCACATGCAAAATAAAGTCACAATCTCACTAGAGACAAACAACACCCAATTAAAATACAATAAATAGAAAAATAGATCCCATTCACAATAGAAGCATGAAAGAACATGAAATAACTAAGAATGATAAAAAATGAGAAATATAGGAGAAAAGTGGGAAAAATTTTAAAAATGCAGGATTGTTGACAGACTATTTATAATTGGAAAGACACTGGAATCCTAAGTTAGAAGGCAAGATGTTAAACACATAATTACTACCTCCCAAATTAAGAGACAAATATATTCTAGAATTCATATGAAAACTACAGAAGCTAGAAGAGCTAAGTCCAGTGGTTCTCAGAGTGTGGTCCAGGGGAAATTTGTTGGGGGTTGGGGGTCGGTCTCTGAAACCATTTCAGGAGGTTCACAGGACCAAAATTACTTTAATAATAAGACTTTTTTCTACTCCTTTTTCTCTCCCATTTTTTAAATGAATTTATGATGAAGTTTTCCAGTGGCTCCATAATATGTGATATCACAACAGATTGAATGCAGAAACAGGTAACGTCTTCTGTTATGCCAGACATTAAAGAAATGTGCAAGAATATAAAATAATGCCATTCTTAACATTAAACTTTTTTGGTTTTGGAAAATACAGGTATTTTTCACTTAAAAATATGCTATTCATGTTAATATGTAATGAGCTTAGTAGTGAAATATACTTTTAAAATTTCTCAGTTTTAATTGCTATAACATAAAAGTTCTTTGGAGTACTCAAAACTTTTTAGGAGTGTAAATAAGGGAAGGTTCTAAGACAAAAAAAATTGGGAACTTTTTTTTTTTTTTCTTTGAGACGGAGTCTCACTCTTTTGCCAGTCTGGAGTGCAGTAACACGATCTCGGCTCACTGCAACCTCCGCCTCCCAGGTTCAAGTGATTCTCCTGCCGCAGCCTCCCGAGTAGCTGAGACTACAGGCACCGCCACCATGCCCAGCTAATTTTTGTATTTTTAGTAGAGACAGGGTTTCACCATGTTGGGCAGGATGGTCTCGATTTCCTGACCTTGTGATCCACCCACCTCAGCCTCCCAAAGTGCTGGGATTACTGGTGTGAGCCACTGCCTCCAGCCCTGAGAACCTTTTGATAAGACAATGAAAAAGGAAACATGTAATTAAGCTATAATAATGAAAAGAATGGCATTAACACGGAATAGAATAGTGTGTCCAATCCAACCAGCCTAAGACCATCAAGGACAAAACCTGCAGTCCCACAAAGTCAGGTTCATTGATTCAATGTTACAGTAGAGATACTGCAAACTAGAGGAACCATGAAGTGGAGTTTTGATAGGCTCAAAGCAAAGCAGAGCTGGGAGTCAACATGAGGTTTGGGCTGTGACCAAGGGTTCTGTTTCCTTGGATAAATGTGGAATGCTGTCTTGGGAAACTCCTTATCTGAAGCTCTGTACTTGAGTTGTAAATCAGGGCCATGTCTCTGTTGTCAAAGTGAGTTAGATCCTACAAGCAATTATGGGAGGTTTCATTTTTAGTGACATAATTTCAAAAATCAAATTTTCTGATAGTCTATGAGCATAGGAAGCAAGATTTTCCAATGAGTTAGAAAGAAGTAGTCACTCAAAAAAGGGGACTGTTGTTGACATTTCACAGCACAGCCTGCCCTTGGAAGAAGCATGGTGTCCTGTTCATCTTACACCTGGCAATATCAACTTTTTTTTTTTTTTATAAGTTTTTGTTTTTCCTTATGTTGCTCAGGCTGGTCTCAAACCCTGGGTGCAAGAGATCCTCTCATCTCAACCTTCTGAGTATCTGGGACTACGGGTGCATGCCACAGTCCAGCCTCATTCCAATTTTAACCCACTCATCTAGTTCTTGGCAAAAAGACTCAGAGAAAGCAGAACTGGGCCAAGCAAGGTGGCTCATGCCTGTAATCCCAGCTACTCAGGAGGCTGGGGAGGTGGAGCAATCTCAGTGAGCAGAGATCGTGCTTCTGCACTGGATGACAAAGCGAGACTCCATCTCAAAAAAAAAAAAGAGAGAGAGAGAGAGAGAGAGAAAAAAAAATGAATGCACTTGCCAGGAGCGAACTTCCACCTTGTAGACTAATGGCGTCTCATCAGTGAGCCCAGCACAAGTGACCCAGTGATCTGGGAGATCAATTAAGGGAAGAAAGATTGCTCATTCCTGCTTTCTGAGCTTCAGAAACCCTACCTTGTGATATTTGTACGTGAACTGCAGCCCAATCAAATTAGTTCTCAAATTTAGCCTTATCTCTCTATTCTGCTGATATTGCCTTATTTAGGCCTTCGCCATCCTAGAGTATTCCAGATGTTTCCTGATTTTTCTACTGCCTTGCCCTCTCCACTTTATAATAAGTCAAATCAAATGTATTACTCAAGCCCCTTGTAGGAAGACTCCATGCATTTATAATTATGCCTGGGTGGTGACCCTCTCAGGCAAGAAAACAGAGTAAATCGCCTGTAGGTCTAAAAGTTCTCTCTTTTAAAAGTGCAAACTTTCTTTTAGTGCATTGTTTCATTTTATATGCATAATGGCCCTCTTTAATGGAAATACCTGTAAAGTAGGTGTCTCTATTTACTAATAAGGAAACTGAAGGGAGGAATCATTGATTTCTCAAAGGCCACCATCTTAGTAATCACCTCTTTATCACACTAAATTCCAAAAGTTACCACCTCTGTAAATGCCCAAATTAGAGTTTGATTCTCACAGAGCTATCAAGGATGAAAACATGATGCTTCAAATGATCTAAACCCCACTGAACTAGCTTCCCAGTGATGGGCCAAGAATGGGCTTCGGCCTTCCTGTGTCCTAAGGACTTTCTTAGGACCTTTCTCTCTTCTCTGTATCCACATTGAATTCCCACTCCCTTTTATACTTACTGAACCATTATAATCTTAGTTGTGATATGCTTGACTGTTCTTTTCCTAGGAAAATGCATTTGCCAGAATTAGTATGATGGATATAGTAGACCACTTTTAAGGAATCCGTCCCTCCATTTCTTATTCATTACTCAATTAATATTTACTGGGTACTTCTAGGTGCTGCAACTGTTCTAGGCATTGAATTTGAAACCCATCTTTGCCACATATAACTATAAAATGTTTGGAAAATTGCCTTCTATATGTGTTGATACTCCAAGATGGAAGATTACCAATATAAGTGATATTCAGTTAAAACCTACACATTCTTTCACTACTAACCTTATCTAAATCATCTGATCATTTGCATTATTAACTTTTTAGAACACGTGGCTCAGGTGTTTTCTTGATTATTATTTTGGGCACTTTTAGCTGGTTGTGCCTTTATTGTCAGTTTTGCGGCTATCAGGACCTCGAAACATTTACATATACATACTACTCATTCAAGTACATCAAAATGATCATCTTATATCTATTCAGGCAGGAGTCCAAGATTTGACTTACATAGTTGTTAGTGAAATATTCGCCATTTTAAGATCTTATTGGTGGCCTCTACTTGATGTTTCTCTATTAATTTTGAACTTTTGTCATTGTTTTGCCATTATGTTACTGTGTGGGAGGGAGGAATTGTATAATTTCACTATTTAATTTAACTGAAATGTGCACTTTTGTCAAGTGTATGCAAACTGTTTCATGTAGCACCTACTGCATAGGCTTTATTTTCCTACTGATCTGTACATTTTGGGCAGTGCTACAATGAATAGAATGGAAGAATGGAAGAATAGCAACTCACTCTCATTTGCTGTAGAGTGAATTTGTGTTTTTGCTATTTATTTCTTACCTTGACCTAAATTCATTTATTATCAGATACTTCCATTGAATCTCATGATTGACACAATAACATTTCAAATAATTGTTATTAGAATGTAAATATTTGGTTTGGATTCTTAACTGGAAATAAAGCTGCAGATTAAAAGTAGTTTCATTCTAAAAGGTGTGTTTTCCTAGAAAACTTAATGAAGGCCATAAATAAGACAAGTTTATAATCCACACATTTTGGGGATAGAGAGAAGGGACAAGCATTGAGAAAATAAAGTAGGGTGTAAAACCTCTTTAAGGCTGGGAGCAGTGTCTCACGCCAGTAATCCCAGCACTTTGGGAGGCTGAGACAGGCGGATTGTTTGAGCTCAGAAGTTTGAGACCAGCCTGGGCAACATGGCGAAACCCCATCTCTAGCAAAAAATACAAAAAATTAGCCAGGCATGGTGGTGCATGCCTGTAGTCCCAGCTACTCAGGAGGCTGAGGGGGAAGGATGACTTGAGCCTGGTAGTTGCAGTGAGCCAAGATCATGCCACTACACTCCAATCTTGGTGACAGAGTGAGACTCTTATCTAAAAAAAAAAAAAAAAAAAAAAAACCTCTTTAAAAAGTAAAGTGGATGTGGGCCGGGTGCGGTGGCTCACGCCTGTAATCCCAGCACTTTGGGAGGCTGAGGCGGGCGGATCACGAGGTCAGGAGTTCAAGATCAGCCTAACCAACATGGTGAAACCCCGTCTCTACTAAAAATACAAAAATTAGCCAGGTGTGGTGGCACACACCTGTAATCCCAGCTACTCGGGAGGCTGGGGCAGGAGAATCGCTTGAACCCAGGAGGCAGAGGTTGCAGTGAGCCAAGATCGTGCCATTGCACTCCAGCCTGGGTGACAGAGCGAGACTTCGTCTCAGAAAAAAAAAAAAAAGTAAGGTGGATATGTGCAGTGGCTCAGGCCAGCCAGCCTGCAGGACCACCTTTGGGAGGCCAGAGCAGGAAGATCCCTTGAGGCCAGGAGTTTGAGACCAGCCTGGGCAATATAACAAGACCTCAACTCTACAATAAAAAATTTTAAAAATAAAGATAAAAAGAAGTAAAGGTAGGTATTTGACATCTTTTCTTCAAAATATTTACAGCTAAGATGGCTTTTTAAAAATCTGATCTTTACTGTGAGTTTTTCTTATTTTTGTTTGTTTTTCAGCCCTCTTTGTATTGCAGCAATACTAGCAGTCTATCTTTATACTCCTGTATTTTCCTTTGTGGAGTATATTGGGTTGGAGGCTAGAAGGCATGATGAGAATGAAAGGTTATTTGAACATCATTTCCTCCAACTCCCTGTTTTATGGAGTAGGACATTTGGGGTTAATTCACCTGCCTAAGGTCATATGTCAAGGTAGTGGCACAGCCAAGGTCTCAAAGAGAGCCCTGGCTTTTCTTTGTGCACGTGCTCTTGCCCAGACATTCCACTCACATTCTGATTAATATTAGGGTAGTAGGGCTTGGGCTACTGGAAACTCAAGTTGGGAAGGTAACTGTGATGGTCCTACAAATAGATTCAATTTGCTACAGTGTCTATTGTTAAGCTTATACTCATGGACCATAACTCAGTTTCTGCAGGGAACAAAGACGGATACCCTTATACCAATGGTGTAGAATCCTGCTTGTAAAGGATCAGTACCTAGAGAAAGAATTAAGAAAATAAGTCATTTCTTATTTTGTTCATTCAAAAATATGGCTCAAGAGCTTCTTGTACGCCAGGTGTTCTAAGTGTAGGGAATATGACAACCCAAAAAATTGTCAACAATCTCTGCCTTTAAGCAAATTGTGTTCTAGTTCTGGAGACAAAATAAATCAGCAAATAAGTAAAATATACGCATTTTATTTTTATTTAATTAATTTATTTTTTGTGACAGAGTCTTGCTCTGTCACCCAGGCTGGAGTGCAGTGGCAAGATCTCGGCTCACTACAACCTCTGCCTCCTGGGTTCAAGCAATTCTCCTGCCTCAGCCTCCCGAGTAGCTGGGACTACAGGTGCACACCACCACACCTGGCTAATTTTTTTTTTGTATTTTTAGTAGAGACGGGGTTTCACCATGTTGGCCAGGCTGGTCCCTAACTCCTGACCTCAAGTGATCCGCCCGCCTCAGCCTCTCAAGGTGCTGGGATTACAGACATGAGCCACCACACCCGGCAAATATACTGTATTTTATTTGTTGATAAATGTGAAAATAAATAGAACAGGGAAAGGGGATAAATAGTGGGTGAAGGGGTGGAGGCTGCAATTTTCAGCAGGACAGGGAGGGCAGGGTCCACGGCAAAAGTGACAGTTGGGCCCTAGAGGAATTAGAGTGTGGGGTGAGGCTGGGGGACGGAACCTGTGGAGCACAGAGGCTACTTTGAAACCATGGAGGTGCAGCGTGTCATGGAGGAGGAGTGTCTCCTCTGAAGCATGCCGATCTCCAGAGATTCCTTCCTTACTCCCTCTTTGCTCCAGCCAGTGGAAGTATGGCTGGTGTGAGAGTTTACCTTCTGACCAGAACTGTCTCAGGAATTTAGGAATTTAAAATGTTGCAAGTGCTTGTAATAAGTAGAAGAGGAATAGAAGGAAGGAATTAAGAGCTGGAAGCTCCCTGATGGGGATTCTGAGCTTGTATAACACAATTAACATTGTTCCCCTTGAGGATATTCTTCATTTATCAGCATCATGCAGAATGTCACCATTCAGGAATTGAATTGTGAATTCAATTAAGTAGTGATTTGGGTGTTCCTAGGTAGATATACTCACAATATGGTAGAGTTGAAAAAATGATGGAGATAAAAACAATTTTGGAGGGAAGTGATCTGAAAATACAGAGCAAAGTTCTTGTTTTCCATTTAGTTACCAGGTATTTTGTAAACCTTATGCATGACCTTTGTATTTACAGAACAAATGAAGCATCCATTAACTTCGAATGATCAGATGCTAGGGTGTGAGGAATTTTCAGGCCAAAATGCACTGGGTTATTGTCTCCTATTGACAGTGTGATATTACAGATAACCTCTAGGAGATCCTGAACATATTCGGGCTAAACCAGGCAAACAAACATTCAGGATGTTACCAGTGTGGAAAACCCCTAGGAGGTAAGTATGGCAGGGAATCAGTCTGAGAAAGAGGGTAAATCGAATGAAGCTATTTTGGTTATAAAAGTGCTGCGAATGTATGAGAGTACTTCAAAACTACTCTCTATGCTACAAAAGCCAACAAGTTTAGTTATGCAGTTCCTTTTGTGTCATTACATTTCAATAGAGTTTATTTAGTTTTGTTTCTGTTTCACCTATGAAATGTGTATTAGTCAGGATTCTCCAGAGAAACAGAACCAATAGAATATATGTAGATATATAAAAAGGGATTTGTTATAAGGAATTAGATTGTGCAATTTTGGAGGCTGAAAAGTCCCACCATCTGCCATGGAAAACTGGTGGTATAGTTTCAGTCTAAGCCCAAAGGCCTGAGAACCAGGAGAACCCGTGGTGTAAGTCCTGACTTCTGAGACCCAAGAACCAGGAGCTATGATGTCCAATGTCCCAGGGCAGGAGAACATGCATGTCCCAGATCAACATGAGAGAGATAATTCACCTTTCCTCTTTGTTCTCTGTAGGCCTTCAATGGATTGGCTAGTGCCCACCCACATTGCTGAGGGCAGTCTCTTTATTCAGTCTACTGATTCGAATGTTAATTTCTTCCACAGACATTCTCACAAACACACCCAGGAATAATGTTTTACCAGCTACCTGGCTATCTGTTTAGCCCAGTCAAATTGACACATGAAACTAACCATCACAAAACTCAACTCTTATTTTAAGATAGCAGCTTTAAAAAAATTTACTATACACATTTAATTAAATTTATTTTCAGTTTACCTCTCAGTTGTACTACTTACTAGCTGTGTTACAATGAGTACAACATTTAGGGTTTCTGCACCTTGATTTAGTTCTCTAGAAAATGGTGAGTACTACTATTGTCTACATCACAGAATTATTTTGAGGATTAAATAAAATTAAAATTATAAGGGCTCAGGACATTACATGGCATATAATACATAATTATTACATATTAGCTATAATTATTACTGTTGTGTCATCATTATTATAATTACCATCATTTTCTCACAGAAGCATTTCAGGGCTGTTATTACAAAACTCTTTCCCTTGTGTTTCCAACATGCCAACTATTTCAATCAAGAAAATTAATAGCCTATGGAAAGAGAGTGGCCTTTGTCATCACTATGATTGATTCTATTAAATGTATTAAAAGTAATGGCAAAAACCCCAATTACTTTTGCACCAGCATAAAATCACTAGGTGCATGAATTTTGCATAATTCTTTTAATTTCTCAGAACCTTGATGTTTCTCATTTGTTCAACAAGTTAGATATTATTAATCCCTTCAAAGAGATGTGAAGAACAAGGTTCAGAAATGTTAAGGATGGTGAACAATATCACATTTAAGGGCGTGGCACTTCGTTGACTCGATAAATAGTAGCTACTACTTTGAGCTATTATTCCCTTTCATGAAAATCCTCATACTAAAACTATGTGCTTCTTCCAACAGAGACAGCCAAAATTAAGACTGATGGAGAAATTTCCCCCAGCAATACCACTTCAAAATATGTATTTTTTACTGTAATTGCCTGGTATTAAGTTTTCTGCAGGAATACAAATAAAATTGCTTGTATGGCTTTGAGAACCTACAGTTTTTTGCTAACCATATTATTTGCTTGAATGAAGATTCTGAATTATATAAATGAATCCTGTCTTCCTGACGTAGATGATTAAATGTAGCAAAATAGCTACACACAGCAACTGCCTGGCTCCTTTTCAACACTAACACACCTAGGGGTCTGGTTCTGTCACTGGGGAGTGCCACAGACTCAAGTTCTACCAGAGCAGGACGCAGGGTTGTCACTCAGGAACTTGGGCTGAGCCAGCTCTATCACATTTCCTGTGATCGATCTCGTCAACCCTGAAAGGCAGGCTGGTGCCCCTGAAGAACAGCTCCAGATTTCAAACCTGATCCATCGCTTCTAATGAGGAATCATAGGAACAACTAAAGGTGGATCATATAATAAATGAGAAAAATCTATTTGAGAAAATAATTGCATTTTCCCTTGGCAATTCATTACTGCTAAAACTTCCTTCTTTGACAGAAACTTCCATAATACTGCACATTGGGGGCAGGAGGAGGAAGAAGAGGAAAAAAGAAGGGAAAAATCAACACAGAAAATAATTATTGCATATCTCACTCCAAATCAAACTTCCTTCAACACCAAAGGAAGGATATCAAGGAATTACATAAAGGTCATTTAATGACCATGAAATAGAATTTTTAGAGCAACATGACTCAGGGTGAACTTGTGATTAGCAATATAATTAGCCTTCCCTATGGTTACAATAGTTAATTAATCGGCCAAGAGTTCTGAACATGTGCATTTGCGGAAGAATTTTGTTCCCTTTGATTTAAGCAAATAGCAATAAAACTTCCAATTTGCATTCTTTCTGAGCGTTCATGGGGCTGAAAAGAAAGCATAGCTTTGTCCTCCCCATTGCAAACTAACTTCTGGTTTCAAAATTTTGCAAAAGTCTTTGCCATGTAATGAATTCACTTGATGCAGAAGCATCCAGTGATGGGATGATGCGAGTTGTCTCGGTAGCATTAAATTATACATTCACCCAAAGCTGAGGTAAAGTAATCCCACAGAGTTTGTTAAAATATTTACATTGCCAATTAGTGTAATGGGGGCACTAGATTCTGTACAAGATAGCTTTGTTTGAAAAGCAGGAAAACCAGTTAAGTAAATGTAAAAACAAAACAAAACAAAAAGAACAAAATACATCTTTGTAAAGAAGTTAGAAAATGTTTTCAGAGTCACTGACTCATTTCTTTTTCACCCAAACCCACCAGGAATTTACACCTTTGAGCATTTGGTCTATGATGCTTATAAACAAATACAGGGGCATCTTTCAGGCAAAGCAAATCATAACAAATAATTTTAGCGCTTTGTTGTAAGGGCTTTTGCCGTTGTTGGTACTAGGCAGAGTCCAGATTGGATGGGTGATAGGTGGGAGGATAAATATTGAGAATGATTGCTTCCAGTGGTGCCAAAGAG
The DNA here is from genome assembly GCF_029281585.2 of Gorilla gorilla gorilla. Taxonomy (NCBI): domain Eukaryota; kingdom Metazoa; phylum Chordata; class Mammalia; order Primates; family Hominidae; genus Gorilla; species Gorilla gorilla. The sequence continues at coordinate 34,904,225 of NC_073232.2, read as the reverse complement.
AAGTTGAAGCTGAAATGTACATCTGTATGCTGCAAGGTTGCCATGTCCTCATCATCTTCAAGAAAAAGAGTGGAACTACCCTAGTCCCTTCCATATACATTTGTCCTTCTGAAATTTTTTTATTGTGACAGTCAAGATACAATTAATTGTCATTTCAATGAGTTTATCTGAAAAAAGAAACAAGCATAATGAACACTAACCTGTACCATATGTCTGCTAGGCCCTTTGCATACATCATTTAACTTAATCCTCACAAGAACCCTACTGGAGGCTGGGTGCAGTGGTTCATACCTGTAATCCCAGCACTTTGGGAGGCTGAGGTAGGAGAATCATTTGAGGTCAGGAGTTTGAGACCAGCCTCGGCAACATAAAGAATATAGAGAGATCCTATCTTTACAAAAACAAAAAAACAAACAAACAAAACTTAGTAGGGTGTGGTGGCACACACCTTTGTCCCAGCTCCTTAGGAGGCTGAGGCAGGAGGATCACTTGAGCCCAGGAATTTGAGGCTGCAGTGAGCTAAGGATCGTGTCACTACACTCCAACCTGGACAACAGAGTGAGACCCAGTTTGTTTGGTTTTTTTTTTGAGATGGTGTCTTGCTCTGTTGCCCAGGCTGGAGTGCAGGAGGGCAATCTCTACTCACTGCAAGCTCCGCCTCCCAGGTTCACACCATTCTCCTGCCTCAGCCTCCCGAGTAGCTGGGACTACAGGCACCCGCCACCACGCCCAGCTAATTTTTGTATTTTTTTTAGTAGAGACGGGGTTTCACTTTGTTAGCCAGGATGGTCTCCATCTCCTGACATCGTGATCTGCCCACCTCGGCCTCCCAAAGTGCTGGGATTACAGGCATGAGCCACCACGCCCGGCCGAGACCTGGTCTTTAAAAAACAAAAATGATAAAGGGTAGAAAAAAATTTGCATTTCCGTTTTACAGATGACTAAAGTAAGGCTAAGAGGGCTTAAGTAACTAACTCAAGGTAGCACTGTTGATAAGTGGTGGACCCAAGCAGTGAGAAGCAATTTTTATGCAGTTATACTTTATAGAGCATGGCATGTTTAGAAGACTTGCCTTATTATAAAAGCTGCCTAAAATAATACATTCTAATCACATGACTTTGGTGTTTAGATACTTTGTTTACAGACAGATAAGAAATGGAGTACATTGATATGCCAGCTTGGTTGATTGTCTTTTAAAGATGTGGTAAAATACGTGTCACATAAAATTTACCATCTCAACTATTTGTAAGTTTACAGTTTAGTGTTATTAAGTACATTCATATTGTGCTACCATCACCGCCATACATCCACAGAACTCTTTTCATTTTTGCAAAACTGAAACTCTGTACTCATTAAACACTAACTCCCATTCCATTCTACCCTTGAGCCCCTAGCAACCCCATTCTACTTTCTGTCTGTATGAATTTTACTGCTCTAACCTTATATTAGTGGAATCACACTGTATTTGTCGTTTTTTGACTGGCTTATTTCATTTAGCATAATGTCCTCAAGGTTCATCAATGTTGTAGCATTTATCAGAACTTCCCTCCTTTTTAAGGCTGAGTAATATTCCACTGCAGGTATGCATTCAAACACAAACTCACATTTTGTGTATGTATTCATTTGTCAGTGGACACATGGGTTGCTTTTTTTACCATTTGGCTATTGCGATCAATGCTGCCGTGAGCCTGGGTGTACCAATATCTCTTCGAGTCCCTGCTTTCAGTCCTTTTTGATATATTCCCAGGAGTGGAATTGCTGGAGCAAATGTTAATTCTATTTGTAATATTTTGGGGAACCACCACAATATTTTCCATAGTGGCTGTATCACTTCACATTCCCACCAATAATGCACAAGAGTTCCAATTGCTCTACATTTTCACCAACACTTGTTATTTTTTGATTTATATTTTGTTTGCTTTTTTTTATAGTAGCCATCCTAAGGATGTGGGGTTGGTTGTCTTTTTTTTTTTTTTTTTTTTTTTTTTTTGACTGAGTCTTGCTCTGTCGCACAGGTTGGAGTGCAGTGGCGTGATCTTGGCTCACTGAAACATCTGCCTCCTGGGTTCAAGCAATTCTCCTGCCTCAGCCTCCCGAGTAGCTGGGACTATGGGTGCATGCCACCATGCCTGGCTAATTTTTTGTGTTTTTAGTAGAGAAGGGGTTTCACCGTGTTAGCCAGGATGGCCTTGATTTCCTGACCTCGTGATCCGCACATCTCAGCCTCCCAAAGTGCTGGGATTACAGGTGTGAGCCACTGCGCCCAGCCAGTTGTCTTTTAATGCACAGGTTTGCTTCTGCATAAAAAGGTAGGAGACTTTGTAGATATCCAAAAATATCTTCCCATTTACTTATCACTGAACCCAAAATTCTCTGCAATGTATGAGTCATTAAAAGCCCTCAAGAGAATGCAGATTAATTATTAATTATTCATAGCATTTGTATAATTCTTTTCATATATGTTTAATCGTTACAACGTCTCTTTGAAGTCAATATTATTATCCCCATGTTAGACATAAGGAAACTGATGTCTGTCTTATTCATGAACTAGAAGATTCAAACCTAGATCCCCTGGCTCTAAATTCTGGATTGTTCCACACCTAGGGGATGAAGGCAGTTGGGAAGCGTGTTAAAAGAAGAAGCTATTATCACTGGTAAAAATTATTGGATTGTAGGTAGTTGGGGTTTGAGGTTACAGTGAGCTGTGGTAGCTATGGTAGTGCCACTGCACTCCAGCCTGGGTGAAAGAGTGAGACCCTGTCTCTAAAAATAAAACATAAATTTATTGGATTGATAGAAGAGAGCAGACCCTGAGGGAATGGGAGGCATGATTATTGCTAATTGAAAACTTTTCCAAATACCTTGCCTTGATGACTTGCAATACAATCACGTTGGTAATTGTTGTCAGTCTCTATAAAGATTGAAAAAAAGACAAAAAAGTAAAGCCTTTAGTAATGTTTGACATTCTAGTAATGTGATTTAAAAAAATACCTTCAAAGCTAGTATTCTGAGATTCGCTAGCCAGGAAGAAATGAAATGACCAGAAATTATCACCCCCGTCATTTGCTTCTTATCTGATCAATTGACAGTAAGAGAACTTAAATATTGACAACCATTTAGTAACCCAACAATTCTGTTAATAAAATAATTTGGAAGAATGGAATAGTCACATGTTAAATAATTCAGACATGAGACTAAACTAGAAACATGAATAAATAGAAAAATATAAAAAAGAGCATGGAAATAAGCTTTAGAATGATCTAACACAACCAGACATCTCTAATAAAATTTTCTTCATGTACCTTACCCATTTCAAAACATTTCTTAGTTGACGTGGTAGAAGTGCAAGTGGTGACTGTAATTCATACATTCAACATGACTTCTAAATAAAAGTTTAAAACCAAATAAACTACCAAGATCATGCTCTATCTGTAGGGATAGCACATTAGCCGTTATAGTTTGTTATAAAAAATATTGCGAATTAGGTATTACACAATATCAAGAATGGAACCTAATTTAAAAGTCTTCAAATTAGGGCGAGGCACAGTAGCTCACGCCTGTAATCCTAGCACTTTGGGCGGCCGAGGCTTGTGGATCATCGGAGGTCAGGAGTTTGAGACCAGCCTGGCTAACATGGTGAAACCCCATCTCTACTAAAAATACAAAAAAAAAAAAAAAAGAAAATTAGCAGAAAGGCTGCAGTGAGCCGAGATCACACCACTGCACTCCAGCCTGGGCGACAGCGAGACTCCATCTCAAAATAAATAAATAAATAAATAAATAAATAAATAAATAAATAAATGTCTTCAAATTAAAAAGAGATAGTATTGCTTTTGATGAGTGTGATATGGAATATTATTTCCATAGTTCGTTATACTCACCTGGAGAACTACCTAAGCAAATGTTACCTGACTCTCTGGCTCATAGAGGGAAACCCAATTCCAGGACAGTCCTGGAAATTCAGATACAAACTCTGCTCACCCCCACCAAGGGATTGACTCTGGTTAATGGTGACCCTGGAGAGTCTGACAACTCTAAAAGTGATTCTTGATCACACAGATCCTAAAAGGATCAAATTTGATTAAAGTGCTTCTGAAATGCAGGTCTTGAAAAGCCTTAGAATACAAGAACAGGAATGTTTTCTTGCTGTTCTCACGAAATATCTCCAAAATTACAAATACATACATACATACACAGAAATATAGGCAATCCAGAAGATTTTATTTATAAAATAAATTTCATTGTGTGTATATACACATATAGAGAGAGGTATATATAGGTGTATATATATATGTATATATAGGTATGTGTACCTCTATATACCTATATATACATACTGAGATGATTCCTATTTCACTCAATGTCACAGATATTTTTAGAATAAATGAGTGATCAAGGAGAAAGATTAGCCAAGGAAGACTTTCAAACAGTCTGATGATAAAGGAAATAAGTGAGGCCAGGTGTGGTGGCTCATGCTTGTAATCCCAGCACTTTGGGAGGCCTAGGTGGGTGGGTCACCTGAGGCCAGGAGTTCAGTACAAGCCTGCCCAAGATGGTGAAACCCCGTCTCTACTAAAAAATACAAAAATTAGCTGTGTGTGGTGGCACACACCTGTAATCCCAGCTACTTGAGAGGCTGAGGCAGGAAGAACGGTTTGAATCTGGGATGTGGAGGTTGCAGTGAGCCAAGATTGCGCCACTGCACTCCAGCCTGGGCAACAGAGGGAGACTCTGCCTCCAAAAAGAAAAACAAAACAAAACAAAGTGAGAGGTAGCAACAAAGTGAGAGGTAGCAACATCAGAAAGGCTTTTTTTGTGGGGCTTGTAGATATCAGAGCAATAGAAAGGTATCTAGAAGAGAAGCAACTGCAGATCAAGCAACGATCTATCTTTGAAAAAAATAGTGTCTACTAAGCACGCATATTATGCCCTGTGCTACTAGTTTTTCATGTTTTTTTAGAACAACACATGAGGCACATGAACTTTCTTACTTTCTTCACTGGTACCTTTCAAACAGCTCTGGTCCCATTGAATTAGAATTTTACTTTTATTTGTGTGTCTCCTCAAAGGCAGATCTCATCATTTATTCATTTTTGTGTCCTTGGTACTTTAATACAGGATAGAAGTTCTGATTGGTGAACGAATAAGTGACTGGATAAAGAGAAAGGGAGAAGAGGAAGAAGCAATGAAGCGAATCCAGGGGAAGGCAAACAGAGCAAGCTCATGAACACATAGGCACTGATAGCCTGGAAAGGTAGTATTCATCTTCAGTGACACAGATGTAAGACCTAGAGAGTAAATATATGGGAAAACTTTGAAATGGGGAGATGAACATAAAGTGAAGGCAAGCCAGTGCAGCACAGTGCCATTCAGTACAGTAAGTGGGTACACACTGAGAGAGTGTGTATATATGCACAGATGTGGGCAGGGCCAAGGTCTTCTGGCAAAGAGGAGTTAGTAACAAGGGAAGAGTGAAGACAATGTGGCTGCCTGTGAAGAAAGTGTGATGGGCAGTAACCGGAGTAAGCTCAATCACTGGGGCTCAAATCTTTTCTCCCACTATAATTGGCAATTCAAGAATTGGAATAGAAATGCCATAAAGAGGATATTACATGTGATTAGAAATTGGCAAAGTGGGCTGGGCGCGGTGGCTCACGCCTGTAATCCCAGCACTTTGGGAGGCCGAGGCGGGCGGATCACGAGGTCAAGAGATCGAGACCATCCTGGCTAACACGGTGAAACCCCGTCTCTACTAAAAAAAATACAAAAAATTAGCCAGGCGTGGTGGCGGGCGCCTGTAGTCCCAGCTACTTGGGAGGCTGAGGCAGGAGAATGGCGTGAACCTGGGAGGCGGAGCTTGCAGTGAGCCGAGATTGCGCCACTGCACTCCAGCCTGGGTGACAAAGCGAGACTCCGTCTCAAAAAAAAAAAAAAAAAAAAAAAGAAATTGGCAAAGTGAAAAGTGCAGACACCAAGGAACGGACCAAGTGGAGGTTGGAGATGAGTGTACTGGGGAATGGCAGGCTGTGGAGTCCAGTCTGGGGAGATGGGGGAACAAAACATCAACCAACGCTAACCCAGATTTCCTTCCATCCTTTCTAATTTGGTTCTTTTGTGTGCCTGTGTGATTGGCCAGTGCTAGAAACTCTCAGGTGTGTGCTCTTTCCTAAAAGCAGCCAGATCCGCTTTCATAACCTAGCTGATTAATTTCCAGATGGTGTTTTATCCTAAGGAGTCAACATTCATTGCAGAAACTGCTATCCTTAACCCAAACCACAGGCTATGCAGAGGCAGAACAAATCTAGCAGCAGGAGGGAGGCTGACTCCCAGGATGTGTGTGTGGCCAAGCACTATCCCTTCATCAAATCACCGCCATCTGGCTCTCAAGATTGATCTGTGGTCCCCAGGTTTCCTTAGCAATAGGAAAAACCAACAGCGAGGAGATTTCTGGTCTCCTTTCTGGAGTGAAGTACACAGAAAAACATAACAAATATAAAGTTCAACTAAATCGACTCAGTGAAAACTATTATAGTTCCCACTAGAGACTGTGAACTGCCCACTTACAATACTAATACATCCACAGAGAAGGCACTGCAGATCGTGACCAGCCAGCATGAGTGGCTCACATATATTGACATTAATATGCAATATATATTTGTCTTGTAAGAGTTAAAGAAAAAAGAGAGAAACACAAAAAACAGCTCAACAGTCAAAGACAGGTTTATTTTGGAGAATAAACCTGAGAGGGGCTTCTGGCCAGTTTCAGTTAGGTGTGCTGTCTCTTACAGACAAGAGTAGTTAAGGGTTTTAGGGTGAGAGAGCTCATCACAGGCTTGGAATGTTTCTGTGTGGGGGAGAAATTTATTGCGGGGTTGGAATGTCTCTGTTTGGAGGGGAGGTTATCTTGGGGCTGACATCTCTCTGGCCAGAAGGGAGGTTATCTCAGGGCGGGTATGTCTCTGGTCGGGGAGGGGTTTATTTTAGGGTTGGAATGTTTCTGGTTGGAGATGTCATTTGTGGTTTATGGTCATGCTGGCCTTAACCATTAGGCTGATGTCCTTTGGATTTAGGCGGTTTTTGATCAAGGGTAACTTTAAAATGGCCGTGCTTGTCCAAGGTGGTGATGCTCCTGTTCTGTTATGTCTGAGGTGACATATTATTTCTTCCACTTCTGCGATTGAAAACTGTCTTCCAGGTTCTTAAACACTTTGCACATTTAATATCTGACATCTGAGTCTTTCTGGAAGTAAATATAAGAAACTACTGCACTTGGCACCTTGATCCAGGATACTATAGCTTACTTTTTTCTAAACCGTTTTTCTTTTCTTTCTTTTCTTTTTTTTTTTTTCAAGACAGGGTCTGGCTCTGTTGCCTAGGCTGGAGGGCAGTAGCAGGATCATAGCTCACTGCAGGCTCAACCTCCGAGGCTCAAGCGATCCTCCCACCTCAACCACCCTAGTAGCTGGGACTACAGGTGCATGCAAAACCATTTTTGTGCTGACAGTTGCCTGACTCAAATACATTTGATACCACTGCTAGCAATGCATGAGCAACTGAGAAAAGCAAAATGCATCTGATCAGACGCCATTCTCCGTTAGCAATTCACCTTGCACAACTCTCAATGTCTCATTTTCTTTTCCCTTTTCTTTAGGTTTTATTCATATTTTTCTTTAAAATGTTTTGGCACCTTAGTAACCCCATAATTGTTCTCAAACAGCATATATTTATTTATCTCTTATTAATATGACTCGTGTCTTCAGCACTGTGTTAGTTTCTGTGATGAACAGAAACGAAGTAGATGAAACGGCTCTTGCTTTCAAGTAGTTAATATTTATCTGTTATATTTTGAAGAGCGTGATAGAAGAACTTAATAACTGCCATTTCAGTGATTTATAGTTAAGTGCTTTCTTGTACATTTTTTTTTTCCTTCTAACAGTCTTATGGGGAGCTCTTGATGGAACCAAGTTTCAAATGCAGTTGTTTGGATTCTAAATCCTTTAATCTTTTTAGTATGCCACAGATAAATTGGGAAAAAATTCATGCAATTTCCAGACTCAGGTTTCACTCTGGGTTTAGCACTTATTGTTGATCATGGGTACACAAATTCAGTTTCTTTGTTTGAAAAATGAAAAGAATAAATCCAGTCCTAACATTTTTTTTTTTTTGCTTTTTTCTTTTATTGTGAAGACCCAATAAAAGAGCATTTATAAAACCATTCTGACAGTCACAATATAAACAGGAAACATCATTATATACCATGGTTTTCTTATTTTATATAGAGGGGACACCGAATGTTTGTTTACATACCAAGAAATAAAATGGAAACTTGGCAGATACTCTCCCCAAGAGACTTCTGCATCATTTCCTTGTTTTTTGCTTCTGGAATAGAAGGGCACAACATTTTCTTCTCCAAGACCTCATACTTTTACCAGAAATAGGAGACTTGCTTGGTGGCAGGTATGGTTGCTTCCTGCTAATATGCCATTAGGGCAAAAGACATTGCATAACACATGCGTGCACATCCCTGACATACAGTGTCAAGGAATATTCAGGAAGAAAATATATGTAAGTGCTGCATTCTCATTATTGAGTGAAGAATAGACTTTTAGCTCAATTCTTAGTTTTTTTGAGTGACAGGTTTGTAAGTCACACGCTTACCAAATTGAAAAGAAAGGGAGTTATTTTTAAACTACAGTAGTAAGATATTCTGAAGCCACTGTTGGGCTCTATAATTCTTGCAAAATATTTCATTTAAAATATTTTCTTTTCAAAAGGCCGATTTTCTGAAAATACAATTACCCATAAGTACAGGAATGCATCAGTTTATTGTGCTTTGCTTTTCTGTACTTTGCAGAGGTTGCATTTATTACAAATTGAAGGTTTGTGGCAACCCAGTGTCAAGCAAGTCTATTGGCACCATATTTTCAACAGCATGTGCTCACATCTTGTCTCTGTGTCACATTTTGGTAATTCTCACGATATTTCAAGCTTTTTCGTTATTATTATGCCTCTTATGGTCATGTATAATCAGTTTCCTTTGATGTTACTGTCGCAGTTGTTTTGGGGTTTGCCCATATAAGACAGCAAACTTAATCAATAAATGTTGTGTGTGTTCTGACTGCTCTACCAACCAGCTGTTCTCCCATCTTTCTCCCTCTCATTGGGTTTCCTTATTTTCTGAGACAAAACAACACTGGCCGTTTGCTGCTTATGTCTGCTCCCTGTGCCCATGGTTCAGACACCTACAGAGAGGACTGGAGCAGGAATTTGTAAGCAATTATAATCTAAGTCCAATTAGCTATAAACTACATTTATTTGTATTATTTTACTTTATTTTATTTATACATGTATATCATTTTACTTTATATATACATATATTACATATTTACACATATATTTACATATATGTACATATAAAGTTAAATAACATACATATGCAAATATGTAAATGTATATATTTACATATAAATATGTAAATATATGTGTGTACATGTATTTATACATATATGTATATGTATATATATAGTCCAGGCTGGTCTCAAACTCCTAGGCTAAAGCAATCCTTCCACCTCAACTTCCCAAAGTGCTGGGATTACAGGTGTGAGCCACTGTGTCTGAATTTTCTTTTAATATAAAGTCCCAATTACAGTTTTATTTATCAGTTAGCAGCTTGTTTTTGTCATTTACCATAAAGTTTTGCTCCTAATTTTAAGTGAAATAAACCTGAAAGTCTATTATATACCAGTTATCCTCCATTAGGGTCTTTTATTACCATGTGCCAAGCAGCATCCTAGGAATTTTACATGAATAGACATCTTGAAATAATATTTAAAGCTCAGAGAGATTATGCAATTTGCAAAGTTGAGCACAGATTCAAACCTAGGACTTGTTTAACCATTGTACGAGGCCTCCTCTCAATGTTAAGGGTAATAGACCACTGCTCCCTTATATGCTGTCTTCTACAGCCTCTGCTGTTTAAATACATTTACATCCTACTATAACTTTCATTTTTGTTGTAAAAAGAAGATTGTGCTACCTGTTTTTGGAAACATGCTGCCACTGTTTGGAATGTTGGGAAACTTTGCTACACTGCCAGACTTAAATTCCTTTGATACCCAAGAAGATTTGCTTTTACAAAACTTCCACTATCAGACTCTGTCATGCATCAAAGATTCATCATGACCTTTGACATCTAGCTAGTAGACTGGACATCTAGCTTGGAAATGGGCTGGCATCCACTACAAAGCCTGGTTCTGCAGCCTTCACAGAAACAGGAAATGGGGGTCCCCTCTTGCACTGTCGCTAGCTCCTCTGCTGGGAAACATCTCATGAGTAGAATCACAGCAGGGAGACTGCTCTGGAACTGCAGCATCAGCCATAGCACAGCAGCCTGTGATACTGTGATAAAAAGACATGGTAGTTGGAAACGATTTGATCCTTGTCCCATATAAAATGGGAGGACAGATTATATGGACAAGAATTTAGAACATATTCAGTTTAAATGAAACCATAATTGACATGGGCTACTGAAAAATATAATGTACTTGCACAATTTATTTTTGGAGGAATCTGTAAAAATTGCACACACACACACTCTCATGCAGCGATTTCTTTTCAAAGTGCTCTAGCGACAATAATTGCAAACAGAGGCTGGGCATGGTGGCTTATGCCTGTAATCCCAGCACTTTGGGAAGCCGAGGTGGTTGGATCACTTGAGGTTAGGAGTTCAAGACCAGCCTGGCCAACATGGCAAAACCCCATCTCTACTAAAAATACAAAAATTAGCTGAGCGTGGTGACACACTCCTGCAGTCCCAGCTACTCAGGAAGCTGAGGCAGGAGAATCACTTGAACATGGGACGGGAAGGTTGCAGTGAGCCAAGATTGTACCACTGCACTCCAGCCTGGATGACAGAGTGAGACTCTGTCTGAAAAAAAAAAAAAAAGAATTGCAAATGGAAGAATGAGAATTTAAAACTGAGGTAGGTGGCTGGGCATTGTGGCTTGCCTGTAGTCCCAGCTCAAGAGGCTGAGGAAGAAGAATCCCTTGAGCCCAGAGTTCAAGGCTGCAGTGAGCTGTGATTGCATGACTGCACTCCAGCCTTGGTGACAGAGTGAAACTCCATCTCTTAAATACATACATAAATAAATAAATATATAAAGTTATGGAGGTGAGCTTAGAATAACCACAGAGATAGAATGTAGACAGTTTGAATTAGTGAGAATTTTTTTCTTGTTCATTTTATTGTTTTCAGCCATCAGTATGTTATCTGCACTCATGTGTGAAGACTTGTACACGGTATTTCTTGGGTGCAGACTTTGAAGCTGGAGGTAGATGTTCTGCAGAGTGCATAGGCGAGCCTCTTTTCCCAGAGCTTTACTGGGTTTGCGTTTCTCTATGTCCTCTAGCTCTACCTTTAGCTCTCATGTTTAACTTTGATCTCAGGAAGGGCTCAATACTCAGGGTTATTTGTATACTGCAGAGAAAAAGCCTCCAAAGAATCCCGGATTGGGATTCTGTCAAAGAATCCTTGGGCAGCAGCTCCTGGGTCTGTCCCCTGAGCATTCTCCAACACCACGTCACATGCACATCTGGATGGGATGACAGCACAGTGAAAAATCAAGGGCCATTGTTTCACATTCATGGAGTCAACTCTTTTCTACCTCTCTTGCTTTCCACTTTTGCTACATCTTTTAGAAAGCTATATTTACATATCATTTTCCATATGGAAAAATTAGCCAACAAACAAACAAAAATTTCATTACACATTAGCTCTAAACTCTTGTTTTAATAGCAGCAGCATTTCACATTTACATACCAGTAAAAAATAGAAAACATCATTATCTCAAGGAATATTGTATTGAACAAAGTCATTTCTGGTCAGCAGATGATCCCAAGTTACATATTTGAAGGATTCAATGATGACAAACACTTGAACAATCCTGTACAACATTACTGTCTGTGTTAGTCTGTTCTCACACTGCTGATAAAGACATACCCAAGACTGGGTAATTTATAAGGAAAAAGAGGTTTAATGGATTCACAGTTCCACATGGCTGGGGAGGCTTCACAGCCATGGCAGAAGGCGAAGGAGGAGCAAAGGTACATCTTACATGGCAGCAGGCAAGAAACTGTGTGCAGGGTAACTCCCATTTATAAAACCATCAGATCTCATGAGACTTATTTGCTATCACAAAAATAGCATGGGAAAAATCCATGATTCAATTACCTCCCATCAGGTCCCTTCCACGATACATGGGGATTATAGGAGCTAAAATTTCTAGATGATATTTGGGTGGGGACACAGCCAAATCATATCATTCCAACCCTGGCCCCTCCCAAACCTCACATCTTCACATTTCAAAACCAATCATGCCTTCCCAACAGTCCCCCAAAGTCTTAACTCATTTCAGTATTAACTCAAAAGTCCACAGTCTTAAGTCACATCTGAGACAAGGCAAGACCTTTCCATCTATGGGCCTGTAAAATCAAAACCAAGTTAGTTACTTCCTAGATACAATGAAGATACAGGAATATATCTGTTCCAAATGGGAGAATCTGACCAAAATGAGGGAGCTACAAGCCCCATGCAAGTCCTAAATCTGGCAGGGCAGTCAAATCGTGAAGCCCCAAAATAATATCCTTTGACTTCATGTCTCACATCCAGGTCACGCTGATGTAAGAGCTGGGTTCCCATGGTCTTGGGCAGCCCTGCCCCTGTGGCCTTGCAGGGTACAGCCCCCACTCCTGGCTGCTTTCATGGGCTGGTGTTGAGTGTCTGTTGCTTTTCCATGTGCATAGTGCAAGCTGTCAGTGGATCTACCATTCTGGGTTCTGGAGGATGGTGGCTCTTTTCTCACAGCTCCACTAGGCAGTGCCCCAGTGATGACTCTATGTGGGGGCTCCCATCCCACATTTCCTTTCTGCACTTCCCTAGCAGAGGTTCTCTGTGAGGACTTTGCCCCTGCAGCACACTTCTGCCTGGACATCCAGGCATTTCCATACATCATCTGAAATCTAGGCAGAGGTTCCCAAACCTCAATTCTTGACTTCTGTGCACCCACAGGCCCAGCACCATGTGTAAGCCGCAAAGGCTTAGGGCTCGCACCCTCTAAAGCAATGGCCTGAGCTGCATGTTGGCCCCTTTTAGCCATGGCTGCAGTGGCTGGGACACAGGGCCCCAAGTCCTAAGGCTGCATACAGCAGGGAGGCCCTGGCCCAAGTAACCATTTTTTCCTCCTAGGCCTATGAACCTGTGATGAAAGGAGATGCTGTGAAGGTCTGTGACATGCCCTGAAGACATTTCTGTCATTGTCTTGGTGATTAACATTCTGCAGCTTGTTACTTATGCAAATTTCTGCAGCCTGCTTGAATTTTTCCCAGAAAATGGGGTTTTCTTTTCTGTCACATCATCAGGCTGCCAATTTTCCAAACTTTTGTGCTCTGCTTCCTCTTCAATGCTTTGCTGCTTAGAAATCTCTTCTGTTGGCTACCCTAAATCATCTCTCTCAAGTTCAAAGTTCCACAGATCTCTGGGGCAAAGGCAAAATGCCACTAGTCTCTTTGCACAGCAAGAGTAATCTTTACTGCCGTTTCCAACAGGTTCCTCATCTCCATCTGAGACTTCCTCAACCTGGACTTTATTGTCCATATCACTATCAGCATTTTGGTCAAAGCCATTCAACAAGTCTCCAGGAATTCCAAACTTTCCTACATCTTCCTGTCTTCTGAACTCTCCAAGTCTCTAGGAAGTTCCAAACTTTCCCACATCTTCCTGTCTTCTTCTGAGCCCTCCAGACTGTTCCAGTCTTTGCCCTTACACAGTTCCAAAGCTGCTTCCATGTTTTTGGGTATCCTTATAACAGCACACCATTCTACCAGTACCCATTTACTGCATTAGTCCATTCTCACGCTGCTAATAAAGACATACCTGAGACTAGGTAGTTTATAAAGAAAAAGAGATTTAATGGACTCACAGTTAGTTCTACATGGCTGGGGAGGCCTCCCAATCATGGCAGAAGGTGAAGGAGGAGCAAAGGTACATCTTACATGGGAGCAGACAAGAGAGTATATGTAGCGAAACTGCCCTTTCTAAAACTATCAGATCTGATGAGACTTACTCAATATCATGAGAACAGCACAGGAAAAACTCGCCCCCATGATTCAATTACCTCCCACGGGGTCCCTCCCATGACACATGGGGATTATGGGAGCTACAATTCAAGATGAGATTTGGGTGGGAACACAGCCAAACCATATCACTGTCTCTCCAGTCCAAAATATAATGTCATCATATACATCATTTTAAAAAATCCATTTCCACATCAAATTAGACATGGGATTTTTTAAATTAAAACATCCATGAGTGTTTATCTTTCATCCGGGCTCCACACAGAAAGAAACTATTATTTTTACTGAAAAAGCTCTCAAACTCCTCCCATGATCAAGGGAGGAGGTGCACTGAGTAAATTCAGGAGCCAGCCAGAACAGAGTGCTGATCTTCCAACAAAGACTAGGCTGACAGGAAATCTACAAAGACAAAGATCTTAGGTGACAGATTTTGGATGTATCGTCATCACTCTCTAGTAAACAAGCATGAACCTAAAATAAAATTCTAAGCCCCCTCAACAGAATAAATGGGCCCCCTCTTGACCAAGAGGACCCCAAAGAAACCTGAAAAACTGGTTCAGGCCATGCCGCGAAGGAGGAGCAAAACATGCCTCATTCTGGCCTCTGCCCTTTGGAGTTCAGGAACAACTGACCAACATTAGAATCAAAACAGAGATCTTAAGACTAACAAAACAGACTTTTTGTAACAATAGGATACCAAATTCCAATCTGACTCTGGTATAGCATCATATGACAGATAGCAGGCAAAATATTTACCCTCAAAATGTATTTCTTCGACATATTTTGAAAGGGCCCTGCAAAAACATCTCTTATGGGGGAAATGTCTGTTCTGTAGAGAATATCCTTCCCTTACTAGGTCTTTTCTGGGGAGTCTGAAATTTTTTAGAGTCTGATAAGAGGTATTTCCCATCTATTTTCCCTGAAGCCTGCTACCTAGAGTCTTCCACAGTCCCCCTTATCTAAATTACTCAAGCCTTTTTTTTTTTTTTTTTCCAAATTCAACTCTTTAGGCAGAGCTTAACTCTTTTGACCAATTGCCAATTAGGAAATCTTTGAATCTACCTATGACCTGAAAGATGCCCCCTACCTCCCTTCAAGATGTCCTGCCCTTCTGGGCTGAACCAATGTATAACTTCCGTGTATTGATTTATGTCTTTGCCTGTAACTTCTGTCTCCCTAAAATGTATGAAACCATGCTGTAACTCAGCCACCTTAGACACATGCTCTCAGGACCTCCTCAGGCTGTGCCATGGGCCATGGCCCTTAACCTTGGGAAAATAGACCTCTAAATTGATTTAGACCTGTCTCAGATACTTTTTGGTTTACACAAGTAAGGGCACTAGAACCATCTGTGATAATAAGTCAAAGGTTGAATATCCTAACTCAGACCAGACAATAGGGACAAGAGCAAAGTAGAATATCCAGAGAAAATAAAGCCAGCATTTGAACTTCTCCCTCAAGAAGCAATGGTATCTTCTCTACTTTTTGTCTATAACTCCCACCCTATAAACATATTTAAGGGAAGCCTTGGAGAGAGTTACTGGAGGCAGGAAGTCCCTGGCTTGTCCTAGAAGTGACTATTCAGCTCTCCTGGGCATATTGGAAAGCCAGCAGCACAGCTTACCAGAAGCCTCTTTGCATGAGGCACTGAGAAATATGCTAGTAGAGAGCTTCTCCTAAGGGAAAAATGAGTCGTGACAAGCTTGACCCAGAAACAAAGCCTTAGTCATCACTATGGAGCACAGAGCAGAACCTGTCACTCAAATGTGTCCCTGCACCTTGACTGAATCCAAGGACAGGAGAGGGGGCTGTATGTGAAGCAATTAAACAGCTGTTGTACCAGAAGCTGAGCATTTCCATGAGGGCAGGGCAGATTTGATGCTCTTTAACTGTACTTGCATGAGATTGAGGTGCCTGTTGTGCCACAGAACACTATACAGTCCAGGCCCCTTGAGAGCTCCTGAGTGTCTGTGGTGGTGTAGGAACAAGACGGCAGAAGCATGACGGTGCCATGAGACAATCATCAGGGATGATTTGATCGGCAGTGTGCCTGGGAAGACAGAATGTAGGCCCCAAAGTGTCACATAAAGGATTCCTGGGGGACAATGGGAATTGTCACTTACAATGATGTTCTTTTCTGAAATATATATATTTATATATTTATTTACATATTATTTATAATATCTATCTATCTATCTATCTATCTATCTATCTATCTATCTATCTATCTATCTATCTATCTTCCAGAGGGGCAGGAAGGGACAAGACATTTGTGCAGAATTGAAAGACACTAAGGAATAGAGAAAGGAAGCAGATGGTAGTTTCAGTTTCAAGATGGGTCAGGGGTCAGCAGGACATTGTGCCATTATCATTTCAAACCTTTCAAATCTATATATTTGCTAATTTTTTTCTTTCCCTTAATTAAATTTGGTCAATACATTATAGTCAGATGCCTTAAATCTAGGAAGCACCAGGCTGTCCAATAAGATGTATTTGCTAAATTTTTAGGTAGGGGATTAGAATAAAATCAATATTATGATTCCCTAGTTAGTAACTTGGGTCTTCTAAGCTGTGTGCAGCTCTTGAAATTTCCAGTCCATTTCCTCTTTCAGGAAGAGCTAGATTAGTAGAAACTTGGTCAGGATCGCTTCCTGGAGCTTGGGGTGCAGGATACAACAGCAACAGCATAAAAGCAGAGGAAGGCGTGTACAGGAATTCAAGGTGTGACTGGAGGAAACACTCTAAAACCAAATGATCAATTCACAGTACCCTCACCAAGCAGAAATAAAGGATGGGTCAGAGAAACCAGGTTACGGTGCAAAGAAGTCAGACTGCCTAGAGACTTTCTGGAGGCCCTCTATGGGGGCTTTTAGGTGTGCTCAGGGCATTTAAAGGACATGAAACAAAATCCATGACTCTTATGATTCCATGTTGCATTACTTCCCGTGGACTGCCATAACAAAGTGCCACAGACTGCGTGGCTTAAACAACAGAAATTTATTTTCTCACAGTGCTGGAAGTTTGAAGCCTGAGATCAGGGTGTTTGGCAAGGTTGGTTTCTTCTAAGGCCTCTCTCTTTGGCTTCTAGATGGCTGTCTTTTCCCTTGCGTGTCTTCACATGGTCTTCCCTCTGTGTGTGGCTGTGTACCAATCTCCTCTTTTTATAAGCACACAATTTGTATTGGATTAGGGCCCACATCTATGACCTCCTTTTAACTTTACCTCTTTAAAGATTCTATTTCCAAATACAATCCCATTCTGAAGTTAGGATGGCAACATTTGATTTTGGGGGTTAGGGCCCAATTCAGCTCATAACACATGTTTTTAAAATACAGTTGTCTCACCTTATCCATGGAGGATACATTCCAAGACCCGCAGTGAATGCCTGAAACCACAGATAGTACTGAACCCTATATATACTGTGATTTTTCCTATATATGCATACCTATGATAAAGTTTAATGTATAAATTAGTTACAGTAAGAGACAAACAACAATAACTACTAATAAAATAGAACAATTATAGCAACATACTGTAACAAAAGTCAAGTGCATGTGATCTCTGTCTCGCTCTCAACGTATGTTACTATATGTAGTATTCTTGCACTGAAGTTGACCATGGGGAAGCTTTGGAGTGCAAAACCACAGTCGGGAGGGCAACTGTAATTATATCAAAGTAGGTATCTATGATTAGTCTCTTCCTAATTAATTAGAATGAAGTGGTCCATCTTACCTTTTTATCTGTACTGGGAAGAAGCCATGGAGTGTAGAAAGGAGATGGATGATAGTTTCGGTTTCAAGATGGGTCAGCAGGAGACTGTGCCATCCACATTTTCAGAACTGCCACCTATGGTTAGGGGAGAGCTGGACAGCAGACTCCCTTATTCACCCTTTCCCCAAAGGACTCCTTTCAAGCCAAGGAAAAGGGGAATGGTAGAAAAAAAGTGGCACCAAATCACTTTAATCAATGTCTTAAGAAGGAGACTGGGCCGGGCGTGGTGGCTCACGCCTGTAATCCCAGCACTTTGGGAGGCCGAGGCGGGTGGATCACGAGGTCAGGAGATCGAGACCATCTTGGCTAACACGGTGAAACCCCGTCTCTACTAAAAATACAAAAAATTAGCCGGGCGTGGTGGCGGGCGCCTGTAGTCCCAGCTACTTGGGAGGCTGAGGCAGGAGAATGGCGTGAACCCAGGAGGCGGAGCTTGCAGTGAGCCGAGATCGCGCCACTGCACTCCACCCTGGGCGACAGAGCGAGACTCTGTCTCAAAAAAATAAAAAAAAAAAAAAAAAGAAGGAGACTGTATTAGTCTGTTTTCATGCTCCTGATAAAGACATACCTGAGATTGTATAATTTATAAAGAAAAAGAGGTTTAATGGACTCACAGTTCCCCATGGCTGGGGAGGCCTCACAATCAAGAGCAAGGGACATCTTACATGGCAACAGGCAAGAGAGAAATGAGAGCCAACAGAAAGGGGAAACCCCTTATAAAACCATCAGATCTTGTGAGACTTATTCACTACTACGAGAACAGTATGGGGAAAACCACCCCCATGATTCAATTATCTCCCACTGGGTCCCTCCCATAATACTAATATGTAGGAATTATGGAAACTACAATTAAAGATGAGATATGCATGGGGACACAGCCAGACCACATTAGAGACATTATCTTTTCCACCTTAAGATGGAGATCTGGCTGCAGGAATATTACGGGGAGTGATCTTGGGAACAACATCTGTAGGGAAGTAAAGAAAGTAGGATTGGATAGAGGCAGGAGCTGAACCCAATGCAGTCAATGTAAATGCAACATAGGCCTTAATTGTCCAACAGATCTCCGGAGCTGGAATGGCCCTTTGGATTTGTGCTGTCACCTTATGCAAGAGGCTGGATTTCCTCCACCCCCAACATGCCCAGGGCAGCTCTTGAATAAGGACCATCCCCTGAGATGGGACAAGACCTTAGCTCTCTTCAACAGCGCTCTAGCTGCTGGGGGTTGAGGGCCTCAGTTCCAAAGACGGGGAACTGAGAGATACAGCATGGCATTCACTGCAGTCAACTTCTAATCTAAATTATACAGAAAAAAAGCAGCTGGGGCCCATGAGAAGTCGGGCCCTCAGATGACAATTACATGTTTGAAATTAATCTTTGCCCATGATCAATAAGGAACAAGTCCTATGAAACATGCTGCTGTAATGTTGGTTTCAAACCACTGTATCCTCTAAAATAGGAGAAAGATTTTTAAAAAGTGACTCATGTGATCCATTGGCCCTGAAAGTGTCAATTAACTGCAATGAGCAAAATTCCTGTTTTACATTTGCCTCTTTCACATGACCTCTTTCTAGGCAACAGATAATTCTTCAACAATTGATCCATAAAAGATCAAATACTTCTAACCCTTTAAGCATACATATAAACATATAAAAATGTGTTGTCTTTTTTCATCTCTGACTTTTCAGTAATGAGTGAAAATAAATTATTATATATCTAGGGCATTTTAACGATGGAAATTTACAGGATTGTTTTATTCAATTCCCCAATTTCTTACATCAAATATTTACTGAACATCTTCTCTATGCCCAGCACAGTGCATCGTATTGAGCACTGCAAGTGAAAAAATGGAAAAGACAGATATGGCCCCAGCCTTCAAGTTATTTACAACCTTTGGGAGAGACAGACACGCGAAAAAAATGAAAAACTAATAAAATACAAGTTATTTTATGTGCTGTTAAGACACAATGTGGATCTAGAGAATGACTGAGGTGAGGAGGTCATCTGCTTCAGTTGGTGTACTGGGAAGGCCTCTCTGAGCAATTGACCTTGAAATTCTGGCTTGAAGGTCAGAAAGGAATCAGACATTTATGCAAAAATGGAAGAGTGTTCCAGGCAGAGAGAACAATTTGTGCACAGGCTGTGAGGTGAAAAGGAGCTTGGCTTGTTCAAGGGACTGAAATATAGTCAGGGAGGATGTAGGAGGTGGTGTTAGGGAGTATTGGGAACCCAGTTGTGCAGGGGTTTGGAGGCCCTGGAAAGGTGTTTGCATCTTACTTGAAGTACAATGAGAAGTCACTGAAGGGTTTCCAGTTGGGAAGAGAGATGTGATCTAATTTCTATTTTAAGAAGGAAGTTCTGGTTTTGTGTGGTTAGAGGGGACTCTGAATGAAAGCAGGGAGAAGATTTAGGAAGACGAAGCTAAATAAAAATATAAAATCCAGGGAGAGATGATGATGAGATTATAATGACTGAAATTAGATAGACAGTGGCAAGCCAGTAAGGGAAAGGGAAATATTTACATTGACTCTGAAATATTTGGCTTGAGCAACTGGGTGGATGGTATTCCATTTACGGAGTTGGGGAAGACTGGGCATAGAATAAAAGGTTTGAGTAGCAGGATTGGGAGGATGAATCAGGCGTATATTTTTCTGATTCTTTCTCTTTCTCTTTTCTCTTACCATCTCCATCTGTATGCCTACACATACTTTCACAGAAGGTAGACGTG
Source organism: Gorilla gorilla gorilla (assembly GCF_029281585.2). Classification (NCBI taxonomy): domain Eukaryota; kingdom Metazoa; phylum Chordata; class Mammalia; order Primates; family Hominidae; genus Gorilla; species Gorilla gorilla. The sequence goes on along the minus strand of NC_073232.2, from coordinate 34,883,596 downwards.
AATTATATGTAACACAACAAATGTATTCATAATACAAAAACAATAATGACAATGATAATCTTATCAAGCGTTTTCCACATAGACCAGAGACTAGGCTAGTTGCTGTATATACACTATTTCTTTTCATTTTCACTATAATCCCAAGGGTCTATTCCCTCTTTTCTATGAGGAAACCAAAGCTCCAGAGTTTAAGTCACTTGCACAAAGTCACATTACTTATCTGCCTGGGTATTGTCAGGCCTCTGAGCCCAAGCTAAGCCATCATATCCCCTGTGACCTGCACATACACATCCAGATGGCCGGTTCCTGCCTTAACTGATGACATTCCACCACAAACGAAGTGAAAATGGCCTGTTCCTGCCTTAACTGATGACATTATCTTGTGAAATTCCTTCTCCTGGCTCATCCTGGCTCAAAAGCTCCCCTACTGAGCATCTTGTGACCCCCACTCCTGCCCGCCAGAGAACAACCCCCCTTTGACTATAATTTTCCTTTACCTACCTAAATCTTATAAAACGGACTCACCCCTATATCCCTTCGTTGACTCTCTTTTCGGACTCACCCCACCCGCACCCAGGTGATTAAAAGCTTTATTGCTCACACAAAGCCTGTTTAGCGGTCTCTTCACATGGACGCGAGTGAAAGTTATCATCTATCTGTTGAGATTTTAATGAAAGCAGCCTGACTCCAAAGTTGACACAGTTTCTGTACATACTGAATTTAAGCCTTTTGAGCTGTTAAATGTTTTTACTGTTTTTATGACACTTTCAAGTATTTGTCTGGAGAGAAACATTTCCTTCACACCGCCATATGGCAGTTTCAGTTCATACTTCTTTACCACCTGCCGCAGGACTAGATCAGTCTACAAATACTGTATTTTGTATCAACAGAAGCCTCCTAGCTGATTTCAAATACGCTGAAGCCGAGCCTAGAATAGAGCATGATGAATTGTCAACTCCATGGTGTATGATGTTGTTCTAGAGGATTTCTATATGCAGTTTCTATTAATGAAAAACGCAGTTAGATGAATTTTTTTTTCTAATCGTGAACAGATCCTTTTGATTCAAGAATATGAATGATTCTACGTCTGCCAGGAAACTGAATATTTGGATTTGTGGATTACTGACCCTTCTTTATTGCACTCTGAGCCCTGCAATCTGCCCTTGGCCAGATTGAGTAAGGAAGGGAGTGGGTAAGGAAGGGGGTTTCTTGTGGGTAAAGTACAGGTCGTGGATAAGGAAAGGGTTCTTTTGTGGGTGAGTGAGGAAGGGGATAAGGAAGGGAGTCTTTTGTGGGAAAAGTACAGGTGATGGGGACCAGCTTCCAGTAGAACTGGTCTGTCCACCTCGGGTTGCCCAGGTTTCCCTGCACCAGCAGAGGTGTGGCCCAAGCAGGGCATGGGTCTCCAGGTGCCAGCTATCATCTCTGGGGGCTCCATGCACCATCTCTGAGCTTCACACCAAACTGCAGAGGAAGAAACTGAGGCCAACAGCCAGAGTCTGTGCTCTCACCTCTCCATCGCGCTGGTGCTCACCTTTAGGGTACTCCAGGGTTAAAGCTACATTTCAGCAAAGCCACAGAGATCAGGTGCAGAGTCACAGCTGAGGGTCTGTCCCTTGGGCAAAATGGTTGGTTTTCAGTCTTACTGTAATACTTTCTTTACCATGATGATTTCTATCATATATCCACCAATGTTTCACTTCCTCGGAGACGTCGTCTGCAGGGGTGAAGGGAAAGTGTCCCCTTTGCTCTTGGAAGGTTTGCTGAAAAATCAACTAACAAGAAGATTAATAAGAGAAAAGGCATGCAGATTTATTACTACCATGTGCACAGGGAGAATCACAGAGTGACTGCCTAATGTCCCAATGGGATACAGCCTCTTACATACCCTACTTCATAGGGAAAAGTGTGGATCATTTTATGGAGATAGTAAATAATTTTTAGGGGAATTCAGTGGGCTTGAAGAACATACAATAGTTTAGGGCAAAGTCTGTTGGGCCCTCAGAGTGGATAAAGGTTGTGACAAAAATTTATCCAGGTTTGTTGTCAGACTTTAGTCTTCCTTCCTGTGACATGGGTTCAGCAAATAAAAACTTAAGAGAAAGGACCAGAGGTTATTGTTTTCTTCTCTGTTAGGTCTATATTTTAGGTAGATAAGACAACTTTATCTGTGCTTTGGGATAGGGAGAGGATTTGGGGGTGTGGGGGTTGAGACGGATTGTTCTCCATTGTTCTTGGTGGGTCTGTCTGATCTTTAATTCAAAACACTCAATATACCATATACCGTATTTTCAGGTGAAGTTCCCTGTGCTCTTTCATTCTTTAATCAACAGTTTTTTCTTATTCCTCTTCATATCACTTTATATTAACTGCTATTGCAATTTCAATGTTTTGTTTACAAATGAATGGTCATTATAGGAAATTGAGATATAATGCCAAAATAAAAATGAAAGTAAATCACCTATATTCACACTACCAAGATATAACCTTGGTTGAAGTGCATATTTCCTTTTAGGTTGTAAAAGTATTTTCAGAATCACATTAATTTTTTAAATACTATTTTACTTTACTCTCATTTTAAAACAATAGAACACCAAGAGAATCTTCCCATGTTGTTACCTATTTGTCAAAACAAAAACACTTAAAAATATTTATAATGTTCTAGGATATGGCCATGGCATAATAATTTCCCTATTGCTTGACATTTAAATTTGTGCAAGGGAAGATTAAACTGTGGTAACAGATATACCAAAAATATATTATGATACAAACACAATATTTAGATGTACCTAACTAGCAGAAGGGAAAAGAGAATTTGGAACAGATGCACTTGTTCTTTGGTTAAGGTTATTATTATTTTGAAACAATCTCAAACTTATAAAGAATTGCAAGAATGTTTTTATTCATGAAACATTTGAGACTAAGCTGCCTACAGGAGGCCTCGCCACCTCTGAATGCTTTAGTGCATCTCCTATAAACAAAGATATTCTTCTACATAATTACAATACCACCATGGAAAATTGGTGGAAATTAACATGCTACATCATCGTTATCTAATCTTCGGACCCCATTCCAGTTTCACCAATAGTCCCAACAATGTATTTTAGTAAAACGATTAATTGAGAATCGCATTACATATTATTGTCACGTCTCTTTGGTGTCCACAAATCTAGAACAGTTCCTCAGTATTTCCTTGATTTTCACAGCCTTGGTACTTTTGAAGATTACGCATCAATTATTTTTTGGGATGTCCTTCATGAGTTTCTTTGAGGTTTCCTCATGATTAAATTCAGGTTATGCACCTTTGTCAGGGATATCACAGAGGGGAGGCTCTAGTCTTCTCATCATCTCTTACCAGGCAGAGCACTACCTAGATTTGTCCTATTACTAGTGATTGGCACATAAACATTTGATTAAGGTGATATCTGTCAGGATCCTTCACTGTAAAGTTTATCTTTTCCCTTTTGTCTTTAGTGAGTATAGTATTGAAATGGAGGAGTGATCCCCCTCAGGGGCCTGCCAGCCCAACGCCCCATCCCCCACAAGCTTGGAAAGAAAGGGAAATCTTGAGTTATTTCAAAGGAAATTCCAGGCACCTAGCTAGCCTGGAGAAGTAAATGAGCAACTTGATAAGCAAGAAGGTAATAGTAGCTTAAAACAACAGACAAGGAAGTTCGAGTCACAAGATGTTTGGTTTCCTATAGAAACAAAAGATAACAGCTTAACATATGTCCCTGAGCTGTTTTTCAGAAACCCCATTTCCCATAAGATGGAAAATGCCATCCACTGGCACATAGAGGGAACCGAGGATTGAACTGTGACCACCATTCTTTCTTCTAAATTTCTTCCTGAGGGGCCTGGAGGGGGTAAAACCCACGGGCCACAGCTAACATTATTTTCTGCTGACCTCAAATTTTTAGACAAATCTTTTTGTCCTTAACCAATCACAAATCAGAAAATCTTTGAATCCACCCACGACCTGTAGGCCCCCGCTTCAAAATGTCCGTTTTTTTTTTTAAGTCGAATCAATATATAACCTCCATTTATAGATTTATGAGTTTGCCTGGAACCCCTGCCTCACTGCCTTTAAAAACCCTTACATGTAACTCATTGGGGAGTTCAGATCTTAAGCATGAGCGCCCTGCAATAAATGCCTCACTTTTCTCTTGCTGCAAATCCTGATATTAGCGTTTGGCTTTGTTTCATTGGGTGGGCAGACCTAAGTTTGGTTCAGTAACTGTGTTTTGAAGGGAAGGATTTTGAAGCTGTGTTATCCTACTGAAGCAGCAACATTCGTCTTTACCTGGGGTAAATACCCCAGGTTTGTCATCTCAGGCCAGGGAAATCGAGGACTCAGACACACAAGAAGTGAGTTTAAGAGTGGAGCCACTGCACTCCAGCCTGGGCAAAAGAGCAAGATTCCGTCTCAGAAAAAAAAAAAAAAAAAAAAAAGAAAAAGAGTAGAGGTTTAATAGCTGAAAGAAAAACAGAATCGCTTGGGGGAGAGGGAAGGGTGGAGGTTTTATAGACTAACTTGAGGAGGCTGTGTCTGATTTACACAGGGTCCAAAGATTGGTTGGACCAGATGTGCAATTTACATAGCACGTGAAGAAGCTGGCCACCCCACCCTAATCTTTTATTTTGCAGATCAGTTCTCTACCTGTCCAGGGCCGTGTTGTCTGTTCCTTATTGTACACGTGGTTGACGAAAGAAAGGGAAGATGGAGCCGCCATGTTACACATGCCTGGCCCCCAGGTAGCCTTTCCCTGTTCGCACAGCTGCCAGCATTCACCTGTGCAAGCTTGGAGCTTGCTTATCGATGCTTGCAGCTCTATTTTGCAGGCTGCTTTTTTTGTTAGAAAAGAAATGATTTGGAGGCTGCTTTTTATTAAAAGGAAAGCAGTACTGTGGGCTGTCTTACCCTCACTATCTGCCTAAATAATTTCTTCTTAACTCCTATATCACTACATTATCCTACTTTCCCTCAAAATTTTAATTATTCATTATTAATTTATATCAATATAGGCTCATGGATATTTAATTGATTCGATAGGGTATAATCTATTATTATCATTTATATTTATGTTCAAATAATCCCAGACTTGTCCAGTGGAAGTTCCTATATCATTTGGACGTATCTTCATATTCTTTAAGCTCTTATTTTCTGGCACGAGATGTTCTAGACCCATCTTGTACTTTCTTACCCCAGCCCTCGAATCTGCCATTTTTCCAAACAGTCCTAATTTCTTTTAGTGGATACTGGTTTATGTAAACCTGTCATCATTTAAACATTTATATTGTCTTCCATTATGTTTATATCAGAAAGTCCTTGCCCCACTAAACTAATTATTTATTTCACATTTTCTTCTAGTTCTACTGGCTTCCTTTATTATGTTTAGTTCCTCATTTGGAATTTAATTGGGGCATGGTATAAGCTGAAGCTCTTGTTTATTGTTTCAAGTAATTAGCCAATTTCCCATATAATTTATGAAATAAATGCATCCCTTCCCTATGTACATTCTATTTTCAAATAAATTTCAGGGCTGTTCATTCTGTCTGCTGATTACTTTGCCACAGCCATGCAGTTTTCATTATCGTAGCATTCTATTACATCATAATGTCTGTTAGGGTAATTTCCCAACACAAAAAATCTTACATGTCAATGGACTAGTATTTTCTGCTCCCAGAACACTTGGAAGAATGGTCCAATGACCTAGGAAACTATTTGGAGTTTGAGGATTTTGTGTCATTTCCCAAATGTTGTTACATATGAATCTGTTTCTTTTGCGTGCCCTGGATTTTTAAGAGGGAAGAATGTATGTTGTACACAATATACTGGCAGGATACAGACATGCTGGTGGCTTCTTACTGATGAGACAGTTCATCAGAGCATCTGCAGGGAGAGTGTAAGTAACCAGGAAGGTAGATTTTGATTCTTCCATACAAAGAGAAAAAACCTAAGCTCGCTCAGTTGTATTTCAACAACTTTCTTACCCCCTTGTTTCCTAATTATCAGGTGTCATTTGTGCAGAACAATTTGCACTTCAAAGCAAAGCTAGGGAACCACCCCAGACAGCATAGAATTAAAATCTAAATTAACCTAAGAATCAAACCACAAAAACATGAAAACAAAGCATTAGAAAATAAACAGGTTTTCATTTTCATACTATAAAATCCAGAAAATTGATTTCATTGTATCCTAATCTGGTTATCACTGTGCCTCATTTATTCCTCCTGGTGACTGAGATAACTGTGCTCATTTGGAGGAGTGATGTTTTAGTTGGGTGTATGGTAGGCAGCAAACAAGGCAGCAAAGCAACTCTACACCATTGTCTTTATTGGTATTCCACAGGCAGGGCTGCTAGTGTGTCCTTAATTTCTTGCTTCACTGATTTACAAATGGTAACTGTATAGCTGGGAATGAACACAGTGGTAGACTAAGGAGGGGGAAAAAAGCCCCTAATCTCTTAAATGGCCAGCAGGCAAGTGTCCAGACGGCATTGTTATCTGAAACAGCAGAGTGACAATGGAAACATTGATGTTGCATGATAACGAATCACAAAGCTAGATGAGGCTACTAGGTCATTGGTGCTTAAATGTTTCATATTGTTTTCAAAGGTGCAACTTTTATTACTCAATTCTGCAATGGCACGTTTGCATAGAAAATACTAAGTAGCTTTTAGATACTATTACGTTAAGCATGACCAAATAGAAAAGGCCTTAAAGAGAAACAGTTACATCAATATTTCGGATAGAAAGAGATCTTCCTAGATGTCTGCATATTCACATTACACAACTAAGTCTATTTTTTCTCTTTGTTTAAAAAATAGTCACATTTATATAGCACTTAGGGCTTATAGAAGCTTTCATATATATTACCTGTTTTTTTTTTAAACACACACACATTTAATGAGGCCTTGTTCAGCACCACACACCGTACGGAGAACACACAAGCATTATCTCATCAAATCCTTACAAGAGCTCCACAGGGTGACTTTCAGGGTAGCCTTTTTACATAGATGGAAGAACAGAGGTTAAAGAGCTTAGGTAATTTCCCCATGGTTACTCTCCGCTTCTAGCGAGTGCTAAGAAAAGAGACAGCTCTTCCTTCTGCATTTGGTTATCCTGGTACAATATCTGAGTATTTCCAAGGATATTTTGGGAGCGTTTCTTGATAAGCTGATTTTTCCAGTATTAGATATCCTTTTATGTCTCCTTCTGTATTTTTCCTCCCCATCTTCCAATCTCTTATGGAAGCAACCACAAAGGGAAGGTTAGTTTGAACACACAGAGGGAGTACCCATTATCTCAATCAATTGAAAGGTTGAGAAGATGAGACAAAATTCAGACTATCGGGGTCTGACAAAGTATCTAAAATACCTTAGATTCTGAGGGATGCAGACTAATGAAGTTCTCCTCTAGTAGCATTGGGGTGTAAAGTCATACATCTTGCTTTTGCCAGGTAAAATAAGACAATTCATTCTTTTAAACAATTAATTGATTAATTAATTGTGACAGAGTCTGCTCTGTCACCCAGGCTGGAGTGCAGGGGCACGATCTCAGCTCACTGCAATCTCTGCCTCCTGGGTTCAAGAGATTCTTGTGCCTCAGCCTCCCGAGTAGCTGGGATTACAGGTATGTACCACCATGCCTGGCTAATTTTTATATTTTTAATAGAAACAGGATTTTACCATGTTGGCCAGGATGGTTTCAAACTTCTGGCCTCAGGTGATCCTCCCACCTTGGCCTCCCAAACTGCTGGGATTATAGGTGTGAGCCACTGTGCCTGGCTGGGAATTTCATTCTACCCTTTCACACCAGGAATTTAAGAAAGGAAAAGTCATTTTATTCCTCCTCCTCTTGATCTGTAGTCCTTAAAGCTCAGGCCCGAGTTTGAATCTTTAATCCTGGATACAGCCTTTATAGAGATGGGACTTAGGGAAGTTACTTACCTTTCCTGAACTTAAATTTTCTTGGTGTTACATTGGGGATCTAATAACAGTGATTTCTTCATGGTGTTGTAAAGAGAACTAAACTAGATTGTATCCAGGCACAATAGACACAGGTAATTTTAGCTATTGTTATTTAAAGAGAAGAATTGTGAAATGTTTGAGTGATTCTTAGTTTCAGATACCAGATGCTGCTACCAACTTTGGTTTTTACCCTCCATGACCTCTCCTTCCCCACCACTACCACATGGGCAGCCCTAGACATGGACACAGACTGAAGATCAAATCTGGGGGAGCTCTGAGACCCTTCTTGCATTGTATGCAGCTTGGCTGTGTACAAAGTGGTTCTCCAGGGCTCACAACAGCATCTCTTTCCCTTGCTTCTGGTACCTGGCCTGTATCTTTGGTTGTTTAGTGGATAATTCTTGGATGTTTCAAATTCACCTTGAATTTACCATCATAAATCCATCTCAGCACATTTTTCCCCTTCCTGCAAATTGCCCTACTCCCTGATTTTCCTATCCTCATTCTCTCTAACCTTTAGAATACCTTTTATTATATTTTTTTAGAGAGATGAGGTGTCGCTATATTGCCTAAGCTAGTTTTGAACTCCTGGCCTCAAGCGGACTTCCTGCCTCAGCTCTCTGAGTAGCTGAGATTACAGATGGGTGTACTTCAGAATTATTTCAATTCCCTCCTTTTGCTTAAATATGACAGTTACCAAAACAGAAGTGTTAGCTCTGTTGATGGTAGCCTCACCTGGTACCTCTATTTTCAACCCTTCGTAAAGTTTATACTTACTTGTAGGTTTGTTTGTTTGTTTGTTAAATCACTAAGGTTGTAGTGTAGGAATGTTCTTTCCCTGTAAGGCTATGAGCCCCATGAAGCCTGGATCACATCTGGTTTCTCAGTGACAGTATTCCTAGTACCTAGCACAATCTCTGGTAATGACTGGCACCCAACAAATACTGGTTGACTATTGATCTGTTCTGTGTGATACTTTCTTTTTGCTCCACTTCTATCTCACTGTTGCCAATGACACCTTCCCTAGTGAAAACATCAACGCCTCTCACTTGGACTTTGAAAGACCTTTTACTGTACGAATATTTGGGCCATCAGACACAGATTGAATCCTGGTTCTGCCACTTACCAGCTATGTAATCTTGGGAAATTTTTTGAGCCTCAATATTTCCATTTCTAAAGTAAAAATGATAAAATGTACCAATAGGATTGGAGGGTTACATGAATTAATCTATTTAAAGTGCTTTGGACGTGCCTAGCACATAGTAAATTCTCAAGGCATGTTGGCTAGAAGGAAATGCACAACGAGGAACATAAAGGACAACTTTCTCCCTGATTTGTAACATGTATTAGATTACCTGCTCTGGAACTCTATTCCCTTTAAATCTCCTTTAAATCTAAATGTCTGAATTTTATTCCCTCAGGCCTTTACTTTCTCTGTTTGAAACTAATGGCTAATCTGGTAAACTAATACATGTTGATGACTGATCTCTTAGCGGCTTAGTATGTCACCTCTCTGGTAGCATATTTCACATTAACAGATCCTCTAAAAGACTCCCTAAAAGTTATTCTAAAGATAAGACATTTGAGCACATGGCAGGAAGGCTGGTGGTTTCATCTCCTGCCAGGGTTCTCATGCAGTATCGTCTTTTTCTTCCCGTAGCTCTGCTTCTGGACTCCTTCCACTGGACTCAGCTTCATAAAAGCCTAAAAGGTCAAATCAACCTTTACAGGGGATGGAAGGAGGAGTTCTTGCCCGACACTCTCAGACCCTGAATGGATCCTTCTGTGGCTGATTCAACTCAAATCTGAGGTTTTCTGCCTTGTCCCTGTTGTAGTACCATCGTCCTTCTAGATATATGGAATGCATTCCTCTTTCTAATCTTGTTTCAAGAGACTGGCTCTCTTGCTCTGAATCCTAGAGTCCTTGCTGGTTTCTTGCTGTGATAGATTTTCCTGCATGCAAGCTCTCTCTGCTTACCTGATCCTAAATAGCATCCACTTTGGAATTACATGTGCTTCTTTTCTGTTAGCTGTGTAGAATCCCCCTTCCCCGCCACAGGGTGCCTTATGTCTGTTTTCCTAGGCTCTGGATTCCCAGCTCTCTCTGCTTGACTGACATCCCTCCTAGAACCTGTATCTGCAGCGTTTGTCCAATCCAGGAAATTATGTCTAGAAAACAGCACCTTCCAGCCTGCCTTCTTCACCCGGTGGAATTAGCTGATCTGTCTTAGGTGTGATCCCAAGATAAGAGAGATGGAGAAGAGATGTTGTGCAAGCCAGTCTTTTTGCTACTGATCAAATCATTCTATGCACAGTTATTTCTTCTACATGAGAGCTAACATCTTCAATTCCTTGAGCTAGGCATAACTAGAGAGGCAGTTAAAAGCACTTTGAGTGGTCAACAAAATAAAAACAAAAACAAAAGCACAACCACAAAAGAATTCTGTATGAAACATTATAATTTACCCTAAATTACCATAATTGTATTTATTATTAAAATGTTTTAATATGATTATAAAAGTTACTGCAGTTGATACAGACAGGAAGCAAGGAAATACTGGGTAGAAGAGGGTGGTTGCTGGCAAATAACCCATCCTCAAGCCTGGAAACTTGCAGCCCTAAATGGAAACAGGCATTCCTGTTTTTGAACCCAAATTTTGCCTTTTTGGCCCGCCATACCCCTGTATCCTGTACTCACATAAACCCCAAACAACAGGCTCTACCAGCAGATGAGGAGACAAGGAGATGAGCAAAAGAGCAGAGGAACAGAAAAGTGGCATGGCAAAGCACGAGAGAAGAGAAGGAGCATCTGAACATTGAGAGGAGTTCAGCTGAGGATGGTTGTAGAGGAGTTCGGCTGTGGGATGGTCAAACTCCAGGGGAAGAGCATCTGAACGTTGATAGGAGTTCAGCCGGGGATGGTTGGAGAGGAGTTCGGCTGTGGGATGGCCAAACTCCAGGGGAAGAGCATCTGAACGTTGATAGGAGTTCAGCTGGGGATGGTTGGAGAGGAGTTCGGCTGTGGGATGGCCAAACTCCAGGGGAAGAGCATCTTCCCACTCCATCCCCTTTCCAGCTCCCCATCCATCCCGCCAAAGCCACCTCCACCACTCAGTAAAATCCCTGCATTCACCATCCTTCAAGTCCATATGTGACCTGATTTTTCCTGGATGCCAGACAAGGACCCGAGTACCAAGAGGGCACTGAACTGGTTAACACTTAAAGTTTGCAGATGGCAGAGCTAAAGGAGCACAGTAACAGATCCACTGGGGCTTTGGGAGTCACAGACACCCATCCCTAGATGCTACCATGGTGCTGGAGCCCAAAAGTGTGCGCCTCGGTTCCTGCATCTGCCCGTCTGCCTGCTCCCCCTCTTGTAAGGGGTTTGAGAGTGTGGTGGCCTAACAGATGAGCCACACCCTGTTGCGTGTTCTGTGATGGAGGTCAGGGAACTCTCCCATTTCACAGTCTATCTGGCATGAAGTAGTTTTACTTACAACAGGATTTGTGAATCCTAGTCACATGGCATTCCTCTTCAGGCCTATTATAAAATTATCTGTAAAGCTCTCAAAAATAGTAACCTATTCCTTAATGTTAAAAAGCAAATATTTAATAGCACATTTATTATGAGATGTGATACATTTACATAATCGTAACTTTAAAGTGATAAATAATAATCGTTTTCTGAAGACTGTGAACTATTGGAGTTTGTTTATGGAAGCCTGGTCTCTTTTATAGCAGAGGATTAATGACTTATAGATCATCTACCACATTTAGGAGGTATCTGGAATTCTTCAGGAATTTTTCTACTGACTCAGTATGACACCTGGGACAAGGGAAATGAGTTGCATGAGGCCTCAGTTGCTTCGGATGATTGACAGGAAGGATTTCAGAACTGTATCATAAGAAGGGGAAACCCAAGCAGAATGTCACAGTGTCCCTGAGTTGAGTTGTCAGAGATTGGAGTACATGGAGGTTGAAAAGGCTAGAATTTTCCAGAAAAGGTCCTGGAGAGGAGGGAGCTACCCAGAAAAAAAGAAGAAAAAAAAAAAAAGCCCTTTAGGATGAAATTTCCAGGGAGTTGTAAACTGAACATTTCCAAGCAGCTGAGTCCTGACTAGCCAAGGTGAGAATGCTCATTGTTGAACACACACAGTACACAAAGGGCCATACCTTAGTAAGAGGACAAACTAGCTCTAGAGCAAAGGCTATTCTAGACCTGCCTCAATAATCTTTCTTTACTCTTAGATTCTGATTTTCATCAGAGTGGCAATATACTCAGTCACAGACCTATCTTTTTTCTTTCTTTTTTTTTTTTTTTTGGAGATGAGTCTCACCCTGTCACCCAGACTAGGGTGCAGTGGTGCGATCTTGTCTTACTGCAACCTCTATCTCCTGGGTTCAAGTGATTCTCCTGCCCCAGCCTCCTGAGTAGTTGGGATTACAGGTGCATGCCACCATGCCTGGCAAAGTTTTTTGTATCTTTAGTAGAGACGGGGTTTCACCATGTTGGCCAGGCTGGCCTCGAACACCTGACCTCATGATCCACCTGCCTCGGCCTCCCAAAGTGCTGGGATTACAGGCATGAGCCATTGCGCCTGGCCCTTTTTTTTTTTTTTTTTTTTAATCAGCTTTCTTTGCTACTCAGTTTGTTCATACAAAAGTTTTAGGTAACTGCAGTGTCTAAAGTCACTGTGAGGGGTTTCTGAAAAAGTTCTTTAAAGGGGAGCAACTCACCTGGCTTATATCTTTTTCTCATTTGTCTTCTTCTTCTTGCTTACTGGAATCCAAAAGTGATGTTGGATCAAGTGCAGCCGTCTTGTCACCATGAAGTAATAAGCTTGATAAGGCACTCACTGAGGATGACTAAGAAGAAATTCAAGAGGAAATCATTGTCTCTTGAAGGTATTGTAGAACCACTGTACTGGTCCTTAACTGCCTACTTTTAGGTTCCTTGTTAAGTAAATTGTTGAGAAAAGCTAGTCTCACACTCCTGGCCTCAAGTGATCCTTCAGCCTCAGCCTCCCAAAGTGCTGGGATTTCAGGTGTGAGACACTGCACCTGGCCTCAAGGTGTTTTTTAATTCTGAAGAAATAATCTTATGTAAATTTTCATTGTAATCCCCTCAATTTAGAGGCTAATTTAGGCTTCAGAACCAGACTACCTGTATTTGAAACCTGATTATACCAGTACTAGTTGTATAACTTTTAGCAAGTATGAATGTCTCTGTGTATTAGTTTCTCATTAGTAAAAAGGAGATAATTGGTAAAATAGAGTCACTGTGAGGATTAAATGATTTAATATCTACAAAGTATTGAAAACAGAACCAGGCACATAGAAAGTGATTAGGAAGTGTTAGCTATTATTATTATTATTATTATTATTATTATTATTATTACTTTGAGATGGAGTCTCACTCTGTTGCCCACACTGGAGTGCAGTGGCACGATCTTGGCTCACGGCAAGCTCCACCTCCAGGGTTCACGCTATTATTATTTTAAATAGATATATTTGATAAGTATTGACTCTCATATTGAGCCTTATTATCCACAAACAAATATGCTTTTCCTAATATTTAAATTTTCTTTTACAAGACTGAAGATTTTAAACATTTTCTTTCTTAAAGACTTAAAGGTTTCCTTTTTTTAGACACTCTCCCATTTAAATGCAAATGATTATATTTCAATAAAAATACATTTGTTCTTTCTATCTACAAATCAAATACTTTCTGGACATAAAAAGATAGCAATGTATGTTGACAAATTGAATAATTATGTTATCCCACTTCAATACATGTTTAAAACATAATTAGATATTGAGGTAAAAGAGAACATGATAAATCAGTAATCAACCTTTTAGTTTTGGCAGTTCGAGATATTTTTAGCAATCTCAGTGATTTATATTTTCAAATGATTTTGTTGCATAGCACTTTTTAAGCACAAAGTATTATTTTCCGGAAAGAAATGTAATGAAGAAAAACAGTGAGTTTTATTAAACTTGGTTACATTGGCTGCTTTTGTCCAATAAACAAACATAATCCAAATGGAAACATGTATGTATGCCAAGGGAAAGATACTATTAATAAAGATTGCATCCAAATGTCAAAACCATGTAGAATTTGTAGTTTTGTAAATGTGCTCCAAAATCCAAATGTCATAAACCTTCAAGTGACCTTTGTGTTCCAAGCCATAACCAAATGGCCAAATCTGGCTTGTGTTACCATGGAGACACACTCTGATGGAAAGACCTGTGATGAGGTTGAGCAGCGTGAATGATTAGGGGGCAGTGTTGTCATAAATAAGGATTCGCCTCAGCGTAGCACTCCCTGCACGAGATTAAGTGTGTGTGTGCTGCGTAGATAGCATTGTTTAAGAAAATACTTGATAGCAGCTAATGTCTATAAGTAATGAGCAAAGAAGAAATATCCTAATATTTTAATATTCTTCTTGGGGTTCTTCATATGAAAATGCCAGGGGGGGTGACAAAGATGTCAATTCAACTTAAGGACAAAAGTTAATCACCAGCGCAATTTATTTTATTATGCCTCACTATGCTTCTCAACAAACATTTGATGTTATAAAAAATACTACATAATACAATAAACAACGATCATAGAACTGTTCAGTCCAAGCACACTATATAGAAGAATTTTCTGTTATTCATACGAGCTGGTCATAAATTCAAATTAATTCAATTTTAGTCACAAATGTTTCGCCCGCTATAAGGATGGCATTGTTATGTGCAATGGGAATCCAAAGAGAGGAAAGATAACATACTCTGTTCTCAAGAGGTAATAAGTTCACAAATATTTAATTCTTTTTTTTTTTTTTTTTGAGATGGGGTCTCACTTTGTCACTCAGGCTGGAGTGCAGTGCTGTGATCTCGGCTCCCTGCAACCTCCACCTCCCAGGCTCAAGCGATCCTCTAACCTCAACCTCCTGAGTAGCTGAGACACAGGTGCACGCCACCACAGCCAGCTTTTTTTTTTTTGTATTTTAGTTAGAGATGGGGTTTTGCCATGTTTCCCGGGCTTGTCTTGAACTCCTGAGCTCAAGTGATTCTCTCGCCTTGGCCTCCCAAAGTGTTGGGATTACAGGTGTGAGCCCCTGTGCCTGGCCCGCAAATATTAAATTCTTATTTATGCTACAACTTGCTCATAACAGATATTCAAATTTAGGACCATAAGAAGTGAGTGGAGGAAAATATTAACATTTAAATGTGAGGAAAAGGTAAATCTTCAAGGAACAGAAAGCCCTTAAGATAAACAAAGAATAATACAAGAAATATGTAGCAAGAGTCTCACTAGAATAAGCAAGGCTTGGAGGAAGAAAAGCAAAGCATATGTGCCCATAGGGTCATTATTAGACAAATGTGGCTGGTACAGAGTAAAAAAGAACATAGAGGGAAATAAGAATGGGTCAAAATGACAGTCTAAGTACATATGCTTCCATCACCACAATTATCCCATGAAAACATTATGTTAGAACAAAGCAAAAAAAAAAAAAATCCATAATCATATGGGAAAACAAAAGTCTAATCAATTCACCAGAAATTTTGAAGAATCCTTGGTATAAAATCAATCAGGAGCAGCTCTATGGAGAAAAGTAACGGGGAAATCTTAGCTCATTAAACATGCTGTCCAGCCAGGATACGTTCCAGGGAGCTCCAGCCCCAGAGACAAAAAGCCCAAGGAACAGGAGAGAGCGTTATGGCAGTCTTCAGGATAATTATTGGACAATTGCATCTTGAACTGCAAGATGAATGGGTGGGTCTCTACAACTCAACACAGACAACAGAGCCATTTGCTCACAACCTGTGGGGGCTGAGCTCCAAGTACAGGTAGGGCCTTAGAAAGATACCAACATAGGGCAGAGACAGGCAGCCTAAACAAGCTACACCTAGAGGGAGGCAAAGTGTGCAAATGTTCTTGCCCTGTATGTTGAGATCACAATAATACTGTAAATTTTGAAGATTAAATGTATGTTAGAAAAGTATGTATGCCAGGAAACTAAAGATTGATCTTAGCATACATCTTTTTTGGTCACAAAGGTAAGGATTTAGAATGAACAACTTCCCAACAGAAGAAAAATAAATAGAACAAACAATGATCCATCAATGTAGCAAAAGGCAGAAAAGGAAACAAAAAGGAAACCAGAAAGTATGGAAAAAGAAAACATACAATAAAATGACATTAATATGTCTAAACATATCAGTGATAACAGTAGCATTAATTGATTGATAAGCTTTGCTAATAAAACACAGAGGTATTCCGGTATGTAAGTAGAGTCTAGCTATAGTTTCATTCAAGAGACACACCAGAAAATGTGACCAAAAATATACAATGAAAAGGGGTGGATAAAATATGTCAGACACTAACAGAAAGGCAAAAGTAGCAATAATAACACTGTACCAGACATAATTCAATGTAAAATATATGGGACAAACATTGATTTCTTTAATGGTGGAAAGCCAGTCAAGAATATATCCACTATAAATATGTCACTAACAACACACAAATAAGGCAAAAATCAATATAAAAAATAGACACATCCACAATTATGTTGGGAAACTTATGACATGTTTCAAGAAATGACAAAATAAAGAAAGGAAAAATGAAATAAGACTATAGAGAACTTGAGTAACACAATTAACAAGATTTATCTTTTAGATCTAAATAGAATTTTAAACCAATATATAAGAAATATTTTTTTCAGACACATAGAACATTAAAAAACAAAGTGAAATAGGCCACACATAAAATTGCAGTAAGTTCCTAAAAATAAATTTCCTACAGACTCATAATAGACTAAAATTCAATGCTATTAATAACAAAAAGATAATTAGGCAAGAGGATATGCACAAGAGGAAAAGATGAGAATTTTTAATGGCTGAAGAATAAATAAGGATGAGAAAATACATATCAACCCTTGAGATAATAAGAATAAAAGAAAATTTAGTGAACACAGAACAAATACAAATCAGTATATTTATTCAATTAAAAAATACAACATTTTGTAAAGCCTAATAAAAGCCTAATAAAATAGTCATAACTGATATACTTGATCAAGAATAAAAAAGGTAGTAAACAACATAGTTCATTGCAGTTTTGGTAGAATGTGCCCAAGAGTTCTTATCATAAAAATATGGAAAACATGTCTATAATGGTAAGGATTCCCCAGGGAAATGAAACTAACAGGACATATATAGTACTGAGATGGAATTGATTCATGAGACTGTGGAGGCTTGGGAAAACCAAAGTACGCAGTGTAGGCTGGCAGGGAAGAGTTTCTTTGGTATGAGTCCAAAAGAAGTCTGCTGACAGCCTTTCTTCTTCTTGGGGAGGTCAGTCTTTTACTATTAAATGTACTATTAAAGCTTCCAACTGATTGGATGGGACCCACCCACATTATGGATGATAATCAGATTTACTCAGTGAACTGATTTAAATATTAGTTTCATCTTAAAAATACCTCCACAAAACATCTAGAATAATGTTTGATCAAATATCTGGTTATCTTGACCTACCTAAATTGACACATAAAATAACCCAACACAAATTTACCCTGTGTCAACTTGGCACCCTTATGCAGCTCCTTAAACCATACTTACTTTCCAAATAAAGACAATAACAAGGTCATGCTTCCGCCTAAAATGATGCAACTGTGTACAACTGAAAATGCACTGACCCCTTCCCCAGAAGAGGATGCAAAATCCTTGGGTGATGTTTACTCTTCTCCTTGATAGCCTTTCTTATCTCCTTGACAACAAATACTATGATGTAAAGTTCGCATTTTAATACTATGAAATCAAGTCAATGAATCTTATATTGCATAAGAAGAGAATAAGAAAAGGAAGAAAACAGGCCAGGCACGGTGGCTCAAGCCTGTAATCCCAGCACTTTGGGAGGCCGAGGAGGGCAGATTATGAGGTCAGGAGATCGAGACCATCCTACCTAACATGGTGAAACCCCATCTCTACTAAAAATACAAAAAATTAGCCGGGTGTGGTGGCGGGCACCTGTAGTCCCAGCTACTCAGGAGGCTGAGGCAGGAGAATGGCATGAACCTGGGAGGCAGAGCTTGCAGTGAGCCGAAATCACGCCACTGCACTCCAGACTGGGTGACAGAGCAAGACTCCATCTCCAAAAAAAAAAGAAAGAAAAGGAAGAAAACAGATATTTGCAAACACACACACACAAGCACACACACAGAGTCACAAACACATTCATAACAAAATAAGGAAGAAATACTCTTGACAATTATAATGCTCATTTCTGTAACCGGTCGTGTTTATGTGGCTCGTATTTATAAATACCTTCTTCCACTACCCATTCTGTATTCCCTTTGCCTTTAGCTGTGCATTTGTTTTACCTGGTGGGGTAACCCAGGTCTTCATTCCTGAAGGATCTGGGCCATTAATAGTCCTGCCCGGATGGGGTTGCGGCTTTTCTTTAACTTTAATAACAGAGCTTGGTAATATTAAGAGATATGTTAAGCAGTCTCCTGTATTCCAGACACATTCTTCCTTACCTCTATTGTGGAGCAGCTGTCCAATTTCCCCTTGTAGTTTGGATCAATCAACCCAGCCAGCACAGTAACTTCCTTGCTTGCCCGTAGATTCAGAGGCATCAGGTGGCAGTCTTAACTTGCAGTTCTGTATAATCATTGTTGTGTCTCCTGGTGGAACCATTCCTTCCTTTGGAACAAAGACTTTTAGGACAACAGAACATAAGTCTTTGGGAAAAGAAAGGAAACATTTTGCTGGTAAGTTGCTAGAGATAATTGTAAGTGATGGCCCTTTCATTTCCATCCCTAGATTCCTGGACCTGTGAATCTTGGTTATGGGAGGAAAAGCATCACATACTGGACTTTGATGAAGAGAATGCACAGCCTTCCAGAGAAGGCAATACCTTGCCCCAGCCCTGCAAGGTATTCCTACCCATCTGGAACTGTGATGGAGTCTTCAAAATGCCATTGCATTGTTCTACCAAGCCAGTGGCTTCAGGATGATGGGTAATATAATAAGACCAGTAAAATCCATGACCAAGGGCCCATTGCTGCACTTCTTTCACTGTGAAGTGAGTTCCTTGTTCAGAATAAATCCTGTGCAGAATATCACGATGGTAGATAGACATTCTGTGAGCTCATAGGTAGTAGTTTGGCAGAAGCACTACATACAGGAAATGCAAATTTGCATCCAGAGCAAGTGTCTATTCCATTGATAACAAAATGCTGTCCCTTCCATGATGAAAATGGTCCATTATAATCAACTTTCCACCCATCTGACTGATCACCCTGGGAATGCTGCCATATTGGGGACTTAAGTGTTAATCTCTGCCACAGGCAGACTGGGTACTCAGCAACTGTAGCCAGCTCAACCTTGGTGAGTGGAAGTCCATGCTGCTGAGTCCATGCATCCTCCATCTCTGACCCCATCCCTGGCACCTCCATCCCTGGCACCACGGCCACTTTGTTCATGAGCCTACTGGGTGATGATAGGGGTGACTGGGGAAAGAGACTGGCTGTTATCTACAGAATAGGCCATCCTATCCAGTTGATTATTTAACTCCACCTCTGCTGAGGTCAGCCTTTTTGAGCATTCACATGGGACACAAATACCTTATGTATTTGTCTGTTCTGAGAGGTTTATCCTCTGACCTCTTCCTATGACTTCCTTGTTACCAATTTTCTAATAATAATCCTTTCAATTCCCTAATTATCCTGCCTAACTATTGGCCACAGTCTGTGAATTGGTATGTAATCTCACATTTGGTAATTTCTCCTTCTAAGCAAATTGAACAACAGTTACACTGCTCAGAATTGTCCCCACTGGGTGGATTTCCCTTCACCCTTTCCTTCAGGAATGTCCTAGAGAGGGGCTACAGTGCTGCAGCTGTCCACTTCCTGGAAGTATCTGTATATCATGAAAAACCATTTTAAAATTAAGCCTGAAATCTTTCATGTTTTTTCAACTGATTGCAGGGAACTCTTCATGAGGCCATAGACACTGGCTGGGAGAGAGAAGGTGGGTAGCAAGAGTGAACACTGTGGATGTTCGTGCCACTTTTTCATGTCATTTATGCACATGCCTTCAGGTCCTGATGAAGCCCAATCTTGAATATAACACCACTCCCATTCGATAATGGAATGTGGCTGTGCATGCCCAACATTATAGCATGTAAGAGACACACCTGAAAATAGGACCCCCAAAAGATAAAGAGATGGATAAAATGTATCAGTTGAGTCTGACAAAAAGAAAGGCAATTGTAGCAATAACACCAGAAAACACAAAATTCAATGTCAAATATATTATATGGGATACAAATGTAGGTTTCCCAATTCAGTGACAGCAGCTCCCACTATAAGTTCTTGCCTAGTGAGAGAGTGACCCCAGAACTCTTCAAGGTTGGTAGGGCTCTCCTCACACATTTATTTCTCACAGATACGGAAAAAAGTGTTCCAGGGTGGATGCGCAGATCTGAAATGATAAATTCACGCCAACTCTTCTTTCTCCATAAGCTTGTCAATCCCTTCCTCTAGAGTAACCAGGGTAGTTCTGGCATTTCAAGTTCGTTTACTGTGGGTAACCTTTTTGGTCCATGTTTCAGCCATCCAAGCAAACAAATGAGCTTCTTCTGACTCCCCAAGCTGCAACATTAAATGAAGAATCTCTGCTTAGTGGTCCCATATCAATACATTTGGCCTGATCCAATCTTATATTCTTCCACCATTATCCCACATCCTTAACGACCATTCCTACACATATTTCCCAGATTTGGCTGTATAACTTGGAAAAATCAAGTAGTCCTTTTTAAGTATAGTATATCTCTTCATAGGTCACATCTTGTGCCTTACCTTCAGGGGCCTGCTAGGACTTGAGTCTAGTATAAGTCCAGAAGCAAAGAGGAATGGTGGGATTGTGGATTTGTAGGGAAAAGAAAGAGCGATCAGACTGTTACTGTGTCTATGTAGAAAGGGAAGACATAAGAGACTCCATTTTGAAAAAGACCTGTACTTTAAACAATTGCTTTGCTGAGATGTTGTTAATTTGTAGCTTTGCCCCAGCCACTTTGACCCAACCACTTTGATCCAACCTGGAGCTCACAAAAACATGTGTTGTATGAAATCAAGGTTTAAGGGATCTAGGGCTGTGCAGGACGGGCCTCATTAACAAAATGTTTACAAGCAGTATACTTGGTAAAAGTCATCGCTATTCTCTAGTCTCAATAAACCAGGGGCACAATGCACTGTGGAAAGCCGCAAGGACCTCTGCCCTTGAAAGCTGGGTATTGTCCAAGGTTTCTCCCCATGTGATAGTCTGAAATATGGCCTCGTGGGATGAGAAAGACCTGACCGTCCCCCAGCCCGACACCCGTAAAGGGTCTGTGCTGAGGTGGATTAGTAAAAGAGGAAAGCCTATTGCAGTTGAGATAGAGGAAGGCCACTGTCTCCTGCCTGCCTCTGGGAACTAAATGTCTTAGTATAAAACCCGATTGTACATTCGTTCAATTCTGAGATAGGAGAAAAACTGCCCTATGGTGGGAGGTGAGACATGTTTACAGCAATGCTGCCTTGTTATTCTTTACTCCACTTAGATGTTTGGGTGGAGAGAAACATAAATCTGGCCTACGTGCACATCCAGGCATAGTACCTTCCCTTAAACTTAATTATGACATAGATTCTACTGCTCACATGTTTGTTGCTGACCTTCTCATTATCACCCTGCCCTCCTACTACATTCCTTTTTGCTAAAATAATGAAAATAATAATCAATAAAAGCTGAGGGAACTCAGAGACCAGTGCCGGTGCAGGTCCTTGGTATGCTGAGTGCTGGTCCCCTGGGCCCACTGTTGTTTCTCTATACTTTGTCTCTGTGTCTTATTTCTTTTCTCAGTCTCTCGTCCCACCTGACTAGAAATACCCGCAGGTGTGGAGGGGCAGGCCACCCCTTCATGTATTAGTTTGTTCTCACACTGCTATAAAGATACTACCTGAGACAGGGTAATTTTTGGAAGGAAAGAGGTTTAATTGACTCATAGTTCTGCATGGCTGGAGGGGCTTTAGGAAACTTACAATCATGGCAGAAGATGAAAGGGAAGCAAGGTCCGTCTTCGCAAGGTGACAGGAGAGAGAGAGAGCGCAGGGAAACTGCCACTTTAAAACCATCAGATCTCGTGAGAACTCCCTCACTGTCATGAGAATAGTATGGGGGAAACTGCCCCCATGAGCCAATCACCTCCCACCAGGTCCCTCCCTCGGCACATGCGGATTACAATTCGAGGTGAGATTTGGGTGGGAACACAGAGCCAAACCATATCAGGCTGGGCCCTGAGAAGAATCAGCATGGTCTTGAAAGATTGCCTTTAGGGAGGCCATTGTAGTTTCAAAACACACGATGAAACAAACAAATAATGATTGTAGAAAGGACAGATACATCCTGCTATAGTCAATAGAATATATACAGCAATGAGAATGGATATACCATTACTACATGCATGAGCATGGATGAATTGCCCAGGCATAATATTAAGCAAAAGGTGAGACACTAAAGAGTATATGCTTTTATGATTCCTTTTTATAAAGTTTAAAATAGGCAAAACAAATGCATAGTCGCAGAATTCAAGAGAGTGCTTCCCTTTGGGATGGGGAAGTTCCTGGGAAAGCTCTGATCCCACCTACTAAAATATACTCAAACATGTTTTCAGATAAGACCTTCATGGGGTGAGATCTATCCCTCTAAACCCTGAAGGCTTCCAAGTATCTCAGAATCAGTCTCGTTGGCATTCCTGTTTTCATTCTTGTCTTTCACAACAAAACCAACCATCATCCTGAGCATACCTACACGGGCAGCAGCTCCTTCCTCTGGTTCACCCCAAATCCTAAACGCCACACAGATTTCCTGTTCTCAGCTCCATGTCTTCAGATGTGGGCAGGCTGCTGGGCTTTCCTGCCTTCTGGTTCTCACCGAACTTTGCTCTTCCTCTTCCAATTCCTCAGTGCACTCATTTCCATTTGGCTGTTGGACTCACCCTTCCTCCAGCTGATGCTGCTCTCTGGCCTGGTTAAGACTTAACTGCCAATACCTCTCCCTCTCCCAGAACTGCATCCCCCTTTCTTCAGGGATCTGCCTCTCATTCCTAGTATTGTCTGGCTTATCCTTTGTTAAAAATAACTAGGGTTTTCCAGGAGGCAGAGGTTGCAGTGAGCCGAGATCATGCCACTGCACTCCAGCCTGGGTGATGGAGACAGACCGTCTCTCCAAAACAATAAATAAATAAATACTAGGGTTTTCATGCAATTTCTGCTAATTGTCAGTTAGGACAAAGGAATGAGGTATCCAGAGGAGGTGTGGAGGAGAGGAAAGGCAGAGGGAGAAAGAATGCAGAGAGGACTGAAAGTGAGGTCCAAGAAGTTTGTCATCAGAATAAAGAGGAATTCAGTTTTCTAGTTCCTCAGTGAAATGAAGGATTATAAACTATCCAAACTGGATGAATTGGCCGGGAATGGTGGCTCATGCCTATTATCCCAGCACTTTGGGAGGCCAAGACAGGCAGATCACCTGAGGTCAGGAGTTTGAGACCAGCCTGGCCAACATGGTGAAACCTGTCTCTACTAAAAATACAAAATATCAGCTGGGTATGGAGAAGCATCCCTATAATCCCAGCTTCTCGGGAGCCTGAGGCAGGAGAATCGCTTGAAACTGGGAGGCAACAGTTGCAGTGAGCTGTGATCTTGCCACTGCACTCCAGCCTGAGCAACAGAGACTCCATCTCAAAAACAAACAAACAAGCAAAACAATGACAACAACAAAAAACAGAGTGAATTACTACATGACATAGATTCCTTTAACCTTACTTAATAATATATATGTGATTCAAAATGATACAAGTTAGCATAAAAAAGCTCAAAATTTAGCTGTAAAAACTTAACTAAATTTGAAATGCATGAAATTACTTGTTACCGTGGGACCCAAGGGATTACACGTTAACTATTGCATTTTGATCAGTTTTGACCACCATCCCTGGTTCAAACAAGGTATCATAATAAGGCAGTTGTGGAATTTAATCCTTTGAGCAGAGCTGCTTGTTCCTCTAAAGAGAGAGTGATAAAAAAGATTCTTCCCCTCTCAGAATGATTTTGAGACCCATGGCAGAAACCAAAGGGAGAATGTGTTCCCCACTTCCTCAATCTAATCAGTGCATGCTCCAAGAAACGAATGAAAACATAAAAGATTTAGAGCAAAGAGCATCAAGGATCAAGCCAAGACTCCACAAAAATTAAGTGTAAAGAATCAAGGATTTCATGGAATTTTATATTTCCCTTTGTGTTCACTCTGGAGATAAGAGTGGTTTAGATTGTTATTAGAATTGTTGACATTTCAGTGATCATTTTCTAGGAAAATAACTTGTTCTGAAAGGCACATTCTATAGCACAGCAGTCCTCAACCTTTTTGGCACCAGGGACTGGGTTCATGGAAGACAATTTTTCCAGACAAGGGTGGGTGGTGGGGGGATGGTTTGGGGATGATCGAAGTGCATTACATTTATTGTACACTTTATTTCTATTATTATTACATTGTAGCATATAATACAATAATTATATAATTCACTGTAATGTAGAATCAGTGGGAACCCTGAACTTGTTTTCCTGCAACTAGACTATCCCATCTGGGGGTGATAGGGTCAGTGACAGATCATCAGGCATTAGATTCTCTTAAAGATTGTGCAAACTAAATCCCTTGCACACATGGTTCTCAACAGGGTTCACGCTCCTATGAGACTCTAATGCTGCTGCTGATCTGACAGGAGGTAGGGCTCAGGTGGTACTGTGAGTGATGGGAAGCATCTGTAAATACAGAGGAAGTTTTGCTCACTTGCCCACCCTAACCTCCTGCTGTGCAGCCTGGTTCCTAATATGCCACAGATCAGGACGGATCTGTGCCCTGGGGGTTGGGGAGCCCTGCCACAGCAGACACTTAAAATAGAAACTTTTCTTCATATATATCTATATATCTCTATTATTGGCTCTGGCTCATATTCTTATGTATTTATTTATTTTAGACACAGGGTCTCACTGTTGTCCGGGCTGGAGTGCAGTGGTGTGATCATGGCTCACTGCAACCTTGAGCTCCTGGGCTCAAGGGACTCTTATGCTTCAGCCTCCCGAGCAGCCAAGACTATAGGCATGAGCCTCCAAGCCTGGTCTACATATTCTAACTGGTTTAAAAAAAAATGTCGCACTTAACTAGTTACTTTGAAATGCCAGTTTACAATAATGGAATTTAATTTAGCATACAGTTATTTTAGCAGATACTGAGATAATAATATATGACCTGGGAGATGTCCCTAAAACTAAACATTCCTTCAGAGCAGTTAACTATTCTATTGAAAAGACTAATTTTTAAAAACGAAACTTGTGGCTAAGCAACACAAAGATTTAAACTCTATTGACTGTCTTAGTGTAAATTTTCACTTGCTCTTCATGTGGAATCACGAGAGTTTGTCAGATGGAGCTGAGACAGAAATAAAGGCTCATGTGGGAGGCTGAGGCTGCCAGTCAAAGGGCTCACTATTGACTCACTCCCACTGGGAGACTGGGATGCCAGGACCTTCCACAATTTGATTGTTCACTGGGTTCTAACACCAAACCCAAGTCCACTCTGTCCACCTTGGGGATCTCATTATTAGAACCATCTATCAGCTGCCTCACTTTGCCAACATTAACTAGAAATGTGATTTCAATTCTGTATATCAGAAATGCAATTAAAATACATTGATTTTATTAATGAGTTTCATATTTCACAAAAGATTTGATGGAAAACAGATTTTTTTGAGACATTTCAAGGACTTTTCATAAGATATAAGGCTTCCCCCAAATCTTTGAGATGTGTTTTTTATCCCCATTTTACAGTTGAGGAATTTAAAACTCGGGATATGATGATAGTTTGTATCTAACTCCAGATTTATTTATTTATTTATTTGTTTGTTTGTTTGTTTATTTATTTATTTATTTATTTATTTTTGAGACAGAGTCTCACTCTGTCACCCAGGCTGGAGTGCAGTGGCGCGATCTCGGCTCACTGCAAGCTCCGCCTCCTGGGTTCACGCCATTCTCCTGCCTCAGCCTCCCGAGTAGCTGGGACTACAGGCACCCGTCACCACGCCCAGCTAATTTTCTGTATTTTTATTAGAGACAGGGTTTCATCGTGTTAGCCAGGATCGTCTCGATCTCCTGACCTCGTGATCCGCCCACCTCGGCCTCCCAAAGTGCTGGCATTACAGGCGTGAGCCACCGCACCCGGCCAACTCCAGATTTATTTGACTCCAAAGTTTGTGTTCTTTCATTTATCCTTACTTTTCCTCAAAAGAAAGGATGCTAAAGCTATTGACTAAAAGAATGTTTAGAGATTAACAAATGCATTTCAACCCTGTATCCAATTCCTGTTACTATTACCAAAGATCTGAACAACCACAGAAACAGCTTATAACCTACCAAAACTCCAGAAGCAGTAAGTAGCATTAACCTCAAACAGGGAATCCGAACAACAAAATTCCTCTATAAAATATTTAATGGCATTTTAACTTAGCATATGAGTAGTAATTCTCCTGAGAATAAAGCTGTTGTCTTGGATGAATATCATACAGGATTTAACTTATTATATGAGTAGTAATTCTCATGAGAATAAAGCTGTTGTCTTGGATGAATATCATACAGGAGGTTGCTTATGAAACTGACACCTGGAATCCACTCCCACACTTACCCATGTTGTTCCCTTTTATGTTGATGTTACAGCCAGTTAAAAACATAATTCTATCTGGACAGGTAGGTATGGTTAATAACTAAGGTATTGTTAGCCATTAACATTTTGTTTCAAATTAGATAACCAGATTAACAAACTGGCCACTTGATAAGCCCCTCCTAGGAAGTAGAAGCTAGGACATGTTTGAGGAAAGAGTTCAGAAAATTAGCAGAACATTGAATAAGTTTGGGTGGAATTCTGCATTGAAAAATAATTCCTGATGTGAAGAAAGACTCCATCAACCTCCATTAAGATGCTCTTCAATTCTAACATTTTATAATAAAATAATGTTACAGACAGGTGAACATTTTTATAACCTCATTTTTTAAGGGTCAATTTTGCATAAAAAGAAAGTCAATCAATACCAGTTTCTGAAATTTCGAATATAGGAAATCATGCAAACAGAAACTCCCACCATAATCCCTTGACAATATCTCTTCTCAATGTACCTAAGATGGCCAAAGGGTACCGTGACCGTCGAGCACACTAAGCTCCACGCGCCCTCTAGTGCATCCCTCTGGAAATGCAGCTACTAGTCCTAAGCTTAGGTATTTTCTCTGTTAAGAAAACAATTTCCAGAGCAGCTGCATGCACATGTATACATATGTAACTAACCTGCACAATGTGCACATGTACCCTAAAACTTAAAGTATAATAAAAAAATAAATAAAATCTGTTTATCCTGCATAGCCAACTCACACTGAGGTGTTTCTCCAGGGTTCACATAAATTCGTTAAGTTAACTTATTTATTTCCCATCTATTCTCAAAGTTGACTTACAAGAACTCATAAAATATGACAAAATTGAAAACATTAGACTGCATTGGATGAGACAAGATAACAAGGGTGAGGCAAACTGATCAAGAAATTAAATCAAAATACATGTAAAATAACAACTGACCATCCTCCCATCGATGATATATTTAGCTGTATATTAATCAGGATGCACCAGGTTCTACTATGGTAAAGACAGCTCCCAAATCTCAGGAGTTTTTGACAACAGTGCTTTAATTTCTCTTTTGTTACAGATCTCAGGCTTATTTTTGGTTTCTAAGCGAATGGAGCAGCCATTGTCACTCACACTGCCTGCCACCATGGCAGAGGGGAAGAGCTTTGAAAAATCTTGTATTAGCAATTAAATGCTCTGATCACATCAATTCTACTCACTCTCATTGGCCAGAACTCGCCTCATGTCTCTACCCACAAGAGAGGGGAAAAGTCAGGTCTTCCATGTGTAAGGAGAGGAGGCAGAAATTTGTGGACAGCTGAAAGCCCACTACAGCGTTCCCAGGCAGGGTCAAAAAGGAAACCAGAACAGATCTGACTCAGAGTGTTCATGAAATTAAAAGCAAATACAACAGCTCAGTAAAATTACAAGTCTTTTTGATTCTAGGGTCAGACAAGAATTTCTCCAGGATTCCTCATAGGACAAGGTATAACATAAATCATGTCATCATAATGCATTTGTGGCCTTCTCTTTTAAGGCTCTTGTATAGGTTTATGACATTACAATAATCTACAGTTTGTCTAAACAAACTCTGGAAGAGTCGAATTATAGGTATCTTCCTCTTTGCTAAACTTCTGCATCAGGGACATATGTAAGCATTCCACCTTGCACACTGTGTTTAGTTATTTGAAGGGCAGTGAACACTAGGTTGTGTTCTCGAGGAAGCTTCTGGACAAGAGCTGGTTCTTTGCTTATAGGTGAGAACCAACTCACCTTCCTTCTCCCTTCCCTTCCCTTCCCTTCCCTTCCCTTCCCTTCCCTTCCCTTCCCTTCCCTTCCCTTCCCTATCCTTCCCCTCCCTTCCCTTCTCTTCCCTTCTTTTTCCTTTCCTTTCCTTTCCTTTCCTTTCCTTTCCTTTCCTTTCCTTTCCTTTCTTTTCCTTTCCCTCCTCTCTTCTTCTCTTCTCTTCTTTTTTCTTTTTCTTGACAGGGTCTTGGTCTGTCTGCCAGGCTGAAGTGTGCCATCATAGCTCACTGCAAGCAACGTCAAACTCCTAGGCTCAAGTGAACCTCTCACCTCAGCCTCCCAAGTAGTTAGGACTACAGGCTCATGCCTGGCTAATTTTTTAACTCTTTTTTTTTTTTGTGGAGACTGGGTCTCACTATGTTGCCCAGGCTGTTCTCAAGCAATCCTCCCTCCTTGGCCTTCCAAAGCGCTGGGATTACTGGCATGACCCACTGCATCTGGTTCCAAATTATCTTTCTTAATCATGATCAACTAAGGGTTGGTTAAGATCCAAATATGGAAACTGAGGAGCCAAGAGGGGCTCCTTCTTACCAGAATCCATGCTAGTGTTCTGAGGTGAGCTGAGAGAGGAACCAAAATTTGGGCCAAGATCGTTTCCAGACAGTTCTGAATTTTTCTAATTGTACAGAGAAGTGGTCAATTAATAGATTTTCCATGGTTCTATTTCATTGCCAGGGGCAAAATAGTTTTAGCCTGAAATTTGTAAGACAAGGTGTAACTAGACCTTCATTTCAGCCACCTTAAACTACCATCTGAATGTCCAGGTTTGAACAATTCTACTTCTAGAAGAATCCACAATAAAACAAATATTTGAGAAGCCTTTCCATCCTGAAATTTTATAATAAAATAATGTCACAAATTTTATAATAAAATAATATTATTTTATTAATAATAATTTTGCCTAGGAATTCTATGTATTACCAATTTAAAAGCTGGAGACTTGTCTTCTAAAACAATAACAATAATAATAAACTTTAATTGACTGTTTGCTGTGGCCAAGCAGTGTGGTAAGTAAGCACTTCAAATGTAGTATCTCATTTAATTTTACGGGCAAAATCTGTTATTACTCCTAATCTACAGATGAGGTAGAGTGAGGTCATATAATTTGTCTAAGGTCAAACAGGCTAACAAATGATAGAGCTAAGGGTTTTGACAAGACATCTAGATCTAGAACACATGTGCTTAGCAACTACATTTTCACCTTTCATGAATAATATCTTTATTTTTAGGAAAATATAGCTATGGTTCTTATGCAGAGAGATAATTTACTAGCAGGGTCAGTACTTGTCAGCTTTAGATAGTAAAAGCATCAACTGCATATGGAGGCAAACTGGTTTTCCTACTTTTGGTACACCAGCTGCACCCAAAATTGGTAATTGATTGACTACTAGAAAACAAGTTTGGTTTTTTTGTTTGTTTTTTTTTTGCTTTTTTTTTTTTTTTTAAAGGGACTCAGCAAAACTGTGTTTTCCTTTGCAGGAAGATTTATTTTATTTTATTTTATTTTTCAACTTTTATTTTATGTTCCAGGGCACATGTGCAGGAGATGCAGGTTTGTTACATAGGTAAACGTGTGCCATGGTGGTTTGCATTTTTTTAGGTACAATGTCTTGCTCTGTTGCCCAGGCTGGAGTGCAGTGGTGTGCTTATGGTTCACTGTAGCCTCGACCCTGCTGGGCTTAGGTGATCCTACTGCCTCAGCCTCCCAAGTTACTGGACTACAGGCAAGTGCTACCATGTCCAGCTATTTTTTTTTTATTTTAATTTTTGTAGATATGGGCATCTTGCCATGTTGCCAAGGTTGGTCTTGAACTCCAGGCCTTAAGCAATCCTCTCATCTCAGCCTCCCAAAGTGCTGGGATTATAGCCATAAGCCACTGTGTAGAAATTTTAACTACTGTCAGAAAGCCACTCCCACCGTCTCTTGTTCATATTAATATGGTTTAGTTCTCCATGAGCACAAAAACCCAAGGATCTATAACATTCTCCTACAACTTAGTCCCAAACCAACTTTTGTTCTGGAATTAAAGGCAAAAAAAAAAAAGTTCCTATTTAGTGTTGCAGACTTTGACCTACACCCGATGGCTTAAACAGCAGTCCACACTGCACTTTGTTCAGGAAACTAGCTTAAAGTAGCTCATTTTCAACAAACTTATCCTGGGTAAAGAGCACAACATCAAGTGGCAGTACTGCTGAGTTGTCATTGTCATCATCCACACAGGCAGCCCAAAGTCTCTTTGTCTGAAATGTTCTGGTTCTCTTGAAAGAGGTCATTCCTAATGTGTGAAGTACTTTTGAAGGATGATCTTCCATGCTAGTCATTGTGTTTTGATACTTATTGATTGAGAAAATATGTGATGACAAATACTACTGTAAATTCAGCCTCATCTTTGAGTGCATTTATATAACTCTACTAGTAATCACATCCCTACCTATATATATTTTATTTATATTCATACATACATATACAGCATTTATTCAGTCTATAAACAAAGTTTAACCCATATATGAATTCACAGACACCTTATAGTAGCTCCAAGACATCCAGAACTTATTACAAATAAGTTGAATATACATATTTTCTACTTTCATGAACTCTCTAAAGCGACTAACAGTTCTCTTCACACCCCAACCCCTCCATCCCCACCCCACTGGAACTCCATGAAAATTTTATAACTTTGAAGCCAAAACAAAATCTGAAGTAGATAGAACTTTCCTTAAAACTTACATGCAAGCTGGACACTGTGGTGCATGCCTGTAATCCCAGCTACTTGGGAGGCTGAGGCGGGAGGATCACTTGAGGCCAAGAGTTTGAGGCTGCAATAAACTATGGTCATAGCACTGCACTCTAGCCTGGCAGCAACACAGTAAGATCCCATCTCTAAACAACAACAATGACAACAACAAAATACTACATGTATATGGCTGAAATGCTTAGGGGTGAAATGTACTGATGTGTACTTCAGAAAATGAAATGGATAGAAAAGTGGATCGATGAAAACATAATCAAGCAATCTGGCAAAATGTTAACAATTATCGAATCTAGGTTGGTTGGATATATGTGTGTGTATTAGTCTGTTCTCATGCTGCTAATAAAGACATACCCAAAATTGGGTAATTTATAAAGGAAAGAGGTTTAATGGACTCACAGTTCCATGTGGCTAGGGAGGCCTCACCATCATGGTGGAAAGCAAGGAGGAGCAAAACCACATCTTACATGTTGGCAGGCAAGAGAGAGCTTGTGCAGGGAAACTCCCATTTATAAAGCCATCTTGTGAGAATATCAGACCATCAGACTATCATAAGAATGGTATGGGGGAAACTGTCCCCATGATTCAATTATCTCCACCTGGCCTCATCCTTGACACATGGGGATTATTACAATTCAAGGTGAGATTTGGGTGAGGACACAGCCAAACCATATCAGTGTGCTTACTGTAAAATTCTTTCAATTTGTCTCTGTATTTGAACATTCACATAAAAAGGGAGAAATACATGCATGATTCTTATAATTATTTCATGCATAGAGACTATATGTATAATATTTGGATACAATTATCATACAAATTTACAACATAAAATTCTGTTAATTAATTAATTTATTTTATTTTTAAACAGAGTCTTGCTTTGTCTCCCAGGCTGGAGGGCATTGGTGCGATCTTGGCTCACTGCAACCTCTGCCTCCCAGGTTCAAGTGATTCTCCTGCCTCAGCCTCGGAGTACCTGGGATTACAGGCACCCGCCACCACACCCGGCTAATTTTTGTATTTTTAGTAGAGGCGGGGTTTCACCATGCTGGCCAGGCCGGTCTTGAATTCCTGACCTCAGGTGATCCATCTGCCTCAGCCTCCCAAAGTGTTGGGATTTACAGACATGAACCACCGCACCCGGCCTAGTTAATTTTTAGTATTAAAATCAGCTCCTTTCAGACTAGGGAAAGACTCTTCTCATGTCTCTTGGCCTCCTTCCCTCTCCTGACCCTAATCCCTAGTTGGAAAAACCTGCAGAACATCTGCCATAGGCTAGGACCTCAAGAATGGGAGGGAGGAGAAGAGTCGTCTCTGAGCCGGTCTCTGGGCAGAGCTGTGCTGTAGGGCTGGCCCCAAAAGAGGTAGACAGAAATCCAAATTACAGGTTTTGTTTGCTTGTTTTTTGTTTTTGAGACGGAGTCTCACTCTGTCGCCCAGGCTGGAGTGCAGTGGCGCGATCTTGGCTCACTGCAAGCTCCGTCTCCCGAGTTCACGCCAGTCTCCTGCCTCAGCCTCCTGAGTAGCTGGGACTACAGGCGCCCGCCACCGCGGCCGGCTAATTTTTTTGTATTTTTAGTAGAGACAGGGTTTCACCGTGTTAGCCAGGATGCTCTCGATTTCCTGACCTCGTGATCTGCCCTCCTCGGCCTCCCAAAGTGCTGGGATTACAGGCGTGAGCCACGGCGCCCGGCCCCAAATTACAGTTTTAAAGGGAGAATGACATGTAGGTCTGATGTGGGCTGTTGCTGGCATTCCACAACGTGCTGGGCTTAATAAGGCATCAAGAGCAAGTCCAGATCTTAAAAATTAGGGAGATTGGAACCTCCAATGCCCTATTAAACTTGCTTTCATTCGCTTAAAGACTGGGAAGGGCTGAACACCTAGGTTGAAGGCTCTTGGTACCTGGAGCTGAGCAGGATAAAATAGAGAATATCCTGGCACCCCAGGCAGGAAACACTTCAGGGGCCACCCAAGGGCCTCTGTTGACAGGGGTTCTGGGCACCCAAGGGAGTTAAGGGGAGCCTCCTTAGAGATAGGGCCTCCTTAGTTCATTAGTGTCTCTCAGAACAGCCTTTTGGAGTTTGTTCCACTTTTTATTATAAAAGGAATTAGGCTTTTCTTTAAACATTTTCTTAAATATTTAATGGACTTTTTGGAGCGCCAAATTTCCATTGAGGTCTGAGGTTGGGAAGAGGATGCTGCAAGTTTATTATCTTAAACTCCACTTTGATACAGTGCTGTGCAAGATCAAAACCTGAGAATTTTATTGCCTTTCTGCAAAAGGGAGGGGTAATGTCAATAAGGACACTTATGTCAAATATATTATCCTGTGACAGTTTAATAGGAATGAGTTCCTGCGCTTATGTCGTTTGGCAAGGACTTGAGTGTGGACTTAATTTTTCTGCCTCCCTTCTCTCTCAACTAACCACGTGCTCACAAAATCAAATACATGTGATCCACATTCATGTTGTTCACTTATGATCAATGACAATTTATCAAGGGAATTCTGAATATATAGGTGAATAAACAGAGAACCCAGTTTTCCCCAAATGATCACTCTTGTGAATGGTTATCTATCTTTAGCTGATGTTTGTTCTCATAAATCCTCAGCATATAATCCCATCCACAGATCTGCCAGAACCAAAGTGCACTGGGAATTATAATCACATACATGAAAGATTTTCTAGCATATAAAGAAGAGTGACTTTATGGTCCTATTCACCTGTATTCTATACTCTGATGTTAGAACCACCTAGAAATATCCTATCTTTGATGTTATCAGACACCTGTATTTTGCCTCAGCATTTAGTCATCCATAAACACAATTTGTTACTGTATGTACCATTTGCTTATAAAGATCAGCACTGAATTTCATAGTGATGTATTGATGACAGGACAAGTCACTTTATTGTTCAGGATGTCAGGGATTTCCAGTGGAGAGGTATGTCCATATCCTAACTCCAGAGCCTGTGAACGTGACCACATATGGAAAAAGGGTCTCTGCAGATGCAACTAAATTAAGGATCTTGATAGGAAATCACCCTGCATTATCAGGGAGGGCTCTAAATCCTTCAATCCAATCAACTGACACCTAATATTAACCATCACATTAGATAATAGAATAGGGGAGCAAAGGAAGAGCAAAAGTATAAAATACACTGGGGGAAAATATATATACCCAAATCATTTTAGTCATGAATATCAAATGCTGCTACCATGATTTTTACCATTTATGCTTCCAGCATTTTATATGGTACAAAGCAAAGTAAAACAACACAAAACAATACATGTAAAGTAAATCAAAACTGATAGTGTAATGACTTCAACTCAGAGGATTACAAAACACTTTGTTAAAATATATGTATTTTAGGGTCTCATTTGTCACCCAGACTGGAGTGCACATGATCTCAGCTCCCTGCAACCTTGATCTCCTGGGCTCAGGTAATCCTCCCACCTTAGCCTCCCAGGTAGCTGGGACTGCAGGTGTGTGTTAGCACACCCAGCTAATTTTTTATTTTATTTTGTAGAGATAGGGTTTCACCTTGTTGCCCAGGTTGGCCTTGAATTTCTGGGCTTAAGCCATCTGCTAGGCTGGTCTTGAACTCCTGGGCTCAAGTGATTGGCCTGCCTTGGCCTTCCAAAGTGCTGGGATTACAGGTGTGAGCCACTGCAACTGGCCTAAAAACATATATCATTTGGTCAGCAAAGAGTTCAACCTAGAATAAGGGCCCAACCAAAAATGGAAATCTTCTTATTTGGAAAAGAGAAAAATGAATTTCAACATAAGTGAATTTAGTTATATGTAAGATTAAAATATCAACGATAATTTCTTACTCATTTTAGTGTAAGTTGCCTCAAATCCTCAGTGGAATAAAACTGATATATAGCATTCAATCAATTCATCAAGATAAAACAAAAGGTAAAATTTCAACTGTGTCATGCATGCTTCTATTTCTAAAATCTTATTTTCCATTTTTTAATTTTCTCAATACTGTTGCAGTATTTTAAAATGTTTACCAAACTTTGTCTTTAGATTTTCAAAGCTGAATTTATCCTCACCTCCTGCCCACTAATTTACTCATTTGTTTATTTCCCACTCCCTGTCAATGGCACCTTCATTTTCTGCATTACAAAAGCTTAATTTTTTGAGTCATCGTTGACTCATTCTTCTTATCTTTTGATTTTAGTCACCATGAAATCCTATATAATTGTTTTGCAAGATATGTCTGGATTGCATCCATTTGCTTATAATTGCATAACCTCACCGCCTTGTCCTCATGTAGCCTAAATACTCCTTGTGTACCTGAATCTCTGTGCTATGTCAGTTCAGAGAAATAAAAAATAAAATTGATTGCAACTCAAGACTTTACTCAGTCTCTTAAGAACTTTGCAGTCTAAGTAGTTAAGAACCAAGGTCTGAAGCCAGATTGCCTGAGTTAAAAACGGACTCTGACAATTCCTAGTAGTGCCTCAGTTACTTCATCTGTAAAATGGGAGTAATAATGGTACTTTAAACATCATAGGATTATAGTGACAACAAAATGACTTAACACATGTAAAGCATTTATAACATGGCCTGGTATATGAAAAGCTATTATTATTATTAGTTTTCTTATTGTTAAAAAACCATTATTAGTCTTTGTCACTATCAAAGGAGATAGCAGTTGTTTTCTCTAATTTATTTCTCATCTCCACTCTCTACTGCCCACCCAAATCCTCCTCCAGAAGCCAGCCTACACTGCTCCCAATGTCTCTGGCAATTTTTTCAACTTGGTGGATCCTTTTCTTGCCTTTTCCAAGGCAAAATTCGCTAGCACATCTCTGATTCTTTCAGATTTTTCAAACTTTCTACCAAAAGGAAGATGGCGAAACGAGTCTACCAGGCACAGGTGATAAAGGATGTATCCACTACAGAGAATTTCAAAAACATCAATGGAGGCCGGGTGCGGTAGCTCACGCCTGTAATCCCAGCACTTTGGGAGGCCAAGGCAGGTGGATTATGAGGTCAGGAGATCAAGACTATCCTGGCTAACATGGTGAAACCCCATCTCTACTAAAAATACAAAAAAATTAGCCAGGTGTGGTGGCGGGCACCTGCAGTCCCAGCTACTCGGGAGGCTGAGGCAGGAGAATGGTGTGAACCCGGGAGATGGAGCTTGCAGTGCGCTGAGATCACGCCACTGCACTCCAGCCTGGGCGATAGAGCAAGACTCTGTATCAAAAAAAAAAAAAAAATCAATGGAATTGATAAAAAGTCTGTTTGACTCTAATCTTTACCATATGCTGGCAACTACTAAAAATATCTGTAAAAGTCAAGGCACAGTGGCATGTGCCTGTAGGCTCAGCTGCTCTGGAAGCTGAGGCAGCAAGAGGATTGCACTCAGGAGTTCGAATCCATTCTGGGCAACATAGTAAGAGCTGGTCTCTTAAAAAAAAAAAAAAAAAGAGCAATAAGTGATAAACTGCTCTTTCCTTCTCCCTTCCCAATATGTTATTGATCTAATTTCTGTAGTTGCTGTTGAGTTTTAACAGCATAAATATATATATATAAAATGTACACATATATACATATTTACATGAATATATGTATAAGCTTTATATTATTTCATTTTTATTACTTATCCTCTAATCAACATTAGATTCTACCTGTAAATTAATTCTGAGAGCTCCCAGTTAACATAGTTGGCCCTGACACATGTGAACTAAAATTCCCATATTGTTTTGACAATACGTTTATGAGTGTTTAGAGCCATTCCAGCAGGTACAAGCACAATCTCTGTTCAACTCTTGTGGTATTGCATATTCTTGCACTTAGACAGTAGTTTTAAAATAAACAGTGGTATCACAGTGACTGTAAAGACAAAGAAACTGAACTTAAATTTCTTCAATTTTGGCATTTTATGTGACCAATCAGAGTTTTACTTTGAGTTTGAAGTTTAAAACAGCGAAACAAAGAATGTAAAATTGAAATGTATAATTTACTGAATTTGAATAGCCTGAAAACTTCTTCTTTTTAAATTGTTGTTTCAAATCTAAGAAATACATCAAGAAAATAATGATTAATACTAGATAACTGCATGATTATTACTGAAAATAATTATTTCATCCACAGCAGGGACTGTTAAAAGTGATTTGTCTCTGTGTATCAAATATCCTCATAGTAGCTTTCTTTCAATATCCTTGGTCTGCATGACACAAGACACAAAGCCTGATTGTTCTGACTTGGCATCCTTCTCAGAAAAGGGCTTGTGAAGGCTGGGAAAACTCATATGCATTAGTAACTCTTGTACAGTTCACGATCCGAATTGGCCTTTTAGATAACCTTACTGCACCAGGTTGTGACTTTCTGTTAAACTTTACTTTCAAACTCTAACTCTTTTGCTCAATCCCACATCAGCACAACAAATCTAAACTTCTCTGCCTGGTTCTCAAAGTCTCCCACAGTGACTCTGTCCCCATCTCACCATTCATGTGTACCTCTTTCTATCTCCCGTTTCACTGAAAATGTAAGAATTACAATTTACCATCTATGCAGCCTCTTGGTTTGAACAAACAACAATTATACTGAATCAATTACTGAACATTGTGATGATCTGCTATTATCCATCATTGATAGTTGTTCGCAAGAAGAATGTAAGCTTCTATTGGATGAGGAGGGGATTACAGAAGTGTTACATATTCATCACAATGCTTAATCTGGGGCCAAGGACAGGTTATTCCTTGAAGTTACTCTTTCAGTCCCTCATATGGTTTGGCTGTGTCCCCAACCAAATCTTGTCTTGAATTACAGCTCCCACAATTCCCATGTGTTGTGGAATGGACCTAGTGGGAGGTAATTGAATCATGGGGTTGGGTCTTTCCCATGCTGTTCTCTTGATAGTGAATACGTCTCATGAGATCTGATGGTTTTATAAAGGGGAGTTCCTCTACACACGCTCTCTTGCCTGCCGCCATGTAAGACGTGCCTTGGCTCCTCCTTCGCCTTCCGCCATGATTGTGAGGCCTCCCCAGCCATGTAGAACTAACTGTGAGTCCATTAAACCTCTTTCCTTTATAAATTATGCAGTCTCTGGTATACCTTTATTAGAAGCATGAGAACAGACTAATACAGTCCCTAAAGTGCTGTGAAATGCCATCTGAACTTGCCCTGTCCTCTACATTTTCACTTGAGAGCGTGCTTTAGTCAGTGAGCTAAAACTACTCTCCCCACACCATGTTCCCATTGTTATATTATTCTACTGCTGAAACAAGTAGTGTGATTTCACCCTTAAAGAAAAGAAGTGTGTTAAGGGAGAATGTTCCCTGTGTCATGTTCACATCAATTTTAATTTCTGACCCTACCTCAGTTGTTCAGCTCATGTTTTCCTTTCCCTCTGGTTTGGAACATGTCTTTCTTGTGTAGCTATTGTTTTTCTTGCATCCTATTTTATTTTCCATTTTTCAAATCATCTTCTTATATGCCTATACCATATCAACATGATCCATTCACTTAATCATATTTACTTCAGTAAGTCTACTTCCTCCTTGGAAACACTCCTTCCGTAGCCCTCAAACTTTCTGTTTCCATGGAATGAGTTGCTCTCTAGAACTCTGACAGCCATCTTTTTTTTATTTATTTTTTAATTTTTTATTGACACGAAATCTTGCTCTGTTGCCCAGGCTGGAATGCAGGGCTGTGATCTTGGCTCACTGCAACTTCTGCCTCCTAGGTTCAAGTGATTCTCGTGCCTCAGCCTCCCGAGTAGCTGGGATTACAGGCATGTGCTAACATGCCTGGCTAATTTTTGCATTTTTAGTAGAGACAGGGTTTCACCATGTTGCCCAGGCTGGTCTTAAACTCCTGACCTCAAGTGATCTTCCCGTCTCAGGCTCCCAAAGTGCTGGGATTATAGAAGTGAGCCACTGTGGCCAGCAGCCATCATTTTATAAGTGTGCTTTTTAGTTTTAAAAATCACTGAAATCATTTTGTTAAGGTAATATTTGATATGAGGCTTAAGAAAAATAGCATAAATATTTATAATGATAATTTTAAGAAACAGTGTCACCATGTTGGCCAGGCTGGTCTCGAACTCCTGACCTCAGGTGATCTGCCCACCTTGGCCTCCCAAAGTGCTGGGATTACAGGCATGAGCCACCACACCTGGCCTCTTTGATTATTTTTTTAAATTTTTGTTCTTTTCTCTCTTTTTGAAATACCTATTAGAGAGATGTTGAACTTTCTGGATTGAGTGTCTTTGCCTCTTTTTCCCCTCTTACATTATCCATCCTTTGTCTTTTTAGGACATTTTCTTAACTTTGTATCCTTTTTATTTGAAAACATATAATGTGATCTTCTCAAAAACTTCTGAGGGTTATCAAACAGAGATTTAAAAAGTTCAAATGCTTCTATCTCTTTCCTCACTGACCATTTTTTCTCTCATTCTGCCATTTCTTTAAGATTGGTCTTTTTCCTTTATGTTGAAAAGTCTCACCAAGTATCTGGTGATATTAAAGAACAAGGCATTGAAAAGCTGAGTGAGAATTCTGCATGTTGGTGATGGTGAAGCCTTCTGTGGACTGACATGTATCATTTCTAATGGCTGCTTACCTGAGTTAGGGACCCAGGTGAGCTCTGACCTCCTGCATGGAGGCAGACACTTAGTAGCCTGCGTCCTCCTCACACAGACAGTTGGGGAATAAAGTCTTCTACCCACACATTTGCTGTTCCCCTGTTTCCAGCCCCATGTTTGACTCTTCTCCGTTAGTCTCCTGGGATCAGACTCCCAGTCTACTTCCCTAACCTCTTCAGGGAGGGGCAGGTGCCTTGTCTTCATTGTTTGGCTTTATTGTTTCCCATGTCCCCTGGAAGGCATCCCTTGTCCTGTAATTTCTTCTGCCCTGCTACATCAGTTTTACTTTCTTCATCGATTTTCTTCTGCCAGTAATATTTTAAATCTATGGCCTATTGATAATCTGTTACCTATTCTCATCATCATTGCGAGTTTGTACATTTAAAATATCTGCACTTACTTTTTAATTGATCCTGGCAGGAAGAAGAGGTATACAATAGGCATATTTAGCCCAAAGTCTTATAATTTATTTTCATCGTATCCCTGGGTACAGTGGAGGTGAACTTTTTCAAAGTTGACCTGTCAGAAAATGTCTGTATTTGGCCCTCTCACTTGGTTACAAGTGACTCATAGTCACTTTCACTCAGAAGACTGGAGCCATTCTCCATCATCCTCCAGCCCCGTTCTTGGTAATGAGAATTATGAGGTCAGATGATGCTTGTTTCTGGCTGAGATTTCTTTATTTTATCCTGGAACTTTTAGCAATTTCTTATCCAGGATGATTCTGGGTATAAGTATTTAAAAAAAAAAAAAAACTCTACTTAGCATTTGGTGAGAATTTTCAACCTGAAAATGTATGTCTTTCTTCAAATCTAAAAATTTTTTACTATATATTTATTTTCTTTCATTCAGTTTTTAATGTTTTCTCTGAAATTTAATACATCTACATAAAAAATTTAAGTAAAAAATTTTAAAAATCAGTAGAATCTAGATGAAATAACTAATTGGCAAATTTATTTGGAAAAAAAATTCCAATGGCAATAATCTATAAAGTGCTTAGAAACAAACCTAACAAGAAATGAGCAGAATTATGTGAAGAAAAATATGATTTTAGGAAGAATATTTTAAAAACCACTCGACTATGTCCTTAAATGGGAAGACTCATTACTGTAAAGATATTTACACTAATTTAACAATAAATGTAATACATTCCTTAAGTTTTTTCTTCTTTTGCATATTATCAGTCATCTGAAATTGTATTTACATGAGGACAGCCAAGTATAACAAAGACTTTCTTGATATAACAGCTAGAAACTCTTTATAAAGCTCTAGTGTAGTAAAAACATATAAAAAGTTCCATAGAATAGAATCATGAGTCAAAAAATAGACTGAAACATACCTGTGATATAGTTCAATTTATCTATTTTTACTTTGTTGTCTGTGCTTTTGCATCATATCCAAAAAGTCTTTGCGGGCTGCTCTGTCTATAGAGTGGCCATTCTTTATTCCTTTACTTAATAAACTTGCTTTCACTTAAAAAAAAAAGTCATTGCAAACCCAACTTCATAAACTTTTATCCTGTGTTTTCTTCTAAGAGTTTACAGTTTTAGCTCTTGTATATGTTTTTGACTTATTTTGAGTAAGTTTTTGTATATGGTGTAAGGTAAGGGTCCAATTTCATTCTCTTGCATGTGAATTTCTGGTTTTCCCAGCACTATTTGTTTAAAACACTCCCCTTTCCCCCATTTAATAGTATTGGTACCCTGGTCAAAAATTATTTGACCATATATGTGAAGGTTGGCTTCTGAGCTCTTTGTTCTATTCTTTTGGTCTAAATGTCTTCCTTTACACTAGTATGACACTGCTTTGATTACTGTAGCATTGTAATAAGTTTTGAAACCGGGAGATTGAGATCTCACACAACATTTTTTTCAAGGATATTTTGGCTATTTAGGATCTTCTGAGATTCCATATAAACTTTAAAATGGATTTTTTCATTTCTGCAAAAAATGCCATTCGTATTGTGATAGTGATTACATTAAATTGGTAGATTACTCTGGGTAGTATTGACAGCTTAATATTAAGCCTACAGCCCATAAGCACATAATATCTTCCCATTTATTTGTGTCTTCTTTAATTTCTTTCAGTAATGTTTGGTCTCAAACTCCTGAACTCAAGCGATTCTCTTGCTGTGGCCTCCCAAAGTACTGGGATTACAGGTATAGACCACCATGCTCGGCCTCAGCAATGTTTAGTAGTTTTCAGTGTACAAGACTTTTCTTCTCCTTGGTTAAGTTTATTCCTAGTATTTCATTATTTCTAACGCTATTGTAAATTGAATTATTTTCTTAATTTCCTTTTCAAATTTTTTCACTGTTAATGTACAGAAATGTAACCAATTTTTGCAAGTAGAGTTTGTATACTCTACTGACGTTATTTATTCTTTCAAACAGTTTCTTTTTTGGTGGAATTTTTATGGTTTCCTACATGTGAGATCATGTTAGCTTTGAACGGAGATAATTTTACTTCTTTATTTTCAATTTTTGTGACTTTTATCTCCTTTTCTTGTCTAATTGCTCTGGCTAGGACTTCCAGTATCATATTAAATAGAAGTGGCAGGTAGACATCCTTGTTTTACACCTAATCTTAAAGGAAAAGCCTTGTCTTTGGCTGTTGTATATGATGTTAGATGTGGGCTTTTCATAGCTGGCCTTCTATAGCTAATTTGTTTAGTGTTTTTGTCATAGATGAGTGTTGAATTTCATCAAATGCTTTTCTGTATCTATTGAAATAATCATGTGATTTTTATCCTTTCTTTTTTTAAAGTGCTGTATTATACTGATTGCTTTTCATATATTGAACTTGTATTTCAAGAATAAATCCCACTTGGTCATGGTGTATAATACTTTCAATATGCTGTTGATT
The DNA here is from genome assembly GCF_029281585.2 of Gorilla gorilla gorilla. Taxonomy (NCBI): domain Eukaryota; kingdom Metazoa; phylum Chordata; class Mammalia; order Primates; family Hominidae; genus Gorilla; species Gorilla gorilla. The sequence continues at coordinate 34,840,849 of NC_073232.2, read as the reverse complement.
TTGGTTTGGTAGTATTTTGTTGAGGATTTCTGTGTCAATATTTATAAAGAATATTGGTCTGTAGTTTTCTTTTCTTGCAGTGCCTTTCTCTAGCTTTGGTATCAGGGTAATGCTGGTTTCATAGAATACAATTGGAAATGTTTCCTCCTTTTTCATTTTTTTGGAAGAGATTAAAGAGGATTGTTGTTAATTCTTTATATTTTCCATAGACTTCACCAATGAAGCCATCTGGTCCTGAGCTTTTCTTTGTTGGGAGGTTTTTGATTGCTGATTCAATCTCCTAGCTAATTATACATCTGCTCAGATTTTCTGTTTGTTTATGATTCAGTCTTGGTTGGTTGTGTGTTTCTAGGAATAGCCATTTCATTTAGGTTATCCCTGTGCAACAATTTTCAACCTTACAATATTAAAACACCAAATACATTTACAATGGAATAGCAATTTTTTTAAAATAGAAGGGTAAAGTTAAGATGTTTGGTAACATCCATTCTGGCAAGAAACTAAGAAAATAGGAAATATTTTACACAATTGCTAGGGTGTTAGTACAATAACAGAGTATTTTGTCTATGGAATATGAAATGCTCACAATCATGGATTCACCCATTAGAACGAGCACATACTCTACAAGATATACTAAGAGAAGTGTGCATTGTTAAATGTACAAGAAAGAAAGTTGCAGCATGTTATGTAAAAGGTAAAAATTAGAAAACACCTAAAATGCCATTGTCAAGAAAAAAGTTTCAATTCTGCATTGTTTTAAAAATGCTTATGTTACAGTTCTTGTTTATTTTTAATTGAATTATAATAGGAAGTTTTGAACTTATAGCTCCTATTTCGTATACAAAATCGCCTCCAATTGATATCTGTATAATATTTTTTCCTATATGTATTAGATCATCAATTCATTTATTCATATTCCCTTCCACAAACACTTATTGAGCATCTTCTAGAGGCCAAGTACTGTGTATATTAGACATAGAATAGTGCATGAAACAAAGCCCTAGATATCATTTATCTCTTCACTTACTCAAGTCTTCCTTAACGTCTTGAAATACAATTTTATCATTTCTTTTGTTTATTTGCTTTTTGTTTTCCTTATTTCATTTTCTTTTCTTCACACTGGTTTGAAAGAGCTATATTCTTTGAGTGACTACCCTTGGAATTTTAGCCTTCGTATTTACCAAAGACTGATGTATTCATTACTTCTTCTCATATAATGTAAGTGCTCTTGGAATGCTATAACTTCAACCATATTCCTCCCAGTTAATATTTGTGGTTGTTCTGTATCTTATCTCTATCTTGTTTTAATTATCTGTAACCTCACAGATTAAGTTATTATTGTTGTTTTATCATTCCAGTGTTTGTTTAGATTTATCTACATACACACCTCAAAATATATCCTATTTAAATTATTTGGGGTATATGTAGTTTGGAAACTCTGTTTCCATTTATCTTTTTTTTTTTTTTTTCTGAAACAGAGTCACACTCTGTCTCCCAGGCTGAAGTGCAGAGGCACGATCTCAACTCACTGCAACCTCCACCTCCCTGGTTCAAGCAATTCCTCTGCCTCAGCCTCCCAAGTAGCTGGGATTACAGGCACATGCCACCACACCTGACTAATTTTTCTGCATTTTTAGTAGAGACCAGGTTTCACCATGTTGGTCAGGCTGGTCTCGAACTCCTGACCTCGTGATCCACCCACCTTGGCCTCCCAAAGTGCTGGGATTACAGGCATGACCCACCGCAGCCAGCCTGTTTCTATTTATCTTAAAAATATTTTTATTTTAACTTTGTTGTTAAAAAGATATTTTTATGGAGAATACAATTCTTGATTAATTGTTTTCTGTTTGCTTTGGTTTGGTGTGGTAAGTAATTTGAGGATAATTTTTATTTGCTGAATTCTGCCATCCAGTGTTGCTTTGGAGAAGTCAGCTATCAATCTAATTTTTGTATTACCTTGAAGTTGGTGTTTTTACTCCGTGATCCCTTTATGATCCTTCTCTGTCTTTGGTGTTTAGCAGTTCCATTATAATGATTCTTCCTGAATCTATATATTGATATTTTCCCTCAGTTCTGAAGCATTTATGCAGCCAAGAATATTATTAGTTTGAATCTATATCTTTGCACTACATAGCTATTATATTCTTTCTATTCATTTTCACTCTTGTCTTTTTCCTATCCCTTTTGAACAAACTGTCAAAGTTTGTACTGTATTATTGATGAAAATTCTTGTTTAAATGTTCTGTTTTCACTTTTACACTGTTGGTGAGACTGTAAACTAGTTCAAACATTGGGCAAGACAGGGTGGCGATTCCTCAAGGATCTAGAACTAGAAATACCATTAGTTCAACCATTGTGGAAGTCAGTGTGGTGATTCCTCAGGGATCTAGAACTAGAAACACCATTTGACCCAGCCATCCCATTACTGGGTATATACCCAAAGGATTATAAATCATGCTGCTATAAAGACACATGCACATGTATGTTTACTGCGGCACTATTCACAATAGCAAAGACTTGGAACCAACCCAAATGTCCATCAATGATAGACTGGATTAAGAAAATGTGGCACATATACACCATGGAATACTATGCAGCCATAAGAAAGTATGACATGATATCTTTTGTAGGGACATGGATGAAGCTGGAAAGCATCATTCTCAGCAAACGATCGCAAGTACAGGAAACCAAACACCGCATGTTCTCACTCATAGGTGGGAATTGAACAATGAGAACACTTGGACAGAGGGTGGGGAACATCACACACCGGGGCCTGTCATGGGGTGGGGGGAGGGGGGAGGGATAGCATTAGGAGATATACCTAATGTAAATGACGAGTTAACGGGTGCAGCACACCAACGTGGCACATGTATACATATGTAATAAACCTGCACATTGTGCACATGTACCCTAGAACTTAAAGTATAATAAAAAAAAGAAAATGTAACATAAAACACTTAAAAAATAAAAATGGCAATATACCTAAAAAAAAAAATAAAATAAATGTTCTGTTTTAAAATTTAAATGTGGCCAGGTGCAGTGACTCATGCCTGTAATCCCAGCCCTTTAGGAGGTGGAGGCAGGGAGGTCTCTTGGGCCCAGGAGGTTGAGGCTGCAGTGAGCCGAGATTGCACCACTGCACTCCAGCCTGGACGACAGAGCAAGACCCTGCCTCATAACAACAACAACAACAACAACAACAACAATAGTATTAAAATCCAAATGTAAAATTCTATTCCCTAACCTATTTTTCTTTTTCATTTATTTTTATTTTAATATTTATTTATTTACTTATTTTTGAGATGGGAACCTGTTCTGTTGCCCAGGCTGGAGTGCAGTGGTGGGATCCTGGCTCACTACAACCTCCGCCTCCCTGGTTCAAGAGATTCTGGTGCCTCAGCCTTTCCAGTTGCTGGGATTACAGGCTTGTGCCACCACAGCTGGCTAATTTTTTTTGTATTTTTAGTAGAGATGGGGTTTGGTCATGTTGTCCATGGCTGGTCTCGAACTCCTGACCTCAGGTGATCCGCCTGCCTCGGCCTCCCAAAGTGCTGGGATTACAGGCGTGACCACCATGCCTGGCCTCGTTTATTTTTTAAACTTCAGACTGCTCTCTTTTTATCTCCACTTTGGTTTTAGCCACTCTGTCTTCCAGTTTCTTGTTCATGTTTCCTCTTCTGAAAACTTTTTGAGGAGAGCAAGATCTGACTTCTAAAGTTTTCTGTAGAACTATTATAGAGAAATGCTTTGTCTCTGAGTCTTCTTCATAATCATAATTCATGATTATATTAGCTGAGGATTTGCCAAAGGGGGACAACAGAAAGGAGGAGAGTGTTCTAAACATCTCTTTTTGTATATATGAGTGTTGACTGGTTCCTGTTTTTAGCTGGAGATCTGATACACAAGCTTATGTGATTAGCAAACATTCCTTCAATACTTGCTAAACTTCTCCAAGGAGATTCTGCTTTGCCCATTATACTCTAACACGACTAGAGTAAGATACAGGCTATATTTTTTTTCTTGGCTTAGGTATGGGCTCTGAAAGCCTTTCCCCATAAGTAACCCCACTGCCGGAGCCCCTGCTGTCTCTGGCTCATCAGCAATGTTTCCTTGTTGGTTACTATGCATTTCATAGCATACTATGCTTTCCACTAAGAAGTTAATAAAAGGAATTGAAGGGGTTATAGTGAAGGAGAAAGGTGCAGCTTTAAAAACACCTAGTTAAAAACAATCCCTGTATCGTTGAGGATTGCTATGCCAACTGTACATCCTTCTATCCCTACATTGGAGCTAACAGGGAATTAATTTAAGACTTGCCTTCTTTAATGCTGTCTGTTATATTCTGCTTCTGAAGGCAGAATGCATGATGTTAAGGAACACATTTCTCTTTTATCCTCCATAATTTGCATTTAATGGGAATATCTCCAAGTGTGTTATTACTTTTAGTTTTAAATGATATAATTGGGTTTTGTGATTATTTGGCTGTTGACATAGTGCTTTTCATGGGAAATTGGGAGAAGTCTCTGCTGGTATTCTGAACTGAAAGCCAGTAGTCCTATATTTGCATGTTTTCCTATATTAGCTTCCTTCTTGATTTTAAGGACATTTGTGTCATTTATGTAACACAGACCACCTCTTTTTAATATGCTGATTTTCTTCATTTCATAAAATTGATCTATTCAGAAAAGAAAAAAGTTCCCATGATTTCTACTTCTATTTTCCCTTAGAGGAGTCTGGTTATTTTATGAAACTATATGAGCTAGACTCTAAGAGAGTCGTCTAATTGGCTGACTAGTAACATGATGGATCAATTGCCTATATCTCTCTTTTGTGGGATTGGAGAATTAGATGTTCTGAATCTACAGCAGCTACATTACTCATACCATGACTTCCTTGGTAATCTCAGCCACCTTCCATCTGGTTTTCTGACTTCATAAATGTATTAAAATAGAATATTTCCCAATGTTTTATCATGAAAATGTAAAAAAAAAAAACCTCTAGAAAAGTTGAAAGGCTATTACAACAAACATCCATCTATCCCTAACCTAGATTTACCAGTTATTAACATACCCTCTGTGGGTATGTGTGTCACTGTTGTTTTGTTTTTGCTGAACCATTTCAAAGAAGCATATGAGTTGTACACTTCATGACACTACTTTTAAATGTTTTAGAATGTATTTACCCAAACCAAGCTTATTCTCAAATAGAACAATAACATTATTATGATAAAACATTTAGTCACATTGATACAATAATACCTGATAATTTTATTTAATACACAGTCCCAAGTCAAATTTATACAATTGTCCCAGTAATATACTTTATAATTATTTTTTTTCCAATCGGGATCTAATCAAGATCAGCTATTGCAGTTAGTTGTTATTTTTCTTTTCTTTTCTTTTCTTTCTTTATTTTTTGAGACAGGATCTCACTCTGTCACCCAGGCTGGAATGCAGTGGTGCTATCTCGGCTCACTGCAACCTCTTCCTCCCAGGTTCAAACAATTCTCATGCCTCAGCCATGTGCCTGACTGATTTTTTATTTTTAGTAGAGACAGAGTTTTGCCATGTTGGCTAGACTGGTCTCGAACTCCTGGGCTCAGATGATCTGCCCCATCTTGGTTTCCCAAAATTCTGGGACTACAGGTGTGAGCCACTGGGCCTGGCCAGTTGTTATTTTTCTTTACTTTCTTTTAATCTAGAATAGTCACTCTGCTGTTATATTTCAAATCCAGACAGCAGTGCAGCTGTAGACAGAATTATGTTTTAGGTTTATATAAAACTTAATTTTATCTGACTTGGAAGATTAATAAAACGATTTATTTTTGAATCAGTTATGTTCCCGTAAAAAATTAATTATCCATTTGTTAATATGCAAAGGATCTCTGAATGGCTAACATCATGTCTTTATTCTATTAATATAAATTGAAGAAATTATACTCATTATAAACATTTATAGCTTACAAATTGTTGTTTAAATTATAAAGACCGTAATCATAAGGTTCATTTTACCCGTCACTAAGATGCATAAATATAATGTCTTTCATCACTAACCATTCCATCCTTCTGTCCATATTTGACACTCACTTTACTATTTCTTCTCATCATTTTCCCTCTAATTATATCTCTTTTCTCCTCATCATTTTTAGTATCTGTTACTTTCCCTCCCCGTTTTCTCTGTTCCTTATCCCCCTCTCCTGCAATACCATTTCCCATAGCAGGAACCAGTAATTTATTCTTGTTAAAAGCGTTTTGTGTGCCAGGCATGGTGGCTCACACCTGTAATCTCAGCACTTTGTGAGGCCGAGGTGGGCAGATCATGAGGTTGGGAGATCGAGACCATCCTAGCCAACATAGTGAAACCCCGTCTCCACTAAAATAACAAAAAATTAGCCAGGCACAGTGGCAGGTGCCTATAGTCCCAGCTACTCAGGAGGCTGAGGCAGGGGACTCTCTTGAACCTGGGAGCTGGAGGGTGCAGTGAGCCGAGATTGTGCCACTGCACTCCAGCCTGGGCGACAGAGCAAGACTCCGTCTCTCAAAAAAAAAAAAAACCGTTTTGTGGTACGGAATAAACATCCAACCGTTTAGTTAAATCAACTAACATTAATTATTGTTTCTATCAAATGTTGGGTGACTTTGAAGGTTAATCTCAGCATAAAAAGGAAGCAAATGAAATAAAAGCAACCTCAGAAAGCGAATACCGCGAAGTGAGCATGGAGAAGTCCGTGATCTTGCCCCAGTTTACACAGCTGCTCGGTGGTGAATCTGGGAAGTGAATGCAAGCAGTTGCGGCCAGAGTCCCTGACCCCAATCACTCTACTGCCTCCGCAAGGCAGACACCTGACAGCATTTGAGTTTGTGATTCCTACCTTGTCTTTCAGGATGTGCTCTGTGGTCCTTGATCTCCCTTTTGGTAGAAAGCTTTCCAATAGCTTTCCTTGGGACCTTATCTCTTCACCCCTCTCTGATGGCATGTTGGCTCCCTGCATCCCCTGGCTGCCTCCTGGGATCCACCTCTCTTTGTTCTCTGCAGGGAAGTAGGTAGAGTAATTGTGGTTATGGGCTGTGGCCACTTAGCTCCATTCAGTCCAGCTTCTTCTATTTGGGGATAGGGGAAGGAGGCTTCTCATCACACAGGTTGACGATGGTGAGAGAAATAGTCCTTTACTGTGCAGGGGTGTGCATCTACTCTACCGAGATGAACCTGTTTCTCCGCTCTGGATTCATTTCCAAAAGGCCTCTCTCAGTTGTCTTTGACTTAGTACCTGTCAGACCCAAAAGCGGATGAAGGTGGGATAGAAAACACCAGCAGAAGTTACTCAATTAGCTGAGCTCCTTTACTGCTCTTGGCCTGAGACAACACCCGCCTAAAATAAGGATACTAATGCCAACCTTGCATTTTCTAGTAAGTACAGAAGTCCCCCTTAACCTGCAGTGTTGCTTTCTGGGGTTTTTGTTACCTGTAGTGAACCGAGGTCCAAAAATATTTCAGAAAATAAACAATTCATAAGTTTAAGTTGCGTGCCATTCTGAGTAGTGTGATGAAATCTCCTGCTGTCCTGCTCCATCCTGCCTGAACTGCGAAGCATCCCTTTGTCCAGAGAATCCTGTATGTGCTACTCACTCTTTAGTCACTTAGGAGCCTTCTTGGTTATCAGATTGAAAAAACAGCGTATTCAGGGTTAGATACTGTGAAAGGAAATTATCATGGGCCCTCAAAATCACTGAGCTAAAGGGAAAATTCAAGCTGGGAGCTGCTCAGGGCAAATTTGCTTCCCATTTTATTCAAAGTCGTCCCTCTGCTCACTCAGATAGATGCATATTCTGATTGCCTCCTTTGAAAAGGCTTATCCAAAACTCAAAAGAATGCAACCACTTGTCTCTCACCTGTCTGTGACCTGAAAGCCCTCCCCCTGCTTCGCGTTGTCCCCGCCTTTCTGGAAGGAACCAATGTACTTCTTACACATATTGATTGATGTCTCATGTCTCCCTAAAATGTATAAAACCAAGCTGTGCCCCGACCACCTTGGGCACATGTCATCAGGACCTCCTTAGGCTGTGTCACAGGCGCATGGACTTAACCTTGGCAAAAAAAACCTCCTAAAATGATTGAGGCTTGTCTTATCATTTTTCTCAATTAACAGTACTATCTATAGGGGGAACTACTGTATTTGATAAAACTAATCACGTGAAACACTGAGGAGATGAACTAGTAAAAAAAAAAGCAAACTCTTCAACAGTGGTAGCTATTCTTATTTATCTTGACAAAGAATCTTATGTGAATTGAAGCAATTTTCTCGGAGACTCTGACAGTGTTTCTGTGTAGTTATTAGTATTCACAGGATCCTGATAAATGTTTATTTCACTGAGACCTCATATACATAGAAGATTGTCATAAATAATCCCGGTATATGGATGTGATGCTTTTGATGTGTTTTGCTGTGTTGCTTTATGTTGTCTTTCAGGGGGAGTGGTAACTTACTGCAGGATACATTATTATAATTTTGCTTAAATGTAATTGCATAGTTTCTCAGAAAATTACATGAGACAAATAGCAGTAACATGTGACTTGATTTAGAGGAGTGACTATATTTTTCATCAATTTTCAAGAAATAGACATGGCAGGTTTTGATTACCCACATGTTGAGGTTTCCATTTTGGTCTTGAAAGTCATTACAAATATGACTCACCTGGACAATTTAGAAGACAAAAGCCAGGATTTACCTTAAACCAGGATTTTTCAACCTCCCCACTACCGACATTTGGGGTTGTATAATTCTTTGTTGTGGGGACAAGGACAGTCCTGCACATTGTAGGTTGCTTAACGGCATCTTGATATCTACCCCCTAGATGCTTATAGCATCCTCTCAATGGTGACAACCAAAAATGTTTCTAGACATTGCCAGATGTCTCCTGGGAGTGATGATGGTGCAAAATCACTCTAGTTGAAAAATCATAGCCTTCAGCTCACACTGTATTTAATTTTCCTGAGCAAGTCTTCAAAGAATTGAGAAAACAATTTCCAGTAGGAAAAAAGACAAAAAGAAGAAAGAAGCTTCAGATAATCCATTCCTATGGATTTTGCATTCAGGCCATCTTTTTGGTCAAGATATTTTCCTAAAAGAGAAAGGAACCCACCCACTATTCTCACAAATGCACTTTCAGCTCCTTCCTGCTTGACAGATCATTCGCAGGCAAAGCAAAGAGCTCCTGATGGCTGTAATTTATTTCAGCATCCAATACACCAATTTCCTCCTCACATCTTGAGCTATTGTTCTTCCTCCAGTATCATGTGATAACATTTACCTCCCACCACTTCACAGAGACTATTTCTCCCAGACACTATAAAGTGAAGGAATCAGTATTATGCAATTAAATGGTCCTTTTTAAGACTTTACAAAGCTCTATGGATTCATTTAAATAGTGACTCATCACATTATCCTTCTCAGAAGCAAAACCCACTTTCCATTCCCCCATTTATGGCCTCCCTACATCGTGTGCTTGAGGTTTAAAATCTTAGGAGTCTGCTAAGACACAAACTCGACATATCTTTAAACTAGAACAGTGTGAAATACAAGGGGTCATGAAGATACCAGAACTTGCAACTGATATTTCCTGGTGAAAAATTTGCTTTGTTTTACAAAGCAATTTCTTGCATTTTCTCTTTTTATTATCCCAATAACCCTTAGAACCATGCATCAAACTGCCACTCCTATTTGAATAAAGCCCCTGTCAATCTGGTAAGTGACTAAAACACATAATTTTTCAGGGTGTAAGGAAACAATAGATTTGATCTCACAAGATAGTGGCTGGGATGAATGGATCAAATTCCCTCCTCTGCCTCTTCCCATCCCAGCCTTTGATGTCTACTCTCCATGAGAGACTGAGAGAGATGGTGAGGTTTGGGGTTTATTTGTTTGGAAGAGGTAAAATGTCAATAAAGGCTGTCTTCAGATACAAGAATCTGATGATCATTTCTGGCTGTGCTGGGGAACATAGAGAAACTCTAGCAGGGAGGAGTTTGGAAGCAGTTTCTTTTCCTCCCTGACTACCCCATGGCTCCAGTCCTTCACCTAGATGGGAGAAGAATGACGTCAGTCTGTCTGACAATCTAATTGTCTCCGAAAGGGCCAAGATGTGGTATCTAAACTCCACACACTGTCATCTTACCAGGCCTGGCTCAAATGGCCCCTTTTCGGACAACTGTCCGTGGTCCATCACTTAATCAATCACAGACCAGTCTTTTCCAAGAGAGCCCCTCTAAAGTCTCTTATTCCTTTATACCAGTGTTGCATTTACTTAGGTACGAGCCTTTGATCTCTTTTTAGATGGTGCAGTCCTTCAGGGCAGGGCTATGTGGTTGTATGTCTGCAGGCATCCAGCTCTGAGCTACAGCATGTGTCTTCCCTGAATGAAAAGAGGAGAGGAAACCTGTGCCTGATGTCCACTCAGCGTGACCTTCACTTCAGAGCATCCCTAGAATTTAAGTCCTCACACCCCCAATCCGAAACAAAAACACTCTGCACAGTAGTGATAAATATCCTCTCTTCTTTGCTTCTGTTTATATACAGTGTTTGCGTCAGCAAATGTTATTCAAGCAATAGTTATAATTACACTCATTAGTGCAGGAAATCTGAATCCACCAATAGATTTCTCTTTTCCTGTCCCTGTCTTTCTTCCCCCTTTCCCTTGTGACATGGTTTGGCTGTGTCCCCACCCAAATCTCACCTCAAATTACAATAATCCCCATATGTCAACGGTGGGAACAGGTGGAGATAACTGAATCATGGGGTGGGTCTTTCCTGTGCTATTCTCATGATAGTGACTACGTCTCATGAGATCTGATGGTTTTATAAATGGGAGTTCCCCTACACAAGCTCTCTTGCCTGCTGCCATGTAAGACATGCCTTTGCTTTTCCTTTGCTTTCTGTCATAATTGTGAGGCCTCCCCAGCCATGTGGAACTGTGAGTCCATTAGACCTCTTTCCTTTATAAATTACCCAGTCTAGGGTATGTATTTATTAGCAGCCTGAGAACAGACTAATACACCTTCCTTCCTTCCTTCCATCCTCCCTCCTTCCCACTCTCCCTTTCTTCCTCCCTCCCTTTTTTCCTCCCTTTTCCCTCCCTTCCTCCCTCCCTCCCCTCCTTCCTTCCTTCTTTCCTTCCTTCCTTCCTTCCTTCCTTCCTTCCTTCCTTCCTTCCTTCCTTCCCTCCTTCCTCCCATCACTACATATTTTAGCATCTACTCTGTGGCAGTTTCTCTTCCAGGCACTGGGATTGATTGGTGAATAAGATCAAGTCCTTATCCTCATTGAACTTACATCTTAGTGTAAATCTCACACTTATCCTGAAGGTCTCAAAAGTGATTTGGCCACCTTCCTCCACCCAGGTGCGGTTGTTGGAGGCCTGACAAGCGGAGAGCAGAGCCTGCCATCACAGCAGCATGGGGTGCCTTGGGTCCCTTCCATGAGGGATCCATGAGCATCATACTCCTGGTTTCTGCCCAGGCCAGTACCCCTCATTCCTCATCACCTCAGGGAACTGGAGACCAGGAAACAGCCTCTCACAGGACGACGAAGCCTCCTGGAATAGCTTACTTTGTTTACAAAATGATTTCTTGCATTTCTTCTTTTTCATTATTCCAATAACCATAAGAAAGATGCATCAAATTGCCATCCTTATTTGGAAAAAGTTCCCTTCAATTTGATAAATGGTCAAAACACAGCATTTTTCAGGCCATAAGGAAATCACAAGGTATTAGTTTGGTGCAAAAATAACTGCGGTTTTTGCTATTACTTTAAAAAAGAAATGCACTGGGCGCGGTGGCTCATGCCTGTAATCCCAGCACTTTGGGAGGCTGAGGCAGGTGGATCACCTGAGGTCAGGTTCGAGACCAGACTGGCCAACATGGTGAAACCCTGTCTCTACTAAAAATACAAACATTAGCTGGGCATGGTGGCACACACCTGTAATCCCAGCTACTCAGGAGGCTGAGACAGGAGAATTGCTTGAACGCAGGAAGCAGAGGTTGCAATGAGCCGAGATCCCACCACTGCACTCCAGCCTGGTGACAGAGTGAGACTGGGTCTCAAAAAAAAAAAAAAAAAAAAGACAAAAGCCACAATTATTTTCACACCGATGTAGTACTTGCTGATTTGCTATCTGACATAAATCTTTACTGATACTATGAAAAGCTGTTGCTTTAAGAAAGGATGCCCAGGAAAACTCTTTATACCCAACATAGAAATAAGGGCTTGTAGAACCCTGACATGGAGGGATTTTTTTTTTTTAAAAAGGCATTTCCTAATAAGAATTTCTAGTCTATCAATAGAAATGTCAATTGCTGCATATGTAATGTCTTACTTACATTGGGACTTTCCACTAGGAGCAAAATTATTTCTACTTTGTGAGCAGAAAAAACAACAAACATTTAAAAACTGGCTTCTTGGAAACCCAGGGAAGAGAAACGTGACAAGATAAAGGTAGAATGATTGCATGTCATCAGAAGGAAAGAGAATGAGCTTCTGCAAAGGCACATTTGATTTTCTGTTTGAGAAACAAATTCTCCCAAATAAGGGGTATTTTTTGAATTATTGAGAAATATATTTCAATTGGACATATTGTTCCTTCTCGGTGACAGCATGTCCTTTATAACGATGTTATATGATAAAACTCTGGTGAAGGAATTGGCTTTTGTGCCCCAGTTAAACTAATTTTATCAAGCATGTGTAAGGAACCAATATTATAAATCAAGGCACTAAACATACTCATGTCACTCATTATATTTTCTTAACAGTTTTCCAGGCTATTGTCCTTATTTCCTTTCTGGGAAACCTATTTAGTTTCTGTTTGTGTATGTTCTTTTTTTGTTGTATGTCCCAGAAGAGCATTTCTACGGTCACTACATCAAGAGAAACTTACTCCAGTGGACCAAGTGAAGTCACTATTTACATCTGTTGTTTCAAAGCAGTGTTTAACGCTACAGTCGCCACCAGCCACTTTCTCTGTTGGCTCCACACTTCCGCAAATGCTTTGTGAATACATGTTACCATGTATCCAAAATATAGAAAAGGCCGGGATTTGGGGTACAGTTTCCAACATGAAGCATTATCATTCTGTGTCAAATTTGCCAATTTGCCGGGGCGCACTAGGACACTGCTAATGGTTGGTCAGAACTGTGCTTCTCAAACCACCTGAAGAATAACTAACAACAAAATTTGATTCCATCATTGGCTAATATTTTACAAATTAGAATAAATCATGAATTACTAGAAAAAGCATTTTTAAAAAATCAAAGGCATACACAATAAAATACCATTTAAAAAAAAATTATTAGAGTCTAGTTGAGCATGGTGATGTGTGCTTGTAATCTCAGCTACTTGGGAGGTTGAGGAAGGAGGATCTCTTGAGCCTAGAAGATTAAGGCTGCAGTGAGCCATGATTGCGCCAGTGCACTCCAGTCTGAGAGGCCGAACAAGAATATAAATATGATTCAATAGACATAAAGTTGTATAGGAGAAAGAAAAAGTAATACCTTTTCCTCAACCACTGCAAGTTTCATGGCCAAAATCCCTGTAACAAAAGACAGACTAAAGGAGAAAAGCATAACCAAATTCATTTACCACAAGTTTTACGTAATATGAGAGCCTTCAAGATGAAGACCCAAGGACCCAGGGAAAACTATTTTTATAGTTAAATTTGATGAACAGGGATCAGTCATGCAGAAGTATGATTAGATGAAAAGGAGATATGACCTAATGGCAGTAAACTGGTGGTAACTTAGCAAAGTCTGTTTTTTCAGATTTTTCTGGGCTTTTCTATATAACATTCCTTTCATCGGGGTATAGGGCAGGACACGTGTCACATGAGTGTCTTCAAGACAGAAGGTCAGAGAGAACTTTCTGCTTCCATGGTTTTTTCAATTTCTTCCAGCTTAAAATACTCAGCATGCAAAGATGCCACATTTTAGGGCAGTGTTTCCTGCAGGCCATCAATTGCTTTAAAGTTTCTAAATGCTTATTTTCAGTTTCTAATCCTACCTTGTAGGGAGCACACATGGAGTAACACTGCCTTAGCAAGTACCTGGCTAGAGGTAAGCAGGTCAAACTGAAACAAATTAACAAGAGGTAGATGTAGCAAACCTTGAGGGTTCAGCTCTATTCAGCCAACAAAAATACTACTAATGGAACAGCCTTCACGGCCTCCGTACTAGGGTAATGTAAACCAAAATGTATCTGAGACAGGTCTCAATCAATTTTGAAGTTTATTTTGCCAAGGTTAAGGACATCTCTGGAAGAAAATAATACGGAATCACAGAAACAGTCTGTGATCTGTGTTTTTCTCCGAAGAAGAGTTTGAGGGCATCAATATTAAAAGGAGAAAAGTGGGCTGGAGGAGAAAGAGGATGGCTATAGTCATTCACATGTAACAGGAGAAAAGAAGCAGGGAGGGGAAGAATCAATAACACTTTCATCTGTGGCTCAGAATGGACACTTTACATAATATAAGGGGAGCATAGAGTAGCTACCTGTGGAGATATTTAACCTATTTTTTTTTTGAAACAGGGTCTTGCTCTGTTGCCCAGGCTGTATTGCAGTGGCATGATCATGACTCACTGCAGCCTCAACCTCCTGGACTCAACCTCCTGGTCTTCCTGAATAGCTGGAACCACAGGCATGTGCCACCACCCCCAGCTAATTTTTGTATTTTTTGTAGAGACAGGGTTTTGCCATGTTGCCCAGGCTGGTCTTGAACTCCTGAGCTCAAGTGATCCTGCCTTCTCGGCCTCCCAAAGTGCTGGGATTACAGGTGTAAGCCACTGCACCCAGCCTTTAACCTTTCATCTGCAGCTGCCTGATTAGCAACAAAAGGAAAGGCAGTGTTTTGCATGATTCAGCTTTTGACTTAATTTTTTCCTTTTGGCACACTGAATTGGGGTCCCAAGTTTTATTTTCCTTTCACTGTAAGTAATGGCCAAGAAAGTTTACCATGGGATGGCATAAGGACCTGTAATTTTATCATTTAGCTGTTGCTCTGTGTATTTATATCCTTATTTTTCTACGTACTTATATTTTCTTTTAGCACAATGTGGTAGACGTGAAATCAGACCACTAGTTTGGTCCACTGGAGAGACTCCCCAGATTTCTGCTTAGGAGCTAGAACTGCAAAATTGTATCACTCTTAGAATATCACCCAAACTTCCCAGCCACTAGCATCTCTGACACAAAGCATTTCAAGGAAATAACATGTCTATGCTTATATTTTAGTTGTATGCTACAAATAGTAGATGATTCCCTGGCCAAAACAACTTTTCTATCATGTGCTGCATTCAGTCCTGAAATATCTGCAAGAAATCCAAGATGAGCAATCATTGCCAAAGTGGGATTTGGTTGGCGAAATCAAAAGTCAGGGTGGGGACGAGGTGGGAGTGAGAGGTATTTGTTAGAAACAGAGCACAACGCATATTTGGGGGTAAACAAGAAGGCAGCTGTAAAGATAAAGAAGATTTATAGAAGGCCAGGAGATGAATAGCCAATAATTTTTCCTTGGATAAGCCTTTATTACTCAAGGCAGTGTGCATTATAAAATATGAGAAACTGAAAAAGAAGAGGAGTCAAAGGCAAACTCATGCAGGTCATTAATCATTGATAAAGAAGGGAGACAAGACCCACGCGAAGGCTCGGGGTAATGACCTTGAGGATTCTTTATCACAAAAGCCTGGGTAGATTGTAAATATGAGATTGAGTAAGAACATGAAAATCACTGAAGTCTGTCTGAGAAAATCTGAGCAATGTACATGCAATCCTGTTTTCAGTGAACACCGATCGGGCCGTGGGAAGAGAAATCCAAAAGCAGCCTCATTTGTTCCTACGTCAAGTTGAGAATTAGTTGGATTGATTTAGATGAGAATGCTGAGGGTTCGACAAGCCATAATTATGGATGCTCAGGTTTTCACAGTGACTTTTTCGTTTCATGGAAATATAACCTTAAAGTTGCATAACCTGCAGTTTAAAAATACTGGAATAGCTTGGTGAGTGGGAAGGGGATCTGACCTTGACTTTAGGAGACCTGGTTGCAGACTCAAGTCCTTCAGTAACTGCCCACCTGACATCGAGCAGGTCTCCAAACCTCTTCTTGTCTCAACTTCATTATCTGAGATACGGAAATAAGTATTTCTGCAGAGGCCAGGCACTGTGGCTCATGCCTGTAATTCAAACACTTTGGGAGGCCTAGGTGGGAGAATCACTTGAGCTCATGAGTTTAAGACCAGCCTGGGCAACGTGGCAAAACCCCATTCCTACAAAAAATACGAAAAATTAGCCAGATGTGGTGGTGCACACCTGTGGTCCCAGCTACATGGGAGGCTGAGGCATGAGAATCACTTGAGCCAAGGAGGCGGAGGTTGCAGTGAGCTGAGATCGTGCCACTGCATTCCAACCTGGGTGACAAAGCAAGACTCTGTCTCAAATAAAATAAAATAAAATAAAATCTGCAGGGTTTGATTGATTGACCAGGTTGCTGAGTGAAAAAAAGGAAAATGACTGAGATGTATAAAATCTGGGAAATACAATTATACACTTAAAAATAGCTTTGCTTAGCTTGGTCTTGATTCTAGAGAGGAAGGAGCTTCATTCACAGTATGTAAATAAATTTAAGATATGTATTTATTTCTATATTTAACTTATTCCAGATATTTTTAGGTAACTCTTTAGGCTGTATTAAGTTCATGTCAATGACTTATGGGACAGACTTTTCTTTCTCACAGTGTAATGTTGAAGAACTAAAAACTAAAATATGGTGTATTTCTGTTTTTATTGTTGTTTTTGCTGTTGCTATTTTATTATTTTATCCTCTTCTTCAACATCAAGTGTTTCTTAATGGAAGCGAACTAGAATCAAACAACTAATCTGGACATTCATTATATCTCTATTGCTTATTGTGTGGTGTTTTCAAATCAATTCCTTGTGGCTTAGGGCAGAAAACTGACCCAACCCCAAGGTGACTTTACTGCTTTGGGGGTATCCAGAGCTTTTGATGGGTCAGGAGGGGAAAGGGGGTTGTCATCTGACTGTGGGGTCCAGAACTCCCGTTTGTTCTTTGCAACTGTAGGCTGATACTCAGGGGAGCTGTAAGAATAAGCTCAACCCCTCGGAGTCCATGCCCCTGAGCCCAGTCTGCTGGCCAGCAGCCAGTCTCATTTTCCCAAAACCCGCCAGTATGTAAATGTCCACAGCTAGTCAGCTACATAGGAGCAGCTGTTAACCTCGAAATGCTTTAATTGTTGGGGCCCTATTTCCATTAACATGTGTTCCTTTGTCTTCATCTCTCCACTAATGGCATACAAATTAGACAATTTATGTATTACTTGGGAAATCCTATAATGGTGCCCAGTGAATTTTAGGAATAAGGATCTCCCAGGATACTATTGTACACATTCTAGAAGGACGGAACAGCCTCCAGGGAGCATTTTTCATTTCCCAAAGACATATTTTATCTGATTTAAATGAATTCATATTGCTTTTCAATATTTTTTATTATACTTTAAGTTCTAGGGTACATGTGCACAACGTGCAGGTTTGCTACATAGGTGTACATGTACCATGTTGGTTTGCTGCACCCATTAACTCGTCATTTACATGGTACAATGGTACAAAGAGGAGCTGGTAGCATTCCTTGCTTTTCAATATTTAAAGGGAGGCAAGGGGAATAAAATTTGAGCGTCTGAATTCCAAGCAGTTTTTGGTGAAAAGGCCAAATTCTAACCTTTGCTACTTAATCTCTACATTATTACTATAGGAGGTCAGCAGACCTAAAGATGTCAATTGAGCTTAATCTCTCAACTCGGAAGATATAATGCTGAAAGAATGCAGCTTTTAAATATTCCTGTCTTGAAGCATACAGCTTGATGGACTGGACCAGAGGTATGAAGGGTCTTTGAAGTGCCCAAAAGAAATAGAAACAAAATACATTTCACAAATGAGTTTTTAAAACATTCATTGCGAGGTGCCTATGATCATAAAAGGCACAGATAGCTACTTATCCATTTAAAACTTGTAAAAGCGGATGTAATCTTGCTAACAGTTTTTTGTGTGTTTGTTTCTTATTTGTATAATTTTTTATTGTACTTTAAGTTCTGGGATACATGTGCAGAATGTGCAGGTTTGTTACATAGGTATACACATGCCATGGTGGTTTGCTGCACCCATCACCCGCCACTACGTTAGGCATTTCTCCTAATGCTATCCCTCCCCTAGCCCGCCACCCCCTGATAGGGCCTGGTGTGTGGGTGTGTGATGTTCCCCTCCCTGTGTCCATGTGTTCTCATTGTTCAATTCCCACTTATGAGTGAGAACATGCGGTGTTTGGTTTTCTGTTCCTGTGTTAGTTTGCTGAGAATGATAGTTTCCAGCTTCATCCATGTCCCTGCAAAGGACATGAACTCATCCTTTTTTATGGCTGCATAGTATTCCATGGTATATATGTGCCACATTTTCTTTATCCAGTCTATCACTGGTGGGCATTTAAGTTGGTTTCAAGTCTTTGCTATTGTGAACAGTGCCGCAGTAAACATATGTGTGCATGGTCTTTATAGTAGAATGATTTATAATCCTTTGGGTATATACCCAGCAATGGGATTGCTGGGTCAAATGGTATTTCTGGTTCTAGATCCTTGAGGAATCACCACACTGTCTTCCACAATGGTTGAACTAATTTACACTCCAACCAAGAGTGTAAAAGCGTTCCTATTTCTCCACACCCTCTCCAGCATCTGTTGTTTCCTGACTTTTTAATGAGTGCCATTCTAACCGGTGTGAGATGGTATCTCATTGTGGTTTTGATTTGCATTTCTCTAATGACCAGCGATGATAAGCTTTTTTTCATATGTTTGTCGGCCGCATAAATGTCTTCTTTGGAGAAGCTTCTGTTCCTATCCATCGCCCACTTTTTGATGGGGTTGTTTTTTCTTGTAAATTTGTTTAAGTTCTTTGTAGATTCTGGACATTAGCCCTTTGTCAGTGGATAGATTGCAAAAATTTTCTCCCATTGCTCACAGTTTTTTTAAAATTCAGTATTTCCCTCATTTCTTCACTTTTACTGTTATGTAAAAGACTTGATCAATGTTTAGCTAGAATGTATGTAAATGACAGAGAATTTCAGAAATTTGACTATCAGAAGACATTTACATATGTCACACTAAATATTAAACAAAGTATAGCAGTTCAATATAAAGTACAGAAGAGATAAAGGATGTTATAATTAAACATGAGCCAATTAATAGGAATTTCACTTCATGTAACTTAGAGAAAAACGTGGCTGTTTCAATAAATGAAACTAAAATTTCTCCTGGATCCCAGAATTCAAATTGTATTTATAAATATATCATGTATTCAGCTACTATTTGGTTTAAATGAACTTGTTGGGCTAGCCTTGGAAATGTTATCATTTTTACTATTTTGTACAGAGAAAATATTTTCTAATTTAAGTTGGAGCTATCTGTGCAGTGGTTTCTCTATAGTTGTACATAAAATAAAATGTTTTTACTATAAAATGAGCTAATATCCAAAAATAGATGAGCTGAGTAACATGAAGCATAAATAGATTACAAAAAAAAAAAAGCATTTCACGGGGTTGCTATGAGCATCCAATGAGGTCATATATAAAGTGTTCTCAATAGTGATTGTCCATAGTGAGCTTTCAGTGGAGATTTACTATGACTACTGCTATTACTAATGCTCTCTTTATTAGTTTTCATAGACTTTTTCCAGAGAAAAATATACATACATTCCAGACTCGTACATCTTCATCCGCAGAAATATTATTGAGACTCTCTGAAGACAGAATTTCCAGTAATTGGGCCATTTACAAAAATTTACAAAAATTGTAAAATTTGGAAAATGTCAGAGACACTTCTTAAATTTTTTAGAAGTATTCCTCCTGTGCAGTAGCTTTTCAAGAAGCATTTAAAATTTAGGGGAGCAAAATTCTAGCCCCACTTGGAGTGAGAGAGTGGGAAGAAGGGACAATGATGAAGAAACGCTGGTTAATACCCAAATGATTGTTGAATGGACTGTGAATGTTTTACCAGCCTATTTTAGAGGGAAGTGCTTTTCTTTTTCTTTCTTTCCCTTCCTTCCTTCCTTCCTTTCTTCCTTTCTCTTTTTCTTTCTCTTTTTTTTTTTGAGACAGAGTTTCACCTGTCGTCAGGCTAGAGTGCAGTGGTGCAATCTCAGCTCACTGCAACCTCTGCCTGCTGGGTTCAATTGACTCTCCTGCCTCAGCCTCCCGAGTAGCTGAGACTAAAGGCGCGTGCCACCACGCCCAGCTAATTTTTGTATTTTTAGTAGAGACGGGGTTTCACCATGTTGGCCAGGATGGTCTTGATCTCTTCACCTCATGATCTGCCCGCCTCAACCTCCCAAAGTGCTGGGATTACAGGCGTGAGCCACCGCGCCAGGCTGTGGAAGTGCTTTTCTAACCAAAGATATACCCAGTATCTTGTTACCACTATTGGGGTGATTCACTTTCTGCAGCTTCCTTCATATTCTTCTTTCCTCATCTGTTGGATTTAAGAGACTTTAAAGCTGCTGGAAACGTAATTAGCTCAAAAGTGATAACATATGTGTGGCCAACATTTGAGCATATTTGCTGAGCTAAGTGCATAAGCAGGGCTGGTTATTTAATTTGAGTAGCTTATCAGTTTCATTTAGAGTGACTAGAGAGTCACTACTGCCCATTATTTAAAAAGTATATTTCTTTTACCACTTTTACATTTTTGGATGAGAGACAGGCCCGTGAGGAAGACTACAGACAATTAAAAAATTTCTAATGTACACAGCATTTCATGGCTCTTTGACAAAATTAATGAGAAAAGTATAATCATGGATAAATTTATAATAAAATAAATTTACTTGTTTAGATCATAATTTGCACAGATTAAGCCAAAGGTAGTATAAAATAGTATCTTCCTCTTTGACTTTAGAACATATACACATACCAAAATCCTCAAAAAGTTAATTTAGTATTCCTGGTGATGATAGAAATATACCACCTAATTTTTAAAAATGCCTCTTCTTATACATACTATTGGAGAAACATAAGGCTACATCCATCTCCATAGAGCCATTTGCCTGAAGTCTGCAGCTTGAGGGGCCCCACATTTTGGCCATTCTTCTGTTGCCTGGTTGTGGCAAGGGGAACAAGAGAAACCTCAACATGAACTTTGATCAGAATTGATATTGATCTTTCCCTGGTACTAGATCAATTTAAGAATGAGGGATAAATCCACTTGTGAAGGTTTTGGAATACCTCTGACCCCTTCTCTACACTTCAAAATTCAGTACATATACAAAAGGATGGATCGGGTGAGTTTAAAGGCAAAATTACGAATTGTGAATAGCGGTTAAGTACCCTAGCTTTTTCCTCTCCCCAGTTTATGCCACTGTATTTTGTACTATCAATGATTATTTATAAGTAGGCAAAGTTCTGAATTAGTTAGAAACTGTTGTCCCAATGACTGTGATACTATTGGTACCACATTTGTTTAAATATCTATTTTAAATGGAAGGATTTTATGATATTAAGTGACTTACCACGTGATTTCTCATTTATCAGTAGAAGTTTACAAGTTCTGGGGTGAGCTCTGCAAATAAATTTAATCAGATATATTCCTTGTTCTTTAGCAATTTGTAGTTGGTTACTGACATAGCCATCTACAACAAATCAAAGTGTAGTTTTTCATGAAAGGGGGGATAAAGTTTGCCTTTATGATCATATGATTTCATTCATAGGTGTATCATGAATCACACAGGACTTGGGCATTTGAACCACACTTCCTTCTTCATTGATCTGGAATCCTAGCATCAACCATTCCCATCCTTGCTATGTTCTATACTGTTACACTTTTAATCCCAACTTTGTTGATCAAATATTCAGTGTAATGTGCATCACTATAATGAGACTATATAAATTTATGTTCAAAATTCAGTCTAAAATGACTCTCTCCTTGTAGGTATAGTAGCTAATGCCTCCTCTGACTCCTGTACCTTCTGCTCTGGGCTGAGGGATGAGGGAAACAGCATCTTTCTTTTTCACATTAGCTGGGTGACTGAAGAGCTAAGAATCTGTCACTCTTTTTATCAATCTTTACTATAATAAGCCATCATTAAAAAGTCCCTTTTCCCCTCCAACAATATCAGATATTTCACTTGGGGGACAGTGGAGTTAAACTATTTAAAGTTCAAAGCACACATATCATACTTTCCACCCAAACTTAAACTTGATTCTATTTAGTTCTTGTTCTGTTAATGATGTTAAATCCCCAGCCATCCATTATATATTCATTATATTATGCTTACATTCTTATTATTCCAAGGAGTCCCCAAGTCTTCCAGACTCTTCCTATAGGAATATTTCTTGCATTGATTGTGTTCTCTTCATTCCTGCTGGTTTAACCCTAGTGCAAGTCTTCATTGCATAGAAAATTTACTTTTCTGGATGGTATGATCTTTGGAGGCTTAGGTTATGCTTTGTACTTGTTTATGTCTCCCAGCATGTAGGATGGTATCTGCTATGGAAGACCTTCAAAATGTTTCTTAGAGGGTTTTTATTTATTCTGCATCGTCACAAACGACTGCGCAAAAATGGCTTGACTCTCAAATCCAAATGTCCTTCTATGTCTTTTAAAGCATCTATTAAAATTCCTGAGTTAACATTTTCAGTTTGCTAAAAAATAGATGCATACATATTACAAATCTCTGATTTATGAGTTGTTTGGTTATACACTTACTGGTGACTGACACTGAAATGGGCATAGTACAATACTAGAACAACTACCGTTTAGAAAAATGGGAGCTGCTAGTTTAAACTAATGAAAGAGAGTGGCATATTTTGGTCTTGGTTAATAATGTCCCCAGATTTATCCCTCAGCTGTTCATATGCCAAAAGCTAGCACCAGTCAAGCATAATAGTGCCAGATGTATGTACTTTTCCATCTGAAATGAGGGCGTAAACAATTTTCGCAAGCCCTTTGGCTAGTTGACATGGCATATCTGTGGGGAAGTCACAGTCCCAGATTCGTGTGTGAACAGGTTCGCTTTGTGCATTCATGGGTAAGTCACAGCCGACGAGCTACCATGAAGGGCTACTCTTTCTTTGAGGGCATTCCCTTTGGTTTCATATGATCTTTAAAAATTTCAAGCTGCTTATTGACAGAATCAGTTTTAATCTATCACTCGTTTACACTGCTCACATAAGTCAAATAATGGTTCTCACTGATATTGACACACTGGATGTTTGTTAGCCAGAAGAGCTTTGATGGAAAAAGAAAAACAGCTAAAATAGAAAATTAAAGGAGAAAAACAAAGTGATCTTTAATCTTCTCTCTTCTATGAATCTTGGCATTAGTTAAGAACACTAGTGACATTATTTTCATATATGTATACAGTTTTCATTTATAGAAGACATTGTTAACACACACACACACACATACAGACACACACACACACATACACATGCTCCAGAAGCCTTCAGGCCTAGCTTTTAATGAGATAACCAGATTCTATTGAAAGGAGTCCAAAGTTAAATAGCCACATAATGATTTCTGCTGCATGGCGAATGGTATTATATAAAAGGGAGGGTATGTTCACAAACATGGTATTATAATAATATCTAAACATTTTCTAAGGAACTGGCTGATTTTAACTACTTGGTATATGGTCAATCAGAAGAATAAAACCCCTCTCCTATTTTGTTTCTTGTCTCTCTTCAAATAAGAGTGATTGAGTTTACCAAATTTCACGAAAGATTTCCTGATGAAATTAAAATTGTATTCATGCCAGTCACTGTATTCGTGAAAATCAGTATATATTTCCATTTAGTCATTGCTTTCGTGCTGTATGTAAATATGTTGAACTATTATTTTTATCATTCCTCTACCTCTGTTAAATGAAAAAGTGAATGAATAAATAAGTAGACAAATCAACATTAGCCCAGAAATAAATCTCAGAATATAAAAAAAGTATGTGATAAAGATGATACCATAAATCAATGAATAACAAAAGGAATAGTCAATAAGTGGTGTTGAGTAAGCTGTTTAGTCATACTTTAGATTAGATACTCTTTGCTCATCTTACACTAAAATGATCCAGATGTATTTAAGAGATAAATATAGAATAAAATAACATAAGGCTCAAACTCTTTTAGATATTGGTATGTGGAGAAACTTTCTAAGTATAAAACAATTAGAGAAGTCACAAAGGACAAACATATTAAAACTAATAACATGAAGTATAAAATCATATATATAGACATTCATAAAAAGTAAAAGGCAAATGTCAAATGAGAATAAAATAATTGCAATAACTATGACCAGCCAAAGAATAATATTCTTACTAGAAAGTGCCTTAGGGTAAGGACAACACAATCAGATGGCAAAAAATGAACAGTTATGACCAGACAATTCACAAAGGGGAAAGATGTGCAAATAATAAATAATGTTACAAGGACTATTCAGCTGTGCCAATAATACATGAAATGAATATTGAAGTGCCAGTTAGAAATCATTTTTAAAAAGTCAAACAATAAAAATGTTAACATGATGCTATTTGTTGCTAGTGAAGATGGGGTGAGGGAGCACTCATAAACTGTTGGTGGGAGTGGAAATTATTATAACATCCCCATAAATGAATAAAGCAAGATCATACACATGACTATAACAAGAGTCTCCACAATATTCTTTGTTTTGACACTTTAATATCATTTCTTATAATTTTTATTAAGGAATGAATTAGGGATGTGACCAGATATTTATTAACAAGGATGCTCACTAAAAGCATTTGTTTACAGTAAGTAAGAACCTGAGAATTAAAAATTTTTAAAAATGGATAATCATTAAATTACGGAACAACAAAACATTGGAATATTATACAGCCATTAAAAATATCTTAGAAAAAGATTAATAACTTGAGTAAATGCTTACACTATTAAGGAGAAAAGTGGATAGCAATCACGTATATAGTAATTGTTCATTGTGTTTGTGTATGTGTGGATAAAATTTTAAAGAAAATACACCATGTGTTAGCAGTAGTGATTTCTGAGTGATGTGATAGTAGATAATTATTTTTAGAGGTGGTGTCTTGCTCAGGCTGGTCTTGAACTCCTGAGCTCAAGTCCAGGAACATCCTGAGCACTTGGGACTACAGTGTGCATCACTATGCCCAGCTCGTAGATAATTTTTAATGTTTATTTTTTACTTTTTAACCATTTTCCAAATATTCTATCATAGGTGCTTAAATAGACAAAAACAATAAAAGTAGCGAAAATGTCACATGTCCTCACTTGTATGTGGGAGCTAAGAAAGTTGATCTCATGGAGCTAGAGAACAGAAGGATAGTCGCATGATGCTGGAAATGTGAAGAGCATGAAGAGAGGTTGGTTAGGTTGATTAATGGGTACAAACATACAGTTAGATAGAGGGAGTAAGTTCTAGTGTTTGATTGCACAGTAGGATGACTATAGCTAACAATGGCATATTGTGAATTTCAAAAAACCTAGAAAAGAAGATTTGAAATATCCCTGGCAAAAAGGAATAATAAATGTTCTGGGTGATGGATATCATAATACCACCTAAATACCTTGATTTGATCATTACACATTCTATGCATGTATCCAAATATCCCATGTGCCCCATAAATACGCACAAAAATTATGTGTCAATAAAAATTTTTAAAAATTAATGAAAATAGTCTCAAAAACATTGCAAAAACTGGCCCAAGCGGAAGAGCAAACAATTTTCACCATCCTGTATTTCGTTGGGAACGGTCACTTTCAGGTGTATGCACTTGACAGGAACATGTACCAACTGGCCTTTATCACAGCAGAAAATCCTTCAATTTATATTTCACAAATAAACCTGAACTTATGGTGCATTCTATGTGATTTCATCAAAAGTGCTAAAAAGACTGCAGATCTCAAAATGAATAGGTTGTGTGTGCTGTTAAGAGACTCTACATGCTCTCAAGGGAAATCTTGATTGGAAGAGTTTTGTGATCTTAGCACTCAAAGGGCATGAGCCACTGCGATGAGAAGCGCATGTTCTGCAAAGCCTGAGGTGTTCTCAGCTGGCGTGATGGGCCGAGGGGGAGGAAATCATATTTTCTTGAATAAGTCAGGGATACACACCATAATGCCAAATCTAAAAATAACAGCATGGTAGCCTTATGAACGTAATAGTAACAACTAAAGCCAAGGGCAGCCTCTATTCCTAACAGATTAACGTACTTTCCTGAAGTAACAATATCTGTCTTTTGTTAGGCCTGGAATAGATACCAGGACTGCAGGGTCTTTTATACATGTTATCTCGCTTAGTCTCTCGTAAGACTCTACAATACAAGGTCATCTGAGGATGAAGTAATGGAGACATGGCCCTAGATCTTTAAAAAAAAATCCAATTCAGATAAAGTGTCATGGAGCCCCATTTTTTTGTAATAAAATTCATAGGAAGGAAACTAACATGTATACACACATGCCATATGCTAAGGTTAGGACTGAGTATTCTACCATGTAGATATCAATCAACTCTTTTAAATTTAATGTATGTAATTCATTTCAGAAGAGCTTTTGTTTGCCAATAGGAACTTTATAATTTATCATCAAAAAAATAACCATTTTAATGCTAATATAGGTAAGTTGGGAGACAGTTTGTGAACCATTCCCAAACTAGCATGGCTGACTAATCAGGTATATAATCACTCTCCATAACGTGTAGTCACAGGAAACATTACAAACCAAAAGTAGCAAAATTAAAATGCAGAATTATAAAATCCAACGAAATTTAATTCTCAGATAGTCAATGATGAAAATTACCACTCAATCAGCACAGGCATATAACTCATGCTGAACTTCTCTCCCTCATCTCCAACATGATATTCTGGTAGAGTAATATCTAGAAAATTTGAATATCAAAATTATTGTGTGCATTCATTGTACATAAAATGCATCAAGAAGTAAATAGCATAACTGGGGTCTGATAATACCAGAAATAAACAAGACAATATTATCAATAAAACATTTTGGGCATTTGTGAAAAATCTCAGTTTCTCAATTATTGATAATTTATATTAAATTAAAAGAAATTAAGGAAAAAGTAACATTTACCTTAAACCCACATTCTTTTGAAACTTATTCTCTTATATGTATATTATATAACCATGATTGTTCTGATATATCTGATGGTGTATGCTAAGGCTCTGAATTTCTCTTCTGTGGGCAGAAAACACAGCCCTTTAATAGAGAGCTGTACATAGCTGATCCTGTTTTCAAATATAAACTAAAATCATATGGAATGAATTAAACACCTGCTTTTACATCAAAACAGCTGAAAATAATGTGACTTGTCTAAGGGCCCTTGAACTCTGGCCTTCACTGCTGCTCACAAAATTTCAGAAGGAAATTGACTGAATTTTATGTTTCTATGTTACCTGAGATTTGCTAAATCACTCATAGGCTCATAATTTCTATATACAAAGGCAAAGTTCCTCGAGACACAAGACTTGCCTTTCCTCTTGGTGTCAATTCTTGCATATTGAGCTCTCTGAGTGATCTCTTGAGCTTCTTTTGTGGTCCTGCTTGTAAGGATTCTCTATCTCTTTGCTTTCCTTAATAGCATTGTTTCCCGTATTTCATTTGTGCTGGACAATATATGGAGTAGTGGCTTTTTCTCTTAATAAACCCAGTAAACAAACTTTGCAGAAACCTGAAGCAGTGATTAACTTTAGGTAAAGCAATAGTAGTCCCTCATTATGATTTCTCAATGCCCAGACACCTTCCAGAGGTAATAAGAAAATTCTGAGACTCTTTGTGGGCAGGAACCATTTTTCCCTCACATCCTTCTTGGATGAACATCCTAATAAAAAAAAAAAAAATTCTAGGGAGATCACTTGGGTAAACAGTCTTTCTAATAGTTCTCAAAAGACTAGCCTGGATTGGAAAGCAATTTCAATTTTCTCTCAACTTTCCTTTTCTGCTCACATTTAGAATAAGAATATGTCTTTCTTTTGTAGCCAAAAAATAACTGTCAGCAGTGACATTGTGCAAGAGACTCCAGGCTTGTTCTTTTTCCTTGTGTTCTCTGAAGAGAAAATGATTACACTGTGACTTGCCATTGATTAACTAAAATCATCCAACTATAGAGAGAGGAGAAAGTGCAGCCCAGAAACCATAGCAACCTCTGCAAAAATGATTCCTGTAATGACACTCTTTCAGAATGTCCAGGCTTCCAGGTGGGCGACTGCTTGTCATTTTTGCCTGTAGTACTGGATCATCCACAGTGGAGCTGACTGGGGTTTACTTGTAAGGGCCATTCTAATTATGCAAGGAGAGCTCATGCTTGCTGCTGAGAAGGAGCAACAGAAACATTAGCTTTTGCTACACTGTACCGTCAAGGAGGGATTACCTATACTCACCTCACTGCATTGGGAATCTATATGTATCTGCTCCCACTAATCTTTTCATTTCACCCGATAAACAAGAAGTTAGTCTCATTTCAGAGTCTAAAGAGTCATTTTCATTTTGTGGGACACAGCTCTCACATCAGGGACTCTTATTATTATTCAAGAGCGAGAATATTGAAATTTATCAGTGGTATTTTGACAATTTATGTTATGAGGACATCTATTTGATTGCCAACTGTAAGTTCAATAGATGAGACAGTGGAACTCTGGACATGGAAGAGCAGTGTTATCACCTGGAAATCAGTGGGAAGGTTGGAAGTAATAACCTTTTTTCACTAGATTTTTATTTTCACCATTTGGAATAATTTTCCTTACTACATTTTCAAACATTTTTAATACCCACATTTATACACAAAAAGCCAAAAGAACACAGCAGTCTGCTATCATTGTTGCTCTGGTATTTAGCCATTTGCTTATATAGAGTGTAGCCAGCTGTCAAAGGCAAATATTGGAAATAACTTATAGATTGTTTTAAATGCAGGCTTTTGCTTATTTAGAGGAATCAGAAGATACTTTATCCCAACTAGTACTGTGCTGATTCGTCTTGTATTTTAACACTGTTAAGAAGACACATTCATTCATTCATTCTTTTTCAAAAAAAAATCAAGCAAATAGGGAATACTGAAAGTCTAGTATGTACTACGTAAGTGAGCACTGGGCCAATCAAGATAAAAATTATCTTTCTTCAAGGGAGCTACGGTCTAGAAATCCTCAAGTTCCTACCTGTTAAGAAATCAATGGATATTTAAAGATTTTAGAGTTTTTCCAGAGGGTAATTTGCTACCAATGGAAATGGCTCCAAGACACTTACTTTCCTTGTTTTGACTGAAGCTCTTCTTTCACACAGGCTGCTTAAGGCTTATGTGATAATCTTTTATGAAAACTACTCTCCAATCACGGGATAACGGTAATCTCCCATTTGGTAAAGAGAAAGTATTCCATCTAAGGCTTCTATGGGCTGCAGTTAGAGTGGAAAGAAGTAGGCTTCAGGCTATAACTGGAGAGCAGAGGCCAGCAAGTAACTGATAAACTGTAGGACATAGCACAGCCTTTGTAAACCACGAATCTTACATCATTTCCATACAATTCTTATTTATCTATGACTGTTTCCATGTATCTAAGTCTTTTTTCCTCAGCAAGACTTTCCTTTCTGGGTAGACAGACAATATCTCACGCTCCTTTTCTATGCCCATAGTATACGAGATGCTTAATAAATATTTATTGACTTGACTGAATTTCTCTCTCATAATTTAAATTATAAGTGCAGAAAGCAAACTGAAACACTGAATGCCACCTATGACTATAGAAAATCTCTTAAAAGGTTTGAAGCTGAGTTTTAGTCATCATTTAAATCCACTGTGGGGTTATGTAAGGTTATTTCTTGAAGCTAAATATAACGATGAATACATAAGTTTGCATTTCACATTCTCCTTTTAAAGAACTCATTTAGCTTATCTCTCAAAAACAGGTTTGATTAATTTAAAATATGCCCTTGGATATTGACTTTTCTGAATGAAAACCTACAAGAGGCTTGGTGCATATATAAGCTGTGTACTGATCACGGAAAATACAAACAAATGGCGGACTCAGCAGAATCCATGCCATGTTTCAAGGACTTGACCTCTAACGTTGAATAGTTAATGTCTCATTCTTTATCATCAGTAATTATTGCCTTTAACGCAATTAGTAAAACTTGCAGGATGTTCATCAGGGAGTGAATTTATAGGTTGTTATGTGAAGGTATTTTTTTTTTTTCTAAAAAACAAATATATCATGAGGCAAGAATTCATGTGGCAAGTCCTATGGCTAATTGCTTCCTTTGGGGCAGGCAGTTATTTGAGGGGCTGAGGGAGAAAGTGCTTAGTTAATATTCACTTGGCTGGCTGATGATCATAGTTGAAATTATACTCGTGATAATTTTGCTTATATAAGTAAAGTGAGTATTACTGGCAAAATGTCATGAAAAATGTAAAAGTTACTGTCAATTTATACTGAAATGCAGTTAGTTAGAGAGAGAGGATTTTGAAGGAGATGATGAGTCAGAAAATATTCAAGAAGGCTTCGGTTTGCATCCACTTTCATGATGGTAAAAATACATTGTTTTTCCCTCTCCCGTCAGTAATGTGCAAATAGCTGGTTAAGTAGTTGGTATTTCCTAAACCTTGTGGTTGCTGCAGAAGTTTGAATAGCAAGTACAAAATATTTAGTTCAAGTTACATAGCACGTATGTTTGTTTACTTGACTAGATATGTCATTCACTAGACATCGTGCTCTAGAGAGCAGGTGCTGGAGTCTGATTCAAAGTTTAAGGGAGGGCTGGGCACGGTGGCTCATGCCTGTAATCCCAGCACTTCGGGAGACTGAGGTGGGAGGATTGCTTGAGACCAGCCTGGGAAGCATAATAATGAGATCTCATCTCTACAAAAACTAGGATCACTTGAGCTCAGGAGTTTTACTAACACTGAGTGAGACCTTGTTTCCACTAAAATTCAAAAAACATAGTGAGACTTTGTTTCTACCAAAAAAAAAAAAAAAAAATAGCCAGGTGCTGTGGCACATCCCTGTAGTCCCAGCTACTTGGGGGGCTAAGGTGGGAGGATTGCTTGAGCCCAGGAAGTCGAGGCTTTAGTGAGCTCTGATCGTGTCTCTGCACTGTAGCCTGAGCAACAGAGCAAGACCCTATCTCAGAGTCGAAGGGAGGCTTCCAATCATTCTAGTTTAAAGTGCTGGTGAGAGTCAGCTTGATCTGGTTTTTAATCTGGGCTCTGCCATCTGCTTGCCTTGTATTGTTGTATATTTAACCTCTATAAAGTCAAGAACATGTACTTTGTAAATGGCAGTCATTGTATGTATGGTTTCATTAACATGATGAAATGTTTAATTTTTAGTATGTTCTGGAGGATACAGAGATAGGGCGGTGGAGAGGAGAAGGGGAAAGAGTTTAATTTGTTGGTTTGCTTCAGCTAAGAGGTATTAGTTTAGTACAATCGTTGTTAAATATCTATCTGCAGTTCCATTATATTAAAGACTCTTGGAGATTTTTAAAATGTAGATTTCTAACTCCATTCCTTAAGTCTCTCTGGAAAATTATTTTCTCCACTGACTCACTAGCTTACAAATGGAGAAAATGACTGCTCAGTGTCAACTCCACGTGGTGTTTCAGTAACAGTTTTCAATACACTTTGACCACTTGGGATAAAACAAAACAAAATGCTCACCTACATCACTCAAGGTCAAAACACATCTAAGCATAATTGTGGAGTATTAAGAAAGTGACAAGAACTCTACAAATCAAGCCCATAGCATGAGGCTAAAGCTGTACTCAGGGACAAGTGCTTAGTATCAAATATTATACACTATTAAAGGGTAATTTTAAAAAATGAAGCATTTAAATGAAAAAGCTAACAAAAACAACAATGAAAACTATTTAAGGAAGGAAGCTTTAAAAAGTGAGATAAAAGCAGAGATTATTCAATAGGAAAACAGACAATAAAGCTCTATAAATAAGGATTTTTGTTTTGTTTTCAGTTGTGGGACATGTCAGTTTCATTAAAGAAAGAACATAAATATAGCAAATGTGAAACCAAAATAATGTCATATCAGATAGAATGGCAATTATGACACTAACACATTTTGTAGAATATTATGCTTTATAATAAATTGAAAATATCAGTGTTAAAATTTTCCTCAAAAAAATAAACTGCCATCATTAACTCAAAAAATAGGTAACGTAATAGACCAACAGTAAGGGAGGAAATTAAAAATATTGTAAAAATAATTATCTCCCAAAAGGCTCTGGCTCCAAATAATTTTACCAGTGCGTTCTTAAGATATTTTCAAGAACAGTAACTATTACTATACAAAATGATCCAGAACATGAAAAGAAAGAGAAAGGAATTAAAAAAAAAAACTCATTTATGATTCTGCCAGAATAGTGAATTACAAATCTGATACAGCTAGTGCAAACATATTTAAAGTTCAATCAGGCCAGGCATGGTGGCTCACACCTGTAATCCCAGGATTTTGGGAGTTCAAGACCAGCCTGGCCAACAGGGTAAAACCCCGTCTCTACAGAAATACAAAAATTAGCTGGGAGTGATGACGGGTGCCTGTAATCCCAGCTACTTGGGAAGCTGAGGCCGGAGAATCACTTGAACCTGGGAGGTGGAGGTTGCAGTGAGCCAAGATTGCACCATTGCACTCCAGCCCGGGTGACAGAGCAAGACTTCATCTCAAAAAAGAAAATAAATAAAAATAAAGTTCAATCATACATGTTATTACAAATGCAAAAATTTCCAAGTTAAACATTAATTAATGTTGTTTATTCTCAGATATTCTCAGAATGCCAGGATCATTTAATGTAAAAGAAAATATTATATTTCATAAATCAGTAAAAGGAGAAAATTATCAGAAAGTGAAAAGGCATTTGAAAATGTAACCTCTGTATTTGATTTAAAAATTGTATTATTAAGCTAAGTTTTAAGAAATATTTTTATCAAATAGCTTACTAAATGCATCTCAGTGCAAACCTAATACCCTTAACAGTAAAACAACGCAGGCACATAATTGTTCAAGTCTGGAAAAAAAGCTGTTGGGGAGTTATTACTATTATTTAACATTGCTCTATAAATTCTAGCATTCACTAGTCAAGAATAAGAGTAGTATATAACTGGAATTCAGACAGTGAATTTTCATTATTTATAGATGATATGATTATCTTAAAAGCTCAATAAAGTAAATTCAAGGAGAAAAACATGCTAAAACTAAAAAAAGACAAAGCCATGTATTTAAAGAACTAACTATATAACATTAATGGACAATAGAAGTATATGGATAATGACCAGTTAGAACATGTATATACCAGGGAGAAAGTACCAATTTACTCTAATGATAAAACAAATCATCAATTTAACAATAAAGATAAAAGAGTCATTATAGGAACACTTAAAACCTACTGAGATAATTAAAGGAACACTTGGACCATCAACATATCATTTTCCTGGAATATAGTAAAGATATCAAATATTATTTAAATAATTTTACGTTAGAAAAATAATAATACCTGATAGGTATTTACTATTATTTAAGCTTTTTACTTCGCTACATGTAATTGGAATTGGTTTGTAGTTTCCTTTTCATATTATCAGAAGAAAAGGGCAAATTACCCAAACAATTTACAGTAAGTAAGTTGCTTGTGAGGGAGATATTGTACAAGTTATTAAAACATTTTAAAAATATGATTTAAACAGTATGTTGCTGGTTCAAGAATAGACTTTCTAATACAGGTGACAGAATAGAAAGGAAGGAGTCTGATATTTAGAATGTGGTAAAGCTCATTATTTCAAATAAGTCAGAAAATAAACCATTATTTAATAAAGTGTGCTGAAAGAAATGATCATTTCATTTGAGAAAAAAAGTTAGACCCCTGACTTATACCTTATATTTCTGGAACTAGTTAATAATGGGGATAATTATGGCACCCATTAATTATGGTACCTACCTGATCGGATTGTTTGTGGATTAAATTAGTTAATGTGTATGAAGGCCCTGGGCACATGGCGACTTAGCTTTTGCTTGTTAACAAAATAAAATAATAAACAATAGGCAAAATAAAAGCTAAGTTGCCATGTGCCAGGCCCTTCATACACATTAACTAATTTAATCCACACAACCATTTGATCAGGTAGGTACTATAATTATCCTCATTTTACAGATAATAGAGGCACAGAAAGGTTTAGTAATTTGCCCAAGATCATCCAGCTATTAAATGGCAGAGACAGCATTTACACAGGGCTCAGTCTCTATGCTAAACCCTATTTGTCCTAGGATATGATTCTGTTAGCTTACGACTGATCAATTCTATTTAGTGTTATTTCATTTAAACTTTTCCCTTTGATATTTATTCAAAAGTGAGAGGGCTTTCAGGTTTTCTTTTTGCATACCTTCATCTGATTTTTATATTACTGTTATTCTGGCTTTACCACAAAGAATTTGGGAGCTTTCCAACATCCTTATATTCTAGAACACGTTAAATGGCAGTCAAAGAATCTTTTTGTTGCATTTATCAAAGGACCCAGTCTTCTTTCTTCACTTTAATATCCTAAGAGACATTTCTATGAACATAGTTCATTTTCCAAAGGAAATGGGCACATGCGTGGGAGTGGCTATACAGAATTCTCTTTGCAGTGGCCATACTGTTGGGACACCTGATTGAACATAGCATCTGACAACGGTGCAGAGAACTTAAAATCAGGGAAGTCTCTTCACTGCGCTGTTTCCTGACGCCAGGATGCAGCCGATGATCAACCCTGCAGCTCCCTGTGCTCTCTCCTGCCTAAGTCACATCTCTGAAGTCAAGGGGAGGGGTCCTGTCAGGGTGCAGGCACGACCAGACCTTTATTTAGCAGGAGGCACAGCTGACTCAACCCCTGCTCGTGACACCCAGGGTGCTAATCAAAAGTCTATTGTGAGATGCTGAGGCTGAGCCATCACTCCAGCAACTCTGACTTATCTGCAAAATGATGCCTGTTTCGGGAAGTTTCTTCCTGAGAAATGATGCATAGGGTGGGCAAAAAAGTTCTCAAATGGGCCAGTGTGCTGCCCCAAAAGACGATTTGCACAGACACAGTGATCTCTCCCTGATATAGATTAGATGTTTGTCCCTGCCCAAATCTCATGCTGAATTGTAGTTCCCAATGCTGGAGGTATTTGGGTCCTGGGGGCAGATTCCTCATGACTTGGTTCTGTCTTCACAGTAGGGGGAGTTCTTGCACGATCTGGTCATTTAAAAGTGGGTGACCCCGGCTCTCCATTCTCTCTCTCTCTTACTCTTGCTTTCACCGTGTGACATGCAAGCTCCGGGTTTGCCTTCCACCATGAGTAAAAGCTTCCTGAGCCCTACCCAGAAGCTGAGCAGATGCCAGTGCCATGCCTGTACAGCCTGCAGAACCGTGAGCCAATTAAACCTCTTTTCTTTAAAAATGACCCAGTCTCAGGTATTTCTTTATAGCAGTGCGAGAATGGACTAATACACTCCCTCTACAATAGCAAAAGGTGTAGATTGGTGCAACCAGTCATATAATTTTAACCACTGAGAATGTATGACTCCATTTAAGACACCCATTTTATAGGTGAGAAAACTGAGCCCCAGAAAGTTGATATAACGTACTTAAGGTTTCTCAGCTATTAATGACTGAGTCAAGTTTTATCCTTTTCCTATCCGTTACTGTCTCCTAGTCCACCAGTGAGAATAACTTTATATCCTAGCCAGTGGGTCACACCTGTAATCCCAACACTTTGGGAGGCTGAGGCAGGAGGATAGCTTTAGGCCAGGAGTCCGAGAACAGCCTGGGTAACATGACAAAACCCCGTCTCTAAAAAAAACTTTTTTTTAGTATACTCCAAACAAAGACCTCTGCACCTGGCTGCACAGGTTGTGCACTGCACAACTTCAAGTGGTGGTGTTCATATAGACTGAGTAAGAAACAGAAAATGGGGTAGTGCTACCTCCTACCCATAACCTTTGGCTTATATCACTCCAGTGACACCCTGGGTTAAGGCGGGGAGACATCTATTCCCTGATTTTTGCTCCTAAGTAAATTCTTATGAGAATACAGTTGCCTCCCTCAACTCAAGAATGAATCAATAAAGATTGAATTGAAAGATGAATGCTGACTGACGAAAAATCGTCTTTCTCCTTTGAACATAAGACATTCTTATTAGCCCTATTGTGGAGCCTTAATTCACGCCTGCTTAGAATGAGTTATTTTGCAAAATTTGAGATTCTTTGTTCAAAGAAATTCTTGGCTGGCTCATGTTACCAGCCCTAGGGACATGGCCAGGTTTGTGAGTCTCTCAGCAGTGAGCACAGCTCATACTCAAGCTGAGAGCCCCCAGTGCATGATGATAAAGTTGGTTCTTGGCTGGGCATGGTGGCTCATGCCTGTAATCCTAGCACTTTGGGAGGCCGAGGTGGGCAGATCACCTGAGGTCAGGAGTTTGAGACCAGCCTGGCCAACATGGAGAAACCGTGTCTCTACTGAAAATACAAAAATTAGCCAGGCATGGTGGTGTATGTCTGTAGTCCCAGCTTCTCAGGAGGCTGAGGCATGAGAATCGCTCAAACTCAGGAGGTGGAGGTTTCAGTGAGCCGAGGTCTCGCCACTGCACTCCAGCCTGGGCAACAGAGACTCTGTCTAATACACACACACACACACACACACACACACACACACACACACACACACACATACATATACCCTGAAGAGGAACAGAGGTAGACATGCAAAACCTTTACAACCTCATTTTTAAGTAGGGTCCAGTCTCAACGCAATAAAGGTCACAGCCTGGCATAAAATGAGCAGCCCTAATGAGGAGGCTGGGGGCTCCGAAAGGGGAAGTAAGATAACACCCAAACTCAGCCTCACCCCCATTGCATAACTGCCCCAGAACTGGAAAGACTTCCAGATGCCCCTTGATGCACAGGAAGAGCTGGTCCCAATTACTTCCTCCCATCTGCACGTATTAATTTACAAATTTCAGGTTCACTTGGCAATCTGAATAGTTGGTTCTCGCCTCCCCTCATGCTGAGGCAACAGCTGAAGGCACTCATTGCTCACTTGTGTGCCAGAGTTTGAGAGAAACGCCGTATGACCTCTGCCTCCTTATTATTTCTGCCCACTCGGCTGTTCTGAGTTAATCAGGAACCAGAACCTTCCAGGGGCCATTGTTCGGATAATGCTAGCTCATCTTCCTGTTTCAGTTTCAATTCTCATCGCCTTAATAAAAAGAGTGTTTTCTTTCTCTTCATCCTTCCCTGCCACGCCCCGAATGGCCACTTCCATCAAATTACGTGAAGGATGAAAGAAATGGGCAAATACAGCTATATGAAAGGGGAAAAAAACCCTGCAAACTAAAAAGTCAATGCTTTGTAACTGCACATAATTTTCTTCTCTCCCCAGCTATCCACATATAAGTAGGAAGGGGCAACATGAAAGCTTTGTAATTTCTCTAAAAGGTTGTTCCATAATGTGTCAAATCTGGGGAGCAAAAAGAATGTGTGTACTCAAAGCCACATATCTTTCACTGCAATTTTCCCCTCTATTACTCAGATTGCTAAGATGGGCTGATAGGACAGCTTTTTCCTCCTAAAACCACATATTGAAATTGGAAAACCCCGCTAAGAGCCAGTTCGAGTTTCTGACATCATTGTATTTCCTGAAGATGAGCTCTCATGCTGATGATGGAAAAATGAAAAAAATAAACAAAACAAAAAGCTCAAGCCTTTGTTTTCCTGAGAGGACAGATTTCGCTGCTTTGAACCAGGGGTTTCTGTGGAGCAACGTTCTCGAGACGAATGTGAGT
Source organism: Gorilla gorilla gorilla (assembly GCF_029281585.2). Classification (NCBI taxonomy): domain Eukaryota; kingdom Metazoa; phylum Chordata; class Mammalia; order Primates; family Hominidae; genus Gorilla; species Gorilla gorilla. The sequence goes on along the minus strand of NC_073232.2, from coordinate 34,802,973 downwards.
CAGATGCAGGAGGTGAGGCAAAAGCCATTAATTCAATTACAGGAAATTAGGATGAATACTTAGATTGCTCTACCTCCGTAACATTTTTTCATTTGGATTGAAATCAGGCTAAGAAATAAATCTTCTGAGAGGAATTTTGCCCAGTAAATCATGTTGAATTGAGTCTACTTCCCTACTAATGGTTCCACTCATCAGTCATTAGTTCTACTGTCCCTACTAAGAGTTAAAAGATTTCTGTTTAAGGAAAGCTTCTCTCTCCCTCAAAGAACAAGATCTAAGATATAAAACAGACTATAATTAAGCCAAGGGGATATCATGGAATACCTTCCAAAGTCATAGAGCTAAAACTTTGCTTCTGTAGGGAGTAGTTCAATTTAGATTTTCTTCAATCTGTACGTCAGCAATAAAACAGCAAAAGCAGAATTAGAGTGGCTGTGTTCGCGGCAATCTCGATGGGATTGGAGACTATTATTCTCAGTGAAGTAACTCAGGAATGGAAAACCAAATATCATATGTTTTCTTTCATAAGCAGGAGCTAAGCTGTGAGAATGCAAAGGCATAAGAATGACACAATGGACTGTGGGGACTCGGGGACAAAGAGTGGGAAGAGGGTGAGGGATAAAAGACCACAAATTGGGTTCAATGTATACTGCTTGAGAGATGTGTGCACCAAAATCTCACAAATCACCACTGAAGAATTAATTCATGTAACCAAACACCACCTGTTCCCTAAAAACCTGTGGAAGTATAAAATTTAATAAATAAATAAATAAATAAATAAATAAATAAATAAATAATTTCCCATTCAAAATAAAAACAATTACAGTGGCTGTGGGCTAGGATTCGTCCTTAATTTTTCCCTACCAGGCCTAGACAATAGGTAGCTACTAGGCTAGAAGGCAGAAGTCCGGAATGCTAAAATAATTACAGGGCAGGCCCTGGGCCTTATCCAGGGAATCCAGCAGGACTTGAGTATTGGAAGTCCAGACAGGCATTTCATTCATTCATGCAGCAATGATGCAGTGCTCGCCTTGGCAGCACATATACTAAAATGGGAACAATACGGAGAAGATGAGCATGACCCCTAAAGAGTAAAAAATAAACCAATAATGATGCACTAATTGGGTACATGTAGCAGGTGCTTTTCCAGGCAGTTGGGATATATCGGTGGAACAGACAAAGATCCTTGTCTTTGTGGAACATACATTCTGAAGCAATTAATCATAAACATGATAATGGGGTAAATTCTACAGTGTGTTCAAAGCTGAGAAATGCTATAGGAAAAAAAAATGAAATAGAAAGATAGGCATCAAGAATGCCACGGAGGCAAGTGGAATGTGGGTTTCAAGTTTTAAATAGGCAGTCAGGTTTTATTTCAACGGTGCCACTTGAAGAAAAGACTGGAAGAGCACGAGGGCCTTAGCCAGTTAGGTGTCTAAGGCAGCGCATTCCAGAAGGAGGGGATGGTTGTAATACAAACGTCAGAGGCAGGAGCGCATCTGGCAGGCTGGCGAGAGGAGGGAGGTGGGTTGCTGTAGCAGAGGCAAACAAGGTAGCGAGGAGAGGAGCTGACATCAGAGCCATAAAGGGAGGAGGTTGTAGTTACTGTGGACCATTGTAGGAGTCTTGGCTTTTACCCTGTACGAGATGGGAGCCATTGGGGTTTTGAGGGCTTTGTATATTGAATTAAGACTTTCATACATCAGTTGAGAGAGTAGAATTTTAGGTGATTACTGTTCAGGTCAACAGTTTCATTTCAGCAGTACTGCTATCTGTAAGGAATGCTTTGCAATGAATTGTTTTTTTTTTAAATTGTGATTTCATTTTTTTCATAAAAATTAAGTGCTGGCCCTAATGCAATTGAGACAAAGCTGGAAATCGTTATATCTGTGATTCTTAACCCTGGTCATAAATTAGAAGCCTATGGGGAGCTTTTACAGCCTATGAATGCCAGCACCCATGCCCAGTGATTTGGATTTAAATGGCCCAGGAAAGAGCCTGGGAATCTACATTTAAAATAAAACCAAAACAAATAGAGCAAAGAAAAAGACTTTCTAGGTGATTTTAATGTGCCACTGAGATTGGCCAATTCTGCATTAGATGCTTTGAAGGTAAAAATCTTTAGCTCATTGAACTAAAACTAATAGATCCTCTATTTTGATTAAAAACAATAAAATTTCAAAAATATGCATGAAATCCTCAAACACTACCATGAGATAGCATGCCTAAAAGGAATGATGTAGTCAGAGATTTTAGAATATTTTCAATGTAAATGAAGCCTCTGCTTACAACATGTCAGCCTGTAGGAATTTCCTTCACTTTATTTTGCTTAGATTTTTGAAGAGTAGTTTTTAAGAGTGGGGATATGGGAGTCTATGAAAATGTACTTCTCTTTGATGGTGACTGAGCCCACTTGCACGGTGAACTGGATGTCCCTAAATGCATGACTGGCTCTGCAGTGTCCTCTCTGCTCAGCAACAAACTCCACTTTGGGGCACAGGCCTCCTTGCCCAGTCTGTAGAAATGAGGCAGCCACTCACCTGAACAAGCGTTTAAATTAGCCACATTAAAATGTGAAGGATAAAACATAAAACATAAGGATAAAACATAAAAACCCTCCTGACGCCCAAGGAACAACGCTGCATGCGCAAGGGTAAAGGAAAAAGCAAAATCGTTGATAAAGAGAAGGAGGGCTAATAACTGGAATTTCTATGTAGCACTCTGCTTTCCTGACTTTTTGGACAACAAGTAAGAGGAAACCTGCCTGTTACCCTCAAGGATGTTGCATCGTAGTAAGTAAAATCATCTTTGATCATTTCAAACTGGGGTATGCGTCTTTTAAATCATTATTGTCATCACAGCTTTATATTCTTGATCTTATGCCGTTCTCACAATCCTGACATTTAGATGTTATATTCACCCCCTTTTACATAGAGAGAAACCCAATTTTAGAAATCTGAGGAAACTTTCCTATTCTAACAACTGGTGCATGGCAATAGCTGGCTTTGAGCCCCTGCAGTCTGGCTTCAAGGCTGTGACACACAGCTACCCTGCTCTCCCCTACTCCATTGGAATAGAAATGCTGGATCCTACGCCCCAATGCAGCTCCTGTAACTGCTGAATAAATAGGATGGAGGTTGTGGCTGATTTGCTCAATATTTTCTCCAAATAAAATATTCTTAGAATGTACATATCTATTATTCATTCTGCAAATGAGTATAGGCACTCCTATATTTCTCCTGGCATTAAATGACTTAGATGGCATTTATTGTGCTATGATATCAAAGATAAAATAAAATATTTTGTGAACATCACTAGGTAAATCTCATCTTCTTCCTTGAAAACTGCTGTCTGCCTACTCATTTTGACTTGATTTCATCACTGCCTTCAAAATGTGGCAGCCAAAATTCTACTAATGTTAGGGTGAGGAAAAGTCCATTCTCAAAAAGCCGGATTACCCAGATGGAACAGAGAAATCTGTTACCGGCCTCCAAATAACAACAGTGTATAATTAGCAGCTGCTAAAAGAATAGAAGTCAATTGAACAAAAATATGGTATGATCCACATTCATTTATTAAATACCTTATGTTTCCAAACACTGCTTTTCACAGTGGCTGAAAAGTCTTCTTGGGGGCATTTCAGCATGTGTCCCTGGGCACCAAACACAGGGAACTGACAGATTTTTTTAAACTTCTAAAAGGAGCTATTACTACATCCAACAGTCAGGCACAGACATGCCTCTTTTACATCTGCAGGATGAAAAAATACATTTGTCAAAAGCAACCTTCAAGTAGGCTGCCATTATCAAAGACGTCAGCAGCCCATCTCCCTAGGAGACAGCGAAACCCCGCATTTATCTAAATTATCTCAGTAATATGACAGAGTGATTGCTCACTAATGGTCAGTAACAGTTTTCTTTGTCATTTTCTTAGTCATTACCTCCTCGGAATGAACTCCAGAATAAACTGCTTGCAGTCCGTGACTAGAATGCTAATTTCCTCCTTACATTTGTGACAATTTCTCTTAAACATATGAACATGGCTATCATATTTCTGACATTTTCATTTTGTGAAAAAGAACACCCTGCCTTAGAAAATCTGATGAACACATAGATACTTTGCATGCACAAAAAAAAAAAAAGCAACAACAATACTGTTAGCATTTCCTCCCATGTGAATTCTTTCATCTGACAAAGCTTGTAGTGAGTGACTGCAAGTTCAGAAAAGGCCAGAGGAGGTTATTTGCAGGTGTGGGCTCTGTTTTGTGGCTTTACCAAACTAAGCCTCACGTTTTCATTTCTCAAACCATCCTCCTTTGAAGATACCAGTGATACAGTCGAACCAAGTGCCCTTGACAGCAGATTCTGTGAATATTTTGCTGCAACAGCATGAGTCCCCAAACCCTTGGTCCTTTCTGAGAAGGAAGGAAGAGGTGGCCAACTGTTTGTTATACATGATTTTCTGCCCAATAAAAGCTAGATTGGACTTTATAAAAACTAAAAAGCCCAAAGCCAAAAGGAAAATAGTGAGAAAGCAGAAGTTTTTCTTTCAATAAATAGAGCTGGGGAAGTTGTAAAAAAGAAAAAAGTGAAGTTTAAAAAATGTTGAAGAGCTGTACCGGGAAACTAGGTCACAGTAGTGCAAGGTGGTCACTTGGCTGGGCAGTCCAAATACAGGAGCCAAAACAATCAGCTGGGGATTCAGAATGGCAGCTACAGTGGCCATTACAGGTAGGAAAGGCTGGGTCAGCTGTGCTCCTATCCTATGCAGAACCTCCACCTTACAAAAGATGAAATGAAGTAAATGCAGACACTATGGAAATAAACGTATAAGAATATCACTGTCCGTTCATTCATGTGCAAAAGGAGTCATGAACAATTCAGTAGTCTCCTTTGCAACCCAGTGCAATTTCAACTGCATTGTTTCTCTAGCAATTTTGACCATTTTGTTTATTCACTTAAAAACCAACCTTATGACTCATATTTTCTGGGACAGTCCTGACGTAAAGGAATTTGTTCCATTTCTACTTGGAAGTACATACACGCTTACTGGAATAAGTATACTGATTATGGGGCTGGGAAAATATGACCACTAAACAAACACACATCAGACCTACACTGAGTTCCAGCACAGACGTACTCCCTGTCATCCACTGTAATCTTTCCCTATTTGACCTGATGCATGTGATCAGTCACACCTTTCTCCCCAGAGTACCCATATGTCCAAGTGACAATTCGAACTGGCAGCCTACATGCCCTACAGGCATTTCAAAGGTATCTTATCAGAATACTAAGCTCCACATTTTCCCTTTCCAACTTGTGGTTTAATCTAGTAAGTTTCATAAACCAGAACACTGTGGTTATCCTAAAATTTATCTTCTCCTTCACTTCTAAGCCAAATCCAATTCTACTTTTGTTTGCTCCCTGGAGTACATTTGCACCTCTGTAGGCCTAACACTACTGCGTATCAGGCCCTCCCCATCCATTGCTTGAACTAGTGCAGCAAACTTCTTTTTTTTTTTTTTTTTTTTTTTTTTTTTGAGACAGAGTCTTACTTTGTTGCCCAGGCTGGAGTGTAGTGGTGTGATTATAACTCACTGTAACCTTGAACTCTTAGACTCAAGAGATCCTCCTGCCTCAGCCTCCTGAGTAGCTGGGAATACAGGCATGCACCACCATGCCCAGTTAATTTTGTTAAAAGGTTTTTTGTGGAGATAAGGTCTTGCCATGTTGCTCAGGCTGATCTCAAACTCCTGGGCTCAAGCGATCCTCCCACCTTGGCCTCCCAAAGAGCTGGGATTGCAGGCATGAGCCACTGAGCTTGGCCCCAACTAACTCTTAATTGGTCTCTCCATTTCTAGTTTCTTCATTTCCAGGCCATTTTCATACTGCTTTCACTTTTTTTCTTAATTAAAAAAAATCTTGTCTATTCTCCTAATTTAAAATATAAAATCGTTCCCCAAATTCTTCAAATCATGGCATCCGATTTAACCCTAATTCAGTCTCTGCCACTCAGTCTCTAAACCCCACTCCAAACATGTTATGAGCCCATCAAAACTGGGCTTTATGTGGCCACTTTCATCAACATCGCATCATCCTTCTCTCCATGTTTACACATCTTTTGAAATCAACCTTAAATCCCATCTTCCTTCTTTAAATTTCATTCCATCCCTTAAGTAAATTAACCCTACTTCACACTTTCTCTATTTGATTTTTCTTTTCTCTATGCTTTCCTAGCTCAATTTCGATGTCTAATATAGGACTTAACACACTGAATTGTAGTTGCTGCTTTATACGTTTGGTCTCCTTTCCAATCTATTAGCCCCTGGAGGGCAGACGCTCCTATCCATTCACCTGTGTGTCCAAGTACCTGGCATATAACAAACCCTTAATGCATACATGCTGAATTGAATGACTATAGATGGTCATATTTGACATTCTAACATCTATGTTATTAAAAAACAAGGCATAAATTTTAAAAAATACTACTTTTCTCATGCAATAGTACTTCAAATCCTAAGACTTCTTCTGTGTTAATGATAATAACCTACCTTTTGTCTGTGGCCATATGAACGTGTCTAACCTTGTCTGATCTTGGAAGCTAAGCAGGGTCTGGCCTGCTTAGTACTTGGATGGGAGACCAACTAACAGGTGCTGTAGTCTTTAATATAAAACAAAACCCCATCTTGTGTCTAGCAGCCAAATGTTGTCTGGTCTAATCACTCAAATAGCAGAAATCCCACGTTAAGGGTAAAAGTCTTTGAATAGCAGAATCATGGGTAAGGAAAGAAAAATAACACTGTGGTTTGCTGGGCTGTACACAGCAAGCCTGTGGACTGCAACTAGTGTGAGGTGGGGGTTGGGGGATTTAGAAACATAGGGACAATATTCCAGTCCATAGGCACTTCTCAGACTTCATGCTATCCTTTTAAAATATTCTTTCCCTACCAGATATTTTTCCCGGAATCCACAGTCCCTTGATGTTAGTTTGAATGTGATATAAAATTTGGAGATGATTTGCTAAGAACTATCATATAACTCTTCTCCTGACGAAGAAGAGTTCTTGGCCATGTCAGCATCCATAAACATTGTTTTGAGAAGAGGCAGAGGTATCTCATTTCAGAAGAGGGGGCTGAGAATATCGAACATTAAACTGTACTGAATCAGTAAATTTGAGGTCACAATATAAAGCCAAAAGCTGAACCCCTGAAAAGCATAAGCCCCAGTATAACACGGACACTTATACTTACCCCAGTGGGCCTTGACAGCTTTGCTGTATTATCACTCAGTACAAAGGCTGATGTTCAGAATGTTGATATTGGGCCGGGCATGGTGGCTCATGCCTATAATCCCAGCACTTCAGGAGGCCAAGGCTGGCAGATCACTTGAGCCCAAGAGGAGAGATCAGCCTGAGCAACTTGGCAAAACTCTGTCTCTACAAAAAAAATACAAAAATTAGCCTGGCATGGTGGCCTACCCCTGTAGTCCCAGCTACTCAGGAGGCTGAGGCAGGAGGATTGCTTGAGCCCAGGGTTCGAGGCCGTGGTGAGCCATGATCATACCGCTGCACTCCAGCCTGGGGGACAAAATGAGACTCCATCTCTAAAAAAAGTATGAGAATGTTGACAATGAGTCATCAATGAAAGGTTAAATTACGCTCAGTTCATCTATTTATGAAGTCAGATGAATACAGAATATGTTTGAGGAGGAATTCCTCTCAAACAGCATAATTTTAAGGATCTTGTGTTTCAGGGAGTAAAATTCCATTGCCTGGTGATTTGCTTTTTGACAATTAGCTCTTTTCCTACCCATGCAAAGTCAACTGAAGTATTTATCATACCAATAGACTAACTCTATGACAGTGATACATCTGAAATGTATTTTTAGGTGTAAACGGTTTTAAAGAGCATTTTGTACCCTTGTGAGAGATAAACAGCAGATATGGACTATAATATATACTCAAAAACAAACTCTGAAAAAAAAGTAAAACATTTAAGATAATTCCATGGTTTGCAGCTTTTGATTTTGCCTTATTACAACTATGTACTCTGTTTATTTCTTTGCCTTCCGCCTAAAATAAATGGTAAGTTATTTGAAGCACGATTGTGTCTCGCTCATCTTCCATGTTATGCAGTACCTAAAGGACATGGCTAACACTATTAACATTCTCAACATTAGCATTGATAAGGGACCACTAGCATGAAACTATGGCCTGGTCATCATAGACAGATTCTAAGTTGAAGACCAAGAAGGTATCTCTCTATCTGGATTACCAGGTGTCACAAATAGATGAGTCCTTCATGCTTCATGAGATACAAGAGGAGGAACCGAGTTTGAGTTCAGACGTGACTGAAGCCCTACAGAATCTCAGTTTGCATTTAATAGGGTAGTTGTAACTGATAGTCACTTTTAGTATCAATACAATTTTTGTGTTAAATCTCTAAATATCTTAAAATAACATCCATTAAATAAAGATGTCCTTCTCTCACTAGGGTGTATCTAGAGAAAACTGATTGAGATGGCAAAGTCATGAAACCAAGCTATAAAGGGAAGTATTTTAGCCAGAAGAAAATAAATCCAAATGCCATAATATTTGAAGAACTATTAAATGCAAAAAAAGAGCAAAATGTTTCTTTTTGTTATTTAAGCTGGTTAAAGTAGAAACAGTAAGTGAACCACATTACAGAGGGGCAGAGAAATTACAGAGGGGCAGAGAAATGTGTGTGTGTGTGTGTGTGTGTGTGTGTGTGTGTGTGTGAGAGAGAGAGAGAGAGGGAAACTAAGCAGGAAAATAAAAAGAGAGGAGAGATTGAGAAAGATAATTATATGTTCAGACTTTCTGTGATTCTTCCAATTAGTGAGAGATAATTCTTGATGACATCGAAGGTCCTTTCCAACTCCAGATTACATGATTCCATGTCTGGAAGTTTATTTTACTTAGAAGGGAGTGAATGATTGGTAGAAATAATGACTCAGCTTCAAATGGAATCTTATTAGCAATTTTTTTGTTGTTGTTGTCATAGCTTTTCAACCTCCAGCTCCTTAAAAAAATATTCAGTGGAAACAAACACATAGAAAATAAGTCTCCTTGAATGTCCCTCAATCAAACAGCAGCGGTAGTCTATGCTACCCCACAGACACAAACAAGTCTTGTATTTCCCTACAGACGTCACTGCGGAGAGTATGTTGGCTGACTGCTATATACACACAAATTCATTCAAACACCAGTGACACAATCTGGATCTTGCAGACAGGACAGATTCACATCACCTTCTGTGCTGCATGTCTGTGCTTCCAGATTCCATTGCACTGTTGCCCGCATCTGTTATTGAAGAAACAGCTTGGTTTAAATGTCTGCCTGTTGTACAGAGAAACATTCCCTAGGATTTGAGCTGACAGTGATTTTACCAGCTTGGAGAATGAGAATACGAATGATAGGTTACTCCTGGAATATAAATCATGGCTTGGAGATAGGAATCTATTTAGTTTAGTATGAGCTACGAGTCTCCCTTGTGAGATAGCCCTACCATTCCAGTGATATCCAACCTCTACAGGCAACAATATTGCATCTCCATCAGGAGGCACTGGCTAGAACATGGGGCAGTGTGGCATGCCTGGAATCTGCCTGCAAACTTCTTGCTCCTAGTCCCATCATTTCTATGCAACACTGACATTATTCTTCTCTTTGTTTTAAAGATTTGGAGGTCAGAAACCATTATATGGTAAAAATAGACCCCATATATGTAGACATCCAGATCTTATTTATCTATCTACTGTTATTCTGAGCAGAACAGGCAGTCTGTAAGAAGACGGCAATTCCACTATTATAGAATTGTCTATGGCTGAGAGGGGATATAGAGTCAATAACACCAGCACTGCACTCCCATAACCATCAGAACCAAAAGACCTGCCTGTCGTTATCCAAATAACCAAGTCTCAGTCTTTCTAAAACAGGCCTGTGTCCTGCATCAATACTTTACCCATTCATCAGCCACATTAGATAGTCTCCTAGGGTCATTTTTCTCTAGTGGTTTATGTTCTAATGGGAAAGGCAAGACTCCCTCCTCAAAGGCAGGCTCAGTAGATTGCCTTGAACGGGTAAAAGACACATATCATATAGGAATAGAATAGGTAGCAAGTGTTGGACGGTTTTATGGCATGGCATGACTGTATTGATGATTTAGAATAGCAGTATTTTCTCCTTCATAGAATAAAAAAATGTAGATGAACTATGTTGCAGTGACCCTTTTGGTTAATACAGAGCTTGTGGACTAGGGAATGAGAATGTTGAAATAATTACGTAAAAAGTTAGATGCTTGTATGTCACAGAAAATGATAGGCCATTGTAACTCCTAGACATTAGAAATTTTAAGGAGCTAAATCATAAGGGAAGGCTGGGCGCGGTGGCTCACGCTTGTAATCCTAGCACTCTGGGAGGCGGAGGCGGGTGGATCACCTGAGGTCAGGAGTTTGAGACCAGCCTAGCTAACATGGTGAAACCCCGTTTCTACTAAAAATACAAAAAATTAGCAAGGCGTGGTGGTGCATGCCTGTAATCCCAGCTACTTGGGAGGCTGAGGCAGGAGAATGGCTTGAACCTGGGAGACGGAGGTTGCAATGAGCCGAGATGGTGCCATTGTACTCCAACTTGGGCAACAAGAGCAAAACTCCGTCTCAAAACAAACAAACAAACAAACAAATTATAGAGGAAGTGATTGTAGAATTGTCTCAGATCTACAAATATACTGTACAATATGTAAACCTTCTGCTTTTAACCTGTGAGTAAATGAAATCGCATTCTAATACCTTTCTACTGCTTGTACGAGATGTTTTCTTTTATTAATTGGAGTTATGGGAGAGCCACTGAAAAAATACACACTTCAATAAGATAGAGGGTAGGAAATCCTATGCCTTCCAATTTTTTTTTTTTTTTTTTTTTTTTTGAGGCGGAGTCTCGCTCTTTCGCCCAGGCGGGAGTGCAGTGGCGCTATCTCGGCTCACTGCAAGCTCCGCCTCCCGGGTTCACGCCATTCTCCTGCCTCAGCCTCCCGAGTAGCTGGGACTACAGGTGCCCGCCACCGCGCCCGGCTAATTTTTTTGTATTTTTTAGTAGAGACGGGGTTTCACTTTGTTAGCCAGGATGGTCTCGATCTCCTGACCTCGTGATCTGCCCGCCTCAGCCTCCCAAAGTGGTGGGATTACAGGCGTGAGCCACCGTGCCCGGCCCAAAATTTTTAAAGTATCTCCTGCAGGAGCAAATTCTCCAGAATCCCAAATGGTAAAATACCATTGATTCAATTGGGTTTAATCAATTCCTTGCTGTATTTCAGTTTATGGAGAACCTTGCAGAATTATTTAAAGAATTGCTTATTTCAATTCAATTAAATTATTAAACTGAAGTTTCAAATCAATGTATAATACATATTTTATTTTCTATTTTAAATTGCAAAATATTAAGCACATACAGCTAATACGTAGAACAGACACAGACTCCCTCCACCAAGATTAAATGAATGTAAATATTTTGCCATATTTTTTTCACATCCTTCATTTAAAGCAACAATATTTATACTCAAATCCCAATAGCCTCATAGGTCTCTTCTTTTCCAGAGGATATCCTTATTCTCTAGAAGTAAATATCATTTTCATATGAATATCATTTTATGCCTTTTTGCATATGCATATATCTTGTAAAAATAAAAGGAAAACATATAAACCTTCTGCTTTTACCCTGTGAATAAACGGTATTGCATTCTAATACGTTTCTCCTACCTGCCACTTCATTCATTCATTTTCAGATTTATTGATAAATTATTTTAGGTACCTGTGGTTCCACGTCATTCATATTCCTTGCTATTCAATGTCCCAGTTAGATGTTCCAATCCTCTAGGTCTGAACAAGCTAGCTTATCCACAGGCTGCCTGACTCCACCGTGCGTAAGAGCTGCTGGAGCGTGTCTGTGGGTGGCGCTGTCAGCTGCAGGGAAACATATCACCTCCTTCTGCAATCTTACATCTCCTAGTTTTCACAAGCCTTTCTCTAATTGCCTGGGGGATTGAGTGTGTTGGTCATTCTGATTTCCTTGTTAGTCAATTGCATTTTCACACTTTTTGCTCTTTAGTTGGGGTGGGCAGAGTTGGGTAGGGTGGGGTTGCTTGTCCTTTTCTTATTGATGGGTAATTCTTTATATAGACTGGAAAACTCTCCTTTATCTTTCAAGGGTGCGGCTTATAACTTTCCCAGTTCACTGCTTGACCTTGAAACTTTCTTTAGGTGCCATTTGTCTAATACACATTTTAAATTGTAATAAAGTCTGATTTATCAAGCTTTTACTTTGTGATTTCTCCTTTTTTTTCTCTTATTACCTAAATCTTATTCTACTCCAATATTAAAATTGTTATTCTATGTTTCCCCCATAAAGTTTTAAAGTTTTTTTATCCAAATTTTGGTCCACCACTTGCTACTAATTCTATGGCCTTGGTTAAGTCACTTTGACCTCCTTACCTCAGTTTCCTCATTTGTTAAAGGAGATAGTAACAGTAGAGACCTCACAGGGTCATTGTAAGGAGTAACTGAATCAATGTATGTGAAGCACTTCAAAAGTCCCTGGAACATAATAAAGGCCACATAACTGTTGGTTATTATTAATAACATTAGAAGCAATCGTATTACAAGAATTTAAGTAAATAGTAGTTAAAAAATTCTAAGGTCTGAGGTATGTTTAAAAGGAGTACAGGAATACTAAATAATTATAGACTGTGTTAAAAATATTGATAGTATATATGCTAAAAAAACCCACAAAATAAAATGGTAGTTATAAATTTTAAAATATCATAATTATAATACAAGTAAATTGAAAGAATAGTCTTTGGAAAAATATTATTAGCTTAGATAAAAACATAAACAGATGCTAGCCAAATCCTCCTGACAAGTGATAATGGCTTAAAGTAAATGGATGGAAAAAGGTAAGTATGAAAATGCTAGCCTAAAGAAACTTGCCTAGAAATAGTTATATCAAGCAAAGTACAATTTAACCCAAAATGTGTTAATAAGGATAAATACAGATACTACATAAAAATAAAAGGAAAATCTACCAAGAAGATATAATAATCATGAACATGATTACCCTAACCACTTAGCTTTAAAATATATAAAATAAATCCTGATAATATTATTAGGAAAAAAATTAACAAAACTATAATTACAGTGTGAAATGTTAATATATTTCTATCAGAAGCCAACAGACAAAGCACAATAACTTTAAAAAGCCTTTTTGAAGCTTTAAGAAACAGAATTAGCCAGCCTGTCTAATTCTCTCTCTCTCTAAAGAAGATAGATCTATCGGTCTGCATCCTTTAAATAGAAAATATTTATAGGTTTGAGTACACAAAGAATGTTTACAAAAACTGATCATGTATATGTCACAATTTCAGTAAATTTCATAGAATAGCTATTACATAAACACATTCTCTGACTACAATATTAGATACTTTTAAAAAATATAGGTTTAGAAACCCCAAAACACACTCCTAAGTAGTTCATGTTTAATTAAAAAACAAAACATTTAGGAGAACTATCACAAAGCATTACATTTTTTTAAAATGTGAGATACACCTAAAGTAGTATGTAAAGGTAAATGTATAGTCTTAAATGCATTTGTTTAAAAAAAGTCTAAATAAATTAACTAAACAGTAAACTTATAAACTAGGATAAGATCATAGTAAATCTGAATAGGTAGAAGGAAGAAAGCAATAAAGAAAGAAGCAGAAATCCATCAATTAAAAAAAAAACAAACCAGAAACAACAAAAGTAACTTTATTCTGCCACCACTTGTTCTAAGTTAAACCTGAACTTCCTTGTGAGGAGACTTTATTTCTCCAATTTCCTTGGCTAGTGTACTTAAATGTAGTCAGTGGAAGTGAGGTGGATAGAGGGAGAGAAACAACTAGGTTGGCTGGGCGTGGTGACTCATGCCTGTAATCCCAGCGCTTTGGGAGGCTGAGGTGGGCAGATCACTTGAGGTCTGGAGTTCGAGACCAGCCTGGCCAACATGGTGAAACCCCATCTCTACTAAAAATACAAAAATTAGCATGGCGTGGTGGCAAGTGCCTGTAATCCCAGCTACTCGGGAGGCTGAGGCAGGAGAATTGCTTGAACCCGGGAGGCGGAGGTTGCCGTGAGCAGAGGTCCGCCACTGCAATCCAGCCTGGGCGATGGATCCAGACTCCGTCACAAAACTTAACTACTAATAGTCTAATGGTGACTGGAAGACTTGCTGTCAGAGGCGTTCAAACCAGAGCGACTTCACCTTGAGTGAGGGCTAAGAAAATGATGCTGAGACTTGTGTGGCTGCACTCCCAGAAAGTTAGGTATTCCTAGCCTCGAGGTGTTTACAGTTAAGGGAACAGATTGATAATGTTTACTAAACAGACCTAGACTTGGGAGTGTCCTAATATCCTGATATCTTGAGAAGAAAAGCATTCCTAATTTTGCTTTAAAGACAATATCGATTCTTGCAAAATAAAGTAATTAAGAAAATTAATCCTTTATCACAAACTCTTAGCAGAGCACATCTCCCCATAATCTTTTTTTATCCTATACATAGGAGCATTTTACTTAAGGTGGACGCCTTCCTTCTCTTATTTTCGGGAACCCCCTACTCTGTCTATGAAGTAGCTGTATGTATTAGTCCGATTTCACGCTGTTGATAAAGACATACCCGAGGCTGGGCAATTTACAAAAGAAAGATGTTTAATTGGACTTATAGTTCCATGTGGCTGGAGAAGCCTCACAATTATGGCAGAGGGCAGGAAGGAGCAAATCACATCTTATGTGGTTGGCAGCAGCAAAGAGAGGATGAGCTTGTGCAAGGAAACTCCTCTTTTTAAAACCATCAGATCTTGTGAGTCTTATTCACTATCAGGAGAACAGCACGGCAAAGACTTGCCTCCATGATTCAATCACCTTCCACTGGGTCCCTCCTACAACATGTGGGAATGCAAGGTGAGATTTGGGTGGGGACACAGACAAACCATATCACTCTACTTTCACCACTTTACTTTCTTAATAAAGTTGCTTTTGCTTTGTACTGCGGACTTGTCCTGAGTTCTTTCTTGCAAGATCCAAGAACCCTCTCTTGGGATCTGGACCTGGAACCCTTTCCTGTAACATTGCCAATAAGATAAACAGTCAATTAACACAAATCTTGTATATGTATTATATACTACATTCTTACAATATAGTAAGTTAGAGAAAAGAAAATGTTATCAAGAAAATCATAAGGAAGAGAAAATATATTTACTATTCATTAAGTGGAAGTGGATCATCATAAAGGTCTTCATCCTCATTCTCATCGCCTTCACGTTGAGCAGGCTGAGGAGGAGGAGGAGGAAGAGGAGGGATAGTTTTGCTGTCTCAGAGGTGGCAGAGGCAGAAGAAAATCTATATATAAAAGGAACTGTGTGGTTCAAACACATGTTGTTCAAGGGTCAACTGTAGTGGTGAACAGGCAATTGGCTTTTAAAAAGAGCTTTCAAATGGCAAATGACCTTTATCACTTATGAGAATGTGCTTGCTAATCTCTCTAACAGAAAGATAAAATGCAACTCAGATGTGGGCCTCTGTAAATCCCTCTATATTTGGCCTTTCATGGGTCAGACCCCCTTCTCAGCTGAGCACAACAGTCTCATCCTAACTCACTGTTTGTGCTTCTGGGGCGTGTCCCTGTTGTGTCTCTGCCAGCTGTGAGGTGGCCCAGGTGCATTGGCAACAACCTCAATTTTCCAGAATTGGCAAAGAGGAGAGGGTGCAGCCCCTGCTGGCAGATTGGGGTCAGCAGTGCCTGTCGGCTAGGAGCTTGCCGATGTATCTGCATGGCTTGCCCTTTCCCCTGCAAGTATTTACAGCTCTAAGCAAAATCTCAGTGAACTGAAACCCTTTTCTCATTTGGCAGATGTTTGGGCAAATTATTTTTCTGCTGATAATCTGAAGAAAATCGGCAATAGCAGTTAGTGGCTACGTGACACATTGAGTTCCCTACAGGAGAAACAAATCAAATGCAATTAGGGATTTCTTTTTTAAGACCGGGATTTGTTCGGTCTTTCAAAATTATCGTTCAAGTGCATAGCATTACATGACCACTTCTATCTTTGGCTCAATCTAAATGAATGACATAAAATAAAGCATGCAATGCATGTTCTCTTGAATAAATATGATCCCTATTTTGTTTTAAAATAACATTTTAATTAATATTTGCTATGACAAATATACCGTGATGAACTTTATCTTTGGTGGCAACTATCATAAAGAATAATCTGGCTTTTGAAAAGCTGAATTTGAATATTTTATTAAGCAATTATTAAGACTAAATCTAAAAGGTTACTAAATATAGCATATAATTACAGCTTGAGAAAACCAATATTAATTAAATACAGTTGTGCATTAAATGAGAATTTTGCTTTTAAGAGTCCAAAAGCGAACGCATTCATAGTAGGTAATAGGTATTAGGTATTGGTATTGACAGTATATGCCTATAGTTTCAGACTACGGATTATAAATATTAGACAACAAAATTAACACACTTAAATATTTTCAGACCACTCAGTAGAATTCAATAGTAATAATAATCAATAGAAATAAAAATTATTTTCCATAGTCGGGGTCTAGAAATCCAACAGTCTTTTCAAAAATAGAAGTTTTCTAACCCCTTAGTGCTTTCCTGGGAAATCTGTTTATTTCCCCCACTTTGCTACTACACTTGAGTTTCTTCAGTTATTTTCTCTAGAGGAAAACCTTCTGCTCTCCTGTTTCTCAGGCTTTGTACAAGAACAAAACAAAATGAAATGAAAAGAAAAATTCACAACAGACTTTCAGAATCTCCAAAAGAATTCACATGAAACTTCCCATAGCCATACACTGTTGCTTAGGAGATTATATTTATTTCCAAGTCAAAACAGTTACTCGGTGGAATTGATTATGGTGGGTTTGTTAGCCACCATGATGAGAATCGTCAATTGTGTGACCGATAGCAAATCCATGAGACAATTTGTGTTTTATTCCACTTAAGCAACAAGCTAAGCAGATTTCCATGTATCCACCAGGACTCTGACTTTCCTGTTTCATTATTTACTCTCTCCATGTATGTCAGAGGTTTTGTTATAATCATGAGACCAGTTTAACATCCTCCAGCTCATGGCCTCCAGCAACCAAGCTCCCCTCCCCAGGAGTTTTTTCTCTATCTTTCCAGAAATATTATATGCATACCCAAGTAGCTCGTGTGTATGGATATACCTAATCTTTTTTCATACAAAACAGAAAAATAAAATTAACAACAAAAATCTCCACACTATTCTCAGCCTTGCTTTGCTTGCTTAATAATACACTTTAGAGTGCTTTCCACATTAGTGCTTACAGATCTGCTCCATTCTACGTTGTATTATTTCATTCTACAGTTATACCATAATTTATTCAACATTCTTACTAAAGAAGGTTTAGGTCAGTAGCTCTCAATCAGAAATTTGGCCTCCCCAGGGAATATTTGCCCATGTCTAGAGACATTTTTTTTATCATTGTTTACTTGGGAGAAGGTGCGTTTACAGTCTCTTTTATAATTGTGAATTTTTATCAATTATTTATTCTGATTGGTATTGTTTTCACATAGTGAAGGCTCTTGATTACCATATATTAATTCCCAGTCATCTTGCTTATTTCTCTTAATGTTTTAACATTTCAAAGTTGATGATTCTGGAATTTTTAGGTATATAATAATGTAATTGTCACCTACAGATACTTTTAACCCTCTTTCTAAATTTTACTCCTTTTTATTTTCTCTTTATGTTTACATTAGCCCATACCACCGGAATAATTATAAATAACAGTGATACTAGATACTTTGTACTGTTGCTGACTCTGATGGAGATATTTTCATCATTAAATATGATCCTGGGGTTTGTATCTGTGTGTTTATGCAGGTATGTGTGTATACCAACTCACATTAAGGACATCAATATCCATCATTGTATTAAGAGTTTTTATTATGAATGGATGCTGAATCATATTGAATGCCTTTTTGAAGTATATAGGAATGATTGTATTGATCCATTAATGTGTTGGATTTAATACTGAAGATTTTCTAATGTTGACTCATTCTTGGATTTCTGGAATAAACTTTACTTGCTCATATTATGTGTTTTTTTATAGACTGCTGAATTCTGTTTACAAATTTTTTAGGAGATTTACATAAATATTTTCATATGTGAGGATGATTAGTAAATACTTTTATCATTAGTTATCTGTTTATACATAATAAATATAAAATTATATATTATGTAAAATTATATACGTATTATACATATTTACTATGTATAAATATATAAAATATACATATATATGTTAATGCCTCCACAAGAAAACAATTTGTAAATCTTTTTTCTGTGTTCCAGAAAATTATAAATAGCATCAAATTTATCTGTTTCTTAATGCTATAGAATTTCCTGAGAACCTCCCAGAGAATGATGTGCTTGTTTTGAGGATGCCATGATTGGGTAGATTTTTACAAATTTTACATATTCTTTTATGGTATTTATTCCTTTAAGATTTTCTATCTCTTTAGTTCTCAGTATTAATAATTTATGGCTTCCACAAAAAATCATGCATTACATCCAGTTTTTCAAATGTATTTACATGGTATTGACAGAGTAGTCCCATAATATTCTTAATTTCTCCTGTATCTATAGATGTCTTTCTATTTTCATTTAATTTGCATAATTAAATTTTGCCCACTTTTTCTTGTTATTAATTTTTGTTGCCATCACCATTAATTTTTACTTTCTGCCTTCTTTAAACATGTATTAAACTTTTTTTCAAGCATTTTGGATTGGAAACAACTGTTAATGCTTATTCTTTCTTTTAAAAAATATAACTATTTAATACCACATATTTTTCAAGTATTGAAGAGTATGTATTTTCCTCTGATATATAGAGATATATTTACTTTTATTTTTCTAAGAATGCTCAATCTTCAATACTCATTTCCTTGGTTATACAAGAGTGAAGAAAATTATTACTCCAAGTAGAAGTGAATTCGGTATGGTTGTTGCTGGTTTTCTTTTTCTTGTTGTTGTTGTTTGTTTGTTGTTTCTTTTGATTTTTTTTGTTTTGTTTTGGGGTTTGTTTTTGCCAATTTCTATGCTGTTTTCATTGCATTACAGTCAAAGAATGTTGTCTATGTAATTTCTACATTTTGTAAATTAGTTATGGTTTGTGGACAATATGTAGTCATTTTTTGTCATCATTCAATGGAAAAATAAAGTATATTTTGTCTTTTGAGAGTATAGTGTTTGATTTACACCAATTAAATCTACTTTACTGAATATATTTTTCATGTTAGTATATTAATTATATTATTTATGTCAATTTTCAGATTACTTTCTTAAATTAATTTGTTCTTACTTTTCTCCATGTTATTTTTTACAGCCTAAGAAGAGTGAAGTCTCATACGTCTATTATTTTTCTATTTTTTCCTATAGATTTCTTGTATTTTGGCTTACTGAATATTGATGCCATTTTAAGTGGTGCTTAGTCATAAATATTAGATATTTGCTATTGATAGTAACATTTGTCATTTTAAAGAGTGCTTCTTTGATTCATATAATGCCTATTTGACCTGATTCAGCCCCGTTTCTTAAGATTGCAACTCTTGCTTTCCTTTTGTTTGAATTTTCCTAATATGCCTTTGGTGGACTTTATTTTCAAACATTCTGAATTCTGATTTTTATTTTATTTATTTATTTTTATTATTATACTTTAAGTTCTAAGGTACATGTGCACAACGTGCAGGTTTGTTACATATGTAACATGTGTATGTATATGTATGTATATTATTTATGTATATGTATACATGTGCCATGTTGCTGTGCTGCACCCATTAACTTGTCATTTACATTAGGTATATCTCCTAATGCTATCCCTCCCCCCTCCCCCCACCCACAACAGGCCCCGGTGTGTGATGTTCCCTATCCTTTGTCCAAGTGTTATCATTGTTCATCTGAATTCTGATTTTTAAAAGATATGTTTCTTGTTTCCATCATTTCGTTAAATGTTGCTTGGGGATCCAAACTTAGAATTCTTTGTTTTCTTTTATTGAAAGTTTATTTGTATTTCTTAATATAATTGATAACTCTAGAGGCCCATCCTGACATTTGAGAGCTCTTGGGCAAGAGTACAAATGCAGGTCTGTATATAATAGGTCATGAATGTATTTTTTTTTCATCGTCTAATGGGGAGGCCAGAGTCGCTCTTTGTTGTTTTTGAACCAAGATTTTTATAGGAATAATTCTTTCTTATTCTCATTGTTTTGATCAGAAATTAAATATTCATTTAATAAAGCAGATGAAGTTTCAAGGATTTGACTTGTTCGAATTCTGGATTCAATAAGATTAATTGTCTTGCTCTTTTTCATTGTTTTTTTATTTCTTCTCTCAGCTCATAACTAATTTCATTGTTTTAATCAGTAATTAAATCTTCCTAAATAATTTGTAAGGTTCTATTTTAGAATTATTTGTGAATTATACTTTAAAGACATCTGTTCACTTTTACTGTTTAGAGTTTTCAAAAATGTAAACAATTTTTTTCTCAAAATTTTGATTTTTTTCTTTCAGCTCTTCTCTATTATGATCTGAACTGTTATATGTTGTTATGAAGATTGCTCCTTGTACACCTTCTAAAATAAAAAAAAATAAAATGCAATTATCTTCAAAGTGTATGCAGTTTGAAATTTTTCATCATAAACTCATAAATGAAAGTAAAAGTTAGAAACTGAAAAAGTAAAAATTATTTGTGTACATGTTTCCCAAAAAAGTTCTTTTTTTCAAAAATACTAAAATTACTTTTTAATATTAAAAACCAAAAATACAAATTTTGCACATTAAAACAGCATAAAGGCTGGGCATAGTGTCTCACCCCTGTAATCTCAGCACTTTGGGAGGGTGAGGCAAAAGGATTGCTTAAGCCTAGGAGTTTGAGATCACCCTCAGTTGATAAACGTAAAGAGACCCTGTCTCTACAAAAAAGTTTTAAAAAATTAGCCAGGTATGATGGTGTGTGCCTGTGGATCCTGCAACTTGGAAGGCTGAGATGGGAGAATCTCTTGAGCCCCAGAGGACAAGGCTGCAGTGAGCTGTGATCATGTCACTTGCACTTCAGCCTGAGTGACAGAGTGAGACCCTGTCTTAACAACAACAACAAAATAAAAACCTAAAAATAAAATAAAATAAATATTAAAAAGCACATAAAATTCTCAATAAAGTTTTAAAAATAAAGTGGAATTTTAAATTTATATTTTAAATTTCACTACTTTCATTAAGAAATATTATAAACGTACAACTATTAGCAATTTTGTGTGTTTGGGGTCTATTTAGCTACCAATCATAAAGAGGTATGACTTGTTAATAATTGGCTGATATGTTTAAAGTGCTTAAAACAATGCAGAGCTCATATTAAAAGCTCAATATTTCCCTCATTATTATTATTGCTAATATTATTTTCTATTCAGCTTTTTAAGTTATATCACTTTAAACTGTTAGGATTTAAAAATTTCCAATCTGTTCAGTGATTGTAATACCTTGATTAAGCACTTCTATCTTGTCTCTGAGTTAAATATTTTCATGCTCACTGCCACTGTTTCTGTCATAGTTTCCACATTCATCCTTTGATTGGTTGACGCTTTTCCTCAGGTAACCTAAGAAAGGCTGAAGACAATATGTTTTGTGAGTTCTCGAATGTTTAAAACTAATTTTTGTGGCCTTTATGCTTAAATAATAAGTTGGCTGGGTATAAATACTATCATGTTTCCTTTAGAAAACAAATTATCTATTCTCTATTTTTATAGCACTGGATATTGCTAAGGAAAAAGATAAGCCCACTGTGTGTGTGTGTGTGTGTGTGTGTGTGTGTGTGTGTGTGTGTGTGTGTGTGTGTCCTACCTGGATTCTAAGGATTCAACCCAATAATTTTACTGGATTATTCTCATTGTTGATCTTTGTGGATCAGTTTTCCCCCAGATGTAGTAGGCCCTTTAATATTAGATTCAAATACAATTTTACTTATGAGAAGTTTTCTCAAATTAGATTTTGAAGTGTTTTGTAGTAGTCTTTGGAGATGTTCACAAATATTGCTGTTCTTATCAAACAAAAGCCACACAACACCATTTAAAAAATGGGCAAAAGACATGAACAGACACTTCTCAAAAGAAGACATATATGTGGTCAACAAGCATATGAAAAAAATGCTCAATATTACTAATGATTAAAGAAATGCAAGCCAAAACCACAATGAGATACCATCTCACACCAGTCAGAATGCTTATTATTAAGAAGAAGAAAAAAAAAACAGTTGCTAGAGAGGTTGCAGAGAAAAGGGAATGCTTGTACTGCTTGCACAATGCTGGACGGAATGTAAATTAGATCAGCCATGTGGAAAGCAGTTTGGAGATTTCTCAAAGAACTTAAAATAGAACTACCATTTGGCCCAGCAATCCCATTACTGGGATGTACCCAAAGGGATATGAATTTTTTTACCATAAAAACACATGCATGTATTTGCTCATTGCAGCACTATTCACAATAGCAAAGACATGGAATCAACCTAGATGCCCATCAATGCTGGACTAGATAAAGAAAATATGGTAGGTACACATTGTGGAATAAAAAAGAAATGAGATCATGTCCTTTGCAGCAACATGGATGCAACTGGATATCATTATCCTAGGTGAATTAATGCAGGAACGGAAAACCAAATACCACAGGTTCTTACTTATAAGTAGAAGCTAAACATTGAGTACACATGGACACAAAAAGGGAACGGTAGACACAGGGGCCTACTTGAGGGTGGAGGGTGGGAGGACAGTAAGTATCAAAAAACTACCTATTGGGTACTATGCTCATTACGAGAGTGATGAAATAATTTGTACACAAAACTCCCATGGCACACACTTTACCCACATAACCAAACTGCACACATACCCCCTGAACCTAAAATAAAAGTTGGAAGGAAAACAAAAATACAAAAAAACCCAAACAAATATTGTAGTTATTTTTCTGAGCATATGGAAGCATTGAACTTCCCTCCCTATTTGAAATGAACTGTGGCTCAATGAGCAGCTTATGGCCAGGGAAATGTTTGTGGAAGTCACATGTGTTATTTCCACTAGAAACTTTAAGAGCCAGTGCATGATATGACTTCTTCATTTCTCCAGGTCACAGAGATTTTAGGACATTGCAGATAATGGTGGCTTTTTTAGCCCAGATTCCTAAGTAGGAATGTCATGAAGCATGGTTCAGTCAACCCAAGAAAGACACATAGCCTGAGCGAAAAATAAAAATGGGCTGTTTTTAGCCACCGAGATTTAGAGGTTTTGTGTTGCTGCAGAATAACTCAGTCCAATCTGATAAATAGTTTTGTTTTGCTTCGCTTTGTTTTGCTCTGCTGTTTCTTTGACTTAGGTTTGCTTTCTTTTCTGACAACATTTTTTCTGATCAGTGTATTTCATCTTCTATTTCTCCTTCATTCTTTTCTTCAATTCTCATTTTTTGTTAAGTAGGATCTCTGTATGGATTCTGAGCCTGTTTTTCTGGATCAGTATTCAATTCTCAACAAGGTGAGTTTTTTCTAGAGAAGGTCTTTGCTGGAGAGGGGTCAGAACCATTTTCTAGCTGTACCAAGATTATCTCTGATTCACACTGTAGTCCTTTATAATATAGGGTTCTGTGTGCAATTGAAACTTTTAGTCTTTTCTTCTCCCAAGTGAACCAAGATCAGCAACTTCAGGGCTACTCACCTTACACAGTCTCTTTTTCCCCCAAAATAATGTGAAGACAGTTTTGTAAAATATAATTATAGAAAACACACAGCCTGTACATTGTGCTAGACAGTGTTCTAAGTGCTTCAAAAACATTGATTCATGTAATCATCATGAATTCTCTATGGTGTAGGTATTACATCGATTTCCACTTTATAGATAATGAAATGGAGATACTGAAGTTTATTGATTCACCAAAGTTCACACATCTGGTAAATAGCTGAGCCAGGCCTCAAACCCAGACAAGCAGCCCTTGGGGTCCTCATTGTTTGTTACCATAGCACATTCCACCTCTCTGATTTCATGGTGACAAAGAATCTCTCCTGGATCAAGCTCTAGCCAGGCTCCTCTGAGCCCTCGTCTTGAATAGGCCTCAACCTTGGCCTATAAAGACTTGAATGAACACTGACATACTTTCTTTTTCTAAATTTTAATTTAATTGAATTTCTAAAAATTTTAAGTTCCAGGGTACATGTGCAGGATGTGCAGGTTTGTTACATGGGTAAATGTGTGCCATAGTGGTTTGCTGCACTTATCAACCCATCACCTAGGTATTAAGCCTGGCATGCGTTAGCCATTTTTTCTGATGCTCTCCCCAACTCCCCACCCTCCCCCAATAGGCCCCAGTATGTGTTGTTTCCCTCCCCGTGTCCATGTGTTCTCATTGTTCAGCTCCCACTTGTGAGAACGGTGTGGTGTTTGATTATAAATACAGTGCTTGGTTCTCTGTTCCTGCATTAGTTTGCTGAGGATAATGGTTTCCAGCTTCAACCATGTCCCTGCAAAGGACACAATCTCATTCTTTTTTATGTCTACGTAGTATTCCATGGTGTATATGTACCACATATTTTAAAAAATCCAGTCTATCATTGATGGGCATTTGGGTTGATTCCATTGCAGCACTATTCACGATAGCACTGACATACTTTCTAACTGCTCAAAGCCACATCCCTAGGATGACCCTAGCATCCCCCCACTCCTCAAGGTGCCTGCTTGAAAAAACTCAAGTCTGCCAAATGAATTTACTGTTTGTTCTGGCCACACTTGAAGATAGGGCCCCTGTCTCCCAGCCTCTGTGGAAGGGCAGGAGCGTAATCTCATTAAGTGCCCAATAGCAAACCCAGATGGGTTTCACACTGACCAACCCCCTTTCTGCTTTTTGTAATTTTTCATTTCCCTGACTCTACTGAGCTTCTGCTAGCCCCTTTTCCTACTCCCTCATTATCCCTTTAAATTGCCAAGATATCTGTCACCTGTGTACGGTTCACACTGGACTCTTTTTCCTATTTAAATAGTTATTACTAATTAAATCTGCCCTTAACCACTTCAACTAGTGTCCAGCTTTGTGTATCTTGGACAGCGGACAGTGGTTCATTCGATGTCAATTCCTTTGCTTCTCCTTGGTGCCAAACCCAACCCAGAGAAGCCACCATCCCTTGTACTCTGTTCCTGTGTCTTGTATCTTGGTTCAGACAGTGGGCTGTGGTCTTGTCTCACCAGATATGCCAGTTCTCTGGAGCTCTATCCCCTTTGCCTGAGAGATACCCCTGTGGGCATGTTTTCCTTGGTTTCGCCATATCTGAATTTGACTTCACCTCATAAAGAAGACCATCCTTACAGATCATGGTTTGAAGTGAGGGCTGTCTCCTAATTTTGTCATAGATGAAATGTATGCTTATAGTCAATCCCCTGTGATTTTAAACGTGATTTAGAAGAGGAGAGAAGGTGGGAACATTTTTAGTCTGCCATTTTAAAAATGAAATTTAGGATTTATTTTTAAGATTAAACTCACTAATGACACAGAGCCAATATCAGCTCTAAATACTCAATAACCTTGGATGTAGGGAAATTAAAATGTTGGCCAGTAATGGCTAATCTTATAAGCATTCGATAGGACTAAGTCTTGTGCTTCAGTGACCTTAGGCAGATCAGGTGGTACCACACATAGTGGCCACATGTTTTCAATTTGTTCAATAGAAGATACCAATAAAGTTTGCAGTGGGGGAATCTTTCCCAGCGTGGGCTACTTGCAAGATATTACTTTTCCCACTGTAAAGGGTTTAAAATGATGCATGACAGAAAATGGAAGAAACTACAGAAAAAGCAGCCAACAGGTCCATGCCTCTCTCCTTGGTGTTAACAATTGAGGTGGGGGTTGGGGCAGGAAATATTGGAGCTATCACTTGCCAATAATTTAATTTTCCTAAATCTGAGGTTATTGAGTATTTAGAGTTGATATGGGCTCTATATCATTAGTGAGTTTAATCTGGGGGTTGGGGCAGGGACAGAAGTTTTTGAAACACACTGGAGGGAAGCGAGGTTTCCTTTTAATTAATTCTCTAGCATTGTTTAAGGGTATAGGGGAAAATAAAGAAGAAAAGAAGCTTTTTACCTGAAGAATGCTAGCTCCTTTAAATGATCAGGCCCAGAAAGGCACAGAATGTGACAACAGTCACATAATCACATCACTCTCCCTTGAGCTAGATAATTACCTCCTGAAGCTACTTGCTATGAGGGGTCTAAACTAAGTGAGGAGTCATAAAATGCCATATGCTGGACATCATAACTCATACCCTAAAATCCAAAAATGAATAGCCAATCACTAATCAATGTTATCTATGTAAACCAAGGAGAATTGCTGTCAAACAACTTTGTGTGCACCCGCTCCTTGTTCCCTTTGCCTTTAAAACCTGGCTTGTAACAAATGCTGAGGGAGCACTCCCCAAGGCAACTTGGACGTGTGTCCAGGCAGCAGGCCTCACTTTGACTCAAGTAAGCTCTAACTTGTATTTTATGTCTCATCTTCTTCCTTTTAGGTCAACAAGGGGATGAAAGCAGTAGTCCCAATTTAGTATATGTTACTATAAAGGGTATTTTGAGCACTTAGACAAGAAACATAAGTGAGAAAAAAAATTATATTCAAGATTTTTTTTTTGAGACTGGGTCTCGCTCTGTCACCCAGGCTGGAGTGCAGTGGCACGATCTCAGCTCACTGCAACCTCCGCCTCCCAGGTTCAAGCAAGTCTCGTGCCTCAGCCTCCTGAGTAGCTGGGATTACAGGCATGCACCATCATGCCCAGTTAATTTTTGTATTTTTAGTAGATACAGGGTTTTTCCATGTTGGCCATGCTGTTCTCAAACTCCTGACCTCAGGTAATCTGCCCACCTCGGCCTCCCAAAGTGCTGGGATTACAGGTGTGAGCTACTGTGCCTGGCCTATACTCAAGATTTTGATGCTCCAAGAAAGCATCAGATAAAAACAGACAAACCAACCAAAAAAACCCACAATTATTTAGTCACACCAAGGCTAGGTGTTGCCCTGAGTGTACCAGATTTCAGGTGTGAAACTTTTCAATTTATAATCTTACCAGTTCATTACTTCATCTATTCACTCATTCACTAATTTATTCATTTGTTTTTGTGCAACGTGTGGTAGCTACCAAGATCAAAAGACCAGAGGAGAATTTTCATCCAAGTCGACTTTCTCTAACAGATTATGGATCTCCAGATGTGAAAGGAAACTTAATTCTCCAAACCAGCTTCCTTTGGAAAAAGCACAATATGCCTATGTTTTAGAAGAACACTTTATAAAATTAATCATCAATCTGTCACTAAAAATAACATTAAGAACAGGGATGACGTCCTATGTATACTTGTCCCCAAGCAACACCTAATGCCATTATGTTCACAGTAGACACTTAGCAAATATTTGTTAAAAGAAAAAAATGTACATGTGTACATATGTCTATATGTCTGTGTATATGTATGTCATAGCTAAACAATGGTTTATCATGCTGCATATTAACTACATTGATTTGAATAAGAAATTACCATGTAGGGAACATTGCTATGAAAAATCATAGTTGTATTGGCAATAAAGAAAATTGTATATCTAAAAGGCTAAGCAAGGTAATCATTTATCCATATAGGTGTCAGAGTAACAGTATCCATTTGTTAGCAAATTAGTAATTTATCATGTTCAAAGAAACCAAATATTTTCTCATTCTCCCAGAGATTGTGCAATAAACTTTCTTCCATAAAGGCTTTGAATCTGTTAAAATACTCATTAGTTCAAAGTGCCAGATTCTCTGGAAACCAATTCAAATAGCCTGTCGGCAAGGTGATAAAACACATTTACTTGCTCAAATGCCCTAGATAACAATGTCAGCTAGCAATGGCACTGCTAAAGCCAATGGCACAAAATTCCTAATTGAGAGTCCTACTAAAAGAAAATTGATGATTATAAGGCTTTTCTTATTCAGCTTTATTAAAATTTTTCCTTCTGTAACATTGAAATATGATGTTCTAGTGAAAGTTCTTGGTTGAAAAAAATCCAGAAAAGGATGCAATAAAATATAATAAGGACAGGAAGGCAATTGGATCAACATAAGGAAGTCTCAAGGAAATGAAATAAAGTTGGGCTTCATGAAAATGCTAGTTACTTGCAGCAACATGGGTAGAACTAAAGATCATTATGTTAAGTGAAAGAAATCAAGCACAGAAAGACACTCATATGTGGGAACTTAAAAAGTGGATCTCATTAAGATGGAGAGTAGATTGGTGGGTACCAGAGGCCAGGAAGGGTGGGGGCAGAGGGGGATGAAGAGAGATTGATTAATGAGTGCAAATATACAGTTAGATAGAAGAAGAAATAAGACCTAGTGTTCAACAGATCAGTAGGCGGACTATAGGTAATAATAACCTATTGTACATCTCAAAATAACCTGAAGAGAATAATTCAAATGTTATTGGCATAAAGAAATGATAAATGTTTAAGGTGATGCATAGACCATTACTCTAATTTGATCATTTTTTGTTTGTTTAAAGAGGCAGTGTCTCTCTCCGGCACCCAGGCTGGAGTGCAGTTGCATGGCCATAGCTGACTGTAACCTGGAACTCCTGGGCTCAAGTGATCCCCTCCCACCTCAGCTTTCCAAGTAGCTGGGACTACTGGTGTGTGCCACCATGCCCAGCTAATTTTTAAATTTTTTTGTAAAGACATGTTGCTCTGGCTGGTCTCAAACTCCTGACCTCAAGCAATCCTTCCACCTCAGCCTCCCAAAGCACTGGGATTACAGGAGTGAGCCCTGATTTGACCTTTACACATTATACAAATGTATCAAAATATCATGTGTACCCAGAAAACATGCACATCTATTATATATTAATATCAATAATAAATGAATGAAACAATTAATGAATGAAAAAAAATTAAAAAAACAAGTTCACTGGTTTTTTCTCTTTCTCTTTCCCTTTCTGCCCTCTTTTCTTTCTTCTCTCTCTTCCTCTCTCTTTTCCTCCCTTCTCTCTTCCCTCCCTCTGCTTCTCTCCCTCTGCTTCTCTGTGTGTACGTTTCTCTGGCCACATGGTCTCTCAACTTTCTTTTTCCCTGTACCGCTACTACAATTTCGTCTCTGCAACTTGACTTCTGCTGTTTTCTCTTATTTGACTCCCTTGTACTATAAGTAGTTGTGGCTTGCTTTGGTAGCTTTTAATTTCTGATTATGACTTCTGGCCTCTTAGTTCAAACTGTTGACAGGGATAATCTGATGGTCTCTGGCCATTCAAACAAATTGGCTTTTGAGAGGTCAGGTACCCACCCCGATCCAACTGGTTAAAACTACAAATAGTATAAAATATGGGTCCTTTTGCATGGGGTGGAGTGGAGTGGGGTGTGGTTAACAGAGAAGGCAACATGAGGTGGCTACACATTTAGCTCTACTATACACAACAATGACCAGTGCGAGGCATAGTTGCTCATACCTGTAATCTCCGCACTTTGGAAGGCCAAGCCAGAAGGATCACTTGAGCCCCGGAATTCAAGACCAGCCTGGGCAACATAGTAGACTCTGCCTCTACCAAAAAAAAAAAAAAATTAAATTACAGGTGTGCACCTGTAATCCCAGTTACTTGGAAGGCTGTGGCAGGATTGCTTGAGCTCAAGAGTTGAGGCTGCAGTGAGCTATGATCACGCCACTGCATTCTTTCATTCTATGTATGTTTATTTGCCATTAGATGTGACTACACTGTGGAAGAAAGAGTCTTGGCATCTCAGGAAATCAGGCCACCCACCCCCACCCCAGGCATAAATATTTATAATGATAATTTTAAGAAACAGTGTCACCATGTTGGCCAGGCTGGTCTCAAACTCCTGACCTCAGGTGATCTGCCCGCCTCAGCCTCCCAAAGTGCTGGGATTACAGGTGTGAGCCAGGAACCAGACATTTCTTTAAGAACATGAATAAGAGGCATTTCTTTTCATAGAAACGACACATGAATTCACTTAGTTTGGGTTTGTAAGACTTCAGATTGGTGAGTAGGGCTTATTAGGATAACAATGGTTTACTTAGAGTGAGTGGAGAGGACTGGGACGTTGAAACACAACCCTAGTGCTGTCACCGGTCACCTTAGGCTACCTCCAGAGGCTGGGAGGACAAGTAACTCCACCAGCCGTGAAAATCACACAAAATCCCAGGAAAATTGGAAGCACAGGTGTCACATTTTAAATGTTTCAGATTGCAAGTATTGAGCAAGCACTTACTGAATACTTGCTTATCTGACTGGTGTGGCAATTGGCAATGAGACAGCTTTCCCTTCTCAGCCAGCCAGCTGCTGTCTATTTTTCACAGACTGTTTGTCAGGATCTGTTCTGTGATAGACACAACCTCACAAAATCTGGTGCCAAGACTTGATTTGAAAACAAATGGAAAAGAACCAAACAGGTGGTAAACATCCAGGTGTTTCTGGAGTTACATTGATATCACGTTTGTTATCAACAGGATGAAGGAAACTTGAGATCAAACAGTAAGTTGTTGATATAAAGATCAGATGCTGGACCAGAAAACAGGAGCAGTCTGTAAAAATTAATCCAATTTGAGGAATTTAAATAGACTTCTAAAAATTACACACAGAGGCTGGGCACGGTGGCTCACGCCTGTAATCCCAGCACTTTGGGAGGCCAAGGCAGGCGGATCACAAGGTCAGGAGATCGAGACCATCCTGGCTAACACGGTGAAACCCCATCTCTACTAAAAGTACAAAAATTGCCGGGCGTGGTGGCAGGTGCCTGGAGTCCCAGCTACTCGGGAGGCTGAGGCAGGAGAATGGCGTGAACCCGGGAGGCTGAACTTGCAGTGAGCCGAGATCACGCCACTGCACTTCAGCCTGGGCGACAGAGCAAGGCTCTGTCTCAACAACAACAACAAAAAAAACCACACACAAAAAAATTACACACAGAAAGTCATGTGGGGATAGACTAGTGTAACTTTTATTGGTAGTTTATTGCAATTGTTTAATTTGTGTAACTCTTCCTTTAAGGTGAAATGCACTAAAGGATAAACAGATGGCTGTCATGTCAATAAACTGGCATACTACTGCTTACTGTTAGCCACATAAGCAGAATGCCTGCTTGTTTAATTAATCCTATTGTTTTTATGCCTTATATAATACATGACAGTGATAACTGATTGAGAGTTGATTCTGAAAACACCCAATGCACACACTGCTGCTGGCCTGTTACGTCATTGATATTTATTGTAAACCCATATTTTGTTAGAGGTGAATGTAATTATGCTTTATTATGCTGATATCAAGTATCAAGACCCACATCATCAGAAACAGCTTTATTCAGAATACAATATTAGGAATACACACACATAAACTCAAATTGCAAACTGAAGAACAGCAATTTCAGCATGAGTCAAAGCATTTATATGAACAGCTAACTAAAACAAAATTGCAAAAGCAAAATAAGCTCTGATCCACTGTGGCTTCTCTTTCATCAGGCCAGTTACCTGATCTCTGGTCCAATCTTTCCTATGTTGCCCAGTGAAAGGAGCAGAGAGCTGACCTTGGTAACAGGAGAAAGAAAGAAGCACCCTGGGAGAGCAAGGTGAATTTGTGATCTAAGCAGAGAATGGAGGTGTCCAAAATAAAAAAGGCAGAGACTTCTAATCATAGTAACAAGATGAATCATGGAACTTGGAAATAATGACATATAGCATGGCAAAAATATATAGACTAGAGTAAGAAGATATTTTCTTATAAAATTAATTTTCCAAACATGAGAATATGAGTTACTCTTTAAAGGAAGTTTAGGAAAGATTAAATGAGACTCAGACCAGACTTATAAAGTAGTACCCTCTCTTAAGGACAAAGACTAGTGAATAATGATGTTTTATGATCAGTTCTAGCCTCTGATTATAGCATAGGCAAAATAAGTAATAATTAAGTAATGCATAAAAGTAGAATGAAGGCCAGGTGCAGTGGCTCACACCTGTAATCCCAGCACTTTGAGAGGCTGAGGTGGGTGGATCACCTGAGGTCAAGAGTTCGAGACCAGCCTGGCCAACATGGTGAAACCTCATCTCTCTACTAAAAATACAAAAATTAGCCAGTGTGGTGGTACACATCTGTAATCCCAGCTACTGGGAAGGCTGAGGCAGGAGAATCACTTGAATCTGGAAACAGAAGTTGCAAGTGAGCCGAGATCGTGCCTCTGCATTCCAGCCTGGGCGACAAAGTGAGACTCCATCTAAAAAAATAAAAAAGAAAAGAAAGAAAGAAAATATCTTCGAAAGCGTAGTAGAAAGAAACTAGAAGGTGATTTAAGAGAAATGTCAATTTACTTCATATAAATGTAGATTATGTCTAGACAGATTAACACAGGGAAGTTATTCAAACAAAGGAAAAAATGCCAATGGCAAATCTGTGATAGATAAACTAGGGTAAAACTGAAAGAAAACATCTAGACATGGTTTAAATTAAAGAAATAAACACAGAACAAAAATGATACTGACCATGGCTTGACAGTTTTAAATGAAAAATAAATCAAGAAAATCATTCTTGCCTGCTTCCTTTTTTTTGTTGAACAGTTATGCTCTTTTAAGAAATTAGTTCATTAAGATCATAACATTGCAGAATTTAGTCATATACTTAAAATGAAACTTAATAAGTCAAAATGTTGGCTTTGGCAATAGATTAAAGTATAGGAAACAACCAAACAGGTGTTTTGAACGATTTTTTATTGATACCCATGTATATTTTTCCTCAGGAACGTCAGTTAGGGCTGTTGTACCAAGAAGCATTTCTTTAGTTTGTAGATGTAGGGTGAAATATGCAAGCAGTTGACAAGCACTGGAAGTCTGATATCTTTCCAATTAGTGGATCCACTGCCATATGGAAAGTGTGTTCCATTCCCTTGGACTCACACATCTCTGGATGCCACTGATGTTTCACGGAGGGCAGAATGTGGACCCAGGCATTCCCAGTGAACACCACCATGCCTGTCTTCCTGCTATTCACTGCAGTTGCTTTTTATCCTGAATCTCTTTCTCCTTCTACCATTTCTCTATATTATATTTACTCACATTCAAGGACTGCCTCTTCCCCTGGTAGGGAATCCATCAAGAACCAAAAGGAACAGATCAAGACCCAGGCAAAGCCGTGGGGCACTATGGAACATTTCTTCATTGACCACATAATGTAGCTGCAACATGAACTTTATCCAGCAGTGTAATCTTCTCTTTGAGTGTTTTGGTTTAATAATTAAGTAAAATAAGAAGTCCTCTTACCTCAAAATGCAATGTCCCTAAGTGATTCAGAACATTAAATTGAGGCCTGTGCTATACATATTTGAAAAAAAAAAAAAAAAGAACTTGAATCTGAAAAGCAACACAGGTGCATTTCAAAAGAATTTGATTAAAAAAAAAAAAGTAGAGGTGTTATCTAGTTGAAAGGAAAGAGAGATGACCCTGTAGGATAACTTTGTGAATGAATCGAACAAAAGTTTGCTCACTAAGGCAAATGGTTGAGCCAGCTGCTTGAGCTGAAAAGGCAAACTGAATTGTTTTTTAAAAGCAAACAACCCTATTACTGTGAAATTGGGAAGTTGAAAGTCCTGTGTTTGATATTGTCTGAAATACCAAAGTCTGGAGGCACCTGATCCCTGTGGTATTTTCTTGGATTTCCTTGAACGCCTGTCTCTTACTTAGTGCCTGTCATGTAGTACCTATCATTGAAATGTCAGAGTGTCTCCCACAATTTCATGCCACACTGGAAAAGGTCCTAAATACTATGCAGGCTTTGACACTCAAAAAGTTTTTTAAAGAAATTGTGTTACCAAAATAGATGGCCAGGGTCAAAGAGCTCAACATTTTTTTAAAGTTGACTTTCTAGTTTTGCGTTTAATTACAACACTGAAATTTTTCAATATCAAGAACAACAAACAACGTGTCTCAGCAGCTAGGAAAAATATCCACTGCCTGGTTGCATATATTGTCCTTTGCGAGGCTGGTGATGTGAGTTTGCTGTAGGAATTTCTCAAGACTGGAACTTTTTCATGGAGCCAGAACCTAGCACTTACATAATGACTACTACATGTGGCAACCCATGGGTACTTTGAGGTTCTTTATTAGTTTTGCTGTGAACACAAAATGGACCCACATAGATGATTCACATATCAAAGGAACAAAAAGGCCCATGCACACATGATAAAAATTACTATGCTAGTAAAATCACATAAAAGTAACTGATCGTTTTCCTTTCATCAAATTGATAGATTTTTTAAAATGATAACTTGAAGTATTGGTGAGCATGCAATAAAACAGGTCCCTCCCAAGTAGCTGCTGGAGGGCAGGAAAATCATCCTTTGACCTGGCAACTCCATTGATATGAAATTACTCTAAGGATATCATCACAGATGTGTACAATAATTTATGCACAATGATATACACCATGGTTTTCTTTATAAACACAAAAATAGAAATAACCTAAGTATTTAATAATGGAAGGCTAATTAAATTAATTATAATAAATTCTTATCATGGAACACTATGCCACTGTTAGTGCTCAGAAGACAATATCCCAAAATATGACACTTTGGCATGCTGCATACTTTAACCTGAAGGACATTGGAACAGACTCAGAAGCAAAGTCTCTTTCTGATCTTTTCCCTTCTTTCTCCTGCTTCTTTTCCTCCTCCAGGGTAGGCCATAGAAATTGGAATCCTTCTTCCTCAAGGCAAGTCATGGAAACCATAACCCCTTTTCCCCAAAGTGAGCCATAAAACCTAGAAATATTTCTCTAACTTTCCCCTGCCTTACTATGTATGAGCTGGCCATAAAGAAGTTCTCTGACCTACCTTGTCTGAAAGTAGATCATAAGACCCTCATTACAGAGGGGTCCTGCTCTATACCCCAGAAGAAGGAACACTACACAGAGATCCCAAGAAGAAAGTAAACAGACAGGCCCTGTTGGGTTTTCCTACTGAGTCTATTACTATTAGATCATTCTCTTTGCATCCAATCATAATTTCTACACAGCTGTTCACTCTTCATTGAATCTAAGCATACACGTGGACAGTTTTCTTTTGGGTCTTTGGATCTTCATTTCTGAAGTCTCCCATGCCATGTAAAACTTTGATTAAATAAGCTTGTTATGCTTTTCTCCTGTTATCCTGTCTTTTGTTACAGAAGTATCAGCCATGACCCTTATGATGTGGTGAGAAAAGGTATCATATCTGTTTGGACCCTACGCCATTAATAAAGACATCAAAAAGTGCCTTTATTAATACTTACAGCTGTTGGAAAATATAATCTGTATATTTTTAGATAAAAAGTCAGGTCACAAAATAGTATATCCAGCTGTCTATCGTGATCCTCATTTTGTTTTAAAAACACACGAGACCGGGCATGGTGGTTCATGCCCGTAATCCCAGAACTTTGGAAGGCCAAGGCAGGAGGATCACCTGAGGTCAGGAGTTCCAGACCAGCCTGGCCAACATGGTGAAACCCTGTCTCTACTAAAAATACAAAAATTAGCTGGACATGGTGGCATGAAACTGTAATCCCAGCTACTTGGGAGGCTGAGGCAGGAGAATCGCTTGAACCCAGGAGGCAGAGGTTGCAGTGAGCCAAGGTCGTGCCACTGCACTCCAGCCTGGGTGACAGAGCAAGACTCCATCTCAAAAAAATAAAAAAACAAAAAAAAAAAAACAAAACAAAAAAAACAAACAAACCAAAGACACCCCATGAATTTGGGTGCAGTGCCTCTTGCCTGTAATCCCAATACTTTGGGAGGCCTAGACAGGAGGACTGCTTGAGCCCAGGAGTTTGGGAACAGCCTGGACAACATAGTGAGACCGTGTCTCTACAAATAATCAAAAAAGTAGCCTGATGTGGTGGGTGCACACCTCTAGTCCCAGCTACTTGGGAGGCTGAGGTGGGATGATCACTTGAGCCCAGGAGGTTAAGTTTGGGGCTGCAGTGAGCCATGATTGGGCCACTACAGGCCAGCCTGGGTGACAGAGTGAGATCTTGTCTCAAACAAAACAAAACAAAACAAAACAAAACAAAAACCACACATGTGCACACATGCATGTACAAATGAATATAGAAAAACACGGTAAACTGGGACAAAATGTACCACAATATTAATGGTAGTCATCTCTAATTGGTGGGGTTCCAAGTAATTTTGGTACTTCTTATTACTTACAAATACTTTTTAAAGTTTCTATAGTAACCAGGTATTATTTTATAATCAGAAACAAATATTGTTTAAAATAGTTTTCTAACCAGAAAGAAAGTACGTACCACTTTTAAAGAGCTGAAATAAGAAGCTATCCCTTCACAGTGTCTACATATGTGGAGGATACATAGAGGATAACAGAGAAATGTTGAAGTTGCCTAATCTGGTTTGCATCTGTGCCCCTGCCCAAATCCCATGTCAATTGTAATCCCTAATGTTGGAGGTGGGGCCTGGTGGGAGGTGACTGGATCACGGTGGTGGATTTCTCATGAATGGTTTAGCACCATCCCCTTGGTGCTGTTCTTGTGCTAGTGAGTGACTTCTTGGGAGATCTGGTTGTTTAAAAGTGTGTACCGTCTTCCCCCAACCCCTTGCTCCTGCTTCTGCCATGCAAGACATACCTGCTCCCAATTTGCCTTCAGCCATGACTGTAAGTTTCCTGAGGCCTTCCCAGGAATGCTTCCTGTATAACCTGCAGAACTGTGAGCCAATTAAACCGCTTTTCTTTATAAATCATCCAGTCTCGGGTATTTCTTTATGGCAATGTGAGAGCAGACTAATACAGTGCCCTTCTTCTCCAGGGATCTCACTAAAAGTACTGTTATCTACTTAAATGGGGGCAGAGCATTAAGCAATAAAAGCCAATACTTTGCTACTTGCATTGAATTTGTTGAGAACTGGGCGTTTTAGTCCTTGAAACTTTATCATATGTCAGTACCATTACCATTTACAGATGTAAATAAGTAAGTTATGAATGAAATGTTCATCTCAGAATGAGAATGCTCCATCTTATCTCAAAAACAGAAACCTACAGCACCAGGAAACTAAACAAGGTCTGCTCAGTTGTTGTGACCTATTAATGTGCAGAGCCAGAAGATGGGCTTTAAAATAATCCATTAGAAGTAAGTAATGAAAAACATGTTCATTTGACATAAAAATATCTCTTCTAATATATCTGATCTTGAATTCATGAGACCAATAGAAGGCACCACAGAAGGTTTTTTTAATTACCTTAGATAAGTCAGTTAGAGACAGAAAGAGAAAAATAAACCCCGAGCACATCATCAACTAATAAAAAATCAGGCTGGGCACAGTGGCGCATGCCTGTAATTCCAATGCTTTGGGAAGCTGAGGTGGTGGGAGGATAACTTGAGGCCAGGAGTTTGAGACCAGCCTGAGCAAAATAATGAGAACTCATCTCTACAAAAAAATTTTTTAAATTAGCTGGGCATGGTGGTATGTGCCTGTAGTCCCAGCTACTCAGGAGGCTGAGGTGGGAGGCTTTAATGAGACCAGGAGTTCAAGGCTGCAGTGCACTATGATTGAATCACTGTGCTTCAGCCTGGGCAACAGAACAAAAATCTGTCTCACACACACACACAAAATCAGTTTGTCCTGCCTTCCTGGTTTCATTAAATCCAGGTATTTCTGAGGCTGATGATGATGTTGAATAGGATCGCATCACAGAACTAGAAAGACTTCACAAACTGTCTCGTCAAATCATCATCTTTTATAGATGAAGAAGACAACCCCCCACAGAGGTGAAAAGCCTCGCACAAGATCACACAACGTTTAATAGCAGTCAAGATGAGGATTCCAGTCTGACTTCCAGGCCACTCTCATTTCACTACAACACACTTTTTCAGTGTGAAATGTCTCATTTGATCCATTTCATTTATGTATCTACTCAGGGAATGTCCCCATCGACCATAGCAAATGAGGCTGGGTGACAGCTATAGTAAGTAACACATTCTCAAAAGATGCCATCTATCTGTGCAATGTATTTTTATCTGTCTTGATAGATCATTTGCACTTCAAGCATTATAAAACACCTTTTAGAGTTAATTCTAAAGGACGTAAAGATCTTCATTTTCAAGCACGACCTGTGCTACCAAAGTCCAGATATATTTCAAATAACATTTTACAGAAGGACAGTGACTTTTTCCAGCTAAAACCCACAAGCCTTTAACAGACATCAAATGTTGGTTAAATAGGATGTGTATAGCCTAACATGGAAGATCATAAATATACACAAAAGCTAAGACACGTCCAGGTAATCAATCATATCTCAAAAAATTTTAAGATGGGAGGGGAGTGGTTTTTGTTTGTTTTTTTGAGACAAGGTCTCACTCTGTAACCCAGGCTGGAGTACAGTGGTGCAATGTAGACTTACTGTAGCCTCGACCTCCTGGGCTCGAGCAATCCTCCCACCTCAGTCCCCCAAGTAGCTGGGACTACAGGCATATGCCACCATGCCCAACTAATTCTTATATATATATATTTTTAATACAGATGAAATTTCACTATATTTCCCAGGCTGGTCTCGAACCCCTGGGCTCACGCAATCTTCCTGCCTCAGCCTCCCAAATTTCTGAGATTACAGGCATGAGCCACTGAGCCCAGCCTGTGTTAGCACTTTCTATACATCACAACATTTAATCTTCACAATAGCCTGAGGAAGTAGATATAATTATTTCTCTCATTTTACCAATAAGAAAACAGACACACAGAGAGGTTAAATAAGTTGACCAAGGCAGAACCAGGACTTTCACTGAGGCAGTCTGGCTTTGTAGTCCCTGTTCTGAACAAGGAGGAGAAATATGACTTGTCAAGTGAGAAAAAGTAGCTGAGAATTTTTAGAGTAAAGCCCAGGGTATGGCTGTTTGTAGGACCTCCCATTTTAACTATAAAGCTGTAGGACATATAAATCACAGTTAAATGCACTTAAAACAATCAGATACCTAAATGTTGATGTTGTTGGCTATTTCCTAAACAGTGTGAGGCCATTTGCCTTGATGAGACAGTACAGTCAATTTGCTATGAGGAGATACATTTCATGAGAAAATATGTTTAATATGGGGGCTTATTGTGGGAACCACATGGAAAAAGCATATGAGAGAACACACAGATAAATCGTCACAGTTTTTTTTCCCCTAGAGCCTCATAATCCAATGGAGGAGATGGGCGCATATGCTGATGACAATAATGAGGACAATAATAATGATTGTAAGTAATCAATAGTAGGCAGTGCTCTGGCTGCTGTCTTGGGTGTCTTATGTCATTTTTTCTAATCCTCTACATACTAAATATGAAGAGAGGGTGGTAGAGTCTCCAACCAAGATCCTTGCTAAGTTCTTTGGAACTATGCTGGCTGAGTCAATGAAATTTAAGAGTAGTAAATCAAACATTATCATTTGCAATGACTAAGCCCTAATAAATACAGCATGTTAGCTTTTTCCTGAAGGACATAAAGCACAGCTGTATTTTACTCATCCCCTCTCAGCCATATTTCCTGAAAAGATCATACACAATGGTGAGTGTTTGGGCAACAACTGTGTAAATGAGGTTGTGACGATGAGCTCCTGGAGAGGACTTGTAACTCCCTGCGTTCATTTGCAGCTTTCCCCAGCCCCTGACTGTTAGCATCAAGATACGGAGTACGATTTCCTGACCGATTACAAGATCACAATGTTGAGAAACCGAACTGAGGTCTGCTTATCTGGCGTAATAAGGCCAAACATCCACATTGAGATGGTGCAGTTTGAAAAGGAGACATTTCTTTGCAAAGCACTAAGCAAGGAGAATCAAGAATAGGGCAGCTTACACTTCAGACCCAATCTCCTCAATGGCTTGCAAACAAGGATGTTTAAAGGAAGTGGAAATTTTCAGGAAAGCAGGAAATCAGTGACAGGCAAAAGTGTAAATCAATACATTAAGGTTACACATTGGTTTGGCCTGAAAGGGTGGGATATCTTGAAGCAGGGGGCTTACTGGTCATAGGTGGTTTTCAATTTGCAATTGGTTAAGGAAAAGAAGCTTTGTCTAAAAGATTGGAGGCATCAGAAAAGAATGTGAGCTCTGGCTTGTGGACATGATTTCCTCCAGGCCCCTCAGGAAGAAATTTAGAACAAAGAAGGACAGTTGGAGTTCAGTCCTTAGTTCCCCCTTATCTGAGGTCTATGTGCTGGCAGATCTATTTGCTGGGGGTCCAGGTTTCTGAAGAACAACTCAGGGACATATATTAATATGTTATCTTTAGTTCCTATAGGGAATCAGACATCCAGTGACTCTAACTTCCTTAACTGTTGTTTTAGTATACTATTACTGATACAGGAGATAGAAATTATTTAGTCAGATAAGGCAAAAGAGTCCTCGGCAGAACTTCCCTTCTAACAAAGAGCAGCTCCCAAAAACATTTCTTTTCTAACAAAGAGGAGCCTGAAAGATTGAGCTGCAAACACTGATAAAAAAAGCTGGAAGCTTGCACGGGGGAATGCCAGCAGCTGTGCCAACAGAAAAGGGGTACCTAGAGGCCAGGCATGTCCACACTGGGAGCTCCATCTTCCCTTTTTTGTTAGCATGTGTACAGTAAGAAAGAAATGGGCAACATGGCGCAGCTCAGGCGGAAAACCTGCCTGCATAATAAAAGCCTGGGGTGGGGGCTGCCAGAGATTCATGCCCTATGCAAATGGCACACCTGGTCCTAACCAGTTTTTCATGCCCTATGTAGATCAGACACCACCTCCTGCCAGCTCATCTATAAAACCCTCTGCCTTTCACTGCAGATTGGCAATCCATTTTTCTGGGACCCACCCCCCCCCCGTCTCCAGCAGAGAGCTATTCGCTTTCTTTCACCCATTAAACTTCTGTTCTTAACCTCACTCTTTGTGTGTCTGTGTCCTTGATCTCTGTAGCCATGAGACAACAAACCTTGGGTGTCACCCCAGACAATGAGGCAGCTTCATTACCTTCTCGCTTAGGAAGTTGCTCATCTACTTCTCAGGCCTAGCTAGGTGTCCAGAATTTCCCTTGAAAGAATTCAAGATTTCCCTTTATTTCCATGATTGGGATGGAGGGCCCACAGGCCCCTAAGAGGGGCCCCCGCTTCGTCTCAACAAAGGAAACATGAATTTCTAGAAACTTCAACTTGAAAAGAATAGCCATTCATTCAACAGAAATGTTGAGCATCTACCAAGTGCCAGTGCTGGAGATTTTACAGTGATAACTAACATGGTCCCTGCCAGCCCTTTGCTGCCACAGGATGCCTACTTGGCTTGCAAGAGTCTATTGTTATTTGCAAGAATTTTACCAGCCTGTAGCCGGCATGTTGGTACTTTGGGGAGACAGCAAACTGAAGAGACAACAAACCTGGACAGCTGGTTGTTAA
The DNA here is from genome assembly GCF_029281585.2 of Gorilla gorilla gorilla. Taxonomy (NCBI): domain Eukaryota; kingdom Metazoa; phylum Chordata; class Mammalia; order Primates; family Hominidae; genus Gorilla; species Gorilla gorilla. The sequence continues at coordinate 34,761,428 of NC_073232.2, read as the reverse complement.
ACATTTACTAGCACATTACTGCTTCTTGCCCCCCTAGGACTTACACTCTAGTGGGGAAGGAACTTAAAACATAATTACAAGTGTGATAAGTAGTAGCAAGTGGACGGCCAGGGTGCTATGGGAGGGCTTTGCCTGAGGGTACTCAGAAGTAAAAATTGACTTACATTCCTTCTTGTTTTTTGTTTGGTTTTTAGACAGTCTCACTCTGTCTCCCAGGCTGGAGTGCAGTGGTGCGATCTGGGCTCCCTGCAAGCTCCGCCTCCTGGGTTCACGCCATTCTCCTGCCTCTGCCTCCCGAGTAGCTGGGACTACAGTAGCTGAGACTACAGGTGCCCGCTGTCAGGCCTCTGAGCCCAAGCCAAGCCATCGCATCCCCTGTGACCTGCACATACACACCCAGATGGCCTGAAGTAACTAAAGAATCACAAAAGAAGTGAATATACCCTGCCCCACCTTAACTGATGACATTCCACCACAAAAGAAGTGTAAATGGCCGGTCCTTGCCTTAACTGATGATATTACCTTGTGAAAGTCCTTTTCCTGGCTCATCCTGGCTCAAAAAGCACCCCCACTGAGCACCTTGCGACCCCCACTCCTGCCCACTGAGCACCTTGCGACCCCCACTCCTACCCGCCTGAGAACAAACCCCCTTTGACTGTAATTTTCCTTTACCTACCCAAATCCTATAAAACGGCCCCACCCTTATCTCCCTTCGCTGACTCTCTTTTCGGACTCAGCCGGCCTGCACCCAGGTGAAATAAACAGCCGTGTTGCTCACACAAAGCCTGTTTGGTGGTCTTTTCACAGGGACTCGAGTGAAATTTGGTGCCGTGACTCGAATCGGGGGACCTCCCTTGGGAGATCAATCCCCTGTCCTCCTGCTCTTTGCTCCGTGAGAAAGATCCACCTACGAACTCAGGTCCTCAGACCGACCAGCCCAAGAAACATCTCACCAATTTCAAATCCGGTAAGCAGCCTCTTTTTACTCTCTTCTCCAACCTCCCTCACTATCCCTCAACCTCTTTCTCCTTTCAATCTTGGCGCCACACTTCAATCTCTCCCTTCTCTTAATTTCAATCCTTTCATTTTCTGGCAGAGACAAAAGAGACATGTTTTATCCGTGAACCCAAAACTCCGGCGCCGGTCACGGACTGGGAAGGCAGCCTACCCTTGGTGTTTAATCATTGCAGGGACGCCTCTCTGATTATACACTCACCTTTCAAGGGTGTCAGACCACGCAGGGACACCTGCCTTGGTCCTTCACCCTTAGCGGCAAGTCCCGCTTTCCCGGGGCAGGGGCAAGTACCCCTCAACCCCTTCTCCTTCACCCTTAGTGGCAAGTCCCACTTTCCTAGGGGGCAAGAACCCCCCAATCGCTTATTTCCACACCCCAACCTCTTATCTCTGTGCCCCAATCCCTTATTTCCACACCCTGACCTCTTATCTCTGTGCCCCAATCCCTTATTGCCATGTCCCAAACCCCTCTCTGCTCTTCTGGAGGGCAAGAACCCCACTCCCCTCCTCCATGTCTCTACGCTCTCTTTTCTCAGGGTTTGCCTCCCTCACTATGGGCAACCTTCCACCCTCCATTCCTCCTTCTTCTCCTTTAGCCTGTGTCCTTAAGAGCTTAAAACCTCTTCAACTCACATCTGATCTAAAACCTAAATGCCTTATTTTCTTCTGCAACACTGCTTGGCCCCAATACAAACTCAACAATTGCTCTAAATGGCCAGAAAATGGCACTTTCGATTTCTCCATCCTACAAGACCTAAATAATTTTTGTCGAAAAATGGGCAAATGGTCTGAGGTGCCTTATGTCCAGGCATTTTTCACACTTCGTTCCCTCCTTAGCCTCTGTTCCCAATGCGATTCCTCCCAGATCCTCCTTCTTTCCCTCCCGCCTGTCCCCTCAGTCCCAACCCCAAGCGTCGCTGAGTCTTTCCAGTCTTTCTTTTCTACAGACCCATCTGACCTTTCCCCTCCTCCCCAGGCTGCTCGTCGCCAGGCCGAGCTAAGTCCCAATTCTTCCTCAGCCTCCGCTCCTCCACCCTATAATCCTTCTACCACCTCCCCTCCTCACACCCGGTCCGGCTTACGGTTTAGTTCCGCGACTAGCTCCTCCCCACCTGCCCAACAATTTCCTCTTAGAGAGGTGGCTGGAGCTGAAGGCATAGTCAGGGTACATGTACCTTTTTCTCTATCAGACCTCTCTCAGATCAGTCAACGTTTAGGCTCTTTCTCATCAGACCCCACTAAATATATACAGGAATTCCAATATCTAACTCTGTCCTACAACTTAACCTGGAGTGACTTAAATGTCCTCCTGACTTCTACCCTCTCCCCAGATGAACGGGAAAGAGTTTTTTCTCTAGCCCAATCTCATGCTGATAACCGCCGGCTTCATGAGCCAGACCTCCAGGAAGGCATTAGAGCAGTTCCCCGAGAGGATCCCCAATGGAACTACCAGGCAAATTCCCCAGGTATAGCTAGGCAAGATTACATGGTTTCCTGCCTAGTTGAAGGGCTTAAAAAAGCAGCTTACAAAGCTATTACGACAAACTTAAAGAAACTACCCAAGGTAAAGGTGAAAATCCAGCCCAGTTCATGGCCTGCTTAGCAGCAACCCTTAGACGCTATACCGCCCTAGACCCAGAGGGGCCAGAAGGCCGCCTTATTCTTAATATGCATTTTATCACCCAATCCACTCAGGTTCGACTCCTGGCTGGCTCGTTTGGCAGCAACCCTGAGACACTTTACAGCCCTAGCCCCTAAAAGGTCAAAAGGCCATCTTATTCTCAATATACATTTTATTACCCAATCTGCTCCCGACATTAAATACAACTCCAAAAACTGGAATCTGGCCCTCAAACCCCACAACAGGACTTAATTAACCTCACCTTCAAGGTGTGCAATAATAGAAAAAAGTTGCAATTCCTTACCTCCACTGTGAGACAAACCCCAGCCACATCTCCAGCACACAAGAACTTCCAAACGCCTGAACTGTAGCAGCCAGGCGTTCCTCCAGAACCTCCTCCCCGAGGAACTTGCTACACATGCCGGAAATCTGGCCACTGGGCCAAGGAACGCCCGCAGCCCGGGATTCCTCCTAAGCCGCATCCCATCTGTGCGGGACCCCACTGAAAATCGGACTGTTCAACTCACCTGGCAGCCACTCCCAGACCTCCTGGAACTCTGGCCCAAGGCTCTCTGACTGACTCCTTCTTGGCTTACCGGCTGAAGACTGACACTGCCCGATCGTCTCGGAAGCCCCCTAGACCATCACGGATGGCAAGCTTCGGGTAACTCTCACAGAGGAAGGTAAGCCTGTCCCCTTCTTAATCAATACGGAGGCTACTCACTCCACATTACCTTCTTTTCAAGGGCCTGTTTCCCTTGCCTCCATAACTGTTGTGGGTATTGACGGCCAGGCTTCTAAACCTCTTAAAACTCCCCAACTCTGGTGCCAACTTAGACAATACTCTTTTAAGCACTCCTTTTTAGTTATCCCCACCTGCCCAGTTCCCTTATTAGGCTGAGACACTTTAACTAAATTATCTGCTTCCCTGACTATTACTGGACTACAGCTATATCTCATTGCCGCCCTTCTTCCCAATCCAAAGCCTCCTTTGCGTCGTCCTCTTGTATCCCCCCACCTTAACCCACAAGTATAAGATACCTCTACTCCCTCCTTGGCGACCAATCATGCACCCCTTACCATCTCATTACAACCTAATCACCCTTACCCCACTCAATGCCAATATCCCATCCCGCAGCACACTTTAAAAAGATTAAAGTCTGTTATCACTCGCCTGCTACAGCATGGCCTTTTAAAGCCTATAAACTCTCCTTACAATTCCCCCATTTTACCTGTCCTAAAACCAGACAAGCCTTACAAGTTAGTTCAGGATGTGCGCCTTATCAACCAAATTGTTTTGCCTGTCCACCCTGTGGTGCCAAACCCATATACTCTCCTACCCTCAACACCTGCCTCTACAACCCATTATTCTCTTCTAGATCTCAAACATGCTTTCTTTACTATTCCTTTGCACCCTTAATCCCAGCCTCTCTTCGCTTTCACTTGGACTGACCCTGACACCCATCAAGCTCAGCAAATTACCTGGGCTGTACTGCCGCAAAGCTTCACAGACAGCCCCCATTACTTCAATCAAGCCCAAATTTCTTCCTCAACTGTTACCTATCTCGGCATAATTCTCATAAAAACACACGTGCTCTCCCTGCCAATCGTGTCCGACTGATCTCTCAAACCCAAGCACCTTCTACAAAACAACTCCTTTCCTTCCTAGGCATGGTTAGCGCGGTCAGAATTCTTACACAAGAGCCAGGACCACACCCTGTAGCCTTTCTGTCCAAACAACTTGACCTTACTGTTTTAGCCTAGCCCTCATGTCTGCATGCAGCGGCTGCCGCCGCTTTAATACTTTTAGAGGCCCTCAAAATCACAAACTATGCTCAACTCACTCTCTACAGTTCTCATAACTTCCAAAATCTATTTTCTCCCTTATACCTAATGCATATACTTTCTGCTTCCCGGCTCCTTCAGCTGTACCCACTCTTTGTTGAGTCTCCCACAATTATCGTTGTTCCTGGCCCAGACTTCAATCCGGCCTCCCACATTATTCCTGATACCACACCTGACCCCCATGACTGTATCTCTCTGATCCACCTGATATTCACCCCATTTCCCCATATTTCCTTCTTTCCTGTTCCTCACCCTGATCACGCTTGATTTATTGATGGCAGTTCCACCAGGCCTAATCGCCACACACCAGCAAAGGCAGGCTATGCTATAGTACAAGCCACTAGCCCGCCTCTCAGAACCTCTCATTTCCTTTCCATCGTGGAAATCTATCCTCAAGGAAATAACTTAGTGTTCCATCTGCTATTCTACTACTCCTCAGGGCTTATTCAGGCCCCCTCCCTTCCCTACACATCAAGCTCGAGGATTTGCCCCACCCAGGACTAGCAAATTAGCTTTACTCAACATGCCCTGAAGTCAGATAACTAAAATACCTCTTAGTCTAGGTAGATACTTTCACTGGATAGGTAGAGGCCTTTCCTACAGGGTCTGAGAAGGCCACCACAGTCATTTCTTCCCTTCTGTCAGACATAATTCCTCAGTTTAGCCTTCCCACCTCAATACAGTCTGATAACAGATGAGCCTTTATTAGTCAAATCAGCCAAGCAGTTTTTCAGGCTCTTAATATTCAGTGAAACCTTTATATCCTTTACAGTCCTCCATCTTCAGGAAAGGTAGAATGGACTGAAGGTCTTTTAAAAACACACCTCACCAAGCTCAGCCACCAAAAAGGACTGGACAAGACTTTTATCACTTTCCCTTCTCAGAATTCAGTCCTGTCCTCGGAATGCTACAAGGTACAGCCCATTTAAGCTCCTGTATAGATGCTCCTTTTTATTAGGCCCCAGTCTCATTCCAGACACCGGACCAACTTAGACTGTGCCCCCAAAAAAACTTGTCATCCCTACTATTTTCTGTCTAGTCATACTCCTCCATTCTCAACTACTCATACATGCCCTGCTCTTGTTTACACTGCCAGTTTACACTGTTTCTCCAAGCCATCACAGCTGATATCTCCTCGTGCTATCCCCAAACCGCCACTCTTAACTCTTGAAGTAAATAATCTTTGCTGGCAGGACTATGCTGAATCTCCTTAGGCACTCTCTAATCAGATGTCCTAGGTCCTCCCAATTCTTAGACCTTTTATACCTGTTTTTCTCCTTATTCCATTTAGTTTTTCAATTCATATAAAACCGTATCCAGGCCATCACCAATCATTCTATACAACAAACGTTTCTTCTAACAACCCCACAATATCATCCCTTACCACAAGATCTCCTTTCAGCTTAATCTCTCCCACTCTAGGTTCCCATGCCGCCCCTAATCCCGCTTGAAGCAGTTTATGCCCTGTCCTACCTTAACTGATGACATTCCACCACAAAAGAAGTGTAAATGGCCGGTCCTTGCCTTAACTGATGACATTACCTTGTGAAAGTCCTTTTCCTGGCTCATCCTGGCTCAAAAAGCACCCCCACTGAGCACCTTGCGACCCCCACTCCTGCCCACTGAGCACCTTGCGACCCCCACTCCTACCCGCCAGAGAACAAACCCCCTTTGACTGTAATTTTCCTTTACCTACCCAAATCCTATAAAATGGCCCCACCCTTATCTCCCTTCGCTGACTCTCTTTTCGGACTCAGCCGGCCTGCACCCAGGTGAAATAAACAGCCATGTTGCTCACACAAAGCCTGTTTGGTGGTCCCTTCACATGGACTCCAGTGAAACCCGCCACCACGCCTGGCTAATTTTTTTTTTGTGTGTGTATTTTTTTAGTAGAGACGGGGTTTCACCATGTTAGCCAGGATGGTCTCAATCTCCTGACCTCGAGATCCACCCGCCTCGGCCTCCGAAAGTGCTGGGATTACAGGCGTGAGCCACCACACCTGGCCGATTTACATCGCTTCTTAAAGTCAACTACATTCCTCCTTAAAATGTTTTCAGCACCGATTTATTTTTATTTATTTTTATTTTTGAGATGGAGTCTCACTTGATTGCCCAGGTGATCTCAGCTCACTGCAAGCTCTGGCCTCCCAGGGTCAAGTGATTCTTGTGCCTCAGCCTCCCGAGTAGCTGGAACTACAGGCATAAGCCACCACACCCCATTAATTTTTTGTAGAGATGGGGCTTCACCATGTTAGTCAGGCTGGTCTTGAACTCCTGACCTCAAGTGATCCGCCTGCCTCGGCTCCCAAGTGTTGGGATTACAGGTGTGAGCCACCACACCTGGCCAGCACTGATCTTTACCACATCTCTGAACTCCATTTTATATCTCTCCTATAAACATAATAATGTATTACCTAGTGTTATAGATAGGGTGCAGTGTAGAGAGATCTGAACTCAAAGTGAAGCCCTAACATTGCCAGCCTGTTTGGCTTTGGACAAGCCACCTAACCTCACTGAACTCAATGTTTTCTTGTGTAAAACAGAATAATCGTGATGTTTTGCAGGGTTATTTTGAACATTAGTATATTAGATGTATAACAATTAAATGCATTTTTAAATCATTTTTAGTCATGCAATTGTTTTTATTCTAACTCCTACTAGATTTTAAATACCTTAAGGAAAGAGAATACTTTACTTCCAGCATATGCTAGAAGTTGACATATGATAAAAGTTTGTTGAATTAATTCATTCTTAATTGAATTAAATTGCCCCTAAGTGTCTGTTTGAAAAGATAAACTGGTTATTTCAATTCAGATCTAGAATATACACTGCTTTGCTGTGCTGGAGTTGAGGATACATTTGTTTTAAAACTAAAAGGAAAACATTAACAAAAATTGTATTTAATTTTAACAAGTTAGTAATGACAGCACCAATTACATCAAAATTACTAAAGCTATTGATGCCTCTCTGTACGACCTTGGTAATAATGATTTTTGTTATTCCATCAGAGAAATTTCCAAAAAAAAGGAGTGCTATGTTCGATAATGTAACACACAATCCTTTTAGCGATTCTGCTTTCCATATCTCCCTTATTTCCATATTCCAGATATCTTGTCTAAGTCATTTCTAAATACTGTAGGAAACTGATTTTTAGAGTCTTGCATTTTAAGAGCTGGAAGAGATCTTGGCAATCATTTTCAGCTTCATTTTGCAGGTAACTGAAATTTTAAAAAATAAAGGACTAAAGGTCACACTATGAGGAAAAATCATCCCTTGTTAAACTGTTTGGCTTAGACAGATTGGAATCAGAACTACAATTTTCTGTTTTTTTTTTTTTTTTAAACAACCCTGTAAGGGAAACAAGAAAATATGAATTATAAAAATAGTCCCATACAACCATTGTGGAAAACAGAACAAAGTCTCCCTGCTGGCACCAAAAAATATGGCAAATGAAATAAATGAAGAATGAATAAAGCCATATAAATTAAATGTGAAATTGCACTAGCAAAAAATAAAAAAGAGAGAAAACAAATTTTCTGTTTTCTTCATAACACATGTGAACGACCCAATCTGAAGCAATGGGCATTATTGCTTCTTGTAAATTGCCTTTTCTTTTTCTTCCCAGACATTTCTAGTTCTAATCCTGCTGTCCTTCCTGTATTTGACAACCCAATCAAAGGCTGAGTACGTCAGACTCTTAGTTAGGCCAACGTTGATAAGGTTCTCTGGCACAGCACGGCTTCTTCCCCTCCCTTAACCTTTTTTCTCCTAATCCTTTCCGATCTGAGTCCACCGATTTTATATTTCTAAGCAATTAATTTTTTGGCTGGGCTGCGCGATCCACAGGTGGGGGATGATTGACAGCGCGCAGATAGGCTCCATCTGTTGGCGGCTGATAATGGCATCCTGGGGGCTTCTGGGTAATGTCTTTGCACACATAAAAGGGAGCAGCCTAATCTATTTGCAGCTCAGGCAGAAAAAGCCCCTCAGCTCGTATTGTTATTCAACGGGAACAACTGGTTACAGGCAGCACGTTTATGGGCACAGTGGGGTGGCTTGGGGAGGGGGCAAGGTTCCCACAGTGAGTGATGATTCCTCTAAAGCCCATGGTATTTTTCCCTCTTTGGGAAGAAAAGAAAACAAACAAACAAAAAACAGATGCGATGGGGAGAGGGGGAATTTTGTGACAATCCCAGGAGAGAGAGAACTTGGGGTTCCTGCCTATGCTTCGCTTCACACATTATCAAAGAAAGATGAGGAAAAGGGAAATAAATAATGATAATAATTAGAATTCAGTTGTGATGTAAACAAATAAATGAATACGGAAATGGTAGGGCTGGCTTCAGAGCCTCCGCGAAGGCTTGGTTAAATTCCTGGGTTCCTCATGGAACGTAAATGACAGCACTGGTGTTCTGGTAAGAGCACCCATGTGCAGGGGACTACACTTTAACACAAAGATGATCAGGTGTTCATCTAGGGTGAGTGGGGTGGGGGTAAAATTAAAATTGCTTTACTTGTGAAACGGATATTTCAAAGGCTCTGGACAAGCAGTACAAAGATATTCAAAATCAGAAAGATTTTTAAACATTGTCTTAAAGTATTTATAATTAGCAAATATTTCAGATTTAGGTAAACAATTGACGTGGCAATATTTGAGGAGAATATTTAAGGCTTTTAATCTAAAGCCTTAAAAAGGATGAAGTTTTTTTGCTTTTCTTGTCTGATTATCTTATTCCCTCATCAGACACCAGTTGGAGACAATTCAGCCTCATCGTCCCTTGCCAAAGGATGCAATGATTCTTAAGGTCAGTTCTTCTACTTTGATGTATCAAGTTGGATTTTTTTACAAGCAGTCTTTGATGTATTAAGTTGGATTTTTTTTCCCTCCCTTCTATTTTCTCTCTCTCATGTGTTCTCTCGCTCTCACCCCACACTCATTTCTCTTTTGGAACTCAGTAAATAAAAGTCCTTTTTTTTTTTTTTTTGAGACGGAGTCTCGCTCTGTCACCCAGGCTGGAGTGCCGTGGCGCGATCTTGGCTCACTGCAAGCTCCGCCTCCCGGGTTCAAGCCATTCTCCTGCCTCAGCCTCCTGAGTAGCTGGGACTACAGGCACCCACCATCACGCCCGGCTAATTTTTTTGTGTGTGTTTTTTAGTAGAGATGGGGTTTCATCGTGTTAACCAGGATGGTCTCGATCTCCTGACCTCGTGATCCGCCCGTCTCGGCCTCCCAAAGTGCTGGGATTACAGGCGTGAGCCACCGCGCCCGGCCCTGGGTGTTTTTATCTACTCCGAAAGACAATCTATATGGTGATTTGAGAATCCTTAATGGGTAAGGAAATTAAATGCGTATTTGCTTACAAGCATATAAAATGACTTGTTATCTCCTTTCACAGCTGATGTTTAGAAGATGAACCTATGTCAATAAGCATTTCTTTCCTCCACACTTAAACTCAGAATTATCATCTACCAGAAAGAATCAGAGGTGATATAAATGCAGTAGACAATGAAGTCTGTGTCTAAACAGCACTAACATCAATGCTCTTTAAGTGATTGAAAATAGAGTCAATATTCCATCAACCTCATTCATACTAGGGGGGCAGGAAGCTGGAGGCATTATTTTGACTAATATGACACTAAATAGTTTACAATGGATTATGTAATATTTTGGGGAATATGACACTAAATAGTTTACAATGGATTATATATGTGAGTGACATATACATTCTCATGGTCATGATAATTGACAAGACTCAGGTTTGTGGAGATACTGCTTTCTTTATCTCTGTAACTCAAGTTGACTTTTGATTCTCAGTGGCTAATTCTACTCTTGGTGTAAAGTGTAACTTAGTCACTTCTGAGATTTTTCTTCTATCTAGTCGAACAATTTCTCAGTCAATCTGTCTCTGCATCATATTTTGTTCTCTATTTTACATTCCGATCAAGGTCTAATTCCACAATTCTCAAATTCAGTCAAGTGAAGACTGTCCTTTCTTGACTTTTTGGAAAGCATCTCCTAGGGTTCAGGGGGAATTTATCTGTTAGTGCACAGGAACTATCCACAGTCACGTGTCTTTCACAATAGATGTAATTTCTTTGGCTAGGATTCTGCCCTAACTTTACCTCTGAGCCTTTGGGAAACCCAAGGCTGTCAGCCTCGCAGCAGATACACACACACGCACACGCACATGCACACGCACTGCCCTATGACCCCTCACCAACATTTCTGTGAAATGCCAACTACCAGAGAACATATCAAACAAGCACTAATCCTCACTAGTTTCCTCAACTTGTTGAGCAGTTTCCCTCCTGTCTCCTGTCTCCACCACAATTTGGGAAAGATGGGTGGAAGAAATACATTTTTTTCTTCCAAAATATCTCCCTCCCTTGTTTCAGGTTTTATTGACTCATGCCCAAGATATCTCCTTACAACCAAAGAGTATGGACCAGTCGTTACAATGGTGGGTGTTCCTTGGTTTAGCTGCCAGTGGGAAGATGTCATATACCAGGCAGACAGGAAAGAGCACATGGACATCAGAATATGTGGGGTTGTTAATACATGCTGTTAAGGATTAAAAGTGAAGCGGCGTCACTGTCTGGGATAATACTGAAGATTTGTCATCTAACGACAAGGAAATCGAGTAAGCGTACACAAGAAGTGGGTTTAGGAGCAGAGGTGTAATAGGCAAAAGAAAGAGAAAGGAGAGTAGCTCTCTGTCTTGCAAGAGAGAGGGGTGCTCAAATGGGACTTCTGGCTTGTGGTGGAGTGCACCGGATTTTATAGACAAGCTTGAGGAGGCGGTGTCTGATTTACACAGAGCCCAAAGATAGGTTGGACCAGGTGCGATGTTTACATAACGCGCAGGGAAGCTGGCCACTCCACCCTAATCTTATTATGCAAATGGGGTATTGCCTGGTGGGGGCCATGTTGCCTGCCCCTTACTGTACACGTGACTGGCAAAGAGAAAAGAAGATGGAGCCACCATTTTGAACAAGCCTAGTCCCAGGTAGCCTTTTCCTATTGGCATAGCTGCCGGCATTCACCTATGCAGGCTTCTAGCCTGCCTTTCTGTCTTCAGCTCAATTTTACTGGCTACTCTTTGTTAGAAAAGAACATGATTTGGGACTGCTTTTCTTTAAAAGGAAAACCTTACTGAGGACTTCTTTACACTCACTATCTGCCTAAATAATTTCTTCTTCTATTTCAAAAGCATGAGGACACACCTTACCATAAAATCCACTAATATGTATTCTAGGTAATAAGATACACTTCATAATCTAAATTCAAAAAACAGAATTAAAAATATAAGGACAATGAAAAAATCAGGCAGCTCTATTTAGAGATGCAATTTAAAGGTAATATAAACATTTAAATTTGTGTAGAGTTATAATGTAAAGTAAGCATAGGAGTCAGGGCATATCTTTGAACAGAGTGCATGTATGGTTTTTGGAAGACAGTCAGCCTGTTGAGGATTACTATCAGACATGGTCATGCAGAAACCCACCATGTTACAGCCACAGGAAAGGAGAGGTACAGAAAGTGCAGCCCTGATGCAGTCTTGCGTAGAGGGCACTGTTAGACAAATACCCTGCAGCAGAGGGGACCCTGGAAAGGGCCAGGTAAAGATGTAAATGAAGGTTTCTCTGGTCTTGAGTAAACATCTAAGTCCAAGCTCAATGTTTGAGAACTTTAGGGATTGTCACTTTCGGGCTAACTCCGGTTGGGCTGGTGATGGCAATAAAGCCTGTTGCTAAAGAATTTCCCCTGGAAAAAGGCAGAGGCTCCTTCTCCTGGACATTGATAACCCAGCTGCGATTGGATCCATTAGATCAGACTGAGGTGCAGATCATTTTCCTTGCTCTTTCTGACACAGGAATAATACAGGGTGGTCACAGGAGAATAAAAAATTCCAGGCAGCAGTTTCACATGACTAGAGGCTATAGGCTGATAAGACTCTGAAACACCAGAGTGTGGACCAAGCTGGCTAAGACTGACTGGACCCAACATGGCGTTGGATTTGACCTAGGTTTCATCTAGGACCTCATTAAATGCTCATTAGCATACTAATCACACATCCACCAGCGCTGTGACAGTCCTGAGACCACCCATATTTAGTGTAAAAATGGGTGGCACCACAATTCTGAGAAATTGCCATCTTTTTTTCTGGGAATTTTCATGAATATTCCACCCCTTGGTTTGAAAAACCCATAAAGGTAGCAGCCCCAAACACTGCAGGACTCTCTCTTGAGCCCACCCACACTCACTCTTCTTGAGTGTGCACTATTTTCCGACTCATCCTTGAATTCCTTCTCTCAACAGTAGCGAGAGCCTGGTCACCAGCCGGCGTCAAGGTCCCACCAGCATTTGGGGACCTCCCCTAGCCCACCAGTATCATTTTCACAGCCCCAGAGTTGGAACTGGGAAGGAGAACAGGGGATTGATATTTGCATGATGATAGAACAAATATCTTAGTGCCAATTCTTTCCCTTTCGATGTCCCTTGAGATCCTTTTCTAGAATTCCAAACTCGTAGGAACGCAGAAAAGGATTCTCAATAAATACCCATTGTCCCAGTCAGCTCTGGCTGATTATAACAAATTATCAAGGAGTGGGAGGCTTAAACAACAGACATCTATTTCACACAGTGCTGGAGGCTGGAAGTCAAGATCAAGGTGCCAGCAAATTCGGCTCTGTGGAGGGCCTGCTTCCTGGTTTGCCGTTGTCCTCACGTGCAAGAGACAGAACAAGCTTTCTGAGTTCTTTTTATAAGGGCACTAATCCCATGATGAGGGCTTTAGTCCCCTGGCCTAGCCATTTCCCAAAGGTCCCACCCGTTTTCATCATGCCAGAGGTGTATGAACCACAGCAACTCCATCTTGAATAGGGGCTGGGTAAAATGAAGCTGAGACCTACTGGGTTGCATTCCCAGACAGTTAAGGCATTCTAAGTCACAGGATGAGATAGGAAGTCTGCCTAAGTCCGCATAAGACACAGGTCATAAAGACCTTGCTGATAAAACAGGTCGCAGTAAAGAGGCCAGCCAAAATCCACTAAAACCAAGATGGTGATGAGAGTGACCTCTAGTTGTCCTCACTGCTACACTCCCACCAGCGCCATGACAGTTTACAAATGCCATGATAACATCAGGAAGTTACTCTATATGGTCTAAAAAGGGGAGGCATGAATAATCCACCCCTTGTTTAGCATATCATCAAGAAATAACCATAAAAATGGGCAACCAGCAGCCCTTGGGGCTGCTCTGTCTATGGAGTAGCCATTCTTTTCTCCTTTACTTTCCTAATAAACTTGCATTCACTTTACTCTATGGACTCACACTGACTTCTTTCTTGCACAAGATCGAAGAACCCTCTCTTGGAGTCTGTATAGGGACCACTTTCCTGTAACAATCACATTGGGAGTTAGGACTTCGGCATAGGGATTTGGAGGGTGCATAAACACCCATTGGCTGACTGGCTGAGCAAACATGTAAATAAATTTGCTGCTCAAACATTGCGTCTCTACCCTCAAGTCTTTCTCACTATCCCTTTTGCTGTTTTTCTCTTTGCCTCTTGAATTTCAACACTGTAGCCCGGTCTGATTAGCTAAAGCTGCAGATTCAAACCCTTGAGGCATCTGTTGGTTTTTAGAGTCAAGCCTCCATCTGTAATTTCAGCCAGCACTTTCTCGATTGTTTTCACACAAAGGGTATGAGCGATACCTGTATGTCAAAACAATAATAATTATCAGGTGAGTGTAGTTAGTTGCCTCCTTTCTCTTATATCTTCATTAATTTCATAAGTTAAATCTTTTCCCATAAAAAAAAATGCAGCTTGCTATCAGCATTCATTTAATTTTACGTAAACGCCCTCTTTGAGGCTGAAGCAAATCTGACTGATTTTCAATGTGAAAATGAAACATAAAAACTGTTCTTGGAATTATTTCTAAACAGAACTAACATTAGAATCATCTGAATCATTAGAATCATCTATTTTGGAAAAATCGGATTCATCAAATGAATCTTCAGCCAACTGTTAGAGAATGATGTTAACATCATGTGTAGGAATGCTACATTTTCTAGGATTTGACATTTTCAGTGGTTGAGAATTAATGTGTTTTGTAAATGGAAATACTACTACTAAAAACAGAATGCTATAAATAGAATGATGTCTTTTGCTTCTCAAGTCGATATACCAGAGTGATGCAAAAATAATAATAAAAGTGAGATATTTTGTGGCAAAGTTATCTTGGGGTAAACACTGCAGCTGAAAGCCCGCCGGCAAGTATTCCCAGAGCAAACAGGAAAAGGGTTAATTTAGTTTAATAACTGATTTTCCCCTTATATTCCTACCAAGTTCAAAATCTGTCTTACAATCAGGCCTATTGCTGATTGCACTTACCAACCCTACAAGCCGAGCCTAGCAGTCTCTCATATAGCTAAGCAATGACAAGAGCATCAGGCAGCAGAAGTGAGGACAGATCACTGCTGAGTCTTCATGTTGAGAGCAGTGGGGCAGTTGTTAGCTGGAGCTGGCTTGCACTGATTAGTGAGAGCAGATTGTGTATATTTCTTCTCTGTGCTGAGTTCAGTATGCACTGATACATTGGTAGGATGAAATTTACCATGGTGAAAGTATTTACACCATGGAAATTGGCAAATGCTATTTATCAGGGCTTTTTTTCCTCTCCTAGATCTATTATTAAATATTTTCCAGCATACTACTAGATATGCAGAAGCACAAACTACCCAACAGGCTTTTTGTGATTCAGCCTTAAATGTTAAATCCCCAGAATATAAATAGGGAGATCTTGTTGGTTGGAAGTGGGTGGAAAAGTATGAAAGGTAATGCAAGGTCGAATTCAGATGCACTCATATGTGAATGCCCATTATTAGCCTGTCCTCAATCAATTCCCAAGGCCAAGCCTTGGGAAATTGAGCATTAGTGAAAGGAAAATATCTGCTTTGGTCAACTGAAAATAATCTCAAAGACTAAACAATTTAAAAGTTAGCTGCCTTATGAAAGCTTTCATAATGGTGAGATTTATATCTGGACAGATGACAGCAGGAGAGATATTAAAGTCAATAAATAAATGTTTATTAAAGATTTCTACTAGAGACTTTGAAAATACAAGGACATACAAGCTATAATGCCTTATCTCAACAATCTCACATGCAGGGGTATATTAGTCTGTTCTCATGCTGCTAATAAAGACATACCTGAGACTGGGTAATTTATAAAGGAATGAGTTTTAATTGACTCAGAGTTCCACATGGCTGGGGAGGCCTCACAATCATGGCGGAAAGCAAAGGAGGAGCAAAGGCATATCTTTACATGGTGGCAGGCAAAAGAACTTGTGTAGAGGAACTCTCCTTTATAAAAACATCAGATCTTGTGAGACTTATTCACTATCACGAGACTCTCCCCCATTATTCAATTACCTCCCACCGGGTCCCTCCCTCAACATGGGAATTATGGGATCTACAATTCAAGATGAGATTTGGGTAGACACAGCCAAACCATATAAAAGGGTAATCATATTATGTGGTGGAAACACATCAGTTGGGAGTCAACAAGCTCCTTTATTGGCTTTGCACTAACTGGCTGGTTGGTCAGTCCTTTACTGTCTGTGGACTTCACTTTCCTCTTCCGTAAAGTAGAGATTTATGTTCTTTGAGATTACACTCTGAGATGTTATTTTGTTTAGCTATGAAAAGAATAAGAGATTCCAGGTCCAAAAGAAATCAGTGTGATTGCAATTATTTGCAGATGTGTGTATGTCTGTATGTTCATTTCTCCTAGACTGAACTTTTTAAAAACATAGATAATGTGTTATTCATCCTTATATTCCCAGTACTGGACACATATTGGATGTTCAGTGAATGTTGAATGAACAAATAAAGAATAAATACCTCTATAATTAATCAGGGAATAGGTATAAGACAAATTAGATTGTGGACCTGTGAAGAAACTGGTGTATCCTATTGTACTTTTCCATTTGGTTTCATAGGAACCCTGTTGGTACAAAAATATATGCAATTTCTTCAGATTCTGGTGAGAGGTAGAGACAGGGCCAAGTTGCTAAAAAAAAAAAAAAAAAAAAAAGTGTTTTCTATGAGTTTTTTTTGTACCATTACAAAAAATTTTTTTGGAAACACCCAAGTGTACTTTGTTTTATCAGATAATTGGCACACTAGTTTTATTATAACTGGTAAGAATCTTGCAGTACCTAGAGGCAAAGATTCTGAACATTGATAGATTATCTAAGCATATATTTGTAGTGATGTCATTGTGGCTATAGGAGACTGGATAACATCTGTGCAGGGCATAGGACGTTTTAAAAAGTTGCTTAACCAAATGAACCTCTGCTATCAACTTGCTGTGCTACTACATTTACCTTTCTTCTCTTTAGTGTTGTAGGGCAAAAAATCTGGCTAATGGAAAATTTTAATTCACTGTTTTGTTTAACTGACTTAATGGACTGCAATTACTGATGTAGTATTTAAACAACCAGAGCAGTAGCTGTGCTTTTTCACATCGTAAATGCATGCTAAATTTATCTTCCTTTATAATGTAGCTTGTAGGTTTGCTCCATTTTGCTGTGTGAGTAAATGGTTAAACATCTTACAGTTTGTATTGCCCCCCAGGGTTAGAGAGAAAACAAGTCATTTATCCTCAAGAGCTCCCCTGAGATCTGCAGAAGGGTGTGCTGCTTTTAAATAGATTTCTGTAGCAAAGTGCACAGTCATTTTAAAGCTACTGATGTATTTGGAGACATTCATTTCCTATCTGTCAGCCGCTACCTTTGGATTTCATATTTCCTTCTAGTTCACAACAGGGGAAGTGCAGACTGACTCAATGCTGCCCCCAAGTGTTATCTCAAAACATAGGCTCAGGACAAAAGCAAGACAAAGAGCCACTAATCACAAGAAAAGAAATTCATCACCAAAATCTACAGTTTATTTTGAATTGTGCTTCTGGTTGCTATTTAAAGAGAACACATTATGAAATGAAATCAACTCAACAAATATTTTTGGAAAACCTGTGCTATGTGTAAGAGGATACAAAGGAACAAAACACGATCCAAGCTTTAAAGGCTTTTAAACAAGTCAGAGAGACAAGAGTGGTTGAAAGGCTAAATAAAAAACAACTAATAGATGTCACAAGAATGAATTAGACGAACTGTTAAAATAATGGTAATCTAACTTGTATAGCTGACATTTTAAAAATATAACCTAATACACATTTTTAAGGCATGTGCTAAATCCTTTGTATTCGTTATCTCATTCAATCTGCACAATAACCCTATGAAGAAAGAAACAGTGTAATGTCTCCTTTTTTCTTGAATGAAACAGAGGCTTTCAGTCTGGTGCAAAAGTAATTGCAGTTCTTGCCATTAAAAGTAATGGCACCAACCTAATAGCTAAGAGCTAGGTCACCTACCTATGACATGACAGAGCTGGGACTCACCTCAAGTCTTCCTGGCCAGAAAGCCTGTGCTCTTACCTGAAATGCTTCGTAACCACAAGATGCTAGAGAAGACAACCATCATGAGAGTAGAAGTGATCCCATGGGGTTTTCCAAGGATGTGTGGTTTGAGGATGTTCACACTTAAAAAAAGTTAGAAAGTTTTTTAGATTTGTTTTGTTTTGTTTTTGAGAAAGAGTCTTGCTGTGTCACCCAGGCTGGAGTGCAGTGGCTCGATATTGGCTCACTGCAACCTCTGCCTCCCAGGCTCAAGCAATTCTCCTGCCTCAGCCTCCCGAGTAACTGGGATTACAGGTGCCTGTCACCACGCCTGGCTAATTTTGTATTTTTAGTAGAGACGGGGTTTTACCATATTGGCCAGGCTGGTCTCGAACTACTGACCTGAAGTGATCAGCCCACCTCGGACTCCGAAAGTACTGCGATTATAGGTGTGAGCCACCGCACCCGGCCGGAAAGCTTTCAAAGTGAAGCAATCAGCATTGCTTGTGTATCCGGAATTGGTGGGTTCTTGGTCTCAGACTTGAAGAATGAAGCTGTGGACCCTCGCGGTGGGTGTTACAGCTCTTAAGGTGGCGCATCTGGAGTTTGTTCCTTCTGATGTTCGGAGTTTCTTCCTTCTGGTGGGTTCGTGGTCTCACTGGCTCAGGAGTGAAGCTGCAGACCTTCTCGGTGAGTGTTACAGCTCTTAAAGCGGCGCGTCTGGAGTTGTTCCTTCCTCCTGGTGGGTTCGTGGTCTCGCTGGCTTCAGGAGTGAAGCTGCAGACCTTTGCGGTGAGTGTTACAGCTCATAAAGGCAGTGTGGACCCAAAGAGTGAGCAGTAGCAAGATTTATTGCAAAGAGCGAAAAAACAAAGCTTCCACAGTGTGGAAGGAGACCCCAGCGGGTTACCACTGGGGCTCAGGCAGCCTGCTTTTATTCTCTAATCTGGCCCCACCCACATCCTGCGGATTGGTAGAGCAGGGTGGGGTGGGGGTGGGGGGTCTGTTTTGACAGGGCGCTGATTGGTGCGTTTACAATCCCTGAGCTAGACACAAAGGTTCTCCATTTCCCCACCAGATTAGCTAGATACAGAGTGTGGACACAAAGGTTGTCCAAGGCCCCACCAGAGTAGCTAGATACAGAGTGTCAATTGGTGCATTCACAAACCCTGAGCTAGACACAGGGTGCTGATTGGTGTGTTTACAAACCTTGAGCTAGATACAGAGTGCCCATTGGTGTATTTACAATCCCTGAGCTAGACATAAAGGTCCTCCAAGTCCCCACCAGACTCAGAAGCCCAGCTGGCTTCACCCAGTGGATCCTGTACGGGGGCTGCAGGTGGAGCTGCCTGCCAGTCCCGTGCCGTGCGCCCCCACTCCTCAGCCCTTGGGTGGTCGATGGGACTGGGGACTGGGCGCCCTGGAGCAGGGGGTGGCGCTCGTCGGGGAGGCTCTGTCCGCACAGGAGCCCACGGAGTTGGGGGAGGCTCAGGCATGGCGGGCTGCAGGTCCTGAGCCCTGCCCGGCGGGAAGGCAGCTAAGGCCCGGCAAGAAATCCAGCGTAGCACCGGTGGGCCGGCACTGCTGGGGGACCCAGTACACCCTCCGCAGCCACTGGCCTGGGTGCTAAGCCCCTCATTGCCCGGGGTCGGCAGGGCCGGCCGGCTGCTCCCAGTGCGGGGACCGCCAAGCCCACGCCCACCCGGAACTCCAGCTGGCCCGCAAGCGCCGCGCGTCCCTGGTTCCCGCTCGCGCCTCTCCCTCCACACCTCCCGGCAAGCTGAAGGAGCTGGCTCTGGTGTTGACCAGCCCAGAAAGGGGCTCCCACAGTGCAGCGGTGGGCTGAAGGGCTCCTCAAGTGCCGCCAAAGTGGGAGCCCAGGCAGAGGAGGTGCCGAGAGCGAGGGAGGGCTGTGAGGACTGCCAGCACGCTGTCACCTCTCACTTGGTTTGGTAAGAGCAGCAAGATTTTTTCTTTTCTTTTCTTTTCTTTTTTATTTTTTGAGGCAGAGTGTCGCTCTGTCACTCAGGCTGGAGTGCAGTGGCACCATCTCGGCTCACTGCAACCTCTGCCTCATGCCCCAACCTCCCTAGTAGCTGTGACTACAGGTGTCCACCATCATGCCCAGCTAGTTTTTTTTTTTTTTTTGTATTTTTGGTGGAGAGGGGATTTCTCCATGTTGCCCAGAATGGTCTCAAACTCCTGAGCTCAGGCAATCCACCCACCTCGGCCTCCCAAAGTGCTGGGATTACAGGCATGAGTCATGGCACCTGGCTGCAAGAGATTTTTTTAGTCAGTCAGATTTATAAGCCTGAGTTTGAATCCCAACTCAGGCACTTGGTTGATCAGTGACTTGGGCAAACATCATACACCCAGTTTCCTGTCCTGTCAAATGAAGATAGAATAACACATACCTCTGCTGTGTATCAGACATATATGAGAAGTATCTTGTCCATGGTGGGGTGACTCATGTCACAGCTCCCTTCTTCTTCATGGAAGGGAGGAGTAGAAAGGTTGGGAGTCTTGGACCCAATGTTCACAGCCTTGAGGGACAGACGAAAGTGTGATTTCAGAACACAGAAACTTTCTAAGGAGAGAGTTTTTAAGACTCATACAGGCTACTGGGGATGGCACAATTTTATAGCTTATGCAATTTATACTTTTTTTTTTTTTTTTGAGACGGAGTTTTGCTGTTGTTGTCCAAGCTGGAGTGCAATGGTGCAATCTCAGTTCACTGCAACCTCTGCCTCCCGGGTTCAAGCGGTGGCTCATGCCTGTAATCCCAGCACTTTGGGAGGCCAAGGCGGGTGGATCACCTGAAGTCAGGAGTTTGAGACCAGCCTGACTAACATGGTGAAACCCAGTCTTTACTAAAAATACAAAATTAGGCCAGGTGCGGTGGCTCACGCCTGTAATCCCAGCACTTTGGGAGGCCGAGGCGGGTGGATCACGAGGTCAGGAGTTCAAGACCAGCCTGGCCAATATGGTGAAACCCCATCTCTACTAAAAAAAATACAAAAATTAGTTGGGCGTGGTGGCATTTGCCTGTAGTCCCAGCTACTAGGGAGGCTGAGGCAGGAGAATCGCTTGAACCTGGGAGGCGGAGGTTGCAGTGAGCTGAGATCGCGCCACTGCACTCCAGTCTGGGCGACAGAGTGAGACTTCATCTTAAAAAAAAAAAAAAAAAAATTAACTAGGTGTGGTGGTGCATGCTTGTAATCCCAGCTACTTGGGAGGCTGAGGCAGGAGAATTACAATTTAAACTTTTAAATACCAGCCTAGAATATATAAGTTTCCTTCCATAAATGTCTCTGATCTAATCCTTATACTCCAGGGAATGTAGCTCAGAGAAGCGTAAATAAAAGAGATTTTAAAAAATTACCGAGGTCTTTCTAGATCAGATTTGTAGCTTATAGTTATGATCTCTAAGCCCCTCCTCACCATGTAAAAAATTAGGTCATCTTGGGGGAACTCAAATGATCACTTTGTTCTGCTTGGTTCAAATATTTTCTAAGATGCTGTTGACTTCATGGGGTGCCGTGAGCCACTGAGCCCTCTTCTGCATCATAGCAGATTCCTTCTGGCTTGGAAAGCCTATTGTCAATGCAAGTTGATTTTAGCACTTTTAAAATCATTGTTGCTATGTGTGCAATGGTACCCTGCTGACCTGAAATGGTTAATTTGCCTTTCTAAGTACTTAACTCAGGACTGAGCTGCGACTCAGGCTGTGCCTGCATGGGGAGATGGAAATGAACTTGAGCAATGTGGTCATCTGCTCTTGACTTCATGGGGCTCTTTCTGCCTGAGTGAAACTTTCCCTGTGCTGAAAATTGCAGCAACCAATAGGATTGCATCATTGCATCATTGCATCATTCCAGTGCGATTTTCTTCAATTTACATGACTTGTAATTTCCTCTTTTAGTACAATTTTTTTGAAAGATAACCCAATTAACAGGTCTTCATATTCTAGATGAAACAGTGGGTGTTTAGGTCCCTTTACTAGAGGCAGTCAATTCACAGGATTTATGCCTTTTCATTAGTGAATAGTTGATTTCACTTTTTGGCATATGTGAAATTGCTAAAAGAAAAGAAGGAGGTGGAAAAAGAGGAAGAAGAGTAGGAGAAAAAGAAATTTTTCCAATGTCATGCTGTCATCTCCCCAAAATAAGCAATTTTGATCCTTTCTATTGCATTAAGAATTCCTTGAGTAATCTGTGAAATTCCAATAGAAGATTTCTTTTTCTTTTTTCTTTTTCTCTTTCTTTCTTTCTTCTTCTTCTTTTTTTTTTTTTTTTTTTTTGAGATGGAGTCTCACTCTGTTGTCCAGGCTGGAGTGCAGTGGCACGATCTCGGCTCTCTGCAACCTCCACCTCCCAGATTCAAACGATTCTTGCGCCCCAGCCTCCTGAGTAGCTGGGACTACAGGCGCACGACACCATGAGCAGGTAATTCTTGAATTTCTAGTAGAGACGTGGTTTCACCATGTTGGCCAGGCTGGTCTCAAAGTCCTAACCTCAAGTGATTTGCCACCTCGGCCTCCCAAAGTGCTGGGATTACAGGCTTGAGCCACTGCGCCCGGCCCCAATAGAAGATTTCCAGCCCACTCATGCTACCCTTCCAATGTTTTTAATCTCCCTTCAGTGTTCATTTCTCTTCTTCCTCAGATTAGAGTCCATGGCCCATCATTATGATTCCCTTGCATTATGACAAAATCTCTTGTACTTCTCTCCCTCTGCCCTGGCACATGTGACAAAACCTCTGTGGATTCATCCCACTTCTCTGCCCAGTCTACTTTTGTATCCAAAGAACTGAAAACAGTTGGAGAAAAACATGATCCTCCTTGCTGTATGGTTGTGAATGTATGAACTCAAAGTTCAAGGGGACCTCAGCATTGTCTGTTGACCTTGATCACATCACTCCCAGAAGACTATTCTCTCCTCTCTCTCAAGACTCTTCCTTCCCCCTTGTATTAGTCCATTTTCCCAAATTATAAAACATATCCAGGGCTGGGTAATTTATAAAGGAAGGAGGTTTAATTGACTCACAGTTCCACGTGGCTAGGGAGGCCTCACAATTATGGCAGAAGATGAAGAAAGAGCAAAGGGATGTTTTACATGGTGGTAGAAAAGAGAATAACCAAGCGAAAGAGGAAACCCCTTATAAAAACATATATCTCTTGAGACTTACTCACTACCATGAGAACAGTATGGGGGAAACCGCCCCCATGATTCAATTATCT
Organism: Gorilla gorilla gorilla; assembly: GCF_029281585.2. Taxonomy (NCBI): domain Eukaryota; kingdom Metazoa; phylum Chordata; class Mammalia; order Primates; family Hominidae; genus Gorilla; species Gorilla gorilla. Next base: position 34,738,246 of record NC_073232.2, on the reverse strand, counting down.
CCCACTGGGTCCCTCCCACAACACGTGGGAATTATGGAAACTGCAATTCAAGATGAGATGTGGGTGGGGACACAGCCAAACCATATCACCCCTCCTTACTCCCAGCTGGTTCCTGTTTATCAGTTTTCTAAGATGATGGAAGTGATTAGAAAAGAACTTTCCATTCTTGCTACCTTTAAATTGGCAGATACATCTGCATCTCGGCCCATAACCCTGCCTTCCTTCCTATGACAATGGATAAATTGTCCGTAGCTTTATCTAAGGTCAATCTCTCCACCATGCACTGAATCCCAGGTCTTCTCACCTCCTCAAAGATGACGTTCCTGCCAAGAAGTTAAACAAAGGCTTCCTTCTTCTCATCTCCTTTTAAAGCGACTGTTTCATTTCTTTCTTTACTTATATAGTGAAATTTTCTAAAAGATTTGTCTTTGCCTGCCCTTAACACTTTATCTCTTGAATACATGCCAATGGTCTTCATCCACATCTTGCCAAGTAATCACTCTTATGAAGGATACGGGGACATCCGCAGTACAAAGCCAATACTTAATTCTCTGCCCTCTCCTTTGGTGTCTCAGGTCCATTTGGCAGAATCTGCCTTTCCTTCTGAAGCAGAGCACTGTCTTGTTTATCTACTACCTCCATAGTTGTTTCTTCTCCATCTTTTTAAAAATACTTTTTGCTAGATTCTCCTATTTTTCCCAAATTATAAAACACTGGAGTGCTCCAGGGCTCAGGCCTCACATTTCTTCTCATCTCTATCTACATTCATTCCACAGACATTCTCTTCCCGTTACTATAAATCACATCTATATGTTGGTGATTCTCAAATTTAAATCCCAGCTCAGACCCTCTCCTAACCCCAGTGTCACGGATCCTCCCGTCTGATCACTCTCTTCTCTGAGGCATCTAAAAGGCATCTCCAACCAAACCTGTTCGAAACCAGAATCATGATCCTTCCCCACCCCAATCTGCTCCATTCCCTTGAGTGCCACTCGTCTATTTCACCACAGTGAATCAGATTCATTTTGGAGTTAGCTTTTGAATTCTCTTTATTTCCTCCAACTCCTACCTTCACCCTATCAATAAATCCTGTTGACACCACCTTCAACATATATGGAAAAAATAGCACCTCTCAGTGTCTCTCCTGCTACTATCCTAGTCTGTGTCATTAACATCTCTCATGTGGAGTATTCCCAACAGCCTCCAAATTGGCCTCTCTTCTTCCAAACTTGCCACGCTATAGTGACAAGTCTCAATATTGCCCATACAGTGATTCTTCAAACACCAGTCAGATCATGTCACACCTTTGCTCTCAAATTCCCAGCTTCCATGCTGTCTGTCTCCTTCAGAGTGGAAGCCCAAGTCCTTACCATTGTCTAGAGGTGCTACATCTTCATATCACTGGCTGTTTTTTCTTGCTCCGGCTGTGCCACATTAGCTCTCTTGGTTGTCTTCTTTAATTGTACCCCAGTCATTTTCTCAGGGCATGTACAACTGCTATTCCTTCTTCCAGGCACACACTCCCTCTTAAACATTCACATGGCTTGCACTGTCACTTTATTCAGATGTCAGTCAAAATGACTCCTTTAGGAGGTCTGCCCTGACCACCCTACCTGAGGTAGCACCTCTGTCACTCTCTGTCTCCTTACCCCACTTAATTTTCTTTATTATACTTCTCACCATCTGACATCATGTTATATGCTTATCAACTCATGTATTGTATTAGTCCATTTTCATGCTGCTGATAAAGACATACCTGAGACTAGGTAATTTATAAAGAAAAAGAGGTTTAATGAACTCACAGTTCCACGTGGCTGGGGAAGCCTCACAATCATGGTGGGAGGCAAAAGGCACGTCTTACATGGTGGCAGACAAGAGAGAATGAGAGCCAAATGAAAGGGGGAACCCCTTATCAAACCATCAGATCTCATGAGGCTTATTCACTTATTCCCCCACGAGAACAGTATGGGGGAAACTGCCCCCATGATTCAATTTTCTCCCACCAGGTCTCTCCCATAACCTGTGGGAATTATGGGAGCTACAATTCAAGATAAGATTTGAGTGGGGACATAGCCAAATCATATCAATTGTTTTCCATAATATAGGCTTTGTGAGGGTAGGAACTTTGTCCTAGGTGCCTAAAATGGTCCTAAGCACATGGTAACTGTTCAGTAAGTATTTAATAGTTGTTCTGTCAGTAAATGAATGGAAATCATGATGAATATGAGTGAAAAGCAATCTCTAGGTTACAGTCTTTGCACTGGCTTTCTCTATCCTTGGAAAGTTCTTCCCAAGATATTTTCAAGGCATCTTCCCACACCTCCTTCAAGTCTTTCTTAACCCCATTACCTTCTCAAGTAAGCCTGCCTCACCCTTATTCAAAACTTCAACTTTTCCCCTAATACTCCTGACCCCTCTTTACCTACTTCACTATCTCTTTTTTATATAGCCTGTCCCTCTTGTAACATATTATATCATGTCCTTATTTTTTTAAATAGATCTTTGTTTATTGTCAGTGTGTTCCCCTCTCTCCATTCAAATGTGAATCTCATCTTTGCCCAGTTTGTTCACTGATGTATCTCAAAAAAGTTCCTTGGCTGGTCGTGGTGGCTCACGCCTGTAATCCCAGCACTTTGGGAGGCCAAGGTGGGTGGATCACCTGAGGTCAGGAGTTTGAGACCAGCCTGGCCAACATGGTGAAACCCTATCTCTACTAAAAATACAAAAAATTAGTCAGGCGCAGTGGCACATGCCTGTAGTCCCAGCTACTTGGGAGGCTGAGGCAGGAGAATTGCTTGAACCTGGGAGGTGAAGGTTGCAGTGAGCCACAATTGCACCAATGCACTCCAGCCTGGTCACCAAGAGTGAAACTCTGTCTTGAAAAAAAAAAAATAATAATAATAAATAAAATAAAATAAAAAAGTTCCAAGAGCTGTTTGTTAAATGAGGAGATACTATGGTGGGAATGACGTTTTACCTATTATCTTTTGAATTCAGCTCAAACGGTCTCTGTTGCTGGAGAGGACAGTAGATGGTATAGAAGACATGCTACAATTATTGTATTTGTACCTACAAGCAGTTTTTCAGTTGCATGATCATAGCCCAGAGGTCGACCACCTGGAATACTACAGGTGCAGTGTGCTCAGTGGTGCCCCCTTGACACCTGGAGTTAATGTGCCTTCCTTAAGGACATTAATTAACAAATCATGGGCTCATGACTTCCAGACACCATTCTGGTTAAAATCAATAAGTTTATCTTATTGGTCCATTTTCAACTAATTCAAACTTTTCATAATTCTGCATGTACAAATGTTTTTTTATTTAAACAGTAACAGAAAGACTCCTTTCAATGTAGCTAACCAAAAATGTTAAATCACAGGAAGTGGTCTGGTGAGCTTTGGTGACCAGGAGTAGGAACAAGCAGCCTTTGAAGTATTGAGAATCAGAACTCAGAGGTAGACTTACCACAGATATCGAAGGGATTCTATTCTGACAAGTAGAACATGGCCAGTGTATAGTGACTGTGGTGGTTAATTTTTTGTGTCAAACTGACTGGGCCAGCTATTTGGTGAAACATTATTCTGGGTGTGTCTGTGAGTGTGCTTCTGGATAGGACTAACCATCCAGTCCTATCTACACTGGGGAGGGCAATTTGAATTGAGTAAGCTGAGTAAGGAAGAATTTGCTCTCTCTTTCTGACTGTCACTGAGCTGGGAAATCACTCCTCTTCTGCCTTTGGACTTGAACTCAAGCTGGAACTTAACATGACCGGCTCTCCTGGTTCTCAGGAATTTGACCTTGGACTGGAACTAGACCATCATCTCTCTAGAGTCTTCACATTGCTGCATTGCTGACTGCAGATCTTGGGACTTCTCAGCCTCTGTAATTTCATGAGCCAATTCCTTAAACTTAATAAATAAATATTCTGATGACTATTAATGTGAGCACAATGTGCAAACATAGGGATGCAACAAATCTCTACTGATAAATGAACTGGCTACTGTTGAGGGTATATTCTCTCACCCTATCAATGCAAAGCTTCTTCTACTCATATGTATTCAATACACACTTAATTAGTAGTAATTATTTTTATTTATGACATCCTTTGATGGTTTCGAAGATAGTTTTCATCTACTGACCAACATATTCGGCTGCTTGTCTGTCTATTTCAAGGTCACCTTAAACTTACAGGTTGAGGAATTGGGTTTAAGAGTATTCTAGGCCGGGCGTGGTGGTTCACTCCTGTAATCCCAGTGCTTTGGGAGGCTGAGGCGAGTGGATCACTTGAGGTCAAGAGTTTGAGACCAGCCTGGCAAATGTGGTGAAACCCTGTCTCTACTAAAAGTAAAAAAATTAGCTGGACATGGTGATACATGCCTGTAATCCCAGCTACTCAGGATGCTGAGGCAGGAGAGTTGCTTGAACCTGGGAGGTGGAGGTTGCAGTGAGCTGCCAGCATGGGTGACAGAGCAAGGCTCTGTCTCAAAAAAAAAAAAAAAAAAGAGTATTCTAGTCAATAAGCATTATTTTCTAACAGAATTAATGGTCTTATATTATGCAAGTGATCATCTTGTTTGAGGAGAAAAACTCACTTTTTCTTATTTAGGAGACAAATGTGGGAATCTTTGTAGAGAATCTATTATTCTAAAATATTTGTCTTTATTTTTAACCTTACAAAATTATCAACTGTTTTATGGATTATTCTCCTTATTATCATTAACTTTGACTTTATTTAATTAACTAAAAATAATTTTAAATAAGAAAATTTAAATGAAGTCTCAGTACATTTGACAGAAAACAATCAAATATCAAGATCTCTAATGTGATCTGAAACTGACAACTGAAGCAAAAATTCCATAAGAATAGACCGTTTGTGAGCCGTTCTCAGTTACAGAACCATCCAATTCTGGGCCTGGGAAAGAAGCAATCTCCCCCGGGGTTTGCTAATATTTCCCTTAGCTTTTGCCTCTGAAACCTGAACAGGGCATCTTCTTCCCTTGGCCTCCTCTTTCTCCTTTCCCAGAAACGGGTTCAATGAATGACAGAAATGGGCTCTTGTTATTTGAGTCAGCTGGTCATCTGTAATCACAAAATGCCAGCTCAGACAGTGGCAATCATGCAGAATAACTAACTTTCTTTGGCACCATTAGTCACTGAGAACAAAATAAACATAAAAATAGGAGAAACAATTATTTGGTTAAGGAGTTTCCTGTGAAAGATGAGTGGGCAACCCAGCCCTCACATTGCTCATGAAATGTGGGCTTAAGTTTACATACAAATTGGTTGCTTGGGACTCAAACACAGTTTTTCCACCAGGTTTGTTGTTTATGGTCTCAGGCAAGGGAACAACCATTTATTTCCTCTATAAGAGTATTGGTTGAGTTGATATCAAAGAATATTGCAAAGAATATTTCATCATTTTTTCTTGAATACAGGACGAGCCTAAATTAAAATATTTGGTATTTGGTATTGGTCTTTCTCACCTTGTTTTCTGAACCCTTCCTCATGCTGTCCTTGATCCTTTTTCCAAAGGGACTCAGACTCCAAAATCATTTCCCACACTGCCTCTTATCAAAATGCTCATTCCTTTGGCACATTTTGATCTCCATTAGGTAATAGAAGCCATGCGCATTAATTCTCAACTAATTACTTTCACAGTAATAGCTCTTCAACATCCCAGAAATAGCTCAATTATTTTAAGAGGATGAATTTTTTTTCTGAATGCATTTCTAAAGTAGTAGAATATCAGAGTCTCTTAAAGTAAAATGAAAAGGGAAATTTTAGAGGGTCTGTTTTGCCTATGCCATTTCTGCCTGTTGTAGTTTCATTCTTTCCTTCACTTCTGAAATCTATAAAATTTTCAGTCATCTTTCCAATTCAGCAGCAGGGGGTGAAGGTGGGACAGGAGGTAGGAGCAGCCTTCATGTACTGACCAAGGATTCCAACCCGAAATGCTGATTGTTTAGGTTTCTCTTCACATCCTTCCCACAGCTTCATTAGACAGCTACTGTCAGAATGCGTGAAGGAAACGCAGGGGAAAACTAGCTTACTTAGTGATTAATTGGGACTGGCTGGTCCATACTTAATCACAGCTCTCAACTCAGACTTCACAATTTAAACTTCACTAATAGTCTTCTTCATTTGCCAGCCACTTCTACAGGCTGTCTTTGAACTAAGAGCCTAGCTTATCTTTGGAATGAAGCGTGCACATTACTTTTAGGTCTCCAATTTGGTGTGAGTCATTCAATCCCTAAATCGAACAATGTGGCAGGAAGCAAACTGGTTTCCCTGGACCTCAGTCACTGATAATAATAACCCAGAAAATTCTAACTTCTTTGGGATAATTCCCTAGTACCTGTGACAAGCTAATTTCCATAAATATCTCTAGGGCCTAAAAGTACCCAAATCACTTTGCGTATTACTATAGAAGGATATGATTGACATTTTATACTCTTTGTGGAAATAAATATATAACTAAAAAGATAATAATTCAGGTAGGCTCCCCCAAATCACATATCTTTGGTGACTGTGCTACCAACTGTTCATTAGAGAACATATATTTATCCATGATCTTCAGCAGAGTTGGAATGGCAATTTTATATTAAAATTCAATTATAATTTGTGCCAATTACAGTTTTACTTTGAAGATATATCTTAGATTTCTAGGCTCCGAATAAAGGTCTCTCAGTTAAAAAGAAGTTGTGTTTGCTTAAACATTAATAGAAAGGCAAGTCACCAAATTTCTGATTTTGATAGATTTCTTACAGACACCTAACTAGCATTTAGCTATTCAGACTAATGAAATTTAGATGGAAAGAATGTACTCACAGTTCTGAAATAGGCTTATAGTACCCCCACATCTTTTTGAAAAATCCTAATGCGAATGTTCATGGAATATAGATCCAATAAGATCTGAAGTGCCAGGAGTGATTTGAAATTATATCACTGCTTATAATTCAATATCATGCTCATCCGTATCAATAACAACATGTTTGAGTTTTCATTGCTTCTTTGTCCAGCTGACTTTAACACCATTGTCTCAATTCTGCATCAGAAGTAATTGAGACACAGAAAAATTCTATGCTGAAGGCCACCTATAAAATAAGAAAATATCAACCCATTGTGTATGCATGGGTGGAGGGGAGTGAAGAAATTAGACCTTCATGCTTAATATGGTGCCTTGCATAATGGACAAACTTTGAATAATTATTAATCATGATGGTGAAAAAATAATTGAATCTGTTATCACTCCATTTTTTAACAGTGCCAAAGTTATTAGCATTTAAATAGAAAAGAGGAAGAATTTAAGTTATTCCTAAGGAGAAATATATTGAAAGAAAGTGTCATGTGGATTTAGCTTGAGGATTAAAGGCTGGAAAATAGCTTGTGAAAATAGTGAAATTCACAGAGACACAAACTACACAAACCAGTAGCTTTTTATGCTTTTTATACATACATATTGAAAATCTCTCATCTTTGAAAAATTTTCTCCTGCCTTTGATCTTTTCTCCTGGCAGAGCAATGAAATTTCGACTGCATGTGCTTACAACTATACTGAATAGCAAAGTTTCAACTCTAGAAATGGATGTGCATTACTGTCAGGGAGGTAAAGGGAGCATTACGTATCACTGCATTTTTACAGATTTCTTATTCCTCAAAATGAGGTTCATGATTTGTGAAAATTGTCCACATATTTTTGTCTTTTTCTTGTTTTTCCGTCCTTCCTTCCTTCCGTCCGTCCTTCCTTCCTTCCTTCCTTCCTTCCTTCCTTCCTTCCTTCCCTCCCTCCCTCCTTCCTTCCTTCCTTTCTCTCCTTTTCTCTCTTTCTCTCTCTTTCTTTTTCTTTCTTTCTCAAGATTTTGCTCTCTTATCCAGGCTAGAGTGCGATGGCACAATCATGGTTCACTGCAGTCTCTACCTCCTGGGCTCAAACAATCCTCCCACCTCAGCCTCTTTGAGTAGCTAGGACTACAGGTTCACGCCACCGAGACTGGCTATTATTATTATTATTATTATTTTGTAGAGACAGGGTCTTCCTATGTTGCCCAGGCTCCCAGGCTTGTCTTGAACTCCTGGGCTTAAAGTGATCCTCCCACCTCAGCCTCCTATGGTGCTGGAATTACAGGCATGAGCTGCCATGTCCAGTTTTGCCCAAGTATTTTTCTAGAGTGAAAGGTTTGGGATGATGCTCTCTTATAAACTCTCCAACTTACCAACTCTATACGTGATGTTATATATAGTCATTTTCATCTCTTGGTAACAAGTGCGTCTCAATTGTGAAGAGTTAGCTCCATGTTATAAATTCATCTTTTATGATCTCCAGCTGAGCCATGGAATCTTGAGTAGAGCTTCCCCGCAATTTCACATTCAATCAAGTCAGTTATGTAGAAAATCAGTTAATCTGGCAACATGACTAAAGGATATGGTTGCCATGTTCCATATGCTTTTAAAAAGAAAAAAACTTTTCATTTTAGAAAGGCTTTAGATTTATGAAGCTAGTGCACAGTTCCCATGTACCCCATACCTTATAATTAACATCTTATATTACTATGGAACATTTGCCACAATTAAAGAACCAATATTGATACATTATTATCATCTCAAGTCCGTACCTTATTCAGATTTCCAGTTTTTTTGGGGTTTTTTTTTGGTTTTTTTTTTTTTTTTTTTTTTTGAGACAGAGTCTCACTCTGTCGCTCAGGCTGTAGTGCAGTGGTGCAATCTCGGCTCACTGCAAGCTCCACCTCCCAGATTCACACCATTGTCCTGCCTCAGCCTCCCGAGTAGCTGGGACTACAGGCGCTCGGCACAACGCCCGGATAATTTTTTGTATTTTTAGTGGAGACGAGGTTTCACCATCTTAGCCAGGATGGTCTCGATCTCCGGACCTCATGATCCACCCGCCTCGGCCTCCCAAAGTGCTGGGTTACAGGCGTGAGCCACTGCGCCCGGCCTCAGATTTCCAGTTTTTACCTAATGTCCTTTTTCTGTTCCAAGGATACCATGTTACATTTAGTCATCATATTTCCTTCAACTTCTCTGGACTGTGACCGTTTCCTGGACTTTCTTTGTTTTCAATGACCTGGACAGTTTTGAGGAGCACTTAATGGCCAGATATTTTGCTTACTGTTATTTTATTTGAGTATATCTGATGTTACTCTTATAATTAAACAGGTGATATCTTTGGATAATACTGGTCTTGTAGAATGAGTTGGGAAAATGTTCCCTGTGCTCCTATATGTACCTACATGTATACATTTTTTTTGAAAAGTTTGTAAAGGATTCATGTTAATTCATCTTTAAATATTTGGTGGAATTCATCAATGATGCTATCTGGGGCTGGACTTTTTTGGTAAGAAGTTTTGTTATTAACAATCTAATCACTTTGGTTTTTATACATTTATTCAGAGGTTGTAATTCTTCCTGAGTCAGTTCGGGTGGTTTTTATCTTTGTAGAAATCTGTCTGTTTCACCTATATTAATATGTTGAAGTACAATTGTCCATAGCAATCTCTTATAATTCTTTTTGTTTCAGTAATGTCAGTAGTAATGTCCTCTTTTCATTCCTGGTTTAGTAATTTGAGTTTTCTCTCTTTTTTTCTTATTCAGTCTAGTGAAACTTTTGAGAATGTTATCAATGCTTTCAAATAAAAAAGTTTTGGCTTTGTTGATTTTCTCTATTTTTCTATTCTCAGTCTCATTTGTTTACACTCTGATCTTAATAATTTCCTTTTTTTCTGCTGTTTTGCCTTAAATTTGCTCTTCTTTTCTAGTTTTTTAAGGTAGAAGAATAAGTTTTTAATTTGAAATCTTTCTTCATTTTAGGTAGGTGTTTATAGCTAGAAGTATCCATTTAAGCCTTGGCTTAGCTGCTTCCCATATGTTTTGGTATGCTGTATTTTTGTTTCCCTTCATCTCAAATTATTTTCTAATTTCCCTTGGGGATTTCATCTTTGGCCCGTTGGTCATTTATTAGTGTTGTGTTTAATTTCCACATATTTGTGAATTTTCCAAAATTCCTCTTGTCATTGATTTCTGTTTATATTCCATTTTGTTCTGAGAACATACTCTGTATAATTTTATTTCATTTAAATGTACTGAAGTTTGTTTTAGTGGCCTGGCATGTAGTCTTTCCTAGAGAATGTTCCTGTGTACATTAGGAAGAATGCATATTTTGCTGTTTTCTCAAATGGTCTACAGGTATCTGTAAGGTGTAGTTGGTTTAGTGTTGTTCAAGTTTTCCATTTCTTTGTTCATCTTTGGTGTAGTTCTGTACATTTTTTAAATGAGGGTATTAAAGTCTCTGTTATTGTTAAACTTTATATTTTTCTCCTTAATTCCGTTAGTTTCAGCTTCATGTATTTTGGGGTTCTGTTGCATGGTACATATATCTGTTTATAATTGGTATGTCTTCCTGATGGGTTTCCCCTGTTATTATAAAATGTCCTCAGTGTCTTTAGTAATAATTTTTGTCTTAATGTCTGCATTTTCTGAGGTTAGTATAGCCACTTAAGGTGTCATTTGGTTGCTATCTGCATGGTATACTTTTTTTCATTCTTTTATTTTCAAGTCAATTGTGTCTTAATTTGAACTGTTTTTTTTTTTTTAGAGAGAGAATATAGAGTTGGATCATTTAAAAAAAATCTATTCTGCCAATCTCTCCCTTTTGATTCAAGTGCTTAGTTCATTTGCATTTGATGAATTTACTGATAAGATGCTATTTCCATCTATTTTTCTATTTGTTTACTGTATATCTCATTGTGATGGTTAATACCGAGTGTCAACTTGATTGGATGGAAAGATACAAAGTGTTGATGCTGGGTGTGTCTGTGAGGGTGTTGCAAAGGAGATTAACATTTGAGTCAGTGGGCTGGGGAAGGCAGATCCACACTTAATCTAGTGGGCACAATCTAATCAGCTGCCAGCAAATATAAAGCAGGCAGAACAACTTGAAAAAGAGAGGCTGGCCTAGCATCCCAGCCTACATCTTTCTCCCATGCTGGGTGCTTCCTGCTCTCGAACGTCGAACTCCAAGTTCTTTAGTTTTGGGACTTGGACTGGCTCTCCTTGCTCCTCAGCTTGCAGACAGCCTATTGTGGGACCTTGTAATCATGTAAATTAATACTTAATAAACACCCCTTTATATATATATATATATAAAATATAACATAAGTAATATATATTATATATAACTAATATATATTACTTGTATATTATATATAATATATATTATATAGTAATATATATTACTAATATATATTATATTATATAGTAATATATATTACTAATATATAGTATATACATTATATATTATATAAAGTTGGATATAAAGTTCTGGCTAACAGTTTATATATAATATATAAGTAATATATATAGTTTTTTATATATATAAAATATATATAAAATATATGTATATATTAGTTCTGTCCCTCTAGAGAACCCTAATACACTCATGTGCTTTTTTTCTCTATTCTGCCTTAGCTGCCTTTTCTGTGTTAAATACATATTTTGTAGTATACCATTTTAATTACTTTTTACCTCCTTTTGCTAATTTTTGAGATTTCCTTAATGATTCCTTTGGTGATTATAATTTACATCTTAATTTAAAATACAACAACCTAATTCAGATTAATACCAACTTAATTTCAATAGTAAAAACTTTGCTTCAATTCAACTGAGTTTCCTCTACTCTCCTTTGCACTATTGCTGTACAAATTTTAGCTTTGTGCTTTATTAGCTGATCAACATCGTTTTATAATTATTACTTTATGCAGTTGTCTTTTATATCAGATAGAAGAATAAAAGAGTTACAGACAAAAATATATTTATATTGTCTTTTATATTAACTTATGTAGTTACTTTTACCAGTGCTTTTTATTTAGTTTTGTGGATTCAAGTTACTGCTTAATGTCCTTTCATTTAAACCCTAAGTACTTCTTTTAGTATTTCTTCTAGGGTAGGTCTCATAATAAGAAATTCTCTCAGCTTTTGATTATCTGGGAATTTTAAATTTTTTCCTTGTTTTTGAAGAATAGTATTGTTGGATATAAAGTTCTGGCTAACAGGTTTTTTTTGTTGTTGTTGTTCATCAAATTGAATATGTTATCCCACAGTCTTCTGGCCTTCATGGTTTCTGATGACAAGTAAGCTATTCATATTATTTAGGACTCCTTGTATGTAATAAACTGCTTTTCTCTTGCAACTGTCAAGATATTCTCACTTTTTTTTGGCTTTTGACATTTCAACTACAATGTTTCTAGGTGTGGATCTCTTTGAGTTTATCCTACTTGCATGTGCAGATTAATTTTTTTTTTTTTTTTTACCAAATTTGGGACATTTTGCACTATCATTTCTTCAATTTTTTCCTTTTTCTTTTTTATCTTTTTCATTGTATATTTTCTTGTGCATGAACCATTTTTTCATTTTTTTATGTGTGTTAATCTCTTGTTAAAAATTGGGTATTTAAAATAATATAATGTGGCAAATCTGGAAATTAGATCCCCCTCCCCTAACTCAGGGTTTATTGCTTTTGTTGCAGTAGTTGTTGCAGCTGTTTCCTGAAAGAATTCTGGAAAGTTTGTATTCTTCATCATGTGTGGCCACTGCAGTAACTGCAGTTAGATTAAGCGTCAGCTAATAATCAGACAGAAATTTCTTAAAATGCCTTGAATTGATATGTCCCTCAGCTTTTGCCAGGGTATTCTGTATGTGGCATATCTTCAATTCCCTGTTATGCTTTCACTTTCTTCTTGCAGAAAACCCCTCTTCTACTTGCTAAGGGCCTCAAAGTCAATCAGAGGTGAAAACTGAACCTTTCTTGGGCATCTATACAGCCCTGCAAATGCAGGTCATCTTCTAGATTTTCAGGAATATGATAAAACTTTTTGAAATTCCCTAAGGACATCTCAATTCCTTTTAATTTTTTTTTTTTTTTTTGGTCAGCTTTTTGTTAGTCTCAAGTGCCAACACTGATTCAGGAAGCTGCAACGTTAAACAGTTACCACCATTTTTTTTTGAGACAGAGTCTCACTCTGTCGCCCAGGCTGGAGTGCAGTGGTGCGATCTCGGCTCACTGCAACCTCCGCCTCCTGGGGTCAAGCAATTCTCCTGCCTCAGCCTCCTGAGTAGCTGGGACTACAGGCGTGTGCCACTAAGCCCAGCTAACTTTTTGTATTTTTAGTAGAGACGAGGTTTCACCATGTTGGCCAGAATGGTCTTGATCTCCTGACCTCATGATTCGCCCACCTTGGCCTCCCAAAGTGCTGGGATTACAAGCATGAGCCACCGCGCCCGGCCACCACTGGTTGTTTTTGATGAATGCCCTGGAGATAAGGCTGCTCAGACAGAGCAAGCCCTAAGTCATATCAAATAGAAAAAAACTCCGATAATTGACTTTTTCATTGAGATTCCAGACAGTCTAACTATAAGCATGCCTCAGAGATATTGTGGGTTTGGTTTCAGATCATTGTAATGAAGTGAATATCACATAAATATTTTTGTTTCCCAAGGCATATAAAAGTTATGTTTACAGGCTGAGTGTAACATAACAATCATGCCTATAATTCCAGCACTTGGGAGGCCACAGATGGTTCATGCCTGTAATTCCAGCACTTTGGGAGGCCAAGGCAGAAGGATCACTTGAGCCCAGGAGTTCAAGACCAGCCTGAGCAATATTGTGAGACCTCATCGCTACAAAAAATAAAAAAGTTATCCAGGTGTGGTGGCACACGCCTGTGGTCCCACCTAATCAGTGAGGTGAGGTGGGAAGATCACTTCAGCCCAGGAATTGGAGGCTGCAGTGAGCTGTAATCATGCCACTTCACTCCAGCCTGGGTGACAGAGTGAGAGCCTATCTCAAAAAATAAAAATAAAAGTTAAGTTTCTAATACATTGAAGTCTATTAAATGTGCAGGATCATTATGTCTAAAAAAGCAATCTGCATGCCATAATAAAAAAAATTCATTGCTGAAAAATGCTAACAATCATCTGAGCCTTCAGTGAGTTTGTAATCTTTTTGCTGGTGAAAGGTCTTGCCTCGATGTTAATGGCTGATGAAAGTGGTGGTTGCTGAAACTTGGGGTGGCTGTGGCACTTTCTTAAAATAAGACAACAGTGAAGTTTGCCACATCAATTGACTTTTCCTTTCACTGAAAATTTCTCTGTAGCGTATGATGCTGTTTACTCACAGTAGAACATCTTTCCAAATTGGAGTCAATCGTCTCAAACCCTACTGCTGCTTTGCCAACTAGTTTATGCAATATTCTAAATCTTTTGTTGTCATTTTAACAATGTTCACAGCATCTTTATCAGAAGTAGATTCCATATTAAAAAACCATAGTCTTTGCTCATCCATGAGAAGCAACTCCTTACTCATTCAAGCTTTATCCTGAGATTGCAGCAATTCAGTGTCATCTTCAGGCTCCACTTCTAATTCTAGTTCTCTTCCTATTTGTACCACATCTACAGTTTCTACACTGAAGTCCTAAGCCCTTTGAAGTCTTCCATAAAGTTGGAACCAGCTTCTTCCAAACTCCTGTGAATGTTGATATTTTGACTTTCCACAATGAAACATAAATGTCCTTAATGGCATCTAGAATGGTGAATCCTTTTCAGAAGATTTTCAATTTACTTTGCCCAGATCCATCAGAGGAATCATTTTCTATGGCAGCTATAGCTTTAGGAAATGTATTTCTTAAATAAGACTGAAAGTTGAAATTACCTTGGTCCATGGGCTGCAGAATGGATGCTGTGTTAGCAGGCATGAAAACATTAATCTCCTTGTACATCTCCATCAGAGCTGTTGGATGACCAGGTGCACTGTCAATGAGCACTAATATTTTGAAGGAAACCTTTCCATCTGAGAAGTAGGACTCAACAGTGAGCTTAACATATTCAGTAAACCATGCCATAAAGAGATGTGCTGTCATCCAGGCTTTGTTCTTTCATTTATAAAGCACAGGCAGTTGATTTAGCATAATTCTTAAGGGCCCTGGGATTTTCAGAATGGTAAGTGAGCACTGGCTTCAACTTAAAGTTATCAGCTGCATTAGCCCCTAACATGAGAGTCAGCCTGTCCTTTGAAGCTTTGAAGCCAGGCACTGGCTTTTCTTCTCTAGCTATGAAAATCCGGTATGGCATCTTCTTCCAGTGGAAGGCTGTTTCATCAACACTGAAAATCTTTTATTTAGTGTGGCCACTTTCATTAATTACCTTAGCTAGATCTTCCGGATAATTTGCTGTAGCTTCTACATCAGCACTTGCTGCTTCACCTTGCACTTTTATGTTACAGACATGGCTTCTTTTTTTAAGCTTCATGAACCAACCTCTGTTAGCTTCCAACCCTTCTTCTGCAGCTTCCTCACCTCTCTCAGGCTTCATAGAATTGAAGAGAGTTAGGATCTTGCTCTGGGTTAGGCTTTGGCTTAAGTGAATGTTGTGGCTGGTTGATCTTCTATCCAGACCACTCAAGCTTTCTCCATGTCAGTAATAAGGCTGTTTTGCTTTCTTATCATTTGTATGTTCACTGGAGTAGCACTTTTAATTTCCATCAGTAAGTTTTCCTTTGCATTCACGACTTGACTGTTTGGCACAGGGGCCTAGCTTTTGGCCTGTCTCAACTTTTGATACGTCTTCCTCACTAAGGTTAATCATTTCTAGCTTTTGATTTTAAGTGAAAGACATGTGACTCTTCCTTTCACTTGAACATCTGGAGGCCATTGTAGGATTATTAATTGGCCTCATTACAATATTATGGTATACCAGGGAATAGGGAGGCCCATGGAGAGGGAAAGAGATGGAGTAATGGCTTATTGGTGCAGCAGTCAGAACACACACGACATTTATTGATTAAGCTTGCCATCTAATATGGGTGCAGTTCATCGCGCCCCAAAACAATTAAAATACTAACATCAAAGATCACCGATCACAGATCACCATAACAGATATAATAATGAAAAAGTTTGAAATATCATGATAATTACCAAATGTTACGTAGAGACACTGATTGAGCACATACTGTTGGAAAGTAATGTCCATAGACTTGTTCATTGCAGGGTTACCACAAATCTTACATTTGTGAAAAATGCAGTATCAAGGAAATGCAATAGAGTTAAGCGCAATAAAATGTGGTATGCCTGTAATAATAATCTCTAAAGAAGGGATTTTTGGGAGATCCAAATCTCTTCTGTCCCTTCCAGTGGCTGCTAGGCTGTCAGTGTTTTTCACAGCCACTGTAGTTGTGAGGCTGTTGTTTTCCATGGCTGCTGTGAAGCTGGACAGAGGAGGATGGGATTAGGGCAAGTCGTAATGCCCCAAAAGTTCATTCTTCTTTTCAAGATTCAGTTGGTTTTCTTGAATAAAAGCTCCTAGAGTTTTTGCAAGTCTTCTTCAATTTCTAGAGTTCTGAAAATGTTGATTTGGACAACTTTTGGGGTCAGGGTACTAATTATTTTTGTGGAAGAGCAGATTTCTGGAGGTTCTCAGCCATTCTGGATGTTGTCCCATTTTTAATTGGGTCATTTGTTTTCTTCTATTTGGTTTTAAGCATTCTTTGTGTATTTTAAAAACAAGTCATTTATCATAGATCTGTTTTGCAATTTTTGGTCTGCACCTGTGTCTTGTATTTTCATTCTCTTAACAGTTTTTTTCACAAAGCAAGGGACTTAATTTTGTTAAGATGAAATTTATATAACATGCAATTAACCATTTTAAAGTGTACAATTCATTGATATTTAGTGCATTCAGAATGTTGTGCAGCCACCATCTCTCTCTAGTTTTGAAACTTTCTCCTCACATAAGAAGAAACCCCAAACCTCTTAAGTAATTACTTATTCTATTCTCTCACTATCACCTGGCAACCATTAATCTACTTTCTGTCTCTATGTATTTGCCTATTGTGGATATTTCATATAAAAATTATACAATTTATGACCTTTTGTGTACAGCTTCTTACTTAGCATACTGTTTTTGAGATTCATCCTAGTTGTAGCATGTATTGATATTTATTTCCTTTTCACGTCTGAGTAATATGCCATTGCATGTATATATCACAATTCGTTTATCCCTTCATTCATTGATGGATATTTGGGTTGTCTCCACCTTTTGGTTACTATGCTTAATGCTGCTATAAACATTCATGTACAAGTTTCTGTGATGATTTATATTTTCGTTTCTCTTGGGTATAAATCTGAATAAAATTGTGGGGTCATATGTTAATTTTATGTTTCACTTTTTGTGGATCTATCAAACTGTTTTTCAAAGTAGCTGCACCATTTTAGATTCCCAGTGTATGAGGGTTTCTATTTCTCCATATCCTTACCAACACTTGTTATGTTCAGTTTTTTTTTTCTTAAACATTGTTGTCCTCATGCATGTAAAGTGGGATCTTGTGATCTTGATTTACATTACCTTAATGACCAATGATGTCGAACATATTTTTATGTGGTCGTTGGCTATTTTCATATCTTCTTTTGAGAAATGTTTATTCAAGTCCTTTAACCACTTTTAAATTTGTTTGTCTTTCTGTTGCTAAGTTGCAAGAGTTCTTTACATAGTCCACGTATGACACCATTATCAGATATAAGATTTGCAGATATGTTCTCTCATTCAGTAGGCAGTGTTTTTACTCTTTTGATAGTGTCATTTAATGCACAATAGTTTTTAATTTTGATAAAGTCTAATTTATCAATTTTTTCTTTTATTACCATGTTTTTGGTGTCAGATATAGAAATCTACTGTTTTCTTCTAAGAGTTTTATTGTTTTAGTGGTTTATATTTATGTAATTAATCTATTCTGTGTTAATTTTTGTATATGAAGTAAAGTAGGAGTCCAAATTTATTCTTTAGCATGTGGATGTCCAGTTGTCCCAACATCATTTGTTGAAAATACTTTTCTTGCCCCATTAAATGATCTTTGCACGCTTGTTGAAAGTCAGTTGTCCATAGATATTTGGGTTTATTTCTAGACTCTCAATTTTATTCCACTGTTGTGTGTGTAGAATTTTATATTACCATAGAGTTGAAGTAAGTGTTAAAATTGAGAAGTTTTAGTCTTTCAACTTTGTTTTGCTTTTTTCAATATTGTTATAGCTATTTGAGATCCTCTTCAATTCCCTAGAAGTTTGAGGACTGTCTGTCCCATTTCTGAATAAAAGGTTGTTGGAATTTTTATAGGAATTACATTTGATCTGTAGATCACTAATGCTGCTAAAACTAATGCTGCTAAAATATCTTATATTAAGTCTTTTAATCTATAGATGAATAATGTGTTTCTTTTTATTTAGGTCTTCTTTATTTTTTTCAATGTTTTGTAGTTTTAGGTGTATGAGTCTTTCACCTCCTTGGTTACATTTACTCCTAGGTATTTTATTCTTTTGGATGCTACTGTAAATAGAATTATGTTCTTAATTTTGAAAAGTTCAACTTACCTATTTTTCTTTCTTTCTTTTTTTTTTTTGAGATGGAGTCTTACTCTGTTGGAAAGGCTGGAGTGCAGTGGTACAATCTCGGCTCACTGCAACCTCTGTCTCCCGGGTTCAAGTGATTCTCCTGCCTCAGCCTCCTGAGTAGCTGGGATTACAGGCATGCACCACCACATCCAGCTAATTTTTGTATTTTTAATAGAGACAGGGTTTCATCATGTTGGCTCGGCTGGTCTTGAACTCCTGAGCTCAGGTGATCCACCCGCCTTGGCCTCCCAAAGTGTTGGGATTACAGGCGTGAGCTACTGCACCCAGCCCCTTACCAATTTTTCTTTCATGGATTTTCCTTTTGATATTATCTCTAAAACCTCTCTATTAGTCCATTCTCATGTTGCTAATAAAGACATACCCGAGACTGAGTAATTTATAATGGAAAGAGTTTATTTATTTGTTTGTTTATTTATTTATTTTTAGTAGAAACGGGGTCTCACCATGTTGGCCAGGCTGGTCTCGAACTCCTGGCCTCAAGTGATCTGCTCCGCCTTGGCCTCCCAAAGTGCTGGGATTACAAGCATGAGCCACCACGCCTGGCCAGGAAAGAGTTCTAATTGACTCGCAGTTCCTCAGGGCTGGGGAAGCCTCAGGAAACTTACAATCATGGCAGAAGGAAAAGCAAACGCGTCCTTCTTCACATGATGGCATGAAGGAGAGGTGCCAAGAAGAAGGGAGAAATGCCCCTTATAAAACCATCAGATCTCATGAGAACTTACTATCATGAGAACAGCAGCATAGGGTAACACTAACATTTTCCTACAGAATTGCATATGGATGTCCAGCTGTTCCAGGACTTGATCTTGAAAAGACTACCCTTTCTGCATTGAATTTCTTCAGTATCTTTATTAGAAATCAGTTGACTATCTTCATAATTGGTGCTGGGAAAAACACATATTCACATGCAAAACAATGACCTTGGATCTTTATCTTATATTGCATATAATAATTGACTCGAAATGGATCAGAAACCTAAGTAGAAATGTAGAAATTATAAAACACCTAGAAGAAAACACAGAGCAAAAGCTTCATAACATTAGATCTGGCAGTGATTTATTGAAAATGACAACAAAATCACAGGCAACAACAAAAAAAAATAGATACACTGGACTTCATCAAAATTAAAAGATTTTACACATTAAAGGACACTGTTGAGAAAGCAAAAAAAAAAAAAAAAAAAAACAACCCATAGAATAGGAGAGAGATTTTGAAAATCAATATATGATAAGGAACTTTTATGCAGAATATATAAAGAACTCCTGCAACTCAACAATAACAGAAGAATAATACCCAGCCCAATTAAAAAATGGACAAAGACTTGATTAGACATATCTCAAAAGAAGATATACAAATGGTCAACAAGCACATGAAAAGATGCTCAACATCAGTTATCATTAGGGAAATGCAAATCAAATGCACAATGAAATATTATTTTATACTATTAGTATGGCTATTATATATTTTTAAAAAGAAAAATAAATGTTGGTAAAGATTTTGAGAAACTGAAGCTCTTATGCATTGTGGTGGGAATGTAAAATGATGCAGCAGCTGTGAAAGACAGCTCGACAGTTCCTCAAAAATTAAACATAGAATTGACATATGATCCAGTAATTCCGCTCCTAAGTGTATACCCCAAACAATTCAAAGCAGTGCTCAAATAGACATTATACACCATTGTTCATAACATCGTCATTTACAATAGCCAAAAGATAGAAACAACCCCCAAATATCCATCAGCTGATGAATGGATAAACAATGTGGTATAGACATACCATGGACTATTATTCATGCTTGAAAAGAAATAAAATTCTGATCCATGTTATAACATGGATGAACCTTGAAAACATTACAGCAAGTGAAATAAACTAGGCACAAAGGACCCATATTGTATTATTCCACTCATATTAGGCACTGAGAAGGGGCAAATTCATAGAAACAGAAAGTTCAATAGTGGTTACCAGAGACTGAGGGCAAGGGGGGAATGAAAATTTATTGTTGATAATAGGTACAGAGTTTCTGTGTGAGGTGATGAAAAATTCTGGAACTGGATAATGGTGATGGTTATACAACGTTGTTTATTCTTAGTGCTTCTGAACTGTGCACTTAAAAATGGTTAAAATGGTAAATATTATATACATTTTAGCACACAAAAAACCTCTTGACTATATTTGTGTGAATTTATTTCTGGAAGATGTATTCTGTTTCATTCATTGATGTGTCTATTCTTACATCAATACCACGTCTTGATTGCTGTAGCTTTACTTGAAATCAGGAAGTGTGAGTCCTTTCACTTAGTTCTTGAGTCTTGTGCTCCACATGCTTTTTCAGTCATTCATGTCATTTTGCTTGGATAAAATGATAGAAATGGAGTATTTGTTACCTGCAGGTTATTACTGAAAAAGTACACACTACACGTTTCTATTTCCATGACATTCTACAATAGCCCAAACCAATCTACAGTAGGAAAATATCAGAACAGTGATTGCCCGGACAGTAGGGGCAGGGCTGGACTGGCGATTGCATGGTGTAAATAAAGAGTTGATAACAGAATCTTCCTTACCCCAAATTCTGCAACCTGACTGGAAACAATGGTTCATATAGCAAACTGAGAAACAGTGATGCAGGAGATGGAAAAAAATTATTTAGGCAGATAGTGAGGATAAAAGAGTCCTCGGCAAGGCTTCCCTGTTAACAAAAAGCAGCCCAAGAAATTATTTTTTTCCAACAAAGAGCAGCCTGAAAAATCAAGCTGCAAACATAGATAAGCAAGCTGGAAGCTTGCAAGGGAGAATGCCAGCAGCTGTGCCAATAGAAAAGGGCTACCTGGTGGCCAGGCATATCCAACATGGAGGTTCCATCTTCCCTTTTTTGTTACCACATGTGCAATAAAGAGACGGGCAACATGGCGCTGGCCAGGCAGAGAACCCATCTGCATAGTAAAAGATTAGGGTGAGGGCAGACAGCTTTTCATGCCCTCTGCTAATGACACACCCAGCCCTAACCAGTTTTTCTCACCCTATGCAAATGGCATACCTGGTCCAACCAATCTTTTGTGCCCTATCTAAATCAGACATCGCCTCTACAGGCTCATCTATAAAACCCTTTTCACCTTGGAACTGGCAACCCATTTTCTTGGGACCCCTCTCTGCAGCAGAGAGCTCTTCTCTTTTTTTCGCCTATTAAATTTCTACTCTGAAGCTCACTCTTTGTGTGTTCACGTGCTAGTTTTCTGTGGCCTTGAGACAACGAATCTCGGGTATCACCCCAGACAAGGAAGCCGCTTCAGCAGTACCTTAAAAGAAGTTGTAAAAAAACTAGAAGAATGTGGTCTCAAAAAAGTCAAAACAAGCTTTCTTTTTTGTTGCTTGTTTTTGTTGTTGTTTGTTTTGTTTTTCTTTTTTTTTTTTTAAAAAAAGAGGTGACTCTTAGTGTCAAAATCTTTGGACACGTTGTGTGTGTTCAGGAGCGTACACTCTCCAGGAGATTTAAGAAGAAGGAAGTTGTTGCTAACCTGGGAGAGCCATTAATGAAGTCCTCAGGCTTTAGGAGCATAGCAGGACATCTTAGAGAAACTTAAGTCTGTGATTTCTGAAAGTCTGACAAGAAAGCCTTAAGCAAGGAAGTAATTTTCAGAAATAATAAAGTGTGGCTGCCTGGAATATTAGTTCTGATTTCTGAACAGGTTTCTTACGTGATAAAAACAACCCAAACTGTCTCCCTTTCTGTGCCCGTACTCCTACATCTTACAAAAAAATCTCTCATAATAATCGGGAATGCTACTTAAGAAGCTCTATGTATAACCACAGCTGATGACAAAGTAAGGTGTCACATGGTTAAAATATTTTAAGTTTACCTTTCTTCTTAATCTGGAAGGTAACAAGGCCATGACTTCCTTTTTAAAAACATTTTATTTTATTTTAAGTTCTAGGACACATGTGCAGGATGTCCAGATTTGTTTCATAGGTAAATGTGTGTCATGGTGGTTTGCTGCACCTATCAACCCATCCCCTAAGTATTGAGCCCAGCATGCATTAGCTGTTTATCCTGATGCTCTCCATCCTCCCACCTCACCACCAGGCCCTGGTGTGTGTTGTTCCCCTCCCTGTGTCCATGTGTTCTGATTTTTCAGCTCCCATGTATGAGTGAGAACATGTGGTGTTTGTTTTCTGTTCCTGTGTTAGTTTGCTGAGGATAATGGCTTCCCGTTTCATCCATGTCCCTACAAAGGATATGATCTCATTCCTTTCTATGGCTGCATAGTATTCCATGGTGTATATGTACCACATGATTTCTTTATTTGCTGTAACTCCTCCTTCCAGAAAGAAGAGCCATTTCCTCCCACCTGAGTAGGATATCTTTCCGTGATGAAAAATTATTCTTATTTTCGAACAATTACATATCATCTGGGAGCAAGACAGCAATATCTTTACTGTTTTAGGTGTGACATTCCGAAATAAAACAAAGGGTAGACTACTCTGCTGGTCTCTAAACACCCTCTATTGCACAGCCCTGTTCCTCCACGGCATGGGTTTAATTTTTGGATGCCTCAATCTGTTATTTTTATGAGATTAAAGCCTCAAACTCTAAATGCATCTCTCTCTAGGTAACAATCCTAGAATTTATTTACTAGTCTCTAAGAATCCTGCAAATATTTATGGTATGTATCTTTCTGGGTCCCCTTTCCTCATCCACAGCCCAAGGAAGATTGCTAGGAGTCATTAAGAATGTCTGGATGCTGCTTTCAGTCTGTGTTTTGACCTGGTAAAGGCAGGGCAACAATTGATACATAATATTTTTACGTATGTATGGAGTACATGTGATATTTGCTTCATGCATAGAATGTGAAATGATGAGGTCACGGTATTTGGGGTACCCATCACCTTGAGTATTTATCATTCATATGTGTGGGGGGACATTTCAAGTTCTCTCTTGTAGCTACTCTGAAATATACAATACACCGTTGCTAACTATAGCCATCCTACTCTGCTACCAAACATTTGAACTTTCAACCATGGAAAAGCCCTACTTCTCAGTCCAAAGAGATTTTTAAGGTAAAGCTTCGAAATAAAAAAACAACTAGCCAGGTGCAGTGGCTCATGCCTGTGATTCCAGCACTTTGTGGGGCCAAGATGGGTGGATCCCTTGAACTCAGGAGTTAGAGACCAGCCTGGGAAACAGAGTGAAGCCCCATCTCTACAAAAAATACAAAAATTAACAGGCATAGCAGCATGCGCTTGTAGTCCCAGCTACTCAGGAGGCTGAGGTGGGAGTATCACTTTAGCCCAGGAGGTTGAGGCTGCAGTGAGCTATGATGGTGCCACTGCACTCCAGCCTGGGCAACAGAGCAAAATCTTGTCTGAAAAACAAAACAAAACCACCACCACAACAATAAGCAACTATCAGTCATTTCATCTGCTCCTTGGTAATCTTAACTCTCTTTTAACTTTGTTTGCTGTGTTTATAATAGTAATAATCATCAATGTTATTAGCACTAACATTCATTGACCACATACCATGTCTCAGGTATTGTTTTAAGTACTTTATCCATTTTATATTAAAAAAATGAGGTAGGTAAAATTATTATCCTCTTTTATAGATAAAGAAACTGAGACCTAGAGTTTGTTAGGTAATATACTTGTTGGGTGATAGAGTACCACCCAGAGGGTGGGGACGCTCAGTCCTGGATTCCCTTTGTCTTAACTATAACTGGCCCCTGATTTTGCTCTCTTCCCATGTGCAAGTGACTGGGGGAATGATCCTTGCACCCCCGGACAACATCAAGGAGCAAGAGGTCAGGGACCAAGGAAGAAGCAGCCTCCTGTTCTGTAGGCTATGCAAAACTAAGCCAGGTGAAGGCCAGGTGCAGTGGCTCATGCCTGTAATCCCAGCACTTTAGGAGGCCGAGGTGGGCGGATCACCTGAGGACAGGAGTTCAAGACCAGCCTGGCCAACATGGTGAAACCCCATCTCTATTATGGTGGCACATGCCTGTAATCCCAGCCACTTGGGAGGCTGAGGCATGAGAATTGCTTGAATCCAGGAGGCGGAGGTTGCAGTGAGCCGAGATCACGCCACTGCACTCCAGCCTGGGTGACAGAAGGAGACTTCATCTCAAACAAAACAAAACAAAACAAAAACTTAGCCAGGTGAAGAAGATTACTAGAGGTGCCAGGCCAGAAACTGCATGGCAGCGTCCTTTCTCCCAGAGTGCCAGCCTCTGGTTTCATCTATTTGTGTATACTGTTGGGGCTCAGAAAACATGCTAGAAATGGAACCAAAGAAGCAGTGTCAAGATCTCTCTAACCTCCCCTCCAATCCGTTCAATCTTCTCTCTCTCCCAAACACAAGATGAGGCTGTTCTCTGAAGTCCCCTTGTTAACCTAGAAACTAGGCTTCAAAAGAGAACACAATTGGAACCCTTGCATCTGTCCCCTGAAATTTCATTAACCAGAGAAGATTAAAACTCATCACAGAGGAAGAGATGGGAAGTTAAACACCATACCTGGAATGCAAATGAACTTTGTCTCAAACTGTTATCTGTTCTCTGTTACCTCTCAGCTCTAAAGAGCATCATTTACAAGATAAATATCTGCCTCCTGGGTCCCTTCAGACCTCCCTAAAAATCATTTTCTCTTACAGACTCTCACCTCCTCTTCCCCTCTGAAGAAGAGTATATAAGAATCTGGACCTCACTGGGTTATTGGGAATTCATTCTCCTGGGATTCCCCAGTGCTATGCATGTTAAAATAAATTTGTATGCTGTTTTTTACTATTAATTGGCCTCTTGTCAGTTCATTTTCAGTGGACCTTCAGAGGGAGAAGGGGGAAGCTTTCCCTCTTCACCTCTACAACACTCCAGAGGCTGAAACCAGCACCGAAGATGCCAGAGAAGTGAGGAAACAAAAAATAAACAAAGCGAAGGAAGGAAGGGAGGGAGGGTGAGAGGGAATAAAGAGAGAGTGAAGGAAGAAGACAGAAAGGGAGGGAGGGAGAGAAGAAAGAGAGTGGGAGGAGGTGTGTATTAGTCCATTTTCATGGTGCTAATAAAGACACACCTGAGACTGTGTAATTTATAACAGAAAGAGCTTTAATGGACTCACAGATCCACATGGCTGAGGAGGCCTCATAATCATGGCAAAATGTGAAGGAGGAGCAAAGGCACGTCTTACATGGCAGCAGGCAAGAAGGCATGTGCAGAGAAACTGCCTTTTATAAAACCATCAGATTTCATAAGACTTATTCACTATCACAGGAACAGCATGGGAAGACCCACCCCCATCATTCAATTACCTCCCACTGGGTTCCTCCCACAACATGTGAGAATTATGGGAGCTGTAATTCAAGATGAGATTTGGGTGGGGACACAGCCAAACCATATTAAGGAAGTGGGGAGAGAGGAAAGAACGAAGGAAGAGAGAGAGAGAGAGAGGAAAGAAAGAAAGAAACAGAAAAAGAAAGAGGGGAGGGAGTGGGAAAATAAAGGGAGGGAGGGAAGAAAGAAAAAAGAAAGAGGGAGGAAGGAAGACGGGAAGAAAGAAAGAGAGAAGGAGAGTTAAAGGGAGAGAGACAGAGGGAGGGATGTTGTACCTTTTAGTGAACTCATGGCTGGGACCCTTTCTCTGTCTAACTCCAGTGAATTCCTGTTATGACAAATGTTTCCTTTGTTGAAAATAGCGAAAACTTTTTGTTCAGGTATTAGGTACTCAGGATAACTACTTTTGTTCTTAGCAAACTCATGAAAACTTGGGTTTGCTAGGTTTTGGAGGGAGAGAACAGGTCAAATGCTAACATAATTCCTTAGCCTTGTGGAAAGAAAAAGGAGCAAGCCGTGTTTTTGAGTAGACTGCCATCTAGTGGCCTCGAATGGATACATTTACATGTCAAAAGCTATCATGCCAGAGTGAAAGATGAAAAACAGTGGGACAAGAAGTATCCAACAGAGAGGCCTTGGCAAATTCCATCTCAGTCTCTTTTGATTCATTTTCTTGGATATATTTTTGTAACTGTAGTTGGAAATTTATCATTCAAAATGCAAAATGTTGTTTTCGTAAATGCCACGTTTAGAAATTATGATTAATGACACATTATTTTCTATCACAGATCACATATATGTTAGAAAGTAACAATTTAAATATATATATAGAGGTCGGGCACAGTGGCTCACTCCTGTAATCCCAGTACTTTGGGAGGCCAAGGCAGGCAGATCACTTGAGGTCAGGAGTTCAAGACCTGCCTGGCCAACATGGTGAAACCCCGTCTCTACTAGAAATACAAAAATTAACTGGGTATGGTGGTATGTGCCTGTAATTCCAGCTACTTGGGAGGCTGAGGCACGAGAATTGCTTGAATCGGGAGGCGGAGGTTGTAGTGAGCCGAGATCGTGCCACTGCACTCCAGCCTGCGTGACAGAGCAAGATTCTGTCTCAAAATAAATAAATAAATAAATAAAAGTAAATAAGTAAATAAAAATTAAAATATATACAGAGAGTATCATCAATGAAGTTAGGGACTTTTTTGTCCCTAACTTCAGTGGGCCACAGATTCCAACAAATTTCTGTAAGGTGGAGCACAAATAGACGGTCATTCAGATAGAGAGCATTGATGCCATCACGCTCTTCATTCGATGGCATATTATTATCGCAGGGCCACGGGAAACTTCCCCTTCACTCTCTGATGGTTCACTGAAAGTCAACTGACAAAAGGCAGATTAATGAGAGAAAAGGCATACAAATTTATTAGATCATAGTTTTATGTGACATGGGAGCCTTCAGAATGAAGATCCAAAGATATAGAGGAAATTGTTCGTTTTTATGCTTAGGTCCATCACAATATGGACAGCCCTGTAGAAACAGGATTGGGCCATAGGTTCTGGTCTAATGCTGACAGACTGAGTGAGGAAACCCAGCAAGGCCGGTCTGCCTAGATTCTTCTTGGCCTCTCTGTGCCACGTTTCTTCCTTCTGGGTGTGGGGCAGGACCCTCTCTGGAATGGGGCTATTATGACCTACCATCAAACAAGGTAGGTCAGACAATTTATTTATGGCCAGTTTTTGCATAGAAAGTCATTGAGCCTGGGGAGTGGTGGCTCACACCTGTAATCCTGCCACTTTGGGAGGCTGAGGCAGGAGAATCCCTTGAGCCCAGGAATTCAAGGCCAGCCTGGGCAACATAATGAGACCCTGTCTCTTTTTTTTTTTTAAAGAAATATTAAAAAAAAAAAAAAAGATGTGGGGGGAGGCAGAGTAATAATTTTCGGTTTTATTGTTGCTGTCAGGGAAAAGAGGTTCTGGTTTCTATAACCCATGCTGGGAAAGAGATAATCTTTCTTTCTTTTCCTTCCTTCCTTCCTTCTTTTCTTTCTTTCTTTCTTTCTTTCTTTCTTTCTTTCTTTCTTTCTTTTCTTTCTTTTCTTTCTCTTTGCTTCCTTTCTTTTTTTCCTTCCTTCCTTCCCTCCCTCCTTCCTTCCCTCCCTCCTTCCTTCCTTCCCTCCTTTCTCTTTCTTTTCTTCCTTCCTTCTTTCCTTCCTTCCTTCCCTCTTTTCTCTTTCTTTCCTCCCTTCCTTTCTCTCTCTTTCTTTCTCTCCTTCCTTCCTTCCCTCCTTCCTTCCTCCCCTCCTTCCTCTTCCTTCCTCTCTTTCTTTCCTTCCTTCCTTTCTCTTTCTTTCATTCCTTCCTTTCTTTCCTTCCATCTTTCTTTCTTTCTCTCTTTCTCTCTATCTTTCTTTCTTTCTTCTCTCTCTCTCTCTCTCTCTATCTCCCCCTTCCTCCCTCTCTCTCTCTACCACGCTGCACTAACGTTTGCATTCTTAGTAGATAGGGAGTTTCGCTATGTTAGCCAGTCTGGTCTCAAACATCTGACCTCAGGAGATCTGCCCGCCCTGGCCTCCCAAAGTGTTGGGATTGCAGGCGTGGGCCACCGCGCCTGGCCAGAGACAGTCTGGGTCCTATTAGTAGCCCCAGGGAGAATGAGAGGTCAGAGTCAGGAGGCAGCAGAAAGTCAGAGAGAAACTTTTGTTTCTGAGGCCTGGATTCTGGAGTATCCTTTCCTGAGCTCCTGCGTGATCACACCCACGTAAAGCTCCTTGCTCTTTTGTTTCCTTTTATCCCCATTCCCCATGCCCTCTCCTCTCTTTCTCAAATAGGCTTAAGGACCTCACTCTTGAAAATGAATGAATAACAAAACATCATGAGAACATCCTTATGGAGTTAGACTGTGGGATGCATTACAAGAGTCCCAGCTATTCTTGCCTCCCTCCTGTATTATATTTAAAAAGAGTTTTTTTACACTTTGCCTATAATAGTGTTGCTTCTAAGATGTAGTATAATCTATATCATCTCTACTTTTCCATTTGCTTGTGCTAGACCTCTGAGCTCGACCACAATCTTCTTTTGCCCTTTATCTCTTCCTTTGCCTGAAGAATGTTGTCAGGTACTTTAATATGTTAGAAAAACATGAATCTGTTTGTATTTGTATTTTTCATATATATATATCACCAAACCAAGAGTAGTCAGTGCATTTATTAATCAAAAATTAATAGAATGCATATGTGTGGGTCTATTTCTGGACTCTGAGTCACTGATCTGACTCTCTTTTTCTATGAAAATACCACCTCATCTTGATTACTTTGGCTTTAAGTCTTGAAATTTGGTGCAGTCTTTTCAATTTGTTGTTTTTTTAAAGGTTGCTTTAATGATTTTAGGTCCTTTGCATTGCTATATAGATTTTAGAAACAGCTTGTTAATTTCTGTGTAAGGAAAAGTCTTCTAGGAATGTGTTGAGACTGCATTGAAGACACAGATTAATTAGGGAAGAATTTCACATTTTAGGAATATTTAGTTTTCTAATTCATGCATATGGCTCTCCATTTATTGATGTCTGCTTTGATTTCTCTGGGGAATCTTTGTAATTGTCTAGTATAAAGATATTTCAAGACTTTAAACATTTTTCTAAGTATTTTATATACTTGTCTCTATGGTAAATAGCATAATCTTAGATTTTATTTTTTGAGTTGTCTCATGCTAGCCTATAGAAAAACAATTGATTGTTGTATTTTGACCATGTACTTTGTGATCTTGCTAAATTCACTGAATTCTGGTAAGTTATTTGTAGATTCCTTAGGATTCTTTTCATGCGCGACTGTGTGAAGAGACCACCAAACA
This sequence comes from Gorilla gorilla gorilla, assembly GCF_029281585.2. NCBI lineage: Eukaryota > Metazoa > Chordata > Mammalia > Primates > Hominidae > Gorilla > Gorilla gorilla. Next base: position 34,708,618 of record NC_073232.2, on the reverse strand, counting down.
GGCTTTGTGTGAGCAACAAGGCTGTTTATTTCACCTGGGTGCAGGCGGGCTGAGTCTGAAAAGAGAGTCAGTGAAGGGAGATAGGGGTGGGGCCGTTTTATAGGATTTGGGTAGGCAAAGGAAAATTACAGTCAAAGGGGGGTTGTTCTCTGGCGGGCAGGAGTGGGGGTCACAAAGTGCTCAGTAGGGGAGCTTTTGAGCCAGGATGAGCCAGGAGAAGGAATTTCAAAAGATAATGTCATCAGTTAAGGCAGGAACAGGCCATTTTCATTTCTTTTTTGGTGGAATGTCATCAGTTAAGGCAGGAACCGGCCATCTGGATGTGTACGTGCAGGTCACAGGGGATATGATGGCTTAGCTTAGGCTCAGAGGCCTGACATTCCTGTCTTCTTAAATTAATAAGAAAAATAAAATGAAATAGTGGTAAAGTGTTGGTATGGCAAAAATTTGGGGGGATGGTATGGAGAGATAATGGGCGATGTTTCTCAGGGCTGCTTCGAGCGGGATTAGGGGCGGCGTGGGAACCTAGAGTGGGAGAGATTAAGCTGAAGGAAGATTTTGTGGTAAGGGGTGATATTGTGGATTGTTAGAAGAAACATTTGTCATTTAGAATTATTGGTGATGGCATGGATATGGTTTTGTATGAATTGAAAAACTAAATAGAATAAGAGAAGGAGAAAAACAGGTATTAAAGGTCTAAGAATTGGGAGGACCCAGGACATCTAATTAGAGAGTGCCTAAGGAGATTCAGCATAGTCCTGCCAGCAAAGATTATTTATTTATTTCAAGAGTTAACAGTGGCAGTTTGGGGATAGTACCAGGAGATATCAGCTGTGATGGCTTGGAGAAACAGTGTAAACCAGCAGTGTAAACAAGAGCAGGGCATGTATGAGTAGTTGAGAACGGTGAATAGGAGTATGACTAGACAGAAGATAGTAGGGATGACAAGTTTTTTGGGGCACAGTCCAAGTTGGTCTGGTGTCTGGAATGAGACTGGGGCTTAATAAAAAGGAGCATCTATACAGGACCTTAAATGGGCTGTACCTTGTAGCATTCCGAGGACAGGCCTGAATTCTGAGAAGGGAAAATGGTAAAAGTATTGTCCAGTTCTTTTTAAGTTGGTGGCTGAGCTTGGTGAGGTGTGTTTTTAAAAGATTATTAGTCCATTCTACCTTTCCTGAAGACTGAGGACTGTAAGGGATATAAAGGTTTCACTGAATACCAAGAGCCTGTAAAAATGCTTGGCTGATTTGATAATAAAGGCTGGTCCGTTACCAGACTGTATAGAAGTGGGAAGGCCAAACCGAGGAATTATGTCTGACAGAAGGGAAGAAATGACTGCGGTGGCCTTCTCAGACCTTGTGGGAAAGGCCTCTACCTATCTAGTGAAAGTGTCCACCTAGACTAAGAGATATTTTAGGTTTCTGACTCGGAGCATGTGAGTAAAGTCAATTTGCCAGTCCTGGGCAGGGACAAATCCTTGTGCTTGATGTGTAGGAAAGGGAGGGGGCCTGAACAATCCCTGAGGGGTAGTAGAATAGCAGATGGAACACTGAGAAATGATCTTCTTGAGGATAGATTTCCATGATGGAAAGGAAATGAGAGGTTCTAAGAGACGGGCTAACGGCTTGTAACCTACATGGAAGAGGTTATGAAATGACGACAGAATAGAATGGGCCTGTGAGGCTGGAAGGATGTATTTTCCTTGGTCTAAGAACTATTTGCCTTGTGTGGGAAGAGATTGATAGGTGGAAGTTTCAGTGGGGGTGTAGGTGGGAGTGACTGATGTGAAGGGGAAAAATTGGCCATGAGGGACAGGAGTTGGAAAGCTAGCTGCTTGTCTAGCCACCTTATCAGCATAAGCGTTGCCTAGAGCAATGGGATCTGATGCCTTTTTGATGGCCTTTGCAGTGAATGACTCCAGCTTCCTTTGGAAGTAAAACGGCCTTAAGCAGAGTTTTTATTAAAGAGGCATTAATGATGGAGGACCTTTGTGTAGTGAGGACACCTCTTTCAGCCTATGTAACAGCATGATGGTGCAGAATATGAAAGGCATATTTAGAGTCAGTATAAATATTGACATGTATTCTTTTTGCAAGAGTGAGGGCTTGAGTTAAGGCAACTAATTTGGCTTGCTGAGAGGTAGTGGAGTGGGGCAGAGCGGTAGCCTCAATGATAGATGTGGAAGATACTATAGCATAGTCTGCCTTTGCTGGTGAGTGGCAATTAGGTCTGGTGGAACTGCTATCAATAAACTAAATGTGATCAGGGTGAGGAACAGGAAAGAAGGAAATATGGGGAAATGGGGTGAATGTCAGGTGGATCAGAGAGATACAGTCATGAGGGTCAGGTGTGGTATCCAGAATAATGTGGGAGACCAGATTGAAGTCTGTGCCAGGAACAATGGTAACTGTGGGAGACTTAACAAAGAGTGAGTACAGCTGAAGGAGCCAGGGAGCAGAAAGTATATGCGTCAGGTGTGAGGAAGAAAACAGATTTTGGAAGTTATGAGAACTGTAGAGAGTGAGTTGAGCATAGTCTGTGATTTTTAGGGCCTCTAAAAGTATTAGGGTGGCAGCAGCTGCCGCACACAGACTTGAGGGCTAGGCAAAACAACAGTAAGTTCAAGTTGTTTGGATAAAAAGGCTATAGGGCGCGGTCCCAGTTCTTGTGTAAGAATTCTGACTGCACAGCCCTGCACTTCAGCTGTGGGTAATGAAAAGGGTTGGGATAAGTCAGGGAGAGCTAGAGTGGGGGCAGTCTCTAAAGCTGTCTTCAAGGAATGGAAAGAGGAGTGGGGAAAGGATTTAGGATCTATGGGGTCCACTAAGTTTCCTTTTGTGAGTTTATATAATGGTTTTGTTAGGATGGCAAAACCAGGTATCTAAAGTTGAAAGTATCTAACCACGCCTAGGAAGGAAAGGAGTTGTCGTTTTGTAGAAGGTGCTGGGGTTTGAGAGATCAGTCGAACACTATCAGCAGGGAGAGCATGTGTGTTTTCATGAGAATTATGCTGAGATAGGTAACAGATGAAGAAGGAATTTGGGCTTGGCTGAAGTAATGGGGGCTGTTTGTGAAGCCTTGCAGCAGTACAGCCCAGGTAATTTGCTGAGCCTAATGGGTGTCAGGGACAGTCCAAGTGAAAGCGAAGGGAGGCTGGGATGAAGGGTGCAAAGGAATAGTAAAGAAAGCATGCTTGAGATCCAGAACAGAATAATGGGTTGTAGAGGGAGGTATTGAGGATAGGAGAGTATATGGGTTTGGCACCACAGGGTGGATAGGCAAAACAATTCGGTTGATAAGGCGCAGATCCTGAACTAATCTGTAAGTCTTGTCTGGTTTTAGGACAGGTAAAATGGGGGAATTGTAAGGAGAGTTTATAGGCTTTAAAAGGCCATGCTGTAACAGGGGAGTGATAACAGGCTTTAATCCTTTTAAGGCGTGCTGTGGGATGGGATATTGGCATTGAGCAGGGTAAGAGTGATTAGGTTTTAATGGGATGGTAAAGGGTGCATGATCAGTCACTAAGGAGGGAGTAGAGGTGTCTTATACTTGTGGGTTAAGGTGGGGAGATACTAGGGGAGGATGTGAAGGAGGCTTTGAACTGGGGGAAAAGGTGGCAATGAGGTGTGGCTGTAGCCTAGGAATAGTCAGGGAAGCAGATAATTTAGTTAAAGTGTCTCCACCTAATAAGGGAACTGGGCAGGTGGGGATAACTAAAAAGGAGTGCTTAAAAGAGTATTGTCTAAGTTGGCACCAGAGTTGGGGAGTTTTAAGAGGTTTAGAAGACTGGCTGTCAATACCCACAACAGTTATGGAGGCAAGGGAAACAGGCCCTTGAAAAGAAGGTAATGTGGAGTCAGTAGCCCCTGTATTGATTAAGAAGGGGACAGACTTACTTTCCACTGTGAGAGTTACTTAAAGCTCAGCATCTGTGATGGTCTGGGGGCTTCTGAGGCGATGGGGCAGTGTCAGTCTTCAGCCGCTAAGCTGAGAAGATCTGGGAAGGAGTCAGTCAGAGAGCCTTGGGCCAGAGTTCCAGGGGCTCTGGGAGTGGCTGCCAGGTGAGTTGAACAGTCTGATTTTCAGTGGGGTCCCACACAGACGGGATATGGCTTAGGAGGAATCCTGGCTGTGGGCATCCCTTGGCCCAGTGACCAGATTTCTGGCATTTGTAGCAAGCTCCTGGGGGAGGAGGTTCTGGAGGAACCCCTGGCAGCTGTGGTTCAGGTGTTTGGAGTTCTTGTGTGCTGGAGATGTGGCTGGGGTTTGTCTTACAGTGGAGGCAAGGAATTGCAACTCAGAAATACACTGCTATTTAGCTGCCTCTACTCTATTATTATACACCTTGAAGGTGAGGTTAATTAAGTCCTGTTGTGGGGTTTGAGGGCTGGAATTTAATTTTTGGAGTTTTATTTAATGTCAGGAGCAGATTGGGTAATCAAATGTATATTGAGAATAAAATGGCCTTTTGACTTTTTAGGGTCTAGGGCTGTAAAGCGTCTCAGGGTTGCTGCCAAATGAGCCATGAACTGGGCTGGGTTTTTCATATTTGATGAAAGAGCCTAAATGCTCACTGATTTGGGAGAGGTCAGATAAAGAAAAAGGAGCATTAACTTTGACTATGCCTTTAGCTTCAGCCACCTTTTTAAGAGGAAATTGCTGGGCGGGTGGGGGAGGGCTATTCACAGAATGAAACTGTAAACTGGACAGGGTGTGAGGAGGGGAGGTGATAAAAAGATTATAGGGTGGAGGAGTGGAGGCTGAGGAAGAATTGGGACTTAGCCTGGTGAGGAGCAGCCTGGGGAGGAGGGAAGAGGTCAGATGGGTCTGTAGAAAAGGATTTGAAAGACTCAGTGATGCTTGGGGTTGGGACTGAGGGGACAGGCAGGAGGGAAAGAAGGAAGATTTGGGACGAGTTGCACTGGGCACAGAGACTAGGGAGGGACTGATGTGTAAAAGAATGCCTGGGTGTCAGGCACCTCAGACCGTTTGCCTATTTTACAACAAGAATTATTTAGATCTTGCAGGATGGAAAAATTGAAAGTGCCGTTTTCTGGCTATTTGGAACTACTGCCGAGTTTGTATTGGGGTCAAGTGGCATTGCAGAAGAAAATAAGGCATTTAGGTTTTAGGTCAGGTGTGAGTTGAAGAGGTTTTAAGTTCTTGAGAGCACAGGCTAAGGGAGACGGAGGAATGGAGGGTGGAAGGTTGCTTATAGTGAAGGAAGCAAGCCTAGAGAAGAGAGAGAGTAGAGACACGGAGGGAAGGGGTTCGGGGGTTCTAACCCTCCAGAAAAGTGGGAAAGGGGTCGGGGCATGGAAATAAGGGGTTGGGGCGCAGAGATAAGAGGTTGGGGTGTGGAAATAAGGGATCGGGGCGCAGAGATGAGGTCGGGGAGCGGAAATAAGGGATCGGGGGTTCTTGTCCCCAGAAAAGCAGAGAAGGGGTAGAGACACGGAGAGAAGGGGTTGGGGGGTTCTTGCCCTCTAGAAAAGGGGGAAGTGGTAGAGACACGGAGAGAAGGGGTTGGGGAGTTCTTGCCCCCTAGAAAAGCGGTACTTGCCGCTAAGGGTGAAGGACCAAGGCAGGCGTCCCCGTGTGGTCAGACACCTCTGAAACGTGGGTGAATAATCAGAGAGGCGTCCCTGCAATGATTAAACACCAAGGGAAGGCTGCCTTCCTGAGTCTGTGACCGGCGCCAGAGTTTTGAGTCCACAGATAAAACGTGTCTCCTTTGTCTCTATTGAAATTAAGAGAAGGGAGAGATTGAAGGGTGGCGCCAAGATTGAAAGGAGAAAGAGGTTGAGGGATAGTGAGAGAGGTTGGAGAAGAGGGTAAGAAGAGGCCGCTTACCTGATTTAAAATTGGTGAGATGTTCCTTGGGCTGGTGGGTCTAAGGACTTGAGGTCGTAGGTGGATCTTTTTCACGGAGCAAAGAGCAGGAGGACAGGGGATTGATCTCCCAAGGGAGGTCTCCGGATCTGAGTCACGGCACCAAATTTCATGTGCGTCCATGTGAAGAGACCACCAAACAGGCTATGTGTGAGCAACAATGCTGTTTATTTCACCTGGGTGCAGGCAGGCTGAGTCTGAAAAGACAGTCAGTGAAGGGAGATAGGGGTGGGGCCGTTTTATAGGATTTGGGTAGGTAAAGGAAAATTACAGTCAAAAGGGGGTTGTTCTCTGGCGGGCAGGAGTGGGGGTCACAAGGTGCTCAGTAGGGGAGCTTTTGAGCCAGGATGAGCCAGGAGAAGGAATTTCACAAGATAATGTCATCAGTTAAGGCAGGAACAGGCCATTTTCATTTCTTTTTTGGTGGAATGTCATCAGTTAAGGCAGGAACAGGCCATTTTCATTTCTTTTTTGGTGGAATGTCATCAGTTAAGGCAGGAACCGGCCATCTGGATGTGTACATGCAGGTCACAAAGGATATGATGGCTTAGCTTAGGCTCAGAGGCCTGACAATTCTCTACATAAATATCACATTATCTGCAAACAAACACAGTTTTACTTTTACTTCCTTCTTTCCAAACTTTCTTCCTCCCTCCCTTTCTTCCTTCTGTCTCTTTTAAAATTGTTTATTTGTTTAAGTTTACCTTGTTTTAGTAGCTCCAACCTCTTGTATAATGTTGAATTGAAGTTGTGAGAGCAGATATTCTTGATTTTTTTCCTCCAAATTAAGAAGGAAATAGTTCAATATTTCATCATGTATGTTAACAGTAGTGGTTTTCGTACTGACCATTATGACGTTGAGGAAGTTCACTTCTATTCCTAGTTTGCTATGAGTTTTTGTCACGAATGACGTTAATTTAGTCAAATGTTTTTGTTCATATATTAAGACAATCGTGTTGTTTTTCCTCCCTCATCTGTCAATGTAGTGAATTATCTGAGTGGTTTTCTATTGTTAAATCAGCTTTGCATTCCGTGGATAAACTCTCCTTGGTCATGACGTAATATTATTTTTATATACTGCTGGATTTGATTTTCTAATATTGTTAGGAACTTTTGCATCTATGTTCATGAGAGACATTTTCTGAAATTTTCTTTTCTGATTTGTCAGATTTTGGTATCAGAGTGATGCTGGCCTCATAAAATGAGTTGGGAAGTGTTCCTTTTTCTATTTTGTGAGGGTTTTGGTAAGATTGATTCTTATTTCAGTGTTTGATAGAATTCACCATCTGAAACTGCCTAGGACTGTATCCTTTATGGAAATGTTAGTTATTGTAAATTAAATTTCTTTAGTAGATACAGGGTATTCTGATTCAATATTACTTCCTGGATCAATTTTGAAATATGTCATTTAATTTAAATTGACATATTTATTAGCATATAATTGTCCATAATATTTTTTATTATCCTTTTCATGTTTGTAGGATAAGCAGTTATATTTCCTCTTTCATTCCTAATTCTAGATATTTTGTATGTGTGTGACTGGTTTTTTATGAGTTTATTAATGCAATTACTCTTTTCAAAGGAATAATTTTTGGCTTTATTATTTTTTCTTTATTTCTTATTTCATTGCTTTCTGCGTTTATCTTTATTATTTTCTTTCTACTACTTAATTTGGTTCAATTTGAATTTTTCAGCATCCTGAGAAGAAATATAACTGATATAAATTTTTTCTTTTCTACATATTTAAAGTGATAAACTTCCCTCTAAGCATTGCGCCTCAGATTTTGCTATGTTGTATTTTCTATTCTCATTCAGTTCAAAATATTTTCTAATTTCACCTGTAATTTTATTAACATCAATTAGCTTTTTAAAAAATGAAACGTGGACATTTTCTAGATGTTCTTTTCTTATTGGTTTCTGATTTAGGGCCATTATTGGAGAATATAGTCTGTAAAATTGTAATCTTTTAAAATGTATTAAGACTTTTAAAGTCTGATATATGGTCAATAATGGTTCCATGTACAGCTAAAAGTATTTATATTCTGAACTTGTGTATTAGCTCAGGCTGCCATAAAAATACAATAGCTTAAATAAAAGAAATTGGCCAGGTGCAGTACCTCGTGACTGTAATCCCCACACTTTCAGAGGCCAAGGCGGGCAGATCACCTGAGGTTGGGGGTTTGAGACCAGCCTGGACAACATGGTGAAACCCCGTCGCTACTAAAATACAAAACGTTGCCAGGTGTGGTGGTGCATGCCTGTAATCCCAGCTACTCGTGAGGCTGAGGCAGGAGAATTGCTTCAACCGGGGAGTGAAGGTTGCAGTGAGCCAAGATCGTGCCATTGCACTCCAGCCTGGCCAACAGAGTGAGACTCTGTCAAAAAAAAAAAAAAAAAAAAAAGGAATACATGGATTAGATAGACCTGGAGCCAAAGGAGTTGACCAGCAGTCCCACCTTAACACATGGACAGAGTGTGTGCTGGTTGGTCTCTAAAGTAAAACTGAGGCCTGGGTACTAAGGAATGCAGGCTGTATGGAAAACAGGTGAAAGCCACAGGTGTTCATGACATGTGTATTTTTAACTGTTTTTTTTTGAAAGAAGATACCTGGATTTCTTCTGTATAAGTAAATAAAATGAGGTTTGGCCATATTAAATAGCTCAGGCTCTTTCTATTCTGATCGCTTCCTCAAAAAACAGCTTGTGTTTTATCTTTATTCTCCTTGCATATAGCACAATTATACTAACCTACTGTAAGCATTCCCTGTATTTGTTCAGTCAAAATACAGTCATCCTTTGGTGTCTGTGGGGGGTTCTAGGACCTCCCACGAATACCCAAATCCACAGATGCTCAAGTCCCTTAAATGCAAATTCTACACCATTGTAAAATGATGTATTTTTAAGTGTTTATTTGTGGGTGTGTAGACAAAAGGGAAAATAGTAATGTTTGCAAATATGTAGTGTTGCACATAACCTACGCATATCCTCCCAAATCCTCTAAGTCATCTCTAGATTACTTATAATACCTAACACAATGTAAATGCTATGTAAATAATGGTTATACTTATTGTTTAGGGAATAATGACAAGAAGAAAAAGTCTATATGTAAACAGTACAGACGGATTTTTTTTTCAAATATTTTTGACCCATGTTTGGTTGAATCCACGGAGGCAGGATGCACCCACATGGAGGAGGATCAACTGTTATCTCATTAAGAAGAATCTTGGCTGGACACAGTGACTCTCGCCTATAATCACAGCACTTTGGGAGGCCGAAGTGGGTGGATTACTGGAGGTCAGGAGTTCAAGAACAGCCTGGACAACATGGTGAAATCCCATCTCTATTAAAAATACAAAATCAGCCGGGCATGGTGGCATGTACCTGTAATCCCAGCTACTTGGGAGGCTGAGGCAGGAGAATCGCTTGAACCTGGGAGGCAGAGGTTGCAGTGAGCCGAGATTGTGCCACTGCACTCCAGCCTGGGCAACAAGAGTTAGACTCCGTCTCAATAAATAAATAAATAAATAAATAAATAAATAAAATAATAAAAAAAACTTTAATAATATTGGCCACAAGATGTCCCCACAGCTTTAAAAGATACTTTTTCCATCTAGACAGGCCTTTTCATATTTCAATTGATTGTATGCCCGTAAGAAATCAGTTATTAAACGTTCAGAATAGTAGACATCTTCAAACTAGACTTCAAGTAATAGTCCCAAATGCTAAATGTATATTTATCCTTTAAAGGTTCATATTAAACTATGGTTTTCCTAAATTGCAGGGATTCTTTGAGGCCACCTTGAATTATTTTTTATTTTTTATTTTTTATTTTTTTGAGACAGAATCTCGCTCTTGTTGCACTGGCTGGCGTGCAATGCAATGGCGCGATCTGGACTTACTGCAACCTCTGCCTGCTGGGTTCAAGCGATTCTCCTGCCTCAGCCTCCCCAGTAGCTGGATTTCAGGCACATGCCACCATGCCCAGCTAATTTTTGTATTTTTAGTGGAGACGGGGTTTCACCATGTTGTCCAGGCTGGTCTAGAACTCCTGACCTCAGGTGATCCACTCGCCTTGGCCTCCCAAAGTGCTGGGATTACAGGAGTGAGCCACCATGCCTGACCTTGAATTCTTAAGTGAGTGGAAAATGCTACTGCTGTCACATGGTGTTTACAGCTCTATTATGGTCTGTAAAAGCTAATTAAAACTGAAGAAGGGTGAAAGAAAAGTATGTCCTGTCAATGTTTACTGCAAGATAAAGAGGAATATAAAAATATTGTATTGTTTTGTTATAAACACGTGCTCTGGAGACTGCTGAGTGAGTCTAGACTGCAATTCTGGAGACTTCCATCACATTTACCAAACACATTGAAATTGGGGTTACTCTGAGCTACCAACAAGGACTGGTTCTCTTCCCTGCAGGTACATTGCGGACACCCAAATCATTACAGGCAGTCTAACTTGTTGCTTCAAGGATCTCTTAAGTGGAAAACATTCTGGAAATAACCTCTAAACATCACGTATACTTGAGTTGGAGGGGCAAAAACAGATAGGCTAGAAGGACTGGAAAGGTTCTAGAGGCAAATTTTTATGATGACATATAGAAGAAGACATACAGGAGAACAAGAGTTTTTCTTTAGTTGACTTAGAAAGTTTTCTTTTTAAAAAATGCTTTTGATTTAATTACTGATTAAGAGTAACATTACAGAAAATATAGTAATCCCCTCTTATCTGACAGTGATATGTGCCAAGCCCACTAGTGGATGCCTGAAACCATGGATAGTGCTGAATGCCATATACATGACTATAGTATACTATATATACTACTGTATGTTTTTCTCTTATACATGCATACTTATGATAAAGTTTAATTTATAAATTAGGCACAATAAGAAATTAACAACCATAGCTAATAATAAAATAGAACGATTATAACAATATACTGTGATAACATGTATATGAATGTGTTGTCTCTCTCAGAATATCATATTGTACTGTACTTATCTATTTTTGGACCACAGTTGACTGTGGGTAACAGAAACCATGAACAGTGAAACTGTGGACAGAGGAAGAGGCTACTGTGTAGGTACATGTTGACTGAGTCTCTATTTTAAAATGGACAGGATGAGTGATGTGGTTTGGATCTGTGTCCCCACAAAATCTCACGTCAAATTGTAATCCCCAGTGTTGGAGGTGGGTCCTGGTGGGAGGTGATTGGATCGGGGGGTGAATTTCTCATGAATACTTTAGTACCGTCCCCTTGGTGCTATTCTCATGGTGGTGAGTTCTCACGATACCCTGTTGTTGAAACGTGTGTGGCACCTTCCCCCCCACTCTGTCTCGCCCTGCTCCTGCCATGTAAGACGTGACTGCTTCCCTTTTGCCTTCTGCTGTGATCATAAGTTTCCTGAGGCCTCCTCAGAAGCTGAGCAGATGCCAGCACCATGCTTCCTGTACAGCCTGTGGAACTGGGAGCCAATGAAACCTCTTTTCTTTATAAATTACCCAGTTTCAGGTATTTCTTTAGAGCAATGTGAGAACAGACTGATACAGTGAGAGACTTAAATGTTCTCATTATTTTTTTTAATCCACTGACAGGCAGTGTTATAGGTTTGTATGTGTTCCCTGCTAAATTCATATGTTGAGGTCCTAACTTCCAGTACCTCAAATGGTGACCTTATTTGGAAATAGGGTCATTGCAGATGTAATTAGTTAGATGAGGTCATGCTGGAGTAGGGTGGGCTCTTAATCCAATATGACTGGTGTTCTTGTAAAAAGGGGAAATTTGGACACAGAAATGCACCCAGGGAGAATGACATGTTATTCAGCCCCAAGCCAGGGAACTACCAGAAGCTAGGAGAGAGGTCGAAAACAGATTCTTTCCTAACATCTTCAGAAGGAACCAACCCTGCCAATGCCTTGATCTCCAGGACTATGAGACAATGCATTTCTGCTGTTAAGCATACAGTTTGCAGTGCTTTGTTATGGCAGCCCTAGCAAAGTAATGCAGGCAGTAATTGACTTAAGGAACTGGTTCATGTTCATAATAAAACATAAACAGTATGTCGATTGATTATGTTGCTAATTGCCTTTCTTTTTATTGATAGATATCCTCATTTGGTAGTTAGTCATTATGTAGCCATGATTTTAATTTAATATTTCCCTGGGAAGCATATGTTAAATAATTTTCTCTAGAGTCATAAGTAGATTTGAGTTTCCAATCCTACTAATTAATATAATTTTAGAATCATCCAGGATATCCACTCTTTTTATAGATGAGGAAATTAAGGTGGAGAGGTTTTAGGACAACGCTTATCTACGTCAGAGTTTTCTGTCCCCAAGGAAGTAAAGTGGGAAACTTTGCGTATCTCCTTCATTTTGACTGTTTGCATCACAATGGAAGGTTAGAGTTTTTAGTCATGGAGGGAAACAGACATAGTCTGGGTACTATTGAAATGTGAGTGATATGGTTTTGCTCTACATCCCCACTCAAATCTCACCTTGAATTGTAGTAATCCCCACGTGTTGTGGGAGAGACCAGGTGGGAGGTAATTGAATCACCAGGACAGGTTTTTCCCATGCTGCTCTTGTAATAGTGAATAAATCTCACGAGATCTGATGATTTTATAAAGGGGAGTTCCCCCGCATAAGCTCTCTCTTTCCTGCTGCCATGTAAGACGTCCCTTGCTCTTCCACCATGATTGTGAGGCCTCCCCAGCCATGTGGAACTGTGAGTCAATTAAACTTCTTTTCTTTGTAAATTACCCAGTCTTGGGTATGTCTTTATTAGCAGTGTGAGACCAGACTAATACAGTGAGTGCACTATGAGTGCTATGACAAGCAGAGTGTAGATGAAAGAAGACCTAGAAACCCTGAAACCAAGCTTTTATCAGTGACTTATCTAGAGGCAGCACAGAGCCTCCTTATTGTCATCCAGTCTGTCTGTGTTTGGTGTTTTTCCCTTACCTAAGAGTAGATTGAACTATATTTGGGCTGGGCACGGTGGCTTATGCCTGTAATCTCAGCACTTCGGGAGGCTGATGTTGGTGGATCACAAGGTCAAGAGATCAAGACCATCCTGGCCAACGTGGTGAAACCCTGTGTCTACTAAAAATAGAAAAATTAGCCGGGAGTGGTGGCTGGCGCCTGTAGTCCCAGCTACTTGGGGGACTGAGGCAGGAGAATTGCTTGAACCCGGGAGGCAGAGATTGCAGTGAGCCGAGATTGTACCACTGCACTCCAGCCTGGGAAACAGAGCAAGACTCCGTCTCAAGAAAAAAAAAAAGAAAAAAGAAAACACAAAAACCCCAAAACAAAATCTCTTTGCCCAAATTCCAGCCCCTTTCAAGCCTTCTCTGCCATATATATGTGCATTCCACTCTACTCCACCTCTGCGGCCTCGTCTTTGCTTTGCTCAGACCTACATTTCTGTTACCGATTGAATTGTGCCCTCCAAAATTCATACGTTGAAGTGCTAACCCCAGTCCCTCAGAATGTGACTGTATTTGGATAAGTTATTCAAAGAGGTAATCAAGGTAAAAGGAGACCACTAGGGTCGGCCCTGATCCCATATGACTGGTGTCTTTATAATAAGACACAGACACTCAGAGGGAGGCCCACGTGATGACACAGGGAGAAGACGGCTGTCTGCAAGCCCCCGCAAGACACCTCCGAAGGAATTTCCCCTCCCACACCTTGATTAGGCTTCTACTCTCCAGGACTGCGAGAACATTAATTTCTGTTGTTTTATGCCACTCAATTTCTGGCAGTTTGTTATGACCCCCTAAATGCACTAATACAACTTCCTTGAAGACCCAGTCAGCTTTTAACAGCCACATTATTTCCCACTCACTCAGGACATAGCATATATTAGACAATTTTTATTTTTACCCTTAGACTGTATCCCCAGTTCCAAGCCTTGGACTTTCGCAGTGCACTGTTGTTGGTAGAGGTAAATCATAAGAAAAACACAATATTTTATACACACACACACACACACACACACACACACATTCAATATAGCTGAGTTTGTTATTGGATTCTATCTCCAGCTAACATGGAAGAAGTAACCATTGTGAGTTCAATGCTTTTCATCTTTTCTGGAGTCTGGAGCTGGTCCTCCAGTCCCAAGTTCAAAGTATCATCACCTGGTCCCTTCCCAACAGGTAATTAATTATGGCACCTCTTAATCACAGGAAATGTGATAAACCCGCCTATCGTTCCCTAATGATAGGCAATAAGCATTGTTGGAAGCATGCTATTTATCCACCCAGGTTATATATTTCCATGATAGCAGAAGTTTTCTGGAAGCCAGGTTTTAATGCAGGCAGACTACTTTAATTTTAAGAGCTGTGGCAGAACCAGCAGTGTGTGGTTGTATCCCATGAGGCCTTTCAGTGTCTCCAAGCACAGGGGTGTATTGAAGGGACCAGGCAGGCCATCTTGGCTTCTGAAAACCTGGTGATGGCCTTGGATTGTTGTAAGAAGTTGAAACAATCCTCCAAAGATGTCTGCATCCTGATCTGGAACCTGTGGATATGTTACTTTACATGGCAAAAGGAACTTTGCAGGGAGGTTAAGCTAAGGTTCTTGAGATGAGAGATGATTTTGAATTATCTGGATGGACCCAGTGTGAACCAAGCATCCCTAAAAGTGAAGGAGGGAGGCAGGAGGCAGGGAGCGAGAGATGTGACTGATGGCAGAGCAAAGATCAGAGTGATGAGCCGAAGAATGCAGGTGGCCTCTGGAAGCTGGAAAAGGGAAGGAATGGGTTTTCCCCTGGAATCTCTAGAAGGAATGCAGTTCTGTCCACACCTTGATTTAAGCCCGTAAAACCCATTTTTGACTTCTGACCTCTGGAACCATGAGATAATAAATCTGTGTTGTTTTAAACCACTAAGGTTATGGTAGTTTGTTACTGAAGCCACAGGAAACTAACACAGATGTCCGGTAACTGGGTTGCTCAGCTGTGCCTCTGCAATGCGGGACTTGTAAAACCTGAGCAAAGTGGGAGCCTAGAACCCCAAGCAGCTCCTCTCCAGAGCCCAGTCCCCCAGCACACTCGGTTTAGCTCATGATGTCCTGGGAAGACCTTTTCTGTTCTGTGGATGCTTGTAAAAAGCATTTGATTAATCTGATCTAATCGTCTGATCTTTCTAGTCATCTAATAAATCAAACCAGAGCAAACTGGTCTGCTGCCTGCTTGATCTGATTATTGGACTAAATTGATTGATTAATTTGGTAAATGAATTCACAGTGATGCATGAATGGCTGTCAGTGCCTAAATGAATTACCTCATTTAGAAATTATCAGGTTCTTTTCTTTTTCTTTTCGAAACTTTAGGATAAAATGTTAGACACAAAACCAGCTGGGGAGCTGTGTGGTCATTTCGTTTTTGCTGTTGAAGAGGGGTGAGGATGTGGAAGCAGCATCAAGAGGAGAGGGGAGGATTAAGCGACCACTGGCCCCGGCTCACTTGTAAGACTACAATAGAGGAAACAGGTGGTGGAAGAAGACATAATGCTGAGACTCAGGGTGACCAGCCCTAAGGTCCTGGATTTCATTCACTTCAGTGCATTTCTAAGACTCTTGTTTGAATTCTATTCCTGGGCAGAGATGTATCATAACTCCATGTACATGATAAATACACTGTGGCCTTCAAGTGAGATTTCTACCTAGGCCCGCCCAACACATCTGAGTCTATACATTTCAATGCCAGTGGGGCCTGGCTGGTACCTACATGACGGACGTGAGGTCGGTGGGAACTACTGTGAGGTAGTCACTGCCTGCCCTGGTATGCTTACTCCACCCTCGGGCCACCAGTGTTTGACCTCTGGGCATGTGATTAGAGATGACGCATGCAAAATGGTAGTGATGAAGGTGATGGTGATGATATTAATCTCATTGGTGCCAGTGAGACAGCCACATCCCTGAACAGATGTTAAGTGGTTCCCCTCCCATTTTTAAATTCTTTTCTTCCCCCTCTTTTTTTTTATTTTTAATTTAGAGACAGGGTCTTGCTCTGTCGCCCAGGCTAGAGTGCAGAGGCACCACCCTAGCTCACTGTAACTTAAAGTCTTGGGCTCAAAGGATTTTCCGGCTTCAGCCTCCCAAGTAGCTAGGTCTACAGGAGAGTGTCACCACGCCTGGTTAATATTTTAATTTTTTTTTTGTTAGAGATGGGGTCTAATTTTTTTTTTTTTTTGGTTAGAAATGGAGTCTTGCTGTGTTGTCCAGGCTGGTCTCAAACTCCTGGGCTTAAGAGACAGTCCTTCTTTGGCCTCCCAAAGTGCTGGAATTCAGGCATGAGCCACCACACCTGACCTCTGCTCCCTCTTCTTTGGCTCATTCTTTCTTCATTTTCTTGTCTCTTTTCAAGCAAACCATTGCCTTCCCAAGTCTTTCAGGTTTAACTATCTCCAGAGTACCCACTAACTTCAGGCTAAAATCCAAACTGACAAATCTTACAGCAAAACATCTTTGAACCACACTCAAGCCTGTATTTGTCTCACATAAAACCTTAGGGAGGGGCTTTATGGTGCAGCCCTGTTTGTTATAGGTGTGTAAATGGGAATCCAGGAAAAGACAGGGCCTCTCTCAGCATATCTGGGTTGCAAGGGTGTGGGCAGCAGCAATAAAAACACGTAGGGCTATGATCCTGGCTGCTACATGAGTGCCCCCTTGATCCCATCCAACCTCTTCCATCAGGTCAAGTGAGGATGGTGAGATAAGGTCTTGGAAGTCCTGTTCCCTGAGGTCCTCTTCCCATGGAAAGCCGAGGATGCAGAGCTAGACTAAACGTGAGTAGATCTGTGCATAGGTGGAGTTAGGAGGAGATGGTCTTGCAGAGTCTCCCAAACACCAGCCCTTGGGGTTGACTGGTGTTTCTCAAGCACCCAAAAGATTTTGGGTGAAGTCAGGCAGGAGTGCCATCTGTAGGAACAACGTGGCAACAACTTTCATGGTTTGATGGCTGAGGACCAGATTCCTCATCCGGATCCCAAAGCACTGTTTATATTCCCAACTAACTCAGACATGACCCTAGGAAACATGGGTCACGCCGGACACCATGGCTTTCGACTGAGATTAAGTTTCTGCAATCTAGTGGAGTACGGGCTTGCAATTCAATGAGATGGCATTTTAGAAAAACATCCCGGAGAACCTGTCTCCTCTAGTGAATAAGAATGCAGATTCTGTTCACAGACTACCAAATTTAGTACCTCAGCTCTGCCTCTTTACCTGTGTGTTGTTGAGCAAGTGACTTGAAATCCTTGTGCCTTCATTGTTTTAATTCAGAAAGTGAGTCTAATAGTACCTACCTTATAGGGTTTTTCAGTTACTACACTTGAAACCTTCAATAAATATTTGCAACAAGCCACTGCCAATAGCAGCAAAAACCTGAATTTGAGACCTGCAATTGACACATAATATGTTAGGATTTATTAGCTTGTGAGGGAGGTGTGTTAGGCCATTCTTGCATTGCTATAAAGAAATACCTGAGGCCGGGCACGGTGGCTCACGCCTGTAATCCCAGCACTTTGGGAGGCTGAGGCGGGTGGATCACGAGGTCAAGAGATTCAGACCATCCTGGCCAACATGGGGAAACCCTGTCTTTACTAAAAAATACAAAAATTAGCTTGGTGCGGTGGCGTGTGCCTGTGGTCCCAGCTATTCAGGAGCCTGAGGCAGGAGAATCGCTTGAACCAGGAGGCAGATGTTGCAGTGAGCCGAGATTACACCACTGTACTTCAGCCTGCTGGTGACAGAGAGAGACTCCATCTCAAAAAAAAAAAAAAAAAAAAAAAAAAGAAAAGAAAAAAGAGAGAAAAAAAAGAAATACCTGAGACTGAATAATTTATAAGAAAGGGGGTTTAATTTTTAATTGGCTCACGCTTCTACTGTGTGTACAGGAAGCACAGCACCAGCATCAGTTTCTGAAGAGGCCTCAGGAAGTTTACAATCAAGGTGGAAGGCGAAGGAGTAGTAGGAATGTCACATGGTGAAAGCAGGAACAAGAAAGAGAGAAGGGGGAGGTCCCAGACTTTTAAACAACCAGATCTCCCAAGAACACACTATCGTAAGGGCAGCAACAAGCCATGAGAGATCTGGCCCCATGATCCAATCACCTCCTGCCAGGCCCCACCTCCAACACTGGGGATTACAATTCAACATGAGATTTGGAGAGCACAGCCAAACTGTATCAGGAGGGAACACACTTCATTAAGTCCACGAATTTTCTCTATCATGGACGCACATTGTGGTGACACCAAGAGAGAACAGATACAGATGTCGCGCTTATTTTTAAAAGTTAATCTTGACAGTGTAAGACTGGCATCTGGGAAGAGGCCCCGTGCATCTTCTCTAATGCTGTGAATTCTGTCTTAAACCTTCAGTTAGATTTGAGCCCCACAGCCTGTGTCCAGAGGAGAGCAAACCTGGATGGCAAGGAGGATGTATAGGTATCAGGTAGATGTTTCATGGACAGCCCATAATTTTTAAGAATAGACAAGGCAAATATGTCTGGAACGGATATGGAGTGAAAGAAAGTGGGAGCCACAGGCTGTAAGAACTGACCAACTAGCACATCTTTGGAATGTGAGGATTGCAGTACCTCTGCAAGCCACTTAGGTTACATTTGCACAGTTTTAATTCAGACGACATCTCCCATTTCATTGCTAGTTTTTGTTGATCTGGAGGGAGAAATCAGTCACTAAAGACAAATTATAGATATAGACATAGAGAAAATAGTTGTATAGAAATATGAATTATTCGCATTCAATAATAATGAGAATAGCTAATTTACTAAGCATTTTTCTAGGAGCTAGGTTTGTTCTAAGACTTTTACAAGTATCTACTCATCTAATCTTTTTTTGTTTTGTTTTGTTTTTTGAGACAGGGTCTCACTCTGTTGCCCAAGCTGGAGTGCAGTGGCACGATCTCAGCTGACTGCAGCCTCCGCTTCTCGGGTTCAAGTGATTCTCCCACCTTAGCCTCCCAAGTAGCTGGGACCACCAGGCCTGGCTAATTTTTGTATTTTTTGGTAGAGATGGGATTTCACCATGTTGTCCTGGCTCATCTCCAACTCCTGACCTCAAGTGATCCACCCACCTCAGCCTCCCAAAGTGCTGGGATTACAGGTGTGAGCCACTGCATGGGCCTCATCTAATCCTTAAAAAATATATATTTTTTTCTACTGATGAGAAAACTGAGGCTCAAAGAGGCCAGGTAACTTACCTTATATCACTTACAGCTGTAAATGGTGAAGCCTGGAATCAAATATAACCAAATGGTTATGACACACTCGTAACAACAGTTTGAACTATGGAAGCAAGAGAAAAAACAAATGGCTCTATGCATTAACTACTGCTGTGTAATAAAATTCCCCAAAACACAATGGCTTAAAAAAACAAACACGGGCACGGTGGCTCATGCCTGTAATCCCAGCACTTTGAGAGGCCGAGGCAGGCGGATCACGAGGTCAAGAGATCGAGAGCATCCTGGCCAACACGGTGAAACCCCATCTCTATTAAAAGTGTAAAAATTAGCTGGGGGTGGTGGCAGGCACCTGTAGTCCCAGCTACTTGGGAGGCTGAGGCAGGAGAATCGCTTGAACCCAGGAGGCGGAGGTTGCAGTGAGCCAAGATCACGCCACTGCACTCCAGCCTGGGCGACAGAGCGAGATGCCATCTCAAAAAAACAGAACAAAACAAAACACTTGTTTTCTGATAGCTTCTGTGGAATGGAACTCCAGGCCCAGCCCAACTGGGTCCTGTGGCTCTGGGTCCCTCATGAGGTTATGGTGAGGCTGCCGGGTGAGGCTGTGGTAATCTCCAGGCTCTAGTGGGGCTGAAATGGCCACTTCCCGGCCCTCTCTCCTGGCTGCTGGCAGGTCTCAGTTCCTCACCACGTGGGCCTCTCCCAAGGCTGTCTGCCTGTCCTGAAATGGCAGTTGGAGATTGCAGTGTCAAAAAGTTAGACAGCACCCAAGACAGAACCCCTTTGTGACATGGGATGATACGGCATCATTTCCTGTGTATTCCAATCATTATTAGAAGCAAATCGTTAAGTCCAGGCCATACTGAAGGGGAAGGATTACAAGGGCAGGGATACTCAGAGGTGGTGTCCCTGGGGGTCTTTTAGAGACTGCCTGTTACAGTAGCCTTTGGAAATTGGAAAACCTAATATGAACAGTACAGCTAAATGTTAGCTCTAAATTGTCAGAAATGCTTCCCCCAGATTTTCCAATAAGAAGGCATTTTTTTGTTTTGTTTTCCTTTTTTTACAGAATTGCGATAATCTTACATTTATATCTTTATTAAAACATAAACTCAAGAGGCTGAGACAAGATTGTTGAGGCCAGGAATTCGAGACCAGCCTGGACAACATAGTGAGACCTTGTCTCTTAAAAAAACACACACACACACACACACAGAATTATTCTCTATTTTTGCATTTGTTTGACATTTCCCCAAGTAAGCTGTGTTGAGTAGAAAGGGGTGCATAAAGCAAGGTCTTTGCACTCTATGGAGCCCATAGTTTCCCACGTTGGAGAACTGCCCCACTAATTTGAGAGTTGAGCTCTTCTTTCTTTTTTTTTTTGACAGAGTCTCACTCTGGCACAATCTCGGCTCTCTGCAGCCTCCCCCTCCTGGGTTCAAGCAATTCTCATGCCTCAGCCTCCTGAGTAGCTGGGATTATAGGTGCCCGCCACCACACCTGGCTAATTTTTTTATTTTTAGTAGAGACAGAGTTTCATCATGTTGGCCAGGCTGGGGATTGAGCTCTTCTTGTTGGAAGATGAGGAAATAGCAAAGGTCGAAGCCCTCCCTTGCTCTACCTCTCTTCAGCCTGGGAGACCTTCCCATTTCCTGGCAGCAGCTATCCCTTTCTATTCAGTCACACCTCAAGTCCCTGCCATTTCATGGTGCTGCATTAAAACTAGGTCAAGCTGCTCTTTCATTAAAATGTCCCCCCAAATATACCTCCGTCCATTCCAGAATGGTTTTTCCAAGCCTGGTCAGTCAGTGAGAATGCCTGAGGAGCCTTGGGGGTTGCCATGGTAACCGCCAGATCAGCCGGGAGATGAGGCTGCATGGGTTAAACAAGCTCTCTTCCTCGCAGGCCACGCGGGGCTGCTCGGGCGGGAGACCCCGGTTGGGTTCTGGAGCCTGGAGCCAGCCTGGGATGCCCCAAGCATACAGGGCAGCAGGGAGGCCCAGCCAAGGAGCTGCGGCAGGAAGCGGGTCAGAGCCGGGCATCTGGAGGGGCAGATCGTGCCACTCAGCAGCCCGGCCCTCCCTGGGGACTGCGAGGCAGGACCAGCCTTCTGCACTACAGGTCACCCCAGCTTCACCCTCCCTGTCTCAGAATTCCCCAATCTGAGTGTGCCATTAATTTAACATCTCATGCACACAATTTCTCTTGAATAAGTAAGCAGGGTTGGGTAGAAAGGGGTGCATGAAGCAAGGACTTGCTACGTATGGATCCCATTAAAAAAAGTGCACTGGGCCGGGCGCCGTGGCTCACGCCTGTAGTCCAAGCACTTTGGGAGGCCGGGGCGGGTGGATCACCTGAAGTCAGGGGTTCGAGACCAGCCTGGCCAACATTGGCGAAACCCTGTCTCTACTAAAAATACAAAAAATTAGCCTGGCGTGGTGGCGGGCGCCTGTAATCCCAGCTACTCGGGTGGCTGAGGCACGAGACTTGCTTGAACCCAGGGGTCAGAAGCTGCAGTGAGCCAAGATCCTCTACTGCACTCCAGCCTGGGCGATAGAGTGAGATGTGGCAAAGAAAGAAAGAAAAAGAAAAAAGTGTGCATTGCTCTTTCCTGCAAGAAAGGCAGTGTTTTGTAGCACGTCTGCGTCTCCACAGGTCCTGTGTTTTCTGTCTCTGGCTCTTTATTTTTAACGCAACCTAAATAATTATTTTTCTTTCTGACAAGATGTTCACTGCCATCTGCTGACCAAACTCAGTTACTGCACATACAACTGCAAACCTGAGAGCGAGAAGAGAATAGAGTGTATTGCCTGTCCTAATGCCTCTGAATTAATTGAAACTTAGATAAATGTCTCTATTTAAATATGATCATTGTGGTATTAAGATCAGAAGAAAAATGATGTTACAGTATAGCTTGATAGAATATTGGAAAAATAGAAAAGCAGAACACAAATGACACGTCATTGAGTTAATACCAAAAGACATCCATCATTTTTCCTTCTCAGATGTGTGAACGAAAGGCAAATGTCACAAATACAATGCTTTTTCTGAAACATTCTGAAACATTTAAATGAAAATATTACCATTTAATGCTTTAAGGAGGACAGGAAAAATTTAGACACCATGAAATAAAATCAAGGGAAAATGAATCATTAGGATCGACCCTAACAGGGTCTTGGTTTTGGAGTCAGTGGCTGAGAAGAGAAGCCCAGATGGAGAGCATGCTGCCCTCAACATTGCACAAATGGGCCACGCATGGTGGCTCAGGCCTGTAACCCCAGCACTTTGGGAGGCCAAGGCAGGCGGATCACGTGAGATCAGGAGTTTGAGACCAGCCTGGCCAACATGGTGAAACCCTGTCTCGACTAAAAATGCAAAAATTAGCTTGGCATGATGGTGCACACCTGTAATCCCAGCTACTCGGGAGGGTAAGGCAGGAGAATCGCTTGAACCTGCGAGGTGGAGGTTGTGGTGAGCCGAGATCACGCCACTGCACTCCAGCCTGGGCAACAAGAGTGAGACTTCATCTAAAAAAAAAAAAAGCACAAATAAATGGAAGCCACATACCATATGTACAACATATAAAGTTATAAATTGAGCTCCATACTGTTACATAGAATATGTTTTGTCCTCCTACCTTGGCAAACAGTGCTTCCTAAGGACATGAAATACAACGTTTGAATTCAGAACTTGGGTTCCTCCGTGTGAAGTACCAGAATATCACCTCACAAGGAGAACCAGCCTCCACTCCCCCAGCCTGTGACCTTGCGCCTTCTCTTCTCACTCCCGGCTCCCTCCTGCTTGGAGAGGTGACTAATGATGGGTGGACATCCCAGCTTCATATTCAAGTTCTACTGCAGCCCTCCAGTCCCTCAGCTTGCAGAGCACACCCCAGAAGCCTGCTTGGCCCTCCAGAAGGTGGACCCTGGAAAGAGGCAGGCAGTGATGCTAGAAGTGGGCTTGGGACTATAGGAGTAGATCATTCCAGGGTCCCAGGTACTGGAGGGTGTGGTCTAGAAGGAGGTGCATGGATTCTGGGGGACATGGCCCTTTGGTCCCTTGGAATCATCACCTAGTGGTGACCAGCCTGGCTGGAGAAGGGCAGAGAGCATCTTCTAGAACGTGGCACTAGGGCCAGGGGCTCCTCTGCCAGCATTTACAGGAAGGACTGATGTGACAGGAGGTAGGAGGCAGGAAGGCATGACAGTAAGCTGAGATTGGGAATGTTCTCTTCCCCCACCTCCTTCCCAACCTTTCTTGATCCTCCTCAAATAACACCCACTCTTCAGTTATTCATGCTCAGACACCTGGACTGTCTCCTGTATCACATCATCAAAACTCCTCTGCCTAGCATTTCAGGTTTGTGTCATTTGCCTTTTGTTCACCTTTCTGCAGGGGCAAGAGGATGGATGCTGTTTAAAATGAACTCAGTTAGTTTTTTTGTTCATGTTTCCTGTTTTTCCAGTGGCCTTATCAAGCCAAGACACTGCAACTTTTAAAAACGTTTCAACAGAGATATCCTTAAAATGATCTACATGATCTGGTCCCTGAGTTTAATCTTCCTGACTTCATCTCCTACTTCTGTCCCCTTTGGTTTTGAGAGTGTGACCGGATCTGCAACCTTAGTTTGTGCACACATCGCTCCCTCCAGGACACACAAGCACATTCATAACAGACACAGCCAGGCAGACATGGCTACTAGCAGAACTTCCACATCCTTCCTACATTGGTTTGCTAGGGCTCCCATTACAAGACCTCACAGACTGGGTGGTTTGAACAACAGAAATGTATTTTCTCGCAGCTCTGGAGGCTAGAAGCTCAAGATCAAGGTGTTGACAGGTTTGATTTCTCCTGAGGCCTCTCTCCTTGGCTTGCAGATGGCTGCCTTCTCCCTGTGTCCTCACACGGCCTTTCCTCTGCACATGCACAGGCCTGGTGTCTCTCCCTCTTAAAAGGACACCAGTTGTATGAGAATAATGACCTCTTTAAACACCCTCTCTCCAAATACAGTCACATTCTGAGGTTCTGGAGATTAGGACTTCCAGATAAGCATGTTAAAGGGAGAAGAATCCAACCCATAATACTTTCCTACTTGTGTTAGGCCATTCTCGTATTGCTATAAAGAAATTCCTGAGACTGGGTAATCTATAAAGAAAAGAGTTTTAATGGTCTTGTGGTTCTGCAGGCTGTACAGGAAGCAGCATCAGCTTCTGGAGAGGTCTCAGGGAATTTATAACCATGGCAGAAGGTAAAGGAGGAGAGAAGCGTCAAAAACGGCGGGAGCAGGAGAAAGACAGAGGGGCCAGGGGGAGACGCTACATACTTTTAAGAACCAGATCTCACGAGAACACATTCACTATTGCCACAACAGTACCAAGGGGGATGGTGTTAAACT
Organism: Gorilla gorilla gorilla; assembly: GCF_029281585.2. Taxonomy (NCBI): domain Eukaryota; kingdom Metazoa; phylum Chordata; class Mammalia; order Primates; family Hominidae; genus Gorilla; species Gorilla gorilla. Next base: position 34,684,116 of record NC_073232.2, on the reverse strand, counting down.
ATTCAGGAAAAACCGCCCCTGTGATCCGATCACCTCCCACCAGGCACCACCTCCAACATTAGGGATTATAATTGGACATGAGATTCGGTGGGGACACAGATCCAGACTATATCACTACTTAAAGAAGATGTTTAAAATAACATCAACAAGTAAGGGAAGGAATGCTCATGAAAAATGTCCCGGAATGAAGAAAGGAAAGACCGGACACATAAAAAGAAGTCATCCGCTTAATCCTTTCATTCCTGGGGCTTTGAACTGCATGCTTTCATGGAGTCACACAAAGAAGGGGGGCACAGAGGCCAATGGCTAAGAGTGACCAGAGGGGGGGATCCTGTGGCTCATCCTCAGCACCTCCAAATCCAATAAATATGTATTCATATTTCTTTCTGACTTTTGTTATAAGTTTTATGCCTTAAGGTACTTGCTTTCCTGGGCCTCTGTACTTCCATTCTTTTATGGCACCGGCACTATTTCTTACCACCCACCTCACAAGCTCGTTTTCTGGCAATCTTCAGTCCATTCATAGCACAAGGCTCCATCCTTTACTATCTGTTCTTGTCACTCTATGTACTTTCCCTGGGTGCCCCATGTTACATGGCTTCAACTGCAACTTTGATGCAAATAATTCCTATTTCTGTCCCTAGCATTGAGGTACCCATGACACGTCACCCACTTGGATGAAACATGGGACCTTCACACTCAGCACTTTCGAAGTCAGATTCATCACCTTCCTCCCCTAACCCGCTCCCTGTTCTCTATTCCATGTTATCAGCATCAGTACCAGCCAGAAAGCCCAGAGCCAAAGTGCACATCTCCTTCTCACTGAGTCCCAGCCTCAGACATTCACCAACACATATTAATTCTTTTTGTTATCAGTTATATTTCATCCCTCCCTCTCCATATTCGTGCTTTTGTTTCTGATTTTGTTGTCCAGACAACTGCACTTTCTTTTTGCCTCCTTTCTGCTCACCTTCCCTCTATTCATTTGTTCTTAATATTTAAAACACATTGGCCAGGCACAGTGGCTCACCTCTGTAGTCCCAACACTTTGAGAGGCCCAGGAGAGTCTCTTGAGTCCAGGAGTTTGAGACCAGCCTCGTCAACATAGCAGGATACCATGTCTATAAAAAAATAAAAATGAAAAAGAAAAACATTAAATATACAAGAATTCACAATTTTGTTGGTCACATTTGGTTGAATTCTTATTAAATAAAATGTAAATTAAACTTTTTGAAGTGAACAACTAATTTGTCTCACCAAAGTTATTCCATTATCTTTTGAAGCAACTACTATATTGTAAACTTTAATTTTTGTAACAGTTACATGTCTGTATTTTTTGTATCCAGAACAAGCAAAACATACTATTGTTTTCAATGTATATAAATGGTATTATGTACATATTAAATGCCATTTTAAATTTTATCATTTTAAGATTTATCCTTGTCCATGTATATGTGTATACAACGTATATGATGTGTCTGTGTGTGTATATATGTCACATATTTATATGTCTGTCTATCCATCTATCTAGAATACTGGTTCACTCTACTTCTAAATTGTAGCCCAACACATACCTATATCACAATTAATTACTGATTTCTCTGCTGAATATTTACATTTTTTCCAATGAACATCATTATACTTGTTTCCTTGTACATATATGTGAAATTTTTCTTTGGTTATATACTTGGAAGTATATTTTCTGGGTCGTTTTATGACTTAGAAAAATGTGTGTGACTGTGTGTGTGTCTGTGTGTGTGTGAGAGAGAGAGAGAGATGACACTTGGGGACTGAAGCTGGCATTAAAAGGTGTAGTGACCACACCAGGTCCTCCTCCCTTCCATGTCTCCCCTGGGCCCAGGACCTCCCTGGTGGCAATGGTGATTCTCTGTGTGGCCTCTCCATTCCCTTCTCTCTTCCTACTGGCTCCGTCTGCTGTTGCATTTCTGTTTCATCACCACGGTAGCTCTTCAGAGTCATGGCTCATTACTGCCCAGCCTCTATCTCATAGCGCTTCCGAGCTTCTGACCCCTCCATTGACTCAATCTCTCTCTGTTGCTTTATTTAAACTCTTTGGAACCACCATACAGTAGTCTTGTTCGTTTTCTGAACCAGGCTTTAGTGATGGGTGCTCCATCTCTCTCTGCTGATTTATTTAAACTCTTTGGAACCACCATGCAGTCGGCTTGTCTGTTTTCAGAACCAGGCTTTAGTGATGGGTGCTGCCCTCCTGTGGCTGCTGCAAATTGGAGATGGGCTGGGGGCTTGGGTGCTGCAATGCAATCTTCATGCCAACAGGGCCATGGGTGAGAGGAAGCTTGCCTTAGAGGGAGGGGTGATAATGGCCAGCATTCTGAGTCTGGTCTGTCCACTACACTCTTATTTTCCCCCAGAACTCAGCCAGAGCCTCTCTTCAGGACACGTTCCTGACCTCCCTGTCTGATTTAGATGATCACTTTTATTTCACGACCCCACATATAACTCTATGATCATGTAGAGTACCGTGATCTGTTCTTTCTGATAGATGTTAGTCAGCCTGATAGCAGGAACCACTTCTTGCCTGGCTTTGCCCAGGCCCCAGCACAGCATCTGAAACACATTAGATGATTAATAAATGAAAGAGGTTGAGTGGATAAAAAATGCCCCAGATACTAGAATAGTCAGGGAACGCTTTATTGTTGAATTGGATCTTGCACAGGTCCCTACATTTAATCTGATTACATTGGGCTTTTTCAAGCTTATCAGATTGTTTTCTCTTAATTTCAGGTAGGCGGACCTCAATCTCATGGCAAACTGAGCACATGTTTCTCTGACCCTTTCTGTGAGCTCTTTGCTCCATCTTCACTCTCTCCAATCACCCCCACTTCCCCACCGATCTTCCCACATACACAACTTTAAAACTTTCCCCAGGTATCTAGATCTGTCCAAATTCTACCCAAGAGCGCAGGGCCCTTGAAGCCAAGTGGAAAACAAAAAGTCAAAAGAGCATCAAAGAAGTCTTGAATCTGGGATGGTCAACTAAGAGTGTTGGAACAAAGGAAGAGATGGTGAGAGGGTAGAGAGTTTGCAATTGGGATCGTGGAGGGGTGGTGGCCCTGGACACAGGGCAGAGCATGGTGGAAGGAGAGGCTGCAGGAGGTGAAGAACTGGTTACTGGAGGAGAGGAAGGTAGGGAAGGGAGGCCAGGGGATTGGAGGGGGCATTTGTGGCCACTGACTCACCAAGGAGCCTCATGAGGATGGCACTGAACAGACTGTGTCAAGGAAGAGGTGCTAACCTTATTGAGAGATGAGAGGAGCTCAACTCAGTGATGCATAAAGGGACGTAGCAATGACGGGTGGTGGGTGGTAGTCTGAGAATGTGAGGACTGTAGAGGGAAGAGGAAACACGGTCTTTAGTCACTGTGAGGGGCACACCCAAAACCAATGTGGGATGTGGAGAGGAAACAGCTGCCCCTTCGAGGGGCCATAAGAGGCAGAGGCCTCAGAGCAGCAAAACAGTAAAGGGACCCATCAGAGAGGTGGCTGAGGATACAAGGATTTTACCTAAAACTGACCGTGATCCCAAAGGGTGTGGTGGCAGTGTTTCAAAAGTCGAGGGTGATGGGAGGTGGGGTCAGGGTAGCAGAGGGGCTTCACATGTTGGGGTGACATGGAGTCTAGGCCTTCCTGTGGATAAGAGTCACATGGGAGAAAGGGCACAAGGAGATGCCTCCAATGGCCTCAACACGGTCAGTGCTTGCGAAGCTTCAGGGCTGGGGGCAGGGAATGGGGTTCTTTTCAGAGACATGCAGAGCTTTGGGGTGCCCTGTTTGTGCCTAACAGTGGCTGGGTGGAAGCCGAGAGCGTGGGATTCTGGGTCGACGTCAGCTAGGCTGAGACCGGCTGCCCGTGAGAACCATGATCTGGCTGGAGGCACCTGCATCATTATGATGGCTGTACTCACCTTTCTCCCTTTCTCTCTCCTCTCATAACCCACCCCACGTGTGGCTGGCCCTGCCCTCTGCTCCAACCTGGAAGTTTTCGCAGGCCTCCCAGTATTGCCTGGGGACCTGGGGATGGAAAATTCCTGAGACTTCCAGGTGAGGTCGGCAAGAGGGTTGCTCCCTGTCCTCCAGCACAAGAGAATTCGCTGCATACCACTCCACTCTCCTCATGTCCTCGGGCCATTGTGCCTTCCCCTAGGACTCCCTCATCTAGCACATCCCATCAGTAGATTTTACTTTTGGTCAGTGTCAATACAGTGTCCATTTATTTCACAATTTCACTGAGAATTGCCCACCAATTTTGCCTCTTTTTAGAAAAAAAAAGTCTATTTTTACAAAGACATGGAATCAACCCAGGTGCCCATCAGCAGTGGACTGGATGAAGAAAGTGTGGTTCAAATACACCATGGAATACTGCACAGCCATAAAAAAGAACAAAATCATGTCCTTTGCCACAGTGTGGATGCAGTGGCGGCCATTATCCTAAGTGAATTAATGCAGGAACAGAAACCCAAATGTTCTCATTTTTAAGTGGGAGCTAACCATTGGATACACGTGAACATAAAGATGGCAACAATAGACACTGGGGACTCCAAAATGGGGGAAGGAAGGACGGAGGCAAGCACTGAAAAACTATTGGCCAGGTGTGGTGTCTCATGCCTGTAATCCCAGAACTTTGGGAGGCCAAGGAGAGTGGATCACCTGAAGTTAGGACTTCGAGACCAGCCTGGCCAACATGATGAAACCCTGTCTCTACTAAAAAATTAAAAATTAGCTGGGCATGGTGGCAGGCTCCTGTAATCCAAGCTACTCGGGAGGCTGACGCAGGAGAATAGCTTCAACCCAGGAGGCAGAGGTTGCAGTGAGCTGAGATCATGCCACTGCACTCCAGCCTGGGCGACTAGAGCAAGACTCCATCAAAAAACAAAACAAAACAAAAACAAAAAACAAAGAAAAAAAACTATTGAATATTATGCTCACTTCCTAGGTGACAGGATCACACACACCCCAAACCTCAGCAACATGCAATATACCCAGATAACAAACCGGCACATGTACCCCCAGAATTGAAAATAACAGTTTTTTAAGGCTAATTTTGTAACCATTTAAAAATTGAAAACAAAATATAATGGATAAGTTAATGTTGCTATGCTTATTTTACAACCTAATTATCACAATTAGAATTTAAATTTCCTACAAGTGACTCCAATTCAACTGTTATCCAGGGAAAATGCCATTTTATGAGGCAGTAAACTCTAGCAGAAAGAAAAAAAGCCAGCGTTGAAACAGTTTTTCCTTTTCACACAGGTCCTGGGTCAGATTTTTAGCTGCATAAAATCTTAATAGTTTTCATCTACATGTGGTCATTCACCTAATGGTTACAGCTTTGCCTTGTTCAGGGACAGGACCATGTCTCTTCCTGAAAGCTGAGCTGTGCTGGTGAGCAAAGTGCTGAGGGGATCTGGCCTTACTCACTCCACAACCCCCTCAGCCCCCAGAACTCTCTGGAAGTAGGCTGTGATCCAATACAGAGCCACATCATCCTGGGAATATTCCCAGGATCTAGTCTAGGGTTGTAGTGGAAAGGGTCCAAGGATGTTAAGGCTGAGATCAGACAAGGATGCTCTGGGAAGCCAGATTCTGCATGTTAGCATGGCAAGCCACAAATCTTGCAGCTTTCTCCCGTGAAAACCACAGTGGCCCTTTGGGTTCTCTCCTTTGAAGATAGATCCGCACCTATCAGGCACAATGTGGCTCTGTTGAAGGTTAATGCTGAGAGCCTTAACCCCATCGTCCTTCAGAGACAAAGCAGAAGCTGCCTCTGATCATCTGAGCTGGCAGGTGCTTCCTCAAGGAGCCCTGTGGAAAGTCACCATTCCTACACCTGGTCCCATTGTGTCCTGTGGCTCTCAGCAGTAAATGACTTTGTCTAAGATTACATTCAAAAAAGAGTTAAATTCCTGAGTGAGGAAAATTCAAAGCCCCCTCAAGTATTGCTCTTGTCAAGAATTGGTATCGTGGGCTGAAAGGCCACATTCTGCAATAAGAGATTAAGGGACTCACAGGGACAGGCAGTGCTGGAGGCCCTGCGAGAGGCTGGGGGCCTGAGGGAGTTGCTGCCACTTCACTGAAGGATGTTAGAGCCAATTGTGTGAGAGGAGAGCTCACAGCCTGCCAGGACTCCACGTGGCGGGAGGGGCTGGTACAGATGTGTGGAGAACTCAGAGACCATCTGGGCAGTGCAGATGGGTTTAATTCTTCCTTGATCTTCTGCCATTTTTGAGCCAACCTGTTGTTCCAAGATTCTTTGTGATGTCCTCTGTACTTGCCCGGTTGGCCACGCTTGCTACTTTGATAGAGGCGTTGGATCTTCTCTCTGCCATCCTCTTAGGATCTTGTTTTTTTCCAAAGTGGTCACAGAAATTTGAACTTCAGTAGCTAACTGTGGCTGAACTGTTAATATAAGTGAACTTAAAAATGTGACTTTCTTATCACTCTGGGGGATCTTCAAGCTCTTCCCTGGAGAAGTCTAAGAAAGGCTACAGAACCATCAGGAGAGAAGGCCAAAATGTCACGTCCATCAGGTTCCAGGTACTATCCATGATAGCATTACCCAAAAGCTTATGCATAACAATCAGAGGTCATTTTAAAAAGCCAGCTAGTCAGAGAGGGAACTGTCTTTGGTGTCAATGCACACAGCCTTGGAGGCAATGGTGCCCCCAATCTTCTGCTTCCTTTTGAAGAGACGTCTGCAGGCTGAATTTCACAGTTACTGTCTTTTGTGTCCCCACAAAATCCTTGTTGGTTTTCTAGTAACCCCCCGGATGACCTGCACAGTTATCATGGTGTGAGCAGATGTGAGGTGGTCTCCATCATCTATCAAGCTGGACCTGAGCTCCTAGGTTGTTCCTTTGCGTTCATCAAAGGCTTGGTTTTCACCAGCATCTTTACACAGTTTTATTTATTTATTTGCTGCATTAAAAAACTACATCCAAACCCAATGGCATGAATCATTAGTGATATATCTCTTCTTACGATTTTGTAGGTCCACCACATAGCTCTTCTGTTTCATGTGATGTTGGCTGGAGCATTGGGATGTCTGGAAGTTTCCAAGTGTCCTCACTAGCCTGGCTAAATGCTGGTTGGGAGCTCAACTGGGGCTTGGCTAATAAGGCCTTTGATTCTCTTCTAGTGGATCTTGGCATGTGGCTGATAGGGCTTCCTCTCATCATGGCAGCAAGGAGTGAGAAGCTTAAAGGGCAGGAGGAGTTGGCTGTTGCTCAATGTTGTATATGTTTTGACTTCTTTCCATTCCCATTGGGCCTAAACTTTGGAAACTCAAAAGCTAAAAGCTAAAACTAGATTAGCTTACACTATTTTTTTTTTTTTTTTTTTTTTTTGGTGGTGGTGGTTGGGGAGATGATGAGGCCCAGAGAAAAAGGAAGTATCTGTTTAAAGAAATTAGCTGACATTTCACAAAAGGACATCCCATTATGCTTATTTTAACACTACATAAGTTTTGCATAATATCTTGTTTCATTGCTATGCAGATTTTTCACCCTTGGTCTAAGACTCTTAGCTTTCTGTAATTACATCTGCCATTTAACACACACAGCAGGACTGAAGGATGTCTCTGCAATAATTAATTCTGAAATCTGTTGATTTAGGTAAAACTGAACACTTTTTTAAAATAACAAGAATAGTGTATTGCATTTTTATGAAAGCATTTGGTCTATCAATCTGGTAGGCAGAATAATGACCTCCCCCAAGATGTCCATATGCTAATCCCCAGAACCTGTGCATATGTTATTTTACTTGGCAAATGGGACTTTGTGGAGGTGATTAAAGTTAAGGACCTTGGGATGGGAAGATGATCCTGGATTACCTGTGTGTGCCCAATGTAATCAAAGGTGTTCTCTTAAGTGGGGAACCTTTCCTTGGGTATGCTCAGAGAAACAGATAGATCTGTGGAAGTAGGTCAGGGAGATGCTCCGTTCCTGGCATTGAGAAGAGGCTACAAGCCAAGGAATAAAGGAGGCTTCTAGAAGCTAGAAAATGCAAGGAAACCTATTTACCCCTAGAGTCTCCAGAAAGGAAGATAGCCCTGCAGATACCTAGATTTTAATCCAATGAGACCCACATCAGACTTGTGGCCTACAGAACCACAAGGTAATGCATTTGTTTTGTTTTCAGCCACAAACTTTTTACAATCTCCTATCAGTTTGCTCAATGCTACTGATGATTGTTTCTACGAGGAAGCTTTCTAAAAAAACAAACAAAAAAACTTTCTTTTTTTGTACTTTTGCATTGCTTAGATTCCTCAAAAAAGTGTGCACTTTTTTTTTTTCAAAATAATGATTTTCTGAGGAGAAGGAAGAGAAGGAGAGGCATAAGGAGAGGAAAAAGAAGAAAGCAAGGCAAAGGCAGAGGAGAAGGAAATACAGAAGATTCTGGGACACATTTCTACTCAGATTTTATGTCCCATTGGACACTTCTTGGCCAAAACAAAGCTAGCCTCATGCAGAAGAAGCTGAATGTTAGGCAGAACCAGCTGGTGGCTTCTCTGTCCCTTCATATGCTCATGTGTGGCTGCCACATGAATCCTGAGGAATCTGCCTCACTCAAAGGGAGTGTTGGCATGGGGGAGTGTTGATATATATTTTTTGGATTAAAAAAACTATGCTGAATTTTAAAAATTGCTTTTGATGTCATGAATTCTCAATAGCCTCTGATGTGTGTTTCTGAAGCTCATTTCACGGGGATTGCATTTTCTCTCCTTGACTTATTTCTGATGAGACCAGGATGCCTTGCAGCTTTTGCTTGGCTTTTCCTGAGCACTGGGGCCTTGCCATCAGCTTCTTGGCATTCGTCTGTGTTGTCCTCACAGCAGCCTGAGTGATCCTTTCCAACACGTCTTGTCACAGTTTTCCTTGCTCAGGGCAATCTGTGGCTTCCCGCCTTGCTCTGAGTAATGCCAAAGTCCTTTCTGTCATCTGCAAGGCCCATCATGAGCTGGTCCCTGTCCCCTCTCTGACTCACCTCCATTCCTTTCCCACCTGCTTCTGCCGCCACAACCAGGCTGGCCTCCTTGATTTCCATCATCACTTGAAGAAAGTGCCCCCTCAGGGCATGACACCTGCTTTACCACTGCCTGCAGGGCTCTGTTCTCAACAGCTCTGGGGTCTGTTCACTCATTCTTTTGGAAATCTGCTCAAACGCCTCTTTTCAGAAAGGTCTCCTTGTCACTCTACCTAAATGATCCCTCTATCTCCTATGACTTGCTTTTTTTCCTTTAAAGAAATTATCATCAACTGTCATACTTCACATATGGAATATATAATGTCATACTATATTTATATAATGCCTATATATGGACTTATACATGTATATAGACACAAATATAGACATTATGTAAAGTCTAATATAATGTATTAATACAACAATAATAACTATATGTAGTATAAACAACATATATACTATACATATATACATATTGTGTATGCTGTATATATACACTCTATAATATATACTATGTTATATATGCTGTATATATAGTATGCATACAATATATATACTGTATATACTATATATAGTAGTATATATAATATTATATATAGTATAGTATATATAGCATACTACATTATAATATATAGTATTATCTTATAGTATTCTATGTAGTATATATAGTATTCTATATATAGTATTATAGTATTCTATACTATGTTATATATAATTTACTGTATTAACATAATATACTATATATCATACTAATATAATGTACTATACTAGTACCTATAATATACTATATATAATATATAAATATACTATAAAACAGTATTATATTTGTTATGTTATAGTATTAATATAGTATATACACTACATGTAATATAGGGTATATATAGCATATACTATATAGTATATATTATATAGCCTATATATACTATATATAGTAAATATAGTATATAGTATATGTATATATTGTCTATGTAGTATATACTATATAGAATGCCATACTACACATATATAACCTTTAGTGTATATGATGTCATATTACATATATAATAAACATACATGCACATGTATAAGTGGATGTGCATTTATTTGTTGATGAATTGTTTCTAACCAGTAAGAATTTAAGCTCCATGATGGGAGGGACTTTTTTTTATTCTGAATCTTTATTGCACATCCTAAGTTTTGGTAATATTTGGTGAATGAAATATGTTGTAATGAATGTATAAATGACAGTTAAACTTAATATTTTTCCAGTTAAACTGCATGTATGCATCTGTGTATTCCTATGTGTCCATAAAAAGCAATGTTTTGAAATACGAGGACCAGAAGACGCCTGCCTTAGAAAAACCTAAGGATTTTGTTTAAAATGCCTATTTCGGGGCAGAGACACTGAGTCTGAATGCCTGTGGATGGGTTCTAAAATCTGCTTTGATAGCAAAGTCCTCATGAGACGCTCTCACCAAAGCGTGAGATCCAGTGGTCTGTGAAGTCCTATGAAAGAACGGATCCAAGAGAAATGCAGATTACTATATTCCCTCCAAGACTTCACTTCCCTGTTTTGATGGAGAGATAGCATGTCACCTAGAATAACGCAGGAAAAAATCACTAGAACCGAATGATACCATGCAAACAAAACACATCAGTGGTGATGTATTGTAATTATGATCAGCCCTTCTTTACACAAATTTTAAGAGACTCCAAGTCTCCTGTGTTTACACAACCAGTGTTATAATTGGACAGCCGGGCTCTTTGTCATTTCCCAGGCTCTCAAAATTAGATAATTTTAAAAACATCCACAGCAGCAGAAACCACAGCAATAAAACTAATGGCAATTTTCTTTCCTTCTGAGAAGAGTTCCCTGTCTTTGGGTCTTCTGTTTAACCCTATGTGGGGTTTTATCTAACAAGCATGCAAGACCTGGAGATCTTGTATGAACCTAACAACAGAGACACCCAGACTCTAGGTGAGCCCAGTGATGATGAAGCAATCCTCAGGGGAGTCTGTAACTTGGGCCTGGGTGTTGAAGTCACCCATGCTTCAAAGTAATTGATAATTATTTTTACCTATTCTTTCATTCCAAAATATTTACCAATGGTATATGGGGTTATTATAACAATATACATTATCATCATCATTGCTAACTTTTTTGGACATTTACTATGTATCTGGTTCTGTTGCCATTTATGTTGTTAACTCATTTAAACATCACTGCAACTCACTGAGGCAGGTACTGTTGTTATCATCCCCCATTTATAGAAGAAGAACACACAGCATAGAAAGCTACTACATAGATGCTGAAGTAATAAATCACATTGAGTCAAGGCACTTACATAAAGGGAAAAAAACCCACAATTTCCATAGAAGAAAATAGAAGAAAATCATTTCAAGTTATTTTGGGACCAAGGACAAAAAGGGTTCAGACAGGGGAATTACGGAGAGATGAACATTTAAGCTGGATATTAAAATTTTATAGGAATTATAGACTCAGAGATGATGTGTGGAGAAAAAAGTGGGCTGTGAGGAGGAGGGGGAAGGCATCCCAGGCAGAAAAATCCTCAACAGTGTATCCATGCAAAAATGAGCATCTGGACCCTTGAGTGGGACGCACCAGTGCCCACCAGGATTTGGGGTTTCAAGGGTATTACACTTTGCTGGACTTGAGGCCTTGCCTTGAACTCTTGAGTTTCTCTGCTCACCAATGGGATCAATTGGTTAGTCCCGATTCCCAAATTAGCCCGGGCATTGACCACAAAGCTTAGGAAAAAGATTTTAGTAAAAGTTTTTAATACCATATGTTATACAGTGAATTAACTCAGGAGTTGGGTCCGTACCTCTGCTCCTGGGCCCTAGAACAGGATTTGAAGCTCTACCTTCTGGGCGATGTCTTCAAGTCTCCTGTTACCCGGAGAAAGAGAGCAGCAGAGCTCAGAAACCCAGCACGGCAGGGCTGCAGATCGAAATGCCTCCTCTTCCGACAGTATTTTCACGCACCCTCAAGATTAAGAATCCCTGCTTTTTTTTTTTTTTTTTTGCTAACTGCACTGTTTCTTTTCTCTCTTGGTTTCATTTTTGACCCGAAACAAACAAACATTGGATCTTGTGAGAACCAGCTAAGTTGCTGCTCTGTCCTTTGGGTTGAGAAAGCTGGGGAGAAATTCACTGAAGACTAATTTAAATCATTTCCCACTTTAGACCCTCACTGAAGAGTATTAGAAACATCTAGGTTGAGAAAGATTTGTATCCTTTCATCATAAAGAATAGCTTCTTCACTTTATACTTGTTAGGAAAAAAATTTCTCTGGAATGCAAATAACAGAATCCTACATAGAAATAGGATTAAAGAGTGAGACAGGGTAGGGTGGGGTGGGCTACAGGGTGGAAATGTGTGTGTTAGGAGAGAGAAAGGAGGGGGATAAAATATTATCCATAAAGTTGGGCTCTCCATCTGGGGCTGATGGAAGAAGAAATTTGCCTACCTTCATTGTGTAGGATTTGAAGTCCTGGTACCCAAAGGCAAAGCATCTTTGTGGGGTGTGTTCCATATCATTAACCCTGGTCATGCATGGCATTTTTCCTGGAGATAATTTCCTCTCCTAGTCTATCTATGTCAAAAATGAAATATTTAGAGTCTGTAGCTATTCTACAAGAAAGCTACATGAAACATTGTAGCTTCTTAATTTAAATGACTGATCACCCTCAATCACGTAATTCAGGCCTCACATGGGGAGGGGGTGGCTAACTACACAGCCTTTGTTAACTGTGTAATTCCTGATTTCCTTTCTTCCTACTTTCTTCTTTCTTTATGCAATGTAAGCTATAAGTACCTGGGGTAATATTAAGGTTTTACTGGGAGTACAAAATAAGGGTATGTGGACATGCAAAATCCAAGCTCAACCATATGTAAACAAAGTCATCCTAAGTTATATTTGATAAAAGGGTGGATATAGACTATGAATGCCAAAGTTCAGAGACCAGGACAAAGCTAAGGAAGGGAATGGCCTTTAGGGGGTGCTCAAGATGGGAGGTTGGTTGAGACAAGGCTTGTGACAGGGCATCGACAACAGTCTGGGGGAGGATGCAGGGGCCTTCCAGCAGGGAGGCAGCCAACCACATCAAGGTGCATCCCCACAGGTCAGTGCGCATCCCGCGGATTCATGCCATTGTGTATACTTGGTTTTCCAGTATGCTTTCACTTCCAACAGCCAGCACCTGTACCTCTTTGAGTCCTGTGCCTGGGCCAGTGCCGACTTGGGTGAAGGTTGCCAGAGTCTGCTTTCTGCACACATGGGTGACTCTTATCCAGTGGCTCTGTGTGCTGGAGTATAAGTACTCCAGTTCTTTTACCCCTAATGGGACAGTTTGATGTGGGAACTGCTCTACCTCCAAAGCTCTCCTGTGAGGTTGAGCCAAACTCACCTTCCTGGGGACTTCACCTGGTAATTCAGCCTTGTTTACCTCACTTCCCATTCCTGTTCCACTCCCCAATCACTTAACCAGTTTTTCCTGGTAATACATTCTGAAAAATCACTTTCACGTGAATCCTTGTCTCAGAGGCCATGTGCTTCTATGGAACCCAACCAGAATGCTTGGCAGGCATGTCCCAGTCAAGACAGGTGAGCCAGATTACTATTGCTCAGTGACATTAGCCTTGCAGATCATTTTTTCTCCTCCACACCCACACTTTCATTCCATGATCACCAAACAGCTTCCAACTATAAACCCTCTTTTCATGTGGCTTTTATACAAAGAGAGAAGGCAGAAAGAACATTTCTAGCTCACTTTGGCAGTTTTATTTCACAGTGTACATTTGGAGCTCTGGATTATATGTTAGTCTCTCAAGTGCCATCAATGCAACTCTGGCCCCAAGAGTCAGACCACGCCTGGGAAATTGACAAGTCATATTTTAAAAGCTGCAAAAGCTGAGATATTTTAGAACCACATCAGTCACCTTGAGAGAACTTCTTTGGAAATCACTTAGCTTTCCTTGGTAGTTTCTCTATTAGGTTGCTCTTTAGTCACCAGAAGCTGCAGTGTTGGAATCTCCTGGCCAGGTAGAGTTGAAAACGTGAATAGTAAATGTTTCCCTCATCTCCTTGAGAGGGGTCCTCTCCCTTATTGCTGTCATTTTAATGTTTGTCCCTTCCACAACTCATGCTGAAATTTAATTCTTATTGTAGGAGTATAAAGAGATAAGACCCTTTAGAGATGGTTAGGCCATAGGGCTCTACCTTCATGGGTGGAACTGGTGCCTTATAAAAGGGCAAGTTCCACCCCGTCTTGCCTTCTTGCCTTCCACCATGTGAGGATGCAGCACAGACGCTTGCACTTGCACCAGATGCTGGCACTTTGGTCTTGAACTTTCCAACCTCCAGAACTGTGAGCCAATACATTTCTCTTTGTAATAAATTACCCAGTCTCAGCATTCTGTTAGAGCAGCACAAAATGAGCTTGGGCACCTATTCTGAAAAGTGGGCAACTTATTCAGTCAGAATTTTTAGAGATAGACCCAAACACTGGGGTCAAGTTTCTTGGCTTGTGTGTTTTGTTTGTTTGTTTGTTTGCACCCTTTGCCTTCTCAGTCCAAGTGATCCTGGTGCCTCAGCCTCATGAGTAGCTGGGATTACAGACATGCGCCACTCTACACCTGGCTAATTTTTTGTATTTTCAGTAGAGACAGGGTTTCACCTTGTTGGCCAGGCTGGCCTCGAACTCCTGGTCTGAAGTGATCCTCCCACATCAGCCTCCAAAAGCGCTGGAATTACAGGCATGAGCTGCTGCACCCAGCTTTTTGTTTGCTTTTTGAGACAAGGTCCTGCTCTGTGACTCAAGCTAGAGTGACAGTGATGTGTTCTCTGCTCACTGCAATCTCCACCCACTGGGGTCAAGCAATCCTCCCACCTCAGCCTTCCAGTAGCTGGGAAGTTTCCTTGGCTTATTGTGCAATTCATAGAATCTCTTACTTACATTCTGTGAGCTCTAACCATTGTGTATTAAGAAGAGAAACACAAGTCTATTCTTGCGGATGCATTGAAAGTATGAAGTAAAAACACAGACACAGAAACCTGGAGCACTCTTGTCTTTGTCTCTCCACAACAGGCAGAATCCCAGTCTAATCTTTTGCTTCTGTGCAAAATTAGTATATGGGAAGTTTTTTTTTAAAGAAGGCTTAAATTTTGATTAATAAGTTCCCTGTAAGATCTTTAAAGTGATTGATTATAACGATTAAAAAGTGCTTATAAGTAGAGTCACACACTATGAACACAAAATAACCATATTACTATATTTTCCCAGATATACTTTGCTTCACAAGAATCTTAGTTGAGTGGAAGGTACTATAAGTTTCATTTAGTTTTTCTATTTCTGTACAGAAGTGCCAAATTCTTGTGCAGCATTTAATTCCCTTGCTTTCCTCTTAAACATCCATTACAAACTGGTGCTCAGGTGAGGTCATTCGCATGACTGAGAATGTGGGATCATCAGCTGTCAACTGTCAGTATAGAGAGACCAGCACTGAAGGACGAAGCTATTCTCAGCTGTTGTGCTGAGCAAGGTCTCACCCTTTCTGACAAAGGTTTGAAATTTTGCTTTCTCGGCCTCTGCTTTTTGAGCTACAGAATTCATGAACAGGCAGCCGGCTTCCCCTTGCACTTCCAGGCTGGAACCACTGAGGGATGCTGCTGTATTGAGTTCCACCATGGAGATACAAAACTGAAAGTTGGGAAAAATCAATGGTGATGAGATCACTCCCCTCTGTGTGTCTTTCCATTTCAGGGGACTGTTTTTCAGTGAAAACTCCAGACACTGACAACCATCATTCACAGCCTGCCTCTTTCAGAGCCAGGGCAGAGGCCCGGGCAGGTGGGAGAAATACTTTTCATTCTGCGGAGCTGCCTGTGCTGTGGAAAGAGATGCCAGAAATAGACCTGGGAAAAAGAGGAGAATGGGGACTTAGCAGATGCTTGGAGCCGTTTCTCTTGATAAATATATCTGTCCACTTCCCACTCTTGTCCGTGTCGCTGAAGGCCATTAGCACTCTATTTCTGTCTCTGCGGAGGCTCCGGGCCTGGCCCACCCTACCTCCCCTCCTGGAAGATGACCTCAAGAGGGCAGCACTCCTGGGATGAGGGTCTGACATCATGAATTATTTTTATCCCAGTGGATTGCAATATCATAACAGCACGTATCTTGTGCCAGAAAGTGGCCCCACTGCTGATAAAGAAGATACGTTATTTCAAAGGTAAACTCCTTGATCTCAAAATGCCTCCCAAGGTATGCTATTTAAAGCTGTTGCAAAACGAGTAACAAAAATAGACACATCTTGAGTGTGGCCTGGAGAACAATGTAATATCTTCTCCAGTTTCCTAATCACCACAAGAAGGCCTTATGAAAAGACAGTCGTATGTCTAGATAAGGTAGGCAGCCACTTGGCTAGATTAGAATTGAGGGCCAAGAAAGGTGTCCTATCACTCCAGATCTATGCAAAGCTATCCTCTCTGCTTTCCTTACTCTAAAAAATTCTCTTACTGTGGGTTCCTTTGGGTTCCATTGTGCTCTAAGAGGGGAAGCTGAATAACGCATGAAGCTGCAGCAACACCTAAGCATGATCCCTAACTGGAGAGCTGTGGATTTTAACATAGTAAAAGGAAGAGAGTTCAAGGACAATGCGAACTAGAGGATCCAGCAAGAGGCCACTCAACAACTGGCAATATTTGGAGAAGGTTGGTGTAAGACCAGAAAATACCTGGAGCACCAAGCGGGCACAAAAGACAAACTTCAGGCAACAGAGCTTCATTAAGCTGTACCTTGTGAAATTCCCAGTTTTGTTGGCCAGAATTGGTCAAAAACCAGCTCTGGAGTCAAGCAGTCCTGAAAATAAGTTGGACCTGCCAGTACTGGTGAGTGGCCCTCCTGCAATCCAGGACTGCCAGCTCTGGAACTCTTAGAATATAGTGCCTGTATTTATCAGCCCTCTCAGGCATCTGGGTGTCATCTTACATCCTTTAAACTCAGTGGGTTTTGGTGTCAATTATTCTTAGCCTCTTTTCTCTTTAACACACCTAACAGATGACACTTCCATGCAAGGCACCTTCATCAGTAATGTGGCCACAGTGTTGGCAGTTACACAACTAAAAGAGGTGAGGGTCTAGGCACATTTCCTGAGCTGCTCTAATTCCATCTTTCTTGTTAGGTTACCCTGTGGTGTGGAGAGAGAAACCATTTAAGAACATCTGGTGTAGAAGATCAGGAATATGAAAGAGGCTTCAGGAACAAGGTTTTATTGGGAAAATTTATCAGCCTCTCTACTACAGATCAATAAAAACTGACATTAAAATCTAATTGGGTTGGGCTTAATCTGAAGGTCTCTGTGAGACAGAATCATGGGTCTTGTCATTTGCATGGAGATTCGCTCAAATAGATGATGGTACAAAAGAAACACCCCTGGCCAGGAGCAGTGGTTCGTGCCTATAATCCCAGCAGTTTGGAAGGCCAAGGCCAGCAGGTGGTTTGGGCCCAGGAGTTCAAGACCAGCTTGGACAACATAAGGAGACCTTATCTCTACTAAAAATTAAAAAAAAAAAAAATTAGCTGGGCATGGTAGCATGTGCCTGTGGTCCCAGCTACTTGGGAATCCCAGCTACATGGGAACTTGAGCCCAAGAGATTGAGGCTGCAGTGAGCCCTGATCGCACCACTGCACTCCAGCCTGGGTGACAGGGTGAGACTCTCTGTCTCAAACAAAAATCAAACAAAAGAAACACTCCAAAAAAAGAGCCAACTCCGGTTTATGACTCTGTACCCTTAGGTTGAATGCCAAGTTCATGGGAATCATCCGAGAAGCCGGGACAAGAGCTGCTGTTGATGGGAGGCTGTGAATTGTGCTTTTAGTGACTCGCTAAGCATAGAACACTGACACTCAGGGCACACTGGGTGCTGCAATTTCCAGAAGGGAAAGGAAATAAAAAGGGTTCACCTTCTATGTCTCAATTTTATCTCTTATTAACAGGAACAGCTGGATAGAGTACACAGATATGCTGCTGTGTGAGTCCCTGTGGAAGGGTACCTCCTGGGGATCACCGGCAGGAAAAGTCCCTCAAACACAGAAAGCTTGGAGGGGACTGATCCGATAGAGTCAAAGACACTTAGGCTGTTTCATGTTCAAACATTAGAGAATTTTTATAAAATCATATAGCAGAATTTAAGAATTTCTTAGAAAATAGATGGGATAGACACCAAACACCAAAATCCGATCACATTTATTATGACTTTTTTGTGCTTATTTCTCTCCTCTTTTCACTTACCAGTGAATAGCCACATAATTATCCTACTAAACCAATCCATAAGCCTTCCTGGGATTCAGCCCAGGGTATTTAGCTCTAGGAAGCCTTCCTTTCAATTCTGACAAAGTGGTCATTCCTCTTGGTGTTTTCATCGCTATTCAAATACACAGTATTGAAAACACAGATTGATATCCTGCCAGCCTCTCATTTGATCACCCCAAGGTGAACAGATTTATGAGCTGTGACTATAAGATAATGAGGATGCTTTTTATAAACTCTCTCTTCGAGTGATACCAACATGGGCGCCAACTATATTTTGAATAATAACCTCATCTTGAGAATAAATGTACAGGCTCCCACAGAGTCTATTTTGAAGGAAAAATTCATTTGTTTGGTTAAGTTGTGGTCTGTATACTGATATGTCAATTTTATTTCTCTAAATTTACAAATTTCTGGACCTTGATGAGCATAGATATCTTTGGGGAAATGAATACTACATATTGCATTTGAAAGACTTTGTAAGTTAGAGTTCAACTTCTCTTTGCAGAAAGTTTCTCATGTAATTAAATGCAGCACATGAGGATTTTAGCCCTCTACACTAACTACAGTAGCTAAAACTAGAGTGTTAGAAATGATACTTTTATGAGGCTCTTAAATACAGGTACAACATTCAGAGTTTAGGAGCTGTCTTTGGAGCCGGGCACCCCTAGATGTGAGTGGAGCCATTCACCAGCATTGGCAGGACCAACCAGAGTTCAGGATTGCTTGTCTCCAGAGTTGATGATTTTTACCATTTCCGGCTTCCAAAAAATGGCATTTCATATGATTCAACTTAATTTTAAGCTTCACTGCCTTAGGCTTGTGCCTGTAATTATAACCATGAACCAATATTTAATTTTTGTTGGCAGATTACTGTAGTTAGTGTAGTACTACAGAACAGAAGACATATCCATGATTTAAAAGTTCAGGAGCACACTGCATGTTTTTGAGTCATTAGTAAATGTCATAAAGTACAAATATCAAAGCTCAGGTCCAAAGTAACTTACATGTTCTGTAAAGGTCTGAGCAATGTGGATACCTGATAATTTCCCTACCATAAAAGAACCCAAGAATTTTTCTCTCTGACCCCTCCTCCACACAGTGTTAAACTGGAGGCTGATGTTCATTTGACAATGAGCATGAAAGTGAAATGATGACTCCCAGATATAATTACAGAGAGTTACACATGACATGGTAAATGCCTTTCAAAACCATTTGGTCTGCAGAAATTCTATTTGGCTTACAGTGAGACGTCAATCCCATCAATTTTTATCTGTTGTTTATTTAAGTCTTCTTTACCCCACAAATTTTGTTTTGTTGAGTCATCTCCCAAAGCTGAGTGGAAATCAACTACCACCCAGGGAAAATATACTCAGATATCTCATGAATTTGCTTTGTTATACAAGCATCTTAAGGACAAACAGAAAGGAGAAGTCAATTGCAACTGGGCTCAGATTGAGTAATTGGTTTTAATTTTATTTTATGCTCCAAGGAAACAACTTCATTTAAAAAACATGAGATCTTTTAGATTGTGTGGTACACTTTAATTTAATTCTAGTGAGATGATCATTTTTTTCCCAAATTAAAAAGACAACTTTTTACTTTTGTTATTGATCTCTGTACATGTGAATTGACTGGGTAACAAAGATAATTTTGAATCTCAAAATTTATTCTAATGCTTTCCAAACTTTTATTTATTTATTTATTTATTTATTTATTTATTTATTTGAGACAGGCTCTTGTGCAGTGACATGATCATAGCTCTCTGTAGCCTTGAACTCCTGGGCTCAAGCTATCCTCCCACCTAAGCCTCCCAAGTAGCTAAGACCAAAGGCATGCACCGCCATGCCTGGCTAGGTTTTTATTTTTATTTTTATTTTTAATAGAGATGGGTTCTCTCTATGTTGCCCAGGCTGGTCTTGAATTCCTGGGCTCAAGCAATTCTCCTGTCTCAGCCTCCCAAAGTGCTGGATTATAGGCGTGAACCACTGTGCCAGCCACTCACCTAACTTTCTTAATGCACTGGAAAAATTCTTTAATAGATCACAGCATAATGTATAGTTGGGATGAAATAATTATCAATGAGACCGTTAATATTTCAAACAGTATTCTTGATAAAAGCACTTTTGGGGGCCTCTTTTTTTGGTCAGATTGATTATATGAAGATTGCTTTTATTGAAGATGTGGTTGGCAGAGGGATTGTGCAAAAACCAAGACAAATGTTAATGTCATTTTCTTCTTCACTTTTGCTGAAATTGTTAGCATTGTCATGGATGTATACATTTTTAGCAAAAATCTTTTCAAGTCAATTGTTTCTTTTGTAATGATCTATAATTAGATAAATATAATCCATAAATTCATTTCATTCAGCATGAATGCAAATTGCAATGCATCACCGTGCACTGAAAGATCACTGGGGCAGGGACAACCATCAGCTCCTACTTGTGAGATTCCCTTTCCTACTTTATAGGAAATTCCTGGAAATCCCTAGAAGATATCTACATCATAGACTAATGAAGGCCCCAGCATCAGCTACTATTTTAAATACTATTAAAATAAATTTTCTATTTCCTGATAAAGAAAGCTGATAGAAGTAGAATACCAACATTTCTTCCTAAACTCAAATGAACGGTCCTATTAGATGACCAGCTCTCGAATGGTGATATCATGAGCCAATCGCATCAGAATTATTAGCAATAATTATTTTAAATGTAGGTTTCCAGGATCTACTCTGGATGCATTTTTTTCCAAGTCTTAATGAGCAATCCAACGAGTAATCGTCATTTAATAATAATACATACCGATCATATATTGTTTGACAGACACTTTTCTAAAGCTTTATGTGTATTAACTAATTTTTTTTCTTTTTTGGGGACAGGGTTGCCCAGGCTGGAGTGTAATGGTGCCATCAGGGCTCATTGTAGCCTCAACCTGCAGGGCTCAGGTAATTCTCTGGCCCCACCCTTCTGAGTAGCTGGAACTAAAGGCGCATGCCACCATACCCGGCTAATTTTTGTATTTTTGTTGTTGTTGTAGAGATGGGGTTTCACCATGTTGCCCAGGCTGATCTTGAAGTCCTGGGCTCAAGCGATTTGCTCCTCTTGGCCTCCCAAAGTGTTGGAATTACAGGTGTAGGCCACCATGCCCAGCCTTGTATTAACTAATTTAATGTTTAGATCAACATTATGAGATATATACTGTTATTATGCCAGTTTCACAAGTGGAGAAATTGAGGCACAGAGAGGTTAAGTAACTTGTCCAAGGCTACATGCTATGAACTGGCTGTGAAGTTAATTTTTGTATTAACTTAACCAGGTCATGCAGTGCCCAGATTAAGCCTTATTTCTGGGTGTGTCTGTGGGGGTGCTCCAGATGAGATTAGCAGCAGCATCAGTGGACTCAGTAAAGCAGATGGCTCTGCCCAAGGCAGGTGGGCGCCATCCAGTCTACTGAGGGCCCAAAGAGCACAAAAGGCAGAGGGAGGAATAGCTTGCCCCGTTTTATTTCTGCCTCACTATCTGAGCTGAGGCATCTCATTCCACCTTTCTTGCCCTTAGACTGGGCTTAGCAGCAGTGGCTCCCCTGGCACTTTGAACTGGGACTTAATTACACCACTGACTCTCCTGGATCTCCAGCTTGCAGACGGCAGATCATGGGATTCTAGGGCTCCATAATCATGCAGGCTGATTCCTCCTCATAAATCTCTCTCTCTATTAAACCGAATTACAGTTTTTGCCCTTAAAAGTAAAGGCAAAAATTGCAATTACTTTTGTACCAACCTAATATACATACATGCATGCACACATAGATAAATAGATGTGTGGGTAAGGCCTGTTGATTCTGTTCTTTTAGAAAACCCCAACTAATACACTAGCAGAATGGGTTCAAAACACTCTTAGATAAATGAGTTCTCTAGATGATTCTTATGTGCACATTAGGTTTAAAACCACTGATTTACGCTGTATTCTGAATGCCTTAAAACTGATACATAGGCCAGGTGCACTGGCTTACACCTGTAATCCTAGAACTTTGGGACGCAAAGGCAGGTGGATCGCTTGAGTTCAAGAGTTTGAGACTAGCCTGGACAACATGGAGAGACCCCATTACTATAAAAATATAAAAATTAGCCCAGCATGGTGGTGTGCATCTGTAATCCCAGCTACTCAAGAGGCTAAGGCGGGAGAATAGCTTGAACCCAGGAAGTGGAGGTTGCAGTGAGACGAGGTTGCACCACTGCACTCCAGCCTGGGTGACAGAGAGAGATTGTCTCTCAAAAATAAATAAATAAAATAAAAATAAATAAAAATTGAAAATAAAATAAAATAAAATTGAGTATATATAAAGAACATTCTTGATTTCTTGTTTCTGGGTCAAATTATTTGTAAGACCACAATAATATATAATTATTAAACTGAATACAGATTAGTCCCTATGTTCCATGAAAGAGAAAACAAAATATGCCAAAAGTACATGCAGTGTTTGATATATTCATTTAGTTAATATATACATAATGTCAATAGGTATGATCATAATTGCAGTTTTGGGTTTTTTTCCCATATAAGTTCTTTGACATAAAAGAGGTCACACTGCTGTCTGAACCCACATGTCATTTATTAGCAAGATGAATTGAGAACAAATGCTTCTCGAGCAATGTCCCTGGATCGCAGAAACAGAAGGAAGGAAGCAACCCCGTTTTGGGATGTTCTGTGCAGGTGGGGTCTATTTTTAATCTCTCCAGCTATATGTGTCAGGTGGGAGTGTACAAGGCAGTAGAATCGCTTAGCAGTGCATAAAGGCAAAGTGCCCCATTAAAACCGGGGCAGCAATTGAAGCACAAAGCTGTTGTCCCAAGGCTCCCAACTCAGCCAGACTCTCTGTTTGGGTCTCACCTGAAGGTATGTCAGGGCTGGGTGCATGGGTGAGATACAGTCACTGATGTAGCTGCTCCCATGTAACCAAACATCTCGGTTAGTAGCTCTAAAGTGCTACAGCATCAGCACAGAAGCATGTTAAGAATACAAACCCTTAGGACCCACTTTCAGAAATTCTGTTCAATGGAATCAGCATTTTAGCAAGGATTCCAGGTGATCCCAGTGCAGGTGGAATGATCACTACTCATTGAGAAACACTGATAGAGAAAAGGGTTGTTTATCACTAGAATGGATACAATTTGAACAGAAGATATAACTTTTATTTATTTTTTTACTTTTATTTTTGAAACAGAGTCTCACTCGGTCACCCAGGCTGGAGTGCAGTGGCGTGATCTCAGCTCACTGCAACCTCTGGCTTCTGGGTTCAAGCAATTCTTGTGTCTCAGCCTTCCAAGTAGCTGGGATTACAGGTGCACACCACCACGCCCAGCTAATTTTTGTATTTTTAGTAGAGTTGGGGTTTCACATGTTGGCCAGGCTGGTCTCAAACTCCTGACCTCAAGTGATCCTCCTGCTTCGGCCTTCCAAGGTACTGGGATTACAGGTGCACACCACTACACTCGGCTAATTTTTGTATTTTTTGTAGAGATGTGGTTTCATCATGTTGGCCAGTCTGGTCTTGAACTCCTGACCTCAAGTGATCCACCTGCCTCAGCCTCCCAAAGTGCTGGGGTTATAGATGTGAGCCACTGCACCTGGCCAGATATAATTTTTAATCATGGAAAATATCAGTTACCTAGAACAGCACAGAGATGGAGTACAAAAACTGGAGGAAATAAATAACTGGGCGTGGTGACAGTATAGTCCTAGGTATTTGGGAGGCTGAAGTGAGCTATCAGAGAACCTGCCCCAATAGTCACGTAGGTTCTTTTCTATTTTCCCTAAGCATCGGCCGGTTTGAGAAATAAAGGGACAGAGTACAAAGGAGAGAAATTTTAAAGCTGGGCATCTGGGGGAGACATCACATGTTGTTAGGTTCCGTGATGCCCCACAAGCTGTAAAACCAGCAAGTTTTTATTAGGGAGTTTCAAAAGGGGAGGGAGTATATGAATAGGGTGTGGGTCACAGACATCAAGTGCTTCACAAGGTAATAGAATATCACAAGGCAAATGGAGGCAGGTCGAGACCACAGGACCACAGGACTGAGGCGAAATTAAAATTGCTAATGAAGTTTCGGGCCCCAATGTCATTGATAACATCTTATTAGGAGACGGGGTTTTGAGAGCAACCGGTCTGATCAAAATTTATTAGGCGGGAATTTCCCCTTCCTAATAAACCTGGGAGCGCTATGGGAGACTGGGGTCTATTTCACCCCAACAGTCTACAGACCATAAAAAACGACCACACCCAGGGGGGCCATTTATAGACCTACACCCCCAGGTGCATATTCTCTTTCCCAGGGATGTTCCCAGCTGAGAAAAAGAATTCAGTGATATTTCTCCCATTTGCTTTTGAAAGAAGAGAAATATGGCTCTGTTCCACCCGGCTCACTGGCGGTCAGAGTTTAAGGTTATCTCTCTTATTCCCTGAACAATTGCTATTATCCTGTTCTTTTTTCAAGGTGCCCAGATTTCATATTTGTTCAAACACGCATGCTGTACAATTTGTGCAGTTAACGCAATTATCCCATGGTCCTGAGGCAACATACATCTTCCTCAGATGACAGGATTAAGAGATTAAAGTAAAGACAGGCATAGGAAATCACAAGGGTATTGATTGGGGAAGTGATAAGTGCCCATGAAATCTTTACAATTTATGTTTAGAAAGTGCAGTAAAGACAGGCATAAGAAATTATAAAAGTATTAATTTGGGGAACTAATAAATGTCCATAAAATCTTCACAATCCACCTTCTTCTGCCATGGCTTCAGCCAGTCCCTCTATTTGGAGTCCCTGACTTCCCGCAACAGTGAGCTATGACTGTACCACTGCACTCCAGCCTGGGCAACAGAGCAAGATTCTGTCTCTGAAAAAAAAAAAAGTAGAGGGAAAGAGAAGAAAACAAAGACTGAGGAAAACAGTAACTGCAGGGAGAGGAATAAGGTTCTTATTTTCTGCCTGTTTTCTTCAGCTGGAATCACAGAAGTGAATGAGTACAGACATTTGATATTACCCCGGTAGTGTGGATGCCTTTTAATGGCTAAAGAAAGTGGCCAGGCTGTTTCAGTATCCTTGAGGGTGTCACTTCAGGGCCATGTCTTGATCACTATGCAGGGCCACATGGAGGTTGCACTTGGAAACAGCAGGAACAACCAGGGGTCTTGGGAGGCTGACTTTGTAGTAGTAAGAGGGTGGGGTGCCCTTGGTTCTCGCATGAGGATGTGATCAGCCTGCAAATAATTCCATTAACTGGCAGAGAAGGGAAACCTGCTACTCAGGGATAAGCAAGAACTTATCCCTGGTCCTGGTCCTCTCTATAAGGAGTGTTGTTTGGATGGAGTACCTTATTTAGCGGGGCAGAGTAGGGAGAGGAACTTGCAGTTAGGCCATTAGAGGCCTTTTCACCTTCAGATGTCAGCAGAACACATCAAATTTGTTTCAGGCCTTTCACCAGAGGCCAGCTGCCTATTTGTTCATGTTCTATGAGCAAGGCTTGGGAGACAGATAGGATGCTGGTCCTTTCTGTTCAAAGTCCTGGTTAGGTGCCTCCATTTTTACAAAATGTCCTATTATCAGATGTCATCACCTTTAAAGGCTATACTTTCACACATTTCTCACCCACACCTCCATTCCCAAGGAAAGTAATCTTGGCCTGTCAGCAGCTCAGATTTTCATCAAAAGTCTCCAAAGAAAGATCTGACATTTATGTAAAATTGAAAAATATGATTCAGCCAGAAATACTAGAATTTACCCCTGGATAAAACTGGAGCTAAGAGACCTGCAGAGTGAAACGACATTGTTTTACCGTCCTACACACTTGTAGTTTGGCAACAGGTCTCAGCTGACTTTCAGGGATACTAGAAGGAAAAAGCTCTCCACACTTTGTTGCTCTGCTTGTGGAAATAAATGGTTAAGAATGTCATCTACTGTGTCACTCAGTGCTCTCTCTGTTTTAAATTTCATGTAAGAAATTTATTTCAAGCTTAAGTGTAAGGAAAAGATGTTCCTTTTGTTGATAAACTGGCATAACCTTTCTACAGATGCACTAAGACATCTGGAGATCTGTTCCAATCTTTCTATGTATTGATTGATTATTTATTTATTTTTAGAGACAGGGTCTTGCTTTGTCACCCAGAATGGAGTACAGTGTTGTGAACATAGCTCACTGCAGCCTTGAACTCCTGGGCTCAAGCTATCCGCCTACCTCATCCTCCCTAGTAGCTGGGACTACAGGCATGTGCCACCACACTTGGATAATTTTTAATTTTTTTTTTGTAGAGACAGAGTCTTGCTTTGTTACCCAGGATGTCTTGAACCTCTGGGCTAAAGCTATCCTCCCACTTCAGCCTCCCAAGGTGTTGGAATTATTGGCATGAGGCTGTCCTTGTCCCAATCATTAACCTGACCCTATCTTTCTCTTTGTTGATAGTTTCTCTAACCCTGATTTTTTTAATGTATGTAACTATGAATATTGTGTAATATTGCCTCAAATCTTTTGTGAAATTAGGTAGGTAGGTAGATAGGTAGATAGATGGAGACAGTAATTTTTTTTAATTAAGGAAGATGGATTACTTCCCCTTAGCATTTGTTCTGTTTATTATTTTCCTGCAAGCTGTGCATATTTAGACACCTATAATGCTACACTGTTCTTCATTGCAGTATTTCTCTGCCTGTTAACTTTATTTACATGTGTTTTTTTTTACTGTTCAGCATTAAATGACTGCTGCATTGTTTTAATCTTGGGTTTAGTGATGACCATGAGCAATAGCTCCCATTCTTTGGTAAAAGATGTGAAAATATTTCACAAATGAGAAGGCACTCTGCACATTTTTTCACCAGGGGAATTTGCAGCAGTGCTCAACCTTGGTTGAACTCAAATTTCAAGCCTGGTGTTACGAGCAATAGCAGAGCTGTTCCCTGTCTGTGCATAATGTTTCATGACCTTGGTGTACATCTTCCTGAGACTCAACTTTGAACTGAAGTTTCTCTGGGGAGGATGCCCTCCAAATGATGGCTTTCATAGTGCACTAACCGCCCCTTTTCCTTAGAGTTTATCTATTGGTAATGTCACAAAGGATACATACTAAGTTTAGGGGGGGGTGTAAAGAGAGAGACATATTAATTTTAAGATTTTTAAAATCCTCTCCACTAACTCCTGCATGACAGCTCTCAAACAGAACATATTCGCTTGGGTATTCATCCCAACACACGCCCCATCTGTCGTCATGTCTCTAGGGCTGGATTAGATATATTGCATGATTAAATAAACAAACGAATTGCTTTAGAGCCGGAGCCCCATGTTAAACCCTCTTTATTTTATTTTATTCTTTTTTGGATTTTGACTGGATGACAACTGCAGTTTGTTGCCTTTTTTATGTTGTTTTCCTTTAGGCTGCTACTGTGAGATTTAAACTAGTTGAGGTTTATACCAATGCAGTTTACAATACTCTAATAAATCAAATGTTTACAAGCCAAATGAAGTTTTAAACCTTGGTAGCTTAGAAATAGGTATTTAAAAACAGCAAGTAGATCCATAATGGAGATGAAGGAGGCAAAGTACCCCAAAGATCAGATAATGTTCACAATATATAGTTTTTATGAGGATTAAATAAGATAAATAGTACAAAGCACATAGAACACTTTCTGGTACATAATAATATGAAAGTGAAATAAATGATAGCATAGTAGGCTGTCTTAGCTGAGCACAAACTGATATTCAGTTTGTTATTGGTGAAACAAGTGGATTTCGAGTGTAGGTACCACAGTTGAGTTCTACTGGAAATTTCTATAGTGAAATATTTACCAAATTAACTGCACATTAAAGTGAAGCTAAAGGCTGCAACTTGGAAATCAGTGACAATGCCAGGTAGTCAATGGACAGCAAGGATGTCTGAAGTGGACCATAGTGTGGAAAAATGCTTAAAAACACAAGCCTGCAAGGAAAATCAGCAGCTCTGGGCTTGGAGAAAATTTTTTAAAGCATAGACCTTTCTCCAAGGAGGAAGTAGTCTAATAAGAGAAGACAGATGATGGACAAACAAAAACTTGGATGCAATAAAGAATAAATGTAAGAGGTTCCACACCAGAACGTGGGGAAGTAATTAGTGGGTAAGTTTGATTAGGGGAATTTCAAAATCATGGACCTTTCATGGAATTCCTTCTTGCTTTCAACTGTGTTGACCCATGAGTATAAGAAAAAGAGAATAGCCTTCTGAGTATATTGTTTTAGACCTTGTATATCTTAACATGCTAATGGGCACAGCTGAGCTCCAAATGTATTTGCCTTAGTCAAAAAAATATAGCTTACTCTGTGGTGTTTCCTGGGCAACTGTGTTCTGTTTTGATCTTTCCTTGACCCAAATTTATAGTCATTGAGTTTTAGAGCTTTATTGAACCTGAAGGTAAGCTTGTCTGATATCCCTATTTGGTTAAGAGAAAAACTTTTGGATAAAGTAGATTTGGATGAAAACCACTGGTTCATTGCTCAGAAACCTTAGACAAGTCAATTAAGTTCTTTTAGCCTTGACTGTACAACTAAATTAAAAAAAAATTACATTACTAGGTGCAGTCATTCTCATAAATGGATATTATTACTATTCTTTTTAGGGCCCAGGCAAACTAAGTGATTTTTTTCAAGGCCACACAACTAGTTGTGGAATTCAGAGTCATATGAAGATTCTCAGACAGGCACTATTACCACTACATAATATTAGTTTTTGGATCCCCAAAAAGATTCTTTCATTTCTCAAAAAAAAAAAAAAAAGGAAAAAGTAATCTCTCTTCTGGCTTTCATGCTATCTGAAATTTTTTTCTAAGCTCAATTGATGATTATTATTCTTGGACGTGTACTTCGGGAAAATCTACTTCAGAAGAAAAGCTACACTTTTGTGATAGAACAGAATAAAAAGTGTACTAGTACCTTGTAGGTGTACATTGTGAACTACTCAATATTCCAAAGAAACGAGAACAGTGAGAGAACAAGAGAGCAAGATGAGTGTGTGTGTGTGTGTGTGTGTGTGTGTATTTCCCCAATTTCTTGGGCTCCAACTCTGTGCTCAGACACTGTACTAGGTATTTACAAATGTTATCTCATTTAATCTTTACCATACTCTGAAAGATAGATACTGTATGGTTACAACAACCTGAGGCTCAGAGAAGTTAAGTAATTCACCAAAGCCACAAAGCTTGAAAATGACAAAACCAAGACTTAAATCTGGTCTGTCTGTGCTCCAAACTTATAGTAATAATGAATGAATTACATTGCATTCCTCTATTGCGTATCTGAAATGAATACTAAACAGAAATTGGACTGGGGAAAGTCTCATTAATAGACCTGTTGAACATGCAACTTTACATAAAGGAATAATGAAAACCACCAAGCAAGAATCATATTTACTGACTATTTGTACACGTAATAACTTATTTAAACAAAGACAAATAACAATAACTTATTTATTTTTATTTAAATAATGTGTCTATTTGGACAAAAAATGTATTAAATGGATCCTCCCCCTTTGAGCATCCCCTCTTACTTGTCTGATTAGCAGAGCTGACTGCTGTGCTAGATCTGAACACAAAGTTGAGTACTGAGAAGGGAGAATTAAATGAGGAGAATGCTAGCTGTCCACCAAAATTCATCTCCCCTTCTTATATGTTAATGTAGCAATATCATGGCTATCCAATGAGATTATATGTTCTAGCCTACCTTGTAGTAGGTATGGCCACGTGACTACATTCTCACTAACAAAGGGTGAGCTTGGGACTTAATCCATGTGGATGTTCTCTTCTCCAATTTATTTTACCCCTTACAACTGGCTGTTCTGGAAGAGAAGAAAAAGTGGCAGAACAACAAACATATGAAAAAAGGCTCAACTTCACTGATTAGGGAAATGAAAATCAAAATCACAATGAGATACCATCTCACATGAGTCAGAATGGCAGTTATTAAAAAGTCAAGAAACAACAGATGCTGACGAGGTTGCAGAGAAATAGGAATGCTTTTATACTGCTGGTGGGAGTATAAATTAGTTCAATCATTGTGGAAGACAGTGTGGCCATTCCCCAAAGATTTAGGACCAGAAATACCATTTGACCCAGCAATCCCATTACTGTGTATATACACAAAGGAATATAAATCACTCTATTGTAAAGATACATGCACAGGTTTGTTCATTGCAGCACTATTCACAATAGCAAAGACATGGAATCAACCCAAATGCCCATCAATGATAGTCTGGATAAAGAAAATGCGGTACATATATACCATGGAATTCTATGCAGTCAAAAAAAAGGAATGAAATCATGTCCTTTGCAGGGACATGGATGGAGCTGGAAGCCATTATCCTTAGCAAACTAACACAAGAACAGAAAACCAAACACCGCATGTTCTCACTTCTACGTGGGAAGTGAATCATGAGAACACATGGACGCAGGGAGGGGAACAACACACGGTGGGGCCTGTCAGGGATGAGGGGGAAGGAGAGCATTAGGAAAAATAGCAAATGCTTGCTGGGCTTAATACCTAGGTGATAGGTTGATAGGTGCAGCAAACCACCATGGCACACGTTTACCTATGTAACAAACCTGCACATCCTGCATTTGTACCGTGAAACTTAAAACTATAAAAAAAAGAGAAAAAGAAACGACATAACTACTACTAAAAAAAAGTGGCAGCAATCCACCTTTGACCATGTAGGGATTGTATCTAAGGGGTTATGACATGATGGCTTGAGAGGAGCCTTGGAAAGAGCTGCTCTGCTTACCATGCACTGCTAACCTTCAAACTGATAGCTGAGAGAGACATTTCCATATACTTCAAGGTGCTGTGTTTTATGGTCTCTCTCTCTCTCTCTCTTTTTTTTGGCAACTGTTTAGCTTTATCATAACTAAAACAGGGATAAAATAGTTGGGTAAGACTCCCTAGAGAAAGAGACTTGAGTTGGACCTTGAAATATTCATTGAAGATTAATCCAATGAAAGCAAAAAGGCAAAGACAGAGAAGAAAAACTCTTCTTTATGTAGGAATTAGACATTCCCCTGTCCATTATAAAGTAGAACAATAAAATCTGTCCTTGGTGGGAGTCTCGCTTTATGACAAAATAAAATTACTTAACAAAGTATAAAAAGATACTCTAAATGCAAATATACAATAGAAGTACGTATCTTTAACTCTTATTAAAGTCTCTAGACCTGGTTCCCTGTACATTACGGGGAATTTTTAGTGGAAGTAATGGAGTTCTATTGGGGATTATATAAAATTGTAGGACAAAACCTACTTTAGTTCTATTGTACAGTTGAAAAAAGCACAAGCAATTACTATTTGACTATACTTGCCATATCCTTAATTATGTTACTCTATACATTTTATCTTTTTGAAAACAAATGTTTCACTCAAGTCATGATGGAGGAACTGGTACCAGATTTAATATCCTACCATAAACAACTAGAAAGCTGTTTTCAGACATTGGATCAAAAGCAGTATAACATGGATATCCTTGAAAGAAGAGAAACAAGAAAATGAACCTGACCATCACCCTGGCTTTCTGCCTGGAGGCTTTTTCTGGGCAGCCATCCAGGCAGGAGAAACTTAAGGAGAACACGGTCTTTTCGAGTTGAGAAAATAGGGATCAGAGTCTGCAGGGGCTGAGGTGCCTGGAATTTGCAGTGTGAAGAACCAGACAGGAAAAGGGTATGCAGAGAAAGAGTTCCATATATATGTATGGAGGTCACCTTAGTATTGTGGAGTACTAAATGACACATACAAAGGGTAACATTCCATGAGACTGAGAAAAGAATGGGATGGGACATGTATGCTAAATAATTCCCACAGTTCATACAGGGTGGGAGGAGATGTTCAGTTTTCAACCAGTCAGAGTGAAGTGAACAACTGGAACATTCGGTAGAGTCCCTTGAGAGGTCATGGTTTAGTATTAGAGTGAAATGATGCCTAGGGTAAAGGCAACATTATATCTGCCCCAATATAGTTTTGAAACAAGCCTCAAAATAATTCAGCATATCCCCAAGCAATTTTAGTGCATTTGAGAAAAAGTCCAACACTCTTTAAAGACAACAAAATCTAGCACTCAACATCATACTAATCACTAAGCTTAGCTTCCAATAAAAGTTTACTAGGCACATGAAGGAGCAATAAAATGTATTCATAATTTGCAGAAAATATGTCAATGATCCAGAAAAGACAATGATGATATTAACAGATGAGGACTTTAAAATATTTATTGTAAATATGTTAAAAGACTTAAAAGAAAATATAAACATCATGAGATAATATATGAGAAATATATTTTTAAAGAAACTAATAAAATTTATAGAGCTGAAATATACAATATTTGAAATGAAATTTTTACTGGATGCAATAAACAGCAGATTGAGCACTAAAAAAAAGCAGGCTGGGCACGGTGGCTCACGCCTATAATCCCAGCACTTTGGGAAGCCAAGGCAGGCAGATAACAAGGTCAGGAGATTGAGGCCATCCCAGTCAATATGGTGAAACTCCGTCTCTACTAAAATACAAAAAAAAAAAAAAAAAAAAAAATTAGCTGAGTGTGGTGGCATGCACCTGTAGTCCCAGCTACTCGGGAGACTGAGGCAGGGGAATCGTTCGAACTCAGCAGGCGGAGGTTGCAGTGAGCCGAGATTGTGCCATTGCACTCCAGCCTGGCAACAGAGTGAGACTCCATCTCAAAATAATAATAATAATAATAATATAAATAATAAAAAAGTGAAGTTGAATACATAGCTTTAGAAACTATTCAAATGGAAATAAGAGAGGATAAAAAGAAACATAACAACTATCTCAGTTACTCGTGGGATAGTATCAAGCAGTGAAACACGTGCAACTTCAGCCCCATAAAATCGAGGTGTACAGAAAACATCTTTTTAAGTTACAGCCAAAAAAGTACAAATTTGATTAAAACTACAAAGCCACAGATCTAAGAAGCTCAACAAATTCCCAGCAGAATAAACACCCATAGAAAACTACACCATGGCATGCCACAAATTGTTTAAAAACACTGAGTAAGAGAAACCTGAAGAGCAGCCAGTTGCTGGGGTACAGGCATTGTGTACAGGGGAACAAAGATAAAAAGACTGTGGATATTTCCAAGCAAGCTAGAAGACAGTGGAACATATCTTTAAATGTTAAAACAAACAAAAACCATCAACCAAGAATTTCATATGCAGCAAAAATATCCTTCAAAACTGAAGACAAAATAAAGGATTTTTCAGATAAATAAGATGCTCAGATAATTCATTAGCAGAATATCTGCCCTCTAAGAGTTTCTTCAGGCAGAGGAAAATGATACCAGATGAAAATATTGAAAAGAGAAGAGTGTAAGAAATAATAAATATGTAGTACATTTTAATTTCTTTTTATATTTTTAAAAATATCAATTATTTAAGGCAAAAATATCAAATATTTAAGGCAAAAATATTAACACTGTATTTATTATTAGGTTTATAACATATGTAGAAATAATATGTATAACAACACAATGGCCAGGGAGAATTGAATTATCATTAAAAGTAGACTCTAATAAGTTAAAGATGCATATGAGAAACCCTAAGGCAGCCATTTAAAAAAGATCAAAAGAGTAAACCTAATAAACTAATACATGGATAAAATGGAATACTAAAGAAATATAATTAATCCAAAAGAAGGCAGCACATGAGAAAAGAAGGAAGGAAATACAGATGCTACAAATAGAAAACAAATGGTAAGATGATACATTCACCATATTGAGATCCTCACTAAATATACATGGTCTAAATATTTCTGTTAAAAGCACAGATTGGCAGTCTGGATAAAAAGGCAAGACCCAACTATAAACTATCTACAAAAAATATACTTTAAATTAAAAAGACACAGACAGGCTAAAAGTAAAAGGATGGAAAATATTTACCATGCAAATATGAGTGATAAGAAAGTGGGGGTGGCTATATCAAAGTAGACTTTGGGTCAATAAATACTGCCAGACATAAAAGGGACATTTTATACTGATAAAGGAGTTCATGCTTGAATAAAATATCATATTTCTAAATGTGTATGCACCTTGCCTAAAAATAGAGCTTTAAAATACATGGAAATAACTAAACAGAACTAAAAGGAGAAATAGATACACATTGATAATTGTAAATTGCAACAAATCTCTTTATGTTATTCATTGAGCAGGCAAACAAAGAAAATAATAAATGCTTAAAAGTCTAGAGCAAAATTGTCAATCAACTTAGCCTAACAAAAGTAGAATGTATATTTCTCAAAGTTAATATAGAATATTGGCTAGGATAAACTCTCTGTTGAGCTGTAAAATAAATCTTGGCATATATAAAAGGATTGAAGTCCTATAGAAAATATTCTTTGATCACAATGCAATTAACTATAAATTGGAAGCAGAAACATATCTTTCAGATCTCTTAAATTTTGATATTAAACAACACACATTTAAATAGTCCATGGGTCAAAGAAGAAATAACAAGGGAAAATCAGAAAATAAATTTTAAACTGAAAAATGATAGAAAACTTAATGCATCAAAATTTGTAGGATGCAGGTAAAGCAGTATATAGAAGGAAATTTGTAACTTTTAAATGCTAAGTTAGAAAAAAAGAGCAGTCTCATGATTTAACTTCATATCTCAGGAATATAGAATAAAAGAGTGAAGTAAACCCAAAGTATGTACAAGGAAAGAAAAAATAAAAATAAGAACAGAAAAATCAATGAAACAAAACATGAACAGATAAAATAAATGAAAGAAAAAGAAAAATCTGTAAAATATTAATAAATACATTTCTAGCCAGAAAATTAAAAAGTGAAATTATATGAATTAGCAATATAATAAATGACAGAGAAGACATCACTATAGATCTTCATGTTACATTAATTATTAATGATTTTATGCCAATAAGTTTGACATCTTCAATTAAATAAAAAATTCCTTTAAAAATTATCAAAATTTACATAAAAAGAAATAGAAAAACTTACTAGCCCTTACATATTAAAGAAATTAAATTTGAATTGAAAATGTTCCCACAAAGAAAATATCAGACCCAGGTGGGATCATTGGTAAATTCTATCAAATATTTAAGAAAATAATAATACCAATATTTTACAAGACATTTTGTAAAATAGTAGAAAAGAATTATCCCAGCTTGATTCACAAGGTCGACATTTCAAAAAATAGGCAAACATTGTGCAAGAAAATGAAATTACAGACCAATATCCCTCATTAACATACATGTAAAATTTCTTAACAAAATATTTAGCAAATTGAATCCAGTAGTATATAGAAAAATAACATGTTATAACCAAGTGGGTTTTATTCCAGGAATGAGAGGTCAATTTAGTGCTTGGAAACCAATGTAATTACCATATTAACAAAACAAAGGAGAAAAAATTACACACAATTATCTTCATATATGCAGAAAATTATCTGACAAAATTTAACACTAATTCTCTAAGAACTTTCAGAAAACTAAGAAGAGAAGGTGACTTTCACAATATGATAAAGGATAATGATAAAATCTCATAGTCATTATCATACTTAATGGTGAAAAACCAAGATGAGGAAGAAAAACAAAGATACCATTGTCACCATTTCAACACTTTACAAAAATCATAGTCAATGCAATAGGATCAAACTAAATAAAATGTGAGAGGAAGTAGAGCAAGATGGCTAAATAGAAACCTTCACTGATTGTCCTCCCTGGAGAAACACCAAATTTAACAACAATCTACACAAAAAAACACCCTCATAAGAACCAAAAATCAGGCAAGCAATCACAGTACCTGATTTTAACTTCATATTACTGAAAGAGGCACTAAACAGGGTAGGAAAGACAGTCTTGTATTGCCAACACCAACCCTCCCTCATCTCCTGGCAGCAGCCACATGGCATAGAGGCAAAACTCTGTGCTTTGGGAAGGAGAGTGTAGTGACTGTGGGAGTTGGCATTAGAACTTAGTGCTGCCAACACCAGGCAGAACTCAGCCAATTAACATGGAAGTAACATTTAGACCAGCTGTAGCCAGAGGGGAATTGCCCATTTCAGCAGTTGTAACTTGAAATACCACAAGCCTTGCCACCCTGGGTTTAAGTGCTCTGGGGTTCTAAATAAACTTGAAAGGCAGGCTAGGCCACAAGGACTGCAAATCCTAGGCAAGTCTTAGTGCTGAGCTGGGCTTGTAGCCAGTGGACGTGGGGGGCACGTGATGTAGCAAGACACCAGCCAGGGTGGCCAGGGAGCGTTTACACTGCCCATCCTCCAACCCCAGGCAGCACAGCTGACAGCTCCAAAAGAGATCCTTTCCTTCCACTTGAAGAGAAGACAAGGAAGAGTAAAGAAGACTTTGTCTTGCATCTTAGATAACAGCTCAGCCACAGTAGGATAGGTCACTGGACAGAGTCGTAAAGCCTCCCACCCAGGTCCTACCTCCTGGACAATATCTCTAGACACACACTCAGCCAGAAGGTAGACTGCTGCCTTGAAGGGAAGGATCCGGTTCTGGAAGGATTCATCCTCTGCTGACTAAAGAGCCCTTGGGCCCTGAAAAATCAGCAGTGGTAGCCAGGTAGTACATGCCATGGGCCTTGAGTGAGACTCTGAGATGTGCTGGTTTCAGGTGTGACTTAGCATATTCACAGTTGTGGTGGTTATGAAGAGAGACTCCTTCTGCTTGAGAAAAAGCAGAGGGAAGAATAAAGGGGACTTTGCCTTGCAGCTTAGGTACCAGCTTGGACACAGTGAAAAAGAACACCAAGTAGACTCTTCGGGTTCCCAATTCCAGGCCTTGACTCTTGGATGGCATTTGCGGACCTACTCTGGGCCAGAAGAGAGCCCACTTCCCTGAAAGGTGAGTCTCAGGCCTGGCAGCATTCATCACAAGCTGACTGAAGAGCCCTTGGACCTTAAGTGAACATTAGTGGTACCCTGGCAGAAATCCCCATGAACTTGTGGTGGTGGACATGGGGAGAGATGCCTCTGTCTGGGGAAAGGGGAGGGAAGAGTGAGAAGGACTTTATCTTGTGAATTTGGTGCCGGCCTAGTCACAGTAAAATAGAGCACCAAGTACATTTCTGAAGTTTCAGTGGCTCCTGGATGGCGTCTCTGGACCTGCCTGAGGCCTGGGGGGATCTTCCTGAAGGGAAGGACACAAGACTGCCTGGCTTCACCACCAAGTAGTGGTGACGGCAGGCTTTGGGAAAGACCCAGTGCTCTGCTAGTTTCAGGTCTGATCCAGCACAGTCTCAGTGGTGGTAGCCACAAGGGTGCTTGTGTTACCTCGCCCCTAGCTCACCAGAGAGCAGCTCACCAGAGAGAGAAAGAGAGAGAGAGTTTGTTTGGGAGAAAGTAAGAGAAGAATACAAGAGACTTTGCCTGGCAATCCAGATAATTTTTCTGGATCTTATCCAAAATTACCAAGTCTGTACCTCTAGGAGTCTGTAAGAATCACAGCATTACTGAGCTTGGAGTGCTCCCTAATGCACATACAGCTTCAGTGACCAAAAACTTGGATCACAACACTCAAGTCCCTTCAAATACCTGGAAAGCCTTCCCAAGAAGGACAGGCACAAACAAGCCCAGACTGTGAAGACTACAATAAATACTTAACTTTTCAATGCCCAGACATAGAGGAACATCCACAAACATTAAGACTATCCAGGGAAACATGACCTTACCAAATGAACTAAATAAGGCACCAGGGACCAATGCCAGAGAGACAGAGATATGTGACCTTTCAGACAGAGAATTCAAAATAGCGGTTTTGAAGAAACTCAAGGAAATTCAAGATAACAGAGAAGGAATTCAGAATTCTGTTAAAGTTAACATAGATATTGAAATAATTTAAAAAAATGAAGCAGAAATTCTGGAGTTGAAAATGTAATTCACATACTGAAGAATGCATCAGTCTTAATAGCAGAACTGATCAGGCAGAAGAAATAATTAGTAAACTTGAAGACAGGCTATTTAAAAATACACAGAGGAGACAAAAAATATGAAAGAATGAAGCATGCCTACAAGATCTAGAAAATAGCCTAAAAGGGGCAAACCTAAGAATTATTGGCCTTAAAGAGGAAATTAATACATATCAGCAGAGAAAAACAGCTATATTTAAAGGAATACAGGAAGAAAGAAAAGAAGGAAAAAAAGGCCACAAAACAACAGAAAACAAATAATAAAATGACAGGAGTAAATCTTTACTTGTCAATAATAAAACGGAATGTAAACAGACAAATCTCTCCAATCAAAAGACATAAAGTGGCTGAATGGATTTAAAATATAAGACAATGGTGTGTTGCTTACAGGAAAAATATATTTCATGCCATTGGAAACCAAAAAAGAGCAGGAGTAGCTATACATGTATCAGATAAAATAGACAAAATAGGTTTAAAGACTAATATGATAAGAAGAGACAAAGAAGGTCATTATATAATGATAAAAATGTCAATTCAGCAAGGGAATATAACAATTTTAAATATATGTTCACCCAACACTGTAGCACTCACATATATAAAGCAATTATTATTAGAGTTAAAGAAAGAGATAGAACCAAGTACAATAATAGCTAGTAAAGTCAGCACCCCACTTTCGCATTAGACAGATTATCCAGACAGAAAATCAAAAACGAAATATCAGACTTAATCTGCACTATAAACAAAATGGACCTAGAAGATTATTTACAGAACACTTAATCCAACAACTGCAGAAGCATACTTTTCAGCACATGGATCATTTTCGAGGATAGACCATATGTTAGGTCACAAAACAAGTCTTAACACATAAAAAAAAGTTGGAATAATATCAAGCATCTTCTCTGATCACAATGGGATAAAACTATAAATTAATAAGAGGAATTTTGGAATCTATACAAGCACATGGGAATTAAACAATATGTTCCTGAATGATCACTGGGCCAATGAAGAGATTAAGAAATAAACTGAAAAATTTCTTGAAACAAAGGATAATGGAAACACAACATACTAAAACCTACGGTATGCAGTGAAAGCAGTCCTAAGAGGGAAGTTTGTAGCTATCAGTGCTTATGCGAAAAAATAAGAAAAACTTCAAATAAACAACCTAATGATGCATCTTAAAGAACTAGAAAAGCAACAGCAAACCAAAGTCAAAATTGGTAGAAGAGCAGAAATAATAAAGATTAGAACAGAAACAAATGAAATTGATATGAAAAATACAATAAAAAGATCAATAAAACAAAAAGCTTGTTTTTTTGAAAAGATAAACAAAATTGAAAAAGCTTTAGCCAAACTAAGAAAAAAAGAGTGAAGACCCAAATAAATAAAATCAAAAATGAAAAAGACATTACAACCAGAGACACTAAACCAATACCACAGAAATTCAAAGGATCTTTCTTTCCTTGTTTGCAGAAGATATGATCTGACATTTGGAAAAACCTAAAGACTCCACCAAAAAGTATTAGAACTGATAAACAAATTCAGTATTATAGGATATAAAGTCAACATACAACAAACAGTAGCATTTCTATATACCAACCAGCAAATAATCTGAAAAAAAAATCAAGAAAGTAGTCCCATTTACAATAGTACAAATAAAATACCCTGGAATTAACTAACAAAAGAAGTGAAAGATCTATACAATGAAAACTGCAAAACATTGATGCAAAAAACTGAAGAGGACACACACACACAAAATGGAAAGATATTCCATGTTCATGGATTGGAAGAATCAAAATTGTTAAAATATCCATACTACCCAAAGCAATCTACAGATTCATTACAATCCATATCAAA
The DNA here is from genome assembly GCF_029281585.2 of Gorilla gorilla gorilla. Classification (NCBI taxonomy): domain Eukaryota; kingdom Metazoa; phylum Chordata; class Mammalia; order Primates; family Hominidae; genus Gorilla; species Gorilla gorilla. The sequence goes on along the minus strand of NC_073232.2, from coordinate 34,643,994 downwards.
ATATCAATGACTTTCTCACAGAAATGGAAAAATCAATCTTCAAATCTATATAAAACCACAAAAGACCCAGAATAGCCAAAGCTGTCCTGAGCAAAAAGAACAAAACTGAGGAATTACATTACCTGATTCAAATGATACTGTGGAGCTATAGTATCCAAAACAGCATGGCACTCGCAAAAAAACAGATATAGAGGCCAGTGGAATGGAATGGAGGACTCAGAAACAAATCCAGACTTCTACAGCGAACTTATTGACAATAAAGGTGCCGAAAACATACATGGGGGAAAAACAGTCTCTTCAATCAATGGAGCTGGAAAAATTGAATATCCATATGCAGAAGAATGAAACTAGATCCCTATCTCTCACCATATACAAAAATGAAATCAAAATGGATTTAAGACTTAAATCTAAGGCCTAAACTATGAAATGACTACAAGACAACATTGGGAAAATTCTGCGTGACATTGGAGTGGGCAAAGATTTCTTGAGTAATACCCCACAAGCACAGGCAACTAAAGCAAAAATGGACAAATGGGATCACATCAATTTAAAAAGCTTCTGCACTGCAGGGAAACAATAGACAAAATGAAGAGATAACACACACAATGGGAGAAAATATTTGCAAACTACCCACCTGACAAGGGATTAATAAGCAGAACATACAAGGAGCTCAAACGATTCTATAGGAAAAAAATCTAATAATCCAATTAAAAACTGGGCGAAAGATTTGAATAGACATTTCTCCAAAGAAGATATACAAATAGCAAACAAGTATATGACTATGTGCTCAATATCATTAAGAATCAGAGAAATGCAAATCAAAACTACAATAAGATATTATCTCACTCCAGTTAAAATGACTTTTATCCAAATGATGGACAATAACAAATGCTGACAAAATTGTGGAGAAACGGAAACCCCAGTACAGTGTTTGTGGTAATGTAAATTAGAACAATTACTATGGAGAATTGTTTGGTGGTTCCTCACAAAACTATAAATAGAGCTACCAGCATATGATCCAGCAATCTCACTGCTAGATATATATCCAAAAGAAAGAAAATCAGTATATCCAAGAGATATCTGCACTCCCATGGTTATTGCAGCCCTATCCACAATAGCCAAGATTTGGAAGCAACCTAAATGTTCATCAGCAGAAGGATGGATAAAGAAAATGTGGTACACACATACAATATAGCACTATTCAGCCATAGAAAAGAATGAGAGCCAGTCATTTGCAACACCATAGATAAAACTGGAGGTCATTATGTTAAGTAAAATAAGCCAAGCACAGAAAGACAAACTTTGCATGTTCTCACTTCTTTGTAGGTGTTAAAAATTAAAACAATCAATCTCATGGAGATAGAGTAAAAGGATGGTTGGCTGAGGCTGGGAAGAGTAGTTGGGGGATTGGGAGGGGGACGTGGGAATGAATAATGGATACAAAGAAATAGTTAGAAACAATGAATAAGATCTTGTATTTGCAGCACAAAAGAGTGACTATAGTCAAAATAGTTTAATTGTACATTTTAAATATCTAAAAGAGTATAATTGGATTGTTTGTAACACAAAGGATAAATGCTTGAGGTGATGGTTACCCCATTTGCCTTGACGTGATTATTACACACTGTTTGCCTGTATCAACATATCCCATATAGTCCAGAAATATGTACACCTACTATGTATCCACAAAAATTAAATGTTTAAAATTTAAAAATTAATAAAATGCATACAGTTGTAGAAAGAAATAAAAATGTATATCTTTGTATACATCATGATCATTTATATAGAAAATCATAAGAAAACTTCAAAAATCTACTAGAACGAATGACCTTGGCAAAGTCATAGGGTTCAATTTAATGTAAGAACTATGTTGTGCTTCTATATACTGGTAATAATAATTGGAAAATAAAATTTGATCAACTACACTATTTAGCATATTATCTAAAAATATGAGCTATTTAAGAATAAAATATTTGCAAGATCTGTGCTTTAAAAACTTCAAAACATGTTGAAAGAAATTAAAGATAACATAAACAAGTGTAGATATATACTATGTTCATGGAACAAGAAACTCAGTTTAAATTCAGTTACATGAAAGAGACCAAAGAATATATTGTCCAAGCACCATGGTTCATGCCTGTAACTCTAACACTTCAGGAGGCTGAGGTGGGAGGAACCCTTGAGCTCCGGACTTTGAGGCTGCAGTGAGCCATGATTGCACCACTGTACTCTAGCCTGGGTGAGAGAGCAAGACCCTGACTCAAAAAAAAAAAAAAAAGAAACAATATATAATATATAAAGAACTCTCACAACTCAATAATAAGACCAATTGAAACTACCTTTGCAAAAATTATAACAGTGAGAAAATTATGACGCTGAGAGAAATCTAACCTGATTCCATCTAGCTTCTAAACTCCAAGCTGTCCTTGTTCATTCCTGGTCATAGGCTGAACTAACTTTGGAAGGAACTTAGTTTATAGTTTAACTTTGAAACAAAGATAACAGCCCTTTCCCAAAATCAACTCCCATCTTGCCTGGGGACCAGACTGCCTTTATAGGAGTAATATATTAGCCACAAGATTAGAAATTATGTTCTGGAGTCATGCAGCCAGAGGCCACAAGATGCTGAACCTCCCCAATTGCTCCTAGGGATAACATCACTATTGTAAAACCTAAGACTGGTGCTCGAGATACTTTCTAGACCCTGCATTCTGATCCACCAGCTAGCACCCAGACCAGTAATCTGGTTCTACCAGTTCTGCAATCCCACCCAGGAACAGAAGACAACAAGAAAAACCCACTTTGATCCCCTGTGATTTCATCTCTGACCTAACCAATCAGCACTCTCCAGTCCCTGGCCTCCTGTCTGCCAAATTATCCTTTAAAAACCCCGGCCTCAAAATTTTCAGGGAGACTGATTTGAGTAATAAAACTCCAGTCTCCCATTCAGGTGGCTCTGAGTGAATTAAGCCCTCTCTACTGCAATTCCTTTACCTGGGCATGCAAAGGACAAACTCCTTGATAAATCACCTTTACTTGGGCAGCAGGCAAGGAGAACCCATTGGACAGTTACAAAATGGCCCTATTTTTAAAAATGGGCATAAGATTTTGCAAACATTTCACAAAAAGAAATTCACAAATGGCCAATAAACACATGAAAAAACACTTAACATTACTAGTCATTAGGAAAATGTGATTAAAACAATGAGATACCAGTTTATACCCATTTCAGTGGCTCTGGTTTGGAGCAACTAGAAATCTCAGGCATTACTGATGGAAATGTAAAGTGATACAGTCAGTTTGGAAAACAGCTGATGGTTTCTTATAAAGTTAAAAATACACTTACTATATGACACAGCAATCCCACCCCCAGGCATTTACTCAAGAGAAATGAGAACATATGTCCACACAAATACATGGACACTAATACCCATAGCCATCTGATTTTTAATGGGCTAAAACAGAAACAACCCAAACGCCCATGGATACGCATATTGGAGTACGTTTATATAATAGAATACTACTCAGCCATGAAAAGCATGGACTAATGATGTACAGCAACACAGACTGAATCTCAAAAAACGTTCAACTGACTTTTTAAAAAGCCATTAGATAACTTCATTTATATGGAATTCTAGAAAAGGCAATACTAATCTACAACGACAGAAAGGAGACCAGTGGCTGTCTATGACCAGGGCTGGGGAGAGTGGTTACTGCAAAGGAAACCAGAATTCTTTGGGGTGATGTCAATTCTCCATGTCTTAATGTGGTTATGGTTACATAGGAGGATACATTTGTCAAATTTATTAAACTGTAAAATAAAGTTAATTTTTTTTAAAAGGGAGACTGTTTCTCCTGTTTTGTTTTCCCCTTCACTTTTCAGAATTAAGCTGCAGTTAGCAGACTTTCCTGGTTACTTTGAATCAGGAACTCCTCCAAAAGTCTGTTGATGAAGGGAGAATCACAATTAGGCATTTAGAGCAGCTTGATTTGACAACTAAATGTAGAAATTCCTAATGAAAAAAAAAAAACCACTTGAAATGTTGCCACATATGGAATGGGCTGGAGAAGATATCACTGAGGCATCATTGTTGTAGGTTGTCCTTTCTAGGAAAGGGAAGGGAGGCGAAGGACCATGAGCTCATCATTATCAAGGATTCTGAAAGTTCAGTTCATTTTTATTAATAAATTACCTTCATGTGGCCGATGAATCGCCCGTCTTATTGGAAACTCTTTCCTGCACCGAAGAAACTGCACCAATTAGCAATATTCATCTGCCAATTCAGCTCTGCAGGTTCAGGCTCATTTAACTTGACAAAAATAGCTTCTTTTTCTTGAGTAGGGGAAGTTTTTCTCTGCCTCCAGCCCTAGTGATGGGCAGAGATGGTGGTGGAATCTTATTACAGCCTTCCTGTCCCTGATGTTCTTTATCCAGCCGCAGCACCACAGGCTGCCCGTTTTAGTTTTTTGTGTTTTTTTTTTTTGTTTTTTTGGTGTTTTTTTGGATGCCCATTTCACGACCTTCTTTGGTTTCTTCATCACAAAAGTCACTCTATGTCTTTTAGCTCAAAGCCCTACTGCAGTATTCTCTGTTTGTCTTTTTCCCTTTACTCTTAATATCTTATTTGTTCCTTCCCTTTTCCCCTTCTTCCCTTACTCCCTTTCATTCTTCCCTCTTTTTTTCTTTAATTCTTCACCAGCCCCTAGCATATTCTAAACTATTTGCCCCTTTCATGATGTAATCATGAACCGACCCCCGCCATAGTAATCAGGTGGGGTTTTTTTTTCTTTGCAGTTTCCTTATACTGAAGTGGTACAACCCCACCCCCATCACCATCACCTCCACTTCATTTTAAATGTTCTACTCTTGTCCAAGAGAGACTGGCCAGTTCTTCCTACCATTTCAGCCCATCATAAATTCGTAAATATGGATTCATTTGCTGAGCCTAAGTTTTCTGCATGAAAGTAAATCCCTTTTGTGATACCTACAAAAGTCACAGAATCATCAAACACAGTTCAAAAGAGCAAATGATAAATATTCATTGCATCATAATGAACTTGATTCTAAAAAGCAAATTATTTGCTATATAATAGAAACAGGCAGGTTAAAAACAATAATTAGAGTGTGAAAGAGGTAAGAGAAAGTTCTGAGAGTGATATAAACTTTCATTACATTGAAGATGGTTTCATGGAAGTATATTATGTCAAAACTCATCAATAATACACTTTAAATATGGATGGTTTATTTACATCAATTATGACTCAATAAAGCTGTAAAGCAAAGGAAATAAATAGTAAAAAACAAAGACAAACAAAAACATCAACGACTTAGGAATAATTAGCCAAGATATTCTTAAATGTAGGCTAGCGTATATGTAATTTTAGACTTGCTATTTATCAGCTTTATCCTTATTCTATGAAAATCTCATTTTACCTTAAAAAAATTAAGATGCGAGGACATACCTCTGAATGTTCAGTGGTCCTGGGATGCTCTCATGCAAGCTCGTTTCACTGTGAGCTGATGAATCAGCATAAAAGCTGAATGGTGTCTCATGATCACACTCTGTTCTGCCAATAAGACAGTTTATTTTAACTTGCTGTTCCCATATTTTGAAAGAGACTGACTGCTGCAGAAATATACAAATCAGAGATATTATCAATCCTGAATTCCCAGTAACTTTATTTTTATTCTACTTGGCCACACAGGCTACTGGAGTTAATGTCCTATAGGCACTTGAGGATGCTGGGCACTTGGCAGGTATGCATGTTGGTCAATTCACTTGACAACATTTGTTTGCAAGGAAAATTTTCCTTAATGCATCTTCAAATAGAAAAGTCTATGAGTAATCAAATGTGAGTGACAGAAGGGTAACCTTATTCCACTAATGTCCCCTTTAAAAATTTTCCCCCTGAGCAACCATAAAGAATAAAAATAGTGATAATTATCAGTTCTCTATTTTTGCTGTGGAAGCTGGGGAGTTATGAAACAAATATACAGCTCAGTTTCTCAGGACATTAAAAAAATGCATTATGCATGTTATTCTTACCCTAGTGACAAGTTATTTTTTTTAACCATTGTTTTTTCTCTGACCTGATCTGATCCTTTTTCTCTTTCTTTCTTTCTTTTCTTTCTTTCTTTCTTTCTTTCTTTCTTTCTTTCTTTCTTTCTTTCTCTCTCTCTTTCTTTCCTTCCCTCCTTCCTTTTTTCTTTCTTTCTCTCTCCCTTCCTTCCTTTTTCTTTCTCTCTCTCCCTCTCTCTCTTTCCCTTTCTCTTTCTTTCTTTCCTTCTTTCCTTTCTTTCTTTCCTTCCTTCCTTTCCTTCTTTCTTTCTTTCTTTCTTTCTTTCTTTCTTTCTTTCTTTCTTTCTTTCTTTCTTTCTTTCTTTCTTTCTTTCTTTCATCTTTTGTATCACAGAAAGCTTCCTCCAATCCTTTTTCTAACAAGGTAGGGTGCAAACAAAGGAATAACAAACTTCCTTTAGATATGAGAAATGTGGATCTTTTCAAGTGTTATTTTTGAGAGTCTTAAGGCAACATTAGGATAATAACATAACATGAAAACCGTGGAGATAAATTTTGATCTCATGTGAGCCCCAGGGTGGCTTTTATTTACAAATCATGTTTACTTCTCAGAGGGGTGGGCAGACATAAGCCGGTGTTTTAGAGAGTCTGAGGTGAAAGCTTTTCTCTCCCCAACAATGGCATATTTGTAGTAGAATTTTCTCATAAGAGTCTTGGTGAACAAAAATACACAGGGATAGAAGGTGAAATGGAAGGAAGTCCATTTCAGAAGGAAATAATCCCAACATAACTTTCAAGATATAACAATAGGTTATTAACTGGTGGATTTGGCAGGGAAAATTCTGCTACCTCATTTTTTCTTTTTCTTCTTCTTCCTTTCTCTTTAAATTTATTTTATTTTTTTATTTTTAGAGACAGAGCCTAGCTCTGTTGCCCAGGCTGCAGTGTAGTAGCACAATCATAGCTCACTGCAGCCTTCGACTCCTGGGTTCTAGAGATCCTCCTGCTTCAGCCTCCCAAGAGCTGGGACTGTAGGTGTGCACCACCATGCCCAGCTAATTTTTTATTTTTTGTACAGACAGGGATCAGCCTCTATTGCCCAGGCTGATCTTAAACACCTGGCTTCAAGTAATCCTCCCACCTCAGCCTCCCTAAGTGCTGGGATTATGGACATGAGCTACTGTGTCCAGCATGAAATCATTTATGATATGTTGACCATTTTTCAACTGGTTATGAAGGCAGTATAGACACACAACTGTGAATTTATCAAGACCTGTGCTTTGTTTACTTAGTTTCTTTATATAGGAATTTTCAAACAAATGTAAAGTGAGGCATGTACACTGCAGTAGGTAATGGCTGTATCAGTCAACACTTAGCCTTAGTTGTCATCACAATGTTTTACCCCAGTACCATGCCTATCCTCGTGGGCCAAAAACACAGATAGAGTCTAGAAGAATGCACAAAGCAGCTTTTCACCAAGGGTTAAGTTTCCATTCTACTTGCTAACCCACAGAGAATGCATAGAAGGTGGAGATTAGAGAGTGACTTCTACACTCCATTCAGCAGATTCCAAGTTTCTCGATGGCCATGAAGAGTCTTTGATCTAGAGCCTCAAGGTTACTAAACTGCCACTTTTCAAGGTTCCTATTCTTGCTTTCTCCTCCATGCTGCAGTCTTTAATTCCTTTGGTCTTCCCAGTTATTCCCAGATTCTGCCCATTTGGTCTCTAGAAGGGATTGTCAGTCACTCAGCTCCATGGGTTTTAATGCTAGGTGGAGTCATAGTGAAGTTTCTATAACATAATCAGACTTATTATTCCAAAGCCAAGACTGATCTACTTTTATCAGTTAGAACTCCTTAGATTGCAAGTGACAGAAAGCCCAAGCCAAGGGACTTGGGTCAAGTTTGTCCTCAAGCACTCGCTTGTCCTTTCAGCTTCTAGTATGTCCTTGCCCTCATCTACTCAGGCTTTCCTACCAATTGCTGGCTGGCTATTCTATAGTGACTTCAGGTTCAACATCAGACACAGAGACAACAGCCTTGCACAGACTTCTCCACCAGCAACATAGTTTCGTAAAAATCTAACCCCTATAACAAATCCTTTAATCTATATTACTTCTAGTGGTTCTACTTCGCTGACTAATAATATGCCTTTACATAATACATTCTAAGGTCTTGGAAAAGTCTATGCACATTGCATTCGTCTGTTCTTGTACTGCCATAAAGAAATACCTGAGACTGAGTAATTTATAAAGAAAAGATGTTTAATTGGCTCACAGTTCTGTAGGTTATACAGGAAGTATGGCAGCATCTGCTTCTTGGGAGGCCTTAGGAAACTTACAATTATGGCAGAAGGCGAAGGGGAAGCAGGCACATCTTACATGGCCAGAGCAGGAGCAAGAAGAGGTGGAGTGGCAGGCTAGGCAGGTGACACAGAATTTTAAACAACCAGATCTTGTGAGAACTCTGTCATGAGAACAGCACCCAAGGGATGGTGCTAAACCATATATGAAGGATCCACCCCCATGATCCAGTAACCTTCCACCAGGCCCCACCTCCAACATTGGGGATTATAGGGACACAAGATTTGGTGGGGACACAGATACAAACCATATCACACATATACTCTGTCTGCCACTCTCTTGATTAAAAATTGCAATCTAGTTTAGACAGTCGGTCTTAGTAATAGTGAGTATTCTCTTTTTATATTTTATTGAAATCATTAGACAAATAATTATAAAGCTTGAGTCACTATTTAATATGTCATGAGCATTATTCATGCCTTTGCACAGTCTTTATAACCATAATTTTAAAAAGGCTTGACAATATTTGAGTGGATGCTCTGTAATTTCATTTTTCATTTTTCTATTGTTGGTGCTGTAGGTTTTTTCCAATACTTTACTGTTATGAATAATGATCTGAGGTGCTGCTTCATGCATATAATTTTTCCATATTTTTGGAACATTTGGTTAGTCTATCATTTCATAAACCGAGCATAAAGGTGTGTAAAAGGTATGAACCTTTGTATTGCTTTTGATTCATATTGTTTAATTGCTTTCAAAAGGACTAGGACAATTACAATCCCATTAGTAATTGGTAATACCCTTGCCAGCTTTGATTGTCCAGCTTGGACTGAGTTGTACATTCACCTGACTATGATGAAGCAGCTGGTCCTGCAGCTCGAGCAGTGGAGTTTCCGAGTCTATGGAGTTTTTCTTGTTGATCCTCAGTTCATGGTGGAGTCATTCAAGTGTATTTCTGGCATCTTGGCAGTCCTGAGTGCCATGCTCTCTCTAGAAATTCCGCAAGTTAACATCGTGATCAAAATGTAGCTGCAGAGTAAAAAAGCTAAAAAGGAAACTGAAAGTTTCTAGATCTAGACATGGATTCCTTATGTGATGATTCTACAAGTGGCTTAAGAAGCAAAAAATTCAAAAAAGTAACTAAAGTTGTATGTGGGCTGATGACTGCAGCATAGTTCTCTTCTTACCTTATGATCAGTCAGATGAAGAAAGTATGAACATTGTATTATAGCATATTGATTTTGCCATTCAATGTGGAGAAGAGTCAACATTTAAATAACCAAAGGAATATGAAAATGAGTCTTCTTCTATGTTTGATGAATATTTTCAAGAACACCAGGATGAAGGAAGAGTTTACTAAGGAGTAACTGTCTATACGTGAAGAGCTTGTGGCCAAACCGGCAGAATATTCTTCTCTTCGAAGGATGCAGTAGTAGAAAGCTGCATATTCTAATGAAAAAAAAAGTACATTTTTTTTTTTATCAGCAGCATGCCTGAATCAAGTTTTGAATTATTCTGAAACTGCTGCTGCTTCACGTGGAAACTTGTAGTATTATTTTGATCATATCAATTTAAATTTAAAAGTCAAAATTGAAATGAATGCACATAGATTTGTATATAAATTAGCACCTCTGCAACAGTTAATAAGGCTAATACAATCTCATTTTTACTGTTTGTATTGTTTTTGAGGTGCAGGAATTATTGTAACAAAATATACATGTCTATCCAGAGGGAAATATCTGGAAGCATATAGGTAAGACCACTGCCCATCTGTATCTTACCATTTCCCTACATTGAAAATGTATTATTTATATAATTAAAAAATTTAAAAGGGAATATAATTTTAAGGTCTTTCCTGATTTAACAGAAAAAAGTACCTATTCAATTTGAAAGGCATTCTACATTGCTCATTTTATGCTAGTATCTATTTTCTGCTTTACAATATCTAGAAAGTGTCAATATCTTTACTGATCCAGAGTACACCTGAAATACTGGAAAGACACTTTCCCTGGACATTAATTTCTGAGTGGTGAATGCAATCTGCCAAAAATATAAGGATTTGACCACATATTTTCTAATTAAACTAGGATACTTATTGGATCATTTTTGTAATTGGAAAGGTTAAGAGAATCATCAGTGGAGACAACGTGGAGGCTATAAAAACACTGCAATTAATAACTTATCTTTTTAAATTTTAGGTAATAGCACTTTTGCTCTTCATAATAGCATCTTCAGGGAAAGCATATTGAATTCAATCTGTTGTGTGAAATATTTTCAGTTAGAGAAGGTACAGTATGTATATATAAATGAATGTACAGACTGCTGATGGTTTATTTTGGATCTGTAGCAGCCTTGGAAATAGAACTGAGTTTTATATAGATCTTTCCGAGTCAGGGTAGCCCTAAGCTCTTTATAGAGCAGTAATTTTGGCTGTGTCTAAATAAGACCCATCGTTACAGCTGAAAGATAAAAAAAATTCAGATAATGAACCATTTAATTTTTTCTGTATAATGTCACATAAATGGTTTGATTTGGGGCTTCCAAAACTGCATGGCTATTTTGGCTTTATGGATGCATCTTCTGCAAGTCTCAATGCCCTGTAAAAGTGGGAAGACTCTCAGAAATATCTTTAAGTAGGCCGGGTGTGGTGGCTCATACTTGTAATCCCAGCACTTTGAGAGGCGAGGGTGGGAGGATCACTGGAGTCCAGGAGTTTGAGACCAGCCCGGGCAACATAGCAAGACCTCACCTCTAAAAATAAAAACAAAATTAACCATGTGTGGTGGTGCACACCTGTAGTCCCAACTATTCAGGAGACTGAGGTGGGAGGATCACTTGAGCCAAGGACTTCAAGGCTGCAGTGAGCTATCCAGCCTCGGTGACAGAGCAAGTTCTTATCTCAAAAAACAAAAAAACAAAAAGAATGTCCTAGGTAGCCTACTGGGTAGGGGATGGGAATGCTTTTCCTGGCAACTAGTCATGGAATCAGCATGGCACTAGTGAGTTCAAGATGCTGCCCAGGAATACAAGGACAGCTCTGTCTCAAAAGGAGAAACTCTAGCCTGGCCATGGTGGACGAACTACAGTGAGAAGTAATTGGAGTAGTCAGTATTGCTGATGATTTCCTTGCTTGCCCTCAGACAGGACCCATCAGAGCCCCTCAGTTGCCTGGTAGGTAAATGTATATATGTGACGCTTCCTACCTTATGTTCAGGAGTAAGTTTAGCACATGTGTCTACAAAGAGTAGCCTTTTATATCCTGAACCACACATTTTGCTATATTAATAGCAATGCCTCACATTTGTATATATTTTCTGAGTTTCTCAAACCCATTTATATTTCCTTGGATTATCCATACAATAACATCTCAGCCATTAGCTGCAAGTCTTCTCAGCTCCACCTCTATGTACCTCAGTCTTCATCTTCTGTCTTCTATCCTTCTAGCTGAAATCTTTATTCTTGCTTGTACAGCTTCAATTGCCACTGAACTGGTTGTCCTACTTATTATACTGCCTGATGCTATGACAACCTCTTCTCCATATAACAGCTTGAGAAAGCTTTAAAAATTATATCTCATGACATATTTCTGCTTGCTTAAATCCTCTGTTGCTTTCTAAATGGCTTGGGAAAAATCCAACCTCCTTACTGTGGCACGAAGGCACTGCCTGTTCTGGCTCCTTCTGACTTATCCAGCCCATCCTTCTCTTTGTCTCACCCATGGCCACATCAGCCTTTTCTAAGTTCCTTGAGTGTAACCCAAAACTGTCTTCCTTGAGGATCCTTGCACCTGCTGATGTGTCTGCCTGAAAACCTCTTTGTATAGCTAAATCCTTCTCATCCTTCAGGCTTTAGCTCAAGTATCTCAGCCTTCAAGAATCCTTCCTATACAAATGGGACTTCATGAAGAATGTGGGACTCAGATAAGGATGTACAACTATGAAAGCATGGAGCCTGGACAGAACCTAGCTCTTCCAACTCCTCATCCATGACGCCTACCATGATGTATGCCAACCTGTGATTTAGGTGCATTTCTTCTGTCATGAACTAGGGAGATGATGAATTATAGGGACAATGTCTTTTATGTTTGTTTGCTTGCATTATTTTGCAGGGAAAATGGTGAGAGTATTGCAGATGTTAAATAATTTCTGAGTGGTTAAGACTGATTCTGGCAGGAAAGATTTTGACCATCTGAGAACCCACACAGATGTGTGCTTACCAGCTTCCACAGAAACATGTGCACATGAGTCCCTTTTTAAAGTCTGTAGAGAGACAGCTCTCCTTTCTCTCTGTTTGTCTGAAAGGACATGGAGATTTCCATTTAAAAAAAATACCAGAAAACATCTCATTATGAGTTCTTTAAAATAAAATGGAAATATATTTTAGGCCCAGTTTCTGCCCTTGTAAGTCATATTTTGTCTAAACTATCAGAATAAACAGGTCATTTTTCCTCTGGACTATTTTCTTAATCTAAGCATTGTCATGCAAATACAATTTTGGCATCTATTTGTGACTCATTCTCACCTTTTTAACCTAGAGGCTCACCCCCAATGTTAGCTTGTCTCCTCTGAGTTATTCATGCAGGTTTTGAGCATATTGAACACATATGGCATGTGTCACCTTGGACAGGCAAAACCAAGGAAGGATAATAAACAAAGAAACAAACATTACTTTTCTTAACCATTAATAAGTGATGTGCATTTGCATTTCAGATTTTCATGGTCTTAGATTTTAGAATAATTGAATCACACAATAGAAAAAAAATTAAAAGATTGTTTTGCCCCATAATCTCATAGATACATTAAATCTCCTTGGCTGTGTCTCCGCCAGGCCTCATTCAGCCTCTCTTTTAAAATGTCCAGCAATGGGAACTGACTCTCTCCTGGGACTGCACCATCTTTGCAGAGCATTAACTGTTACAAATTTAAGTCAAGCCTAAATTTGGGGGTGTTAGTTTGATCAGGGAATAGCATATGTTTTCATTTAGGTCATCAGTTGAACACTAAAAAGCCAAGAACAGTGCACTGTGGTCAACTTCTAGAGAACTCTAGAGCCATTAATCAAGACATGCTGTATCCTAAAAATCTGGCCACAATGCTCATTGAGGAGACCATGGAAGCCTTTGGCAATGTCTTACAGAGGTCAAGATATGCTGTGTATTCCATGAACATTCCTTGGTCTAAGAAGCTTTGGTAACCTCATGTTGCCCTCTGGCATCCTGATAATAGGTAATGTTATTAAGTAAGCTCAACTCCAGGTAAAGATTTGAGAAAGATTTATGTATTAATAGATTAAAACTCCTTCTCCCATTGCATAATTTTCAAAATCTCCTTAAAGCTCATCCACCTCTCACTTCCACGATAATACATACCATGATAACCAGTGGAAGAACCTGATAATCTGATTTTATTGCCAATTGAGAGCTGTTCATCTCTGCACACACCACCTGATAATGGTATCTTCCTTTTTCCCTTGGAATCTTGGTATTTGTGGATGCACAGTACCTCTCCAATAGCACTAGAAAAATCATCAGGTGAATCTAAAACTCTCATTGTCTTCCCACTAAGGATACTATGTCTATGTGTCTTCTCAAAATCTAGTATTCACAATCAAAACAAATTCTACAATTACGTAAATTCTATATCTTCAGTTTGGAAAAACCTAAAGGATCCCAGATGTACACAGGTTATAAAAGAAGGAATGTGGATGCTCACTGGATGGCCCCAGACCTAGGTAGGGAAGTAGAGGATTGTAGAGTTCTGAAAAGAACACAGGCCAGGGAAACAAAGAGAAGAAAAATATGGACCAGGAAAGATTGGCGATGACTTTAAGCTGCGTAAATATAGCTCACCTCAATTCTGTTGGACTATCCCTCATTTTAGCATACTATAATGATGTGTACATTTGTTTGTAACTGCATCAAAAAGGAAATGAGATTAGTCTGGCATGACTTACTTGTTCTAACTGAACCCATGCTGGCTGCTAATGATTGCTTTCTTTTTAAATGCTCCCAAGCCATCTGTTTAATAATCTATTCTAGAATTTTGCCTGAGAAGAATCTCAACGCTAGTGAAGTGAAAAGATCCCCAGGCAAAGACCAGGAGACCCAAGTTCTAGCTGTGCTCTGTCGTTAACTAGCTGCTAGGCAAACACCTTAGTCGAGCTCATCCTGTTTCACCTCAAAAATGAGTGGGTCAGAATAGATGATCTTCATCACTCCTTCCAGATGTGAATCTACGATTCCTTCATTTCATTCATCTGTAGTTTTTGGAGTCTACTATTTCCCGTGATTAGAAAATCAGGACCTTAACCATTTATAGTCTTTGAATGTTTCTGCTCTGTGTCTTCTAGATCCTGCTCTGCCACTAATTTGTTAATTAACTCTGGAGCAGGTTGTTTAAATTCCATGAGTGTCAGTTACTTCACTTCACTTTAAAAATGAAGGAGTTTAAATCAGATGATACCTAAATTTCTGAATCTGAGTCTCTAATGACCTAGCTATATTGGATATTGTTTCTGTGATCACATTCTGTACATTCTTGGAATAACCAAGTGTTGTGTGTTTGATTCTTGAGCATAGAAACATAGACTTATCAGTCTAAGTTGGGCAGAAAGCTTAGCCATTATCAGTCAAACAATTTATTGAATAATATTTAGAATGGCCAGTTACTTTCCTTCTTGACTTAAATTTAAATTATCTTCTTATATTTTTTCTTTATTTTTTTTTATAGAGATGAGGTCTCACTATGTTGTCCAGGCTGGTCTCTAATTCCCAGCCTCAAACGATCCTCAAGACTCAGCCTCCCACAGTCCTGGGATTATAGGCATGAGCCACTGCACCCGAACTAAATAACCTTTTATTTCTGATTCATGCCGAATTTGTAAAGGCTCCTGCCTCTTTAACAGCTAAGTCTGCTGGTTGGCCCATTTGCACTGAGGAAGGGCACTATGCTCATCTCACAGAATGCCACCACAGCTCCAAGGCTGCAGAAAGAGGAATCTTGCAAATTGCTCTGTTTCTTATTTCACAGGTGATGAATGCTTTGGGTTGTGGAGCTATTTTATTCTGGCCTGATGGTGTTGCATGACTCAGAATAGATGATTCCCACAGGAAGGTCTGATTTTTATCCTTTGACTAAAATCTAAAAATAGAGCCTTCAATTCATCCTGGACTCTCAGCTGTCATATGCCGAATAAACCTGGACACTTGGCATGATTGCTTGTAGCTTTAAAAGAATCACCATGTTCTGTAGTTTAAAATAAAGAACAAACACATATAAGGTATGAACCTGGAATGTTATGTTGTTTCATTTGCTGTTGCCTTTATGCTGGGGGAATTATGCAGCTGAAGGCAGTTTGCCTTTCAAATTCATTTGAGTACAATTCGTTTCAAGGTGACCATAATCAGGTTTGGCCAGGAAAAGAGATCTTCTGTCTAATGACATAGTCTTGTTAAGTCTACCTTCCTAATAATAATAAAGGCTGATGGAACTTTATGCTTTACATAGTCTCATTTTGTGTGGACGATAACCATCCGTTACCATTCTCACTTCAGGAACAACCCAATTGGGGTTTAGTGAGTGCTTTGCTTAAAGTCTCACGACTATGGAGTAGATGAGCTAGTACTGGAATCCAGGATTTATATTATACTTCATGTCTTTCCACTGCCAGTATGTTCCTGGACCAAATTGAGGGCGGGGCTGCTTATTCTCATGGCCCAATAACAAGATGCAGATGATCTGGGAAAGAAGGGAGTTTATTTCCATACCTGTGTACAAGGAGAAGGCCTGGAAAATGTCACCAGACCAACTCAAAATTACAAAGTTTTCCAGAGCTTATATACCTCCTAAGCTATATGTCTACGTGTAAGTTTGCATTCGTCTAAAGACATAAGTGATTAATTTCTTCTAATCTATAACTAATATCCGAGTTCTGAAGACCTTCCTCTGGAGCCTCAGTACATTTACTTAATCTAAATGGGTCCAGGTGCTGGGGTGATTACCCTTATCTCGTCTCCTGCGAAATCACGGAGGTCTGGGGAGTTCCTTCAGACCCCCAATCAACTTGTTTGTGGAGGTCTGAGGAGTTTCTTTAGACCCCCAATAAAACTTGTTTAATTCTAAACGATTCCTGTTAAGAATTCCCTTATTATCATTTCATACTTCAAGGCCCTGGAATGGCCTAGGCAAAACTCTTGGTGGGTTTTTATTACATTCTAGCTTTTGTATAAGGGCACTGGCTCTATCTGCTTTTAATATTTAACTTAACCACTCAGTCAGTGCTGAAACAGCTGTTATGGAGGCCTGGGTTAGTGAGACCTGGCCTGCCACAAGTACACAATGCACCATTCCCCTTAACACAAACACAGACAAACCCCACAAAATATTAGGCAAAGTCAGTGCTACCTTCTCCATGAGCCCTGCCCAGGTGTTCAAGTGCACATAGACCCACGGACGGTCCCTGTCTCTGAGTATCTCTTGTAGCTAATGTTTGTGCCACATAATTGAGGCCCCTTCCTTAGCTCTTTGTACTGTTCTCATAATCATATGTCCTGGCCAGAATGTCTATTTATTTTATAAAAACCTTTCTCTGCTGGCTGCGGTGACTCGCACCTATAATCCCAGCACTTTGGGAGGCTGAGGCGGGTGGATCACGAGGTCAACAGATCGAGACTATCCTGGCCAACATGGTGAAACCCTGTCTCTACTAAAAATACGAAAATTAGCTGGGTGTGGTGGTGGGAGCCTGCAGTCCAAGCTACTCGGGTGCCTGAGGCAGGAGAACAACTTGAACCCGGGAGGCGGAAGTTGTAGTGAGCTGGGATCGTGCCACTGCCCTCTAGACTGGCGATAGAGTGAGACTCCGTCTCAAAAAAAGAAGAAAAAACAAAAAACAAAAACCTTTCTCCTCACTGTGCACAGAGCTGGGTCCATAGTAGATTCACTAGTTTAGTTCAGGAAAATAAGCTTTCAGGATAGAGAGGAGGAATAGCCCCTTTCCTGGAGTTAAATGGGACACCTCTAGCACTTAGCCTACTTCAGAGCCCTCTTCTGGTCATGTGGATAGATCACTGTGTGCAACTTCAATTAGTCACACATAGACTCACCACATTTCAGCAGTAGAAAGAGAAAAAAAGTATTATACCTAAATTAAGTCCTTTGAGACCCTGGTTGATAAAATTCTTAAATATTATACTGGAAAATATTTCCCAGCGTCTCTCAACTAATTCATTACAATCATTAGAAAGTAAAATTGCAATAGCAACCAGTTTGATTATTTTGACTGAATCAGTTGGTGAATTCAGTCATGCAATCCATAATCATGGTTAATTAAATTTTAAAATATTCAAATTGGGTTTATATGCTCCTGTGGCCAATGCTTACTTTAAGTCTCCCTTTGTTCAGTTCCAACTTCTGCTCTGGGAAGTTTCTAGTAATAGGCACAGAGCTGTAACAGAGCATGCTGCAGACATCTCATTAGGTCTTAGACGGACCTGCTGAGCCAAATAGGAATCCAGGTTATTACACTTCTTTTAAGAACTGGGGCCAGGTGTGGTGGCTCACGCTTGTAATCCCAACACTTTGGGAGGCTGAAGCAGGTGGATCACTTGAGTTTAGGATTTGGAGACCAGCCTGACCAATATGGTGAAACCCTTTCTCTACTAAAAATACACAAATTAACTGGGCATGGTGTTGGGTGCCTGTAGTCCCAGCTACTCGGGAGGCTGAGGCAGGAGAATGGCGTGAACCCGGGAGGCGGAGCTTGCAGTGAGCCGAGATCGAGCACTCCAGCCTGGGCGAAAGAACGAGACTCCGTCTCAAAAAAAAAAAAAAAAGAAAGAAAGAAAGAAAGAAATAGGCTGGGTAGGGGGAGCATACAGAACCTGCAGTTTTGTTCACAGAAGCAGATTAATTGTGAGAGCCATTATGGCCACAATATGCCACTGGTTAGTCCTAATATTCCCTTGTCGGAGGTTCTGAGCATGATGTTGGAAATCGTCTTGGTGGACGCCGGCCATTTCTCCAGACCTGCACCTTCATTTTACCTACTTTGAATCTATGCCAGTTATCAGTACCTCATCTCCAAATCCACTCTTCTTTGTCGTGCTTTGTGCTACTGGAGATGGACCCTGGAATATGTCTCCTCGGCCAGTGCAACTGGTCCTTGATAGAGGTGAGAGAGTGGGAGAGATATTAAAAGAGGACAGGGCTTGTTTTTCCCTTTCTGGTACTTTATTTTTCTTGCGCTTTCGGCATAGCCATGGCTGCCAGCAGGTGGCTTCCTTGTTTAGGAATTTCACTGATTAGAAGTAAGAGACAGCTGAGCCTTCGTGGGGCCATTCATACAAGTCCCTATTTAGGGAACAAAGCGGGCAGCTTTCCTGCCAGTGGGGCTAGGGATACTGCAACCCAAGGTGGTAAGCCCCAATAGCACCCACCATGGGCAGTTTCCTGCCAGCCCGTCCTGGCCTGTGGCATCTCAGCAAACTTCTCCATCCAGTGGGCCATCGATCCGTTGTCTCCAACAAAGTAAGTCTCAGCCATGGAGTGGAGCTTTTTCCAAGTTTGTTCCTTCCTCGAGCACTCTTTCAGCCCCTTCGTGGAGTGGTTGTACTCTAGAGCTGCTATTTCTGTTTTTGTTTTTCATTTTTTTGTCTTTAGATGGAGTCTCATTCACTCTATTGCTAAGGCTGGAGTGCAGTGGTGTGATCTCAGCTCACTGCAACCTCCACCTCCCCAGTTCAAACGATTCTCCTGCTTCAGCCTCCTGAGTAGCTGGGATTACAGGCATGCACTACCATGCCCAACTAATGTTTGTATTTTTAGTAGAGATGGGGGTTTCACCATGTTGGCCAGGCTGGTCTCGAACCCCTGACCTTAGATGATCCACCCACCTCGGCCTCCAAAAGTGCTGGGATTAGAGGAGTGAGCCACCGTGCCCGGCCTATTTCTGTATATTAAGAGTTATCTTTACCTCTCTTAGAAGGTAATCCCTCATTAGTAGTTAATAACTTTGATGTTAAATTGTCCCAGTAAAAATTACTCGTGTGGTGTCTGTTTTATGGCAGGACCCCAGATTTTGTAGCTGCTGCTTCATGAGTAGATCATCCTTGCCCTTTGGTCCAGGCTGGCTTCAACTATTCTGTTTGGACCTTGTTTTAATTTGTCTTTGGACTTTGCTCCTTGGCATTGATAAAGAATTAACGCTATGCCTTAAAATTCCCCCAGGTACCATGAATTGGTTTAAGCAGGTTTCATAGCTACGTGCAAGACCATCATCTTGGTAGCAGCATCTACCTTCCCCATCTCTCTCGCTCACCCCTGCTTGTCCAGGAAGAGTGATGAGTCAAGTTCAAAAAGTGCAAATAAGATGATCTGTCTACAAAGCTGTATGAACTGCAGAAGTATAAAGTACTCGTTGACTCATCACTGCTGTTTGAAGGGATGCAATTGAAATGGTTCTTGGAAGCATCCTGTTGCTGCTTTGGTGCATAGAGGCTGTGCAGCTAAAAGACCCTTAGAACATGTGTGTGAGATTACAGAATGGTAATTACCATTGTTATCAGCATTTATTGAAGGCTTACTGCAAGCTAAGTGAAACTCAGAGATCGAGCAATATGCTCAAATGCATCCAATCAGTAAGAGGTGGAGACACCATTTTTTCTTAGGTTTGTCGTTTCCAGAGCACCCCCGCTTTTTTTTTTTTTTAAGACAGGTCTTCTGTTACCCAGACTGGAGTGTACCACAGCCTCCCAAAGTGTAGGGATTACAGGCATGCCCACCATGCCTGGCATAGAGCCCTAGATTTTAAGACCTTCACTTGAATCTCTTCCCCGCCTAACAGGCAACACTGCTACTCCCCTAGGAACAGACCTTAGCTGTAGGAGAGGTTTGCTTTAGGAATCACCATTAGAACTGAGTTGAGTCCCGCCTGTTCTTTTCAAACGAGTGAGACTCCATAGCATAATAAACCTTAGACAACAAGCTATAAAACCAAAACAAGCATCTCATTATCAACTAGCCATTGAATCTGGTTAAGAGCTGTTTCAAAGCCATGGCCAGAATCTGGCCAAAAACCTTTGGTCTGAACATTTCCCTTGCTCCTTTGAGTATTTGCTTTGATTGATTTATTAAAGATCATTGGATTTCAGGTGCTGGGCATCTTTAGAGCCATATAACAAAATTTAGTTTTATACTTAGCTTTCACGAGTTACACATGAAGACAACATAGAAAAGGATCAAGGTAATAGAAAATATATAAAAACTATGGGTGTTACGAATAAACAATTCAAATAAGGGTCTCTCCAGGGAGGAATAAGTGCAAACTGTTTATGCAACAGATATGCTTCTATAGTTTTGGGTTTTACATTTAAGTCTTTTTTTTTTTTTTTTTTTTGAGATGGAGTCTTGCTCTTTTGCCCAGGCTGGAGTGCAGTGGCGCGATCTCGGCTTACTGCAAGCTCTGCCTCCTGGGTTCATGCCATTCTCCTGCCTCAGCCTCCCGAGTAGCTGGGACTGTGGGTGCCCGCCACCACGCCTAGCTAATTTTTTGTATTTCTAGTAGAGACGGGGTTTCACCATGTTAGCCAGGATGGTCTTGATCTCCTGACCTTGTGATCTGCCCACCTCAGCCTCCCAAAGTGCTGGGATTACAGGCTTGAGCCACAGTGCCCGGCCTACATTTAAGTCTTTTGAGTTGATTTTTGTATATGGTATGAGGGAAGGGGTCCGGTTTTAAGTTTCTGTATATGGTTAGCCAGTTATCCCATTAATTGAACGGAGAGTCTTTTCCACATTGCTTGCTTTTGATGATTTTATTGACTATCAGATGATTGTAGGTGTGCAGCTTTATTTCTGAGCTTAGAGAATCACGTTATTAATCACATTTTTCAAGAATATATTTTTTTAAAAATATGCATTAGGAGAATGGCCCATTTTCAAGAATCACTGCCTAAATTCTTCTGCAAAGTGAATAATACCTGAATTATGTAAAGGAAATCTAGAGTTTCATGTATCAAGTTTGCTTAAAGCGTGATCCCCTATAGCATTATATTTGTCCTATCTGGATCCTAAGGCCAAACTCCTCCCTCCAACCTCTCTATCAGCAACCCCTGTGACTTCTTGATAATATGGATGATCTAGAATTCTCTCCTTTTTGATTTATGATTTGGCTGGCATTCATATAAAATGTCAAACTGCTAGTTCAGATGTGAGAAAGTTGCATTTTTTTTTTCCAAACTGTCTTTCATATACAGGTTAATTCCTGCAGTGACCAGAAACTAAGAGTTGGGGTTGAAAGCAAAGGAGAGAAATGAAATATACCAAGAAATCACAGAATAAGCATTTAATTATGACCCAGTTATTATTTTTAACAGCATGACCCCTTTGGACAACATTCTTAACAACTTTCAAGTTTAATTTTACCTGTCACCACTCTCTCGGTGACTTCAAATCATCCCAGTAACTTTTACTTTTTCTTTGCCTCTCTTTGGTTTTTGTTTGTTTGTTTGTTTGTTTCTGGAATAAACAGTGAAAGGCCCTTTGGGCAAGTCCAGGTACTGACCTGCACAAAGTGAAGCTTGTAATAGGCAAATAAACTCCAGATAAATGAGATTCATTTCTTTTAACTGTTCATGACTTCAAGTTGGCTTGCATTTCTACTTCAACAATATTTGATATACATCAGGTGTGAACATTGTTACTTCTTTTGTTCTTGCAGCAGGTGAATAAGGTGGGATTTGAAATCAGCCTGGCAGCGTCCAATGGAAGAAGGGAGCTGAAGTTTTTTGAGGGTGAGTCATGTGCTACACTCCTTATCTTCATTAGTCCATTGGATCTCATGTTGGCTCCATAATATAAAGAAAGTTTGTGAGCGAAGAAATCTGTGAGTGCATTTTTTCTTGTACTAACTGGTTTGTTACTCGCTTAGCTGTAGAGTTTGAATCTAAATAGAGTTAAAGTTATGGTTAGGATTCAGTTTAAGGCCAGGGACTCAGGGTCAGAATGAACTCTATTTTCTTTCTTTTTTTTTTTTTAAATATCAACTATTTAATCTTTTTTTTGTCTTTTTTTATTATTATACTTTAAGTTTTAGGGTACATGTACACAACGTGCAGGTTTGTTACATATGTATACGAACTCTATTTTCTAATAAGAAAATAGAATTGCAGAGAGATTAAGGAATGTTTTCCGTGTCACCCAGTGTATTTGTCTTCTATACCTGCTGTAACAGATTATCATGCACTGAATGGCTTCAAACAATACAAACGTATTGCCCTGCAGTTCCCTAGGTCAGAGTCCAACATTGGTCTCACTAGCCTGGAACCAAAGTGTTGGCAGGGCTGTGCTCCTGTCTGGAGCTCTGGCATGGAATTGTTTTCTTGCCTTCTCCAGCTTCTAGAGGAACCTGCATTCCTCAGCTCCTGGTCATCTTTGGAGCCAGCAATGGCAGGTGGAGTCCTTCTTACTTTGAGTCACTCCAACCTCCTCTTTAGCCTTCCTCTTACACTTTTAAGTGTATTTGGGATTATGCTGGCTCCACCTGGATAACCTAGGCTACTCTCTCACTATATTATGGTCAGCTGATTGGAAACTTTAATTCTCCTTTGCCATGGAATCTAACTTATTCACAGACTTGGAGGAGGAGTACGTGGACATCTTTGGGGAAGGGGCTCATTACTCTGTCTACTCCACCGAACTGCTTTCTGAAGGGGTAAGGAACACACGAGTTTAAGCATTCACGTTTTCAGATAAATAAATGAAAGCTGAGAGAGCTAAGAAAACTGTGATGAGGCAGGGGATTTGCAGACTGAGATTTCTGCAAATCTCAGAGGGGAGCACCGATGCTTAGAGAGGTCAGGACACTGTCTTTATACCATTCAGTTGTGTGTTTGGGGGTTTGGAGGTTGGGATTGGATATGTTATTGCTACTCTCCAGAAGAGTGAGAGGAGGAACAGAGATGGAACTTAGCTAAAGGCTAAGGATAATTGACTTAACCTCTCTGGGCTTCTGGTTCCTCCTCTGGGAAAGGGAGATATACATTTACCTATCTCAAGGGTTATTGAGAATTTAAGTGTGTTTAATGCATGTAAGGTGCTTAGTACAGCGCCTGACACACTAGTCAGTAACTAAATGTTTGTCAGTTTTATTATGAGGTTAATGAAGAGGTAATGTGAGATGCAACATGTCAATTTTATAGTTCTGTGATTTTTTTCTCTTGGGTCTAGACTCTCATATCCAAGCTTGTATGCCCTCCATTGTACTCAGCAGGTTTCTAGAAGCTATTAAGAAGGTGGGGAGGAGGTCAGGCACAGTGGCTTATGCCTGTAACTCCAGCACTTAGGGAGGCCAAGAGGGGTGGATTGCTTGAGCCAAGGAGTTTGAGACCAGTCTGGGCAACATGGCAAAACCCCATCTCTACACCTAATACAAAAATTAACCGGGTGTGCTGGTGCATGCCTGTTGTCCCAACTACTTGGGAGGCTGAGGAGGGAGAATCCCTTGAGCTGGGGAGGTCAAGGCTGCAGTGAGCCGTGATTGCAAAACTGCACTCCAGCCTGGATGACAGAGAGACACCCCGTCTCAAAAATAAGGTGGGGAGGAAAAAGGATCCCTAGAGGTGTTAAATCTGACCTTGACTAAACCACTGACATCTCTGCAAACAAAGCTCTTGGCCCAAAGGTTTAGGATGCATTTTTTGTACTTTATTAATAAAAATGGCTACAATCTCAGGGGAACTAGGACAAAATGGCTAAATACCCAACCTAACTCATAAAAGAAATTCTTTTAAGAGTTATTTTATGCACAAATCATGGTTGAACTACAAGGAATTAAAATGAAACATTCTTGGGAATTGAGGGGTGTGTGTGTGTGCGCGCGCATGCGTGCGTGCACGTGCTAAGATACTGAAATATGTCAAGCCATACAAGAATTCGCTTCTGTGGACATAATTCACTTATGCCAAGATACAAGGAGAAATTACTAACATTTAGAAGAGGAAAAGCCAGGTAATGGAGCGGCAGTGAGGAGACGGCAATGTCTTCTCCAGAAACAAAAACATGTAGGGAAAGGTTAGCAGAGTCTTGAATGTGTCAGAAAAAGTCATCCTCCAGATAAAGGTTACAGGGATTATGTCAGAGAAAGGGAAGGAGGGCAGAGGCCCTGGGACAACACAGCAGTGGGAAGAGTTGGAAATCAAGGGAGCAGACAGGGTCTCCTGAGGATTCTCAAGCACTTTGATGCAAGAATTATTTCCTTTTCAGTGATACCCAAACAAGCATTGCTAATTCCTAGCTCTAAATAGTGAACCCAAAACTCACTGAGTTCTTTATAATTTTTATTTCTGTAACATACTTTCAATATTTAGGTCATGGAGTTTTGTTTTTTCCAAATGAATATTATTTCTTTTTTGTACTTTGAAAATTACCATCCTCCCAGCAAGTCTGATACAGCTATCTGCATAAAATGGGGGGTCTGGATAAGGACTGTGCAGCTGGGATCTAAAGAGAAAAAGCTAATGCTGAATTTCTGTCATACCAAATAAGATTATGCAACACCAAAAATAAGTTGCGGCTGGGAGCAGTGGCTCACAACTGTAATCCCAGCACTTTGGGAGGCCGAGATGGGCAGATTACTTGAGGCCAGAAGTTTGAGACCAGCCTGGCCAATATGGCAAAACCTCGTCTCTACTAAAAATACAAAAATTTGCCAGGTGTGGTGGTGTGCGCCTGTAATACCAGCTCCTTGGGAGGCTGAGGCATGAGACTTGCTTGAACCCAGGAGGCAGACATTGTAGTGAGCCAAGATTGTACCACTGCACTCCAGCCTGGGTGATAGAATGAGATTCTATCTAAAAAAAAGTCTATATCTTTTATATAAAAGATAAAAGTTGCATGCATGGCTTTATACAAAGGAAGAGGAGTTTCTAAATGGCTTTAGGCCTTGCAGACTTGGATAAGAGTTTATTTTTTTGGAGGTGGAGAAGATATTCTTTTCATGTAGAAGAGGGGGAAACTGCTCTTTCTAGCCTGTTAGAATTGTGGGAAAGAGATGGAGAACAAGGAGGTCAGATACAGGGGCTTTTATCCCTCTATCCATTCCAGCTTCTGTGCTTGACCATCTGGTGTGGAGGAGTGGCTTTAGAAAACTCAGAGAGGCATGAGGGAGACCAAGCATATTTAGGTTCATGGCGTAATTCTCCTGGCACGGGGAGCAGAGGCTGCCAGCCATTGGGAGAAACTACATAGAGACAGTTCCAACAAGCCCGGGGTGATGGCATGAAGGTGGGAGCAGACCACAGATGGTTGATCCCTATGGCCTATATTTGGTGTGCAAGAGAACCAGATGACTGTGCATGCCCTGGCTATGAGATGTGGAGGTGCTAAGAGCACCCCTGGACTGCAGAGCTCTAGGGTCAGGACCAAAAGGCTATAGAGCTAGGAATTTCTAAACAGGGGGCAAGTTCCTGGGAGTACAATCTCTAGGGATGGCAGCAACACAGATCCCAAGAGAGGATCTCAGCAGCCGTCACCAGACCAGTGAGCAAACCAATCCCATCATTTGGAGCAGTGAATCCAAAGCCCCAGGATATACCAAATAGACCCAAGGACTCTGTTTCTTTCTACCACTATGAGAGCCCAAAACTCCTCCTACACCCCAAGCCAGAAGTGTAGGAGGGAAAGAAAAGGGTAGAAAATGACATTATTTACATAAATTTCATCATACCAAAGGTGATCCCAAAGAGAGTGAAAGGAGTGAATATTTATAAACAGAAAGGAAACTGCTTAAATTAGAAGAAACAAAAATAGGCCAAATGCAGTGGCTCACCCCTATAATCCTCACACTTTTGTTGGCCAAGGCAGGAGGATTGCTTGGGGCCTCACCATGTTTCCCAGAATGGTCTCTAATTCCTGGGCTCTATTTAAAAAATTTTAAAATGAGGCAGGAGGATTGCTTGAGCCCAGGAGGTTGAGGCTGCAATGAGCTGTGATTGCACCACGGCACTCCTGCCTGGGTGACAGAGGGATACCCTGCCTCAAAACAAAAATCAAATAACTGGCATATCAAAGTTTTCCCTATCTCCCAGAGGGGTAGAAGTCTGGAAAGAAGATGAGGAAAATATCAGAGAATTGGAAACTAGATTTTTTTCTGTGGGTCTAAGTATAGGGTAACTCTGCTTCAGTTTGTTAAGTTGTTAATTCTTAAAACTTGGCCTTCAAGCCCATTAAACAAACCAAACATTCTAAATGAAAAATGTAAAGTTATTAGGGATTGGAACTGGGTTTTTTTAATCTTATAAAGGACATTTTCTAGACAACTGCTTTAATTATTCCTTTAGAATTGTTAACAGTGGAGGGTGTCCAGGTTCTTGGCGTCTTGAACAAAGAATTGGACAAAATGCACAAAGCAAGCAAGGAAGGAATGAAGGGATTTATTGAAAATGGAAGTACACTCCCCACAGTGTGGGAGCAGGCTGAGCATAGGGGCTGAAAGGCCCCATTCCAAAATTTTGGGGGGTTTAAATACCCTCTAGAGGATCCCATTGGTTACTTGGGGTATACCCTATGTAAATGAGGAGGATGAAGTAAAGTTACAAAGTCATGGAGAGGATATCTCCTGTCATAGCTTAAGTGTGAATTAGCCTTGGGTTCCCTGCCTTCAGACCCTATTTTCCTGCCTCAGAACCCCTGGCCGTGGGATTTGACTTGGGAAAATACTAAAGCACCTTGTATCCATCTTTTTATGACCTACATCTCTGCTGGACTTGTTTCATGCTTGCTGGATTGTAAATTCCTCAAGGGAAGTGAATACATTTTCTTTTAGTGAGTACGACACTTTTTATAGTGATCATAATGTAAATTTGGTGGTTAGAGTCCCATTTTCTTCACCAGGGAGACAACGGGTGGGTCTTAAAGCACAGCAAACTGTGCTGGGTATCTGATTATATGTACAGTTATTGTGCCATTGCATCATGACTTTCACGAGTTTGTTGAGGTTTCTGATTTCCTTTTTGTCTCTATACTTTAGGACCCCAGAGTACCCCATGTATTGAGGCCACTTGGTGCCGCAGTCAGCGGAATGCACTTTGCTGACCCTATTTCTTCTAATCTCAGCTATGATTTGTGCAAGCCATAGTTTCAGTTGTTCCTATTAACTGTTTTTTCTTCCTCACTGCCTCTTATTTTTTCCTTTCATTGCTTCTTTAATGATACTTCTCAGTTTGTTGCTACTGGAACTAGACTTATCAACATCATCTGGTCACCTCAGGCCTTTTCTTTTTCACTGGGCCTTCTGTGCTTTCAGTGTTTTTAGTGTTTCCCAGCTGTTTTGACTGCTGGTCATTGTCAAGTCCTAATCCATTTCCAGATCTGGGGCTTTTTCTGAACTCAGACTGTTAGTGCTCCCACATGTGAAAAATACAGATATTATAATGCTGAAAAGAATCAAGAAGATGAAATAAAAGCATCTGTCAGATGAAGCTTAAAGGAGAACTTAAGAAAATCAAAGTGTGAGTTGCTAAATGGTACTAGACACGGAATAAATGGTACTAGACACTGAATAATGTACTTCGATTTAATATCCTAAAAACACTTTTAAAATGCAGTAACCATCTTTGACCTAGGGGATAAAACATATAGAAGCACAGAAACCTAGGCTTCAGAATTACTTACTTGCTGTTACTTTCCAGTGCACCATCTTCTGTACTCTCAGTTTCAAGAGAGGGTGGCCACTAGGGTACATTGGTTAAAGGGAGTCAGAAAATTTAATTCTGTCCCTCAAAGTGCAACAATCTGGGTTTCATAGTAACATAAACGTCATCACGAGCGGCAGATTTCTTCAGTTTGTAATTCTGCTCTTTCTGAAGTGCCCTTATAAGATTAGAATGTTTTCTGTACCCGCAACCCATAATTAGGAGGTTTACGCAGAAAGATCTATGGTATCACTGATCCTCATAGAGCCTGAAACAGCTGGTACATTCCAAGAGTAGGTGCAAAATTTAAATTTAAGATGGACCGTATTATGCAGCCATAAAACAAAACAAAGTCATGTCCTTTACAGCAACACAGATGGAGGTGGAGGCCATCATCCTCGGTGAACTAACCACAGCAACAGAAAACCAAATACTGCATGTTCTTACTTATAAGTGGGAGCTAAATACTGGGAACACGTGGACACAAAGAAGGGAACAACAGACACAAGGCTACTTGAGGGTGGAGGGAGAAGGGGGGTAAGGATCAAAATACTACTTATTTAGTACTCTGCTTATTACCTGGGTGGCAAGGTAATCCATACACCAAACGTCCATGACACTCAATTTACCTATATAACAAAATAAAATGGGCCAGACGTGGTGGCTCATGCCTGTAATCCCAGCACTTTAGGAGGCTGAGACAGATGGATCGTTTTGAGCCCAGGAATTTGAGACCAGCCTGAGCAACATGGCAAAACTTAATCTCTACAAAAAATACAACTATTAGCCAGGCATGGTGGAGGGTGCCTGTATTCCCAGCTACTTGGGAGGCTGAGGTGGGAGGATCTCTTGAGTCCAGGAGGTTGTAGCTGCAGTGAGCTGTGATCACACCACTGCATTCCAGGCTGGGCAACAGAGAAAGACCCTATCTCAAAATAAATATATATATACCTATGAAAAAATAAACTGTTCAGTTATCACCCTCAAGCAGCAGGTAGAATGAAATTATAATATAGACCCTGAAAGAAAGATTCTTCATGAAAAGGATGGTTTCCAATTCTATCAAAAGCCATTGATTTCCTCAATAATTGTCTCCCCCTCACACACCAACAGGCCCAAAGTAAGGGCTAAAGTGATGGCGTTTAGGCTATAGTTTGGCCAATCTATTGACTAGACTTTCAGTATCAGTCAGCTTTTCGCGGGTTGTGCTGTGGTAACAAACAACTCTATATTCTTACTGGTGCACAAAGTCAAGTCTTATATTTTGCTCTTGTTACATGTTGGCTGTGGAACTGCTGTGCTTTTGCTGGGCTCTGCTTGGCTGTGCTCCATGTGTCTTTTTTATTCTGAAATCTAGGCCAAAGGAGAAGTCTCAATTTAGAACATGCTGTTCTTGTGGCAGAGAGAGAACAGCTAAGCCAGAACCACATGAAGATTCTGAATGCTCTGCTTAAATGTGTCCAAGCCTGAAACCCATGGGGATGGGAATATTCTACCCAGGAGGGCCCACAAGTCATGTGCCCCTGGGTAAGAACGGCTGCATCTGCCTCTCACAGGGAAAGCTGCATATGAGCAGGAACAAGAATGCAGTCCACAACGGTCCAGCCTCTTGCTTTCTGCCTTCACTAAGAAAAATATATTCACCTCTCCTCCAAAGAAGATGTTGTAAGAGTTTTACTCAGGTATTGAATTAAGCTCAAAGCCCATCATCTCATGACAGTCATCTTATCAGGTCCAGATAAAGCTTTTCTTGATCTGGGGTTTTCTTAACTAAAAGGCAAATTATTGTTCCCTCTGCTCCCTATGTACCCAAGAAACAGGGTGGGGTGGAAAAAGGATGGCCACAGTAAGTATGGCTATCCTGAAGAGGAAAGAATGTCAGGTAGGTTGGGGGAGTCATAAAATCTCATTGAGCAAATTTTTTTAATGGATTTAGGGGTATAAGCATATTACATGGATATATTACATAGTAGTAGTGTTCTGGACTTTCAGGGTGCCCCATCACCCAAACAGTATACATTGTACCCAATAGGTCATATCTCATTCCTCACCCACCCCACCTCACCTTCCCACCTTTTAGAGTCTCCAGTGTCTATGAGTCCATCTTTATGTCCAGGTAACCCACTGCTTAGCTCTCACTTATAAGTGAGAACATGTCGTTTTTTACTTTTTTGTTCCTGAATCATTTCACTTAGGATAATGACCTCCAGTTCTATCCATGTTGCTGATAAAGACATGACTCCATTCTTTTATTTTTTATGGCTAAGTAGTAGTCTGTGGTGTACATATATGAACCACATTTTTACTCCAATCATTCCTTGATGGACACTTAGGTTGATTCTATGACTTTGCTATTATGAATGGTGCTGCAACAAACATATGAGTGCAGATGCATTTTTGATAAAATGATTTCTTTCCTTTGGGTAGATGCACAGTCGGGGGATTGCTAGATCAAAGGGAAGTTTTATTTCTAGTTCTTTGAGAAATCTCCATACTGTTTTCCAGAGAGGTTGTACTAATTTACATTCCTACTAAGAGTATAAACATTCCCATTGGGCAGATATTAAGAGCACCTTCCTATCCTGGGAGGAGATGTCTCTTGAATAGAAACTAGTTCATTTCCCACAATTAGCTCCCCAGTAAAATGTATTTTGTTGTCTTTGTCTCCATTGTCTGGGCAGTACTTCCATTTCCATAATTTTCTTAGCCACATCTTAATATGACCTTGGAGAATATATGACTCCTCGGAGGTGGGGCAGGCTTCCTACTGCCTATCAAAAGCTAGGTGCCAAAAGGCAATTTTACATCTCAAGGCAACTTATTCTTTTTGTTAGAATAATCATATATTCTAATTTGTCCAGAAGCTCTAGTTTATGGCTACTGTCTCAGTATAATGAATAATGCCCCTTTATCTCTAAAAATGCTCCAGTTTGGTTGATGAATTATACAATTATTCTGCTTTTATCCTGCAGTTTTTTGAATAAAAAATTAGCTCTTTATTCATTTTATGTCTATCATCACCATGTGCCAATAACACACATGCAGTTCTTCTTGAGATAAGCTTTTTTCTTTTCTTTTTCTTATTATTTAAGTTTCTTTTTATACTGTAAGTTTTGGGGTACATGTGCAGAATGTGCAGGTTTGTTACATAGGTATACACGTGCCATGGTGCTTTGCTGCACCCATCAACCTATCATCTACATCAGTTATTTCTCCTAATGCTATCCTTCCCCTAGTCCCCCAGCCCCCTGATAGGCCCGGGTGTGTGATGTTCCCCTCCCTGTGTCCATCTGTTCTCATTGTTCAACTCCCACTTATGAGTGAGACCATGCAGTGTTTGGTTTTCTGTTCTTGTGTTTGCTGAGAATAATAGTTTCCAGCTTTATCCATGTCCCTGCAAAGGCCATGAACTCATCCTTTTTTATGGCTGCATAGCATTCCATGGTGTATATGTGCCACATTTTCCTTTTCCAGTCTATCACTGATGGGCATTTGGGTTGGTTCCAATCTTTGTTATTGTGAACAGTGCCACAATAAACGTGTGCATGTGTCTTTATAGTAGAATGATTTATAATCCTTTGGGTATATACCCAGGAATGAGATTGCTGGGTCAAATGGTATTTCTAGTTCTAGATCCTTGAGGAATCGCCACACTGTCTTCCACAATGGTTGAAGTAATTTACACTCCCACCAACAGCATAAAAGCATTCCTATTTCCCCACATCCTCTCCAGCATCTGTTGAGTGAGAACATATGGTATTTAGTTTTCTGTTCTTGTGTTAGTTTGCTGAGAATGATGGTTTCCAGCTTTATCCATGTCCCTGCAAAGGACACAAACTTGTCTTTTTTTATGGCTGCATAGTATTCCATGGTGTATATGTGCCACATTTTCTTTATCCAGTCTATCATTGATGGGCAGTTGGGTTGGTTCCAAGTCTTTGCTATTGTGAACAGTGCCGCAGTAAACATATGTGTGTATGTGTCTTTACATTAGAATGATTTATAATCCTTTGGGTATATACCCAGTAATGGGATTGCTGGGTCAAATGGTCTACTAGATCCTTGAGGAATCACCACACTGTCTTCCACAATCATTGAACTAATTTACACTCCCACCAACAGTGTAAAAAATATTCCTATTTCTCCACATCCTCTCCAGCATCTGTTGTTTTCTGACTTTTTAATGATTGCCATTCTAACTGGCTTGAGATGGTATCTCACTGTGGTTTCGATTTGCATTTATCTAATGAATAGTGATGATGAGCTTTTTTTCATGTTTGTTGGCTGCATAAATGTCTTTTGAGAAGTGTCTGTTCATATCCTTCACTCACTTTTTGATGAGGTTGTTTGTTTTCTTGTAAGTTTAAGTTCTTTGTAGATTCTGGATATTAGCCCTTTGTTAGATGGATAAATTGCAAAAGTTTTCTCCCATTCCATAGGTTGCCTGTTCACTCTGATGATAGTTTCTTTTGCTGTGCAGAAGCTCTTTAATTAGATCCCATTTGTCATTTTTGGGTTGTGTTGCCATCGCTTTTGGTGTTTTAGTCATCAAGTCTTTGCCCATGCCTATGTCCTGAATGGTATTGCTTAGGTTTTCTTCTAGGGTTTTTATAGTTTTAGGTCTTATGTTTAAGTCTTTAATCCATTTTTAATTTTTGTATAAGGTGTAAGAAAGGGATCCAGTTTAAGTTTTCTGCATATGGCTAGCCAGTTTTCCCAACACAATTTATTAAATAGGGACTGCTTTCCCCATTTCTTGTTTTTGTCAGGTTTGTCAAAGATCAGATGGTTGTAGATGTGTGGTGTTATTTCTGAGGCCTCTGTTCTGTTCCATTGGTCCATATATCTGTTTTGGTACCAGTACCATGCTATTTTGGTTACTGTGGCCTTGTAGTATAGTTTGAAGTCAGATAGTGTGATGCCTCCAGCTTTGTTCTTTTGGCTTAGTATTGTTTTGGTTATGTGGGCTCTTTTTTGGTTCCATATGAAATTTAGAGTCTTTTTTCCCAATTCTGGGAAGAAAGTCATTGGTAGCTTGATGGGGAGAGCATTGAATCTATAAATTACTTTGGGCAGTACAGCCATTTTCACAATATTGATTCTTCCTATCCATAAGCATGGAATGTTTTTCCATTTGTTTGTGTCCTCTCTTATTTCCTTGAGCAGTGGTTTGTAGTTCTCCTTGAAGAATTCCTTCACATCCCCTGTAAGTTGGATCCATAGGTTTATTTTCTTTGAAGCAATTGTGAATGGGAGTTCACACATGATTTGGCTCTCTGTTTGTCTTTTACTGATATATAGGAATGCTTGTGATTTTTGCACATTGATTTTGTATCCTGAGACTTTGCTGAAGTTGCTTATCAGCTTAAGGATATTTTGGGCTGAGACAATGGGGTTTTCTAAATATACAGTCATGTCATCTGCAAACAGGGACAATTTGACTTCCTCTCTTCCTATTTGAATACCCTTTATTTCTTTCTCTTGCCTGATTGCCCTGGCCAGAACTCCCAATGCTATGTTGAATAGGAGTGGTGAGAGAGGGCATCCTTGTCTTGTGCTGGTTTTCAAAGGGGATGTTTCCAGTTTTTGCCCAGTCAATATGATATTGGCTGTGGGTTTGTCATAAATAGCTCTTACTATTTTGAGATACGTTCCATCAATACCTAGTTTATTGAG
Organism: Gorilla gorilla gorilla; assembly: GCF_029281585.2. Taxonomy (NCBI): domain Eukaryota; kingdom Metazoa; phylum Chordata; class Mammalia; order Primates; family Hominidae; genus Gorilla; species Gorilla gorilla. The sequence continues at coordinate 34,610,308 of NC_073232.2, read as the reverse complement.
AGTTTTTAGCATGAAGTGCTGTTGAATTTTGTCAAAGGCCTTTTCTGCATCTATTGAGATAATTATGTGGTTTTTGACATTGGTTTCTGTTTATGTGATGGGTTACATTTATTGATTTGCATATGTTGAACCAGCTTTGCATCCCAGGGATGAAGCCAACTGGATCATGGTGGATAAGCTTTTTGATGTGCTGCTGCATTCGGTTTGCTAGTATTTTATTGAGGATTTTTGTGTCAACGTTCGTCAGGGATATTGGCCCGAAATTATCTTTTTTTGTTGTGTCTCTGCCAGGTTTTGGTATCAGGATGATGCTGGCCTCATAAAAATGAGTTAGGGAGAATTCCCTCCTTTTCTATTGTTTGGAAGAGTTTCAGAAAGAATGGTACCAGCTCCTCTTTGTACCTTTGGTAGAATTCAGGTGTGAATCCGTCTGGTCCTGGACTTTTTTTGGTTGGTAGGCTATTACTGCCTCAATTTCAGAACTTGTTATTGGTCTATTCAGGGATTCGACTTCTTCCTGGTTTGGTCTTGGGAGGGTGTATGTGTCCAGGAATTTATCCATTTCGTCTAGATTTTCTAGTTTATTTGCATAGAGTTGTTTATAGTATTCTCTGATAGTGTGTATTTCTGTGGGATCAGTGGTGCTATCCCCTTTATCATTTTTTATTGCATCTATTTGATTCTTCTCTCTTTATTAGTGTGGCTAGGAGTCTATTTTGTTGATCTTTTCAAAAAAAAAAAAAAAAAAACTCCTGGATTGATTTTTTTTTTTTTTTTGAAGGGTTTTTTGTGTCTCTTTCTCCTTCAGTTCTGCTCTGATCTTAGTTATTTCTTGTCTTCTGTTAGTCTTTGAATGTGTTTGCTCTTGCTTCTCTAATTAAAGAATTGTGATGTTAGGGTGTCGATTTGAGATCTTTCTTGCTTGCTTTTGTGGGCATTTAGTGCTATAAATTTCCCTCTAAACACTGCTTTAAATGTGTCCCAGAGAGTCTGGTATGTCATGTCTTTGTTCTCATTGGTTTCAAAGAACATCTTTATTTCTGCCTTAATTTTGTTATTTATCCAGTAGTCATTCAGGAGCAGGTTGTTCAGTTCCCATGTAGTGGAGCGGTTTTGAGTGAGTTTCTTAATCCTGAGTTCTAATTTGATTGCTCTGTGGTCTGAGAGACTGTTTGTTATGATATCCATTCTTTTGCATTTGATGAGGAGTGTTTTACTTCCAATTATGTGGTCAATTTTAGAATAAGTACGATGTGCTGAGAAGAATGTATATTCTGTTTGTTTATTTGGGGTGGAGAGTTCTGTAGATGTCTATTAGGTCTGCTTGGTCCAGAGCTAAGTTCAAGTCCTGAATATAACTGTTAATTTTCTGTCTCATTGATCTAATATTGACAGTGGAGTGTTAAACTCTCCCACTATTATTGTGTGGGAGTCTAAGACTCCTTGTAGGTCTCTAAGAACTTGCTTTATGAATCCGGGTGCTCCTGTATTGGGTGCATATATATTTAGGATAGTTAGCTCTTCTGTTGCATTGATCCCTTTACCATTATGTAATGGCCTTCTTTGTCTGTTTTGATCTTCGTTGGTTTAAAGTCTGCTTTATCAGAGACTAGGATTGCAACCCCTGCCTTTTTTTTGTTTTCCCTTTGCTTGGTAAATATTCTTCCATCCGTTTATTTTGAGACTTTATGTGTCTTTGCATGTGAGATTGGTCTCCTGAATACAGCGCACTGATGGTTCTTGACTCTTTATCTAATTTGCCAGTCTGTGTCTTTTAATTGGGGCATTTATCCTGTTTATACTTAAGGTTAATATTTTTATGTGTGAATTTGATCCTGTCATTATGATGCTAGCAGGTTATTTTGCCCATTAGTTGATGCAGTTTCTTCATTGTGTCAATGGTCTTTACAATGTGGTATTTTTTTTTTTTTTTTTTTGCAGTGGCTGGTACTGGTTTTTCTTTTCCATGTTTAGTGATTCCTTCAGGAGCTCTTGTAAGGCAGGCCTGGTGGTTACAAAATCTCTTGGCATTTGCTTGTCTGTAAAGGGTTTTATTTCTCCTTCGCTCATGAAGCTTAGTTTGGCTGGATATGAAATTCTGGGTTAAATTCTTTAAGAATGTTGAATACTGGCCCCACTCTCTTCTGGCTTCTAGGGTTTCTGCCAAGAGATCCGCTGTTAGTCTGATGGGCTTCCCTTTGTGGGTAACCCGACCTTTGTCTCTGGCTGCCCTTACTATATTTTCCTTCATTTCAACCTTGGTGAATCTGATGATTGTGTGTCTTGGGGTTGCCCTTCTTAAGGAATATCTTTGTGGTGGTCTCTGCATTTTCTGAATTTGAATGTTGGCCTTTCTTGCTAGGTTGGAGAAGTTCTCCTGGACAATATCCTGAAGAGTGATTTCCAACTTGGTTCCATTCTCCCCGTCACTTTCTTGTACACCAATCAAATGTAGATTTAGTCTTTTCACATAGCCCCATATTTCTTGGAGGCTTTGTTCCTTTCTTTTCATTCTTTTTTCTCTAATCTTGTCTTCTCGCTTTATGTCACTAAGTTCATCTTCAATCTCTGATATCCTTTCTTCTGCTTGATTGATTAGGCTATTGATACTTGTGTATGCTTTGTGAAGTTCTCATTCTGTGTTTTTCAGCTCCATCAGGTCATTTATGTTCTTCTCTAAACTGATTATTCTAGTTAGCAATTCATCTAGCCTTTTTTTCAAGGTTCTTAGCTTCGTTGCATTGGGTTACAACACGCTCCTTTAGCAGCTCAGAGGAGTTTGTTATTACCCACCTTCTGAAGCCTACTTCGTCAATTCGTCAAACTTACTCTCCATCCAGTTTTGTTCCCTTGCTGGTGAGGAGTTGTGATGCTTTGGAGAAGAGGCATTCTGGTTTTTGGAATTATCAGCCTTTTTGTGCTGGTTTCTCCCCACCTTTGTGGGTTTATCTACCTTTGGTCTTTGATGCTGCCGACCTTTGGATGGGGTCTCTGAGTGGACGTCCTTTTTGTTGATGTTGATGCTATTCCTTTCTGTTTGTTAGTTTTCCTTCTAACAGTCAGGCCCCTCTGCTGCAGGTCTGCTGGAGTTTGCTGGAGATCCACTCCAGACCCTGTTTGCCTGGGTATCACCAGCGGAGGCTGCAGAACAGCAAAGATTGCTGCCTGTTCCTTCCTCTGGAAGCTTCGTCCCAGAGGGGCACCTGCCACATGCCAGTCAGACCTCTCCTGTATGAGATGTCTGTCAGCCCCTACTGGGAGGTGACTCCCAGTCAGGATACACGGGGGTCAGGGACCCACTTGAGGAAGCGGTCTGACCCATATCAGAGCTTGAACTCTGTGCTGGGAGATCCACTGCTGTCTTCAAAGTTGTCAGGCAGGGATGTTTAAGTCTGCTGAAGCTGTGCCCACAGCGACCCCTTTCCCCAGGTGCTCTGTCCCACGGAGATGGGGGTCTTATCTATAAGTCCCTGACTGGGGCTGCTGCCTTTTTTTCAGAGATGCCCTGCTCAGAGGCGAGGAACCTAGAGAGGCAGTCTGGCCGCAGTGGCCTTGCTGAGCTGTGGTGGGCTCCACCCAGTTTGAACTTCCTGGATGCTTTGTTTACACTGTGAAGGTAAAACCGCCTACTCAAACCTCAGCAATGGAGGATGCCTCTTCCCCCCACCAAGCTCCAGCATCCCAGGCTGACCTCAGACTGCTGTGCTGGCAGCAAAAATTTCAAGCCAGTGGATCTTAGCTTGCTGGGTTCTGTGGTGGTGGGACCTCCTGAGCCAGACCACTTGGCTTCCTGGCTTCAGCCTCCTTTCCAGGGGAGTGAATGGTTCTGTCTCACTGGCATTCCAGGTGCCACTAGGGTATGGGGGGTGGGGGACAAAAAAAAAACAAACAACAAAAACTCCTGTAGCTAGCTTGGTGTCTGCCCAAACAGCTGCCCAGTTTTGTGCTTGAAACCCAGGGCCCTGGTGATGTAGGCACTGGAGGGAATCTGCTCTGTGGCTTGTGAAGACCATGGGAAAACTGCAGTATCTGGGCCGGAGTGCACCATTCCTCACAGCACAGTCCCTCACAGCTGCTCTTGGCTAGGGAAGGGAAATCCCCCAACCCCTTGTGCTTCCCGGGTGAGGCGATGTCCCACCCTGCATCGGCTCGCCCTCCATGGGCTGCACCCACTGTCAAACCTGTCCCAATGAGATGAACTGGGTACTTCAGTTGGAAATGCAGAAATCACCCACCTTCTGTGTTGATCTCACTGGGAGCTGCAGACCAGAGCTGTTCCTATTTGGCCATCTTGCCAGCAAAATGAGATAGGTTTTTTTCTCTATAGTAATTGACTGGTACATTGATCTTATCAGGCTTCTGTGAGAGAGACATACCCTTATTTACTTTTTCATGAACCACTTTGAAAGGATTTACTAGGGCCAACTCCAACTCAGTTTAGTCTTAGATCTTTACCCAAAGCTGAGGCTGAATTGGTTTTTTGGCTCAAAAGTTTTTAGGTTTTAACTTTCACCAGTTTCAGTTGAGAAATCATTACACATCCCAGCCCTGCAATTCTCAGACTTTCTGGATAGCCTATATCCCTTTTAACTCTGCTTACAAAGCAGCCAATTCTTTTCTGAGCTTATCTCTTTTTTGGTAGTAAAACCGCCTTTGCAAAAATTATGACAGGGAGAGAAATCTAACATAACTGGCTCCATCTTGTCTCTAACCTCACAAGCCAACAGCCCTTGCCCATTCCTGGGCATAGGCTAAGCTAACTATGGGAAGAATTTAGTTTTAGTTTAACCTTTAAGAAAAATAGTAATAGCCCCTTCCTCAAACTACCCCTCCTTGTTTGGGGACTGAAACTACCTTTGTAGAAACCAATGAAGGGCCACAAGATTAGAATTATGAGAGAAGCCTGCATTGTGCTGAGACCTATGCATAGTTAAATGATAAGTAGTCATTATCTACTAACTTTCTTCCTGCTCAGAAGTCATACAGCCAATGGTCACAAGACTTGAAACTTCCCCAACATCACTATCGTAAAATCTAAGACTGGCATTTGAGATATTTTTCAGATTTTGCATTCTGGTAGAACAACTGACGCCATTTGGACTGGTGACCCCAACCCAGAAAATTAGCTTACAAAGACAGTTTTCAACACCCTTGTGATTTCATCCCCAACTCAGCCAATCAGCATTTCTCATTTCTTAGTCCCTCTGTCTGCAAAACAATCCTTAGAAACCCTAGCCTCCAAATTCTCAGAGAGGTGGATTTGAGAATTGTCCCCTGTCCTTCTCCTTAGCTGCCTTGTGATAATTAGACTCTCTGCTGCAATAAGCCTGCTGTCTCAGTGCATTGGCTTTATCTGTGCAGTGAGCAAGAAAAACTCATTGGGCAATTATAGTAGTATTTAACCTAGTCAAATTCAGCCAATGACTTACTAACTCATAATTGCAACATTCTGTTCACACAGTTTTTGTCTAAAGTCACAAGTTTATCAGGGAGTTTATTGCAAGCAACTGTTTTACTAAATATTTTGCCACTAAATATGCCAACCTCTAGTTATATTTTTCTTGACACCCACTGAGGCAAGGTATTGAGAGCCAAGTTCCAAAAGAAAGGATTTGTGGCTGAAGGCCCAGTAAATACTGTATATATGTACATGCAGTAGTTATGATTAAATTCTATTTCAGGAGACAAAGTAAAGGGAATGGCTTAAAAAAATAAAAGTTTACTTTTTCTCTCATGGATTCAAAATCTCCAGGATAGTTCAGGGGTGGCACAATAATAAGGTGTCGAGGATTCTTCTGTTTTGTTTCCTGTCATATTCAATATGCAGATTTTGCCTCAGGGTCCAAGATGGCTATTAGACATCCAGTTGTGAGGAACAAAAAAAGGCAGAATAAGAGGCATGTTTCCTCACATTTCTGGACACCTCTTGGAAGTCACATGTCTCATTTCTACTTACATCTTATTGACCAGTCATTTACTGGCCAAAATGTATCAGTTGACTTAGTCATTGGCCATACCTATCAGAAAGAGAGGCTGTGAAATTTAGAGTTTATTCCAGGGCACTCTGTGTCCAGCTAAAAACCCAGGATTAAATTACCAAGAAGTTAAAAGTAATAATGAGCATAACCACCAGTCCTTGCCAATGTAGTCAGATGGCAAAATAGGAAATAGAATTTAAAACCTCAAATCATTCAAAATTAAGAGGCCTTTGTTAATTTTTCATTTTATGGTTTCTTCGTGTTGATGGAGACTATATTCAAGGCTGAAATTAGAACTTTGTGTTACCAAAATTGCCTCAGCTGCTTGCAACTAGGAATGCAGGACTGTTCCTCTGGCAGAAGGCAGCAGAGCTCACATCATATCTGGTAACATCACACCACTGTCTGAGATAGACTGAATGCTTACTGGCCTCCTGGACTATGGTGGACAGCACATAGGCTCAAGTTTGGTCCATTCATATTTTTGTTAACATTAACTTTTTGCCTAGTATTTGGCCTGCCCTCCTTCCATTCCTGCCATTAGCTATACTTCTACTATCTGCTATGCTATCTTTAGAGACCCATTTCATTTAAGAAAAAGGGAAAGCTACCTAGACATAAACCCTGCCCCTCCACAACTGCATACTGGAAGGCTCCATTGGGACCAACCTCAGATAGCTCAGAGTCTCTTTAAAATTCATGACAGAAGGCCAGGCGTGGTGGCTCATGCCTATAATCCTGGCACTCTGGGAGGCCGAGGCAGGCAGATCACTTGAGGTCAGGAGTTCAAGACCAGCCTGGCCAACATGGTGAAACCCCATCTCCACTAAAAATACAAAATTAGCTAGGTGTGGTGGTGGGCACCTGTAATCCTAGCTACTCGAGGGGCTGAGGGAGGAGAATTACTTGAATCTGGGAGGTGGAAGTTGCAGTGAGCCAAGATCTCACAACTGTACTCCAGCCTGGGTAACATAATTAAACTCTATCTCCAAAAAATAAGTAAACAAAATTCGTGCCAGAAGAGGGGTGGAGAAAGGTGGTAGAGTAGAAGGCCGTACCAATCATTCCTCCGGCAGGAACATCAAATTCAACAACTATCTAGATACAAAAAACCACCTTCATAAGAATCAAAAATTGGTGAGCACTTACAGTACCTGGTTTTAAATTCACATCACTGAAAAAAGCACTGAAGAGTGTAGGAATGACAGATTTGTCTTGAATTGAATTGCTGATGCCATTCCTCCCCCATCCCCTCACAGTAGCCATGTGGTGAATAGAAATCTGTGTTTGGGAGAGGGAGTGCAACAGTTGTGACCCTTTGTATTGACCTCAGTGCTGCCTTAGCACAGCAGAAAGCAAAACCAGGCTGAACTCAGCTGACACCCGCCCATAAAGGGAGCATTCAAACCAGCCCTAGCTGGAGAGAAGTCGCCTATCCCCGTGGTCAGAACTTGAGTTATGGCAAGCCTTGCCATCACAGGCTGATGTGCTCTGGAGCTCTAAATAAACTTGAAAGGCAGTGTAGGCCATAAGGACCACAAGTCCAAATACTGAGCTGGGCTTGGAGATAGTGGAATTTGGGTGTACACGGCCTACTGAGACACCAGGTGGGGCATGCTTATACTACCCCTCCCCCAACCCCAGGCAACACATCTTGTGCCTCCAAAGAAGACCCTTTCCTTCCTCCTGAGGAGAGGGAAGAGTAAAGAGGACTTTGGTCTTGCCTCTTGATTATCATCACAACCACAATAGGATAGGGCACAGAGCAAAGTCATGAGGCCCCCATTGCCGCCTCTAGCTCCCAGACAATATTTCTAGACACACTCTGGGCCAGAAGGGAGCCCGCTGCCTTTAAGACAAGGACACAGTACTGGCAGGATCCATCATCTGCCAACTGAAGAGTCCTTGAGCCCTGAATAGCAAGCAGTAATATTCAGGTAGTATACCATGGGCCTTGGGGTGAGACTCTGAGATGTGCAGGCTTCAAGTGAGACCTAGCAAATTCTCAGATGGAATGGCTACAATGAGAGACTCCATCTGCTTGAGAAAAGCAGAGGGAGAAGTAAAGACTTTGTCTTGCACTTTAGGTGCCACTTCGGGCACAGTGGGGTAGAGTGCTAAACAGGCTCTTGAGGTCCCTGATTCCAGACCTTGGCTCACGGACAGCATTTCTGGACCTGTCTTAAGACAGAGGAGAGCCCATTCTCTTGAAAGGTGAATCCCAGACCTAGCAGTATTCACCAGAAGCTGACTGAAGAGCCCTAAGACCTTAAGGGAATATTGGCAGCAGCCTGATAGTATTCCCCAGTGGGCCCGTAGTGGTGGTGACCATGAGGTGAGGCTCCTCTGCCTATGGAAAGGAGAGAGTGAGAAGAACCTTGTCTTGTCATTTGAGGGCAAGCTGAGAGAGAGACTGAGACTTCATTTGTTTGAGAGAAAGTAAGGGAAGAGAACAAGCCTCATAAGGGCAGATCTTAAGACTTATTGGCCTTAAAGAGGAGGTAGAGAAAGAAATAGGGGCAGAAAGTTTATTCAAAGGAATAACAAAAGAGAACTTCCTGAACCCTGGTAATCCAGATAATTCTTTTGGATCTTATCCCAGACTACGAGGCTGGTACCACTATGAGTCTGCAAGAAGCACAGCATTACTAGGCTTGGGGTGGCCCCTAATGGAGATATGACTTAGATGACGACACCCAAGTCCTTTCAAATACCTAGAAAGCCTTCCCAAGAGGGATGGGTACAAACAAGCCCAGACTGGTTAGGCTACTACAAATTCCCAACTCTTCAATGCCTAGACACTGAAGAACATCAACAAGCATCAAGACCATTCAGGAAAATATCACCAAATGAACTAAATAAGGCACCAGAGACAAATCCTAGAGAAACAGAAATATGTCACCTTTCAGACAGAGAATTCAAAATATGTTTTGTGGATACTCAAATTCAAAATAACACAGAAAAAGAATTCAGACAAATAAATGTAACAAATGGATTGAAATAATTAAAAAGAATCAGGCAGAAATTCTACAGTTGAAAAATGCAAGTGACATACTGAGGAATTCATTAGAGGATCTTAATAGCACAACTGATCAAGCAGAATACAGAATTATTGATCTTGAGGACAGGTTGTTTGAAAATACACAGAGGAGACAAAAGAAGAAAGAGTAAAAAACGATGAGGCACACCTACAAGATCTAGAAAATAGCCTCCAAAGGGCAAATCTAAGAGTTATTATTGGCCTTAAAGAGGAAGTAAAGAAAAAGATGGTGTAGCAAGTTTATTCAAAGGGATAATATCACAGAACTTCTCGAACTTAAAGATATTAATATCCAAGTACAAGGAGGTTATAGAACACCAAGCAGATTTAACTCAGAGAAGACTACTTCAAGGCATTTAATAATCAAGCTCCCAAAGGTCGAGGATAAAAGATCCTAAAAGTAGCAAGGGAAAAGAAACAACATACAATGGTGATCCAATATGTCTGGCAGCAGACATTTCAATGGAAACCTTACAGGACAGGAGAGAGTGGCATAACATACTTAAAGTGCTGAAGGAAAAAAAAAAACCTTCTACCCTAGAATTGTACATCTGATAAAAATATTCTTCAAACATGAAGGACAAATTAAGACTTTTTCAGACAAAAGCTGAGGGATTTCGTCAACACCAGACCTGTCCTACGAGAAATGCTACAGGATGTACTTCAATCACAAAGGATGTCAATGAGCTATAAGACATCATTTAAAGATACAAAACTCACTAGCAATACACAAAAACATAGAATATTATAAATATTGTAACTGTGGTGTTTAAACTACTCTTAAGTAGAAAGGCTAAAAGATTAACCAATCAAAAATAATAACTTTCAAGACATACACAATACAATAAGATATAAACAGAAACAAGAAATTAAAGGGTAGAGAAACAAAGTTAAACTGTAGAGTTTTTATTAGTTTTCCTTTCTGCTTATTAGTTTGTTTATGTGAGCAGTGTTATATTGTCATCAGCTTAAAATAATGGGTTTATAAGATAGTAGTCACAAGCCTCATGGTAACCTCAACCAAAAAAATACAACAGATACACAAAAAATAAAAAGCAAGAAACTAAATTACATCAACAAAGAAAGTCACTTTCACTAAAAGGAAGACAGGAAGGAAAGAAAGAAGTAAGAGAAGACCACAAAACAACCAGAAAACATATAACAAAATGGCAGGAGTAATTCCTTACTTATCAATAATAACATTGAATGTAAATGGACTAAAGTCTCTAATCAGAAGACATGGAGTGGCTGAATGGATTAAAACACAAGATCCAGTGATCTCTTGCCTACAAGAAACACACTTTACCTATAAAGGCACACATAGACTAAAAACAGAGGAATGAAAAAAATTTCATGTCAGTCAAAACCAAAAAGCAGGAGTAGCCATACTTATATCAGAAAAAGTAGATTTCAAGACCAAAACTTTAAGAAGAGACAAAAAGATCATTACATAATAGTAAAGGGGTCAATTCAGCAAGAGAATATATCAGTTGTAAATATATATACACCCAACACTGGAGCACCAGATATACAAACCAAATATTAGAGTTAAAGAAAGAGACCACAATACAATAATAGGTGGAGACTTCAACACCCCACCTTTAGCATTTAACAGATCTTTGAGACAGAAAATTAACAAAGGAACACTGGACTTAATGTACACTATAGACCAAATGGATCTACATGTACAGAATACTTAATATTTACAGAATATTTACAAAATATTTTATCCAACAGCTGCAAAATATACATTCTTTTCCTCAGCACATGGATCAATCTCAAGGATAGACCATATGTTAGGTCACATAACAAGTCTTAAAGCATTCATAAAAAAACCTAAAATAATATCAAGCATCTTCTCTGACCACAATGGTATAAAAACTGGAAATCAATGAGGAATTCTGGAGACTATGCAAGCACATGGAAATTAAACAGTATGCTCCTGAATGAGAAATTAAGAAATTGAAAAATTCTTGAAATAATGATAATGGAAACACAGCATACCAAAACTCACGGGATACAGCAAAAGTTGTACTAATACGAAAGTTTATAAGCTATAGCACCTACATCCAAAAAGAAGAAAAACTTTAATGGTGCACCTTGAATAAATAGAAAAGAGCAAACCAAACCCAAAACTAGTAGAAGAAAAGAAATAAAGATCAGAGCAGAGATAAATGAAATTAAAATGAATCAAAAAATACAAAAGATCAAAACAAAAAGTTGGTTTTTTTGAAAAGATAGACATAATTGACATGCTTTTAGCCAAGCTAAGAAAAAAAGAGAGAAGATCCAAATAAAATTGGAGATGATAAAGGAGACATTACTACTGATACTGCAGAAATTCAAAGAATCATTAATGGCTACTATGAACAACTATATGCCAATAAATTGGAACATTCAGAAGAAATGAATGAATTCCTAAACACATACAACCTGCCAAGATTGAACTAGGAAGAAATTGAAAACCTGAACAGACCAATAAGAAGTAATGAGATCAAAGCCATAATAAAAAGTCCTCCAGCAAAGAAAAGCCCAGAACCCAATGGCTTCACTGCTGAATTCTACCAAATATCTAAAGAAGAACTCATACCAATTCTATTCATACTATTCTGAGAAATAGAGGAGGAAGGAATACTTCCAAACTCATTCTACAAGGTCAGTGTTACTGTGATACCCAAACCAAAGACACATCAAAAAATAAAAACTACAAGCCAATAGCACTGATGAATATTGACAGAAAAATCCTTAACTAAACACTAGCAAACAGAATTCGACAACATATTAAAAAGATCATTCATCATGACTAAATGGGATTTATCTCAGGGATGCAAGGATGATTCAACGTATGAAAATCAATTAATGTGATACATCATATCAATGGAAAGAGGGACAAAAACCATATATGATCATTTCAATTGATGATGAAAAAGCATTTGATAAAATTCTTTCATGATAAAAACCTTAACAATCCTGGATATAGAAGGAATATGCCCCAAGATAATCAAAGCCATATATGACAGACCTATAGCTAGTATTATACTAAATGGAGAAAAACTGAAATCTGAAATCCTTTCCCCTAATATCTGGAACATGACAAGGATGCCCACTTTCATCACTGTTATTCAATGTAACACTGGAAGTCCTAGCTAGAGCAATCAGACAAGAGGAAAAAAGGGCACTTAAATTGGAAATAAATTATTCTTGTTTATGGATAATATGTTATATTTGGAAAAACCTAAAGACGCTACCAAAAAAGTGTTAGAACTGATAGACAAATTGCATAAAGTTTCAAGATACAAAATCAACATAAAAAAACAGTAGTTTTTCTATATGCCAACAGTAAATAATCTGAAAAAGAAATGAAGAAAGTGGTTCCATTTAGAATAGCTACAAATAAAATACATGGAATTAAATTAACCAAAGAAGTGAAAGACCTCTACAAGGAAAACTATAAAACACTGATGAAAGAAATTGAAGAGGAAACCAAAAAAAGGGAAAGATATTCCTTGTGCATGGATTAGAAGAATCAACATTGTTAAAATATCCATACTATCCAAAGCAATCTACAGATTCAGTGCAATCTCTATCAAAATACCAAGATAATCTTCACATAAATAAAAGAAATAGTCCTAAAGCTATGTGCCAACCACAAAAGACTCAGAATAGCCAGAGTTATCATAAGAAAAAAGAACAAAACTGGAGGGAATCACATTACTTGATTTCAAATTATACTCTAGAGCTATAGTAACCAAAATGGCATGGTACCAGCATAAATAGAGACGTATAGACCAGTGGAATACAATAGAGAACCCAGAAATAAATCCATACATATACAGTGATCTGATTTTTGACAAAGGTGCCAAGAACATTACACTGGGGAAAGGACAATCTAATCTCTTCAAGAAATAGCACTGGGAAAACCGGATATCCATATGCAGAAAAATGAAATTAGACCCCTATCTCTCACCATATATAAAAGTCGAATAAAATTTGATTAGAGACTTAAATCTAAGACCTAAAACTATAAAACTACTGCAAGAAAACATTGGGGGAAATTCAGGATATTGGAGTGGGCAAATATTCCTTGAGTAATACCCCACAGTGACAGACATCCAAAGCAAAAATGGACAAATGAGATCACATCAATTTAAAAAATTTCTGCACAGCAAAGAAAACAATCAACAAAGTGAAGACACAACTCACAGAATGGAAGAAAATATTTGCAAACTACCCACTTGACAAGGGATTAATCACTAGAACATATAGGAAGCTCAAACAACTCTATAGGAAAAAAATCTAATATTACTATTAAAAAATGGACAAAATATCTGAATATACATTTCTCAAAAGAAGACATACACAGGCAAACAGGTATATGAAATGGTGTTCAACATCATTGATCATCAGGGAAATGCAAGTCAAAACTACAATGAAATATCATCTCACTTCAGTTAAAATGACTTATATCCAAAAGACAGGTAATAACAAATGCTGGTGAGAATGTAGAGAAAAGGAAACCCTTATAAACTATTGGTGGAAATGTAAATTAGTACAAACACTATGGAGAACAGTTTGGAGGTGCCTCAAAAAACTAAAAATAGAACTACCATATGATCCAGCAATCACACTGCTAAATATATACCTAAAAGAAAGGAAATCTGTATGTTGAAGAGATACATGCACTCCCATGTTTATTGCTGTTCGCAGTAGCCAAAACTTTGAAACAACCTATACATCCATCAATGATGAATGGATAAAGAAATTGTGATACGTATCAACAATGAAGTATTATTCAGCCATTAAAAATAATAAAATCCTGTCATTTGCAACAACATGGATGGAGCTGGAGGTCATTATGTTAGGTGAAATAAGCCCGGCACAGAAAGAGAAACTTTGCATGTTCTCACTTATTTGTGGGAGCTAAAAGTTAAAACCATTGAACTCATGAAGATAGAGAGTAAATGAATGGATACCAGAGGCTGGCAAGGGTAGTGGATGGCAGGGGGGATGGGGAGGGGGTGGGGATGGTTAATGGGTACAAGAAATAATTAGAATTATTAAGACCTATTTCCTAGCACAAAAGGGTGACTATAGTAAAGAAAAAAAATGTACATTTTAAAATAAACTAAAAGAGCATGATTGCATTCTTTGTAACACAAAGAATAAATGCTTGAGGTGATGGATACTCCATATACTTTGATGTTTTTATTATTGCATGCCTGTATCAAAATATCTCATGTAAACCATAAATACATACACCTACTATATACTAACAAAAACAAAAACTAAAACACTTAAAAAAAATTCTAGATCCTTGAGGAATCACCACACTGTCTTCTACAATGGTTGAACTAATTTACACTCCCACTAACAATGTAAAAGTGTTCCTCTTTCTCCACATCCTCTCCAGCATCTGTTTACTGACTTTTTAATGATTTTCATTCTAACTGGCATGAGAATGGTATCTCATGGTGGTTTTGATTTACATTTCTCTAACGACCAGTGATGATGATCTTCTTTTCATGTGTGTTGGCCACATAAATGTCTTCTTTTGAAAAGCGTCTGTTCATATCCTTCATCCACTTTTTGATGGGGTTGTTTTTCCTTGTAAATTTGTTTAAGTTCCTTGTATATTCTGGATATTAGCCCTTTGTCAGATGAATAGATTGCAAAAATTTTCTCACATTCTGTAGGTTGCCTGTTCAGTCTGATGATAGTTTCTTTTGCTATGCAGAAACTCTTTAGTTTAATTAGATCCCATTTGTTAATTTTGGCTTTTGTTGCAATTGCTTTTGGTGTTTTAGTCATAAAGTCTTTGCCCATGCCTATGTCCTGAATGGTATTGCCTAGGTTTTCTTCTAGGGTTTTATGGTTTTACAGGGAGGGGAATATCACACACTGGGGCCTGTCACGGGGTGAGGGGCAAGGGAAGGGATAGCATTAGGAGAAATACCTAATGTAGATATCGGGTTGATGGGTGCAGCAAACCATCATGGCACATGTATACCTATGTAACAAACCTGCATGTTCTGCACATGTATCCCAGAACTTAGTGTAATAAAAATAAATATATAAATAAAAATAAATAAAATTCAGGGCCATGCTATGGCTGCTGCTCAGTGTGTTCTTGTCCCAGGCCAAATAGTCCAGCAGCTTGAGTTTCATGAATTTGTATTGGAAACTAAAAAGGAATTTCAAAATAATAAAAATTTCATTCTAAATTTAACCTCCTTGTTAAATTTGCTGCCTGAAGTAGTATTTTCTTATCTTTATGGAGAACTAAACTCATTGCTTACATAATGCAGGCTTTTGGGGGAGGCATGTTTGCTCTGTTCCTAGTATTTTACCTATTCTTTGTGATCAAAGAATAACAACAATTTCTTAAGTTAAATACAGCTTTATGAAACAGCAGGGAATAACCGCTGTAGAAGCAGAATGCAAGGGGATCACGTTGTATGTGTGTGATTTTTGGACTTGGGGAAAGAGTTCTCCTTTAATGTATAGATAAGAAATGAAATGGAATAAATATATGTAAAATGAGCCAAATCTCAGAAAAACTACATCAATTTCATGTTTAAATCAAGTAATAAAGTTTCAAACAATTATGTGAAGAAAGCAAAATGTAGAGCATTATTTGTATTACTTATGCTATTACTGATGAGCGATACTAGTCTATTCTCCAAATTGGCATTAAATGGATCCCTAGGGGAGAATATGGTTTGTATTCCTGGGGTCATTTTGGAAGGATAGACATTTGTCGTACAAAATTGACTCTTCCTGAATTAATCATCCAGAAACTTTACTACATAGTTATGTTTGATTCTATTAACTTTTAGGATAGTAAAGAACTTCATTTAAAACTTAGCCTTACAAAAATGTTTTGGCCCAGCTTCTTATGCTACATGAAGGGACACTAAGAGCCACTTCTGTGTGAAGAAGCAGAACTATCCATTCCCAGCAAAGACTGAATCATGGTGAGACAGAGCAAGAAAACGGGACCCAGAAAGCACACCGCTTTCTGGCCTCTTCTCATTCAGGACTTAACTCTGGCTTCACTTTGCTTTTTGAAGAAAATTTCCTATGACTTTGTTTTTCCCCCAGAACTTCATATATCTTAGTATTATATATATATATATATCTCAAAAATCAAGGGGGATTAGAGGTTATTTATCACACTTCTGCTCCCTTTCATGTGTGTGTCTTCTTTCTCTAGCTGATTCTAAAATTGCCAAATGTTTGACTGGATGTTAAGTTGCGTGGCTATATCCATTCTAGCAAAGCAATTTAATGCAAACTGAAATTTTACAGTCAGACACACGTGTGCATGTGCGTGTACACGCACATACACACAATCTTAGTCATAGGATGAGAAAGATCCTGAGATGTCATTTCATTCAAAACTTCCCTTGTTCAGGTGAAGAAATGTAAATACAGAAAATTGAAGAGACTTTTCCAAACCAGACATATCTGGTAGTGGAACCAAGTTTCAAAACAAGTTCTTGTACTCCTGATTTTTTTCCATCCTGTTATTTTTCTTTTTTCTTTTCTTTTTGAGACAGGGTCTCACTCTGTCACCCAGGCTGGAGTGCAGTGGTGCAATCACACCTCACCGCAGCCTCAAACTTCCAGGCTCAAGTAATCCTCCAACCTCAGCCTCCTGAGTAGCTGGGGCTTCAGGGGCAAGCCACCACCCCTGGCTAATTTATGAATTTTTTTGTAGAGACAAAGTTTCACCATGTTGCCCAGGCTGGTCTTGAACTCCTGAGCTCAAGCAATCCTCCCGCCTCAGCCTCCCAAAGTGCTGGCATTACAGGAGTGAGCCAGTGTGCCTGACCCCTACTGTTCTTTATCAGCGGTATTTACCACTATTTGTACATGCTATAAAATATCTATCAAATATCTCCCAACTTACACATGGTTTTTTAAAATGTGTTTTAGGATTTTTGTTTCAATGTGTTTTTAATTCATGCTTTCTATTACATATATATATTTTTTTTGAGATGGAGTTTTGCTCTTGTTGCCCAAGCTGAAGTGCAGTGGTGTGATCTCAGCTCACTGCAACCTCCACCTCTTGAGTTCAGGCGATTCTCCTGCCTCAGCCCCTAGAGTAGCTGGGATTACAGGTGCCCGCCACCCACACCCGGCTAATTTTCTGTGTTTTTACTAGAGACGGGGTTTCACCATGTTGGCCAAGGTGCTCTCAAACTCCTGACCTCAGGTAATCTGCCTGCCTCAGCCTCCCAAAGTGCTGGGATTACAGGTGTGAGCCACTGCGCCTTGCCCACGTTTTTAAACTTAGTCAAAGACATAGAAATTTAATGAAAGTAAGTGGGTACACAAAGCAAGAGGAGAGGTATGCTTTGCCTTGGCTTTTCCATGCCTTCTGTGTCCCTCACCACTGGAGGAGGTGTACAGAGGCAGGTGACTGCACAGGTAGGATACCATCAGAGCTGAGAAAATGACTCCTCTCCTTCTTTACATGCGGCTGTAAAGAGGACGAGTGTCTATTATATATTTGAATGATAGCCTTTCTAGCTTTCCCATGGTCCAGCAAATGCTTACAGGGCAGTCAACCTGCGGACCCTTTCATTCAAGTGGTCTTGAAACTGAGTTTGTGCCTGGGTGCTCTTAAACAACTTTATATCCAGTTTTCTCATGTGTCAGAAAGTGGACCCCCTATTGGCTGCCTCTTCACTCTGGTTTAATCCCTATTTATTTACATGGTTCCATCATCAAACTTTGTCTAAGGACTACAATAATCTAAGTTCCTCAACTTATTATAAGCAGCATGTAATAGAAAGGCAGATGGACGAATTTGTAAATTATTCACCATATGTGCATATTGCTATTAGTCTTTGAGATGTAAAAAGAAAAAATATTTTTCATGATCTTTTAATATCTGTACTATGTGGCAAATTTAGATGCTTTTTATATATTTTCCCAATTTCCAACAAGTGATATGTGTATATGTATTTACATGTAACATATATATTTCTGTTCACAAAACACTTAGGGTTATATGCAAGCATATTATGACTACTTCTACATAACACGAAACATATGGATAAGAAATTCTCAAGTCAACCAAATGTCCAAATAGTTTGTTCAAACTCAGTATCTCACTTCTCAGAAGCATCTGAAAGCCGAGCATCAGAATCTGTTTTTATGTGGATGTTTTATATAGACTCAGCCATGCTTTATTTTTCAGAAGGAGTTCAAATAACTAAAAGCAAGTTCAAGTTCCTACAGCCTAATGCAATATTTCTTAATTTTTATGACATAAGGAAATCTCTTTTATAGCTCTAACAAACCGGGCCATGGCCGCAACCTTAGGCTTCTCTTTCCTTATGGTGGCAAATCAATACTTAACGTTACAAAGCTGGAGAGTTAGAATTAACATGATTCAATCATACTCTATGGGTTTTCCAGGAACTGCCAGAATTTACATGGAAGTCCAGTTAAACAACATTTTAGAAATGCCGCAGCAAGTTCTCACCCAACTTCTGAATTTTTCTTTCTCTTCAGGTGTATTTTAAGCAGTGATTAGTAATCCAAAATTCCAGTTGGGCAAATATTTATTGAACTCAGGGCAAAGCACACTGCTTGAGATTGGGGATCTATACATGAATAGAGCTCTTAATTTTGTAGATGACTCAGTGGAGCATGTAACTAAATTGTAAGTCAGTGCAGTAAGAGACTTAAGTAAATTCCTAAGGCGAGCTGAGAAGAAGGAATTCATTCTGACTTGAGGAATTAGGAAATGTTTCACGGAGGTAACAGGGGCCTTTATGCTGCTCCTTGAATTAGGGAAAACAAACATCCTGGGTGACCAGGGATAGTCCCAGTTTACACTGTTATCGAGGTGTAATTTATTTTTTTAAGACAAGGTCTTGCTCTGTCACCCAGGCTGGAGTGCAGAGGCATGATCATGACTCACTGCATCCTCAACTTCCTAGGCTCGGGGGATCCTCCTGCCTCAGCCTTCTGAGTAGCTGGGATTACAGGCACATGCCACCATGCCCAGCTAATTTTTTTTTTTTTTTTTTTTTGGTAGAGATGGGTCTTGCTATGTTGCTCAGTCTGGTATTGAACTCCTGGCCTCAAGCAATCCTCCTACCTTGGCCTCCCAAACTGTTGGGATTACAGACGTGAGCTGCAGTTCCCAGCCAGGTGTATAGTTTAATACTGCCCTTTTACTCTCAAAGGTTTTCTTTGGCCAATAAAATATATGATCACTCTAGCATTAAAGTGTATATAACATGTTGGCAGGGAGAAGAAGGGGAGGGAATTTGAGTTGGACCAACAAGCAAACACAAAAGGCATGGAAGAATCAAACCTCTTGGTGTATCTGGAGAAAAAACTGCATGAATCTTTCTCTTGTGTGCACAACTGAGGGCATTTTTTTCTTTTCTATTGCTGATGGAACTGAAATGGGAGTATGTTCTACAAGAACTGGCATGGACTTTCTATTTGCATATTTAAATTATTTTTCTTTCTAGGAATGTGACTGCTGTGCAGCACAGGCCTCTTCCTATATTTATCCCTTATTTTCCATGTTCATTTGATCAGACAGTTTTATTTCTGGCAATTTTCACATCACAGGGAAAGAGAGGGAAATTAAAAACCAATTCATACATTTCATTATCTGCCTTCTAGCCAGTTAACGCTGAATTAGAACACACAAGATGCTTGAACTTTGCCCTTGTACTTTCTAAGAATCAAAATGTTTAAAGAGAAAACAACCCAAATTAGAAAGATTTGATTGCTGTCTTTACAACTATTCAGGGGGAAAAGATGGAATATGCTGATATAAGAAAATCTTAACTAACTTGCATTGTTTTAGGACACCAGATTTTCATTATTAGTTTTTATGTGATAAAGCCTATTTCTGATTTCCCTTAGGTATTTTTTTTAGCAGAAAGATTCTAAATTTAGAACAAAGAAACAATATATATGAAAAAATAATATAGCCAGACACAGGTCAACTAGGCAAGTCCAGCAATAACTGAAAATTCTGTAAGTGGCAATGGTGTGAGCAGATGGGAAAAGGTAGCAGCTGTGCTTCATCCAAAGAAAGAGGGGTGCAGGGATAAGGTGGGGGACCAGCTCTCTCCCCTTCCCTCTTTTCAGGCCTGGTTGTCTTTCTAGAGCTCTTCTGAGCTGGTAGAAACTTCAGTCCACATTGCAACATGCCCCAAGCGCCATGTTTTCCAGCCCAGTTTAGTACCAAGCTTTCCCATAGCAGGAACCTGGGATCCTGTTCATCAGCTTTTCTCGTGAACAGATGATATGAGGTCTACCAGTCTTCAGAAAGGGCTTTTGAGGCTTTTGAAATTAGCCAAAATGTCAATAAACTTAGAAAAAAAATTGTATTTGACAGTTATCTAAAGTAACCTGATTTTTCCCATTTCACATGCTTATAATAAAATAGTAAACCCAATTGGAGATGTGATTTTGATGAAATAAACACGAATTTTTCCATCTCCTCTTTAGGCTCTCATCTTCTCTCACCATGCCTCTCACACTAATCTTTTTTAGCTGCCTCTAGTCCCTTCCCATTTCAGTCCATTTCAGGGCTGCTTCCAAAATGATCTAATTTTTGACTTCATTATGCCACTTTTAAAAGCTTCCCAATAGCTTCCAGTGCTCCAGGATGAAGCTGCAGTTAACCTGAAGCGTGGCGTGCAGTCTGTGCTCAGTTACTTCTCCAGCCTTACAACAGTTTCCCTTTGATACCTGTTTGTTGCCTTTGCAGATTTTCAGCCTGGTGACCCTGAACTCTCTAGTGAGACTTCCTTGACCTTAGTTATGCTCATCTGCATATTGTTATTACCAGTGACTGGATACTCTCATGGGCCTGAGTGTTCCTGAAGGGGTTATCTTTGTATCATCACTCCTTAGCAGATTTCCTGGTACTGTGTGTGGAGTAAACAAACAAAGAAAAAAGGTAGCTGAGTTAGTTCCCATTTGGGAAGAGACTTCTTAAATCAAAACCACAAATAGGTTTGATTGCCTCCAAATGATTACCTGTGTGTTTGAGGCCACATTTGGCTAATCACATATTCTTATAGACTGGCAATATGAGGATGTATGTGCACAAGGATACCAGAGCCAAACAAATATATGGAATTTCTTTTAAAGTTGGACAAAATAAATTCAGTTTTCTAGAGATGAACACACAAATCCCCACAAATCACTTTCATATAAATATGTTTTATTGCAGAGAAGTTATAATTATTTACATGCTGCAACACGTCACAACATAAATTTACCAAATATTTCATGGTGGGATGCTGTAGGTTTCAGATAATAGTTTTAGGAGAACCACAGATTAAGTGAAGACACTTACAGCTTTATTGACTCTACGACTCTCGGTTGCTAAATGCTAGAAGTCAAAAGGCAGTGTTTTTTCAGTCCTACCTGTCATAACTTGCATGCAGAAACCTAGGAAGCAAATACAAGAGAACTGTCGAGTTTCAAATCCATATTGCCACCAAAGTTTACAATGGGGTGAGTTATACTTCATGTTGTAAAGCATTTAATTCTTGCATAAAATATACAATTCTATTAAGATTGGTATAAATCTACTTATTTATAAACCCTGGCTTAAAAACAAGGACAGGATGCAGCCTGCACATGCATTGAGAAGGACAACCTAGCAAATGTTTGCGACCTTAAAAGTGTTTATTCACTTTCTATGGTTATCAATCTGGAAAAATAACCTCCTGACTTGTAAATTTCAACTTCTCTTGTTGATAATGGCAATGAAACTCTCAGAAAGACTCTAGGCACTCTCACTGATTTATGCTGGTGGAGAATAATCTATGAACTATAGAATGTCACTAAGATATAATTTGGCAAGTCTTTTTAACTCACATCTCTAGCAGGATCAATCCTGAAGTGCAATAGAAAGTCACTGATGCTTGACTGCATAATTCTCAAGAAAAGAATCAAGTGCTAACAGATTTCAGACATAAATGAAACAAATATGTGGGTCTAGGAACTTCCAACCCAATTCACAAAGATTCCTTAAAGGAGGTCACCAAGCATATAGGCCTTCATTGAAAAGGAAGAGATAAAAGAAATAAATGGTGTAAAGACACAAAAATAGAATTTCTATATCTTCTCAAACCGACCCCACCAACCTGAGTAATGCATAAAGTCAGCAAATGGGTGAGGAAGATTTGCGCACAGCTTTGTGAAACAGTGAAGTGCTTGCTTACTCCTGAATAAAAAAATCACTGAGAAAAATTTGATGATGAATATGGAGAATTCTGTTTTTACCTTCCACTGAAAATACTCTCTAAGAACAGCCCTATATCCACCCTCTGATCCTGTTTCTCCATCTTTTATCACCCTAGCATGTCCTCCTTGCTGCTTGTGACATAAAAAATAGTTATTTGTGCTGGGAGTGTCCTGGCCAAATAAGCAGTTGATACTTGGGTGTTTACAGGGAGAAAAAGGGAAGTCTCGGTTCTATTTCTGAGTGATTCTTCTTTAAATGAAATGAGACTGAGCTTTGGAATCTCATTGCATGATCATGTCGGTAGGGCTTAGTCGGCAGCTTAGGATTCCCATGCCAAGAGATCAGTGTGGAATGCAATAAGCTTTATAAAATATGCTTTGGGGGCTGCTTTGCTTTGCAAATAGACCTTACATGTTACATGTCGAGCAAGTGGCTCACAATGGCAATTTGCAGGACTTAGACATTTTCCAGTGCTTGGGAGAATGAAGATTCCATACCACCTTATAGGCTTTGAATAAATAAGGTTATAAAACCTCTTTGGGATTTGAGCCCAGCAAGTTCTACCTCTAGCTGAAGCAATGAATAAGAGTTTATGAGAATAAATACTTTAAGGTATTTTAAAATACTGTATTTTCAGTACACATAATAAAAATATATCCATACAATGATCTTGATGCTACCATAATTTTTCTCTTTAAAAAAATAATCCCTTGAAAGTGCTATCAGGAGCTACCTGTGTTTTTTTTTGAAAGGCAAACTTCCTGGGTTTATAGTACTGCTATAATTCTCATGTCATCCCTAGAGTCTTCCCTTTCCAATGGTAATAATAATGCACGGTATATTTTTCTCACTCTTAGCTTCTTCCTTTGGAAATGCTGCTAAGTAGGAAATACTGAAAGAGTTAAAAGGGACAATTAATTGGAATGAAGGCGTTATCTATCTCTGACTTTGAATAAACAACGGATAAGTTGTCCTTAACTTATTGAGACATATGACTAAGTAGGACCACTTGATCTCCAATATTAATAAAGCTTCTGAGTCCTAACAAGAAGTGCAAAACAAGTAACTCAACTTGTATAAAAAACCCTGATTAAGACAGTATAACAAACCATGATGTGAAATAATAGAGTCAAATTCAAAGTCACAATATATAAACCACAGCCAAAACTAAAAGTTTTTATAGTAACAGTTATGGCTTCCCAAGCCAGAGAAAGCTTACTGTACTTCAAGAATCAACTAAAGTTGATAGATAGCAGGTATTCTGTAAGGTGCAATAACAATTGAATAGCTGCAGATTGCATAAATGTGTTGTGTCACATAATACCAAAGTTATTTGCAAAAATTATACAATCTGGAATGCTTGAATATGAGACACAACGATATACTGAAACATACATTTATAAGAAAATGAGAGCAATCATTAATATAAAAGATATTTTTGGGATGCATTAAGTTAGCAGTGCTATCAAGGTTAAATAGGTAAAGTAAGTTCTTCTCGGTCAGCTACTTAGAATTTCAGTTATATATGTCTTATACCTTTTCTTTCTTTGCAAATCTGGTATGTCTTCTGTGTCTCCTGGTTTACCTGGCTTAGGATCTTCAAAGTCCCATGGATACATATTGATCAGGGCAGACATTGTGGGCTATTTTCCTTAAACATGCTGAAATGGAAAGATTTTCCTAGTGTTACCAGGGGAAGGACTTTCTTGACCAAAGTCTGACTTCTCCATTATGAAGATGTTGCTCTTGCCCCCCTGGTCCTCTTCTACCCATGCCTTTGACTTTACCTCACCATCTGTCATGTTTTCCTTGATTGACAAATCCTCCTTGGGAATTTTTGATTCTTACATCTTCTGTCTCATATCCAATCCAGGGTTCCCTCCTTTTCCTCTTCTTCCTGGAGATGCTACACTTTAAAACTATCCCAGACCTCTTCTTTCCTAGGCCCTGCTATCTTATTTGCACTTAGAGCAGAAGAGGCAGGTAAAGCTACACTTCTTCCAGCATTTGGTTGAGCTGGGGTCTCAAACTCCCAAGGACAAACCTCTGCTCGTGATGTTAAAGGTTGCTGGAAGTTATTACTTGAGTTATAGGAGCCACGCACATTCTCAGAAGAAGAAGATGTCTTTTTTTCCTGGTGTCCTATTTGGTTGAGATTTTCATTCTCTGTTTTTGATGCTACAGCTTTGGGGGGCAGTTCTTCGCTCTGCCCAGCACACACATTGGCTGCACGAGGCTGACCTCCGTTCTCCTCTTTTGCCCTCTCTGGGAAAACTGGAGTCTTGGAAATCAAAAGCTTCTCGTCTTCCAAAATGGACTGGCCTTGGCTCTCCCAAAGGCATACTTCAGCCTTATCTATGCGCTTCTGATTGGATTGCTGACAAACCTCAGCTGCCTTAGGCTTGTGGTGAGATTTCTCCTTTAAGGAAAAAGTGGGGTTTTTCTCCATTTCAGAAGCCACAATAGATACGTGCTTTTGAACTTTTGATTCTGAAGGCACAGGACCAGGGGTCAGGTCATAAACCTCCCAAGGACACACCTCCCCAATGTCAAAGTTGTCCTTCATCTGGGTGGTGCCTGGGTTCAGGTCAGAATTGGCAGTGGTGGGGTTGACCCTTTGTTGTTTCATAATCCCAGATTTCTGAGGCTTTCTTGGCTCCTCCGCAGGATTTGAGTTTTGGGGGGCAGGATCTTTAGTCTCTGTGTTATCAGAATTTGAGTGATTTCTGTTTGTCTCTTTATCTTTTGGCAGAGGTTTCTGGGATTTAGTGCGTTCTTCCACACCTGCTGTTTGGGTTTTCCCAGCTAATCCAAGAGTCTTCTCCTTGGCGCTTGCTATGACACTGAGAGACTTCTGTAACATCGATGTTCGTGGGTGCCCAGGTTTCTTCTCTGAGCTGAGGTTGTGAGCGCTTGCTGACTTGCACACCAACGGCACCGACTCTGTGGACTCAGCCTCGCTGTCTTCTTTTAGTTTTTGTGTTAGTTTTTTACCCGACAGGGATTCCAGTGTGGAATTTTCTGTTGTCTCCTCCTCTTGGCTTTCTGTGGGTAGGCTACTGGAGTCTTCCGTTTGGTCTCTCACATGGTCATAAGTGCTGTGGGATTTCTTGAGTGAGAAGACTCGGTTTTTCAGGGTCTCCTCCTTGGATTTCCCTGTGTTCCCTGAAGACTCTGGAGGGTTCTTCCTGATGAGGGCAGTGCCTTTGGCTGTGCCATGGTCGGCGCCCTCCTTGTCCTCTTTAGAGCACTGCCGGCTGACTGTCTCTGGGATCTCGGTAATGCGTCTCATGATGGAACGACCTAGGCCCTTCTTCGAGCACCGCTTTTTCTGGAGGTGGGGGTTGTTTGTGATCATCTTCTTTCTTTTATATATTTCCAGTTGGGCATAGAGTTTTTTCAGCTCATCCTGCCAGAACAAAAGCAAATTCAAAGAAGTGTAGAATTTAGTGTTCCAGTCATAGAAGATCACTACATGGTACTGGAATTCAGTAAACTTGGGCTCTAATTTAGGGCAACTGCTCTACAGCTTTCTCTGACATATGTACTTGTCGATTTTCTCACCATTTGTACGTTCTGATTCTTTGTGTTTTGTTTCACATAAAGTGTGGACCTTATGACATGAACTCACGTATTCTAACCTTGCTTCAAGGAGCAAGCACCTTCTGATTTGTACTTTTCTGATTTGTATTTTCTGATTCTTTTGTGTTTTGTTTCACATAAAGTGTGGACTTTAAGACACGAACTCATGTATTCTAACCTTGCATCAAGGAGCAAGCACTTTGCACATTCAAGTTGTGAGGACCAGACTGAGCCTGGACCAGAACAAAACACAGCATATTGTTTATAAGTGAACCATATCCCTGAATAGTATTGGAAGAATCATGCAGCCATTGATAAAGTTACATGTGATGTTAGATTAGGCTTAGAGGGTAATAGTCCGTTGACTACTAAAAACATCTGCTTCCTTCAGATGCTGATATGTCATCATAGATTATTTTAAATAATCCAGGCTCTCCTCTCTGCTCCACAGATCTATCCTACCTTTCCCTAAGCAAGATGTTATAAATATGTATTATGGAACACGTTTAATCAGTTCATCACTATGAATACCAGTAAGTCAGTTAAGACTACTGAGGTTGACCAGGCTACTATAAAAGTTGAAATGGCCTGTGCATTCTAATTTATACTATGGTTCATATATTTTAGAACTGGATTAACTCTGCATTTGACATCTTCAGTTCATACCCGAACACATTCCCTCTTTCTGAGACATACATGCACAAACATGAGTGTACATGCATGCACACACACACCCCAACCCACACATGCCTGCCTGTGTAAATAAGGCTAATCTGAAATAGGAAGAAAGATAGAGTACTGGCATTACCCGAATGTCCTCTGGATCCAAGCTGTGCTCACTCCAGGCTGAATTGATACTGCTGTTCAGGTAGGATCCAGATCGGCCCATGTCTAGCTCATCCTCATATGCTTCTGTAGCAATATCATCTCGTGGGTTATTGCTTGAATGTGAAAACTGGAACAAATTCAGTATGAGCAGTAGACATTAGCTCACTGTAACGCATTGCATATATCTATATCTATACCTATATCTATATAGGTATCTATACCTAGATCTATATATCTATATATATATATAGATAGAGAGAGACACAGACAGACAGACAGGGTCTTGCTATGTTGCTCAGCCAGGAGAGCAGCAGCTATTCACAGGCATGGTCATAGCACGCAGCAGCCTCAAACTCCTGAGCTGAAGCCATCCTCCTGCTCCAGCCTCCCTGGTAAACTGAATCTTTACTTTACTCTTCTACATATGTTTGTGAGACCCACAGATGCCATGAACTAAAGGCCACAAATCGTGAATATCATAGAGTTCCTGCCCTCCAAAATATCATACGCCACTGGTTACACCACCTGGAGGTCATTTATAAAAATGAAATTGTTTTTCTTGTTTTTAAAGTCTTGGAGACAATTATGAGTTTAAGAAATAATGTCATTTGTCATATATTGTCCATTTCCTGCTTTTTTATTTTTCCTTGGCACTTACCTCTATCTAAAATACTATTTTAAATACTTACCTTATTTATTTATCTTGTCTGTTTCCCCTTCCCCCTCTCCCCTTCTCCAGAATATAAGTACCGTGGGAATACAGGATTTTATCTGTTCATTTCTCTTATTCTAAGGATATATAACAATGCCTAGCAATGCCCCTCTATAATATTTTAACATTCTCTTTTTATTGAGGTAGAATTCACACACATACTGTAAAATTTATAACTTTAAAGTGTATATGTCAGTTCTTGGTACATTCATGAGGTTGTGCAACCATCACCACTATTTAATTCCAGAATAGTTTTGGAATATTCATCTCAAAAAGAAACCTTGAATCCATTAAGCAATCACTTCTATTCATCCCTCCTCCGGCCTGTGACAAACACTAATCTACTTTGTTTCTATAGATTTGCCCATTCTGGACATTTCATATAAATGGAATCATGCAATGTGTGGCATTTTGTGTCTGGCTTTTGCACTTCTTATTGTTGTAACATGTGCCAGAACTTCATTCCTTTTTACTGACAAATAATAATCCATTGTATGGATATACCACATGTTGTTTATACATTTATCAGTCGGTAAACATTTGGGTTGTTTCTACTTTTTGGGTATTATGAATAACACTGCTATGAACATTCATGTACAAGTTTCAATCCTCTTTGGAACTCAGTAACAATTTATTAAAAAATCTCAGTATAGCTCCATCTATCTAATAAAAGTGTAATCATATTATGCAAAGTATCAAAATAGTTAAGATAATCTATAAAAATACTTGTGTCTAGTTGATGTAATTCAAGTAGGGAATAAAATAGGTATCTTGTTCTGTTTACAATGGTTTAGACTTTTCAATCAGGCTGAATCTCAATGTTCTGGTTAACTGTGAGACTTGAGGGAAAGCATGGAGTGAAGACAAGAAATCATAATTCTGGTTTCAGCTGTGCTAACACTGTGTTTTGTGGCACTGAAAAGATACACAGTGTTCTAATATTGTGTTTATGTATAAAAGAGGAAAATAGTAACAATGATATAATTTGTATAATACCTTCCCCCCAGAGAAAAGAAACTCCAATATCATTTTATTTTATTCCAGGAAGCCTTACTATTATATCACACACAAAAAATCAAAAGTCCTGGCTAGTGTCATAACACACAGCCAGTTTCTGGAAGGTCCATGAGTCTAGAATCCCTGTATTCTGAGTCCTGGCTCATTTTTCCTCATTTCATGGTGCTGCCTGGACAAATCTTTGTCAGTATCTATCATTATGGAGATTCCTCTATATATAATAATTTATTTCTATATACATAAAAAATTATTTGAATGTTTCAAACATAAGATTTCTCTGAATATGAATCCAAACAAGAGGATTCTTAGAATAGGAGAGTTCTTTTAAAAAATGATCTTGATGTTACAGCTAGAATGAACCCATAATAATTAAAACATACTAGACATCAATATATTTGGAAAAAGACTGAAACAAATGATGGGTTTTTGTACAAACAAAGGCATTTAAAAATTATTTAAGAAGTTTCCAAAATTCAAAAACAAAACAACCAGTTTCCTGAGGAGGGAGCTTTAAAACTCTTTTAAATATTAAGCAAGTTTCCATACCTCCTTTTGCCTATAGGATAAACAACTCCATGTTCATTAAAAATAAGTTTTGCAAAAAAAAAGTAATATTAGAAGAATACCTTTGGAATCAAAAGCAACCCAATGGTGACTGTCACAGTCAAATGAGTATGTGCAAAATACAGCATCAACATCCAATCAGACTGAAGTCTTGAGGCAAGAACAAATCTGAAATGAGAATTCATTGAGTTAACAATCCAAGATTAAGATTCTACTTAGAACACTAGGATTACTTGGAAACTCTTTTTTCCTCATTGTATTAAAATAAGAAAAAGGAAACTGTATTACTATTTCTATGGCATATATTTTCATCTCAGAAGAATAAAGTCTAAGCTTAATTTGATGCATAATATATGAACCCTTTATTATGATTTTAGATTAACAATAGTAAGAAAGGCAGCATAATAATTCCCAAGATGATCATTTTGTACGTAAAGTGGCCTCTAAAAATCAAAGTGGTAAATATATGTAAATTCAAGAGGAGTAGGTTACAAACTTATAATACAAATTTGTAGAGTTATCAGTTGTAATATTCTTAGAACTCATAATTTGCCTACAAAGCATCAATGTTTAAATACAGTTATAATTAAGAAAAAGTGGACAATTATTTATCTTTGTGAATGATCCAAGGATTGAAATAAAACAATTTAATGGATAAAACAATTTAATGAAACATACTAATGGTTTATAAAATGTACCCTTTAAACTAAATTGTTCTAAATTATCAAATTGTCTAAAATAATTTAAAATGCAGTATTTAAAAATCTTATCTGATTGAGAAATTTATAAAGTTGTGTTCCAGTATGCCTCTGCAGGAAAAATGGTGAGGAGAAATTCAATACTAAGGTCTACTCTAGTAATTTGGGAATATTTTCAGAAATTAATAGGTGTATGTACACAGTTCATGTTTTAAGGATGCATCCTTATGCAGAAACCAGGGGTTGCTTTCATAAAGGTCTTATCCATTGTTTATCCATGAAAGCAAAATATGACATTTTGCCACTTGAAATTAGAGAATTACAATTTTGTTTCACATCATCAAATTTGCAAAGTTAACATCCTAAGAAAATGCTCATGATATTATAATCACAAAACAAACATATATTAATGGCTAAAATAGGAAGAAACTAATTTTTATATCTTCATTCTGCCATATTAATGACAAATTTACTAAGTAAATGATCATTAATGTTTAAAATTGTCATCAAGAGGATTTCTTTCTCATTTTCACCTCCATGCTGCTCCCGTAAGGATATCAAGCTAAAATGTAAGCTCAGCAGTTACCCAAAAGGGAGAATTATTTTCCCTTGTGTCTAGAGATGCAAACCAAATAGGCTTGTAACATACATAAAATACAGGGCACTCATCACAGTAGCTCACATTTCATTAAACAGGGATAGGGCTTTCTGGCTAACCATCTTCTCTAACTTCTTTGTGAGAAAAACACATACCTTGAATATAACTACAAAACTGAACCAGTTTTGACAAAAGATTGTGAAAACAGACTTTTGACACAGTCTGTTTTCCTGGGTCAGGCTTTTTTTTTTTTTTTTTTTTTTTTGCATTGAAATAGGATCATTACACTCAGTAACTAGTAACAGTCTCTGAGGCATATAAGGGATATAACACTCTGGGAAAATAATACAAATCCAGTCTTGAGGGTCATTCCAGTATTGGAGCAGAAAGTTACATTAAAGGAGACATTCATAAAAGGATCCTCACGTATTGAGAATTCCATCTTAAATGCAAACCAAATAAACTTTAAAGTAGCATGACAGTATCTAGAAGGAAAAATGCTTGCACATAATTTAAAATAGTGAACCTTTAAAAAACCACCAACTGTGAAATATACAGACATCGCTCTCAATCAGTTTTAAATTACTGCCAGGTTTTTAAGGTTGCAATTCCGACTAGAAATATTTTGAGAAAAACTGGGTTTGCAGTAATTTTAAAGCTTCATTTTTTCAAGAGTATTTCATCTTTTAAAAAATAGGTCTAAAAGCCAGGAGCATAAAATATTTGAAAATTGAGGTTAAAAATAAACACACTTAAAAGTCTTGTACTTTCCCAAAGATTTGCTTTATGCTTAGCACTAAAAATAATAAAGGATAAGGGATTATAACAGGCTGGGAAAAACGCCTCTGTGTTATTTATCCTTCTAGACTTAATTCTTTGCTATTAGTTTATTTTTGTGCAATTTGACAATTTGGTATGAATAAAGGTAAATCTGTATATAATGTATAGTCATAGTTTTTAATTTATATATGTATATATACATATATAGACATAAATTTTTTAAGCATATAAGAAAGAACACATGCTATATTGATAGAGAATATATTTTTCACTGTTGGAAGCCTTATTTTATATTGTTTCATTCAAGGAAAAAATTACCAAGATGGATATAGCTGATTTAATTTATTATGTTATTGCTTCTTATTCTTGGACTTTATAAATATTTGAACCGTCACATGTATAAGTTCAGGCCATATGTAAATAAGACATTTTACATACTTGATTGATTTATTATTGCCTATTACTTTCTCCCTATCAATTCCCCCAAAATCAGTGTTATGCAGATTTACTGTATTAAACTACAATTCCATTCCTTCATCCTTTATAGCCACATAAATTATATTTCCGAGAGTAGCTAATACATGCTATGATTCCTTAAAGTCAATATACCACAGTCTGATCCAATCTAGGCAGAAAGATATAGTGGGTCAAATTTGGAACTTAAAACATAGGGCTTCTTCAGGTTTATTTAAGCTTGCTAAAAAATCAAAGCCTACCAAGCTAGTTAGTCTTTCTGTGACACACTTGCTACCAATGGAAGTTCTCCCTTTTCAGAAGTAATAGAGGTCCACACAGTTGTCTGGAAGAAAATTGATCTTGCAAGTACATCATGTCTATTCAACACCAAATTTACTAGGTCCAACATGGAGCATTCAATCAGAGTGTGTGTCTATAAGAACCAAGCTCATGTTCATATGATTATTCTAGTTGGGCCAATGAGTTGCTTGGGGCTCTGTAGGAAAGATTTAAAGCAAAGTAGTAAAGCTGTTTTCAATCAGTATTTAACATGTACTTCCTGTCACCTTGAATCAGTAGTAAAACAGTATTTTCTGAAGTGTGGATGCTGTTATCAAATGTCAAGTGAGGTTTGGGGGGATTCCATGGTCAATTAAGTTTTCAAAATGCTGGTTAAATAAAATTAAGTAGGTTTCCTTGCAGCAGGACTTCTCAGCATGCTAACTTGCATTGTGACACTCTGAAAAGGAGACTATAAAGTGCAATGTATCATAAATATACAAACACACATAAACACCTAAAAGTGATATACTAAGGTGTTAACAGTGCTTATCTTTGGGTAGCGTGATTGGGGAGTTTATTTACTTTTTTCTTTAGGATTTTTCTGTAACAACCATCCATTGCCTTATTAAACTTTTAAAAGATTCATTTAAGAATAGTTTATCATGCCTACTCCTGAAAGAACCTGGGCCAGTTTAAAGTTTGACATATATTGAGAAATGAAATTTAATGATGAAAACTGAACAGAGTAAACTTTAAGGAATTAAAGGATATTTAGATATTTATTAAACTTCTAAACAGATTTAAGTGCTTGGACAATTAATGTTTTTCTAAAAAAATCCAGCAGTTTATTATAAGGCTAAAGTGCACAACCTTCTGCACTACATAAGCACATTTTGACCATAGAAGACATTTAAACTCATCTCTGAGAAGCCTTCTTACTGGTTTACAACTCTTTAGTTGATTTGTTAACTTTAGTTGATTTGTTAGTCGATTTGTTAACATTTAACTTGTAACTGGTTGTAGAAAAGCATGTTTGTTATATCTTGGGATATGTCTGCTTGATATTCTGCAAATAAGCAAAAAAGTAGCTTTTCTTGGAAGAAAGTCTGGGGAATATGTCAAGGCTGTTTGAGCTCTGGCAACAGGAGGAGACATTCTATGGTGCTCAAGATATTGTTGACTGAGGGCATCCTCTCTTAGGTCCTGAAACTCCAGTCTGAGTAGCTGAAAAAGCATTTCTTCCTTTGCTTATTTATAATCTTATATTTCCATTCTTATCTTTCCTTCCTCTTCTAACGTCTTTCTCTCCTCTCTCAGAGAGGGCAAGACAAAGCAAAGAGGCCAGTTCTCTAGATTCCTGGCCTCTTGATGGAGTCTCCAGGGTTGTCAGACCATAGATACCTCCTTTTCTTATTTAAAAGTTTTAAAAGTGTAGGCTGTGTAACTGAGGCCCACTGCTGTCTGGCAACGTCTCTTTCTAAAGATGCAAGATCACATCTTCTGACTGCTGACTAAAGTCAGAGAGGATAGGCATCCTACAAAATTCCCCCAGACCCACAACTGCCTTCTCCCACCCCCTCTTCCATGCCTCACTGATCTCCAGGAGAGTCTGAAGGCCAAAAAGGGAATTGAAACTAAAGAAAGGGGATCCACTCTTTCCACTGAGGCCAGAGACAAATACTCAACATCTCTAATTTTCTTAAGTGTGTCCTAACTTTCCATATCTGTCAAGCAATTGAATGACATCTTTTTGTTGCTTTTTAAATGATAGAATTCCTTCTTTTAGTTCTGCCCTGAGAGTTTCATTTCATTTTCAAATATGAATCAGGGACACATTTTCAGAAGATAAGTCATATATATTTCATTTTGTTCACCTCATGATAAGCCACTGTCTTCCTCCTGTGTTCTCATCTGCTAGAGAGAAACCTGGGATGATCACACAACAGAGGACCAAGCTATACATTCTTATCCCAGAAATTCATTACCAGAATGTGTGATAGCACCAAAGCCCACTGCACATGATAATCTAGTCATCAGATTGAAGTAGTTTTTGTGTTTTGAATTCCACAGAATTCATACATATAAGTTGTCTATATGAATACTGAGATTTTGAAAATATAAACCAGCCCATTAAACATGAATGAAAATATAGATGAGTTAACTGTATCTGCTTTACAATGTATGCACATATTGCATTATATCTTCATAATGAAGCTACATATTACAAACAATATTCCATTACATTTCCATAAGTGGCTTAAGATAATACAATAACATTGAATTAACCTTCAAAATAGAAGAAGGCAATAAACAACACAGCCGAAGGAACTAAGAACAACAGTTTTAAAAACAAACTATTCATTTTCCAAATCTGTAAAAGAAATTAGTCCACTTATAAAATGCTATCTTTGCTAAGTCTTTCTACTATGCATCTTATCTAATTTTGTTATTTAAACAGCAACACATCAGAAAAATAAAATAGTTATTTACTAGCTCTACAGATCACTTGCCTAATTGTATGGAATATAGCAGAGATGATGAGCTCATTGTGAACTGCAACAGCCATATAGCGAGGCTCATGGAATGCCGATGGGACTGTCCGCACTGCATAGCAGAGATAAACACCCCACAAGAGGAATAAAAATTCAGCTGTGAAAATAACAAACCATTTTCATGAGTTTTATAGGTGAAGAAATAAAATTCTTCTTTAGCATGCATTTTGTTTATTATTCAACATAAGTTTTTTAGAAATAGATGGGTTAGAAAGTCTTATTCACATACAAATACAAATGCCATATATTTTTAAATTTCTTTCAGTTTATGGAATATTTTTCAAAGGGTACACTTTGTTGTTGTTATTGCATTTAATTTAAAGGTACACTTTGTTGTAATAGCATTCAGAATCTTCTAATTTTTTGGTAATACCTTGCTTTTTCCTAAAACCACTGTAAACTAATTTTCCATATCCCTAACCTAAGTTTAGGATGCTCATGGAACATTCAGGTCACAATAAAGTTACCAAGGCAACAACAACAACAAAAGTTTAGAACATGTTTATATGCAGCTTCTAGAAATTTAAGTTCTAACTGCACTAAGCCCAGTACAATAAGTAAAGATAACATTGCCAGCTATGTGAGAACAGAGGTTGCTAAACATTCAGTGGCATATTTTATAAATAAAACCTTGTTTTGTCACACATGACAGAAATCATGTCTTCTGTGGGTTGAGTGTGGAAAGATTTAGTAAGATTCACAATCACCTTGTTTGATCACTGAAGCCAGAAGAGACGAGCACAGTGTAGCAGCTAAGAATGAGGACTTCAGCACCATGTTAGACATAATTCTGATTCTGACTCTGGCTCTATCCCTAAATAACTTTGCATAATCTTAGGCAATTTACTTAACCTCTCTGGTCAGTTTCTTCATTTGGAAAATGAGGATAATAAAAGTACGTATTTCATGTGATTATGTGCTAATTAAATAAAATAATGCATATAAAGCACTTAACATAGTTTCTGACACATAGTAATTGTTAAATAAATGGTTTTTATTATTAAACATTTCATTTGACTTTTTTCCCCAAACTAAATATTGCTATTTTATCTCATTTTGAGTGATAATCTATACAACCCATTTTATCGATCTTAGTGGCATGACCTTTCTGGAAGATAGCGTCTAATAAGAAAGTTCTAATTTGGAGAAAACATTTCATCAAATGCATTATCTAGATGGAACTTTCTTCTAAACAGAAACATTGATGTCCACTCAAAACACGGATCATCCATCCAAAAACCAAGGTGTTTTCCTTGCCAAAGTTTCAGTATATTTCAATCAGCATTTAAACGGTAGGTAGGGCCTTAATTATTTAAAATCCCTTAAAGAAACAAATGTCTCAGGAGCTACTCTAAAACCCTGATGTAGCCGGAAGACAAAAAAATTAATGTCACTCCAAACTCTCCATGAGATCTAGTGTAGGTCTGTCTTATTCAGCATGGTGGACCTTGGCCATGCTATGAATGTTTCCAGCCAAGTTGTATTGGATCGAGAAAAGGGAATCGGGTAACTCTGAGATTTTCATGTATAATTTCCTTTCCCAACTCTTGTATTTCTGTCCATGGAATTACCATTGCCTTCTTTACCCAGGTTTGAAATCTCCAACTTTCATTTCTACATTTCTTTCTTCAAGTCATTTCTCAGATGTATTAATTCTTCTCAATGCCCACAATAACAATCTTTGCCTAAGCCGCTATCAGTTTACTCCTTATTTGCTGAAATTATTTTTCAAGGGCTCATCTAAACCTGACTTTGAAACTGGTCTAATTGTCCCACAGAACTGATATTTGTGGTTTCTTTGAATAAAAATAGAAATTGATCCTCCCAGTCTTAAAATCTGAAAAGGTTACATTTGTCATATCTGAGTTCCTTTTTCAGGAAACCAACCATCAGTCCTCCAGATAGAATCAAGGAGCTGAAACTTACCAGATCACTGCATCTGGACAATGAGACACCAGATCCCTCACCCATCATGACTGCCTAACCAACCACCTGCTTCTTGTTGACCAACTTCTTTGTTACCCCTCCCTAATTCCTGTTTTCCACATATGGTTACATTTCTTCCCTGCTATATAAACCTCTAATTTTAGTCGGTCAGGAAGACGGAATTGAGACTGATCTCCCATCTCCTTGGCTATAGTACCTGATTAAAGCCTTCTTCCCTGGCAATATTGTTGTCTCAGGGATTGGCCTTCTGTACAATGATCAGTAGGACCTAGACCGAAACCCTGGCATTTCAGTAACAGTTTCATCTGTGTTAACACACACTTCATAACAGTAACAGGTTCATTTTTCTGAAACTCCATTTTGATCATATCGGGACTTGTCCACATCTGTGCCACTGCATTTGGGTTAACCCAGTCACATCTCCATTAGAAGGTTCATGCATACCGGGCCGGGCACGGTGGCTCACACCTGTAATCCCAGCACTTTGAGAGGCTGAGGCAGGTGGATCAGGCTGGTCAGTAGTTCAAGACAAGCCTGGCTAACACTGGTGAAACCCTGTCTCTACTAAAAATTAAAAAAATTAGCCTGGTGTGGTGGCACTTGCCTGTGGTCCCAGCTACTCAGGAGGCTGAGGCAGGAGAATTGCTTGAAACAGGAGGTGGAGGCCTCAGTGAGCTGAGGTCATGCCACTGCACTCCAGCCTGGGTGACAGAGTGAGACTCTGCCTCAAAAAAAAAAAAAAAAAAAAAAAAAAATTCACGCATACCTACTTACAACCCTGGAAATAATTCCTGTCCCAAAGGAAGACCTTATGGCCTTACTTTCAACACTATCTTACTGCACAGCCTTCACGTTAGCTGCCCATGTTGCTTGACTTTATTTATTTATTCTTGCTTGTGGTTTCTAGACCTTGACTTCTACTGTGGTCTCTGGCCTTCGGGTCAGCCTTCTGTGAGGCGTCAACGTGTCTTCATTCAGAAATGTTCAGTGGCTCACTATTATTTCACAAATCCTGTTATCCTGGCATTCCTAGCCCTCAACAATTTGACTTCATAATATATATCTAACACGACGTCTCAGTACTCCCCAGCATAAACTCTTTGAGCAGACCTAGAAGGTCTCTTTGTCCTCTGAACACTCCAAATCTTTTTATATTTTTATTTTTTTGAGACAGGGTCTTGGTCTGTCACCCAGGCTGGAGTGTTGTGGCATGATCTTGGCACACTGCAACCTCTCCCTCCAGGGTTCAACTGATTCCTGTGCCTCAGCCATCTGAGCAGCAGAGATTACAGGCATGAGCCACCATGCCTGGCTAATTTTTGTAATTTTAGTAGAGATGGGGTTTTGGCATGTTGGCCAGGCTTGTCTCAAACTTCTGGCCTCAAGCAATCCACTCACCTTGGCCTACCAAAGTGCTGGGATTACAGGCGTGAGCCACCACTCCTGGCCCGTTCCAAATCTTGGTCTTGCTTCTGAGCTATTGGTCTTGCTCACACTATTGCTCTCATTTCTAGTGGGAGCTAGAATTTCAGGTGGAAAAATCTTAATCAATGTTTCAATGTCCAGTTGAAGTCCTATTTCTATCACAAAGCCTCCTGAAATGATTATAACCTACACTGAATTTTCTTCCCTCTAGTATCTTTATAGTTTTTATGTATATAGCACAATGCAGAGAATACCACCCAACATATAATTAGAAGAAAATTGTTCATGGGGTCTTGTTAGTTGACACCCATCCCAACTAGTTATCAACTACAGGACAGGAACTGAGTTTTTCAGTTTTTTTCTCCCTTTGCCCACATAGGTGGTAGCAACAGTACTGGGACAATGTACATAAGATTTAGTAAATAATTGTTGAGTAAGTCTAAATGATGTCAGTTTCATGTTTAAGTCATTAGAGATGGAGACTCTGTTACCTTGCCCCTCCATCTAACATTGCAGGGCCTGTTAAAGGAAAATAAGCAAGCCATTAGCCTTTAGTTTCTATTTGCTTGCATAAGGGTTCCAGGCATACAAACAGAAACTAAAGGTAGAAGCATTCTTTGTAACTGATTAATTGTGAAGGAAGCTTCAGCCAATCATAGACAGCCAAATAGCTGATTGGTTTTGTAACCTGGGACCTCCCACTGGACAATATCCAAATAAGGCAAACACCTAGCTCTAGCCAATCAAGTAGTTTGTTTTGTTTGTTTTTTACATTTTGCTTCCATCTCCGGCCTATAAAAGTTGAATGCTCAGGCCGCCACAGCAAAACCCACAACCTCCCTTTGGTTTTGGTGCTTCCTGATTCATGAATTGATCTTCGCTTAGATAAACTGTTAGATTTTCATTTTGTCTCAAGTTTTTCCTTAAACAGGCTTATAAGTGATCTAAAGATCATACTGGCATCATTAACTGTGTTAATCCGAAACTGATGCACTACTGAGTTTGTGGTACTGTGCCTGGCACAAAAGAATGGTGAATGCAAAAGTATTATTAAG
Organism: Gorilla gorilla gorilla; assembly: GCF_029281585.2. Lineage (NCBI taxonomy): Eukaryota > Metazoa > Chordata > Mammalia > Primates > Hominidae > Gorilla > Gorilla gorilla. Next base: position 34,571,548 of record NC_073232.2, on the reverse strand, counting down.
TACCACTAGCACAAAAATATGCTGTAGTTGAAGGATTCACATGTAGCTGCATTATGAAAACAGTATCTCCTGCTACTTACCACAGTTTTTACATAATGTTATACTGAAGATTCAAAAAAGAAAAGTAGTTATCAGGTTAATTAGTGTGTTACAATGGAGAATTATATTTAAAAATATAAGACAAAATAAGATTTCTTATAATAGCTCGGTTGAACATTAAAATCATTTCATTAGCAATACCAAACAATATGCTGTAGCTGAAAAACAATTTATTATTCAAAGTACCAATTAAACTAAATGTGATATATAAAAGTTGTGCTTAGGAAAAAAATCAGCTTTGTATAATTAACTTCAGACTAGCACTGCAATTAGTAAAGAAAATATGCAGATGTTACCAACTTTGTGGTGTTATTACGTGGGAGTTGAAATACGTGTTGTGCTTCTTCTTTAGAAAATAATTTCTGGTGTTAAATAATTTTGATGAAAGGCATGAGCATCGTTACAAAAAGGACTGCATTTATATTTCGAGATCCAAATACGGCTTTCAGAAACTGAAGTCTTTTCTTTTTAATCTGTATGGAATAGCACTCAGTTTAAAAGTTAACTACCATAGCCTTTGAAAAATTAATATACTATAAGGAGAGTATTTTCAAGTTATTTTTTCAAACAGCTGGGCCAAGCAAGGAAATGAAAATTAGTATAAGTTCTTTGACACTGAAGGTGCTCCAGTTCTGTGATCCTAGACTACCCACAAAAGCTGAGAGAAAAACAACTTCAAAGTGCAAATGCCACTCACGCTGCGGTACTCTGATTTACCCTGTTGCAAAGGCGTTTTGTATTAATAACACTTTACCCTGCTTGGCCGCATTAAAAATTACCTTTACACAGCATAAATAAGTATATAAATGATAAAACGTTTAGGTTTTATTTCTCAAGTGTCTCTTTTAATGTCCTCTTCTATTTTTCTCTATATCCTATCCACTTAAAAAATTCATGGTTAAAGTAAAAAAAAAATATTTACAATTCTACCCAGGATAACTCATTTTGTTTTCTTTCTAATGACAGAGTTGGTGGCACAGAGGTTATCACTAAGTGTTAAATCAAACAACTTCAATAATTCTTGAATACCTTCAATTCCAGGATTCTAGGCTTCAGCTAGTATAAAGAAGCTTGAATATAAATAAGTATTTATATTATAAGCCCTAGATATTCTGGGTGGTTATCTGGTTCTTCTTTGGCTAAAATAAAGCCAACTATGAGTTACACTGATTAAAACAATGAGAATGTCTCTTCTGATAGAATTGTTAAGTTACAAGTGACTTTATTAGACCATATAGTGAACACGTACATTTTTGAGTGTCTGTGCTGCTGGGAAGCAGGTAGTTGGTGAGCTGCTGTTATTCTGCTGGCCTTAAAGTCAGTTGATTCAGCTCCGAGATAGAGAAGGATGCAGAAGACGTCGCAAGTTACGGTGCATTTCACAACCAGGACAATGGAGGCTGGGTGTGTGTTTCCTTTCCAGCTCTCTGGAAGCACAGAGCCCCAGGATGGGCGGGATGGGCTATAGGATATGTCTGCAGAGAACCTCCGTTCTCCAGCTGCACTCGCCCTGTGAGCAGCAGATTGGAGCCTAGAATCCGAGTCTCTTAGTTCCTGACCAGTGCTCCCTAAATTACATTCTTGGCTGAGATTTTCTTAACCCCTGGAAATATTTTTATCCTACTGAAGAAAACAAATATTTTTCCAGGCAGCAATTGTTTGTATTCAGAACAGCTGATACATTAATTAGAATTGAATAGCCTGTGGTAATTAAAGGAGCTCTCCTCAGAAGTACTTTTTGTCCCCTCAATTAATCTGATTTCATACCTGACATCTGTTGAATGGACTGGGCACTGTGCTAAATGTATTTTGTAGATTATCTACCTTTGTGAAGGTTTTACTGTAGAACTTGTAACTCCTTTAAAAAGGCAGGAGAAACAATTTTGAATGCTGAGATGTCAAGCTTGGGTCAGAGATACTGTTGGGAATAATGGGGAGTAACAGAGTGAATCATACCAACGGTATGAAGTCACATAGTGACTTGATTACTCTGTTCTCTTACCACTCCCTAGGAGCTGGGGGCTCTCTGAGGCCAGAACTGTCGGAGTGGCCACACATTTACAGGCTGGCTTTTCTTCATTGCTTCTGTTCACACTTCGCTAGAATGGGGACCAAGATATTTTTTCCTTATTTTCCATTGCATCGTAAGTAAAAAGGGTAGGGAGAGTATACTGTTCTCTCTCTGGCATATACATTTAAGTTTTTAGTTTCACATGGGGTGACAGAACTCTGGCAAAACTCAGCTACCTCAGAGCTTATGGATACACATTAAAGAGTGGCGACATGATGAGCTCACAAAGGCAGACTCAGATGGAAGTCCTCTCAGAGCACAGGGTCCAGGTCAGAGGAGCAGGCTATGTCTTCCGTTTCGTCTCTCTGTCTGATATGGTTTGGCTGTGTCTCCACCCAAATCTCATCTTGAATTGTAGCTCCCATAATTCCCATGTGTTGTGGGAGAGACCCCCCACCCCACCATGGGAGATAACTGAATCATGAGGGTGGTTTCCCCCATACTATTCTTGGGGTGAGTAAGTCTCAGGAGATCTGATGGTTTTATAAAGAGAAACCCCTTTCACTTGGTTCTCATTCTCTCGTTGCCTGCCGCCATTTAAGATGTGCCTTTCACCTTCCACCATGATTGTGAGACCTCCCCAGCCATGTGGAACTGTGAGTCCATTAAACTTTTTTTTAAAGTAAATTACCCAGTCTCAGGTATGTCTTTATCAGCAGTGTGAAAATGAACTAATACACTGTCATTTGCATAGGTATTGTTTGGGGAGGGAACTGGATATGGGATCACTTGCTACTATTATCAAAGTGTCTGATTTTTGATCTTTTATGAAAGCCTGGTAGCTTTGACTAGTGATCTGCCTTCCCTCGGGCTGCATCACTAGAAATTCACACATACTATTTGAAGTGCTAGCTGGCAGGCTACCACGAAGACTGCTGTGGGAGGTTATTTATTTATTTATTATTTACATTCTGCCTTTGTGGAAAACTGTTTTACTTCTTTGAGGCACAGTTATTTGAATAATGCTAAAGGGCAAAGAGAAAGTAAAGCGCTTTTCAGAAGAGGTGGTATATAAATAAGAACTCCCAGTTCCATCATTCTGAAGACACTCAAGCAAGTGCTTTCAGAAGTATGTGTAGTTTTTAGTGATGTAGCCCTAAGCCAAGACAATGTGGTCAGGCTTCTATCCTTTGATTGAAAATTAAAAGTACATGTTTAAGGTCACACATGGTGGCTCATGCCTGTAATCCCAGTAGCTTGGGAGGGAGGATTGTTTGAGGCCAGGAGTTTGAGACCAGCCTGGTCAACACAGCAAGTCTGTCTCTCATAAAAATAATGTTTTAAAAATTAGCTGGGCATATGATGGTGCACCTGTAGTCCCAACTACTTGGGAGGGTGAGGCAGAAGAATGGCTTGAGTCCAGGAGTTCGAAGCTGCAGCAAGCTATGGTCACACAACTGCACTCCAGCCGGGGTGACAGAGGGAGACCATGACTCAAATTTTTTTAAAAATAAAAATATATGTTTAAAATAGTAACAAGTAATGCAGTGTGCATTAAGGCATATGACATATTGGAATAAAAGAAAATGTATGTAATGAATCTAAAGAACGTTAATCTGTCAGATACGAGAAAGTCTAATCTATTTTCTGTAACATTCATTAAATGGCACTTATATCACATTTCACCTGTCATAATAAAGCCTAATCTTCTAGGGTAATTAAGTATTTAAATCCTTAAAAACAATTGCTATTTTAGAATTTCCTTATATAACTCAGTGAGAGAGATGCTGTATTTTTCTCGGTTCTTTCTAAACATTGGCATATGACTAATTAAATTACTGAACACACTGCCTGTTTTTTTTGTGTGTGTGTTAAAAATATTGTACCAGGAAAGAGGAGAACAAAGGAGAAAAGCATGCCAATAAAGAAGAATAAAGACTGTATTTTCTATAGCGGCAATATTTTATATTATGTGAAATCCATGGAAACTAATACTTTTGAGCAGTGGAGTAATCAATGCTGGAATTCACTAAAAGCACAAATATTTAAAAATTTCCAAATGGAATTAGACTGAAGCCTATCATACCTGTTTAATTATTGCTTGTATTTTCATTTACGTCTTTCTTTTCAATGTGGTGAATAAAATATATAACAAGCGATGTCAAGCTCTGAGTTTCCAGAACCATGAGACTCCTCATGTATCAGTGGACTTTCACAACCATGGAAAGAGGTGGAGGGTAGGGGGAGAGAACTTAATTTATAACAGGATTCCTATCAGGGAATAGCTATTAGATCATATAAATGCTGTTAAGAAGAGTTAGGCTACATCAGTGATACAGAAAGAAAGAATTACAGATGATAGAGGATGAATAGAAGCCTAGATAGGGCTTTTTGGATATATTGTGCCAGGAGGGCAGTAAAATAGATTTATTCTCAATTACATAACTTTTTATAACATTCTATCATCACCTAACTTCTGGAAGAAACTGTGGAAACAGCTCAGCGCTTGCCTGGGTCAATATTAAAGTTTGATGCACAGATTTAACCATGGAAGGGAAGTTCTAAATGTCCTCGATGCTAGCATTTATTAGCTACTTTTTTGCGGTCTTGTTGTTTCTTGCAGGTAAGGTAAGAATCTGCCCACTTGTTCTAGCTTATCTTGGTCACTGGTTCCGCTTCAGTATCTTCAATGTATGTTCTAAATGTGTAAGCACAAATTGAGTGCTATCCAACTACATATGTCAATGGATGAACTCCATTACATCACTACCTCTGTTATAAAATAAATGTATTTTAAATTTGGGTCCCCCATACTGGAGGACCTGCCTTCCTGGGATATCTAAATCTAGGTGTCAAGATCTGGTCTACTTGACTCTAGGGGTGAAATTATAACAGTTAATTCAGGCATGAGAAGTCAATTCTACTTATTTGTCAGTTTGTATTATCCAATTAGAAAACTCATAGGGGAATAAAGTTTTGACTTTTTAATATGACAAGTTTAATGTTATTGCAAAAAATCCTGAACATGGACAATTGACTGCCAATTTACCAACCAGGGTAGGAGGATTTAGAAAAAAAAAAATCTGACAGTTGTACAGTTGTACTACCAACAGTTTCCAAAATGAGTATGACATGATACTTTGATTTGTTTTCTTCATTAATTTAGGAGAATGTTTCCCAGTCTCAACCCCTTTAATCTTTATTTTTTTATTTTTATTTTTGAGACGGAGTCTCGCTCTGTTACCCAGGCTGGAGTGCAGTGGCATGATCTTGGCTCACTGTGAACTCTGCCTCCCAGGTTCACGCCATTCTCCTACCTCAGCCTCCTGAGTAGCTGGGATTACAGGTGCCCGCCACCATGCCAAGCTAATTTTTTTTTGTATTTTTAGTAGAGATGGGGTTTCACTGTGTTAGCCAGGATGGTCTCGATCTCCTGACCTCGTGATCTGCCAGCCTCGGCCTCCCAAAGTGCTGGGATTACAGGCGTGAGCCACCGTGCCCGGCCAACCCCTTTATTCTTTAGATAGCTCTAGGACAATAGTAAAATAATCAAAATATTCATTAAATCTATTTTATTCTGCTTCAATATTTGTAATTACACTATGTAATCTTTTTTAAGTTATAGTTTTCCTTTGCCGTGCAAATTTGTACCAATCTATTATGACTGTTGGAGAAGTCAGAGGTAGAGTTTCATAAAATGGCCAGCAATTATCCATTAGTTTCTATAACTTGCTCCAAAATACCTCCCCCCAAATTTGAACTTATACATTTACCATGAAAATGAAGCTGGGGACAAGTGTATGACTTCCACAGTCTTTAGCTTTAACATGTTTCCTTATACTGGTCTAAGTCTGACAATAGAAAATATCACAAGATAAAAACAGCTGACTGCTTTGTTCTTTCAACAAATATTTTTCAAGATCCTACACCTGGCAGGTTCTCTGTCGGTGTCAGGGATAAGTGTGAACAACGTAGGCCATGTTGCTGAGGAGCACGTAGTTACAAGAGGGAGGAGCAGATGGAAAGATTCTTTTGTTTTCAGTGAGCTACAGAAAATATATTTAAACGTACTCAGAAAAGTTCAGGGTACTGAGTCATATAATGATGAGTAGTGTAAGTAAGTACCATAGTATGTATTGTTATTATAGATGTAGATGATTCTCAAAAAGGTATGGCAGTTTAAATGTTTATACGAATTATAATCTGATCTAAAAATGTCCTGGAACATCCACATTTTAAAACTCTTTCCACCAGATGAAAAAGTCATTTGTTAAGAAAAACTGACTACTCTGCCTGAAAAGCACCTCTCACATTGTCCAGTGTCCATGTAGCAATGTCTTTATCCTTACTTTTTCCATTAAATCTTATCTCATTTTTTTATACAGGACTAACAAAATGATTGAAAATTATAAATGGACATAAATGACAATGTGATTCTGAAAACCATTTTCCCCCTTCTATGTTTTAAAATCATTTCTTCAAAGAAGAAACTGTGGCTCTTATAGGTTCTGAGATTTTTCCAACCTATTTTCTATACGTGTTTTCTCTTTTGAAACACTTGTGTTAGGAAAATCATCTATCTGAGCAGTTTTGGAGCAGCCCTGTGCAATGAGCAAAAATAGAATGAGCCCGGTCTTTCAATGTATGACCCATATTTCTAGCCAGAGCTCTATTTCAGTGGAAAAACTAGTATTATTTCACTCTCTCAAATGATTTCTTATTTTGAAAAAGGGATTGTTTTTGATGGGTAAAGCTGATCCCAGAATGCAAATGTACTAACGTATTTAACCATCACTTTTTCTTTTTTTCTGAACGAACTCTTGACTAATGTAAGTGCACACAGCTTCTTGAGAAAGTCTTCCCACCACCCTCACGGTTAAGCCTATTTCCTCCCTCTCTACAGTCCCTTCCTATATGGGAACATTACCGCTTAGGATCCAGGAAATAATTTAGCGTTCAGTACAGGTTTTCTAGCTGACTGAAGATATATGGATTTATTTTTGATTAACAGTCTGAGTATCAAAAACATGTTACTTATAGAGCTCTATAAAGAGACTATAAAAAGGCACACACTACACGTTAGAAACCATTAAATTAAGAGAGGTTAAATATTGATGCTGCATGCTGAAAGAGAAATAAATGAAAACTTTTATTAGGATAGTGTGAAAAATAATTACAATAGCCACATGTCTCAGATGTCTTAAGACAGTCCTAATTCCAAATATTATTTTTTAAAATTATGTGCCCTGACTTTTTTTTTTTTTTTTTTGAGAACAGTGTCACTATGGGATGAGCACACTTTGGGAACTAAGGTGTTACAGTAGTTTATAGGACAAAAGCAATGACTGTGAGATGACAAGAACACCATCAAAAATTTAACTTCCTCTTCTTGGTCCCTGCACTCACATCACGAGTCTTGATTTTCTAAGAGACCCTAATGTTATTGCCTAACACCTTTAGGGGTATTAGTTTAATTTCTGCTTCTTAAGTTTTGATACTTCTCATTCCTGAAGCCATGACCTAGATCCTACCACTATAATCAATCTCTTCTCTTAGCTTCTCTGTACCTCTTTAACTGAGACCTGGTTATTGCCTAAGGAACCGCATGCCCTGCAGCCATCTCACGCTATGAATCTTCATTTTCTTTTGCACTATCTATCTCAGGGTCGTCATTACTCTCTATGTCCTCTTTCCCAGTATTATTCAAAATTAATGTCTTTTAAAAATGCCCATTTTCTTTTCATAGTTCCATTACTGCAAGTGGAAAAATGTGCTGCCTGGTAGGTTTTCTCTCTGGAGGAGAGCAGAATTTAGGAGGAGTAAAGTACAATGAAAACAGTCTATGTTACTAAAGAGCTATTGTAGAGGGAGTAAATGAGCTAGGAATGGGTTGTGATCAGAAAGGAGTTCTTCGTAATTCAGGAATGAAAAACCAAATCCCGTACATCGTCATTTACGAGTGGGAGGTGAGCTATGGACACACAAAGGCATACAGAGTGGTATAATGGACACTGGAGACTCAGAAGGGGTTAGGGGGTAAGGGATAAAATACTACAGACTGGGTACAATGTACACTCCCTTGGGTGACAGGTGCAATAAAACTTCAGACTTCACCAGTATACAATTCATCCACGTAACCAAAACCACCTGTACCCCAAAAGCTACTGGAAAAAAAAAACAACAGAATTCTTCACTGTCTTCAATGAGTGACTTTGGAGGTAAGGGGGTTTTAGATAACAGAAAGTTCATATAAAGTGAGAGTGGCCACTGGAGATGAGGGGGCCAAAATGTTAGATGAGTGTGGCACAGGTTGTGGTGTTACCTTAGATAATATGAAGGAGAAAAGATAAGAATAAATGTGGATATGGGAAGATTTATAGATATGAAGGCAGGAATTTGAAGACATTTCTATGTTATGGCTCCTGTTTATTTTTTTTCAAGTAGAAGTCATCTAAGAGAAAAGGGAAACATGGAGAGTTTGGAGGTATGAAAAGAGGATTTGAAATAATAATTGAAAACAATGTTCTAGTGTTTGATCGGGGAACAGTAAGAATGAATGGAATGGCCAGGGCACTATTGAGATGAGTTATTTTTATGTTCTCATAAGTTCATCTGACTCCCTCCGTGGAGTCAGCAGTTCTGTACTTTAGAGTAATATGAGAATCACCTGGAACACTTATGAAACACAGATTGCTGAGCTCCACTATCCGGGAGTGTCTGATTGAGGAAGTCAGAGTGAGCTCTGAGAATCTGCATTTCTAACAAGTCCCCAGGTGATGCAGCTGCTGCGGGTTCTGGGACCACACTTTGAGAGCCGCTCTTTCTCCCTTCTAATGATTCCAACTCCCAAACCCCTGAATTTAGTGAGTTTGGTGCATTTCACTTAAAAAAACAAAAAAAATAAAATACATCCTTATAGTCATCTTGATTGAATTTACCGATTCATTATATCACTTTTCTGTTTCTCTAAATTCCTCTAAGACATTTTCAATAAACTTAACCATACAGTATTATTAACAGTATACTTAATAAACTCACAATATACTCAACCACCTAGCATTACTCACAATGTATTCCATCATTATCTTATTTTCTAGGTAGGCATTTCCTCCATGTTTCATACAATTTCCACCCACTTCCATCCTTCACTATTTTTTTTTTTTTTTTTTTTTGAGATGGAGTCTCGCTCTGTTGCCCAGACTGGAGTGTAGTGGTGTGATCTCAGCTCACTGCAATCTCCACCTTCCAGGTTCAAGCAATTCTCACACCTCAGCCTCTAGAGTAGCTGGGATTACAGGTGTGAGCCACTGCCCCTGGCCCATCCTTCACTATTTTTTTTGTTTTTTATTTCTTTGAGACAAAGTCTCACTCTGTCTCCCAGGCTGGAGTGCAGTGGCATGATCTCGGCTTACTGCGACCTCCACCTCTTGGGTTCAAGCGATTCTTCTGCCTCAGCCTCCCAAGTAGCTGGGATTATAGGAGTGTACCACCATGTCTGGCTAATTTTTGTATTTTTAGTAGAGACGGTGTTTCACCATGTTGGTCAGGCTGGTCTCAAACTTCTGACCTTGTGATCCACCCACCTCGGCCTCCCAAAGTGCTGGGATTACAGGCGTGAGTCACCACGCCCAGACCTTCACTGTTCTTATAAAATGAATGTTCTTTACACCTCTTTACAGTAATATAAATATTACCCATGGTTAAAGAACTTGTCCTTTATAAAAGGTTCCTGAGTTCTGGTCCAAACTGCTTATCCTTTTACTAAACTACTACTGCACCAAGAATCTTCACCACCTAACTTTGCTTTTTAATAATTTTTAATAATTCTCATGCATCTATGTGAATCAATAATAAGCTATCTAATGAAAGGAATAATGACTTTATACAGGTTACTATCAATTATATATTTCTATATATTTCTACATAGAAATCACAAATATGATCCTCTTTGGAGTGCAAAATAAATTTTTTAAAGGTCTCAAATGCATCTCAATTCCAATGCATAAAAAAATTCTTGGTGAATAGGCCATGCTATCTGCTTTGTTTGCGTCATCATGTATTTTGAGTTTTTTTTTTTTTTTTTTTTGTAAAACAGAAAAATAAAAACTAGTGGCCTTTGCTTCATAAGAATACAAGGAAATGATTTTTCCTATTTGGTTAACCTGCATTGACAGCATAAAATAATGTTAGGGCGAGTAGAAATTTTTTATCTATACAATTTAATTTTCATATCCAGACTAAAGTCAAGATCAGAGTTGCTTCCTACCTTGGTGCTGTGATTTATCTTCTGTTATATTACCCAAAATATAATAAGCTTTATATTATAATCATTCCCTTTACATACCCATATTGCTTCACTATTACAGACTCCTGAAATATCTTGCCCAGAAAAATATTCCTCCATTTGAACTCTAAACTAAATACACATTTTATTAGCTTCCAGCAAAAGACTATTTAGCCAACAATTGCAAAATATGAGGGAGACAAAAAATGGGAATCAAACTCATGTTTCTATGTTTTATATCTGCCAAATACAATTAAGGTTTGTCCTGTGGCTTACTGAGGGGAACAACAATAAAATATCCCTTTTGTTGTATGTTTAGGGACTTAGTTTAAAATAGACTAATATGAGAAACAGAAAAATTCCTATGTGTTTTCCTCCTTTTTTCAAAACACTGGGCTGCCAGAAAAATAATCTGTGTTTTGGGCCCAAGCCATGATGCAGCTCTTCAAAGTTCTCCAGGTTCTCAGCCACGTAGCACTTACTATACTCATGGAGCATGGCTTAGTCTTTGTGTAATTCTAAACCTCCAGAGAATTATAAATAAGTTGTCTTTTGAGGTCAGCAAAGGAAAGATAGATTAATCAGAAATTTTGCAGAGACAATATTTTTACAAAGACTGCCCTACATATCAAGTCTGATATATTATAGGGCCAACATTTTATTTAAAAAACCAGCATGCTTCCTTTTTTCTCTCAAGTAAGGAAATAAATCAAGAGAATAGCCAATATTAATCAAATGGGGAGCAATTGATAAGAATGAAAAATTAAGCTCTTTATACACAGAAGTTGCCATTGTTCATTTCTCCTTTCTGATTTATTTGATTACATTTTATCAACAAAGCTATATACCTTTGAAAAACAATAGAAACTTCCAGAAAAAGTTTGCATCTCACATGTCATTACTGCCATTTCCATGTTATCTTACCAGAATTACATTAGGTGAGATTAGTTTAGGCTTTACTAAAGAGTCTGGCAAGACTTTTAAAGAAGTCAGTTTTAATCCTATTGAAAAATGGTAAGACCATCATACGAAACAAGTGACCACATACCAACTGCTGTCATGTAGTCCCAGCGGTCAATGAGGCACATATTGAAGATGAGGTGATCGGATGTTTTCCCCTGGCCAATAAGTGAAATCTGTTTCTCCAAATTCTGGCACACAGATGAAGTCCAGCCAATGAGAAACCAAAACACTACCAAGAGTATTACTGCCAGCATCCTCATGACCCGTCCGCCAGTCATATATGGAATTCGTTGAGCCGTTCGTGAAAGAAACACCTTCAAAACCCTAGAAAAGCAAAAGTTCAAATGTGAAAGCAAACCTAACATTCAGAAAGTATAACTCTAAAATAACTTATTTTTCTAGGTAAAATGTAAACCCACCAAAATCCAGCTAATCAGAGTTTGCTTTGTTTTGTATTTGTTTTTGTTGTAGAGACAGGGTCTCGCTATGTTGCCCATGCTGGAGTGCAGTGGCTATTCACAAGCACAATCATAGTGTACTGCATCCTTGAACTCCTGGCTCAAGCATTCCTCTCGCCTCAGCCTTCCAAGTAGCTGAGACTCCAGGCACGTGCCACTGTGCCTGGCTTATGCAGAGTTTTAACATGAGAAAAATCCAGAAACAGTATTGCTCATATTTTTATTTAATTTTATCTTAGCTTATCTTCCAGTAGTAAAACACATATCTTACATTAGAGTCCATTGAGTCAGTAGGTTCATATACAATGGGATGTCTTTAAGCATGTCTTAATATTTCAAGGAAAATTCTCAGGACTTTAGAAAGATCCGTAGGCAAACATTGCTCAAACAAGGTTTCTGGGGGATCAAAAAATAGTCCTGAAAGTAAGTGGTTGTATTTTACAATATTATACTAACTCAAATAACTTCCTTGAACCAGTTGTTTTTATAGTAGAATGTTATTAAAGATATTTTCTGAAAATCATTTCATATTACCTACTTTCATGGTCATTTTATCATATTACCAAAAATAATAGGAAGTAATAATAAAAATGAAAGAAATATTTAAACATTAGGTAGACTAAGGCCATTGCATTAAGGAAGAAAATTGGGATGACCTATAGGAAATGTGATTTTTCAAAACTAAGAGTTTTTTCTGTATATATCTCAGATGAATAGCCAGAGTTGAGAACTACTAGATTAGATGATATCTAAGCACTGTTCTATCTCTAAATATTTTGTGAAGACAAAATGCACCCTTACTATAGGAATTCTCTACCCATTCTTCAATTTCATTTCTAGAATATTCTCGGCTGATTTTAACTCCCTACCCCATTCTGATATTTGATGTCACAAAATTATGATTTGACATAAGCCACCATGGTGGTTTATGATACTGTGAGAGTATCTGTAATCAATTTCCATAAAGCATAAAATAAACACATTTTCTCAATGTTCTATTCTCTCCTTCACTTCATTCTTTGAATAATTTTAAGTCATATGAATTTTTTATAAAGATTATTCTAAATCCAGAAATGAAGCCAATACACCTGAAATAGCCTAGATGTACTATGCTATATTTTTCCTCCATATATAGACCTTTGGCAATTCTCCCTGAACTAACACAACACATCCATTAAATTAACCCCACTGTCCTTCAGGACAGAAGGAAAAGTTATTTAATTATTAACAAAATACTTCTCAATTTTTCTGTGGAACAATGTCAGAAATATAGTAACAGATACAAGTAAAACAGAAGATCTCTTAACCACGCTCCATCTCATCAGTTCCCCAGATTAACAGTTACTCTCCATTCTGTATATGCAATATATTAAGTGCCATCCATGTCATAGTGAACGCTAACACTGGTAAACGCTAACACTGGCAGGTAATATCTTCACTATGCCTAAGCACTTCTGCTCCAACCAGTTTAATTACTACTTGTTATGAATCAGGTGTATTTGTTCCCCAATTATGCCCACTGTTATAATTAAATATTAAATAAAATAATTATACATGATTATGAAACAAAAGGAGACTACTCTATTTTATTTTTTTTAAGATGGAGTCTCACTTTGTCACCCAGGCTGGAATGCAGTGGCGTGATCTCAGCTAACTGCAACCTCCACCTCCTGGGTTCAAGCGATTATTCTCCTGCCTCAGCCTCCCAAGTAGGTGGGACTACAGGCATGTGCCACCATGCCTGGCTAATTTTTATATTTTTTTAGTAGAAACGGGGTTTCACCATGTTGGCCAGGCTGGTCTTGAACTCCTGACCTCAGGTGATCCGCCCTCCTCGGCCTCCCAAAGTGCTGGGATTATTACAGGTGAGAGCCACCGTGCCCACGCAAGGAGACTTATTTCTATGAAACCTCTCTTGAATGCTTTGGAAAGATAAAACATTAAAATAAAAAGCTAACTTAGTGGAAGTGAAGAAATTTTAAAATAGTGGTCAATAAACAAAAACCTAGAAAAATTCGACACTCAGATTACTTCAAAAACATTTAACACAATGCAGTAGATAATACATTTTGGTGATTTATGCTACAGAGAGAACAATGAACTCTATCAAACCCATAGTCAAAAAGAGGCCTTATTTCAAAAAGACTGGTGAGTAATTATGTGTGTTTTAAATTACAGTATCTATATACTTTTTAAATGCTTTTCTACTTTAAAAAACTTCAACAAATTGACCAAATATAATATGAAGTCCAGTTATATTGGATAAGAAGGTTTCCATTGTAATTAGCAGATTAAAAGATTCAAGAATTCTACCTTAGAAATAAGAGAAATTTCTTGGAAAATTAATATTTTTGCCAGTTCCAATCTTATTTTCTGTAGGAGAAAGTTGTAATCATAATGTACACATATTTGTTTCTGGTTGAACCTGGATGAATTCTAAATTTTGAATGACTACATTCTCCAGAGAGAACCTGACCCACTTTTCTTCCATAGTTTGGCAAGGGCAGAAAAACATAAAATGGTTCCAAATTCTAGCTTTACTCTTAATGTAAACATTTTAAATATAACGAACAAACATTTATATAGTGACAGCCATATGTTAGGCATCATGCTAGGCAACGTGGAAGGTATAAGATATAATTTTTTTCTCTAGAAACTTACAATTTAACTAGAAGTAAGTTTGCAAATAGCTACCATATGCAGTAGCTAACATTATATATTGTATGTGGCTAGCAAATCTACTAACCCAATAGAACAGGTAGTATTTGATCTGGGCTTTGGGGGATATCAATAGGTAGAAATGAAGGAAAGTGGAAAAGATATAAGGGGATATTCTAATTGATGGGAATCAAAAGCAGGGAAATGCAAGCTGTCTTTAGGTAGGGACAGTAGGGGGAACTGGTTGGCAGGAAGCAAAGTTTGGTTCTCAATACCCAGCAACTCCTAGGGAGTTTTCAAGTTAACGCAAGGAGTTTTCATCAGGTTGAGAAACAGTGCTTCAGAGAAAAAATAGTTATGAACTATATATTCTTTCCGTAGTCAAAATGTGATAAATATTTTTTTTTGATACTTGAGTTTCACAATTCCCAGTGAAACTTTAAATCTCATAGAGACCTAATAGTGGATTTGTTAACTGTCTCCTTTAAAATACTTCTTAATCAGTTAAGTTTTTTCTTTTGCAAAGGAAATCTACGATTCCAGTTACAGTAACGTTTTACTCAAGAAATCCCATTTCCAAATTATCAAAAATGTTCATGTTTTCTAGATGGCCCTTTGGGTATTTATTGTATAGCTTGAGAATTCAAGATTGTCAGATCCCTATAATCTCATTTCAAGAGAGCAAAACCAAAGCAAAATCCCTCATGAGTCTTCCATTATTGATTTTACTGGCTTTCAAATAATAGAAAACATAATAAACACAACTCTACCCTTCAATCTAAGCATTTCAGGATATTGGTTTTTGTAAAATGGAATAAGATGCATTTTTCTAGGATTGTCTTAAAAGAAGCCTAGAGGTCAGACTATAAAAAACAATATGTAGACATGCATTTGTATGAAATACAACTGTAGAAAAAAAATTCAAATCATTGAACTTCCTATATGGATGACTTTTCCACTATTTTTTCATAGATAAATCTTCAGGAGACCATGAGTTCAGAAGGTTTCACTATTTCTGAAGGAAAGCCCAACATATATGGGAAGACTGCAAGAAACTTCCAAAATTTAATATGAAAAGGCATATATAAAGTGTACATTCAATTTTCATTAATAGCAGACAAATTCATGGAAATCATTCTGAAATGACAAAGAAAAAGGACAACCCAGAAATTGTCATTATATTCATCTGCCTCTGTTTTCTCATTTTCTGTACATTTCTGGTTCAAGCTATATAGCTCACCATAAGAACTTGTACTTGGGTTATCCATGACCTTCCTCCAAGAGCTAATTGATATTGTTCACTTCTTATTTTACATGGTCTCTCCCCAGCTTTTGGTGTGGCTGGAACCTTCAGCTTCCATGATGTCACATTCTCTTGGTTTTCTTCCTAGTTCTCTCTTCCTACTTCCTTCCTACTTCTCTCTTCCTACTTTCTTCCTACTTCCTGGCTAGCTCCTTTTCAGTCTCTATTGCAGACTTCTCTACCTCAGTCTGTCCCTTGAATGGCAGTGTTTCCAAGGATCTCCTAAATGTGGCCATGTTATATTATCACTACATATTGCACCCAAGAAACTCCATCGGCTCCCCATCTCAGTTATCTATATGCCAGCAAGTCCCACCTCTATATCTCCAGTTCAGATCACTCTCCTGAGTTCAATCCCTGTATACTCAGTGTCTTATTGGACATCAGCAGGGCCTGAAACAAAATCACCCCTCTCTCCATTCCTTCCTTCTCCAACCCACTTTGCTGTTCTCCAACCTACCTTTGCTGTTGTGTTACAGCCCTATCTAACTGTACAAAGCAGAAGCTTAGGAGTAAACTTTGATTTTTCTCCCTTATCCACATTCCAGCAATCAAATGAATCATTAAGAATTTAATGTCTACCTCTTAAATATCTTTCAAATTCTTCTATTTTTCTCCATCCTCACTGCCACTATACAGCTCCTGGCCACCAACTCATTCCTATAGTAGCTTCCTAGCTAGTCGCCTTACTGGTCTTGCCCACCTTCAATCCACACCCTACGATGGACAACATGGTCTTTCACTATTGTACATCTGATCGTATTGCTTCCCTGTTTACAATCACTGGCTCTCTACCAAAATTTAGTATGGTAAAACACTTCTAATAATTGGTTCCTCCTCACCTCTGCAGGTGCATCTCTCTGCACTCTCTACATCCTATAGTTCTGCAGGTCCCTCTGGATGACATGCAGTTATCCTTTATCTAAGCCTTTGCCCTCAGCTTTCCTCACCATCCCTCCTCCCACCTATACAAACACAGTGTTTTGCTAAATCCTACATCTCCTTCATGTCTCCGTTTAGATGTTACTTGCCATTGACACCAGCACTTACCAAACAAGTAGCATCAATTTTACCCAGAAACTTGTTATGAATGAGAACTCTTAGATCCCACCCAGACCTACTGACTCTGAAACTCTGGAGGAATGGTCCAACAATCTATTTTAACAAACTTTTCAGGTAATTTTGATGAAGGGTAAAGTTTGAGAACCACTGCTCTAAACAGTTTTTCCTAGGAGATCTAAGATTGGTGCAGGTGCCTTTCCAATAGGCTGACCGCTCTAGCCTGCCAGGTAGATTTTTTAGTTTTTATTATGCAGATGACAGAATGCAAGGCTTCTAATAATAGCTTTCCATTTTCAGAACATTTGCATTTGTATGTGATTTTGCAGTATCTCTTCTATTTATAAAAAAGGAATGAAAATATATATCCTCAAGCCATCTAGTCTTCTGTCCTATTACCTTAATCAGAATAATCCTAATGTCCTGAGTTTCTTCATTAGAGTCTAATTTCTACTAATCTTACCATGTTCATAGAAATTCCAGAGAATAAATGTTTGTGATAAAAGGTATGAGGTGACACTTCTCGTAAGAGTAAAGCCAATCAATTATTGACAAAAGAGTTCTGAGAGCCAACAATTCAAAAAGTGCTGGAGGTTTCTGTCATTCTGCTTTTAATGGTGACAAATCCCATGTTCATTAAACTTTTCATCAATTTCTCAAAGTTTCATTTTCAGAAGTAAAGTTACTTCTTGGTCAGTGGATGAATTTTAGATAAATACCTAAAAAGACTGGCATCACTGGCATAGAAATAGGTTTTAGACACTTATCAGACATGAAGTTCTACAAGTTTATTATGAGTATATTAAGTTATTGCTATTACAAGAAAGAAAATTCACAACTGGGTTCTAAATATATTGACTAATTTTTGTCAGTTTCTGTGAGCTGCATGAGTTCTCATATCTCACATTGTTTTTCCTTTTTTCTCACCTTCCTTTTTTCTCTAATTGAAAGTAGATAGAATAAGGAAGAATAATGAAAAAAGGAAGGAAGGAAAGAAGGGCTCCAAGACTGTTAAAGTTGAATCTTAGATGGTTAGGAGGGGCCAGCTGGGCTTCCTGGGTTGAGTAGGGGCTCAGAAAGCTGTGAAACTCACTCATTTCCTGCATCAGGACTTACTTCGGTCCTGGATGAATAATATTGAAGATATATGTTTAAAATATTCCTAACACCAGGATTTGTGTATGTGGTTTTCTTCCCCAAGAAAGCTATAAACAGCGAAAATTTTGCTGTAAGCTTCCCTGTGTCCTCTCTCCCTTCCCTTCCCCCAAAACTAAAAGGAATGTTAACTGCCCATTTTTCTGTGACCAGCAGACCTTATCTACGCTCCCAATTCCAAATTCCTTGTAAACATACTTTATAAAGTCCTGTAAGATCCTGTCTCCTTTGCCATGCCACTGCAAGGTTATAAAGTAGATAAAACCTAAGTTGCAATTCCGGTTTTCCTCAAAATCTAAGACATGTCACAAAATAATTTACTGCCTTTGTTTCTCGCTCTAGTAACATCTTCCCGCCACACATATTTCTGGCCTTAAGGAGTTTAAAAGGCAATTGTATAATCTAACTCTGGCTACCCATTGCAGACCCCTTCCACACTGTGGAAGCTTTGTACTGTCACTTGGCTCAATAAAGCCTACAGCTTTTTCTTGCCCTCGGTCCCCTGTCTCTATCACTCGCCACGGTCAGCCCCCACACCAGTTCTTTGGCGTGGCTAGGCAAGAACCTTAAGCGTTAACAGTTAGAGCTGAAATGCCTCTCCGCATTATCTGTTTTAATCCCCCTAATGTGTAGAAGACAATTCTGAGGCCCAGTGAGGGGAGTCATTTATCTAAAGCAAAACAGTCAGTAGCAAAATCATCTCAAAACTCCTATCTTCTTACTCTCATGTGACTACTTTTTTCAGTTACAGTATTTTACTAAAATAGAACTATCTAGCAGCTGGTTCAGGGCCATATCATCTTTTAAAAGCACAACAGGAATCTGCCTTTCAAACATGCCACAATCCCTCTACTTTCCTATATGCTCTTTTCTCTCTAATCTGGATGCTCGTACCTTTGAATGCCATCCCGTCTGTCTAAACTGATTCAAATCCCATTTATCCTTGTACATTCATCTCAGGAACCTCATCCAATTTATATCTTTGTCTGATAGTCCCAGGCCACAAAATTTTCTCCAGTTATCACTATTATTCAGTTGGTATTTCCTGTACCCTTATAAATCTTCCTGAAGTTGGGAGATATTTTCTAAGCCCCTACAGAATCTAGCACATGACGGCAAGAAGATTTAATTGACCAATTAGTTAAACATGTCCTTCTGACGGTTATGACCAACAAGAAAAAGTTTTATGGTTGATACAGCATCCCAGAAACTCGAAGAAGCAGGGTAAAATGGAATTTGGAAGAATTTTGATAACAATATAGGATGTGAGAGTAAACATTAGCTCCTGTTATGTGTCAGTATTTTCCTAAATCAGAGGTTCAGTGCTGAAAATGGCAGTTATCTACCTGTTTTCATGTTCATTATAACTCAGTAAATACAAATGAATAGGCAGTTTAAATACAATCTCAAAAATGATGGAATAGGGAACTTCAAAAGTCTATCAGTCCATAAAAGCAATCAACAAACTAGCAACAACTGTTAGAGTCAACTTTTTTGGAATTCTAGAAACTACTTAGGAGCTTATAGAAATGAAGGGGATACTTAAGAGAGAGAGAAAAAAAAAAAAACAGCTGAATCTGAGTAAAATAGCTATGCAGCATTTCAACTTTCTTTGATTCTGTCTCATGCTCCTCAGCTCAATGGCGGCCTTCAAGACATCTGCATGCTCAGGACAGGTACCTAGTACTAGAGGAGCACAATGGACCTTATTTTCAAAGAACTGCTGTTTATTTTGACCTGGCTGGTGGATCCCTGAAAGACTGACTCAAAGGGCTTGCTTTTGTTTTACTGAACTGCTAATTTTCCTAGGGCTGACAAAGCTAACGGGTGTCATTTATCTAAAAGTTTAAAGGCAAGTGGATTAGTCAATGCTACCCGGGACAATGAATAATGGTTAAGACAAACAATGGACTAAACAAAAAGATTGGGAAGAAAGAATGGGAAATGAGATGATCTGGGGAATAAGAGCATTGAAAAGTACCAATATATTTCTGGGAATCTAGAAGCCTGGAACATTCTCACAAAAGGCCTGAGAAGGGCCCAAAGCTCTCATCTCCTGCCGACCTCAGGCTCTGCACATGCAGGAAATAGAGGGTTATGTGTGTTGAAGACATACCCAACACACAAACATGCAGTTCATCTGCAAAGAATTCAGATTTTAAAAAGTATTTTTTGGTCCAAGCTTTATGAAAATCTCTGTTGAATTACCAGCTGACTACTAACCCAACAGAAAAGAGACTTCAATGGCCACACAAAACAAAGAATACAGACTATAAAAGTCACTTAACAAACCAGCCTGGAAAGGATGGAGAATCTGATTTTTGGATTTACCATAATAT
This sequence comes from Gorilla gorilla gorilla, assembly GCF_029281585.2. Classification (NCBI taxonomy): domain Eukaryota; kingdom Metazoa; phylum Chordata; class Mammalia; order Primates; family Hominidae; genus Gorilla; species Gorilla gorilla. The sequence goes on along the minus strand of NC_073232.2, from coordinate 34,551,219 downwards.
AACATTCGAAATGTTCAGCCTCTAAAAAAAAAAATGAGGCACGCAAAGAAACAAGATTATAGGGGTCCATAAGCAAGAAAAAAGAAAAGACACTAATAGAAACGATACCTGAAGACATCCAGACATTAACCTTATTAGATAAAGTTTATTAAAAATTTTCTTGCAACTTCTGATAAAATACAGATGCATAAAACAATAAGTATAAATCTGTGTTAATGAGTTCATAATGCTTAAAGATATAATTTGCAACAATAAAAACATAAAAGAGGAGCATAAACGTTCATAGGGGCAAAGTTTTTGTATACGTCTGAAACAAAGTTGGTATTAATTTGAACTAAACTGCTATAAATTTAGGGCATTAACTGTAATCTCCAGGGCAACAACTCAGAAAATAACCAAAACATATATAGTAAAATAAGAAGGGAATCAAAATGATATATTAGAAACTATTGATTTACCAAGCAGGCAGTAATGGTGGAACTGACAAACAAAATGGATATAAAATATATAAAAACAAATCACAAAATGGAACAAGTCCTTCCTTATGAGTAATTACATTAAATGGAAACTAAAAGGTAGAAATGGTAGAAGAGATTTTTTAAAAGATGATCCAACTATATGTTTTCTATAAGAGTTACCTTAGATCTAATGAAATAATAGGTTGTAAATAAAAAGGTAGCAAATGATATTCTACGTAAATAATAACCAAAGTAGCTATATTAATATCAGATAAGATATACTATAAGGTAACATTTGTTGGAGACAAAAAATGACATTATATAATTATAAAAGGGTCAATCCCTCAAGAAGATGAACAGTTATGAACATATCTGTACTAAACATCAGATCCCCATAATATATGAAGCAAACAGGAACAGAACTGATGAGAGAAAATGATAGTTCAATAATAATCTAAGTTGGAGACTTCAAGGTCCTGCTCTCGGTAATGGATTGGATATCTACACATACAAACAATAAGGAGACAAAGGACTCGAACAGCATTATAAGCCAACTAGACCTTACAGACAAACGCGGGGTATTCATCCCCACAGCAGCAGAGTACACGTTCTTGTCAAGTGCACGTGGAACATTCCCCAGGACAGACCATATGTTAGACCACAAAACCAGTCTCAATAAATTTCAGAAAATTGAAATCATACAAAGTATCTTCTCTGACCACAGTGAACTGAATTAGAAATCAGTAACAGAAGGAACACTGGGAAATTCACAGATAAGTAAACATTAAACAAAATACTCTTAACGAATGGGTTAAGGAAGTACCAAAGAGAAAACAGAAGATAAGCTGACATAAATGGAAATAAAAACATATCAGAATTTATGGATTGCAGTAAATGCAGTGATTGAGGTAAATTTATAACTGCAAATGTTTATATGAAAAAAGAACTACATTAAGTCAATAACCTTATCTTTTACCTTAAGGAACTAAAAATCGAAGAGCAAATTTAATCCAAAACAAGCTGAAGGGAGAAAATAATAAATATTAGAGTGAAAATAATTGAAATATAGAGTAGAAAAACAGCAGACACAATTAAAAACAATCTAAGTTGGTTCTTCCAGAAGATAAACAAAATTAACAAACCTTTAGTTAGACTGAGCAAGAAAAAAGACTCATTAGAGTCAGGAATGAAAGTGGGGATATTTCTACTGACTTTATGTAAATAAAAAGAATTATAAGAGAATACTATGAATGGTGAATTTTGTTATGTGAATTTTACCTCAATACAAAATATACAATGGTTCTCTTTCTTGCAAAAAAAAAAAAAAAAAAAAATTCTTCTGCATGCTCCTGAACATTGCAGACCCAGTCTCTTATAGCCCCAGGGTATCTTCAGCCATCTGGTGGTTGTTCTCCTCCCATATGTGAGATTCAGCAGGCTTAAAACCTGGGCTCCGCACTAATTTCTTACCTGCGGTATGACTATTTTAAACTTATATGCACCCTTCCTTATTCATCAGAGTTCATTGTGTAATCTTAGATCTGTAAGAAAAGACCGAGGAAATGTGATAACATATCATGGTTGATTCCCTCAAATATAGGCCAACAATGCTGAATGAACTCAAATCAGACCTTAATATTAACTAAACATAAACACCTGTTCCCTAAACCACTCCTTTGAAGCCTTTTCAGTTGTAATAATATTGCAAATAAAGGACATTTGATGGCCATTGGGTGTTTGTGCTCCAAAAATGTTTAGTTTTGAAAAGTTTGGCATAAAAGCTTACAGAGAAACAGATTTAAATATAGATACTATTGGTCCCTCCCCACTGCTTCCCCTACTCCCAGCTTACTACAGAAAGATATTTCAAACAATAAGCAGATGGTCAATTATTCTGAAGATCAAGAAGAAGCCAGATTATTCAGTTTGGGAATTGCATGCTTGTTTATTTCCTTATATCCAGAGTAAATATGAATTCTAGGACCATGGTCTGCCAAGTACCTATTACAATAAATTCTGTCCTTAAATCTCAATTATCTAGCACTGATTAATCAGCAGAAATAATTTTAAATTTTATTCCAGGATTATTTTTTTAAATGTAATGTTTTACTATTTAATATAACATTTTGGTATTCAAGAACATGAATTCAGATAGACTATAAAAACAAATTTATTACAGATGGTTGCATAATAGCATCATTATTTAAATGAGCAATTTTACTACAGTCTCAAAAGGGAAACATCACTAATTGCATCACAAAATTGCATGGTTTTGTAGATAGAAAATACCTAAAATGACACCATCTTAATGTTAATATTTAAATAATCTTGATCTGCTCTTACTCTTAATTCAAGATTTAGTTTTTGTGGTCTAAAAAAGCCTTTTCTCTTAAAAAAAAAAACACATAAGTATTTCCTAGAGATAACACAAGGGAAAGCTTTTTGAATCTGTTTTCTCTGTAATCAAGATTGTCCAGATTGAAATGTGGTAGAAATGACTAATAGCGAAAATGTTTCCATTTCCAAGGAAAGTTTCCATCTAATTTTATAAGACCTAATTGCTCTACTTTTGCAGCCTCTTTAGCATATTATTATAGATAAAGAATGGTATTAGACCACAGGGAACCACAAAAAGATGACAAAATTCTTTGTAAATACGAACTTCCCATTTAACTGGTGTGATCATTTACAAAAAGACAAATATTTAATTCTCAAAGCATAGTTGCACATTAATATCTTTAGGTGTTAGTCCAATATAAAAGAAGTTTTAAAAACAATATTTTAGGATGGGCGCAGTGGCTCACACCTGTAATCCCAGCACTTTGGGAGGCCAAGGCGGGCGGATCACAAGGTCAGGAGATTGAGACCATCCTGGCTAACATGGTGAAACCCCGTCTCTACTAAAAATACAAAAAATTAGCTGGGCATGGTGGCGGGCACCTGTAGTCCCAGCTACTCGGGAGGCTGAGGCAGGAGAATGGTGTGAACCCGGGAGGCGGAGCTTGCAGTGAGCCGAGATCACGCCACTACACTCCAGCCTGGGTGACAGAGCGAGACTCCATCTCAAAAAAATAAAAATAAAGTAAAAAATAAAAATATTTTAAAAAATCCTACTTACCATTGCATTTAACTTAACCTTAACCCACAGTAAAATACACAAATATGTGATGCAACCACAAAAGTAATTTAGGAGGTTCACTGTGTGAGTACATAACAGTTGCTGAGTTTGACTGCTCATATTTATAGCTGGTTAGATAGTATTATTAATATTGAAGTAGAATAACTTTCAGTCACTGTCAATGAAACTTTTGGAAACTAATTATAAAGTGCTATTGTGATTACTCTTTGGTGGTTGTGCTATTTGTTTTCCCTTTGCACACCACTATATTAAAAACTCTTGACTTAAATTTCCTTGCAGGTCCCAAAGTGCCTTCCACACCACCTTACCTGTAACAGATCAGAAGAGTTACATATTGTGACAAAAGGCCTCATCTACTTTTTAGTGCAGATTGATTCCTCCATTAAAACTGTAATACATGGTCAAAGTATAAAACTATAAACAAATATAAAGAAATTAAAACCATCTAAATAGCACTAGTTATAGACACCATTAGCTCTTGGATGGATTTTACTCTCTAGTATTTTTTCTGTACATAAAATATTTTATAACATTAGGATTATAATATATCATTTATGTAATGCTTTTCTCATAATATGGCTTTCTGAGCATTCTCATAACATTCTATCTTTGTAAACAACATGATCTTTGATAGCACATACCATTTACTTAAGTCATTATTTCTTTATTATAAGCCACACTCTAATGAATATTCTTGCAGGTAAATCTCTGTTCACACCTAATATTTTTTTCTTTAGATTTCAAAAAGTAAAATAACCCAGCTTTTAAAAAGCTCTTGATACACATTGCTACATATTTCAGATGAGCTGTATCAATTTACTCTCTCTCCAGCATAATATGAGAGTGTCTTACCCCACTGAATACTTACTATAAAGACAAAAATAGGCCAAAAGTAAAATAATGGAAAAAAATACCATGCTAACACCAATCAAAAGGAAACTGGAGTGGCTATATTAGCACCAGACAAAATAGATTTCAGAGCAGAGAATATGGCAAGGGATGATGAACACCAATCAAAAGGAAACTGGAGTGGCTATATTAGCACCAGACAAAATAGATTTCAGAGCAGAGAATATGGCAAGGGATGATGAAGGTCATTTCATAATAATAAAAGGTTTGATTCATGAAAAGGACATAACAACTCTAAATGTTTATGCATCTCAGAATGAAACTTCAAAATACCTGAGGCAAAAACTGAAAGAATAGTGAAGAAAATAGACAAATCAGAAATTTCCAACCCCTCTCTCAATAACTGATGGAACAAATAGAGAGCTAATGAGTAGGGATATCGAAGATTTGAACAGCATTACCAAACAACTCCCAAATAGAAGACAACACGTTCTTCTCAAGTGCTCATGGAACATTTACCAAGATAGACCATATTCTGGGCTTCAAACAAGTCTCAATAAATGTGAGCGGACTGAAGTCACACAAGGTACGTGCTCTCACGACAATGGAATGAAATTGTAAATCAATAACAAAAAGTTCATGGAAATCCCCCTAATATTTGGAAAATAAAAAATCACACTTCTAACTACCTTGTGGGTCAAAGATAAATCAAGTTTGAAATTATTTTGAACTGAATGGAAATAAAAACACAACTCAGTTGTTTTGGACTGAGCATGTGCAAATGCTGGGTGAGGGGCATCAGAGTAAGCGGCAGCCAGGTGGGCCTCTGGCACATCACAGAAATCATGGGTGCAGCCGTCCAAAAACAAGCCAAGACCCTGACTCTGGGCCCAGACGACAGCAGGCAGGTGCAACAGCAGGCAGGTGATGCCAGTGAACAGCTTGCAGGAGCAGAGAGTCTCACCTCGACCTTTAAAGAAACCTGCCCCTCCCCTTTTTGCTGCCTGAAGTAATCTCATTTCACACTCATTCTCTTACCGACTTCACATAAAGAAAAGAAATATTTCCACTTGAGGGTATACAAGATTTGAACACAGAGTTGCTAACGAAGAATATTAGGGTAATAAAGTGTTTATCAGCTATAGTCTGCTAAGTACTAATTCTGCATTACCAGATGGGTTTTTATAAGTTTAAAGTTGGTTGGAACACACACTCACGTGCGCACACACATATAACAAGTTGAAACCAAAACAACTCAGGCAACAAAAAATCTTGGGTTTCAGATATGGCACATAGCTCTTAAACTACATATTTTAACCAAGCCTCTTTTCAGAAATCTAGACATAAAATAGTAATGCTGTAATTAGAAATTAGAACATGTATATAAATATTTTTTAAAAAGAGAAGCTCCAGATTGAAAAGCTTTGAACGTAGATGTTAAATAAAGTGTATTTCAAAGTCATGTGTCATACAACAAAGCAAGTAGGACATCTGCAGATGGACAAAATAAGTAAAGCTTTAAGTCTCCTTAGTTCTGAGTGAACTACATTCTGATTTTATTCATATCCAATAGTTAATGTGTTCTGAAAGGAAGGACCATTAAAATGATTTTGCTTTTATTTCTATTTTTATTCAAAAGGTACTCATTGATGTTACAGATTTTATATGAATACAGACCTCTAGTTAATAAAACATGTCTTGTCAGTATGCTTATATTTCCCAAATCTCTTACTTCTATGAGTAGACTAAACATACTAATCTATAAATGGAGCTACTCATGGCAGAAATCCCTGATTCGTTTCTGAAAGTTAAATGTATATACCAACCCAGTTAAAAGCATTAGGCCATTTAGCTGGGGGCCTCTGCCTGCCGGACAGGACAGTAGGATCAGAAGTCACTGGAGGCGGCAGGGTGGGGAGGAATGAGCAGAGGGAACTATCTCATCTTCTAGCCAGTTAGAGATTTTACAATTAAAGAGTGACTCTTTGGAGCTTAGAAAGTTTCGTTCTTGTTTTCATGGTTTCTGGGGGAGCCATTCCTAATGATAAGCTGTGTGCAAGATTCCGAGGGAGCTCCAGGAAGCTCCAGACAGACTGCAAGTATGCCAAGGAAGAGAAGACGAATGCAGGAAGAAGTGAGAGGTCACAGCCTACTTATTCCTCAGGTTTCAAGGGCCTCCCTTCTGTGCTTCCAAGCATATGAATGATGAAAATGACAAATAGGTAGGGTTTGTAAAACTAAGACCCATAACTACACAGAGTTTCTGAGATTTAGCTAGAGTAGAGATAGCACACAAAACGGTCTGGGCACCAGCATGGGTCTTTGTGGTGCATTCCACACTAGTGCTTCCTCGATTAATAAAATCATGAAGAAAATTTATATTTGTTAAGAGCCAAAGGACTTTTGATCTTTCCTGTTAAGTACAATTTAAAATGATAAAAATGTCCTTAGGGAAACCTTAAATCTTCATCTCAAAAAGCCTAGGGTGGCACTTTAATAAACAGGAAAAGAGTCAAGTCAAGCCACTTACAAAACTTTTTTTCAACGTTTTTAAATGCGAGTATGAGAGTTAGTTCTGAAAGGTCACTTCAATCCTTAATCCTCTAAGCGTTCATCTGGAGCACGTTAATTTTCTTTAAGATGTTTGGCTGTTCTACTGGTATATCTGAAGCGTGGGTGTATGAGGTAAGGCTTGGATATTTTCCAAGTCACCTCTGCGGCTAGCAGACTTTCCTTGGCTTTCGAACTTGCTCAGCTTCCTGTCCAAATAGTACACTCATTGACTGGGAAAGAGACCTTCCTCAGAAGCTTAAGAATGAGTCCTGTTTTTCTGGTGAACCCCATGGTTCTTAAGAAATGTCGCTATGAGTAATTCTCCACTTAAAGATACTCTGCACCCCAGAGTAGGCAGCCAGTAAAGACAGAAACCTCCATGAGTTCAGCAGAAAGGAGGGCCTGAAATCCGTATCATTACCAGGATTCACATGGCAAGGTCTTTCCATTTTCTAGTCAAAATGCAATGTTCACAGCTACATGTTCAAAGGATGCTTTATTGGTGTATTATTTTGGCTGAGGTGGGAAACTGGCTAAAACCGTTTTGAAACTGCTTCACGTTAAAACCCTTGGGGTCGTGACTTAGGATCTTAAACAGCATCCACCTGTGTGCTGGGCGGGGTGAATGGAAGAACACTTTTATTAGAGGAATCTTCTGGATTCCAGAGGCATTTATATTTTGGCCTTCATAAACGAGGGCTAAGCAACACTGTTCTGTGGTCTGTTGAGGCAGATGAGTCTACACGCAATCAACCAAGTTGAATAACTGCACTTCAGGCATTTGCCTAAGACACCATCTTAAACTCTCTGTTGTCACCTAGTGGTTGTCACAAGCTAAGCTGCATTTACGTATCCTTATAAGAATACATAAAATAAATAAATGTAAATGTCTTCCAGTCACTTTTCAAACTTTACTAGGAAACAAACTAAAACATTTAAAATAGAAACCTTCCCCCAAACTGTAAATATTTGGTGCTAATGAGGACAGTGAAGAAAACAGCTAAGGGTTGTACCCAGAGCAAAGAGTACTGAATAATGCATGAAATGACAAATCCCAGGCCAGAGCCAGAAGATAGCTTTTCACAGCTTGCTTAAAAATTCATTTGAAACATAGTACAAAAAAAAAGTATTTTGTTTTTTTTTCTTGATTAGCCTTAGAAAAAGGAAAAGCCAAAGAGTCTTCAGAAACCATATTATAGAAAATAGGAAAATGTTCTTTCAGCATTAAGTTTTTAAATCTTTTTCACCCCCTTTCATTTCAAACATTTGCTCATTCTGCCTCCTGAAAATATATCTGGCTTTTCTGAGCATAGAGATACTGCCTTCTCAAGTTTCTGTAAAAGAAAATTGCTTAGCAGGGGTTCTGTGAACCCACATATCATGGGAATGCTAGGTGTTCTTTTAGATCTGCCCCACATCACTATATACTAAGTCAAACACATCCAAGGTTCCTGAAGGAAGTTCCTTTTTGTAAATAAACATCGTTTGTGCCTACTTCAGCTCATTTTCCTTTATGATCCACATTGACCTAGCTAAAAGCTGTACTCTTTCTTTCCTTTCCCTGTCTTCCTCTTAACTTATAGATTCAATGCCATCCCCATCAAGCTACCAATGACTTTCTTCACAGAATTGGAAAAAACCGCTTTAAAGTTCATATGGAACCAAAAAAGAGCCCGCATCGCCAAGTCAATCCTAAGCCAAAAGAACAAAGCTGGAGGCATCACACTACCTGACTTCAAACTATACTACAAGGCTACAATAACCTCTTTCTTTTTCCTTCTTTCTCCTTCCTTCTTTCCTTCCTTCCTCCCTCCCTCCCCTTCTTTCCTTTTCCTTTTCTCTTCTTTTCTTTCTTTCCTCTCTCTCAAATAGTTTCAGCTTTGAATAAATTACATCACATCAGTGGCTTGCCAGTGAGGTGGGGCTATGTGAGTGGTCTGCCTGGGGTGTAGGCAAAAAGAGGACATTCTTCCAAATGTCTGTGAGAATTTAAGGCAATAATAAAGCCAACTAAAAGCTGGTCTTTTTATAATCACCATATACGGGTGATTCTAAACAATGGCAGTGACAAAAAACAGAATACACCTTTCTAAAGGGACAGGCCACTTCACCCCGAACCCCAACTTGGTGCAACTGTATTTGTTAATAAACAAGGGACCCTTTTATAATTTTCCTTCAGATTATTATAGTAGTCTTTGGCCATATGACTCTGAAATGTGGGGAGAGACCATCATAGAAAAAAGTGGGAGATTTGGAAAAAGTGAACAAAACCTTTGAGTTCTCATCCCAGACTAATAGTATTTATCAAATGAAAATAGTATTTATTTTCATCTCTGGTGACAGAGTGTGATCTTGTTCCTCTTTCATGTTTGTTTCAAGTTTTCAGTGCTACAGGAATTCTATAAATACTACAATCAATTAGTGAGAGACCCAGGTGATAAGAGAAAGAAGTATCTAATAATTCCACTAAGCCAGAAGGGAAATGGCTGAAATAAAACAAAAACTCAGATCTTTATTGCGTATCCTATCCTCAAGGGACTATAACAATCATTTCATAAATCAGTATTCATAATTTCCTGAGAATTTTCTGCCTAGAGAGGTATGGTTTACTTTTAATTTTTTAAAACCTTGAAATGAAAAGTGGAATTCCTATAAAAATGAAGACATGGTATTCAAAAGGCGTTATCCCTTAGCTTGGGCTACTTTGATCCCTCAAGCTATCCTGGATCAGCTCCTTCCAAAGTCTTGTTCTTTAGCTTTCCCTTCAATGGGTGACATTCCCCCTATCCTTCCAGTGAATCCTGTTTTTGCTTAATTTAGCCATAATCCATTTCTGTTCAGCGAAATCCATTGGTTCTGTGCAGCCATAACCCATTTTGTTTGCAACCAAAAAACCCTACTTGACATATTTACCTACATTCAAATTATACTTAGCCCCTACAACTTTACCATCTTAAAGTTATTAAACTTTAAACCATCTTACGGATGAGAAAACTAATTCTCAGATGTTAATTTATTCTTTGTTGTATAAATAAGTAATGGTAGAATTGAAGTTCCAATTTGGATTTGTCAGGATTTACATCTTTCCTCTCTATCATGTCACCACAAAAGCTTAGACATCCCTCCTTCAGGGCCATATGTTTCTTGACCTAGGAGACACCAGCCAAAACCACCCTTTGCAGCTCCATTTACTAGGACCGTCCACCCATTTGTTCATTCAACAAGTATCTCAATACATAATATGGGAAAAATATAGCACTAAATCTGGGGAGCACAAAGCTGGTTCAGCTGGTCCTTCCTTCAGGTTGTTCACATTTCTATGGGATGCTGATTGTTCAGTTTATAGATGTAAACAATGTTGAGATCAGTTAAATTTAAGCAGTATAGAGAAAAAAACAGAATATAATAGTAAAGCCATATGGTTCACAAAGGATAAGAATGATTCAGCTCATTACATTAGCGATAGTTTCAATTTAAGCCTTTGGTGGAGAAACTCTTCACTGCAATGACTTCTAGAGATACAAAGTCAGAGGGAAAATAGTTTTAATTTCTTTTTTCAAAATAAAAGAGATAATGTTATAACACAGTTTCCCAAATTCCAATCATTTGCATACTAGTGTCAAGATTTCTGCTGTATCTGTGCATCAGCTAATAATTTCTTTAAGTCAATTTTATATTTATTGTTTTAAAATATTTAAAGGAAGCTTTATATCACTACCTTATCACTATCTAGTGATAGTCACACTTTCCATAAATAGAAAATAACTAACAAAATAAATGCAATGAAAGAAAGATGATGAATCTTATGGAGACAGCATTGCAGTGAAAAGCTCTGAAACTGAAGCCTGATCTGCTCTTCATTGCAAAGGAAGATTGGCAACTATTCAGCAAGTGTTAAAGACCTACTAGTTCCCAACTAATCTTTCTCCTGAAAATAATCAGAAGGATTGAAGGAGAACCTGCATGGAAGTAATTTTCTCATTAAATGATTCAGTGCTACTGAACACTGGGTTCACATCCCCCTAAACATACTCTCGCAGACCACAGTGTTATGTGTTCCAGACACTTGGAGACATGCTGAGGTACAGCACAGTGAGTCAGGGGAATATGAATGGGTTATGGGGGAGAAAATGACGGGAAGCAGCTTCCAGGGCTTCATCTGACATTTTTCATTCATTCACTCATCTACTCATATGTATTAAACATGTCCCATGGGTCAGTCATTTGTGCTGAGTGCTGGGGATTCAATAATGGTATAATTCTCGCTACAAGGAAAAAGTAAATGAAAGTGAAGACAAATAAGAAAACTATAAGGCACCATAAGTATTATAATAGAGGACCCACTAGACACTAAATGCTAGACTAACAGGAACAGAGTTTATCTTCAAGTCTCAACGGGGTGTCTACTCTTTCAGGGTTTCTAGAAGGTTTATTGTCCACATGGGCTGTCATTGATTTCTCATTTTCTTTGGTGAGCACCAGCTGGAAAACAGCTATCATATAAGAAATGGAAACCTGGAAGGTAGTTGAAGAAGGATGCCGGAGGGAAGTGTGCTGTGATGTGGATAGAATACAGTGAGAGTCAGGGAGAACATTAGAGACTGGTCTAATCTCTCCTTTTGTAGGAAACAGAAGCCTATGATTTATTAGAGTTAGAGGCTAAATTGGGATTTAAATAGGATCTCCTGAAACCTAATCCAATATCCTTTGTACTTTACCACATATATAAGAAGGGAATCTTGAGAGTCAAACACATTCACTTTTTTTTCCCAAAAAAAGGATAATCTAGAGCATTCTCAGCAATTAAGTACCAAAAGAGAAAAAATGAAAATAAAATTTCTTACGTGGTAGACAGTGTAATTAAACCACTGCATGACCCATATTAGGAGATTTTTATTCAGAAACATGTATGGCCAGACTAGCATGAACATATGAATGGCTTACCATGGTTGTCGAAACAGCTTTAAAGCTGATCAGTACAAAGGGTTTTCTTTATAGGGATACAGTTTTACCCTGCAGGGAAAGTTTATTGTTTATCTCCTATGCTCTTTGGCACCACTTAATTCCACTTAATTGAGACTTTCTTTAAACTTGGAAAAAGGAGGCAAGGGAAAGCCCCGGAATAATTTCCAGCCATTCCTAGCCTTTGTAGATAGGTAGTTCATTTTGTTGCTTCCCCCGCCCCACCCCAATATTTAGGTGGTTTAGAACTAAGTATTAGGGAACTTAGAGCATTCTCCATTTTCCAAGGCTGATAATCACTGAAGCACACTGGTTTAGGAGAAAAGCCAAAAGCACTATTTTCTGAACTTCACCCATCGAATATCAGCAGGATTACCTTGGGGTATGGAACTTGGGAATGGTGGATGGTAGTTTTTGTCAAATAAGTGTGTTTCTGTATGGGATTCTATGGTCACTCTGGATATGTATCCTTATTTCAGCTGTATTACCTTTGTATTCCTTCCTGCTCTGAACTAGTAAATACTGTTTCATATTTTAAACTTTATTAGGAACTAACCCTTTCCATAACCAATGACACATTTTATTGAAGCATTTTGTTCAAACAATTCAGTTGCATTAAATATTTCCCTGAAGAATCCAAAAGATTTCACACCTCGAAAGTGAAAAATATATAGTATCTTGCTATCTAAATTCTTGAAACTGAGCCATTTAAGTGTCAGCCCAGCTAAGAATTATGTGCCAAGCTGATCAGTTTGATCTTTCCATGAGAATGACGATGAATAAAATGTATATACCTGTGAAGTTTGAGAGTGACAGTTCCGTAAACAGTAGCAAAACCGAGAAGACGAACCCATCTTAGGAGAATACAGCGAAATGTGCTTGGCTCAAAGTACAAAATAACAACCTGTGGGATGAAAACAGAAAGAGACCTTCAGGATCAACTGATGACCCACAGACCCAAGTCAATATCTCATAACCTGATGTTTCATACATATGAATTTTGATATAAGCATACACTCATCTGAATACTTCTTTAAAATACTATTTTGACCATTTATCGTCCGGACCAAAGAAATACACAGTCTCCCTACTGCTTATTAAATAAAATCTAAATTCTTAAAATTTTCTAACTTTGGGGGGAGGGATAGCATTAGCAGATATACCTAATGTTAAATGATGAGTTAATGGGTGCAGCACACCAACATGGCACATGTATACATATGTAACAAACCTGCACGTTATACACATGTACCCTAAAACTTAAAGTATAATTAAAAAAAATCTAACTTTTAGAAGTTTCTATAAACTGTCTCTAAGTCTTTGGTGTATGTCCAAACTTACCTCTCCTTATTGTCCAAAACGAACAAGCGAGGATAGTCCCATTGCCATTCTCCCCCCAGAGCCGATTGTTCCCACCTCCACACTTCTGGCAATCCCTTTCCCCCGTCTGAAACAGCCCTGAGATTGCCGTGTACTGCATCTTGCAAACAATCTACCACTCCATATTTACTACTTGGCTCAATTACCTCACTAATTCCATACTTTCTCACTCCAGAGTTTTCGTTCAACAAATATTAAGCATTTACCCTGAGCCAGGCACTGTGCTAGGTGCTGCTGATACAAGATACAAAGGCCAGGAAGAGGGGGAAAAGAGACATGGAAATAGGAAATTGCATTCAAGTAACATAGGTACTGTGATAAATATTTCTACAATTTCAGTGGGACCACAAAGAAACGAGCGGCCAATTCCAGGGGAGAGTGAACAGATAACGTGCAAGACACTCCACTACTCTTCATATGCTACTGTAAAGTTTTGAGTGAGTCCTTGTAGAATAAGAATTGGTTTGACCCTGCCTAAGAAACCTTGCAGTGCTAAAGGATTAATACTAGTGAAGAGCACAGACTCTCAATCTTTGCTGGAGCAGCTGGCCTGAACTGTTTCTGCTAAAAGCAAGGTCGTAACAGAAAATATGCCCACTGCCAAAACCCTGAGTATGACTTTGTTTTTCCCTGCCAGAGTTGTGCATATTGCTGGGGGCCATGGGGTAGTACTGACGTTTTCTTGCTGATATTTTACAAATATAGCCCCTCTCTCTAGCAGTGCCAAGAATGAATTACCTAAACTCCCCTGGCATTTCTCAAGTATTTCTACTACACAAAGACATTAAGTTCTCAAGGAATGGAGAAAATACGGACAAAAGTGTTAAGGAGAAATTAAAGAAAGGTAAAAATAGGTGTGAACAGGAGATAATGTTGTGTCGCGTGCTCCTGAAGTCAAGCAAAAATATTCAACTTTATTACTTCACATACACAGAATTTGTCCTTAGTTTTCCAATTTACTAGGTCTGCATGAAGATACAGATAAATATTTTCCTTCAGGATTTAATCTACCAGAAAAATGTCTAGATTCAGGAAAAAAAAGTAAAAACCTGTTTTTACTGTTTTCACAAAACAAGTTAAAATTGTACAAATTTGTATTCCAAGTTTGAGCTTGGGTATTTCAGACATATTTCTTTGCATAGTAGTTCAATAGGAATAAAGAGTTCTGCAAAGCAAGTTTTATTGTTTACTAAGGACTTGAAGCTAAAAGCAGGAGGAAAAACTTAGGAGGGGGAAGACAAATGGAGAAACCTTGACAGAAGATTGAGGTATGTGGGGAGCATATGTGCTCCTTCTCATGGAAGAGAGAATAATAGATCAGAGACTACACATACAGGGGTCTGAAGTCTGGAATATGTAAAATCTCAAATATTTCCACTAGAAATGGCCATAGAAATTCTTCTGAAACAGTGGATTCTTGGGAGCTGCAAAATCCTATCAGTAAAGCTTTTCATTATCCACCACGCTTTCTCTAGGTAATGAATGAGCAAAGGTGAACAACTGTAATATAGAAGTCTGCATAATTTTTACTTAAAAATACTCATTTTTGAGCTGTCCGGGAACTACTGATATACCTTCAAACTTTTTATTTCACAGATAAAGAAGTTCAGGACTTGTTAATATAAGTGAAAGATTGGGTTGGCCAGAAATACATGAAATAACAATATTTTTCAGCATCCATGGTGGAGGTGTAAGTTTAAAAATAATAAGAAATGAAATTCTAGTAAACTAAATAAAATGTGTTATTAAAAATAGTTCAGCAAATAGTGGACTGTAACTCTTAGTCTGCATGTGCCTCAGGCAAAGCTGGTGGTAGGAGAGAGTACAGGCTTTGAATCCAGTCTCCCTCGGTTCCAATTCTGGGTCTACTCTTTCTTAGTTGTGGGGCTTCCACAGTTTATTTAATATTGCGTTGCCATACTTCAGTTGTCCCATTTGTAAAATGGGCACAGCAACAAAATACTTCATCTTGGAAATATATTGAAGCTTAAATGTAATAGAGTGTGGTAAGCAGTCAAACACAGTGCCCGGTACAATGAGTATTCAATAAGTATTGGCTAATATTATTAGGAGAGTTGATTTATTTATGCTTTGTTCTAAAAGTTACCATTCTCATTGCGGCACAATTATATCTCATCATCTCAACAAATTCTTTTCTGATCAACCCAGCCACCCCTTCTTTTGAATTCCTACTATGACTTTTAGACTATATGCTTCTTCTACTGCATCTTGCATTGTAGTTATCTGTATGGTTGCCTCTCTGAATTAAATGTAAAATTGAAGAAGGTCCTGTTCCTCAGTATATTCTGTGTGCTTACAAACTAAAAGTTTATACATATTAAATATTTGCTCAATGATCTATTTTAGCCAATTTTAAAAGGAAAATGTTACCTTCAAAATAAATGATTTGAAAACTGATTAGGGCTTCCTAATCATTAGTATCCTAATTGACATATTCAATATTTATTTACTCTGTGTGAGGCAGTAAGGGATTTGGAAGCCATAAAAAACATCAGATGTGGGTTAGGTCTTCAAAAAAGTTATACTTTCATAGAGTGAATGTTACAGGTAAGTGATAAATATGATTCACTAAATATTTAGGCAACACTTACTATATGCTAGACACTAAATTAAGCATTTTTGCATACATTTACTCATTTAATCCTCACAATACCTTAGAAAGACTAGACTTTGATTTTACTGACGGGAAATAGGGCAAAGATAATTTAAGTGATGTGCTCAGGGCTACACAGCTAGAACTGTCAGAGCCAGGATCTGAATCCAGGAAGTTTGGTTCCAGAGTTCATGCTCATAAGAACAATGATGTCATCCTGCCTCCTAACTGGCTTTGCTGTGTGGGGGAGGTGATGAATGCCATCACCCTGTGAATTGCATTATAATGAGGATTTCAGAGGAAAGGGAAATTACTGGCAGTGGAAACAAGTGAAATTATCCTGGAAGGGCTGACAAGTGAGCGAGAACGGAAGGAGGAACAGGCTTAAGTGTTCATTCAGGCAAAGATGAAAGAGGGAGGGAGCCCAGGACAAAAGCATATTGTGGGAAAGTTCCGGAGTGTGGAGCGTATAGTTACAGCCAGTAAGACAAGAGGAATCATGTAAAGAAAGCTTTAAAACAGATGGAGTCAGATCATTGTAAGCTTTGAATAATAGGGTGGAGAATTCAGATTTTATTCCAGGAGCAGTATACATGGCATTAAAGCTCTCTGAGTTGAGGTCAGCAGTGTGTGCACCAGGGAATCCATCCGGCTACAGCACGGAAGAGCATAGGTTGGGCTATGGAAAGGGGAGAGACTGAAGGCGAGAGGACCAGTTGGAAGAAAAAAAGAAAAACCAAGTTCATCTTCCCCACCAAACGTTTTCCTATTTCTTATTCCAGTGTCTGTCATTTCAGTTCCCAAATGGCAACTGATGGGATCTTTCTCATCACCTCACTTCCCTGCTTAGAACCTTTCAGTGGCTCTCAATACTCTCAGGAAAAAGTCAAAATTATTTAAGATGGTTAGCAAGAGTCTTCACACTTGGAGCTAGCTGATCTCTACAACATCATTACTTCCACTAATCTGATCCCTGCGGTCCTTGCATTTGCTGAATCTTCTGACTAGATATTCCTTGCACAACCCCCGGCTCACTTGTACCTGGCTTTCTCCTGTTCACCCCTTCAAGCCTCAGCCCAAATATCCCTTCCTCTAGAAAGAACATGCCTCCCCTGTGGCTTAGCACGCTGGCCCTACTTGTTAATCATGTCTTCCCTCCAGTAGACTGCAGGCTCCGTGACAACCACGGGTTTTCTCATTCACTTCTGTGACATTGGCACTAGCAGCATCCTGGCACACAGAAAGTGGTCAGTAAGTATTTCTTGGATGAAAGGAAAAATAAAGCTATAGGGCAAAGGCAAAGAAGGATGTAACTAATATGGTGAGAGGGAGAATTCATTCATTCATGGGGATACAGGAAAGAAGATGCCAAATCAAGAAAACTGGGCAACCTGTTATTTGTTGAGGCAAAAGGGAATATAGTGTCAAACATAATGTAATATTTTAAGCCTGGGTGACCTGGAGGATGATTGTACTTGAAATGAAACAGCAAAAAGAAAAGGATGCATAAGTCTGCAGAAGACATCTCGAAGTCTGCTTGATTGCCTTGACTCTTTGGATACTGAACACAGCTAATGGGGGTGAACAAGAGAACCACAAAGGAGAAGACTATTAGGCTTCTCAAATATGCACAAAATAAAAGAATGCTTTACAATAGAATAACTTTTTTGCAAGTATAGAGACACCACTAGAGACTCATAAAATTAATCTCCACTGTGTCTGCTCAGCAGACACAATGCCTAGTGCTTTTAAAAAAGAAATGCTAACAAGACACAGTGGTCATTTCCTGCCTCATCCTGCATGTCTCAGCTCAGGGCGGGCATTCATGACTCTCTCCAGCATCCCTCAGACTGAGTTAGGTTTCCATCTTATTTGCACGTTATTTACTCTCATTGAATGCTGAGCTTTCCTTTGTTGCACTCATCAGCTCTTCTTGGAAATAATTCTTTCTGTAATTCATTTGTTTAATGTATCTACCTAGTTTATAAAGGTGCACGAGGGCAATGATTGTAACTAATTCTTGATTGCACGTCCATTCCCTAAGATAGTACCTGGCAATAGGAGGTAATCAGTACATGATGTGGAAGGGATGAGATTAAAAAAGGAAGGAAGGATGGGAAGAAGAGAGGAAGTGAGCAAGGAATGAGAATAATATGTTCATTTTTGGAAATGCTGAGTAAAAGTGCCTATGGGACATCGAATTCGGATCTAGGTTTGTAACAGTTAATATAATCTGTAACAAGCTAAAAACCAAAATCAAAAATGAGATTAGAAAGTTCAATATTTTCAAATCCCCCAAATTTAACTTTTTATCATTAAAAATATTATCTATAAACAACCCCATCAAAAAGTGGGCAAAGGATATGAACAGACACTTTTCCAAAGAAAACATTTATGTGGCCAGCAAACACATGAAACAACGCTCATCATCACTGGTCATTAGATAAATGCAAATCAAAACCACAATGAGATAGCATCTCATGCCAGTTAGAATGACAATCATTAGAAAGTCAGGAAACAACAGATCCTGGAGAGGATGTGGAGAAACAGGGATGCTTTTACACTGTTGGTTGGAGTGTAAATTAGTTCAACCATTGTGGAAGACAGTGTGGCAATTCCTCAAGGATCTAGAACCAGAAATAACATTTAACCCAGCAATCCCATTACTGGGTATATACTCAAAGGATTATAAATCATTCTACTATAAAGACACATGCACACATATGTTTACTGCAGCACTGTTCACAACAGCAGAGACTTGGAACCAACCCACATGCTCATCAATGATAGAGTGGATAAAGAAAATGTGGCACATATACACCATGGAATACTATGCAACCATAAAAAAGGATGAGTTCATGTCCTTTGCAGGGAGATGGATGAAGCTGGAACATCATTCTCAGCAAACTAACACAGGAACAGAAAACCAAACACTGCGTGTTCTCACATATAAGTGAGCGTTGAACAATGAGAACACATGGACACAGAGAGGGGAGTATCACACACTGGGGCCTGTCAGGGGTTGGGGGGTAGCAGAGGGATAGCATTAGGAGAAATACCTAATGTAGATGATGAGTTGATGGGTGCAGCAAACCACCATGGCACGTGTATACCTATGTAACAAACCTGCACGTTCTTCACATGTATCCCAAAACTTAAAGTATAACAAAAAATATTACATATAAACATATATTTTAACAAAATTATAAAACATTCCTTTTGAAATCTCAGTGACAAATTTCATAACAGACTATAACAGTGAAGAAATTGAGAAAATCAAGCCACTAAGCTGAAGAATTTATGAATTATGATAATAGTGATATACTGATAGCTATCATTTTTATGTACCAATAACAATAATAGCTACACATGCCTCCCAACACATACGCACTGATTACCATGCTAGACACATTACCTATATTTAGGGTCCAAAATATACTTTATTATCTCTATTTTAAAGAAAAACAGACTGAGTTGTAATGGGATTAACTAATTTGCCCATGGTTATCAAAATAATTTTTAAACAAGAACCCATAAGTTCCTTTACTGGAAGAACTGCCTAAGGCATAATTCCAAAATATGTATCACAAAAAAAAAATAAAATAAAACACTACGCTGATTCTCTTTCTGATAGTTATAAAGACGTTGCATTGAATTTGTTGGCCACAGGAGTAAAGCATACCACTCTATTTATTAAGTAACCTAGGGACTGAAGAGCTTGCATAATTGCTGGATGAATGATCACAGCATATAAAGTATAGGTGTTGTAAAATGAGACATCCTAGGTTAAAGAGGATGAGCTGAGTCGAAAAGACATCCAGGATCAGCAGCAGCAGATGTCACACCCAAACTACCAACTTCCCTTTACCTTTAAGAATGCCTCTTGGGAACTCACTATAATTTGCCTAGAGGTTTGTTTCTCCCACAGTCTTTGAGAGCAAGGCTTCAGTGTGAAGACCTAAGGTAGATGTACCTCGGTGTGTGTTTGAAGGACTTGGTTCATAACCATGGGAAGTTTTTTCAAATGCTCTCACAATTCATATACCATGGAATACCACTGAGCCATAAAAAATAAAATTGTATCTTTTGTAGCAAGGTGGATGGAACTGCAGGCCATTATCTTAAGTGAAACAACTCAGAAGCAGAAAGAAAATTCCTGCATGTTCTCACTAATAAGTGGAAGCTAATAATCAGTACCTAGGGACATAGAGTATGGAATGATAGACAAAGGGGACTTGGAAAAGTGGAGAAGTGAAAGGAGGTGGCTGATGTGAAATTACTCAGTGCGTATAACAAACGTTATTTAAGTGATGACTAAAAGCCCAGTCATCATTACACACTATAGCCATGTAACAAAATTGCACTTGTACCCCTTAAATTTATACAAAAAATCAATCAAATGATCTTAGTGGTAGGATACTCAAGGCATCGAGTTTTTAAAAAGTATTGCTGGCTGGGTGCAGTGGCTCACGCCTGTAATCCCAGCACTTTGGGAGGCTGAGGTGGGTGGATCACTTGAGGTCAGGGGTTTGAGACTAGCCTGGCCAACATGGTGAAACCCTACCTCTACTAAAAATACAAAAGTTAGCTGGGCAGGGTGGTGAACACTTGTAATCCCAGCTACTTGGGGGACTGAGGCATGAGAATTTCTTGAACCTGGGAGGCAGAGGTTGCAGTGAGCAGAGATGGCGCCATTGCACTCCAGCCTGGGTGACAGAGAGAGATTCCATCTCAAAAAATATAAATAAATAAAAATAAAAAATAAAAATAAAAAGTATTGCTGTGGTAGAAACAGCCCTCCAGGCTTTCCTCTCAGGTACAAAGAAATCTTTGAAATTATTCTCCCATTTCAAAGATTTCAATTTCAATAACAAAGAAGTTATTCTCCCATTTAATTGAATGTGATTTTGTTAGCATGTTTTGAAGTCTGCTTGATTGCCTGGACTCTTTGGCTACTGAACACAGCTAAGAGGGGAGACACAGAGAAATATAAAGGAGACTATTAGACTTCTCAAATATGCTCAACTTAGAAATAGAACTTTTTTTTTTTTTTTTTTTTTTTTTTTTTTTTTTTTTGAGATGGAGTTTCACTCTTGTTGCCAGGCTAGAGTGCAATGGTGTGATCTCGGCTCACTGTAACCTCCACCTCCAGGGTTCAAGCGATTCTCCTGCCTCAGCCTCCCAAGTAGCCGGGATTATAGGTGCCTACCACCACGCCCAGCTAATTTGTTGTATTTTTAGTAGAGACGGGGTTTCACCATGTTGGCCAGGCTGGTCTCGAACTCCTGACCTCAGGTGATCCACCCTCCTTGACCTCTCAAAGTGTTGGGATTACAGGCGTGAGCCACCGCGCCTGGCCCATAGAAGAACATTTTTTAACAGAATAACTTATTTGCAAGTATAGACACATTGATAGAGACAGAAAATTAATCTCCACCATTTCTGCTCAGTAGATACAATGCCCAGTGCTTTTAAAAGAGGGATGCTGACAAGGTACAATGATGAGAAGAAGCCAGCATGGTCCAAAGCTGTTCCCAAAGCTCTGAGAGTCAAAGGTGTGAAGCTCTTGGTTTAGGCCTGATCTCTTTAGAATCTGAGCAATAGTGTTGAACACAGCAGTTCCCCTTTCCTAATTGACTCTCCAAGTGTTATTTACTTCAGTTCAGTGAAACTGGTTGTGAATTTAACCACTTTTACAGGTAAGTGAGGTGTTATGTGCTTTGGGGTTTCTGTTAGTAGAGAGTGTGAGAACAGTTTTACTTACAAAAAGAAATAAAAGAAAAAAGATTACTGTGTACTAGGAGGCATAGTAACAGACTCAAGTGGCAAGATTTTTGTTGATGAAGTTGTCCTTTGATAAGGATTTGAAGAACATCTGAGGCTTTAACGACTCTCTACCATATTTATAATTTCCCCCTGCTTCCTAGTCAAATATTTTCCAGAGTTGCTCATCCCCAGGTTTGCTATGCTGCCAACAATCCTAACAACATGGGAAGAACTAAGCCGATAATTTTCCTTGATGGAGGACACTCCACAAAGGTCATACTAGTACTAAACTAAACCTTGTGTGTAACCTCTCCAGGTTTGCTTTGTTTGAAGTAGGAGGCTGGAAATGAGTCATTAGCCAGAGCCATGTTCATTGAAGCACATTTATTCAGGATCATCTTTTATGGGCCTTTATTCAATGTCCTGTGGTGTGTTCTAAAATTCTCTTTTTTTTTTTTTTGAAACTGAATTTCTACTTTACACCACACATAAAAATCAGTTACAGGTGCACAAAAGACATAAATGTGAAAGGCATAACTTTAAGACTTATAAAATAGAACACAATCTCTTCATGATTTTGGTGTAGGAGATAATTTCTTAAACATAACTAAAAATTTTTAACCACATAAAAAGTAAAAGATCAAGAAATTTGATTTCATTAAAATCAAGAACATGGAAAGAAAATGAAAAAAAATCATATGCTGGGAGAAGATATTCACAAGACATAGAATTGGTACAGTGTTATTATCCAGAATACGTAAAGAATTTTTATAATTCCATAAGAACAAATAAGCAATTTGCAAAAATACACAGTGAGCATTTTAGTGGAATTATGATTGGCAAGTAAATCAATGAAAAATTCTAAACCTCACTAGTAATAGATGATTTATTATAATAAGATATTATTTTACACTCATTAGTTTGGTAAAATTAAGTCTGGCAATCAAAAATCTTGATATGTATATGGAGGAACAGGAACTTTTATATATAGCTAGCGGGAAAGTAAAGTGGTACATTCCTTGTGGAAAAAACTTTTAAATTCAAATTGTACACATGGTCTACACCTAGCTATTTCATGTAGGTGTAGGTTTTAGATAAACTTTTTTTAAATATATATATATATTTTATTATACTTTAAGTTCTAGGGTACATGTACACAACGTGCAGGTTTGTTACATATGTATACATGTGCCATGTTGGTGTGCTGCACCCATTAACTCGTCATTTACATTAGGTATATCTCCTAATGCTATCCCTCCCCCCTCCCCCCACCCCATGACAGGCCCCGGTGTGTGATGTTCCCCTTCCTGTGTCCATGTGTTCTCATTGTTCAATTCCCACCTATGAGTGAGAACATGTGGTGTTTGGTTTTTTGTCCTTGTGATAGTTTGCTGAGAATGATGGTTTCCAGCTTCATCCATGTCCCTACAAAGGACATGAACTCATCATTTTTTATGGCTGCATAGTATTCCATGGTGTATATGTGCCACATTTTCTTAATCCAGTCTATCATTGTTGGACATTTGGGTTGGTTCCAAGTCTCTGCTATTGTGAATAGTGCCACAATAAACATATGTATGCATGTGTCTTTATATCAGCATGGTTTATAATCCTTTGGGTATATACCCAGTAATGGGATGGCTGGGTCAAATGGTATTTCTAGTTTAGATCCCTGAGGAATCACCACACTGTCTTCCACAACGGTTGAACTAGTTTACAGTCCCACCAACAGTGTAAAAGTGTTCCTATTTCTCCACATCCTCTCCAGCACCTGTTGTTTCCTGACTTTTTAATGATTGCCATTCTAACTGGTGTGAGATGGTATCTCATTGTGGTTTTGATTTGCATTTCTCTGATGGCCAGTGATGATGAGCATTTTTTCATGTGTCTTTTGGCTGCATAAATGTCTTCTTTTGAGAAGTGTCTGTTCATATCCCTCGCCCACTTGTTGATGGGGTTGTTTCTTTCTTGTAAATTTGTTTGAGTTCTTTGTAGATTCTGGATATTAGCCCTTTGTCAGATGAGTAGATTGCAAAAATTTTCTCCCATTCTGTAGGTTGCCTGTTCGCTCTGATGGTAGTTTCTTTTGCTGTGCAGAGGATCTAATTAAACTAAAATTCTTATATTTTTCTATATTTGGCAAGAGATGTGCTTCCATACATGGGACTTATTTAGTGATAAAAATGCATGTCCTTCAAATCTTACTATAGGTTCATTTTTGATTCCATAGTAATTTTGGATTCAAAATAACAAAAGTACCTAATGCAGCTTTACATTTATACAGTTACCACATACATGAGAATGGCTATAATTGTGATTATGTGTCTTTATACAACCATGGCCTAGAACTTAATATTTGGCTCCTATTACCCCAAAACAACAAGAATTGAATAGCTTCCATAGTAATACAGAAGTAACATTTTAAAAATTATAAAATATACAAGATTTGGGGGTTAATGTGGCAGCAGATGCTATGCTGTGCCCCAATACATCCTCTCCAAAATTACCACAGCATACACCTGAAAATGTCAAAAAAAAAAAAAAAAATTAAAAGGGGTTACAGGTCTAAAAGCCAAGGGCAAAGAGGACAAGTTCCCAAAGTCTTAGTGGTGATTCTACTCACAGCTTGGTAGATCTTATCCAATAAAGAAGTACCTTTTAAATAAAACACCACAGGCCTCATTCTCTGAACCAGAATAAGATCTAAACCCCCCACACATAACAAGGAAAGATTTTCATTCATACTCCTCCTCATCGGGATCTTCTAACTCTGAGACCCATAGCTTTTTGCTAAACAGAAGATCAAATTAAAAAAATCCTTGGTCATGCCCCAACTAGGCAGCAGCTTTATTACACATAAGCCAGTCTTGGAGCCTCCCAGTCCAATACTGCTCCTCCCCTAGCAGCACCTCTCATCTCCATCCATGCATAGGTTAGAACCCCCAGGACGCAGCACTACATTCGTAAATGTGACATTTAGCGGCTCAAGGAAAAGCACAGCAAGATGCAGAAAACCAGCGTGCTGGGAGGGCACACAATGGAAAGTCCAGGTGCCCTCCCTGGTCTCGGTTTTCCCATCTCTCTATGAGGAGAGGCGCTTCATGGAAACAGCCCATTCTAATACACATAATAAACAAAGAAACATATGACTATTTTTGCTCTAAACTTTCACAACTTCTCCGTGTATGTGTTTAAAATAGATACCGTTTTGGCCAAGAATAAATTACGATGCGTGACTTAAGACAGAAGTTTATACCATCCTTAATAATCATGCCCTCAAAAATAAAAAATATGGGAAAGCTCTCAGGATTTATGTTTAGTGAAAAAATAAGCAGCACCTAAAATGTATATAAAATATACAGTGTGATAGCAGTTATGCTCAACATTTACGTGTAGCCAGGCACCGTGACACATGCCTGCAGTCCCAGCTGCTTGGGAAGCTGGGCAGGAAGATCACATGAGGCAGAAGGATGACTTACGGCCAGGAGTTCGAGGCTATAATGTGTGATAATCACACCTATGAATAACCATCGCACTCCAGCCTGGGCAATATAGTGAAAACCCATCTCTTAACAACAACAACAAAACATCTGTGTGTATATATATGTACATACATAGAAACATACACAGAGAAATGAAAGCACACTTGTCCCCTGTTTATTACCCTGAATTGAACATCCTTAATTTATGCTATAAAACAAGGCATAAAGGAGCTATGCATACAAGCTAATGGGGAAAATATCCTGGAATGTCTGTTCCCTAGAACTTAAAGTATAATTAAAAAAAAAGATATTCATCTAAAATATCTGTTCTCTATAACTGCCAAAAAAGCAAAACAACAACAACAACAACAGCAAATCTGAAGCTTTGGCTCTGATTTGGCTTCTTGTTTTCTCTCCTGATATCCTTATGAGCAAACTGCATGTGCCTCTGAGAGAAAAACACACACTAGTGAGCAGAATGTTGAGTACTGTGATCAAAGTATTACGGTAAAAATTTTTTCCTTTTGTATTGTTTTGAAAAGATTGATCTTTTCTAAAATGGACAGTGTATTAGTCTGTTCTTGCACCACTATAAAGAAATACCTGAAATTGGGTAATTTAAAAAGAAGAGAGGTTTAATTGGCTCACAGTTCCGCAGGCTCTACAGGAAGCATGGCTGGGGAGGCCTCAGGAAACTTACAATCACCGTAGAAGGTGAAGGGGAAGCAGGCACATCTTACAGGGCAGAGGAGGAAGGGAGTGAAAGAGGAGGTGCTACACGCTTTTAAACAACCTGACCTTATGAGAACTCACTATCACGAGAATGGCAAGGGGGAAATCCACCCCCATATCCAGTCACCTCCCACCAGGCCCCTCCTCCAACACTGGGGATTACAATTCCACATGAGATTTGGGCGGGGACACAAATCCAGACCATATCAGGCAGTTAAGCTCCAGTTCAAATCCTTACTGTAAATGTGTATTGAGAAAAGGTTAATTTTCAATAATATAAATATATATAAAATTTTATGTGTGTATATACATAACACACAAAGTAAACAATGTTGACAGAGATTCTCTGGTTTTAGTATTAGACATGCTTTCATGTCTCAGTATCTTACACATGTTCTGTAATCAGCAAAAAGTTAATTTAAAATAAGAAACTACTCCAATATCTGTTACAGGTGCTTAGTAAATGGTAAATAACATATTTATGTCATGATACAGTCAAAGAAGTATATGGTCTTATGCTTTAGAAATAAGATAATCTTATTAGGTATCATATTACTATATTAAGGCTGAAAGAGCTAAATAAATTAAGAGTCCTCAGAAATAATGGAAAAATGGATAGTTCAATAGAATAATTCCTGGGAATTACTTTGTTTTGGATGGAAAGAATATACAGTAAGGGAGGGCCTCTGCATAAGTATGCAGTCTGTGCATTACACAACTAGCAAGAACATCTTGAATGCACTGTCTACTTTAGATTGATTACAATCATTTTCTGGCAGATGACAATAAAGTGACTTGAGACACAGGTGGAGTTTAGCCTGGAAGTGGTGCCACTGTGTGAGCTGGACCACTTAGGACTCTGCCATAAAAGGGGCTTAGAACAGTGTTTCTCACATCTTCACGTGCATACGGTCATCTGGAGAGCTTGTCAAAATGCAAAGTGTGCTTCAGTAGGTTTGGGGTGAGGCCCAAGATTATGCATTTCTGACAAGCCCCTCGGGATGCTAATCCTGCTGCTCCTAGGACCACAGCTAGAGTAGCATGGGTTGGCTGAACTGGGCAAAACCCAGAAAGTGAAGCCTGTCAGCCCAAGATAACTGAATCTTTCAGTTTAATCTGTGCATATAATGGAAAGATAAAGTTAAATCTTTTGAATCATCTCCTAAAATATGACTAAAAAAAAGATGCAGTTTATGAGCTAAGATATTTGGCAGAGAGGTTAAAAATATATTTCTCAAGAAATGGACAAATTCAGAAACAAATGAACTCTGAATATGATCAATGATTTACTGATTCAGGAATTTTCTTTTATAAAGGACAAAAACAGTACAAGAGTTGGTAAATGGGATGTTAACGAAGGCCATTAGAAACTGGAGACTTTATACTTCTTCATTCAGAATACAAAATATTTGTAGTACACATCTCAGAAAGATTTGTTTTCATTACTGGCCAAATAATATGCCTGGTTTAGAGCAAAATAAAATACACACACTTGGAAATACTTAATTAGCTTCAGTAAAACCACTATATGTAAAGGAGGCTGGAGATTTAATATGACAAATAATGTAAAATATATTTGCATTATTTTACAAATGAATTTTCTTTAATAAAGAAATTAATATTCTTTAATATTAAAGAATTAAATATTCTTCAATAAAAATTGAAGACTTTTATTTGTAAAATAATACAAATATATGAGCTACCTACTAGTCAGGTGGAAAGGAGCTGCAGCCTAATGCAGTGGGTAAAACAAGGAATTTGGTGTTAATTGCCCTAAATGCCAGGCTAGGCTTTACCACCAATGAGAAATATAACCTGGGACAAATTCCTTAATTTTTCTGGGCCTCATTTTCCTCAACAGTTTAGTGGGGACACAGTGTGGATGCACTTAAAACAGTACAGAACAATGGAGAAATGCCAGTTTTATTACTAACATATGAGAATTACTTTTGATATTTGTCACATTTGAATCAACAATCTATTTAGTCTTATTCTAAATGTATCTTCAAATAAGGACAGAAAAGAAGCTTCTGAATAGTGTGGAGTTGAGAATGGGGTATAGAGAGAAGAGGAAAGAAGCAGACTAGGCAAACAGCTTTGTCGAAGCAGAGTCAGAACTATTAATATGGATAAAACCAGGACAATCAAGGCGCATTCATTATCTACTTGTATATAACAAATACCACAAACCTAATGGCTGGCTTAAAACAATACTCATTTCTTATCTCACAGTTTCAGTGGGTCATTAATCCAGGCACTGCCAGCCTTAAGGTTACTCACACATCTGTAATCAAGCCATTACTCAGGTCTGGGGTTCCATCTGAAGGCTCAAGTGGAGAAGGATACACTTCCAAGCCCATGCTGCTGTTGTCAGCATTTGCCTCCCTGAGGGCTAGAGGAACTGAGGCCCTTTGTCCTTGCTGGCTGTTGGCTGGAGGCCATTCTCAGTTCCTTGCCATGTGGGCCACTCCAATATGGCAACATGCTTCATCAAAGCCAGCAAGAGAGAGTCTTCTAGCAAGATGAAAGTTATAATTTTTTTAACCTCACTGTGGAAGTCACATTCTTTCAATGTTAATCTGTTTGATTGATTAGAAACTAATTAGTCAAGGGGTGAGAATTACATAGGCGATGATTACCAGGAGGTAGGGAACATTGGAGCTATTAGTTATTTACCACAAAAAGAGACTACTTTTATATCATCAGAAATGCTGTTATCTACCTGGGTTCAAAGCAAATGATGTAAGAGAAATATAGACTACAAAGCTATAAGATCCCCAGAGTATGCATTTAGAGAAAGAATAATGTGAAAAACTACTTTAAAGGAGAAATTTTTGAAAGCAAGAAAAGAAATCCAGTAAGGCTGCCTTCTCCAACAGAGTCTAACCCATCTTCAGGATCATGATTCTTGACTAAGAACTGCTGAGAAATGACTACACATAGCTCATGACTAAGAACTGCTGAGAAGTGACTTTTTTATTGTAATGTTTTAAACAGTAAGAAAAATGGTATGGTCATGTTGAGTTGGGAGATGTAATTCAGATCCCTGTCTGTCTGTCTGTCTGTCTGTCTGTCTGTCTGTCTATCTGTCTATCTATCT
Source organism: Gorilla gorilla gorilla (assembly GCF_029281585.2). Taxonomy (NCBI): domain Eukaryota; kingdom Metazoa; phylum Chordata; class Mammalia; order Primates; family Hominidae; genus Gorilla; species Gorilla gorilla. Next base: position 34,522,184 of record NC_073232.2, on the reverse strand, counting down.
ATCTATCTATCTATCTATCTATCTATCTATCTATCTATCTAACTTTTTGAGATGGAGTCTTGCTCTGTCACTTCTTGCCTTGTCACGCAGGCTGAAGTGCAGTGGCACAATGTTGGCTGACTGCAACCTCCACCTCTTGGGTTCAAGCGATTCTCCTGTGTTAGCTTCCCGAATAGCTGAGATTACAGATACGTGCCACCACACCCAGCTAATTATTATTATTTTTTTTTTTTGCATTTTTAGTAGAGACGGGGTTGTACCATGTTAGCCAGGATGGTCTCAAACTCCTGATCTCAAGTAATCCGTTTTTGTTTTTTGGGTTTTTGTTTTTTTTTTTTGCATTTTTAGTACAGACGGGGTTTTATCACGTTAGCCAGGATGGTCTCAAACTGACCTCAAGTAATCCGCCTGCCTCAGCCTCCCAAAGTGCTGGGATTACAGGCATGAGATACTGCGCCTGGCCTAATTCAGATCTTTAAAAGTACATATGTCTATGTTTAAATTGTAACTAAGGAAGAATGAAGATGTCAGGTAAAACCTGGCAGATTGAACATGTTTATGTCTGCTACTTTTGGAAACCCTAAATGACTGTAAAAACACTCAAGGCCAAAAAAGAATCTCAGTAAGAATGACAACAGATGATAGATATCAACACAATTATAGAGAAGAAAAGCATGTGCCAAAGCATAACCAGATGAAGATGTCAAAGAAAGCTGAAAGCTGGCCCAGGAGAGAAGGAAGCAACTCAGAGTCTATCTCATTATCTTTTTGGCGAGGGTTAATAACAACATCTAATGAATGCATGCTATATTCCAGTTACTTTTTAAGTGCCCTACATAAAATAACTTGTTTATTTCTTACAACAATACTGTGATGTAGGCGTTATTATTACTCCCACTTTACATATGGGGAAGCTGAGGCAAAGTTAAGGAATTTGCCCCAGGTCACATAGCTGGTAAGTGGCAGAGCTGGGTTTAAACTCAGCTGGGGTCTGGAGTCTGAGCTCATTATTGCTATGCAATACGCCTTACCTTTACAAAGGAAGGACAGAGTAGAAAGATTAAAATTAGTGATCTTTGATGGAGGCTGGATGTTTTAGAATGCTTGGTGCTATAAAATGTTGGCCAATTTGTTCAATGAAGTGAACAAGGCAGGGTTGAACTGAACACTGCTGACAAGGTAAAAATAACTTCCAAGGAAAATAAATGAAATATATAAAGAATGAAGTTAAGAAATGGTAAAATGAATGTTTTAAACCGAATAATTCATGTAGAAAAACTGTGAAAGCAGAGGGACATCCCAGAGATTAAACTACTGAGAGAGAAGATACAGCCATAGTCACGAGAAAGAGTGGAAGCCAGGAACCAGTGTATTGGTCTTCCACCCTGATTGAACACCAGAACCAACTATAATGGTTTAAGAGATATATAAGCCCAGGTTTTTCTTGTAGAAACTGATTCAGTAAATTGGGGGCAGACACTGAATGATTTTTTTCTTAAGGTTAACAGGTGGTTTTAATTTGACAAGGACTAAGGGCTGCTAATACTAGTCCACAGCCCAGAAGCAAGCCACGTGTGGAATTGGTATAGCCAAAGCTCAGATGAAGGCTGGGGATGGAAAATGTCTAAGAACTACTACAGTGCAGCGAGAATTCTATTTCTAGAAAACTGCCCTACATAAACATCCATAAGAAATAGCAGAAATATATATGCAAGAATATTCACTAAAGCATTTTTTGCAAGACAAAAAACACTGAAAACATTCTCCACTAGTAGGGGACAGGTTCACTATGGTAATTAAAGTTACAGCCATTCAGTGGAAAACCATGCATTAAGGGAATTAAGCGGATCTGATTCTGTTGCTATGAAAACACCTTTAAGATAAATTGTTAAATAAAAAGAAAGCTGCAGAACAGTAATAGCATATGCTTCTGTTTGTATCTACATCAAAAGGAATATGTAGATGCACATTCAATAGACTATGAAGACTATCTCTGAATAGGTTGGCTGGGAATGAGAAGGCAAGGGGCAAAAGGAGATTTTACTCTTTATATGCTTTGGTTTTTTTTTTTTTTACAACAGATGTATCACTTTTGTAATAAAGGAACGAAACAACGCATGAAAGGATTTCTGGTTAGGTCATTGCATAAATGCCTGGCTCTTAAAATGGGGAATGGAGGGTGTTTTCTACACACTGGGGATCAGAGAGCAAAGTGGAGAAAGTATCATATGTAATATCTATATGGTGACTTTATGTGGAGGTGGAAAGATACAGAAAACGACCCAAGGAGAAGCAAGAGAATCTTAAGAACTCCAGATCTCAACAAAGAAACAAAAATGCAGAAGAATTCACAGGAAAAGAGTTGAGGTATGGTATTTTGAGAAGAAACATGAAAAAATGATGATGAGACACAATATAGAATTAAGTGATGCAGGCAAAAGCTTTTTTACAGCCAAGAACAGAATACACACAAAAAATGCATCAGTCTTAGGCAAACCCTGTCCCTGGGCAGTGGCCCACCTGTTTAGCTTAGTATGGTGCCTCATCCGTTTGACAGATAGTCTTGCATAGACCATTCTCTGGCGAAAAACAAACAACAAAACCCACCTCTTTCTCTTTAGGGTCCAAAGATTCATGTCAGTAGTCCTCCTTCTCAACTTGGTTAAAGAAAATGTGCAAAACATATAGTACAACAGGTTCCAAAAACCACAAATTACACTAGAAATCTAAAGTCATAATTATGCAAATTGCAGTTACAACCTAGAATCAGAATTGTCCTGATAGTCCTATGTCTCCCTCTGTGAAGAAGTCACCATTTCCAGTATGATCTCCCCATGCTCCAGGCAGAAATAAGCATCTATTTCTAGAGGAGCAGGGTGGTATCGTGGAAAGATGATAGGCTCTGGAGGCCCAAGGGACTGCTCTGCCACTTCTTAACGGCATGACCTTGAGCAGCCCACTCTGACCATCTCCTCCCTCATGTGGAAAGCTGAGTAATAATCCTCCCTCCCTCACAAGATAGGAAGAATTATGTGAAAGCACTGACAACTAAAGTGGTATAATTATTTCTCCTATATTTATTCCTTAAAGATTGATGCAAAACCTTTTTTATTCCTGTCTAAAGTGAGCATGAGGTGATCCTACCAGATCCTTATAAATTCCCTCAATGGCAAATTAACATAAATAATACCAAATCCTATGATGAGTGAGCCACTTTGCCAGCCTCTTTCAGTCTGACTCACTGCCTCATCCCTTTCGAGAGGATACTTTCTTACTGCTCAGCCCCAAATAAAAAGGGCTGAAAATAAATATCTAGGTGTAACTATAGGTTGCCATAAAACCTTTTCAGATTTGTCAGTAAACAGTAACAAATGGATGTTCTCCACATATTTTTAGTCTTCCTCCTATTCACTTTTCTAGAAGGCTCTGCTTAACACATGGTCATTATCAATAATCAAAACCAGCATGGACGCAGGGTTTTTACTTTTTGTTACATACTTGATGTTTCTCTTTTCCTGACTTGAGATACTTAGGACGATAAGTAACTTGCCCAGGACAACATAACTGAATGTGTCAAAGGTGGAATTACCCTAAATTGTCAACATTTTCAATCTCCACACAAGGTGCCGTTCTCTACAAAAAATTTGTTTTAATATAAAAATATGTTATCTTAAAGGTTCCAATAAAAGGATTGTTCAAGAATATTTTTCTTACTAATCATTGGAATGTCTAAAATACCTACCATTAGCATTATTTTTTAATCTTCAAAAGATCCCTAGACATGTATCTGAAAGGATTACAGTGATGACTCTGAAAGCCACTTAGGACAGAATAAGCTCCTGAAGGAAGAGGCACAGAATGAGTAAGTTTTGATGCAAAGTAGAAGGGAAGAAAATATTCAGGACATGGTCTACTGCTCGGATGGAGAGATCCCAGTGAGGCCGTCTCCAGCAGACCAGAGAGCTGACACAAGGCTGGAAAAGGGCTTAGTACTGATGAAGAAAGAATTGTTCAAGGAGAGGAGAGAGCGACCGAGAAGGAGTTAAACGATCCTTGACCTGTTTCCTGTCACTTCCTCTAAAGATGTCTTATTGCATCAAAATTGGTTAAGTGTTATCACATCAAGATTGCTTAATGTAAGCAAGACCTGAAGCAGAATTTGTCTCTGCATACGTGCTTATTTGTCTGGATAATGGATAAGCTTTGTTTGTTTTACATGTCTTTAAACTCTCCTGCCTGTTGCGGACTCACTAGCAACAGAGCACACCTGCTGCAGCACACCCTCTGCGGGGAGGTGGGGCAAGGACGCTTAGCTGCAGATATTTCAAAAGGCTGTCAGATGGGCCTCCTGCCTTTCCAGTGTCCAGTCAGGTGTGAGGTCCTGTGGATTCTACATCTGTAATAATATTTTATCACTACAGGTCATTTTGAGCCGCTCTTACACTTCACAGAAACAGAATCAAAGAGTGTGTGTTCCTTTGTGAGACTGAGTGACTACCGCCTTCTTGGTGCCGTAACCAGATTCACGCTGGCATTAAAATATGCCCACATATTGGGAAAGCCCTTGGAGTTCTGTGTTTGTTTTTTAATAACACTCTTCACTTTTCTCATGTATTATCTTATTGAAGAAGCCACACAGTTACAGTTCCACTTCAGCTCATGAGGAGACCATCTCAGAAATATAAGGACGACAAAGATCTTCAGCTGCCACCCATCTCCCACCTCCCCACCTACAGCCTATAAGGAGCAGAAGGGCTGAGGAGGCAAAAGGGGGAGAGGATGAGTCTAGACATTCTCAGTGGTGACACACTAAAGCAGTAAGATACGAAAGGCCAGTAGGTTTTAATTTTCCTAATCAAACGGATGGAAAAGTGAGACAAAAATATATGAAAACAATTGTTGGTTGCTTGGCAGTTGTTAGAGAAGCAAGAGAAAAATATGGGCAGAACGGGGCAGGTCTAGGCACTGCAACCAAGGCCTGCTACTCAAAACAGAGGAAAACTTGAAAGTGAAAGATCAGGCCATGGTCCCAGTGGCCAGGAATGAAAAAGGCTGTCGTGAGAGTGACTTTTCTCAGGCCAAGGCATAGTATTCCTGTTTCCTTTAACCCCATCTCAATCTTCACATCTAAGTGATTTTGGTGTTCATGTGTTTCACCACAATTTCTCGGCATTGTTTTTTATTAGTAACCTTTATATTGCGCTTTTATCTTGTACTTGTATCTGCGAGTAAAATAATGAAGCACAAGTAAAGGCAATATCTGAGTAACGGGTGCAACCTCCAGTCCAACTTGCCACTCCCCCATCCCTGCAATGAGAGGCTTCCAAAAGATGCTTTTTGATAAGAAGTCTTACTTTCTATGAATTCCAAATTATTCACTTTATCTTTTATGTCCATTGATTTGTATATACTCTCAAATTGTTTTGTTTTTTTGAGGAGTCTCGCTCTGTCGCCTAGGCTGGAGTGCAATGGCGCAATCTCGGCTTACTGCTACCTCCACCTCCCGAGTTCAAGTGATTCTCCTGCCTCAGCCTCCCGAGTAGCTGGGATTACAGGTGCCCGCCACCACGCCCGGCTAATTTTTTGTATTTTTAGTACAGACAGGGTTTCACCGTGTTAGCAGGACGGTCTGGATCTCCTGACCTTGTGATCCGCCCGCCTCAGCCTCCTAAAGTGCTGGGATTACATGCGTGAGCCACCACACCTGGCCATATGCTCTCAAATTGTTGCCTAACCTGGTTGTTACTTCCTACCATATATTTATCCAGTTGTTTCAGCACCGTTCGTTGAAAAAACTTTACTTTCCCTGTTGAATTACCTTGAAACTTCCATAACAAATCAATTGACAGTATATGTGTAGATATATTTCTGGTTGCTTTATTTTGTCCCATTGATCTATTTCTCTATCCTTAGGCCAATTAACACTGTATTAAGTCCTGTAACTTTAGAGTAATTTTTGAAATTTCATAGTATAAATCCTCTAGCTTTGTTCTTTTAAAACACTGACTTAGCTAGTTTGCATCATTTATTTTCTATATAAATTTTAGACTAAACTTGTAAATTACTAAAAGAAAAGCCCGCTGGGGTTTTGATTACAATTGCAATGGTTCTACAGAACAATTTGAAGAGAACTGACACCACTTAATTCATGAACATCATGTGTTTTTCTATTCTCTTAACACTATATTCTAGTTGTCAGTGTAGATTTCTTGCACATTTTTTAATAAATCTACTTGTATGTATTTAGTGCTTTTAGGTACTATTGTAAATGCAATTTTAAAATATTCATTCTCCAGTTGTTTGCTACTGTATATAGGAATATCCTAGAACCCTGACAAATTCACTTATTAATTCTAACACTGAAGATTTCTTCAGGTTTTTTAATGTACCCAATTATGTTGTATGTATATTTAAAAAATATTTTAATGCTTCCTATCTAATGCTTGGATCTCTCTCTATATATCTGTATATATATAGATCCAATTTTCTAATACTTTGTTAAGGAATTTTGATAATTTTGATTCTATGTTCATAAGGGGTATTGTTTGTCATGTTCTTTTCTAATTATATCTTGGTCAGGTTTTAGGGTCAGTATGGTAGTATGAGCTGATATCAGGATATTGGAACAATATGAATTGGGGCGTATTTCCTTTTCCTCTATTTTCTGAAAGAGTTAAGATTGACACTATTCCATTCTTAAATGTGTAATAGAAATAGCTAAAGATATCTTTGTTTATAGCTTTATTTCTGAGAAGTCTTTTTATTATAAATTTATTTATATGAAAATGTGTATTCAAATTTCCTATCTCTTCTGTCAATTTTAGTAAGTTGTATTTTTCAAAAAAAATTGTCCATTTCATCCAAGTTGTGGACTTTGTTGGCATCAAGTTTTATTGTAATACTAGCTTATTTTCCTTTTAATCTCTGCAGGATCTTTAGCAATATTTTCTTTTTCATTCCTGATACTGGTAATTTGTGTATTCCATTTTTTTCTTGATCAGTCTTGCCAGAGGTTTATCAACTTTATGACTTAAAAAATAACAGCTTTTGGGTTTAATTTTTTTCTATTATATGTCTGATTTCAAGTAGATTCTAACTTTATTTTTTCCTTTATTCTACTTGTTTGGGGTTTGATTTGTTCTTTCTCTAGATGCATAGGGTAGAATCATAATTCATATTTTTTCTAATGTTAGCATTTAATTCTGTAAAGTTCCCTATAAACACTGCTTTGGCTGCATCCTACTAATTTTGATATCTCACATTTTCACTATCATTCCATTTGAAATATTTCTAATTTCCATTTTCTTGTTTTACACGCTAATTGTTTAAAAATTGTTTAATTTCCAAATATTTGGGGCTTTTAAGTTAACATATTATTGATTACTAATTTAATTCAAATTGAAGTCATAGGATATTCTTTTTTTAATCTCCATTTTAAAAAGTTTATAGGGATTCATTTTATGGTATACCATATGGTTATCTTGGTGAACATTTCATACGTACTTTTAAAAAATGTGTAGTTTTGTGTATATCAATTAGTTCATCTTTTTAAGTCTATACCACTTGTACAGTTGTTATTTATCATCATTATTTTGCACAAAGGTGTAAAAATCTCTGACTTGACTGTGAATTCATCTATCCTTTTAGCTCTGTCTTATCTTTTCCTTTATGCATTTTGAAGCTCTATTATTATGTGCATATATGTTTAGAATTGTCATGGCTTCCTGATGAATTGAGTTTTATCATCATGATAACATGTCCCTCTTTTTTTCTGTGAATATCTCCTTTCCTGAAGTCTATTTTGTCTGATATTAATATAACCATTCCAATTTTCTTATGACTGTATCTTTTGCAATCATGTTACTTTTATCTTATCTATACATTGTACAGCATATAGCTGGGGCTTGCTTTTTTGCCAGTCTGGTAATCTTTGCCCAGTTGCTTCCCAGCCTGTGAGTGGGCTTCCAAAGCCCTGAGTCTCTCTGCAAGCCAGTCCATCTATCTTACTTAACTGGGGTTGTTTCTTGATTGTCTGGCATCTGTGGACCAGCTCCGCCTATGTAACTCAGCAAATTTCTCTGCCATCCAGTGGGCTGCAAACATACCTTCTGCAACAAGGTCTGAACCCCAGCTTTACAGAGGAAGCCTCTTTCTAAGTGTATCCTTTCTTGAGCATGCTCCTTCAGCCTTACGATATTATTGAGTTCTCTTTGTATCTTTACAGTTATTGCCCTATCATAGTTTAACAACTCCTTACATAAACCCACTATCCAAATTACTGTATAGTTTCTGTCTCCTGATTGGATCCAGATGAGTACATCTGCCTCCTGTGGCCCCCTCCTTTTCATAATTTACCCCCTCAATTTCCAGCTTCTCTAGCAGGATCAAACTCTATCCTCTGACATCTTAAGACAAACAGATTGCAGCTTTTTGCTTAAGTGCTAGTCTTCACACACTACATAAACTGGGAGTGCCCTCTGCAAAAGAGTAGGTAATGTAGCCCCCTACCTAGTGCAGTTCCTTTATTAAAGGATTAAATCCCTTCTAGTTTCTGCCTGCTTTTGATAGTTTTTCAGTTTCTTCAAATAATTGTGTTTTTATATATTTTCCAGAGTTGTATCTGCTGGAAGGTCAATTCAAAATAACTGCTCAGTTATTAGAACCAGAATTGCTATGACTTTTTTTTTTTTTTTTTTTTTTTAGACAAAATTGGACTGTCGCCCAGGCTGGAGTGCAGTGGCGACGATCTTGGCTCACTACAACCTCTGCCTCCCAGGTTCAAGCAACTCTCCTGCCTCAGCCTCCCAAGTAGCTAGGTTTACAGGCACATGCCACCACATCTGGCTAATTTTTGCATTTTAGTAGAGATGGGGTTTCATCATGTTGGCCAGGCTGGTCTCGAACTCCGGACCTCAGGTGATCCACCCACTTCAGCCTCCCAAAGTGCTGGGATTACAGAAGAGAGCCACCATGCCTGGCCCTACTATGACTTTTATAAGTAGCTTTATTGCAGTGTAATTCATATATCATTCATTCATTTGAAGTATATTCACAGAGTTGTACAACAATTACCACAATCAATTTTTGAACATTTCCCCACCTCAAAAATGAACCCCATAATGATTAGCAGTCATTCCCCATTCTTCCCCTGCCACAGGCAGCCACTGACTAGTCTACTTTCTGTCTTTATAAATGTGCTAATTCTGGACAATTCAAGTAATGGAATCATGCAATCCATGGTCTTTTTTGATTGGTTTTTTTGATTTAGCACAATGTTTTCAAAGTTCATCCATACAATGTAGAGTACCATACAATGTATGCTACTGACATACTGTAGCATGTATCACTACTTCTTTCCTTTTTATTAATAATATTCCACTGTATACATATAATACATTGTGTTTATCCATTCATCAGTTAATGAACATGTGAATTGCTTCCACTTTTGAGCTATTATGAATTATGTAGCTACGAAGATTCACGTACAAGTGTTTTTGTGGACATATGCTTTCATTTCCCTTGGTTATATACTTAGGAATGGCATTGCTGAGTCATATGGTAACTCTGCTTAACATTTTGAGAAAATTTTCAACTGTTTTAGAGAGTGACTGCACCATTTTACATTCCTACCAGCAATGGATGATGTTTCCAATTTCTCTACCTCCTTGCCAACACTCATTGCCTATCTTTTTTATTATAGCCATCCTTGTGGGTGTGAAGTGTTATCGATTTGCATTTCCCTAATGAGAAATGATGCTGATCATCTTTTCATATGCTTATTGGCTATCTGTATATATTCTCCAGAGAACTGTCTATTCAGATCCTTTGCCTATTTAGTTGGGTGAATTGTCTTTTTATTATTGAGTTGTAATATTCTGGATATAAGTCCCTTATCAGACATATGACATACAAATATTGTCTCTTATTCTGTGTGCTTTCTTTTAACTTTCTTGGTAGTATAACTTGCAACATAGTTTTTGACTTTGATAAAGTTCAACTATGTATTTCATCTTTTGTCACTTGTGATTTTGGTGTCATATCTAAGAAACTATTGCTTACCCCAAGGTCATAAAAATTTATATCTATGTTTCCTTCTAAAAGTTCTACAGTTTTGGCTCTTCCATTTAGGACTCTGAGCTGTTTTGAGTTAATTTTTATATGTGGTATGAGCTAGGGATCCAACTCATTATTCTGCTTATGGATATCCAGTTCTTCTAGCATCATTTATTCAAAAGACTATTCTTTCCCCATTGAACATTCTTCACACGCTTATCAATTGACCATAAATGGAAAGGTTTATTTTGGAACTCTCTGAATTTTATTCCATTGATCTTCATGTTTGTCTTATTTCAGTACCACATTATCTTGATCAGCACATCTTTGTAGTAAGTTTGGTGGAAGTAAGGGAGTATGAGTCTTCCAATTTTGTTCAGCTTTTTGAAATTATTTTAGATATTCTGGGTCCCTTGCGTGTCCATATACATTTTAGAATGAGCTTGGAAATTTTAACAAAAAGATAGCTGGGTTTTCATAGGCTTGCATTGGATCTGTGGATCAATCTGGGGAGTACTGCTAACCTATTTAGTTTTCTAATCCATGAGTTCCATTTATGTAGTTCTTGAATGCCTTTTAATGATGTTTTGTAGTTTTCATTGTGTAGTCTTGCACTTCTTTTATTAGATTTGTAAATATTCTTTTTATAATGGAATTGTTTTATTAATTTCATTTTAGGATTGTTCATTGCTAGTATAAGAAAATAAAATTGCTTTTATATTCTGATCTTGTAGTCTGCAACTTTGCTGACTTTATTAGTTCTAAAGATCTTTTTTTGTGCATTCCTTAGAGTTTTCTCTCTATAAGATCGTTTCATCTGCAAATAGAGACAGTTTTACTTCTTCCTTTCTAAAGTAAAAGCCTTTTTTTCTTCTTCATTTTCTTGCCTAATTGCTGTGGCTAGAATCTCCAGCACAATGTTGAATAGAAGTTGTAACAGTATAAATCACTGTGTTATTCCTGATCTTAGAGGAGTATTCTACAGATGTCTGCTAGGTCTAGTTGGTTTATACTGTTTCCTTGTTGATCTTCTGTTTAGGTGTTCTATTCATTACAAAAAGTAGGGTACTGAAGTCTCCAAATATTTTGATTAAATTGTCTATTTCTCAGCTACACAGCTTTCTGTAGCAGAAAAACTTGTTAGAATTTGAGGAGTCCAGCTACTGACCAAAACCTATGTCTGATTTTTCAGGCCCAACCACAGGCAATTATAAAAACTTTACCTGGCAAACCTTTTAGGGGAACTCTGTCCTCCCCACCTGGTGCACAGTCTTGATGTACTGCAGTTGCTAGAGGGGGCTGCAGTCAAGGACTCAGGCTCCCTGGCTAGCCATGCTCTTACTCATGTCGCATTCCTAGCAGAGCTGTCTCCACCCAAGCCATCCAAGAGTTCTTCCACACAGAGGACCTTAAAGATGTTTTCTTCACTCTGACTCAGTACTCTTCCATTTCTAGCCCTTCTCCCAACCCCTGGATCCACAGGACTTCAGGAGCCTTTTGTTCAGGGCTCCCACTGCAGTGAGACATTCCCCATGCCTGTGTTGACCCATCTGACCCTTGTGCATGGTGCCATCCCATGGGGAAAAATGGAACAGCAGGGAAGACAGCACTTTCTTCAGTTCAGCCTCTTGCTTATACTAAGTGATGAAGGGCTTGACTGTTTCTTCCATTTCGGCTTGTTGCCTTAACCAGTTATTCTGACATCTAGCAGCTCAGCTTCTCCAGTTCAGCTCAGCTCTTGAAAGTACTTTTAAATACAATTTTACTTTTTTTAAGTTTAAAAAAATAGAAATTGAGATTAATATAACCTTGCCATCTGCACACTACACAAATTAATACATGTATATATTTTGTTATAATCGCTATGGGTCTTTAAAAAACTGAAAACTTTACCCATATTAAGGAGAAGCTTCCTAATTCCCCTTCACAGTCCCATGTCTCCTACTTTCTCTAGAGGCAAGCACTAAAAAGTCTGACATAAAGCCATCCAGTACATGTTTTCTATGTTTGTTCCATTTATATGTATCCATAAATAATATATAAGCATATTTTGTGAGTTTTCAAACTTGTATGTAAGTAGTCAATTGTGTTTCAGCCTTCTGCAACTCACAGGTCTGTCTTTATAGTGAATTAAATTAAATAAATGCAATTTCCTCCAAGGCAAAGTCAAATCCAGATCCCTTTTCTCATTAGTCATTTCCCCCCAACATCTATATCTCATTACCAAAGCCAAAGAGAATTTGATGGAAGTTGGCATTGCCATCAACAGGGTTACAAGGGATAAGGAGGCCATGACTCTGTTGGAATATCTCTCTTTTTAAAAAATAAGCCTACAATTTCCTTGAAAACGGGACTCAAATGGATGTCCAGAGCTTTTTAAAAGCAGGGGATTTATTACATTCCCTGATCATGCCAAGCACTGGGAGGGTAATGGGGTTAACGGGAACTAGTTGAAAATGTGGATCTAAATATTTTGGGGAATTTCTCTAAAACTGCCAAGAAATGACAGAAGTGAGAAGAGCTGTTGAGAATACCTATGTCAATACTCTTAACTTACATAGTAAGAAGCTGAGACCCCAAAAGACTAAGTGATTTGTGCTAGGTCACACAACTGGCTACACCAGAACTATAACTCAGTTCTGATCCCTTGTTCTCTGCTTTTTACACTAATTACTGGTTATTAAACTGGCCTCTGTGGAGGCATCTCAGAGGTTATTTATGACAGTCAAAAGAGAAGATCAAGCAAGTGAGTTTCTGGGCCCTTATCTCCTTTCATCCAGAGTGCCTCAACTCTGAAAAATTATCATCTTCTTATTGTCTATGTAGGATTCAATGACTACTCCTTCAATACCTTCTGGCAGCAGTTTTCATATAAACTAATATTTGTAGGATTTTTTTCTGCCATTGCTTTTATACCATCAGCAAGATAACATTCTGCTAAAGTCATTTGATGTGTGCTGCATTAGCATGGCCCATGTGCAAGGATGACACAGAAATTCATGAAGCATTCCATGTTTTACTGACCAGCAGCTCTTGCACCCCAGATCTTCCCTCTGACATAGTCTACCAAATGAGAAGAAACCAGAAAAACAATTCTGGTAATATGACAATACAAGGTTCTTTAATGCCCCCAAAAGATCACACTAGCTTACCAGCAATGGATCCAAACCAAGAAGAAATCTCTAAGTTGCCAGAAAAAGAATTCAGGAGGTCAACTATTAAGCTAATCAAGGAGGCACCAGACAAAGGTGAAGTCAAACTTAAATCAAAAATATGATGCAAGTTAGGAAGGAAAAAATCTTCAGTGAAATAGATAACATAAATTAAAAACACAATTTCTAAAAATGAAGGACATACTTAGCGAAATGCAAAATGCACTGGAAAGTCTCAGCTATAGAATCAAACAAGTATAAGAACGAACTTGAGAGCCCAAAGACAAGGCTTTTGTATTAATCATCAAAGACAAATTTTTTTTTTTAAAATGAACAAAGCCTCCAAGAAGTTTGGGATTATGTTAAATGACCAAAGTTAAGAATAATTCATGTTCCTAAGGAAGAAAAGTTTGGAAAACATATTTGAGGGAATAATTGAGGAAAACTTCCCCAGCCTTGTTAGAGATCTAGACATCCAAATACAAGAAGCTCAAAGAACACCTGGGAAATTTATCACAAAAAGATCATCACCTAGGCACATAGTCATTAGGTTATTTAAAGTCAAGATGAAGGAAAAAATCTTAAGAGCTACGAAGCAAAAGCACCAGGTAACCTATAAAGGAAAATCTATCAAATTAACAGCAGATTTATCAGCAGAAACCCTATAAGCTAGAAAAGACTGGGGTCCCACTTTTAGCCTCCTTAAACAAAACAGTTATCAGCCAAGAATTTTGTATCCAGCAAAACAAAGCTTCATAAATGAAGGAAAGAAACAGTCTTTTACAGACAAACAAATGCTAAGAGAATTCACTATCAAGCCAGCACTACAAGAACTGCTAAAAGGAGCTCTAAATCTTGAAATAAATCCTTGAAATACACCAAAATAAAACCTCCTTAAAGCATGAATCTCACAGGGCCTATATAACAATAACACAATGAAAAAGAAGGTATTCAGGCAACAAACAGCACGATGAATAGAATAGTACTTCACATCGCAATATCTTAATACTAACATTGAATGTAAATGGCATAAATGCTCCACTAAAAAGAATGGCAGAATGGATAAGAATTCACCAACCAAGTAACTGCTGTCTTCAAGAGACTCACGAGACTCAGGTACCTAACATATAAGGACTCACATAAACTTAAGGTAAGGGGCATGGATAAAAGATATTCCATGCAAACGGACACCAAAAGGGAGCAGGAGTAACTACTCTTATTTCAGACAAAACAAACTTTAAAACAACAGCAGTTAAAAAAAGACAGAGGGACATTATATAATGATTTAAGAAGTGTCCAATGGGAAAATATCACAATCTTAAATATGTATGCACCTAATGCTGGAGCTCCAAAATTTATAAAACAATACTAGACCTAAGAAATGAGATAGACTGCAACACAATAGTGGGAGACTTTAATGCTCCACTGACAGCACTTAGATCATCAAGACAGTCAACAAAGAAATAATGGATTTAAACCGTACCTTAGAACAAATGGACTTAACAGATATGTTTAGAACACTGTACCTGACAACTGCAGGACGTACATTCTATTCATCAGCATATGGAACATTCTCCAAGACAGACCATATGATAGGACACAAAACAAGTCTCAATAAATTTTAAAAAATTGAAATTATATCAAGTACTCTCTCTGACCACAGTGGAATAATATTGGAAATGAACTCCAAATAGAACCCCCAAAGCCATGGAAATACATAGAAATTAAATAACCTGCTACTGAATGATCATTGGGTCAACAATGAAATCAAAATGAAAATTTTAAAATTCTTTGAACTGAAGGATAATAGTGACACAACATATCAAATCCTCTGGGATACCGCAAAAGCAATGTTAAGACAGAAGTTCATAGCATTAAATGCCTACATCAAAAAGTCTGAAGGAGCACAAATAGGCAATTTTAGGTCACACCTCACAGAACTGAAGAAAAAGGAACAATCCAAACCCAAACTCAGCAGAAGAAAAGCAACAACGAATATCAGAGTAGTGCTAAATAAAATTGAACCAAAAAAAAAAAAATACAAAAGATAAATGAAACAAAAAACTAGTTCTTTGAAAAGATAATAAAATTGATAGATCATTAGCGAGATTAACCAAGAAAACAAGAGAGAAGATCCAAATAGGCTCAATTAAAAATGAAAGATATTACAACTGATAACACAGAAATACAAAAGATCATTCAAGGCTACTATGAACGCACAAAAACTAGAAAACCTAGAGGAGATGGATAAATTCCTGGAAATATATAATTCTCCTAGATTAATCCAGGAAGAAACAGAAACTCTGAACAGACCAATAGCAAACAGAGAGACTGAAATTATAATAAAAAAATTGCCAACAAAAAAAAAAATCCAGGACCAGATGAATTCACAGCTGAATTCTATCAGACATTCAAAGAAGAATTGGTACCAATTGATCCTATTGACACTATCCTGAAAGATAGAGAAAGAGGGAATCCTCCCTAAATCATTCTATGAAGCCAATATCGACCTAATTCCAAAACCAGGAAATAGTATAACAAAAAAAGAAAACTACAGACAAATATCCCTGATGAACACAGATGCAAAAATTCTTAATAAAATACTAGCTAACTGAATCCAACAGCATATCAAAAAGATAATCCACTATGATCAAGTGGGTTTCATACCAGGGATGCAGAAATAGTTTAATATCCACAAGTCAATAAATGTGATATAGCACATAAACGTTATTAAAAGCAAAAATCACATGATCATCTCAATAGACATAGAAAAAGCATTTGACAAAATACAGCATTCCTTTATGATTAAAACTCTCAGCAAAATCAGTACAGAAGGGACATACCTTAAGGTAATAAAAGCTATCTATGACAAATCCACAGCCAACATTATACCGAACAGGGAAAAGTTGAAAGCATTCCTCCTGAGAACTGGAACACAAGACAAGGCTGACCACTTTTACCACTTCCATTCAACATAGTACTGGAAGTCCTAGCCAGAGCAGAGAAGAGAAAGAAATAAAGGGCATCAAAATTGGTAAAGAGGAAGTCAAATTGTTGCTGTTTGCTGATGATATGATAGTATACAATGAAAACCCTAAAGACGCATCCAAAAAGCTCCTCGAACTGTTAATTGAGCAAAGTTTCAGGTTATAAAATTAATGTACACAAAGCAGTGGCTCTGCTATATTCCAACAGTGACCAAGCAGATAATTAAATCAAGAATTCAGTTGCCTTTATGATAGCTGCAAAAAAGTAAAATATCTAGGAATATACCTAACCAAGAAGGTAAAAGACCTCTACAAGGAAAACCACAAAACACTGATGAAAAAAATTATACTCAACACAAACAAATGGAAACACATTCATGCTCATGGATTGGTGGAATCAATATTGTGAAAATGACCATCCTGCCAAAAGCGATCTACAAATTCAATACAATTCTCATCAAAATACCACCATCATTCACAGAACTAGGAAAAACAATCCTAAAATTCATATGGGACCAAAAAAAGAGCCCGCATAACCAAAGCAAGACTAAGCAAAGAGAACAAATATGGAGGCATCACATTACCCGACTTCAACCTATACTGTAAGGCCATAATCCCCAAAACAACATGGTACTGGCATAAAAATAGGCACATAGACCAATGAAACAGAATAGAGAACCCAGAAATAAAGCCAAATACTTACAGCCAACTGATCTTTGACAAATCAAACAAAAACAAAGTGGGGAAAGGACACCATTTTCAACAAAGGGTGCTGGGATAATTGGCAAGCCACGTGTAGAAAAATGAAACTCGATCCTCATCTCTCACCTTATACAAAACTCAAGATGGATCAAAGACTTAAGTCTAAGACCTGAAACCATAAAAATTCTAGAATATAAGACTGGAAAAGCCCTTCTAGACATTGGCTTAGACAAAGATTTAATGACCAAGAACCCGAAAGCAAATGCAACAAAAACAAAGATAAATAGAGGGGACTTAAACTAAAGTGCTTCTGCATAGCAAAAGAAACAATCAGCAGAGCAAACAGACAACCCAGAGAGTGGAAGAAAATTTTTGCAATCTATACATCTGACAAAGGACTAATATCTGGAATCTACAACAAACTCAAATCAGCAAGAGTAAAACAAATAATCCCATCGAAATGTGGGCTAAGGACATGAGTAGACAATTCTCAGAAGAAGATATACAAATGGCCAACAAACATATGAAAAATGTTCAACATCACTAATGATCAGGGAAATAAAAATCAAAACCACAATGCGATACCACTTTACTTCTGCAAGAATGGCCATAACCAAAAATTCAAAAAATAATAGATGTTGGCAGGGATGTGGCAAAAAGGGAACACTTCTACACTGCTGGTGGGAATATAAACTAGTACAACCACTATTGTAAACAGTGTGGAAAGTCCTTAAAGAACAAAAGTAGAACTACCATTTGATCCAGCAATCCCACTACCAGGTATCTACCCAGAAAAAAAGAAGTCATTCTATGAGAAAGATACTTGCACATGCATGGTTATAGCAGCATAATTTGCAACTGCAAAAATATGGAACCTGCCCATATGCCCATCAAGCAATGAGCGGATAAAGAAATTGTGGTTTATACATACTGTGAATACTACTGAGCCATAACAAGGAACAAAATAATAACATTCACAGCAACCCGGATGGAATTGGAGACCATTATTCTAAGTGAAGTAACTCAGTAATGGGAAACCACCCATTGTATATTCTTACACATAAGTGGGAGCTCAGCTAGGAGGATGAAAAGGCGTAAGAATGATATAATGGACGTTGGAGATTCCCAGAAAGGGTGGCAGCAGGGTGAGGGATAAAAGACTACACATTGGTTACAGTGTACACTGCTCAGGTGATGGGTGCACCAAAATCTCAGAAATCACCACTAAAAAAACTTATTCATGTAAACAAACACCACCTGTTCCCCAAAAAACTATTGAAATAAAACATAATAAATAAATAAAACAAAGTCCTTTGATGAATTCTCCACAATTCATCTAAACAATTAGATTGTACTGGGCTAAGTTGCCAAATAATTTTGGACTCATTTACGTGTCATGCTAAAATAAGTAAAACTAAGGGGTTTACAACATGGCTATTCTATTAAAATGTAAAGATCCTATACAATATCATCTTTGGAATTAATTTATTAGCTATATGGTATAAACTTTTTTATTTTTCTTGGAACTATTTTATCAAATAAAGGTACATTTGGAAACACTCTTGGTTGTCTATCTGAGCAAAATTATTCTTCTTCATTACCAACAGAATTCAGATGTTATTCAACGGTCCAACTCTGTGGAAGACTCTATTTTCCAAAGATGAGCACACTGATCTATGTCTCATCCCACATGCTCTTCTTACTATGTGATGCTTACTTACCTCCTTGCACCTTGTAACTGCCTCGTCCAGTAGAGTATACTGGAAGTGATGTTATGGGACTTTGGAAGTTAAGTCATAAAAGGCAATATAGGCTGGGCACGGTGGCTCATGCCTGTAATCCCAGCACTTTGGGAGGCCAGGGCAGGTGGATCACCTGAGGTCAGGAGTTCAAGACCAGCCTGGCCAACATGGTGAAACCCCGTCTCAACTACAAATACAAAAATTAGCCAGGTGCAGTGGCACACACCTATAGTCCCAGCTACTCAGGAGGCTGAGGCAGGAGAATTTCTTGAACCCAGGTAGAGGTTGTGGTGAGCAGAGATCGCACCACTGCACTCCAGCCTGGGCGACAGAGCAAGATTCTGTGTCAAAAAATAAATAAAAAAAATAAAATAAAAGGCAGTACAGCTTACACCTGGTTGTGTTCTCCTTGGATTGCCTGCCCTTTGAACATGGGCATGTTTTGTAAGGAAGTCAAACATCCACACAGAAAATACACATAGGTGTATATGTTTCAGTTACAGCTCTAGCTATTATAGTCATCCCAGCCAAGAACAAGCACCAACAGTAAACGTCTTAGTAAGAAACCTTCAGAAAAATGTCATCCTAAGCCTTTAAGTCTTCCAGAAGAGGCTCAGACATCCTGGAGCAGAGAGAAGCCATTTCTGCAGTAGCTTGTCAGAATTATTGACCCACAGATTCCACGGGCATAATAAGTAGCTGTTTTATGCCTAAGCTTTGAGGTAATTTGTTATGCAGCCATAGTAACTGAAACAACCCTGCGCAATGAAGTCCATGATATTCAGGGGACACTTACTCTATATATTGCCCCAGAGGTGGATACTGATTAAATTAAGCATGTAGTTCTCAATCAATCAGAAGCAATTGTGCTCCCAGGTGACATTTGAAAATGTCCAGAGACATTTTTGATCGTCACAGTGAGGGAGGCGGTGCTTCTGGTGTTTAGTGGATGGTTGCCAGGGATGCTGCTAAACATCCTACCATGCACAGGACAGCCTACCCCCTCCACCAACAAAGAATTATCTAGGCCAAAATGGCAATAGTGCCAAAGCTAAGAATCCTTGAACGAGGCCAACAGCTTTGAGCACATAGACTTTACCAACTAGTAGCTACTTGTGAAGGAAATTCTTAACAGGTAAGTGGGAGAAAAAAAGATGCTAAGGTGTGTTAAAACATACCTGCAGCTGACAGACTAAATGGACTCCCTGTGGCTAAAATAAAGCATACCAGAAACAGAACCAAGCAGCCATAGCAGGGAGAGGGGCTGGTCAAATACCCTTATATTACTAATTGCAATAAGGTCTTCTTTCCTGTAAGTAAGCAGAAACTAGTACTTAAAAAACATTATCAAAACAGCTTGAACCAGGAGTTTCCCAATTGACCCTGGTGACCTGCCAGATGCCAGCTGACCTGACTTCCCCTACCCCCGACTTGTGGTCCCATCAGCAACTCTGATTGGACAGGAGACTGACCTTGCAAACATTCTTTCCTGATAAACAGCTACAGTCCTCAAGCTAGCGTCAGCCAGCATACAGAGACTGTGCACAAAATGCCTTTATACCCTCTAGTTCACCTTTTGTTGTAAAAAGCCAAATTCCGCTTCATTTTAATGTTAAAACTCCACCCTAAAATGAACATAGAATATATGTTACATATAGGTTTGCCTACTGCATATGTGCTTGACTTCCCTTATAAGTACCCGTAATTTTCCCCAAACCTGCTAAAAATGCATGGAAGGCAGACCTGAAAGACAGGAACGCCAGCTTTCCCTCTCCCTCTCCCTCTTCTGAGCATGTGGTTTCAGTTTTCCTGGAGGTGACTTTCCCTGATCTGCAGATTGCCTCTCTGAAGATAAAAGTGTTCTCCATTTCCTTCCTCCACAGATCTCATGGTCACTTGTTAACAGCAGTTACAAAATAAATAAATAAATAAAAAGATTAAATTCTAGCATCTAATTCTAAAAATTATGATGAAGTTGGAAACCAAACACACACAAAAACACCAACTATCGTCCCTTGACTGATATGGGAATTCAGGTGGAAATTTCCATTCGTAATCATCCCGCCTTTTTTGTTACCTTAAAAAACCGTCCTTATAAAATTTCTGTCATGAAAATGACTAACTTAAAAAAAACCTGCACATCAGAAATTATGGCTACATTTTATGGAATATAACTTTAGTATTGTAGGTTCTTCCTTAGTAAGCATTCAAATTGATTGCCTTGGGTAACAGTCAAGCTGGAATCCTAGATTTCTGGAAGTATAAATCTTTGACTTCTTTTGTGTGTCAAAGGAGCTTTGAATTTTCCTTTTCCCCTTTGCCATAAAGAGAAATTAACTGATGACTCTGATAATTTTATTTTAAAATAACATACCAGAGTGATTGTCATGTCAGATCATTGTTGCAATGTCATTAAATTTTTTAAAAGATTTTCCCTGATACCGTATTATCTTTTCTTCCTTTGTGATATATAGCTTGGCTTTTAAGAATGCTATAAACATATTTCTACAGTCAGATTTATGTTTCCTTTTGCTGGTAGAATCTGTGCAGCATGGCATAGATTTCTTGAATTGTACAAACACAACATGAAAATTACTGCTTTGTTGCATATACATTTGGGCTTCCAATCACCTATGTTTTATAGATAGTGTTTTCTATCTACCCCCAAACTGTTTACAGACAGAAACATCTCTGAATGTGTGTGCTTCCTGGTTCTATCTTCTTTCTGAAGGGTGGTGACTTTTTAACGAGGCTCCTCAGCTCTGTGTAGTCATCTTTAGTGCTGTTCAAAAATATTCTTCTCTTTCCATGCAGGCAATAAATGATTAGACTGCCGTTCCACTTCTTCCTCTTAAAATTAGGAACAGCCATATGATTTTTCTTGGGAGCTACATGAGCCAGTGTGTACTTTGCCACATTCTCCTTTCCATCTGTCCTATGGCTAGCAATGCTCCATGTAGCTGTCTGGATCCTAGAATGAGGACAACCAGCATGTTGACCAGAGGCCCTGGCTGATGCATGATAGATTTATGTCATGAACCTGAAGAAAACCTTCTTGTTCTAAACTATTAAGAGTTTGAGATTGTTCATTATCACAGCATAGCCTAGTGGTATGTGTCATAGACTTTGATGAATAGGACATTACAGTCAAAACTCCTTTGTGAGGTTGACCCTCAAATAATAACACATAATGTCTGTACTTTGCATATCAGATACATAATTCTATGTTAAGCAATATGTAGCAAAAGCTAAGTTGCAAGAAATAAGAATAATATACTCTCCCAGCTACTCTTAATTATCTGAATTAAGGCATACTATCATCAGAGTACTGCAATACTCATGCTACATTGGCTGAGCCTGTATGGATTTTCCTGAATTGTATTTTTGTATCATGCTATCAGCCCTCACTGATGATTAGTTCAAGATGTATCCCTAAGAAACTCATTACTGCACTTGTCAGAGGAACGTGAACACACAGCAGAGTTGTCTCTTTATGTGAGTCTTTGAACTTTGGTATGAAGAACGCCTGTGATAAAAGGGGTTTGTGGTTAACAGTGCCTATTGTTTCAACAAAATATAATAGAATGCTTCAAAGATGACTTTCTTCTTTACTTATATTTTCATATGCTTATTTAGCTATCCTGCTGTTGGGTTAGATTAGGAATATACCAATGGATACCTATCCCTTTAAGCCTGAGAGATCTGCCTAAGTTGGGGTCCACTTTCTGGAGGATAGTTTTTCAATAATCTCTTCATGACTATAACTTTATGAGACTTAACAGAATGTCATCCTTTGAGTAATATGTATGGACAGCATATCTTATTATCTTAATGCTACTATCACCATAAACATTTCCTGAAATTCCTCCTTGATGGTTACTTTTAGAAGCATAGAAGTCATGTAACAAAAATGATCCGTAACTGGCTATGGTGGGATTATAGCACTTAAAGGCAAATCACACTTGTGTGCTACAGCCAGAACCTAGTGTCAAGTTGTTCAAGAGATCCAAAATAGCTCAACATTGATTGATTGCTTAAAATGTGTCAGATACCGTGTTGGACCACAAAGAAAGCTAAGACCTGCATTTGCTATGGAGGAATTCAGAGTCTACAGATGGAGATAAAGCTGTGCCTACATCATTTCAACTCAATGACAAACGTGTACTGGTAGAAGGACATGCACAGGGAAGAAAGCATGGGTCAGAAAACTTTCTTGATGACAAAAAAAAAAGCCTGAGTTGAGCCTTACGGGACAAGTAGGAATTACCCAGTTGAAAAAAAATGAAGGAGTGTTTGCATGAGGCACATACAAGAGCATGAAGGCGTGGGGTAGTTTTATGATTGTGAAGAAGCACAAGCACTACAGATTTCCTGGAGTAGAGGGTGCTAACAGGGAGGCTGGATCTGAGGACAGCATTGTCTCTGAGCGCCTTGCATACCATACCAAGGAGCTGAGATTTCATCATACGGTTGATAAGATGCCACTGAGAGGTTGTAAGCAGTAGAGTAACCTAGTCAAACTCATGTTTTTGAAAATTTATCCTGTCAATTATGTGGAAGATAGATGGAACTGAAGTAAAAGGTGCAAAAGAAATCCAGAGATGAGAGAAACCATAGGGACTTGGAGAGCTAGAAGATGCAGACACCGAGGTGGACTCAGAGGAATCATCTTAAAGCATGAGGCAAGTGTAAAAAGGATTTGTTTACCAGAATGAGGTTGTTCTGAATTTGTCTGCCTTTAATGTTAAGGAGTTATTCTACAGTCTTAGAATTCTGTGCTCAGAAACACAGCAGCATAGACTCTTGGATTTATTTGAATCTGGAAGGGACATGAGAACATACCTCACACATCTCCTTTACTTTCAAAATCAACAGAGAATAGAAAATACACAAAAAGGCTTTCATTGTCAACATCATTATCAAAATAAGAGCTAATGTTTATACAATGTCTATTATGTGTTAGGCACAGTTCTAAGTTTTACACATATCATCTAATTTAATCCTCACAACAATTCTATGAGGCAGGCACTATTACTGCCCCCATTTTACAGATGAGAAAAG
Source organism: Gorilla gorilla gorilla (assembly GCF_029281585.2). NCBI lineage: Eukaryota > Metazoa > Chordata > Mammalia > Primates > Hominidae > Gorilla > Gorilla gorilla. The sequence continues at coordinate 34,498,487 of NC_073232.2, read as the reverse complement.
TGAGGAATATAAAGATTACATATTTTTCCTAAGACTGCACAGCTAGTACGTGCTGCAGTTGAATTCCAGGAAGTATTACTTTAGAGCTCATGCTCTCAACTCCGCACTGAACTGCAACTGCTCTCAATTCAATACTTACTGCATCGAAGCCACACAGGTAATAGCTGACCCAGAACGAATACTCAAGTTCCTAATCCAGTGCACATGATAACATGATAGAATGAAAACTTTCCCATGAAAGGATAAAAAAAATTTATATAAACTTAAGAGTATTCAGCTGTGATAAAACGGTTAGGTCAGTAGGAAAAAGCCACATTCCTGCAGGTAGGAGATGAGATGTCACCTAAAGAACAAGATTCTCAATGAAGTCAGGCACTCGGGGAAGAAAACTTCTCTCTGGGAAAGTAGACTCAGTGGGAGGGCTCCAGAGGGCAGCAGAGTTGAGATGTGCCTTTGTTGGTCCTGACTGTGAAGGTGACTGCTTAACATACCTTCAGATGATGGATGTGAAGATGCTATCCACCATGTTGGAAGCTAGCCAAAGGCTAGGAAGTAAAGAATCAAACAAGGCTGAGAGATTAGAGTCAATTCTTGTGAGACAGGGCTCAGGCAGTCAACCCCTTGGAGCAAATAAAGATAAAACCAAATTAAGGAATGGGGGGCTCAATATATTTAGAAAAAGGCAGGGGTATTTGGGCAGCCCCACTAATTCACTTATTCTGCCATTCACTCACTCATTTATTCAACAAATATTTGAATTCATATAACAGGCACTATGCTAGGCAAAGGAGAATAAATCAGTAAATTAAAAATGTAGTAAAATAGGGCCAGGTGTGGTGGCTCATGCCTGTAATCCCAGTACTTTGGGAGGCTGAGGCAAGTGGATCACTTGAGATCAGGAGTTTGAGACTAGCCTGGCTGATATGGCGAAACCCTATGTCTACTAAAAATACAAAAATTAGCTGGGTATGGTGGCAGCACCTGTAATCCCAGCTACTTGGGAGGCTGAGGCACGAGAATCGCTTGAACCTGGGAGGTAGAGATTGCAGTGAGCCAAGGTCACCCCATCGCACTCCAGCTGGGGTGACAGAGCTAGGCTCTGCCTCAAAAAAAAAAAAAAGTGAAAATAGAGTTGAAACCAAATGAAGGGTGGACCCTATAAATAAGTAAACAAATTGATATTATGAAATATTATGTGACTAAAGAAAGAAATAGCATGCAAAGAGAGAACACGACAGTGAGAGTGGGAGCTGTGGGTAGACCAGAAGGCTTTCTGAGGAAGCAACATCATAGCCAGGACAAGAACTTGGTTTTCAATCATGTGACATGCAGTAAACAAAAATTGCAAGCTGAGATCACAGCATGCCTATTTGTGCAGAGTTTAATACATTCCAAGGAACTGGTAAGGAATAATATACCCAGAGATTCTCCCTGTAATACTGACACAGTAGAGATTTTGAATTCTGCTTTAGTAAGACAGCTAAATTCCTTGCCTATGCTGACTGCACTTTTCTCCCATTTCTATTTTTCTCCACTCTTAATAATGCAGAATCTGTTACAAGGCAAAGGGCAATATGTCCACAGACACTTAGATATCCATGACAAAGGTTGGGATTTTTTTTAAAACTAAATTGGAACCGAATTAAATTTTTTTTGTCCCAGATAGTAGTGCAGTGGCATGATCATAGCTCACTACGATCTCAAATTCCTGGACTCAAGCAATCTTCCCAGCTCAGCCTCCTAAGTAGCTAGGACTAGAGGCACGTGCAACCATGTCCGGTTGATTATAATTTTTTTTTTTTTTTTTTTTTTTTTTTTGCAATGAGGTCTTGCTATGTTGCCTCATCTGGTCATGAGCTCCTGAATTCCTGGTCCCCTTAGATCCTCCCATAGTGCTGGGATTACAGGCATGAGCCACTGCACGTGGACCTCAATTAAATTTTAATTTCATATATATTCCTAGATTTTCCTACAACTATAAAGTTACACTCATGATTTCAGAGCAAGGATTTTAAAACGATCTTCCCTAAAACATGTTGCCAAAAGAGAAGCTTTGCCTCTTCGATAGCACTACATAACAATTTTAAAAAGGTGGCTTGGGAACTTTATCTGGAATTGCTGAGTAATCCTGTGTTTGGTGCCCTTTTTTTGTAAAGGAACCAGCCAATTTACTACCCACCTTTATCATTTTTGCCATTCCAGTGCCTATAGAAAGGAATGTGATAAATTCCCAGCACCTTTATATGTGAAAGGTACACATGCAGGGAAGAGAAGCTGCAAATGTACCTCAGAGCCTTTCCTTGCTTGAAATTTATTCACAGTCTGTTTGACAGCAGACATGGTCCTGTCTATAGATGGTGTCCTTGGGAATTAGCAACTCACGGCCTCTTAGTTTGCTCATTGTACTTTTTGCAAGTTAGTCCCCCATACTGAAAAACCTACCAACTGTTTTGTGCTTCATTACCCAGCAGGAACATGGAAACTAAGCCAGATTATTTTCAGTGTTTGGAGGACTACTGGGCTGCAAAGTGGTCCCACCTTGCCCCTTACTCACATTGCTGTTTCCAGGGCAGCTCTGTGAATGTGGTTCTAAATGACAGCCTCACGCAGGGTTTTGGTTGTACCCCAGTTACCTCAGTTCACCGTGTACAGGATGATAAATGTAAAATGCTTGACACATGGGAGGTGCTCAGTACATGAAAGTTTTCTCCCCTGTCACGGGTCCTAGGGAGGTTGGTTGATGGTGGAAATACCCTGGCTATATCTACTTTAATCAGCTCTGCAGTGAGCTGTGGAAATCATGACTGGTCTGAGGTTATATAAGCCCATCTCTGTCTCAGGGGAAGCTTAAAATAGTCTCAGACCCAGGCATTCCTGCTTTGGAACTAGCCCTGGGCTGAACTGTTTCATCTCAAGAAGCAGGAATTAAAGCCTGTAATCTTCCAGGGCACTGGGCGTGTTTTATAGCAGCACCCAGGAGGAGAGTAGCAGATTTGCTTTGGAGGCAGAAGCATTATAGAGCTCAGAAACAGTTCCCTGGTATGGTGTATGGAGGGAGAGACAAACAGTTTGCAAGTGCTGGGGGTACCAAGCATATGGAGAGCAGTGTGAGGAGATGAGAAAGGGAGACGAGGGACTGGTGTTGAAGTTCAAATTAGCCACGTAAGTTGGGTAGTTTCTTTTCTGGTGTTTGTTCTGTCTTCTAAACACTAGAATGGAAACTATGGATTTCCCTCAGTCTATTTCACAGGTTATTAGGATAATTTATGAGATACTGTCCAGCACCCTCATCAACCCAGTTTGCAGGTTCAAGTCTGCTCCGGCTACTTGAGTGGGGAATATACACACGTCTCTCTGAGTGCACACTGGCCAGAGCCGCATTCCCAAGTCTGTTTCATGTGGGGTGCAGCCCCAGTCCACAGCAGTTTTCAGACTGTTTTCCTGCAGGTTCTATGTTCATTCAGCAAATATTTCATACGTGCCTACTATCTGCCAGGCAGAGCTAAATGCTGGAGAGACACAAAGAAAACATGAGCCTACCTTAGTGCAAATTGTAAGTTAGTAAGAGAAAGACAATACATGAGTAAACATATAAAGATATAATTTCAATTTATCATGAAAGAAAAGTAGATTCAATCATAGAAAATCATGGGAGGAGAGACCTTTGATAAAGACTGTCAGGAAAGGTTCCTCTGAAGAAAGTGGCATTTAAGCTGAGACTTGAAGGATGAGCGAGTAGAAGGACGCCATGCCCCGAGTGAGACTGCGCGGTGCAGCATCTCTGTGAGGGGTCCCCACGCTGTCTGGTGCTAACCTATCCCACTCCCGGCAACTCTCTTCTCAAAGCTGCCTTTGACATTTTCTATTCTGTGCCATGACCCCGGGGATTTCTCCTACCCAGCTTGCTCAACAGGTCGGAGTCCCTGATCTTCCCTGTGCCTCTTCCTGGCTTCTATCTCCTACCAGAAATTATCTCCATAAAGCAACCTCCATTTATGCGTACGATAGGCTGATACCAATGCATGTTGTATAACTTTGACTCTTAAAGCACATTTTCCTTCAGTATGAATGTGACTTGATGCCAAACATAGCTGGAGACCTCCAAGCAAACTTTTCAGAGAAATAAAATGTTGAAATGATTCTCAAATTAACTTGATCTAACACAGCAACCTATTTTTGCTTCCATTGTTCTAGCTTGCAGCAGTTTAATTTATATGCCAATAAGCTGCCATGTGCAATAACTTTGTGACTGTAAATGCTGTTCATTTATCAGTTACTTCACGCTGTCTATACCTCTCCAAGATTTAAATGCATGCATGTGCCTAAATGTAAGCCCAGCCAGTTCCACAGGTCAGCAAAGAAAACAGAAAATCTAACAGCATTTATGGTTTAATTCCAAGCAAACAAACACTTGATCATTTAGTGAAGATTGATCATCTCATATAAATTACTGTGTAAAGGTTATATATGTCACATTCTAGAGTAACTTAATAAGGGTCCTGTCTGACTTCTTTCAGGATTTAGAAGTGATAGGAATTCAATCTGTGCTTTCATTTCTTCCTTTTTGTTCTGCCAAAAGGCACGTAGTAATCCCCAGGTATTTTGAAAAAATCCAAGTAGACCGTCAATTTAAAAGCAAATATCATTCTAAAATCCAATGAAGGCCTCACACAAGCACCTTTTTCCATATTTATCTGCAGTACATGAATTCTTTTGTATAAAATCCAGGTTTTTAAAGAAGTCTCCAGCTCTCAACAAACCAAATTCAATTATAGTAATGACTGCCAGAAACTACAAGCTCAAATTACTACCAGGGTAAAGGATAGGAAGTCAAACACACATCTGTCGTATCTTCCTCTGATACCCTCAAAGTTCACATGTAAGTGAAAAGTTCATATGTAAGTGAAAAGAAAATTCACAAATGTCTGATCTTACGAGACAAATGGATTTAGTCTCTTTTAAAAATCTGGTTAATCATATGCTAAAATCACATCAAGTGAAGGCAATCAACCTGTTGGGCTCAAAGGCTTCTCATTGAACTTGGAATAAAATCCACCTCCCTATGGTCACCAAGGCCCTAGGTAAGTTAGCCCGTCTGCCTCTCTGAGCTCACCTCCTACTGTTCTTCTCCCTTCCCACAGTGACGCAGGCACACTGGGCCCCCTTTCCATCCTCCATGTCAAAGCCTATCCTGCCTCAAGGCTTTCCACTTGCTATGCATGTTGCCTGGAGTGCTGTTGTTGTAGGTGTGTGCACAAGAGTGGTCCCTTGTCTTCATTTATGTCTTTTGTCACATGTCACTTTTGCAGAGTGGCCTTCTAATGCCTCAACCCACCACCCCTCTCCCATTTTGTATTCTTTATAGCATCTATCATTATCTGAAATGTTTATTAGTTAATGTCATTTTCTGTCTTCTCTGCTAGAATATCAACTTCATGAGAGCAAGAGTCTTGTCTCTTGTTAACTGCTATATCTTCCAAAAGCAAACAGGTGATTAGTTCAAAGGAAATACACAAAGGCATGGAACAAACATGTGATCTTCACAGAGCAGGAAGAAGCATCCTAGGCTCTTGGCTGAGATTCCACATACCACCTTGGTAGCAAGGCATCCTAGCACCCGCTCTTCTGAATGGTGGGTTAACCACTCATCAGGAGACTTTGCAAAAGGGTTTGGAGCCCTGGGTATGGAGCTTGTGAGCGCATTGTATTTCAGGAAAGGTAAATTGTCCTCTCACTGAATCATAATGAAATTCTTCCAGACTCTGGAAATTGCGATGTTATTTGTTTTTTGTGAATTATAATTCTGTTACAGTTTTACTGAAATCAGAAAACTTTTAGAAAAATATAAAGAAAATAAATGAAATATATCAACTTTTATCAGCTTGCTGCTATGACAATCTTCTGGCTAAAATACAAATAATTTCACAGAACTGAGATGTTTCTGCCCTTCCCACTTAACCAGATTCCTGAGAATTCAATTCTGTATTCTTCCAAGTCTGAAATATCTTAGTCACACCTGAAGGCATCCTTAGGCCATGAGAAGAGGCCCTGCAGGCTTGTAGGGTTCCGAAAGTCCCCAAGCAGATGATTGATTGCACTCCAGTCTCAATGCAGGGGATATATTGCCTTTTGACACAAATCCGACAGCTCTGCCATCTAGCACCTACTGATGGCATTCCAACATCTTCTAGGCAAAGGCTGTTCTAATGCGAGCAACCCTATTCACCTCCCACACAGCCCTACATTCAAAAATGGTTTGCTGCCCAGGTGACAGACAGTGGGAGGATTATTAGTCATATGTAATATCTACTTCTCTTGCCAAGCTACAACCCAAAATCTAGACACAGAAAGCCCAGGTTTACAAATATTAGACAGCTGGGCACAAAACTAGCTCCAATATTGTGCAAACATCCATGGCTTTACCTTCAGCACATTACAGAAGTGATTCTCAAACTTGGGTGCGCATTAGAATCATCTGGAGATCCTTGAGAATGCTGGTTCCCGGGCCCTGCCTCAGACCAATCACAGTAAGTATCCCTTGATGTAGGACTCAAATGTCAGTAATTTGTAAAGGTCTTAGATGCTTCCAATGTGTGACCAAATTTGAGAACCACTACATTACAAAGAGGTCTGTATTTAGAGCTAAGTGTGCCTTCTGGGCTTCCCTTAAAGTTCTCAACATAATGAATGACTGCATTTATACACAACACACACACACATAGGCAAACTGCATCTATTCCGAAAGAAGTTGGGATAGTGGTTACTCTGGCAGACTGTAACTGAAATGGAACTGAGTAAGGCATGTGTTTGGAAGGCTGGTAATACTGTAGTTTGGTTACACAAGTGTGTTCATTTGTGGAAAATTAAGCTGCACACTTCTCATATATGCACTTTTCTGCATACAATATACATTAAGCAAAGGTCAAAACAAAACCTTCCTCTTTCTCTTTCTGCTCCTCATACTTTCTTTCCTTTCACCAAATTAACATTTTAAAATTTATTTCCAAAATGCTAAACTGGTCCAAGATCAAGTGAAGCCACATTTAAACATTAAAACCCAGCAACGTTAAATTATTTTTACAAGGTTTAGTGATACTGATAATATTAAAATGGATGTGTCTTGATGACATATTTAAGAGGAAATAAAAAGGTCTCCATCATATTGTTCAACAAAAAAGTAGAAGGGTACTCTTCTTTGTTCCCTTTTTACAGTACACATAAAAATTTAATTCTACATTTGTCATCTCCCTTTAGATCTTAAACTCCATGAGAGCAGAGATTATTTATCCCTTCTTCACCATTTTATTCACCTTGCTAAGCACACAGCATATAGTATTTGCTTAATATCTCACGAATGGATAAATGAAAAAAAATCCAACAAACTAATGAATACCGAGAACAGAGACTCTCTCCTGAAGAGTCCTATCTTTTGAATATTTTACACATACTTGTTCCAATCTGTCTACACGCTAGTACTAGACTAAAATATCTCTTTAATTACATCACCTCCTGCTTTACAAAAATGGTTAATGCTTCCCTATTGTCAAATTCAACTTCTAAGTTGTTCCACTGACTGTTAATAGGCGCTTTATGTTCTTATTTCTCATAATTCTCCCTCTCATCCACCTTACGGGAAATACATTGGGAAGTGCTGTATTAAGCAAAGTTAAGCCTTTAAATACCAATATACATGTTAAGTCCACAGGAGGGCCTGTATCACTTCTCAAGTTTACTTAACCCTAGGACACTTTATTCAAAGAGCATCTCCTGGGATTATTGTTTCATGGAGTCCAATTTGGGAAACATTAGCTTCCGTTATACAATCAAAATTCCTCAGCCTGCTATTCAAGGACCTCGAGATCTGGATCCCCTTCTGGCTTTCTCACTCAGTTCTTACACACCAAATATGCTTGGAGCTCCTATCTCAGCCTCTTAATGCACACCATTTTACTTCACTGGGATATTTTTCCTCACCTCCTTGGCCCGTCACCTGTCGAAGCTCAGATCCCAGCCCTTGCAAGCCCACTTCTTTGACCTCTGCAGTCCACAGGATTCTCTTTCTCCTAAGCTCCCACTGCTACTGTCTGTACCATCCATTTGGCAACTGAGATACTTCCTTGCTGATCAAACAACTGTTCCTCACTGCTAGTAATGTTACCCAACGGCAACAAGGTTTGTGTATAATTTCCCGTAGACTGTAAGCTCCATGACGCACAGGGCTCTGCTCTTTTCTGTTTCTCCCTCAAATGGCCTGGCTCAGTGTTTCTGGCACAGTGATTACTGAACACGAGTTAACAGTGGTTCTGAGGTGTACCCACGTGCTGCTCTTGTAGGATAATCCTTATCTAATGCAAAATGAGAATTAGACAGCTATTTCAGCAGTTAAAGTTCCTTCTTTCCTCTCAAATGCCTCCTAATTCTTCCAAGCATCCTTTACCAGCTAATTGGAAAAGCACCAAGGATTTCTACTAACTTTAAAACTCCCCAGAGTCTTTTACTTTTCACCTTGTTAAACACCTGCTTATCTACAGAAAAAGTAAAATTAAGTCTGCTTCATTTGTTTAGAATGAGATCCAGAAGAAGGCATGTGGAGTTAAATGCCTGGCGTAAAGCTGTAAGGTGAGCCATGGTCATATCTGCACAGTGTCTCTCCATTTCTCATGTTAAAAGAGAGCAGCATTCCAAAGGATCCCATAGTATAGTCGACGTGCAGAAGTAACTGGGGCATATATGGACATGTCACAGCCAAGGCCTCTCATGTCTACCTTCACTAATCTGAAATCACAGCAGGATAGAAAGGTCAGAGCCCAGTAATCAAAAGGATGTTCACATGGTTGGGGGAGCGGGGACAAGTGTAACAGAGGACATTAATAAAGTAATAAAATACTGAATTAGCCTTAAATCCTTGCTTCTTAACCAGGAGTAATTTTTGCCCCCTAACCCCAGGACACATTTGGCAATATCTGAAGATATTTTTGGTTGTCATAACTGGAGCTGGGGTGCTGTCTGCATTTAGGGGGTTGAGAACAGGGATGTTAGGAGACATCCCTGTTCTCAGGCATGAACAGCCCCCTACAACAAACAGTTGTTCAGCCCAGAATGTCAATAGTGCTGAGGTTGAAAAGTCCTGCTCTAAAGGAAATGATATAAGCTAAGGTGGAGGCAAAATTTCTTATTTTGCAGCTGAAGGAAAGAAGAAAAGAGGTTATTGTTTAATTTCAATGGGTACTAGTAATTTTATGATGCAGGTTGCTAATAATTTTAGGGAATCTCCACTAATTTCTGTAATAGATGGAGATAAAACCCATAGAAACACTTAAGAGGAAATGCGCCGACAACATACAACTCATCATCATTTGGTAATTTCTCTTTACTGTTGAATGATATGGTAGCATACAACATTTAAAAAAGTCAGGACCGGGCACAGTGGCTCACACCTGTAATCCCAGCATTTTGGGAGGCTGAAGTGGGTGGATCACGAGGTCAGGAGATCAAGATTTTCCTGGCTAACATGGTGAAACCCTGTCTCTACTAAAAATACAAAAAATTAGCTGGACGTGGTGGCAGGCACCTGTAGTCCCAGCTACTCAGGAGGCTGAGGCAGGAGAATGGTGTGAACCTGGGAGGCGGAGCTTGCAGTGAGCCAAGATCGTGCCACTCCAGCCTGATGGACACAGCAAGACTCCGTCTCAAAAAAAAAAAAAAAAAAAGCAGAAAAGAATGATAGCTTAAAATAATTTCAAAAATAGGAAAAGTATGGAGTTATCCACGAATTTTTACCTGTTAAGTCAATAAATAAACTTCGGTAAACTGAATTTGTTCCTCATGTACTTATATATCTAAAAAAAAAAAAAAAGTTATTGGATTATACCTATCTCTAAATGGTGAAATAACTTCCTCCTCTCTGCTTATCTATGCTTTCTAAATTTTCTACGGTGAATCAATCCCCACCATTGACCTTCAGCTTCAGAAAACTACTGCTTTCCATTACTACATATTAAATTTGTCTTTCCCAGGGTTTCATATAAATGGAATATGGGACGTGTGCTCTGGAGAGGCAACATGCTCCTCTGTTGGTGAACATTTGGGTTGTTTCCAGTTTGAGGCTATGATGAATAAATGACAAATAAAACTTACTCTTAAAAAATAAAATGTATTTTAAAATAGCAAACTAGTTTGAAAATATTTAGAGTTTAAACTTAAAAGAGTCCATGTATTTAAACCCCCTAATATAGGCACAATTAGAAATTCAGATAGTCACATCCAAAGAACTTTGCTGTGGAGTGGTTTAAAATCGCCTGAAACATTAAAAAAAAAAAAAAGTCCAGGAATAGTTAAACAAAAAGTCTGAGCACACTTAAATAAATTTTGGTACTATGGTACATCCAGACAGTTGACTACTACACGATTGTTATAAGCTGTAATGTTGCTGAATACTTACGCCTACAGGTAAATGATAAAGGAATAATATTATCTACAGTAGCAATCCAATTTTTATACATAGAAAAAAGCAGTACCAAACAAAATACATGATTATACTAATGACAGTTATCTCTGAGTGATGGAATATGGGAGGGCTTTACTTTTTTCTTCATATAGCTTTACACTGAATAAACTTCTTAATAAAACATAATAAAATTTTATGATAAAAACATGAAAAATTAATATCCATTAAGATACTAGTGAACAAGTGTTTAACTCATAATATAGATTGGTAAATTCTCTTTGCATATTGATTTATGCTATCCAAAACAATATTATTTAGCAATACTATTACACATACCAAAGATTCTTTCCCCCCAACCTCGGGTATCATGTTAGATTCTATTCTTGGCTTTCCTCTCCCTCCCTTTTTTTCCTCAAATTAGTATCAGGACTATTGAGAAATGCAGAAGTCAACCCTCCTCTCTAGTATGCAACACTTTTGTGACTTTATTATGGATGAAATTGTTTTAGCTCTAATATATTGTAGAAATCAGATGATACTTGCTTTTGTGTTACATTTTTGAAATGACTTAAATCTTACAGGGAGTCATTTATTATTGATTTAAACACCCTAAGCAGCCATAAGGAAAAGCTTTAGCGCAATAAGCAAATAACTACAAAATCACCTCAACTACTTTTTGTAAATAAAGCAGAAAGGTCATCTGTTTTGTTGAGTCTGATTAAACAATCTGTATCTGACTGAGCTGTCACAAAATATACACTTTCACAGCCTTGAGATTCAAATGATATTTTACTATAGACATTTAATTTACTAATCTATATGGTTAACTTTGTTTGCTTAATTTCTCAACATAGATACTAAAAATTTGTAACAGATGAGATCACTAAGAAACTTGACTGCCTGAATCAGATACTGTAAGAACATAATTTAGACATATTTTATTTTTGCTCTGTGTTTATCCATCTAAAAAGTCTAGGGAGTTTCCTGAGTAATGGGGTACCTGTCTCCAGATGCTCTCCTAAAAGGCTAAAAAATGAAACTTTTTTTTAGAAAGCCCTCTACCCAAACTATCCTTCAGAATGGATTCAGTCAGTGAACCCTTTAAAAAAGAACTCTTTCAGAAAACATCCTATCTTCTTCTAAGAGTGACATTTACAAAGAGCAGCATGGGGCTTATCTGAGTGGTGCAGAGATAAACTTGGCTGGAATAGAATGACACTGGGTTATGCGAAAGGGAGAGGAATTGAGTGAGTAATGCTGAAGTCAGACCAGAGAGGACAAAGGCAGAACACAGGGCATTTGCTGCAATTGTGTTGAAGCAGGCCCCATGCTAGGGAACCTCTCAAAGTCTAGCTCTTCAGTGCTGCCTGAACAAAGGCACTCATGACTCAACCATAAACACACCCCCAAAACTCTCTTCTTGTGAAAGGGCTATATGTCAGTAACTTTTAAAAAACCTACTAGAAAATGTGGTTTTCTCTTAAATTGCAATTCTGTATGTGAAGGTTTTTGCAGTCATTGTTGGTTTTACTCTTTGTAAATGCTAATTTTTATTCAAACTTGATAAATCATTTTCAAATATTAAAAAGGGAAATTTAGGCAGTCTCTCATCCAAAAATTGGATATTGAAATATATTATATATTAATATATTAATATGTGTTTATATATCAATTATATATTATATATTAATATTAAAATATTAAAATACATATCATTAGTATCACAATAGAAAAAGATCATTTTTTATTGATTGGATAGCTTGAATTGTTTATCACTTGTTGTAAGACCAGTGAAATGAGTTCACTATGTGTTTTCATTTTTATCCCTTCATGCAAATTGTCTTTGTTTACTCATTGCTCTAGTCTTTTTTTGTGCATGGACCACGTTCACATTAAATGTTCCATAAGCCTTCTCCACATGCAGACATAACAGTCAAAAATTCTGTAATGTTTTGATCCAGAGCATAAAGAGCTTAGAGTACAAACATGAAAACATTTTTCTTTTCAAGGTAGTGTTGAAGACTAAGGGATGAAAATGAATGCAGTAGGAAGAACAGCTCTTTCACTAATTGGAACATACAGTGGACAATCAGTGCATCTTAACATGGAAAAGTCCCAAGCAGCTTGTGACCAAAAAAAAAAAATAAAAGAAAGAAAAAAAAAAGTGCCACTGAAGAAGCTAGAGATGGTGGGGGAAAGTCTGTAAGCAAGGGATTGTTTCTCATGGAAGAAATTCACCAGCCTGTTTTCTATTTGAATAGTGTTTCTGACTCAAGGGTTGGCAGAGGCAGGGCCTGGTGGGAGGTGTTTGGGTTATGCAGGTGGATTCTTAATGAATTGCTTGATCCTATTCTTGCAGGAGTGAGTTCTCACTCTTAGTTCCCCAAGAGCTGGTTGTTGAAAAGAATCTGGCATCTTCTTGCTCTCTCTTTCTTCCTCTCTCACCATGTGATCTACACAAGCTGGCTCCCCTTCGCCTTCCACCATGAGTGGAAGCAGCCTGAAGCCTCCACCAGAAACAGATGATGGCACCAAGCTCCTTGTACAGCCTGCAGAACCATGAGCCAAATACACCTCTTTTCTTTATAAATTACCCAGCCTCAGGTATTCCTTTATGGCAACACAAACAGACCAAGACAAGGATGTTCTTCATAGCAGTAACTATAATGACAAATATAGGAAACCACATGTCTATCAATTGAGAATGTGATAAATGCATTTTTGACCTATCCATATAATGATAAGCTAAATAGCTAAGTAAAATGTTCTTCAGTGATATAAAGAACAGATATACATTTAAGTAAACAAGATAATTGCTAAATTGTTAACAATTATAAGAAATAGAACTATGGGTATTTCTTACCATGCTTATATTTAATTTCAATTCCTAATTTTTCTAAAATAAGTATTTTTATAATACAAAACCCATCAAGAATTACATGTTTAAAATTAGGGAATAAATTTTAGGACTTTTAGGGTGATAAATGATAATTTATCTCAATAATTTTAAGAAATGTATATTTGAAGATAGTTATTAGTCAACATTCAACTAAGCTAAGCTGCAGAAACAAATGAACTCTGAAATCCTAGTGACTTAAACAAAGGCTTATACTTCATTCTTTTTTAAGTCCATTGTGGCTCAGGCAGTCCTTCTCTATCTTGCAGCCATTCATGTAGAAAATATGCCCTCCAAAATTACCATAGCAGAGAAGGAGAAATATAAAGGAGACACACTAGGGTGTAATTGCTTTTTACAAATCATTGTTCATATTTCATTGCCAGACCTAGACATATGGCTCTTAAACTAACTGCTGGGAAGGTTGGGAGGCTGGGAAATGTAAAGAAACAGAGTAATACTGGGTGAGCAATAATTGACTCTTCTACAAAGATCTATAGAAAAGCTTTGATGTGATAATTTTTGATACACACACACACACACACGCCATATATGGCCATATTAAAAATCTACCTTGAACACCACAAAGCTCAATTCTTCATGCTTTTATTTGGTTTCCAAGGTTTCTAAAATGAATGTATTTATTTTATTTTCCTTATTAATGAATATTAGGACCCCCCCAACACAAATTTTCACTATAAACATCCTTAAACATATCTACTTACAAACTAGTATGAGTCTTTCTCTAAAGTATATGTTTAGAAGTAGTACTGTTGGGTTGCATATTATAAGTATTTTATGTATACACACTGTATATAAAAATGTGTATCTAGAACTGGAAATACCATTTGACCCAGCCATCCCATTACTGGGTATATACCCAAAGGACTATAAATCATGCTGCTATAAAGACACATGCACACGTATGTTTATTGCGGCATTATTCACAATAGCAAAGACTTGGAACCAACCCAAATGTCCAACAATGATAGACTGGATCAAGAAAATGTGGCACATATACACCATGGAATACTATGCATCCATAAAAAATGATGAGTTCATGTCCTTTGTAGGGACATGGATGAAATTGGAAATCATCATTCTCAGTAAACTATCGCAAGAACAAAAAACCAAACACCGCATATTCTCACTCATAGGTGGGAATTGAACAATGAGATCATATGGACACAGGAAGGGGAACATCACACTCTGGGGACTGTTGTGGGGTGGGGGGAGGGGGGAGGGATAGCATTGGGAGATATACCTAATGCTAGATGACGAGTTAATGGGTGCAGCGCACCAGCATGGCACATGTATACATATGTAACTAACCTGCACAATGTGCACATGTACCCTAAAACTTAAAGTATAATAAAAAAAAGACATATCCAAAAAAATGTGTATATATCTTTAATTTGTATAAATATTGATAATTTGCATTCCAAAGTGTCTCTGCATACAAACACAAGTAAGAGTTCCAGTTTAGGTTTATGTTTCCAAGTATCTCCACAACCAATGGATGTGAAATGGAATCGCAGTTTAACTTTGCATTTCCTTAACTGCTCTTGAGGTTGTACAGTTCTTTATGTGAATATTGCCCAGCTGGGTTTCCTCTTCTGTAAATTTTCTTCTGATATATTTTAGCTAGTATATATGTATTTCATCATACAAAAAGTTTTGGATGTTGAAAATATAAATCTGCTTTTTTACTTGCTGTCTGTGTACTAGTCAGTAAATCTTTCAAAGTCACAAAGATAGTCTTCTATATTTTCTAACAGTTCAACTTTTTAATTTTCATATTTATATTTCAATTTTTATGACTTCTCTGTGTGTATGGTATGAGGTAAGAATCTGATTTTAGTTTTTCCATAGAGAAGTCCTTGTCTCAGTAGCACTCATTCCCCCACTGTATTTACATCACTTTGTGCATATATCAATATCCCATACAGATTTGCAGTGGGAACACATGCAGGAGGCGACTGAAGGGAAGGCAGCAGTGTAAGGAAATCTCCTCTGGTAGACCTGAAGGACAATGAGAAGCTAAATACCTGAAGAAGGGAGAGTACAGCTAGGGGTAGAGGGTTGGGGAGACCAAAAATGAATATTTGAAGAGGCATTCTAGTGTGAAACCTTTGTATTCTTTGAAAACTTAGTGCCTCATTCACTGTTCAACAGTATCTATTAACATGATTTACAAATGGTTTCTCAGAATACATGTTTTCTTAACACTTTTAAAATTCACATCAGCCATTCATACAATATGAAACCTCATCACTGCTTAGTGGATTGAAGAAAACTTAGAAGTATGGGATGGAAATAAAAATAGAGGTAAAAACTGAATATATATAAGAAATACCACTTGCCAAGAGTCCTAGCCCAGTCCCAATAAAATTTATACAGTTTTAAATGTGAAGTTTCCTTAAACTTCTTTAGCAACTCTTGCTGTTGGAGATGTCTCTAATTTATAGATAGGCAGAAATTTCAGTAGGTGTTTAACTTGTTCCACTTTGGAAAAATCATTTGGAGGAAAATGTTTTATTTCATTATTTTCCCTTTTAACTAGGATTTCAGGCCAACAAGTTTTTGTCTACTTTTCTCCCCTGACTTCAAAGAAATTCTAGGCATTTTGTTATACATTAAAATTAGCAATTTGTATAAATATTATCTTCCTTTTACAAAAAGCCCATGGCAAGGGAAATGAATCTTAGAGTAAAATCATAGTTCTTTTCCCTTTTTTTCATGAACTTTAGCACACTATACTTAGCGTGCCTACACTACAGCTTAAAATAACTTTCAAAGGTTTTTGAGCCACTGAAATTAGTGCACCCTAAAAAAGAATAGAGCTGTTATCAGAAAAAAACAATACATGAAAATCCATCTTAGGTGAATCCCTCTTTAGTAGTCATCTAATAGCCTCATAGATTAAATAAGCACTTTCTTTCATGTCTGAATCACATCTATTACATAATTACTTTCCTTCCAAGCAAGTGAAAGAAAGAACAAGAAGGAAGAGCTATATAAAGATTATAATTAATAATTGATAGGCAGTTTTCCACAAAACGAAGCCTGTATTGTGAGTTACATAATCAGTACCTCAGCAACCTCAGTTTTCTTCTCAAAAGTAAGGGCTAGGAAGAATCAGAGATGAGACTTCTTTATCTTTTTTTTGTTTCACAAAGATAACATATATGCATTGTGAAAATGTAGAAATACAAATAAGCAACTTGAAGAAAACAAAAGCCACATGTATAGCAGAGATAGAGTTTTCACAATACACGTAATTCTCTTCTCCCTTATGAAAAGAATCCCAGTTTTTCAGTTGGGCACACGGCTCCCCTATGTAAATGACTATTTCCTGGCCTCCCTTGAAGCTAAGCATGACCTTGTGATTAAATTCTGACAAATGAGGTTAAATGGCAGAGAAGTGTAATATTCCTTCCCCATGTCCCCTTTCCTGCTGCCTCTTCAATGGATAAAGATGCAATGGTTGGACACGGTAGAGGGAATGGTAGTCACCCAGGATCCCTAGCCCTTTGAAATACCATTAGCTTTGGACTATCCACTTCCATACTTCTCTTATGGGAGAAAGAAAAAAATTTAGCCTTTTAAAGCTTCTCTTCCTATGTTCCTTGGTACTCGCAGCCAATCCTAATGCTAAGGTATTCTAATACTTCCATTTAATAATTATTTTTATTACCTAGCTTTTGAGCTTTTAAATGCTCACAATTATGTGCTATCTCTTTAATTTTTATTTTTGGGTTAATTGGTTAGTTTATTTAATTTACACTGAAAACTCATGGAGCATACAGCTTCCTTAATCTAAACGCAATTTTATTCATCTGAACTGCGGTATACAGGTGTCAGAAGAAAAATGCTTTTCCTTTTTCTTGTCAAAACTTTCCATTTCTGGGGCAGCAAAATCAAACAATATACTGAAAGCCCAGGCCTTAACTTACTCTATATGAATAAAATGGGTCTGCATGCATAAAGTCATTTACTCTCCCAGGATACTTTTATTATTTTCAACTTACAGATAAGGAAGTGGAGGTCCAAAGAGGTGAAATGAGTAACCCAAGGTCACAAAGCTCGTAAAAGGCAGTTACAGTCTGGCTCCACTGTCCACACCCTTAACCTCTATACTGTGACTGTGAACACTAGAATACAAAGGCACATTCCTAGTTGGGACAGCCACTATGCCACTGCAACAGATGGCTGGCATTGTGGGAATGAGGGCCTGGTATTTACGGCCAAGGAGGAAAATGGCCTTTTTATGTGAATTTTCCTAATTTTTAAATGATGTTGCCAACAATTTACAGAAAAATAAATTAGTCCTCGTACAGAAGTGCAAATTTCTCCAAAGCATGGATTCCTGGTATAAGCTATAAAACAGGAGGTTTTTTTTGTCTTGTAGGCTGCTTACATTGAAAATATGGCTTTGGATATTAGAATGTCTCAGAGACTTGTGGTGGCTCTGATTAAATCAAGATCACCTGACGAGCATGTTGAATTTGAATGTTATGACTGGTGTGGCAAGCAGAATAACAGCACCCACAGATATCCACCTCTTAATCCCAGGAACCTGTGAATCTGTTATATCATGATTCCCATTTAAAAGTGGGATAAAAGAAAGGGTTGCTAACATACCAAGAGGGACTAGCCTAACATGAAAGTGCAGACATTCACTTTATTTGCTATATGAATTCTCCCCCTTTTCCAAAGTATTAACAGAAAATTCCCATTTATCTAGAAATAAACCAACTGGAAAGCTCAAAGAATAGAAAATTCCCATTTATCTATTTTTTAATTTCACTTTCCTGGTAATTCATATTTACTGTATTTTACCAAAAAAAAATGGTCTATCATAGTTAGAACAAACAAAGCAAACAGGTAGAGAGCAACCATTCCTTTACCACACATAGTTTGAAAAGCTACGGCAAATGGTTTGCAGAGAGTGGTTCAAGGACCATGGACAAACAGCATCAGCATCCCTCTGGAATTTTGTAAGAATGCAAATTCTCCAACTTTGTCTTAGACTGACTGGATCAGAAACTTGAGGGTGAGGTCCAAAAAACCATGTTTTAGCAATCCTGGGTGATGCTTACACCTGCTGAGGATATGCACTTCATCGACTAACGTATTCGGGGTTGGATAAGGGTTAGTTGATAAAGGGGCATACCCTTAAGCATTCTGCATTCATAAAATCATGTAGTCTCCCATGATGACTTTATTACTTTCATTTTACAGATGAAGAAATAGAGGTCTAAAGAGGCTAACTAACCCAACGTCACACAGCTAGTGAGGGCCAGTTATAACCTGGCTCCACAATCCACGCTCCTAACTGCTATACTGTAAAGCTCAAGATTGTTCAGATAAGTAAGCATGATTTAAAGTAGATACTGGGTACAGACAAAAGAATGAAGAAGGTCAAAGTTGAAAGTAGGGTTTGAATTAGGATGTCATCTGAATATGTCTATTTTTGAATTAATCATGTTTATATGATCCCTGCCTTAGCCCATTTGGACTGCTCTAACAAAATGCCACAAATTGGGTAGCTTAAAAACAACAGAAATTTATTTCTCCGAGTCCTGGAGGCTGGGAAGATCAAGGCATCCATAGATTTGGTGTCTGACAAGGGCTCGCTTCCTCAGAGATAGCTTTCTTCTCACTCTAACCATGGTGGAAAAAGTGAAGAGTCTCTTTCAGGTCTCTTTTAAAAGGGCACTAATCCCATTCATAAGGGCCCCACCATCATGCCTTAATCACCTCCAAAGGCTTACCTTGTAGTAGCATGATCTTGGGGGTTAGGTCTTCAACATGAATTTTGGGAGGACAGAAATATTCAGACCATAACAAACCCCAAAGCCTAGTGATAGCACTGAAAATAAATCTCAATTGGGAATACTCAAGGATAGACAAATCATACAAACTATACATATCTAATCACAAATAACATTTACTTTAGATAATTTATATGAAGTGTTTTTAAAGATTTGTCAATAGTGATATTTTCATAAAATACCATGTATTTTCTTCATATTTCAGCAACTATAACATGAAGTTATTCATATAAAATAATGACAGTTTTAGATAAATGTATAACAAACACATAAATTGAGACACTTTTCTGATAAATTCTGGAAAAGCATCTTGTTTTTTCTCCTAAAAGTTCACATTGCCCCTTCTAATTTTAGCTATAGATCCAAATGCTCCATTCAATCTCACGTTTACATGGCTCTGGATCTTTTTAGGGTGGGTTTTTATTTATATGATTCTATTTAAATATGACGTATTTATATTTCTCTTCTTTTGCTATTTTCTTTAAATATCTACTTTATTGAACTGTGACTCTTTAGAGACATTATGTAGCCCTTGACACTTAAAGTATGATTTACACCTTGTCAAAATGTCATCTACTTCTCATTGAAAAAAAAAAATACTTGCAACCATTTTCAATGTACTTCTAAGCCTTTTACAATTTTTTCCAATATCTTTGAAGATAAATTATTTCTCAGGACACATTGCTGAACTCTAACAACTATTTTTTTCTGTCTATACCTATTTTCTTAATTATATTTCAAACATCTCTAGGTATTTCGTATATTCTTAGGTCAGATTGTTCACCTATAAGACCACAGAGATAAACGTAGACATCACAGTATTAGTCGTCTGCTAATAGAGATGTCTGACAATTCTGAGAACGTTTCCCAGAGACTGTTAAAATTCTCTAAAATCGCATTTACATATAATACATAATATCTAAAGTATAGATTGTTAGCCTTTTAATTAACTGAAAAATTGCTAATCAGACTCTAGAAATGAATAATTACTTATGTGTCCTGGACCTGCATGGGAAAATTTGAGAAGCATTTTTGTATTCAAGGAAGAAACAGTAACTACTGGAAGAGACAGAAAGAGCCCCTGCCATGTTTTGCCCATGAGCAAAGACATTAACTATAGAAAGAGAATTAGAAATGAACTGATACTTTATACCCTTTTCAGAATTTTCTTTCTACATAGCAAAAACACTCCAGCTATGACATTGCTGCAGAGACAAAATTTCTTATCTTTTGACTCAAACTGTCTCACTGTCAATTTTTCTATCATGCTACAGCCAGCATCTTCTCATTTATTCCCATGAAGGCAATCTCAGGATCATTGATGATGTTCTTAGTCTACTGCCAAATTGTGTCATTTCTGCCTTCACATCACCACTGAATCTGTTTCCATTTGATCTGACTGGAAATTCTCTGCAATGATGGTGGTTTATTCTCATTTTAATGTTACAATTTTTGAGTTAACCTTTCCTTGCTTATTCTAAAATAATGAGTTCCTTAACTTCCTTTCACTGAGAAGTGACATTTGAGCAAAGATTTAAAGAAGATGAGAATGTGAGCCATGGAGATACGTGGGCTAAGAGTGCTCTAGGAAGAGGAAGCAGACAATGCCAAGGCTGCAGGGTGTGTGTGTCAGGCATGTTCAAGGAAGAGCAAACAGAACAGAATTGCTGTGGCAGAGGGAACAGATCACAGTGGGGTAGGGCTTTAGGTGGGAGAAGTTAAGAACAGCCAGATTACATAGAATGTTATAGGTTAGAATTCCGGTCTCTTTATTATCGGTCTTTTCTATAAGCCCATAGGGAAATTAGAGATAAAGATTTAGAGAGACACAAAGATAAAAACAGAGATGCCAAGCTATACATTTATATTCTGTGTGCTGCATGTGTATAATTGCTTTAGTTAAAATTATATTGAAATTCAACAAACTTTTAAGTGCTGTGATGGAAATAGATGCAGCAGACGTGGTCTTGGTCTTGAAAGATTTACAATTAAAAAAATCTGATTATAACTTATCTGATTATAACTTAAAACATCAAAAAGAAATTTTAAAAGGTACAAGAATTTGTTATTAATAATACAAGGGAAGAAGAGCCACATTCCACATGTTAATCTATGAAGAAATTTCTGAAAAATGTTCATTATTTAACAAATATTTTTTAAGCATCCAGCATCCAAAAAACAGCAGCAGATTCAAATTTTTGTCTTGAGAATTTAAATTCTCGGGTGAGGTGAGGAGAACAGAAAATAAATAAATAAATAAGTACGTGTAAGAAATAAAGATAATAAAGTAACACAGCATGTAAAAAACGATCAATTCTATGCAAAAAGAACAGGATGAGAGAGATCAGAAGTACTGTGAGGAGTGGGGCAGGCTGCAATTTAAAGTCGGGTAGTCGGGGTGAGCTTCATCAAGAAGAATATATTTTAGCAAAGACATGAAATGGGGGAGGAAAAAGCAATAGTCAGTGCAAGCGCTTTGAGGTGGGAGTGTGCCTGGTTGGTTTGAGAACAATGAAGAGCCCAGTGTTACTGGAAAAGATGAGCAGGGTGAAGAGATAGTGTTACAGAAGCAGATCATGAAGATCTTTTCGGTCTCTAGGTTTCATTCTGAATGAAATAGGGAGCTAATGCAGGGTTTTGAGCAGGGGTAGCACTACCTGACTTAAGTTTAGAAAAGGATTTCTTGCTACTGTGTTGAAAATAGCCTATAATAGGCCAAGAGTGGAGAACAGGCATACTAGTTAATGGGTTGTTTTAATAACCTAATACTCAATGGTGGTGACTCAGGCAGGAGTGATAACAGTGAAAGTAATATGAAATGGTTAGGTTATTGATATGTTTTGAAGGTTGAACTAAGAGGACTTCTTGATGAGTTGGATATGTGACATGAGAGACAGAAGGAAGTCAAGATGACTCCAAGATTTTGTCCTGAGAAACAGAAAAAAATTGAATTGTTAGCAGCTGGAATTGGGGAACTTGCTGGAAGAGCAGGTTTGGTGGTGGTGGTGGGATTAGAAGTTAAGTTTCAGATGAATTAACTGCAATGTCTATCAGACTCCATGTAGAGATTTTGAATAGATACACGCACATACAAGTCTGGAATTCAAAACAGAGATTTGAGCTGGAGATATAAATTTGGGTGGTGTTGGCATGCAGAGTATATTAAGCTATGAGAATGGATGAGATCATAAGGGAAAAGAGAAAAGACCCAAGAACTGAGTTATAGCTGTACCAAAAGGAAGGGAGACAGAGAATTCTTACATGCCTACTTCAGAGTTCAGCAGGAAGCCTTGTTCCAGTCCTGAAACCGCAATCTGTTCATTAGATAATTGAATTTTAAGCGAAGCACAGTGGTTCATGCCTGTAATCCCAGTTTTTTGGGAGGCTGAGGTGAGAGGATTACATAAGGCCAGGGGTTCAAGACCAGCCTGGCCAATATAGCAAGACTTCATCTCTAAGAAAATTTAAAAAGTAGCCAGGTGTGGTGGCATACACCTATCGTTCCAGCTACTTAATAGTCTGAGGTGGGAGGATTGCATAAACCCAGAAGTCTGAGGGTGCAGGGAGCTATGATCATGCCACTGGGCTCCAGCCTGGGCAATAGAGTGAGACCCTGTCCTTAAAAAAAAGAATAGAATTTTAGGGCATGGAAGGCCAAAGCAGAACTAGCGAATTTTCTGGTAGAAACAGCATCATCCCAGATTGGTGGGAGATATAGAGACATGTCATCTTTGTTGATGTACCTGTGTGGCACACTAGCTAAAAAAGATAGCCAGAGCTAAGGTATGGTCAAGCAGGAAGGCAAAGCACCAGGTTATAACACAGCCTGAAAATCTGAGGCTCCATGTGATTTCAAAATGATGGCGTAGCCTCAGTCTGTTCCCCTCCCCCCAGTCCTCTACATGACTATGTATAAAACAGACACCCTAAAAACCTGCCTCATTCAAAAATCAAAAATAGAAAATCAAAACCACAATACGCTACCAATTCACACTCATATGGATGGCTACTATAAAAATATAAAATGGAAAATAACAAGTCTTGGTGTGGATATGGAGAAGTTGAAACACTCTGCATTGCTGGTGGGAAGGAAAATGGTGCAGCCACTTTGGAAAAGAGTTTGGCGATTTCTCAAAAAGTTAAACATAGATTTACCATATGATGCAGCAATTCCACTTCTAGGCATAGACCCAAAAAATCGAAATCAGGGATTCAAACAGATACTTGTACACTAATGTTCATAGCAGCATGCAGTAAATTCCTATAATGTGATGTTGCCTCAGCATGCATTTTGGATATAGGTTTAACTTTCTCATACACGGAACAGGTTCCAGTTATCCTTAACAGAATTTCTAGCTCCCTGACCTCTCCTAGTTCCTTAAGGTGGTCAATCCAGATATCTGGTTTATACATCACCTCCTGATGATCATCTTCTTGGGACATATACTCGACTCTATTTGACTCATCTCACCGACCCCCATAATCTGCATAAATGCAGAAACTGCAGCTTGGCATGCAGCGGCCACACCATGACACTGCGGAATGCATGCCTGCTTGCTTTAAACCCACCAACTGCAACTCCCAGCAGGAAATCTGCTTGGGTGACACTCTGTGCCCCAGTAAAGGTCTCAGTCCGCAGGTCTGTCTCTGTCTGGCTCCCCACCTGCTGGTTGAGCTCATCATCCCTGTGACCTTTCCCTCAGCTCTTCCTGGTACCCCTAATCACTCATGAACCTGTAAGTAATAAACCGCTTCTGTGTTATTTATTTCGCTGTGTTGCCTCCTATGTGTCCGACTGACTGACACACATGAGCCCAATTTTTCTCCCGATTGAGGTTCTTCCGGAGAGTGGCTATCTTGGCAGAAATAAACTCAGACAAGAGCCAAGAAGGTGTCTTCCAGTATTAATACCTGATGAAAGGGATACCTGGTCACAGGCTGGACACTCAGGCAGCAGGCTGTCCACCAGGATAAAAGAGTATCTCCTGAAAGGCACACGGTAAACATCCATGACAATCCCAATACAGAGAAATACAACAAGCATTATTCACAACAGCCCAAAGGTGAAAACAACCTAAGTGTCCAGCGACGGATGAATCAACAAAATGTGGTATATATCTATAATAAAATATTATTAAGCCATATAAAGGAATGAACTTCAGACACATGCTACAAGATATATAAAGCTCGAAAACACTATGGCAAATGAGATAAGCCAGGGACAAAAGAATAAATGTTGTGTGATTCTGCTCATGTGAAGGGCCTGGAAAAGGCAATATCATAGAAACAAAGTATAACAGATATCCAAAGGCTGGGGGAAGAGGGAATGGGAAGTTATCGTTTAATGAATACAGAGTTTTAGCTTGGGATGATGCAAAAGTTTTGGAAATCAATAATAGCCATGGCTGCACAACACTGTGAATGTATTTAAAGCCACTGAATTTTGCATTTAAAATAGTTACACTGGTAAGTTTTATGTTATGTATATTTTACCATAATGAAAAAGAATGGTTATAATAAAGATGGATAAAAATCAGAGAAGCACCATGGCAGACTCTTTGTTTAAATATTGGTGGGAAGGGGGCAGATAAGGAATGTTAACAAAAGGGACATTAACAAATAAAACAGATAAAGATTCAAGTAGGTAATTCTCATGGCCTCAAAGAAATTATACAAAACATGTTCCTTCTGACAAATAAACTCAAAGAAAAAGATACTAGAGAGTAAAGAAGAGATAAGAAAAACAAAGAAAGAGATAAAATGGCTCCAAGAAAGCAGGGATGTAGAGGAGAAAAATGAAAATAAAACAAAAACATTGGAGAGGTCACAGAAATATCAGAATCGTCTCATGCAGGATAAACATAACTGAAATTGCTGTAAAGGTCATAGAATAAAGACTTGAGGAAACCACACAAAATAAAACGGAAAAGGACAAAGATATATAAATGTGATGTATCCATAACTTATGTATCACGAAGAAGAGGAGAAATATAACAGAAAAAAATAAAGATAATTTTCTTAAAATCTAGAAATAAAAGGGGTCTTAAATCTATATATTGAAAGGGAATATCATAATTGAAATAAAATGATAAAGAACAATAAATTCAGGCCGGGCGTGGTGGCTCATACCTGTAATCCCAGCACTATGAGAGGCCAAGGTGTGTGGATCAATTGAGGTCAGGTGTTCGAGACCAGCCTGGCCAACATGGTGAAACCTCATCTCTACTAAAAATACAAAAACTAGCCGGGCGAGGTGACAGGTGCCTGTAATCCCAGCTACTTGGGAGGCTGAGGCAAGAGAATCTTTGGAACCCGGGAGGCAGAGGTTGCAGTGAGCAAGATCGCACCACTGCACTCCAGCCCGACTAAAAAATGACTTTTATTGGCATCTGGAAAGAAGTATCAGGTCATCTACAGCAGACAGAAATCAAGCTATCTTCAAGATCCAATAATATTCAGCCACTAGATACAAAGAAAGGATGAAAGGAACTGTATTTGAGTTCAATTTCTTAGCTGTCATAGCTGGAGTCAAGTGATACTATCTAAAGTTGAAACATATAGCTAAATAAAAAATAATTAGCCCAATCTTTTAAATGTATTACAATTTTTTTAACTTTAGAAAGATCTTTTAGAACCAATAATGCTTATTGTAAAATACATTAATCTAAAAATCATCGATTATAAATCATGATGCTATAAAGACACATGCACACGTACGTTTATTGCAGCACTACTCACAATAGTAAAGACTTGGAACCAACCCAAATGTCCATCAATGATAGACTGGATTAAGAAAATGTGGCACATATACACCATGGAAAACTATGCAGCCATAAAAAATGATGAGTTCATGTCCTTTGTAGGGACATGGATGAAGCTGGAAACCATCATTCTCAGCAAACTATCGCAAGGACAAAAAAACCAAACACTGCATGTTCTCACTCATAGGTGGGAACTGGACAATGAGAACACCTGGACACAGGAAGGGGAACATCACACACCGGGGGCCTGTTGTGGGGTGGGGGGAGGGAGGAGGGATAGCATTAGGAGATATACCTAATGTAAATGACGAGTTAATGGGTGCAGCACCCCAGCATGGCACATGTATATATATGTAACAAACCTGCACATTGTGCACATGTACCCTAGAACTTAAAGTGTAATAAAAAAAATTTTAAAAAGTGACAAAATTAGTAATATCTGGGTTTTGTTAAACTAATAAAGATCACAATTAGTATCTTTTATAAAATCTCATAGATTAATCCACCATCCATCCATTTCTTTCTCCTCTCTCTATACACACACACACACACACATACACATGCATTATATATTTCATCTATTTCTATTTCTATATGTATCTACACATCTGTCTCATATAATTAAATGTACACAATGACTATTTCTGGATGATAATGACTTTGATCTTTTACCTTTTTCATTGTGTTCTTTAATTTTGTTCTACTTTGTAAATAATGAGAGATTATTATATTTCACTAAAGCAATAAGGTATTTTCAAGAGCCATTTTCTAATAGGTGTTTACTGTAGCAAAGATGATAACCTGTTGCTTTTCACTGACAAACTAAAGCCAAGATTCCAACTCTCAATTTTTTAAGGCTCTCTAAGTTTATTAAAACTCTTTCAACTAAAGGAAGATTATTGGTTAGTTCCTCATACAACACTGATTGAAGTAAGGCTCTTAACCATACATTCTAGAATATGCACACTGGGCAGCTTCCATGCCTTTACATGATGACAGCCACTCCCACCAATGATCAGACTTCTCTCTGATGGGTTGAGTACAGAAAAGGAGACAAGCCAAGTGGATAAATGGAACTACACAGAACTTCTGGGCATCTATGGCTATTTCTTTTATTTCTCTAACCTACACTATAGAAGAGAAAAAAGTGTCTTGGCATCCCATTCTTCAAGCTTCCTGAAAAGTCCAGATCTCTGATGTCTTTTGCTCTCTATATGAGCCAGTATTTCTGAAATCCTCCAACAGTTTGGGGATTAAGAGTCTAATATTCCCATACCTTCTGAGCTATGTTGACATAAAACGGCTATCCCCATACTATTGTGTTCCCAATAGTAATGTTATGTTCATAAGTATTTAACTTTATTTCCAATTTCGTTTTTTCTTGTCTTGTATCAATCCAAATGGCTCTAAAGGGCACCAAGTGAGATGGATTCTACGGATCAGCTTAAAAACCATAGTCTACTTGTAAAGTTGGGGGAACTTTGGTCTGTTGTCTGTCATGGAAGTCAATCTGTCACAGAAGTGAACTGCTACCATTCTGCCCTAAAAAGAACCAGGGCTCTTTGGAGAAAAGGCGGATTGCAGGGTCGAGGGAATGAAGTATAAAATGAGTTTGGAACATTCTGTTGCATTAGAACATAGGAAAGTGCTCAAAGAATGATGGGGTCATATCAAAAGGATACAGGAGCCAGCCTAAAGGGGTTCTTGCTGTCAAATCTAAAGTAATTTTAGCAATGAAAATAAACAATAATAGTGATGGATTAAAACTTTGCTGCTTTAGCTATATTCTCATTGTCTCATTCTCCCTCTCCACTTTCAACTCCCTCCTTTATATCCCTTCCTTTAAGCTGTAATCATGGGATCAAATTCTCTTGTTTTTCTTCTGCTTCAGGGCAATACCTATGCTCTGGATGGGTTTTTTCTACATTGGAAAAAAAAATGGAGTTAAAAAAAAGTCTTAAGTTTTAGTTTAAGGTTTTGGGGTGATCATTGAAGAAAACAATCTCTTAACTGACATAGGTTCTATGCCACTAAAACCAACCTGATGTTAGGTTGGAACATAAAATTGCCTTTTTTATAGTTAAGATGATTGAATATCAGAAACTTCAGTTGGCTCAATAACATGGTCCATCCAAGCTCCTCGGGAACTTACACATTGAGTCTTAGAACCAAACCCTGAGCCATTATGAATTGATTCCCGGTTTCAGTCATCCTCTGTGCCTTTTGCTTCCTAATGAAGAAGGATGACTGGTGGAGGGGTACAACATGGGCCTTCCCAGCCTCCCGTTTGATGTCATTTGAATATCACATTCATATCCTCTGTGAGAAGTACTGCCATGCAAGGAAAAGAACAGTAGACCACAAGATAAGAGAATGGATTTAATTCTTGGCTTTCTCATTATCCAGCTGAAAAAAAAGGTGGATGAATCTGAATCATAATCGCTCTCAGCCTCTCTTCTTGCATTTACAAAATAAAGAGGCTGGAGAAAGACTGAGTTGTATATGGTGTCCCTTCTAGTTCTAATACCTTGCAATTCTTCTTATAAGACCGGGGTAGGGAGGAACAACCTGAAAATAAGTATTACTTACATATGCAATGCATTGGAGTCCTTTACAGGAAGACATATCTACCAACCAAATAAAGTAACTAAGGTTAGAGGGGAAAGAAAAAAAAAACCCTTATTAAATGAAACTGATGGTTTAGTCAAGGCAGAACAAACTTCTAGATGTTAAATTACAAAGAATGTGCTTTACTAATCCATAAAATGTCTTTTTAAATGTAATTTAGCAAAAAAATACACTTTAGTTTTTTCTTAAAATTCTCTTTTCTTTCTTTTATAAATTATACAAAAGTTGCTAGGTGATTATGAATAGTGATCACTTGTTCACAAATGTACGGACTTCAAATCATGCGTCTCTTTTGAGAATCTGTAAGAAAACGTTTGAATGCTTCAGCTCTCTGCTACCCAATATAACAATGCTAAATTTAGTCAGATTTTGGTTTGTCCTCATCTGCACAATGATGATAATCTCTAATTTGGACTTTCCAATATAAGCATTGTTATGAAATCGTCTGTAGTCTAAGATTGCTTAGAAAAGGCAAAAATAACCTTAATTCTTGCAAATCTGAACAACAATATGCAGCATATAAAGAAGAAAAGGCTCATTGCATAACTCAGAAGAACAGTGAATATCCACAAAGCCTACGTCCATGGAGTTAGCTAGCCCTAAAAACAATTCTATTTTATTCAAGTATGCTTTTAAAAAAATTGTAACCTCCCAGTAGAACTTTCATGAACAATTCTAGTATTGTCCACACCAGGAACACAGAAAGTAGGTAAGGTATTTAACAAACAAGAAAGATATTAGTCACATTTATACCAACAAATTATTAGACTTTTTGGCTATATGTGGATACTTAGTCACCTTAATCACTTAATACAGGTCTTCCTTATAGCAAAATTCTAGGCAAAAGTTATAAACTTGTTTCCATAAAACCAAATGAAGCCAGTGAGTCCAGTCCAACAACCAGGTTATTCTTCGCCTTTAATCTCCTTTTCCCCTGGTATTTTATGCTACATCCAAATCTTTATTAAATAACCTGGTCCTTTCTATCTTCAAAGCATAAGCCCTAAATTAAAAACCAAGGTACAGAGTTATTATCTCGAGCCATTACAAAAAGAATTTACGTTCTGAAAGATAAAATAGCTAGTTAAGCACGAAGTCAATAGGATGAGGTATCCTAATGTTTCTGTTAGGTGGAATTTTTTTGGTAAGCCTCCGTTTTTGTTTTTTTCCTTACAAGCATATTAGAATTATCATGAAGTATACAGTCTTTTTCTTTTAATGTGTCAGTTCTCTGTATCTGTTATCACCATAAGTACAGGTCAATCAGATATCTTTTAAAATTGAATCTCAGTCAAGGAAAGATTCCCTGGTAACTGCTTTTAACATTTAGTAACCTGACACTTGCAATTCTTTCAAATGTCATACTTTTCTAGAGTATTTCTATTTCAGAAGCTTTACAATTCTTCTACAGATTATAGGACTATGCTCATTAATACAACCATTTGTTTTGAATAAGTATGAATATTAGAAGTCAAAATGAACTGAACTTCTGCTAAGTCCCAAAAATAACATGAGAAAGTGTTTTTATTGCCTAACTGCAGGTGCTAAATAAATATAAATAAGGGCCCTCATTCTTAGTCTTCCACAATCAAGCAGAGTCTTTGGAGGGTGCTTCAACAGGACAGTAGGCACTAGTTTAGGGTACATTTCTAAGTTCATGTAAGTATAACTTGTTCACTCATTCCGTGCCTATTTACTGTGCTTCTACTACGGTGACAGGCACTGGGCTAATTGCTGCAGATGCAGTGCTGAGCAAGACAGAAACATGCCCTACTCTCACAGAATTTAGTATCTGTGCAAGAGAATGACATTATCAAATAATCAGACTTTTGAATGCATAATTACAAATTGAAACAAGTGTTGTCAAGAAAGAGCAGGATTCCATGAGAAGTTATTGCAAGGAATCTGACTCAGATTAGGGGTCAAGGAAAGCATTTCTGAAAAACTGATACTTATCTAGAAATCTAGAAGATGACTATATGCTAATTAGCCTAAAGGATGGTAGGGTAAGGGTGAGGAAAAGGAAAAGAGGAAGATTCTTCAAAATCAAAATAATGTCGGTGAAGAGGTCCTATCACAAGGGGTATGTTAGTTTCCTATAGCCACTATAAATAGTGTCGTAAACTTAGTGGCTTTAAACAGCATTGACTTATTATTTTACAGTTCCGGAGATCCTATGCCCAAAATGAGTCTTAAGGAACTAAAATCAAGGTGTTGCAGAGCTGCCTTCCTTGTAGAGGGTCAAGGGAAGAACTTATTTACTAGACTTTTCCAGCCTCTAGAGGCTGCCCGCATTCTTGGGCTTGCAACCTCCCTCATTTATCTTCAAAGTTGGCAATGCCAGCCAATCTTTTTCATCATGCCATCTATTTGGTTGTCTCTCTTCTGCTTCCCTCTTTTCACTTAGGATCCATGGTCACACCCAGATAATCCAGGATAATCTCCCCATCTCAAAGTTTTTAACATAATCATATCAGCAAAGTCCATTTTTCCATGTAAGGTAACATATTCAAACAGGTTCCAGGGATTAGGATTGTGGACATTGTTGGAGACCATTATTATGTCTATCATGAGAGAGATCATGTTTTATCTGAGAATTGAAATAAGGTAAGGGTGGTTGGAGAGTAGAAAGTGAGAAGAAAGGTAATATAAGATGAGGCTGGGAAGATGGGCAAAGACTATAAACACCTCTATGCAAATAAACTAGAAAATCTAGAAGAAATGGATAAATCCCTCGACACATACACTCTACCGAGACTAAACCAGGAAGAAGTTGAATCCCCGAATAGACTAATAACAGGCTCTGAAATTGAGGCAATATTAATAGCCTACCAACCAAAAAAAAGTCCAGTACCAGATGGATTCACAGCCGAATTCTACCAGAGGTACAAGGAGGAGCTGGGACCATTCCTTCTGACACTATTCCAATCAATAGAAAAATAGGGAATCCTCCCTAACTCATTTTATGAGGCCAGCATCATCCTGATACCAAAGCCTGGCAGAGACACAACCAAAAAAGAGAATTTTAGACCAATATCCCTGATGAACATCGATGCAAAAATCCTCAATAAAATACTGGCGAACTGAATCCAGCAGCACATCAAAAAGCTTATCCACCATGATCAAGTGGGCTTCATCCCTGGGATGCAAGACTGGTTCAATATATGCAAATCAATAAATGTAATCCAGCATATAAACAGAACCAAAGACAAAAACCACATGATTATCTCAATAGATGCAGAAAAGGCCTTTGACAAAATTCAACAACCCTTCATGCTAAAAACTCTTAATAAATTAGGTATTGATGGGACGTATCTCAAAATAATAAGAGCTATCTATGACAAACCCACAGCCAATGTCATACTGAATGGGCAAAAACTGGAAGCATTCCCTTTGAAAACTGGCACAAGACAGGGATGCCCTCTCTCACCACTCCTATTCAACATAGTGTTGGAAGTTCTGGCCAGGGCAATCAGGCAGGAGAAAGAAATAAAGGGTATTCAATTAGGAAAAGATGAAGTCAAATTGTCCCTGTTTCCAGATGACATGATTGTGTATTTAGAAAACTCCAGTGTCTCAGCCCAAAATCTCCTTAAGCTGATAAGCAACATCAGCAAAGTCTCAGGATACAAAATCAATGTGCAAAAATCACAAGCATTCTTGTACACCAATAACAAACAGAGAGCCAAATCATGAGTCAACTCCCATTCACAATGCTTCAAATAGAATAAAATACCTAGGAATCCAACTTACAAGGGATGTGAAGGACCTCTTCAAGGAGAACTACAAACCGCTGCTCAACGAAATAAAAGAGGACACAAACAAATGGAAGAACACTCCATGCTCATGGGTAGGAAGAGTCAATATCGTGAAAATGGCCAAACTGCCCAAGGCAAATTATGGATTCAATGCCATCCCCATCCAGCTACCAATGACTTTCTTCACAGAAATGGAAAAAACTATTTTAAAGTTCATATGGAACCAAAAAAGAGCCCACATTGCCAAGTCCATCCTAAGCTGAAAGAACAAAGCTGGAGGCATCACACTATCTGACTTCAAACTATACTACAAGGCTACAGTAACCAAAACAGCATGGTACTGGTACCAAAACAGAGATATAGACCAATGGAACAGAACAGAGCCCTCAGAAATAATACCACACATCTACAACCATCTGATCTTTGACAAACCTGACAAAAACAAGAAATGGGGAAAGGATTCCCTATTTAATAAATGGTGCTGGGAAAACTGGCTAGCCATATGTAGAAAGCTGAAACTATAGACCTCTTCCTTACACCTTATACAAAAATTAATTCAAAATGGATTAAAGACTTAAATGTTAGACCTAAAACCATAAAAACCCTAGAAGAAAACCTAGGCAATACCATTCAGGACATAGGCATGGGCAAGGACTTCATGTCCAAAACACCAAAAGCAATGGCAACAAAAGCCAAAATTGACAAATGGGATCTAATTAAACTAAAGGGCTTCTGCACAGCAAAAGAAACTACCATCAGAGTGAACAGGCAACCTACAAAATGGGAGAAAATTTTTGCAATCTACTCATCTGACAAAGGGCTAATATCCAGAATCTACAATGAACTCAAACAAATGTACAAGAAAAAAACAAACAACCCCATCAAAAAGTGGGCAAAGGATATGAACAGACACTTCTCAAAAGAAGATATTTATGCAGCCAACAGACACATGAAAAAATGCTCACCATCACTGGCCATCAGAGAAACGCAAATCAAAACCACAATGAGATACCATCTCACACCAGTTAGAATGGTGATCATTAAAAAGTCAGGAAACAACAGGTGCTGGAAAGGATATGGAGAAATAGGAACACTTTTACACTGTTGGTGGGACTGTAAACTAGTTCAACCATTGTGGAAGACAGTGTGGCGATTCCTCAAGGATCTAGAACTAGAAATACCATTTGACCCAGCAATCCCCTATTACTGGGTATATACCCAAAGGACTATAAATCATGCTGCTATAAAGACACATGCACACGTATGTTTATTGTGGCACTACTCACAATAGCAAAGACTTGGAACCAACCCAAATGTCTATCAATGATAGACTGGGATTAAGAAAACGTGGCACATATACACTATGGAATACTATGCAGCCATAAAAAAGGATGAGTTCATGTCCTTTGCAGGGGCATGGATGAAGCTGGAAACCATCATTCTCAGCAAACTATCACAAGGACAAAAAACCAAACACCACATGTTCTTACTTACAGGTGGGAATTGAACAATGAGAACAATTGGACACAGGGGAGGGAACATCACACACCCGGGCCTGTCATGGGGTGGGGGGAGGGGCAAGGGATAGCATTAGGAGATATACCTAATATAAATGATGAGTTAATGGGTGCAGCACACCAACATGGCACATGTATACATATGTAACAATTCTGCACATTGTGCACATGTACCCTAGAACTTAAAGTATAATAATAATTAAAAAAAAAGAAGACATCAAAGAGGTCACAGCCTAGATTTGACATTTTTAAATCCCTCTGGCTACTGGGTGGAAAATTGATTTCAAAATAGCAGAGGTTCAAAAAAAAGATTATAGTAGCAACAGATATTCAGATAATTAAAAATTTTCATCAGGTTACTGAGGTCATTTCAGATATTTCATTCTTTATTAGGTGATCTGATGACTTTGGTTAAATATCTGCCCTAGGGTTCTGTGGGAAAGATTAAATGTTAAGATGCATGACACTCCATTTATACAGGAAGTGTACCAACAATAAACACTCAG
The DNA here is from genome assembly GCF_029281585.2 of Gorilla gorilla gorilla. Taxonomy (NCBI): domain Eukaryota; kingdom Metazoa; phylum Chordata; class Mammalia; order Primates; family Hominidae; genus Gorilla; species Gorilla gorilla. The sequence continues at coordinate 34,464,137 of NC_073232.2, read as the reverse complement.
TCTTTATACTGCTGCATTGCTTCTGTTACTAATTATTATGCATAACTCTATGCTAGAAAATTAGAAAACTTAAGTAATATGGATGACTTTATGAAAAAATTAATACTGATTGTCTTAGTCTGTTTGTGCTGCTATAACAAAATACCTGAGACTGGGTAATTTACAAAGAATACAAATTTATTTCTCACAGTGTTGGAGGCTGAAAAATGCAAGATCAAAGTGTCAGCATCTGGTTTCTGGTGAAGGCCTTCTTGCTGTGTGGAAGGGAGAAGAACAAAAAGGGCCAAACTCCCTCCACCGAGCTCTTTTACATGTTAAGGGCATTCACCCATACATGAGGGTTCTAAACACCTCCGAAAATACCCCACTTCTCAACACCACTGCATTGGAGATTAAGTTTCTAACACATACATTTTGGAGTACACGGTCAGATCACAGCACGGATTATATGTAAATATATCCCTATTTTAAGAATAAATAGAAAAATTAATTCGAGACCTGAATAAAGAACACTCGATCTACACATTGAGTGCAGGAAAAGGATTAGAAAATGATGTTATACGGGGCAGTGTCCAAATTACGTTAAGCCTTAGCGGCCACAGGAAGGATGTTGGCTATTACTCCAAGTAAATTGGGGAATCTTTGGGGAGTTTTGGGAAGAGGAGTGACATGGTCAGTCTAATTTTCATGTTAAAACTGGCTGACATTTTCAAAATAGATTCTAGGCGGCTAGCATGGAAGAAGAAAGGCTAGTAAGAGAACATGGCAACAATCCAGGAGGGGTGGATCACAGTTTAGACCAGGTGGTAGCAGTGAATGTGGGGGGGCTCATTAGATTCTTGCTGCATCTTTTTTTTTTTTTTTTTGAGATGGAGTCTCGCTCTGTTGCCCAGGCTGGAATGCAGTGGCACAATCTCGGCTCACTGCAACCTCCACCTCCCAGGTTCACACCATTCTCCTGCCTCAGCCTCCCAAGTAGCTGGGACTACAGGTGCCTGCCACTGCGCCTGGCTAATTTTTTGTATTTTCAGTAGAGATGGGGTTTCACCGCGTTAGACAGGATGGTCTCGATCTCCTGACCTCATGATCCACCCACCTTGGCCTCCCAAAGTGCTGGGATTACAGGTGTGAGCCACCAGGCCCGGCCGATTCTTGCTGTATTTTAAAAGGTTTTCTAATGTGAGAGAAAGAGTGGCATCAATAATGAGTCCTAGGCTTTTGGCCTGAATAACTAGAAGGATAGAGCTGCCATCAGTGGACACTGGAAGGCTGAATCTGAGAGAGAGATCAGTGCCTCTGTTGAAAATATGATAGGGAATTTTGCTGGACAAGCAAATGGAGTGGTTGCCTAAGCAGCTGAATATGAGTTGGGAGCTCAGGAGAAAGGTTTGGGCTGGAGATATAAATTCGGCAGTCATTGGCATATAAATAGTACTTAAACTTTGAGGCTAGATGAGATCACCAAGAGACAGTGTACATTAAGAAAAGCTACAAGAACTCAGTCCTGAGGCATTCAAGTATGAAGAAGCGGGAGTTAAAATGAAGAATCAACAAAGCAGGCTGAGATGGAGCAGGGAGTGAGGTAAGACAAAAACCAAAAAGAATCTGGTGTCCCGGCAGCCCTACCTTTCCTTTTCTTACACCTACTCACCTTTCAGGTCTCTGTCAAGGGATATTTTATTCCCTAAACTTGATTAGGTATCTCTCCTAAGTGCCTCCACAGCATCCTGTCTTTACTGCTTTCTTAGTGTTTGTCACATTGTATTATCATTGTTTGCATTAACTCATCTCTTCCTCTACACTGTAAGCTTCTTGAAAGGAGAAATCAAGTTTGTCTTGCTCATAGAGTATTCCCAGAAATTAGCATAGTGCTTGGCACACAATAACCACTGAACGTAAGTTGGCTGAGTTGAACTTGTAAAGTCAGTACTTATCTTCTGGTTTCAGATATGTTACTGGTATGCTAGCGTCCACTATGATTACCTAAGTCACTAGCACCATACATACATTTATTTCATCACGCTTATTTTACTATGTAACAATTTCAATTTTTCCAACATTAATTGGTGTGTCTCATGGTTCTGATTCAGGTAGAGGAGAAGGAAGAAGGAAAGCGATACTTACTTGTATATATTACGCATACATACCAACTTTGCCTTTCATATGCAGTCACACTTAAGCATTTAACCTTCCTCACAAATTTGGGAAGAAAAGTATAATTAGCTACATTTTATAAGAAAAAACAAGGTTTAGGAATGTTAAGTAACTTGTCTAAGGTCATTCAAATGGCAAAAACCAGGATTTAAATACCTGTAAAGAATTTGCGTTAGAGTGGGCAGATAGCCAGATATGAGCAGGAGTGGGGAGCCCCTGAAAAAGGGAAGTCCAAAAAATTTCGCACCCCAGAAGTTGCATGATATAGATATGAGCAGAGAGAGGGGAAATACCTATGCAGAAAGGAACGCCCCCAAACACTCCTTAAGATGCCCAGTGATCACTCATTCTGCAGTTAACCTGTCAGAATGTAGCTAGCTACATGCTGAGAAGAGGGAAAGAGGGCAAAGGAGAAATTCCTGAGATACGCAGGTGCAATAAGTACAGATTTAACCACGATACGACCTTCCTGGGATGGTGGTACGGAGCAATGCTGCCATTAGGCAGAATCCATATCTAATGCTAGGCAGCACATGTACATCAACAGACAGCAAGGGAGAATTCTACAAACCTGGGGCGGGAACTGGGTGGGGACTTGAGGCAGAAGCGGGAAACTAGTCGGAGACAAAGGCAGAGACTTGAGACACAGACAGGAACTTAAAGGGTCTGACATAATAAAATCAGCAATGCAGAACTCTTAGAGCTGCTGGCTCATCCTCTTTCAAGCAGCCCGCTTTGCCCCGTCTTTCCGAGTGTACTGTTCTCTGCTACTACTTTCCACCCAGACCAGCCCACTCTTCTCTTGACGTGTACTTTGAGGACCAAGCTCCGATTTTTATCTTGCCCAAATTCCTATCTAAGGGGTCTGGGGAGTCATGCCCTACAAACCATAAATTCTCATTAGATAGGTTTTATTTAACCCTCTATCTCATGACTTACTTTCCAATCTGACTCTGGCGTAACAGTATGTGACAAAGAAGAAAATCATAATATTTTTACCCTAGAACATGTTTCTGTGCCATATTTTGAAATGGTCCTGTAAAGCCGTCCTTTGTGGGGGCAAATTTTCATCTGTAAGAGTCTCTATTAACATAGCTAGATGTTTTTCTTCCAGGCCCTCCCAATCCTGAAGATACTGAGTGGCTAGCACCTTTTAATAGTCCGAATAGGAGACATCTGTCATCTATTGTCTCTAAGGGCAGCCACTATAAGACTTCAAAAGAACCTTGGTCTCCACAGTCTTTTATCTTAACTTGAACATTTCCTTTCTATTGATCCCAGGTCTTTAGACAGATTCAACCAATTGTCAACCAGAAAATGTTTAAATTTACCTATAGTCTGGAAGTCCCCCACACTTCAAATTGTCCTGCCTTTCTGGACCAAACCAACGTATTGCTCGAATCTGATTGAAGTCTCATGCCTCCCTAAAATGTATAAAACCACGCTGCACCCCAACCACCCTGGGCACATGCTCTCAGGACCTCCTGAGGGCTGTGTCAGGGGCCATGGTCACTCATATTTGGCTCAGATTAAATCTCTTCAAATATTTTAGAGTTTGACTCTTAATCAACAACTTCCTTCAATAAACCTTTGCTTACTTTACTAATTGTCTCTTGGCCAAATTCTTTCTTTCAAGTAAGACAAGAGCCAAAAACTCCACACTTCCTGGTAACACCAGGGTGTGTGTGTGTGTGTGTGTGTAAACAGTAGCTTTACAGTATGCAACATAAAATAAATTTCTACTTTAAAAACAAAATTCTGTTACTTACTGGAAAGTATAGGAGCAGAGATCCAAAAAGGATCGTTTCCAACAGGATAAGGCCCGATGCCCGGATGCTCTGAAAAAACAAAATAAAAACGTCATTACTAACTTACATTTCTAAGCCTGGAGAATTCACGCTATTGTGAAAATGCCACAATGCAGTAGGACAGCATTCTTTGGGGGAAATTAAATAAATTAATGAAAATTGGTTAGTATTCAGGTGGGTAAAAAACTAGAACATGCAAAAAGACTGATTATAAAGGTGTTGATAGGCTTAATAATATCGCCAGTGGCTGCATGAGTTTTTGTTCTCTAAAATTTGTATCATTAAAATGTCTGAGCAGCTAAGAACACTATCTTGAAGATACTTTTGAGACGAGAAGTCTCTTCCCGATTGAAGGTCTTTTCTCGATCGAAGGGTTCGTGGTCTCACGGGCTTCAGGGAATGAAGCCGTGGACCACAGCGGCGAGTGTTACAGCTCGATTAGAGAAACACACAGACCCAAAGAGTGTGCGGTGGCAAGATTTATTAAAACGAAAGTGAAAGTGAAGCTTCCGCACGGCGAAAAGGGACCCGGAAGGGTTGCTGTTTCTGGCTTGGGTGTCTTATGCTTATATCCCCTTATGACCCCTCCCCTTTTCCTTTTTCTGTCCTGTAGAATTAGCTTATTTTCTATCCGCCTGTGAGTTGGTGGGCCTGATTGGTTAAAAACATCAGGCTGCAGCTAGAGCTTAAACTCCCCTTTGATTGGTTGAAGTTTCAATCCCTTAGCTTGCAGCTATTTTGGCTTAGGGGAAAGTCCCCTTAAGGAAGTCCCTATTGACCCAGGAAGAACAGCCAACTTAGCCACTTAGTCCCTCACTTTCAATCCAAGAAATTTACAAACGAGATCTTGCCTGTATTTCTAAAATATGAGCCACCAGTGCATACTGAATGCCATTCCTAAACTATTTTCCAAATACCTGTGGGATAGTGTTGGTGGGTAAAAAAAGCACATGCACAAGGTCTTGAAGTCAGCATATCTCCCACCATGCTAAAATATAACCCCTAAAACTCACAAACACAGCTTCGCTATGTGCACAACATAAATCACATTAAATAACCAGGGTATCTCACCTTGTGAACATGCATACATGTTATTCTTTACTCAAAATTCAAAAGAATTAGTTGATTTGATTTTCCAATAAATTTCTGAATAGTTTGCTAAGCATGAATATATCTAATAACCTTCAGATATTTTGTTAGACTTAAAATAGCATTATCTTCTCCAAGCAAAATTCTTAGAATTGAAGCAAGAAATAAAAGACCAGTAAAATCAATCTTATTTTCTACAATAAATTTTGCTTTAATGAAATCAAGTATCAATATAGAGCAAATATATCAATTAATACTGCAAACACAAAAACAGGTCATTTTAGGCATTCTGTGTTTTCACTAAATATAATACAAAACGTACACAGAAATTACACGTGGTGTAAATACCTTAACAGGAAAATAATTTGCAGTAGTAACAATTAATTTTGTAACAATAAAAAAATTCTGAAAGGCCAAACCACAATAGTGCATTATATAAAAGCACTATCAGACAACTGGATAGCCAGGGAGAAAAAATTCTAATTCCCCTTCCAAAAATCCCTGTGGGGTATTGTTAAAGATATAGAGATACTTTGTGTAACCCTCAAAAAAAAAACTCAGGGCTTGCATTAATTTAAGAATTTGAGAATAGAGAAACAAGTTTAGTCAGTGAACAGCCTTGATTATTTGAGTGGCTTCTTGCTATTGGTCATTATGTTAGATAGCAGACGCTTTTGGTAAAAAGAAAATTTCTATCAGCAAGCATTTAAATGGGTTTTGGCTGGCAGAATTTCCAAAGTGGCAAGGTACATTTGCATAGTATGCCTAATTATGAAGCTTATTTTTTAAACATTCCAAAAAAGACACAAAAAATGAAAATCCAAAATATTATACATGACTGTCTGTAAAATAATTTGTATGCTATTGGTTGGCTGAACAAACAAGAGGACATGAAAAGCTGCTGCAAGGTACGATGAAGAAGACAGACTTTGGAGTTAACTCCATCTCAGTTTGAATTACGAAATAACCACTTTGAGTTGGGCAACCTTGAACTTCAATGGTCTCACCCATAAAACAGGTATTTTAATCTTTACTTTATTAAATCTGACAGATTTATTAAATATGAAGTATGCAAAATGGCTGGCATTGTACCTGGTGCTTAATAAGTAGATACGTATTCTTCAAGGTAGAGAACAGCACCAGGATGATGAACTTGAAAACTAGAAGGAATATATCGCTAACAGTCAAATTTTGTTTAATGCTTGGGATCCAAAATGACACAAGAGGAGATGAATGCCTCGAGTGGGGGACCTTCCCAGGGCTGTGGTCATGCTGTGGTTTGATGGCCTCTTCCATCCTGCAATATCTCCTGAGATTTTAGGTCCAGTAGGCTCAGTAGCAGTGTCACAACCATCACCACCACATAACAGTAGCAGGAGTACGTGCTTTTATATATTCTCAGAGCAGATAATCTGTCTCCTTTTCATTTGTAATTGTTGAACAATCTTCTTAGGAGTTCGCTGCCTTGCTCCTGGCTAAGCAGAGGAGCCCATAATTTCAGATTGTAAATTGGAACTCTGACAAGTGGTTCCATAATAAAATGTAAGTCCTGTTTAAAATGCGCACTTTTTTCTTTCAAAATATTATTTGGAAGAGCTGCCTTTGTGGCCTCACAGAATGAGAAGGAACCTAATAGGTGAGATTTTAGGACAGAGAAGAGATCCATGCTCCCCAACATATTTCCTCCACTGTCTTATTGGTACTAGATAATCTTTTAACTGGCACAGAGCCTTTTATTTTATGCTTGGTACCAAGGATTAATATACAATTTTGTAAGTAATACATTGACAAGTTCAAAGCAAAATATAGGAATCTTGTTTAGAGTCTCACTGGTAGGGTGAGGAAGGACAGAAAAGACACCAAGTGTGTATGGAGGTGGGGGCGGTGGTTGAAAATTGAAGATGGATGAGAGAGACAATGAGCAAAATAACAGAGACCAAGAAAAAAAGTCATCTCCTTCCTAGTTATGCCTGAGATAGAAAGAAATGGTGATATGAAACTATAACCAGAGTTGTTAACTGGGAAACTTATAAAATATCTTAATTGAAAGATGATCAGTAATACGCAGTATGACACTATTTATACAAAACACATATACATAAAACAACACTATACATTTTCTCTATGTATCCAGGCATACCTCATCTATATATCTGTCCATCCATCCATCCATCCATCCATCCATCCAGACAAACCTCAGAAATATTTTGGGTTTGGTTTCAGACCACAGCAATAAATCAAGTATAAAAATAAAGTGAATCACACAAATTTTGTGGTTTCCCAGTGCATATAAAAGTTAAATTTACACTATAGTGTAGGCTATTAAGAATGCAATAGCATTATGTCTAAAAAATAATGTACTTGCCTTAAGGAAAAAAATACTTTATGGCTAAAAAATGCTAATAATCATCTGAGGCTTCATCAAGTTCCAATCATTTTGCTGGTGGAGGGTCTTGCCTCCATGTTGATGGCTGCTGACTGATAAGGGTGGTGGCTACTGAAGCTTCGGATGGTTGTGGCAATTTCTTAAAATAAGAAAACAATGAAGTTTCCTGTACCAGTCGACTCTTCCTTTCATGAGAGATTTCTTTGTAGCATGTGATGCTGTTTGATAGCATGTTACCTACAGTTGAAGTTCTTTCAAAATTGGAGTCAATCCTCTTAACTATAATAATGTAATATTCTAAATCCTTTGTTGTCATTTCAACAATGTCCATAGCATCTTCACCAGGAGTGGATTCCGTCTGAAAAAACTACTTGTTTGCTCATCCATAAGAAGCAACTCCTCATTCATTCAAGTTTTATCATGAGATTATGGTAACTCAGACACATGTTCAGGCTACACTGCTAATTCTAATTCTCTTGCTATTTTCACCATATCTGCAGTTAGTTCCTTCACTGAAGTCTTGAACGCCTCAAAGTCATCCATTAGGGTTAGAATCAATGTTTTCCAAACTCTTGTTAATGTTGATATTTTGATCTCCCATGAATCATAAATGTTCTCAATGGCATCTAGAATGGTGAATCCTTTCCAGAGGTTTTCAGTTTACTTTGCCCAGATCTATCAGAAGAATCACTATGGCAACGATTGCCTTACAAAATGTGTTTCTTAAATAAGAAGATGTGAAAGTCTAACTCCTTAATCCATGGGCAGCAGAATGAATGCTGTGTTAGTGGGCATGAAAACAACATTAATCTCCTTGCATATCTCCATCACACCTCTTGGGTGACTATGTGCATTGTCAATGAGCAGTAATATTTTGAAAGGAATCTTTTTCTGAGAAGTCTCATCAGTGGGCTTAAAATATCCAGTAAATCATGCTATAAATAGATGTGCTATCACATCCACGCTTTGTTGTTACATTTCTACAGCACAGGCAGTGTTGGTTTAGCATGATTCTTAAGGCCCCCAGGATTTTCAGGACAGTCAATGAGCATTGGCTTTAACTTAAAGTCACTAGTTGCATTTGCCCCTAACAAAAGTGTCAATCTTTCCTTTGAAGTTTTGAAGCCAGGCATTGACTTCTCCTCGCTAGCTATGAAAGTCCTGGCCTGGCGTGGTGGCTCATGTCTGTAATCCCAGCATGCTGGGAGGCCAACGTGGGTGGATCACAAGGTCAGGAGATCGAGACCATCCTGGCTAACATGGTGAAACCCCGTCTCTATTAAAAATACACACATACAAAAAAAATCAGCTGGGCGTGGTGGCAGGCACCTGTAGTCCTAGCTACTCGGGAGGCTGAGGCAGGAGAATGGCGTGAACCCAGGAGATGGAGGTTGCAATGAGCCAAGATCACACCACTGCACTCCAGCCTGGGCAACAGAGCAAGACTCCATCTCAAAAAAAAAAAAAAAAGGAAAGTCCTAGATGGCATCTTCTTCCAGTAGAGGGCTATTTCATCAATACTGAAAATCTGTTGTTTCGTGTAGCTACCTTCACTGATGATCTTAGCTAGATCTTCTGGGTGACATGCTGCAGCTTCTCCATCAGCACTTGCTGCTTCACTTTACACTTTTATGTTATAGAGATGGCTGCTTTCCTTGTACCTCACGAACCAACCACTGCTAGCTTCTAACTTTTCTTCTGTAGTTTCCTCAACTCTCTCAGCCTTCACAGAATTGAAGAGAGTTAGGCCCTTGCTTTGGATTAGGCTTTGGCTTAAGGCAGTGTTGTGACTGGTTTAATCTTCTATCTAGAGTACTCAAACTTTCTCCATATCAGCAATAAGCCTGTTTTGCTTTCTTATCATACATGTGTTCACTGGAGTAGCATTTTTAATTCCCATCAATTTTTCCTTTGCATTTACAAATCGGCTAGTTAGTGTAAGAGGCCTAGTTTTCAGCCTATCTCAGCCTCCACTATGTCTTTCTTATTAAGCTTAATCAATTCTAGCTTTTGATTTAAAGTGAGTGATATGTGACTCTTCCTTTCACTTGAACACTAAAGGCCATTGTAGGATTATTAACTGGCCTAATTTCAACATTGTTATGTCTCAGGGAATAAGGAGGGCTGAGGAGAGGGAGAAAGATGGAGGAATTGCTAGTTGGTGGAGCAGACAGAACACATTCAACATTGATCACTTAAGTTCACCGTCTTATGTGGGTGCGGTTCATGGCATTCCAAAACAATTACAATAGTAACATCAAAGATCAGTGATCACAGATATAATAATACTAAAAGCATTTGCTGAAATATTGCAAGAATTACCAAAATGTGACACAGAGATACAAAGTGAGCACATGCTGTTGGAAAAATGGCTATGATAGATTTTCTCAATGTAGAGTTGCCACAAACCTTTAATTTGTAAGACACATGGTATCTGTCAAACACAATAGAGCAAAGCACAATAAAACAAGGTATGTCTGTATACATATGCATACTAAATAGATGTCTGGAGGATACATACTAAGTTGATAACAATGTTTGTTTGTTTCCGGAGAAAGGGGCAGATTTAGGGATAGATCAACTTATCTGGAAATATGTTAATATCTTTGAAGGAGAGGTAGTCATTTATTACTATGTAATATACTTTAATAAATAAATTTTAAAAACCTTCGTGTCAACTCAACTATTAGAAAATCTATGATTTTAGGCTGGGCATGGTGGCTCAAGCCTGTAATCCCAGCACTTAGGGAGGCCGAGGTGGGCGGATCAATTGAGGTCAGGAGTTCACCTGGCCAATATGGCGAAACCCCGTCTCTACTAAAAATACAAAAATTTGCTGGGCATAGTAGCAGGTGCCTGTAGTCCCAGCTACTTGGGAGGCTGAGGCAGGAGAATTGCTTGAACTTGGGAGGCAGAGGTTGCAGTGAGCCCAGATCGAGCTACTATACTCCAGCCCTGGCAACAGAGCAAGACTCCATCTGAAAAGAAGAGGAAAAAAAAAAAAGAAAATCTCTGATTTGGTATTATAATATGCAAATATTATGCAATAAGTCTAAACAGAGCCCTTCCTTTAACTAATATTGTTTAATGAGTTTTTATTTGGCACCAGCTGATGCATATAATCATCAAAAACTGTATCTTATAATTTTTGCAGGTGAATATAAAGCTGGGGGAGTTATCCTTGAGCCTAACTCTCTGGTTTGGAACCCATAAACCCTAATCAATATACCTCCCAAGTTTACAATAGAGGTGAGTATATTCTACCTTACTCCATTTCCATCCCAACTTCCCCACTTTGTCAACTTTCAGAACTGACTTATGGAGGTTTATAACAGCCAGATATCAAACCCATAGACAAAAAAAAAAATGTCAAATTATATTATACTCATTTCTATCAAATTATATCAAAGTCAATTTCTAAATTCCATGTTTGGATGCCAAGTATAGAAGCATAAGATGAAGCACAGTTGTAATTGCCATAGAAGATTTGCCTGGGATATAAGCACCCAGAGGAAGCTAAGTCACTGGATGTAATAAGAAGAGAAGAATGCTCAAGGCTGCATTTTTAGAAGTAATTAAAATGGCTTATTATTATTTTCCTGATTCTATGGGGACTAAGTACTTCATTTATATTTTTTAAGCATTTCTAGCCTCTGGGGAAATTAATGTACATCTTGCTAAAACAAGGCAGCTATTTTTTTGGTCACTGCTGACTTCTTCAGACTTACAACATTTAGACCTTCTATTACAAAAGAAACCTCTGAAGATAAATATACTTTTATATAGTTGGACCCAGCATCTATGAGGAAAATATGAGAGAGCAATAGAATTATATTTTGAAAGAGATGAACTAGCATAAGTTTGAATGACAAACCAAGACTGTATAAATCTATATCCTTTTAAACAAGATATACCAATGCAAGCAGGATAACAAACTTATGAGCTGTACTTTTTTTTTTAATTATGCTATTTCAATGAGAAATTCATGGACAGAGGGACTTCATATGAAACCTGACAAACACCTGATAAAATAATTACACAATATGGATTGGAAAAAAAGATGTAAAAGGTGATCCTAAAGAGAATCTTAACATTGAGAGGTATGAGGACACTATCTTTCAATAATTTTATTAACAATTACATAAATGGAAAAGAATAGACTACATCCAGTTTGAAAGACTGCATGTAGTTAGCTTATGTTAAGAAGATCTGTGATAAAATATTTAAAAATCAATCAAATTTTGTAAAATTTGTCAAGGCACAGTTATATAAAATGTGGTTAGTTAAAATCAATTTTAGGTTTTTAGGAGAATTCTCAGCAATAAAAAAGCTATTTTCATAAAAATGAAGAGATAGGGTCATGGCAGAGACTCCCAAAGTAAAATGTATGTAAGTTAGAGAATTACAAACTGATGGATTAAACCACATAGATTTGATCACTACATGGTCTGGAACTTTGGTATTAACCATTTATTAGCTGTGAGATCTTGGGCAAGTTGTTCAACCTTTGAGCCTCAGTTTCTTCATTTATAAGATGGGTGTCATAATGCCCAGGTGTATATTGTTGCAGAGATTGGCAATAATGCTGCCTGGCACAGAGCAGGGGCTCAGTCAACGGTAGTTCTTCATGAATCTTTCAAGTACAGATGGAGGAAATGAAGTCAGCAGAGAAGCGAAGCTCACTCGGCTGATCAGTGCCAGAACAGTCCTGCCTTCCATAGCTGCTGGTTCCCAAATCAGTGAGATTTCCTCTGTGCATCCAATCTGACCCTCAGTGATTTTCTTACCCAAAGTAACAAGAACAGAATATGTAATAATGTAATAACAAAAACATGTAACACTACCAAACTACTTAAAAATAAATTTCAAGTAAGGGTTTGGTACAGGTATTATAAAAAATTTACTAATCAATTTTAAATTGTTGACAGTCTTAACTAAAACACTAAAAGAAATTGTCATATTGCCTTAAGTAGGTATTCTTTCTAACTTCTAAGACTTCATAAGAAAGCCCATTTTTTCGTACAGCATAATTTACAGGTGAACAGTTTAATAAGACCTTTTTGAAGAGTAAGTTTATCAAAAAATAAAGTTCACATTGATTTATACATAATTTTATGTTATTTAAAACAGTATGACACACTAAATAAAAAATTAATGATTTTATATACATGTGAACTTAGAAATAAGTCATTCATTGTTAATTATGATTTATCATATATTGCTGGGCAGAAACTTTACATGGCTATGGTGATTTTTTGTTGTTTTGTTTTCAAAATTTACATGAGATGCTTGTCAATTCATTTTGCTTTGTTTCAAATAATGTGCACACTTAAATGTATTCCCCTCTAGTCTCATCTGATTTTATATCACAAAATTGCTGACTCACTGCAGTTGCAGAGACGCAGAATAACTTAGATGCATGAGAGGGAATGTTTTGGATACCCTTCACTTAGCTTATCCCTCATGCTCACGACCAAAAGCAACTTAGCACCCAAACACTTGTTATCAGCCTTCTCCTCATCTTTCAGACCCCTTTTCTGGCTAAGAAGCCTTTCAAATACATTCCTAACGTATGGATGGCTTTGCCCTTACTTGGCCTCATTTTTCCGATGGCTTCATTGTAAAAATATGCAAGATTAGCTGCTACTTCTCTGTAATCTATTTGTGACCTTAAAATTCCTTTTTCTTCCAATACTACTACATAGAGTAACTCATATTTCACTTAAGTAAATTCTCTAAATGAGAAAAAAAAAAGCATACAGAAGTCATAGAGTCAAAAATATCACATAAAGAGATCTTGCCTTGAGGGGTTATTGTACATTCTTAAATAAAGTAACATAAAATTACGGAAACAAGCAATGGCATTTGCTTAGACTTCTACTACTCATTAAAAGCTATTAACAGGCCAGACGCAGTGGCTCACATCTGTAATCCCAGCACTTTGGGAGGCCAAGGCCGGTGGATCACCTGAGGTCAGGAGTTCAAGACCAGCCTGGCAAACATGGTGAAACCCCATCTCTACTAAAAATACAAAAAAAAAAAAAAAAAGGTGGGCATGGTGGCAGGCACCTGTAATCCCAGCTACAAGGGAGCTGAGGCAGGAGAATTGCTTGAACCCGGGAGGCTGAGGTTGCAGTGAGCTGAAGTCATGCCACTGCACTCCAGCCTAGGTGACAGGGCGAGACTCCAACACACACACACAAAGCTATTAACATTATTTTTCAAACAAAAATTAGACTATTGAAAGAACAAAGACCCCCCATGAAAAATCTTAATAGAATAATTAAACTCTAAAGATTATTAGATATTTAAAAATGTGACACTATTGAGAGAAAATACTTGATTACCCTTTCAAAGCATCACTCTTTGTTACACTGAGATAAACACTCAAATATTAGTGAGTTTGACATCATTTTTTTAAAAACGTAAAATGTACTTTATATTTAGAGAAATTCAATAGACTTCACAAGTCATTCCTCAGTTTCACCTGCTAAGTAAAAACAGATGTAAATAATTTTTCTTTAACATTTGAACCTTTTTAATCTTAGAAGTTTCTGGTTTTTTAGAAATTTGAAATGTCAAGAACTGTGTTCTGCAAGGTAACTAATTTAAAATTCTACTGCTCACACCTAGGCAAAAGAACCCATCAACTGGTTGCTAGAACTCATCAGTAACGCCTCAGTCTTCTAAAAAAAGGAGAAAAATGTCGTAATAGGAAGAGAATTTCTCAGAACTGTTAAGTTTATCTTTAACACACTGTCTATCCTCTGTAGTATGCTTGGAAGTGTATGAAATGCCCAGAAAAAGTGTAAAACAAAGAAACATTTCCTATTTTGTTTGACATTTGGAGATAGCCTAAACATTCCAGGACTTGTTATGTTCCTTATGCTACACTCTACATGTAACACAACAATTTTTGATTCTGACAAGACATTTACAAGGATACAAAAAAGTGTGATAAGCATTTCAGCAAGAAAACGAACAAAAAATGATTTAATAAGGTGTAACAGATGCCCCCTATTTGCAAGAAGAGGAAGCAGTTCAGAAATTTAAAATAGCAGTATTGTATTTGACAGGCAAGCAACAAAGGTAGACTATAAAGGGTTGTAGGGTAGCGATTGTTATTTAGATGCAAAGATGATGAAAACAGGAATTTAAAACTCAGTCTCTAAAATGGTATAAACATTTATAGATCAAGTTGGATTCTGATTTGCCTCAAACTTGGGGGCATTAAGAACTGCCAAATGGGTATTATAAAATTTAGTCCACATTGAATGTATCATTCTTAAAGTTGTCTGCCAAAGGACAAAGTGTAAAAAAAGAGGGGAAAATATTAATTAGCTAACATCGTGTTTACATTTTTGTTGTCAGTTTTAGTCATTTGCTTCACTAAATTCTGCTGTTTCATTGGTCTTTATGCTTATCAGCGAATTATTAATATGTTGCAATTACATATCTTGATATTTTAGAGTCTCATATATTCTATCATGAACATGAGTAAGTAACGATTTTCAAATAATAAATTCACAAGTCTTAACTAGATAATAAATGCTAACCCGTACAGAATTCATAAAGGTCACATTAACTGATGGATGTTTTAATTAGTCTTCTTTCTTATCTGTGATGAATCCTTTGCTCTAACATAGATTATTTTACACATTAGGATCAGACTATCAACTCAGAAAGACACAAAAGACAGAAGAGAAATAATTAAATACATACAGAAATCTGACAGTAGAGAATTACTGAAAAATTAAGGCAATGTTATAAAACCAAACGTTAGAAAAAAAAGTTTTATAATATAACAGATTTTTTTAAAAGCAATTCTGTTTAACCTTATCAAAAGCTGAACTATTACTAAATCAGTCTCCTGGAAGTAACAAGCTTTTTGAAACTTTCTAAACTAATAACTCCCAACAGATATCTTCAGCCTAAACCTCTTTCTAACCTTTAGACTCATTTTTCATTTGCTTATTAGATATTTCCACCTGAATGACCTATACAGAGGCACCTCAAACTCAAGATGTCAAAAACTAAATTTTTCCAACCTGCTTTTCTATTTAAGTTCCCCATCCTGGTGAAATATAATAAATAATTTACCAATGTCATAGTCAAACTATATCTGAAATATACATATACAAGCTAGAAATAAAGAAGTGGGTTTTATGAAATATTCATGTTTAACTTTTGGTATTTTTCAGAACTCCCAAAATTTTGTTGACCAACTGCCTTACTAAATAAATGAATGAGTGACTGACTGACTAAATAAATGATGAAATGGAAAAATCCAATACTGTTGATGCATATTCAAGGGGAGAGGAAATTCTTCATTTTTAATACATGGTCTCTTCTATGATTTAGAGAATAAGTTAAACAGTCCAAATCTTATAAGGAGAAGGAGGAGGATAAAAAAGTAAGAGAAGGAAAATGGGAGAAGTAGAAAAAACTATCTGTTTATATTTGGTTTAATATACTACTAATCTTGGTTTCATAGGGATTAAAAATGGGCGAGGCAGACAGGGTGGGTGGAGGCAGACAGGGTGGGTGGAGGCAGAACAGGACCCAGGTGTAAATGAAATCACTGTCCTTTTTACCTTTCTCACAGATGCCTTCATCTGTTTTTACTGTTACTCTCCTGCCGTTAGCCCTCCCATCTCAGACAACTAATAGCTTCGTGTCACCTTTTCTGTCCTCTCATTCAGGCTTACCTTCTTCAAGTAAGGCACATATTTCAAAGTAATTCCCTTATCCCTCCTAATCCATAACTTTCAATTTCTTCCACGCCTTAATCTTTCTTATAAAGAAAAAGAATATAATACATTTCAATTAGGCTGTTAGTAATCGAGAGTAATTTAATCATTTCTCCTCCAGGTCGGACTTGGAAGACAAAACAGCCAAATAGCCAACATGTAAAATCTAAAGGCAAAGATCTTTATCTCTGAAAGTTAGAGAATGACATGTTGGCACAGTGAGCCTTCTCATGTCCTCAAATATCACTGTCTGTCACTGTGACTGTTCCCATATAGAAACTAACCAAAGTATCAACATTTAATCAGAAACTGAGATATAGAATTTCCTTTTAGTAATAAAAGGAACGTCATCTTGCCAATCTTGTGTTGAAGATAATTGTTTAAGAAGGAATTCACATTTCAAAAAGGTTTTATTTCCATTTATGCATTTACATTTTATCAAGAATAAATGAATTCAGTAAAGTTGTAGGATACAAAATCAACATACAAAAATCAGTTGTGCCTCTATACATCAACAACAAACTATCTAAAAAAGAAATTAATAAAACAATCTCATTTTCAATAGCCTAAAAAGAAAATATGGAAATAAATTTAACCAAGGAGGTGAAAGAGCTGTATATTAAAAACTATAAGATACTGATGAAAGAAATTAAAACACAAATTAATGTGATATCCCATGTTAATGAATTGAAAAATTTAATACTGTTAAAATATCCATACTACCCAAAGTAATCTACAGATTCAATGCAATCTCTATCAAAATTCCAATGACATTGTTCACAGAAATAGAAACAAAATCCAAAAATGCATGTAAACCACAAAAGACCCCTAAACAGCTAAAGCAATTACAAGTCAAAAGAACAAAGTTGGAGGCATCACAATACTTGACTTCAAAATATACTACAAAGCTATAGTAATCAAAACAGCATGGCGCTGGCATAAAAACCAGACACGCAAACCTATGGAACAGAATTGAGAGCCCAGAAATAAATCTATATGTTTATGGTCAATTGATTTTTGATAAAGATGACAAGAACACAAAATAGAAAATGAACAGTCTCTTCAATAAATTGTATTGGGATAATGAGATATGCACAAACAGAAGAATGAAATCAGATCCTTATCTCACATCACATAATACACGTACACAAAAATCCACTCATTAATTGGAATTAATAAGAATATTACTTTTTTAAAAGAAAACATACAAATAGCCAACTGGTATATGAAAATGTGCTCAACATCACTAATCATCAGAGAAATGAAGAAAAACAAAGACACAAGAAATAAAACTACCATAAGATGTCACCTCACACCTGTTAGAATAGCTATTATCAAAAAGACAAGAAATAACAAGTATTAGAAAAGATATGGAGGAAGGGGAATCCTTGCATACTGGTGGGATGAATGTATATTAGTATAGCCATTATGGAAAACAGTATGATGTTTCCTCAAAAAATTAAAAATAGAATAATCGTATGATCCAGTAATCCCACTAACAGATATATATTCAAAGGAAATGAAATCAGTATGTCGAAGCGGTATCTGCACTCCCATGTTCACTGCAGCATTATTTACTACAGCCAAGACATGAAATCAGCCTTAGAGTCTATCCACGGATACATGGATATAGAAAATGTGGTGTATGTACACAATGGAATACTATTCAGCCTTTAAAAAGCAGGAAATCCTGTCATTTGTGACAACATGGATAAATGTGGAGGACATGCTAAGTGAAATAAGCCAGACAGAGAAAGACAAATACTGCATGATCTCACTCAGATGTGAAATCTAAGAAAGTTGAACTCATGGCAACAGAGAGTAGAATGGTGGCTGCAGGGGCTAGAGGGCAGGGGAAGTGGGGAGATACTGATCAAAGAGTAAAAACTTTCAGTTATAAGATGAGTAAGTTCTGAGGATCTAATATACAGAATGGGTGGCGATGGATGTGTTAATTAATTTGGTTTTGATAATTAATAAGCAATGTATATCATATCCTTATGTTGTACACTTTGAATATATGCCATCTTTGTCAATTAAATATTTCAAAATTTAAAAGAGTAAGTCCATCTAACCACAATTACCACACGTCTGTGCCTCAGTAAGACCCCTAAGGCCTTGTTGAAGACAAGATATATGAGTAGATTTATGAGTAGATTTGCTTCCCTTTATCTATTTCTTTGATTGAAGCAAAAGTTTGTATAATAAAGAAGTCCAGCTTTTCTGATGTGACAAGTGCCATGACATGCTGGGTGGGTGCCACTTCAAGGTCCAGAACAGCAACTCTCTTCCACTGCCACAAATATACTCCATTTACTGTAGTTTTTTCTGTTTCTTTTTTGGCTACATTTTTAAGACTATAAAAGAGATATAAATGAATGAATTGCAGGAATACAAAAGCCAATTTTGGCCAGGCATCGTGGCTCATGCCTATAATCCTAGCATTTTGCGAGGCAGGGGCGAGAGGATTATTTAAGCCCAGGAGTTTGAGACTAGCCTGGGCAATGCAATGGGACCTCATCGCTACTATATATATATTTAAAAGTTTTCTGGGCATGGTGGCACGCATCTGTTGTCCCAGCTACCAGGAAGGCTGAGGTGGGAGGATCGCTTGAGCCCAGGAGTTTGAGTCTGCAGTGAGCTATGTCCACACCACTGCACTTCAGCCTGGGTGACAGAGCAAGGTCATGTCTCAAAAAACAAAAACAAAAACCAAACCAAACCAAACCAAAACAAAAAGCCAGTTTTGGAGAAAGTGGGGAGATACATCCATCTAGAACAACTCTACTGGGTAAAACAGGGACCTAGAAGTATATCCAGCATTGCTAGTTCATCCATTCAAGGGAATTTTTCTCCATGAAAGAGACCTCCTCACTCTAACAAAATGTTAGTAATAAATGTGGTAATGGTAACAACAATGATAACAATAATGATGACAACAGCTGCATTTTTGTACCAGCTATCATTCTAGCACTTCACACTTATTAACCCCACAAAACACATTTAACCCTCACAACAAATAGTAGGTACGCGCTTTATAATTGAAAAAGCCTGAGGATTAGAGAGGTTAAAAAAATATATGGCCAAAGAAATGGATGGAACTGACATTACACACTGGTATTACTCAACTTTGCCCTAGCACTTTCAACATCCCATTTTGTAAAGCTGTCATTTTAAAATAGTATCTGGATAGTGGCTCCTGAAGCAGCTTTTACTAACCTTCTACTGAAATATGAAAACGTATGTGAAATAGGAAACCACGCCCTGCTGTGAACAGGGAATTCAAAGCAGAAATACAAATAGAAGTAAAAAGTGTGAAAAACTTGTCTTCCTCACAAGTAATTGGGAAATACAAATTAAAATTATTCTATTTGATTTTAAACCCATTTGATTAAAAAAGTTAAAAAGACTGATACTGTCAATCACTGATTAAAATGCTAAGAAGTGGGCAATTTCATGCTAATGGAAATACACACTGATGAATCCTTTGGGTAGGCAACTTTGAAGGGTCTATGAAAATTTTAAGTGTATACTTAATTGTACCAGCAACTTCACATTTAGGGGGCTTATCTTAAAGCACTATTTAAGCATGATTTGTGTGCATATCTGCACAAAAATATAAGCACAAGAATGTTTACCAAAGCACCACTGGTACAGCACCTGTTGAAAAAGTTGAAACAGTTGGAATATCCATTAATAGGAGACAGTATAATATATGGTTCATCCATATGATGTGATATTTAGCTATTTGAAAAATAAAAAAAAAACCATATATACAGACAGGCAAAAAGTTCCAAGGATTTTTTAGAAATAATTCTTAAAAATCTTTATTAGATGAAGGCATGATATGAGTATGCATGCATGTATCTAACTCTTGATGGCAGATTTGGAAAAGATAGAAATGGGAGGAAACAGAGGAGCTTTTACTTTCTGCTTCATATTTACCTTTATGTGCTAATTTTGTACAACAGTAATTAACTAAAAGTCCCTATTACCAGTCAAAGAAGGGAAGAAGGAAGGAAGAGAGGAATTAATGAAATGAGTGCAAGGAGACAGACAATCTCAGTTTAGGTCAAAACCAACAAAATGTAATCAAAGTAGAGTCTATTTACAGATGATTTAACTACCAGAATCAAGAGTAGAGATCTCTAAATTGTCTCTAGGGTCTGGCATACTGTAAGCATTTAAAAATTTTTACGGAATAAGGAAGCAAGATAAGTAGAGGTAAAAAGAAAGGGAAGATGGAAAAAGTAAAGTCTACAGAAAAGGGAATTAAAGATTTATCATGTAAAAGAAAAAAACTCACAATGCCAATATCTGTCAAAGTGAAATTTAAGATTAAAAAAAAAAACGTGAAGAAGGAAAAAAGAAGGCATGAATCCCTGAAGATGGAGAGCATCTTCAGCACAGAACAGCCCCAGCTTGCCCCTCAGCTCTTCCAGCCTTGGGTCCCCCTTGGCTCACTAGGCTTCTGTCAACGTGGTCATGTTTTATGAATGCAGCTACTCCCCACCATAGGGCTGCAGAGCTCCTCTTGTTCCTCACCCTGGCCTATTTCCACCTCCCTGCTCTCTCTGGCCTGGCTAACTTCAGCTTAGTCCTCAGCTCTAAGTTTCATTGAGTTTTCACACAATGAAGGCGGTTTTAGTTTTTTGTTTTTCTGAATGTCTCCCATGTACTAGCCAAGGTGGTGGACATGGGAGTGTCAGGGGAGAGGTTTTTTTTTTTTCTGATCATTTTTATTAAATTTTGTTTTGCTTCTCAGTTTACTTAGCTCTATTTCATTTAGTAAGTCACATTTTACCATTATTTTATAAAAACATACAATATATAAGAAACTCACGTTCTATAACTGGGTGTATTGGGATAAATTTTTAAAAAATTTTAATTGGAAAATTCATGATGTACAACAAGTTTTGATATCTGTATACATTGAGGAAGGGCTAAATCAAGCTAATTAGCATATCCATTACCTCACATACATTTTGTGTGGTGAGAACACTTAAAATCTCCTCTCAGGGATGTTCAAGTATACAATACATTGTTATTAACTATAGTCACTATTTGGTACAACAGCTTTCCTGAACTTTTTCCTCCTATTTTATTTCCTTTGACCAACATCTTCCAGTACCCACCTCCTACCCCTGGTAACCACTGTTCTACTCTCTCCTAGGAAAGCCTTTTCTGAACTAACCACATTGGGTGATGTTCCCCATGTTTTGTGCTCACTGCACACGGTACTTCATGAGTGTCACACTTATCACAACTAGAATTAATGTTGAAAGCAACATTGATAAGAATCACTTCCTTAGCAGAAAGAACATCTACCATAAACAAACACCCAAGTCTTACTTAGTAGTGAGGCAGGCATAAGACAAGGATAATAAATCCCAATATTAACATTGCAATTTTACATTATTCTGGAATTTCCATAAAATCCAATGATGTAAGAAAAAAATAAGAGCTATCAAGACTGAAAATGAGACATCATTATCATGATCTGGCAGGAAGTTGTTGAAAGGAAATAATCAGAATCATACATAAGATTTGATTATAGGAATGCTTCATGTGCAGCATTATTCATATTGGAGGGAAATTACAAACAATCCAAATCCCAAAAAGTAGACAAATAGTAAAATGAATTATCATACAATCTGGTGTAATAATATGATGTCATAAAATTCAAGGTTTTTGGATGCATTTAATGACTAAACAGTGTCTGATTATAACTTACATACTATAAAATTTTTCATATTAAATATTTTAAACACCAAAATTCAGAATTGTAGGTGTTTTTTACATTATTACTTAAAATTTTCAATATTTTCCAAACTCTATAAAATACATTTGTATTGCCTTACAATATAGAATAATTTAATTTCACAAATGTATTTGACAGAATAAAGCCACAAAGAAAAATTTTCTGGAATTGTTAAAAAGATTGACAATACCAAAATGAGAGAGGAGTTACAGCAAATGGAATTTCCATACATTGATAATGGGAATTTAAAATGGTACAACCACTTGGAAAATGGTCTTGTGGCTTTTTATAAAATTAAACACACATCTGCCCTGTGGCCAGGAAACTCTACTCCTAGGTATTCACCTAAAAGAAAGAAAAATATTTGAACACAGACTAGTGCAAGACTGTTTATAGCAACTTTATTTTTAATAGCCAAAAATGGAAACAACACAAATATCTATCCAACAGGCAAAGAGAGGCACAAATTACATAGCATTCATAAAGTAAATACTCCTTGGAAATAGAAAGGGAAAAGTGATGCACACAACAGACAGAGATTAATCTCAAAACTACCTACTAAAGAAGTCAGATACGGCCGGGCGTGGTGGCTCACGCCTGTAATCCCAGCACTTTGGGAGGCCAAGGCGGGCAGATCATGAGGTCAGAAGATCGAGACCGTCCTGGCTAACACAGTGAAACCCCGTCTCTACTAAAAAAAAAATACAAAAAATTAGCCAGGCGTGGTGGCGGGCACCTGTAGTCCCAGCTACTCAGGAGGCTGAGGCAGGAGAATGGCGTGAACCTGGGAGGCAGAGCTTGCAGTGAGCCTAGATCACACCACTGCACTCCAGCCTGGGTGACAGAACGAGACTCCGTCTCAAAAAAAAAAAAAAAAAAAGTCAGACACAAAAGAGAACATCCCCTGCATGATGTCATTTATCTGAAGTTCTAGGACAAGCAGAGCTAATCTATGTTGCTAGAAATCTGAACAGCGGTTATCTCTGGTTAGGGGTGGAGAGAGGTGTGGGACTGACTGCCAAGGGGCATATAGGAAACTTCTGAGGCCAATGGAAACTTCCACATCTTCATAGACATGTGGGTTATGTAGGTGTGTGCATTTGTTAAACTGACTGCATTGTACACTTCAAAGCATTTCACTCTATGTAAATTATACTTCCATAAAAAATAAAGGATTTGAAAATCCACATTAAAGTGGTTAAAGATAAAAAGTCAATAGATCTTTATTACCTTCACATATATGAAGTCAGTGCCACCAATTTGCAAGACTTATCATGAAAGAGGGATAAACTAGCAAATAATCCCACATTACACAACTTTCTGCTATTTCTACCGTTTGTTCCTTCAGTTGCATATTTTATTAGCTCACATTTAAGCCAATGACATTTTCATGCTTCCTATTCATTTACACCTATCTGATCACTTTGCAAAGATGAAAGAAAGCCCTGCAAGGAAAGGAACGAGAAACTAACAGAAACGAGCTCAGCATTCTCCACCCACATGCCATGAAAGACTCAGACAGAGCACCACACATAAGGTGGTAACTAAATGTATAAGCTTTGCAGTCTTTATGACCTGAGTTTCCATATTGGCTCTGCCACTTACTGGTTCTGGGTCTTTGGGAAAATATATTAATATTCATTTAGTTTATTTTAAAAGCTATCAAAAATTCAATTTAAACCCGATTCTTTCAAGAACATGCTATATCCAGTAAAATGTACCATAACTAATAAAATATATATGTGTACTCATTTCTCACTGCATGTAAAAATTATTTTTAAAATATTATCTATAAACCTATTGTTAAATTCTGTCCTCCTTAGGTATAAACAATTTTGCCATTCAGTGAATTCTTCAGGGATTGATATGAGTGAATTATTGCCAATATATTTTAATTGTGTTTAAATTCAAAATATCATGTTTTATAACCTTTTAACTTGTAAGTCACTTTTTCCTGGCCTCAGATAATGCCTTTATCTGAAAGGGAACCATAAAAAACAAATAAAGCAACAAAATTCCATTTGCTGTATTAAAACTGACAGGAGATCTTGTTGGATTAATCTTCCCTATCTTATCTGCCGATTTCAAATATCACTACAGATACAAAAAAGTTGTCCTACGGCTGATGTAGAAACACTGTTGTATCATTTGCTGTTAAACATTCAGATCAATTCATATCAGAATCTATTCATAATACCTAGTTACTTACAACTGGTTTTGGCAGACACATTTTTATAGTAACCCAACACAATAAGCAAATAGGTTAGAACTTGATTTGAGCATGAAATAATTAAATAGAAGGTTTCTGGTTTACTCAATTACAATGACTATAATGGCACTTCTAGCCGTTAACACAAATGGACCATACGCCAGATAAAATACAAGAAGTTCTGAAATGAATACACATGGAAAGCCATGGACAAAGTATACTCTCAAGAGAATAAAATAAAGATAATCATTAAAATAGAATGGATTTGTTACTGTTAAATCAGTACAAAAACCTATCTAACCCATTTTCAAACCCTCCTATTTTTCAATCACCGCTTTTGGAAGGCAAGAACTCTCTCACCATATGCCTCTGGTCTGAAAGCACATATCATGAAGGCTGTTCTCAAAGACTTGCAAAATTTACAAAGATGTTGTGACTTCCTGACTCACAGAGAGCTGTAAATAGAACTGAGTACTTATTTTAAGGCATCTCTGCACTAGTTCTCTGATACCAATAGAATAAATAAATCAATGCAAGTGGACATGAAAGTAATTCCATTACTTTCTCTTTCTGAATCTTAAAATACAAATCCTTCAGGTGATTAAAGTTTCGTATAAAAGACTTAGAAAAAGACACCCCTTAGCTGAAACTTTCCCTGGTGATACATGATAGGAGTCTGCCTCTCTTCTTCATATCCTTCCTCTGAGGTACCTCTTCCATTCCCATAGCATCAGTTACCACTCCCTCATAGTAACTCAAATCTATCTCTGGTTCTGATCTCTCTTCTGAGTTCCAGTTCTGACTTCTCCAACTAGAGGTTCTTGAATACCTTAACCTCAGGATGTCCAAAATCAAACTCATCTTTGTCTATTCAAACCTGTTCCTTCTAAATCCTCTCTTTGTTAATGGCTTTGCAATTCATGTGGAAAATCGAATTAGAACTCTGAGAGTCCTCCTAGTCTGTCTGTGTCTGTCTCCCTTTCTCTCTCTCCCCCCCTCTCCTCTCTCTCTCTCGCCGCCACTACCAATATCATGTCATTTCTACTTCCTATGGTCTTTGGAAATTACCCCCTTTCTTCCACCCCTAGTGTTGCTGCCGTGAATCATGCTTTTCATCATTTCTCCTGGAAACTATTATAACAGATCCCTAATTAATCTTCATATTTCCAGTCTTACACATTCTAGGCTACCTTCCATATTCAACCAGAGAGATTTCTATGAAATACAAATGTAACCATGTCATTTTCTTTGTAAATCTTTATGATGGTCTGCTATACATAAGTCCAAATTCTATAAGCTCAACATTTAAAGCTCTTCATATTCTAGCCCCTACCAATCTTTCCACCTCATCTGAAACATTCCACAGCCTACATGCTGTGCTCCTTCCAGCCAGTGACTTTCTTTGGATATACTGTACCCCTTTTAATTCCAAGACTTTTGCAGATGCTGCTCTTTCTTATCTAGGAAAGTCTTACGCATCTTTTAAAGCAGTTCAAATATCATATTTTCTAGGAAGACGTTCCTAATTTTTCCATTTAGAATCAAGCGTTACTTCCTCTGTATACCTGTTCCTTTTTTCTCATTTATTATTATCTTTATGTCTACCATTTTTACTAGTTACTTGAAGCTGCTAGAAAATACCTTATCAAATCATAGAGTACATTTCTGTTACATCTAAGAAAGACTTTATATTCCATCTCCATTTCAAGTTTAAATATTAGTTATAGTGTAGGTATAGTTTACCCCCAACTAATTAATACTAAGTTCTCATATAACTACATGAAGTATATTAATGGATTTTAGGCCACCTGTATAGATCAGAGAAGTTGAGTCCCCTCCTTAAGAAGTCTCATGATCTGGAGCTTTTCAGTCATGGATCAGAAGCATACATCACATGACTACTGTTCTCTAAGGAACTGTACCTCAAAATTATGATGCTTTAAAACTCAATGATATTAGAAATGGGATTCTTAAATTTCCTTCTTGATGGAAACAAAATAGTGAACTTAAGATTAGAAGCAAGTAGTGACAGTATTCCCCACTGGTGGGTATTTTTTTACCATTCTCTCATTCAGCATACACACACACACACACCTCCAAACAAATACACACATCTTCACATATACCACACCCACACACCCCACACATACCCGCACACTCCCACACACTCCTCCACACAAATGCACATACCTCCACACACACCACACACACACTTCCACACACATACCCACACGCATACATGTGCCCACATTTCCCCCACACATACATGCACCTCCACACACACCCACATATTCACACTCAAACACCACATACACACACATACACTCACACTCACCCACATACATGACACCCCCATACACACCTACCACACACAACTACCGCACACATACACTTCCACATACACAACCCAACACACACCACACCCACACACACTTACAGTCATGCACATACCCTCACCCCCACTCACATATATACACGTGCCCCTCCCCCCCCACACACACACTCACACACACACCCCATTATTCCTGCTCTCTGGAGTATTCAGCTTTTTGAGAAAAACACACGTCACAGACTGCAGTAGAGGAAGCTGCCTACCTGTGGTTTTCAACCACCAGGAGTAATTTTTCCCCCCAGGGGATATCTGGCAATGTTTGGAGACATTTTTGATTGTCACAACTTGCATCTAGTGGGCAGAGGCCAGGGATGCCACTTACAAAGCACAGGAGCCCTCTCCACACCAACGAATCATCTAGTCCAGCAAGCTCACAGCATACATGCTGAGAAGCCCCACGCTACAGGGAACATACCCAAAACTGCAATAGCACATAGAAACTAAATGTGGCCGTGACTGACAGCATAGAAGGGGCTTCATTGAGAGCGATGGAGGAGTTGAGGTCTGAAAGATCTGTAGAAGAAACAGGAGCTGACTACATGGGGTGATGGCAGAGGGAGAAAAGTACACCAGCAGGTGTTCAGTCCCTGGGGTGCATGTCTCACCAAAAAAAAGAAGGGCATTGCTAGAGTACCAAAGAAAAGAAGAGGGGCTGGGAGCAGTGTCTCAAAACTGTAATCCCAGAGCTTTGGGAGGACGAAGTGGAATGATCGCTTGAGGTCAGGAGTTTGAGACCAACCTTAGTAATATAGGGAGATGACACCTCTACAAAAAAAAAAAAAAAATTTTTTTTTTTTTTTTTTTTTTTTTTTGAGACAGTCTCTCGCTCTGTCACCCAGGCTGGAGTGCAGTGGTCCGATCTTGGCTCACTGTAACTTCTGCCTCCCAGGTTCAAGATATTCTCCTGCCTCTGCCTCCCAAGTAACTGGGATTACAGGCTGGTGCTACCATGCCTGGCTAATTTTTATATTTTTAATAGAGGTGGGGTTTCACCAAATTGGCCAGGCTGGTCTCGAAATCCTGACCTCAGGTGATCCGTCCGCCTCGGCCTCCCAAAGTGCTGGGATTACAGACATGAGCCACTACAACCAGCCTCACAAAAAAATTTTTTTTAATAGCCAAGCATGGCAGTACCTGCCTGTAGTCTCAGCTACTCAGGAGGCTGAAGTATGGGGGATCACTTGAACCCAGGAATTTGAAGCTGCAGTGAACTATGATCACATCACTGAACTTCAGCCTCTGTAACCTAGTAATACCCTGTCTCTTAAAAAAAAAAAATAGTGGGGTGGGGAGAGAAGTCGGTGTGGAAGTTATAGAAAGGGTCCATGTCAACCATGACCATATTGGAAGTTTTAAGTGTGGTTTAGGATTTTGGTCTCTATCCTATAGCAGTGAAAAGTCATCAAAGGCTTTCAAAGAGAAGGCACTGGTATTAAAATGATAAAATCTGAATTTAGAAAACATGTTTCTGGCTGTGGGGTGAAGAATTAATTGAAGGAGGATGTTGGATGCAGGAAGGTACTATAACAATCAATGGAAGAAATGACAGTATCTTGGACTGGAATGGTAGCAGTGGGGATGGAGAAAAGAGAATCGATTTGAGGCTGTAAAACTGATGGAACTTTGAAATGGACTTAGCTATGGAGAAAGGAATAGAGCTATGTCAAGGATGAGAAAGATGTGGTTCTTATTGGCTCTCTGATATATGGTGGTGGCATTCCCTGAGACAGGGAAGAGTGAAAGCGGTTTAGGTTTGGTAGGGAAAGATCCGGAAGTTTTAAACATACTGACGTATTAATATATTGGAGTATTAATATACAAGCAGAGATGTCAATTAGGCAGTTGAGACTCCAGGTCTGGAGAGAGAGAAAATGTCTGAGATTGCCCAGACAGAGATAATGGGAGAAGAGAGGGTTCTGGGTTCAACTGAACTGCAGCTGCTCCTGTTATTTATATGTGATTCTCATCTGCTGTCTTTGTTATATCTGTCTTATGTAGTTATATCTTTTAGCTTATTTCCCATATTTATCTCACTGGTGAGCCACTCGTGTTTGCTTTCTGCGATGTTGGTTTATTTGTTGCTGTGTTTAACTGCTCATTTAGTTTCAGGCAAGCATGTCTCAGTTTGCTTATTTGTGTCAACAACAAAAAAAATTAAAAACCTTAAAACTCCTTTCTGTTCTTGTAGCTTTTATCATCTCTCAGTCACTTCACGCTGCTAAACACCCAGAGTAGTTTAATCAAGGGCTTTCCTTCACATTTGATTTCTTTTAGAATCAGCTTTCACAGTTGTGCCCTCTCTACATTCACAGACATTTTAAAATAAAATGTCCTTCTAGCTCCTTCATGGTCTGAGACAAACAGCTCAAGGAATTTAATTTCACTGGGAGAATCCTGAATAGTTTCAAAGGGCCCTTAAACTCTCCATCACGTTCCATTGTCTCTGAAATTCACTGCCCTCAAGGAACACATCTTCACTTGGTTTCATTTCTCCCTGACTAAGGAAAGCCAAAAAGAGAGATTAACCATGATATTTTAAAGTTGTAGTGTCTATGTGATTGTGACAAACACAAGATTAACAAAGAAAAGTCTCATTTCTGGTACTCAGTTGAGAAAAAATGATATTAGATTTCAGGATATAAAAAATAATTTTCAAGGTTATAAGTCAATGATTCCCAATCTTGGAGGTATACCACAAACAGCTATGATGATTTTTTAAAGTTACATTCTTGGAGACCCTATTGCAAGAAACTCTTCTTCTTAAGGTCTGAGAAGGAGTCTGCTCAGCCTAATTTCAAAAGCCTGCACAAGGGATTTTGAAATTGATTGCATAATAGATTTAAATGACAGCCACCCAACCCAAGCACATGAGACTTCATTGGAAAGAGCAGTCACCTGCCAACAGTGAGTGTCTAATAATAGTGACTAAATAGGACAGCCAGAGTCTAGCAGTTGAAGGGTGAAGAACATGGAATGAATTACAAAGCAGAAAGGGCAAACTCCAAAAGACAAGAGCCAGGAAAAGGAAAACTGGTTATCTTGGCATGGCCAGTACACGTTTTGCTAATTGCTAACTGAATTGGGTATAGAGATACCTTTAAATAGAAGCAGGTAGCCAGACAGAGCACCAGAACCATGACTTCTGTGATTCTGAGTTAATAAGAAGAGTTAATAGGAAGGGAAAATTCTACGGATAAAGAGAGTCCTGAAGCTCAAAAACAGAAGGTAAATAAACAATAAATATGGATGCTCATAACCCCCATAGTAATTATGTATGAAATTTCTACTGCCATAGGCCCACAAGGGTTATAGCCTTTTTTATTTGTTTTAAACTTCTCTGCTATTATTATGCACGTTGCTTCCCTATCCTTTTTATTTTTCATAAGGAATATAAGGCCAAATATTTTAGAAATGAGACTATGAGTCCTACCTCTAATCTATTTTAAATTTGGGTCCTCGAGCTAAAAATTGACTGTATTACTGAAATGTCAAAGATGATCCTATCTGAATATTATATTCTGAAAGAGAAAATAACATATACCCCTTAAGAGCCCTCAGCAGTATTATAAAACAGTACTATACTTACATTTAGGAATGCTTTATGGAGAAATAAAATAAACTGGAAAGTTAAATGAATCAGCAGACAAACTTTAAAGACATTTTAATTTCTCAAAAATCCTGCACTTATCTAGTACTTTTATAAATAAGAGATTTCACTTTGCTATTAATAATTAGCATTAAAGAGATTATTTAATCTCAGAGACTTTGCAAAGCAAGATTTTAAAAGTCAGTAAGAACGTTATTTCTGTTGAACTTAAACTTTCTCATGTCAACTCCGCCTTTTTCCAAATGCAACAAGTATCTCCCTGTCAGATGTATTTCTTAGGCACCATTAGAAGGGTGCTATTATGGAAAATTGAAGGGGAAAATGGAAACCAATGTTTTGTTTCTACAAACATTAAGCAGCAATCAATGGGGGTGTTGAGTGGCCTTTTTTCTCTTTTACTGGCTACCCTAAAGGATCCCAGCTCAAGGCATGATCAACAGTGTCTTTTCAAAACAGCCCTATCCACCCCTCAAGGCTAAGTAGAGCTCGGCTCAGTCTGAAGTCAGTGGCCCAGGCTCCTGTACTGAGCCACTATTCATTCCATTCCTTTTCTAAGATCTGTGTATGGTACAGAGAGACGAGAGAGGTAATCTGGAGGAAGAGTTCAGATCTAAAATTAAAGTGAAATCCCAGGGGAAATCTATCACTTCTAAACATTACTAACAATAAAACCTACCAACAGGTTCACCTTTACCTTCAGGAAGCCAGGTTATATAATTACAGGTGTGTGGAGGAGAACATGATTTTTTTATGGACATGAAAGGGGAAGATAAGATGGAGCTCTGATTTCATGAAAGCTCATTTCTAAAAATATTCAACGGAAAGAGAAAACGTGCAGCTCCTCGCTGTGGTTGCCTTCCTGTAGCCTTAGAGACCCGTGATTTTAACTGGGTGAAGAGAGAATGCCAAAGAACAAAAAATTTTGTAGACACAATTGTAGACAATTGTTCTTTGCACTATTAAATGCAATACCAATCAAAATTCCAATAGGATTTTGCACGGAGTTTGACAAGCTTTCCACATGTTTCAAGGTAAAGACTAAAAATATCCAAGGAGTGGAGGGTATAAATTAGCTCTGCAACCTCAAGGATGGCTCCTAACCTCTCGTTTGAGGAACACTGTTACAAAAAATTATAGGAATATTAGGAAAATAATAGGAAGCTTCAAAATGCATAGAGGACATACACTATATAACACCAGCCAATGGATAGAACCAATGGGTAAGGTAGTGAGAGATGGGGGGATAGGGGCAGAAACGGGACCAGACAACTGCTATATTTTCAGAGACAGGAGACTTGATGTGGTTTGGCTCTGTGTCCTCTCCCAAATCTCATCTTGAATTGTATTCCTATAATTCCCACGTATTGTGGGAGGGACCCAGTGGGAGATAATTGAATCATGGGGGCGGCTTCCCCCACACTGTTCTCATGGTAGTGAATACGTCTCATGAGATCTGACAATTTTATAAGGTGTCCACTTTCGCTTCTTTCTCATTCCTTCTCTTGTCTGCCACCATGTGAGACGTGCCTTTCACCTTCCACCATGATTGTGAGGCCTCCCCAACCATGTGGAACTGTGAGTCTATTAAACCTCTTTCTTTTGTAAATTGCCTAGTCTCAGGTATGTCTTTATCAGCAGCATGAAAATGGACTAATACAAGACTTTTTCTGTAATGTGCCAGAGAGCAAATATTTCAGGCCTTCCAGGTCATACCTTCTCTGTTTTACCTCTTCAATTCTGCCACTGTAGCATGAAATCAGCCAGAGGCAACATGCAGACAAACAAATGTGGCTGTATCCCAATAAAACTGTATTTGTGGACACTGAAATCTGAATTTCATATAATTTTCATAGGTCATAAAATATTTTTCTCATTTGATGTTTTTTTCTAAATGGCAGCAAGCCATAGTTTGCTAATCTCTGCTATATTAGGAAATAAGACTCAAGAAATAAACCCTTGACTTCAGTTTTAACTAGGATTGGCCTAGTTATAACAATTTCCTGAGTTCCTATGACAGGACTGGCTCAAGATGCCTTGCAACCATATTATTCCCACTAAAGTCATAAAATACGCTCCTTTCATTAAATTTGGAGGATGTTCATTTAATTATGAGTAAACAGTGGTTTGCAGTATGACCTCAGGAGTATCTTTAGCCATCAATTTTTCCATTTGTAACTGAAGATGCTAATTACTGTTATTTCTCTCCCTCCTGGGGATTTCTCTAAAATTAATTAATGGTCACACATATCAATGCTGTAAATGCGCTGAAGAATGGAGAATGAATTCATAAATCCACTTTAAGAACAAACAAATGGACATAAAACAAAGTGCCATTTGCAAAATATTTGCAGTTCATCAGATGATAACCATTCAGTTAACATAACTACCTATGCCAATATTTTCTACTTTTCAGTTTTTTGCCTCTTCTTCCTTTGATTAGAACTTCAGAGAAACCAACCTGATCTGGGCTTTCAGTAATCCTTCTAAGTGCACTTGAACTTCATCCTCCTTTCCCCACAGTGACAATACCAAACTTTCAATAGTCTTCTCAAATCTCTACCTAACTCTAGCCAAGAACACTTAGTAAGTGACGTTATTCCAAATCCCAGCCAGAAAATTCAAGGTAGAATTTTTTAGTTTTGTCTTAACCCCAAGCCATTGACATCTGCCTCATCAGCATCACTGTTGCTGTAGTCACAGATAAAATTCGGATCTTCTGCTGTCCAAAGTGAATAGCTCCACCTGCACTCAGGACCCTATTCCCGTCTGTTACACATGGTTCCCTGCTGCATCGATTATTCCATGTTTCTCTGTATTTTAAACCCGTTATTCTCTCCTTTTGCTAACAATTTATAAATAAGCTCCCATCATTAAAGATGAAATGTCCTTCAATCCTCGGGCTCCTCTATGGCCATTTGGTCAAGCTCTATTTTTGCTTACCTCAGAGACACACTTCTGGAAAGAATGTTGTATATTTACACTCTCTACTTTTCCATCTCCAATCCATCTTGAGCCCACTGCAATTAAACTTATGTACCTCTGAGAAGACACTGCTCAGAAACTGCTCAGACAAAAGTTCTCAATGACTTCATAATCATCAAATCAATCTAATAGGCTCATTTCCATCTGGAATTTACTGCAAATGGTGTTAGGGCATGATCTAATATTGTATTTTTCCATATGAATAGACAGTTGTTCCTGCACTATTAAATGCAATCTCAATCAAAATCCCAATAGGGACTGGGCCCAGTGGCTCATGCCTGTAATCCCAGCAATTTGGGAGGTCTAGGAGGGTAGATTGCTTAAGCCCAGGAGTTCGAGACCAGCCTGGGCAACATGGTGAAACCCTGTCTCTACAAAAAATACAAAAATGAGCCAGGCTTGGCGATGTGCACCTGTAGTCCTAGCTACTCAGGAGGTTGGGGTGGGAGGATCTCTTGAACCCAGGAGGTGGAGGTTGCAGTGAGCTGAGATTGTACCACTGTACTCCAGCCTGGGCAATAGAGCAAGACCCTGCCTCAAAAAAGAAAAAAATCCCAATAGGATTTCACACTAAGTTTGAGACAAGTTTTCCTAAATGTAATAAAGAAAAGACTAAAAATATCCAAGAGATTTTGAAGATTAATACTATCAGCTACCAACAGTTTGTCCCAGTAAAACAATAATTAAAACAGTGGCAAAGTTACCGTGATAAGCTTATATTAGGCCTCCTCCTTCTTAATTGTTCTGCATCTCCTGCTACTGTCAACAACTCCCTCTGTTTTGAATCCCTCTCTCTCTTTTTGTCTCTGTGAAACTACTCCTTTAGGGGTAGCTCAGACCTCATCCCTCCATTGCTTTTGCCTCTTTCTTTTCTTCTATCTATTCCAAAGATTGTTTCAAATGTCTTCTTTCCTTACTCTAAACACTTCCCTGAAAGAGCTCAGAATTTTTTGTGTTTTTAACTGTCACTGTCTAGTCAACATGCTATTTTTTTCTGCTCCTTCTCAAATAAGATTCTTGGAAGTTTTGGTACAAGTGCTTTCTCTACTTCCTCAACCATCATATAAATGTGTACCGCTAAGTTTCCCAAAAATGTTGCCAAATCCACCGCATCCTTCTCACTCCACATTTTATTCCATCACGCAGTAGTATCCCTGATAGTTGGCTGGATTTTCCTTTTTAAAAATTCTGTAGCATGACAATGATCTGGCTTCCTTCCACCCTCTCTAGCCACTCTTGAATTATTCAAAGGACTTGCATTCTACTTTAATTCAAAATGTTAAAGAGTTCAGCTCTGGGCATTTTCCTTGTTTTCTTCTTTCTATACTTCGTACCTAGATGGTCTCATTCATTCTTGCAGCTTAAATTCTCATGTTTTAATGCTCATGACCCTCATTTATAGCTCTTGCCCCAATTTCTCTACTAAGTTTCCAGCTCAAATATCTACCTGCCCACTTGGCATTTCAACTTGGATTTCTCATAGACAGGTTAACCATTAGGATTGTCAGATAAAATACAAGATGCTCAGGTAAGTTTGAATTTCAGATAAACAACAAATAATGCTTTAGTATACACATGTCTCATGTAACACCGGGCACACACTTATGCTATAACATTATTCATTGTTTATCTGAAAATCAAGTTTAACTAGGGATTCTGTATTTTTATTTGCTGAGTTTTTAAATCTAGTTTCAAGATGGAACTTTTGATTTTTCCTTCCCTCATCCTGGAAACCATCCTCTTCTCAGTGTTTTCCATTTTTTTAATTTAGTAAGTAGTCCCACTCTTCACCCAGTTCCCTAAGCTACAGGAATCAATCTGGATTTTTATTTTTTCCCATTCCCCTCACATCAAATTTATTAGCAAGTCCTGCCAATTCTATCTCCAAAAATGTATCTTCCAGTTAGCCACTCTTCTCCATCTGCACTACCACGACTATCTCTTACCTAGACTAATTCAAGAGACTCCTTGTCATTTCCCCCACTTTTACACTTGTCCCTTACTAATCTATTCTCCACAGTGCAGCTAGAAAAATTGGTTTAATAATCAATCAACAGGACCACCTATAAATGAGATCCCAATAAACAGATTCTCTATTCCCTTGCTTCAAATCCTTGAGTGGCTTCTGACTGCACTTCAAATAAAATAAAACTTGACCATGTCCTGCAGGCCTCTGGATGACTGAGTCCTGACGACCTCTCCAAACTCACCTCTCCACTCTGCCACTGTTGTCCATCTGTGATGGCATCCTTCAGTTTCTAAGACACTTCAAGCTGCTTCACACTTGGGTGCCTTCATAGACATAATTTTCTTTTTCTGGGATACCCGTTTTCTACCCCTATTCTTCCCCCCACCCCCACCTCCTGATTATCCTTGAGGGCACAGGTTAAATGCCAGGACCTCAGAGAAATCTTCAGAAACAACCTCATTTAAATAGATTCTCCCCAACCCATTATCTCTCCAACCTTATTATCCTTTCTCACTTTGTTACTTTCCTTCATGTCACTTAGCATTATTTATATTAATTTATATACTCACTTGTCTTTACACCCCTACAAGATTATGAACTCTACCCATAGGATCACAGAGGATGCCTGTTTTGTTCATCATTTATAAGCAATGCCTGAGAACTTAGTGCACCCTCAAAACACACTGAATGAATGAATGACTTACAAACCTATTTGTGTACTGCCAGACCACATGTCTAACATCCTTAGATAGCTCAACAATTTATCTCAGCTGCCCATAGGATAAAGTGCAAATGCTTAGCCAGGTTTTCCAGGGTTCATACTGAAATATTTAAATTTCTCAGAATGTATGTGTGCTCTCTAGTATCTATGCATATATATCTTTCTGCCTAGACTGTCCCTCTTATCTTCTATTAGTCTGATGAATGAAATTCCTTTCTCAAGACTCTTATCACTTTTTTGAAGTCTTCTCAGACCACCCAAGGTAGACTTTGCCATATGGATTTTTAGGCTGCTGTCATATTCTGTACGTGCCCTTATTAACAGCTAGTATTTATTGAGCACTTTTTATAGGAAATTGATTGTAATAAGAAGTTTATAAACATTCCACACATTTAAGCTTCACCACAACCCTAGGAGATTAGGTTTATTATCCTCTCCCTTATACAGAGGAGAACACTGACATAAAAGAAGGTTTAAACGCTATTACATGAAAGGCCAGGAAAAAAGTCCTAGATAGATGGGCTTTAACGTCTGTGATCTTAATCACTATTCTCAACACACTGTGCTACATATATTTATATATATTTCCTTATATTCCTTTCTCCATTAGATTGTGAGCTTCTCGTGGGCAAACAAGTATCAACATCATTTTCATAAACCTAGCTAAACATTCCTAAACAAATGATTAATGAAGGCATTAATTTATAACTGTGCAAAGTCCTTTGCTTATGTAACATTTGGTGGGATTTAATGAAAATTCTAGAAATTTGGAAAAACCACCACCGATTGATGTCTCATAATATTTTTCAAATAGCAAGCAATTTGGTATATTTATAAAGCTCTTTTTTAGCATATTTGATAAGTAACTGGCTTTACTACTCAAATAGACATAAGTAAATATAAGTACCTCAAGAGAATGTGGTAATAGAGCTTGGTAATCATTAAGCATTTTATATGTCTTAAGACATATACAAATATGTTATAATCACTTTACTCATTCTTCATAACTCATAATTAGCATTGCTGCCACCAGATGGAGTAGCAGGTTATTTAAATGATTTCTTTTTGTTTGTTTGTTTGTTTTTGAGACGGAGTCTTGCTGTGTCGCCCAGGCTGGAGTGCAGTGGCGCATCTCGGCTCACTGCAAGCTCCGCCTCCAAGGTTCATGCCGCCATTCTCCTGCCTCAGTCTCCTGAGTAACTGGGACTACAGGTGCCCTTCACCATGCCCGGCTAATTTTTTTTATTTTTAGTAGAGATGGGGTTTCACCGTGTTAGCCAGGACGGTCTCGATCTCCTGACCTCGTGATCCGCCCACCTCGGCCTCCCAAAGTGCTGGGATTACAGGCGTGAGCCACCGCGCCCGACCAATTTAAATGATATTCTTAAGGAGAACACAGAGAAAGAGATCCCAGTCAGGTTCAGTGGCTCAGGTCTGTAATAACCAGCATATTAGGAGCCCAAGGCAAGAGGATCACTTGAGGCCAGGAGTTTGAGACCAGACTCGGCAACATGGCAAGAACCCCACCTGTACCAAAAAAAAAAAAAAAAAAAGAAAGAAAGAAAGGAAAATGACCTTCAGATAAACTACTTTTCTCCCCTGCTTCTCTCCTTATTTACCCTTACCACTGCCTTGACATTCATATATGCGCATGGGTGCACACACACACACACACACACACACACACACACACACCCCTAACTAAACCATTACCTTTTTGCTCCTTGAGTTCAGGCATTAAATAATACTGCTAAATTCAAAAGTGTGTAGTAACACCAAAGAGCAGGGCAAAGGAACATATAAAACCATTAAACTGGTGCTATGGAAGAACTTAATTTATTCAGTTTGCTATAGGCATCCAGCAAGAATGAGGCATCTGGCATGTAAGTTTCAATGAAGCAGAGAAAATAACAAAAAAAGAATTTACGCAGGCCTAGAACTTAGATTACTACAATGGGGCCAGAGTTGACTGGGTCTATTCTTTCAAAGTTTAAGAGCGAATTACATTGTAAACGTGTGAGAGATAGGATAGCACAGTAGTTAACAGGTATGATGGGCTGTAAAGTCAAACAGACCGGAGTATAAATCCCAGCTTCCCCAAGTAACATTAGGCTGGTTTCTTAAATTCTTTAGGCTTTGGGTTTATTCAAATGTAAAATGAGGATAATATCCAACTAAAATGGTGACTGTAAGAATTCTATAGCCCCAAAGTCATTCACTATATGTGATACTGTTTCATGATACTATACATGACACATTATACTGTTTCATTGTGATCATAGTCTGATACATTCTTTATTTCTTTATTATCTATCACTACCAACCCCACACTGGAACAGAAACTCCTTAAGGGTACAGTTCTTGTTTGTCCTGTTCATTATCATATACCCAGTATGGATAAGAATTCCAAGCACTGAGGAGATGTTCAGCAGATGAATGATGAATCAAAAGAATGAATGGAGGAAGGCAAGCAGAGAGTGAGGGAGAAGAAAAAGAGAAAGGAAGAAGAAAAAATTGGGAAGTGCTCAAGCCTGGTGCTTAGGACATAATAAAATTTCAATAAATGGTGGAAATGTAATAGGGAATGTGATGGTTAAATACTACATTAAAAACATTTCACCTATCATTTAGTATTTTACAAGTATTTTATAGGTTACATATGTAAATGCATGATGACCTAACCCAATTTTGAACATATAATTTTTCCCAGTTTGCACTACATATAGTGCTATAAGTATATGTACATATATGCAGGTATTTGTAAATCTTTGTGCACATATATGTTTAGTACAGACTTCTAGAATTGAAACGACCATGCATTTTTAATTCTATTATATCTATATCAAACTTCACCCAAACGTTCTATCAGTTTACAGTCATCAGCAATAGATGGGAGTAGTTAGTTCCTAACACCTTCACCAACAGAGAGAATTATTATTTTTATGGACGTACATGCCATTGCTTTAATTTGCATTTATTAATACTCGTGGAAATAGAGAATATATTTTTATTAAGTTCTGATTGATACTCTTAGCCCATTTTTCTATTGAGTGTTTTTCTGCGTGATTCCTAAGAGGTTTGTTTGATTGGTTTTTAGGTTAAGGATGCTAATTCCTTGCTACTATATAAAGATATACTAGTATTTTTCATTTACCTTTTAATTGTCTAAATGTTACATTTAGTTCTAAAACCCACCCTTTGCATTTTATTTTTTTATTTTATTATTATTATACTTTAAGTTTTAGGGTACATGTGCACAATGTGCAGGTTACATATGTATACATGTGGCATGCTGGTGTGCTGCACCCATTAACTCGTCATTTAGCATTAGGTATATCTCCTAAAGCTATCCCTCCCCCCTCCCCCCACCCTACAACAGTCCCCAGAGTGTGATGTTCCCCTTCCTGTGTCCATGTGTTCTCATCACTCAATTCCCACCTATGAGTGAGAATATGCGGTGTTTGGTTTTTTGTTCTTGCGATAGTTTACTGAGAATGATGATTTCCCATTTAATCCATGTCCCTACAAAGGACATGAACGCATCATTTTTTATGGCTGCATAGTATTCCATGGTGTATATGTGCCACATTTTCTTAATCCAGTCTATCATTGTTGGACATTTGGGTTTGTTCCAAGTCTTTGCTATTGTGAATAGTGCCGCAATAAACATACATGTGCATGTGTCTTTATAGCAGCATGATTTATAGTCCTTTGGGTATATACCCAGTAATGGGATGGCTGGGTCAAATGGTATTTCTAGTTCTAGATCCCTGAGGAATTGCCACACTGACTTCCACAATGGTTGAACTAGTTTACAGTCCCACCAACAGTGTAAAAGTGTTCCTATTTCTCCACATCCTCTCCAGCACCTGTTGTTTCCTGACTTTTTAATGATTGCCATTCTAACTGGTGTGAGATGGTATCTCATTGTGGTTTTGGTTTGCATTCCTCTGATGGCCAGT
The DNA here is from genome assembly GCF_029281585.2 of Gorilla gorilla gorilla. Lineage (NCBI taxonomy): Eukaryota > Metazoa > Chordata > Mammalia > Primates > Hominidae > Gorilla > Gorilla gorilla. Next base: position 34,424,347 of record NC_073232.2, on the reverse strand, counting down.
GATGGTGAGCATTTTTTCATGTGTTTTTTGGCTGCATAAATGTCTTCTTTTGAGAAGTGTCTGTTCATGTCCTTCGCCCACTTTTTGATGGGGTTGTTTATTTTTTTCTCGTAAATTTGTTTGAGTTCATTGTAGATTCTGGATATTAGCCCTTTGTCAGATGAGTAGGTTGCGAAAATTTTCTCCCATTTTGTAGGTTGCCTTTTCACTCTGATGGTAGTTTCTTTTGCTGTGCAGAAGCTCTTGAGTTTAATTAGATCCCATTTGTCAATTTTGTCTTTTGTTGCCATTGCTTTTGGTGTTTTAGACATGAAGTCCTTGCTCATGTCTATGTCCTGAATGGTATTGCCTAGGTGTTCTTCTAGGGTTTTTATGGTTTTAGGTCTAACGGTTAAGTTTTTAATCCATGTTGAATTAATTTTTGTATAAGGTGTAAGGAAGGGATCCAGTTTCAGCTTCCTACATATGGCTAGCCAGTTTTCCCAGCACCATTTATTAAATAGGGAATCCTTTCCCCATTGCTTGTTTTTCTCAGGTTTGTCAAAGATCAGATAGTTGTAGATATGCAGTGTTATTTCTGAGGGCTCTGTTCTGTTCCATTGATCTATATCTCTGTTTTGGTACCAGTAGCATGCTGTTTTTGTTACTGTAGCCTTGTAGTATAGTTTGAAGTCAGGTAGTGTGATGCCTCCAGCTTTGTTCTTTTGGCTTAGGATTGACTTGGCGATGCGGGCTCTTTTTTGGTTCCATATGAACTTTAAAGTAGTTTTTTCCAATTCTATGAAGAAAGTCATTGGTAGCTTCATGGGGATGGCATTGAATCTGTAAATTACCTTGGGTAGTATGGCCATTTTCATGATATTGATTCTTCCTACCCATGAGCATGGAATGTTCTTCCATTTGTTTGTATCCTCTTTTATTTTATTGAGCAGTGGTTTGTAGTTCTCCTTGAAGAGGTCCTTCACATCCCTTGTAAGTTGGATTCCTAGGTATTTTATTCTCTTTGAAGCAATTGTGAATGGGAGTTCACTCATGATTTGGCTCTCTGTTTGTCTGTTATTGATGTATAAGAATGCTTGTGATTTTTGCATGTTGATTTTGTATCCTGAGACTTTGCTGAAGTTGCTTAACAGCTTAAGGAGATTTTGGGCTGAGACAATGGGGTTTTCTAGATATACAATCATGTCACCTGCAAACAGGGACAATTTGACTTCCTCTTTTCCTAATTGAATACCCTTTATTTCCTTCTCCTGCCTAATTGCCCTGGCCAGAACTTCCAACACTATGTTGAATAGGAGTGGTGAGAGAGGGCATCCCTGTCTTGTGCCAGTTTTCAAAGGGAATGCTTCCAGTTTTTACCCATTCAGTATGATATTGGATGTAGGTTTGTCATAGATAGCTCTTATTATTTTGAGATATGTCCCATCAATACCTAATTTATTGAGAGTTTTTAGCATGAAGGGTTGTTGAATTTTGTCAAAGGCCTTTTCTGCATCTATTGAGATAATAATGTGGTTTTTGTCTTTGGTTCTGTTTATATGCTGGATTACATTTATTGATTTGCATATATTGAACCAGTCTTGCATCCCAGGGATGAAGCCCACTTGATCATGGTGGATAAGCTTTTTGATGTGCTGCTGGATTCGGTTTGCCAGTATTTTATTGAGGATTTTTGCATCAATGTTCTTGCATTTTAAAAGCCCAGTGACCAGAGAATGTAGGCATTCCTGATCCCTAACAAAAGAAGTTTTAAGGAAAGGTAATCTACAAATGAGCCAAATAATTTTCACAATAACAAGAAAAAATAAACATTTGAAACTCTGAATTTGAGCTGTGGGACTAAGCTTCATTTGGAACCCATAAAATATTTCCTTTTTGACAAAATACATGGAGGTATGTGTTGTGTGCTGGCATGGAGGCCATATATTTTTCAGATAAAACTTCTTCTAGCATTTTAGTGACATATACCATGCATATTTGTTCGAAGAAAAGTAAAAATTGGTAAGAATTGAAAGTACTACATTTTATTTGAAATTCACTTATGTTTAAATAATTAGGGAAAAGCACCTCTGACAATACTTTTCAAACTATCTCAAGTTCAAAATTGCTGAGAATTGGCTAGTAGGCTATGCAATGAGATAACTCCCAGTAAATTCAATATATCTTGGATAGATATAGTATTTCATCCTCTGTAGAAACCCTGAATGTTAATATAATTCTTCAGGTGCGCTATCCCTAAACAGAACAGTTCCGTTGGCCATGCTGATTTTTCTGCTTATAGCCAACTGTAACGCTAACGGTGGCCCTACGCATATTTCACAGGCTCCGAAGAAGATAATTTGGAAATTAATTCAAAAAGCATGATTATACTGGTCTCAACTTCAAGCCTAGCACTTCAGGTTTCTTCATATATACATCTGAATTTACTGCATGAAAATAAACTGTTATGCAAATAAAATCAAGCGTCGCATTACATAATCAAATATTTCATTGTAAATGACATAAATTTTAATTATTATTACTTGTCTTCTTACCCCCATAAGGACAAAGGTACGGAATTGAAAGCAGTGATACATTCTCCTTTGGTAACTCTTGAAATGGTCCGGAAATCCCTTCAATCTGTCTTCAAATACACATAGGATATTAAAAATTCATCTCACATTAGCTAGTATAATATGATTCCTATTTGTGGATTCCATATTCCCCTGAACTGCTTACGACATTAATCAAGCTTGACTTTGGAGTACATATACTTTTTAATCTTAAACTCTTGGACCCCTTAAAAGAGTTCTCTGGATCCGATTACACTTATGTCCAAAATACGTTAGCCACTGAAATGACAGTCTCATCAGTGCCAGCTAATCTTTTTATATAATTAATGAAGAGTTTGGATCTACCAGATTCAAAGAGTCAAAGAATATTAATGCTTGAATTTTTAAAGAAGTTACCTAGTCAAATGTGTCATTTTAAAGAAAATGAATATCAGCAGAATTTTAGTCTAACTCTCAAGTGACAAGAAAATAGATATTAAACAAAATGATTTTTAATATAAGCAATAGTAGTACTGTTCAATAGAAAAACAAGTAAATATTTTACAAAAACGAAGTTTCTTTTATAATATTACCTTAACATTGTTTTGCTATATTATCTACAAATCCATTTCTTCATCAAATACATCCTGTCAGTGAAACAAATGTATAAAGCAATCCAACATAATTTATATATTCCAACTCATTCATCTTTTAGTAAGAGGTATGACTATAAAAGAATGATGTTAATTTTGTTATTTTATATATAAAGAGGAAGATTGAGCAATTATTGTACGGACATAGTCAGACAGGTTTAAATTCATTAAAACCATGAATACAAGGTTACCTAATCAGCCCTACACTGGTTATTATATTAAATGGAAACATATATATAAAAGTAAATGTTAACTTAAGAAAAACAGTAATGATGAAATCTGTTGTGGGGTGGAACAAATATGTAAATTCAATCCAAAGTCCGCACAGCTCATATGTAAGAACTTGATGTGAAAGGAAGAATCCATATCAAGTCTAAGATTTTCTGATTGATATAAAATACTAAAGAATGCAAGTACTTCTAGGTGGTATGGTGATGTGAGCAAAGCATGCAAGTGCCAGTCCTCTCTCATTCCAAAATTGAAATTATGTAAACTATACAAATTTAAAAAACCTGTATTAGCAGCAACAACCAGCCATCAGGGGTGTTTCTATATCAGTAAATGGGAAATTTTATAGGTAGATACAATACTGACTGCAAGAAACTATTATGGTCCAACCAGTGACCAGTTCCTGAAAAAAACATATTCTCTGCATTTCCCTCATCACTGAGTAGGCTTAAGGTTAGCAACAGTATAAATAAGCACACACAGCAGAGGTCAAACTTGAAAATGGTGTAGCAAGAGGTAGGAGTAAAAGAGGGTGGCAGGAAGTATATGAGTCTCCCTCCATAATGATTGTTCCTTATCAGAAGCCCAAAGAGTAAGTGCCTCACATGTCACTAATACAGTGGTTTGACCTTCTCCCAACACCCTTCACACCCACTGCTATGCTGTTAATTGATAATCATCTATTTCTCTTTAACCTTCTCTCTGAGCTTTGGAGTTACTCTTGACAGAATTCTGCTTATCCACCATTTGACTACAGATTAATATAGGAAAAGATAAGGACAAAAAGACAAAGTTAGTGCAATTGAAAAAAATCGATAATTTTTGAAGAACTGTTTCTCAAAGAGATGTGTAGCAAAAAATATTAAAAATACCTAATTTGAATTATTGGCAATAATCTAGAGGACTTTGCATCATTGAAACTATGGTAAGTAAAACTCATACTAGCATACATCATTTTATCGAGCTTCACTTTATTGCACTCCACAGATACTGCATTGTTTATAAATTAAAGGTTTGTGAAAACCTTGCATCAAGCAAATCTCTCACCGACGTTCTTCCAACAGCATGTGCTCACTTTGCGTCTCTGTGTCACATTTTGGTAATTCTCACAACATTTTCATTATTATTATATCTGTTATGGTGATTGGTGATCACACATATTTCATGTTACTCTTGTAATTGTTCTGGGGCACCATGAACCTCACCCATGTAAGACAGCAAACTTCATAAATCTTGTGTATTCTGACTGGCAGTTCTCCTGTACCTCTCCCCATCCTTGGGCCCTATTCCCTGAGATACAACAATCTTCAAATTAGGCCAATTAATAACCATACAATGGTCTCTAAGTATTCAAAAAAAGGAAAAGTCACATGTTTCTTACTTCAAATCAAAAACTAGAAATGATTACACTTAGGGAGGCATATCGAAAGCTGAGATGAGCTAAAAACTAGGCCTCTTGTGCCAAATAGTAAACTAAGTAGTAAATGCAAAGGAAAAGTTATTGATGGAAATTAAAAGTGCTACTCCAGTGAACATACAAATGTTAAGAAAGCAAAATAGCCTATTGCTAACATGGAGAAAGTTTGAGTGGTCTGGATAGCAGATTAATGCAGCCACAACATTCCTTTAAGGCAAAGCTTAATCCAGAGCAAGACCATAACTCTCTTCATTTCGATGAAGGCTGAGAGAGGTCCATATTTTACATATGATGAAACTCATCTAGAGAGATTCCATGACTTGCTAAACTATGCAACCTTAGTGTCAAACAACTAGAAAATTAAAGAACCAGAATTTTAACTCAGTTTGTTTAACCCCCATACCTTCACAGATAAAGAGAGAGAACATAAAGAACAACTGCACACAGATTAAAAACAGTTGCTCAATATTAAAATAACATGTAGATAGGAAACAGCAGCTTGGAAACTGCTGAAAGCTGAAGGAGTGAAATAGAGGACAATCTTGATCTGCTTCTCAAAGCACAAAGGAAACCATACAAATATAACACAATAAAAATATAGAAAAAGAAAGCTGGACAGCCAACCTATATGCAATAGGAGGTCCTAAGAGAGAAGCCCAGGAGTGCTAAAGCAGAAGAGGTAATATAAGAAATAACCCATAAAATGGGATTGTTTGTTTTGTTCTTGCTGATTTGTTTAAATTCCTTGTAGATTCTGGGTATTAGTCCTTTGTCAGAAGCACAGGTCGTGAAGATTTTCTCCCACTCCATGGGCCGTTTACTCTGCTAATTATTTCTTTTGCTCTACAGGAGCTTTTTTGTTTAAGTACTATCTATTTATCTTCGTTTTTGTTGCTTTTGCTTTTGGGTTCTTGGTGGGCTAAGGACATGAATAGACAACTCTCAAAAGAAGATATACAAATGGCCGATGAACATATGAAAAAATGTTCAACATCACTAATTATCAGGGAAATGCAAATTAAAACTGCAGTGTGACACCACTTTCACTCCTGCAAGAATGGCCATAATCAAAAAATAATAGACATTGGCATGGATGTGCTGAAAAGAGAACACTTTTACACTATTGGTGGAAATGTAAATTTGTAAAACTACTATGGAAAACAGTGTGGAGAATCCTTCGAGAACTCAGGATACAAAATCAATGTTCAAAAATCACAAGCATTCCTATACACCAATAACAGACAAACAGACAGCCAAATCAAGAGTGAACTCCCATTCACAATTGAAGAGAATAAAATACCTACGAATCTAGCTTACAAGGGATGTGAAGGACCACTTCAAGGAGAACTACAAACCACCGCTCAATGAAATAAAAGAGGAGACAAACAAATGGAAGAACATTCCATGCTCATGGATAGGAAGAATCAATGTCGTGAAAATGGCCATACTGCCCAAGGTAAATTATAGATTCAATGCCATCCCCATCAAGCTACCAAAGACTTTCTTCACAGAATTGGAAAAAACTACTTTAAATTTCATGTGGAACCAAAAAAGAGCCCACGTTGCCAAGATAATCCTAAGCCAAAAGAACAAAGCTGGAGGCATCATGCTACCTGACATCAAAGTATACTACAAGGCTACAGTAACCAAAACAGCATGGTACTGGTACCAAAACAGAGATATAGATCAATGGAACAGAACAGAGGCCTCAGAAATAACACCACATATCTACAACCATCTGATCTTTGACAAACCTGACAAAAACAAGAAATGGGGAAAGGATTCCCTATTTAATAAATGGTGCTGGGAAAACTGGCTAGCCATATGTAGAAAGCTGAAACTGGATCCCTTCCTTACACCTTATACAAAAATTAATTCAACATGGATTAAAGACTTAAATGTTAGACCTGAAACCATAAAAACCCTAGAAGAAAACCTAGGCAATAGCATTCAGGACACAGGCATGGGCAAGGACTTCATGTCTAAAACACCAAAAGCAATGGCAACAAAAGCCAAAATTGACAAATGGGATCTAATTAAACTAAAGAGCTTCTGCACAGCAAAAGAAACTGCCATGCCATCAGAGTGAACAGACAACCTACAGAATGGGAGAAAAATTTCGCAGTCTACCCATCTGACAAAGGGCTAATATCCAGAATCTACAAAGAACTTAAATTTACAAGAAAAAATCAAACAACCCCATCAAAAAGTGGGCAAAGGATATGAACAGACACTTTTCAAATGAAGATATTTATGCAGCCAACAGACACATGAAAAAATGCTCATCATCACCGGCCATCAGAGAAATGCAAATCAAAATCACAATGAGATACCATCTCACACCAGTTAGAATGGCAATCATCAAAAAGTCAGGAAACAAGTGCTGGAGAGGATGCAGAGAAATAGGAACGCTTTTACACTGTTGGTGGGAGTGTAAATTAGTTCAACCACTGTGGAAGACAGTGTGGCAATTCCTCAAGGATCTAGAACTAGAAATACCATTTGACCCAGCAATCCCATTACTGGGTATATACCGAAAGGATTATAAATCATGTTACTATAAAGACACATGCACACATATGTTTATTTTGGCACTGTTCACAATAGCAAAGACTTGGAACCAACCTAAATGTCCATCAATGATAGACTCGATTAAGAAAATGTGGCACATATACACCATGGAATACTATGCAGCCGTAAAAATGGATGAGTTCATGTCCTTTGTAGGGACATGGATGAAGCTGGAAACCATCATTCTCAGCAAACTATCTCACGACAGAGAACCAAATACTGCATGTTCTCACTCATAGGTGGGAATTGTACAATGAGAACACCTGGATACGGGGCAGGGAACATCACACACTGGGCCTGTCATGGGGTGGGGGCATGGGGGAGGGATAGCATTAAGAGAAATACCTAATGATGAATTAATGGGTGCAGCAGACCAACATGGCACATGTATACAGATGTAACAAACCTGCACATTGTGCACATGTACCCTAGGACTTAAAGTATAAAAAAAAAAAAAGAACTAAAAGTAGATTTACCATTTGATCCAGCAATCCCACTATCAGGTATCTACCCAGAAGAAAAGAAGTCATTATACTAAAAAGATATCTGCATATGCATGTTTATAGCAGCACAATTCACAATTGCAAAAATATGGAATCAGCCCAAATGTCCATCAATCAACTAGTGGATAAAGAAAATGTGGGGTGTGTGTGTATATATGTGTGTATATACATATATACACACATATATACATATACATATATATGTATATGTATATACGTGTATACATATATAAGCATATGTATATACGTGTATACATATATACACACACACATACATATATATATACACAGAGACATACCGTGGAATACTACTGAGCCATAAAATGTAAAACAATGGCATTCGCAGCAACCTGGATGGAACTGGAAACTATTATTGTAAGTGAAGTAACTCAGGAATGGAAAACCAAACATTGTATGTTCTCACTCATAACTGGGAGCTGAGCTATGAGGATGCAAAGGCATAAGAATGATACGATGAACTTTGGGGACTTGGGGGAAAGTGTGGGAGGGGGGTAGGGAATAAAAGGCTGTACACTGGGTACAGTGTACACTGCTCAGGTGATGGGTGCACCAAAATCTCAGAAATCACCACTAAAGAACTTATTCGTGTAACCCAACACCACGTGTTTCCCAAAAACCTACTGAAATAAAAAATAATAACACAAGAAATTCTCCAATCTCAGGAAAAAATTCAAGCTGAAATTGGAGAGTATATGTCACTTTTTTTTTTGCAAATACAATGAAAAGAGAACAATAGATGATGGTAAGAGAAAGTCAAAAAGCATTCAGATGAGGAATTTTGTTATATAAAGCAGCAGTTTCCAACCATTTTAGCACCAGGAACTGGGTTTGTGGAAGATAATTTTTCCATGGACAGAGGTGTGGAGGCTGTGGGGGGGTGATAGTTTCAGGAGGAAACTGTTCCACCTCAAATCATCAGGCATTAGATTCTCATAAGGAGTGCACATGTGCAGTTCACAATAGGGTTTGTGCCCCTATGAGAATCTAATACCAAGGCTAATCTGACAGCAGGTGGAGCGTAGGTGGTAATGCTGGCTCACCCATCGCCACTCACTTCCTGCTGTGCAGCCCCAGGGGTTTCGGACCCCTGCTATAAAGGACAAAAAGTGGGCCATGTTCAATTCTAGATGATAAATAAAGTGGTAATAACAGGGCTTTTGGAGAAAAAGACAGTAACCCCAAATGCTGCCCAGAGCCACGTTGTTGCCATATAGAAGCAACAGTCGGTGGTGGGCGAATGGTCAGGTGTGACAGGCATCTAAAACTACCATTTACTGAACAAACGACTTGAGGATACAGACAATTCATAATGAGAAAATACTGGCCAAAAGTCAGAACTCAAAAGCAAGAAATTACAGTTAGAAAGGTCCAATAGTGAGCAATTATACAAAATAAACATATAGAAAGTCCCCACAATTTCCTTAAATGTGGTGAGAATCAAAAAACATTAGAGAATTGTTTTGCCTTTGAAATTGGTTGCTCTTATTGAAAATTGATGGCAAGTAACTCTAGATTACATTTTAATAAACTGGGAAGAGGGAGAAAAGGAAAAAATAAAAGCACCAAATTTTTTATTCATATTCCATTAAAGGGAGCAAAAATAATATTGTTTTAATAATGTGATATTTTATTAGTTCAATAGAATTAAAATAATATTATATTTATTAGTTCAATAGAATAAGATTTAAGATTAATTTTGTAGACCTTTGAAAAACAAAAATTGAAGGAAGTATCATCCATTATAAACCTATAGAAGTAAATAACATCATCCTATATTGGGTATACCAGCTGGCCACTACTAGAATTAGGTTTAAGAAAAAAAATTTATAAATCAGTAAGGAACTTCTACAATACCCCTATAGGTGGACTAAAGGTACAAGAAATGCTACAGGTCTTGGCTTCTAACCATTAGACCAGTTTTTATGTATTATGTATTTTCACATATTATACCATACTTCCCTCCCATAAATCACAGGAAATAGAAAGCACGAAGGAGGAACATCAATTGCTAAGTACAAAAGAAAAATCATAGACTTGATATTCATTGGGACTATGGAAGATAATATGTGAGATAATCCATTTAACTAAAGGACAATACAAATCATAAAACCTATTTATAAAAAGTGATATATCGTAATACTTAGGAATAAATTTAACCAAGGAGGCAAAAGGCTCATATACTGAAAACTAAAAACATTACTAAGCGAAACGAAAGACACATGTAAGTAGAAAGATATTTTGTGTTTATTGATTAGAACACTTAATACTGTTAAGATGGCAATACTACCCAAAGCAATCTACAGATTCAATGCAAACTTGATCAAAATCCCAGCAATAGTTTTGTAGAAACAGAAAAACACATCCTAAAATTTACATAAAATTTCAAGGCAGCTCAAATAGCCAAAACAATTTTAAAAAGAATAAAGTTGGAGGCCTCACTCTTTCTGATTTCAAAATTTACTACAAAGCTATAGTAATCAAAACAATGTAGTACTGGCATAAAGAGAGGCACACAGACCAACGGAATAGAGTAAAAAGCCCAGAAATACACCTTAACATATACGATAAAATGATCTTTGGCAAGGCTGACAGCAAAAGCACAAGTGACAAAAGAAAAAATAGATACACTTCATCAAAATTAAAGACACTGGGGGCCAAGCAAGGTGGCTCATGCTGGTAATCCCAGCATTTTGGGAGGCTGGGGCAGGAGGACTGCTTGAGGACAGGAGTTCGAGGCCAGTCTCAGCAACATAGCAAGACTCCATCTCTACAAAAAATATTTCAAAAATAGCTGGAGTTGGTGGCATGCATCTGTAGTCTTAGCTCCTCAGAAAGCTGAGGTGGGAGGGTTGGTTGAGCCCAGGAGTTTGAGGCTGCAGTGAGCTATGATCATACCACTGCATTATAGCCTGAGTAACTGAGCAAAACCTAGTCTCAAGTAAATAAATAAATAACTTTGGGGCTTCAAAAGACCCTATTAAGAAAGTAAAAAGAAAAATCACAGAATGGGAGAAAATATTTGCAAACCATATATCTAGGAAGAGATTAATATACAGCATATATAAGGAACTCCTACAGCTCAACAATGTAAAACCAAATAACCTGATTAAGAAATGGGCAAAGGCAGAACACAGAGGATTTTTAGAGTAGTAAAACTAGTCTGCATGATAATATAATCATGGATAAATGCATTATACATTTGTCCAAAGTCACAGAATGTACAACATCAAGAGTGAACCATAACATAGACTTGTGAAAATAAAATGGGCAAAAGACTTGAATAGACATTACTTCAAAGAAGATATATAAATGGCTCATGGCACATGAAAAGATGTTCAACTGTCACTAATCATTAGGAAAATGGAAGTCAAATCCACAATGAGATACCACTTCACACTCATTAAGATGGCTAATACTAAAACAACAACAACAACAACAACAACAAAACAACAGAAAATGACAAATGTAGGTTAGGGTATGGAGGAACTGTAAACCTTCCAAACTGCTGGTGGAAAATGGTGGGGCCTCTGTGAAAAACGGTTTGGTGGTTCCTCAAATCACTAAACATAGAATTATATGATCCAGCAATTCCATTACTAGGCATATAGCAAAAGAATTTAAGACAAATATTCATATAGATACTTGTACATAAATGTTCACAGCAGCATCATTCACAATAGCCAAAAAGTAGAAACAACTCAAATGGCCATCAACAGATGAATGGAAAAACAAAACGTGGTATATAGATATGATAAAATGTTATTCATCATCAAGAATAAATCAGGTTATAATATACGGTACCACATCAATGAATCTTGAAAACATTATGCTAAATAAAATAAGTCAGATACAAATGAATAAATATTATACGATTCCACTTATAGAAGGCATAAACATAGGCAAATTTGTAGCAACAGAAAGTAGAAGAGAGGTTACCAAGGGATAGAAAAATGGGATGTTATTGTATAATGGGTAGAGAGTTTGGTTTGTGATGAAAAAAATAGTTCTGAAAATGAACAATAAAAATTTTACTAAAATAAAAATACGACGTACCTAACTTTATTTTACCAAAATAGTCATTAGAAGATCATAATTAACCTATCAGAATTTCACTTAAAAAATCACTTCACATACTATATTAAAACATCTCATTTTTCAAACAAAAAATTAGCATTGTTATTAAATCTCTTGTCAACTTCTAATTTTTTTAAAAGAAAGATTATAGCAATAGAGGAGAAAATACCAACTACAGTGTGTCCATGTTTTTTAAAAATCACTCTTTTCTTCTAAATTACTAAACTCAAAACATGCTAAAATTTACTAAAAATAAGTCAAACAAAAGATTATTTTCAGAAATGGTATATGCTGCTGTTCCTTCCAGTGTACCTTGTTTCTCTGAAATTTTCATCTGAAAATAAATTATACTAACACTTGACATTATTAAGCTGTAAGGAACCATACTCTCTCTTTGAGATCACGAATAGAAAAATGTTACTTGTCATAATATTTAGTAAAAAATGTAGAATAAATTAAAAATATTTAATATTCAGGCTCTTTAAAATACTGTTTTAAAATTCTTGTTGTTTTAGAAGAACACACTGGGCTCAAAATTATTCACAGTTTACTGACAGATTTCATCTTTAACCAAAGGCATAGGGACAAATGTGTGTAATTAGTTTCCTAAATGTTTCTGCAGCGTGAATTTTAATTTGCTCTTGGAGGTGTCATCCAACAAGTCCCACCCTGGAGTATAATGGAATCTCATTTGTGTCATTTAAAATGATAAAACGTTAAACCAATATTTCATCAATGATGGCTAGTAGTTAATTACTATTGAGTTGATATTTTGGGCCTGGACAAATCTCTTTCAATTAAATGTACTAAAAATTAGACTTTCCTGGAAGAACCATGCAACTGAAAGACATACGTATCTATACTATGTTATATCTCTTCAACATGATCACCTAATATTTCATTTGAGAACAGAGAACTCTCTATTACCCCTACACATATTTGCTTGCTGCCCAAAAGGACTGGTTCAGCTGCTAGGTTTGACATTGCTATTGGTTTTCCTATCTTTGATTTGTCAATTCACAGAACTACTCTAATATAAAGAAAAGGGGCCTCAGTTCCAAAATGGTCCATTTCTAGCAGGCCCTCAATGACATATGGTGCACATACGAAAGTCAACTAAGATTTTATGAATTCTGGTGAAACTGGATTAAAGAACATGGTTTACATGTCAGCAAAAGAGGAAGTAGAGAAAAAGTCTCAGATTCTAGCTTAGGTGCCACCCCTAACCAGGTGTTTCCTGGCCCTCCCTCAGGGTGTCTTCTGGCATCTGAGAGCATGTACTTCTCTTCAGGAGTGTCTAGGTAGATGCCTCAGCCATCATTAGCACGTGGCATTCTATCCCCAGGTTCACCTACTATAATAGCACATAGCTTCACAATCAACTGCCTTCTTGTTCTTGATAGGTAATAGAACCTCGAATTTGGTTTCACTCAGTGAATACCTTTTGAAAACTCAGTAAAGACCAGCAGTATTTATAAAAGTTTATATGAAGGATTTGCAGCCCTCGTATTTTTCAAGATCCAGGAGAAAAAATAGATTTCATGCATAGAATCTGCTTAGAGTCCTAAGAATGGTTCTGAGGATGATTCTGAATGAAATGGGAAAGAGAACCATGTGTGTCTACCATAGTCATGTAGCAGTAACATGTGGGCTGCACACTGGCCAACCGTGATCTAGACACTCTAAAAGTACCTGCATTAACATCAGCCAAGAACAGTGTATCAGGACCACATTATGACACCCCTACAGAATTGATTTGCCTGTGCTGTATTTAAGTATTCAAACATCAGCACACATTTGGGGAAATTAACAGAAATAGAGCCATGAAAATAATTATTGTATTCCATGTAAGAATGCTCACCATTCACTACATTATACACTATTGTCTATATAAAGATCCACAGGAGAAATTTCTTCCAAGACTTGGTGCCAGGAATATTTGAATTTCATCTCAGTGACTGGTTGGTTTTTATCTTATGGCTACTATGACTTATTTTTTTTTTCCTCCCATTTGCACTGCTACTAGAAAACTCCAGGAAAGCCCTTCCTGCTGGCACTGGGTGAGAACAGTATCCCTGCCCTCATGGAATCCATTTGATCTCTTAACCTCACCCTTGATTTCAACTAATTTTTTCTATACTTATTTTCACTTAGCCTTAATTTATTAACTTACAGTTTTAATCTTCTAGAAGTGTTTTTATTTCACATGCTGGAATAAGGCTAAATATACATGCATAAACTTTTCAACCTGGCTGTGTTACCTTTGGAAACTTAATCTCTCAGGGGCTGGATTTTCTTATCGATAAAATGAGAGGTTTCTCCATTCTAGTTCTGAACTGTTTTTCATCTTGCTAAATTAAAACCAGGAAAGTATTATAGTAACAAACTTATTCCTATATTACAACTTTTTGTTACTTTTTTTTCTAACTATTATAACAACACAAGAAGGAGTGAGTATGTGTCCTAATTCTCAACATCCCTAATGACTTCATGATCAATACCCAGGAGAGGTTTCCATAACCTTCTCATTTTGAGGATGGGGATGGAAACTGAAACTTCCTAGAAAAGCCAGTAATATCAATAAGTAGGTAAATAAACTGAGTTTTGTTTGCACACTAAGTAATCACTCCTGAAAAGGACAAAAAGCCACATATAAATAAATACACAGTAAATGGTTTTTGAAGAAGATTATCAGCACAGAAATATCTGCGATTGCATGTGTGCCTATGAATGAATACTTATGGAGCTTGGGTGCCTACTTCAAAGAGGCACAGCTATGTTTCCCAACCTCTCATTCTTTTGAACTACTTTAAATGTCATACTTGGCTCCCAATGTGGGAAACATACATGAATTGTGAATTTTATAAAGTGGTCCAAAATTATGTTACAAAAGACAAACACCTAGTGAAGACTAAGTGTAAGGTATTTTACATGGGTTATTTCATTAACTCTTTTAAATAATCCCAGAAGGTAAGTATTAATAATATATAAACTCCTTTAAAAAATTTGTAATAGATTTATTGAGATATAATACACATACTTTAATATTCACCTTTTTAAAGTATATAATCCAGTAGTTTTTAGCATATTGTCAGAGTAGTGCAACTATTACCATAATCTAATTTTGTAACATTTTTGTCTTTCCAAAAAGAAACCCTGAACTCATTAGTGGTAACTCCCCATTCTTCCTTCCTGGTAGTACCTGGTAACCACTAATCTACTTGTCTCTATGAATTTGCCTATTCTGAGCATTTCATTTAAATGAAATGATACAATATGTGGTCTTTTGTAACTGTTTTACTTAGCAGTTTTCAAGGTCCATCCATGTCCTATGAACATTTGTATGCATATTTCTTTGTAGACATATGTTTTCAATTCTTCTGGATATATACTGGGAGTAGAATTGCTGGATCATATCATACTTCAATTTTTAACTTTTTGAGGGACTGCCAAACTCTTTTCCAAAAGGGCTGTACCATTTTACATTTCCAACAGGAATGAATGACAGTGTCCAATTCTCCACATCCGCAACACTTGCTACCATCTTTTCTATTTTTAGCTATGGTAGTGGGTACTGTAGGTTTGAGTTGCGTTTTCTTAATGACTATGTGTTGGTAACCTTTTTATAAACATTTTGGCTTATTTATATATTTTCTCTGGAGAAATGTCTATTTAGATCCTTGGCTCACTTTTTAAATTAGTTTTACTTATCTTTTTATTGATTAGTTATGTGTCCTTTATATATTCTGGATACTATTCCTTATCACAGGTAGGATTTACAAATATCTTCTGCCATTCTATGTGTTTTCTTTTTACTTTCTTGATGCTGTCTTTGATACAAAAAAGTTTTCATGAAGTCCAATTTATCTACTTTTGTCATGTATGCTTCCGTTGTCATATCTAAGAACCCACTGCTTAACTGAAGGTCATGAAGATTTATGTCAATGTTTTCTCCTAATAAAAGTTTCTTGGGTTTTTACTCTCTCATTTCGATCTATGATCCATTTTAATTTAATTTTTGTATATGGTGTGCGAATGCCATTTTACAGAGGAGAAAACTAGACAATAAAAGGCTAAGCAATTCTCACAAAGTCTCACAGTATGCAAGGAGCTGAGACAGTATTCAAATCTAAACAATCTGGCTCATGAGTCTGCACACTTACCCGCAACTGTAATGCTACCTCTGTATTACAATTGGAGTTTTTGGTCAAAATACATGTAAATTGATAAATTATGTGAGCTTTGTTCTCTTAGTTATCAATAAGTAGAGAATGTAATAGGAAACTCCGAAAGAAATGTCAATATTGCTACAAAAGAGATCATCAAGTTTCTTCTTTATCCAAAGAAATGTTGCAAAGACAGAGGAAATCTTTAAAAAGCAAATCTAAATTCTACATTCTATAAATCTTCAATCTCTACACTGGAATGTTCTATCATTTTTACAGTTGCTTTTAGCAATTGAAATCACAGCAGAAAATTGCACTGAACATTTCTTTTCATCAGCATACAAGGTCTGTGTTCATTCACTTTATTAGCTTATATCCCCCTTATATTATGTCACATTCTGTAAAAACTGATTCTTCGAAAGGTGACCATCTTAAAACTAGATAATGTTTAATTTAGCAATTACTACTATTAATAGTTTTTAATCTATAGAAATTTCACTAAAATGGCATATAAAGCTATGTATTCTCATTATAGTCCTGTACAGTAGGATTCTGGTCATTAAAATGACATTTCACATGAAGGTCCAGGGAAATTAGCAAGGTTTAATAACCGGCAATGCTAAGTAACATTAACATTAAGACATTGGTCTTGTCAGAACTATCTCAGGTTTCTAAATATCCAATGTAATATTTTACCTACCATGTATTAACTGACTCATTTAGCAGAGCAATCATTAATTATCAAAATCAATTAAAATTCATAGGGAACTGTGTGTTATCTACCATATAAATTAATTACATTATATCAGAGAGATTTCAGAGAAGTTTGTTAGACAGACCTTTCAATTCTACCCGCTATGCCACTGACAGGCTTTTTACAAAACCTATACTTTTATCTAGGTAACAGTGGTTATATATTTCTCAACTCTACTTGGCTACTATTTTTATTATATAACACATAGTTTGTTGCAAAAGAAAGGTAAGTATTGGTTAAATGAGGAGCTATCTGCCTGTCTGCACTTACTTGCTGACTTAAAGCTTGATTTTAATTTGTGCTGGATTCTTCTGTTAATGAAACTGTCCATTTTAAATGACTATCAAAGTCTATAACACTAACATAATGAATACAATCTCCTAGAATCTCAACAGAGGCTTTATAATAATAAAACTGTTTAACTTGAGGCTTCATAATAGATGCCATTCACAGAGGGTATTTTTTTTAATTTCTAATGGGAACACTTCATACCTTCAATGAGCTCTGTAATCTAAACCAATCTGTGCAACTCTGCCAGTATAAAGAGATCATTTGAATTTGGAAAAGGTTGGAAACTTTAAGTTTCTTTTTCTTTCCAAATGGCACAGATAAATTTCTGCAAGCATCAGAATCACAAATTCGAATACAACACTGGCTACATATAACTAATTGGGTGGCCAACTGGAGAAAGCTCCCCCAAAAGCTTTGTCCTGCACATTTTAACATTTCATCTACCCCTGACTGAAAGGCATACAAATGCTTCTACGCACCCCTTTTTATTGAGACAGGGCAGGGTCTCACTCTGTCAGCCAGGCAGAAATACAGTGGTGTGATCATAGCTCACTGTAGTCTTGAACTCTAGACTCAAGAGATACTCCTTTCTCAGCCTCCTGAATAGTTGGGACTATAGGCATGCACCACCACATTGGCTGGCTTTTTAAAAATTTGTTTATTTTTTGCAGAGACAGGGTCTTGCTATGTTGGTCAGTCTGGTCTCAAACTCCTGGCCTCAAGCAATTCTCCGGCCTTGGCCTCCCAATGTGCTGAGATTACAGGCATGAGCCACTGCTCCTGGATTGTACTACTCTTGATTACTTAGACTAGAACCAAAGGACATGTTATCTCCAAAACTGTGTAAGTTCTTCCCGGGATTGTTATTATTCTGGGACACTAATGTAAGACAAAATATAAGGTCATAAATAAATTCATTCTTCAAAGTATGATGCGCTAAAAATAGGTGAGTCATTTACCATCTTTAAACACGACTAAGAAAAGAAAAATATAATAAACATAACAAAGCTTCTTGGATACAAAAAAGTTAATAATACATTGGATGCTGGTAGAATAAGTTTCTCTAGAGGCCAAAGACATGATGTAAAGGAGAGTCATTTAAGTCAATGAAGCACTTGAGATCCAGGCTAAACAAGGGGAAACAGTCTGTAAATGTTAAAATAAAGTATCATGTTTTAATCTCTATTTTTCTGGTCAGCTAAAGAATATAACTTTCATATTCTAGTCCAATCATATTATAGAAAGACTGCTGCTTAGGAGGGAAGCAACTTGAATTGGAAAATTCTGTTTGCTTAAAAAGATAAGAGGTTGCTCTATAATACAGGATCATAACCAGGGTACCTGGGTTTACCTTTGCTTTGCGAAAGTGGTAGACCACCAGCATGCTAACGAAGTCGAGCAGCATACACAGGGCTTGGAAGGAGATGATGGCAAGTCGTAAATACTTATCTTCCTGGACGAAGCATGGGCTGTCATCAGCACAGAAGGGGCAGCCCTCCCTGCAAGGTAGGCAGACATAGGCTTCTTCTGACACATCTTTTGTACTTCCTGAAATATGCTGATCCGGAACCCTTCCTGAAAGTTCCAAATAAAACCACAGTGTCATTTGCACCTCTTAGGTAGGTAAGATTGAGTATAGAGTCAAAAGACATCCTTGACTCCTCATTCCTTTTCTCACTTATTAAAGACCTTTTGTCAACCCTCTTGCTAGGGGAAGGAGTTACTTTTCCTTTAGACTCTTAACAAAATTCTTTTTATCTTTTTGATTTTAAAAATCATCATTGAAAGTGGTTGAGGAAAATTAGCAAAAATGGAAATAAACCTTCATGAGGGCAGGGAACAGTTTTCTAAGTCTTTTTTTTTTTTTTTTTTTTCTGAGATAGTCTCGCTCTGTCGCCCAGGCTGGAGTGCAGTGGCGCGATCTCTGCTCACTGCAAGCTCCGCCTCCTGGGTTCACACCATTCTCCCGCCTCAGCCTCCCGAGTAGCTGGACTACAGGTGCCCGCCACCACGCCCACCTAATTTTTTGTATTTTTAGTAGAGACGGGGTTTCACCGTGTTAGCCAGAATGGTCTCGATCTCCGGACCTTGTGATCCGCCCGTCTCTGCCTCCCAAAGTGCTGGGATTATAGGCGTGAGCCACCGCACCTGGCCTTCTAAGTCTTTTATATCATTATCTACCACTCACCAACTGAAAAGCACAAATCACATTCCACAAATATTTGTTAGAGAATTAACCAGAAGTAGGAATAAGAAAGTTGATGCTTTTATGTGTCGAGTAAATACATGCATACCTTTGGGAACTTCTTGACCTAGATAGCACAGAATCCAAAATGAGACTTTGACTGCTCCTTAATTCATTCATCAGGGATCTCATCTACCAAGTTCATTAGGTCTAAATTAGGTAAAATGGTATTTAATTGACAGTTGTTCAGTGTGCAATTGCCTAATGATGGTGCATCCTTTGCCCAGAGTACAGTCTATACTTACAAGCTATCATGTAATTTCCCACTTTGCATGCTCTTAGGACATTTTTACACTATTCACTTACTGCTATCGATCCTCCTTTTAATTTTAGGTTCTTCTGTCTCAGTTATCAAACTTAAGTTACTTCTGAAGCCCAATAGGTAAAGATTCTCTTTAATAGTTAAGATGAGTTTAGCACCAACATCTATCCAATTAATGCCAAATACTAAGAAAAAAAAAACAGAAACAACTATTTCCAACTCTGAATTCAACATAAAAGACATTAATGAATATGAACTCACTTCAGTATATAACACAACTTTGATTAACTGAGGAATTTGGGAAAGAGGTTCTTCTAGGTAAGAGCGTTTTAATAATACACAGTTTAAGAGAAAGTCTTAGTTTCTTTCAACTCTTATTAAGGATTCACAATCTTTCTATAATGTATTTGTCTGCTTTGTTTCCTCAGTAAAGACAATAGCAAAAGCATAATTGAATATTTCTCTAATGATTGTGGATATAATGCTGTTTAAGAGTCATCATTCTGTTACATGATGAAAAGCAAATGGATTTTATTGTCAAGCAGACATGGTTCCCTACTCCAGATAACTCTGTGACATGAGACAACTCACTAGACCACTTGGGGTCTTAGTTTACTTATTTATGAAAATGAATTGCTGGGGGACTAAATGAGGTTATTTATTTATTTATTTATTTTTGTGATGGAGTCTCGCTGTGTCACCCAAGCTGGAGTGCAGTGGCATCATCTCGGCTCACTGCAACCTCTGCCTCCTAGGTTCAAGTGATTCTCCTGCCTCGGCTTCCTGAGTAGCTGGGACTACAGACACGCACCACCATGCCTGGCTAATTTTTGTGTTTTTAGTAGAGACAGGGTTTCACCATGTTGGTCAGGCTGGTCTCGAACTTATCACCTTGTTATCTACCTGCCTCAACCTCCCAAAGTGCTGGGATTACAGGTGTGAGCCACCGCACCTGGTTGAGATTATTAATATTTATAGAAATCATAGTGACTGGCTCTTTCTCCTCTTCTCCAAATATAGGAGATGCAAAGAGTAATTAGGAATCCATGGTGCCTTAAAGATATTCCTCCAAAACAGAGAAGTTAGAAGACAGAACTGAGATATAGAGTGGGTGTTAGAGAGAGAACCTGCAGAGATCTCTGGGAGTGGATAATTACTGGGAAATGTACAGAGGGAGATGCTATACAGGGAGGAGTATTTACAGTGTCATAAAAGAAATGCAATTTACTAAAAAATGCTATAATGTGATCAATATGATGACTGAGAAAAGGCTACAAGATTTAATAATTATTTTATCCTTCACTGACCTATAAGGTAATAATTTCCAAAGAGGAGGAGATTTAGTCCCTAAGTTGTCAAGGCTTAAGTACTAAATAAGTAATAAGATAGAATATTATTTAAATAAATGCTCTATTGAATGAAAAAAGCAAGAAAAACTCATGGTCGATAGGAATAATTATGATTTTTTTTTTTTTTTTTTTTGTATTTTGTATTTTTAGTAGAGACGGGGTTTCACCGTGTTAGCCAGAATGGTCTCGATCTCCTGACCTCGTGATCCGCCCGCCTCGGCCTCCCAAAGTGCTGGGATTACAGGCGTGAGCCACCGCTCCCGGCCTAATTATGATATTTTTAAAAAGCGATTTTGTTTTTTGTTTTCTTTGAAACAGGTGAGATCATAACAGAATTGCATCCAGGAAAAATGAGCCATTGGAAATTGAGGAATTGTATGAGAAAACTGGTAAAGAAAGTATTTGAGAAGTCATGATTGGATGTAATCAAGAGCATAGTTGGAGAAATTAACTCTAAGAATATTTGATATCTCTTCTTCTAACACGGGAAAAAAGTAGAGGTAAATCAAAGATTTTTTAAAAGGTGTTTTGTTTTTTAGCAGAAAGAAGGAATCAGTTGAAAAGAAAAATACAATTTGAAGTAGAAAAAATGTGGCAGCCAATCTTGTAGTCTTATCCTTCTCAACAAAGCAGGTAAGAATACATATTGAGAGTGAAGAAGGCCTTTTTTGAGACTAAAGACCTGAAGGTTGAGGCAGAAATATAATACAAGATGATTTGTCAGATCACTTGGCAGAAAAATAATCCAGTTAGAGTAAGACAGTATGCATTACTAAGAAACCTAGTCAAGATAGTTTGTGATTTTGTACAATTATTGGTAGCATACAAACAAATGCAGAGGATAGAACAGTCACAGACAGAGAATAAAGAAAGGATTGTGCTAATGACAGTTTTAGGCTTCTTTTCATGTGATTACAAAATGTGCTCCCAGACAGCAAGAGTGTGAGAGGAGGGGTAAAAAGGCGAAAGAGGAAAGCCAACACAAGGCTGTATAACGGAGCTGCAGCCTTCACTCCCTTGCAGCAATTTGTGTTCTATCCTCCAGGGACTTCTTGAATCTGAGTCAATCATGGAGATAAAGGGGAAAACGTGTCTCCATTGTCAACCTTACTCATTGATAAAGGGTTTCCAGAATCATCAACTGCCTCCACGTGCCTGCATTATGCACACTTGAGTCCAAAGCAGGTTCTCACATCTTGTGCCATGAACACAGAGGTACCTCATAGCAGAACAGGAAGTGCAAAGCATGACATGAGGAAAGGCACACCTCAACGGCACTTAAACAAAGCCATTCAAAACCTTCAGGACATGGTGATCGCAATGGGTAGAGAAAGAGATAAGGCCAAGAGCAATTTGAGATGATGAAAAAAAGGTATCCAATGCAGAGGAAAACTTGAAGAATCATAGGGCACACAAGTCAAAAACTAAGAAGTATGAGAAGCTAGGATACTGAGAAAACAATGAGTTAACTCGAGTATGAACTGGATAATTACATAAGTAAAGTCAGAGTCATTTCACTGAGTAAGATAAAGGTGTCAAGGATTCAGGTCTGAGGATGGTGACTACAATATCAAAAGTCATAGAGCACTGTAGAATAGGAGACGATAAAGTATGGGCTGTAAGATTCAGATTTGAGACAGAGGTTAGGATTTCCCCCTTCTGGACAAGATGGAAGAACAGGGATTAAATTTACCTTCCCATCAGAAACAACCAAAAACAATGGACAAATTGAAACACGATGGCTTTACCAGGCACTGGACATTAGCGACAAAGGACAGTGAATCCTAACAGGTGCAAGCACTCCCCACACAAACCAAAATACCGTAAGAAGAACTACAATAGAAGTTAAATTAATCAAAAAAGTATCTATGAAGGTATTGTTTGTTTCAGAAAATAGTCCTTCTCACACAAATCTTTGCTTTCTTGCTTCAACTAAATAGGCTGACCTTTTTTCACTGGCTTAGGAAGATATTGGCAACATTTAACCTAAACAGTATACATTATTTACTTTCAATACAAATGAAACTTGAAACTTCACCCACATCAGCTAAGGTTTAATTCTCTGAGATGGGATAAGCAGAGACTATTTAGCACCTCGAATCACTCAAACTTGAAAAATATTGCAGTATGTTAACTGCTAATATATTTAAGCTTAGTTTTTGCAGGGTTAGGGTTAGGGTTAGGGTTTTGGGTAGAGGAGTAACATGATATGCTTTATGTAATTAAAGGATTGCTTTGGTTGTATAGAGAACATACTATAGAGGACAAGGGAAAGAGCAGGGATAGTGGTGAGAAGCTACTGTAATAATCCAGGTGAGACTTGATAGTGGCTGGGACCACAGTATAGCAGTAAAAATGGCTGCACGCAGAGTTTGAAGGTGGAGTCGACATAATTTTAGATGACTTGGTTATCATGTGAGACAGAAAGAAAAGCATCAAGGCTGTCTCCAAGGTGTTTAGTATGAATAAGTGGAAGAAAAAAGTTACCATTAACCAAGAAGGGAAAGAACATATGTGGAGAAGGCTTTGGAAGAGATCATAAGTCCAATCTTGACATGTCAGGTTAAGGAAGTCTACTTGAGATCCAAGTGATGACATCTAAAAGGCATCTTGATATGTGTGAAAAAGGCCTGCACTGAATATAAATATTTGAAAATAATGGGCACTTAGGTAGTATTTAGAGCCACAAGACTAGATAATATTACCCAAAGAATGAATAAAAATAGCAAAGATACCTAGGGCCCCCCAATATTAATGCCAAACAAAATTCTTAATTATCCCCAAACTGTCTCTCGCTCTGCCTCCTATTTTACAAGAGGCAATGCATTATTTCTTTCTGTAACTGCACATGCAGAAAACTTTAACAGAACATAAAATAACATTTTTTTTTCTGAATTTATATGCAAGTTGCCACTATGAAACAGCTGAAGCTGGTATTTTCGTCTTGGTCCCCAGAAAGCAGAACTTGAGATAAGAACTTGGACATAGATATCTGATTTAGGAGATGACTCCTAAAAGAAGGTGTAAAATATAAAAATAAGTTATTCAAAATCTAAGCTGTTGGAACTCTAAATTATTCTGAACCTTAAAGGAATGTGATTATGGGGCCCAAGTCACATAACTGGCAGCTATAACCTTTGTATCTTTGATTATAGATTAGTCTTATTCCTTACCTACATTGTTTTGTAAAATGTTGCAAGTGACTAAAAGGCACCAGAAAAGATCACCTTCCTCTTCATTGTTGATCTTAATGATCTTTATGATAGATTAACTTCCCTCCTACTAATATCTTTCTCACACAGACTTCATGACTATCCCATTGTCATAAGATGGAATGTTAAATACAGTTTTGTAAACTGGAAAGAAAATGAAAACCAGCTGTAAAGAAAAGAAATTAAGCCAGATGGAAAAGAAAACAAATTATAACTAATTAAATTGTTGTAACTCATAAACCAACTTTTTATAGAAAATACTGCAATCCTATTAAATTTATTTGTTTTCTTCCAATAAGAAAGACATTTAACTTTTAACTTCATAGCACTGACCACAGTTCTCTGGGGTCCGTGTTTCCCAGCTGGCTATTCCCAGCTTTTTGCTTGAATAAACTCTTTTAAACTGAAATCTGATCCTTTCAACTATTTCAGGTTGACCAAAGGTAGAGTGATAGAAGGAGATCAGATATCGTAAGACAAGGAAGAAAGAAAAGGTAATAAAAGGTAGATTACTGAGTTGGATATTACTGTGGGCAAATGGGGGATCGATCCTGCTGGGATCCCTCTAAAAACTGTATACAATGCCCTTCAGATCTGACTTTCCAGAAGATGGAAGGCTGGAATATTTATGCAGCAACTACCAATCCTTCTGTTTGACAGTTATCCCAGGAAACTTCCATTTCACCACACTTCTGGGCAAGGGCTGAGCAAGCTTAGAGGGCTTCAGAGACAGCCCTGAGGCAGAAAAGAAAATAAATTCTGTGGGCACTTGAAGTTGGCTACTGGCAGTATGTTCAGTAATAGTAACTGTCTACTGTAGCTAAAATCTAAGGTGAGTCAACAGTGTGTGATGCAGGGCATGAAAAGCTTGTATCATAGCTTCCACGTTCCAAAGTGAGCTGTCTCTGGCAGCATTCATATAGGATAGAATTTGAATGGTGCACCTAGATTTGAACAACATGGTAATCATGTGATGGACATGGAAAAGTGAACTAACTTGGGATCTTGCAGGTCACTAAGATAACTCTAATCATGATGTTAAAGGCTTTCCTTTACATTCACAAAACAATTTACTGCCTAGAAGTAGTATATTCTTGCCTGTGGTCATTTTTGCTCCTTTATAATACTACATCTAAATCAATTTGTTAAATATAGTAGAGAATGAAATAAATTGCTTCCAGTTAAACCACTGCACTTAAAGAGTAGAACCCTCTCCATTTCAGTCTTCGTTTTGTTGATCATAACTCAACTGCTGTATGGTGGGATACTCTAATATCTGGGCTAATCAAACTACCCAAGCAGGGCTTTTAACATCTGGAGGCCCAATAAGCTGACATCATCACTAAAGGAACAACCTTAATGTCATGTTAGCAAAAAAAAAAAAAAAAAAGGAAATTGTTTCTCTTGTCAGATTTTGCCAAATTCAACTAATAATTACAGAATATTGTCAAACTAAGCCATTATGAAACATTCTAAACAGCTGGGCTTAGGATCAGCCATTTATTTCTTTTTCATAACATATATCCTAGAGTTAAAAAAAGTATCTTTTGCAATTAAAAATGCAGTACATTCTTTTAGAAATGTCTTTGTGTGGGTTAAATTTATATAATTAATGAAAAATTAGTCTCCCTTCCTTCTCTTACTAGAAAATGTTATTTCTAAATCGGACTTAGATATCATTTCTGCATTATAATAGAAATATATATATCTTTTTACTAATCCAATGTTATCGTTCATCTATCTTTCCTAATAATGGTCTCTTCTACATTGACGTAATTTGTTATTCACATAAATTAAGGTTCTTTCATAGCGATTGCAATGTTCTCCAATTTTGATTCACTGGGAAGACTGAGTTACTTGTCTAGATTCAACCTTTCGAAATAGAGAATCGGGGGTAGAATTTTGGAACATATGAATTGCAGACAGTATGCTGAATAGTCCACATGTGCTGTCCAAAGGTGGACTTCAGTGTACTTCCTTTGCGCCATCATGGTCTAGAGATCCACATCAACATGGAGAGCTTTCCATGACTGATATACTCTGTCTCTGCTCAGTTCTCTCCTAAAGCCACATGCCATTGTGATTTTCTTTACTTGCCTGTTTTATTCTATTCTGCTTACTGCTAGAGTTCCACAAATCTATACGGTATGTGAAAAGAAACTGTGAGCCCTCTAAGAATAGGACAATGGTTTTATATCTTTATTTTCCCACCTATATTAACATTACAAAAGACTCAAAATACTGGGCCATAAAATACAATCATGACTGCAGGACATAGAAAAAGCCTATATACTTTATTATCTTCCTCAAGTAGGAGAGATATCATAGTTAACAGGTATTCTATCTACTGAATTAGTAGCAACTAGACATAAGGTTGAAAACTGAATGTAACTCAAAACAATTCTACGGGAAATAAATTGTTGGTTAAATATTTCAATATTCATGTATAAAAGGCAACTTGTTGGAAAATAAATTATGAGCACATTTTATTCTTTGTGCTCAGAAATACCATGAGATCAATTCACAAATGGCAAACAGTAACATGCCATCATAAAAAACTGCCTCTTTAACAATGTATTTAACTTCATTTGACTATCAAAATTCATGAGGTTCTAAAAGGAACACAAAGTTGTAAGAGAGAGAGAAAGCAAAACCAAGTCAAGAGACCTGATTTCTAAAGCTCAAAAAGCAACTAAAGTTAAACACAGAGCTTTTGATATTGAGTGTTTCCTTTAGTACTCAAAGCACAATTTAATAATCTTCTAGTTCTAAAAATATTTTGCTGATTTATGCTGAAGTTCTCTATCTAGGAAAAGAGAACATATGCAGCTAGTAGAAATCATACTACTACTACATAATGAGAAGCTCTATTTAATGGTATCTTAAGCTTATGACTGTTTAAAAGTTTACATTCTTTGAGATAGGGGCCATGATTTATAGATGTATCTCTTTATACTCTTAGCACCTCAGTAGTTTATACATATTGGATACTCAATAAACAATTGTTACTGATGAAAGTGCTCTCTCAAAAGAATAAATTAACTGATCTATAATACAGATGCTTAGTTGAAAATAATATTCAACTCACCACTTTCATTGTTCATGCTCTCAAACCATGTATGCTTAAGAAATTTAATTAAAGTAGTATTTTTCAAGGTGCTGGAAACAAACTAGAAAAACACATTAAGAATATGAGTTAGCACAGCTGACTTTGGCACCTATGGGCAAATCTGTTTGATGAAACCATGCTGCATCAAAATTTGATTTGGAAATCTCAGTTCTGAGCAAGTAGAAACACATCCTCCATGCACAGAATGCCAATCTGCCTTGCTGAAATCTAAAAACCCTTGAAGATGAGACTTAGAACTTTCAGATAAAACAAATACTTCCTGAAGACAAATGGCAAATGTATAAAGCTATATAGCTTTGGCAGTAGCAGCTCTTTAGTTTCCTATATGAGTGTTGCCTTGAGAAAAAATATAGAGAAGGACATTGGGAGAAGGTTACAGTAGCATTTACAGGCCATCCGAGGAATCTAAAACATTCACCTGTAATCATAAGCCTGCCAAAATAAATTGTGACAATTTGTGAACAGTATGTTAACTTATTTGCTTGCCTTAATTTTATTTCATTGACAAGAAAAAAACATAAAACTTCTAGATATTTTATATAAATATAGTCTTATATTTATAGAAACTAGTAAAAGTATAAACCTTAGAATGGTTAAGCAAACCACAGTGCATTCATTCAATGGAATTCTATGTAACTATTAAAATTATGTTCAAGAAAACTATGTATATTTTAAATAAATATAATTCCAAATTTTTAGAAAGATGATATATACAGACATTTGCATACAAACTATAAACTGAGAAGAATTAAATGAAAAATAGACTTTGAATGGTCTTTAAAATTCTACTTTTGTATACATTCCAAAGTTTATTGAATGAGTATATAATATTTTTATATTAAAATAATTTAAAGCCATGTCTCTTTTGATAGCAATAAATTCACTTTGGTAAGTGAATTTTAGCTCCAAATCACAAATATCTAATTAACCCACCAAAGCTACAATTATTGAAATATTTAAGTCCTTTGAATTTAAACAGATATTCTGAAAGTTAGATTTTGTAACTTATAACTGTGATATCATTTAAATTTTACAGAAAATCTACAAGAATAGTAGAAATAAATCCAATATATTCTTTACCCAGATTCATCAATTATTTACATTCTGCTGTATTTACTTTACCATTCATATTGTCTTGATAGATGTTTATAAATTTAAACGTATACTATTCTTCCTGAACCATGTGAGTATAGGATGGAGATTCTATATCCCTTTACCCATAGACACCTCAGCTAGCATGTCCTATGAAAAGGGCATCCTCGCACAAAACCACATTACAGTTATCAAAGTTGGAAATTTAATACTGATACAATATTATAATCTAATACATAGCCCATATTCAAATTTCGTCAATTGCCAGAATAATGTCCTTTGCGGCTACTATTCTCCATCTAGGGTGAAATCTAGGATCATGCATTGAATTTACTTGCCATGTTTCTTAGCCTCTGATTTGAAACAGTTTTCTCAGCATTTCTTTGTTCTTTTCGACTTTGAGATTTTTGGAAAGCACAGACCTGTTATTTTGTAGAATGTCCCTCAGTTTTGATGTGCCTGATATTTCCTCAAGATTAGATTCAGATTATTAACTTTTGGCAGGAACACGATAAAAATAATGCTGTGTCCTCAGTGTAACATACCAGGAGGCACAAGGAGTCAGTTTGTCCCAATAATTGATGATGCTACTTTGATTAATTACTTGGGAAGGTGGTGTGCCACAAGTCTGTTCACTGCAGGTTACTTTTTTCTTTGTAAATAGTAATTTGTGGAGAGATACTTAGAGGCAATGTAAACACTTTGTATCTTATCAAAGTTTCTAAATTTGCTAAAAGTCAGGTAGGAGTATGTTCTGAATGTTATATTTTATTTTTAAAACATTATGATTTTGTGTAAGAAAAGTATTTTTACTTAGGGAAAAAAGAAAACACGCAAGCAAAAAGAAAACAAAAATTACAAATAATTCTACCATGCAAAGAAAATTGTCACTATTATGTTGGTAAATGAAGTTTCAGACATTCTTGCTACCACACTGAGCTAATTAATAGTCAAATTTCCCTGCCAGAGGTCTTTCTTTAATATTTGGGGAAAGATGATTGTTAATATAAATAAGTCTCTAATTAGCAGTCTAGTAAAGTAAAATAATGCAAATATATAAAATTATGTTAAATAAGAGGAAAAGTGTAATAAATTAGTATTTCAGCTAGTGGAGGAAAAGGAAGATTTTGGGAGGACTGAAGTGTTATATCTCAGTCCACAGCCCATTTTTAGGACAAGTGAAATGAAAGAATCTGAGATCTGGAAATATGTTCAATTCGCATTTTTCATTAGTCCCTACAAATAAGACTAATGAAAAATATATGAAAATTGAGCAAATTACTGAGGCAAAAACATAAGACCGGCAATTGGATGGAGAATCTTTCTTCTACAACTAGAGTAAAACCGATTAGGACTAGGTTCCTATAATACAGTAAAAGCCTAGCTTCAGAATGAGACTACAAGGTTGAAGTCAGACCAGTGGTGAAAGTGACGATGCTATTTATGAGACTGTGGTGTTCAAGCTCTTTTAATCTATTCCGTCTAAGTTTGGAATAGATACTAGAGACTGATACTGAGCTTAGTCTACAGAAAGCAAATGTTCCGACTCCCCAGCCATGAAACAGAGTAGGAAGAGAGTGTGAGACTCAAGCAAGGCAAGAAAACTAAGACTCATCCCAGAGACAAGTCAGCCTTGCTTAACATTTGCTGTAGAGCTCAGCCAGAATCCCTAAACTGTACTGCTTTCAATGAGCTTCCCTTCTTTTTCTTCCAGAACTGCATACTCTCTATGTCTCTAATTACTTTGTTGTCTTTTTTCCTCCCGTCGCATCTTCTCATATCAATAGCACTAGAGTTAGGTAAGTAGAGATTGTCATTTTTGGATATGGGTCACTTGTAAATTTGGATTTGGAAATGTACACAGGCTGAAGTCAATCCAAAAGGCCAAAGAAATAAGAATGAAAGACTGGTACTATATCCACACAACAGATAAAAGCAGTTTCACTGAAGACAGAATCCATACTAAGACAGATGAATGTGAGGAAGATGAGCTAGTCACAAGCTTTTGTTTCATCAACCTGGAAGGGAACAACCTGGATTTGAAGAGACAGCGAAACATCAGTACTTGGTTATTCTGAAATCCTGCTACTATCCAGATGTCAGATCCTGCTAACTCACATGTGATTACCAATTTCAAGAGCGATGCCAGGAACAAGGTCTCTGGGCTGCCAGCACAATTTCAAATCATGTTATTTGAATACATTCTGTTGGTCTTCACGAGTCATTTGTTTACTGTGCGCCTAGGTCTAAATAAAGATTTTTAAATCACTTCACATTTTAACAGAATTTTTAAGTCATATTTATATTTTCTCTAAGAGATCAGCACCACGTCTTAGCTCCTCTCTCCAAAGGGGACACAAGACTACAAGAGATTTAGGAATTTGGGGTCTTTTGCTATATTTACAATGATAAATTAAGTAAATTTTATCTTTGCTGTATATCCTTTCTGTTTCTCCCTATTAGGCAACTAATTTCCTCCTATTGTAGAATTCATTCTCCAAAGGTCCTAGCTAAAGTCACTGGTTAACCTAATATAATAAAATATTTGAGATAAGGTGCTAAAAACCAGTGGTGCTTAGGAGCTATCTCTTTACATGCATGATTAATGTTATGTTTTTATATGTGTGTGTATGTGTATTCAATTATTTAACTGTGTATTGACCACTTATTATATGCCATGTACTGTGCTAGCAGTTTTCCATGTTAGCTCATATGTTGGGTCCCTAATGCCTTTCTTACCATTGGTTCAAGGGCTACATGTGGTCATTCCTTATCTCACAGATACCTCATCAAGAAAGTATAAAAATAACATTCTCTATAACTTACCTGGATACTATGATGAAGAGACCTAATAAATTAAAACACAGAAACATGCAATATATTCTCTTATAAGCCTCAAATTAAAAAAATATTGAGTAGTTCTTGGATGATGACCCCGGTGAGTTACAGAGCTCATATTCCTAGTCAGGTTGTTGAACTCTTTCTTTAGGACAAGAAGTGATTAATGTTGGATTTTCATGAAACTTGACAAGGCCATCAGGAAAGATATTTTTGGTCAAAGAGTACTTTACTGCAGTGGTCCCCAACCTTTCTGGCACCAGAGACTGGTTTCACAGAAGACAATTTTTCTATGGACTGAGGTGGAGGGCATGCAGGATGACAGTTTGGGGATGAAACTGCCCCACCTCAGACCATCAGGCATTAGATTCTCATAAGGAGCATGCAACCTAGATCCCTCACAAATGCAGTTCACATTAGGGTTTGCACTTCTATGAGAATCTAATGCCACCACTGATCTGATAGGAGGCAGAGTTTGGGCGTTAATACTGTCTCACTGATATGGTTTGGCTCTGTGTCCCCACCCAAATCTCACCTTGAATTATAATCCCCCAAGTGTCAAGGGCAGGAACAGGTGGAGATAATTAAATCATGAGAGCAGTTTCCCCTATGCTATTCTCATGATAGTGAGTGAGTTCTCATGACATCTGATGGTTTTATAAGGGCCTTCCCCCTTCGCTCAACACTCATTCTTTCTCCTGCCACCCTGTGAAGAGGTGCCTTCCACCACAGTTGTAAGTTTCCTGAAGCCTCTCTAGCCATGTGAAACTGTGAGTCAATTAAATCTCTTTTCTTTATAAATTATCCAGTCTTGACTATTTCTTCATAACAGCATGAAAGTGGGCTAATACACTCACCCACTGCTCATCTTCTGCTGTGCGGCCTGGTTCCTAACAGGCCATGAACTGGCACCAGTCTGCAGCTCGAGGGTTGGGGACCCCTGCTTTACTGGCTTCAAATTACAACATGCAGTGACTGTTCTGCTCTGTCAGTGAGGAAGGTTGGTCTTGGCTAAGTATGTGCTGAGGTCAAAGCTGAATCAAAGCTAAACTCAATTATAGATCATCTTCCTGAAAAGAGTGGCCTCTCTTTCATGGCTGCAATGGGTATAACATGGGAGTTAGACTTACACAGAGAAGCAGCCTTTTCTTAGAGTGTAGGTCCAGTAAGAAAACACTGGCTTTTAAAATAAGGAAGAAAGTAGGAGTGTGCAAATTAAATAAAGATAAGTTGTTAAAGGTTAACCAGTTTCTCCTGGTAGTGTTATAAGCAAATGGCATAGTCATTCTCTGATTCTACAATATTTAGATGTTTTATTTCAGTCACATAGTGGGAGCTGAGAACAAATGTGGGTAAACCAGATACAAAATACCTTCACAGAACATAAGCTAAAACCTTTTCCCTTAATCTTTCAGTGTTGAATCATATGTTATGTCTGGACCATAAACGTGAAAAATGCCAGAGTAGCTCCGGTGTCGCCATGGTCTGGCACACACACACCAAAAAGCATAATCATCCTTAAAATATATTACCAGGATTGCTATTGTATATTTGCAATTGCTGCATTACAAATGATCAAAAGTTTAGGGGCTTAAGATGTCTGTTTAGTATTTCCCTGTTTCTACTGAATAGAAGTCTTGGCACAGTGTAACTGGGTTCTCTGTTTAGGGCCTCACCAGGCTGAAATCAAGGTTTTGGCTAGGCTGCGTTCTCATCTGGAGCTCACGGTCCTCTTCTGAGAGTATTCAGGCTGTTGGAAGAATTTACTTCCCTGCAATTGTAGTACTGGAAGTCCCTGTTTTCTCATGGGCTATTAGTGGGGTTTGCTCTCAGTTCTTAGAGGCTGCTCTCAAGCCCCAACCACATGGCTCTCTCCCAACAAGGTAGCTTACTTCTTCAAAGCCAGTAGAAGATTCTCTCTCCTTCCAGTCTGCTATGGTGGAGTCTTAGATAAAATAATATAATCACAAAAGTGACTATATCCTCACTCTCTTATGTTGCTAAATAACAGAACCTAAGCAAGGGAGTGACTATCCCAGCAAACTCATAGATGGCACCCACACTTAAGAGGATGTGGAAGCAGAACCTGGGAGGCCACCTTAGAATTCTGCCTACAACAACTCACTCAGAACAAGGACTAAACTCTGAAATATGCGGCGGAGGAGACGGCAAAATGTTTCTCACCTCCAGAACCTACAAGTTAAATATAAACAGTCTCAAGACCAAGAATAGTGCCTTCTAAGAGAGAGAAAAATAACTGTATAAAAATCTATAAATGTCTGCCAAAATTCCCAGAGGAAGACATTCAGGTCTCAATCTCAATGAACCCGTTGAACTATGCCTCAGTGAAATCCAAATTCCTACACAGATAATAGGGCTGGCAAAGATTTATGGGTAACTATTTAAAAGAGACCTGTACTCTAGTTTTAGCAGCTCCCAAACCCTAACTTTCCATGAAACCACCCCTGTTACCACTACAGTCTTTCTTCTTGGGTATTATATCCAATAGCTATAAGGTGATGTGGCAAGAGTTTATTCTCCAGAGAAAGAATAATACTCAATACTTGAATTGTAACACTGACATTTTCTGGAGTAGGAATAAAATAACCAGATGACCAAGTTTCAATTCTGGAATAGAAGCCCTGTATAATCACTTCCGTTTGAATGTGGGTGGATCCGTAAATATGATGGGACATTCTCTCCTTTGGTTGGGCTATGTTATATGCTGAAGTGATAGGAGAGGCACTCCCATGATTATACTCTGTCATTTAAGACTCTGTCTTAGCAGGTTAGGGAGATTCTCCTGGTAGCCTTGAAAAAGGAATCAGCCATATTGTGAGAGGGTGACGTAGCTAGGTCTTGAGGGAACTTTTAGGAACTAAGAGTGACCCCAGGCAGACATCCAGCCAGAAAATAAGGGCCTCAGGCCTACAAATGCAAGGAACTGAATTCTTCCAACAATCCTAAGGAGCTTTGAAGAGGACCCTGAGCCTCTGAGAAGATCACACCCAAGTGAGACCTTTATTTGATTTTATTTTTATTTTTTGAAACTATGAATTTCTACATGTAATATTTTATTATTAACTTTATGAAGACATGGCTCTGGTCATGATTGTTTATAGAGGTCAGATAATGCAAACAACAGCAAGTAGACTTGTATTTTTTTGAAGATGATCTCTGCATTGTATTATTATTATTATTATTATTATTATTATTATTATTATTATTGAGACAAGGTCTCACTATGTTGTCCAGGCTGGTTTTGAACTCCTGAGCTCAAGCGATCCTCCCACCTCAGCCACCCAAATTGCTAGGATTACAAGCGTGAGCCACTATACCCAGCCAACATCTTGATTTTAGAGTGGTGAAACCTTGAGTTTAGGACCCAGCTAACCCAGAACTAGGAACCTAACCAATGGAAACCGTATGATAACGAATTTGTGCTGCTTTAAGCTGCTCACTTTATGGTAACTTTTTATGCAGCATTAAAAACATATAAACACCTTGATAAATAAAATAAACTGACAAAATTAGTTTTAGGAACTTTCTGTAGCAGCATCTTTCAATAACTAAATCCCCATTGATCTTACCAGATAGCTACAATATTTTCAGACTTTTAAAATGTATTAAAAACTAATATATACCTAAGAATATTTTAGGTATATTTTAGTGGTTCTCCAGAGCATTGTAGATGACAAACTAAAACTAAAACTCCTTAAATGATGAAAGAATGCCAAACCAATGATTATTCAACCATATAACTCCAACAAGGATAAAAGAAAATCTTCGTAATAATAGTATATATGATGTATATACATATATATACATAGAAACAAAGGGCACTTACTCCGAAAGTTGTTCACTGGTAAGACTCCAGGATGATAGAATCCTGCTTTGCAAATGCACTCATAGGCTCCAAGAACGAATCCTAGGCCTTTAATTGGCATACACTATGAAGAAGAAAAGACAGCAACATAGTTGATCATGGCTTATCTCGTGGTATAAAGGCTCGCAGATATCCATCATTGCAAATGGTAACAGAAAACTAACACATTTTCCAGAAATAAAATAGCTCTTTTTTGAACTTTTCAGTTTTGTTGTGCCAAAAATTTTTTTTTAGAAGCAGTAAATTAAGTTTCCTTTCTAAATTTATGCCATTACAGCTGCAGTTGCACACATCTTTACTTCCTGTGGCAATGGAATGAGTTAATTACTAGACATAGTTTTTCTTTTTAATGCCTCACATATCATCTTATTGCTTTAAGAAATTGTTCCAAAGCCTATAAGAGTATTTCAAAAGTGATTCCACACTGAATGTTTGTATCAAAGCAAAGGGTAGGTAGGTGGGTAGATAGGCAGGTAGGTAAGTAAACAGATACGTAAAATTTAAGAGGTGAAAATTGCTTTTATGAATTAAATAGTCATCAAATGTTATCCTGGAATCAATCAAAATAACATAAATTGATAAAATAATAAAACAAGTAAATTTAAAAATGCAAATTTAGAAGATAAAAATAAAGATGAATTAATTATTCCAGGGCTGTTTACCTAAAATCTGTTTAATAGATAAATGTTTTACATATACATATAAGGAAGAAAAAGAGCTTTCAAAATATTTCACTATCATAAACAATAGACATCTCCCCAAAATTTAATCTTGACTTCTTTCAAGGGTCAAGGATATAACCTAGCAAGCAAAAGATATAATTTTAACCAAGTAAAATTTAGCTTAACCTACTTCATTTTTGCTACATTTAATTACATAGCAAGGAATAACTTCTACTAAACTACAAAAACTACATCAGTAAAACTGGAGCATTTAAATAATCTAACCAACACTGAAATTTCTTTCATGATATTGCTCTACCATGATTCCAACACATTGCCTTTTTACCACTATAATCTATTAAAGGAACTTAGAATCTAGTGAATTTAAGAATTATAAGACGTCCCTCTTTTCAGAGGCCCTTGAGATAAAATTTTAAATAATTTAAATAATTCCATAATCTAAGCTTAAATGATTAGCATTAAGATCAATATTACATATCACAAAAACTCCAGCAATTAGATAAGTATTTGTATGTAAGATAAAAAAAGCTAGTACTTATTCTAAAGTCAGAGATGTAGCAAGAAATCTCTGAAAAAGAGCTCTCTAAAGGACCTTCTTGAATATTTTAATTTCATTAATACCCTCTTCTTTTCCATCTAACACACACATATCCAATTTATATGCTGCAATTGAAAACACATTTCCTAACCCAGAGCAAAATAAAATAGCAAAAGAGTACCAGTCAATTCAACTGAGTTAGCAAGTATTTAGGAAATAACCGCAGCATGCATAAAGAATGCGTATAGAACCTAATCAAAATAACATGTACTGTTTATAAAGCTCCAGTTATACAATAGGTCAAATCATATTTCTAAACTATGTAAATAAAAAAGTAATTATAACATGTATTTAGGAGAAGCACTAGTATTATGGAAAGAGCATATTAGTTGTGGTCAGTTAGAAAAGATAAATTTGAAATCTGACTTCATCACTTCCCAACCATGTGGATTTGGGCTGTTCTCTTAACGTCTCTGAGCCTTACTGTCTTTAATTAATGAGAATAACTATTCCACCAGACACAGACATAGTCTGAAAAAGGTAGCGCCACCATGATGGCCTAATGGGTTAAATACAGGGTATAAGAGGAAGAGAAAAATAAAGGATGACTCCAGCGTTTTTGGCCTGAGCAAACTTAAGTATGGAGTTGTCATTTAACTGATCTGAGAAAGTCTTTAGATATAGGGAAAAGATCAGAAGTTCAGTTTTGGAAATGCTCACGGTGAAGTGATTATTCAAAAATTTAGATCTACATCTCAAATAGGTAGTTTGATAAACTAGTATGAAGTTTAGAAGAGATGTCTGGGCTGTATAATTTGTGAATCATTTGCATAAAGATCATAGATAAATCCGTGAGATTAGATACGACTAAATCACTAAGCAGTGCCTTCAGTCAGTGAAGGAAACAGATCCAAAAATATGAGAGTAATCCGGCTGCAACATCTGCCACCTCATTGATTGCCAGGATTGATTCAGCTAATCTGGCTGACTTGGCAGGTGTCTTTTTCCTTCCTCACTACTCCATGTGTGTCCTTCCTGAAGCTACTTGCTAGGTCAAAGAGGATGACCTTCCCAAATAGAGGAGAACCATTCTTCACTCAAGGGTACACAAGCTGCTGTGTTCCCCTGCTAGAACCTCTAAACATACTATCAAGGAAATAGATCCAAGTGGTGAGACTCAGGACACTTCAGAGCTAAAATGTTAGGCAGAAGGAAAGAATCAAACGATCCTGAGAAGAGCAATTTAATGGGGTATCATTACTTCCGTTACGACGTCGCGATACTACGAATATAGCATGTGGAGTTTGTTGTAAGTTAGATTTACTAAATATTCATCCAGCAAGGATTTGTAAACTAAGGTAAACCAGGTAAACTAAGTCTTAGATACTAAGACTACATTAGAATTCTTGAAATATTTTACCTTGCTGAAATTCAGAGGTTAATGCTATTCATTAGAACATAGAACATCACTGATTTCATGATGATATCACTCAGCATGGCAACAGTGACTCAGTTGAGAATTTTAAATTCTTATGGAAGATCTGAAAGTTTATTGTAATTAAAGTATCTCTCCGCTATAAACTAACTCTACAGCCAACATAAAAAAATGAATGTTTAAAAAATTGAATTGATTAGATCTGGTACATATTGCCAAATAAAATATTCCTTGAACTTGAAAGAAATGCCTCCTGATTTTATTACATAAAAGACAGAAACATGAATTATTAGCTACCTCAAACTTGTTATTCTATTAATAAATAATTTTATGATCTCAAAGGAAAGAAAAAAACTTTGTCAATTAAAATCAATAAAAGCAGATCATCCTGCTGTACTGACTCCACCTCCAAGACAGCAGGGCCTGTACGGAACCAAATGTGCTACTGTTTTCATGCTTTTGCCTTGAAGTATACAAGTGGTCTTGGCTTATTTTTTTTTTTTATGAAGAATTGTAAATTTTCAATAAACTTGCAAGGCATATTTTCTTGCTGTACCCACCACCATGATTCCCTCGCTACTTCATCCCTGTTACCTCCTACACAAAATTATACATTTTTAAGATAAGGAAATTAGTTAACCTAGTTTAAAAAAAAAACTGTAAATATAGTGATGCTCAACTAATGTTTAGTTTGGGTTTGGGCTGAGGGGCTGCTTGTTAATTAGCACTTCTTTCTCCTCCATGAGGGTAGCTGCTCCATGAGTAGCCTTTGATAAAAATTGTTAAAAATATAAAAATTAAGAGTTATTGCTATGGGATCCTTGGAGTGTCATTTTGCCAGCCAGAAACCTCTGTGGCCAGTGGCTCCTCGGCCTGACTTTTGCTCTGGCCTGCTAGGCACATTATGCCCACTCAGCCTGGAAGGCTGCCCTTGGCTCCTGCTACCAGCCTGGACCCCACACCTGCCAAGGGCGAGCCAGGTGTGGAGCAGTGGGGGTGTGTGAGTGAGTGTGGGGTCCACACACTGTGTGCAGCAAGGCACACCAGCTGCAGAAGGGAGGACAGCTCTAGGCACTGGCAAGGGCACTGGCTCCCTGTGAGACTGCAACTGAACCAGGTGTACCATAAGCAGCTTCGATGGCTGTATTAGTCCACTCTCATGCTGTTATAAGAACATACCCAAGACTGGGTAATTTATAAAGGAAAGAGTCTTAATTGACTCACAGTTCCACATGGCTGGGGAGGCCTCACAATCATGGCGGAAGGCAAAAGAGAAGCAAAGGCACATCTCACATAGCAGCAAGCAGGAGAACGTGTGCAGGGGAACTGCCCTTTATAAAACCATCAGATCTAGTGAGACTTATTCACTTTCAAGATAACAGCATGGGAAAAACTCACCTCCATGATTCAATTACTTCCTACCAGTTCCCTCCCACGATATATGGGGATTATGATAGGAACAATTTAAGATGAGATTTGGGTGGGGACATAGCCAAACCATATCATTCCACCCCAGCCCCTCCCAAATCTCATGTCCTCACATTTCAAAACAAATCATGCCTTCCCAACTGTTCCCCAAAGTCTTAATTCATTTCAGCATTAACTCAAAAGTCCACAGTCCAATGTCTAATCTGGGACAAGGTAAGCCCCCTCCGCCTATGAACCTATAAGATCAAAAACAAGTCAGTTACTTCCTGGATACAATGGGGTTACAGGCATTGGGTAAATACACCCATTCCAAATGGGATAAATTGGCCAACATAAAGGGGCTACAGGCCTCATGAAAGTCTAAAATCCAGCAGGACAGTCAAATCTTAAAGCTCCAAAATGATCTCCTTTAACTGCATGTCTCACAACCAGGTCATGCTGATGCAAGAAGGGGTTCCCATGGTCTTGGGCAGCTCTGCCTCTATGGCTTTGCAGGGTAAAGTCCACCTCCTGGCTGCTTTCATGGGCTAGTGTTGAGTGTCTGTGGCTTTTCCAGGCACACAGTGCTAGCTGTTGGTGGATCTACCATTCTGAGATCTGGAGGATGGTGGTCCTCTTCTCACAGCTCCACTAGGCGGTGCTCCAGTGGGGACACTGTGTTGGGGTTCCCACCGCACATTTTCCTTCTGCACTGCCCTAGAAGAGGTTCTTCATGAGGGACCCACCCCTGCAGCACACCTCTGCCTGGACATCCAGGTGTTTCTATGCATCCTCTGAAATCTAGGCAGAGGTTCCCAAACCTCAATTCTTGACTTCTGTGCACCCACAGGCCCAACAACACGTGGAAGCCACCAAGGTTTGGGGCTTGACCCTCTGAAGCAATGGTCTGAGCTGTACCTTGGCCCCTTTTAGCCACAGCTGACACACGGGGCACCAAGTCCTAAGACTGCACAAAGCAGGGGAGCCCTGGAGCCAGCCCACAAAACCATTTTCTCCCCCTGGGCCTCCAGGCCTGTGATGGGAGGGACTGCCATGAAGACCTCTGACATGCCCTACAGACATTTTTCACCATTGTCTTGGTGATTATGCAAATTTCTGCATTTCCTTGTTACTTATGTAAATTTCTGCAGCCAGCTAGAATTTCTTCTCAGAAAATGGGTTTTTCTTTTTTACTGCATTGCCAGGCTGCAAATTTTCCAAAATTTTATGCTCTGCTTCTCTTTTAAACATAAGTTCCAATTATAAATCATATCTTTGTGAATGAATAAAACTAAATGCTTTTAAAAGCACCCAAGTCATCTCTTGATCACCTTGCTGCTTAGAAATTTCTTCTGCTAGATACCCTAAATCCTCTCTCTCAAGTAAAAAGTTCCACAGATCTCTAGGGCAGGGGCAGAATGCCACCAGTCTCTTTGCTAAAACATAGTAAGAATCACCTTTGCTCCAGTTCCCAACAAGTTCCTCATCTCTATCTGGAACAGCTCAGCCTGGACTTCATCGTCTATATCACTATCAGCATTTTGGTCAAAACCATTCAACAAGTCTCTAGGAAGCTCCACACTTTCCCACAGCCTTCTGTCTTCTTCTAAGCCCTCCAAACTGTTCCAACCTCTATCTGTTACCCAGTTCTAAAGTAAATTCCACATTTTAGGGTATCTTAATAGCAGTACCCCACTCTACCGGTACCAATTTACTGTATTAGTCTGTTCTCAAGCTGCTATAAGGATATACCCAAGACTTATAGAGGAAAGAGATTTAAAAGACTCACAGTTCCACATGGATGGGGAAGCCTCATAAATATGATGGAGGGCAAAAGAGGAGCCAAAGCATGTCTTACATGGTAGCAGACAAGAGAGCATGCGAAGAGGAACTGCCCTTTATAAAACCATCAAAATCTCATGAGACTTATTCACTATCATGAGAACAGCATGGAAAAAACCTGCTCCCATGATTCAATTACCTCCCACCAGGTCCCTCCAACAACACATGGGGATTATGGGAGCTAAAACTCAAGATGAGACTTGGGTGGAAATAAAGCCAAACCACATCAACAGCTAACACCAAGAAACGTGGTGTGGTGCCCAGAAGCTTGGGGATGCCAGGAACCACAGAGATCTGAAAAGGATGTCACAGCCTTGGCTCAGGGAGCTTCCAGGTCTGGGATACCCAAAGGGCCACAGCTCTTCTTTCCTTCTCTATTCTTTCCTTCTTGTCACCCACAATATGGCACGCAAGGGGCGTGTTTCAGCCCTGTTTGTGTTACAGCTTTTTTAGCCCCACCATTCAGCAGGTCCCAAGCTCTTGTACTCCATCCAGGAAGAATGTACACAGACAACTGGAGGGTCAACAAGATAAAGAGGAGTTTTATTGAGCAATAGAACAGCTCAGAGGAGATCTGCAGTGGGGAACTCCTCTCTGTAGCCAGAGTGTTCCAACGAGTGTTCAGCTCTCAGCAGAGAGGCTCTTCTCTGTGAGGCAGGTCATCCTGATGATTGTCGAGCTCTCAGCAAAGAGGTTAATTTCTTTCTACAACTGGATGTCCCATCATCTCCTCAGCCCTCAGCAAAGAGGAGACCCTGGGGTGGGCAGCTCCTCTCTGCAGTTGGTTGTCCCATCATCTCCTTGAGTCTGTCTGAGTGCAGGGCTTTTATGGGCCTCAGCAGAGAGGAAGTACATGTCCATTGGTCCATGGGTGGCCATGGACAGGTCCAGAAAAGGCACCACCTCCCCTGTCTGAAGGTGGGGCTTCACTGGGGACCCTCCCCTCTTCTTCCCAGGATCTTGTCTGATGCCTGCCACCATTCATGGCACCCAGGCTGTTTGTGCCAAGGGATGCCTGCAGGCCAGTGCCAAGCTGCCCTCAGCACCTGCTGGGCCTCCCTCCCATGCTCATTGGTGCCCAAAGTCTAGAGGGGGCCAAGGTGGCAGGGGCTGGCCTGTCAGCACTGTCCCAAGCAAGCACACACCCTGTCAGGTTGCAACAGCACCTGGGCTCAGCCTCAACTTTGCTCCATGATTGGAGTGGGCACTGAAAGCAAGGAGAGGCCAGGCAACGGGAGCAGACACCTCCAAGCCTGTGTGGGCAAGGGAGGGGGCCTTCCCAGGCCCTCCAAGAGTGCAAAATGCCTGGGTCTGCAGCCACAACTTGGGCAGCTGCAGCCACACATGGGAGTGCAGGAATCTTGCCTGCTCCCAGCTCCCACTGGCTCCATGGAGCACAGCACTGCCCCAGACCCAGCTCCACCTCTGCTCGCCCTTCATGCCTGACCATGCTGCTCCTCCACCAGCAGGTGACCTGGCCTGGCCTCATTGCGATGGCTCCCAGGGCAATGGGTGAGATACAGGTGGTACAGTGGACCTGGCCAACCCGACAAAAATGACTCCAATGTTCCTGGGGCCAGCCCCATGAGTCCTGGCTGCACCTTTGGCCTGGTGCTTATGGGCCCGTGGGACATGGCAGGGAGCAAGGTTGAGGCCACAGCAGAGGCTCTGGGCCTGGGAACAGGTTCTGTCTGGCCATGCAAGGGTGGGGGTGGTGCGGTTGACTGCCTCAGGGACTCAGGCCACAGAGGACCCACTGCCGCCACTGCTGCTCCCACAACCACTCCTGCTGCCACCGCTCTCACCTCACCAATGCAGCTGGCATAATGACAGCAGCTGCTCTGGATGGCCCACGATTGCCGTCATTATTGGACCCCTGAATAAGGAAGCTGCTTACAATATTGGAAGCCTACTTTGATGAACCTTAACAAGCCACCAGCAGAGATTTACAAAAGACAGCTCTTAAGAACTCACAATCAAATCCAGGTTCCTAGGAGCAGACCAGATCCAACTGCATAAGATATGGTGGTCAAGAGTTTAGAGTGAAGTGGATAAATTTCTAGAAACATACACGCTATCAAGATTGAATCATAAATAATAAAAAAGAACAGATATATAACTAGTAAGGAGATTAAATTCAGTAATCAAAAAACTTCCCAATAAAAAAGTGCCCACAACCAGATGTCTTCAATGGAGAATTCTACTAAACATGTATAAAAGAATAAACAACAATCTTCCTTAAACTCTTGCAAAAAATTGAAGAGAAGCCCAGGCACGGTGGCTCACACCTGTAATCCCAGCACTTTCGGAGGCTGAGGCAGGTGGATCCATGAGGTCAGGAGATCGAGACCATCCAAGCCAACATGGTGAAACCCTGTCTCTGCTAAAAATACAAAAATTAGCCAGGTGTGGTGGCGTGTGCCTGTAGTCCCAGCTACTCAGGAGGCTGAGGCACAAGAATCACTTGAACCCAGGAGGCGGAGGTTGCAGTGAGCCGAGATCATGCAACTGCACTCCAGCCTGGGTGACAGAGCAAAACCCTGTCTCAAAAAAAAAAAAAAAATTTGAAGAGAAAGGAACATTTCCAAACTCATTTTATGATGTCAGCACTATACTATACCAAAGCCAGATAAGTATACTGTTGGAAAATAAAACAATAGACAAATATTTCTGATGAATATTGATGCAAAAATCTCAAACCAAATTCAACAGAAATTCAACAGACATTAAAAAGGATTATACACCACAAACAAGTGGGATTCATTTCTAGAATTCAAGGATAGTTAAACACACAAAAAGCAATCAGTGTAGTTACACACATCAACAGAATGAAGGACAAAACCAAACGATCATCTCAAGTGATGCAGAGAAAGCATCTGACACAATGCAACACCCTTTTATGATAAAAACACCCAACAGACTAAAAATAGGAGGAAATTACCTCAACATATTAAAGATCATGCATGAAAAACCACAGATAACATCATACTCAATGGTGAAAAACTGAAAACTTTTCCTCTAAACTCAGGTACAAGGTGTGAAAGCCTTCTCTCTCCACTTTCATGAAACATAGTACTGTAAGTCCTTGCCAGAACAATTAGTCAAGAAAAAAAACTAAAGGGTATCCAAAAAGGAAATTAAAAAGTAAAATTATCTTTGTTCACAGATGACAAGATCTTATATAATTTGAGGGTAGAAAACCCTGAAATTCCACACACACAAAAACTACTAGAACTAATAAATGTATCCAGCAAACATGTAGGATACAAAAATCAACATGCCAAAATTGGTTGTTTCTATATACTAACAATGAATAATCCAAAAGTAAGTTTAGAAACAGTCTCATTTACAATAATATCA
This sequence comes from Gorilla gorilla gorilla, assembly GCF_029281585.2. Classification (NCBI taxonomy): domain Eukaryota; kingdom Metazoa; phylum Chordata; class Mammalia; order Primates; family Hominidae; genus Gorilla; species Gorilla gorilla. The sequence continues at coordinate 34,379,859 of NC_073232.2, read as the reverse complement.
AAAAGAATAAAATGAAAATATCAAAAAGAATAAAATGATTAGGAGTAACCAAGAAGGTGAAAGAAGTATACTCTGAAAACTGTAAAATATTGCTGAAAGAAATGTTAAAAGATATAAATAAGTGACAGTGACATCCAGTGTTCATTGCAACACTGAATTGAAAGATTTAATATTGTTAAAATATCCATACTATTCAAAGAAAAGCAAAACTACAGATTGAATGTAATCCATATCAAAATCCTAACAACATTTTTTGCAGAAATCGAAAAAATGTCCTAAACTTATATGGAATCCCAAGGACCCGAAATCATCAAAACAATCTTGAAAAAGAACTAAGTTGGAGGCATCACACTTTCTGATTTCAAAACACATTACAAAGCTATAGTAATCAAAACAGTGTGGTACTGGCATAAAGACAGACATATAGACAAATGGAATAGACAGCCCAGAAATAAACCCTTACATATGATGTTCAAATTGTCTTCAACAACTCAGTGAGGACAGGACATTCTCTTCAACAGGTGGTATTTGGAAAATGGAATATGCACATGCAAAAGAATAAAGTCAGACCTTCACCTAACACCAAACACAAAACTTAAATCAATATGATTTAAGACTTAAACATAACACCTAAAACTATAAAACTCTAGAAGAAAAATGGGAAAAGCCTTATGACATTAGATTTGGGAATGGTTTCTTGGATATAACATCAAATCCACAACCAACAAAACCAAAAATAGACAAATGGGACTACATCAAATTTAAAAACTTATTTGCATCAAAGAATGCAATACAATCAACAGAATGAAAAGTCAGCCTACAGAATGGGAGAAAACATTTGCAAACCATGTATCTGATAAAGGGCTAATATCCAGAGCAGATAAAGAACTCCTGCAACACAATGACACAGAAAAACAAATAACCTGATTTTAAGTGGGCAAATTTCTGCAAAGAAAATATACCAATGGCCAATAAGCCAATGAAAAGATGTTAAACATCACTAAATACTTAGAGAAATGCAAATCAAAACCACAATGAGATTTTATCCCACCTCCATTAGTATGGCCACTATCAAAAAATTATAATAATAATAAATGTTTCTGAGGATGTGGAAAAAATTGGAACCCTTGTGCACTGTTGGTGAAAACATGAAATGGTGTAGCCACTATGGAAAACAGTATGAAGGTTCTTGAAAAAATTAAAAATAGAATTACTATATGATCTTGCAATCCCTTTTTGGTATGTATCCAAAATAATTGAAAGCAGGAAATTGAAGAGCTATTTGCATACCCATATTCATAGTGGCACTATTTAAAATAGCCAAGAGTTGTAAGTAACCCAAATACCCATCAACAAATAAATGGATAAACAAAATGTGATATATAAAAATAATGGAATATTATCCAGAATTGAAAAGAGAAGGAAACTCTATCATCTGCTTCAACATGGTTGAACATAGAGGACATTATGCTAGGTGAAATAAACCTAGCACAAAAAGCCAAATACTCTATGATACCACCTATATGTGGTACCTGAAGTAGATAAACTCATAGAAATAGAAAGTGGAATGGTGTTTTCCAAGGGTTAGGGGCAAGGGAATATGAGGAGTTGTTCAATGGGGGTAGAGTTTCCATTTTGCAACATGAAAAATTTTTAGAGCTCTGTCACACAACAATGTGAATATAAATAACATTACCGAATTGTACAGTTAAATAGGTTAAGATAGTTATATTTTTATATTATGTATTTTTACCACAATTAAGTTTTTTAAAAAATATTTTAGAGCAAAATGATCTTTCTAGTTCAAAGATGTGTATGTAAACATTAAAGGTCGTATTGCAATCGGCATGATGTATATCTCATCTCACATACCTCAGACTGCCAACTCCTGGTAAACATAATTGCAGAGCAAAACCTGGTCAGCCTGACAGTCAAGAAGATTTGTATGGAGATATTACTGAGAAGTGGAATGGCTAAAATGAAAGCTAAGATGAGGTGCATACAGGGAAGACTTGTTTGGCATTTAACAGAAATAATACTTGTGCCGAAAAACCACATTTATAAATAATTCTGAAAAAAACTAACTTGGACTGAAAAGAGGCATCAGAAAAAAAATCAAATAAATAAAATTTATGTAATTCCAAATCTTCTAGAAATGGACCTTTAAATGCCTTTTTAAAATTTTTGTTTTGGAATTTTCCTAAAATGTAAAATTCTTTCTGATTTCTCTAAACTGAACACCATGAACAGAATTTAACATCTTCTTCTGAACACCATGAACAGAATTTAACATCTTCTTCATGAGTCAGAATCATTACTCTGAACAAATAGGTACTGAATTGTGTTGAAATTCACTAATGCCCTCTGGAGCCACTGAAAGTTTATGGCTATTTTCTCACACATTAAATAGCCCAGAGTGCTGTACTTTTTGAGTTCTTATGCTTAGTTTTCATGGTTTTTTATTCTTTATTTTGAGCTGGCAGCTCAAAATTTTATCCTAAAATATAGGCTATTTTAATCCTAAAATATAGACTTAACTCTACAAATGTCTTTTCTCCCTTTCAAATCAGTTATAACTGCCTGTATATCTGGAAACTAGATCGCAAAGCATGCAGGGTATATGAGATAATAAATAATAAAGTAAGAGTAAATAAGATAATAAATAGTTAATATTTACTGTTTACCACATACCAGGCACTGCTGCACAAGTATTAACTCAATTCTATAGCAACTCTATTATTATTTCCATTTTAGAGATGAGAACTTTGAGGAACAAACTGCTAAAGTAACTTGCCCAAAACCACACAGCTAGCAACTGGCTGAGCCAGGATTCAACCCCAAGGGTGTGGCTCCAAAGAGTATCAATCACTGCCTAGGAAGTATAGGCTTACAGAAGTATTCCATAAATGAGGAACAGATGCTAGTGCATGGTCACTTTAGAGTCTATTTTGATTGTTTCAACTTTTTTTTTTCTATTCTTCTTGGTTTCAGGCAGTATTCCAGATGGACCAGTTTGCTGGATCATTAAGCTTCAAATAAGGGAAGATTATTAATTTTAAAATATACATACGAAATATACTTTAAGAAATGCAATTAAGTCCCACACCTGTTACAATTTTTACAAATGAATCTCTCTCTTCCCAATGCAGACTTCCTCAACTCAAATCTTAGGAAACAAACCTTCATTTCAGGGCATCCAGGTAAAGTGCCTTTTCTCCGCCTAAATTTCCTGAAAACGAAACCCCCTTGTGCCTCAGGTAAGTCTCCGCAGTGGAAACAAAGGTGTTTCTATGGCAGTCTGGTCTGTCACTTCTTTTTTGCTTTAGTGGCAAATGCATAGCTCTCCTTTGTTTTGACCGGAGGCTTATCTAATTCCGGCAAGTTTCCTCCTGTATTGATTACTGAGCCTTATTCAAAAAGCAGATGGCAACACCACAGAGGCATAAAGAAAGATTAAAAGCTTGACACTAGCAAGATGAAGTAGAAATGGAGGCTTCTAGATTTTTAAAAAGGCAGCAGCTTTTAATATTGTTTTACTCCTTCTTTGTAACTTATGAAGAAATACTTTAAAACGTTGAATCTTCTCATCTGGCCCGGGAGCAGCGGCTCACGCCTGTAATCCCAGCACTTTGGGAGACGGAGGCAGGTGGATCGTGAGGTCAGGTGTTCGAGACCAGCCTGGCCAACACAGTGAAAGCCCATCTCTACTAAAAATACCAAAAATAAGCCGGGTGTGGTGGCAGGCACCTGTAATCCCAGCTACTCAGGGGGCTGAGGCAGGAGAATCGCTTGAACCTGGGAGAAGGAAGGAGGTTGCAATGAGCCGAGATCACGCCACTACACTCCAGCCCGGGCGACAGTGTGAGACTCCATCTCAAAAAAAATAAATAAATAAAAATAAAATAAAATAAATAAATGAATGAATCAGCTCATCTGGGAGTGGGTTTGGGGAGACTTTGTACTAAAACAGGCCAATTATATTAACATTCAGTAGCCTCCTTCCCACAACTATTTGCAAGGTTATTAAAGCCAAAGGAAAACACTCAAACAGGAAATCTAAAAGGTCTCCAGGTAATCATAGGGTACATATCACTCACATATTTTACCAAACCATCTTCCAGGAAAACAAGAACCCATGAATAACAAATAACGCAGTATTTCACAAGGGAGAAAAAGAACATCTTATCTCTATTATTCAGCAGCTGTCAAAACCCAGTTTTAAAAGTATGATAAGCTGGGGTAGGGTTGGGGGGCAGAAGAGAGGATGTTTTATTTTATGACATCATTAAAATTAAAAAAGAAACTTTTCTATTATTAATTTTTGAAATGTTCTTATGTTTGATGGAGCCAGCTCTCACAAAACAGGGCTAAGGGATAGCAACACAGCATCTGGTTCAGACACATTACAAGTCTGCAGACTTCACACTGACACACAGCAAGATGCCTTGTGGGGGCTGAGACTGACTCAGGAAAATGTCAGAATTACATCTCGCTGAGTGAGCAAGCCCAATTTTCTAGGCCCTCCTACAGAAATAGCCCAAAGGCTTGACAAACGTAAATTCTTTATATGTTCGACACTTTCAGATAACGAAACACTCCCCTCCGCTAAATCAGAAACTCACTATGATGCATCTATGCTCTAACTTTGACACCCCATGCTCCCCGCAGTCACAGTTCACATCACTGGGGACTTTGTTTTCACTCTTGACAGAATTTAACTCTTGCTTACTGAACCCTGTTGTGCATTATTTGCTGAGGCAACAAAGAACAAAATCAAGGTCTGGTTCTCAGGCATCTTAAAACCCTCAAGCAAAAAGAAAAATTGGACCTGTTATAAATGTGCTTTACCCTATTTACAATAAAAAACTTCATGTGTGCTTGATTTGTTTGTTTTTGAGTAGTCCTTCTTTAAATATTTTGCTAAAATAAATTGTTGTTTAAAATAAAAAATGCTAAACAAAATAAGTTAATATGAATAATATCTTTGAATTCAAGATGAATTAAAAATACTTTTAAATGTAAATAAAAGCCATGAGAAGAAACTCCTTCAACTGCCTTTGAGCAAACCAACAAGTCTACTAAATCTACACCCATATGCTCCTAGTAAAATGGAAACCATGTCCCTCCTATTTAAAGCCGATTAATTTCAATATTTGTCCACTCTCGCCATACATGTTCCCAGTGACTTCCTCTAGCAAGAATGTTCCCTTTCTTGTTCAACCTTTTCCTCTTTACTAGCAACGTTCCTCATTATTAACTGTGCACAAATCTCAGCCATATTAAAAACCATAATAATAAAATTAAACTGTCTCTCAACCCTAAATTCACTTCCAGTTACTACCCAAACATCTTGAAGGATTTATCTATGCTCATTATCTCCATTTACTTACCTCCCTCATCAAACCAGAGCAATTTGGCTCTCACCACCCTTGCTCCATTGATCTGATGTTGCCAAATACACAAGTGATATTCACATCATTACATCTATTAGCTATTTTCAGGTCATAATTTTTTAACTTTTCTGCAGAATGAGACACTTCTGACCATTCCCTCTTTCATGAAACACTTCTTTCCTTGACTTCCCATTCTCAAATATTCAACTCTCCTCCTACTTCTTTTGCCACTCCCCTTCAGCCCCGAGCTGACATTCTTCCTCTTCCTGGACTTACCAACTGGGGTTTCCAGGGCTCTGTTCTATACTTATTCTTACTATAAATTTGATCTCTGTGTCATTTTATAACTTTTGTGCAAATGTTAAGGTTATCTGCATACTTGCTAACTGCAGAAGCCCAGATTAGAAACTTACTTTTCCTTACTCTCCAAGTTCCATCACTTCTACTTTTTAGCTATATGTAAAATCAATGCCTTTCTCATCCCTATTGTCATAATACTAATCCAAGCCTCTATAATCACTCAATAGAATTAGTATAACTGCTTCACATATGGTTTCTCAAATTTGCACTCCTTGAATCCGTTTCTTATATATTACACAGAGTGATCTTACCATTATGTTTAATTATTACTCTTAATTCCATACAGATTACATGAATAAGTTCTTAAAAGTTAAAATAATAAAAATTAAAGTATCTAATATACACACATTGGAAAATGATTTGGCATTGTTTACACAGTTGAAGATGAATGTAACTTACAACTAAGTAATTGTACTCCAAAACATTCAAAATGTGTGTTTATTGAAAAAACACATAAAATGTAATATATTACTAATTGTAATACTAAAAAAAGAAAAATGAATGAACTGCATTATATACATAAATATAGATAGATCTAATTAAAACATCGAGAAGCAAATGCAAATTGTGTGAGAGTACATATAATATGATTTCAGTTTTATAAAACTCAGAAACATGTAGAACTTTATAAAGTACACTTTAGGATATATACACGTTTGAAACTATAAAGAACAACAGTGATCAATGTAAAATTCTGGATAAGGATTACTGTTTGGTGAGGGAGACAGGTATAGGATGAGGGAGGAGCACTTGGGATTTCTAAGAGACTTGTGACAATCTATTTCTTAAGCTGGATAGTGGGTTGTCTTCTTCACTGCAATGTTCCCAAATCCTAGCACAAGCATGACACATAGTAGGTGCTCAATAAATATTAGTGAAATGAGGGAAAAAAAGAACAAAACTGAACTCAGTTTTTTTTCTATGAAACAATAGTTTGTTAGCAAGCTGTAGCGCCTACCAAAACAATTAGAACATCTGGATAAAATACAAAAGAAAAAAGAAAAAAAAAACCCTATGTAGAGGCATAAGAAAGCTTATGTGAAGCCAAAATGGAGGGACCAAGATCCAAGGAAAAAAAAAAGAGGTAAACAAAAGTCCTGTGTTCTGCATTTCTGTATTAAACCAAGTATTTCATGATATGAAGCACTGGGGGAAGACTGAGAATGCAGACAGATGTAAGCTGATAAGAAGAAGAGATGCCAGCTAAGTTTTGGCACTCTCACAGGCATGAGAAGAAAAGAAAAAATCAAGTTTGGGGCTAGAAAAATAGGAAGACAAAATCTCAGAGAGAAGGGAAGTACAGAAAAAAAAAAAAAAAGAAGCTAATCCTCAAAAAAATTTGTTGAATTCTTAATCTGCCCAGGGTGAAACTCTAAGAAACTAAGCAGAAGCTGAAGAGAAAAAGAAGTCTTTTGCCGTATCACAATGTTAAAGAGACTACTTCGGAATTTAGGACCCTCTATGGATAAAGGTCCTAGTAAACAATCCTGGCTTTCTCAATGACAGCCTCTGTAAGTTAAGAGTGAATAAAAACTAGTCTGAGCCTTTCATGGACTACTATCCATCACTGGGACAGCTCAAGCTTTGGTTGGATTAAGGTGATATGTCTATATCAAGTTACTTATCAGAGATAGGTTAAAGCCTCTCTGGAAAAAGATAATGCATCCAGAACCACTGTAACAACATGATGCCTGACATTCAATCTCAAATTATACCACACAGAAGCCCAAAGATACAGGAAGGAATGAATAGCAATAGAAAGTAAATATGTGAGTAAATCTAAATTAATATTGATGATACAAGATGGTAATAGTAATAATAATATCTCATGGATTTAAGACATATATTGAAATTAAATGCAATATAAAAGGCAGGTGGGGTTGGGCACAGTAGCTCATGCCTGTAATCCCAGCACTTTGGTAGTCCAAGGCTAGAGGATCACTTGAGCTCTGGACTTCGAGACCAGCCTGGGCAACACGGTGAGACCCCATCTCAGAAAAATTTATTTTAAATCAGCAAGATTTAGTAGTACATGTCTGTAGTTCCAGCTACTCAGGGGGCTGAAGTTGGAGGATCATTTGAACCTGGAAGTTTGAGGCTGCAGTGAGCTATGATTGTGCCACTGCACCCCAGCCTGGGTGACAAAGCAAAACCCTGTCTCAAAACAAAAATAAAAATAAAAATAAAGGCAGGTGGGAAGTAAATCCAGTTAAATGGTGCTGATACCTTACTTTGTATAAGAAAGGTAAAAGGAATAACTTACATCAGTCTTTTGTGAGCTAAGGATGCATGCTGAAATCCATAGAATAACTACTAAAAGTATTAAAAAATATTAATATAAGCAATATATATATGCCTGACTGGCAAAGAGAAGGAAAAGTTAAATAATAAAAAAGAAATACTATATCAAAACCAAATAACATAAGGAAAGAGGAAAAAGAGCATAGTGGGACAAATGGAAAAATATAAATTAAGATGGTATATATGAATAAAATAAGAAAGAAGGAAAGTAGGAAGGCAAGCAGGCTGTCAGGTTTCTAACAATGATTTAAAAAAAAAAAACTTGCCTATCATTGTTATGTAGTTTTTCCAGTGTTGATTAGAAAGCAATTTCATTTGCATTTTAAGCCATTCAGTTTATATGAAGTATGATTACATTTACACAAAGGACAAAAACAAGCTCAATTAATAGATGCTCTTAGAAATCAGAATAGTTGTTACCTTTCTAAAGGGATAAGTTGGTGATTGAAAGAGCAAAATTGAATTTTGCTCGTATCATTCTCTGTTCCCATCTGAATGCTGGTTAGACAAGTTAAGTTTGTGCACTATTCTGCATTTATTTTGGACATCAATAAGAGTTTTAAAAAATAACCAGGAACCACTATGAGATACTACTTCACACCTACTAGGATGGTTAAACAATAAAAGGCAAACAAGTGTTGGCAAGGATACAGAGAAACTGGAATGCTTATACATTGTGGTGGGATTGAAAATGGTGCAGCTATTTTGGAACAGTTTAGTAGTCACTGTAAATGTTAAACACAGAGTTACTATGTGATCCAGATTCCCCTCCTACATATATACCCAAGACAATTGAAAACATATGTCTACATAAAAATATGCACAAAAAATTTCATAGTAGCATTATTCATAATAGCCCCAAATGAAAGTAAGCCATATGTCCATCAGCTGATGAACGGATAAATAAAATGTTGTTTATCCATATAATGGAATATTATTCAGCAATAAAAAGGAATGTAGTACTAATACATGCTAAACATAAATAAATCTCAAAAAAGTACGCTAGGTGAAAGCAGTCAGTCACAAAAGACCACATATTATATGATTTCACTTATATAAAATGTCCAGAATAGGCAAATCCATCAAGACAGAAAGCAGAATAGTGATTGCCACGTGTTGGCTGCTGATGAGAATGAACCTAATGAGTACAGGGTTTCTGTCTGGAGTGACAAAAATGTTCTAAAATTAGTTAGTGATGATGGTTGCATGACTCTGTGAATATACTAAAATCACTGAATTGTACACTTTAGAAGGGTAAATTTTATAGTATGGGAATTACATTTTAATAGAGCTGTTTTCAAAACATAAGTAAATAAAAGAAGACATTTCCTTGAAAACTAAAAAAAAATACAGACTGCAGAAACAAACATACATGATGGCATGCAGGTAACAGAGTTATTACATTTAAAAGTCTGGAATTAAACACAGAGAAACAAAAAAGTGGACAATACAGAAAAGAACATGGGAACAATAGAAAACATACTAAAAATATCTAACATACCTATAATTGGAGAGCCAGAGGGGAGGTGAGAGAAATAATGAGGCAAAAATAACCATTTTAAAAGATAGTGGCTAAAAATGTTCAAAGATACATTAAGCTTGTATTGAAGAGGCACTACAAACCCTAAACTGGATTAATACAAAGAAAATAACACCTACACATATCATAATAAAACTTCTTAAAATCAAAAACAAAGAAAAACTTTAAAGCTGGTAGTTTAAAAAATATACACATATAATTTTACATATATAATCATATGTATATATATGTTATATACATAAATCAAAGGAGCAACACAAAAATATATAGCTGACTCCTTAACACAAATAACAAAAATAAGGTGACAATAAATTAGTGACTGAAAGTGCAGAAAGAAAATAACTGCTAATTCAGGATGTATACACTATAAAAATATCCATCAACAGTAAAAGTTAAATAAAGATATTTTCAGAAATCTAGAATCTGAAATAACTTTTTAGCAGCAGACCAATACTGCCAGAAGTACTAAGAAGTGTTTATTAGGCAGAGGGAAAATGATCCCAAATAAAAGTTTGAAACTGCAAAAGGAAATAAAAAGCAACGGAATGGATAAATATGTGGAGTAATCTAAATTAATATGTATGGTTTAAATCACTGACAATTATGTATAGTAAGGATACCCTTCAGAGAAGACTTGTGTAAAACACAAAATTGATAGTGGTGAGAATAAATTACAGAAAGAATCAAAGAGGAAAGATAATTAGAAATCAATTTGTAAAACTGTATATACAAAGCCAAATACATCATTAACTGTATCAAACAAAAAAACCCTATAATTTAAAATATTTTAAGATTGTTTAAGTATACACTACTAAAAAGAAACATGCCTAAAAACTATATATGTATCTTTAATTGGAAAAAAATACACAAGAGACTTATGAAAATCAACTATATCTATAAACACTAACAATAAACAAGTGGAAACTAAAATGAAAATCACAATACCATTTATAATCACCCAAAATTAAAATCACAATATCAATTATAATCACCCAAAAGAAAATGAAATACTTAGGTATAAATCTAACAGTGTATGGCATCTGTATGCTGAAAATTACAAAATGCTGCTAAAGAAATCAAAGACCTATATAAATGAAGAGACATACTATGTTCATGGATTGGAAGATTCACTATAATAAAGATGTCAATTCTTCCCAAAGTAATGTATAGATTTAGTGCAATTCCTATCAAATCCCACTATATATTTTGTATACATAAGGAACCTTATTAACTTACATTAAAAACTGTAGCTCCTAGATAACTAAAACAATTGTGACAAGGAAGAATTAAATGGGAGAAATCAATCTATTCAATATTATAACTCATTACAAAGCTACAGTAATTAAGACACTATGATATTAGCAAAGGGATAGGCAAAAGATTCAATTTTTAAAAATAGAAAACTTAGACTCATGAAAATATGCCCAACTAATTTTTGACAGATGCACAAATACAATTAAGTGGAAAAAGGATCACTTTTTCAACAAATGGTACTGGAGCTATTTGATATTGATAGGCAAAAACAAAAAACAAAACAAAAGAAAACAAAAAACTGACCTAAAATTCACATCTTATGTGACACTATGTAAATACTAACTCAAAATGGATCGTGGGCTAAAATTTAAAATGTAAAACTATAAGAATTGTATAAAAAATAAGAGAAAAACATTAGAAGTCAGACCTAGGTGGAACATTTTTAGACTTGACATCAGAAACACAATTCATAAAGAAAAAAATTAAAAATTGGACTTCATCAAAATTAAAATCTTTTGTTCTTCAAAATCCTGTGATGAAAACGAGAGCTATGGGTTGGGAGAAATGATGGCAAGCAACCTATCCAAAAAGAATCTAGAATATTTCCAAAACTCTTAAAATTCAAGGGTAAAAATACAAGCACTGCAATTAGAATATACTCAAAGGACATAAACATTCACAAAGAGGACATACTTATGAAAAATAAGTACACGAAAAGATGTTCATCATCAGTCACAAGTAGGGAAATGTACATTAAAACCACAAAGAGATATTATCACACATTTATGAAAAGCGCTAAAATAAAAGTGATCACACCAACTACTGGCAAGAATACAGAGAAACTACATCTCTCAGATATTGATCATAGGGATGTAAAATGGTACAACCACTCTGAAAATGCTTTGGAAATTGCTTATAAAATCAAACTTGCACTTTCCATGTGACATAACAATTGCATTCTTAGGCATTTAAACCAGAAAAAAAGTTAACTTTGTTCACATAAAAACCTGTACATGAGTGTTTAGCTTTATTTTTAAGAGCCAAAACTGCAAAAAATCAAGCATGCTTCACTTGAATAAAGGTTAAACCAACATAGTACATCCATATTATGGAATACTACATAGTAATAAAAAAGGAACACACGATTGATACACACAACAACTTGGACAGATCTCATATGAATTATGCGGAGGAAACAGTCTCAAAAGGTTGCATATTACATGATTCCATTTAGACAACACTCTAAATTTAAAAATTTTAGAAGCAGAGAAGAAATTAATGGTTGTTAGGGATTCATAATGGAGGAAAGGAGGTGGGCATGGCAATTATGAATAGAAAGCTTCATAATGAAGTTCTGTATTGTAATTGTGGTAATGGTTATACAAACCTACATTTGTGATAAAATTGCATAGAAGTGCACACATGTACATCAATGCATATAACATTGATGAAATCTGAATAAGCTCTGTGGACTGTTACCAATGACAGTTTCCTAGTTTTGATATTATACCACAGTTACATATGATGTTACCATTGGGGAATACAGAGTGATGAATATAGAAAACCTCCCAGTATATCTTCTGCAACTTTCCATGAATTGATAATTATTATAAAAGAAAAACTACATATTATATATAAAATAACAAAAAGAAAGCCTGTATATTCATTTACAAAGAAAGATTTAAAGCAAATAAATCTAAGAAATAGAGTGGCATTTCACGACGACACATTTATGAGTAACAAAAATTCTAAATATATATGCACCAATAATATACATTTAAATTTAATAAGGAAAATTCTAACAGAAATCTAAAAAGAGTGAACCAATCCACAATTATAGTATGGGATCTAATACATTTTTTGCAGTAATGGTAGAAAAATTACACAAAAAATCATTAAGTATGAAGATTTGAACAACCTAATAAAAAAATTTGACCTAAATGACATATCCATTATATTAAAAAGCCCTGCATAAATGTCATTCTTTTCAAGTGTATAAATTGGATTTATAAAATTTGAATATACAGTGGACTAAAAGGGACTCTCCACAGATTTCAAAGTACTAAAACAATAGAGAGTATGTTCCCTGGCCACATTAGAAGTCATATAGAAATAAGTCACAAAAATATAACTAAAGAATCCTAATATACTTGGAAACTAAGTAACATATTTACTTCTATATTACCTTGGGTCAAAAAACTCAAAAATCAAAAAGGAAATTAAAAACATTTTGAACCAAATGATAATGTAAATACGACACATAAAAAGCTGTTGAGTGCACCTAAATCTGTGCTTATAAGAAATTTATCGCCCTAAATTCATATACTACAAAGGAAGACTGAAAACAATATTGTATAAACCCAAAGAAGATAAATAAATAAGAAAAAGAAATGTAAAGCAGATGGTAGATTTGAATCTCATCTATAGCAATAATTATTACAGACACATATTTGAAATACTTAAAATATTATTATTATCTACCAGGAAAGGGAGATAGAAGTAAAAATAAATAAATAAAATTTTAACATTGTCAAATGGGATTAAACGAAGTAAAAAAACCTGCTAATAAGAGATTTATTTTACTTTTTTTTTTTTTTTGCAAATAGCATGTAAAGCCATGTATTTTAAATACAAGGACATAGCAATATTATAAGTAAAAGCCTAAAAAACATGTTGTCCCTTTTTTTTTAATCATGCAGGGATTTTTAAAAAACTTTTATTTTAGGTTCAGGGGTACATGTGCAGGTTTGTTATATAGGTAAATTCATGTCATGGGGGTTTGTTGTACAAATTATTTGGCCACCTAGGTACTAAGCCCAGTACCCAACAGTTTTTTTTTCTCTGATCCTCTCCATCTTCCCACTCTCCACCTTCCAGTGGGCCCCAGTGTCTGTTGCTTCCCAATTTGTGTCCGTATGTTATCATTCAGCTCCTACTTATAAACGAGAATATGCAGTATTTTGTTCCTGTGTTATTTTGCTAAGGATAATGGCCTCCAGCTCCATCCATGCTGCTACAGAGGAAAGGATCTCCTATTTTATGGCTGCACAGTATTCCATAGCACATATGCACCACATTTTCTTTATCCAGTCTGCCGTTGATGGGCATTTAGGTTGATTCCATGCCTTTGCTATCATGAATAGTACTGCAATGAACATAGGCATGCATGTGTCTTTATGACAGACAATTTATATTCCTTTGGGTATATATCCAGTAATAAGATTGCTGAGTCAAATGACAGTTCTGTTTTTAGGTCTTTTTTTTTTGTATTAATTTCCATTTTATTTATTTATTTTTTTATTATTATTATACTTTAAGTTTTAGGGTACATGTGCACAATGTGCAGGTTAGTTACATATGTATACATGTGCCATGCTGGTGTGCTGCACCCACTAACTCATCATCTAGCATTAGGTATATCTCCCAGTGCTATCCCTCCCCCCTCCCCCCACCTCCCAACAGTCCCCAGAGTGTGATGTTCCCCTTCCTGTGTCCATGTGTTCTCATTGTTCAATTCCCACCTATGAGTGAGAATATGTGGTGTTTGGTTTTTTGTTCTTGTGATAGTTTGCTGAGAATGATGGTTTCCAGCTTCATCCATGTCCCTACAAAGGACATGAACTCATCCTTTTTTATGGCTGCATAGTATTCCATGGTGTATATGTGCCACATTTTCTTAATCCAGTCTATCATTGTTGGACATCTGGGTTGGTTCCAAGTCTTTGCTATTGTGAACAGTGCCACAATAAACATACGTGTGCATGTGTCTTTATAGCAGCATGATTTATAGTCCTTTGGGTATATACCCAGTAATGGGATGGCTGGGTCAAATGGTATTTCTAGTTCTAGATCCCTGAGGAATCGCCACACTGACTTCCACAATGGTTGAACTAGTTTACACTCCCACCAACAGTCTAAAAGTGTTCCTATTTCTCCACATCCTCTCCAGCACCTGTTGTTTCCTGATTTTTTAATGATTGCCCTTCTAACTGGTGTGAGATGGTATCTCATTGTGGTTTTGATTTGCATTTCTCTGATGGCCAGTGATGGTGAGCATTTTTTCATGTGGTTTTTGGCTGCATAAATGTCTTCTTTTGAGAAGTGTCTGTTCATGTCCTTCGCCCACTTTTTGATGGGATTGTTTGTTTTTGTCTTGTAAATTTGTTTGAGTTCATTGTAGATTCTGGATATTAGCCCTTTGTCAGATGAGTAGGTTGCGAAAATTTTCTCCCATTTTGTAGGTTGCCTGTTCACTCTGATGGTAGTTTCTTTTGCTGTGCAGAAGTTCTTTAGTTTAATTAGATCCCATTTGTCAATTTCAGCTTCTGTTGCCACTGCTTTTGGTGTTTTAGACATGAAGTCCTTGCCCATGCCTATGTCCTGAATGGTAATGCCTAGGTTTTCTTCTAGGGTTTTTATAGTTTTAGGTCTAATGTTTAAGTCTTTAATCCATCTTGAATTAATTTTAGTATAAGGTGTAAGGAAGGGATCCAGTTTCAGCTTTCTACATATGGCTAGCCAGTTTTCCCAGCACCATTTATTAAATAGGGAATCCTTTCCCCATTGCTTGTTTTTCTCAGGTTTGTCAAAGATCAGATAGTTGTAGATATGCGGCATTATTTCTGAGGGCTCTGTTCTGTTCCACTGATCTATATCTCTGTTTTGGTACCAGTACCATGCTGTTTTGGTTACTGTAGCCTTGTAGTATAGTTTGAAGTCAGGTAGCATGATGCCTCCAGCTTTGTTCTTTTGGCTTAGGATTGACTTGGCGATGCGGGCTCTTTAGATTTTGTCACAACCAGGCCTGCCCTAAAAGACCTCCTGAAGGAAGCGCTAAACATGGAAAGGAACAACCAGTACCAGCCGCTGCAAAATCATGCCAAAATGTAAAGACCATCGCGACTAGGAAGAAACTGCATCAACTAACGAGCAAAATAACCAGCTAACATCACAATGACAGGATCAAATTCACACATAACAATATTAACTTTAAATGTAAATGGACTAAATGCTCCAATTAAAAGACACAGACTGGCAAATTGGATAAAGAGTCAAGACCCATCAGTGTGCTATATTCAGGAATCCCATCTCATGTGCAGAGACACACAGAGGCTCAAAATAAAAGGATGGAGGAAGATCTACCAAGCAAATGGAAAACAAAAAAAGGCAGGGGTTGCAATCCTAGTCTCTGATAAAACAGACTTTAAACCAACAAAGATCAAAAGAGACAAAGAAGGCCATTACTTAATGGTAAAGGGATCAATTCAACAAGGAGAGCTAACTATCCTTAATATATTTGCACCCAATACAGGAGCATCCAGATTCATAAAGCAAGTCCTGAGTGACCTACAAAGAGACTTAGATTCCCACACAATAATAATGGGAGACTTTAACACCCCACTGTCAACATTCGACAGATCAACGAGACAGAAAGTTAACAAGGATACCCAGGAATTGAACTCAGCTCTGCATCAAGCGGAACTAATAGACATCTACAGAACTCTCCACCCCAAATCAACAGAATATACATTTTGTTCAGCACCACACCACACCTATTCCAAAATTGACCACATACTTGGAAGTAAAGCTCTCCTCAGCAAATGTAAAAGAACACAAATTATAACAAAGTGTCTCTCAGACCACAATGCAATCAAACTAGAACTCAGGATTAAGAAACTCACTCAAAACCACTCAACTACATGGAAACTGAACAACCTGCTCCTGAATGACTACTGGGTACATAACAAAATGAAGGCAGAAATAAAGATGTTCTTTGAAACCAACGAGAACAAAGACACAACATACCAGAATCTCTGGGACACATTCAAAGCAGTGTGTAGAGGGAAATTTATAGCACTAAATGCCCACAAGAGAAAGCAGGAAAGATCCATAATTGACACCCCAACATCACAATTAAAAGAACTAGAAAAGCAAGAGCAAACACATTCATAAGCTAGCAGAAGGCAAGAAATAACTAAAATCAGAGCAGAACTGAAGGAGATAGAGACACAAAAAACCCTTCAAAAAATCAATGAATCCAGGAGCTGGTTTTTTGAAAGGATCAACAAAATTGATAGACCGCTAGCAAGACTAATAAAGAAAAAAAGGGAGAAGAATCAAATAGATGCAATAAAAAATGATAAAGGGGAAATCACCACCAATCCCACAGAAATACAAACTACCATAAGAGAATACTACAAACACCTCTACACAAATAAACTAGAAAATCTAGAAGAAATGGATAAATTCCTCGACACATACACTCTCCAAAGACTAAACCAGGAAGAAGTTGAATCTCTGAATAGACCAATAACAGGATCTGAAATTGTGGCAATAATCAATAGCTTACCAACCAAAAAGAGTCCAGGACCAGATGGATTCACAGCCGAATTCTACCAGAGGTACAAGGAGGAACTGGTACCATTCCTACTGAAACTATTCCAATAAACAGAAAAAGAGGGAGTCCTCCCTAACTCATTTTATGAGGCCAGCATCATCCTGATACCAAAGCCTGGCAGAGACACAACAAAAAAAGAAAATTTTAGACCAATATCCTTGATGAACATCGATGCAAAAATCCTCAATAAAATACTGGCGAACCGAATCCAGCAGCACATCAAAAAGCTTATCCACCATGATCAAGTGGGCTTCATCCCTGGGATGCAAGGCTGGTTCAATATATGCAAATCAATAAATGTAATCCAGCATATAATTAAGACAAAACCCACATGATTATCTCAATAGATGCAGAAAAGGCCTTTGACAAAATTCAACAACCCTTCATGATAAAAACTCTCAGTAAATTAGCTATTGATGGGACGTATCTCAAAATAATAAGAGCTATCTATGACAAACCCACAGCCAATATCATACTGAATGGGCAAAAACTGGAAGCATTCCCTTTGAAAACTGGCACAACACAGGGATGCCCTCTCTCACCACTCCTATTCAACATAGTGTTGGAAGTTCTGGCCAGGGCAATTAGGCAGGAGAAGGAAATAAAGGGTATTCAATTAGGAAAAGAGGAAGTCAAATTGTCCCTGTTTGCAGATGACATGATTGTATATCTAGAAAACCCCATTGTCTCAGCCCAAAATCTCCTTAAGCTGATAAGCAACTTCAGCAAAGTCTCAGGATACAAAATCAATGTACAAAAATCACAAGCATTCTTATACACCAACAACAGACAAACAGAGAGCCAAATCATGAGTGAACTCCCATTCACAATTGCTTCAAAGAGAATAAAATACCTAGGAATCCAACTTACAAGGGATGTGAAGGACCTCTTCAAGGAGAACTACAAACCACTGCTCAATGAAATAAAAGAGGATACAAACAAATGGAAGAACATTCCATGCTCATGGGTAGGAAGAATCAATATCATGAAAATGGCCATACTGCCCAAGGTAATTTACAGATTCAATGCCATCCCCATGAAGCTACCAATGACTTTCTTCACAGAATTGTTTTTAGGTCTTTAAAGAATCACCACACTGCTTTCCACAATGGCCGAACAAATTTACACTCCCACCAACAGAGTATAAGCAGCCCTTTTTCTCTGCAACCTCACCAGTATCTGTTATTTTTTGACTTTTAATAATAGCCATTCTTACTGGTTCAGATGGTATCTCATTGTGGTTTTGATTTGCATTTCTGCAATTATCAGTGATATTGAGATTTTTTCCGTATGATCATTGGCCATATGTATGTCTTCTTTTGAAAAGTGTTTATTCATGTCTTTGGCCCACTTTTTAATGAGGTTATTTGCTTTTTTCTTACAAATTTCTCATAGATGCTAGATATAAGATCTTTGTCAAGTGCATAATTTGCAAATATTTTCTCCCATTCTGTATGTTGTCTGTTTACTCTAAAAAAACATACTGTCTTACTTGGGATACATCAGAAGTAGATCCTGAAACAAGGATTAAAATACCAGTAGTTTGTTTAGGAGGTAACTCCACAAAACTGGAGAAGGGAAGTAAGGCAGAAAGGAAAAGGAAGGCAGGATCAAATAGACAGTACTTCATCAAGAGAGCTGCCATTCTGGCAGGTGGGGCTAATTCCTCTAGGGAATTCTAAAAGTCAGCTTAAAAGATGAACTTCAGAGCCACCACATCTGAGTAAGGTTGAAAGCTATTCTCAAAAATATTAATTCTCCGGCACTTGAAGTTTCCATGATCCAGGCAACAGGGGCAGCCCTCAGGCAATTGCAAATCCAGCCTGTTTATTACAATCACTGAAAAATCTGACAGTATATGTATGGGGCATTGGCATATATCCAAAGAGCATTCCCTGCAAACATATACAGAAGAGAGTTTGTGCAACTACATTAATATCAAACAAAGTAGATCTTAAGGCAAAAAACATTATCAGAGTTTAAAAGGGACATCCAAAGAAATCAAAATGCCAATCCAGCAGGAAGGTGTCACGACCCAAATTGTTCTGTATCTAAATATGTAACTTTGAAATATATAAGGTGATAAATGAAGAGGTCAAAGAGACAAACAAAAACCCCACCTTATTGAGGTAAATTAAAGAAAATATGAATGGAAGGATATTCTCATGTTTATGGATTGAAAGACTATTATCAAGATGTCCATTTGTCAGAATTCATCTATGGCTATAATACCTTCCAAATTGACAAACTAAGCCCAAATTTTGTATAGAAATGTGTATATAAATGCAAATGGCCAAGAAGAGCCAAAACGAAATCTTGAAAAAGAACAAAAGAAAACTTGGGGGCTTATTGCATAGTTTATCGAAACTTTTTGTAAGGCAACAGTAATTATAATAATGTAGTATTGACATAAGTCAAGAAAAATTGCACAATGATTCAGAATAGAGTCTAGAGAAAAAAAAATCCATGTACCCAAGAAGTGATGATGTATGACACAGGTAGTAGGAAAAAAACATAGTCTTTTCAGTATATGATGCTAGGTCCCTTGGGTAGCCATATGTAGAAATATAAAATTTTCCCCTACTTCCCAGCACATATAAAAATAAATTCTGGTTTTGATTATAGATGAAATATGGAGTAGAAAGCAATTAAGTTTCTAACATATAACAAAGAAGAAAAACTTCATGATTTGGGGTATTATTAAATATAAAGAAATACATTAAAATTAAAAACTTTTGATCAATAGACAATTTATAAAGTAAAATGTCAAGCTATAGAACAGGAAAAAGTATCTCAAATTAAAAAAGGTCTACAGCTACAATATAAAAGAACTCTTACATCTGAATAAGAAAAAGATAGACATGCCAATGTGAAATGGAGCAGAAGTCTTAAACAGAACATTACAATGGTTAATAAACATATAGAAAGGTTTCAACCTCATAATCATCAAAAAAAATTTAACCAATACACAGTCTAAAAGTGTCAAATTCACAGAAGCAGAGAGTAGAATGGTGATTACCAGTGGCCAGGGGCAAGGACAGGGTGAATTGGAGAGATTCTGGTCAAAGAATACAAAATTTCAGCTAGACAGGAGGAATAAGTTCAGGAGATCCATTGTACTACATGGTGTTAACACACATCATTAATTAACTAAGTATTGTATATTTGAAAATTGCTGAGAGTAGACTTTATATGTTCTCATCACAAAAATGATATATACGTGTGGTAATTAATATTCTAGTTAGCTTGATTCAGTCATTCCACAATGTGTGCACAGATCAAAATACCATGTTGTAAACCATAAATACATATAATTTTTATTTGTTAAAGTTTAAAAACTAAAATAACCAGTGCTCACTCATCAAAATGGACAAAACTCAAACTGACAATCAAAGTTTTAGTGAGAATAGAAACTTCACAAAGAGCTGGTGAATGTATAAATTGATGTAATCTGGATATAGGTTTGGAATTATCTATTAAATTTGAAAATAACACATCCTATTATCCAACTATTTCAATCCTAGGTATGTACCCAACTGAAAGATAGGTGAATATGCCCCAGTATAAATGCAAAAATAAATGGACTATTTGTAACAGTCCCAAATTACCAAAACAAAAACAAAAACAAACGTTTGTCTACAGTAGAATGAAGAAATAAGTTGTGCTATATTCAAATAATAACATACTATACAACAATAAAAGTAAATATATTAGTGTTATATACAAGATGGATGTATCTTTTAATCACTCAATGTTGAGCAAAATAAGTCATATATGCTAAATTATATAATACTATTTATGTAAGGTTTTTAAAAAGAAAAATGTAATATACAGTGTTAAAAACCAGAATGTCTATTAATTTGGGGAAACAGTGAGGAGGATGTGATTGGGTAGGGGACATAAGGAGGTCTTCTGGAGTTTTGGAATGTTTTCTCTCGAAGTATGTTCTCTTTGTGACAATTCATTGTGCTGTATACTTATTATGTGCTTTTATGAAACATTTATATGTCAATAAAAACATATAATTTACACTAAGCCATACTATCCCTCCAAAGGATCTTTTAGTTCCTTTCTCCTTCACCTGTCAAAGAAATTGTATTTTTTATTATGACTTATTTGATAGAATCAGAATATTTTGTCTACTCCATTCTTCCTGATAGATATAGGATCTATGTAATGATACTGAAGGAAGAAGCCTCTGGATATTAAAAGTGATTATATAAGAATTATGCAAAACTCAGAATGTGTTTGCATGCACCAAATACTTGGCTGCTTCTCAAGTATTAAGAATCCGAATATACATATGCATTTCCCCAGTGAAATTTTGCAGGGTTTTTCAATACTAATTAGCAAATCAAGTAAAGAATAAAGGGCATAGGGCTAAATCAAAAGGCAGGAACTAGACTGCCTACTAAATGCTAAATCAAACTAAATGCTGTATTCCCAAATGACACTGAGCTTTTATTATGGGGAGAAAATTAAATATTGTTTATCACTCACAAAGAAAATTATTTTAATTGATGTAATTGCTATCTTTTCATCTGCAAACATGAAAAGTTTTTAACAATTTATCTTGTTATTCCAGAAAAATTTACAGGATGCATATATGTCCTTAGTTAACTATTAAACTACCAAAATAATGTTTTCCAAAATAGGAAAAAATTTCAAATAAATATTTAACATACAAAAATGTTTTCTAGTACTTTAGGAAAATATAGTTTTACATAGACAGTTGAAATGTTGATTATTTCTGTATTTATTCTTTATTATTAAAGCAAGCCCTTCTAAATACTCTCTATGGCATAACTCATTCAAAGTCCTGCACACACTCTTTCAAGTAATCAAAATTTAGTATGCTTTGCCTTGTCTGCTACTCTAAATCTAATTCTAACCACCAAAACAAACACATTTGACCAGAAATATAAATTTTAAAGAAAGTAGCTATATCTTCTTAGCATTCCTAATATCTGTCAATGGGAAGGCCAACTATAATTGACAGCTCTCCTAGACTTTAATAAGACAGATTTTTAAATGCAGAAGAGAAAAATTATTCAATAAAATATACATAAAATTCAGACAGGAAAGGTATTCAAGAACACTGAGAAACTCTTAAAAGTACCATTCTGAATACAGAATCAGAAATAATATCCTTTGAAGGAACACAAGGAGTAATCAGCATTAGCATTAAAGAGTCAAAAATGTTTAAGTACCCTCATTTCCTTTGTGAGATGGTCTGTTGCAATGGCGAATCAGGGATATACATAGAAGGCATACGTGTGTACTTCAAATCATTATTCATGGATTGTTTAAAATTTTTCAAATTTATGGAGAAATGGAAAAAAGATTTGAGGATACTGTTAAATGATCATTTAACAAACGGTTCTGATTAATAGGGGGAGATTTCTGGCAGTGTATTCTAAGGCCCCTGGTCATGATATTCTTTAATGTGTTTAACAAGGATTTGGATGAATCATTGAGAAGATGATGCTGGTGAATTTGTGGTTAAGAACATGGACTTTGGAGTAAGATATGCTTTAATTAAAGTCCCAGCTATATTAATAGCAATGGAACCCTGGGAAAATTACTTATATATCTTTAAATATTATTTTCCTTACTGATAAGATGTGAAGAATAATACTTCTTATTCCATAAAACTGATTATTTCATTATACAACTACATATATGGTGCTTATTATATGCTAGGCATTATTTTAAGCACTTTACAAACATTAATTCATGTAATTCTCAAGCAACTCAGTGAGTAGATGCGATTAATTATAATTATCCTCATTTTGTAGAAGAGAAGACAAGGGTAGAGTGCTTAAGTAACTTTGTCACCATACCAGACCAATCTAGTTCAACTTTTATGTAATAAAGTTGTCAGTCATTTTTCAGTTGCCATGGACCCTCAGGGTCATGTAACCTGAGCATGCTTAGATGAACCAAGCATGCAACCACAGGGGGAACCTAAGTGCTTGAACTGAGGATCAGGGACAGCATTAAGAAGCAGGCACCACATAGCAGGATCCAGGATTCAACCAGATTGAGCTCTGGCATCACCCCATGAAAGAATCCAGTCAGATGATGTCCCCAGGGATCACCTCATTGTAAGATCTAATCAGATCACGTCTCATTACTCTATGATTATAAAACCTTTCCCAGCCACCAGCTCAAGGAGAGAGATTTGAGCATTTCCTCCTGCCTCCTTGCCAAATGACTTGCAATAAAGCTTTTCTTTTCTCAAAAGCCAGTGCCATGGTATTGGCCTCGTTGCACACTAGGTAGTGAGGCCACGGATGGGTCAGTAACAATTCATCTTAGGTCACACATCTAACAAGTGGCAGAGTGTGGTTTAATCAACAGAATGCTTAGTCATATGAATTAAATATTAACATTCATCATTATCATCATCATTGGAATGATAATGAATATACTGCATGATAAAAACAGAATCTGAAGAGACATCAATCAGCTAGTAATAACAAAATACAATTTGACATAAAAACATGGGATGCTGTGATTGGATCTATAAAAACCAGCCACATTACTGCAAAGCTATGGTATGGCTGCCAAAAAAATGCTAAAACAACCTTTGGTTGCATTAATTACAATAAAGTAATCTAGAATAAATAATCAATCACAGATTGATTCTTGATATCAATTTTCAGAACCTGCTTAAAGAGACTACAATCAAATGGAAGAGGTAGCAGAAAAAAATGATGTAAAAAAACATGATTCAACCATATATTGTGAACAAGGACACCTTAGGTGAAAGCAAAAGGACAGAAAGAGATATACCATAAAATCAGTAAACAAAAGAGAACTTGTGTGGTTATATTAATATTAAACAATACATAAAAAGCAGTTATTAGAGACAAGGCAAGTCAATTAACAAGGATGAGTTCGATCTGTTAGAACTAATAAATGAATTCAGTAAAGTTACAAAATATAAATCAACACACAAATATCAGTTACATTTCTATACACTAACACTGAGCATTTTAAAAGTTAAGAAAATTCTATATACTAGCATGAAAAAGAGTTGAGATAGTTAGGAATAAACCTAATCAAGGAAGTTAAAGATTTGTACACTGAAAACTACAAAACTTTGCTGAAAGAAATTAAAGAAGATACAGATAAATGAAAACTATCCCATGTTCATGGATTGAAAAATTAACATTATGAAGATGTACATACTACACAAAACAATCTTGTATTCAACACAATTCCTATCTAAAGCCCAACATTTTTTGCAGACATAGGGAAGTTCATCTTAAAATTCATATAGAATATCAAGGGAGCCCAAATAGCCAAGAAAATGTTGAAGAAAAAAAAATTTAGAGAATTCATACTTCCTGATTTCAAAACAAATTATAAAACCACCATAATAAAAACAGTGTAGTACTGACATAAAGACAGACATGTAAGCCAATGGAATAGAATGAGAGCCCAGAAATAAACCCTCATGTAATGATGAAATGATCTTCCACAAGAATGCCAAGACCACGACATGGAGGAAGGACACTTTCTACAACAAATAATGCTGAAATAATCTGGATATCCAAATGCAAAATAGTGAAGCTGGATCCTTATGCCATATATATGAACTCAAAATAATTTAAGATCTAAAGCCACGAAACTTCTAAAAGAAAACATACAGGAAATATTTCAGGATATTCTCAGGACTTGAGAATAATTTCTTTAACATGAAACCAAAAGCTCAGACAACACAACCAAAAATAAACAAATGAGACTAAATCAAGCTTAAAAAGTTTTGTGCACTGAAGGACACAACAGAGTGACAAGGCAACCTGTGTAATGGGACAAAATTTTTGCAAATCATATATATGAAAAAGGGTTAATATCCAAAATTATATAATATATAAAGAAGTCCTACAATTATACAATATATAAAGAAGTCCTATAACTCAACAACGAAGTATCAAATAATCAAAGTTAAAAAATATGCAAAGGATTTGAATAGCCATTTCTCCAAAGATGACATACAATTGGCTAAGAAGTATCCAAAGAGATGCTTGCTTAATGGAACTAATCATCAGGGAAATGCAAATCAAAACCACAATGAGATGTAACCTCACATCCATTAGCATAGCTACTATCAAAAGAACAGAAAATAACAAATGTTTGTGAGAATGTGGAAAAATTGGTACCCTTGTGCATTGTTGGTAGGAATTTTAAATGGTGCCGGCACTATGGGAAACAGTAAGAAGGGTCCTCAAAAACTCAAAAATATAATTACCATATGATCCTGCAATTCTACTTCTGAGTATGTATCCAAAATACTTGAAAGCAGGATCTCTGAGAGATATTTGCAAACCCATGTTCATAGTGGCCTTATATACAATAGCCAAGGGGTGTTAAGTAACCCAAAACCCATCAACAAATGAAACAATAAGCAAAATGTGGTATACAGAAACAATAAAATATTATTCAGACTTAAAAAAGAAGGAAATCCCATCATATGCCACAACATAGTTGAACATTGAGGACATTATGCTATGTGAAATAAGACACTCACAAAAAGCCAAATACCATATGATTCTAGTTATTTGTGGTACCTAAAGTAGATAAATTAATGGAAACAGAAAGTAGTAGAATTGTTATTACCGGCAGCAAGGAGAAAGGGGAAAAAGAGAGTTGTTGAATGGGTATAGAGTTTCAAAACTGCAAGACGAAAATGTTCTGAAGATCTGTTTCACAACAATGTCAATATAATTAACGCACTTAGAAGGGATGTGAAGGATCTCTTCAAGGAGAACTACAAACTACTGCTCAACGAAATAAGACAGGACACAAACAAATGAAAAAAGCTTCCATGCTCATGGATAGGAAGAATCAATATCGTGAAAATAGCCATACTGCGCAAAGCAATTTATAGATACAATTCTATCCCTATCAAGCTACCAATGACTTTCTTTGCAGAATTAGAAAAAAACTACTTTAAATTTCATATGGCAACAAAAAAAGAGCCCATATAGCCAAGACAATCCTGAGCTAAAAGAACAAAGCTGGAAGCATCACGCTACCTGACTTCAAACAATACTACAAGGCTACAGTAATGAAAACTGCATGGTACTGGTACCAAAACAGATATATAGACCAATGGAACAGAACAGAGGCTTCAGAAATAATGCCACACATCTACAACCATCTGATCTTTGACAAACCTGACAAAAACAAGCAATGGGGAAACGATTCCCTATTTAATAAATGGTGTTGGGAAAACTGGCTAGCCATATGCAGAAAACTGAAACTGGACACCTTCCTTACACCTTATACAAAAAATAACTCAAGATGGATTAAAGACTTAAACATAAGACCTAAAGCCATAAAAACCCTAGAAGAAAACCTAGGCAATACCATTCAGGACATAGGCATGGGCAAAGGCTTCATGACTAAAACACCAAAAGCAATGGCAACAAAAGCCAAAATTGACAAATGGGATCTAATTAAACTAAAGAACTGCACAGCAAAAGAAACTATCATCAGAGTAAACAGGCAACCTACAGAATGGGAGAAAATTTTTACAATCTATCCATCTGACAAAGGGCTAATATCCAGAATCTACAAAGAACTTAAACAAACTTATAAGAAAACAACCTCATCAAAAAGTAGGTGAAGGATACGAACAGACACTTCTTAAAAGAAGACATTTATGCAGCCAACAAACATGAAAAAAATCTCCTCATCACTGGTCATTAGGGAAATGCAAATCAAAACCACCATGAGATACCATCTCATGCCAGTTAGAATGGCAATCATTAAAAAGTCAGGAAACAACAGATGCTGGCAAGGATGTGGAGAAATAGGAATTCTTTTACACTGTTTGTGGGAGTGTAAATTAGTTAAACCATTGTGAAAGACAGTGTGGCGATTCCTTAAGAATTTAGAATCAGAAATACCATTTGACCCAGCCATCCCATTACTGGGTATATACCCAAAGGATTATAATAAATCATTTTACTATAAAGACACATGTACACGTATGTTTATTGCAGCACTATTCACAATAGCAAAGACTTGGAACCAACCAAAATGCCCATCAATGATAGACTGGATAAAGAAAACGTGGCACGTATATACCACGAAATACTGTGCGGCCATAAAAAAGGATGAGTTTATGCCCTTTGCAGGGAAATGAATGAAGCTGGAAACCATCATTCTCAGCAAACTGACACAGGAAGAGAAAAACCACCACCACATATTCTTACTCGTAAGTGGGAGTTGAACAATGAGAACACATGGACACAGGGAGGGGAACATCATATACTCAGGCCTGTCAGGGGTTGGGGGGCTAAGGGAGGGATAGCATTAGGAGAAATACCTAATGTAGATGATGGGTGGAGGGGTGCAGAAAACCACCATGGCACGTGTATACCTATGTAACAAACCTGCACATTCTGCACATGTATCTCAGAACTTAAAGTATAAAAAATATTGTTAAGAAGGTAACTTTAACGTAATGTATTTTTACTATAAATATATATATGTGTCTATTTGTCACAAAATGGTCAATCAATCCCTCAAGAAGACGTAACAATATTAACATGTATGTACTTAAAAACAAAGCCCCAGAAGTCGTAAAATAAAAATGACAAAATTGCAGAGAAATAAAAATTTATCAATGATAACAAGAGGCTTCAAGACTCCCCTCTCAATAATGGACAGAATAAGTAGACAGAAGATCAACAAAATAAACAGAATACTTGACCATTACAAACCAACCAGTTCTAGCAGATACTTAGAAAAAACTTAATTCAACAATAGCAGAACACATATTCTTCTTAAGCACACATGGAACATTCTTCAGTATAGCCATAATTTATGCCATAAAACAAGTCTCAAACAATTAAAAAGAATTAAAGTTATGTAAGTATATTCTCTGACTAAAATGGAATGAAATTAGAAATAAATTTCTAATTCCAGAAAAATCTGGGAGTTCACAAACGTGGAAATAAACAACATACTTGTATTAGTCTGTTTTCATGCTGCTGATAAAGACATACCTGAGACTGGGCAATTTACAACAGAAAGATGTTTACTGGACTTACAGTTCCACATGGCTAGGGAGACCTCACAATCATGGTGGAAGGCAAGGAGGAGCAAGTCACATCTTACATGGATGGCAGCAGGTAAAAAGAGCTTGTGCAGAGAAACTCCCATTTTTAAAAAGCATCAGATCTCATGAGACATATTCACCTACATGTGAACAGCACAGGAAAGACCGGCCCCCATGATTCAATCATCTCCCACTGGGTCCCTCCCACAACACATGGGAATTATCGAGCTACAAAATGAGACTTGGGTGGGGACACATAGCCAAACCATATCATTTCACCCCCGGCCTCTCCCAAATCTCATATATTCACATTTCAAAACCAATCATTCCTTCCCAACAGTCCCCCAAAGTCTCAAATCATTTTCAGCATTAACTCCAAAGTCCACAGTCCAAAGTCTCATCCAAAACAAGGCAAGTCCCTTCCACCTATGAGCCTGTGAAATCACAAGCAAGTTAGTTACTTGCTTGATACAATGGGGGTACAGGCATTGGGTAAATAAAGCTATAGTAAATGGGAGACATTGGGAAAAACAAAGGGGCTACAGGCCCCATGCAAGTCTGAAATGCAGAAGGACAGTCAAATCTTAAAGTTCCATAATGATCTCCTTTGACTCCATGTCTCACATGCAGGTCATGTTAATGCAAGAGCTGGGTTCCCATGGTCTTCAGAAGCTCCACTCCTATGGTTTTGCAGGGTATAGCCTCCCTCCCAGCTGCTTTCACAGGCTGCTGTTGAGTGTCTGCAGCTTTTCCAGGCACACAGTACAAGCTCTCAGTGAATCTACCATTCTGGTGTCTGGACTATGGTGGCCCTCTTCTCAAAGCCCCTCTAGGCAGTGCCCCAGTAGGGACTCTCTGTGGGAGCTCTGACTCCACATTTCCCTTTCACACTGTCCTAGCAGAGGTTCTCCTTGAAGGCCCCGCCCCTGTAGCAAACTTCTGCCTGGTCATCCAGGCATTTCCATGCATCTTCTGAAATCTAGGCAGAGGTTCCCAAACCTCAATTCTTGAATTCTGTGCACCCACAGTCTCAACACCACGTAGAAACTGCCAAGGCTTGGAGCTTGCACTCTCTGAAGCCACAGCCTGAGCTGTACCTTGGCCCATTTTGGTCATGACTGGAGCAGCTGGGATAAAGGGCACCAAGTCCCTAGACTGTACAAAGCACTGGGGGCCTTGGGCCTGGCCCATGGAACCATTTATTCCTCCTAGGCCTCTGGGCCTGTAATGAGAAAGGCTGCCACGAAGACCTCTGACATGCCCTGGAGATATTGTGCCCATTGTCTTGGGGATTAATATTTGGCTCCTCATTACTTATGCAAATTTCTACAGCCAGCTTGAATTTCTCCTCAGAAAATGGATTTTCTTTTGTATCACTTTGTCAGGCTGCAAATTTTCAAAACTTTTATGATCTTCTTCCCTTATAAAAGTGAATGCTTTTAACAGACTCAAGTCACCTCTTGAATGCCTGGCTGCTTAGAAATTTCTTCTGCCAGATACCCTAAATCATCTCTCTCAGGTTCAAAGTTCCACAAATCTCTAGGGCAGGGGCAAAATGCTACCAGTCTCTTTGCTAAAACATAACAAGCATCACCTTTGCTCCAGTTCCCAACAAGTTCCTCATCTCCATTTGAGACAACTTCAGCCCGGACCTTATTGTTCATAACATTATTAGCATTTTGGTCAAAGCCAATCAACAAGTCTCTAGGGAATTCCAAACTCTCCCACTTTTTCCTGTCTTCTTCTGAGCCCTCCAAACTGATTCAACCTCTGCCTGTTACCCAATTCCAAAGTCATTTCCACATTTTCAGGTATTTTAATAGTAGCACCCCATTCCTGGTACCAATTTACCATATAATTCCATGTTCATGCTGCTGATTAAGATGTACCAGAGACTGGACAGTTTACAAAAGAAAGAGGTTTATTGGACTTACAGTTTCACATGGCTGTAGAGGCCTCACAATCATGGCAGAAGGCAAGGACGAGCAAGTCACATCTTATGTGCACAGCAGCCTGCAAAAGGAGCTTGTGCAGGGAAACTCCCATTTTTAAAAACTATCAAATCTTGTGAGACCCATTTACTATCACATG
Source organism: Gorilla gorilla gorilla (assembly GCF_029281585.2). NCBI lineage: Eukaryota > Metazoa > Chordata > Mammalia > Primates > Hominidae > Gorilla > Gorilla gorilla. Next base: position 34,349,443 of record NC_073232.2, on the reverse strand, counting down.
AACAGCATCGGAAAAGCTCTCCCCCATGATTCAGTCATCTCCCACCTGGTCCCTCCCACAACAAGTAGAAATTATGGGAGCTACAAGATGAGACTTGGGTGGGGACACAGAGCGAAACCATATCAATACTCTTAAACAACCAATAAGTCAAAAAAAAAAAGTCACAAAGGGAGGACTTCAGATTCCAAAATGGCAGTGTAGAAACAAGCTAGCTTCACTCCCCAATGCCCCCCAACAATCAAAAACAAATATACAGCACTGAGGTTATTATCAGCAATACCCCAGAACTCAAATATGTGGATAGGCAGGTTCCTGGGCCACATAGAAGTGAAAAAACTCTGAGTACATGGTAAGAAAATCATTTTCATATCCATGATGCCCCTCTCCCCACTCTGCCTGGCACCAAATGTCAAGAAAATTTTCCCCTGATTTGTAGTTTCTACACTGGAAAAAAATAGATTGAGGTAGACAATCAGCTTTCCCACTATCTTCTGTTCCTTAGCAGGAGACCTGTCTCTGCCTCAACTCATGAGAAGCATTGGGAGTTCCTGAGGAAGAGACATCACTGAAGACAGCTGGAGAGAAAGTGGGGAGGTGAAACCACCATACCCAGCCCTGGATATTCTGCTCTGTAACTTGGCCAAAGGAGATACTAAATCAGAGTGGCTGTTCTGCATTTCCACACTATTGGAGGTTTGTTCTTTAGGTTCCGTGGGCACAAACCCATAGCCAGCCTTTCCACACTACTAGGATATCACCTTTGAAACCTACCCCATTCAGAATAAACAGCACTCTGTTTACTAGAAGCAAAGCAAATGTGCCAAAAGAATACAGTAACCTGGCAGAAAATGAAAATACAAAAGAAAATCAAGAGGTAAATTACAAAGAATCTCTAAGCAAACAGATCCAATAAAAACCAAAATATGCCAGACACAGAAAACTGGAATGAATAATCCTCCAGTGCAAAGTCATAGACGTACATCCACAAGAAACAAATAGCCAACAGGGAACCATGACCTCCTCAAACAGATAAAGGAGCCAGTAACAAGATGGTGATATATGAATTCTCTGACCAAGAATTCAAAATAGCACTTTTAAAGAAACTCTGTGATCTCCAGTAAAACATAGAAAAGCAATTCAAAAATTTATCAGATAAATTTAACAATGAGATTTAAATAATTTTTAAAAATCAAACAGATACCTTAAAACTGACAAATACATTTGCTGAACTGAAAAATTTATTAAAGGCTCTCAGCAGCAGAATAGTTCATGCAGATGAAAGCAGCAGCAAGCTCAAAGACAGGCTATTTGAAAATAAAGAGGAGAAAAAGGAAAAAAAAGTTAAAAAAAGATTACCTATAAGATATTAAAAATTTATCTTCAAAGACCAATGCTAGAATTACCAGTGTTCAAGAGGGAGTTAAGCAAGATCTAGAAGTAGAAAGCTTATTTAAAAAAATAATAGAAAACTTTCCAAAACTTGGGAAAGGGATTAATATCCAGGTACAGGACAGTAAGAGAACACCAAACAGATTTAACCCAAATAAGACTACCTCAAGGCATCTAATAATCAAGCTCATAGGTCAAGACAAAGAGAGGATCCTAAAGCATCTAGAGAAAAGAAGCAAATAGCATATAAAGGAGTTCCAATATGTCTGGCAACAGACTTCTCAATAGAAACCATAAAGACCAGGAGGGAGTGGGGCAACATTTTCAAAGTGATAAAAGAAAACAACTGCCATCCAAGAATACTGTATTTTGCAAAGCTATCCTTCAAATATCCTTCAGATAAAGTCTTTCCCAGGCAAACAAAAGCTGAGATAATTCACCACCATGAGAACTGTCTTTCAGAAAATGCTAAAGGGAGCTCTTCAATCTGAAAGAAAAGATGCTAATGTGCAAAAAGAAAAAAATTGAAGGTATAAAACCCACTGGCAAAATTAAGTACATGCATAAGCCAAGAATACTCTAACACTGGAATTGTAGTATGCAATCTACTCATAACCCAAATATATAAAGCCTAAAAGGCAAATCTATTAAAAACAATAATACCTACAGCAACCTATTAAGAGGCAAAATAAAAATATGTAAATTGAGACAAAGTCTAAATGTAGCGGGGAATGGAGCTAAAGTGTAGAGAGTTTTTTTCATTTTTTTTCTTAGTTTGCTTCTTTTCTTTGTGGTCTAAGGTAAGTTGTCCTCTCCTTAATAACTTTTTTTTTTTTGAGACTGAGTTTCACTCTTGTTGCCCAGGCTGGAGTGCAATGGCACAATCTTGGCTCACTGCAACCTCCACCTCTCCGGTTCAAGTGATTCTCCTGCCTCAGCCTCCTAGGAGGCTGGGATTACAGGCATGAGCCACCACGCCCGGCTAATTTTTTGTATTTTTAGTAGAGAGTGTGTTTCATCATGTTGGTCAGGCTGGTGTTGAACTCCTGACCTTAGGTGATCCACCCGCCTTGGCCTCCTAAAGTGCTGGGTTTACAGGCATAAGCCACTGCACCCAGGCTTTAATAACTTTTTAAATCTATAAGATGATTTTTGTAAGCATCATGGTAACCACAGTGCAAAACCCTATAATAGATTCACTAAATGCAATTCACTAAAAAGAAATGAAGACATACTACCTGAGAAAATCACTTAACCACAAAAGAAGACAATAAAAAGGAAGAGACAACTCACAAAACAAGAAACAAAATGGCAGAGCTAAGTTCTTACTTAATAATACAACGTGAATGGTCTCAGTTCTCCAATTACAAGGTTTACAGTGGCTGAATGGATAAAGAAACAAGAGCCAATTATATGCTGCCTTCAGAAAACCCAATTCTATTAAGACACATAGACTAAAAAGTAAAGGGGTAGAAAAAGATATTCCATAAAATTTGAAACCTAAAAAGTGAACACCGGTAAATCACTGTTTTAACATTTTTTAGCCGCTCTGCAGAGGAAAATTCTGTGATTTAGTAGCAGTGGAGAAGACCCTCCTCTAATCCCACAATAAAATATAACAAACACACATGTGAACAAGAGGTAGACGTTCAGAGCTCTGAATTTTACATTTCACTTTTAGGCTTTGATCCCAATTTTTTTTCTTTTATTATTATTATACTTTAAGTTTTAGGGTACGTGTGCACAATGTGCAGGTTAGTTACATAATTTTTATTATGTAAAAAAATCAGTTATGGAAATCTTTGCAATTTAAAGCAGAAAACTTGGCCTCCATTTTATGCGAGATTCAACAATTCTAATTAGGCCAAATTTACCTTATGAAACCGAGGTGTAGGAAATAATTAATCATTGTAAAGGACTTTTTAAATACCAAGTGCTACAGAAATGTTAAATAATAAGCTTAAGTGCTACAAAAACTAACTATTAAATAAAAAATTGGATTTTCAAGGAGAACAAAGTACTCAAAAGCAGAAATCTATTTCCCCTAATTTGTAGATAGTTAAAGTCATTACTGCCCTTGCAGAATTTTAATAAGGTTTATAACTATAGTAGTAACAGCCATTATCACAGCAATACTGTAATATTAAGGATACCAAGGAATATAAGCAAAGCTGTAGAATATAATCTTAGAAATAACTACTTCAGATTATCTTTTATCTCCTTTCTAGCACTGCATATGCCATTTATTTTATATTTTTATGTATTTTTCTGAGCACATATTTAATTGTGTTATATGGTTAAAATGACCATGCTCAATACTAAGAAATTCAGGAAGAATTAGGAAAATAACATACCGAGTAACTGTTCAAGGCCCATCCTAATTCCATAAATATCTAAAACATGAGTCAGATGCAGATACCAACAAACAAAATTAAATGGTTTGTAAACACACTGTGAAATTATATCATTAGTCACCTTTATCCTCTTAGAACTGGAAGGTATCTCTAGAATCTGTGTCTTTAATCTGGCACAAGCATCTCTAATGCCAGGGTAGGCTTATAAAACATGTATAATTTGAGCCTTGATATTCATATAGACTCTGATGGTTAAAAAGGCAAAAGTAACCAATCAGCAAAAGTCATCTCTGCCTTTATTCTTAACATTATAAACTTATTAATATAAGCATGTGAAAACCTTATGTGGAAGGTTCTAAAAACTAAGATATTATTTTAATGCAAGGATGAATGCCAAGAAATATCTTCGAATTTTGCATAAATTTATTTCTCTGCTTATTTTTCATTGCTCCCTCAAAGATTCCCATTTTTATCTGAATTTGAGGAGTGCCTTACTCAGTAGTAGTAATTGCTGAGCTCGTTGTGAAGCTCACAGCGTTAGTTTTTAATTAACTAAAGTAATGGGCTTACCTTTATCACTACGGGTTTCACTAGAGTGATATTCACAGTATTTAATGACTAGTATGGCATGGATATCAAACAATCACAAATGCTGGCCATAGGGCTACAGCATGGTCCTGGAGGCCTTCTGCAGATCCAGAGGCCATCTTTTAGTTTGGGAGGTTTCAGGGGTTTCTGATGCAAGGGTCAGGACTGGGAGGGGATAAAGTATGTATTTGAGTGGTTCTGGGTAGTGGCTATGCACTATTAAAGAAAAACAGTACTCACTGATAAGTGAGAGCTGAATGGTGAGAACACATGGACACACAGGAGGGAACAACACACACTGGGGCCTGTCTGAGGGTTGGGGTGGGAGGAGCGAGAGCATCAGGAAGAATAGCTAAAGGATGATGGGCTTGATACCTAGGTGATGGGATGATCTGTGCAGCAAACCACCATGGCACACATTTACCTATGAAACAAACCTGCACATCGTGCACACGGACCCCTGAACTTCAAATAGAAGTTGGAAAAAAGAAAAAACATTTAAAAAAAAAAAAAGAAAGAAAAACACTATTGCTATGGCAGCACTTGTACACCAGACCAGGGTGTCACCCTCAAAAGAAGCAGGTAACTGATTCAAATGAAAAATGAAAAATTCAATTTCCATTTCAAAGCTACTGCAGGAGAGAGTTACTCCTTTATCTGTTGCCCTTGGTTTATATGATATCATGTGGTCCAACTAGGAAGCCTCAGAATCTCTCACATTTACATTTTATCCTACATTGCCTGGTTTTGATGTGTTACCATATATCCCAGGATAGGTATTTCCAGCCCCCCCCCCCACCCCCTACTCCAGCTCCCCAGGATAGTTTAACGTGAAAATAAAGTTGTTTACTTGCTACCATTACCACCACCCACTGCCTTCTGCTGAAGCTGTCACACAGCCTGGCTTAACCCGCACTCCCTAAGTCTGTCTTACTTGGAGACTTCTTAAAGGGGTCACATTTTTATTTCAAATGTTAGATATCCTATTTGAAACAAAGAAAACTAAGTTTGAAACAGAATCTGAAGAATCCCCCACCTTCTCAGGTATATCTAGGTATATTAGGAAAGGTTGAGAGTTTATATGTTTATAGAGAAGGGGGTGCCTGCCCTTCTCTATAAATAGCCACGCGTTCAGGCTCACAGGCTGTATAGGTGTCACCTCTTCTGTGAAGGAATCTCCATTTCACCTAGAGAGAGTGGACTATTTTCTCCTAGCATTTTGGTTGCATTTTTATTATAACCCCTCATAAAACTTGTTTTAAATCATTTATCTATAGTCAAGTGGACTGGGAATAACTGGTAACCAAATATTTGTTGAATGAATTAGAGAATGAATGAATGATAAATTCAAGTGCACGAAATAAAAATGCTGTGATGAGCATATGTATATAAAACAAATCTTCTTGATATATACGAGGTCGAGGAAAGAAAGGCAGATGAATCATAGCAAAAGGAGGAGGGGTCACCAACTGATGCTCTCCAGCATTCAGGTCTAATCCTGAAACAACTGTCCCGTCTCCAAGGCAACCAAAACTCAGAAAAGCATTTAGAAAATAAGAAAGTATAGCTTCCCTGCCAATACACCCCTCCCTGGAGAAAGATTACGGAGAAAATTTCAATACCCTTATCTTGCTTACCATCTCAACTTCTTATCCTGACAATCCTTTTAAAATTAGGATAAAACTGACCAACGGGGCTAAGTCAAGAAAGTAGTGTTGTAGCTCCACAAATATGACCTTCGATACTATGCTCACATGTAAGGGGCAGGTTAGAAAGAAGTGAAAGAAAGATAGCAATTCAGAAGAATTTTGATTTACATAAAGAATACTGACAATGTATATTAAAGAAAGAAGCCTATGGGTCAGTTTAATCCATTTCTGCAATAGTCCTCTTCTGAGCATAACCCTGCCAACAAAATTTTATGACCATTAGTCTATTTCATTTAAAAATATTGAATTTTATTTAAAAGTATAAATTTCTGAATATTCACAATACATAGTCACTAATGAATGGGGTTGCCCCTCCCATCCCATGCCTTACTGATATTTGTAAGTTACGGTCAACCCAATTAAGATGATCTATTCTAATTCATCTTTTATTTTTAATCAGCCAGGCCTGGATGCACTTCACTAGCTAAAGGTGAAAATTCAGCCCCTATCCCCTTAGCACTCCATAGTTTAACTTTATTCAACTTTTATTACCATCAAGGTCATCTTTACAAGAAGAATCAAACTACTTCCAGAAAGCACACCAGATACATTTCCATAATATTATTCCACTAGCAGAATTTCCCGATGAAGCTGTCAAGTACAGCTTTCCTTTAGTCTCACCAGAAAAGATCACTAGTGTGATTTCATGGGATGTTGTGGTAGCTCTACCTTCTGTAGGCTGAATCATGCCCCTATCCAAAGACATCTGCATCCTAACCCCTGAAACTTGTGAATATGTTCCCTTACATGGTGAATTAATCCATTGTCACACTGCTCTTAAGAACTACCTGAAATTGTGTAATATATGAAGAAAGGAGGTTTAACTGACTCGTAGTTCCACAGGCTGTACAGAAAGCATGGTTGGGAGGCCTCAGGAAACTTACAATCATGGAAGAAGGTGAAGGGGAAGCAAACATGTCTTGCCATGATGGAGCAGGAAAGAGAGAGCTAAAGGAAGTACTACACACTTTTAAACAATCAGATCTTGTGAGAACTCACTCACTATTATGAGAACAGCAAGAGGGAAATCTGCCTCATGATCCAACCACCTCCCACCAGGTCCTTCCTCCAACACTGGGAACTCAAAATGAGATTTTGGTGGGGACACAGAGCCGAACCATATCATATGGGAAAAGAAACTTTGCAAATGTGTTTAAGTTAAGGATCTTGAGATGAGGAGTTGAGCCTACATTGTCTACCTGGGCCCAATGTGATCACAGGTGTCCTTATGAAGGGAAGGTAGGAGGGTCAGAGTCAGGAAAGGAGATGAGACAACAGAAGCAGAGGTCACAGTGATGCCAGGAAGAGTCCATGAGCCAAGGAATACAGGAAGCCTCTAGAAGCTGCAAACAACCAAGAAACAGATTCTGTCCCAGAGTCTCCAGAAGTAACCAGCCCTGCTGATGACCTGATTCTAGTTCAGTGAGACTCATTTCAGAATTCTGGCCTCCAGAACTCTAAGATACATTTATGTTGTTTTAAGACACTAAGTTTGAGTAATTTGTAAAACAGCAATAGGAAATAAACTCACCTCTTCACAGACCATCAGAATTGGTTATGAATGGTGAAATAATAATGAACATCAGAGTTCAGATGGTTTGCTTTTCTTTAGGCTCCAAAGTAGAACTGAACACTTCATGAATTAAACAGCTGCATGACTAGAGTGAATCTTCAAAGCAAGTTTCAGGTGGCCTGAAGAGGGCTGTTATTGAAGCCTCCTCTTTTTTACATACCACATGCTAGTTTCCCAATTCTATAACTTGAAATGTAGGATAATCCTGCTGATAGGGAAAAATTTATCTTGGATTAAGAAAGAGGAATCTTTTGGAGGATACTACAAACTCATTATTTGTGTGTTTCATTAACAATCTGCTTTTGGCTTCACTAGGGGAGATAAGTGTTCAGTTTCTATTTCCTGATGTTGTAGAATGCCAGGTAGGGCTGATAGTATTACCTCTCCCCATCCTGTTAACTTTTGACACCAGTGTACTATTTGTAGCTTCTTAGTGCTATTAATATTATAACTTATTTATGCAAAATTATAATACTTATTGATGGGGATATAAATTTGTGGGGTTTTCCGTGTGTGTGTGTGTGTGTGTCTTTCTTCCTAGAATTTCATTTCTGGGTAATATTTTGTACTAACAGTATGAATAGCCTTTAATGTTTTCTATTGTCTGTATGCAATTGTGTCTTAGACATTAAAAAGAATTTAGAAAAGCAACAGATCTATCCGTAAAGGCCTCCTACCCAAAATTTTCAGGAGTTGGCTTAAAATCTCTGTCTAAAATCACTGAAACATGAAAACCTATATAACCTACCGATCATACATCACAATTCTGAAGAATAAAGCAGTCAGAGAACAGGATAATTCGGAGAGCTGCATTAACTCTTTGGCAGGTTTCAGGTAGGCACAGGCCCAGATCCCTATGTGATAGCCCAGAAATGTGGAGGAAGAGGCCGTGCACATGCTACAGTAGGAACCAAGGTCTTCCAACAGACATTTGCAGCAAAGACTTTAGGCTATTAGGGGTCACAGAAAGGCTGGGCATTAATATTGGTGATGGTGGAGGCAACATGATGGAGTAAAATAATGAACTGAGCTTCTTACACTGGCATGATCTCTAACAGATTGTATGGCTGTGATCAGGTAATTCAAGTTGCTTATTCTGTAGCTTCTCCGACTATAAAATGATAACTGGATCAACTTATTTTAAATTTCAAAATGCTGTAATTCTTCTGAAAAGTTCAAAATGCTATGTAAAGATACATTAAAATATTGGGAAAATACCATAGGAATGAATGAATTATTAAAATATGTGGCCTATGCCATTATCTATATACCCTACAAAGAGTATCTTCCAATTTTCTAGATAGTCATTTATTTAAAAAATACACACCAAGTATTTTTGAGCTCCTAACATATGTCAAATAGAATGGTAATGATGAAAATAGCTTGTATAATGATGATGTTAGACTTACCATAAAGCATTAGGCACGGTAGTAGGCCCCCAAAGATGGCCACATCCTAATCTGTGCAGCCTGTGAATATGCTGCCTTACATGGTAAAAAAACAGTTGACAGATAGAACTGAATTAAGGGCCTTGAGATGTAGAGATTATCCTGGATTCCGAGCTAATCACATGTGTCCTTAGAAGTAGAGAACCTCTTGTGACTGTGGTCAGAAAGAGATGTGAGTACAAAAGATAGGTCAGAGAGATGACACTTGCTGGCTTTGAAGAAAGAGAAAGGGGACATGAGCCAGAGAATACGGGAGGTCTCCAGAAGCTAGAACAGACAAGGAAACCACTTCTCCCCTAGACTCTCCAAACTAGGAATGCAGCCCAGCTGAACTCTAGCTCAGTGAGACCTGTATCCAACTTCTAACCTACAGAACCATAACATCATAAGAGAACAAATACAGGCACTATGCTTGGTACTTTGCAAACACCTCAGTTAATCCTCAATGCAATCCCATGAGGCGGGAATTATAAAAATTACTATTTTAAAGATGAGGCCACTAGTACTCACGGAGGTAAAGTAACATTTCCAAGGTAACACAACTGGTTAAAAAAATCAAGCCAGGTTTTGAACTTGGATACATCTGACTCCACTTTTGTTCTCTTAATCCGATGCCTCAGGGCTTTTCATGTCTGTGTCAGGTATATTGGAGGATAGCAGAAAACAAAATTTAGATCTTTCATCAATTGTTGAAGTAACTAGGTTCAGGTTCTAAACTCAAAATTTTGACATATTTCCTTCATTTTTGCAAGTTTTCTCAATGAGAACTCTTTGTAGGAAACAAAAGAAAAATGAACTCAATCTTGCCTTCATAAACACAATAACTTATATCAGAAATGGCACTTCAATTTAATCTCTTACCTAAATGTCCTGTGGGAATAATACCTTAGAAAAAGACCCAGAAAATCTATAAGGAACATATGCACCTGAAAAGAGTTGGTGAAGTTTAATGTGCACCTAAGGATGCTCAATGTGTTGTCTTCTCTGCTTGCTTCCATCTTTTTAAAAATATTTTTTAAATTATGAATTCATTCAGGTATAAGAGAAAAATGTTTGTTTATAATGGACACCTGTACTTTTGAGGCACTAGGAATAATTCCTAAGTATGTTATAGGGTTTCTCCTTTTGCAAGGGTAAAGGAGGTGAGTTTTATTGTCAGATGACTTAATGCACATTAAAACTAGAATTGAACGAAGTACTACCCAGTTGTTTTGTCTTCCCAGCAAAATACTTCTTTGTTCAAAATAATTGAGAGCACCCAGAAACATGAGAACTTCAGTAAGAACCTAACATATGGCTATTTGATACTCTTTTATTACAGGTAATTTAATAGAAAGGAAATTCTCATTATATATGAGATATATAAGAGCAGCCTTGCTAAGTCCACTGAGGAATGACTTAGATCAGTGGCTCAGCTCCAGGCTTGAGGTCTAGATATGATATTATATATTTAAATTAGTTTTCTATTATCTTTGGTGCCTTCTGCTCCTCATGCTCAAGAAGCAGGCCATACTGCTCACAGAGATTGTAATCCAACATTTTTCTAGAGCTCTTATCACTTGCTCTTCCCCACCCCCAATACAGACATCTTCTGCCTAATGCCATAGCATCACTAAAATGGATTATGATCCTAGACCTCGTCTGGGGGCTTTCTGGGACAGGATCAGTTATATCAGTTATTTGGGCAATTTCTTCCTTCATTTCCCTACCTATAAAATAAGGAAAGCCCTTATTAAGACATCGTCCATAGCTGATGTGAAAACTACGATGAAAGTCAATATTCCCCAGCAAATTACAATTTTTGCCAGAGAACTACAGCTAATAAAAACCTCAAAAAACAAGTTGATTTATAGCATCAACAGTACATTTGCATCATTAATGATCACAAATTACCAGGATATGAGAATAGGGCTGGTATCTCTCCATGCTTAGTCGGCAAATCCTTTACTTCTTTCCTTGCAATATTTTAATATTAATCTGGATTATGTTTAAATTTATAAAAATACAAATGACTACATTATAACATTAATAGAAATATGGATATCTTTCAGACTTAGGTTTAGAATCCCCATGGAGTACTCTTATTGACTGATTTTACAAGAGATCAAAGTACTGCAAAGACTGTTAACTTTTGTTCTATGATAGAAGTCAGATATCTTGTCAAGAGCCTTGCCAAGTGGTAAGATGGGCAACAGAAGAGCCTCCGTAAGAGAGAGGCTTAGTAGAGCTCCCACTGGTGAACCAGCAAGAGGGTCCCTTTGTCTCAGTTTGCCGAATGTTGCCGGACAGGACCATTGAGGGAACAGATTAGACGTTCTGCTAGGCAATATAGAGCAGATGGAATCTGTCCTTAGTTACTTGGCAAATGAACTGCTGTCGTCTGAATGCCTGTGGCCCTTCAAATTCATACATTAAGATTCTGGCCCCCAAGGTGACAGTATTAGGAGGTGAGATCTTTGGAAGGTGATTAAGTCATAAAGGCAGAGCCCTCATTAATGGTATTAGTGCCCATATAAAAGAGATCCCAGAGAGTTGCCTTGCTTCCTCCACCATTTGAAGATGGAGTGAGAAGTCGCTTTTCATGAAAAGCAGGCCCTCACCAGAAAATCTGCTGGCACCTTGATATTGAACTTCCAGGCTCCAGAACTGTAAGAAATAAATTTCTGTTGTTTATAAGCTACCCAGTCTGTCGTATTTTATCACAGCAGCCCAAACTAACATATGAACACTAGCTTCCATCTCAAATCAGGGCCAAGTATAGCAAATAGCATTCATTTCAGAAAATACAGCTGCATTACTTGAATATAATAACTATGAATAACACTGGCGTTTCTATGCTTCATAACGGTGCAAATGCATCATGTTTAGACTTCAGTATTTTTAATATCAAACATTTAGAATGTTTTATCCATGAATGAATTAGCTATAATGCAGATAGGGCCTTAGATTCTATAACCTCTTTTTTTTTTAAACTCAAGGTAAATAAATTCAAGAGATCTATTGTGTATCATGGTGACTATAGTTAATAGCATACCATATACTCGAACATTGCTAAGAGAGTAGATTTTAAGTGTTAAGTGTTCTCACCACAAAAAATGGCTATGTGAGGTAATATATATGCTAATTAGCTAGATTTAGCCATTTCACAATGTATACATATATCAAAACATCATATTGTACACCATAAATATATATTTTATAAATTAAAAAATTAAATTTTAAAATCAAGATAATTTGTTCTTAATATAATATTTAGCCCCAATGCAAAATAAAACACCATCAAAATACTGCCAGTGAATTCTTTCAATCTTTATATTTTCAGATCCATTTTGAATTTAATGCTGTACAATTTGAAAAATGTTTTCAGCTGGTTGAACCTTTAAAGCAGTGAGTCCTGAGGAATGTCTCTTCCGAGAAGAATGCTAAGCACAGAGCAATAATGGAAATTCAGACACTAATGAAAGCAAAGGTGACCCAGTGGCTTCCAGTTAGTGTAGGAGATCTGAGTTATACCCTAGCCTCTATGACCGATTTTTCTTTAATATGCCTAATGATCTTAAATAAAACACCTGATTCAACAGTGCCTTCCTCTTTTGTGAAATATTAATGAGATGTTTTTCCTATTTCTTGAGTATATGTTGACGATTCTAAGTGATCCAAAGTATACAGTGTGTGTGCATTTGCTAGCAGGCATATAACCACCTGCTAGGAGTTATATAGGCTAAGCTAATGGTTTTCAAAAAGTAGTCCATTGAACCTGTCTCAGAATTGTCAGGGGTGCTTGTCACATGTTCTGAGATTCATTTAGATGTATTAATTGAAAACATTTTGGGGATTAAGTCCAAGAACAGTTTTCAAAAGCACTTTAGATTATCTTTATGTGCCCTAAAGTTTAGAAACTACTGAATAAAATTTTGATAAATCAGGGATAAACTAAGAGATCACCAACTCTAGGATTTTATGAACAAACTGGAAAGAACAATGAGTAAATAAGTCATGTGGTATAAAATTAGTAACTTATTATCTCTGTAAACATAATAATTGGATTATGCTAGTAGAGTTACACAATTTCACATCTTCCTAAGGATACACAATAGTAAGAGATACAGTGACACAGATCTTTTACATTCTGTTTTAAATGGGTTGAACAAAATTAAGTGAATCAGGAAACTTATCCGATTTTAGTCATCTGCTTACTTTCTTCCTCCTCCTATTAAAGTCAAAACTTAGAAGAAAGAGAGTCCTAGTTTCCTTTACCTCTGAAAATCCCTGAACATTAAATTTGGGAAATTCTAGACATTTAGCAATTGCTTAAAGTGGCAAACAACATTCATTTCTAATACTTGAGCAGATTAAAAGGGGCTACAAGACATCTTAAGCTCATCTCCATTTGACCAAGATGTAAACCTCACTAGGAAGTTTGCTCATAATCTAATCAGTCTCCGTTTACTCAAATCAGAGACTTTCATTGATATTTTACTTGATCAGTATCTTATCTTTCAGAAACTCTAAGAAGATGCAACTCTTTCTTTCCTTAGGTTAAAAAAAGCTGGAGCCCCACTTATCCCCAGTACACTCCCCATCTGCTGACAATGACAATAGAAACATCTCCTAACCAGAAACGTTAAGCTTCTGTGACAGGATTAAAACCAAGAAGTATGCAAAATCATGAGCCTGGGACAGAGAATTGAGTTATTTGAGAAAAAAAAAAAAGAACTTAGTCCTCATTTTTGCATTATAATTTATATGTATCAAAGCCTGAGGAAAAAAGGTACTAATCTCTGTTCCTATATACCATCAGTAAATAAGGACAGATTCCAGAGACAATGAAAATAATCGTCTGAAACAACAGGAAAGATTACATTTTTTCGCAAGCATATACACCAATATTTTAAGTGATTCTCTCAGGGTGGTAAGCTTCATGTGCTTTTTATTTTCTTTGTTGTGATGTTCTGTGACTTCCAAAAATTGTACAATAAGGCTAAATTGCTTTTCTTATAAAAACAATAATAGAGTTGTTAAAAATAAGAGTTGAAAAGATGCTCAGTCAGAAAAGCACATTTCTGTGGGTTATTAAATAACAAGAATAACAGGTATTAGGATCCAAGGTAAGAAGGCAAGAACCTCCAGAGCTGCAGAAACAAGAAGGCGGAACAAGGCTTGGAGGGGGAACGATGTAAGGCAGCAGGGATTATCAACAGACATGGAAAGTCAGTGCTAGCATCTAGGCCTAAAAAAAATAAATAAATAAAACAGTTCCCTTCAGTATTTAAAGAGCCAGATATAGCACACATACTTCAGGGCTTAATGATTAAAGTGAAGTGGAAGAAAAAAGAACTTGGTGATTAATTCAGCATGCTCTTTTAGAGGGTTAAATAACCGAGGAACAAAATAAATAATTATCAGGCAAGCGTGTATGTTAGATTTTAAGAAGATATGAAGGTATAGTATATTTGTACCACCAAAGATGCTAGAACTGAAAATAAGAGCAATAAGTACCGGGAACCCTGTCAATTAATCCCAGCCAGTTATAGAGAGAAAAATGGAGGGATTTGCTGGGGAAGTGGCAAGGTGGTGAGGTGGAACCAGAAAGTGAGTCCTTCATATTCTTAGATTTTCATTTGCTCCGTTTTTTTTGTTTTTGTTTTTGTTTTTTTTTTCAGAATACATATAAAGGATGGACTTAACTTTAAATAAATGTTGCAAAAGATTGGCACAGACCTTTAAGAGTGACATCAGGCTAAAATCCAGAATAAATAAGAGTGTAAAAAATATTAAAAAATAATAGTTTATGAAGGTGAAGGAGAGACGAATGATTTGCTTATGCCAAAAAGATAATAAAGGATTTTCCACTGCTGGCAATAAGGTGGCCCAGATACTGTAATGGGCACTCCCACTGCAATACAAGTAGATCTTTTAAAACATATATATTTGTTCTTTTTCTCTCCTGGATTCCTTTTTTGGATCCATTATTTATTATTTCATTTTTCTTATCTATTAGATTCATAGTTATTTATCCTTTTACTATTATTTTAGATGTATCCCAAGAGAGTACAATATACAACCTTGGCTTATCAAAATCTAATATAAATTCTCTTCCCAGATACTGCATAGGTATTAAATACATAATTAACTTCCCTTCCAATTTATGTTCTAGCATATTTTAAAGTACTATTATTACTGATTTGTACAATGTTCATTTACATTTACCCACATTCAATATTTGTATTCCCCTTCATTCTTTCCTGTATTTCCAGACTGTCATTTAGAAACATTTTCCTCTGCCTGAAGAATACCCATTAATATTTCTTTAGTGCTGCTTTGATGCTGATAAATTTGTCTTCACTTGTCTGAAAATGAGTTTATTTCAAATTCATTTATGAAAGATATAACATTCAAAGCTAGCACTTATTTTCTTTTGGCATTTTGAAGATGTCATTACACTGTCTTCTGCCTTCCATCCTATCTAACAGAAAGTCAACTTTCACTCTTACTGTAGCTCCTAAAACATTTCTTTGTCTATTTAAAAAAAATATTGTATTTGGTTTTCACCCATTATACTATTATATGTATAGTTTTGGTTTTCATTTTTATCCTCCTTGGAGTTAATAGTACTTCCTGTGGCTTGATTTCTCTCACCAGTATTCTCAGCCATCATTTCTTCAAATATTGTTTTTGTTTCATTCTCTGCTCTTCCTGTAGGACCTCTATAACACACAGATTGTAATTTCTCACTCTATTCTGTTTTTTAA
Organism: Gorilla gorilla gorilla; assembly: GCF_029281585.2. Lineage (NCBI taxonomy): Eukaryota > Metazoa > Chordata > Mammalia > Primates > Hominidae > Gorilla > Gorilla gorilla. The sequence goes on along the minus strand of NC_073232.2, from coordinate 34,333,630 downwards.
GCTCTTTTCTACATAGTCTACCTTTTTATTTCTCTAAACTTCCTAGTAAATAGTTTCTTCTGACCCAAATTCTAATTCACTAATTTTCTTCCTCCAGCTATCTCATCCGCTCTTACATCTAAACATGGGGTTCTCACTACTTGAGTTATTGTGTTTTTCTCTTCTAGACTATCCATTTGATTCTTTTACTAGTTTCTAGTTCTCTGTTGAAATTTTAAGCTGTATTTAACTTCATGAACATACTAGACATAGTTATTTAAAGTCTTCCTCTGACTGGAATGTCTCTGTTTAGCATATACATTTGATAGAGTACAGGAATATTTATTTCCTGAGTATCCTCCCAAAATACATGCACCTGCTCATGAGCCTTTTTACATATTTTGGAACCCCCACTTCTGGTCATTAATGGCCTTTAACGGGTATAACTTGTTTCAAATCAACCCTCTTGCTGAAACTAACTCAAAGACCTGTATAAAATAAAACAATCAATCAAAACCTCTAATTGTTTGAAGGCTTTGGAGAGCAACCAAAGCAACCAAGACTTGAGGATCCAAGATCCTGAGAGAAGAAAACCTCACTGAGGTGAACACTCTACTCACTGCAGATTTTTTTTTTTCCCTTGAAGACACAGGGCTGGCCTAGAGCTTAATCAGTATGGCTGACCTGGGAAGACAAAATCTGGAGTTTGGTGACACTAAGGCAGGCAAAACTTGAGAGACTAATATCTAAAAGCACAAAAACTAAAAAGAAGTAAGCTAACATTATGCAAGAACTTTTCCCAAAGGCATTTCTGATTCCTAAGCTGCACATATGCAAAGCAAAATGAACCCAGCTGCACACAAAATAACCTATTATAATAAACTTGGGTTCATTCCAGAAATACAAGGTCAGTTTAACATTAAGAAACCATTCAGTATAGTTCAGCACATTAACAGAATATACTAGAAAAAGTATATGATCATCCTAGCAGTGCATCAAATATAGAAAATGCATTTGATAAAATTCAACCACTTCATGACAAAAGCTTAGCAAATGAGGAAGAGAAGGGACCTTCCTTAATATAATAAGGATTATCTACAAAAACCTTCAGCAAGCATCATAATCAATGTTGAAATATTTAAAGCTTTCCCACTGAAATAGGAACAAAAAAGTCTGTTATCTTTGTATCAACACTTCTATTCATATTGTACTGAAATTCCTAACCAATGCAATCAGAAAGAAAAACAAACTGAAGGTGTGAGAATTGGAAAGGAAGAAATAAACATGTTATTATTCAGTGATGACAAACATGTGCAAATAGAAACCCTAAGAGAATCACAAAGAAACTATTAGAACTACTAATCAATTTTATTTTTGTACACTAACAACAAGCAGGTAGAAAATTAAAATTTTAAAGATATTACAATAGCATTAAAACACTAAAAAATTTAGAAATAGCTAGGCATGGTGGCTGATGCCTGTAATTCTGGCACTTTGGGAGGCCAAGGTGGGAGGATTGCTTGAGGCTAGGAGTTTGAGACCAGCCTGGGCAACATAGCAAGACCCCATCTGTATAAAATAAATTTTAAAGCTGGCCAGGCATGGTGGTGCAAGCCTGTAGTCCCAGGTACTTGGAAGACTGAGGCAGGAGAATCACTTGAGCTGCACTCCAGACTTTCTGGGCAACAGAGCAAGACCCTGTCTAAAGAAAGAAAAAAAGAAAGAAAGAAAGAAAGAAAGAAAGAAAGAAAGAAAGAAAGAAAGAAAGAAAGAAAGAAAGAAAGAAAGAAAGAAAGAAAGAAAGAAAGGAAGGAAGGAAGGAAGGAAAGAAAGGAAAGAAAGAAAAGAAAAGAAAGAAAGAAAAGAAAGAAAAGAAAGAAAGAAAGAAAGAAAGAAAGAAAGAAAGAAAGAAAGAAAGAAAGAAAGAAAGAAAGAAAGAAACCTAACTTAGAAATAAATTTAACAGGGTAAAATATGTGTAGGACCTTTAACAGAAAATCTTAGGACATCACTGAGAGAAAATAAAGGAAATCAAAATAAATGTTGATGGCTTAGGAGACTTCATATTGCAAAGACGTAAATTCTCTCCACACTATTGTATAGATTAAATGCAATCCAATCAAAATTCCAGCAGGCTTATTTCTGGCACAAATTAACAAACTCATTTAAAAGTGTATATAGAAATGCAAAGTTCAAAGAATAATAAAAACAATTTTGAAGAAAGAACAAAGTTTCAGAATTTACAGAATTACAGACTACTACTGTGATGTATTGATACAAGGATGAAAAGGAGACAAATGAAACAGCAGAGCTTATATATTTATATGATTTTTATTATATACAATACTACATAATGTATATTATATACAATACTACATAATGTATATTATATACAATACTACATAATGTATATTATATACAATACTACATAATGTATATTATATACAATACTACATAATGTATATTATATACAATACTACATAATGTATATTATATACAATACTACATAATGTATATTATATACAATACTACATAATGTATATTATATACAATACTACATAATGTATATTATATACAATACTACATAATGTATATTATATACAATACTACATAATGTATATTATATACAATACTACATAATGTATATTATATATAATACATATACATAATATATAATACATATTATATATAATACGTATTATATATAATACATATTATATATAATACATATTATATATAATACAAATTATATAATACATATTATATATAATACATATAATAATATATACTAAATACATATTATAATACATATTATATATAATACGTATTATATATAATATATATAATAATACATATTATAATATATATAATAATACATATATTATATATAATACATATTATATATAATACATATTATATATATTATATATAATACATATTATATATTATATATAATAATACATATTATATATTATATATCATACACATTATATATATTATATATCATACACATTATATATATTATATATAATAATACACATTATATATATTATATATAATACACATTATATATTATATATAATAATACACATTATATATTATATATAATAATACACATTATATATTATATATAATAATACATATTATATATATGTAATAATACATATTATATATGTAATAATACATATTATATATGTAATAATACATATTATATATTATATATAATACATATTATATATAATATATAATACATATATATAATAATATATAGAATACATATTATATATAATAATATATAGAATACATATTATATATAATAATATATAGAGATATATATATATATATATAGTCATCAGATTTATGGGAAAGCTGTTTGGCAAAACACTGGAATGAACAGAATTTATACAGAAATAAATGTGTTTTTACCCCTACCTCACACCTAAATAAAAATCAATTCCAAATGAATGAAAGAAATAATAAATCTTCTAAAGATAATAGAGAAGACTATATTTATAATCCTAGGGTAGACAAAGATTTCTTAGTCACAACATAGAAACTACAATTATAAAGGAAAAGGCCAATAAATTCGACTTCACTAAACCAAAACTTTTTTTCTACAAAGATATCATTAACAGAGTGAAAAGGCAAGCTGCATAGAGGAAAAGATATTTCAATACCTACATTTGATAAATAACTTACATCCCCAATATATAATGAATTCTTATAGGTCAATAAGAAAAAAGGCATTTTAAAAAACAGTCGAAATACTTAAATATTAATTTCAAAAAAGGATGACCAAATGACCAGTAAACAAAATGGTGTTCACCTTCATTAGTTATCAGAGAAATGAAAATAGAAACTAAAATGAGATAGTGCTGCACATCAGATAGGCTAAAATTAAAACTGACAATATCATGGTTGGCAAGTGTGTGGAGCAAGTTTTTCATTCATATATGGCTGTTAGAAGTTTATATCAATACAATCATTTTAGAAAATTCTGACAATATCTACTAAAAAGTAGTATTTGCCCACCCTATGACTCATCAATCCCACACCTAAGCATTTACTCAACAGAAATGTATTAATATGTATACAATCAAAGAGATGTATCAAACTGTTCATACCTGCATCATTTATAGTAGCCAAAAATCTAAATGCCCATCATAATAAAATAGATAAACTGTGGAATATTCATACAAAACAATACTATAGAGAAATGAAATAAACTACTATTGCTATGCAAGATATACATGAATCTCATATTTCAAACTGTTACGCAAAAAAAGCCAGACACAAAAGGGTGCATGTTACATGATCTAAACATAACATTCAAAGACAGAAATATTTATCTATGGTGTTAGAGATGTGGTTACCCTTGAGGAAATGGTGTTGACTGCACAAAGCACAAGGAAGACATCTGGGAAGCTAGTAATGTTCTCTATGTTGATCTGGATGGTGGTTTACATGGGTGTGTTCTCTTTATAAAAACTCATTGAGTGTCAACTAAGATTGATGCAGGTTTACTATATGTATGTCTTTCTTAAATTTTGAAAGTTAAAAAATATTTTCAAAGTATTGCTAACACTGTATGAAGTGGTTCCATTTTTCTTTGAGAAAGAGATGTGAAATGCTGCTATATTTTGAAAAATATTCTGTATAAAATGTTAAGTATCTACAGAATCCTACAGTTATAAATTACTTATTTTTCCATTTGCATAATTCTCTGAAGGATATAAGAAAACAAAAATATACAATGAGTAATATAATTGAAGGTGTCTATTTTAGCTGTATCAGAAAACCCTGACACAACTGAATTACACCAGTAAGGAATTTACTGTCTTATAAAAGAATCCAAGAGGTTGACAGTTCCAAGGTTGGTTAATTAATTGCCTGAGCACCATCTTCCAGAACACAGCTTTCCTACATCTCACTCTTTTACCATCTTCATGTGTCAATTTTGTCTCAAAGCTTGAGACTTAGTGATCACAAGATGTCTGCAACAGTTCCCAGCATTACATCCTTGCAAGTGTTCAGAAGCAGAAAAGGAGGCCTTTTCCATTTTGAACCAATCAAACATTTCTCCCAATCCCTTCAGCAGACTTTCCCTCAGGTCTCATTAGTTAGAGCTGTATAACATGCCCTTGGTTAAACCAATTATGGATCCAGGGAATAGGAGATTGCACCAAAAAGGATAAGATCTATCAGAGTCTAACCCTGAGGCACTGTGGGGAAAGTAGATACCTGAATAGAATTAGAATTCTGTTAACAAGTAACAGCAGCAGAAAGATGGTTGTCAGAGAGGCAACCAAAAACACCTGCTATAACAGCCAACTGAATCACAATAAAGGGAGAAGAATATAAATGATTCTTTGGTATTATTCATAATATTTGTCATGCTATTAATTTTTAAAGTCTTTTTTTCTATTATGTATCTTGCAAGAATTATACAGACTTCAAATAACATAAACATTCAAATAAAGAATTGATTTATCCATATTTTGTGTCTTTTTTATGATAGGTAGACAGGTTAAATACAAGAATTCGCTTTATAAAATACTCACCAGTTTAAGTATTTAACTAAATATACATACAGCTCCATCATCCATATTTTTTTACAATAATAGTATGACAATGATCTATCTTCACATTTGATAATAATAACAATGGCAGCTAATTTTTACCAAGTGCTTACACACGCAGGCACTATTTTCAGCATGTACAATATAAAGAACTTCTTGAATTTTCATAACAAATCTTTGAGGTACTACTGTTATCCCCCTTTTACCAATAATGGAACAGAATGACAGAAAGGATTGTTTTATTTCCCAAGGACACACAACTAGTACGCCCTGGAGTCACTTAGTCATATTTCCGATTGGCAATTTTGAAAGATTATTAGGAACACACCTAATATAATATGGTGCATATCAAGGATTTGTTTTTTACTATAAAATGGCATCTCGGAGAAACAAATATGAAACAACTAAAGTACTTTATTTGCCATAAACTATAAACAAAATGCTAAAACTGTTTTACAAATTTCAAGAAGAGTTTATTACAATAGCCATTCCTTCAGACTTTGCAAATCTCTGGGTAGGGAGAGGAAGGAATGATCTAGAGAGAAGGTCTTAGTTATTGGACAAAACACAAAAGTAAACTTCTGCATTTAGGAAAATTCCACGGAACAATAAAGCAATAGCAGAAGAACATTTTTCATACACTAAAGCCATGGACTATTGGAATTAGCATGTTGAGCTATTTTAGTACAGATTCAACATATAAAAGTCAACAAGTTATTAATATAAACAATATTCCATCCTTTATAACATCAACAAAAGGAACTGTTATCGCATCACTTCATAAGCCTAGATATTTCTATCCCTATGCAAAAAGCTATTAGTGAGTAATGAAATATTAATAGCAAGAATGTAGTTGCATCTTTGGCATCTGACAAAATTTAAGCCATTAGTAAATCCATTTGTATTTATGCCAAAAGAAAATCCAAGGATAGCACTCATTTGCTCTCTCTCTGTTAAGTACTAACTCAAAAGTTTGTTGGATTATTCTAGAAACATAACATCACAAGAATCTGTTGACCATACTTATATCCTGAATAAGTATCTGCAGCACTTGGGGTCTCCCAGTAGCCCAGAGATCTGTGCAATGTTCTCTCTAAAAATAAATGCAAGGGAAAAATATTTTTTTTTTAAATCAAAGATTTGCATTGACCTTTTCTATCTAGCCAGCTGTTCACTATGAGATCCTTTTGTCCTGACCTTTCTTTAGCATCACATTGATTCCCATCCATTCCCTCACCTGCATATTAGCAATGAAGACACATTTGAAAGGACTTTGATTTAAAAAAAAAACATGGAAACAAGTAGGATGGAAATATCAAATAGACTAAAGCATTGAGTTGAGCAAAAAATCTCATATTTGTCTTGTACTTCCCTTTTGACATCTAGTATCACATTTTATTCTCACAAGAACTTTATGAGGTAGTAAAGGAGGTAATATTGATACCATCTTACAAGGAGAACTGGGTCACATAGACATTAAATGCCTGAAGTAAGCTAGCTATTCTGTAACAATCATAACTAGAATCTAGTTCTCAAGTTTTACCCATTCAGACCTTGGTTCCTTCAGGTATCATACATTCTAGCTCTGCTTGCATAGTGTGAAAGAAATTGGATTGCTTACTGAAAAATGAAACTGACCTGTCACAGCAATTCTGGACTTATTTGGACTCCTGATGTCAATTCTGTTGTCATATGCATTGAAGCTTCGCAATGACAGGAGATTAAACAAACGGGAGGTAGGTTTCCAGCAGGACAAAAATGATAATTATAGATTTTGAGAAAATAGCAATAACAGAATAAGCTCTCAATGCATTCCATTTGGAGTTATTTTAATAATTGTTCCAAATTTTATTCTTCATTTAAATCCAAAATGTTTTGTTAGCTACAAAGTGAATAGTTTAATGCCTAACTTTTGGGGTTTTATTGTTATTACATATGCCAAAACTTAAAATACATCTACTTTAACTTCTAATTGTCATTTTATAAAAGTTGCCTATTGTCTTTTTAAAAATTCCATTTTAACTTTTTATACATAAAATATTCTCTTTGATTTCTAGTAGGATATCACTCTCCTTTCAGTGTTTTTATAAATAGAACTAATGCATTTTCTCTAAAAGAACCACAGTATATTTGAACTATAATGTATAGGTTTACAAAATAAAGCAATATCTGGTTTACAAAATAAAGCAATATCTGAGGAACTCTGTCAAGAGTACACGGAGGAGTGTGTCTGTGGGTTGTCTATACTTGGGCCAGGACACTTGAAATTAAACCCAAATGATGTCAAATAAGAAGCTCTGCCCAGTCATTTTCTTTTTTTCAAAGCTCCAGGAAATCGTCTACATTTAAATAGTTTGTACTATCTTCTCTTAGGAAAAAGAACCACTATGTCCTTTGAGAATAAATAATATTGGTAGACAACTTCTGCTGATATACTTAGTTAATATGTCTTTAGCCTCTTCTCATTTTGAAGGATATTTAGAAACTAGTAAATAATGATTCCTTTCCTCTTGAATAAAAATCTATTGTCAATCATTCATTCTCCCTTTTCCATTGTAACTTATCCAGCTACTCAGTTACAGTGGGACAAGTGCGTCTTTACAGTACTAACATCTTACATTGGGGATGGGTTGTAACATCACCTGTAGCCAAATGCTACAGAATTAACATTAAGAAAATCCTTTTAAACTCTTCTAAAGTTCACATACAGATATGTATGTACAACCTTGCATTACAGTAATCCCTTTACATATTAAATTTAAGAACCACTGGGATACCTAAAAAATGAACCAAGAGAAAGACCACATGCAGAAGTGTGGGCATTCAAACTATCGTGCCATTTAAGATGACTACTAAATCCCTATCTAATAAAGAATAGGTAAAAATTTCTAATGTGCTCCTGCTTGCCTGCAATGTTTACTCCATTCCTTTCGGACACTAAGCCTCTTGTTTTGTTGTTAGGAGAATTCCAGGAAATGAAAAAGTCATATGAAGAAGAGTTATGTTCTACAGCCAAGCCTAAGTTAAAAAATAATCAACTGAACCTTCACATTCTTTGAGTGCCTCTCTCGTTGGTAAGACTCTATGATCCTGTGAATCCCAAGAAAGTGAAATTTCTTTCTGTCAGATTTCTCTAAACTTGATCCCAAATGCCCAGCTCATCCTCTAGAGGCCAGTTCATGTCAGGCAAGAATGAACAGCTCATGTATCCCATATTTCTCCTGCTGCTCTAAGACATCTTTCTTTTTCAGATGCCAATGCTGGGGGAAACCCAGAACCCTAAAGTATATTGAAGCCATTTATAACATGGAGAATAACTATCTTTCCTTAGTGGTAAACAGCAGTTATTTCTAGGATTAGTGTCGAATTTTTTTTAAGTTATAACGAGAGATCCTAAATACTAGGAATTAAAATTGAAATGTTCTCTTTCAAGTTAAATCAGCTTATTATTTAAAGTTAGAGGGAAGAGGAGAAGGGAGGCAGCACGGTATGATGGAAAGAACAATGAAATGAAAGTCAGAAAGTATGGCTGAGTTTCTCCAGGTCAGGAACTACAGCTCTGTGTCCCAAATGCCTCTCCAAATACAGTACCTGGCTCCTTACAGGTTTCCAGTAAACATTTGCTAAACCTAGATGTTGAGTTGTGTGCCATGTTCTATGTCTCAATTTCTTTATCATAAAATAAAAAGCTAGGACAGGGATGTCTAAGTAAAATTTTAGCTTCAATATTCTATGAATTCTTACTAGATTTTATTCCAAGTAAACCAACATCATAGGCTACAAACCAAAAAGGAAAAGAAAGTCCTAGCTTAAGAAACATTGTCAATATCACCAAATTGGTGAATTCCATCAATTTTACTATTTTCTATCTTCATCAAAATCTTTTGCCAGAATTAGTTTCATAGCACTATCTAGCCAACTAACAATGGCAGGGGCCTCCAAGCTTGTCAGCACATCAGAATCACTGGGAAACTGCTGCCCTCCTCCCATCTACTGAATCAGAATCTCTAGGTATGGGAAACCAGAAATGTATTCGCCCCCCCAGGTGATTTCTGATCAATGCATTCTAGGAATCTCCAAGTTTAACATCATAGAGCCATACAGCATGTACTTTATTGGATGTCACATATAAACAAAGGACTTTTAACTTTTTTTCACTTTTTGGACTTAATATTTTGTTTATATATTCTTTTAACTTTTTATTGCAGACTTTTTCAAACATACACCAATAGAGCAAATAGTAATTCCCCATTTAAAATTATCAGTTCATTACCGGTGTTACTTTATCTACACTGCCATTGTCACTCTCACATATTATTTTGAATCAAATCCCAGAGAAAGCAAAGGATCTTTTTTGAACCATTATAAAATGGGTTCTTCTCAAATAATGTCATGCCCTGATGTAGAGAACAAAGCATGCGGGACTCAAGCCTCTAACCTTGGAGTGCAGTGACTGGGGTGAGAGAGGCCAGATATACCGATGAAAGCCATAGGCAGCGGTGACCAAATATTTACAGAGTCATTCATGTTAGCCTTTCTTAAGGTTAAATTATTCCTTACACACTGTAATGTGCTGTCACACCTCCTGGAGTAATGTTTAAGTCAGTCTCTTTTTCTGCTACGGGTTCATGGATAGAATTCCCTTGTTCATCTTCACCTCTAATCATAATAAATGCTAGACAGATGAAAACCAGCTGATCACACCAAAACAACATTAAGTTATAGAAAAGAGTGATATTCATCTAATTCAAGTACTAAAATTATGTCAGCAAAGAACAAAAATGCTGGAAATACTGCTAAATGTGGTATACTATCCCCTAAGGAAGAATTGTCGTCCCTTTCTCTTTCCAGTGGCAGATATGAAAGCAGTATTCTACTCAGTAGATAGAAAGTATTGTCTTAAAAATAAAAATAGTCATTTATTAGACTGAGTATAGTGGTTCACACCTGTAATCCCAGCACTTTGGGAGGCTGAGGCTGGAGGATTAGTTGAGGCCAGGAGTTTGACACCTGCCTGGGCAACATAGTGAGACTCTGTCTCTACAAAAAATATATATATATAAAAGCTAGGCACAGTGGCATGCACCTGTAATCCCAGCTACTTTGGAGGCAGAGCCATGAGCATTGCTTGAGCCCAGGAGTAGGCTGCCATAAGCTCTGATGGCACTGCTTGCACTCCAGCCTGGGAGAAAGCCACACCCTTTCTCCAAAATAAATAAACAAAATATTTTAAAAAATAAAAATGGGCATTTACTATTCGATTACTATTTATTATAATTTGGGCATTCAATATAGGAACAAACATTGTATTATGCAGTTGTGAAGTCCTTCTACTATGGAAAAACATTCCGTTCCTCTCTACTGGATTCTCTTAGGTAGTTAAAAGAATGGTGTTTTTTCTAAAATCCTCAAGGCCTTAACCATTCAAATGTCAATGAGTCAAATTTCAACAACTTAACATTGCTTTAACTTGTTTTCATCCATGAAGGAAAAAAAAGGTTTACTTGATGAAGGGTAGAGGAAAGTATAATTCAATCCCAGTATCACAGACCATAAACTGTTTCCTAAACATTCCCAAGATATAACCTCTAAACATAATCAAATCAGAGTGATAACAGGATCAATCTCACTAAGCTGCAAATCCTATATAGTATCCTGAGGGTAGCCTGGTTTTCTTTGATTTTGGTGTCTATTATAACACTACTTAATAAACTATCCAAAGAGCAGAAATGCTCCTTGGAGGTACTCAAATGCCTCGCCAAACTTGAGTTCCCTTATACTAAATTTTAGTATATGTGACTTTGCTTCTGTGCTCTTTCAGCAACCATAAAAAATTCTAGTTTCAATAAATGTGAGTCATTGCCACTGGGGACAATTATAAAAAGAGGGGCTGTGTTAGGAATAGAAAAGAGAAATAAAAGGATATCTTAGCTAGAAGAGGAAGGTTTTAAAAAGTTAAAGGAAATAAACACAGATGTTACACAATCCTACATCTGTCAGGAAAGAGGGAGTGAGATAATATGTAAGAGGTAAGAGTTTGTCCTTTGGGAATGTGTCTCAGGAAAGTCACAGTGAGATCCAAGGGCAGGCTTAACAAATCCAAATCATAAAAGCTTAAAACCATTGAATATTTGTATGGCAGGCCAAGCAACGAAAATAAAACGCATCTTCTTTTTTTTTTTTTGAAACGGAGTCTCACTCTGTTGCCCAGGCTGGAGTGCAGTGGCGCGATCTCCGCTCACTGCAAGCTCCGCCCCCGGGGTTCGTGCCATTCTCCTGCCTCAGCCTCCTGAGTAGCTGGGACTACAGGTGCCCGCCACCACGCCCGGCTAACTTTTTTTTTGTATTTTTAGTAGAGACAGGGTTTCACCGTGTTAGCCAGGATGGTCTTGATCTCCTGACCTTGTGATCTGCCCACCTCGGCCTCCCAAAGTGCTGGGATTACAGGCGTGAGCCACCGCGCCTGGCCTAAAATGCATCTTAGTATGCATATTATCTACAACAGAGCAAAACAAATTTATAAGCATTTCAATCAAACTACCAAACTACCAGGAAGAATGATACTGGAACATTTCCAGTTAGCTAGGAATAGTAAATGGAAAGTAATCATATACAGAAAGATTACTAAACTGAGATGTATAAAATGTCTATTATTTTTCTTTAGTAATTCTTTTTTTTTTTTTTTTTTTGTGATGAAGTTTCGCTCTTGTTGCCCAGGCTGGAGCACAATGGCGCAATCTCATCTCACTGCAACCTCCGCCTCCCGAGTTCAATCAATTCTCCTGCCTCGGCCTCCCAAGTATCTGGGATTACAGGTGTCCACCATGATGCCTGGCTAATTTTTGTATTTTTAGTACAGACAGGGTTTCATAATGTTGACCAGGTTGGTCTTGAACCCCTGACCTCAGGTGATCCACCCGCCTTGGCCTTCCAAAGTGCTGGGATTACAGGCATGAGGTACCACGCCCGGCCAATTGATTCATTTCTATAGACAAAAATAAATATTTATAATAGCTTTCATTTGTTTACTGGACACATTGACTTTTAAGTCATTAAAGATTAAAATATGCTATGAATATGTTCTTTAGGAATTCTAGTGACTAAGGAAACATTCCAACAAAACAAACATTAGGTAACAAATATTTACATAATGGAGTACATATTTATGTTAGTACATATATATTATATTGGAACTAACATAAATATTAGTACATATATTTATGTACTATTATTATTGACACTTAACAATTTCCTACAAGTATGAAATGGTTTTTAGATACTAAATAAAGTTTATCAATAGGCTTCAGTCTTTCTGATCTCTCTGAGACCTTTACTTCAATCACAGTTCTACTGTTGCCACAGATGGGTTCTAGGATAGAAAACTGTGAGGATTCCTTGGCATCTATGTATTTCTATGTATATCTATATATATCTATGTATTTCTCTTTCTCCATTAGGAAGACAGGAATTAGTCCTTTCTTATTCAGGTACATTCCAAGTAAATTAACTCACAAACCCAATGCACTAACCAAATTATACAGACGAACTGTATATGCTTTAGCATTATCTATAGATATACTGTTAACACTGTCATTCTTTAAATCTTTTTCTTCAGTTTTGGAAAATGGCTTCCCTAGCTACCAAACCATTAAGTTAAGCTAGAGGAATAGGGTCAATAACGAATGTCTACAAATAGATTTTCTATAATAACTTAATGTATACAAACTTTCAAAAAATATAAATTTTAAAAATATTCCAATCATTTTACCAAACAAGTTTGATATTTCAAACCAAATCATTCTGAATTTCAGTATCTTCTTCATTCTTTCGTTTTGCTCTCTTTTAACCTTTTTATAATTTTGTCAACTTTTCAGTTTCCACTTATGCCCAATAGTTAAAAATGAAGCACACAGGCAATTAACTGTCCTATCAATAGTAGCAGTTATAAAAGCTAGGGTGGCTATTTAAATTTGGTAGTGTTTCATTGCTCCTGTCTTCCCTAAGAGTCATAAATCCCAAAAACCTCTTCAGAAGTCTAGCCACAGATGAAGGGAGTTTTTATCTCACATGAGAGCTGAGAAGGTGAAGTCATTCCAAAATGGGAGAGAACACAGCCAGCCCAGTGTGCACCATTTAATTCAATGGTTCCCTTGTGAGGTGTTTTGTTTGCTGCTGTACTGCTGACAGCAGAAATGCAGCTTAGCATAGCAATAAATTTGCCATTTGTGAGGTATTATGTTAGCAAATTGTTAAGGCCACAGAAAACCTGGAAAAGTCAATGGAATTAGGTTGTCCAGGTGACTGAATCAAGGCTTCAGGTTACTGTGTGTGTGTGTGTGTGTGTGTGTGTGTGTGTGTGTGTGTGTGTAAGTGTCCTGTGTATAAGGCAGCAAGATATCGCAGGTATTTAGGGTGGTTTTTCTTCATTTCACACTTCTTGTGCGTGTGTGTGTGCCTTCTTTCACTTATTTTTCTTAGCAGAAATTCTCTCCAGCTTTATTAAGGTGCAATTGACAATTAAGAATTGTAGATACAGACATTCCTTGGCTTACAATGGGGTTACATGCTGATAAACCCACTGTAAATTAGAAATACAGTAAGTCAAATGTGCATTTTTGGCTTACACGGCATTTTTAACTTAAAATGGCTTTATCTAGACATAGCACAATCATAAGATGAAGAGTTTACTGAATGTGAATCACTTTTGCACCATCATAAAGTGAAAAAGCCATAAGTCAAATAATCGTCAGTGACCATCTGTATTTACAGTGCACAATGTGATGTTTTGATATATGTATATGTTGTGAAATTAGTCAAGGTAATTAACATATCCATCACCTTATATACTTATTTATAGTAAAAACACTGAAGATCTACTCTCTTAATAATATTCAAGTATACAACACGTTATTATTAACTATAGTCACCATGCTGTATGATAGATCTCCAGAATTTATTTATCCTGTCTAACTGAAACTTTTTACTTTTTGGCCAACATTTCTCCCCAACCCCTATCTCCTGGCAACCTCTGTTCTATTCTCTGCTTCTATGAGTTCAAGTATTTAAAGACTCAACATATAAATGAGATCGTGCACAGCAAAGGAAACTACCAATCGAGTAAAGAGAAAGTCTACAGAATGGGAGAAAACATTTGCAAACCTTATATCTGACAAGGAAATAATATCTAAAATATATTTAAAAACTCAAAAAAACTCAATAGCAAGAAAATAATTAAAAAATGGGTAAAGCAACAGTGATAGACTACATAAAGAAAATGTGGTACATATACACCATGGAATACTATGCAGCCATAAAAAGGAATAATATCATGTCCTTTGCAGGGACATGGATGGAGCTGGAAGCCATTATCCTCAGCAAACTAACGCAGGAACAGAAAACCACACACTACATGTTCTCACTTATTCACTTATAAATGGTAGCTGAACAATGAGAGCACACGGACATGTGGGCAGGAACAACTCACACTGAGGCCTGTTAGGGGGAGGGAGAGCGTCAGGAAAAATAGCTAATAGATGCTGGCCTTAAATATGTAGGTGATGGGATGACCTGTGCAGCAAACCATCATGGCACATATTTACTTATGTAACAAATGTGTACATCCTGCACGTGTTCCCCTGAACTTAAAATAAAAGTTGAAGAAAAGAAAATGGGCAAAGAACCTGAATAGACATTTCTCAAAAAAAAAATACAAATGGCCAATAGGTGTATTAAAAAATGTTCAACATCACTAACCATCAGGGAAATGCAAATAAAAACCACAATGAGATATCACCTCACACTTGTTAGAATGGTTATCAAAAAGACAAAAGATAACAAGGGCTGGTGAGGATGTGGAGAAAAGGGAACACTTATACACTGTTGGTGGGAATGTAAATTAGTATAGCCACTATAAAAAATGGTATGAAAGCTCCTCAAAAAATTAAAAATATAACTAGCATATGATCCAGTAATCTCAATTCTGGGATATAGCCAAAGAAAATTAAATCAGTATGTCGAAGAGATATCTGCACTTCCATGTTCAGCATTATTCACAGTAGCCAATAAATGGAATCAACCTAAGTATCCATGGACAGATGAATGGATAAAGCAAACGTAGTGTGTGTGTGTGTGTGTGTGTAATTATATATATACTTAGACATACATATATATATTTAGAAACACACACACATATATATGAATACTATTCAGCTTGGTCTTAAAACAGAAGGAAACCTTGTCATTTACAAGAATATGAATGGACCTGGAGGACATTATGCTAAGCGAAATAAGCCAGGCCCAGAAAGACAAACACTGTATTCCATACTTTCTGAATGAATAAAACAAATATTAAATGTCAATCACAGTTTTTACGCTCGAATGCTCTCCCTTTCTCCTCATCTCTTCCATATTCACCTTTTCTTCTGATGTGGAGATTTAATCTGTGAAAATGACAGGGAAGAATGGGCCAGGTGCAGTGGTTCATGCCTGTAATCCTAACACTTTGGGAGATCAAGGTGGGAGGATCACTTGAGCCCAGGAGTTTGAGACCAGCTTGGGTAATATAGCAAGACCCTGTCTCCACAGAAATAAAAATTTAAAAAGTAGTCAGATATTGTGATGGGCTCCTATAGTCCCAGCTGCTCGGGAAGCTGAGGCAGGAGGATTGCTTGAGCCCAGGAGTACAAGGCTGGAGTGAGCTATGATCATGCCACTACACTCCAGCCTGGGCAACAGAGCAACACCTTGTCTCAATGTCTCAAAAAAAAAAAAAAAAAAGAAAGAAAGAAAGAAAGAAAAAAGAAAATACAATCACCTAATATATATTTTACTTATTGTTTATTGTCCATCTTCCTCTAGAAGAAGATACACAGGCAGAGGCATACCTCATTTTATTGCACTTTGCTTTATTGTGCTTCACAGATACTGCGTGTTTTACAAATTTGAAGATTTGTGGCAACCATGCATTGAGCGAGTCTATGGGCACCATTTTTCCAACAGCAGGTGATCACTTTGCATCTCTGTGTCACATTTTGGTAATTCTTGAAACATTTCAAATGCTTTTATTATATCTGTTATGGTGATCTGTGATCTTTGAAGTTTTTATAATTGTTTGGGATAACATGAACCATGCCCATATAATACAGCAAACTTAACCAATAAATGTTGTATATGTTCTGACTGCTCCACAAACCAGCTGTTCTCCCATATCTCTTCCACTCCTCACTCCTGGGGCCTCTCTATTCCCTGAGACACAACAATATTGAAATCAGGCCAATTAATAAGCCTACAATGGCCTCTAAGTGTTCAAGTGAAAGGAATAGTTGCATGTCTCTCATTTTAAATCAAAAGCAAGAAATGATTACTTAGTGACGAAAGCAGGTCAAAAGCCAAGATAGGCTGAAAGCCAGGCCTCTTGTGCGAAACTTAGCCAACTTGTAAATGCAAAACAAAAGTTACTGAAGGAAATTAAAAGTGTTACACCAGTAAACACACAAATAAGAAGGCAAAACAATCTTATCACTGATATGTAGAAAGTTTTAGTGGTCTAAATAGAAAATCCAGACATGACATTCCCTTGATCTGTAACCTAATCCAAAGAAAGGCCCTAACTCTCTTCAATTCTATGAAGTCTGAGAGAAGTGAGGTAGCTGCAGAAGAAAAGTTGGAGGATAGCAGAAGTTGGTTCACGAGGTTTAAGGAAAGCAACTATGTCTATAACATCAAAGTGAAAGGTGAAGCAGCAAGTGCTGATGTAGAACCTGCAGCAAGTTATCGAAAACATCTAGCTAAGATAGGCCAGGTACAGTGGCTGAAGCCTACAATCCAAGTGCATCTGGAGGCTGGGTCAGGAGGATCACTTGAGGCCAAGAGTTTGAGACCAGCATGGGCAACATAGAAAGACCCTGTCTCTATAAAAAAAAAAAAAATTAATAGCTGTGCACGGTGGTGCACACCTACAGTACTAGCTGCTTGGGAGGACCACTTGAGCCCAGGAGATCAAGGCTGCAGTGACCTATGATTGCACCACTGTACTCCAGCCTGGGTAATAGAGCAAGACCATGTTTCTCAAAAAAAAAAAAAAAAAAATCTACCTAAGATAATTGATAAAAGTAGCTACACTAAACAACAGATCTTCAATTTAAACAAAACAGTCTTCCTTTGGAAGAAGATGTCATCTGGGCCTTTCATAGCTAGAGAGGAGAAGTCAATGCCTAGCTTCAAAGTTTCCAAGGGCAGGCTGAGTGAGTCTCTTGCTAGGATCTAATGCAGCTGGTGACTTTGAGTTGAAGCAAATGCTCATTTACCATTCTGAAAACCCTAAGGCCATTAAGAATTATAATAAATTGACTCTGCCTGCTCTATAAATGTAACAACAAAGCCTAAATGACAGCATTGTGTACAGCATGGCTTACTGTGTATAGCATGGCTTACTGTGTATAGCATGGCTTACTGAATATTTTAAGCCCACTGTTTAAGACTTGCCAATCAGAGGCCAGGCACGGTGGCTCACGACTGTAATCCCAGCACTTTGGGAGGATGAGGGCAGGCAGATCACAAGGTCAGGAAATCGAGACCATCCTGGCTAACACAGTGAAACCCCATCTCTACTAAAAATACAAAAAATTAGCTGGGCATGGTGGCGGGCACCTGTAGTCCCAGCTACTCGGGAGGCTGAGGCAGGAGAATGGCGTGAACCCGGGAGGCAGAGCTTGCAGTGAGCCGAGATAGTGCCACTGCACTCCAGCCTGGGTGACAGAGCGAGACTCCATCTCAAAACAAACAAACAAAAAAAAGACTTGCCAATTTCAAAATACTACTGCTCATTGACAATGGACACAGTCACCCAAGACCCCTGATGGAGATATACAGGAAGATTAATGTTGTTTTCATGCCTGCTAACACAACATTCATTCTGCAGCCCAGGGATCAAGGAGTGATTTTGACTTTCAAGTCTTATTATTTAAGGAATACATTTCATATGGCTATAGCTGCCATAGATAATGATTCCTCTTATGAATCTGGGCAAAGTAAATTATAAACCTTCTGGAAAGGATTCACCATTCTAAATGCCATTACAAACATTCATGGTTCATGCTAGAAAGTCAAAATATCATCAGTAACAGGAGTTACGAGCAAAATTTTGTAAAGATACAAAGACTTTTCTAGCTAAAGAGGAATCTTTGGATATAAAACAATTCATCTAAGGATGGGTCCACAAGTATCGGTGATTTTTCTTTTCTTTTTTTTTTTTTTTTTTTTTGAGACGGAGTCTCGCTCTGTCACCCAGGCTGGAGTGCAGTGGCGCCATCTCGGCTCACTGCAAGCTCCGCCTCCCGGGTTCACACCATTCTCCTGCCTCAGCCTCCCGAGTAGCTGGGACTACAGGTGCCCGCCACTATGCCCGGCTAATTTTTTGTATTTTTAGTAGAGATGGGGTTTCACCGTGTCAGCCAGGATGGTCTCGATCTCCTGACCTTGTGATCTGCCCGCCTCAGCCTCCCAAAGTGCTGGGATTACAGGCGTGAGCCACCGCGCCTGGCTGTATCTGTGATTTTCTAAGAAATCTCCAGTAATATATAACTACAAAGTGGTCTGAATATACTCAAATTTGAACAATCTATTAAAAGACCTATTAAAAAGATTTCAGTTATTTTAGTCCTTGTTTTTCAAAATAAAAGAGAGAAAAATATGATTTAAACATTTTCACTCTTTTCCATATTCTCTAAATATCCTCACTACAAGTAAAATAAAAATATGAAATTCTAGAATAAAAATATATAAGATAATGAACAAGTTTGATACACATAAGTTATATCCTTCTTATTGTAAAGTTTCAGAGGTTTACAGCCCTGTCTTGCTCTAAGGACACCTCTATACAACTCAATTCTAGGCAGGTTCAATGAAAAAAAAAATGGATGGCCAAAGGGTATATAAGATCTCTTTGCCTGCTGGTCTATTCAGTTTTTTTGTTTGTTTGTTTGTTTATTTTAAAGGAGGGTTATATAAGCATTCTTTATTAAAATAGTTCTTTGTGACAGGTCCAGGATGGTTCTAATCAACCCTATCTCCTCTAAATCACCAAAATTATACCAAAAACATCTAAGTAAAAGCTGTGTGCTTTCTGTATAAACACAGCTTACAGATGAATTTCCTAAATATCATTCCAAAGAGCTTCCCTTCTTTAATTCCTTTCATATAGATGTACTGGATCTAAAACTAGTAGAGGTCTTCGTGTTTACTCAAAGAGACATTAATTTGTTACTTAAGATTCTCAGGTACAAATGTTTATTAACCACTACAATTCTCTGGAAATATAAATCCCAATATATCTAGAGATGCTTTCATATTGTAATGTTCAGTTGAATGACAAAAACATTTGACTCAGTACTGTCCAGTTTCACACCAATAGAAATACATATTTAGCATCAAATTGCATATCTCACTGCAGAACAGGAGAATATATATTGTCCAGAGATTGTCTGTTATGACTTTCTAATTTTGCAGTTGAGGAAACTGAGTCCTAGAGAGGTTAAGTACTCTGACCAAATTCAAACAGTTCATTAGTGCCAAGAACAGATTAAAAATAAGTCCAATTAGACCATCCAGAAACATTTATATTACTTTGTGCTATGCAAACTTTCAAGGAATCCAGTAAGTGTATGTTACATATGAATGCCATTGCATAAATTACACATGCAAATTCATGATTTTCTCCTGAGTTAGATACATTAAGGGAAAATTAGATAAAATTCACTTACCTCCACCTGAGATCTATAAAACAGTATTTACATTTCCTACAGTTCAGATTAGTTGATTAGAATAAAAACTCCTGCTAGGGTGACAGCATTATTTTTCAGAATGATATTTTAATTTCACCTCAAAATGCTGATCCATTCTAGGAATAATACAAAAATGACAGTTCAATAATAGAAATCAGCAGGAAAAGAGAATATTCATATGTAGAGACAAATAGCAAGAATTTTGTGACTCACATTTTAGATTAAGGCCATACTCACACACCAGGTATCCCATAGTAGGCCACCAACTTATAAACATAAAGCTCATTAAAGGTATCTCTGTATTAGGCACAGCAATTGCCAAAACTATTATACCACTGGAAAGGCCATCCCAATGTGATTTCAGGTGCCATTTTTAACAAGCGAACAGCCCAGCTGGCTAAAACACCATGGTAAGTGTGAAGAGCAGACCCACAGATGGTTCAGGCAGCTTCTCTCTCTTCCATGATCACAGACTGTATGTGCCTGGCTCCTTAATGAATAAGATGCAATTTAAAGATTTCTAACACCATTTTGTCCTCTGAGTCACAAGAAGCACCGAACATAAATAGACCATTAAAAGTCCACTATTAAGGACTATAGAAGTAGAAAAAGGAGGACAATCACAAGTGTAGTGTGTGAAGGGTGAGATACACTATGTGGAGCAGCTACAAGAAAAGAAGGCCTCTGGGACATATAAAGATATCTCAGGAAACTATGCTTAAAGGCAGATGTGCTGTACCATGATTAACTGTAATAAAGAAATATGTTTATAAAACAGTGTGACTCGACAGGGCTGGATTAGGGTGGATCATAAAGCAGTGTGACTTGAGGGGGTTGGATGTCGAGGAGAGATATAATAGAGGAAAAAGAATAAGGTATTTGGATGAACAATCCCAAAGTTCAAGTTAGGCCCACCTTTTTGCTATCTCCATCACAATGAGGCAAGGGGCCCTGGTTGGATTTTGAACCCTTATTTTTCATTTGCCACAGTACACAGAAAATCAGGTCAGGGTTTTTTTTGGGGGGGGGGGGGTGGGGTGTTCAGCAATATCACCTGTCACCATCCATGAGTATAAACAGACTAACAAATTCAGAACTTGAGCTAAAAGTAAAAACTCTCAGTGTTTTACATAAAGAATGATGTCGCCGATGTGATTAGCTTAGAAGAAAAAAGTTCTCAACCGGCAACTATTTATCTTAATTATAATGTTCTTTTATGTTTTAGATAAAATTGACCCAGCTGGCAGCAAATAAGGTTCCTCATTAACTAGAAAAGTATGTTATAGCTTTTAATTTATTCTCAGAATTTTACCTGTTCACATTAGGTTTCATTCTAGAAACCAGGGTATCAAATATGAGAGATTCTCTTAGAAATTCTGCAACTTTACTTTTAGTACCCTGTTCAACAAATCCTATGGAATACCCATTATGTACAAGACATTGTGTTAGATTAACACAATGGGAATTTACAAAAAAAATAAGACATGGCTGTACTCTCAGAACGGTCAGTCTAGTGGGTCAGGCCTCTGTGTACACAGTAAATGTCAATATACTGCGACAAGTGTGATGACAGAAGTGTCTACAGGCTTCTAAGGATGGACACTGGGAGGTAACTACTCTAGATTAGAGGTCAGTCAGAAAAGAATTCTGGTGGATATGACACCTCAGAAGAGTCTTGAAAAATGAGTAAGGAAACAAGGAAAGCAAAGGCTATTCCATTAAAGAAACAGACCCAGAGACCCTGGTGCACAAAGAGAACTATATACAGCTTAGTTCCCTTG
The DNA here is from genome assembly GCF_029281585.2 of Gorilla gorilla gorilla. Lineage (NCBI taxonomy): Eukaryota > Metazoa > Chordata > Mammalia > Primates > Hominidae > Gorilla > Gorilla gorilla. The sequence continues at coordinate 34,311,511 of NC_073232.2, read as the reverse complement.
GAGCAAGAAGTCTGGACCAGTCAAGTAGGAGAAAAGTCTTCCACATTTTACCAAACAATTTAGTCCTACACCTTTAATCCAGGGATTGCAAATTGTATAGCAAACTTAACGTACCTAAAGACCCAGAAGAATTGTTTCATTTCATCAGCTGAGACTTTTTAGAACATTTCAAAGGCAGGACACACAATCTCCTGTGTTCCACAGGGAATAACATTCTTTATTGTATTAAATATAGCCATTTTTACAGTAACTGCACCTGATTGAAGTATATAAGCAACTGATGGACTTAAAGAGGAGACATAACATGTCAGACTTTCATTTTAATAAAATACAGTGAGTATAGCTAAAATAATGGTGAACATATGAACAAAAATTGCAAAATATCCTTCAAAAACTATATAAACAGTAAGAATAAATGAAGCCATACAAAACACACTTGCAGTCTAACTAGAAGAGAGAACACTACAAACATCAAATTAGCTCTATACAGAACAAACAAGTGACATTTTCCAGTAGAATTGTTTCTAACACCCTGCCCTAAGCCTTGAAAGACAAGAAGCCAGGATCCACAAAAACTGTACGGAAGAAAGAAGAACGGAATGAAGGGTTTATTATTAAACTCAGCCACCCTCAGAAAGAGAACGTCTATCCTAGGTGTGAAAGTACTAGAGAAAGAAGTCCTAATAGATCAAAGTGTAATTACACGGAAATGACTTAAAAGTGCACAAGGGACTCCAAAAAGCATTCTAGAAAAGGCAGTGCTCACCGAGAAAGATGAGAGAGAGAGAGGCAACTGTTGGAAATTGCACAGTAAAGGGGAAAATGAGCCAAAAGGGTAAATTGAGGATGCTGTAAGACACATAATTTTTTAAAAAACTGGAAGACACATACTCCCTCCCCTCCTATCACTATGCTCCAAAGGAGCCATCCATTAAATAAACTATATTTCACTTCACTGACAAGAGTGGGTAGCTCTTGAACTAGAAATCTCACAACTCACATCAAAACTGCCAGCCCTATACAAGGAAGTACAAGAACAATCAAAAGTACTTTATGGGCCAGGCGCGGTGACTCACGCTTGTAATCCTAGCACTTTGGGAGGTGGGCGGATCACCCGAGGTCAGGAGGTTGAGACCATCCTGGCCAAAATGGTGAAACCTCATCCCTACTAAAAATACAAAAATTAGCCAGGCAGGCCGGGCGCGGTGGCTCACGCCTGTAATCCCAGCACTTTGGGAGGCCGAGACGGGCGGATCACAAGGTCAGGAGATCGAGACCATCCTGGCTAACACGGTGAAACCCCGTCTCTACTAAAAATACAAAAAATTAGCCGGGCGTGGTAGTGGGCGCCTATAGTCCCAGCTACTCGGGAGGCTGAGGCAGGAGAATGGCGTGAACCCGGGAGGTGGAGCTTGCAGTGAGCCGAGATCGCGCCACTGCACTCCAGCCTGGGTGAAGAAGCGAGACTCTGTCTCATAAAAAAAAAAAAAAAAAAAAAAAAAAACACTTTACGAAGAAACAGAATTTAAGAATCAAAACAATTCATCTGATTTAAACCTAAACACAAAGCAAAAGAAGACTATACCACAATAATCCAACTGAATTAAATATTCTCAAACAAGTATATGGGGAATATTAAAACAAATATTGCAATGGAAATCCCAAAACTAAGAAGAAAACTAATCAGGAAGGAGTAAGAAATGATGGAACTCAGAAATTTTTTTTTGAACTCAGAAAAGAAATAGAAGAAAAAAATAAACATCATATCAGAAATAAATTACAAAATGCCCAAGGAAGAATGGATATGAATTAAAACTTAACAAGGAGAATTGAAGAAAATGAAAGTGAGCTTTAAAAGACATTTAAAAAACCACAGGCCAGGTGTAGTGGCTCACACCTGTAATCCCAGCACTTTAGGAGGCTGAGGTGGGTGGATAACCTGAGGTCAGGAGTTCGAGACCAGCCTGACCAACATGGTGAAACCCCATCTCTACTAAAAATACAAAAAAAATTAGCCGGGTGTGGTGATGCCTGCCTGTAATCCCAATTACTCAGGAGACTGAGGCAGGAGAATCGCTTGAACCCAGGAGGTGGAGGTTGCAGTGAGCCAAGATCACGCCAACTGCACTCCACCCTGGGTGAGTGAGACCTTGTCTCAAAAAAAAAAAAAAAAATTACTTTAAAAATTTAAAAATTTCAAAGAAAGTAGTTAAAATAGGCAAAGAATGGATATGTATAATTGAAGTCCTTAAAGAAAATGAAACAGTGGAAGAGTGTATATATATATATGCACACACATATACACACACACACACACAAATACATACATACATATATAAATATATACCAAAAGAATGTTATAGAATTAAATGACCTTAATCCAATGATTCCCAAACTGTGTGATGAGACATACCAGTATGCTGAGTGAACTCACAAGCATGGTATGTGATTTTCTTTGATATTTTAAATTTTAGAGAAAAACACACCAATATATAACATCTGTTGAAAATCGGACAACTTCTTCAAAATATTTCACAGAACATTAGATAGCACTATATCTCATGACATCAAATATTTCTGAAGATAAATTGTCAATAGTTGTGATTTTAAAAAAGCAAACACGACATGAAAATCAATGTAGAACAGACACTGTCCAATTTGATTCTAAGGTGTGAGAAATTGTACAGTGCTCAATAAACTCACACAATGCAACAGTAGGTGACCTGGGTTACAAACAAACAAAAACACTATCGTTTTTCTTGCAACCATTTGCAAATGGCCACCAAGTTGTTAGAACATAAATATTTATTAAGTTCTTTGGACCGAACTACTTAATAAATAGAACTGTTATATGTATTTATTGGCCTAGGAACTCCATGAAAATATTTCTGAGATTTTATAGGCACTATGAACTGAGAAAGTTTAGAATCTCTGCTTTAATCTACATATAGGGAGAGCCTACCAGATACCTGGGTAAATTGATCTTCAATGATCAACTGTGAAACATATCCTATTGGAATTATTAGAGTTTAAAGATAAAGAAAAATCTTTGAGGCCTCAAGGAAAAAGACTAAATAAGTTACTAGCATAAGAGAATTAGACTGACATCACACTTCTGAAAAGCAACACATAAAGCAAGACTGCAATGGAACAATATTTTCAAGAACTCAAGCAAAGAAAATATAAAATACAGGATTTATATTCAGCTAAACTGTTCTTCAAGTATCAAGTATGTAGAAAACAGTTTTAAACATGAAAGAACTCACGGAATACAGTCCACCATGAGCCCTTCTTTAGCAATCTACAAACAATACATCAAAGGAAACAATTAAAATCTGACAGATGAGATAGCAAAGGGTGAAATTTTAACAACAGGGTCTAAAGGCATTTCAAAAGGTGTTTTAACAACAGGGTCTAAAGGTATTTCAAAAGGCAACTGCTGGAACAAAAATTAAGCCTTCCTAACCCCAAAGGAAACTTTAAAAATTAAAGAGCAAAGGAAACAAATCACAGACTGAAAAAACCCCAGCAAATAAAACATATTATAAAAGACATAGAAATTATAACAATATAAATTACAGAGTTGAGATCAAATACAATAGTCATATCAATGTGAATAGGTTTAACAAACTCATTACATGACCAAATTTTTCAATTTAGTTCAAGAATAAGACTCAACTACATGCTAAATAATCAAAAAACACACCAAAAACAAAGTGGTTAAGAAAGGCTGAAGCATCCAAAGTGAGTGAAACCAGTAAGAAAGCAGGGGTTGTGGTCTTGCTATCAAAGTAGACTCTAACAAAAAAGGCATTAAACATAGCAAAGATTTTTTTAAGACTAAAAGCCGCAACTCACAATAAAATATCACATTCATGAATACTCATGCACCAATTAACACAGCAACCACCTTTATTAAGCAGAAATGACAAGATATGCAAGAAGAGATAAAAGCATAATAAAAATATATTTTAACACATCACTTTCAGTAAGAGTAAAACAAAGTAAAGAAATAGCAGACCAAAACTCTGTAATCAATTAAGCTTCAAATTATGGATATATATCAAACTTTTCATCCTCATGAGCTATATAACACACTTTCATCTCGAGTGCATATGAAACATTCACAAAAGTTTATCATATTTAGGTCACAATAAAAGCATAAGTTTTATAAAATAGAGGTATTAAAAACAGTACTGACAAAAAAATTCAGAAAAACTAAAATTTAATAAAATATACAAAATGTCCTTCCTCCTGAACTGTGTGTGTGTGTGTGTGTGTGTATGTGTAAACTCATTAGTCGTATATATATATAATGACAGTGTGTGTATGTATATACGTGTGTATGTATGACTAAAGGCTTTTTTCCCCTTTACTGTGCACTGTGTGTGTGCATATATATTTATATATATACAATTTATAGTCGTAAACTTGATAGTTTTAGGAAAATTTATAGTCTTAAACATGTTTGTTGACAAAACAGAAGAATAAATGTGCTGGTAAAGCTAATCAAAAGCTAAAAAACAACAACAACAGTCAGTCACAAGAAACAAAGTGAAGGAAATAATAAAAGTAAGCATAAAAATCAATGAGGTAAAGAAAAACATTGATCTAATTAATAAATCAAACTCCTCATTTCTTGAAAAAATAAAAAATATACTTGTTTTTTAAAAGGAGGGAAAGAGAAAGCAAATATCAAACACAAAATGATAAGGAAGAAAAACCATTGAAATTAAAAAGGCATAGATGCAAATCTTTATGTCAATAAATTTGAAAACCAACTGGGCGTGGTGGCTCATGCCTATAATCCCAGCATTTTGGGAGGCCAAGGTGGGCAGATCATGAGGTCAAGAGATTGAGACCATCCTGGCCAACATGGTGAAACCCCGTCTCTACTAAAAATACAAAAATTAGCTGGGCACCGTGGTGCACGCATGTAGTCCCAGCTACTTGGGAGGCTGAGGGAGGAGAATTGCTTGAACCCAGGAGGTGGAGGCTGCAGTGAGCCGAGATTGTACCACTGCACTCCAGCCTGGTGACAGAGTGAGACTCCGTCTCTAAATAAATAAATAAATAAATTCGAAAACCTAGATAAAATAATTTCCAAGACAAATACAGCTTATAAAATTTACTCAATAATAAAATGTTTTAAAATACTGATTTATATACTAAATAGAGAAAGTTTTAAAGAAATTGCCAAACCAAAAAGTGCCAGGCCCTGATGGTTTCATCGGATAATTACACCAAACCTTTAAAGACCGTATCATCCCAATGCTACCTAAATTATTCCAGAGTACAGAAAATGAAGGAAGTCTTCCAAATTGTTTATAAAGCAAGTATAACAATAAAGTGCAAATCAGTAAAGAGAGCACAAGAAAATTACCAATCGATATAATTTATCAATATCAGCAAAAACTACAAAGTAAAATATTAACAAACTGAATCTAATTCTGTATAAAGATATGTATACATCATGACCAAGTAAGATTTATTCCAAGAACTATAGTAATGGGTTAAGGAGTCCATTAGTATAATAAAATATAGCAAAACATCTAAGGAGAAAAATGACATCATTATGGCCATAAACGATCAAACATCTTTGGGAAAATATAACATCCATTTCTGACTTAAAAGCCCTCATGAAAGCAAGAATTAAAATATATATATATTTTTTTACCCATTGATTCTAGTTTATTTCTCAACAACAATATTTCAACATATCTCTCTGTTAAGTACTCCCAAGTGTTTTTCTTTTTTTAAACAATTTTATTATTATACTTTAAGTTTTAGGGTACATGTGCACAACGTGCAGGTTTGTTACATATGTATACATGTGCCATGTTGGTGTGCTGCACCCATTAACTCATCATTTAGCATTAGGTATATCTCCTAATGTTATCCCTCCCCCCTCCCCCCACCCCACAACAGTCCCCGGTGCTTTTTAAACATGATAAAGTTTATACTTAGTCTTAGAGACAGCATACTATTTAGTGGGCAAATACATATTTCACTTAATATTAGAAAAAAGGTAAGGTCACCCATTTCCTCCGCTATTGTTTAAGAATGTACTGGAGGCAACAGTAAATGCAAATAGAGAAGAAAAATGTATTAATAATCTGTGGATCTTAAAGTATGGTATGCAAACCCCAAGGGATCCCCAAGACTCTTTCAAGAGGTCCTCAATGCCAAAACCTTTCCTCCAATAATACTATGATATTATTGCTTTTTCTACTGTACTGATACTTTTACTGATAATGCAAAAATATAGGGGTTAAAATTTTGCTGGAGTCTTAGCATTAATCAAGGCAATGGCATCAAATTTGATTAATAATGATTGTATTCTTCACTGTAACCACTAGAAGAAAATGATTCAATTTCACTTAAGAAAGCCTTTGATCAAAAAGTAAAAATTATGAATATTACTAAATCTAAGGCTTTGCATACATTTCTTTTTAATATTCAGTTCAACAAATAGGAAAGTATGCACAAAGCACTTACTCTGCATACCAAATTATAGTGTTTTTCTCAAGAAAAATCACTTGTACAATTGTTTTAGTTGTGTGCTGAATTAGCATTTATTTCATGGAACACCATTTTCCTTCCAAGAAAAATTGACAGATAAATTATGGTTATTCAGATTAAAGATATCTGGCAGACATTTTCTAGAAAATGCACAAAATGAACTCCACGGAAAACAACTGGCAGAATTTTCTGACAATAACAAAATTCAAGTTTAAGAAAACTTGTATCTACCACCATGGCTTGACAGCTTCCCAATATTAACACCTTCTGATGAGATCAGTGGTAATTTTAATGTGATGTTTTACATTTTGGGTTAAACGTATCAACATTTGAAATATCTACATAACTCGGTGAAACCATTTCTCTGATATATATATAACAAAGTCATGTATGGGTAAAAGATCCATTCAAATTGTAATATATACTAATGGCTTTTAAGTAACATGGTCCAACAAGTCCTCTGAAATGGTTTCAGATTGCAAATAACATTTAAGAAATTTCCACATGTCAAGTTTGGGAGTATAAAGGAAAATATCCACAACTTTCTAAAAACATTACAAAAAATCCTCATTTTCCAACTACAAATTTGTATAAGGCCAGATAATCTTCATATAGTTTGACCAAAATAAATATTGCAAAAGACTAAATGCATAAATGGATGTAAGTATCCATCTGTCTTCTATTAGGCCAGATGTCAAAAACATTTATACAAAATGTACAACCATATCAATCTTCTCACTAGCTTTGCATGTTTCATAAAACATAGGGTTTTCTTAGCTGTACAGATCTGTGCAAACATAGTTAAAAAAACATTTTTAACTGTAAAAAATGGATTACCATTGTCCTTTTAAAAAAATTAATGAACATTTTGAATATTCTGAGTTTAATTTCTAATAAGCTAAAGATTAATAGGTATACCTCACATAATCAAAAAGTCTTGGGGCACTCAAAAATATTTAAGCATATAAAGGAAGTCTTGAGACCAAAAAGTATGAGAAATGCTGAATTCGAGCATTAGAATAGAAAAACAAGTAAAACTATCTCAATTCGCAATTTCTGAAAAATGACAGAACGTCTGTGATGAAGCAAATTAAAGTAATGAAGTCAGTAAACTATCAAAACACAGACTCAACATACAGAAATCAATAGCTTTCATATACACAATAAATAACATGGTAGACTGAATATAATGTTATAATAAAGGCATTTACAATAAAAAATAGAAAATAGAATATTTCATATAAACACAACAAAAATGCAAAGCCTAGGTGAGAAAAACTTTAAAACATATCTGAGGGATATAGAATAATGTTGAATAAATAGGAAGATGTCCTTTGTTCTTCTATAGAAAAGCTCAACGTCATAAAGGTGTCATTTTCCCTGAGTCAATTTATAAATTTGATGCTATTCCAAAAAAAATCAAAAAGTTTTTATAGCGTTATGAAAGTTCATATGGAAAAATGAACATGCAAACTAAATTAAGAAAAACTGAGAAAGAAAAGAAACTAGTAGGGAATTAGCCCAAACAAATATTAAAATAAAAAATTCTCTGTATTTCAAATAGTGTGAAGCTAATGTATGAATAAGAGACTGGGGAACAAAAGAGAAGTAAACCCAAAATAGAATTTCAGTAAATGATAAAGGCGAGCTCTCAGATTACTGGGGCTAAAAGAATAGACATAATAATAAATGGTGCTAGGACTCCTGGATAGATATTTGAGGAAAGATAAAATCAGATCCATAACTCAAACATACACAATTCCAAGTGTATCAAAAATCCAGACATAAATACAACTCTTACAAGTTATAGAAAAAATATTAATAAATTCTAGCATAAACTGGTTGTAGAAAAAGATCTCTAACTATGACTCAAAATCCAAAAGAAAAATAATAAATTTCACTTCAAAAACTAAAGTTATAAATGTCCAAAAAATGCAATAAACAAAGTTGAAAGATATATATTTAACTGTGAGAAAAGATTTGCAACTTTCTCACAGATAAAATACAAACATCCCTAATAAATAAAGTGCTCTTAAAAATTAAAAGTGATATAATAAAAACCACAACACATTGCTGAAAGAAATTAAAGAAAGCATAAATAAATGGAAAAACATCCCACATTCATGAATTAGAAGACTTAATACTATAATGTCAATATTTCCCAAAGTGATCTACAGATGCAACACAATCCCTATCAAAATCACAATATTTTTTCGAAAACACAAAAATCCACCCTAAAATTCATATGTAATCTCAAGGGAATATAAATATCAAAAGCAATCCTGAAAAAGAACAAACTTGGAGGACTAACACTCTCTGATCCAAAAACTTACAGCAAATGTATGGGAATCCAACGGTTTTGTAATGGCACAAAGACAAACATATAGATTGATGGAACTGAACAGAGAGCACAGATAGGAACCTTTACGTATATGGTCAAATGATTTTCAACAGGTTGCCAATGCTACTCAACAGGGAAAGGACAATCTTTTCAACAAATGCTGTTGGGAAAACTGAATATCCACAGGCAAAAGAATGAAACTGGACACTTACCTAACACCTTATATTAAAATAACTCAAAATGGATCAAAGACTTAAACATAAGTGTGAAAACTATAAAACAGAGGGCAATAGCTTCATGACATTTGATTCAGTAATGATTTCATGAATATGACATCAAAGGTATATTAGTCTGTTCTCACACTGTGAATAAAGACATACTCAAGACGGGGTAATTTATACAGAAAAGAAGTGTAATAGACTCACAGTTCCACATGGCTGAGGAGGCCTCATAATCATGGCAGAAGGCAAAGGAGAAGCAAAGGCACATCTTACATGGTGGCAGGAAAGAAAGAGTGTGTGCACAGGAACTCCCCTTTATAAAACCATCAGATCTCATGAGACTTATTCACTATCCTGAGAAGCACAGGAAAGACCCACCCCCATGATTCAATTATCTCCAACCAGGTCATGCCCATGACACATAGGGATTATGGGCGCTACAATTCAAGATTAGATTTGGGTGGGGATACAGCCAAATCATATCAAAAGCTGTAAAGGTAACAATAGAAAAAATAGACAAACTGAACTTTATAAAAATTAAAAGCTTTCTGCAGCAAAGGACACTATCAACAGAATGTAAAGGAATAATAGAAAAATTTGCAAATCATATATCAAATAATGCATTATATCCAGAATATACAGAAAGCTCTTAAAACTCAATAACAATGGAAAAAAAACTGAATTCAAAAGTGGGCAAAGGACTTGAACAGATATTTTGCTAAAGAAGATATACAAATGGCCAATAAGTGCATGAAAAGATGTTCAATATCACTAACCATTAGGAAAGTGCAAATAAAAACCACAATGAGACACCACCTTACACCATTAGGATAGCTATTGAAAACACACATACACACACACACACACACAGAAAATAACAAGGCTATGGCAAAGTTGAAACTCTTATGCACCATTGGTGAGAATGTAAAATGGTAGAGCCAGTATAGAAAACAGGATAGCAGCTCCTCAAAAGCCTAAAAATAGGCTTACCATATGACACAGATACTTCATTTCTGAGTATACACCCACCAAAAAATAAAAGCAGGCTCATAAAGAAATATCTGTACAGCTATATTTATACCAGCATTATTTACAATAGCTAAAACATGGAAACAACCCAAGTGTCCATCAACAGATAACAAATGAGCAAAAATGTGGCATATACATATAATGGAATATTATCCAGCCTTTAAAAGGAAGAAAATTCTGACAAATACTATGACATAGATGAATCTCGAGGACATTGTGCTAACTGAAATAAGCCAGTCATAAAATATACTATATGATTCACTTACGTGAGGTATGTAAAGCAGTCAAAATCATAGAGACAAAAAGTAGAATGGTGGTTTTAGGGGATGGGGGAGGGGAAGAAAAAGGAGTTATTGTTTAACAGGTGCAGAGTTTCAGTTACGCAAGATGAAAAGAGTTCTGGAAATGGATAGTGGTGATTGTTGCATGAAAGATGAATGTGCTTAGTGCCACTGAACTGTGTACTTGAAAACTGTTAAGATGGCAAATTTTATGTTATGTGTATTTTAAAATGTAAAGAAAAACTTAAAGGGGAAAATGATGAAAAAAAATCTGGTATTAAAATGGGCAAAAAACCTGAACAGGCAATAGAGTAATGGCTCATAACCACATAAAAAGACAGTCACCTTACCAAACTAACACAGGAACAGAAAACCAAATACCACATGTTCTCACAAGTGGGAGGGAAACAATGAGAACACATGGACACAGGGAGGGCAACAAGACACACTGGGGCCTGTCAGGTGGTAGGTTTGAGGGGGGAGAGCATTAGGAAAAATAGCTAATGCATCCTGGGCTTAATACATAGGTGATGGGTTGATAGGTGCAGCAAACCACCATGGCACACATTTACCTATGTAACAAACCTACACATGTACCCCAGAACTTAAAATAAAATAAAATAATAAAATAAAAAAGATAGCACCCTTTACCAATATTAAAAAATACATGTAAATACTGGACTGAGACTTTTGTACCTAACATATTGGCTAAATTAAAATGCTTGACAACACATGTTGTTGAGGCTAAGGGAAAACAGGAATTCATATCTTACTGGTATGAATGTAAAATCACACAACAATCTAGTGAGGAATCTGACAATATGTAAGAAAAAATATGTGTTTTGATAAGTAATCTCACTTTTGGGAATTTTTCCTGAAGACGCACTTTCAAAATATAAATACACATAAGCACAAGGTTATTTAGAACAATGCAAGAAACTACAAAATATTTTAAAAAGCCAAAACATAGAAGAGTAATTAAATAAACTACAGAACAGCTACACAATGCAGCACTACAGCTGTAGAGAAGTATAAAGAAGAACTCTAAGAACTGATAGAGAATTATTTTCAGAATATATTATTGAGTAGAATATTCAAATGGGACAGGTATGGTGGCTCATGCCTGTAATCCCAGCACTTTGGGAGGCCAAGGCAGGAAGACTGCTTGAGCCCAGAAGCTCAAGACAAGCCTGGGCAACACAGGAAAACAAAAAAAATTTAAAAATTAGCCAGGCATTGTGGCACATGCCTGTAGTCCCAGCTACTTGGGAGACTGAGGCAGGAGGATCACTTGACCCCAGGAGGGCAACACTGCAGTGAGCTATGATGGTCCCACTGCATTCCAACCTGAGATACAGAGTAAGACCTTGTCTTAAAAGAAAAAAAAAAAAAGCAATTAAAATACATGAGAGTATGGCACTTCGGGGGACTTGAAAGAAAAAGGAGTGTGTGTATATCTGTGTGTGTGTGTCAGCATTTCATGAAAAACCACGTGATGAAGTAGCTTAGTTGCGCTTTGGAGTCTTGCAATGCAAAAAAAAAAAAAAACACTATCTTTAAATAGAATTATGCTTATATTGGCTAATGCTCAAACTATAAGACTACCTGAAAGAAGCAGATCAACTTTCATTATCTTAAACTTATTTCAGGGCACACATTTAATGAATGGTAGGTGAGATCATCAGAAATATTTAAATTGTTCTTACTTATTCTCTTTCTTTCCTCTCTCTTTCCCTCTCTCTCTCTCTCTCTGTATGTGTGTGTGCGTGTGTGTGTGTGTGTGTGTGTGTGTGTGTGACTCTCTCCCCCAACCCTTTCCCTAAAAAATAATTGTTGAAATGGTAAATTTAACAAGTATGTTGTGTGATTTTGCTGTATAATGGAAAAATTTTGGAGCACTAACTGTGAAGAGTGTAAGCAAGAAGACACACTAGAAGTCATTAGACCAGGTGAAAAATGAAGATCCACAGAAATAAATATTTTTAAAGGGAGGAGGATTATATGCTTGATTATATCTGAGGGATAAAGAAGAAAAAGTACATGAGGTCTCCCACTATTCTGGCATGCATGACACATTGCTAATAGATAAAGGTAGTTCAGGAGAAGCTCTACTTATAAGGTAGTAAAAGAGGGAAGTAATCCCTTGTAACAGATTTAGCATATGGAAAGATATGAAAACAACAGAAGTATGTGTGTATGTCTGCACGTGCATACACATACATGCATGCATACATATATTGTGAAAAGGTAGTAAAAGACTAATTTATGTCCCTGCACTTTTTCTTAATGTGTTATTCTATTAACACTTGTATTCTCCAATCGACTCTGTGTACCACGATGAGAGGTCTCATGTCTCTTTTGGTCACAGTTTTATCCACAATACTTTAGCAAGTATTTATGGAATAATGCACGAAGGCAGGGAGACTAGTTTGACTATAGCTGAAACTTAGTAAGAGATATTTAGTACTAAGTAAAAACTAAGGCTGGAGAAGCCCAGTATAGGCAAATTATGGATGATCTAAAAGCCAATCAAAAGATAAGTAAAAGTGATTAATAAATTGGATAGTAGGGAGCCACTGTACATCCTTGATCAGGGAAATGATCTTGTAAAAATGGAATTTTAGAGAAATGGTAGGGAGATAACAGATTAGCAAGAGAAGAGAAAAACAGGGAAAAAGAAAGTAAGTTGGGAGCCAACAACTGTACACTAAGTGTCAAGTGATAAGAGCCTAATTTAGTGTGATAATAACGGGAGTAGAGAGAGAGGAAAAATCCTAAGAGGCATTTCAAATAAAAAAATGAAAATACATGAATCATTAACGCCATGTTTTTAATTGCTTATAATAACTTAGATTCACTTTTTGGAGACTGAGCCACAAACTTAAACCAAAAATAAGGATACAATTCCTAAAATACCTCTTCTACTTCATGGTTAATTTGCCTCTACTTCTACCTCTAGCACATTAACATGTGAGGAGATCTGAGCCACCCCAAGCCATATTTATGATTTAATCCCATGATGTCATAGGGCACCTATTGTTGCTGTTTTGTCTGCCTCTTAATCTCGTGGAAAAACACTCAGCCAAGGGAAAGTTAAAAACCATGGTTAAGGGAAGCTTGCAGAGGCACACAGTCCTCGACTGCCAGAGGACCCCTCTCTCCTTCTTTTTTTACCTCCGAATCATCCTTAGCACAACACAGGAATCTCCTTCACTGAGACACATTTGCTGACACTTCCAAACTGGGATGAAATCTTTGTATCCATCCCCATAGGATCCTGGACTCACATATAATATAGAATTATTGCACCATCTTATAACTATTATAATTATCTGTTGGCCTATGTATGGTCCCCATCCACACTTTGAGTTTTCCTGGAAACTGTGATGTAATCTTACTCTTGTCAGTATCTCTAGCACTTAACACACCCTGGCACGTAGTAAAGGCTTAAAATATGACTGATGAATGAACTACTGAATGTACATAAACTAAACATGTAATGCTAAGTGTCTGGGAAGGAATCCTTTGGGAAAAGAGCACATCCCGCCAAACTGGAACAGATTTGCCATCACGCTACTTCTGACATAAAACAATGTGATTTCTGTTAACTAGTTCTCTCCATCTTAGGTGACCTTGCCAAGTTCTACAGGGAGATAGGGTCATAGAGGCAAACAAAGTATAGGATGATTATTTTCAAACTGTGCTTCATTCAATGTTTTCAGAAGCCACCACCAAGGGTGTGGGAGTATCTGAACAGGTAGAGCCCTAGAAGATCTTTGAAGAGCTAAGAATCAGGGGCTATAGAAAGGCAGAATGTCTCACCTCCAAAAGAATGTACTCTTCAAATACAGATTAGATAACTATTTGTTGAATTGCTAAAGAGGCTATGCAAGAATCAGAAAATAACTGGATTATATTACCAGTATCATCCCTTATAGGCTTGAGGCTTATGAGGTTATATATAGTCCTGTGACTCATATTCTCAGAAGCAATGCCAAAGAGAGGTGCCTTTACAATTCACTGTGATACTTATTAGCCTACTAGCCAGTATGACTTTGGACAAACTGCTTAAGTTCGTCAATCCTCATATGTAAAATGTGGAAAATCGTTTGCAGAATTGTTCTGACGATTTGTGAAATACATGAGATAAAAACCAGCATAAATTTCTCTCTATATATAGAGTTATATATGTTACATATATATATTATATATAAAAACCTCACAGCAAGTCTATGAAGTAAGTTCTATTATCATCTTTCTTTTACAAATAAGAAAACACGCACCGAGAGATTAGGTAGCATCCTCAAGATGAAAGTGGGAGAGCGGGGAGTTGAACCTAGGCTCTCTTCTTCTGGAACCAGAATTGTGAAACACTGTGTTATAAAAGGGGTAACATATCTTACCTCTCTTCAACTTTCCCATCCTAGCTACCTCAGTTTTATATAAGAAACATTTATATCTCACAAAACCCTTTCAGCAATCTTGAGTTTAGATATCCATGCAAATAATACTATCAGACACTTGCTAAGGTGATATAACTTTAGTAAACTGTGAATTTTAGATTCAAAGCCAGGTATTTCCAAACCCAAGCTCTGTCTGCCACACAGTAGCTTTTGGGAGAAAAAAACAAAAAACAAAAAACAAAAACAAACAAGCCAACAAAAAAACAACCATACCCTTTCTTTTGAGGAAAACGTACAAACTTTATAAAGAATAAACATGAATCTGCTTAGAAAGTTCCAAGATAACATACACAACTGAATCACCTCTTCATATATAGGCACCACACACATAAAGATGTAGCCTAAATCACAATCACTTCTCACCAGGGATGGAGATAGGAATTTACATTCTTGACTTCATTAAGTCTCTAATTGGCAAAAACCTCCAAGCCTTTTATACACATGCTGCGTGTAGGCCAGATCTCACTCATTCTTATAATTGTGCAAATAATATGGAGACCAAAAGGCAGGGTTTTCATTTTATTTTTGTTACATTTTACCTTGTTAGATCTAATCCATGTCTCTAGGTTAATAAACAAAATAAAACATATTGCCTTACTCCAGGATTTCTCAGAAGCTTTAATATGCTGAGATTCATTTTGACTTACAAAGAAGGGATTATCATCGAATTTATTTTGATAAAGGCGGAGTTTGATTGCCGAGAAAGACAATGTTCATATAACATGTATTAACTTATTAACGGTTTGTGCCACTATTATTCCTAAGATGCTCTCAAGGTATTTCGGGAAGATGAGTCATTTTAATGTATTTATTTTCCTTCCCAGCTTTGTTTTATCTACAAATTGGATAATCACATTCTCTTGATCTGTATCATCTTCCTCTAAATTACAGTAAAAATGCTGGATAATACAAAGTTAAGGACAGAGTTCTTTGTCATGCCTCTAGAAACCTCCCTCTGGCAGTGACGTCCAATAGAGCTTTCTAATGGAAATGTCCTAAACCTGGGCTGTCCAATACAGTAGCCAAAAGCCACTGCAGCTATTGAGCATTTGAAATGTGGCTAGTGCAGCTAAAGAACAGAATTGTAAACTTAATTTTAATTAATTAAAATGTAAATTTATATAGCTACACGTGGCTAGCAGTTACTTATTAACTAGCAGAGCAATTAACACGCCAAGAGTTAATATTCACAGTAGCCAGCTTTGACCTAAATTACTATCAGCATTTACCAAGTAAGAATCCTTAACTGTCTTCATATCTAATTTCTCCATCTTGACATGGGGCACCATGAGAGTCTTTGCTAATGTCACGTATTATGATTACTGCATTCTATTCACCTACCAGACTAAGAATTGAGTCAAATAAATAAATCACAGTAAATCATGTGATTTGCTCAGAACCTACGTTGGTATCATCTGATTGCTGTTTCTTCTTCAAGTTATTCATAAGTTGTTTTTAAAAATCCATTCTAGGTTCCTTGCTCAATAACCACATTTGGCTAGCAGCTACCATAAGTGACAGCTCAGATATGCACTCATCACAGAAAGTTCTATTAGATAGCATTGACTTAGAACAGGGGCTGCCAAAATGTTTTTGATCTGCAGTCTGTTTTTGTATGGCTCGCAAGCTAAAATTGTTTTTACATATTGTACAAGTTATCTTAAAAAAGTAAGAAGAATATGTGACAGAGACCATATGTGGCTCACAAATCCCAAAATATTTACTACCTGGATATTTATAGAAAAAGTGTGTTGTCCCCTGTCCAAAGTGAGGATGTATTCTAGACCCTACCTAGAAAAGCCTCAAAACAAGCCCCCAAAAAATCCGCAGGGAAGACAGAGTTTCAAGGCTGAGTCCTGCCAAACTAGAAAGGCTTAGGAAACATCTTGGGCTTTTCAATAGATTACTATTCAGCAATAAAAAGGAACAAATGGCCGGGTGCGGTGGCTCACGCCTGTAATCCCAGCACTTTGGGAGGCCAAGGCCGGCGGATTGTGAAGTCAGGAGATCGAGACCATCCTGGCTAACACGGTGAAACTCCATCTCCACTAAAAATACAAAAAAAAAAAAAAAAAAAAATTAGCCAGGCATGGTGGCGAGCACCCGTAGTCCCAGCTACTCGGGAGGCTGAGGCAGGAGAATGGCGTGAACCTGGGAGGCGGAGCTTGCAGTGAGCCGAGATCGTGCCACTGCACTCCAGCCTGGGCAACAGAGGGAGACTCCATCTCAAGAAAAAAAAAAAAAAAAAGAACAAATTACTGATAGATGCAATAAACAGATAGATCTCACAAACATTACACTGAACAAAGCAAGCCAGACACAGAAGAATACATACTGTATGATTCTACTTACATGAAATTCTAAAACAGCCAAATCCATAGTGATAGAAATCAGACCAGCAGTTGCCTGGCAGAGGAGGTAGGAGGAGACTGATTGCAAAGAAACACCAGAAAACTTTCTTAAGGGAAGAAAACCCCACACATCTTAATTGGCAAGTGGTAACACAGGCATATATCTTTGTCCAAAGTAGTTGACCTTAATATGTATTTCATTATACATAAACTATCCCTCGACAAAGTTGATTTTAAAAGTCTATTTTAGAATCTCAAAAAAATTTTTGTCAAAGGTATCAATTTGCAGTACATGTTACTCAACTATTTTCTTTTTTTTGAAAATCAGAACATTATCCCCCCCCTCCAGTTTTTCAATACCTTTCTACTTTTTCACAAATTCCTCACAATCCCAACACACACAATATAATTTATCTAGGCCACGAAGTAATTCAAAGCTAATAAGTGCCCACTTATTAGCTTATAATATTCACTTTAACTTACTCTATCCCTTTTCTCCTGAAAATCTCTATTTTGGAAGAGAACATTGAACGGTAATAAGGAATTCAGCCAGTATCTCTGCAGGTAGGGACCGGGCAATGACATTCTCTATTTCATTTCTAACTAATAGCCAGAGTTGAGAACTGGACTATCCTTTGGGACTATTAATTCTAGAAGCTAGGATCTTAAAAGGTATTCTAGTCAGAACATCTTATTTTAGAGAAGGAGAAACTAAGCTGTGGCAGTCTATTCATTGAAAAACCTTACAGAATAACACTATTTCTGAACAATTCTTCCCCTTGCCAACTCTCCCTTTCATAGATATATAAACATTTTGACAAATTATCTCAATATATTTTGAAGGGATTAAGAATGGCAAGTATAACCATATATAGTTATCACATAAAGCTTATGTTGATATTACACAAAATGGTTAAAACTTGAGGAAAGAATAGCTGAATGAGATAAACTCAGGAGCAATAAGACACCACATTAGTCTCAGCCTCCACATGAAAAAACATCAATCAATGAAGTAGTGATGTTTCCACTGTGTCCTATCTGATAGTGCCTCATTTAGACAAAGCCAAATGAATTCAATCAATTTTACTTCTGCTTGTCTAATAAGGTTTCTCTCTCCCTCTCTTTCCTGCTCCCTCCTTCTCCCTTTATTTCCATGTTTCTATTTCTTTGCATCACAGGGGGTTACCTGGTGATTTAAACAATTGAGGACAATAAACTGGTTTCTTATACCCTCACTCACTATAAAAAGATAAATTTGCATATAAACATTAATGGAATTCTTACAATTATTCTTATCTCTTCAGCAAAGCAAGTTTCGTGACGACCTCTAGCAGGCAATATTTTCTCAGTTTATTCATACTCAACTGGAAGAAAAAGAGTTATTTAAGAATATGTGGTAGGCAGAATAATGTCCCACCCTTCCAATCCCAAAGATGCCCACACCCTAATACCCAGAATCTGTAAATGTTACTTTACATGGCAAAGAATTAGGCTGCAGATGGAATTCAGTTAAGGTCACTTACCTTAAAATAGAGAGAGTAACCTGATTATCCAGGTGGGCACAATATAATCACAAGTGTTCTTGAAAGTGAAAGAGGAAGGCAGAAGAGAGTCAACTGGAGATGACTATGGAAGAATGCTCAGAGATGCAAATTTCTGCCTTTGAAGCTGGAAGAAGGGAGCCAGAAGCCATGGAACGTAAGTGGCCACAGAAAGCTGGGACAGACAGGGGAAACATTCTTCCGACAGCCTCCAAAAAGGAATGCAGCCCTGCTGACACCTTGATTCTAGCACAATGAGAGCTGTGTTAGACTCGTAATCTAACGAAGTGTAAGATATACATTTGCATTGTTTTAAGCCACTAAAATGCGGGTAATTTGTTGCAGCAGCAATAGAAAACTGATATAGGGCTGGGCATGGTGGCTCACACCTGTAATCCCAGCACTTTGGTAGACCGAGGTGGGTGGATCACCTAGCCGGGCGTGGTGGCATGCACCTGTAATCCCAGCTACTCCAGAGGCTGAAGCACGAGAATCACTTGAACCCTGGAGGTAGAGGTTGCAGTGAGCTGAGATCATGATACCTCACTCCAGCCTGGATGACATAATGAGATTCTGACTCAAAAAAAAAATAAATAAATAAAAAGCAAAACTGATATAGAATGCTTCTAATATGTAATAAGGTAAGTTAAAGTTTTCATGCAAAATTTGTGCTAAAAAGTGAAAAATTAGTAGGATTTCAAGAAAGACACGAGTATAAACATATCTGCACTCCCGTGTTCATTCAGCATTATTCACAATAGCTAAGATACAAAAATTATCTAAGTGTCAGAAGATGAATGGATGAAGAAAATGTGGTATATACACAAAATGGATTACTATCCAGCCTTTAAAAAGGAAAGCCTGTCATTTGCGAGAAAATGGAGGAAACTAGAGGATATTATACTAAGTGAAATAAGCCAGACAGAGAAAAAAAAGAATCGTATGATTTCACTTATATGTGGAATCTAAAACAAGATCAAATATGTATAAATATAGGGTGGAAATGTAGTTATTGAGATGGGAGAATAGGGAAAATGGGACAATATTGGTCAAAGTGTACAAAGATACAGTTTTTCTCCAATGAATAAGTCTAGGGATCCAAGATACATTACAATGACTATAGCTAATAATATCGTACTGTATACCAAAAATTTGCTAAGTGAGTACATTTTAGGTGCCCTTACCACACACACACACACCCACTTAAGTGTGAGATGGTGAACATGTTAATTTACTTGACTGTAGTAATCATTTTACTATCTATATTAAGTCAAAACATGTTATACACCTTAAACATATACAAAAATAAACAAAATGTATACTGATAACTTATTCAAACTATTCTAAGTGCAGAATATGGCTCCTTCAAATTTAAAATAAATTTAAAAGAAATGTTCAATTATGCTAAATGTTCAATCTTTGCTCACCAAAATCTACAAAATTAACAAGCACTGTGTGTACATTGTTATATTCAGCTTCAGGTAAAGAAATTAAGTACAAGAACGAAACTTAAAGGTAAAGTGAAAAAGCTCCTTCTGATTGTGGTAAATAAATAAACATGGAGATTTTTATCTTTTTAGCAACTTTATTGAGGGCTCTAGTAGAAGAGAAATAAAAACAAACTAAAGCATTCTTTTTAAGCTCAACTGCCTGGGCAGGGAAATGTAGAAGACTTGAAACCGAGAGAGTAAAAAATAATTTTTAAATAAGATAACATAAAAAAGAGTCAAACTGGTGAGAAGTACACAGGCCATGATGTTTATGATTATGATTCATGCAAAAATTTGAACAACCCCCCTTTTAATTCAAAGCCAGATTCTGGCTGAGCTGATAAAGGAAAAAATAAAAATTAATGAGAAAAATAAAAATGTGCCTTAAGCTGCTTAAGAGAACAAACTTGTATTCCACCCTTAAAGAGAATCAAAAGCACCATTTTTTAATTTAAAATATGCATTAATATTTTAATGTGCAATAGTTCTCTTTTAATAAGGCAAATTTTCTAAAAGGTACTTTGTTAGTTCAAAGGCAAAACCCATTGGTTATAAAACAATAAGACAACTTTACATTTTTTAAAGAAAAGACCTGTTTTAAAAGATTGCTTTGAAAATTATTTTGTTGGGTAACACTATTTAAAGTCAAAAGTTTGCTAAGTTAACCAAACAAACACAATATTTAGTAATAAAATACGAAAACAAGAATTAAAGTGGCAAAATTCAAGCAGAGATTCTAACATGTAGAACTCTAGAATTAAGCCTTACAACACAGCTTAGTAATTATAGGAACATCTCAAAGTGGAAGTAACCTATTAGTATACAGAATATAATCTAAATTATTATTATTAGCTAGCACTTATTATTTAAATATCTCAAAAAGCACTCTGTGAAACACAATCCCCACAATATGCCACATTTACTCATTTTATACAGATGGAACCTGAGGTTCAGAGATGCTAAGTTCCTTGCCCAAGCACTCAGCTATTAAGGGGCAAAGATGGGATTTGAACCCAGATGTGACTGGCTCCCAAGTCCATGCATGCTCTTTCCAATGTATAGCACAGCAAACATTATATATAAACTTCTGAGATGTGACTGTTCTTGTAGGGGGTGTCCTTGCTCATCTAAAGTGATTTCAAAACACAAGTACACAGCTACTGACACATGTAGAAATTCAACTCTGTGTCTGTTGGCCCCAAATCTAGTTTTCTTTCTATAGGTTATGGTTCACAAGCCACTGATAAGTATGTTGCCTAGTAACTAAACTGATTCACCTGCGTCTTTAATCTCCATCTGAACTTTGATAAATTCAACCTACATGGGAGATGGGGGTTAAGAGATAAAACAGAACATACTTCCTGGTTTCTGAAATGAAGACCCCCAGGTGATAGGCCTTCTGCCATGTACTGAGGACAATGTAAAAAAAACGTTTATGCTTCTGGTTAGATCCATATCTTATGCTTCTGGCTTCTTGGTCCAAACAGTTAAAGCAACACAAAACAATTCTTTGGAATCTCAAATGATACTTACACATCTGATTCACTCATTTGCTTATGTATTGATTCATTCATAAAATACCCATTTAAGACCAATGTCAAACCTTGTATGACTGATGTCATACAATGCCTCAGGCTACAAGTTTATTCACCTGGACCAAACTTCTCACTTTACAAATCAAGACACTGAGGCTCAGAGAGACTGAGAAAGTTGTCCCATTCTGTAAAGATAGCAATGTTACACCTAGGAGCAGAATTTATATCTTTGAACTCTTGGTAAAGAGTTCTTCTGATATGGAATACATCATACAATAAACAAATGCCTGAGTTATGGAGAGCTAATTAAAATACAGGCCGAGGTCACAAGTGATGGCTAGAGTGGCAGAGTGCCAGCCTTTTGCTATCTAAGCCCCTGTTGCAGGACACAGACACAAAAATATGCCAAAGGAAGAATTTTACTGAACTCCCATTTCATTACTGTGCTGAAACAGAATGACAAAGATGATTAAACTACCTAGAAAATGCTTTATGAATCTAACTCAATGGACTTATTCCTTCAACACTCAACGAGTATTTATAGAGAGGCAGTGGATTCAGCCTGGAATAAAATCCTAGACTCACCGCTCCCTAAATGTGTAACTGTGAGTAAGTTACTTGGCCCCTCTGTGTCACTTTCCTCAACTGTAAAATGAAGATAATAATAGTATCTCTTTTATAATATCATTATGAGAAGTAAATGAATTAATACTTGTAAAGCACTTAGAATCACATCTGGCATGTTTTAAACACTTAATACATGTTAGTTATGATTATTTTTGATACTTTTAACATACTGGGTACTCATTTGGGTACTAGGAATATAGCAATAAGCAAGGCAAAATCCCTACCCTCTTCATTTTAATCTTGGACAAGGAAAGATCAATCAATAATCAATCAATCAATAGGTAGATTAGATATAGATAGAAAGATAAACAGATGATAGACCAACAAGTAGATAATATATAATGTTATAATGAAAAGTGAAACGGTATCTAATAGGGTTGGCTACTTGTAGCAGATGCTGTTGATACCCCTACCAGATCTCCCTTCTCTAGGTGATGCACCTGCACCTGTGACTGTTGGCTGTTACAGGCTCTCAGCTACCCCTTTCTCAGGAAAACTGCCCTCAACTGAAGGAGAGTTGCCTCACCCAGGAGGCTGTGTCCCATTATCACTATCCCAGGGGCAGCCAACAGTTGGCTTATATAGTGTACAAATAGCCAGTTTCCTTGCCTCGAGGTGAGAGTAAGTCTCTGACGTTGTTTGTGTTCCAGGGTATCCCCTGCAACCAGGCTGAAGCACGTCCCCAGCTCAGCTGACATTCTTGCTTAGGTTTTTTTTTTTTTTTTTTTTTTTTCCTCCCTGCCCCTGCTATGTTTTTCTCATTTCCCTTTTACTAAAAGCACTGCCTCAATAAATGACTTTCGCAAGAATACCTACGGCAGTCTCAGCTTCTGAGGTCTCTGTTCTAAGGCGTTACTTCTTAACGGGGGATTCGGGAAGGCCTCCTTGAAGAATTGATATTTGACAGGAATCTAAATAATAGAGCTTTGTAAAGGTATGGGGAAAAGTATTTTAGGCAAACAGAATGTTCTCCGTCTAGAGATAATTTGGCACATTTAAGGAAGAAAAAGGTCCCAGTAGACCACGAAAAGTTTTTTCAGGTTTTATTTGAAGTATAAAAGAAAGGGAAGTCAGGCCGGGCGCGGTGGCTCACACCTGTAATCCCAGCACTTTGGGAGGCCGAGGCGGGCGGATCACGAGGTCAGAAGATCGAGACCATCCTGGCTAACATGGTGAAACCCTGTCTCTACTAAAAATACAAAAAATTAGCCGGGCGTGGTGGCGGGCACCTGTAGTCCCAGCTACTCGGGAGGCTGAGGCAGGAGAATGGCGTGAACCCGGGAGGTGGAGCTTGCAGTGAGCCGAGATCCCGCCACTGCACTCCAGCCTGGGTGACAGAGTGAGACTTCGTCTCAAAAATAAAAAAAAGAAAGAAAGAAAGAAAGAGAAGTCATTTTTTCCCTGTTTTGAGCAGGAGAGAGACATGATCTCATTTGTTGTTTAAGTCAGTTACTCTGGCTGATGGGTGAACAGAATTTACAGAGTGCAAGCATACATGTAGAGCTGCCAGCTAGGAGACCACGTAAGACAACATGATGGTTTGGACTATGGATATAACAGTGAAATTGATGAGAAGTGCATGGATGTTGGATGTACTTTGAAGAAAGAGATAGACTCAATAATAGAATTGATGTCAGTAATCAGAAACAAGAGTTATGAATCACTGCTAGGATTTGGGTTACATGTGGGTAAGACAGGGAGGTCCACATATGGGGCAGACTAGCGAAAGGGACAGATTGAGAAAGGGCTAGGTAAAGAAAATCTCCTAATGAAACGCTGGCAAAGCAGTCAACTTCCATGTCCTCTTCTTTTCAAGTACTGAATTAGAGGTTAAACTTATTATCAGGTGTTAATGATTCTTCTCATTTTTATTTTTAGTTTCTATGCATCCCATACACCTAGATGATTTACCTGAGAAGCAGACATTCTGACCAGCAATTTGACATCACATGAAATCACAGACAGGATCAGTGTCTTGCCCCAGTCTGACCTTATGTTTTAAAAGGCAAACAGAGTATCAACGCCTATGGAGAATTTTGCTTCCATGCTCTTAGGAGGCAAAGAAGGAGGTTCTTGACAATATTAGAACACTTGCTAGAGCAGTATCTCTTTAACTGCACAAATCATTGACACTTTACCAGACAGAAATGATTACATCCAAATCATAGAGGTTGCCATTTTTTTTCCCACATTCCTCTTGCTATCCATACTATCACCTGTAATGGTGTATTTCCTCTGTTCATTGCAAACCAAAGACAAAGCAGTGATAGTCAGGTAGCCTTTTTCAAGAAAATCTGAAATGACTCATCATCAGCAAAGCCAGCTCAGTGAGTCACAAGCACGACTCAGAAAATTCAGCAAAAGGATGCCTTTATGAACTGAAATTATCTTGCTGAGCAAACTAAGTTGATTTAAAGAGGGATTTCTACTCCTTTTATTTTTAATTACAATAAAGTATTAAAATTAAGACACGATTTTAATATTCGTTAGAAATTCTGTTACATGGTTATGACTCACAAAGTTTCTTCCACTATCATCCTACTAAAGATGTTTTATTTGAAAGAAAAAAAAAGATGTTTTATTTGCTTACTCTTAGTCAGCAGTCCCTCTCTTAGTTCAGATAACCGGAATCTCACTCATCTTTTATTAGTTGATTGATTATACAATAACAATATAAATGTAGTTGATGCAACCATGGCAAGATGAAAGAAAGCTAATTTATTTGTAAGTAAACCTGCATCATTTAAAATATAAGATTACAGGTTTAGGTTGGGCGCAGTGGCTCAGGCCTGTAATCCCGCACTTTGGGAGGCTGAGGCAGGTGAATCACGAGGTCAGGAGTTCAAGACCAGCCTGGCCCACATGGTGAAACCCTGTCTCTGCTAAAAATACAAAAAATTAGATGGGCATGGTGGTGGGTGCCTATAATCCCAACTACTCAGGAGGCTGAGGCAGGAGAATCGCTTGAACCCAGGAGGCAGAGGTTTCAGTGAGCCAAGATCATGCCACTGCACTCCAGCTTAGGCAACAGTGTGAAACTCCATCTCAAAAAAAAAAAAAATTACAGGTTTAAAGAACTTTATTAAAATACCCAAACCAGAATCAAGGAGACAAGATGATCCATATGAGCAAGAAAATAATTTGCTATGGAGAAAAACATTCTGCATCTGATTATCTGGTATTTCCTCTCTCCAATCCTAAACACTTACCCAGAAAAATATTGGGTCTACGAAAACCTGGAAGAAAATCTGGTCGTTATTTTTGCCAATTTGCCTCCAAAAATACTACCACCAGCAATAACAATAGAATGGCTAACCATTTCTGAGAGACAAATATTTGATAGCCATGTGTTAGGTATATAATATCTCATTTAACCTTCTAAACAAGGATTCACCTTATTGTGAAGATGATCCCCATTTATTTAAAACACGCTTAGCCTAGGCAGATCATACCTACTATGTAAGTGGGAGAGTCAGAAACCAGGTTCAGTTTCATGGTCAGCTATCTTCCCCTGACTCCACATAGTAAGTAACCATGTTACAACGAAGGTTTTTCCACCTACAGATAAAAGTAGAGAATAAGTAACTGCAAATTCCTCTATTCTCTACTAGAAAAGGAATTCTCAACTCAAGGCAGCAGCATATAAAGGATGTATCTTTTGCAGTTAATCCACAAAGAAAAAGCTGCAAAATCTCAAAGCTTCATTTAGAGATCAATGTACTTGGTCAGAGACAGTAGAAGACAATTTTCTACTAACAGCAAGAGATAATTTTTGTGTGCTGTCTTTAACTGATCAGATCTCTGATCCATTTCATGGTGGGAAAAATCACATCCAACTCCCTGTAACTGATCTCTCCTTCCATTGTCTTATAACTCTTGTTACTTTTATCATTGTCCAGCATTGTTTGCTTTCTTAATGAACCACATAAATTTAGACAAATGAGTGTCTTTGGTAGCAAATAATAAATTATTCTTGTAGAAAATACATGTCTAACCAGGAAAATATTATTTTTCTAAGAAATAAATTTCTCTCTTTCTAAATGTGTGTGTATGTGGGGAGAGGAAGTTAAAAGCAACTTTCTGTGCATGAAATTTGGCTCAACTTTGTACAATTTAGGCTTATATGTTTAAAATCTTTAATCTTTAAAGACTTCATTTATTTTTGCTCTTCTCATAGGTCATTATACTAAATTTAGCTCTACCTACTTCCCATTCTCCAACTGTTTACTCCCTCATTCAATGATTCTGCTATATAGAGCGAATAATCTAATGATAAAAAGAGAGTGCTGGAAGGTTGCATTGAACAGCGTAACTACATCAATGAAATGCTTTGAATTGTCTACTCATCATGGGAATGTCATCAAAAAGGAAAGAAAAAAAAGTATCCATTCAAAGTAACCCTGAAAGGTTATTTTTAAGAGAAAAGGAGCAACCAGCTCATTCCAAAGAGACTGTCTAAAGTAAACAGAAATATTAATCTAAATGTTTCTTTAAAATGCATTATATAAAACTGATTCATTAAAAATGTTTCATAAGAATTCAAAGGACACAGAATTTTGAGAAATGTAGTATTTTTACTTAAGTGCCTTTTTTCTATTTCTACCCCCCACCCCCGCCACTGTCTATTATTTTATAAACCAACTGAAACATAAGTAGTTTCTTGGGGGATGATATATTACTTACACATTTTCTATGTAGTAAACATGTATGTATATGTGTGTGGGTGTGTATCTAACTACTTTGTTGGAGTGATTCCTATGGTTTGGAACTGCCGGGGCCAAGTTTATGCAAAAATCTACATTTTCTGAGTAAACTCCCCATGACTACAGTAAGTTTCCCCAGTATTTGAGAATTCTTCATTTCCTAAAGCTGCACAAACATCAGATATCAATATTTGTAAGGATCGATAATGGAATTTATAATGAAATTGCTTTCTCAGCTATTAATGTTAACTATATCATCTTCATATAGCCTTATAACTCATTTGTGCTATTCCATTTCCCTCTGTTCCTTTTTTCACTTCCCTTGTAATTTTAGTCTCTTTGTACTGATTTCTGAAGAGTTCATTTATGATTAAAGATGTTAACATTTTGTCTAGAATTGCAAATATGTTTTTTCTCATTCATTTTACTGTGATGTTTTGTTTTTTGGTTATACAGAAGTTGTATATTGAAATATAATCTTGTTCTGATTTTTTATAAATGCATTAAGGTATGCTAACTTTAGTTCTGTAGTATTTGCCAACACTGAGAATATTAAAATATGTGTTACAAGAAGCAGCCCCATGAAACTCATGGCTATATTTGACATTAGAGTGATGTTGAAGCCATTGTATCCTCTTTATGATGAAAAACAAAAGAAATTTATCTATGGTTTCAGGATTAAAAATATTTGTTACTTCTCCTAAACAACTGATATGTTTTAATCTACTAGACACGATAAATCAGAAATTGATCCCATTTCCCTCTTTAAGTGCTTGCTCAAAGATAAATCTATGGCCCGTGTCTAATAGCTAATGACATATTTTTTATATTACCTCACATATTTCTTATTTTATCCTGCCCTTCCCTTTCTTTCTCCTGAATTCTTTCTTTTCCTATTGGTTTTAATTAATGTTACTTTGTTTTATTGTGCATTTCCTTGTAAGCTATTTAAATCTTTTTTTCAACAAGATGGGGAAAGATGGCAATTCACAATACAAAAATTATAATATAGAAATGCATATTATGACTGCAAGTATGTTAAAAATATGGCTGCATGCAGAAGGCAATGTGCAAATATTAAGATAATTGCATGAGATTGTATTTTTTTACTTTTGTCTATGACATTATTTTCATTAAATTTTTTAATAATTTGGTTAATTTTTATTACAATAGAATTTTATTTTTAATGTACAGTACTTTAGGGCCCCTTGTGCAATCAAAGGAATAGAGTACATTTGATTTGGTTAAGCTTAGGTTTTAATTAAATATTTGAAAAGGTAATGTAACAGTTAGTTATCTAAAAGAACTGAAATAAATTATTCTACTTAAGCTCAAAGAGGGAAGATACATAGTAATACACATAAATATAAGAAACTACTCCATGAAATCATTTGCCTGATACATACGACCACCTCCCTCCCACAAAGTCATTTATCACCTGATTATCTAACATTTTTCCATTGCTAATGACAAAGGCCTACATTTTCTGATCATTACCTTGAATATTGATCTATTTCTTCCTCAGACATTTTCTACTGCCCTTGCCTTTCCTTTCAAAAACACATTTTCTTTTTTCTTCACTGATAAACTATTTTAAGGTTTAACCATCATATGAATTGTCCTCTTCTGCTCTTAAGCTTTTTCAATGGATTCTGTAGACTGTCAATACATCCTTAAGCATTATATTATATATGTCATTAACAGATTTTCGGGATACTTTTCTTCTTAAATACTAACCTCTGAAAGCAAATTTTGCTTAGTTTATTACAAACAGCATTATACAAGAGGCTAGTAGTAACAGGAATTTATATCATGTGAAAAAATCAGAGATAGTATATGGAATTCTTTTCAAAAAGCCAATGTTATGAAATGTCTTTGATATATCCTATAAAAAGAGCCACATTTAATCTGAATAAGTTTTCCTATCTCTTGGCCTGCCTGTGTTGCATGGGTTTTAACTATAATGCTAGTTAACCCTACCATCAATTATTTAACCCTGACATTGTAAGCAATGTTACTTTGTGTTTGTGACCTCATAGGGTCACTAACTGTGTGATAATTTTATTGTCAAGCTAATTAGTGAAAACGTTAACTAACATGGCTCATGATAATGAAGACTTGCAGGACCCAGTTTCTTACAATTAATTACAGTCTTGATTTGTCATTGTATCTCCGTATCTTATTAGTGAATTTAAAATAGGATTTCTCTAAGGTTATTATCTATAACTTTAACATGATGGTTTTCAAAATTCAAATCATATTTTTCATAATCCCTTGATACATTGTTTCTTAAAAGCAATGACAATCCCTCATGTTTGTGGACTTCAACCAGTTTTTGATGTGCAATTAGAAAACATTTAAATGTTCGGCAGGGCGCGGTGGCTCACACCTGTAATCTCAGCACTTTGGGAGGCAGAGGCGGGCGGATCAAGAGGTCAGGAGATTGAGACCACAGTGAAACCCCATCTCTACTAAAAATACAAAAAATTAGCCGGGGGTGGTGGTGGGCGACTGTAGTCCCAGCTACTCGGGAGGCTGAGGCAGGAGA
Organism: Gorilla gorilla gorilla; assembly: GCF_029281585.2. Lineage (NCBI taxonomy): Eukaryota > Metazoa > Chordata > Mammalia > Primates > Hominidae > Gorilla > Gorilla gorilla. The sequence goes on along the minus strand of NC_073232.2, from coordinate 34,281,859 downwards.
ATGGAGTGAACCCAGGAGGCGGAGCTTGTAGTGAGCCGAGATGGCGCCACTGCACTCCAGCCTGGGTGACAGAGCAAGACTCCGCCTCAAAAAAAAATAAAAATAAAAATTTAAATGCTCTTCCTTTGCCTGGAAGGCTTTTTCCTCACCTGCTTGCTGAACTCTTACTTTTAAACACGCCCTCTGTGAATATCCTGAGTCTGTCAGGTCTGCCTCTCCTATATTAAACTGTAATACATTTTATTGCATGTCATAATTATTTACACATCAATACCTATACTAGACCCACCATAAATTCATTGGAAAGTAGTAGCTATGTCCTCTTCAACTTTGTGTCCCCAGTGTCCACCACTGGTCCAGGCTTATAACAGAAGTTCAATAAATGTTTTTGGGTAAATGAATGATCTTCATACACCATGCAGTACAGGTGAGAAAACAAAGGCTAAAAGATATTAAAACATTTGCCAGAGGCCAAGTTGCTTGTAAGTCACAAAACATGATAAACAATTCAAGTTTTCTGACTTCTGTCCCACTACATGCTACTCTGTGTATGTAACCATCATGGGAAGGTGAAGAGAAAGGAAGCAGATGGAAAGTCTGCCCTTAAGGGGTATATAAATTTCCACAGGCATTGTATTAAATAAAAGAGAAGAGTTAGAAAACAGAGCTATGATAATGGATGAACTATATATTTAAGATACAGTCTTTGAGAGGACTAGCAAGAGTTATTATTTTTAAAGCTTAGCAGAACAAATGGCTTCTACAATCAAATGTACTCATTAATAAACACTGGAGGGAAAAAGCCTTTTGATAGAAAATTCCCAACTACAGATATTTACTTTGTTCCCTGCCTGAATGAAGATGGATATTTTAACTTTGGATATGTTCTGTTCTTGGACATATATAAGTTAATGTGATACAATTACATGGCAATCTGAAAATTACGTTCCTGTCCATCATTTGAGCTGACCCTATAAATAAGTAAACCTTAGCCCAAATAAGAAATTTTTTAAAAATGAATCTCTAGATTTAGAGCACTGGAACTGAACTCCCATTTGTAATCGAATGTTGTGATTAAATAAAAATAGCATGGGAAATGGAAACCTTAGTTCTATATGGAATCAGCCCCAAACTATGTGGTTGGTCCTGATGAGTCATTTAACTCACATGTTTAAAATTTCTCACTTGTAAAATAAAAGAGCAGGACTAGATGCTCTTCAGAATTCTGAAGTACCCTGATTAATCACCCTTTTATACTTTTATTTGGGAAGTGATAAAGCTGATTAAAAACACTGGTGTTCAAACCCCCGAATCTACTATTTAGGAGGTAGGATGACTTGAGCAAGTGGTTGCCCTCACAGTGCCTGAGTTTCTTTATTAGTAACATAAAAGTTGTGAGAATTAAATGGGTTAATATGTGAAGCATGGTTAAAACAGTGTTTCACACATAGTATGCATTATGCATGTTTTAGCTATTATTATTTTACCCCCCTAACTTTCAGTAATGGAAATGTGGATATAAGAATGTAAAAGTTATGTTACAATGGGAGTTCCACATGAGCTAATTCAAACCCAAGGACTTGGTGATTTGCAGATGTATTCCATGCATATATATTCTACATTTTCATATTCTCCCACTAAAACATAACTGATTGGTACTGCCAGCTTCTACTTGGGATGCAGAAGGTTGCAAAGGGCATTGCTTCCAACCTCAATACAATAAAAATAGCCAATAAAATAGCAGACAATATGAAAACCTTTAACTTTTCTTGAAATCATTAGAGAGCTGAGGTGGTAGAGCAACAACCTCTAACACCAAATCTAAGGAAAGGCAGGTACTTGCAAGGACAGACAAGATATATGCATTTGCTTACAGACACTGTCAGATGCCAGTAACAATTCAGCTAAAATTTTAAGTGAATTGGTAAAGGTTAAACGTGGGCTAGTCAAGAGTATAAAATGTTAGAGAACCACATATAAGGAGCCACATATAAAAGGGAGATTCACACCACCTGCATGCTCTTCTTTACTTCCTCACAGTCCTGACTTGCTGCTCACCAATACAAACAAACAAAAAAAGATTGGTGAGGGTCCTAAGATAGCATCCTTCAAGGCTTTGGACATGAAATGAAGGGGGGTAATAAAAAAAGACATGAAAACCCACCTAAACCCACCTTTCTTTTCTCCCCTACAAAACAAATGCCTTCAAGTACTGGTGGAGGGTCAAGAAAGATGTGCACCCTTAGGGCACTAGTGAAAATCAACTGAAGCTAGGAGAAAAGAAAAGGAAAGAAAACTCCCTATATCTTGGGGAAGAGCAGTGGAAAATCAACAGAAGCTAGGGAAAAAGAGAAGGAAAAAAATATCTCCACATTTTGGAGAAAAGCAGGAATACAACTAGGAGTGGAGTAGGAGCACTGAGAAACTCATAACCCTAAGAAATGAGTCTTAGGGCACAGTATCTGCCTAAAATAGATGCTTAATTAGAACTATAATAAAAATCACCCCAACCCTCACCACAAGGATAGTAGGCATCAAGTAACAATGGTATACTGCAGGGAGATTAAGCAAAAAAGGGGAGAGAAATTCTCTCTAAGGCACAGCACAAAGGGAAGACCTGAAGCTTAGTGCACAGCAGACACTTAGAAAAAATTGGGGCAAACTACCATCACCCTAAACACAAGGTAACAACTACTGAAATGGCAAGCTGGTGGTACAATGAGGGTAACCATAGCAACAATCCCAAAACCAGACCAATTTCTGTCCATATTGAATGAAATGCCACCCTGAAAGCTTAACATAAGGAAAGGCATACCCATTTACAGGCAAAAAAAAAAAAAAAAGCTATCTATTTCTGTGGCTACTGTCCTACACCAAATGCATAAACTTCTACAAAAAAGTTATGAGCCATCAAAAAATAAAAAAAAAACAACACTGTCAAGACACAAAGTGATCTAAGGAGCTAAACACAAATATCACACACATAATAACTATTAGACAGACTAATAGTTATTGATATGTTAAAGGTGCTAATGAAAAAGGTAGACAGCATGTAAGAACAGATGAGTAATTTCAGTAAAAAGATAAAAACTATAAGAAAAAAATCTAATGCAAATGTTATAGTGAAAAGCACAGTAGCAAAGATGAAGAATGCCTTTGATAGTCTAATCAGTAGACTTGACAGAGCCAAATAAGGAAACAGTGAACTTAGAGACAAGCCAATAGAAAGTACCCAAACTAATACAAGAGAAAAACAGAGTGGGAGGCAAGGGGAAGGATCAAAACAGAGCATCCAAGATATGTGAGGGAACATTTGATTTAATAAAAAACACAAAACCACAAATCCAAGAGGCTCAGATAACCCCAAGTAAAATATATACTAAAATACAAGAAAAAGGGAAAAAATGCATGCACACACACATATATGCATATCATATTCAAACAGTTGTTAACTAAAAATAAAGAAAAAATATTGAAGGTCACCAGAGAAAAAGGAAATATTACATAGACAGAAACAATGATAAGAATTACAGTAGACTTCCAATAAGAAGCACTGCAAGTCAGAAGACAATGGAATGCCACCTTTAAAGTGCTGAAAGAAAAGGAAAACGTCAACCCAGAATTTTATAGCCAGTGAAATTACCTTTCAAGAGTAAAGGAGAATCTAAGACTTTTCTCAGGTCAACCAAAGGAGAATTTTTTGCCAGCATACCTGTAAATGTTTGATTTTAGGTGTCAAATTGACTGGATTAAGGAATACCTAGAAACCTCATAAAGCATTACTTTTGAGGTGTCTGTGAAGGTTTTATTCAAAGAAGATTGGCATGTGAGTCCGATGGGGTTAGAGAAGATCCACCCTCAAAGTGGGTGAGTACCATCCAATCCACCAGGGATCCAGAGGGAAAAAACAAACAAAGGAAGGGCAAATGTGTTGATCCATCTGCAGAAACTGGAATACACTTTTCTCATCCTGTCCTTGGATAACTCCAAGTTCCCCAGGCTTTTGACTGCAGGACTTACACTAGTGCCTCCTGAGGTTCTCAGGCCATTGGCAACCCTGGTTCTGAGGCCTTCGAATTTAGACTGAACCATGCTACCAACATCCCAGGGTCTCCAGCCTAGAGAACAGCCTGTCATGAGGCTGAGGCCTCCATAATCACATGAGCCAATCCCCCCACTAAATCTCCTCTCAGATGCTAGATGATAGACAGACACATACATACAAACATACATATCAATACATACGTGTGTGTGTGTGTAGAGAGAGAAGGAGAAAGAAAGAGGGGGAAAGAGATATGTATCTATATCTCATTGATTCTATTTGTCTGGAAAACCCTGGCTAATACAATACCTACACTAAAAACAATATTAAAAGAGTTCTTCAGGCAGAAATAATATCATACTAGATAGAAATGTAGATTTATGCACATGCATACACACACACACACACACACAATGAATAGAACTGGAAATGCAGTAAAGGAAAAATATACGGAATTGCCTTGTATTTGTAAATTATCTAAAAGATAACTAACAGCCTAAATAAAAAATAGTAGCAATGTATTGTGTGTATAGTATATAGGAAAGTAAAATAACATAAAATAGCACAAAGAATAAGAAGTAATTAGAAAAAAATGCTATAAAGTATTTATACTATATTGAAACAGTATATTATTTTAAGGTAGACTTTGAGTAAATAAGATACGTATTGTAAACCATATAGTAACCACTAAAATATTTGAAAGAATGGAGTATAAATAAAAAGACAATATTGGAGGTAAAATGGAATAATAACACCCAACTTTTTAAAAAAGAAGACAGAAAAAGAGAAAAAATAAAGAACAAGAATAAAAAAATGCATAGCAAGACATTATATTTTAATCCAAGCATATCATTAATTACATTAAATGTAAATGATTTAAATATATGAATTAAAAGACAGATTGTCAGACTGAATAAAACTCTAAACCTAAATATATGCTATATAAAAGAAAATTTATCCTAAACATAAAAACAAAGATATGCTAAAGACACAGAAAAAAAACATATTATTCCAACATGAACTAAAACAAAACTAGAATAGGCATATTAATATCAGAAAAAGTAGACTTCAGAACAGGAACAATACCATACATAGAGACATTACATAATTAATGGTAAAAATGACATTCCCCAAAAAGACATAAAAATTCTGTATATACATGCAACTAACACCAGAGCTTCAAAATATTAATATTTGAAGCAAAAACTAATCAAATTAAAAGAAAAATAGACAAACCCACACTTGTAGCTGGAGACTTCAAGACTCCTCACACAGAAACTGACAGAATAAGTACACAGAAAATCAGTAAGACTATAAAAGCCCTGAACAACACTATCAACCAATTTGATCCACTTGTCATTCATAGAACACTCTACCCAACAAGAGCAGAATATACCTTACTTTCAAGTATTCATGGAATACTTACCAGGACAGACAATACTCTGGGTCACAAAGGTCCTTAACAAATTAAGAAGAATACATACCACACTAAGTATGTTTTTTGACCACACAGTAGTTCAACTAGCAATCAATAACAGAAAAATGGCATGGAAATCGCCAAATACTTAAAATTAATATAATTATAAATGAACTATGGGCCAAGTGGGAAGTTTCAAGAGGAATTTAAATATATTTTGAACTAAATTAAAATAAAAATACAATATATCAAAATTGATTGAATTCAGCAAAAGCAGTGCTTATGAGAAAAATTGTTTTAGATTATATTAGGAAAGAAAAATGGTCTCCACTCAGTAATCTAAGCTTCTGACTAAAAAATAGAAAAAGAAGAAATTAAGTCCCAAGTAAGGAGAAAGAGTAAAAATATGAGCAAAAATCAATGAAATTGGAAAAACAAAATAATACAGAAAATCAACAAAACCAAAAATGAGTTATTTTAAAAGATTAACAACGTTAACCCATTTATGCCTAGTGTTCCATTATTTGAACACTAAGCATCCGGGAGTTATTTATATCCTACTGCTCAAGGTCATCACCAATGTCTGATTTTTCACAAAAAAGAATTTGCAATCTTCAGCATAAATGGGTTAATAAATTTCTAGTGTGACTAAAAGAGAGAAGACATGAATTATCAACATTATGAATTAAAGAGAGAAAATTACTAAAAACCCTACAAACATTAAAAGAATAAGAAAATACTATGAAAAATTCTATGCCCATAAATGCGACAACTTAAATAAAATTACCAGTTCCTTGAAAGGCACAAACTATTCCAGAAGAAATCAATAATCTTAAGAGTGCTATACCTGGTAAGGAAATTGAATTTGTAGTTTAAAATCTTCCAACAAAGAAAACCTCAGCTCTAAATGATTTCACTCTGGAATTCTGCTAAATATTTAAGGAATATATACTCTGAACTCTACAAAATCTCTTCCACAGAATAAAAGGGATAAAACACTTCCCCAGTCATTTTACGAGGCCAGCATTATTCTGATGTCAAAACCAGAAAGACATTACAAAAAAAGAAAACTAGAGACTGATACCTCTCATTATCATAGACACAAAAATCTGTAACAAAATATTAGAAAACATTGAGCAATATATAATCAGATATCACAAATAAGAATATTTCGCATATACAAAGAACTCAGATAATTCATAAGAAAGCAAACAATACTATTGAAAAATGAGACACACACTCAAAAATTAAGCAGAAACTTCACCAATAAGATGTATGAATGGCAAAGAAGCACAAGAAAATATGCTCAACATTATTAGTCATAAGGGAAATACAAATTAAAACCAGAAGTACACACGTATCTATGAGACGGACTAACATTATTTTAAAACTGAAAATTGAAAGTGATGGCAAGGATGCAAAACGAACGGAACTCTCAGAAACTGCTAGTGAGGATACAGAATGATAGAGCTACTTTGGAAAACAGTGTGTCTCTTTCTTAGAAGGTTTAGCACTCATTTACTATATGCCAGTCCCACACCTAGGTATATACCAAGAGAAATGAAAACTTATGTTGACACAAAAACCTGTACATGAATATTTATAAATTGTAAGCATAATTGTTAAGAAACTATAAATTTGATACATGGAATGTACTTCAACTGGTGAATGGATATTATGTTACAATCCCTAAAATGGAATACTACTCAGCGATAAAAAGAAACAAACTATTAACACATACAACAATATGAATGAATAGCTCATGGATTATGATAAATAAAAGAAGCCAGACTGAATGGGCCAAATACTGTATAATTTATTTATATGATTTTCTGGAAAATGCAACACTTTATGGGAGGAGAACAAAATTAGTGGTTACCAGGGGTCTAGGGTGAGGGCTAGTGGATGATTTTAAAGGGGCATCACAAAGAAGTTTGGGGAATGATTGACCTGTTTTGTTGCTTGATTATGATGATGGATACTCAAATCTTTGAATTCATCAAAACTAATAGGTATGTGTACCAAAAAGTTAATTTTAGTTTATGCAAATTTAAAAAGTAAATGTAAAACTGGTAAAAGAAAAAATTCAAATTATTCTTTCTATTGAGATTATATTTCTATGTCTACACTGGTATCCTTGTAATGGATCTTCACATTTTATACTCAGTGAAAAAATGTCATTGGAAATTATGATTTTTAAATCTAACTTGAGATTTTGTTGATCCTCTATATTGCATGTCTTCTATTTCACTAATTCTGCTCTTTACTATTTCCTTCCTTTTACTTTCTCTTGACTTATTCTACTCTTTTCTAAGCTTCTTATGTTAGTTACATACTTCATTGATTTTCAGCCTTTTTTTCCTCCTTAAGTGATTATGGAGTAATTTCTAAGTGCCATTTTAATTACATCCCAAATTTTTGATATTTATTATTTTCATTATTTTTAGTTGTTTTTGTTGTTGTTTTGAGACAGAGTCTCAATCTGTCACGCAGGCTGGAGTGCAGTGGTGCAATCTTGGCTCACTGCAGCCTTGACCTCCCGGGTTCAAGCAGTCCTCTCACTTAAGCCTCCCAAGTAGCTGGGACTACAGTCATGCGCCACCATGCCCAGCTATTTTTTATTTATTTATTTATTTTTTTTTTTGTATTTTTGGTAGAGGTGAGGTTTCACCATGTTGCCCAGGCTGGTCTCAAACTCCCGGGCTCAAGTGATCCACCTGCCTTGGCCTCCCAAGGTGCTGCGATTACAGGTGTGAGCCACCCCATCCAGCCTAACTGTATTTTTTCATTTGAATTTTGATTTCTTTTTTTTTTCTTTAACCAGTGAGTTACTTACAGGTCATTTAATTTAACCTATGAAAAGATGGAGAAGAGATTCTTTTTTGTTTTAACTGATGAGTAATTTTTTTTTTTTTTTTTTTTTTTTTTTTTTTTTTTTTTTGAGATAGAGTTTCACTCTTGTTGCCCAGGCTGGAGTATAGTGGCGTAATCTTGGCTCACTGCAACCTCCACCTCCAAGGTTCAAGCGATTCTCGTGCCTCGGCCTCTCCAGTATCTGAGATTACAGGCGCATACCACCATGCCCGGCTAATTTTCGCATTTTTAGTAGAGAGGGGATTTTGCTATGTTGGCCAGGCTGGTCTCCAACTCCTGGACTCAAGTGATCCACCCACCTCAGCCTCCCAAAGTGCTGGGATTATAGGCACGAGCCACCACGTCCGGCCTGATGAGTAATTTAACTGCAGAGGCACAGCATGTGGTCAGTATACTAGCTCTTTAAAATGTGTTGATTCAGATTCAAGTTTCTTGGTAAAAGAATATGTACGTACGTACGTACATACATACATACATACATAAAATGTGTTGATATGTGATTTATGGCTTCATGGTCAACTTTTGTGAATGTTTTGAGAAAGAAATGCAGTCTGTAATTTGAGACTGCAGAGTTCAATGTATGTACATTAAGTCAACGTTCTTAACTATGTGGTTAATCTTCTGTTTCCTTATTGTCTGTTTGACCCAACAATTTTTCATAGCTTCTGCTTTTGCGGTAAGTTTGTCAATTTCTCCAAGAAATTCTATCAATTTTTGCTTTACATAACTTAAAGCTATCTTATTAGGTGCATACAAGTTTAGAATTGTTATCTATTCCTTAGTGTAGAAAACCTTTGCTTATATAGTGACTCTTTATAACCAACAGTTCTTTTTGCCTTCAAGTCTATTTTTAATGACATAAGATAGCTATCTCAGCTTTCTTTTAATTAGTATTCTCCTGGCATATCTTTTTTCATCCTTATTCTTTCAAACTGTCTATGTCCTTATGCTTTGAGTGTGTTTTATCTAAACAGAATATAGCTGGATCTTGTATTTTTAATGCAATCTGTCAACCTCTGTCTTTTAACAAGCAACTTCATTTTTACCGTTGTTTATTAGTGAATTATTTTGTTCAATTTCTACCATCTCATCTTGTGCTTTTTATTTGACCTGATTTTTCTATGCTTTTTTGGAATTTTTTTATTGCTAACAAGATCCCTCCCTTATTCCATTTTTCTCCTCTAATTCATAAGTAGTTATAATATTTTCTTTTTTTTTCGTTTTAGTGGTTACCTTTTAAACTTTGCCAGGCACAAAAGTCTAAAATTAATTGCTAGTGGTACAGCCCAGTGGTTAGGATCATGGATCCAAACCAGATTATCCGGACTCAAATCCTGTGTTGGGACAGGAATTAAAAGAAATTAAAGACTGTGTAAGCAAAAACTCAGTTGTATGTAAGAAAACTCAATTCCCCTGAGGAAGAGAAAGAGCTGAAGTCCTTTAAAAATTGACTGCCTCTTTTTCTGTGGCTAGTGAGCCTTATCTCTCCTTTCCCCAGGCATTGTGAAGACTGTTTCTCTAGCTGTGCAGCTGCGAGGTCACTAAACAGATAAACTCAAGTCATAAAACATGCTGTTCCTTGAAAAGTAAGAAATAATGTAATGCATGTCTTAATTTAAATAACGGTCTTTGTTTCTCACTTCTGTAATACACTTCCCCCTGCACAAATCTCCCCCCACCCCACAAAATGCTTAAAAGGTAGCTTGATTCTTTGTTCAGGGCTCAATCCTTTGGATGTTCATCGGACTGGGTCCGTGCACCTAAATAATTAAATAATTCCTCCTCAACCCCTCGGTCTCTCTGATTCCTTAATTATCCCGCTGCAGTGTCACTTCTGTGGATTCTCATTGTCAGGTTTCTTATCTGAAAAATGGAGATAATATCACTAACCTCATAAGGTTATTATGGCCGTCAATTTCCATTAATATACATACAGCAATCAGAACATGGCTGGCATATCACTAGCACGAAATTTATGTAAACTAGTAGTAGTAGTAGCAGCAGTAGCAGCAGTAGCAGCAGCAGCAGCAGCAGCAGCAGCAGCAGCAGCAGCAGCAGCAGTATTGTCATTTACCTTCTGAGCTCAGGCCTAATCAACTCCCTCCTGTCTCATGTGTTATTTTTGTTCAATTTTTTTTTATGTCTTAGGATCTTAGAACTTCTAATATCACATATTATGCATTATTAATACTTCATATTTAAAGTTCGTAATTTCACACATACATACTATTTTCTTTGCACATCTTTTGAAAAAATTATCAGAACATCTTTCTGGGATTATTTTATCTATTTCTTATATATTCTATTCTCTTTATGAAGTACTTTTAATGAAGGTCTGGTAACAGTAAGTGCCCTCAGCTTTTTATTTAGTTATTCCTCATCTTGATATATAAATTTTCTAGGCACTTGACTTCAGATAAACTTAATTTTATTAATTATTTAAATACTTTAATTATTTAATTAATTTTAATTATTTTGTCAGCACTTTGAAGATAGTAAGTCTCTGTTACTCCTTTGTACATATTTTTCACTCAGCCTACTTTTAATATTTTCTCTTCGTTTTTATTATTTTATAATTTTTTACAATACGTCTCAGTATGAGTTTCTATTTATTGTTAGTGAAATACACTCAGCACTTTATCTAAGAATTTTCATCTTTCATCCATTCTGGAAAATACTAAGGCATTACTTCTTCAAATATTGCTTCTTCCTCATTCTATTTTTTCAATCTACTAATCTGGGTAGCTATATGTTAGTACTTATTATTTAATCCTCCAAATATCTTAATCGCTCATATTTTTCATCTATTCCTCTATATTTTGCATTCTGGATAACTTCCTTGGATTAACCTTCCAGTTTATTAATTCTCTCTTCACCTGACTCTAATATATTTAATTTATGAGTTAATTTTATCAATTTTATTTTTATTTCTACACATTCATTTTTAAATCTGCATGGCATATTTGACAATGTCTCACTTACTGCTCATTTTTTTCTTGCCATCTCTATTTTTTGTGTGTGCTATTTTGTTAATAATCTTAGTATCTGAAGTGTTTTAAAATCTAAACCTGTTGTCATTTTCATTAACTTGCCCATGAGTTACCAACATGGTCATTATTTTTCATCACATGTTATTTGGCTAAACTCAGTCCCTAGGAATTTTGAGGTCTTGAGCTGCAGGTGGTTTTTTTAAGGAAGTTTTATACTTGCCTCAGTTAGACATTATAGGGAAGTCTCCAAACAAGGATTACTTTAAAATAATGTCTGGGCTTGAATTTCAATAAGCAGGCCATTTACATTCAAACTCCACATCTGGATGAGGGGAGGCCTGAGGTCTGTAGTTGCAAATTCTCAAGAAAGTTCCTGTCTCTTCCCTAAAACCAGAGCCACCAAGGTGTCGGAGAGGTTTCTTTGTTCAGTTTGCCAGCCAAGCGAAGTTTTTTCTGGGCTATTTTCCTCTGAAGAGTGCTACCCCTTTGAGGGTCCAGGTTTAGCCCCTTTCTGACAAGCCTTAGGTATAATCTCCACAGGATTCTCCACCAGGAAGCCATTAATTCACATGACAAACTCTCATACCAGCATTCGCTCCCATAGCAGCCTGAGTTCCCACACTTGGTTATGTCCTTCGTTTCAACTTCTTATTTGCTTCAAGTTTGGATTTTGTTTTGGTTTTGTTTCTTGTTCGTTTGTTTGTTTGGGGATGGGCTCTGTCTCTCTCTCTCTCTCTCTCTCTCTCTCTCTCTTTTGCTTTTTTTTCCCCAAAGTCAGCTACTCAATTGAAATTGTGTTATTCTATTTTATTCAGCTTTTCAGAATATTGTATTTGTCATTTTGCTAGTAGTTTTTGTATTCATTTTTTTCCTATAGGAGCTCATAGTGCTATCCTACTCATTATAACTTTACCTGAAAACTATGTTACTGTTTTAGTTTTCTTTACAAAGAATAAAATAAATGAATAGGTGAGCTGAGCACTGTGGAACACGCCTGCGGTCCCAGCTACTTGGAAAGGCTGAGGTGGGAGGATCCCTTTAAGAAAGGAGTTTAAGACCAGCCTGGGCAACACGGTAAGGCTCTATTTTCTTTTTAAAATTTTTAAATTGGATAGGCATGGTGGCATGTGTCTGTAGTTGCAGCTACTCAGGAGGTTGAGGCAGGAGGATTCCTTGAGCCCAGGAGTTCAAGGCTGCAATAAGCTATGATCATGCCACTGCACTCCAGCCTGGGTGACAGAGTGAGACCCTGTCTATTATAAAAAAAAAAAAAAAATAGTTGGATGCTTTTGTAATACTCTGGATGTGGGAAAAATGTCTCTAGGATCTAACTTTCACTGTTCTTTTATGTCCTTACTGCTTCTGTGACAAATCTATTCCCAAATCATTCTACTTGCCTTCACTTTTCTTGACTTAAAATCTCTGGAATTGGTTCAGGTGAGTTTCTTGCTTAGGTTTCCTTCAGAAAAAGCATTTTTCTTGATTAAAAATGGTCTCTGTGCTCAGCAGATTCTGTTCTCCAGGACCACCATTTTTCAGGCACAGAATGTGACACTCCTCTCATTCCAGTTACAATGTTCCTCTTGCCTTATCTCTTTCCAGATGAGGTCCAATTACAAGGATCTTTACTAATGTGATGTACTGCACTTCTTAGCTCTCTGTCTAGATTTTGTTTTAGAGAATTATGACTTTATCACCATAGTATGTTATACAAAGTGGCCTACATTCAAAATTTAATTAACTCCTCAAGTGAGCTATCACATAATTGGGAGGGCAAAGAACCTTATTCTTATACCCATTCCACTGGATACTTTGAGCATATCCAACAACCATTAATTAAACACTACAAAGGAAGAAAGAGAAAGCAGTTTTTGTTTTTTGGTTTTTCTAAATCAAAATTGAGCAAGAGAGAGAAAGAGAGTCCAGTGAACCTAACAGCATGTGGGGTGGATTCTGCTTAGGGTACAGTAATACTACCATCCACATTTTAATCAACAGAATTCACACTGATCAGTGTTATTACAGTGAATGCTAATTAAATGTACCACGTCTTGACACCTAAAATAAAGTGTTACCAAATTCAACCTCAAGCCGCAGGGATCAAATTCCTCTGAAAGCTACAATTTGCACAAAAGCTCACTCAATAAGAAATGTGTTTTTTCAGCTGTTTTCCCACAACATAACAATAAATAGAAACAGACCTGGGAAGCAACAAGACCATTAAGAATAACACATCAAAGATGATGTACAAGCTACAAAACAATTTTCTCCTCACATAAATAAGTGCAATATACAATATTTTTTTAATAACATGCCAGAAGACGTCAGTGCTCTGGGAGTCAAGATACCTGGGTCCCTGTTCTAGCACTTTCAATAATTAGGAGTATGATCTTGAACAAACCACAAAACCTATCTAAGCATCATTTTCTCCACATGTAAAATGACAGAATTGGGCAAAATGACCTAAATTTCCTTCTAGGAGCAAGTTATATGAATTTTTTAAAATAATATGTAAATGCTTTATCATGGCAGAGGGCTATATAAATGAAAGTCCTTAACATGATCATTCTTTGATACTGTGTCAGAGTTGGAGCAATAAAAGATGAATAAGGAAGAGTGGAAATAAATAAATATCAAGCACCCACTTCTCAATTTTTTCCTTTGAAAACCACCCCAAATCTCTCTTTCTGGCAGCACATGAAAGAAGGGTGTTGGAAGAGGTTGTTACCAATAGGAAAGTAATTTATCTCTTCTGCTATTGTAGTAGTTAACGAGGGGCTAAGGGAGAGAACAAGAGTTTAAAGTGTTCCATGGGAAGACATTTATAAAAGGAAAAGGATTACTACTTAATAACCAGTGGTTCCCAGTGTTTAGGGTGTATCAGAGTCACCTGGGGCTTTCATTAAGTCAGAAATTCAGAAGGTTTGGGGTGAGCTTCAAAAACCTTGCTCCTGACAGGTTCCCCAGATGACTGTGATAAAGGTAGTCCTGGACCACACTTTTAAAAACACATCACTAAACGGAGTTCAAATTATAAAATTTCCTATGAAACTGTGGAACAGTGCCTGCAGAACTGAACTTTCTGGAAACTTTTTAAGGAGATTTAACCAAAATCCCAGCACATGATCTTTTAATAGCAACAGGCTATATAATCAGAATTCTAGAACTGAAAATATCATGAAAGTAGCATAATTTAACATATTTCTCCTAAACAAATGGCCCCCAACTAATTTTCAAATAAGGAAACATTTCTATTAATTCCAGCAGTATCGTTTTCTGGAGAGTAATTTGTCTTTGTCACCGTAACTCAGCATTTATAGAGCTTCACTTCTTAGCACACACAAAAGTCCGAATTTAGAATACGGATGATGAAGAAAAATTTATATTTACAACTGGGACTTAATTCACTACAATACACCAAAGAACACAACAAAACTAGTTCAGTTAACTTTTTTTTAACACTTGTTAGAATTAATACTTCATAATATCTCTTCAGTGCCTACCTAATAGTTATATGGCTTTGGCTGTTATATGGCATCAGGTAAAATTAATTTTTAAACCATCTGCACTACTGGGCTTTTAGATATATCGTTAAGTGCGGATCACATTCTGACCTCAAAAGAATATACCTTGGAAGTGGATCATTTGTTCTTCAGCTGTCACCCATTTCCTCATGATAGTCTATATGTATTTAGCACTGAGGATTAAGTTGTTTTACAAGTCACATTAAATCACCTATGTTGCAAACTAATGAATACCAAGTGACGGATAGGGGAGTACATATAAATTAATCTTCATATAAAACTATCTCTTCAATAGAACACTTTTATGTTCTTTTTATATTATTTCTATTTGAAGACATTGTAACTAGCTTACTTTAGAATCAAACCTATTTTATTATTCATGTGTTACATAGGATGTGATAAGACCACCTAAAGTAATAGACTATTTTAATAAATTGTGTGCATGTACATGTTTTCTGTAGATAGGAGGAAAACGAATATCACCTAAAAACAAATGTTTAGAAAGAGCTGAGCAACAAAATCAGAACAATCTTTGGTGTTGTGTAAATACATTTAATAAAAATATTGACTTCAAAGGCAGAATAAATAACTGTAGGGGGAAAGAAAAATATCCCCATTGCAAAAGGACAATCACAAAGGAAGCTGTGCACTGCCAACTTGTCTCTTTCTAAACCACACGGAGCAGAGAAAAACCATGTCTCGCAAAAAACATTTTCTTTGAGGCTAGGCACGGTGGCTCATGCCTGTAATCCTAGTACTTTGGGAGGCTGAGGCAGGCAGATCACTAGTCCAGGAGTTTGAGACCAGCCTGGGCAACATGACAAAATCCTATCTCTAAGAAAATACAAAAAATTAGCCGGGTGTGGTGGCGCGCATCTATAGTCCCAGCTACTCAGGAGGCTGAGGTGGGAAGATTGCTTGAGCCTGGGAGGCCGAGGCTTCAGTGAGCAGAGATCACACCACTGCACTCCAGCCTGGGCAACAGATGGAAAACCTGTCTCAAAAAAATAAAACAAAGAAAAAAAAACCATTTTCTTCAATGCATAAAGAAGTTATAGAAAAGGTAGAGTGATTTGGGAAGCAAACAAAGGCTTTTTCCCTAAGAAGTTAAAGTCATAGTAGACTGCCTACCCAGACTTCTGGCAGTACATTAGTTGTAGTAGGTGCAAATTACCTCATAAGTCTTTGTATCTGAAAAATACGTTTCAAGTATGCCAAGTGCTATTTTCTACACATAATGGGAAAACAACCAAAAATCTTTACTTCATGTTATATGTGCAAAAAAAAAAGATGCCAATGTGTTAAGAAAAATCCTCGAGTATTCTTAGCATGGATTTTCAACTATAGACCATTTGTCAAACTTCTTCTCCTTGGGTAAAAGTAAGGATACCCTGTTAGACTGCATAATCTAACATGTCACTCTTCTTTAAGTTAAGAGGTAGTGATATTGACAATGAGGTTGCCAGTTTGGGAGATATCACTGGCATTATACCTGATGATCACATCCCATAGAGCAAACTAGAGAGGATATGGAAGGACATAGCTGATATGGAAGGTGCATTTTCAGGAACCAGAAATCAATTACAGTCCTTGTAAAGCAGTGACATAAAAATTGACTTGGGTATCAGAGTATCTGGATTATAGTCCCAGATGCCACGAACTAATTGTGTGACTTTTGGTAAGATACAGCCTTTATTTCTTTAGGGTGCCCTCCAGCTTTTATGATCTAGAATCCCATGAAATTATGACGTTGACATATGCATGGGGTTCACTTATAATTCTAGGAGCTCAGCCTTGATTCAAAGGAGTTCTGAATAAAATTTTAGAAGTCTAGTACATCCCTGGATAACCTTCCTTTCTTGCTGCAATTCGAAGGAACATTTGCTATTCTATTTCTTTGCCTCACACAAGCAGCCAACGTTTTTCCTCCAAATTAGGCTTCCCCTCCCCACCCAATCTCTGATTGCTGTGTTTATCCTAGTGTGTCTTGACTGTTTCTATTTCCATTCCATTTTGTACAGGAGGACCAACTTCTGTCTTGATGAATGAATCTCCTGGGAGAAGCAATCCATTTTTATAAACATTCTCAGAAGGTAATTTCCTGCTCAAAATAGAAAGCTGACATTTCTCTGTCTTTCTGTCTATATTTATGGATTGACTTAAGCATAAAGGCACGTAAACAAAGGTGGGGTCTTGTGAAAAGGTAAAGAAAAAAGAGCTACAGAAAGGCAGGTGAAGAAGGAGAGGGAAGCAGAGGAGACAGAAAATAAAGGAAGTATAAAATAAATCATCTACCAGAGAAGTGAGCACATTATACTATTTCTATTATCTGAAAAAGCACCATATCAAAATTTTCTTTCATTAAGAAAATGTGAGACAAGAGAATCAAAAAGCAAATAAGAAAACAATACATTCCTAAAAATAATATTTTTTGAAAAAGCTTAGCAAGAACTTGGAAAACTCAAGTCAAATTATTTTAACTGTTTGCGAACATTACTGAATTACATTAACACCATTGGACTAAGTGGCTACATTATACTATTAACCAGAAATGTTCCTTTAACCTCTGAGGATCAGAGGCTCTCACTACTGTTGATCTAGATTTCAGACAGCAACCCTTTGAGTCCTCTGATGGCAAGGATATGAGATGGTTTAAGACGACAGGAAGAATTCGTTATTACCAAAGAACCAATCAAAGGCACTTCTGGGCATTTTTGCCCACAAAGAAATCATAATAATATGATATTGTGGCCAGAGGCAGTGGCTTATGCCTGTAATCCCAGCACTTTTGGAAGCCGAGGTGGGCAGATCACCTGAGGTCAGGAGTTCAAGACCAGACTGGCTAACACGGTGAAACCCCATTTCTACTAAAGAAAAAAAAAATTAGCCAAGCGTGATACACGGGAAACTGAGGCAGGAGAATTGCTTGAACCCAGGAAGTGGAGGTTGCAGTGAGCCGAGATTGCGCCATAGCATTCCAGCTTGGCCAACAAGAGGGAAACTCCATCTCAAAAATGTTTCTAAGTTATATGCGCTGGCATAGAACTGTATATAGGTAGCATTCAAAAGTCCTTGGTATCTGTTGCCACATTCTAAACCCTTAACTTCGAACTGCCATATGACATGTGTGGTCAGAGTGAATGGAAGAGAGTATGTCCATCACCACTTCCAGGAGCACAATTGGAAACAGACAACTCTGAAAATCAGACGGTATGTCAATAAGATGGCTTCCTGTAATGTCAATTCTTGGACTCATTTAATACTTGAGTTGCTGTTAATGTTTAGAATTATGCTAAAAATTAAAGATAAAATTGGGGGTAGAACAGACACATGTAGCTTAAAGTTTAGTGAGAGAGACAGACATAAGTAAAAATCATTGCATAAATAAATACATAATTAAAAATTTTGTAAACACTATGAAGAAACAGGATAGGATGCCATTAAAGCAAGTAACAGGGATAACAAACCTAGTCTGAAGTTAGAAGCAGCTTCTCTAAGAAAATGCTGTTTGGGCAGATTACTGAAGGAGGGAATGAACTAACTAGATTAAAACAGGAGAAAGAGAGATCCAAGCATAGTGACCTGGGCACATAGGTGTCCTGAGGTGGGAGGCAGCTCGGAACATTGGAGGAGCTAAAAGAAAACCAAGCCATTGTCACTAGGGCAAGAATATCTATGAAGTATGAGATGAAGAGTTTTAAAAAGTGGCCAGGCCAGCGTATGCAGGACTTTATAGGTCTTGATAAGGATTTAGACTTTATCCTAAAAGCAGTGATAAGCATCAAAAACTAAGCATTTCAGTCTCTTAAGTCTCTTAACTGCAATAAAAATGACAGCAGAGAGGACAATAATGGATGTAAAGAGATCCATTAGAAAGACTGAGTTTTCAATAGCTGGAACTGAGGTGTTGCTGGATAGATATCAAGACAAGTAGACAAAAATATGTATGAGATAAAATCAATGGGACTTTGATAAGGTGATGAGGAAGAAGGAGATGTAAAAGAAGACTTGTAGATTTCTGGCCTGTAGATTTCTGGTTGGTACATTTCTGGTTGGCAGATAGCGTCACTGACTGGGATGGGCAGCATGGAGGAGGACTAGGTTGGAGCAGAGTGGCATTAGTGAGATCAGTTTGGGGTGCGCTGGGTCTGAAGTGCCTTTAGGACAGCCAAAAGTAGACAGTTTGTAGCTGCAAACCATTTGCCTTGTTGCCTGGCTTTTCTTATATCTCCTCCTTCTCTTATACTTCAAGCATGCCTTCCAGGAATTCCGAATCCATCTCACTCTATTTTACAGACAATTTCAACTATACCAGCTCTACTTCCATATTCAGTTCCCCTGCACATAGGAGGAAAAAAAAATCAAACTGTTCAGGTGAAACAGAAGACCATCTATTCTTCAGTAACCAAAGAATCTATACAATTCTAGCAGAATCATCTTTCTTGAAAGGCTCATATGGTTTTAAATAGCAATTTTTCCCCTTGACACTAAATGTGTAATAATGGGAAAAAGAATTAACCTTTCTGAAGCTACAATGGAGTACACCTGAAGTATCTTACTTTATACTTTGTTGAAGATTCTGTGTGTCCTCAAGGTCTACAGCAACCATCAACCCGTAGATCTCCCCAAAAATCTTTGTCCTTGAACCAGTAGAACTTCTTTCTGCATTATAGGTGGTAAAAGAGCTTGAATTCCCAATATAAAAGGCCAAAAGTCCAGGCTTTAAGATTACAGAATCTGAGACTCTAGCTTAGATTTAGGATATTTAATAAGAGAATTGACAGCTTCAATAAGCATACTAAAATGAAACAAACTGCGTGGTACCATGGGTATAATACAAACGTTAAAGGATGAACACTTTTGGATATCAGGATGTCACTGCATTGGTGACAATATATGCAACAACTTGTGACAGAGCCTGGCAACATCAGCTCAGTTCCTCCGTTTTCTCATTCATGAAATGGGGAAAACAGCCGCAATTTCATTACATGGTTGCAGTGAGAGCTAAATGGTTTAACTCACATAAAGTTTACGTGAGTGTCTGGTCTATACTGTGTTCAATAATGTTAGCGAAAGTTGCTATTGCTTTAAGGAAAATGAGTCAAAATGATTGATTTGCTAAAGGTCCCACATCTAGTGAAAGTAAAACTAGAATTTAATCCCTGCTCTTTCCTTCTGTGCTAAAATATAAAACTAAAATGTGGTCAGGGATTGGGGGAGGGATATAACTGAAAAATCACAGGTTCTTCAGCCACAGAGGCAACTAACGTAGGATTAACAAATACTTTTCAAATTCATTTTACCATTCTGTTTCCATTATGATAAAAACATAGACAAAGGATATAAAGTAGAACTTCTTCACATACTCTGCT
Source organism: Gorilla gorilla gorilla (assembly GCF_029281585.2). Taxonomy (NCBI): domain Eukaryota; kingdom Metazoa; phylum Chordata; class Mammalia; order Primates; family Hominidae; genus Gorilla; species Gorilla gorilla. The sequence continues at coordinate 34,261,640 of NC_073232.2, read as the reverse complement.
CACTAGCATATTGCTGTGTTATCATACGCAACCTACTCTTGGGTATTTTGAAAATAAGTTTAAAATCTAAAATATTCAGAATCCAACTTCATGTTCTCCCATTTTCCTACATAAACCATCTGCTCTATTCAAGCTAAAATTAGTCAATTAATTAATATGATTTATTATCAGAAATTCTTTGGTTCATTTTTTTAACTGAATGAAGTGTTAACCATGTGCCAGCTTCTTTGTCAGAGTATTGAGATATAAATGTATATAAAGTAACATTATGTCCATTGTATAGGTGAAAAAAAAATGAGACAAGAAGAATTTGTAATTTGCTTTAAAGGCACAAGTAATTGTCTAAAGAGGTTATTGAAAAAAGAGATGTTTTACTCACACCTTAAAGAACATAAAAAACTAAATAACAAAAGGATGTAAGCAACACCATGAAATACTTAGGACTTTCCTAACACAGCTTTTATATAGTATTGGTTCATTTGAAAAGAATTTGCTGGATAGCAATGACATTTTGTTGACCTTATGTGGTGCTCATTGTGAAGGCGAAGGTTGGCAGCATGGTTACTGCATGATTACTCTACTCTTCTATATTCTATCCCAATCTCTGACTCCACTTCCATGTGGACTATAGAAGTGTGCACACAAAAATAGAAACTATTTTCGTGGTATTCTAGAAGGAAAGGCAGACCTGAAAAAAGTTCCTCATGGAAGATACCTCCCAAGTCTCTCACTGTCTGCTACTAGTATTTTTTTAAGCTGTTCATTGAGAATACCGATTCAGAGCTTTTGGGGGAGGTCCAGCTGCACTGAGGTACAATTTATATACAATAAAATTCCACATATATAACTCAATGAGTCTTACGGTCACAGATCTCATTTATGAATTTGATCTAATCCAGGAAGACTCTCCCTTTTAAAAATGCACATATGGCCAATATTTTATTTAAAATCACAAAGACTTCACAGATATACTAAAGTTTATCCAGGCACGCTCACAGATAGATCCTAAGAACCTCGATCAAGAAATAGCAAAGCACCTAAGGGAGTCATATTCAAGTAAAAATTATTTTCAGGTTAAACAGTTTACCCCTCATCCTATCAATAGGATAACGAGTATTCTTTAAGCTCACTTTATTGAGTATTCATTTGATTTTATATAGAGAGTATTCAAAAAATTGGCATATGTAATACCAAAATGTATATTCAGAGTACACATACAGGACACACTTTGCATGCATTCCACTTAAGGTTACTGCTTGCAAAAAAAGACTTGTGTGGTCAGTGCTTTTCACAATTCAAACGTATTAATTTTAATTTTTTCTAGTAAATATATTTATAGTGGACGATATGTGATAATAAAATTGAGAGTAACAACTGAAAGAAAACGAATTTTTGTAAAATATCCATCCATCTATTTGGGTAATTCTTCTACAATTCCATTAACTTAAATAACATTTAATAAATAATATTATTAAAAAATAATTTCCTACTCACATTTTTGAAAAGTTATAACCAAGAGTCTGGGCCCTATCATTAAATATGTAAAAAATAAGATTTTACTTTCATTTAAAACAACATTGGGTTCAACCACAGATCCAAAATAAATGATAGGTTTTGCCACAAAGAATCTTGTCAAATTAGAAGGCACATTTGTAGTGAGATTATGGTGAAGCTTTGAACTTCTTTTTTTACATAAGATTCCAAAATAATTCCATAAAAATAACATACTACCCTATAAACATTTCAGATATCCTGTGCTCGAAAATGTTTAAACCCTGTGATATGGTTTCACTGTGTCCCCACCCAAATCTCATCTTGAATTGTAGTTCCCATAATTCCCACATGTCGTGGGAGGGATCAGGTAGAGATCACTGAATCATGGGGGCAGTTTCCCCCATCCTATTCTTGTGATAATGAATTAGTTCTCACAAGATCTGATGAGCCTCCCCTTCACTGGACACTGATTCTTCTCTCTCCTGCCACTATGTCAATAAGGTGAATAAGGGCATGTTTCCTTCCCCTTCCACCATGATTGTAAGTTTCCTGAGGCCTCCCCAGCCAAGCTGAACTCTGAGTCAATTAAACCTCTCTGCTTTAAAAATTACCCACTCTTGGGTATGTCTTTATTAGCAGCATGAGAACAGACTAATATACCCTGATTGTTATGTCATTTAATCATTTTTGCTTTCATGCTATAATGCTAATAATATGGTCTGCAAAAGAGGTTCTAGCTATATTTGATTGAAATTTAAAGAGGAATAGAGGGCAGAAAGACAAAACTCAGCAGAGAATAACACAATTTCTTTCAAGAATATTCACTTAAATAATCAAATGAAAGGAATTGCCAATTACAATTTAATCCAAGTAAATAAATTAGCTTTGCAGCAAAATTAAGATAAAACAATCAATGTGAATTAAATACTTTGAAGCAGATAACAGATTAAAATTTTCACTAGTATTTTCATGGACAAAAAAGATTATCTCACATGTTGTTTCTAGGATCATTCTAACACTCATCATAAAAAAATATGAGGTTATAAAACTGCTCACAGCATTTTATAGAATATTATCTTTCACTTATTCAAAATATATTTATTGGAAGCAGCTACTATTTATAGAATTTATTTGCCTGGCTATGCACTAACCTTGTCTTTTACTTCTACAGCAAAAAAAAAAAAAAAAGGAAACAATGCTTAAGAAGCTTAGAATGTAAAAAAGACAACAGAAATTACACTCTATTCATGTGAAATAGTCATTCCCAATTTGTTTAATTCCATTAAATGGAACCGAATCCCATTAGAAAGAAAATCCAGTGATCTGATTATGGGACGGCCAAAAATATACTAGATTACTTCTTCACTCCAGCTCTTCAGGTCCATTTGGACTTCTCTGATCTTTGACAGTAAAGGGCCCACAAAGGCATCCATTCCACCTTCTATGTACTGGTTATGTCCTGAACACTAGGCATAAAGTGATGAGGAAACACAAAGGACTACCCTCATGAAGTGAATGACAAACAATCAAACAATTGCACTTAAACATGTAAATTTCAGACGGAGTTAACTTCTCTGAAGCAAAGAAACCCAGTTCTATGAAAACCTCTAACAAAGAAACTTAAGGTCAGAGCAAGATTCCTGAACATGAAGACTGAGTTGAGATCTGAAGGCTACAGGGATTAACTAGGAGAAGAGTGGAGGTTGGAAGGATGGTAAAGGAAGAAAAGTTTTCAGATAAAGAAGGAACCTGCCCCCAGAAATCCAGTAAGACTGAAGCAAACAAACTGAAGAGGAACACAGCAGTCACAGCAATCCAAGAATGTGGATCTGAACCCAGTCGGCAATGTAAAGCCATTGGAATGTTTTAAGCAGGCAGGTGGTAACATCAGAGTTTCATTTTGAAAATAACACTCAAGCATCCATATGGAGACTGGATTGTTCAAGAAAAAAACAAAAGATCAGGAGCAGTTCTGAACAAAACCAAGGGAGAAAGTTTTGTTTTCAGAGCCTGACACGCCTGGTTCTTCTGGCAAAATATTCCATCTAGGATCACCCTCTTGGCAGAATCCCAGTTTTCGTACCTGTTCCCTCTGCCTTGTAGCCAACTGAAAGGTCTTTCATTCTCTCAATAACCTGCTTTGTGCTTCCTACCTTCACTAATCAGAGCTAGGTGCTAATAGATCAATGAAGAATGCCATGTCTCCCATTCTTGCTCTTACTTTAAGAGTAGAAGTACCTTAACTAGTATCTTACCATATTAAGGTAGGTTGGCATAGGCTGCATTATAAAAATTCATCATGAAATCCCAGTGGAGTACACAAGAAAAAAAGTCTCCTTTCTATTACATGCCCAACTCAAGTCTATAGGGAACTCTGCTGTACATGGCCACTTAGGGACTCAAGATGCCAGACGTTCTTCCATCTTGAAACTGCACAATCTGGAACATATGACTTTCTTGCTTATTGCAGCAAGAGAAGAGAGAGAATGTGATGTTTTATGTTAGTAATAAATGCTTCAGTTCAGAAATGGCACCCAGCATTTCTGTTCACAGCCCGTTGTCTGTTGTTCAGAACCAACCACAGAGCCCAACCCAAAAGTAAAGGAGTTAAAATGTGTAGACCTCTGTGGGCTTAGAAGGGAAGGAGTACTAAGTACTGGGAAACATAAATAAAGTCTAACACATTAAGAAAGCCATTTTGTTCTTCTCACTAGGATCCCATATTTTAAAAAATTCTGTCCACAAAAAGAAAAATCAACATCTTTGTATTTCAGTATAATTCATTTTAATGAGATACAATGAGAGGGTGATATATACATAGCCCAAAGCAAGGAAATGTGTTAACTGTACAGCCTTACCTTGGGTAAATGAACCATTTTAGTTAGGCTTCTAGAAATATTAAAAATAGTTCGCAGAGTATCAATTCTACTTTCAAGAAAGCATGAACCCCACATATAGCACTGGAAACTGGAAAAGGTACTCTTTTAGGTACCACTGTGACAAGTTTCAATGACATCATATTGGCATATGAAGGATCTGCAAGATACTATCGACAAAAGTAATCAAAGTAAAGAATTACTATGGTAATAGCTTAGCAATCAGTGTCCAAGTCTTCTTTGGCCTTTATTCTGGTTCTCCCTGCTGTGTAACAAACCACCTCAAAGGTTAGTGGCTTTGAATGACAATTTCTTATTATCTGTCGCAGTTCTGTGTGTAGATTAGGTTTAGCTGGGCAGCCTTTGCTTGGGTTCTTTTATGCTGTTGCATTTAGATGACAATTGGGTTGGGAGTAATATTATGGCTTGACTGATCCAGACACCCAAAATGTTTCTTCACTCAAATATTTTGCATTTCAGCTGGGATAGCTGGAATAGCTGTGGACTAATCAAGTCTCCCTCTCTCCACCTGACTTCTCCAAATGCCTTGAGCATCCCTGCAGCTTGGAAATGTCAGGTTAGCTGTACTACTTATATGGTAACTGGCTTCCCCAAGAGCAAGCATTCCAAGAAATCATAATGGAAACTGCAGACCTGCTTACCACCTTGCCTTGGGAGATGTGCAGCATCAATCTGGTCTTATTCCATTGGTTACAAAGAGCCAGTGCAGACTCAACGTACAAAGGACTGGATATTGGCATAAAAAACAGGAGGTGTGACTCATTAGAAGGAAGGAATCTTTGGAAACTAGTTACCACAATGCTGGTTTGGGTAATGAGAGCCATACTCAAAAATGCCTGATATTCATCAGTTAGGAATGATTTTCTTGAAGACAAGCCCCTAAAGATCCAATAAAAAAAAGTCTCCAAAAGATAATACCAAAAGATGGCATTAACCAAAAGGTGAAATTTATTTCATTTTTTTTTTAAGACAGTCTCACTCTGTCGCTGATGCTGGAGTGCAGTGGCACTGTATCAGCTCACTGCAATCTCCATCTCCTGGGTTCAAGCAATTCTCCTGCCTCAGCCTCCTGAGTAGATGGGATTACAGGCACCCATCACCACACCCAACTGGTTTCTATATTTTTAGTAGAGACGGGGTTTCACCATGTTGGCCAGGCTGGTCTCGAACTCTTGACCTCAGGTGATCCACCTGCTTCAGCCTCCCAAAGTGCTGGGATTACAGGTGTGAGCCACAGCACCCGGCCTTAAAATTTACTGTAGCATATAATGGCCCCTACAGCCAATTCTAGGCATACATATGACCACACAGCAGATTTTTTTTTAAATAGTGAGAAGCAGCATCTTTAAACATGAAATAAAATATAATAGCATTTTGAAAAGAAACTAAACATATTAACAAAATAAAATGTCAAAAAAATTAGATCAGAAGGAGAACAAAGTTGGAGGACTGACATTACTTGACTTCAAGACTTACTATAAAGCTATAGTAATCAAGGCAGTGTGGTATTAGGAAAAGAACAGACATATATAAATGTCATGGAATAGGCAGCCCACCTAAATATGGTCAACTGAACTTTGAGAAAGAAGCGAAAGCAATACAACAAAGAAAAGTAGGCTTTTCAAAAAATGGTGCTGGGAACAACTGGACATCCACATGCAAAAATAATAATTTAGGCACAGACTTTACACCTTTCATAAAAATTAACTGAAAGTGGATCAGAGATCTCAATGTAAAACAAATTATAAAACTCCTTGAGGATAACATAAACAACCTTGGGTACGGCAAGTACTTTTTAGATACGATATCAAAGACACAATCCATGGAAGAAATAGTTGATAAGCTGGTCTTCATTAAAATTAAAAACTTTTGCTCTCCAAAAGACAACATCAAGAAAATAAAAAGAGAAGCCACACACTGGGAAAAAATATTTGCAATACATATCTACTAAAGGACTGCCATGCAAAGTGTGCAAAGAACTGTTAACATTCAACAACAGGAAAGCAAACAACCCAATTTCAAAATAGGCAAAGAATACACAGAGGACTTTTAAGGACATTGAAACTTTTCTGTATGATACTATAATGGTAGATACATATCACTTTACTTTTGCCAACATCTATAGTAGAATGTACAATGCCAAGTGTGAACCTGTATGTAAGCTATGAACTCCAGATGATAAGGATGTATCAACATAGGTTTGATCGTAGCTAGTGAACCACTGTGGTGCAGAATGTAGACAGTGGGGGAGGTTCCACATGTGAGGGATAGAGGATATATAGGAACTCCATACTTTCCACGTATTTTGGTTTGAACCTGGAATTGTTCTTAAAAATGTTTATTAATTTTGCAAAATTGTAAAACAAAAAATGCCTAGAAATTTATGGGTATTTATTAAAATAATTTTTAAAGAAAAATAATATATCACAAAATTTGGAAATAAAAGCTTTCTCCTGGGTTTCCTTTATCCATATTCATTCTTTCCTAGATACTAAGAAGTTACAGAATGTCTTCCAAAGTGTATTGCAATCATTAATTTGTTATTCCACACAATGTTCCCCTGAGGAAAATAATGATAATTATCCATTATTATGGAAAGCAATAGCAGACTTCTAAAGACCAACTTGCCCAAGTGTATACCCAAAGAATGTGAGTTTTCTCTAAAGCATTCCAGACCTCCACTCTCCCCACTAAGTCAAGAGAAGTCTATCATTCCTGGTTAAGCCATTTGTTCACTTTGGGAAATACCTTTTATCTTGTAGACACTAAAATCAATGTGTTAAACAAATCATTTGCTAATATTGCAGCTAGATCTCTACTTATTCTACTTGGTCCCAAACCCTAAGCTTCAGAACACGTAACAACTTGTTTTACTTGCAAGAGATAAGTCATTATTACTTCCCCAGGATAAATAATTATAAATTTATAATTATGTCATGTATTTTCAGATGCTCTGAACACTACATTAAAGAGGGTCATAAACAGCGTTTTAGTAACATGTTATGGTCAATTAACATACTGTGACCTCAAACAAAGTATGATGGCAAAACTCTACCATTTGCTACACCTGGCCTAGCTGCTCCTGTCATTTATCTTCACCCTTTCTATTAGCTCCAAAGGGAAAAGGGCCATGGCAGTCATAATGGTTAAAAGCGTGGATCATTTTACAAATAAAACAGAGTGCTTCTCTGAGCAAATATGCATTATTCAAAAAGACAACTGACTCCGCCGTGTTAATTGGCTCTAATTTATTCCATTGAAATTACATCATTTTCTGTGCTAAGCTATTCATAATCCAAGTGTATCACACGCTGATTTGCTGAGACTATGAAACTAGTCTATCAGAATTAATTAGCAAATTAAGAGACTTTGCACTAAAAATTTCTCAGTGGAGGAAAACAAAATTGTATCAGCATAGTGCAAAAGACATAAAAAAAGAGAATGATGTAAAAAAAAAATAAAAACAAGCTGAACATTTTGCCATTAGTTGACCATAGGTATAGTAGACTTAGTTTCACAGAAAGTATATTGGTTTGAAGAAGTAGGTCAGGAGTACTATAAACCTAGTGTTTTATGGGAATGTGAACATCTGGCCTCAGAAGTAAACTATTTGGCTGAGGAAAGTGAAAAGGCAGGTGAACTGGAATAGACATGAATCAAATGAGCAGCTAGAATTTAAGCAGTTGTTCTTAACCTTAGCTGCAAAATGGAATCCTGTGGGGAGCTTTCAAAATTACTGATCCCTCAGATAATCTAATTTATTAGATTCTGGAGTGTGGCCTGAGCATCAGGATTTTTAAAAGCTTCCCAGATGGTTTTAATGTGCAGGAAGGTTTAGTCATGATCAGGTAGGACAGCTCAGGACAAGAGTCTGTGATCTTGGGTAAAGTCAAATGGGAAATACTGGTTTTAGCAATATAGCAGAATAGATGTTCACACAATCTCCTTCTGGTATATAGCACAACTAAAAATGCCAATTGAAAACTTTTAAAACATTTTTTTCTTATGCCTTCCTCATCTAACAAGAAACTAAGAGGTCAGAAATCATTCTCAGAGGCCACAGATGAATAGAAAGCAAAAATCCAGAGAAATAAGTAGCGTGGGAGCTGGCAGTTGCTTTGTCATATACAGCAATTCTTGCTAACCTAGAGCCTGAGTGTTAATCAGCTACATATGGAAAACAAGACAAAACCTAAGCCCCTTTTAGGGTAGAAGGTGAGATTAGAGATGCTCCCTTAAACCCAGTGCTTTCAAAGGGTGACATCCTAAGAACATAAAATGAGGGAGGAATAAAAACAAAACAAAACAATAGTAACTGTCCCACCAAAAGAATAATACAAGTCAGTCTTAGCCCCGAACTCTGGATTCTTTGGAAGAAAAGTTAAAAAAAAAAAAAAAGTCTAACATATGTAAAAATTCATATTAACTGTGTGTCCTAAAAAGTCTCAGGACAAAAATTTAATTGAAGTGATCCTGAATTGGTAGTGACCATGCTAACAAAAGCAAACACAATTTTTCTCTGGAAGAACATGCTCACTTTGATCCAGGCCTAAAAGATTTCCGGAGATGAAATTCTAAGAAACATGGCCTCATAATATATGCAAAATTAGCCTCCTTGAAGGAGAGTTATAAGGTGAAAAAGACAAGGAATCACACCAAGCACTGTAATTATCAGGTACAAAATAGAAAACAAAGCAAATTCCTTGGCCTAATAAAGTATGCCTGACAAACAAACAAAAAAACTATCACAAATGTTATGTGCAGTAGTCAGTTACCTCGTTCTTTAAAAAGCAGGGAAAATATAGAAATTCCTATTCTTATTACTTGTATTCAACATTGTCCTAGAGGTTGTAGTCAGTGGAATAAAATAAATTTTAAAAAATAGCAGTGGAAATGAAAAAACAAAACTGTCATTATACACTGACAATAGAATAAACTCCAAAGAAAAGTTTACTAGATTTATAGAGTTTAGCTATAAGCAGCATATAAAATTTGATCAAAATTATACACATCAGCAAAAGAGTCAGAAAAAGCAATTTTTAAGAACATACTATTTATCATAGCAACACAAAAATAAAGTAGATAGGAATAAATCTAAAAAGTGATGTGCAAGGCATTAAAGAATATTACAAACTTTAGTTAAGATGTTAAAGATGACCCAAATAAAAGCAGAGATACAATATGTTCAGAAACAGGAATGCAGTATTTTAACGTTAGTTCTCCCTATATGGATATAACGCAATTCAATCAAATTCAAAGTGGAGTTTTTATGGAACTTGACAATATGATTTTTAAGATTTATTTAAAAGAGGGATGATCAACAAAGGCCAAGACACATCTAAGGAAGAATCACAAGGAACTTTTTTTCTCTGCCAGATAGCAAATCTTATAATAAAGCTATAGTACTTAGAAAAGTGAGATACCACAACAACTAAAACAATTTAAAAACACACACACAAAGAACTGAGAAACACATATATGGAAACATTATACAAAAGAGCAGGCACTGAACATCAGTGCGAAAAGAAAGACCAAAAAAGTTGTCTGAGACAATTAATTATCTACACAAGGCACTGGCAAACTATAGTCCACAGGCTAAATCTAGAGAGACTCCTGATTTTGTAAATAAAGTCTTGTTGGAACTAGCAATGCCCATTCATTTATATTTTGTCCTTGGCTGCTTTTATGCTACAATGGCAGAGTAAAGTACAGTTGACCTTTGAACAACACAGGTTTGAACTGCTTATATGTGGATTTTCCTCTGCCTCTGCAACTTTTGAGACAAGGCCAACCCCTCCTCGTCCTCCTCCTCCTCCGCCTATTCAACATGAAGATGACAGGTGGAAGTGGATCGTCATAAAGGTAATGGATCATCAAAAAGAACTTCATGATGATCTACTCCCACTTAATGAATAAAAAATATATTTTCTCTTTCTTATGATTTGCCTAGTAACATTTTCTTTTCTCTAGCTTACTTTATTATATGCATACAGTATATAATACATAGAACATACAAAATATGTTAATTGACTGTTTATGTTACAGACAAGGCTTCCAGTCAATAGTAGGCTTTTAGTAGTTAACTTTTTGGGAATCGAAAGTTACATGTAAATTTTCCACTCTACAGGCGATTGGTGCCCCTAATCCCTGCATTGTTCAATAGTTAACTATAGTTGCAACAGAGACCATATGACCTAAAAAGCCTAAAATATTTATTATCTTGTTCTTCACAGAAAGCTTGCTGACCCTTGGTTCATATGGAAAAAAAAAATTAGAATGAATTCCTACCTCCTACCATAACAAAAATCAATTCTAAATAGATACATAATTTAAATGTGAAAGCCAAAATTTTAAAACTCATAGAAGAAATTATAGAAAATATTTCTATGATTCAGAAGGGAAGGATTTGTTACATCAGAAAAAAAGCACAATTGTAAAGGAAAAGGTTTATGAAAATTGAATAAGTTAAAATTAAGAACTTTAGTTCCTCAAAGAAACTACAAAAAGAATTAAAACAAGATAAGCCACAATCAGGGGTAAGATATTTATGTCAGATTAAGGCAGATTATGTCAGATTATTTATGATAGTGCCTACAATGTAGTTAAGTTCTACTTTCAGTGTATGAGAAATGCATAAACAAATGAATAAGTGAATGAGAGAAGGTATGCATGCATGCTTTATGTAGGGGTGATTAAGTGCCCTAAATAAGCAGTTGCTTACACTTAGTTTAAGATTTTGCTTGATGCCTTTCATTTTGAATGGCTTACATGTTTCCCTTTGACTCCGGGCACAAAGTGAAGTTCTCTGGTAGTTAAAAATATCTCATAAAATTAGTTTCCTAGAGACTAGGGGATTATTTTTATTTCTCCAGTGTATAGCCTTGGAATCAACTGGTAAAGCCACATTTTACTTCTTTTTTGTAGAAGAAAAGCATTCCCATCTCGAAGAGTCAGGATGCACATAAGAAAGGAAGGATAAGCAAGAATGTGGAGGATTTTTCATCTCTTCATTTTTCCTAACCCGCATGGACAGAAGAGAGAGGACTGTTGCAAGGCCAAGAAACTTGCAAAACAAGCCTACTTGCATAAGTGATATATCCATATGAAAACGGACCCATGTAACTTGCAAACTATAGCCAAAACTTAAGGGCCATTCAAAATAAATGTTGACACAAGTTAATGATATAATACGAATACAAAGTGACTTATATTTAGTAAGCAGAATGGACAAAATGAGAATACATAAATAGGGAAGAAAAATGTTTGCAAGCTTTGAGAAATTATTTTGAATAAATTAGAAAAGGAAAAGACAGCACATATACTTTATTTCTTCTGATGATTAGAAAATAGAGCAGATTGCTTCTCAGTCTTTTGGCTAAGATCAAGTGTAGAAAATAGAGCAGAATTATTACTTTCCTTTTCTAAATAGCCCATCAGCTTTTTCTGGCAGCCCATACCACTGTTCGTTCACATGAAACTCAATGCTAATCAGAATTTCTAAGTCTTTTCCAAATGTATTAAGAGGCATTCCTATGGTTTGAATATGTCCCCCAAAGTTCATGTGTTGGAAATGTAACTGCTATTGTAATAGTATTAAAAGACAGGGCCTTTAAAAGATTAGATCATGAGGGCTTAGCCTGCAGGAATGGATTAATGCTCCTATTACAGGAGTAAGTTCTAGGGTGGGCTCTTGATAAAAAGGGTGAGTTCAGCCCATTTCTCTGTCTCATGTACTTGCTTCCATTTCTGCCTTTCTGCTGTGGGATGATCCTCACCAGATGCCAATTCTATGCTCTTGGACTTCCCAGTCTCCAAAACTATGAGCCAAATAAACTTGTTTTCCTTATAAATTACTCAGTCTGTGGTATTCTGTTACAGGAGCAGAAAATGAACTAAGACATATATGCTAAGAAATCTATCCACTAATCTGTACCTGAGACAATGTTTTTCTTTTAGGGAAAACATCAATACAGGGCTTTAGGTTTATCTCTACCTAAATGTATCCTGTTAATTTCAGCCTATTATTTTTATTCTGCTAGAATACTTTTTGGATCTCCATTTTATAACTGTAATATATTTACTAATGCTATCGGCTTTGTTTCATCTGCAGATCTGCTGAGCATATCTATATGTTTAATTAGGGAGGGAACAGGACAACAAAGGAGGACAACTAAAGCACACTATTGTTTTTATTTTATTTTATTTTTATTGTTGGGAATAGAGTCTCACTCTGTCACCTAGACTGAAGTGCAGTGGAGCCATCATGGCTCACTGCAGTCTCAACCTCCTGGGCTCAAGCACTCCTACCGCCTCAGCCTTCTGCCTCAGCCTCCTGAGTTCCTAGGACCACAGGACATGTGCATACACATGTGCCACCATACTCAGCTAATTAAAAAAAAAATTGTAGATTGTAGAGACAGGGCCTCACTATGTTACCCAGGCTGGTCTTGAACTCCTGGCCTCGCATGATCTTCCTACCTCAGCCTCCCAAAGTGTTGAGTTTATAGGTGTTAGCCACTGCACCCAGCCAAGCACACTGTTTTTAAAGATCAGTTTCTACGATGTGGAATGCATGATAAGGTATATTGAATTGCACATTCTTGGAAATTATCTCTAAACACACAGCTTCTTTTTATAAATATTTTTATATTTTTGGATTACAATAGTAATTTTAAACGCTGTTTGGTGTTTACTTTTCTGCTAAGCATAAGGGTTTCTTTTTTTCAGTCTAAAGTACTAATTAATAGTATGGCAAGTGCCACCAGATAATGATGGCAGATGGCAGTCACAGGCTATGGTAGCTATGGACCCATAAGGTCTTTAGTCACAGCACTCACTGATACACCTGCAACTCAACACTTCAATTCTGAACCAATGTTGAAAATAGAAACTCATTCTGAAAAGATATGGCATATGCAGAAGGTAGAATTCTAAGATGGTCCCCAAGATTCCTTCCTTTTGCACACACCATTTATCATCCTCTCCCATTGAGTATGGACAGGTATATAATATGATGGATTTTACTGCCATGATTAAGTGGTATTACCCGACAAAGATGAAGGAATGTTGTGGATGTAATCTCAAATCAGTTGATTTTGAGTCAAAATGAAAATTATCCTGGATGACCTAACTTAATCAGGTGAGTTATTCAAAAGAGAAAGATATTTGAAATGAAAAAGATGCTCCTGGTTGTTCTGAAGAAGACAGCCATCCAGGCTGTGAGAGAAATACATGGCCATTTCCTGAAGACAGCCTCTAGAAGCTGAGGCCAGCACAAAACAAAACAAAACACAACACAACAAACAGACAAACAAATAAAACAGGGATCTCCATCCTATAACCACAAGGGAGTTAATTCTGCCAAGGACCAGAATGAACTTGGAAGGGGACTCCAAGCTCCTGATAAGACCACAGCCCCAGCTGAAGCCTAGAGACCTAGAGAGACCCTGAGCAGAGGACACAGTCAGGTCATCCAGCCTAGGCTTCTGACCTACAGAAACTGTGATATAATAAATGTTTGTTGTTTGAATGATGAACTTTGTTGTAGTTTATGTAGCAATACAAAACTAACACAGCACACAAGAAATAAGACTCAACCATTCTAACCCTGCCATCCACCAAAATACTTAGTGATTTGATGGACAAAGCTGAACTGAGCTACACTGAAAGCTGTAAGGGAACCTAACAGAAAAACAAAATTCAGCTATAATTGTCAACGTTTTCTATTTGGGGCAGTATTGTGTTTGTGTTGCTCTCAGTAAAAGAGCTATTTGCAAAGAGAGAAAAACAGAGAAAGACTGAGAGGGAATCAATATAAATCATTTACATAACTGGAGAGACTGATGAAAATAGCATCCAGGAATAGCAGGGAGTCCAGACCCATGGAATACTTGATGTCATTACAAAACCTGCAGCAAGAATTTCCAGGAAGTAATAGACCCAGAAGGACTACTCGAAGACTTTCTATGTTGATTTCAAGGTCTGAGTATTGAAATTAACTGAGCTGAGCCTCCAAATCAACTAACTCTCTTGAAAAAGTAGTTTTAGAATGTGTCTAGTCATTAGATACTTCCAAGGTGAGAAAGTTAATTTGCTAAAAGTTTTAGAAATAAAGAGAAATCAAGAAATACATTACACTAATATGCTTTCAAAAAGAAGTTTCAGTCTCCAATCACACACTCAACTGTTTTCTAACAAAAATAACAAGATATTCTGGATGTAGATATTTAAAAATTCCCTTCCTATTTATCTTCCTGAACTTTTACTGTATATAATTAAATGCAGTTATATAAATGCTATATTATTAGAAATAGAATTTATTTTTTCACTACTGCTTATTTCATAACTTAGTGATCCCCATCTCATTTATTTATGAGCCTTTTAGAATTTTCTAGATCAGTGACTACACGGAAATTATTAAAGAAAATTTTTGTCTACTCCTTTTAAAAATAATCAAACCAGAATTCTTCAGAGAAATTAATATTTAAACTAAAGCAGTTATGTTTTTTCAGGTGATAAGCTTTGTTCTTCAGGATCTGCTACAGCGTACAGTATTTTTATAAACTCTCTCTTAAAGTATATCAGTTCATGTGGTTTTGCAAATCTATTTGTCCTGTTTTGCCATGAAGAAAAAACACTTTTATCAAGGTATCTCCATGGATGTTTCAATGAAAATAAGAAAAGAAAAAGAAATAACTAATTTGTAAAGACAGCCTTGATTTTCTTGGACAGTATTTTATAAACCACAAACAAAGAGCCAAAGCCCCAAGTACAAGCAGTAGAATAAACCTTAAAAACCAATAACATTTCTTAGGTCTTGGCCACAGAAGTTATCTTTAATGATCCATAAGGGAATTGTATACAATAGTCAAAGCTCTTGAATTCATACACACATATCCTTCCATTTGAAAGAGCAAACTAAACAATGCTAATTATGTTAGACTGAGACAGTTGTTTTGAAATACCAGGAATAGAACCTTTTCTATGGTTCCTACAATTTTATTACTCTGATGTATTAGTTTTTTAATTACAAAATTGGCAAAGAGCAGTGGACAATATTTGGTTTGCTAGTTTTGTCCCAAGGCAAATTTTATCATTTTCTTCCAAAAGGAAAACTTCTCTTTCAAAGAATTATCCCATCAACAAGTCATGAACCATTTTATACATCATTAATTGCAACACAGCTCAGAAACTATCAAAGTGTGATATATATATAAATAACGGTTTCAGCATGGCTCATATGTTTATAGAGCATCATTCATTGGAAAATTTTGTTACATCTTACCAATATCTTCTACACAGCAAGCTTGTAAAAATTAGATAATTATATTCTGCCTGTGTCAAAGAAGATTCTGAATGACATTCCCAATAATAATCAACTATTCCTTCCAATCTCAAAGTCAAAGGTGGACTCCCAGTTAGGATTCCCCTTATTTAAGCTTTTCATGTATCTGAGGTTGACATTTCATAGCTCTTTTAAGCACGAATACAGTATCTCCTAGTATTAGCTCCAACAAGTAATTAGCTCAGAGGGACCCCTCCCCCATTATTCTAAAGAATAAATTGAATTTTAAAACCATGATAGGTTGTTGAAGAAATTATTGTGCACAAGACTCAGTTCAGGGTTTGAAGATATTTGATAAGATAGTTGACACAACATCAATTTTAAAATCATAAAAAATAGACTGTCATCTCAATGGGATGTCAGAGTACAAATGACCTTCTCAGGAAAAGAAGCATGGCTCCAGCTAGTGCTGAAATGGATGGTGGAAAAAACAGATTGGATCTTTCTGGTACAACTGTTGTTACACATTCCTCAAAACCTCCAAGTTGGCTAAAAAGGCACCGTTGACTTTCACCAAAGCATCTGAGGCTTCTAATGGAATGATTTCGGAAAAATCTGTTAATTTAGATTAATACCTATTAATCTCTTCAATACCTGTTAATAAGCATACACAATCCCCTCATTAACTGACTGGAGTGCCCATCCTGAACATATTAAACCATAATAAAGGTACTATGAAAAGGATCTCATGCTTGTTAGTGCCACATCCAAAAATCCTTGTTATCAATCAGCTGCATAAAGCAGTGACTGTTTAACTTACAAGAATAATCTTGTTTCTGAAGGAGTCATTATTAATTGCTTTAAAAGCCAGCTCTAGTATTTAGAAGTTTCTTTACTGATCATTCATTGCTTAAGCATTGTTTGCTCCATATATGCCTCATATCCCCACCACCAATGAAACGTCAAGCTCTTTGCAGGCAGGTGCCATGTCACTCATCATTCTATTCCCCCGATAATGCTCAGCTCATCAGCTTTTACATATTTAATTGAACTAACAGTAAATATTAAAGCTTTGACATTTAATTTCTCATTTAGTGGTGCCTCCGTCTCAGAAGTTCTGATTGGAGATTTGAAAAATCATTTTCAAAATTAAAACTGAGTCCAGTTTTTAGGGGGGAAAAGCATGTAACACAAACCAAGAAACAGTGATGATTTATTATTTGCTGATACACACAAAAAAAAGCAGAAATCACTTTATATAGTTAAGTCTCTCTCTTTGCAAAGATGTCATGGCTTTCCAGGATAATATTTATATTTCTGTGGCTTGTATTCTACAGTGACTATCAAATTTGGCATTACTACTTGCTCAGAAAGAACAAGCCCTCACAGCTATTTTAAAAATCACTGTAAACGAGCTTTTCCCAAGGACAGAGTAGGTTAAAAACTTTATATGGGTCTAGGGAAACTCAATCACCATCTTTATGAAAGGACTGATCCTCAAAACTTGTATCACTTTAGAATAGATTTGTCATAAGGGGTGACATGGCTATGTGCCAATAGTAGCCCTTCCTGCTTCTAATGGGATAAACTGAAGCAAACAGAAACAAAATTCTATTTTATAGCAAAGATTCAAATTAGTTTTGGAGTATCTTTCAATAATAACAAATAATGCCTAATTTAATAACAAAATAACTATTATAAAAGATTTCATAATTTTTATCTGTATCTGAAAGAGTTCCTCAGTGTTTTCAAGATTAAGTATTGATTGCACAATTAGCATTATTTCCCATCCTTTTCAGTATTTTTAATAAAAGATTATGTTGGAAACACAATTTCCAAAATCTCAGGAGAGAAGTTACTCTATGTTGAGATTAATTAAACTGCACCTTTGTCTTCTCTTTAAAAAGTTCCATGGCAGGAGTTTCATAAGGAAAATTTTTAAACTTTTATGATTTTTAAAAAGGAACTTTACCACAATCTTGGAGATTGTCAATGATGTCACAAATCAAGGTTGAGAATCACAGTCTTACACCCACCCCCCAACACACACTCATACACAACAGAACTAGAATTCAGTTTCATGTGAAGAATAGGTCATATTCCAAAAATAGACAAACAGTTTCTAGGTTACTATTCAGGAGTTAGTTTTTTTTTTAATCCTTTCTTCCTCTTCTCTGAACCCTCTATCATATGTGTTAATAAAAAGAAATAATCAAATCCCATGATCCTATGACTCACCATAGGATTTACTGACAGAAGACATGGCCTGGGCCAGGCCCACCCTTAAAGACCTGATCTATCACGGGCCTCTTCTCCATAGAAGAACAGGTTGTTTGTTAACAAATGCACACTAATCCCCTGTTGGGCTCCTCCTTTACTTCTCCTTCAGGTGAACTGGCATTCCTTTGAGCATCGTGATAGATAAAGATGCTTTCAAAGACATTTCAATATTCTCTAGGAGCAATGGACAAAATTAGTAGTTGAGAGAAAGTCCAACTCGGGAATAAGAAGAATTCTGAAGCAATGACTGGGATAGGTAATGCCCAAGGAGCCATTCAACATAGCATGTTATTGGAAGCTTTGCTGAGAACTGTAGCATTAATCCAACCAAGTGACCAGTGTCATCTGTGCCTGCCAAAAGAAACATGCACCTCTGGTTAAATAAACCGGAAATCCAGGAGAAAAGAGGTTAAGTACCAAGCCATTGGCGTCAAGAATTAAAAAAAAAAAAAAGTCTAGGATATAAAGAGGTAAGAACCCCAAGATAATTACTATTTCCATTGTGAGGAGTATCAAACCTTCTTTGTTGATCATTGTTGTCATAACCCTCCAATATGTATCAGGATGGTGTTTAGGGTCAAGAGTACCCCAAGTCCTCTAG
This sequence comes from Gorilla gorilla gorilla, assembly GCF_029281585.2. Lineage (NCBI taxonomy): Eukaryota > Metazoa > Chordata > Mammalia > Primates > Hominidae > Gorilla > Gorilla gorilla. Next base: position 34,243,084 of record NC_073232.2, on the reverse strand, counting down.
CTCTCACTATTTCAGAGCTGGGAACTGGACTGTCTGGCATACCTGAGGCTAAACCTGAGGTACAGAGTAAGGACTCAGACCTGCTTTGGGGTCTGCACTATGGCCACTATAAAGAGCTGAAGACAGAAAATGAGAAAGCAAGTGACAGTGGATACTTCTAGATTCCTCTAGATTTCCATACTCCTTCCCTGATCTTGTTGGATGTCACCTTCTGCATTCTAAGATGTTAAGTATATCCACATAGGTAGCACTACAGAGTTGTTAACTTCTAGCATTAAGTATGATACTCCTACCTTAAAATCTGATGGAGAGAAAAGGATCCTATAAAGAAAAGGCAGTGGCTCCTGTCCTAAGGTGGCTCCTGCCTTAGGCTATCTCTGGTATTACTTGAGAATTGGAGCACAGAGTCCCAGGAAATAACTGAGAAACATATGAAGAGATAAGATAGCTACTGAATATATGAAGGATGAGAGAGTAGTGGTAACAGCAAAGTGGGGTAATTTACTAGTCTTTTGATTATTAACCAAGAAAGGGGGTTTATTTATTTTTGCAAGCCTAGACAATTAAATAATGAGATGCCTATAAACATGTGTATAGAAAAGATGACTCTTGTTCTAAGTGGATGAGGCACGGCTAAAATTGCTGGGACCCAGAAAAAAAAATAGGCCCCTAAAAGCCTGGAAATATTTACTGTCCATTAAATCTCCTCTAATATTATATAGCATTTCCTGTCACTTTTCCTACTTAGCTAGAGTCTCTTAGAAACAGGAAATACATAATTGTTATGTCTTCTGTATATAAGCCTCTATGATAAACACAAAGGACACATAAAGGAAACTCTAGTAGCCTAATCTTACTGGAGATGGAGGACTCACAGTTTCAAACATCCAATAAACATGCAATTCTATTGATTACTCATTTTAGTTCAGGCATCATATCTCTGGCTGGTACTAGGGACACAATAATGAACAAGTAACATAGTACAGCTAAAAGAGCACAATATAAAAGATCGGAGACACAATTAAATAAAATTGTATGTGCTGTGAAAATGTACTGCATGCTATGAGAACTTATATTAAGGGAATGTTCCTTTGGGATAAAAACATGTCTTTCCAGGGAAGGTGATATCTAATCTAGTTTGGAAAAATGCTTGAAAGTCAAGTACAGAATGACAGATCACAGGCATTCAACTAACTTTAATAGACTCTTTTGCTAAAGAACTTCATATGAAGGATAGCATTGTGGGAAAGGCCTTCCAAAAAGATCCACTTGTGATGGGATTTGAAACATATGCAGTAATTTATAAGCAGAATGCATGATTAAAGACCAAGCTGAATAACGTAATCCAGAAAACTCCTTCCATTTTATAGCCAATTACAGCTTGCTTCTATTGATGACCAGTGAGGTGTTAGGTCTTGAATTGGGCTTTGAAAAACAGGTAAATTTAACAAGGGTAAAGAAACATTCTAGGCCAGATGAACACAACAAGTAAAGAGCTCGTAAAAGGGATTGATATGATGTATGTGAATGACAGAATAGCTTGTAAGGAGGGGGAGATTTGTTGGTTAAATTAGCTAGAACCCGTGCAGATGGCCTTAAGGGCCATGGTGACAAGATTGCACTTGATGTAGTAGCAGCAGCAACCATTGTCTGGTGCTGTATGCTTGTCTCTATTTCAGTTTTGTGAACTATGCCTGGGACCCGCCATGTTACCAGGCCTGCAAATTCCAAATCTGGCATGGAAAGGGATATGGTCAGGAACTGAGTATTTTAGTGGAGCAATAGGTTAGGTAATAGACCCATGTCTGAAAGAGGCAATGAGGAAAATGTGCAGACCTAAAACATTTATTTCTATTTGGATGAACCTTAAAACTGACCACATGATATATATTCTCTGAGATTCCCTGAATGTAACAGAAAGACTCCACATATTCTGATAAAATTGGAAAAAAAAAGTACACTCAAGTTACTGAGCTAAAATAAATAATTTTCATTCCATACATTATTCTGATATTAATCTTAAATAAAGGAAAATCCAGTCTAAACATAAAATGTTTCAAATCAAGGAAAGGAAAGCATTATCTGAAGAGAGAGAATGGCCAAGGGCTTATCCAAAAGTCATCCACAAAGCTTCTGTTAACACTTAGTTCTAATAAATAAATTTCCTAACATTAACCCTTTCCACATCACTTTCCTATTAGCATAGACAAATGAGATCAAAAATTATATGGACAAATCTGACTTTCAATCTAGTTTTCTCTAAGGAATTCAATCACTCAGAAAATACTGAGATTTGTTTTTCTGTATAATTTCACTTCTAAAGTTTTTTAAAAGTCTATTATTCTAATTCATAGCACATATTTTCTATGAAATTAATAACCAGCTTTTACACCATCTAGATTTTGAAATTTTATTTCAGCATCTGGTGCCTTCCATTTAATGATACTGTTTAATGAAATGAAGATTCACCAGGTCTACTGCCAATGTTTGTCTACATCTGTGAATTAATTACCCTAAGCGTGGCCTAGGTCATTTTATGCTATTAAAAGCTGCTGCCTCCTCTTTTGGGTTTTCCTGCAGATTTCACAAAACCACATGGCTACTGAGAGGTCCTTTGAATTGGCAATTTTCTTATTAAATTGCCATGTTTAGTTTATAGAAACATTTCACTCATTTAAGCCATTCATTTACTCACTTTGCCAACATTTGTTAAGTAGATACGGGGAATAGGTGCTCAACTATTTATTAAGTACAAGAGACTTTTTAAAATGTCTCCATTGGAGTGTCTCAACTAATGGGTCTAGATACAGAAAAATGTGTTTAAAGTGTCCAGCAACTATCCCAGTGCTGTGAGAATTCAGTTGTACCAAATTCAGAAGTTAGTTGTATACCTTAAGTTTACTGAGGTCCAGCAAACCACGTAACAATATAAGGAAGTAGAATAGAGTTATCTTATTCAGTATCAAAGTAAAAGGGCCAGGCACGGTGGCTCACACCTGTAATCCCAGCACTTTGGGAGGCCAAGGTGGGGGGATCACATGAGGTCAGGAGTTCGAGATCAGCCTGGCCAACATGGTGAAACCCCATCTCTACTAAAAATACAAAAAATTAGCCAGGCATGGTGGTGCACACCTGTAACCCCATCTACTCAGGAGGCTGAGGCAGGAAAATCGCTTGAACCCAGGAGGCAGAGGTTGCAGTGAGCCGAGATCACACCACTGCGCTCCAGCCTGGGAGATGGAGCAAGACTCTGTCTCAAAAAAAAAAAAAAAAAAAAAAAAAGAAAAGAAAGAAAGAAAATCAAAGTAAAAATTCAATATTTGGTGATAATTGAGTTAAAAAAATACATAGAAAAACAAAACCTCTTTAGGAAATTTCCTTAGAACCAAAAGTAGTCATAACCCAATTATGTTCAGAAATCACCACTTTCCTCAACCTCTTAATAGGAAACAAGAGGAATCCATCTTAAGGAAGGTATCCACTTAGTCAACATCTTAGCAGCCAATGATAGGTAAATAAACTATTAAAAAAGTTGGTCCAAATCAGTTGGGCATCTTCATGAAGGTACATATTGATTCAAGAGTAAAGAATTTTAAGGAATTTCTTCCAAAAGGTAGCTCCACTCCCAATTAATAGATATTTACTGATTGATCAATTATTGATACTAAATTCTGATATGCATATTTGAAATAAAAATTTATATATCTTATTACATAAGAATCCAACACAAAGTACATGATATAAAGTTCTGCTTATTCCATTTCCCTACATTTAGTACCATCTATTCGTTCTATCAGCAGACAATGTACTTAGGAGATACTGCAATGAAGCTCACCTTTCCTTATCATTTCTAATCAAAATTCTTCCTATTCTTAAAGGCATGCATCCTGATGCCTGTCCTGACCATTTAGTCAAAGTGACCTCTTTGAGATGGAGTCTCTGTCTCCCAGGCTGGATGGCACGATCTAGGCTCACTACAACTTCTGCCTCCTGGGTTCAAGCGATTCTCCTGCCTCAGCCTCCCAAGTAGCTGGGATTACAGGCGTGCACCACCATGCCTGGCTAATTTTTGTATTTTCAGTAGAGACAGGGTTTTGCCATGTTGGCCAGGCTGGTCTCAAATTCATGACCTCTGGTGATCTGCTTACCTCAGCCTCCCAAAGTGCTGTGATTACAAGCATGAGCCACTGTGCCTGGCCAAAAGTGATCTCTTTCTGAACTTTCAGAGCACTTATTTGATACTTATGGTGCCAATTCATTTGAACAGAATAATTTTGTCCCCATTACAATATAGGATGACCTATCATGACTTTAAGCCTGAAATGACTAGATTAATCAATGCCTTTGGAAATATGTAGTAGAGTAATTGACTTGTTTTGCTGTTTTATCTTATAATATTAAGACAGATGTTCTATCTTCCCACAAAGATTGTAAACTTTAGAGGACATGAACTGCATACTATACTACTTTATAAAATCTCCACAGTTCCTGGTACAGTATGCTACTTAGAGTTGGTATTCAATAGATGATGATAACTAAAAATAAGATATATTAAGTACTCATTATTAGTGTTTTCAGTGCCTGATATATTATTGGCTTTGTTTCGTTTACTACAATATCTTCAATAGCTAAAACCAGACAAACCAAATAGTAGATACCAATAGACTAGCCTATCCAACAGAACTTTCTGCACTGAAGGAAAGAGAAAAACAAAGGGGCTTTAAATTTTACTGGCAGGCATATATTCTCTAATAGAGAAAATACAGGGTAGTGTGCACCAGCCAGGAAAACTTGGTGATAACTTTTTTTTTTTTTGACACAGAGTCTCGCTCTGTCACGCAAGCTGAAGTTCCATGGTGTGACCTTGATTCACTGCAACCTCTGCCTCCCAGGTTTAAGTGATTCTCCTGCCTCAGCCTCCCAAGTATCTGGGATTACAGGTGCCTGCCACCATGCCCGGCTCATTTCTTGTATTTTTAGCAGAGACGGGGTTTCACCATGTTGGCCAGGTTGGTCTCAAACTCTCAGGAGATCTCTCAGGAGATCTGCCTGCCTCAGGTTCTCAAAGTGCTGGGATTACAGGCATCAGCCACCATGCCTGGCCCCTATTGTTTTAATCACAGCTGGTCAATCTTCAGGTTGGTTGCGGCTGGGGGTCCTCTCACCCATATCTCTCACTCCATACCTCCTGAATTTCATAAAAGAAGCTTCCCCAGCAGCTCATCCAATTTAAAGACAAGTCAAAATTAGCTCTTCATTAGCAAGAGTTAGACAAAGTAAAAATAAATCCACTTCAGAGACAGGCTTACCCTTCCAGTTTCTTCACTCCATGTACTCTCCACATCCTCCCTCCCAAGTCACTCCTACCTCCCCCAACAAGTAGATGAAGCTCTTCTCTCAGAAGATAATCTTTCCAGTTCTGAATTATAATATATGATTGAAAGGTATCATTAGACCACCCAATACCACCCTTGAGATCTTTTTCAGTTACAAAGTTGAGGAAGGATCACGTGTCCTTAATATTCATGGCTATACCTGTATCAAGTGTGAAGCTAAATATGTGCAGCAATTGAACAGAACATATTCTAATCATAGGGTCCTGAACAAGAAACCTAAATGTGATCATGTTCTGCAGGTATATTACAAGACTTATGGAAGATCCGCTGGATTGGCATTTGATATGGCTTGCATGGAAACAAATCCCATTTTCTAACCCATTCTTCATTTTGTTTGATGGTTTAAGTCCTACATACCGTTTTAAAAGCAGAACTAGGTGAGCTAGAAAGTAAATCCCCAAAGTCTCTGAAAGTAGTGTATAACCTGCAGCTCATAAATCTCTGTGGAGTCACAGAGTTATCATAAGCAGTTAAAAATGCTCAATAAACCACACCAAGCAATCATTCTAGTTTAAATTAAAAACATACCTTGACCATTTATGTCTTGTTTTTCAAATGTATATAAAAGATGTTGTGATTCTGGATACATTAAATTATGAATTTATTGTTATTTTATTAACAGATATTAACATTACAATCATACTGTAAAAGATATGCAACCAATACTTCAGGACTCCCAGGTATTATGTGGTCTAATGATGCCTGTCAATCACACATTATAATCGGAACTGGAAAGATTACCTTCTGAGAAAACACAGTTTCATCGACTTCGGGAGGTGGGAGTGAGTGTGGAGGGAGGATATGGAGTGAAGAAACTGGAAGGGAAAGCCTGCCTGTGAAGTGGACTCCCCACAACCTTTGCCCAAATTGTGCCATTTCTTTTTGGAAATCAGAGCATCTAGCTTTCACCTTTCCTTCTGCGAAGTAGCGATTACTAAAAAAGACAAAGAAGGAAGAAGAAGAAGGAAGAAGAAGAAGAAGAGGAGAGAAAAGAAAAGAAAGACAAGAATTTTTTTAAAAAAAGGAAGAGAGCAGAGAAGAGAGAAAAGAAGAAAACAGAAGAGACAGTGAAGTAAGTGAAGGACAGGCAAAGAAAGGAAAGGGAGTGAGGGAGGCAGTGAGAAAGGGAGGGAAAGAGGGAGGTGGAAAAGGAGGGGATAGAGAAGACAGGAAGAAATGGAAAGCTGAAAATTGATTATGATAAGTTTTTCAATTACATTTACATGTAGATATACTGTAAAATTTGATGTTGAGAACATAATCTAATTTTTAATTTAGTGGTGTGGTTGTGAAGGATTTATATGGATTTAGCTGAGTAGTAGTGAGTAAAACTCACTGTTTGTCAAAGAGAGAGAGATGCAGCTTTAAAAGGTATCATGTGCCTGTTCATTCTTTCAAATCTAGATAAATGACAAAAATACATGACAATGGTGAATGAGAATAATCACTAGTCAATTTGAAGAGCCACCTACTCTAAATTCTGTACACCCTTTTTATAAAATTCATCTATCACAAATGAAAAACAAAAGAAACTAAAGCACATAACTGAGTCATTATGGCATATGCAGTTTTTATTTGATTCTAAAAATAATAGTTGATTATAGTATGTATGATGATAGACATTCCCTAATAGGAATTAAAAGTATTCATTTTAATTCAACCTCTATTCATTTTTAATTAGGACTGCTTGCAATGCAATGAGTTAATGAAGTAAAACATAAAACAAATTAAAGTTAGACTTAGAATCTAAACATCCAAGAAGGTTTTCAGATACTAGGAAGAGTTTCATGAATAACCAGGTTCTATCTGGAATTTTCCATTCCTGAAGGAAGATGAGAGTACCTGGCAAACTATAGAATTCACCTAAATCTTTCTTATGGGTCTTAAGATAAATTAATGATGAAACTAGCAACCATGAACTTAAACCACCAAATCAGCCTTACCAATGAGATGTGCAAGTAGGTCACAGCCCTTGCCTCAAGCTACTCTTGCATTAGCAATCGATCATTCCGGATTATTAATTGATAGGTAATCGATATTAATTTCTTAAAATTTCTGAGTCTCAATTTCCTCAGCTGTAAAATTAGAATAATACATATTTTCTAGGATGTCTTTGAAGATTAAATACAACTTCATATACATTTATATACATTTGTATGAATACTCATGCATACACATTTGACAAAGTGAAAGGAAAGGCATCCAATAAATGTGGTTATTGTAATTAATAGCAACCAAATAATTTTAGTACAGCATTCTAGGTGTTACAGTAGAAACATGTACAATGTACTACAGTGGCACATAGGAGAAAACAATCTTCTGCCTGAAGTGGAGAATAGGCTGCCAAAGGCTCACCGAGAGCAACTCTAGGACTCAAAGGATAAGCATGAATCGATCAGATGGCCAAAGTGGAAAATAGTATGTTATTCCAAAGGAGCAGCATGTGCAAAGAAATCCATGGAGACATGAAGAAGCATGGTAGAATCATGGAAGGCAAGTGGTTGGGTATTGCAGAATGAGAAGAAATTTATTTATTTATTTATTTTTATTTTTTGAGACGGAGTCTCGCTCTGTCGCCCAGGCTGGAGTGCAGTGGTGCAATCTCGGCTCACTGCAAGCTCCACCTCCCGGGTTCATGCCATTCTCCCGCCTCAGCCTCCCGAGTAGCTGGGACTACAGGCACCCGCCACCACGCCTGGCTAATTTCTTTTTGTATTTTTAGTAGAGACGGGGTTTCACCATGTTAGCCAGGATGGTCTCGATCTCCTGAGCTCATGATCCGCCCGTCTTGGCCTCCCAAAGTGCTGGGATTACAGGTGTGAGCCAACACGCCCGGCCAAAATTTAGATTTTTGAAAGCAAACTACAAATACTTTTTAAATGCCTTTATTATAAACATGTTTATGGCACTTGAGACAGTGGTGAATGACACTAATTTGGTTTCTGCCCTCATGGAGCTTACAGTCTAGCATAGAAGATCGATACAAACAATTATAAATAACAACTGCAAGCATACAAAGTGCTATGGAGGTTGGCTAACATTTATGAAGAATGTACTGTGCAGGCCAGGCGCGGTGGCTCACGCCTGTAATCCCAGGACTTTGGGAGGCTGAGGCGGGCAGATCACAAGGTCAGAAGATCGAGACCATCCTGGCTAAAATGATGAAACCCCGTCTCTACTAAAAATACAAAAAATTAGCCGGGCATGGTGGCAGGCACCTGTAGTCCCAGCTACTTGGGAGGCTGAGGCAGGAGAATGGCGTGAACCCGGGAGGTAGAACTTGCAGTTAACTGAGATCTCTCCACTGCACTCCAGCCTGGATGACAGAGAGATACTCCGTCTCAAAAAAAAAAAAAAAAAAAAAAATTAAAAAAAAAATTACTGTGCAAAACACTTTACATAGGCTAAAAAAACTGTCCTCATTTTACAGAAATTTGAGACATGAAAAGGTTAAGAAATATGGGTGGTTTGAATCAAAAACAAGCACTTTTAACTACTATGCAATACTATCTCTAGAAAAATACACTGCCCAATGAATGATGAACTGAAGAGGAAGAAAACTGAAAACAGATAGTATTGCAAAAGTACAAGCAAGCTAAGAGCAGATAGATTTCAGGTGTTCTTGCCATTAAAAAAAAAAGAAGAGAAATAACCATGTGAGAAGATAGATATGTTACTTTACTAGATTATTGTAATCACTTTCCTAAGCAAATCAAAACATCATGGAATAGAACTAAGATGTAGTAAGAACAAGAGAAGAAAATAGATTCATGAGATACTGAAGTAAAATTTACATCACAAGTGGCTAATGTAGAAGGAAAGAGAACACCTAACACATTGCCACCAAAAAGATCAGACTACCAAGCACTTTTGTAATTTGAGATCTATTCAATTCTGACCAAAGAGAAAAGATGTAGGATTTCATTTCTACTCATTGCCACTCCCTAACTCAAGCTCAGCTTCAACACATACCTTCTTGCGGCAAGGGTAACAAAATATCATTACACAGGGGCCAATAAATTATTTTACCTATTTAAAGAGAACCCTGTGAAAAACTTGGATAAAAAAGAATTCTGGAATCTCTGAACTATTTCAACAAAGGAACAAAAAGCCCAAATTCACTTTTCATTTTGCATATATATGGTACTCATTTGGTCCTAAGAATATCTTGATGCTATATACAAAAAAAATGATGCTTACTGAATTCACAATCTGCTACTTACAAATTAAAATTAATTAGCAGATGGCCAGCTTACCAAATGATCAGTGTACAATTTCAGACCAATCTTCAGAAAAAAACTTTTGAGGTATTACTTGAATAAGCCATCTAACTGGTAACCAAATACTAAAATTATTAACAATCAGCACTACTCAGACAAACAAATTGGTCTTTATATACACTTAGGGCTGCAGAATTCTATATAGTTCTAATACCTTGGCATGTAAATGATTTTCAATTTAGATTTAAAATCCCAATATGAAAAATTTGAAGAGTAAAATACAGAATATTCCATCCTTTGGCATTTTGGTCAAGATTGTTTAAGAAAACGAAGTCAACATAAAAATCCTAAAAGTGTGGTTTTCACTTAAGCTATATAAGTGAAATAATAAATGAACATTCTTACCCATAATGCACTCACTATAGTTAGAAATACGTATCAAACTAATATGTGAAATGTTAATTTGGATAGATTGCTCTTTTAATTAATGTGATTACTGTGCTTGTGTCATCACCAATTCTAATGACACTGGGCTGAGAATTCAGCGGGGTCTAAGGCTGAAATGATCAGGAGGGAAGGCAGAGGGGAACAACTGAGTTATAAAAGTCTGCCGGTCGAATCATAGAAGTAAGGAAGAGAGAGAGAGCCCAGAAACCAGGAAGTGGAATTAAGGTCAGAAATCATGCAGTAGCTGATGAGTGCACCTCTCACACATTTCAGTCTTGGGACCCCTTTACACTCTTGAAAATTACTGAGTATCCCAAAGAGCTTTGATTTATGGGGGTTATGTCCATTGATATTTACCATCTAATATATTAAAACTGATAAAATTCCAAAATATGTATTAATTCATTTAAAATCAATAAAACGAATATATTAACATAAGTAACATATGTATGAAAAAACTATATTTTCCAAAATAAAAAATATTTAGCAAGAAGAGGGTCATTGTTTTACATTTCTGCAAATCTCTTTAATGTTAGACTTATTACAAGACAACTGGATTCTCCTCTCTTTCTGCATTTAATCTGTTTCTATATCACATCTTGTATAACCTCTGGATACTCATAAGAGAATGGAGAGTTCCAAAGGCAAATAATGGCTCTGAATTACTATGAAAATACTTTTAACTTCATAGACTCCCTTGAAAGGGTCTTGAGAACCCCCAGGGGTCCCAGGACCACACTTTGAAAATGACTGCATTATACAGACATATTTTTAAAAGTGGCAGACAAAGATGATTTGCAGACAAGCATAAAAGCATAGCCCATAAGCAGGGTTGCTCCATTTGTACACCTATAAATTCTGGTATTCAACAGATCTAGAATTGCAGTGGGGCCAAGCCTACAGAGACAGTTGTCCATTATCCTATTTCCAAATGTAAATAAAGAATCAACTCAATAGAATCTCCTCCAGGTGATCATGAAATTGTAACCACCAGCAGGGAAAAAAAAAGAAACTGCTTTTGCATGCATAAAACAAAGATTGTACTGACAAGCCAATAATAAAATCTATGGAAATAATTACACAATCAAGATTAGGTCATGGCTTCACTTCATTACAGATAATTATGGTAAGATAATAGAAAGCACTGCTGAGGGACAGCCCTCTTTCCTGAAGAGCTATAAAAATAAAGTGGATACCCACATATTTAGAATAAAGATATTCCTTTCTGGAGACAGCGCATGGACCAAAATCCTCCTCCAGACTTACAAGTCCCTCTGAGCATGTTTATCCCACTAAATGGGCTCTGATCATCTAACGATTCCCCCTTTACACACTTTTCTACTTCATGCACAATAACTGCTCTAAATATTCTCCATTTGCAGTTTGTTTTTTCTCCTTAATCCTTCTGTTTTCAATGGTCTTTTGTTCCATTTCCAGCCTGACTCTTATTTGTTTCATCAACTACATTCACTCTTCCCTACCACTTTCCATACACCTACGTGTGAGCTTATATTTTAAAATACAAAAATCTTGTGCATTTTAGAGACAATAGTAACCCAAACTATGAATAAGCTAAAAGAAGAGGGGGGCAAAAAACAATGGCTTCAAATGACAAAAATAATTTGAAATAGACACTTGTACATTACTTTGAGGACAAAAGCGTTTTCAAGTGATCTCAATACTTCATGTTCTGCTTGTATCATCAACACCCACTTGTTCTCTCTCAATCTATAGGCCCTTGCGGAGGGAAAAACAATGATGAATCGAAACCTGTCCTGGATGAATACACATAAACGTCTTGGTGAAGATACCAACAAAATAAGAAGGTGGCAAATAAGGCCTTTCATCTTAGAAAAAGAAGATATCAAGGAACAGAGTTTAACTCTTGTATAATACAGTCAGTTAAAGCTCTCTAAATCAGCCAAGGGCTGTAGCTAAGCAACATGATTCTTCACTTGCTCAAAAAGGGGGCTGCCAAGCATCAGTAGCCTCATTTCTCACTGAAAGCTTTGACAACTTTCCACCATATTTTATATAATTGTAGCAGAGGGAGTGCCAGATTAGATCTGATTTGCTGTCATAATGGGATTTTTTCCCCACATAAGTTAATGATGCAAAGCTATATTTAATCCCCAAAAAGTCACCCTCAGGCACTCACTGTATATTCTGATTGCCTCTCATATCTAGAATTGGACAAGTAGCAATTTTTCTGCTACTGAATATGACAAAAGCAAAGGTTTAATAGGTAGGTTTTTTTTCCCCCTGATTGGCTCCATTATAAATTTAGCTACATATTCCAGATCTGTTCACTAACTTCATATTTCATCAGATGTTCTCTCACTGAATTGAAAAGATCAAGAAAGTCTGGTACTTTGAGTTCACATCCTTTGGTGTATGCAAGTCAATTCTCTCGCCCCAGCCTACTCTTGCCCTGCCCTGCATATGCTGCAGATCACCCACCTTCAAACTCAGCCTCACCCTGATCCCGAGGCCACAGAGAAGCTTCAAAGCATTTTACATGTTTGTATTTAGCAAGGGTTAGAGTCCATAACATATATTTTCATATTACAATTTAGGATAATATATTATCATAAATGTAGTGAATCCTCTGAATCCTCTTGTCATCCCTGTGCATGGTAAGCTGCCGTCCTCCATATTCACCTCTGTTATATTCCCACATTCCGATTTGTGTTCTAATTCTCTACTAGGAGTAGGTCCCTTCCATTAACACCAGCCTTTTAATTGATGCCCAGATAACGTGTACAGACAGAGAGGCAGTCTATTCACCTTGGATGGTCAGGTAGCTCTCTCCTTTGTACATTCTAATTCAAATACTCCAAAGGTCCTAACGTTAAAGCAACAGATTCAAGAAAGTTGGGGACACAATCCAGTGACATAGATTGTATAAAAGCAGTGTCATTCAGGAGCAGACTCCAAACACCATGACCCCATTCTAGCTGGAAAATTGATTTATCTCCTACTCTAAAGTATCTGATTCCTTGATAAGCAGAAGAGGCAAATTAGATTATTTTTAAAAATCAATGGTGCTTCCTATAATACTGCCTCCTTTCTGGCTCAGATTATCCCAGATTTGCAATCGAAGGTCAGCTAAACATTTTTTGGCTTTTTCATCTCACTTTCATCAAAATGTATCAGTCTTGCATTAACAACCTAAAAGTGTTTAAGGGGTAACTGGACATCAACTCCTATAAGCTAGCTTGAATGAACGTGGCAATGCTGAATAATAGTTTGCTTTATCATTATCACAAAGAAAAATCAGAAAATCTCACCTTTGGCAAGCACAAGCACATATAAAGTGAGAATTTAAAGTATTACCAGTACAAGGACAATGAGAGTATTCTTTCGGATGGAAACATCTTTTAGCGGTTCCCTTTAGAGTATACTAGGTATAAAATCTTAACACTACAGAAAAATTTAGAGGTATCTAGTCCAAACATATAGCCAATATCACATGCAGTTTTAACGAGCTCCACAAAATTGTCATGTGGTACCTTTCACTGTTGAAAATACCAAGGTCTACAACATCCTCTCCAGGTGGTCATCCCTGCAAGGTGTGACTGAATAACCGTGACATTCAAATTTATAATCTACTATTTTAAAATGTGTATTTTTCATTTTTTAAAAATTCTGATTATTAAAAAGTTCCAGTTACATTGAGGTAAACAGAGCCTTCTGCAGTTCCTGTTGTTTTACCAGTAAGTCTCAGACTAGCCCCTGTATTCCTTGAGAAAAAGTATAAATATCCATATGATAGCTATTTTGATATTTGAAGACAGTTATCAGATCACCCACGAGTCTTCTATTTCCTGGAAAAACATTCTCAATTTCTTTGATTCTTCAAAAAGTAAGGTTTCAAAGTCCTTCGTAATACAAATTTTCTCTTCTGGAGTGCTTCCACTTTATCTACACACATTTGAATGTATGAGAACTGAAACCTGTCATACCATTTTAGGTATTTTCTGCTAAGTTCTGAATACAGTTGAGATGTAAGCCTCTCCAGATCTAGAGAACAACCTCAGACTATGTTGGCTTTTGCTATGGTTTTGCAGCCACACCATACTGTTGACTTATTTTCAACTTTCAATTATCCTCCCAAATATCATTCACATGTGATCAAACCAAACCACATCATTCTTCCTATGATCAGAAAGACAGGAATTTTGATTCACATTCAGGATCTTATCTTTGTTCTGATTAACTTTCATTGTGATGCAGTTGTCCATTTCTCTACCCCGCAATATCTTTTTAGTCTCTGATTTTAACTTTGAATGAATTTGTTATTCTTAACTATGTGTCTTCTATATCATTATTCAAAGAATAGATGAACATTCTGGCAAGCACAAAGCCCCACATAAAGCCCTATAACAAACGACCATAACCTTCACTGAAAGTTCATATCAGTCCATTCAATCACTTCCTAATATATAGCCTTAGACTTAAACAAATCCAGGGCCTATGGGAACTTCGATTCCTCTCCTACTGAGAAGGATGCTGGATTTTCACAGCAATTACTTTATGAAATGCCAAAGCACCATGTCTAAAGTGACACCTGGTACAGGATAATATCCCATCATCTCTTCTACCCAATTTCCAAGGTTAAATGTAGTTTGTAATCTAAAATACCCCATACATCCTCATGTCTAATCCTAAATGAATTCATCTGGTTACATGTTTCCTAGAAAGTAAGAAGGATATGATTGTACTAAAACAAAAATAGGCCTAGAATCAGATAAATCTGGATTCTAATCCCAGTTTTACCAACTACTATTTGTATGATTATAAATAAGTTATTTAACCTGTCTTGGCCTAGCTTTCTCATCAGTAAAATAGAGGCTTTAAAGATTAAAGAAATGCATATAAAGCACAAAGACCAATTCTTGACCCAAACCAAGCACTACCAAGTAGTTGCAGCCATCATTAGTGTTAAAATTAATAAGAAGATTTTTAGATTTTGATAAAAATCTATTGAGTTGAAACAACAGAAAAAGTAAAATTTATCTAGTCTTTACTGTGAATCCATCCACTTCCTACTGTAACCTTCAATTTTGGGGCTATTTGCATTAGCAATCCTCCCTATGATTCACAAAGGAAAAGGGAGTCCCTAAATATAGCGATGAATCTACCGCCTCCTCACAGGTACGCTCAAGGTTCTTCAAATTGTCTTTCTCCATCGTCTTCTTCCCAACTCCATACAAGTTCTAGATAGAGACATCACCACCATTTGTAAGATAGACAGATTTTTCTTTTGAGGTTGCATATGCCCTCTTGCCTTTAATCTACCCTCCTTTTACAAACTGCGAGCTAGCTTATACAAATCATCTTTTTTTTTTTTTTTTGAGATGGAGTCTCGCTCTGTCGCCCAGGCTGGAGTGCAGTGGCACGATCTCAGCTCACTGTAAACCCCGCCTCCGGGGTTCATACCATTCTGCTACCTCAGCCTCCCGAGTAGCTGGGATTTTAGGCACCCGCCACCACAACCGAATAGTTTTTTGTATTTTTTTTAGTAGAGACGGGGTTTCACCGTGTTAGCCAGGATGGTCTCGATCTCCTGACCTCGTGATCCGTCCGCCTTGGCCTCCCAAAGTGCTGGGATTACAGGCGTGAGCCACCACGCCCGGCCTACAAATCATCTTGTACACATTTCCACAGTAATACATTTCACTTCTCAAAACTAAAGGGGCTCACATTCAGGGGGAAAAAAACATTGGCTGCTTCTTACCAAGCCTCTACTCATCTACTCCATACATGCCAGAAAGCCTTTCTTACAATCATCACTTTTCTCTATATCCCCAAATGCTTACTAATCCTTAAACCACACTGGAGAACCTATTTTCTTTAATATATATAATGAACATCATTCTACATCAATGAATGAACAGTATTCATTTTAAGTAGCACAATGGTATGATATTATTTGGATGCATTGTAAGTCACTTACCCAATTCTTTATTATGCATTTGTTTCTAAATTTTTGGTACAATATGTAATACTGTGATAAGTAGTCTAGTACATATATATTTATGAATTATATTTTAGAATTATATTTATATATTTTAGAATTTTCTAATGTTTTCTTAAATTATTTTTTTTTTTTAGAAATGAGGTCTCACTCTATTGCCCAGGCTGAAGTGCAGGGGCACAATCATAACTCACTGCAGCCTCGACCTTCTGGGCTCAAAAGATCTTCCCGCCTCAGCCTCCTGAGTAGCTGGAACTACAGGCATGTGCCACTAAGCCCTGCCAATTTTTTAAAATTTTTTGTAGCGACAGGGTCTCGCTATGTTCCCCAGGCTTAAATTATTTAAAGTAGAAGTAGAGAAAAAACAGGTAGAACAAAGAAGTATGCATTTTTAATGATGATACATTTTTACCACATTGTCAAAAAATTTATAAACATTTGCATTCCTACCAATATCACATTAGAATATCCTCACCAACATTGAGCATAATTCTTTTTTACTGCTTGCCAATCCAATAAATAAATTCCTGCACTTCTTAAATATGTGTGAAGACTTCTCTTTTATGACTAGTCTTGTGTCTCAGACATTAACATACGATATTTTAGTACATATCACCTAGAAAATTTAGTACATAAAAAAGTTAAAGTCAATTGGTATATTTCTAAGTTCTCTGGTTCCCTTTAGAATGCAATGATATCTTTTAAATTATAAATTTCCTCTGTCTTATTCACCACTGTATCCCTAGGACCTAAAATAATGAATTTGAAATAATGTTATAAAAGGTATCCCATGGGAAAAATAGCCTATACCTTATTAACCATAATAATAAGAAGAAAAATTACTTAGAATAATAGTTCAGCAAACTTGTAAACTGTCCTCAAAGAGAGAAGCCTAGTACACCTAATTATATGTGAATAGACTAAAGTCAGAACTCGGTTGCATGAGACAGTGATGGAAATAGTGGTTTAGTATCTAACCAGAATACAACACACAAATAGCTTGAAACTGTACACAGGGAAAGATGTATTGTATTTTAATAGTAAAAGAGATGACTAGACAACAAAGAAATAGTTTAATGTCACTTAATTTCCTACTACAGATTTTCTCTCTCTCTTTCCCCCAACCACAAGATGGCGATAGCCACTGGTGAACGCTTGGCTCAGTTGCTGGAAACATCTAAAACAGCCAGCTTGCCCTTAACTGACTTATTAGGCTCCCCAGGCTCAGTGGTTTTAGCACAGTGATTTCTAACCCTAGCTTTGAAACAATTCGAGAATCTCTATTCCAAATAACTCTCGAGAGCATAGTGGAAAACTCAGAAAAATGCCATCGGTTTCTATTAATTTTAAAAAGAAAGACTGTAACAAAATCAAATGAGATAGGCTTTAGAACTCCAAAAACGAATATGCATCCATACAGTGGTGATATGGCCTCCTTTGGCTAAGCCTGGTAAAGCAGGGATGCGTGACTGAAACAGAGGATTAGCCTAGAGGAAAGAAGACTTAGAAGGTAGCTAACAGCAGTCTTCAAATACCCGAAAGGCAACTACTACAAAAAACATTTTGTTTAATTTTATTTTGGGCAATTGGTCAAAAGCGATGGCCATGCATTAGAGGGAGGCCATCTAACAATAGCAAATTATCTCCATTAATTCAACAGTGTCAGGTACTGTTCTAGGTACAAATGAACACCTGATCATTGTCCTACATTCCAAAAGAAGAGTGTGACTTTATATTAAATAACCACATTTCACACTAGTAATAGGAGAAAAGAAAAGTTGTGCTACAAATACAATTAAAATGTAAATATCCACAGTGATTACCAGTGTTTACTCCTCACTTACTGTAAGGCTGTTACAGTTTCCAGTGTGAAATAAATGGCATTAAAAATAGTTTGCAACATTCTCATTACTTAGTTTCAATTGCACTAATACAAATCATAAGAAGATTGCATAAGCCAGAATTCATTTTAAGTTTGTTCTTAAATGTCCCTCAGTGAATTTTAAGGCAATGTTACTGACAAGTGTACAAGGAAACTCAGGGATTTGAAAGTTTGCCTGTGTGGCTTGACTACACTATAAGCTAGACTATATCCTACGGCAGAGCAGTCCACTGCACTTTTCAACATGGTAGCCACTAGTTACATGGGCTATTAAATGCTTGAAATCAGGTTAGTGAGGCCAGAAACTTCCTTTTTTGATTTTCTTTAATTGGTTTAAACTTCAGAAGCGACATGTGGCTAGTGGCTATCATACTAGACAGCATGGCTCTAGAGATAGGTGAACAATAGTATTTGTTAAACAGAAACTTTCTGGAGAAAAGAAGAGCAATGGTGAGACAGCAGCCACAAGATGGAAATGACACATAGCTATTTCTAAGTGATTCAGTAAATGAAAAGTTAAACTAAATGAAAGATCTCTAGAAAAGTACTCTAAACCCACTGTAGTCAAATGAGTAAGTTACATTTGGTATGTAAGAGGGTTTTTCTGCTTTCTTTGAATCTTTGCATTCTATTCCTCTTCTCATATACTAAATGATATGTTTTCTTACCTTTTTAGCCTTTTTTAAAATTTATCTTTAGAGATTCATTAAACTATATCTAACGTAGTAGTAAAGAATTACAAACAGATTTTCACCCAATACATTCCATAGAAAAGAGGAGATATGGGAAACTGTCTTGGAGCAATATAAGACCAATGACTGGGGTGATAACACAACCACTCCAGTGAATCTGATATCTTCAAAAAGTGGTCTCCAAAGCAGAATAAACACGACTTTAATTGGCATGCAAAAAGAAAATACTAGAACTTCTGTTTACATTTAACTTTTTAATAAAAGAAACATAAGCTGTTAAGCCTTGTTTTATGTAGGACTTGGATTAATATTAATGCCCTCACTCAATCTATACTTTACATGATCACACATCTGAGAATGCACTTGAGACATCCTGAAGGAAAACTGGGAGTTTCAAGACAGAAAAACATTAACATTGACACTGGTCACTGGGTTCCTTCATTTGCTTCAATTTTCCATTTATTGCCTTTATATTTGGCCATTTAGATGAATTTTCAGAGTGTATTGTTTTAAAGTGTAAAGTATTTATGATTCTTCATGAGATGCTGTGTGACCCAGAAAATTTTCCCCCATAAAGAATCTCTGATTATTTCAAAATGAACTGCTCACTTCTGAGCTTAAAGATGGGTTATACATTGCTTTTTACAAAAAAAAAAGGCAAATGTTCCAAATCTGCTGATCTGCTCTGGGATGGCAAGTGGTTGGTTGTCAATAGTGTCTATGAAACAGGTATTTAAAAAACAACAACAACAAAAACCATTCCTTCAAAGGCATTTTAACAATCCATGAGAAAGTCTTTTCAAGTGAGCATTTTGAAAATGGATATTTGAAAATGTTTTCAGTGTTAAGTGGTTTTTGTTGCCAAAACCTATAAGTATTCACACACCTCTACAGTTTAAACTTGGAAATAAAATGTCCTAGTCTGCTTTAATATATTTAACATGAAGAGATTCAGTGGGTTTTTAACCGATTCCTTTAAAATATTAAAATGACCAGCTTTCGAATAAGTTTGCAAGGACCAATTGACATCAAGTAAGATGCAGAATTGCCAGCTGTATCTCTGTAAAGAAAACCTTTGCAAAAATTGGTAGCAAACATAGTTGACAATTTATTACTTCAGTTTGGACTGATTTCTCCTTGTGAGGAATCTTTTTCAACCATGACAGATATTAAAACTAAGCATAAAAATAAAGTGAACTTAGAGACCTCTGAATCACTGCATTACTAAGTATTAAACTAAGATTTTCAAAAATTATGACATAATCATGTCTCACTAAAAATTTTATAAAATTATGAATCAATTATATTGCTATAAATATATAATTCTTTTAACAAAGTAATATAATTTATATTAAAATATTATTTCATTTTCATCTTAACCATGTAAAATTTTCTGATTTATAATATACTTAACATAAAAATATAACAAAAGATGTATATACTCTCTAAATTTAAAATATATATATACCTTGGACTGATGTTTAAAAGGTATTTACTAATGGAATATAACCAAAAAGTTTCCAGGATACTCTCCTAATATTTCCTACTTCAAACAATGGTTTTTTTACACTTCAAACAAGCAAAAGAAAATATTTAAAACAAAAATTAATATCAATTAATTTTATGTTTAAACCATTCTGTAGGAGAGGATGTGAAAACTGACCAAATCTATTTTACAGTAATCTAGATTAGTTGTGAAGACATGTTCTTCAAAAAATGCTTAGTGGCCTCCTAGACCTTGTGAAGACCTAAACTCACTGAGAGATTATTTTCTTCACAAACCATTCCATGCCATTCTAAAATGCTCCTGAGGCTTTTGTCATTGGTTCCGTAACACTTATCTGTTTCCAACATCAGACCTGATATTTTGGTTGTACATACCCTAGAGGCTGGAAAGTTTTCCAACATCGCTAGAAAATTTTTTACAGTGAAAAGTTTGCCTCATTTATAACTTTGAAATTTGTAACTTTCTCTATTGTTTACTAGAGAAGAATGTTAAATATTAGCAAGATAAAACCCACTGTAAACCAAGATGAGTGTCTTTATTTCTAATGATGTGGACATTCATAAAGACAGGACCCTACATCCTACAAATGTGGATGTTAAGTGCTTCCCGAAATAAGCCAGTTTACACAGCGATCCTTGGGATGGTAACAGAGGAGTTGTTACAAAGAATAAAGTAGAGCCAGAACACATGAAAAATGCCACAAGTAAGACATGTTTCTTTCTGTTTTCCCAAGCAGTAAAAACCTCCAGAGAAGCCAGCTTCTAATCTCTAACTCACATCCCTATGGGAAAGGAATTGAAAGACTATTCCCAGTAACTACACTGAGGATGTGGTCCAAAACTGTTGCAGGTACCTAGAGTGACCAGCACAAACTATACGACCTTAGAGAAGCCCAATACAATGTGTGAAGAGTTCCAGGACAGACCTGTGCAGGGAAGACTACCCCATGAGGGCCTCCTGAGCATAGCCCACGACACAAACATTCTTTCTTCCCAACTCCAGTACCTGGGCAATGAAAGGGGGCGAGAGTGACAGAGTGCAAGTTGAACATACACCCTGTAGATCCATCGTTTTGATATTACTTTTTGATCACTCAGCCTCTTTCTACAATATTTTCAAATGAAATTGTAGAATATTTTTCAACTTTTTTCAGTAGGAATGTAATAAATATAATGCTCCCATACATAATCCCAAAAGTTATAAATTTCAACCTAAACTTTGTTAATCAGAATAGAGGATAATATTTTATCTTGAAATAACCTAGTTTATTTCAAAGCTTTAAAAAGACACAAAACCCAGAAAATTAATCATCCTGATGCAATGAAAATAAATCAATCTTCCAAAAGGAGAAAGAGGTTCTTTCAGGATGACTATCTAGTCAAATAAACAGATGTGCTGTAAGGACACAAAACCACACCATGATTATTAGAGGCAAGCAGCAACTGTAACAAACTGAAAAGTAAGTATCTCCTTGTTTCTAGGCAGACTGCTTATTGAACCACCCAGGAGCACCACTAACACAAGAAATGAACACACACAGATCAATATCCACAATATGACACCCATGCAGAAAAAAGTCCAATGTGGCTAAAAGACATCGCTAAGTGGCTATCTGCTCCTAACAGAACAATATTGCTCTAGACATTTGGCATGGAGATGATAATCAGGCTAAAGATATTCACCAAGCCAAGCAATTGAAATTCACATCTTAGAAATGCCAGAATCATCCGAAGTGGAGGCTCAGAAATGTTCAAAACCCTAAGAACAATTAAAGGAGACAAAAAGAAGAGCTTAATTTTGTGAGTTAGCAAGGCAGAAACATTAACTGTGGATGGCAGTCTCTGTAGAGGTGTATGGAGATGTGGGAGGAAGCGTGTGGATGTGAGGGAATCAGGGGGGCTGTGGGAATGTATTGATGAAGTGGGGGATCATCAGGATATGGTGGAGAGATGTGATAGATTTAGAGGGATATGGGGCATTACGGGGGCTTCTTACAGGTTGGGGGCAAGAGGATTGAGGGATGCTGTGGAGAGTGTGGTGGCGGGGTGGAAGTGTGTGTGGAATGTATGGCGGGTGTGAGAAACAGCGAAAAGATATTTGGGAGTGTGGGAGTACAGGGGTATGTGGGTTGTGTGTGGCAGGAGTATGTGTGGTGGGTGTATACATGGTAAACACTCAATGGGCATATATACATGTATATGCATGCATGTATACCTGTGCAACTGTCTGTGCATTTGTGTAATGGCACAAATAAGTGCTTATTGCTAAATTTCCTTCTGATTTAAAATTTCTTCCTTAAAAATTACACTATATACAATCACCTTTCACAAATGGCAAAAATTCAAATTAAAGTTGTAGATGACTACATTTGTGGAAATATCCCCTCTATTTTAAATAAAGCAAGCTGACTTTCCTCACAAACTCGTGGAATCAGTGTTGGACTAGCCCAAGTATTTAAGATCAAGAACTTTATTGTATGTTTGTTCCATAGTTTGAGGACCTTGGAAATGGACTACTAAAAATGAAATCACTAGTATGTCATCATATTCCTTCTCTGAAACTACAAAAGGCAAGTGATAGTCTTATTTCCAGAAGCATGATCTCCATGCCTGTTTCCTATTAACCAGAGTATCATCAAATCAAGCACGGATAGGGACTAAAAACTGAACAAATACACACACATATACACAATTCCTTTCCAGGACCCTGCACAGTGTTTTCTCCTTGTTTTCAAAATTGCCCCACCATGCCTTCTCTAGTGCTCCTCTAGCAGATAGCAGTGTGTCTGAATGAATACCACCAATATTTCAATAAGCATCATATTCCATAGAAACAGTCATAATTTGTTTGACCATTCCTGGGACTGGTTTCTCATCTCAGGACTATTTTAAATTTCCAGCCCATTTTGAAGAATAGGGCCAGGCTTTGACTAAAGTCAAACTTCAGATGTAATTGTAGTTTTGGCCTTCTTTCGGTCCCCAAACGAACAGTTATTCTACACAAATTTTATTTTCTACCCGTATTTTAGTTCATTTGGCAGCACTGAGACCTACATAGATTTTCTTCCCAGTAAGATGCCTCTTGTTCATTTACCCACACAAATATAACATATTCAAAATAATGTATTCCTGAGCTTAAAGAGGATTTTATTTTCATCTTCTTACCTCTGAATTGTTGAGGTGGCATTTATGAGTTCCTGAAAACCAGCCATCACTTGAGCATTGGTCAATGTCCACTTTCTGAAGATTTATGTCAACTTTCATGACACCCCTAGAAACAGAAAAGGATAAAAAGAACAAATTAATCTGGACATTTATGATTTCTCTGTATTTTAAGCTTGAAATTAGAAAATTATCATAAAGAACATGCCAAAAACTGTCAAATTGCCTACTCATATTCAACCAAAGTGCACCAAGAGAAGACACACAGTACAGGAAAATCATTAAGTATTGGCTTTATGTAAGTCCAAAGGCAGGGAGCTGTCTTCACTTCCTTATATAATGCCTGGTACATAATAGGTGCTCAATAAATATGTGTTGATTGCCTGAACTCCAGGACAATATTGCTCTAGACATGGCAGAAAATGTGACTCTAAAATAACACTTGCTCTCAGAACCCCTTCTAGTAAAGTAAATTAAAATAAAGCCTTCAGTTCATTTCTTTCTACTCCTATTTCCCATTGCAGGGCTAGGAAGATTGAGGAGTAGGGAGGACAGTATCAGAAAGTAAGCATCTCTTTCCTCTGATCTCTCATTCTAATAACTCTAAACAGCTCTTTAGGTCTCCCAGTGTTCCACATTAAACAGAGATTTGCCTCACTACAGAAATGATGACTACATTCTTTTTTCTTTTAAATCTGGAAACGAAGAGACTGCATTTCACTTAGCCATTTGAGAAGTGTCACTAAGAAAGACAACTCACAAATTCAGAGCCAGTCAAAAGCTAAATTGCAAAGAAAGCTCCAAGTTGGGCTACAATTCCTCCACTTGCTCCAGCCAACTTTCTCTCTCTATTTTCCTAAGATTCCCTCCTTTCTATTTTTCACCACCGGCAGCACCACTAGCAGCAGTTGCTGCAGAAATATCTGTCCAACACTGCACTATCACACATGGACTTTATTGAAATAAGTATTCTGCATCCTGGGCCCTGAAGCTTTACAATGTAGTTTTTCATAAACTTAAGTATATATACCCCACTACAAACTACTCAAAGTAAAAACACATTTTTGAGGCCCCACAGCCCTAATTTAAACAATTTTTCATTATGATATCACTCATATATATAAAATATAAAAGTAGCCTCAAATTCCTGATTTTATAGCTCCTGTAGCTACAAAGAATCCCACACAATTACAAAATAAATGCAAACAAAAGTATAAAACCAACAAAAACCAAATTTAAAATATTAATTTAAGAAAACCAAAAATTATGCTTTGCCAAAACAAAATCACCTCTCAAAACAGGAATATAGTACTGACTGCTAGTTCAGCAATCCTATTTTGCCACACATCTTATGACTCATTTCTCTCATCTCTTTTCTCCTTTTAAACTACTGTGAAGCATTCTAACAGCATGGCTTAATGCCATTTGGGCTTCCTTTGGGGTGAATAAATCATTTCTTTTTTCAGTCTGCCTCTGTTCTTTTCTTTAACCTGTGAGAAAAGTACTACATTACCTAGCGCCTACATGCTCAAAAGATACACAGAAATATATAGGGACACTAAAACCTCCTGCCAGTGTTTGGTTTATCCAGATAATCCAGAATATGTTTGAGTTGATTTTCTAGATGATCAGTGAAATGAAAACACAAAAATTACAGAAAACACGCTGATCATTCAGAAATATAGACCCCATTCTGCAAAATATTACTGTTGTGGGCCATAATGCAATAAAACAAATGTTTATGTGATAAATAAATGGATTTCCAAGTAACCTAATGCCTTAATCCAGTTCATGCCTTTCCTCTTTCAACAAATATTTATCGTCTGGTATGTGCATATCACTGTAAGATAACACTATGCACAACAGAAAGGCAAACCTACCCCCAAGGAACACTAAAAGGCATAAGACATTTTGAAAATGACCAAAGTGTTTAACGGACAGTAGATGCTAAATCCTAGAGGATTTGGAAAGCTATCACTTGGAGTAAAGTAGGGCTTCAATAACCATTCGTTGACTTACTGACTGCTTTCACTACCAGAACTTTCAATCGAACTAGGTTCCACCAAAGTTAATCCAATCATGTAAGCCCACTTCTGGTTCTACTTTATGCTCTTTGGAAATAACTTTCTTTCACTGATTGAGTAGATACTCAGTGAGTGCTTACTATGTGCCAGAATTGTTCTTGGTTTTTGAAAGGCATCAGTAAGCAGGAACACAAAATCCTGCCTTCATAGAGTTTAATTCTAGTGTGGAATAGAGAAATAGGTAAAATAAATGACTAAATTATACTATACTTTACAAAAAAAAAAAAAGTTCCATGGGGAAAACAACTTCCAGCAGATAAAGGGGATGAAATAGAAAAATTTTAAATTTTTTTTAAAGGGTGGTGAATAAATCTCACTGAGGTGAAATTTCTGACTCAACACAGTTCAAGGCATAATTAGAGCTGGTTTATAAGCACACACTAAATCACCAGTATCATAAAGCTTCTCACCGGACTACTGTTGTCCACTACATTTTGGTTATCTTTCTTGAATATCTTATTTAGAAAGTATTTGTAATTGGCAAACTAATCAATATGCATTTCTACTCGTTCCACAATGGTTGGTTATAATGAGGTCAAGTTTTTCTCAACAATCCTACCATAGCAGTCCTGTTCCCAGACAGTGGAAATCTCAAATCTTCCAGCTTACTCAGACATCGGCTAACTTGGAAAATAAAAAGCTGCAATTACTGTGATCGTTTGCTTCCCTGGAGAAAACTGACTTCAGAAAAAGGCAGCTCAACTGACTGAAAGCTTTCGCCCTTCATTCCAAGTTCGTACATGGAAACTAAAAAGTCACCGCAGACCTCAAGCCCGGCCCGTGAAGCATTCCAGGCTTGTGCAAAACCGTGGAATATAATGAGCTACGTTTCCCAGCTGGGAAATCAACGAGGCTTCTTCATTACAGCCTAAGCCTGGGCGCCCAGAGACTTACAAAACCCTGGGGAAGGCGCTGTAGACTTCCTGTCGGGGGGAAGCGAAGGTTTGGGGGATATAACAGAAAGAAAACCCTCTCTTTGTAGGGAAGAGCATCCTGCCGCCGAAAGGGACGCAAAGATCCAACACCTAAGGACCC
Source organism: Gorilla gorilla gorilla (assembly GCF_029281585.2). Classification (NCBI taxonomy): domain Eukaryota; kingdom Metazoa; phylum Chordata; class Mammalia; order Primates; family Hominidae; genus Gorilla; species Gorilla gorilla. The sequence continues at coordinate 34,216,680 of NC_073232.2, read as the reverse complement.
ACGTGTCCCATTGCAGACCAGGCAAGGGGAGAGCCCCATCGCGCCTGTGCCCTCTGTCCCGAGTGGGCATCTCAGGGGTTGAAGGGCTCCCGGGAAATTCTGAGAGTGAAAAGCTGGCTGCTGTTTCATGGCCTCAGGACAGGAAAGTGAGGGTAAAAAAAAAAAAAGCCTGTAAGTGGCCTCCAGAGAATGGAAAATATAGCAAATCAGATCCCCTAAACACCTGGGTGCTTAGCTACACTACAGACCAGCATTTTCCTCTATGTGTCCATTAATACAACAACAAGCCCGAAGCAGGATTCAGCCCATCAAACACGATTTCCCTACTGGTCTTTCTCTGTGAATGGACCTCCAAGTCAAAGCAATGGCCAAGTGCCATAGGTTGGACTCCCTTTGTGCTTCTTGTATCTTGACTCTTCTCTTCCATATTCATGGCCACTGCCTTGCTTCAGGCCCTCATCTTTCACGGGTTAAACAAATTTAATACTAGCATACTCTTGGGTCCTGTTTGGCATTGCTCCAAGTAAAGATCCTGGTTTGTAGCTCTTGAAGTTTATATGGTTTAGGGACCTTCTTTAAGAAAAACAAAATCATGAATACACATTTATGTGACGAGATGACCTTTGGCCCTAGGTCTTTGGGTGGTAACTGTTGGATGGGTAGGCACCATGGGCATTAAGAATATTACCAGAAGCCATTTCTATACCAGAATGACCAGCAACTTCACTATACACAGAAGTGACCACAGACAACTTTAACATATATTGCTAAACCCAGACTAAAAAAATCCTAAAGTTCCTCCAGTTTGCAAAACTACCCAAAGCCTAGGAAAAGTGTAATGGAGGCACATTATACCAGAAAGAGACCATTGCATTCAAAATATCTTATTTTTGCAAGTTTTATGAGAACAGTTGACCACAAAACTCATTTCTAGTACCCATTCCAGGATTTTAGAAAGTTCCCATGCAAGTAAAGGTTGCTGAAGCCCAAGAATCATACACTGCTTTCTATGTAATATTTGAGACATATAAACCCAATCCTGACAATTCCCTACTTGAAATCAATATTACTCACTTTCCTAAATAATAAAATCCACGTTCCTTGGAATGACATAATCAGGGCCCTCCTACTTCTAACTTCTCCAACCACTCTCATGCATATATTCCTTATTCCAGACAATTCAGAAATACATTTAGGGCCCTAAAAAATTCATGCTATCTCAAACCATTCTTTCACAGACGTCTTTATACCTGAAATCCCTTTGCCTAAACCATACCTTACATTATAACTCCTACCTGGCCACTTTCTAAAGCCTCCCATGAACTCCAAGTCTGATATGGAAGAGAGTCCCTTATTCTCCCATAATGCAGTGTGCTTACCTTCTTCATATCAATTAGCACACTATATTATAATATTTGATTTTCAATGATATGTTTTCCCCACTAAAATTTCCATGGTCTATATCTTTTTTAACATTTTTCCTCAGCTCCTAAATCAGCCCACACCCAAAATTAACTTTGGAGGAACTACAGACATGAGAGAAGCAAGGAGAAGCTAAACTGACATCCCCCCCACCCCCCAAAACATACCCAAGCAAATTGAAAGTATCATAAACTGCTATGGAGGAATGGATAGAGAGACTGGACAGATTGATGGAAAGACTTGAAATTCTGCTTTTCCTCCCTCCTCGTGTTACCTTGGACAATAATTTTTCTGCTCCATCACTACAAAAAAAATGGACAGTAACAGCATATATAGTCAACATTGATGGGATATCAAGGTAGAAGTTGTGCTGAAATTGATTGATGAAAACAGGTGTCTGTAGATCAGCTGCCATCAGTCATTCACTTCTAACAATAGACAACCAGAACAGAATCCGGTGCCTGGAAACGGATTGCTGCCATAATAAAAACTCTAAATCTATGCCAGTGGCTTTGGGAACAAGCAAAAGCTAAAAGGGCCTCAGTGATGGTTAATGAAAGTGGGAATTTGTTGGTCAGTTTTGAAGGACAATGAAGAAAATGTTATTGGAGGCAGGAACAAAAGGGACTTTTTGTTATATAGTAGGTAGAAAGTTGGACAGCACCGTCACCTGTGAACAAGTGAATTTGTAGATCCAGCTGAGGAAGTTTCTAGACAAATGCAGAAAGTACTACACTTGGCTCTTTCTAGCTGCCGCTGATAAATATAAAAAGAAAGACATGGACTAAAGAAGGAGCTGGTTTGTGGTTTTATGTTTTGGCTTTTTGAGACAGAGTCTCTCTCACCCAGGCTGGAGTACAGTGGCACGATCTCAGCCCACTGCAACCTCCACCTCCCCGGCTGAAGTGATTCTCCTGCCTCAGCCTCCTGAGTAGCTGGGACTACAGGTGCGCACCACCACACCCTGCTAGTTTTTGTATTTTTAGTAGAGACTGGGTTTCACTATGTTGGCCAGGCTGGTCTTGAACTCCTGACCTCAGGTGATCCACCTGCCTCAGCCTCCCAAAGTGCTAGGATTGCAGGCATGAGCCACTGTGCCCAGCCATGTTTTGGCTTTTTAACTGTGGTAAAATATACATAACACAATTTACCATTGTAAATGTGTAAAAATGTGTAAACCATTTTTAATGTATGCTTTTGTAGTATTGAGTTCATACATATTATTGTGCAACCAATCTTGAGAACTCTTTTCATCTTGCAAAACTGAAACTCTGTTCCCTTTAAATGACAAATCCCTATTCCCCAACTCTGCCAAGCACTTGGATTAGAACTACTTTTCTACTTTCTGTCTCTATGAATTTAACTACTCTAGGTTCCTCATGTATGTGGAATCATACAGTATTTGTCTTTTCATGACTGGCTTATTTCACTTAGTATAATGTCCCCGAGGTTCATCTATGTTGTAGCATGTGTCAGAATTTCCTTCCTTTTTAAAGCTTAACAAGATTCCATTTTATATACACATCACATTTTGTTTAGCCATTCATCTGTGGTGGGCCCAATGAGTTCCTTCCCCCTTTTGGCTATTGTAAATAATCTTGCTATGGTGCCGCTTAGATTTTTAACAAAATTTAGAAGAAATATAAAAAGCCAGGACTGCTGAATTTGAAATAAAACTTTCTACGGAAACACAACAAGAAAATAAAATATGGTGTATTAGTTTGTTAAGGCTGCCATAACCAAATATCTCAGACCGGGTGATTTAAACAACAGAACTTTTATTTTCTCACAATTCTTTAAGCTAGAAGTTTAACATAAAGGAGTCAGCAGAGTTGCTTTCTTCTGAGCTTCTCTCCTTGACTTGTAAATGGCCATCTTCTCCTTGTGTCTTCACATGGTCTTCCCTCTGTGCATGTCTGTCTCCTCATTTCTTATAAGGACATCAGTCATGTTGGATTAGGACCCACCCTAAATGACCTCATTTTAACTTACTTCTTTAAAGATCCTATCACCAAATACAATCACATTCTGAGATATTGGAGGTTAGGAGTGCAACATATCAATTTTGGAGAACACAATTCTTACCATAATATATGGTATCCTGATTTATATCCTGGAGCAAAAAAGGGGCATTAGTGGAAAAACAGGAAACTTGAATGAAGCCTGTAGTTTAGTTAATATTAGCTCCTTACTTTTGATAATTTTGCCATGGTTATGTAAGATGTATTACTACAGGAAGCTGTGTAAAGAGTATATAGAAACTTTCTTTTCTAGCTTTACTAATCTTCTGAAAGTCTAAAAGTATTTTAAAATAGCTTTAAAAACTTTCTAGTTATAGAAAACTAGTTTTTTAAAAAATAAGTAAATAAATAAGGGAGACTCGGCCAGGCGCGGTGGCTCACGCCTGTAATCCCAGCACTTTGGGAGGCCGAGGCGGGTGGATCATGAGGTCAGGAGATCAACACCATCCTGGCTAACACGGTGAAACCCCGTCTCTACTAAAAATACAAAAAATTAGCGGGGCGTGGTGGCGGGCGCCTGTAGTCCCAGCTACTCGGGAAGCTGAGGCAGGAGAATGGCGTGAACCCAGGAGGCAGAGCTTGCAGTGAGCCGAGATCTCACCACTGCACTCCAGCCTGGGCGATAGAGCGAGACTCCATCTCAAAAGAAAAACATGGTAATAATAAGGGAGACTCAAGAATTAAAGAGACAATATGCAAATAAACAGAAAATATGCAAATAATATGCAGAATGAAGAGACAAAAAGGAATGTTTAAAAAGCAGTATTAGGATAAATTGTTCTCTAACAAACTTTGAAAAACTAAAAGAGAAGGATTAAAAGGATAAGATGATAGACAATATAAAATGCCAGTTTGCCCCAAATGGAAGAAAAAACTTTAATAGCACAATAAGCATAAAAAATTTAAATCATTCCCTTCCCTGAAAACTTCAGGCCTAGATGGCTTTATATACGAATTCTACCAAACTTTTAACGAACAGTTCTGTTTTCATGTTTTCACACACACAAAAAAAGAAAAAAACAACCCACCCAGCTCACTTTACATGATTTTTATTCCAAACCACATGAGGGCAATAAAAAAAAATGCAGCCACCTTTTAACTATGCATGTAGATTTAAGAGTCTTAAAGGAAATATGGGCTAAACAAATGTTTACATATATTAAAATAATTATGTCATGATATAGTGGAATATATATCAGAATGAAAAGTTGTTTTAGCACTGGAAAAATATATCAAAAAATTCAAAATAAATGAGAAAAAATTATTTTAATCAAACTAAAGAGGGATTTTACAAAGTTCAACAACTAAATTATTTTTAATGGCAAACTACAAATAGAAGGAAACTTTCTTAAATTCCAAAGTTTGCCTCTACCAACATTACTCTTACGGGAGAAGTTTTTTTTTAAGATGTTCCCTTTAAGGCAAGAATGCTTACTGTATCACTGATGCTATGTAACATAGTACTGAAATCTTGACTAATTCTGTAACAACCAAAAAAACTGAAAAAGAAAAATGAGATATAAAGATCAGAAGTGAAGACATTTGTCATTATTTGTACATGATATGATCATTTAAAATCAGCAGATAAATATGAGAATAAGAAAGTTCAGCAAGGTTGCTGGATACCAGATCAAAGAACAAAAAGCACTGGCATTTCTCTACAACAATCTCCAGTAAAAAAAATTGTAACTAAAAAGACAACATTTAAAATAGTAACAAAACCTACAGGACGGGCACCACGGCTCATACCAGTAATCCCAGCACTTTGGGAGGCCAAGGCGGGTGGATCACAAGGTCAGGAGTTCGAGACCAGCCTGGCTAATATGGTGAAACCCCGTCTTTAACAAAAATACAAAAATTAGCTGGACATGGTGGCCGGCGCCTGTACTCCCAGCTACTTGGGAGGCTGAGGCAAGAGAATCGCTTGAACCCAGGAGGCAGAAGTTGCAGTGAGCCAAGATGGCGCCACTGCACTCTAGCCTGGGCAACAAAAGCAAGACTCATCTCAAAAAAAAAAAAAAAAAAGCTATAAATTCTCTAGTAGTTAAGTAAGAATACACAAAACTTCTATGGAAAAATTTTGAAAACTCTTAATGAAGAACAATAAATGATCTGAATTAATGGAGAAACATACTGATATGGTTTGGATCTGTGTTCCCGCCTAAATCTCATGTCAAATTGTAATCCCCAATGTTGGAGGTGGGGCCTGGTGGGAGGTGATTGGATCATGAATGGCTTAGCACCAACCCCTCAGTGCTGTTCTTGTGACGGTGAGTATGTTCTCGTAAGTTCCGGTTGTCCAAAAGTGTGTAGCACACCCCGCCTTGCTCCTCCCATGTAAGACACCTGCTCACACTTTGCCTTTCATCATGAGCAAAAGCTCCCTGAAGCTTCCCCAGAAGCAGATGCTGCCATGCTTCCTGTACAGCCTGCAGAACTGTGAGCCAGTTAAACCTCTTTTCTTTATAAATTACCCAGTCTCAGGTATTTCTTTATAGCAGTGCAAAATAGACTGACACACATGCCATTCTCTGAAAGGGGATAATTCATTGTAATAAAAATGTCAATTCTCATCAAATGAAAGTATAAAATTAATGCACAACCTACCAAAATTCTATATGAATTTGAGAAATAGCTTAAGTTTAAGTAGAATAATAAAAGTTGTGAAAAAGAAAAAGAGGACTTGCCCAACCAAATATTAGGACATACTACCCAATTGTGGCAGACATGAGAAGCCATGGAACAAAATAGAGAGCTCAGAGACAGACATATGAATATGAGGCACTTATACGTATGATAAAGGAAGGTAGTATTAGGAACTTGGGCCACTAATGGATAAATATAATAACTGGATCACTACCCAATACCATGTACACAGGTATATTCCAAATGTTAACAAGTTGACTGCGAAAGGTAAAATTATAAAGTTAGTAGTTGATAACATAAGAGAATATTTTTGTGACAGGGTATCAGAAGGCTTCCTAAATGCTACGGCTTAAATGTGTCCCCTAGAGTTCGTGTGTTAGGAACTTCATCCCCAGTGCAACGGTGATAAGAGATGGTGATTGGTCATAAGGGCTCTGCCCTCATGAATGGATTAATGTGGTTATTAAGGGAGTGGGTTTGCTATAAAAGCAAATTTGGCCTCCTCTTGTGCATGCGCTCCCCCCATCCCTTTTTCCTGTGCACGAGTAGGCTCTTTTGTCCTTTCAGCTCCTGCCACAAGATGACACAGCAACAAGACCCTCACCAGGTGTGGCCTCCCAACAATGGACTTCCTGGCCTCCGGAATTGTGAGTCAAGCAAACTTCTAATCATTTATTGTGAGCCAAATAAATGTCTAATGATTGTAATCACTATAAATTACCTAGTCTCAGGTATCGTTATAGTGGCACAAAACACACTGAGACAACAAACAAAACCCAAAAGCATAAAACACAAGGCAAAATTTTGATTAAGTGAAAAACATCAGAAATTTTTTAAAATTGTTTTTTTCTTTTTTCTTGAGACAGTCTCTCCCTCTGTCGCCAGACTGGAGTGCAGTGGCACGATCCCAGTTCACTGCAACCTCCGACTCCCTGGTTTAAGCGATTCTCCTGCCTCAGTCTCCCGAGTAGCTGGGACTACAGGTACCCGCCACCACGCCCCGCTATTTTTTGTATTTTTAGTAGAGAAGGGTTTCACCATGTTGGCCAGGTTGGTCTCAATCTCCTGACCTTGTGATCCACCCGCCTCGGCCCCCCAAAGTGCTGGGATTACAGGTGTGAGCCACCACACCCAGCCAAAATTCTGGTTTTCAAGGGAGGACATTATGGACAAAGTTAACTGAAAGATGACAAGTTGGATGATTTTGCAATGTCTAAAATTTACAAGGATATAATGTCATGAATACACCAAGATTTCTTGCAAGTCAACAAAATATAGCAATTATAATAGGAAGTGGGCAAAGGATAGAAACAGTTTACAAAAAAATTAAACCCAACAGGCCCACAAGCATATGAAGAAATGCTTGAGCACATTGGTAATCAGGAATGCAAATTAAAACAATAATGAGATACCACTACACATTTGTTAGACTGGCAAAAAAAAAATTTAGAAAGCTGTATAATGCCAAGTGTTGGCAGGAATGTGAGGCTATAGGAACCCTGCTGGTGGGTCTGGAAACTGATGCACGCTGTCTAGAAAGTAATCTTACAATATTTAGTAAAATTGAGTTTACCCCTCCCTATGACTCAGAAATCCTGCTTTTGGATTTCTCATTCGAAGAAATCCTCACTCATTCATAAAGGGGCATAGAACACACAGTATTCAGCAGTAGAGAAATGGATTGGTTGTATATGTAGCAACATTAAGAGATTTTTAAAGCAGATTTGTGTGGATAAAATGCAAAATAATGAGGTATCTAACAACTATTTAATCAAAATTATTTACAAACAAAATAGCACGTGAATAGAAGAATACACTGCACAGGCTAGTTGTAAATGGGGTGGGTTCAAGGGAAACAAGATACTTTTTTGAAAATGGAAGAAGAGTGATTTCCTTTCTGTCACTGTGTAACTGAAGATTCTAGATTCATAATTTCACGACTTTTAAGTTTTAGCTGAAGTCATCTTTGGGTGTCTTCCTTATCTGTGTGCGTCCCATACTAAGAAAACATTGCTCACAAAAACACCCTGCATCTCTATCATTTAGCTCAAGCCCAGAACTACAAAAAGTACAAGAGCACCAAGAACACAGTTCTCCTAGGGCTTTAATGACAGAGAATATATTTGGCAAATCTACCACAATTAGGCATGACCTTAGTACCAAAGTACTTGGTGGCTGCTTACTTAGCAAATATAAGCAGACAATCTAGGTTATTTGAGGATAAGGCTAACTTTTCCTCTAACACAATTAAAACTTAAGTCACAAGCCACTGAGTAAACAAAGCCGGGGTCAAGACACCAGAAACCAGATAGGATTTTGGAGCCAAAGATTAAAATAAAAATATAATATCAACAGTTAACTAACATTTCTTTTTATCTGTAACACTTTTCAGTTATAAAATAGATTGTAAAATAGATTGTGTGTGTCCCTACTACATGTAAGGCTCTTTGCTAGGTGGTAGTGCAGATGCAAAGCACAGGATATCACTCTTTAAAAGATTCTGGTTTAGTGGGAAGAAAAAAAAAAAACAGAAGTAAAGATATAATTTACTCATTCATTTACTCAAAATGCATTGAGCACTGAATTATCACTGTTACTCTATATTCTGTTCAGCCCTCTAACGTGGCATTGTGCCATGATGAGGGTATTCAAGAATAGGCAATCCAGTAAGCAGACACAGATCATTTAAAGGTTTGTCTTATAAGAGGAAGAGATAGAGTGGTACATAGATCTAACAGTAGTCAAAAAGAAGAATAAAGGAGGTAGAAAACCATATTCCATACAATTTACATATTACACACAAAAGAGAACTGCCTAAAGAAAACAGGAAGTGGCTGGGCACAGTGGCTCACACCTGTAATCCCAGCGCTTTGGGAGGCTGAGGTGGGCGGATCAGAGGTCAGGAGTTCAAGACTAGCCTGGCCAATATGGTGAAACCCCATCTCTAATAAAAATACAAAAAAAAAAAAAAAATTAGCTGGGTGTGGTGGCACGCACCTGTAGTCTCAGCTTCTTGGGAGGCTGAGGCAGAAGAATTGCTTGAACCCAGGAGGTGGAGGTTGCAGTGAGCTGAGATCATGCCACTGCACTCCAGCCTGGGCAACAGAGTGAGACTCCATCTCAAAAAAAAAAAAAAAGAAAGAAAGGAAAGAAAGAAAGAAAAAAACAGGAAGTGACCTGCTTTCCTGTACAGTCTCCAAGTAATCCCAAACCCATGCTCTAGTGGGTTTGCAGGTTAATTCAGGTGAAAGCAGGTTTGGGACCTACCTAATATGACATTTTGTAGAGGCCACCATGTGGTCAGGAAATGTTGAGATGTTCTTGCTGCCAGCACAATGTGACACAGTTCCAGTGCTTCTCTCTGGTCTTTTACTTCTCAATTCTAATACACACACACACACACACACACACACACACACACACACACACACACACAAATTCACATAGGACCAAAGAATCTCATACTGAGAACCGTGGTTCTGGTGATGAAATGGTTGATAGAAGAATATCATATATACCAATATAAGAGGTACAGGATGCAGATTTTGTTTATTCTTTTACAAAAGCCTCTTGAATACCATCATTTATTTAGTTGTCAATCAACTTTTAAAAAGTGTTTTCCTCCTTCTCTTTCAATTATAACGCTGTAGGTAATTGAGACAAAGTTTTCTTTTTTCAAAACTTTGCATTTCTAAATGCAACATTTGCTAAAATTAAAGTAAAATCAGGAAAAAACAATCTCTGTATGTTTGCTAGAGATGCAAAATTATCATTATTGGCATATTAAAATGTGAAAAATCAATTGAAATAACAATGGTTACCAACCCTGACCAATAATAAGCCATGTGACTAATGGACAAAGCAAACACATTCTATAAACCCTGCTCTGCACAATTGAATATACCATGTGGTAAACATTATATTTTAAACTCCTACAAGTGTTTAGCTCTTTCCAGTTTTCAAAGAACTTTGGACATATATTACCTCATTTTATCTTTCCCAAACCACTAGGCATAAAATACATAATTGTGTTAATGATAGCATAAAAGTAAAATAATATCAAAAGCAGCTAACCAATATACCAGAGAATATTAATTAGGAAAGGCAGCATTTACATTGTTATCTGGGTCCTTAAAGATCTTATAAATGAAAACATGAAACCCACTAATCAACCCCAAAACCTGCTTGTTCTGCCAGCTATACCTTTATGATTCTTTAAGTAGAATCATATAAAGTCAACCTAGGAGTAAATATAACTTTATGCTCTATCCCAGGAGTCCCTCAACCCCTTGGTCATGGACTGGTACCAGTCCATGTCCTGTGAGGAACCAGGCCGCACAGCAGGAGGTGAGCAGCAGGTGAGTGAGCATTACCACCTGAGCTTCACTTCCTGTCAGATCAGCGGTGGCATTCGATTCTCACAGGAGCACAAACACTATTGTGAACTGCATATGCGAGGAATTTAGGTTGCATGCTCTTTATGAGACCCTAATTCCTGATGATCTGAGGTGGAACAGTTTCATCCTGAAACCATCCCCCTTCCCCCACCATCGATGGAAAAATTGTCTTCCTCAAAAACTAGTCCCTTGTGCCAAAAACGTTGGGGACCACTATTCTATCTTACGATTCAGTTTAAAAAGGGGGGAAATAGATTAATAGAGTCACAGCAAGAGAAGAAATCTGTCCAGAAGCACGAAAGAATGAGTCATAGCAAAAGGCACCTGTTGGGAGAAGCAATCTGCCATGGGCCCTGAGCTTCCCATCATGGTCTTGCTGGATATGCCAAGAATGTCAAGTCCTGACTTAGCCACTTGGACCCTTTCTAGGGTTGTGTTTTGCAGCGATCAGCCTCGAAGGAATGAGGTAATGTCTCCCCCCAGACAAAGAGCAGATTTCCTTCTGCTTAATGTAAAGGCAGTGAATCTCTGAGTTCATAATTCTCCTCCTATAATGCAACCCATTCATGTGCAAGTATCCATTATGGGCTCTTTGCATTTCCCCCGTGGGACTTGGGCAAAAGTGGGAACTGACACAGACAGACTTGAAACTCTGGAATAATTAAGTCCTTTCTCTCTGATCTAGGAGCCTTACGTCTTCTGGCAGCATCCATAAAATAGTCAAGAATCAGCTTGTTAGCTCACAAGTAAAATCTAGGTAGGATCTACACAGCACCTTTAAAAATCACCTGTCAATCACCCTACCTTCTGGCAAGTAAATTATTTAACCATCAGAAATCAAAGCTGCATGTCTAGTAAACCTTGAATACATGTACATAATAGGCAGCCAGTAAGAATAGTGCTACAGAAGTATATTTAAAGAATTGTGAAATATAAGTCAAAACACAGTGTAAGATATTTGGTATGCATTTATTAGAAAACAGGAAAAATATTTAACATATATGTTTTACAACAAAGATATATATCAAAATGTTATCAATTATTAACTCTGAGCATTAAGATTGTGGGTGATTAGAATTGTTTGTCTGTTGGTTGATCATTATTTTTTATAATTTCCAAGTGAATAAATATTTTTATAATAGAAAAAAGTTAAACTTTAAAACTAGAAAAATAATTATTTCACTGCTTTAAAGTCCTTTAGAGTAACAGATTTCAGTCTTCCAGACTTTTTCTCTTCTACCAATTAAATGGGTTGTTCTTATATTTAATCAACTATTTCTTAAAACTCTGGATATTTAAGAACCCATATCTGGGCCGGGTGCGGTGGCTCACGCCTGTAATCCCAGCACTTTGGGAGGCCGAGACAGGTGGATCACGAGGTCAGGAGATCGAGACCATCCTGGCTAACACGGTGAAACCCCGTCTCTACTAAAAAAAATACAAAAAGTTAGCCAGGCGTGGTGGTGGGCGCCTGTAGTCCCAGCTACTCGGGAGGCTGAGGCAGGAGAATGGCATGAACCCGGGAGGCAGAGCTTGCAGTGAGCCGAGATGTGCCACTGCACTCCAGCCTGGGTGACAGAGCGAGACTCCATCTCAAAAAAAAAAAAAAAAAAAGGACCCATATTTGGATGTGAACTCAACACTTGACCAAATGGACTGAACAAATATCTATAGAACTCTCCACCTAAAAACAGAATATATATTCTTCTCATATGCACAAGGCACATAATCTAAAATCATCTAAAGAATCAGCCATAAAACAACCCTCAGCAAATTAAAAAAAAAAAAAACTAAAATGATACCAAACACACTCTCAGACCACAGTGCAACAGAAAAAGAGAAATTAATACCAAGAAAATTGCTCAAGCCTACACAATTACATGGAAAGTAAACAACCTGCTTCTGAACTTCTGAATAGCTTTTGGTTAAACAATGAAATTAGGGCAGATATCAAGAAATTCTTTAAAATTAATGAAAACAAAGATGCAACATAACAGGATCTCTGGGATACAGCTAAAGCAGTGTTAAGAGGAACGTTTATAGTGCTAACTGCCCACACCAAAAAAGAAGGATCGCAAATTAACAGCCGAACATCACACATAAAGGAACTAGAGATTGCATAACAAGAAAAAAGAAAAAGAAAAAGGGACTACAGAAACAAGAGCAAACAAACCCCAAAGTTAAAAGACAAGGAATAACCAAAATCAGAACTGAACTGAAGGAAATTAAGACATGAAAAACTATTCAAAAGATCAATGAATCCAGGCGTAGGTTTTTTGGGGGGAAAAAAAATAGAACACTACTTAGACTAATAAAAAAAAAAAGAGAAGATCCAAATAAACACAATTAGAAATGACAAAGGGGACTGTATTAGTCCATTTTCATGCTGCTGATAAAGACATACCTGAAACTTGGTAATTTATAAAGAAAAAGAGGTGTAATAGACTCACAGTTCCACATGGCTGGGGAGGCCTCACAATCATAGTGGAAGATGAAACGCAAGTTTTATATTGGTGGCAGGCAAGAGAGAGAATGAGAACTAAGCGAAAGGGGTTTCCCTTTATAAAATCATCAGGTCTCATGAGACTTATTCACTAGCATAAGAACAGTATGGGGGAAGCCACCCCCACGATTCAATTATCTCCCACTGGGTCCCTCCCACAACATGTGGGAATTATGGGAGCTACAATTCAAGATGAGATTTGGCTGGGGACACAGCCAAACCATATCAGGGACATTACCACTGACCCCACAGAAATGCCAAAAAAAAAAAAAAACCCTCAGAGACTACTTTGAACACCTCTGTGCACACAAACTAGGAAACTTATTTTTTAAAAAATGGATTCTGATACCAAAGCCTGACAGAGACACAACAAAAAAAGAGAATTTTAGACCAATATCCCTGAAGAACATCGATATAAAATCCTCAATAAAATACTGGCAAACCGAATCCAACAGGACATCAAAAAGCTTATCCACCATGATCAAGTGGGCTTCAACCCTGGGACGCAAGGCTGGCTCAACATACACAAATCAATAAATGCAATCCAGCATATAAACAGAACCAAAACAGAAACCACATAATTATCTCAATAGATGCAGAAAAGGCCTTCGACAAAATTCAACAGCTCTTCATGCTAAAAACTCTCAATAAACTAGGTATTGATAGAACATCTCTCAAAATAATAAGAGCTATTTATGACAAACCCACAGCCAATATCATACTGAATGGGCAAAAACTGGAAGCTTTCTCTTTGAAAACTGGTAGAAGACAGGGATGCCTTCCCTCAACACTCCTATTCAACGTAGTGTTAGAAGTTCTGGCCAGGGCAATCAGGCAGGAGAAAGAAATAAAGGGTATTCAATTAGGAAAAGCAGAAGTCAAATTGTCCTTGTTTGCAGATGACATGATTGTATATTTAGAAAACCCCATTGTCTCAGCCCAAAATCGCCTTAAACTGATAAGCAACTTCAGCAAAGTCTCAGGATACAAAATCAATGTGCAAAAATCACAAGCATTCCTATATGCCAATAAGAGACAAACAGCCAAATCATGAGTGAACTCCCATTCACAAATGCTTCAAAGAGAATAAAATACCTAGGAATCCAACTTACAAGGGATGTGAAGGCCCTCTTCAAGGAGAAATACAAACCACTGCTCAATGAAATAAAAGAGGATACAAACAAATGGAAGAACATTCCATGCTCATGCATAGGAAGAATCAATATCGTGAAAATGGCCAAACTGCCCAAGGTAATTTATAGATTCAGTGCCATCCCCATCAAGCTACCAATGACTCTCTTCACAGAATTCGAAAAAAACTACTCTAAAGTTCATATGGAACCAAAAAAAAGAGCCTGCATTACCAAGACAATCCTAAGCCAAAAGAACAAAGCTGGAAGCATCACACTACCTGACTTCAAACTATACTACAAAGCTACAGTAACCAAAAACAGCATGGTACTGGTACCAAAACACAGATATAGACCAATGGAACAGAACAGAGCCCTCAGAAATAATACCACACATCTACAACCATCTGATCTTTGACAAAACTGACAAAAACAAGCAATGGGGAAAGGAGTCCCTATTTAATAAATGGTGCTGGGAAAACTGGCTAGCCATATGTAGAAAGCTGAAACTGGATCCCTTCCTTACACCTTATACAAAAATTAATTCAAGATGGATTAAAGACTTAAATGTTAGACCTAAAACCATAAAAACCCTAGAAGAAAACCTAGGCAATGCCATTCAGGAAATAGGCATGGGCAAGGACTTCATGACTAAAACACCAAAAGCAATGGCAACAAAAGCCAAAATTGACAAATGGGATCTAATTAAGCTAAAGAGCTTCTGCACAGCAAAAGAAACTACCATCAGAGTGAACAGGCAACCTACAGAATGGGAGTAAATGTTTGCAATCTACCCGTCTGACAAAGGGCTAATACCTAGAATCTACAAATAACTTAAACAAATTTGCAAGAAAAAAATCAAACCCCATCAAAAAGTGGGCAAAGGATATGAACAGACACTTCTCAAAAGAAGACATTTATGCAGTCAACAGACACATGAAAAAATGCTCATCATCACTGGCCATCGGAGAAATGCAGATCAAAACCACAATGAGATACCATCTCACACCAGTTAGAATGGCGATCATTCAAAAGTCAGGAAACAACAGGTGCTGGAGAGGATGTGGAGAAATAGGAACACTTTTACACTGTTGATGGGAGTGTATATTAGTTCAACCACTGTGGAAGACAGTGTGGTGATTCCTCAAGGATCTAGAACTAGAAATACCATTTGACCCAGCAATCCCATTACTGGGTATATACCCAAAGGATTATACATCATGCTGCTATAAAGGCACATGCACACTTATGTTTATTGCAGCACTATTCACAATAGCAAAGACTTGGAACCAATCCAAATGTCCAACAATGATAGACTGGATTAAGAATATGTGGCACATATACACCAGGAAATACTATGCAGCCATAAAAAAGGATGAATTCATGTCCTTTGTAAGGACATGGATGAAGCTGGAAACCATTGTTCTGAGCAAACTGTCACAAGGACAGAAAAACCAAACACTGCATGTTCTCACTTATAGGTGGGAATTGAACAATGAGAACACTTGGACACAGGAAGGGGAACATCACACACCGGGACCTGTTGTGGGGTGGCGGGAGGGGGTAGAGATAGCATTAGGAGAAATACCTAATGTAAATGACGAGTTAATGGGTGTAGCACACCAACATGGCACATATATATATGTGTAACAAACCTGCATGTTGTGCACATGTACCCTAGAACTTAAAGTATAAAAAAAAATGGATAAATTCCTAGAGACATACAGCCTCCCAGTATTTAACCAGGAAGAAACTGAATCCCTGAACAGACCAATAACAAATTCTGAAATTAAATCAGTATAAAAAGTATAGAACTAAAAAGTATAAAAAGCCTACCAACCGGAAAAAGCCCAGGACCAGAAAAATTCACAGCCAAATTTCTATCAGATGTATAAAATGAAGAGCTAATACCATTCCTACTGAAACTATTCCAGAAAATTGAGAAGGAAGGACTCCTCCATAAGTCATTCTATAAGGCCAGCATCATTCTGATTCCAAAACCTGGCAGAGGCACACACAAAAAAATCTTCAGGCCAGCATATTTGATGAACATATATGCAACAATCCTCAACAAAATACTAGCAAACCAAATCCAGCAGTATATCAAGAAGCTCATCTACCATGATCAAGGAGGCTTTCTCCCTGGGTTGCAAGATTAGTTCAGCAAACACAAATTAATAAATGTGATTCACCATATAAACAGAATTAAAAAAAAACAGGATCATCTCAATAGAGGCAGAAAAAGCTTTCAGTAAAATTCAACATTCATTTGTTAAAAAACTTCAACAAACTAGGCATTGAAGGAACATACCTCAAAATAAGTGCCATGTATGACACAGCCGACATACTGAATGGGCAAAAACTGGCAGAATTCCCCTTGAGAACAACACAAAGATGCCCACTCACAACACTGCTATTCAACATAGTACTAAAAGTGCTGGCCAGATCAGTCAGGCAAGAGAAAGAAATAAAAGACATCCAAATAGGAAGAGAGGAAGTGAAACTATCTCTGTTTACAGATGGTATGATATTATACCCAGAAAACTCTGTAATCTCTGCCCAAAAGCTCCTAGAACTGAGAAACAACTTCAAAGTTTCAAGATACAAAATCAATGCACAAAAACCTAATATTCCTATACACTAATAACATCTAAGTCAAGACCCAAATCAGAAACACTATCCCATTCACAATTCCCACAAAAAGAATAAAATACCTAGGAATACACCTAACCAGGGAGGTAAATGGTCTCTACAATGAGAATTACAAAACATGGCTCAAATAAATCAGAGATGACACAAAAAATGGAAAAATATTCCATGCTCATGGATAGGAAGAATCAATATTGTTAAAATGGTCATACTTCCCAAAGCAATTTACGGATTCAGTGCTAGTTCTATCAAACTACCAATGACATTATTCATAGAATTAGAATGTTTTAAAATTCATATGGAACCACAAAAGAACCCAAATATCCAAGGCAATCCTAAGAAAAAGAACAAAGCTGGATGTATCACATTACCTGACTTCAAACAATACTAGGCTACAGTAACCAAAACAACATGGTACTAAAAAAAAAAAAAAAAAAAAAAAAAAAAAAACAAAAAACAGACGCATAGATCTATGGAACAGAATAGGGAGTCCAGAAATAATGCCACATACCTACAACCATCTGATCTTTGACAAAAGCAAGCAATGGGGAAAGGACTTCGTATTTAATAAATGGTGCTGAGATAACTGGCTAGCAATATGCAGAAGATTTTTAACACTGGACACCTTTCTTACACCATATACAAAAATCAATTCAAGATCAGTAAAGACTTGTAAAACCTAAGACTATAAAAACCCTGGAAGATGACCCAGGAAATATCATTCTGGATATAGGCAAGGATTTCATGATGAAGACAAGAGTAATTGCAACAAAAACAAAAATTGATAAATGGAACCTAATTAAAGAGCTTCTGCACAGCAAAAGAAACTATCCACAGAGCAAACAGACACCCCATAGAATGGGAGAAAATATTTGCAAACTATGTATCTGACAAAGGTCTAATATCCAGAATCTATAAGGAACTTAAGCACATTTACAAGCAAAAAACAGACAACCTTATTAAAAAGTGGCCAAAGGACATGAACAGACACTTTTCAAAAGAAGATAAATACATGGCTAATGAGCATATGAAAAAAATGCTCAACATCGCTAATCATTAGAGAAATACAAATCAAAACCACAATGATACCATCTCACACCAGTCAGAATGGCTGTTATTAAAAAGTCAAAATACAACAGATACTGGCAAGATTGCTGAGAAAAAAGAACACTTATACACTATTGGTGAGAATGTAAATTAGTCCAGTCATTGTGGAAAGCAGTATGGCGATTTCTCAAAACACTTAAAACAAAAATGCCATTTGACCAAGCAGTCCCATTATTGGGAATATACCTAAAGAAATGTAAATCATTGTACCATAAAGACACATGCATACGTATGTTCACTGTGCACTATTCACAATAGCAAAGACATAGAATCAACCTAAGTGCCCATCAACAGTAGATTGGATAAAGAAAATGTCATACATACACACCATGGAATACTATGCAGCTATATTAGTCTCTTTTCACACTGTTATAAAGAAATACCCAAGACTGGGTAATCTTAAGAGGCTTAATTGACTCACTGTTCTGCATGGCTGAGGAGGCCTCAGGAAACTTACAATCATGGTAGAAGGCCATGCAGAAGGAGAAACAAGGCAGGTCTTCCAGGGGGGCAAGAGAGAGAGTGGAGAAACTGCCAAACACTGTTAAACCATCAGATCTCATGAGAACTTACTCACTATCATGAGAACAGCATGGGGGAACTGCCCCCATGATCCAATCATCTCCCACTAGGTCCCTCCCTGGACACTGGAGATTACAATTCAAGATGAGATTTGGGTGCAAAAACAGAGCCCAACCATATCAGCAGCCATAAAAAAGAATGAGGCTATGTTCTTTGCAGCAACATGGATGGAGCTGGAGGCCATTAACTAATGCAGGAACAGAAGACCAAATAATGCATATTCTCACTTATAAGTAGAACTAAACATTGAGAACACATGGATGCAAATAAGGGAACAACAGATACCAGGGCTACTTGAGAGTGATAAGTAGAAGGGAGAGGAATGAAAAACTACCTATCAGGTACTATGCTTATTACTTGGGTAACAAAATAATCTGCTTATTACTTGGGTAAGAAAATAATCTTTACACCAAACCCCTGTGGCATGCAATTTACTTACATAACAGACCTGTACATGTAACCATGAACCTATAATAAAAGCAAAAAAAAAAAAAAAAACTATATTTGAGTCCAAAGTGGATCTCTACCATTTATTCAACCAAGCATGTTTGATACAGTCAGGGCAGGAAAGCAAATGATTATTTCTAAAACTTAAAGCAAATTCTCTAAATATTGGCAACCTGATTAGAAATATTTTAACATGCTCTCTTGTAGCAAATAACAAGGATGAAAATGTCAGTTGCATAATAGTAGAAGCTGCCTTGTCATCATGATGTCAGACTTCAACCAAACCCTCAATAGAACCTATCTAAACCCCACTTATAGCCAGAGCACTAAGTTGTTAGTTATATTAATACTAATCGTAGACTATCCGACAACCAAACATACTTGGCCCATTGATGAGTGAACGCAATGTCACAGCATTTTTCCTTCATTGCTGTATGGTAACCCATTGCACAGCCTTAAGATAATAAATTTATTTTTGTCTCTTAAATTCTACAAAACAATTAGCATTAGTTATACAAGAATACTATTATCAAATAGCTTTCTGCTTATTTAAAAGGCCAAATTTAAGAGGCATTTGTAGCTGTCTTTTTTCTCTAGTGTCATTAATAATAGTTATCTTCCCAAAATACTGCCAGAAAACAATTTAAATCTATTTTCCAACCATGTAACTATCCATAATTTCAATCATGACCTGATATTCCTGTGATAATGTAAATTGTAAGACCTGAGCCCTTCTAAAACATATAAGAGAATTTTACAGCAAGTCTGAAAGCGAGGAAACGTTCTCCTCCCCCACACCACTTTGCAGCAGACATGTCCAGAGAAGCTTGCCAAAATTTTACATAGTATTCACGTCTTCCATCTGTCTGGCTTCTTGTTCTTGGAAGTCTTTCTGGCAATCAGGTCAAGGCTTCCTTGGGAAGGTCTGTATGTTTTATGTTGCAAAATATAAGTTTGGTAAAGTCAATAAATATATAATGAAGTAAGCTCAATCAGCATGGAATATCTATCCTCTACCCACAAATACAATTCTTGTGTTTTGGGGCTTCTGCAGGTTAAATGCAGCACATCTCTTAAAATTGCTAAGGTTCAAAATCTGATAATAGGTGACTGTTCCCCTGAAAAATATATCTTGAGTCTGCTGTTTTCTGCAAAGGTAGCAGACCAACATCTCATTTTTGTGGTTTTCCTTCACTATAATCATGTTTAGCTGCAATTTTATCAAACACATCCACAGGGTTCTTTAAAGAACCTCTTTGGATATAACCATTTCTGAATAGGATGAGACAATTTCTTGTCAGGGAACCCAGTGCAAGGAGGTCACTTCTATTATTGACTTGTTTAATTCAAAGAGTCCTAGGAGAGAGAGAGGAGGAAATACTTTTCTCACTTTATAGATGAAGAAAATTCAATTCATAAAAGTTTCATAACATGTCCAAAGTTATATTTTTTTGCATTGCCAGGGAAGAAGAAATAAGAACAAAGCATGTTCTGTCAGAGAAAGAAAATGTATGTGAACACTGTAATCTGCCTTAAAATATACAATGGCTGTCTCATACCTTGAGATCTAGTGATTTAATTAAACACACCAATTGTGTTAAGATTTTACTTTAATTGTCAAGCAAAGATATATCTTCTTTGTTAATAACTTCTTAAATTTAAATACTCTTTTTTATGTTGGATCTTATACGGATCTTAAAGTCAAATTACAAAGCTGATAATTTACACAGACTTTTAAATTTTAGATTTTTTTCTAGATCCTAATAGACATTATGCTAGACACCCTTAAAACATCCTCATTGAAACTGTATATGACTGATACTATTCTCCTCAATTTATATTACAACTACATATGGTCAGTATTATTCTCCCTAAATAATAGTAAGAAATTTGGGACACAAAGAGGTGAGATGGCTTCTACCTAAAGACACAGGTAATAAGTAAAAGGGCGAATGTGATGTTCATATCCTAAGTATAAGGGTAAGAAGACTGGTCAGAGGACCTAGGTTCACGTTCTTGTTTAAAATAGTGAACAGATCATATGTTTCTCTACCTCCTCCCTCCACATCCAACTGTAATGACAGGAAGTACGTACAAAGTACAGTGAGGAGAAGTACCTGACCAGAGATTTGAAAGAATTTTCCAGGATCGTGATGATAAACCAGGGAGGGGTGGCAGCTAAGGCCATGCCTAGCAGAAGCCTGGAGCACAGGTCGAAAATGCTCATCCAGGACAGCCTGTGTTAAGACCATAGTTGGCAGGCATCAGGAGTGTGAGTGGAAACTAAAGCAGGCATCAAGGTGATTAAATGAAGGACTTACTTCTAAACAGATACATAAGTTGCCACATCCCCTCCCTAGAGCACAGTGATGGCATTTTTTCCCAAGCAAAAAATCAAGAACTCTTCTGCAGAGATTGAAAGACATTTCTGGGAAGAGTGAAAGTTTCTAGAATGGTTATTAGTTCTCCTAGAGTAAAGGTCCAGGGTGGGGCAGAGACTGCCAGCTTCTTTGTCTAGCTTCCTAAGGGGAAAGAAGCCCAATAGTCAAGGCAGAGATCTGTTGAGTAACAAGGCCTGCACATCTGTCACAAGATATGTCCCACCTAACTTTACAATTTAACCTAGTCCTTCAATCATAAAAATAATGACCAACTAAGGATCATATTTAGCAGAACTGGTGGCATAAAGGAGAACAGACATAAACAAGCAAAACAACTGAACTTGGAACAACAATAATTCAGGGAACAAAAGAGACTTTATAGATATTTAAATTAAGATCCTCAAAGAGATTTAAGAAAATGAACAGACAACTATGAAAAATAATCCGAGAGCAAAAAAAGGGTTCATGAACATTAAGAGAAATTGCCAAAGGAAAACTATTTCAAAATAACAAAAAAAGAAAAGAATAAAATCTCCCAGAAGTTTTTTTTTAAAGGAGAAAATGAAAGAAAAGTTAAGAAATATAGAAATCTATCCAGAAAGTCAAATATTCAACTGTAGCAGTTACAGAAAGAGAAACTGGATAGCAGAAAATAATTTATGTAATCATAAAAGAAAGTTTCTGAGTGAAAAAGTCTAAAAGGGCCCACTAAATGGCAAGTGTAATCAATAAAATGAATCACATCTAAGCACATCATCATGAATATTCAGAACCCCAAGGAAAAAGAAAAGATATTAAAAGTTTCCATAAGGAGAAAATATTACCTACAAAGGTATAATAAATCAGGTTACATCAAAGTTTTCATAAGCAACAGTGAATGCTAAAAACAATCTAACAATGTGTTTAAAATTCTGAGGGCAAAATGACTTTGAACCTATACTTCTGTATTCTGACTAACAGTTAGAAGACATTTTCTGGCACGGGAAGACTTAGAAATTATAAATTCTACATATCCTGTCTGAAAAATGTGTTTGAGTGTTCCATAGGGTGAAAAAAAAAGAAAAAGAAGAGGAAGAATTTTAGAAATAAGAAGGCTTGCATCCAACACACAGTTGTTGAACTAATCCAAAAGGTCAATAATTTGAAAAGATGTCCATGATAGTTGTTCTGCAAAAGACCTAAAGCGACTTATACAAATTACAGGACTTGAGGAATGTCTTCAATAAAAATATGAATTTTCTTTAACAAATGGAATGATTGATTTAAGAAGTTGGGCTGGCGGGGTGTGGTGGCTTATGGCTGTAATCCCAGCACTTTGGGAAGCCAAGGTGGGTGGATCACCTGAGGTCAGGAGTTCAAGGCATGATGAAACCCCGACTCTACAAAAATACAAAAATTTAGCCCAGTGTGGTGGTGCATGCCTGTAGTCCCATCTACTTGGGAGGCTGAGGCATGAGAATTGCTTGAACCCAGGAGGAGGAGGTTGCAGTGAGCCAAGATCATGCCACTGCACTCCAGCCTGGGTGACAGAGTGAGATTCCGTCTCAAAAAAAAAAAAAAAAAAAAAAAGAAAGAAAGAAAGAAAAAGTTGATCTTAGAAATAAAATGACTCCTTGGGTTTTTTTTTAACATAATAAAAAGGCAATTAGCAACTCCAAGGGGTGGGGAAAAATCTTGATGGAGATATGCACAAATAAAACGTAGCATGGTTTTAAGCAAGTGATCTAGAAAAAGATCTGGACTTTGAAATTTGGAAGATTCTTAAAATGACAGGATTCGATTATTTATCTGTCAATTCTTAGAGGAAATTAATGGACAAAGCAGAGAATTCTTTTACTCTAGTAACAGAATACAAATGTTATTATCTTTAATTATCCAAAAATATTAGAATAGTCAACAGAGGTAAGAGGGCAAAAGAAGAAAAGTAAAGAATAAAAGATATCTAAAATTTATAGATGCAAAAATCAAAATAACCAACAGAAAAATTATAACTATAATAAAACAATGGAGAGGGTAAAGAAAGAAAGGAATATAATGAAACCAAATTCCACATTTTTCATATTGGAGAAGCTAATGATGATTTTATTTCCTAAAACTCATAATGCCAGTTTTCGATTGTGACTACTCTTCACTAGGGATAAGTCTGCCTATACTTCCTTCTCCTGTCATGCAGAATTGGCCTCCTCTAACTCCTCCAAGTCGTCTCACTTCTGGCTCTTCCATTCTTTATTTGTATATTTTTTGAGATGAAGTCTTGCTCTGTCACCCAGGCTAGAGTGCCGTGGTGCGATCTTGGCTCACTGCAACCTCCGCCTCCTGGGCTGAAGCAATCGTCCAGCCTCAGCCTCCTGAGTAGCTGGGACTACAGGCATGCACCACCACGCTTGGGTAATTTTTGTATTTTTAGTAGAGATGGGCTTTCACCATGTTGGCCAGGCTGGTCTTGAACTCTTGACCTCAGGTTATCCACCTGCCTCGGCCTCCCAAAGTGCTGTGATTACAGGCATGAGCTACTGGGCCCAGCCTGGCTCTTCCAGTCTGACTCCTGTGCCTTGAGTCTCTTACTGGCAGTTCTTTCAGCAGCCCTGACCTCACTCAACATTTTAGACCCCACCATAAAAAAGCAGCAATGTGTGTGTCAAGAAATGCCAGATAACCAGACTTGCCAGCCTCCAGCTTGAAAGAAGTCAGGGACCTGCCGGATGTCATCTCAGGTGGGCTCGTGAGGAAAAGAAATGTTGAGCCATGAATTGACCCAATGTGCCTCTTCCCTTATTCTGCTACTGCTATGTGTGTCTTGAAAACATTTCATTTTACAGGCTTAAGCCTAAGAGCAAGAAAAACACCAAAGTGATTTTTGCAAGGAATTCTGAATTTTCTTTCTTTTTTTTTTACCCCTTTACCTTTCAAATATTTCAGTTTATTCATTTAAATTTGAGAATGGAGCAATTAGGAATAGCTTATTCTTTGACTAAAGTCTCATCAGAGAAACTGGAAAACCCAAGCTTCCAGAGCTAAGGAGGCAGTGGGCAGGAAGGCCAAGACTGAAAGGAAGAGGAAAAAGAAAGAGACAAAGTAAAACTAAAACACTACAATAAAGACACCCAAAGGGGGAAAAAGATGAAAATGCATTCACAATTCACATATTCCTAGAGGGGAAATCTGTAAAGCACTTCACACGTTTCCATGTTACCACAACATTTTAACCATTTATTGAGCAACTTCTGCACGCCTTCCTCTCATCTTCTACCACATTACCCATCTCTCACTACATTCCAGCAACACTGGCTTTCTTTCTGTTCTTAGATTACTTGAAGTTCATTCCATCTCGAGGTCTTTGTTCTTGTGGCTTCCTATCTGGAATGTGATGACCTCAGCTTGCTCCATGAACATCTTCTCATCCTTCCTTCCTCAGCTCAGAGTCACCTCTTCAAATAGGTCTTTCCTGACCATCCTATTGAATGCATTCTACCCTACCCTCAGCCATTCTCTGCCACATTCCCCTATTTTTTTCCTTATAGCACTTGGTTCTATCAATAATTACTTATTATTTTTATTTTACCTGTTTATTATGCATTTCCCCCATCCCCACAAGAGTCCATGAGGGCAGGGATTTTGTCTGTTGTCTTCACTATTCTATCCCTAGCACCTGTAGCCATAGCCAGGTGCATGTAATATACAGGTGCTCCTCAACTTATATTCTGATAAACCCATCCCAGTAAACCCATCTTAAGTTGAAAATATGTAAATTGAAAATGTATTTAATACATCTAACCTACTAAACATCATTGCTTAACCTAGCCTACCATAAACATGCTCAGAACACTTACATTAGCCCATAGTTGGGCAAAATCATCTAAAATAAAGCCTATTTTTTACTAAAGTGTTGAATATCTTATGTGATTGAATGCTGTACCAAAGTATAGTTTTTACTGAATGTGTATCGCTTTTGCGCCATCAAAAATTTGAATAATTGTAGGTAGAACCATCATAAATCGGAGACGATACATTATAACTTTTAAAAAAAGTTTAATACATTTCAGAAATTATGTTAGCCTCTTCACATATAAAAGATTGTTTACTCTTTACAACAGTAAGAGGTATTCTATACCTTTTGCAATGAGGGAATTGAGCCACAGAGTTACATAACTTTCTAGTGTCACACAGTAAGTGAAAGTGGAAATTCTTGGATTCAAACCTAGGTTTATGATCCCAAAACCCGTCCTCCTAGACACTATTCCCATGCTGTTTTTCTGAAATAGGCAAGGTATTTTCAAGAGACACTGTATTAGTCCGTTCTCACACTGCTACAAAGAACTGCCCGAGACTGGGTAACTTATAAAGGAAAGACATTTAATTGACTCACAGTTCCATTTGGCTGGGGAGGCCTCAGGAAACTTAAAATTGTGGCGGAAGGTGAAGGAGAAGCAAGGCACCTTCTTCATAAGGTGGCAGTGGGGAAAATGAACACAGGAGGAACTACTACACACTTATAAAACCATCAGATCTCGTGAGATCTCCCTCACTATCATGAGAACAGCTCAGGGGAAGCCGCCCCCACGATCCAATTACCTCCACCTGGTCTCTCCCTTGACACGTGGGAATTATGGAGATTACAATTCAAGATGAGATTTTGGGTGCAGACACAGCCAAACCGTATCAGGCACTGAATACAGGAAGTCCCAAAGTATGGTCCTGGTACTTAAAAAAACCTGTAGAACTCTTTGGGAAACAGGATGTTTACATAAAGAGACATAAAAACAGGAGGCAGGTTGCTCTTATGATAGCCCCTATTTTAAAGTTGAGAAAACAAAAAACCAAAAAAAAAGTGAGGGAGAAATAGGAGTATACAGCCAAGTGATTTCTCATTCCAAGGCTCAGAACCTGTGAGCCCCCTGCCTTCATAAAGCACCTGCTAGACATTTTAAATTTGCAGTACTGATAGGCTCCTTCACAATACTGGAATGTTTCAAGTACCCAGAATGGCCTGTAACCAAATTTTTTCAGTGACTAAAGCTGCAGTTATTTATATCAGCTGTTTATATGAAGCTGTTTCTATGAAGCTGTTTGTAAGACACGTTTATATGTGTTTCAATTTTATCAAATATTGTTTACTTTTTCCCAAGTTTGTGTTTAAGGACTAACTACTTCCGAATTACAAAGACTTTGTGTTTAATATAGACTTTGGATCCTATTGCAGATTGTCTTGTTCACAAGGTCTAGGCAGGGCCTGGGAACATATTATCAGGCTCTTCAGGTGATCTTTATGCTCAGTCAGGTTTGGGATCAGTGACTAATGAACATAAATTAACCTTTATTTGATGACTCAGCATCTTTTTCTTTGTTATTAAACTGCAAGTTCACTGCAGCCATAGCTAATGCAAGTAATGGTCACCAATTCCCTTGGTCTCATTTTCCTCACCCATAAAAATAAATTGGATTACGTGATCTCTAAAATCCCCTTTACTTCTAAAATTCTCATTCAGAAAGGAGCTTTTCACAAGATGTTCACTAAAAACATTGGTTCTTTAACGAATGCCTCAATATCATTTGTTATTTGCCTCTTTTTCATAAACATGGAAAGACAGATACAATGCTAAATAACTTTCAGGGGACTGTATTGTGAGAGGCTTTCCAAAGAACTAATTATTGTCAATACCCAAAACAACCATCCTAAAAGTTTACCTTATCCAGAAAAATCACAGTCTTCATCTTTCTTTTCAGAAGCCTTGGATTCATCTCTAATATTCACAACATTGTCTCTTATTTCTCCATAATGAACATAATGTACAACAGCAAGCTCCTCCCTTCTCACAGTAGGTTGTGTATGTTTCATGTTTATGGATATGGAGTAAAGAATTGGTCACTCTTTGGTTTGTGCTAAGGTAATTTGCACCATGAAGCTTAAACACTCTTTTTTATCATGTGGTCATTGTTTGTTTTTGTTTTCTTAAGCTTTCTTCTGACTTAACAGAATTCTAAGCATTCTTAATATTTAAAACTGTATCTTTAAACATATGCTTATTAAAGCTTTAAATAATGTATACATAGGGCCAGCAGCGGTGGCTCATGCCTGTAATCCCAACACTTTGGGAGGCTGATGCGGGTGGATTGCTTGAGCCTGGGAGTTCAACCGGCCTAGGGAACATGATAAAATCCCATCTCTACAAAAAATAGAAAAATCAGCCGGGCGTGGTGGTGCACACCTATAGTCTCAGCTACTTGGGGGACTGAGGTGGGAGGATCGCTTGAACCTGGGAGGTTGAGGCTGCAGTGTGTTGTATTTACGCCATTGCACTCCAGCCTGGGTGACAAAGTAAGACCCTGTCTCAATAACAATAATAATAATAATAATGTCTATGTAATATAGCATTTCAATCATTTCTTCTAGGAAATTCATTTGTAATAAGTTCAAATTCTGAACAACTTCTAGTTGAATCAATAAGTTAAAATGGCAAACGGAATATTTAAAAAATACATTGTAAGGTACTAATATTCCTTTAATGGGATAAGCTGAAATAAAGTTCTGAAATGCAAGCACAGTCAACTTATCTTTATAATGATTAAATCATCAAGAACTTAACTCCTCAACTACCTACTAGAGAAAAATAGTTCGGTTTCATCAGAACTATAAAACTGCTCAATGGTAAATGGAGCTTCATGTAAAAATAAGGCAATATTCCGCAGGATCAGAGATTGCTAGTTGTTTTCCATCAGTTCATTCATCTTCATTTGTTCCCTTTCCCCACTCCTCTACACCAAACTGTACCCCCCTTCCCTCTTTCTGTTCTTCCAGGTATACACACACACACACACACACACACACACACACGCTTTCCTTTCTTTTCTCTTTTTTTTTTAAAGGGTTTTTTTTTTAATTATACTTTAAGTTCTAGGGTACATGTGCACAACATGCAGGTTTGCTACATATGTATACATGTGCCATGTTGGTGTGCTGCACCCATTAACTCATCATTTACATTAGGTATATCTCCTAATGCTATCCCTCCCTCCTCCCCCAACCCCACAACAGGCCCCTGTGTGTGATGTTCCCCTTCCTGTGTCCAAGTGTTCTCACTGTTCAACTCCCACCTACGAGTGAGAATGTGTGGTGTTTGGTTTTCTATCCTTGTGATAGTTTGCTGAGAATGATGGTTTCCAGCTTCATCCATGTCCCTACAAAGGACATGAACTCATCCTTTTTTATGGCTGCATAGTATTCCATGGTGTATATGTGCCACATTTTCTTAATCCAGTCTATCATTTATGGACATTTGGGTTGGTTCCAAGTCTTTGCTATTGTGAATAGTGCCACAATAAACATAAGTGTGCATGTGCCTTTATAGCAGCATGATTTATAATCCTTTGGGTGTATACCCAGTAATGGGATGGCTGGGTCAAATGGCATTTCTAGTTCTAGATCCTTGAGGAATCGCCACACTATCTTCTACAATGGTTGAACTAGTTTACTGTCCCACCAACAGTGTAAAAGTGTTCCTATTTCTCCACATCCTCTCCAGCACCTGTTGTTTCCTAACTTTTGAATGATCGCCATTCTAACTGGTGTGAGATGGTATCTCACTGTGGTTTTGATTTGCATTTCTCTGGTGGCCAGTGATGATGAGCATTTTTTCATGTGTCTGTTGGCTGCATAGATGTCTTCTTCTTTTGAGAAGGGGCCGTTCATGTCCTTTGCCCACTTTTTGATGGGGTTGTTTGTTTTTTTCTTGTAAATTTGTTTGAGTTCTTTGTAGATTCTGGATATTAGCCCTTTGTCAGATGGGTAGATTGTAAAAATTTTCTCCCATTCTGTAGGTTGCCTGTTCACTCTGATGGTAGTTTCTTTTGCTGTGAAGAAGCTCTTTAGTTTAATTAGATCCCATTTGTCAATTTTGGCTTTTGTTGCCATTGCTTTTGGTGTTTTAGTCATAAAGTCCTTGCCCATGCCTATGTCCTGAATGGTATTGCCTAGGTTTTCTTCTAGGGTTTTTATGGTTTTAGGTCTAACGTTTAAGTCTTCAATCCATCTTGAATTAATTTTTGTATAAGGTGTAAGGAAGGGATCCAGTTTCAGCTTTCTACATATGGCTAGCCAGTTTTCCCAGCACCATTTAATAAATAGGGAATCCTTTACCCATTTGTTGTTTTTGTCAGTTTTGTCAAAGATCAGATGGTTGTAGATGTGTGGTATTATTTCTGAGGGCTCTGTTCTGTTCCATTGGTCTATATCTGTGTTTTGATACCAGTACCATGCTGTTTTGGTTACTGTAGCCTTGTAGTATAGTTTGAAGTCAGCTGGCATGATGCCTGCAGCTTTATTATTTTGGCTTAGGATTGTCTTGGCAATGTGGGCTCTTTTTTGGTTCCACATGAAATTTAAAGTAGTGTTTTCCACTTCTGTGAAGAAAGTCATTGGTAGCTTGATGGGGATGGCACTGAATCTATAATTTACCTGGGGCAGTATGGCCATTTTCGTGATATTGATTCTTCCTATCCATGAGCATGGAATGTTCTTCCATTTGTTTGTGTCCTCTATTATTTCGTTGAGCAGTGGTTTGTAGTTCTCTTTGAAGAGGTCCTTCACATCCCTTGTAAGTTGGATTCCTAGGTATTTTATTCTCTTTGAAGCAATTGTGAATGGGAGTTCACTCATGATTTGGCTCTCTGTTTGTCTGTTATTGGTGTATAGGAATGCTTGTGATTTTTGCACATTGATTTTGTATCCTGAGACTTTGCTGAAGTTGCTTATCAGCTTACGGAGATTTTGGGCTGAGATGATGGGGTTTTCTGGATATACAATCATGTCATCTGCAAACAGGGAAAATTTGACTTCCTCTTTTCCTAATTGAATACCCTTTATTTCTTTCTCCTGCCTGATTGCCCTGGCCAGAACTTCCAACAGTATGTTGAATAGGAGTGGTGAGAGAGGGCATCCCTGTCTTGTGCCAGTTTTCAAAGGGAATGCTTCCAGTTTTTGCCCATTCAGTATGATATTGGCTGTGGGTTTGTCATAAATAGCTCTTACTATTTTGAGATACATCCCATCAATACCTAGTTTATTGAGAGTTTTTAGCATGAAGGGCTGTTGAATTTTGTTGAAGGCCTTTTCTGCATCTATTGAGATAATCATGTGGTTTTTGTCTTTGGTTCTGTTTATATGCTGGATTACGTTTATTGATTTGTGTATGTTGAACTAGCCTTGCATCCCAGGGATGAAGCCCACTTGATCATGGTGGATAAGCATTTTGATGTGCTGCTGGATTTGGTCTGCCAGTATTTTATTGAGGATTTTTGCATCGATGTTCATCAGGGATATTGGTCTAAAATTCTCTTTTTTTTATTGTGTCTCTGCCAGGCTTTGGTATCAGGATGATGCTGGCCTCATAAAATGAGTTAGGGAGGGCCGGACACGGTGGCTAACACCTGTAATCCCAGCACTTTGGGAGGCCGAGACAGGCGGATCACGAGGTCAGGAGATTGAGACCATCCTGGCTAACACAGTGAAACCCTGTCTCTATTAAAAATACAAAAAAATTAGCCGGGCGTGATGGCGGGCGCCTGTAGTCCTAGATACTCGGGAGGCTGAGGCAGGAGAATGGCGTGAACTCGGGAGGCGGAGTTTGCAGTGAGCCGAGATCGCCCCACTGCACTCCAGCCTGGGCAACAGAGTGAGACTCCATCTCAAAAAAAAAAAAAAAAAAAAAAAGAAATGAGTTAGGGAGGATTCCCTGTTTCTAAAATTCTCCTTTTTTTGTTGTGTCTCTGCCAGCCTTTGGTATCAGGATGATACTGGCCTCATCAAATGAGTTAGGGAGGAGTCCCTCTTTTTCTACTGATTGGAATAGTTTCAGAAGGAATGGTGCCAGCTCCTCCTTGTACCTCTGGTAGAATTTGGCTGTGAATCCATCTGGTCCTGGACTTTTTTTGGTTGATAGGCTATTAATTATTGCCTCAATTTCAGAGCCTGTTATTGGTCTATTCAGGGATTCAACTTCTTCCTGGTTTAATCTTGGGAGGGTGTATGTGTGCAGGAATTTATCCATTTCTTCTAGATTTTCTAGTTTATTTGCGTAGAGGTATTTATAGTATTCTCTGATGGTAGTTCGTATTTCTGTGGGGTCGGTGGTGATAACCCCTTTATCATTTTTTATTGTGTCTATTTGATTCTTCTCTCTTTTCTTCTTTATTAGTCTTGCTAGTGGTCTATCAATTTTGTTGATCTTTTCAAAAAACCAGCTCCTGGATTCATTGATTTTTTGAAGGGTTTTTTGTGTCTCTATCTCCTTCAGTTCTGCTCTCATCTTAGTTATTTCTTGCCTTTAGCTAGCTTTTGAATGTGTTTGCTCTTGCTTCTCTAGTTCTTTTAATTGTGATGTTAGGGTGTCAATTTTATATCTTTCCTGCTTTCTCTTGTGGGCATTTAGTGCTACAAATTTCCCTCTACACACTGCTTTGAATGTGTCCCAGAGATTCTGATATGTTGTGTCTTTGTTCTCGTTGGTTTCAAAGAATATCTTTATTTCTGCCTTCATTTTGTTATGTACCCAGTAGTCATTCAGGAGCAGGTTGTTCAGTTTCCATGTAGTTGAGTGGTTTTGAGCGAGTTTCTTAATCCTGAGTTCTAGTTTGATTGCACTGTGGTCTGAGAGACACTTTGTTATAATTTCTGGTCTTTTATATTTGCTGAGGAGTGCTTTACTTCCAACTATGTGGTCAATTTTGGAATAAGTGTGATGTGGTGCTGAGAAGAATGTATATTCTGTTGTTTTGGGGTAGAGAGTTCTGCAGATGTCTATTAAGTCCTCTTGGTGCAGAGCTGACGAGACAGAAAGTTAACAAGGATATCCAGGAATTTTTTTTTTCTCTGTCGCCCAGGCTGGAGTGCAGTGGTGCCATCTCGGCTCACTGCAAGCTCTGCCTCCCGGGTTCATGCCATTCTCCTGCCTCAGCCTCTCGAGTAGCTGGGACTACAGGCGCCTGCCACCACGCCTGACTAATTTTTTGCATTTTTAGTAGAGACGGGGTTTCACCGTGTTAGCCAGGATAGTCTCAATCTCCTGACCTCGTGATCCATCTGCCTTGGCATCCCAAAGTGCTGGGATTACAGGTGTGAGCCACCACATCCGGCCTAGTGCTTTCCCTTCAAAATTCATCTTTTTATGGGAAACCTTAAATATTAAACATTTAACCATGTAGGTAGTAAAACCATGGTTAGCAACAGATTCTACATATTTAGTCAGATGTTCTTTTTGAGCCCTGATGATATACCAATGTAAATTAATTCATATTTCACTGATCTATCAAAATGTTTCAGTTCTCACTTGTGTCAGGTTCTATATATACAATGATCTTATATTTTAAATAAATAAATAGACATGTAATCTGACAAATGCATATATGAGCATAAATATACGCACACACAGATATATGTACACACATATGTGTACACATACATACAGAACCCTTGAAATAGGGATAGTCCCAGAGTAGCATTTTATACATTATGTAACGTATGTGCTCCCCTACACCAGTGGCTTTCAACCAGAGGCAGTTTTGCCCCACAGGGGATATTTGGCAATGTCTGCAGATACATTCGGTTTTCACACTGGCAGGGTGTGTTGCCACTGGCATCTAATGGATAGAAGCCAGAGGTGCTGCTGAACATCTTACAATGAATAAGACAGCCCCCACAGCAAAGGCCTATCTGGTCCCAAATGTCTGTAGTTCCAAGGTTGAGAAACCGTGTTCAGCATAGCGGTCTGAGGCATCAAATAAGAGGAAAATCATACTCTTCATTTTATTCCAAGCAATTGACGGGAAAAAAAGAAAAAATGCTTATCTTCACAATTGCATTTAAATCTCATCGGTCTAAACTGGTTACATTGCTACATAAGAAGTAACTTCCATTGTGAAACCTTTACACACTTTAGAAAGGAGAGACATATCTATTCCCTTCTATTATTAGTCCTCAGTGGTCTTTTATTTTCACTATCCTAGGCATTTTCCCACAGTATCAGAGAAAAACTGCCAGATAACGTGAGAAAAATTAGGATAATTCTGACTTTACCTATTCGGAAAATAAAAGTTGCTGTAGTTTCTAGCACAATATTTTGTGTATTTCACATACATCGAAAAGAAAATGTGGTTACATGTTTTAGTATAGCTTGTCTATTTTAAACAAAACTATTACGAAGACAAATAACAATCTAATTTATATACAGCAGGAGCTGAGTGTGCTGGCTCAGGCCTGTAATCCCAGCACTTTGGGAAGCCAAGGTAAGACCGTGTCTCTACAAAAATTAAAATTAAAAAATTAGCCAGGCATGGTGGCATGTGCCTGTACTCCCAGCTACTTAGGAGGCTAAGGTGGGAGGATCACCTGAGCCTAGGAATGCCGTGAGCTATAATCTCAACACTATACTCCTGCCTGAGAAACAGAGTGGGACCCTGTCTCTTTTTAAGAAAATAAAAAATAAAAAAATTTACATACAGCAGGAAGGTCTACATTTGGCTTCCATATATGAATATTTTGCTGCAAGTTGGTAATTTATAGATGATAATAGAACTTTGTCGTTGAAGAGACCCTGGAATTTATTTTCCCATTTCCTAATATCACATTTCATCAAATATAAAATGGCATTAATTGTAAGATGCCTTGTTATATTGTGTACCACTGAAAGAAAAGAAATGCCGACTGAATATGACATGCCCTCAATTGTAAGACACATCTCAATTTGAAAGACATCCAAATGTAAAAATGGTGCATATTAGAATTGATACAATATAATTCTTTACTATCATACCATTCCTTCTTTCTCAGATAAAAGCCATGTGTCAAATTCTTCTCTGATAATGTAACAAGGCATACACATTGGACAAAACACATAAATGGTGAGAAAGCTAAATAAATAAACCAAAACCTTACATAACTCTAAGATTCCTTTTAAGCTATAGGTGCAGTGGGTACTTTGCCAATCGGACAGGTTTTTAAAAATCCTACATTGTCTTGTTTTAGTCATATTTATTAAATGAGGAAGATTATAACAGATATTAAAATGAATAAAAATTAATTGGATCTCAATTAAATAGAAGTATTAGCAACTTTGGGTGGGGGAAGAGAATAGAGACAGAAGCTGCCACCTTGTACAAAAAGATAGGTAACAGGATTTTTGTTTGGAAAAATAAACTTTACTACCTTGGGATCAGATTATATTTAAGCTAATTTGTGTTTCCTCTGAGCTCTACCTATAATGAAAGTAATAAAACTAGATGTATCCTATGATTGCTTTGAGGCATTCAATAATATCCTTGGGTATAAAAAAGAAATTCACTCATGGTTTCTATACTAGATTTGACACTGTAGGAAAGAGGAGGGTGTGGAGGGGCGAAGCTGTGAAAGACTTAGCCAAGAGGACTAATCCTCTCCTAAACTGAAGAAGTATTTCATGGAACAGTGTTCTACCCAAATATTTGTATAGGTCAAGTTTTTCTTCCTGTAGGAAGAAAGACTCAGGAGAGTAATTGCCCAGCCAAAGTGGAAATTACGCTATGTGTAATTTTAGTCTGTTACTAAACAAATTTTAGTTTATTACCAAAAGCTGAAAAGCAGATAAAGCAAGCAAAACAAGCCCCACTGATGCATATGACATTGCTGTGCTGGGAAAAGCTTCACAACGCTGCTGGCTGCAGACTCTCCCAAGCATAGCCCCAGTACTAGTGAACTGCCTATTTGCACATAACAGCCATCAAGCTGCCAAAGTTATCAAAATCCCAATGTGCTATCTTAGTAATTCTGCATAAATAACTCTTTGAACACCAAATCAGCACTGAACAGAGAAAACAGCCAGGGCCTAATGCTTCTGTACCAACCAAGTGCAAAATAGCATCAACAACATACGCCTTGGCATCACAGTATATTACAATGTAATCATAAAATGCAGTGTATGTTGAATCCAACAGCACTCTTAAGACTGAAAAAGGGTAGCCTTAAAATCTGAACCATGTGCAACAAACTGCTGCCTTTCTGGAGTTGAAAGTAACATTTGGCTTATCCAGAAGTTGAGGCTGGAAAATCAGTCTAGTGAGAGCCTCAGTTATCTCTCCAGACAGTAAGCATAACTCTTGTAATTTATTTTGCAGTTTGGGAAATCCCCTTTCTACTTCCAAATGCATATTCTAGAAAATGGGAGGATAATCCTGTACCATTGCTACACCACAACATGTAACCCTTTTTTGAAATTTTAAAGCCAACTACAGAGGCAAATTGAAAACAGGTTGTTTTTAAAAAGTAAGTAGGGAGCTTCCAAATGTCGAAACATGTATTCTCTCGAGAGAAATTATAGAGGTATACTGAGGCCCTTGGTCTAGAAATCTACGAAGAAACTTCATGTTGACTCCAAGTAAATCAGGAAGTCTTAAGTCCTCTAAACTCAGATTATGCTTATTCTTATTTTGAAATGGAGTTCTCATTTCCATTATTAGTTTATGTACTTAACTCATTGTACATTGATAGGACTTTCTATAAATATTCTGTGAGTAAATGATCATTATAAAGTCAAACATGGAACATATGAACATGTTCTGCATTTATATAGCATTCATTAACTGATTTCAGCAGTGAATCAAATAAAACTTTACAAGTTAAAGCAACGCATTGGGCTAGGTGTGATGGCTCATACCTGTAATCTCAACACTTTGGGAAGCTGAGGCAGGTGGATCACCTGAGCCCAGGAGTTCAAGACCAGCCTGGGCAACATGGCAAAACCCCATCTCTACTAAAACTGAAAAAAAGAGCCAAGCATGGTGGCTCAGGCCTGTAGTCATGGCTACCCAGGAAGCTGAGCTGGGAGGATCACTTGAGCCTGGGAGGTTGAGGATGCAGTGACCTGAGATCGTGCCACTGCACTCCAGCCTGGGCAACAGAGTGAGATCCTGTCTCAAAAAAAGAAATAAATAAAATAAAGTGACATATTGAATGATGTGCATAATCATGGACCTTTAGGTTTATAAGGAGTCATCTTGTCCAACCTCCTCAACTTACAGTTGAAGAAACTGAAAATTAAAGAGGCAACTCCTGCCTCTGGTAACACCCTAAGTCAAAGATATAGTCCAGGCTGGTATCAACTTCTTCTGTCTCTAAGGCCAGTATTTCTACCATGACCCATTGCCATCACAAGCCTTCATAATGATTAGAAACAAAACTAAACCTCTATATAAGTTACAAATTACTATAAGTCAAATGACTTTAATACTAGTAAATGAAGACAGTTATGGCCAGCTGAGGATAGTATTTGGGAAGACAGAAGCTACAATACAAAAATATTTACTAAACTTCCTATGTGATGACAGTTCTTCATTTAGTTTTTACAGAATTTCAAAGGAGATTCACATTACTCTTCATAGCTTAAAGATGATGTAACTGAGACTTAAAAGCCTCCACAGCAGAAGTTCATCTGAAAACCTTTTAATCTATAACCCAGGCAACACCTCTCGGCTATTCCTGTAGGTAAGCCTACTCATCATTTTCAGCTCCTATAAGAAAGACATAGGGTATGTTTGGCCTAGAGCAAGACGGTCATTTTTCTTACACTGTGTGAATTGCCCTCTTTTGTTGAAAGCAGAAATCTGTAATAGAATCACTGAAGGAGGTGTGTGGGTGTCTTGTGTGAGGGAGAGAAAGTGAAGTGAGCACTCAGGCAGTCAGTGAATCACTGACACTAATGTTCAT
Organism: Gorilla gorilla gorilla; assembly: GCF_029281585.2. NCBI lineage: Eukaryota > Metazoa > Chordata > Mammalia > Primates > Hominidae > Gorilla > Gorilla gorilla. The sequence continues at coordinate 34,179,668 of NC_073232.2, read as the reverse complement.
TAGTTTCTAAAAAGAGATTTCCATACTATTGTGATCTTTCCTTTATCTCCCTATTGATTTTTCTTTCTTTTTTTTTCTTAACCAAATACCAGGTCTAACATTCACTTGGTTTCTTCTTCCTCTGCATGCGACTCTCCCATATCATTTCCACAAGGTACTGGATTTATGTGTATCAGCCCTGTTTCCAAAACATATTTGTTGACCATGTGGATAGGCCAATTAAGAAGTATATGGAAATCATCAAGTCTATTTCCACATTTGTATTATGCAGAAACTGATTTCCAGACAGGTATTACAGCCAGTCAGAGACAAAACTGGGACTTGAGGCAAAGTTCCACCTCAAATTGAATACTCTTCTCACTGTACAACATACTTGGTTGCACTGTTGGCCCAAAAAGAGTAAGTGTATATCACTGGTTTGGGCAAAGTATATTACTTAATTCAAGCCAATATCATCTTATACATTTTTAATGACAAAATTGGGGAATCAAGAGATAGAAATCAGCACAGGATGGTGGAAAGGCTACACAGGCTTCATAGCTGGACAGATCTAAATTTTATTTTAGCTCCTTCATTTACTAGCTACATTAGCTTGGGCAAGTTGCGCAACTTTTCTGAACTGGTTGCTACCTGAGAGTTCTAACAATTAAATGTACTGAAATATATAAAGTATCTAATGTATAGTAGATGCTCAATAAGTATTGGTTTCCCTTAATTCCCACCCACCACAAAAGAGCTATTCCACTTCTAGCAAATTCCTTTAGCTATTTGGGTCTCAGCTTCCTCAACTATAAAATGAGGAGAAACCAAAGGAATTCCAAATTCCCTCTCAGGCTCATCGAGAATTAATTCTTTAAAGGAATTTTAAAGAAACTCACCTTCTTTTAAATTCAACAAACCCTTAAGTACCTGCTAACCATCCTAGGCACTGAACAATTCCAACCACCACCAGAGAGCTATCTATGCATTCAACGGAATGGGATCCAACTCCATAGTACTTTAAGTCCCACGAAGAAAAATCATTATGCAAACAAAAGAACCCTAGTTTTAAGGAAAATGCTTCAAGGATATTACAAAGCTAATGTTAAAAGTAAAAATGTTTTCAGGGTATATCTTAAATTATTACTCTCTCTTTTTTGCTAGGATGAAAAATGAGAAGCAAGTGTTCATACCATAGATATGTAACAAAAGACTCAAGAAATTCTTAGTTAAGAGAAATGAGTGCCATTTTTTCAAAGACAAAAAATGAGCAATAAACTTCTCTTCCCATATGCGTATTATGCTGGGTCTTAAATTTTAAGATACTTGTGTCATTCTGAAACACAAGGGAATAGAATTTATTCTGAGAGATTGTTTTACAGTGATAAACAGCAATATAAGAAGATATTTTTATGTTGAACTTCTTATAAGAAGTTCTACATATTACCTTTAAGCTTCATGCTTTGGATTTATATTATCTAAAAATGAAATGTAATTTAATTTACATTAATTTAAATGTCTGAATCTTGTAAGTAAGACCTGGGAAAATATTAACTAATCTTAACTAAAAGTTTTTTCTCCTTTTCTCTTTCACAAGTAAACCATTATCAATGGATTTTCTGTTATACATAAAACTTTTTGAAAATAACACTTCACATGTTTAAAAGACTATTTCAAATCATGATCAGGGCTCCTAATCTGGTTTACCAAAAATTCATTTGAGGTTTACCTTGTTACCATACCTGTCAAATACTATTCACCTATATTGTAAAATTTTAGAATGCATATCTTAGATGATAAAATATCATCAACAAAAAACCTTTTCCTTTTATGAGTATGAAGATATACAGAAAGGGCCCATTTTAATATTATCTCAATATGTGAAATTAACAATGTAATCTCTTTTTTAAGTGACAGCTGTTTTCTATGGGCTAATTTTTTTGGTTGTCATAAGTAATGATAGAGAATAAAGTATGTCCCTAACACAGGTTGTGTACAGAGGTCCAGAGAGCCACAGACACTTGCATTAGGTATATATTTATCAAGTATAGGATAAACCAGAGGCAGAAGGCCTGGATCCCATTTCTGTTGTTGCTACTAACTTGATACATGATTTTTGGACAAGCCACTTTATAGTTCTGTTTCTTCATCTATGAGACAACAAGTGGAACTATCTGATGCCTGTAAGATTTTCTTCTGGTTTCTACTGTGTGGACCCTCAATACAGCATTTGAAGGACACAGGATATGGGGCCAAAGCACTCACAGGGGAGCACTTACCTTGTGATTCTACTGAGACAAGCCAGCTTCTATAGAGAGCCAGACACTAAATGGCTGGCTGTGTGCCTTGGCTGAAGAATATCATCTTTGTCTATAAAGGCACTTAAAGAAACAAACTATTTTCTAAACAGAGTGAAAAAACAGGGAGTGTCTGAGCCCTCTCAACCTGAGACTCTTTGTGTCCTCAGCCTCTCAACTTGGCTGCCAGAAGGCACTGAGTTCATTTAGGCAACCTATGCTTTCTGATCCATATGATTAAGAGAGATAATTCTGAAAATGAATGGTTTTCATCCTCAGTTCCACAGCGGCCCTTGAAAATACATATATTTTACACAGTACCTACATTGTTTATAGCAACCCCTAGGACACCTTCATAGAACAGAGTTTGGAATGGTGGTACATATGATATGAAGTATGAAGTGGGCTTAAATGCTGGATCTGCTATTTTACTGCTGTGCAATCTTAGGCAAGAAGCTGAACCCCTCTGGGCTTCAGATTCCTTTTCTGTAAAATAGAGAAAATAATAAAACCTAACTCATAAGGTTGTTGTAAGGGCTAATCAAGACAACGCATGCAAAGCAGTTAGCACAGAGCCTGACATAAAGCGAATGTTAGATGAAAAAGACAGATAAATCCTGGGACTTGGGGCTCCCTAAAAAGACTCATTTAAAGGCTACAAACAGTTTGCTGGCAGTGAATAGCATCTGCTGGTCTTTCCTCTTCTGAGCAAACAGTATGGCAAAGATTCAAAGCTGGGCTCAGCTCTTACTAATAGGATCCTGCAGGAATTAGGAGGAAATGAGATTATCTTGAAAGTAGAAAAGAGTTAGTCTGGTTTAAGACAAGACCTTTAAAAGAGATAGAAACACAGGCAAAGACACACACACATGCACTTAATATGGTCATACAGAATCAGACAAAGGGGGTTATTATCCTTTATGCCTTCACAAGTGTTGCCAACATTAAAAGCTACAGAACTTGATAACTGGATGGCTCCCTAGAGACTGTCTAATTCAACTCCCTCACTGGACAGATAAGTAGCTGAGGCCCAGAGAGGTTAAGCAACTTGCTTGAGGTCATTCAGCAGTAAATGGCAGTACCAAGACAAACAAGCCTTCTGACCTTTCCCACTTGCCCACCCAGTACTTGATCTGGCATCTTTCAGCAGGTCAGCATCCTGTCCTTGCTGTGCCAGGGTATTTAAAAAATAAATAAATAATCCACACACAAAGGTTTCTCAGTCCTGCCCAGGTTCCCAAAAAGTACAAAAGCAACCTCAGCCCCCAAGACCCTCTTTCCAGAGCCTTCCCTCATGGGACTAAGGGAAGATCTCAGTCCATCTTGGGCCCTCTCCTAAGCCCTCTTTGGTGTAACTACTCTTTCAGTTCCTTCCTCACATCTACTCTTAAAGGTTGCTTCTAGAAATTCCCCGCCTCAAAGGTCAGGCACTTCCCAGGCAGAAGTTAAAACCTGTTAATTTGCAAATTCTCTGCTTCCCTCAAATGCTATAGTTTGAGACAGGAAGTACAGACTCCCTTAAGTTTCCTCCAGCCTCCTTGAGTGAATTCAGTCACCACTGATGCCTCCCTCCCGAATATAACTAGGTCCTTTTATAAATCATGTGAGTGTGTGAAGGGCTGGAGAACCCTTAAGTATGCCTAAGACAGGGAAGAGGAGGAAAAGGCCACCAAGGAAGGAAAGATCATTTGCGGGGAGAGGGGAGACCGGTAGAAGGAGCACCCTGACCAAGCTGCAAAGTCTGGATCCCAGAGACAGCTAGCTGCTGGGACTGACTCACTGCTAAGGGGCCGGAACTGCGAGGAGATGGCACAGTTTTAATTATAAGCTCTGACTAACAACAGACCGATGCCCCCAACTGCACACGTAGGAAGCAGGCAGAGGCTACCCCAAAGTGGCAGAAACAAGGAACTCTGTTCCTCCTGCTCCCTTTTCGCCTCTCATCTGAGGCTTGCCACTCCGCGGACACACCCGGCGCTCGCCAAGTTGTCGCATCGCCCCCGGTGGGGAACGCCCCTCCCTGCTCTCCGGACAATTGGAGGGAAGCACAGAGCAGCGGGGGTGTCTCCGTCCTGCCAAGGGCTGCCTGTCTCTCGCCCAGTGCGGGGAAACTGGTCCGAGAGAATGAATGGCTTTCGCCGAGCGCCGGAAGCTGACGGGCGGGGGGCGCTCCTTGCCCCCAAGCACCCGCGCCCGCGTGGGGCGTCCCTCAGCCCGGGTCTCTACTCTGAGGGTGAGAAGCGTTCGTGTCACAGCCAAGGGTTCCTTCCTCACACGTGCACCCACCCGCAAGACCGGAAGGAAAGCTTCGCTTTTGCCTTCCCCCCTGCCCCCCGGCCCTCCCTACCTGAATTCCGGGACCAGGTTAGGCTGCATCCCGTAGATGGCAGAGGAAAGAGTAACCAGCCACCCGGGCTTGTAAGTCCCGTTCTCGCACTCCAGATAAGGCGGAGACCACTTGAAGTGGCTCTTGTCCCCGCCGAGCCCGTCCTTGCGCCGCCAGCTGTGGCCCAGGCCCCGGGGCCCCTGATTGGGGCCGCGGCGGTGTAAGTGGGGCCTCCACTTGCGCCGGAGGCCGTGGAACCACTCGGTCTCCAGGGTGGCGTTGGCCAGGTGGGGTGCGGAGGAGGACAGGTCTTGGAGCAGGATGCGGCTCTCCTCGCGCGTGGCCTGGAGGAAGACCTGTGGGGCCGGTGCGGACAGCGAATCGGTGCTGAAGGTGATGGCCGCCCGGGAGATGCTGGGCTCGCTCTCCAGAAGGCTCCACACCAGCGCCTGGTACCAATCCAGGTGGTCCTGCAAGTTCTGCTCCCGCGACTTATTGCTCTGCAGCATCACGTTGAGGAAGTTGGTGGCGTGTGTCAGTGTGTCCAGCGCCCCGTGCAAGGAGGGGTGCGCGCTGGCCAGGGCTGGCCACTTCCCCGGCAGGCCCGCCAACTCGTAGCGGCCGGAGCAGTTGGCTCGCTTCAGCTGGTGGGAGTCCCCGGTGTAGAGGTAAGAGGCCACGTCCATGGGCACCTCCTCGGCGAGTTTCTGCGCCAAGATGGTGCCATCGGTGGAGCGGCTCCAGGGAGCCGAGGAGTCCGAGGCAGAGGCTCGACCCGGCTGCTGGGCGTGCGGCTTCCCCCTCGGGGTCCTCTCTCGAGGGGAATCCGGCCGTCCTTGGGGGTCGCGGCTGGCGCCAACAGCTCCCAATCCCAGCTGAGCAAGCAGGAGGCAGAGGAGTAAGGGGTAAGCCATGGCTCCCATCTGCCTCGCAGAGAGAAGAGGAGGGAACGGGAGGAGGGGGAATCACTTTTTAAATTTGGATCGTCAGTTTCTCAACAGTCAGACTTTTTCGAGGAGTCTTCCCCCTTCTCCAGATGGCACCCAGTCCAAAGGACTTGAAAATAAGAATGTTTCGAGATTGGCCCCGGGTGGCTAAGCTACCATCGCAGAAATCAAGTCACCTGTGGCAGCCCTGGCCGTGCCCGCTGCGCGAGGGGCCGGCTGGGGATTACGCACCTCGCAACCTGGAGCCGAGCGGGTTACATGGCCTCGCGCTCCCAGCGGCTGGAGTCAGCCCGAGTCCGTCTCTCGGCCCGGCTGCCGCCACCGCCGCTCTCATTGAGGCGCGTTCAGAAGCTGCTGCTGCTGCCGCCGCCGCGGCCGCCGAAGACGCTGCTCCATAGTCTCACCCGCCGCAGGTCGTTCCCGCCTCCCGGCACGGGCTCCTCCTCGACCGCTTCGCCCGGAGGCGCTGGGCGCGCGCCCAGACCCGCACCGCGAGCGCAGCCGCGACTCCCGAGGAGCGAAGACGTCCTTTAAGACGTTCGTCTGTCCGGAGTAGCGAAGGCCGGGCGGCTGGTTAATTGCAGCCTTTAGGTTTGGCCGCAAACCACACTCCAGCCTCTCTCCCTGCTCCCTCCTCGGGGGAGGAAAGCCAGTTTAAAGAGGCAGCTTGGCCGCAACCAAACCCTTGTAGGGCGGCTGCAAGTCGTCTTGTCCCCTGTTTGGTCGGCTCCTCTGTCAATCAGCCGACTGCCATTTGTGGGGCCGGGGAGGGAGCTGTCCAGTGCTGAACCCGAGGCGGCCCGCGGGCGGCGGGGGCGCGGGAGGCAGCCTGCCGAGTCCTCGCACCCACTCGCGTTCCGGATGACTCGGAAACCTGCGTGGGTGGCGTAGGGTGGGCGGGAGAGGGGGGAGAAGCAGAGATTCGGCGGCTCAGAGCGAAGGAAACTTGGACGTACTGAGGGGGAGGGTGTTGGCGTCTTGCATGCTTAGTTAAATCAGCCTTTTGCCTGGAAAAGAGGGAGAAGGGAGTAGTTTTCATTTCTAGGTGAAATTAGACAGAAGGGACATAGGATGGAGACGTGTCCTCCTGAGCATCTGCTCATTTTAGGCAAATTATCAAATCATCTTCCTTGTTGTCAGTTAAAGAAATGATTAAAACATACTTGTCTAGGCTCATCTTAGCTGAGGGAGTAATGGAGAAATCTACCAGCTGTGCTTTAAGGAGAGAAAAAAAAAAGTCATATTTAAGGAATCTCTGCTTGGGGGCCAGAATGGAGGGGAACGTGTAAAAATGTATGCAAGTAAAGATGTGTAAGGGAGAGAGCAAGGGGGAGGACTCATGAGCTCTGGGAGAATGAGAAGGAGCCTGTGTTGAGTGAGAAGGGAAATCGTCCTGACTGGGAGTTCCTGGAATTGAGAGATAAGAACTAAGACTTCTATTTAGCTAAAGGTTGGGATATCCCAGCAGAAGAAAGAAGAACTGAGCAAGTATGCCAAGTCCCCCAAATTATTGGTAAATTTCTTAACACAATCTAATTGATGTTTTGACGCTTATTAGAGAATTTAAGTGTCTTCTGACACTCCAAAAGTAGACTGGTACCAGAAAAGTAGTGTTTTGCACAGCTAGCTCCACTTTCCATATGCACCTCTATTTTCAAATTCCCTAAGAAAGACACAAATAGAAAATATCCAACTTACTTTAATTCCCAACTAACAAAAATGTCCCTCATGGCATTCTAAGCAGGCACTGCTTAGATTCACTGTACTATTTCATGTCATCCTTCCTATTGAGAAAATACTTAAGGACTGGAATGTAAGCTCCAAAAGAGCAAAAATCTTTGTCTGCATTGGTCACTGAGGTACCTTGAGCACCCAGAACACTACCTGGCACATAGTAGGCTCTGGCTAAATAGTTGCTAAATTAGTGAATGAACGGGAAGATCATCATGATGAAGCTAACTTAAAAATCAATCTCCTCACCCAAGAAGAGAAGTCTGCCTGACACACCAGTGATGAGGGTTTTTGGAAGAAGACACAGCAACCAGTTTTTCAAACCGCAGTGGTTGGTCTCCAAATGAGTTTTTATAGTTATGCAAAGAGTGGTTATTAGATTTGTATTCACTTACAAGTAGATTTCATGTTCATATCCGACTTTTTGTTTAAATTTTGCTTTGCAATGTATGCTCCTATGCTAAGTAAAGGTCATCCCGGTTTAGTGCTCTGCCATAGTATGGGTGGCAATAATAACAGAAAGAGTTCCTGCTTATTTAATGTATCAAAGTATACACTATGGTATTCCATTTACTTAACCATCTAAAGTCTGAAGTATAATTTCCTCATTCATTGATCCTTTTAGAAAACCTATATAACTTATTAACAATTCTTTAAAATCCTCTAGTATCTAACTTAAAAAAGAAGACATAATTGTATTCGTAGATCCTTCTGTAAGTAATCAAATGAACTAAGCACAATCAAAAGACCTGGATTCTGGTTCTAGCTTTATTTTAAAGGAAGATATATGACCACTGGCAAGACATTTAAAATTTCTGTGTCTTGGGACACAAACTGTGTGTGGGCCTCGGGATTTCACATTGAGGTTGTACGGGGGAGGCACCTGAGCTAGTCTCCCAGGGCACCAATCCTTTCCCAAGTGCATATCTAATGAGAAAGATGCAGAATATGAGAGACTCTTGCAATTCTAGTATTCCCTTCAATGGATCCCCTTCAACCTACATTGCCAAACAGCTGGGATGAGCTAGTTGGATCTAGAACAGCACTGCCCAATAGAAATACAATGTGAACCAGAAGTAGGATCCTTATAAATAATTTCAAATGTTCAAATAGCACATTAAGATAGTAAAAAGAAAAAGACTGAAATTAATTTTAATAATAAATTTTATGTAACCCAATATATCCAAATTTTTATCATTTCAATAAGTAAACAATGTAAAAGTATTAATGATATATTTTACACTTTTTACACTAAGTCTCCAAAATCTGATTTGTATTTTACACTCACAGCACAAGGCACTTCACACTAGCCACATTTCAAGTGCTGACTAGCCACCCGTGGCCAGAGGCTACCCTAGAGTACAAGCTCTAGAAGACAGTCCATTGCGGTCCAGAGTGCTAAGAAATCTAGGTCCATGCAAGATAAGGCACAAAGTTCCAAATGCTCTAGGAGTTCTGGTCCATTTAATAGGTCTGGAATCAAGGTAACTGAGTAGGTAGATAATCCTATGTCTATGTTAGTGTCTATCAGTAAAGAGAATAATCCAAAAGAGGTTCTTTTAAGGGATCAAGGTTTGACGCACACACTCACACACACACACACTCCTCAAAGAAGGCAACAAAATTCTACACCATCTTGCATAAGACATATTCGTTCATTCAACCAATGTTCATTGAGCCTCTACTATGTATCAGGCATTGTGCTTGGTACTGGGACGAAATAGGCACATCTTCTGTCTACGTGGCTCTTACAGCCAAGTGGGTAGAGAGAGAGAGCTAGAGATAAAAATGCAAACAAATAAATAAGACAATAGCATGTTGTGATAAGTACCATGAAGAAATAAACACTGTGAAGTGATAAAGGGTGCAATGTACAGGAGCAGAGAACATATATAAAGAGATAAAGGAAAGAAAGACTATGAGGAGGTGACAATTGAGCTGAAACCCTAAGAATGAGGAGTAACTGCCTAGGTAGTAAGTAGTAGTGAACCAGGTAAGTGTAAGATGGGAAGAAACTTACCTTAAGTAGAGGGAGTAGTGAATGGAAGCACTAAGAATACAAATATTCTCTCCTTAGCAGGAAAGGCAAGTGGAAAAAAATAAATGCAATATGCTAACGGTCATATGTAATAAGAATAGAACAAACATTTGACACAAAGGAAAATCATTTTATAAGATAAGACAGGAAGTGGGGCGGGGATGATTATCTCCCTCCCCCAATTACATAAGCATGCTTTGTAGATAGAGATAAATATCCCTATGCATGCCTCAAAATTAAGAGCTAAGTTGTCTAAATGAACATATATACTGTGTAGGAGCTTTATTGTATTTTAATAGAACTATGGGTACGTGACCTATGACCATGGGTGGAAAAGCCCAAGGAGTTTTTCAACACAGCCTGAAAAGTCAATCTAATTGCTTTAGAACAACCAAATTTGCACTGATGAAAAAGCAGTATGTAATGGGCTTATGGGTTATTAGTTGTCTTTATATGATTGATTTATCACTATTATAAAGAGAAAGATGTGACATTAACATATCTTTCAATAAAATAAAGGTCACAAACTACTGAAATATTTTATGTGAGCAGTATAGGCTGAGTTTTAAAAAATACTTAAATGCAGCTTTAAATCATTTAAATAAGCAAGGATTAAGACTACAGGATGTGGTGAAAGGGCACTGGATTGGCCATTGAGAGACTCAGCTCTAACTGGTTCTACTATTTTCTAATCATGTGACTCTTGACAATTTTTTTCAACCTCCCTGAGCCCTTTCTCTGCATCTAGAAAATAGGAGTTCTGTTCAGATACGTAGTCCACAACTGGAATAATTACAGCTAAGTGTGAATCATAGTCTATGCATATTTACGAGGAACTCATTGTTCTTGTCCTCCCAGATTTATAAGGTAATGGTTATTTTTAGATTAAATAATAATGGATCTCAGTAAACAAAGTAGCACAACTCTGGTCAAATTTCTGATAATGTAAATAAAACTACAGACAATATAGTTTTTTAATATAACACAAAATCAGAAATCCAGTTCTTATTCCTGAGTCGACTGAGACTGGCTTTCTCTAAGTATATGTTATCCCTGTGTCTCATGTGCTCGTTTGCAAAATGAAGATTATAGTCTTTGTTATCCAAGAGTAATGGTTTTGAAATTTCAGGATGCAGGAAGTATTGCCAAAGAATTCAAATTTTTTATCTGGGTGAGACTTTAGCATCTGCATTCTCAGGTGATTCTGATACAAATGATCCGTGGAACACATGCTGAGAAATACTGCCTTGAGCCAAGGAAAATAACTCTAAGATATTAGGAGAAAAGTAGTTTCGTCGTTTTTGTTTTTTGTTTTGTTTTGGTAAACACAAAGGCTTACTAGCAATTGTGAAACATAGCCTGTGAAAAAATAAAACCAGTAAAAAGTATTATTAATATTATATTTATATAGCACTTACAGGGGCCAGGCATTATGCTAAGGATTTTACATACTTTAGCTCATTTAATCTTTATTATAACACTGTAAGTTTGGTACAGTTTCCATTTTACAGATGGGAATCAAACAGCCCAAAAAATAAATTGCCCTAATTCACCCATCTGGCTCCAGATGTCATGCTCACAATAATTAGACCAGTGACTCGCAAATGTTTATATATTGGATTCACCTGGAGACGTTTAGTCAGCACACAGATTAGTGCCTCTGCTCCCAAAATTGCTGATTCAGTAGTCTGGAATAGGGCCTGAGAATCCACATTCTTAACACATTTCCAGTGATGCTAATACTGCTGGCCCAGGGATCACACTTGGAGAACCACTGCCCTGTACCATGCTTTTTACCATTATAATCTGTTGCCTCTATATGCTTACACGTTTCCACGTATTTTACATGGAAAAAGGAGAAAGTCAACATGAATGAATGAAAAGATGCCTAAAATCTGCTAAGAAAAAAAATGTCTCTAGTTTGTCTATTTCCAACTGAGAAAGCTTACCCAAGATATTTATGTTTTTCACTTAGCAATTTATTCTCATCTGCCTCCAGTTTACCCTTAAACTCTTACTCCCTGTCGGCATCACTTCTAACAACACTCCAACTCTTTCTACAGTTATCTCCTCTGCTTTTCACTATGAAGGCATGACTTGGGCTGTCCCTGAATTCTCAATGAAATGTTTGGTTTTTGTTGTTTTTTTAAGTACTACTAAAAACAGTATCATCTCCATAGTCACTGGGGCTTTGACCCAAATTGCTAGTTTTCTCCATCTTCTCCCCATCACACAAAATTGATTGGTAAACCCAAAGACATCTCAAGAACTTTCCAACCACAAGGGAAGAAAACACTAGGAGATGGTATTTATGTAGGAAAAACCTGAATGTGCTAAGGCAAAACATTTACCTAAATGACTTTCCATGTCATTGACCTGACATGCAGCGCAGTTAAGGGCCAATATACCATTTACTAAAAATTATAGCAAATTATGGACAGCCCAACTCCATTCAATCCAAAGACTGCCTCCCTTTCCCATCAAGAAATAAAAGCAACCAAAACTTTGAAACAAAATCTACTGAAAAAAATTGATCTTGTGGATAAGAAGAGATGAGAAATGGATTACTTTTTTTTTGCTCAATTTTGCCTGCTTCCCTCACTGGAGGTAAGCACATCACACCTTAAGTATATGTATGTTGTCAGAGCCCATAACATTGTTTCCATCAGCATATTACCTTGGGTGTCACGGGGGTTTATTTCATAATCAATGTAGGACTTGGCTTTCCGTCTTAACACAGGAGATGAGGAAAGTTGGGAACTTCAAGTATTCGGGACTGTTACTGGAACGATGGGCCATGAGGTCCTTGGTTTTTGGAACAAAGAATTGAACAAAACACGCAAACAAGTATTAACAACAAAGGAATGAACCACAGGAATGAAACAGCAAAAGGAGGGATTTATTAAAGCAAGGAAGCACTCCACAGGGTGGGAATGGGCCCCAGCAAGTGGTTCAAGGGCCCAGTTACAAAGTTTTCTGGGTTTTAAGTACTCCTTTTGAGGTCCCTACTGGCTCCCCCTTATCTGGATGGTGGATTTGGTCCGTGGCTAAAGGCTGAGGTGAATTGGCACCCTATGCAGGTGACGGGATGGTCCATACTTGGCCCACGCCAATCCCGGGCATTTTCCTTTCCACCTGAGCCTGGTGGACTAGGGAGGATTGCAGGGAGGGTAGCCTTTGATCCTTTGCTACTCTGGTGTGGGGAGATGGGGTTTTTCCTTTTGGTTTAGCTTTAGGAAGTTTGTGTTAATTGCTCTTAGGTTCCCTGCCCGCAGATCCAGGTGTTTTCCCTTTGAGTTAACATTAGGACATTCTCACGAATTGGCCTTAGATTCCTTGCCCCAGACTTTGGTGTTTTCCCTTGGTTCAGCTTTAGGAAGTCAGCACCAACTTGCCTTAAGTTCCCTGCCTCCAGACCCTATTCTCCTGCCTCAGGACCACGCCTATATGATGTGTGCACATCTCACACACACACAGGACACACTAATTAATGACAATTCTTCATTGATAAAGAGCAGAAACGTGTGTGACAACATGGATAAACCTGGAGAACATTATGCTGACGTGAAATTCACCAGGCACAGAAAGACAAACACCACATGATCTCACTTATATGTGGAATCTAAAAAAGTCTCACAGAAGCAGAAAGTAGAATGATTGTTACCAGGGCCTGGGGTGGGGGCAGGGAACTGGGGAGATAGTGAAAAGACACAAAATGTCAGTTAGACAGGAGGAATAAGTTCAAGAGATCTATTACACAACATGGTGACCATAGCTAACAATAATGTATACTTCAAAATTGCCAAGAGAATAGATTTTAAGTGTTCTTACTACAAATAAATACTAAATATGTAAGGTAATGCAAATATTGAATAATTAAGGTGGTGGCTCACCCCTGTAATCCAGCACTTTGGGAGGCTGAGGCGGGCAGATCACTTTATTCCAGGAGTTTGAGACCATCCTGGCCAACATGGCGAAATCCTGTCTCTACTAAAATTACAAAAATTAACCAGGCATTGTGACGGGTGCCTGTAATCCCAGACTGCTTAGGAGGCTGAGGCAAGAAAATCACTTGAGTCTGGGAGGTAGAAGTTACAGTGAGCCAGGATCACGCCACTGCACTCCGGCCTGGGCAACAGATAGAGACTCCATCTCAAAAAAAAAACAAAGTTGAATAATTCAATTTAGGCATTCTACAATGTATACATATCTCAACACATCATGTGGCATACCATAAATATATACAATTTTTGTCAATTTAAAAAAAAATAAAAAGCAGAAATTATAAATCCAAACTTACAAAGATCAGGTTAAAATAATAGGAAGCTGCTTGTAAAATGTTTACTATTTTTAAAAATTGAGGGAAAATAATCCAGTAGTGTTGATTTTGTTCAGATTTCAGATATTATCTTGATTTTATTTTATCTTATTACTTTTTTTATAGAGACAAGATCTCACTATGTTGCCCAGACTGATCTCGAACTCCTGGCCTCAAGCAAATCTCCCACTTCGGCCCCCCAAAGTGCCGTGGCTACAGGCATGAGCCCCTGCCCCTAGCCCAGGTATCATCTTGAAGTTAGGATTGTATGAAATAACAAAACAAAGAAACAAACATATCACAGAAATATGTTCTAACAAAATATTGTGAAAAGAGAAAATTACTGCATATGTCCTGATGGAAATATCTTCAGGCTAAGAATATGGACTGTTACCGAGGTATGAGTCAAAACAGAAAACTGTTTTGTAGATCTATAGTTGTATTTTAACTGTAATATTATGTATGCCTAAAAATGTTTCCTCCAGACCTCTGCTGTCCCTAAAGAAAAAATAATGGTGACAAATTTACTTTCAGGTTTTTTAAATCTAACCTCTAGTCAATTGGTCTCTCCTCCTTCTCCTTCCTCTCCTCCTCCTCCTTCTTCTCCTCTTCCTTTTCCTCCTCCTTCTCCCTCTATTCTTTTTCTTCCTTTTTCTCTGACAAGCATCAAGTGCTCAATGAGAAATTAGCTGTAAGTGTGAACTGTCCCCAAGGGAAGGGAAGAGAGGGAACTTCCATATCTGTCAGGTACTTATTAAAATGTACTAAAAAGTGGCTTGTTTTGATTGCTTTGGGTGCTATCATTAAAGTAGGTCTGATGCAGAAGCCTCACTGCTGTGGCCTATATAAATCATTTCTACTTGTCACTTTGATGTACGCTTTGGAATGAACAGTTTCGGGCAAGATTTTGCCTGCTGTTTACCAACAGCTCTCTATTCAGACACACAAGAATTTTAGAGTTTTGGTATAACAAGCTTTCAGCTCCCTTTGTTCTCTGTGTCAAAGAAGGTTCTTCAATAATAGGACTGACTTCAAGCATACATGACCATCACTCATCACAATATCTGGGGAGGCATGAGTTCTTTTAGAGCACTATACAGAAATAACGAGTTCTTATATATTGCATCGAAAAACACAAGCTAGAGGACAGAGGGCAAAAAAGAGAAACAATTTTCAAGAATCCACAGTGTCATGAGTACCAAATGTGATTAAAACGTAACCGTTTCAACTGGTTGTTTTTATATCCCAAATCAGATTTTTTTTAAGTAAAGAATTACAACTTGCCAGGCACAATGGTATGTTCCTGTATTCCCAGCAACTAAAGAGGCTGAGACAGGAGGATCACTTGAGCCCAAGTGTTTGAGGCTGGCCTATGCAACATAGTGAGACTCTGTTTCTTAAAAAATAAAATAAAATTTAAGGAAGACAAAAAAAGTGATAAGAAAGCTCTCTGAATATCAAGGTTGTTTTCATTGAAATGGATTAACCAAGAAATGAAGAGAATCTGATTTCTTGAAGAATCAGTTGTGGTCTCCAGTAAAACAATATCCATGTATCAGAAATGAGCTCTATTTAATTCTGACTAGATTGACAGGTGAACCAAATAACCATGGGACTCCATCCCTTTCCTACTGTTCTATGATAGACTAAGGAATACATCCTATTATGTCTACACAAACAGGAAAACTAGTAAATATATATTCAACCGTAATGCTTGTTTTAAGCATCAGAATCCAATCTATTTTTGCCACCACTTCTCTCATGCCACATTTTTCAACCTGACATTTAAGACCGTTTACTGATTTTTTTATTTTTATTTATTTATTTTTTTTGCTTATCCCTCCAGTTCTTCACTGCCTTTTGGAGATTCTCCATTCCGATGAAGTTAACCTGTTTACACTCTCCCATTATAAGTTATTTTCACACTCCAGTCCTATGTTTGCCTTTGTGGAAACTAATTCTATTGAGAAAACTTTCACAAATACATGTTTCCTCTTCTTAAAACCTTTAACAACTACCAACTCTCTGAATAGACATATATCCAAAGACAATATATAAATGGCTAATAAGTGTATGAAAAGATATTCGGCCGCATTAGTGATTAGAAAAGTGAAAATCAAAACATCGAGTTCAAGTTGGTGTTTGAAAAAAACAACAAAAAAAGAAAATCAAAACAATAATGAGATGCCATTACATATTTTCTAGAAGGACTATAATAAATAAGATCGACAATAACAAATGTTGGTAGGGATGTGGAGAAACAGGAAACTTCGTGGAGCAGATGGGAATGTAAAGTGCATATCCACTTTAGAAAACAATTTAGCTGTTTCTCAAAAGTTAAACAAAAACTGACAAATGACCCAGCAATTCCACTTTTAGGCACTTACCCGAGAGAAATGAAAACATATGTCCACACAAAGGTGTGGATGTGAATGTTCACAGCAGCATTGTTCATGACAGCCAAAAACTGGAAACAGCCTAAAGGTCCGTCAACCAGTGAATGGATAAAGAAAATGTGGTGCAGCCATGTAACAAAATACTATTCTGCAGTAAAAATGAACAAACCACTTACCCATAAAGCATCATGGGCACAGCTCAAAAATATTATGCTAAGTGAAAGAAGCTAGACACAAGAGACCATGCACCTATAAAAAATATCCAGAACAGGCCCGGCGCAGTGGCTCACGCCTGTAATCCCAGCACTTTGGGAGGCCGAGGCGGGCGGATCACGAGGTCAGGAGATCGAGACCATCCTGGCTAACACGTGAAACCCCGTCTCTACTAAAACTACAAAAAAAAAATTAGACGAACATGGTGGCGGGCGTCTGTAGTCCCAGCTACTCAGGAGGCTGAGGCAGGAGAATGGCTTGAACCCGGGAGGCGGAGCTTGCAGTGAGTCGAGATCGCGCCACTGCACTCCAGCCTGGGTGACAGAGCAAGACTCTGTCTCAAAAAAAAATAATAAAAATAAAATTAAAAAAATATATATCCAGAACAGGCCTGGCATGGTGGCTCACGCCTGTAATTCCAGCACTTTGGGAGGCCAAGGCAGGCAGATCACAAGGTCAGGAGTTCGAGACCAGCCTGGCCAATGTGGTGAAACCCTGTCTCTACTAAAAACACAAAAATTAGCCAGGCGAGGTGGTGCACGCCTGTAGTCCCAGCTACTCGGGAGGCTGAGGCAGAAGAATCACTTGAACCCAGCAGGTGGAGGTTGCAGTGAGCCAAGATCATACCACTGCACTGCAGCCTGGGCGACAGAGCGAAACTCCATATCAAAAAAAAAAAAAAAAAAAAAAAAATCCAGAACAAGCAAATTTATAGAGACAGAAGGTAGATGAGTAACAACTCAGCCTAGAAATGAGGACAAGAATCAACTGTAAAAAGGATCTTATTGATGGGATAAAAGATGTTCTAATACTAATTAATGGTGACAGAGGTGAAGCCGGCCGAGCTTCTGGGTCAGGTGGGGACTTGCAGAACTTTTCTGTCTAGCTAAAAGATTGTAGACACACCAATCAGCACTCTGTGTCTAGCTAAAGGTTTGTGAACGCACCGATCAGCACTGTGTAAAAACGGACCAATTAGCACTCTGTAAAATGGACCAATCAGCGCTTTGTAAAATGGACCAATCAGCAGGATGTGGTCGGGGCCAAATAAGGGAATAAAACCTGGCCACCCAGCCAGCAGCGGCAACCTGCTCCGGTCCCCTTCCATGCTGTGGAAGCTTTGTTCTTTCTCCCCTCACAATAAATCTTTCTGCTGCTCACTCTTTGGGTCCACACTACCTTTATGAGCTGTAACACTCACTGTGAAGGTCTGCGGCCTCACTCCTGAAGTCGTCGAGACCACGAACCCACCTGAAGGAAGAAACTCCGGACACATTTGAACATCTGAAGGAACGAACTCCTTGACACACCATCTTTGAGAACTGTAACACTCACCGCCACGGTCCGTGGCTTCATTCTTGAAATCAGCGAGACCAAGAACCCACCGGAAGGAATAAATTCCAGACGCAATAGCTCAGTGAAATTACTAAAAATCATTTCATTTGAAAGTAGTGATATGTAACATGTACCTCAATAATTTTATTTTCTTTTATTTACTTTCTTTTTTTTTTTTTTTTTTTTTGAGACAGAGTCACACTGTCGCCCAGGCTGGAGTGCAGTGGCATAATCTTGTCTCACTGCAACCTCCACCTTCTGTGCTCAGGTCATTCTCCTGCTTCAGCCTCCTGAGTAGGTGGAATTACAGGCACACGCCACCATGCCTGGCTAATTTTGTATTTTTAATAGAGACAGGGTTTTGCCATGTTGGCCAGGCTGGTCTTGAACTCATGACCTCAGGAGATATGCCCACCTCAGCCTCTGAAAGTGCTGGGATTACAGGCATGAGCCACCACATCTGGCCCATAATTTTATTTTAAAATCAGAACTACCAACTCTAAGTAGTCCCCCAACAATTCACAATTCAATCAACAATTCACTTGATTTTCTAGAATCATCTCAGTTCTCATGAACTCATTTTGTATAATGTGTTTTATATTTCCTGATTTGATGTTATCTGTGAACATTTATGTAAACAAGAAACTTCTGGTTGCCTCGTCATCTATATAATCTACTATTTTATTTTATTTAGCAAATAAATATCTATTGGGCATCAACTATGTGCCAGACATAGTCCTAGCCTAGATAACATCTTTGATGTTCTAGATAAAAGATACCTAATTGTTCTAGATGAAAGTGATACAGCAGTGAACAGTCACGTTTCTGCCATCATGGTGCTTGCAGTCCACAGAGGAGAGCAACAATAAACAAATAAAAAATAATATGACATAATTTTAAGATATAATAAATGCTTTGAAAAAAATACAGTAAAATAAGAATATATATAGGGATTGGTGGTCAGGGAAGGCACCTCTGATTAGGAAGCACTGAGCAGACAAGTGAATGATGTGGAAGAGTGATGGACAGGAACACCCAGGAGAACAAATTTCCTGGCAAAAAAATAACGATCATAAAGGCGCCGATCAAACTCGGTCTATCAGCAGGATCAAGCTCAGTCTATCCCAGGAATAGCATCAACAACTGCATGGCTGAAGGCCAGGGAATTAGGGATAGAAAGAGGAGGCAAGGATCAAATCATGTAGGACTTTATGGGATGTCATGGGGGGATTTTGCCAGGAGTGACAAAATCATAGGGGCTGCCAAACAGACTTAAGAGGGAGGGTAGGAGAAGAAAAGAACCAGTTAGGAAGCTGTTGAAGTAGCCAAAGAAAGAGGTGATGGTGGTTTGCACTAAAGATGAGTGGGGATGGTCATAGTGGTTGAAAATTGTTGAATTTAAGATTGTAATTTTCAATGGATAAAGAAAGCATGGTAAACATACATAGTGGAATATTATTCAGCCATAAAAAAGAAGGAAATCTTGTCATTTGCAACAACATGGATAGAACTGGAGGTCATTATGTTATGTGAAATAAGCCAGGCACAGAAAGACAAATATTGTATGTTCTCACTCATATGTGGGAGCTAAAATTTAAAATTTGAACTCATAGAGATAGAGTAGAATGATGGTTACCAGAGGCCAGGAAGGATAGCGGGGAGTGGGGGATAAAGTGGAGATGGTTAATGGGTGCAAAAATGCAATTAGATAGAATGAGTAAGATTTAACATTTGATAGCACAATAGAATGACTACAGTTAATAATAATTTATTATATATTTTTAAATAACTGAAAGAGTAGAATTGGAATGTTCCTAACACAAAAATATGATAAATACTTTTGATTATGGATACCCCAATTACCCTAATGTGATCATTATACATTGTATGTCTGTTTCAAAACATCATATTTTGATAAATATAAGCAACCATTTTGTACTCACAATTAAAATTTTTTAATGTTTAAAAAGATTGCAATTTTCAGAAGATCATGAATGTTTCCCATTAATACTCCCTATATATTAGATGCAAATAGGATTTTCCTAGTGTAGAAATAATATTAATATGAAAATCATTTCTGTAAATCCATCTGAGAATAGAATACTAAATTTAAATTTTGAAAGATTTTTATTCTTTAGAAAAATCACTGTTCCTGCATATCAGCATAAAAGTACTTTTATCCCAATTGAAAAGTGACCAGAAGACATGAACAGAAATTTCAAAACAAAACAAACATATATGACCAGTAAACATGAAAGGGATGTTCAACCATATTACTAAGTGTGGAAATGCAAATCAAAACACAGTGAGATACAAGTGAAACTTACATGCCTGACAAAAATTTAAAAGTCCAATAATGCCAAGTTACTGGCATTGGACATGGAGAAAAATGGAGGGGATGTGGATCTACAAATTGTACTCTGCTGGTAGAAATGTAAAATTAGTATGTTTTGGAAGATAATTTGCATTATCTTGTGATGTCAAGTATTCACCTACTCTATGAGCAATTTCCATCTCGATATATACGCAAAAGAAACTCTCACACAGGTATACCCTGTGATATGTACAATAATATTACTAAATCACTATTTAAATATGAAAAACCTAAAAACAACATAAGGGCTCATCAACAGGAGAACAGTTACATAAACTGTGGGATACTCACACTTTTAAAAACAAAAGCAAGGAAATTGTGAACACAGGATTCCGGGAGGTGGCTGAGCTCCTTGGGTGGAGTGAGGTATGAGGATGAGAAAGGGAAGGACTATAGAGTTAGATGTAAAATATTGTCGATGTCCTAGTTTTTGTACTAGGTGGTGGACTCATGGGTGTCTAATTAAAATAATTAAATAAATGAGATCATAAATGGACCAATGATGAAAGTGTATGGAACCAAGGATTATGGTTCATCAGAGGTCCTGAGGTCAATTAAAGAAATGAAAGAAAGGAACAGAAAGGGAAGGGAAAGGAAGGAAATAAATCATTATCAATTTCCATTTCTTCTGTGGTCTTGACCCCAAATGAATGAGTCTCATGGGCTACATGACCACCCCTCACCCTTTGCAAGTCACTGGGCTGACACATCTGATAAGCCAATGGTACAAACGTCTCCATAGGTGCCAACACACTTTGCCTCCTGAATAACATGGCCAGCCCTTCTTACTGTCCTTAGCCCAGTGGTCCAGCAATTTGCCTGTGGAAAGTTCTGTGCTCTGGTAGGCCTCTGGGGGTAGCATTTGAGATCAGGACGGGTTTTTCTTCAGGATATTTCTTCACCTGGATCTTTGCATTAACGGTTGTGAATCATTTACAGTACATTTTGCAGAGCCTTTATCTTGAGCAGTGGTCCACTTCAGGCTGAAGTTGAATTTCACTTTCTGAGGGTCAAGTCCTTTCTTCACTCTCCTATCTGTCTCTAAACTTATGTCATCTGTATCCACAGCACTATTCCTAGGCCTCCAAGGTGTCTCCTCAAAGACTGGCTGACCCACTTTCCAGATGGAGCCAACATCATCCTCTGTCTCATGCATAAATCATGAACAGAAGGCCCAGGAAATGAGAAGCGGAGTCCCCACTGGGAGAGTAGCAGAGCTTCCAGCATGAGGCCCACAACGAGATCACAGAAGCACAGCAGAATTCTCCAGAAAGCCAGTTGTGATCAATGGCAGCACAGCCTGGTCCCACAGGAAATGTTCCTGGATTTTAAAACACAAATAAACAGTAATGCAGAAATTAGAGAAGATGTATCATTTACCAAATTTAATCTGGCACATTTAATAATACATTATGATAATTATGGAACCTGAAAGCTAGATATAAATACTCATTCATTTGCAATTCATTGGCAATAATAGTTATTTCTGAGATTCCCTCAGACCAATGATGGTAAAGAGAAAAGATAAAGTTAATGAGCTTCTCCTCTGACAGAAGGAGGTCACAGGCCACTCTTCCGGTCGTCATTCCCTAAAAAGGATTAAAGGTATGAGCTCAGGGAAGGATGACTTCCCACAGTACTTTCTTGAAGTTCTTTTGGAAGAAGAAATAGTTAGATACCCTAGAGAGTCTGATTTTGGTGTTCATTTAGAAGTCAAAGGCATGAGGTCAGACCTTGGTCTCATAATAGATTAGCAGCAAGAGAAATTATTACTGTGGGTTTTGTTTTTGTATTTATTTATTTATTTATTTAGACATCAAGAAACTGTGAAACTGAGCAGCCCTTCAGTAGGAGCTGGTAGGAAAGGCAGCTAGATATGTAAGCAATCTAGAAAAACAGCTGTACTTTCAGTAACTAATAAAATTTAGTCCAAGTATTTGCCTAAGACTTTTGCTTTTTAGTACTCATACTTTTTACTACTCATTCCAAGTAAATTAAGTTGAAGTTGGAAAGGCCAGATCACAGAATGTCTCTTAAATATAGGCAAATGATTCTAGATTTTATACAGTAATTCCTTGATCACTAATAAGTTTGTCTCTAATATTGACCCAAAGGTGAGGAAAAGAGTAGTTCTCAGACAAAAAAAAATGCCCAGGAATAGGTGTCAACATAGCCGAATGACTTGTAAATTAGTGAATTCCTACAAGCCAGGACAGAGCTTTTGAAAATTATGATAAAGTTATTTTCCTCTCCAGCTTTTTGGCATTGTATTACAATGTCTAGGAAGGAAGCTGGGTTTCCCCACCCTCACATATACTCCCTTCTATGAAGAAGGCAGATATAGGACAAGGACCAGGACAGTACTGGACCATAGCACTAAGGGGTAGGATTTTAGGCATTAAGAGTGCGGAAGATAAAATTTAAAAATCAATCCATCTTAATCAATAAAACATCTTACCTCTGCATAGTATACCTACCTGAATTCCTTTTTTGGAATCTTTTTCCTTATTTAAACTTGTCATTTGAGCAGCTGAAGTAAAAATATGGGCCCAGGACCCCCTCCTTAGTGAGAAAATCACTTCCTACCTTCACCCCAACAACATCGTCACTAAAACAAATCAATAAAAACAGCCTCCAATCAAAGGTCAAAGGAAACCAGAGGGAGCTAAGGGAAAATGCACCATTAAGTGGGCAGTTCAGCCTGGTCATTCTAGCTCTTCCTTCTAAGAGCTTAAGTTTTAATTCATAAATTATCTCTTCCTGGTTGGGTTTGGCTTTTGTGTTTTTTTTCTTGCCATAAAAGTGATAAGGCATGAAATTCCAAGTTTAGGGTGTGAGCCTGGGGGAAAAATTGCCAAGAAAACTATTTGGTTGCCTTCAGGCTAGGCTTCTAAGTCTTAGGGGCAAAAAAAAAAAGAAAAAAAAATTTGTTGCTACTGCTTCTAGCTGAACGCACTAGACAGAGGGGCCACGTCCAAGTTGGAGTCGAAATTCTAACAATTAACAATATGTGTGACTTGGGGGTGGTTTTCACCTCCTACACACAAAGCTGAATGAGGACCCCATTCAGTCCGGCTGGCCACATTCTTTATGACCAAGACTGATTCATACCTCCCACTGCCATTGGATGACTCTGAGGTGGCATGCAGGAGTCTTGCCTGTTACTGGGCAGGGTAGGCTAGGCACATGCCCTCTGAGCCTGAGCGGGGCAGATCTCTCATACCAGGTACTCTGCAACTCAGAAGGACCACAGAGAACACAGGGGAACCATGTAAGGACACAGTCAAACACAGGAGTAGGGGACCAAGACCATGCATCCATCCTGAATTTTTTTTTTTTTTTGAGATGGAGTCTCACTCTGTTGCCCAGGCTGGAGTGCAGTGGTGCGATCTCGACTCACCGCAACCTCCACTTCCGGAAGGGTTCAAGCGATTCTCCTCCCTCAGCCTCCTAAGTAGCTGGGACTACAGGCACCCGCCACTACGCTCAGCTAATTTTTGTATTTTTAGTAGAGATAGGGTTTTACCATGTTGGCCAAGCTGGTCTTGAACTCCTGACCTCAGGTGATCCACCCATCTCAGCTTCACAAAGTGCTGGGATTACAGGCGTGAGCCACTGTGCCCGTTCTGTTCCTGTTCAATGCAAACAGTGTTTTTTCTTGAGGTCTGACCACTGGACAACAAGAGTCAAGTGCCAGTCACCAAGATTTTGAAACTCCAAATTTGTTTTTGTTTTTGTTTTTTGCTTTCGAATCATTGTAAGCAAAAATCTCGGTTAACAAACTCAGATATATATGGAGTATGGCTTTAAATATTCTAGAAGCTAAATTTTTACTTTAATACTTCATCTGAATGAGCAAATCAGAAATTCAGCCTCAACCACTCTGGAAAGATCTGCCTGCCCTATACCAGACTGGACTAGGGTTCTTGGGCCTCACATGGTGGCAAGGCATGGGGTCATAGTCATCAGGATCTAGCCACGCTGTTTACCACTAAGATATAAACTGCCCTTGATTGTATAGACCGAGACCCAGTAGTTCTTCGATGCATGCCAGGCCATTCATGGGCCACAGGAATCTCTGTCCCATGCAAAGCTGAACTCTGAGGTGCCTGTAACCTAGGATTGCCAGATTTAGCAAAAACCAAACAAACAAACACCCAGGATGTCCAGTTAAATTTGGATTTCAGATAAATAAATAATACTTTAGCATAAGTATGTTGCATGAAATATTTGGGACATACTAAACAATTATTCATTATTGGCCAGGTATGGTGATTCATGCCTATAATCCCAGCACTTTGGAGAGGTAGGAGGATCACTTGAGGCCAGGAGTTTGAGACTAGCCTCCACAACATAGTGAGATCCCATCTCTACAAACAATTTTAAAAATTGGAAAAAATTCTTTATAAATATTTTCCAGAAACTTGACAGAGTAGAAAAATAAATACATGAATTTAAAAAATTAAACAAATGGCCGGGCATGGTGGCTCACTCCTGTAATCCCAGCACTTTGGGAGGCTGAGGCGGGTGGATCACAAGGTCAGGAGATCAAGATCATCCTGGCCAACGTGGTGAAACCCCGTCTCCACTAAAAATACAAAAATTAGCTAGGCGTGGTGGCACGTGCCTATAATCCCAGCTACTCGGGAGGCTGATGCAGGAGAATTGCTTGAACCAGGGAGATGGATGTGAGCCGAGATCACGCCACTGTGCTCCAGCCTAGTGACAGAAAGAGACTCCATCCCCCCAAAAAAAAATTAAATTAAATTATTCAGCGTTTATATAAATCTTAATTTTAACTAGACATCCTGCACTTTATCTGACAGCCCTACTATGATCCCACCTGCCAATATTCTTCTCTAGATCTTGCTGCCTCCCTGAGACACTGTCAGTAAACAAGGCCTGGGTCACTGTTGCTCTGAGATTACAAAACTCTTTTTTTTTTTTTTTTTTTTTTTTTTTGAGACAGGTTCTCATTCTATTGTTCAGGCTGGAATGCAAAGGTATGATTATAGCTCACTGCAGCCTCAACCTCCTGGGCTCAAGGGACCCTTCCACCTCAACCTCCCGAGTAGTTGGGACCACAGGTACACATCACCATGCCTAGCTAATTTTTAAAAAAATGTTGGCAGAGACAGGATCTCCCTGTGTTGCTCAGGCTGGTCTTAAACTCCTGAGCTCAAATGATCCTCCCACCTGGGTCTTTCAAAGTGCTGGGATTATAGGTGTGAGCCACTGCACCTGACTGATTGTGAACCACTTCTAATATGAGACCAGGGGAACTTTCTTGGGGAATTTGTTCTCATTAGGATTAGACTTTTTGAAACAAAGCCAGGAACATCTTGCAGATGATTCTGCTTACTACCTGCCACATGCCCGCCCTGAGACAATGAATTACCATCTACAAACTTGAAATGAAAGAGTAGAGAAATTAAAGTCTCAAAGTCTCAAAAGATTTGTCTATACTTTATTCTTTCCCTTTAGTTCTCTGTCTGTCTGTCTGTCTGTCTCTCTCTCTCTCTGTCTCTCCCCCTCCTCCCACTTCCTTCTGCTTTCTTTTTGCAATATCAAAAGAAAATGTTGGAAAAAAGCATTTTTCTTCCAATCAAGAGATTAGGCAGTTCTGAAATTATGAAAGAGATTGTTTTAAAAAATACAATAAGATGTTAGAATCCCAGGAAGCCATGGGTACCTTAGAGCAGAAATATGAAGGAGCAAATATACTCACATCTCCCAAAATCTTTTTTTCTAGATTTATATTTCAAGATGGAAGACTTCTTTCTATACAAGTGTGATCCCATTATAACTGAAAATAGAAGTACTAAGAAAATAACGTTGTTGTCTGACAGCTACATATGCTTGTTTTTAAGATGTCTTTTATCTACTTTACATGTGTCTAATTGACTAGATTGTTCCAACAAACCCAGGAATTCATTCTAAGGAATGAATGACACAACTACATAAGATATATGTGAAAAGGATGCTCACTACAGCATTGTTTATGACAAAAGTGTGGACCAATTTAAATGTCCTTCAATCTAACATTGGCTAAATAAATTTTGTTATAATTACCTACTACAGCTATTCAGCTGGATATTTTATTCATCATTGTTTCAGAGTTTCTAAAGTAAGAAAATGAAATTAAAAGATCGAAAGAGTTGAAAAGAAGATATAAAATTGCACTTATCCAATGGCAACATAACTGTGTTTGCATAAAATCCAAAACAATCTACATATTAATTATTTGAATTAATAAATGAGTTTAACAAGGTTGCTAGATGCATGTGCAATATACAAAAATTAGTTATATCAATATGTGTATTAGATCATATATATCAATATATATTATACCAATATAGTTTAAAGTTGAAATATTTGTTTAAAAAAGTTAGGCTGGGTGCAGTGGCTCACATCTGTAATCCCAGCACTTTGGGAGGCCGAAGAGGGCGGATCACTTGAGGCCAGGAGTTCAAGACCAGCCTGGCCAACATGGTGAGACCCCATCTCTATAAAAACACACAAAAAAATTGCTGGGCATGGTGGCGCACGCCTGTAGTCCCAGCTACTTGGGGGGCTGAGACAGAAGCATCACTTGGACCCAGGAGGCAGAGGTTGCAATGAGCAAAGAATGCACCACTGTACTCCAGCCTGGGTGAATACAGCAAGACTCCATCTCAAAAAAAAAAAAAAAAAGAAAGAAAAAGAAAAAAAAGTTTACAGCGGTGTCAAAAAAGATTTGCAAAGACTGCACAGAAAACTATAAAATATTATTTAGTGAAATTAAAAGAGACCAAATAAGGGAAGAATAGATGATGTTGATAAAATACAAGACTCAATACTGCAAAAGTGTCTACTTTCTTCTGATTGAATCTATACATTTAACGTAAGCCCATCTAAAAACCCAGCAGATGTTTTTATGCCTGATGATTTTGGGACTTAAATGGAAATGCAAAGAGCCTCACATAGCCAAGACAATCTGGAAAAAAAAATGTCCTTAAACTCCCAGATATTGACACCTTTGGTAAAGCTGCAGTAATTAAGACATGTGGTATTGGCTCAAGGATTGTCAAAGAAACCAAGAAAACAGAATAGAGTTCAAAATCAGACCCAGGTATATGGTCACTTGATCTGCGACAAAGGCGGCTCTGCAGAACAGTGGGAATAGGATAATCTTTTCAATACGTGATTCTTAGTCCACTGAATTACATAGATCCACCTTCAGCAGTGAGGCACTCATTTTCCCAGTTGCTGGAAAAGTGGGCTGCAGGTGGCTTGGAGCTGCATCCCTTTCTGGAACTTCTCTTAGCTGAAGAAAACTGCTTCATCCAGCATGATACTCTCTCCCTGAGGGTAGCCCGTATCCAAGAACTGCCTGATGCATAGGTTCAAAGTCCTGGCCCCTTGCCTAGATTGGTCTCTGAAGGACACTTCTGGCTCAAGATCTCCCCTTGGGACTAGTTTAGGTCACTGTTGCAATGGTATCACTACAGCTTAACTTCTCCCTCCATCCTTCGGGGGTAAGTGCCAATTCTGCTTCCTTCACTCCCTGTTAGGTTCTGCCTGAGAGTGTTACCCCAGTAAAACTGCACACAAATCTCAATGTTCCAGATTCTGTTTCCCGGGAATCTTGACCTGAAACACTTAGAGAAAAGATTAGCCTTGACCCCAGCTCATACCTTACATACAACCACTTCTAGTCCAGAGGTTATCTAAAAGTAAATGATAAAACCATAAAGTTTGTAAGAGAGCTTCTAACATAACAGAATCTTTATGACTTTGGAGTAGAAAATAAAACGTTCTTAAACAGGACACAGAAGCACTAACCATGAAAGAAGAGACTGATAAATGCAACTACATTAAAACTTAACAAATTTTACGAAAGGATACCACTAAGAGTGAAAAGACTAGCCATGGAATAGGGGAAGATATGCACAATATCTATAATCTACAAAGGACCTGTATCCCAAATATAAAAAGAAAGACCAAAAAAAAAAAAAAGGTAGACAAACCAATAGAGAAAACAGCAAGAGATTTGAACAGGCATTTTTCCCAAAAGGATATCATAATGGCCATGTGAAAGGGAATCTAAACATATTAGTACTCAGAGAAAAGCAAATTAAAACCGCAGTAAAATACTCAAACCCACCAGAATCGCAAGACTGACAGTACCAAGTGTTGATGAGAATGCTGAGCAACTGGAATGCTCTGACACAGTTTGTGGAGACTTGTTTGACATAATCTATTAAAATTGAGTGTGTGCATTGCTATAGATTGAATGTTCGTGTCGCTATAAAATCCTTATGTTGAAATCCTAACCCCCAATATGATGGTATTAGGAGATGAGGACTTTGGGAGGTGATTGGTCATGAGTGCACAGCCCTCATGAATGGGATTAATGCCCTTATAAAAGACACCCCAGAGAGTTCTCTTGCCCCTTCCAGCAAGTGAAGTTACTGTCAAAAGACCCTGTCTATGAACAAATAAGTGGGCTCTCAGTAGATGCTAAATCTGTTCATGCCTTGAACTTGGACTTCACAGCCTTCAGAACAGTGAGAAAGAAATTTCTGTTGTTGTGTTGATAAACCACCTCATCTATGGTATTCTGGTGTAGCAGCCTGAATGAACTAAGGCATGCATGTATGCCAGTTTTAGGAATGTTCTCAACAGAAATGAGTATATGCATACACCAAAACACTTGCATAAAAATGTTCATCTCCCATGCAAAGCTGAGCTCTATGACTGAGTACTTTCATTCTTGATATATACCCAAAAGAAACTCTTTTTTTTTTTTTTGAGATGGAGTCTTGCTCTGTCACCCAGGCTGGAGTGCAGTGGTGCTATCTTGGCTCACTGCAAGTTCCGCCTCCTGGGTTCACGCCATTCTCCTGCCTCAGCCTCCCAAGTAGCTGGGACTACAGGCACCTGCCACTGCGCCCAGCTAATTTTTTGTATTTTTAGTAGAGACAGGGTTTCACTGTGTTAGCCAGGATGGTCTCGATCTCCTGACCTCGTGATCCACCCACCTCAGCCTCAAAAGAAACTCTTGCACATGTATACCCTGTGATATGTACAAGAATGTTAATAACATTACTATTTAAATAGCAAAAACCTGAAAACAACCTAAAGACTCATCAACAGGAGAACAGTTAAATAAACTGTGGGATACTCACACTTATAAAAACAAAAGCAAGGAAATTATAAACACAGGATTCAGGGAGGTGGCTGAGCTCCTTGGGTGGGGTAAGGTATGAGGATGGGATAGAAAAGTATCATAAAGCCAGATGTAAAATATTGTCAATGTCCTAGTTTTGTAACGTTGTCCTAGTATTATTCATAATAGCAAAAAATGGAATAGTCTAAATTCCTGTTACTTTTTATAGTAAATAGATGACCGGGCACAGTGGCTCATGCCTGTAATTTCAGCACTTTGAGAGGCTGAGGCAAGTGGATCACTTGAGGTCAGGAGTTCGAAACCAGCCTGGCCAACATGGAAAACCCCGTCTCTACTAAAAATACAAAAATTAGCTGGGTATGTTGGCAGGTGCCTATAATTCCAGCTACTCAGGAGGCTGAGGCAGGAGAATTGCTTGAACCTGGGAGGCAGGGTTTGCAGTGAGCCAACCAAGATCATGCCCCTGCACTTCAGCCTGGGTGACAGGGTGAGACTCTGTCTCAAAAAAAAAAAATTAGAGTCAAAATATATAAAGAGGAATGAAGAAACACCTGAGAAGCAATCAGATTATGCTGAAGCACAGGGCCTAGAAATTGGAACAGCCTTGAGTGACAGAATGGTGGTGAGAATTAAATTAAAATTGTAGCTATGGTGTCTCAAACAAGAAGTTGGTTAATGGGTACAAAAATATAATTAGAGAGAAGGAATGAATTATAGTATTCAATAGCACAGTAAGGAAATTATAGTTAACAATAATTTATTGTATATTTCAAAATAGCTAGAAGTGTAATGTTCCCACTACAAAGAAAAGATAAATGTTTAAAATAATAGATATCCCAATTACCCTGATTTGATCATTCCACATTGTATACATGTATGAAAGTATAACATGTAGCCCAAAAATATGTACAAGTATATATCTTTCTTGTTGTATTTTGTTTTTATATTTATACTTTTCCCTCAGGATCTAATATTGACTTTTAGAAATACAAAAATAATAAATACACTTTTAAAAATAAATAATTAGGCCAGGCATAGCAGCTCATGCTTGTAATTCCAGTGCTTTGGGAGGCCAAGGCAGGAGGATTGCTTGAGGCCAGGAGTTTGAGACCAGCCTGGGCAACATGGCAAGAGCCCATCTCTACAAAATAAAAAAAAAAAAAGTTAGCCAGGCATGGCGATGTATGTCTGTGGTCCCAGCTACCCAGGAGGATGAATCAGGAGGATTGCTTGAGCCCAGGAGGTCAAGACTGAAGTAAGCCATGTTGGCACCACTGCACTCCCACCTGGGAAACAAAGCAAGACCCTGTCTCAAAAAAAAAAAAAGAGAGAGAGAGAGATAGAGAGAGATAAGTAATTATTACTTTGTTTATAGTCAAAATTCATATAATTCATCCCTTTCCTCTAACAAGGATATTAGTTTATGAGTTAAAATAAGCTGAAAGTGAATAAAGTAGTATATCCTTTAGGGAGCAGCTCCCCATCAGATCTCTACTCCCCTTATTCAGTGCAGTAGCAGCACACCACCTCACTGGCACCACTTTCCCCAGCCTGGTAGCAGGCAGCTTTCCTGTGTACAAGCCTGTGATGATTAATTTTATGTGTCAGCTTGGCTGGGCCATGGTGCCCAGATATTTGGTCAAGCATTATTCTTGAGGAGGTGATTTTCTGGATGAGACTAATATTAAAATTGGTAGACTTTGAGTAAAGCAGATTGCTCTTCAGAATGTGGGTGGGCCACATCCAATCAGTTGACGGCCTGAATAGAACAAAGACTGACTTTCCCCAAGCAAGAAGGAATTCTCCAACTGCCCTGGAGCTCATACTGCAACTACTCCCTGAGTCTCCAGCCTGCCAACATACCTGCAGATTTTGGACTCACTAAGCTTCCACAATCGCATCAGCCAATTCCTTAAAATAAATTTCAGTCTCTCTCTGTCATCTCTCTCTCTCTGTCTCTCTCCCTCACACACACAGACACACACACATCTACACATATCCTCTTAATTCGGTTTTTCTGGAAAACTCTAGCTAATACAAGGCTTACTACCTGGGAAAAGTCCATTTCCCCACCTGAATAAGCCTGACATGAATTTTCCTGGCTTCATTGTATTCCTAGTTCTACGTGAAGACTGCCATGCAAATTTCTCTATTCTCTCTGATGCTCATAATCTTAAACACGACCGCTGTCTCAGTCTCTCAAACACCACGATTTTTTCTGTGTGTTTACAGGGAATAAACTGAAGACAATCTACATATTTTTTTTTGCAAGAAATGGGTACCTGTGTCAAGTTCTGGTCCTTTGCTGTGCTTTTGTGTCTGCTCTGACATTTGGATCTCCTCTGGGCAGGCTTGTCCCAGCTCAAGTGTCCTCTGACATGCTTCAGTTCCTTCAGGATCTATTTAATTCTATTAATTTTTATTCAACAGATTGAAATCTCCACAAACTAAACCCTTCTCTTTAATGTGAAAGCATTTCAAATTTCAATTTTTTTTTAATAGAAGCACATTCCCCAAGGTCAGTCTTGCTCAGCTCTGCTACTGAACAAGACTGATAGCCTAAGGTTACAGTTTCTTCCCTCTGGCTAACTCCAAGAAATCCTTTCCAACCCTAAGGTTGATTCACTACCTTATCATTCTCTAGCTCAGAATTACCCGAAGGGCTTGTGCAAACATAAATTGCGGGCCCCACTCCCAGAATTTGAGTCAGTAGGTCTCAGGTGAGGCCTGGGAGGCCCTCCAAGAGGAAGATGATGCAGTGGATCCAGGGGCCACACTTTGAGAACCCCTGCTCTAGCTCTGATTTCTGAATTGCTATCCCTGCACCTGTTCCTGCATTGACTCTCTTTCATCTTCAAATAATTTTTTTAAGAGACAGGGCCTCACTTTGTTACCCAGGCTGAAGGGCAGTGGTGTGATCATAACTCACTGCAGCCTCCATCTCCGGGGCTCAAGCAATCTTCCTGCCTCAGCCTCCCAAGTAGCTGGGACTACAGAAGCAGGCCATCACGCCTGGCTAATTTTTGTATTTTTTCGTAGGGGCAGGGTCTTCTGTGTTGCCTAGGCTGGTCTCAAAATCCTGGCCTCAAGTGATCCTCCCATCTTGGCTTCCAAAACACTGGGAGTGCAGGCATGAGCCACCACATCTGGTCCTTCCAAATCTTTTAGAGATATTATTTCTGCTGGTTTAGGATGAAACTCGGAATGGGGAAATGGACTGGAAGCTTTCCACTACAGAGACAGGCCAACGATAGAGGAAATTCAACATCATAACCATTTCTTTTGAGTGACTAAGCACTTAGAGAGGAAAGATTAGAAAGAGAATAAGTTTCTGTTCTCAAGAAACTTAAGATTTATTAAGGGGAAAGGCCTGCACAGAGATAACTATAAAATAAAGCAGAATATATTGTAATAAGTGTTAAAAAGGCCATGGGACAATGAGGAACACTGCTGGTGCCCCAAGCTTATCCCCAAGGCCTGTCCCAGACATCAAGGTCAAAACTTCTTCTCAGATTTGTGCAAGTGAAGCTCAGCAAGTCCACAATCCTTAAATTGTTCCTAGGGTGACTTGTTTCCCCCAAGCCCTGGCCCTGACAGAGGTCACGACAGAGAGTTCCAGTATGCCCTAATGGGTTCCAGCATTTCTCTGCATAGGGATATTCTCAGCCACAGGAGGCTGCTGAAGAACAACCCGTCGGATTAGGGGCCCACTCTCTTTTAATCTGTAGGTTAAAAGTTCTTTAAAGGCCCTATCTTCAAATATAGTTACATTGGAAGTTAAGGCTTCCATATACGAATTTGAAGGGGCCACATTTCAGTCCATAACAATAATGATACATGCTACTGTGAGATACAGGGAGAACAGAATTTGAATGAATGGGGACCGGGCACGGTGGCTCACGCCTGTAATCCCAGCACTTTGGGAGGCTGAGGCAGGCGGATCACTGGAGGTCAGGAGTTCGAGACCAGCCTGGCCAACATGATGAAACCCTATCTCTACTAAAAATATGAAAATTATGAAAATTAGCCAGGCGTGGTGGTGGGTGCCTATAAACCCACCTACTCGGGAGGCTAAGGCAGGAGAATCGCTTGAACCTGGGAGGCAGAAGATGCAGTGAGCCGAGACATTGCACCACTTCACTGCAGCCTGGGTGGCAGAGCAAGACTTCATCACAAAAAAAAAAAAAAAAAAAAAAAAAAAAAAAAATTGGGTGAATGGGGAGGCTTTGGATACGACAGCTGTAGATATTTTGGCTTTAGACCTTCTGATGGTTAATACTGAGTGTCAACTTGATTGGATTGAAGGATGCAAAGTATTGTTCCTGAGTGTGTCTGTGAGGATGCTGCCAAAGGAGATTAACATTTGAGTCAATGGACTGGGAGAGGCAGACCCACCCTCAATCTGGGTGGGCACCATCTAATCAGCTGCCAGCCTGGCTAGGATAAAAGCAGGCAGAGGAACCTGGAAGGATTAGACTTGCTGGGTCTTCTGGCCTCTATCTCCCATGCTGGATGCTTCCTGTCCTCAAACATTGGACTCCAAATTCTTCAGCTTTTGGACTCTTGAACTTATACCAGTGGTTTGCCAGGGGTTCTGAGGCTATCTGCCACAGACTGAAGGCTGCACTGTTGGCATCCCTACTTTTGAGGTTTTTGGGACTCGGACTGGTTTCCTTGCTTCTCAGCTTACAGACAGCCTATTGTGGGACTTCACCTTGTGATCGTGTGAGTCAATTCTCCTTAACAAACTCCCCTTCATATATACATCTATCCTATTAGTCCTGTCACTGTAGAGAACCCTGACCAATACAGACCTGATAGTTGCTTAAATTACAAAAATATCCAATAAAACATTCTGCAATAATG
This sequence comes from Gorilla gorilla gorilla, assembly GCF_029281585.2. NCBI lineage: Eukaryota > Metazoa > Chordata > Mammalia > Primates > Hominidae > Gorilla > Gorilla gorilla. The sequence goes on along the minus strand of NC_073232.2, from coordinate 34,145,676 downwards.
AATATGTTCTCCATCAGCATTGTCCGTTGTGGTAGCCACCGGTCACATGCGGCCACTGAGCATTTCAAAGTGGCTAGTGAGACTGAGGGAGGGAATTTTTAATCATATATACTTTTAATTAAATTTAAATTAAATTGTATTGGGCAGCACAAGTTACAGCTATAGGAACTTTAGGCAAAGGAAGGAGGTTCTGCCAACAGTTAGTCCTTCCAGGACTTAGACTGGAGACTAAAGTCTTAGACTGTAGATCTACTTTAAACCACCTTTTCTGACAGATAGAAAACCAAAGCTCTGAAGAGGTGTCTTTTCTAGATTAACACAGCTGGCTACTACAGATCCTTCATAAGGGCTTGAGTATTTTGATAGCAGCGGCCTTGCAACCGGGACTGTTTCGCAAGCAGCTGAAGATGTGTCACATGCATTTAGAGAAATTGTCAAGGACAGAGATAAATGCTCTGGAGTCATCCCGTGGATGGAGTGATGGTTGCAGCCATGAACGTAGATACAACCTAGGAAGAGAAGAGCGTGGGGCTCTGTATCAAGCCTTAAGAGATACTCACACCTACATAGAAGGAAAATAAAACAAATCAGACCAGGCGCGGTGGCTCATGTCTGTAATCCCAACACTTTGGGAGGCCGAGGTGGGTGGATTGCTTGAGGTCAGGAGTTCAAGACCAGCCTGGCCAACATGGTGAAACCCTGTCTCTACTAAAAATACAAAAATTAGCTGGGCGTGGTAGGCACCTGTAATCCCAGCTACTTGGGAAGCTGAGGCAGGAGAATTGCTTGAACCCAGGAGGCAGAGGTTGCAGAGAGCTGAGATCATGCCTGCACTCCAGCCTGGGTGACAGAGCAAGACTCTGTCTCAAAAAACAAAAAAGAATAAAATAAAATAGAGAAAATTATTTTTAAAAATCAGAAAAGGAACAAGCTTTGCCTCTGTCAAATGTATACCAATAATCAGATAGCTCCAGAGTTGCCACCACCTCACACTTTTAAAATTCATCTCTGAGTGAAAGGCACAATGATAAAAAGTGGGAGCTCTTGCTGGCTTCATGTTCCATCTTTACCATCTATTAGCTGGGTGGCCAGAGTGAAGCACACAACCTCTCTATGCTTTCCTTATGTCAACAAGACATCTACACCCCCGTGTTTATTGCAGTAGTAGTCACAACAGCCAAGATATAGAATCAACCCAGGTGTCCAACAAATGATACAATAAAGGAAATGTGGTGTATACACAATGGAATACTACTCGGCCATAAAAAAGAATGAGGTCCGGTCAGTTGCTACAGTATGGATAAAACTGGAGGACATTATGTTAAGTGAAATAAGGCAGGAGCAGAAAGTTAAATACTGCATGTACTCACTCACAGTGGAAGCTAAAAAAAGTTGATCTCATAGAAGTAAGAAAAGAATACCAGAGGCTTGGAAGGGTAGGGAAAAGAAAGGGATAGGGAGAGATTTATCAAACGATACAAGATTACCACTAGAAAGGAGGAATAAGTTCCCGTGTTCTATTCCATTGTAGGATGACTATGGTTAACAGTAAAATATTATGCAGTTTCAAACAGCTAGAAGGAGGCTGTTGAATGCTCCCAACACAAAGGATTACTATGTACCCCATCAATATGTACAATTATTATTTGTCAATTTAAAATGTTTTAAGATTTTTTTAAATGGAGGTAATGACAAGGCCTACCTCAGAAAACTGTTAAGATTGAGGTAACAAATAAAATGCCAGCAAAACCCTGGCATATCATATACATTCTTTATTTTTTCTTTCCTTTCTTTTTCTTTCTTTTCGTTTTTGTTTTTGTTTTCTGTCATTGTTAAAATAGAGACGAGGTCTCCCTATATTGTCCAGGCTGGTCTTGAACTCCTGACTTCAAGCAAGCTTTCTGTCTCAATCTCCCAAAGTGCTGGGATTACAGGCGTGAGCCACCACACCCAGCTACAGTCTTTAAACTTTATTTAAAACATAGAAGTTACCATGTCCTTAATGTCATTCGTCTACCCGTGTCCCTGATCGGGAATAATAGCATTGCCCTTCACCTAGTCAATATTTTGAGAACCCTGAGTCCATCTTTGATTCCTTCTTCTTCTTCATTCCCCATATACAGTAATTCACTGAGTGTTATTGATTCTAGCTCCACACTGTGTTTTAAATACGGTCACTTCTCCCCGTGACCTCTGCTGCTGCTCTCACTCAACTTCCCAGCACTGTCACCTGGACCACGGTCACGTTGGACTTTCCACCAAAAGCGTCACCACTACCAATGTGTTTGTTACACTCACCCATTCTCAACACCATCTCCAGGGTGGTATGCATAAGCCACAGGTCATTTTGCATCCATCCCCCTCTGGCGGTTTCTTTTTACAGACAGGATTAAGTGGAGACCCCTCAATATGGCATTCAAAGCCCTTCACAACCTGGCCCCAACCTATCTCTCCATTTGGAGTCTGTTTTTATATTTCACCTTTTACTTTGAACCAATAATACCTAAATAGGAATCAAGACATTTAAAAATTTCATATGAACAATTGTCTTATGACTGCATGTGGACTTGATAGATGGAAGCAGACTTTCTACTTGCCTCTACAGGGGAAAATGCACAATTCTTTATTAAACCTTTCAGAGAGAAGCCGGTGCAGTGGCTCACGCCTGTAATCCCAGCACTTTGGGAGGGCAAGGAGGGTGGATCACCTAAGGTCAGGAGTTCGAGACCAGCCTGGCCAACATGGTGAAACCCTGTCTCTACTAAAATACAAAAATTAGCTGGTCATGGTGGCACGTGCCTGTAATCCCAGCTACTCGGGAGGCTGAGGCAGGAGAATCTCTTTAACCCAGGAGGCGGAGGTTGCAGTGAGCCAGGATCACACCACTACACTCCAGCCTGGGTGACAGAACAAGATTTTGTCTCAAAAAAAAAAAAATTCAGACAGATTCCTCATGAGTACTTCCTGTAAGTAGGGGGATCCCAAGACAGGTGTAAATCCCTTATTTACACCTGTTGATCCTACATAATTTTTAAGAGTTCCTCCATGTGGAGATAAAAGTGATTCCATTTTTTTTTTTTTTTTGAGGCAGAGTTTTACTCTGTTGCCACGTTGAGTTTGGTGGCACTATCTCAGCTCATTGCTCAGCTCCTGCCTTAGCCTCCCAAGTAGCTGGGATTACAGGTGCACACCACCATGCCCAGCTAATTTTTGTATTTTTAGTAGAAACAGGGTTTCACCATGTTGGTCAGGCTGGTCTCAAACTCCCAACCTCAGGTGATCCACCCACCTCGGCCTCCCAAAGTGCTGGGATTACAGGCATGAGCCACCGCACCCAGCCGTTGACTCCATCTTAGAGGCTAATCTCCCTTGTTGACTTCTGATTATTTCCCGGCTGCATGAATGCCTCCTGATTCATCCTTTATTTACTATCCCTATTGTAAGAACAAATCTACCTTAATGTTATCACACAAATTATAAGCTATGGCACACAGTATAGCATTCTTGCCTGTACTGAAGAGTTGCTTTGCCTTGTCTTGCTGGAGCACAGATACCCTTTCCCTAGAGATATAAGCCCTGGATCTGGGGAATAACAGTGCAGAGGGCCACCTGTCCTGTGGTCACCCAAGACCACACTTGTGTCTGTCAGTTCCCCAAAAAAACACCTTTAAGAACACACTGGACTGATGTGCCTCTTTCTTTGGTTTCTCAGCTCCTTTGGCATTTAGGAGTTGCTTTGTATATATGGTGTTTTCATGGAACACCCCATTTTTCATTCTCAAAAGTGTTCTGCTTTGGGAAATATGTTACATAGTTGCCTAGAACTCCCCCTTGCCAAAATAAGCCAATCTGAAGACGTGAAGGACAGTCCCAGAATGATCGTTCCTATTATTCCCACCCAGTTGGCTCTGGAAGTCACTCTCCTTTTCTGTCAGCATCTCCTACTTCCTTTTGGAACCCCTTCAGGGCTGCTTAGTCCTTGCTGAAACATCTTTTAAGGTATTGCCTCATATTTTCTCAACTCCTTTATTAAAAAATGCTTCACAGCCCTGTTCACTGAACCTAGCTGATTAGACAAACATAATAGCTAAGAATTGGCTAGATATGCCACTTCCCACAGAGCATGCATGAATTTTAAAAGGACCTTAAGAGCCCTGACCAAAGGAATGACTAATGGAGGGATTTTAGGTGAGCTGTGTAGGTGTCAGCAGTCGTTAAAGTGATGCATCAGAGGCCAGGGATGGCGTGAGGAACCAGGGATGACGTGAGCCATTGCTCACACTCTGACCGACAGGAGCAGAATGAGGGAGAGAGAGAGATGGAGGTGGGGGACGCTAGGGGAAGCACATAATTAATGGATGACCCTGGAGACTACAAGCAATGTGAAAATTAAAGAAAAGAAAGATTCAGAAAAATTGCAGCTAGGAACTCTCTGGGTATGTATTTGGAAAGTAAACATGAGAAGAAAATTGTCAAGAGAGGTAGAGAATATGCAGGCTACTACAAAGAACCAGCAGTATTCCAGCCAAGCCAAGCCAGGCAGGCACAGGGTAGGGTGCATGGGATGGGACAGCAAGGGGCCTGGCTATGTGGGGCTCCCGGGGCTCCCACGCTCCCCATCTCTGCTCGGGACCGAGAGATGTTTCAGAGTCTGGGTTGAACAGGAGAACCTTAGGGGGGCAATGGAACGACATCCAGGAAACAATTACATAAGGATGGGATCACTTCCTTCAAAGGGGCAGGAGAATCTCGTGTATCATTAAGAGAGCAAAACAAAGCATTTTTGAGTTTTGTATTAGTGAAGACTTAAAATCATAAAGAAAAAATACAAGGTTTGTGGGGAAGGAGTAAAATAGGTAATCACATGCAAATGCAAGATTACAAATAGGGACAAGATTAGGCAATATGTATCAAAAGCTTACAAAAGTTTATATAAAGAAAGCAATCAAAAATATGCAAAAATCAGCAGGACGTGGTGGATCATGCCTATAATCTCAGCACTTTGGGAGGCCGAGGCATATCACTTGAGGTAAGGAGTTTGAGACCAGCCTGGCCAACATGGCGTAACCCTGTCTCTACTAAATATACAAAAAAAAAAAAAAATCAGTCAGGTGTAGTTGTGCATGTCTGTAGTCCCAGTTACTCAGGAGGCTGAAGCAAGAGTCCCAGTTACTTGGGAGGCTGAACCCAGGAGGCAGAGGGTGCAATGAGCCGAGATTGCACCACTGCACTCCAGCCTGAGCAACAGAATGAGACTCTGTCTCAAAAAAAAAACATGCAAAATAGTTTTATATAAAGATATTTATTGAGGTGTTACTTATAATCATGAAAAAATTAGAAAAAAATAAATATGCAATATTAAAGGATTTATTAAATAAATTATGAGGCATATAATAAAATACGGTATTAAAGGTTATAAGAAATATAAGCAGGAAGAATATTCATATTATATTTAAATCTAAAAAAATTTATAGAACAGTATTACATATGGATTTCAATTTTTGTCATATTATATATGCATAATAAAAAGTGAGAAAGGGCTGGGCAAGGTGGCTCATGCCTGTAATCCCAGCACTTTGGGAGGCTGAAATGGGAGGATCACTTGAGGCCAGGAACTCAAGAGCAGCCTGGGCAACAAAGCAAGACCTCCATCTCTACGAAAATAAAATAAAATAAAAAATTAGCCATGGTGGCATGTGCCTGTAGTCCTGGCTACTTGGGAGGCTGAGGTGGCAGGATTGCTTGAGCCCAAGATTTCAAGGCTGCAGTGAGCTATGATCACACCACTACACTCCAGGCTGGGTGACAAAGCCAGACCCTGTCTCAAAAAAAAAACAAACAAGCAACAACAACAACAAACAGTGAGATGGCTTTATATATAGTGTGTGTATGTGTGTGTGTGTGTGTATATATATAAAATACACAATGTGCAATTACACATACCTATATGTACATAGATAGCTATATATACATATAAAAGATATATATGTATTTTATATATATATCTTTTATATATATATATATTATATATATATATATATATATGATCTTTGTTTTGCTTTAAACTGAGCTCACCACTATGGCCAAGGTTCTGATATAGATCTTGATTTGCCAAAGTCCCTGTTGGTCCAGGACTTGGCACATGCTATTCCTCTGCCTAGATACCTAGACTGCTCTCCCACCCATCTCATCCTCCACCCCTGGTGTATTCATCTGTTCTCTTGCTGCTAATAAAAATATTCCTGAGACTGGGTAATTTATAAAGGAAAGAAGTTTAATGGACTCACAGTTCCACATGGCTGGGGAGGCCTCACAATCATGGCAAAAGGTGAAAGAGGAGCAAAGTCACATCTTACATGGTGGCAGGCAAGAGAGCATGTGCAGGGGAGCTCCCCTTTATAAAATCATCAAATTTTTTAAGACTTATTCACTATCATGAGAACAGCACAGGAAAACCTGCACCCATGATTCAATTACCTCCCACCGGGTCCCTCCCATGACACATGGGGATTATGAGAGCTACAATTCAAGATGACATTTGAATGGGGACACAGCCAAACCATATCACCTGGTAAAGCTCTAATCATCACCTGGTAAAGCTCTAATCATTTTTCAGAAGACAGTTGAAGGATACCTTCTTCATGGAAGTCTTCCCTGATATCTGGCCCTGACCTGATTCCTCCATTATGTGCTGTCTCAGACTAGCTTCCTGTTTCTTCAGAACCCCTCAGTTTGCAGTAATTCACATGTTCATTAGCATAATTATTTTTTCAATGTCTGTCATTCCCACCTGAAAGTAAACTATACCAGAGCCCAGACCATAGTTGTTTTGTTCACTATTGTATCCTCGTGCCTAGCCAGTGCCTGGCACATATGTTTTTGTTCAATAAATATTTGTTGAAAGGATCCATTAATATTTGAATATTCATATTTGAATGAATGAATGAACATCAAGGTTCATCCTAATTTGATAATCTGGAAATTTTCCATATAAAATAGTGCTTAAAACTGGTAGAAACCAATATGAATCCTCCAGGCTTCTTGTGGTTTGGAGTCAAATAACCTTCATCAACCAAGAGTATAGATACCAAACATGCTGCATACATTTATCCACCATATGTGAATATAGTGTAGAGGTTAAGATCACAGTTTCTAGAGTAAGTGGCCTGGTCAAATATTTACTGTGTGACCATTGACCAGTTAATGAGCAGCTCTGTTTCCCCATCAGATAATAGGACTTTTAATAGTACATATCTCAAGAGGTTGTTGGGAGAATCAAGTTAATACAAATAAATCACAAAGCTTGGCACATGGCCACAGTGTATGGGATCAATAAATGTTAATTATTGTTATTATTACTATTAATTTTTGTGTATAGAATCCTTGGTACTGTAGGATATGTAGGATGCAATGATAAATCAGGCAAGATATTGCCCTTCAAGAGCTTGTTAAGTAGGTGAATGCGTAAGTGTGATGGTTAATTTTATATATCAACTTGACTGGGCCACAAATTAAACATTCCTTCTGGATGTGTCTGTGAAAGTGTTTCCAGATGAGATCCACGTTAATCCCAGCACTTTGAGAGGTCGAGGTGAAAGGATAACTTGAGCCCAAGAGTTCAAGACCAGCCTAGACAAGATATTAAGATCTCCATCTCAGAAATAGGAACACTTTTACACTGCTGGTGGGACTGTAAACTAGTTCAACCATTGTGGAAGACAGTGTGGCGATTCCTCAGGGAGCTAGAACTAGAAATACCATTTGACCCAGTCATCCCACTACTGGGTATATACCCAAATGAATATAAATCATGCTGCTATAAAGACGCATGCACACGTATGTTTATTGCGGCACTACTCACAACAGCAAAGACTTGGAACCAACCCAAATGTCCAATGATGACAGACTGGATTAAGAAAATGTGGCACATATACACCATGGAATACTCTGCAGCCATAAAAAAGGATGAGTCCATGTCCTCTGAAGGGGCATGGATGAAGTTGGGAACCATCATTCTCAGCAAACTATCGCAAGGACAAAAAGCCAAACACTGCATGTTCTCACTCATAGGTGGGAATTGAACAATGGGAACACTTGGACACAGGAAGGGGAACATCACACACCAGGGCCTGTTGTGGGGTGCGGGGAGGGATAGCATTAGGAGATATCCCATCCCTAATGTAATGATGAGTTAATGGGTGCAGCACACCAACATGGCACATGTATACATATGTAACAAACCTACACGTTGTGCACATGTACCCTAGAACTTAAAGTATAATAAAATATATATATATGTATATATAAAGATCTCCATCTCAACAAAAAATGATTTAAAAAAAATCAGCTGGATGTGGTGGCTCACAACTGTAGTCTCAGCTACTTGGGAGGCTGAAGAGGGAGGATCACAGGAGCCTGAGAGGTTGAGGTTGCAGTGAGCCATGGTCATGTCACTGCACCGCAGCCTCGACGACAGAGCAAGACCTTGTCTAAAAAAAGCAAAATAAAACATTTAAATCCATGGGCTTAATAATGTACATCACCCTCCCTAATATGGGTGGGCACTATCCAATCTTTGAGGGCTTGAATGGAAGAAAAAGTGGAAGAAGGAGGAATTTGCCTCCTTTCCCCTGCTTTTTTTTCTGTCTCACTGTTGGAGCTGAAATGTTTCATCCCATCTTCTACTTGCCCTTAGACTGAAGTACACACCATCAGTTCTCCTGGTTCTCAGGCCTTTTGACTTGAACTGATTGCACAATTGGCTTTCCTGGGTCTACAGCTTGTGGATGGTAGATCATGGGACTTCTTGGCCTCCATAATTATATAAGCCAGTTCCTCATAAGAAATATATATGTATGTGTGTGTCTATATATATATATAGATAGATACACATAGATTAAATATATATATATACAGTACAGATGAAACAAGAGTGCTAGGAGAATTCAGAGGAGGGAGTAAAGTCCATCCAGGGTTGAATCTTCTGTGGGCATCAGATCAAAGACAAGCTCCCTCAAGGCTGCAGTGAACCATGATCACGCCACTGCACTCTAGCCTGGGCAACAGAGTAAGACTTTGTCTCATTAAATAAATAAATAAATAACTCCAATATGGTTTAAACAGCAAGATATATCTTGTTTACATTTCAATCACCTCAAACAGATGCTCTTAAAAAAATTAGACAAATTCCCCACCAACCCGGTTAACCACTCTAGCTCATTTGTGCTGTAGCCACAGCAAGAGGAAGCCACAGCTCTGTGCACATTTTGGAAGGATTCCCACAAAGTAGAGACAATCTCCATGCAAGTTCTCCTGAAAGCTGGCCAAGGAACGTGAACATCAGACTCTGGACAATCCTATTCCCTATACCCGTAGTATTCTGCTGTTCAGCCTGATAGAAATGAAGGACCGCTCTTTATCTCATTTGGGAGCAGCAATTATCTGCCAGAATAAGATCACACCAGAGAACATGATTATTACCTAATAAAACATCTTTCCCAATGCAACATTTATCATGACTGAGTAATTTTATGAACCGCTTAGAGAAGTATCACTTCCTTCACCCCAGTAGGAGTCTGTGTATACATTTTCTCTTTCAGTATAGTAATTATCAACAATCATCAAAAGGCCATTGTCATAGAATATTGTTTATAGACAGATTAGCCCCATCAGGCCTTTCTCTGAAATATCCACCATCACCATCATCATCCTCACCTCCACCTCCCCCCAACATCTTTCTTCCCCCATTGTAGAAAGGCCTGTTAATTCAGGCCTTCAAAAAGTTTACCACACTTCAGTTCTCAGAGTAGATCAACAAAGCAGCATGTGTCAAATGGTGGACAGAAAGGAAAGCCGATCAAATCCAAACACAGCACCATTTAGACTTTAATACGCTTATCCATAGTATCTCAAACAAGCATAAAGGAAAATAAGCAGTCTTTGCGATCCATAACTTTCCTGGCTGATAGACTTAAACCACCTTAAATGGGAGACTTGGGATGCTTTTCTACAGTTCTGAGATTAAATAGAATGCATGTATTTAAACAAATAAAATAAAATTGAGAATTCTTGCCTAAGGCCTTTCATGAACTAACTTCCATGCATTAAATGAACTCATTCTTGTATGCAGTCATTCATTTATCAAAATTGTATTGAGGACTTGCTTGTGCTGGTTAGTGTTTAGAGGCAGGGGATACAGCAGAGATCCAGGCAGACACATTTCCTCACTTATAGAAAGGGAGATGGACCAGAAACAAGCAAACAAATACACACGGCACTTGCAGACTTTCTAAGTGTTATCAAGAAATAAGTGGGATGGAATAAGAAGAATAACCTGAAAAGGGAGGTAAGGGGAATAGAAGGGGAAGCTAGAAAAGAGAGAATAGCCAGTTAAGGCCTCTGTAAGAACACGATGTTTCAGCATGAACCATGCAGAGTGACCTACACAGAGGGAACAAATACAGAAGTTCAGATATGGACAAAAGCTTAACGTGTTAATAATACAGAAAGGGGCCTCTAACAATGTCATGCGGTAGTGTGAGGAGGTTGGAGTACTGAGATAAAGTTGTAAGATATGCCAGATTGTGTTTGGATTTTATTTTTAAAATTATTGAAACACCACATACACAAGTTATCTCAAAATGGGTCAAAGACCTAAACGTAGCAACCAAAACTATGAAACTCTTAGAAGAAAACACTGGGGTAAAGCTTCATGACATTAGATTTGGCAGTGGTTTCTTGGCTATGACACCAAAAGCACTGGCACCAGAAGAAAAAGTAGATAAATTGAACTTCATCAAAATTTGAAGGTTTTATGCATCAACCATACACTATCAACAGAGTAAAAACGCAACCCACAGAATAGGAGAAAATATTTGTGAATCACATATCTGATAAGCAGCTAATATCCACAATATGGAAAGAACTCCTAAAACTCAACAAGAAAAAAAGTCCAATTCGTAAATAGGCAAAGGACTTGAATACATATTTCCCCAAAGAAGATATACAAATGGCCAATAAGCACAGGAAAAGGTCCTCAACATCACTAATCACTATGGAAATGCAAATGAAGACCACAATGAGATATCACTTCATCCATTAGCATGGCTACTATTTCAAAACAAACAGAAAATAACAAGTGTTGGTGAGGATGTGGAGAAATTGGAGCCCTTGTGCCACTGATGGGCAGGAATAAAAAAGTGGTACAGCCACTGTGGACAAATGTATGGTGGTTCTTCAAAAAATTAAACATGGGCTTGATCTAGCATTTCACTTCCTGGTAGGCACCAAAAAGAACTGAAAGCAAGGGCTCAAACAGATACTTGTACACCAGTGTTCTAGCAGCGTTACTCACCAGAGCCAAGGGGTGGAAACAACCCAAATGTCCATCAACAGATAAATGGATAAACAAAATGTGGTATACATGTACAATGGAAAATTACTCAACCTTAAAAAGAATGAAATTTTGACACATGCTACCACATGGATGAACCTAGAAACATTATGCTAAGTGTAACAAAGCAAATACAAAAGGACAACAGTATAATCTACTTATTTTAGTTACCTAGAATAGGCAAATTTATAGAGACAGAAAGTAGAATGGTGGCTGCCAGAGGCTATGGAAAGGGGAAAATTAGAAGTTGTTTATTGGGTATAGAGTTTCAGTTTGGTATGACAAGAAAGTTCTGGAGATGGATGGTGTTAATGGTTGCACAAAAACGTGAATGTCCTTAATGCCACTGAATTACACCCTTAAAAATTCGATATTTTAAGCAAGGCATGGTGGCACAAGTCTGTAGTCCTAGCTATTTAGGAGGCTGAGGCAGGAGGATTGCTTGAGTGCATGAGTTCAAATCCAGCCTTGGGCAACATAGCAAGACCCTGTCTCAAAAAAATGTGTTATTAAAAATGGTAAATGTTATATATATTTTGGTACAATAAAAAAGTTATTGGAAGGTATTGAAAAGTTTTAAGCAGGGAATTTTCATAAGCTGGCTTACCTTTTTAAAGATCATTTATGAAGATCATTTATTTGTTTTATGAAGAATAGATATTTTTCACAGGTGGGGAAACAAGATAGAAACAGAAGAACAAGCTGTTCCATGTGAGAAACAAAGGGTTAGTGACAGTGCAGAATGCATATGGAGTCAAGTGGCCAGATTTGAGATTTTGGAGGTAGAGCTACAAAGCTAGAGGATGGATCTGATGTGGGGTGTAAGTAAAAGAATGAAACAAGAATGACACTCAGGTTCTTTGCTGGAGCAATTGAGTGGCACCATTAAAAAGACAGGAGAGGACTGGGCGTGGTGGCTCACACCTGTAACCTCAGCACTTTGGGAGGCCAGGCAGGTGGATCACGAGGTCAGGAGACCGAGACCATCCTGACTAACACAGTGAAACCCTGTCTCTACTAAAAATACAAAAATTAGCCAGGCATGGTGGCGGGTGCCTGTAATCCCAGCTACTCAGGAGGCTGAGGCAGGAGAATCGCTTGAATCTGGGAGGCACAGGTTGCAGTGAGGCAAGATCACGCCACTGCACTCCAGCCTGGGCGACAGAGCAAGACTCTGTCTCAAAAAAAATAAAAAGAAAAGAAAGAAAAAATAAAAAGACAGGAGACTCCAGCCAGGTGTGTTTGCTATTCCTTCTGCCTGGATGTTCTTCTCACAAATCTTGGACTCTTTTTTTTTAAGATAGGGTCTTGCTCTGTCGCCAAGGCTGGAGTGCAGTGGCATGATCTCGGCTCACTGCAACCTCCGTCTCTCTGTTTCAGCAGTTCTCCTGCTTCAGCCTCCCGAGTAGCTGGGACTACAAGCACACGCCACCACAACCAGCTAATTTTTGTATTTTTGTAGAGATGGAATTTTGCCATGTTGGCCAGGCTGGTCTTGAACTCCTGGGCTCAAGTGATCCCCCACCCCTTGGCCTTCCAAAGTGCTGGGATTACAGGTGTGAGCCATGGTGCCGGGTCCTTCTCACAAATCTTAATATGGATTTCTCTCTATTATTTAAGTCCTTGCTTAAACACTGCTGCTTCAAAACAGCCTTCCTTGACTACCCTAATCACTCCCCACTATACTCCCAATCCCTCTCTAGTCCCCAAACCCCACACATTCTCGCCATAGCACATCATCAAAAGGATACCCTGGTTGTTTGTTTTACATGATTATTTGTGTTTACTCTCCCCACTAGAATATACAAAGGAAGGGACTTTGCCTTCTTCACCTACGCATCCACAGGGCAATAAACATCTGTTTCTTGAATGATAAATGAGTGCAGTTGGAGAGAGGTCTAGGAATTTGCTGGTAGAAATACAAAGGAGGCCCACTCTTTCCTTGGTCATTTTTCACCCCAAGTTATTGGCTGAGAATTTGTTTGTTTGGGGGTTTTTCTAACTGTAAATTAACAACTTATGACTGTACATATTTATGGAGAACAAAATGATGTTATGATTCACGAATGCCATACGGAAGTATTAAATCAAGCTAATTAACATATCTATCACCTCGAATACTTATCGCATTTTGTGGTGAGAACATTTGAAATTTACTGTCTTAACAATTTTGAAATGTACAATACACTATTGTTAACTATATTTACCACTCGGTGCAATAGATCTCAGAAAACACCCTTTTTCCTCCTGTCTAGCTGAGATTTTGTACCCATCACCTTCCCACTCCCCCCACAGCCTCCAAAATCACCATTCTACAGCACAGAATTAGTTTGTAAGAGAGGTACGTTAAGAGAGAGGAAAGTGAAAGTATAAAAAAGGATTCTGAAGAATGGAAAACTAGAATTGTGTGAAATTAAGTCACCACTTGAGTTTTGTGGTTCCAAATTCAAAGTGAATTTATTCAACAAATATTTGAGTGCCTGCTCTGGGTCAGACCCTGTGCTCTGCTGGTGATTTAACAAGAGAGAAGTCTACCCAAGAGATTTGACTTTATATCACCAAACTTGACCGTGTCATGGGGAGTGTCCTTTCTCCCCAACACCTAGAAAATATGCCAACAGCAGCACCAGGAGTCGAGTTTACATGAGTTCAACTCTCATTTTCAAATTACCTATAAGATGCAAAACATGTATTCAGGACTCTAGGATTACAGTGTTATATAATTATACCATATAATACATGCCACTTTCCTCATGGATATTATACTACAAACTACTTAGGGAAGCCCAATATCTAGATAAGCCAATCTGCATGACCTCCAACTTGAGTCCTTGAACACCAGGGTAAGTTGAGCTAAGACTATTGGGTAAAATCCATCTGTGGATATTCATCGAACTAGTCTTTTGACTTCCTTTTAGCAAGAGTTTTATTTTCTATTTGAAATTGCCCTGGTCCCCAGGCTCTGATTAGGACTGCACAGGAGAGGAGCCCGTGCAGAGGATATGGCCTCTATAGGAAGCACGTTGTAAGAAATAGAAAACTCAACATAAACTGCATGCACAATTAAAAAGTCCAGAGATGGCCGGGTGCGGTGGCTCACGCCTGTAATCCCAACACTTCAGGAGGCTGAGGTGGGTGGATCATGAGGTCAGGAGATGGAGACCATCCTGGCTAACATGGTGAAATCCCGTCTCTACTAAAAATACAAAAAAATTAGCTGGGTATGGTGGCGGGCGCCTGTAGTCCCAGCTACTCGGGAGGCTGAGGCTGGAGAATGGCGTGAACCCAGGAGGGGGAGCTTGCAGTGAGCAGAGATCGCTCCACTGCACTCCAGCCTGAGCGACAGAGCAAGACTCTGTCTCAAAATTAAAAAAAAGAAAAAAGAAAAAAAAAACAGTCCAGAGATGCCATACTTTCTAAAGGCTGTTAAAAAGAAAAACAATAATTTAAAAAATCCAGAGATAGAGTAAAAATCAAATGCTATTTGATCAGGACTCAGGACTCCAGCACAATCTTGGCAGTTATCTCCATTCCTCTGTGACATTTCTTACCTATGTCACCCTCAAGGGTGTGTTACCTTCATCCTCAAGCTAGACATCTTTGAGACAAGACGGATACACATGGAAGCATCAGTCCCAGGCCTCCTATCTCCACCTCGTTCCATTTAGGAGGACAAGAAACTCCACATGGTTCCATTTAGGAGGACAAGAAACTTTTATTTCTCTCACCATCAATTCTTACACTTTAATTGGCCAAAGTTAGCTCTCATATCCTCTTGGAACTAACCAGTGAGACCAAACCGGTGAGACCAGGACACTGTAAGGGGCTGACTCTCATCGGTTTAGAACTAGGAAGGGATTCTCTAAGACGGTCACCATGGAAACATGGATGGGATTCTGCTGATTGGTTTAAGATATTGAGGGCCCACCCCTCCCCACTTTCGGCTGAGGGTAGAGGTGTCAGGAGTCAATCTTACCCATAAATATTGGGGTTAGGAAGCAGGAAGGGGAAGATTTTGCCAGAAAGGAAAGTAACAACATACACCACAGAAAAGGTCTGAAAGGGGCTGTGAAATAGGCAATTTTATAGACCTCTCTTCAGACTTTTCAGTTTCCTCTGACACTGGAAAGCTTCAGACTCATTCACTAAAGTAAGGCAATAATGTGGTGAGAGACTTCTGGGGAAATGAATCAGTGCCTGTAAAGCATTTTGTAAGAATGACCTACTAAACAGTAAGAGTGTAATCACTGGAATGCTTCATACCCGCACTAACTCTGCAGCCTGCCTGAGCTCAGGATGACTCTGCTACTGTTACTCTGGCAGCCGTCCTCCTCGCCAAGATTTGTTATGATGGGACCAGCTGAGCCTAGAGGGTTCTTCAGCTCCTCATTCTTCTCTACGACACTTATTACCTATTTCATAGTCCCCTCAACATCAAAAGAAAGGAAATGGGAGGAAGCTGAGCAGTCATGGAATCTGGCCACCTCCTTGCGGCCCCTTCTTAGCACAAATCTAAACACCTTTGCAGGAATGGGGTAGACCCCCTTCCATTGGTTCAGTATCTCTCATCACTCCTTTCTCGGAAGGGAGCAAGTTCATACCTACCTGCCTATCAGCTGCCTGCTTCTTATCATGGAGATGTCAGGGAGGACACTTGATATGGATCAGACCACTGGTTTGGATGTCAACCCAACTGAGTTCTACAGGGGCCATTCTGCAGTGTCTACTGTGTAACCTTAGTCCTCATCTTTCTGAGTGTCAGTTCCTTCTCTGCAAAATTAGTTAATGTTGCCCTCTCATGTCTTAAGGTTTTAGGTTTCTATGAGCCAAGAGAAACTTCCCCAGTAGAAAAGTCTCAATCTTAGTTCAAAATTTAAAAGGCATTCTGTCTTAGTTGAGTGCCCTCCAGGAAACAGACCCTGAGATGGAGATTTGTATGAGGAAGTTTGTGGGAAGTGCTCTGAGAATCAACACTCATGCAGAAGGGAGAGAAACAGGATTGGGAAAGGGAGGAGTTAAATTGCAGTGCAATCTTAATGAAGGCCTCAGTCATCATCACACAGAGGGCAGGAGAGCTGGGATGGCCGTTCAGAGTCCCACTTGAGGCAAGGAGCCTGTGTTTTATTCCCATCCCCCATCATCAAGTCCCCAGATGCAGCTTCCTCCAGTGGCAGGGACCTGACCCTGGGTGAAGAGGTTTTCTTCAACTATTGACAATTGCTCGGGAAGGACTCAGTGGTGAACTTTCAATAGCCAACGCCCCCATAAATCAGGACATATGAATGTCTCTATCCTGAGGGGGGATTTTAGGATCTGGGTGTTGGACCACAGCACCCACTGCATGTTCTACCCCTAAATCCTCTGGGTAGGGGGACCGAGGCAACCAGAGCCGTGTCTCTTCCCTTCCCAGTTTCTGTCCCCATATCACGACAAAAGGTATCCATTTTATCCTCTGGGGACTTACTGAAGGAAAAACTATCCCTGGAGTCCTCCTCACTTAGCTTTCCTCTGATGGTGTGAGTGAGCGTAAGTCAATTCTGCAAACAGTCCTCAGAGGAGAGCCAGGCTCCTTGGCGTTGCAGAGAATGTTACTTTGACCCCAGTGAGCTAATGCACTCCCTTTTAAAGGGTATTTTAATTTATCTGCCAGAAAAAGGAATTTGATGCATTGAATGTTATCTTTATGAACAGCTCTATCCTGAAATATCTTCGTAACAGTTAATAACACCTAGTGAGATATTATTAGCATTTCCTTAATTTATACCCGTGGGAGCTAGAGACCAGCAACCTTTTTCTGATGGGGTCCTATGTTTGAAAAACTCTAGTGAGAAAGAAACAGTCTTTACAAACGGAAATAACCTGGCTGGCTTAAACATTTATTTTCTTTTACCTACTGTTTTCCTCTGACTTAATTAATTATCTTAGAGTATGCTTTTCTTGTATTCCTGTCCTTTGGTTTTGAGCAAAAGGTACATCTTAAAAATATCTAATCAATAAGGAAGATGCAACCCCATTATGCTTCACTACCTTTAATAGAATCTATTTTAAACTTGGACTTCCTGGAACTAAGATATCCAATGGCTTATCAGAAACAATCAGACATTTCGAATAAAGTATATTTACAGGTCCACAGCTGCCTCTTTGGATGCAAATTTATACACAGCCATCCTAGTAACTCTGTTAAAGCTAGCCCACCTGAGATGACATCCTCACTGAAATAGAATCATCCTGTTGTGGTTCTTCAGGAAGAAGCAAATAGAGACAGAGCCTCAAAAATAATTGTGGCTAGAATCCATCAGGGGTTTAGGAGAATCCAACTTTCCAAATATAACTTCATGCATGATAGAAGATATTTTCCTGGTTGAAAAAATGCTCACTCTTATTAATCAATTGTAAAAATTTTACTGAAAGTTCATTTTATGCCCAATAATGCTGGCATAAAAATATTTTCTGAAATTTACAGTCTCACTGGGGAGAACAGAGTAGCACATGAAATAATTAAAGCACAGTTAAATCTGAAGTCCTGGAAGTTTCGTGGTAGTTCAGGGAGGGGAGGGCTCCACCACTGCAGGCTGATGTAGATATGAAAGCTTTCACAAGGGGTTAGGAGCAAAGCCTTTGAAAGTCCCAGTTGAACTGCAGAAATATTTTCTGGGAGGGGCAGTGTTTTATGTGCTCATTACTTTTTAATGTCTTATCTATAAATTATTGATTAGACTGCTGAACACTGAGCTGTACTTGAAAGCAATAGTCAGGTGAGTGTGAAGAAGGAGGACTCGGGGAAGGTCTGAGAGCTGGTGGCACCACTTGCGGGAGGGTAGGCCTGGGTAAGAGTCCCGGTGTCTGCAAGAGGGTATTGACAGTCAAGGTGGATAAAGAGACATAAGGAAGAAAAGAGGCAACCAGGAGAGGAAGCTTCCCCAAAACAATTTGTCCCTGCTCTAAATTTCAGGGCCACACTTGCTGACCCACTGCATTAGTCTGTTTTGTGTTGCTAAAGTAATACCTGAAGCTGGGTAATTTATAAAGAAAAAAAGGTTTATGTGGCTCACGGTTCTGATGGTTGGAAAGTTCAAGATTGGGCATCTGCATCTAGTGAGGGTGGGCCTCAGGCTGCTTCCACTCATGGTAGAAGGTGGAGGGGAGCTGCAAGTGGTACAAAGATCAGATAGCAAGGGGGGAGGTTCCAGGCTCTTTTAAACAATCAGCTCCGGCAAGAAGTAATAGAGTGAGAACTCACTCACCCCCACAGGAAAGGCATTAACCTATCCGTGACCAGCTCCATCATCCAAACACCTCCCACCAGGTTCCACCTCCAACCTTGGGGACTGAATTTCAAGATGAGGTGTGCAGGAGACAAACATTGAAACCATTGCACCGACCATTGAGAATTAAAAGAGGGGGAAGTATTTTGGCCCCTCTGGTCATTTCAAATAACCCCTGGTCCTGGGGCACAGTCACTATCTGCAGGGGTTCTTTTATGTTCCCATCCCTTTTTGCTCATTCTCAGCCTTTAAAGGGAGGGGTAGGGAGAGATTTAAAGGATACCAAATTATCGCTAGATAGAAGGAATAAATGCTAGTACTTTATAGCACTGCAGGATGACTACAGTTAACAATAATATATTACATAGTTTCTGGCCAGGCACAGTGGCTCACGTCTGTCATCCCAGCACTTCGGGAGGCCGAGGCAGGCAGATCACCTGAGGTCAGGAGTTTGAGACTGGCCTGGCCAACATGGTGAAAGCCTGTCTCTACTAAAAATACAAAAATTAGCTGGGTGTGGTAGCACATGCCTGTAATCCCAGCTACTTGCGAGGCTGAGGCAGGAGAATTGCTTGAACCCAGGAGACAGAGGTTGCAGTGAGCTGAGATTGCACCACTGCACTCCAGCCTGGGTGACAGAGGGAGACTCCATCTCAAAAAATCACAATAATAATAATAATTATTATTATTATATATAACATAGTTTCAAATAGCTAAAAAGAGTATATACAATGTTTGCAATACAAAGAAACAATAAATGTTTCCAATGATGGATATGTTAATTATCCTGATCACTGTACATTCTCTATAATTGAAACAACACTATGTACCCCATGAATATGTACAATTATTATTTGTCAATTGAAAAATAGGACCAGGCATGGTGGCTTACTCCTGTAATCCCAGCACTTTGGGAGGCCAAGGCAGGCAAATCATTTGAGGTCAGGAATTGAAGACGAGCCTGGACAACATGATGAAACCTCATCTCTACTAAAAATACAAAAACTAGCCAGGTGTGGTGGTGCATACCTGTAATCCCAGCTATTCAGGAGGCTGAGGCAGGAGAATTGCTTGAACCCGGGAGGTGGAGGTTACGGTAAGCCGAGATTGTGCCACTGCACTCCAGCCTGGGCAACAGAGGGAGACTCCATCTCTAAATAAATAAATAAAGCACTAGAGTACATGTGGGAAAGGCCTGAGCCACAGCAGCAGCAAACTCACTGAAGAATTCAGAGGGGAATCCTGTTAAGAGCACATAATAGGCAATCGATAATAATAATAACCATTAATTGGGCAGGAACTGTCTGCCTGGGCCTGCTGTATGCATTTCTGTTCAGTACCTCATTTAATCTTCAAAATCCTCCACTGAGACTGGTACTGTCCCATTGTACAGATGAGAAAAGTGATGCTCCTGGAAGGTTATAGAGCCTGCCTTAGGGAAGTATCTGAATGAGCCGCATAATTCATCCACTGAAGGACTACCTCAATGAATACATCAATTACAAATGCCCCATAGGAATAAAAATTACCAAAATTATCAAGGTCTGTTAAGTGCCTAGAGTATTGACAAAGAACTTTCATATACATTACCTCTCTCTTACCACAATTTGGCAAGGAAGACATTTACTTCCTCCTTCTAATTCTCCTTCCCAGAAAGATGTGACTCTCCCATGATCTCTCAGTTTGTAAGAGCAGATTGAGGCTGGGCACACTGGCAGGGAATAGTCCTAGCTACACAGGAGGCTGAGGTGAGAGGACCGTTTGAGCCCAGGAGTTTGAGGCTGCAGTGAGCCTGCGGTGAGTTGCACCAGCCCAAGTGATATAGCAAGGCTTCCTCTCTAAGAAATAAAAAAAAAAAAATGATAAAAGAAAATAAATGACTGAAACAAGATTCAAACCCAGATGTTCCAACACCAAAGCCCCCTGTTTCCGCCAAAGGCTCCAAGTCCAGGAATAGGAAGACAGTGTGAGGGTTGAAGGGAAAAGACACCCTCACATGGATGAACACAGTATGACTTACAGGATTGTTGGATATTCCCGTGATGATTACTCTTTTGATTTCCTTGTATCCCATTATCTTGCATACAAAACCCTCCTTTTTCCAAAATGGAATTTTTTTTTTGGTTGGGGGGAACTTTGATGGACAGAAGGGAAGGTGAACACAGTCAAAGACAGCATCTTACCCTAAAACTAGTCTTGGGCAGGAAGAAAGACTTGATCACAGTGATCTCAAGGATTAAGAGAGGTGATGCCAGCAGAATGTCTGGGGTTTGGGAAAAAGAAGAAACGGGGTCTAGGGAAAAAAGAACAGACTTGAAAGGCGGCATTGGGGCTTGGCTGGTGAGAAACCTGCCTGGTCCGTGCCACTGGGGATGTTACCATGGCAGTGGGAACAAGGGCCCAGCCTCCAGCAGGAACCCAACAAAGCCAACCCTCTCTTGGAAAGACAGTGTGGAAATCATTATGATAATGCAGTTCCTTGCCAGCTTTGCCATTGGGAGCACCAGGCAGATCCCCTGAGCCAGACTTTCTCTGAATGGAAGAGCTAGAGGAGTTGCTGCCATGACAACGCAGTTCCCCTGCCCATTTATACCATCGGTGAGCTGGGGGAGATCCCTGGAGGAAGTGGATCCCCACCTCCTTCACCAAGGCAGGGAAATCGCCAAGGACACACAGATGGAGAGGAGCCTTAGGGAATGTTCCCCTCCAGCCTGAATGGCTGCTGGAGTTGCCATGGCAACCGGATTCCTTGCCCACCAAACCATGAAGGAGGGAGATCAGCTTCAGCTGCAGGGGCCCGCCTGTGCCGGCACAGCTCCCTGGGGCCCCCAATCTGGCAAGTTCTAGCAAGGGTGCGCCTTAGGTGAGAGGCATCCCTGGGAGTGCAGCCATTTCCTGTGGTGCCTGGAGGGACTGACTCTTAGATCCTTCCGTGAAAGGACATGCCAAGGCCGTCCAGGAGAACAAAAGACACGCCTAAGGAAGATGCATGGATGGTTGCTGTCAATCTCAACAGTGGTTTTGTCATTGGGAAGCCTTTGAATTGTATGTGTCATCCTGAGCTTTATTTTTGTCTCTGTTTTTTGTTTGTTTTGTTTGTCTTTTTGAGACAGGGTCTCACTCTGGCACCCAGGCTAGAGTGCAGTGCTGCGATCATAGATCACTGCAGCCTTGAACTCCTGGCCTCAAGCAATCCTCCTGACTCAGCCTCCCAAGTAGCCGGGACTACAGGCACGCACCACAAAGCCTAGCTAATTATTTGTTTATTTATTTATTTATACAGATGAGGTTTTGCTATGTTGCCAAGGCTGATCTCAAACTCCTGGGTTCAAGCCATCCTCCTGCCTTGGCCTCCCAAAGTGCTGGGATTACAGGCATGAGCCACCAAGCAGGCCCTGTCTCTGTTCTTGGGTTCTCTTGGGTAAATCCTTTAACTAATACTAATGTATCTAATATTCAAATAGGTGGGTTTTGTCTCTTGAGGGCAAAAGAAATAGAAAGGGGAGGTGGGAGTCTCTGTGGGAGAAAACTTCTAGTAAGTTAATTTAAAAGAAAATTACATTCGGGAGGTACAGGTGCAAGTTTGTTATATGGATATATTGCATAATGGTGAAGTTGGGGCTTCTAGTGTACCCATCACCCAAATAGTAAACATTGTACCCAGTGGGTCACTTTTCAACACTTACCCTTTTCCTACTGTTACAGAAAAGGGGTCCTGATCCAGACCCCGGGAAAGGGTTCTTAGATCTCACACAAGAAAGAATTCAGGGCGAGTCACTAAAGTGAAAGCAAGATTATTAAGAAAGCAGAGAAATAAAAGAATGGCTACTCCATAGACAGAGCAGCCCCAAGGGTTGCTGGTTGCCCATTTTTATGGTTATTTCTTAGTGATGTGCTAAATAAAGGGCGGATTATTCGTGCCTCCCCTTTTTAGACCATATAGGGTAACTTCCTGACATTGCCATAACGTTCATAAACTGTTATGGCATATAGCAGTGAGGACGACCAGAGGTCACTCTTGTCACCATCTTGGTTTTGGTGGGTCTTGGCCAGCTTCTTTACTGCAAACTGTTTTATTAGCAAGGTGTTTGTGTCCTATATTTTGTGCCAACTTCCTATCTCATCCTGTGACTTAGAATGCCTTAACCATCTGGGAATGCAGCCCAGTAGGTCTCAGCCTCATTTTACCCAGCTCCTATTCAAGACGGAGTTGCACTGGTTCACACACCTCTTACATTTCCCCCCTCCCTTTTATAAAAGAACTCTTAATCCTAAGGGTTGCAGAGGAACAAAGATTCATCTTCTGTAACTTCTTCAGGCTGAATAGGGGTGATGATCTATTCCTGGCTGACTATTAGAGTCTCTTGTGTTAGGGGTAGAGAGGAGCTCAGTCAGAAAGCATCAGTATGGTAAGGGCCATTCATAACTCTTAAGTTCTGACAAAAGGTGCTATCTGAAAAAATAATAAGAGTTCAGTTTAAGACAATGTTGAGTAAGCTTATCCTGCATTCCTATACAAAGAGTACAACAGCAATATATTCCATAACAGTAAAGCAAAATACGTAAAATTATTCCAAGTAAACTAAATTAGAAGGCTTTCCATGAACTGGGCTACTGTTGGAACCAAGCTGATATGGGGTTGCTAGTTGATTGCAATGTGCCCAGAATTAGAATATTGATTTAGATTTTTATATTACCTATCCCTCTTGTTTTTTCTGAGCAGCAGTCAGAGATCACTGGTTGGTTCACAGGAATAAGCAGGGTTAGCCTAAATTGCAGAAACGAACTTAAAAACAACTGATGAGACTAAAATTTAATACAAGTGTACCATAGTTTCTGAAACATAACTTCTCTCTCCAGTTTCCCATTTTTATTAAAGACAAATCATGGTAAGACTGATTTGCTTTATTATACTTGGCCTGATTATTTGTATAAACTGTAGCAAGAATAATTGTTTTTCACATAAGCTCTTTTTAAATTGGCTTTGATGGAACTCGGTTGCATAGAAGGAATCTTAGATAACACTTTTTTAGAGCCCAACCCTGCCATGGGTTTGTACTCTCAAATACCTACGAGTTGAGTAAATTCTTCTTTTCTTGGGGTATGAAGATAACTTGGGGTTCCTGGACCTGTTAGAAAGTGACATTCTTTACTTACCACAGGTCAGAAACCCTGCATAGGGACTCTGTAGGCAAAGTATAGGCCAGTTCCCCAAGCGGCTTTTATTGGCTTTACAAGTCAAGTTTGATTCCTTAAAGGAAAGCATCCATTCCAGTCAAAGCCTTGGTAAAATAACCAATTTCTCCAATTTTGTCCTGTGGCAAAAGAAAACAGGTTCTTATTGCACTTATGAAAATAATTATATTGCCATAAATTAAGATCTTACAAATAGTTTCCAAATTCTAGAGAAATCGGGTAGAGAGAAACAAATATGCTCCAGATTTTGTTCACAAGAGTACACTTTGCTCAATTGTTAAAAGCTGTAAATAACTAAAAAGAAAAGTTTTCTGGACTCTGGAAAACAAAGGATCAGCAATGTTTTAAGCAAAAAGTGAAAAAGATCATTTTAGACTGCTGTTAGTTCAGTCAATTCATTTAACTCCTGTTCTGCTTGATATGTATGAACATTCCAGTTCTCCGTGTGTCCTGAAACTTTTTTCCTCTATTCTAATGTCACAATCTCCAAAGTTATCAGAAACTTGCATTTAAGAACATCTGTCAAAGTCCTGGCCAGGCATGGTGGCTTATGCCTATAATCCCGGCAGTCTGGGAGGCCTAGGCAGGTGGACCACCTGAGGCCAGGAGTTTGAGACCAGCCTGGCCAACATGGTGAAACCTTATCTTCACTAAAAATACAAAAATTAGCCAGGCATGGTGGCACATGCTTGTAATCCCAGCTACTAGAAGGATGAGGCAGGAGAATCACTTGAACCTAGGAGGCAGAGGTTGCAGTGAGCCGAGATCACACCACTGCACTTCAGCCTGGGCGACAGAGTAAGACTCCATCTCAAAAAAAAAGAAAAAAAGTCCTATAGCTGATTATAAACCATCTTCTAAAGAGGATTAAAACAAGACAATAATTATCTGTGGATGACAAAACATCTTAGGACAGCTACAGTCAAAAACTCGATCGACAAAGAAATTTGGTTACCTCTGTGGCATAGAATGATTTTAACATAATAATTACTAATAACATACACTAAGTCATACCAGATTTATAGGAGTTTCCCACAATTTTGGATCATGTACCAATAACACATTTATACAAATACAGCCCCCCAAAAAAACACTATTTCACATTTGATAATGCTTCCTGTATGACTTTTATACCAAATAGGCCAAATGTTACTGTTGCATTAGTGCATTATTGATGTCAAACCCAATTCTTAACAAGACCATATAGACAAGTGTATTTAATCTTAATCAATTTGACCATAAGGTAAGAGTCTCATAAACCTTTTATAACCTTTTACAATTTTTGTTAAAGAGCAGATCATAAGCAGGTTTTGCTTGAAGAAAAACTTGTTGTGCATTTATTATATGCCTCTGACACTTCCTTTCCCCCTTTTGGAATCCCCAGTACCTATTGTTTCCATCTCTATGTCCATGTGTGGCCATTGTTTAAACTCCTACTTATAAGTGAAAACACACAGTATTTGATTTTCTGTTTCTGAGTTATTTCACCTAAGATAATGGCCTCCAGCTCCACCCACATTGCTGCAAAAGACATGATTGCATTCTTTTTTACGGCTGAGTAGGTATTCCATGGTGTATATGTATCAATCATCATTTTCTTCATCCTATCATCCATTGAAGGACATTTAGGTTGATTTTATGACTTTGCTATTATGAACAATGCTGTGATAAACATGAGTGCAGGTGTCTTTTTTATGCAATGATTTCTTTTCTGGGAAGGTAGATACCCAGTAATGGGAGTGCTAGGCCAAATGATAGCTCCATTTTTAGTTCTTTGAGGAACCTCCATGCTGTTTTCCATAGAAATTGTACTAATTTACATTCCCACCAACAGTGTATAAGCACTTCCTTTTCTCCACATCTGTTGTTTTTTTGACTGCTTAGTAATAGCTATTCTGACTCGTACAAGGTGATATCTCACTGAGGCTTTACTCTGCATTTCACTGATAGCTAGTGATGCTGAGCACTTTTATATGTATATTGGCTGCTTGTATGAGGTTCAAATTTTAATATCCAAATTATTTATGTGTATATGATTAATGTGATTAAAATTTAAAAGAAATGGAAAATAAATAGAAATAGAGCCATTCAAGGAGCCAAAAGGCATGACTTCAATAGTCCTAAGACTGTTGATATCAAGAAGCATGTTACTCGATTAAAGCACGGAGACCTCAGGGTCTGCATTCCTGTCCACCACCATATTCTACTTGTCAAATCCAGAGACTAACAGGAGTGGAGGATAAATAAAACACACTGATATATATTTGATTGGTCTTTTTATTGCATTTCCTCTAGTTGGGCCATTTGCATTTCCATTTGGGTTCAGAAATTCAACATCCCTTGACACATGATGGGGGTGGGTAGTAAATTAAACCAGCTAACAGGCCACGTGGCTAAACTTGCATTAATAAGAAGAATGAATTGAAGTTATTTTACCATCATTTTACCGTCCAAGAACTACACAGAGGCATGGCACAGTGACCTCAGCGCAAGATGCTGGCTGCAGGTGAGATGTCATACTGCTATGCGATCACAATGACAGTGACCATATATCAGGTTCCTATTCTGTGTCACACACTGTGCTCCAGGCTTACATAAATTCTTTCTTTTCATCCTCACAACAACACAGGGGAGGAGGTATTATTATTCCCATATCACAGTTGATGGAACTCAGGCTAAGAGAGGTTAAGCAATTTTTGCCTAAGGGCACTTGAAAAGTAAATATAAAATGCCCAGGCAATGCCCAAACACAGTTCTGGTACAAAGCAGGTGCCCTTGACTTCTATATCCTAAGCTTTCTGGGTGGTTCTGTACATAGAAGCCGCCTACCTCACCAGTGGCATCTGGATTCATTGGAATAGGACAATAAAAATAAAATCGAGGGAATGATTAGTAATTTCCTCCTCACAGTTTTCATTTAAACTCAAATCCTTCAACAACACCACTGTTTGCTCTACCAACTTCAGGCTGTCTCTCCTATGCCCTCCCTTCCGCCGCTATGTGCTTTGCTTGTGTGATCTGATTAGCTCTCAAATGCCACAATAATTCTATGATTTATATTTCATTTCAATACATACAGAGTCCCAACTCCTAAATGTGCAGAGCTAGTTTTATTTCAGATGCTATAATAAGAAGGAACATGAATAAAAAAAAAGAAGAAGAAACATACAAATCTCGTAACAACCTTACAAATCCACTGGAAAAATGAATATATTTCAAGTCAATAGCTGATCAGCATGTTATCTATCCAAGCATGTATGTAAAATTACTCAGTCTCACTAATTGTAAAATATGCAAGCTAAAATCCGACACCATCTCTTCTTATCTATCCCATTTGATCTATTTGCAGAGGCGTGTTTAAATGCGTGCAAACACACACGCACACACAAACAGTGATAATAAAATTGCAGTGGGATTGGGCCTCTCATCCATTGCTGATAGGATTTTAGTTTGCATCTGTCTTTCTCAAAGGCCATTGGGCAAGATACACACACACACACACACACACACACACACACATGCATACACACACACACATATACGTGCTCCAGAAGTGCTTCTACCACTTGGCCCAGTGATTCACCTTCTAGATATCTACCCTAAGGAATGAAACTGAGAATACAAGGTTTACCTAAAGGCTATTTATCATTGCTTTATAATAGTCAAAACTATAAAAACAACTGAGATGTTGGCAAGTGGGAGACCTGTTAAATAAATCCTGGTACAGTCATATCAGGTGGACAGAAGCTATTAAAATTATTGAGAAGTATTTAAAGACCTCAGGAAATGGCCACCTGATACGGCTAAGTGCAAACAGGATACAAAACTTATGTAGAATATGATTCCAATCTTGTAATAGAAATTGTATATATATATATATGTGTGTGTGTATATATATATATATACATATATATGTCATTATACTGAAACTTTATCAAATACTTCTATTTTTCTTTTTAGAAAATATGGATGGAAAGGACACTAAAATTTAATAGCACTAGTATTTTGTGGGCTATTAATTATATTTTTCATATTTTTCTGTACTTTTTAAATGGTCAGAATGACTACTTCTATAGCCAGAAAAAAATAATGATGCCACTTTTTAAAAAAAACAAGCCAGGCATAGTGGTACATGCCTGTAGTCCCAGCTACTCAAGACAGAATCCTTGAACCCAGCAGTTTGAGACTACAGTGAGCTATGATCACACCACTCCACTCTAGCCTGGATGTCAGAGCAAGACGTTTTTTTTTTTTTTTCTTCTTAAAGACCAGTTTGATAGTAGGGACTCCATTTTAACAACAACAATAACAAAAAAGCAAAATAGTAAATGAGTCTGGCTACAACCATTTATTGTCAGCATTTCCTGCCTCTCCTCATTCCCATAAAAGGGGCTAACTAAGGCATGGAAGAACAACCCAAACTGGGATTGCCACCATTAATCCTGTGAAATGCAATGAATTTTCTACCTGGTCTTGGTGACATAGATTTTTGCCTTTAGCATCTGTAAAAGGAAGACCATTGGTAACTTGCATAGAAACATTAAGACGTAGTAATATTGTATACAGATATCAAACTAGCACAGGTACCCCCCAAATATGTACAACTCATATATCAATTAAATGTGTGTATATATATATATATATATAATTTTTAAAAATACCTAGTAGAAGCTGTGTTGAATAAGGTCATGGCCCTTTCAGAGGAGAAGGAAAGCTGTGTCATCCTCTGAGTATCTATTTCTAGCACTTTCCTTTGTATAAGGACAGCATGACTAGATTACAACAAAAGAATCTTAGGAAAAGTCACTACCAAGAGGGAGTCAGTCATGTGAAAGGCTCAGGGGAAGAAAAGAGCAAGGCAAGTGTGTGGGAGGGACATCGCAGACACACTGCCCAACAGACAGAAAATAGATATGCATATATCAACAGCGGTCCCTACGGTCATGGGGCGTCACTCATATCCCATGACTTTGCTTTCTGTACTTGATTATCTCAAAGACATGAAAACATTATCAATCAGCCTTCCAGAAAAACATCAACTAATGAGCCACCTTTTCGTTTCTTTCATTTGTCTATGTTACAAGGCTCAATGCAAACCTTCCTGAAATAGACAGCAAATTTCTTAAAACATGTTTTAATGAGCGGCCCTCCACATTTCCCCTTTCCTGTTACTCTCTATGTCTCTCAGGAGAAAAATAAGAAAATTTATTCAAATTCTTTTCCAATGGATTTTGTTTTGATTAGTGGTTCTGGGTTTTTTGTTGTTGTTTTTGGTTTGTTTGTTTGTTTACCTTTTTAAAAAAGCTGGCTTGGCACAGTGGCTTACGCCTCTTATCCCAGCACTTTGGGATGCCAAGGCAAGCAGATCACTTTAGGTCAGGAGTTCGAGGCCAGCCCGGCCAACATGGTGAAACCTTGTCTCTACGAAAAATACAACAATTAGCCGAGCATGGTGGTGCATACCTGTACTCCCAGCTACTCAGGAGGCTGAGGCAGGAGAATCGCTTGAACCCGGGAGGCGGAGGTTGCAGTGAGCCGAGATCACGCCACTGCACTCCAGCCTGGGCTACAGAACCTGACTCTGCCTAAAAAAAACAAAATATTAATTAAAATATGCTTAGTTCATTTTGATAATATCTTTATAGGCATAAAGAAATAGCCAAGGAGGTTCATTATTGCCATGAGAAGATCAGCAATCTATCAGCTTCAAATGCAGTGTTTATTAAATGCTTCTATGCAGGTAATCATCCCTCCAGTATTCCCGTTGGCCAGATTCAATTTAGCTTGGAAGCATGTGTGGAGCACCACAAGCAAAGCCTGTGAGATACAGAGAGGGAAGGAGCTGAGGAAGGTAGACTTGTATGCCAGGCAGGCCCAGGTCTGCTCATGAAAAGGCAGGACTTAGTGGAAAATTCCTAGATCCTGAAATCCCAGAGCAGGGGAAGGAAGGTTGCTGGGCTGTGGTGCAGGTGCGCAACAAGAAAGGTTACATAAGTATGGCACAGAGAGAATTTCAGGACCCATGCCCCCAAACCCAGGCCTGGAAAATGTGCCTTTGCCGAGTAGCAGAACTCATACCTTACGTGGTAGGGTATATTGTTTCTGGATGCTGATGGAACTTTTTAAGATGTAGATAAATTCCCAGGGGCCCTTTTAAGCAGACTCTCACCCTGGGAAGACTGCTGATTATCACAGCTGCAGAAGGGGGACCCCAGGAAGCCCAGGTCTGTGTCTTTGGTAAGAAAAAACATCACGCAGAGAGCCTGGAGGATTTTTATTAAGCAAAAGATTCACAGGTTACCAAAATAATATAAAAGCCAAATTTCATTTAAAACACACAACTGTAGGAAACCTTCCATATAACCTCAAGATCCTCACCAATTCATTTATTGCAGAAAAGATGCTAAAAATATTCCAGGTCTATAGCAGAAGTCTGGAAAAAAATCCATAATTAAATTTTGGAATTTAGATGATGACAGGATGTAGAATAAAGAAAGACTCAGAGATCTTTAGGGTTGATCAGGCGTGGCCATATGGAGGAAGCGATTTGGGGAATTTTATTTCCAATGTGTTGGGAACATAATGGCAGGGGAAGATGAAAGATCTCAGGAATGTCTACAGCAAGGCATGGACTGGAATAACCACACACGCCAAGTGAGGCTGCTTCACCCTCACACCTTGAAAGGAGCAATTCTGGCTTACAGTCAGTCTTGGTCTTTATACCCTTGTCTGTTCTGGGTCAGATTAAGGGTTCCAGAATGTTCTGCATACTCCCAAATTTTCTTTCTAAAGCAAAGTCTGCCCTACTCTAAGAATCTAGGGTCTCCCAGAGATCCTGTTACTCAGGAAAGATACTTGCATCCTGGGGATTCGTGGGATTCAAGCCTTTGGTCAACGGGCTTCAGTCTCTAAGTTCATATTTTGATGAGTTCAGTTAGTCAAAAAGCTGGGGATCAGAAGTTGAAGCCCAGGAGTTTGAGGCTGCAGTGAACTACAGTCATGCCACTACAATACAGCCTGGGCAACAGAACGAGAGACCTGTTTCTAAAAAAAAAAGGAGGATGAAGAACAAAATAATTTGCAATGCTCATAAAACACACAGGGGGAAAGGAAGCATGTGGCAGAGAAAAGCACAGGAAATAGTAGATACAAGACAGGTTGAGATAAGATAATAGAGCTTAGTTTACTCTTTATACTGAAGGTAAGTAATTAGAGACAACAGGTAGATTTTTCTAGCCCTTTCTACTCATATACAACCAAAAAAAAAAAAAACATGTTGAGCAGTCAGAAACACAGGACAGGTTCTTTCTCATAGTTACAGAGAGAACCGCCCCCCTCATGTTAAATCTGAATCGAGAAAAAAAAATGCTGCCCCTTTGCAGAGATGAGGAACAGGGAGGGAGGCAGAGAGGGAGGGAGGGATAGAGGGAAGGAAGGAGGGAGGGAAGGATGGAGGGAAGGAAGGAGGGAGGGAGGAAGGGAAGGAGGGAGGGAGGAAGGGAAGGAGCGAGGGAGGGTGGAAGGGAAAGAGGGAGGTAGAGAAGGGAGGGTGGAAGGGAAAGAGGGAGAGAGGGAGGGAGGGAGGGAGGGAAGGAAGGAGGGAGGGAAGGATGGAGGGAAGGAAGGAGGGAGGGAGGAAGGGAAGGAGGGAGGGAGGAAGGGAAGGAGGCAGGGAGGGTGGAAGGGAAGGAGGGAGGTAGAGAAGGGAGGGAGGGATGGAGGGAGAGAGGGAGGGAGGGAGGGAGGGAGGGAGGGAAGGAGGGAGGAAGGGAGGAAGGAAGGGAGGGAGGGAAGGATCAACGGCTACAGGACATGACACTTGCCTGTCCCAGAAGGGCAGCTTTGCCATGGCCCATAATTCAAGGTGGCTGATACAGACTAAATAAGCCAACATGCTGTGAGCACCTACTAAGCCCAAGATCTGGAGGCTGTGGGAAATACAAACATG
Organism: Gorilla gorilla gorilla; assembly: GCF_029281585.2. Taxonomy (NCBI): domain Eukaryota; kingdom Metazoa; phylum Chordata; class Mammalia; order Primates; family Hominidae; genus Gorilla; species Gorilla gorilla. The sequence goes on along the minus strand of NC_073232.2, from coordinate 34,113,875 downwards.
GATAGGGTATGGCTTCTTCATCCCGGGTTCACGATCATCTAGAGGGAACCAGATCAGATTAAGAAGAAGAAGGAAATCCAGGCTGGGCACGGTGGCTCACGCCTGTATTCTCAGCACTTTGGGAGGCTGAGGTAGGCAGATCACCTGAGGTCAGGAGTTTGAGACCAGCTGGCCAACATGGCAAAACCTCATCTCTACTAAAAATACAAAAATTAGCTGGGTGTGGTGCCGGGCGCCTGTAATCCCAGCTACTTGGGAGGCTGAGGCAGGAGAGTCACTGGAACCCAGGAGGCGGAGGTTGCAGTGAGCCAAGATTGTGCTGCTACACTCCAGCCTGGGTGACAAAGTGAGACTCCACCTCAAAAAAAACAAAAAGAAAACAAAGTAAATCCAGTCTTTAGGGTCATAATAAACCAACCCTAAGGATACCAAACCAGGTATTCAGGAGAAGAACAGCAATCTGCTCAAACGTAAGCCAAAGGCAGTAGCTCTCAGCCCCAGCCAGCCTGCCACATAGACATCGTTTGTGATTTTGGGGGTTGCCAACTAAGAACACCAAATCACAATCCTTTTCTGCCCCCTGGTAGCCCACAGTCCAGTGTTTCACTGTCTGAATGTTCTCTGGTATCTCAAGCAAGGTGTGAGCCTAAAAGTAAGAACTCCCTAGATTCAAATTGTGACTCCCCCATCTACTGTGTGACCTTGGGCAAGTTACATAATCTCTCTGTGCCTCAGTTACCTTATCTGTAAAATAAATACCTTCTTTGCCACATTGTTGAGAGAATTAAGTGAGCCAATACTGCAAAGCATTGAGGAGAGTGTCTGACACATAGTAAGCGCTTAATAAATGTTAGCTACTTTTATACTAAAGTCCTCTATTTAGGAAGTCCTTATTATTTCTTATCGGCCAATACCTTCACAGGAATGAGCAAGAAGATGTATAGGCTGAAGAGGGTGGAGGTGGAGACAAGTGGAGTGAGGAGTTAAAAGCATGGCAGAAAACAAAAAGCTCTCTGTTTCTCAATGCTGCTGGGTATCTGTCACCATGGTGATTTGGGGCTGGGACTAGGGGAAGGTGCACAATGAAAGCAGCTGCCTGGGCGCCTCTCAGCCCCACCCTGGTTCTGGCTCATCTTGGCACTCATACTGGTTTCCTCCTAGGGCCTTTCTTTGGGTTTTCCTGGCATCCTCTTTGATGACATAGGAAAGAACATGGACAAATATATGAGAGAAATAAAGAAAAGTTAGAAAACTAGTTACTCACCAAACATTCCGTAAAACTACAGTCAATGTGGGAGCCCAAGAGTGATGCCCACTTTCAAACACCGCTGCCCCCACCAGTGACTCAGTCTAGAACAAGTAGAGTCTGAATAGAGAGCACCCCCCATCACCTCCCACTCCCGCCCCACACCCCGCTGAGAGAGCTGCCCAGGGTGGGTAAGAGTTAGGAGGGACTGTCTGGTCAGCCGCTGGGAGCGTGTCAACCTCATTTAACCCTGCAGAAACATTTCCCCCTTGTTTGTACTTAGAACAAACCAGGAATCCATTCTTTCACAGAGCACTGCTCCTGTCCTGAGCTGGCCGCTTGCCTGGTAGCCAATCGAAATGTCTAGCCGCCCCCTAGTGGTAAAGGTTTATGCCATGGCTGTAGAGAAGGCACCTAAGATCCTGAAAGGTGATGGGAAGGGTGTTTGAGAATGCGCCTTCTTCCCTCTCCTGGGCAAATGGATGTGCCAAACATTTGCTGCACCAGGGGCCACCTTGGCTCATTTCTCTGCCAGACGCTATGGTGGGAGGTGAGATGCTTGCTGGGCAGAGACCAAATTTAATTTTCTGCTTGTTTCCATAAGTAAACTGTCTGTCCCTTGTCAGACCTTCTCCTTAAGCTCTTTCTGCATCAGGGTGGTAGACACAACATCTGTGGATGCTTTTGATTTCTCGTTTGCCTAGGAACTGACTGGAACCTCTGTGAAGATGGAATGTGGTTTTCTTTCCCTTTCTTTTGGTCCACCTGTCAGTAAGGGGACAGGAGGGAAACCCTCAGGGCTGGCTCATATCTTTAAGGCAGCCCCTGAGTGGTATTCCATGTGGATTGGCTCATTGGTCTTTAACTTCCAGGCTAAGCTTGATCGTAGATTTTAGACATATTTATACTTAATGGTAATTAACAAACACCGATCATTTGAAGGAGTGTTGCTTGGTGACTAAGAGCATAGGCTCTGGTGCCCAGACTACCCAGAATCAACCCTCATCTTTATCACTTACAAGCTGTGTGACCTTGGGAAAACTCCTTAACTTCTCTTTGCCTCAGATTTCTAATCTGTAAACAGGGGTAATAAGAGAAATTACCTGATAGGCTTACCCAGAGGACTAAATGAGTTAAATTTGTAAAACCCCTGGAGTAGAACCTGATACATTGTGAATGTTGTGTTAGTTATTAGGAAAGTTGTTGTTATATGTCATGGATATCAGTAATTATTATGTTTATTATTATTATGCATTATTAGACATATCACTTCCTTTATCTCCTCCACAATCCTTTTGTTATCCCCATTTCACAGATGAAGAAACTAAGGCAGGAAGTTGTTAAGTGTCTTTCCAAAAGACTGTGTCAAACGGGTCCACCACTGAGGAGGTCATGCAATCCATCATAGGAGTTCAGAGAGTCACAGGGTAAGCTCATGATCTAAACAAATATCTGTGAGGAAGTGTTATCAGTCCTCAGACAGAAATCTGAAGAGGGTATTGTGTGGTGGATAAAATAGGGAGGCCAAGAGGGGAAGGAAGAGTCAGGAAATCCATGGATAGAAAGGGGAAGAGAAGGGTGAACAGAAGAAATATTGTGAACAAAAGCAAAGATGTGGGAGGCAGCAAGGGATGCTCTGCAAGCATGGTGAGTGTTGGTTGCAATGAGAAACAGGATGAGCTGTGTACAGTGACTCACGCCTAGAATCCCAGCACTTTGGGAGGCTAAGGCAGGAGGATCGCTCAAGCCCAGGAGTTCAAGACTAACCTGGGCAATGTAGCGAGATCCCCGTCTCCAAAACATTTTTTTTAATTAGCTGGTCATGTTGGCTCACATTTGTAGTCCCAGCTGCTTGGAGGGTGAGGTGGGAGGATTGCTTGAGGCTGGGAGTTCGAGGCTACAGTGAGCTATGATTGTGCCACTGTACTCCAGCCTGAGGGACAGAGAAAGTCCTTGTCTCAAAAAAAAAAAAAAAAAAAAAAAAAAGAGAAAGAGAGAGAGAAGCAGGATGAGATGGGATTGAGAGGAGAGGAGGAGTCAGATCAGCCCTTGCCGGCTGGGCTGCACTGTTGGACTAGAAGCCCATGAGCAAAGGCTCTCAAATAGGGAAGTGACATGAGAGAGCCAGAAAATCCACTTGTCTGCCCTCTTTTACAATAACTGATAAAATTCCTGATGTGGAGTAATAGTTTTGAATTTTATTTTAATTTTATTGAGACGGAGTCTCGCTCTATCACCTAGGCTGAAGAGCAGTGGGGCAATCTGGGCTCACTGCAACCTCCGCCTCCTGGGTTCAAGCCATTCTCCTGCCTCTGCCTCCCGAGTAGCCAGGATTACAGGTGCCCACCACCACACCTGGCTAATATTTGTATTTTAGTAGAGACAGGGTTTCACCATGTTGGTCAGGCTAGTCTTCAACTCCTGACCTGAAATGATCCAAATACCTTGGCCTCCGAAAGTGCTGGGATTACAGGTGTGAGCCACCACACCCAGCCTGAATTTTTTTAGAACACACTGGCCCTTAGATTTAGAAGTATTGGTGGTCAGCATCTCTGCTCCACTGGCCATTTTTCTAGTTGGTTCTTACCAATTCTAACCTGACTGTAGATGAAAATGGAAACAAAATTTATAAAGAACAACCAGGCTGGGCGCAGTGGCTCACACCAGTAATCCCAGGACTTCGAGAGGCCAAAGCAGGAGGATCACTTGAGGTCAGGAGTTTGAGACCAGCCTGGCCAACATGGCAAAAATCCATCTCTACTAAAAATATGAAAATTAGCCAGGTGTGGTGGCACACGCCTATAGTCCCAGCTGTGTGGGAGGCTGAGGAAGGAGCATCGCTGGACCCCCAGGAGGCAGAGGTTGCAATGAGCTGAGATCACATCACTGCACTCCAGCCTGGGCTACAGAGTGGGACTCTGTTTAAGAAAACAAAAACAAAAACAAAAACAAACCCACCAAATTATTGCCTCCTCTCTACACCTTCTCCCGTCAGCCTGAATGACAGCTGCATAATGCAAATGTCCCATTAAAGTTACTAATGGTTCCACACTAATAATGGCTTCTGGCATTTCTTTTCTTTTCTTTTTTTTTTTTTTTTTTTTGAGACAGGCTCTTGCTCTGTCACCCAGGCTGGAGTGCAGTGGCACAATCTCAGCTCACTGCAGCCTTGACCTCTTGGGCTCAAGCAATCCTCCCACCTCAGCCCCCCAGCTTCCCGTAGCTGGCACTACAGGTGCATGCCACCACAGATGGCTAATTTTATTTTATTTATTTATTTTTTTGAGACAGAATATCTCTCTGTCTCCAGGCTGGAGTGCAATGGTGCAATCTTGGCTCACTTCAACCTCTGCCTCCCAGATTCAAGCGATTTTCCTGCCTCAGCCTCCCAAGTAGCTGGGATTACAGGCGCCCACCACCATGCCTGGCTAATTTTTTGTATCTTTTAGTAGAGACGGTGTATCACCACGTTGGCCAAGCTGGTCTCGAACTCCTGACCTCATGATTCACCCACCTCGGCATCCCAAAATGCTGGGATTACAGGCATAAGCCACCACGCTCAGCCCATGGATGGCTAATTTTTAAAATTTTTGGTAAGGACAGGGTCTTACTGTCAGACATTTGAATGAGAGCAACTCCATCTTGAATAGGGGCTGGGGAAAATAAGGCTGAGACCTGCTGGGCTGCATTCCCAAGAGGTTAGGCATTCTAAGTCACAGGATGAGATAGGAGGTCAGCACAAGATACAGGTCATAAAGACCTTGCTGATAAAACAGTTTGCAGTAAAAAAGCCAGCCAAAATCCACCAAAATCAAGATGGCGATGAGCGTGACCTCTGGTCATCCTCACGGCACTTTATATGCTAATTTTAATATATTAGCATGCCACAAGACAGTCCCACCAGCGCCAAGACAGTTTACAGAAGGCATGGCAATGTCAGGAAGTTACCAGAAAAAGGGGAGGAAACCTCAGTTCCAGCAATTGCCCACCCCTTCCCCGGAAAACTCATGAATAACCCACCCCTTGTTTAGCATGTAATCAAGAAGTAACAATAAGTATCTTTAGGCCAACAGCTCAAGCCGCTGCTCTGCCTGTGGAGTAGCCATTCTTTTCTTCCTTTACTTTCCTAATAAACTTGCTTTCACTTTACTGTATGGACTCACTCCAAATTCTTTCATGCATGAGATCCAAGAACCCTCTTTTGGGGTCTGGATTGGGACTTCTTCCCAGTAACATCACCATGTTGCCCAGGCTGGTTTTGAACTCCAGGGCTCAAGCCGTCTTCCCACCTCAGCCTCCCAAAGTACTGGGATTGCAGCTGTGAGCCACCTCGCCAGGCTGTGGCCTCTTATATTTTCTGCTTAACACTATTGCAACCTAACCCATTCATTGCTACAATTAGAGATCTAGGGTCAAGGAATCTGTCCTTAAGGAGTTTAGATGCTAAACAGTCAAAGTCACAACTGGGAATAGAAGAGACTGAGCTATCTATCGCTCCACTGAAACTCAGCGTGCTATCATCCTAAGGAAGAGCACTTCCCCTAGAAATTGTTAATGGAAAAATCAAACTCTGTAAAGTATTCAGAGTTTTATCCTGAGCCAACAAGGGTACCCATGGCCCAGGGAACAGTCACAGCAGGTCATGAGAAAGCGTGCCCAAGGTGGTTGTGTTATGGTTTGGTTTTATATATTTTAGGGAGACAGAAATTACAAAGACATAACTCAATACATGTAAGATATACATTGGTTCAGCCTAAAAAGGTAGGACTTCTCAAAGTGGGTCATAAATGGAGTCAAAGGTTTTCTAACTGGCAATTAGTTGAAAGAGTTACATTGTATCTAAAGACTTGAAGCCAGTGAAAAGAAATGCTTGAATTAATATAAGGGGGGTTATGGAAACCAAGGTTCTTGTTATGTAGATGAAGCCTCCAGAGAATAGATGGTAAATATCTTTTTTGGGACCTTAAAAAGGTGTCAGACTCTTAGTTGCTCTCTTTTAGATTTTGGAAAGGCCTGGCTGCATTAATGGAGATTCTCTGCAGATGCAAATTTCTACCACAAAAGACAGCATTGCAGGGTTATTCTAAAATACATCAAAGAAATATATTTTGGGTCAGATAAAAACTATATTTGATTTCCTTCCGGGTCTGCTATCTATCATGTGATGCCGTACCGAAGTCAGGTTGGAATTTGATATGTTATTGCCACAAAGAGTCTGTCTGATCAGCCTTACGATCTCTATTTTAATGTTAATGCTTGTCAGCTGTGCCTAAACTCCTAAGGGTATAATGAGGTGTGTTAAACTTCCCTTCCTGTTATGGCCAGGAATTCAGCTTTCAGATTTCTCTGTGATCCCCTTAGCCAAGGGGTTGTCTGTTCCATTGGTTGGGGGCCTTAGGAGTTTATTTTTGTTTTACACAACCTTCAAAAGAGACCTGAGCACCAGTTAGACTTTCCTCAACTGAGCCCACTGGTCACCAGCAAAATAATAGAGGTACAAACAGCAGAGGACACTTACGATATCCAGACTGAACCCTCCACACCACATCAAATGGCAAGGCTTTATGACTAGCCAGGGAGGTTAACAGGTACAGGCATCATTGCATTTCTCCACAAAGTGAACATCCATAGCAAGGTAAGTATAAATAGGAACTAAATCATGGCTACAGTGTGAAGTACCAGAATAGGGCTAACCCTTTCCTTGACCTGATTCTAATGCATTGTATGAGCATGATTGACAGCAATGGTGATTATAGTAATGATGAAAACACATTCTGGGAATCCAAGTTCATCTGGGATTCTAGGATAGTCATTGGTAATGAGATTTCTCCTGTCTCTGACATCCTACGATACCTCTAAATCCTAGTTGAAGGTTAGAATTACCTGGCGAGCTTTAAAAACTTTCCCTGGGTGCCAACCCAGAATGTCTGCAGGAGAGGCCTGGGCTGCAGTATTTTTATAAAAAGTCATTATTACAAAATATTCCTTTATAAATTAATGGCAAATATGTGATACCATTTCTAGGCCATCCTGATCATAAGCAACAGTATCATTCCCTTCAGAAAAGCGGTGAAATGGGAAGAACAAGCAGGAAGGCTGTGGCTTTTAAGCCAGCTCTTTAAACTCGAGCCACTTGTCTTTCACTTAGCAGTTGTGTGGACAAATTACTCAACTGTATAGACTTCCGGCTTCTCCATTTGCAAAACGAGGATAATGTAACCCATTTGGAAGATGTAGTGCTTGACTCAGTAGAAGCTCAACTAAAACTAGCTGTAATAGTAACCATCACTAAAAAATAAAGAATAATGAAAAGTCAAGGCATGTATAGTGAACCAGGCACTGCTACTAACTGGAGATGAAAGTTGCAACTTCACCAGGGAAACTGTTTAAACACTCTGGGTCTATTCCCTCATAAAATGTCCACAAATTGAAAAGCTTGAGATAGGCCAGGTGTGGTGGCTCATGCCTGCAATCCTAACACTTTTGGAGGCTAAGGCGGGCGGACCACCTGAGGTCAGGAGTTCGAGACCAGCCTGGCCAACTTGGTGAAACTACTTCTCTACTAAAAATACAAAAATTAGCCGGGTGTGGTGGTGCACACCTATAATTCCAGCTACTCGAGACGCTGAAGCATGAGAATAGCTTGAACCCAGGAAGCAGAGGCTGCAGTGAGCCAAGATCACACCACTGCACTCCAGTCTGGGCAACAAAGAAAGACTCTGTCTCAAAAAAAAAAAAAAAAAAAGGAAAGAAAAGAAAAGGAAAGAAAGAAAAAAGAAAGAAAGAAAGGTTTGAGACAGATGTTCTCTGCAGTGACTTTTATCTTTAACATCCTGTTGTATTTAAAAAGTAGCAACAGGCTGAAAATAAGTCTTAGGAGGTACATAGTGAATACTGTTGTCTGTGACTGACAGGAAGAACTGAGGAGACAGAGTAGGAGTCAGCTCTGGGAGGCTTGGTTCATAAGCTGCACTCAGCCCTCTCCTGACCACATCTGAAATAGAAGTGCACATCTCTCTTCCAGCTCCAGTAGATCTGTACACCTAGCATTTTTCTGGTCCAATTATCAGGCATCCTTCACTAGTGACCTAGTTAGGAGGATATAAAAAATACATTAACTAGAAATCAGAGGAGCAGATTCTACCTGTTACTCCAATACCAACTGAGTGGAGGCCACAACTTCTCTGCATCTCAATTTCCCCTCTACAAAATAAAAATGACAATATCTACCTTCAACATATTTTCAGCAATGTAGGGAAGGTAAATGATTTCGACCTAATAAAATGAACTTTGGGAACTTCAGAATATCCACAGAAAAGAAAAATAGAGATGCCCTGAGTCAACTCCAGTAAGGCTTTTGAAGACCAGAAAGGTTATCTCCCCTTTCAATGAGATCTTCAGTTTTCAAAAAAATCACCATTGCAATCTAGAGGTGGCCTCAGAAGGTTGATAGTGGTGATGCCAATTGATAGAAGTGAAAGCACAATGTGAATCATTTACTCCTCTTAAAAAAAAAAAAAATCATGGGTAAGCATCATGTACAAACAAACATCAGATTGCATCCCGGGGTTCCTTGTATTCAGATGGTCAGCATCACAGCTCGTGTCCACAGTAGTCTAATGGAATGTATTATCCATGAATGTGCATACATTAGCATTATCAAGAATACAAAATGGTACTATTATTATGTAAGCAGCCTCAGTTTAAACGAGCTGTCAGTCAACTGCCTCCAGGCTTGCCAGCATCTAGTTTGTTGGCAGATAGAACATCTCAACCTGCTTTTTCCTGTCATGTATTTGACAAACATTATCATAAACCAGGTGCCTTTTTGAGCTGTCACCTCTTCGTGGGCATCTGCCTTATCCATCGAGTGGAGCACCCATTAAAAAATGGGGACATTATTTCAGCAGCTAATTAACCAAGCTAAATGAATATATAAATTCATTTTTTCAATTCAACTTTCCATTTCTCCTTCCAGCTGCTAATAGAGGGAATAGAGTCAGTAATGTGTTATGAATGGATGATGTGTGAGGTTATGTCTTAATAAAAAACACATGTCCATGCAGATTTTTATAACCAACAATTAGGAAAACTTTGACAATTTTAAGACATTCACAACACATCCAGAAGAAGACTATTGTGTTTCATAATTTCCAGAGACTCATTATAAACATGAAAAGCTTTGTTTTTCTTTAAGGAGACTTTTAAAATGCATTTGCAATCAGAGCCAAATAAAGAGTCACAGGATGAGTCCCTAAGTTACCCAGTGTGAATTTCAGCACCTGACAACGACCTCATCTTCCTTAAGTGCCCAAACCAGGACATTCTTCAGGAGGATAAATAGATATTTTCCCATATAAACACTTTGCTTCATTTTTAAATGAATGGCAATGAGAATGATGTCTATAAATTTTGATTTATTGGGTTTTTAGAAAAATAATAATTTGGGGATTTTAAACTACCCAGTCACTCCCCTCCTTTAAAATAATGTTTTGTAAAAAAAAAAGGTGCAAAGATGTTATCCAAACCTCAGTAACGTGAACCATAGCATTACGCTTCAGGCAATGAGCTAAAAAGTAGTTTTCAGGGAACAGAAATGAGTTTTCACTTACAGCAGAAAGAACTCTGTGAAACTGGAGAGAACAACCCCCAGAAAGGATGGGAGACAGGAATCAAGGTGCTCAACCTTAGCCTATTGCCAAGCGTGAATGTCTGTTTCATTATGAGGACAAGACAGCTTTCTGTAAATGGAGGCTCCAATAAACTTGCAGAGATGGGTGTTGAATGGTTAATGCTTAACACCTCTGAATGTGACAGGACCTTCCTTCGAAAAGATAACTCCTCCCAGATATGACAAGCTGGTTCGTGAGTGCAAACTGGTCCTGAAACTGAAATTTGGGAAGGGTCAAGAAAGTAAAATCCATGATGTCGAAAGAAAAGCAAAAGTGGAGATCTTCCTGTCAATGCAGAAGCCCAGTGTCATTTCTCAGGTGGCAAGGCCAGATCTAGCCAGCACTCACACACAGAGCATTATGCAAAGCAGGCACAAGATGGACAGGCTGGCAGATATCCCACTGGCTCTGATTCTGCAGGTCCCAGCCAATTCATCTGCTAAGGAAAAATTGTGTTAATTAATAGAAAATGAGTGTGAAGAAAATGAATATCACACGGCAATTGCAACACTCTGATCCCATACCAGCAGATTTGGGTCTTCTGTTGGGCTGCAGACACAGAGCATCTTGAATGAAGTCCTTATCCTGTGCATTCCTCTCAATGCCAACTTCCTTGCCCTCTGCCATTCTTTCATTGGCCAGTTGACCCTGAAGTGACCCATTCACTCACTGCCTCTGTCTACAGAGTTTATTGAGTATCTAGAATCTTTCATGGTTCATGTTTCAGGCCCGGTCCTAGGCTCTGGGGATGTGGAAATGACTCTAGAACCCGGTTCTTTTAATTTTTTTTTATATTTATTTTTGAGACTGAGTCTCGCTCTGTCACCCAGGCTGGAGTACAATGGTACAATCTTGGCTCACTGCAACCTCCACCTCCCAGGTTCAAGCAATTCTCCCGCCTCAACCTCCTGAGTAGCTGGGATTACAGGCACCCGCCATCATGCCCGGCTAATTTTTGTATTTTTTGTAGAGACGGGGTTTCACTGCATTGCCCAGGCTGGTCTTGAACTCCTGACCTCAGGTGATCCGCCGCCCCCGTGGCCTCCCAAAGTGCTGGGATTGTAGGAGTGAGTCACTGGGCCCAGCCAAAACCCAGTTCTTATCTCAGAAATTCACCATCCATTGCAGTTTAGCAGGAGGAGGACTACTCTGCATGTGGGTAATTAAGGAAATGAGACATGCTCTGATGGCAGTAGGAATGCACAGAGACTTCTTGGAGAAAAGGCTGGCCTATCCCTTGAATACAGGCTGTACAGGGAACTGAGGCCCTTTGTGTTAGGTTAAATGGAGGTTGCTAGGTGGAGGGCGCTAAGTGAAAATGCTATACAAACTGCATGCTTTTCACAAATAGCAGTAGTCTTCCCATCCAGCTCATTGCCAGTGGACCATCCCTGTATGTAAGTCCCCTGAATAAACCCTAGGTCTTGTTGGCTGGCTTTGGGTCTTTTCTTCAGCCTCTTGACCATGGTGCCATCCCTATTGAAGTCAATAGGCATCCAGCATGACAATACCTGAAGATGGGCTAAGAGATTCTTTGTCTTGAGAAGTAGAATTGTAACCCAAAGAAGATTGTCTTTGGGTTACACTGGAGCTGAGAGATCCAAAACAGCCAGGGCTGGAACAGCTAATGGATCTTGACAGGCAGGCAGAGAAAGGCTGGCTGTGGAGACAGGGCAGAAGGAAGCAGCTACCCAGAGGTATGAGATTACCTCAGTGTCCCTGCAAGGATGGGGGAGCAACTTCAGGCTCTGACTGGCTGGCACCTGTTCAGCCCCAGTGGGACCCAGCTATACCTCCTGTTGACCTGAGTCCCCTTACTAAGCCAATGCCAACAATGCTGGGGGGGTTGGGAGAGAAGAGGGCTGGCAGGGCTGATCCTGCCAGTGGATTTGCAGGACCAGGGGTTGGGGAGCGCTGATCTGACAACCCCTGCAGTTTAATTCCCTTCATTGAGACAGTCCTGGAGGGGCTGCTACATGAACCTGCTGGAATTCCCCACCTTGGGCACTGAGGTCCTCTTTGCTGCCTGGCAGAGAAGGCACAATGTATGGCTAAGGAACATTTATTTTTATTTTTGAAGTTCTGGGGTACGTGTGCAGGATGTGCAGGTTTGTTGCATAGGTAAACATGTGGCATGGTGGTTTGCTGCACCTATCAACCACTCACCTATGTATTAAGCCTAACATACATTAGCTATGTTTCCTAATGCTCTCCCTTCCCCCACCCCACCCAGAACAATTTTTTTAATCCTTAGTATAAGACGTAGCCCCTGTGACCTTGGCCTCATTCGTTCCAGCTTTCAAATGACTGCCACTTCTATTTTCCCCAAAAGAACTCTGCAAACGTTACTGGGTAGATGCTTCCTGAGCCATGAATCAGCAGGCTATAATCAGTCCCTCTGCGAATTCTAAGAACCTGTTCTTTCCAACACTCAGCTGACACCCCTTCCCATGATGCTTTCAGGGGAGGCCTCTAAAGCAGCTTTTTCAACTTGAGTTGTTTTTCATTTATTGTCTGTTTGTCTATGTCTTGTTTTTACAGAAACTCCTTGAGAACAAGGGCCATGAAATTGTTCTTTTTAAACACTTAATATGTGATCACTTTAATGCAAGAATATGAGACTACACCCTTCATTAGCAATGACATCTGAGTGCCCTCTGGGCTCATCACCTCATCAGCATGCCACCCCAGCGATGAAAGGGATCTCCACACATCAGCTGGGCCGTTCTTTTACCCATGAGCCCCTCCTAACCTCCACCCCAGGGCAGGACTGAACTTCAAGGCCAGATTCTCAGCACAGGGAGAGAGACCTTACAGAACAAAAAGACCAATCTATATTTCAGAAGAGAAAACCAAGGCCCATAAAAGTTAACTTTCTCTACATCATATAGCTAGTGAGTGGCATTATCCAGTTCTACTGCATTTATCAAATAGATGGTTCCCTGGGCTTTATAAAGACGAGGAGGAGGTGGAGGTGGAAGCAAAGCCTGCTCTTTACCCTCCCTCTACTTTTGCAGCTCCTGGGGCTACAGGGAGCCTGCCTTCAGCTCCATCTCCTGTTCCTGCCTTCAGATGCTAATTAGCCATGCTCCTGGGCAGAGTCCAGTTCAGCCCTGACCTGAAATGACTGGACACAGGGCTTCCCAAGACTTTTCTCATTTAAACCGTTTTCCTCTGCATCTCCCTTCCTCTCCTACCCCTAAAGAAAACAGTTCCAGGATGCATAAAACAAGGCAAGTTGGCTGTATCCAGCTTCCAGGCTTCCCCTATTGGAGTTCATTCTGGCTCCCTGACAGCAACCATTCACCTACCGCAGCTTACAAACTCAGCTCCTGGGGGGAGGGTGTCCCAGAACCAGTTGCTCTACTCCAAGTCCAACCTCAGACAAGCTGTGTTATGCAAAGCAGGCACAAGATAGACAGTTTGGCAGGAGTTCAGTTACCTCGTATCATGGAAACTCTTACCAACGTCTAGGCAGAGAGGAAGCAGTGTATTCATTAATAGGAAATTCATGCAAAGGAGGTTCATGCTGCATTTCATATCAAAGCCCCTCTCAGGAAGTGGAACTCTAAAGGGAGTCACTGCATCAGGCAGTTTGGGGTGTTTGTTAAGGAAGAAGTGGTCCTGCCTTTCCTCTAGGGAATCACTCAATCTTGCCATTCCTCCTGTCCCCACTGGTGAGCCACTTTCCTCTTTATTGTCTCCAACAGCAGCAGAAATTAGTCTTTGCAGAGTATTTGGCACCAGCAGAACCTACCTCTGCAGTGGTGCACAGCCAACAGATGCAGGTGCCTTTGGCTGGAAACCCGCAGGCTCTAAGATGGTAATCAGTGGCGTCCGCTTCCCCCTGGGTGTTTCTCCCCATTAGCTCCCCTCCCCCAGGCTCGTACAGAGCAGTGGGGTCTCTGGACATCCAACCAGGCACCCGTCCTTACCATGCCAGAGGTCAATTGCTGTCAATTGCTGCTCCATGTGCCTGTTTCTCCCACAAGACTATACATTCCCTTAGGACACAACCCTGCCACATTCATTGGCCTATATTATGGGATTGTTAAACATGTTTGATAAATCAATGGAAGAATGAATGGCTAAACTCTCAGGATAAACTATTATGAACTCTTTCAGATTAAAGTGAAAATTATCACTAGGGCCAAGCGATATGACTCCAGGGTATGTGCATTCTAAAAGCCTTTCACCTAAATGGTGAAAACAGGAGAATTTTAGGCACCAGGTAGTTGGGAAGGAGAGTTTAGGGGAAATCCAGTAGCCTCTCAAGGGCAGAAGAGCAACTGAAGCCCTCAGACCCAGATGATAAAAGGGAACATTGTCTGCAGAGAATTTCAAAGCAATGACATCTGACCAAAACCAGTTTGCATTTTATTATCATCTTTGTAAGTAATTTTAAACAATGTCAATGACAAAGTATCCCTCCCCACTAAAAAAATCTTTAGCTGGTTTAAATTCTGAGCAATTGCTGCACTTTATTGTTCAATATTAATAATATATGCAAATGTCAAATGACTTCATTTTAATAACTTATTCTTGAATACACATTGTATTCTATATGGAATTTAATTTGGAGAAATCCCAGTTACACAATTGGCCTCCAACACAGACACAGCTATACATGTTCCTTTGAAGAGTAAGTTTTTCCCTATTCAGAATCTTTCAAGCTTGTTTAGGATGAAGTTCATGTCGGCAATCCCTATGGCACCATATGTCTTTGCATTTAAACAGCAGATTCTAAATAAACAACAATAGCTCAATGATTATAAAGATGGATTTGAGTCTCAATTTTGGCGTTCAGTGTGACCACTAATAAAGTTGTTTTGTTTTTGTTTTTTTGGTTTTTTTAGGGACAGGGTCTCGCTCTGTCTCCCTGGCTAGAGTAAAGTCGAGCCATAATAGCTCACTGCAGCTTCCGATTCTGGGGCTCCAGCAATTCTTCTGCCTCGGCCTCCTGGGTAGCTGGGACTACAGGTGTGTGCCACCACACCTGGGTAATTTTTTAAATTTTCTATGGAGACGGGGATCTTGCTTTGGTGCCCAGGCTGGTCTCAGACTCCTTGCTTCAAGTGATCCTCCCACCTCAGCCTCCCAAAAGTGCTGAGATTATGGGAATGACTACCAGTTTTTTGTTATTTAATATTTAAATGTTAAAACACAAAGGACTAATATCCAGAATCTACAAGGAACTCAAATAAATCAGCAAGAAAAAGCAAACAAACAAATAATCCCATTAAAAAGTGGGCAAATGACATGAAAAGGTATTTCTCAAAAGAAGATAAACAAATGGCCAAAAAACGTGCTCCTCATCACTAATCATCAGGGAAATGCATATTAAAACCACCGTGAGATACCACCTTACCCCAGCCGGAATGGCCGTTACTAAAAAGTCAAAAAACAACAGATGCTGGTGCCAGTGCAGTGAAAAGGGAACACTTACATGCTGTTGCTAGGAATGTAAATTAGTGCAACTTTTATGGAGAACGGTATGAGATTTCTCAGAGAACTAAAAGTAGATCTACCCTTTGATCCAGCAATCCCACTACTGGGTATCTACCCAAAGGAAAATAAGTCATCATACAAAAAAGACAGCTGCTTGTGTGTGTGTATCACAGCACAATTCACAATTGCAAAGCTATGGAATCGACCTACTTGCCCATCAACCAATGAGCTAATAAAGAGAATGTGGTATTATATATACCATGAAATACTACTCAGCCATAAAAAAGAATAAAATCACGTCTTTTGCAGCAACTGGACAGGAGGCCATTATCCAATGTGAAATAACTCAGGAATGGAAACCCAAATACCACATGTTCTCACTTATGAGAGAGCTAAGCTATGGGTATGCAGGGGCATACAGAGCAGTGTAATGGACATTGGAGACTCAGAAGAGGGGAGAAAAGGAGTGGGGTGAGGGAGGGATGAAAAAGTACCTATTGGGTACAACATACACTGCTCAGGTGAGGGATACACTAAAAGCCCTGACTTCACCACTATATAGTTCATCTATGTAAACAGAAACCATTTGTACCCCTAAAGCTATTGAAATAAATTTTAAAAAATAAAATGAAAATAAATTTTAAAACAGTGAAGTACTGAGAACTGTAAGGTGAGTTGTAATTTATTTATTTTGGGGGGGGTTAGGTACAAACTTTATTTCATATATTATTTTACGGAATTTTCATAATATCTTTAACTTGAAATGTATTTATTTTATTTTATTTTATTTTATTTTTTTTTTGAGAGGGAGTCTCACTCTGTCACCAGGCTGGAGTGAAGTGGTGTGATCTCGGCTCACTGCAACCTCCACCTGCCAGGTTCAAGCGATTCTCCTGCCTCAGCCTCCCGAGTAGCTGGCACTACAGATAATTGTTTTAAAAGTAGAGAATGAGTTGAGAAAAAAATATTTGTGGTATGATTTCGTAGTTACCTAAATTATAATTTTTGCAGATCTTTCCACTTTATTAATATTTATCTAACAATTACTAAAAATTATTCATGAGATATTATATCAGACTAATTATATATTAGTTCAAATTGCTGTGTAGATATAAGATCTGTTGAAGTGCTGTACATTTTCTCTTTTATGTGTTGTAATGCTTATCTTAGGCTTTATTTTTAAAAACAATTTTTATTGGCCTAAATGTGTAAACAAAGTTCAAGAAAAGAAAAATCTTACTGCTTCTTTTCTGGTCTTTCTTTCTTTCTTTTTTTTTTTTTTTTTTTTGACAAGGTCTCACTCTATTGCCCAGGCTGGAGTGCAGTGGCACAATCATGACTCACTACAGCCTCAACCTCCCGGGCTTAATTGATCCTCCTGCCTTGGCCTCCCAAGTAGCTGGGACTACAGGCATGCACTACCATGCCCAGCTAATTTTTTAAACATATTTTTGTAGAAGTAGAATCTCCCTATATTGCCCAGACTGGTCTCGAACTTCTGGGCTCAAGCTATCCTCCTGCCTCAGCCTCCCAAAGTGCTGGGATCACAAGAATGAGCCACCACGCCCAGCCGTTTCCTGGTCATTCTTCTTTTACTATTATAATTCTTATTGAAAATACTTTTGCTGTGTACAGGAGGTGGTTGTTAAACTATGATTCATTCACTTCAGGTGTCAAATATGGCACTAATGACAATGGAAAATCTGGGGCACTCATATCTTACTGTATGACCTATGCCCCTACTCCAGGCCACCCCTGCCCCTATTGGTCACTGTCTACTTCTTTACTCTGTTTTACTTTCTACATAGCATATCTTAACTGTCTGAAATTCTCTCTCCTCCCGCTCCTCCTTTTCCTCCTTCTCTCTCTCTTCTCCAGAAGACAGTGTGTTTGTCTTTGTACTGTCCACAGAAGGTGCTTAAAGAACATTCATTGAATAAATTAAGCCACCCATACCGAAAACAAATTTTGATTCCAATCTGGAGATGTCGGCCCCCTGTATGGTACTTGGAGCCAGGGTGGGTTGACTTTCCCCTGAAGGCTGGCAAAGTTCCACAGAGCCATATCCTTTAATTAAGTTGCTATTTTTGCTTAGTGGTGCTATGATAGCTCAAGTCAAGTTGCTAAGGGCAACATACCTTTGCTTTTTCCATTTCTTCCACTCCCTTCAGAAAAAAAGTACAAAAAGATTTTTTTAAAGCCTCAGGTGAGAAAAGTCCCCAGAGGAAGAAAAATGCCCCCAAACTATACACTTACGTAATCCAGTCATAACCATGAACATCTTAGTTCAACAGTTTAAACAATTCTTTCAGCTAACACCATCACAGATTTTAAAGGTATTTGCTTCTTAGTAACTTTTACATTTTATGATAGTGTTTGGGGGGAAAAAAGAGGAAGAATCTTCAGGACATGAAGAAATTAAAAAGACAGAATTCCAAGGATGTGGAGAAGGAGGCAGAGCAAGATGGCAGAATAGAAGGCTCCACTGAATTGTCCCCCCGGCAAGGACATCGATATAACAGCTATCCACACACAGAAAGAACCAAAAATCAGGTAAGCACTCACAGTACCTGGTTTTAACTTCATATAACCTAAAGAGGAACTGAAGTGGTAGGAAAAACAGTCTTGAATTGCTGACACCACCCCTCCCCTAACCCCTGGCAGGGGCAGCATGGTACAGAGAATCTTTCAGTGCACTGGGGAGAGGGAGAGCACAGCAATTGTGAGGCACTGAACTCCGTGTTGCCCTATTATAACAGAAAACAAAACAGGACCAAACTCAGTTGACACCAGTGCATGGAGGGAGCATTTAAATCAGCCCTGGCCAGAGGGGAGTTGCGGATCCTTGTGATCAAAACTTGAGTTCCCACAGTCCTCGCCACCATAGGCTAAAGTGCTCTGGGGCCATAAATAAACTTGAAAGACAGTCTAGGCTACAAGGACTACAACTCCTAGGCTAGTCCTAGTGCTGAACTAGGCCCAAATACAGTAGACTGGGGCTGGCGGTGAGTTAGTGGGGTGGCGGGCAAATGACTAACTGAGACATCAGCTGGCATGGCTTTGGGAGTGGTGGTATCACCCCTCCCCTAAACCCAGACTGCACAGCTTGTGACTCCAAAAAAGACCCTTTCCTTCCACTTGAGGAGAGGACAGGGAAGAGTGGGAAGGACTTTGTCTTGTACCCTGAATACCAATTGGTAGGATAAGGCACTGGTTAAAGGCATGAGGCCCCCTTTCTAGACCCCAGCCCCTGAAGGACATTTCTAGACACACCCTGAGCCAAAAGAGACCCTGCTGCCTTGAAGGGAAGACCTGGTCCTGGCAGGATTTATTACTTGCTAACTGAAGACCCACTCTTGGGCCCTGAATAACCAGTAGCAATACTCAGATACTACATCAAAGGCCTTGGATGAGCCTCTGAGACTTGCTGGCTTTAGGTGACACTAGCACATTCCCAGCTATGGTGGCTATAGGGTGAGACTCTTTCAACTTGAGAAAAGCAGAGGGAAAAGTCTTTACTTTTCCTGGCACTTTAGGTACCAGCTTGGCCACAGAGGGGTAGAGCACCAAGCAGGCACTTGGAGTCCCTAGTTCCAAGACTTGGCTCCTAGATGGCATTCCTGTACCTGCCCTGGGCCAGAGGGGAACCCACTGCCCCAAAGGGTGAGTCCCAGGCCAGGGAGCATTCACCACAATTTGACTGAAGAGACCTTGGGTTTTAAGAGAACATCAGTGGTAGTCTGGCAGCACACCCATGGGCCTGTGGTGGTGGTGGCCATCAGGTGAGGCTCCTCTTCCTTTGGAAAGGGGAGGGAAGAGTGGAATGGACTGCATCTTGTGGTTTGAGCACCAGCCTAGCCACGGTATGATAGAACACCAGGTGGATTTCTAAGGTTTTTAACTCTAGTCCCTGGCTTCTCGAGGGCACCTCTGGAATCACTGGGGGCCTGGGGGAATGCATCACCTGTGTCCTGGGGAACACAGGCCTGGCTGGCTTTTCCATCTGTTGATTGTAGAGCCCCAGGGCCTTGAGCAAACACAAGCCATAGCCAGGGAGTAGTTACAGCATGCCTGGAGTGAAATCCAATGCTGTGCTAGCTTCAGGTCTGACCCAGCACAGTCCTAGTGGTGGTGGCCACAGAGGTGCTTGTATCACTCCACCCCAAGTTCCAGGAGGCTCAGAACAGAGAAAGAGACTCCAAATTTCAGGGATAAAGTAAGGGAAGAGGCAAGAGTCTCTGCCTAGTCATTCAGAGAATTCTCCTGGATCTTGACCAAGACCATCAAGGTGATACCTCTATGAGTCTGCAAGAACCACAGCATTACTGGACTTGGGGTGCCCCCTAAAGCAGACACAGCTTAGATCACAACACCCTAATCCTTTCAAATATATGGAAAGTCTTCCCAAGAAGAATGGCTAGAAACAAGTCCAGGCTTCAAATACTATGATAAATAGCTGACTCTTTAATGCTCAGATACAGATGAGCATCTACAAGTATCAAGATGATCCAGGAAAACATGACCTAAATAAGGTGCCAGGGACCAATGTTGGAGAAACTGAGATATGTGACCTTTCAGATAGAGAATTCAAAATAGTTGCTTTGAGGAAACCCAAAGAAATTCAAGATAACACAGAGAAGGAATTCAGAATTCTATCAGATAAACTTAACTTAGAGATTAAAACAGTAAAAAAGAGTCAAGCAGAAATTCTGGAGTTGAAAAATGCAATTGGCATACTGAAAAATGCATCAGAGTCTTTTAACAGCAGAAATGATCAAGGAGAAGAATTAGGGAGCTTGATTACAGACCATTTGAGAATACACAGTCAGAGGAGACAAAAGAAAAAGAAAAAGAATAAAAAATGACAAAGCACACCTATGGGATCTAGAAAATAGTCTCAAAAGGGAAAATCTAAAAGTTATTGACCTTAAGGAGAATGTATAGAAAGAGATAGGAGTAGAAAATTTATTCACAGAGATAATAACAATGAACAGCCCCAACCTAGAGAAAGGCATCAATATTTAAGTACAAGAAGGTTATAGAACACCACGCAGATTTAATCCAAAGAAGACTACCTGAAGGCATTCAATAATTAAACTTCCAAATGTCAAGGATAAAGAAAGGATTCTAAAAGCAGCAAGAGACAAAAAACAAATAACATGCAATGGAGCTTCAATACATCTGACAGCAGACCTTTCAGTGGAAACCTTACAGGTCAAGAGAGAGTAGCATGACATATTTAGAGTGCTGGAGAAAAAAAAATTTACCCTAGAATAGCATATCTAGAAAAAATATCCTTTAAACATGAAGGAGAAATAAAGACTTTCCAGACAAACAAAAGCTGAGGGATTTCATCAACACCAGATCCGTCCTGCAAGAAATGCTAAAGGGAGTTGAGTTATTCAATCTGAAAGAAGACAAGGATGCTAATGAGCAATAAGAAATTACCTGAAGATACAAAACTCACTAGTAATAGTAAGTACACAGAAAACCACAGGATATTATAACACTGTAATTGTGGTGTGTAAACTACTCTTATCTTAGGTAGAAAGACTAAACAATAAAGCAATAAAAAATAATAACTAAAACTTTTTAAGACAGCAGTACAATAAGATATCAATAGAAACAACAAAAAGTTTAAAAGCAGAGAACAAAGTTAAGTCAGAGAATCTTTATTAGTTTTCTTTTTTTGCTTGTTTGTTTGTTTATGCAAACAGTGTTAACTTGTTATCAGCTTAAAATAATGGGCTATAAGATAGTATTTGCAAGCCTCATGGATACAATGGACACACAGAAAATCAAAAGCAAGAAACTAAATCATATCACCAGAAAAAATCACCTTCACTAAAAGGAAAACAGGAAGAAAAGAAAGAAATAAGAGAAGATCACAAAATAACCAAAAAACACATAACAAAATGACAGGAGTAAGTTCTTACTTATCAATAATAACACTCAATATAAATGGACTAAACTTTCCAATCAAAAGACATAGAGTGGCCAACTGGATAAAACAAGAGCCGTTGATCAATTGCCTACAAGAAACACACTTCACCTATGAGGACACATATAGATTGAAAATAAATGGATAGAAAAAGATGTTCCATGCCAAATGAAGCCAAAAAAAAAAGAGCAGGAATAGCTATAAGAAGAGACAATGGGCTGGGTGCAGTAGCTTATGCGTGTAATCTCAGCAGTTTAGGAGGCTGAGACAGGTGGATTTCTTGAGCCCAGGGGTTTGAGACTAGCCTAAGCAACACGGTAAAACCTCATTTCTACACAAAATACAAACATTAGCCAAGCACAGTGGTGCATGTCTGTAGTTCCAGCTACTCAGGAGGCTGAGGAGGAAGGATACCTTGAGCCCAGGAGGTTGATGTTGCAGTGAGCCGAGATCATGTCACTGCCCTCCAGCCTGGGTGACAGAGAAAGATCCTGGCTTGAAAAAAAAAAAAAAAGAGAGACAAAGAAGGTCACTATATAATGATAAAGGGGTCAATTCAGCAAGAGGATATAACAATTTTAAATATATATGCACCCAACACCGTAGCACCCCAACATATAAAGCAAATATTATTAGAGGTAAATAGAGAAATAGGCCCCAATACAATAACACCTGGAGACTTCAACACCCCATTTTCAGCATTGGACATATTTTCCAGACAGAAAGTCAACAAAGAAACATCAAACTTCATTTACATTATAGGCCAAATGAACCTAATAGATATTTACAGAACATTTCATCCAATGGCTGCAGAATACACATTCCTTTCCTCAGTACATGGACCATTTCCAAAGATAGACCATATGTTAGGTCACAAAACAAGTCTCAAAATATTCAGAAAAGTTAAAATAATATCAAGCATCTTCTCTGATCATAATGGAATAAAACTAGAAATCAATAAAAAAGAAATTTGGAAACTATACAAATACATGGAAATTAAACAATATGTTCCTGAATGACCAGTGGGTTAACAAAAAAATCAAGAAGAAAATTGAAAAATTTCTTGAAACAAATGGTAATAGAAACACAACATAATAAAACCTATGGGATACAGCAAATGCACTACTAAGAGGGAATTTTATAGCTATAAACGCCTACATCAAAAAAGTAGAAAAACTTCAAATAAACAACCTGATGATACATCTTAAAGAACTAAAAAAGCAAGAGCAAAGCAAAACTAAAATTAATAGAAGAAAATAAATAATAAAGATCAGAGCAGAGATAAATGAAATTGAAATAAACAATACAAAGGATCAATGGAACAAAAAGCTGGTTTTATGAAAAGTTAAACAAAATTGATAAAACATTAGACAGACTAAGAAAAAAGAGAAAATATCCAAATAAATAAAATCAGAGATGAAAATGGAGACATATCTGATACTACAGAAATTCAAAGTACCATTAGTGGCTACTATGAGCAACTATATGTCAATAAACTGGAAAATCTAGAAGAAATGGAAAAATCCATAGACACAACCTACCAAGATTGAACCATGAAGAAATCCAAAATCTGTACAGACCAATAACAAATAATGAGAGCAAAGCTGTAATAAAAAGTCTCCCAGGAAAGAACACCTGGGGCCCTACAGTTTCACTGCTGAATCCTACATTTAAAGAACTCATACCAATCCTCTTCAAACTATTCCAAAAAATAGAGGAGGAGGGAATACCTCCAGCTCATTCTATGAGGCCAGTATTACCCTGATATCAAAACCAGAAAAAAAGACACATTGAAAAAAGAAAACTACAGACCAATATCTCTGATAAATATTAATGCAAAAATCATCAAAAAATACCATTATAGTAAACCAAATCCAACAGTATATTAAAAAGACCATCAGCTGGGTGCAGTAGCTCACACCTGTAATCCCAGCACTTTGGAAGGTTCATGTGGGAGGATCATTTGAGCTTAAGAGTTTGAGACCAGCCTGGGCAATATGAGGAAATCCCATCTCTACAAAAAATACAAAAATTAGCTGGGCATAGTGGCCCGCTCCTGTAGTCCCAGCTACTCAGCAGACTGAGGTGGCAGGGTCGCTTGAGCCCGGGAGGTTGAGGCTGCAGTGAGCTGTGATCACACCACTGCACTCCAGCCTGGGTGACAGAGCAAGACCTTGTGTCTCTCTCTCCATATAAATACATATATGTATATAAATGTTATATATTTAAGTATTTATTATATATTGTATAATATAATCATAATATATATATATATATATATATATATATTTCATCATGATCAAGTGGGATTTATCCCAGGGATTAGGGATGCAAGGATGGTTCAACATATGCAAATCAATCAACATGATACATCATATCAATAAAATGAAGGACAAAAAACATATGATCATTTTAATTGGTGCTGAAAAATTATTTGATAAAATTTAACATCCCTTCACAACAAAAACCTTCAAAACACTGGGTTAGAAGGAACATACCTCAACATAAAAAAGCCACATATGGCAGACCCACAGCTCATATCATACTGAATGGGGAAACACAGTATGATTTGGAACACAACAAGGATGTTCACTTTCACCACTGTTATTCACCACAGTACTGGAAGTCCTAGTTAGAACAATCAAACAAGATAAAGAAAGAAAGGGCATCCAAATTGGAAAGGAAGAATTCAAATTATGCTTATTTGTAGATGACATGATCTTATATTTGATAAAACCTAACGGCTCCACAATAAAACTATGAGAACTGATAAACAAATTCAGTAAAGTTTCAGGATAGAAAATTCCATCTACAATAGCTACAAATAAGATACCTAGGAATTAAACAAAGAAGTGAAAGATCTCTGTAATGAAAACTATAAAACACCGATGAAGGAAATGGAATAAGATCCCCCAAAATGGAAAAATAGTCCATCTTCATGGATTGGAAAAATCAATGTTGTTAAAATGTCCATACTACTACAGATTCAATGCAATCGCACCAAATGCCAACGACATTCTTCACAGAAATACAAAAAACAATTCTAAAATGTATTTGGAACCACAAAATACAAATAGAACAAAACTGGAGGAATCACATTACCTTACTTACAATTATACTGCAGAGCTATAGTATCTAAAACAGCATGGTACTCACATAAAAACAGACACATAGACCAATGGAACTCAATAGGGAACCCAGAAACAATCCACACACCTACAGTGAACTCATTTTCAATAAAGGCGCCAAGAAGATACATTGAGGAACAGATAGTTTCTTCAATAAATGATGCTGGAAAAACTGCATATCCACACGCAAAAAAAATGAAACTAGACCCCTCTCCCCCACCATATACCAAAATCAAACTAAAATAGATCAAAGAATGAAATCTATGACCTCAATCTATATATCTACTATAAGAAAGCATCAAAGAAACTCTCCAGAACATTGGTCTAGGCAAAAATTTTTTTAGTAATACCCCACAAGCACAGGCAACCAAAGCAAAAATGGATAAATGAGATCACATCAAGCTAAAATGCTTCTGCACTGCAAAGGAAACAATCAACAAAATTAAGACACAACCCACAGAATGGGAGAAAATATTTTCAAACTACTCATCCATCAAGGGGTTAGTAACCAGAATACATAAATAGCTCAAACAACTCTACAGGAAAAAATTTAATAACCTGATTAAAAATGGGCAAAATATTTGAACACACTTTTCTCAAAAGAAGACATACAAATGACAAACAGGCATTTGAAAAGATGTTCAACATCATTGATCATCAGAGAAATGCAAATCAAAACTACAATGAAATATCCTCTCACTTCAATCAAAATGGCTTATATCCAAAGACAGGCAATAACAAATGCTAGCAAGAATGTGAAGCAAAGGAAATTCTCATACACTGTTGGTGGGAATGTAAATTAGTACAACCACCATGGAGAACAGTTGGAGGTTCCTCAAAAAGCTAAAAATAGAGCTACTATGTGATCCAGCAATTCCCCTGCTGGTATATACCCAAAAGAAAGTAAATCAGTATATCGAGAAGATATATGCACTCCCATGTTTATTGCAGCACTGTTCACAATAGCCAAAATTTCAAAACAACCTAAGTGTCCATTAACAGATGAATGGATAAAGAAAATGAGGTACTTGGCTGGGCGTGGTGGCTCACGCCTGTAATCCCTGCACTTTGGGAGGCCGAGGTGGACGGACCACGAGGTCAAGGGGTTCGAGACCAGCCTGGCCAACATGGTGAAACCCCATCTGTACTAAAAATACAAAAATTAGCTGGGCATGGTGGTGGGTGCCTGTAATCCCAGCTACTCGGGAGGCTGAGGCAGAGAACTGCTTGAACCCAGGAGGTGGAGTTTGCAGTGAGCTGAGATCACGCCACTGCCCTCCAGCCTGGGCGACAGAGCAAGACCCTGTCTCAAAAAAAGAAAAAAAAAAGAAAAGAAAATGTGGCACTTATACACAATGAGGTACTATTCAGCCATAAAAAAAGAATGAGATCATGTCACTCACAACAACATGGATGAAACTGGAGGTCATTATGCTAAGTGAAACAAGCCAGGCACAGAAAGACAAACATTGCATGTTCTCACTTATTTGTGGGATCTAAAACTCAAAGCAATTGAAATGCAGATAAAGAGTTGAAGAATGGTTACTGGAGGCTGGAAAGGGTAGTGGGGCAGCGGGAGATGGAGATGGTTAATGGGTACAAAAAAACTGTTAGAAAGAATGAATAAGTCCTAGTATTTGATAGTACAACAAGATGACTTAAGTCAATAATAATTTATTTGCACATTTTAAAATAACAAAAAGAGTATAAGTGGATTGTTTATAACACAAAGGATAAATGCTTGAAGGGATGGATATCACATTTTACATTATGTGATTATTACTCTTTGCATGACTATATCAAAACACCTCATGAACTCCATAGATGTATATATATACATAGTAGATTATATATATATATACATCTACTATGTAACCACAAAAATTAAAAATAATAAAAAAAAGAATTCTGAGCATGTGATTTGCAATCCAAAGTACTTGGGGTGAAACGGGGTTTTGTTCTGTTGCCCAGGCTGGAGTGCAGTGGCACAATCATAGCTCACTGCAGCCTGGAACTCCCGGGCTCTAGCAATGCTCCTGCCTCAGCTTTCTGAGTAGCTGGGATTACAGGTGTGCACCACCACAACCAGCTGGTTTATTCTTAAGGTGAGGTTGGCCGTGGTATGTGGGGTTTGACAATCATCCAGTACTCCCTCTGCCTTATCCCTACATTCAATCAACCTCCAGTCCTTCCAGATAATAACTCTCAACTATTTCTCAAATCTAACCCTCCCTTTCCAAGTATCAATCAACAGCCTTCTGGTTTCCCTGCCTCCAGTATTATCCCCAATCCACTTTACCCAATTCCAACAGCCTAACCATGCCTCCTCACTGTATAACACATTTTAATAACTGCTCTTTGCCTAGAAAGGAAAGTCCAAGCTCCTTAATGAGCCGCAAAAGACTCTCTGGAAGAGTACCACCATTTCTCACCCCTCACCTTCCAATGAATGATTTACCGAACCAAGCTCTTGCACTTTTCCAAACATGCCCATGAGGTTTCTCAGTTTCTCACCTCAGTGTCTGTGTATAGGCTCACATTATGCCCAGATTCTTATGGCCATCCCTCTAGGCTCTGGCTGATTCCTACTCATCTTTGAAGACTCAGTGTAAGTGTCCTTTCCTCCAAGAAGCCTCCTCTGAAACACCCATCCACCCAATCAGAATTAGGTTCTTCTCTTTTATATTCCCAAAGAGCCCTCTATCACTCTGTGAATGTTGCCAAATTATAATTATGTGCCTACAGATCGATTAACCCTATTGGACTGTGGACTTCCTGAGGTCGATGACTGTATCTTATATCTACATTTACATCTTTTTTTTTTTTTTTAGATGGAGTCTCTCTCTGTTGCCCAGGCTGGAGTGCAGTGGCGCAATCTTGGCTCACTGCAAGTTCCGCCCCCACCAAGTTCAAGCGATTCTCCTGCCTCAGCCTCCCAAGTAGCTGAGACCACAGGCACATGCCACCACACTCGGCTAATTTTTGTATTTTTAGTAGAGACGGGGTTTCACCATGTTGGCCAAGCTTGTCTTGAACTCCTCACCTCAAGAGATCCACCTGCCTCGGCCTCCCAAAGTGCCTGGATGACAGGTGTGAGCCACCACGCCCAGCTGTATCTTACATCTTTATCTTAGTGCCTGGAACACTGTCTGGCATATAATTAACACATAAGTGCTGGCTGTATGGATGAAGTAAATGAATGAACATATGAATGATAAGGGTTTTTTTTATCTTAAGCATATGAAAATTCTTAGGAAATCCTAAAAGTAAAATACATTTAATTATATATTTGAAGAACTGCTTTTATGTAAGAAAAAAAAAAATTCCCCACCTCGCAATCCAGAGAAGTTTACCAACCAGCCAGTCCAATTCCTTCTTGCCTGGCTTTCTTAAGTCCCAGGAAGAGGACTCTTGCTTCATTTTGTGCATGGAGGGTGCTATTCTCCAGGGTTGCTAATTTAGCACTTCTCCTGGTTATTAAAATAACATGTTTATCACTGGGTCTAGATGTACCTTAGTTCAGGGCACAAACAGACATAATGAGCTGGAGGCAGGACATGTTTATTTGGAGATTTACTGAAACTATAGTCTTGATCTGCAAGCTTCCGGAGGTACCCAATTAGTTCTCCAAAATTAAATCTGTATTTTGGGGGAGAGATTTTTCAGCCTACACCCATCTTGTTTACTCCTTGAATCCCTTAAGTACCCAACCCCACTGCTACACTCACTTCGGACTCTGACAAGCTTTTATGGGTAGGAACATGTCTCTTCTTTTTGTTGTTATTGTTATTGTTGAGAGAGAGTCTCGCTCTGTCACCCAGGCTGGAGTGCAGTGGCATGATCTCGGCTCGTTGCAACCTCCACCTCCTGGGTTCAAGCGAAGCTCGTGATCCTCCTGCCTCAGCCTCCCGAGTAGCTGGGATTACAGATGTGCATGACATGCCAGGCTAATTTTTGTATTTTTATTAGAGACCCGGTTTCGCCATATTGGCTGGGCTGGTCTCGAACTCCTGGCCTCATGTGATTCACCCACCTTGGCCTCCCAAAGTGCTGGGATTACAGGCATCAGCCACCATACCCAGCCAGAATATATCTATTCTGATAAACCTTTCCAGTTACTCTAATATGTCCTCAGACCCATCTGGCCAAATACCACCCACCTGCACAACTGCTCCAACTTTTCCTTCACCAATGAAGTGCTTGGGTCAGAGCAAGAGCAGCAAGGTTTTTCTGGGACTAGACACCTCATTTTTCCTCTTATCAGAGTTCAGCTCCAGCATTTCTGTAGTGCCTTCCTAAAAGAACAATAAGAATCAGGAAGAAATCACATTCTAGGTCATTGGAAAGGACATATCAGATTCTAGATGAAAATGTAAATTAGAGAACTCCAGGGAGATGAGTACAAACAGATCTTCTGAAATTGCACAACCCAAAATAAGGTTTTTCTGGCCAAGACCATGCCAAGAGTGTGTTCTAGCAGTCACCAAACCTGCAGCCTTCTGATAAGAGCACACTTTTAACCCTTAATGAAGGTCCCCAAAGGCAGAAAGAAAAAATTAATAGGAAATAATGATAGTAACTGCCACCTTTACTCTTTTGAAACAGTTGGGATTAGAAGAAGATTGTGCAAATATCGTGATAGAACAAGATTATTGTAAGAAGATATTGTCCTCATAGCACTCCTAGTGCCTCTAGATATCTGGAAACTCAGCTATCAAGATATTCTAGGAATTTCTCAGACCTCTTGTGAAAAAAAATGTAAACACTTATTTATTAGTCATTTATTTATTTGATATTTATTGAGTTCCCCACATATGCCAAACACATGGCTAGGTCACAAACTAAAAGACTGTGTTCCTTTTGTTCACCACTGTGCTCCCAACACTTAGTATAGCACCTGACATATAGTAGATGCTCAATATAATGTTTGTTTGTTGGTTGGTTGGTTTGTTTGCTTTGAGACAGAGTCTAGCTCTGTCACCCAGACTGGAGCACAGTGGTGCAATCTTGGCTCACCGCAACCTCTGCTTCCCAGGTTCAAACAAATCTCCTGCCTCAGTCTCCCAAGTAGCTGGGAGTACAGGTGTCCACCACCACGCCCAGCTGATTTTTGTATTTTTAGTAGAGACAAGGTTTCACCATGTTGGCCAGGCTGGTCTTGAACTCCTAACCTCAGGTGATCCACCCGCCTCAGCTTCCCAAAATGCTGAGATTACAGGCGTGAGCCACCGTGCCCAGCCAGAATGTTTAAATATAATAAATTAATACAAAGATCAACGTCTGGCAGCACAATATGGGGAGCTCTGCAGGCCTGCTTCCCAGTGAAATCGGTGAAAATTATTTTTAAAACAACCACATAAAGCCTAAAGACATACAGCAAAAGAAGATACACCTATTCAAGAATATCTATGAAAATTTAGTAAGAAAAAGAAGAGTATGGTATTTGAGCCAAGACTATTCTCTTTCTGCCCCTTCCTAGCTCAGTGAGGCAGATGATACCAGTGGGCTGGGGACAGGGGAACACTTAACTAATATAGGCAGTCACTAAACAAATAAACAAGCAAAGAACAATAACAAGTTCTGGGGCAGGGCAGAGGAGAATCAGTACTCAGAGTTTACTACAATACGTCCAGTTTCCAAAAAAAATATTACAAGACATGCAAAGAAACAGATAAGTATGACCCATACACCAGACCGGTGATACAAACTGCCTGAGAGAACAAATCGATTATGGGATTAACAGAAAATGGCTTCAAAAAGGCCATTATAAATCTATTCAGAGAACTAAAGGAAGCCATGATTAAAGAATTAAAGAAAGGTGTGATGATGATGTCACATTAAATAGACACTATCAATGAAGAGATAGACATCAAATAAATGAATAAATAAATGAGTGGGTGAATGAATGAATGAATGAATGAATGAATATAGACTTTTAGCAGCATGCCCATCTCTAATATTTGCAAAGGCCAGGACAAGAGTAAAAATGGAGGCCTGTATTCCATATGTCTAAACAGGTGTGAAATCAAGCGAACAAACTTAAATAAATCATGTTCTGTCCTCATACTTTAAAAATGTACTTTAATAATGACTTAGATATAGAAGGTATAATTGTGAACAACCTACCTACCAGTTCAAGCTCTGTCTAGCTCTCAACTTTCCTGGGAGAGCTGCTTTTGGCCACTGGAAGCACATCTCTTCCAAGACCCAGGAAGGAGGCTGGTGCCAGCCCTCAAGGTGGGCAGAGCCCTTTGAATAGAGAATTCCTGGGTCTCAGGCATCCCAGAGCATGGTTTAGCTCAGAACAGTTCTGAAACTTGAGCAAGCATCAAAATCACCAACAGGGGTGTTAAAAAACTGACTACAGGAGCCATCCTTCAGAATTTTTGATTCAGGAGTTCTGAGTTGGGAGAAAAGAATGTGCATTTCTAGCAAATTCCTAGGTGATGTGATGCTACTGTTTGGAAGACCACATTCTGAGAACTACTGATCTAGAAAGAAGGGCTGCAGGCTCTGAGTGGGCAGTTTCATTGCCCTCTGGGGAGGGGATCAGCTGAAGGAGAGTCAGGGCAGGGTCTTCCAAAACACGCGGCCCAGCGCAGGGTTCTCACGTCCAGCCTGACTTGGCCGTGGCAGAATATATACCAGGTGGCCTGGGAGACAGCAGGGTCTGATGTACAGTGAGGTGTCTGCGCCTTTCAGTGTAGCCATTCTTCAACACTGGAGTCCAGTCATTTGATCAGGAGACACATACTCTCTAGCAACAGACCAGCAACTTTCCTCTGACCAAGTCCAAGTGCCAGGGGGCACAAGGATGCTCTCATTTCTTCTATC
The DNA here is from genome assembly GCF_029281585.2 of Gorilla gorilla gorilla. NCBI lineage: Eukaryota > Metazoa > Chordata > Mammalia > Primates > Hominidae > Gorilla > Gorilla gorilla. Next base: position 34,082,606 of record NC_073232.2, on the reverse strand, counting down.
GCCAGTCATGGGATGACACAGCGGCAGGGTCAGCTGAGGTTCCAGAGAGAACAGGGATTACTTTGTTCCCTTTGAGAAATACTAAATTCATTAGAGCACAGAACCTTTTTTTCTGGGGTATCGTTTATTAACTTGCATCACATGCAAATATTTTGGGAACCGTATTACCGCCCTACTCTAACAGGGGTTCAGCCACCTCCCTCATCAAATTTTTAAAAAGGTAACCAGTGGTCAAATGAAAGATTTATTTTCTTACTTTCTCTAATTCAAGCTCAAAGATGTTAAATAAGTACACTGTAAACAGAACAGACTAAAACCAAAATGACATGGTTACATCACAGTGTTTATTGTCTGCACCTAAGCAGGCAGAAAGGTGATTCTGCAGGCGTTCCAATAAACTGAGCCTTGACTAATTGCAGTTTTGTCCAACAAACAAATTGTTTTTATTTTAAAATCTACTATAGTTATATTTTACAATGGGCATGCCAATGCAGTAGTAGTCTACTTTATTTCAAAAAAAATTCATGCATTCTTCCACTATGACTGAATGAAAATATCAAGTTTTTAAAAAAATACCAAGTCTTGAATGACGTGCAAATAAACTAGTCAGCGTCAACGCACCCTCATCCCTACTCAAAAAGACTTCCTCTTCTTCAACTGCTTTTTCTTCCCAATTCCACAGGTCCCCATCAGCCAGAGCAAGAGCCGTCACACTGAGGAAGTGACTTTCTCAAGACCATGCAAGTGAATCCTGCCCTCCCCACCCACTACCTAATCACCCATTTCTCCCAGGCCTCTGGAAGAGCAGCGTGTAGGTGGTATGTGCCAGGAAGTGAAGGGTTAATGCACAGTTTGGTCTTTTGAAATAAAACCCCCTGAATTCGCTCAAGGACGTCCTTTAAATTCCTTTCCTCCAGCACTTTGTTTGCAAGCCCACAAATAGCTCCTCTTCAAATACATACTGAAAGCCCAACCTAATAAAAGAGGTAAAACTGTTTCTGGGCTGAAGTGCTTATTGTATTTGCACAGGTCAGAGCTATAGTGTTCACTGTTATCTCAGTTTAAATAAAAGACAAAGGATTCATGTACAGCCATCCCATTCTTGAGATTCCCATAAAATGGGGGCATTTTTCTTCACCCATTGCAGCTGCACGTTAAGTACTAGAGGCTGTCTGTTCTTCAACAAGTACAGATTTGAAATGCTCGAATGCCCTGGTCAGAACAGCAATGGCACATTTAGAGGACACTTGAGCCAGGAATGAGAAAAAGGAAATGTTTCCTGCTCTGTTGACGGAACTTGCCTTAGGTCACAGGCAAACAGTGATGGTGGCAGGCAACAGTGGAAAGAAATCTTCCCTTAGGTGTCCTCTAAGAAGAGACTACATGTTATTTTTCATATGGACTTAGAACTAGAAGAGCTGTTTACATCTCATCTAATTCAACCCTGTAATTTTACAAATAAGAAAATCTAGACCCAGCGTTTCCAAGCAGTTTGCCCTAGGTAGGTAGATACGTAGGAGGTATAGGTCCACTGCCAGGAACCAGGTTGTATTATCTGGATTACCAAGACTTCGTTATAAGCACATGTAGAGACCAATAAACGATTTAGACAATTCATACATAGAAGCTTCCGAATTCCTTCTTAAAATGTCAGGATGGTTATCTGAGGTGATTGGATGAACTGTGAGAAAAACATATTATAGACCCTTTCGACATAGCATATGGCTTTCCAGTAATCCTTGTGCTGTGGCTTGAATGTGTCCCCAAAAAAAACATGTGTTGGAAACATAATCCCCAATGCAATAGTGTTGGGATGTGGGCCCTAATAGGAGATATTTAGGTCATGGTTCCAACTATAAAAGGACTTTGGGCTTCAAGTCTTCAAGTTGGCTCTTTTTCTCTGTCTCTCTCTCTCTCTCTCTCTCTCTCGTGCTCTTTTGTTCTTCCACCATGGGATGACAGAGCAAGAACAGCAAGAAGGCCCTCACCAGGTGCTGTCACCTTGATAGTGGACTTCCCAGCCTCCAGAACTGTAAGAAGTTAACCTCTGTTCTTTATAAATTACCCAGTCTATGGTACTCTATTATAGCAGCACAAAACAGATTAAGACAGCTTGTAACAGTCTCTTCTGTTTTTCTCTACATTCCTAATGAATTTTTTTAAAGCAAAAGAATGATTTTATGACTTTTTTCCAGTCCTTTATATGAGCATTCTCAGATTCATAGCTCGTTTCTTTTGGGTTCTGTTCATATTAGTAATGCCTCTTGCCTGTGGCATAAAGTAAATCTGGACATAACAAGTCTCTAACGCTAGTGAAAAAGAAACACAACTCTGTAGATTATTGAATTAATTGCTGCCCTGAAGGAAAAAAAAATCCCCTGATGTCTTGTGGCAGCAGTCGACACAGATGGCCCGCTAAAGACAAAAACTTCTGTGGACTGGGAAGAGTCTCCTTCAGAAACACAGCTTCCATTATTTCAAGAGGGCATTTAAGGACACTTACTCCTGGCTTCTGGACTTTGCCGGGCGGAATTATTGTTTGCCTAGTGGCGCTGTCCACTAGAGGGAGTCAGGGTCCTTCCACGGAACTCTACAGGGAAGAACTTCAAAAGAATGCAGCCATCTGAAATACAATGATGGGAGCAAGGAGGGGATAAGGGTTTCACTTCTACCTGGGACACATCTCACTTTGGAGAACACTTTATTCATGGATGTGTTTCTTCCTTTGACAGATCATCATTGAGGGGAGATACAGTGTATTAGACAATAGGGAACACTACATCAACACTCACAGAAGGGCCAGCCTTACTCTCATTCTGGAATAATGCATGGAAGATAGAAACTAGGAAGCCTGCAAACTCGGTTTACTAGTTGAAAACTGGTCAACTTTCATCTGACTTACCTAAGTGATAACCTAAGCAGGTGTCAACAGCAGTTGCTTGATATCTCTGGCTTCAAACATCCTCAAAAATAGCTAACATTTTCAACAAGCAAGCAAAGCAAGAGCCCCTTATCTCTTCAAAAGTATAACTGCTGCCTGTGGCCAATTCCTGCAGTTCAGTGTCAAAGAGACCCTTCTTTTTTCTCTTTTCCTCTAAGAAGAAAAGGATCTCACTATGTTGCCCAAACTGGACTCTGGACTTGAGCTCCTGGACTCACACAATCCTCGAGGCCTAATCTCATTCCCAAGTAGCTGGGACTATAGGCTCAATCCACTGTACCTAGCCACAAAGAGACATTTCTTGTGGTCTTCAAGAATCCCCTATTATGATAAAATGCCCTAGAGGTCCAGCATGGTGGCTTACGCCTGTAGTTCCAGCAATTTGTGAGCCTGAGGTGGGTGGATCACTTGAGCCCAGGAGCTCAAGACAAGCCTGAGCAACATGAAAAAACCCTATCTGTGGAAAAAATACAAAAATTAGCTGGGTGTGTTGGCATGTGCTTGTAGTCACAGCTACTCAGGAGGCTGAGGTGGGAGGACTGCGTGAGCCTGGGACGTAGAGGTTGTAGTGAGCTAAGATCACACCACTGTACTCCAGCCTGGGCAACAGAGCAAAACTCTATCTCAATAAAATAAAATAAAATGCCCCAGACATGTGGGGGAAAGTATTTGTTATAGTGTTATTTACAATAGCAAAATTGGAAAGGTCTATATCAAAGGAATGGTAGAGTAAATTATGATGAAGCCACATAATACAATATGATGAATCCTTTAAAATTGTGCTTCAATAATAACTTTAGTGACTTGGGAAATAATTATAAATTAGTGTCAAGTGAAAAATAGCATATTAAAGAACTGATGTACAAAATGATCTCAATTATTGTAATTTTTTTAAAGCAAAGGTACCAAAAGTCTAAGACAAATATCTCTGAAAGGTAGGATTACAGATGAATTTACATCATGCCTCCAATGTTTTTGTATTTAAAAACGCTATGAAAATAAATGTTTTTAAAATTTATAACTGGAAAGAAGTAATTTTGGATTTATATACCAATACTCCTGAAAAAATGGCAACAGACTTTTTTTGGTTCTCTATAAAGAAATTCCAATCCCTAACCAAGAACAAGGGATGGTTGATAGGAAAATGCACAGGCAGGCATGTGAAGAGGGGGTATGGAGTGAATAGAGGAAAGGGAAAAAAAGATTGAGGAAAGGGTGGTAAGAGGATACCAAGAACTCATTTCCCCTGCTTCCCTGGTAAGAAGGCAGCATTGGGCCCAGCCAGTCATCATTCTCCAGGATCAAAAATCACGAAACAAACAAACAAACAAAAATGATGACATTATTGAAGACATTACCCAGTGAAAACAAACACTTTCAGTAAGAGACCAATTGATATATGAACTTTTGAGATCTTTGCTTTGATGGCTTTGCAAGGCAGAAAATATAGAAAAATTGGTTACCATTTTGTCAAATTGTATTTTTATTCATGATTATATGTCATAACCAATTGACATTGATTAGGAATGACTCAAATAATCTTTTGTGTGTGTGTGTGTGTGTGTGTGTGTGTGTGTATTTTTAGTAGAGACAGGGTTTCACCATGTTGGCCAGGCTGGTCTCGAACTCCTAACCTTGCGATCCGCCTGCCTCGGCCTCCCAAAGTGCTGGGATTACAGGCATGAGCCACCATGCCCGGCCTCAAATAATGAGTTGTAAATGGTGTTTTCTACTTCGTATAATTAATTTGGTCATGTGCGAGTGTCTATGGATGTGTTTTGCATATAGAAAAATATTCTCATTAAATGCCATGGAGCAAATATTTGCCATGTGAGGAAAGGAACATTACTTGGTAAAGTGGTGTTAGCAGGAAATTACTACCTGGATGAATACATTATGATTCAAAAGAAGCTTAGAGGTGTCTACTCCAGGTACAGAACAAGTCCTTCTTTAATCTTAGACTCTTTCCAATACTCTTGCTAGGCTATAGCTGACCCACAGAGGCAGTGTCTGGGAGGAGAATGCTCTGGAAAGGAGGAGGCAAGAAAGCTAGAATGGTTGACTTAAATAATCATGCAAAGGAGCGCCCAGAATTTTGCTAGTGAGCTACAGGATTATACCAACTGCATTGTAACAGTCATTCTGGAACTCACCTAGAGATAGGCTGTACAGAAAGGGAAAAACTGCAGGTTACCAGGATCTGGAATAAGTTGAATCAGAAAGGAAAGGTTATAAAAATTTGGGGACGGGAGATGGGATTCATCAATAGGCAGATGTGTGTAAAGAAATTAAGTAAATCAAGATTACAAGAAATGGGCATAAAACCACTTGGACATAGGGAAAGTTGTAGAGGTGAAGACAGAGTGCTCTGTCTTAAGTAAATGTCAGGAGGGCCCACAGCTGAGTAAGAGCTTAGTGCCATGGAGAAATCCTGAAACCATTCTTGCTGTCATCCTCACATTGCCCTGAAGACACGACCCACACTGTGCACCGTGGGGGGAAATGGAAACCATGAAACTGACCACATCAGCCACGTAGACTAATCGCTAGACTTTGAACTTGTAAATGTTCCTATGATGCTCTCCAACTTTCTTATCTTTTTGTCATGGACCTTGTTTGCCTGCCTAGACTTAAAAATTGTAAATGATTAACTGGTGGAAATGAAATTCCTAGTCCTTTTGGTAGTTTCCCCAAACAGATACTTTCCCTTAACAGCCAATAGTGGGTTTTTGTGTGTGGTTTTTTTTTTGTTTGTTTTGTTTTGTTTTGTTTTGTTTTGTTTTTGAGAAACTTATCTTCCAAATTGCTAAAATTGATCCTTTTGGAAAAAGTATATATATTTATTTAGCTCAAGGAATTGTTGTTATTGCTTCAGGGCAACACAGAACGGCATAGTCACAGTTCCTCAGTGCAATTACCACAGTCTTATTTGGAGCCTGATTTAGCAACCAGCGTGGGAGCCAAGGCAAACAGAAAACCATGAGAAGATGCTTCCCCTTGGGGAAGAAAAAAAGGACACATTTTAGACGTTATGAGAGGGAGAGAGACACTGTCCTTCATATGCCCGGAAACCCTGGAGAACTGGAGCTATCACAATCATAGTGCACCAAGTGGGAACTGTCTGTATGACAGATTCTCTGAGGAGATAGCACAATGTTTTTGTAAATGTATGACAAGAAGCAGCAGCCCAAATAGAAGGGACATGTTGAATGTCCCTAATCTGAAAGTCCAAAATCTGAACTGCTCTAAAATTTGAAACTTTTTGAGCACCAATGTGACTCTACAAGTGGAAAATTATGCACCTGACATCATGTGATGAATTCTAGTCAAAAGTCAGTACTTTGTTTCATGCACAAATTGTTTAAAATATTGTATAAAACTACCTCCAGGTTATGATATAAGGTGAATATAAAACATAAATAAATGTTGTGTTTAGATTTGGGTCCCACCCTATTCCAAAATTTAAAAAAATCCAAAATCTGAAACACTTCAGCATTTCAAATAAGGGATTCTCAATCTGTGTTAAGCCATTTACTATGTCTCAATTAGGCTTAGTAAATTAGCCAAAACAGCCTCTTTGAAGCCACTGTTTAGAATATTACACCTTCCATAACTTGGAATTATTTGAATTCCAAGCCTTTAAATGTTGGGTTTTTTTTTTAATTAAGTACTTAATTAAGTACTTTGAATTAAGTACTGTAAGTACTTAATTTTTTACTTAAGTACTATACTATAATATACTTAATTCAAAAAAATTAAGTACCATAAGTACTTTGAATTAAGTATTAGAGCATAGAAAAACTTTCAACCATGCCCACTGTCTTAGCTCAGATTTCCTAGAAGCAGATCCTAAAATGAGGATTCTTATTCAGTGACTTATTGGCTTGTACCCTCAGAAAAGGCCGGGCACAGTGGCTCACGCCTATAATCCCAACAGTTTGGGAGGCCAAGGTGGGCAGATCACCTGAAGTCAGGACTTGAGACCAGCCTGGCCAACATGGTGAAACCCCATCTCTACTAAAAATACAAAAATTAGCCAGGCGTGGTGGCACACACCTGTAATCCCAGCTACTCGTGAGGCTGAAGTAGGAGATTCACTTGAACCCAGGAAGCAGAGGTTTTAGTGAACCGAGATCGCACCACTGCACTCCAGTCTGTGCGAAAGAGCAAGACTACATCTCAAAAAAGAAACAAAGAAAGGAGAATAAGAGAAAAGGGGAGGTTTGGGGTTGGGGAAGCTAAGCGAGAATGTAGTCTCCGATGGAGACCGCATGGGGACACCCTGGAGTACATTGCACCAGAGCTGCATCCTACCTTGAGGTGAAGGGGCTGGTTTGGACTTGTCCAACGTCGGCCAAGGCCTGTTAGGGTGGGTGGGTGGGTTATGCAAGGCTCCTAGGTCTGACAGGGGGAATGGGGGATTCTTTAGAATGGAGGCAGCTGTGAGTTGTTAGAAGATACAGGCTGATGAGCTGGCACGTGGAGAGAATGAAATTGGGGCAGCAACGGCCTCTATCCTATCAAGCAGCCATCACTACAAAAGCATCAGGCTGTAAACCAAAAAGTGTCTGAGACAGGTCTCAATCAGTTTACAAGTTTATTTTGCCAAAGTTAAGGATGCACTGGGGAGACAGGTCTGTCCCTTTCTCCAAAGATGATGTTGAGGGTTTTAGTTTTAAAGGGGAAAAGCAGGCTAGAGGAAAAGCGGGAGGCCGTGGTAATCTACAGGTTGCAAGAGAAAAGGAGCAGGTAGGGGAAGAGTCAGTGACACATCGCTCCTGCGCTCAGTAAATCGGCACTTCTCACAAGATAAGATGAACATAGAGTTGCTCCCTGTGGAGATAGTTAACCTTTTATCTGTAGCTGTCTACTTAGGAACAAAAGGGAAAGTAGCTTCTTGCATGACTCAGCTTTCAGCTTACTTTTTTTTCTTTTGGGAGCATGAATTGGGGTCCTGGGTTTTTATTTTTCTTTTATAAGGCTGTGCCCTGGTAGTAGCTTGGCAGAGCAGCAGCTGAACACGATAGGAAGCTACTGTAGACATTTGCTAAAACCCATTCCTATCTTACCAGAAAGTCCTTCCTGTCCTGGCAGTTTAGAAAATGAAGTTAAAGCCACAGGAAGATTCTCAGGGAGCGTGAGTCAGACAGCGGTAGAGAGGTGCTTGCTAGGCTCTTCCAAGCTTGGTAACATCAAAACAAGTTACTCACTTTCTCTTAGCCTCGATTTCTCATTTATAGATTAATAAATAGAAATACCTGTATTAGTAGAGATAATAACACTACCTTAGTATGTGGTAAGTATTAAGCAAGACCTTATATGTTAACGAGCTCAGCCCAGTACCTAGCACATAGTAAAGGCTCTATAATTAGGAGTTATTATTAATTTGGAAAGCAACATTTCCAATAATATTGGAATTATTGATTGATAATTGACCCAGGCCGGGCGTGGTAGCATGAGCCTGTAATCCCAGCTACTCAGGAGGCTGAGGCAGGAGAATTGCTTGAACCTGGGAGGTGGAGGCTGCAGTGAGCGGAGGTTGGAGGCGCCACTGCACTCCAGCCTGGACAACAGAGTGAGACTCTGTCTCAAAATAAATAAATAAAAAAGATAATTGATCCAAATTGAAAAGTGATGTCACATCAACAGGAACTCTAACAATGATACCAATACCTCCCATAGGTATCTCTGGTATGATTCAGATTAGCATGTGTTTTCGCATGCATAGTCCCATTGTCCCCATTTTACAGCTGAGAAAACAAAGACTCAACTGAGAAAGCCCATCAGGAAAAGCCTCTGGCACCACAACCACGTGGTAGAAGTCTCTTGAAGATCTCTCTTTCTTGCTGCTCACAAAGTTCCATCAACTCCAAGGTGACAGATTTATCAGTTTTTCCAAAAGGTTGAGTGACATCTAAATTTCTTGTTGGAAAGTACTACCCATACTTGGTATTTTATCCATCCTGAAATGAATGAATCACTGAATCACAAGGGAATGGCAATGTGTGATCATCACACATTGAATGGCTTCCCTGGGGTTGAAATATTGATTTATCTGTGTAGCGAGGGAGCCCAAGCTCATCTCCCATCCTTACTCACGTAAGCTTTGCACACGGACTGGAGAGAATTGTGTCTGTTAGTCTGAAAACCAGAACCCAAAAGCAGCAAGAAGCAGGAGGAGATTCAACCCAAATAACCTCTGCCTACTCTTTCAGCTCAGAAATTGGCCAACAAGTGCAAAAAAAAAAAAAAAAAAAAAAAAAACCTAAAAATGTGAGCACGCATTGCTTTGCAATGTGCCATCGAAGTCACAGCACAACCATTTGGAAAAAGTGAAATGGGTCCTCATTTTCTCTTTGTATGGCTAGTTCAAAAGCAAAAAAGTTTTCTTTTAATTTTTTTCTTTCTAAGACTACGTGAGAGTAAACAACAAATTTAGCTAACTTTTTTCCCCTACTGAAGTTTTGTGAGTGTCACATAATCATTTGTGTAGTCAAAGCACCCATTAGTCCACATAGGTGGGTAATTTTCTGGAAGTCACAACTTTCCTTTGCAATGTGTTCCTAAGCTCTACAGTTTTCTCTTCCAGGAATTTGTTCCTCATATTGGACCTAGACCATTTCTCTCAAAATACTCTCTATTTTGTTCTTAATAAAAGAAAGAACACTACATTACTAGATACAATAAAATAATATAATATACCTTCACCTGTGTGGAACATGCTGGTCTACTTCCTCAAACTTCTCCCATGTCATTCAAATAACCTCCAGTTCTGAACTTTCTCATCTCTTCCCTATACATTACATATAGGTCACCCTCCCTTTGCTTCCAAAGTTCCATATAGTTCTGAAATTGTGTGCTCCAGGACTGGTGTGGTCTTTCCAGGTTCTTTGTCAAAGATCCCCCACAGAGAGCCGGATTCAAGGCCACCTGGATAGGGCCATTCAAGATATTTGGGAGACACCAATCTCCTCTGAGTACAGTGGTTAAGATTGTGGTGAGGTGGGCGAACAGATCTGGGTTTAAATCTCATTGCCATTTACTAGTTGTTCCTACTTGGAACGTCTCCATGCTCATGAAATTGGGATAATAGTTGTGTCTATTTTATAAAATTGTTATGAAGGTGGAATGAGACAAAACTGTGAAATAATAGGCATTCAAGGCCGGGCGCGGTGGCTCACGTCTGTAATCTCAGCACTTAGGGATGTCGAGGCAGGCAGATCACCTGAGGTCAGGAGATCGAGACCAGCCTGGCCAACATGGTGAAATCCCATCTCTACTAAAAATGCAAAAATTAACCAGGCATGGTGGCAGGCACCTGTAGTCCCAGTTCTCAGGAGGCTGAGGCAGGAGAATCACTTGAACCCAGGAGACAGAGGTTGCAGTGAACCGAGATCGTGCCACTGCACTCCAGCCTGGGTGACAGAGCGAGACTGTTTCCAAAAAAAAAAAAAAAAAAGGCATTCAAACACTAATATTACTGATAAAGTAGTAAAGGTTAGTTATTTCTATTGCTATGACGTCATCTGCTGTTTGCCTGACTTCTATTGATGAATGAAATATTATAATATTTTGAGTTCATATATATTCCTTCCTAATCTTTCAATTTTCCCTCTTGAATGTGTTAATGTAATGAATGTCATTGACATTCTTGGGCTGAAAATATATGCTGTCTCCCCTGAGTCATTCAAAGAACCTTCTGGCTAGATCACACCCAGTCCGGAGCATCTGAGCAGCACACTGAGGCTTTAGGACAGGTAGGAGACAAAGTCAGTCTTTTGAGGAAGCCACTCTTCTAATAGCCTTGTAATTGATCCCTGGCTCATGCTCTGAAAGAAATCAAGAGTTCAGAGGGAAATTCAGCACAGAGCAGGTATTATTTCGATTTAGAATAATACAGTTCCCCAACGTTACTGGTAGAAGAAGTCTTAGAGTCCGTCTTTCAACCCAATGCACAAATTGACTTCACAGTGCCCTTGAAAAGTGATCATTCAGTTCAGCCAATTTTAGGTAGAATTTAGAAAGTTCTTCCATATTTTGAGCAAAATCATTCTTTACCATGACTTCTACTCATCAGTTCTCACTCCATCTTTAACATCATACATCTGCCTCACATCATCTCTCAGGATTAAATCCCTCTGCTATGAGATAAATCTTTCACACTGAAAGTATCCATCAGGTCCATTCTACACCCTCCTCATCACTCTCCAGATGACCATTTTTTCGAAGTAAATATCCCCAATTCTTGTGTTAAAATTAAAAAAAAAAAAACGCTTGCACTTAAAGTAATTGCTGTGAGTACATTGTCAGCAGAAAAGGGTTATTAAAAATCTAATTCTCTATACATAATACACACAAATACTTATTTATACATGATCATATATATGTACACACACAATTACACACACACACATGATTACACACACACACTTTTGGACCTGACCCCAACTACCATTTTGCAGCAAAGAGCCTATAGTTGTTTCCTTCCATAGTCCTTTTGCTTTCTTGCTTTCTTACCCAGAAATTTACTTATTGAAAGAGAACTCAGATATTTGAGGATGAGAAATATAACAGAATGCACCAAATATTGCCATTCTGTAGGTAACTTCCCATGAGTTGTGTCTCACATGGACAATAGCTTGTTTGGATATGCCCAAAATTTCCAGGGTCAATGGAAGTCACCATGCCATTGTCAAAGATCTCCCCTTCCCCACTCCAACCCCCTCCCCCAAACCCTGTTTAAAGCAAATAATCAAACAGGTAATTTAGGAGGCTAGTATGGTTTTCTACAATTACAGGAAGACATTTGGCTGTGTGCCTTCCTTAGCTTGACACATATTACTGGTTTCAGGGAGGAAATTATTCCATGGAAAGAAATGACTAATGTATCTACTTTAGATATTAGGATATCACATTAATATAGATAAGTATACTTCAGAAAAAAATAAAGAAAAAAGAATCTATTATAGCCATAGTGGGCATTAGTAACAGGACACAGACGGCAACAACAGAATGAAGTGTTTCTCAGTTGCAGTGCAGAGTTTCTTATGTAGCATTTACCTTAAAATATCTTTAAGGAAGAATAAATTAACTGGAAGGAACTAGGTGGCATGTATGGTCATTATCCTAGTATCTTGAATGGGCAGAGCATGTAATTCATACCCTGTAGAATAGAATGGTGATCAAACAGACCTAATTCGTTTTGGATATTTACACTGATCCATTTGGATCGTGTAAAGATACACTGATGTATTTCCCCCTAAAAGGTTGCACCATGTAGAATACCTACTTAAAGCTCAAGGCTAATTTGATTTCAGGGTTTAGGATAAGTGGTAAGTAATTCACATATTTGACTTTCTCATAGCTGCCACTATTTTATTCTCCTAAGATTGCTTAATTTAAGAAAATTCTAGACTCTTGAGCATTACCTCCAGGGAAGTTGTTATAAATTCAAAACTCTAACCTCAAAAAGAATTATAGGATCTTAAGGCAAATTTTCAGCCAGACCTTGACTATTAGGGTTTTCCTTCTTCTTCCTCCTTTTTTTTTTTTTTTTTTTATTTGACGGAGTCTTGCTGTGTCACCCAGGCTGGAGTGCAGGGGCACCGTCTCAGCTCACTACTACAGCCTCTGCCTCCCAGGTTCAAGCAATTCTCCTATCTTAGCCTCCTGAGTAGCTGGGATTACAGGCGTGCTCCACCACACCTGGCTAATGTTTGTATTTTTAGTAGAGACAAGGTTTCACCATGTTGGTTGGCCAGGCTGGTCTCAAACTCCTAACCTCAAGTGATCTGCCCACCTCGGCCTCCCAAAGTGCTGGGATGACCGACGTGAGCCACTGCGCCCTGCTTCCTCCTTCTTTATAAATAAGGAATTTTTTAAACAAGTCTATCCAATGCCAGAAAGGCAAGAATTGATACAATACAGTTTTTTTTTAAGCACATGCTGTTTCTCTGGTTAAAAACATTGTAAGCCTGACATCCCCCCAGGATTTCTTAAAATTATTTCATTAAAAAATCACAGTGACATAGAGTTGTGAGTGAGGCACCCTTGTAAGATTAATTTCAGTATCCAGCTGCTCAGATGCTTGATGTCATTTTATTCACTCTATTGTTGACACCACATATTAGAAAGGAAAAGAAAAATGGAATTTCAGTGTAACGAGATTGAGAATATTATTACCTTATCAACACTATACAACATGAAATATTTTAAGGAACCTAATGGAGTTTATTGTGAGCTTGTCCTAAGCACCATGCGGTGCATATTTTTCAAATAATAAAAGACCTGCAGAAACCCCATAATGGCTTGTTTTTGTCAGTGGGCCATGAAGCCGCTTAGTTATACATAGGCTTTTGCCAGGAATTTTAATCTCCTTAATGTGATCCACAAGATGTGACCAGTTGTCACATTCATCATGAAGAACAATAGCATACTTACAGTTTGTTAAAGCCAAGGAAAATTCTTAGGGTTAAATGTCAATAAACCCTGTCTCTAAATGGCCTCAAGTGAAGTCAAGATATAGCCAATGTTCTGTTCTTATGTCCAAGACAGAGAGCCAAATCAGATCATTATCAAATCAATTCAAATCTATCTTGCTTGGAAGTATCACATTTTAGCTGCCTATCTTGGTCTTCGTTCTACCTGGTGCTGAAAAGAGGCATCCATATTCTTAAAGCATAGCTTCCATTCTATCTCAGATCCTTACTCAACTGATACAGAGAAAAATCCATAAAGGGATGAAGAAAAAGTGTGTATAGGATATAAATACTTGGAGTTATCTGGTTATTTCCTAAGGTAATAGAAGCCTCTCTGTATTTCCAAAAAAGCCTCAGAAAAAAAATATATATTGCTAAATGTTTATTACAGTGCTGCCATTCTCTGATTTTTATAATAAAAATGGCAAGATCATTCTAGATGAGTAGATTAGATCTATTTTTTACCTACTCACAAAATAAAAAGTCTGTCTGCTTAGTGTAAAGGCCCCCTCTGTGTCCTGCACTGAGTGGAAAGGCTTGTTCCAGAGACAACATGGCTAGTTTCCTGGTTACATGGTCTAAAGACAGTTATGGCTTGCAAATATTCCCATTCAATCATCAATTGGCTACTGCAATTGGAAAAAGTAGTGTGGGCCTTGGATTTATTGGGGGTTTGACTATTCTCTGGAGGCTTTATAAAATTTTCTTAGCATTCAATGAATAACACTGTGAAGTTAGAGGTTTAGTTCAGCAGAAGATTTACCTGACTTTTGGTCTTAAAGCCGTTTTTTGTTTAAAGCCATTCTGGTTTTAAAACCAAAATGACCTCCTTGGCCATCCCTGTGTTTTCAGCAAGTAGACCTAAAATCCAACAATTTGATATGAATAATTTACAATTATCTCCATTTCCCAACAGCCAAGCAAAAGCCTCACAGATTATGTCATCTTATCAATAAAACTGCCTATAAGTACATATATAAGTAAGGGAACTGATCAAAAAGAGATACAGATCATTTGAAAACTAAAAAGCACATTTAGGAGAAGAGATAAGGATATTAAGACATAGAATCAACATGCAATAAAGCCCAAATGTTTATGGGAGACTGTTTCATAGCCCTTTATTTCTCATATGGAATTGTCACGCAATGTTAGAAATAGACAACACCTCCTAGGCAAATCTCTCATGGAGTGAGTGAATAAAATTCACCACGCTACTAACCTCTGCTGAAATAACTTTGGAGAAATACCGCTGAAGTATTCCTTTCCATTTTTTGGTAATCACAGAAGTGCTTCTATATATTAAGCAAAATTCTATCTGTAATTTCCAAATCGAACTCAGTTTTCTCCTCTTCCCCCCAACTACCATTCAACCATTGGGTAGGATGGTAACTCTCAAAGACCCCTCCCAGGGGGTCTCTGCATAAAGCTGTATATCCCCATCTAATTTATGCATTTATTCATTCATTCAATATTTCTTGAATATCTATTATATAGTAGGTACTGGGAACATAAAACAAACAAGGCATAATTCCTGCCCTCAAGGAGCTAACAGGTGGAGATTAACACATAAAAAGAAATTAGCCATAGAGTATGGTACATGCTTCCATAGAGGTTGGTCAGGCTTTGTGACAACACAGAGTAGGGACTTAAGGAGGTGACTAGAGAAACCTCTAAGAAAGGAAGACAGTTGAGATGAATTTTAATGATCAAGTGGAAGTTAACTAGGTGATTAATAATAAGAGCAAAAATGATCACATTTTTCCTGTGCAGGCACTAAGCTCCTTATAGACATAATCTCACTGCAGCCTCCACCTCCCAGGCTCAAGTGATCCTCCCACCTCAGCCTCCTGGGTAGCTGGGACCACAGGTGTGTGCCACCACAGCCAGGTAATTTTTCATTTTTTTGTAAAGACAGGATCTCCCTATGTTGCCCAGGCTGGTCTCAAACTCCTGGGCTCAAGCAATCCTCCTGCCTCGGCCTCTCAAAGTGCCGGGATTACAGGCCACTGTGCCTGGCCTTCTTGAAAGATCTTAAATTGTACAGGAGAAACTTGAGGATATTTATATGCTAAGGCTCTAGTTTATTTATCTTTGATTTTCTTTGAGACCTGGTGTTGCCAGTTTGACCATTCCATTGAACAGGGGACTAAACAGCAGTTAGTGACAGGTAGTCACTACTCACTAGGTTTCACCACTCATTAGCTGGTGAAAGCAAGACTTAATGAGCAGGCACAGAAACTCTCATTCACCTGTTGATGTCTAGTCCTGCTCTCTGATCCTGGACACTCTGGTAAGCACCTTGCACTGAAAATGCACATAAAAATGTACACTGCAATGGAATGCCACCATATTTTAAAGACAGGACAACAGAGTCCTACATACAGTATGAAAGGGGGGATGTAGGGGCCTCAGGAAGCATGGGGCTTTGTACCTGTAGTTTGTCTATGGGAGTATTGTCTTTGGCTTGCTGCATTCTTAAACCTTGTTCCAGCTGGGGTGGTGGGAAGCACACTCTTTCCAGTCAAAATCATCCCTTGAAAGCTACCATTCCACCAGGGAAATTTTTACTTCCACCATCTCTTATGCTAATGAACACACCCTTTGTGGGGTAGATTTCAATAACAATATTTGAAGTGCTAAGTAACCCCCTCCTAAGTGTGGATCCCTAATTAGGATGTTTCAAATGCTAACTAACAACTCTTGGAATGTGGATGTCTGATTAGGGTACTTCAAATACCTCCCCCTTCCTCCCTCCTCCTAGGGTGTCGATTGCAGCAAAGTATTTTAAAGTAAATCAGCACAGAGATGATGTCATCCCTACATAGGACTTGCTAGTGAAAACAAGAGAAAAAAGTGTCCGTTTGTGTGTGTGAGATACTCGTCACAAGGACAAGTAGAGACAAGCTTGGAGTGATGTGGCCCCAGTCATTTCCTCTTCCCGAATGGGTATGCAGATGATGAGTTAGTAAAGCATGAGTCTCTGTATCCCTTTGTCTGAAAACCCACATGACACATGCTGGCTCTACAAACACCACCATTATCCCTCATGACTTTTCCATAGCTGAGCAGTGCTGACGTAGAGGAGTCAAGGCGCAGACAGGCTGCCACCCTGAAAAATAAGAGCACTACCCGAAACAAAGGCCCCGGGTAGCATCATGATTTTATGTGGCTGGGCTTGAGACAGATGGCACATTCACTGGGCTCTTACTGGGAAAGGGTACTTATTCTGGGCTAAAGAGAAGACCCTGTCACCCTGGGCAAGCTGATGGAGCCGGGATGCCTCCCCCTGAGTGAGATGTGGCCTGTCTGTATTTTGTTTAAGTGTGACACTTTCAACTCAACATCACACTTCTGGGATAGCACAGAATCACTGAGGACCCTTAGGTGTCCCATGAAAGCTCTGGACCCAATATGCAGAAAAAAGAAAAAACGAAGAGCACATATGCATATACATACTTTTGTACATAATTTCAGGAGGATTACGAACTCCCTCATCCCTTTCTAAAATATGTGTTTTTGGAAATAGAGTCTCCCTCTCTTGCCCAGGCCGGAGTGCAATGACACAATCTTGGCTCATTGCAACCTCCGCCGATGGGTTCAAGTGATTCTCCTGCCTTAACCTCCAGAATAGCTGGAACTACAGGCGCTCGCCACCATGCCCGGCTAATTTTTGTATTTTTGTTAGTAGAGACAGGGTTTTACCATGTTGGCTAGGGTGGTCTTGAACTCCCGACCTCAAGTGATCTGCTTGCTTCAGCCTCCAAAAGTGCTGGGATTACAGGCATGAGCCACCATGCCTGGAGCTTTCTAAAATATTATGTGCCTTTCAGTGCAATCTAAAATTATTTTTTAGGGCAAAATATTGCAATAAAATAAATAAATTTTTCATAATGTCAATTCATTTCAAATTGGATTTTAGCTTAAAATAAAGAATTTTCTGGTCTTGGGAATGTCCAACAGTGGCCTAAATGGTCCTGATTTCCTTTGTTACTGAACCAACCTTGGGTCCACGCACTGGGCTCTGCAAAGCCAGTACTCACACCAGGATTGCAGCAAGAGAAAGTGGGAGATTTATTGCAGGATGCCCAGGAAGGAGAATTGACAGCATGTGGTTAAGATGTGAATTCCCTGACAGCTTACAGGTAAGGGACTTCAAAGGTGGGGAGCCAGAGGTGACAAGCAAAGCCATAAATCAATACATGAAGGCGACATATTGGTTTGACCTAAAAAGGGGGAACATCTCGAAGCAGGTATGCTGGGGTAATAGGTAGATTAGAAGATATTTTATTTTATTTTGAGACGAGTTTCACTCTTTTTGCCCAGACTGGAGTACAATGATGCGATCTTGGCTCACTGCAACCTCTGCCTCCTGGGTTCAAGTGAGTCTCCTACCTCAGCCTCCCAAGTAGCTGGGATAACAGAAGCACACCACCACGCCTGGCCACTTTTGTATTTTTAGTAGAAACGGGGTTTCACCATGTTGGCCAGGCTGGTCTCGAACTCCTGACCTCAGGTGATCCACCACCTTGGCCTCCCAAAGTGCTGGGATTACAGGCATGAGCCACCACGCCTGGCCAGATTAGAAGATTTTCTGATTTGAGATTGGTTAAGGAGCTGAAGCTTTCTCTAAAAATTTGGGGCCAGCAGAAAAGAATGTTAGCTCTGGCTCGTGGGTGTGACCTCCTCCAGGACCCCAGGAAGAAATTTAGATAAAGAATGGTGGTCAGAGTTCAGTCCTCAGCTTCCCCTTCTCTGAGGTCTACGTTCTACCAGATGGTATTTTCCATTCGGTGGCGTCTGGGTTTCTGAAAAACAGCTCAGGGACACATGTTAAGATGTCGTCTTTAGTTTCCATAGTTTCTATAGTCACAAAACATTTTGTGACTCTAACTTCCTTGGTGATTGTTTTAAGCTATTACCTTTTTAAATGTTTTGTATTGTTTTTTTCATGATGTTTTCTGACAGAGGGTTGATATAATCTTTTTTTTAAATTTTGAGTTCCCAGGTACACGTGCAGGATGTTCAGGTTTACATACTCAGCAAATCTTCTCGATTATAAAGTTCCTCATCTACTTCTCAAGGCTAGCTAGGTTCCTGGAACTTCCCTTGAATGAACTCTAAATTTTTCTTTCTTTCCATGCTTGGGAAGATTGTTGGGGTGACTGGCAGGCCCCTATGGGGGGTCCCTGCTCTGTCTAACCTTTTTCCTGGTAATGTTTGGCCGAGGTTGTTGCTGCCTGGCAGGGATGTTAAGGAAGAGATTCCTATACAGGGTGGGGACTGAAGAAGATGCCCTGCACATGGGCCTTTCAACTCTAAGAATCTATGAGCTTCCACTTTCAGGCACCCTTACAACCCCAGGGAAGGAGCGTGCTGGGTTCTGGAGTCATGACTCCATCTCCCCACGGGTGGGTCAAACTTTCTCTAAGGGTTAGGTCTGTACATTAGGATCAATTCCAACATCAAGTTCAGTAGCCTCTTCCTGTGGAGAGTACAGTAGGGACTTGTGGATGGAACTCAAGGGCAGAGAGAGCAGAACAAGGGCCTAGGGATCAAATTTCTTCCAGGACTAAGAAGACACAGATGCAAAACAAGGGGCAGTTGAGATTTCAAGCAGAAATACAGTTTTCCTGTGGAATTTGTTTCCTCCTTACTACCTGTATTAGTCTGTTTCTGTGTTACTATGAAGAAATATCTGAGATGGGGTAATTTATAAAGAAAAGAGGTTTAATTGGCTCACAGTCCTGCAGGCTGCACAGGAAGCATAACAGCTTCTGCTTCTGGGAAGGCCTCAGGAAGCTTCCAATAATGGTGGAAGGCAAAGGAGGAGTAAGTGTCCTACATGGAGGGAGCAGGAGTGAGAGAGGTGGGAGGGGCCACACACTTTAAGATCACCAAATCTCACGAGAACTCACTCACTGTTGCAAGGACAGTACCAAGGAGGATGGTGCTAAAGCATTCATGAGAAATTCACCCCATGAGCCAGTCACCTCCCACCAGGCCCAAACTTCAACACTGGGGATTACAATTCAACATGAGATTTGGGTGGGGACACAGATGCAAACCACATCACCGCCTCCTATACAAATCCCCAGCCCCAGACAGAGAGGAAGTCAGTGTAAAATGATTCTTACTTGAAGAATGAAAGGGCCAGGCACGGTGGCTAATGGCTGTAATCCCAGCACTTTCGGAGGCCGATGCGGATGGATCACCTGAGGTCAGGAGTTCAAGGCCAAATGGTAAAACCCCATCTCTACTAAAAATACAAAAATTAGCCAGGTGTGGTGACAGCTGCCAGTAATCCCAGCTACTTGGGAGGCTGAGTCACGAGAATTGCTTGAACTCGGGAGGCAGAGGTTGCAGTGAGCCATGATTGCACCACTGCACTCCAGCCTGGGTGACAGAGTGAGACACTGTCTCAAAAAGTAAAATAAAATAAAAATAAATCAAATATAATGGTAGCCTTCAGTGATTTAAAAAAAAAAAAGTCCCTTCTTTGCTTGGAGCTCTGTTTCTTTGGTCACCCTCTCTTTATCCTGGCAAAATTTTACCCTTCCCTCCTTCTTTGGGAGTTAGGAGAGGTTGCAACCAGTTATCTGGGCCACTCCTTCTATTTCTCTCCCTATGACAGCCTAGTCTAGTCCCCGTAGCCTGGTCTAGTCCCTGTAGCCTCCTGGCTGAACTACAACAAGAATCTCTTAACCATTCTCTGTCTCTGTTTCATCCTTCCCGCTGAGTTTCCATCATGCCACTCCATCTTGCCCCGTGAATCAACACCTCAATCTGAATCAAGAGCAATGATGGGTGCAGTGGCTCATACCTGTCATCCCAGCACTTTGGGAGGCTGTGGTGGGAGGATCTCTTGAGCCCAGGAGTTCAAGACCAGCCTAGGCAACACAGGGAGACCCCTTATCTCTACAAAAATAAAAAATAAAGTTCAAAAACACTTAAAGTGTTCTTAACTGCAAGTACTGATTTTCAGTCAAGCTGTTTCGAACATGAGCAAGTTCCTACAGAAAGAGCCAGGGAAATGACAAGCAGGAATTTCTTTATTTGAAAACATTGAGTGATTCTCCCCTTGCCACCACAGGTCTGCCATTGGTGATTCACATGTTCTCATTTCAGCCACGTTCTCTTTTGGACGAGGCTTTGTAGTCTACAGGAGTGGAGTCTATGTCTTCTACCCCTTTTGAGTCCTCCACTTCATTTCTTATAAAGCTGAGCACTGAGACAGGTACTTTATAAAATCTTATTGACACACGCACGGTGGCTGAGGAAATCAGCTACTCTTTCAATGGCGGTGTACCCTTCAAACAATAATCAGTGTTCTTGAAGGCCGGTGACAAGACCACTCCAATCACCAAATACATGGCAAGAATCTTTCTGGGAAGAGCAAATAGATTTTGAGGGGGCTTGAAGATGGAAAACACTCCAGAGTTACAGACTTTGCTCTCAAACCATCTGCGCACGTCCGACCTATTGAGCCGGTGTCACTTGTCCCTTGCAGAGTGTGTCTGCCTCATTCCACAATCTGCCCATGAAAATTTAGTGAGTGTCTGTTATTGGCAGCTCCTGGTTAGGTAAAGTGGGAACAAAGATGGACACGGGAGAGCCCCGGTCCTCAAGTAGTCCAAATCTGCTGGCAACTGAGACACATCAGAGCAACTATGACACAATTTAATAATTGTCTACAGAGTGTGGTTTTGCACAAAGGGCTTCTCAATTGCAAGGGGGAACAGGAGAAAGTCTCAAAGGGGAGAAAATATTTGAATGGGGCTTTGATGCACAAGGAAGACTAAACCAATACAGATTTGAGGGAGGAGCATTATAAGCACAGGGAATGACACGTAAAAACACAGGAGCCACGCATGCTGGCTCACACCTGTGATCCCATTGCTGTGGGAGGCTGAGATGGGAGGATGGCTTGAAGTCAGGAGTTTGAGACCAGCCTAGGCAACATAGTGAGACCCCATCTGTACAAAAATTTTTTTAAACACTTAGGCATGGTGAACACACCTGTAGTTCCAGCTATTCAGGAGGCTGAGGCAAGAGGATTTCTTGAGTCCAGGAGTTTGAGACTGCAGTGAGCTATGATGATGCCACTACACTCCAGCCTGGGCAGCAGAGTGAGACTCCTAAAAAAAAAAAAAAAAAGAACAGACACAGTGGCTCATGCCTGTAATCCCAGCACTTTGGGAGGCTGAGGCAGGAAGATCACAAGGTCAGGAGATCGAGACCATTCTGGCCAACGTGGTGAAACCCATCTCTACTAAAATACAAAAAAAATTAGCCACGTGTGGTGGTGCACATCTGTAGTCCCAGCTCCTTGGGAGGCTGAGCCAGGAGAATAGCTTGAACCCGGGAAGCGGAGGTTGCAGTGAGCCAAGATTGTGCCACTGCATTCCAGCCTGGGCAACAGAGCAAGACTCCATCTCAAAAAAAAAAAAACAAAAAACACAAAGGAGTGAGAAGCAAGTGCCTGTGGTGCAGGGGTGGAGCATGCAGTGGGAAGGGGAGGGAGGTGATGTGCAGGGGGATTTCCTTTCCTGGCCCTGCCTTTCCTGTCATTTTCGGGCAGCCCAGGTGACCAGGCCCTCTTCCACCACTGTGTGAGTCACCACCTGTCTCCTCCACCCAGGCCTGAGTGTGGCTGATCAAGGTACGTGCTGTTACTAACACGTTCCTCCGAACACAGCGTCAACAATTAGTAATGAATGAGGCCAGACCCGCTGTGTCACCAGCTGCCGGAAAGCCAGCTCCAGAGGTGCCATCAGCCCAGCTCATGGCCAGGGCTTCCTTCCCAGCCATGCCTGCAGACAGGCTCCTGCTCCAGGAAATAGGACCACATTCTTAGGAGGGACACACAGAGGGGAAAAACAGAAAGAAAAACTGCAGGAGGAGGCTGACCCGAGGCTGCCCAGACAGGGAGTGGCTGTGAAAAAGTCCAAGGTTTTCCTCAAACATTCCACAATCGTCTATAGACATTGAAAAGCAGGCATGTTTAACTTTTTCTCTCCCTTAAGAGAGAAACACTGGTGGAAAAGTGACAAGAGAGCAACAAGTCCTACTTGCTCAAGAAGAGAATGACTCAATAACGCAGGATTAGGCTTATAGGTAAGCAAGGAAGGAGTCGCTCCAAACAATGTCATGTGTGGGGTTCCAGGGAAATTTCTGTATAAAACCACGTTAAATATGAGGTCATCAAGCTGTTAGAAATGTCGAGATCCTGCTTTTAGACTGTGTAAAGTGACTAGTAAATGGCAGTTAGCTAGTAGTCGTTATCGTTACGTTATTTCTCTGTGCAAATACCCTCAAGAGTCTCGGCCAGTTGCACACTTTTGCAGTCTGACTCAGCAAATACGTATTGGGTGCCTTCCATGTGCCAGTAACTATCCTACATATAAAGAACATAGCAGTGAATCGCTGGGGTTTCTAACGCAGTCATTGATGATGCAGCAGTCACGCCTCAGACTAACTTCTCAGACTGAAGAGACAGAGATGAAGGGAGAGAAGAATGTGCAGGCCTAGGTCTGGGGAAGGTGGGAAGTGCCTCCAGCTGCTGGAAGTCACCCACTACTGGGATGTCAGGTGGAGAAGGGCAGCTTGCAGGTTGGAGAGAGATGAAGAAAGGGGTTGTTGGAAAATCTGAAGAGAAACATGTTGATTTTCCGATTTTGTTTGAGACTGGGTTTAGCCATAGCCAGCATTTGGAAAACCACCTAGCTGCTCTGGTTATCCTGCTCAAAGGAAAAGTCACCCAAAGCTTGTAGATCACCAAAGTTTTTTCCTTTTTTTCCTGAAAATAGAAATGGTGGTGGCGGGGGAGAACAGTAGGCTCAGGCAATGAGGAGCAGAAGGAAGAAGAGATTCAGTTTGTGTTGGGAGGTTCCACCTTGCCATCTGTGCACTGTTACTCCTCCTTCCAGAGCCCATGAAGCAAAATGGAACAGAAGGAGCTACACCCAACAGAGCAGGCAGCTGGAGGAGTGGCACAAGAAAGCCTGGGATAAAGTTGATTTTCCATATCTGGATGTGTCTGGCAGCATCAACCATATAGCTGCAAACCAGGGTCGATTTCAGAGCCCAGGGCCTGGCCACACGTGTCCGACACCTATGAACTTCTTATGGAGATTGTTCACCAAGGAGCATGAAGACAGAATGGGTGACTGGAGGTGGCTCCCCAGGTAATACTGACATTCTTGTGTTCACAGGTTTTGCATCTGGGCAGCCAGCCTAATAGGGGGCCTTAGAGATATCTTTGTCTCATCTAAAAAAACGTAAGGGCCAGGCCCAGTGGCTCTTGCCTGTAGTCCCAACACTTTGGGAGGCTGAGGTGGGAGGATCACTTAAGATCAGAAGTTCAAGACCAGCCTGGGAAACATGGTGAGATCTTGTCTCTAAAAAAAAAAAAACTTTTTAAATTAGCTGAACATAGTGGCACACACCTGTAGTCCTAGCTACTCAGGAGGCTGCGGCAGGAGGATCGCTTGAGCCTAGGAGTTCGAGGCTGCAGTGAGCTATGATTGTGCCACTGCACTCAAGCCTGGGCAACAGAGTAAGACCCTGCCTCTAAAAAAACAAAAACACGTGGGTTTTACATCATCTTTCCCTAGCACTGCTTGGGTGGGGTCTACCCTGCCAACAGAGTGAAGTCTCTAGCATTCAATTTAGGTTCAAGCCCCATTCAAACTTTATAATTGAAGATGACAGAAACTGGAAAAGTTCCCTCTTAGAAAATGGCATCGTATTTTCGGTGTATTTATGCTTATGTGGAGAGTATGTGGGGAGAGGATAATGTACTTCTTCAGTTTATTTGTAACTAAGGGACTTTCAAGTATTATTTTTCTTCAATAGACTTTACTTGTTGAGGATGAGAACTGTGTTTTCTGCTGCGGATCTATTTGAGAAATTAGAGCAGTGTGGACCAATTTCTGGTTGTGGTATTCTTTGGCTCCCTGTTGGAGTGTGTGTTATGAGAATGGAGACCAGCATTCCTCGTCCGGAGCCTGTTCCAGCCCAGCCAAATTACCCAGGAGCCTGGCACCCGGTCTGCTTGCACAACACATTTTTAGAGTCTGAGTCACTCTCGGGTTTTCTTCTTGTTATCACATTGAATTCGACTCCACAGCATCCTATTACCTTGGCCTCTCCTTGTACAGACAGGTCGGCTTCACAGACTTCCTAAGCACCCCGCCTTCAGGAAGCAGAGAAGCCCAGGCAGATAAAAGGGTTGCATATATTAGACACCCACTCACCTGGGACAACCAGGGATTAGGAACAGGGATTATCACTCATTATCACTCCCAACCCCACAGAACGCACACAAGGCTGCCCGAGGCAAAATGGTGAACCAACTCCAATTCATCCAGGACTTTTTAGCCTCTCCTTATGTCAATACCAGCTGGCATAGCCTCCTTCCATCCCCACTAAAATGTAATTTCTTTCCTTCTTTTTTTTTTTTTAAGAGACTGGTCTTGCACTGTCACCCAGGCTGGAATGCAGTGGCACTATCATAGCTCACTGCAGTTTCAAACTCCTGGGTTGTTCAAGCAATTTTCTCACCTTGGCCTCCCAAAGCTCCAGGATTACAGGCGTGAGCCACCATGCCTGGCCCTAAAATGTAATTTCATGCAACAAGTGCTTGTTAGCATTTTTTGGGGGGTGCCCAGTGGGGGTACCAGGCACTGGTCTGTGTGCTGGAGCTATGGTAATGAATGAAATAGATGGGTGGGTCTGCTCCCTCATGGAGGTGTTGAAAGCTGCCTTGATGTTTGTTATTTTTACCATATGAATTTTTTTATGTTATATACAGATCCCCATACATAGTATAATACTATACTAAGAAAATTAGGACAAGGCTGGGTGCAGTGGCTCACGCCTGTAATCCCAGCACTTTGGGAGGCTGAGGCGGGCAGATCACCTGAGGTCAGGAGTTGGAGACTAGCATGGAAGATATGGCGAAACCCTGTCTCTACTAAAAATGCAAAAATTAGATGGGTGTGGTGGCAGGCACCTGTAATCCCAGCTACTTGGAGGCTGAGGCAAGAGAATCGCTTGAACCTGGGAGGCAGAGGTTGCAGTGACCAGAGATTGCGCCATTGCACTCCAGCCTGGGTGACTAAGCGAGACTCCTTCTCAAAAAAAAAAAAAAAAGAAAGAAAAAGAATATTAGGGCAAAACAAACATCAGTGAAGTGCCCTCTTAGATAGAAAATTAGACTACAAAGGGGAAAACTACAATCTGAAGGTTGGGTGGGTGGGGAGGGAAGTGAGCACCTGCTTCTTGGAGCAATGGGTTTGTATCTGAGTTTCAGGTGGGCCCTGGGTCTCCCCCTCCTTACTTTTTTTTTTTTTTAAGATGGAATCTCACTCCGTCACCCAGGTTGGAGTGCAGTGGCACAATGTCAGCTCACTGCAACCTCTACCTCCTGTGTTCAAGCGATTCTCCTGCCTCAGCCTCCCGAGTAGCTGGGACTACAGGCATGAGCCACTACACCCGGCTAATTTTTGTATTGTTAGTAGAGACAGGGTTTCACCATGTTGGCCAGGCTGAGGTCAGGTCTCAAACTCCTGACCTCAGGTGATCAGCTCGCCTCCGCCTCCCAAAATGCTGGGATTACAGGCATGAGCCACTGCACCTGGCCTCCCCCTCCTTACTAATTGGCCAGCTATAGGTCTCTCTCTTGTTGGCTATCTCTGTGTCATGAATAAGCACTCTCATTTCTAATCAGTATGGGATAGATCAAGCGTGAGAACCAATTTTTGCTCTATTTAAAATTGAATGAGGCTGGACCCAAAGACTCATGCCTGTAATTCCAGTGCTTTGACAGTCCAAGGCAGAAGGATCACTTGAGGCCAGGAATTTCACACCAGTCTGAAAATCATAGTGAGATCCCCATATCTACAGAAAATAGAAAATTTAGTGAGCACAGTGGTGCATGCCTGTAGTCCCAGCTACTCGGGTGGCTGAGGCAGGAGGATGACTTGAACCCAGGAGTTCAAAGCTGCAGTGAGCTGTGATCATACCACTGTACTCCAGCATGGGTGACAGAGTGAGACTCTGTCTCAAACCAAGCCAAAACAACAACAACAAAAACACCAAAAATTGAGTGATAGAGGACAAGCAGAGGGAGGAAGGTGACAATAGCCATAAGACCTTCCTGAACCAGGAAGGAACAGATTACTCGTGGACTCTGGGCACGAAGTGTTTCAGCTGACAGGGGCTTTCTTCCTATCACCCTCACCTCCGTCCACTCTTGGGGTTTGGCATTACTGAGGATGAGATAACAGAAGAGAGGCTTTTGTGATGTAACCTAAGACACTGTTTTATCATGATGTTATTATATATATATATATATATATATATATATAAAATTACTTTTGCACCACCATGCCTACATACTTATATATGTAAACACTAGGTAAAGTTTGCGTTCTGAGATTTCCAGTGACCTGAAATAAATACCTAACTGCCCCTTCTCCAAGATTCCCTGGGCAGGATCACTCAAACACAGGTGCAGGCTGCCTCTTAAACAAAAATGCTGGTCAAAAGGGCAAGAGGAAGGGGGCACTAAAATTCAGCTACCAACACTATTGGGAGGCAATGCCCTTTTCTGTATGTGCTTGATTGTTGAGTAAGACCATTTCCTTATCCCACAGAGGTAGTGGTACAAGGGTGATAATTTTGATATGGCAGACTTAGCAGCAGCAGCCTGATACTGACTTTTCCGGAATCTAGGAGTCTGGAAACATTATGGAGCCAATTCATTCATTGAATAAAATGTTATTGCTTTTCAATAATGGGTCACCAAGCTAATACTAGTGTCCTTAATCTTCCCAGTATTCATAGACAAGAACTGAAGAGTGATTTAAGGACATTGTGTGTGTGTGTGTGTGTGTGTGTGTGTGTGTGTGTGTGTGTGTGTGTGTGTGTATGTACCAAAGTGCAGAGGGTTAAGCTGATTACATATCTTAGTCCCTCACAGAGTGTTAGCTGTAAACTATACAAGGCGTCACTGTTTTTTGATTCCTTCTATCTCATTACTTCACTCCCATTCCCCTTCCCTTTCCAGGCAGCCATTCTGATGACTGTAGTTTGTATCTTTGTGGATGTATACCATCTTGCAGAAATATGTATTACTTTGGACAAATCGATTCTAAATTTACATACATTTTGTATTATATAGCTCATTTTCTTTTTACTTTTTCTCACCAACTATTATTACTTGAGTCTTTAGAGGAGGAGGGATTTATTTCCAAGTAAAATGTGTCTTTCTGATCTTGGAGAAGAATGCTTTGACAGCGACTTTGGTCTGGAGAGCGATGAGACCAGTCCTGCTCTAGCTATGACATCTGTCTGCAGACATGTGCTCAGTAGGTTTTGATTCCAGAACCTACCTGGATCACTTCCATAATGGCCACTCTTGGCAACGTCCTAGCTGCAGGTGCCTGTCTCATTTAGACCAGGTCCTAGTGTTAAGTTTTGAGTTTTCAGCACTTTGCCATTAATACACAGAACAAATAGCCCCTCTATATTGACACCCCAATGATACGACACAGGCCACTAGCCTCTGGGGATGCCAGTCACTTCCTAAAAGTACATTAGGCACTAACGTTTCAGTATGTCTTGCAGTCTTTTGCTCTTGTTTTTATTAGAAGTCTAGCCCTTCCAAAAATTGACTGCTGGCTTTCCAGGTATATTTCCCTTGAAATAACACCCATCAATCACCTTATCTTCATACCTACTTACAATTTCTAAACGCTAAGTACGTTCTCCCAACTCAAGACTTAACAACTGTATGTTCTCTTTACCAAACGACTCCATAGTGATACCTGATGAAGTTCTACCTTTTTAAAGCCTTCTCAAATCCCTAATTTTCCCAAAATATGAATGCATCTTCCCCCATTCTCATAAGAGATGTTCCTAGTCCCTCTATAGAAATTTGCATGACTGACCTGCATTGGAATTGATTCTGCGTGTGCTGTTTCCTTCCCATTGAGCTGAGAACTTCTGGGGTATGAGGCAGGTATTGTCATCTCTGTATACAGCCTATAGTTCATGGCATATGAGTGACATAAGTGCTTCACAAAGGCACTGCTCATTGCAGAGCATGGGCTTTGATTTCCAACAGACCTGGATTCAAATTCCGACTCTATCACTAACGGGGTGAACTCAGGCTAGCTGATTAACCTTCCTGAGCCTCAGTTTTCTCATTTGTAAAGTGGAGATAACAATATCTTGAAGGAGATAAAGACAGTCAGGAATACAGTAGATACTCCAAATGGCCCTTATAATGACAATGATGGTGATGATCATGACAATGATAATGGTGCAACATTCTTACCAGCTTCTAAGTATAAGCAATACAGTGCAACCCATGCCAGCAGAAAACAACGACTGCAGAAGAATTTCATAGCCTTCTTCATACCTGGCAGGCTGGAGTTGCATCAGTTGCTGGCTTGAATTCCTCTAATGGAAAAGTAGATATTTGGTTGATGCTGCAGGGATAAACAGATGCATCATACCGTTTTGAGGGTCTTCAGTAAAAGTGTAAAGAGCAGCTGAAAAGATACACAACGGAGCTTCACCATGTCCTTCAGCCATCACTCATAAAGGAATAGAAGGTATCCCAAATTTTAAAAATCGAAGATAATTTTTTGATCATTGCCATTTCTGTAGAATCTTCTGACTGTTGAAGTTATCATTCCAACTTAGACCAAATTTAGAGAGTCATCTGATGGGCAGTCCCTTTTTTTTTTTTTTTTTTTTTTTGCCAATTTGTTTCATCCCTGAATGATGTATGAGAATTTCATGTCTGTGGAGAGAGATTATACTACAGGGAAGCAACTTGGCATGTTTGGGAAGTGTAGGCCTTTCACAGACCATTGAGTTAAGGCTATGCCTATGCCCAGAATGCAGGCCTTTAGCCAGGAGGGAAGGTGCGTAATACCAGTGAAGGCTGAAAACTAGGACCTTTTTTTTTTTTTAGAAGTGGCCTGTATGGTAAATCACCCTTTATTTCTTCTCCCTGCTCAACTTTTGCATGCAAGCAAAATCAATGTAAAATAAACTTGATACTTCGCATTTAAATTGAAATGAAGTCACAAGAGGGCAAGGAGAGAGGAGTGAGAAGGAAGGGCCATCCCTGATTCTTGGTGATCTTAATGGGGGGAAATGGTGGCATCATTGTAGGATATTTTAACAGAATGACCACAGAACTTGGAATTAAAAGATTTAGATGTGAGTTCTGGCTCCTTCACTTAATAGCCAAGGAACTTGAGATATTTACTCATCAATCAGAACCTCTCTTCCTCATCTCAAAAATGGGGAAAAAGAATAACCCAGCCAGGTGCAGTGGCTCACGCCTGTAATCTCAACACTTGGGGAAACCAAGGCAGGCAGATCTCTTGAGCTCAGGAGTTCGAGATCTGTTTGGCAATATGGCAAGACCCTGTCTCTACAAAAACACAAAAACTAGCCAGGCTTTGTGGCATGCACCTATGGTCCCAGCTATGAGGGGGGCTGAGGTGGGACCTGAGTCTAGTAGGTCAAGGCTGCAGTGAGCCATGATTGCACCACTGCACTCCAGCCTGGGTGACACAGTGAGACCCTGTGTCAGAAAAAAAAAAAAATTAATCACCCACATCATAGAAATGCTATGGAATTAAATGAGGTGAGAAATAAGAGAGCACCTTCTGTATGAAAAAGCACAAAAAGAAGAAAGAAAGGAAGAAAGAAAAGAAAGAAAGAAGAAAGAAAGAAAGGAAAGAAAGAAAGAAAGAGAAAGGAAGGAAGAAAGAAAGAAAGAAAGAAAGAAAGAAAGAAAGAAAGAAAGAAAGAAAGAAAGGAAAGAGAAAAAACACCATTCTATTTATTTGTTTATTTGAGACGGAGTTTCACTCTTGTTGCCCAAGCTGGAATGCAATGGCGTGATCTCCGCTCACTGCAACCTCCGCCTCATGGGTTCAAGTGATTCTCCTGCCTCAGCCTCCTAAATAGCTGAGATTACAGGCATCCACCAGCACGCCCAGGTAATTTTTTGTATTTTTAGTAGAGATGGGGTTTTACCATGTTGGCCAGGCTGGTCTCAAACTCCTGACCTCAAGTGATCCGCCCACCTCAGCCTCCCAAAGTGTTGGGATTATAGGCGTGCACCACCATGCCCGGCCAGCACCATTCAGTTTAAAGCAAGTTTTTATCCCCAACCTTTCTACAATGAGCATGCATTACGTTTGCAGTCAGGAAAAGTTATAGTCAGAAGTTGATATATGTGTGGCTTGGAGTTACCCAACCAGTAGTGACAATATAAAGGAATGCAGAATGATAAACACCGATGTCAGGAGATGACCACTGGTGTAAGAAAGCGGCTGAGATTGAGAAGGATGCTGGGGGGCTCCAACCATATTAGTGAAGTTTACTTTCTTAAGCTGGGTGGTAGGTGCATGAGTATTTTTAAAAAAATATTTTTTATGCCTTTTCATGTATCTTAAATATTTTATCATAAATTTAAAAAAAATCAGTGCTGGGTAAAAAGATGTATGTATAAGAATGCTCATTGCAGGGTTATTTACAGCATTCGAAATATTTCAAACTACCTGAGTGACCAAGAACAGAAAATTAATTGAATAAATTATGGTGCAGTAAAAAACCCGAAGGTAATATTGTTAATATTACTATTATTGTCCTATGAACCTGAAGTCACCTGCTTTCATTGAGCTAGCTGCTGCATCTAACTATTTATGATAGAAAATTAGTGCCCACAGAAAGACAAATAGGGCAGGGCCTGACTTATATGCAGAATCTAAAACAGTGAACTCCTAGGAGCAGAGTAGAATAATGATTACCGGAGGCTGGGAAGTGGGGGAAATGGGGAGATATTAGTCAAACGGTGCAGTTTCAGTTAGACAGGAGGAATACGTTTTTTGAGATCGATTGCATAGCTTGGAGACTATAGTTAATAACAATGTATTATATATTTCATTTGCTAAGAGAGTAAATTTCAAATGTTCTCACCACAAAAAGGGATAAGTATTTGGAGTGATGGATATGTTAATTAGCTTGATTTTACCATTCCACCTTGTATACATATATTGTAATGTCACTTTCTGCTGCATAAATATATACAATTATAATGTTGGTTTACAATAAAATTTAAAAAACGAAAAAAGGTGCCTAACTGAAAATTAGTTTCCTCCCATTTTATTTCCTCCAGTCCTTTTTTTTTTTTTTTTTTTTAAAGAGACAAGATGGGTGTGGTGGCTCACACCTGTAATCCCAGCACTTTGGGAGGCCGAGGTGGATGGATCACCTGAGGTCAGGAGTTCAAGACCAGCCCAACCAACATGGTGAAATCCTGTCTCTAGTAAAAATATAAAATTAGCCAGGCATGGTGGCGCATGCCTATAATCCTAGCTACTCGGGAGGCTGAGGCAGGAAAATCAGTTGAACCCAGGAGGCGGAGCTTGCAGTGAACTGAGATTGCATTCCAGCTTGGGTAACAAGAACGAAATTCCGTCTTAAAAAAAAAGAAAAAAGAAAAAAAAGAGAGAGAGTCTCACTCTGTAACTCAGGCTGGAGTGCAGTGGCGTGATCATAGCTCACTGCAGCCTCGAACTCCTGAGCTCAAAGCAATCCTCCTGCCTCAGCCTCCTGAGTAGCTGAGACTACAGGTTCTCAGAACCACACCCAGCTAAATTTTTAAAAAAAAAAATCTGTAGAGATGATGTCTCACTGTGTTTCCCAGGCTGGTCTCAAACTGCTGGCTTCAAGCGATTCTCCCACCTTGGCCTGCGATTACAGGCATGAGCCACTGAGCCCCGCCTCTAGTACTTTCTTAAATCCATGATTAGTGTAAATGTACTTACTAGGTGACTATTCCTGAGGATTTAGAAATGTCAGTCAACATTATATATCTTACCATAATATATAATAATATTTAATACTTAAACAAGAGTATGTTAATGAAGGAAAAATTTGAAAGGCCCGAATAAGGCCACCTCTTATCATGATCCATAAAATGCAGCCTTTAGCATACTGACCTCTTTACTTGCCAGACAGCCAGGGCTAGATTTAGGTTTATTTTTGTTTGCTTTGTCTTATCAAATTGCTCAAGTAAGGTAATCATTTCTCACTTATTAGACTCTCCCACAGATATTATACAGTGAGAGACCCAGCCTGTCCCTCCTCTTGGTACATTCTACCCAAGAATTCTAAGGAACATAACTTTCTAGTTAATGATAAATGACAACGGACTTTCTGCTCTATTCTTTGGTGCTTAAATTGTTATTTTTGCTGCCTAATGTGAATTTTTTTCTATTAAAACAATTGAAAAGAACATTATTTTATAAATGTATATGTTGCTGATGCAGATATGGCTACAAGCCACTAGGTATCCTAGCTACGAATTGCAGAATCATTTCACAGGAACAGGGGACAGGCTCTAAGCAGAATGGCGACCTAGTAGGGACAATGGATTTGTGGTCATTAGCCTCTGTACTCCTCGTTCTGCCTTGATTGCTTCCATGGCTTGGTGACTTCTCTCTCGAACCTTCAGAGAAAGGACCTGATATAGTTTGGACATTTGTCCCTGCCCAAATCTCCTCTTGAACTGTAATCCCCAGTACTGGAGGCGGAGCCTTGTGAGAGGTAATTGGGTCATGTGGGTGGATTGCTCATAAATGGTTTAGCACCATCTGCTTGGTGCTGTCCTTGTGATAGGGAGGTCTTGTAAGATCTGGTAGTTTAAAAGTGCGTGGCACCTCTCCTGTCCCTTGCTCCTGCCTTCACAGTGACATGCCTGCTCCCCCTTCACCCTCTGCTATGATTATAAGCTTCCAGAGGCCTTCCCACAAGCTGAGCAGATGCCAGCATCATGCTTCCTGTACAGCCTGCAGAACCATGAGCCAATTAAACCTCTCTTCTTATAAATTACCCAGTCTCAGGTATTTCTTTATAACAATGCAAGAACAGCCCAATAGGGACCCAACACAGCTTTGCAGGAATAGGAACATATGTACTGCTTCTCCAAGGAGGGTTTGCATTTCAAATGTTATCTCAAACTGTAGAAATGCTTATTCTCCATTAATAAACTGGTAGCAAGAAGAGGAGCTATATTTCAGGAGTGGGAAGAACTATAAAACCCTTAAATCATTCATCCTTTGGACAAGACTTGCAACTGCATTCAGTTTTATACAGTCGTTTATGTAGCTTTTGTGTACTGTTTTAAGTGTAGAAACTTGTAAGTTCCAAGGATACATAAAACACATAATTTTCAAAGTCTGTACCTATAAGGCATGCACGGGAAAATAAATCATCAGTAAAAAGTAAGTATGAAGTTTGGAATGAATTAGAAACAAATTTTTTATACCACATTTCATCAGCACAAACGTGACCCATGTTAATTTTAATAAGACAGCCCCCCTTTATCATAAAATGCCTTCACCTTTTTTGAAACTTAAGTAGGGTACGTATATATTGTTTGATAATCTGACTTAACTCCACTTATTAGTAGGTCTCATAGGCATTCCCTTGTTCTTTTTGACAGCATTACCACCTTTTAAGAAATTCTCCACAAACCGCAGCATCTAATCCTGGGTTTCACTGTCTCCTCTGCACATTTCTGTCACCCCAGCTCCTTGTCATTACAATAACATGTTTCTCAGGATGAAACATGATATGGTTTGGCCGAATCCCCACCCAAATCTCAAATTGTAGCTCCCATAGTTCCCACGAGTCGTAGAAGGGACCAGTGGGAGGTAACTGAATCATGGGGCAGGTCTTTCTCATGCTGTTCTCATGGTAGTGAATACGTCTCACGAAATCTAATGGTTTTATAAAGGGCAGTTCCCCTGCACATGCTTTCTTGCCTGCCACCATGCAAGGCGTGACTTTGCCCCTCCTTTGGCTTCTGCATGATTGTGAGGCCTCCCTAGCCATGTGGAACTGTGAGTCAATTAAATTTCTTTCCTTTATAAATTACCCAGTCTTGCGTATGTCTTTATTAGCAGCGTGAGAACAGACTAATACAAAATGGTTTCTCTTACTACTTGATATGGTTTGGATGCTTGTCCCCTCCAAATTTCATGTTGAAATTTGAAATATGATCCCCAGTGGTGGGAGGTGACTGGATCATAAGGGCAGATCCCTCCTGAGTGGTTTGGCACCATCCCCTTGGTGATGAGTGAGTTCTTGCTCAGTTAGTTCACACCAGATCTGGTTGTTTAAAAGCCTGGGACATCCCCCTGCCCTCTTGCTCCTGCTCTCATCATGTGACATGCCTCCTCCCCCTTCACCTTCCACCTTGATTGGAAGCTTCCTGAGGCCCTCACCCCATGCAGATGCTGACACCATGCTGCTTGTACAGCCTGCAGAACCATGAGCCAATTAAACCTCTTTTCTTTATAAATTACCCAGCCTCAGGTATTCCTATATAGCAATGCAAAAATGGTCTAATACACTACTGTCTCCCAGAAACTCTTACTCTTTTTTAAAAAAAATTTAATTCTTGAAGTCTTTTTTTTTTTGAGATGGAGTCTCACTCTGTCAGGCTGGAGTGCAGTGGCATGATCTCGACTCACTGCAACATCCGCTTCCCAGGTTCAAGTGATTCTCCTGCCTTGGCCTCCCAAGTAGCTGAGATTACAGGCATGTGCCACCACATCTGGCTAATTTTTGTATTTTTAGTAGAGATGAGGGTTCACCATGTTGGCCAGGCTGGTCTCGAACCCCTGACCTCAGGTTATCCGCCTGCTTCAGCCTCCCAAAGTGCTGGGATTATAGGCATGAGCCACCATGCCCGGCCAAAGTCTTGTTTTGATACAAACATTACTTTTTCTATTTCCCCAACTTAACTAGTAGAATGATGATCTCCTGACTTCTGTAACTCAAGTTGACTTTTTTTACCTTCCATAAGTTTTTATTTACATACCCTTATTGAGATTTCCAAATTCTGTTCACTTATTACCTCCTGCAATTGGGCATTTTGTTTATCACAGTTTCCCCAGTACCTAGCAAAGTGCCTAGCACGTTGTAGGAGAGTAATACTTATCTGAGAGAATGTACCCCTAGAGAACGAAGTAGCACCTAAAATATATTGAGCACCTACTTTGCGCAAAGTACTCTAAGTAATTTACAGTTAACCCTCCCAACAACTTTAGAAGGAAGGATATGTTATCATCTTCAGTTTACAGATGAAAAGTGAAGAGGTTCAATAACATGCTGCCCTGGTCACTCAGCTAGCAAATAGTAGTGATGCGGTTAAAATAAAGGCATCACGACTTCAAAGCCAGCCTTCTTAATCACTATTCTTTATATACGGCCTCCTAGAAGGCACTGAACGCCTTCTCCTTCCTCTTTCTTTCTGATTTCCATGTCCGTTCCCTCCCTTTTCCCCATAACATTGGACATTTCCAAGTTGATCTGTATCTATCTTCAAGAAAAAAAAAATGAAGTTTTATTCTTACCCCAAATCGCTGGGGTAAAGATATAAAAAGACCTCAACTGCAAGAGATTCCAACATCTGAGAATGACTTTGGAAGAATCCCTTGCCTCTCTGGACTCCCAGCATGCCCTGAAACCCTAGCCTGAGCACACCCTTTGCAAAGTCATAAAAGCAGGGCTGAGAACAGCTATCTGAGACCTTGGCTCACGGACTGCATCTCATTTGCTTTGGCTGTTGATTTGGGCCATTGCCTGTGTGGGACTTTGTTTCTCATCAGCAGCTTCTGCTTGGTGTGAACTCCATGACTGGGGCTTGGTTTTCTTTCTGCTGGACTGTGCTTCCCCATGGAGACCTTGATGCGCTAACCCATTACCCGTCCCTTTATAACTCAGAATGCTCAGATTCAGAACTTGGCTTTGCTTTCTATACCTAATGAGACTTACCTGCCCCTTTTATGTTTGTGAACATCTTGGACTTGAACCCATATATCACCTCCAGGCTTCACGGATATAGACCCCTAGTTCTGATCATCTATCATTCCTCTCTTGGCTGCCCCTATAACCCAAGGCTAACATTTTTACCCTAGGTTTTCTTGTTTTCCCACTTATCAATTAGAAGTCCTCAGTGTATTCTCTCGGCTCCTCCCTTGCTTCCACTTCTTACTAATACTCCTTGGCTTACTTCCACCCCATGACCTGCGGTTTTGTGAGAGAACCACATGCAGACTTGGGATTTTCCAAATTTTTCCCACAGACACTCTCCAGAGGAGCCTGGTGAAGCCCTTTTTGATAACAGTATGATCCACTTTTCTCTGTGGTGTAGAGATTAGGGTAAGGAAGGAACAGGACTTGACCTTGAAGAATGCTTCAGAAACTGTATGTGAGGAACGAGGAACCACAAAGATAAAAGGCAGAAACAATGACAATAAAAAAATTGTGACCAAGTGACCATTCTGTGGGAAAGAAGACAAATTAAAATAGATCTAACCAACTCCATTTATGCTTTCTTTTTGTGCTACGTATGTATTTTAGGAAAACTGCCAAGACCATCTGTTAAATGTTTATTTCCTTTGTTACTTCTGAGGTGCTAAAAAAGACTATAAAAAGCCTATAATGAGAAGAAAGGGGAAAAGTCGCCTTTAAAATTGTTGGAAAGTGATCAAGAAAAGGAAAAGCCAAACTCAAGCTCAAGATCTGGCTTCCTTTTTATAACCACAATGTTCTAGAACAGGCAAGTCTACCTTATTCATAAAATTATTACCTAGACTTCTGCTTTGTTTCTAATTGTTGATACTGCTTTGTTAAGGCAGAAGAAATGGGGCACTTGGGAGGGAGATGTATTTGTCAATACTTTTCTGAAAGGACGGAGGAAATTGAGCAAACCCAGGAAACACTATTCTACTTTACTTGTTAGCTCTTCTGAAAAATAGAAAAAGTTTGAGAAGCACGGTGAAGGAAGTCTTCAGCCAAAATAAGGTACAAGAGCTTGTCTGTACAATTCAATTATTCATGCTTTCCCTGCCCACAGTTAGTCTGGATAATCAAATACTGAGTGACCTAGAAAGAAAGAGAGACAGTGGAACATTTTCCAGTGGCCTCACACGCTCCTGATGTTGAATCCTGCTTGCTGACATTCAGTAATAGCCTCATCATGGAAAAATTGAAGGGAGTAATTAGCATCCCTGAACAAATCTTGAGAGTTTGAATTAAATTTATAAGAGGAAAAATTGGGTTTTTCTGTTCTCTGGACTATAAGAATTTGGATAGACAATGCCCAAATGGCCAGCAGCCTCAGAGTCAATTACTCTGAAGTTTGTTGCCAAACACTAATTTTACTCTGTGAAAAGCAAAGTAAGAATCCACAGGTTTGGCCCAGACCACAAATTAGCTTGCAAATGACAAATTCTCACTTTTTCCACCTAAATAAAATAAAATAGCTTCTACTGAAACATCCTGAATTTCTAGAGGATGGAAATTAACACAGAGGGCTTACTTTCAAGTACAGCCACCATTCAACAAAGCCCTTGTGCTGCTTTAGTAAATAAACTCTGGCTAGGATACAACAGCAGAGGTTGGTTAAAAAAAGGCAATCTGTTCATGAAAAGTTATAGTGAGATTTTAATATTTTATGAAACAAGATTATTTTAGGCTCATTCTATGAAAGGGCCATGATTTTGTAGAAAGTGAAAAATTATAGAGCTTTATATGCACTATCTCCCGTCATCCTCACAAACCAGCAAAGCAGGTATTTTTATCCTTATGTTCTAGATGAAGAAACAAAGGCACAGAGAGATTAAGTCACTTGCCCAAGGTCTTGACGCTGGTGATAAAGCCAGGACGCAGATGCACACAGGTGATCTGGGTGTAGAGCTGCTTCTTTAAAGCGTATGGAAAGTTTTTCATCTCTAGGGTATTGTAGAGATTATCAGATGCAAGAAAAAAATTAAACTATGGAATTAGGGCTTACTACCCCCAGGAGAAAATGAAGGCAATAGTTCTAATGATTGACATAATGCGTTCATCAAAAGGCTGAAGGTACTACTGGTTGTGAACTTTTTTTAATCCATGAGATTAATTCTGAACTTGATAGAATGTAGCATTTAATAGCTCATTTTGGCCTTGCAAAGACAGAATTTCTAGTATCATTCTGATTGTTCCTCCAGGAGATATTCCATCTCCTCAGTGAAGAAAACAGCCAGATTGAGTTATAATAATTAATAAACCTCTCATAGCATTTGCTAAGCTTGGCTCTATATATCCTCTTGCAGTTTGGTTTTTCTTTCAATCCTGTTACCATTGACAAAAAGGATAATGAGAACATTTTGATTTTAATCAATGTTAAACCAAAGAATGACTTAAATAATTTCTGGAAATTATATTTGAATTATGAAATCAGGTTCATTGATCAGAATTCTATCAGTCATGTTTATGTCTTTATATCTCTATATATATCCTTTTATTTTTGCTCTGAAGACACCTTTGGTAGAATTGCTGCATAGAGTTACTTCAACTTGATAGGACAACTGGTTCTGCCCTTAAGTGTCACCATAAGCTTGCATTTCAGGATGCTTGAACAGTTTTTTGTTTTATAAACAAGTTTATAATCTTGTTTCATAAAATATTAAAATCTCACTATAACTTTTCATGGCTTTTAACTTTTTTTGTATTGTCTTATTATAAGCAGAAGAGAAGTAGGATTCTTTTGTCTCTTATTTATTAGTCAACAATGTCTCAGTTTCAAATTTAAAAGTCAGAAAATAGCTTCTGAAATACAGAGAACTACTTTTCAGGGGATGGTTAGCCTGCAGATCTTATGTGACTAAAACTTAGATGTTTATATTTTTATGCTAA
The DNA here is from genome assembly GCF_029281585.2 of Gorilla gorilla gorilla. Classification (NCBI taxonomy): domain Eukaryota; kingdom Metazoa; phylum Chordata; class Mammalia; order Primates; family Hominidae; genus Gorilla; species Gorilla gorilla. The sequence continues at coordinate 34,043,399 of NC_073232.2, read as the reverse complement.
TGTATTTCATGTATATTTGAAGCTGTTTCATTTCTTGGAGAATTCCTCTTTTTTACAGAAAGAAACTCATTATTTTTCTCAATACTACAGCTTATATTTTTAAAATCATTTGTTAATATCATATTATCCTCTTACTTTTTCATAACTTGGCAAGGAATAGAAATCTGACCCTCAAAAGAAAAGCATAGGGCAGGATGGGTCATATAATAAGAATACACTGGAAGAAATTAACTGGTTCTGGTCTCATCTTGCCCATTCTACCAGCTTCAGATAAGGTAAAGCAACTTTTATCAGACTAACCCACTTAAAAATATAAATTATGAACTCTAGACAAAATAAAAATAAATCAAACAGCCTCTTAAAGGTAATGGACCATGAATAAAAGTCGGCAAAAATGAAAAGGATTTCAACCCTTGAAATAGGGCAACTACATTGGATGAGGTCCATATGTATTCATCTTTTCCCTGAGAGCATTCCTCAGATGGTAAGGCATAAATGGATAAAGTTTAAGTGAAAAGCAGCTACTTTGCTGGGCTGAGGCATCAGAGAGGGAGTCAGGAGCTGCCAAAGTGGTCAGAAATTGAGGAGAGAAATTCCATAAAGGGAGAAATCCACAGTAGAGATAAGCCCCAAAAATCTGGGCATAAATTACCTTTAAATACTTGGCTGATTCTTGAATGGAGCATGTACAAGGCAAGACTCCAAGGATACTCAAGGGAAAACAATAACTAGAAACTGGAAAGAACAAACTGAGCAGAGCTTTTAGCATCTGCATATTGCAGGAAAGACAAAGGGAGTTTAAGACCTGACCCAACAGAGCATGGTGGCTCATGCCTGTAATCCCAGCACTTTGGGAGGCCAAGGCAGAAGGATTGCTTGAGGCCAGGAATTCAAGACCAGCCTGGGCAACATAGCGAGACTATGTCTCTACAAAAAATGAAAAAATTAGCCAGGCATGGTGACATGTGCCTGTAATCCCAGCTGCTTGGGAGGCTGAGGCAGGAGGATCACTTGAACTCAGGAGGTTGAGGTTGCAGTGAGCTGAGACTGTGCCATTGCACTCCAGCCTGGGTGACCGAGTGAAACGCTATCTCTAAGAAAAAACAAACAAACAAAGAAACACCTACCCTAAGAAGGGTCATGCTTTAGGACTGAAATCTACATCCCAGTTCTAAAGTATTTGCCTTAGAACTCAGAGAAAAACTGAAATATACCTACCCTAATAAAGCCTAAAACCAAACATTCACAAATTCAAAGTTATATGCAAGAAATTTAACAGCCTGCTAGAATGGAACTTAACATTCTTTTAGAGAAGATAATAGAATTCAGAATCTTTACAATGATTTATCCATGATGTGAGCTATACAATAAAAACTTAGTACGTCTGAAAAGAAACAGAAGAATGTGACCCACAGTTAAGAGAATAATCAATCAATAGGAACAGTCTTACAGATGATCCAGACATTGAAATTAGTAGACCAAGACTTTAAAATAACTCTAATAAATATGTTTTTAAATCTATAGGGAAATGGGGCTGCAATGGGTATGGATATTCAAGGAACGTGGGAAGTATAAAAAAGAATCAAACAGAAATCCTAGAACTAAAAAAAAAACAAAAAAAGAATATCTGAAATTAAAATTTCGTCAGATGTGATTAATAACAGATTGGACACAACAGAAGAAAGCATCAGTTAATTAAGACTAGTCAATGAAAGTAATCTAAATTGGAGCTCAAAGGAAAAAGACTGGAGAAAAAGAACAGAGCCTTGAGGACCTTAGAACAATGCCAAATGGTCTGATGCACATGTAACTGAAGTCCCAGTAGAACAGAAGAGAATCGAAAAGAAAAATTATTTGAAAAAATAGTGTCTGAAAAACCTCCAAATTTGATCCAAAACATTAGCCTGTAGATCCAGGAAGCTCAGCTAACCCAAATCAGGATACACTTAAAAAAAAAATTCATAGGCATATTATGGCCACACTTCTAAAATGCAAAGACAAAGAGAGACTCTTGAAAGCAGCCAATATAAAAAGATATTATATACTGGGGGAAAGATATTATATACACAGGAACAAGGATGGGAAAAGGTACAAATGATGACTAATTTTTAATTAGAGATTGAACAATTAAAAATTATAATTAGAACATAAAAAGCTTTCACACAATTCTATTGATATAAAAACATGCATAACTAACAATATTTTAAATTTATTCCATTACATCTTCTCATAATTTTATTTCAGTGGCTTTGAGAAATCCCAGAGTAGAAAACTTTCAGAGTGGTTTTATTGTTAACTAAAACTAAAAGCACTTCCTTTTATTCTGTATAGAAAGGGGAGTAAAGATGGTAATGGCAATTACATTAATGTGGTGGAATTATATTCCTTTTCTCCATATTTCATCTCAAATTTTCAAACCTAATTTTGGTGCCTTGTTCTCCCTTAATACTTCAATGTTTATTTCTGAAACATAATGCCGCTCTCACATATAACAGTAACATAATCTTTAAAATCAGTAAATTAACAGTGATCTATTATTACCACCTAATCCAAATATTTCTCTCAAATTTTGCTGATTGTCCTAATATTGTCCCAAATAGGTTTAGGATTAAGTTCAGATCATGCACTGCATTTACATTTCTTCCACCTTTTCATTTTTCATTTTTTTTTTTTTTGAGACAGTCTCACTCTGTCACCCACACTAGAGTAGTGTGCTCATAAGTCACTGCAGCCTTGAACTCCTGGGCTCAAGCAATCCTCCCACCCCAACTTCCCAAAACGCTGGGATTATGGGCATGAGCCACCACACCTGGCCCAGGTGCTCTTCCATTTTGTATAGTTTTCAGGTCATTTCTTAATTTTCATGATCTTGAGGATTTTTTTAACTTTATATTTTGAACTAATTTCTGACTTAAAAATTTTTTCAGGGCCAGGCATGGTGGCTCACATCTGTAATCTCAGCAATTTGGGAGGCCAAGGCAGGTGGATCACCTGAGGTCAGAAGTTTGAGACCAGCCTGGCCGACATGGCAAAACCCCGTCTCTACTAAAAATACAAAATTTAGCCGGATGTGGTGGTGGGTGCCTGTAATCCCAGCTACTCGGGAGGCTGAGGCAGGAGAATTGCTTGAACCCGGGAGGCGGAGGTTGCAGTGAGCTGATGCTGAGATCGTGCCATTGTACTCCAGCCTGGGTGACATACTATCTTTCAAAAGATTTTTTTTTTTTTTTGAGACTCTGACTCAAAAAAAAAAAAAACCTTTCCAAAGATAGTACAGAAAATTTCTATATGCTGTTCTTCTAGCTTTAATCTTTCTCTCTTTCTCCCTATAAATGTACACAATTTTTTTCAGAAACATTTCAGAGTAAGTTGCAGATACAATGCCTCTTTACTTTCAAAAATTTCAGTGTGAGTTTCCTAATAACCAGGGCTTTCTCTTACATAACTGTATCACAGTTATCAAACTTAGAAAAATTAACCTTGTATAATACTCCTATCTAAACTACAGACATTCAATTTTGTCAATCACCTTACTAATTTTCTTTTTATCAAAAGAAAACTAATGTCTGGTCCAGGGTTCAATTCGGGATCACAAGTTTCATTTAGTTTGTCATGCATTTTTTGTTTCCTTTAATCTGAAATAGTTCCATAGTCTTTTGTGTCTTTCATGACCCTGGCATTTTTTAATAATACAAGCCAGTTATCTTATAGACTGTCCCTCAAAAAATGGAAAATCTCAGCAGACAAATAAAAACAATGAAAGGAACCAAATGGGAGATTTAGAACTGAAAAAGGTAATAACTGACATAAGAAAATCACTGGGTGAGCTCATAAGAATGGGGATGACAGAGGAATAAGTCAGTAAACTTGACAATAGATCCATCAAAATTATCTAATGTGAAGAACACAGAGAAAAAGACTGTAAAACAAAATAACAGAGAAAAAATTAACAAAGTCTCAGGACCTGTTTGACAACATGAAAACATCCAGTATATATGTAACTAGAATTCTAGAAAGATAAGAGAAAGAGATTGAGACAGAAAAAATATTTGAAGACATATTGGCCAAAAGCTTTCCAATATTTGGTGAAAGACATAAATGTGTAGATTCAAGAAGCTTAGCAAACTCCAAACAGGATAAATTCAAAGAAAGGCATGGCTAGACATATGCAAATTTAACTGCTGAAAAGAAGGCACAGAAAACAGCCCTTGAAAACAGCTAGGAAAAAAAGACACAGGACATACAAGGAAACAATGATCTGAATCACTGCAGTTTCTCATCCAAATCATAGAAACCAGAAGACAGTGGAACAAATTATTTTCAGAAGGGCAGCATGAAAAATTTTAAATATTCACACCCTTTATCTTAGAATTCCACTTCTAGGAATTGGTCGTGAATAAATGAAAAAAAAGTGACTAAAATGTACACATAGGATGCTATTTACAGTGTTGTCTAAAACAGCAAAAACTGTAAATAATAAACATTTTTTGGAGGAAGGGTTCAATATATTATTGTGTACCTATATAAATACTAGGCAGCCATTACAAATCTTACTCATATATTTATTGACATATAAAGATGTCCACAATCTTGTTAAGTGTTAACAGCAGACTATTAAAAGGATGCACTTATGTATGTTTCTGAATTTACACAGCAAGTTCTCATTAAGGTAAGAAAGACAAAAGCCCAACTTGGTCTAAGTAGGAAAACCAAATGGTCAAACTACTTTTAGGTTCAGAAATTAGTATTCTTTTCAACATTATTTCATCTTAGTGTTAAAATTCTCAAATCGTGACCAAAAAGCCATGTCTTCTTGATTGAAGTGAGTTCTTCTTGAAAAGCCCATTTAGGGCCAGGCGCGGTGGCTCACGCCTGTAATCCCAGCACTTTGGGAGGCCGAGGTGGGTGGATCACGCGGTCAGGAGATCGAGACCATCCTGGCCAACACGGTGAAACCCCGTCTCTACTGAAAATACAAAAAAAAGTTAGCCGGGCGTGGTGGCGGGCGCCTGTAGTCCCAGCTACTAGGGAGGCTGAGGCAGGAGAATGGCGTGAACCCGGGAGGCGGAGCTTGCAGTGAGCCAAGATCACGCCACTGCACTCCAGCCTGGGAGAGAGCGAGACCCGGTCTCAAAAAAAAAAAAATCCCATTTCATATACCTGTGGTAGAGTGTTTAAAGTGGCATCAATGAATCATACCTCCCTAGTCCACACACCTTTGTCATGTGACTTCACCACTCCTTCTGTCAAGGAGTGAAATCTGTTTCCCCACACCTTGAATCTAGCTGGCCTTGCAGCTTGCTTTGACCACTAGAATGCAGCAGAAATGATGTTCTGGGATTTTTGAGCCTATACCTTAAGCAGCCTTGTAGCTTCTGCTTCTGCTTTTGGGACCCAGCAATTATGTAAAAGCTATTCTACTGGAAAGAGAAGCCAAGTGAGGAGAGAGGCCCCTGAGGATGGGAGACCATAAAAGAGAGAGGACACACAGAGAAGAACAGAGTACGTACCACGGCCAGCAGCCAGCACCAAGGCCCAGACTCCAGAGTGAAGCTACTTTGTTTTCTTTCTTTTTTTTTTTTTTTAATACTTTAAGTTCTAGGGTACATGTGCAGGTTTGTTACATATGTATACATGTGCCATGTTGGTGTGCTGCACCCATGCTATTTTGGATCCTCCAGCTCCAGTTGAGCTTTCCTGGCTGAAACCATGTGGAACAAAAAGATAAGCCTTCTACACTGAGTTCTGCCTAGATTCCTGATCCGCAGGGTCATCAACAAATGGTGGTTGCTTTAAGCCACTGTTTTGTGATAGTCATGCAGCAGTAGATGACTGAAATAGTACTTTCAGTTGAAAATCTTAACAACAAGGTATGCACTGCACATAGCTAGATAATAAGCAATGCCAGAATAAGCAATGACCACTTAGTGACCTTTGTTTTTTTTGAAAAAAGGGTCTCACTCTGTCCCCCAGGTTGGAACGCAGTGGCACAATCTCTGCTCACTGCAACCTCCACCTCTCGGGCTCAAGTGATTCTCTCTCCTCAGTCTCCAGAGTAGCTAGGAGTACAGGCATGCACCACCACACCCTGCTAATTTTTGCATTTTTTGTAGAGATGGGGTATTGCCATGTTGCCCAGGCTGCTCTCAAACTCCTGGGCTCAAGCGATCCTCCTTCCTCAGTCTCCCAAGCTGCTGTGATTACAGGTGTGAGCCACTGTGCCTGGCCCAGCAATCATTTTGAATGACAGTACAACAGCAAAACTGTCCCTACTGAAAAGACTGAATTGAGGTATTCAAACAAAGCTTAAAGAATTTGATTTCCAAGTGGATATCAGTCACCAAGATCCTATTATAAGAAAAAAAATGTTTAAAGCTTTGTGATTCTGACACTTAAAATTGTAATGTAGACTTAAATTCATTTTACAAAGGTATATTTGAAAATCCACAGTAACAGGGCAAATAATTTAAAACAACGTTCTGCTAAAATGACTCTAATAATTCATGGCAGTAAAAATTTTGAGTTCAATATAGAGACATCTACCATACAACAAATTATCAAGGTGATCTCAGTAATTCTCACTGTACACATTTTTATTTAAATAACTCACACAACCTTTGACAACTATTGAATCTTTCTCATTCCAAGTCCTAAATAAGCAACTTCAGGTCATTTCACATAGTTAACATTATGAGAAACAGATACCTTTTACCATTCATTTAAAAACATAGTATGCATTTAAAATCATATTCTCCCATTCGGTTCAGGTGCTGATAACCAGCGTTCATTTCAGATATCAACCTAAAACGGGGTTGTAGGGATTCTTCCTGGTTACATTAAAATCATTGCCAGAAAAGGAAGCTGCCATTATTAAAGAGACAACAGATTTCCTAAGATGAGTTCTCTCCAAATTTGACAGTAATAGCAACAGCACTCATAAGAATAATATGATGTATCCTTTAAATCCCTCCTTGCACACGTTATTTTATTAGATCCTCATAAAGGGCATATATCAATTTTATAGAGTTATAAACAGATGTCTGTATAGACAAGAAGGATGCTCGCTGTCACTATAATGAAGTTAAATTGTAAGCCTAAGCCTCCTAAAAGTAAAACAAATGTCTAATGCTTAGTTCATGTATTATCATAAGTGGAGACACAACAGACAGGCACACTCAGCCCTGTAACACAGGTAGGAAAGTGAGGACATAACACAGTTCCATGTCTACTTAAAGTGTAAATTTCACGGAAATCTTTCAGACAGTTATCAGACTTCGGTCACTCTTCTTGATTACCAAAAGAGTCAAACAACAGTTCCTTTTAAAAGGAAACCATCATTTCCTATGATACTCTATCTTATAATAAACAAAACAATTCACAAAACAATTGAGAGTAGATATTGAAGAAAAATGGTACCTAGAGAGAATTGGAAGTATCGTATTATAGTATGTAATTTAGAAAGCGACTGCAAATTAAAATGTTCCATTAAGGCTGCCCAATAAGCTTAAAATTCAGTGGTTTATTGTGGGATCTATTTTACTGCTAGTTATCAGAATGAAGCATAACAAGAAGTCAATTAACTGAGAATTTACCCTTTTAAAGAAATTTATGATTAAATTGTGAAAATGATAACGATGAGAAAGAAATTCAGGATCTTAGCAAGTTAACCAGAGAGGAGTCATAAATGGCATATAAATGCTAAAGCTGAAATGAACAGGGATGGCGGCTGCTCAGGGAACAATGAAGTGAAGTCAATCCTGAATTCCAACTTGAAAATGTTTAAAGTAAACGAGCAGGATCTAGGAGGTCATCTAGGAGGTCATTTTAAGGAAATGATAAGGAAAGACAAAAGGAAAGAAGAGCAAAACAGCTTTAGAAGTTAGTTAGGGGCAGAAATAGAAATTCATGTTTGGAGGTAAAAGTTCTCCAAATTTCCAGATGCTTTCATTAGTAATTGAGTCATTTTACTTTCTCTTCCTGGAAGAGGGTTTGGAAATCATTTATTTTAAGATGCAATGGGAAATAAAAGTGAAAATTAAATGTTTGATGAGCTAGACGTGCCAAACAGTCAACATCTCCTCCCTACTCTGTTCTTCATTTTCCAAGCCAGAATTTCTCTGCATGCCTTTCTCATCTAATTTGTCACCAAATCCTATAAAGCTACTTTTTAAATATTTCTTGAAACTGCCAACTGCTTTCTGGTTCCACCTCTTAAGTCCATGCTATGTCCTCCTAATTGGTCTCAGGCCTATGAGTCTAATTTCTCCATCACTACTAAGTTGCCAAAATGATCTTTCTAAAATAAAGAGGATTATGGCGTTCTACTTAAAATCCTTCAGTGACACCTCATAGCTTTCAGAAAAGTGTACACTCATGGATCCTGCTTGATTTTCTAGCTTCATCTTCACAACTCCATACAGGCACTCTTTGTTCCAGGCAAAGTGAACAGCACATGCCCCATGCCATGCTCTCTCCTCCAGCCACCAATTTGCCTGTGTAACTGTCACTTGGCTTTAAATTTTGGCTTGCACGGGATTGTTTCCTCAGAATGCCTGCCTTCTTTAATCTCGCAGTGTGATTTTGATGTTTCTTTTCTTGGCTCCCCTCCCATAGCCTCAGGTGTAAAACACCATCATAGCCTGAAGGGGATTAGGAAAGGACCAGCAGGCAATTGTCCAGGGCTCCAATCCTCAAGAAAATGTAAACATCATTAGGAATGTTGCAGATCAATACTCTATGTGGTTGGGAGATTACTTTGACAAGCTTCTAGGAATGAGAAGGCTAAAATGACCCAGGAATATGCTTGAATAGTAATAAATCACTTTTAAAATACCTTTCAAAGAGGGTAAGTTTGGTTAGTTTCTGTTTTTGTTCTGCTAGTTAGGTGTGCAAGCTTGAAGTCAAAGCTGAGCTGCTTAGAACAATACTCTGCTAGCAGACATCCTTCCTCATCCTTCACTGCACCGTGCTTGTGGTGCAGTAGTCTGTGCAAAACTGTGATCTTTCCCCAAAGAAAAGTGGAACAAATACTTTAAAAACATCTGTTTGAAAGGGAACTGTATTAGTCCATTTTCACGCTGCTGATAAAGACATACCCAAGACTGGGTAATTTTTAAAGAAAATTAGGTTTAATGGACTCACAGTTCCACGTGGCTTGGGAAGCCTCATAATTCTGGCAGAAGGTGAAAGGCACGTCTTACATGACAGCAGATGAGAGAATGAGGACCAAGCAAAATGGGTTTCCCCTTATAAAACCATCAGATCTCGTGAGACTTATTACTACCATGAGAACAGTATGCAGAAAACCACCCCCATGATTCAATTATCTCCCACCAGGTCCCTCCTACAACATGTGGGAACTATGTGAGCCAAAATTCAAGATGAGATTTGGGTGGGGACACAGCCAAATCATATCAGAAACCAAATACCTAATTAGCTTTCTCAGGCCATGCTATGTTTCCATCTGGTCCTGATTATAGTATTTATCACACAATATTCTAATAAGTTGAATTACTTATCTAAGGTCTCCATAAGCTTCATAACGACCAAGGCTATAACTTTTTTGTTTTGTAACAAATATGAAAAAGGAACTTGTTCACCCAAAGTGTGTGATCTTTAAGTGCAGTGAACTGACGCCCAAAGATCAAGATTTAGCAGTGTTATGTTCAACGCTGTCCAGAGAAGAACGACCTTGAGTCAAACAGATAAGAATATTCTGTTCATTAAAGAGGCATTCTTTATTGTGAGGCAGATACCAATCATTGTGAGTGAAATGTCCCTTAAAATTATTTTTTTCTTTTTGGTTTATCTTCGTATTCATCAGATAAATTACTGACTGATCATTCCATTTCCTAAATACCATCATAGAAAAAATGAAGAATATTGGAGGGAGAAGACCAAATCTCTGGTCACTGGAAAAATAGAGGAACCATTATAAATCAATAAATTTACACTCTTTTTTTTTCCTTGAGACAGAGTTTAGCTCTTGTTGCCCAGGCTGGAGTGCAATGGTGCAATCTCAGCTCACTGCAACCTCCACCACCCGGATTCAAGCGATTCTCCTGCCTCAGCCTCCCAAGTAGCTGGGACTACAGGCGTGCACCACCACGCCCAGCTAATTTTTGTAGTTTTAGTAGAGACAGGGTTTTTCCATGTTGGTCATGCTGGTCTTGAACTCCTGACCTCAGGTGATCCACTCGCCTCGGTCTCCCCAAGTGCTGGGATTACAGGCATGAGCCACTGTGCCCGATTGATAAACTTACATCTTATCTTGTGCATTATTCTCTTACAAGCATGATTAGCAGGAGAGGAGGTCTTAAGTTTGACCAACTGAGTTCATGGACAAAAAGTTACTTCTAGACCGTTCACTTGGCACTGTCACCTTTCTGAGGTCTTGGGAAAATAAAATCCAATAATATATGTGTAACCGTTTTCAAAGTTATAAAGCTCCTATTTTTTTTTCTTTGACAAGAATGACGTTTATATTTCAAAGGATATTTTAGCTTTGATTGTTTTCTCCCTAAAATAAAATTTTATCTTGGTACTGCTTTTGGCCAGCCAAATAAATTTTATGCTCTTGACCTGATTTAAACTAATATTTTTCTTCTTTCTGCTGCCAGTAAAATATTGTTATACTCAACTTTTCTCAAGAGAAAGATGTTCTGTGTTTCTTCATAGTAGGCAACAACATTTAAGGGAAAAGGGGGTATTCTCTTGAACTGATGACTCTTTTTCTGGAAAATATACAGAATACTGTGAAAAAATAAGCTGTAATGATCTGTTAGGATTACATTACATTACTTTAATAGAGAAGAATCCTACACATATGTGGAATTTACAAGAAATGGTGTTATTTTCTGGTAATGACCCATGTTGACTTGGCAGTTGTTTAAATATAATGTCAACCAATTACGTTTAAAATCTCAAGCAAATTGGAAAGATGGTTCCAGAAAAAAGGTAATATCAAGGGCAAGTAAAATTATTTCCTGAAAATTTCTGCGACTTGAGCTTTATAACATTTAAAGCAAATATAGATAATCTTAAATTTTGTCAAATTAGGAAACGGAATCATTCAGATTAGGCCACTCAACCCAGTAGAAATACTATTTTTTTCACATCTTTTTTGTTAGACTAGAAAACTATGTTATGCTAAAATGAATAGGTTCACAATTGCTTTTCTAAAACCCATAGGGTAATTGGGTTGTGGAATTCAAATATTTTCAGATTTTAGAAAGGCGATACCATGTGTTTGCTACATAGTGCAGTGGTAGAAAGTGGCTCTCTGAAAAAGTTTGCATGTGTACATATAAGTTTATTATAAATTTTACTGATATAAACAATCTGTAACACAAAATTACAAATAAAAATAAATACGTTTTACTGTAAATTTTTGATTTCACAGAATGCTTTCATTATTTTTTGCATAATTTTCACATTCATAGTTAACCTATGGTTGTGACTGATGTAGAAATGTACTTTAGTCATGAATGTTTGTTGGTATTTTCCTTTATTCTTAAATCCGTATTTGGGTTTACTAGTTCTCTTTTTAGTTTCTTTAACTGAACACTTGTTCATTTATTTTAATACATATATATATAGAGAGAGAGACAGATGTACGTCCACATCCAGATAGACAGACAATAGATGGTTGATAGATAGATAGATAGATAGACACACACACATACATACATACATACTAAATGAACACAGTTCAGGCCATACATTTCTAAATTCCACTATGGCTGCATCTCTACAAATTTTATGTTGTACTTTCACTGTTTTTTCTTGATTTTTAAAAAACCAAACATACATGGTTTAGAAGCACTATTTTAGGACCCATGAAACTGCTCTAAATTCTCCAGCTTATATTCACCTATTCCAATATTCTTGAACTGTTTCCTGCAAAATATTTACAAGTTTTCCTTTCCTTGATAAATAAGTTTGGGAAGAAAGGGTTAAGCAAAGTTGAAATGAGTTTCCCTAATGTAGGATTAATTGGCTAATATGCATTATAAATCTATAAAAAGGAAATATGGAAGGCACATTTACTATAAGTATTGGACCACAGATTTTTTTTTTTTTTTTTTTTTTTGACGAGGTCTTGCTCTGTCACCCAGGCTGGAGACCTGTGGCACAATCATAGCTCACAGCAACCTCAAATTCCTGAGCCCAAGCAATATTCCTGCCTCAGCCTCACAAATAGCTGGGACTACTGACATGCACCACCATGCCTTGCTAATATTTTAAATTTTTGTAGAGAGGTCTCACTATGTTAACCAGGCTGGTCTTGAACTCTTGGCCTCAAGCTCTCCTCCCAAAGCGCTGGGATTACAAGCATGAGCCACCATGCCCTGCTGAACAAAGATTTTTGTTTTTGCTAAAACTATTTAAGTTTAATGAACCAACTTAGAAATGTTTACCTACTCTATAGTAGTTGACGTGAGTATCACTACTTTTACCTGTAACCATCATTTAGTACTATATTAATCAGGATTGTTAATTGCAAATAATAAAAGTAACTCTCAACAAGTTTAAGCATAAAATAAGTTTATTAAGAGATAATAAATGGACAAAATATTCTGCAGGAAAGCCAGGGATCAACTTTAGAGGCTAGCACCAGAAACAATTCCCAGGTCACACCACTGGATTGCTGTTTTGGCACCACTAAAATGGCAGTAAATCCATGAAAAAGAAAAGTCATAAGCTGACAAATACAGCAGGGGAAGAGACCAGCAGTAGCAGTTTGGAGGCCAGAAAACACATAAATTACTATTTTAATAGACTAGGGAAAGTTGAGATCTATGTCTCTGGCATGAAAACTTCAAAATTAGGCTGATTAGCACGTCAAGACCCTAAAATAGTTCAAGAATTAGAGATAACATTTACTTCTGAACCAGGAGGTGGGTTTGGGGGAAAGGAGTATAGAACTAAGAACAAGAGAATTCATCGAAAATCTGTATAAAAAGCAGTTACAGCCTTGGAAACTGTTCCCCACCCCATGTAGCAGGGTGACTGCTGATTAGGATTAAGTGCTTATTCTACGGAGAGACTTCAAATTCTGGGATATTAGGCATAGGTGAGAGCAGAAATAGTACACGCCAACACCACAAAATAGTGAGAGGTTCCATACTGAAAAATCTACATGTTGAATGGTAACAATCATAGCCCCCCCTTTCTTTACTCTGATTCTAATTCCCTGGAGGATTTCTTTCCGGGAAGCCTAAAGAGGCTAAAAGAAAAGTACTACAGATAGAATTGACGGTACCCACTGAAATAGCCCAGTTTCATAATCATACAGTGAAGTCCAGCAATTGATAAGGCCCATCCAGGATATGGTTTCCAATCAATTTCTTGCTACTTGAAAATTAAATGGGAATAAGAGAGGAAGATCACTAAACACTTGAGGAATGTCTCAATAGGAAAGACAGAGACCAAAACAAGCAAACAAAAAGTGGACTTCAGAAGAAACAGAAACAAATTTCAAATGAATTTTCTAACTATAATTAAATTCCTTAGCTGGCCACAGTGGCTCAAGCCTTTAATCCCAATACTTTGGGAGGCTGAGGTGGGAGGATCACTTGAGGCCATGAGCTCGAGGCCATGAGCTCAAGACCAGTCTAGGCAACATAGCAAAATCCCATCTCTACAGGAAAAGAAAAAAGCTTAAAAAATTCCTTAAAGAGTTTAAAAAAAAAGAAAGACTTTTGTATCCATGAAACAAGAACATAAAGCAATTTAAAAATTTTAAAGGCAAAAAAAAAAAAGAACTAAAAACATGACAATGGTAACCTATAACAGAAAAGTTAACAAGGAGAAATAAACCCAGAAAGTGGAATCCCTCCCAGAAAGGATAAATGGATGAATTCAAAGAAAGAAAAAAAAATAGGACATGGGAAAGAAAAATTCTAGAGAATTAGAGGGTGTTTCAGTTATTTAATATTTTATAACAAACTATCCCAAAACTTAGTGAATTAAAACAATTTATTATTTCTCAATGTTCTGTGGGTTGACTGGGTTCAGTTTAGCATGTCTTCTGCTCTTTTGCTACACTCACCTGGTAACTTGGCCAGGGCTCAATAGTCCAAGATGTCCTTTCACCCTCTAAGGCCTCTTTCCACATGACCTTTCATTATGAGGTAATCCGCGCCAAGTATCTTTACATAAAAAACTGAAGGAAGTAGAAGTGTCTAGCACCCTTATGGCCTGGCCTTGAAATCCCATATACCTTTTGCCACTTTCTATTGATTAAAGCAAGTCACAAGCTCAGCCCAGATTCAAGGAAAGGGAATATGGACTTCATTTGTTGATGTGAGGAATAGCATGCACATAAGGTTTGGGAGGTATCACTGAGCATTGTCTTTATTTATTTATTATTTTTTACTTTTGAGACGGAGTCTCACTCTATCACTCAGGCTGGAGTGCAATGGTGTGATCTTGGCTACTGCAATCTCTGCCTCCCGGATTCAAGCAATTCTCTTGCCTCAGCCTCCTGAGTAGCTGGGATTACAGGTGCCCACCAACATGCCCAGCTAATTTTTGTATTATTAGTAGAGACGGGGTTTCACCATGTTGGTCAGACTGGTCTCAATCTCCTGACCTCAGGTGATCCACCTGCCTCCACCTCAAAAATGCTGGGATTACAGGCATGAGCCACCTCACCTGGCCAAGCACTATCTTTAGATAATCAATCTTCCACACCACACAAGATCACTTTAAGGTGTCCAAAATCCCTAAAATAGGAGTTTGAGAAAGAAAGAACAGACAATATAAGATAGGAAAAAGAAATTCAAAAATAAGTTTTATCATAATTATCAGAACTGAAGGACATAAATTTCCATATTTAGAAAGCCCATCAAAGTGCTCCAGCAGCAAAACAAACAAGCACAAAGACTTGTACCAATAAATACTGCCATGAAATTTTAGAACCCTGACCATAAAGATCCTAAAAGCTTCTACAGGAAAGGAAAAAAACATATTACATTTTAAAAATCAAGAATCAGAATAACATTAGACTTATCAAAAACAATAAGAGAACCTAGAAGTTGGTGGTGGAGCAATATCTTCAAATTTCTGAGGAAAAAAATTACTTCCAACCTAGGATTCTATACACAGCAAAATATTAATCTAGTCTATACACAGCAAAATATTAATCTAGTCTGCAATGGAATAAAGACATTGTTAGACAAGCAATTTCTCAAATAATTAAAAGCACATGCTAAAATCACAACATTATCAGAGGAAGCTACTGGAGAGTGAGTTCTACTAAAATTATGGAATAAACCAAGTAAAAGGAAGAAACTGGATCCACTCAGGAGAAAGGACAATGTGAACAGAAAGGAAAGGTGACTAGAGAGACCCTATAGGGTAGTCTCCCTATAAATCAACCAGCCTGCCTTAAAACAGGAAAGGCACTCAAGAGGGGAAGTCTTCAAGAAAAAGATAAAATCGTTGGATTACCTAATGAACAGTTGTAAGTACCAATTAAATGAGAACCCTAACTCAGAACTAAGAAACAAAGAGTTCTGATTTTAAAAAGAAAAGCAGCTAATGTGACTACAGCATCCTTCTACAAGGCAATCCCAACTTCTGATGTAGGACTATGATCAAAATATTGCCAGCTGATCAAAGTATTGCCAGATATCAGTTATGCTGATTTAGTTGCTTGCACTTGACATGTCCCTTTTCCATGACATTGGCAACTTTCTTGGCTTGGCTTTTTTGAGTCAGAAAAGCATATTTGTTTTTGAAGGAGACTGTTTTGAAAGCAAAAGTTTCAAAATGATAAAAAGTTGAAGATTTGAGTGGCTGGAGTGCACAGATGAGGCCTACACAAACTACTTTTTCATATGTAGATTGTATTCATTTTCCTGGATAGGGACAAAAACAGTATTATGTTTCCATGGATTTGAAAACAGTTACTTCATGATTTTTTTTTTAACTAACACTATGTAGTCTGAATTACAAAAGGTTTATAAACGATTTAATGGATTGAGAGAAACAATATTTGCCATCCATGATTATTTTTGAAAGTGAATTGCTATTAAAATCTAACTAAAACTTCATACAAAACAATTTATTGTCTTCTAAACTCTATTTTGATGAAAACATTTTATAATTTCCATAAATATGTAACTTAAAAATCTCATTTTTCTCAAATATCTTACAAATTCCCTACATTTAGGCTACTTAAATTAATTTCAGTGAAAGCTAGAAATTATAACCATAGCCTGAAAATTAATCAATTTTCATTTCATAAACTCATAGATTTTTAATAATGTTGACATAAAAAATGGTTTTACATGCTATTAAGAAGAGTCACAAATGTTAAGAAGTTTACAGTCACTAACCTTCAACATAAATTTTAAAAAACAGTATATCTATTGGATACAAGAACAGATAAAAATTAGACAAATGTCCAGTAGTGGGTAAGTGGATGGTGGTGTTCATACAATAGAATACTATTTAGTAATACAATTCAATGAATTGTGGCTTCATTCATCTGAATGGATGAATTTGGAAGTCTCTGAGCAAAAGAAATAGGTCATGGGATAACACATAAAGTATGACTCCATTTATATAAAATTCAAAGAGTCAGAACTAAACAATGCAGAACTATGAGAAAGGGAATGAATAACAGAAAATGTATGATGTAGTTATAGCTGGGGGAAGAAAGCGAATCTAATCAATCAAAGAAGAACCAAAGGTGAGTTGTGTTCCATTGGGTGAGGTGGTGAATACTTAGGTATTTAATGCTTATCCTTAAATTGTACATATATTTTACACTCTGGAGAAAAAGAGAGGCAGGAAAGTGGAGACCATGTATGTAGATAACTCTGTGAAGAGCTTTATCTTGATTGGAGAATAAAGAAGCACAGATGGGAAAAAGGTGGATGTTCACAGAGATTTTGTTCCTATGCCAAAGTACAGAAAGACTCTAAATGCCATAAGAAGAAAGGTTACACAGAAGGGGAGAAGTTGAAGAAACAAGAGGAAGGTACCTGATGACACACACCATTTAAGTAGGTTGAAGTGAATAGGATCCAAGGCACATCTAAAGAGACTGGCCTTTAAAAAGAGAAGGAATGTCACCCAATTCAATCAAAGGGGTGGGGAAAGGGACAGAAATGGATGCAGCAAACATATACACTTGATGATGGGAAGCCTGAGATGTGTTATGTATGGTCACTTGTTCCTCTAGAATGAAGCAAAGCTATTAGCTGAGAGTGAAGGGCCAGAGTTGGTTTTGAGAAAAAGTGAAGACATGAAATAAAATTTTGGCCAGTAAGAGAATGTGCTGTCCACAAATAAATACATACGAACCCTTGGGCATTTCATCTTCCCTGTTTCTCCTGCCTCTGCTAGAATGTTTTCCCCCTTCCTTTTCACCTAGAAAATCTTCCCATCCTTCAAGATTCATCTTAGATACTATGTCCTTTATGAGACCTTTTCTGACTATCCCATAGTAATCCTTTCCTCTTAAATCTTACAGCACCTAGCTACTTAGCTGTTATCATTCATTTTTCACTTATTGACACACCATCTTGCAATAACTCTTCTGCTTGTACGATTGAATTTTTGCGTTGTCTCGTTAACTACAGTTCTTGAAGGCAGAAATCATGTCTTTTTTATTTTTATTTATTTTTTTGAGACAGAGTCTTGCTCTGTTGCCTAGGCTGGAGTGCACGGTGTGATCTCAGCTCACTGCAACCTCTGCCTCGTGGGTAGCTGGGACTACAGGTGTGCACCACCATATCCAGCTAATTTTTTGTATTTTTTGTAGAGATGGGGTTTCACCAGGCTGATCTTGAACTCCTGGCCTCAGGTGATCCACCCTCCTCGGCCTCCCAAAGTGCTGGGATTACAGGCGTGAGCCACTGCGCCCAGCCAGAAATCATGTCTTTTAAAACACTGTTCCTCTCACTTTCAGAAAAATAATGCTTTTTTTTTTTTTGGAGACGGAGTTTTGCTCTTGTTGCCCAGGCTGGAGTGCAATGGCGCAATCTCTGCTCAACCGCAACCTGCGTCTCCAAGGTTCAAGTGATTCTCCAGCCTCAGCCTCCCAAGTAGCTGGGACTACAGGCATGCGCCACCATGCCTGGCTAATTTTTTTTTTTTTTCTTTTTTGAGACGGGAGTCTCGCTCTGTCGCCCAGGCTGGAGTGGCAGTGGCGCGATCTCGGCTCACTGCAAACTCCGCCTCCCAGGTTCATGCCATTCTCCTGCCTCAGCCTCCTGAGTAGCTGGGACTACAGGTGCCTGCCACCACGCCCAGCTATTTTTTTGTATTTTTAGTAGAGACAGGGTCTCTCCATGTTGGTCAGGCTGGTCTCGAACTCCTGACTTCAGGTGATCCGCCTGCCTCAGCCTCCCAAAGTGCTGGGATTACAAGTGTGAGCCACGACGCCAAGCAAAATAATGCATTCTTATGTATAGTGAATATTTAGATGCAGTTTCTAAATATATCATCTACTGAAATATCCTTAAAAGTAAATGATAAAATAATAAAGACATACATGAACAAACGGAACTTTGAATCTTCCATTTTTTTCCTATAACTGCTCCTGATTTTCAATTTTTGGTTTTAGAACCTCCTTTTTAGAAGCTAAGCCAGAGATCTGGTGTTAATATATAATTAGTTTAATTAAAAAAAAATTAAAACAAATTTCTCTTGCTTATTAAACTATTAAAATGTTTTCATTACAACTTTCAATATATTTCTTCATGGAGGTTGTTCTCCCAGAAAATGAAACTGAATGTTATCAAAGACAAATTATGTTAGGAATGCCATCTTGTGGTTGACAGTAGTCCATTACACTAATTGGTCTTGACAATCTTTAATTCAGAAAGAAAACATCCAGTAAATTCACAAACATAAACCATGGTTAAAATGTATTACTACAAAGGAATACAAATTAAATATGTGTATCAGTTGTGTGTAGTTTCAGCTGCCAGAAAAAGACAATGTTCACTGAAGAAATAAACAACAAATTATGTAAGAATTGACTCCAAATAATATAGGGAAACTGCTGTTTACAAAGACACTCCTATTGAGACTACTCAAGTACTCTTAATTTTGGAAAACTTTCCTCTTGAAATAGATCATTTTATTTCTGTATTCACTTCTAAGTAGTTCTGCTTACTGTTTCATCCCGAATTTCAGTTATGTGTTGATTTTCAAACATCATCACCCTAACCGTACACATCCAAAGGAGAGTGAAGGACAGAGTACATCTTTAATTTGGACAGTGTGAGATACACATTAGTTGTAGTCCAAAATGGAATTTGAAGAGGGTTAAAAACACTAGCCCAGGCAACCTACAAAATGGGAGAAAATTTTCACAACCTACTCATCTGACAAAGGGCTAATATCCAGAATCTACAATGAACTCAAATTTACAAGAAAAAAACAAACAACCCCATCAAAAAGTGGGCAAAGGACATGAACAGACACTTCTCAAAAGAAGACATTTATGCAGCCAAAAAACACATGAAAAAATGCTCATCATCACTGGCCATCAGAGAAATGCAAATCAAAACCACAATGAGATATCATCTCACACCAGTTAGAATGGCAATCATTAAAAAGTCAGGAAACAACAGGTGCTGGAGAGGATGTGGAGAAATAGGAACAATTTTACACTGTTGGTGGGACTGTAAACTAGTTCAACCATTGTGGAAGACAGTGTGGCGATTCCTCAGGGATCTAGAACTGGAAATACCATTTAACCCAGCCATCCCATTACTGGGTATATACCCAAAGGACTGTAAATCACGCTGCTATAAAGACACATGCACACGTATGTTTATTGCAGCATTATTCACAATAGCAAAGACTTGGAACCAACCCAAATGTCCAACAATGATAGACTGGATTAAGAAAATGTGGCACTATACACCATGGAATACTATGCAGCCATAAAAAATGATGAGTTCATGTCCTTTGTAGGGACATGGATGAAACTGGAAAACATCATTCTCAGTAAACTATCGCAAGAACAAAAAACCAAACACTGCATATTCTCACTCATAGGTGGGAATTGAACAATGAGATCACATGGACACAGGAAGGGGAACATCACACTCTGGGGACTGTTGTGGGGTGGGGGGAGGGGGGAGGGATAGCACTGGGAGATATACCTAATGCTAGATGACGAGTTAGTGGGTGCAGTGCACCAGCATGGCACATGTATACATATGTAACTAACCTGCACAATGTGCACATGTACCCTAAAACTTAATGTACAATAAAAATAAATAAATAAATGAAAATTATGTTTATGCAAAAACAAAAGCAATACAAACCAAAAAAAAAAAAAAACACTGGCCCTAGCCAGGTGCAGAGGCTCACGCCTGTAATCCTAGCACTTTGGGAGGCCGAGGTGGGTGGATCACCTGAGGTCAGAGGTTCAAGATCAGCCTGGAAAACATGGCGAAACCTCATCTCTACTAAAAATAAAAAAATTAGTCATGTGTGGTGGTGCATGCCTGTAATCCCAGCTACTTGGGAGGCTGAGGCAGGAGAATCACTTGAACCTGGGAGGCAGAGGTTGCAGTGAGCTGAAACTGCACCAAAAAACAAACAAAAAACACTGGCCCGAATCCTAATAGAAGAGTTTACTACTTCCTC
Organism: Gorilla gorilla gorilla; assembly: GCF_029281585.2. Lineage (NCBI taxonomy): Eukaryota > Metazoa > Chordata > Mammalia > Primates > Hominidae > Gorilla > Gorilla gorilla. The sequence continues at coordinate 34,022,774 of NC_073232.2, read as the reverse complement.
CATTCAAGTTAGCCATTTTGAGTGGTAAATTAACTTTCTAATCAACAGAGTATTCACTAGTTACAGATGTAGTACCTGAAAACTGGGCTTATATATTTTGATTGCCAAATAGTATACCAGACATTTTGGTCCACATAACAGTGAGGGTGTGGGAGTGGAAATTGATACACCCCTCATGATCAGAAGGCAAAAATATGATAGCTCAAAGGTCCGTGCACTGTGTTACCTTTTGTCACTTCCAGATTAAAGATCTGAAGAGGTGACATGGAGGTCTCATGTCAGCCCTAGAGATCAGACTATTGAAATTTCAAACAGATACAGAGATATTTACATAAAAGACAAAACGCTACTATACTCCAAATCAGTGTTTGAGATTCATTACTGCATGCTTATAGCTAGAAAAAAAATTTTACTCTGAAAGCTTTCATATGAATTGATTTTGGACAAGTTTTTCCACATGACTCTTCAAGACATTCATATCAGCTGCACAGACCTGGTACTCCATCTTCTCTTGCTGTTTTGTTCTCTCTAATAAAGCCTCATGCAGTGGAGGTAATGCATTGTATGAACCCAGCAAATAGAGCTGACTTGATGAAGTCTCATTGATTTCTTTAATCTTTAAAGCCTGCATGATAGCAGGTGCAAACTTTGAGTAATGGGCTGTAGATGAGATAATCACAGGGCAAGTTTTGTCTTGCACCCTATCTGCAACCACTTTTGCAACAGCAGTGTGTGGATCCAAAATATACCCTGAAGTATTATAAGTGGAGTTAATAGCTGCTAGGCACTCTCCCTCAGAGCACCAGTCAGCTACAAAATCCTGCTGAAGTTTCTCAACTAGAGCCTTTTCTATCTGGAAATGATGCTGACTTTCTAATCGATTAAATAATTCTGTCATTAGTTGCCCATCTTTGTTAGCCATCAAGTGTAAATGTCGTTCTAGGTTTGAAGATTTGAGAATATCTATTGACGGTGAAAAGGTTTGTGCTAATTTTCTTTCCCTTAGATCATAATGTCCTGTTTTTATAAAATCAGTCAAAACATGGTTCTGATTAGAGGCACAGATAAATTTTCGAATCGGGATTCCCATCATTTTGGCATACACTGCTGCTAAAATGTTACCAAAGTTTCCTGTGGGAATACAGACATCGACTGGGCTTCCAAAAGAAATAAATCCTTGACTAACAAGATCAAGATATGCGGAAGCATGATAAACTACCTGCGGAAGTAGTCGGCCCCAATTTATGGAGTTAGCCGAACTTAAGATTGTTCCATATTCCACAGTAAGAAAGCCAGTAAAATCAGAATCGTTAAAAATTCTTTTTATAGCTGTCTGGCAAAAATCAAAATCTGACTCAACACCCACTGCCCATCCATTTTCTCTCTGACTGCCAATTATTTGTGCTTTCTGAAAATCACTTACTCCATTCTCAGGAAAAAATGCGACCACAGCTATCCTTTGCTTATCATTCTTATTTAGACGACTAAAACCATTGAAGACTGCACTCCCTGTGTCTCCTGAAGTAGCTACAAGTATCATATAATTGCAACTTGGTGGGATACAGTGTGCAAAAATATGAGGCATAAGCTGTAAAGACAAATCTTTAAATGATCCTGTTGGTCCATGAAACAACTCCAGAATGAACTGGTTGCCTGAAAGGTGCCTGACAGGAGCAATTTTTGAGCAGGCAAAGTTTTCCCCATAAGCAGTTTCAATCATTTCTCCCAACCTGGCAGCAGGTATGTCTGCAGGATGGATACATCTTTCCAACAGTATCTGTGCTCTTTCTATGTAGGTTGCTCCTACTAGGCTTTTCCACTCCCCACAGCTTAATTTTGGAAACTCCTTCGCAGGAACAAAGAGGCCACCATCAGAAGCCAACCCCTCAATTACAGCTTCACTAAAGAATTTTGCTGAAACCTTCTGTTCACAGTCTTCAGGCCAAACGTGTCTTGTTGAAATGAATGTTTCCGAGTCCACATCTTGGTATCTTTTAACTGCATTCAGCACTTTGTCAGCTACCTCCTCTGGGGAAGCCCCACTTTCACAGAAAACACGAGCATCATACCACTTCTTATAATACTGTCTTCTAAATTTAAATAAGTCTTTCATAGATGTTCCAGAATTCTGACCTACAATCCTATCTGTCTTCAGTAATTTTAGACGACGAATTAGATCTAGTAGAGGTACATCCAGGTATACAATTATTCCATTTTTCTTCAGATGCCACATGCTAGCATCATGCATTGGATTGGACCCAGTAAGGGAAATCACACTTCCAGATGCAGAGAAGTTTAACACAGCTTTTCCTTCCTCTTCTAAAAATTGCTCATTACCAACATCCTGTAATTTTTCAGACACACTCATATTCCAGGTTTTTTCAAGGATATCATCATCCACATCTATGACACAACAACCTAGTTTCTGACCTATTATTCTGCCTACTGTTGTTTTCCCAGCACCAGGAGGTCCCATCAGGATAATATTTTTGTCTCCAACAAGAGAGTGGGTTGAATACCATGACTTCCTCAATTCCGCAAGTGCAAAGGTTCTTGAAAGAAATCGCTGTGCATGTTTATCCGTTTTAACATGTATACTAGAAAAACATTTCTGTGTTATCTTTTTCAGATGATGACATCGGTTAAAGTGGAGCATTCTCTTTTCACTTTTCTGCCCAAGCCAACCTAAAAATTGGCTTTAGCCCTTTTCAAAACACAAAACAAAAAACAACAAAAGATAATTTGGTTACTAATTACAGTAGATTGTTAAAATCCCAATAGGACTGAATATAACCATGCCCACGGTACATAAACTGTTTAAAAATCTTCCAAACTTATGGAATTAAAAAAAGTATTCCAACCCAAATTCTTATATATTGCATATTATCCTTTTAATGATATCTTTTAAAATCTCGAGACACTGAAAAATCAAAACTTTGACAAAATTTGTAACTATAAAAAACAGAAACCTGTATTCACAAAGTGCCAGATTGTAGATGCTTTTAAAAGTATATATATACTAAATCAAATTACTATTTCTTTTCATATTGAGATATTTTAATGAAAATTATTTCATGGTTTATCGGTTTATATCACATATAAAGATGATTTGGAGTTGGAGTGCTATCTACTTGCAATTCACAAAAGTTGAACAATATTCTTTATATTTAATTTCTCTTCAGTTATATGAACATTGTGATAGACTATATTACTCATAAATTTCTTATAGAAGTCGTAACAGGAAACCGGAATAAAAGAACATATTTGCTTATAAAATGCTTAGTTTTCCAAACTACAGGATAAAGGTATGACATTTTCTTTCTTATGTGCCTTTTACACGCATATTAAGAATCATTGTTACATATTATTCATATTGAAGGCTTTAAAAAGAGCCAAGGTGAAAGGTATAATATTATACAAACAGTTAAGAAAAATTAATAATCAGCAATGAGGTCAAAGGCTACATATAACCTTATCTGCACAGAACCATCGCTTTTGTTTCCAACCCTATAATCATCAGTGGAGAGATTTAACTCAATTTCCAGACCCCAGGGCGACAGCCAAGAAGCTCAGGAATGTTTCCAATGATGAGAGAAAACAATTATTCTGGCATCCAAAGAAGCTCTATAATTTCCCATATTGACCAAGTCCTTGTCTTTGGAAATATACTCACCATTAAAACAAAAATGTATGCCAGACAAGTTTTTAGTTACGTAAAATGCAATATAATACCTGTGCAATGTTCATGTAAATTGCCTGAAGTAATGTCACAGACACATAGTGGGGCTTATCACGTGTTCTCTGGTAGAAGCAATATGCAACTAAACCATATTAAATACTAAATCATATGTTAAAATATGTTCTGAAAACTTTTAATCATGTAATACTGACTTTCTATGCTACTTAAATTCTGTTCTGTAATTAAACATTTAAATGATTTTAAGCTAACTCTGAATTTAACTTACAAGTAAAATTAGAGCCGTCAGGGGAAGTAATTCATTTCCTTATTTGACTTTTCAATTTGTATGTGTTGTGCTTAATTTCCACTGACTTGTAAACATAGGACACACCGGAACCCATCTGAAGAGTTTGCTGACTCTGAGGCAAAATCGATCTTTGCAAAACGTGGAGTCTATAATGGAAAAAAATTTAAGTTAATCATAACTGTATACAGTGTCATAAAATTCTACACATAGACTAGTCTATTATTTGAAAAGCTCATCTGAAATTTTAAAAATACAGAAAAATTGACCCTTTTCATGTTTCCCCAAATCTGTTATTAGATTAAAATACTGTTTTTAAACATGTGTATCTCATTATAAAAAGAATTTCACTAAACAGTACTGAAGGAATTTCTACCATCAAGCAATAAAAAACCAAATAATAACAAATATAAAACTTTTCAGAAGGATACCTGGAATTTTAATGATTTGGCTGTATAATGATCAGAGGGGAAAAAATCAGCAGACTAAAGCTATGAAATTAGTGTCTGAGTTGCTTTTTAGGCTGTATTATCTATCAAAATCACTATATATTCATATGTAATAATATCCACTATAAAAAGCCCAAATAAAACTCTTGCCACAAAAAGATACCTCTTAGCTATATAAGTGTCTATAATAAAATCAAAGCACATATCATAGTGGTTAGCACAAAATATTTACAGTAAGATTAATCATTGTCACTCACTGACAGTGGGCTAGGAATATATAAATTGAACCCAAATATGTAGGTACAAGGCAGGGTGCATTTTTTTCATGGTTTGGTTTATAAACCTTCAGAGAATACAGTGGTGTTCACCCATGAATCAAGAACTGTTTTGCCATGCAGTCTAATCCTTTCCCTGAAGTAAACCAGAGACCAGAAAGAATTATATACTTGAACCATAACATCAATTTATTTTATTAAACCATATTCTGGTACTGGACTTTAAAAGCATAAACTGCTTTTAGGGCACTTATATAAAACAGTCTGATTAACCTCCTATTCAGGAAGCTTTTGCTTGTAACATTACAGTCTCTCCTTTTTGAGTTTGCAATACATAACTTTCTGATACCTGTATCAGTAATAATTGTATATAATCTGAGTAGATGGTTTTCATGAGCAGTTATTTTTTTTTTTTTTTTTTTTGAGAAAGGGTCTTCCACTGTCACCCAGGCTGGAGTGCAGTGGCATGATCTCAGCTCACTGCAGCCTCAACCTCCTGGGCTCAGGTGATCCTCCAACCAGGTGTGCATCACCACACCCAGCTAATTTTTGTAGGTTTTCTAGAGACAGGGTTTCACCATGTTGCCCAGACTGATCTTGAACTCCTGAACTCAAGCAATCCTCCCACTTTGGCCTCCCAAAGTGCTGGGATTAGAGGCATGAACCACTATACTGGCCCAGTAAATCTTTCATCTTTTCTTCCGCTTTATATTGCTTGCTACCATGCTTAACATCAACTTCATTAAAAGTAGATTGTAAGGAAACATTATGTTACCTTCACCTTATGTTTTGCAATCTTACTTTTCCTATATGTTAGTTCCCCTCTACCCTCTTGTTTTTAAATTTTACTTCACTTCCCTTTTTCAAGACTTTGGGGTAGCTATATATATATATATTTTTTTTTTTAAAGAAAATTATGACAGTTCAATTTGTAAATTCTGTATCAATATTATTTCCCACAAACATGTTCCTTAGACTAGCAGAAGGCAGTTAAGTGCTATAACATATATTATTTCTAAAGAACAATAAAGATATATTCTATTTCAAGCTACATACTAAATTTTATTTTGTAACATTTAACCACAAATTGATTTTAGGGCCTCAACATTTTTTAACCAACCAAATGAGGAAAAGACAACCTCATTTCTTTTTTGAGAACGTCTGCTGCAATGGCCACTCAGGAATATACATAGAAGGCATATATATGGACTTCACCAAAGCATTATCCATGGTTCATTTAAAATTTTTTTAATTCACGGAGAAATGGAAAAAAAAGATTTGAGGATATTGTTCAATGATCATAAAAATGGTTCTGTTGAATAGAGGGAAATTTCTGGTAGTGCACTCCAAGGCTTTTGGTCTTGACACTCTTCTCTTTCATGTGTTTAACAATTATTTGGATTAAGCATTGAGAGGGATATTGGATAATTAGCAGTTAATAGGACTGACTTTAGAGTGAGAAAAATCTGCAGATGTGCAAGTCCTTTATATAAAATGGTGTAGTATTTGCATATAACCTGTGCACATCCTCCTGTATACCTTAATCTCTGAATAACTTATAATACATAATACAATGCAAATGCTAGGTACAGAGCTGTTGTACTAATTTGCTTTTTTGTTTGTGGTATTTTTACTGTTCCATTATTTTCGTGTTTTTGTTTGTTTTTCAGACAGGCTCTCACTCTGTTGCCCAGGCAGGAGTGCAGTGGCACAATCTTGGCTCACTACAGCCTTGACTTCCTAGGCTCAAGCAATCCTCCCACCTCAGCCTCCCAAGTAGCTGGGACTAAAGGCACGCACCACCACACCCAGCTAATTTTAGTATTTTTAGTAGAGAGGGGGTTTCGCCATATTGCCCAGGCTGGTCTCCAACTCCTGGGCTCAAGCAATCTTCCTGCCTTGGCCTTCGAAAAGTGCTAGGATTGCAGGTATGAGCCACTGTGCCCAACTAAAATTTTAAAATATTTTCAATCTGTAATTAGTTGAATCTGAGAATGGGAAATTCACAGATATGGAGAACCAACTGTGTATCAGGACACAAACTAGCCAAAAGGAGGTTAAGCTCTACTGCTTCTGACTTCTGACCAAAAATTCTGTCAAACTTTTCAGAGGGCCTCCCACTTGCCATGAAATAGAGGTGAGGGTGGAAGGACCACACAATCCAGTATAGTTCTGTAATCACAAGGATCACACAACTAAAACAATTAATTTTGCAAGTTCATCACTTAGTCTTTATAATACTATCAAAGCTGACTAAGCTTTTTCTGCCGTTAGACTTCTGCTGTTAGACATGTTCTTAATGATCTCGAATATTTAACTGAAAAAACTTTAGTATCCACAATTCTATAACTTTGAGAATTATAAGGAACCTGTCTTTATAAAGGGTTTATTTACCTTCCAGTTCTTATATCCTCATCTACACCCATTTTATTCATTTAAATAGATTAAAATAATCCTTCGCAAAAAAAAACAAACCCTCATTTGTTTATGTACATCACAGGCATACCATTATATACGGGGATCTAGGATCTGTGCAAACTACAATCCACAGGCTAAATCTGGCCCACCATCATTTTCATAAATCAAGTTTCTTTGAAGCACAACTTCAGTCATTCATGTGCTCACTATTTGTTCAGTACCGTCTTTCGCTGCTTTTGAGCCACAATGGCAAAACCGAGTAGTTGCAACATAACCACTTGGCCTAAAAAGGCCTGAAATATTTACTGTCTACCTCTTTACAGACAGTTTGTTCATCCCTGCAGGTATATACCAGTTAATTCCCTGTGGACATGCGGTGGACACAGGCATTTTTTTGAACTGTCATTTCAAGAGCATTATAAAAACTAGAAATAATTTTGCTTAAACACACTTTCAAAAGGCAAGGAGAATTGCAGATCAAATGTCTAAGAAAAAAGAAAAGTTTTTTTCCAAATGATTTAACAACCTGCTCATGACTGTAAACTAACTATACCACAGTGAGGTCTTGCACAAATTGTTTAGCATTTTTTAAAGCATAATAAATATACAGACATCAGTGAAATTATTTTATTTCAGTAGCCCCAGAACATCAAGGCTACCAAAGGCCAGTTGGTGCTAACTGCAGAAATCATGTTTTGCCCTTACTTGCTATTTCAGGAACTGATTAACACAAATAGTCTCAAGGTGTTCCTTCTAATTAGAAAATTCATAAGCTTTAGCCAGTGACTATCCACTTGGCTAATGGCGTTATCATTCCATGAGTCCTTGGTTCGAATCTTCGTACATACAGGAGGTTTGCCGCCAAATTTTTTCTCTATACTTGCTAAACAGAAATCCCAAACATAAAATACTCAAGGGCAAAAAGAAACGGGCAAAGTGATATAGATTTGGATCTAGATCTAAATATAGATCTACAGATCTATCTATCTAAAATGTTTTGGAAGACAATCTGATGTGAAGAAATCTGGAGAATTTTCCCTAAGGGTCTGGGACAAAAAATAAAATCAACTGTATACCAAAAAAAAAAAAAAAAAGAAAAAGAAAAACTTAACGTATTCTTATGTAGTGAAATTCAGTAAGAGCCCAAAGTAAGGATCTACACATTCAGTAAAGCCTTTTTATACAGGAACTAAAAGGTTCACCAGGCCATTGTGTTGTTTTAATCACTCCGCCAGCCAACCAGGCAGTGAGAAACCCAGACTCAAGTGTGTTTTCTCTCCTCTCCGGGAAGCTTTATTTCCTTCGGGCAGAGTGGCCTCTGTACCGGTGGTTCAGAGGCATCCATCTTCCTCCCCAAATCCTATTACCAAAATGTCTTTTAAACACTCGGGTAAAAGCGTCTAAATGACTTTCCTACGGCAGGCCCATGTGCATAGATTTACGGGTGACCAGGTGGAACAAAAAGGAATAAAACCGCTTCTCAGAAGACAATTTTCCAACAAGGGACGCCAAAAACTGGACAAAAACGTAAAAGCCCACTTAAAAGGCTTCTCTTCTTAGTTTAGGCTGCTCATTTACGAAGAGCAGATCCACTGGTTCCTGGAGAACGACCTAGAGGAAGAGTCCCGACCCGGGGAAGAGCAGGCGCAGAGCCGACCCCGAGGACCGCCCAAGGGGCGGTCCCGGGGCGCAGGGGCGGGAGGGCGAGCGCAGCAGGCGGAGGAGGCCGCGGGCCCCGGGCGCGCACTCACACACGTGGCGGGCAGGGCTACGCGGAGTTCCGAAGAGCCTCGACCAGAAGCAGCAGGAAAAATGCGCGCAGAGTTGAGATGACCAGCGAGTAGCGGAAAGGGGAAGGGACGGTGCGGGGAAAGGCATGCGATGGGAGCGGGCTGGCTTCTAGTTTTCCTTCCTTTCTCCTTCAATAACTCACCAAGGAAATCTCACTGAGAAGACAGGGGAAATGAAAGGAAATGGGGGAGCAGTGTCCAGGAGCCGCTAAAGCCTCCACAGGAGACGGAGCACCCTACCTGCAGCTAGCTCCCCGGTCCCGCCCCCGCGCAGTGGACTCTGCGCCTGTGCCTGCGGCGGCCACCGTGCCTCCGCTCCACGCCCACGCCCCGAGCGGCCTCGCGCGGGGCACGTGACTCTCCTCTCTCACTGTAGCCAATCCGAGCACTCCGAGCTCCTCAGGCTCCTCCCCTCCCTCGTCTCCTTGGCGGCGTTGGCCTTGCGTCCTCGTGGTCTCAGCTGCTCGCTCCGCCCACACCGCGATTGGGGCCTGCTCACAAAAACCTTATTGTGTGACGCCTGCGCACCAGCTGCGCTTTGCCGTCTCTAGTAGGATTTTTCTTTTTCCCCAGATACACAGAAATAGAAAAGAGCACAATTTTTAAGGGGACATCATTTTCACCCCGTTAACTTTCAAAGGCACGTAAAAACAGTGGCTTCCAAATGAGCTTCTCTAGCAGAAAGCGCTGCAGAAAGAGGGAAGAGGGGAGACCTAGTTTGCAGTGCTGCCTGCCAGTTCCTCGTTGCCTAGTAACGGTTTCCACGGCAACCACACAGTCAACGACGCTCAGCAATCCGGAGAGAAACAGGGTGTTTTCTTCCCGAGAGAGGACTGCTAAGAGGGGGTTAAAGGGGGACGATGTGAAGGAGAGAACCTGTGGTCCTTGAGAAGGCTAAGAAGTAAAAAAGGGGAAGCAGTGAAGAAAGGGACGGAGATACTGGGACAGGGAGAAAAAAGTTGTGGAGAGTAGCTTTTAAGGAGTCATTTGGTGGACATGGATCCAACGTGCCCTTCTGAGTGCATTTATAACCTCATACCCAGTGACTTGAAGGAGCCTCCCCAGCCTCCTAGGTATGTGGATAAGCAAAGACTATCACTTGAAACAAGAATGGGGAATACTCAGTATTAATTAAGCATACATATACTGGAACTTTTAATAATAAATAAAATGTATTTTTGCCTCGATGAAGTAGCCTTGGAGGATAACTTGTTAGAGAAAAGGTCGAAATATCTAGGTATTCAGCATCTCACAGTTTTACAGAGAGGGCAGTCTGGCGCTGTGAGATGACCATTTTATTATATTACACTTAACCTCTTATTAATACGGTATGTGATTATTGTGTAATTTAATTATATGTGATATACAGCATAGTATGAAGTTTCATGTTGTTGAAAAGAGAAAAATAACAATTGTATTATCTTGTTTAAGGATACTTGATGTTTGGTTTCAGGAGTTCAGTGTTGTATTTCTAACTGCACTACTCCCTCTCTAATGGGATAGGGCTTTCCCCCAAGATTTTTATGAAATATAAATTTACATTTGCTTTTGAGCCTCAGGTTTTTGATCAGTGAAACGAAATATCTACCACTATTTGGCAGTTTCTAAGGACTTTTTCAGATCTAATGGTGTTTAATGGCAGGAACAATTGGTGGATAGATAATGAACCAAAAAATATGTAATTGAGTTGAAATTTTACATAGGTCTTAGAACCTCTTAAATTCTCCAAATCTCAAAAACGTGCAAAGGAAGCACTTCAGTTACTCCCATCTGTAGGGACTTCTTAGAACTTACTTAAATCTGTGGGGAGCAAAGAAAGTAGTGGAGAAAATCTCATTTCTCCTAGGACTTGAAATGTTTCCTGTCTTTTACCATGATCCTTGTCCGTATGCAAGTCAAAACCACATTTGAAAAGGACTGGACTAAAAATCGGGCCTAGCAATTAATTGTCTTTGTGATCTTTAGAATAAAGTTTCATTTGTTTACTGCTCTGTGAGATAAATGTACTAGATAATATCCAAGGCCCCTTTTAGATCTAATGGTCAATTATTTTTACTAGTATTAGGGTAATAGCTTCAACAAGTAGGCAGCTTCTTCAATTTTAAGTATCTGGTTTAAATTAGAGCAGTAACTATATTACATCTCCATTAGCATATCAACATCTAGAGATTGGAAAGAGGAATGTAAAGTAAGTTATGGCACAGTTGCGGAATTTATTTTCAAATTTTCTATTGTTGCACCAACTTTTGGTTTCAAATTCCTGCATATTACATGAGGTAAAACTCCTCTATAACACATTGGTAGATTGTATTTCTATAGAATATTGAATTTGAGAGTTATTTTATTAGGTAGGTATTCTGTTCTTTGGCAAATTAAAAAGCTTTACTGCATCTAGACGATTTTTTTTTCAAAAAACATTTATAGGAACAGTCTTTATTCATTTGGCAAGCATTAATGGAGCCCGTATTATGTGTGTAATATTGCACTAGTATATCTGTTCTTGGTGCCGTTGGAGTGATAGCACAGACTTCTTGGTTTTACTATGAAGAAATGAGCAGAAGAAAGATTTATGATTAGAGGAAATAGAGGCACCCAAATGTGATGCCAAAAGAATCATTTCTGTTAGGTTAAAGTCAATTTACACTGGCAAGATTCTGACAACTGCCTGGCTTTTGATCTCCCACGCCTCAGAGTTTACCGTCTTTTTGGGGAACTGAAATATGAACACTAAAATTTATCATAGAAAACCATAATGAGAGATGAAGATACTAAATGAGAACTTAGAAGATGAAAGTATGTGACCAAAATCAGATGAAAGGCACTTTTCTACAGTTGAACTGTTGGCTGAGACTTAAGTTATGAAAGCCTCAGAGTCAATGGGAAATCATGATTCAGTTTTCAAAATTTGAGTTACTCATGATGCATAAGATGGTTTCCAAGATTTTCACCAAATCTGTCACCCTTTTTATTTTTAATTACTTTTTTTTTGAGATGGAGTTTCACTCTTTTTGCCCAGGCTGGAGTGCAATGGCGCCATCTTGGCTCACTGCAGCCTCTGCCTCCTGGGTTCAAGTGATTCTCCTGCCTCAGCCTCCTGAGTAGCTGGGATTACAGGCCCCTGCTACCATGCCCGGCTAATTTTGTATTTTTAGTAGAGATGGGGTTTCACCATGGTGGCCAGGCTGGTCTTGAACTCCTGACCTCCAGTAATCCACCCACCTCTGCCTCCCAAAGTGCTGTGATTATAGGCGTGAGCCACCATGCCTGGCCTATCACCCTTTATTGATGTCTGCAGTTATTGAATATCTCCAGTCATCCTCTCTTTCCATTTTGTTTAAAGCAATATTCCAGTTATGGTCTGAACAGTCCATGAAACCATTATCTCCTTTCCATAATTCTTGGCACAATATTTTCATCCATTCAGCCTAAGCTTCCATAAGCATTTTGACAGTCATGTCCAACTATCGGCTCACACTGAAATACCCTGTATGGATTTTGACTAAGGTTGGTCTCTCCCATCCTCTAATTATGTAGCTGATTCTTTTTTATCTCAACTCATTAATCTATGGAGATAGTTTTGCATTTGAATCTTTTATACATTCTGTCAACCATTCTTCCCAGCTTTGTGTCATTTGCAAATTTAATAAATATGTCTTTTATATCTCTTATCTATCATAGAACATAGTATATTAGTCTGTTCTCACACTGCTAATAAAGACATACTCGAGACTGGGTAATTTATATTTCAAAAGAGGTTTAATTGACTCACAGTTTCACATGGCTGAGGAAGCCTTACAATCATGGCAGAAGGCAAAGGCGGAGCAAAGTCACATCTTACATGGTGGCAGGCAAGAGAGTGTGTGCAGGGGAACTGTCCTTTATAAAACCATCAGATCTCATGAGACTTATTCACTATCATGAGAGCAGCACAGGAAAGACCCACTCCCATGATTCAATTACCTATCACCAGATCCCTGCCATGACATATGGGAATTATGGGATCTCATCAATTTAATATGAGATTTGGGTGGGGATGCAGCCAAACAATATCATTCTACCCCAGCTCCTCCCAGATCTCATGTCCTCACATTTCAAAACCAATCATACCTTCCCAACAGTCCCCCAAAGTCTTAACTCATTTCAGCATTAACTCAGAAGTCCACAGTTCAAAGTCTCATTTGAGACCAGGCAAGTCCCTTCTGCCTACAAGCATGTAAAATCAAAAGCAAGTTAGGTACTTCCCAGATACAGTGGGGGTCCAGGCATTGGGTAAATATAACCATTCGAAATGGCAGAAATTGGCCAAAACAAAGGGGCTATAGGCCCCTTGCAAGTCCAGATTCTAATAGGGCAGTCATTAAACCTTAAAGTTCCAAAATGATCTCCTTTGACTCCATGTCTCACATCCAGGTCACGCTCATGCAAGAGGTGGGGTCCTATGGTCTTGGGCAGCTCTGTCCCTGTGACCTTGCACGGTACAGCCCCCATTCTGGCTGCTTTCATGGGCGGGCGTTGAGTGTCTGCAGCTTTTCTGGGTGCATGGTGCATGCTCTCAGTGGATTTACCATTCTGAGGTCTGGAGAACAGTGGCCCTCTTCTCACAGCTCCACTAGGCGGTGCCCCAGTGGGAATTCTGTGTGGGGGGCTCCCACCCCATATTTCCCTTCCACACTGCCCTAGCAGAGGTTCTCCATGAGGGCTCTGCCCCTGAAGCACATCTTTGCCTAGACATCCAGACATTTTGATACATCCTTTGAAATCTAGGTGGAGGTTCCCAAACCTCAATTCTTGACTTCTGTGCACCCGTAGTCCCAACACCATGTGGAAGCCACCAAGGCTTGGGGCTCGCACCCTCTGAAGCAATGGCCTGAGCTCTACGTTGTCCCCTTTTAGCCATGGCTGGGACTCAGGGCACCAAGTCCCAAGATTGCACAAAGCAGCAAGGCCCTGGGCCCAGCCCATGAAACCATTTTTTCTCCTAGGTCTCTAGGCCTGTGATGCGAGGGGCTGCTGTGGAGACCTCTGACAGGGTCTGGAGACATTTTCCCCATTGTTTTGGCTATTAACATTTGGCTTCTCCTTATGCAAATTTCTGCAGCTGGCTTGAATTTCTCCTCAGAAAACTGGTTTTTCTTTTCTATTGCATCATCAGGCTGCAAATTTTTGGAACTTTTATGCTCTGCTTCCTTTTAAACATAAGTTGCCATTTGTCAATTTTGGCTTTTGTTGCCATTGCTTTTGGTGTTTTAGACATGAAGTCCTTGCCCATGCCTATATCCTGAATGGTAATGCCTAGGTTTTCTTCTAGGGTCTTTATGGTTTTAGGTCTAACGTTTAAGTCTTTAATCCATCTTGAATTAATTTTTGTATAAGGTGTAAGGAAGGGTTCCAGTTTCAGCTTTCTACATATGGCTAGCCAGTTTTCCCAGCAACATTTATTAAATAGGGAATCCTTTCCCTATTGCTTGTTTTTCTCAGGTTTGTATCTAATTAAACTAAAGAGCTTCTGCACAGCAAAAGAAACTACCATCAGAGTGAACAGGCAACCTACAGAATGGGAGAAAATTTTTGCAACCTACTCATCTGACAAAGGGCTAATATCCAGAATCTACAATGAACTCAAACAAATGTACAAGAAAAAAACAACCCCATCAAAAAGTGGGCGAAGGACATGAGCAGACACTTCTCAAAAGAAAACATTTATGCAGCCAAAGACAGATGAAAAAATGCTCATCATCACTGGCCATCAGAGAAATGCAAATCAAAACCACAATGAGATACCACCTCATACCAGTTAGAATGGCAATGATTAAAAAGTCAGGAAACAACAGGTGCTGGAGAGGATGTGGAGAAATAGGAACACTTTTACACTGTTGGTGGGACTGTAAACTAGTTCAACCATTGTGGAAGTCAGTGTGGCAATTCCTCAGGGATCTAGAACTAGAAATACCATTTGACCCAGCCATCCCATTACTGGGTATATACCCAAAGGACTATAAATCATGCTGCTATAAAGACACATGCACACGTATGTTTATTGCGGCACTATTCACAATAGCAAAGACTTGGAACCAACCCAAATGTTCAACAATGATAGAGTGGATTAAGAAAATGTGGCACATATATACCATGGAATACTATGCAGCCATAAAAAACGATGAGTTCATGTCCTTTGTAGGGACATGGATGAAATTGGAAATCATCATTCTCAGTAAACTATCGCAAGGACAAAAAACCAAACACCGCATGTTCTCACTCATAGATGGGAATTGAACAGTGAGAACACGTGGACACAGGAAGGGGAACATCACACTCTGGGGACTGTTGTGGGGTGGGGGGAGGGGGGAGGGATAGCATTAGGAGATATACCTAATGTAAATGACGAGTTAATGGGTGCAACACACCAACATGGCACATGTATACATATGTAACTAACCTGCACATTGTGCACATGTACCCTAGAACTTAAAGTATAATAATAATAATAATAAAAACCATGAGTTCCAATTCCAAACGGCATATCTTTGTGAATACATAAAACTGAATGCTTTTAACACTACTCAAGTTACCTCTTGAATGTTTTGCCGCTTAGAAATTTCTTCCATCAGATGCCCTGAATCATCTCTCTCAAATTCGAAGTTCCACAAATCTTTAGGGCAGGGGCAAAATGCCACCAGTCTCTTTGCTAAAACATAGCAAGAGTCACCTTTATTCCAGTTCTCAACAAGTTCCTCATCTCCGTCTGAGACCACCTCAACCTGGACTTTATTGTCTTTATTGCTATCAACATTCTGGTCAAACCCATTCAACAAGTCTCTAGGAAGCTCCAAACTTTCCCACATCTTTCTGTCCCCTTCTGAGCCCTCCAAACTGTTCCAACCTCTGCCTGTTACCCAGTTCCAAAGTCGCTTTCACATTTTTGGGTATCTTTATAGCAGCATCCCACTCTACTGGTACCAGTTTACTCTATTAGTCTGTTCTCATACCACTGATAAGTACATACCCAAGAGTAGGTAATTTATAAAGGAAAGAGGTTTGACTCGCAGTTCCACATGGCTGGGGAGGCCTCACAATCATGGCAGAAGGTGAAGGAGGAACAAAGTCACATCTTACATAGTGGCAAACAAGAGAGTGTGTGCAGGGGAACGCCTCTTTATAAAATCATCAGATCTTATGTGACTTATTCACTATCGCAAGAACAGCATGGGAAAGACCTACCCCCATGATTCACTTACCTCCCACTGGGTCCCTCCCACAACATATAGGAATTATGGGAGCTACAATTCAAGATGAGGTTTGGATGGGGACACAGCAAAACCATATCACATGGCAAGTACTTTACTAGGCTACTAGACACCTCTCTCTAGGCTGATAGCAATACTTTTGAGTGTTCAGTCACCAAAGTAAACCTATTAACTCATATTTCTCTACCTTATCAACAAGGATTTAACAAGATTCTCTGCTAACATCAACATGCAAATTATTATGTCTAAAATATTTCCCTAATCTATTAATCACATAATCTTATTTTTTAATTGATTTTCATTTGTGGTGACTGAAACTCCAAATGGCCTTATGCAATCATTGCTTCTCTATGAATGTAATAAAAATTCTCTCTACAGCTCTTACAGAAATTGTCCTCAGGCTCACCAGTGTAGAATTTCTGCATGCATACTTTTTTTTTTTATTATACTCTAAGGTTTAGGGTACATGTGCACAATGTGCAGGTTTGTTACATATGTGTACATGTGCCATGTTGGTGTGCTGTACCCATTAACTCATTTAGCATTAGGTATATCTCCTAATGCTATCCCTCCCCGCTCCCCCTACCCCACAACAGTCCCCAGTGTGTGATGTTCCCCTTCCTGTGTCCATGTGTTCTCATTGTTCAATTCCCACCTATGAGTGAGAACATGCGGTGTTTGGTTTTTTGTCCTTGTGATAGTTTGCTGAGAATGATGGTTTCCAGCTTCATCCATGTCCCTACAAAGGACATGAACTCATCGTTTTTTATGGCTGCATAGTATTCCATGGTGTATATGTGCCACATTTTCTTAATCCAGTCTATCATTGTTGGACATTTGGGTTGGTTCCAAGTCTTTGCTATTGTGAGTAGTGCCGCAATAAACATACGTGTGCATGTGTCTTTATAGCAGCATGATTTATAATCCTTTGGGTATATACCCAGTAATGGGATGGCTGGGTCAAATGGTATTTCTAGTTTAGATCCCTGAGGAATCGCCACACTGACTTCCACAATGGTTGAACTAGTTTACAGTCCCACCAACAGTGTATTTAATGCAGTGAACACCATTAGTTTTTGTTTAATGTGGCTCTGTTTTTCATTGTGATTAATTGTAACACATAATCAGTGTTTCATTTTTGGAGCTTCCCATCTTCTTGGACTACTTTCTGCTTTATTATTGTCAATACTGTTAACACATGTTCTGAAGTCTTTATAACATCTCTTTGTTTAAAGTATTGTTATGTATCTGACTTTGCTGAGAAATCTGTTCCTTGACTATTAGGAACTCTTAGGTGACATGGTCATTTTCTCCTGATCCAGAGTTTCTTGTCTTACCCACTTTGCTAACTAATTACAGCCAAGAATTTAATCAAGGAAAGCAGTAACCCTTTTAATTAACTTATATTCAAAGAAAGTCTAGACTATTCCAAAGTCTCTTTTTGTTTGGCATGATGACATTTTATGCTAAAATTCCCATTGCTGCAATATATGGTCTCTTAGTATTATGATTAGTGTTAGAAGCTATTTTAGTGTTTTAAGTGTTTAGTGTTAGAATTTAAGTATTAGAATGTATTTTTCATCTGGCTAGGCAGTCTCTACAGACCCACAATAATACTTCTCTTCATCTCTTACATTTTGTCCAACTGCCCTTCTCATGCTTATATATCTCATGTATTTATATTTATTCATATTATATATTATATATACATATATATAATATATCACAGGCACACAAATGAAGATGTGTTATAATTAATAGAATTACCTGAAGAACGTAGAGGAATTGAAGGCCTGGAAAACTATGTGGTTGACAGGATAATTCAAAAGGCACCTTTCCCTTCAGGCGTATGGATGAGGGGAGAGACAACCAGATACAGGATTTTTTTCAGCAAGGAACATTGTGGCTTCCATATGCATTTACTGGCTTAATGTTTATTTTGAGTTACTGCCTATAATTCAGAAACCTATACGTGGCCGGGCGCAGTGGCTCAAGCCTGTAATCCCAGCACTTTGGGAGGCCGAGGCAGGCGGATCATGAGGTCAGGAGATCAAGACCATCCTGGCTAACATGGTGAAACCCCGTCTCTACTAAAAACACAAAAAATTAGCCGGGTGTGGTGGTGGGCGCCCGTAGTCCCAGCTACTCTGGAGGCTGAGGCAGGAGAATGGTGTGAACCCAGGAGGCGGAGCTTGCAGTGAGCCGAGATGGCGCCCCTGCACTCCAGCCTGGGCGAAAGTGCGAGACTCCGTCTCAAGAAATAAATAAACAAATAAATAAATAAATAAATAAATAAATAAGAAACCTATACATAATATAACATGTGGTAAAAGGCATTAGCACACCTCTCTGGCATTTCATATATACATAAAAATGTTGAGAGAAGAAAATATGACAACAATACTCCTTAAAATCAGTTGCCAGGGAAATGTGTAAGTGAGCTTTTGTGAATGTTAGACTCATTTTTTAGATTATTCGGTTACAGAACAAGGTTTAATATCTTAAGCAATACTAACAATATATTGTATATGAGAATTCATTTTTACAGATCAGGGAAATATGTCAGTCTGTTATAATCACTGTCTAGACATCATGACTCAGATTTTTACAGAATAAGACTGTGTCTGCCAGGACACAGGTAAAATCAAGTAAAGGGTTAAACAGTTTCAATTTTTAAACATTTTATCAGGATGGATATCCAATATTCATAACCACAAGAATACTATTAATAGCAATATGTTCAATGTATTAGAATTTAAAACGTGCCAGTTATTGCTCTTTTTCACAAGAATCCTATGGGATAAGTAGTATTATCCCATTGTTACAGAAGAAAAATCCCAGGCCCAGAAGTTGAGGCAATGAGGAAAAACAAGGGCTGAGATTGAGACACAAATCTAATACCAAAGCTCATAAGTTACTTGGTTTGCACAGTTCTTTTAGCCTGAGACAGTAAAACAAACTGAGTCCTTTTTGCTTCAGTAACATCTATAATTGTTTAGTTTTTGATCATTTATTATATATCAGATACTATTTGGTGTTTATACACAACCTTGTTCTAATGCAGTGAGGTTTTTTTTGATGAGGCTATCAAAGCAAATGGGAAATTATGATAGAAAAGTAAGGTAGAGCTACAAATGAGGACCTACATGAAATGTATGCTTCAAAATCATGCACGTTTGCTTAAAGTCTGAAACAAATTTGACTCTATTAGTTAAGCAGCCAGCCCATCAAGGAAGAAAGATCCTTCCAATGCTTCTTTAAAAATCAATTACACTCTAAGTCATATTGTCCAGACAAAAGCAAAGCAGTAGTCACAGAGGAGCACAGATGTTCTCGGTGTGCTGCCACAAATACACTTCCTCCAGGATTCACGGAGAGAGGAGACCATGTGTGTAATACAATAAAGATTTCAGCCGCACTTCTACATTAAATCTGCTGAGTTTCATAAGTCTACTGTTGCCCTCATTATAGACCAGTGTTCCAGTACGATAACATAACTAAACAAAAGCAGTTTTGGAGACAGCAATGTGTTGTGCTCTGGGTGTGCAGCTATCTGACTGCATAGTTTAATTCAAGGATAGATTTTCCTGCTATCTAGATCAGCACAGTCTAATAGAAATGTAATGAGAGTCATGTATGTAATTTAAATTTTTCTAATCACTTTTAAAAAGTAGAAATAACAAAAAATTTACTTTATGTAGTTTATTTAATGCAATTTATCTAAAATACTATGATTTCAGCATGTGGCACCAGCCACATTTCAAGTGCTCAATATCCACATGTGGCTATATTACACAGCACAGATGTAGATGAATACATTAACTACATGCTGTTTTGATATTCCACATATTATTTCACTCAACAGCTTGTGAGAGGTACTGAGCAGCACTAAGATCATCATTATACTCAATGACATATGCCTGTGTTGTCAAGTAAGTGCAGAGCAGAGCTATGACAGACAACCAGGCTGGGGGAAGAATTGGCATCCATTTTTGAAAATTTAGTTACTTGATATAGACATGAGCCTGAATTGAACACTCTCATTTCAAGTCTGTAGGTGGACTTAAGGGATATCTGTGTACATGTAAAAATTCTCCTCAAGAAATAATTTGGATAGCTTTCTAACACAGCCTAGGCTCCAGAGTTCAGAGTTCCACATGATAGTGTAATGCTGCAGTAATACTGGGAAAAATTGAAAAAGAAAAGTTGTTAATCCCTGATGCCCATTTTGCCCATTAGAGGAAAAAAAATCTCAATTAAGCACTTTCAAACTATCCCAATTTTTTGAGTAATGTCATTTCCTTGTGTGCCCTTTGAAATAAATGGTTTTTAAAATGTAAATTTACTGTCTTAATGATGGGACTTACTATATGGTGATTAGTAAGTCTAATCTTAACTGTATGGTAAAATACAGTTTTGGTATGTTTTCTGAAGATGACAATTTTAGTTTGAGAATAACTTATCTTTAGCCCATATCTCATAATTCTAATAATAAATAGAAAATAGAGCCAATTATCCATTACACTGCCTGACTTCAAACTATACTACAGGGCTGCAATAACCAAAACAGCATGGTACTGGTACAAGAACAGACACAGAGATCAATAGAACAGAATAGAGAACCCAGAAATAAGACTGCCCACTTACAAGTATCTGTTCCTTGACAAACCCGACAAAAACAAGCAATGGGAAGGACTCCATATTCAATAAATGGTGCTGGGAGAACTGGCTAGCCATATGCAGAAGAATGAAACTGGACCCATTCCTCTCACCATATACAAAAAGTAACTCAAGATGGATTAAAGACTTAAACGTAAAACCCAAAACTATAAAAATCCTGGAAGACAACCTAGGCAATACCATTCAGGACATAGGCACGGGCAAAGATTTAATGATGAAGATGCCAAAAGCAGTGGCAACAAAAGCAAAAATTGACATATGGGATCTAATTAAACTAAAGAGCTTCTGCACAGGAAAAGAAACCATCAACAGAGTAAACAACCTACAGAAGGGGAGAAAATTTTTGCAAACTATGCATCTGACAAAGGTCTAATATCCAGCATCTATAAGAAACTTAAACAAATTTACAAGAAAAAACAAATAATGCTATTAAAAAGTGGGCAAAGGAAATGAACAGATACTTCTCAAAAGAAGACATACATGTGACCAACAAGCATATGAAGAAAAGCTTAACATCACTGATCATTAGAGAAATGCAAATCAAAACTACAATGAGATACCATCTCACACCAATCAGAATGGCCATTATTCAAAAGATACTGGTGAGGTTGTGGAGAAAAAGGAACACTTACTGCTGATGGGAGTGTAAATTAGTTCAACCATTGTGGAAGACAGTGTGGCAATTCCTCAAAGACCTAAAGATGGGAATACCATTCAACCCAGCAATCCCATAACTGGATATATACCCAAAGGAATAGAAATCGTTCTATTATAAAGACACATGCATGCCTAGGTTCATCGCAGCACTATTCACAGTAGCAAAGACATGGAATCAACCTAAATGCCCATCAGTGATAGACTGGATAAAGAAAAGGTGATATATATACACCATGGGATACTATTCAGCCATAAAACAAGAATGAGATCGTATCCTTTGCAGGGACATGGATGTGTACATGTAAAAATTATCCAATAAATAATTTGGATAACTTTCTAACACAGCCTAGGCTCCAGAGTTCAGAGTCCCACACCATAGTGCTGCAGTAATACTGGCTGGAGGCCATTATCCTTAGCAAACTAACACAGGAACATGAAACCAAATACTGCTAAATTCTCACTTAAAGTGAGAGCTAAATGGTGATAACACATGAACACATGGAGGGGAACAACACACCCTGGGGCCTATCGGAGGCTGGGGGGTGGAAGGAGGGAGAGGATCAGGAAAAACAAGTAATGAGTACTAGGTTTAATACCTGGGTGATGAAATAATCTGTACAACAAACCCCCATAATGCATGTTTACCTATATCACAAATCTGCACATGTATCCCTGAATTTAAAAGAAAATAGAGCCAATTATCTAATAAAGTCACCACTAGATCTTTGTAATAAAATCACACCATTCAGAAAATGGAGTAAAATGCAGCTATTTAACAGAAAGAATAAGATTTATGTGTATTAAGATATCACACTATATTAAGTTTTAAAAATCTAGTTGCAATTCATACAGAAATAGAAACACAGGCTTGGCGCAGTGGCTCACATCTGTTATCCCAGCACTTTGGAAGGCCAAGGCAGGTGGATCACTTGAGGCCAGGATTTCCAGACCAGCCTGGCCAACGTGGTAAAACCCTGTCTCTACTAAAAATACAAAAATTAGCCAGGCATGGCGGTGCGTGCCTGTAGTCCCAGCTACTCAGGAGGCTGAGGCACGAGAATCATTTGAACCCAGGAGGCAGAGGTTACAGTGAGCTAAGATCACACCACTGCACTCCAGCCTGGGCAACACCACTGCACTCCAGCCTGGGCAACAGAGTGGGCAAAAAATAAATAAATAAATAAATAAATAAAAGAAACACTGAAATTGAAATTATTCTGGAAAATTTATTGGAGAGATGGAGGAGACATAGATTTTAATTTACTTATTAATGTTATTTTTGTAATTTGGAAAATATCATTTATATAAAATAGAGTATCTTATTTTCTATAACAGATGGACAGGCTTTCAGTTCATATACCTACACAAAAATATATTGAATCATGGGTTTACAAATTTAAGAGAGGTGGAAATAAAGACACCTTTTTTTTTTTTACCCCAAATGAAATTATCTTATTAATCATGAGACCATATCTGCCAGCCCCAACTTCTGTGGGCATTTTAAGGCACAGATTTGGCTTGAACATTATTTCTTGAAACTATCTAATGAGCTCATTCAGTTTGGACTATAATTGATTCCCAGCCTTTAAGTTCAGGATTGAGGCAAGGCTCCTAAAAGGGAAAAAACAATAATGTTTCTTCAAACAAATTTATCTACATAAGGAAGAAGATAATACAAGTTATTACAAAAGCAGTATAGCTGAACTGCTTTCAACCAAAAATGGGATTTATCTTCTTGACTTAAACAACTAGAACACCAGAAAAAAATATATGAAACAACAGTTATCAGACACTGAACAATAGACAACATAGAGCGGTCATCTATAAAAGAAGAGAAACATATGAGGCAAGCCCTATGACTGCCTCAGCATACTCTCTGGAGAGAATTTCCAGGCCAAGATCCAGAAGAAAAAATTAAAACAAAGCCTAGGAGTCTCCCTGAGTTAAGGAGACAGAATTCAGAGTTTGTGAAGGCCAAAGCTGCTAGAATTCACAGCACAGAGTACCAGAGAGGAGAGGTGCATAGAGAGAGGACTGTGGAAATATGAACAAGGAGTTCCCTAAAGTCTTTCGTTGATAGCACATGTATGTAATGAAACAACCAAGGCCAAGGAAATAACCAACAGAAAGCGGTAGTGCCAGGTAAAGTTCGTGTTCCCACCAGCCCAGGTGGAGACACCTCCTAATACACAGGGCATTGAGTAGTGCACTCAGAAGTATATTGCCTCAGTAGTGGGGCCAAATTAGAAATAGACTAAAAGCACTTGTGGAATTACCCTAACACTTAAAGCAAGCCTTAAAATGATCACACTGTTTCCAACTATCATAACTGAATCCCAGAAAAAAGCTAAGGAAGAAATTTAAAGAACATCAGAAAGAGAAAAAGAAGAGAAAAATTCAGCAACAAACAATGTAAAATTCTCAATGTTTGGCATCCAATCAAAAATTACCAGGCATGCAAAGAAGCAGGAAAATATAATGCATAACCAAGAGAAAACATAGTAAAGACAGACACAGAAATGACACAGATTAGAGAATCAGTAGACAAGACCTTAAAACAGTTATTTTAAATATTCATCATGTATTCAAAAGGTAGAAGAAAGCATGAACCAAGATGGGGAAAGAAATGGAAGGAGAGATCCAAATCTAACTTCTAACCATAAAGAGTACCATGTACAAAATGTAGCTATATGTAATAGATTGGATTAACAGCAGCTAAGACACTGAAAAAGAAAATTTAGATGAATTTGAAGACACAGTAATAGAACAATGCAAAATGAAATACAGAGAAAAAATAGACTGAAAAGGAAAGCAGAGAATCAATGAGGCTTGAACAATATCAAGCAGTCAAAGAATCATGGAAGAGGAGAAAACGGATGAGGAAACAGAAGAAATATTTGAATAAAGGTAAAAAAATTGTCAAATTTGATGAAATCTCAAAATCCAAAAATCCAAGAATCACAGTTAACCCCAAGTAGAAAAAAAAATACCAAGAGACATTACCATCAAATTTATTAAAACTATTAATAAAGAGAAAAAAAGTTTAAAACAGCCAGAGGAAAAAAAGAAAAATTATATAGAAGAAGAAGAAAAAAGGACAGTAAATTTATCTTTAGAAACGATGGAAGCCAGAAGTTTAAAAATGTCCTTTATGGAGAAGGAATGGTACCAGTTAGAAATTTGGACTTATACAGCAGAATGAAGATCACTGGAAATGGCAAATATATGGGTAAATATTCAAGATTTTTTCAAATGTATTTAAAATACAATTATATAAAGGGAACATAATCACAATCATTTATGGATTTTATACCACACAGAAAAGTAAAATATATTACAACACTAAGACAAGAGTGGGGTTGGATGCAAGTATTCTTTTGAAAGGTTCTCATACCACATGTTAAATGCTATAATATTGCTTGAAAGTAGGCTCTGATAAGTTAAACCTGTATACTGTAAAGCTACAGTTTCCACAAAACCAAACCAAACAAAACAAAATGAAAAGCACGATAGAATGAGCAAGGGGATATGTAAAAAAACAGCAAGCTGGAAACTTTAAGCAGAAACAAATTTTTATAATCACATTAAAAGTGAAAGGTATAAACATACCAAACAAAAGTGATTGGTGGCTGGATAAAATTTCTATGCAGTCTATAGGAAAACTCCAACAAGTAGAAAGTCCAAGAATGGAAAAACATATACTATTACAAATCAAAGGGATGCTTAAGTAGCTACCATAATGTCAGACAGAGTAGATTCTAGAGCACAGAATTTTAAAAGGAATAGAGTGTTATTTTATAGTGATGAAGTGATCTGTTTTTCAAGAAGATATAACAATCCTAAATGCTATGCACCTACAAACAGAGCTTCAAAATACATAAAGCAAAAACTATTTTAATTGAAAGAAGAAATAGCCAAATCCACAATTACAGTCAGAGACCTTAACATCTCTCTTTCAATAATTAGTAGAATAGACAAAATCAGGAAGGATACAGAACATTGGAAGATACTTTCAGTTTGACCTAGTTGTCATTTATAGAACACTCTAGCCAACAGCGGCACAACATACTTTCTTTTCAAGTGTATACAGAACATTTACTAAAATAGAACATACTTTGTGCCATAAAACAAATGGCAGAAAATTCAAAGGAATTGAAATCATACAAAGTATATTCTCTAACCACAATAGAAATATATCTGAAATCAATTAGATATCTGGAAAATCCCAAATCTATGAAAACTAAGCATGTCTCAACAAACTTCTAAATCAAAGAAGACATCAAAAGTATTAAAGTTCAAAATAAAAAACCTAAACTTGTATCTTAAGAAAGTAAAACAAGAAAAACAAGTTAAAACCAAAGTAAGAAGAAATAATAAAGATAAGCACAGATATCATTGAAATGGAAAACATGAACATTGGAGAAAATCAATGAAATTCTGGTTCTATAAGAAGATTCATAAAATTAATAGACCCCTAGCCAGACTGATCAGCAGAGAGAGAAAGACAGAGAACACAAATTACTAACGTCAAGAATGAGAGGGGTGACATCACTATCGATGCTACAGATGTTCAAAGGATAATAAGGAAATACTATGAACACTTTTGCCCTAGCACCTCTTTCTTAGGGCAGAGCTTCCATCTAGTTTATCTAAGTCTGATGGACAGGGCTCAGGTAAGTATGTTTTATGATTATGCTTTTCCATATGAATATAGACTTAAATAAATTAAAAATGTAAGATTTAAACAACTTTAAGTAAACTTTAGGTAATTTTTACTAGAAATATAAATGCTACAACTTTTTAAATTTAATTTTAGGTACATATCCATTTTTAAGGCAACTGTAAAAGATGACATGCAAAAAGCTAAAACTGCAATGAAAACTATGGGACCGGCAAAAGTTGAAGTACCTTCTCCAAAGGATTTCCTAAAGAAACATTCGAAGGAAAAAACTCTACCACCCAGTAGGTTTTATCATGCTTTCTTTTTAATATTAAAAGCATTAGCAGGTGATTTAACTATTATTTTATTGTTGATGAATATTAAACGTGCACAGGTGATAGCAGCTTTACCTCATATTAAACAGAATTTGACTAGGAGAAAGTGGAAGTAGAGAATTGGGTAGAAAAATAGAATGGAGAGTGATAAATTGCCCCCAAAATAGACTTTAGATTGGGTTTGGACTATCCGATGAAGCCCACATGCATCACCATCTTAGTCCCTAGCTGTGGGGCTTCAATTATAAACAACAATTATAGGAAGAGTCAAGACCCCAGGGACAGTATCTGACTAATGGGCAAGATTGCCCAGCATCTAAACCCTGTCTGGCCTTTTCTCCAAGAGATGAAAATTACAACCATTACTACCAGTTGTTGAAGCAACTACTGGGCTCATTTTGAGTATGGGCTTTTACTCTCCCAGACCTTTAAGACCAACTGGACTGCAGTGAGTTAGATGTAATGGAGGAGGCTTCATGAATAGGTGGTAGAACCAGCTTAGGGGGCCCCATGCTTATTTTAATGCTGTGCTCTTGCTGTACTAAAATTTTTAATTTTTGATCAAGTAGCCTTGTGTTTTTATTTTTTACTGGGCCTCAAAAATTATATAGTTGATCCCAGTTATGGAGTCTTTTGAATGATTTCAGGAAAGAAAGCTATCAGGGAAAGGGAGAGTAGATGAAAAGTGATCTGTGACAGGTATGTATGGAAGCAATTTCTTCATAGCCCAAGTATGTCTTCCCAGATGTCTTAGGGCAATAAAGAAAAGAGAGCACCTGGGCAACAAAGCAAGACCCCGTCCGTACAAAAAAAATTAAAATAAAAAAATTAGCTAGGTGTGATGGCATGCACCTGTAGTCTTCACTACTCTGGAGGCTGATGTGGAAGGATCGCTTGAGCCCAAGAGTTTGAAACTGCAGTGAGCTATGATCAAGCCACAGCCTTCCAGCCTGGACAACAAAGTGAGACCCCATCTCAAAAAAAAGAAAGAAAGAGAGAGAGAGAGAGAGGAAGGAAGGAAGGGAGGGAGAGAGGGAAGGGAGGGGAGGGGAGAAGAGGAGGGGAGGGGAGGGAAGAGGAGAAGAGAAGAGAAGAAAAGAAAAGAAAAAAGAAACGAGTCTGTCTCTTCAAAATGTTGGCTTTTTATGTCTGCTGGCATTGAAGAAATAATGCAACATCTCAAGCCCGGCTAGCGATGTACATTTTAACAAAAGTGAAACTACTTCTCTTTATGGCAGTATTTAATGTCCCCAAATCCTCTCTCAACCCACATCTCATGAAAAAAGGTGAGGGCACTATCAGGCAAGATGGCAAGATGGAAGAAGCAAGTGTGAAAATACAACATTCATGCTTAATTCGTGACTTCAGAAGTCTGTTTTGTATCTTCCTCTAGTCTTGGCCTGTTGTGACCCAGCATTGTATGACCAACAATACCATTTGAGAATATAGGAAAATGTTAAAATGGAATTTGATGCTTTCAATGCCTTAGGACCACTGGTATCCCTTGGGTCCTCATATACCCTCTCTAGGGTTAAACATATGATATAACACAAATATATTTATAAATCCTTTGTGTCAAATAAGAAAAAAGGAAGAAGCCTATCATTTTGTAAACATTGTAAGGCAAAAGCAAACCCAAAATTTCATTGGCCTTTAGAATAATTCATCAATTCAGGGTATTAGGGCTGGGCACAGTGGCTCATGACTGCAATCCCAGTACTTTGGGAGGCCAAGACAGGAGGACTGCTTTCGCCCAGGAGTACGAGACCAGCCTGTGCAACAAAGTGAGACCCTATCGCTATAAAAAAATTTTTTTAATTAGCTAGGTGTGCTGACACACATCTGTGGTCCCAGCTATATGGGAGGCTCAGGTGGGAGGATCACCTGAGCCCAGGAAGTTGAGGCTGCAGTGAGCTATGATTGCATCACTGCACTCCAGCCTGGGTGGCAGAGGGAGACCCTGTCTCAAAAAAAGAGGAAAAAAAAAAAAAAAGGAATGCAGGGTTTTGCAAAAGCTTTAAAAACTCGGTCCAGTGAGGGTTCTGGAGGACAGTTCTGGAGAGCTAGAAGTCCAACATCAAGATGTCAGAGGATTAGTTGATTTTTGCTTTTCTTTTTTAGGAGTATTTTTGTTTGTTTTTATTTTTGGAGATAGGGTCTATGTTGCACGGGCTGGAGTGTGTAGTGGCTATTCACAGGCATGATGAAAGCACACTGCAGCCTCACACTCCTGGCTTCAAGCAATCCTCCTGCCTCAGCCTCCCAAGTAGCTGGGACTGCAGGCATGCAACACCACACCCAGCAGGGTTGGTTTCTTCTAAAGCATCTCTCATTGGCTTGTAGATGGTTATCTTTTCTCTGTATCTTTATGTGTTCTTCCTTATATGTATGTCTGTGTTCAAATTTCCTCTTCTAAGGACACCAGTCATATTGGATCAGCGCCTTCTCTAATGACCTCATCTTGACTTAATTACCTCTTTAAAGACCTTTCTACAAATACAGTTATATTCTGAGATACTGGGGGTTAGGGCTCCAACATATGAATTCTGGGAGGACATAACTCAGCCCCTAACAAGAGGCTAATCCAGTTCATAGACTTTTAACTGTAAGTATTGGCTTTGCTGAAAATAAAAGTTATATAAACTAATAAAAAAGGTCAAATGATGCAGAAATGAATAAAGTCAGTCCTTAGCAATTGTGATGGGGTTAAAATTGGAAAAGGCATTTTCAAGATAGTTGTTGCTTTCAGTTCTTAAAAATAAATTATTTCACATTTTTGCATTGTGGCAAAACATTTGGCTATATTAAAATAGATCAATGGGAATGATCAAACTGAAGAGGCTGTGTAAAAATGGCCAATAAGCAAGAAATACTTGTTCCTTGTATTTATATACTGTTCATATATATATATACACACACACACATATATGATCTTTCTTGAGACAGAGTCTCACTCCGTCACCCAGCCTGGAGTACAATGGCATGATCTCGGTTCACTGCAACCTCCACCTCCCAGGCTGAAGCAATCCTCCCACCTCAGCCTCCTGAGTAGCTGGGACTAAGGGTGCACACTATCATGCTTGGCTAACTTTGCATTTTTTGCAGAGATGGGGTTTCACTGTGTTGCCGAGACTGGTCTCAGACTCCTGAGCTCAAGCGATCTGCCCATGTCACCGTGGGCTACCGTGCCTGGCCTCCTCAACATATTAATTGATTATGTTGCCCTTAATTTATTTCCGTTTTAATTACTGACTTTTTTTCTTTTTAAAAAATTATTTTATTGAGGCCTGATTGACAGGTAAAAAGCTGTGCATATTTAATGTCTACAAGTCAATGAGTTTGGGGATAAGCATAAACTTCTATCTTAAATATTTAAATATATTATGACTGAAACTTCAATATACAAGTGGTGAAATATCTGGATATTATAAATAGCACTGAGTAGCAGTGTTTGTAGTTTAATATTAACAAAGAAATGTTATATTTAACAGAAAAAAAGTTTGATCGGAACATGCCCAAAAAGCCTGCTGTGCCATTGAAGACTGATCATCCTGTCATGGGAATACAGAGTGGAAAAAATTTTATAAATACAAATGCAGCCGATGTCATCATGGGAGTGGCTAAAAAGCCTAAACCAATTTATGTTGATAAAATAACTGGAGACAAGCATGATCTTGAGCCTTCAGGACTAGTTCCAAAGTACATCAATAAAAAGGTAGCCTTGTGGTATATTAATAAGAGGGCTGAAATTCAAATAATTTAAATATGGTGTTCATGATGATCATCTATGTTATCATTATTAGTGCTCTCATTGGACACATTGTCTACTTTGCTGATTCTCATTCTTCTGCAATCTGTGTTTGGTCCAAATCTAATGTGATGAAGTTACAAAGAACTCATAGTAAACAATTCCATATAGTTCAGTAGATGAAAGTTATTGTTTTCCTTAATTTTGATTATTAACATATTTAACAATTTTAATAAACATTCTCTGAAAGATATTTTTGGTTAGTTGGAAATGTCACTAAAAGCAGTCATTACTGTAAATCTAGAAGGAATAAGCTGTCAGATGGTCTTAAGATTTAGTCATTAATTGCAGTAACTTGGCAGCTGAATAAGAAAAATGAAGCAGAATGCAGCTTTAGAGCCATCCATCTCATCAGTGTAGTATAAATAATTCACATTCCTATTTTAACATGAATATATTTATTTGGTTTTGGTTTTGGGTAAAGACTTGAAAGTACTGTACAATAATCTATTCCTTTTGGGTCCTTCATTTTCATGAAAAGGTGTGTAATTTCATTGGTGAACATTATAGTTTAAATATAGATTTTTTTTTGAGACATATTCTGATGCTGTTTCCCAGGCTGGAGTACAATGGTGCAATCTCAGCTCACTGCAACTTCCAACTTCCGGCTCGAGTGATTCTCCTCACTCAGCCTCCCAAGTAGCTGGAATTACAGGCATGCATCACCAGGCCTGGTTTTTTTTTTTTGTATTTTTAGTAGACAGGGGGTTTCACCATGTTGGCCAGGCTGGTCTTGACTCCTGACCTCAAGTGATCCACCCACCTCAGCCTCCCAAAGTGCTGGGATTGCAGACATAAGCCACTGCACCCAGCCAAATACAGATCTTTAAAATAAAAAAGCTTACAAAAAATCTTATTTAATGCTACTTTATTTTGCACACTTATGAAGCTTAAAAGTGCTTGAAACACAAAAAATATGAATGCAGGCTGGGCACAGTGGCTCACACCTGTAATCCGAGGACTTTAGAAGGCCAGGCGGATTGCTTGAGGTCAGGAGTTCAAGTCCATCTTGGCCAACATGGTGACACCCCATCTCTACTAAAAATACAAAAATTAGCCAGGCGTGGTGGTGTGTGCCTGTAATCCCAGCTACTCAGGTGGCTAAGGTACGAGAATCGCTTGATCCCAGGAGGCGGGGGTTGCAGTGAGCCAAGGTCGCGTCACTGCACTCCAGCCTGGGTGACAGAGCGAGACTCGGTGTCAAAAAAAAAAAAAAAAAAAGAGTGCGGAATTCTAAAGAATAATAAGTTGCATCAAGAAGAAATGAAGGAAGGGAGGGAGAAAGGAAAGGAAGGAAGGAAAAAGGAAGAGAGAGATAAAGAAAAAGGAAGAGAGATAAAGAAAAAAAGAAAAGAAATTGCAATAGTGATGTACAGGGACCTAAAATTGAAGAGTCCAGTGATCTACCATGATAAATCCAATGCCAGTGGAAAATCAAAACAGGACCCTCAAGGCTGTTTTCAGAGGACACTGTCTTCTCAGGAATCTAGGAGTTCCCAGGATAAGCCAATAAAGTTACTTCAGGCTTCTCCAGGTACTTCCTCCTTCCGTGGCCCCTGGAAACTGTTTTATAGTCCTTATCCCACAGGATAGGGAAAAGTGGAAAACTCACTCTCATGGCTCTTAAAGCCACTTCCAGTCCATTATTTCTCCATGATCATATGAAAAGTCTTTGATGGTCATGCCACCACCTGTCACACACTCTGCCCCTCCTTCTGGCTGCTCTCTAAGCTGTCCACTTGAATGCATTTTCTACCTTCAACAGGAAATTTGGAGTATCCATCATGGAAACAGAAAAATACCAGAGTTTACCAAACCATGAAAGCACTGTGCACCTAATGCCCTTTTGGTGTTGCTGACTAAGCAATCAATGCTCATGAAAGACTTATTCAATTTACTTTTCCCTTATCAGAGTTAAGTTTTAAAGATCTATCATTGGTAGGTGAGATAGTAAATAAATTCTTTTAAAGTCAATGTCATATTTTTATAAAATGAGTGAACTCCCGTTTCAGCTCCAAGTGAATTATATGCCATTCACACCATGAGAAACAATTTCTGAAAACAAGCAAGGATAGATGATCACATGAGGTATTTAGCAATACCAGTAAAGACATTCTTTCAAAGTCTAACTCTGCCACTTAGTAACTGTGATTTCCAACAATCCATTGGATTTATCACAGGGTTGTAGTGAGGATTAAATTATATAAAGTATATTGAGCACTTGACACAAAATGTGACACCTAATAAAAGAACAAAGAGTGAATAGTATAATATATGCAATTTTATTAACAGTATGCATTAGCCTCCAGTGATTCAGCCCATAGGAATATTTCAGATCATTGAAGCTTTTGCTCATTTGTGAGTTTTTTTTCTGAACTGTATCACGCCATTCCCTTTCTTTTTAAAAACATTTAATTTAATTTTTTTTAGAGATGGAGTCTCACTATGTTGCCCAGGCTGGTCTTGAACTTTTGGGCTCAAGCAGTTCTCCTGCCTAGCTGTCCCAAAGTGCTGGGGTTACAGGCTTGAGCCACTGCGCCCAGTCATTCTCTTTCTTAAACAGAGTGTGCCAAATATAATTTAATCTTTCTGTGATCCTGCAGAATCATCATGATGAAGCTCCGTTATTGTACTAAGCTGTAATGAGGTGTTTCCCGAAGTGGATTGGCCTGTCTCACTGCACCAGCTGATCAGAATAGTGGCCTCCCAGAGTCTATTTATATTGTCCTCTGCAGCTTCCAGAACACATTTATATCTAGGATTTCTATCCCTTGTTCAGTCAGGATGGGTTAAGTTACACTGTGATGACAAACAATCCCCAAATTTCAGTAACTTAAAGCAACAAAGTGTTATTGTTTGCTTTCGCCACATGCCCTTTGAGGGTTGTTACAGGCTCTGCTTCTTGTCCTTCTTCCAGGACCCAGAAAAATCTAAACATTGCTTGTCACTAGACCAGACAGGAAAAGACACAGCAAGTCATCCACTAATTCTTAAGACTCCTATCGAGAAGTGGCAGAGGTCACCTCCACTGACACTGAGCAATTCGGGGCATATGGCTACATCTTACTTTATGAGGACAACACAGGAAAGTGTTGTCCTACCAAGTGTCTAGAAGGAGAACAGAATATTTGTCAGAATTTTAATGACTACCGTACCTCCCAACTGCTGCTTCTTCGGAGAGTTCCTCCCCGACCTCCTTATTTATCTAAAATAGCCCCTATTATTTTCTTTTCCCCCACTATCCTTCTTTATTTTACTTCAGAACACATACATATTATTTCATTCTCTATTTTTGGTGAGTCTCTGTCACCACAGAATGCAAATTCCCTGAAGACAGAAACTTTGCCTTTTTTATTCACTAGTATTCCTAGCACCAAGTACATTCTCAAACATCTTTTGAAGAAGGAATACATAGTAATTCTGTTTCTATAGATGGTGAAATCAAACGCATTTACTAAGCTGAAAGAATCACAGCTGATGGCTTCACTGTCAGTCGTCGTGACATGGGAAGATTCCCTTATTCCCCTCGCAGAGTGTACCATAGGGCTGTGGCTCACTTCTTCAGTGCCCCACGGCTCACACTTCTAGGGGGAGCATGCCGAAGGGCAGGTTGTGGGGCTCTGACTCCACAGCAGGGTCTATGGGTCAACGTTCACAGCTCCTGAA
This sequence comes from Gorilla gorilla gorilla, assembly GCF_029281585.2. Lineage (NCBI taxonomy): Eukaryota > Metazoa > Chordata > Mammalia > Primates > Hominidae > Gorilla > Gorilla gorilla. Next base: position 33,988,809 of record NC_073232.2, on the reverse strand, counting down.
GCCCCAGTGGGCGTGTGTTACAGGGTGCTCTTTTAGTTTAGCTGTCCATAGGTGGCTTGTGTTTGCTCAATTAGACTCCCTGCCTTATGACAAGGACAGAGGGCTTCCAAAGGACTTTCTGTATCCCAGGAGTCTTGCCTTGGTATACTTGAAGAATTGGATCACACGTGGGCTTGGAGAATGAGTGCAAGGTTTTATTGAGTGGAAGTAGCTTCAGCAGATGGGAGAGCCAGAAGGGAGATGGTTTTTCCCTGGAGCCGGGCAGCTCTGTGGCCCGGGCTCTCCTCCCACCACCCCGGCCAAACTCTGCGTTGTTCCACTGGTCGATGGCCTGCCAGCATGCCGGTGCCCATCGGTGTGCTCTTATGTTGGCATGCCCCTCTCAACAGCCTCCACTTGTATGTTCTTCCATTGATGTGTTCCTCTCGACATCCAGCCATTTGTGTGCCTGCCTGCTAGGGTCTCGGGGGGTTTTATAGGCACAGGATGGAGGCATGTTTTTATAATGTTTTCGAAGACTTTGTCTTTTCTTTAACGAGACCACGAAAAACAGACTTCAAAATATTCAAGATATTTCAGGTAGAAACTGAAGCATGTAGAAGGTAGAAGGTAGAAAAGCCAACTCTTGAATATCTTATTCAAGATATTTCAGGTAAAAACTGAAGAACGTAGAAGGTAGAAAAGTCAACTCTTAGGAGTAAAGTATCAGCCAAGAACAGGCATGGGAAACATTCAGAAAAGGGAAAACAAGCAACTGCAATAACAACTCCATTTATTTATTTATGTATTTAGAGATGGAGTCACACTCTGACACCCAGGCTGGAGTGCAGTGGCACCTTGGCTCACTGTAACCTCTGCCTCCCAGATTCAAGAGATTTTTGTGCCTCAGCCACCCGAATAGCTGGGACTACTGGCACATGCCACGATGCCTGGCTAATTTCTGTATTTTTAGTAGAGATGGGGTTTCACCATGTTGGCCAGGCTGGTCTCGAACTCCTGACCTCAAGTGATCCACCGCCCCCCCCCAACCCCTCAGCCTCCCAAAGTGCTGGGATTACAGGCGTGAGCCACCATGCCTGGCCAATAACAACTCCATTTTAAAAGGCAGGAATCTACTAGCTCTCAATGGAGGGAAAAAAGTCACTGAATTTTGTCAATTCACAGGGTTTTGAACAAAGGATTTAAGTCTGTACCATTTCTTTTTCTTCCATCATCAGTTGATACGTAGCCATATGTAAGATTGCATACAAAATATTGATTACTTTTTTCTGCAAAATCTTTTTAGGATTATGGTGTCACACCTGAATACATATGTAAGCGAAACGAGGAAATAAAGAAAGCCCAAGAAGACTATGATCGTTATATCCAGGAAAACCTTAAGAAAGCAGCTATGAAAAGGCTCTCCGATGAAGAAAGGGAGGCAGTTTTGCAGGTGTGTGTTCTGCCATTTACATTCATCTGTAACTCTTTGGATCATCTCTGAAAGAAAGGTGTACCATCACTTTGATGATTAAAGTCAGCACTTGGATTTTGAAATCAGAACAATCTCTGTGGGTTACAGTTAAAAACTACATACAGCAAAGCTGACTCTTTGGAGAGAGCAAAAAGTTGTGATATAGGGATTCATTTAATAATATTTTATTTCCAATTTGGTGAACTGTTTTTTTCCTGAACTAGTGTTGTAAGGAAGCCTACCTTCCTCTACAACGAACATGCATGAAATGAAGCAAATAAAGCATTTTTATTTTCATTTTTATGCCCCTGAGTTAGTGAAAAATAATATTCATAAATTAGATATTTTTCACTAGATGGAGCTCTAGAATAATTGAAACTGTCCTTAAAACAACTTTTTTTCCTTTCCTATAAGGCAAATGTCCAAAATTTTAAATAAACAGGTGCTAGGTTTCACAAATGTTTTTCTTGTTTTTAATTACATAGACTTAAAGATATATTTATATTGGATTTTTTAATGCAGGACTTTTATCTGAAGCATTTAAAATATTAGGGGGTGTAAGAGTTTCTGCTTCATCATTTGCATGAGCGTTTAATTAAACACCTCTTTGTACTTTTTATAGTCATACTGTCTCTTATAGAGGCAGAAATAATACTTAATTCTTTGTTTTTTTTTTCATTTTGAAAGCATCCCACGAAGCCATTTCTAGTTGATTATTAATCTCTGTTGAAAAATGGATTCATATGCTGTTACAACTTCTGAACATTTTATCAATGTCATCATAATCATCAATAAACATTTCTTAGATGCTAAACCCTGAGGATATTTTAAAAGGCATAAGATTTTTTAAAATGTCTGCAGTGGAGTATTGTGCAATTTAATTAGTGAGAGGTACTATGGATCTATGTACATGTATAGATGTGAATATGTGTATGTGTACAGCTCTTAAGTTTCATAAGGTTCCAAGGCCCTAGTCACCCCTGGAGGATTGTAGATCGTTAGCTGGGCCTGAAAATGTAGAGTGACGGCATGTCCCAGACAGTAGGAGTGGCTCAAAGGCAAGGACGGTGTCTCTTTGCTGACAGCAGCGTCCCCAGTGCCTAGCACAGTGCCCAGTGAAAACGCAGATGTTCAGAAATGGTCTGCTGCAAAGGAGGAAGGCAGACAGGCAGGAAGGAAGGCTGGCAGACATGGAAGTGAGAATTGGCATGTCATTTTCAGGGAGAGTTCTCATCTGTGGCCCATTCTGTCTCTCTCATTTGGATTTTCCCATTTTCAGAAAGTACGTGCCTTTGTGAAAGCCAGGTTTTTACACCTAAATGATGCTGAAAAATAAGAATATGACGAAGAACTTAGAAGTGACAGGTCCTTCCCTTCTGTGTCTTTTTGGCTGTAGGAGATAAGCAGCCCTCAGCTTCCCATTACGGTCGCTACAGAGTTACCCTTTGATGTGACGATAGCAAATCATCCACTGGACGCCTTATGAGCCAGGGAGCAGAGCTGCCATAGTAACAAAGCCACCGGCTGGCCTCCTGACGAGCCCTGAGCCACACTTCCTTCCCTAGGCAAGAGTTGCATGTAGTTTGATGACAATCTGGTTGTATGCCCCTGAGTAAGCCACATTCTGCTCATTCTTCATAAAATAACAGTCTCATTATACCTGGACAGGATCATCTGGTCTAGTGATTCCAAACTTCTCATTTTTAAAATGATGACTATATACATATATATATATATATGCTGTGTCACTCTACATTTTCAGGCCAGCTAAAGATCTATAATCCTCCAGTGGTGACTAGTGCATTGGAACCTTATGAAACGGAGGAGCTGCACACATACACACATTCATATCTCTACATGTACATAGATCCGTAGTTCCTCTCACCAATTAAATTGCAAAATTCTCTATTTATACTTATTTTATATATAAATAAATTATATATAACATATGTACAATATAAAAAATAAATTTTACTTATATATAAATATATATACATATATAAATATATATAAATATATATACATATATAAATATATAAATATATATACGTATATAAATATATATATAAATATATATACGTATATAAATATATATATAAATATATATACGTATATAAATATATATACAAATATATATACGTATATAAATATATATACAAATATAAATATATATATAAATATATATACGTATATAAATATATATAAATATATATACGTATATAAATATATATATAAATATATATACGTATATAAATATATATAAATATAAATATATATATAAATATATACATATATAAATATAAATATATATATAAATATATACATATATAAATATAAATATATATATAAATATATACATATATAAATATAAATATATATATAAATATATACATATATAAATATAAATATATATATACATATATAAATAAATATAAATTTATAAATATATATACATATATAAATATATATAAATATATATACATATATATAAATATATATACATATATATATAAATATATATACATATATAAATATATATAAATATATATACATATATAAATATATAAAAATATATACATATATAAATATATATAAATATATACACATATATAAATATATATAAATATATACACATATATAAATATATATAAATATATACACATATATAAATATATATAAATATATACATATATAAATATATATAAATATATACATATATAAATATATATACATATATAAATATATATAAATATATACATATATAAATATAAATATATATAAATATATACATATATAAATATAAATATATATATAAATATATACATATATAAATATAAATATATATAAATATATACATATATAAATATATACATATATAAATATAAATATATATATAAATATATACATATATAAATATATATAAATATATACATATATAAATATATACATATATAAATATATATAAATATATACATATATAAATATATATAAATATATATACATATATAAATATATATAAATATATATACATATACAAATATATATAAATATATACATATATACATATATACATATACACATATATAAATATATATACACATTTATAAATATATATACACATATATAAATATATATACATATATAAATATATATACACATATATAAATATATATACATATATAAATATATATACACATATATATAAATATATATACACATATATGTAAATATATATACACACACACATATATATATATATATATATATATATATATATATATATATATATAAATTTTTTTTTGAGATGAAGTCTTGCTCTGTCGCCCAGGCTGAAGTGCAGTGGCATGATCTTGGCTCATTGCAACCTCCACCTCTCAAGTTCAAATGATTCTCATGCCTCAGCCTCCCGAGTAGCTGAAACTACAGGCATGCACCACCACGCCCACCTAATTTTTTTGTATTTTTTAGTAAAGATGGGGTTTTGCTGTGTTGCCCAGGCTGGTCTTAAACTCCTGGCCTCAGGTGATCCACCCACCTTGGCTTCCCAAAGTGCTAGGATTACAGGCGTGAGCCAATCTGCCCAGCCGTTAATACAAATACATTAAGTGGGCCCCTTTGTTCATTCATTTATTTATTGAATATCTAGTGTGTTCCAGCCAGAGGGATACTGTACAGAGCAAAATAAACACAGTCCTCAGTGTCAGTGAACTTAGAGTTTGATTTTCATTTGTCTTTGGTCACAAAACTATCAAGTACATCAATAGGGACTAAAACTCATTTACCAATTGCCAGGCTGGTGTTTCCCCCACTACAGAACACATACTTGCAGAGGAGGTAACAAAGGGAGGCTACATCGGTCAGGGCTCCAGCAGGAAATCGAAGGCACACTCAGCTAGGACTTAGAAGAGAATTTATGTTTGTTTATTTTATTTATTTATTTGAGACAGTCTTGCTCTGTTGCCTAGGCTGGAGTGCAGTGGCACAATCACGGCTCACTGCTAGCTGGGATACCACCATGCCTGGCTGATTTTTTTTTTATTTCATTTTTTTATTTTTAGAGAGGGAGTCTGACTATGTTGCCCAGGCTGGTCTCAAATTCCTGGCCTCAAGCAATCCTCCTCCCTCAGCCTCTCAAAGTGTTGGGATTACAGGCATGAGCAGTGGCCACTGAAGAGAATTTATGAAGGAATTATTGACAGAAGTGAAGTAGGGTTAAGGGAACCAACAAGAAGCACTGAGGCACCCCAGGAGCAGGGACAGTAGGAATTTACCACCACCTACGCTTGAAAGGCAGCAGGCACAAGAAGCAGTGTTGTCAGAATCCAGTGAGAGCTGGAGCTGGGCTGAGGGTCATAGTCACAGATGAATGCAGCTAGAACCCATGTCTAGACTGTCCTAGGAGAGGAGGAGAAATGCCCCAACCTCACTCTCCACCCTCCAGGGCCTTCTGTGGCTGAACTCAGGCCAGAGGGCGAAAGAGCTGGGAGCACCCCACAAGGTGGAGAATGTTTGGGGGTGGGTGAGGGTGCAAAAGGAGCATGAAACTGAAAACTTCTTATTATAAGATCACTTCTCCCTATCTGAATTTTTTCCAGAAGGAACGATATTATTTCAGCTTTAAAATAGAAGAGAGGAAAATTAAGAATTAACAATAAGGGAAAATCACTATTGCTGCAACACATGAAATATCTTTTTAGAAGAAATAATGAAAAAACCTCTTAAAGTCAGCAAGTAGCGTATTTCAATATAATATGAAATATTAGCTACATTTAGTTTCCATCCCCGGCTGTTGACTTTGATCCAAACGTTATTGTACACACTGGAAGATAAAAGCAAACTATCCTTTAAAAGAAAATACAGAGAAAAACTGTAGCTGCTGTGACTGCAGGTAATATGGGAACATCACCCAACTAGCTATGAAAAACCTTTGATATCTGCAAGTGTACAAATACATAGACTTCCTCTCTGCAATAGCCACTCCTGTGGAGCACTGTGGGAACCTCTTTCACATTTCATAATGAAAGGCTGTGGAGAAATAGAATTCTTTTGAGGGCTTCTTTTTGGAATACATCGCATACACTGTCAAGAACTGTGTAGCCTCCTCTTTTTAAAATTTAACCTGGATACTTTTTCTTCTATCCTTTCCCTTTCCCAGATCCTTAGCTCACTCAAGAAGGCCTCATAATTTGTTGCCCTTTTCCCCAACCAACCTCTTCTATACAGTGTGCCCTGACCTGTCATCATCCCTTTTATCTAAGCATGGAAATAAGTCAGTGAAATTGTATTGTCCCTGAAAGTTTCTACAAGATTAAATTTGTACAAGAGCTTACGATGACGGCATAATTATATAAGACACTTGTAATCCTCTTTTACACCTAAATGTATGGCCATAGTTTTCAAAGACCATGTTTTCAAGGCAGTATTTTAAGTTTTGGAGTTTTGGTTTTGGTTTTGTTTTCAGGCAGGGTCTCTGCTCTGTTGTTTCAGGCTGGAGTGCAGTGGCGCAATCATCGCTCACTGCAGCCTCAACCTCCTGAGCTCAGGTGATCCTCCCACCTCAGCCTCGCAGGTAGCTGGGACTACAGGCCCATGCTACCACACCTGGCTATTTTTTGTATTTTTTGTAGCAACAGGGTTTTGCCATGTTGCCCACACTGGTCTCGAACTCCTGGGCTCCAGCAATTCACCTGTCAAGGCAGTATCTTAAATTGCACTTTCTGTTTTGCTTTTGTGTAAATAAAATAATCTATGTGCCCATAATGAATAATTAAAAAGAGTTGACTTATAAAATTTCACTGAATTAATTTAATTACTAGTTTAAGACCATTTTGTCTGTGGAGCCCATAGGGCACTGTGATAAAAAAATGATAATTATGCAGAAACAGAAATAACTTTTACTGTTCCTAAGAGATCGCTAATTTTGAATTTGTTGATTTCTGAGAATAGAAAATGTTAGCTACATTATTGAATTAGCATGTGTGTTACATTTAATGACCTTTCAATCATTTATAGAATACATTAATGGGAACTGTAGATCCCTTGACTATATGGAGGGCAATTGGTTCTTTCTAATATATTGAAAGGACACTTAGAAGATCATCTTTTATACAAGTGAATTTTGGCAATTTTACAATCCCATTTGTTAGATATAAGAAAATATAGCCATGCACATCAGAATTAGGTCTTTTATGTGATTTGTCTGTTGAAGAATGAGGATAAAAAATAAAATTTTATAAAACAATTTCCTGTTCAAAAATGTTTTTGACTCGAGGATATCATTCTAAGTTGTTTTTTACCCATGCACTTGCTGTGAGCTTTAGCTTCACACTACTCATAACTCTGCGTGTACATTTTTGGTGGTAAAAACAAGTACAGTAACAACAAAAGCAGAGCAAACAAATACTCCCAGTGGGAACTGAGCACACAGTCAAGGATGGGATTTGGCCTCTGTACAGTATTTTTGGTTACTGTGTCCAAGTACTTGATAAATACATTTCATTTTAGAAGTTATTTTTGTCAGTTTCTTTTACTTATTGACATTTTTCATTACCAATTAGCTTTTCCAATTTCCTTTACTTTTGCAGTTTGCTTTGGTATTTACAAGTTTCTTGACCATTTGCAGGGGCTGAAAAAGAACTGGGAAGAGGTGCATAAAGAATTCCAGTCCCTCTCGGTCTTTATAGATTCTATACCAAAGAAGATCCGCAAGCAGAGACTGGAAGAAGAAATGAAACAACTAGAACACGACATTGGCATAATTGAAAAGCACAAGATTATTTATATTGCCAATAAGTAAGAATGGATCTTTAAAGTATAACAATTTCAATGTAGGGGAAAAAAACATGGAAAATATAAAAAACTCCAAGTTGTTCAAAAAGGAAGATACTATGAAGAGAATAAAAATAGTCTTAATCAGAATCCTTAGGCAATATGCAAAGAATAATTGAGTTATTCACTTACACAAGAAGAAATTTTGTTTTTACTAGTGTCACGTTTTCCACATATAAACTATTAAATTTGAGAATATGTGTTCCAGTTCCACAATGTAACTCATTATTATTATGTACTTGTTTCACATAAACATTAATTTCTAGGTCCTGAAAAATAAAGTCAGCACTCAGAACTTCACTTTTTTTTTTTTTCTGCACCGCATGATACCAACAGCACAACTTTGAAAACTGTTAAGTATTTTGAACTGGAAATAGTAACACGTGCCTTTTTGCTACTCTAAACTGTCTCCAACACATTGTTTCTGAGCTCCACAAATGCAAAAGATGTATTTTCCTGTGGCCCATGACATTTGCAGTTATTCCCAGTGAGAAATATTTTCAGTATTCATAAGACTGTATATGATGAAAGGCTTCTATTTGGAGGAAGAAAAATTAAGAAGACAACTTACAAAATCAAGATGACAACTTATAAAGGCATCATTGAGGATGATTAAGGAGAATAGCCTCCTTTCTAGCATACCAACTTCGATACTCTTATTTTATTCCACAACTCACTATGCATATCTTATTTAAATGTTTTTTTCTTTTGGTCCTTTCTACTTATCTATTTTGTGAATTCTAAAGTTACTTTTGTAAGATTACATAATCTATTAAGCAATAAGTTTATGTTAGTAGAGCTGTTTTCAACCCAAAAATAAGAAAAAATAGCTCTAAATATCTAAAAGGAAAAGGTTATTTTATGAAATTTTAAATTAGAAAAATTTGGTAAAATATATGCAACTATAAAATATCAGAGAAATAACAATTTCTACTGCTTACACTGGTTTTTATCCTCTGGACAACATAAAAAACAAAATATGGGAGTCTTTCAAGCTTTTTTCACAAACACAGAATTTGGAAGCCTTATAGAAAAGCTTATTTTGGTTACTTAAAGAAAAGTAGTTTACATACAATTATTTTTTGAAAATTCACTTGAAACTTGTCCATATGAGTATCTTTATTCCTTTATTAACTTAGGGCAGATATAAAATAAAGGATAATATATGATAAATTCTCACTTACCAAGAATGGTTGGTTGCTATTTAGGGTAGGCTAACAGCTGTGACAGTACACTCCAAAATGTATAATTACGTAAACACATATTCAATTCTTGCTAACATAGCAGTACTTTGCTGTGAGCAGGTCAGCAGGAACCCTTTTCTGCAGTCACTCAGGGACCCAGACTTACAGAGTGGGTAGGATGCATCTGATCCAGAGTTAGGGAGAGGCACGTACAGGCCAGGCCTAGAAATGATGCATATCATTCCCGTTTGCATCGCTAAGTAAGCAACTTAAGTTGCTTTAACAAACTAACTCCAAATCTCAGTTGCCTGATAAAGATACATTTTTCATTTACATCACTGTGCAATGTGACTAAGGGTAGGGGTATAAGTCTGTTCCGTGCAGTCATTCAGGGACCCAGTCTCCTTTTGTCTGGTGACTCTGTTGATCCAGGCAGTCTTTCTCTGCCAATTCAGGATGAGATGTTTAGGTAAGTATTTTATTTGTGAAATGATTGCTATACATACTCATTTTTAAATAATTCAAAATCAGTAGCAATGCAAAAATATTCTGATTACTTTAGCCTTATGGATATTATGCTTTGAAGTCATGAGTGGGAGTTGCCTTAAATGTTAAAATGAAAACTTTGTGGTTTTAACAGCTAATTCTTTTGCTTTCTGTAAATGTCTACTAAAGAATCTAGACTTTTCTCTGTGGTCTACAGTGTTGTCCTAGATGAACATTGTTGCGTTTCTTTCACAGAGCCTTGAGAGGGAAGCATTCCCATCCATTGTTCCTGGAAAGGTGATCCCTACCATGGGATCCCAACCTTGGATAGAGCCAGTTCAACCTCCCCCAATCCATACACATACATACCTAGGTCATCCTATCACCCAAAAGAGGGACAAACATCTGACTTGGACAGCTGGCCAGTGACTGATCAGATTCTCTCTCTCTTGAGAGCATGAATTAAGAGACATGGAGACTGCAGTCACTTGGGAGTAGACACCTGAAACTAAAAAGTCAAACTTCGTTATGCAGCTAGTTTGACTTGGTTTCTCTTCCTGTTCAAAGGAAGAATGGGTAGAATAAAGATTTGATGTGGTCTGGCCCCTTGTCTATGATCTTTTTAGCTTGATTTCTTGAAATGCTGCTTCTTCCCTACCCACTGTAACTGGCATTCCCATAGTACTGAGGTACTAGAGACCTCTGAGATCTGCACACATGGTTCCCTCCACCCAGAAAACTGCCCTTTTCTTTCTCTCATCCTACATAGCTGCCTGGCAAATCCCTAGTCTTCATCAGCTCACATCACATTTCCATGACAATCCCCTTTGATTCCTCAGAATCTGGCCTTCCTTTATAGCACTGGTCATATTGTATTGTGCATATCTGGTTATTTGCCTGTTTTCCATGAAAATTTCAAGCTTATGGGGGAGAAGACACTGTATACATTTTCATCTGCATTCCTTAGAATCTGCGTAACGGCTGGTATAGAGAAGGTACTCAAAAAATCCTTCATGAATAAAGTAATGGATCATACCCAAACATATATTTTAATGATCTCTTGACATTATTATCATGACATAAGTCAGACTTGGAGGATAGAGAATTTGACTGCTAAACAAACCAGTTGATTCCATACCAATCAGTTAGTACAAAATCAAGGTAGGAGGAGGCAATTTCACGTGGTGCTTAAGATCTCAAGTACTAAAGTCAGGTAGCCTCTGGTTTGCATTCCAGCTCAGCTGCTTACTAAGTATGCTACATAACCTTTCTAAGCCATGTTTTCCTTTTCTGTAAATGGGGTTGCTAACCCATTCCATGATCTGTAGAGTTATGAGAATGAATGGAACAATATGTGCTTAACAGCATAGTTCCTGGCGTGTAGAAAGACAACTTAATACTATGACTTATTATTAAGAACTCTCAATTCCGTAGTCCTTTTGTCCAGTTGGTGCTAGGCCCATTAACATACCATCAATAGAATTTCCCACACCTATAAAATCTGGTTGCAGGAGAGGACTTGTTTGAACCACTTAGAAGTTCCAGACTGAGATTAGCCTAGCCTGGTTAATCTCTTCAGTGGCCCACACAGATGATAACTATATTTGGTAACTTTTATCTCTAGTAACTGGCAAAAATTTGGCAATACTTCCTAAGTTACTCGGCACAGGCATTCAAAAAAGAAAGATAAGCTTAAATCAGTAATGATGCCAGAGAGTCACCGAGGAGAAAGGTCTGCAAGGTTGTGTCCAACAAAGCCTCATGGGTGATATTTATTAGTGAATTAATGTGGTCCAGGACCTGACCTGAGGGCCCATGCGTCACTGTTCTCAGGAACTCAGAGTCAGATGCACATGAATTAAAGTCTATATGAGCCTGAGTTATTGCCTGGACATCGATTTTTAAATTAAGAAATACCTCCCAGCTAAATAAATCCCCATAATCAGTGCATTCTGTCCCAGTTGTCAAACTATGTGGGAAGATAAATCATAATCAAAAGGTACTTTGGGCCAGGTGCGGTGGCTCATGCCTGTAATCCCAGACTTTGGGAGGCTGAGGTGGGTGGATCACTTGAGGTCAGGAGTTCGAGACCAGCCTGGCCAACATGGTGAAACACTGTTTCTACTAAAAATACACAACTTAGCTGGGCATGGTGGCATGCATCTGTAGTCCCAGCTACTCAGGAGGCTGAGGCAGGAGAATTGCTTGAACTTGGGGGGCAAAGGTTGCAGTGAACCAAGATGGCGCCACTGCACTCCAGCCTGGGTGACAGAGGGAGACTCTATCTTGAACAAACAAACAAACAAAAAACACCCAACAGGTACTTTGGCTAAAACAGAGTCAAGAGAAAAAAAAATTATTTTATCAAAAGCCTGTCAGCTGACATAGCTCTCTCATTGTCATTCAACCCATATTGACTGTCTGCCATGTGCCAAGAACTGTTCTAGTTGCTGGGCATATAATAGTGAACAAAATAGCTATGTTGGGAAGACAGAAATAATCACACAAATATAATGCATTTATAATTAGAAACTGAAATTAGTGTTTTGGAAGAAAAAAAACAGGATGCTATGCAAGAGAATACCAAGGGAATCCTAAATCGGATTTTGTAGGATCTGACATTTTAAATGAGACTGAAGAATTAGTGGAAGTTGGAAAAAGTTGAGAAGAAAAGGGTTGCAGAGGGGAAAGAACTCCAAGCAGAGAGAGAAGAATGTGTGAAGGATCTGGGGCAGGAAACCCTTGACGGATAGGCAAGGCAGCCATGGGCCTGGGGTGAACTTAGAAAAGGGCAGAAAGGTGCAAGCTGAAGATGAGGAGGAAAGCAGGCACCACTGATGCGTTTTAAGCAGAGAGGTGGCACGAGGCAATCAGTATTTGTAAATTATCATTCGCTACGTGGACTGAAGTGGAAGATCAGATGAGCATGGGGAGATTAGTTAGTGGACTAGCTGGTAAAGAAGATAGTGGCACAGATCAAGGTTGTAGCAGTGCAGACAAAGAGTAGCTGTTGGCTTCAAGAAATATTTAAGAGGTAAAAATATAACTTGGTGATGGATTGAACGGGGGAAGAGGGAGGTTTCAAAATTTACAACCAAATTCTGATTTGAGCAGCCAGGCAGTGGGGAGGCGGGGGCGGGGACGCCATTTTCTGAACTGGGGAAACCTAGGGCAGGAGCAGTTTAAGAGAAGATATGGTGAAGAGATCAAGAATATGATTTTAAACATGTTAGGCTTATGAAAATTGTGGCATCTAGTTGGAAATTTAGATCAAGAGATGGAAAGATAGATTGAAAGAGTGAGAGATTTGGATCAAAGGAGATGTGGGGTAGACCTTTATGTTTGGAGATTCATCAGCGTGAATGAGATCACCTTGGGACAAAGTGAGAAGGCAATGAATGAGCTCTCAACAACTGCCATTTAAAGGTAAGGTGGGAGAGGAGTCAGTAAATGAAAGGCCAAAACAATGAAAGCTTAGTGTCCAGAGAGGTCAAAAGAAAACCAGGAAGCCAAGAAAATTCAAGAAAGGAGCACCTTTTCCCTAAAGTAGATCCTTGACAATGGGAATGACATTCTCAACACCCTGGCCAAGACTTTCTCCTGACTCTGAGTAGGACACAGGTCAACATCTACACTGGCACCCTGGCCTCTGTTTCATTGTTTGTAGTCTAAACTCTTCCATTGAATCCTTTTCTCTTTCTAGATATGTCAATGCCATTAATACCAGCCACAACATTAGCATTGGACCCACTATGCTTATTAACACAGTCCACAGTAATACAGTTTGAATACCAAATTGAAGGAAACTTTTCAAAAGGTCAAGGAAATTTTTTGGCAGTTAAGGAGGCCAATGCTGGTGAATATCATATGTAACTCTCAAGAGAACAATCTAATTTCGCTCCTTTCCAAGTTCTTAGTAAACCTCAGGTGATTTATTCGTAAACACTGGTTACTCCAAGTAAGAGACAAACACAGATCGGGGGAAGAAAAGAGCAAGATAATTTTTCTGGAGGATTAGTTTCTTTCTGCTGAAATGTGCTATGGTTTAAAAAAATCAGCAGGTCTGACTGACAGCAAGTTATGTAACTTTTGGAAAATCACTTAGTGAGCCTCAGCCTTATTTTCCTTATCTGTAATACAAAGAAACAGAACCAGATTTTGTCCAACCCTCCTTCCAGTCCTAACGGTCTATAACTATAAAACTCTATTTCAAGTTAGTGCAAACAAGAGTTTGGTCTCCAAACTGATCGGAATGCAGGAAAGCTCTGGCGGATACAGAACCAATGATTTGCACCAACACATATCAACCCAAGAACATCATTTGACAAACTAGAAAGAATGTTAAGTAAAACAAAAATTGTCACTAATTTTTCAATCTTTTCAAATGAAAACTTCCTTAACAACAGTCCTTTGAGGTTTTCAACCACAGAGTGTTCCTCTTCTAAGGACTTTACATACATGGTCTTTCTAGGAAGCCAGTGCTATTATTTATAGAGAGAGAGAGAGAGAGAAGGAGAAGAAAAGAAGATGAGAAAGAGAGGGAAAGAGAGAGAGAGGAGAGAGAGAGAGAGAGGACAGGAGAGAGAGGAGAGAGGACAGGAGAGAGAGGAGAGAGGGAGAAGGATGGGAGAAGAAAAGTAAAAAAAAAGGAATGACGTGTTCTTTTATCTAGAATGAGAGTTTCCAATGATAGAAGAACATTCTATACTCTTAGGACAATGTCTGAGGCCACCAACAAAAAACAACTATGTGTTCATAATTTTAAAAATTGTGGAGCGAAGCCAAAGGGAATAGCATTTTTTTGTCTTTCTACATAATGTGCTTGATGAAAAAGAACTGAAGTTAGCAACAGAGTAAGTGAATACCAATTATACCTGCAAACTGAAAGATAGTGTTTCACAGGACTGGTGTAAAAAGGCCATGCACATACTAATTTTTAAAACTGCACACGCAGATATAGCCTTTAGATGTAGATTTTTTATTCTAAACGAGGTGCCTATATAGGAAACAAGAATAGATGGGTAGTATATTTTTTGTTAAAACTGCCTTACCTTAGGCACTCAAGTCAGTGATGTCTGTGAAGCAAGAACATAAACTTATCTAAATGATATTGCTGATGTGAAAAACATCTGTGGAATTCTTTTGGAATAAAAAATATCCATCCCATTCCTGAACTTCTGCTACCAAGTTCTCCTTTCCTGAGACAACTAATGTTATCAATTTTTAATGTAACTTTTCTATAAATATTGTATAAAAACAAATGCATATATATACACACATACATAATAATTACATACACACATATGTATATTCCTCTCACTTTTTAAAATTTAAATGAGAGCATGCAATAACATTTGCCTTTTTCAGTTAGTAACGCTGTAAAGCTCAGTTTTTATTAATACATATTCTTCATTCCTTTTTGTGGATACATGGTGTTGAATTGTGTAGGCGTATATAATAAATTTCACCAGTACCCTATTGATGGACATCTAAATTGTTTTCATATTTCCTATTAAAAGCAATGTTGCAGTGAATGAGCTTGAAAATTGCACTTGTTGATTGTATTAGGAACTATTTTTTACTTTGCTGTTTTTGCCTGTGTGTGATTAGGTAATGTATATACATGACCTAAAATGTATAATTTACCCAAAGGTAAGTAGGAAGAAGACATCTTTCTCATGTCCCTTTCACATAAGCAACCACTATGACCAACTTCTTATTGTTCTAAATGTACACATTCTATGCATATAAGTATCCATAGTATGAAAATAATTATACATATATCTATAGAAGAATTACACCTATTTGACAGATACTTGGTTTTCTTCTGTCACAGCCTACAGAGATCAGAAGACTTGTCATAAAAGGCATCATGTATGAATGTAAGCCTTTATGTTAGGAATAGCTTTTTTATTATTTCACTCTTTATCAACCACACACCATCAATATTGTGGATCTCATTAAGAAAGCAATGCTTTCATTGATTTTTAATGCCTATGTTTTTCTTCTGGATGGAAGAGGGGCTATGGATATGGGATACTCCCTTCCCTGTCCTTGGCCACACTGTGTTGAATTTTCCAATTTGGATTCATTGGTAAATTCATTGATTTAATCTGGATAAATGCTTTAAAACAAATTCCCTGGCTTTTTTGCAGAATTATTGAGATGACAGGCAGCTGGCACCCACTTAGTAAGATGATGTTCAGTACTAACTAGTAAGAATGCTTTATAGCCAGGTGTGGTGGCTCACACCTGTAACCCCAGCACTTTGGGAGGCCGAGGCAGGTGGATCATCTGAGGTCAGGAGTTCAAGACCAGCCTGGCCAACATGGTGAAAACCCTGTCTCTACTAAAAACACACAAAAAATTAGCCAGGTGTGGTGGCAGGCACCTGTAATCCCAGATACTTGGGAGGCTGAGGCAGGAGAATCACTTGAACCCAGGAGGCAGAGGTTGCAGTGAGCCAAGACCATGCCATTGCACTCCAGCCTGGACAACAAGAATGAAACTCAGTCTCAAAAAAAAAAAAAAAGAAAAGAAAAAAGAATGCTTTATAGGTATAGATGATATAAACAGTGAGATAGACGAGTTAGGCTGCAAATTTTAACATTGCAACCATGTGAGTCCTGCTTTCATTATCCCAGTGGTGGGGTCTGCATTGGGTTGGCTGCTTCCTATGTTTTGTGTTTTTCTCTTTCTTGATTGTATTTTTCCAGTGCTGAGAGTCTACTTGTTTATTAACTCTAGATCGCAGGCTGCATGCAGAGAGACCCTCCCTTCACACACAATAAAATCTCCACTATACAGTTACGTCTGTCCATGCAAACTGTACACTTCTCGCCTGAGTCCTTCTCTTCCATATGATCTTGCTAAAGGTACTTAGGAGCAGTCGTTCTAACCCACCACAATATTCTGAGTTTTTCCAATCAGTCTCCCAGGAAGGGGTAGAAAGGCATGTGGCTTCCCTTCTGTGACAGTGCATGTGACAATTTTACCAAATGTTTTGCCATGGAATAACAAGGTCAACAGCTTTACAGCCTGCCTAACAATCTTTCCCATCACTTAGATGTCACTTTATTCAATGACTATCATGAATAATCAAATTATGATCCTTTCTAAGATGTGGAAATTCTATCAAGTCTTATCTTTCATAGGATTCTGTGCCAAACATTCAATGTAGCTATTGTATTACCTAAGTAGACATCTGTATTAGTTCGTTTTCGCACGGCCATAAAGATACTACCCAAGATTGGCTAATTTATAAAGTGAAGAGGTTTAATTGACTCACAGTTCCACATGGCTGGGGAGGCCTCAGGAAACTTACAATCATGGTGGAAGGGAAAGCAGGAACATCTTACGTGGTGGCAGGTGAGAGAGCGTGTGTAGGAAACAAAAGGGGAAGAGCCCCTTATAAAACCATGAGATCTCATGAGAACTCACTATCATGAGAAGAGGAGAACAGCATGGGGGAAAGCATTCCCATGATTTAATCACCTCCCATCAGTCTCTCCCTCAACACCTGGAGATTACAATTCAAGATGAGATTTGGGTGGGGACACAAAGCCTAACCATATCAACAACATAACCACAGTTTGCTATTGTGTGCTCAGGGTCACTATTCACCACTAGAGTTAATCAAGACAAAGTTAACTGTCCAATTCAAGTTTCTTTCAAGCAAGCAAAACAAAAAACAGAAGGACCCAGCAGCTGTCTACTTTCCTTTCTATCCCCTGACTTTTCGGAGGCCAATACTGAGGACAAACCTTAATCTTGTGCAATTCCCACCCTTGAGCTGTGCTGTTTTGGACTAACGTAGGTTTCTTTTATCTTTATTGGCTTTGAGAATGCAGTTCATTTTTTTTTTTTCTGAATAAGCTTGATGGCTCAACACAGCCAGCAGGCTTAGGCTTTAGGCCCGGAGCACCCTGGAGGCCACATGTGGTTTAATCTGGACAAATGCTTTAAAACAAATTCCCTGGCTTTTTTTCAGAATTATTGAGATGACAGGCAGCTGCCACCCACTTAGTAAGATGATGTCCAGCGCTAACTAGCAAGAATGCTTTATAGGTATAGATGGTATAAACAGTGGGATGGATGAGTTAGGCTGCAAATTGTAACATTATCTTAGAATTTGGATCACCACCTCACTGTACCATTAAATTGCTGTAATTCTTTTGTAATGTACCCAAAACGTTATTAAAGATAGCTTTGGCACACCCTTTATGGAATAAAATGCAGTTGTAAATCCTGAAAGTCTGTTTTTTCTAAGTATATTTTATAACATAAAAATAAAATAATGTGCCAAGATTCTAAATCTTCAAAATTTCTAGTTATTTCAGTATTAACCAAGCAAGTTGAAGACAAATGACCATTATACTTTTTATAAAGTGAGAAAAAAAGTTTTCAAAAAGCAAAAATATAAGCCAAATGCCTTAATCAGAATAATCCACTTTGTAAAATCTGCATTGTTATATTGTCATTTAGTCTTATGTTCCCAGCATTATCTCATAAGATATATTTAAATAGTATCTGGCATTGATTCTTCATAAGACGTCTACTTTCTTTAAGAACTATTGTATTTTCCATGTAAATACAATTAAAGTATAGTGAGTGAATTTTCAGACTGGTATTTTATTATTCCCGACTGATATTTTATTATTACAAGCCCCTTAATACACATATTGGGGCTAATTTTCTTACAATAGATTTTTAAACTATATAGAAATTGTTAGATTTTTTTTTAAAAAAATCACATCAGAATTCAAGCGTTCTAGACAATTTATTCAAATGTTTAAAAGAAAACAAATTCTAAAATTATTAAATTTACTAATATTTTTCTGAGGATCTTATGGTGTTTGATTTCTGCCCCATTCTCACCTCATTGAACTTCTGCTCTCAAATATGTTCTAATATCATACTGTGCTTATTCCATTTTTTTTACATGTCTGTATATCATTAAACCTAAAATGTCATGGTAAAAGATTACAGCCTGTAATCCTAGCACCTTGGGAGGCCAAGGTGGGTGGATCGCCTGAGGTCAGGAGTTTGAGTCCAGCCTGGCGAAAATGGTGAAACTCTGTCTCTACTAAAAATACAAAAATTAGCCGGGTGTGGTGGCAAACGCCTGTAATCCCAGCTACTCAGGGGGCTGAGGCAGGAGAATCAGATGAACCCAGGGAGCGGAGGTTGCAGTGAGCTGATATCACGCCACTTCACTCCAGCCTGGGCGAAAGAGGGAGACTCTGCCTCAAAAGAAAAAAATGAGTTATCATTATCTTAAATCAAAGGAAAAAAAACCCTCTAACAATTAATTGTCATAATGTTTCCTTCTGTCTTCGAATTTTATACTTGCTGAAACAGCCCTTTTCAACTTAAGATACAATTTTTTTCATGTATTCTTATAATTTTTTTCATGTATTCTCATAAAAAGATTAAGGATAAGGTACAGTGGTACAGTAGACCTCCTGTATCTGTGGTTTCAGTTTCTGCAGTTTTAGTTACCTGTGGTCAACATGGTTAGAAAATATTAAATGGAAAATTCCAGAAATAGCAATCCATATGTTTTAAACTGCATGCTGTTTTGAGTACTGTGATGAAATCTTGCACCGTCCTGCTCCATCCCACCTGGACCTGAATTGTCCCCTTGTTCAGCAGATCCACACTGTCTACACTCCCTGCCCATCTAGTAGCACTTAGTGGTCTCACTTAGTCGACAAGGCTGTCAGATTGACTGTTATGGTATCACAGTGCTTGGGTTCAACTCTCAATTCACCCTCATTTTACTTCATAATGTCTCCAAAGTGCAGGAGTAGTGCTGCTGGCAACTCGGATATGCCAAAGCAAAGCCATAAAGTGCTTCCTTTAAGTGAAATGGTGAAAGTTATGGACTTAATAACGAAAGAAAAAGAAATTGTATGCAGAGTTTGCTAAGATCTATGCTAAGAATGAATGTTCTATCTGTGAAATTGTGAACGCCTTGTTGTTTTAATTGTTCTATTTTATTATTAGTGGCTGCTCATTTCTTATGTGCCTAATTTATAAATTAAAGCTTAATTTAGATATGTACAGAAAAAAATATGTGGTATATACAGGGTTGAGTACTATCTGCAGTTTCAGGCATTCACTGGGGGTCTTAGGATGTATTCCCTGCTGATAAGGGGGACTGCTGTAATCCTAAAATATCCTTATATTCATAGCTGGACTTATCTTGATCACTTTCCTACTCACAATTGTCAGTGTCCATATTTTACCATATTTTCTGCACTGTCAGGAATGTTGCAACTTTTCACACAAGAGGACTCCAGCATTGTCTCTGGGATTTTATTCCAAGCTACCAACTCCTCATCTGCATTTTGATATTGGTCTTTCCTCCCAAGGCAACCACTTCCTTCAACTAATATCAAATTCTGCCACTCTGCTCAGTTTTGGCATCTTTCTGTATACATAAAAATGTTTCCTTTCCCAGGACAAATAGTAGTGCAATTATTATTATTATTATTATTATTTTATTTATTTTATTTTTTTGAGACAGAGTCTTGCTCTGTCACCCAGACTGGAGTGCAGTGGCAGGGTCTTGGCTCACGACAACCTCCGCCTTCCAGGTTCAAATGATTCTCCTGCCTCAGCCTCCCAAGTAGCTGGGATTATAGGCACCCGCCACCACACCTGGCTAATTTTTGTATTTTTAGTACAGATGGTGTTTCACCATGTTGGCCAGGCTGGTCTCAAACTCCTGACCTCAGGTGATCCACCTGCCTCAACCTCCCAAAGTGCTGGGATTACAGGCGTGAGCCACCACTCCCGGCCTAGTGTAATCTTTTGTAAAGGTTTTTTTTTCTGAGACAGAGTCTTGCTCTGTCACCCAGGCTGGAGTGCAATGGCGCCATCTTGGCTCACTGCAACCTCCGCCTCCTAGGTTTAAGTGATTCTCATGCCTCAGCCTCCTGAGTAGCTGGGATTACAGGCGCCCGCTACCACGCCCAGCTAATTTTTTGTATTTTTAGTAGAGACAGGGTTTCACCATGTTGGCCAGGCTGGTCTTGAACTCGTGACCTCAGGTGATCCGCCCGCCTAGGCCTCCCAAAGTACTGAGATTACAGGTGTGAGCCACTGCGCCTGGCCAAGACATTTTAAATGTCAGTTAAACCTAACATGCACAGAGCCAACAATAGACAAAACTCAGTTGAAATGACAATAACCAAGTTTGTTCCTCCGTGCATGATGTTGCATACATCACAACTGCCCCCTGGTTGATAGTGACTGTGAAACACCATTGATTTTAGAGATGTTCAAACATGAAAACAGCACATTGTAAGATAAATGGAATATGCTCTTCCACCAAAACATCCCACTGTTTCCTAGATGTTACCTTTTTTAAAATCTGGCTCAAATCCAGCTCATTGTGCAAGCCTTCATAATTAAAACCCCACTTGACACTTGGTATTGCTTACAGAACTCTGTGTATCCACTACACAGTGGTATGTCATGTCACATTTGCTCCCTTCTTCACAGTAAATACTTATGAGCCAGGCTATAAGAATCCTCTTTGATATTGCTTGGGAGGGCTTTCCAGATAGGAGCTGGGATGATGCCCTCCTAGGAAGTCAGAGCTGAATTAAAAAGCAATGGGTGACCAGGTGCTGTGGTTCACACCTGTAATCACAACACTTTGGGAAGCCTAGATGGAAGGATTGCTTAAGCCCAGGAGTTCAAGACCAGCCTGTGCAACATAGTGGCACCCTGTCTCTACAAAAAATAATTTTTAAAAAATTAGCAAAGTGTAATGGCTTGCGCCTGTAGTCCCATCTATTCAGGTGGCTGAGGTGAGAGAATTGCTTGAGCCCAGAGTCTGAGGCTGCAGTGAGCTATGATTGTGCCACTGCACTTTAGCCTTGGTGACAGAGCAAGACCCTGTCTCAAAAAAAAAAGCAGTGAGTGTCAAAGTGCCCTCTTTGATGGCTTGTTTAGTAAACATGTAGTTTGGCTGTTGGATGTGCAAACTCTTTTTTTGAGACAGAGCCTCACTCTGTTACCCAAGCTGGAGTGCAGTGGCATGTTCTCAGCTCACTGCAGCCTCTGCCTCCTGGGTTCAAGTGATTCCTCTGCCTCAGCCTCCTGAGTAGCTGAGATTACCGGTGGGTGCCACCATGCCTGGCTAATTTTTGTATTTCTAGTAGAGATGGGGTTTCACCATGTTGGCCAGGCTGGTCTCAAACTCCTGACCTCAGGGGATCCTCCTGCCTAAGCCTCCCAAAGTGCTGGGATTACGGGCGTGAGCCATCGTGCCCGGCCCCAAACTATTTTTTTTTTTTTTATTAATAGAGACAGGATCTCATGCTGTCATCCAGGCTGGAGTGCAGTGGCACAAATATGGTTCACTGCAGCCTTGAACTCCTGGGCTCAAGTGATCCTCCTGCTGCAGCCTCCCAAGTAGCTGGAATTACAGGTGTACAGTACCACACCTAGCTAATTTTTAATTTTTTTTTTTGTAGAGACAGGGTCTTGCTATGTTGCCCAGGCTAATCTCCAACTCCTGGCCTCAAGTGATCCCCCTGCCTCTGCCTCCCAAAGTGCTGAGATTACAGGTGTGAGTCACCACACCCTTCCTGGATATGCAAATATCTTGAAGGATTCTGTCTACAGTTCCTCTCTATCTATCATCTGCCTATTTAAAAGAATGTGTAAATATGCAGTCAGTTGGATTTGACTCCCAACCAATGCTTAATTTGTGTAGCTTAGACATTTGTGTGGAAATTTATGACAGTGATTACCCTTCCATTTAATGGGGAAAAAAAATTGTTCCTATGGTAACTGTTTCAGAAGAGTGCATACTTACCATACTTCTAAAATATGCAGCCCATCCTATGGGAGTACAGATCATCTTGAAAGGATTTTCCCTCCTTCAATAAACATTGATTTTTCCTCCTCTTCACGTGATTTCAGAATAAAATAAAACTTTGTAAGAATTGCTAAAGAAGAGCTTCAGGAAATGAGAACCATGAATGGGGCTGGCCCTTTGCAGCTCTCATGGGGGAGCAACAACACTGTCCTCAAGTGGTTTCTGGAAACACAAGCTGGTCCCTTCATAGCTGTATTTCTCTCAGACTCTTTTTCTTTTCCGTGTATCATCATGTTTGCTGTGTTTGGGATGTTGCTATGCAAAATGATATAAAAGAGTGGGTTTTTTCTAAGGCAATCAAGCTTAGCAGATGCAAGTTCAAAATGATGCAAAAGTTTCTTAGAAAAGTTTTAGACTTCCTTAGGGAATGTTATAAGAAATATTCATGATAAGAGAGGATAAATATCAATGAAGGCCTAAAATGTCGTTCCACGTGATAAAATTCATCAGCTACAGGGGCTTTGTAACTATGGACAGCACTTAAGTAGCCGTTTTGAAACTGCTCTTATTTGTATTTTTGCAAACAAAGGGCCCCCCTCCAACTTTTTTCTTCAAATTCACTGCTCTCTGTGAATTTTTTCCTTTAAAAACTATGTCTTACAATCTTATTAAAGCAGAGAAATAAGTACACCAAACTACAGCTTGTAGTATTTGTTAGAAAGTCAGCATCATGGTCTCCTTTTTCATTTTTTCCATGTTATATGATTTTTTCTTCAGAGCTCACTTATAAAAACAGACCTATTGATTCTGTAGTTCTGTGATGGACATACAGAAAAAGAGTTATGAAACGTTCATAATATCTTAAGTACGTAACACCCATCCTGAGCAAACATGACTTACAGACTCTAAAACTGTGAGTCTTCACAGCCAAAGGAGTAGCATGGGCTTACTTAAGGACTGAAAACATTCATCTTGCTACTTATAAAGTAGTCAAATGTGGCCGGGCGCAGTGGCTCATTCCTGTAATCCCAGCACTTCGACAGGCTGAGGCGGGTGGATCACTTGAGGTCAGGAGTTCCAGACCAGCCTGGCCAACATGGTGAAACCTTGTCTTTACTAAAAATACAAGACTTAGCCGGGCATAGTGGCACATACTTGTAATCCCAGCTACTCTGGAGGCTGAGACGGAAGAATCACTTGAACCCAGGAGGCAGAGGTTGCAGTGAGCAGAGGTCGCACCAGTGCACTCCGGCCTGGGTGACAGAGCGAGACTCCGTCTCAAGAAAACAACAACAACAACAAAGAAGTCAAGTGCAATAGTTGGGAAAATAGAGGCAGAGTGAGTGATCATATGTGATTCGACTTCTGTCTCTCCAAAGGTAGCAAGCTCTGTGTACAACAGAGCCTTGAGTAACATACAGAATACCTAGGTGAAATTATGGGTTTTCAAACAATTGGTCTGCTTTTTTCAACTCACTACAGTGTCTGAAATCCCACCATCAAATCTTTTCAGGAAGTACTGAATTCACTTATCCAAATACGCTAAGGATAGAAAGGCCGCAGCTGAAGGAGTCAGAGGCATACAAAGGAGCAGAAGAGGCAGTGTAGGGGCTGAGAAAAGTCGTGGGTGTGCAGCGGTACTGTGCAAGGCAGGTCTAAGTACGGCACCACTGGAACGATCTTGGACAACAAAGGATGCTGTCTAAAACCCAAGGAGGATGTTAGCTCCTGGATGAGCAAGGGGATGTTGGCACCTGTGAGGTAGAGATGGGTTGAAGATTGGTAGATTCCTATTTTTTAAGTCTGCCTTGTTGGCTCAGCAAGACATCGAATTTGTACCTTCTCAGACTTCACTGGCAGGAGCACCTAACAATGGGTAGGCTTACGCTTTGTTTTCCTTGTGCATCAGCCCTGGAAAAGGACTGATGTCAGAGACAAAGGAAAAAGGTAACAGAGAGAGAGTTCTTTCCTCTGGGACTGGGAAAAACTTGCTCCCTATATTAGAATCAAAAGTAAGAAGGAATGATAGCCCAAGCTCTTACTTGCAGATAGATTTTCAAAAATCTATCAGGTAATGACATTTCCCACTAATATTTTGCACTCCTTGCAGCATCCCAGTGATGATGTAACTGGTGGCCAGGACTACCAGCAGCCTGTACACATACACACTCACACACACACACATCATACACACATATATACACACATATATACACACACATCATACATACACACACATCATGCTCAAACATACACACATATCATACACACATATACACACACATCATACACACGTATACACATACA
Source organism: Gorilla gorilla gorilla (assembly GCF_029281585.2). Taxonomy (NCBI): domain Eukaryota; kingdom Metazoa; phylum Chordata; class Mammalia; order Primates; family Hominidae; genus Gorilla; species Gorilla gorilla. Next base: position 33,963,713 of record NC_073232.2, on the reverse strand, counting down.
TCATACACACATATACACACATATATACACACATCATACACACATACACACACATCATACACATACATCATACATACGTATTGTACACACATATACACACATCATACACACATATACACATACATCATACACACACATCATACACACTATACACACATATATAGACACATCATACACACATCTGCATATATCATACACATACTCACATCATACACACATATACACACACATACACACACATCATACACACATATCCACACACATATACACACACAATGCACACACATCATATACATCATACACACAAATCATACACACATCATATACATGCACATATGCACACACACACCATACACACATGCACACATATGTACACACATCATGCACATACATACATCATATATACACATATACACACATATCACACATGTATACACACATCATACACATATATAGACACATATCATACACACACACACAAAATACACACACATCATATACATCACACACACATCATACACACATACACATATACATGCACATATACACACACATCATACACACATCATACGCACATACACACATATACACACATCATGCATATATGTACATCATACATACACACATCATACGCACATATCACACACGTATACACACATCATACACACATATAGACACATATCATATACACACATCATACACACACGTACACACACACGCACATAGGAGTCATTACTATCCAATCAAGGTCATCAAAGACATAAAGGAGGGTCAGGATTACAGTGAGACTGATGAAAAGTCTCTTGTAAAATTTGTTTGAGGACCTAAACATTGAATTAAGCAAAGAGTAACACAATGAGAACTATAAAGCTTCACTGAAAGAAAGAGAAGAACTAAAATTCCCCATCCTTCCCCCACTACCTCCATGGTGAGCATTCAGCTCATTTGGGGGTTTATTCTCAGTTGTAAGAGCCAAAGCCTTTCATCATTTCTGGGCAGAACATCCATTAAAGGCAGACCAGGTGGTACCAACTGCACCTGATGAAAGAAATCACACGGTTTCATTATGTAGAGTAATGACAGAAGAACGGGCAGTCTGGACCAGCTGGATCTGTCTCTGCCACTCTTCAGTGCATTCACACACACACATGCACACACATGCACATGCACACACACGCACACACACATACACACACACCAGAAAAAGAAGACTCAGGAGCTCTGAATTCGTGGAGCCCAGAAATTGAACCTGGTACCCATGGAATCTGGAATCTTTCTGGCCTGTTATGATGTGCAAAGCAGCAGGCCTTGCTCATAACTGGCAGTAAATCTGCTTATTTAGTTAGGTAAAAAAAAATAATTTGTTATGACTTTTCAAAGCCATGAATAGCCAATAAAGTGAAAAACAGACACTACCGCATTTTCTTCTCTGCTGTAGTAACAATAGCAAACATATATAGCTCTTACTAGGGTCTGTGTTATTCTAAGTGCTTAATCTAAATTAACTCAGTCCTCACAATAGCCTTATGATGTAGATATGATTATCATCCTCTTTTACTGATAGGGAAATTGAAGCATGGAGAGGTTAGGTAATTGTCCAAGATCTCACCGTCAATAATTCATAATAGAGGTGTTGATGGGTGAGAGTGTGGATGCCCATAAATAAAGCAATATACTCAGATGCCTAAAAAGGTACAGGAAGTACTCTTCACTAAGATTTCACTTAATCTCCAGCATCTTTCTTGTACCATATTCCATCCATTTTAATCCTTACACATGTGGAGTGACACATTCTAACAGAGTGTGATTCCATTAAGAGAATAATGAAAACGGTGTTGGGGCACCAGGCTTGCAGCCCAGGCTGCTCAGTTAATGCTGGAAATTGTCTCAGAGAAAAGGTGTTTCTGATGTCCAAAAAAAGGCCCACAACACTGGGAGAAAGGACTGAAGAAAGCAAGAGGGTGTTGTGGTCTCAGCAAAAGTTGGTGCTGCTTTCAAAGTTAATGAGAAGGTTGCATGTACAACACATTGGGGTCTCTCCTTTATTAGCCACTTTATTATTAGGGCCTTTCTTTGCACACATTTCATTTTTTCTTCTTTAAATATAAAGGTGGCATTGATGCCAAAGTGGCAAATTGCGTAAGTGACATATTTGATTTTCTGTTTTCTGGATACAGCAGAGAGGTTCCAGTTTCTACTCTCCTTGCACTGTGCTTCACACTTATTCTTCAGGAGGGAGGTGATGAATCTGGATGTGTTCTTGGCAAAGTATTCTTAAGGGCATCCTCTATTGAGTCAATATCCAAATACTATTGCAGGCAAAGCCAAATATAACTTATTTTCTCTGCTAGTTATATCTCTTATTCTGAAATTTTAATGTTCATACTTCATAAATCGTTTAACTAAAGAATCAGGTCAACCTCCCAAGTTACACAACCTCTACTAAATGCAAGAAACAAGACCAGGTTTCAGGTGGTTGTGTGGCTGTGGAATTCTTTTCATTATTTTGTGTTTGATGTATTCTCATATAAAATCTTTAAGTGCAGCAAGTTTATAGGCCCACGACTTGCCAATTTCTGTAGCTTATTAGTGAACAAGGAAAGAGATTCAACCAGTGTTGTTCCAGAAGAAAAATCAAGAGGAAAGTATACACTTTTCAATAACTAGAACTGCTCAAAAATGAAATGGAGTGCCCTGCAAAGGACTGAGTATCCATCCGTAGAGGAATCCTTGCCAATATTCCTTCCACTCAACCCAAAGGCATTTCTGATTATATTTCACAGAGAACTTAATTTTCCATATTCATAGACATCTAAGCACTTGGAAATTTAAAGAAATCATTTCAAGTAGTAAGAAATTGACAGAGATAATTTGGTGAAGCATGTAAGCTTTTTCTGAAAACTCTGCAGAGGTTTGCGTAGTCTCTCTTTAGGGCTGGGGCTCAGAATCAGGGCTGGACAAGTCAATGAGGGCTGTGGCCTCTGGAGGCCAGTGGACCAGACACAAGTGGAGAGGAAAGAAGGAAAAGGAGGAAACGCGGAAGAATAAAGTGGGTGGCGGTGATAGTGATACTAAGATAATCATCACAACAGTCACATCAATCAATTGCAGTTGTTCTCATTTTTCACACAAAGGAATTGAACCTTAGGGTTGTGAGTCCCAAGATCACACAGTAAGTGACAGAGGCAGGACATGGTAGATTTCAGGGTTGGGATTCCTGATTCCAGGTTTTCCCACAATAGCAGAACAATGGCTTGTTCATCTTAGCCTGGATGGTTCTAATTTTTTTTTTTTTTTTTGAGATAGGATTTCGCTCTGTCATCCAGGCTGGAGTGCAGTGACACAATCATGGCTCACTGTAGCCTCAACCTCCTAGTCAAGTGATCCTCCCACCAAAGCCTCCTGAGTTACTGGAACTGCAGGTGTGCACCACCATGACCAGCTAAGTTATTGATTTTTAGTAGAGAAGGGGTTCTCCCATGTTGCCCAGGCTGGTCTTGAACTCCTAGGCTCAAACCATCTGCCCACCTGGGACTCCAAAAGTGCTAGGATTACAGGTGTGAGCCACGCTGCTCAGCCTGGACAGTCTTATGTTAAAGGCAGGTCTAAGAAGGGAAGCTCACTTCTGGATCCTGCTGTAAGCCTCATGAATTTAAAATATCATTACTGTGGATAGTCATAAGTACATTGCTTAGTCTCCCGAGAGTCATTTTCCTTTATATGAAATGGAAGTAATATCAATGAATCTTGGATGTCTATTAATATTATAAACTCCAAATTCCAATTTTGAAAGACTAGGAAAAAATGGAAATGATTGATTTTATATTAAAAAGAAAGTGCAGGTCTCTAATTTTGGCTTTGCATTTTGACCTGAGCTTCATTTAACTTATGTTTCTCTATGTTTGAAACAATTTATATTTTCTTTGTGTTTATGTTTTTTATTCCAGGAAGCATGAAAGAAAGAACCCACACACACAAACTTTTCTCTCGTTATTCCCATATTCAAGAGAGCTACAGACCTACTGTCTATGGGTCTATCAGCTATGAGCCTAACATTTTCATTTACCTCCTAAAAACAGAGTAGGAAACAGCTGAGGTCAGTATAAAGGCTGTTACTCTAGGGCAGTGATGTTTAAGAATAGCAGGGGATGAGTTTGGGCTATCACCCTCTACCCCCAGCCACCATGGACATCTGGCACTTTCTGAAGACATTGTTGATGGCTACAATTGGGGGTGCTACTGGGTTCTAAGGAGCAAAAGAAGCCAGGAATGTTGTTAAACAGTTTACAATACACAGGACAGTTTCACACGAAGAATCATGGAGCTCCAAGTGTCCATATTGCTAATATTGGGAAACCCTGATCTTTATAAAACCAGGTAAAATGCATGGCATTTTACAAACCTGGGTACTTCCATTGGCAAAATCTTCTAAGCTCCCAAACCTTGAGAATGACAGCATGACAGAGCTGTCCACAGCTTTTCACAATGGATAGAGAAGCCTTTCCTGCATGCTCCATTAATCTTCAGATGTTCCTAGAATGTGCTGTGTGAAATGGGGAATGTTTCTTAGATCATTATTTCTACCATTTTTATTTTTCTCTAGGAAAAAGCAAACTGGCTTTTGGGAATTTTTGGTTGCCTGATGTTTTACATCATTTTTCATGGTTTGCTTTTAATGTCAAAATTTTTCTTTTTATTTGTCTTTTGCAGGAAGAAAAAGAAAATATGGAAAGAGATTTGGAAAAAGCTTTTAGAACATGTGTAATGTCTCTAAGAATAAGAAAAATCATCAGAACTGTACATTCCAGGTTTCCCAAACCAACTGAAAGAGGTTCTTGAATAATAACAACCTCAATAACCATTCTTCATATTTGCCATTTTAAAAAGTCTGCTACTTTTAAAAATCAACGCAGTTGATTAGGCAATTGGTCTGAACCTGGGAACTATGCCTAAAGCAAGAGCTCAGAAACACAGACTAGTTTTAAAACTTAGAAAATAAATGTCGAAAAAGAATACAGAGAGGTCACAGGTAACACTGCACACAGAAAAACAGAATATAAAAGGTAATATGACTTGACTAACAAGGTGAAAGGTAATGAGTACAGAGTCCAGGTATGACTTTCACAATTGCTAAGGCATTCTGTCTATATCGCTTAAGCTTTGGCAAAATACCCAGACCCACAGAAAAGTCTGAGTCACCCATCTCTCATCTCTTTATTCTCTGGAAAAGGTGACCTAGGTGTCAGCTGTACTCTGTGGCTGATTGTAATGAACATGCTGAGAAATCTGAGAATGGAAAGCCAGTGACATCAATCTTGGAATTAGAAAGAAATTATTATTTCTGGGTTCAGCATCTGGCCTTACCATGCAAACTAGATTTTTCTAGTCTCCTATTCTTTGAATTGCCTTAATTTAAAGTGTGTTGAAAAGTTCTCACCTGTGTGTGTGACTTTTAGGGTTGTTTCCTTTGTGTGTTTGATATGAACTGAAGAGAATCTGAAAGTTCTTTCTCAAGCCAAGAGACAAATTGAGATAATGACAATGTTGGCCTGAGCTTTAGGTTCAGAAGGATCATGATCATTTTGCCGAGCTAAGACGTAGAAGAGAATCTAAGGTAAAGTGAGTTCTAAGGCAAGAAAACCACTGACCACAGTAACCGAATGGCATATACAATGGCTATGGAAAGAGAAAACTGCTTCAACCCAAATGCCAAATTCAATGCCCACTTCTGCATCGAGGGACAATCTTTCAACATGTACGTTACACTTCTTCTAATCCTTTTTACAGACACTTATAAAAATGTTTAAATGATTTTTAAAATTCGATCCATTTACATTTGTTCCTTAGAAATAAACTATAAATATTGAGATTTAGTGATGTAGTTATGTTTGCTATAGAGCTTATTTTAAGTATATTCATTGATTTTGAAGTTAATGTGTGTTGTTGTCCTTTATATTCCAAACATTAAGGGCATGAAACAGACTAATATTTTCTTCCTAATGTAAGATAAAAATAATAAAGCAATAATTTAAAAAATGGGGCTCTTAATTCGGAATCCATCACTATTTATACTAACTAGACAGAGATTTTCTTGTAATTTACTTTTGTTTTACATACTCACATATAAATATATGATATAACATGTATAGAACGAGTTGATAACACAAGACATAAATATAATTTCATGGGAGCATGTTAGCTCATCTACATGATGAAGCTTTTACAGATTGTAGGTTTATTTTTTAAAACTACTAACTGACCTGTTCATCATTAATAACACAGAACTTCTGACTGACCAGGAATTCCACTACAATAATTCTGTTTTAATATTGGGTAAAAGGTTTTGAGCACTCCTTAGGTACTCAGCACTCTGTATACATTATTTTCTTTAATCCTCACAGTAACCCTAAGTAGCAGGAACTGGCATGATCTCCATTGAACAGATACGAAAAATAAGGCAAAGAAAGTAAGAAACTTGCTCACGGTCAAAATCAGGTGGTAGGTGGTGGAGTCTGGTTTTAAAGCTGAGTCTGCCTGAGTTGGAGCCAAAACCCTGAAACACAGCACCATAAACTTTTCATTAGACTAGGTATTACTTTATGGAGTACAATGATAAAACCACATTGTTTTAAAATAGTGTATAGTAAAGAATGAATCACAAATTCAAACTGACTTTTTTTATTAGTTCCAATTACTATGCTTTTAACATATGTTAGCTAATATTCTTTTCCCTCGAACCTCAAAGTGTTTTCACAGTAAAATTTAATTCACTTTCAGTGAAAAATCTTATAAGATTTACTGTATTCTTCCATTGAAAAAAAAAGACACTAATATTGTAAGTTAAACTTAGCAAGATATATATCAAGAACCTTACAATATTTATACTCTATAACTTAGAAATTCCATTTCTGGAGAGCATATCCTCTAGAAATAGTTAAAATGCATATAAATGGTTTATTACAAACACATTTATTTATATATTTATACAATCAAAATTTGGAAGTAGTATACTTATACTGGAGAATGGTTAAATAAGTGATGGCATTGCTATTTCAAATGATGTTTATAAGGAGTTTATTATACTATGGAAAAACACTTGTGTTATATGTTTATTTTACTTAGAATGTGAAGCAGAGAAGAAGGGAACAGAACTACAGCCTGTGCATTTAGTCACAACTAGGTAAGATAAACTTTCCAGAATCACAAAACTGGAAGAAGGCACCAAAATATAACATGCTTTTCTATTTTACTTCTGTTTTTCTATATTTTCCAGTTTAAAACAACTTGTACATACTAATTTAAAATGGAAAAATACCTTTGCACTGTCTTTTAAAAAGTTATAAACAGAATGGCTGAAACATAGCAGATTTGACCCTCTATGAGTCAGGTTCAACTTGCCATGGATCCTACAGTCCCAACTGAGGAAGGGAGTGTAGGTAAGAGATGCCTAGTTAGAAAACACAAGGAATGGCAAGGTGTGGTGGCTCATGTCTATAATCCTAGCACTTTGGGAGGCCAAGGCGGGAGGATGGCTTGAGCCCAGGAGTTCGAAACCAGCCTGGGCAACAGAGTGAGACCCTGTCTCTATTAAAAAAAAAACAAAAAATAGGCTGGGTGCAGTGCCTCATGCCTGTAATCCTTTGGGAGGATTAGGCGTGGTGAGGGAGCACTTTGGGAGGCTGAGGCAGGTGGATCGCTTGAGGTCAGGAGTTCATGACCAGCCTGGCCAACATGGTAAAACCCTGTCTCTATTAAAAATACAAAAATTAGCAGGGTGTAGTGGTGCACGCCTGTAATCCCAGCTTCTCGGGTGGCTGAGGCAGGAGAATCGCTTGAACCCAGGAGGTGGAGGTTGCAGTGAGCTGAGATTGCTCCATGCACTCCAGCCTGAGCAACAGAGCAAGGCTCCATCTCCAAAAAATAAAAATAAAATAAAATAATAATAATAAAACAAATAAAACACAAGGAACCCAGTTCCTTCAAGTGCAACCCATAGGACTCTTAATGTGAGAGCTGCAATAGATTCCCACTGGGAGAGTTCCTTGAAAGGAACCATGAGCCCAGTATGCCCATACCTTTGTATGACTTTTAATACCACATCCCAGCTCTGCTTCTTGGTTCGCTGGGACATTCCACATGTTGGCAATGTCTAAAAACAAACAATTACCTTTGCAAGCTGCCACATGGTCACTGAGAGAGACAAAAGGGAATTGCCACAATGAGATGGCTTTCATTTCTCTTGCTATTCAGAAGGCTGATTTTGTTCACACATGAGGGAGAGAAAATGGCAAAAATGGGAAAGAGGGTGGGGGATGAGGTGGGGGTAGGGAGGTGGAAATAAGTTCTCTGTCTTCTAGGAAAATACCAAGTTGCGTATCAATCTGAAGGATAACCCAAATTGCAAATCCAGGATATTTCACAAGATGAGAAAGGCCTTAGCCATTTTCATTTAAATTCCTATTACATATTTTTACAAAGAAAAAATATCTATGCACAATTTGAAAACAGTGTTATATATAAAATATTTAGTCCTTTTAGTGTATCTTTAAGAATATATAAAACCTCTTACTTGGAGAAAACATTCAAAACATAAATTTAAACATTTCATAATATTGCAATATTTTTAAAACCTTTATAAAACACCTTCCAGAAAGGTTTGCATATACAAAAAAAAAAAAAAAAAAAAAGCTTGGGAAACATTGCATTACATTGCGTTTTGCAACAGTCTTCCTGAATATTGGCAGTGCATATTGGCATAGTAAAGACTCCTGGAAGACCTACAACATAGAAGTTGGCTTAACTTTGCTTACTTAATTGTTTCTCAAACCTAATGAATCAAAACGCCATTTTCTTCAAATATAAAGTGGATCAAACACACAATTAGGGAAGTGTTGCTCTATGTAGATCAGTGTCCAATTTCTTTTACTTTCTCCATCTCTCCCACTCTCAAGCCACATCTCTCAACCTCTTTCCCAAGCTCCTCTCACCTTAACTCTAAGATGCCACCCATAACCTGGCAATCACTGGATCATGTCTTGGGATATTGCCAGTGGCTGTTATACATCAGCTCTGATCTGAAGAGAATCCATGTACAGCTAAGAGAATAAACAGCTCCATTCCCATTCTAGCTGATCGTCTCCCCAGGACACCAGGCAAAGTTGCTGCTGACTAAGGAGGCCCCCCTTTCTTTGTTTTTGTTTTTGAAGTGGACATCTTTCCTTTAGAAACTCAGCACTGGCTGAGGCACCAATTAATTTTGCATAAGCTGCTACAGGACCATCAGATGCTAATCAGTTTGTTCATAATCACAGAGTATTGTTTTAGGGTCATGTACGTAACTTCTGCCTCCAGCCCTGTGGATTTATTTACTGCTTAGTCCCTAGTTCCTGCAGCTGTGTCCTTTCAATGACTGCTTTATGGTGGCCAAGAGAGTTGAGGTCGACTGCCAGGACTCAGAGATCTGGAGGAACACATGGACACATTATTCTTTTGCTCTGAAGCTATCCAATTCCTGTTCCGGTCAGATGGGGAGATAGTGGGAGGATATCTCTGAAACTGCCCAGCACTTACTGCTGATATTCCTCATGTCTGACATTATTGCAAGAGAACAAACTTAGATCTACCCTCTGTGTGTCCTTCAGTGGAAGGTGAATTACTAACGAAAGTGTAATAATACAAAACACAATTGAGTGTAGCCTTGGCTTTATTTGTAAGACCTACTCTGGAGACATTATTTTCTTTACTCCAAGACTGCACATTGGATCCAGTCTGCTTCAAACAAGAGACCGGGAAAGATGGGTTACTACGCTAATTGAATACTAATGAGGCCTTTGCTTAAGTTGGGTTTTGTTGCAATTATTTGCCACTACATTTCTTTTGTATTTATGTAGAGGGAAAAATAAAGTACTTCAAAGGTAGCAAGAGTCTTACTTAGCCTGAGCACTTGCAGAAAAAATGTCTTGCTACTCTTTCTTTTGTACTTGTAACATTTGTAAAGAGTTTTGTTCGGCACTATGGAAAAGCAAAATATCATCATCATTATTACTGGCCTTTGTCCACAGTGGATTTCATCCAGATTCTAACCAGTGACTCTGTGACTCACAATCTGAGTCACTAAGTTTCAGATGTTTATGGATTTCAACACAATTCCCAGACTGAAAGTCTTTTTTTAAAATTTATTTTCATGTTTCAAGACTCGGAAAGAATTAACTGCCTTTCTGTATTTCCAATCTAGTGTCACTGAGTGACGGGCTAGGAACAATTCAGTGGATAGATTGAACTGTTCCTTCAATTACAGATTTGTATTGACAAAAGTCAATTACCAAAATGTCAAAAAAAATTAGTATATACTTCCAGGACAAAAGCCTCCAGGCTGGCAGAGAATTCAGTGAATTATAAATATTTGTGTTTTCACCATGGTAGTGGCACAGGATAATTACAGAATTTAAAATGCAGAGAATCACGGTGATGGGAAAACTGAATATCCACATGTGGAAGAATGAAACTAGATCCCTCTTTCTCACCATATACAAAAATCAACTCAAGGCCGGATGCAATGGCTCATGCCTGTAATCCCAGAACTTTGGCAGGCCGAGGCAGGCAGATCACTTGAGGTCAGGAGTTTGAGACCAGCCTGGCCAATGTGGTGAAACCCCATCTCTACTAAAAGCACAAAAATTAGCCGGGCGTGGTGGTGGGCGCCTGTAATCCCAGCTACTCGGGAGGCTGAGGCAGGAGAATCACCTGAATGTGAGATGCGGAGGTTGCAGTGAGCCGAGATAAAACCACTGCACTCCAGCGTGGGCAACAGAGCAAGACTCCATCTCAAAACAAACAAACAAACAAACAAACAAACAAAAATCAACTCAAAATAAAGACTGCCATGTAAAACCTGAGATGATGAAACTGCTAGAAAGAAAACATAGTGGAAACACTTCATGACATTGGTCCAGGCAAGGATTTTTTGGATAAGACCTCAACAAAAAGAATGAAATCCTGTCATTTGCAACAACATGGATGAACCTGGAGGACATTATGTTAAGCAAGAAAAGCCAGACACAAAAGGCAAATACGACATGATCTCACTTATATGCGGAATTTTAAAAAGTTGATCACATAGAAGTAGAGAGTAGAATACTGGTTAGCAGAGTCAGGTGAAAGGTGGGGAGGAGTGGCAGGAGTAGGAGAAGTTGGTTAGTAGGTACTAGGTTATAGTTAGATGAGAGGAATAAGTTCTGGTACACTAACGCAGTAGTCTCAACATTTTTGGCACCAAAGACCTGTTTTGTGCAAGACAATTTTTCCACGGATTTTGAGGGGGGATGGTTTCAGGATGAAACTGTTCCATCTCAGATCACCCAGCATTAGTTAGGTTCACAGAAGGAGCATGCAACCTAGATCCCTCCCATGTGCCCTCACCATAGGGTTTGTGCTCCTATGAGAATCGAATGCGGCTGCTGATCTGACAGGGGCAGAACTCAGGTGGGAATGCTCGCTGACACTCATCTCCTACGGTGCAGCTCAGTTCCTAACAGGCCACAGGCTGGTACCAGTTTGCAGCCCGGTAGTTGCGGACACCTGCTCTATGGCACAGCAGAGTGATATATTTAACAATAATGTGTTGTATATTTCAAATCAGCTAGAAGAGACAATTTTGAATGTTCTCACCACAAAGAAAAGAAAAATGCTTGAGATGATGGGTATGCTAATTACCCTGAGTTGATCATTATGCAATGTATACATGTAGTGGAATATCACACTGTACCCCATAGATAATATGTATAACTATTATGTGTCAGTTAAAAATAAAACTAAAAAAAAAGTAAGTAAACACAATACAAACACTAAAAAAAATAAAATGCAGAGAAACTACTGCTAAAATGTAATAAAGAGAATGATAGAAAAATACAAGTATATTGACTGGTTATTAACTTTGCAAAGATGCACATCTTTATTCTTATAGCTCCTTCAAAGGTATATTAGAAAATGGACAGTCTGACCAGGGCCTACTTGAGGGTGGAGGGTGGGAGGAGGGTGAGGATCAAAAAACTATGTATCAGGTGCTATGGTTATTACCTGGGTGATGAAATAATCTGTACACCTAACCCCTGTGACACGCAATTTTCCCAAACAAACCTGCGTGTGTACCCCCAAACCTAAAATAAAAGTTGGAAAGGGAAAAAAAAAAGAAAAGGAAATGGACAGTCTGAGCTAAAATATCCCTTTTTATGAAAAATGTCATTATTTTAATAATTTTATCATTTTTCTGTATTCATTCTCATACCAGCTCTAGATTATCCCTGGACTATAACTATCTCTGATTGGTCACCTTACATCAATCTTTTATTATTATTATTATTATTTGTTTGTAGGGACAGGGTCTTGCTCTGTCACCCAGGCTGGAGTGCAGTGGTGCAATTATGACTCAATGCAGCCTCAAACTTCTGGCCTCAAGCAATCTTTCCAGCTCAGCCTCCCCAGTAGCTAGGTCTACAGGTGCCATGCTACCACACCTGGCTAAGTTTTTAATTTTTTACAGTGATGTGGTCTTACTATGTTACCCAGGTTTGGTCTTGAATTCCCGGCCTCAAGTGAGCCTCCTGCTTTGGCCTCCCGAAGTGCTGGTATTACAGGTGTGAGCCATGGTGCCTAGCCCCATCAACCTTAAAAGACAATTCCTTGTCATTTTCACATGGAATAATTTTACAAACATTTGGTCATACATTTTTACAGCATGTCAGGTTAATAATATCTTACAGTTTTATAGCATTTTGCAAAGAATTCTCTTGCATGTTATCTCACATTCATCTCATCATCATATCCAGTAGAGAATAAATGGGTGGCTCCATTTTATGGATGAGAAAATTGATGTATATTACACTGATATAATTGGCTTAGACTCATTGGCTAAAGTAACATGGATTGTTACAGAAAAATAGAGGTCCTAGTCCAAAGCTATTCCACTAGACATGTGATATGGTTTGGCTCTGTGTCCCCACCCAAATCTCATGTTGAATTGTAATTCCCAATGTTGGGGGAGGGATCTGGTGGGAGGTGATTGGCTCATGGGGGTGGATTTATCCCATATTGTTCTCATTACAGTGAGTGAGTTCTCACAAGATCTGATGGTTTAAAAGTATGTGGCACTACACCCTTGCTCTCTCTCTCTCCTGCTCTGCCATGGTAAGACGTGCTTGCTTCCCCTTTGCCTTCTGCCATGATTGTAAATTTCCTGAGGCCTCCCAGCCTTGCTTTCTGTACAGCCTGCAGAACTGTGAGTCAGTTAAACCTCTCTTCTTCATAAATTATCCAGGTCTCAGGTAGTTCTTTATACCAATATAAGAACAGACTAATACAACATGTAACAGAAATTTGAGGTTTAAAAAGAATTTTTGCCTCTAAATCCTCATAATGCAAGATTAAGAATAAAGCCTTGGACAGATGAGCTGTTATTTCTGGATACCGGTCTTTGCAAATACTATTTGGGTTATCAAGTATTATTTTGTATTATGTTAATGCTCTGCAAAGTATCGAAGTGTAATCAGACCGCACAAAATATTATCAAAATATACAAAGATAATAAAGAAAACGAATTAGATTTCTAAAAACTATTTACTCATCATTCTGTGCCCTTTATAGGATGACCTATATAAGTCTGTGTAGGATGTTCTTGAGCACACGTTCGTAAGATTCCTGTTGTCTTTCAAGCAAGTTACATTTTTCACTGTGAACTTGTTGGATTTTACATTTAAACTAATAGCCCTTCTAAGGGAAGAAGATTTATCTACCATTTCCCTTACATCTTCCACAGTGTCTAGGCTGGAACCAAAGTTGATGCTTTTTGACTTCTGTATGGCAACTACTCCTGTGACATATTTTGAAGTTCCTTGTACCCCCCCAATCTGGCCCTGCACCCACACTGAGCCTCATGGCTAAGTTTTGATATCCAAGCAGTAAGACGGTCTAGTGGAATCCCCTAAAGCATGGGTCATGAGCCACCCACATCACACCCATCTGGTGTCTCTCAGCAGGTACAGGATTCTAGGTGCTTCCACAGATCTTCCCCACCCAGTGAAGCTGCATTAACCAGCTCCCCAGGAGAGTCTTGTGAACTCTAAAGTTTGATCATCATCCTAATGATAGCACTTTTCTGCTCCTGGAAATTTTAATGATGTTGCTTGTGAATATGGCTCCTGGGCCTGGTCTTTGAAAATGAAAATGGAAGATGGTGCTTGACTTTGGGGAAAAGAAGTGAGATGCAGACTACAAAAATGGCTCAAAACAACGCCCTCTGACAATTACTAAGAGAAAATGTTTACCTGTGTGCTGGGAAACAACACCCCCCATTTCTGTAAGGCAGTTGCCAAGCAGATGCCTGATTTCAGGGATCTCTGGAGCTGCACCCTCCAAGGCGCTGGCGCTTAGAAACGACATGAAGAGCCAGCCCTGCTGAGCAGGACCAGGGCGCCAAGTCTGAATGACTAATATTTTTCCAACCTAGAACGTCATTAACCGATTGATAACTATTTCCCCTTTAAACTAGGCAAAATCAGCATTCCTCTCCCCTCTGTGTGCCAGAATTCGAAGATGAACAAAAGACGCCTGAATCAGGAAAACTGTGTTAAGTTCTCTTGGATTCAGGGCTTTGACCCGAGTTGGGCTGAGTGAATGAAGACGCTGGTGAGATGTCAGGGACCTGGGGAATGAAGACACACCCAGAAAAAGCAGGAACCTGCAGGAGTGGACAAAGAACTGGAGCATAGGCGTGTGAGAGGGGTTGAAATGAACAACAGACTCATACAAGAAGGATTTCTAATCAGAAAAGAGCGATTGCTTTATTAAAGCTGCAACCTGGAACAATTACAATCTGACCAGATGTTCTTGCAAAACTGGTAAAGCAGAGAATGTGTAAAAATCTCTCCCCCTCCTCCCCTGAATGCATTTGACGAAAGGCCGAAAGGCTGGATCCTCAAAGCCCAGATCTGATCACTGCAGATCCAGGCCACCCTAAAAGCAATCAGGTGTAATCTTTCCAGCTCCAGGCCCTGGGATGAGGGAGGTGGGGGAAGGTGGAGAAAGGTGGAGGAAGATGGAAGGAGGTGAGGGGAGGTGGAGGGAGGTGAGGGGAGGTGGAGGGAGGTGAGCGGAGGTGGAGAGAGGTGGGTGGCGGCTCCAAGGTTTGAAAACACATCCAGGACACTTCCCATCCTCCAAGAGCACGCTGGCTCACAGGCTCTTTCACGCTTCTGCTTGGGACAATCGCGTGCATGAAATCTGGCAGGGAGGAGTCAAGGAGATTGTTAGCCCGAGGGCTGGGACGGTGGATCTGGGAATCAGGGGCCTGGGGGACACGTTCTCTTCCTGCCGCGGGCTTCCTGCTCCGGAGTTCCCGCGGGGCCTGGCGGCGGGGCCGGGGGCTGCACGCGACCATCCGGCAGGGGGCGGCGGCGACAGCGGCGGCCGCAAGGGACGCGTCCGGGGCCCGCGCTCAGGGGGAGCGGTAGCGGCTTGGCAGCTGCTACCCGCGCCCCCGCGGCCTAGCCAGGGGAGGGGGCGCAGCGCCAGGGCCATGGATCCGCGTCAGGCCGCTGCTTCCCGCCGGCGGGCCCGGGGCGGGGCGGACCCGTCCCCATCCCCGTCCCCGTCCCCGTCCCCATCCCCATCCCCACGTCCCATCCCCCACGCAGCCTTCGCCCTCCCTGCTCCTTCCCGCGCCGTCTTCCCTTCCCGCGTTCCCCGGGAGAAACATGGCCGGGAGCAGCGAGGAGGTGCCAGACTACGGGCGAGGCGTCGTGGTAAATGCAAACTCCCGATTTTGGGGCTCGGCCCGCTCCCCTCCCTCCCTGGCACCCTGCTTGTAGATTAAATGCTAGCCGTGCGTCGGGGGAGAGAGAGGGCCACCGCTTTGTTCTCCCTCCCGGCGGGGATCGCTTCCATCCTCGGACCCGGGCCTCCTCTCCCCGCCCCCAATCTGACGAAACGCTGAGTCCCGTCCCTTCACCCCGAGTTCCCAGCGTCCCCCCGTGTCCTCCGGCCGGTAGCTCGCTCCTGCAGCGTCCCGCCGGCGCCCAGCCGTCCCCATCCCCGCGAGCTACGGGGAGCCGCTTCTGCGAGCCCGGCAGGGCCCCAGAGACCCCCGCGTGCTGCTCTGGAGGCCTCCTTCTTCCTGGGCCTCCTCTTGACTCCTCCAGGGCGGGCTTCAAGTTTTGTTTTTAAAAAGGACACTGAGGGGTTTTGAAGGCAGCTAGGAAATAAAGTAGCTCAAGTGGACAGAGCTTGAGATTTGAAGCCTTTGGTACCCAGGTTGGGGGCTCTCTGGCAGTGGAGGCCTCTGCAGGAGCTCTAGGACACGCTGGCGGCTCCTGAGTGACCTATGGCTTGTCTGTAAAAGGGAGCAACAGCAAGCTGGGCTCTGGAGCCAACTGGGAGGATGCATGTAAAATATCTAGCAGTGTGTCCGGATGGGAGGGTGTGGGGTGCTGGTTTCCCAGAACTGAGCCTCATTAACCCTGAGAATCCTGACGGTGTCAGCCAGAGGGTACCCATCTCTCAGTGTGCTAGGATCCAACCCGTTCTTGACCTTGTGGCCACGTCCTCCCTGCTCCCTGAGCAGTGGTTTTCCTAGAAGGTGGTGGTTATAACTTGTGTCAGGTTCAATGTGAAACTCAATGGTGGTGAGGATGGTGGGTGGGGCTAACTTGCCATCTCTTTCCAGGGATCAGCTTGTCATTCACAGATAATCTGTTTATGAATATGAATGGCCTGAACTAAAGTAAGTGGGCTGGGGAGGGAAACGTGCCACATTCAGACAGAACGGGTCAGGTTGAAATGTGGGGCTCAGTGCTTAATTTAACAGCAGGACCTTTCCTTCTGAAAGGATGAGGAGTTGATTTATTCATTCCACACGTTTATTGTCCTGCTGGGTTGTAGGAGGTGCTGTAGGCTCTGGGGTGCAAAAGACAAAGGCCTTGTCTTCATGAGCTTGAGTTCTAGAGAAGACACAGGCAAGCAGTGTGTAAACAAATAGAGAAAATTTCAAATAGAGATATGTGCAATAGGAGGAGGGTAACAGGATAGAGGGTAACTGGAGGAGAAGGGGGGAGTGATGCTTTTGCTCAGGTGGTCAGGGCAGCCTCTCTGCGGTGACCTTTGAACCAAGATCTGAAGGGTACACAGGAGTAGCCATGTGGACTGCAGGCAGAGACCCGCATACCAAATGCAAAAGAATCATTGTATCCGATTTATGCTTTTACAGAAACCATTCCAGTTGCCCCAGGAGGAGGGGCAAGCCTAGCGGTGCGATGGATAGGAGGGGGACTAAAACGCAAAAATGGCCATCATTAAGTTTGTTCTGGACAAATTGAGTTTGCAGTGCCTGTAAGGCCCACAGGTTGGCCTGCACTGTAGGCAATTTGAAATTCACATTTGGAATTCGGGAGAGTGATTGGAGAGATTTGGAAATCATCAGCAAAAAGAATAATATTTAATGTTCGGGAGTGCTCAGTGAATATGGAAAAAACAATTAAAGCAACTGTTAAGGATGGAAGCCTGGAAAGTCCCAAATATAAGAGGCTGCCTGTGGGGGAGAAGCTGTTTGAAGGAACCGAGAAAGAACTTTGAAGGGTGGGAGGGCAGGCAGCGTGGTGGGTGCCTTGGGAATAGAGCATTGTTGAGCAGGAGGGGCGGGGTCAAGAGGTCATCAGAAGTGTCAGATGCTACAGGGACAGCAAGTTGGATACCAAGATGGAAAACAGCCACTGTATTTAACAATTACAAAGCCATTTGTAGGAAGAAGCTTTTAAACAACCACTGCATTGGTAGAATGGTTAAAATATAGTACAAGTTGAGCATCCCTAATCCAAAAATCCAAAATCCGAAATGCTCCAAAATCTGAAACTTTCTGAGCACTGACATGATGCTGAAAGGAGATGCTCACTGGAGCATTTTGGATTTCGGATTTTCAGATTAGGGATGCTCAACCAGGAAGTATAATGCAAATATTCCAAAATCCAAAGGAGAAAAAATCAGAAATTGGAAACGCATCTGATCCCAAGCATTTTGGATAAGGGGTACTCAACTTGTACTACCGTAACATACTACATACTTTTAGAAAAGAATAAGGTGAATCTAGATGCACTGATAGAGTAGGTAAATTGTTGAACTCTAAAAAACAAGTGAGAGAACACTGTAAATAGCCCAGTCTATTGGTGTCAACAGAGGTCCTCTTGGAAGCAAGGTAATTTTTTGAAAGATGCAAAGAGGTAGTGAGAGGGGTATAAAGAGAGTAGAGGGCCAGGTGAGGTGGCTCATACCTGTAATCCCACCACTTTGGGAGGCCAAGGTGGGTGGATCACCTGAGGTCAGGAGTTCAATACAATCCTGACCAACATCGTAAAACCTTGCTGCTACTAAAAATACAAAATTAGCTGGGCATGGTAGTGCATGCCTGTAATCACAGCTACTTGGGAGGCAGAAGCAGGAGAATTGCTTGAATCCGGAAGGTGGAGGTTGCAGCAATCCAAGATTGCACCATTGCATTCCAGGCAACAAGAGTGAAACTCCTTCTTAAAAAAATAAAATAAAATAAAATAAATAAATAAATAAACAAAAAAAATGAGTATAAACTGTACCAGCTGCCAAGGGGCTTGGTGCTTGCATGAGAGTCCACAAAGGTTGGAAATAATCCACGTATAATGGAGATAGTCCCTACATTTACATCCTTTTCTCCAGTAGAACTTGGAATAATTAGATTAACCTCAAGTTGGATATAAGCAGGCAATTTCAGAGCGAATCAAAGTTGCTGGTAGAAGGCAGCTCATGGTGTGTAAGGCAGGAGGGAAGGGAGAGCTGGAGAGGGTGAGTTTACTGGGAGAATAGAAAGCTCTCAAGGATGGGATACAAAAAATCAAATTAGTACCAGTTTTAAAAAGGGCAGATGGCTGGGAGTGGTGGCTCACACCTGTAATCCCAGCACTTTGGGAGGCCGAGAGAGCGAATCACTTGAGCCCAGGAGTTCGAGACCAGCCTGGGCAGCCAACCCTCTCTCTACAAAAAATTCAAAACTTAGCCGGGCGTGGTGGTGCATGCCTGTAGTCCCAGCTACCGGGGAGGCTGAGGTGGGAGAAGCACCTGAGCCCAGGAAGTCAAGGCTGCAGTGAGCCATGAGCGTGCCACTGCATTCCAGCCTGGGTGTCAGAGTGAGACCCTATCTCAAAAAAGGGGCAGAGGGCAGGTAATAATAGCAAGCATTTCTTGAGCACAAATCTGTAAGGGAGGTCTAGTGTACTCCCCATTTTACAGAAGAGGAAACTGAGGCACCGAGAGATTAAGTAAATCACCCAGGTCGCATAAGTAGCAAATGGCAGAAGCTGGATTTGAACCAGCTTTCAATCACTATACTACATAGGAAGCTGTGATTCCAGGATGGAATTTCAGGGTTGGGGCCGTCTGTAGGACTGGTCTGGCTATGTGAACGTATTGCTAAATGGGGAATAAAGATGTGATTTGAGCTAAGGATGTAGTTTGAGCTAAGGCTGGTGAAGGAGCTACAAGATGAAGTCGTTGGAAAGATTGTTGAGGTAGGCATTGGAGTAAATCACCCAAGGAATTGTCCAGGAATGAGGTAGAGAAGAAAATTCCGAGTTGGTAGAAATCTGTTGATAAAGATGGCAAGGGATGTAGAGTCAGATGATATAAATATAAAACGAGAAGTAAAGTTTGTGCAAGAGAAGGGAATATTAAGAGATTTAAGATGGCTCTTGCCTATAAATTGGCTTTTGGTTGAACTGGGGAGGTAGGACATTTCTACCATTAACAATAAATGGTAGCAAATGCAAATTGCCACATAAGAGAGGTAGATCCTAAGGTCAGAAATTTTGCTCGGAGTTGGCTTGTCACTTGATCTGGAGCTAATACAGTCACCAGATTCCTGGTTGATACCTCTTTGTTACTTCTCAGGGAGAGATAAAGATCTTCTCTATCCACCTGGCTTTTGGGGATTGGGTTATTAGACATGTTTTTGTTTGTTTGTTTTTGTCTGGTTTGGTTTTGCCAAACGATTATCAACTGAGCCATTATTAGTACTTACCTAAGTGAGTTTGGTAGGAATCAGGAGAAGAGAGAAATCAGAAATGATTGTTGTGTTTCTGTTATGGCTGGCTTCCCGTCACCCCCCGTGAAAATACGGCAGTATCAGAGATAAGTAATCAGGTAATATCAGAGATAAGTAATCCATCGAAAGCACAGCTCTACTAGGTGGTAATGAGTTTTCCTTCTGAGGGGCAAACCCACCACAGAAGAGGAAGGCATGTGGATAGGAGGTGGTTGGCCTGTCGAGCTTCCTTCATTCCTCTGTGAGCAGAACCTGGGAATCTTTTAGCAAACCACTTGTCCCCACTTTTCAAGATGTGTGGTTGTGAGGTGGGGCCCTTCCCAGGGTACCTCCCTCCCTGGCTCTAGGGCTAGGACAGGAATCCCAGAATTCCTGTCTGGGATTCTTTGAATTAGAGGGAAGGGATGAGACCCCCTTTCTCTTGCTGGTGGAGGACAGATGAGAGCTATGGCCTGAAGGAAGAACAGGGCCAATCTGTGGAGCTCAGCAGGGGAGAGGAGCAGAGATTAGTTTCTTGTATGTGTTTTCTCCCTTAGGGAGAAAAATAATGCAAAAAATAGCCTAAGCACAAAAAAAAATTATTTTTAATGACTTACAAAGTTTTCGGTGCATCTTCAGTGAGAAAAAGAGAATCAGAATTAGTTCTGGGATTTGGATGTTGCATAAAATGACTCAGTTAATGGGTTTGTCACTTCCCCCAGCTTGGCTATGTTTTGCTGTTTTGAACAGAGAAAGCATTGTACTGAATACACTTAGAGCATATTATCTGTGATACTGAAACTATCTACAGACTCTGGTTTTGATTTTTTAAAAAGCAAGTGAATAACAGTTATCTACAGTTCATAGCAACCTCCATTCCTGCAGGTTTTGATTTATTTACAACACGATTTGCATGCACCATTGAAGTTAGCAAAGCATAAACCAGTATTTCCATCATCTTGAATCGACTTTCATCTCAACAATGAAAACTCACTATTTAAGATTAATTGAAAATAATGGCCAATTTGGATTATAGAACAGTTTTAGAGAAATATATTTCTTCTACTTTTATACTTTTTGTTTTGTTTTCTTGAGACAATCTCACTTTGCTGCCCAGGCTGGAGGGCAGTGACGCGATCATGGCTTACTACAGCCTTGACCTCCTAGGCTCAAGCGATCCTCCTGCCTCAGCTTCCCAAGTAGCTGAAACTACAGGCACACGCCCTCACACCAGAACAATTTTTTTTTTTTTTAATTTTTTGTAGAGATGGGTTCTCATTATATTACCCAGGCTGGTCTCACACTCTTGGGCTCAAGTGATCCTCCCACTTCAGCCTCCCAAAGTGTTGGGATTACAGGCATGAGCCAATGTGCCAGGCCTCAAATGTATAGTTTTAACTAAGATAATAACACTGGCATATAGGTTTGAGGCACTTCTTTAGATGAATTAAAACATATGATTTGTTGTTAAATGATTGATGTTTCAGTTCATCTAAATGATTAGCATTTATTGCATAAGTACTGTAGACCAGAAACTGATATGAGTCTTACATTCATTATCTTATTTAATGCTCACCATAGCCACATGAAGCAGGCACTAACTCCATTTCATAGATGAATACACTAAGAGAATTTAATATGCCCAAGGTCTCATGGCTGGCAGGCTTGTCCCAGGTGTGTGAGATTTCCATGTCCATGCTTTTAACACACTACTCTGTGCGGCCTCTGGGCTATGGATCCATATTACAGTTCATAGGTTTGTTTCATTTGTGATTTTCTTATCATTTTTTTCCTATTTTTGGCATTCACTTTTGAGACTTTTAGTCTGTTTCCTTTTTTTGGCATTATGCGTCAAACATCATGTATTATACATCATGCAGTGTTCCAGGTATTCTAAGTACATTATCCTTACAATAACCCTATCCATAGGTTTTACTGTGTCTTATTTAAAGCAAGGGGAAACTGGATCTCAGAGACGGTAAGTCATCTCCCTAACATCACAGTAGTAAGTGTCAGAGCCAAACTCTTGAACATGGAGTGGAGAGTATGCTCCAAGATTCAACCAGAACGGGGGCAGTAAAGGATTGATGTGGTTGGAGGAATGGATTCAGAAGACCACTAGTTAATGGTGCCACTGGTGGAGGAGCTCCAGAAAGTGGGGTAGATAGTACATGTGGTCTGGAAGGCGATCCAGAAAGTGCTGTACACTTGGATGATCCCCCTGGGGCCTGGGGCCAGTCAGGGTTCTCCTGGTCTGGTCTTTACTGTGGCCTGCCAGAGGCTCTCCTAGAATCTCCTCATGTACAGCTGGTAGTCTAGACTCAGGCCAGCTGCTGTAGTGTTAGAGGTTATAGCAGGTACAAGGAGTTCTCAGGGTGGCAGCCAGAGGAGCTTGGTGCAAATCCAGCAGTCCCACCGGCCAGTTTGATGGTAGAGGGAGAGCAAACGAGACACTTTTCAAATCAAATATGCAGATTGACCAGACATGATGGCTCACACTTATAATCCCAGTGTTTTGGGAGGCCAAGGTGGGAGGATCCCTTCAGGCCAGGAGTTTGAGACCAGCCTGGGCAACATAGCCAGACCTCATCTCTACAAAAAAAATTAAGAAAATAAGCTGAGCGTGGTTGTCCACTCCTTATCTCCAGCTACTTGGGAGGCTGAGGTGGGAGGATCGCGTGAGCCTAAAAGTTCGAGGCTGCAGTGAGCTATGATTGTGGTACTCCACTCCAGCCTAGGCAACAGAGGGAGATTCTGTCTCTTAAAAAATAACATAGATGATATACACCATGTGGCCATCAGTCAGCCAATGGATATGACATATTGGAATCTCCAGAACCTTGAACAGTGGTGCTCTTTATCACAAGGAGACAAACTGAGTTCAGGTTGGAGTTCAGGTTTTCAGGTAGCCGGAAGATGGAGACTGTGTCATCCATTCATTCATTTAACATTTTTGAGCACTTACCATATTCCAGATCAGCATTCTGGGCACTGAGGAATTCAACAATGAATCAGAAAAAGTCTCCGCCAGAAGGAGCTCATGTTCTGACAGAACACACCCATGCACACACACGTCATCCCATGGTAAACAGGGTATGAAGGTCAGGGAAGGCCTCTTTGCAGAGGTGACATTGAATGGAGACTTGAAAGAAGTAGAGGACAGCCATGTGGAAATCTAGAGGAAGAGTGTTGCAGGCAAGAGGAGGCGCCAGTGCAAAGCTCAGGAGGCAGGGGTGTGATTGGCAGATCAGAGGACTTGAAAGAGAGCAGCTGCTGAAGCAGAGGGAAGAGGAAGAGTGCCAGGAATGAGTCAGACAAGGTAATCCCTGGTGAGCCACAGTGAGGACTCTGGTCTTTACTTGGAGTAAAGTGATAAGCCCTTGAAAAAAATCTAAGCAGAAGGCTGCCATGATAGGATGTCCTTTGTTTTTTATTTTTATTTTTTGAGAGACAAGGTCTTGCTCTGTCACCCAGGCTGGAGTGCAGTGGCACAGTCATAGCTCACTGCAGCCTCGAACTCCCGGGCTCAAGTGATCCTCCTACCTTGGCCTCCTGAGTAGCTCGGCCTACAGGCACACAACACCTTGCCTGGCTAATTTTTTAATTTTTTGCAGAAACAGGATCTTGCTGTGTTGCTCAGGCTGATCTCTAACTCCTCGCCTCAAGGGGTCTTCCCGCCTCAGCCTCTCAAGTGCTGGGATTACAGGCATGAGCCACTGTACCTGGCTATGATGTGCATTTTTAAAGGAGCATGCCCGCTTCCAAGTGGAGGGGCTGCAAAGTGGAAGCAGGGAGGCAAGTGCAGTGGCTCCTGGGACAGTCCTGGGAGAAATCATGGTGGCAATGGACTGGCCTGGGGGTGGGGGAACAGCAGTGGAGGTGCCGAGAGGTGGTCCTGGATAAATTTCGAGGGAGTTGAAGATAGTTGTCTGCTGTGTTGCCTGAGGGGGATGAAAGAAAGGAGTCAGTGACAATTCCAAGGGACAGGAGCCTTCTCAAGGATCCTGCATGAGAGCCTTGGGTAAGACAGAGACCTACAAGGGGCACCAGGAATTTGGGAAAGAAGATCAGAGGCTGGGGGCAGTCAGCAAGGCCTCCAGGAAGAAGTGGGGTGTGACCTGGGCTTCTGAGTTCAGAATACAGAGGTAGAGGAGGAAAGGGCGAGAGAGAATGAAGGGGTGCACGGCAAATGAATGAATGAAACCCAGAGCTGGGAAGGATCCTGACTTGACTGCAGACCATTCTGAAGGCAGGAAGCAAAGGTGTAGGGAGTTGTGCTGGAAAATTAGGGTGGGTCTGCATTGTGAAAGGCCTCAGAAGCTCAAAGCTGGACAGAGGAGTCAAAGTGTGCAGGAGTGAGTAAAGAATGGGAAACTGAGGCCAGTTGTGCTGGCTAATGCCTGTAATCCCAGCACTTTGGGAGGCTAAGGCAGGCGGATGGCTTGAGTCCATGAGCTCAAGACCAGCCTGGGCAACCTGGCAAAACCCCATCTCTACAAAAAACACATGAACATTAGCTGGGCATGGTGGCACACCCCTGTGGTCCCAGCTACTCAGGGGACTGAGGCTGGACGATCAGTTGAACCTGGGAGGCAGGGTTGCAGTGAGCAGAGATCGCACCACTGCACTCCAGCCTGGGTGACAGTGCGGGACCCTGTCTCAGAGAGAAAAAAAAAAAAAAAAAAGAGTGGGAAACTGGAATACAGCTAGAGTATGATCTGAGTGTGTAACACTTCATTGTTACATCTTTTCTTGATGTTCCAAAAGTAAAAGTAACTCCACCTTCACCTTCCATTTCTCCCCCACCTCTTTACTATTCTAACCGTAAAACTAGCACATCAAGTCCTAAGCGAGAGGGAGACTTACTATCAGTCCATCCACTATGTGAATAGGCCAATTTTCTGGACCATCAGTTTCTAATAGGACGGTTTAAGTGTCCAACATAGTACATCCTTTTAAAGTCTTTACTATAGTGACTAGACATTCAAAAGTTTGGGTCTACTCTGATCCCAGGAGATACGTACTTTTAATAAGAAATCTTTTCCAGGCAGATGAGGCACTTACAATGAATAGAAATGTAATAGTATGTATAATATAATAATGATACTGCATGTATTTTAGAATTACAAATATGTTGTTTAATATATTTATATTTAAATATATTATATATTATAAATATATAATTTGGAGAAAAATTATATATTACACATATGCCCTCACAAATAATGCTATCGGGTTAGCTATAAAACACTGACTTTATATTTTTATTGTATGATAGGCCAGGCGTGGTGGCTCATGCCTGTAAACCCAGCACTTTAGGAAGCTGAGGCAGGTGAATCACTTGAGGTCAGGAGTTCAAGACCAGCCTGGCCAACATGGCAAAACCTCGTCTCCACTGAAAATACAAAAATTAGCTGGGCATAGTGGCACGTGCCTGTAGTCCCAGCTCCTCGGGAGGCTGAGGCAGAAGAATTGATTGAACCTGGGAAACAGAGGTTGCAGTGAGCTGAGATCACCCCACTGCACTCCAGCCTGGGTGACAGAGAAAGACTCTGTCTCAAAGTCTCAAACAAAACAAAACAAATATTTTATGATGCCAATAGTTGGGAATGGAGTGCTCTGTTCACTTTAGTACTGCGCCTTGTATCAGGTTGTGGAAACAAATAACCTTGTTCCACTAAACTTTTCATAAGTTGAGGGAATTCTCCTCTCAAGTGATACTCTTTTGTTATGTTTTAAACAAATTTCTGATGAAAAAATACCATAACCAAAATAATTTGATTTGCAGATTATGGACAATTGGCCAGGGTATGACTTGAATTTATTCACGTACCCACAGCACTATTATGGAGACTTGGAATATGTCCTCATCCCTCATGGCATCATTGTGGACAGGTGAGTGTGATTTCCTTTGTCAATCTTGGTCCTGCACTGGGCCGGCCCACACTTGTGTGAATCCCACAATATACTTTAGGACCCTATTCCTGAGCTGCTTTTTATAGTGGTAGAGAGAACTTTTATATAGGGCAGTGAATTTGGAATAAAATGAATGTATGCTTAAATTGAATGGTTTACCTGGACATTTGTTCAGGCGGTATGGTAATATGGTAAGAAGGATATACATACATAAGCTATTATAAGTAACAGCCTCAAAATAACAATGTCCTAAGATGGCTTTTCCGTGGCAAAGAAGTCCCACCCTCACAGAGGGGGGACGTTCCGTGATCAAATATACTTTGGAAATTTTGTGTCTCCCATATTTTTGTCTCTCAGTTGACAAATCAAAACAAACATTAGCATATTGAAAATACGGAAATTCCAGCCAAAAGAAAAGAAGAACACAGAAAAGAAACCTGCTTGACTTTAACAATTAAAGCAACCTTTTTTTGTGCAAAGGGAGACTTTGTACTCAGTTTACCTATTTACAACTCTCAGAAGAGATTTCCCTTAACACCAGTTTGGGAAGCTCCTAATTTAAACAAATTCTTGCATTTCTTACCTGAATTTTCTAATTTAAAATTAATTTAAAATCAGTCAGAACATGATTGACTCCTGGGTAGGGGGTAGGGTTACCCTAAGCCTTTTCTTTGTACAAGAGAATCATCCAGTAAACTTGTTAAAATGCATATTCTTAAGCTTTATGTCTAGAAATTTCAAATCGATATTCTAGGGTGGGGCCCAAGAATGTCCGTTTTCACCTTTGAAATAAATTTATAAGCCAGGGGCTATGGCATGCACCTGTAATCCAGGCTACTCCAGAGGCTGAAGTGTGGGGATCACTTGAACCCAAAAATTTGAGACTAACCTGGGCTAATCTCAAATACTGAGATCTTGTCTCAAAAAAAAAAAAAATTAAGATGTAATTTACAGGGCTGGGTACAGTGTCTCGTTCCTGTAATCCCAGCACTTTGGGAGGCTGAGGCAAGAGGACTGTTTGAACCAGGAGTTTGAGACCAGCCTGGGCAATGTAGTGAGAACCCGTCTCTACAAAAAAATAAAAAACATTAGTCAGGCATAGTAGCACGGGCCTGTAGTCCCAGCTACTAGGGAGGCTAAGGCGAGAGGATCACTTGAGTCTGGGAGGTCAAGGCTGCAGTGAGCCATGATCACACCACTGCACTCTAGCCTGGGGAACAGAGCGAGACCTTGTCTCAAACACACACACACACACACACACACACACACACACGATTAATTTATATACTACTGCACAAAATTCACCCATTGCAGGTGAACGACTAAATGATTTTTAGTAAATTTTTATGGTCAGGCAACCATCAGCACCATCCAGTTTTACATTTCCATCATCCCCAAAAGTTTGTTTGCAGCCAATCCCTGCTCCCACTTCCAGCATCTTTTTCTATAAATTTGTCTTTTCTGGCCATTTTGCATAAGGAAATCGTACAATAGCTAATTATTGATTGACCAGTTGATGTACATTTGGATGTCCCATTTTTGGCTATTGTGGAAATGCTTCTATAAACATTCACATGTAAGTTTTGTGTGGACATATCTTTTCATTTCTCTTGGATGGATTTCTCATTGTGGAATTCTGGGTTTTCTGGTAAGTGTAAGAAACTGCCAATTATTTTCCAAAGTGGCTGCACCTTGTTACATTGCCACCAGCAGCATATGAAGGTTTCAGTTTTTCCACATACTTGCCAACATTGAATATTGTCTGTCCTTTTGATTATAGCCATTCTTGTGGCTGTCTAATGGTATCTCACCGTGGTTTTAATTTGTATTTTCCTAATCATTAGTATACTTGTTAGCTATTCATAAGCCTTCTTTGGAGAGAGGTCTTTTCAAGTCTTTTGCCAATTTTTAAATTCAATTATTCATCTTCTTATTGAACTGTAAGAGTTCTTTATATATTTTGGATAATAGTCCTTTATCAGATATATGATTTGCAAATATTTACTCCCAGCCTATGGTTTGTCTTACTATTTTCTTACTGGTATCTTTTAAGAAGAATGTGTATCCTGCTGTTGTGGGGTGAAGTATTGTATATGTGTTAATTAGATCCAGTCAGTTGATGGTGCTTCTCAGTTCAACTATGTGCTTACTGATTCTCTGACTGTTGGACCTGTCAATTACTGATAGAGGGGATGTTAAAGTCTCCAAATAGTGCATTTGCCTGTTTCTCCTTGCAGTTCTATTAGGTTTTTGACACTTTGTTTTTAGGAGCATATGTATTAGGAATTGTTATGTCTCTTTGGATAATCGACCTCCTTATTATTGTGTAATGATGCTCTTTATCCCTGCATATTCCTTATCAGAAGTCTGCTCTGTCTGAAATTAAAATAGCTACTCCAACTTTCTTTTGATTAATGTTAGCATGGCATGTCTTACTCCATCCCTTTAATCTATCTGTGTTTTTATATTTATATTTAAAGTGAGTTTCTTTTTCTTTTTTTTTTTTTTTTTTTTTGAGATAGAGTCTCACTCTGTCACCCAGGCTGGAGTGCAGTGGCACAATCTCGGCTCACTGCAACCTCCAACTCCCGGGTTCCAGTGAACCTCCTGCCTCAGCCTCCCAAGTAGCTGGGATTACAAGCATGCACCACCACACCTGGCTAATTTTTTGTATTTTTAGTAGAGATGGGGTTTCACCATGTTGGCCAGGATGGTCTTGATCTCCCGACCTGAAGGGATCTGCCTGCCTCGGCCTCCCAAAGTGCTGGGATTATAGGTGTAAGCCATAAAGTGAGTTTCTTGTAGGCAATATACAGTTAGATCTTTTTTTAATCCACCCTGACAGTCTGTCTTTTAATTGCTATATTTAGACCATTCATATTTAAAATGAGTATTGATATAATGTTTAGTATCTATCGTATTTATAACTATTTTCTATTCATTGCTGTTGTTGTTTCCTTTTTTGTCTTCTGCTCTGTGAAATTCTACTTTTTTTTTTTTTTTTTTTTTTTTTGAGTCAGAGTTTCGCTCTTGTCACCCAGACTGGAGTGCAATAGCACAGTCTGGGCTTACTGCAACCTCCGCCTCCTGGGTTCAAGTGATTCTCCCGCCTCAGCTTCCTGAGTAGCTGGGATTACAGGCGCAGACCACCAAGCCCGGCTAATTTTTGTATTTTTAGTACAGATTGGGTTTCACCATGTTGGCCAGGCTGATCTTGAACTCCTGACCTCAAGAGATCTGCCCACCTCATTGTGTGACTTCTGATGTCTGTGAGGTTTATTTTTCTCTTGTTTTTATTTTTAAGCCTCACTTACTAGGGATCACCCTGTGTTTGAATAGCTTAGTGTTTGGCCTACAGTTGGTTAGAAGTTGTGCTCAAATACGTCAAGCCAGTAAGTCTTCCACTCTCTGCTGATGGGGGTGTGTGGGGACTTGAAAGTAGATTCAAATTTCCAACCATTTTCAAATCTTTCTGATGTTTACTTTCCCCTGAGCTTTCTTGTGCCTTCTCTGCACATGTACACAGCCTTCATTGTCCAGGGATGTGTGGGTGGCTTGAACTCACTCTGCTGTGCATATGCACAGCCTCTGGTCAATTGAGATGCATGAAGAACTTATTGTGTGCCCCTGTTCTATGACTGTCTAACCTCCTCCCTGGAACTTCCTATCAAGTCCCCAGCCAGCCTGCCAGTGCACTGCTCAGCAGTGACTGCACCTCAGGATAGTGGAGCCCTGCCACCAAGGTGACCATTTTAGCTTACAGTGTTCCCTATCAGGTGAGCTCCCTCTGGCAGTGCACCACCTTGGTGGAACTACCTGTTTGAACAACAGAGCTGGGGATGGGGGCTGGGGGGTAATAAGAGCATCCCCATACAAGAATGCCCCAGACTCATGCTGTTTCCACCCAGTGTTCAGTGTTTTCAGAATTAAATGCTTCTCAGTTTGTTGTATGCCTTTGGTTGATTTCCAACATGATGAGATGGTTGTTTTTGGCAGTTTTGCCCAGTTTTATAGTTGCTTTTCTGGAGAGGATATGTTCACCTCCTTACTTCATCATATTGGAAACAAACGTTTTTTTTTTTTTTTTGAGAAGGAAACTTGCTCCGTCGTGCAGGCTGGAGTACAGTGGTGCAATCTCAGATCATTGCAACCTCTGCCTCCTTGGTTCAAGCGATTCTCCTGCCTCAACTTCCCGAGTAGCTGGGATTACAGGCACCCGCCACCATGCCCTGCTAATTTTTGTATTTTTAGTAGAGACGGGGTTTCACCATGTTGGCCAGGCTGGTCTTGAACTCCTGACCTTAAGTGATCCGCCCATCTTGGATTTCTTAAAGTGCTGGGATTACAGGTGTGAGACACCACTCTTGGCCCAAATGTTCCTTTTTAAGGAGCATGCCAGATATTCTGATGTACATTTTTTATGATCGTATGTCTTCTTTAGAATTCAGTAAATACTGCCAGGCATGGTGGCTCATGCCTGTAATCCCAGCACTTTGGGAAGCCAAGGTGGCCAGGTCACCTGAAGTGGAGTTCGAGGAGTTCGAGACCAACCTGGCCAACATGGCAAAACCTTGTCTCTACTAAAAATACAAAAATTAGCTGAGCATAGTGGCAGGCACCTGTAATCCCAGCTACTTGGGAGACTGAGGCAGGAGAATCACTTGAACCCAGGAGGTGGAGGTTGCAGTGAGCCAAGATCGTGCCACTGCACTGCAGCCTGGGCAACAGAGTGAGACTCCATCTTAAAAAAAAAAAAAAAAGAAGAAGTATGTTTTGAACACCTTATGTTCAACCTTAACAAAGCTTTTCTATCTGTGGGTTTCTGTTTCCCAAGGTTTTCCCCACATTCCTCTGAGTAATCGAATACGTACAATACATCTTGCATTTCATTAAAGCAACATAAATACTCAGAAGTAGTTGTGCCTTAATATATCTTTTATCCTTCTTTCAGAATTGAGCGGCTGGCCAAGGATATTATGAAAGACATAGGATATAGTGACATCATGGTCCTGTGTGTGCTTAAAGGAGGTTACAAATTCTGTGCTGATCTCGTAGAACACCTTAAGAACATCAGCCGAAATTCAGATCGATTTGTCTCAATGAAGGTTGATTTCATCAGACTAAAAAGTTACAGGGTAAGTTATTACAAGTTCCGCTTTATGACATTTCATTTAACAATGCTTTAGGATAAAAGAATCAATAATGTTATGAAAATGAAGAGTGCAATTTTTAAAAATGGAGATGAAAATGAAGGGTAATTTTAATTTGCAAGAATACTGCAACCTAATATAAGAATTCAAATGATATTATTTAGGGTGTGGGGTGGGGACCTTTTCTCTATTTTCACATGTATGGGAAGACTCAGCAGTAATGATTTGTGCTTTCTTTTATGGTGATAAAGTGAGTGGTTATATCCTGGTGCCTAGCCCCACAACTGAGTGTGGTCAGAGTGTGAACACTGATTTGTTTTTTCTACTCTGGATGTCACTATGGGTCCTGGGGACCTATGGGAGGGTGTCCAGCCCAGAGAGGAGTCTTAGTACTTGGGTGGCTGCAGTTGTGGCCTGGAAGTAAAGAAGGGAAGGCTATAGGGACAGCACATTGCCAAGTGTGAGGAAACAAGGCCAGGGAGCTCCAGCAGAAGGCCCCTCCACCAGTTTACTCCATTAATTCTGGCTTTCTGTGGGCACCACTGGGCAGAATTAATGGAATTATTCTCCAAAGATGTTTCCTAACCGGATGCAGTGGCTCATGCATATAATCCCAACACTTTGGGAGGCCAAGGCAGAAGGATCCCCTGAAGCCAGGAGTTCGAGACCAGCCTGGGCAACATAATGAGACCCTGTCTATATACAAAAAGAAAATTTTTAAAATTAGCTGAGTGTGGTGGCATGTGCCTATGGTCCCAGGTACTCAAGAGGCTGAAGTGGGAGGATCGTTTGAGCCCAGGAGACGGAGGCTGCAGTGAGCTGTGATGGCACCACTGCACTCCAGCCTGGATGACAATGAAACTCTTGCCAAAAAAAAAAAAAAAGCTGTTGTTTCCTTAGTCTCCCTCCTCCTCCCTCTATGATGTTAACTTCTTTGATGCTTTTTGATTTAATGCATAGTAAAACATTAAAAATAACTTACTATTGGGTGAGGAGCTCTTGGAGTCAAACCACGAAAATATTCTCGTTGACTAAACTAACTTGACACATTTTAATTCATGAATCACTCTTTGAATTGGCCTTCTATTGCTGTGTGGCAAACTCACCACAAACGTAGTGGCTTAAACCAACATACACGTGTATTATCTTAAAGTTTCTGTAGGTCAGAAATCTGAGCATGGTGTAGCTGAGTTTTCAGCTCAGAACCTTACAGGGATGAAATCAGTGTGTTAGTTGGGATTTTGATATCATCTGAGGTTTTCAAGATCACTGACTGTTGGCAAGCTCAGTTCCCATTTCCTTGTTGACTGTAGGCTGGAGTTGGTAGACTCTCCACTCCTAGGGGTTGTCCCCAGGTGTTTGCATCAATTACCCCACAGGTCGTTCACAACACCATTAGCTGTTTGCTTCTTCAAGTCTGACGGAATAATCTTAGCCCTTCTTTTATAGCTCACCTGATTAGATCATGTTCACCCAGGTAACCTACCTTTTGATGAACTCAAAGTCACCTGACTAGTCACCTAATCTTTGGTGCGAATTCCCACCACGTTTACAAGTCTTACCCACACTCAAGTGGAGAAGATTATGCAGGGTGTGTACACCAGGGGACAGTGGTCTTCAGGGCCACCAATCTGTCTTCCACATTCCTCATGTGACTCTCAGTTGCCTCAGTTCTAGAGCAGCTGGAAATTAGTTCTGATTTCTTAAGATACTCTGTGTTTTCCTGATCACCTCTCAGGCCAGAGTGAAGCTGGTTTTTGAAGACATCTTAGCTCTAATTTCTTGGTTTTATCTTCTCCTGAGAATTTTTTCTCTCTTTAGATTATCTTCATTCTGGGTTAAATCCCTGTGCTTCCTTCATACCAGATTTCTCTCATTCACTTGACCCTGACCCTTATTATATTTGTCCCTGGTTAACAGCATTTTAAAAACCTGTTAACATTTTTTTTAATTAAAGTCAGGTTTATTGAGCCACCGTTTACATGCAGTAACATCCATCCTCTTTAGAGTCGGTGAATTTCAACAAATGCATACAATCATGTAAATCACCACAGTCAAGATATAGAACAGTTTCCTTAACAATGCAAAGAATGTCCTTGTGTCCTTCACAGTCAACCTCCTGGACCCCCAAGCCCTGGAAACCACAGATACGTTTTCTTTTCCTAAAGTTTTGCCCTTTCCAGAATGTCTTACAGATATAATCATATATCATGTAGCTTTAGTAAATCCCTAAATCATAACATAATGCATTCATCCATATTGTGTGTATTGTTGATGAAAAGAGTCAAACTCTGTAAAATATTTCAACAGATTTATTCTGAGCCAAATATGAGTGACAAGTAACCTGTGACACAGCCCTCAGGAGATCCTGAGAACATGCGTCCAAGGTGATCAGGACACAACTTGGTTTTATACATTTTAGGGAGACAGAAGTCATCAATGAATACATGTACAGTGTACGTTGGTTCGGTCTGGAAATGTGGGACAACTAGAAGCGGCAGCTTCCAGATCATGGGTAGATTAAAAGAAGTTCTGATTGGCAATTGGTTGCAAGGATTATTATCAATAGAAAGGAATGTCTGGGTTATGATAAGGGGTTGTGGAGGAAGCCAAGGTTTAATCATGCAGATGAAGCCTTCAGGTAGCAGGCTTCAGAGAGAATAGATTGTAAATGTTTCTTATCAGACCTAAGGGGTCTATTCTATCAGCAATTCCTAAAGGGAGGAGGGGATCACGAGGCATGTCTGGCTTCTTCTTCCCATCATGGCCTGAACGAGTTTTTCAGGTTAACTTTGGAATGCCCTTGGCTGAGAGGAGGGGTTCATTCCCCACAGTTGGGGGGCTTAGAATTTTATTTTTGGTTTACAGTATCAGTTCTTCTTCTTCTTCTTCTCCTTCTTCTTCTTCTTCTTCTTCTTCTTCTTTGTGTCCAGTAGAATTTGATTATATAGATAGAGTGCAGTTTGTTACTCCATTCATCAGCTGAAGGATATTTGGGTTGTTTCTATTTTGAAGCAATTAGAAGTAAAGCAGCTATAAATATTCACATGCAGGTATTTGTGTGTACTTATGACTTCACTTCCCTTGACTAAATATTTAGGGGCAAGATGGGAGGTCATATGATGAGTGTATATAATAAATTGCCTGGCCAGGTGCAGTGGCTCATGCCTGTAATCCTAGCACTTTGGCAGGCCGAGTCGGGCAGATCACCTGAGGTCAGGAGCTCAAGACCAGCTTGGTCAACATGGTGAAACCCCATCTCTACTAAAATACAAAAATTAGCCAGGCGTTGTGGCAGATACCTGTAATCCCAGCTACTCAAGAGGCTGAGGCAGGAGAATCACTTGAACCTGGGAGGCAGAGGTTGCAGTGAGCTGAGATCGTGCCACTGCACTCCAGCCTGGGCAACAGAATGAGACTCCATCTCAAAAAAAAAAAAAAAAAAAAATTGCCAAACTCTTTTCCCAAAGGATTGAATCATTTTGAATTCCCACCAGCATATGTGACAGTTCCTGTTACTCCATGTTTTCAATAATACTCAGTATTATCAGTTTTTCCTTATTTTTTTCTTGATTTTACCTGTTCTAATAGGTGATGATACCACATTGTGGTTTAATTTGCATTTCCCTAATAAATAATGATTTGAACATAGTTACATTTGCTGGTTTGCTATTCATATAGCTTTTTTGATGAAGTATTTGTTCAACTATCTTACCCATTTAAAAAATTGGGTTGTTTTCTTATTATTGTATTTGAGAGTTTTAAAAAATATATTGGCCATGAATTTTTTATTAGATATGTGTTTTGATATATTTTTTAGTCAGTGAGGTTTTTTCATTTTGTTTTTCAAAGAGCATTATTAAAAAATTTTTTAAGTTCAGTTAATCTAGTGTGTCCTTTTGTGGATCATGCTTTTGGTGTACCTAAGAAATCTGCCTAACCCAAGATCACAAAGATTTTCTCCTTTTTTTAAAAAAAGAAGTTTCATAGTTTTAGATTTAAATTTAGGTCTGTGAGACATGTCATGTTAATTTTTTACTACGATATAAGGTATGGATTGCGATTCCTTTTCTTTTCATTTTTGCATGAAGTGTTCGATTATTCCAGGATTATTTGCCAAAAAGACGATCCTTTTCCATGGAATTGCTTTTGATCTTTCACTGAAAATCAGCTTACTTTATATATGTATGTGGGTCTATTTCTGGACACTATCAGGTCTGTTTATCTACATTGTCACTGCTTTGATTATTGTAACTTTATAATAACTCTGTAAATTAAGTCGTATGTGTCCTCCAACTTTGTTCTTTTTCACGCTGCCTTGGCTATTCTTGTTCTTTGTCTTTCCATATAAATGTTAATATCATGTAGCTGATTTCTACAAAATAACACATTAGAATTTTATCAAGATTGCTTTGAATCTATAGATCAATTTGGGGGGAATTGACATTGTAACACTATTTAGTCTTCCATTCCATGAACACGGTATATCTCCTAATTTATTTAGATCTTATTTCAGTGTTTTCTGGTTTTCAAGTGTCAGATCTTAGGCATATTTGGTTAGATATATACTTATATATTTAATGATTTTGATCCTATTATATTCAGTAAGTTTTTCTTTGAATTTCAAGTTCCAATTATTTATGGGTAGTATTTAGAAATACTATTAATTTTGTTTATTGAATCCTATGACTTATGAAACTCACTTATGAGTTCTAATAGCTTTTTCATAGATTCTTTTGGGTTTTCTATGAAGATAATAATTTCTTCCTTAAATAGAGATGATTTTGCTTCTTCCTTTATACTTACAAACCTTTTATTTCTTTTTATTGCATGATCATGCCAGTTAGGACCTCCTATACACTCCTGAATATGAATGGTGGGAGAAAACATCCTTGCCTTGTTTTCAATGAGTATAATACTGACTGTTGGTTTTTTGAAGATGTTCCTTATCAGGTTAAGGAAGCTCCTTCTATTCCTAGTTTTGCAAGAGGTTTTTTCATATTTTCTTAAAAAATTATGAATGAATATCATCAGTGCTTTTTCTAGATATGTTGATATGGTAAAATACATTGATTGGTTTTCTAATGTTGGACTATCTTTCCATTAATGTAATATAATGACATATTATCCTTTTCATGTATTGGTGGATTCAACTTGCTAATTTTTTGAGGAATTTTGCATTTAAGTGCTTGGAGGATATTAAACCATAGTTTTTTGTTTTTGTTTTTTTTCTTGTAGTGCCTTTTTCTGATTCTGGTATCAGGCTTATATTGGTCTTTTAAAATAAACTGGGAAGTATTTTCTTCTCATCTTTTTTTCAGAAGAGTTTGTGTAGAATTAGTACTAATTCGTCTTTGGTATTTGGTAGAATTCACCAGTAAAACCATCTTGACATGGAGCTTTCTTTGTCAGAAGATTTTTTTAATTGGAATTAAGTTTATTTAGTAGATATGGGAGTATTCAGGCTAATAGTTTTCTCACTCTTTAATAGTTTGTGTCTTTCAAGGCATTTGTCCATTTTATCTAGTTTTTACATTTCTGGACATAAAGTTGTTTATAATATTCCCTTATTATCTTTAATCTCTGTAGTGATATTCTCTCTTTCAGTCCTGATAGTATTAAATTATATCTTCTCTCTCTTTCCTTTTCTTCACCAGTATGCCTAAAGGTTTTTCAATTTTTTTATTCTTTCAAAGAACCAATTTGTTGCTTTCTTGATTTTCTCTTTTGTGTTTATGTTTTCAGTTTCATTGATTTATGCTTTTATGTTATTTCCTTCCTTCTGTTTGTTTTGGGGTTAATTTTCTTTTATTTTCCTAGTTTCATAAAATGAAAGTTGAGTTCATAGATTTGAGATTTTCTTATTTTCTAATACTAACATATAATGCTGTAAGTTTTCCTTTAAGTACTTCTTTAGCTGCCTCTATACATTTTGATATATTGTGTTCATTTTCATTCAATTCAAACTATTTTCTAATTTCCTCTTTCACTCATTGGTTGTCTCATGTTGTTTAATTTTCAAGTATTTGGGGGATTTTCCATACATAATTCCTGTATTGTTTCTAGTTGAATTCTGTTGCAGAAACTGTATTTTGTATGATTCTAATTCTTTTAAATTTTTTGAGGCTTGTTCTATGGCCCAGGATATATTTTATATTGTGGAAACTATCACCATTGTAATCCATGTCAAACTAAATACTACTATTTCTTTCTAATTTCTCATACCTTTTCCTTGTGTATTTCTCTAAACAGCACCTCTTAAGGGTGACCACTGAAAAAATAGGAATGTTATTTATAACTTTTCAGCTAGTAAAGAGGATGAAAAGGAATAAAGGAAACTCCAAACTTGATTAATTCAATAGTAGACACAAAATAAGAAACAGGCAGCCTTATTATATTTGTATTACACATAATGAAACAGAGACCTGAGATGTTCAGTAACATGCCCAAGGTCAAGCAGCATGTAAGTGGTGGATCTAGTATTTAAATCAAAGTTCCACGCCACAGCCCAAGACTGTGACCACTGGAGCGTACAGTCTCCCTAGAGATGTGTTGAGATAAATTAGGCTAAAAGGAAGAACATTTGACCAAATGAATCAGCATTATTTTTTCTTGAGCTTTATTTTGACATTCACCTAACCCGGCTAAGCCAGCTTTTATAATTGCTGGAAGAATGACAATATCCATAAATAGACAATTACCTGCTTTTTTTCTGAAATGTTTTATATGTTGAATTAATAAGCTATCAAGTGGTACCTTCTAAGAAAATGAATATTAACACTGGGTTTTTCTGTAAATTATGGAAAACTATGCTTTTCTTTTCCTCTTTCTGCCCTGCACCATGGAGATACTCCACAAGACATGAACTTTCACTCTACCTGCTTGTTCTCTGGATTCACTTAAAGCTTGCTTGCTGCTTTTAGGAGGCCAAATCCAGAAAAATTCAGAAAGAACCTTGAGCTTCAGGCTTCATACTAACTCCTGAGCATATAGAGACTCGAATCAAAGAGAAACAGGCATAATTCAGCAGTCCCTTGAGCTACCCGATTGTGTGTGTGTGTGTGTGTGTGTGTGTGTGTGTGTGTGTGTGTGTGTACATGTGTTTAGAGTCAGGGTCTCGCTCCATCACCCAGGCTGCAGTACAGTTGTGTGATCATAGCTCACTGCAGCTTCAACCTCCCTGGGATCAAATGATCCTCCTGCCTCAACTTCCCAAACAGCTAGGACTGCAATCAGATTTAGTGTGTTTTGAGAAAGCTCTATCAGGGTGGAAGTGGGAGGCCTTTTGGGATATCTATTCTAAGGGACTTTGAGTGGAAAAACAGGAGGATTTGAGGGAAGTATTGTTAGGTGCCAGCAAGTGACTTTTTAGACAGCTTTTTTGTATGTGGATGCATTATTTGCCAAGTTTTTTCCCTTTATTCCCTCTCAAATGTTGCCCTGGTTTAAAAGCTCATTAATTTATATGCAATCCAGTGTGAGGATAAAGTGTAATTCAGAGGTGCAACATTCTGATCTCATTGTTTTCCACCAATTTGGTTAGCTAACCTCTGTACAAAGTACAATCTTCAAACTACAACTTCAAGGCTTTAAAAATTGAGGATGAATGTTATTTTAGGCAAGCCACAGTTGCCCTAGATCCTGCCCCATGTTGTTTGAATGTGCCCTGCTTTGTATGAATAATTCCTGCATGTTGGCAACACCAAGAGATTTTTTGGAGCTAAAATACAACTCACAGTGTAACCACAGTAGAGCCGAGAGATTTGCCACACAGGGGATGTGGGCCCCTGGGGAAGCTGGCGTTCGTATTAAAGAAGCTCATTAGAGCTAAGGGTTAGCCACAAACCTGCTCCCTTGAGGGAAGAGAAACGCTAAATACATTTTTTCTCTCTCATTCCCACAGTTCAGAACAAAGGGTTTAAATCAGTCAGCTCTTGTTATCTGTGCTTGTGAGGAATGGGAACAGAATGGATAAGCCAGGTCCAGTGTCTTTAGTTTTAGTGAATAGTCTTTACCCTACACCAGGGTGAACTTTTGCTGAACTGTTTCCAAGTAGCAAGGGTGCCTGGAATTGAAAGCCTCCCTTTCTTTCTTTTTTTTTTTGAGACGGAGTCTGCCTCTGTCCCCCAGGCTGGAGTGCAGTGGCTGCGATCTCGACTCACTGCAAGCTCCGCCTCCTGAGTTCACGCCATTCTCCTGCCTCAGCCTCCCGAATAGCTGGGACTACAGGCGCCCGCCACCACGCCCGGCTAATTTTTTTGTAGTTTTTTAGTAGAGACAGGGTTTCACCATGTTAGTCAGGATGGTCTTGATCTGCTGACCTCGTGATCTGCCTGTCTCGGCCTCCCAAAGTGCTGAGATTACAGCCGTGAGCCACTGTGCTCAGCCGAAAGCTTCTTTTTCTTGGCACGGTGGCTCACACCTGTAATCCCAGCACTTTGGGAGGCCGAGATGGGCCAATTACCTGAGGTCAGGAGTTCCAGGCCAGCCTGGCCAACATGGTGAAACCCCATCTCTACTAAAAATACAAAAATTAGCTGGGCGTGGTGGTGGGCACGTGTAATCCCAGCTACTTGGGAGGCTGAGGCAATAGAATCACTTGAACCCGGGAGGTGGAGGTTGCAGTGAGTTGAGATTGTGCCACTGCACTCCAGCCTGGGCAACAGAGCAAGACTCTGTCTTAAGAGAAAAAAAGAAAAAGAAAGCCTCCTTTTCTTTTTGAGACAGGAAGTCTGTGTTTAGCAGAGTCTCACCTTGGGCTTTGGGTGAAGAAAAAAGACTCCAGTTCTTTGAAGATAGTAGAAGAGTTCCTCAGTTGTTGGGGGGTGCCAGATGGGTCCAAAGTAGGTTTATAGGTAAGCACATGCACACACACATACATATTTTTAAGTAAAAATGGAGAGAAAAAATAAAGAAATAGGAAAATAGAAGAAAATAAAGGACTAGAAGAGGGAAGATGAGAGACCACAAAAATTCTAAAACTTACCATATTTCATTAAATCTAAAGGCATCATAGATTGTTACTTTATGTACCACTATGAAAGAAAAAATGCTCTAAATTAAGCCATGATTTGACATGGATTGTATGTAAGATGCATCTTGATTTGGGAGATATTATAACAAAAAATGTGTAGCTTGGAGTTAGTGAAAATTGGTAGCTCCTCATCTTTTTCAGCAATTTTATTTGCAAGTGTTCAAATAGCTGAAATATGACAGAAAACATTGTCTTTACTCTTTGGTCATTTAAAAATCTTGGGTCCTGTGCCGGGCGCAGTAGCTCACGCCTGTAATCCCAGCACTTTGGGAGGCTGAGGCAGGCAGATCACAGGGTCAAGAGATAGAGTCCATTCTGGCCAACATGGTGAAACCTCACCTCTACTAAAAGCACAAAAATTAGCTGGGCGTGGTGGTGCACACCTGTAGTCCCAGCTACTCGGGAGGCTGAGGCAGGAGAATCTCTTGAACCCAGGAGGTGGAGGTTGCAGTGAGCCAAGACTGCGCCACTGCACTCCAGCCTGGCGACAGAGCAAGACTCTGTCTCAAAAAAAAAAAATAAAATAAAATAAAATTGGGTCCCGCAATATCACTTCAATACTCTTTTGCAAACAGTTGGGTATTTCTTTGAAGCTACAGATTTTTTCCATGTTAGTGTCTAAAATATTTTTTAACATCCTCAAAACATTTTTGCAGACTTCAAAGGGAGAGTTATTAACTAAACAGTACATCAGGAATAGGCCTGGGTGGTTTGAATCAGTTCATATAAATCATTAAAAATTAATCAGAAGTATTTATGAAAACCAGAACATAATTTCTCTGTGACCTCTGGATAGAAACGCTGAAACATCTGTCTTGTTCCTATGTGTACTGAAACAAAGAGTATTGACGGTCCTGTTTTCTCTTTGACTTTTGGTTTTTAAGAGCTATTTACGATGGGCTTTCAGCAGGGCATGGATGAAGAAACTTGGCATGAAACAAATATCTAGTTTGGCCTAAAAAGAGATCATCTAGCATTGCTCTAGGCAAGTTTACTCTGAGATAGTTAATTCTATGAAGTGAAATTTTTTTTAAAGTGAAACCAAAGCCCATTTATGTAATAAGGTTAATCTCAGTATTTTTTGTTATCGCTCCTTACAGCCTTTTTATTTTATAAATATCCATGCATTTTCTTAATATACATTCTTTATATTCAAATTTATTCCTCTAGAGAGATTCTCATTAGAGTTTGTTTTTCCTTGTGAAAAGCAAACACTGAGAGGGAAAATAAGAGAATGATGCAGAAGGAATTATTAAATTATAGTATCAATCCAGTGTTGAGAGATCACTCTGGGGACAGAGCTGTGCTTAACTCAGCTGACTGCAACAGGCTGGGGTTGAATCCAGGACCAGGAACAGGACCCGGCCCTGGAGCGGACATCTCGGGGAATGGACTCACTCTGCTACAGATATGAGTTGAAGTCCAGTGCAGCAGGGGTCATAAGTAGTTGAAAGATGGATGAAATGGCCGGATGCAGTGGCTCATGCCTGTAATCCCGGCACTTCGGTAGGCCGAGACAGGCAGATCACTTCAGCTCCGGAGTTCGAGACCAGCCTGAGCAACATGGTGAAATGCCAGCTCTACTGAAAATACAAAAATTAGCCAGGTATGGTGGCGGGCGCCTGTAGTCCCAGCTACTCAGGAGGCTGGGAAGGTTGCAGTGAGCTGAGATTGTGCCACTGCACTCCAACCAGGGTAACAGAATGAGACTCCGTCTCAAAAAAAGATGGATAAAAGATCACAGCCTTCAGAACTCCAAGTATTAGGTAGCCAGTATCAGCCCACTTGTGTATGTTGGTACCACTGCTAATAAAACATAATATTCACTGAGTACTTAGGGCCAACTATTGTCCTAAGTGCTTTATATCTATTAGCTTATTAAGCCCTTGCAAGATCCTTATAAATTTTCACAGGTAAGAGCGTGGAGGCCAGAGGGGTTAGCTGGGTTCCCAAGGACACACAGCTAGGAAGTGACATCCAAACTAGGTCCTTTAACACCACGTCTGTCTCCTGGATCTGTGGAAGAGGAAAAGGACTCCAGCCCCTAGGAGGTGGACTGGCAGGAGAAGAAAGCCCTCTAGTTCTGCAGGAGTACTGGGCAAGTTCCCAGGAAGAGACGTGGGCACAGGACAAGGGACAAATCCAGAGCACACAGTGGATACTGGAACTTGGGAACAGAGCAGAAAGACCAAAACCATTGTGAAAGGCATAACATTCAGTTGCTGGGCATCAGACTCCAGTTGGCTGCCTAGCAGTTCCATAGAATTCCAACCCCACCTAAGGTCGGATTTCTTCCTAGCGATTTGATGAGGTCGAGCCAGTAGATGAGGTGGGGATAGGACAGGGAGCAAGTGACTTAACAGTTAGGAGGGAGGAAGCTGGAAACTAGGAAGGGTCAGACCCACAAGAAAGTGTATGTGTTATTAGTATTAATCACAACAGATGCCTGAAGATTTCAGTTGTATTTCACGTTGTCTGCATTTCCTCCGTTTATCATTTGAAAGCTTGCTGGTCCCATGAAACTTAAGCATGCTATGTATATATACAAAAAATATGCTTGTATTAATCTGTTCTCATGCTGCTAATAAATACATAACTGAAACTGGGTAATTTATAAAGGAAAGAGGTTTATCTATTTTTTTAATTATATTTTAAGTTCTAGGGTACATGTGCACAACGTGCAGGTTTGTTACATAGGTATACATGTGCCACGTTGGTTTGCTGCACCCATTGACTCGACATTTACATTAGTTATTTCTCCTAATGCTATCCCTCCCCCAGCCCCTGACACCCCCTCCACAGGCCTCAATGTGTGATGTTCCCCGCCCTGTGTCCATGTGTTCTCATTGTTCAACTCCCACCTGTGAGTGAGAACATGCAGTGTTTGGTTTTCTGTCCTTGTGATAGTTTGCTAAAAATGATGGTTTCCAGCCTCATCCATGTCCCTGCAAAAGACATTAACTCATCCTTTTTTATGGCTGCATAGTATTCCATAGTGTATATGTGCCACATTTTCTTAATCCAGTCTATCATTGATGGACATTTGGGTTGGTTCCAAGTCTTTGCTATTGTGAATAGTGCCACAATAAACATATGTGTGCATGTGTCTTTATAGTAGCATGATTTATAATCCTTTGGGTATATACCCAGTAATGGGATCCCTGGGTCAAAGGTATTTCTAGTTCTAGATCCTTGAGGAATCACCACACTGTCTTCCACAATAGTTGAACTAATTTACACTCCCACCAACAATGTAAAAGTGTTCCTATTTCTCCATATCCTCTCCATCATCTGTTGTTTCCTGACTTTTTAATGATTGCCATTCTAACTGGCGTGAGATGGTATCTCATTGTTGTTTTGATTTGCATTTCTCTGATGACCAGTGATGATGAGCATTTTTTTTTCATGTGTCTGTTGGCTGCATAAATGTCTTCTTTTGAGAAGTGTCTGTTCATGTCTTTTGCCCACTTTTTGATGGGGTTGTTTTTTCTTGAAAATTTGTTTAAGTTCTTTGTAGATTCTGGATATTAGCCCTTTGTCAGATGGGTAGATTGCAAAAATTTTCTCCCATTCTGTAGGTTGTCTGTTCACTCTGATGATAGTTTCTTTTGCTGTGCAGAAGCTCTTTAGTTTAATTAGATCCCATTTGTCTATTTTGGCTTTTGTTGCTGTTAGTCTGATGGGCTTCCCTTTGTGGGTAACCCAACCTTTCTCTCTGGCTGACCTTAACATTTTTTCCTTCATTTCAACCTTGATGAATCTGACAATTATGT
This sequence comes from Gorilla gorilla gorilla, assembly GCF_029281585.2. Lineage (NCBI taxonomy): Eukaryota > Metazoa > Chordata > Mammalia > Primates > Hominidae > Gorilla > Gorilla gorilla. The sequence goes on along the minus strand of NC_073232.2, from coordinate 33,919,751 downwards.
TTCTTGGGGTTGCTCTTCTCGAGGAGTATCTTTGTGGTGTTCTCTGTATTTCCTGAATTTGAATGTTGGCCTGCCTTGCTAGGTTGGGGAAGTTCTCCTGGGTAATATCCTGAAAAGCGTTTTCTAACTTGGTTTCATTCTCCCCATCACTTTCAGGTACAACAATCAAATGTAGATTTGGTCTTTTCACATAGTCCTATATTTCTTGGAGACTGTGTTCGTTTCTTTTCACTCTTTTTTCTCTAATCTTGTCTTCTCACTTTATTTCATTAATTTGATCTTCAATCACTGATATCCTTTCTTCTACTTGATCGAATCAGCTATTGAAGCTTGTGCATGCATCACGAAGTTCTCGTGCTGTGGTTTTCAGCTCCATCAGGTCATTTAAGTTCTTCTCTACACTGTTTATTCTAGTTAGCCATTTATCCAACCTTTTTTCAAGGTTTTTAGCTTCCTTGGATGAGTTAGAACATGCTCCTTTAGCTCAGAGAAGTTTGTTATTACTGACTTTCTGAAACCTACTTCTGTCAACTCCTCAAACTCATTCTCTGTCCAGTTTTGTTCCATTGCTGGTGAGGAGCTGCGATCCTTTGGAGGAGAAGAAGCACTCTGGTTTTTGGAATTTTCAGCTTTTCTGCTCTGGTTTCTCCCCATCTTTGTGGTTTTATCTACCTTTGGTCTTTGATGTTGGTGACCTACAGATGGGGTTTTGGTGTGGATGTCCTTTTTGTTGATGTTGTTGCTATTCCTTTCTGTTTGCTAGTTTTCCTTCTAACAGGCCCCTCAGCTGCGGGTCTGTTGAGTTTGCTGGAGGTCCACTCCAGACCCTGTTTGCCTGGGTATCACCAGCGAAGGCTGCAGAACAGCAAATATTGCTGCCTGATCCTTCCTCTGGAAGCTTCGTTCCAGAAGGGCACCCACCTGTATGAGGTGTCTGTCGGCCCCTTTTGGGAGTGTCTCCCAGTCAGGCTAAATGGGGATCAGGGACCCACTTGAAGAGGCAGTCTGTCCATTCTCAGAGCTCGAATGCTGTGCTGGGAGAACCTCTGCTCTCTTCAGAGCTGTCAGACGGGGATGTTTAAGTCTGCAGAAGTTGACAGCTGCCTTTTGTTCAGCTATACCCTGCCCACAGAGGTGGAGTCTAGAGAGGCGGTAGGCCTTGCTGAGCTGTGGTGGACTCTGCCCAGTTTCAGCTTCCCAGCCACTTTGTTTACATACTGAAGCCTCAGCAATGGTGGACGCCCCTCCCACTGCCCAGCTGCAGCATCACAGGTTGATTTCAGACTGCTGTGCTAGCAGTGAGCAAGGCTTCATGGGCGTGGGACTGCCGAGCCAGGCACAGGAGGGAATCTCTTTGTCTGCCAGTTGCTAAGACTGTGGGAAAAGTGCAGTATTTGGACGGAAGTGTACAGTTCCTCCAGGTACAGTCCGTCACAGCTTCCCTTGGCTAGGAAAGGGAAATCCCCCAACTCCTTGTGCTTCCAGGTGAGGCAACGCCCCACCCCACTTTGGCTTGCCCCCTATGGGCTGCACCCACTGTCCAACCAGTCCCAATAAGATGAACCAGGTACCTCAGTTGGAAATGCAGAAATCACCCATCTTCTGCATCAATCATGCTGGGATCTGCAGACTGGAGCTGTTCCTATTCAGCCATCTTGGAAGCGACCCAGGAAAGAGGTTTAATGGACTCACAGTTCCATATGGCTGGGGAGGCCTCACAATCATGGCAGAAGGCAAATTAGGGGCAAAATCATATCTTACATGGCGGCAGGCAAGAGGGCATATGCAGGGGAACTCTCCTTTATAAAACCATCAGATCTCATGAGACTTATTCACTATCATGAGAACAGCATGGGAAAACCCCACCCCTGTGATTCAATTACTTCCCACAGGGTCCCTCCCATGACACATGGAGATTATTACAATTCAAGGTGAGACTTGGGTAAGCACACAGAGCCAAACCATATCAATGCGGTAATCAGTTTAACTGATATATACCTGATCTTTTCCAAAAAGGATCTAATGATGTATTTTATTAATTATGCCCAGATAATTTCTCATTTTCTGCAGGAAAATAATTGCAGGCAGCAAAATATTAATAATTATCCTTATTTTATGTTAGGTTATTTTTATCAACATTTTGTAACTGATGTAGAATGTAAAATTTAGCATCAAGACCAGGAAAATCTTTTTGAAATTACATATTCCATTTGTATTTTATAAAACACATGCACTTTAAAGGCTAGGAAAGTTACCAGGAAATAATTTGGATTTGGCGGGAAAAAGAAACACAGTTGGATATATAATAAAATGGTTTCGGGAAAATATTTATGGAAAAATAATGCCTTTGACAATTGTTTATGATGCTTATTGTACTATAATAAAGTTTGAGTTTAATGGTTTTATTGTCGTTTTAACCCATAGTGTATATTCCTTTCTTGCATGAGTTTGCCATTATTAAACACAGTATTATTGTTAATCACTTAGGTAATTCAACATGCTTACAATCTGTAGCTTTCAAGGACAAGAATTATTTAATTTTCTACTTATTAATTTGGGATTCATTTGGAGGAGGACAGTTTTGAAATTTTTTTGTTTGCCTAGCTTTTTTTTTTTTTTCCTAGAGAACAGAAATGAACTCAAACAGACATTGACAAATAGGAGAATAATGTCATTAAAAACAGGATGACTCTTGGTGAGGAAAAGGGCACAACAGTACGTCAAGGGCCCCCGCAGCCCACGCCACAGAGAGGAATGACTAGGCAGGAGTGGAAAGGAAAAGGCCAGCAGTTGGTGATGAGTCAGCAGTACTTTTGCTAAAAATGCTAATCTAATACAGCAGTGGGAAGTGTTGGTGAGCATGTGATCATCGAGGCCGGGAATGACTCCTTCCTCTCTGCAGCTCTCAGGAGTCCCTGTTGAAGGACCGGGATGGGCTTTGGTGCCCTATAGACCTCTGTGTGTTGTTTTGGGGTGTGGATCCTCTTCTAATTAGGAAAGATAGTTAGAAGGCAGGCTCAGAAGTCTGCCCCAACTCGCACTTCCAAAATTCACATTGGCCATGTGTAAGAGATCTAAGAAATGAAAATGTGTAATATTCTCCCTCATCTTCATATTAAGATAATTTCTTAGGACAAAAATGATTTTTAAACATACCCCTTACTCCATCGATATCTGAGCCCTGATCACTCAGGAAGTGATAATGACACCTTTGTTTTTTGTTTTTTTTTTAATCACTTGTAACCACTGTGTTGTAGGCAGGGAAATACTTAACCATGAAAGTGACATATTCTTGTTTTATTCCTATACTTAAAGCAAAAGCTACTTACTTTCAGTGTAGGTCAATTTAGATCTGCAAAACAGAATACCATTTTAGATGCTTTGAGGTAGTGTTCCTGTAACAGAATTGTTAGTAATTTTAGAAGATTAGTGAAATATTTTATTTTGAAAACCATTATGGAATTCCATGTTTGTTTCTTTTAATGGATAAATTTAAATATATATCAAATGGATAGATTATTGTAGACTTTTTCAGGGATAGTTATTTTTCCATCAGCAGTACTGTTAGACTACTCTATGCAGAATACATCTACTAGAATGACTTATTTCCTTTTTTGAAAAAAAAATTGAATGTTATTTTAAGTTCCAGGATACATGTGCAGGACATGCAGGTTTGTTACATAGGTAAATGTGTGCCATGGTGATTTGCTGCATCTATCAACCCATCACCTAGGTATTAAGCCCCACACGTGTTAGCTATTTATCCTGATGCTGTCCCCGCATCTTCCATCCCCGACAGGCCCTAGTGTGTGTTGTTCCCCTCCTTGTGTCCATGTGTTCTCATTGTTCAGCTCCCACTTGTAAGTGAGAACATGTGGTGCTTGGTTTTCTGTTCCTGCATTAGTTTGCTGACTATAATGGCTTCAAGCTCCACCTATGTTCCTGCAAAGGACATGATCTCCTTCCTTTTGATGGCTGCATAGTATTCCATGGTGTATATATATATATATATATATATATATATATATATATATACACACACACATATATATATGACATTTTATTTATCCAGTCTATCATTGATGGGCATTTGGGTTGATTCCATGTCTTTGCTATTGTGAATAGTGCTTCAGTGAACATAAGTGTGCATGTATCTTTATAATAGAATGATTTATTATATTCCTTTGAGTATATACCCAGCAATGGGATTACTGGGTCAAATGGTATTTCTGATTCTAAGTCTCTGAGGGATTGCCACACTGTCTTCCATAATGGTTGAACTAATTTACATTCCCACCAACAGGGTAAAAGCTTTCCTATTTCTCCATAGCCTCACCAGCATCTATTGTTTCTTGACTTTTTGATAATCACCATTCTGACTGGCATGAGATGGTATCTCATTGTGGTCTTGATTGGCATTTCTCTAATGATTTGTGATGTTGAGTTTTTTTTCATGTTTGTTGGCCACTTAAATGTCTTCTTTTGAGAAGTGTCTGTTCATGTCCTTTGCCCATTTTTAATGGGGTTTTTTTTAATGTAAATTTGTTTAAGTCCCTTGTAGATTATGGATATTAGCCCTTTGTCAGATGCATAGATTGCAAAAATTTTCTCCCATCTGTAAGTTGTCTGTTCACTCTGACAATAGTTTCTTTTGCTCTGTGGACGCTCTTCAGTTTAATTAGATCCCATTTGTCAATTTGTGCTTTTGTTGCAATTGCTTTTGATGTTTTTGTCATGAAATCTTGGCCCATGCCTACGTCCTGACTGGTATTGCCTAGATTTTCTCCTAGAGTTTTTATAGTTTTGGGTTTTCCATTTAAGTCTTTAATCCATCTGGAGTTAATTTTTGTATAAGATATAAGGAAGGGGTGCAGTTTCAATTTTCTGCACATGGCTAACCAGTTCTCCCAGCACCATTTATTAAACAGGGAGTCCTTTCCCCATTGCTTGTTTTTGTCTGGTTTGTCAAAGATCAGATGGTTGTAGATGTGTGGTCTTATTTCTGAAATCTCTATTCTGTTCCATTGGTCTATGTGTCTGTTTTTGTACTTGTACCATGCTGTTTTGGTTACTATAGCCTTATAGTATATTTTTAAGAGAAAGACTTATTTCTAATATATCCTAAGATATCTTTCTAGTTTAATAGTACCAGGTATAGGATTTTTAAAAGTTGAATTTGATTTACTTAAACTAATAATAATATATTGATTGATTACTATTGAAAGTACTATTTTAAGTGCCTTATAAATACTATTTCATTAGTGCCCACCACAACCTGATAAGTAAAGTAATTTATTATCCCCATTTTACATGTAAGGAAAGTGATCCACAGACAGTTTAAGATAGAGCTGGCCAAGAATGGGGCTAAGATGCAAAACTACACAGGCTGATTCAAGAGCATGGAGGCCACAGTCTTTCCACACTGCTTCCCAGAAGGAGGGCCCCATTACCACCATTCACTTTGGCAAGGAACTCATTTTTATGGGTTTTCCTTTGTTCATTTGTAAAATGATGAGGTTGGATTTCAAGATCTGTAAGGTCCCTGACAGATTTGAAGTTATATAATCTTTAATGTCTTGGAACGTCTATTGAAAAAGGACAGATTGGACCAGGCATAGTGGCTCACACCTGTAACCCTAGAGCTTTGGGAGGCTGAGTGGGGAGGATTGCTTGAGCCCAGGAATTCAAGACCAGCCTGGGCAACATAGTGAGACCTAGTCTCTACAAAAATCTAAAAATTAGCCAGGCATGGTGGTATGCATCTGTAGTCACAGCCCTTGGGAGGCTGAGGCAGGAGGATCTCATGAGCCCAGGAGTTCAAGACTGCGGTGAGCTATAATCCTTACTGCACTGTAGCCTGGGCAACAATGTGAAACCCCATTTCTTAAAATAAAAATAAAATAAAATAAAAAAGATATTAACCACACATATTTGATTTGCATTCTCCACTAAAATAACATGGATATATATAATATGATATGATATGATATGATATGATATAGTTAAAAGTGACCTCATATGACAAACTGGACAAGAGAGAATACAGCAGGTCCAGAGATCATGAATGTAATGGCATGGAGATAAGTTGGACCCAAGTGCCTGCAATGAATGACACCAAAGAAGAACCCAGTTAAATGAGGCTTTGAGAGACTTAGTGCTCCAGCAATGTCAGGGACAGCAGGTAATGAGATGATGTCATTGTAAAGATCATTGGGACTCCCTGGTCCTCCACCCCACTTCTATTGTTGGAAGTCAGGTGACAGCTCTCCTCCCCTCCCACCCAGCCTCATCCCCTTCTACCACTATTGCAGGAAACTGAAGATTAATTTTTCAGAAAAAAATGAACCAAAAAAGTACCAAAAACACGGACACCAGGTAAAACAGAGGCCTGGGGAGATCCAGCTAAACTTTTTATATGAGATTCTGAGACCATCAGCTCTCTTCCTTAGCAGCCGGGCATGTGACCACTCGTAGCCCCCACCAATGAGGCACTGAGGTTTGACAGTGAATGTTCTTTGAGGAGACTGAATGGTTGTAAAGAAAAGACCTCCATCTATTGCATTTGGGACTCTCCCACTGAAAAGGACATCTGTCTCCATGGGAATCCACTAGTAAATCCATCTGTCATCAATCTCTGCCCCCTGATGGACACATAACTCTTTCCCATCAGCTCTTTTGGTGTCTCACTTAGAAGCAAGGAGCACAGTGTCTAGCATGAAACACCAGATGAAACAGAACAAAATAAAACTAAAAAACCTAAAAAAGGAACCCCAAGAAAATAGAGCGAGAACAGAGAACAGAAGAAAACATCAAAATATTATGTTTAACATTCCCATGGAGACAGAATAAAATCTTGGTATCTCTAAAGTAAGAACAAGAGTCTGTAACAGAATAAGAGAAGACAAATAAGAGGAGAAGAAAAATTTCTCGGAAGTTAAAAAAATGTGTACTGCAACAGACACACTTGCTTTTTCTACCCAACAACCATCGCTACCCCCACCACATTTTCTGCATCCCATTGCAGAGGCTGCTCACACCAGCGGCTTGCTTTCCCAGCCTCCTTTGTGGTTAAAAAATTGGGCATTTGACACAGTAAAGGGAAGACTCCTGAGAGTCCTCCCAGAGGGAATGGTTTACTTCCCTGATGAAAAGTAGATTATGGGAGGAAATCTCGCTCTCTTTAGCAAAATGTTATTTTGTCTTTAAGTGACTCCTGGAACTATGGCAATCTCCTTGGGTCATTGAAAAGACAAGCATATGAATGCAGCTAATTACTGAGGATGGCAAAGGGGAAAGGGACAGAGCCTGGATCCTCGAATACACCATTGAGCTGAGGATCTACATACAGGGCAATGAGAAGATACACATATATGGTAATTGGACTGTAAGGGAAAATCTAAAGTTTAGGTGGAAGAGATAGCCTTGTCGGGAAAGAGATGATGTTATTGAGGGTTCCAACAAGCCCTAAATTGCATAGCCCATTCACTCGCCAAATAGTTACACTCGTATGTCAGGATTTTACATTCTAGGTAAAACAGACAGGAAATTGAAAATAAAACAAAATGAGAAAACAAGAAATATACCAAAAAGTGGAAAATGCTATGGAGAAAAAGAGACAGAGTAGGCTGGAGGGGTTGTGGGGAGTGATCAGAGAAGGCGTAAGTAGCGCCATTGAAGCAGAGACTTGAAAGAAACAAAGGCTCCCCATGCAGACAGGGGAAGTCAGTCCCAGGAAGAGGAAGCAGCGAGTGCAATGGCCCTTAGCTGGCAATGTGCTTGACACATTTGAAGAGAAGCAAAGGAGGCCAGAGAAGAGTGAGAAGAAATTAGTCAGAGGTGACTTGGAGAAATAATGAGAGGTGAAATCTTGTAGATTCTGTCAGGCCACTGTATGGAGTTAGCCTTTTTCTCTGAGTAAGTAGGAAGATTTCACTGGGTTTTGAGCAGAATGTCATGATCTGGCTTATATTTTAAAGAATAAGTCTGTGTGTGGTGCTGAGAATAGAATGAAAGGGGTAAAGGTTGAGCAGGGAGATGGCTGAAAAGATATTGCAGTAATTGCAGTGAGAGATAACGATAGCTGGAACCTGGATGGTCACAGAGGAGGTGGTGAGCAGTATTTGGATTTCTGTATATATCTTATAGGTAAAGACAAAGCCATCACCCATACGTGCTGATGAATTTTACATTAGTGGACATTGACATGGCTGTAAGGTTTCTGGCCTGAGCAAGAGTATAAACTGAGTTGCCATTTACTAAAATGGGGAAGATTGTGAAAAGAGGAGCTTTGGGAAGGAAACCAGGGGTATGGTTTTGGAATGTTTTTCCTCCTAAACATCCAAGATAAGCAGGCAGTTGGATATACCAGTCTGGAGTTCAGGGAAGAGAGGCAGAGGATTAAGATGTTTGTTTAAACGTGGTCAAGGTATAGAAGGGATTTAAAGCTGTGCTAAAGAATGGGTCATCCAGGGAGTGAAGGTGGATAGAGAAGAGCTCTAAGGACTGATACCTGGAGCTTCCCACTATTTGGAAGCTGGGAGGACAAGAAGAAACTAGTAAAGGAGTCTGAGGAGGAGCAACCAGGGAATCATGTCCTGGAAGCTGAGTGAAGCAAGGGCTAATCAGCCACTGAATGCAGTTAATAGAACAAGTAAGAAGATTGAATGTTGACCACCATAGTTAGCAAGATGGATACTGTTGTTGACCTTGATAAGGGCTCAAGTGTCTTTAAGAACAAAGAACCAGTCAGGTTCAGCCAAGGATGATGTGTCAGCAGTAGCAGCCTATCTGGACACCCAGTTATGGGAAGTGGAGTGAAACAGTGAAATGACCCCTTGCCTAGGGAGTGGGCACAATTCCAACACTGCCTATAGGGATATGGAAGCCAAATATGAGAAGTGGTCATGAAAAGGAACATAAGAAGCTCTGATTTTACCATTTAAGTCAAGCAGTTATGCCTTTTGAAGCTGTTATTTATTTGGAAGCACGTTAAAGGAAGCTAGAGGACCCATTTCCCTGTCCAAATGTCAGGAGTCTTTGAAAAGGCAAGCATAATGAAGAGAATATGGAAACCATAAACACAAACTTTAGAATAAAGACGCATCTGGTGCAAATTCCAATATCACATGCTAATTTTTGATACCAAGTTACTGAACCTTTCTGAATCTTAGTGTTCTCTTCTATAAAATAAGGCTAGCCATGGGTGTCTCATGAGATTGTTTTTTTCAACTTTCATATTAAATGCAAGGGGTGCATGTGTAGGTTTGTTACATGGGTATATTGCATGAGGCTGAGGTTTAGGGTTCGATTGCACCCATCACCCAGGTAGTTAGCATAGTACCCAGTAGGTAGTTTTTCAACCCTTGACCCCTATGAGAAGATTTTTTTATGAGTAATAATTGGATGGCATATGGAAGGCCCCTAGAACTGTATCATCCAAACAGGTGACCAGCAAGTGACAACTTTGATTATTCTTACATCTTAGCTGGGCCTGAGGTAGAAGCTACTTGTTTTAATGTGAGAAAGATGAAGCATTTGTTGACATGAACCTAGTCAGAGAAGGAGTTGGCTAGAGCTGTAGTTTTAATAAAGTTCTTTAAAAGGCATTTATTATGGCCTAGACCTTGGAAGAAACAGAGCAGAGGTCTCAAGGCCTTATTTTCTTGATATATTCCAAAATAAATCTCACTGACTTCTCTTAAACTCTGCCCTTCAAACCAGATCATAGCATGTATAAGGTTAAGATAATATCACACCCATGGGATGCTGAGGGCAAAAAAGTTCACCTTGCTGCCTGAGAGTGTTGCCAGATGCCAAGAAGTACATCTTTGTGAGGCACAAAATGGCCTTAAGCTCACCTTTCTTCTGTGTTTTTCTTCTCAACCTTACGTATTTTTACATTAGAGCTCTCAGTACACATGGGTGTTGGCTTTATTCTCCCTAGTTCACAAAATAGAAAGCAGATAGCAAATGCCTAAGAAATAATTTTTTGAGAGTACACTATGACTCTCTTTTTATTTTCATAGTAACTCAGACCAAATTGGAATACTTCTAGTAGAAATAGTCACATTCCTCACTCTTGAATAAAATATTTAGATATTTAGCAAATGGATTCTGTGTCCTAAAACAATGTTTACTTGTGGCTATGATTAACTACATTTTCTTATTTAAATATATGATTTTGAGTCTTGGTTCTATGATTTATTATTTATTTTCTATCTGATTTGACTGTGAAACTTGGTGGTGTGAAAGCACTTTGGCCAAGAAATTCATAGGGCAGTGTTAGTTTTGGATTTCACTTTTCCTACTAGAGTTCATGGTCATTCAGTTTATCAATGTACAAAAAATTAGACAAAGTGGATATTTCCCAGAAGTCAAGCAATTTCCCCAGAGGGAAAATAAAATTTCATCAGTCCCTGAATTTAAAAATCTCCAAACCCCATTTAAAAATAATCATACAAATCCTGTTTCTCCACATAAGACTCAAAGATTTGTTTGTGCATCTTGAATCTACAACTGCTTTGTGTGTTTCCTGACCTTTACTTATATAAGTTCTAGTCCCCATTAGAGGTAAATGGATTCTAAAATTTGCTTTAAAATCATTGCCAAAGTGGCCTTATCTTTATTAGTTTCTGACTATATAATCTGAGTGAGAATACATTGTAATAGGGGCGTTGAAAATCACTGAGATTAACTTGAAAGGATTATTTCTGGCAGAGATGACAATTTCTAAATACTGAGATGAGAGATATTAAGCTTAACTTGATTCTAACCTCTTTGTTGTCATGATCATGGTGGAAATTTACTTAACCAATTCTCTGGGACAAAGAAATTGTCAGTTTGGGCCAGATATAGGTTACAGTGTTAGGAATTACAGTAAGAAGCATGTCACTAATACCCAATAGAGAACTTTATTACAATTTAAAACTGTGCAATGAATCATCTTATAAACCTAATAAATACAGATGCAGTTACCCAAAGGGTCAGCTAAAAGAACAGTAAGAACCTCAAGACTGCCTGACGTTATTCCTTGACAATATTACACCTTCCAAAATGATAGCTAACCTAAGTGAACCAACATGGGGAAGCTAATTACAAGGTTATCTCAGCTTTGGCATTGAATTATTCTGCTCAGTGACTTTGCTGTGAAAGCTGGGCAGCCCTAGTGAAGTTCGTGTTTTCTCCATAAAGTGGCTGCCATTTCAATGGCCGATGGGCTTAAAACTTTTAGTTGCCATACTTGAAATCCATTGTATTTTATTTGGTGAAAAGATTTCATTAAACTGGATTGTCAAATCTGATTTCAAAAAATTGTAAGTGGAATTTTCTCTATTTCTGTAAGTGTCTGTAGTTTTTGACTTAGTAAAGGGACGGCTTTGGAAGTTTCTGAGTGGAAAGGTGACATGATATGATTTAAGGGTTAAAAGGCTCACTCAGGATGCCATGTTTAGGATAGGAGGGAGAAGCAAGGCCAGTTCAGAGGTGACTGCAGTAATCCAAGTGAGAGCTGATGGATCACGGTGGGTGAGTGGAGATGGTGAGAAATGTCAGATTCTGGATACATTTTAAGCTACAGCCACGAGGATTGGATATGAGGTAAAAGAGAATGAGTGGTGTTAAGGATGACTTCAAAGTTTGGGAGACTGATTGGGAGAAAATATTTGCAAAACATATGTCTGATAAAGATCTTATATCCAGATATATAAAGAGTTCTTACAGTACATCTGTAAGAACACAGCCCAATATTTTCAAAACAGGCAAAGGATTTGAATGACACTCTACCAAAAATGACATATGAATGGCCTATGAGAACATGGGAAGATTTTCAATATCATTAGTCATCAGAGAAATACAAATCAAACCACAAAGAGATACCACCTCACACCCAGAGGATGCCTATAACCAGGAAGTCAGATAGGAACAGTTGTTGGTTGAGGAAGTAAAGTTGGAACTCCCCTACACTGCTGATGGGAATGGAAGACGCTGCAGCCACTCTGAAAAAAAAAAACAAAAAACTCTTCAGCAATTTCTTTCTTTTTCTTTTTTTTGTTTTTTTGAGATGAACTCTTGCTCTGTTGCCCAGGCTGAAGTGCAATGGCCTAATCTCTGCTCACTGCAAGCTCCGCCTCCTGGGTTCAAGCAATTCTCCTTCCTCAGCCTCCTCAGTAGCTGGGATTGCAAGCATGCACCATCGTATCTGGCCAATTTTTGTATTTTTAGTAGAGACAGGGTTTCGCCTTGTTGGCCAAGCTGGTCTTGAACTCCTGACCTCAAGTGATCCACCCACCTCAGCCTCCCAAAGTGCTGGGATTACAGGCATGAGCCACAGCACCCAGCAGGCAATTTCTTATAAAGTAAACCCACACTTATCAATGTGATCTACAATCATACTCTCCTATGTATTTATCCAAATGAAATGAAAACAGGTTTTTGTTTGTTTGTTTCTTTTGTTTTTTTTGAGATAGAGTCTTGCTCTGTCGCCCAGGCTGGAGTGTGGTGACGTGATCTTGGCTCACTGCAACCTCCGCCTCCTGGGTTCAAGTGATTCTCCTGCCTCAGCCTCCTGAATAGCTGGGACCACAAGCATGTGCCACCATACCCGGCTAATTTTTTGTATTTTTAGTAGAGACGGGGTTTCACCGTGTTAGTGAGGATGGTCTCAATCTCCTGACCTCGTGATCCACCCGCCTGTGCCTCCCAAAGTGCTGGGATTACAGGTATGAGCCACCATGCCCGGCCCATGAAAACACTTTTTACACAAAGGCTGGTATGCAAATATTCATAGCAACTTCATTTGTAATAACTCAAACTAAAAACAATTCAAATGTCCACAAACTGATGAAGGAATGAAAAAACTGTGGTACGTCCATGAATGGTGTACTACTCAGCAATACAAAGCAATGGACTGCATGCAAGGAATGCCAGCAGCAACATGGGAGAATCTCAAGTGCAATGTGTTCAGTAAAAGAGCCACACTTGAAAGGATATATGCCGTATGATTCCATTTAAATGAACTTCATAACAGTTCAAAAACTTTCATAACAGAAAGCAGAACTGTGTTTGCCAGAGGCTATAAGTGGAGAGGAAGAAAGCAATTAAAAAGGGGCTCAAGGGAGCTTTTGGGGGTGATGGAATTATTCTACATCATGACTGTAATGATAGATGACTGTGCATTCATCATAACTCATTGAATTATATTCTCAAAAATGGCATATGTAAATTATACCTCAAAAGAGCTGATTTTTTTAAACAAGTAATTCTAACTATCACTGTTTTTTTGAGGTCAGCACATTTTAATTGGAATTCGATAAAGAAATAGGTGTACAGTCCTTAAGCAGTCTTGAAAAAAATTACTTAGCTGCTGGGGATGCTAAGGTGGGAAGATCACTTGAGCCTGGGAGGTGGAGGTTGCAAAAAAAAAAAAAAATTACCTAACTCTCTAAGCATCTGTCTCCTTAGCAGGAAGATGGAGATCAGGGTGCCTGATTCGGTAATTTTTTTTTAATTTTCGTTTTGATTTGTTTTAATCTGAAAAGTCATGTGTAATCACTATTTTTGTAAATTGTATTGAATTTTAATTGCCTCAAGTTCAGCTTTTATTTAATGAAATCCAGTGGTGGTCCATTTTATTAAGTATCTTTTTATAGTGAAATAAGTGGGCTTGCATTATTTTGTAGGCTTGTATTTTTGTATGCTGGGTTTTATTAAAGCTAGATGGGTCTATAATTACATATTCCTGAAGGGAGAAGAATGCTTGCTCTTATACTGACAGCCTAAAATTCTGGGTTTTTAGTGATTCACTCACACTCAACACTGATTATGATGTTTACTAAGATCATACACTGTATTTTCATGTGCATTATCTTAATTGTCCAGCAGCAATTTGAAGTAAGTCTCCTTACCTCCATTATACATGAAATGAGACAAAAATCTATCAGTTGTTAGATGATTTATTTGTGGTCGGCCAGCTTTTAAAACGAGAATTCAATCTTAGGTTTCCTGGTTTTCAGTGCAATGTTCTTTCCTCAACCAAAGCTGCCTTCTTCCCCTAGTTCTTAAAATATGTGTGAGCTGTCAAGATTCTGATTGTCCTTAATTTGCTGAATCTTCAGCTTCCACCATTGTTCAGGTTATTGGAAAAATTTATTTATTTATTTTTGAGATAGACTCTCACTCTGTCACCTAGGCTGGAGTGCAGTGGCACGATCTCGGCTCACAGCAACCTCTGCCTCCTGGGTTCAAGCGATTCTCCTGCCTCAGCCTCCCGAGAAGCTGGGGTTACAGGCATGCACCACCATGCCTGGCTATTTTTTTTTTTTTTTGTATTTTTAATAGAGACAGGGTTTCCTCACGTTGGCCAGGCTTGTCTCAAACTCCCGACCTCAAGCGATCCACCAGCCTTGGCCTCCCAAAGTGCTGGGATTATAGGCATGAGCCAATGCGCCTGGCCAAAATTAATGTATTTCGTTGGAATGTTTCAGTAAGGTCAGGTTATGGGCATTGAGAAAGGCTCTACACTGCTAGATTAGACCCCCACCTAATTACTGAGGTGCTAAGGGCATCATGAAATTTCAGTGGGAGGTGAGATAAAGCTAAATGGCCTTTCTCAATGTAGAGGGTAAAATCTGGAATGAGAACTTATTGCCAGGTATAGCATATTTGTCTTTAACTATTCGAACAAGGGGATTTTTTTTCCTATACAAAGCTATACAAATTAAAAATATATATGCAATATTTTAAAATTCATCCATTCAGCTAGCATTTGCTGATATTCTCTGCATCAGTGATTCTGCTAGATCCTGTGAATTAGGGGGACAAAAAAGGCTATTTACAATTCTCATCCTTAAAAGGATCCATAGCCTAGTAAAGGAAGCTGACTTGCAAACAACTAAATGAAAGCTGGACCATGAGATAAGGGGTAATGGATATTTTTTAAATAAAAAGATAGCTTATAGCCACATATGTATTAAAAGTTCTACAATATCTCTTTCTTACCTTTGAGGTAGATAGTCCCCTTTTTTTTGAGATGAAAGTCTCACTGTGTTGCTCAGACTGGAGTGCAATGACACAATCACGACTCACTGCAGTCTCGAATTGCTGTACTCAGGCAATCCTCCTATCTCAGTCTCCCAAGTAACTGGGACTATAGACACACACCACCATGCCTGGGTGTTTTTTGGCTTTTTGTTGAGATGGGAGTCTTACTGTGTTGCCCAGGAAGGTTTTGAGCTCCTGGCCTCAATCAATCTCCCAAAGTGCTGGGATTGCTGGCATGAGCCACTGCACCTGGCCTGAGGTAGTTATTCTTATCTCCACTTAACACAGAAGGTAATGGAGGCTCAGAAAGGTTGGATGCCTTGTTTAGAGCTGATCTTTCTAGGATGAGACTACATTTAGAACAACTGACCTCCATCCTGCATTCTCACCCCAGCCAGAGGTCTTCTGGTTTTCTTGAGGTGGCTGGAATCAAATGGGCTATTTGGAAAAGGGGGATGTGAGGGCTATCTGGCTGTGGCATCAGTCACCCCATTGATCGCTAGTGTTGATCAGGCTGATCGGGCTGGCTAGGTGGGTGTCTCCTTCCTCCCTCACTGCTCCATGTGTGTCTCTCCCAAAGCTGCGTGCTCGGTTGAAGAGGACAACCATCTGTGATAGAGGAGGACTGGCCTTCGGTCAAGGGTATATGAGTAGCTGTGTTCCCCTGCAAGAATCTCCAAATACTCTCTGGAGAGGTTACCTCCAAGTGCTCCTTCCCTGTTTCCATATCCGGTTTCAGTTACCAAGTTGAGAGCAGAATTAGGTCTGAGATCCAGTGAGGTGTACAGTAGCACCTGGACCATTCTAGGGCTCACTGTCTTCAAGCCCTGGCTGTGCCCACAGTCTTCATGAAGAAACTGGAAACTATGTCTGCTGGATGATGTATTTCTTCTTGCTTGAGGTTATGAAAAATATCAAAATATGTAAAGAAACATGCTGGATAAAAATATTGCCTTGAAATACAATGTGGTAGTCTTCTAGTTCTTTATTCCGTAAAAGACAGAGGGCATGACATGTTCAATTCAACGCAACACAACGCAACATAAATGTATCTGCTGCAATGGTGGGGATACGAGAGTATGATGTAGCCCCGGGCCCTGGGGGACTTTGGTGTGGATCTCGCAGTACTCTGTGAAACTTACTATAAAAGGCCCTATTCAACATTCATTTTAAATGTCTTGGACCATATCCTAGAAAGCAGTGTTGCCCTCAAGTAAAATTTTCCCACATTTTAATGTTCCAAACACTTGGTTGCTAGAAAACTTTATAAAGAAATTTTACTGAAAATCAAACTCTTAGGACAAAGGTCATGCCATTTTGTTGCCTAGCCCTAGAATGAAATAGTCTTTTATTCTGTGTTCTCTATTTATATGAGTTAGAATGCTTCACTTTGAAATGAACTTGTAGTTTTAAAATAAAAAAAGACAGAAAGTAAAAGAAAGAAAACAATTATTCCAATTTTTTTATTCTAACAATAAATGTCTAACACATTACATTTAAAAGAATGTAACTTCTTTAATAGTGTTAGTGAAGCTACCCAGGATATTCAGAACTCAAATGAAGTGTAAAAATGCCAAAAACGATTATGTTGCTATTTCCACAGATGTTTTCTGAGGAATTTGCCTTGAAGTGATTTAAGATGAATACTTGATTTTTATTTTTATTTTTTTGAGACAGAGTCTCACTCTGTTGCCCAGGCCAGAAAGCAGTCACGTAATCTCAGCTTACTGCAACCTCCATCTCCCGGGTTCAAGCGATTCTCCCACCTCAGCCTCCCGAGTAATGGGAACTACAGGTGTGCGCCACCACACCCAGCTAATTTTTATATTTTTTAGTAGAGATGGGGTTTCACCATGTTGACCATGCTGGTCTCGAACTCCTGACCTCAAGTGATCCACCCGCCTCAGCCTCCCAAAGTGCTGGGATTACAGGCATGAGCCACCACGCCCAGCCTAAGGTGAATACTTTTATTCTACAGAAATTCTAATTCATACAAGTCACTGTTAGTCCTCATTTCCTGAGTAATTTTCCATTTTTATTTCATTTTTTTTTAGAGACAGGGTCTAGCTCCCTTGCCCAAGTTGGAGTGCAGTGGTGCGATCATAGCTCAGTGCAGTGTCTGACTCCTGGGCTCAAGCGAATCTCTAGCCACAGCTTCCTAAATTGCTAGGATTACAGGCGTGAGCCACCGCACCTGGCCCCATTTTTATACTTATCTATACTATCTCATTTTTCTGTAACGTGTTCGTATGACTTTCATATTCAGGAAAGTAAAACATAAGTTGCTTTATATGCTAAATGTATATAATGATATGCCTATATTCCAAACATATAAAGAAAGACGAACTAACAGTAAAGCCAATAACAGTGCCACAGCCTCCTGACAGCTTGTCCATTTCTCCCCTCTTTGGCCCTGTGCCTTTTAGAACCAAAGATTGTGATGCTCAAATGGGAGCAGGTAGCTCAGAGCCCTCAAGCCAGCTCTCGAGAGCAGGTGACGAAAACCTACACATGGGCTTCGTGGCCACAGTTGCTCCTGCGAAATGAGGTCTTACAGCAATCTCCTTTTTATTTCCTTGATAAGTAAAAACGTTCCAGTTAACTGGTCCCTTAGCAGAAATGCCACAGATATCAAGCAATTAAAGACAGCTTTTTGTGTGATCTACATTCTGTCCATTTTTCAAGGGAGTGCTCTTTGTTCCACATGGTAAGGCACATCCATTCATTCATTCATACAAGTCATTTGTTCATATATCAGCATACTCCCTCTGTGTCTGGGACTGTGTGTGTGTGGGTGTGTGTGATGTAAGCATTCAAATGACACCAGGTTTTTGTAATTCTTACTATTTCTTCATATTCAATATATCAGAGTCCTCGTAAGCTGGGGGTCCAGGGGTATCTTGACCTCAGAGAGTAGCTGGCGCTTGCAGTGTGATCAGAACCATAGTGAAGCACAAGCACAAAGCATGGAGACAGAGGCAGAGGCTTTTTCAGCTGAGTTAGGAACATGGAATGGGGCTCTCTACACAGCCAAGAGGAGATGGGGAGTCAGAGAAAGCAATGAGAAAGCATTGAGAAAGCAATGTCTATAGTTGCCCAAGATTACAGGAGGAAGCCTGATCTGGGATGGAAGGAGCACGCCATGCATGGGAGGTGACAGGAGCAGATCTACAAAGAACAGCCTGGACATCCTATCATTTGCAACATGGATGGCACTGGAGGACACTCTGTGAAGTGAAACAGGCCAGGCACAGAAAGACAAACTTTGCATGTTCTCACTTATTGGTGGGAGCTAAAAATTAAAACAATTGAACTCATGGAGATAGAGAGTAGAAGGATGGTTACCAGAGGCTGGAAAGGGGAGGGGTGACAGGAGGGAGCAGGGATTGCAAATGGGTACAAAAAATAATTAGAAAGAATGAATGAGACCTCAAAATATTATTAAATAAGTAATCAATAACTACTAATTCCTCTAGGTGATTAAATTAATAGATAACTGATGGAATACAGTTGATAAAAGGAAGAGACTTGTGGTTTCCAAACTTGGGCATATGATGGATAATGTGCCATCACTGAGATAAGGAAGAGAAGAGAAAGAAACCATCCAGCAGGAAAGATAAAGATGGCAGACAAGACACTTTTAAAAAATTTCTTGGCTGGGCAAGGTGGCTCACCCCTGCAATCCCAACACTTTGGGAGGCCGAGGCAGGTGGATCAAAAGGTCAGGAGACCTTTTGGCCAACATGGCAAAACCCTGTCTCTACTAAAAATACAAAAATTAGCTGGAAGTGGTGGCACGTGCCTGCAATCCCAGCTACTCGGGAGACTGAGGCAGAAGAATTGCTTGAACCGGGGAGTCGGAGGTTGCAGTGAGCCGAGATCGCGTCACTGCACTCCAGCCCGGCGACAGAGTGAGACTCTGTCTAAAAAAAAAAAAAAAAAAAATTCTTGAGACAGGGTTTCACTATGTTGCCCAGGCTAAAGGGCAGTGGCATGGTCTCGACTCACTGTAGTCTCAATCTCCCAGGCTCAAGCTATCCTCCCACCTCTGACTCCTAAGTAGTTGGGACTACAGGTGCACACCACTGTGCCTGGCTAATTTTTTTTTTTTTGTACTTCTAGACACAAAGGGTCTTCATGTTGTCCAGGCTGGTTTAAAACTCCTGCGCTCAAGTGATCCACCCGCCTCGGCCTTCCAAAGTGCTGGGATTACAGGCATGTGACACCACACCTGGCTAGCATAGATTTTTGTACATAATGACTTTGAAGGACCCATGGCACACCCTGTGGAGACTTCCAGCAGGCCATTAGGAAGATGAACCTTGGTACTGTAGAGATATCTTGATAAGAGATAAAAGTGAAAGGAGGAGTCATTGGCATAAGGTGGAAATTGACACTATGGAAGGGATTGACTAGGGAATATGAAATGGGGTTGAAGGTGGAGGATAGAATTTGGGATGAAATCCACAGAAGGTGTCAGGCTGGTGAAGAGGGGCACATGGACAGGATCAGTAGCATAGGTAAAGGAACAAATAAGAGTGATCTCTCTAAACCATGGCTTAGTCTTTTTTCCAGGATTCTTAGAGATCCCTAGAAGTTCAGATGTATTCTTAAGGTGCTTCTAGAAGAGAAGGCTCTGGAACCTTAAGTCAGGGAGCCGGGTGATCCAAGAGGTGGCATTGAAGGTGACAAGTTCACGGGGCTGAAGTGTCCCCAGGCTTCCATGTAGCAGACTTGCCTGCCTCCCTGACATGCTGTCCCAAAGACTAGCACACCTACTCGAAGTCTTGCAGGAGCCCTTTCGTACTTTACACCTGATGGAAATGCATGATTGCACAGATGTCTTTGAGGGGGGACATCTCAATAAAGATATACGTGAGTGACCTGCTCCTCACAAGTGGGTCATTCCCACAGACTAGCTTTTGTCAGCTTCATAATAAGAATATTTGCAAGTCTGAGATTCCATGTGTGTGTGTGTGTATTACATTTTAGATGAAAGAGAATCTTAGTGGTATAAATGTGCAGCCCACTCAGGGCCGGTACTGAAACAACTCCCTTTGTTCCCATCAGATAAACTTCATCCACACAAGCTACCTCTGTTAAATTTTAGAGCTTTACAGTTTAGTTAGCCCAAAGAAAGACTAAAATTTTCAGTTTACAGTTTAGAAAGAATAGAACAAGGCCAAGAAGGAATAAAGTGATACTTTTTTTCTCAGTGACCCTCTTCAAATATAGTTCTTAGAATAGAACTCCAGCTCGGTGCAGTAGCTCACAGCTGTAATCCCAGCCCTTTGCGAGGCTGTGGCAGGAGAATCACTTGAGCCCAGAAGTTTGAGACCAGCCTGGGGAGGTTAGCAAGACCCAGCCCTATAAATTAATAATAATAATAATAATAATAATAAATTAGCTGGGTGTGTGGTTGTGTTCGCTTGTAGTCCCAGCTACTTGGGAGGCTGAAGAGAAGATCGCTGGAGCCCAGGAGCATTGCACTACAGCCTAGATGACAGAGCAAGACCCTGTCTCAAAAAAAAAAGAAAAAAAGAATACAACTTCATCCTGAGAAGGAGTGGATACACAAAACGAAGAGAATATCAAACCAGAAGACCAGCTCCTACTCCTAGCTCTGCCCAAGCCAGCTGTGAGACCTCTCTAGACGTCAGTACTCTCTGGGACTTCGTTTTCCATAAATAGTGTAGGATGATTGTATTAAAATAGAAAATTCCTAGGAACTAGGGCTGTGCCTATTAATTTCTTCCTATACTTGGCACCTTTTAAAAACTTTGAATTGAAGTGCAATATACATTCAGAAAAGTGTCCACATCATGAGTGTTCAGCTCAATGAATTTTCCACCAAGCAAACAACCTTGTGTATAATCATTACCAGTTAACAAATAGAGCATCACCAATCATTGGCTTTATTAGTCTTCACTTTATAGGGGATGCCTAATAAATAATTTACTTAGTAAATGCACCTTAGTAAAAGGTGCAAACATGTTTTCTCACAACAATCCCTATATTTTGTTTTTTCTTACTTTTTCTCTTGAGATGCAGTTTCACTCTTGTCACCCAGGCTGGAGCGCTCATGATCTCAGGCACGATCTCAGCTCACTGCAACCTCTGCCTCCCAGGTTCAAGCGATTCTCCTGTCTCAGCCTCGTTAATAGCTGGGATTACAGGTGCCTGCCACCACACCCAGCTCATTTTTTGTATCTTTAGTAGAGATGGGGTTTCACTATGTTGGCCAGGCTAGTCTCGAACTCGTGACCTCAGGTGATCCACCCGCCTTGGTCTCCCAAAGTGCTGGGATTACAGGCATGAGCCACTGCGTCTGGCCCCTATATTTTCTTATTAAATTCACAGGAGAAAACGTGAGCCAAATAATCTAACTCAGTCTTTCACGACCTTCTTAAAATCAGCAGATATTTGACAAAAGAATAAATGAATAAATATCCAAACCAATAATTATGTCAGAGTATCAAGGCAATGAGGAAGAAGGAAATCTAACTGTAATCTTGTTAGACTCCATTTTACTTTCCTTCTTGTTACCTTGTCACTGGGTGATGAGAAAAGACAGTTCTCTGAATTTGTCATTCTCTTTGCTCTAAGTTTGAAGAAAAATATAAAAGTCAACTTTCTCTGGAGCACCTAGAAAAATCGCCTTTCCTAAGATAGTTTGCACTGCAATGGAATTTATGAGGAGGAGATTCTAGTCTTGGTTCTGATGTAACCCACCAAACCACCAGGTCTTGGACAGAAGTTGACTGGGTCTTTCCTTTGCAAAAGGCCTGAACTAGACATTTCCTAGAATTCATTCCTGCTCAAGGTTCCAATGACATGCACTTTTTCAAGATGACCAACTGTACTGAAGGTTACAGTCTGTGGCCCTGGAGCAGATAAAAATAAACTGGGGCCCTGTAATAGTGAGTCATTGGCATCCGTCCACAGCTCTATGAGTTGGCCAAACTAACCAGGCAGAGATTAATGCCTAACTAGAATGTGGATTGCTGCTTTGCAAAAGAGCAGTTGAAAGATTAAGGAGGAAAAAAAAAAAAATCCTGGATAATCACCTCCCTCCTCCATCCAGCTATGATGGCAGCTTTGATGAGTAATCCATTGATTGCTATGAGCCATCAGTTTCCTTCTTTCCCTCCCTTTGCTGCAGCAGTTTTCACTGCCAGTAACCACTGCAGCTGTACAGGGATTGTCACCAGGACACACCCCTTCACTCTGTTCCCCACCACCTCCTAACAAACAACCACGCCTTAGATAAAGGGTGCAGGAATTGCAGCAAGGGGCTTTGGCCCTTGTGGGTGGATACCTGTGGCAGTCACCGTGCCTTTAGACCATCTGTGGTTGGGGAGTTGGCTGTTCATGCATGTTCTGGAAGAGAAATTCACTGCAAATGCAGAGTGAGCCAACACAACAATAAGAGATTCTCTGCATGACTAGTATAAAATCATGTGAAAGATAAGAAATGAAGTCGCTTTGTTTCAGCCTCTATTTATCTATTTACTTACTTATTTGAGACTGGGTCTTTCTTTGTCACCCAGGATGGAGTGCAGTGGCGAAATCACAGCTCACTGCAGCCTCCTCCTACCAGGCTCAAGCGATCCTCTCGCCTCAGCCTCCTGAGTAGCTGGGACTACAGACATGTACCACTATGCCTGGCCAATTTTTTTTTTAACTTTCTGTAGAGACAGAGTCTTGCTATGTTGCCCAGGCTGGTTTCACACTGCTGGACTCAAGCAATTCTCTCGCTTTGGCCTCCCAAAGTGCTGGGATTACATTCCTGTTTCAGCCTTTAAAATAAAAAACATTTTAGGGTACGTTAGTAAGTGAGGTGGTGGTGGTCATTTCTCTTTAAATGAGACTTTCCATCTATAATTTCTATTTTTATTACACTCTCTCAGGCCTGCTGGGTTCCTTCACCCTTAATTGCTGACATTCTGCCAACAAAGAAACACCCACTTAGTTTCTTTCTTACATAGTTGCAAGTTCCTTTTTTCTTATTGACTTGATGTTACCCTGCTCGGCCATTCAAAAAACAAGAAACAAGAGCATGATCTGGCTATGTGAGAAACAGAGGAATTATAATTGTGGCTTGTGATACACATACATATAGGAACCAAGACACAATTTTGTTAGATTTGTAATGATGTCTGAAGCATATGATTCTGAAAAATTCGAGAAAACTGGACACATTTCCGATGCTAGAATATGATTCTGAGTTGTACTTGCTTTGTACTTTGACAGTTTCAGGTTCCATATTCAGACCCACAAATTTCAAAATCTAATTGCAAACACCTGTTAGCAACAAGTTACCACAAAATAGTCTCCTTTCATAGGGACATGCCTGGGAAACAGAGCTCTTCCTTTTTAGGTACAAGCTTTATGCATAGATTTTTATTTATATAAAATGTTCGGCCCAAGTCTTTGTAAACAGTACTTACCCAGGTTATTTATTTTTTAATTCTAAATATAAACATGTACAAAATTTAGGAACTAAAATTTCCAAACTAACTGGCTTGCAAACAATATTATATAGATTTGTTGATTTGGTTTGTAGAATGTTTTTTATTCAATGAATTTTTTTTCATTCAGTGAATCACTTTGATGAGAATATTTAAAAGAATAAAGAGCTGTATATCAAAAAGATCATATTTTTCAGCAAGTTATCCTTTCACAAAATTATTCCACACATTCCTTCTCCCTCTGTTTCCACTCAAGATTCTAGAAGGATCTGAGGTGTTGCCTTTCTGTTAATAAGAGGATAACTTTATGGAGCTGCAAAAGTTGATAGGAAAAATTCAGATGCAAAAGTTCTAAGTTACCTAAGGCTAAAATATCACCCACAGAGCTTCCGAGTTTCTGGCTTGTTAGTTTCTCTGCCTCTTTGAGCCTAGACATGGAACAGTGTGTAAGCTACACACCCAGAGCTAAGACACTGGGAATCAAGACGAGGGCAATGTTCCGTTTCTCACATCTGCTCAATATTGGCTTAGGTTTTCTCAAGAATTTATATTTGGGAGGAAATTCTGTAGGGGCGAAGTTACTTAAGTTCTCCCAATCCAACAGTGTGGGAAATGGTATCAAATAAGTAGGCCACTTTTCAAAAGGGAGAGGTTGCATCAGTAAATTAGGAGAACTGTGGAATTCTGCCCATTGATGGAAGAGCTTGTTTTTTTTAATTGATTTTTAAACTGTCACCAGCTAGCAGTCTCCACATATCTACCACTTTCTTCATAAATAAAATGTGTGAGTTCTATAAAATTTCTGAGTTCTTTTCCAATCCATTTTCCACCAATGCCTTAAATCCCCCAACACCAGTAGATGAGAGTCCACAGATACCCATATCTGTAAAATAAAGAAATCCACAAAAGCAGCATTATTGTTCAACTCGGAATACTTCCCGCAACATTGTTGGCTGTTCTCTAACTGAATTAGAGCATTTTATTGTTGTGGGAACATGTTTAAAATGACCATCATTCATCATTGTCATCTGTCTCTATTATCTTGAAAACTTGGATTTTTAAAGAGCCATGTTGTATTTTTTCTTTGTCTCTAAAGTATATGGTTCAGATGTCAGATGTGGCATCTCTGATGACAGCATGGTATAGTCCACTTTCTGGTTAGTTAAAAATCAGTATGCTCTAGAAATGCTCTGCTTGATTTCCATATAATGGGTAAATTGTTATTTCCCAAAATCAATTCCCACCCCCTAAGTTTTGTGGAGGATGCGGTCGTTGGTCTGAGGTGGCAGGTCATTCTGTTTGGTCCCACTCAAACAATATAGCCGGGAATAGTCATACAGAGCTCCAAGCGTATAACCCCAATCCAGTTGATCTCAGAGCATTTCCCAACCACACAGTCACAAAGGAATGCCTTCACTTGCAATAAAATAAGACAAAGTTGTGCTTTAACCTCACAAGAAGAAGAGGGCCAACTACTGTGGAAAGAAAGCATTGACCAATAATATTATCAACTGAAGTTGTGGGAGACACAAATTGGGGGGTGGCTCCCTGGTTCCAGCAATTTCCTCAGTCGCCCCAACGGTGGTATTCCATTCACTCCACTGTTCTCATAGGGGATCCACATGGCCCCTTGGTCACAGCACTTGATGGAAGGGTAGGTATTTTAGTCTGTTTGGGCTGCTGTAACAAAGTGCCATAGACTGGTTGACTTATAAACAATAAAAATTTATTTCTCACAGTTCTGGAAGCTGGAAGTCCAAGATTAAGGTGCTGGCATGGCTGGGTTCTGGTGAGGGCTTCCGGTTTGCATGTGGCCAGCTTCTTGTATCCAGAAAGACAAGCATTCTGGGGACTCTTTTATAAGGGAAAGAATCCCATGACTTAATTACCTCTCTGAGGCTCCCCCTCCTTATAGCATCATATTGGGGGTGAGGATTTTAATGTGTGAATTTGGGGGAGACATAAACATTCAGTTCTTAGCAATTTCTCATACACCCTAGGCTGATCCTTGTGGTTCACGTATACTTGGCCACAATGACTGGTCCAAGGGTAGATGTGTCATCCAAGCCAGACCAATCAAGTCTTTCTTGGAATTTTTCACACTGGAGTTTGGAGGGGGAAATCCTTTCTTCTTGGGTAATGAGGCAAGAATGTGAGCCTAAAGATGGAGGAGAAGCAGAGACAAGAAGGAGAAAAGGAGAGGGAGACCCGAAGCTATCTGTGTTCCTGGTTCTATTATAGAGTGCCACTGTCACTTGAACTGCCTTCCTAAGCCTGCTGGTCCAACTCTTCATTCCTTTTTTTTTTTTTTTTGAGACCCGGTCTCATTCTGTCACCCAGGCCGGAGTACAGTGGCACAATCATGGCTCACTGCAGCCTCGACCTCCCAGACTCAATTGATTCTCCCATCTCAGCCTCCTGAGTAGCTGACACTCCAGGTGTGCGCCACCAGGCCCAGCTAATTTTTGTGTTTTTGTTTTTTTGTAGAGACGGGATTTCCCCATGTTTCCCAGGCTGGTCTCAAACTCTGGTTTTAAGAGAACTGCCCACCTCAGCCTCCCAGAGTGCTGAGATTACAGGTGTGAGCCACTGCGCACAGCCTCAGCTCTTCTTTTCAATCAGTCACCTTTCTGTTTAAATTAGTTCAAATGGAGTTCCTGTCACTTGCAGCTGAGAAAATCCTGAATTGGACACTTATCAAAAAAAAGTACTTTACAAGATCACTGTTAATGGCTGGTAAGCATCCCGTGATATGCACACCTTTACATACTTTTCAAGTATTCCTCTATTATAGGACACTTAGATTCTTTAAAGACGCCCTGCACCATAAATAATGCTGTGATAAACATCCTTATCCATAAAATATTGTGCACCTCTCCAACTGTCCCATTAGACTTGCTGCTAAGACCACATGCACTTTGAAAGCTTTTGAGACCTTATGATCAAATTTCCCTGCCAAACAGTTGCATTTCATGTATATATCTCACAGTCATTTATGAAAGAAAGCATCTATTTTTTCACGTTGTTGCCACATATTAGATATTATCACTATATTTCTTTAACATGTTTCTCGATGTTATAGGCCAAAAGGGCTACCTCATTGTGTTTTTAGTTTGCACTTCTTGGGAAAAACAGTTATTCTTACAAAGAAGCCCCGGGTTTCCATCAAGTTGTGGAGTGTCATGCTGGGGACACTCTTATCACTCCCCTGAAGGCCTCAATGGCTGACTCACTCTATCAAAATGCTAACAGGGTTTCCTGCCATCAAAGGGTTTTGCCAAAACATCACATTGCCTCATTTTTTATCCTAAATACCACAACCTTCTTAATTCTGAGAGGAGGGGAAGAGAAGCCATCAGTGAACATCCTAAAAGAGGACAGCAGGTAGTAGGAGTACCTTTTTATTTTGTTTTGTTTTTGTTAAGTTTAGACTTAGGGATAGGGATAGACTTAGGGATAGACTTAGGAATAGGAATGCCTTTCAACTGACTCCAAGGAGGGGACTTCTACTGGTTCAGAATGCTCTCCATTTGGGGGATTGTTCATTTATTTATTTATTTTTTTGAAACAGAGTCTTGCTCTGTCAGGCTGGAGTATAGTGGCTTCATCATTGCTCACTGCAGCCTCAAACTCCTGGGCTCAAGCGATCCTCCCACCTCAGCCTCCTGAGTGGCAGGGACTACAGGCACATGCCACCATGCCCAGCAAATTTCTGTATTTTTTGTAGAGATGGGTTTTTGCCATGTTTCCCAGGCTAGTCTTGAACTCCTGGACTTAAGCAATTCTCCCACCTCAGTCTTCTGAGTAGCTGGGACCATGGACTCGCACCACTACACCTGATTAATTTTTAAATTGTTTGTAGAAACTGGGTCTTGCTATGTTGTCCAGGCTGGTCTTAACTCCTAGCCTTAAGGGATCCTCCCTCCTTGGCCTCCCAAAGTTCTAGGATTACAGGTGTGAGGTACACACGGCCTTTTCAACTTTTTAGAAGAACACGCTGAGTGGTATGCACTTTTGTTTGGTATTGGAAAGACCTTGAATTTCACAGAGGACATTTCAGGATTTTTCCAGAGTGTTTAGTGCTTGACCACCCAGTGCTCGTCACAACAGACCAAATGACACACTTTGTCTTTCCTCTGAAGTGCCTCCAAATAAGATGCATTTGCTTTCATCTTTTTCTCCCTTTCCACTAAGAAAAGACTAAAACTAGCATGGCACTGTCTGCAGTTGAGCTAGTGAACTCTGGGATTCTCGTGAGGAGGCCCAGTGAAGAAACGGCCTTTCTTCCTAATTAAAGACTTGGGGAAGCATCCTCTGGAAGAGCAGTCCCTGACCTTTTTGTCACCAGGGACCAGTTTCATGGAAGACAGCTTTTCCATGGACTGGGGAAGGGTGGGGAGATGGTTTCGAGATGAAACTCTTCCACCTCAGATCATCAGGCATTAGTTAGAGTCTCATAAGGAGCACGCAACCTAGATCCCTCGCACGTGCAGTTCACCATAGGGTCGTGATCCTATGAGAATCTCATGCCCCTGCTGATCTGACAGGAGGCGGAGCTCAGGCAGTAATGCTCCCTCTCCTGCCACTCACCTCCTGCTGTGTGGCCCTGTTCCCAACGACCACAGACCAGTACCAATCCACAGCCTGGGGTTTGGGGGCCCCTGTTCTAGAACACCTACTGTTGACTTCTGTGCCCCAGTTTCCCAGGACCAAAAGCCCTTCTCTGTACATGTGTGGTGGGAGCACCATGTGGCCAAAGAGTTAGCTGAGGCCAGAGATGTTTCACTGTGTCAGTGCAGTGAGAGAAAGAAGGGGGGGAACAAGTTTTATTTTGTTTTTAGATTAAATATGCATTGATATAACTTCCAGGTGTCTGAAAATTATGTGAAAACATTTTTATACAGAAAGATCTGTACTCATATCATTATTATTGTTGTAATGGGTTAAAAATTGCATCAAGGGATATTGATTTCCATTTTTTAATCAGTCTCCCTCTCTAGATATATGGATAGAGAATGCGCGTATGCGTGTGTATGTATTTACAGATGTGTATATATATATATATAAATCCACCCCAGCTCTTGCCCTCCTAGGTTTTTAGGTTTTCTTTCACTTCTGTTCCAGTGCTGTTCCTTTTCCCTAAGCTCAAGCCAGGCTGTTCATGCAGCAACCCCCACATTCTCTAAGGCGTAGAAAACTACTAATAAAGTGGAGACCGGGCGTGGTGGCTCACGCCTGTAATCTCAGCACTTTGGGAAGCCAAGGCAGGTGGATCACCTGAGGTCAGGAGTTCGAGACCGGCCTGAGCAACATGGAGAAACCCTGTCTCTACTAAAAACACAAAACTAGCCAGGTGTGGTGGTGCATGCCTGTAACCTCAGCTACTCAGGAGGCTGAGGCAGGAGAATCTCTTGAACCCAGGGGGCAGAGGTTGCGGTGAGCCAAGATCATGCCATTGCATTCCAGCCTGGGCAACAAGAGCGACTCCATCTCAAAAAAAAAAAAAGAAAGTGGAGATTTCCAGAAGAAGGACAAATCCTACTCGGATATAAAAATAGAATGTTTTGCAGGATATAGCTTTCTAATTTAAACCTGGTACAAAGCACAACTTCCTCAGACCTCAGTTTTCAGTTTATAACAAGACAAGGATTGCCTTTTCTCTAAGGTGGCATCCAGTTTTGTGATCTTAGGAGACATTGACTGGTACGACGTAGGCAAACCCCTCTCTGCTTCAAACCTGTCTGGGAAGCCAAGCCCAGGGTTTTCTTTCATGAACCACTCGGCATCTCTGTCTCTCTTTGAGTTTAACCTGGTTTCCCTCTATCTCACCACCCCCGGATGGGGCCAGACAGTGGTGTGTGTCGCCACTACTTCCTGATGCCCACTCTGAGCCAGGCTGCATTTGGGGCTCAAAAGGGTTCATTTGCCCAAGGCATACACAATCCACAGGAGCAGAGCCTGGATTTGAACCCATGTTGTCAAACTCCAAAGCCATGATCTTAACCACTATCCTATGCTGTCTCCCAGGAGGAGGGTGGTTTTCAAACTTTTTTTCAGCACTGAAACATTTTAAGTGATGTCTTCCATAAAACCTCAAAAATGGAGCTGCCCTGGGGATCGCAGAGCAGGAACCTGGTTGTGAGCCACTTTGCCTCATCCACAAACCGAGATTGGCTCCCGGGTGCCTTCACAGAACTCTGAGCTGCATGAAGTGGAAAAAGAAACCACTCTTCTCCACTGACTACACATGACTGTGACAGACAAAACCCACCTTGCCTGTCCAGAGCCTGCTGGTGATGGTCAGTGGTCAGCATCCACAGAGGCCGAAGCCTAAGAGCATGACTCACAGCTCATGCAGCACTTCCCACAGCTAAAGGGCCAGCAGTGCCGTCCTATTTTCTTTCTTTTTTTTTTTTTTTTTTTTTTTTTTTTTGAGATTGAGTCAAGCTCTGTCGCCAGTCTGGAGTTCAGCAGCATGATCTTGGCTCACTGTCACCTCTGGTTTCCAGGTTCAAGCGAGTCTCCTGCCTCAGTCTCCCGAGTAGCTGGGATTACAGGCACATGCTGCCACGCCCAGCTAATTTTTGTATCTTTTAGTAGAGACAGGGTTTCACCTTGTTGGCCAGGCTGGTCTCCATCTCCTGACCTCGTGGTCCCCCACCTCGGCCTCCCAAAGTGCTGGGATTACAGGCATGAGCCACCGCATCTGGCCAACGAAGTCCTATTTTCATACTTCCTTTGAGGACCACAGTAATGTTATCAGGAGACAAGCAGTTTCTGCACCTCCTCTGCCTTGACCCAAGTACATTCCAATAGACGTCATAAGGTGACAAACTGTGGGTGCCCATGTTGAGCACTGCTACCGCCAGCATTGCCAAGTTGATTTGTATGGATTTGTGTCATTTCCCTGAAGTTCAACACAATGCTCAAACAGGAGGGCTCTGCTATGGGGCAGGCCTGGGTTTACATTCAGGCTCTGCCAATTACTGAGTGAGCTTGGACCAACTATTTAATTAAGATTCCATTTTCTCATCTAGAAAATGAGATCAAGTAAGTACAACCCTGCACAGTATCCATCACTATAAAGGTTAGACTAGCTATTATTATTACTATTATAAGCTAATGAAACATATTCTTCTAGTTACAAGAAAATGAAGCTGGGCACAGTGGCCCGCCTGTAGTTCCAGCACTGTAGGAGGCTAAGGCAGGAGGATCACTTGAGGCCAGGAGTTTGAGACCAGCCTGGGCAACCTATTGAGACCTGTCTCTACAAAACAAACCAACAAACAAAACAAAACGAAAAAACACTAACTGGTTGTGGTGGCACTCGCCTGTAGTCCCAGCTACTTGGGAGGCCTAAACAGAAGGATTGCTTGAGTGCAGGAGCTCAAGGCTGCAATGTGCTGTGATTGCATCACTGCACTCCTGCCCAGGCAACAGAGCAAGACCCTGCTGAGAGAAAGAAAGAGAGAGAGAGAGAGAGAGAGAGAAAGAGAGAGAGAGAGAGAACAAAAGAATCAGTGTTTTCAGAAACTTTCTGACTATACATGCCTATCTAATTATTAAGAGATGGACTCATGAAAACTTTTTCAAGTTTGGATACCTTCCTCTTAAATTGTGTTTGAATTTCAAGTGAGTTTTCATTCTCAAATATATAACATTATGTAACATAGGATGTGCTACTTCTATTTTTCTTTCAGTCAGGTGTGCTATTACAAAGACTGATACTGTATGAGCAAAATTTGGGTGGATTGTCTTATCTATGGATAGCTAGATCCCAGGGTTTTAAGAGAACTTAGAAACTCTTTCTCCCCATACTCCTCAGCCCAATACAAACTGGAGTGATAAAAATCAAACATTTTATGTGGCGGGTTTGAAAATCACTCATGTATCCTTAATATGTACCCATGCTTGCCAGTGGTACCAACATTGGCTTTTAGGTCTTTAATGCCCCAGAAATAAGAATCTAAAATGCCAGTTTTCTACTGAAGAATACTGACTTCATTGCCACTTGCCTTGTGAAATACCCCAGTCTCTTTCTGCTTGTGGACCAGTGGATTTATCATACGCACAATTTGTTACTAAATTTGAATTGTTGAGTTAGGAGTGCTTGAGAAATATGTGACTGCAGACCAGGACTG
This sequence comes from Gorilla gorilla gorilla, assembly GCF_029281585.2. Lineage (NCBI taxonomy): Eukaryota > Metazoa > Chordata > Mammalia > Primates > Hominidae > Gorilla > Gorilla gorilla. The sequence goes on along the minus strand of NC_073232.2, from coordinate 33,888,103 downwards.
TGTCACCTACTTGGCCTCGGTGTCATTTTCCCGTAAGAATCAGGAAAAGATTATTTTTTCTGTTTCTGTGAAGAATGTCACTCGTATACGAATGGTCAATAGGTACATGAAAAAATGCCCAGTGTCATCAATCTTCAGGGAAATGCAAATCAAAACCAGATGGGATACCACTTCACACCCGCTAGAAGGGCTATTATGAAAAATACAAAAAAAAATCACAAATGCTGATGAGGATGGAGAGAAGGGAGACCCTTATACACTGTTTTTGGGAATGTAGCTTAGCTGCTATGGTGAACAGTATGGGGGGTTCCTCAAAAAATTAAAAATAGAACTACTAGGTCAGTTGCAATGGCTCATGCCTATAATCCCAGCACTTTGGGAGGCCAAAGTGGGTGGATTGCTTGAGCCCAGGAGTTCAAGATCAGCCTGGGCAACATAATGAGATCCTGTTTCTTAAAAAAAAAATAGAACTACCATATGATCCAGCAATCCCACTACTGGGCATTTATCCAAAGGAAACAAAATCAGTATGTCAAAGGGATACCTGCTCTCCCATGTTTATTGCAGCATGACTCACTGTAATAGCCAAACTAAGTGTGCATCAACAGATGAATGAAGATGATGTGGTAGATATACACTCAGCCATTAAAAATAATGAAATCTTGTCATTTGTGACAACACAGACAAACCTGGGGGAGGTTATGTTAAGTGGCCTGAGAACTCTAGCAGGACAGTAAGCTGAGGCAATCGTAGGGCCCACCTTATTTATCTCTGTCTTGCAAGGATTTCTGTCCTTTATTGCTTGATGTCTAGTATCTTGAAACTGTTGTTTCATATATTTTGTCTTTTTTGTTGTTGTTAATGAGACAAGTTCTCACCCTGTTGCCCATGCTGGAATGCAGTGGCACGATTACAGCTCACTGCAGCCTCCTGGGCTCAAGCAATCCTCACACCTCAGCCTCCCGAGTAGCTGGGACAACAGCTAATTTTTTTTTTTTTTAAGAGACTGGGTTTCATGTTGCTTTGGCTGGTCTTGAAGTCCTGAGCTCAAGCCATCATCCTGCCTCAGCTCCCCAAACTGTTGGGATTATGGACATGAGCCACTGCACCCAGCCTGAGCCTGTCTTTTTTATTTTTAAGGAAAGAGGATAAATCTGGTCTTTGTTACTCCATCTAGGCAAGAAGCAGAAGTCACAGGGGCTTATCCAAAGTATAATGACATTTTTAAATTACAGCAATAAAATTCATTCCCTTCAAATCATTTAAAATTAAAAAACAAGGTTTTGTTATATTAGGAAACAGTTTTACAAACTGCATTATGTTAAGGGTATATATCCTGTATATGTAAGGATATATACCCATACTCAGTGGAGTTTCATGATATATCATGAATTTTACAGCAAATGAAATTTACATGATCACAAGAAGAATAAATCAATTCTGAATAAGTTACTGAAATTTCTAACACCAATTGTCATTTTCTATGTAGCTTCAACCCTTGGCATAACTGGTCAGTAAATACAAAATTGGGTCCTTTTATGACTATGCCCGAAGTACATTGGATTTGGGTTTAACTCTTCCCACCTTCCTGAGAATTTCTCAGGGTTCCCAAGTGGGTCCTCCCTTGCATCCACAAATGAGCCTGTCAGCTGCAGTTACCACAGAGCTTCTGCCACCTCCTCCGCCAATCCCTGCTGCAGTTCCTGCTTTTCCTGGTTCTCCCTGAGAAGCCTCTTCTAGGATCCTTAGTGAAGCCTTTGCTGATGGCGCCTTTTGAGGGAGTGCCCATATAAGTGCCAAGGGCTGCCCAAAGCTGCCAGGCAGGGCTAGGTTTCTCACAGAGGCAGGCGACCCTGAACAGTTCTGAATATAACCTGCTTCTGGCCTTTAACTCCTCCCAGGATCTTACAGTCTCTGATGAAAGCACTTCAATCAATTTATGGGCAAAGAAGCCAGACAGGGAACAGAGTTCATATAGCCCTCCCTCCTGTTCCCTCTTCCCTGCCACTCTGACTCAGTCAAACTTCTTCTCCTCCCTCCCTTACAAAACAGAAGCCCTCATGCTCATCAGCCAATGACCAGAAATATTTGATGGGGACAGAGGGAGAGAAGAGTAGATGTTTTATGTACTAGCAATATCTGAATGCAAAAACTGGACAACCCCCGTGGCTTGTTCCATAGCCACTGGCCCCTGCTAGGCCACGTAGTGTGGATGTGCCTGCCATTTGGAGCTCAGCAGTTGCCCAGTATGCAGCCTCAGTGGAATGTCTCATTGAGGAGCTGTTCCTAGATCCTCCCACAAAAACCTAAGAGCAGAGGTCACCTTCCCCAGGTGATTTTGCATTGCTCATCGGCAGCCTAGACTATGGTACTCAATAGTAGCTTCTGATATCGAACCTCACATTTCTCATGCTCAAAGAAGGCACAACCTAAGTCAGACACAGCTGTGGTCAGCTTCCTTCTCCCACTCCTCTTCCAGGCTTCCGCCAACAAATTGGTACAGCAGAGTCTCATTTCCTTAGGGGTCCTGGAACTTCCTTTTCACTATGATTTCAAAAACATTTACTACAGGATACATTTATTCCTCAGCACATTAATGGAGTCCAGATTCTGCTTGGATAATATGGACAGACAGATGTGCAGTGTTTTGTGCTACTTTTAGATGAGCAACGCTGTTTACACAGAATTTGCCCAAGACCACCCAACTCATTTCACATGTAGCCTCCAGCTTTCCAAGCCCTTAGCCTCCAGAGGAAAAGAAAAAATTTAATAACTCAGCACCCCACCCAGTTTTGAAGACATGACTTAATACTGAAGGAATTTGCAAGCCTGCACTGCCAATCAACATGCCTACATCAAATAAGCCATCTTTTCTTATTCGGAAAAATGGAAGGTGGTTCTAGAAACATTCTGCTCTCTGACTTTCTTCCACAGTGTTCATGTCTCATTTGAGACCTGGAGAAGTCTGAACAAAGACCTTAAGCCTAAAAAGTAATAACAATGCATGAAACACTTGATATTTGCCCTTCAAGTCTTCCACTTTCTATTTCACATCAATTGCCTTTTCCCCTTAGCTCTATATTATGCCTAATGATATTGTTAATAATTTTTTGCATAAAGTTTCTTACATTTTTCCTAGCATTTGCATATATCAGTAATTTGTTGGCTCCTTATGTAACTTTGAGAAGTGGGTAAGGTGCTGTCTTAGTCCATATGGGCTGCTGTAACAAAATACCATAGACTGGGTGGCTTATAAACAACAGAAATTTCTTTCTCATGGTTCTAGAGTCTGGGAATTCCCAGATCAAGGCACTGGCAGATTCAGTGTGTGGTGAGGGCCCACTTGCAGATGAGATCGGGCGTGTTCTAGGTGGTATGGCCATAGACGAGGTCCCACTTTCATGTCCATAGATGGTGCCTTCTTGCTGTGTCCTCACTTGGTGGAAGGGGCAAGCAAGCTCTTTGGGGTCTCTTTTCTAAAGGCACTAATCCCAATTCATGAGGGCTCAGCCTTCATGACCTAATCACCCCCAAAGTCCCCACCTCCTAGTATCATGGTGATTCGATTTCAACATCTGAATTTTGGGCAGGGTCGGGGAGGGGGGTAACAAACATTCAGACCATAACAGGCAGGTGGTAGCAGCATTTCCATTTTCCAGATGAAGCAAATGAGAAATCAAATGAGTTTGCCACAGTTTCCCAGAAAGTAACTGGTTAAGTCAATTATTCCAGCTGATCATAATAATTTCTTTTTCCACATTGCATCTGGAAACCATTGCCTGCTTTTAAGTTTTGTTGTGTTGAGTTACGTAGAGATACCACCACATTATTGATGTATATTATACATTATGATACTTTATGGCTTACCAAGACCTAAGGGTACATTGATACCTTTTCTTTCTAAGCCCTATCTGAATTTGGTCAGTGATTTGTATAGAAAATGTGAACCCAGTAAATAACATTCTAGTGTTTTTCTGTAAACACTAACAAATTTTAGCTACATGAATGACAGCTACTCATAGAATTAAAAGGCAGCAAAGCTTGGGAGAGTGGAAAACGTATTGGAATAAAAGCTAAGACACTCGGTGCCAGGTCTGGTTTTGTCCTTAATTCACTCCCATGTCTGCTACCTTCCCTTTTACAGATAATGCAAGAGGCAAATTCAATCCAATAGACATTTTATCAAGGGCCTATTGGGTAAAGCACTTTACATATGACATTTAAATTAAACCTCACAACAACCCAAATGGGTAGGTGTCACTGAACTCATTTTCTAGAAGAGAAGACTAGCATCAGGGAGCTTAAGACAGGGGCAGGGCAGGGTCTGAGCCGCTCTTTGAGTCCTACACCATGTTCCTTTCTATGTCCAAGGCCCTGTTCAGTACTAAGGAAACTTTAAGGAGATAGGTGTAAAGTCCCTATCCTCGAGCTGCTTTCAAAACAGCAGAAGTGGGCCTGGTGCAGAGGCTCATGCCTGTAATCCCAGCATTTTGGGAGGCAAAGGCATGAGGACCACTTGAGCCCAGGAGTTTGTGACCAACCTGGACGACACAGCAAGGCCCTGTCTCTATAGAGATACAAAAATTAGTCATTCCCAGTAACTCAGGAGGATTGCTTGAGCCCGAGAGTTTGAGACCAGCCTAAGCAATATAGTGAGACCCTGTCTCTACAAAAACTACAAAAATTTAAAATTTAAAAAACACAGAAGTGAACAGATGCATACGCAGTGAACGAGGGGTAGCTAATATAACAAGGAAGTAACCAGTGCTGCCTGAACGGGTGCTACATGCAAAGGAAGCGGGTTGGCTGGAGAGATCACTTCTGGCCAACAGCTGTGGTGGGGTGAGGTTCAGGTGATAGTTTATAATGAAAGTGGAACTTAATTTGGATATCTAAGCATGATTATGATTTTGACAGGCAGAGATGTGACAGAGAGCCGTGCTGGATAGAGGATGTATTAGTCCGTTCTCATTCTGCTATAAGGACATACCGAGACTGGGTAATTCATAAAGGAAAGAGGTTTAATTGACTCACAGTTCTGCAGGGCTGGGGAGGCCTCAGGAAACTTGCAGTCATGGCAGAAGGGGAAGCAAACACATCCTTCTTCACATGGTGGCAGCAAGGAGAAGTGCAGAGCGAAGGGAGAGGGGGGAAGCCCTTATAAAACCATCAGATCTCGTGAGAACTCACTATGATGAGAACAACATGGAGGTTGTTCTCCATGATAATTGAATCACCGTGATTCTCCACCAGGTCCCTCCCATGACACGTGGGGATTATGAGAACTACTGTTTAAGATGAGATTTGAGTGGGGACATGGCCAAACCCTATTAGAAGGAGTATTAACAAGATACAAAGATGTAAAATACAAAGATGGTAAAATGCAGGATACGCACTAGATTTAGCCCACAAGTTGATGTGTGTGGAACATAGACTCTGGCTACTCAAAGGGTGGCCTGTGGACCTGCAGCACCCCCATCACCTGGGAGCTGGTTAGGAATGTGTAAAAAATTAGCTGGGCATGGTGGCACGCACCTGCAATCCCAGCTACTCTGGAGACTGAGGCAGGAGGATCTCTTGAGCCCAGGAGTTCGAGGCTGCAGTGAGCTATGATAGCACCATTGCACTCCAGCTTGGGCAACATAATGAGACCCCGAATATAAGGGGGTAAAAAAAGAAAGAAACACAGACTCTCAGGCCCCACCCCACACATACAGAATCACAATCTGCACAAGTGATCCATGCACAGTGGAACACACTGGAGTGCAGGTCACACTGAAAGGCAGATTGTGATCAGGCCAATACGGAAGCTGCCAAACCTGTTGGTCAGGTGGAGGCTTTGGAGCAAGATGGGGTTGTGTGTGAAATCTCCAGCCTGGCTCCAGCAACATCACTTCCCAGCTGTGGGAACTTGGGCAAAGTTATTTAACCAGGTTACTTAAATTGGGGTGATAACAGTACCTGTTCCTTGCCTCATAATATTTAAAATAGACTTCATTTTTCAGAGTAGTTTTAGCTTCACAGCAAAGCTGTCTGGGAGGTACAGGATTTCTCATATAGCCCCACATAGACTCCCCGCTTATCAACATCCCCTGCCAGAGCTGAACATTTGTTACAATAAAACCTACATTAACACATCATTATCACCCAAAGTTCGTAGTTTGCATTAGGGTTCACTCTTGGTGATGTATATTCTATGAGTTTAGATCTGTATGATGATATCAATCCACTGGAGTAGTATCATACAAGATAGTTTCACTGCCCTGAAAATCCTGTGTTTTTCCTTTCTCCCTGCCTCCCACCTAACCCCTGTTGACCACTGATCTTTTTACTGTCTCCACAGTTTTGCCTTTTCTAGAATGTCATTTAGTTGAAATCTTACAGTGTGTGGGCTTTCAGAATGGCTTCTTTCACTTAGTAATATGCATTTAAGTTTTCTTCATGTCTTTTTATGGCTTGATAGCTCTTATTTGCACTGAATGGTAATACATTGCATAGATGCATCATAGCTCATTCATCCACTCACCTACTGAAGGACCTCTGGGTTGCTTCCATAGTTTAGCAATTACAAATAAAGCTGCTGGCCAGGTGCGGTGGCTAATACCTGTAATCCCAGCACTTGGGAAGCCGAGGCAGGCAGATCACTTGAGGTCAGGAGTTTGAGACCAGCCTGGCCAATGTGGTGAAACCTCATCTCTACCAAAAGTAAAAAAATTAGTCTGGCATGATGGCGCACATCTGTAATCCCAGCTATTCAGGAGGCTGAGGCAGGAGAATCACTTGAACCTGGGAGGCGGAGGTTGCTGTGAGCCAAGGTCATGCCACTGCACTCCATCCTGGGCAACAGAGCAAGACTCCGCCTCAAAATAAATAAAGCTGCTAGAAACATCTAGGTAACTTTTTGCAGACATAAGTTTTCAACTCATTTGGATAAATATTAAGGAGTGTGATTGCTGGATCCTGCCTCATAGGACTGTGTTAGGATTCATGTAAGTAATGTGCTTACTAATGTGCCAGGCACTTGGTAAATTTAAATGCTCAGTAAATGATTCTGAGAGTCAGGCTTGCCCCTAACATTTATGGGTCCCAGGACAAGAATACAAAGGCAGATCCACATACCCTTTGCCGAAATAGTTAAGGTTTTGAAACTTGATAGCTTTGTTCATGGCCAAGCTCAGGTTTTCACTCGACCTGGAGGTTGACTAAAGGAGCCAGGCTCATCCGTACAGGCTGCAAGCCCAGGCAGACATGGTATCTGCTGGGCAAGGCTGGGCATGAGTTGAAGACAGGGCCCCCAGGCGAGGACAGGACCCTCCTGCACCCTGGATGGGACTGACCCAGGAAGCTCTTAATAGCACTGAGAGTCCTGGGTCCTTCTCCATGTCCCTCTTTTCCAACTCAGATGCCTCCAAGACTACACCTTCTGAGCCAGGGGCTGAAGGGAGCGTCATTATCTGGGGAGGCCGTCCTGCTGAGACCCCTACCCTGGGTGATTTAGGGTGGCCAATATCCCTTTCTCTTTGCCTGTTTTCCCAGGTAGGCTGTTCTTTTCTCCACCACTGCCCCTAACTCTACCCTGCAGAGGAGGGGAGGCCTACTTCAGCATACATGTCCTCTTGAATAATTCCATTAGCTCAATCTGTTACAGAACTTTCTAAAGAAAATCTTCTTCATAAGACCAAAAAGAAAAACAGCAACAATAAATGTCTTTGTGTTTTGGTATTTGTGATATGCAGGGCTCCTCTTGCCTGGCTCTGCGGGTGGCTCTGCCCATTGTTATGACAAAACCAGACTTTTGCAGGCATGGGAATCTTCAGAAATATTTTGAGCTGAGAAGTGACACACAGAGCTCAACTTTTTGGGCCCAAATACGGTAGCATGGACATGAAGATAGATTCAGTCAAATGCTGGAAGGTGGGTGAGTGTTCTAGAAGTTTTCATGGCTCCATGGCACAGAATCTGCTGCCACTTCTCTCCCTGGGCCCTTCCTCAACACCATGTCATCCTCCTGGCAATCTTAAAACAGTTTCATGAGAGCTGGTTTAAGATGTTGTTACTTTTGAACAATCATTTTCATTTAATTATTTAAGTGATAATTCTAAATCTTCCTTTTTTTTTTTTTTAAAACAATTGTGTGGAGAAAATCGTCTCTTGGCCGGGCGCTGTGGCTCACACCTGTAATCCCAGCACTTTGGGAGGCCGAGGCAGGTGAATCACCTGAGGTCAGGAGTTCTAAAGCAGCCTGGCCAATATGGCAAACCCTGTCTCTACTAAAATATAAAAATATACAAAAATTATCCAGGCATGGTGGTGCATGACTGTAGTCCCAGCTACTCAGGAGGCTGAGGCTGAGAATTGCTTGAACCCAGATGACGAAGGTTGCAGCGAGCCAAGATCACGCCACTGCACTCCAGCCTGGGCAACAGAGCAAGATTCTGTCTTAAAAAAAAAAAAAAAAAAAGAAAGGTCTCTTAAGAAATGATCACCACTAGGATATCATCAAATACATTTTGAAACATAAACTTTGCTGGAGTCTTTGGGGTCATTCAGATGTGTCAAGAGGCTCCATGTGTTTGTCCCTCTGCCTCACGATTTAAAAACATAATTTGAATCAAAACAAGAAGTCCATACCAAGGTTCAAAACAGAAGGATATCCTGCTTCAAGGTTTCAAAGAAAGTTCATGTAAAGCAATGTGGCTGAATCTGTTTTTAAACTGAGTTTCCTCTTTTCCTGGGGTCATCTATAACTAAACTGAAATAAAGATCCATTCCCTTCTCCCCTCCCCTTTTTCCTTTTTCGTGGTGGCCTTTCTTTCTTCCCACTAGCCTGTAGCTTCTTCCCATTATTGTGTCCCTCCTTCTGACCCATCCTCCCTTTATTTCTCATAAAGAAAAGCACCTTTCTCTGTGCAGTGGGGATTACGCTTAGCTAACCAGGACCCCTTTTGGAAACTGGGTGGAGTAGAATACTAATCACAATACAGTGATTAATCATTGTCATTAAACAGAAAGCCATTTTGTCTTAGAAGAAAGTCACATCATGTTTGGAGAGTTAAGCACACCAAAGTCAGGAAATGCAAGATGGATGTGTACTTTCAAATGAACTAAATTGTATAGGTGAACATATATATATATAATATTTATATTATATTATATTATTTATAATTATAATACATTTATATTTATATTCTATGTGTTTATATATAAATATTGTTATACATAAATTATGTATATATGTTTATATATAAACATATTTGTATATGTGTAATTATATATATAGATACAATTTTTTTCCTGGCTAAAATTGCTAGTTTCACTTGAAAACTGTATCCTTTACTCATTATCCAATGAACTACCGGTATTAAAATATCAAGAATTCATATTTTTATATTTTCGATGTTCAGAATTCACATGGCCTTTTGCATTTAGGTTTTTTTTTACTTTTTTAATTTTTTTTTTTTAACATTTTGAGGATGCGGGGCATGGTGGCACACGCCTGTAGTCCCAGCTACTTGGGAGGCTGAGGCGGGAGGATCACTTGAGCCCAGGAGTCCAAGACCAGACTGGAAAACATAGTGAGACCCCATCTCTAAAAAAATAAATAAAAATAAAAAGTATATATTAAGGAGGCTTTTCAGGAACTGAGATAATAAAATAATAGTAATAAGAATAAAGAAATGTAGTTTGGGTGGGAATCACTCAGACATAACAGGAAGTGTTGCTTGCCAACATTTTGTGGCTAAAGTGGGTGGGGAAGAAGCATTAAAAATACAGCTAACATGCGCGCTTACAAGCTTCAGTCTGGCTCAACAAACGCCGAATGCTACAACGTGCCAGCCACTGGGGGTACAATTAGGATGAAAGTCGGCTGCTGTGCTGAAAGAGTTTTCATTCCATCGGCAATTGCTACATTCACAGAAAATTTCAGTCGGATGTGCTTTGTTGACATCCAGATATGCATACTGTCATTGGGGCACCCATGCAGAGGAAGCCAGGGGGAGTCCAGGAAAATCTCCTAGAAGAGATGATGCCTGAGTCTTTCTCTTTTTTTTTTTTTTTTTTTTTTTTTGAGGCAGATCCGCTCTGTCACCCAGGCTGGAGTGAAGTGGCAAGATCTTGACTCATTGCAACCTCTGCCTCCCGGATTCAAGCGATTCTCCTGCCTCACCCTCCCTAATAGCTGAGATTACAAGTGCGTGCCACCACACCTGGCTAATTTTTGTATTTTTAGTAGAGACAGGGTTTTACTGTGTTGGCCAGGCTGGTCTCGAACTCCCGACCTCTGGTGATCCACCTGACTCAGCCTCCCAAAGTTCTGGGATTACAGATATGAGCCACCGTGCCCCACAAACTGAGCCTTGAAGAAAGAATAAGAATTACCCACTTGAAGAGAGATGGAAAGGTGTGATATGAGCTATGCCCAGACAAGACCAAGAACCAAATTGCATTTCCTGTACCCAGAACTCCAGGGTCCTCAGTGCAAAACGGTGGTCGGTGTTCATTGGCCATGGTGAGAGGGGTTGCAAGGAATTGGTAATTAACAATGTTTATCAAAATTTGTGGAATATTGACTTTTCCTGTAAACTACAGTGATTGTTGAGGTTCTTTCGTTTACAAGTAGTGAATTCTTTATTAAATTCCCACAAGCTAAAATGGTGGATTTATAGAAAGGAGTTGACCTGATCCCCAAGATAAAAATGCAGCCAGACCTGGAAAAATATCAGGAACTCCATGCTCATGTTCTACCACAGATCTTCTCCTCCATCCTGCAAAGCAGTTTCAGGATCACTCCATGCCCTGCTGACTGTAAATAGCTCTCTAGAAAAACCAACATGGGTCCAGGGAGAGCCAATAAGTACAAACGTAGGTCAGAGCATGATCTCCAGGTGACTGCTGTCCATTGAGAAAAAGGATGAAAACAGCAAAGTGGGGCCAGGTGCTTTGGGAGGCCAAGGCAGGAGGATCATTTGTGGCCCGGAATTCAAGACCAGCCTGGTCAACATAGTAAGACCCCATCTCTAAAAATAAAAATAAAAAAATCAGCTGGGTGTAGTGGTGCACATCTGTAGTCCCAGCTACTTGGGGGACTGAAGTGGGAGATCGCTTGAGGCCAGGAGTTTGAGGCTGCAGTAAGCTATGATTGCACCACTGCTTTCCCACGTGGATGACAGAGTCAGGCTCTGAGAAAGAAAGAAAGAAAGAAAGAAGGAAGGAAGGAAGGAAGGAAGGAAGGAAGGAGAGAGAGAAAGAAAGAAAGAAAGAGAGAAAGGAGGGAAGGAGGGAGGGAGGAAGAAAGGAAAGAAAGAAGAAGGAAAGAAAGGGGGAAAGAAAGAGGGAAGAAAGAAAGAGGGAAAGAAAGAAAGAGGGAAAGAAAGAAAGAAAGGAAGGAAAGAGGGAAAGGAAGAGAAAGAAAAGAAAGAAAGAAAGAGAAAGTAAAGTGGAATGATAGAAATTTTGCCCACACAATGGCTCAGTGTAAACATCAGACACTGCAGCATGGGAACTGGGGGTTCACTGAGAAACCCCAAAGGAACACACAGATGAGTGAATTTCCAAGGTGATAGCCAATCAATAGATTGGCACCAGAGGGACAGCAGTCCTTCTTAACCATATGCCTCATGGGGTCAGTCCACCTCAGTAAACCCTAACCACAGAGCCCATGGCTTACATGTATGTGTTATCTGCTGTGTGAATGAACAAAGAATAAATCACAAAACCAATGTCAGGAGACTCACACAGATGTGCATGTTTCTTAAGATTAAAGGCAAGACTAAAGACATGGTGAAACCCCATCTCTACTAAAAATACAACAACAACAAAAAATTTAGCTGGGCCTGGTAGCCTGTAATCCCAGCTACCTGGGAGGCTAAGGCAGGAGAATCACTTGAGCCCAGGAGACAGAGGTTGCAGTGAGCTGAGTTCGCGCTACTGCACTCCAGCCTGGGCAATAGTGCAAGACTCTGTCTCAAAAAGAAAAAAAGAAAAAAAATACTAAAGACAGATGTCAAGAAGACAGAGCATACTTTAAGTACTATTTGTTATAAAATACCAGGCACTTTTCTAAGTGCTTAATGCGTACTAATTCATTTAGTCCTCCCTATGCTCCTACGAAGTAGGAACCCAGAATGTACTCTTTTTATTCATAAGGAAACTGAAGCGCTGAAAGGTTAGGTAACTTCCTCAAGGTCAGTGCACAAAAAGTGGAGCTGTGGCCGGAACCCAGGCAGCCTGGTCCCTGAATTCGTGAGACGCCAGCTGCCCGTTCGCTTGGTCTCCACATTCTCCCTTCTCCCCACTCACCCCACAGAGATTGCAAGCATGAGTTTCTCCACAAAAACAATCTAAGCACCAAATGGGTATTTAAATGAACCGGAAACTGAAAAGAAGGTAAGTTGATTTCAAGGGATAAAAGCATTAACATGATATTAGGTTGGTGCAAAAGTAATTGCAGTCCTTGCCATTTGAAAAAAGGCAAAAACTACAGTTACTTTTGCACCCACTTAATAGTTTTCAAACTTTTGGGTTTTTTGATAGCGGAACATTTCCTCCCCAGTGTCTTCTTTAGAATTCAGTAAATACAGCTGGGCATGGTGGCTCATTCCTGTAATCCCAACACTTTGGGAGGCCGAGGCGGGCGGATCATCTGAGGTCAGGAGTTCCAGACCAGCCTAGCCGACATGGTGAAACCCTATCTCTCTACTAAAAATACAAAAAAATCAGCCAGGCATGGTGGCACGCACCTGTAATCCCAGTTACTTGGGAGGCTGAGGCAGGAGAATCGCTTGATCCTGGGAGGCGGAGGTTGCAGTGAGCCGAGGTCGCGCCACTGCACTGCAGCCTGCGTAACAAGAGCGAAACCCCATCTCAAAAAAAAAAAAAAAAAAAATCAGTAAATACAACAGAGACAGGTAGAACAGCTCTGGTGGAAGCAAGGTACAGTGTGAGAGCTTCACTGACCCTGGCTCTGCATCAACTTCCACTTTGGCTCCATGCAGTTTAAAAGACTGAGGGACTCAATTACAAGTCACATCTCACATCAACCAGTGATTGGAAAACGAGGAATACTGGAATCAATTCACCTGTCCTTATTATCTGCGCTGGTATCAAATGCTCAGAGTTTTGAAAAAAATCAATTTGAGCCATTTGCAACATTTTAATTAGGAGCTCTCCAGCTTGATCATTAAATCGTCTTATAATGAAATGTTTCTGACTCTGTTTTGCATCTCTGTCCATTTGGTAGAGTATCAGCGACCTCTTTGAGCACAGGAGAATAGCTGAGAGGAAGGATTAGGATGAAAAAAGGGGAAAAGCAAAGTTAAGGCCTCTGTGGGGGCGGAGAATATTGAGACAGCCTTTGTGTAGAGATTTTGAAGCAAGTTGCGCTCTGACTCTTGAAATGAATGGCTTAGAGGGTGGTTCTCTTGTGTATTTGTTTTCTTTACTTTTCCTCTTCTGGTTCCTCAAAAGGACAGGATATTTAGGATATGTATTCTTCCTCAGTTTGTTTTTTTCCTGAATGTTCTCAAAGCAGTCCAAATTGTCTGTTTGGTGAGGAATCGTCTCCCCTGCTGCGCTATCTGGCGTGCTCTATGTAGTACCTAGAGCCCAGGTCACCTAATATTTCCAAAATGGTTTTTCCAAAGATGCGTGACTAAAGGTCAGAGGTTTCCTTTTGTATTTAAGTAAATCCACACATCCTCTGCCACCAGCATTCCTACGGAGATGTTGATTTCTCCTGTCCATTTCAACTTATGCCTCTGACTTCACTGATGCAGCCAGATCCTGCACCCCTTGGTGTTCCTCTCCAGGGAGGACCCACTGTGTGCTTCTTCCCTCCAGGAATACTGGGGAGGGTCAGGTGCTACACAAGAATGTTGTGCAGTCAGGCGAATCTAAGATTGAACTGGGCTCGTTCGCTTACCTGCAGCACCTCTTTGGGAAAGTTTCTTTCTTCTTTTTTTTTTAATACAGAGTCTTGCTGTGTCGCCCAGGCTGGAGTGCAGTGGTGCAATCTTGGCTCACCACAACCTCCACCTCCCAGGCTCAAGCGATTCTCCCACCTCAGCCTCCTGAGTAGCTGGAATTGCAGGCACTCGCCACCACGCCAGGCTACTTTTTGTATTTTTAGTAGAGATGGGGTTTCACCAGGTTGGCCAGGCTGGTCTTAACCTCAAGTAATCCACCTGCCTCGGCCTCCCAAAGTGCTGGGATTACAGGCATGAGCCACCACACCCAGCCCTCTTTGGGAAAGTTTCTTAAACTCTTATTGTCTCTGTTTCTTCATTTGCAAATTGGAGATCAAATAATACCTATTCTGGCCAGGCACAGTGGCTCATGCGTGTAATCCCAGCACTTTGGGAGGCTGAGGCAGGCAGACTGCTTGAGGCCAGGAGTTCAAGACCAGCCCGACCAACATGGCGAAACGCCGTCTCTACTAAAAATACCAAAATTAGCCCGTCATGGTGGCACATACCTGTAATCCCAGCTACTCAGGAGGGTGAAGTGGGAGAATCGCTTGAACTGGGGAGGTGGAGGTTGCAGTGAGCTGAAATTGTACCACTGCACTCCAGCCTGTGCAACAGAGCAAGACTCTGTCTCAAAAATAAAATAAAATAAAATAAAATAAAACTATTTCTGAGCTCTACTGAACATTAGTGAAACAGCTAAATCCATTTATATACAGAATCTTCTAGTGCATAGAAAAACCAACTTATTACATGAAGCTAGCATAACTTTGCTTTAAAAATACGCAAAGGTAGCAAAAGAAAATAAAACGATGGACCAATCTGACTTATAATATTTTATTTGGGATTGTTCATCTATCTTCAAACCAGTGACGTTCATTAAAAACACACAAACATCAATCCAAGAAATATAGGATGATTTTGAACCATTAGAAAAATATCATGGTTAGGCCTGGTGGGATGGCTCACGGCCAGAATCCCAACGATTGGGAGGCTGAGGCAGGAGGATCACTGTAGCCCAGTTGTTTGAGACCAGCTTGACCAAAATAGTGAGACCCAATCTCTACTGAAAAAAAAAAATTAGTCGGGCATGGTGGTACGCGCCTGATTAAGGAAGAGCACTGACTCGGCCGAACAGAGAAAGTGAACATCAAAATGCCTGTGGAGGGGACTATCACTGAGAAGTAGGGTGGTCGTGCCACAAATTCCTGAAAGGTTCAGGAGTAGGTTTTTAGAAAGTGGAGTAAGGAAGGAATGGAATAAAAACAACAAGGTTGGTTGAAAGCCTTTGAATGGAGAAGCTGAACCTCTAAGTTTCCTTCACCGTCCCAGTGGGAAATAAAAGGCTTATTTTTCTGGAGTGTTTAAACCAGGGGAGCCCTAGACTCCAGTGTACCAGTGGAGGACTGAGTAGCCATTTCCTCAGGGGCTGAGTCGGGGGGCGGGGGGTTGGGGGAAAGAAGGAAAAGAAATTGGGAGACGGAGGTGGGAGGTTTGCTTGGGGCCAGGAGTTCGAGACCAGCCTGGGCAATACAGTGAGACTTCATCTCTATAAAAAAATAAAATAAATAATAATAATTTTTTTTTTGAGATGGAGTCTCGCTCTGTCACACAGGCTGGAGTACAGTGACATGACCTCGGCTCACTGCAACCTCCACCTTCCAGGTTCAAGCAATTCTCCTGCCTCAGCCTCCCAAGTAGCTGGGACTATAGGTGTGCACCAACATACCTGGCTAATTTTTGTATTTTTAGTAGACATGGGGTTTCACCATATTGATCAGGCTGGGCTTGAACTCCTGACCTCGTGATCCGCCTGCCTCGGCCTCCCAAAGTGCTGGGATTACAGTTGTGAGCCACCACCCTTGGCCATAAAATTTTTTAAAAAGAAATTAATCCTGTCTGGCATTTACTGAAATGCTAATCATGTGCCAGGTTCTGTTCTAAATGTTCCACATGCATTAATTCAGTTAATCTTTGTACAACCTACCAGACAGGAAAAAAAAATGTACAAAAGTAACCAAGACAGTTTTGGGTTTGTTGGGTTTCTTGTTTTGTTTTGTTTTGTTTTGGTAGAAACGTTGGTCTCACTATGTTGCTCAGGCTGGTCTCAAACTCCTGGGCTCAAGCAATCCTCCTGCCTCAGCCTCCCAAAGTGCCTGCCTCTGCAGGCATGAGCCACCACCCTCAGCCTCAAGGCAATTTTTAAAAAGAACAAAAAGTAGACTTGCCCTATCAAATATTAAAACATACTAAAAAGCTCTGATAAGTCCAGCCGTGGTGGCTCACACCTATAATCCTAGCACTTTGGGAAGCCAAGGCAGGAGGATTGCTGGCAGCCGGGAGTTCGAGGGTGCAATGAGCTATGATTACATCACTGTGCTCCAGCCTGGGTGACAGAACAAGACCCTGTCTCTTAAAAAAAAAAACAAAAAAACCAAAACTATGAGAATTATAACAATATGATTTGGGTGTTGGAAATAGACAAGTTAGATTGATTAATTGGACATGTTAGATTAATTAATGTTGAAGTAGACATGTTAGATTAGAAAAATATGGAAACTGACCCTTACATATGAGAATGAAAGACAAGATCAAAATGATGTTTCAAACCAGTAGGGAAAAATAATAATTCCATAAATTATATTGGAACAATTGACAATATACCCACTTGGAAGATATAAATTCCAGATGAATTAAGGGCAAATCTAGTATTAAAAACATGTATATACATGAAAGGACTGAGAACATTATGCTGAGTGAAATAAGCCAGGCACAGAGTGATAAATACCATATAATTGCATTTATATGTGTCATATAAAAAAGTTGAACTCATAGAAGTAGAGAATAGAATGGTGCTTACCAGAGGCTGGGGGCAGCATGGGAGAATGGGGAAAAGGGAGAGGTTGGTCAGTGGGTGCAAAGTTACAGGCAGATAGGAGGAATAAGTTCTGGTGTTCTATTGCACAGCACAAAGACTACAATTAATAATAATGTATATTTCAAAATAGCTAAAAGAGGATTTAAATGTTCTCAACACAAGAAATGATAAATATCTGAAGTGTTGGATATGCTAATTAGCCTTATCTGATCATTCCATAATGTAGAAACGTATCATAATATCGCATTGTACCTCATAAATATTGTATTAGTCCATTCTCATGTTGCTAATACCAACAAATACCTGAGACTGCGTAATTTACAGAGGAAAGAGGCTTAATTGATTCACAGTTCCACAGGGCTAGGAAAGCCTCAGGAAACCTACAAACATGGTGGAAGGAGAAACAAACATGCCCTTCTTCACATGATGGCAGGAAGGAGAAGTGCAGAACGAAGCAGGGGGAAAAGACCCTTAATAAAACCATCAGATCTCGTGAGAAATCACTCATCATCATGAGAACAGCATGAAGGTAACTGCCTCCATGATTCATTTACCTCCCACTGGGTCCCTCCCCATGACACATGGGAATTATGAGAACTACAGTTCAAGATGAGATTTGGTGGGGACACAGCCTAACCATATCAAATATATGTAGTAATTGTTGGTCAATTAAAAATTTTTAAAAAACACGTTTGTACACTTGGAAGAAGTAAGACTTTCTTAAGTAACACTTGCTTGGTAACATAATCTATGACTTTTAGCACATTATTTAGTTATCTGATTTTTGTGGTTTTTGGTTTTAATCAATAGAATGAAGATGAAAATAGTAGAATTATTGTGAAATTTACTCTGATCTGACAGACTATAAATCTCACTGGTTACATTAAACTTTGTAGTTTAGTAGTTGTATTCAATTCTGTATAACCCAGTCCCTGGAAGTACTGAAATTTTATTTTTCCTGCTGCTGTTAACAACATAGTTAAGTCTAATGTGCAGAAATTCTTCCTGTGTTAATTCCTCTATTTCAGCATCTCTAGCAGTGACAAGAAAATTTTCTCCTTTGACATTTTTGACAAGTCCTTAACCACTGTCATGACTACTTGTGAATATCTGGTGATATATGAACAAAAACAGCAAAACATCTGTAAATTCTGAATATCCTTTGATTTTTCTCCTTTTGACATCAATCCCAATAAGAAGAAAATCACTGGTTTTATCTAACTTAGTGGACCACTTTCAGGATGAGCTAGTGTGTCAACCCTCTCTCCTTGTCTGCCTGTGCTCCCTCCAACCATCCATGGTAAGGAGTGAATGCTTTACCAAGCAGAAGTAAAAATATATTTGGCCAGGCGTAGTGGTGTGCACCTGTAGTCCCAGCTACTTGAGAGGTTGAGGCAGGAGGATCGCTTGAGCCCAGGAGTTTGAGGCAGCAGTGAACTATGATTGCACCACTGCTCTCCAGGCTAGGTGACAGAGACCATGTCTCTTAAAAAAAAAAAAAAAAAAAAAAAAAAAAAAGGTAAAAAATTATAAGGTCTTTTTTTTTTCGTTTGAGCAGCAAGGTAAAAAGAGAAAAGGTGTTTCATTGGCAAAACTGTCCTACTGGTGGTTTGGCTGTTTTTTCCCTTCCCAGATGACCAACTCCATAACAAAGTAACTGTACTTCTAGACAGAGACTCAGTTACAAGTGAGAGAATCCAATTCAAACCAGCCCAAGAAAATTCCTAAGGGAATTGGCTTGAGTAGCTGGGAAGTCTGAGACTGGGTATAGCTTCAGGCCCAGCTGGTTGGCCTGCACTGCGAAGGCCTGGCCCTACCTGAACCATGTAGAATGGACTCCCCCCAGGAAGAGGGAGGGCCTCTTTAGGAGGAAAGGTGCTGAGCTAGCAAAAGCGACAGCTGTCCACAGCAGTAACTAAAGACGTTTCCTGGTTCAGCATGTAGCACATATGGTGCGTATATTGTCTTTTTCTCCCCAAGGTTATTGTTAGAATCAAGGGATTGCAACATCACAGCATTCTTGCTTGGTCATGAAGCAGACTGCCCGAATATATCGGCTTTGGTTCCTTTAATGTGGGTCTGTAATGAGGCTGGGAGACAAGTGGCTGGTTCTGTTTCTTGTTTTGCCTCTGTGTCATTCTATCATGATGGTCACTATGTAACAATCCATTTTGTTTGTTTGTTTGTTTTGTGAGGTTTCATTAGGACAGGATAATATACCATACATAAACATGATGAAAGTAAATGATCATAAACTCTAACAAGATTTGAATGAAAAGTCTTCTAAATATGGCTCTGAGGCCAGGCATGGTGGCCCCTATCTGTAATCCCAGCACTTTGGGAGGCCAAGACAGGAGAATCACTTGGGCTCGGGAGTTCAAGACCAGTCTGGACAACATAGCAAGACCTTTTCTGTACTAAAAATAAAAATAAATTAAGAAAAATATTAGCCAGGCACTGTGGTATGTGCCTGTCTGTAGTCTCCGCTACTTGGGAAGCCAAGACAGAAGGATTGCTTGAGCCTGGGAGATTGAGGCTGCAATGAGCTATGATCACCCCACTGCACTTCAGCCTGGCCAAAAGTGAGACCCTGTCTCAAAAAAAAAAAAAATATATATATATATATACACACACACACACACGTATATATACACACACACACGTGTGCACATATATTTGTATATATATATATTTTGTATATTATATATATTTTGTGTATTTATATACACACACACACATATAGTTCTGAGTGTCATATTCTTAGGACTGCAGAAATTGGCTGAGACCACATCATTCATGTCAGAAGGTCTAAGTGCAATACTTCTTGATTCATGGCCTGTTAGAATTGCCCTGGATGTCAGATGAGGGGCTGGATCTCCAATGGCGGGGAGTAGAGGAAGCCTCCAGTCTCTCAGGGAACCAGAATCTGACTGTTCTCCACTGCAGATCTTTAATCAGGGCTTGGTGGCAAAGCTGACACATACTCGGTCCACCCCTAGGTAGGCAAAGCACAGAAGCATGACTGTCTTCTCCAATTTTCTCTGCTCCAGGGTAGGCTCAGACACCTTCCAGAGTGTTTTGCTTCATGTTAGATTTGTCTGTCCTCTCTCCTCTCTCCCATTCCCCCTGCACACCCAGCCTCTCCCTGCCAGCCATTAGAAAGCTTTGTCTCAAGGGCAGTAGCAGGAGCATGGCTCTTGGTAACCATAGGCAACCATGAATCCCTATTAGCTATTTGTGCTGTATTTGTAAGGCACATTCCGGCCACTAACTGGGTAGACAGGAAAATGTGCTTTAAAGGTTTTCTTGTGCGGTAATATTGTCTCCTTTTTTTTCTTCTTTTTTGCAGAATGACCAGTCCATGGGTGAGATGCAGATAATCGGAGGCGATGATCTTTCAACGCTGGCTGGAAAGGTTTGTTCATGTAACTGTGCTCAGACCGCATTGATGTCTGGGGGCATCGGTGACCTGCATTTCAGGTCAGCACTCACAGGACATTTCAGACATGCTCCCGGGTTTTCCAATTCATACAAATGGCTGCGTGAATCCTTTTAATGATCTCCCCTTTCTAAAACATTCTTTTTAGAATGCTTCCAAGACACCATGCAGACCAAATCTTTCTTCTCCGAGCTTCTTTCCAATCTTGTTTCAGACAGCAAAACCCCTTTGCCCACCTTGTTCTAATCCTTTTCTACTCATCTTTCCCAGCACCTTCTGAAAAGGAAGCTTTCCCTTTATTTATTCGTCTGCCTTTTTTTTTTTTCATCCATCCTCTGCAACTAGGCACGTCAGTAAGACATTTACACAGGTTCATTGACATGTACAAAATCTGGGGAGGGAAGAGAAAAGGAACTCTTAAGAGTGCGTTTTCAGCACTTTGACTTTTTTTCTATTAAAAACAATGTAAACTATTAGATAATAGGAAGAACACCTCCAGTTTTAACTTGGAGTTCCAAATTTGCCAGTGCTTAGTAATTAAGTGAAAAGACTGTTTAGATTCTGATAGAAATACATAAACTGGAAAGAAGAGTTGTTTCCTAACGAAGATGATGTTCGTGGAATGTTACTTGAAATGCACATTTGCTGTGAATAAAAGCAATCCGGAATTTGTTTTTGTTCAGCCGTACTGACCTAGCTTGTATTCCTTATCCCTGAACAGCTTGGCTTTCTAAGTTAAATGGATTAGTCTATTACACAAGCTTAATCTCTCATATTTGTGCTTGTTATCGTTATGCAATGCCCGGGTAGGGAAAAAAATAGCAGCCACATTTCATAAAAATATGTGTAATAATCATAGGATGGCTATAGAGCCACAAGGACTTTTTTTTTTTTTTAGACAGAGTCTTGCTGTGTCCCCAGGTTGGAGTGCAGTGGCGTGATCTCAGCTCGCTGTAATCTCCACCTCCTGGTTTCAAATGATTCCCCTGCCTCAGCCTCCCAAGTAGCTGGGATTACAGGCACCTGCCACCATGCCCGGGTAATTTTTGTATTTTTAGTAGAGACGGGGTTTCACCATGTTGGCCAAGTGGGTCTCAAACTCCTGACCTCAAGTGATCCACCTGTTTCGGCTGCCCAAAGTGGAGCCACAAGGACTCTGACTACAAAACAGTGCACTTCCCTCTACTCTGAAGACAGCATAGTAGATCTATGTGTTAAATGGCTGTCTAGCAGTAAATTGTGTTCCATAAAAATCAGAATTAACTTGTTGCTGTTAATGCATCACTAAGCCACCATTTGATGTTACTGTTACATTGGTGCATAAAACAACATCCTAGAAAGCTAAAATACTCAAAGTAAATTCCAGAAATTCATAAGTTTTAACGACCCTGGAGTGGCCTTTAGCTAATACGTCATTTTAGCATTTTATTGTAGGACACTGCCTTACAGGTTTATTACACAAAATAAGTAGTTTACCTTGTGCTTTTGCTATGGAGTCTGTCAAAGTGACAACTCTAAAATTCCCAAATGAATGCCAAGAAGAAATTTGCACATAGACGGCTGGGCATGGTGGCTCATGCCTGCAATCCCAGCACTTTCAGAGGCCGAGGTGGGCAGATCATTTGAGGTCGGAAGTTAGGGAAGTTATGAGACCTGCCAGGCCAACATAGCAAAACCCTGTCTCTACTAAAAATACGAAAATTAGCCAGGCATGGTGGTGCACACCTGTAATCCCAGCTACCTGGGAGGCTGAGGAAGAGGATCACTTAAGCTCAAGAGTTAAGGCTGCAGTGAGCTATGATGGCACCAGTGCACTCCAGCCTGGGCGACAGAACAAGACTCTGTCCCTTAAAAAAAAATAATAATAACCTGTATATCCATACCTTGTTTCCACTAGAGCCCTTTCCACAAGTTGCAATGTTTACCTTAGGGCTTATTTTTTATTTGCCTGTCTCCCCAACCAGGAAGTCAGCATGAAGTTGGCAGAGACCATACCTGGTCCATAACAAACTGGGATAAATATTTGGTGACTGAACAAGTGGATGGTCCTCTTATATAGAAATTAGAAAGAAGTCTTTGATTAGTTTGGGGTAAGAGAGGACAGGGCAGAGCGAAATGGTAAATAAGCCCACCTGGTCACACCCAAGGACACACCCACCAGCTGGTTAGTTGAGAGGTGGAGAGAAAGGTGCTGAGTGAGGGAGGAGCGCCCTCTTTGTTGAGGCAAAGGGCTTCCTCATAGGAGATTCAAGGGGGACTGAGGAAGTGAACGCAACATAGCTGAGGTGGAAAAGTGAAAAAAATTTCACTTAGCTTTTAAAATTTCCTTTTCCTTAAAAAAGATAAAGGCCTTCCAATATGCCTTGGCATAACACCAAATAACCACCAGAAGTAGCCAGAGCCCAGTTTGAACATCACAGTTGTAGATGTTTTAGAAGCTATTTCTGGCATGAGTCAACGGATCATGTAGGTAGAGGCAATGTATTGTTTGTGGAGTTTTTCAGCTGTAGGGGAACTATTAAAATCCATTTGTTTCCATTTGATAGGTAATAAAAATCATTAGTTGTCACTGGGTTTGGGAAACTTAAATGCCCGTTACAGCCCTGGGGAAGGGTTTTTGGTCTTATGGAGTGAGTTTGTTAGCATTCAAATTATAGTTGCTGCCTTAGGATAGTAGGCTGCTACAATGACTTCTTTGGGTAGCCATTTTCATAAGAAATAAAATACAAGACATGATAAGGTTAAAAAAAAAAAAAGATAAAGGCCTTCATATGACCCACTCTGTTCACTCATTCTTCATTCAGCCTCTCCGTGAAAGGTTATCAATTAAGTTAGATAGAACAAATAAGCCCCACTATTCAATGGCAATGTAGAGTGACGATGGTTAACAGCAATGTGTTGTATATTTCAAAGTAGCTAGAAGACTTGAAATGTTCCCAACACATAGCAATAATAGACAGTCAAGGCAATGGCTACCCCAAATACCCTGACCTGCTCATTACGCATTCCGTGCATGTAACAAACACTCATGTACTCCATAAATACATAAAACATTGTGTATCAATGAAAAAATAAAATTTTTAAAAATAAGGATTGGCAAGATTTTAGAAATAAGTTTTAGAGGCTCTCCAAAATCTTTCCATCATGCAGAATATACACTAGCTGGAAAAAAAAAATGTAAAAGGAAAAGGCACCCAACAGTTAGTGGGTACTTGTTTTAATGGGTGTAGAAGAAAGTCTGAAACTGCAATAAATATCTGCAGTGGATGAAAGGATTGTTGAGGCCAGGAGTTTGAGACCAGCCTGGGCAACATAGTGAGACTGTGTCTCTACAAAAGAAATTTAAAATTTAGCCAGGCATGGTGGTGCACACCTGTAGACTCAGCTACTTAGGAGGCTAAGGTGGGTGATCACTTGGGCTCAGGAGGTTGAGGCTGCAGTGACTTCTCCTTTCTCCTGTAGTGATAATACAATTTGTCAGTCATTCAGTAAACTTACATTTAAAGTACATTTATCATCATGTTATTACTCTGCCAGGAATTTGTTCCCAGGAACACACCTTCTCTTATTTCATGCTTGGCACTCTAAGAAGAGCCCCATAGGTCTTTCCACGCAAGACTCTTTCCTTGGATTTAAAGAAATCCAAAGAATGAAGGATTCCTTAGGATTCAGATAGTCTTAGAGAGGGGAGGGTGAGCTTTTGCCTGGAATAGAAGGGTTTGTGACTAACACAGAAAAGAGAGCAAGGGCCCCCCAATGGCAACAGTTGACCCCCAAGCCTCAAGGTACTCCTCCATAGCTATCACTGTCATGTACCCAAAACCAACAATCATTCCCTCCAAATGAATTTAAAAAACCATTAAGCCAGCCAGGCACGGTAGCTCATGCCTGTAATCCCAGCGCTTTGGGAGACTGAGGCGAGTGGATCACTTGAGGTCAGGAGTTTGAGACCAGCCTGGCCAATATGGCAAGACCCCGGTCTCTACTAAAAATACAAAAATTAGCCAGATGTGATGGCACACACCTCTAATCCAAGCTGAGGCAGGAGAATTGCTTGAGCCCTGGAGGCAGAGGTTGCAGTGAGCCAAGATCATGCCACTGCACTCTAGCCTGGGTGACAGAGCAAGACCCTGTCTAAAAAAAAAAAAAATTAAACCTACAAAAACCCCATCAAAATTTAATACAATACCACAACCTATCCCCCACTAATAATTAGCCCTAATCCTTCATAAATAGGTGACGGCTTCGAAGAAAATTCCACAAAGCCTACAACAAGAATAAAACTTAATAAAAATAAAAATATGGAATGGGGTAATCGAGAAAAGAGTAGGATCACCGGACATAAGTGGACCAGCATGACTGAAGGAAATTAATCAAAAACAGGGAAGTAGTAGGAAAAAAAAAAATGAAAACACGGGGTTTGATGTGTAGAATACATTGAAAGTCTCAATGAAGAGCTGAACTTGCTCAGCAAAGTAAACAGGAGACACAAAAGTATTTGAGCAGAGATGACATCATGGAGCTGTGTTTTAGGAAAATGAAACTGACAAGAGGGAAGAATGGCTGAAAGAGAGGAGAGAGCAGTTTGGAGGCGGGGTAGGCGGAGCCTGCAGGAGCACTTGAACTACAGGAGCCAAGTTAGGGTGGAAGAGAAGATATCGTGGTATCAAAAGGAGCCGTGACAGAGTTAAATGAAGGAGGGAGGGCTAGAAAGGATTTTTTAAAATTAAATTTGTGTATGAAAGAACTCTATAAAACATGGGGAAATAGCTCACCTACATAATCTTGTCATGCTGTGAGTTAGAGGCATTATGAACCCATAACTGTATAATACTTCTGGAGCCCTTGAAGGCATGGGATTAAAATATTTAGAAAAAAAGGAGACTCTACACAGCCCTCTCTCTCTCTCTCTCTCTCTCTCCCTCCCTCCATCTCTCTTTTTCTTTCTTTCTTCCATTTCTTTCTCCCTTTCTTTTTTTTAAATAAAACATTTTTTACTTTGAACCCCGAGAAACTACCTTTCTTTCTCATCTCTTCCTTTCTTTTTTTGTTCTCTTTCTTTCTCTCTTCCTTTCTCTCTTTTTCTTTCTTTTATTTTTTGACTTTTTTTAAAATTCCTTTCTCTCTCTTCCTTTCTCTGTCTTCTTTTCTCTCTCTCTCTCTCTCTCTCTTTCTTTTCTTCCAAGGAAAGGAAGCTCACAAGGGAAGCTGTCTGAGTCATGGTTCTAAATAGGTCATTGCTGTTGAATAAAGTGAGCCCTCAACGATTAAGTTAAATGGCCTCTTCAGTTCATGATGTTAAAAGCATTTTATTCGGTGTGTTTAAGCTGTCTACACAATGTACTCTCTGGCTGATTTTTTTTCCAAAGTTGATTTAATATTGGCACTTCATAAAATGTGTGTATCTATTAAAGTAAGATTTTATTCATATTCACGAGGAACCTCTGAAAGGGTGGAATAAACAAAATGCATGGAAACAGGCTCAAATCTGGCAACATGAAAACAGATGTGCAGGTTAAGCCCAAGATTTTGGGAGACATGCCCCCCAAACCTGCCCTCAAATACGTTTTTTTTTTCTTTTTTCTTTTTTTTTTTTTTTTTTGAGGCAGAATCTCGCTCTGTCGCCCAGGCTGGAGTGCAGTGGTACGATCTCAGCTCACTGCAACCTGCACCTCCCAGGTTCAAGCGATTCTCCTGCCTCAGCCTCCTGAGTGGCTGGGATTACAGGAGCACACCACCATACCCAGCTAATTTTTGTAGTTTTAGAAGAGATGGGGTTTCACCAAGTTGGTCAAGCTGGTCTCGAACTTCTGACCTCAAGTGATCCACCCTCCTCAGCCTCCCAAAGTGCTGAGATTACAGGAATGAACCACTGTGCCCAGCCTAAGATTCTAATTAAATGCCAGAGTGAAGCATCGGAAACTGCCAAAAGTTCCCCCTTGGCTGCCTTAGCTGTTTAAATCATTCTTTTTTTATTGCATCTGACTAAGCTGAGAACAATAATGGAAAGACCCACTGACTGATGATTCTGGAAATTTTGTGAATTATCACATAAAATGAAATGCTAAACTACATTCCCTTTTCCATGGGGTTTATATTCACATTCCTACTCATTCTCCACATCCCCAATACAGCTCATTGTCACTGCTGCCATTGCTCTTGATTAGTGTGATCACGGCCACCAAACTACACTGCTGCAGATGAGACAGTGTGGTGTGCAAATCACTGTGTGCTCTAACATACTAGAAGTAGGAATAACCTATTTAAGAATATCATGTAGATTTGTGCAATTCTTTCCTCCCTTCTTTTCTTGTTTCTTCCTTTCTTTTTCTTTTTTGTTAGGAAACCCCTTGTGATTAGTTTTGATCAGAATCATGCAACAGCAAAGAAAGCACACCCCAGAGATTCCTCATAGAGTTTTTGCCTGCAGCTCCTAGGCTGCAGATTTTACTGGCTTTCTGGGAGGAAATGAGCTAGGTGTGATGAGATGACTAAGACAGTAACTGGCAAACATCTCAGAGGCAGTGATCAGAGTTATCAGATTGGAAGTGTTTAGGAGGCATGGTGTGTACTGAAAAGAGAAGTTGCCCACTCAAAAAAACCTGAATTTTAGGAAATTGCTTAGTGCAAAATTAAAAGCAATAGACATTGATAATAGCTTGGTTAAGGAGGAATTGCAGATTGTTAAGGAAAAATGGAGGGGATGAATCAGAAATACAATGAACCAGAGAAAGTGAAAGAAATGAGGTCAAAATTGTTGATTCACTACACAGGTATTTCTTGAGTACCTACTAGATGCCAGTCTCCATGTTATGTATTTTTGTTCGCTTGTTTTGTTTTGTTTTGTTGAGACAGAGTCTCACTCTGTCACCCAGGCTGGAGTGCAGTGGCACGATCTCAGCTCACTGCAACCTCTGCCTCCCCGGTTCAAGCAATTCTTGTGCCTCAGCCTCTCGAGTAGCTGGGACTACAGGCGTGCACCACCATGCCTGGCTAATTTTTATATTTTTAGTAGAGACAGAGGTTCACCATGTTGGCTAGGATGTTCTCAAACTCCTGGCCTCAAGCAATCTGCCTGCCTTGGCTTCCCAAAGTGCTGGGATTACAGGTGTGAGCCATCACACCCAGCCTCCATGTTGTATACTGATTATATAAAGATAAATAGTTTTGGCTCCTTAGCTCTTTGAGCTAATCTTAGGCACAGCCATATCTCAGAGTTATTGTGGATTTGATTTCAGATCACCACGATAAAGAGAGCCACACAAATTTTTTGATTTTTCAGTGCATATGAAACTTATGTTTATACTGTATGGTAGTCTACTAAGTGTGTGATAACATTATGTCTAAAAAATAAGGCACATAACTTAATGAAAAACTACTTCATTGCTAAAAAACAATGCTA
The DNA here is from genome assembly GCF_029281585.2 of Gorilla gorilla gorilla. NCBI lineage: Eukaryota > Metazoa > Chordata > Mammalia > Primates > Hominidae > Gorilla > Gorilla gorilla. Next base: position 33,860,420 of record NC_073232.2, on the reverse strand, counting down.
ATGATCATCTGAGCCTTCAGTGAGTCATCTTGCCTGGTCCACCAGGCAAGACCTGGTGGAGGGTCTTGCCACGATGTTGATGGCTACTGACTGATCAGGCTGGTGGGTGCTTCGGAAGGTTGGAGAGGCTGTAGCAATTTCTTAAAACAAGACAACAGTGAAGTTCACTGCTTAGATTGACTCTTCCTTTCATGAAAGATTTCTCTGTAGATTGTGATGCTGTTTGATAGCATTTTACCCACGGTAGAACTTCTTTCAAAATTGAAGTTAATCCTCTCCAGCCATGCTACTGCTTTATCAACTAAGTATATATAATATTTTAAACCCTTTGTTGTCATTTCAACAATGTTCACAGCATCTTCACCAGGAGTAAATTCCATCTCAAGAAATCACTTCCTTTGCTCTTCCATAAGAAGCAACTCCTTATCTGTTCAAGTTTGATCATCAGATTACAGCAATTCAGTCGCATCTTCAGGCTCCACTTCTGATTCAGTTTCTCTTGCTATTGCCACCACATCTGCAGGTACTTCCTCCACTAAAGTCTTTTTTTTTTTTTTTTTTTTTTTTTTTTTTGAGACGAGTTGTTACTCTGTCGCTGGTGTGCAGTGGCACAGTCATGGCTCACCACAGCCTCTACCGCCCCAGGCTCAGGTGATCCTCACACCTCATTTTTTGTAGAGACAGGGTTTTGCCACGTTGCCCAGGCTGGTCTCAAACTACTGGGCTCAAGCAATCCGCCCACCTCAGCCTCCCAAAGTGCTAGGATTACCTGCAGCAGCCACCGCCCTTGGCCTCTCCACTGAAACCTTGAGCCCCTCAAAGTTATGCATGAGGGTCGGAATCAACTTCTTCCAAACTCCTACTCATGTTAATATTTTGATCTCCACTCATGGATGATGAATGCTCTGAATGGCATCTGGAATGGTGGATCTTCAGGTTTTCAATTTACTTTACCCAGATCCGTCAGAGGAATCACTATCTATGGGCAGCTATCACCTTACAAAATCTATTTCTTAAATAATAAGACTTGAAAGTTTAAATGACTCTATGGGCTGCAAAATGGATGTTGTGTTAGCAGGCATGAAAATAATCTCCTTGTAAACATCTCCATCAGAGCTCTTAGGTGACCAGGTAGATTGTTAATGAGCATAATATTTTGAAAGGAATCTTGTTTTCTGCGCAGTAGGTCTCAAGAATGGCCATAAAATATTCATTTCAATAAACCATGCTGTAAGCAGATGTGCCTGTATAAACAGGCTTTGTTGCTCCATTTATAGAACACGGGCAAAGTCGATTTAGCATCATTCTTAAGCACCCTAGCATTTTTGGAATGGTAAGTGAGCATTGGCTTCAACTTAAAGTCACCAACTGCATTAGTCCCTAAAAAGAGTCAGTCTAGGGGGGTCACAGTGACTCACACCTCTAATCCCAGCACTTTGGGAGGCCGAGCCAGTGGATCACCTGAGGTCAGGAGTTCAAGACCAGCCTGGCCAACAGGGTGAAACCCCTTCTCTACTAAAAATACAAAAAAATTAGCTGGGCATGGCGGCATGCACCTGTAATCCCAGCTACTTGGGAGGCTGAGGCAGGAGAATTGCTTGAACCCAGGAGGCAGAGGTTGCTGTGAGCCGAGATTGTGCCATTGCACTCCAGCCTGGGCAACAGAGTAAGACTCTGTCTCAAAAGAAATAAAATATAAACAAATAGTACATTAAAGATCGCTGATCCCAGATCACCATAACCACAATGACAATGAAAGTATTTGAAATATTGCAAGAATTTCCAGAATATGACACAGAGACACAAAGTGAGTACACACTGTCAGAAAAACAACACCAACACATGTGCTCAACACAGGGTTGCCATAAACCTTCAATTTGTAAAACAAAAACAAAAACAAAAAAACCCACAGTCTCTGCAAGGTGCAATAAAGAGAAATTTGGGAGGCCAAGAGGGGCAGATCACCTGAGGTCAGAAATTCAAGACCAGCCTGGCCAACATGGTGAAACCCCATCTCTACTAAAAATACAAAAATTATGCATGCGTGATGGTGCACACTTGTAATCCCAGCTACTCGGGAGGCTGAGGCAGTAGAATCACTTGAACCCAGGAGGCAGAGGTTGCAGTGAGCCGAGATCGCGCCATTGCACTCCAGCCTGGGCAATAGAGTGAGACTTCATCACAAAAAAAAGAGAAATGTAAAAAACAAGGTATGCCTATACTGCAAAAGAGACTGTTCTAAATTGAAAGAGAAGGGAAGATCCAATCCATGATATAGGTTGGATAAACCAGCTACAAAGGCCATTTTAAGGACAACTGGGGAAATTTGAATATATAGTAGGCTTTATATGATGTTAAGAAATTATCATCATTTTTGTTGGATGTTATAATAGTTTGGCTATACATAATAAAGAATTCATGATACCTTTAATCTATTTTAAAGCACATAAAAATTTTATATACTTTAAACAGTTAAGCATGTATCAAAAATTTAGAAAGTCTTTAGACTTTTCTGGTTTTCAAGCATTTTATAATGTTTTATATTTATATATTATAGAAAGTACAAACTTTCTTTGACAGGTATATTTTTATATGTAAGGAAATATATGCAATTTCTATAATAAGAATGAATACATGGCTGGGCGCAGTGGCTCATGCCTGTAATCCTAGCACTCTGGGAGGCTGAGGAGGGAGGATCACTTGAGGCCAGGAGTTCGAGGTTACAGGGAGCTATGATCGAGATTCTGTCTCTAAAAAATAAAAATAAAATTTAAAAATACGTATTTATACTTAAACCCTTTTTAAGAAACAAGCAACCTAAAAGTCAATAAATGATTTAAATATGTTTTTAAGTACAGAAATAGGTATGTGAAACATGACTAAGTCTAATTTTTAGAAATAAAAAAGTAACGAGCAGAAAAACAGCTAAAAGAGTTAAAAGTGACCGTCTCTGGGAAACAAAATTGGGAGCGAACAGGGGTGAAGTGATGGAGGGGTGTTTTTCTTTTAAAAACCTTTCAATCTATTTGATTTGTTTTTTGTTGTTGTTGTTGTTGTTTTTTATGTTTTGAGATGGAGTCTTACTCTGTTGCCCAGGCTGGAGTGCAGAGGCACCATCTCAGCTCACTGCAACCTCCACTTCCCAGGTGCAGGCACTTCTCCTGCCTCAATCTCCCAAGTGGCTAGGACTTCAGGCTGGCCACCAAGCCCAGCTAATTTTTATATTTTTGGTACAGAAGGGGTTTCAATATACTGGCCAGGCTGCTCTCGAACTCCTGACCTCAGGTGATTTGCCCGCCTCGGCCTCCCAGAGTGCTGGGATTACAGGCGTGAGCCACGGCGCCTGGCCTCAATCTATTTTAAACATGTGTATGCATTACCTTGATTTGAAAATGTATTTGAATAATTTTGACAGTGTCTTTCAATATCTCTCAATATCAGTATACATCCAAATCCTACTTCCCACTTACCACTATATCTTAGAATTGAAGCTAATCTTTTCAAAGATGACTCTATTGTTTTGCAAGGTTCTGTACCGTCAAAAAAATATTTAATTACATTCAATACATACACTCTACTTAATTAGGCAGGAATGCAGACTAACACATTTTAGAAAGGTTTTTCTTTTTAACGTTGAAACAAAAAGAGATTGTGAGCTAGAAAATTACATTAACCAGAACATTCTCCAAGTATTCTGGTTGGTTTATAGGTCTGATTGGTAAGCGTCAATCAAACTAAACATGCACATATCAAGTAACTACTGCAAATTGGTGGTTAAGATCATAGAAATTCTTGTTGAAAATACCAAGAGGACTCCCCTGGCAGTATGACTCTTGTATTTTTTGTTAGAGAAGGGGTTTCAATATACTGAAATATACTGAAAGAGTGGAGGGTAACGTGGCATGCCCTGCTTCAAAAATGGACAAAATAATCTTATACATTTCCATGATAAAATTAAGATTTTCAATGGATTTAATGAATAAAAATGTCATAACTGACAGAAAAACACTTCCAAGAAGTTATTTTAACATAAGAATGTATTTGACATACGGTGCAAAGTTAACAGAGTTGTTGGTCGGCTGGTTTGGTGGTTGGGTGGTTAACATTTTTATTAATTAAATCTTGCATTAAACATAAGTAAGTTATCGAATGTGTAGTATTTGATCTGATTTTTTTTTTCTTTTGAGATGGAGTCTCACCCTGTCACCCAGGCTGGAGTGCAGTGGTGCAATCTTGGTTCACTGCAACCTCCGCCTCCCGGGTTCAAGTGATTCTCCCGCCTCAGCCTCCTGAGTAGCTGGGATTACAGTCACCTACCACCACACCCAGCTAATTTGTGTATATTTTAGTAGAGACGGGGTTTCACCAAGTTGGCCAGGCTGGTCTCGAACTCCTGACCTCAGTTGATCCACCCACCTCGGCCTCCTAAAGTGCTGGGATTACAGACGTGAGCCACTGTGACAGGCCATGATTCTTAAAGTATTGTATAAATCATAGAGATAAATGAAACATCATCTAAAGAAAGAAAAACACCATTACGTTGAAGGGATAGTCTCACCATTTAGTAAACTGGGATGGCATATTAACAGTCATATTTTAATTTGGTGGGGCAGCATTAACATGTCACTGCTAATCCAATTAATCAGTCAGTTTTAACTCAGTAATGAGTTTAATCAGTTATTATTGCTTTAGTCAACAAATAATTATTGAGCATTTATATGCAGGCATTATGCTAGTTTCTGGCAATGCGGTAGGAATCAAGACAAACATGATCCCCACCTCATGGAGATTAGAATATAGTGGGGAAGACAGATATCAAACAAGAAATTAAAATGCAGTACAATCATCGTGTATTAGTCCTTCCTCACACTGACATAAAGAAATACCTGAGACTGGGTAATTTATAAAGAGAAAAGGTGTAATTGGCTCACAGTTCCACAGGCTGTATAGGAAGCATGGTGCTGGCATCTGTTCTGCTTCTGGGGAGGCTTCAGGAAACTTAAAACTGTGACAGAAGCTGGCTGGGTGTGGCAGCTCGTGCCTGTAATTCCAGCACTTTGGAAGGCCAAGGAGGGCAGATCACTTGAGCTCAGAAGTTTGAGACCAGCCTGGCCAACATGGTAAAACTCCATCTCTACTAAAAATACAAAAATTAGCCGGGCGTGGTGGTGCATACCTATAATCCCAGCCACGTGGGAAGGTGAGGTGGGAGAATCGATTGAACCCGGGAAGCGGAGGTTACATGAATGGAGATCGCACTACTGCACTCCAGCCTGGGTGACAGAGTGGGACCCTGTCTCAAAAAAAAAATTATGGCAGAGGCAAAGGGAGAGCAGCACTTCAGATGTCTGGAGACAGATATGGAGCAAGAGAAAGAGGGGGAGGTGTCATACACCTTTAAACAACCAGATACAACACCACCAAGGGGCATGACGATGCTAAACCATTCATGAGACCCACCCCCGTGATCCAGTCACCTCCCACCAGGCCCCGCCTCTAGCACTGAGAATTACATTTCAATATGAGATTTGGGCAGGGACACAGATCCAAACCATATCACAGTGTTCTTAGGGGAGAGGTAGAGGAATGCCTTGAGAGCTTGTTGCAAAGAATCTAACCAGCTCGCTAAAAATACAGACCAGGCACTTCCCAGCCCTTTCTCTAGCCTACCCTCTTCATCTAGGTTGACAGTCCAAGAGGAAATCCTGAGTCCCCAGGGATTTTGGTGGCTGTGCAAGAGTAAGGCTGTCACAGCTGAACCCATGATGCATTTACCGAGCACGGTCTCCATTAGCAATGCAGTTCATGTTGCATTGTTTTCCTGGTAAACTCTCAACAGGCTTTGCCTCCCAAGGGAATGCTGGGGGTGGGAGGCCCTTGGCAGAATTACTGAAATGGGATGACTTTATGGAGAGCTCGTCAGACAGGTCTAAGATAAGCTTGCTTCTAACCTAAATATAGATACTAATATTGCACCACCAACTAATTCCAGAGGACTTGTTAAAATGAATCTGGAAAACCTAGATCACCTCTAGTCCTTTGAATTAGATGGATGGGGAAGGACCGTCTAAGTAAATTGTGAAATTCTAACTATAAGCAAAAAAATATGTATGTATCCTGTGAGTCAGATTGGCATCACATTCTAAAATATGGGTTTTGTTTATTTCAGAATGTTCTCATTGTTGAGGTAAGCTGGCATTTCCTTTTCCATACTTGGAGGTTGAAAGAATCTAATGGTGAGTTTTAAACGGTAAACCTTGTTATCAAATTGACCAAGGATTTCTTGAGCTCCCACTGGGTGCATGCTCTCCAAATTTAATGAATAGGGGCCAGATAGCATCCCTGATTTCAAATAATGTAGAATAAAAGCTTTGCAACGGTATTTGTGGACGACTTTATCCTTTTTGTGTATCCAGTTCCACATATCTCTGTGTTGATTCTTATACTTCTTTGTGAATCAGACAGCTTTAAAGAAGAGGAAACTAGCTCACTGAACCAAATTCATTTCACAGTAAAACCAAGGTTAGAACTCTGTTTACCCTGAATTCAGTGTCTTTGCTAAGGACCTCTGATGATTTCAAGAATTCTCAAATACTTTCAGCATCAAAATCATAAACACAATCAATTAAAAATGACGAGCTATGGGGAAAGCTATGTTTTTTTGTTTCTCGTTTTTCGTTTTTTTTAACTTTTGTTTTTCTGTTAAAAAAGAGAGAAAAGAGAACGTGGGATCCCTATGGCAGTAGTGGACTAATACAGCAAATGGCCACGTTTCCTTCAGGAGCACGCTTGTCTCATCAAACAGCAAAAAATTCAGGGGAGCTGTTTTCAACCTTTTGTTACACAATTGCCTGTGTGCGCCATGTGCATCTGGAGTTCTTGCTCAGTATAACCCATGGAGTAGACCCTCTAACCAAATGAATTGCCCAACCCTGGCTACATTCAGACCTGTTGTTTTGATAATCAGCTCATGACAGCTGATTCCTGTCCTTAGGACAATAAATCGCCGCTGCCCATTCTCCTCTAATTGTGCAGCAGCTCATCAGCAGAGATGAGCCCGAGCTCACTGCAGCCGTGGACCCTCAGAATTCACAGGCTGTCACCAGCTGCTGTCCAGACACCTCTCACTTCCCAGCCATAGAATCCCGCATTGAGTGGGGGAGGACAAGGGGGAGGTTTTTATCCATTCAGTGTATTCAGATGTACATATCCATGAAAATTCATGTGCCTTGTATTGTGTTACATAACCTCAGGGCCAAATTTAGTCCTTGAATGTGCAGACACAAGTCCAAATGTACTCAACGAGGAGTCCTACATGCTGTCCAAAGACTAAATTTGGCCCTTCAACACAGCTAAAGGATTCAAGGAGGAAAGAGTCTCCAGTAATTCCCCAAAACTCAGCTTCCAGAAAGAAGTGCCTGTCTAAATAAAACATAACCAACTCTTCCTCCTACTGTGGCTCCAAATTGGATGGCATTTTTAATTACGATGCATTATTAATCAGGAGTATCTCCCTGGGTGAAAAGTCTATTGTGCTGCTCAAATGCATTTTGTTGAATTTATCTGTCCTTTTTGCAAAGGATGTTGTCGGAACTGGGAGGACCATGAAAGCACTACTCAGCAATATAGAGAAATACAAGCCCAACATGATTAAGGTAGCCAGGTGAGTTGGACATTCATAGCATGGTGATTTCTAGTTTTCCAAGCAAGCCCAAAAGGGATGCTAACACAGGATGCTCTTTCCAAAGAGTGTAATATATTCCAAACTAGTGACCATTTCCCCTGGGGTATTACAGCTGGACCACACTGAAAAACAGCCCTTGACTGCTAGCCTGAGAGAAGTAAGGGAAGAAGACGTGCTTTGCCGTGTTTCTGAGTTCCTCTTTACTGTGCCTCCATTAGCTGTTTCCAGGAGCAGCTGGATGAGCCCCCGTGCAATTGCTCCGCTCCCTTCATTTTTTTCTGTTCTTTGTTTGTTTGTTTTGAGACAGAGTCTTGCTCTGTTGCCCAGGCTGGGCTGGAGTGCAGTAGCACAATCTCGGCTCACTGCAACCTCCAACCCCTGGGTTCAAACAATTCTGATGCCTCAGCTTCCCGAGTAGCTGGGACTACAGGCGCCTGCCACTGCACCCAGCTGATTTTTTGTATTTTTAGCAGAGATGGGGTTTCACCATGTTGGCCAGGCTGGCCTGGAACTCCTGACCTCAAGTGATCTGCCTGCCTCAGCCTCCCAAAGGGCTAGGATTACAGGCATGAGCCACTGCACCCGGCCCTTTTTTTTTTTCTTTTTTTTTTTCTTTAATAAGAGACAGGGTCTTGCTCTGTCGCCCAGCCCAAGCTGGAGGGCAGTAGTGTGATCATAACTCACTGCAGCCTCAAACTTCTGGGCTCAAGTGATCCTCCCACCTCAGCCTCCTGAGTAGCTAGGACAGCTACCTTTTTTTTTTTTTTTTTTCTGAGACGGAGTCTTGCTCTGTCACCCAGGCTGGAGTGCAGTGGTACAATCTCAGCTCACTGCAACTTCAGCCTCCTGGGTTCGAGCAATTCTCTTGCTTCAGACTCCCATGTAGCTGAGACTGCAGACATGTACCACCATGCCCAGCCAATTTTTGTATTTTTAGTAAAGATGGGTTTTCACCATGTTGGCCAGGCTGGTCTCAAACTTATGAGCTCAAGTGATTTGGCCTCCCAAAGTGCTGGAATTACAAGCATGAGCTACTGTGCCTGGCTGACAGCTACCTTTTTAAAAAGTTTTTTTATATTTTATCTACTTTTTGAGACAGGGTCTCTTTCTGTCACCTAGCCTGGAGTGCAATAGTGCAATCATGGCTCACTGCAGCCTTCAACTCCTGGGCTACAACAATCTTCCCACCTCAGCCTCCCAAGTAGCTGGGACTACAGGCAGGTGCCACCACACCCAGCTAAATTTTTTAATTTTTTGTAGAGACAGGGGTCTCACTATGTTGCCCAGGCTGGTCTTGAACCTCTGGGCTCAAGTGATCCTCCCACCTTGTCCTCCCAAAGCACTGGGATTACAGATGTAAGCACCGTGCCTGACCTGCTGTCTTCTTTTTATCCAGAACCATCTGTATAGTGCCACAGTAGCAAAATATGTATTTCAAGTACATCTTTTAATGATGCTTGATTCTATTTACAATTCATAGAGATTTGATTGGGTTCACTAAAGCATGTCTTCTTTAATGGTAGTTTGTTGGTGAAGAGAACATCCAGAAGTGACGGCTTTAGACCTGACTGTAAGTGTTTTTTAGTTTTTTGTTTGTTTGTTTATTTGCTTTGTGCTTATGGTGTTTCATTTTATGTTTAAGAATCTTTGGTTTCCTATTTGACAGCATTGCATGTGGATTTGAAACTGTGTAGGGCTGATAGTCCCATGGATTCCTCATGATCTCCCCCACCTTGATAGGGAAAACAGAACCCTTTAAAATGAGGGTCTTCAATGTTCTAATTTGCATCTTTCACAGGAACTCTGTTCCGTGCATTGGGTATTTTTATTTGTATGTTTCACACAGCACCTTAACTACAGAGAAGTCAGCTGAAAAGTTTCAGGGAGTAGAGGAAGACCTGATCCCGCTGGACTAACTCAGACACATAGGATCCCCACCTTGGCCTCTATTCTCACCAGTCAGACAAGGAGAGGTGCTATGGAGGTTTAGAGGGATTCTTATGCCATCATCCGGAACTATTACCAGACAACGCACAATGGTGACCTTTAGCAAGCCTGAATTGTAACGCACAGAAGGGGAAATCTAAGACAGCTCCCCTTCACCTCCAAACCAAAGCTCCATAACACAGAGAATTAGCAGAGCAGGTATCTCTAGATACCATCTTCACGCTTGACTTCAGATGTGTGTTCTGTAGGGCTTCCTCATCTAGGACACTCTCCTCCCTTCTCCCCATAATAAGCCTAGTTCTAACACCAGGAAGGATAAACACGCAGCCTGATTATTTATTATTCTAACACTAGAGGCGATTTTTTTTCACTCACATAGGCAGACTTCAGATTGATTTTTATAACTTACATTTGCTCCAAAGCTCCTGGGATAATTTGGCTACAGTTCTCTTCAGCAAGCTGAACAAACATTAGCGAAAGAGAAGTGCAGTATGGATGGGTGACATGCCAGCGACATTTAGCCAGTGACTCTACATTCTGAAAACAAGTTTCATGCCTGTGCTGGATGTGTTAACTCTGGACCATGTCAGTTCTGGGCAGAGAGACCCAGTCGCATGTTCTCATCTATTACTATTATCAAAGGTATAATCTGGATGTAGTCAAGGTTGCATGTGGTTACTAAGCAGAAATTGTCTAAGGAAATAGTACAGGATACTCAGTGTATAAATAAGATTTTAACTGAAGTTGAAAAACATTCACTTCAATGACAAATTTCTTATATCACTTATAATAACAGCAATAAAATAATAGCAGCTAACACTAGAAAGAGGTCGTGACGTGCCATGCACTATTCTAAGAGCTATACAGAGATTAGCTCATTTCATCCACACAATAGCTCTCTAAAGGTAGGAGCTGTTGTACCCATTTTACAGATGAGGAAATTGAGCACAGCAAGCTTAAATAGCTTGCCAAAGTCATGTAGCCATGAGTGTCAGGCCAATATTAAGCCCAGGCAATCTGGTTTCAGTCACTGCCCTGACTCTTCCACTACATCTGCAAGTAACATCTGCTATTGCAAATGTAAGTGTAATAGCTGCCTGCATTTACCAGCTAAGGATAGGTCACTCTGATTCATGATTGTCCTACTGATCCATCATCCTTTTATTCTATGACATCTCAAGGTTTGGCCTTCTAAATAGGCTTTGGGCTCTCATTTTCCCAGTGTGAGTTGCCCTGCCTAATGGAAGGATTGCATTGCTCCCTGTAAAGTCATTATTACAACCCTGGTTACAAACAGGGCTTCTTGGGATTTGCTCATATTATTATTATTATTATTATTTGAGACGGAATCTGACTCTGTTGCCCAGTGCAGTGGTGTGATCTTGGCTCACTACAACTTCTGCCTCCCAGGTTCAAGTGATTCTCCTGCCTCAGCCTCCCAAGTAGCTGGGACTACAGGTACCACCACACCTGGCTAATTTTTGTATTTTTAGTAGAGATGGGGTTTCACCATGTTGGCCAGGCTGGTCTTGGACTCCTGACCTCAGGTGATCCACCCACCTAAGCCTCTCAAAGTGCTGGGATTACAGGCGTGAGCCACTGCACCCTACCTTTTTTTTTCTTTTTGAGATGGGATCTCACTTTGTTGCCTAGGCTGGTCTCGAACTCCTGGCCTCAAATGATCTTCCTGCCTCAGCCTCTTTAATAGCTGGGACTGCAGGTGCGCACCCAGCTTCATATTCTTTTAGCTAGCTCAGAATCTCTGTTCCTTCTTTCTCTCTGGATTTATGAGGCTTTGTACTTTGCATTCCTTTCTCCTGATTGAGTCTTTCTTTTCTCCTCAATGTAACTTCTGACCTCTTCTGCTCTTGCTTCTCCTCTCTTATTCTTTTTTTCAAGAAACTCTGCAGTTTGGAGGAATCAAGCAGGCTTCCTAGCAAGGGGCTCCATAATGCAACCCCCTAGAAAATAAGTCCCTCACCTCTAGTACTTATTTTCCTAGCAAGGGACTCCATAATGTAACCCCCTAGAAAATAAGTACCTCCAGTACTTTCTATGAGCATGAACCAGTTGTTTTCTTCTTGTGAAAGCATCATTGGTCATAGTCACTGTGGAGATGACTTTGCCCAGGCTATAAGCCCACTGGCTGTACCCAAGTACAGTTCCATTAAAAGTAAGCAAATAAATCTCTCATCTATAATACTGTAATAAACAAACTTGTAAGATTCCAAAACACTGAAACAAGTTTGAAAATCATTGGACCAGTGCACCTTTATTCTGTTTCAAGACTTCTGAAGAAGGAGAGCTATTGTCTGTTCCTTAAGAATTCTCTCCAATAAGTATTAGCCAGGCGTAGTTTTGCATGCCTGTAGTCCCAGCTACTCAGGAGGCTGAGGTGAGAGGATCTCCTGAGCCTGTGGAGGTAGAGGCTGCTGTGAGCCATGATCACACACCTGGACGACAGAGTGAGACCCTTTCTCAAAAAATAGCCAGGTTCAGTGGCCCATGCCTGTAATCCCAGCACTTTGGGAGACTGAGGCGGATGGATCACTTGAGGTCAAGAGTTCGAGACTGGCCTGGCCAACATGGTGAAACCCCATCTCTACTAAAACTACAAAAATTAGCCTGGCATGGTGGCACACGTCTGTCTTCCCAGCTACTCGGGAAACTGAGGCAGGAGAATGGCTTGAACCCTAGAGGTGGAGGTTGCAGTAAGCCAAGATCGCGAGACTCGGTCTCAGAAAAAAAAAGAATCCTTTCTGACAAAAAATCATCATCTTTTCAAAGAATCTTCTTTTGCTTTTCATAAGTACCTTGCACTGTGCTTAAATCCATTTCCTCTCATTGTGCCCTCAATAGGGAGCTCATTAATATCGTCTGCATCATGAACCCAAAGACCAGCATTAATGCAACCTCCACATTCTCTTCCTCAAGTTGAACAATCCCGTTGCCTTTCATCTTGTGTCCTGGCTTTTGCTTTCCAGCCCTTTAAACAGCCAAGACACTGAGTACAGCGGGAGAATTGCTTTCTAGTTGCTGTGGCCCGCGCACCTGTTCACATAATGCAGCGTCGTAACGCCTTCTGCTTGAACTTTCCTTTGTGTTGTTGAGAGTGTTTCCTTTGGCATCGTATCACTGCATACTGCTTGCTTTAGAACACCAGGGCCACGTGACTCAATTATGCATATTTCTTGTTATGCACCAGGCTTCCTGAGCCCTTTCTCAACTCTGTATGCTAGATCAGTCATTCTTCATTGTAGGTTGGCTTGTTTGCCTTGCCTCCTTCCTCCCGAGTAGTCCTTCGGGTCCAGGTCCCTCTTGGGCTCGTCCTGTGCATTGCTCACCATTTCTCACTCCCTCCTGCCTCAATGAAAGGTCCTCAAGTTTGAGTGGCGACGGCAGCATATGGTGACTTGCATTTATATAATCTAAATTTTGTTCCCTTTTTTTTTCTCTTTCTCTGTCTGCTAAGATGCTGGATTTGAGATTCCAAACTTATTTGTGGTGGGATATGCCTTAGATTACAATGAATACTTCAGAGATCTGAATGTAAGTCTTGCATGCAAATCCCTAACCCCCCTTTTTATAAGAACTTAACAATTTAAAAAATTATTGAATGCGTGTTAGTGATGTCTGCTATTGATTGAGTATCTTCTATGTCAGGAGTATGGTGAGCACATTGCATCCATACTCCCAATTAACTCCCACTACTATTCTGCAGGGTAGGTATCAGGATGATAGAGGCAAATTATGATTATCTCTATTTTGTACTAAAGAAATAGGAAGCTAAAAGCAGAACTATGGTTTGACACTGATTCTTCTCCATAGTCATTGACTGTGCCCAACCAACCATAACAATAGCCAATATTCTATACACTGGTTTGTGTCAGTGCTTGAACTCTAGCAGGTTTCAATTACAGTGGCATGCAGCTCATAACTCTTCCCTCTTTGGGGGAAATGATCTCACCACACAGACGTGGACCCCCAGTGTGGACCCCAGCTGTGTGACCCTGACCAACACTGCATGATCTAGAGGTAGACAACTTACCCAAAATGGACCAATCAGTCTCTCTGTCCTGGGAATTAGAAATTTAAACCAAAAGTCACAGAGACTGAGTGTGTTCAGACTTCAACCACTAGGATAGCAGTGCCCCCAGAGAGTATCCACAGCACCATGGGTGAAAGTCTCTGGAGCTGCCCTTGTTCCTGCCTTCTAGTTGCTTCATTGCCCAGCTCATCCTTGGATTCTGAGAGCTACCCCAGTATTCCACCAATAAATTCCCCCTCCCCACTTTTTAAAGACACAGGGTCTCACTCCACAGTCTCACCTAGGCTAGAGTGCAGTGACGCAATCATAGCTCACTGCAGCCTTGAACTCCCAGGCTCAAGCGATCCTCCCGCCTCAGCCTCCTGAGTAGCTGGGACTACAGGCACACGCCACTATGCCTAGCTAATATTTTTACTTTTTGTAGAGATGGGGTCTTGGTATGCTGTCCAGGCTGGTCTTGAACTCCTGGCTTCAAATCATGCTCCCACCTCAGCCTCCCAAAGTACTGGGATTACAGACAGGGGCCACTGAGCCCATCCAAATCCTCCTTTTTTGCTTACATTAGCCTGGCCCCATTTCTGTTGCTTTCAATCAAAATATTCCTAACCCTTTGCTTGTTGCCCAAAAAGGGTTGAATAAGAGCCCATGTTGTGCTTGCCACTGTTATTTCTCCATTCACCCAAGCAGTTGTCATCTTACCAGTAGGAGACTTCTGTTTCTAGCAGGGCTAGACATACTGCTCCCTCAGCATTTCTGGGTTTTAGGGACCTGGGGAGCCGGATTCAGAATAGGAATCTCCAAACTAAAACCACAAAGGACCTTTTGTCAAGCATTTGAATGGGTCTCTTTAGATTTTACCCACACATATAAATACACACATTTCTATTTAAATGATCAATAGCCAATTACACGATGGCATTCGGTTATTACTGCATCACCTTTTCTGTGCCTCATATTTTGTTAAGAAACTGATGCGTTTAAATCCTTTATTGTTTCAGCACATATGCGTCATCAATGAGCACGGTAAAGAAAAATATCGAGTCTAAAGACATGAATTCTCACCACTAAAGTCCCAGATAGCATCATATTTACGCCTGTACTTGGGAAGCCAGCTGTCAAGTTTGTCCCCGCAGGCATCTTCACTCAGCAGGATATAAAAGAAAAAAATGTTCAAATGAGAGAGCTTTCTTTTCTGAGGTTAATATAAAGAGTATCAAAGGTTCCTAAGGAAAAGAAAGCAGTGCTTTTATTTGACTTGTTCCAAATTAAACACTCCGCCTTGTGACTCAGCAATGCTATCTACCTTCACGCTCCTGAGCTCCGCCTTCCTTTGTTTTGATACAGTCATTATATTTGATTAGTATTCCCAGGAATACCCCCAACTAGTTACTCAAATATTTTTCACTTAACTTTTTATACTCTTATTTTGGTAATAAGCTTACAATATTAAGAAGCTGGGGACTTTTTTTTAACTGAAGCCTTGAGTCCCCTATACCGGGAATGCAGCTACTAATAGATTCCCATATTTTAAAAGGAGGGAAAGGACAATTTAATATAAATTTCTGTTTGTGCATTTCTGACAGGCCATTATTATCTGCTTTGACAAAGCCTTTCTGAAACGCAGTGTACAATGAATCTTAATGATGTTATGAAACGAGCTTTGCTCGGGGCTCTTGATTGGAGCTTCCGGTATGTGATGACGGTATGTCATGTATGCATGGATGTACTCAACTGTGTTTAATACTCTGAATTTTAATTAGAAAAAAATACAATAGCAGCAAGGCCCTGGTTTCTAAGCTGTATCCTTTTATTCATGTGGGACATGAGCAAATGGCAGAATTAGGGGCGAGTGCTTTCAATGCTCGAAACTAAGCAACTATAATTTTTTCCTCTTATTTGCATGAAAGGACAAGACACTGTTATGCCCTGTCCTAAATGTGAAGACAGAGGTTGAATTTTTAAAAAAATATCTTTAAAAGACTGATCACAAAATCCAAGGTGCTACAGGAAACAAGCACACTCAAGAAAGTTTTTTTCTGAATAACATTTTTTTCCAATTTCTCCGTTTTATGAGACATTTCCTAATTTATGGAGATTTTAATTGAAAATAAACTTGAGTCCCAATAGAGCTGTTTTTTTCTCACTTCCTACAAAATGCAAATGCAAAATAAATAACTAAGCAGCTTTTGTTTGGTTCTGAACCGTATGTGGCGTATTGTTATTAGGTTCTAGCTTCCTTTAAACTAATAAAGAATAAGAAAACTTGTTATGGTTTATCACTTCTTACTGTTTTTCTTCCGCCTCCATATTTTTTAAATACTTTCAGACATTAACATGTATGTGAGTCAGTAGCTTAAATATACGACTGCATGTATCTATCCTGCGGCTTTATTTTTGTTAACTTGGATTAAATCCAATATATGCACTAGTAGAAGCAAATGATTAAGCTGGGCTAGATCTGCTGCTTTTTTTTTTCCCTCAAGCTCGTTTGTGAGAACAAGGAATTTTAGTTGTAAAAGAAGATTTTCCTGCATATCTTTGTTTCGGTCAGAGCAGAAAACAAGCCACACCCAAATATCCCAAGGGATAAGTCAGTAAAAGGAATCTCTTCTAGCTTTGTTTCACAGAAGCATTGGTACCCAAGCTTAGATTTATAATTGTGTCTGACTGACGAATTTCTTGAAATATCAAAATTAACACTCTGAATATAGCTTTTTTTTCACAATGCCATGTTTATGTCAGAGGACCTAGAAAAATCCAGGCACACATTTGGTTTTAAGTGTAAAATTATCCATAAGTATGCAATATGAAAATGTTTTCTTAAAAACGTTGAATTTTAGTAAGCATCAGTATCCTTTCTGAGGACAGTCTGTTTATTCAAATTAGAAAGGAGATTGATCTACCTCACAAGATTGTGAGGACTTGTATAGTTAATGCTGAAAATTCACTAAATATGCAAGAAGTTTAATCATGCTTGCAATTTTTTCCTACCAGACAATATTTTGACAGTGATATCCCAGAAAGTCATCTTGGGAAAAATAGTATTTCCTTTTCTCTTGCAAAACTCATGTCTAGTTAATATCACCGAGTTGGCTGGGTGTGGTGGCTCACACCTGTAATCCCAGCACTCTGGGAGGCCGAGGCAGGTGGATCACCTGATGTCAGGAGTTCAAGGCCAGCCTAGCCAACATAGTGAAACCCTGTCTCTACTAAAAATACAAAAATTAGCCAGGCATGATGGTACGTGCCTGTAACCCCAGGTACTAGGGAGGCTGAGGCAAGAGAATCACTTGAACCCAGGAGGTGGAGGTTGCAGTAGGCTGAGATCGTGCCACTGCACTCCAGCCTGGACAACAGAGTGAGACTCCGTCTCCAAAAAAAAAAAAAAAAAAAAAAAAAAAAAAATATCACCGAGTTTATTCACTCTAAACCAAAAATGCGAAACTTATTACTTGATTAATAACAAATCCATTATTAATTTAGTGTTCCAAAGCTGATTTGTAAGGGGGAAAATGTGTGAGTATGTGTGTGTGTGTATGTGTGTGTGCGTGTGCATGTGTGCATGTGTGTGTGTGCGTGTGCGCGCGTGTGTGTGTATTTCACTGGGAAGTTTGGATTCAGTTATAATCAACGTAATTAGTAATACTTTGGGATTTTCCAAACAAATTAGAACCCCTCATTATAAATTGGTCCTTTCTTACAGGGACTGGAACGTACTCATTTTTGACCCACGGACCCCCTAGATGTAAATGGCAAATAGTCAAATCCTGACATACCTTATTTAATTTTTGCGTATAAGATGGCTTGCCATGTTTCAGGCCTTCTGAGACTGTGAAAACAGCCTTTCAGAGCACAGTCAGGCATTTGCTCAGCCTTCTGTGAAATCAACTTGTGTCTTCCCAATGGAGAGAAAAAGCAGACTATCCCACGTCCAGAGACCTGGTGTCATGGAAATATGCCCTCCCTTTTGTCATAGAGGTAGTGTGTTCTAGGAAGTTGAAACCCCAAACCATGCTCTCCACCCAGTTGTCTGACTAATTTGGGCAAACTTAGCATTTGGGAGTTTTACTGACTTTGCAGTCGTGAAGCTCCTTTGGATCCCAAGATGACAATTGAGAGCTGACAACAAGCCAGTTTCAGGAAGGGAAGAAGGGGATCTCAAGAGGGGCCTTTGCACGCTGCTGAGGGGAGGTGTGCAGAAATAGGAAGAGGGTGTGCATGTAGAGGGCTGCATTATTTCTTGGCCAGTCATACACCCATGATGGCTTCTGAGCCCGGTGCAAAGAGGAAGACTAAGACACCAGCCTAAAGAGCTGCATTCATGGTTATCTTTGTGCTGCATAGTGGAGCTGACAGGCCAGCTGTTCACATTTCATTGAGGGGCATGGGGAAGCTTTGGGGTGGGAAGAAGCAGGAAAGTAGCTCCGTGCTAGCACCCCAAGGGCTCTGCAATTTGGGAAGCACTGTGGACTGGAATGGGCGCTTCCCAAGATGCCACCCTCCAGAAGCGTCATGAGCCACAGACATCCGCAACGAGACCAGAGCCCACATGAGAGGAGTGTTGATGGACAAGTTCCAGAAAGCTCAGAGCACCCCAGGAACCCAGCTACAGCATCAGGTTGTGCAGCCCACACTGCTGGTGCCCTCACAAAGACATCAAACCAAGGAGAGCCCACACTCCACTTGCCAACCCTTGGACCCTGGCTGACGACTGCGTCAGCCCTGAGGAAGAGGTGCCTTTTCCTAAAAAGAGCGTCTCTTTCTAGTCCTCTCAGAAGAGATAGGTTTTTGCAATTTCTCAGCCAGAAGGGAGTGGCTTTTTAAGACAGGGTGGGGCGCTGAAACCCTACACTGCCCAAGAGGGAGAAAGAAGCTTGAACTAATGTTACTGTGACCTCCTTTGTGTCCAGAGCCTAGTGAAGGTTGAGTAGAAAGTAAGCTGTGAGTGAGGAAGGTGTGAAGGTCACTCAAGAAGCCTGGCTGTGAAGAGAAGAAGACATATACAATCATAGCCAGAAGGCTTTTAAAAGATGGGAGATTCCTGTGAACTCACCTCGGGGTGGGGGGGAAAAAGACTTGCGACCATCCTGGCCAACATGGTGAAACCCCATCTCTACTAAAAATACAAGAATGAGCTGGGCATGGTGGCCCATGCCTGTACTCCCAGCTACTCAGGAGGCTAAGGCAGGAGAATCACTTGAACCAGGAGGCAGAGGCTGGAGTGAGCTGAGATTGTGCCACTGCACTCCAGCCTGGGTGACAGAGCAAGACTCTGTCTCAAAAAAAAAAAAAAAAAAAAAAAAGAGGAATACAGAGAAGACATACTGGAGGTAGTTTGTTTTTGCTCAGTGATGTCTGGTACTTCAGATGGAAGACTCCAAGGCTGATGGCTGCAACCAAGAGAAGCTGAACTGCACAATGTGGCAGCAATTATGTGGTTATTTAAATTAATTAAAGTCAAATAAAATTTAAAATTTACTTCCTCGTTCACACTAGCTATGTTGGAACTGCTCGATGGCCTCATGTGGTAGTAAGTTACCAACCGTATTGGACAGTGAAGACATAGAACGTTTCCATTGTGGAAAGCTTTTATGGAAAGCTCTAGTCTGAAGGCTTGTTTTTGTCTAGTGGTTAATGTTAGCTGTTAGCTGGAACCTTAGCTGAGGCTGTCAGTTGGAACCCTAACATGTGGCCTCTCCATGTGGTCTGGGCTTCCCCACAACGTGGTGGTTGGGTTCCAAAGTGGAGGGAGACAGAGAGAAGAAGGAGATGGAAGCCATATTGCCTTTTACACAGCAGGCTCACTTCTGCCATATTCTGTTAGTCAAAGCAGTTACAAAGATTTGCCTGGGTTCAAAGGGAGAGAACACAGACTGTCATCATTTGATGGAAGAACAGCAGCATCATACTGTAAGAAGATCAAGTGGGATAAGAAGTATATTGGTGGTGATCTATAGAAAATACAATCTGCCATGGAAAAGTTATGTGCCCTGCACATTTTCTTTTTTAAAAAATTATTATTATTTTTATTTTGCATAGAGATGGGGTCTCACTAAGTTGCCAAGGCTGGTCTCCAACTTCTGGCCTGAAGTGATCCTCCCACCTTGGCCTCCCAAAGTCCTGCACATTTTCTATTAATAAGATTACTAAATGAGTTGATTATTCAGTGGTCATAATGTATAATTGTGAAAACAAGTCTGCTTTTATAGATGTTAAAGAATTCCAGAATACTATCTAGAAGATGACAAAAAGAACACCAGACAGTGTGCGCACATACATATTTGCTTACTGATAGTGTTTGGAATAGATTATGAAGACATTGAAAGAGCAGATTTAGGCCAGGCGTGGTGGCTCATGCCTGTAATCCCAGCACTTTGGAAAGCCAAGAAGGACAGATCACCTGAGGTCAGGAGTTCGAGACCAGCCTGGCCAACATGTCAAAACCCCCATCTCTACTAAAAATTAGCCATGTGAGGTGGCATGTGCCTATAATCCCAGCCACTCAGGAGGCTGAGGCAGGAGAATTGCTTGAACCTAGGAGGTGGAGGTTGCAGTGAGCCGAGATCGTGCCACTGCACTCCAGCCTGGGTGACAGAGTAGAACTTTGTCTCAAAGAAAAGAAAGAGCAGATTTATTTCGAAATGGCTTAAGTTTGCAGTATAAAAAAGTTTAGAAAAATAGATTTTGCTCATCAAGGATTCTATTAGTGTGAACTCATACTAAAATTTTAGTAACATTTCTATATTTATAGAAAGAAATTGCATAATAATTTGGCCAAGAAACTAATCCAGGGTGGAGGTTCCTTAAATACAATAAATATAACTGGGTGAACTGAACCCTATATAATATATATATATATAATATATATATAATATATATATAAATATTGTTATACCTGGAAACAGTAATCCAGTAATCCTCAAATCAATTAATAAATATTTTTAAAACAAAAGATTAACAACTAACAACATGGTTTTACAATGAAAATTGCTCTGATTTATCTAATCTTCTAATATTGAGTGGTAGAATTGGTTGACTGAAAAAAGAAATGTATGTAATCTGTCTTATCTTTATTTTAACAAGGTTGTGGCCTGTGAAGAATATTCATCATTGCCTGAGAAAGTAACTGACACTACATAGCTACTGGGTGACTGCACAAACCTTTATAGTTGTACTCAAAAAAGATCTGTCCTGAGCATAGCAAAGCATATTGTGAAAGATTCAAGCCTAGGCCCTCAAGCTTGTTGACATTTCATGAGCAATTTGGTTGCAACTTCTGTGGATCATGCACTGTACAAAAACTTAACAATAACCCTTTTTTTTTCTTTTGAGACAGGGTCTCTCTCTGTCACCCAGGCTGGAGTGCAGCAGTGGCGTGATCATAGCTCACTGCATTCTCAACCTCCTAGCCATCCTCAAGCCATCCTCCCACCTTAGCCTCTTGAGTAGCCAGGACCACAGGTGTACACCACCACCCTGGCTAATTTTTAGAAAAAAATTAGTGGAGATGAGGTCTCCCTGTGTTGTCCAATCTGGTCTCAAACCCCTGAGCTCAGGAAATCCTCCCGCCTCAGCCTCCAAAAATGCTGGGATTACAGGCACGAGCCACCATGCCCAGCCTGAAAACTTAATAACTCTTAATCTAATACTTAGCACAAAATGTTGAGATAGGAATTGGCATCTCCATTTGAGAGATAAGTAAGTGTCAGAGAGATTGAATCACTTACTCAGGGTCACACAGCTTTTTTCAAAGCCAGAAATTGAACTAATGCTATTGGGCTGCTGAGTTAGTACTCACTTCACCACACAGGACTAAGCGTCATGTACAGCTGGTTTTGCTCTGTGTCTCCACCCAAATCTCATGTTGAATTGTAATTCCTAATGTTGGAGGTGGGGCTCAGTGGGAGGTGATTGGATCATGGGGGGTGATTTCTAATGGTTTAGCACCATCCCCCTCGTGCTGTCTCGCAATAGGGTTCTCACGAGATCTGGTTGCTTGAAAGTGCATAGCACCTCTCCCCTCTCCTTCTCTCTTGGCCATATGAAGATGTGCTTGTTTCTCCTTTGCCTTCTGCCATGAATGTAAGTTTCCTGAGGTCTCCCAGCTATGCCCCCTGTACAGCATGTGGAGCTGTCAGTCAATTAAGCCTCTTGTCTTTATAAATTACCCAGTCTCAGGCAGGTAGTTCTTTATAGCAGTGTGAAAACAGACTAATAAACCCATAGAAAGTGTATAGACAGATGTATAGATGACATTCAGATGAGGATAAGAAAGAATGGTATGATATAATAGGAAATATATTTGGTCTTTGTCCCCAGTCCCTGGCACAGGGCTCCTGAAACACTTGAAATGTCCTGAGTGATAAGAGCATCTTTTGTTACTTGTAAGAAACCCCTTATGAGTTTAGGATGGAGTTGGTCACCAGAAGGACCAAGTGATTCAAGGGTTGGAAGTTTCAGACCCTCCCACTGAGCTCCAGAGAGGAGGCTGGGGGCGAGAGATTGACCTTTATAAAAACTCTTGGACAAGAAAATTCAGAGAGCTTCTAGGTTGGTGAACACAGTGCCATGAAGGGAAGGTGGTGTGCCTTGATTCATATCTTTAATAATCTATCTTTCTTTTTCTTTAATAAAAAAACATTTTCCTGAGTTCTGTGAGATGTTCTAGCAAATTATGGAAACTCAGGGCAGGTGGGAACCCACAGATTTGTAGCCAAGTTGAACAGAAGCGTGGGTTACCTGGGGAGCTGATACTTGCGACTGGTCTCTGGAGTGGAGGCAGTCTTAGGGAATCGAGCTTTTGAAACCTCTGGAGTCTGAGGCTAACTCCAGGTAGTTAGTGTTAGAACTGAGTTAAATTCTTGGACATCCACTTGGTATCCAGAGAACTGGAGAACTGGTTGATGGAATGAGAAAACATTCCAGAAGGAAGGCACTTAGAACAGAATTCTCAAGCTTCTAATGTTTACCAATCACCTGGGAGACAAATAAATATAAATTACTTGAACCTATCCCTAGAGGTGTAGATTCAGCAGGCCTAGGTGAAAACCTACATTTTTAACAATCCTTTAATCTTCTCCAGATGATTTTAATACAGATAATCCTGTAGTCATTCAGCAATCTAAAGGAACAGGATCAGAATTCTAAAAGACCCTTATAAGAGTGGAATCAGGAAGGAAAAAAGGGATGACGTTCATTAAGGACAAATGTAAAACCATTTACTATTGAAAGAACAATACAATACAGATTGTCACTGCATAAGTGTACAAGAAAAATACTAGAAAGCCCTAATTAATAAAATATGGATCAGACAAAATGGGGATAAATATTAGAAACCATTAAAACAGTGATCTCCCAACTTTTTTATCACATAGCAATAAAAATGATAAGTATTTATAAGCAGTGGTTCACTGCTTAACAACAGGAATACATTCTGAGAAATGCGTTGTTGTGATGATTTCCTCATTGTCTGAACATCATAGAGTGAACTTACACAAACCTAGATGGTATAGCCTATCACATACCTAGGCCATATAACAGCCTACTGCTCTTAAACTACAAACCTGTACAGTAGTTTTACTGTACTGAGTGCTGTAGGCAATTGTAATGTAGTGGTGTTTATGTATCTAAAGATAGAAAGGGAACAGAAAAAAATAATGATAATATAATCTTATGGGACCTCATTACACATGTGGTTTATTGACTGAATTTTCATTATGTGGTGCATGACTGCATATATGAATACTCCCTTCAAGCATATTTCCAATGTGGTCTTCCTATGATGAATCTTCTAAGACTTTTGTATGCCTGAGAATATTTTTATTGTATTCTCATATTTGAATGAAATCTTTACTGGATATATGTATTAGTCTTTTATCACATTGCCATAAAGAACTCCCTGAGACTGGGTAATTTATAAAGAAAACAGGTCTCATTGACTCACAGTTCTGTAGGCTGTTTAGGAAACATGGCCGGGGAGGCCTCAGGAAACTTACAATCATGGCAGAAGGTGAAGAGGAAGCAGGCTCGTCTCACATGGCCCGAGCAGGAGAAAGAGAGAGAAGGGGGAGGTGCTACACACTTTCAAACAACCAGATTTCATGAGAACTCTCTTACTATCACAAGTACAGCAAGAAGGAAATCAGCCTCCATGATCCAATCACCTCCCACCAGGCACCTCCTCCAACATTGGGGATTACAATTCGACATGAGATTTGGGCGGGAACACAAATCTAAACCATATCAATATAAAATTCTAAGCTCCGTGTCCTTTCTCTTCAATTAGTGAACGCATTACTTGTTCATTGTCTTGCATCCAGTATTGTATCTCAGAGGACTCAAATCTGAGATTTTATTTTTATTGCCTTCTGAAGTGCAAGAAATGGAGAGAAAGTCTAGGATCTATGCACTGTGGCAGTCTGATAGAAACACCTATGGCAGGGCCAGGCACAGCACTTCACACCTGTAATCAAAGCAATATGGGAGGCGGAAGCAGGTGGATCACTTGAGGCCAGGAGTTTGAGACCAGTCTGGCCAACATGGCAAAACCCCATCTCTACTAAAATTACAAAAATTAGCCAGGTGTGGTGACCCATACCTGTAGTCCCAGCTACTCGGGAGGCTGAGGCAGGAGAATTGCTTGAACCAGGAGGTGGAGGCTGCAGTGAGCCAAGATGTGCCACTGCACTTCAGCCTGGGAGACAGCGGGACTCAGTCTCAAAAAAAAAAAAAAAAAAAAAAAAAAGATTTAGCAAACATGGTTATTAAAACTATTAAAACATCTGCTAAAAGTGTTCCAGATATTTAAAATTTTTAAAGTTAAGTGGAGATATAAAATATACATTTTTAAGGACCCAAATCATACTTCCAGAGTAAAAACAGTGTTTGATTTGAAAAATACACCAGATGGGATGACTGCTAGATTAGACTTTGTAGAAGAAAAGATTCATGAAGTTTAAAACATAACAAAAGAAGGCAGTCTAAAATGAAACATACAGAGAAAAATATTTTTTTAATTAACAGAGCATCATGAGCTCTAAGTGGCTTAATATCTGTACAGTTGAAATTCCCAAGAACAGGAAAAAGATGATGGGTCAGAAAATATATTTGAATAAATTATGGCCAAAAATTTTTCATATTTGATGAAAACTATAAACCCAAGTTCAATGAATCCAAGTATAAAAAAAATTTTTTTTAAACCCACAGAAGAGAATGAGTACATCTTTAAGTACTGAAAACAAAATCTGTCAACCTACAATTCTATATGGAGGTGAAATAAAGATGTTTCCAGAAACACAAAAGCTGAAATACTTCATCAGCAGCAGACTTGCATTACAAAATGTTAAAGAAAGTTCTTTAAGCAGAAGGAAAAATGATACCAGATTAAAGTATAAAGTCATCCTTCAGTATCTGCAGGGGACTGATTCCAGGACCCTCGAGGACACCAAAATCTGGAGATGCTCAAGTCCCTTATATAAAACGCTAACATCAGTAAGGGCACAGTAGACTCGAATAACACTCTAGATCAATGTGACCTGATAAATATTTTTACCACACACTATTCAACAATAACAGAATACACATTCTTTTGAAGGGCACGTGGAACATTTACCAAGATATACCATATTCGATGAAGTCAAACAAGTCTCAAAAATTGTTAAGGAATGTATACCAAATATATTCTCTGACCACAGGGAATAAAATTAGATAATTCATAACAGAAAGAATTATCTCTGAAAAAAGTTTAAAAAAGAAACTAAATAATAGAGTTCTAAATAAGCTATGGGTGAAACAAGAGACGAAAGGGGAAATAAAGTATTTTTAATTAAATGAAAATGAAATAAAACGTGTCAAAATTTGTAGACACAGCTAAAGTAATACTTAAAGAAGCTGTATAGCATTAAACACCTATATTAGGCAAAAAAAAAAAAGAAAGATTTTAAACAAGTAACTACAGATTTCACTTTAAGAAAGTAGAGGCCAGGCACAGTGGCTCATGCCTGTCATCCTAGCACTTTAGGAGGTTGAGGCAAGAGGATCACTTGAGCCCAGGAGTTCAAAACCAGCTTGGACAGCATAGTGAGACCTCATCTCTACTAAAAAAAAAAAAAAAAAAAAAAATGTAATTAGCTAGTGCCAGGTATGGTGGCTCATGACTGTAAACCCAGCACTTTGGGAGGCTGAGGCAGGTGATGACTTGAGCTCAGGAGTTTGAAACCAGCCTGGGCAACATGGTGAAACCCCATCTCTACCAAAAATACACAAAATTAGCTGGTGTGGTGGTGCATGCCTGTGGTCCCAGCTACTTGGGAGGCTAAGGTGGGAGGATTGCTTGAGCTCAGGAGGCGAGGGTTGCAGTGAGCCAAGATCATGCCACCGCACTCCAGCCTGGGCAATAGAGTGAGACTCTGTCTCAAAAAAAAAAGTGTTCCCTTTTCACCACATCCATGACAACATCTATTGTTTTTTGACTTTTTAAATAATGGGCATTCTTGCAAAAGTAAGGTTAGTTCTTAATTTGATTCTCAGGTTGGTCATTGTTGGTGTATAGTAGTGCTACTGATTTGTGTACATTGATTTTGTAACTTGAGACTTTACTGAATTTGTTTATCAAATCTAGGAGTCTTTTGGAGGAGTCCTTACTGTTTTCTAAGTATGTGATTATATCATTGATGAACAGCAAGAGTTTGACTTCCTCTTTTCCAGTTTGGGCTCCCTTTATTTCTTTCTTTTGCCTGATTGCTCTGGCTAGGACTTCCAGTACAACGTTGAATAGAAGTGGTGAATGTGGGCATCCTTGTCTTGTTCCAGTTCTTAGGGAATGCTTTCAACTTTTTCCTATACAGTATGATGTTAGCTGTGGGTTTGTCATATATGATATTTATCATTTTGAGGTAAGTCTCTTCTATGCCTAGTTTTTGAGTGTTTTTATCATAAAGGGAGGCTGGGTTTTATCATATGCTTTTTCTGCATCTATTGAAATGAGGATATGGTTTTTTGTTTTTAATTCTATTTATGTGATGTATCACGTTTATTGACTTCTGTATGTTAAACCATCCATGCGTTCCTGGGATAAAAGCCACTTGATCATGGCATATTATCTTTTTGATGTGCTGTTGCATTCTCTTAGCTAATATTTTGTTAAGGATATTTGCATCTGTATTTATCAGGAATATTGGTCTGTAGTTTTCTTTTTTTTGTTGTTATGTTCTTTCCTGGATTTGGTATCAGGGTGATACTGGCTTCAAGGAATGAATTAGGAAGGATTCCCTCTTTCTCAATCTTCTGGAATAGTTTCAGTAGGACTGGCATCAATTCTTCTTTGAATGTCTGGTAGAATTCAGCTGGGCTTTTTTTTCTGATTCAATTTTGCTGCTTGTTATTGGTCTGCTCAGGGTTTCTATTTCTTCTTGATTAATTTAGAAGGGTTATATGTTTTTAGGAATGTTTTCATTTCCTCTAGACTTTCTAGTTTGTGTGCATAGAGGTATTTATAGTAGTCCCGAATTACCTTTTGTATTTCTGTGGTGTCAGGTGTAATGTCTCCAGTTTCATTTCCAATTGACTTTATTTGAGTCTTTTTCTTTTCTTAGTTAATCTAGCTAATAGCCTATCAATTTTGTTTATCTTTTCAAAGAATCAGCTCTTTGTTTCATTGATATTTGGTATTTTTTGTTGTTATTGTTTCAATTTCATTTAGTTCTGCTCTGATCTTTGTTATCTCTTTTCTTCTGCTAGCTTTGGATTTAGTTTGTTCTTTTTTCTCTAGTCCCTTGAGGCATGACATTAGGTTATCAATGTGTGATCTTTAAGACTTCTTGATGTAGGCATTTAGTGCTTAAACTTTCCTCTTAGCACTGCTTTCGCTGTATCCCAGAGGTTTTGATAACTTGTGTCACTATTTTCATTCATTTCAAGGAATTTTTAAATTTCCACCTTGATTTCATTATTAACCCCCAAAACATTCAGGAGCAGATCATTTAATTTCCATGTATTTGTATGCTTTTGAGGGATCCTTTGGTAGTTGGTTTCTAGTTTATTCCACTGTGGTCTGAAAAGATACTTGATATGATTTCGACATTTTTAAATTTACTGAGACTTGTTTTGTGGCCTGTTACGTGGTCTGTCTTGGAGAATGTCCTATGTGCTGATGAGAAGAATATATGCTCTGTAGTTCTCGGGTAGAATGTTTTGTAAGTATCTGTTAGGTCCATTTGTTCCAGAGTGTAGTTTAAGTCTATTCTTTCTTTGCTGAATTTCTGTCTCAATGATCTGTCTAGTGCTGTCAGTGGAGTGTTGAAATTCCCCACTATTGTGTTGCTGTCTATCTCATTTCTTAGGTCTAGTAGTAAATGTTTTATGAATCTGGGAGCTCTAGTGGTAGGTACATATAAATTCAGGATTGTAATATCGTCTTGCTGGATTCAACCTTTTATCATTATATAGCGACTTTCTCTGTCTTTTTTTAATTGTTGTTGTTTTAAAGTCTGTTTTATCTGATATAAGAATAGCTTTTCCTGCTTGCTTTTAGTTTCCACTTGCATAGAATATCTTTTTCCACCCCTTTATCTTAAGTTTATTGATTCCTTACATGTTAGATGAGTTTATTGAAGAAGCTAGTTTTTGTATTTTAGTAGAGACAGGGTTTCACCATGCTAGCCAGGCTGGTCTCAAACTCCTGACCTCAGGTGACCTGCCCATCTCGGCCTCCCAAAGTGCTGTGATTACAGGCATGAGCCACCGTGCCCGGCCAGAATGTGACTTTAATGTTTGTAGTTTATTATAGCCTAATTTGGGTCTTGATGCTTTCAGGGTTGAAGACTCTGTATAAGTCCCTTCGTTATAGAGAGTCTTCGTATGATGGCTTTCTCAGATACTGGTTGTAGTAGCAATGCACTCAGTGTGTGAGCAAGTTCACTATCTGCTATGGGGTTGGAATGGCAGAGGTCTCTTGAAACTTACCTTCTTCACCCATGGTGTACTCTTATTTATTTATCTATTTCCCCAGTATTCTATTTACTAGGTTGAATAATTCAGGCTTTAGGCCAGTAGGGTAGGTGTCCCTGGGTAGAAACTGGTTGTGGCTAAAGCAGGTAGGTAAATGCAACACCAAATGATGGGCAGACGTCCCAGTCTTGACAGAGGTGTCTGGGGGAACTCTCAGTGAAATGCACTGAGATCTTATCATGGGAAAGGGTGGAAGCCACTTCAGCTCCCTGGCCAGGCTAGCAGGAAAGCAATCTACCACCCAGACATAATTCTGACCCAGTGTTCTAGCCATTCAGAGCAGACAGGAGCATCTTTTCACCTGCAAGAATGTTGATGTTCCTAGAGGTAGAGGAATTGCGACTCTACCTCTCGTGCAAGCCTACACCTGGCAGGTGTTCCACCTGCGGGGATGCAGTCAAGCTGAAGTGTTCCAGAAAGGCTGTCTATAGAGTCACCCATGTCAAGCTCCCATGGGAGAAGCCCCAGTTGTTTCTGCAGTGGTGGATGAGGAGGAAAAGAAGTCCCCTTCAAGACCCTTCACAAGCACCAGGGCTGCCTGCTGGTGAGACAGAGCCGCAGATGTTCCCCACTGAGCCCAGCATTGCAACTGTGCCTCTGCTGAAAGAAACTTACCACCAGGGGAAAGATCTGAGATTCAAGACCTGCTGTTCAGATTCTTTTGTCCCATGGGGTGTTGCTTTGATGTGGTGTATTCTCCCTTCCCCTAGGAATAGGAGTCCCTGAGAGTCAGACTACAGTGAGTGCTGTTCCTCCTCTGGATCTAGCCCCAACTGGGGCTGCCATACTCCAGGCTGGTACTGGGGAATATCTGTAATGGATCCAATAATGTAATCTGTCCTCAAATCTCCTAGCAGCCGGTACCAGCCCTGATGAGGGTGGTATGGGAATGACGTGGGCTCTGAGATTCCTTGGTTATATTATAACTAGCCTTAGTGCATTGGCTTTCTCAAATGCCAGTCTTAAGAGTAATGAACTGGTTACATGGACAGGCTCAGGAACCACTGGTTAGCCAGGATGGTACAGGCAATGGTGTTAGCGAGGTCACACACAAGTTTTCTCCTTCTTGGGTGCAGTGTTCTTCTACCTGGAGATGCTGTAATGGACTGTGTTGGTAGGCCTCCAGCCAGGAGGTGGTACTTGCAAAAAGAGCACCATCTGTGGTAGCAGTGGTAGGATTTGTGCTTGCCATATGTTACCTAAAGGAGGTACTCTGGTATCTCAAGTGATGGGCAGGGACATGGGGCTCCCAAAAGTTTCTGTCCTTTGTGTTAAACTACCAGGGTGCGTGGAGGGGTAAAGTCAGATAGGGGCTGCGTCAAGCAGGTCTGAGCTCTGGCTCTCCATAGGCAGGGCAAGCAGAGGCCCCTGTGTGGTCAGGAGGGCAGTTCTCTGGACACTAGGGTAATGATCCGAGAAGGAACATAACTGCCTCTGCTGCACAGAAGAGTTTATGCAGGGAGTGGGGAGTACAGGGGGCAACAGGCCTCATCCGGCTCCCACACACTTGGCAAGGCAGGGCAAGACCTGTTTTTTAAAAACAAACAAATAAAAAAATCTAATAAAAGAGGAACAAATTAATTGCAAAGTATATAGAAGAAAGGAAAGGAAATAATAAATGTTAGAAAGAAAATCAGTGATAGAGAAAAACAAAAACCACTGGAAAAAAAGGATGAATGCAAAAACTGGTTCATTGCGAAGATTAATAAAATTGATAAAATACAGCCACACTGATCAGAAAAAAAGACACAAATTATTAATATCAGCAATGAAAGAGGTGACATTACTACAGATTGTACAGATAATAAGAAAATATTGGCCAGGCACAGTGGCTCATGCCTGTAATCCCAACACTTTGGGAGGCCTAGGATCCTTGAGCCCAGAAGTTTGAGACCAGCCTGGGCAACATAGTGAGACCCCATCTTTATTTTTTAAAACAAGAAAATATTAGCAATATTATATGCCTATAAATTTGATGACTTGGATAAAATAATAAAATGCCAACTTGATCGCGGTGGATAAGCTTTTTGATGTGCTGCTGGACTCAGTTTGCCAGTATTTTATTGAGGATTTTCACATCGATGTTCATCAGAGATATTGGTCTAAAATTCTCTTTTTTTGTTGTGTCTCTGCCAGGCTTTGGTATCAAGATGATGCTGGCCTCATAAAATGAGTTAGGGAGGATTCTCTCTTTTTCTATTGATCGGAATAGTTTCAGAAGGAATGGTACCAGCTTCTCTTTGTATCTCTGGTAGAGTTCGGCTGTGAATCCACCTGGTCCTGGACTTTTTTTGGTTGGGAGGCTATTAATTATTGCCTCAATTTCAGAGCCTGTTATTGGTCTATTCAGGGATTCAATTTCTTCCTGGTTTAGTCTTGGGAGGGTGTATGTGTCCAGGAATTTATCCATTTCTTCTAGATTTTCTAGTTTATTTGCGTAGAGGTGTTTATAGTATTCTCTGATGGTAGTTTGTATTTCTGTGAGATCAGTGGTGATATCCCCTTTATCATTTTTTATTGTGTCTATTTGATTCTTCTCTCTTTTCTTCTTTATTAGTCTTGCTAGTGGTCTATCAATTTTGTTGATCTTTTGAAAAAACCAGCTCCTGGATTTATTGATATTTTGAAGGGTTTTTTGTGCCTCTATCTCCTTCAGTTCTGCTCTGATCTTAGTTATTTCTTGCCTTCTGCTAGCTTTTGAATGTGTTTGCTCTTGCTTTTCTAGTTCTTTCAATTGTGATGTTAGGGTGTCAATTACACTATTGGTGGGACTGTAAACTAGTTCAACCATTGTGGAAGACAGTGTGGTGATTCCCTCAAAGATCTAGAACTAGAAATACCAATTGATCCAGCCATCCCATTACTGGGTATATACCCAAAGGATTATAAATCATGCTGCTATAAAGACACATGCACATGTATGTTTATTGCGGCACTATTCACAATAGTAAAGACTTAGAACGAACCCAAAAGTCCATCAGTGATAGACTGGATTAAGAAAACATGGCACATATACACCATGGAATACTATGCAACCATAAAAAAGGATGAGTTCATGTCCTTTGTAAGAACATGGATGAAGCTGGAAACCGTCATTATGAGCAAACTATCGCAAGGACAGAAAACCAAACACTGCATGTTCTCACTCACAGGTGGGAATTGAACAATGAGAACACTTGGACATAGGGTGGGGAGCATCATACACTGGGGCCTGTCAAGGGGTCGGGAGAGTGGGGAGGGATAGCATTGGGAGATATAACTAATGTAGGTGACAAGTTGATGGGTCCAGCACACCAACATGGCACATGTATACATATGTAACAAACCTGCACGTTGTGCACATGTACCCTAGAACTTAAAGTATAATAAAAAAAAATTAAAAAAAATAAATTAAATTTTAAAATGCATAGTTTTTTTTGTTTGTTTGTATTGTTTTTGGTTTTTTGGTTTTTTGTTGTTGTTGTTGGGGTAGAGACGGGGTCTCACCATCAAGTGATCCTCCTCCCTGGCCTCCCAAAGTGCTAGGATTACAGACATGAGCCACCATGCCTGGCCATGCAAGTTTCTTGAAACACTCAAACTCCCAAAGCTCAATGAAGAGGAAATAAATAAAATGAATAGCTCTGTAGCTATTAGAGAAATTACATTTATTGCTAAAACTTTCCTATAAGCTGGGCACGATGGCTCATGCCTATAATCTCAGCACTTTGTGAGGCTGAGGCAGCTGGATCACTTTGAACTCAGGAGTTCAAGACCAGCCTGGGCAACACGGCAAAACCCCATCTCTACAAAATATACAAAAATTAGCCAGGCATTGGTGAGGCTGAGCCCAGGAAGCAGAGGTTACAGTGAGCCGAGATCGCGCCACTGCACTCCAGCCTGGATGACAGAGTGGGACTCTGTCTCCAAACAAAAAACAAACAAACAAAAAAATACTTTCCCATGAAGAAAACATGTCTGCAGGACCTTCCTAGTAAATTCTACCAAACATCTTAAGGACAAAATCATAGCAATTACACATAAACTCTTTCGGAAAACTGAAAAGGAGGGAATACTTTTAAACTCATTCTATGAGACCAACATTAACTTGCTACCACAATCAGACAAAAATATTATAAAAAGAAACTACAGACCAATATTCTTCACGAACACAGACGCAAAAAATTCTAAACAAAACTTCAGTAAATTAAATTCAA
Source organism: Gorilla gorilla gorilla (assembly GCF_029281585.2). Lineage (NCBI taxonomy): Eukaryota > Metazoa > Chordata > Mammalia > Primates > Hominidae > Gorilla > Gorilla gorilla. Next base: position 33,827,539 of record NC_073232.2, on the reverse strand, counting down.
CATATATAAAAATATAATATGTCATGACCAAGTGGGGTTTACCTCAAGATTACAAGGCTGGTAAAAATCAATATAATTCATCATATTAACAAACAAACAAAAACAGACACCACAGGATCACCTTAACAAATATTTTTAAAGGTCTTTGCCTAAATCTCACATCCATTCTTGATTAAATCTCTTGGTAAACTAGAAAAGGAAGGGAATTTCCTCAGTCTGATAAATGGCATCTATAAAAAACAAAAAACCTGCCATTAACATCATACTTAATGGTGAAAGATTAAATACTTTTCCCTTGAGATCTGAAAAAGACAAGGATTCTGCTCTCACCATTTTTATTCAGCATTGTGGTAGAAGATCTATTCAGTGTAACCAGGTAATAAAAAGAAATAAAAGGCATCCGGATTGGAAAGGAAAAAGTAAAACTGTCTTTATTCACAGATTAAATGATCACCGATGTAGAAAATCTAATGAGATCTATCAAAAAGCCAGTAGAACTAAGTGAGTTTAATAAGGTTGTAGAACACAAGCCCAATATATAAAAACAAATGTATGTAGTAGGAACAATCAGAAATTTGAAAGTTAAAATACACAACTTATAGAATAGCATCCACAAATATGAAATACTGGAAGGATACATTTAAGGGGTCTGAGGAATGGTGTGGAAGGGTTGTATGCTAAAAACTACAAAAAGTGCTAACAGAAATTTTTAAAAAGTTAAACAAATGAGGAGATATGCTGCGTTCTAGAGTCAAAAGAGGCAATATTGCTAAAATGTTAATACTTCCCAAACTAATTGTGCTCAAATAATTGGATACGCATATGCTAAAACATGGATTTTGATCCATACTGCAAAGCACAGACATAAATTAACTCAAAAATTGATCATATTAGCTGGCTTGGTGTTGGCGCCTGTAATCCCAGCTATTCAGGAGGCTGAGGTAGGAGAATAGCTTGAACCCGGGAGGTGGAGGTTGTAGTGAGCTGAGATTCCACCACTGTACTCCAGCCTGGGCAACAGAGCGAGACTCCATCTTAAAAATAAAAAATTGATTATAGACCCATATGTAATGCCTTATGTAGAAAATAATATGTAGAAACTATAAAACTTCTAGATAAAACTTTTCTTACCTTGACTAGTCAAAGATTTCTTAGCTAAATCACCCAAAACAGGATACATGAAGGAACAAATTAATAAACTGGATTTTGTTAAAATTATAAACTTCTGATTTTCAAAAGACACCACCAGAAGAAAGAAAAGACAAGTCAGAGACTGGCAGAAAATATTTGCAAAGGATGTATCTGATAAAGAATTTGTATTGAAAATATATAAGGAACTCTCAAAACCCAATAACCAGCAAACAAAATGACCCAATTGTTAAAATGGGCTAAGTATCTGAATTGTCATTTCATCAGAGAAGACATAGACATGGCAAATAATCACGTGAAAAATGCTCAACCGCATTAGTCATTAGGGAAATGCAAATTAAAACCAAAATGAGATAACACTGCAGACCTATCAGCCTAGCTAAAATTAAAAAGACTGACCATACCAAGGGCTGTTATGGATTTAGAGGAACTGGAATTCCCATACACTGCTGATGGGAATGATACAACTTTTCTACATCATGTTTAGAGAAAAAAATAAATAAATAAAGTAAAATAATACAACCATTTTGGAAAACAGTTTGGTTGTTTTTCTTACAAAGTTAAATATACACTTAGCATACAATCCAGCTATTCCATTCCACTCCTAAATATTTACCCAAGAGAAATAAAAGCATATATGTAGAAAAACATACCTGAGGCTAGGCCCACTGGCTCATGCCTGTAATCACAGCACTTTGGGAGGCCAAGGCAGGTGCATCACTTAAGGCCAGGAGTTTGAGACCAGCCTAGCCCATGTGGCCAAACCCCATTTCTAAAATACAAAAATTAGCTGGGTGTGGTGGCACACACCTGTAATCTCAGCTACTCAGGAGGCTGATGTATGAGAATCACTTGAGCCTGGGAGGGAGAGGTTGCAGTGAGCAGGGGTCGTACCACTGCATTCCAGCCTGGGCTGGAAAAGAAAGAAAGAAAGAAGAAAAAAAGAAAGAAAGAAGGAAAGAAAGAGAGAAAGAAAAAAAGAAAGAAAGAGAAAGAAAGAAAGAAAGAAAGAAAGAGAAAGAAAAGAAAGAAAGAGAAAGAAAGAAGGAAGGAAGGAAAGAAAGAAAGAATGTTTATAGAAGCTTTATTTGTAATAGCAAAGCTGGAAACATTTCAAATGTTTATCAATATGTGAATAGACAAAGGAATTGGCGTATCTCCATACCACCGAATACACTAAACATAAAACTATTGATACATGTTAAAGCATAGATGGATCTCAAAAATGATTACATGGAGTGAAAGAAGCCGACTGGAAAAGGAGCATACTGTGTGATTCTATTTACATAAAATTCTAGGAAATGCAAATTAATGTATAGTGACAGAAAGTAGACCAGTGGTGCTTGGGGATAGGCAATGGAAGAGCAAAGACAGGGAGGGATGAAAGGAGGTGGTGGCCAAGGGGCACCAGGAAACTTTTGTCGGTATTATCTTTATTTCAGTGATGGTTTCATGGGTATATTACATATGTTATAACTGATCAAATCATATACTTTAAATATAGGCAGTTTATTGCGTATCCATTATACCTCAATAAGCCTATTTGAGAAAATAAAACTAGATAGTACAATCCCATATCATTTGATCAGAAAGTCCGAGTGCGGTGGCTCACGCCTGTAATCCCAGCACTTTGGGAGGCCGAGGCGGGTGGATCACTTGAGGTCAGGAGTTTGAGACCAGCCTGGCCAACATGGAGAAAGCCAGTCTCTACCAAAACTACAAAAAACAAAAAAAAATTAGCCGGGTAAGGTGGCCAGCACCCATAATCCCAGCTACTCGGGAGGCTGAGGCAGAATCACTTGAACCCTGAAGGCAGAGGCTGCAGTGAGCCGAGATCGCACCACTGCACTCCAGCCTGGTTGACAGAGCAAGACTCTCTCTCAAAAAATAAGAGAATAAAGAAATATATTATGTATAACATGCATATGGACTGTCACCCCTTTGACATTATAGGATCTCTTCTCTTCCCTTAGGCTATTTTAAATACTGTACCTGACACGTGGCATCTGACATATGGGCCAAGGGAGGGCTTCATTGCAGTCCACATGTTAAATGGTAATAAGGCTTAGTTTCTTGTTTTTAGATTTAAAAGAAGAAACATAAAAAGAAGTTTTCATACTTCCTGCTCACTCTCATGAATCGTGTGAACCCATCTAGAGATATGAACATCCACCTTTGGAGACAACTACAAAAATGATAGAAAGAGTGGGAACTGTCTTGTTTCCTCTTTGTCCCCAGTGTCTGCACAAGGGTGGGACACAATAGGCATTTGCTAAATGTTGATTGAATGAAGCAGAGCTAACAAAGCTATTTTGTCAGTCGGGCGTCGTGACAGCACTTTGGGAGGGGAGGCCGAGGTGGACGGATCAACTAAGGTCAAGAGTTCGAGACCAGCCTGACCAACATGGTAAAACCCAGTCTCCACTAAAAATACAAAATTAGCTGCGCGTGGTGGCAGGGGCCTGTAATCCCAGCTACTCGGGAGGCTGAGGCAGGAGAATTGCTTAAATCCGGGAGGCGGAGGATGCACTGAGCCAAGATTGCGCCATTGCACTCCAGCACTCCAGCCTGGGCAACAAGAGTGAAACTCTGTCAAAAAAAAAAAAAAAAAAAAAAGCTATTTTGTCCCATTGATCTCAGGACTAATTTGACTTTCTAGAGTACCAGCATTAGTTCTGGGAATAACACATTAAAAAAAAAAAAGTAGTGGATAAGGAAAGAGCAAAAAATTGTAAAGAAGTAAAATTCAAAAGAAAGAATGAAAGAACCTAGAGAAAAATCTAGGGATGGGGTAGAGTTCAGGGTGTTAGAGTTGAATTCCAGTGTTAGGAGATGAAAGGCCAAACCCCATTCTTGAAAATCAAGTCCAAGTGTTCCTGCTCCCCATTAGAAAGAAACAGAAGCCACAACCTGGATTTATTCTGATGTAAGAACGCTTTTCTTGGCCGGGCATGGTGGCTCACGCCTGAAATCCCAGCACTTTGGGAGGCCAAGGTGGGTGGATCACTTGAGGTCAGGGGTTCGAGACCAGCCTGGCCAACATGGTGAAACCCTGTCTCTAATAAAAATACAAAAAAATTAGCCTGGTGTGGTGGCATATGCCTGTAATCCCAGCTACTTGGGAGGCTGAGGCAGCCTTGAACCCAGGACGTGGAGGTTGCGGTGAGCCAAGACCTCACCATAGTACTCCAGCCTGGGCGACAAGAACCAAATCCTGTCAAAAAAAAAAAAAAAAAAAAAAGAACATTTTTCTCAATTCTCTGTCTGGTCTACACTTCAACATTTGAAAAATAATAGATTTCTCTGAAATGTGTCTTGGGGTGCAGAGGGGAAGTAGGAGGGATGATAGAAGTGATGGTCTAGACTTCCCAAAATCTTTTCAGCTGTATTAAGCTATTAAGATTTTCTGCCGGGCGCGTTGCCTCACACCTGTAATCCCAGCACTTTGGGAGGCCGAGGCGGGCGGATCAAGAGGTCAAGAGATCGAGACCATCCTGGCTATCACAGTGAAACCCCGTCTCTACTAAAAATGCAAAAAAATTAGCCGGGCGCGGTGGCGGGCGCCTGTAGTCCCAGCAACTCAGGAGGCTGAGGCAGGAGAATGGCGTGAACCCTGGAGGCGGAGCTTGCAGTGAGCCGAGATCGCGCCACTGCACTCCAGCCTGGGTGACAGAGCGAGACTTCGTCTCAAAAACAAAAGATTTTCTAAATGGGCAAGCATTGAAAGTATTTTTCTGCAGTGTTTAAAATACACATACTGATGAACTTCTCCATGTTCATATGCACACTTGATAAACAAAGTTATCTCTAGTATTATCAAAAGTAAAATGTCTCCCAAGACATGTCATATTTATTGGCCCTAATATAGTTTCGTTTTTTATCATACACTATGTATGTGACCACTGTTCACTTAAATGTCATCTATTTTCAATATCATTCTGATCTATGGCTCAAATCATGTTTTGAATACTTAAATTCTGTTTGGTACAGAATCAATATTTTCTCGTTTTGTAACATTGTTTATTACACATACCACAACACGCTTTAATCAAAAGAGCTGCTAAACTTTGCTCAACCGTGGTTGCACCCGATGACTCACAAGCTTTTTCTTTTTTTCTTTTCTCAATTCAGTTCAACAACATCTGGTAGCTTATATAAGGAGAGAGGATGTTCTTTACAATCGGTGATTTTTCTGGACAACATGTTTCTACAATGGGCAGCCTTCCATTTTTTCCCTGAGTTATTACTGTCTTCATGTAGTCTAACATTGGCATATTAATTTTTTTCCTAGAGACAAACATGTGCAGGAATTTGGCCTAATATAGCACCATAAACTTTTACAATGATTAGTTCCTAAGTCTCTTCTATTAATTTGTTTTGAGTTTGTCCAACCTTGAAAAAAGAAAACTAAAAATAAATGTGAACAAATAAGAAACAAGATATCAATCTTAAGCACTTCACATGCAGGCTATTCTTTCTTTTTGGGGGTTTTATATTATAAAATCTTTGCAGTCTTTGATAACCACTAAAAAGAAGATAAGGATCAGAGATTGCAAAACGTATCTCTAGATACACTATTTTTTTCTACCCAGATGTTTTTCACATCCTTTCGGACTCACAGTCCTTCAGACAGAGATCAACTATGCATAATATTCACACTACTAAAGATTCTTGAAACATGTCCCTGCATTTTCTTGATGTTCTTACTTTAGTTTAGTCTTTTATTCATCTTTAAAATGGAAGTGGGGAAAAATAAACCTGTTGTCTACAAAGGTATTATACACACTTAGAGCCCTTTAAAATTTTTCTACCGTTGCTTCTCCAGACAGAGAAGGAAAAATGTTCATGAGAACACATGGAAACAGGGAGGGGAACATCACACAGCAGGGCCTGTCGCTGGCTGGGGGCAAGAGGAGGGAGAGCATTAGGACAAATACCAAATGCATGTGGGGCTTGAAACCTAGAATATGGGTTGATAGGTGCAGCAAACCACCATAGCACACATATACCTACGTAACAAACCTGTATGTTCTGCACATGTATTCCAGAATTTAAAGTAAATTAAAAAAAAAAAAAAGAAGAATGTTCGTTGGAACCAGTTATTCTTCAGGTATTTGCATTCCTATTTTGCTGGGAAAAAAAAATACCCCAAGAGTTAAAAGAAATACACTGCAATCAAACTGGCTGACAACAAGATAATAATTGGCTCCAAATACTTAAAAGCATCAAAATGGAATTTTAGAAAAAAGATGTTGACATCTCATATAGGAAGATTATCAATTGATAATAATTAATAATGATTCTAAATAAGGTGTTCAACAAAAGCTATTTATACTTATCTTTCCATGAAACTATTTTAGCTTTCTAATAAATGGAAGGGGTTCACTTGAATATTTGATAGTTTGGAGGGTTTTAATAAGTGTAATATTTCTACTTCCTCTTTCAACCTTCATTCCAGAATATTTCATTAAATACTAAATCCTGTCATTAAGCCCAAGAAAAACAATTTGGTTTAAAACAATGTCTTTTGAAGAGAAATCATATACACTTAAAATGTTTCCAGCAAAATTCTTTGAGGTCTTGGCATAGTTTCAAAAGCTGCTAATGTTTCAAAGGGTCACCAGTATCTTTCCTCCCCCATTTTTACCCCTTCCTAAGACCTTAAACACACTCATTCTTCTCTAGTTAACACAGTACTGTCTCAGTATAAGAAATCACTATTTCCTCGCACAGCTATATTCATAGCAGCACTATTCACAATAGCCAAGAGGCGGGTGCAATCCAGTTGTCCATCCATAGATGATTGGATAAGCAAAATGTGATATGTACATACAGTGGAGTATTATTCAGCCTCAAACAGGAAGGAAATCCTCTCACATAGTACAACATGGATGAACCTTGAGGACATTATGCTAAGTGAAATAAGCCAGTCACACAAAGACAAATACTATGTGATTCCACTCTTATGAGTAGTAGGTAAACTCATAGAAACCAGAAAACAGAATGGCAGTTGCCAGGGGCTGGTTGGAGGGGAGGAGGAAATGAGTTGTTCAATGGGTATAGAGCAAGCTTGTCCAACCTGTGGCCCTATGAGCCACATGCGGTCCAACACAAATTTGCAAACCTTCTTAAAACATTATGAGATTTTTGGTATGTAATTTTTTTTTTAGCTCATCAGCTATAGTTTGTGTTAGTGTATTTTATGTGTGGCCCAAGATAATTTTTCTTCTTCCAATGTAGCCCAGGGAAGCCCAAAGATTGGATACCCGTGGTAGGGAGTTTCAGTTTTGCAAGGTGAAAAAGTTCTAGAGATCTGTTATTTCTGAGTATTTCACACTCAGTGTGAAATACTTAACACCACTGAATGGTACACTTAAAGATGGTTAAGATGATACACTTTGTGTTCTGTGTTTTTAACCACAATTATAAGCATATAAATATATAAGAAATTACTATTTGCTCAGAGAGGCTTTTCATTCCCAAAGTGTATTTGACTTAAACATTTCCCATTGTGGTGAGAAAGGAATGGAAACCTATTGTCTCATAGTATCTTAAAAATAGCACATGCACCCATTTTCTCTTTACTAAGCTTCATAGGTGTTAAATAATTGATCCTGTCAAACTTGATTGGGTTTTTTTGTTTTGTTTTGAGACAGAGTCTCGCTCTGTTGCCTAGGCTGGAGTGCAGTGTCGTGATCTTGGCTCACTGCAGCCTCTGCCTCCTGGGTTCAAGCAATTCTCCCATGTCAGCCTCCCAAGTAGCTGGGATTACAGGCATCCACCACCACACCAAGCTAATTGTTGTTTTTTTAGTAGAGACAGGGTTTCACCATGTTGGCCAGGCTAGTCTTGAACTCCTGGCCTCAAGTGATCCACCTGCCTCAGCCTCCCAAAGTGCTGGGATTACAGGCGTGAACCACCGTGCCCAGCCATTGATTGGGTTTTAGAAGCTCCCGGTTTTCAGGCAGGAGAATTTTAAAATTGAAATTCGAAAGGAATTAAGCACTATATTTCTTAAAAGAGTATTGAAAATTGCAATTAACTCATACCCATGCTCACCTGGGGAAATATTAATTCTCATCAAATGAGGTGGAAGATTCGTTCTGGATAAAGAGTAAAGCACTTGGAAAGAAGGGGATACATATGTGGTACAGGCTGAATATTCTTTATGTGAAATGCTTGGGACCAGAAGTATTTGCGATTTCATGTGCATAATGAGATCTGCATATACACAATGAGATGGGACCCAAGGCAAAACACAAAATCCATTTATATTTTATATACACCTTATACACATAATCTGAAGGTAATTTTATCCAATATTTTACATACTTTGGTGCATGAAACAAAGTTTGTATTAAGTATTTATGTGTGGAATTTTCCACTTGTGCAGTCATGTCAGAGCTCAAATAGTTCTGAATTTTGGAGCATTTCAGACTTTCAGATCAGGAAGGCACGACCTGTATAAAAAACAGCGTAACTTCTAGTATTCTTGCTTCTCTGCTCTTCTCTCTTGCTCAGCCAATGCTGTGATCCATTTCTGTTGTGTGGGTGTTTAAGGCAGAGGCAAAGTGACTGAAGTCTCTGTTTCAGATCCTCCCACGTGCAACATTTAAGAATCTGGCATTTAACTCATTTCCTAACCTGTTAGTGGTACACACAGACTTTAGGAAGCTGAATACGTCCTCTTCCGCACTGGAGTCTGTGACAAGGTTGGAGGCAGGAAGGCTGAAACTGACCTTCATCAGTTATTTTCTACCCTCATTCCACTGCTACCCTCCCTGCGGTCTCTTTCCTAAGTGTCATTTTGGTGGAGAAGGGGATGGTTTCTCCACCTCCCAAATAGAAGAAGTATTTCATGATGTATTAGTCCGTAGTTTCTTTGGTTTATGTTGGTCTCCTAACAGAGTTCCAAAAAGCAGCATTGTCCCCTCTGATCTGCAGTTTTGCTTTCTGCAGCTTTCATTACCCACAGTCAACTGTGATCCAAAAATATTAATTAGAAAATTTTAGAAATCAACAATTGATAAGTTTTTAATTGCATGCTGTTCTGAGTAGTGTGGTGAGATCTTTCACTACCCTGCTCCATCCCTCCTGGGACATGAATCACCACTTTGTCTAGTGTATCCTGAGTTACAGATGTCACCTGCCCCTGAGTCACTCAGTAGCCATGCCATCTCAGTTATCAGATCAACTATGAAGAAATCACAGTGCTTGTGTTCAAGTCACCCTCATTGTACTTAATAATTGCCTCAAAGTGCAAAAGTTGTGATGCTGGCATAGTGTTATAATTGCCCTACATTTAGTTATTATCGTTCATCTCGTATGTGCCTAATTTATAAACTTTATCATAATTATCTACGTATAGGGAAAAACATAATATATACAGGATTCGTTACTATCAGAGGTTTCAGGCCTCCACTGAGGTAGTCTTGAAATGCATCCTTTACAGCTAAGGTGGACTGCTGGATAGACCCTTTTTTCTTTTTGTTAATGGATGGGGTCTTGCTCCAACCTAGCAGGTTGGAGTGCAGTGGCGCAATCATGGCTCACTGTAGCCTCGAACTCATGGGCTCAAGCCATCTTCCCACTTCAGCCTCTCGAGTAGCTGGGCCCAAGCCACCACACTGGCTAATTTTTAAATTTTTTGTAGAGACAGGGTCTCACTATGTTGCCCAGGCTAGTCTCAAACTCCTGGGCGCAAGTGATCCTCCCACCTCGGCCTCCTAAAGTGCTGGGATTATAGTCATGAGGCATCTCACCTGGCCTAGACTTTCTGTTTGTGTCAGTTCAGTTTCATTCATTCATTTGACAAATATTTATTATTTAAGATATACTAGGCAGTGGCCCTTTACAGTACAGTGCATGTCTATTTAGTATGACCCTTTAGTCTCCTAGATATTAGCCCTTTAAAAATCAAGAAGTATCTCAAACATGACTCCAGACTTAAATTGAATGATGATTTTTTTAAGAGATGGGTCTTGTTATGTTGCCCAGGCTTGAGTGTAGTAGCTATTCACAAGCACAATCACAGTCTCGAACTCCCTGGTCTCAAGCAATCCTCCCGCCTCAGCCTCTTGAGTAGCTGGGACTATAAGCGCCCAGCTAAAATGATGATCCTGATCACCAACTAGATACTAGATATATAATGAGGCATGTTTTTAAAAATCACACAGATTCTTGCATCATTTATGGAAATAAACAAACCAGCCATCTTTCAAGTGTGATATTTCCCAAAGTACCCATGGAGGTGCTGGCACGAGCTTGCTCACAAGCAATCTACCCTGACCTTGAACACTCACCCCTGTTACCCAGCTCTTGTCTAGGGCTCCCCTATACAGACCCCAGGACAGGCTACTGTTGGAGCAGCCGAAATATACAAGGCCTCCAGCCTGGGCCTGCTGGGAGCAGGGGCTGGTGCCTCAGGGCATCCTGACTGGCTGGCTGGTTTCCATCCATTTTGCCTTGGCCCATGGACACTCCTGCCTGCTCACCTGACTTCGGGACCTGAGCTGACACCACAGCCATAGGCCCTTGGCATTTCCAGTCTGCTTCTGGCTTTGTGCCCTGTCTTCATGATCCACTGCTGCTCAAGCCCAAGCTTGACAGTCGTGACTAATTGGGGCAGGTCACTCTTTCAGCTCCAAGGTGATATCCCATCTACCTCCCTCTAGCTTGTCTGTCTCAAACAAAGGCATTTTCTTCTAACCCCCAGCAACCTCAGAACGACTGCTACTGTATGTACATTTACTTCCTAAACTATAAAAGCTAACAGAGAAATAAATTTCCTTATGTTCCTTAGAAACAAATGGGAGCAAATTTACTAGAAATCACCTTGCAGTTTCATCCAAACTCTTACTGTCTATGTTATCAACACATCATTTTACCTCTCTGGAACTCAAACTTAAAATGCAGGCACTAAGCTAACCCACTGCTGCTAGCTCTCCTGGTATAATACTGGAAGGAGGAGGTTAAGAGCATAGGCTTTGCAAATAGTCAGGTCTGGGTTTGAGATTTCCAATTTTCTTTCTCTTTTTCTCTCTTTATTTTCCTTCCTTCGTTCCTTCCCTCCCTCTCTCTCTTTCATCTTTCTTTCTTTCTTTCATCTTTCTTTATTTCTTCTTTCTTTCTTTCTTTCTTTCTTTCTTTCTTTCTTTCTTTCTTTTCTTAATGGGGGAGTGCAGCGACATGATCAGATTGGAGTGTAGTGGTGTGATCTCGACTCACTGCAACCTCAGCCTCCAGGGCTCCAGTAATCCACCCACCTCAGCCTCCAGGGCTCCAGCAATCCACCCACCTCAGCCTCTGAGTAGCTGGGGACACAGGCACATGCCACTTATGCCCAGCTAATTTTTTTTATTTTTGGTAGAGACGGGGTCTCATCATGTTGCCCAGCCTGGAAAATGACTAACTTTCAACCATGGACAAGTGGTTTAACCTCTCTGAACTTCCATTAAACAGAGATAATACCTACCTCATAGTGTTGTTTTGAGAATTAAATGAGACACTATATGTGCAGTTCTTACCAAATGGTATTAATCAAGACACAGATAAAATATATAAATACATAGTTACATGTAAATATTTAGTGCTTACTTTTTTTAATCATTCATCTCTGGATACCTTCTCTTTCATCTCAGTCCTTGCTACTTCACAGCATACTTTAAGAAATAATTACATGTTTCTATGGCCAGGTAATATTTGTCAGAACCTTGGTTTTTTTTTTAATCAGGGTACAAAATTTTAGTTTTTAAAGTTACCTTTATCAAATCTATGGTTAAAATAGTTGTGGAGCTGCTCTAATTTGAACAGATGGCTTTTATTTTTTTTAAGTACAGATTATTTTGGCAACCATTTTCTGATCTGATTACAATAAAAATTTTTAAAAGAAGTTCCAGTTTTATGGCCAGCCACGGTGGCTCACACCTGTAATCCCAGCACTTTGGGAGGCCAAGGTAGGAGGATTGCCTGAGCGGGAGTTGGAGACCAGCTGGGGCAAAGATCCCATCTCTACTTTAAAAAAAAGAAAAGAAAAAAAAAGTTTCAGTTTTTGCTTTTGGGTTTTTGTTTTTTGTTTTTGGGGATTTTTTTCTGAGACAGGGTCTCACTCTGTCACTGGAATGCAGTGGCATAATCATGACTTACTGCAATCTCCACCTCCAGGGTTCAAGCAATTCTCCCACTTCAGCCTCTCCAGTAGCGGGGACAACAGGCATGTGCCACAATCCCCAGCTAATTGTTTTTTAGTAGAGACAAGGTCTCACTGTGTTGCCCAGGCTGGTCTCAACCTCCTGAGCTCAAGCAATCCTCCTACCTTGGCCTCCCAAAGAGGACAAGATTATGGGTACAAGCTACAACACCCAGCCAGAAGTTCCAGTTTTTAATCTGGAAGCCAGAATAACTTGGTAAATCATTTCTACACTGAGGGAAGAAACCATCAAAGATGTATTCATTTAGTGTCCCAAGTTCATGAACGCTTTATACAGTATCTTTCAAGTCAGGCACCAATAAAGAAAGTGTGCCCACAGACAGGGGAACAGAGAGAGTTTTAATCTCATCAAAACTCTACTCGGTGATGTCAACAATTAAGACCTACTATGTTCCACCCTTCTTTTCCAATTAGAGGCAAAGAAGTAAAATATTGAAGCCAATACTCAGAACTCAAGTAATTCTGATGGCTACAACATTGAGCTATAATTCCAGGCTCAGTGGATCCTTTCCAGGCCTGGCTCTATTTATCTAAGAAACTAAGAGAGACAAACAGGCCTCCTCCTCAGCACAGCTATGATGAATATTTAATTAGCTAATAATACAAAGTAAATGTATCATCAACAGCAAATGAGATGCTTATAATTAACTTGGGACAAAGAAGTAGAAATCAACAAATAGCCTGAATCTGGGCAGGGTGGCTCATGCCTATAATCCCAGTGCTTTTGGAGGCCAAGGCAGGAGGATTGCTTGAAGCCAGGAGTTTGAGACCAGCCTGGGCAACACGGCGAGAATCTGTCTCTACAAAAAATTTTAAAAATTAAAAAAAAAAATTAGCTGGGCATGGTGGCACACACCTGTAGTCCCAGCTGCTCAGGAGGCTGAGATGGGAGGATCACTTGAGCCCAGGAGTTCAAGGCTGCAGCGAGCTATGATTGCGCCACTGCACTCCAGCCTGGTTGACACAGCAGACTCGGTCTCTTAAAAAAAAGTAGCCTGAGATGGTTATTTTCATCACAAACTGCCTTTTTCTCTGAGACAAGGCTGTTAAACTGCTAGCATTTAGAAAGGCCTATGGCCAAGTCAAATGTCCTTGGAATTTACATAAGGTCCAGGGCAGACTTGTTCAGCATGAGACAAATGGGACAAGATCAGGTGGTGAACAGAAGCTCCAGAAGGCCATGCTTATGTGCAGCACACCGTTCATTCATTCCTACTGTGGCGATGATATTGTGGCTCTCCAAAGACTTCCACATCCTCATCCTTAGAATCTGTGACTATGTTGCCTTACCTGGCAAAATGGACTTTCCAGATGTGCGATTTAAGTTAAGGATCTTGAGATGGAGAGATTGTCCTTGATTAGCTGGGTGAGTCCATCGTAACCTCCTTATAAGAGAAGGAGGAACCCGGGTGTGGTGGCACATTCCTGTAATCCCAGCTACGCGGGAGGCTGAGGCAGGAGAATCGCTTGAACCCGGGAAGGCGGAGGTTGCAGTGAGCTGAGATCGCACCATTGCACTCCAGCCTGGGCAACAAGAGTGAAACTCCATCTCAAAAAATAAATAAATAAAGAGAGAGAGAGGAGGAGAGTTAGACTCAGAGAAGGAGATGAGATGGCAGAAGTGAGGTCAGAGTCATAGACAGAAATTTGAAGATGCTTCACTGCTGGCTGTGAAGACGGAAGAAGAGGACATGAGCCAAGAAATGCAAGAAGTCTCTGGAACCTGGAAAAAGCAGGGAAAGGGTCTCCCCTGCAGCCTCTAAAAGGAAAGCAGTTCTGCTGACACTTTGACTTTAGCCTCATTAAGGCCGTTTTGGATTTCTGACTTCCAGAGCTATCGTAATAAACTTGTGTTGTTTTCAGTCACTAAATGTGTGCTATTTTGTTGCAGTGGCAATAAGAAACTAATACCTCTAAGTGGCAGAGAGTCAAAGATGAAAAAGACACGTTCCTCCTGTGGGCATTTGTTTAAAAAATATTTATCGGGTTGCTCAAAGTCGCATGATAGCTGATGCTTATCAGCCACCCATTATGTGTCAGGCAGGATGTTAGGTGCTTTGCATCCGTTTCTCCAATCCTCAGACCCATCCTAGTATACATACTGCTAACATTTATTAAACACCGTGCACCAGACACAGTCTTAAACACTTAACATGTATTATCATATTTCATTCTTATAGCCCTGAGATAGATCATAATCACTCTCATTTTACACAAGTGGAAACAGGCGAAGGGAAGCTGAAAGTAGTTTCTCAGGGTCAAATTGCTAAAAGTGGTTAAAATTTTAGCTTGTCTGCCTCCAGAACCTGCTCTGTATTTTCCCCATTTTCCAGATGAGTAAATTGAGGCTCAGAAAGGTTAAACAACTTGGCAAAGCCAAAACTGATTCATCATCCGCTGACCATCCACCAGACCGACTTTCTGCTGACTCTCCCTGTACGCCCTCTCCACTAGCCCAGAGCCTTCTGATTCTAGTCTGAAGCTTGTTCGGAAAACCTTGTATTTGGCCTGGACGATGTAGCAAGACCCCATATCTAAAAAAATAATAAAATTAAAAAAAAAAAACAACCCTGGTATGATGTGCACCTGTAGTGCCAGCTACTTGGGAGGCTGAGGCAGGAGGGTCACTTGAACCAAGGAGTTTGTGGCTACAATGAACCACGAACAAGACAGTGTCTCAAAACAAGAAAAAAAAAGAAAGGAAGGAAGGAAACCTTGTGTGTTGTAATGACTATGTCTCTCATAGACTGATTCTGAAGTTGACCGGCTCTTGGTACAGAAATGTGCGGGCAGGGTATCCCAGGCTGGATGGCCTGAGTCCTCCCTGCTGTCTTCAGCTCCCTTTAAGCTGTGGTTAAGATGCCCATTTCACTGCATGAGTCAGTGACAGGACAGAATGAGCACAGCGATTTTATTCACTCATTTAAACAGCCATGAAACACATATTCATTATTTACTGCTCCTGAGAACTGCTACACTTCCCTACTTTTCAATGACATAAAGAGAGCTGGTTTCTTGTTGGAACTGTACCTACAAAGAACACACATTCAGGGCAGGGCTGGGTCCATCTGGTTCATCCTATCCCGGAGCCCAGCACCGCACCTGGACTACAGTAAGAAGCTCCATCACTGTTCTTGACTGATTTATGTAGCTCCATTAACACCATTGAGATCACTAATGGTTGCTCATGGGGCCTGCTGGGAAACCACGAAGGTAATTTCACTGTTTTGCCTATAATTGGGTTTGTCCCTTAGCTATCAAACTATGGCAGTCTTCAGTGTCTCAAATGTCTGGTTTTGTTGTTGTTGTTGTTTTGAGATGGAGTCTCACTCTGTCATCCAGGCTGGAGTGCAGTGGTGCGATCTCAGCTCACTGCAACCTCTGCCTCCCAGGTCCAAGTGATTCTCCTGCCTCAGCCTCCCGAGTACTGGAACTACAGGTGTGCACCACCATGCCCAGCTAATTTTTGTATTTTTAGTAGAGACGGGGTTTCACCATGTTGACCAGGCTGATCTTGAACTCCTGACCTCAAGTGATCCACCTGTCTCTGCCTCCCAAAGTGCTGAGATTACAGGTGTGAGCCACCTCACCTAGGCTTTTTGTTTTTTTGAGACACAGTCTCACTCTGTCACCCAAGCTGGAGGGCAGTGGCATAATCACAGCTCACTACAGCCTTGACTTCCTAGGTTCAGGCAGTCCTCCCACCTCAGCCTCCCGAGTAGCTGGGACTACAGGTGCATGCCACCACACCTGGCTAATTTGGTTTATTTTTTTGTAAAGACAGGGTCTTGCTATGTTGTTCAGGCTGTTCTCAAACTCCTGGACTCAGGACTTGCTCCCACCTCAGCCTCCCAAAGAGCTGAGATTACAGGAGTGAGTCATCGCGCCCTGCCTCTGTGTCTCAAATGTCAAACAGCTAGCTACCTCAAGGTATGACAGGAATATTTTTTTTTTTTTTTTTGAGACGGAGTCTCGCTCTTTTGCCCAGGCCAGAGTGCAGTGGTGCAATCTCGGCTCACCACGCCCGCCCCAGGAATATTTTTAAAGTTGGTCACTGTTCTTGAAGTCCTTTCTCATGACTTGATACATCATCTCTGTGCCAGCCAAACAAACCTGTTTGCTACTATGCTCCTGGCTTTCACTCGTGGCTTCATTGTCCTTCTGCACAAATCGTATTTCCACATGGAATGTGTGGACGAAAGAAAAAAAAAAAAAACAAGTTTTTAATGAATTAAAGTTAGTTTTATTCAGAAGTCTTACTGAGGACTGTGGACTGAGGCCTATAGCTCTGGAGGAGTCTTTCAGAGAGGAGATTTTGTCAGAAATCTCCCAACCAGTGTTTTAGCTCACAGCTTATATACAGGAGGGGGAAGTTTATGATGACAGATCACATCCAACATACTCAGAAGTTATTATATTGGTGCAAATGTAATTGTGGCTTTTGCTATTAAAAGTAATTACTTTGAAGCAGAATCACAACAAGGTTGAGGTATAAGAGTCCATCTAGTTATAGATTACAAAAGCATAGTCACTAAACTCATCAGAAGTTATCTTATGTTGGCCAGTCACAGTGGCCTATAATCCCAGCACTTTGGGAGGCCGAGGTGGGTGGATCACTTGAGGTCAGGAGTTCGAGACCCGCCTGGCCAACATGGTGAAACCCCCGTCTCTACTAAAAATATACAAAAAAAAATTAGCCGGGTGTGGTGTTGTGTGCCTGTAATCCCAGGTACTCAGGAGGCTGAGGCAGAAGAATCGCTTGAACCCAGGAGAGGCTGCAGCGAGCCGAGATCACGCTACTGCACTCCAGCATGGGCAACAGAGTAAGACTCTGTCTCAAAATGAAAAAAAAAAAAAAGTTATCTTATGTTTAAGGAAAGACAAGGACAAGGGTCATTTATCTTTAAGGAATATGTTGACTCAAATAAGAGACACAGACGGCCATATGCTCTGTCCTGTTTTGCCTTTAAAGCATCCCTCCAGAGATCTGCACGTCACCACAGAGCCAGGTGCTTGGTGAAATTATGCTGGCAAGCAGAAATGAGCAGATATGGCTTCTGTTTGCTACTTCGTCTCACAAATGCTTTTTACTTTCTCTGTACCAATTCACACCCCTCCTGTCTATCTCCTCCTGGATTATCACCATCCTAAGCAGGTGATCCTGGAAGTCACATTCCCTCTGTTCTTACGTGTGTGCTGGATTGCCAAGGTAAGATTATGTCCATCAAGGCTTGTATTTATGCATCCTGTGTGTCCTCAGGAAAATCACAAGACTTGGGATGGTAGAAATCATAAAATCATATATTCTATTTCTTTCCTATCAAATCCCTGCCAGGACACTTATTAGTATAGATATTAATTCAGTTTTCAGTAAGTATGTAATAAATGGTTCTAACTGAGTTTCTTCTTTTATACAGGTAGAAAGAGCAGACTTTGATTTTAGTCCTGGCTCTGTCTTGAACTACCTGAGTGGTATTAGCTGGGACACTTCACTCCTGCCCACATGCCTCTCAATTATAAAATGAGGAGAAAGGCCAAGCACGGAGACTCTTGCCTATAATCCCAGCACTTCATGAGGCCAAGACAAGAAGATCACTGGAGTAAGGAGTTCGAGACCAGCCTAAGCAACATAGCAAGACCCACATCTCTATAAAAAATTTTAAAATTAGCTGGGTATGGTGGTGCACAATTGTAGTCCAGTAGAATGCTCAGTAGATGTTAGCTATCATCATCATCTTTATTATTATTAGGGCTTTATTAATTATTATTACTATTGGCTCTTAAATCAACATGATTTTTGCCACATTGCCCAGGCTGGTCTCAAACTCCTAACCTCAGGCATTCTACCCGCCTTGGCCTCCCGAAGTGCTAGGACTACAGGTGTGAGCCACTGCACCCGGCACCCGGGTATATATTGAAAAGGATGAATAGTTGTGAGCTTGGGCAAGTTGCTTAATCTCTCAATGCCTCGGTTCCTCACCCAAGATGAATAATGATCCCTACCTCATAGGGTTCTTATGAGGATTCAGGCAATTAGACCCAGACTGGCTACTTAGTAAGCACTCAGTAGATGTTAGCTATCATCATCATCTTGATTATTATTAGGGCTTTATTAATTATTATTATTTTTTTTATGACAGAGTCTTGCTCTGTCGCCCAAGCTGGAGTGCAGTGGCACAATCTTGGCTCACTGCAACCTCCGCCTCCCAGGTTCAAGTAATTCTCCTGGCTTAGCCTCCCAAGTAGCTGGGATTACAAGTGCCCACCACCATGCCCAGCGAATTTTTTGTATTTTTAGTAGAGACGGGGTTTCACCATGTTGGCCAGGCTGGTCTCAAATTCCTGACCTCAGGCGATCCGCCCACCTCGGCCTCCCAAAGTGCTGGGATTACAGGCATGAGCCACCACACCCAGCCAATTATTATTATTATAGGCTGTCAAGCCAATTCCCAGTAGTACTCTTACCTACATGAGGATGGAAGCTCTGGCAGGACAGGGAGGTAAGCTCACGTTAGAGCCAGTCTACCTGCTGGGAAGCAGAGAAGCTCAGGCTGCCGCC
The DNA here is from genome assembly GCF_029281585.2 of Gorilla gorilla gorilla. NCBI lineage: Eukaryota > Metazoa > Chordata > Mammalia > Primates > Hominidae > Gorilla > Gorilla gorilla. The sequence continues at coordinate 33,808,622 of NC_073232.2, read as the reverse complement.
TGCCAGTATTTTTAGCAGCGATGGTGAATCACGAGCAGTTAGTGTCAGAAAGACTTAAAATTGAAATAGCTTCTAACACCTCGACAGTATTTTTACCACACTGTTTTATCTGGGCATTAAAAATATATATGGTTTTAATTATATCTTGCTTTGCAGGAGGGGAAAAAAAACCCTCAACCGCTTGCCATCTCTCTCCTTTTTATATGTGTCTTTCTTCATGAAAAGCGGGCCTCTAAAAACGATGGCATGAAGTGGAGTGTCTCTCAGTCAGGTGGAACTGGCCTCCCAGGCCGCATTTAGCCCAATGTTATTACAGGAAATGAATGCATTGTATTGAAGGCCGTTCGTCGCTCATTGTTCCTCAGGCTCAGGCCTGTGTGGGACTGTTTGTCCTCCCGCACACACAGCAGCCATTGTGTCCCCTGCAACATCCTACATGCAGCTGTGAACAGTTGTGCCCGAGCCAGTTTATTGGCCGTGGAATTCACTCAGAAAGGAATCGAGAACAACATATCAAGTCAAGCCCTCATTTTCTCTGGGAATGTTCTGAGCTCTCCCGCATTCCTCCTCCCACTTGGCCAAGAAAAACAAACAAACAGTGGCCTCCTTTGATGTACGCACCTCTGGGCTATTCAGAGGTGGGACTTTTTGGGTAAGAATTTCCAGTTTCTACATGGAATCTCCATTCACAACTTTCTGGACCCAGAGAGCTAAGGCAACAGAATCTAATAACTACAAAGGCTGTCCCTGCCACCGATCTCTGGGGCCAAATGATGTCCCTACAGTAAACAAAGTCAAGGGGGTGTCCCACCTCGTCATTTCACACCATGACAGCTGTGAGGCTAATTTGCAGGGTGACTCTATGAACACTGTGTGGTCCTTTCGGGTTGTTCATATGGCCCACCTCCCATAGGACACATATTTAATTCATCAGAACATGAAACACTTGGCAGGGCACCGTGGCTCACCCCTGTAACTCCACACTTTTGGAGGCCGAGATGAGAGCATCACTTGAGGCCAGGAGTTCGAGACCAGCCTAGGCAATATAGCAAGATCCTATCTTTATTTTAAAAGAATGAAAAATAAAAAACAGGAGGCCGGGCATGGTGGCCCATGCCTGTAATCCCAACACTTTGGGAGGCCAAGGCAGGTGGATCACCTGAGGTCAAGAGTTCGAGACCAACCTGGCCAACATGGCAAAGCCCTGTCTCTATTAAAAATACAATTAGCCAGGCATGGTGGTGGGCACCTGTAGTCCCAGCTACTTGGGAGGCTGAGCAGGAGGATCGCTTGAACCCAGGAGGCGAAGGTTGCAGTGAGCCGAGATCGTGCCACTCTACTGCAGCCTGGGAGACAAAGTAAGACTCTGTCTTAAAAAATAATAATAATGAAAAAAAAAAAAACAAGAAATATCGGCTCCCAGGCTAGAAATAGGAGTCAAGAAAGACTGAGGCAGGTTTCATAGGTGAACATTCATATCAAGTCTTGGCAACTGTTTAGGTGGGACAGTTGAGGCTTGGGTTGGCTTAGAAACATTGATCATTTTTTCTTAAGCATAGTGCCTACAATTTTGATTGGTAAATGGGGTTTTAGGCTTGGTTGTGGAAAGTGAACCAACCATCTGTTTTTTTCCTTGGACTGCAGTGGTGCTCAACAGAACATTTTGCACGAGGAGCCTTAAGCTAAACATTTGCTCTAAAACATATATGTGTATCTATACATCTATGTACATGTAAAAAAACCACGTGTATCCACTTATCAGAATAAATCTCTGATGCTGGGTGTGGTGGCTGATGCCTGTAACCCCATCGCTTTGAAAGGCCAAGGCAAGTGGATCACTTAAGCCCAGGAGTTTTGAGACTAGCCTGGGCAACACAGTGAAACCCTGTCTCTACAAAAAATACACAAATTATCTCGGTGTGGTGGTGCATGCCTGTAGTCCCAGCTACTAGGGAGGCTGAGGTGGAAGGATTGCTTGAGCCTGGGAGGTCAAGGCTGCAGTGAGCCATGAGCATGCCACTGCCCGAGTGACACAGCAAGACCCTGTCTCAAAAGAAAAAAAAAGAATAAATGTCTAACAAACACAATATATCAATAGTTGCCAATAAAGTTTAGAGTAAGTAGAATTTAGAAGAACATGACTTAACTAAGTCCAAATACATAGATGTAACTTTTCCTCACTGTCCAAATTTCCAGTTTTCACTATTAAATGTGACTCTGATATTCATAAACAGGGCAAAGGAGGAAACAAACTTAATTCACTCAACTTGTTCTTCAGAGTCTAAAAGCCTTGTGGGGCTTATGCTCAACTTTTACATAACGGCTTTGGCATTAAAAGTCTTTGCACAGGCTGCCTATAATCCCTGCACTTTGGGAGGCCAAGGAAGGAGGATTGCCCTGAGCTCAGGAGTTTGAGACCAGTGTGGGCAACATGGTGAGACCCTGTCTCTACACAAAATTTTAAAAACTAGCTGGGCAGGGTGGTGCATACCTGTAATCCCAGCTACTGGGGAGGCTAAGGCAGGAGCATCGCTTGAGTCCAGGAGGTCAAGGCTGCAGTGAGCTATGAGTGTGCCACTGCACCCAAGCCTGGGCGACCCTGTCTCAAAAAAAATAAAAATAAAAAAATTTTTAAAGCCATTGCACAGTTTTCTCTGCTGCTGGAATAAACGGATCTTATGCTAGCTCTAATTGCCCTAGTAAAATAATATTATCTTTGACCACTGATCCTAAGAACCCAAATTCCCTGGAATTCCTTTGCTAAAGGAAATCCCTGTCTTCTCTCCATTTCTGGCCCCTGAATGCTATTTTTCTTACAACCAACAAAGAAGAATATAAAGGTGTTTATGGAAAGAGCATCCCTGTGAGCCCCCTTTTCCTGGGACAGTTATTCTTTTTCCAAACAGAGAAGGGTTCTTTTAATAATCAAGTTACCGATTTATTCTAAACTCTCCCCTCCCAACTGATATTTGAAGCTTGGAATGGCAATAAAAATAACATCACATAGAAAGCTAATTATGTTCCCCTTCCCACCCATCCTTCTTGCCAAGTAATCTTGGGTTTTGCCACCTTGTTTTTTTTATTTTTTGAACATTAAAAAACAGAAGAAGACGAGGGAGGCAGCAGAGAATGGGAACAGGTTAGGCTTTAAAATAGAACTATCAAGGTGGTTCCCCGCAGGCTCTGTTCTGATCTAGCAATTGGTAACTTCAGATCCACTTGCTTTCACAAGTGTCTGGATAGCAGTAGATTGAGCAGCAATTAAGGGATAGAGCATTAAGCCGAATGAACTTACTTTTCTAGCATTAACTATGGTTTTTCATGGTTTCCAGTGAAAAATAAATTTAAACAAACTTATAAAATATTTACGTGAACAAATAACATGTGAAAAAACAAATTTATAGAAATCGGTCAGTTGTTCAGAGCATATTTGCAAAACACTCTAAATTGGGGGTCCTTAAACATTTTACTCACAACTCCCCACCTCCACTCAAAAAAAAAAAAAAGTTTGAAAAACTATGCAGCACTTTCTCACCTGTTTGAAGGATAACATCTAAAATTTTTCAACATAAGTTTAAATAGTTGCCAAGGATGTAATTTCCAGCTGATTGTAAACGTTAATATTGTAAACTAAACACACAGATCACTTTTAAACGTGTCCGATGGAATCTAAATATCTGGGCAATTTAATACTCATTTTCATTCACTAAAAAGTATATGAGGCCAGACACGGTGGCTCATGCCTGTAATCCCAGCACTTTGGGAGGCCGAGGCGGGTGGATCACCTGAGGTTGGGAGTTTGACACCGGCCTGGCCAATATGGTCAAACTCCGTCTCTACTAAAACTATTAAAAAAATTCACTGGGCATGGCAGCACATGCCTGAAATCCCAGCTACTCGGTAGGCCGAGCCGAGAGAATCGCTTGAACCTGGGAGGCGGAGATTGCAGTGAGACGAGATCGTGCCGCTGCACTCCAGTCTGGGCATGACAGAGCGAGACTCCGTCTCAAAAAAAAAAAAAAAATAAATAAATAAAGAATATGAAAGTCATTGTTTAATATTTGAAAATAAAATATCTTTTTTCTTTTTATATCCATTCTACTTCTCCATATAATTTTATCCTAGTGAAACTTATTCTTATCTCTGATTTTTTTTTTTTAAGACAGTCTTACCCTGTCACCTAGGCTGGAGTACAGTGGCATGATCATGGCTCACTGCAACCTCAATCTTCTGGGCTCAAGGGATCCTCCTTCCTCAGCCTCCCTAATGAGGGGGGGACTACAGGCATCCACTACTATGCCCAGAGACTTTAATTTTTTTATAGACATGGAGTCTTGCTATATTGCCTGGGCTGGTCTCAAACTCCTGGCTTCAAGCGATCCTCTCACCTTGGCTTCTCAAAGCGCTGTGATTGCAGACATGAGCCACAGTGCCAGGAACTGTTTTGTTTTGTTTTTGAGATAGGGTCTCACTTTGTTGTCCAGGCTGGAGTGCTGTAGGGAGATCACAGCTCACCATAGCCTTGAACTCTGGGCTGAAGGGATCGTCCTATCTCAGCCTCCCAAGTAGCTAGGACTTCAGGTGCATACCATCACACTCAGCTAATTTTTAAATTTTTCAAAATGTTTTGTAGACATGGGGTTTTCCTATGGCTGGGGTCACCCAGAATGGTATCAAACTCCTGGGCCTAAGTGATCCTCCCACCTCAGCCTCCCAAAGTGCTGGGATTATAGGTGTGAGCTATTGCACCCAGCTAAAAGTTGTTTTATTCATCATACTGTCATACTTCTCTGTCACAAAAATAGATTTAAAAACTGCATTTATGACTGGAATTTGGAAGGAGAGTTGGAGGTAGATTTATGATTTGATGGACTGGAGCAAGACTGGGGAAGCACTCAACAGTTTGCTTCAACAGCATGCTCAGTGTGCTAGGAGCAAACAGCATGCTGTCTGGGACATAGATGTTTCCACCAGTTTCTCCCAGCAAACAAGCATCAGAATCTTGATGCAAGAAAGAGGGAGGCAAGTATGAAAGTGCTTTCTCAGCCGGGCTTGGTGGCTCACACCTGTAATACCATCACTTTGGCAGGCCAAGGTGGGCGGGTCGCTTGAGGTCAGGAGTTCGAGGCCAGCCTGGCCAACGTGGTGAATCCCTATCTCTGCTAAAAATACAAGCCGGGCATGGTGGTGTGTGCCTACAGTTCTGGCTACTTGGGAGGCTGAGGCAGGAGAATCACTTGAACCCGGGAGGCAGAGGTTGCAATGAGCCAAGATCACGCCACTGCACTCCAGCCTGGGTGACGGAGACTTCATCTCAAAAGAAAAAAAAAAAAAGGACTTTCTCATACAAAACTCTTTGTGAGACACTTTGGGAGCATAAAACAGGGCAGCTTTGGTCTGAGGTAGAAGAGCATGCCCTAAAAGTGATGGGGAAGGTTTATCCCTACTTCTGTAAGGCCAGCTCTGCATAGGGAGCCATGGACACCCTGAGACTGCAGCCCTGGGAAGCAGCACACAGTATCACTATTTGCAGCCCCTAGGCCAGCACCTGCTCTGGTGGTGCCTGCCCCACAAGGGGTTGCAGATCCCAGCCCAGAACGAGAACTAGGGCTGTATCTGTGGGCAAGTCCATCATAATGGCACTGGCAGTCTCAGGACAGTGTTGGCAGAGACACCCCAACATCAGCCCCAGCATCCCTAGAACAACGATGTCTTTAGTGGATGTGGGTGACTTCAGCTGCAGCTGATGAGAGCAAAGTATCAGTACTTTTGTTCAGATGAGGGGCTGAGCTACAACTTCCGGGGTGGTATTTCCTACAGGAGCCAAAGAAAATGGCCAACACTCAAAAGGCATATTTGCAAACCCACGTGAAACATTAACTAGGACCCCTCAAAAAGATTGGTATGGACTTAGATGAGTCCCAGAGGTACTTCAATAGCAGAGGAAAGCCAGAACCAAGAAAGCATTGCTCTTCTGCATGGATCTGCCTTTATTTATTTGCAAGACAGAAACTAGGAATTTTCCAGTCCTGCAGAGCACCAAATCCAATTAAGGGAAAATAGTATTACTGTGGATCAAATCAGAATGAAAGGTAGAAATAGTAAAGTAAAGAAGAAAAGCAGAAGTTAGCATGGCAACAGCGACCTTCCAATTCCTCTACAAGAGGAGAGAGAGGAAAAAACAGAGACATTTGCCGATAATCAATATCTAGTTCCAATAAATAGAATCTTAATTGAAGGGCACTAACTGGCTGATTTTAGTTGTGGTTTTTGTTTCGTTTTGTTTTATTTTTTTGAGATGGAGTCTCACTCTGTCGCCCAGGCTGGAATGCAGTGGCACAATCTTGGCTCATTGCAACCTCCGCCTCCTGGGTTCAAGCCATTCTCCTGCCTCAGCCTCTGAGTAGCTGGGATTACAGGCTCCTGCCACCACACCTGCCTCATTTTTCTATTTTTTGTAGAGACAGGGTTTCACCCTCTTGGCCAGGCTGGTCTCGAACTCCCAACCTCAAGAGATCCGCCAGCCTCGGCCTCCCAAAGTGCTGGGATTACAGGTGTGAGCAACCACACCTGGCCCATTTTTAGTTCTCTTTTCAGAGGGTTTGAAGATCTATGAATGAGAAGTAATGTAGATACATGCCAAGTATATCATGGATGCCTGAAACAGAAGTCTATTCTCTATGAGAAAAATGGAGGGGTGCAGGCAGGAAACGAACCTGTACAGAGAGCAATTTTTAAAAATGAGGCCCTACATCTAGCAAATTGCCAAAAAATTAAAAATTGGTAGGCAGCTGAGCCTGGCACAGAACATGTTCTGAAAAGAACTTGCTGTATCCACTAGCATTCTCCCTTTGGGTTTTCCCCGCCCCCCCCCCCCCCCCCCAGAAAGATGAGAAAACAACCCTGTACTAAAACAGCTCTGAGCAGGGAAAGCATTTTGGCTCCTGAAGACAAGTCAGCATGTGCACACATTCCCAGAATCCCCCAGACCCCACCTCACATTAGCATGAAACTCCCTAAATCCCAGTTAGCTCTGCAGAGGTGAAGAATGCTAGGCTCTATTGCACAGCTGGGTGAAGAAAGCCATCAAGGTCTCTCCCACTCTGAAATTCAACAAGTCTCCAGGCTTTTGTCCATAGTCCACTACTTGGTTTAGTTCTAGATGACTTATCTAGTTGTTTGGTTTCTTTCACAAAATTGTAAGCTCTTTTCTTCTTCCTCTATGTCCTCCATATTACCCAGGATATTGGACAGGGCTTAATAAATACTGTTTAATTGATTAAATACAACATTATTCAATTGCTGAGCAAAACAAGTCATTATCAGAGAGAATTTCAGATAGTCCTGAAAAATTTAACCTCTGCAGATCCTTTAAAAGGGAATGTCCTATAGTAACATAATTGCAGTGGAGCGGTGTAATTGCATTCCGGTGTTGCCTGGGCCAGATCCTGTCTTGCTGTGGGAATCTGGGAGTTATATTTTGGACTGATAATTATGTACAGTGGGAAAAGGAGCAAAAAATGGGAGCTAAAGGGAGTTCTAGGATACACCAGACAATTTTTACATATGCAAACTCATCCATTTACGTGATAACACTAAGAAGTATTCGTTTTACAGATGAAAGAAGCAAAGTTCATAAAGCTGTGAGAAATTGAATCGGGGATAAAACTGGAACTCAGATCAAACAGACTCTGAATTCGGGCTCTTTCCAGCACACCAGAGGTCCTCCTTTGGAACGGAAGAAGTCAGGGTTAGGGCATCCGGATGTCTGCTAGAGCTTGCTGACCTCCCGCTCCTGTGTGGGTCCCAGCCCCTGCCAGCCCCTTTCTTTTCCCACATCAGGCAAGGGTTCAATGTCACAGATCCGCCAGAGCATAGCGTCCCACTTCCCACAAAAACTTCCCATCCAAATCCTGAGTTCGTCGTACCCTTCCAAGCACACGGCAGCTATTTATTGAAAGGAATCAAATAAGAAAGGGGCTTTCCTGGGCGGGGCGTGGTGGCTCACGCCTGTAATCCCAGCACTTTGGCAGGCCTAGGCGGGCGGATCACTTGAGGTCAGGAGCTCAAGACCAGCCTGGCCAACATGGTGAAACCCTGTCTCTACCAAAAGTACAAAAATTAGCCAGGCATGGTGGTGGGTGCCTGTAATTCCAGGTACTCAGGAGGCTGAGACAGGAAAATTGCTTGAACCCAGGAGGCGGAGTTTGCGGTGATCCAAGATCGTGCCACTGCACTCCAGCCTGGGTGACAAGGGCAAGACTTCATCTCAAAAAATAAAAATAATAAATAAAGGGGCTTTCCTGAAGAGAAGGGAAGAGGACATCTAGGGATGCCACGTGAGCCCACATGGAGTATCCGCAACCCACTCTGGGCACGTTGGCTTTATTAGGCAAACTTTAACATTCACCTTGGAAATACCAACAACTCATACAGCAAAAGAATCTAGTGGGTCTTCCTAAAGCAGTCCTTGTATGTCATTTGAGGCTTAGTTCCTACAGAATGAGCTCCACATCTTGTATTGGATCAACAGCTGCAGACTATTCTGTTTTGTTTTTCTTCTAATGGTTTTCTTAAAAAAAAAACAAAGCAACACCTGTCATTTGAAATGACAGCAATAATCATAGCAAACACCTATATAATACTTATAAGGTATGAGGCATTATTATAATTATTTTCTTCTTCTTTTTTTTTTTTTTTTTTGAGTCAGAGTCTTGCTCCATTGCCCAGGCTGGAGTGCAGTGGCGTGATCTCGGCTCACTGCAACCTCTGCCTCCTGGGTTCAAGTGATCTTCCTGCCTCAGCCTCCTGAGTAGCTGGGACTACAGGCGTGTGCCACGGTGCCCAGCTAATTTTTGTATTTTTAGTAGAGATGGGGTTTCACCATGTTGGCCAGGATGGTCTCAATCTCTTGACCTCATGATCCACCTGCCTCAGCCTCCCAAAGTGCTGGGATTACAGGCGTGAGCCACTGTGTCTGGCCATCCCTATTCTCTGTCCTGTTCAGAAACATGTCCCCAGTCATTCCATGGACAGCAAACTATGGTCATTTCTGGCTTCAAAGACTCACTCTAACAACTCCTTAGACTTTTGCTTAAATATGGCGGATTTAACAAATACCTAATAAATCTAACAAAATGTTAATAATAAAACGTCAGGAATAAAAAGGTAAAAAGTTGGAAAGACCAATGAATGATACGTTAATGTCTCTTTAGGAGAATAAAAAAATAGATGGATGAGATATATGCAGATTTGAGACCCCAACCATCTAAATGCCTGCAAAGGGGGAAAAACAAAGAAAAGAGAGTCATTTTTCCTACTTACCCCCACCAGAGCCCCAGAGGGCATCGTGTTTTGGAATCACCAGCTAATATGGAAGATTGTATTAGGCACAGAACTGAAAAGATGGATATTGGATGAAAAGACTACCTACACAGGCCAGGCATGGCGGCTCATGCCTGTAATCCCAGCACTTTGAGAGGCCCAGGAGGGAAGATCATTTAAGCCAGGAGTTCAAGACCCGCCTGGGCAATATTGCAAGACCCCATCTCTACAAAAAAATTTTTAAAAATTAGCCAGGCCTGGTGGCACACACTTGTAGTCCCAGCTATTTAGGAAGCTAAGGTGGGAGGATTGCATGAGCCTGGGAGGTCCCCATTGCAGTGAACTATGATCACTTCACTGTACTCCAGCCTGGGCAACAGAGCAAGATCCTGTCTCAAAAAAAAAAAAAAAAAGACTACATACACAATATAGGTTGTCTCCTTTTCCTTATATATCCAGACATGTTATCTACCCACCCACCCACCCTAACTCCATCCCACACACTTAGGAAACAAGAAATTATTGTCAATCTGAGTCTCTAGATTTAAAAGGGCCGGTTGTACACCTACCACAAAGGACCCAAACCACAAACATCACTGGGAAATTCCAGAACCTAAAAAAATAAAGAGAAGATCCTAAAAATTTCTAGAGAGGAAAAAAATACACAACGGTTTACATAAAAAGTATCAAGAATCAAAATGGCATTGAATCTCTTCACAACAATAGCAGAAGGTATAGATCAATGGATTCGTTTTTGATCTTCAAAAAACCCGAGGGGACTTTGTTTTTTGACTTCAATTTCTACATCCAGCCAAATTATGAACAAAGTATAAAGATAGAAAAAAAAAAAAAAGATCTTTTCGTGGACTGGGTGTGGTGGCTCACGCTTGTAATTCCAGCAATTTGGGAGGCTGAGGCGGGTGGATCACTTGAGGTTAGGAGTTTGAGACCAGCCTGGCCAACATGGTGAAACCCTGTCTCTACCAAAAATACAAAAATTAGCTGGGTGTGGTGGCGCGTGCCTGTAGTCCCAGCTACTCTGGAGGCTGATGCAGGAAGATCACTTGAACCCAGGAGACAACAGAGGTTGCAGTGAGTCGAGATCACACCACTGCATGCCAGGCTGGGCAACAGAGTAAGACTCTGTCTCAAAAAAAAAAAAAAGATACTGTCACATATTTAAATCCACAATTCATACACAAGTGTGTATGATATACGGAATGATGTTCTTTGGAAAAATAAGAGAGAAAGCAAGAAACAGAAATTATAGAAACCAGAGAATGCAACACAAGATGATGGCTATATGGGAGGCATACGAAACAACCAGTTCAAGTTAGACTATGAGGAGAGAAGTCTCCAAGAAGAAGCTCTGCTGGATAAAACAAAACAAAACAAAACCAACGTACTTGTGTGAAAAATAGAATCAAGAGGCATATTACAGAGCTGTCGGAGTATTTAGAATTAATGATTGCACAAATTTAAAAAAATATTTAGTCAATAACTCCAGGAACATTTAGGGACTTTGCATGATGATATCTTGTAATATAAAAAACAAAGCAAAAAAAATTTTTTTTAATTTTAAATAAGAAAAGGAACATATGCTCTTCTATTTACCTCAGCCAAAAAATAAAAAAACATTTACATAGTCATAATAATGTGAATTCCAAATATTGATTTACCCAAAACTTATGATATAAGTTAGGAAGAATGAGAAGTCAGGACAGCAGTGGGGAAAGAAAGCCAAATCCTCATCTAGGATAACAGACGATTACATTTCAAAAGGGATTCCGTGAAACATGGTGCTATAAACACATTACTAAGAATGACGGAGGAAAATGCCATAGGGGATAGTTTTGAAGTCGATATCATTAGAAAGCACGATTCCAGTTGGGGAGGCCTGGGAGATGGGTCTTAAAGTTTTCTTTTATTTGTTTGTTTCTTTTTCTTTGAGATGGAGTCTCACTCTGTGGCCCAGGCTGAAGTGCAATGGTGCAATCCCAGTTCACTGCAATCTCCACCTTCCGGGTTCAAGCAATTCTCCTGCCTCAGCCTCCCGAGTAGCTGGGATTACAAGTGTGCGCCACCATGCTCGGCTAATTTTTGTATTTTTAGTAGAGATGGGGTTTTGTCATGTTGGCCACGCTGCTCTCAAACTCCTGACCTCAAGTAATCCGCCCGCCTCAGCTTCCCTAATTGATGGGATTACAGGTGTGAGCCACTGCGCCTGGCCAGGGGGCTTAAAGTTCTAAAACTACATTGATGAGTTACTTTGATACAAATTTAAATTAATTCACTTTAAATTGTAGCTAGATTTTCCAGGTGTCTAGGGTGGCAGATGACATGTTTTTGTGTTTGCTAAGACTTGTAGAGGTCCCTACCCATAGTAATGGGTAGTAGATCACTACCTAATTGTTGATATAATTAGGAAAAAAAACACAGCTTTAAAATGAGCTATTTTTGTAATGACTGTATTTTTTGTTTACTTTCCCCTTTGCATTTATAAAATTATAACATTTAGAATTGGAAGAGACAGGAGATTGAATTAAGATGGTTAACTGAGCACAGATGCCTAAAAATGACAGAAAAGAGATTACAAGTTTAAAATAATAAACCCATAATAGGGCTGGAGAACAGGAAGGGGTATTCTTGGAGGACCAGAAATAAGAAGGAATATCTAAATAAGGGAAGGCAGGCAGGGTTCGTTCATAGAGGAGGCTGTTTTTCTGAAAGCAAACGACTGTTGTAGAAGGAGGAAGTCATTCTGGAATGCTCCAAGCCTCCAACCCCAAGCTGGGAGGTACAGCTTGTGAGGAGTAAGAGGGGAGCCCAGAGGCAAACCTGGGGGTAACTGGCTTGCGACATGCATTAGGAGCAGCCAGATGAGATAAGCTCCGACTTCTCCTTGCCAAGTAGAGGTGTCTGCCCTTGGGTAGGAGCAATGAATGTGAGCTTTGGAAGAAGACTTGTAAACACTCAGAAATAATGGGGTGTCCCCATATCCAGGAGACTGACTATGGGTATAGCCCACTTGACAGTAGGTATAGTTCACCCCTTCTTAAGAATGCTGGGAAGCAAAGAAAGCACTCTAGACAGGCTACAAGGACATGCCAGCCATCATATGAGTTCACACCTAAGAATGGGCAATCATTTTTTACAAAACCAATATCCTGAAGAGTGATATCAAACTCAATAAGCAGAAGCTCATTTTTTATGAGGACACAGAGTTAATATCCTCAGAGAGATAAAAGAGGATATTGCATCCCTGAAACCGAACAGGATTTTTTTTTTTTTTTGAGATAGGGTCTCACTCCATCATCCAGGCTGGAGTGCAGTATCATCACGATCATAGCTCACTGCAGCCTTGAACTCCTGGACTCAAGCAATCCTCCCACCTCAGCCTCTCAAGTAGCTGGAAGGGCTGCAGACAAGTGCCACCATGCCCAGCTAACTTTTTTATTTTTTATTTTGCAGAGAGAGGGTCTTGCTATTTTGCCCAGGCTGGTCTCAGAATTCTGGTCTCAAGTGATCCTCTCACCTTGGCCTCCCAAAGCACTGGAATTACAAGCATGAGCCACCACGCCTTGGCCATTTTTTTTTCTCAGGAAATGATTAGAGACATAGAAATCAAAACTATGGGGCCATGCCTGTAATCCCAGCACTTTGGGAGGCTGAGGTGGGTGGATCACTTGAGGTCAGGAGTTTGAGACCAGCCTGGCTAACATGGTGAACCCCTCTCTCTACTACAAATACAAAAATTAACCAGGTGTAGTGGCGCGTGCCTGCAGTCCCAGCTACTCTGGAGACTGAGGCAGGAGCATCACTTGAACCCGGGATGCAGCGGTTGCAGTGAGCTGAGACTGTGCCGACTGCACTCCAGCCTGAGCTACAATGGTCAGAACGAGAATCTTTCAGATCTCATTTGTATTTTCCTTCCTACGGCATTCTTGACTGTGTCTGTGTTGACAGACAGCTCACAATCTTATCAGTCTACTCTATTGTGGGAGAGCTCTAATTTAAAAGTTTAACAATTCTCTTGTATTTTGAATTTTGTCTCCTTGCTCCTAAATCCACTGGTCCTGGCTCTGCCTGTACAGCAAAACTAAGTCTGCTTCCTCTTCTACAAGAAAGCCTTTCAGATATTTGCAAACACTTACGATGTCTCTCTCCTTAGTCTTCTTGTCTGTGAGCCAAATAGTCAATTCATTGAACTGTTTTTCACCTGACAGCTTCCAGATGCTTTCTTCTTCTGATAACCTTTCCCCTGAGCTCTTTTTAGAGCTCTTTTTAGATTATCCCCAATACCTGGGATAGAAACAACTTGTGGTAGATCTGGAATTGTGCATATTTTGGATGTGGCCTAATATTTCCACGGTGGTATTATTATTATTACTCAACCGCTATTAATAATAATATCTAAGCAGACATGAGTGGTAGTGCTTTCCTTGAAGAACCCCAGGGAATGAGTAGACTTGTTTCTTCAATGTTTAATATTAGGTTCATCTATTTACTAAGTAGTTATTACCCACGAGCTACAATCCACAGATGGTGCTGGGTGCTATTGGGGCTTCCAAAATGAATGAGGTATAGTTGCTGCCCTAAGGAAGTTTATGGTTTAGTAGGAAACTTAAGATATACATATAAATAAACCTCCAATGTAGAAAGTGGTACAGATGGTAGAAGCGTACAGATATAGAGCTATGGGATCCAAAGGAGATGCGTCATCTAAAAGCAGAAATGCTTCCTGATAAACAATATCTCAGAAGGCTGGAGATAGGCTGGGCACAGTGGCTCATGCCTGCAATCCCAGCACTTCGGGAGGATGAGGTGGGCAGATCACTTGAGATCAAGAGTTTGAGACCAGCATGGCCAACATGGTGAAACCCCGTCTCTACTAAAAATACAAATATTAGCAAGGTATGGTGGCGCACACCTGTAGTCCCAACTACTTGGGAGGCTGAGGTGGTTGGATCGCTTGAACCCGGGAGGTGGAGGTTGCAGAGAGCTAAGATCATGCCACTGCACTCCAGCCTGGGCAACAGAGCAAGACCCTCTATCAAAAAAAAGAAGTCTGGGGATGGAGTTCGTCCTGCCCAGACTCCTTTCCTGGACTTGGGTTCTCTCCTTGCCCAGCTTTCTCTTCCCATCTTCTCCTCAGTTCCAGAGCTCTGTGCATGTCTCTGTTTGGTCTTATTGTTCCCTCCTGGGCTTAAAGATGGGCTGAGATGCCTAGCTGGAAGAATCAGCCTAGGGTTGGGCACAATGGTTTATGCCTGCAATCCCAGTACTGAGGCAGGAAGATCCCCTGGGCCCAGGAGTTCAAGATCAGCCTGGGTAACATAGCAAGACCCCATCTCTATAGAAAGTTTTACAAAAGTAGCTGGGTGTGGTGTTGCTTCCCTATAGTCCTAGCTGCTTGGGAGGCTAGGGTAGGAAGATTGCTTGAGCTCAGGAGTTTGAGTCCAGCCTGGACAACATAGCAAGACCCTGTTTCAAATTAAATAAATAAATAAAAGGTTAAATGGTAAATTTTATATTATGTATATTTTACCTCAATTAAAGAAAAAAGAATCAGCCCATGCTTGGCCCTTAGACATTACAGAATTCAATTTCTCACTTCTTTTCCTGGCTTTGTCCCACAGCTTCACCCCTCCTTCTAAGGACTGGATTGACTCGGAGCTACTCCTGACATGGGCCTGTCTCATGGATGCAGTGATGATGATGAAAGATTAGCTAAGGGAAAACTATGTTCCCAGATCAGGGACTTGTCTTCAGCGGACACAGTCAACAGACTAAAGCTAGAACCCTCCAGGGCAAGGCTCACATTCTAGTCAGGGCTCATCTTCCCATAAACTTGTATGTAGCAGGCTCATTAATTAACCAGGAGATTTGTTTGGTTCTAGTCTGGACTGGGGCTGACATGGAAAATCCTCATCCCCATCCCTGCCAATCTCGCCACTGCCACAGAAGTGCTTTTTTTTTTTAGATGGGGTCCCACTATGTTACCCAGGCTGGTCTTGAACTTCTGGGCTCAAGGCATCCTACTGCCTCGGCCTCCCAAAGTGCTGGGATTATAGGAGTGAGCCATTGCACCTGGCCAGAAGCACTTCTTATTTTTTATTTTTTTTAAATGATAGAGACAAGGTCTCACTCTGTCACCCAGGCTGGAGTGCAGTGATGTGATTACACCTCACTGTAGGCACTAACTGCTGGGCTGAAGCCATCCTTAACCTCAGCCTCCTGAGTATATAGGACTATAGGCATGTATCACCTTGCCCAGCTAATTTCTTATTGTTTGTAGAGATAGGGTCTTACTATGTTGCCCAGGCCAATCTTGAACCACAAGAGCTCAGGTGATCCTCCTGCCTGGGCCTTCCAAAGTGTTGGCATTACAGGTGTGAACCACTGTGCCCCAACCTGGAAGCTCATTTAGAAAGAGGCTCTTTCCTGGGCATTTCTTCCTCCATGGCCAGGGCAGGACCTCATACTTAGGGTGGGCAGCCTCGGGACCAGGCGACTGAGTTTCCAGATTGGTGACCCAGCCAACAGACTGCAGTATTGTGTCATAAAGAGTGCTCTATTCATTGATTTTGACAAGCGTTGTTTAATTTTAATTATTCATGATGCTTTATAGTACACTAGAGACTGCCCACAAGTCCTTCAATAAGAAGCAATCCAGGAGAGTAAACTGAGACCTTGGTCTGCCTCTCAACTGTCAAATCCTTTTTTTTTTTTTCCTTTGTAGAGACAGGGTCTCATTCTGTCACCCAAGCTGCAGTGCAGTGGCACAGTTATAGTTCACCGCAGCCTCAAATTCCTGGACTCAAATGATCCTCCCACTTCAGCCTCCTGAGTAGCTGGGACTTCAGGCCTGTGCCACCATATCCTGCTAACTTTTAAGTTTTTTTGTAAAGATGGGGTCTTGCTATGTTGCTCAGGCTGGTCTTGAACCCCTGGCCTCAAGCAATCTTCCCACCTCAGCCTCCCAAAACGCTGGGATTACAGACGTGAGCCATGGCACCCGGCCTCAAATCCCTCTTACAAAGAAAGAAGAGTTATTTGTTCATTCCATAAACATTTATTGATATTGACATGATAATTATATGTGTATGATAACAGGGTTATGATAATAAATGGGTCTGTGATTGATTAAATGAAAATTGACTCCTTACAGGTCCGTAAGTATTCTGTTTTTATATGAAGACTCTTCCACCACAGTCTTGTAAAATCCAAAACAGCTGTATCTCTAGGTATTCATGGGGGCCAGTAGTGGCACGATTCCATGTAATTGGTTGAATTACTTCCCTCTCCCTCCCAAATTCCTATGTTGAAGTCCCCAGTACCTCAGAATATGACAGTATTTTTGGAGATAGAGTCTTTAAAGAGATAAGAAAGTGTCCTACTCTGTTTGGACAGCAGTAACCAAATACTATAGACTAGGTGGCTTATAAATAACAGAATACTATTTCTCATGGTTCTGGAGGCTGGGAAGTCAAGGTGCTGGCAGATTTGATGTCTGGCGAACACTTGCTTCCTGGTTCAAGAGGGCCACTGTGTTCTCACACGGTGGAAGGCGCAAGGGTGCTCTCTGGGCTTTCTTTCCTAAGGGCACTAATCCCAATCATGAAGGCTCCACCCTTATGGCTTAATTACCTCCTAAAGGCTCCACCCCCTAATAGCATCACACTGGGGGCTAGGATGCTGACATATACATTCTGGGGATGGGGAGCACGCAAACATTTGGTCTCTAGCATTACGGTTAAATGAGGTCTTTAGGGTGGGCCCTGATCCAATATGACTGGTGTCCTTATAAGAAGAAGAGATTAGGACACAGACACAGAGAGAAAGAAGAGTATGTGAAGGAAGACACAGGGAGAAGATGATCGTCTACAAGCCAAGAAGAGATGCATTAAAAGAAACCTACCCTAGCCAGGTGCAGTGGCTCATGCCTGTAATCCCAGCACTTTGGGAGGGTGGATCACTTGAGATCAGGAGTTTGAGACCAGCCTGGCCAACATGGTGAAATCCTGTCTGTACTAGAAACACAAAAATTAGCCAGGTGTGGTGGCACACACCTGTAATCTCAGCTACTCTGGAGGCTGAGGCAGGAAAATTGCTTGAACCCAGGAGGCGGAGGTTGCAGTGAGCCGAGAGCGTTCCACTGCACTCCAGCCTGGGCAACAGAGCAAGACTCGTCTCTGAAAAAAAGGAGAGAAGAAGAAGAAACCAACCCCGCTGACACATTGATCTTGGATTTCTAGCCTCCAGAATTGTAAGACAATCAATTTCTGTTGTTTAAGCTCCCCAGCATGTGTACTTTGTTATGGCAGCCCTAGCAAACGAACACACTCTATCATTGCCCAGGCTACTTCTCTTACAATTTAATAATCCCATTCCCTTCAAGGACATTTTGAGACAGAAATCATATCCAAGACATTAGGACAGAACTGTTTTGATTCATGAAAGAACTGAAGAAATACACAGCTAATAAGTATTCCTAGCATTCCTAGCAACACAGTGTGCTTTAGGAAAAGAAAAAAATATGGTGGGGAGGGGGTTGGGATGTACCATGTCCCAGCTCAGCAAGCTGTCGACCTGCTAAAAAAGCATATGTGTTATTACTCACATTTCCTTCCAGTGTAGGAAGACTCCCTGGAGCTGGCTTTGCTGCATCAATGCTCAACACCCAGGCATGTGTTTACCACAGTCACCAGCAGTTCAGTCAAATTGTGCAGTCTTTTAACAAGGACCCAGATTATAATTTATATGAATAGGAAAACTCTCCAACTTTAATCTCCAAAGAAGGAAGCCATTTCCAGCAGTCAGGGAATCTAGGTGATTAGCGCCTTAGCTTTGTGCTCCTAAATGTCTGCCTTGTACTTCCCCTCCCTTTGAACCCTCTCCCTGCCACACCCAACACACTCCACCACAGCCATGGGTTCACAGCACATTCCCAGCTTGGCCATGTCAAGATCCACTTTTGCTTCTCCAGGGAACATTTCTGGCTATGGTCTCCACCTGTTGCCCTAACTTCTTGCCAGCATTTTGAACTATTTTCCCAGCTTTCCCCCTAATCTCATGAGCCTTGTGCCCAGTATGCTTCTTTTTCTTTTTCTTTTTTTTTTTTTTTTTTCTAGACAGGGTCTCATTCTCTCACCCACGCTGGAGTGCAGTGGCAAAATCACAGCTCACTGCAGCCTCAACCTCCCAGGGTCAAGCGATCCTCCCACTTCAACCTCCCCAGCAGCTGGGACTACAGGCACTCACAACCATGCTCAGCTAATTAGTGTGTGTGTGTGTATTTTTTGTAAAGATGTGGTTTTACCAGATTACCACCCTCCTCCACCTCCCAGAGTGCTAGGACTACAAGCATGAGCTACAACACCTGGCCCCTGTGTACTTCTTAACTTATAACAACCCCTCCATTCCCAATGTGCCCATGACTGAGCTGCCTGGCTTGTAGATTCAGTTATTCCTCTGGAGAGCATCATCCAGATCTGACCTGTTCACCTGAACCATGCCCATCAGTTCTCCTAGCTGATGGTTATGATCCTGCCCTTGTTCTCCTGGCCTAATACACTATCTTTCCAGACCTTTTAGTAAGAAGTCCCTAGGCAAAGCAAGCTTTTTGCACAGATCACCTTATTACTGCCCAAAGTTTAGCCAACATTTACATATTTCTCCCTTCTTCGAATCTTGCAGAAAGAATCTTTGTGCCCAACTCAATGGCAAAACAACTTCCATATTTACTGAAAGCTGGGCACAAGATTCTTTCCTAATGCTCTCTTCTATCAATATTACTGGTAGCAAGCCTACTTGGCAAACCTAAGGACCCGGTTTCCTTTCACATTGGAATTTATGTTAGATGCACCAGAAAAATATCATTCACAAAATGCTCAACATCACTAATCATCAGAGAAATGCAAATTAAAACCACAATGAGGGATTATCTTACATCAGTCAGAGTGGCTATTATTAAAAAGTCAAAAAAGCAACAGATGTTGTCATGGATTCAGAGAAAAGACAACCTGATTCGGTTTGGCTGTGTCCCCAACCAAATCTCATCTTGAATAGTAATCCATAATCCCCACATGTGGTGGGAGGGACCCCATGGGAGGCAACTGAATCATCGGGGCAGTTTCCCCCATGCTATTCTCGTGATAGTAAGTTTTCACAAGATCTGATGGTTTTATAAGGGTCTTCTCCCTTCATTCGGCTCTCAGTCTCTCTCCTGCTGCCATGAAAAGAAGGAGGTGTTTGCTTCTCCTTCTGCCATGATTGTAAGTTTCCTGAGGCATCCCCTGCTATGCAAAACTGTTAATCAATTAAACCTCTTTTCTTTTTACATTACCCATACTCGTGTATGTCTTTATTAGCAGTGTGAGAACAGATGAATACAGAACTCTTGCATACTATTGGTGGGAGTATAATTTATTACAACCTCTATGGAAAACAGTATGGGGATTTCACAGAGAACTCAAAATAGAACTACCATTCGAACCAGCACTCCCACTGTTGTGTATTTATCCAAAAGAAAAGAAATCCCTATATAAAAAAGACACCTGCACTCGTATGTTTATTGCAGCACTAGTCACAATAGGAAAGACACAGAATCAACTTAGATGCCCATCAACGGTGGGCTGTATTTAAAAAATGTGGTACATATAATACCATGCTATACTATGTAGCCATAAAAAAAGAATGAGATCATATCCTTGCAGCAACATGGCTGGAGCTGAAGGCCTTTATCCTAAGCAAATTAATGCAAAAACATCACACCACATCCCCAGCTTGGCCATGTCAAGATCCACTTTTGCTTCTCACTTACAAGTGGGAGCTATAATTCTCTATAAGTGAGAAGCAAAAGTTATGTTTAATTAAGATAACTTATTCCACATGTTCTCATTTGTAAGTGGGAGTGAAACAATGGGTACACATGGGCATAAAGATGGAAACGATAGACAATGGGGACTCCAAAAGGTGGGAGGTTGGCAGAGGGATGAGGGTTGAAAAACTATCCATTGAATACAATGTTCACTATTTAGGTGATGGGTACACTAAGACGCCCAAACCTCACCATTGTGCAATACATCCTTGTAACAAACCTACATGTGTACCCCCTGAATCTAAAATTAAAAAAAAAAAGACTTATAATGCTGCCCCCAGCCTCTGTGAGAGCTCTCATTACAATCACCCTTTCGGTTTTGGGGTGTCATCCACTGAGCCAGCTCGATGACCTTACTCTGAAATAAACCTTCTCCCAACCCCTCATCGGCTGTTAGGCTAGATGACAGATTAGTTTCTATCATCCTGCACCCCATTTCCTTCCTCCTCCACTTAGCCACAGACATGCTGTGTCACCTCAGATTTTGGGGTGCATTTCCATGCCCTTCCATTTCTCTCTGCACTTTCTTATCACACTGTTTCTGCTTGTTCAAAACCAGAGCATTGTGTGTGCAGAGCTGTTTATGCCCGAGGCAACGCCAGGCCAGTGTATGTTGGGAATAGCCAGGACCCTGCAGCACATATTATTGCCCTAAGGAATACTAATTGACTCGCTGATAAATTGAGAAGGAAGAAAAGCCTCAAAGACAATGCCAGGCTCATTTTAGAAGAGAACCCTTAAAGCACATCTACAGAAACAGCAGTCATTTAAAGAAACAATCCTTTTCTCTCTCCTAAATTTGTACTTCCTTGGGCTTCATCCTCTGCTCCTTTCTTAGCCATTTAAGGATCGTTCTTTAAAGGGCCTGAACAACGCATACGCAGACAAAAATAAAATAAAATACAGAGCTCAGAATCAAGGTCTCTGCTGTTGTCAAGTTCAGGATTAGCTGAAAAAGCCCAGCCTTTCTGGTCTTGTCCCGTTATCATGAAACACCATTTTCCCAAGACATTCTTGTAATACGTCATCATTCACCAATCAGAGAGCCCAGTGGGGTGATATTTAATTCATGCCTGTCAATCACAACACAAAGAAAAGGCCTTCAGCTGGCCACCGAGAGAATCCTCTGCTGACCGAACAAAGAGTCCGCAGGGATGTGGTCCCAGCCACGAACTGCTCTCAGGAGCCGGCTCTGCCTCGCTACCAGGCCCTTGCGTGGTTTCAAAATAATTGAGGGTTTGGAAGCAGCAAGGCAGATTAAAGAGATTAACCCAACAGAGCAACTCTGCGACATGGTCAGGAGAGAATAAGATGGGGACTTTCATGTTTTAGCTCTTCAGTCGTAGATCAGCATGGCCTTGGCATTCGACCTCTGCATCAAATCCAAATATTTGAATTTTAGAGTAAATTGCCATAGCATAACCCTCTCAACCACGGTGTGTATCAGCTCTGTGAGTTTTAAATGGATGTATCAGCAAAACCAGTGAAATCAAGTAGTTAAGATATGAATCTGGTGTATGAAAACTCAAAAAGCTTCATTTCCATGCCTTGCATTTCTCTTTGGAAGTTGGAGGGATATGAACAATAAATAATTGAAATTAAACACTTCCATTGCAATTGTTGGTAACGCAAACACAGGATTCAAAGGCAGCAGCTGGACAATAAAGGAACAGTTCCTCACGTTCAAAATTAGCTCACCAAGGAGTTTTTTTCTCCTCAAAACAGTCACTGGATAGTACAGTGTTTTTTTTCTCCCCGCCTCTCCTGTACTAGTAATAGAATCAAAATGGTTTTGTATCGTATGTTGATGCTAAGTAGGGGAACTTGAGCATATGCATCTCAGTGATGCAAAAATCTAATCCCACCTTTCTTTCTATCCCAAGAACCCTTTACATTTATCCTATACCTTTTTCTTCCAAAACATTTTCATATTTGTTCATTCCACCTTAATGAAGGTAAAACTCATTTTACTAACTCTTTTGTAACCCCCTTTTCACACATGAAAAAACAATGAAGGAATCTGGCATAAAAATTAATCAGTGGTTGGGTGGAAGAAAAAAAACAAAAGCAAATGGGGTTTGGATATGGGAAAAGCCCGGTGTTGAATCTCAGCCCTCCAATTTCTAGCTCTCTGACTTTGGCAAGATGCTTAAACTCTTTAGGTTTTTTGTTTTGTTTTGTTTTGTTTTTGAGACAGAATCTCGTTCTGTCCCCCAGGCTGGAGTGCAATGGCACGATCTCACTGCAATCTCCTCCTCTCCGGTTCAAGTGATTCTCCTGCCTCAGCCTCCCGAGTAGCTGGAATTACAGGCGCCTGCCATCATGCCCAGCTAATTTTTGTATTTTTAGTAGAGACAGGATTTCCTCATGTTGGCCAGGCTCGTCTTGAACTCCTGACCTCAAGTGATCTGCCCACCTTGGCCTCCCAAAGTGATGGGATAACAGGTATGAGCCACCATGCCCAGCTAGATGCTTAAATTCTTTGATCATCAGTTTCCACTCCTGTGAAGTGGAAATAATACCTATCTCACAGTAGTCTCACTGCAATTAAGTCAGATTACACAGGTGTGGGTTCCTGGCACATCCTAGAAATACTTAAAAATACAGTCGTGTGTTGCTTAACAACAGGGATACCTTCTGAGACATGCATCATTAGATGATTTCATTGTATCTTGTAGAGTGTACTTACACAAGCCTAGATGGCATAGCCTATTACATAGCTAGGCTATATGGTACAGTCTACTGCGACAAATCTGCACTGCATGTGACTGCACTGCATACTGTAGGCAGCTTTAACACAATGGTAAGTATTTGTGTATCTAAACATAGAAAATGTACAGTAAAATATGGTATAAAGGATTAAAAAGTGGTATACTTACAGGGCATGGTGGCTCACACCTGTAATCCCAGCCCTTTGGGAGGCAGAGGCAGGAGGATCACCTGAGGTCAGGAGTTCAAGACCAGCCTGGTCAACATGGTGAAACTCCATCTCTACAAAAATACAAAAATTAGCTTGGCATGATGGTGGGTGCCTGTAATCCCAGCTACTCCCAGCAATCCTGTAATCCCAGCTAATCCCAGGAGGCTGAGGTGGGAGAATCACTTGAACCCAGGAGGCTGAGGTTGCAGTGAGCCAAGATGGTGCCACTGCACTCCAGTCTGGGCGACAGAGCGAGACTCATTCTCGAAAAAATAAATAAGTAAATAAATAAAATGGTATACCTGCATAGGGTACTGAGCAGGAACGGAGCTTGCAAGACTGCAAGTTGCTGTGGGTGAGTCTGTGAGTGGTGGGTGAATGTGAAGGCCTAGGACATTACTGTGCATTACTGTAGACTTACCTTATAAATATTGTACACTTAGGCAACACTACATTTATTTTAAAATTTTTTTGTTCTTCAATAATAAATTACTCTTAGCTTACTATAACTTTTTTTATTTTATAAACTAGACTTTTTAAAACTTTTAGACTCTTTTGCAATAATGCTGCTTAAAACAAATACATTTTACAGCTGTATAAAAGTATCTTTCTTTTTTTCTGTTGAGACAGACTCGTGCTCTGTTGCCCAGGCTGGAGTGCAGTGGTGCCATCTCAGGTCACTGCAACGTCTGCCTCCCAGGTTCAAGCGATTCTTGTGACTTAGCCTCCCAAGTAGCTGGGACTACAGACGCCTGCCACCACGATCGGCTAATTTTTGTATTGTTCGTAGAGACAGGGCTTCACCGTGTTGGCCAGGCTGGTCTCAAACTCCTGGCCTCAAGTGATCTGCCCACCTCAGCCTCCCAAGCTGCTGGGATTATAGGCATTAGCCACCGTGCCTGGCCTGTTTTCTTTCTTTATATCTTTATTCTATAAGCTTTTCTCTATTTTTATATTTTTTAATTTTTATTGTTTTACTTTTTAAACTTTTTTTATTAAAAACTAAGACACAACCAGACATTAGCCTTGGCCTACACAGGGTCAGGATCACCAACATCACTGTCTTCCACCTCCACATTTTGTCCCACTGGAAGGTCTTCAGGTGTAGTAACATACATAGAGCGCTCATGTCCTGTGATGACAATGCCTTCTCCTGGAATACTTCCTGAAGGCCCTTCCCAAGGCTGTTTTACAGGTAACTTTTTAAAAATAAGTAGGAGTACAAGCTCAAATAACGATAAAAAGTATAGTATAGTAAGTATATAACCCAGTAACATAATTATTTATTAGCAAGTATTATATGCGCTAAACTTGTATATGACTGGCAGTACAACAGGTTTGTTGACACCAGCATCACCACAAACACGTGAGTAACACATAGTGTGCTACAACGTTATGACAGTGACGATGCCACTAGCGATAGGAGTTTTTCAACTGCATTGTAACCTTGTTTTTTGGGGTTTTTTGTTTTGTTTTGTTTTGTTTTGTTTTTGAGACAGAGTCTTGCCTGTCACCCAGGCTAAAGTGCAGTGGCACCATCTCGGCTCACTACAACGTCCATCTCCCGGGTTCAAGCGATTCTCCTGCCTCAGCCTCCCAAGTAGCTGGGATTACAGACACCCACTGCCACATCAGGCTAATTTTTGTATTTTTAGTAGAGACAGGGTTTCGCCTTGTTGGCCAGGCTGGTCTCAAACGCCTGACCTCAAGTGATCTGCCCCCCTTGGCCTCCCAAAGGGCTGGGATTACAGGCCTGAGCCACTTGTACCCAGCCAACTGCATTGTAATCTTATGGGGCCACCCCTGTATCTGTAGTCTGTCTCGACAGAAGCATCATTATGCAGTGCATGACTGTAGTAGATTCCTCCTTACGCCAGGAGAAGTTTTGCAGTAGAGCTGGAATTTCTGCCTCTAGCCACGATGCCCTGGACCACTGGCTGGCTCGGCTGATTCTCATATCTGACTGGGTTGCTGGCATCATCTTAAACTAGATGCCCTTGGGTTCCCTTTCTGTCCCAGGAGCAGCAGCAGCAGCAGACCTTCCAGAAGTTTCTCTCTCTCCTTTTATTTGCTGACCCTCTTATGGAAACGCGGGACTGGAGAAATTTCAGGAAGAGATTAACCCTGTTAGACCCAGGTCTTTTGTGCCCTACATACTCCTATAGTCTTAGGCTACAATTAAGATTCCAAAAGTAGAATATCTCCAGGAAATTTGCCTTTTAAATATGCCTGCCTTGGCCAGGCATGGTGTCTCACACCAGTAATCCCAGCACTCTGGGAGGCCGAGATGGGTGGATCACTTGAGGTCAGAAGTTCAAGACCAGCCTGGCCAACGTGGCGAAACCCCATCTATACGAAAAATACAAAAATGAGCCAGGTGTGGTTGTGGGTGCCTGTAATCCCAGCTACTCAGGAGGCTGAGGCAGGAGAAGCGCTTGAATCTGGGAGGGAAAGGGTGCAGTGAGCCGAGATCACACCACTGCACTCCAGCCTGGATGACAGAGTGAGACTCCATCCTCGAAAAATAATAATAATTAAAAAAAAAAATTTTAAGTGCTTGCTTGGCCCGGCGCAGTGGCTCACGCCTGTAATCCCAACACTTTGGGAGACCAATGCACGCAGATCACTTAAGGTCAGGAGTTCAAGACCAGCCTGGCCAACATGGTGAAACCTTGTCTCTACTAAAATAAAAAATACAAAAATTAGCCGTGCGTGGTGGTGGGCACCTGTAATCCCAGCTACTTGGGAGGCTGAGATGGAAGAATCGCTTGAACCCAGCAGGCGGAGGTTGCCGTGAGCTGAGATCATGCCATTGCACTCCAGCTTGAGCAACAGAGCGAGACTATCTCAAAGAAAAAAAGTATCTGCCTTATAAGGTGGGAAGCAATAATGATAGCATTAAAGTTTAAAAATGCAAGTTGAGGCCAGGCTGGGATTACAGGCATATATATATATGTATATACATATATATGTGTGTGTGTGTATAGACATATATATATGTGTATATATATATATATACTATTCTAGTATCTGAGAGGTTAAGTAAATATCCTAGCATCCCAGAGGGTTAGGGCTCAGAGAATATGTGATTTTTAAAGTTATATATATATGTATGTATATACATATATATGTATATATACATATGTCATTTCACCTGGACAAAAAATTATATATACACATATATATGTAATTTTTAAAATCACATATTCTCTGAGCCCTAACCCTCTGGGATGCTAGGATATTTACTTAACCTCTCAGATGCTAGAATATTTAACATATATATATGTTAGGGTATTTAACTTTAGAGCTTCTTAGGGTTTTCTCACCCACATCCCAGGACACAGTTCCAGAGCCTTACACAGCAGTAGGCGTTGTTGGGGGTAGAAGGTGGGGGATTCAAGCTCATCTTTGAGATGTCTACACAGGCCACAGGCCCCTGGTCCACACGGGCCCTTTAGTCACTTCCTCACCACGCTCGGAATAAAGGAATCTTCTATTAGGCTGGGAAGTCCAGTGTGCGTGGTCTCTTTCCTTCTCTGAATTCTTGCCTCTGCCTCTTCCCCGGCCACTCCCAGGAGGTAGCTCTTATTCCCCATGGCAGGAAATTTCCTCCCAGTCTGGTTGCCACCTACTTCTCAGCCCGCCTATGTCCCACTTTCATAGACATCCTCCACGGCTGCTATACCAAGAAGCCACCTGCAGCTCACCAATCTGCCATGATCCCTCATGCCTTCTTGCGTTGCATTGCTGACCCCTCTACCTGCAATATCTTTCCATGCCCTCCTCCCAACCTATGTCAGTTGTTATTCATTCCTAAGCGAAAGCTGATTTGTCATCTCCTGCAATGAGTCATCTTTCGTGCCGTCTACAGGTTCTACATTGGCTCCTCCTCCATGCTACTTGCATAGCACATAAGCACCGTGGCACCCATTCCATTTTATTGTAATGGCCTGGGTGCATGTCTGTTTTCACGACTCATCTAAACACAACCTGAGCTTCGTCTTTCTTTCTCCAGCCACTGCCTGACATACAGGAAGTGCTCAGTTTAGGCTTGTTAAGGCAATTTTCCTATCAGCATCCCTATCCCTTAGCCTTCTCTCCTAATCACCCTTGCCCTCTGCGCTTGAATTTATGGCAGTGCTGTCCACATTTGAGCCATTTAGCTATTAATGTGACCACCAGGGGACCACAGGTTTGAATGAATGTATTACATGTTCTCTCTACTAACCTCCTAATTACAGGGATCTTAGTGGTCAGCCAGTCCAACCTCCTGTTTAGCACACAACTCATCTTACGAATAGTCGCTCCATCTCTGCTTAAATAATTCTTAATGCTCTTATATCAAGTGGATATAATGAGCTTGTCGTAGAAAACACTAGTATGTGGGGTAAACATTAGCAAGAAAACATCCTGACAGAGGAATCATCACTCTGTTGATAAGGACAGAGCAGTCCAGAATGATGCTGGGAAAAAAAGGACATTCTGTTTTCAGTGGAGCTTATTTTTCTTCCAGATTGCAGGCCAGGTGAAAAGGGAGCTTGACTACCCTAATCTTGCGGGCTGCGTTCTGTGGGCTGGTTTGGGCTGAAATTCTCCAGGTGAAATGACTGGAGCCCTCTGCTCCGTCTTCGAGGAGCCTTTGTTATCTCCACAGCGAGTTTTGGACTCTAACAGTTTTTGGAGAAGAAAAAAAGAGGCGAAGACAGTGGCTCTTTGTGTCTCTCAAAGGAGGCACTGTTTCCTTGGGTTGGCACGGCCCACTGGCAACGTGCTGCCCTTCATGCCTGATGGTTTTCATGCCCGGACACACGGACTGCGTGGTACCAGCCTTCTCGCAGGACAGAAAGGATGGTTGTCTCCTGTGTTGCAAGGGTGACTTCCAAAGCAGAAAATGGAGATAACCGTCTGATCATGACTGTCAATAATTCATCATACCCTCTTTTTATGTCTTCATGATGCAGGTTTAGGAGAGCACTAACAGCCCTAGCATTTCCAGCCAACAGTGGTCTTGAGCTTAGAAGGAGTGGAGTTTCTAAGGATCTCTCTCATATTTCCTTTATTTAGATTCATTACCCAAAGTTGAAAGTCAATGACACCTTAATCTTTATAAATAGCTGTCTGTTTGGTGCAACCTGAACTTCCAGAGTGATATGGTTTGGATTTGTGTTTCCATCCAAATCTCATGTCAAATTGTAATCTCCAATATTGGAGGAGAGGCCTGGTGGGAGGTGACTGGATCATGGGGGCGGAGTCACCCCTTGCTGTTCTCGTGATAGTGAGTGAGTTCTCACGATACCTGGTTGTTTGAAAGTGTGTAGCACCTCCCCCTTCTCTCTCTTCCTCCTGTTACGGTCATGGCCTTCCGTCATGACTGTAAGTTTCCTGAAACCTCCCCAGCCATGCTTCCTGAACAGCTCCTGAACTGTGAGTCAATTAAACCTGTTTTCTTTATAAATTACCCAGTCTCAGGTAAATCACCCAGTCTCTTTATAGCAGTGTGAGAATGGAGTGATTTTGCATCATTCATTCTTTTTTCTTTTTGTAGACATGGAGTCTTGCTGTGTTGCCCAGGCTGGTCTCAAACTTCTGGCCTCAAGAGCTCTTCTCACCTCAGCTTCCCAAAGCACTGGGATTACAAACGTCAGCTACCATGCTCAGCCTCATTCATTGATATAGTTAAACATTTGTTGAGGACCAGCTCCATGCCCCTGCTGTGCCTGGTAATGAGGATAAGGATCAGACAGTCACTATTCATGGAGTACCTTGAACACCCAGAGGAAGAGCTCATGAAACATGGCCAATGGGAATCATGGAAGACCTCTCAGTGTAGGTGGTGATGGAGCTGTCATGTGAACAAACAGGAGTCAGCCAGGGGCTGAGTAGGGGAAGGGCAGGCAGGATTGTGAAGGTAGAGAGAAACCTTGGCACACACTGAGTATGGAAATTAATTCTTAATGGCAGGAGTGTGGGGTGTATATTGGGAGAATGGCAGGAGATATTGACAAAAGTAAAGAGAGATTTTGAAAACAAGCCTTGGGAGCCATTTGATTTTTTTTTTTTTTTTTTTTTTTTTTGAGACGGAGTCTTGCTTTGTCGCCCAGGCTGGAGTGCAGTGGCGCGATCTCTGCTCACTGCAAGTTCCACCTCCCGGGTTCACGCCATTCTCCTGCCTCAGCCTCCCGAGTAGCTGGGACTACAGGCGCCCACTACCACGCCCGGCTAATTTTTTTTTGTATTTTTAGTAGAGACGGGGTTTCACCGTGTTAGCCAGGATGGTCTCGATCTCCTGACCTCGTGATCCGCCTGCCTCGGCCTCCCAAAGTGCTGGGATTACAGGCGTGAGCCACCGCGCCCGGCCCATTTGATTTTTTTTTTTTTTTAATTTTTATGCCGGGCAAGATGGCTCACGCCTGTAATCCCAGCACTTTGGGAGGCCAAGGCGGGCAGATCCCCCTGAGGTCAGAAGTTTGAGACCAGCCTGGCCAACATGGTGAAACCCTGTCTCTACTAAAAAATACAAAAATTATCTGGGCGTGGTGGCACACACCTGTAGTCCTAGCCACTTGAGAGGCTGAGGTGAAAGAATCACTTGAACCTGGGAGGCAGAGGTTGCAGTGAGCCAAGATGGTGCCACTGCACTCCAGCCTGGGCCACAGGGCAAGACTCCATCTCAAAAAAAAAAAATTATTTTTAGAGATGAGATCTTGCCCTGTCACCCAGGGTGGAGTGTAGTGGTGCCACCATAGCTCACTGCAGCCTCAAACTCCTGGCCCCACGATATCTGGCTTCAGCCTCCCAAGTAACTGGGACTATAGGAGTGCACCACCATGCCCAGCTAATTTTTAAATTTTTTGTGGAGTCAGAATCTTGCTATGTTGCCCAGGCTTGTCTCAAACTCCTGGGCTCAAACCATCCTCCTGTCTTGGCATCCCAAAGCATTGGGATTATAGGCATAAGCCACCATGCTTGGCTGGATTTTAGATTTTATCCTGAAGGTATCCAGGGGCTCCTGAAAGATTTTCTTTCACTGGATGGTGACATGACCAGATAAAGCAGACAGACCATATGTCAGGACAACAAAACAATCACACATGGAAGGCCACACATCCTCAGTGGCTCATGTGGGCCCAAAGAAACAGTGTTGCCACAAAAGACACCAACACAAGTTTCAGAAAACTGGATGCTGTCCTTCATTCCTACTGAATTGTATTCTCAGGGGCAGGGAGAGTTGCTTTTGTACTCTGTACTACTAAGAGATACCTGGTCTAAGAGACATGTGGTAGGTGCTCAACAGATGTTTGTTGGATGAATAAATAAAGGAAGGAATGAAGGAATGAACAAATGAGTGGTTCTGCCTTCTGGGAGAAGAGGGAACAGGTATAATCCCTCTTTGATGGGATTTCATATTCGACTTTCTGATACTTGGAGATCACTATTTCTTTTATTTATTTATTTATTTATTTATTTATTTATTTATTTATTTAATTTTTTTGTAGAGACAGGGTCTCGCCATGTTGCCAAGGCTGGTCTTGAATACCTGGCCTCAAGCGACCCTCCTTGCCTCGGCCCCCGAAAGCCCTGGGATTATAGGCATGAGCCACTGCGCCCTGCCTGGACTGTTATTTCTCTTTTTTTTTTGAGACTCACTGCAAGCTCCACCTCCTAGGTTCACGCCATTCTCCTGCCTCAGCCTCCAGAGTAGCTGGGACTGCAGGCGCCCACCACCACTCCTGGCTAATTTTTTGTATTTTTAGTAGAGACGGGGTTTCACTGTGTTTGCCAGGATGGTCTCAATCTCCTGACCTCATGATCCGCCCACCTCGGCCTCCCAAAGTGCTGGGATTACAGGCATGAGCCACTGTGCCCGGACAATTTTTATTTCTTTAGTCTGATATTTGCAGGTTCTGCATTCTTAGCTCTTTCAACTATTCCTATGTGATGTCATTTTTCCCTACCATCCCTATTGAATTTGTTCTCATCTGTCATTTCCCCCCTGATTAAAATGTGGTCCCAAGAAAGAAACGAAGACTGAGAGTAGTGGTTTATGCCTGTAATCCCAGCACTTTGGGAGGCTGAGGCAGGTAGATTGCTTGAGCTCAGGAGTTCCAGACCAGCCAGGGCAACATAGTAAAACCCCGTCTCTGCAAAAAAAAAATACAAAAATTAGCCCAGCATGGTGGTGAGCACCAGTAGTGTCAGCTACTCAGGAGGCTGAGGCAGGAGGATCACTGGAGCCCAGGAAGTCAAGGCTGCAGTGAGCCATGATCACACCACTGCACTCCAGCCTGGTGACAAGAAAGACCATGTTTCAGAAAAAAAAAAAAAAAGGAAACAAAAGGCTCCAGGGATAAAAAGAAAAAGAGAGAGGCAAAGGCTCCAGG
This sequence comes from Gorilla gorilla gorilla, assembly GCF_029281585.2. Taxonomy (NCBI): domain Eukaryota; kingdom Metazoa; phylum Chordata; class Mammalia; order Primates; family Hominidae; genus Gorilla; species Gorilla gorilla. The sequence continues at coordinate 33,777,115 of NC_073232.2, read as the reverse complement.
TGAGGCCGGGCGTGCAATGGCTCATGCTTGTAATCCCAGCACTTCGGGAGGTTGAGGCAGGCAGATCACTTGAGCCCAGGAGTTCAAGACCAGCTTGACTAACATGGTGAAACCCTGTCTCTACTAAAAATACAAATAATTAGCCAGGCGTGGTGGTGAGCGCCTGTAATCCCAGCTACTCAGGAGACTGAGGCAGCAGAATCACCTGTGCCCGGGAGGCGGAGGTTGCAGTGAGCAAAGGTCACGCCACTGCACTCCAGCCTGGGTGACGGAGTTAAGATTCTTTCTCAAAAAAAAAATTAATTAATTTTAAAAAGGGTCCAGGTGAGCTCTGGCCTCAGAGAAGGCTCTCAGGACTCTATCTGATTGCTTTTCATCTCAGTTTTACCTAGCAAACACTTAACCCTGGTGACTTATATTGTGCCTATAGTAAATTAAAATCCTGAAATATTTTTCATATATTTCACTTTTATGCCATATCTGCTTCCACAAAAATAAACTAAAATTTTAGCTGGATGTGGTGGCTCATACCTACAGTCCCAATACTGAGGCAGGAGGATTGATTGAGGCCAGGAATTCAAGACCAGCCTGGGCAACAAAGTGAAATTCTATCTCTATAGAAAAATTAAAAATTAGCCAGGTGTGGTGGCGTGCACCTGTAGACCCTGCTCCTCAGGAGGCTGAGGTGGAAGGATCATTTGTGCCCAAGAGTCTGAGGTCGTAGTGAGCTAAGATTGTGACATTGCACTCAGCTTGGGTGACGGGGCACGACCCTGTCTCAAAAAATAAATAAATAAATAAATAAATAAAATTTAAATATTTCCTCTATTTGGTGTATATGGCTTACATCTTTTAGACACAAGTGTAGAGTTCTACATTTAGTTCTTTTTAACCTCAATTCGCTTTCTTGGACCCATTATTGCAGCCTATTAAGGTCATATTAGCTACATCTTCCAGCTTCATGTCATCTACAGACGTGATCAATGTGCAATCAATGCCCTAATTCAAACCACCAGTGGAAATGTTTAGCAGGCTAGATCCTTGTGGCTTAGCAACTAGAAACTTCTCTCAGGCTGGGCTTTTTCAAACTGTGGTGGTGATCCTTCACTGGATAGTGAAATAATTTTATTGACTGAAAATAGCATTTTTTAAAAATAGCATAGAAGAGAAGAGAGTATGTCAGAATTTATTGCATGTAGTAAGTGCAGGCTTTATTTTGTGAAACTTTTCTTTCAGTCATACACACATACACACACATTACTAAGGTCTATATAACACAACCACAGACAGATACAAATAATATCATTACATGAATCACATAATTAAATTGGAGAATAAATATTGTACTACTTCTTTAAAACATAGTAAATAGGTTAACATAGAAATAAATACAGAGCCCCATTATTACACTTCTAATTCTTGACTTTTTTTTTTTTTTTGAGACAGAGTTTCAATCTGTAGCTCAGGCTGGAGTGCAGTGGTGCAATCATAGCTCACCGCAGCCTTGAGCTCCTGGGCTCAAGAGATCCTCCCACCTCAGTCTCCTGAGTAGTGGGGACTACAGATGCATGCCACCACATGCAGCTAATTTTTAAAATGATTTAATTTTTGTAAAGACAAAAAGTACTTACAACATTGCCCAGGCTGATCTCGAACTCCTAGCCTCAAGCAGTCCTCCCACCTTAGCCTCCTGCATCACTGGGATTATATATTCATGAGCCACCACCTGGCCCTTAATTCTTGAAAACTAAAGCTCTGATCGTTTAACAATCAAAGAACACTCTTCTATTGACAAGTGTTTTGTAAAACTATATTCTAGAATATTCCAGGGTATTCTAGTGTCTCAGGACCACTGTGGGGTCCAATCCCAGTTTAAGTAACTCTACTACTACTCTGTTTTTATATCTGTGGTGCTACATAAGATTTTATTTGGGTGGGGGGAAGGAGTTTCTCCTGGCTTGAAAAAAATAAAAGGCCAGGTTCAGTGGTTCTACCTATAATCCTAGCCCTTTGGGAGGCCAAGGAGAGTGAATTGCTTGAGCCCAGGAGTTCAAGGTCAGCCTGGACAACGTGGTGAGACCCCATATCTCTATAAAAAATACAAAATTTAGTTGGGCATGGTGGTGCACACCTGTAGTCCCAGCTACCTGAGGAGTCTGAGGTGGGAAGACCACTTGAACCCGGGAAGTTGAGGCTGCAGTGAGCTCTGTGCCACTGCACCCCAGCCTGGGTGACAGAGTGACACCCTGTCTCAAAAAATAAATAAATAAAAGATTGAAGTCTACTAACAAAGACCAGGCTTCCTAATAAAACTGGTTAGAAAACGTCCTTGACTTGCTGAGTTCATAAGCAAATATATTGTCATCAATAAAGTTTTTTTTGTTGTTTGTTTGGTTGGTTTTTTTTTTTTTTGAGACAGAGTTTTGCTCTTGTTGTCCAGGTTGGAGTGCGATGGCGCGATCTCAACTCGCTGCAACCTTCGCCTCCTTGGTCAGGCTTGTCTTGACCTCCTGACCTCAGGTGATCCACCCGCCTCCGCCTCCCCAAGTGCTGGGATTACAGGCATGAACCACCTTGCCTGGCCAGACCAATAAAGTTTTGCCTGAAATTTATGTTAGGACCATTTCTCATGATGACTTATGTCCTTCTTTTCAACCTGAGCAATACGTTTTCTAGATCCTCATGTTCATGTATTGATTAGTAGTAAATTTGAAAATTATTTTTTTTTTTTGCTGTCAACAAATACCTTCCAGTGGTTGATATTAATAGTTCCGTAGACTCTCTTTGCATGTAATGGTCCTTGGCCTATAACTAGTTTTTCTTTTGTAAGTGTGTCAAACAGCTGTTCTCAGATATTCTAATTTGCTTTCTTCTAGGCATATGGTAGAACTGAATTTTGTCCTACTGAAATTGCTCATTGCCATGTGATTTGCTTTGGCGAATGAAATGAAACTGAAGGTGATGTGTGGACTCTTCTTGGGGGAGGCATTTCATTGCCAGTGACAGGTACCTTACTGCTCCCTTCCATGTCCCATGTTGATTAAGAAAATAACAGAGCAAAGCATTCTTGCAAACCCATGCTAAACATGTAGCATAATGAAAAATAAGCCTTTGCTGTCTTAAGCACCTGAGATTTGGGATGTATTTATAATTAAAACATAAACTAGTCCACGCTAATATGTGGTTTATCATACATTTATTTTCCTGTACATTAAGCTATATTTCTTCTTTGTTTTAATTTGTATCTTTGTTTCTATAGTGATAAATGTTGATTATTCTTCTTACAGCTCCATACTATTTATTGGGCTGTAATAATTCTCTCTTCTGATTTTCCAGTGGGTTTTCTTTTTCTGTGAAAGAGTCACATTGCAAGAATCTTTCTTGAATGACTATCAATAGTGGGATAGTTGGAAGAAATACTTTTTTCATTATATTTGGCAAAGAAAAAATATACTTCTTTTTAGAGGATCTCCACCCTGCAGCTGCAACTCATTACTGTCTACCTAAATGCGCTAAACTAGCCAGAAAGCAAATGTTTCCCATTACAAATGACATTTATCAGCTAGTCTCAGGAATCAGTTTCCTTCAAAATTGATCTAGTTTGGAAGTCACAGTTATGACTCACTACTGGATCTTTCAGTGCTTTCAAAGTATAAAAGTACAATGGGCGATATGATTAACACTGACCCATTGCATCTTTTGTACATATATATCAACCATAACATTTATTTCTCCAAGAAGACATATTTTTGGCTACCAGTATCAGAATGCCTTCCTTAATATGTCTGGTAGTCTTTCATTTGCATTAATGCTTTATATTTTGAAGTTTTTCATATAATGTATTCATTATTATATTTTTAGAATCTGTTTTTTGAGTTTGCACTGTTGCCCATACACCAAATTATATTGTTAAGAAAATGTTTAAGTAAGTGCCATCCAGACTTGAAACCTGCTTGAAGTATAAGAAGTCCCCAACTTCCATATGGGTTATGTTCTTAAGATTTATAGTCTGCATTTTGGAGCATGGGTGACATTTCCCAGAAATAATAATTTTGAGATTCATCATTAGTTCCCATCCCAGCCATCCAAAGCCGAGTTAACCCCTAAAGTTAATTGACATACTTCTTTTGTGTGGTCATCTTAGAAGTCTAATCACCATTTATAGCAATGTTTGAGAAAAACAATCCATTGGCATTAACAAAAGGCATGCATTGATTTGGAGAAAATGTTTGTACCCCTAACCTAATCGTAGGAGAAGGGAAGAAATGTAAAGCACTAGGAACACATTGTATTTATTTATTTTTTTAGAGATGAAGTCTCACCATATTGCCCAGGCTGGTTTCAGACTCTTGGACTTAAGCAATCCTCCCACCTCAGCCTCCCAAAGTGCCAGGGACACACTTACGTCTCTTACAGCCATGGAAACAATGAACTGCTAACATGTGTTTTTAGAAAGAATGTGGAAGTATGGGAACCTCTTCCTTTATGTGGCAATTGAGGTGAGTATCTTAGAACATCTGGTATGGCTTAGGATGGATGGTAAGATAAAAAGATCTTTATAAATCAGACATTTCTCATTTCAAACTCAATTTCACACAGTGGCTTAAATGATACTTGAAACAGATCCATGTAGAAGCAACATAATGCAAAATTAACTCAAATGGGGTCTCACCTTCTCATTCTGACTTTCTAGTTGTAAAGTATTGATCATAATCTAATAGGACTATAGTCTAACAATAATTTTTAATGAGATGATGCAGCTACAAAACTTACATTCCAACCAGTCTATTCCTACAGTGCTATGTGAAGAAGGATTGAAATGACTTTGAAACTCCAAAATTTGTCAATGTAGAACAAACAGTATCTGTTTATGTAGTCATAAATTATAGGGGCCCTGGTGTCCTGCCATCTTGACTCAAAGATGAAGTCGTTCAGTATTGAATCAGTAGGAACTTAGATTTTAGGTATTGTTGGCTCCAGTTTGAAAGCTATAAAATGGTGGCCTGTGGACAAGAGAAGGAACTAAAGAGGAAAATACATAACTCATTGAGGAATTTACCCAATTCTGCCTTTGACCATTATGATACAGTGCTATAAACTCAAGAAAAAGGGTTTTTTTCCCCCTGCTAAGAACATTTTTTTCAAAGGAAATAGAGAATGAGATCAAAACAGTGCTTGAACTTTTGAAATCTTTTAGGCACAGCTATGATTCAGGCATTCAATAACACTGACAGCAAAATCCTTCCCACCAAGTCTTGAAGAGTGAAACTAGAGTCAACCGTGAGGTTAAATGGTCTTGAGAAGATTATCTTATTATTGTAAAACTGCCTAGAAGATGAATGGAATTTTCTCTAAGTCACTAGTATTAACCTGTTTGCTAAGTTGAATAGAGAATGCCAGGCAGTTTGAAAAATCTGGGAAAAGTTGAAGCAAAAATAAAAAGTAGGAGGTCTTGGCTGTAATGTCTCTTCTGTGCTCTACTAATTGCCTGGTCATTTTGACAACTGAAAGTTAATTTACCCTTCTGCAATGATATCTTCTTGGATTACTTGCTCTCTAACTCTCTTCCAACTTTGATATGTTCATGTCTCAGTGACCTATTACTGTCAGATATAGGCATTTCTAGGTACTAAAAGGTGGACAGTCATTTATATTATGTCAGTGGTAAGTAGCAGTGGTAGCAGCAGGCTACCATTCATTGAATATTTATTACAGGCAAGATTCCATGCTGAGTCCTTTATATGGATTATCTCGTTTAATCTTTGAAGTATCAGAGATTTGATATAATTTGCCCAAGTCCTCCCAGCTATAAAATGCCAGATGTAAAAAAGAGTAGGCTGGGCGCGGTGGCTCACGCCTGTAATCCCAGCACTTTGGGAGGCCAAGGCGGGTGGATCACGAGGTCTGGGCGCAGTGGCTCTTGCCTGTAATCCCAGCACTTTGGAAGGCCAAGGCAGGTGGATCACGAGGTCAGGAGATGGAGACCATCCTGGCCAACATGGCGAAACCCCATCTCTACTAAAAATACAAAAATTAGCCAGACGCGGTGCCGGGCACCTGTAATCCCAGCTATTTGGGAGACTGAGGCAGAAGAATTGCTTGAACCTGGGAGATGGAGGTTGCAGTGAGCTGAGTTCACACCATTGCTCTCCAGCCTGGACGGCAAGAGCGAGACTCTGTCTCAAAAAAGAGTAGTGGATATTGATCTTCTAGTCACTTGCTCAAAAGTTAACTGCCATAACAGCTTTGAATGAAAACATAAATCTAATATATCCATTCTTTCTGAAAATCAGATGTCTTGTGTGTGTTGGCAACAGATTTTTTTTTAGGTGACATATGGATCTATTCATAGGTATTATGTGCACCATCTCGTGATTCACTGTTCGATATAGTAGCCACCAGCCATATGTGGCTATTTAAATTTAAATTTTCATTAGCTAACTTAAAAACTTAATTCCTCTGTCACTAGCCACAACTCAATGCTCAGTAGCCACATGTGGCTAGTGGTTACCGTATTGGGTAGTGCAGATATAGAAAATTTCCTGCAACACAGAAATTTCTACTGGACAGTGTGGCTCTAGTGACTACATTCTAATTCTCTCTTCCTTGCTCCTCCCAATGTCTCAGTTTTGTCTTAAGATCAGCTCCATTCACAGCAGCTGTAGAAGTAAAAACCTTCCCATCCCATCTAGAGGAAGAATTTTCTTTTGGGGTTGTTAGAAGTGTGAGGGAACTTTTTTCCCAGAAGTTTCACTATAATATTGTTATGCCTCATTGTTCCAAATGTGATTATATCCATATCTGAGTAATCCTTATGGCTAGAGAGATAGGATGTTCTGATTGGTTTAAGCCAATCAGGTTCACCCCTGGGGCAATTTCACTGTAATGACTACAATTTCATGGCTGCTATCCATTGGGTTAGCAAAAAGATTCCTCCAAAACAAGTTGGAGTGCTTTAAACAGAAGAATGGAAGATAAATTTTGGTGAACTCCATAAAGATATCCACCATACCTTTCATTTTTGCCATTTTTCTAAATCAATATCTAAGGATGTATTAAAATGCTGTGCTGAATGTCTCAGGACTCAGGCAAGAATGTAGCCTGAATTGTTTCCATAGTCCCAACAGCACATTTTCCACTCCATACAATGGCCCTCCAAACTAACTGTTCTGTTTCAATATGGGCAAAGTCCTTAAAATAGTTTTAATGTAGACTATATTAAAAGATATGTATCTAGAAATTAGCTGGGCATGGTGGTGGGTGCCTGTTATCCTAGCTACTCAGTAGGCTGAGGCAGGAGGGTCGCTTGAAGCTGGGAGGTGAAGGTTGCAGTGAGCCCAGGTCACGCTACTGCACTCCAGTCTGGGCAACAGAGTGAGACTCTGTCTCAAAAAAAAAAAAATAAAGAAAAGAAAAGAAAAGAAAAGAAAGAAAGAAAAAGGAAGAAAGAGAAAAGGAAACATATGTATTTTTGGGTAAGTATCATAGGAATTATTGAATGCACCATAATAATGGATGTTCAAGTTCAAGAGTTTTGCGGAGACCCAAGGAAGAGAGACACAGTGAATGGGCAACCTCCCAGCTATGCTTGTGCATAAACTTGGGTAACTAAATTAACCTTCACTAGTTAGGGTTTTGTGCCACATTTCTCCCTGTGATACCTACAATGTAAGTCAATACAATAGCCACCATACATACCCCAGGTCTCCAGGTCTAAATTAATGTTTTCTAAAGCTCGTCGGCACTCTAGACTAGAGAATCTTTCTTAAGGTGAAGGATATTGTTATCCATTTTCCCCTAAATGGGAAGGAAATGGTGTCATTAGTCAATAAATACATTTCTTTCAAGTCTTTGCTTTCAGTTTTAATACATATGAAACCTGTGACTTCTTTTTCTTGTTGTTGTTTTGTTTTGCCGAGACAGAGTCTCTCTCTGTCACACAGGCTAGAGTGCAGTGGCGCGATCTCGGCTCACTGCAACCTCCGCTTCCTGGGTTCAAGCGATTTTCATGCCTCAGCCTCCCAAGTAGCTGGAACTACAGGTGCATGCCACCACGTCCGGCTAATTTTTTTATATTATTAGTAGAGACGGGGTTTCATCACCAGACTGGTCTCAAACTCGTGACCTCAAGTGACCCACCTGCCTCAGCCTCCCAAAGTGCTGGGATTACAGGCTTGAGCCACCGTGCCTGGCCTTATTTTGTTTTTAAAAGTTATATAAATGTATACCCCAAGAGGAATTTTCCAACCTGGTCCTTCGTTAAATATAAATATACAAAAGAAGAATCCACACTAGTCTGTTTACAATGTAGAACAAAAAAAAAATTGAAAAAGTCATGGTGATGAGTCCAGAATGTCCAAGCCAGTTTTAAGTCAGCTGGCCTTTGAGTTGCTAAGTGTGTTTATTTTTTCCATTCTCCTCTGAAACCATAGTTGCTACAAAATCCCAGAAACAGAACTGCAGTGAATCTACAGAACTACTTTATTCCATCAAACCCCAGTCAGCAAACTGTGATTAAATGGGTGTGAAGAATAAAACAGCCCAAGATTCCTAAAATGTCACATATTTGCAATTTGACCAAAATGGAACTGAGCCTGTAGGCTTGTCTCATTACTTTTTGGCAAGAGAAAAGGGAATATCCATGGAAATGCTCTTAAAATTGTCCTTGTTTTCTTTTGAAAAAAAAAGGCATCTATTTATAAAATAAATTTTTATTTTTATTAATTATTATTATTATTTTTTAGAGAGAGAGTCTCCCTCTGTCACCCAGACTGGAATGCAATGATGCAATCATAGCTCACTGCAGCCTTGAACTTCAAGGAATCTTTTCACCTCAGCCTCCTGAGTAGCTAGGCCTATAGGAGCAAACCCCCATGCCTGGCTACATTAGTTTTTATTTTTGTAGGGACAGGGTCTTGCTATGTTGCCCAAGCTGATCTCAAACTCCTGGCATCAAGCAAATCCTCCTGCCTTGACCCTCCAAAGCACTGCGATTATAGGTGTGAGCCACCATGCCTGGCCCCTATAAAAATAAATTTTAAACCTAGAAAAAGGTGTTAATATACGCACAGAACAGAGGCTCTCAAAGAAGAATCAACCTACTCAAAACTTCGGTGTTTGCTGGATGTGGTGGCTTATGCCTATAGTCCCAGCACTTTGGGAGGCCAGGGTGGGAGGAGGACCACTTAAGCCCGGGAGTGCAAGACCAGCCTGGACAATGTAGTGAGACCCAGCTGTATTTTTTAAAAAATTAAAATATATTTTTTTAAAAAACTTTGGCATTAGAATTATGCTTGGGGCAGTAGTGAGACGACTAAGCTTACATTTTAGAACATGTCTTTGCCTTTATTGACTGCATTATAAAGAGATCTCTTGCCCTTAAAGTGGCTACCCTCTTTTCGAGGTCTACACACTAGCACTTTCAGGACAATAATTGCAACTCTTCTCTGAACTAAATGAACTCGCGGGCTTCTCTAGACTAATAGAAAGCATTTCAATGACACTTGCTTATGATGGGGTCAGTTCTTCCTACGTAGAAATGCCCATTACAGAAATAAGCAGACTCAATATTCTTCTCACAGATTCTAACAATGGATTCCGTGGGTAGAACCGTTATCTTCTTGTTTGTTTGTCTGTTTATTTGTTCTAGTTTTTGAAAATGACAATAGCACACATGATTGTCCCAAATTAGTTCCTTATTTAAGGCAGAAACTAAGTCCATCAGCTTAACTATCTCCAATGTCTTTCTTTTTTCTTAAGGTTAAAAAAAAAAGGCAATCAAAAAGTCAGAATTCTCTGCACCCCTCATTGCACACTTTTGCCTTTCAGGATGCATATTTGACAGTCTTGGAACAAAAGACATGCTGTTCCAGGCCTTATAGTACTGTATAGTGCACTCATAAAATGTTACTCACCTTTAAATAGTCTTGTATGACTTTCAGATAATAACAGTAAATCACTAATTAGATGAAGAAAGAAAATACATATATGTCTTAATCAAGTTTAAACCTAAACAAATATAGAGCATGTTTAATTTACTTAAAGAATTCGTGAGGAAAAGTTGATGTACTTGTTAGTTGTATCTGCTGCTCTAATAGAAAGAGAAAGCTCCTAAAAATATTTATTAACCTATATTATTTTAACCACCACGACCCTATAATGATGATCAGATTCAGAGTCTTTACTCTTTCGAAGTCACTGACAAGAGCTGGCAGCATCCAAAATGAGTGTTTCCACAGGTTTCCTAGCAAAACAGACAAGAATGACATGAGTGAAAACAGAATATAGGCCTGAGAACAAATCTATTTTTCTGAAGAATGTTACAAAGAACAGGATGTAGTGTGGTGTTAGGGGACATTGTCAGGAATGTCATTGGAGTGGAGACCTAGTTCTGGCACTCCAGACGCCAACCTTTTTACTTTCAGAACGCTGTCTTTTCCTTTCCTTTACGCTCTCTAGAGTCTGCTCCCAACTCTGGAAAACTTTACTAATCCATATCCTTTGTTGGTATCCTTCTGCCTCCTAAAGCTTATGCCTCCAAATCTGTCTCTTTGGGATTCTCCACTGTGTTGTCTACCTCTCTCTCTCTCTCTCTCTCTCACTAACCTCATCAGTATCCTAGAACTAAATGTCCCCTTTAGGGGCATGATTCTCACATCAGTGTCTCTAAACCACTACTCAGTTCTGAGATCCAGAACTACATTTCCAATTGCCTGATCAATAGATTCACCTACAAAGCGCATAGGTAAACGACACTCAAGATTGATAGCTACCTCCTCAAAGCAGCTCTTCCTGTTAGGTTCCTATTTCTGTGAATGGCACCATTTTCCTCCTAATTCTCTGCTCCCAAAATGTCAGTCAGGTATGTCACTGATTTCTCTATTTCTTCTCATCTCCGATTTCTGTTTTACTGGTTTTCCCTCTACAGAATCTTTTATATCCATTTCCATCCCGTTTTTAGGTCACTGCCATGGTTCAGTTTCACCTTGCCTCCTGTCTAAACTATTACAGTATATATTAAATCATCACATGTACACTTTAAATATATATAACTTTTATTTGTCAATTATACCTTAATAAAGCTGGAAGACAAAATAAAATAAACAATTAAAGTAGCCTACTAACTGCTGTCCTTACGCCTGGTCTCTTCTAATTTATTCACCATATGCTGCCAGAAAAATCTTCCTAAGGCATAACTCTACATATATCATCCCCCAAAACAAATGCTTTTATTTATTTTTATTTATTTATGTATTTATTTATGTAATTTTTTTGAGACAGGGTCTCCCTTGGTTGCCCAGGATGCTGGGCTGTAGTAACACTATCACGACTCACTGCATCCTCAACCTCCCAGGCTCAAGTGATTCTCCCATCTCAGCCTCCTGAGTAGCTGGGACTATAGGTGTATGCCAGCACGCCCAAGTCGGGGGACTATAGGTGTATGCCCAGCCAATAAACACATTTGAAGACTCCCATTTGCACAAAAAATTAAATTCATACTTCTGCTTACCCTAGTTTCATTTTGTTTATTTACTTATTTATTTATTTTTTGAGATGGAGTCTTGCTCTGTCGCCCAGGCTGGAACGCAATGGTATGATCTCAGCTCACTGCAACCTTCACCTCCTGGGTTCAAGCAATTCTCCTGCCTCAGCCTCCCAAGTAGCTGGGATTACAGGTGCCCATGACCACACCCAGCTAATGTTTTTTGTATTTTTAGTAGGGTCATGTTGGTCAGGCTGGTCTCGAACTCCTGACCTCAGGTGATCCACTCACCTCAGCCTCCCAAAGTGCTGAGATTACAGGTGTTAGCCACTGCACCCAGCCTCATTTATTAATTAATTCAACGAATATTTATTTTTAAATGCCATAAACACAACAAAAAGTGAAAACGAGTGATTTCTGCCCTCACTGAATTTTCAGTCTCTTGTGGAAGATAAACATTACAGATATAGGCTTAAAAAAAGTTAATTCGAATTGTGAGCACTTTATGAAAGAAAAATAAAACTTATCTTGAAAGATTTAACCTGGTCTGAGAAGACTCTCTTGTCGCAGTTATATATACATATACATAATATATGTGTAGCGACTTCGGTTTTCTGAAATCTTCTGCTCAAAACTGACCTTTAATTCAAATTGAACTTTTCAGCCCTTGATTAGGCCTCCTTCTGTGCTTTGTTCATGCTGCAGCTTTTCTTTATAACATATCCTATATATCCTTCAAATCCCACCTCTTCCTTGCAGCTCTTTTAGTAATTTCTTCTATATACTGTGAGTTCTTGCTCCTTAATCCCCCAATCACTTTATATTTACCTCTCTTCAGATGTGTGTATGTGAAAGATCCAATAATCTTGTTAAAACCGTACTATTTGGAGGATACAAGGTCAATATACAAAAATCAATTGTATTTCTAGAAGTAATCAGAAAATTAATGTTACAAAATCCACTTAAAATAGCATTTAAAAACAAAACAAAACAAAACAAAAAAAAAACAGAGACTTCTGTTTCCAGCCCAGATAGAGAAATAGAGGTTGATTTACTCTAACACATGAAGCAACCAAACAACAACAAAACAGATGAAATATATGAAATAATAGCTTTCAAGGCACTGAGTATAGGCAATGAAGGACAGTGATCCCTGGAAAACAGTCAGTGAACAAGTCGAGTGCTACAAATGCTCGTTTTACCACTATGAGAAAGTTTAAGAGTTTCTAGGCTGCAACATACAGAGAAACCAGGCAAAACCCAGTGAACTCCTTGAATTGAGATGAAATTGAGAGTCCACAAAGACAGTGGAAGCTAGAGTGTTGAGGACAGAGTAATGGAGAAGAGACTATTTCATAAAAAAAGAAATCCAGGCTCCACACAGTGGCTCATGCCTGTTAATCTGAGCACTTTGGGAGGTCGAGGCAGGAGGATTGCTTGAGTAGGAGTTTGAGGTCAGCCTGGACAACATGGTGAGGCCACGTCTCTACAAAAAATACAAAAATTAGTTGAGTGTGGTGGTGCACGTCTGTAGTCCCAGCTACTCGGGAGTCTGAGGTGGGAGGATTGTTTGAGCCTAGAAGGTCAAGCCTGCAGTGAGCTACAGTTATGTCACTGCACTCCAGCCTGGGTGAAAGAGTGAGACCCTGAGAAAGAAAAGAAAAGAAACGAAGAGAAAAGAAAAGAAAAGAAGGAAGGAAGGAAGAAAATAAAAGTAAGAAGGAAGGAAGGAAGGAAGAAAGAAAATTTAAAAAAAGAAAGGAAAAGAGAAGGGAGGGAGGGAAGGGAGGGAGGGAGGGAAGGAAGGAAGGAAGGAAGGATCCAGGTATCTGCAGAAGGTCCCCCTTAAGTATGCAGCAGAACATTGAGCAGTGGATGCATATGAGGAAACTACTTGATACTGGGAAAAGCACCATTCAAAAGGATTAAAGAAACAGCACCCATTCCACACAGAGGGCCACGAATAGTGCCTGCTCCCACTGGACAGACCGGAAAAATACTGTAATTCCCTGGGCATGGGGTTGAGTATACAGAAGGCTCTTGCCTCAGTATTGTGGGCAATTAGCCTTAGGCTGACCACTGTGCTGGTCCTACCTAACAAAACTCAACGCAAGACCCAAATGAATCAGACTGCTTCCAAGTAATGTAACTGCACCCCAGAACAAAGCTCAAGAATATTTACAGGAATATAAAATATCCAGCACCTAACAAAGTAAAGTTTACTATGTCTGGCATCCAGGCAAAAGTTATCAGAAATAAAACAAGCAGAAAATAGGACCCCTAATGAGGAGAAATATTTGAGTCAGTTCAAACTGACTCAAAACTGACATAGAGATTAGAATTAATAGACAAGAACTTTAAAACATGTTATTATAACTGCATTGCATATGTTCAGAAATTTACATAGAGACATGGAAGATGTTTTTAGAAGACCCAAATTGAACTTTTGGACATAAAAAGTAGAATGTATGAGATGAAAAATCTCTAGATGGGGTTAATGACAGATTAATCATTGAAGAAGTAAATATTAATAAACTTGAAGATAGACCAATAGAAACTATTGTAGTGAAAGACAAGAGAAAAAAGAATTTTTTAATGAAAAGAGCATCAGTGAATTGTGGGATAACTTCAAGTGACCTAATGTATTTGTAATTGGAATCTGCAAAGGAGATGAGAGAGGACAGAAAAATATTTAATGGCCCTAAATTTTCCACATATGACAAAAGTTGTAAACCCACAGATCCACCAAGCTAAGTGAACCCTCAAGCACAAAACACAAGTCTGTGCACCAAATTACAGATCTTTTAATTACATGAGGCAAAAAACTAATAGATCTGCAAGGAGGAATAAAGAAATGAGAAAATATAGTCAGAAAACATTAGAGAGAAGTATTCCCCATGAACATAAATTCTAAACAAAATTTTATCAAAATTAAATCCAACAACATATTAAGAGCATCATGGCCAAGTGAGGTTTATTCTAGAAACGCAAGGTTGGTTTATCATTCAAAAATCAATAAATGTAATTCACCATATTAATAAACCAAAAAAAGAAAAATTATGTAATCATCTCAATGGACACAGCAGATGCATTTGACAAAACACAACATCCATTCCTGATGAAAATTCTCAACGAAAATTCTACAGATAACATCATACTTAATGTTGAAACACAGAATAATTTCCCTCTAAAATTGGCCTGGCCAACATGGTGAAACCCCATGATATGGTTTGGCTTTATCCCCACCCAAATCTCAACTTGAATTGCATCTCCCAGAATTCGTGTGTGTTTTGGGAGGGACCCAGGAGGAGGTAATTGAATCATGGGGGCCAGTCTTTCCCATGCTATTCTTATGATAGTGAATAAGTCTCCCAAGATCTGATGAGTTTATCAGGGGTTTCCACTTTTGCTTCTTCCTCATTTTCTCTTGTCACCACCATGTAAGAAGTGCCTTTCACTTCCCGCTGTGATTCTGAGGCCTCCCTGGCCATGTGGAAGTGTAAGTCCAATTAAACTTCTTTTTCTTCCCAGTCTCAGGTATGTCTGTATCAGCAGCATGAAAACAGACTAATACAGTAAATTGGTACCGGTGGAGTGGGGCATTGCTGAAAAGAAACCCAAAAATATGGAAGCAACTTTGGAACTGAGTGTCAGGCAGAGGTTGGAACAGTTTAGAGGGCTCAGAAGAAGAGATGAAAATGTGGGAAAGTTTGGAACCTCCTAGAGACTTGTTGAATGGCTTTGAAAAAAATGCTGATAGCGATATGAGCAATATGGTCCAGGCTGAGGTGGTCTCAGATGGAGATAAGGAACTTGTTGGGAACTGGAGCAAATGTGACTCTCGTTATGTTTTAGCAAAAAGACTGCAGCATTTTGCCTCTGCCCTAGAGATTTGTGGAACTTTGAACTTGAGAGAGATGATTTAGGGTATCTGGCATAAGAAATTTCTAAGCAGCAAAGCATTCAAAAGGTGACTTGGATGCTGTTAAAAGCATTCTGTTTTAAAAGGGAAACACAGCATAAAAGTTCAGAAAATTTTCAGCCTGATGATGCAGTAGAAAAGAAAAACCCATTTTCTGAGGAGAAATTTAAGCCAGCTGCAGAAATTTGCATAAGTAGTAAGGAGCCTAATATTAATCCCCAAGACCATGGGGAAAGTGTCTCCAGGTCATGTCAGAGACTTTCATGGCAGCCCCTCCCATCACAGGCCTGGAGGCCCAGGAGGAAAAAGTGGTTTTGTGGGCCAGGCCTAGGGTCCCCATGCTGTGTGCAGCCTAGGGACTTGGGGCCCTGTGTCCCAGCTGCTCCAGCCATGACTGAAAGGGGTCAGTGTACACCTTGGGCTGTGGCTTTAGAGGTTGGAAGTCCCAAGCCTTGGGAGCTTCCATGTGGTGTTGAGCCTGTGCATGCACAGAAGTCAAGAATTGAGGTTTGGGAACCTCTGCCTAGATTTCAGAAGATATATGGAAACCCCTGATGCCCAGGCAGAAGTTTGCTGCAGGGGTGGGGCCTTCATGAAGAACCTCTGCTAGGGAAGTGTAGAAGGGAAATATCAGGTCAGAGCCCCCATGCAGACTCCCTACTGGGACATTGCCTACTGGAGCTGTGAGAAGAGGGCCACTGTCCTCCAGACCCCAGAATGGTAAATTGGTACCATTTACCATTGTCCACTGACAGCTTGCACCATGCACCTGGAAAAGCCACAGACACTCAATGCCAGCCCATGAAAGCAGCCAGGAGGGAGTCTGTACCCTACAAAGCCACAGAGGCAGGGCTGCCCAAGACCATGGGAACCCACCTCTTACATCAGCGTGACCTGGAGTCAAAAGAGATCATTTTTTGGAGCTTTAAAATTTGACTTCCCCACTGGATTTTGGACTTGCATGGGGCCTGTAACCCTTTTGTTTTGGCCAATTTCTCCCACTTGGAGCAGCTCTATTTACCCAATACCTGTACCCCCATTGTATCTAGGAAGTAACTAGCTTGCTTTTGATTTTACAGACTCATAGGCAGAAGGGACTTGCCTTGTCTCAGATGATACTTTGGACTGTGGACTTTGGGTTAATGCTGAAATGAGTTAAGACTTTGGGGGACTGTTGGGAAGGCATGGTTGGTTTTGAAATGTGAGGACATGAGATTTGGAGGGGCTGGGGTGGAATGAGATGGTTTGGCTGTGTCCCCACCCAAATCTCAACTTGAATTTATCTCCCAGAGTTCCCCTGTGTTATGGGAGGGATCCAGGGGAAGGTAATTAAATCATGGGGGCCAGTCTTTCCCATGCTATTCTCATGATAGTGAATAAGTCTCACGAGATCTGATGGGTTTATCAGGGTTTTCCGCTTTTGCTTCTTCCTCATTTTCTCCTGCCACTACCACGTAAGAAGTGCCTTTCATCTCCTGCCATGATTCTGAAGCCTCATCGGCCATGTGGAAGTGTAAGTCCAATTAAACCTCTTTTTCTTCCCAGTCTAGGGTATGTCTTTATCAGCAGTATGAGAACAGACTAATACACCCCATCTCTACAAAAAATACAAAAATTAGCCAGATGTGATGG
The DNA here is from genome assembly GCF_029281585.2 of Gorilla gorilla gorilla. Taxonomy (NCBI): domain Eukaryota; kingdom Metazoa; phylum Chordata; class Mammalia; order Primates; family Hominidae; genus Gorilla; species Gorilla gorilla. The sequence goes on along the minus strand of NC_073232.2, from coordinate 33,760,079 downwards.
TGCATGCCTGTAGTCCCAGCTACTCAGGAGGCTGAGGTGGGAGGATCACTTGAGCCCAGGAGGTGGAGGTTGCAGTAAACCGAGATCATGACACTGCACTCCAGCCTGGGTGACAGGCTGTCTCAAAAAAAAAAAAAAACAAAAAACCCTGTCTCAAAAAAAAAGAAAAGAAAGAAAAAAAGAAAGAAAAGAAACGTTAGATAAATATTAGCCTTGTCAGGTGATAGATCATGATTAATAGTTTATACAGCTTGTTTGTAAGCTATAAATAAGTATTTAATTGTGTAAAAGTAATCTTCAAATTTTTACTCTGTAAAATATCAAATACACATAATCTATTCAGACTTAGAATGTAGGTGTTTATAAAAATCATATATAGTTCTGAGCCTTTACTTCATCCAACAGATAAAAGTTTTAAGAAATATAAGAATTGCTGAGCTATGTACAAAGACTCAGAGAAAACAGAAAACAAATGCTCCTGAACTAGCATTTGGATGAGATCAAATGGACTTCGAGACTGAAATGAAATTCCACAATACCAAAGACAGAGAATGATGAAAAAAGGGAAGAACAAATGAAAATTACAGGAATAATTAAACACCCTAGGACTGATCTAATAGAAGTAATGAATGTGATAACTAACAAGCAATGATCCATGTGGAGGAATATAACTCACGAAATATGCCTTACAACTGTGAGCCCTGCAATGACCCTGGGTCCTGTTCTCATACCATGCATACCTCTCATTCCACGGGACACAAATATGCCTTTCACATTAGAATGAAGACTATTTCCTATATGCTCAGCCTTTTCAGTGGCCATCAGCAAGGCACAGGGACAGGTCACTTGTATTTTCCAAAACCTTCCTTTCTTCCTAGACAACAATATATTATTCTCTGAAAGCTTGTTCATTGGCCTCATTAAATGCTGTATTTGAGAACAAGATTTTCACATATGTTTAGAATAAGATATACAAGATTTTCACGTGTGTTTAGAAAGAAGATCTGTAAATATAATTGATTATGAATAATTATTAAGATCTGCTAAAATGGGGGGTGTCACGAGGATGACGGCCACATTTTTACGGTTTGCTGTATGTTAGTGTCACTTGCCTGCTCTTTTTCTCTGCTGAGCAAGAAGCTCCATGAGGGCAGAGGCTTGTTTTACTTACCTGTGTCCCTTCTGCAGAGCCTTCAGCATGACGGGACTTTCACAATTATTAACCTTAATGCCTCAATTAGAGGCATTTGTGTCTCTCTGGTGCAAATGCCTCTAATCAGTCAATCACTTTCATTACTCTCTCTGGTGTGTTTTGAAGATGGATTTTTAAAAAGATTCACTCATGCATCTCTTAACTGATTTCTTTCTTCTTTCCCGGGGAGTTCAACAGCTAAACAGATAAACTGTTTCCGTTTGTGGTTTGAGTCCTGTTTTCTCTATGATTTCCTCCAAAAGAAAGAGCAATAAGTAAAACAGGGCAAACATGAGCTGTGTCAACATAGCAAAACACCTGCAGAACAACAACTCCAAGCTGACAAAGACTTATGCAACTGTTTAATGGTTTGTCCTGGATCCAACAGTAAGATTTTCCTGACAGTAACTCTCTCCCTGCCAAAGAGGCCATAACCCTTGAATCTGGTAGAGAAATTGGAGAGTATAATACTGTACTGTTGCTTCTGGCAGTGACAGAGTGAAATATGTGGTTGGAGTTTTTTTTAAAAAAAAGATGTATGTAGATTAGCACACAAGGCAGAAAACAATAAAGATAACAACCAAAACATCTAAAATATATAGGCTTTTGACTGGGCGCAGTGGCTTATGCCTGTAATCCTAGCACTTTGGGAGGCCAAGGCGGGTGGATTGTTTGAGGACAGGAGTTAGACACTATCGTGGTGAAACCCCATCTCTACTAAAAATGCAAAAATTAGCCGGGTGTGATGGCATGTGCCTGTAATCCCAGCTTCTTGGGAGGCTGAGGCTTGAGAATCACTTGAACTCAGGAGGCAGAGGTTGCAGTGAGCTGAGATCGCACCACTGCACTCCAGCCTGGGCGACAGAGCAAGACTTTGTCTCAAAAAATAAAATAAAATAAAATAAAATAAAACAAAATATCTAGGATTTCACATTTGCAAAGCAGTTTTACATACATTATGTTAGTCCCTTCACCCCTATGCACATATATATAACAAACCTTGGGGTGTCTGTAATTTTCTTCATTGTACAGATAAGGAAAAGGGTTCCGAGCAGTGGAAATATTTACTCAGGGTCATAAAATAATATTTCTCTTTGATATTTTCAACTCTTATGCATTAATCAACTAATTCAATTTATGAAATATATATGATTATTGACTTTTAGTAGAGCCATTCCTGAGCTTTGACACAACGTTTAAAACTCATTAAAGTGACTTCTGGTTTAAACATATATAAAGTGTCTCCCAATTGTCCACTAAAATAGCTATGAAACTACAGAAAAAAAGAAGAAAAATTAACACAAGGAAAATTAAGACATATACAACTTATCAGAATCTGGGGTGAATCTTTATTAACTGAAAATTAGATTTGGCAAACATTAATGGGAAATTTTGAACACTTATTCTGTGCCAAGTACCTTGCTAGGTACTAGGAATACACAGTGGACAAATACGGTCATGCTATTGGCCTTTACAGAGCTTACAGTCTAACTCGACTGAGAAAATCACTCAGACATTGCTTCACAGTATACCTAACTCGCCTGAAAAGATGTAGGAGCACTTTTTTAATCAGCCGTGTTATTCTTGCATTCAGAGATTCTGCAGCAATTGGAATATTGGGCAGACAGTATATTGCTCATAGATCCCAACTTATGTGGCAGCCACAGCACTGATTCACGATTCTTCTTCTTCTTCTTTTTTTTTTCTGCCAGCACCTGATCTTGGATCCCTGGCTAACTGTTTTTAGAGATGAGGTCTTGCTATGCTGCCCAGGCTGGTCCTGAACTCCTGGCCTCAAGTGATCCTCCCTCCTCAGCCTCCCAAGGTATTGGGATTAAAGGTGTGAGCCACTGTGCCCAGCCTGATTCTTTCTTCTTATTCTTCACCTCACTCTCCCATCCCCCCATATCTTTCTATATTGTTACATTAGCTAGGACAGTAGATGTAAAATCCTTAGCATAATCTTTGAGTCAGAATATGTTCCTATTAATGTTAGCCAATTTCATTATCAGTTTTTACAATTCAGAGGTAACAACCAAAGACTGATTGGGCAGAAAGTAGTGCTCTGGAAGGCTGGTGGTAGTATATTGCAGGTATAGACTCCATGCATAAAATTTCAAAGGCAGAGGGTCAAAACTGGAAGAATCCCAATAGAGGTGCTGTATCAGTCAGGGTTCCTCAGAGAAACAGAACCAATAGTGTATTAGTCCATTCTCACACGGCTATGAAGAACTACCTGAGACTGGGTAATTTATGAAGAAAAGAGGTTTAATTGACTCATAGTTCTACAGGCTGTACACGAGGCATGGCTGGGGAGGCCTCAGGAAACTTACAATCATGGCAGAAGGCAAAGGGGAAACCGGCACATCTTACATGGCCAGAGCAGGAGGAAGAGAGAGAGAGTGAAGGGGGAAGTGCTAGACACTTTCAAACAACCAGATCTCGTAAGAACTCCATCATGAGACAGCACTGGAGGATGATGCTAAACCATTAGAAACCATCCCCATGATCCAATCACCTCCCACCAGGCCCCTCCACCAACACTGGGAATTACAATTTGACATGAGATTTGAGTGGGAACACAGAGCCAAACCATATCAAATAGGATGTGTACAAAAAAAGATTTATTATAAGGAATTGGCTTATGCAATTATGGAGGCTGACAAGTCCCAAAGTTGGCCGTCAGCAAGCTGGAGACCCAGGAGAGCCAATGGTGTATGGAGTTCCAGTCCCAAAGCCAAACAGGCTTAAGACACAGGAAGAGTACATGTTTCAATTCAAGTCCGAAGGCAGGGAAAAAAACAATGTCACAGCTTGAATGCAGTCAAGCAGAAGGAGTTTTCTCTTACCCAGCCTTTTTGTTCTATTCAGGCCTTCAACAGATTGGATAATGGCCACTCACATTGGAGAGGGCAGTCTGATTTATTCAGTTTACCAATTCAAATGTTAATCTCATCCAGAAATACCTTTACAGACATACATGAAATAATGTCTGACCAAATATCTGGATACATTATGGCCCAGTCAAGTTGACACATAAAATTAACCATATAGAGGCTGGGTGCGGTGGTTCACGCCTGTAATCCCAGCACTTTGGGAGGCTGAGGTGGGCAGATTGCCTGAGTTCAGGAGTTTGAGACCAGCCTGGGGAACAAGGTGAAACCCCATCTCTACTAAAATACAAACGATTAGCCGGGTGTGGTGGCATGTACCTGTTATCCCAGCTTCTCGGGAGGCTGGGGCAGGAGAATTGCTGGAACCCAGGAGGCAGAGGTTGCAGTGAACCAAGATCGCACCACTGCACTCCAGCCTGGGCAATAGGAGCAAAACTCTGTCTCAAAAAAAAAAAAAAAATAACCATATACATACCTAATGGGGATTTTTTTTTTCTTTTGTAGAGACACAGTCTCACTATGTTGCCCAAGCTTGTCTTTAATTCCTGGGCTCAGGTGATCCTCCGGCCCCAGCCTTCCAAAATGCTAGGATCACAGGCGTGAGCCACTGCACCTGGCCAGGATATTAATATTCAAGCACTTGATAGTTTCAAAGTGCAAGGAGTGAGGTAAGATTATCATGAACAGGACCAGAATAATTGAAAATATCCTAAAAACTGGCAACTGGACTAGCAGCAGTTTATCTTCCTCTCAAACAGTAGATCCAAGAAAGGAGTTCAATCTCCCCACGAGTGTGCAGTGAGGAACGCCAGGACTGTCCCCTCTATCTGTTGACAAAAAAAAAGCATGGCTAGATGATCTCAACTTATGTAAGAATGAGTGACAGAGAAAAAAATTGCCTATAAAAATGTAATGCAAAACTAGATTAAAAGAATAATCTCCACTAGGCACAGTGGCTCACGCCTGTAATCTCAGCCCTTTGGGAGGCTAAGGCAGGCAGATCACTTCAGGCCAGGAGTTTGAGACCAGCCTGGCCAACATGGCGAAATCCCATTTCTAATGAAAATACAAAAATTATCTGGGCGTGGTGGCATGCACCTGTAATCCCAGCTACTCAGGAGGCTGAGGCATGAGAATCGCTTGAACCTGGGAGGCAGAGGTGGTGGTGAGCCGAGATCGAGCCACTGCACTCCAGCCTGTGAGACAGACAGACTGTCTCAAAAAAAAAAAAAAAAAAGAAAAGAAGGAAAGAAGGGAAAGGAAGGGAAAGGAAGGGAAAGAAAGGAAGAAAGGAAGAAAGAAAGAAAGAAAAAGAAAGAGAGAAAGAAAGAAAGAAAAAGTATCTTCACAAAGTTCTGAAGAATGTTTTTAAAAATCTCTTGGACATTCTCAATAGAATGCAGGAAGATGCTGTCTCCATGAATTAGAGCAGAAAAATAAAAGATGAAAGAAAGAGAAAAAGATGACAGGATGGGATTAAAAAATAAAGCAAAGGATGACTTGAAAAGCAAAGTGGCTGAAATAAGAACTTCGAAAAAGTAAAAACAAATAGCAGAGTTGAAATAAAATCGGCTTTCACTTATGAAGAGAACATGATGACTTTTTGGAATATGCAAGGGTTACAAAAACATATCTTTCACAATATCATCAAAGTGGTCTATCTAAAATACTGAGGGAAAAAAGGGGTTGGGCACTGATCATTGGAGAACGTGGACATTCATGGAGGAAGCAGAGGAAGATGGATCCATGTTGGAGAATTAAAAGCAATAGCCACAGAGGCAGGAGGAAAACCAGAAGACAGTAGTGTCATGAAAAACCAGGAGACAGAGTCAAGAAAGGAGTCATCAACTGTGTCCAATGGTGCAGAAACTTAAGTAAGACAAGCATTAGAAACTGTCCACTGGACTTGGGAATTAAAAGATCTTTAGTCTCAGCTGGGTGCGGTGGCTCACATCTGTAATCCCAGCACTTTGGGAAGCCCAGGTAGGAGGATCACTTGAGCCTAGGAGTGCCAGACCAGGCTGGGCAACACAGAGAGACCTCGTCTCTACAAAAAAAAAAAAACAAAAAAACAAAAATCAAAATAAAAACAAGCCAGGTGCAGTGGCTCATGCCTGTAATCCTAGCAATTTGGGAGGCCAAGGCGGGTGGATTGCTTGAGGACAGGAGTTAGACACTACCATGGACAACATGGTGAAACCCCATCTCTACTAAAAATACAAAAATTAGCCAGGCATAGTGGTCCGTTTTTGTAATCCTGGCTATTTGGGAGGCTGAGGCGCAAGAAGCACTTGAACCCGAGAGATGGAGGTTGCAGTGAGCCAAGATCATGCCACTGCACTCCAGCATGGGTGACAGAGTGAGACCATGTCTCAAATACACACACACACACACACACACACACACACACACACACACACAACATCTTTAGTTTCAAAAATGGAATAAAATTTTAAAAAGATGTTTAGTCTTTTTAGCAAAAGCAGTCTTAGTGATATTGTAGAGGAAAGAATTAAGAGAAGGTAAGGCATAGGCTATTGTTTTAAAAAACTTGGTTGGGAGAGGTGGCTCACACCTGTAATCCCAGCACTTTGGGAGGCTGAGGTGGGTGGATCACTTGAAGTCAGGAGTTGGAGACCAGCCTGGCCAACATGATGAAACACTGTCTCTACTGAAAATAGAAAATCAGCCGGGTGTGGTGGCAGGCACCTGTCATCCTAGATACTTGGGAGGCTGAGGCAGGAGAATTGCTTGAACCCAGGAGGCAAAGGTTGCAGTGAGTTGACATCGTGTCACTCCATTCCAGCCTGGGCAACAGGGTGAGACTCCGTCTCAAAATAAATAAATAAATAAATAACTCGACATGAAAAAGTGAACGATGGGATGACTACTCTAGAGTAAATAGTTGAAGGAGATTTTGTCTTATTTTGTTTTGAAATAGATGACTTGATATTTACTTCATATATCAATTAGCTATGCATATAACAAACTTCCTCAAAACTTACTGACTTAATTCAAAAGGGACTTATTTAGCTTACAAGTCTGCAGGGCTCCTGGGTGATTTTGCTGATCCTAACCATGCTCAGCACATCTTGGCTGGGCTAGCTCATGCATCCACCATCAGCTGCTTGATAGGCTGAGGACTGGGTGGTCTAGGATGGTTTCAGCTGGGAAACTCATCTCTGCTCCATGTGGTCCCTTATCCTACAGTAGGCAAGCCTGGACTTGCCATATAGTGGTTGCAGCATTCCAAGGAAGAGAATTGAAGCACATAAGGCTTCATGAGGCCTAGACTGAGAACTAGCACACTGTCACTCACCTGCGTTCTATTGGAAGAACATATCACACAAGGTCAGTCCAGATTCAATAGATGAGAAAACCAGCACCACCTCTTGATGGTGACAACTGCAAAATCACATTGCAAAGGATGCAAATAGAGGAAAGAGTGGAGAACTGGGACCATTTTTATAGTCAGTAGTCATCAGTCCATACCCTGTATCATAGCCAGCAGGAAAGGCAGGAAGGCAGGGACTGAACCTACAGGAGAGTGAGTTTCTTTTTTTTTTTTTTTTTTGAGACTGTTGCCCAGGCTGGAGTGCAATGGTGTGATTTCTGCTGACTGCAACCTCCAGCCTTCTGGACTCAAGAAATTCTCCTATCTCAGCCACCTGAGTAGCTGGATTACAGGTGCCCACCTCCATGCCTGGCTAATTTTTTTACTTTTAGTAGAGATGGAGTTTCACCATGTTGGCCAGGCTGGTTTCAAACTCCTGACCTCAAATGATCCACACACCGTGGCCTCCCAAAGTGCTGGGATTACAGGCATGAGCCACTGTGCCCCGCCCAGAGTAAGTTTCTTGATCAGCCATTTTGGTTGCTCCTGTTCTGTGATCTGCGAGGATCTTTACTCATCCATGGATCTCAACGGGTTGAGAGCAGTGTTAGAGAGGCTTCCCTTTAGGATAACAAGACAAACCAGGACTCAAATGCAATTATGAATTTTCACATTTTGTGAAATAATTCAATATCCTGCCATATCGGTTCTGTAACTTCATAATTTTATAAAAATTAGTTTATTCAAACACTAGTTTCTTCCTATTCTCCATGATCTTATAGATACTATAAATCATTTTCTGTAGAATATATTCTTCTAGTTATACTCTATTGATTTCTTTAGTGAAGTTAAGGAGCCTTATTTTTTTTAATATATATTAAAATAATAAAAATTGAGACAGGGTCTCCCTATGTTGCTTAGACTTGTCTTGAACTCCTAGACTCAAGCAATCCTTATGCCTTGGCCTCCCAAAGTGCTGATATTACAGGTATGAGCCACCACTCCTGGCAAAAACTTTATTTTTTAAAGTGTTGTTCATTCCTTGAAACAGAATTGTTTATCTAGCAGAGAAGCAATTTTCAAATGGTTTTATTCCCTAGAACCTACTGCCATTAATCTACTGTTACTTTTAGTTTATTTTGATGCAGTGTAATATTTGTATTAATGTACATCTATTTTAAAATATTATTTGTTTTAAAGACTAGAACAAGTTCATTGAAAAATGTCAGCCTTGGCTGAGTGCAGTGGCTCATGCCTGTAATCCCAGCCCTTTGGGAGGCTGAGGTGGGCAGATCGCTTGAGACCAGGAGGTCAAGACCAGCCTGACCAACATGGTGAAACATTATCTGTACTGAAAATATAAAAATTAGCCAGCCGTGGCGCCACACACCTGTAGTCCCAACTACTCGGGAGGCTGAGGCACAAGAATTGCTTGAACTTGGAAGTTGGAGGTGGCAGGGAGCCGAGATCATGCCACTGCACTCCAGTCTGGGCAACAGAGTGAGACTCTGTCTCAAAAGAAAAAAGAAAGAAAGAAAAATGTCAGCCTTAATGAATTATGACTTTTACAAGATTTTATATATATAAAAATAATGCTGTACTTTCATTTAACATTTCAGTTTATGCTTAAAAGTAATGGTTATGATAAAGAGACACCTAAAAGGACTAAAAGATGTTCTATACCATATGAGTGTCACCCACCACTCTAAATAGCTTACAAAAACAAATATAAGAGCATTCGCCAAAAATTAAGATCACATAAATTCCTTCCCAAACAAACATAACTTATTAAACTATGTTTACAGTTCATTTGATACATAACTGTGGTCATACCTTAAAGGTATGATAGTATGTGACATTTTATATTGAATAAGTGAAAATATATATATATATATTTATATATATTCTGTATCTATATGCTAGCACTTGTGAATATAAATTCAAATAATCTCAAAGACCTGATAGCCCAAGGATAATGTAAGTATTAAAGGCATGGTGGCCAGGTATGGTGGCTCACACCTGTAATCCCCTCACTTTGGGAGGCTAAGGCAGGACGACTGCTTGAGCCCAGGAGTTCGAGACCAGCCTGGGAAGTAAGGCAAAACATGGTGTCTACAAAAAAATACAAAAATTAGGTGGGCATGGTGGTGCACGCCTGTAGTCCCAGCTACTAGGGAGGCTGAGGTGGAGGATCGCTTGAGCCTGGGAGATCAAGGCTGCAGTGAGCTATGATTGCACCACTGCATCCCAGCCTGGGCCACAGAATGAGACCCTGTATCAAAAACAACAACAACAAAAACAAAAACAGAGTGTGACAAACCCTCCTCACTCTCTCTCTTGCAGAATCATGAGCCAATTAAACCTCTTTTCTTATAAATTACTCAGTCTCAGATATTTATTTATAGCAATGTAAGAACAGCCTAATATACATGGGTTCAGTGTTCTGCAATAACAGCCAAGATTTTTGTTTTCCCTGTTATTAATTTGGTCTAATAACTTCCTGTTAAGAGACACAAAGAAAACACAGCATCTTAGATAAATACAAAATTTGGCACCATCATTTATTTCTTTTTTAAATATATATATATTTTTAATTGAGACAGGGTCTCACTCTCGCCCAGGCTGCAGTGTAGTGGAGCGATCTCAGCTCACTGCAACCTCCACCCCGACAGGCTCAAGTGATCTTCCCACCTCAGCCTCCCAGGTGGCTGGAACTACAGGTGCATTCCACCACATCCAGCTAATTTTTGTATTTTTTGTAAAGACAGGGTCTTGCCATGTTGCCTAGGCTGATCTCAAACTCTTTTGAGCTCAAGCAATCCACCCGCCTCAGCCTTCCAAAGTGCTGGGATTACAGGAGTGAGCCACTGCACCCAGCCAACCAACGCTTATTTCTATATTCAGGTAGATCCTAACATCCATATCTCAATATTTTCTCTTTTTTTTTTTTTTTAACAGGAATAGGCCAGGCACAGTGACTCACACCTGTAATCCCAGCACTTTGGGAGGCTGAGACAGGCAGATCACTTGAGGTCATGAGTTCGAGACCAGCCTGGCCAACGTGGTGAAACCCAGTCTCTACTAAAAATACAAAAAATTAGCTGGGCTAGGTGGTGCATGCCTGTAATCCCAGCTACTTGGGAGGCTGAGGCAGGAGAATCGCTTGAGCCTGGGTGGTGGAGGTTGCAATGAGCTGAGATCGCGTCACTGCACTTCAGCCTGGACAACAGAATGAGACCCTATCTCAAAACAACAACAACAACAACTACTATTGTTTTTATACGGTACAATGTTAAAATTTTTCAAATCATAGAAAAAGTTTTAAAATAAGTCTTTGGTCTATCACCTAGTACTTATTCCTACAATCTTCAGAGTTTGTTTGTCATTTCCAGCCAATAAATGCCTTTCCATAAATGTTTTTGAATATATAAATTATACATACTCACACATGTATAATCTATGTTTTCATACAATTCTATATCTACTACTACCTTGCATATCAGTGCACATATCTAACTTATTTTAACAACCACATATTTAATTTCAGATGTTCCATAATTAATTTACCAATCCATATTTACAGCCATTAAGCCAAATGTTCATTACCTATGGGGATAGCTTTGTGCATGTAATCAAACTCATTTTAGAATTCTGCATTCTATTTGTTGTAAAATAAATATGAAAAAACATGAAGATGCTTCTCACATAATTTGTAGATAGCTTTTAGGGGTTAGAACATGGTTGGGAAGTGGTTTGAAATTATTATGTTACCACTGACTTGACTGTCTCTTCCTTGCCACTTGGAAGTTTTTTCATCCTTATACTTTAAGGGTGTTTATTACACTTTAAAATATATAGACATTTTTGGCCAGGCATGGTGGCTGATGCCTGTAATCCCAACATTTTGGGAGGCCAAGGTGGGTGGGTCACCTGAAGTCATGAGTTCAAGACCAGCCTGGCCAATATAGTGAAACGCTGTCTCTACTAAAAATACAAAAATTAGCTTGGTGTGGCGGCACATGCCTGTAATCTCAGCTACTTGGGAGGCTAAGGCAGGAGAATAACTTGAACCCAGGAGGTGGATGGTTGCAGTGAGCCGAGATCACGGCCACTGTGTTCCAGCGTGGGTGAGTGTCCAGACTGTCTCAAATAATAATAATAATATATAAATTTTTAAATGTTCAATATGTTATTTCACTATGAACCATAGAGTAAATGCTGGTAAGCCTTGCTTATGAATCTGTGGTTTTGAATACAATAATCAGGTTTCAAATGCTCTTCCTTTCTGTATACCCATCTCCTCCCAATTTCAGAAATGATTAAAGGAACTGAACATTAGGTAAAGAAATGTGGCTTCATCATGCTTAGAAATTCAGAGAATCTGAACCAGATCTATTCATGATTCTGTGAGTTGCAGAAGCACTTGCAATTTGAGATTGAAAGAGCTTATCAAGTATTTATCAGGCATGAAGAGACACTTCCTCATACATAGGCTGATGACAGCTAGGAATTGCAAAGAAAAACAAAAATCCCACAAGCTATACTGACACACCCAGAAAAGGTTACTTTAAAAAGGCAAAAATAAATTGGCATCAAAATTGTTTTCTGTAATATTAAATATCAGAAGGGAATGAAGCAAATTTTAAAATGTTGTGAAACTATGATCAATTTTATGAAATGCCTATGAATTCTGTATAATAACTAAAAATAATTGGACATGTTGTTTGAAGTGTTTTGCATGGATTAGCTCATTAAATCCTCAAAACAAGGTAGGTGCTATCCCCATGTTGCAGATTGGAAAACTGAAGAAAGAGAGGTTGCCCAAGGTTTGCAAGTTTACCCATGCAAAGCCAGACATGGGTAAGCCAGCATTTGGACCTTGGCCATGTGAGAACAGAACTTGATCTCTTAACCATGACTCTATTTTGACCCATCATAAGAGACAATGTGGTACTTCCCCCAACCTGCTGCTTCAAAAATAATTTAAAAACCCCAGACATTAGGCCTAGTGCAATGGCTCAAGCCTGTAATCCCAACACTTTGGGAGGCCGAGGTGGCCAGATCACCTGAGGTCAGGAGTTCGAGACCAGCCTGACCAACATGGTGAAACCTAGTCTCTACTAAAAATATAAAAATTAGCTGGGCGTGGTGGCAGGTGCCTGTAATCCCAGCTACTTGGGAGGCTGAGGCAAAATCGCTTGAACCCGGGAGGCAGAGGTTGCTGTGAGCTGAGATCACACCACTGCACTCCAGCCTGGGTGACAGAGCGAGACTTCACCTCAAAAATAAATAAATAAATAATAAAACCCCAGATGCTATATATAAAACAAACATAAGAAGAGCACATGAAAAGATGTTCTACATCAATAGCCGTTAGGGAAAAGCAAATTAAAATCACAATTAGATATCACTATATACCTATCAGAATGACTACAAGAAAAAATTGTAACACCAAATACTGGCAAGGATGCCGAGAAAGTGGATCACTAATACATTGTTGGGGGAGTATAAAATGATGCGATCACTCTGGAAAACACTTTGTCAGTTTCTTTAAAAACATGTCACTACTATGTGACCCAGCAATTGTACTTCTGGGTATTTATCCCAGAGAAATGAAAATTTATATTCATGGAATATAAATTTGTACACACATGTTTTACAGCAGCTTTATTTATAATAACCAAAAGCTGGAAACAACCTAGATGACCTTCAATGGGTGAATGGTTAAACAAACAGTGATACATCCATACCATGGAATACTGCTTAGCAATAAAAAGGAATAAATTATTGATACATGTAACATTCTAGATGACTCTCCAGAGAATTATGCTGAATGAAAAAAGACAATCCCCAAAAGTTATAGACTGTATGATTCCATTTATAAAACATTCTGGAAATGACAAAGGTATAGAAAAAAAAGAACAAGTTAATGGTTGCCAAGTCAAGGGGTGGTTGGAGGGGCTGGGAGAGAAGTGGGAGTGGCTAAAAAAAGACAGGGCAACCTGAGGGATTCTGTTTTTTGTTTAGTGTTTTTTTGGTTTGTTTTTTTTTTGAGACGGAGTTTCGCTCTTGTCGCCCAGGCTGGAGTGCAGTGGCGCAATCTCAGCTCACTGCAACCTCCGCCTCCTGGGTTCAAACGATTCTCCTGCCTTAGCCTCCCAAGTAGCTGGGATTACAGGTGCCCGCCAGCACGCCCGGTTAATTTTTGTATTTTTATTTTTTTAGTAGAGACAGGGTTTCTCCAAGTTGGGCAGACTGGTCTCAAACGCCTGACCCTAGACAATCTGCCCGCCTCGGCCCCCCAAATTGCTGGGATTACAGGCGTGAGCCACCGCGCCCGGCCAACCTGAGGGATTATTGAAGTGATGGAAGTGTTGTGTATCTTGACTATGCCAATATCCATATCCTGGCTATTTTACAGTCTTGTAAGATTTTACCATTGGGGGAAACTGGGTATTTCTTATAACTGCTTGTGAATCTACAATTTTCCCAAAATAAGAAGTTTAATTAAGAAATAAAAATTTGGGCTGGGCGCAGTGGCTCACGCCTGTAATCCCAGCACTTTGGGAGGCTGAGGTGGGCGGATCACCTGAGGTCAGGAGTTGGAGACCAGCCTGGCCAACATGGCGAAACCCCATCTCTATAAAAAATACAAAATTAGCCGGGCATGGTGGCACATGCCTGTAATCCCAGCTGCTGGGGAGGCTGAGGCAGGAGAATCGCTTGAAACCAGGAGGCGGAGGTTGCAGTGAGCCAAGATCACGCCACTGCACTCCAGCCTGGGTGACAGAGTGAGACTCCATCTCAAAAAAAAACAAGAAATAAAAATAAAAATATGGCAGGGCATGGTGGCTCACGCCTGTAATTCCAGCACTTTCGGAAGCCAAGGCGGGCAGATTACCTAAGGTCCAGAGTTTGAGACCAGCCTGGCCAACATGGCAAAATCCCGTCTGTACTAAAAATACAAAAATTATGGCTAGGCGCGGTGGCTCATGCCTGTAATCCCAGCATTTTGGGAGGCCGAGGTGGGCGGATCACCTGAGGTCGGGAGTTTGAGACCAGCCTGACCAACATGGAGAAACCCCGTCTCTACAAAAAATACAAAATTAGCCGAGCATGGTGGCACATGCCTGTAATCCCAGCTACTAGGGAGGCTGAGGCAGGAGAATTGCTTGAACCTGGTAGGCAGAGGTTGTGGTGAGTCGAGATTGCACCATTGCACTCCAGCCTGGGCAACAAGAGCGAAACTCCATCTCAAAAAAAACAAAAACAAAAACAAAAACAAAAACAGAAATTAGCCAGCCGTGGTGGTGGGCGCCTGTAATCCCAACTACTCGGGAGGCTGAGGCAGGAGAATCACTTGAATCCAGGAGGTGGAGGTTGCAGTGAGCCGAGATAGCACCACTACACTCCAGCCTTGGAGATAGAGTGAGACTCTGTCTCAAAAAAAAAAAAAGAACAACAAAAACATGCTAAGATATACCACACTATTCACACTATTACCCTTTAGGGGTGGGGGAACAAAAGAGGGTGGCATTGGTGCTCAAAGAAGTTCTTCAAATTGAGAGGTTGAGAGGCCGGGCATGGTGGCTCACTCCTGTAATCCCAGCACTTTAGGAGGCCAAGGTGGGCGGATCACTTGAGGTCAGGAGTTCAAAACCAGCCTGGCCAACATGGCGAAACCCTGTCTCTACTAAAAATACAAAAATTAACCAGGCGTGGTGGTGAACACCTGTAGTCCCAGCTACTCCAGAGGCTGAGGCCAGAGAATAATTTTTTGAACCCAGGAGGTGGAGGTTGCCGTGAGCCGAGATCACACCACTGCACTCCAGTCAGGGCAACAGAGTGAGACTCCATCTAAAGAAAAAATAATAATAATAAAAGAAAAATAGTAGAACTTGAGCAGATGAAGAGCACATTAAAAACATGATAAAAGTGGACCCACAGGGAGAGAGAATCACACCGAAGTGTCAAATTTTCATGTCAAGCTGTTATCTTCCTAAAACACTACTTGTGTGAGATTTAGTCTATAGACAGTGATTCTGCAAGGGACAACTAATTACAGTTAGAGGTTAGCAGGCAAAGACGATCAACTTGGATCTAATACAGTAATTTTCCTTCAAAACTGTTATTTGTGGTTTTTTCAGTTGTGGAAAAATATATATATCCCAAAATTTACCATTTTAAACTTTTTTTTTTTTTTTGAGATAGGGAGAGTCTTGTTCTATGCACCTGATAAGTGAAATTATAGAGTATTTGTCCTTTTGTGTCTGGCTTATTTCACTTAATGTAATGTCTTCTGGTTTGTCCATGTTGTAGCATGTGTCAAAATTTCCTCTCTTTTTTTGAGAGAGGGTCTATCTCTGTTGCCCTGGCTGGAGTTCAGTGGCATGATCATGGCTCACTGCAACTTCTATTTCCCTGGCTCAAGTGATTCTACTGTCTCAGCCTCCCAAGTAGCTGGGACAGGCACATGCCACCATGCCTGGCTAATTTTTTTTTTCTTTTTTTTAGAAACAGGGTCTCACTATGTGGCCCAGGCTGGTCTCGCACTCCTGACTTCACGCAATCCTCTCGTCTTGGTCCCCCAAAGTGCTGAGAATACAGGCATGAGCCACTGCATCTGGTCAAAATTTCCCTTTTTTAAAAGAATTAATAGGCCGGGCGCGGTGGCTCACACCTATAATCCCAGCACTTTGGGAGGCTGAGGCGGGCAGATCACCTGAGGTCAGGAGTTCGAGACCAGCCTGGCCAATATGGTGAAACCCCATCTCTACTAAGAACACAAAAATTGGCCGGGTGTGGTGGCATGCATCTGTAATCCCAGATACTCAGGAGGCTGACGCAGGAGAATCACTTGAACCTGGAAAGCAGAGGTTGCAGTGAGCCGAGATCACACCACTGCACTCCAGCCTGGGTGACAGAGTGAGACTCCATCTCAAAAAAAAAAAAAAAAAAAAAGTATCTTTCCCCTTTTCCTTCCCCCCTCAGAGTTTCCTTCTTTAAAAAGAAAACAAAATAATTAATAATATTATGTGCATGACTATAGTCGAGCACTTTGGGAGGCCAAGGTGGGTGGATTGCTTCAGCCCAGGAGTTTGAGACCAGCCTAGACAACATGGCGAAACCCTGTCTCTACGAAAAAATTCAAAAATTAGCTGGGTATGGTGGTGTGCACCTGTAGTACCAGCTACTTAAGAGGCTGAGGTGGGAGGATCACTTGAGCTTGGGAAGTCGAGGCTCCAGTGAGCTGTGATGGTGCCACTGCACTCCAGCCTGGGTGACAGAGTGAGACCCTGTCTCAAAAAATACATATATATTATAATAATATTACATTTCAGTGTGTTTGTGTATTAACCAGAAGTTTTATCCATTCATTCATGGCTGGACACTTGAGTTGCTTCTATATTTTGGCTATTGTAAATCATGCTGGTGTGAACATAGGTATACAAATATCTGTTCTAATCCCTGTTTTAAAATCTTTTGGGTATAAACCCAGAAGCAGGATTGCTGGATCATACGGCGATTCTATTACTCTATTTTTAATTTTTTGAGGAGCCACCATACTGTATTCCTTAGTGACTGTACCACTTTACCTTCCCACCAACAATGCACAAGGAGTCCAGTTTCTCCATATTCTAGGCAACACATGTTATTTTCTGGGTTTTTTGTTTTTTTTGCTAGTAACCATCCAAATACATGTGAATTTTTTTTGTTGTTGCTTTGTTTTGTTTACAGATTGTGATCGTATATTTTTATACATTGCTATAATCAAGAATTATATTTATACTGAAAAAGAATATCTGTTTGCAAAAGACTCTCAGATGTATCATCTACAGCTGGCTATGCTCAGTGCTGTTTGTCTCATGCTGTTAGCAAGGCTGCAGACACGGATTTTAGGAGGAATTAGCCTTTGTGGGGTTACCTCGAAATCCCATACCTACTAAGTGATGGTAACAGCATGTTATAGAGGCCATTCTCCCCCTCACCTCATCTGCTTAATGCTCCCAACTTTCTCCTATACCAGCCACTTCCCACATACATTTTTTAAGCTGCTTCAGTTTTTTTTTTTTCTTTTTAGAGACGGATGCCTTGCTATGTTGCTCAGGCTGGTCTTGAACCCCTGGACTCAGGCAATCACCCACCTTAGCCTCCCAAAGTGCTGGGATTACAGGCATGAGCGACCATGCTCAGCCCGTGTTTCAGTTTTTTTTTTTTTTTTTGGGGGGGGGTGACGGAGTCTTGCTCTGTCGCCCACGCTGGACTGCAGCGGCGCGATCTCGGCTCACTGCAAGCTCCGCCTCCCGCCTTCACGTCATTCTCCTGCCTCAGCCTCCTGAGTAGCTGGGACTACAGGCGCCCGCCACCACGCCCAGCTAATTTTTTTGTATTTTTAGTAGAGACAAAGTTTCGCCGTGTTAGCCAGGATGGTTTCGATCTCCATCTCGCGTGAGCCACCGCTCCTGGCCCTGTTTCAGTTTTAATAGCGCTTCAGTATTCATTTTAGAGGAAGAGGAGGAGGAGTGGAAAAAATATTCATTTCAAATGCCCGTTACTTGGAGGTATACGTTCTTCTCCATGAAAATAAGAAGTTAGGCCGGGTGCAGTGGCTCACACCTGTAATCCTAGCACTTTGGGAGGCTGAGGTGGGCAGATCACTTGAGATCAGGAGTTCGAGACCAGCCTGGCCAACATGGTGAACCCCATTTCTACTAAAAATACTAAAATCAGCTGGGCGTGGTGGTGCCTGCCTGCAATCCCAACTACTCAGGAGGCTGAGGCAGGAGAATTGCTTGAACCCAGGAGGCAGAGGTTGCAGTGAGCTAAGAGCACACCACTGCACTCCACCCTGGGCAACAGAGCAAAAATCTGTCTCAAAAAAAAAAAAGTTGAGCTTTATGTTTTTACTAAAGCCTTTGAAGTTTGTGTATTTATTAATATAAAAGTCAAAATTCAATCAAATTAAATATTCACTTTAGAAATATTTTCTATGGAAATAGAAGGAAAAAAATCCCCTTGGAGAAATGAAGTTCCTTCTGTACCCCTCAGAAAATCAATGCTATAATGGGTAAGTTTTCATTGCTGCCTCACCCAACTTGTTCCGTTTTATACAAAATCAGAATAGCTTCCTGTTGCACTGCCAGATGGTTGAAGTGATTTCACAGGGACATCGCCCACACGTGCTTTAATGAAGAAGTCCAAACAGAATAGTTTACATTTCTGGACTAAGAACTCCTAAAATGCCTTCTGCTCCAGAATAAGAGAAAGCAAGATACAAATTCTTGCACACGTTCTTAAGTGTCAAGCTTCTGATGGCTTCTGTGAAGTAAGCATTTCCTTTTCCACTAATTGCCTCTGTAGCAGGTGGTTCCCATCCCTGGTGGCACAGTGGGATCACCTGAGGGGAGTATTAAAATCCCCATGTGCGGGCCCCACCTCCAGAGAGCTTGAATTCATCTATCTCCATGGTGGCCTGAGCCTCAGGAGTTTTTATTGTGTGTGCGCGTGGAGATATATATGTATATGTATACATATATATGTGTCTGCACGTGCACACACAATAAAATATAGTGTGTGAGTATATATATATAGTGTGTGTATATATATATAGTGTGTATATATATATATAGTGTGTGTATGTGTGTGTATATATATAGTAGAGATGGGGGTCTCACTATGTTGCCCAGGCTGGTCTTGAATTCCCAAAATGTTGGGATGACAGGTGTGAACCACTGTGCCCAACAGGAGTTATTAAACTCTCAGAAGAATTTGAGTGTGTAGCTCAGGTTGAGAAGCCAGGTACTACTTAATTTGCCGCTTTTATCAACTCAATTCCTAGAATGATGAATCCTCTTTTTTTTTTTGAGACAGAGTCTGCTCTGTCGCCTAGGCTGTAGTGCAGTGGTGTGATTTCAGCTCACTGCAACCTCCACCTCCTGGGTTCAAGCGATTCTCTTGCCTCAGCCTCCTGAGTAGCAGGGATTATAGGCACGCACCACCACGCCCAACTAATTTTTGTATTTTTAGTAGAGATGGGGTTTCACCATGTTGGCCAGACTGGTCTCAAACTCCTGACCTCAAGTGAATCATCCACCTCGGCCTCCCAAGTGCTGGGATTACAGGCATGAGCCACCGTACGCAGCCCCTGCATTTTCAAACATGTAACCAGAATTCTAAATCACACTTGGCATCAGGGTTCTAAGTTCCCCACCTTCAGTTATGAGAGAGCACAATTTAAAATTAGTGAGCTAGATTTACTGCCTGGGCTCCCATGGACAAACTGGAGTTCTCTGAAATTTGTGCAGAAGCACAAATTCGAGTGACAGGAGCATCCACATCACTATTCAGTGTTGCTACTTGCTGTGGGTGGGCTTATTGCATAACACCTTTGTCTTCTGGTTAAAAATGACCTCCAAGTGAGAAAGCAAATGTTGGTGAAAATGAAAACAGCAGGCTGGGCGTGGTGGCTCATACCTGTAATCCCAGCACTTTGGGAGGCTGAGGTGGGAGGATGGATTTAGCCCAGGAGTTTGAGACCAGCATTGGCAACACGGCAAGCCTCTCTCGCTACAAAAAAAACACAAAAATGACCCAGGCGTGATAGCACATGCCTGTAGTCCCAGCTACTATGGCGGCTGAGGTGGGAGGATAGCTTAAGCTTGACAGGCAGAGGTTGCAAAGAGCGGAGATCATGCCGCTGCACTCCAGCCTGAGTGACAGAGCAAGATCCTATCTCAAAAAAAATAAATAAAATAAAAATAACAGTTACCTTGTTTTATAAAGATATACATAAAAAACACTCAAAAACATTCAATTGTAGGCTGGGAGCGGTGGCTCACGCCTGTAATCTCAGCACTTTGGGAGGCTGAAGTGCATGGATCACTTGAGATCAGGAGTTCGAGACCAGCCTGGCCAACATGGTGAAACCGCCATCTCTACTAAAAATTCAAAAATCAGTTGGGTGTGGTGGCACACACCTGTAGTCCCAGCTACTTGGAGGCTGAGGCATGAGAATCGCTTGAACCCAGGAGGCAGAAGTTGCAGTGAGCCAAGATGGTGCCACTGCACTCCAGCCGGAGCAACAGAGCAGACTCTGTCTCACAAAAAATAAATAAATAAAAGAAAAGAAAAAGAAAAACATTTAATTGTAAAGCATTTCCATGCGTTTTCCATTTTCCTCAGGAATGCTTATATTCTTCACCTCTTTCAATAGTCAGTCACTTAACAAAATGCCATAAACTAGAAAAAAAAAGGCAGCCACCTTTCTATAGCACATGTGGGGATAAAGAAATAGCAAATTAATTTCATGTCTGTTCCTGGCTCACGCAGCTGCATAGCTGTACCTCTGTTATCCCCTGTTCCCTCTGATGGCTGCCAGCTTCTTTGTTAGGCCTGTGTTCAACCTGTAGCTAGTTGCTGCTAAAAACCTTGTACTACTTTTATTTATTTATTTATTTATTTATTTATTTATTTATTTATTTATTTTGAGATGGAGTTTCTCTCTTGTCTCCCAGGCTTGAGTGCAGTGGCGCAATCTTGACTCACTGTAACCTCCACCTTATTTATTTATTTATTTATTTATTTATTTTGAGATGGAGTTTCTCTCTTGTCACCCAGGCTTGAGTGCAGTGGCGCGATCTTGACTCACTGCAACCTCCACCTCCAAGGTCCAAGCGATTCTCATGCCTCAGCCTCCTGAGTAGCCGGGATTACAGGTGCCCACCACCACGCTCAGCAAATTTTTGTATTTTTAGTAGAGATGGGGTTTCACCATGTTGGCCACACTCGTCTTGAATTCCTGACCTCAAGTGATCCACCTGCCTCGGCCTCCCAAAGCGCTGGGATTACAGGTATGAGCCATTGCACCTAGCCCAAAAAACCTTGTCCTACTCACCTTCCATGACACAAGGTTCTACAGCCATGCTGAGTGGAGGGATGATTTAGGGAAGGCCAAATTTCCATTTACTGCCCAATCGTTTGGTTTTCCACAACACTCCACCTGAGTACATGAGGCTTGCTGAAGTTATGCAACTAACTAAAGGGAATTACATCCAGGCTCAGTGGCTCATGCCTGTAATGCCAGAACTTTGCGAGGCTAAGGTGGGAGAATTGCTTGAGGCCAGGAGTTCAAGACCAGCCTGGGCAACACAGCAAGACCCCCATATTCACAAAAAAATTTAAAAATTAGGCTGGGCATGGTGACTGATGCCTGTAATTCCAGCACTTTGGGAGGCCAAGGCAGGCAGATTGTTTGAGCTCAGGAGTTCGAGACCAGCCTGGGCAACATGGTGAAACCCCATCTCTACAAAAAAATACAAAAATTAGCTGGGTGTGGCGGCACATGCCTATAGTCCCAACTACTCAGGAAGCTGAGATGGGAGGATCACTTGAGCCTGGGAAGTGGTGGTTGCAGTGAGCTGAGATCATGGCACTGCACTCCAGCCTGAGTGATAGAATGAGACCCTGTCTCAAAACAAAAACAAAAACAAAAACAAAAAAAAAATAAGCCAGGTGTGATGGCATGCACCTGGAGTCACAGCATCTCAGGGGGCTGAGGTGGGAGGATCCCTTGAGCCCAGGAATTGAAGGCTGCCATGAGCTATGATCATGCCTTGCACTCCAGCCTGGGTGACACAGTAAGACCTTGTCCCATAAAAAGAGAATTACAGGCTGGGAGTGGTGGCTCATGACTGTAATCCCAGCACTTTGGGAGGCCAAGGCGGGTGGATCATTTGAGGTCAGGAGTTCGAAACCAGCCTGACCAACATGGTAAAACCCCGTCTCTACTAAAAATACAAAAATTAGCGGGGTGTGGTGGTGCCCAACTGCAATACCAGCTACTTGGGAGGCTGAGGCAGGAAAATTGCTTGAACCTGGGAGGCGGAGGTTGCAGTGAGCTGAGATCATACCATTGTACTCCAGCCTGGTCAACAACAGCTAAACTCCATCTCAAAAAAAAAAAAGAGAGAGAATTACAATGTAGTCAGAGGAACTTTTAAACAGGAGGCAAAATATGGCTATTTTCAGAACCTAAGGCAAAAGAAGAAGAAATCAAGCACTCCTCACAAGGCCCTCTCTGGCACAGTCCATTTCCTGGCCTGTCTTCTCTGTCTCACGATCCACCTTCCTATATATTTCTGCAGAAAGGCTTTTCTTCAATTATTGTTTCATTTTTTGAAACTGAAAAAATTCCTTCCCTCCCTCTGAAATACCTTCCTTCCCGAATCAAGGCAATACATAGCACTCAAAAGTCTTAGAGTACATTTCCCAAAATTGAGTTGCAGGATCTATTCACTTAATTTACTCAAATTCAACTGCTATACAACCCTCTTTAAATAATAGAGAATAATAACAATTTGTATAGTGCAGGTGACACTGCCTGCTTTCTTCAAAAGCTTTCAACCAAAAGTGAAAATGAGGTGGGAGACATGAGTCTACATATCCTTCCTTGGTAGCAGTCCAGGAAGCATCTCATCTGCCTGTCCTAAGGTTAATCCTGCTATTAGATATCCATCTCATTCAGCATGCAATTGAAGAAATAATGACTCTCTTGCTGGGGAAAACACTAGTAGGGGCCTATTGGGTAACAATGTATCCATCTTCACTCCCTAAAGGATTTTCAAGGGTAATGTTGATTATATACAATTTTCTCTTTGGAAGTACTGACTGGGATTACAGGCATGAGCCACAGTGCCTGGCCAAAAGTGTTTACAACTCTTTATAGAAGGTTTTCTTCATGTATCATACAGAAAGAACACCCTTATCTTCTTGACACAGCCCCACCCCTAGTGTTTTGCCTTTATGGAAACATGCTGAAAATATAGCCCCTCTCTCAGCCATACATCTCTTCACCACTATTCTGCCTTTTCAATGTCTTCTCTCTGGTCACCCCATCCCCCATGTCACACAGCCTTCAAGTGGAAATGGTCAACTGGTCACTGAGACTCCCATCCCTTTTGTTGTTGTTTTTTTTTTTTTTTTTTTTTTTTTGAGATGGAGTCTCGCTTTGTTGCCCAGGCTGGAGTGCAGTGGCACGATCTCGGCTCACTGCAACCTCTGCCTCCGAGGTTCAAGTGATTCCCCTGCCTCAGCCTCCCGAGTAGCTGGGATTATAGGTGTGCGCTACCAGGTCCAGCTAATGTTTGTATTTTTAGTAGAGACAGGGTTTCACCATGTTGGTCAGGCTGGTCTCAAACTCCTGACCTCGTGATCCGCCCACCTCGGCCTCCCAAAGTGCTGGGATTACAAGCGTGAGTCACCGCGCCCAGCCGAGACTCCCATTCTTGCCTGATGGCAGAGCCATGCCACTCTAGAACGGCCAGAAGACCTGGCAGCTCCATACGCCCAGAAAACCTGGTAGTTCCATATGCCCAATGGCCCCTACCTTTCCTTTCTCTACACAGAGAAAAGTCCACAGAATCTTCCAAGAACTACCACTGCTGTTTCTGTTTTTAGCTCTGGTGAATATAATCCTCCAAACTATTACATAGGTGATGATGTGCTACAGTTTTTCCATGTTCAGTCATTTTCTTTCCTGACGAGGTTTGGATTTCATGATAGCCTATATACACACAGCACCTCTCACCTAATCAGTTGTGCATTTGATTCAAGCAAGATTCTTTTTAAAAAGTTACACATTTATTTATTTATCATTAGTCTGTGAATAGTCACAGCATATTTTCCATGACCAATAATGACAAAGAGAAAATGCATGTGTTTCCAGCAAAGCAGAAAAGATTGATTAGATTTTTATCTTTTTCATCTCTAGAGTTAAATATTATATTTAAATATTAAACATTATAAATATTAAATAAATATTATTATTTTAATTTAAAGTTAAGGCTAAACTAGGTGCGGTGCACTCGTACCTGTAATCCCAGCACATTGGGAGGCCGAGGTGGCACCCCAGAAGTTTTTTTGTTTGTTCGTTTTTGAGATAGGGTCTCACTCTGTCACCCAGGCTGGAGTGCAGGGGCACTATCTTGGCCTCACTGCAACCTCCACCTCCTGGACTTGGGCGATCCTCCCACCTTAGCCTCCCAAGTAGCTGGGACCACAGGTGCATGCCACCATGTCCAGCTGAGCCCAGAAGTTTGAGATCAGCCTGGGAAACATGGTGAAATCCCATCTCTACAAAAAAATAAAAGAATTAGCCAGGTGCAGTGGCATGTGCCTGTAGTCCCAGCTACTTGAGACTCCGAGGTAGGAGGATCACTTGAGCCTAGGAGGTCGAAGCCACATTGAGCCATGATTGTGCCACTGCACTCCAGCCAGGGAAACAGAATGAGGCCCTGTCTAAAATTAAATTAAAATTAAAAAGACTAAAAAGTGAATACATAAATTAAAGTTAATATGTAGTACATATTCCTTGCAAAATCCTGTAACATTACAAAAATATAACAAGCAGAAAATAATAGCCATTGCCATCTTTCGGTCCTATCCATCCTACCAAAAAATCACTATTCATAGTGAATATTCTTCCCAATAATGTAACCTCTTTTATTTTGTTTTTACTTAATAATATATCATGGCCGTGTGTGGTGGCTCATGCCTGTAATCCCAGCACTTTGGGAGGCTGAAGTGGGCAGATCACCTGAGATTGGGAGTTTGAGACCAGCCTGACCAACATGTAGAAACCCCATCTCTATTTAAAAAAAAAAAAAAATTAACCAGGCGTGGTGGTGCATGCCTGTAATCCCAACTACTTAGAAGGCTGAGGCAAGAGAATCCCTTGAACCCTGGAATTGGAGGTTGTAGTGAGCCAAGATCACACCATTGCACTCCAGCCTGGGCAACAAGAGCAAAACTCTGTCTCAAAAATATATATACATATGTATTTTATAAACTTGTATATATATCATTACTGGACAGGTGCACTGGCCTGGGACTACAGGCACATATGTATTATATGTAATTATACACCTGTGATCCCAGCATGTTGGGAGGCTGAGGCAAGTGGATCACTTGAGGTTAGGAGTTCATAACCAGCCTGGCCTAGTGGTGAAACCCTGTCTCTACTAAAAATACAAAAACTTAGCTGGGCGTTGTGGCAGGTGCCTGTAATCCCAGCTACTCTGAAGGCCGAGGCAGGAGATTTGCTTGAACCCAGGAGGTGGAGGTTGCAGTGAGCCGAGATCATGTCACTGCACTCCAGCCTGGGTGACGGAGTGAGACTCTGTCTCCAAAATAATAATAATAATAAAGCTTTACTATTAGGTTGGTGAAAAAGTAATTGCAGTCTTTGCCATTAGTTTTTTGTTTGTTTGTTTTTGAGATAGAGTCTTGCCCTGTCACTGAGGCTGGAGTACAGTGGCATCATTTCTGCTCACTGCAACCTCCGCCTCCCAGGTTCAAGCAATTCTCCTGCCTTAGGCTCCAGAGTAGCTGGGTTTATAGGCACCTGCCACAATGCCCAGCTAAGTTCTTGTGTTTTTAGTACAGACAGGGTTTCACCATGTTGGCCAGGCTGGTCTCGAACTCCTGACCTCAAGTGATCCACCCACCTCAGCCTCCCAAAGTGCTGGGATTACAGGCGTGAGCCACTGCGCCCAGACTTTTCCCATTACTTTTTTTTTTGAGATGGAGTCTTGCTTCGTCACCAGGCTGGAGTGCAGTGGCGCTATCTTGGCTCACCACAACCTCCGCCTCCCGGGTTCAAGCGATTCTCCTGCCTCAGCCTCCCAAGTAGCTAGGACTACAGGCGTGTGCCACCATGCCCAGCTAATTTTTGTATTCTTAGTAGAGATGGGGTTTCACCATGTTGGCCAGGATGGCCTCAATCTCTTGACCTCGTGATCTGCCCACCTCGGCCTCCCAAAGTGCTGGGATTACAGGCATAAGCCACTGCGCCTGGCCTTCCCATTACTTTTAATGCCAGAGAAGAAGGCTTTAATTGGGTACTGCGGAGGAGGAGAATGGGAGAAAGTCTCAAATCCATCTCCCTAATCTACTAAAATTGGAGTGCTTATATAGCAGGGAAGATGGGAAAACAAGAATTAGGGAGGGGTAAGGAATCTATCATGTTGGATGAGAGGTCTTCTAAGTCTGCATGCAGTGATCTGAAGAGTTTCAATTCCTTGCCTGAGGGTTGATTTCTTAAAAGAACTCAGATAAGACAAGTAGGTTTCAAATTTCAAGACTGGGAGGGTCAACTTTTAGTTTATTTTAAAAAACCTGTAAATATCAGTTCTGTGGAACAATTGGAACAGTTTCAGAAGCAGGGGTACTACCTCCTGTGGTTCAGTTGGGCCCAAGACAGCTGGAGTCTTTCTAATTCAGGGGGAGGATTACTAAACCTAACTGGCTCACATTGAAAGCCATGTTTTCCTACCAGCTTCATCACTAATAAAACCGACTTTTTTTTTTTAATGGAGAGATGTCCTAATTTCAAACAATAGTTACATTTATGTAATGAACTTCCATCCAGAGTACATTTAATATATTATTTAAGGTTAATAGTAATATTTTAATTGGGATTTTAAAAATCATTCTCATGTGAAATTGTCTCCTTTTTTTTTTTTTCTCTTATGTATTTGTCTTGAACTCCTGGCCTCAAGAAATACTCCCTTCTTAGCCTCCCAAAGTGCTGGGATTACAGGCATGAGCTGAGATTACAGGCATGAGCTACCATGCCTGGTTATTTCTATCATATATTTATCATTCATGCTTTAGATAAAGGATTTTAGATAATTTCTTTATTTATGCCCCAGAAACATTTAAATTGCATAAGAATTAAAGATCCAGAAAAAAAATTCCCATCTCCCAGGAAGCCTCTGGGTTTACGGTACATTCTTCTCTCTTTCTTTTCCTTCTTTTCTTTTCTTTTCTCTTCTTTTCTCTTCTCTTTTCCTCTTCTCTTGCTCTTCCTCTTTCTCTTTCTGACAGGGTCTTGCTATATCACCACGATTGGAGGGCATCTGTGCAATCACAGCTCACAGCAACCTGAAACTCCTGGGCTCTAGCAATCCTCCCACCTTGGTCTCCCAAACCGCTGGGATTACAGGCATGAGCCGCTGTGCCCAAACTCTTCCATTTATATTCTATGGGGTGTCTAGTGTGTGTCAGGATTTGTTCTAGGCACTAGGGATACAGCAAAAAATAAAATAGACTTGTTTCCTGTTCTTCTGAGATTTACATTCTAGGCTGAGAAGACAGGCAATAAATAAAAAATAAAACAATAGGTGGCAATAAGTGCTTTTTGAAAAATTAAATAAAGTATGTATAAGGGGTGAAGGTGGAAAGAAAGGGTAATTGGGGTGGGGTGGAGTCAGGTAGGTGACTATGGTGCTATTTTAAGTAGGATGGTTAGGGAAGACATGTTTGAGCAAAAGCCTGAATCAAATAAGGAGAGTGGATATCTGGCAGGGAGAAGCATAGTCTAGCCTTGGGGAATAACAGGTGCAAACAGTAGGTGAGTGACAGATGAGGTGGGGGAAAGCCTCGGTGCCTGATGAACTTTAAGCAGATTGGTATAGCCCGGAGGTGGATCAGTAGGATGAAGTAAACTACTGTAAAGATTTTGGCTTTTCATCTGAGTGAAATGGGAAGCCATCAGAGAGTTTTAAGCAAAGAAGAGACAAGACCTGATTTAGGCTCTAAAAGGGTTGCACTGGCTCCTGTATTGAGAGTAGACACTAGTAAAGACAGAGCAGAAGACTAGCTGAAGGCTGTCAACTCATCCAGGTGATCGATGACTTCACGTGGACTTGGGTGACCGCTGTGGAGGTGATCAGATTCTAGATATAATATGATGGTGTTGCTGACAGAGTTTACTGATGTGGGGATGTAGGGTGGGAGAGAAAGAGGGGTCAAGGCTGTTTTGAAGTTCTTAGTCTGGAGCAGCAGTATGAACAGAATTGCCACTTAACGTAGAAAGGGCAGATTAGGGTGTCTTTAATTTGAGACCTCTTGAATTTCGAAGTGGAGCTAGTCATTTCCTATTATTCAGGGTTTGGGGCCTGAGCAACTTGAGCTGCCATTTACTGGTTTTGTTTTGAGACAGAGTCTCACGCTGTCGCCCAGGCTGGAGTGCAATGGCACGATCTCAGCTCACTGCCACCTCCGCCTCCCAGGTTCAAGTGATTCTCCTGCCTCAGCCTCCCAAGAGTAGCTGGGATTACAGGCGCCAACCACCATGCCAAGCTAATTTTTGTATTTTTAGTAGAGACGAGGTTTCACCATGTTGACCAGGCTGGTCTTGAACTCCTGACCTCAGGTGATCTGCCTGCCTTGGCCTCCCAAAGTGCTGGGATTACAGGCCTGAGCCACCATGCCCCGCCTATTTACTGGTTTCGTATTTCCCACCTGAAGAGCTTCTGTTTTCGTCAACAGTTCAGCATTTGCTGTTTTCAGACTGATTTTTGCCAGTCTGATGGATTTGAAATTGGTCTTATTATCATTTTAATTTGCATTATCCTGACTTCAGTGATACTGGGCATCTTTTATTATGTTTGGTGAAAACATGTATTTTCTCTTTCATAAATTGCCTATTCATCTTTTCTATTTTAGTTATTGGTTTATGGAGGCTCAGGCTATAAATCCTTGGTGGGAGGCCGGGCGCAGTGGCTCACGCCTGTGATCCCAGCACTTTGGGAGGCCGAGGCGGGTGGATCAGGAGGTCAGGAGTTCAAGACCAGCCTGGCCAAGATGGTGAAACCCCGTCTCTACTAAAAATACAAAAAATTAGTCAGGCTTGGTGGCACGCACCTGTAATCCCAGCTACTCTGGAGGCTGAGGCAGAGAATTGCTTAAACCTGGAGGGGCAGAGGTTGCAGTGAGCCGAGATCATGCCACTGCACTCTAGCCTGGGCGACAGAGCGAGACTCCGTCGCAAATAAATAAATAAATAAATAAATCCTTGGTGGGTTATATCAGTTGCATGTATCTTCTGATAGACTGTAGCTTGTTTTTTCATTTTGTTTCTAATTACTTGGTCACTCAAACCATTATTTAAGGCAGATTAAATAACATACAACCAGATTGGGCAACATAGCAAGACCCTGTCTCTACAAAAAAATTTAAAAAATATTAGCCAGGCATGGTAGTGCACATCTGTGGTCCCTGAGCTACTCAGGAGGCTCGGGTAGGAGGATCAATTGAGCCCAGGAGGTCAAGACTGCAGTGAGCGATGATGGCACCACTGCATTCCAGCCTAGGCAACAGAGCAAGACCCTATCTCAAAAACAACAACAACAAAATTTATCCTAAAAATGTATTTGTCGTTTATCTAAAATTCGAGTTGAGGGGCCAGGCATGGTGGCTCACGCCTGTAATCCCAGCGCTTTGGGAGGCTGAGGCGAGTGGATCACGACGTCAGAAGTTTGAGACTAGCCTGACCAACATGGTGAAACTCCGTCTCTACTAAAAATACAAAAAAATAAAAAAATAAATAAATAATTAGCTGGGCGTGGTGGCACGCACCTGTAATCCCAGGTACTCAGGAGGTTGAGGCAGGAGAGTCGCTTGAACCTGGGAGGCGGAGGTTGCAGTAAGACGAGATCGCGCCACTGCACTCCAGCCTGGGCAATAGAGGGAGACTCCATCTCAAATAAATACATAAATAAATAAATAAATAAATAAATAAATAAATAAATAAATAAAATTCAAGTTGAACTGGGTATCCTATATTTTATCTGGGAACCCTATTGGAGATAGAACTGGAGCATCTGCCTTTGACCCAGAGATGAAACCACCTATGGAAGACAATGGAGCTATTGTAGCAGGCCTGAAGAGCATACTTTGGGATCATTACCTGAAAAAGACATAACTTACTTTGTAGCCACTTCTAAATACAAGTACTGTGGTATTTAAAAAACATTTTGGTGCAAGAGCTTAGCCTTTGTCCTAACCAATATGTGAAAACTTTCTTGCAATTCCAAGGATTAAAAGGATTGACCAGGTGCAGTGGCTCATGCCTGTAACCCTAGCACTTTGGGAAACCCAGGCAGGAAGATCACCTGAGCCCAGGAGTTCAATACCAGCCTGGCCAATATAGTGAGACACTGTCTCTACTAAAAAACTTTTTTTAATTAAAAAAAATTTATCATGTTTCAGGGATTATGAAAACAGAATAGTGACTTGGGGGAAGTTACTAAATTTTCATATAAGAAAAGAAATCCGGCAGGGCACGGTGGCTCGAGCCTGTAATCCCAGCACTTTGGGAGGCTGAGGTGGGTGGATGACTTGAGATCAGGAGTTCGAGACCAGCCTGACCAATATGGCAAAACCCCGTCTCTACTAAAAATACCAAATTAGCCAGGCATGGTGGTGGGCACCTGTAGTCTCAGCTACTCGGGAGGCTGAGATGGGAGTATTGCTTGAACCCAGGAGGTGGAGGTTGCAGTGAGCCGAGATCACGCCACTGTACTCCAGCCTGGGCAACAACAGAGTGAGACTCTGTCTCAAAAAAGAAAAGAAATCCTACAAGCAAATCAAAGTGAATTACCTAATGCAGGGGTTGGCCGACTGTGGCACATATACCAAATCCAGTCTTCTATCTGTTATAAAGTTTTATAGAAAACAGCCACATTCATTCATTTATACGTTGTCCATCCCTGCTTTAGTACTGTAACAGCAGAGTTGAGTAGTTGCAACAGAGGTCGCGTGGCACTGCAAAGCCTAAAATGTTATCTATCTGGCCCTTTACAGAAAAAGTTTGCTGATCCCTGACCCAAAGGAAAACCATTACTCACCTAAAAATTTTTCTCAGCATTAATTGATAAGAAAAATTTTGAAGAAAACAAATAATGTGACTTAAAGATTGAATCATGTGGTCATTCACATTTAAAAGCAGCTGAAAGGCTGGGTGCAGTGGCTCATGCCTGTAATCCCAGAACTTTGGGAGACTAAGGTGTGAAGCTTGCTTGAGGCTGGGAGTTCAAGAATAGCTTGGGCTAAAAATTAGCTACCACACCCAGGTAATTTTTAAATGTTTTTGTAGAGATAGGTCTAATTACGTTGACCAGGCTGGTCTTGAATTCCCGGGCTCAAAAAATCCTTATGCCTCGGCCTCCCAAAGTGTTGGATTACAGGTGTGAGCCACTGTGCCCAAGAGTTTTTTTTTTTTAATGAGACACACACTAAAATCTGATTTATTGCCTGCAACATTTTTCTTTTCTTTTTTAGTTTCAAACACCAATTTGAATGAGGCTTTTTTATACTAAAAAGTTATCTGTTGTTTATCTGATGTTCAAATTGAACTGTGTGCTCATTGTTTTTATTTGCTAAAGTTGGCAACCCTACCTCCAGTCACTGTGAATCGGGGAAGGGTCTAGGAAGGCACAGATCTAAGCCTTTTAAGGGAAGGCTTCCAGAGTGACACACAATCATTCCTGCCCACATTTCATTGCCTAGAATTTAGTCATGGCCACACCTAGACACACCTAGATAGAAAGTCTAGCTTGTTAACCAGGTGCCTAACTAAAATACTACTATTATAGGAGAAGGAGAGAACAGATTTGGGGGAACATTTAGCAGGCTACCATAGTATATCTTTGAAAAAAATTTTTTTTTAGTTTCATTAGTTGTAAATTCTGTCAGATACATCAATTTCTCTAAATCAGATTTCTGTTGTCTTCTATATTTTTCATCTCCTGTCTAATCACTTTAATCTTTGTCCTTTTCCTTTGTATTTGATGTGCTTTAAAACAAATCTGTCATCCATCCCACAATTTTCTGCTAGATATTTCTTATCTTTATTTTTTAAAAATAGAGATGAGGTCTCACTGTGTTGCCCAGGCTGGTCTTGAATTCCCAGGCTCAAGTGATCCTCCCACCTTGGCCTCTGTGCTAGGATTACAGGCATGAGCCACTGTGCCCGGCCAGACATTTCTTATTTCTTCTTATTTCTAATTCATGTATTATTTCTGCAACGGTATGATTTTTCCCTCTCAATACCTTCTCTTAGCCATTCTAACATCTTTTATATTTCATTCATTCTCTTGTGATTTCACTTTTGATATATTTTATTTTCTTCAGGGTGTGAAACATTTGTCTCTATATTTCTTCTGCTTACTGGGGTTAATCTTCTTCCATAATATATCTTTTCTTTTTAGAATATATTCCTTTATTTCATCTCTTCCCCAATATCGCAATTTAAAATGTTTATGTCAGTCTTATTTCCTTTTCATTCATCTTTGATGAATATTTACTATCTAAAATTTCTATTTATATTGAAAGAAACAGGGTGGATGAATTATCTTTGAGGACCCCATGCTTCTTGTTGGATTCAAGCAATGAGGAGCCACAGAAGAAAGCTGGAAGGAGGCATGAGAATGGGTTCGTAAAATGTGGTATGAGATTGGGCCCCTTCATAGTTTTAGTGTTTGTTTTTTTCTTTTTTACGTCGTAATTTTTAAAAATTAAAATATAATTGAAAAAATCTTTGAGGAGAAAGGTTATGTAAGCCTGCCATCTATCCTACTTAAGCCCAGATGTGAATTACCACATATTGCCCTGCGATCTTTTCCTATCTGAGGGAAGAAGCCTTGGTTAGTTGACTTTTGGATTAATAAGGAATGCAAGCAATTATAGGGATAGAGGAATGGAATCTACAGTGCTAGACAATATTGAAAGATACTCAGAGTTTCTTGAATCAAGGAATAGAGAAGTCTTTAGGTGTCTTTCCTGATTCTGCTCAATGACAATGAAAGGGAAGGCTAGAACTTTTTATTTTTTTTGATGAAAAGATTTGATTACTTTGGATTAGGCCTATGATATTAAAAATCAACTGCTAGCACAGTTTCCTAGTTAAAATGTTTGGAATTTAGCATTCTATTCCAAAATGATAAAAACATATTTCAATTCTCCAGTTGTAATATGGGTTTCTCCAGATTGCACGGTATTTTCACAATGTTCCAACTCATATTTAGTTGGGTGGGTGGAAACATTTTAAAAACTGGTCTCATATTTTTAAGGAAAGTTGGTATACTTATAAATGAAAGTCACGATTCTTAGGATAAAATAAAAACTTGCACATGGATTTTTTTATTCATATTTTTTCTTAAAACATATAAATACACTTAACAATGTTGATGACTATGACTAGCATACCACTAAATTTTAATTATGGAAATTCTAATGCTGAATAATAATTTGGATCTAAAGAAAACTTTTGATATATGATTATGGAGAAGCTTTGGGGTGAAATTTTATAGTTTCTACCAAAATGCAAGCGATATTAATTTTTAGGATGGTCTTATGGCTGAAAAACAGCTAAATCGCTGGCGGTAAAGTTTATTTATTTATTTATTTGAGATGGAGTGTCACTCTGTCAACCAGGCTGGGCCCTGCCTCCCAGGTTCAAGCAATTCTCCTGTCTCAGCCTCCTGAGTAAGCTGGGATTACAGGCCCATGCCACCATGCCCAGCTAATTTTTGTAGTTTTAGTAGAGATGGGGTTTTACCATGTTGTCCAGGCTGGTCTCGAATGTCTGACCTCAAGTGATCCACCCACTCGGGCCTCCCAAAGTACTGGGATTACAGGTGTGAGCCACAGCGCCCGGCCAGAGAAGTTTCGATAAGGAGATAAAATGTGGCATTTCCGAAAGTTGAGGCCCATACCAAGTGTTCTCTTTGTGGATACCTCTTATAATTTACACTCTTTGTTTTAGGCATATTCACATAGGCCTATACATATATCTTCCTGTGACCTGTACTGTTATTGGACCTGTACAGCCAGGAATTTCTTGAGGTATAAATATTTATCAATAATAGTGACATAACCATCTTTTATTTCTTGAATAATTCTGTAGTAATTTCTATGTGTAAAAGATGTGGTAGATATTGTGGGGATGTGAAAGTAGTAAAAGCTCCAGGAATCTCCTCTAGAGAAGTTTATAATCCAGGTTAAAAAAGGAGATAATATTTAGCTAAATAAGATTTATTATTTTTCCCCCACAATATATCCGTGTAACAAAAGAAGATTGTTTATAATCAAGTAACAGCAACAAACAAACAAACAAACCCAAAAATAAACACCAGTATTCTAGTCCAGAGGAGGAAAAGATGACAATAAACTGAGGGCAGATAAATTATTCAAGAATATTTATTGTGTGTGGCACTTTACTAGGCATTGTATATAATGAATTAAATAATGTCATTGCCTTCTAGAAATTAATCATCAAAGATAGTAATCATGTGGAGAGAAATAATAAGATACATATTTAGCAAATGCAGAACAATAAATTAGTAAATCATTTACATTATTTGTTTAAAAGAGATGAAGGAAGAATCCTAGAAATTGCTGATTGTGGAGAATCATTCCCTTCTCTCAATTACAATAGTTAAATGCCTTGCAAGTGTGGTGGGCTTTCTGTAGCTATTCAGTTCAACATGAAAATCTTTTGCTTTTTTTGTCCAGGCGTGGTGGCTCACGCCTGTAATCCCAGCACTTTGGGAGGCCGGGGTGGGTGGATCACCTGAGGTCAGGAGTTCGAGACCAGCCTGGCCAACATGGTAAAATTCTGTCTCTACTAAAAAATACAAAAATTAGCTGGGTGTGGTGGTGCATGCCTGTTGTCCCAGCTACTGGGGAGGCTAAGGCATGAGAATCCCTTGAACCCAGGAGGCAGAGGTTGCAGTG
Organism: Gorilla gorilla gorilla; assembly: GCF_029281585.2. Classification (NCBI taxonomy): domain Eukaryota; kingdom Metazoa; phylum Chordata; class Mammalia; order Primates; family Hominidae; genus Gorilla; species Gorilla gorilla. The sequence goes on along the minus strand of NC_073232.2, from coordinate 33,725,080 downwards.
AGCCAAGATCACACCACTGTACTCCAGCCTGGATGACAAAGTGAGACTCTGTCTCAAAAAAAAAAAAAAAAAAGTCTTTTGCTTTTTCAAAGTAATATTAGCATGTAATGTGTCTTTTTGGTAATGTGTGAATAAGAAATAAACAAAACAAAACCCCTTACTCTTCTGAGGGCTATTGGTCTTAACGTAGTTTTGCAAATGCTTCAACCCAAATTGCAAATTTCATTTGTGGATTCACTAGCAAACACTTGTGCTTCTCAGAATTGGCAGCTTCTGTTAACATATTCAGAGTAGAAATCATTCATAGATTATCATAGAATGGCCTTCCACACCAGGGGCTGGGATACTTTGCCTCTATTTTTGGCTTTGACATTTTTTCCCTTGATATTGGTTCACCAAAACAATATTATGTCATTAGCAAAGCCAACATTTACCTTTTAAGGATACAGTTCTCATCTTCAAAAATGTCTTGCCTAGATTTAGTGTATAAAGCTTTCTTGTAGTTTTTATTAATATAGCTATAGTAATTTCAGAGGCTATTTCAAAGGATACTCCAAGAAATTTGATTATAGGAAACCCACACATTTATTAGCTATACTCTAAGGAGGAAAATAGCCTTTCAAAGCAAACAAAGCTAGAATTACTGTTAGCTCTTGCTTATCCATGATATTTGAGGATAAAGAAAACTATCAAGATAGCAACCAGTTAGTTTCATTCTCCTTTCAGTTACAATGGCCCCAAAACCTATTGTTTCACCAAATCTCTCACTGAAACTAACATGTAGCCGCGTGACTGAAGTTTGGCCCCCTTTCCTTTCCCTTGCCCTCCCTCTGGTGGAGGTGTTCACAAGTGAGATGTCCACGATGGGCAGCTAAAGAGAATTCCAAGGGCTTGCACCCTCCACCAATTATGCCAATTAGCCTTTGGAATGGAGAAAAACCAGCTGCAGGCTTCCTCTTTCCAGATGTGTGGGGGGCCACACTCACTTTTTGGTCTGGTCAGAAGGCATCCAAATGATGACCAGGCGCGGTGGCTCACGCCTGTAAACCTAGAACTTTGGGAGGCTGAGGTGTCATTTGTTCAAGACCAGTCTGGGTAACGTGGTGAAACCCTGTCTCTACAGGGTGGGGGCAGGGAAGAAAGAAAAATTACCCGGGTGTGGTGGCATGTGCCTGTAGTTCCAGCTACTCAGGAAGGTGAGACACCAGAATCCCTTGAGCCCAGGAGGCAGAGGTTGCAGTCAGCCAAGACTGTGCCATTGCACTCCAGCCTGGTGACAGAGTGGACCTCGTCTCAAAAACAAAAACAAACAAAACAAACACAAAAAAGCATCCAAATGAGAGCTGATATTAAAATATTCTTGTTCATGGCTTCAGAAAGGAATAGACCTAATTTTTAACTGGGTTCATATATTCCTAAACAGTATCAATAAAATGTTATAAACAGTAGGGTTCCTGTTGGGGAAATAGTACAAACTTCTGCTTTATAATAACATTTTATTTTTTGAGATGGAGTCTCGCTCTGTCACCCAGGCTGGAGTGCAGTGGTGTAATCTCGGCTCACTCCAACCTCTGCCTCCCGGGCTCAAGGGATTCTTATGCCTCAGCCTCTCAAGCAGCTGGGATTACAGGCGCGTGCCACCACGCCAGGCTAATTTTTGTATTTTCAGTAGAGAAGGGGTTTCACCATGTTGCCCAGGTTAGTCTTGAACTCCCGGCCTTAAGTGATCCGCCCGCCTTGGCCTCCCAAAGTGCTGGGATTACAGACATGAGCCACCACACCCAGCCCATAATATTTTGATTGAAATAATGTTTTTTACGTTTTTAAAGTGTCTTCTGTTGCCCAGGCTGGAGTGCGCTGGTGTGATCAAGACTCACTGCAGCTTTGACCTCCCGGGCTCAAGCGATCCTCACACCTTAGCTTTCCAAGTAGCTGGGACCACAGGCATTGGCCACCACACCTGGCTAATTAAAAAAAATTTCTTTTACAGAGATAGGGCCCCGTTATGTTGCCCAGGCTTGTTGAACTCATGGGCTCAAGTGGTCCTTCTGCCTAGGCCTGCCAAAGTGCTGAGATTACAGGCATAAGCCACCGCACCTGGACTTAAAATTTCTTCACATCTATTATCTCATTTGATTCTCTTTAACAGTCCACCAAGAGAGGGAGGATGCTGTTACAACTCAGAGGTCCAGTAGAAGCCCAGGACACAGGTTTTTCAAATCTTAGCTGTGTGCCTTTGCACTTCTCCGTACCGATAGCCTAATACACTTAAGATACCTAAGATAGTAACTTATCATAACAGTTCTTAAAAACATTCCCAAATTTTAGAACATCACAATTATATTTGTCCCAGGAGTAGAGTTAAATTGGCACTCAAAGACCACAATAATTAACACATAGTAAGTTAAGTGTTAGCTGTTATTATTAAAAACCCATATTAAGAGGTAGTACAGTGATTTATTTATTTATTTATTTATTTATTTATTTATTTATTTATTATTTTTTGAGACACAGTCTGGCTCTGTTGCCCTAGCTAGAGTGCCACACTTGGACAGGGCTCACTGCAGCCTTGAACTGCTGGGCTCAAGCGATCCTCCTGCCTCACAGCCTCCTGTGTAGCTGGGACTACAGGCACATGCCACCACGCCCAGCTAACTTTTTGTTTGTACAGACGGGTCTCCCTATGTTGTCCACGCTGGTCTCAAACTCCTGGACTCAAGCGATCCTCCCACCTCAGCCTCCCAAAGTGCTGGGATTACAGGCATAAGCCACTGGGCCCAGCCTAGTATAGTGTGTGAATTAAAGAATGGACTCTGGAGCCAGATCCCCTGGGCTTGAATCCTCGCTTCACCACCCACCTATCTCGATATGTTGTGTGTAAAGCTTTTAGAGGAATACCTAGCAGGAGGTATTGAATTTGATAGCTCTAGTACTTAGACACGTAAGTAATAATTTGCCCTAAGTTACGTGGTAAATGATGGAGTTGGATTGTAATCTTGATCCTTACATCTTATTACCTCTTATAGAAATATTGCCTCTCTAGGTTATGTTATTTTTCCATAATTCCTAGAATGTGTTTTCCTTCCTTTTCCTTCTTTCATGGCCCACATTTTACTCTCCTTTATCAAACTGAAAATTTCACAATCAACATTTAAAAAATTTCTAGTGCAAAAATTTTAACCCAAAAGTCCTCAGCTGTTAGGTACGCCGTTCATGCCATGCATGCACATTTGCATGTGCAAGGAGTTGTTTTGTGCTGTAAGTTGTTTTTCCTTTCTGGACATATTCTATAAGCCCACAAGCGGTGAGCTACTTGAACCCTGAATTTCTATTCACTTCTTGTTAATTTACTCAATTGTATCTAGCACTGGATACTGCTACAGCCAGTGGGCTATTTAGTAAATTACCATCTGACTGGCAGTCCCTCCTTGTATTTTATTCTATTTTTCTTTTCTTGATTATTAGCTGACTTGTTTGGTGACAGGCTGTCAAGAACATGCAAATTTCATGGCCATATAAAAATGATCTCGTCAACGTCTTCCCTCGAATTGAAGCGGAGGATTTAGTTGTAGATTTGGTTTGGCACCTTCCACTTTAAGGAAGATGTAAAAACTAAGGCGCAGGTACTCCAGCTGCAGGGAGTGTTTTTTGTCCCCGCTCCCCTGTCCCCCATAAAGAAACAGGACCTCAGGTGGTGGGCGGGCGGGGAAGGAGAAGGGATGTCTCTAAGTCTACAGGGAAGAGTGTAGAAAGAAAGAAGGAAAAGGTAAGAGGACTCCACAGTTTCTAGGTTTTGTTCTTTTTTTCCCTCTGGACGGCGGTGGCAGCTGATCAGACACAATAGCTGGCAGTCCCCGGCCGCAGTGAGGATAAAAATGACCCTCAACAGCACCAGCAGGAGCACCGAGAAGGGGAGAGGAGTGTGTATGGGAGGGGGCGAGGATGAGGGTGACAAGGTGACAAACGCTGCCTCTGACTGCGAGCAACTCCCCTCCAGCCCCGCGAGGCTCGGAGCCGGGGAGCCACCTCCCCGGAGCTGGGCGGGGTGGGAAGGAGAGGCCGAGGGGGCGGTGGCCTTCACCCGGGGGCGGGGAAGAGGGCGGAGGGAAGCCTGATTTACCAGCCCCTGATTGGTTCACGTTCTCTCGTCGCGTCTCCCGATTGGGTAATTTGCAGCGGGAGATGTTGTGAGGCACGGCGGGGCGGAGCGAGCTGCCGGGGTCTGTGACAAGGCCCGGGAATTGGGTGGGGAGGGTGGCGGTTGTGCCACGGCTCCGGAGCCGCTGTGACCCGGAGTGTGGCGGACAGAGAGGCGCAGCCGCCTCTCCACAGTTCCGCTAGCCGCGCCAAATTCGCTCAGCCGCTCTGCAGAATTTATAAAAGGGAAAGAACTGAATGAGCAACGCTTGGCTAACTTCCCCCTTCCCACCACAGGAAGAGATTTTTGCTGTGAGGCGTGAGGGGACACTCCCTTATCTGGAAGTCCCACGTCTCGTCGCAGCTTCATTGCCTTCCCGCTGCAAAAAAGGGGTGGGGGCACAATTTGCCAAGCCTTGTCCCCCAGTCTAGGACCTTTGATCCCTGGAGTCTGCAGATGTCGCTGTTATAGGCTTGTCCCCCTCTCCACCCCAGACGTCCACCACCAGGTCTCCTTTCCCGGGAGCAAGCCCATCCCTGGACGCTGCCGTTCAGCGCCTGGGAGACTGCAGGGGCGGGGAGCGTTGTGTGCCTGGTTTTGGGGTGCTGGGGGGCGAGGGCTTGTAGGTCCCGCGACCCACGGGGAGGGGGCAGGCGAGCACCCCGCTCCGGCCTCCGGCTAACCCCCCTTCTCCAGCGTCGGTTCCCCGGTCCCGTGTTATTCAAGACAGAAAATATTCAGCCCCAGAGCCTCCCCTGGGGAGGGGAGGGGAAGGAGGTGGAGTGGGAGGAGGTGGATCCAGGGAGGAAGAAGCGAGAAATCCGCCCCCGGGAAACAGCTCCGCGCGGCCGCGGAGCGAGGCGCTTCTGTCACTTGGCGTTCGCGGGCGCCGGAGCTGGGCCCCGGCCCGGCCCGGCGAGGCGAGGGGAGAGTCCGGCGGCCGCCGCCCCGCCCCACGCCCTCCCGCGGCGGCCGAGAGCCCGGGGCCGGCCGGGGCAGGTCGCGGCGGTGCCTGGGAGCGGCCGGCCGGGGGCGGCGGCCTCGGAGCGCGGCGGCGGCGGCGGCGGCGGCGGGCAGCGCGGGATCGTCCGGCTGCGGGGTCCGGCTCACGCCGGGCGGGCGGGCGGGGCGCGCTGTCCCGGAGCCGGCCAGCCCCGTGCGGATCCACTCGTCCCGCTTCCTCTGGTGCGTGTCTGGTTTCTTTTCCGTCTCAGCCGAGAGGGCGCTGCGCTCGCGGGCCGTGGAGTGCCCGGCTTGCCGCGGGCTCTCTCCCTTCCCGCCACGGGCCACCCGGCCGGGCGCTGGCTCGGGGCCGGAGGGAGCCCGCGGCGGGCGCCCGGCGGGGGCGGAGGGGCCGCGCCCGCGTGTGCGGAGTAAGGGCGGGCGGCAGGGCGGAGGGAAGGGCACAAAGGCCGGCGGTGGGCGCTGGGGTCCGGCCGGCCGGCCTTGGAGGAGGGGCGCCTGGGGCCGCTCATGAATATTAACCGAGCCTGCGGCCTAGCGCGTCCCGGCCGGGCCCGGCGCCCGGCCAGCGTCCCCGCTTCAGCTCGCCGCCGCGCTTCGGCCGCCGGGCCCGAGCGGGCGGGAAGGGGAAGGCCCCCGGTTTTGTCTCGCCCCGGGGCTCCTAGCACCTTTGAGAAAGTCCATATTGGGGCCGCTCTCCTCGGGAGCTCGAGGTCCCCGACCCGCCTCAGGAAGGGGCGGGGGAATCGTGGGGAGGTAGGTGGTGGTTTGCTTTTTCTCGTTTTTTCCCCCTAGGTGGCCACAGGGGAAGGGAAGCCGTGTCGAGTGGTAGTTGGGGGAAAAGCCGCGACTTCAGAGTTGCTCGGGTGTAGCTCCGGAATCATGCCCTGGAGCGGGAGCGGCGCCCGCGTCCCACCCGCGGCCGCGCACGCCTCCCCGGCCGTCCCCACCCAGCCCCGCCGCGGGCCAAGGAAAACAGCCGCCTCCTCGGGGACGCCGGCCGGGGCGGAGGGGCGGAGGGGCGGAGGGGCGGAGGGGCGGCGCCCGAGTCACCCGGAGACGCCGCCGAGCCCACGCCGGCCCCAGCCAGGCTGGCTTTGTGCTTGCGTTTTTGGGGGGCGGAGGGGAGCGAAGAGGGGGCTTGGAAAGTGTGATCCCATTTCAGCCTCGTGGGGGAGAAAACTTCACCGAAGTGTCCCTGTCTGGGTGATGCAGAAAACAACATGCACAGCCCTCTGCTCTACCCAGGAAAGACATGAATTAAAATGCACTTGAATGGGGAACATTTTTTCTTGAAGGCTGCATAACAGCCAGGTGTGTTTGACGCAACCGCTGGGCAGTTTCGAGATTTCTCTTTTTTAAACACCCCCTTGAATTTATAGGCTTTTTGTTTGTTTAGGTTAAAATTTTTTTTTGTTTGTTTTGCTCGGGAGGAAACGCGAACTTGGTGTGGACATGTGGGCAAGACAGTGATAGGCGCCTGGAGAAAGTTCATGACCTTTAACTTCTCCTTTTCCTAGGATCTCTCTAGGAGCTGACACTCGAGCCTTCACGACCCATTCGGATTTTTCCAGGACTCAGGAGTGGCACTGGGAAAAGGGGACCGCTTTCTGCAATTGGCCTCGACACTGGCTGCCAAGAAGACCTGTCGCCTTTGTTTTTAAGTCTCCAGAAATGGAAGAAGAAGGCGAAGTCAGTTGAAGTCACGAGAAATCAGCGAGGCATTTGAAGGCGCTTCCTGAAAACCTTTATTCCCTGGCACGTTGTCTGTTTCAACAGCCCTGCCCCTCCTCGGAGCCTGCTTGTGGAATTCTTCCCCTTCGGGTGTGTGGTGGCATTCCCCCCCACCTCCAATGTGGACTCCAAAGGATTTGTCCCTTCTTTGTCATTTGAAATGAAATGATGGCCACGCGTCGGACTGGTCTGTCTGAGGGAGATGGTGACAAGCTCAAGGCCTGCGAGGTAAGCGCGGAGCCAGCGTTCCTGGCCGGCAGGGCGGTGGCCTGTGTCTTGAGCGTCCTGCAAGTTGGGGGTCACCGGCCACGGGGCCTCACTAGGGGCTTCCCAGGGCTTTGAGCCTGTTGGTGGGAGCGCCCCAGCTTAACCAGTAGGGAGGAGAAGCCTGGCCCACGTCTGTTTCCAGGGACTCCCGTGTTTCTTTTGCAAGAACATGTCCCGCAGTTTGGAATGTCCTCATCTTGGTCACCCCTTCTCAGAGCCAGGAATTCTCCCATCTCTGTGGCTGTGGATGCTACAAGCCTGAGAATGGGCACCTCAGTTTTCCTCCGTTTTCCTTCAGTCCCCTTCCAAGATATTTGGAGTTGAGCTGGTTGGGGGTGGCTTTCAGCATTTGTGTCTGCTCCAAGGTGCAGAGAGGGCAGCTAGTATGCTTGTTGCACCTGGAACTTAGTCTTTCTTTGGTACTGACGAGGGGAGTCTGGCTGCTGTTGCTGCAGATCTCTGCTTTAGGTAGAAAAAGAAGTGTTTTTCCATGAATAGTTTAAGCACAGCCTTGGAAAACGACCTTACAGAGTCGTAATTCCAACTCCCGGAAAAATCTCCTGCCTTTACTGTTCTCTTATTTATACCCTCCCTTTCACTACTCTGAAGTTCTGTGAGCTGCTCTGTGGTGTCAGGTGGGTTGCGTTGCTGGTTAGGGTAGCATCTAGCATCTAGCATCTTCCCAAGGGCCCAGAGATTTTACTCCAGACTTCCTGAAAATTTTTGAGCAGGCAGGACAGAAATCATAGAAAATACATTGATTTATGACACGCATATACTCTGTTGCCTCTCACCCTTTTTTTTTTCCTCGTGTTTGGAGATTGAAGTATTGGGAATTTACTTCTATTATGAATATACTATGTTTATCATTGGCGGTTTCTGTAATTTGTTCATTAAATAGACTGAATATTGTTATCGTTTAAATTTTACTTTTGAGACGCCTATGTTTTCATTGAAGGGTTGAGGATTACTTTAGACAATAACATACCCAAATGAACCCTCATTCACTGTCTCACTTTCTTTTGCACCGGATGTTAAATTTTAACTTCATAGTCCTTGAAACAAGGGCTGGCTCTTAAGTGTGTGAGTTTTGGCATTTTAATAAAAATGAATCAGAACTTAAATTTTGGTTCATAAAGCAAGCAGAGAAACTTGCTTCATGCAGCTTACTTCATGTCGAATTAGAAAGTTTATGCAGAAAACGCTGTGAGGTACAGTGTGCTATTACTGTACAATTTATTAAGCAGAACTATAGGTTTACATTTAGAATCAGTGTTTTACTTTTTGACATCTGTAAACACCTGCTTGCAGGCAAAAGCATGATTAAGTGGAACACCACAATCCTCTGATCACGGTAAACCATAATAACTCCTTTTGGAAGGCCTACCTGCAACCTGGTGATTGCTTAATGTGTATTGCAGTTACATAATAATATGTATTGTGGTCCTGAAGCCTTATTTGTCATTGTCTTGTGAATACTTTAATTAGCATTGTATTTGCATTCTATTTGCAAGAACTAATGTTATTTGATTTTTTTTTTTTTTTTTTTTTTGGTCATTTAAGAGATGTCCTGAAACCAAGAATTTAGACACATCTTGTCCTTGGCTAGCAAGCAGTATTTCCAGTTTGTTGCACACTTGGCTTTTATTAACAATGACAGTTATGTATTTTTTAACGGCTGTGAAATTTGTTTTCATTTGGACCTTACTGCTGGCAGCATGGCTATCTTGTTTTTAGTTTAGCGATGAAGAAAACACAGTATCACCTGTGTTTTGCTCATGTGAAATATGTATACAGTATTTAGGTTTGGTATTAAACTACAATATTATTTGACTTTCTAAAGAATTGGTATTTTGCCTAGATTCTATGTGGAAGTGGAAATAAAGGGGATATATGTTGTCAGAAAACATTTTAAAACCTCAGGGTTGGGAGTGAAGAGAACTTGTGTAATTATTGCCTGTATTTAGTTGTGACGTGTTTTAATCTGTGATTGATGCTTCTGATACACATTAAATCTTGTGAATATTTTTTAGTAATAGAAAGGGAGTTAGTTGCTAATGAAATACTTTGGGCTGATATTTAGGTTTTTGAACATTGCACTTAATTTTTGTCGTCAATTTTATTAGAAGCACTACATTCCACAGTGGTACTATCACTCTTTTAAAAATTTTAAAAATCAATAATGTGTTTGGATACTACATTTATTATTGTGTTTTTAACTAACAAAGAGATGAGCATGTATGTCTTAATAGTAATGCTGTTAATCAGCCAAGAAAACCTAACTTTGTAGGACAGAAGAAATCAATGTAATGAATTAACAGGAGTCTCTGTTTCATGCTTTATCTAATTAGCCAACTCCACCTTCTCTGAATAAGGTCTTGTGCTTTGTTGAAAAACAATCAGAGATTTCTTGTTCATCTTAAGCATTGCAATTTTATTGTGTTGATGTATGAATACATTTAGGCCTCCCCACCCCCAGGATATATTGGAAGCCTCAAAACAAATAAACAGCACTCTTCAAATAAGAAATTAGGACAGTTCAGTAGAATATGTCTTGGCATTATACAGTAAGGATGGTCCAGATGGTACTCACACGAATTTATATACTTTTATACATCTCAAGGTGTATTTTTAAAACTTGAAATCACTCACTCTGAACCTCTTAAGTGATTTTTGGGTGTGTGTGTGTGTGTGTGTGTGTGTGTGTGTGTAGTCCGTGAAGTCTTCTGACACCAATCCTTGAGTAACTTTGCTCACAAAATCACTTTATATAGATTCTTCTGTTGAATCCTCTATGATATTATCACCTCTTTTCATATCCATATAGCTTCATCTTTCAAGGTTTAACTTTTTTTTTAAGCCAAAGAAGAGAAAACTTTCCCTCAGCTTTCTTAACCACATGATTTTTTTTCCATTTCTAACATTTATTTCATTTTTTATCTGTAGTCCATACTCTTGTCCAGTAATAGAATTTTTGACACTTTGTTTATTATTAAACTTTTTACTAATGCAAATGAACTTATTTTTGTTTTGCTTCTTGACCTAGGCTAAGATTATTCTATGACTGAAATGTATTATAGCTGATGAAATACACTTGTTGGTTGATTTTGAAATACTGTAAACAATACAATAAGACATTTTTCTGGGTACGAGTTTGTATGAATCCATGTGTTGACTCTTCCTTCTGGAATGCTGGACAGTTTACTTTTGCTTTCATCCCAGACTCCCTGGTTCCTTCTCAGGCGCTCTCTCTTCTCTTCCCTTCCTTTCTATCTCCCTCTCTATCTGCCTCTTTTGTAGGGTTTTTCTTCCTCTTCTTGCCCCATTGTTGGTTTTATCCAGAGCCAAGGCCTTTCCATTCCTTTATTCTCTTTCTCACTCCCTGGGTTTTATTTTGCACTCTCCTGTGTGCTGGTGACTCCGTATCTACCCCTCTATCTCAGGCTTTATGGTTGATCTCTAGACCTTTTCAGCCAGTTGCCTATTTACCGAACACTTTTGGGGGATATTCCCCAGGCATTGCAAACTCATCAGATTTCTCCGCTGCTACCACTGACTTTCCCTCTTCCTGTGCACCTTCTTTCGCTGAGTAGCACTACCATCTATTTATTGGTCCAAGTCAAAAACTAGGTCAGCATCCTCACTCTTCCGTCTCGTCATTCCTCATATGCAAAGTCTTGTGGAGTCCACATTCCCAATACCCACTACCCCCACCTGAGTTCAGGTCAGCTGCATCTCACTGATGAACCACAGAAACAGATTCCCTGCGGAGTTTCCCAATAACTTAGCCTTGTCCCCTTCCGCAGCTCTGTCCCTACTGTAATCAGAATGATCCTCCTGATGGGCAGATGACCTGAGGTCGGGAGTTCTACACCAGCCTGAGCAACATGGTGAAACCCGGTCCCTACTAAAAATACAAAAATTAGCTGGGCGTGGTGGTGCACACCTGTAGTAGTCCCAACTGTTTGGAGGCTGAGGTATGAGAATCCTTGAACCCGGGAGGCAGAGGTTGCAGGGAGCCAAAATCGCGCCACTGTACTCCAGCTGATTGTAACATTACCTCCTATAAGACAATTTTCTGTCTTCCCATTTCCTTTGAAATAAAATTCAGACTTCTGGGAAGTCTGAAAGGACTTCGGTAATTTGGTCCGCGCTTCTGTCTCACTTGTTACTTCTTTTTGTTCTTCCTAGATTGAACTCCCGTCAGGTCCTTTCTTCTACCCTTCCCACTACTGTCCCCTGCTCCTCCTCCCTCTGCTCCATGGCTGATTTTTACTCATCATACTGGTCTTTTCTTCAATACTGCTTCCTCAGGAAAGCCTTCCCTGACCCGCAAGACTCTTTCAGTTGCCCCTAGTGTATTCTCTCAAAACACCCTGCACTTTCAGGAATACTAGTTACAAGTTTATCTATATCCCCCTTGGATTGCAGTCCCTATAAGAGCAGGGACCATGTTTGTTTCCACAGGGACTGACACATAGTAAGTGTCAGGTGATACTTTTTGAATGAATAAATGAATATGCAGGAAAGGCTTTACATTTTATTCAGTGTTCATTTAGATTCCCGGACATTATACTCTCTTGATTATCTTCCTTCCTTTTTGTCACCTCCTTCTGTCGCTTTGAAGTTTCCTCAACATCCTGATTTGCTAAACCTTTCTACACCTCAAGGCTCAGTTAATCCTCATTCTCCCAATACTGTTTCATGGTTTTAAATATCAAGTATATGCAGATAATTGACACACACACACTCACTTATATTTCTTTATGTGTACGTGTGTGTATCTCTATTGCTGACCTGCTCCTCTGTCTCTCAGATTCAGATTCCTATATCCAACTGACCTGACTGCCTAGAATCTCCATTTGAATAGTAAATAGGCATATCTAAAACCGCAATCCTGACTCTACCTCCATTCCCCTGGCCCACCTTCCCAAGTATGCTCCTTCCAGTCTTTCTCATCTCAAGCAATAGCAATCCCATCCTTCCAGGCCAGGCATCTTGGAGTGATCTTTGATGTCTCTCTTTTTTCTCATATATGACATGTGGATCTGGTTGACTGATTTCTCCACTTCAGTCCTTGCCAGCCTAAAGCCTGTTCTCCACACAGCAATCAGGACAGACAATTTATAAATCAAATTGTGTCATTCCTTTGCTCAAATTCCTCAAATGGCTTCTCATTTCTCTGAAGATTGAAGGCCAAAGTTCTTGCAGTGACCTGGAAAGCCCTGTATAATTGGTCCTTCCCCCTCCCTGAGCGCACCTCCTGTGCCTCTTCCCTCCTCACTCTGTGCTAGCCATTCTGGTCTCTTGCTTTTCTACATGTACACAAACGTGGGAGTCCCCAGAGCCTTCCCACTCACTGAACCCTCCCCTTAGAACACTTCCCCCAGTCTCTGCACAGCTTGCTTCCTTGGCTCCTTCGGGCTTTTGCTTAGAGGTCACCTTCCCAGTGAAGCTTTGCCAACCACTCCCTTTGTTGAATGCCCCTCCCCTGCTCCCTGTGCCATGCTCTGCCTTCCTTCCTTGCTTTATCTCCCTATCACTTAGTCTCCACCCGGCATGCTTATGCATTTGATTTTGCTTGTTTATTTGAGACAGGTAATATATCTAGAACGCAGGCGTTGAGAATGCAGTTTGTCTGTTTTGTTCACATTGTGTTTCTTGTCCTAGAAGAGTGACTAGCACATAATAGGTTGTCAATAAATATGTTTTTTGAATGAATAAAGACTTAGAAAAACTCCAAAATGTTACTGAGTTTGCATTTGGACATGTAGTATGTGAATTCTTATTTTATTTATTTTATTTCTTTTTGAGACAGAGCCTTGCATTGTCACACAGGCTTGAGTGCAGTGGTGCAATCTCCGCTCACAGCAACCTCCGCCTCCCAGGCTCAAGTGATTCTCCTGCCTCAGCCTCCTGAGTAGCTGGGATTACAGGCGTGTGCCAGCATGCCTGGTTAATTTTTGTATGTTTAGTAGAGATGGGGTTTTGCCATGTTGCCCAGGCTGGTCTCGAACTCCTGATCTCAAAGTGATCCGCCCACCTCATCCTCCCAAAGTGCTGGAATTACAGGTGTGAGCCACTGCGCCCAGCTGAATACTTATTTTAGTTTATATAAAATATGTACAGTATGAAATATGTTCTTCCTTAGACCTCCTGCCCACCTTAAATTCCATTTCATTTCTGTTAGAACTGCTGTTAAAATTTTTGGTGCCTTTTTTCTTTGCACCTTTTTTACCTTTGGGAAGCTGGTAACCAAGTAACAGTAACCAAGACAATGTGTAGTACAAATGTATGAAACAATTTCCACTAAGAGATGAGATCATGATAATTAACAGACAAGTGAAAGGGCAATCAGACTGGTCGATAAGAGAAGCTATAAAAAGATAATCTGTATGGATGATGTTTTATTTCTTAAAACGAATGGCTAGTATATGGATGTTCCTTATTATGTATTTTTATTTTTTCATGTCATAAATATTTCATAACCGGTTAAAAAAAGATCACAAACATTGACCGTGATGAAATGTTAACATTTGTTTATTCTGAATGATGAGAATATCAGGATTATATTATTTTTACGTTTTCTCTTTTTTATTACCAAAATGACAATAAAAGAACACTATGTATAGACTTTAAAAATAGGTAATATGTATTCAGTCTTGTGAAAATTTGGTTTGTGGCAAACCTACACTGCTTAAAACAATACTAAAAAGCATACACACTGCTCAAAGCAACACTTAAAAAACAATTTTTTCTTTTTCTTTTCTTTTTTTTTTTTATTTTTTGAGATGGACTCTCGCTCTGTTGCCCAGGCTGGAGTGCAGTGGCGTGATCTCGGCTCACTGCAAGCTCTACCTCGCGGGCTCATGCCTTTCTCCTGCCTCAGCCTCCCGAGTAGCTGGGACTACAGGCGCCCGCCACCATGCCTGGCTAATTTTTTGTATTTTTAGTAGAGACGGGGTTTCACCGTGTTAGGATGGTCTCGATCTCCTGACCTTGTGATCTGCCTACTGTGGCCTCCCAAAGTGCTAGGATTACAGGCGTGAACCACCTTGCCCAGCCAAAAAACAATTTTTAAAAAGCAAGTTTCTTCATTGGAGGCATAGGATTCATTCTAGACTAGTTACAGTATGGTATAACGCTATTATTTAATTTTAATTTTGTGTTTCTTCATACACCTGAATTTAAGTGTCAGAATACTGTTCCATGCCTAAAGTTTTATGCTGCAAGTTAGGGTTAAAGCTAAAACCTGTTAGAATTGAGAATGATGGCAATAGCAGCAGCAGGGATCATTAAGTGGCATTTCGGCAGAAGCCTGGATTTTAATGTATTGGGTGGGGCCTATCACTAGATAAGAGCCATCAGCAAAGTGAGTACCCAGATGTAAAGAATTTCTCCGTAAATTGTTAGTGTTCCTTCCCGTTCATTTCTTCCAGGTTAAGCGTTTTATGAAGTTCATTGTGCCTTGATGTTCTTCATGTCTTTAGTTACTACCGGGTCAAGTAATCTAGCACAAAGGTAATATTCAGTTTCTTTTGTTCTTTGCTTTGTGAAGGGTCCTGTCATCTTATTATAGTTAACAATATGCTGATTTAAGTATGGGCAATGCTAGCGTTGATAAGATGCACAGATGCTGTTATTCAATGCAGCTATTTTCTGTTACAGAAAGACCATATGGTAGGCACTTGTTTTTCTGTCTAGTTGATGTGATTAGATTACTAAAATGAAAGGTTATTGGACTTAAAGATTGTCCTACTATTTTATCTAATTTTAATTGACTGTAAGTAATTAAATGTGTTAAAATATTATAAGCCTTCCATATCTTCCCTGGTTTGAAGTAGAAAGATATCTAAATGCAAAAAACTCAATTTTGGATTGCTTTCACCAAAATAGTTTTATGGTTTAAGTTGCCATGTTCTTATAAAATTGGGTATTGTGCAAATTATTTCACAATATAATCTGGATGATGGCATTTTGTGCTTCTCAAATAATCCAAAAGACAAATGGATATATCGTACTATAGGTCTGAGAAACTTGATGTGGGCTGGACGTGGTGGCTCATGCCTGTCATCCCAGTACTTTGGGAGGTAGAGTCGGGAGGATTGCTTGAGCCCAGGAGTTTGAGACCAGCCTGGACCAAATAGGGAGACCCCCATCACTTAAAAAAAAAAAAAAGAAAAAAAGAAACTTGATGTGATGGAAATGTTTTATAAGTCCTCTTCTAGTTATCTATTTAATATGCAAGAATTTCCACTATGTAGATTTGTGAATAAAAGAACAGATTGAGAACCCAAATTTGATATTTCTGACTATTCATCTGTTTTGGGGTAAGTAGACAGATCAGAAGAAACTGTTTATTATTGTAAAAAATAAAAATAAAAAAACAGGGAAGTTAAAGACTTTATTTACTTTTCCCTGGTGACTAGGTGCTGAGTTTTCTATTTGATATTGGGTGTGTTTTTGATTCAGAATTGGTTACTTACTATGTTTTCCCCTGTTGCTTGTCTCTGTTCTGAAGAGGGCTCTGGCATAGTCAGGAGTAGTGCTATGTATGCAGCACTGTTTATAATCCCACAACTTCTTTGCCCTTCGTACAACCTAAGGAAGACACTCTCTTGAGTTCTATTTTTTTGTTCATTGCACTACTCATTAATATATTGAGAAGACTTATATTCTTGAGTATATGTCCTGATTTTCTCCTTACTCACAATGTGGAGACTGTCCTTGAATATCAGCAGATACAAAGCTGGATTTATGATTATATTTAGACATTCTTCTGAATGTGGCATAGCTAGTGTGATCTTGGGAATTCATCAGCGCCGTTTTTTTTTTAACCTTGAGGTAATACCTCTGTAATACCCAGTATTTGCCTAGTAAATACAGATTGTATATTTAAAAGAATTTGTATAAGCCAGATCAGTGAGACTTACTTTCTTCTCTGGGTTCTGCATATTGGCTTCTGGAAACATTATGTGCTAGTAGTGGATGTGAGGGGAAGGAAAGGCTCTGGGCACCCCATTCATATCAGATTGTTATTCTAATCCTTTTAGGAAATTGTTTTTGTTTACTTTTTTTTAATTTAATCATATAGACACCCTTCTTTGTCCATAGATTGTATAAACAGTCAGCCCTCTGTATCCATGGGGTTGCACATTCGTGGATTCAACTAACTGTGGATCAGAAATATTGGGGAAAAAAATTGTGTCTGTGCTGAACAAGTACAGACTTTTTGTTCTTGTCATTATTCCCAAAACCACAGTATAACAACCGTTTATGTGGTATTCACATTGTATTAGGTATTGTAAGTAATTTAGAGATGATTTACTGCAGGAGGTGTGTTAGGTTATATGCAACTATTGCTTCATTTTATATTAGGAACTTGAGCATGTGTGGATTTTGGTATCCGCAGGAGGTCTTGGAACGAATCTCCCTTGAATATTGAAGGACCACTGTATAGATCATATCTATTTTGTGGCAACATAGGTCCAGTCTCTGCCTGTCCGTACATGGCCTTCTCTACTGCATGCCCAAGTCTCCATCTGCCTTTCTCTTGTAAGGTCATATGTCACTGGATTTAGGTAATTCTCAAGATCCTTAACTTGGCCAGGTGCAGTGGCTCACACCTGTAATCCCAGCACTTTGGGAAGCTGAGGCAGGCAGATCACTTGAGGTCAGGAGTTCGAGACCACCCTGGCCAACATGGCAAAACCCTATCTCTGCTAAAAATACAAAAAATTAGCTGGGTGTAGTGGTGCACGCCTGTAATTCCAGCTACTCGGGAGGCTGAGGCATGAGAATCATCTTGAATCCGAGTGGCGGAGGTTGCGGTGAGCCCAGATGGAGCCACTGCACTCCAGACTGGGTGACAGAGTGAAACTCTGTCTCAAAAAAAAAAAAGTTCTTAACTTAATTACATCTGCAAAGACCCTTTTTCAAAATAAGGTCATGCCCACAGGTTTTGAGTGGACATATCCTTTCAGGGGGGTTACTGTTCAAACCCCTACACTGGGGTTTCTTCTGTTTGGTCACATGCTCAGATGTTTCTCTATGCTCCCTTCTTTCCAGATGCTGATGCTGTGTACAACTTAAAAGTGTTGTTAGTGATTTGCCTCTTCTCATGTCTGTTTTGGGGTTCCTAGGGATGCCTTCACACCTAGTTTTGTTGTAAATATTGCCCACGTGTTTTTGTTGTTGCTGTTGGCTTGCTATCTGGCTGCACTTATCTTTTTTTGAGGGGAGAAGGGAATTCAGGGAGATTTCCATGTTGATTCTCAAATAAGGAAAAGATAGTTACGTGAATATTATCCTTCATGTGAAACTGGTTTGAGTTTTCTAAAGGATTTTACAGATGAAGATGTTCTGACGTGGGGACTGAAGATGGGAAAAGTAGACTATGTTTAGGAATGATTTATAAAAGATTGATTATAGTTGGGCCTTTAGTCTCTGAGTTTTTTTTTTTTTTCTTTTTTGGTATGAACTTTTCGTTTAGTGGTTCCCCTGGGAACTTTTGAAAATCAAATGTCTGAAACCCTTCTTTTCCTTCTCCCAGAATTTTTCAGCATCTTAGAGGATGGAATAGTATCAGTTGTTAGATATGCAGCGATTTTGCTAGAAGCCCAAGTGCTCCAACTAACTTCTTTCTCTCTTTCTTTCTTTCTCTTTTTCCCTCCCACCCTCCCTCCCTCCTTCCTTCCTTCCTTCCTTCCTTTTTTTTTTTTTTTTTTTTTTTGAGATGGAGTCTTGCTCCATCGCCCAGGCTGGAGTGCAGTGGCGCGATCTTGGATCACTGCAACCTCTGCCTCTCAGGTTCAAGTGATTGACCTGCCTCAGCCTCCCAAGTAGCTGGGACTACAGGCACCCGCCACCATGCCCAGCCAATTTTTGTATTTTTAATAGAGATGGGGTTTCGCCATGTTGGCCATGCTGTTCTCGAACTCCTGACCTTGGCATCCACCCACCTTGGCCTCCCAAAGTGCTGGGATTAAAGGCGGGAGTCACTGCACCAGCTACTTTCTTAATGAGATTGAGGAAGGAAGCAACTTGTGTTTTGCCTACAACTGGTGATAATGACCCTTTTGTTCGCAAGATAAAAGTTAATCAAAAATGATTCAAATTTGATCTAGTGCCAAACTTTCCTGTTATATTTAGAAGTGTCCTTCCACATTTATTAACAAATTCAACAAATATTTATTGAGCACCTTCTAAGTGCCAGACACTGAGGGTGCAGCAGCATAAAAATACAGACATAGTCTGGTTCCTACCTTCATGGGTATACATGGGCAATGGGAAGTGCAGACAATTGAACAAGTACTTATAGTAGAGTTGCAATGAATAGGATTTTAGCAGAAGAGTAAGGAGCTATGAAAACATATAGCAGGCTGACCTCACCTACTGTAGAGATCAGGGAAAATCTTCCTGGGAAGATTGTGTCTAAGCTAACTCAGGAAGGAGTTAACTAGGTAGAAAGAAGAGAAGAATGTTGTGGCACAGGGAACAACTTTAGATTCTGAATATGCTATAGCTAGGGAGAATATCTATTATCTCTAGAATACTAGGGAGAATATTTAATGTCTCACTAGATACTCTCTATCTAGAGATTCTACATATAGTATATCTAGAATATTTATATCTAGAGATACTGGATATTCTCCCTAGCTGTAGCATATTCAGCTACAAGACCAGGAAGGGAAAAATATAGAAGTGAGCAACAGCCTTTATTGAGTCTTTTCAATGTACTCAAGTTAGTTTTCTCAGAAAGAACAACTTTTGTTTTTACCCATATTTCATCAGTTTCCATACCATCTACATTACATTACAAACACAAATAAAACAGACATAAAGAGATATGTGCAAAAATAAAACTGACTTATGTTAAGCTTGAATGTCACTTGTTGGGAGCAGAATTGAGTGTCTAGATTATCTTCCCAGATGTAAGAGTTGAGCTTGCAGTACTGTTGGATTCAGTTTGCAGGTATTTTGTTGAGGACTTTTGTGTCTGTGTGCGTCAGGGATATTGGTCTGTAGGGTTTTGTTGTTGTTGTTGTGTCCTTGTCTGGATTGGTTTTTTTTTTTTTTTTTTTTAAGAGAAGGTTTTGCTCTGTCACCCAGCCTGCAGTGCAGTTACATGAACATGGCTTACTGTAGCCTCGACCTGCTGGCCTCAAGCAGTCTTTCTGTCCAGTCTCCTGAGTAGCTGGGACTACAGGCATGCACCATCATGCCTGGCTAATTTTTAAATTTTTTTTTGTAGAGATGAGGTCTCACTGTTTTGCCCGAGCTGGTCTTGAACTCCTGAGCTCAAGCTATCCTGTCGTCTCAGCCTCCCAAAGTGCGGGGATTACAGGCATGAGACGCAGTGCCCGCCTCCTTTTCCAGTTTTGGTATCAGGGTGATACTGCCCTCATAGAATGAGTTAGGGAGAATTCCTTATTCCTTGATTTCTTAGAACAGTTTCAGGAGGATTGGTATTAGTTCTTTTTAGTTCTTTGTATGTTTGATAGAATTTGGCTGTGAATCCATCTGGTCCTGAGCTTTCTTTGTTGGGAGATTTTTTTAAATTACTGATTGAGCCTTGCTACTTGTTATTGATGTGTTCAGGTTTTCTATTTCTTCTTGGTTCAACCTTGAGTGGTTGTATGTTTCTAGGAATTTATCCATTTCCTCTAGGTTTTCTAGTTTGTGAGCATAATTGCTGTTCATAATAGTTTTTCATGATCGTTTGTATTTCTGTGGTATCAGTTGTAATGTCTCCTTTTTCATATCTGATTTTGTTTATTTGGGTCTTCTCTCTTTTCTTTGTTACAACCTCTATGGAAAACTGTGTGGAGATTTCTTAAAGAAGTAAAAATGGAACTACCATTTGACCTAGGAATCTACTCAAAGGAAAAGAAATCCACTTATCAAAAAGATATCTGCTCTTGTATGTTTGTTGCAGCACTATTCACAGTAGCAAAGATATGGAATCAACTTAAGTGTCCATCAATGGAGGAATAGACAAAGACAATGTGGTATATTTGGAATGGAAGACTATTCATGGAATACTATTCAGCCATAAGAAAGAATGAAATCATATCTTTTGCAGCAATGTGGATGGAACTGGAGGACATTATCTTAAGTGAAACAAACCAAGCACAGAAAGTTGAATATTGCATGTTCTCGCTCATAAGTGGGTGCTAAAAATTTGTACACATGGATGTAGAGAGTGGAAGGATAGACAATGGAGACTCAGAAGGGTGACAGAGTGGGAGCAGGTGAATGACGAGAAATCAGTTAATGGGTACAGTGTGTGTTATTTGGGTGATAAATATACGAAAAGCCGACTTGACCACTACACTATCTATGCAAATAACAAAATTGCATATGATACCCCATAAATTTATACAAATAATAATAATAGAGTTGAGCCATGGGATCAGCCAGTATTCAAGAATTAGCCAGGAAATCAAGAATTTTGGTTGGTCTAGCAAGTCAGTTAGGCAGAGTTCAATTAAGCCAGCATCTATGGTAATTATAGTTTTGGGAGTTGATGAGGTCATTGAGGGAGGGAAGAGGGTCAAAGTCCAGAATCTGAGGAACACCACCAATTAAGGGACGGACAGAGGCCGACAAACCAGCCACCAAGGCGAACTAGTTAGAAACAAGCTTTTCAGTAGCCTCAATTTTCAGATTTTGAGGACTTTGAATTTGATCTTTATATTTAGCCTTTGGCAAGCTTCCAGCAGCAGCATTGTTTAACCTAGCTTCTCTCAAATTTATTTTGCTATTGAAGACTTTTTTTTTTACTTAACTGTAGTTTATATTCTGCATCCTATAAAACAAGTAGGAACATACTTTGGGAAACACTGCTGTGTACAGGCAGAAAGGAGCAACAGAAGGAATTTATAGAGTAGTCATATGATTAGCTTTTAGTTTAAAAGATGCTTTTGTTAGTCCTGAACAGACAAGATTCCAGAGAGGGGTGACAGGATGTTTGGGAGACCAACTAGATGCCCTGTGATAATCCAGGAGAAAGTTGATGGGGGTCTGAATTTAGGCAGTGCTGGTGGAATGGAAAAAGGACAGTTCAGTATATGTTTTAGGAGAAGTGACAGGATTTGGTAGCTAGATATGAGAGGTAAGGAAGGAGGAGTCTAAGATGACTCTGGTTTCTGTTTGGGTGACTAGGGGGATGAGTTGTACAGCCACTATGCAGATTAGGGAATAGAGGAGGTCGTGCAAGTTTGGAGGGAAGGTGATGAATTCAGTTTTGGACATGTAGTATGTAGGTGTATGTGCTTAGCAAGTGTTTAGTCACGCAGATTTGGAGCTTGGGAGAAAGGGTGGTGTTGAAGAGGGCTTTAGAAGTAATTCATAGTTAAAATCACAGGTTGAGGTGACATCACCTATGGAAGTGTAAGAAATTAGAGGGAGGTCAAGGATAGAATTCTGATTTAGACAGAAAGGGGTGATAATCTTGAAACTATTAATTTATTAGATATCTGTTAGATACTGTTTTAAGCATTTTACAGATGTTATTTCAGATTAAACCTCGTGAAGGTATGTCTCCATCTTACAAATGAATGATTTGAAGCTTAAAGGATAAGTCTTTAGCCTCCTTGGTCATACATCTGTCTTATTAAGATCTAGGCTTTTCTCACATTGCTACATTGCCTTTTGCAAAGAAGTAATAGTTAAAGAAGTAGTAAGAGAACAAAGAGACTGGAACTGTGGTACCCAGGATGAGAGTCATTGAAGGAGTTGTTAGCTCTGTGTGGCGCTACTGAGAGGTTAAGAAAGGACGGAGTACCCTTTGGTACCCTTGGGATCAAGTCAGTGTGAGCGTCATTGATGATGGCACAGCCTTGTGTTGGAATTTGTTTGCTGTGGACCGGAGCCAGCATAGTTGCTTGATTTATATACCACCTCCCCAGGTTGTGTTTTCATTGAATGACTAAAGATGCCCAGAAAAGAAGGAAAAAGCAATAACCTTTTACAAATTAAATAATGTTAAATACTCAGTAAGAATTTTATGAAAACTTTCCTTCATGATCTAATAATTTAAATGTACTGGTGGGAACTACATTTGGGAAGATGATGTCGTTCTGCCAGTTAGCTATTGCTGCTTAGACAGGAAAGGGAGGGGAAGATCTTAATTGTGGACCACATCACTGCAGAGCTCTCGTAACCCGCTGCTCTGCTGACAGAAGCTGAGTCAGAGAAGAGATGCAGACTGCGCTATAGGCAGTCATGGCCCAGTTCAGGATTTTAGACTGCATGATCAACCACAATTGGAGTTTGTTGTGCAATCTGTATTGTGCATGGAGTGGTCAGGTTTGTTTCATAAGTGTGTATGTATATATTTGCTTTTTAATTCAAAACTGCTATGATGTATAAAGCAAAAGTAAATCAGGATATAAAAACACTGTCTTCTTGTAAGAGTAGGAAAGTAATCTTTTAGAATTTTTTTTTGTCAAAATACCTGTTTAATGTGATAAATCGAATGATCTGAATTACTTTAAAAGAATTAAGTTAATTCTTAAGTAGCACAGATGAGACTATTTTCAGAGCTTTAAGTGGTGGAGGAGGGGAAGTTAGAATGAATTACTTAAAAGTGGCGAAAAATTAAAGCAATATAATTGTAACATAAATGTTACATATTTTTGAAGGCATCTGACATTGTATTTATTAGAAAGTAGGCAAGATTTTGGAGTGAGTTGCTTTTTAGCTAGTTTTTCAGTTTTAGTGAAATATGGTTCTTGAGTTCTTTCACAGTGGGATTAAATGGAAGTACTTTTTAAAACTTTTTTGATTACTAGTCTGTTTAGAAAATGGTTATTTTGCAATAGAGAAAATCTGCTACGATAGCTATTGTCTGCTTTTGAGTGTTCTTCCCTAAGAAGCAAAAGCTCTTATTTTTCCCTTTATCCCTTGATCAACATTGTTATTATCAGACTGTTGTTGTTAATCGTAGATAATATTGTAAAAATTCAGCATAATGGCTTCTTTTACAGAATAGAAAGCAACATGAATGATAGCTTTTGTTCCAGTTATCAGTGAATCTTTAAAAACTATGAATTATTTACCTCGTAGGTTATTCATCACTTTGTGGGTATTTGTCTTCCTTACTAAAAACAAGTTATTTAATATTGTTTGAAATTTAAAAGGAAAACAGTTGAAAATGTAATTGAAAGCAATGAATGATAAATAAAGCACACTGACCATGCTTGCCCCAGCCCCAACCATTTCTCAGTTCTTCCATAACTGTGATGTGAGCTTCTTCGTTTATGATATGGAATTAGTTCCCAGTGGTACTTTGGGGTGTCCAATACTTTTCTTTATGTACTATTTTCTCTATTCTGGAATGGTGAAAAAATATTTTCATAGTTTAGGCTGGGCATAATAGACTAATGTATCAGAGAAATCAGAGATGGAGAAGGTCATTTAGTCTCTGTTTGTTTCACCGTAAGATTGATCCCTCAATGCACTTTCTAGTCTGTGCCTAATGGATTTACATTACCGTAAAAAATATGGATTTTGAATGGCTGCTAAGAGGATAAAAGAAGATAGATACTGGACTTATCTTAACATGTAAAATTCATAATACCAGGAGCCTAACGAAGCTGAAACTTAAAATTTTTTAGCGTTTAGTGACTAGTTTACAGCAATTACTAAACTCATTAGTTAGTCTCATCATCAGAAAACTTTCTAGTTTGAGGTCTGAGACCTTTTTAAGACGTCTTCATTCTGGGTAATCCCAAAGGAATTTAATTTGAGTTGCAATAGAATCTAGGGGTGCATTGATCCAGTAAGCCAGCGTTAGCAAAAGTGCTTTTTTGGATATGCCTTGGCCTGGGGTTTTTTGCTAGGATTGTTGTTGCTACCATCCTTGTGGTTTAGGTCTGATAATCAGCCACTTAGTTGCCAATGTCTCTGAGAAGAAGAGTTTTTAGGCCAGGCATAATGGCTCATGCCTGTAATACCAGCACCTTGGGAGGATCACTTGAGCCCAGGAGTTCGAGACCAGTCTGGCCAACATGGAGAAACCCTATCTCTACCAAAAATAGAAAAATTACCACCAGACGCGGTGGCTCACACCTGTAATCCTAGCACTTTGGGAGGCCAAGGTGGGCAGATTGCCTGATCTCAGGAGTTCGAGACCAGCCTGGGCAACATGGCAAAACCCTGTCTCTACTAAAAATACAAAAAAAATTAGCCAGGCGTGGTGGCATGTGCCTAATAATCCCAGCTGCTTGGGAGGCTGAGGCATGAGAATCGCTTGAACCTGGGAGGCGGAGGTTGCAGTGAGCCGAGATTGTGCCACTGTACTCTGGCCTGGCAGTGGAGCGAGACTCTGTCTCAAAAAAGAAAAAAAAAATAGAAAAATAAGTCAGGCATGGTGGTGTGCACCTATAGTCCCAGCTACTCGGGAGGCTGAGGTGGGAGGATCACCTGAGCGTGGGATGTGGAGGTTGCAGTGAGCTGAGAATGGGCCACTGCACTGCAGCCTGGGCCACAGAGTGAGACCCTGTCTCAAAAAAAAAAAAAAAAAGAAAAGAAAAAATGTAGAACTTAGCATAAAGTAAAAATGGCATATGACATCTCCTGTGGCTTCTGTGTCACCACTTAAAGTATTTGGTGGAGGTCACGAAATCAGTG
Organism: Gorilla gorilla gorilla; assembly: GCF_029281585.2. Taxonomy (NCBI): domain Eukaryota; kingdom Metazoa; phylum Chordata; class Mammalia; order Primates; family Hominidae; genus Gorilla; species Gorilla gorilla. The sequence goes on along the minus strand of NC_073232.2, from coordinate 33,700,341 downwards.
CTTTGGGAGCCAGGCAGTTGAAGAGTAAAGAAAGTGAGTGGATCACAGTTAGGGGTTAGACAATAGAGGCTGGTGGAGACCATGGATAACTAGAGATTTGGCTTTAGGAGATTGTTGTCATGTTGTACCCACTGTTGTCAGATCATTTAGATTTCAAGAGAAGCTGAAAATTTGAATTTTCATGTTAACGTGTCCTAATTTTTAAATGTTGATGACTAATTCAAGGTTTTCAAAATAGTGAGATCTAAGCAAAATACATCTGCTGACCAGATGTGGCTCTAGGCTTTTAGTGTGTAACCTCTTGTTTATAGGAATACTTAGGGCAGCACTTGGTTTTTTTGAGTTTCACCATTGAAGCTAAGCAGTAATCAAGGATGCTGCCGGATACCCTTGGAAAGCTTATGGTATAGGTCGCAAAGAAGTATGGGTGAGAGAAAACAAGTTGCAGAAAAGGCAGGATGGGAAGGAAGGAGAACAACTGAAGGAGACAGACAAAAGAAATGATATCATGGGAAGTGGGAGAGTGGCCATCATGTTTCTCAGGTTGCATACTGAGAATTCTGCAAGGTAACATTACTTATTAAATATTACCACTGTTGTATGGAGGCAGTATAGTGTTATAGTTGAAAGTGCAGAGTTTAGTGCCCAAGAACTGAATTCAAGGCCTGGAGTTGTTCCTGGCTCTGTGGCAGTGGTATGGCTTGAGTGTTACTTGCCTTCTCCTCTCTGACAGTACCAACATCAGGGATTGTTGTGAAGATTAAAATGAGATAACCTGGATATAGCATTTAACATAGTGCTGGCGTGTTGAGTGCTTAATACATGCTTACAATTATTATTAGTGTATTCTAAGTTGGTATAGGTGATGTTATATGAGATTTACATTAAAAGTAAAGAGATGGTAGTAAAAAATCCATTAATTTTAAAAATTACAAATGCATGGTCACTTGTAGAAACTGGAAAATTAAAATTGGTTTACTTAATTAAATCCTTCAAATTCAACTCCTGTTAATATATTGATACTGCCATTTTTTTTCACCCAGTGTGTCTAGTTTGTGTGTGGGTTTTACAAGTTGGAATATTATGTACACTTTTCCATTTTAGGACATCATTTTCAATGCCTATATAATATACAGTGTAAAGTACAGTGTATAATATTATACACTATAATATAAACTATGTATTGTGTGTGTGTGTATATATATTGAAACCATTTATCTGTTGAACATTTAAATTGCTTCCAGTGTTCTGCTCTTATAATGTATGGTGAATATCTTTGTGTTTTAAACTGTTTCCTGTTCAGGATTATTTTCATAGGATACAGTCTTAGAAGTGAAATTACTGGGTCATAGTGACACTATTTTTAGGATATAACTTTAATAACAGCCTGGGCAATATAGTGAGACCTCATCTTTACAAAACAATTAGCTGAGTATAGTAGTGCACACCTGTAGTCCCAGATATTTGGGAGACTGAGGTGGGGCGATTGCTTGAGCCGGGGAAGTGGAGGTTGCAGTGAACCGAGATTCTGCCACTGCACTCCAGCCTGGGTGACAGAGCAAGACCTTGTCTCAAAAAAACAAAAAACAAAAACAAAAAACAAAAAAAAAAAACCTGAAAACAATACATTTTTTGTATTCTGAAGATCTTAGAGAGGTGATTGTTCTTGGGCTTCTTAACAGATGAGTGAATTTTAAAAAGTTGTAGATTACAATACTGGTTATTCCCATACCACAATTAAGAATGGAGGTATTGGCCAGGCGTGGTGGCTCATGCCTGTAATCCTAGCACTTTGGGAGGCTGAGGCAGGCAGATCACGAGGTCAGGAGATCGAGACCATCCTGGCTAACACGGTGAAACCCCGTCTCTACTAAAAATACAGAAAAATTAGCCAGGCGTGATGGCGGGTGCCTGTAGTCCCAGCTACTCAGAAGGCTGAGGCAGGAGAATGGCGTGAACCCGGGAAATAGAGCTTGCAGTGAGCCGAGATCGCGCCACTGCACTCCAGCCTGGGCGACAGAGCAAGACTCCGTCTTAAAAAAAAAAAAAAAGAACCGGAAGTATTTTCTCTCCCTCACCAAGGTGTGTGATAAATTTCAAATGTTCTAATCAGTGTTTAGAAATAGGGGTTGAATGTTTGGTAATAATGGAGCCAGATACAAGAAGTTGTGCATTAAGGTTTCATATGTATGGCATATCACATAATCCCAGTTCTTGGTTTCCTTCAAGTCCAATGACAGCTGTTATTACACAGCCACATACATAGGGAACTCAGAAGGAATACTTGGGAGCATCAAGCATGGGAGATCCTGGCATTATTACTTCTGTAGATACTTGTATACAGCCTGCGGTCTTTTTCAGCTCAGCATCGAGTATAATCATTTTAAACATCAGAACATGAACATGGTATTCTACCAGAGTCCACCAGAGGCTGCCCATATTAGCATAAAAGCCAAGGGCCTGAAGAGATTTTGTTCGCTCCTTTCATTATCTCCAGTACCCTGTTTCTACTTCCTTTTCAAACCCTAGTCATTCTTCTCTAACCACACTGGCCTCCTTTGCTGTTCATCTCAGGGCCTTTGCACTCACCGTTCCCACTTCCTGAAATACTTTCATTTCAGATCTCTGCATAGCCTGCTGCTTTGCTTACTTTAGGGTTCTATTCACATGTTCCTTTCTCAGAGAAATGTTCTGTTCCAATTTAAGATATTACAAAGGGAAAAACAATCATGCCATTAAAGAAGGCACTTTTTTTTTCTTTGAAAGAAGGTTGTAAAATGATTGGAAATTTTTATTATTTAATGGAAATCTCATTTTGTATAAGTCCATTTCAGGAAAGAAGAGCCGGAGGAATCCTAGATTGGATCCTTCGAACTGGAAACGACAAGGAGATACCCACACCAAAGAGGCCTCAAGCTTAGTGAAGTTCCCTCTCTCCCTGGGGAAACCAAATGGAAGAGGGAAAGAGAGGCTGCATAGAGCATTTTTTTTTTTAATTTTTACTTTTAATTTTCTCCCTGAAGCCCCTTCCTCTTGTCTTCCTCCTCCGCTCCTCCTGTTTTGTTAAATTGTATCCTAGTTCTCTGTTCCTTAGAGCTGTTAAAATCAGCAGCTGCTTCTAACACCAGTAGACGGAGGCTTTATGTTGATAAGCTAGGAAATTGGAAATAGGCCTTTTGACACTTAAGGTACCTTAAATTCTTGCTACTTTAAGTGCGGTCTATGAACTGACCAGCAGTATCTACACTCGGGAAGCTTGTAAGAAATGCAGATGTTCTGGTCTCACTCTAGACTTTAGGGAATCAGAATTTGCATTTTAACAAGATCGTCAGGTGATTCTTCCACACATTAAAGCTCTGCCTTCAATGGCCAAAAGAGAGTTAAAGGTTATTTTTGAGAGGTACTTAATTTGTTTTTCTTTAAATATTACTTTACATTGTATCATCCTTTTAAAAATTAGGACAAATGCAAAGTATTATGGTGTTACCACTTACCATATTATTTAAATAATTATGTAGAAAAATTCTAAGTGGCTAAATGGTACTTCTTTTTTGCAACCACTGGATAAGATCCTGAATTAATCCAGAATACCTAATCATAAAGAAAAGTCTCAATTTTTCATGTTTTATATTTCATTGTTAACATAAATGGAAAAATTGAAACCATCTTTAATTCTTATTATTTTAATCAGTTAGGGAGCCTGAAAATTGGACTTTAGGCTGAGAACTCCGAGGGTTTTGCCTTGCCTAGGTGTAATACTTTAAATTGGCTTTTTTCCTGGCTTGACCTCCAGGCTAGCCTCTCTGTAGCGTTGTGGGTGTGCTGTGTGAGTGCTCTCTCTGCACGTGCTTGCGGCGCACTTCCACACTCATCACCTTGTGTAGGAGACATCAGCTGGAAGTGGCACAGGGAAACCTTGCTGGTGGGCAGGGTGCATATGGGATGAGCAGAGACACTAATATGTGCAGGGACACAACGGGCATTGCCAAAATGCACAGATGGCTGGTTTTCCACAGGTGGATCTTGCAGGTGAGAGCAAGGGGACGGGAATTAAAGGACAGAGGCCTATTAACCATTGTTAGGAGAAATCCAGCCAGACCGCTTCTGTATTTCACCAGCAGTATTGGAGAACCATTGACCTAAGCTTCGGAATTGCAGCTATCACAGCTATTGGCCTTCAGCAGGGGAGGAAAAAAACACCTCTCTCTGCCCCTCACAGCAAGCTTCTAAAATGATGAGAAATGCCGCAGGAACGTTAGTTGAATATTTTGTGAGTGATGAAGAATAGGTAATATTTAGTGAGTACTTAACTATGTGTCAGACTATTTAACCAACTCTACAGAGATGCTATGAATATCACATTCCCATTTTACAGACGAAGAAGCTGATAAACAAGGGCTTAAGTCTCTTGTCGGGGCCACATAGCTAAGAAGCTGCAGAGCAGCACGCAGCCCCAGGGAGTGAGGCTCCAAAGTCTGGGTGCTTGATGCCTTCTCTTAACCGAAGGATATAATGTAGCGTTCTAGTCATCAGCTTTTAAAACTAGTAATTCTAGGCCGGGCACGGTGACTCATGCCTGTAATCCCAGCACTTTGGGAGGCCGAGGTGAGCCGATCACCTGAGGTCAGGGGTTCGAGACCAGCCTGGCCAACATGGTGAAACCCCATCTCTACTAAAAATACAAAAATTAGCTGGGCATGGTGGCAGGCGCCTGTAATCCCACCTACTCGGGAGGCTGAGGCAGGAGAATCGCTTGAACCCGGGAGGTGGAGGTTGCAATGAGCCAAGATCGCACCATTGCACGCCAGCCTGGGGGACAAGAGTGAGACTCCATCTCAAAAAAAAATAATAATAATAATAGTTCTAAAGATGTATCAGACATCTAGAGTAAATAATAAAATTATATGGATATAATATGCAAATATATGTGTAAATGATATATTTCCCTCCCATTCCCAATTGCTGGCCAATTTAGGGAGTAGTGGAGAGAAGTAGACTGAAAAAGAGATAATAGGAGCCAGAAAGGGGACGAAAAGATGAAAGGAATGTCTGGAATGATAGATACACAGTACTGAAGAGCTAAAGACTGAAGAGAAAGCTAAGGTGGGAAAACACTTTCGAAGGGCAAATCAGGTTTTGCGGTAACTATTAGTGGCTGTGAGTTTTAGGCGCTTTTTGTAGTGTTGATTAGTTGATGTTCTTCCTCTGCTCTGTCACTGAAACCTTTAGCATTGCTGATATATATGTACAAATATATGGTGAGTTGGTGAACATGTCATATAAGCAATATAATTATAAACATTGAGCCTATGTGAGCAAAATTCAATGTTAAAATTCTAAAAAGTGGCATTATTACTGTCATTTAACAATATGCATAATTGCTTTTAGCTGGAAAGTGGTTATGTTTGGATTGTAAACAATTTGCTTTAATTTTAGTTCACATTGATGGTTAATAGCAAGCCAGCTGCTTCTGGATCTGTAACTTAAGAGGACCTAGTAGGTACTTGGCCAGTATACCCTAGTAGGGTATTCTGCCTGGGAGCTCTGGTTGATGGGTGAAATCAGGTTTAAATGAATAAGAAAGAGAAAATGGAAATCTCTGAAGGAAAAGGAAGAATTTAAAGGAACAGTCTAAATGGTGTGTGGATGAATGGATGGCCGACCCATCTGTCTTGGCTTCTTGATGAGAGTTGGACTTGATTGCAAAGAGAAAGCACTTAAAAATACTACCTCCTCCCCAACTTTGGGGAAAACAGTTTGCTTGAGAGTAGAGGCAAGTACTCACTAGTCACTTTGCCGCTGCTTGGTTGTGTGACTGAGCAAGTGTGTTAATGCTCTGGATTTTAGTTTTCCTGTGTTATAAACTGATTAGATGATTTCTTGGGCTTCTTAATTCTAGTTCTAACAAAATGTGATTCTTAGAAAAGCAGGATATGTTTTTACATAGTACTATATATTTGAGAAATGAAATTTTGACTCCTGTGTTGTACCATGTTTAATTCATGATTGATGGGGAAAGTTTCTTCTGTAGGGTCCCATTCATAGTGACTTTCAATTTAAAAGATGAATGGGAAAATCCTTCATTTAATACAAGCTATACAATAGGTCCATTAAAGAATGTAGCACTTAATTTTTCTAAGGGTGGTCATATATAATAAGCAAATGTGGGAGCTACTGAATTTACTAGCTTTATCAACAAAATGCCTTAGAATTTCCCCCCCAAATGCAGTACATATGACTCTGACACTACTGGCTCTTTAGTTGAAGATAGTGTTCAGCTCATCGGGTTGTTTTATTTTGTTTTTTTTTTTTTTTTTTGAGATGGAGTTTTGCTCTTGTCGCCCAGGCTGGAGTGCAGTGGTGCGATCTGGGCTCACTGCAACCTCTGCCTCTCAGGTTCAAGCGATTCTCCTGCCTCAGCCTCCCTAGTAGCTGGGATTACAGCTGCACACCACCATGCCTGGCTAATTTTTTGTATTTTTTCAGTAGAGACGGGGTTTCACTGTGTTGGCCAGGCTGGTCTCAAACTCCTGACCTCAAGTGATCCACCCACTTCAGCCTCCCAAAGTGCTGGGATTAGAGGTATGAGCCACCGTGCCTGGCCAGCTCATCAGGTTTTAAATTAGAAATTATAAAGCTCTGTATAAAATGTAAGAAAAAAGCATCCTTTAAATTGATGGCTCATTTAGGGAGTAGTGGAGAAAATGTGAACTGAAAGGAAACGAGGGGAACCTGGAGAAGAAGAAAAGATGGGATAGGAAAGTGGGAGAGGGAAGATACTAGACCAAAAGGTGTCTCTTTCTTTTCTTTCTTGCTTTCTTTTTGTCTCTTTCTTTTTGGGTTGCTGAAATTCATCCCTTTATTTGTCATATTGTCCTCATACCCCTCACCCCGTCACCCAGACCCCTTTATAAGGCCATTTCACCCATTTCTCAGCAGTGAATACCTCCAGCTGTCCTTTTCCTCTGGATGGTTTCCCTTGGCTTAATGAGTTTTGCCCCATCTGGGTCATCACTTTCACCTTTCCCTGGGGTGGATGAGAGCCAGGGAAGGGCCACCCCTAGGAACATGTTTTGTTACCCATCTCTAGAGATTCTGGGTTGGTCCTCTGGATGCTATCTTGATTTTGATACTCATTCCTACGTTTCATTGACTTTGAATGTTAAATGCTGCTACCTGGCCTCTGCTGTTCTGTGATCCTAACATCCTCCCTGGTCCTTAAGAAGCCCAGACCTATAGCAATATCTTCTACTGTCAGTGCTGGCCAGAAGGGGACAGAGAACTGGCACTGCCTCCATCAGCACATTCTGTATTGCCGTGGTACACGGAGTGTCCTGTGGGCCCTCCCGAGGGTCACTGTTAGCTGGTTGGTTTTCTGATGTAACACATAGCACATACACCTGTTTAGCAGGCCCGATTCTCTGAGCCTTCAGATCCCTTCTGTCATGGTCTGTCATAGCAGTTCTGGCATCTCTACTTCATTTAATGTGGGCCATCATTTTTTCCAAACTTCCTAGAGCCATCCCAGTAGTATATTTGAGCCTCCACTGAGCCCGCGCCTCAGTATTAATCCTGTGTTAGGTCGTAGTGCCTCATTTCAGCCTTCATCCAGCGTCACATTTTACTGCCTTGAGTTAACATTCTCAGAACCACTCTGCCCCACTACAGAGGCACAGTATGCTTCTGAGTACTTTACCTACTGCCCCTGAATGCTGAGGTTTTTCCCACTCATTGGCGAAAACGGGCTCTCTTCTTCATCCTGTGTGAGTTTTGAGGGTTGGTGCCTGTAATTTCTTCAGGAGATTCTTTTCCCTCATCATTGCTCAGCTGAAGACTGGGGTCGGGGAGGACCCCCTGCAGATTCTCAGAGCTTTCTGTCTCTCTGGGCCACTTTCTTCTCCAGGACTCTGTGCTGTGAACTTGAGCCGCCCTGCCTGGTTCCCCTGCCCTGTGCCAAAGCCCTGAAACTTTCTGTGCAGTAAGCTAGGGTGCCCACAGGACCCACTGTTTGTGTCCTCTTTTTGAGGGATCACTGTCCCTTGTGAGCCTGATGTCCAATGCCTGGAAACTATTGTTTCACATATATTGTCTGGATTTTTAGTTGTTTTTGGTGGTAGAGTGTGTCAGTTCAGTTATCTATTGCTGAGTAACAGATTACCCTTAAAATTTAGTGACTAAAGGAACATTTATTATCTCAGTTTCTCTGGGAGTCAGGAGTCCAGGTCTGGCTTACCTGGGTCCTCCAGCTCAGGGTCTTTCGAGGCTGTCATCATGGCATCAGCCAGAACTGCAGTCATCTTGAGACTTGCCTGTGGAAGGGTCTGCTTTCAGGATCACTCATGGGTTGCTGGTGGGATTTAGCTCCCCGCAGGTGCTTGGATTGAGGGCCTCAGTTCTTAAGGGGGCTGTTGGCTGAGGCTGTCCTCAGAGGTTTCTTGACACATGGGTCTCTCCAGAGGGCAGCTAACAATAGGGCACCTGGCTTCATAAGAAGAAATGATGGAAGAGAGCCAGAGAGAGTGTAGGCGAGACAGGTCACAGTCCTTTGTAACCTAATCTTGGAAGTGATATCCCATCACATTTGCTAAATTCTATTCTTTTTTTTTTTTTTTTTTTTGACGCAGTCTCACTCCGTCATCTAGGCTGGAATGCAGTGGGGCAATCTCAGCTTACTGCAACCTCTGCCTCCAGGGTTCAAGTGATTCTCATGCCTCAGCCTCCGGAGTAGCTGGAATTACAGGCACCCGCCACCACGCCCAGCTAATTTTTGTATTTTTATTAGAGACGGGGTTTTGCCATGTTGGCCAGGCTGGTCTTAAACTCATGATTTCAAGTGATCCACCTGCCTCGGCCTCTGAAAATGCTGGGATTATAGGCATGAGCCACTGCACCCACCCTAGATTCTATTTATCTATTTATTAGAAGTAAATCGCTAGGTCTAGCCCACACCCAAGGGTAGGGGATGACACATAGCATGAATATTGCAAGGTGGGAATCACGGTTTTCTTTTTTCTATCACTGTGGTTGATGATAATCCATTTAGGAATTGGGAGATAATGTTCAGGGAGTTTCTTTTCTTTCTTTTCGTTTTTTTTGTTTTGTTTGTTTTTTTTTTTTTTTTGAGATGGAATTTTGCTCTGTTACCCAGGCTGGAGTTTGGTGGCGCCATCTCAGCTCACTGCAACCTCCACCTCCCAGGTTCAAGTGATTCTCCTGCCCCAGCCTCCTGAATAGCTGAGATTACAGGTGCGTGCCAGCATGCCCAGCTAATTTTTCTATTTTTAGCAGAGACAGGGTTTAACCATTTGGCCAGGCTGGTTTTGAACTCCTGAGCTCAGGTGATCTGTCTGCCTCAGCCTCCCAAAGTGCTGGGATTACAGGCGTGCACTGTGCCTGGCCATGGTTCATTTCTTTTCTAGGAGGACTTAAAGGATTCAGTATAAAGTAGTACGCAGGCAATGATGTATTACAGTGAAAGAATACAAAAGCAAAGTGAAAAAATGTATGGGACAAAGTTCAGAGGACACCACCTACAAGCTTCTAGGAGTCCTCTGCCAGCGGAGCCACATAGGATATACTTAATTTTCCAGCAACAGATTGTTAAAATATGTGTGAAATACTGCCTACCAGGGAAGCTCATTCAAGACAAGATGTTTACTAGGGGCAGGTCACATAGGTACCTTCAGCCTAGTGTATATCAACATTCTAGACTCCCAGAAGGAAAGGAAGTGTTCAGCATAAACCATGTCATTTGCACAGTCTAGGCACGGGGAGCCACTATCATTAAGGAATGACGGGAACCGTCTTGAAATCCAAGTTGCCAAACACCAACGGAGGGCCGCCTTGCAAGCTGGCCTTTCTAAGGATAGCAGTCAGGCCTCCTGTGTTAATTCTTTCTTGTGCAATAGGGAATGGGAATTTATGTTAAGCTTACCACAAACCATAGTGACCAGTCAAAATATTTTGTTAAATTTGATGATTGTGGGCCTAGGCATAAGGGGGTATGGGTGAGTTGAATGGTACTTTCTGGGGCCTAGAGATCAAAGGAACGTAATTTGGGCAATAATCCTAACATTTAGATCCCAGCTTGGTGTTACAATATATACTTGTGAATTTAGAAAAAAATGAAGTTACAGTGGGCCATTGGTGTATATCTTTTGTACCTGATTTTGTCCTGACCACTGTGCTGGGTATAGGCTGTAAAATGGTGAACATGTATGTCTGTGTTACTGAAGATTATAGTCTAGTGGAGGAGAGAGATATTAAATGAATGAACACAGAAATAAAAATATAATTACAAAAATAAGACTCTTTTACAGGAAAAGAAAACATTCATTTTCTACTCAATACAGTTTCTTTATATACCTGGTTTATGGTAGTAAAGCCCCTAAGATGAGACAGAGCTTGGGTAGTGAGCTTTGACGCAGCCAGGAGATTTGTGTGGTTAGAGTCAATCCCTCTGCAGGAGAAGGTTTTAGGGGCCAGGCGCAGTGTCTCACGCCTGTAATCCCAGCACTTTGGGAGGCTGAGGCGGGCGGATCACCTGAGGTCAGGAGTTCAAGACCAGCCTGGTCAACATGGTGAAACCCCATCTCTACTAAAAATACAAAAAAATTAGCCGGGCGTGGTGGCGAGCGCCTGTAATCCGAGCTACTCGGGAGGCTGAGGCAGGAGAATCGCTTGTACCGGGGAGGCAGAGGCAGAGGTTGCGGTGAGCTGAGATAGTGCCATTGCACTCTAGCCTTGGGCAAGAAAGCAAGAAGAGCAAAACTCCATCTCGAAAAAAAAAAAAAAAAGTTTTAGATTTCCTTCCCAGCGTGATGGGAATTCTATTGTTGGCTTTTTAGCATGACAATGACAATCAGATTCATGTTTGTTTTTGTAAATGTTTTAAATAGAAATATAGCAGTACATAAAATGCATAAATCATAAATACATAGCTTGGCGAGTTCTGCAAAGTGAACACGCCTGTGTCGTCATTGGCCACCCAGACATAGAACATGAACAGTGCCTCAGAAGCCTCTGTTATGCCTTTTGTGGTCATTGTTTTCTCCTCCAAAGATCATCCCTCTCCAGACTTCATCACCATATAGTGGTTTTGCCTATTTGAACTTTCGTGTGAATATTATCACGCTGTATGCACCTGGTGTGTTTGACTTTTTTCACTCAGCATTATCTTTGAAATATATCCATGTTGTTGCATTAGCTGTAAATTGTCTAAAAATTTGTTTATGGTAGTTCATTGTATGAATAGACCACAGTTTATCCTACTCTTTTTTTTTTTTTTTTTTTTTTTTTTTTTGAGACAGAGTTTCTTGCTGCCTGGGCTGGAGTGCAGTGGCACAATCTCTGCTCACTGCAACCTCCACCTTTCAGATTCAAGTGATTCTCCTGCCTCAGCCTCCTGAGTAGCTGGGATTATAGGTGTCTGCCACCACTCCCAGCTACTTTTTGTATTTTTAGTAGAGATGGGGTTTCGCCATGTTGGCCAGGCTGGTCTCAAACTCCTGACCTCAGGTGATCCGCCCACCTTGGCCTCCCAAAGTGCCGGGATTATATGCGTGAGCCATGGAGTCTGGTCTATCCATTCTACTCTTAATGGACATTTGGGTTGTTTCCAACTTTTGGCTGTTACTGTTTCCAAAATATAGAGCTGGTTTATAAGAAGACAGACTCTTAGAAATGGTTTCTTCTTGTGAAAATTAAAATTACTTAAAATTTGATTTAAATATTTTATATAATTTAGTAAGAAGAATTGTACCAGTTTTTCCCCCCGTAATCTATACTTTCCATGGATGTTTTTATCGACTCCATGCCTATAGGTATCATATGATAGACTGATGATTTCCAAATCTCAGATCACTTTCCTGAGCTTAGATTCGTTTGTTTAACTGCTAAGTATCTCCACTGGCACCTTACAGGTGCTTTAAACCCATATCACAGACTAAACTTATGTCCTTCCCTCCCAACACCATTCCTCTCCATCTACTAGACTTCAGTAATAACAACAATACCAGCATCATCAAGAAAAATCCGAACACCTGCACTATTAGTAAAGCAGTGTTACTGCCCTTCTTGTAACAGAGAATTCCATTTTGTCTCTTCAGGCGGATCTGAGTGATTCATGTTTCTTATTTCTAGCTTACACATTTTTAGTAAAATTTATGGTATAATGGATTTCTATTTTTTGTGAGTATTGTATGCACTTCATAATACTTGAAGATTCTCTTTGTAAAATATACATCTTATGTATTTATGCTTACTTAAAAATCATAACAGTTTGCCCTTGTAAAAGGTTTTAGAGGTTTCTCATTGTTCAACCTTCTCTGGTATTATTGGGCTTCTCTGGCATTATTTGGTCATTTCTGTATTTTAGCCAATTAAAACATTTATTCTGTGTAAAAATATTGCCTATTAAAATAATCCATCTTATAATGTTTCCAGAAATACATTATGTTGAAAGGCAGTTGTATTTATAGGACATAAATTATGAAGTGATTAAAATAATTTATTGCTTTCTAAAAGGCCTTCCTCCAGGGTTTTAAATAGTAAGTTCCACCAATGCCTCTAAAATGTGTCTAAAATACTTTTTGATATTTAATCATAACTTTTCATGAACAAGATATAAAATAAATACCTTCTACATTTAGAATTTTTTACTTAGTTGGGTTTTTGAAATAAATAAGAAACAATTCAGTTTGACCTCGGCGATGTATTTGAAAGAACGTGAGTGAACTGTGTGTTATTACCACATTAGAAGTTGGATGACAGCCTCATTGCTCCATGTCTAAGCCCTGTCTTTCCCCAGGGAACTGTGGATGCTATTAGCTCAGCTTCATGC